>NC_143570.1:11370000-21370000 GCF_054136105.1 Typopeltis vanoorti
CACTTCTAAGGAAAAATGCTTGTCCTCTACAAAAACAGTTGCCCGATTCATTATCATTGAGAACATGCACCAATCACGTTACAGTAGCAACACTTTCAATCATGTCTCCATTTGAGTTTCGAAATTTGCCTATTTCATAACAGCAATAATAATTCCGCTAAACTAATATTACAAAACAATCCTACTTATGTCAAGTACATGAAACTAAACGAATTGTCATAATAATTGCGTTACCATTCTTCCCCTACTAAAAATAAATTTTAGCTATAGTCTTCTTACATATATCCTGGCGACCCCACTGAAAAATCAGAAGCGTTTAAAAACTATCCAGCCTGACATACATAGAAAGATTTACTTGGCTACTTGACCTAAACTAATATAAAGCCGACGGAAAATCGTTTATGTAAGTGCTTGCATTCACTGCAAAATAGCAGATCTAACTTATGCAAACAAGCAACACATTAGAAGTTTTTTTTTATATATATAACGAAACCTGTGGTGAATTCATCACTAAAAAAACACACTAAACACAGTAATGACTATTTAATTCGTAAATATTTCATCCCAAGTATCTTGGGACATCATCAGTACAGTAGTTCAAACAATACTAGGAATAACATACAGTTAGGGCGCATGATTACAATGGAATCTCAATATGGGTGCAGTAACGTGTTATTGAAGTAAATTAAAATATAACTGAAAAAAATATATATATAAAGATTATTTTACACAATTTTCTATGACAATTTCCCATACTTTAGGAATAGTAAGAACATCGTTGCGGTTTAAATTTGGTCTGTGTAGTAGGGCTTCAGCACTTTCTTTATAATAAACGTTCATATTTATATAAAGATCTGTGTAATAGTTTCGACTAAAAGTAAAAGTCAGGTATGATTAATAAAGAATATTATTGGACAAGAAAGGCAACGAGAAACAACCATGTTCTATAAAACCAATAAATTAAAAATAATGTTAATAAGGTGCATAAGTAATCCATACAGTAACACGTCTGTGTAAAAGTCGAAACTTTTACACAGATCTTTATATAAATATGAACGTTTATATAAAGAAAGTGCTGAAGCCCTACTACACAGACCAAATTTAAACCGCAACGACGTTCTTGCTATTCCTAAAGTATGGGAAAATGTCATACAAAATTGTGTAAAATAATCTTTATATATATATATTTTATTTATTTATTTTTTTTTTTTTTCAGTTATATTTAATTTACTTCAATAACACGTTACTGCACCCATATTGAGATTCCATTGTAATCATGCGCCCTAACTGTATGTTATTCCTAGTATTGTTTGAACTACTGTACTGATGATGTCCCAAGATACTTGGGATGAAATATTTACGAATTAAATAGTCATTACTGTGGTTATTACGTGTGTTTTTAGTAACACATTAGAAGGGCTGAAAATATATCGCAAAAAACTCTAAGTCAAGCAGGTTTTCCTTTGAGATATGAAAGAACCGACTGAAGGAATACTCATGACAATTATCAGAGCTTTTCATTCAAATATAGTTAGCCTGTCTCAAGTGGAGTTGGAGGGTTTTCTCTAGGACACTCGGGTTTATCGTTGCTAAAAATAGCCAAATCAGTCCCATGAATACACATATCTGCAGATGAAGAATATTGTTGGACAAGAAAGGCAACGAGAAATAACTATGTTCTATAAAACCAATAAATTTAAAATAATGTTAGTAAGTTGCCTAAGTAATCCATACAGTAACAATGACGTTTTCAAAAAAAATGGAAATGAGACAATCAATAGGCAATTTTTATATCGAAAACAGATGATTTCGGTTAGCAGATTTTCCTTTTGTGTAACATGAAATAATCATACCTGTGTAATATAGTGTATGGAAAGAAAGTTAATATAATGCCCTTGTTTAACCAAAGTATTATTATTATTTTTTTAAAATCTAATTATTAAAACATTAGGTCTGTTTTTCAAGACAAATTAGATAAAGTGAACGTTACGTTTAAGTATTCTTTGCTTCAGAATTAGGTAGAGGATGTGACTGACCGATCCACCTGGCTCTTTATAGTCACATTGATCGGTACGTTTATTCGATAAGGGATGGCACAATTAAGGATAACAACCTGAACTGCTGCATCTTGACTTACTAAGATATTCACACGACATTATAAGTTTAACTGTACGTGTCCAAGCACAGTTTCTCGAACAAAACGTGTAGATTTTGCTAACGAATACGTTGACGCTGACGTTTTGCATCTGTAGACAAATTCTGATGGTCGACCATCGAACATCATAAACGAACAACCTTTTCCTCCGTCAGCTGTCCATTACAAAAACAGCTGAAGAAATGTCAGTGCACAAGAAAAACGCGATATTTTTCATTTAGTTGGCCAATCGGAGATCGAATTCAGTGGAGGACACTAGAAATATTTTAGTGAACGTAGAAGAGGCACGCTTCTATGAGAAGCGTGCCTCTTCTATGTCTTTTTCTTCCAGAAACAGAGATTTATACTCCTCAAAGCAGACAAACCGGTTAGAGTTGTATTCTTCTGTGAGTAACTACTACTACTTCAAGTGTTGTCTGCCGTATATCTATTAATAGTGTTCAGATATATTTAGTAGCTTATTTTCTGTATGCATACAGTTTCACTAACAGAATAACATGAAAATTCATCGAAATCAGTTAATCGAAAGACAGTTTACCGAATGGCAATTCAATGAACGACACTTCATCGAAAAAGCAATTCACCGAATAAACAATTCATCGCACGAATGAAATTGATCGAAAAAAAAATCACCGATAATTTTTCGATGAATTCTTTCATAATTCATCGAAAGAGTAATTTTCTTTCAAAATATTGTTTAAAATGTCCCACAACGATACCTAACGTTACTCAATAGACAGATAACATACGCAATTAGCCATTGGAAAGTAATACTTATTTTGTTGCATTTTAGAACATCATTATTGTATGTAATTACACATTCTGGTTCAATGAAATTTTATAATTAAGATTAATAATTACTAATATCATTTTGAAATTTCTTTACGACAATGTTATATAATAAAAGTGATCCAGTTGGAACTAAAACTGAACAGCGCACACAATATCTTGTATACGGGCAACTGCTAATTCAGGGAGTTATTCTAACACACAATTTCGACACGTCGTTCCTTTGTAGTCCCGAATACAGTTAAACTGAAACGGCTCGACAAATTTTTGTAAACGTTTCAAATACCGAATCTGAGTAAAATGCATCTCATAATAATTACTGTACTGACGTCACATAATACTATTCATAATAATAATGGCGCCTCCGTAGTTCAGTCGGTATGAAGCCTCTTAATTAGAATGACCTGGTTTCAAATCCCATCTATGATGCAATAATTTTTATGAGTCCTCAACTGAAGATGAGAAGATGAGTTAGCAGGCCTAATACGGAGATGGCAGGGTTTCCTCCCTCCGGGAAAAAGACAAGGAACAATTATCGGACAATAGGAAATGCAAAATGCTGATATTCTGATGCGAAGGATAAAAAGATAAATTGATAAACATGCCATGATGATAATCTCTCATAAATTTCATGAACACGATGTTTTGGGAACGCTTGAAAGGTACTACAAAATAAAAGGATGCCGTGTTTCGCAATACGAGTAAATTATTTTCCATATTAGTTTCCTATGGTTCATTTTTGTGCTTTATATGTGCATATTATCGCTTTTGCTATATATTTAACTATTAGCTATGCTGTACTTATTTCTATTCATCGACTCTTTTTTTTTAGAAAAGATGATGTAATAGTTAATTCTAAATTAGTATTGGAAATCACGTGTGTTTAATAAACATATTAAAATATTGAATTCGCCAGGGAACCAGGGCGAACAGCGAAAAGTCAGCTACTGGAACAAATCTGAAATCAAACCCCAAATCAACATCACCAGAGTTAAGGATCGGTGCTATCAACGTAAGAAGCCTGGATGGCAAAGAAATGGAGCTAGCTGAGGAATTAGATAAGTACCAGATCGACATAATAGGGGTGACTAAAACAAAAAAGACCAAAACTGGTGAGATCTGTCTGAGCAATAAATACAAAATGTTATATTCAGGCAATGACAATCAAGGAAAAGAAGGAGTAGCCATAGTATTCAACACAAAATACGAGGATAATCTTCTTGAATGGCAGTCAGTCTCAAGTAGAGTAATGTGGGCAAATATGAGAATGGGGAACTGGACAATGAGACTTATTTGTGCCTATGGTCCCACAGAAGGTTCTCCTAAGGTAGAAGTGAAGGAATTTTTTGACGCTTTAGAAAAAGCAACTGACACAATGAAAAAGGAAAAGTTGATCCTTGTTGGGGATCTGAATAGCAGAGTAGGAAATGATTGTGAGACATACAAAAATATTTTGGGAAAATTTGGAGAAAAGAGCAAAGCTAATAATAATGGCAAATATCTGTTGGATTTCTGCTCAGGACATGGACTGGTTATTATTAACACCATGTTGCAACATAAAAATGTGCACAAATTCACATGGAGAGAAGAGGCTAGGAATAAGAAAAGTCTCATTGACTATGTTATTGTTGATAGTGATGTTTTCTCCCTGGTGCAGGACACCAGAGTGTACAGAGGATTTGAAATTGGAAGTGATCACTATTTAGTCTTGAGCAGAATAAAATTAAATTTCATATTGAAAAGAATAACATTCAAGAAAGTTATAAAGCGAATAAAAGTTGAGCAGCTCTCAGATGTGAACTGTAGACTAAAATACAGAAAGATTATTGAAAAGAAAATGAAAGAGTTTGAGAACAGGAATCAAACCTTGGAGATTCAGTGATAAAAAAATCAGAACTCCCTGGTGGACACAGGAAGTTAAAGAGGAGGTGAAGGAAAAGAAGAAAGCATATCAAAAGTTCCTGGCAAATAAGTCAGCTTTTACTCTTATAGCATACAGAGACAAATGTAAGAAAGCTAAACAGTGTGTAAAACTAGCTAAACAAAAGTCATGGGAGGACTTTGGCAAGAATATAGAAAATAAATATCAAGAAGGTGGCAAAATATTCTGGAGGTTGTTGAAGAAGCTTAGGAATGGAGGAAAGAGTGCTGTAAAAGGAGTTAGAGATGATAAAGGTGACATGAAAACAGGAGAAAAAGATATCCTTGAAGTATGGAGTAATTACTTTGAAAAACTGCTAAATGAAACGAGCAGTGATGACAGCACAGTGATAAAAAACACTGACCAGGAATGCAGTCAGGAATATATATCCATACTTGAAGTAGAAAAAGCCATCAAAGGCTCGAAATGTGGAAAGGCAGCAGGAGTAGATGATATTCGACCAGAAATGCTGAAGTATGGTGGTATAAAAGTCTTACAGTGGCTGCACTGCATAGTTCAGAAAGCCTGGACAGAGGGACGAATTCCCGATGATTGGAGTAGAGCTCTCATAGTACCCATATATAAAAAGGGAAATAAAACTGAATGTGAGAATTACAGAGGTATTTCCCTACTGAGTATTCCTGGCAAGATCTATGCAAGTATACTTGAGAAACGGTTGAGAAGAATTGTGGAAGAAAAGCTTGGTGAAGAACAAACTGGATTCATGCCAAATAGAGGCTGTCAGGATCAGATCTTCACTTTACAACAAATAGTCGAGAAAGCATGGGAATATAACAAAGATCTGTATTTAAGTTTTGTCGATTTGGAAAAGGCATATAACAAGGTGCCAAGAGAGAAGCTATTCAATACGCTGCAGTTATATGGTGTCAATGGGGCATTATATCAAGCAATACTTAGTCTTTATTTGAGTTGTAAGTCAGCAGTTAGAATTGAAGGAAGTACAGGAAGATGGGTTAATGTTAAATCTGGTGTGAGACAAGGATGTACCTTATCCCCTCTGTTATTCATTATCTATATGGGTCACATTATGAAGGAAAGTGGTATTAAACCTGATATCAAAATTGGAGATGTTAATGTCAGCTCTTTGCTTTATGTGGATGATGTTATACTTCTAAATAAATCCGCTACAAGTCTGTAAGATTCTCTGACTAAATTGAATAGCTGTTGTAATAGACATGGTATGAAGGTCAGCAATAAAAAGACAAAGACAATGAAAATAGGTAGAATCATTGAAAATGTCAACTGTGTTGTGAATGGAGAACCTGTGGAACAAGTGAAACACTTCAGCTACTTAGGAACGATTTTTACTGAAGATGGTAAATTAAATATAGAAATAGACAACAGAATCAGCAAAGCTGGTATGGTGGGAAGTCAATTGAATAAATTCATATGGAATAAGAGAGAAATTAGTCGGAATACTAAATTAGCTGTATACACAGTATTCAAACCAGTTTTAACTTATGGATCTGAGAGCTGGGTCAGAAGTAAAACACTTGACCAAAGACTAGAGACCGCAGATATGAGAGTCCTGAGAAAGATTAGAGGCGTGAACAGATGGCATCAATGGCAATATCATATTAAAAATGAGGATATTAGGAAAGAACTTGACATTGTCAGCATCCAGGAATGCATTAGCAGAGCTAATCTCAGGTGGTATGGTCACTTAAATAGAATGGGAGAGGAAAGATTAGCAAAACAAGTGTTCTCTGCCAGGTTGGCAGGAAAACGACCCAGAGGAAGACCAAGATATAGGTGGATTGATACGGTACAAAGTGCCTTAGACGATAGAAATATAAGATCCGATAATGTTGGAGTCTTGACAAGTAACAGACTGATTTGGAGGAAAATTGTAGATAGGAAGTTAGTAACGATGTAAATTTTTCATGTAGTACTGTCATATCCTGTACACCCCGTGAGGGTACATGGCAGGAATTTGATGATGATGATGATGATGATGATGATGAAATATTGAATTTTTGGAAAAAATATTAAATTGCAATTTTATATATATTTTTCAAAAAGTGATGCGTAATTGTAAATTTTTCTCACAGTATCTTTGTAAATATGAAAATTAGACGGAAATCTTATGCATAGTTGCTGGGGCATTAAAATTTGAGATGCTGAATAATGATATCGTTATATTTCATGCTTCTTGTTATAGTTCTTGTCGAAGAAGGCCTTCAGTGGATCATAGAAACTAAGAGCACGGTGTAATACGGTTTTAATGGTTCCGACTTTTTGACTGGAATGATGATGAAAAGTAGTATGGATATGTTTTCGTAAGGAAACGCACACTGATCGTTATATTCATATGGTACTTCTCATCATTCCAGTCAAAACGTCGATACCATTAAGAAGAACGATGCCTCGGATCCTAAGGCAAATTGTATATCTAATACGGTGTATTATTTTCCACATAAGTTTTAGTTTCCATTGTTATTTTCATTAACTATTAATAATTAAACACAACCGCTATTAGATACAGTAGTTATAATCGATGAAACTATATTGCCAAAAATTTTTTTACAGATGATTTTTAAAGATATTTGTATCCAAATAACTATCATTATTCTGGACAGAAATATATTAACTTTCATAAACATTTTACTTATCTAGATTTCATTATATTTCCATTTATTAACTAATTAATTATTATTTCATTTCAGGGGAATCAGGCCCAGTGATCAGTCCAGTATTAGGTGTACTTATTGGTGTAGTAAGCGGTCTCGTTCTCGCTGCAGTTCTTGTGGTGGTCAGGATACGAGAAGATGGTTCAGAAGAACTGGAAAAACCCGGCGAAAGATCTTTACAAACAAGGATATGAAACCACAATATACAGAAACAAATCGATCAAGAACAAAAAACAATGATAGGGCCTCTTACCTGTCATGTCCACAAAGTATTTATTATCCTTTGCACTCATGTCACTCATCACTTCAATCATCCTTGTATATAGAACATTATTTTTAACTGTCATCAACATTTGGGAGCAATAAACTTTGTCGTATTTTGTTGTATCTGATCTGTATAGCTTTTGAGATATACAATAACGAGAAAAAAAATACCATTTTTAGGAATTTTTACTACCACACAGTTCAGAAATACTGTGTGGTATATGTCTTCGTTAAAATTTATACAGAAAATATTCCTGAAGGTAGTTTCGCCGTAGTACAGTCACATCGGTACAATTTTTAGGAGAAATAAATTTTTCTGAAAAATAAATTTTCAAACTGAGGTCCGTCCAAATGATGGGGAAATGTCGCATCGTCTGTATAAATATTTTACTGTAAAAGTGAGTTAGTTACCCAGTCTCATAAGGTAGAAAAATTATAATACTCCTAGAAAATAGATTTTTCATTTTCTAAACCAGCCACAGAACACATGCGATCAGCTCAGCTGAAAATTGAGCAAGTTGGCACTTAAATGGAGTAAGTTGGCTACATACTTAAGGAGAAATTGATTAACAAATAACTTGTTTATTCATAAAGCATTACACATACTTTTAGACGTATTGTCATTAACACACAATTTTAACATTTTTGGAGAACATAAAAGCTTGCCTTTTAAGATGAAGTAAAAGTTTACTTTTGCTTTCATCTTAAAAGTTTACTTTTAATTCATCAATACCATCTGAGCAGCACTTATTTATGTGCCGGTAATGTACTCGGAATACGAAACTTCTTAGAAACATATGTAATATTCACAAGTAAAGTCAAAGTAGGTAAAATATTATGCATAAAGCTCACCTTCAGAAAAGCATATACTTGACTTGTAATGTGTTGACAAACTGATTATTCACGAAATTAAAAAAAAAAAAAAATGCCAACTTACTCTAGTACAATGATTTTAGAACTTTTTTGTTTTTAAAATTTTGAAATCTCTTAAAATAATTATTTTTTTTGCTCTTTATTTTGCTTTGTTTCAAACTTGTATCGTTTTGTATTAATAATCTGAATTATGGAGTTTAATGCAGTAGTTTCTTTTGTGGTGGCGCCACAAGTCGACGTTTCGCTGCTTGCGATACTGTAAGTCGTGTCATCTGCCTATTGGACGTGCGAACGTCTGTAATACTGATTTGTTATTTCTTAAAATTTATCCGTTATGAAATTAGCAAAGAACACTATTTGATTTCATAAATCAAATAAATTTCCTAAAGTTTTTACTGTGATGTTTAAGTAAAGTCGATTTCTGTTTTCTGATTTTTTCTTTTTTTTTCATTATAATCAGTAAGTAAAACCACTATTTTTTTTTAAGGTTTAATTATTATTATGTTACTACAAACTAGGGGGCCTAGAGTACTAAAAGGTTAAGAATCACTGCTCTAGTAGACAGCCTGTCCTTCTCGTCTTTCCTGCTGTTCAAGAATTGATGAAGAAACATATTATATTATATGAAACTGCTGAAACAAATTTAGCAAATGTTGAAATCACGACCGATCAGAAAAGAAAGAAAAACAAAAAATACTTCATGTAATTTAATTATGAAATAAAAATTCATACCTGTACCGCAATTAAATTTTAATAATATGTAGATATTTCGGCTTAAGTATCTTAAGACATCATAACAGTTATTACAAACAATGCTAGGAATTACATTCAAAGGAACAGTTAGTGCGCATGCTTACATTGGACTCCCTCTATGCCTACAGTAGCTTGTTTGAGGACTGAATATTCGGCTGTAAATTAAAATTAAATTGAAATATATATGATAAATTTACTGAAGCAATTAAATACTTTGTCGATGAAAGATTCACCGACAAAGCATTTAATATGAAACTATGAATGCGATTTTAATGGTTCCAACTTTTTGACTGGGAGGATGATGAAAAGTAATATGGATCAGATATATTTTAATTTCATTTTAATTTACAGCCGAATATTTTAGTGCTTAAACACGCTACTGTGCACATAGAGGGATTCCAATATAAGCGTGGGCACTAACTGTTCCTTTGAATGTAATTCCTAGCATTGTTTGTAATGACTGTACTGATGATGTCTTAAGATACTTAAGACGAAATATCTACATATTATTAAAATTAAATTACTGTGGTGTGAATTTTTAGTTATGAATACTCCACAGGTTTTACTATATAATAGAATTTAATTATGAAGTTATACATAATTTAGCTTCTCACTAACTTCTAAAACGTTGGCTGAGTTCTTCAGAATTAGACAGTTAATTCTATGCGGCATCACTCATTGGATTGTTTAGCTGGATGAAATCTCTTGGATGACCATTGATAAAACTTATCTCTTCATCCCAAACTAGATAGAGTTATCCTCGCCCAAAAAAAGCATGGGAAAAAATCCCTTCAGCACAAACGAGTTTTTGAATGCAATAATCTTGGTGTAACCACCTATCCAAGGAAGTATTCGCTTCGGTTGGAATAAAGTTCATTATGATATAATAATACCTGTAACACAGCTTTTATTTTCTAGTTAAAGTCTTACATGCATGTTTTCTGGCATAGAACGTCACAGTTTTGAATTTTAATGGTTTCGGAGTTAATTAATTCGCTCCAGATTTGCTTGGGAACTGGCTTAACTCTTTGTTTTTATAATTTATTTTTTTATTTTTTTTTTTATTTTTTTTATTATGTCTCAGTATAAGTTACATACAATAATAATATTTACAGTATTTACAATAAGGATTACACAGAATTTTTTTTTTTTTTTTTTTTTTTGTCTCAGATGAATTGCATACATAGTTGCTGTAGTAATTATATGTATATAATATTTATAACACATTACAAGTGTGTATAACAGGTACTTGCAAGTTAGTAATTTTCTTCCTCGAAGCTTAGCAGAGCTTATCTGAGGAAGATAATAGATGACAGAGGGTGGTTGTTTCATGGTTGTGTTCCTATACTGGTCACAAGCCAGGTGTTGATTTTACTGTTTGTTGGTACGTGTTTGAAAGACTTTGACTGCTATTACAGTTTAACTTTTTTTTTTGTGCAAATAGGGTTGTATTTAGACATGGTGTGTTTGTTTCTTTGTGTTCTTGTAGTGGTAGTTTTTTGAGAGGGGGGTTGTCATGGTTTGTGTGTGTGTGTGTATGTGTGGTGGGGGAGAGAGAAACAGGAATTGCTCTAATTTTCATTCTCGCTATAATATTTATATAGTGCCTGTTTCAGCTCTCTGTATGTTCCTAGGTTTCTGTTGTCGAACGGCAGTTTGTTTATCATGTCAGGTACGTAGAAGTTTCGGGTGGCTTTGCCGTGCTGATTGTTGTACTTATATGTTATGTAGTTTGTTGACTGTGGTCTTGTTATTTGATATGTTGTTCTGGTTACTCTATATGTTGGGCTGTAGTAGTGTTTTAACATGACTGTGTAGTGGCGTAAGTGTTTCACCTTAAATATTTTGTGTTTTGTCCATGCTTCCTGCATAAGAGTGGGTTGTTCCCAGAATATCAGTTTTATCATTTTATCTTGCAACCGTTGTAGCCTGTTAAGTCTGTAGTCTGCGCAGAATGCGTATGATGTGATGGCATATCTTAAAATGTTTTCACATAATGCTTTATAGATTAGTATTTTTATGTGGGCTGGGGCAATATCTTTTAATCTGTATAGTTTGCTTGCTATTATCCTAAGCTTGGTATGTAGGTAGTTTGTATGGCTATTCCAACTTTGGTCTGCATCGAAGTGAAGTCCAAGGTATCGTGTTGTTTTCACCTGTGTGATGGTTGTGATTTTAGGTTCTGCACTTTGTGTATAGGAGGATGAATGTTTGATAGTGAGATATTTAGTTTCTATGGGCAGGGTATGGGGGTTTTTGAATATCATTAGCTTTGTTTTTCCAGGGTTTATATATATGCCGTTTTCGGTTAACCAGTTAGTGATTTGATTGATGTCGTGTTGCATATTTTTGTAAGCGATTTTTGCAGTGTTGTGAATTGATACTATGGCAGTGTCGTCTGCATACTGGAAGATTTTACTTTTTAGGGGGAGTTGGCTTATGTCGTGTGTGTATATGTTAAATAGAATGGGAGATAGGACAGCTCTTTGCGGTACTCCACAAGTTACATGTACCTCTTTGCTGTGTGCTGATCCTATACGTGTGATGTGCTTTCTGTTTTTCGTGTATGCTTTAAACCACTGGAGTAGACGACCTCCAATTCCGATATGGGTAAGTTTCGTTAACAAGGTTTTATGTGTTAGTGTGTCAAATGCTTTTGTTAGGTCAATGAATACTACTAATGTTATTCTGTTTTTATCCAATGCAGCGTTTATTAGATCTGTGAAGTCTTCCAGGAGTGTTGCTGTTCCTTTATTTTTTTGAAAGCCATATTGTGTTTTGGGTATGATTTGAAATTTTTCAACGTATGTGGAGAGTTTCTGATGTACGATGCGCTCCATGATTTGGTTGATTACAGGCGGCGTGGCGATAGGTCTGTAATTACTTATTATGTTTCTTTTTCCCTGTTTGTGTATGGGTGTGATTAGTGCAGTCTTCAGTGTTTCAGGTATGTGTCCCGTTTCGAAGATTTTATTTAACAGTTTTTGTATAACTGGAAGTAGGTCGGTTGAGTGTTTCTTGATGTCTTTTGGTCTGATTCCGTCTATCCCCGGTCCTTTGTTAGGATTAATTTGTTGAATTGCCAGTGATAGTTCTTCTTTTGTTACTGTGGGGAACCACATCGACTGGGTTGCTCGTGGACCTAGTGGAGAATGTTCGTATGTGTGAGGAAAGGTTGTTTCTTGTAGCTTTTGGACAGAGTTCGCGAAGTGCTGATTAAAGTTGTTTGCCAGCTGTTTAAGGGATTTGGGGTCGCAGGCAAAGCTTTGTTTTATTGTTTCTGTGGCAGTGGTTCTGTGTATATTGTCCAGCATTTCATTAATCAGGTGCCAGGTTTCCTTTATGTCATTCTGTGCTGTTGTTAATTTGTTGCTGTAATAGTTTCTTTTTGCCGTTCGAATCGGGTTGTTAGGAGATTCCGTTTTCTTTTGTATTCAGCTTTTAAAGCGATATTGTTCGGTGACTTCTTAAGTTGTTTCCATAGGGCATCTTTTCTTTGTATGTCTGTTAGTATGTTGTCTGTTATCCATGGATTTTGTTTCGTTTGGGGGCGTATTTTTATTTTTGTTAATGCTTTGTTGTATATTTTGTTAAATGCAAATTTATGATTATTATATACAGCTTCAGCAGAGTCTAAAGATGCTATCTGCATCCAGTTTGTTTTTCTGATTTCATCGTTCACTATTGCTTCGTTTACAATGCTATGATACTGTTTTGTAGTCTCAGTGATTTTTATGGGTTCTGGTTCAGTGTGTAACTGCAATGCTGTGAAATAATGGTCTGCTAGTTTGCATGTTATGACGGCTGCTGTGTGGCTGTTTGGAGGGGCCCTTATATTTATATGATCAATGCAGGTTGAGGTTGTTGTGTTTCCGATTATCTCTTCTCGTGTATACGACTGTATGGATGGGGTTATGTTATATGCCGATAATAGGTCTAGGTATTGTTCTGTGTTGTTATTTATGTTCCTAATGTTTATATTAATGTCCCCTATTATTATCAAGTATTTTGAGGTGCCTACTTTAGTGGCTGAAAGCCATCTGTTTAGTTCTTCTAGGAATTTTAAGTTGGGTGGTCTGTATATTGCGTTTAATATCAGGGAGTTTTCTTGTTTGATGTTTTTAATTTCGATGCATATGTTTTCTGCGTATTCTAATTTATAGTTTATTTCTGTTACTTCTAGTTTATGTTTGATAAATATTATTATACCACCGCCTCGTTTTGTTTGTCTGCAGTGTTTGTGTTGTTGGAAGTGTGGTATTTGGTAGGAGGATACCTCTTCGTTTGTCGTAGATACTTCTTTTTTTTTTTTTTTTTTTTTATTATGTCTCAGTATAAGTTACGTACAATAATAATATTTACAGTATTTACAATAAGGATTACACATAATTTTTTTAATTAATAATTTAATTAATTAATAAATTTAATTAATAAAAAATTAATAATAATAATAATAATAATAATAATAATAATAATTTATTGATTGCTAAAATATTTACACATACAATAAACATCTTGAGTGACATTGCAACTTACGATTTTACAGAATTCAGCACTAAGTGCTGCATTTTCTACATTGGATTTCAATTAAAAATTTTAATAATACTTTTTTTGCCTCTATATTATGGATTTACAACACATGTTCTTCTAATATTAACAATGAAGATTATACAGAATTTTTGAATACAGAAATATTTGAATATAGAATATACAGAATAATAATAATAATAATAATAATAATAATAATAATAATAATAATAATAATAATAATAATAATAAAATTTTTAATAGTAATAGTAGTTTATTGATTGCTAAAATATTTACACATACTATAGACATCTTGAGTGACATTGCAATTTATAATTTTACAGAGTTCAGCACAAAGTGCTGCATTTTCTACATTGGATTTCAATTAAAATTTTTAATAATATTTTTTGCGTCTATATTATGTATTTACAATTTACAACACATGTTCTTCTAATATTAACAATGAAGATTATACAGAATTTTTTGTATAATAATAATAATAATAATAATTTTTTTAAAAAAGTGTAATAACATTTTATTTGTCATCATACAGCGTATTTACATATATACAATAAAGTATACTATTACATTTTCTGTTCAGTACAAATGTAGAGTACAGTGATTTATTCAAGTATAAATGTACATAATTTTTTTTTTCAGTATCAATATCATAGCTTATTATTATACAGTCTATTTACATGTACACATTTTTTTTTAATATCAGTATCTTCATTATTGTTATACACTTCACTGACTGTTTTGTTACATAATCTGCATTCTTTGGTTATGAGGATTACGTGCAGATGTTTTAGGCGAATTAATCCCACCTACTTCGAAGCTCGGGTTAGCTTTTATGAAGAGAGTGGGATTAGCCTTCACTCTTTATGTTGTTGTTACTGTTTATGTATGGGATGTAGGCAATAATAATTTTTTTAAACATTTTATTATGACTCAGATAAATTACAGACATAGATACAATAATAATTATATATACACGTATATATATCTATAATATTTATAATACATTACAATTGTGAATTACAGATACTTGCAAGTTAACAGTATTTTTAAATAATAATAATAATACTTTTTTAAATAAATAATATTTTTGTTCATTGCTAAAATATTTACACATATATATACAATAGTTATCTTGAGTATAATTTTATAAAACTTTTCTACATAATAATAATAATATATTTTTATTATGGATTTTTATTTTTATGGATTTCAGTTAAATATTTTTAATAAAACTCCTTGCCTCTGTATTGTGCATTTACAACGCATGTTCCAATCTTAACAGTGATGATTATACAGATTTTTTTTTTTTTTTTGAGTGAATAACTAATATAATAATAATAGTTTGGGAGGTATTTCTGTTTCCCTCCTCGAAGCTTTGCATAGCATATCTGAGGAAGATAATAGATGGCGGTGGTTTCGTGGTTATGTTTCTATACTGGTCGCAAGCCAGGTGTTGATTTTACTGTTTGTTGGTACGTGCTTGGAGGGCTTCAACTGTTATTAAACAATTTAATTTTTTTTTTGCAAGTAGGGTTGGATTTGGACATGGTGTGTTTGTTTGTGTCCTTGTAGTGGTGTTTTTTGAGAGGGGTTTGTCATAGGTTTGTGTGTGTGTGTGTGTGTGTGTGTGTGTGTGTGTGTGTGTGTGTGTGTGTGTGTGTGTGTGTGTGTGTGTGTGTGTGTGTGTGTGTGTGTGTGTGTGTGTGTGTGTGTGTGTGTGTGTGTGTGTGTGTGTGTGTGTGTGTGTGTGTGTGTGTGTGTGTTATGTAGTTTGTTGACTGTGGTCTTGTTATCTGATATGTTGTTCTGGTTACTCTATAGGTTATGCTGTAGTAATGTTTTAACATGACTGTGTAGTGGCATAAGTGTTTCACTTTAAATATTTTATGTTGTGTGTCCGTACTGCCTGCATAAGTCTGGGCTATTATCTTAAGCTTGGTGTGTAGGTGACTATTCCAACTTTGATCAGCATCGGAGGGAAGTCCGAGATAACGTGTTGTTTATATATATATATATATATATATATATATATATATATGCCGTTTTCGGTTAACCATTAGTGATTTGATTGATGTCGTGTTAGATATTTGTGTAAGCAATATTTGCGTTGTTGTGAATGGATACTATGGCCGTGTCGTCTGCGTACTGGAAGATTTTACTTTTTAAGGGAAGATGGCTTATGTCGCGTGTGTATATGTTGAATAGAATGGGAGATAGGAACAGCTCCTTGCGCTACTCCACAGGTTACCGGTATACCTGTTTGCTGTATGCTGATCCTTCCTGTTTCCCATGTATGCTTTAAACCACTGGAGTAGACGATCTCCGATTCCGAGATGCGTTAGTTTCGTTAATATGGTTTTATGTGTTAGTGTGTGAAATGCTTTTGTTAGGTCAATGAATACGACAAATGTTATGTTTTTATCCAATACAGCGTTTATTAGGTCTGTGAAACCTTCCAGGAGTGTTGCTGTTCCTTTATTTTTTTTGAAAGCCATATTGTGTTTTGGATATGATTTGAAATTTTTCAACGTATGTGGAGAGTTTGCAGGGCACGATGTGCTCCATGATTTGGTTGATTACAGACCGTGGCGATGAGTCTGTAATTACTTATAATGTTTCTTTTTCCATGTTTGTGTATGGGTGTGATTAATGCAGTCTTTAATGTTTCAGGTATGTGTCCCGTTTCGAATATTTTATTTAACAGTTTTTGTATAACTGGAGGTAGGTTGGTTCAGTGTTTCTTGATGTCTTTTGGCCTGATTCTGTCTATCCCCGATCCTTTGTTAGGGTTAATTTGTTGAATTGCCAGTGATAGTTCTTCTTTTGTTACTGTGGGGAACCATATTGACTGGGTTGCTCGTGGACCTAGTGGAGAATATGCGTTTGTGTGAGGAAAGGTTGTTTCTTGTAGTTTTTGGAGGGAGTTCACGGAGTACTGATTAAAGTTGTTTGCCAACTGCTTGAGGGATTTGGGGTCGCAGGCAAAGCTGTGTTTTCTTGTTTCCAAGGCAGTGGTTCTGTGTATATTGTCCAGCATTTCATTAATCAGGTGCCAGATTTTCTTAATGTCGTTCTGAGCTGTTGTTAATTTGTTGCTGTAGTAGTTTCTTTTTGCCGTTTCTAATCTGTGTTATTAGGAGATTCCGTTTTCTTTTGTATTCAGCTTGTAAAGCGATATTGTTTGGCGACTTCTTAAGTTGTTTCCATAGGGCATCATTTCTTTGTATGTTTGTTAAAATGTTGTCTGTTATCCATGGGTTCTGTTTCGTTTGGGAGCGTATTTTTATTTTTGTTAATGCTTGGTTATATATTTTGTTGAATGCAAGTTTAAGATTATTATATACAGCTTCAGCAGAGTCTAAAGATGCTATCTGCATCCAGTCTATTTTTTTTTTTTTTTCGTCGTTTACTATTGTTTCGTTTAGAATGCTGTAATACTGTTTTGTAGTCTCAGTGAGTTTTATTGGTTCTGGTTCAGTGTGTAACTGTAATGCTGTGAAATAATTGTCTGCCAGTTTGCATGTTATGACGGCTGCTGTGTGGCTGTTTGTAGGGGCCCTTATATTTATATGATCAATGCAGGATGAGGTTGTTGTGTTTCCGACTTTCTCTTCTCGTGTATACGACTGTATGGATGGGGTTATGTTATATGCTGATAAGAGGTCTAAGTATTGTTCTGTGTTGTTATTTATGTTCCTAATGTTTATATTCATGTCTCCTATTATTATCAAGTGTTCTAAGGTGCCTTCTTGAATAATAATTCCTTCTTTAATAATAATAAGGCGCCTTCTCTAATAATAATAATAATAATAATAATAATATTTAATAAATAAAAAATAGAATTTCTTAATAGAAATTAGTTTAACAATAAGACTAAAACATTGATTAGTATAAAAATTTGTACGCTTCCGAGTATATGTATTATGGTGATGTTTTCTCCTTGAATATTATTTTTGAATCACGTGCCAGAGCCCTCGAGTCAGAATTTCTCCCACCCCCACAAAAAAAAAAAAAAAAAAAAGAATAAAACAACACCAGTCAACTCCGTCTGGGAATGATAAACAATGTTGAAGAATACATCGCATATTTATGTATTATTCATATATCGTGATCACACGCGCACACACACAAACAGGATATTCGTTAGTATCTGCTTAAGGATTCGAAATATGATTTTTTTTCTATATTTTTTCTATTTTTTTGGATATTTTTTCTAGAATATCAAGCGATATTAATGGGTCTCTAGTATTGCATCGATTGAGTTAAATAAATGTAATTTCAATAATTGAAGATGTATTTTCAATGACTACAAATAACGATGAATAGATTTATATTATAGTTTGCATTGTTAAACCATAAAAGCAGAGTTAAACGCCTTTTAATATTTAATTAATTCTTCATTATCAAAGATAAAATTAAAAAGTCTTCAAAAAATGATATATACTGACAAATATGCTTTCCTTGAAATTCACGGCATATTTCTCTACTCTTCGTGTATGTGACATGAGAATCTTTATAAGATTGTTAAAGGAAAATCTTATTAAGGCAACCAAGATGAGAGCAGATAGAAAAGATACGCCCACATAGGAAATCGTGCCATTTAATGTACAAAAATAATGTTGGCGGTGATGGGCGGTAGGTGGCGATGATAGTGTCGTTGTGTGAAGTTTCAGAAATAAACGGTAGAGCAGACGATGAGATGTGTGTAGCGAAGTGGGGTGGAGCGCCCCCTCGCGATGAATTGCTTCGCTTCTTGAACCTCTCACATAATAATAATAATAATAATAATAATAATAATAATAATAATAATAATAATAATAATAATAATAATAATCTCCACAATATTTCAGAAAACATGATAAACTAATGAGATAATTAATATAAATAATAGTTTTAATATAATAAAATATTTATTTTATTACATTTTGCTTATTTATAAACCAATAAGTTCATTCAATTTCAATTTTAATGTTTAACCAATCCGAGAGCAAACAGAATTCAAACGCAACAATGAACTTAAGTGGATAACAACGAACTTTATAACAAATATTTTTTCTCTGCTGTTTAGATATTCGGTAATAATCACAACAGAAATTCCTTTTTTTATCCCTTACATGTGAACAATGAAAGTGCAACAGAATGGAATTCATCGCATCATTCTGTTTTGGGTGTGCTTTGCCTACAAACACTCATGTCGGAGTGTCCAACATGAATTGGCTTCGCTGTGCAGTTCGGTCTTATGAGGGTTATTCGAAAGGTTTGTCAGGCACACAAGTTGTGTACTTTACTCATGGCCAACAGGTAGAAAGATTTCTGTTTCCCGGGGAGATGGATGCCTGCAGCACCTGGTTTCGGCCAGTGTGCGTCGGTGTTTTCTCTCAGAAACTGAGGATTTTTCCTGCCGGAAATAACAAACCAGCCAATGAACGCATGTAAATCTCCGAATTTCTCTTTATGACTTTTAAACGTCTTTGAGCTAAATTCTAACAAATGCAAAATAATCTCATTTGAAACACCGAGTGAGAATCTTGTGGGTCCACATCCCTTTCAATGCTCCCTCATTCTTTCTATTAGCTGCGCAGTAGCCCAGTGGAAATGAAACCACTCGGGTGATCCACCTGTTCTAACCGTGATACGAGGCGAGGTCGTGGGGGTTCACGGCGACACGTTCAGCTCTGTGGGACAGTGGTACCCCTTCGAGGGCCATCGTCTTGCGGTGCGGAAGAGGTTGAGGTGGAGCTGAACGAACAGATGGTGGAAGCCATTTCTACCGACACTGAAGACACGAGCGCGGTAATATGACACAAATGTGCTTAAAAAATTCATTTTGAAATAATTTCAGAAATATAAGAGGCAACTGCAGCAAATAAGGCTTAAAACGATAACTACATTTTAACATATTTCTGATCACAGTGTGGTCCATTGCAGTAGCATCTTCTTTTTGCAAGAGTTTGCATCATTGCCAATAGAGAAGGAAGCAGTGGAAAGGTTTGGGGATTAAAATACGAAAAGAAATAAGCTGAATGTTTTTGGATTACATTTAAAATGAAACTTCTAAAATATTTAGAATTTACTCTTAGAAACAACATATGCGAATACGTTTCTCTCGTTAAATATAACACATTTAACAAATATATTATATCCATATAATAATCAACATTTCCATTTTATATTCTATTTTTATACCACATTTTATTCTCTTCCATATTTCCATAGGATTCAACACGTATGTGTGGACTGAGTTATATTTCGAAACAATTCTTTACCATCGCATAAAGACTTTTATTTTCTTTAATTAATCTTGCAGGTTGTCAAGATTTCTTACGCAGGTCTTATTTGCAGCAGTTGTCTTAGAAATCATTTTCTTTCTGACTTTGATTCATTCGAAATTGATTTTTACATCAACAACGTAGCGAAGCCCTCCCTTCATTTGGAAATCCCCATGTGGGTTCAATTCCCGTCTTAGAAGGAAAAGAACATCAGGGCACTTTTCAAGTGAAGGTGAGTTAGTCGATTCTCATCTGCAGTTGGCAGGGTTTTTTCCCCCGGAACCTCGGGTTTTTCGTCCCGCCAACGTGAGAATCGGTCATTTGAAAGAGGCTTCAACTGTCTACAGGATGCTGCGAAAATGAGGTCAAACGAAGCAGAATAACTGGTCACCTGCCGACTGGTGGTGTGGTGTTACGAAGACCTTCCGAGTGAAAAAGATGATGTCACAACAAATTCGATACTCTTCTCGTAAGAATGCAAGCCGAGCTAAGATGTTATCGGAGATGAATGTTCGAAAGCTCCTCAGAACTTGTAATAAAGAATTTCCGATTCACCTTTGTTCTTATTACAAGCATGACATGTCAATTTTCGTATATTATATCAATGTATTTTAATAATTGGAATAAAAATTGTTAAAATACCAAGCCATGTTTTGTGTTCATGTCTTCTTTTATTCGTAGTTTTCGCTTTATATTTTTTATTTATACTGTATATAATACAGAGTACAGCACTAAGTGCTGCATTTTCTACATTGGATTTCAATTAAAAATTTTAATAATACTTTTTTTGCCTCTATATTATGGATTTACAACACATGTTCTTCTAATATTAACAATGAAGATAATGCAGAATTTTTGAATGCAGAAATATTTGAATATGGAATATACAGAATAATAATAATAATAATAATAATAATAATAATAATAATAATAATAATAATAATAATAATAATAATAATATATTTTTAAACATTTTATTGTCTCAGATAAATTACATACATAGATACAATAGTTTTATTTACACGTATATATATATATATATATATATATACATAATATTTATAATACATTACAATTGTGAATAACAAATACTGGCGAGTTATTAATATTTTTAAATTATAATAATTTTTTTTAAAATAAATAATATTTTTGTTCACTGCTAAAATATTTACACATACATATATACAATAGTTATCTTGAGTATAATAGTAATAATTTTTTCTTTTTCTTTTCTTTTTTTTTATGTCTCAGATGAATTGCATACATAGTTGCTGTAGTAATTATATATATATATATATATATATATATATATATAATATTTATAATGCATTACAAGTGTGTATAACAGATACTTGCAAGTTAGTCATTTTCTTCCTCGAAGCTCAGCAGAGCTTATCTGAGAAAGATAATAGATGACAGAGGGTGGTGGTTTCATGGTTCTGTTCCTATATTAGTCACAAGCCAGGTGTTGATTTTACTGTTTGTTGGTACATGCTTGAAAGAATTCGACTTCTATTACAGTTTAACTTTTATTTATTTTTTTATTTTTTTTATTTTTGTGCAAATAGGGTTGGATTTAGACGTGGTGTGTTTGTTTCTTTGTGTTCTTGTAGTGATAGTTTTTGAAAGGGGGGGGATTGGCATAGGTTTGTGAGTGTGTGTGTGTGTGTGTGTGTGTGTGTGTGTGTGTGTGTGTGTGTGTGTGTGTGTGTGTGTGTGTGTGTGTGTGTGTGTGTGTGTGTGTGTGTGTGTGTGTGTGTGTGTGTGTGTGTGTGTGTGTGTGTGTGTGTGTGTGTGTGTGTGTGTGTGTGTGTGTGTGTGTGTGTGGTGGGGGAGAGAGAGACAGGAATTGCTCTAATTTTCATTCTCGCTATAATATTTATATAGTGCCTGTTTCAGCTCTCTGTATGTTCCTAGGTTTCTGTTGGCGAACGGCAGTTTGTTTATCATGTCAGGTACGTAGAAGTTTCGGGTGGCTTTGCCGTAGTGATTGTTGTACTTATATGTTATGTAGTTTGTTGACTGTGGTCTTGTTATTTGATATTGTTCTCGTTACTCTATATGTTGGGCTGTAGTAGTGTTTTAACATGACGGTGTAGTTGCGTAAGTGTTTCACCTTGAATATTTTGTGTTTTGTCCGTGCTTCCTGCATAAGAGTGGGTTGTTCCCAGAATATCAGTTTTATCATTTTATCTTGCAACCATTGTAGCCTGTTAAGTCTGTAGTCTGCGCAGAATGCGTATGATGTGATTGCATATCTTAAAATGTTTTCACATGATGCTTTATAGATTAGTATTTTTATGTGGGTTGGGGCAATGTCTTTTAATCTGTATAGTTTGCTTGCTATTATCCTAAGCTTGGTATGGCAGTTCCAACTTTGATCAGCATCGAAGTGAAGTCCAAGATAGCGTGTTGTTTTCACCTGTGTGATGGTTGTGATTTTAGGTTCTGCACTTTGTGTATAGGAGGATGAATGTTTGATAGTGAGATATTTAGATTCTATGGTCAGGGTTTGGGGGTTTTTGAATATCATTAGCTTTGTTTTTCCAGGGTTTATATATATGCCGTTTTCGGTTAACCAGTTAGTGATTTGATTGATGTCATGTTGCATATTTTTGTAAGCGATGTTTGCGTTGTTGTGAATGGATACTATGGCCGTGTCGTCTGCGTACTGGAAGATTTTACTTTTTAAGGGAAGATGACTTATGTCGCGTGTGTATATGTTGAATAGAATGGGAGATAGGAACAGCTCCTTGCACTACTCCACAGGTTACCGGTATACCTGTTTGCTGTATGCTGATCCTTCCTGTTTCCTGTGTATGCTCTAAATAACTGGAGTAGACGATCTCCGATTCCGAGATGCGTTAGTTTCGTTAATATGGTTAATATTAACGACATATTATTAACGTTAATATTAAAGTTAATAATATGTCAAATGCTTTTGTTAGGTCAATGAATACGACAAATGTTATTATTATCCAATGCAGCGTTTATTAGGTCTGTGAAATCTTCCAGGACTGTTTCTGTTCCTTTATTTTTTTTGAAAGCCATATTGTGTTTTGGGTATGATTTGAAATTTTTCAACGTATGTGGAGAGTTTGCAGGGCACGATGTGCTCCATGATTTGGTTGATTACAGACCGTGGCGATGAGTCTGTAATTACTTAGAATGTTTCTTTTTCCATGTTTGTGTATGGGTGTGATTAATGCAGTCTTCAGTGTTTCAGGTATGTGTCCCGTTTCGAAGGTTTTATTTAACTGTTTTTGTATAACTGGAAGTAGGTTGGTTCAGTGTTTCTTGATGTCTTTTGGCCTGATTCTGTCTATCCCCGGTCCTTTGTTAGGGTTAATTTGTTGAATTGCCAGTGATAGTTCTTCTTTTGTTACTGTGGGGAACCACATCGACTGGGTTGCTCGTGGACCTAGGGGAGAATGTTCGTTCGTGTGAGGAAAGGTTGTTTCTTGTAGCTTTTGGACAGAGTTCACGAAGTGCTGATTAAAGTTGTTTGCCAACTGTTTGAGGGATTTGGGGTCGCAGGCAAAGCTGTGTTTTATTGTTTCTGAGGCAGTGGTTCTGTGTATATTGTCCAGCATTTCATTAATCAGGTGCCAGGTTTTCTTAATGTCGTTCTGAGCTGTTGTTAATTTGTTGCTGTAGTAGTTTCTTTTTGCCGTTCTAATCTGTGTTATTAAGAGATTCCGTTTTCTTTTGTATTCAGCTTGTAAAGCGATATTGTTTGGCGACTTCTTAAGTTGTTTCCATAGGGCATCATTTCTTTGTATGTTTGTTAAAATGTTGTCTGTTATCCATGGGCTCTGTTTCGTTTGGGAGCGTATTTTTATTTTTGTTAATGCTTGGTTATATATTTTGTTGAATGCAAGTTTAAGATTATTATATACAGCTTCAGCAGAGTCTAAAGATGCTATCTGCATCCAGTCTATTTTTTTTTTTTTTTTCGTCGTTTACTATTGTTTCGTTTAGAATACTGTTTTGTAGTCTCAGTGAGTTTTATTGGTTCTGGTTCAGTGTGTAACTGTAATGCTGTGAAATAATGGTCTGCCAGTTTGCATGTTATGACGGCTGCTATGTGGCTGTTTGTAGGGGCCCTTATATTTATGTGGTCAGTGAAGGATGAGGTTGTTGTGTTTCCGACTTTCTCTTCTCGTGTTTCCGACTTTCTCTTCTCGTGTATACGACTGTATGGATGGGGTTATGTTATATGCTGATAAGAGGTCTAAGTATTGTTCTGTGTTGTTATTTATGTTCCTAATGTTTATATTCATGTCTCCTATTATTATCAAGTGTTCTAAGGTGCCTTCTTGAATAATAATTCCTTCTTTAATAATAATAAGGCGCCTTCTCTAATAATAATAATAATAATAATAATAATAATAATAATAATAATAATAATATTTCATAAATAAAAAATAGAATTTCTTAATAGAAATTAGTTTAACAATAAGACTAAAACATTGATTAGTATAAAAATTTGTACGCTTCCGAGTATATGTATTATGGTGATGTTTTCTCCTTGAATATTATTTTTGAATGACGTGCCAGAGCCCTCGAGTCAGAATTTCTCCCACCCCCACAAAAAAATAAATAAATAAATAAAATAAAATAAAATAAAACAACACCAGTCAACTCCGTCTGCGCATGATAAACAATGTTGAAAAATACATCGCATATTTATGTATTATTCATATATCGTGATCACACGCGCACAAACACACACAAACAGGATATTCGTTAGTATCTGCTAAAGGATTCGAAATATGATTTTTTTTCTATATTTTTTCTATTTTTTTGGATATTTTTTCTAGAATATCAAGCGATATGAATGGGTCTCTAGTATTGCATCGATTGAGTTAAATAAATGTAATTTCAATAATTGACATTGCAAAGTCTTCAAAAAATGATATATACTGACAAATATGCTTTCCTTGATATTCACAGCATATTTCGCTACTCTTCGTGTATGTGACATGAGAATCTTTATAAGATTGTTAAAGGAAAATCTTATTAAGGCAACCAAGATGAGAGCAGATAGAAAAGATACGCCCACATAGGAAATCGTGCCATTTAATGTACAAAAATAATGTTGGCGGTGATGGGCGGTAGGTGGCGATGATAGTGTCGTTGTGTGAAGTTTCAGAAATAAACGGTAGAGCAGACGATGGGATGTGTGTAGCGAAGTGGAGTGGAGCGCCCTCTCGCGATGAATTGTTTCGCTTCTTGAACCTCTCACATAATAATAATAATAATAATAATAATAATAATAATAATAATCTCCACAATATTTCAGAAAACATGATAAACTAATGAGATAATTAACATGAATAATAGTTTTAATATAATAAAATATTTATTTTATTACATTTTGCTTATTTATAAACCAATAAGTTCATTCAATTTCAATTTTAATGTTTAACCAATCCGAGAGCAAACAGAATTCAAACGCAACAATGAACTTAAGTGGATAACAACGAACTTTATAACAAATATTTTTTCTCTGCTGTTTAGATATTCGGTAATAATCACAACAGAAATTCCTTTTTTTATCCCTTACATGTGAACAATGAAAGTGCAACAGAATGGAATTCATTGCATCATTCTGTTTTGGGTGTGCTTTGCCTACAAACACTCATGTCGGAGTGTCCAACATGAATTGGCTTCGCTGTGCGGTTCGGTCTTATGAGGGTTATTTGAAAGGTTTGTCAGGCACACAAGTTGTGTACTTTACTCATGGCCAACAGGTAGAAAGATTTCTGTTTCCCGGGGAGATGGATGCCTGCAGCACCTGGTTTCGGCCAGTGTGCGTCGGTGTTTTCTCTCGGAAACTGAGGATTTTTCCTGCCGGAAATAACAAACCAGCCAATGAACGCATGTAAATCTCCGAATTTCTCTTTATGACTTTTAAACGTCTTTGAGCTAAATTCTAACAAATGCAAAATAATCTCATTTGAAACACCGAGTGAGAATCTTGTGGGTCCACATCCCTTTCAATGCTCCCTCATTCTTTCTATTAGCTGCGCAGTAGCCCAGTGGAAATGAAACCACTCGGGTGATCCACCTGTTCTAACCGTGATACGAGGCGAGGTCGTGGGGGTTCACGGCGACACGTTCAGCTCTGTGGGACAGTGGTACCCCTTCGAGGGCCATCGTCTTGCGGTGCGGAAGAGGTTGAGGCGGAGCTGAACGAACGGATGGTGGAAGCCATTTCTACCGACACTGAAGACACGAGCGCGGTAATATGACACAAATGTGCTTAAAAAATTCATTTTGAAATAATTTCAGAAATATAAGAGGCAACTGCAGCAAATAAGGCTTAAAACGATAACTACATTTTAACATATTTCTGATCACAGTGTAGTCCTTTGCAATATACACTGTTGTTAACTGTAGCATCTTCTTTTTGCAAGAGTTTGCATCATTGCCAATAGAGAATGAAGCAGTGGAAAGGTTTTGAGATTAAAATACGAAAGGAAATAAGCTGATTGTTTTCGGATTTCTTTTAAAATGAAACTTCTAAAATATTTAGAATTTACTCTTAGAAACAACATATGCGAATACGTTTCTCTCGTTAAATATAACACATTTAACAAATATATTATATCCATATAATAATCAACATTTCCATTTTATATTCTATTTTTATACCACATTTTATTCTCTTCCATATTTCCATAGGATTCAACACGTATGTGTGGACTGAGTTATATTTCGAAACAATTCTTTACCATCGCATAAAGACTTTTATTTTCTTTAATTAATCTTGCAGGTTGTCAAGATTTCTTACGCAGGTCTTATTTGCAGCAGTTGTCTTAGAAATCATTTTCTTTCTGACTTTGATTCATTCGAAATTGATTTTTACATCAACAACGTAGCGAAGCCCTCCCTTCATTTGGAAATCCCCATGTGGGTTCAATTCCCGTCTTAGAAGGAAAAGAACATCAGGGCACTTTTCAAGTGAAGGTGAGTTAGTCGATTCTCATCTGCAGTTGGCAGGGTTTTTTCCCCCGGAACCTCGGGTTTTTCGTCCCGCCAACGTGAGAATCGGTCATTTGAAAGAGGCTTCAACTGTCTACAGGATGCTGCGAAAATGAGGTCAAACGAAGCAGAATAACTGGTCACCTGCCGACTGGTGGTGTGGTGTTACGAAGACCTTCCGAGTGAAAAAGATGATGTCACAACAAATTCGATACTCTTCTCTTAAGAATGCAAGTCGTGCTAAGATGTTATCGAAGACGAGTGTTTGAAAGCTCCTCATTACTTGTAATAAAGAATTTCCGATTCACCTTTGTTCTTATTACAAGCATGACATGTCAATTTTCGTATATTATATCAATGTATTTTAATAATTGGAATAAAAATTGTTAAAATACCAAGCCATGTTTTGTGTTCATGTCTTCTTTTATTCGTAGTTTTCGCTTTATATTTTTTATTTATATTTATACATAATACAGAAACATTTTTTATAAATAAGTATTATATTTACAGAGGCCTTCATATGTATATCTATATATTTATATATAAAAATTAATAAAGAAATATAATAAATGTAAATGTAATATATTTATACTATCACACTGAAGATGTTCGGGGCGAAAACCCTTCCATGACTCGCATTCTAGAAAGTGTTTGAGTTAATCAAAGGTGGTTTGGCCACTTAAACAGAACGGGTGAGGAAAGGTTACGGAATTTTTTTTTTTTTTCTTTCTGTTTGCAAGAATGGTAGGAGAAAAGATCAGATAAAGGCGAAGATGTAGGTGGTTTGACAGTCTTAAAACATGCTTAAAAAGAACGGATAAGACGATATTAGAGTTCCGAGAGACTGGGGGAATGTGAGGATAACTTATCGATAGGAAGATGGTACTAATCCCCTCAATGTTCAATGCATAGTTTCTTGTGCATGGGATATTGAGGGTATTTATCAAGAAATAGATGACGATAACCAGATAGTTATATAAGGCAGTGTCCAATTGAGAGATTATTTCACACAGCAAATCTAAAAGAAGAAAAAGATTGTTCATAGTGAAAGTTATTTTGTCCTTTTCATTAAAATTGAAACATACTATTTGATTTTTGATTCGTATAAATGTTTATTAAATCCATCGTCTTAAAAATCAAATAGAATGTTTCAATTTCGAAGAAAAATATTCCCAGATAACCCTTTCTTGGGTTTGTTGCAAAATTCTCATCACTGAGACCTCAGTTTAGTATGTAATATAATTGATGTGTGTTGATGAAGATAAATGGAATAAAGCATTCTAATATAACGGAAATTTAAAAAGTTTTAAGTAAAATTAAATATAGAGATTATTAATTTTTTTTTCAAAGAATTGTCAAAACACCTTATTTATTCTAGCATAACGCGTATGTTAATTTGAGAGAGAAAGCAATATTTTTTGCAGACATATGGAATTAGGTTGTTGAGTAGAGAGATTGAGTAGTATGGCGATTGGAGCGTGAGATTAAAAATGTGATGAATTGTGAGGATTGAATTTTGACTTCTGATAATTTAGTAGTTTTCTTATTAACTGTGATGACATTGCGCCAATTTTGACTCCCTGGAGGACATGTCGGCGGATTCGCATGCAAGTTATTTCAAAATAATTAAAAAGATATGACAAGGAATGGCGGCAGTGGTGTAGCTAGAGCTTTTGCCTCCTGGGACGGTCCCTGAGTTTGCCGCCCCTCTCAATACCCACCAAAAATACTACAAAAAGTCAAAACGACGTAGAGGAAAATAAATTAAAACACTATGTTTATTTTTGAAGTAAAACTTTAATTCCAACATTCTAAAATGTTATTTTTCTTGCTTTTCTGTTAGCAAAATCGTCGATGACATTGGCGAAGTCTATTTCATAGTAATGTAGGTAATTCTTAATCAATTTTATTTAGGAAAACTAATCTCACAACTAGCAACACTTACAGCAATTGTGAGGAAAATTCGCAGTAGAATTACAATATTTGGAAATGAGTTCTCGAGACTGTATTTTTGAATTAACTGTTCAAAAAAGGTTCAAAGTGCCGCCCGGGGAGGAACGCCCCCTCCGCTAGCTACGCCTCTATGTGTGTGTGTGTGTATGAGAGAGAGAGAGAGAGAGAGGGGGGGGGATTGTTTCGAATTTAAACTACCAGGTATATTAGAGATATTCGTGTCTAATTGCCTCTCTTTAGATTAGTACAGGTGGACTAAATCGGATTTTTTATGTTTACGCTTCAATAATCGCACTTGCCTACACTGTCAGATAAATGAAAAACACCTTTCGATATTCATTTGAATTAGTTTTGAACGCGGAAAGCTTCCTGATAAAAAATGCTGGTTCCCATTCAGATGCTTTCGGCCAGTAGATTTTTGAAGCATCGTCTGTTGCAGATGAAGGAAGTCGATCAATTTAATAATGAGATTACATTTAAAATCACGTTTGTTTCCGTCTCTTAATGATTTTTGTTCGCGTTTGCAAACAAATATTTGGTTATATTTATTGTTCATATTTTTGCCTGCATTTGAGGATAGTTCGATTGTTTTTTCTTCCCTGAAAGCCGGTTGTTATCTGAAAATACATTAGGCGCAGGCAGAAATATAACGTAAAACAGAATGATTGACACTTCTTTCGTTCGATTTGTCTGTAATGACATATTTTTCACGAATACGTTTACTCTGATCGAAAATACATGTACAAGGTCTTTGGAACTTCTTAAATTAAAAAAAAATATATATATAAATTAAAAACAATCTTAGTACAGCATCACGTTTTTTTTTTTTTTTACTTAAATATAAAGAGCCAATAGGCTTCACTTCGGCGATGTAACATTATTTAAATTAAGGGGATATTAAATCCCACATTGTTTCAAAACCGAATAAGAAACTCAAAGATCGGAATCAAAGAGTTTCATGCCAAATATAGTAAACTATAAAAGTATCGGCGAGTACTAGCGTAAGCCAAAGCACGTAGTACAAAGTAGGGCAACTCGTAGCAAAGGACATTACAGTTAAAGGATTTAATTGTAATGTCCAAAAATTGTAAATCCATTTCTTTAATTACAATTAAAGGAATGGATTTTATTTTTGGAATGGAAATAATTTTGAATTATACTAAACTGTATAATTTTATCGATAATAAACAATATTTTTTCATGTTTAATTTTTACCATAATTTTGATATTTTATCCAAACACGTATACGCTGTGCTTACAGTGTGCATGCATTATTATTAAGGCTATTTATTATTTTTTTTTGCCTGTCTTCGTTTAGGAGTGACCCTTATTTTAAATACATTGGCTCTTTTCTCAAGAATTCTTAAGGTATTATAAGTGTATTTTAAAAGTAAATATATGCAGATTAATAGAGGAAGAAATTTTGCACATTCCTTATTTTGAAGTTAGGATGTCTTCTTTCTCCATACTTCTGCTGTTTACTGTTAAAAAAAAAGGGGGGAGAGGGGTTTCGGAAACGTGGAGGGAGGTGGTTGATAAATTAGAAAACCCCGGTTTTTTAAAATAAAATATGTACATATATATGCATTATTATATTTAAGGGCGCTTTTTGGGGAAGGGTTTTATGAGAAACCGGGGGGGGGGGGGAGAGCGTTAATTAACGAGGTGCGAGCCGTTTCGATCCGGTCTCGTCATCGGAACATTACGGGAGAAGTGTAGGGCTATGTCATGACGGTTTGATGTGTCTGCTTTGGGGGTTGTGTTGTCGTTTATTGGTTGGAGTCATGACCTCATTTTTATATTGTGGAGCTTCCAACATTCGGAAATTAGGTAGGGTCAGTGAACGTTGATTGAGTTTTCGTCACATTTTATGGCAATTGTTTCCGATATTCTAAGCAACGTTTCATTGTCTTGTTTGTCTATTATTATGGTCTTGTCGATTTGCGGGGTATGTTTCTGTTCAAGGGCATGAAATGCTATTTCTGTATCAAGTAATTTTATATTCTGGAATAGGGACATCCCTATTCCAGATATAAAACAAATTACTTGATAGAATGACTTGCAGTTTCACATGGATGCTTATGACCGATGCACCAACTTGGAAAAAAAAATCTTGCTGATAGTGTTACCATCTATGGTCGAGGCCGAGAACTTTTCAGACCACCCTCGTATATAAAATCATGAACAGAGTAATACTGAACAGAATCCAAAACACTCTCGAAGACCACTTCAGTAAAGATCTGGCAAGATTCAGAAGACGCTTCTCCAGAATAGATCATATCCAGGTCATTTCACAACTAACAGAAAAATGCAGAGAATACCGAATCTCTCTATGTTTCCTCTTTATTGATTTAAAAAAAAAAACATTTGGTACCATAGAACACAATGCAGTCATCAGTGCCTTACTGGAAATAAATGTGGACCCTACTACATTCACATGATAAAAGAAATTAACAAAAATCAGACCACATAAATAACCGTATTTGATCAACCTATAAATATAGATATAAAGAGAAGGGTCCCAAGGCGATGGGATCTCATCTAATCTATTTACCAGCACTTTAGAATACATTCTGAAAACCAAAATAGACATAAACGGAAGAATAAGCATAGATGGTGAAAAATTACAAATCCTTATGTTTGTCGATGATGTAGTACTGATATCCCACAACCCAAAAGTCCTAGAAGAAATGGGTAAAAAAATATACACAAACAGCAGTAAGATAGGCTTAGAAATGAATCTAGAAAAATCAAAACTGATTAAAAAACATCTACACAAGTGACAGTCACCTATGTATTAATAACATCCCTACACAACAAGTCGACTCCTACAATTACTTAGGACAAACAATAAAAATGAATAACGATTTAGCTGAAGAACTAGCAAAAAGAAAGAAAGCTGCATGGCTATCATTCAACAAACTAAAAGAAACGCTTACTGATCCAAATCTTGACATCTTTTCGAAGGCAAAACTGTTTAAATGTGACGTTCTTCCATCACTCACATATGGATCAGAAACATGGAACACGACAAGAAAAGAAGAAGAGGCTCTCAGAATAATGGAACGCGTGCAATAGACGTGGGATTTGTAACATCAGCAAAATGGAACATGTTAAAAACACGGAACTAAGAAAGAGATCAGACATAAAAGATGTGACTGCAATTTACGAAAGCAAGATGAGATGGGCAGGCCACAGCCAGACTCAGGGTTATCAGATGGACATATAGAATACTCAATTGGCAACCAAGAATAAAGCGAAAACCAGAGAAGACCACCTACAAGATGGGAAGATCCATTAGTGAAATCTATGAGAATAACATGTGAGAGAGAGGCTCAAGATCGAGATCGTTGGAGGTATCCTTGGGACCTGCACTCATGGAGAAATCCTGAATGAAACACAGGTCCATCCAGGTAATTCCTAGAGGAATTAGAAACCTGGCTAATAAACATAAACAACAACTTGAATCAGCCTATAATTATAGCAGGAGACATGAACATTAATATCCTAAACACCGAATCAAGCATAACTACAGCTTATTTAGATATATTATCAACTTTGGCTTAACAGCAACCAATTTATTTCATACTAGAGAGGAAATGATAAATAAAAATATAGTACAGTCCTGTATAGACCATAATAACGTTCGTATTAGAGAAAACAGACTTTTATCCTCAACTATTAAAGTAAAACTAGCAGACGATTACTTTATATCATTACACATCCCAATTCAAACCAAAAAAAAAAAAATCACACCAAACCACTTTAAAAATGTAAAAGAGAACAGCATTGTTGATGAAGAAATTAGAAAGATACCATGACATCTTATAATACAATTCGATAATCTCGAAGAATTGTATGACTCTTTCGTCAAATCGTTGCGTCGTATTTACAAGAAAGCTACCCGGAAAATAAAGATTAGAACCAGCAGGGATTCACCTTCCATGTCTAAACGGCGATATATATTGCTTAAAATATATAAAATGATCATTTGTGGCAGCAACTAAAAAGAGATTCACGTTCTCAGAGCTTTAAAAGCCAATATACCGAACACAGAAACAAACTCCAATTAGAAATAGGCCGACTTAAACGCTACCCGGATTAGAACCAGCAGGGATTCACCTTCCATGTCTAAACGGCGATATATATTGCTTAAAATATATAAAATGATCATTTGTGGCAGCAACTAAAAAGAGATTCACGTTCTCAGAGCTTTAAAAGCCAATATACCGAACACAGAAACAAACTCCAATTAGAAATAGGCCGACTTAAACGTAATTATTAACCTACAAGCAGGTTTTTCCTCCAGGCAACTCGGTTTTTTTATCCTGCAATCACAAGAAAATCGACCGTAGTACCCACATTATTTCAGACAGTTAGATATCTTGTTAGGGTTAGGTACCAAGAGATCGCGGCACTTGTTTGCCAGCCTCTTCATCGGTGGCTGCTATGATTAGTGATAGATATGGACCAGCTATCTCTGATTGGCTACCGATGGAGATTGAGCTGCCCACTCAGTCTTCAAAGCTAGATAGGGTATAAAGGCCTCGCCTACTCCCTATAAGAATAAAAGGAGTTACTGATTTTTTTTATTAACCAATAAAATAAAATTAAATTAAGGAAAAATTAAAGGAACATGGACAACAATTAGCGAAGCAATCAATAAAATAACACCTCCATCTGCCTCAATGACTTATCCTGAACTTTGCCAAACATCACGGTTTAAGTAACAAGCAACTATGAGACAACTAGCATCACCGTAGTATGTGAAGCCGGTGATGATGAGCTTCCTCAGCAGCATCATCTGGCGATGTACAACACTTGTAAGTGAAAGTCCTTAACAAAACAAGACATCCAAACATAACCCTGTATTTATAGCTTCCGACCTTCCAATAGGAATCGTCTTCCACCTTGTGTTATATGCTTCTAATAATAGGAGCATGAGAGATTCTGTCTCTTTTGCTGCCATCATCCTTCTTCGTGTAGGTAGTTGACCAAGTTGATATTATTTTGTCTTGAAATACTAAGAACAAAAAAGCAAATATTAAGAAAGGGAAAATATATTTTTGTCTTCCTTGCCATTATCGATTGGTGACCATCAACATATTCATCATCTTTTTATATTGCAGAACAAGTTTTTCAAACAAATCGAACGAACAGGGATAGACCATCGTATCTGACCAGATTTAGCTGATTATTTTATAGTGCATTTAGAAAGTCAACTTTTCCTAAACTTCGTATATTGTTTCGTTTCGTTGATATCTTTGGTCTCTACCCAATCGGAGACAGAATTCCTTAAGTCCGGAAAAAATAAACTCTTTGTACTCCCGTATTCAATTTACTATTGAAAGTGAATCTAAGAACCGTCTACCCTCTTTTGGAGAGCTTAATAATTCGACATCTGATAGGTCATTGAACTTCTGATTTATCAAAAACCAACCTTTCTGAAGGTTACATTCACTCTTCCTCACATCATCATTCATTGCAGAAAGCAATTATTTTCAAAAGTCTTGTACATAGAAAGCTCTTGCGATCTTCTGTTCTGTTTCAGTTTTCTTTGATAAATTAAATAAAATTAAAAACACTGATATCTGATGGTTACACCAAAAACTACCATTCAGAAAATTACTGATAATTACCAATACCCTAAATGAACAAGCCTGTGTAGCTCTGTGAAAGTGGCATTTGTACCCATAATGCTAAGCCTTCCCAAGAAAGACTTAAGTTGATTTTTTAGTCGCCTACTAGATGAACGTTTTCTAACCTTTTCTTCGACCAGTCACGAATTAGTTAATCTCTGTCATGAACAAGCGGTTTTTCCAGAAAATATGGCTTTTCATCCAGTAAACATCAAAAAATCGACCGTAGAACCCACACCATTTCTCGCAGTAAATAAGTAAATTGTGTTACGATTAGGGCCATGGTATGGCGGCAATTGTTTGCGTCTCTTCACCGGATGCCCTTTATAATTAGTGATAATTTTCGGCCAGCTGTCTTTGATTGGTCACCGATGGAAGTTGAGCAACCCCCTCAATCTCCTAAAGTTAGTATTAAACGGCCTCGCCTACTCTCTTTAGGGGAAATAAAGCAATTTTTTAACCATAAAAGTGCAAAGGAAACATTACCACCTCTCTCTTTCTCTCTCTCTCTCTCTCTCTTTCTCTCTCTCTCTCCCCCTTAGCAGGTATATATCAAGTACTCTGTTCATGTTATCTTTGCGACTCTGGACAGACTGGCCACTCTGTTTTGATCAGAATCCAAGAACATCTAGAATGTTTTGCATTTTTGCAATCCAAAAGTCCAGTTGGTTTTAATGCCATCGAAGATAGGCACATAGTTCTCTGGAACCAGACAAAGATTCTTCATTCAAGCATGTTTAAATTTGATTGTGTTTTACTTGGGACATGTGACAAGCTACGAAATTGTCCGAACACTAGCCGCTCTGACAACGTCAGTCTTCAAGTTTTGAGAAGTGATTACTATTAACTGTTCATAATTTTTAGGTTATATAATCTACAGAAACTTTTACAATCGTTCCTTTGAGCTATAACAGTGTAATAATCCTATTAACTCAGCTGCGACCGAGATAAGAGCGGGTAAGCACATACTACTGGGCTTTCTCACTGACAATGGATGTTATATTGGATGAAATATATCGGAGTTTTTGAATAAAATCTAGATTTTTTCTACATGTATTAGCCATATGTTGTGTTTAAGTTAGCTGTGGTCCAAGCTATAACTTTTAAGAGGCCAACTGTACTGGATGGCAATTTGCTTTTTAATAACAATGTTACTGCCGAGTTGGATAAAGGGAATGGATACATTATAATAATGTTGGATGTTGCTAAGGCATTTGATAGGATACCACCCCAAAGAACGTTGCATAAACTGGAAAATATGGAACTGGAATATAAACTCTTGACTTGGATTAGTGGCTGGTTGATAGACAGCTATTAAAAAGGGTATACAGTGGGTGTGAATCTGCCAGATATAAGTTGGCCGGTTCATTGGGGTTCCTCAGGGTTCAGTCCTTGGCTATTGTTCAATCTATACATTAAAGACATTAGGAAGGATCTAATGTCATTAATCCCTCTTTGTGAGGCCTTAATAAGACCGCACCTGGATTATTGTGTGCAGATTTGGTCTCCTGAGTTCTAAGGGGATAAAGAAGAGTTACAAAGATTATATCAGGATTATGGAATTTAGATCATGAGGACAGATTGAGAGTATGTGGATTACAGAAGCTAGTTATCAGGAGAAAGAGAGGTGATACGAGAGAGGTATACTATATAAACTTTTGAATGTATGCTATAAGATACTGTCTGATGAACTTTTCCTTTATATAGAAGATGGAAGGAGAACACGAGGGCATCCATGGAAGTTAAGTTTGTTCAAAGTCAAGAAAGAGGTAAGAGCTAGGTTTTTCTTTCTCAGAGCAGTGAGTGAGGGAATTAGTTTGCCTTTAGAGATAGTTCGTGCATATAATGTGAGTGAATTTAAGAGAAGGCATGACAGTTCGTTTGGGTGATTTATAGCCTCCCTCAATGAGTCCTTGACTCCCTGGAGGCCTCAGATAATAATAATATTATTAATAATAATAAATTTGAAGTTAACTATATTAACAATGAGACCATTTGTAATACTCATTTAACATGTTATTATCTTAACCTGTTATTTTAGTGGCCTTACCTGTAGCTTGTCTAGCTTACGAGTTAATCTGCCATGGTGTATAAGTATCTATAAATATGTCTAGTACACGTGCGCTCTTTAAATGTTTAACATATCCAAGAGCTGACGTTCTGCGAAAAAAGTATACTTACAGGTGATAACGTCCAGGTGGAATAACACTTTATAATAAGACAGTGGAAATTGTGTAAAATCCCAAAAACCATTGCAATTACTGATTGGAGTATAATACATACAAAACCTAAATTAAGTAAATCCATTTCTCGAATGTATTATAAGTTGAATGTTCGTAAGTGGCATTTCTTTTTTTTATTTCTGTCTTTCTTTTTTCATTTGCTATACTATTAAATTTCTTAATGTGTTTTTGAAATAAAGTACCTTAATTCAAATTTGATGAAGTGCACAATTCGAATATTATAAAAACGTTTACTGATTACTATATTTTTTCTTTCAGCACACTGGATCATAGCATTGAATTTTAATAGTTTCAAAGTAACAGACTGATAGCAGTCTAATGTCAGATACTTATATATATATATATATATATATATATATATTGTAATTCATTGAATATAGTCATGCCTTGCATCGGTAAGATGGATACCAATTAAGTACAATACAGTGTAGAGATGACAAAGAACAAGTATTGGCTGAAACACTAGGTCATTCAAGATTTTTATAATGTCTTACTGGCAAAAGGTAGGAAACATGTGGTGCAATGTCGCAGGTATAGTTGAAGATGATTTGACTTGGTAATTAGATTATGTTGTAATATCCCCAATTAGAAGAGGAAGAAAAAGCTGACCACAGAACACATACATGACATAAATAGTTATCATCATCATTAGACTCTTAGGAATCAAAATTCTCACGAAGTCTTATATTCAAGGAACTTCCTAAATGGTATTCTGGGATGGTCTCTTGTTCTACTCCTGTCTTCCTCCGATTTGAAGCCCTTAGACTGCTGATATTCAGAATTGCAGTCAAAACAACAAAACCAGTTTGTTGTCTTTTAAAAGAATGTGTCCTTCTGGGCAAGTTGACTGATTTGTTATATGAAAAACAGCAGTTTCCAGAAGGGAAAAAAACCTGTCATGTCCAAAAGAGAATAACTAACTCACCTTTAGGAAAGTCCTTATATTGCACACTATAGAAGATTACAAAGTGCATCACGATGCAACACTTGTTTGATTCTCTTCATCGGATGCCATTTATAATTAGTGTTATGCTTGAGTCAGCTAAGTGCGATAGGCTACCAGTGGAGATTGAACTGCCCCTGCTTTAGCAACAACTCTTCTGACAAAAATTGTCAGGTCTGCACGATCAAATATCTCCATTTCTTTCCATCGTCCCAAATTCTTTCTTCATGAACACTTTTCTGATCAAAAATCTGATAACCTTTGTCTTTTCTCGTTTCTTTCACCAGAACCAAATGGACCAATTTGGTCCATTTGGTTTTTTTTTTTTTTTTGCCTGTCCTTTCTTCTTCAACCTTTGCATTGAGATCTAAAATAATTACACTCTTATTCTGACTAACCTCCTCCAAACGTTCCTCAAATAATATCTTTTCATCCATCTCTAAATCTTGTTGTGGTGCATATACCTGGATAAGTGAGATTTGTTCTTCATAACAAATTCCGGCCTGGTTGGTCGAGTGGTTAGCGTATCCGCTCTCCATCCAAAAGGCTGTGGGTTCGAATCCCGCCGTGGGCATGCATGTTTGTGATTGACTGTGAAACTACTAGTAGCGGTGCTCGGAGGTAGATGGCGTTGGTGTAGATGTGAAGGTAGTTGCAGTTGGTGAAGTGGTGGAGACAGAGTTGTAGAGTAGGTGTCCTCCCTGGATGAGCCTTTGGACTCCCTGGAAGTGTTGTGTAATAATAATAATAATCATAAATAATAATGACACTCAAATACAAGCCTCATTATTCTATCACTAATTCCATCACGCTCTATGAGTCTATAATTTACCACTTTACTAATGATAAACCAAAATCATTTTTTGATAACTGATCCTTTCTAAAGCAAAATAAAGTCTCCTCTTAAATTAAATTCTTTCTCCCCTATTTTTTTCCATTTTGTCTTGCTCAAACCCAAAACATTTAATTTTCTTTCCATCATAACATCCACTAACTCCTGCTGTTTACCTGTTAGTGTCAATATGTTCAATGTTCCTATTCTCAGTTCCTTTCAAGTACTGGTAGCTTACCATTTATATCGGTCCAGCTTTGATTTCCTTGTTTCTTTTTAGCTTCAATAAATCTACTGCCAGCTTTCAGGACCTATCTCAGCTTCAGTCTAGTGGGCAACGCAAACACCTCGGAGAGAAGGCAGACTGCTTCTGCAAGAGATGAAAAAAAAAAAGAAAGAAAATAGGAAAAAATATGCAAGACTAACCTCTACCTCTCGAAATACTCTAATAGCATTGGGCGAAGGAGCAAGAAGAAAAGAAAGACAAGTGTTAGGATATAGGATGATGAGATAGCAACAATTGCCTACCAACCATACTCCAGCAAAGCCAGCAAAGGTTGGTCGATTGTTAGAGCATCTGGTACTAATGGCTCACAAAAAGTTAAGCGAGTTTGAGCGTGGTTAGTAGTTGGAAGGAGATCAATCGTTCGATGCTGTTGGCACACTCTCCCTCGATGAGTGTTTGGACTCCCTGGAGGTGTCACATAATAATAATAATAATGCTCTCTCCCTAAAGTGATAAAGAAATCAATGACCGTTAAGGAATTAAAGTTAGGACTAATCCAGTTCCTGTTCCATTTGAGAATTATAAACGCTTTTGCCGAAATTTATTTATTTGTAAATAAATGCGTATATAAATATGTAAATAAATTGCAAATAAATGCGAAATTTATTTACACAGGCATAAATATATTATTTATGCCTGTAGCCTTGTAAGAATAGAGTTTGTCGTCAATAGGTCACCCGAAGAAAGAGTGTTCAATTATAATGGCCGACTGACTAGCGGAACTTTTTTTGGAAGTTTATTTAAATTAAGGGGGTTTAAAATCCCACATTATTTCAAAGCCGAATAAGAAACTCAAAGATAGAAATCCAAGCGTTTCATGCCGAATATAGCAAACTATAAAAGTTTCGGCGGATTGTAGGGTAAGCTAAAACACATGGTTCAATACCAGGACAACTCGTAGCAAAGGTGGGTAAAGTTCTGATCACTATTCTTAGTGTTTTCCATAATGTAAAACACATCTCCTGGGAGATGTATGATGTTATACATTATGGTGGAAGGTCACTATCCAGACCGGTTTCGACCTTTGTATACGTGAAGCGGGCTCTAAAAAAATGAGACGATCCCCAAAGATCGCCCAACTCAGCATTGTTCTACTCAGTGACAGGCTCACTCCATCACCAAGAAGAACTTCTCAGCATTGGCTCTACGCAGTGGCAGGTTCACTCCATCACCAATCAGAGCCATAATCTCAGTGGTGGTCCCACGCGGAGACAGGCAAAAAACTTACCCTCAAGCAAGCCTCTCAAATCATCAGAGCCAGACCCCCACCGGTTTCGACCTTTGTATAGGTGAAGCGAGCTTTAAAAATAAGATGATCCCGAAAGATCGCCCAACTCAGCATTGTTCCACTCAGTGACAGGCTCACCTCATCACCAAGAGGAACTTCTCTGTGTTGACTATACCCAGTGGCATGCTTACCCCACCACAAGATAGAGCCATAATCTCAGCAGTGGCCACACTCAGAGACAGACAAAAACCTATCCCAAGCAGAGCCTCTCATGCATCCAGGAAAACGAACTCATCAGTGAGCAGGTAGACCAGGCAATACTGAGATTAGAGAGAAGAGAATTTATATACTTTGCTATACGAATTGTCAAAAAGGTACACCAATAAATTACTGAAATAAAGAGCCACTAGGCTACACTTCGGCGTTGTAAAATTATTTAAATTAAGGGAATATTAAATCCGACACATTATTTCAAAGCCGAATAAGAAACTCAAAGATAGAAATCCAAGAGTTTCATGCCGAATAAAAGTTTCGGCGGATTGTAGCGTAAGCTGAAACATATGGTTCAATACCAGGGCAACTCGTAGCAAAGGTGCTTAAAGTTCTGATCACTGTTCTTAGTATTTCCCATAATGTAAAACACATCTCCTAGGAGATGTATGGTGTTATATATTATGGTGGAAGGTCACTACCCAGACTGGTTTCGACCTTTATTGAGGTCTCATCAGTGAGTAGGTAGGGCAGATAATGTTGGAAGCTTTTTTTTTTTTTTCCGATGGGTTCTAGCATGGATAACAGTTTTTTCCTCTGGGAACACTCGGATTTTTCATCCCGTAAACTCCAATATCGACCGTAGGAATGCCCAGATAGCAGCAGTTATTTACCGTTCCCTTTGCACCGGATGCCATTTAAAATCATTGATAGTTTGGGCCAGCTTTCTCCGATTAGTTTAGGCGGAGGTTGACGACCTCCCAGTTTCCAAAAGTTGGATAGGTCTAAAACGGCTTCGCCAATCCTTTTAGGGAAAAAAAACTCTAGAAGGTTATTATTATTATTATTATTATTATTATTATTATTATCATCATCATCATCTCGTGATCGCTTTGGGAAGGCTGTGGAGCAATATATAATGTGGTCTTATCCTGATATAGAGCTGCCATCTGTTGACGTAATAATGAAATAAATTATAGAAACATCGTGATTTTTATCTACTGACCATATGAACTCTGCTTTGATGAGCAGAAGTTAGCTCTTTAAATAATGCTACGTTTCCTACATGGTTTAGATTTAAAGCATAACCATGTTCTATCATAAAATACCTTGAGATGATGCTAATAATCCGGCGTTTTATATGTAAAAGGCTTTTTTTCTGGTCAGAATTGCAAACTTTCATTTATTAACTAGTTCGTACCATAGTAGATGGTTTAATCATGCGTGGACCAATGCTTAAACGATTTTGTTTAATTTGTAAATCAAAGTATTCGAGAAGTATAGCATGGCGCTTTCATGATAGAAATTACCATTTTAATAAATATACAGTAACTGGAACGGAAGCCGATAAAAATTCGGCAGAATTTCAGGTAAGTACATTTTCAGTTATTGCTTATTTTTCACATAGTCAAAGACTTTATGTGGACCAGTAGTAATGCTGCCGCATGCGAACACCCGATTGTAGGGAACCCCCCCCCCCCCAGGTAATGGAAAGTAAGAGTTCATAAAACTTTATTTAAAATATATCGTAGTTTTCCCAGCGTAAAGGCATTATTATTAAATTGCACTGGCGCTTACATGCAGTCCATGACCCACTGCGGTAGTTCCACTGGACACAGCTTATTTACACTTGAAATCTAAAAACAACAGGAATAACTATCAATCCATCCACCTGTAATAGATCCATCAGGGATCACCTGCACACACATACATACTGTTTACCATACATCTTAAGCTTTCACCAGTGTTGCACTTACCACTCGCCCTTTGGCAGCATCTACTTCTTGCACCTTTGTTGACTAACTCTTATTCAAATTCCATGAGTGACTTTTTTTTCTTCTTTTTTTCCCCGTTCTTACCATGTGCTGGTTTTTAAATTTGGAAAACAAAGATGGGATGATGTAGAGTATCTGTTCCCAACCAGGGGTACATGTAAAATAATCAGTAATGGCAGAAAAACAAGTAAAGTAAACAAAACGTTAGTTATGGAACAATAAATGTCAGTATTTAAAAACTGCTATTTTAAAAACAAGGGGTACAATTTATAGAAATGAGTTTAAAAGGGGTACACAAGTGAAAAAAAGTTGGGAAGCACTGATGTAGAGTATACACTTGGCAGGGACAAATTGGAAGAGGTGGAGGAAATAACAGATCTGGGATGATGGTGGATAGAGATCTAAAATTCAGAGTATCCTCTGAATTGAAAAATTGTGAGGACAGCGCAACAAATTCTGACAGTTATGCAGAGGACATTGACTCATAGAAGTAAGGAGATTTTGGTTCCATTGTATAAGATCTTTGTTAGGCCACATATAGATTACCGTGTGCAGATTTGGTCACTTGGTTTTCAGAAAGATGAAGAGGCATGGGAAAGGGTCCAGAGGCAATTGCCCAAGGCAGTTTCTAGGTTCTGGAATGTTGAATATGATTGGTTATCTGAAGTCCCAATCTGAATCTGTTGGACTTCAAATTTCCAGCCTGAAGATGGATTTGGGGCAAGCAGTGGCAGTGTTTCCATTAGATGCTGTGCATGCCACTATTGATATGTGGCCATTCATAGACTTCAGGCCAGCGTGAAGGCAAAGGGGGAACATTTTAAACATTGAGTACTGCTATATGTATATCATATGTGTTGGTTGTATGTGCTGAAAGTTATAAATGATTTACAGATAGATTAAAGGGTTATTGCTCTGTTCAAGTATTTATGGCTAGACTAGGTATTTAAGGCAATATGATAAGCTCTGTGTATGACAGAGACCTCCCACAATGTCTTTGACTCCATGCAGATGTGAAAATAATAATAAAAATATATCCTGTAAAACCCACTCACCAACTTATGTGTCTGTCATATCCCACTGTAATTTATAATTGCAATGAACAGAATCATTCCCAGCTTGTGGTATTCTTGTTTTATTTTAATGTTTCATTTATCTGATTTTGTTGAAACACAATCCTGTTTGTCTCTGTTTGGATAACTGGCAAATAAATCCTTGCAGTTACGATTATTGTTGCGTGCATAATAATCATAACTCATTTCCCTACTGGGATCCAAGCATAAATTGAAATTTTTTTTAATTTTTGCCATGATCTTGATTAGCCAAACAGTGGAAATCTTACACTGTCGATTGCCAAGATCATAGCAAGAATTAAAACAATTCTCCCCAGTAGGTATCTCTCTTTATAGTTGACCTAATGGAGTACAATTTGAAGGCTGATAAAACTGAGCTGTCTTAATCGTTTTGTGAAAGATGATGCAGTCTGGTAAAAAAAAAAAAAGAAGTTTCATTTGAATGCCACTCACTAGAAGTCATAAACTTATAGTGCATTAGTATCATCAGTGGGCTAACAATTCGATAATCAGAAACCCCTGCTATAGAGACTAAACATAACTTTTTTTTTTTTTTTCAAGTTCATTCCTTTTATAAGTAGGATTGTGATTTCACACCAGGCATGGAAATATCATCCTCCACCTAATGATGTTTAGTTCAACTTAGATGATGGAGTTGGGATACAGATAAAAATACTTGATGAAAGACTACAACTACAGATATGAGAGTGCCAAGAAAACTTAGAGCAGTGTATAGATGGCCAAATCGTATTATAACAGAATGGAAGAGAAAAGATTAACAAAGAAGGTGTTTGATGGCAGGCAAAGAATTCAGAAGACTGTGTCAAAATCTGTGTCGATTAATACAGTAAATAGTGCGTAGAAGAATAAGATCTGACAGTTATTCTTATGAATAACTGTCAGAACAATCCAATAATAGTATCAACCTATCTTTATACAGAAATCCTACAAATACTGGACGTTACCTCCATTTCAACTCAGCTCATCACATAGCTCAGAAACTTAGCATTATCCATAGTCTCAAAAAAAGAGCTATACAGTATACGACAGACAAGGATGACCTACTAACAGAATTAACCACAATATCCAGAGAACTTTCTTTAAATGGTTAACCAAAAAGACTCTATAACAAGATTCTCTTTACTGATATACCACATCAACAACGTGATGACGTCCAATACATCAGTACAATTACGATTCCTTTTGTCAGCAACCTTTCCAAAAAATTAGCTAACCTTTTAAAACCACATAAGATCAGAGTGGCATTCAAACCAATCAACACTATTCGGAAATTTTTAAGATCACCGAAAGATCCTCACCCATTCTACAAGTACTCTGGAGTATATAATATACCTTGCTCATGTGGTATTAGTTACGTAGGTCAGACATTTAAAAGCTTTGAAACGAGAAAGAAAGAACACATAGGATATGTCAGAAATAACAGACAAGACATTTCAGGCCTTTCATGCCACTTTGCCTCTACTAACCATCACATTGAGTGGGATAAGAGTCTTATGCCATACATAGAAGATAACTACCATTCAAGAACCTTTAAAGAAGCAGCTACAGTCGCCCGTAAAACTGAAAACCTAAACAAGAATCAAGGTCTAATTTTACCAGAAATTTGGAAAACTTTTATCAGATCATTAAACATCAAAGAAATGAACTTTCATAACAATTACGTAATGAGCCATAACGAATAAATCACGTTAACGAGACACGCACATTGTCATGCACAATACCAATTTTTTGTATGAATTAGAACTATCAGTTATAACCTAGTCTGTAACCTTCATTTTAGCTTACTAGTTTGTATTCCCTGAGGATGCCAATAGAAAAAGATTGGCGAAACATGTAGGAGGATAAAATAAAGCTACTTGACAAAGATCTGACAGTGTTGATGTCATATCAAATACTAGATTATTGTTGGTAGAAAGCTAGTAATAATTGTAAATTAATTATGTATCATAGTATTCTGTACTTTCCTTGATAGTATATACATCAGGAATTTGATGAACTAATGACATTCACAAACATCTTCTGCCTACAGTGTAATTTGAAGCTATAGCTGATTTGATTGGAAAGCAGCAGTGCTCTCCATTTAACCATCTAGACTGGTAATTAAAGCAACTGACATGTCATAAAGCATGACTTGTGCACTCTTCACTGGGAAACATCTGCTTGTAGGTTATATTCATAGGATCATGACTGCACAATATAAATATATATGATAGAACTATGTTTTCAAGTGACAGCCCTTATAGATGTGACTCAGAATTCATGTTTTGTTCAAAGTTGTTTTTACCTAATTTTATTAAACCATTATTGTTTAGCACAATATTATGTTTGGAGATGGAGTGACATATTATGACTCTCATATTATTGCATATGGAGTAATACTTATAGATTTATTTTCATTAAGATGAATCACTTTTTCTTTCTTTCTTTTTTTTTTTTTGGGGGGCTTAATATTAGAAATAATATTGAAGTAAGTTAAAATCTTAATGGGAGTAAATCAATAATCTAATCCGTATTGATTAGAAAAATTCATTCATTGCATAATGAAACAAGAAGTAATACATTTCATAGTTGTTTTTAAGTCTATTTAGAAGGGATATTGATTTGTCAATTTGAAATAGTGAAATTTCATAATGTTATATGTACACTATATTTCTATTATTCATATATTTTGTTGATTAATAATGTGTATTTTGTGTGCTTATATATACATATATATTTTTTAATTTTAGGAAAACTATAATAGAATGAAAACATTAGTAGACCAATTAAAAAATGTCACCTCAAGCATTGTAAAAGGTAAATATTCTGATTTTTTTTCTTGAAATGATTAATTTTTAATGAGAAATTTAAAATAAATGTGTTTTTCAATGTTTCAAGGAAAAATACTCTGTTTTTTTTTATACTACACATAACTGTTGCTTGAGTACCATTATTATTAAGAGAGACCTCCAAGGAGCAGGGACTCATCAAGGGAGGCCACATATCATGTGCCCCAGCTCTCATGCCTTTTCTTGAATTCATTCATTCCACCTACACTTATCACTTCTAATGGCAATCCATTTCAATCATGCACCACTTTATGAGAGAAAAGTCTAGCTCTCACTCCTGTCTTGAATGCATTCATTCTCGACTTCCATGGATGTTCTCCCCCTCCCATCCATAAAATGAAATTCCATTTATTGGTATCCTGTATGACCCTTTCAGAAGTTTGCAAGTCTCTTTTGGAAATTTGTAATTAATCATATCACACCTCTTTCTCCTGTTTGCTAATGTCCACAATCCACAAATTCTAAATTTTTCTTTATAATCTGTATTCTTCAATTCCCAACATCATGTTTAACACTGTCCTTTCTATTCAGCAACCACAGAAACTTGGTGACAAGATCTGCATGTGCTAGCCCAAGTGAAGCAGTGGCATAGCTAGGGGTGTGTGGAGGGGGTGGTCCGCCCCAGGTGGCACTTTGAACCTTTTTGAACTTTTGCAGTTAATTCTAAAATACAGTCTCGAGAACTCATTTTCAAATATTGTAATACTACTGCGAATTTTCCTCACAATTGCTGTAAGTTGTGAGAGGAGTTTTTCTAAATAAAATAGATTAAGAATTACCTAGGTTACAATGAAATAGACATCGGCATTGTCATCGACAATTTTACTAACAGAAAAGCAAGAAAAATAACATTTTAGAATGTTGAATTTAAAGTTTTACTTCAAAAATAAACATAGTGTTTTAATTTGTTTCCCTATACGTCGTTTTGACTTTTTGTAGTTTTTTTGGTGTGTGTCAAGAGGGGCGACAAACTCAGGGACCGCCCTGGGTGGCAAAAGCTCTAGTTATGCCACTGAAGTGAAGTCTTATCAAAGTCTTGTAAAGAGGTAAAATGATTTTCTTATCTGTACATGTCATGGTTAATTTCAGCATTACAGTTATCCTCTATGTTGTATTTGCAATCTTTGCTATATGGCCCTTGACCTTCAACTTTCTATTTACTAAAACTCCAAGATCCCTAGTCTGATCAGCTTCTTCTAGCATAATCTCTCTAATATAATATGCCACTGGATATCTCCACACTCAAAGCGTATAACTTTACTAACATTAAACTGACAACCATTTTCATTTTACCCTAAATTCCAGCTTATTTAAATCATTCTGCAAGTACCGCATGTCAGTCACACTCCCAATTACTTCTGTTTTTGTATCATAGCAAATAGATATATGTCTCTGGTCAAACCCTTCTATCTATCCCAATGGCTTTAACAGACCTTTAAGGCCCACAACCTTCCAAGCATGCTTGGATTTCGTAACCGAAATACGAGGATAGAATGGTCACTCCTATGCCTCAAGGTATTCTTGGCTGTATCCCTGTGTGTTCATGGGGCCGGTTTGCCTGCTTGCGGGATGAAAAACACCAGATAAACTGGCGGAAAAAACCCTATTGCCCGCGCTCAAGACCGGCTAACTTGGCTATGGCTGAGGAAGATCCTTCAGCTCCTCACGTCTCCGACGGGAATCGAACCTAGGACACTCCTTCCCCAGGTATATGGTTGCGAAGCGCAAAGCCACTAGGCTAACCGCGCGGACGGTCAAACCCTTCCCGGTATCATTAATGTAAAGACTGAATAACAGTTGGCCAAGGACTGATCCTTGTGGTATACTACTGGTCACCTTAAATCTTGCAGACTCACATCTCCCATATGCCACTCTTTGATACCTTTCAGTTAGCCATCCTTTTATTCACTCTAATATTTTATAATCCAATTTGATATTCTCTAATTTAAGCAAGATACAGTCTTCCATGCTGTATCTTGTCAAAAACCTTAGCTAAATAATATTAGTAGCATCTGAAGAATGTCAACTAATACCATATTATTAACCTGTGAAGTTAGAAATTCACAATCTGCATCTAATTCTTCCTTGATTTTCTAACTTTTACAAAAAGCAATCTCTGCAATTTATCCCTGTCTTATATAGCAAGCTAATGTCTTAAATTTCCGTAATCATACCTATGAATAATGTTGTGTAAGTCTTGTCCACCTTTATGCAACTGCTAATCCATATAGGGTATGAATGCAGCTGCAAATTGTAGTTAAGATATCACATTGACATTTGGCACAGCATGTTCCAGCCACCATCTCCTTAATATCTCAAAATGTATGAACCTAAATCTCACAGAAATCCTAATGTGAACTAACATCTTATGAGGGGAGAGGATCATTACATACCAGTTAAAACATCCCTGTCAACTTCAATCTGATTATCAGAGAAATTTCACTTTCTACTTCTCTTGCAACTTTCATCAATGTAAAGCAATTTCCTGTCATCTAGTTCTGATCAGTGTACATTATAATGCACATCAGTGTAATGCTCTCTCCCCTATTTTTGCAATCCCCCTTTTTTGTATGCTCCACAATATATCCAGTATATCAGCAATTGTACTGCTAATATATCCACCTGTTTTATTACTTTTCCAACTTTATCAGTGAGAGAGTAAATTGAAATGGTATTTATAAACAAAAATTGGTCTAAAACTACTGTGGTAGCTATTAGTAATTTTCTCTCCTTCTCTCTTTCTTATAAACACTCACCTTCCCCCATACATTATGCCACTACTTAACCTGGCTTGCTTTCCATTCTTAAAGTCCTGTAACCTTAAGACAGTTTTAGTATTTAGCATTCTCTTTAATGATTGATTTGATTTCAAAGCATTATTGTCACGTAGCTAAAATTTTGTTGTCATTGTTTTGTTTAATCTGTTTCACCTATTTCAAAATTCGATGTGCAGAATTTTCAGTTATCTCCTTTTTGTTTATTGATTAGTTGTATTTTTATTCTTCATACTTTTAATTGATTTAAAAGTATTATTCAGCTTGTAGTAATTGTTGTTAATTAGTTATTATATGGTATACTAATAGTTGATGTCAGATATTTCAAGAATTAAACATGGAAAGATTTTTTGAAAGGGCCCAGAGAAAGTGACTGAGGTTGCATTAGCTCTCCAGAATGTTGGATGTGAGGACAAATTGAGGGAATGCCATCTGTAGAGCTTGGTGAATAGAAGGAGCAATTCAGACATGAGTTAGTGAAGGATATATAGCAGATTAATGCAGAAAGGAATGTTTCTAGTTCAGTAATGGCAGTACTCTTTGGAATCCTGTTTAGTATGCAATATAAGGACTTTTTTGAAAGGTGAGAGTTAGTCATTCTCTTTTGGATAGGAGCAGTTTTTTCATTCTCAAAACTGGAGTTTTTCATACTACAAAACAGTCAAACTGACCAGGACTAGTTTAATGTTTTTGTTTTTTTGACTGTAATTCTGAACATCAGCAACCCATATATATCTCAGCAAATCATTTCCCACATCATTGATGTGCAAATTAAACAACAGAGGACCAAGCACTGAGCCCTGTGGTGCACCACTAGTAACCTGCCGTCTCCTAGACTCACTCTTGTATAAACCACTCTTTGAAATCTGTCCATCCTTTGAAATCAGATGCCTTTGCAAATTCCAGCAGGATCATCGCATAGCCACTTCTTTTATCCAACTCATTTGTCACTATTATAAAAAAAAAAGTAAGCAAATTACTAAGGCAAGATCTACCTTTTGCAAAACTATGTTGTCCCTTATAAAGTGTCACATTCCTGCCCACCCATTCCTGAATTTTGTCTTTTATCAACTTTCCGATATCGCAACCACCACTCCTGAGATACTGTTTGGCTTATAATTTGTTACTTCTGTCATGAATTCTCCTTTATGCAATGAGACTATTTCGCTCTCTTTCAATTTGATTGATACCTTCCAGAAACAGCTTGTTAGATGAAGTGCTAATTCCCTTACATATTCTCATGATATACATGGGCCGATACATCACCTAATTCCATGGCCATGTTCACATTAAGGCATGGCTGTGTTCCAGTTCCTCAACCTTTGTTTTCTCATCAGTTATTGTCACATTTGGCATTACAATATTGCCACCTAGATGACACATCTTTGCAAAATGATCATTCAGTAACTCAATTGTTTGGTTTGCTTCTGTTGCCTCAACAGTATTAAAGGTCATCCTTTGCTAGTCATTCCTCATTTTATTTGCCATATAGTGCAAGAACACTTTAAGATTTTTTTTTTTGGCCTTGTCAGCTAGCATTGTCTAATAATTAGCTTTGGCCTTCCATACCATACAGTTCACCAGTCTCGCTTGGGCCTTGTATTGCTCATGGGTATGCTGGTGACTTTTTTTTTTATACCCACTCATATTTTTTTGTTTTCTGCAGCTCCTGCATAATAATGCTATTCATTCATCTAACTCCTACCTGATTTACCCTTCTTACTCTGGGTATGCAGCCTGATACTGCTTTCTTAAAACTCCTTGACTACCTGCCATGCACCACCACCATCTTCTTCTTCCAAATTCTTATGCCATGGCACTGCTTGAAAGCAGACTTCTCAGCTTGTCATAATCTCCTGCTTTGTAATACCACACGTACCCTTTCTTAACAGAAAATTTTGCCTGTCTGCCAGTCTCTCAGGTCAAGACTACATGATTGTTTTCTACAAACAGAGGCGTTAATTCATTAATTGGTTAAGATTGGGGAAGATTGGTTAATGTTAAGTTTTTTGATGCTCTGATCAGATCCAAATTCTTGAACCTTGTGTCCCCCACCATTACATGCTGTCTCAGGTAATTATCTCTCAGAAGCTGTATAAATTCCATTTCCTTCCCTCCCTGTGACCATTCTTCCTCCCAGTTTGTCCCCATAGTTGAAATCTCCCGTAATAATTACTCAGTCTGCACTCATCATGCTAATTTGCCAATGCATGCCATCTACATTCTTTCTCTTATACCCCCCCCCCCCCCCCGGATTACAGCAGCAACCAGTTTCATCCTGTTGGCCTCTGTATCACATCCCATAGCATCAAATGACTCCTTGCATTCTTGTCCTTCTGATGTACTTTTACTCTTTTTGGCTTAAGTTCTTCTGCTATCATTATCAAAACTCTTCACCCTATCCTGTTCCCTCTATCCTCTCTGAAAAAACTATATTCTTTGCATTCTATCCCTATAACTATATCCTCAGTCAACCAAGTCTCACTAATGCCTATAACTTTTGATGAAGTTGGCCTAACCAATGTCAAAAACTCCTCTCTCTTATTCTGAATACTTCTGGCATTAGTATGCATAAACTGCAGTGCCCCTTTATCCCACAACTACATGTTGTGTTGGTTAGCCCACTAAAGTTAAGTACCTGGGAAGCCACATTCAGCATCATGTGATCACTTTTCCATTCACTAACCACTGCATAACTATAGCTTACCAAAACAAACACTCACCTGCATCTCTCCCCACCTCCCATTACTAAACATTCTAGTTTTCCTGACTCTCACTGAACAATACTTTCCCAAGATACCTCACTCTAAATCCATTCAAATACCATCCACTTCATATAAATTCTAGAACACCGACTACTGGATGTAGTTGATGTTCTCACTAAAGCCAAATCTCCAAAAACCAACTTATCCAAAGACGAATATGCAGCCCTACAAGAAATGAAGAATAACAAAAAAATAGTAATCACCAAAGCGGATAAGGGAAACGCCACTGTGGTGCTAAATCAAAAGGACTACAAAGGTAAGCTTAATGCTTTAGTACTAGACCATACTACTTGCCTCCCTATTGAATATAATCCTACCAGCTCTCAGATTAGAACTCTCCACAGACTCCTTAAGAAAGTCACTTCTTGGCCTGTGGAAGTTACTAACAAACTAAAACCTTATAACTCTAGACCCCCCCCCCCCCCCCGATTATATGGACTCCCAAAAATACATAAACAAAATGTGCCATTACGTCCCATAGTGGATGGCATTGATTCTCCCACATATAAATTAGCCAAACATTTAGCCAAAATGCTCACACACTGTACTGGCAACATACCATCACACATAAAAAACTCAGCCCACTTTAAAGCCAGTGTAGAAAACCTCTCACTCCAACACACTGACATAATGGTCAGTTTTGATGTTTCCTCCCTATTCACTAATGTCCCACTCAAAGAAACCCTAGAGCTCATTCAAGCCAAGTTTCTTCCCAATATCTCAGCCCTATTTCAGTTCACAATGAACTCAGGCTATTTTGTTTGGCAAGGAAAGTTCTACAAACAGATAGAGGGGACAGCCATGGGTTCACCACTTTCCTCACCCTTGGCCAATTTCTTTATGGAGACCTTTGAAGAGAAAGCCTTAAACTCTGCCCCACAAAAACCCACTATTTGGCTTTGTTACGTGGATGATGTGTTCGCTATTTGGCCACATGGCTCAGACTCACCTCACTCCTTCCTAACACACTTAAACAACCAACACCCCAGAGTCCAGTTCACCTTAGAAAAAGAGGAAAACAACACCCTCCCCTTCCTAGACACTTTAATCACCTGCCGACTTGATGGATCTTTGATTTTCTCTGTTTACAGAAAACCCACCCATACTGGCAGATACATTCACCAGCAATTCCCCCCCCCCCTCACAACAATATGGGGTTATAAAAACACTATATAACAGGGCAAAATTAATCTGCTCAGATGACAAGGCCCTAACTACTGAACTAAACCACATCCACAACACTTTCTTAGCCAATGGCTATAACCCTAAAAAAATCCAAAAAATACTCAAACCAGTAACCCCCCCTCTTCCCCCCCTCCACAATAAAGATTACACCAAATCTATCACCATCCCCTACATCCAGGGCACCTCTGAGAAAATAACCAATATCCTCAGAAAATATGACCTTACTTCTTGTGACAGACCATATAAAAAGTTGGCATCCCTTAACCGCTCTACCAAAGACCAACCACTTCCCCTAGACCTACCTGGTGTATACCAGGTCCCTTGCAGCTGCAAATTGTCCTACTTTGGCCAAACAGGCAGAACAACAAATATCAGGATTTCAGAACACAAAGACTACATCCGGTTTCACCAGTACAGCCGCCCTGGGCTGGCAGACCATGCCTTAGATACCCACCATAGAATTCATTGGAAGAAAACAAAAATAATACACTGCAGCAAGTTTAAATACGAAAGATTATTCAAGGAATCTTCAGCAGCTCTAAAAAACGTTCCTAACCTCAACAAATTTGGGTGCATGAAACTACCCCAAATTTGGGAGACTTACATTTTGAGAACTTCAGCCCAACTGCCAAGTCAACCAAATTAGCCCACCAGAGGGCACCATTAGGACTGTAGGAACAATATTAGTTTCTTGCTTTCTTCCTCATTTGCTTTTGTTAGTGCCTGCGTGCACATACCATATCTTTATGTTCCTGAAGATGGCAACATGACGTTGCCGAAATATAGAAGTTATTTATTAAAGTTACCTTTAATTAATATACTTTATATGCATTGTTAATTCCGTAAACTAATTACCAGCCACTTCATATAAATCCTTCTTTCTTTCCATCAAACTCACTCTACACATCCACAAACTCCACAGCATTCCTTCACAATCTGTGCATTGATTCATCTTAGCTCTTCTTGCCTCTATCATACCATGACACCATACAAGTTTTACTTTCTTACTTTTTTTATTTGCTTGTACTAGCAACTCTCTATGAATTGCATACGTTTCACACATGCTGCAGTAAACAAAACATACACGTCGAAATTGCCTGCCATTATTGTTTGCAACATGTTCTATGCACCACAGCCACGACATAAAATACAGTATACATTAAAACAAAAATAAAAGCTTTAAAAATCACACAGTCAAGAAAACACCTTACAATTACAATTAAACAAACATTCACAAAAATAATAATATTTTCAAAAACAACTTATCTTTTGGCTCCAAAAATTACAATATGTAGTTTTATGTAGTAAATTACAATATTTCACCTCTACGAGAATTCTTCACAGATTACTTTTCTTGATCCTTGCCCATCCACTGCATTCATTTGCTGTGGATTTTGCAGCTTCTTTCGTGGAAGTGATGGGGGGGGGGGGATGTGAAAAAGCTGAGATACAAACCAGAGGTTTTTAGTCTTATGTGGGTAAAATTTACATAATGTGTGTGTGTTTGTATATGTAATGGGATTTTTTTTCCCCCATTTCATTTTCCTTAAATTCCTGAACTGTATTTTACAGAACAGTTTTCGTTACTGAATGAATGTACATAAAGAGATTTTTTACTGCTATTCAGGTGGAGATGAGAAGTCTGTTATTCGTCATACTTCCAAAGGAAAAATGCTAGTAAGAGAGAGAATAAACAACCTATTGGATCCTGGGTAAGTTGTCAATGACTGAAGGAGTTTTTTTAAGAAAAAGATTTTATTATATGTTTTGTATACAGTGTATGCAAAACTACTGTAACTGAAATTCAGCTACTGTAATTTACAACACATTTTAATATTTATGCCAAAACTGTTATTTTTAATCAAATTTCCAAAAAATAAAAACACTATATTATCCATACTTACTGCTATTATTATTTTTCCATACTTACTGCTATTATTATAGTCATATACCATTAAAAATAGCAGATTTTTATTGGTATTACACATCTATTTATTTAATTCAGCAGACTGCATGCATGTATACATGCATATATGTCTGAGTAATGTGCTGTAAATAAATATATTGAACAAAACAATTTCCCTGCCATATACAGCTTGGGAAATACTGGTTTATTTATAGTAATGTACAACTTACTATAAATAAAAGATGCATTATATCTGACTGGTATTACAAACCTGATTGGCTTCAGACTGGAAAGGAAATTAGGCAAGGATCCTACTTTCTCCTCACCTTTTCAGTATCTGTGCTGAGGACATCATGCATGTAGCATTAGATGAGCTTAAGACAGAAATTAGACTAAGTGGTAGATTGATTAGTAATCTAAGATATGCTGATGATACGGTACTCCTTTGTAATGACAAGGAAGAACTAGGAAAAAATTCTTGACAAAGTTAATGAGATCATAAGAATAGAAGACTTGAGCTCAATCCTAGCAAGTCAAAGATTATGGTTCTCAAAGGAAATATAGATAGGAAAGCTCCTGAGAAACAAGTGTACCTTAATGAAGAAAGCATTGAGGAAGTTAGCAAGTTCAAGTACCTGGGATCTATTATTAATTGTAAAGAATTGCTGTTCAGAAGATGCCAGAAGAGGAAGATTAGTAATGGCTAAAACAACAGTCAGAAACTTGTATAAAATAAGAAAGGATGGATCTATCTCCATAGGAACAAAGCTAAGGATTCTGAATGCAGCTGCTTTTCCAGCAGCAATTTATGAATGTGAAACTTGGAACCTAAAGACATCTCATTGTAAAAGAATAACTGCTTTTGCGATGTGGTGTTGCAGAAAGCTGTTGAGGATGTCATATACTGAAAGATGGGCAAATGATTGGGTGTTAGAAAGGATCAGTAGATTGAGGATTCTGAATTATCATTAAGTCAATATCATTAAGGAGCCTTAATGATATTGACAGAAGAAAGTTGAAATACTTTGGTCACATTGAAAGGATAGAAGGAGAACTTCTCAAAACAGTAATAGAGGGTGAAGTTCCTGGAAAAAGAAGAAGGGGTAGGATGGATTACAAATCTGCTTATTTAATTCAGCAGACTATACATACACATGTATGTATAAGTGATGAGCAAAAAATTATCTTAAACAAAATGAGTCCCAAGCTGTGTAAATCTTAGGAAATGCTGGTTTAATACACAACTTATTGTAAGTAGAAGGTATAATATTTCTGGATACTGAATCATAGTGGGAAAATGGCATTAAATTTTGAACAAGAGGAGTAAAAAAGAAAGTTTGATCTCTAAAAATGTGTTTGCCTTCCTGTTTATGCTACTGGGACTCAAATGTAGTATTTGAAACTTTCTGTTTACGTGGTTCCTACAACCTGGGAAACTAGACATAATACAGAACGAAATGGAAGACTTCTTTCTTCTTATTGTGCTATCTTCTATCGAAGGTCAGCGACCATCTTGGCGAACAAACTGCGGTCTTGTGCTAATCTGAGCAGTTGTGCACTGCTCTTTCCTGTCCACGTCTTGATGTTGTCAAACCATGATATTCTTTTTCTTCCTCTAGTTCCTTTGCCATCAATTCTTCCTACCAAAATAGTTTGTAGAAGTTGGTATTTGCTGTTTCTCATGATGTGGCCAAGATATGATGTTTTTCGTTTCTTGATTATTTGTACAAGATGTTTAGCTTTGCCAATGGATTTTAAGACCTCTTCATTGGTAATTTTTTCTGTCCATGATATCTTTAGCATTCTTCTGTATAGCCACATCTCAAAGGCTTTGATTTTCTTGATGGTTGTCGCCTTCAATGTCCATGTTTCAATTCCATAGAGCAGAATAGACCACACGTAACATTTCAGCATTCGGCATCTGACTTGAAATGGAAGATAATAAGATACTAATCTTAAGGTTGGCAGAAACTCACTGGAAAGAACGTGGTCATTTTACAACACATAAGGGAAACAAGGTATTTTTCTCTGGTCCAGACAATAACAGAAATCTGTTTCTGTACTAATTAACTAATAGTATAACATCACTTCAGTCAGAAGACGATTGGCATTAAACAATTATCAGGATTATTAATTGACTTAAGGAATTCACAACATACAATAAAATATAAATTTCCAATATTTCAGCAATGTCACGTTGCCATTTTCAAAGGAACTTACAATAAAGACACGTGCATGCAGGCACTACATAACGTAAATGAGAACGAAGCAGGAAGCTATCGTTTCTCCTAAAAGTCCTGATGGTGCCCCCTAGCGGGCTATGTAGGTATTCTTGGCCGTTGGGCTGAAGGTCTCCTGATGTATGTCTCCCAAATTTGGGACAGTCTCATGCAACCAAATTTGTTGAGGTTTGGCATGTTTCTTAGGGCTGAGGCTGATTCCATGAAAAGTCTTTCAAATTTGAACTTGTTACAGTGTATTATTGTGGCTTTCTTCCGCCGTATTTCTGTGGCGTGTATCCAGAGCATGGTCTGCAAGACCAGAGTGGCTATACTGGTGAAAACAGATGTAGTCCTTGTGTTCTGAAATTCTGATATTTGCTGTCCTCCCTGTTTGGCCAAAGTAGGACAACTTACAGCAGGTAGGTCTAGGGGAAGTGGTTGATCTTTAGTGGAGTGGATAAGGGATGCCAATTTTCTATATGGTCTGTAACAAGAGGTCAAGTCATGTGTTTTTAAGATTTTGGTAATTTTTTCCGAGGTGCCTCGGATGTAGGGGAATGGTGATGGATTTAGAGTAATCCTTGTTGTGAAGGTGGGGGGGGGGTTTACTGGTTTCAATATTTTTTGGATTTTTTTGAGGGGGTTAGCCATTGGCTGAGAAAGTGTTGAGGATGTGATTTAGTTCAGTAGTTAGGGCATTGTCATTTGAACAGATTAGTTTAGCCCTGTTGTATAGTGTCTTAATAACGCCATATCGTTGTGAGGGGATTGTTGGTGAATGTATCTGCCTGTATGGGTGGGTTTTCTATAAACAGAGAAAATCAAGGTTCCATCAGGCTGGCCGGTGACTAGTGTGCCTAGGAAAGGGAGGCTGTTGTTTTCCTCTTTCTCCAGGGTGAACTTGATTCTGGGGTGTTGGTTGTTTAAGTGTATTTAGAAGGAGAGGAGTGTTTCACAGCCATGCGGTGAAATAGCGAACACATCCTCAATGTAGTGAAGCCATATGCTTGGTTTTTGTGGGGAAGAGTTTAAGGCTTTCTCTTCAAAAGTGTCCATAAAGAAGTTGGCCAAGGGTGGGGAGAGTAGTGAATCCATAGCTGTCTCCTTGATTTGTTTGTAGAATTTTCCCTGCCAAACGAAATAGCCTGAGTTCATTGTGAACTGAAATAGGGCTGAGAAATCGGGAGGAAATTTAGCTTGGATTAGCTCTAATGTTTCTTTGAGTGTGACATTTGTAAATAAGGAGGAGACGTCCAAACTGACCATTATGTCAGTATGTTGAAGTGTAAGGTTTTCTGTGCTGGCTTTGAAGTGGGCTGAGTTTTTTATGTGTGATGGTGTGTTGCCAGTATAGTGTGTGAGCTTTGGCCAAATGTTTAGCTAATTTTTATGTGGGGGGGGAATCAATGCCATCCACTATGGGACGTAATGGCACATTTTCTTTATGTATTTTTGGGAGTCCATATATACAGGGGGGGGGGGTATAGAGATAAGTAGTTTTAATTTGTCAGTAACTTCCACCTTCTTAAGGTGGAAGTTCATGACCTTAAGGAGCCTATGGAGTTTTCTAATTTGTGAGTTGGTGGGATTATATTCAATATTGACCACATGGCTCTGACACACACACACACTCCTCTCTTTCTTAACACACTTAAACAGCCAATACCCCAGAATCAAGTTCACCCTGGAGAAAGAGGAAAAGAACAGCCTCCCTTTCCTAGGCACACTAGTCACCCGCCAGTCTGATGGAACCTTGGTTTTCTCTGTTTATAGAAAACCTACCCATACAGGCAGATACATTCACCAACAATCCCCTCACAATGATATGGCATTATTAAGACGCTATACAACAGGGCTAAACTAATCTGTTCAAATGACGATGCCCTAACCACTGAACTAAATCATATCCTCAACACTTTCTCAGCCAATGGCTAACCCCCTCAAAAAAATCCAAAAAATATTGAAACCAGTAAACCACAACCCTCCCCCCCCCCCTTCACAACAAGGATTACTCTAAATCCATCACCATTCCCTACATCTGAGGCACCTCGGAAAAAATTACCAAAATCTTAAAAAAACATGACTTGACCTCTTGTTGCAGACCATATAGAAAATTGGCATCCCTTATCCACTCCACTAAAGACCAACCACTTCCCCTAGACCTACCTGCTATAAGCTGTCCTACTTTGGCCAAACAGGGAGGACAGCGAATATTAGAATTTCAGAACACAAGGACTACATCCGTTTTCACCAGTATAGCCACTCTGGTCTTGCAGACCATGCTCTAGATACATGCCACAGAATACAGGGGAAGAAAGCCACAATAATACACTGTAGCAAGTTCAAATTTGAAAGACTTTTCATGGAATCAGCCTCAGCCCTAAGAAACATGCCAAATCTCAACAAATTTGGTTGCATGAGACTGTCCCAAATTTGGGAGACATACATCAGGAGACCTTCAGCCCTACAGCCAAGAATACCTACATAGCTCGCTAGGGGGCACCATCAGGACTTTTAGGAGAAACGATAGCTTTCTACTTCATCCTCATTTACGTTATGTGGTGCCTGCATGCACATCTTTATTGTTAATTCCTTTGAAAATGGCAATGTGACGTTGCTGAAATATTGGAAATATATATTAAAGTTTAATTTAATTTATATTCTATTGTACATTGTGAATTCCTGAAGTCAATTAATAATTATGTATAACCAGCGTACAAGCCTTTCTATGAGAATTATCAGGATGTAATTAATACACATCCAGCCACTGCATTAGAATTCTCTATGCAGATGTACACGAACATCACTCATGCAGCATATATGGAATGTTTCACCATGTGCATTGCCATGTGTTCTAGGCACCTATTTAAGAATGCTGCTGGTCAGTAATCATCAATAATGTTAATCACAATGGGAAAAACAATGGATCTTTTTGAGTTCGATAAAGGTGCCCATCTGGCTGGAGACATGATTTTGAAAACTGCAATGCTGACTGGTTTCTCAAAAGTTAAGATATCCTAGCTATTTAATCAGTGGAAAAATAATCACTTTGCTTATTTAAAAGGCATAACTGTGGTCCTAAGACAATCTGTCAGGAACAGGATCAACATCTTCTGAGAAAGCTTATACAAACAAACAGAACTTCCTATTTGCAGCAATTGACTGAAGCATTTAACGAAACTTGTTCCCAACCCATATTTCACCGAACTATGTGCAGGGAATTGAGGAAGATGTGTTGCAGTCACATGCCTATACAGAAACCACTGAAGTACCAAAAAATTCATCTAGATAGTGTCAGGAACAAGTGACTGGCCACTGGAAAACTGGAAAAAAAAAAAGTCATGTGGTCCAATGAGTCACAGTAAACCTTGTTCTGTACCAATGGAAGGAAGAGTTTGGCAGGAGCCCCATGAAGCAATGAGCCCAACTTGCCTTTTAAACATAGCTCAAGGTTCTGAAGATGGTGTGTGAAATGTTCTGTTGGTATGGAACGAGCCCCCCCCCCCCCCGATATTGCTTGAAGGTTGGATGTTCTCCAAGGAATATCTAAACATTGTTGCTGATCAAGTCCATCCTGCAATGTTGACTTTTTATCCATTAGGTGATGGTTGTTTCATGGATGACCATTCTGCTGTCATCATGAAAGAATTGTTCAGCTGTGGTTCAGCAAGCATGACAGAGACTTCCACCATTTTTCCTCACCACCACAAGGCCTGGATCTGAATCCCATTGAGAATATATGGGATATGTTAGAAAAACAGATTTGGAAGCAAAGTCCTCTTCTGTCAAATCTGAGCCAGTTAAAGGATGCCTGGCAAATGCCTAGTATGTTGTGAACATAGATACAATATAACACCTTATGGAATCTATGCCAAACTGCATGTGTGCTGTAATTCAGACTAAAGGAGGTCCAACACTGTATTAAATAAAAGTTTCTAATTCAGTGGCTGGTATGTGTAGATTCATTTGTTAAATGTGTTTGTATCTGATAGCCTAGGATGTCCTCCACATGGCCTTTAAAGGAATGCAGAGAACCGACCAGGGCTTCTAACGTAATGTCCAATCCTCATCTTCTCATGGTGCACCCTGTTAGGTATCTACTTGGATACTGAACGAACGAGGATGGACTGGCAATTTTGGATTTAGCCGACCAAATTATATTCTTATTGGCTTAAACCAATATAGAAAATGATGGTACAACATGACAAAATTTCATGCCGGCTGGGACGTTGCCTGGTTAAACAAGGCCCCTGTTGTTTTCGCTAGGGAACCAGGGCGAACAGCGAAAAGTCAGCTACTGGAACAAATCTGAAAGAACACCCCAACTCAACATCACCAGAGTTAAAGATCAGTGCTATCAGCATAAGAAGCCTGAATGGCAAAGAAATGGAGCTAGCTGAGGAATTAGATAAGTACCACATCGATATAATAGGGGTGACTGAAACAAAAAAGACAAAAACTGGTGAGATCTTTTTGAGCAATAAATACAAAATGTTATATTCAGGCAATGACAATCAAGGAAAAGAAGGAGTAGCCATAATATTCAACACAAAATATGAGGCTAATCGTTTTGAATGGCAGTCAGTCTCAAGTAGAGTGATGCGGGCAAATATCAGAATGGGGAATTGAACAATGAGACATATTTGTGCCTATGGTCCCACAGAAGGTTCTACTAAGGTAGAAGTGGAGGAATTTTTTGATGCTTTAGAAAAAGCAACTGACACAATGAAAAAGGAAAAGTTGGTCCTTGTTGGGGATATAAATAGCAGAGTAGGAAATGATTGTCAGACATACAAAAATATTTTGGGAAAATTTGGAGAAAAGAGCAAAGCTAATAATAATGGCAAATACCTGTTGAATTTCTGCTCAGGACATGGACTGGTTATTACTGACACCATGTTCCAACATAAGATATGCACAAATTCACATGGAGAGAAGAGGCAAGGAATAAGAAAACTCTCATTGACTATGTTATTGTTGATAGATGTTTTCTCCCTGGTGCAGGATATCAGAGTGTATACAGAGGATTTGAAATTGGAAGCGATCACTATTTAGTCTTGAGCAGGATAAAATTGAATTTCATATTGAAAAGAATAACATGTAAGAAAGTTTTAAAGTGAATAAAAGTTGAGCAGCTCTCAGATATGAACTGTAGACTAAAATGCACAAATTTTATTGAAGAAAAAATGAAAGAGTTTGAGAACAATAACCAAAACTTGGAGATTCAGTCGCAAGTTATTCATTATCTATATGGATCACATTATGAAGGAAAGTGATATTAAACATGATATGAGAATTGGAGATGTTAACGTCAGCTCTTTGCTTTATGCGGAAAATGTTATACTTCTGAATAAATCTGCTACAAGTTTGAAAGATTCCCTGACTAAATTGAATAGCTGTTATAATAGATATGATATAAAGGTCAACATTAAAAAGACAAAGACAATGAAAATAGGTAGAATTGTTGAAAATGTCAACTGTGTTGTGAATGGGGAACCTGTGGAACAAGTAAAACATTTCAGCTACTTTGGCACGATTTTTAGTGAAGATGGTAAATTAAATATGGAAATAGACAACAGAATCAACAAAGCTGGTATGGTGGGAAGGCAATTGAATAAATTCATATGGAATAAGAGAGAAATTAGTCGGAACACTAAATTAGCTATATTCAAGACAGTGTTCAAATCAGTTTTGAACACTGTCTTGAATCAGCATCCAGGAATGCGTTAGCAGAGCTAATCTCAGGTGGTATGTTCACTTAAACAGAATGGGCGAGGGAAGATTAGCCAAACAAGTGTTCTCGGCCAGGTTGGTAGGAAAAAGACCCAGAGGAAGACCAAGATATAGGTGGATTGATATGGTACAATGTGCTTTAGATGATAGAAATATAAGATCTGATAATGATAATGTTGGAGTCTTGACAAGTAACAGACTGATTTGGAGGAAAATTGTAGATAGGATGTTAATAATGATGTAAATTTTTAATGCAGTGCTATCATATCCTGTACACCCCTTGAGGGTACATGTCAGGAATTTGATGATGATGATGATGCAAGCTGCATATAATATAAAACAGAAATGAAATAAGACAAGTTCATTACAGTATTACTTTTAGCATCATTGTCACAATCTTTGTTACACTAAAAACCTTCACTTTTCATATGCAAGTTTCATGTGATGACAAACCGTGAGATATTCTTTTTTTTATCTTAATCCTACACAATATGATAGTATTACATAATTATGTTTATATAATTATTAGCTTTTTGTTAACACTTCCAGATTAATCTCTTATTAGTCAAGACTCCAATATTAGATTTTATATTATAATCTTCTAAGCTGGGCTTGACAAATTATGCAAAACCCCTATTTGCCATTCAAAAATGTATTCACCCAAGGACCCTCCCCCCCCCCATTTTTTAAATATGTCCATTTCTGTTTTCGTAAAGTTAAAATGATTTTGTTTAGAAAGTTCCTTTTTTACTAAATAAAAAATATTTTATTTTCTTCAGTCTACAGTTACTCTCAACATAGCACATTTGTCAACTCCTGTTCTAAGGCACTATTAAATAGCTAAATTCACTCCAGTCTTCCTCTTCCTCCTAGCTTGTTTCTTGCAATCTTGACATTAAGCATTACTTTTTTTGCTAATTCTCTCCTATTTTGTTTTGTACTCTGGCACCTTGGATTTGCTCTGCTCATACGTTCTTGAATGCTTATAATGTCAAAAAGATCCATTCTAATATCCTCCTTTTTCTCATGATTTGTCATTGATATGATACTTAGACAGGATAAGAAAATGGATCAGAACAAGAACAGGCAGGAAAGTACTGAACTTGGTAATCAAAATATTAATAACAACAAGGTAAGTCAGTTAAAATCTAAGAAAAAAGAGGTGATATGGTATGGTGATTCAATTTTGAAATTTGCACTTGCCTAGGAGTCATTACTTCTAGTTTCCCAGGAGCGAAAATTAAAAATATGACAAACATAATTGAAAACCAAAAAATAAAAGTAAAAGAGATTGTAGTTCTGGTAGGAACTAATAATTTAAGTAGTGACAAATATAGAATGAGAGAAGATATGAAAGGTCTGTTGAAAGAAGTGAGAAAGAAATGTGAGAGAGCAAAAATTGTAGGATTACTACCCAGATACGACAGTACTGGATTAACGAGGAGGAGGGTGATGATAGCAAATGATTTCACAGGCAGGCCGTGTAGAAGATATGGATGCGAATTTTTAGATGTGTGGGGCAGAAAAGACTCGTATAAGAAGAATGGCCTGCACTTGAATTCATTTGGCATCAGAAGCCTGGAGAAATTACTTCTTGATATGAAACCTAATGCAGAGAGTCAGGGAAACTAGATAATCAAGGGAGGAATGGAAAAAATGTGTGTGAAAGTTCAGGTATGCAAACGTGATAAAGATATGAATGTCTTCGAATGGTTATGTATGTGGCGAAGGGGTGGAAAAATATGCTTTGGGTTCGGACCTTTTAAGTATGTCTGGGGAGGGGAAAAGAGAAAATTCTAGAACAAGACCAAATAAGATCACGTATCTAATTATAAGAATAAGCTGGGTGGTGTTAGATCTTGAATGAGGCCTCTTTCAACAAAAGAATCATTCATTCAAAATTTAACAAGAACACAATAATAAGTAATAAAATACTAGTACTATTAGTTAAGAAAGCAAAATATAAAAGAAAACCTAGAAATTTTACAATAAAAACATTTATTCAAACCTACCAGTTTCGTCAGCAAACTGTCTGGCTTTTTCAAGGCATTACAGAGATATGAAAGTTAGTAAATGCAAATTAAAAGGAACATAAAAAACGTTGTAAACCAAACTAGTATCTTTGGTTACACGTTTCGCGTGACAGAGATGACTTATTGTTCTTATTCATTATCACGCATGCATGTTTGTTGTAGACTTGTAATGTGATTACTGGCTAGCTGTAGTTCAGATTGATTGAGAGAGAGGATCAAGTTTTTCCACGAACTGTTTAGAATTGCACCCTGATTTCTGTTGAACAGTTCTAAACAGTTCGTGGAAAAACTTGATCCTCTCTCTCAATCAATTTGAACTATAGCTAGCCAGTAATCACATTACAAGTCTACAACAAACACGCATGCGTGATAATGAATAAGAACAATAAGTCATCTCTGTCACGCGAAACGTGTAACCATAGATACTAGTTTGGTTTACAACGTTTTTTATGTTCCTTTTAATTTGCATTTACTAACTTTTCATATCTCCGTAATGCCTTGAAAAAGGCAGACGGTTTGCTGGCGAAACTGGTAGGTTTGAATAAATGTTTTTATTGTAAAATACTGGTCTGTATTAATAAAATTGTATTTTTATTATAAAACGACCAAAAATGTATAATTTATAAAAGAAAACCTGTTAGAATTACCTTAGAAAGAAGTAAAGTAGAGGAGAAAATTGTAAGTCTAAGTAGAATTATATTGTTTAAAGTTATTGATGTCAAAATTATACTCTATGTAAAAAGATCCAAAGGTTGCTAGCTAGCTGCCTATGATGACGTAACGTGCGAAACGAAAGCATTCGTAGAAGGTGAGCTGAACTCGCGTTCGGCGAAAAGAGCACTCTTCAAGGAGCAGAAGTGTGTCGCAACCACGTAGGGGCGAATAGGAGAGGGCAATGAGAGATCCTCCGATACAAAAAGAGGGCGCTACAAAGAAGAAAAGGCAAGTTCACGCAGGTTTTGAGCCCTGTTTTTTCTGTTCCTGTTTCTTGCGTGGATAAGCAGAGTGCTGACCAATCGAGAGCACTGAAAGTAATCTCCTTCCCAGTTGCTGGCTGAAGGAGTCGGGCATACTATATGTGAGCTGATGGCAGACATCAACTAGGGCCATCGGTAAGAGTTGACCGATACGAGACAGCGGAAAAGTTCCCCCTTGAAGGACGGCCGAGATGACAATATCGATCCGGTAGATGAACATTTGTCTGGCAAAGTGCAAGGAATGGCTATTTGTGTCGATCAGCGTAACCTCCACGTGGACATGACTCAATAAAGCAGAAAGACTGACTACAAAGGATGGACGAAAGAAGCGCGATATATTCTCTCAGGACACTGGTAATGTACACAAATTTCCTTATTCATGTAACAATTAGTATTGGAGCAAAGAGAGAAGAACAGATTTCTAATTGAAAGGAAGAGAACTTTTAAGTGACTTTTGTGCTCAATAATGTGTTAATCATATTGGACTAGTAGTCTGGAAGCCTGAGAGTATGCAACACTCAGTTGAATGTGAATTGATCTTTGTTAGAGAGCTTTACTTAGAATTTTGAACTAGTGTTTTATGATGAATGTGTACTTATTTAACCTAGAGATGTAATTGATATTCAGAATGTTCCTTATTGCATAGCTAGTGAATTAGAATTTTGATATGACATACCTTTGATGTGTGGAAGTTTATTTGTATGCAATTTGATATTTAATAAACATGTTTTTTCTATGTAAGCCTGAGTTTGTCTGAGCATGAGACTGATTTTACCACTCGCTAAAGTTCGAACCTGTGAATAAGGGGAAATTAAAGAAAGTTTAGAAAGTTTTTAGGCCAAGACTGTAATGTTGAATTTTCTGTAGGCACTTAATACTTGAACAAGATTAGGTAATACTTGAACTCTGGGAAGGTTTCTTTGTACAAGAATTCTTCTGTGCTAGGACTCTGGCTAGCACAGCTATATCAAACAAATTTTATGACAATGTTACGGCAGAGTTGGATAAAGGGAATGGATACACTAGGATAATGTTGGGTTTTTCTAAGGTATTTGATAGGATACCACATGAAAGGCTGTTGCATTAACTGGAGAATATGAGATTGGAATATAAACTCTTGACTTGGATCAGGGGATGGTTGACAGACAGATATTAAAAAGTGGGATACAGTGGGTGTGAATCTGCCAGATTTAAGGTGACCAGTGGGGTACCTCAGGGTTCAGTCCTTGGGCCATTATTTTTCAATCTATTTTTCATTATTTTTCTGGACATTGATGACATCAGGCAGGATCTAACATCAGATGTGCAATTGTTTACCAATGATGCAAAGATAGGCAAGGCAATCAGGGATGCTACTGATATTCAGCAATTGCAAAATGATTTGAATAAGCTGGAAATTTAGGCAAGCGAAAATGGCTGTAAGTTTAATGTTAGTAAGTAAAAATAATTTGATCATACAAAATTTACATCTGTGAATAAATTTTAATTGGTGAAAATTGAATTATCACCGTATTATTTAAATGCTCCAGTTAAAAACTAATAATAATAATAATAATAATAATAATAATATATATATATATATATATTATTATCATCATCATCATCATCAAATTCCTGCCACGTACCCTCAAGGGATGTACAGCATGTGATAGTACTACACGAAAAATTTACATTATTATAGTATGCTCACCGTTTGTAGATCTCTGCTTGGCGTTTTGCCAAGAATAGTCGATTCATGCTGAAGGGGAGAAAGAAATGAAGGATGTACGAATTGGTTGCCAACATGCGAAATCACGTGCTTTCTTGTCTGTCACTGTACTAGTAGTTTGATTTTTGTTGTCGCTTTTTTGCATTATTTTTTTTTTATTAATTTGTATGATGGATCCAGTACAGTCAACAAGATCTGTTGTTAAACGTTTCAGTAGCTCTTGCAAAAGAATATTGAATAATCTGCTGACATTCTTCGAAAAAGAATCGTTACAAGGCAGTCTCCTTGTTCCCCTTTCTCAAGTCATAAAACGTACAAGTGCAATTGCGGGCGTATCGGGATCGACTGTTAAAAGAATTCATAGGGAATCAAAAGGTCAAGGTAAGCCAAAATTTCAATCTCCTAAAAAAAGTGCCAGAGAAAGAAAAACCATCGAAACCATAACTTTGAATGATTTTGATGTACACGTTATAAGAAGAACTATTCACGAATTTTATGTGGTCGAGAAAAGAGTGCCAACTGTTTCCGAAATTGATTCCTGTGCTTAAAGAAAAAATTAATTTTCCTTGGAAAAGAGAAACTTTAAGGAAAATACTTCATGAAATTGGATTTTGTTTTAATGCTATTGATATATTAATGCAATTGAGTATGTTTGGGCAAAAGTGAAAAGTTTCATTCGCCATCGCAACGTAACTGTGGATATTGACATGTCGAAACATTTTAAGCTTTCAGAACAGGCGATTGAAAGTATTACAGTTCAAAATTGGGGAAAATATTGCTCTCATGTCACCTCATTGGAAAATATGTATTGGGACAGAGACGGAATTATTGAAGAATTATGCGAACCTTTGGTGATCAGTTTTTTGAACGTGATGGCGATTCGGACACTGGTTCAAATGACTATGAAGATTAAAAGGATTTGTTATAAATAATTAATTGGTTTAGGACATTAAAGTGTCTCAGTTCTCTCAACTGTAAGTTTAGAATATCTAAGTTCATTTGAAAAAAATTTTTGTTTTTCTGTATAATTATTTTTATTTTATAGAAAACTTTCTTAAAAATAATTTTCGTTATATTTTTGTTTTATGCTATACCTTTTTTAATTTTGTTAATACTCTACGTACATTTTTCCAACTGTTATACAAGCAAATAGTTACACTTTAAAAACTACAATGTTCATAAAAGAAAAGCTAAATTTTCCGACATGTAATAATAAACTCATCCCAGAAGATGGATTGATTACCCTATTATCGGAATGGATTCTCCTTTTTGTGACATGCGCAGAAGTGTCGAAGGGTCTCTAATCTGTGTGCAAACTATACTAACTTCCTATCTACAATTTTCCTCCAAATCAGTCTGTTACTTGTCAAGACTCCAACATTATCAGATCTTATATTTCTATCTTCTTTACTGTATCAATCCACCTATATCTTGGTCTTCCTCTGGGTCATTTTCCTGCTAACCTGGCAGAGAACACGTGTTTGGCTAATTTTTTTTATGTCTCATTCTGTTTAAGTGACCATACCACCTGAGATTAGTTCTGCTAATGCATTCCTGGATGCTGACAATGTCAAGTTCTTTCCTAATATCCTTGTTTTTAATATGACATTGTTCAAGTGTTTTACTTCTGACCCAGCTCTGAGATCCATAAGTTAAAACTGGTTTGAACACTGTCTTGTATACAGCTAATTTAGTATTCTGACTAATTTCTCTCTTATTCCATATGAATTTATTCAATTGACACTCTACCATACCAGCTTTATTGATTCTGTTGTCTATTTCCATATTTAATTTACCATCTTCAGTAAAAATTGTGCCTAAGTAGCTGAAATGTTTTACTTGTTCCACAGGTTCCCCGTTCACAACACAATTGACATTTTCAATGATTTTGCCTATTTTCATTGTCTTTGTCTTTTTAATGCTGACCTTTTTACCATATCTATTACAACAGTTATTCAATTTAGTCAGGGAATCTTGCAAACTTGTAGCGGATTTATTCAGAAGTATAACATTGTCTGCATAAAGCGAAGAGCTTACATTAACATCTCCAATTCTGATATCATGTTTAATACCACTTTCCTTCATAATGTGATCCATATAGATAATGAATAACAGAGGGGATAATGTACATCCTTGTCTCACACCAGATTTAACATTAAACCATCTTCCTGTACTTCCTTCAATTCCAACTGCCGACTTACAACTCAAATACAGACTGAGTATTGCTTGATATAATGTCCCATTGACGCCATATAACTGTAGCATATTGAATAGCTTCTCTCTCTCTTGGCACCTTGTCATATGCCTTTTCTAGATTGACAAAACTTAAATACAGATCTTTGTTATATTCCCATGCTTTCTCAACTATTTGTCGTAAAGTGAAGATCTGATCCTGAAAGCCTCTGTTCGGCCTGAATCCAGCTTATTCTTCACCAAGCTTTTAAAATGAGTAAAATGGGTTTTTTTTAAAATATTTTCTTCAAGAATAAGGAGTAAAAAAAAAAGAGATAATCATTTTTCAGTTTTATTTAAAAAATAAAATTTAAGAAAACTCAATGCATTCAAAGGTGTATCTGACATTGTGAACAAACTTGTGTGCAAAAATTTGTTGCAGCTTAATACTTTTTTCAGAATTTGTTGATGTTGGCTGAATTGTTAGCTTCCAAGTTTTCTATTCTTCCTTCTGTGTTTTTAAATAAAACAAATTCTTCGAACTTTACAATATTTCTTCTCCATCTGAAATCATCTAGATGATGTCTTTGAGACATTACAAGACATCCAAGTTTGCAACTTTTTATTTCTTTATGAAAATAACTTCCTTTAAATACAGTTCACTTAGTGCAGCCTTTTGCCTTTTATCCTGTTGAATGTTACCATGTGGCCCTTTTGCACACAATTCGAAAATTTGAATGTGGAGACCCGCTTTCTACTTAAAATCGTCAGTTATACAAATTGCCACAAGCTGATTCATCTGAACTTGCAGTTGTAATCTTCAGAAATAGTGTTCTTCCTTAGGATTTGGACTAGTGTACTAAAAAAACCTAAAAAAGACAAAGTCAAACAAGTATTAGAGTGAAATCTGCAAAGAGGAAGAGAGGTAGACCAAAGACGAGCTAGTGGAGAGGAGTAGAAGGCCCCAGAAAGATTGGAAAGAGATCTTTACACAGATGAAGAGAGAAGCCCAAAACAGAGTCATATGATGATCCATGGTCAAGGACCTCTGCTCCCAATGGAGTGAAGAGAAATATGCAAGTAAGAACCTTCTTGTGTGAACCATAAGGAACAGATAATTCTCATAGTCCCACAAGAAGGTTCTGTGAGGCATTTTTTTTTTTTTCAGATCAGTACTCTGATTTGGACTCTGTGAGTCTTAATTTCTACTTTGACTTGATACTCAATCTAAATCTTGATGCACCCAAATCCATATTTTGCATATGTTAATGACAGAACACACACACACACACACACTCTCTCTCTCTCTCTCTCTCTCTAAATTTTGTCTGTTGCTATTACTGAGAAATTTTCATGCAGTTATCCATTTTGATATTTGCCTACCAACTCTTTCCTTACCTTTTTATTTTTATTTTTATCACTTGCCTGAATATGGTATCTTATAGTAATTGTTTAGAAGTCTCCCACCTATATTAGTATTAGTCTCCATTTCAATAAAATGATTATATTGACATATTTTTGCAATTCTTCTACTAGCCTCACATCTTTTATATTAATTCTTATGTTAATGGTGTTTTTCTTCACCCTATTGAATTTGAACTTGTTAAAAAACTAAAGTAACTAAAGTTTCATTGTTTGCCTTGGTTATCTGATGTAAACAGCACTGCCTTGTTTTAACCAGGTGATTCCCTAGTATGACATATTACCGTGTTGCATCATATATCTCTTCGATTTAGGCTAATACAGAATGTAATTTGGTTGACTAAAGTCTCTTTCCACTTATCTAGCTTTTATCTTGAAGTGATCCAACCATGGCATTAGCTTTAGAAGAAGAACACAGCAGAAATTGAATATCTGTGTGAAAGATGGTGAGATTAACTGAGAGATGGGTTCTTGTTCTAAGTGTTCTCTTTTATGTTGAGTCAAGAATAAGATCTCTTGGTGGTCATATGTGAGAGCAACACATTCAGTAGCTACATAGATTTGTGATTACATGATGTAGATAGTTCTTCAGAGGTAATATAGTATTTGAGCACAAGAGAAAACCTAATATCTTGGATCACATGTTTATGATAAGAAAGACTAGAAGTTAAATATATCCCAAGAAATATAATAGACGATATTGTTCAGAAATTTGGATTTTGTTAGAAGAAAGTCCAGGGGAAGGGTTCTTTTTTGTAAGAAATAAGTCAGGATTGCATTTCACTGGAGTTGAAGTTAATACAGAATGTAAAATATATCAGGTTACCAGGGTTAGTGATTAGAATTTAGTGATATAGACAGATATTCTACAATTGATGTTCATTTGTGTAGCCCAGAGTTTAGCAAATGAGAAAAAGGAATGCAATACAGTCAGAACTGTGGATTCACTGTCTTGCAGTGGATTCTCTGTTTTAAATGTGACCCTTTTTTGCTATCAAAGTTAACTCAATCACTGAATAGCTTCCTTCCACTGTGAGCAATGTTCTATATGTTGATGGCTTCATAATTTCCTGTTACAGCAAGCAATTGATCGTGTTATTCCATGGACTCTTAATAATGGGTTCAGGTTTTCAGCAGAAAAAAGTGTCCTCTTCTCCCAGATCCTGAGTTAAGAGTGGGGCAAACTATTATTCCAGTAGCAACAGAAGCCAAGTTCTTGGGACTCATCTTTGACAGAAAATTTACATTCCTTGCATGCATTCATTAACTAAGAGAAAAGTGCAAGAGCATTTTATCTCCTTTACACTATCATCTACTGAATGGGGGTATACACTTTCTGTCCAAAAAGAAACCGGAGTTTTCAAAAATAGAAGAAACTAGTGGCGCCTGTTGTATCTTTTTGTTTTCGAAAGCGGCAACCTTCATTAGTGTTGTGTCAACTATTTATGACATTTGTTTCATTAGAAGCCAAATTATAGTGCCAAGAGTGACAGTGTGTTTTGACGAACGGTCAGAAAATGAGTTTCAAACAGAGAGCTGCGATTGACTTTTATGTTAAAATTGTAAAGGTTTTACTGAAACACATCAAATGCTTCAAAAAGCATACAGTGATGAATGCTTATCCTGTACTCAAGTTTACGAGTGGTTTAAGCCATTTCAAAGTGGTCGTGAGACACTCGAGGACGACACAAAAGCTGGGCTATCCAAAAACTGGACTGAGCGAAGTTAATACCCAAAAATGTGTGATTTCATCAGAAAAAAACCCAAAATCATTCGTGAGATTGATTGATTGAAAATGAATTGGGGATTCCAAAATCAGCTGTGCACAACATTTTGACCGAGAGTTTGGGCCTTCGTAAATTGAATTCATGATTTGTTCCCCACAAATTGACCGACGACCAAAAAATGTATCAAATTGAGCACTGCAATGACCTCATTAAAACCGCTCATAAGGACTCAAACTTCCTTGAAACGATTGTTACTGGTGATGAAATGTGGCGTTTTGAGTATGAGTCTGAAACAAAGCACCAGATTGCTGAATGGAGACTACCAGAAGAGGGCTATCGGAAAAAAATTCGCTTGAAGAAGTGAAAAGTAAAGACAATGCTGATTTGTTTCTACAATTCCAAGGGCCATTATCCACAAAGAATTCATCCCCCCCCCCAGCCATACAGTCAATGATGAGTTTTATCTAGAAGTTAAGTTTTGAAGTGATTGATAGCAAGAATTCGTCGCATACGGCATGAATATTGTGATGCAAGCAGCTGGTCACTTTTGCATGATAATGCACCATCTCATCGTTTTAACATTATCAGACAGTTTTTGAGCAAAAACCAAGTTTGTGTGTTGGATCACTCACCATATTCACCTGATTTAGCACCCTGTGACTTCTTTCTCCCCCCCCCCCCCCCGAATTCATTTGCTGATAAAAGGAAAGCAATACGACACCATTGAAAATGCTCAAGTGGCAGTAACCACAACCCTCAACATTATGCCAAAAACCAATATAAAAAAACTCATTTAACGAATTAATTGACAATGCCAAATGCTGTATCGAAGCTGAGGGAGAGTATATTGATTGAAATAAATGATTTGAACAATTATAATTGGCCTGCTTTTGGCACAGGAAAACAAAAAAAAACACATTCGAAATATAATACATTTCCTCAAATGCGTACCGACTGTGCCCACTCGATCGTGGGGCCTGCGTGCCTTGCACCCACTGCATCCCCGAGATGGCCGGCCCTGGTGTGTATCTTGGAAACGTTCTGCAAAAACTTTCACTGTCCATTTTTCATATAAGTGACTGGGTAGAAAGAACCAGTTTCCTTCTAGTTCCAATTTTTCATCCTTGCATTTTTGTATTGGATTACAATGAAGTATATATTGAAGTTCAGGGTAATTGGTTCAGGGTAACCTTATTCTATAAACCAAACATCATACTAACGGATTAAAACTCATAGCATGTTGGTTATGCATTGATATTGCCAAAAGATAAGTCACTGCCATGTCCCTATAACAATTCTTGAACACATGTGCCTCATGGCATGCTGTGTTATTCTATTGGAAGTGTGTCCATCAAATGTAACATACATGGTCAGTGTGAATGGTTGAACTTGGTTAGCAACTATGTTCATCTAGGCTGTACCTGAAGCTTGGACTTTACTGGTATCAAGGGACTTAAGGTGTGCCATTAAAACATATAGAACATATAGAGGTACAGGAGGAGAGTGTGTTTCAAATGCTGAGTACTCTGGATGTCAGTAAAGCTGTGGGACTGGATGGTATTTCACCACGAGTTTTGAGAGAATGTGCTAGGGAACTGACAGTGCCTTTGACCTGGCTTTTCAGTGAAAGTCTGGCTGCTGGAAAGGTGCCCATGGAATGGAAGGAAGGTAAGATAGTGCCATTGCATAAAGGCAGTTGCAGACTGGAAGTGTCTAATTATAGACCAGTTTGTGTGTCATCAGCAGTTAGTAAGATCTTGGAGAAAGTAGTGAAAGACAGTATACAGCACTGGGCAGATGAGGATAATGTTATCCGTGAGAGTCAGCATGGATTTGTGAAGGGGCGCTCTTGTTTTAGCAATATGCTAGCCTTTTATGATAACGTTACAAGAGCATTAGATGAGGGGAAAGGCATATACTGACATTTTCTTAGACTTAGCGAAGGCATTTGACAGGGTGCCACACGATAAGCTGATATTTAAGTTGCAGCACATGGATCTGGATGTCAGATTGGCTGTCCGATAAGTATCAGAGTTCTGTATGGTGGGGTAGTTTCAAGGAAGCAGAGGGTTACAAGTGGGGTCCCACAGGGCTCAGTACTTGGACCTATATTGTTTAACCTTTATATCAATGACATTGTCAGTGGATTGCAAGGGGATATTCAGTTGTTTGCAGATGATGTGAAGCTGGGAAGGATTATTAGTAATAGTGCAGATGCGGCAGCCCTGCAAGAGGATTTGAATAAGTTAGATAGATGGGCAAATGAATGGGGGTGTCGAATTAATGCAGCAAAAATGTAAGGTCTTGAGGTTTGGGAAACATTGATGGGACACTGCATACTCTGTGGTAGGAGTTATACTGGAGGAAATAGAGGAGACAAGAGATCTGGGGTTGATGATTGATAAAAATCTGAAATTTAGGTGACATATTGCAAAGGTGGTGAAGGTAACACAGAGGATTGCTGCAATAATGAGAAGGACACTGACCTGCAGAGATAAAACAGTTATCGTTCTGTTGTATAAGACCCTGAGCAGACCATACTTGGACTATTGTTCTCAGATTTGGTGGTCCCCAGGATTTGAAGGGGATAAATTAACTGTGGAAAGGGTACAAAAGCGGATAACAAAGATGGTTTCAGGACTGTACAATGATAGTTATGAGGATCGGCTGAGGGAATGTGGACTGCAGAGTTTGGTGGATAGAAGAAGGAGAGGTAATATGATTGAGACTTTTAAACTGTTGAGAGGTGGTTACAGGGTTGACACTGGGGAGTTCTTTCGCTTGGTTGAACAGCAGGAAGGAGTGATGACAAGAGGCCATCCCTGGAAGTTACGAAAGGAAACTGTGAGCAAGAGGGTGAGGAGTGGTTTCTTTGCATGGAGGGTGGGTGAACCATGGAATGTATTGCCTGATGGAGTGGTGAGAGTGAGAACGGTCAATGAGTTCAAGGAGTGGTATGATAGACTTTGTGTTTCTGAGGGGGGGGGGACCTCCTCTCGATGAGTCTTGATAGACTTTGTGTTTCTTAGGAAGGACCTCCCACGATGAGTCTTTTGACTCCATGGAGGCTTGAATAATAATAATAATAATGTACTTTACTTTGCAGCCTTGCTTTGTCATGGCAATGCACAGTATGTGTCTATGTTGTTGTTGTTCTTTCCATAACAGGGAAAAAGAGATTCATCAGTCTGTGTAACATTTCTGAGGTCTATTGGACTGAAAAAAAGTGTTGCATAGAGATGAATCCCAGTTCTTTTGTCCAACTTAGCCTCAGATGCTTGTTTTTATTAGATGGGCACGGCACCCTCAGTGGTCACACGCTGTAAGTTGCATTCAGGTGGACTTCGCAGGCTTGTTGTACTGTGCGGTCATTTGACCATTTGTAGCACATCTGTTGGACTTGCCAATCCTACTAATCTTTCATTTACCTTCAATATTGTTCATTGTTTTTTGCTTATATGCTCCATATAGACTTATATTTTCCTGTTTTATCACACTATTCTCAGTATATTCAAGATATTTTGAATGTGTAACTAACCTAGTAGAACAGTGATTACCAAGATGCTCCTGTCCACCTAGCTTCATCATCCCCTCCACACACACACACAGCACAACCTGGAAGTAACCAAAGTCACGATCTTTGTCCATGAGAGCTAGTTTAGACAATTTATAATGTGTATCTATCATGTGTCATTAATCACATTCTTGATAATAATGTTCTACAATTTGTGTGCATTTGTTAAGTATATCTTCATGTAACATACAGTATAGATCCATGAAGGACCTAGTTCCCTTCCTCATCACTTTTTGGTAATGAGGAAGTGATTTTGGCAAATTCCTTTTTATAATGAATTTGTTGCAAGTTGATAGAATGTTATTGGTATATAATAATAATAATAATATATATATATATATATATATATATATATATATATACACACAAGATGGTTCAAATTCTACATACAAACTTTGAGGGGAGGTAGAGAACATCAAAATCAACCATATTTACATAGGAAAGCATGACCAGAAACCACCCAAAAGTGATAGGTGGCGTTGTTTGCCAGCACTCCAGGTGAGCAATTGGGGCTTCCTCATTCAAGCTTTTGACGTTGTACGAAGAACATGTTGTACGAATACTAAGATGGCAGAGATTCACCTTGTTTACGGGTTAGCTGACAATAATTGATGAGCCGCTGTACGAGTATGTCGTGAAAGGACCCAAATAGATGTGTACCGCATCACCAAATGTTTGCGCATTTGCATCAGAATTTGTGTGGTGTGACTATGGATCATTCAGGGATCACAGGCATGATAGTGGGAGGCCAGCCATGATCGACGTGAAATCCTGCCATGGAGGAGTAGGTGTTGCATGTGATGGACAATAATCCGGAGACAAGCACACATGCTGTTTCTTCTACTATAGGAGTATCTCGATCCAGTGTATTGTGTGTTTTGCTCTCTGAGTCCTTACATCCATTTCATCTACAATGAGTCCAGTTACTGATGGCCAAAGATTATCCTCGACGTGTGGAATTTGCACAGTGGTTTTCTGCAGAAAAGTGCCATAGACTTGAATTTTCCAACTTGTGTTTTGTTCACAGATGAAGCTTCATTTACCCGCGAGTGGGTCTTAAATCACCACAATGCTCATGTGTGGGGCCCATGAGAACCCACATACTGTGCAATCTCATGCTGTACAACAACACTTCGCCATTAATGTATGGGCAGTGATCGTCGCTGATTGTTTAGTCTGCCCATAACTGTTACCACCCCGACTGGACTCCCAGAAGTATCAGACCTTTCTGGGAGAAGTTCTGCCGGATTTACTGAACAATGTTCCAATGACTGTGTGTCTGCAAATGTGGTTCCAACACGACGGGGCTCCAGCCCATTTTGGCATTTCTGTGCATCAGTATTTGGACAGATCCTTTGGGACTTGCATGGCCCCCAATCTCACCTGATTTATAGAGCATTGATTTCTTTCTGTTGGGGACCCTTAAAGCCGCAGTGTACGAAACGCCTGTTGCCTCTGACATGGACCTCATCACAAAAAAAATCGGCATCAGCGCTGCTAATATCTGGAAAACTCCAGGTATTTTCGAAAATGTACGGCAATCAATGCGTCGTCGGTGTCAGCCATGCATCACTGCTAATGGTTATGACTTTGAGCACCTGATGTGAAACCATATTATGTATCGAACTACTATTGAACTGTTCAGTTACGCCTAATAAAGTTTTTTACACTATTCAACTGCCTTGTGTTATTTCTATATCTTTGTGTCTCCCTGTTAGTACCTTCCGGTGACATTTCTGGTCATGCTTTCCTATGTGAATATGGTTAATTTTGATGTTCTCTACCTCTTCTCAAAGTTTGTACGTGAAAATTTGAACTACCCTGTGTGTGTGTGTGTGTGTGTGTGTGTGTGTGTGTGTGTGTGTGTGTGTGTGTGTGTGTGTGTGTGTGTGTGTGTGTATATATATGTGTATTATTTTTGTATTATTTTTGTTTAGGTCTCCATTTTTAGAATTATCTCAGTTGGCTGCTTGGAAAGTTTATGGTAAGGAGAATGTTCCAGCTGCAGGGATAATAACAGGGATTGGTCAAGTATCAGGGTAAGATTATCTCCTCTCTTCAGAATGTTCTGTTTTATTTATTTATTAAACTGCAGAGAAGATGTTATTTAGCAGATTAATTATAAATTGCAGCTGATGCTGATTTCAGAAAAAAATGTAAAACATTTCATGTTTCAATTTTGAAAGATTTTTGGTTGGCTGAGTGAATACCATTTCCATTCCCAACCAATAAGCTGTCAATTCAAATGTTACTGTTAGCATGAGTGTTTGTAACTATCTTTAGGTGACAGATGAAATTTATTGCAGAATGAGACACATCGTTCTGAGAATAATGATTGTTTATTAGTCATTCTAAATATTAAAACTGTACCAACCAGTTTTACTCACACCAAACTAAGTGGCTTCAGGATTTATAAAAAAGCACATAAAAATATATAACTATAGAGTTGTTCAATGCTGAAAAAAATCATTACAGTGGAATTGAATAAATTCATTCTGATAAGAATGTAAAGCTGCATGACATGCATTAACTGTCACCCTGATAAAGATTGAAGATAATTGTTCAAAAAATTTAAATCTGAACTAAAAATCTAATGAGAGATTTCCAGATGTCATTTAATATAAGTCCTTGATTTCTGTTAAGAGACCCATGTGAATGGATAACTGTCATAGATTCTCTGAGAGGTATAAAATAAATGTTTTCTTCTGAATAGGGGAAGTATCCTAGTTGAATTATGATTTGCTAGATTGTTCTTGCTTTTGTGATGAATGCCTCCAACATGTTCTTTCTTTCTTTCTCACTTCAAAAGTACAGCTTGTCTGCCCTGTATTAGCCAAATCACATGAGCATGGTGGTTTGTGTAAGCCAAACCACATCTGGGAGTCTTATCCTATAAGTCTCCCAGATGTTTGCAAAAGTGGGTGCTGTATTTAGGAGATATGAGAAAGTTGTGATTGGTTTCAACTACTCTGAAAGTCAGTCTGATATTAGGATCCTTGAAGAAAATGGCAATCCTAATGGAAAGATTATCAAAGTAGGAATGGCAATTGAATCTCAATACCGATAAAGGTGACATGAAAACTGGAGAAAAAGATATCCTTGAAGTATGGAGTAATTACTTCGAAAAATTGCTAAATGAAACAAGCAGTGATAGCTCAGTGGTAAAAAACACTCAACAAGGATACAGCCAGGAATGCATTTCCATACTTGAAGTAGAAAAAGCCATCAAAGGCAAAATCAAATGTGGAAAGGCAGGAGTAGATGATATTCAACCAAGCTCAAGTATGGAGGTATAAAAGCCTTATAGTGGCTACACTGCATAGTGCAGAAAGCCTGGCCAGAGGGATGAATTCTGGATGATTGGAGTAGAGTTCTCATAGTATTCATATATAAAAAGGGAAATAAAACTGAATGTGAGAATTACAGAGGTATTTCTCTACTGAGCATTCCTGGTAAGAATTATGGAAGTATAATTGAGAATCGGTTGAGAAGAATTGTGGAAGAAAAGCTTGGTGAAGAACAAGCTGGATTCAGGCCAAATAGAGGCTGTCAGGATCAGATTTTCACCTTATGAGAAATAATTGAGAAATCATGGGAACATAACAAAGATCTGTATTTATGTTTTGTAGACCTGGAAAAGGCATATGACAAGGTGCCAAAAGAGAAACTATTCAAAACACTACAGTTATGTGGTGTCAATGGGGCATTATATCAAGCAATACTTAGTCTTTATTTGAGTTGCAAGTTGGCAGTTAGAATTGAAGGAAGTACAGGAAGATGGTTTAATGTTAAATCTGGTGTCAGACAAGGATGTACATTATCCCCTCTGCTATTCATTATCTATATGGATCACATTATGAAGATTTTTAGTGAAGATGGTAAATTAAATATGGAAATAGGAAAGATGATAAATTAAATATGGAAATAGGAAAGATGATAAATTAAATATGAACATAGGAAAGTGGAATTAAACCGGAAAGCTAAATTGGAGATGTTAATATCAGCTCTTTGCTTTATGTGGACGATGTTATACTTCTAAATAAATCTGCTAGAAGTCTGCAAGATTCCCTGACTAAATTGAATGACTGTTGTAATAGATATGGTATGAAGGTCAGCAATAACAAGACGAAGACAATGAAAATAGGCAGAAGCATTGAGAATATCAACTGTATTGTGAATGGAGAACCTATAGAACAAGTAAAACATTTCAGCCACTTAGGCCCGATTTTTAGTGAAGATGGTAAATTAAATATGGAAATAGACAACAGAATCAACAAAGTTGGTATGTTAGGAGGTCAACTGAATAAATTGATATGGAATAAGAGAAATTAGTCAAAACACTAAATTAGCTGTGTACAAGACAGTGTTCAAACCAATTTTAACTTATGGATCTGAGAGCTGGGTCAGAAGTAAAACTTTTTATGAGAGTCCTGACAAAGATTAGGGGCATGAACAAATGGCATCAATGGCAATTATCATATTAAAAACGAGGATATTAGGAAAGAACGTGACATTGTCAGCATCCAGGAATGCATTAGCAAAGCTAATCTCAGGTGGTAATACTTAGTCTTTATTATATATACACTTGAACAGAATGGAAGAGGAAAGATTAGCAAAACAAGTGTTCTCTGCCAGGTTGGCAGAAAAAAAGACCCAGAGGAAGATCAAGATATAGGTAGATTGATACGGTAAAAAGTGCCCTAGAAGATAGAAATATAAGATCTAATAATGTTGGAGTTTTGACAGGTAGCAGAATGTTTTGGAGGAAAATTGTGGATAGGAAGTTAGTAATGATGTAAATTTTTCATGTAGTACTATCATATCCTGTATACACGGTCGAATTTGCTAGATTCTTGAGGATTTGGATGATGCCTAGCTTTTGAGCAGCATGGTAGAAAGATGAAGCACGAAGATAGTGGCCATTGTGAGCAGGCTTATAATTGACCTTCAAAGTAATACCATTGTCAGGTTTCTTTATGATGAGGAATGTAGGAAAGGGAGTTCATCATCTTTTTTGAGTTCTGATGTGAAATTAATCATGGGTTTAAATGAATTGAGGGAGTGAAGAAATAGTTAGACTTAGGAGGTCATGTTTTCAAAATAATTAAGATGTCATACACATATCTCCACCAAACAACCAGTTACAAAATAATTTGAGCCAGAAAATATCCTTCAAAATTCACCATGAAGAGATCAGCTGACAGAGGAGATAATGGACTACTCATTGCTAGTTCCAACTGTTTATAAAAAAAATAAAAAATAAAAAATATTCCACTGAAAGAAATCAGATCAGAGGTAGTGTTAATAGCTTAGTAATGTCCAGTGGAAAAGTATAAAATAAGGTGTAAAAACATCATTAACAGAAACGTTGGTAAAGAGAGGGAGAGATAATTAAGTTGAGACTAGCAATGTCAGAAGTGAAATGTGTATATTAGACAATTTCTGGATGAAATGAATTCTTATATAAGATTCAGAGGAACTGATTCGATTTCCTAAAAGACCAGCAAGATGTTCAGACAAAAAATAAGTTAAAGAGCTGATGCATCAGTGATTGGTCTCGAAGGATCAGTTTTATATATTTTTGGAGAACCATACAGTTGTGGAGAAATAGAATGTAGTGATTTAAGTTTTCATAGTAAATCTGTTGACCAGTTGCAGTCTTGGGCATGGACAGCAGAGTTTTTTCCCACCAGTTTATCTGAGGTTTTTCATCCCGCAAGCAGGCCAACTGGCCTCGTGAACACACAGGGATACAGTCAACAGTCAGGAATACTTAGAGGCATAGGGCTGACTATCTTATCCTCATATTTCTGTTACGAAATCCAGGCATGCTTGGAAGGTTGTGGGCCTTAAAGGCCTGTTAAAGCCATTAGGATAGATAGTTTGGCATCTATCTTGTTTGTTGCAAATGCTCCATGTGGAGTCGCTATCTAATTGTCTGTGAGTATTTACATCATTAAGTAGATCTTTCATCTCGGTTACTAAAGAAAGAGCCCTACGGCTTCATTTCAGTGATGTAAATTACACAGAAAAAGTGGATATTCAAGATCCAGCATTATTTCAAATTATGGATGCTATGGTGGTGGTTTTCCCTTTCAGTCATTTCCGACCGTAGGTGACTTTGTAGACATTGCCTGCAAAGTATTCCTGGTGAGATTTTTACAGGGTAGTTCACCATTGTTTTCCTCGACCCCCCCCCCCAATTTTAACCGGGCTCAGGACCAGCATATGGCTGGGATGTATTCCTGACTGTAATCCATGTGTGTTGATGGGACCTGTTTGCCTGTTCTGGGGAGGTGAAAAACTGTAGTTTCCAGGTGAAAAAACCCCCTACCTCCATATAAGACTGGCTAACTCACCTTTAGTCGAAAGAGACCAGATAAAGGTTCCTCACGTCTTGGACGGGAATCGAACCCAGGTCTTTCTGACCAAAGGGCTTTGTCTATACCGACTGAGCTATGGAGGCTCTCATGGATGCTATGCATTCACTTATATACTATCTACGCTGCCTTCACATGCAGAAAAAACACCGAAGAGTTCTTTAACAAAATCAAGAACATTTATTACAAAAAATACATTTCTCTGACATTGGATTTCTTTTGTACTGAGAGTTTTTTCTCTCTTAAGGTTTCTGCCTTGTCTGAAGAGAACCAACCAGTTCAAAAGAGCAGTCAGGCCACTGAAACCTTTATAAAATGCGCTAATAAAAGGTGAACATATGGACACTTGGGCAGCAGTCTTATTCTTTTAAGTAGTGCAAACTAAGGCAACTTCGATGCTGAGGATTGTATTCTCGTAAGCTCTCAAGTCAAATATACAAAACTTTCATAGTTTCTACAAACATTTAGCTTTGAAATAATGTTGAATCTTTAATATCCACTTTTTCTATGATCTTTTATCTTGTTTATGTACGTGTGTAAATCCTGCACTGCAGAAGTTTTTTTTATCTTCTCTTAATGCTATGATATAATTTTTCACCAAAAAAAAACCCCTGATTTTATTAAAGGATTCAAGATACCAAGTAATTTTATATAAACTTGGTTTTTAATCCTATTTCCTAAGTAACCAAACAGACAAGTAAGTCAAGTTTCTTAATCCACCTTTACCACGAGTTGCCTCAGACTTGCACTATGTGCAAGCACAAATTTGACTTGTCTGTTTGCTTAGTTGGGAAATAGGATTAAAAACCAAATTTATATAAAATTACTTGGTATTTTGAATACATAATATACCCAAGTTAAAACACTTTCTACATTTAATAAAGGATCTTTGGAACTGGCCTAAGGATATCAAAGAATTAATTACTTCAAAACATCCAGTCATCTCATGTATTTATGATATTTCCAAAATTCACATGGAGGGTGTTCCACTTATCTCCCCTTATTGTCTCCACATGCAGAAAAAACACTGACTTCTGTAACAAAATCAAAGACGTTAAACTGGATTTGGATGTCACAAACCTGTTCCAAGAGAAGACAATGCTAATAGAAGATATTTTTCCACCAGACACTGTCAAACTCTTCAAACATTGCATGTAAAACATTTTCTTCAAGTTTCAAGACCTTCATTATGAGCAAACAGAAGGCCGAGCCAGGGGAGCATCGATTTCCCTGCATTTGGCAATTATGTTTGTGGTGTCATTTGAACAAACAGCCCTCAATTAGTTACCATACTAAGCCCAGACTTTGGATTAGGTACATGGATGACGTTGTCATCAGAAGAATCCCTTCACAGTTTCACAGACTTCATTAACAGTCTAAACCACAAAATTCATTTCATGTTGGAAGTTGAAAGAAGCATATCATTTCTTTTTTTATATGTTCTCATCTCAGTGGAGAATCATGGCATACTTTCATTTGAACTCTAAGAAAAAAGTCAACACTGGAAGAGATATCAACATGTTATTTTGCATAATCAAAATACTTAGTCAAAACATTTATGATATCCAGGTGAAGATAGCAAAAGGCAACAAGAAATAACATATCTTAGAGATGCATTCCCATAACATGGCTACAGTTTAAAACCATCAATAATATCTTAAATATACCATTGCACCGCAGTAGCAAGACAACTACAAAGTGATTTTTCTCTGCTTTTCTCCTTTTTTGGAGTGGGCTGAATATAGATTTCATTTCGTACTGTGAAATAGATCATGGCTGAATATAAAAAGAGAATATAGGATATAGAGATGATATAGGATTAGTGTTGGTACAGCTTGAGGAATGTCATTCACACCCAAATATATTTTACATAAGCTGTTCATGATTTTTGTGAAAGATTGGAGTAGGCATCTAGTATGTACCATATACCAGAAGAAGACATAGAAGAATTTTATGGCAAGTTACAAGAAGTGATAGATATAACACCAAAGTGAGATTTATGGCTACTTATTGGAGATTGGAATGCAAAAGTGGGAGAAACTGATGAATAAGGAATAACAGATCATTTTGGTTTAGGTATTTGTAACACTGCAGGGAAGTGACTAGTTGAGTTTGCAGAGAATTCTTTGTTTGTTGCTAACACCTGCTTTAAACAGCACACATGGATATCACCTGATGGACAGTACAGAAATCAAATTGACTATATACTTGGACAGAGAAGATGGAGAAGTGGAATTCAGTCTGTCAAGACTTTTCCAGGTGCAGACTGTGGAACAGACCATGAATTATTAATGCCTACAGTACATGTGAAATTACAGAAACTGAAAACAACACAAATGTCGATCAGATATGATCTTGGAAACATACCAGCTGAATACAATATTAGTGTACAGAACAGATTCAGCACACTCAATTTGAAAGAGAACCAGATGAACTATGGGAAGAGATTAAAGATATAATTAAAACATAAGCAAAGAATTATATTCCAACAGTTTGTAAGAAGAAGAAGAAGTTTAAATGGCTGTCAGAAGATGCCATCGAAACTGCTCAGGGAAGAAGGAAAATGAAGACCACAGGAAATTTGCAGGGGGTACGGCATTTGAATGCAGAGTTTCAACAACAAGCCAGGAGAAACAAGGAAAAATATTTTAACCAGGAATGCCGACAAATAGAAGACCAAAATAAGAAAGGAAAAACAAGAGATCTTTTCAAAAAAATCAGGGAACTAACAGGGAAGTTTAGTGCCAAGGTGACAATATTGAAAAGTAAACACAAAGGATATCTTACAGAAGCTGCAGACATCAAAGAAAGATGAAAAGAGTATACAGAAGCTCTTTACAGAAAGGACTCCAAAATTACTGAGAAATTTGAAGAGCAGGATTATATACAGGAGCCAGCCACTAGAGAGTGAAGTGAGGTGGGCACTGCAACTGCTGTCCAGTAAGAAAGCACCAGGAGGGGATGGAATACCTATTGAGCTGCTGAAAGCCTTGAGAGAAGAGGCAGTTAAAATTTGAACAGCTCTATGTCAGTGAATTTGGATCACAACTACATGGCCTAGGGATTGGAAAAAATCAGTTTATATACCTTTATTGAAGAAAGGTGATGCAAGAGAGTGCGAAAATTACAGAACTATAGCATCGATTTCTCATGCAAGTAAAGTCTTACTTAAGATCATTTAGAAAAGACTGGAACCGTTCATGAAGAGAGAAATGCCAGATGAACAGGCAGGATTTAAAAAAGGCAGAGGAACAAGAGATCAGATCGCGAATGTGAGATGGATAATAGAAAAAGCACAGGAATATCAAAAGAATGTCTACCTTTGTTTCCTTGACTATTGTAAGGCTTTTGACTCTGTAGATCATGTGAATCTGTGGAATGTGTTAAGAACAATGGGAGTACCAGAACATTTCATTATCCTTTTGAGGAATAATCTTTATTCCTCAAAAGAATTGTCCGAACAGATCTTGGAGAAACTGAGTATTTCACAATAGGTAAACAGATGCGACAAGGATGTATTTTATCTTCATACCTATTTAACTTGTACAGCGAATACATTTTAAGAATGGCAGGGCTGGAGGAGTCTTCAGTTGGAATTAAAATTGCTGGAAGAAATATTAATAATATTAATAGCAGAATGCAAAGAAGGTTTGGAGGAAAACTTATTATGAAAGTTAAAGAAGAAAGTGCTAAATATGGCCTTAAACTTAACCTGAAAAAGACAAAAGTTAAGGTAACATGTGAACTTAATGATTTTGAAGTAAATGGGGAGAAAATGGAAGCAGTTAACAATTTTGTTAACTGCTTCCATTTTCTCCTCAGGATCCTGAATTGATAAAGATGGTTATTGTACTGAAAAAGTTAGAAGATTATTACTCAGAAAGAAAGCAATGACAAATTTAAGCAAGATCTTTAAAGATAAAGATATTAGCCTTGCAACAAAAATCAGAATCATGAAAGCAATGGTATTCCCTGTGATACTGTATGGATGTGAAAGTTGGGCCCTGAGAAAGAGTGAAGGAAGGAAGATAGATGCATTTAAATTATAGATCTTGAGATGCCTACTAAGAATACCATGGACTGCAAAACTATGATCATCAAGCAAAAATTGTCATACTTCGGACATATTATGCGAGCAAATGACAGTCTGGAGAAGATGATGCTTGCTAAAGTTGATGGAAGCAGGAGAAGAGGAAGACCAAAAATTAGATGGGTTGATGGAGTTAAAGAAGTAACTGGAATTTGCTTGAAAATTCTGAAACATATGGCCAAGGACAGATCTGAATGGAGGGTGTATATTCATAGAATCACCAGGAGTCGAAAATGACTTGATTTGATGGAACATAACATAACACACACACACACACGCACGCACATACCATGTTGTATGTAACATGAACTTATTTGTTTGTATAGTGCATGCTGGAATTGGAAGTGAAGAATAATACTAGGGCAGTTTGGTCTTTAGGTGATATTATCATGATGCCATTTGGATGTGAGAATAATAGAAGCGTACATAAGTAGAAATTATTTAAACCTAATGAAGTTGGCAAAAAACCATAAGATATGACCACAATTTGTAGTAGGAAGCATTTAGAAGGTGGATTTGAAAGCACTCGATAGATTTTTTTGTCTGAAGCTGTTAATGATAATGCTTGTTTTTTTTTATGGTACACTTATTTGAAAAACCACAAACTGGATAGTGGTAGGAAAAATTATTTTATTAGTTCAGTCAGAAGTGTTTGAATCAGGAAAACAATGGTCTGAATTAGGGAAAGGAATTGCATTGTTTTCACTATAATGGTCAAATGGGATGAGGTTATCCTATTTGACCATTATATAGTGCTAAAGGACCTATGGCTGATCTTTATTGAAGGAAGGATTTTTCAAGGAGATGATGGTTTCATGAGGTTACAGTCTGAGAACTACAGTATATCTATCTATCTGTATCTTATTATTATTATTCCTTCCCTCCTCTTTTACCTTACGGTATCGAGGATTTTCTATTCTTCACTTAACCACTACCTAAGCTGGGGGATAAAAAAAAGTCGGTGGTCAGAATAATTTTCTAGCATTTGCTGAAAAGCCAAAGTCCTTGCTCTGGAGATAAATGGCATCAATCACTTCAGGTATCTAAGCAAGATGATGGTATATTATTAGGTAATGATGATCATTTCTAAGTAGCAGTCTCGTTGGCATTTCCTCTAACTAGGAATGGTTATAATGCAGTGCTCACTAGGATTGCCAGAGTCCTATTTCTATTTGCAGAAACAGACACCAGTGGGAAGGTACATTTGGCTACTAACTGGCAGGTAATGTGCAACATCACCAGCTTGTTTAGTGGCCTATGTGACAAGATATTTGAATTTTTAAATTCTGAATTGTATCTCATCTGATAGGTGATTTCAGTAACATATATTTTTAAACAGTTAATAATGAATATCCGTTTTTCGTTAGTTTTGTGTTTAACTTATATGGCTATATACACCTAAAAATGTAGTAGCCTTCAATGGATTTTCCACAACTAAATTCATGATATATGTCTCATGAAATATGAAATGTTTTTTTTTTTAATTTCATATAATAAACTTTTTTTTTAATTTCATATAATTCCTTCTAATAAACTATTGATTGCAATATATATATTGCAAATAACATTTCAGTGAGGAACTTTCAAAAAAGTAAACACGATCATCCCTCGACTTATGTCGGGGTTCCGTTCCATCCGGCAGGACATAAGTCGATACATTAAATCAACAGAGTTATAGAGGTTAGGAACTTAACAATAATGAGTACACTGTCATTTTAATTTTTAAACCTTATAAAACTGTACTGTGCATTAGTGCCACTATAAAACAGGAGAATAATCACCCAAATCTTCCTCCGCAATCACATCTTCATTACCTTCCCTATGTGAAGGACTAGGCTGTGGCTCTTCTTGTGTAACTCTTGTTTTTTTGATGAAAATGTCCAATGTACTTTGCTTATTCCTCTTCTTCTTTTCATCATAAATTTGTTTATAGCAAACAAACGCATCATGTATTTTCCTTTCTACTAATAAGTAGCATTCAAGATTGTGGTCCATGTCTTGAGCCATTTTGAGAACATCGCTAACTGCAGAGAACAAGACCCCTGTGAATTGTTTAACTACCTCTTCTTGTTTCTCTTTTTCCCTCTTCCTATTCTCGTTGTTCCTCCAGTTTGACTAATTCTTCGTTGGTCAAATCTTGAGGGGCACTTTCAATGAGTTGAACTATGTCGTCAGCATTCACTAAGCGATTCAGATTGTTTGCTAGGCCCATTATTTCTTCACTCAATTTACAAAGGTCTTCATTTTTTTCAAAACGCGAAAGAAGTTGAATTTGTAGTCATAATCAGGCTCTGTTTTCTTCTTCAACATGTTGAGGAGACTTAGTGCCTTAGTGTTTATGGTCAGAGTGCTAAGAGGTATGTGCTTTTGGTTCATGTCCTCTATCCATGATGCAAGTAGCTTTTTCATATCACTGATAGGACCTTGTCATTGCTTCGTCACTATTGTCGATTTAATGGAAGCAAATCCTTTCACAGTCTCTATGATTTTATCCTTATTTTTCAAAATGGTCAGCACTGTAGAATGAGACAATCTGAAGTCATGTGTGATCACATTGACAGGCTTATCAGCTTCATGTTGCTTTATAACTTGCAACTTCATTTCAAGATCAATCGCTCACCTCTTTTTCTGTGATTCTTCACTAGGTATTTTTGATTGTGCATGTGGGAGCCATGTTGCACAGAATATTGCTAAATATTTAATGATAAATACACAACCTATTTCTCAAACACAAATCAAGAGAGGAACTGTTAAAGAAACATGACGGTTGCCATTGAATGCACTGTTGCCACTGTGCATGATGCATTGTTACAATAGAAACCTTTTTTACTTTACACTCGCTTGCATCTTGTTTGAAGGTATAGTCAAAAAGGTTATTTATTCCCATTACTTATGGGATCATGGACGTATCTTCGAGAGCACATAACTCCAACAGATGTAAGTGAAGGGATAACTGTATTGTTCTCAACTTATAAATGTAAATGAATTTTTAAATAATGTGTTACATGTGTCTACAACCACTTTATAATTTAATATACACAAATTAATAAGACACATACAACTTTAAAAGTTACATTGAAGTTGGTTTCCTTCAGAAATTTAATATCTGTTATTACTCTTATGTTAGTCTTGAAACTGTTAGCTGTTTAAACATAAAAGGAAAATGGTAAAACTATAATTATTCCTGATTTAAGGAAGTGAAATATTTAATAACAAACATGCTTAAATATTAAATAAATAAATAAATATATATATATATATTATATGTTTCACAGCCATATGTCACATATGGCTGAAACATGGACACTAAATGACAAGGAAATTCAAAAATTAAGAACAACACAATTTGGTATGGAAAGAAGTATACTTGGTATTACAAGACTGGATCTCAAAAGGAATACGTGGATAAGAAATCAAACCAGTCTCTGACATCACAGAAAGAGCGAAACATCTGAAGTGGCAATGGTCTAGGCATATTACTCGAGGACAAGATCAACGATGGACAAAAGAAGTACTGGATTGGATTCCACTAGAGGAAAAACGACCAGGACACTGACCTAAATCATGGTAGATTGATGATTCATCAGATTTGCAGGAATGGCATGGGAAAGGAGAGCCATGGACAGACAGTTTTGGAGTAATCTTGGAAAGGCCTTCATCTAGCAGTGGATCGACAATGGCTGATGATGATATATAAATGAATAAATTAGGAATATTCTTATTGTCTTTTTTTATTTATTTATTATTTTTTTTATTTTTTACTCCCACTGAAAAGTTGTAAACCTGTAGCATTAATATTTTGGGTGAGCTAAGAATTTTTAAATTAATTTTTAATTTTTTTGTATTTTTACCTTATTCTTATTTTATTTCTGCTGCTGCTCTTCTTCTTTGGTACTACAGTCCCATGTAGGGCCTTGGCCTCCTATTTCTGGGTTTCACAACTCACTACGAGGCGGGGTCGTTACCCCCACGCTCAACCATGTGTAATTGTCTGTGAAGCATTGTGTTTTTAAGACTAGTTTGCCTGCTTTGCAGGAGGAAAACCCCCAAATAAACTGGGGAGAAAACTTGCAGTCCACACCCAAGACCGGCTAACTTGGCTGTGTCTAAGAAAGATCCTTAGCTCCTCATGTCAGTGACGAGAATCGAATTCAGGATACTCCTTTCTCAGGCATATGGTTGCGAAGCGCATAACCAGTCAGCTAACTATGCGGACGATTTTCTTATTTATATTTATATTTATATAATATTTATATTATTATTATATATACATATTTACTTTGATTCTTAGCCAAAAAAATAAAAGGATTTTTTTTTCTTTTGTATTTTTTTTTTAAATTATTTTGCCTGGGTTAGAAAGCTTGTTTAATAGACCAAACATGGTGCTTTTTTTTAAAGAATTTCAGTCCTCCAGTAAGCAGTGTGGTGGTTTCACACCCTGTGATAATATTCATCTACTACCTAAAGACAATTGCAAACTTCCAAGCCCACAACAGGATTCAGACCTACATCTTGTTGGCCATTTATACATTATAAAGGCAGATTTCATTGTGCTCTTCAAACATTTAAAAAAAAAAAAAGAAAAGAAAAAAAAAAGTCAATTACCCCCCCCCACACACACACAGATTATTACACTATTACGAATGCATGGTTGCACATTCCTCACATAACTCACCTTTAGTTGAAAGAGACCTTTATCAGGGTCTCTTTCAAATAAAGGTGAGTTAGCTGGTCTCATATGGAGGCAGAGGGTTTTCTCATGCAGAAACTGTTTTTTCATCCCTCAGAACAGGCAAACCGGCCCATGAACACACACAGATCTAGTCAAAAAATACATACAGGTAACCTTCATATAACATGGTACTTAATACAATGCAGTTTCGATATAACACAGTCTACAAATTGTAGTAACCCTTGTTGAATGCAGTACTTATAATACAACACGGTTTCAATAACTGTAGTAACCCTTTATCTTTTCATATATTTTTCAACGCGTGACTTAAAAATCAAATTTTATCTTCATTAAATTTGCATCTGCCCATATTGCACATACCATTTGGCACGCATGTATGCCAATTGTTTACCATATAAAGTATTTATTGTTGAAAATTGTCTTTGTTTTCTACCAGGAAAGCTCATTAAAAATCATGAGTGTGTTAATCTCAACTTATAAATCAGTTACATACAATATGTAATGCTTATGTAATGCTTATATGTAATGCTTTTTTACATACAATATGTAAAAAATATATATTTTTATAGTAATGCCCACTTAGAGCGCTTTTGCGATATGGTTGAAAATGAAATTAGTGAATTGATTGATGGGGAAATAGATTTAAATGAGGAGGGACTGCTACAATTAATAGATGACGTTGAACCAAATGGCAGGGAAAATTCTGCCAAAGATTCTGATTGTGATGAATCCGCTAAAGAATTCAGTTTAAAGAAATTAGCAGAAGGACTGGACTTGGCAATCCGTTAAATCACAAGGCAATTGGATATTTGTTTAGCTCCGTATTATGAACTTAATAAAAACTTGCAGCATAGTGGTAGGCAAGGTCTTATTACTGACTTCTTGATAACTAAACCAGCCAAAGTATGCAATGAGAATTATACTGATGATGTCCAAGAGATTTCAAGTGATGATGACGTCCGGCCACTCGTAAATAAAGAACATCTATGAAATGTTAGTTTTGAAGAGAGTGATGACGATTAAAGTACACACTTTATTTTATTTTGCCTAAAACATTTATGTATTATGTGCAATGAAGTTTACGTACAATTTATAATTTTTTATAATTTTATGCTATGTATTCATTTCATAGTTTATTTGTTTTCTTAACTTACATAAATTACCTGAATTAAATAAAAATATATTTTCATTGAATATGTCATTGTTTATATAATCTTAAAAAAAAAACGATTTTGGAATAACCCTACTTTTTCTGTGTGATCTGAGTCTCGCATAACGCTGCATTTTTGTGGAATCTAATATCCGCGTTATACGAGGGTTACCTGTCCTTAATCCCTCATTAGGAGGGTTAGCTTATCATAAGGGATGGTTTAGGAAAATGGGGGAACCTCACAAAATAAATACTAAGAATAACTTTGATTTATTAGCTTTTTTTTTTTTTTGTTATATTTAGGAATTCTAGTAAACTTCATGTTTTTATACTATTCATTTAATATCTTCCTGCAGAATTGAATGCATGGTTATTGCAAATGATGCTACTGTGAAAGGTGGAACATATTATCCATTGACTGTTAAAAAACAGCTTAGAGCACAAGAAATTGCAAGAGAAAATTGTATTCCTTGTATATATCTTGGTAAGAATTTAATGGATTTAATTTATTAAGATTTGAAATAAATTAAATCTTTTTCTGGTTGCAAATTATTATAATGTAGAACTGCATTTCTTGAGATAAATAGGACCAAGAGAACTATAGATAATCAAATAGGCAGATACAAAATATTCTATTTTAATCTTTATTTCATGCTGAAATGTATAAATATTTGCAATTTATTTCCTTGTAGCAAGGCTTATACGTTGGTCAGACATAACTGGTAATTAGTTTATGGAATTAACAACGCATATAAAGTATATTAATTAAAGGTAACTTTAATGAATAATTTCTATATTTCGGCAACGTCACATTGCCATCTTCAGGAACATAAAGATATGGTATGTGCATGCAGGCACTAACACAAAGCAAATGAGGAAGAATCGCAGCAAGTTTAAATACGAAAGATTATTCAAAGAATCTTCAGCAGCTCTAAAAAATGTTCCTAACCTCAACAAATTTGGGTGCATGAAACTACCCCAAATTTGGGAGACTTACATTATGAGAACTTCAGCCCAACTGCCAAGACTACCAAATTAGCCTGCCAGAGGGCACCATTAGGACTTTAGGAACAATATTAGTTTCTTGCTTTCTTCCTCATTTGCTTTATATTAGTGCCTGCATGCACATACCATATCTTTATATTCCTGAAGATGGCAATGTGACGTTGCCGAAATATAGAAGTTATTCATTAAAGTTACCTTTAATTAATATACTTTATATGCGTTGTTAATTCTGTAAACTAATTGCCAGTTATTTCCTTGTATAAAAATGTTAAGATAGCAAAAAGTGTGTGTACTAATTACATATATAATCACAACAGCAATTTTTTTTAAAATCATGCTGCATTATAAACTTTAAAAAATACATGAAACAACATGAATGTCATTGGATGGTAAGAACAAAAAACAGATCAATCATACATTGCAAGTAAGGGTTTTTTTTTACTATAACATCTTTCCAGTTTTTCATTCTCCAAATGTTGAAACTAATTTTTTATCACATCAGAATTTTTTTTTTATTTCATTCACTTTGAACTTAGACATCTTTCCATTTTAGATTTTATTTTTTTTATTCTGACTTAGTTTTAAGTAGATGTCACTAAATAATGAAAAAAGATCTTAAATCAATCAGCTCTATGCCTTGGATGTTAAAGCAAGGCATATAGCTGATTTAAGATCTTTTTCATTATTTAGTGACATCTACTTAAATCTAAGTCAGAATAAGAAAAATAAAATCTAAAATGGAAAGATGTGTCTAAGTTCAAAGTGAATGAATAGAAAAAAATTCTGATGTGATAAAAAATCAGTTTCAACATTTGAAGAATGAAAAACTGGAAAGATGTTATATCAAAAAAAGAAAGTCCTCTAGATAAAATATGAAAGGAAATAGAAACATTTTAGATAGTGTATGATGAGATGGCAATAAACTATTTGGGTACTAACAAAGAAAAATAACATTAGTTATCAAACTAGACATGAAAATTCATAGAAGAAAGGAATAAAATTAAAATGCTGTTTCAGACAACACAAGATTCATTTGACAAATTATAGAAAGAAAGACAAGTTAGTTATAACCAATATACCAGTACACTACAACTGAAATAGTGAATGCACTAGAGAAGAAGAATGGAAAGGTAATGATAATATAGCAATAGAAATGCTTACAACAACTAAATTTCTGCTGCTGCTGCTGATAAATTGCAATTGATCTTTAATAATGGGCTGGTGAGCAAAAAGATAAGATAAAGATGGTGTATATATATTTGTAAAGTAATTACTTTGAAGATTGTTAAATGCAATAAGAAGTAAAAGTGACAGAATGCTGGTAGAATGTATTCATAAAGAATTCAATCAGGAATATATATTAGTATGTGAAGCAGAAAAACCCATCAATAACTTGAAATGTGGAGAGGCAGCTGGGAGTTATTTGACAAGAAATGCTCAATGTGGAGGTACAAAAGTTTTACAGTGGTTGCACTGCAATATATCTGAAGGCATGAACAGAAGGTTGAATTCTTGATTGTTGTAGTAGAGTTCTCATATATTTATCTACAAAGAAAGGGGAAATAAAATTGAATGTGAGAATTATAGATGAATTTCCCTACCATTTCAGGTAAGATATATGCAAGCATACTTGAGAAGAGGCTGAGAAAAATTGTAGAAAAGAAACATGGGGTGTGCAAATAGAATTGTCAGAATCAGATTTTCACTTTAAGACAAGAAATTGTGGAAAGATAATAGGATCTAAGTTTTGATCTATAAAAAGCACATGGAAACTTGCTAAGAGAAAAGCCATTTTCAAACACCCCAATCATGTGGTGTAACAAGGATGTTATATCAAGCAATGCATGATGTCTATATTTAATTTGTAAGTCAGCAGGTTAAAATTGAAGAAGGTATAGAAGATGGCTTGATGTAAACTCAAGCACAGGTATAAGACAGAAATGCAACACTATCTTACTATTAATCATCATCTTATATTATGAAGGAAAGAGGCATTAAACTTGATATTGAAATTGGCAGTGTTAATCTCAAGGCTTCCTTAACTGCTTTAACAGATTTGGCATAAAAATCAAATAAAAAGGTTACTGTGAAAATAGGCAGGAATACTAAAACATCAGTTGCATCCTCAGTGGAGAACTTATATAAAAAGTAAACAGTTTCAGTTTAAGTATAATTTTTAATTAAAACTGCAAATTAAATACAGAAAGAGACCACAGAATAAATAAAGCTGATATCATGGAGTGAGTGCAAGAGTCAAAGCTATATAACTGGGAGAAGACCTCCACATAGTCTTTTTAAGGAATGTGGAACTTATGGCCTAATGTTCAGTCCTCACCTTCTCATAGCACACCCTGTTAGGTATCTGCCTGGATAATGAACGAACGAGGAGATGGGTTAGCAATTTTGAATTAGTTGACCAAATTCTATTCTTATTGGCATTAAACCATAATGCAAAATTATGGTACATCATGACAAACTTTCATGCTGGCTGGGGCATCACCCAATTAAACAAGGCTTCCATTGTTTTCATCAGAACCAGAGCAAACAGTTTAATAAGTTAACATTTTTATTCTGATTATTAATTTATAATTATCAATTGTGAAGTTCTGATAATAATATTTATTATGTGTAAATATTGTTAATTGTTTCTAGTCTCTTTTCTGTACAACATTTGCTAATACCCCTGATGATATAAGTCTGATGACTTACGCAACTTATATAGGGTTATAAGTATTATTTTATTAAGTTATAAATATATTTTATTAAACTCATTATTTATTGTAAAATATGTGGTCTCGATACTGGAATCTGTCTACAAAATATATATATTGTTAAAATACTTAAGCTATATTTTTATAATGATTTTGATAGATAATTTCACTAGGCAGTGAGTTGTATTAAGTTGATCCAATATTATTCATTCTTTTGAATTTTTACTGATGATTATTATTATCAGGCCTTCAGGGAGTCAAGGACTCATCAAGGGAGACCAAATACATTACTCATACCTCCTTTTAAGCTCATTCAGACTAGATGCACTCACTGCTTCAACAGGGAAACTCTTCTACTTGCTCACAGTTCTGTGAGAGAAAAATCTAGTTCTCACCCCTTTCTTAACCATACACAAACTTAACTTCCATGGATGCCCCCTTGTCCTTCCTTACTTTCAATATAATGAAAAATTCCATGAACTAATATAACACCCTCTCAGAAGTTTATAGACTTCTATCATATTACCTCTCTTTCTCTTGTCTACCACTGTTTGCAGTTCACATACTCTCAATTGAGCCTCCCTCATAATCCACATTCTAATCCCAATATCATCTTTGTAACTCTTCTTTGCACCCTTTCCACAGCTTCTTTATTCCCTCTGAACCCAGAAGACCAAATCTGTGACAGAGTCCAAATGCAGTCATATCAAGGCCCTGTAAAGAGTCAAAATGACTTCCTTATCCTTACTCGTCAATGTTTATTTGTTTCAGCATTGCATTTATCCTCTGAGTTGTATATGCAATTTTTGCTATGTGACCTTTGAACTTCCACCATAACTTTGAGATTTCTAGCCTTGTCAGTTACTCCAAGCACAATCCAGCCAATTAGATTTGCCATTGGATCACACCAAAGTGCATAACTTTACACTTTATTAGCATTAAATTGATAGCCGTTATCATTTGAACACACTCTGTTCAAATCACCCTGTAAATGCTATATAGCATTAGCATTTCTGATTGCCTTTCCTCTCTTTGCATCATCATCATCAGCAGCAAGATTGAATCTCTCAGGCTCTTGTAGACAAGACAGATCACTGTATAATCACTGTATATTAATACAGTCATTAATATATATAGATTAAACAACAGGATTTACAAATTGATCCCTGGTGCATCCAACTGGTCTACTTAAATCCAACAGATTCACACACTCCATATAATGAAAAATATATGGAGGCCCTGTAGAGTCAAAATGGCTTCCTTATCCTTACTTATCAATGTTTGTTTCAGCATCACATTTATCCTTTGAGTTGTATATGCAATTTTTGCTAAGTGACCTTTGAATATGGGTATTAATATTATCATATTAATACCCATATTTTTCAGTTTATGCAACATCCTTTCATGTAGTATCCTGTTAAATACTATAATCAAGTCCAACATTATTATAGTGTATCCATTCCCTTTATACAACTAAGCCATAATATTATAAAATAAGAGCTAACTGCTCAAACATGACCTCCCTTTAGTAAACCTGTGCTGTTCCTTGTAAAGTATAGCCTTTTTGTCAACCCATTTCTCTATTCAAGTTCTTACAAACTTCTGTAAAATCTTAATGATCACTCCAGAGATACTGATAGTCAACAGTTTGACACATTAGTCTGTGCCACCCTTATGTAATGGGATTATCATACATTCTTTCCATTCCTGTGGGATTTTTCCCGAGCTGAGATTCATATACAAACATGACAATAGCCTAGCCAGTTTGGCTGAACATTCCTGTAGCATACATGCTCATGTCCTGTCTGTCCCTGTTGCTGAATTCTTATCCAGTATATCAACAGCCTTATAACTTTCTTACCCACCTCTATCTCTTCATCCAATGTAATAGTAGTAACACTGTACATTGTTACATACACTAGGTTGATATATCTTAGCAAAGTGAGCACTTATTTTTTGAACAGTTGCATCTGCTTCAGACACAAGGATACTGCCTTCATTCAGTAAAGTTACTCTTCCACGTTCATTTCTTTTACTTGCATAATGATAAAATTCCTTTGGGTTGTCTTTAGCTTTTGCAGGCTAAAGACAACCTAAATTTCTACAGCAGTTTCTTTCCTTACTCCAACTTAGCTTTCTGTATAGTACTTTGACTTTTTTGGGCCTGTGTTTTATATAAATTTATAACTCCTCTCATTCTTATCTCACTGTATTCCTTCCACATCATCTTCTTATGGATCTCTTGCCTGATAATGTTGTGCATCCTATTTGTTCTGCGCACTCTAGGGACACATTCAGATTCTGATATCTTTCCCATCAGTAATTGATACCATGAGACCCATGATAGCATTCTCCATTATTCTACCTCTGTAGTTCAGCATATAACCAATCCTAATTGAAATATCCATTCAGTATGGCATCATCACAATTACCAACTGGTGATAAAACAGTTGCATCCTTAACTGAGACACCCAATGCTGTGATCACGTCTACCTTTCTTTGACTTGAATTGCATCTTTCACATGCTGCTCAAGAAAGTTGTCTCACAAAAGCTCAATAAATTCTCCTTCATTCTTATTATGAGTTTCCTTTTCTCTGCTACCCAGTCATCCAACATCCAACCATATATTTCATCTTAATTTCTGCTTCACACCAGATAGCCTCAAACTCAAGCTGTGCTGGACATTATTACTGTTATTGCTTTCATGAGTTTCTACCTTAAATGGACTCAGGTTATCTGATATCATCAGTGGTACTTTCCCTCTTCTCTCCTAACTCTTCTGTCATTCCTAAAAATTAGGGATGCATTGAATATTTGGTTTTGCTTCAGTATTCAACCAATATTCAATCAGCTGAAGTTTTTTCAGATATTCAGCTTCGACAGAAAGATTCGGTATTCAGCCAGCCAAATCAGAAAAATTCCTGGTTATAATAAACGCAACCAATCTGGAAAAGCCTTCCCTTATGTTGTGCAACTGTTCAAATAGAAGGGTTTCCTAGGCTAATTGAGTAAACTTATTCTGCAGTACAATTTCTCAGAATATTTCTTTCAGCTCTAGCTACCAACCAAACCAACCAGCTTATTTCTAGGAGTTTTTTTTTTTTTTTCAGAAGTGGAAATATTTATACCAGACATAAGCTACTCCAAAAATGCTGAAAAATTAGTTTTTCTACACCATAATTTATTGCAAATTCATTTTGATTACTAAATCCATGATTATTCTCTATACAGTCATACCTCGATTAACGAAGAGGATGCGTTCCACGAAATTACTTTGTTAAGCGAAACTTCGTTCTCAGAGGTAAAAATACTATGGCCATAATAGGGATATATTCATTCATATGTAAAGAAAATGAAAGACTTTTTTTTTTTTTGAAAAAAGAAAAGCTTTATTAAATAAAAAGTCAATATTACATACCTAACAAAGATAAAATCACGACATTTTAAAATACGAATCTAAAGTTGATTGTTTATGCTTTTTTTCTCTTTCATTTAGCAATTGCCTAATTGTTAAATGAAATGGATTTATTGCATTTAACACCGATCGCTTAACAATAACATTTCTTCTAAATCAGGATCATTTTACTGAAAAAATTTTAAATGTTTTCAATGTCATTCAAGCACCTTTTTAAATCTTTGGTTGCTAACACTTTTTCGGTAGGAACTTCTTTAATTTCATCTTCATTTTCTTTGGCTTTGTTGCTAACAAGTTTTTCTAAATCGTCTACTGAAAAACCATCATCTGCATTTAATAAATTTCTTACATCCTCTTTGTCGACATTTTCGAAACCTATTGATTGAGCCATCTGGATAACTTCATTTCTAATCTCTTGAATGTTATTTTCTTCTTCTTCTAGTACAACTTCTGGCCATAATTTGCAGCAAACTCCATATAAGCATTTCTGAGTGACTTGTTTCCAAGAGCTATTAATGTTTTCAATTGCTTCTTTAATGGTGTAGTTTTTCCAAAAAGTTTTAATTGACATTTGCTCTTTATCTTCTAGTTCAGTTAAATTGCTTAATGTACCATGCAGATAATAAGGTTTAAATGTTGCTATTACTCCCTGATCCATCGGTTCAATCAGGGAAGTTGTGTTTGCTGGAAGAAAGACAACTTTGACAGGAATGCATGTGTCTAACATACTATTAAGATCAGTAGGATGTTCCGGAGCATTGTCCAACAACAAAAGAGGTTTTTCTTCAAAATTATTTCTTTGGCAATACCGTTTCACTTCTGGTCAAAAATGGTTAACAAACCAATCAGTAAATAACTCCTTGGTAATCAACGTGTTTCTATTAGCTTTCCATATTACAAGTAAATTCATTTTTATGTTACCTTTTAACACCCTCAGATTTTCCTAATGGTAAACTAATAACAATTTTAATTTAAAATCGCCAGAGGCATTTGATCCAAAGAATAATGGTAAACGGTATTTGGCTGCTTTGAACCCAGCTGCTGATTTTTCTTCAATAGAAATGAAGCTTTTTGATTGAGTTATCGCCATTTCCAGAACAAACTGCTTTTGTCAACATTGAACACCAAATTTGGTGAAACATTTTTGCATTCAATTTCTGGAAACAAACTTATTCACAGCTTCAACATCTGCACTTGCAGCTTCTCTTGATAATTTTACACTATGAATTCTGGCCCATTTTTTACATTTCTGAAACCAACTACAAGAAGATGCAAAATTTTCTGAAATGAAAGCATCATTTTTGATTAAACAAAAATGATGCTTTTTCTTGAATCACCATTTGAATTGATGATAGATGACGTTGTGACATATCATTTATCCACAAACTTAACATTTTCTCTCTATTTTTTCTAAAATTGGACTCCTTAAGCGAGTTAATTTTGCTGCTGTAACATCTGTACAATTCTGAGCAGACTGTTTTATTTTTTTTTGATTGACTAACTATGGTTGTTAAAGTTGACTGCACTAATCCTAAAGAATGTGCCATATCAGATTTTCTTTCAATACGTTGTGCGATATTTAATTAGTTTCTAAAGAAATTGCTTTTTCTTTTCCTTGATTGTGACATTTTAACTAAATATGAATATTTACAAAATCTACAATAATGCTATTAGAGAACATAAGTCATTTATTGCAATGCACCATACACCCTATGAAGTTTAAGCAATGACTAAATTACGTGGATGGTGCGCGAAACTGTTAAAACAGACAGCCACAGCTTGGGAGTGCATGATGAATCGTCGTCATTCACCATTCGGATGATTGCTGGGCATTGATCTTACAATTTCATTATTTTTACGTGAAATGGGGCTTGAAATTGTGGATTTGTTATATCGAGGCATCGTTACCAGAGGTTGACCGAGGTATGACTGTATTTCACAATTTAAAATAAGTTCCATTAATATTTTTGTTATTTGAGAAAATAAGTGCAATATTTTGTTTTGATTTTTATGCTGTATTGTTTTTTAAATACAATGTTCTCTAACTTAAATGATAGTTTCATTATATCAAGGAGTATTATGGATTGCTATATTTTATAGCCAAATGTAGAAAGAAAGTGAAGTTTTGAAAATTTACCAGTGAGCTTATGAGAACAAGACTGGAATCAGAGTTGCCTTGGCTGTACTATTTAAACAACACAAACTCTAACCCACAACCCATATATTCACCATTTATTAATGCATTCAGTAAGTTTCACTTATTCAATGCATTAATAAATGGTGACCAGCCTGAAACACTAGGCTTTGAATTGACCAAGTTCAAAAAAAAAAAAAAAAAAATTACAGGCAGAAGAGAAGACAAAACCTCAATCAATGCTGTAACTAAGCAATGTCAGAAAGTTAAATTCATCATAAGTGATCTTTAGGTGGGTGCATAATAAAATATTAAACTATAGAGCTTCTTAGCTCTATTTTAATAACTATCTTCTTCTTCCATTCACATATTAGGCCTAGTGGCCTGTTACAGGGCTATTGTTAGTCCTTCTAATAATAGCTGTATGGAGTGAAGCATTGTCCTGAAGCAGGCAAACATCATGACTTGGCATTCTTCGTCTCTTCTCCTTTATGACATCATGCAGTTTGTGCAGGAGTAAAGCATACTATTCTACATTCACAGTGGTATTTCTTTCCTTGAAGTCAATCAAGAGAATTCCCTGGCAATCCCAAAAGATTTGTAACTTTGATCTTCTTGGTGAGCTGAGTGACCTTGACTTTTCTTGGCTGTGCTCTGCCTAGTTTTTGGATCATAATAAAGGACCATGGTTTCATCCCCAGTGACAATATCCTCCATTATAATATCTTACTTATTTCAAATTGAAGCATCTCAGTTCTGTACTTAAACTTTTGACTGTTATTATATTTAGGAAATGCAAAATTTTATTTTCTTTTTTTATCAAAGAAGATCATAAAAGTCTTCATTTTGGCTATGTAAAATAAACAGAAATAGGAGATATTAAAGATACATGTTTATTTCATAGCATTCATAGAATATACACATATATAGAAACTTGGAGAGTTTTGAATAAAGAAGAAAGCTTATGTGAATGCAATCCTCTGCATCAGAGTTGCCTTAGCTTGCACTATTTCAAGTGCATGAATATGAATTGATCTGTATATTTTGCAGTGACAAATTGAATATGTTTAGGCTCTTCTTTGATAATTGCTCTTAAGCATAGACTGCTGTTCACCTATGAAAAATATAATTCTCTGAAAAAAATTGCTGTAGTATTGAATGAGGATTCTCCCTGATCTCTGATGAAAATTTGAAGTTTGAAACAGCTGTCAGGATGAAATCTTAATCAAAAGAACTAATAAAAGTGAATATATGGACACCATGAGAGTGTGCATGTCATTTAGTAGTGTAAGCTAAGGTAACTCTGATGTTGAAGATTGTATTCTCATGAGCTCTCCATTTAGTTTTTAAAACTTTCCAAGTTTATATATTTATTTATTTATTTATTTATTCATTCATTTTATGAAGTATTATTACACATTTTTTAATCTTTCTTCATTCTGCAATTTGGCCAAAGTGCTGAATATTTGGCTGAAACATAGTTAATTAAATTTTAAACATTGCGAATTAAATTTTATAAGCAAATGTTTTGAACAAAAAAATATACACTCATTAAATATTTTTATTAATTTTTAATGAGTATATTTATTATTTATTTTGTTGAAAATATTTGCTTATGAAATTTATTTCAGTATGCATTGGCCAAATATTAGGGTGTTTGGCACATCCCTACTACAATACTCTACCCTTTACACTCAATTTCAGTTGCTACAACTGACTCCAAGAGTGAGATTTCACTAATGCCAATAATTTTAGGCCGCATCATATTCACCCATGCAACAAACTCAAGCCCTCCTGATGTTTCTGATATTTGTGTATAGACCTACAAGTCACCTCCTTACTTTTTGATATACTTATATCTGAAGTCTGTTTGGCTTGGTTGGGCAGCTTCTCTTTTCCATTCCAGACACTCAAAAAACCAAAACCCAAACTGTAGTCCATCCCTGCAGCAGATTCATAACCATGCTCATTGATATTCATCTCTATTACACCCAGTGGTGAGCTATAAGGGGCTCATATGAGCCCTTTGTTAAATTTTTCTCAAATTTGCAAGCCCCTTGTTCTTCTTGTTTACGTTTTTATTTTTTCAAAAAAAAAAAATTTTTTTTTGAAACATATTAAGCGACAAAATCATACGGTAACCTAAAAAAAATTAGTCTATTCGGCAGTGTATAGATTATTTGGAATTATTGTTTCAATTCCTCTATTACAAATGCACCCAAGTTTGAAAATAAAATAAGCACATGCACTATCTTTACCCTTCTCCTTTCTGGTAACCAATCAAATGTTTTATAAAAGATTATAAAAGATTTCATTCTTATTATATTTTGATAGTTAAAAAATGTTTTTCTTATGTAAGATAAATTAACACAGTTGATTGAGTGCAAATATTTCATGTTTAGATCATGAAATATTTGTTTAAAAATTATAGCATTTAGAGGTTGATTCTCCTCTCATACTTTTGATTGGAATTTTTACACAAGCTGTATTAATAAATGTTTTTGTGTGAAATACGGCTTCTTTTCTTTTCTTTTTTTTTTTTTTTTTTTTTGCTCGATGATGCAAGCCCTTTGTTAAAATTTCCATAGCTCACCATTGATTACACCTGAACACCCTAGCTGAACTTGCACATTTTCAGTATTCCTCCCAAGATTATCTAGTTTCCCTCACTCTACATTAGGTCTCACTGCAATAAATAATTCTTCTAGACACCTGATACTAAATCCATTCAAGTGCAGGCCATCCCTCTTATACAAGTATTTTCTACTATTATACTCAGTCTACACATCCAAAATATTACAAATATTACACCCATTTCTTCTACATAGCTCACTCATTGAATTATTTGCTATCATAGTCTTTCTTCTTAACATGTTACTGTTGTATCTCAGTAATAAACTAATAATTTTCACTTTCTCACTTCTTTCGTCTATCGTTTCATATCCTTCTCATACTATATTTATTACTCCATTCATTTATCATTAATTCCAACAAGCACTATTATCCCTTTTCTTTTTTGTTTCTCTATTGCATTTGTTTTGGCTACTAGGAAACTTAATGTAATGACTCCATTATATATATTACTTCACTGGTCAATTTTCTAATAATTCCTTTTAATCTGGGAATTTTATATGTTGATTTCTCTTCATTTATTCATCAATTTAAGCTTCTCATTTCCATATTCCACAATTCTACATTATCATTATCCTTAGCTTTTGATGCTGCTCAATTGTTCTGCTGGATTTTTGGTGCTGTTTTTAAAAACTATCTTAATTTAAAAATATGTCTTTGCAAATGTACTAAATACAGCACAGTAAAATCAGTAGAAACTAATATAGAATAGTAAAAATACATTAATCTAAAAAAAGAACTGAATAAATCAAAAAATGCCTATCTTACAGAAACTTCATTATTACAAGTCCACACTCAAAATAGCCTCAAAACAAGATCCATGAATATTAAATAATTTTTGATCCTTGAATTTCTCTTTATTAATGTTGCAAATGATTCCCACTATCTTATAGCAAAGTTAATGATTTAAAGTCTAATTTTTTTTTAAAGTATTATATCACAGTTATCAGTTTTCTCAATTTAACATGAATAAATTTTATTGACTAGAATAGCAATATTTCTGTTCTAAATAAATAGAAATATAGAAGACAAAACATTTTCAGTTGACTCGGGAGGTGCTAATCTGCCACATCAAGCAGAAGTTTTTCCTGATATCACCCACTTTGGCCGTATTTTTTATAATCAAGCTGTCATGTCATCATTGGGAATTCCTCAGGTTTGTATATTTTTAATGATTTCTTAAAAATTGAAGAAATACAATTATTATTAGAATCCTCTTTATTTCATCTTTAATGGGTATATGAATTGGTTATTTAAATTACTTGATTATATGGCATCCAATCATGTCGTTTTTTTTACCCTATTTAAAACTAGGATTTAACATGAAAATTGAGTTTTCTGATTTATGTTTTTTGCAATTTTACAGATTTCAGGTTATTCTATCTGAGTAACTGATCAAAACTATTATCTTTCTTGGTATACAGAAAAAAAATTCAACACTGAAAGATATTTATCTATATTATTACTTCCCACTGTCATCCTGTCCATATGTGATGTGTCATAAAGAGAGAGCATACACCACATTAACCAACAACAACCAAAGGTTGCAAGATATGATTAAGTCAGGAAGTACTCCTAAAGAATGTATATAATTTTAAAACTGTTGATAACATTTAATAGAAGCCATCAAATGTTTCAGCACTAATTTATGTTTTATGACATATCAATTTTATCTCCATAAACTTCAAAGGTGCAGTTATGTGTTAAAGCAGTGTGATTTAAAAGTTACTTTCACACTGATGACAAATGTTTCCACAATGATGATATCATCAAAACAACTCCATTTGCCACTTAAGGGACCAGGTGTGCATAAACTTTCCTACATGGTAAGATCTGTTATGTCATATAGTTGGGACTATTGGGAGAAATTCATATGAAAGAACATATTAAAGACTAGGAGAAAAGGAAAGGTGAGCACACAAATCTGTCCTAGCCCTTTCTACTATCAGTGAAAAAGCATCAGGTACTTTGGCAGCTCACAAGAATGCTTTATATTGAATTTAACAGCTGTGTTCACAAGTTCAAAAAAGCTGTTGAAATGACAAATTGTACAGTAAAGTGTAGCAAAAATCAAGGACTTATTTTAAATAGACTTTGGTCAGCATACATAAATGCCCTAAGAAGCTAGGAACTAGGTATGATAGACCTAGTGCAGCTCAGCCACAAGCCACATGTTTGAAATCTCAGCACATTGCGTACCATTAATTTAATGATGATTATATATATATATATATATATATATATATATACATATATATGCACTTTATGTTTTAGGAGTTACTGTTAATAAAATATTTTTGAAATTAAAATATTTTATTCCTGATAAAAGAAACTTGTATAAATCATTTTAACATAAGTGTTTGTTTCTTGTTTTTCGTACCAGAAATAATATCATAGGAAATTCCAACCACTGAAGCATAATATCAGTTTTACAGTTTATTTCTGAATTAAATTCTTGCAAAGAATCTGAATACAATGGATTCTGTTAAATCATTCATTAGATGTCTTTATTTGGTTTTACTGATTATCTGAACATTCAGAACCTATCTAAAATTGAAAAAGTAAAAAAAAATTGTTGTGATGTTAATTTACAACAAAGTGTTCAGATAACAGTTGTACTGGTTATTTGAACATTGTTTGTATTTGTAGTTATTCCAAAACAAGACGAGAATCATATGTCACACACTCACTGTATCAGTTCTGCAATGAAATCTTCAATATATAATCATTTAAATTGTGCACCAAAAATCATTCAAACATATATATATATATATATATATATAACCAAAGGCTAATTATTATTTGAAAAATCACAGTGAAAAAAAATTGTCTTACTATGCAAGTAAAACAAAAGATTTTTTTTACTCTTTCTTTGTTTCAGGTTAAATTTTTTATAATTCTGAAATTTAAAAAAAAATGCTTTAATCTTAATGTCAAGTGCAGAAATTAACATTAGCTTTTTTTTTTTTTATTAAAATCTTAAAAATTTTTCTTTGAAAGTTACATAATATATATTTTTAATTAGATAGCTGTAGTAATGGGAAGTTGCACTGCTGGTGGTGCTTACATTCCTGCCATGGCTGATGATAGTATTATTATTAAAAATCAAGGAACCATCTTTCTTGCAGGACCTCCTTTGGTGAGTTTTTTTGCATTAATCATTTGTAGTGCTAGATTTTTTTATTTTATTTATCCTTTTAGAGGATGCTTCTCTTCACATCACCGATAAAAAATAATTTTATTGGATTATATTAAAAAACTGGCTACTTACATAAAAATTATAAATAAAATGTTTACTTAATTTCTTAGCATCCTCAGCATAATTTAAATAATAGAACATCTACAATGCTATTGTTCAATAATTTAAATTATGTAATTAGTGTAATTGAGTGGTAGTGTTCTTATTATTACAATTATTACACAATTGTTACTGAAGTCCTAGCAAGGATTGGTGACAATGCACAAGAAAAAAAAGAAAAGAAAGATGATGCATTGTAAATTAACATTGATGAGGAGTGTTAAGTAATACTGTTTCCCATAATAAATGTAGTCATATTTGGATAATATAGTAATATTCCACAACTTTTTAAGCATAATAGTCTTCCCATGTGAAATCATATATAGGACTTTTTTTTTTTTAATATTCTCTGCAAATTCTTTCTGACTCATGATGTTTGTCTTTCTTATGTTCTTTATGACAAGCCACCAATGGTGGTTGAAGAATCTAAGATTGGCCAAATTTGGTAAGGCAAGTCCACGCTGCAGAGCATCTGATAAATAAGGGAATGCCAATAGAGGTGGCTCATCCTTCACTGTGTCCAGAATAAGCTAATACAGAATTGCATTAAAAAAAAAAAAAAAAGAAAAAAACATAAGAGCAGGTTTTTTATTGAAAGATTGTATTAAAAAGTTGTGAAGCATTCATCCAAATTTGAACAGATATGATGGACTCTGTTATGGGAAATAGTATTACTTAATACTTCTCACCAATGTTAATTCATTATTTTGTGTGTGTGCAGCTTGCATGCATGCACATACACTTTTGCTAAGGACTTCAGTTATAATCAGGACTGTACTACTATACTTTACCTTGTGATGATGATTGTTGATCTTTCTGTTATTTGTCCCCCCCCCCACCCCCCCCCCCCCCCACCCCCCCCCCCCCCCACCCCCCCCCCCCCCCACCCCCCCCCCCCCCCACCCCCCCCCCCCCCCACCCCCCCCCCCCCCCACCCCCCCCCCCCCCCACCCCCCCCCCCCCCCACCCCCCCCCCCCCCCACCCCCCCCCCCCCCCACCCCCCCCCCCCCCCACCCCCCCCCCCCCCCACCCCCCCCCCCCCCCACCCCCCCCCCCCCCCACCCCCCCCCCCCCCCACCCCCCCCCCCCCCCACCCCCCCCCCCCCCCACCCCCCCCCCCCCCCACCCCCCCCCCCCCCCACCCCCCCCCCCCCCCACCCCCCCCCCCCCCCACCCCCCCCCCCCCCCACCCCCCCCCCCCCCCACCCCCCCCCCCCCCCACCCCCCCCCCCCCCCACCCCCCCCCCCCCCCACCCCCCCCCCCCCCCACCCCCCCCCCCCCCCACCCCCCCCCCCCCCCACCCCCCCCCCCCCCCACCCCCCCCAATTGTTTTTACTGTATTCAGGGAGCATTGGGCAGCAGTCGTAATATCCTTATTTTGATGGCGGGCACGAATCATCATGATACAAGTTATTCTCTTCCATGATTCAGGTGGGTTCCAGCTATCCATCCTTTCTGACATCTTGTATATGAATGAAGAAGGGTCCAAACTTTTAAATGAAGAGAAGTGTGTGTTAATACATGTAACTTACGGAAAAATATAATTAATTATAAATATGTCAAATTTATCCCGAACACCCTGTATATATATATAATCACAATGACTTCTCAAAACTTTGAGATAGGAATATAGTCAGAGTGGTCATGCTTTGGACAGTCAAAGTTTCAAAAAAATAGATGATCTATTTCTTCATTTGATTCCAAAGAACTCTGTGTTCAGTGTCAGTGACAAGGCCACACTTAACAGATTCTGAAAATTTGATGTATCCTCATGTTTTTAGATTCTAATCTTAACAGACTGGTCTATTTGTCCAAAATAATGATGTCTACATGAAAAGGGCACGTGATTGGTGCCAAGAAAAAGGTGATAATTTATCCTTGGTGATTGATAGAAAAGACAATTTCTGATCTGGTTTGAAAGTGGTGTATAGTTTGTACTTGTTAAGAACCCTGTACTGTGTGTTCCTTTAAGGTAGGATATGGATACTCTTTTTACATCAGATTGTATGAGGTGCTACTAAAAGCTAGGAGAGTGTGAATAGCATGCACGAATTCATTGTAGTGCAGTTTTCTGCCTCTATAAGGGATGAGCAGCACCATTTGTGAATCAGTATGTCGATAGTTTGCAAGCTGGGAGGCTGTATTCTTAGGCTATGTGCATTTTTGTAACATGTTTTAGTGGTTTGGCAATTTTCTTCTCTACCTGAAATAGCAGATTTTAAGGAGTAAAAAATCTGCATCAAATTTTGCTTCAATCTCAAAAAAACTGCATTTGGTGAGAATACTATGATTCAAAGCAAAACTTTTTTTTGTGGTACAAATGCTTCAAGGATGAATGAACATCTGTCAATGATGAGTGTTTTGGATGACCACCAACAAGCACAAAACCAGAAAACATTGCAAAAGTGCATGAGGCTATCATTGCAGATTGTGGTGAGCTATCCATGATATTTGGGAGATTGTACTACTGTTGTATGGGACCGTTCAATGCATTTTGTCACACATTTTGAACATGTGACCCATTACTGCAAAATTTGTGCCGAGACTGCTGAGTGAAAACCAGAAAGAACATCATGTTGCTGTCTGCATGGAGCTCAAAGAACAAACCAGAGATGACCCTAGCTTCATCTGCAAGGTCATAAGTCGTGATGAATCATGCGTTTAATGTGAGTTATCACCCTGAGACAAAGCAGCAGTTGTAAAATTTACTGTGACCAAAAAAAATGTGTCAGATTTGCAGCAATGTCAATATTGATTGGTTTTTTTTTTTACAAAGGCTTGTTCACAAGGAATTCCCCCCCCCCCCCCCCCCCACCTCTGAGGTTTTGAACTGGCTAAGAGGGCATTCTGTTCCCCAAGATGAAATTCTGACTGACTGAAAGGGCATCGATTTGACATGATTGAAGAGAACTAGGCAGAATTGAAGGAAGTGCTAAACACAGTCACACTTGAGGATTTCTAGGGATGCTTGGAATCATGGAAAAACTGCTGGGATTGCTATATCCCAGTTTCCACTGTCCAAGGCATTGGAAACTGAGAATTAGGGTGAGTAATTTTTTCATCATCATCATCATCAAATTCCTGACATGTAGTACCCTATGGGGTGTACAGGATATGATAGTACTACATGAAAAATTTACATCATTATTAACTTCCTATCTACAATTTTCCTCCGAATCAGTCTGTTACCTGTCACGACTCCAATATTATCAGATCTTATATTTCTGTCTTCTAAGGCACTTTTTACCATATCAATCCACCTATATCTTGGTCTTCCTCTGGGTCTTTTTCCTGTTAACCTGGCAGAGAACACTTGTTTTGCTAATCTTTCCTCTCCCATTCTGTTTAAGTGACCATACCATCTGAGATTAGCTCTGCTAACGCATTCCTAGATGCTGACAATGTCAAGTTCGTTCCTAATATCCTCGTTTTTAATATGATATTGCCATTGATGCCATCTGTTCATGCTCCTAATCTTTCTCAGGACTCTCATATCTTCTGTCTCTAGTCTTTGGTTAAGTGTTACTTCTGACCCATAAGTTAAAATTGGTTTGAACACTGTCTTGTATATAGCTAATTTAGTGTTTTGACTAATTTCTCTCTTATTCCATATCAGTTTATTCACTTGACTTCTTACCATACCAGCTTTGTTGATTCTGTTGTCTATTTCCATATTTAACCTACCATCTTCACTAAAAATCGTGCCAAAGTAGCTGAAATTTTACTTGTTTTATAGATTCTATATTCACAATACAGTTGATATTTTCAATGCTACTGCCTATTTTCATTGTCTTTGCCTTGTTATTTCTGACCTTCATACCATATCTATTACAACAGTTATTCAATTTAGTCAGGGAATCTTGTGCACTTGTAGTGGATTTATTTAGAAGTATAACATATAAAGAACTGAGATTAACATCTCCAATTTTGATATCAGGTTTAATACCACTTTTCTTCATAATGTGATCCATATAGATAATGAATAACATAGGGGGATAATGTAGATCCTTGTCTGACACCAGATTTAACATTAAACCATCTTCCTGTACTTCCTTCAATTCTAATTGCCGACTTACAACTCAAATAATGACTATGTAGTGTAGGGTATTGAATAGCTTCCCTCTTGGCACCTTGTCATATACTTTTTCCAGATCTATAAAACTTATATACGATCTTTGTTATATTCCTATGTATTTGTCGTAAAGTGAAAATCTGATCCTGACAGCCTTTATTCGACCTGCGTTCAGCTTGATCTTCCCCAAGCTTCTCTTCCACAATCCTTCTCAACTGTTTCTCAAGTATACTTGCATAAATCTTACCAGGAACACTCAGTGGAAGAAATACCTCTGTAATTTTCACATTCAGTTTTATTTCCCTTTTTATATATGGGTATTATGAGAGCTCTACTCTAATCATCCGGATTTCATCCCTCTAGCTAGGCCTTCTGAACTATGCAGTGCAGCCACTATAAGACTTTTATACCTCCATTCCTGAGCATTTCTGGTTGAATATCATCTACTCCTGCTGCCTTTCCACATTTCAGGCTTTTGATGGCTTTTTCTACTTCAATCATGGATATGTATTCCTGACTGCATGCCTGGTCAGTGTTTTTTACCACTGTGCTCTCATCACTGCTTGTTTCATTTAGCAATTTTTCAAAATAATTACTCCATACATCAAGGATATCTTTTTCTAAAGTTATCAGGTCACCTTTATCATCTCTAATTCCTTTCACAGCACTCTTCCTCCATTTCTGAGCTTCTTCAACAACTTCCAGAATATCTTGCAACCTTCTTGATATTTATTTTCTATGTTCTTACCAGTCTTCCCATGACTTTTGTTTATTTAGTTTTACACATTGCATAGCTTTTTTACATTTGTCTCCGTATTCTCTAAGAGCACAAGTTGACTTATTTGCCAGGTACTTTTGATATGCTTTCTTCTTTTTCTTTGCTTCTTTAACTTCCTGTGTCCACCATGGGGTTCTGATTTTTCTATCCTTGCAGACAACCTCACCACATGATCGATTCAGCCAGAGAGGCTGAATCAATCAGTGTTTTCTTCAGGGCTTGCCACTGAATCTCCACAGTTTGATTCCTGTTCTCAAACTCTTTTTTTTTCTTCTTTTTTTTTTTTTTTATTTGAATAATGTTTGTGTACAAGGGTGGTCTGAAAAGGTCTCGGCAATCTCCCTTAGGACTGATACATTTATTCCAGCTCCATTATCCTGTCCCTGTAGTGGTTCTCAGTAAGATCTGCAAAATACCCCTCTACAGCTGCAATCACCTCTTGATTTGAAGAAATAATCTGACCAGTGAGGAAGAGTTTTAGTTTTGGGCAGAGATAGAAGTCAGAGGGAGCCAAGTCTGGGGAATAAGGTAGATGTTCCAACAGTTCATAGTGCAGATCCCTTAATTTCCCATTGCCAAAAAACACCTTTGTGGCAGGTGCGTTGTCCTGATGAAAGATGATTTTTTTCTTCTGCAGACCATGTCTTTTCTCATGAATGTTTTCTTCTAGTCTGGTTAAAAGATCGGAATAATATTCTCCAGTTATTGTTTTACCCTCTTCAAGATAATTAATAAACAAAATGCCTTTAGCATCCCAAAATACTGTTGCCATAACCATACCTGCTGATGGAACCAACTTTGTCTTCTTTGTTGCTGAACAACCGGCATCTCTGTCCACTGTTTTGACTGCTGTTTGGATTCTGGTGTGTAATAATGAATCAAAATCTCATCCATAGTAATAAATCTACACACAAAATCAGTTTTATTTTTGTTAAAACGCTCCAAGCACTGTTCAGAGATTTTCATGTGAATGTGTTTTTGATCTGCTGTGAGCAAGCACGGCACCCATCTTGCACAAAGCATTTTCATTTGCAATTCTTCATCTGCAAAATATATCCTACACGTTCTTTTGAAATGCCTATAGTCTCAGCAATTTCACGCACTTTGACTCGCCGGTCATCCAATACCATATTGTGCACTTGATGAATGATTTCTGGTGTTGTTACACTTTCCGGGCGTCCTTCACGTGGATCATCTTCAACACTGGTACAGCCACATTTAAAATCGGCAGCCCATTTATTAATTGATAAAAACCAAGGAGAATAGTTCCCATAAACTTTTATGAACTTCGAATGAATTTCTTTTGTGATCAGAATCAGAATTCTGATCACAAAAAGAAATTGTGATCAGAATTTTATAACTGCACAATACTCAATTTTATCCATTTCAAGGGATACAGATAACACTTTTGCTTCAGACAGCTGTATAATACAAACTACTTGATAGAATGACTTGCGATTTCACATGGATGCTTATGACAGATGTACCAACTTAGAAAAAAAAATCTTGCCAATAGTGTTGCCATCTATGGTACATGTTTTTCTTTTCAATATGAAATTCAGTTTTATTGTGCTCAAGACTAAATTGTGATCACTTCCAGTTTCAAATCCTCTGTATACACTCTGATGTCCTGCACAGGGAGAAAACATTACTATCAACAATAACGTGGTCAATGAGAGTTTTCTTATTCCTTGCCTCTTCTCTCCATGTGAATTTGTGCACATTTTTATGTTGGAACATGATGTTAGTAATAACCAGTCCATGTCCTGAGCAGAAATGCAAAAGGTGTTTGCCATTATTATTAGCTTTGCTCTTTTCTCCAAATTTTCCCAAAATATTTTTGTATGTCTGACAATTATTTCCTACTCTGCTATTTATATCCCTAACAAGGACCAACTTTTCTTTTTTCATTGTATCAGTTGCTTTCTCTAAAGCCTCAAAATATTCCTCTGCCTTTGTAAAGCCTTCTGTGGAACCATAGGCACAAATAAGTCTTATTGTCCAGTTCCCCATTCTGATATTTGCCCACATCACTCTACTTGAGACTGCCTGTCATTCAGAAAATTATACTTGTATTTAGTGTTGAATACTATGGCTACTCCTTCTTTTCATAGATTGTCAATGCCTGAATATGACATTTTGTATTTATTGCTCAGAAAGATCTCACCAGTTTTTGTCCTTTTTGTTTCAGTCACCCCTATTATGTTGATCTGGTACTTATCCAATTCCTCAGCTAGCTCCATTTCTTTACCATTCAGGCTTCTCATGTTGATAGTACCATCTTGAACTCTGGTGATGTTGAGTTGAGATGTATTTTAGGATTTGTTCCAGTAGCTTTTCACTGTTTGCCTTGGTTCCCTGGCAAAAACAACCATGGCCTTGTTTAACTGGGTAACACCCCAGCCAGCATGAAATTCTGTCATGTTGTACCATCATTTTATAATTTGGTTTAATCCAATAGGAATACGATTTAGTCGGCTAAATCCTAAATCCCAGCCACTCCTCGTTTGTTCGATATTTAGGTAGATACCTAACAGGGTGCACCACGAGATGGTGAGGATTGGACATTAGGTCAGAAGCCCTGGTCGGTTCTCCGCATTCCTTTAAAGACTATGTGGAGGTCTCCTCTCATTTATACAGCTGTGACACTTAAGCACCCCAAATTCTCTTAACTTTTGGGTGGCACCTTGTATAGTCTGGTTGATGGATGATATCTATTAATAATTTTATGGAATGTGGATTAGTTATATCCATTAGTAGACAATTTGATTTTTATTTTATTTCTTTCAGTAGAAGAGAGTCAGATTTATACAAAACCTAATTCTCCTTCTGTTGGAAGGGAAAGTTTATAGAAAATTGATTACTGCCTGTAAAAGTATAGATTGTTAAAGTATCCAGAAAGGGATACCTTTTTTGAACTTTATATGGAGTACATGGAGTTTATTTTATCAAGTGATTGTGGTAATTCTTCCTCTGAGTGAGATCACACTGCAGAGATATCATTCACAAAGCTAGATACTAGATAATGGTACTGAAGTGTTGACTTTCCAGATATTCCATAAAAGAATCAGCACAACTTGGTCAGATAGGATTGAGGATTGCCCATGGCTATTTGCTTGATCTGTTTGTACAGCTTATTCCTGAACAAGTTGTACAAGCAAATATAACAATAGCTTCTAAAAGATATTGTTAATTTGTTTGAATTCACCATCAACACATGCTATTTTACACAAATTAACAATATCTGTGGAAATTTGTTTGTAAGAACTGAAGGATTTCTTGAAGTGTTATGTTGGTGAATAGGGAAACTGCATCAAAAGAATCTGTTTCATTGTTCAGCAAATATGTCTTAAATATCTGTGCTGTTTTTAATATATGAACTAGTGTTGCCAGTGAGACCGCGCGGTTAGCCTAGTGGCTTTGCGCCTCGCAACCATATGCCTGGGGAAGGAGTGTCCCAGGTTCGATTCCCATTGTAGACGTGAGGAATTTGAGGATCTTCCTCAGGCATAGCCGAGTTAGCCGGTCTTGGGCGCGGTCAGTAGGGTTTTTTCCGCCAGTTTATCTGGTGTTTTTCATCCCGTAAACAGGCAAACCGGCCCCGTGAACATACACCTCTACAGTCAAAAATATATCCCCCCAGCGGCAGACCAGGTGACTGGTTGGTTGGGAGTAGTACTAACAGGTAGTCGCATCTAAGTAACACGCGGACCCTGCATAGAAAGTGGGAATAACGCGAAGAAGAAGAAGTGTTGCCAGTGAGGTTTCAAAGAAGACTAGAAGGATATTTAGCAAGACATAAGTGAGAGACACAATACAGTCAGCTCTAGAATTTAATGGATGACTCTTTATGAACCAGGAAGACCATAGATATGTTTAGAATGAGTAATGAATCCACAATTTTTCAACAGCAGAAGCAATCCTATGAATGTATGAAATCCAATAATTTATTTAATTTGTTTATTTGCTCTCTTCTAATTACACAGTATAGACTGTTCTGTCCCTGAGTAAAACATTAGGTTTATTACATTGTAGTCTTGTATTTTAACAATTTGCTCATATTTCATAATTAAATTTGACAAAAGAAATTTCTGATACCGAATCCTTGCAAGCTGATCTAAAGCTTTCCTGGACAACTGACAATAAACATTAGTTCAGTGTTGCTAAGTGTAAGATTATGCATTTTTCATTGAGGATGTTGCAGGCAGCGTGTTTCATTAAGAGTAGTTTGCTACAAGTGGTTAGTGAAGCTAGTCCCGAGCATGATGGTAGATAGAATGTGAAAGTTTAGGAGCCGCATTGCTAACATGTCAGTAATTGCAAATGTTGAAGGGATGAATGTATGAAATCCAATAATTTATTTAATTTGTTTATTTGCTCTCTTCTAATTACACAGTATAGACTGTTCTGTCCCTGAGTAAAACATTAGGTTTATTACATTGTAGTCTTGTATTTTAACAATTTGCTCATATTTCATAATTAAATTTGACAAAAGAAATTTCTGATACCGAATCCTTGCAAGCTGATCTAAAGCTTTCCTGGACAACTGACAATAAACATTAGTTCAGTGTTGCTAAGTGTAAGATTATGCATTTTTCATTGAGGATGTTGCAGGCAGCGTGTTTCATTAAGAGTAGTTTGCTACAAGTGGTTAGTGAAGCTAGTCCTGAGCATGATGGTAGATAGAATGTGAAAGTTTAGGAGCCGCATTGCTAACATGTCAGTAATTGCAAATGTTAAAGGGAACACTAATTTATAGAAGTAAGGAAGTTATTCTTCCAATGTGCAAAGCTTTAATAAGACTACAACATCTTTTTACCTAAATGCTGATATGTGCAGTAAATGAACAGCTGTATAACTGCAGGTATCTAAGACTGAAGACCTCATCTTGACTGTGATGCACAGGTATGGTCACCTGGGTTCAGAGGTGAGAAGATAGTTGAAAAGATCCAGCATTGGGTAACTAAGATGATATCACACTTATGAAATTGTTCATATGAGAACAATCTTAGGGAATGTCTTCAGAGTTTGAGTAATAGATTACAGAGAGGAGATATAATAGAAACGTAAGTTATTAAGGGGATCTTTTAGTATAGATATGTGAGATTGTGCAGCTCATTCGATGGGTGAAGAGCATGTGTCATTCACTGGAAACAGAGTAAGATTGTATGTTGATGTGAGTGCATCTTTATTGAATGCTTTCAAATAAATATTTGGTGTGTTGATTTATGGTTTATTGGTGCAAGAAAGCAGGGTTCATACTGTGCCATAGCAAAGGTTACAGCAATGCATAAATAGTCAAACTAGTAAACAGTACACATGTACAAAAGCCAGCCAAGCAATGCAGTATATACATATAAATAAAATTACAGCAAAGGTTTTGCTGTCCTAGCTGGCCGAGAATCCGAACAATTGTAACATTTGTAACAGAACAAATCTGAACCAAAATGAAGTTAATGAGCTTAAATTGTAATGGGATAAATACCAAAGAATGCCAAAACCTGCTGATCAATGAAATTTATAAACAATTGCCGGACATCGTAATGCTGCATGAAACAAGAATTCACGTGCCAGAGCCAGTAACACGGCTAGAAAAAAAACTTGCCCAGCACTACATTCTAATCAATGAACCTGCCAGCAGTAGTTCTAGCGGAGGAGTAGCTATCCTTATCAAAAGGACACCATACATGCAACTGCTGTCCCACGAGGTCTCTGTCAGGCACAGAACCCTAGAAGTTGACATACGTCTTGACAATAAAATATTAACCTTAATGAATGTGTACGGCCCAACAAAACGTGAAGAAAAAAACTACATTTTGGCAGATAATTAAAGAAAATCTGCAACAGAAGGACATAGCAGTAATTGCAGGTGATATGAATTTCATGGAACAGCCCTCCATTGATCAGGAGAAAGGGTCACAAGCACCACAGAAAGGACACACCAAGACCTTTGTAGATTGTGGACTAACAGACGCCTTCAGATTCCTGCATCGGAGAAAAAAAGGACTTTGCTCCTGGAAATGCCTCAAGAATCAACAGGATTTACCTATCCCAATACAGAGTCTTCACTGCAAGCAGTGTTGAACATATCCCTGTAACTTTTGGTGATCGCTACATGGCAATAGCAGAATTTCAACTGCCTCACAAGGATAAAAGAACAAAATTCATCAACAGGAATTTCCCACTGTATAAATTTAACCAGAACTTAACGAAAGATGAAAAATTCAACAAAGAAGTACAAAATTTAATATCAGACATAGAAAAAATAGTCAATCCAATCATAGCCTGAGAAACCTTCAAAAGAAATATAAAAAACGCAGCCATAAAAATCAGCACTGAAAGAAAACACCAACAAAACCAAGAAAGAGAGGCAGATCTAAAGAAACTATTCAGCCTGTACTACATGGATCGGACAAACCAGAAGTTAAACAAGAAATAAATCTAATTAAAGACAAAATTAAAACACAACAACTTCAGGAAATAGAAGGAGCATGGCTCTGCTCCTGGTTAAGAACCATAGAAAATGATGAGGACAAAATATCCATAGCTTGGATTTTCGAAAAACGGAATTACGAAAGAAAAAAAATAGAAGGCCTACGCTACAATGGGAAAATTATTCAAGAAGATGCTGAACTACTGCATGCTATTCACGAGTACTTTGCAACACTGTTCTCAGAAAAACAAAGTAAGGAACTGGAGAGAAACATATTCCTCTCCTTCATACTTAGGATAACCCAGTAGGAGGAAGAAGAAATTTCCATCCCAATAACATCAGCAGAATTCAGGCAAACAGTAAAGCATTTACCAGACAAGAAATTCCCTGGAGAAGATGGTCTTACAAATGAATTTTACAAGAACTACTTTCAAAATTCGAGCATTTATTTATGAGAAAGAAATATACAAAACACAAATAAAGCCAGGCAGATTCAGCACAGGATACATCACACTTATCCCGAAAACTTCAGACACAGAGAAATTAAAAGCAATGGAGAGGGATAACTCTTTTAAACACCAACTACAATATCATCTCAAAAATCCTGTCCAGTAGAATACAGAAGTACCTACAGAAATTAATATCTCCTGCACAGACTTGTGGAAGACACAATTACTCATTTAAGATCAGTATATGAGTACCATACTCTGACCAACAAAACCTGTGTCCTACTAGGCTTGGATACGGAAAAGGCATTTGACACCATAAGCCACGTATATACAGTCATTCCATGACTTACGTCCAGGTTCTGTTCCATCCGGCAGGACATAAGTCAGTACATTAAATCCACAGAGTTATAGGCTGCGTGGTTAGCCTAGTGGCTTTGCGCTTCACAACCATATGCCTGGGGAAGGAGTGTCCTGGGTTCGATTCCCGTCGCTGACATGAGGAGCTTAAGGATCTCCCTCAGCCATAGCCAAGTTAGCCAGTCTTGGGCGTGGACAGCAGGGTTTTCCCCCCAGTTTATCATCCCACAAGCAGGCAAACTGGCCCCTTGAACACACACATGGATCTACAGCCATAAATACTTAACCCACCATGAGGGGGCTCAACTCACCCCAATAGGGATAGGGGAGGAAACTCCATATGAATAAATAAATAAATAAAAACAGAGTTATAGGGGTTAGGAACTTAACTGTAATAAGTATACTGTCATTTTAATTTTTAAACCTTATTATAAAACTATACTGTGTGTTACTGCCACTATAAAACAGGAGAACAATCACCCAAATCTTCCTCCACAATCATCTTTATTACTTCCCTGTGTGAACAATCAGACTGTGGCTCTTCTGGTGTAATCTTTGTTTTTTTGATGAAAATGTCCAATGTGCTTTGCTTGTTCCCCTTCTTTTCATCATAAATTTTTTCATAGCAAGCAAACGCATCATGTACTTTTATTTCTATAATTAAGTAGCGTTCAACATTAGGGTCCATGTCTTCAGACATTTTGAGAACATTGCTAACTGCAAAGAAGACCCTTCACTGTAAATTGTTTAACTACCTCTTCCTGTTTCTCTTTTCCCCTCTTCCTTTTTTCATTTTTCCTCTTCTGCAACAGTTGTTCCAGTTCGACCAATTCTTTGTTGGTCAACTCTTCAGGGGAACTTTCTATGAGTTGAATTATGTCGTCATCATTTATTTCGAGATTCAGATTGTTTGCTTTTTTTTAATGTCTAGTGTTTAACTAAGTCTTTTTAGTGTTTAAAAAAGGGGCACTCCTAAACGAAAGCAGGCAAAATAGCTATAAAAATAATAGTTTTTAAGAGGAGTAACATGGAAGTTTTCCCAGAAATAATACCTTTTTAATGTCTTTTTCCATATGCCACTCATACATTGAAAGGTCACTTCGTTCCAAGCCACAGCAATATTTTTAATAGCATGATAAATATTGAATGTTTTCCAGAATTGCATGAGAATCTGGTCTTTTCCTTCAGTAACAGAAATGGCTTGTGAAAAATTTCTCCATAGATAATAGGCTTTAAACACTGCAAGAACTCCCTGATCCATTAGTTGGATCAATGAAGTAGTGTTTGGAGGGAGAAACGTGACCTTGAACTTGGTGAACATCACCGCTACAAGACAGATGACCTGGAGCATTATCTAGAATTTAAAAAATTTTAAATTCTACATTTTCTTTCACACAATAGCTTTTTATTTCACTCATGTAACAGGCATTTTTGTGGATGAATGTCAGCTTGGGCATTTTTTTTCCGAAACAAGGATGTCTCATCCATATTAAATATTTGCTGTGGCAAATAATTTTCTTCTGTAATAATTTTATCCAATTTTTCCACAAACTCCTTGGTAGTCTTCTCAGTACTTGCAGATTCCCATACATTTTCACATTATGCAGCGCAAAATGTGTCTTGAATCTCATGAACCAACTGGAAGAAGCAATGAATTCGTAGTCATAATCGGATTATGCTTTCTCCTTCAACATGTTGAAGAGACTTAGTGCCTTAACGGTTATGGTCACAGTGCTAAGGGGTATGCTCTTTTGGTTCAGGTCCTCTATCCATGATGCAAGTAGCTTTTCCATATCACCGATAGGACATTGTCGTTGCTTTGTCACTATTGTTGATTTAATGGAAGCAGATCCTTTCACAGCCTCTACGATTTATCCTTATTTTTCAAAATGGTCATCACTGTAGAATGAGACCATCTGAAGTCATGTATGAACATTGATGAGCTTACCCATCAATATGATCACAGCGTGACAGACCCGCTTCATATTGCTTTATAAATTTTTTGTGCAACATTGCGAAACAATATTTCGTGATGTTGCACAAAACCGCGAAATATTTAACAATAAATACACAAATAATCCATTTCTCAAACACAAAATCAACAGAGGAACTGTCGAAGTCATGTGCCGACTTGCAACAGCTGCATGGAGAACTCCATGCAGCTGTTGCAAGACCACAGAAACAGCAAACACTAAGGCATACCACGGATATGGAATAGCATTCCTACAGAAATGCCTTTCACACAGAATAATCAGCACAATGCCATAGATTCATGGAAGACTTACCAGGATGTTTACAGGCATGGCGGAGGGATACGTATTTGTGACAGACCACATCAGCACTGAAACCTTAATAAGTCAAAAAACAAAAGCAACATACTACAAACTAAGTAGAACAACCTTTCCCATACCACAACATAGAGAATTAAGAAGAGGACAAATTACACTCAGTCCTGTACTAAACAATGTCAAGCTACCAATAAATCCGAGATATAAAACCTTCTTCTTTAAAGTACCCATGCCTGCCTCCCAACCAAAATGTGGATAGTGGCTAAAGGTATACCTCTTGAAGGGCATGCAACATGTCAGTTTTGCTAGGAACCGGAAACACTATACCACCTAATGATATATTGCAAAGAAGCAGAAGTAGCTTGGAAAGCCGTTAAAAGTTGGCTTCCTGAAATCCAACTAGTCTATGAGGAAATATTATTCTTGCTAAAAGGAAAACATATAAACAGGGTGCAAACAATAGTTCTGATCCTAACGATGTACGCAATTTGGGCTCACAGGTGCGACCATGCATATGGAAGAAAAGACAGTGTCCTGGAACCATAAAACTACATCACTACATCCAGGAAGCGATCATTAGTTCGATCCAATCTAGAAGAATGACTTCAGAGGAATGAGCACACTTAACCTCCAACCTTATATCAGCTGAGAAATCCATCCAACCAACAAAAGAACGACACCACCATCACTTCACAGTCCAAATCCAAAGCACAATCAGAAAAAAAACTCCTAGCTCTCCACTTCCATCAGAAGAAACAGTGAAACAGTGCCTGAATCATGTGGAACAGATAGCCCACCGTAGGAAAAAGAATGATCCCTTATATCAACAGAAACAGGGAATTCACGGCTTCATATTTAACAGGAAAAAAAAAAAAAAAATGTAAGAAAAACTAAGACTTCAGAATTTATGTGAAAGGTATGTATATGACCAGGGGCATGTCAAGAGTATTTGCTGCCCGGGTGCAAATACTTTTATCAGTCGCCCCTAATACTGCATTGTATAATCCAAATTAGATTATACAATGCAGTATAAGTTACATAAAATGCCGCCCGGGTGCGGTGCACCCTTTGCACCCTCGGGTTGGCGTGGCCCTGTATATGACTATAACAGTTACTTGTAATATAATAATATAATAGAAGAAATTCTGTATATGATTGTATATGAATGTTATTTTGCTGTACAGATGGCATATATAATTTATTTTGTAGTATATAGCTTGTTAAATGTATATAATAAGTATGATATATATGGTATGTAAATATAATTTACTGTGCATTCCTTAAAGAAAAAACAGTGTCTTAAACCCAACTGAGAGGGGAAAAAAAAGCTAACAAAGCTGGAAAATGCCTCAACTTAATTAATGTAATAGAAAATTACATTACAATTAACAACATTGTAATATAACAGATGAAACTTCGATTGAAACGATGGTATAACAATCTTACTTTGATATACATATTGTATATATAATTCATAATTTCATAATGATGTAAACAATTGCAACAGTTGTTAATAAAGTTGTTGTTGTTTTTTTTGTAAAAAAAAAAAAAAAAAGCAGCCGAGTGGTAAACATATCTGCTCTTCAGCCAAAAGTTGCAGGTTCGAATCCTGCCAGGGGCATGGATATTTGTGATTGTCCTACTAGCCAGTTAGCGTATGTACTGCTGTGACCTGTATCCTGATGCAGTATGACCATTGATGTCTTTGTGCCATAAAAAATCATTTAAAAAAAATAACAGCAAGGTTACAGCAGTACACAAGTCTGGCATTAACCATTTTCTCTCATATCTTACAAAAGAGAGCTGGTCAGAGCAATAGGTGGATAATTATTTTTTGCTTGTGTTAGATCCTTTCCTGTTTTTGTGATAGCAATGACAAATGACTTATACCAAGAATCTGGAAAACTCTTCTGCAAGTATTCTATTGTATATTAAGAGAAAGAGATCCATAGATGATGGTAAATATTTTATCATTTCATGATGATGTCATCAGGCCCTACTGCACTAAGGTGAGACAGTAAACGGGCATTAAGTTTCCTCCTTAACAATGTCTGATTGTATGGCTCAAGCTCATTGATAGAAAAATTTAGCCTTTGTTTCTCTTGTTGCTGTTTCAGTATTAAAAATTCAGGCAGATATCAAATTGTTACTGAGATTCTTCCAGAGTGTCTATCAGACAGAGATATGATAGCTATTTAGGCAATGTGTGATCTGAAAAAGATCTTCTGTTGATGAGTCCTTGACTTCATTGAGGAGCCTATATAATAATAATAATAATTATTATTATTATTATTATTATTGTTCCGGGAAACTCCAAGGAGTCGACAGACTCATCAAGGGAATGCATCACAAATATTTTAGACTGAAACTAACAGTTCATTTTGTAGAAGCAAGTGTTTAAATAAGGCAGAACATTGAACAGGCAGCTAAATATTTAAGGAGGTGTATGTATGCCAGAGAAGGAAACCAAAAATCATGCGTAATAAACAGAAATAACTGTTCTGGCAATAAAACTAAAATTTCTAGTTACAATTGCTTAGGATAAGAATCTCCTAAACTTTTGACAATTATATGTTATTTTACAGTTTAATTAGGATAATATAACAAAGCCTTAGAGCCAAAGGAAGGTAGGCAGCAGACTAAGTACTAAATGGTGTAATCACATGGTCCAAACTAGTTTCCTCCATGTCAAGGAAGAGAGATTTTAATTAACACTGTCATAATAATAGTTTCCCCATATTTGTGGTTTTGTGAGGTTAGGAGAATGGGTAGAATTGTGGCAGATTTCCCCAAACAGTCTGATTTAAATCCACATCTTTAGAATATAAAGAGGATTTGTTTTATATGTGCATCCATTCCATCCTTGGAACTCTTTCAACTATGATATTAGTATACCCCAGCTGAGCTAAATCTAGATAATCTAGGAACTGTTTTCGAGATGAAGCATGGAGAACTTATTTAAATCTTCTTCAGACTTCCACTAAATAGGGTGATAGTCTCACACTTAGTAATGGAATTGATCTCTCACCAAAAGATAAAAATACATCATCCTTTCCTGTGGTAGGATTCAAACCCATAACTTATTGATTAGAGAGTGGATATGCTATTGACTTAAGCCATCTAGGCCAGCAAGGTGTTTGAAACAAAAATGGCGGTACAACAACCTGAAAGGAGACTTATATATGAATGGATTGGTAAAGTTAGGAGTGCTTTTGAAGATAAGTAATTTTTTTTGAAATTTAGTTAAAAATATTAGTGACTTAATATTAAAAATTAACATTTGTGTTAGTTTCTCTCTCTCTTTATGATTGTGTAATCGACTGTTTAACTGTCTGTTTAACATTTAAACTGACTGTTTAAATGTGTTGTTCAACTTTGAAGAAAAATCTGGGCATTTTATATTATACTGGAAATTGTCAGTGTGATACCAGTGCATAATAGAACAGTGGTTGCTAAGACATCTTTGTTGCAGGAAGTTCTCAAAAAAAATAAAAACATAAAATCAGCTAACACCTTTTATTCCTTTATATGGAGTACGCGAGGTTGTTTTAGCCCTATCTAACTTTTGGAGATTGAGTGAGCAGATCAATCTCCGCTAGTAGCCAATCAGAGATAGCTGGCTCAATACTATCACTAATTTTTTTTTGCATGGCAGAAAGAAGTTTAATATGAGATATTTTTTGTTTGGTGCAGTCTGTATGAATTGTATTTTATTGCAGAGGCAAAAGTTTTGTGGAAGGAAAACAAGAAGGTCGAGTGAATATGTTGGAAATGTTTTTAGAGTGAGTACCAGTGATGTGGGGTGAGTAAAACACTTGATAATGGAGGAGAATGTTGACAAAAAGGTGTGAAAACGTAAATATTGATGAAATTCTTGATGAAAGTACAGTGATAGAAGATCAGGAGAATGAAGACTGGATAAATCGTATGTTTATATGAGATTCTTCACAGAATAAAACATAAACTTATGATTGCAGAAATTTTAGGTGAATGGTAAACCTGAGAAGAGAAAGAAAGAAGAGATGCATGGGAAAGAGAAATGAATGCATGGCACAGCAAGAGAAAGTAAGAAGAACATTTTTTATGGTGATTCTTAACAGGAACATGAATAATCTTGTTTCCCAGGTGTGAAAATCAGTGATATTAGTGAGGCTATCAAGATGCAGAAAGGTAAAGTCAAAGAGGTGACTGTTTGGCAGTTACCAATGACTGAAAAAGTGAAAAGTATGACATGAGAGAAAACAGGAAAGAGTTGTCAGAAAAAGCAAAAAAGAATCAAGAGTAAAGATTAGGAGTCTGCTGCCACAGTGTGATAGAAGCACATTGAGGAGGAGCATGATGGAAAATAAGTCAATGTATAGATTATGCAAGAGGAATGGTGTAAAGTTTGTAAATGTATGGACTAAATTTGATGGACAGGTAAGGTTTATGAATTGCACTTAAGTGGAATTTGGAGTTATCTAGAGAAAGCATTGTTTACTTAGAGTGTGGAAGAGCAAAGCCAGAGAGAGACTTGAGCTATTGGAGAGATGCAGGTTTGTGCTAGCAAGTAAGTATGAGAATAACCAAAAACTGGTAAGTGTAATCTCTCAGTTAATAGATTTAAATGAGGTAATCAATACAAGGTGTTAAGGTGGTTGTGAGCAATCACAACTACTTTTATACCTAAGGTCAGAGGATTGTTGGTTGTTTTTGAATTTACAGCTGAAACAGCTAAGGCTATGTATTCTAAATCTTACTTGTAGTGAATCATATGCAAATGTTTCACTTTGACCAGATGTTTCACATTGTCATGAAGGTATTCTATTGGGATGAAATTGGGACTTTTGTGTGTGCATAATTGGTAATCAGTGATCACCAATATGGATTCTGCTCTTGTTTTCTGGCACACCTCCAGACTCACCTTACTCACCTTTGGAAACAAGCCATGGAAAAGTTTAGAGAAAATTGCTCTTGATATTTCCAAAACATTTGAAAACATAAGAAGCCTTGATGCCAGAGCCATCAAGGCTTCTTATCGTTTCCTTTCTGTACTTTGAGATTGCTTCATCTGTACTCTCACAACATGCTTCACTAAACATTACTGCCCTTCTCTCACCATATCTGGAAGGAAAAATCCTGCCACCTCCATATGAGGTCATCCAACTCACCTCGTTTGAAAAGTCCTGGTAGAGGTTCTTCATATCCTAGACAGGATTCAATCCAAGTCTTTTTTTTTTTAGCCAAAGGATATTGTGGTCCAGAGAATAAATCAGGTAGGAGTTGGATGGATAAATAGTATCATTAAGCAGGAGCTAGGAGAAAAGTGATCAATAAGCTCACAAGCAGTGGGGGGGAGAGATAAGAAGGACAACGGCCATGAAAAGGAATGCTAAATCTGATTATATGAGAAAATTAGCCAAGTAGACCAAAGCAAATCCTGAAGAGTTCTTTCCCTGCATGAGTAAAAAGGAAGAATGAAATGACTATAGAAAGATAACTTTAATAAAAGTTTATTGTAAGGAGATGACAGAAGCAGACAAAATAGTTGAGTTATTGAGTGATCAATTTGCAAGGTTATTATTATTATGATTATTATTAGACACCTCCAGGGAGTCCAAGACTTATCGAGGGAGGGCACATGCTCTACAACTCTGTCTCCACCACGCAATCCACCATCTGACTGCTACTACACTAATGGCATTTACTGTCGACTACCACCACTAGTATTTCCAAAGACAACCACAAACATCCATGCCCATGGTGGGATTCGAACCCGCATCCTTTCGGCTGGAGAGCAGATACGCTAACCATTCGACCAGCCAGGTTGTATCATCTAGGCAGAAATGCTATAGTGGCTAATATGTGTGGAAATTAATGTAGGTAAATTGCAGATGCTTAGGATATTGCAGAATATCGCTGCAAAGGTGAGAGATGAATTCATCATCCAGTGTGAGGCCACTATCCCACTTATTTGGAAGCCTTTCAAAAAATCACCATGAAGACATCAAACATGGTGATTTTTTGAAAAATCACCATGTTTGATGTCTAGAGCAGGTTTTCTGAACTATGTAAAAATTAAAAGAATACAAAAAACATAAAATTGATAAAAAAATAGAAACATAAAATACTCATCCCACCTATGGTACAAATGTACTACAGATTTACAAATAACCTTTCATGGGTGAGAAGCACATAAAAAAAAAAAAGTAATAATAATATGGTCACATTAGTAGTTGGGATTTGGGCCCATGTATGATGAAAATATTCTTCTGATCAAGTTTCAAGTACCATCTCTGGTAAAGTCCCTCAATAGTAGGAGTGCAAAATATTTCTAATCCCACAAATGATCAATATATATAAATGAGTAGAGAATTAGGGATATGCTCTTTGAACAATGTTTTACTCAATGTGAGCCCTGTGACAGTATTGTCTTGCTGGAAACTGTTCAGATCGCTCAGGCAACGTTGTTACCATGTAGGGCAATACCGGTTCCAAAAGAGTCCCCAGGTAAGAATTGGTTATCCAGGTTTGTTCACTGAGGATGAGAAGACCTGGCGATGTCCATGATAACAATTCTCATACTAGAATACTGCCATCATTGGCTTGTTTTTGGCCAACCAGATTGCACGGTTGAATAGTCATAATGTTTTGGCTTGGCTTGTCTGTGTACACACACGCACGTGCTCACTAGATTTAGCCCCTTGTGACTTCTTTTTCTTTTTGTTTCCAAAAATTAAATTGAAACTGAATGGGTGGCGGTTCAACACTGATAAGGAGATTCAAGACAACTCGCAAGTGGAGCTTGATGCACTTCAACAAATAAACTTCCAGGAAGTGTTTGGAGCATGATGACAGTGGTAGGATCACTGCATGAACTTGGAAGGGAGACAACGAAGCTGAATCCTTTAATTTAAATTGGATAAGTTGTAAAGATTTTATTATCTTAGTCCGGTTTCTTTTTGATAGCACCTTTATACACCTGTGTATATATATATATATATATATTAAGGATGGCCCACATATCTATATATATATATAGATTGTACCTCAATGTGTGTGTGTGTGTGTATATACATGCACACATTGAGGTAAAAATGTGCCTATCTAACACAGAAGGGACATAATATTCTGATCAAGGGAGTTCCCACATAATGTGCAGCACATGTGAGACATGGCCTTGTGTGTCTCGTGTATGAATAAGGTGATTAGAGATGACAGATTTTTTTACTTGGAAAGCGATGAGTGAGTGAGTGATGTGGGTTGCTAGAGTCTTTTGTAAGTGTTTTGTGTGAATGTGTTTAAGGAGAGGTATGATAGATATTTATGGATATGTGTTTATGAGTCTTCAGATTCATCAAGGATGGCATATATTTTTATATTATTAATAATAATAATAATAATAATAGAAAAACAAGAGCTAATCCAAACCAGAGATCTGACAAAGAATAAAACAGTGTGTAAGAAAATTGTTCATATAAAACTAATAATGGAATATTCGCTATGTGGTTCTACATATATATGTATGCATTGTTGTTGTGGACCTCCATGGAGTCATAGGTCATAAGACATTGTGGGAGGCCTAACGTAGATAACACATTCAGTCTATCATACCACTCCTTTAACTCATTCACTGCTGGCACTTCACCACCCTCTCGGGTAATACACTCCATGCTCTTACCACTTGCAATGCAAAAATTTTTACTGCTTCCTTACAAGGACAAAGGCAATTCCTGGCCTGTTATCTTTGGAAGGAAGTAGTATGTTCCCCCATTCTATTATATGAAAACTTTCCCCAGTGTCAATCCATAAATACCTCTCAACAGTTCAAGTGTGTCAATCATATCACCTCTTCATCTTCTTTTCACAAGACTATACACCATCAGCCTATCCTCTTACACACACACACACACACACACACACACACACACACACACACACACACACACACACACACACACACACACACACTTTTTTTAATATATTCTTAAAAATTTTAAACACATGGCTCCTATTGTTCCCAAGTCCTTATTGCTGTGGATGGTAACAGTAAGTAACGTATATAGTAATGTTACTATTCACAGTAATAAGGACAGCAACAGTACATGATGTAAAACTTTTTTGTATGTTGCTTATGTTTGTTACTTAATTTAGTAACATTGGAAATTTTGAAAGTGAAAATTTAAATTTTAAGAATACAAGCAAATGTTGCAATCAAATTAAAGCAGGAATATATTAATCTTCTCCAATCTTGCAGTTTTTGTAAGACTACAAACTAACTAGTTTAAAAGAATTTAACATCAAATCACACATACAAATTCTTCACCATTTCCATAGCTTTTTCGAAGGCAAAGAAACACTGTACTGTTTTTATTTCTATCCAAATTATTAGATTGTTTCAGAAAAAAAATACCGTAAATGGAGAAATTACTATAATGATGCTCATTATAGTGACACTTCAATATTTTTATCACCTTGACAGAATTGCATTATAGTATTACTCACTGCTTGCTAGTATGCAGATTTGACGGATCCCTAGAAAGTGATTTTTATTTTAAATAAATTTTTTTTTAAAACTTTTCTTTAAAAACTGAATTCAGTAATTTTGTGACTATGAAAGACAAAGAAGTTTATTATTAAAACATTTTTTTTTTTAAAGAAACAGAAAATAGTAGCAGCAAATGGTTTTGTACACATTCAGTACAAAAGAACAAGAACGGTTCATGAAGTGAGTTTTCTGTGGTGTGAAATTACTTAAGGATATGTATAATACATTCAGAAAGAAAGCGTATAATGACATAGTTTCATATGTCATATCATGTACATGTATGACTTAAAAAAATAAAACAGAAATAAAGGTTTTATTATGAGGAGAATTTCTAAATTAAGGACTGCTGGACATCAGATATACTTAAACTGGATATTGAACAAAGCATCAGGATGTTGGACACGTGTCTCATTGTTGTCATGTGCTGTCATAGCTTAATTCATAACTATGCAGACCAAAAGCTGGTTTAAAATGAGACTTTAAGTTGTTTTTAAACAGCCTAACCAAAAAATCCTATTCACATTGGAAGCAACAAGAAATAACATATCTCAGAGAAGCCTCCTAAAAATAACTATAATCTTAAAACAATGAATAACATCTTAAATAGACCAATACATATTGCAGTGAATATACAAGAAAAAGGCAATGTATTTTTTTGCCATGCATAAAAAATGTTACAGATAATATAGCAGAAATACTCAAGCAATACAACTTAAAAGTTGTCTTCAAACAACTGCAAAAAAATATCCATGATGTTATGATCACTCAGATCTCAAATGCCCAGGAGTGTACAAAATTTTTTGTACCTATGGCATCTGTTATGTTGGACAGACAGGACATTCTGGAGAGATCTATCTCAATAACATATCGAAGATGTAGAGAGAGGGATCAATCACATAAATTGAGATTGACAACTCACAAGAATGCTGTCCATTGAATTCAACATACAAGTACGAGGTGATATCAAAATGTTTCGAGACTAGCTCTGTTTACGAGAAACTACTTTATTTATCTACGTTTACACACCTTCAAAATAGCTCCCTTGCATATCAATACACCGCTCCCAACGTTCTTGCCACTTCTGGAATGTGTCCTGGAAGTCTTCTTTTCGAAGCATGTCAAGCACCTTCTGCGATTCGCGCTGGATCTCCGCAATGGTGTCAAAACGGTGACCTCTGAATTGGATCTTCATCTTCGGGAAGATGGCGAAGTCTGCAGGAGCCAAATCTGGTGAGTAGGGTGGGTGGGGAAGTGAGATCATGTTTTTTCTGGCGAGAACTCACATGTGAGGAGAGCTCGGTGACAGGATGCATTGTCATTGTGGAGCATCCAGTTTTTCGTGCGCCACAGATCCGGTCGCTTTTGCCGAATGTCCTCTCTCAGATGCCTGAAAACCTGGCAGTAGAACTCACTATTGATGGTCTGGCCCCGAGGACGAATTCTCGATGCACAATGCCGTGAATGTCAAAAAAGATGATGAGCATGCACTTGGTGAAGCTGCGGACCTGCCTCGCCTTTTTCTGTCATGGAGATTATGGGCTCTTCCACTGTGAAGGCTGTTGCTTCGTCTCAGGGGTGTACCTGTATACCCAAGTTTCATCACCAGTAATAATCCTTGACATGAAGAATGGGTCATCCACGGCACACTGACAAAGTTCTTGGCAGACTTTGATGTGATATTCCTTCTGCTCCTGGGTCAGCAGCCTGGGGACGAACTTGGCCGCAACATGGCGCATGTTCAAATCACACGTGAGGATTGACCGGACTGTTCCGTATGACTCACTGACAATGGCAGCAATGTTGTGGAGTGTTCTCCAACGATCCTCATGCACAAGTTGCCGATTGGTTTCGACATTTTTGGGGGTTGAGCTCGTTGAAGGTCTTCCTGATCTCTCATTGTCTTCCAGTAATGTTCTTCCGCTCTTGAAGCACACGTGCCACTCAAAACACCTCGAACGACTCATTGCAGCATCGCTGTAAACTTGCCGAATCATGTCAAACATCTCTGTGGCAGATTTTCCCAGTTTCATGCAGAATTTCACATTTGCTCTTTGTTCTAACCTGCTATCCATGATGAAATTGCAAATGTTGTAATGCATGTGGTCAGAATAGCATCAGTTGCACAGCTCCTGATGTACACAGGACAATGTCTTTTGGCACACTGACTTATGAAGGCAGCGGCTCCCTGTGACTGTGCGTGCAGTCACAGGGAGCAGCTGCCTTCTGATCATCTGTTGGCGTGTTACAAACCTAGTCTCAAAACTTTTTGATACCACCTCGTATGTAGATTTAAAGTAACTGCTGAAATGCTGTGGTATCCAACCCAATGTAACAAATACCAAGGTCTCATTTTATACTACCTTTGATCTGCATATATCAAAGACTTTCATTGCTATGAATTAAGCTACGATAGAAGTTACACAACACATTGCAATAATGAGCTGCAAATTATATCTTACCTTGATGCTATGTTTAATATCTGTTTTAAGTTCACTTGATGTATAGTAGTTAATTTACTAATATTCCTGTTAAGACAACTTTTTTCTAATTTTGTAATTAATCTGAGGAGTTACATGATACGATGTATGAAACTGGTCATTAAACAATTTCTTTCTGACTATTTTTACATATGGATTTTTACTTGTTAAGTAAATAATAATCCTAATAATCCATACTAGTACCTTACTATAATTTGCCTTTTTAGCAGAAACCAAATATGTTAATGATACTCAAAATTATCACATTTTCCAATAAAGATAAATTTGTTTATCCACAGGAACACTTTCAGTAATGGTGAAGTCAATGTTTCTTCCTTATTTTAAGGAGAATTTTTTTTTTAAATACATAGCCTTTCATTTTTCACTTCTCTAAGATTTTCTTCTCTTCATGTGTCCATCAGCTGTTCTTCTCATATCACAATATAGCATGCTTCATGTTTTCAATGATTGTGGATCTATGAATGATTTCATGACAACTTGGTATCACTCACCAATAACAAAGAGCAGTTCATTAATGGCTGACAAGGTGTGTTTATCAGAGTTACAGTTACGATTAAGTTTCTCTTTTACTTGATGCCTATTTAATATAATTTGCAGAAAATCTTTACTTGTATTTTAGTTCCAGCTGCTAAAAGTTGTTTTCTGTTGGTGACTTTTACTGTGATGTGTGGTTAGAGTTATGATCTTGTTAGTTTTCTACCAATAGCAAATTCATAATCACTGCTGCTTCACATTGCAGGATCGTTTTGACAACTCTAGCTTAGAATTGAAAGATAGATGGCTTAGAATTTTTTCAACATTGACATGCTAATATAAATCTTATTTAATTTTTTAAAATAATTCTACTAATAGTAAAATTTGTCTATAGACAGATTATGTAAAGTTGTTTAAACTTCTTTATAATTCCTTCTGTTATCCTTCATGGTCATAAGTAAGAAACCAATTCTTAATTTAGCACTTTCTTTAAATAGGAAACAAATAAAAAGAGTGACAAAGTTTAAATATCTCGGATGCTGGTTAAATGAAGATTGCAATCCAGAAATGGAAATAAAAGTTAGAATTGAAATGGCAAGAAAAAATTTTCTCTTGATGAAATCAACACTGTGTAACCGCAGTTTAAACTTAGAGCTTAGAGTACGCATGGTTAAATGCTATGTATGGTCTGTACTGCCATACATAGTGCGGTGCAGAAACTTGGACCTTGAAGACAACATCAATAAAAAGACTTGAAGCCTTTGAAATGTGGTTATACAGACGAATGTTAAAAATCCCATGGACAGCAAAAACATCCAATCAGGAAGTACTGAAACAAATGGGGAAATCACGTGAACTTTTAGATACCATAAAAAGAAGGAAAACTGCATATCTTGGTCACCTACTTTGTAATGAAAAATATAAGATACTTCAATTGATTATAAAAGGGAAGATAAATGGAAGAAGAGGACAAGGAAGACGAAGAAAATCTTGGCTGGCAGATATCAGATAGTGGACTGGTATGAACTCTGAGAGACTGCTCAGAATAGCTGAGAATCGCTCAAAATTTGCCAAGGTGGTCGCCGACCTCCGATAGGAGATGGCACTCAAAGAAGAAGATCCATTTTCTATATGGATCATTCTATGATAGAAATTGCTGTTATCAGAATTGAAGATATTATAGTCAGCACTTTTAATGTGAATGTATTTTACTCCTAAATGAATCCACTGTAAGTCTTCAGGATTGTTTAGCTAAGTTGAATAACTATTGTGAGAAATATTATATGAAAACAGCAGAAAATAAAAACTATTAAAATAGGCAGCAACATCAGAGGAAACATGAAAAACATTATCAGTGGAGAGCCTATAATACATCTCAGCTATGTAGTAAATTTGTAGTGAAGATAGCAGTAACACAGAAATTGATAACAGAATAAGCAGAGCTGTCACGATGAAGGGTCAGGTGGATAAATTCATGTAGAATAAGAAAGCAATTAGCTAAAACATTAAACCAGCAATGATCTGCAAATACTTGCCACATAATGTATAGAAGATTAGTATAAAAGAAATGAGTCAGTGTACTAGCTGTGAAATGTACGCTTTGCGGAGTGCGGTTGGAGTGTGGATAGATGATAATAAAGGATTGAATGTGTGTAGAAAATGTAGGGAGAATGAGGAATTGAAGTGTATTTCGGATCGTGAGTGTGATATTTTTGTCAAACTTCAGAATGAAGAAAATAGCGATATGACAAGAAACGGCAAGGTTGTACATGAGAATATAGAAAGTGTGAATGATAGTATTAATGGTTTCTCAGAGAATAAAAAAGATGAGATAGATGCATTGAGTGAGATCGCGTTGTTGAATGGTGCGATAGAAAGGGCAAAACAGCAGCTAGAGTGCATGAACAAAAGTTGACTGAATGAACCAACCAATAATAAAAAGGTATGACAGGAAAAATAGGCGTATGAATGTGAACATGAACAAAATGAAGGATAGAGTGCTGTATGGAGACTCATTAGTACGAGGTGTGTTAGTAGAGGATTTGACAAAATCGTACCAACCTGGTGCAACCATAAAGGATGTAACTGAGTCTATTAGAGAGCAAAAGGAAAGGGTGAAAGAAATGATTGTTGTGGCAGGTACGAATGATTTGAAAGGAGATAAAATGGAAATGATAGAAGACCTGAATGAATTGTTTGAGGTAGCAAAAGAAAAGAGTGAGAGAGTTAGAATGATTAGTCTTTTGCCACGACATGACAGTGAAATGTTTAAAAGGAGGGCCATAATTGCGAATGACTTTATGCGTGGGTTATGTATGACGAGTGGTGTGGAATTTGTGGACGTGTGGAGTGAGTTTGATGGGCGAAAGGATCTATATAAGATGGATGGCTTGCATTTGAATGGTTATGGTGTAAGAAGACTTGAGAAAGTGTTGCTGAATGTAGTGGATGTGCAAATTCAGGGAAACTAGATTTGTTAAGGGGTGGGGAGTAGATATACAGTCCTTAGGGAGGCAGTTGAATGTAAGAATGAATATAATATGCTAGAGCAAATAAGGACAACAAACCAGAGTGGGATAGTTAATATAAGGCATCAAGGTAGGGTTGGGGCTAATGGGGGTCTTAAATTCATGTACACTAATACTAGGAGTATTAGGAACAAGAAGGAAGAGTTTTTGGCCATGGTTGGCACTTCCAGACCACAGGTTATTGGTATTAGTGAAACATGGCTGACTGTAGATGATATAGCTAGTGGGATTGAATGTGATGGGTATAGTATGTTCAGGAATGACAGAGAGAATAAAATGGGGGGAGGAGTATTGTTGATGATAGCTGATGAGCTCCAGCCAAGGAGAATAGAAGTTGAATTGCAGGATAGAGAAAAGAGCACATTTGAGGCCATTTGGTGTGAGATTGTGGCTAGCAGAACTAAATATACAATTGGGTGCTGCTATAGACCAGGTGATGGAAAAGATGGTAGTGACAGTATGCACAAGCAAATAGAAGAAATGAGTGGAAGGAGGGTGATTATTATGGGAGATTTCAACTATGGTCACATTGATTGGAGTGAGGAGAGGACACACGGGAGGAAGGAATTGGAATAATGCAGTTATTAAGGGATAACTATCTGCGACAGCATGTAATGGAAAATACTAGGGGTCAGAGAGTGCTTGACCTAGTAATTACATCTGAGGATTTGGCGTAACAAATATGACCACATTGCCACCAATCGGTGAGAGTGATCATAGGGTCTTGACTTGGGAGGTGGCTAAAGGTGTAGAATTTTCAATTAAGACAGGGTACATGTGGAATTATCGGGCAGGAAAGTATGACAAGCTTAGGAGTTTGATTGGCTCAGTGCCATGGCATGTACAACTGCAAGGACTAGAAGTGTTGATAGTGCATGGGAGGTAGTTAAGAAGTGCTTGCATGAAGCAATGGCTGACTGTATACCTAGAGTCCGAATAATAAATCAAGTAGGGGTTAAATGGATGAATAACACCATTAAGCTTGAGCTGCAAAAAAGAAACAACTATGGAGGGAATTTAAGGAGAAAGGTGACCGGCAGGCACATGAACGGTATAAAGCGCAGGCCAGAAGGGTGACGAGTGTGGTAAGAAAAGCAAAAAAGGATTATGAAAGAACATTGGCCATGCAGGCTAAAGAGAATCCTAAACAGTTTTTTAGATATGTAGCAAGTAAAAGGAAAAATGTACATGGCAGAATGATTTTAAAGAATGCCGATGGTAGGGAGGTAACTGAATCAGTTGAGATAGCTGAGTTACTGAGTGAGCATTTTGCAAGAATATATCATCCAGGTGGCAACATTGCAGAAACGAATAAACCAGTAGATTATACGGGAATTGTGGCGAATGAAGTGGAGGTGAGTAGTCTATTGCATAACCTCAATGTCAATACATCTGTGGGATTGGATGGTATACCAGCTCGTGTAGTACGAGAAGCAGCTAAAGAATTGTCAGTACCCTTGACCATTTTGTTTAATTTGAGTCTCGTGTCTGGGTTAGTCCCGAGCGGGTGGAAGGAGGGAAAAATAGTTCCACTGCATAAAGGTGGTTCCAAGACTGCTGTTGTAAATTACCGACCGATTAGCATATCAGGAATCATTGTCAAGGTCTTAGAGAAATTAGTCAAGAAAAGAATACAGGATTGGATAGATGAAAATGGGATATTGTATGGGGGACAACATGGTTTTGTGAAGGGTAGATCATGCCTCAGTAACTTGCTCACGTTTTATAATACAGTGACGGCTGAACTGGATAGTGGTAATGGGTTTACAGTGATACTACTGGACCTTGCCAAGGCCTTTGACAGGATACCACATGGAACCCTAATCAGTAAACTGGAGCAGATGGGGATAGATATAGGGTTGGTAAGATGGATAGGAGGGTGGTTGAAGGAGAGATACCAGAGAGCGGTTTATTCAGGAGTGGAGTCAAAAAGACGGCTTGTGACTAGTGGAGTGCCGCTGGGCTCTGTTCTTGGACCACTGCTTTTCAATTTGTTCATCAATGATATTGGAAAGGATTTGAGAGGAAGTGTTCACTTGTTTGCTGATGATGCAAAGTTGGGTAGAGCAATTGTGAGTGCACAGGATGTCAAAATTTTACAGGATGATTTGGATAGTTTGGAGGACTGGGCTAGGAAAAATGGATGCCAGTTTAATGTGGCAAAGTGTAAGGTTATGCACTTTGGGGTGAAAAGAACAGCAGCAGTATATCGCATTGGTGGAACCGTACTCCAGGAGATTGATGAGGCCAGGGATTTGGGAGTGCTGGTGGATAGGGAGTTGAAGTTTAGGGGGCACATTGCAAAAGTGACTAAAACAGCTCACCAAATCACTTTGCTTATGAAAAATACTTTAACATGCAGAGACAAACAAGTTGTTGTTCCTCTGTATCGAGCCTTGATAAGACCCCATCTGGACTTCTGTGCCCAGTTACAGGCACCAGGGTTTCTTCGTGATGGGGAGGAAGTGGAGAGGGTCCAGAGACGAGTGACTAAGATGATAGCAGGTCTGTGGAATGAACCTTATGAGAATAGGTTGAGGATTTGTGGGTTGCAGAAATTGGACGATAGGCGAAGGAGGGGTGATATGATTGAGACATTCAAATTACTGAAGGATTTTTATAAGATTGATCCAGAAGATATTTTTGAAAATATGACTGGTGGTGGGAGGACTAGGGGCCATGCATGGAAGCTGGGCAAGAGCGTGGTTGACAAGAGTGTTAGAGCTAGGTTTTTTACTTGGAGAGTGGTGAATGAGTGGAATAAGCTTCCAGAGTCTATTGTGGGTGTTACGACCGTGAATGAGTTCAAGGCAAGATATGATAGATACTGTGTGAATGCTGAATAGTTGTTCCAGACATGATGTTAGGGCCTACCTCGATGAGTCTGTCGACTCCTTGGAGTTTCCCGGAACAATAATAATAATAATAATAAATTCTTCTCATAATCTGATTTTGCTTTCCTTACCATACTGGTCACCTTTCTTGCCTGAGCCTTGTACTGTTCATGAGTTTGCTATTCACCTTTCTCTTTATATACCCTCCACAGCATTTTCTTCTTCTGGAGCTCATACTTAATGATATTATTCATCCATCTAACTCCTACCCGATTAACCCTCCTTACCCTAGGTATACAATTTAATACTGCTTTCTTCAGATGATCCTTAACTATATCCCATGCACTGCTAACATCCTTATTCTGCAGTGTTTTATGCCACTGTACAGATTTAAGCTTTTTCCTAAGCATGTCCTAATCATCAGCCTTGTAGTTCTACAAATACCCCTTATAGACTATTCCTCATGTTTTACAATCTCCCAAGTCAAGACCTCATGGCCACTTTTACCATTTGGAGGCAATGTTGTCACCTTGGTTATGGTTAGCTCTTTTGATCCTATGAGGGTGGTCTGAGAAGTTCTCGGCCTCAACCATAGATGGCAACACAATTGGCAAGAGTTTTTTTTTTTTTTTTTTTCTAAGTTGGTACATCTGTTGTAAGCATCCATGTGAAATTGCAAGTGTTTGTTTTATACAGTTGTCTGAAGCAAAAGTGTTTCTGTAGTCCTTGAAATGGATAAAATTAAGTGTCGTGCGGTTATAAAATTCTTTGTAAAATGCCAAATTTAAACGTGGCCATACCCAGCCTTGAAGATGATCCACATGAAGGACATCCAAAAAGTGTAACAACATCACAAATCATTGATCAAGTGCACAATATGGTATTGGATGACCAGCGAGTTAAAGCGCATGAAATTGCTGAGACTATAGGCATTTCAAAAGAACGTGTAGGATATATTTTGCTTGAAGAACAAATGATAAAGCTTTGCACAATTCTTCATGCAAAATATTTATGCTTGCTCACAGCAGATCAAACATGCACTCACATGAAAATCTCTGAACAGTGCTTGGGGCGTTTTAACAAGACTAAAACTGATTTTGTACGTCAATTTATTACTATAGATGAGACTTGGATTCACCATTATACACCAGAATCCAAACAGTGGATAGAAGCCAGTTGTTCAGCAGCAAAGAAGACAAAGTTGGTTCCATCAGCAGGAAAGGTAATGGCATCCGTGTTTTGGGATGCTAAAGGCATTTTGTTTATTAATTATCTTGAAAAGTGTAAAACAATAACTGAGGAATATTATTCCAATCTTTTAACCAGACTTGACAAAAAACTTCATGAGAATAGACCCAATTTGCAGAAGAAAAAATCATCTTTTATCAGGACAATTCACCTGCCCACAAAGGTGTTTTGGCAATGGGAAAATTAAGGGATATGCACTATGAATTGCTGGTACATCCACCCTATTCCCCAGATTAGGCCCCTCTGACTTCTATCTCTTCCCAAAACTAAACTCTTCCTCGCTGGTCAGTGGTTTTCTTCGAATCAAGAGGTGATTTCAGCTATAGAAGGATATTTTGCAGGTCTTACTGAGAACCACTACAATGATGGGATAATGGCCCTGGAGCATTGCTGGAATAAATGTATTAGTCTTAATTGAGATGATGTTGAAAAATAAAAATAATTTTGAAATTATAAATTTGTTTTTTCATTGTTATGCCAAGAACTTCTTGGGCCACCCTCATATGATCAGGTCCGATACTCCCATCCCTTCCATCACATGCTGCCTTAAGTAATTATCCCTCAGCAGGTATATAAATTCTATTTCCTTCCTGCGATGAAATCTTTCTTCCTTCCAGTCTGTATCTCCATAGTTGAAGTCCCCCATAATAATCACTCATTGTACTAATTTGGCGCTGCATGCCTTTCAGATCATCTGTGTAACTCCCTGACCTATAGCAACAACCAACTATATATTTTGTCTTATTGTTCTTAATCTCACACCAGATTTCTTAAAATGAACAGCCACCCTCCTGCCTGTCTCCTATTCTTTTTGGTTGCAATTCATCTGCTATTGTCAGCAGTACTCCTCCCCCATCCTGTCTTCCCTGAAAATACTAAACTCTTCTTTCGATCCTTGTAACTACATCATCTGCTGTTAGCCAAGTCTCACTAATGCCTATAACTTTTTTCCGGGTTACACTAACCAATGCCAAAAATTCCTCCCTCTTGTTCCTGATACTTCTGGCAATATAGAAATGGTAACATCCCTTTATTCCCCCCACCCACCTTTACTTTCTGAATTGACTACTCTATTCAATATTTTTGCTTCAGAGACTAGAACCCCCTCACTTGGTCATTCTCACACTCACTTGCTTCATGGGTGCCTTCACACAAACTCACTTGCCTCAACCCTAATTGCTTAAGTTTCCCTGAATTTTCATATCAGCATGCTCAGTGAACAAAGCACTCTCTCCAGACACTAAAACCATTCAGATGCAGTCCATCCACATTGTATAAATCCTTCTTTCCATCAAACAGAGACCACTGATCCACGAATTCTATGTCATTTCTTTTGCACAATCTACATATAGACTCACTGGCTATCAATGCCCTCCTCCTCAGTTTGCCCCTATATTAGCTTGGTAGGAGACTTACAATTTTCACCTTCTTGGTCTTCAGTTTTGCCTCTTCTTACAACTCTTTTACATTCTCTCTCATAGAATACTTCTCGCTTCTGAAATCATTGGTTAAATCAAGACGGTCATTTCCTTTGACTTACCTTTTTGCATCCAGATGCCATGGCTAATATCGCGAATTTTTTTCTCCCAGGAAACACAGTTTTGTCATACTTTAGTTAAGTACTCTCTTAACAAGCACTCCTTAACTTGTTTTTCTTGTTTGTTTGGTTGGTCTTTATTATTTTTTTGGATCACCTGCTTCTTTCCTTTTTCAGCCCTGCCTTAACTCTTACTGCTTCTGCAGTTTTTCAATTTTGCACTTTGTCCTATGAAGGATAACATTTAAGCGTGCTATTTCTTTATTGATATCCATTTCATTCTTCTCTATTTCTACGGTCGCACGTTTGACATTATTAACATCATTTTCCATAGGTATTATTTCTGGGAAATTTCCATGTTACTACTCTTAAAAACTATTATTTTTATGGCTATTTTTGCCTATTTTCATTTAGGAGTGTCCCTTATTTTAAATACATTGGCTCTTTATTCAAGAATTCTTAGGGTATATTAGAAGTGTATTTTAAAGGTAAATATATGCAGATTGGAAAAGATACCAGAGGAATGGAGGAAAAATATTCTCGTCCCAATCTACAAAGGAAGAGGAGATGTTCAAGACTGTGGCAACTATAGAGGGATCAAGCTGATGTCACACACATTGAAGATATGGGAAAGAGTAATTGAAGGAAGGATATGGCAGGAAATGAAAATTGGTGAGGAGCAGTTTGGATTTATGCCAGGAAGAGGGATAACGGATGTGATATTTGCACTAAGGCGATTGATGTAGAATATAGAGAGATTCAAGTGGATCTGCACATGGTGTTTATAGACCTGGAAAAGTCATACAACAGAGTGGCCAGGCAGGAGGTTATGGAGGTGTATGAGGAAGAAGGGGGTGTTGGAGAAGTACGTGAGGTTGGTGAAGGAGATGTATGAGGGAACAGAAACTCAGGTCAGGTCTAGTGTCGACATGACAGAAGGGTTCCCCATTGTCATAGGGCTATACCAAGGGTCAGTTCTGAGCCCCTACCTCTTTGACCTGGTCATGGATGTACTAGTGGAGGATGTCAAGAAGGAGGCACTATGGAGCATGCTGTTTGCCGACAACATTGTTCTATGTGAATCGTCCCAAGAGAAGCTTGAAAATACCCTGGAAGAGTGGAGAAAGGTATTGGAGGAGAGAGGCATGAGAATTAACCGGGAAAAGACCGGATATATATCAACGGGGAGTGACGAGGATATGGTCATACGACTTCAGGGTGAAAGGCTAATTTCAGGGAAGAAATTCAAGTACTTGGGTTGGTTGTCGAGAGGAATGGTGACTTGGATGAGGAAATACAGCACCGAATAACATGCGGTTGGATGAATTGGAGGAAGATGAGCTGGGTCCTGTGCGACAAGAGAGTGAGTTGTAAGAGGAAAGGAAAGCTGTATAAGATGGTGGTGAGGCTGGCGATGCTCCATGGTGCAGAGACGTGGCCTATAACCAAGGCACAGGAGAGGAAGATGGAGGTAGCAGAGATGCGGATGTTGAGATGGATGAGTGGTGTGAAAAAGGACAGAATAAGGAATGGCTACATCAGAGGGACAGTTAAGGTGGGACCAATTGGCAAGAAGATACACGAAAGTAGGCTGAGGTGGTTTGGACATGTAGAGAGGAAGGGTGAGGAGTACGTTGGTAAACGAGTGGAGTATATGGAGTGGGAGGGAAGGAGGAAAAGAGGCAGGCCCAAGCTCAGGTGGAGGGATAAGGTGATAGAGGATCTTAGGGAGAAAGGATGGAGTCCGAAGGACGCCCTGAACCGGAGAACTTGGAAGAGGAAGGTTAAAGATCAGTGCACTGACCCCATTTAACATGGGATAAGGCATAGTGAAAGAAGAAGAAGAATATGCAGATTAATAGAGGAAGAAATTTTGCACATACCTTGTATGGAAGTTAGGATGTCTTCTTTCTCCATACTTCTACTGTTTGCTGTTAAAAAAAGGGAGGGGGAACATGGAGGGGGGGGTTGATAACTTAGAAAATCCGTTTTTTTTTTTAAATAATATATATACAAATATATATGTTATTATATTTAAGGGCGCTTTTTTGGGGAAGAGTTATATAGAGAAACTGGGATGGGGGAGAGCATTAACTGGGTGCGAGCCATTTCGATCCTGTATCGTCATCATACACTTCTCATGTAATGTTCCGATGACGATACAGGATCGAAACGGCTCACACCCTGTTAACGCTCTCCCCTGCCCCTGTTTCCCATATAATCCTTCCCCTTCCCCAAAAAGTGCCCTTAAATATAATAATGTATATGTTTGTATATATATTATTTAAAAAAAAAACCGGGTTTTCTAAGTTATCACCCCCCCCCTTCCACGTTTCCGAACCTCCATGTTTTTGAACCCCGCCTTTTTTTTTAACAGCAAACAGCAGAAGTATGGAGAAAGAAGACATCCTAACTTCCAAACAAGGTATGTGCAAAATTTCTTCCTCTATTAATCTGCATATATTTACCTTTTGAAATACACTTATAATACCCCTAAGAATTCTTGAGTAAAGAGCCAATGTATTTAAATTAAGGGACACTCCTAAATGAAGACAGGCAAAAATAGCCATAAAAATAATAATCATTTTCAATGTTATCATCGGTATTTGTTGCATTCTCATTACCTAAGAGACACTCACTTTTAAAATACTTAATTCATACTCTCTCTCTCTCCAGTTTCAATTTCCTTCCACATATTCTTTAATTTTCTCGATGTATACATTTCGCATACACTACACTGAATAATATCCTGCAAATTCAAATCATTATATTAATACTCTAAAAACATGGAAATTTACACTAATATACTATAATACTCTAATTTTCTGATGAAAAAAAAAAAAACAGATAAAAATCACTAATTTTACACGACCACTCGCAATATGAAACCAAATATATTATGCGCGCGCGCGTGTGTGTAAATTTAAAAGTCTTAGCTGACTTATTATCAGATTGGCAGAGGATATTTCCAAAAGGATAAAAACTGCTATCATGAGCCAAAGGCGAAACGAGTACTATTGAAGTGTGTGTAATTTAGGTTTCTCTGAAATATATCAACTTTCGGTACATTTTTCATCATGATGTTGCAAGAATAAAATGTTGTTTGGGCATTTTGATAAAACTACATTGATCTGATGTTCAACATTTACATTTTATCATTATTTCAAGTGCACTAATTTTAATATTTAAGTAATAATTTCAAAATAAATAATACTGAACAACTTTCCTATCTTGTGCAATTATAAGAATTTTTTGCAATATATAGGCAGTCTGGTGTGACAGATTATTATGCAGATGATGATCTTCATGCTCTCTACCTTGCAAGGCGTGCAGTAGCTAATTTGAATTATAAAAAACAGTTAGATGTAAGTATGTTTTCTTTGTCAGTATATGCATGTATTTTATTAAGAGAAATAAAGAATTGCTTTTGTTATAATAATCCAATATTCATAGCATATAAGGAGGGAAACAATACTTTCTCCCCTTCCAAAGGAAAAGTCCAAAAACTATTTTGTACTGGTATTTTAGACCATAAAATCACACTAACCTGATGGTTTTGAAATGTACAGCAGAATTTTCAAATTGTAAAAAACAAAAAAAAAAAAAAAAAAAGAAGAAAAATGAATAATAATAATAAGAAAGGTTGCAGTTGGAGGGTGCCTGGTACACTCTAGGTAAATCCAGAGGTTGTAGCTGGTCTTTGGGGGAACAGATAAGGGCTGCTAGCTTTTTGTGTGGTTTATAGGTGGTCACAAGATTGTGCTTTTTTTTTTAAATATCTTGGCCACCTTTTCTGAGATGCCATGGATATAGGGGATGGTGATGGATCGTAAGTACTTTGGTTGATTGGTAGAGCCTCTGCCACTAATGGATCATTCAAAAAATTAAGGAAGATTGAGCACAGTTAGTAGTTGGAAGGGGTTCATTCGTTCATTGCTGTTGGCACACTCTCCCTCAATGAGTCTTTGGACTCCCTGGAAGTGTCTAATAGTAAATAATAAGAAGAAATGAAGAAATTGAGCATTGCACACACAAATAAAGTGGATGTCAAGTATGCTTATATCCACTATTATACAAGTATTGGTGATTATAAATTAATATGTTCATTATTTCATTTGATATGTTAAACTAAGTAGTGATAATGATTAGTTGGGAATTATAATGCTGGTATAGTCTTCTTTCTTATAATCTCCTATAAATAAATTTTTACTATCTAGCTCTGTCTCTGACTATTTCTGCCATCTCTCTGAATCTGGATAATTGTAACCAATCTTTAGTGACTATAGCCAAGTTCTCTTTTGGTTTCACTCTTAGACGTCTTTCTCCAGTGACTCCATTCAGGGTTATGTTCAATAAATTATGATATATTATGCTCTCAATCTAGTTTGGCTTCATCTGGGAGGTAAAACTCTGCTTTCTATATTTAACAATGTAATGCATCATTGGAAAGTCCACTATAAAGCTTCCTTGTACCCTAGACTTGAGATATGGATCGCATCTAGGAATTGCATCATGATCCTTGCAACTGTGCAGTTGTGAGGTAGTGGTAAGTGAAAGTGCATTTAATGTGGCATAATTTGTTAATCTCTTTCTTTAAAATGTTTCAGAGATTAAAAACAGTGTGGAGTGTTACAAATTGGTGTCTTAGGAATTATGAATAAATAGTTTTGTTATAGTATTATTTAATGATCTCCTTTTTAATATGAATCCTACCTATGAAAAGCTGTTAACCTATAATACCTAAATACACAGGTGTCCAAAAAAACTGAAGATTACAACTGCAAATTCAGATGAATCAACTTGTGGAAATTTGTATAACTGGTGGTTTTGAGCAGAAAGTGGATATATGTTCAGATTTTTGAATCTCATGCAAAGGGATCACATGGTAGAACTCAACACAATAAAAGGCAAACGGCTGTGCTAAGAAAATTGTGCTTGAAGGAAGCTCTTTTGGATGTCTTGTTATGTCTCAAAAACATCATCTAGATGATTTCATGAGGGGAAAGAAATGTTGGAAAGCTTGAAGAAGGTCACAGAATTATTGATATTGCCAGATTTATTTATTTATTTATTTATTTGTATGATGATATAACGGCCGTGAGGCCCCCTTTTACAGGGAAGTACGACACCATCTCAGTCCCCCTCCCCCAAATTTTATCGGGGCTCAGGACCGACATAGGCCTGAAAAATCAGGTCTATGGCTGGGTCTTAAGTATTCCTGAATGTAATTCGTGTGTTTACGGGGCCGGTTTGCTTGCTTGCAGGAAGAAAAATCCCAGATAAACTGGGGAGAAAAACCCTGCTGTCCACGTCCAAGACTGGCTAACTTGGCTATGTCTGAGAAAGATCCTTAAGTTCCTCACGTCAGCGACAAGAATTGAACCTAGGACTCTCCTTTCCCAGGCATATGGTTGTGAAGCGCATAACCACTAGGCTAACCGTGCAGACGATATTGCCAGAGATTTGGAATCTCAGATAGCATTGTATCCAGGTTCTGGGTGCAGCATTTCAAACCAATGTTTTAGTGTTTCAGACGTTTACGAAGGGGCTGCCCTTGCTCTACCACAGAGCATAAAGACAAATTTTTTGCTATAACAGTAAAACATAATTGACTTGCCACTGCAGGTCAGCTTGCAAGTCTCTCCATTCAAGCACAGGGACGTGGATATCTCAACAAAGTGTGACAAGATGTTTGCGACAAGTAGGCCTATACACCTGAAGGCCCATAGTCTGTGTCCCTTTATCCACAGCTCATCATAGAGCATGTGGATAAAGGGACTCAGGATAAATGCTCTACGCTTTACAGGTGAGAGTCATTTTAGTCTTGCCTCCATTCTAGACAACACTTCATTTTGCATGAAAATGGTACTGCTTACCATCACGAGAATGTTCTTGAAAGGGTTAGATACAGTGGTGCCTGGGGGTCATGGTATGTTGAGGCATTATGCCTAACAGACACACAAAGCTACAAGTGCTGTAAAAAGGGACTATGACTGGTGAACAATATTGCAATGAAGTTCTGTAACATCATATTTAATTTTTCCGTGGTGCTGTATGCAAAGAATTCATTTTTATGGATGACAATGCCATACCACGTCATACAGGAGCAGTAGAGATACTTCTGGAAATGGAGGATACTAGCATTCTCCCCAGATCTCAACCCCATAGACCATGTTTTAGATGCAATAGTGAGACGTTGCTTCTTGAAATTCTCCTCTAGAAAACAAACAAGGCCTTATCCTTGCTCTGAAGGAGTTGGCCAGTCTGCTTCGAGAACACCTGAATCACTTGGTGCTAAACCTGGTACAACATTGTAAGAGCTGCATCGCGGTTTGGAGTGCACATATACCTTACTGAAATGTCTCTTTTCATAGTTTTCTGTAAACACTGTATGTTAATTTCTTAACTATGTCCTTAGGAAATTTGTAATTTTTGCCAAAAACGTATTGCAATTTAATTTGTATGAAATTTATAACAAATTTTGTATGTAATATAATTTATTAGTATTGGCAATAAATTTATATCCACATTTCATTGTAGTTATGAACAGAGCCATTCTGTGGGTTTGCACGGCCTGGGCGCAAATTTTTGTGCCCCCCCTTCAATTAAAAGATCCTGAAGTACAATAACACGTTACGTTACTTCCCCTAAATTGTGCCGCCTGGGTTCGTTGCACCTTTTGCACCCCGGTACAGAATGGGCCTGATAATGAAATATATACAGGTATGTCCTATGCTTTTGAACACCAGTGTATTAGTACGTTGGATGGGATAATGTTGAGAAAGTAATCTGGAACTTTTACCAGCCACTTCTGGCTTCCATTTAGTTAGGTGATGGTCTCACACCAAGCAGTGAAATTCATGTACCCCCCCCCCCCTCTGAAGACATTCACAAAACATCCATGCATGGCACGATTTTCTAGTCACTTGATCAATTAAGCTGGCAACTGGACTCAGCTGGAATACTTAGTTGCTTGGGTAATTCCAAACCAACCAATCAACCAACCCAGCTTCCCACGATATTAATACAATAGACCTATTCTAGTAAGAGCATGGTGGCATAATAAACCTCATCATCATAATTATATATCAGGAAACCTCATAACTTTTTATGGGTTTCCTGATATATATATCCTCAAAGAGTGTTGAGGCTGCTATGACAACAATATGTGATTTTAGTTTACATGATTACTAGTTGTCTATCAACAGTTTTCCTCTAAATTAGTCTACAATTTTGTCATATCTAACATTTTGCACTTCTAAGGCACTTCTGACTGATTTTAAATACTACATTAAATTGAGAATATATACTGTATATGAGACACGAGCTTGTAATTTCCTTTACTTGTAAGAGCTGCTTGTAAATGTTAGCAAAAACAATTCGTCATTATTATTATTATGTATTTTTGCACTTTGCATACAAACAGTGCCTAACAGAAATTTTCAGTATAAGCACTGGAAAAGTCCCAAGGGAGTGGAAAGAGAGCAAAATAATTCATTTGTATAAAGGAGGCTCTAAGACTGTGCTGGCAAATTATAGATCAAACCAGTATCTCAAGAGTAGTGGTAAAAGTACTGGAAAAGTTAGCCAAAGAGAGAATTCAAGAATGGATGGATAAGAATATTATATGAGGGGCATCATGGCTTTATGAAGGGTCGGCCATGTCTTAGGTAATTTACTAACTTTTTATAATATTGACTGCAAAGTTGGACAAAGAGAATGGCCATATGATGATACTGATGGATTTTGCAAAGGTGTTCAATGGAATACCACATGGAAGTTTGTTATTAAAATGGTATGTGGAGGAGCCGAATTCAGGAGAAAGCAGGTGACTAGTGGTGTGCTGCAAATGCTCTGTTCTTGGATCACTACTGTTTAATTTGTACATCAATGATATAGGAAATAATTTGAAGGGGAAACATTCAGGTATTTGATAATGATGCAAAATTGGGCAGGGTAATAATTAATCAAGTAATGTGAAGAGCTTGCAGGATGATTTAAATAGGCTGTCAGTATGGACAAAAAGTGATGGTTGTCAGTTTAATGTGGAGAAATGTAAAGTTATGCATTTTGGGACAAATAGATTACAAGCTGTTTACCATATTGATGAAACTGTACTTCAGGAAATTGATGAAGCTAGGTATTTGGGGTGGTAGTTGATAGAGAGTTGAAGTTTAGAGGGTATATTGCCATGGTAGCTCATAGGATTGCTTCAGATTGCTTAGTTATTGAAGATAACCAAGTAATCCTATAAACAGAAATGTGGTCTTTGTTTAAAGATTCTGATGTTGGCTGTCCTGCCTGTTTGTCTGTACGGTTGCATGGTGCATAGTAGACACCAGGAAAATCTAGGGATTGTAGCTGGTCTTTAGGAAAGCAGATAAGAGATTCCAATTTTTTGCATGGTCTTGAAGGTAAGTAGGTAGTAGGTTCAGCATTTGTAGCAAAACAAGGACAACAAGATCATATTGCATCACAAAGGTTTCAGTAGTAGCACATAAGGTAAAAGTGGTCTGAAGGTAGTTATCAGATTGTATTACTTGGATTTTGGTTATCTTTTTAGAAATATCACAGATCTTATAGGATATCGATGGATTTACTGTAGCCTGTGTTTTTTTGATTTTATAGTAAGAGATGTAGCCATTTGCTAGGAAAGTATTGTATATATAAGTTTGGTGTGATGGTGTTATTTTAATCAACAGGTATCCTTTTGATTAAAATTTTTATAATGCCATACTGTTAAGAGAGTTAGTTGTGATTATTGGTAGATGTTATATGCCTATGTAGATTTTCTGTAGGCAGTGAAAAGCCAAAGATTTATCAGGGTGATGTGTATGAAGAGTGCACTGTTAAGATTTTCTTTTTCTAAAGCGAATCAGATACTAGGATGTTGGCTATTCAAATGTGTGTGGTTCAGTGTATCAAGGCCATGTGGAAAAATAGAAAATGCATCATCTACATAGTGTAGTCAGATGGTAAGTCTCTGTGGAATAGAGTTTAAAGTTTTAAGGGGATGAGAAAGCAGAACTGACTGTGCTATGTGCTTATTTGAATTTTTCCTTGCCAAATGAAATAATCCAGCTTCATAGCAAACTGAAATTCAGTATGGATAAAGTCAAAGGTATTTTAAAGTGGAACATTGGGGAATAAAGAAGACATCAAAACTAACCATTATGTCAGTGTTGTAGAGGATGAACTTTTCAATATTGGACTCAAGTGGGAAGACTTCTTTACACGAGGAAGTTGCTAGTATTCTGCAAGAGCATTTTGGCTAAGCATTGCCTAATTTGCAGATAAACAAATTAGTCTTCCACAGTTGGGTGTATGGTGCAGTTTTGTTTGTGGATTTTAGGCAGTCCATATATCTGGAGAGAGGAGTCTGGAATTACTTGATTTTAATTTATTTGTGATGTCTGCTGGATGGGAAGTGACACGTTTGAGAAGCCTGTGAATAGTTTGATCTATGTATTAGCAGGATCATAGTCCTATAGATGGCAAGCAAATTGATTGTTTGGCAAGGTGGATAGCTGATGTATGTAATCAGGGTGATTACACAATGCTCCAAGATCCCTAGACTGATCAGTTTCTTCTAGCATAATCTCACAAATATAATGACATTGGATATCTAATCACTTCAAAGTGCATAACTTTCCATTTACTGACATCCATTTTCCCATGCCCACAATTCCAGCCTATTCAAATCATTCTGCAGGTACTGCATATCAACAACATTCCTGATTACCCTACCTATCTTTGCATTATCAGCAAATAGCTGTATGTTTTCTGTCAATTCCTTTTCCAATATTATTAATGTACAGATTGAATAACAGTGGACCAAGGACTGATCCTTGTGGTACACCACTAGTTATTTATTTTTTTTATTAATCTTTATACTGGTTATGGGCAGTACTACCCTTACATCACGTCCAGACTTGATATAGGCCTAAGCCTTTACAAGTGTTTTACCCTTTGCCTGTTCTAGTTATCATTGTAGTCATTCTCTGGTGGCAATGGCATGTCACCAGTGTTCCCTGTAGGGCCCTCGAGAAAAGAATATCCTTTTATATCCTTCTGCGTAAGCCCAAGCTGTTTTAAGTCCTTATAACTATCTATGCTGCATATGCCATGTAAAGAGATGGTGGCACTGTTTACTTTATTATTATGGTTTATAATAGTTTACTTTATTATTATGGCTATAGGCTAGTGGGTGCCCTGTTCCCACCACCTGGTCATCAAATACCCAAACGTCACCATCTCTTTTAATCACTAAGTCTGGCTTACGCAAACCTGCAGAGGTCCTATAATGTGGTTCCACCGTGGTCTCTTAACTTTTGTTCTTAAAGTGGTTGTTCAGAATGGAGACCACGGCATCATGCCTCCGCACATGGACCCCATGGGTGCGGAAGCAACATGGGGCTATATGAGACAATGCCCCACTGTAGTGGCAGCCAGCCCTATAGTTTGAGTTGTCACTACCCCATCGAGCTGTGCGGGCTCGAGTAGGCAGGGCATTGATCCTCATCCTGATAAGGTCAATATACTCGAACCTAGGGAGGAGTCTGGTGCCATCCCTTACCCAATCATGCTGGGGAGGCACCAGATATGACTCTTTTAAAGGAGCACCATCTACATAACAGTGCAGTAGAGATGCCCACCTCTTGTGTTCTGCAAGTGCTGACTCAATTAAGGTACCTTGATAATGGAACCAGCCTTTAGCCCATCTAAAGTCCTCTCTGCAGATAGTAGGGGAAGAAGATAGTTCTAACCGTGATTCTGGACAGGCATGGGATCAGCCATCTAAGTGATGGAATCCTGAGCCCACCATCCTTCACCCTCGCATGGAATATGCAGTATGGGTATCAGGCGGCAGTTGGAGCCATGATCTCACGACTGAACGGATAGCCCTGTCCATTCGAGACAGTACTGAGATATGTGTTCTACCAAGCACCAACTTGTGGTAAAAGCGAGGTAGGAGATAGTGGGAAAGGAGAAACGGTCTTTGCTGGGGCTTGAGAGGAGCTTTTCTCAAAGAAGCTCTTCTGTCCCTTCTATCCCACTTTTAGGATAGAAGAGACAGAAGACCTTCCCTTTGGGGTGAACATGATACCGAGGTATCTCCACTCTTCCAGGATGGTCAAAGCATGCAACGGCCTCCCGTGCAGGGAAAAAACTCTATGGTTTCGATCTATAGTATATGATATTTTTGATATGTCAGTCAGCCATCCTCTTATGCATGCTAATATTTTAAATTCCAAACCCATTTCTCCAATTTATGCAACAGTCTTCCATTCTATATTCTATGAAAAGCCTTAACAAAATCCAAAACTATCATGGTGTATCCATTCCCCTTGTCTAGTTCAGTGATAGCATTATTATAGAATATAAGCAAGTTGCTAAAACATGACCTTCCCTTAGTAAACCCATGTTGTTCATTGCAAAGTAGAGATTCACTATCATCCCATTTCTGAATGCGAGTCCTAACCAATTTTTCCACAATTTTCACCACCACTCCTGAGATAGTGATTGGTCAATAGTTGGATACATTGGTCTTTGCACCACCCTTGGGCAATGGGATTACCATACATCTTTCCATTTCTGTGGAATTTTCCCTGTTCTGAAACTAACATTATATAGCTTGATCAAAGGAAGAGCCAGTTCAGCTGACCCCTCTTTTAGCACACGTGCTGATAATCCATCAGTCCCTATTGCTGAATTTTTATTCATATTATGCAATAGCTCTAATAACTCCTCTTCATACACATGAATTTCTTCATTCAGTGAAGAGGTAGCAGTGAATTCAATGTTGCATACACCGCTTGATAGCTTTTAGCAAAATGGGCACTCATTAGTTTAACAACCTCTTCTGCATCTGTGACCCTCACCTCTATGTGCATTCAGAAGAATTATTTTTTCATATTCATTCTTTCTTTTACTTGCAGCATATTGATAGAATTCTTCTGGGTTGTATTTAGCTTGCAGAGCCAGTTTCTTTTCATACTTAGACTTAGCTTTCCATACAACAACAGTTGACTATTCTAGCCTGCTGCTTATAATTTTCATAACGGACATCATCCTTATACATACGGTATTCCTTCCACATCATCCATTTCTTACCAATCTATTGCTTAATAATGTTATGCATCAATTTGACTCGTACCCTATTTATTCTTCGAACTCTCGGGACACATTCAGATATTGCATCATTTAAGTATTTTTAAATGCTTCCCATCCAGCAACTGATCCCATTCCACTGAACTCATTATACTCCTCAGTTGGTCATAATTTCCTGCTGTATAGTTCATTGTGACCTTTCTGGATGGAAAAGTTCATGCAGTACTCACTTCCTAAGTGAATACTGCATGAACACTGTCACCAACCAGAGGCAGAATAGTTATATCTTTAACTGAAAAGCCCTCTGACACTATAATCAAATCTAACACTCTTTGACCTCAAGTTCCTTCTGTCACATGCTGCTTGAGTTATTGTCTTGCAACAGCTCAATAAATTCATATTCTTCTTATGAGATTTTACTGTTCCCCAATCAATATTTGGATAATTGAAGTCTCCAAATATGATTACTCTTTTTGCACCCATCGTCTCTATTTGGTGTTGCATTTCTTCATCACTAGCAACCGATCAACCAGGTCTGTAACAACACCCCCATTATGTAATTGATCTTGTTAGATTCCACCTCACACCAGATGGCTTAAAATTCACTGCCATGAAATACTGTTACTAGTACAATCATAGGCCTCAACACTAACTGGATTCAAGTCATTTGATATCATTAGCAGCAAGTCTCCTCCTCTCCTATCCTGTCTATCCTTCCTAAAAACACTCTACCCTTTACACTCGATATCAGTTAGTATGTCTGATTCTGATAGCCAGATTTCACTAATGCCTACAATCTGAGGTAGGTCCCAACATATTGACCAAGGCAACAAACTCTACTCCTTTGTTTCTGATACTGCTAGCATTCATGTATAGACATAATAATCTACCTGCATGTTCTTTTGTATACTCTTGTCTGCTGTTTGCATGACATAGTTGGGACAAATTGCATATCTTTATTCTTATCTACTGCCTTATACATGGACATCTTTGAACACGTTTGATGAATTTGAACTGGACAAACAAAGTCAAAATTATTCTCTCCTTTTAATCATTTCCATGATAATGCACATTCCTGTCATTAGCACAATTATTAATATTATTATTATTATTATTATTTCGGGCAACACCAAGGAGTCGACAGACTCATCGAGGGAGGCCCTAACATCATGTCAAGAACAACTATTCGGCATTCACACAGTATCTATCATACCTCGCCTTGAACTCATTCACGGTCATAGCACCCACAACAGACTCTGGCAGCTTATTCCACTCATTCACCACTCTCCAAGTAAAAAACCTAGCTCTAACACCCCTGCTAACCACATTCTTGCCCAGCTTCCGTGTATGGCCCCTAGTCCTCCTACCACCAGTCCTATTCTCTAAAATATCTTCTGGATTAATCCTATAGAAACCCTTCAGTAATTTGAATGTCTCAATCATATCACCCCTTTTCCACCTATCAACCAATTTTTGCAACCCATAAATCTTCAACCTGTTCTCATAAGGTTCATTCCACAGACCTGCTATCATCTTGGTCACTAGTCTCTGGATCCTCTTCACCTTCTCCGCATCAAGAAGAAACCCTGGCGCCCATATCTGGGCGCAGTAGTCTAGATGGGGTCTTATCAAGGCTCGATATAGTGGAACAATAACTTGTTTGTCTCTGCTTGTTAAAGTATTTTTCAGCAACCAAGTGATTTGATGAGCTGATTTAGCCACTTTTGCAATGTGCCCCCTAAACTTCAACTCCCTATCCACCAACACTCCCAAATCCCTGGCCTCATCAATCTCCTGGAGTACGGTTCCACCAATGTGATATACTGCTGCTAATCTTTTCACTCCAAAATGCATAACCTTACACTTTGCCACATTAAATTGACATCCATTTTTCCTAGCCCAGTCCTCCAAATTATCCAAATCATCCTGCAATATTTTGACATCCTGTGCACTCACAATTGCTCTACCCAACTTTGCATCATCAGCAAACAAATGAATAGTTCCTCTCAGATCCTTTCCTATATCGTTAATGAACAAATTGAAAAGTAGTGGTCCAAGAACAGAACCCTGCAGCACACTGCTAGTCACAAGCTGTCTTTTGGACTCCACTCCTGAATAAACCGCTCTCTGGTATCTCTCCATCAACCACCCTCCTATCCATCTCACCAACCCTATATCCATCCCCATCTGCTCCAGTTTACTGATTTGAGTTCCATGTGGTATCCTGTCAAAGGCCTTGGCAAGGTCCAGTAGAATCACTGTAAACCCATTACCCTTATCCAGTTCAGCCGTCATTGTGTTATAAAATGTGAGCAAGTTACTGAGGCATGATCTACCCTTCACAAAACCATGTTGTCCCCCATACAGTATCCCATTTTCATCTATCCAATCCTGTATTCTTCTCTTGACTAATTTCTCCAAGACCTTGACAATGATTAATGATATGCTAATCAGTTGGTAATTTACAACAGCAGTCTTGGAACCTCCTTTATATGCAGTGGAACTATTTTCCCCTTTTTCCACCCCCTCGGGACTAACCCAGACCCGAGACTCAAATTAAACAAAATGGTCAAGGGTACTGACAATTCTTTAGCCGCTTCTCGTATGACACGAGCTGGTATACCATCCAATCCCACAGATGTATTGACATTGAGGTTTTGCAATAGACTACTCACCTCCACTTCATTCACCACAATTCCCTTATAATCTATTGGTTCATTCATTTCTGCAATGTCACCACCTGGAAGATATATTCTTGCAAAGTGCTCGCTCAATAATTCAACTATATCAACTGATTCGGTTACCTCCCTACCATCGGCAATTTTTAAAATCATTCTGCCATATACATTTTTTCTTTTTGCAACATGTCGAAAAAAACTGTTCAGGATTCTCTTTAGCCTGTATGGCCAATGTTCCTGCATAATCCTTTTTTGCTTTTCTTATCACACTCGTTAGCCTTCTGGCTTGCTCTTTATACCGTTCATGTACCTGTCGGTCACCTTTCTCCTTAAATTCCCTCCATAGTTGTTTCTTTTTTTGCAGCTCAAGCTTCTTCAACTTCTAGCCCTTGCAGTTGTACATGCCATGGCACTGAACCAATCAATCTCCTAAGCTTGTCATACTTACCAGCCTGATAATTCCACATGTGCCCTGTCTTAATTGTAAATTCCACACCTTTAGCCACCTCCCAAGTCAAGACCCTATGATCACTCTCACCAATTGGTGACAACGTGGTCATATTCGTTGCAGCCAAATTCTCAGATGCAATTACCAGGTCAAGCACTCTCTCACCCCTAGTATTTTCCATTATATGCTGTCGCAGATAGTTATTCCTTAATAACCGCATAAAATCCAATTCCTTCCTCCCATGTGTCCTCTCCTCCTTCCAGTCAATGTTACCATAGTTGAAATCTCCCATAATAATTACCCTCCTTCCACTCATTTCTTCTATTTGCTTATGCATACTATCTCCACTATCTATTCCATCACCTGGTCTATAGCTGCACCCAACTGTATATTTAGTTCTGCTAGTTTCAATCTCACACCAAATAGCCTCAGAGGTGCTCTTTTCTCTATCCTGCAGTTCCACTTCTATTCTTCTTGGCTGTAGCTCATCAGCTATCATCAATAACACCCTCCCCCCGTTTTATTCTCCCTGTCACTCCTGAACACACCATACTCCTCACATTCAATCCCGCTAGCTGTGTCATCTTCTGTCAGCCATGTTTCACTAATGCCAATAACCTGTGGTCTGGAAGTGCCAACCAAGGCCAAAAATTCTTCCTTCTTGTTCCTAATACTTCTGGCATTTGTATACATGAATTGCAGAAGCCAATTTGTCCCATCCCTATTTTGATGCCTTATACTAACTATCCCATTCCGATTCGTGGTCTTTCCTACTCGCTTGGGCATATTACACACATTCACATACTCAACTGTCTCCCTAAAATCTGCATATCTACTCCCCCCCCCCCCAATAACTCTAGTTTCCCTGATTCTGCACATTCACTTCCACTACATTCGACAACACCTTTTCAAGTCTCCGTCCACCAAATCCATTCAAATGTAAACATCCATTTTATATAAATCCTTTTGCCCATCGAACTCATTCCACACATCCACAAATTCCACACCACTCATCAAACATAATTCACGCATAAAGTCATTAGCAGTTATGGCTCTCTTTCTATACTCTTCACTGTCATACCACGAAAACAGACTCACCATCCTAACTCTCTCACTCTTCTCTTTTGCGACCTCAAGCAATTCCTTTACATCCTCACTCATAGCCTTTTTGTTTCCTTTCAAATAATTTATACCTGCCACCACTATCAAGTCTTTCACCCGCTGCTTTTGCATTCTAATTGACTCACTTAAATTCTTAACGTTCGCACCGGGTTGGTATGATTTTGATAAACTCTCAACTAACACTCCTCTTACTAAGGATTCTTCATACAACATGCTCTTTCATTTTGTTTACACTCACTATCATGCCCTTATTTTTTGTGTCATACTTTTGCCGATTATTAGTTGGTACGCTTGGTAAACATTTTTGCCAACGCTCCAGCTGCCGATTTGCCCTATGTATCGCTCTGTGTAATAAAGTGATCTCACTCATTTCATCAGTGTCATCATTTTTATTCTCTGATGATTCATTCAATCGCTCTGTATGTTTACCTTCATTTTCACTTTCAACACCACTCTCACAGCTATCAGGTACTACCTCGCAAATATCACCATTCATACCTCGAATATCACTGTTATCTAGATTCTCACTTTCATCAATGATATCACTCACACAACCTGAAGCACTCTTTAAATCCTCACATTCTTTACACTTTTTGCACACATTCACTCCACTATCGTTGTTTTAACCAGACTCTAACCGCTCTCTTCAATGCATACATTTTGTAAATGGTACACTGAATCAAATCCTTTAAGTTAAGATTTTTAGACAAATATGGCAATCTGGACACCATCTTTGTATTCCTCTTTATGGGATCCATGTGCACAGATAATCATATCTATCAATTTACTATTAAAATACTCAAAAAACACACAAAAATCACCCAGACTTGCTAAAATACTAAAAGTAAACAATACTATGTAAATACTATGCAAATTCATAAATTTTTACTCAAAATATCACTTATCTGTTCAGGAGCTATCCACAAACACGACATACCATATAGCTCTCTAGTGGCTATATATATATATTTAACATTGTCGCTGTTACACACAAATTCTCACCATTCCTCCCATTATAATTTAGTTCCCTGACTCTCCGTGTTAGTTCTCATACCAGTTATTAGTTTTTTAAAATTCCTGATACCAAACACATTCAGGTGTAGGCCATCTCTCTTATATAAATCTAATCTTCCCTGAAACTCACTCCACATATCCAAAAACTCGCATCCATTTCTTCTACAACCTACGCATTGAATCGTTTGCCATCATAGCCCTTCTTCATGAATGAATATTTGATTGAATTCTCAGACTGTGGTGGTCACATGAACATGTCCTTATGCACAAGAACGACAATGCAGCTAGTTTTCAGAAAGCAGAAAGGTTTCACATTCAGAAAAGTTGTGGCAAGATCCACATTAAGGTGAACTGGATTTAATGCAATTTCTGTTGATTTCAAGCTTTTTCTTTGAAGTTTATCACAGCATGTGTATATGATTTCAGATCTATCCCAGTTTACTGAATGCATAGTAGTTGATGGATAGACTGAATCAGAAGAATTAAGAACATTACTGAATAAGACTATGGTTCTGGTTCTGCCATGGGTGATATCTCTGAGATGTTCTTCAATACAAAGTCAATTGATTTCTCTGTTTTTCCATAATATGGGGAATTACAGTCACACCAAAGATGGTACACACCTGAATACCTCAACTTGTCATGTTTTGGTTTTACAAAAGCCAGGATCAAAGCATTGTTGGGGAAGTAATAAGGCACAAATCTTATATTTCTTGAGGATTTTTGGCAGTTTCTTAGAAATAGCTGATATATGGAATAGTGATATAACCTTTCACATCATTACTCTCTTTGACACAGTGTGAAGTACGATTAAACAAGCATGTTGAAATCAACCATTTACAATAACCATTCTTTTGAAAAATCAATAAAAGCAACTTTAATTCTTTGGTGATTTCTTCATCGCTGATGAGAGTACTCTCAAAGTAGAAATAATACCAAACTTTTGAGGTGGATAATGATGAGACCGAACATTAAGACATCTGTTGTTATATGTAAGTTTTCTGTTGATAGAGATCTTCAGTTTTTCAAATGAACAAGTAAATTTTACTGCATCAAGAAAAGGAAGGAAACTATTAACTTCTAGTTTTGCTGTCATTTTATCCTAGGATTTGTTTGTTAAGATAGTTCAGAACTTCTTGAAGTGAATTTGGACTGTGACTCCAAATCAAGAAAACATCATCTGTGTATCTTTTCAATATTCATGGTTTCAATGGAAAGGAGTTTATTGCTTTTTCCTATGCTCGACTGGGGCCATTTCCCTTTCTGCTTATTCATTTTAGAATCCTCTTCAATTCCAACTGTTTCTTCTTGATCCCAGGTCATCCCATTCCTTTCCTGTCTACACATACTCTCACATCCTCTTGGAACATTTGAGTGGTTATGGTGTGAGTCGCTTGGAGAGACTGCTGCTGGAAGGTAGACAAGTGAGTACAGAGAATGAATCAGATCAAGTGGGAAGTGATGTGGAAGAGCAGGAGAGTACGACAGGAGAGATTGAAGAGGTGGTTATGAATGAGGATGTGAGTGGCATGAGTATGGAAAATGAGAGAATGGGTGTGCAAGATGAACAGGGAAACGGGGAGGCTCAGGGTGGACAGGAGTGTACAGCGTGAAAAAAGTGGATGCTCCAAGAGGATGTGTAGATGGGAAAGAAATGGGATGACCTGGGATCAAGAGGAAACAGTTGGAATTGAAGAGGGTTCTAAAATGAATAAGCAGAAAGGGAAATGGCCTCAGTCGAGCATGGAGAGATTACATGCTCGACTGAGGCCGAGCATGGAGAAATTACATCGAATGAGTAGTATCAGTGGAACTAGCTATAGATCCAGGAATGAGCTGTTGTGTTTGTATACAAATGCTACAAGTGTAAGAAACAAGGCAGATGAAATGGTTGACTAATTGAGTCTGTTCATTCAAAAATTGTTGGAATAAGTGAGACATGGTTAGATGAGGACGACATCCAGACAGGAATAGAGATGGAAGGATATGATATTTCATAAGGATAGAAGGGGTAAAAAGGGAGGGGGGAGTGCTATTGATGATAGAGAAAGAGTTGTTATGTCCATACAAAGTAGAGATGCAAGAGCGAAATAGTGGTTTTTTTTTTAGTTTTGAGGCAGTATGGTGTGAGATAGAGGTGAATGGAATGAAATACTTGGATATTGTTATAGACCAGGAAATGTGGATGGTGACTATGAAATGTATAATCAAATTGGCCAAGCAAATAAGAAAAGAGTGATCATTATGGGCAATTTTAATTATGGCAATATAGACTGGAATAATGAGATAGCAACTGGAAGTAAAGAAAATGATTTTCTTGAGTTTTTGAGGATAACTACCTCAGACAGTATGTAACAGAGGGCACACGAAGATTGAGGGTCTTGGATTTGGTCATCTCATCAGAGGATGTAATTATAAATGAAGTGTCAAATCACCCACCAATTGGTGACCATAAGGTGATTACCTGGGTGGTTGCCAGCAGTGTGAGGACCTCTGTAAGAAAAGGGTATATGTGAAACTACAAGAGGGAGTGATTATGTGAAGAGCTCAGGAGACAGCTTGCGGGTGTAGCATGGAACGAGGAGTTCACTGGAAAAGAGATCAATGCAGCTTGGGGATTTTCAAACACTATCTAGTAGATGCAGTGTCTAAATATATTCCAAGAGTGATAAGGTTAAATAAGGTAGGTGTGAAATGGATGAATAAAGAGATTAAGCATGCGATACAGAGAAAAAGGGCATTATGGAGGCAGCATAAGAGAAGTGGAAATAACCAATTCCATGAGGACTAAAAAGACCAGGCAAGGCGGGTGACTTGGTTGGTGAGGATAGCTAAAGAGAGGTATGAACAGCAGTTAGCTAATGAAGCCAAAAAGAATCCTAAGGAGTTCTTTCAATATGTAGCCAACAAAAGAAAGAATGATTATGGAAGGATGACATTGATTGGAGAAAATGGTATAAAGATAGCTGTTGCAGAAAGTATGGTGGAGATACCTAATGAGCAGTTCATAAAGGTCTTTCAATCTTATGAATGTGACTTCATGGAGAGATTGAGAGCAGTTAATAATGGGGAAGATATCTAATTTGCTCAACTCCCCATACACCTTTTGCTCACTGTAAGTGAGCAAGAAGTGTATGGGGAGTTGAGCAAATTAGATATAAATAAGCCTGTGGGACTTGATAATAATACATGGTGATACGTATTCTGAAGGAATGTGCCAGGGAGTTGACACCAGCCTTGACATATTTTTTTAATACGAGTCTTGCACTGGGTCAAGTTCCTAAGGAGTGAGAAGGAGGACAAGATCTGTCACCTCCTTTATGCCACTTCATAAAGGAGGTGACAGAACTCAAGCATCAAACTATAGGCCTATCTGTGTGTCAGGTGTTTAGTTAAGTTGTTGGAGAAGCTTGTGAGAACTAGGATACATAATTGGATTGAAAACAATAATATTATCTTTGATGGACAGCATGGATTTGCTAAAGGGAGGTCATGTTTTAGTAATCTACTTAATTATTACAATAAGGTGGCTGCTTCCATGGACAGAGGAGATGGATACACCATAATACATTTAGATTTCGCAAAGACTTTTGATAGATTATCGCATGACAAGTTGATAGTCAAGCTAGAGCGGATGGGGTTGGATATTAGATTGGTGCATTGGATTGGAGACTGGCTGTCTGTAGGTATCAACAAGTTGTGTATGGAGGGAGCGATATCCAGGAAAGTTTCTTTTCCATTATGCATTATGGTGTGCCTCAGGGTCTTTTAGGGCCATTGCTGTTTAACTTGTATATTAATGTTATTGGTGAAGATTTGGATGGAGATATCAGTTGTTTGCAGATGATGCAAAGTTGGGATGAATCATGAAGAGGAGAGAAGATGTTGTGGCCTTACAAGAAGACTTGAATAAATTGAGTGATTGGACACGGGAATGGGAATGTGAGTTCAATGTTGCAAAATGTAAGGTTTTAAAATTTGGACAACAAAAATTGGATGCATAATTTATGCTTGGTGAGGATATATATTGTCGGAGATGGAGGAAATAAGAGATCTGGGAGTGATAGTGAATGAGGATCTGAAATTTAGGGGACACATAGCCAGAACAACACATGGACTATTGTGCCCAGATTTGGTCACCTGGTTTTCAGAAGGACAAAGAGATGTTGGAAAGGGTCCAGAGGAGACTAACCACTTTAGTCAGTCTCCTCTGGAATGTTGAGTATAAGGAAAAATTGAGAAGATGCAACTTGCAGAGTCTGCAAGTTGCATCTGTAACATATAGGATGCAAATTGCATCCTATAACAACCCCTTAGTTAGTTAGTAAGGGATTGTTATAGGATCAATGCTGGAGAGGTTCTACAGAAAATAATGGGAGATCAGGGAAGAACCAGAGGTCATCCCTGGAAACTGCATAAAGAGGATGTGAGTGAGGGAGTGAGAAGCAGGTTTTTTTCATGCAGAGTTGTGAATGATTGGAATGCCTTTCCTGAGAGTGTGATGTCTACAGAGAATTTGAGTGTGTTTAAAGCACGGTATTATGAGCTGTGTGTATATGATAAAAGGACCTCCTAGATGAGTCTTTGACTCCATGGGGTCTTGAGTAATAATAATATTAAAAAAAAAAGGAAAAAATCCTCCTGAGTAGAGTTTGTCATCATTTAAATAAGGAGGCAGGAATATTCTCATGCTGAAGTTTTTATTCTTGTAAGCTCTTGGCCCACTTGTGTAAGTTGAAAATTTAAAGGCAAACATTGTGCTGCTTGCTTGCTTGGGAATAAAACAATGTTATCATTATTATGTGGGTATCTCTGTAAGATCGTACTGGATCACACAATACTTGCCTGTCCTTAAACTCATTTACTGTTAGGACACACACAACTTCTGGCAGTCCATTACACTCATTCACCACTTCTAAGCAAAAAAATCTAGTTTGCATACCTTTATTAACCACACTCTTAAACAACTTCCAGGAGTGACTCCTAGTACTCACTAAATTTGTAATATACTGAAAAATTTCTTTTGTGTCAATCTTATAGAACCATCATCATCATCATCAAATTCCTGCCATGTACCCTCAAGGGGTGTACAGGATATGACAGTACTACATGAAAAATTTACATCATTACTAACTTCCTATCTACAATTTTCCTCCAAATCAGTCTGTTACTTGTCAAGACTCCAACATTATCAGATCTTATATTTCTATCGTCTAACGCACTTTGTACCGTATCAATCCACCTATATCTTGGTCTTCCTATGGGTTGTTTTCCTGCCAACCTGGCAGAGAACACTTGTTTTGCTAATCTTTCCTCTCCCATTCTATTTAAGTGACCATACCACCTGAGATTAGCTCTGCTAACGCATTCCTGGATGCTGACAATGTCAAGTTCTTTCCTAATATCCTCATTTTTAATATGATATTGCCATTGATGCCATCTGTTCACGCCTCTAATCTTTCTCAGGACTCTCATATCTGCGGTCTCTAGTCTTTGGTCAAGTGTTTTACTTCTGACCCAGCTCTCAGATCCATAAGTTAAAACTGGTTTGAACACTGTCTTGTATACAGCTAATTTAGTGTTCCGACTAATTTCTCTCTTATTCCATATGAATTTATTCAATTGACTTCCCACCATACCAGCTTTGCTGATTCTGTTGTCTATTTCTATATTTAATTTACCATCTTCAGTAAAAATCGTGCCTAAGTAACTAAAATGTTTTACTTGTTCCACAGGTTCTCCATTCACAACACAGTTGACATTTTCAATGATTCTACCTATTTTCATTGTCTTTGTCTTTTTATTGCTGACCTTCATACCATATCTATTACAATTCTTATAGAACCTCCTTTAGTAACTTATAAGTTTCTATTGTGTCCTCTCTTTTCTGCTTATCATCTGAACTTTGCAACCCACTCACCTTTAATCTATCCACAGACCTGTCACCAGCATGGTCGCTCATCTCTGGATCCTCTCACTACCTCCTGATATCCAAGAAACCCATGTGACCAGATCTGTGCATAAGATCTGGTCACATGGGAGACTTCAGGATGCAGCAGAATCATACTCTTATAAAGCAGGTAATAGCCCCCCCCCCACCTTTACTTGTTAGTCTATTTTTCAAGAAAGATATTTATTATATAGTAGACCCCTCAGTGTAGTGAATCCCTAGGGACAAGAGAATAGTTTTTTTGCAAGATTCGCTATGTTGAACCTTGCAAATAAACTGTTTGCAAGGTTCGATATAGTGAAGTTTACAAACTATATTTATGTGCAAATAGTGTCAGCCATTTTTTTTTAGGAAAACAAAATTGCTGATATCCCTCCCCACTTCATTCCCAAAAAATAAAGGAAATGGATGGGGAAATGGAAGAAGAGAAGAGTATGAAATTATAAAAATTAAAATCTAGAATTAATATTTAACTTTTGTAATGTTGTGACAGCTAATATTAATATCACATCTTATTATTGTCGCTTACCTAAAATTAATGCTACTTAACATGCAATTCATGACAAACTAATATTGCAATCTGTACCATTAAAATCAAAAATAACCTGAAAACTTGATTAGTCAGTGAACTTTATAATTGTCTGCTTCCAATTAGAAAAAGAGAGTGACACAAGTTATGAACAGCTAGTCTGCATTAGTCAGTCTAGGACAGTGGTTGGCACAGTACTAGTGTGAACAAATCAGCGGCATTAGGTCTCTGTCCCATTAGGAGACTGACTTGTTCACACCAGCTGTGCCAACCCCCCCCTCTTCTTTAGGTTGATTAATATGGATGACTAATAATATAGCTGTTTATCAGTGTCCCTTCATTCTTTGTAAGTGGAAGTGACCAATTATATATAAATTTGTCTGGCTGTTTAATTTTTCAAGTTATTTTTTATTTTCATAGGACCACATATATTTAGTTCATTATGATGATTTTTGTTAAGTGACATTAATTTAATGTAGTGTAATGTTTCAAAATTTAAATATTAATTGTGGATTTTCATCTTTATAATTTCATACTCTTCTAGTTTGTCTTATATATCTCCCCTTATTGTTTACATATGTACTTTTTCATGTAGTCATTTTGCGTTGTTTACGTATAGTTCTTGCCAATCCTTTCTAGTCTGTTATGAATGCATGATTTCCCACCATTTTCTAATTTTACTGGTCTTTTTTACTATTTTCTTCTATGTTTTATTTCTAGTTTTAATACAAAATGTGAATAAATTTCATATTGTTATTATTATTATCATTCCTGTCCACCATAGAATCATAACTCATTGCAGGAAGCCCATCTTAGACAACACAGTCTATCATACCACTCCTTAAGCCCATTTACTGTTTGTACATGCACCACTCTAAGGCCCTCCATGGAAAAAAAAGCCACTTCTCACCCTACTCACCACATCCTTTCACATTCCCTAGGGATGTCCTCTTGTCCTTGTCTATTACTGTTTCTACTATTTCATGCAGTACTTCTCATAGGATTATATCCAACAGCTGTATTTTGTGACATGAATTTTTACGTCATTTGTGAGGAAATTTGGTTTGCTATGTGCGAAGGTTTTGTGCAGTTACTATGTGCAATAATGAGCATAATGTAGCATTAGTTTTGTGAGAGAACTTAAGCTAAGTCTTTTCACTTTTCCATAGTTTATTATAGCACATCATTTCATTACAGTGGTGGTCACTGTAGTGCATGTCTACTGTATTTTCTTTTAATAGTTTTTAATGCTTTTTAGGTTCTTTCCTTTTATATTATGCATTTTGTAAAAAAAGAAATAAAAAATAATAGTAACAATAATAATCTAGACACTATGCATCATTGTGTGTGTGTATGTATATGTATATATATATATATATATATATATATTTTTTTTTTTCAAGTTATCCTTGACAGAACCTGAAGAACCTCTTTATCCGTCTGATGATTTATATGGTATTGTTGGCGATAATCTGTTAAAAAGCTTTGATGTTAAGGAGGTAAGTAGCATTTACATTTAAAAGCAGAAACAAAACATTATAAAAAGCAGACTTGTAATTTATAAAATTTTCTGTTTGAAAAATAACTTATCAAATATGCTTACTATTGATGCTGTTATATTTTACTGCAAAATTCTTCTAGTGTTTCAAAAGGAACTAAGTGAATCCTCTCACTATTGCAAATACCATTATAATACACAAAATACTGGGAGCCTTAATGTTCTTATTATTAGGATTTTGGTAAATCATTAGGTTCCTTTTTGTAATTGCTACTGCAGCTAAGTACTTAAGTGACTTTAAATATGAAGTCAGTTATGTAAGTCAAATTACCCAGTTTTCTGTAATTTAAAAATTTTATTTAAAGATATTGCTTATGGGGAAAACTAATGCTTATGATTAAGAATGAAATCTTGTACATTTACAGGTAATAGCACGAGTAGTAGATGGAAGTAAATTTGATGAATTTAAAGCTCTTTATGGCGATACATTAGTCACAGGTGAGATTATTTTTGGCCTGAAACTTTCAAAATATATGATCTAATTAAAAATTGCCTGTTTTGTCATTAAATTTTGAGAAATTTAGCTATAATTGAAAAATCTTTGGTAAAAAATATATAAATGACTATTTCATTATTTTGTAATTGCACTTAAAGAGCACAGGAATATCAAAAGAATGTCTACCTTTGTTTCCTTGACTATAGCAAGGCTTTTGACTCTGTAGATCATATGAAACTGAAACTGTGGAATGCGTTAAGAACAATGGGAGTCCCAGAGCATTTCATTATCCTTCTGAGTAATCTTTATTATAATTCCTCATTTCCGAACAGATCTTGGAGAAACCGAGTATTTCACAATAGGTAAAGGGGTGTGACAAGGATGTATTTTATCTCCGTACCTGTTTAACTCGTACAGCAAATACATTTTAAGAATGGCAGGGCTGGAGGAGTTTTCAGTTGGAATTAAAATTGCTGGAAGAAATATTAATAATTTGAAGTATGCAGATGATACCACCTTGCTAGCAGAATGCAAAGAAGATTTGGAGGAACTTATTATGAAAGTTAAAGAAGAAAGTGCTAAATATAGTCTTAAACTTAACCTCAAAAAGACAAAAGTTATGGCAACATGTGAACTTAATGATTTTGAAGTAGATGGGGAGAAAATGGAAGCAGTTAACAATTTTATGCTCCTAGGATCCCGAATTGATAAAGGTGATTATTGTACTGAAGAAGTTAGAAGAAGATTATTACTTGGAAAGAAAGCAGTGACAAATTTAAGCAAGATCTTTAAAGATAAAGATATTAGCCTCGCAACAAAAATCAGAATCGTGAAAGCAATGGTATTCCCTGTGGTACTGTATGGATGTGAAAGTAGGACCCTGAGAAAGAGTGAAAGAAGGAAGATAGATGCATTTGAATTATGGGTTTTGAGATGCTTACTAAAAATACCATGGACTGCAAATCAAACCAATAAATTAGTGTTAGACAGAATAAAGCCAGATTGCTCCCTCAAAACTATAATCATGAAGCAAAAATTGTGATACTTCGGACATATTATGCGAGCAAATGACAGTCTGGAGATGATGATGCTTGTTGAAGTTGATGGAAGCAGGAGAAGAGGAAGACCAAGAATTAGATGGGTGGATGGAGTTAAAGAAACAGAATTCTCTTGGAAATTCTGAAAGATATGGCCAGGGACAGATCTGAATGGAGAATGTATGTTCACAGAATCACCAGGAGTCGAAAACGACTCGATGGAACATAACAACAACAACAACAATTGCACTTAAAAATTAGTTTGGTAGACACAAGCAAGGGTTAGGAAACAGTTAAACATTAAACTACTGCTTCATTTTGTAAATTGAACTAAAATGGAGTAAAAAAATTGTTCTCATGTATTGAAATGCATGTGCGTTTCATATAAAATGAAACTGAGAGCACAGCAAAGCATTATATCACAATATTTATTAGAGTAGCACACAAAACATTTTGCAGTCAGTTTATTTCTATTATTACTTTTTTGCCATGTAAAAAAAGTTCTTTCTGAGTTCCAAAGAGGGAAAAAAAAAGTGACGCCTGTTTACTAAACAGCATCACTTTAAATTTATAAAGTATATTATGGTTTTATTTTTCATAAAAATAAATGAATTTCATTAAAATAATGTTGTTTTATTTTTGACGGTATATATCAGAACACAAAATTAGAAGTAAATAATAATTTATTGACTTATTGCTGATATTTTGCTGGTGTTATAACCAGCATCTTCAGGGCACAAAAACAGTTTGTCACAATATGCGAGACTACAACAACAACATGGTGTAATCAATGGACTAGTTTAACAAAATTGTAGCAGCAACACAAAGACTAAAGTCCTAATTAGGCGCCCTCTATCTGAAAAAAAAAATTGCAGTTACTACACAAAGACTAAAGGCCTAAAAAAAACAGAGAGAAAAAGCCGGTACTAGTTATGTCTTAAGATGACTGTCTCCCAGATCTTAGGCAAATTTATACAGCCATATTTGTTGAGATTTGGAGTATGTTTCAAAGCTTCTGTTGCTTCTAAGAACAATCTTTCCAACTTGTAAGAGTTTATGTACAGTACTTTTGTTTTCTTGGTGGTGGTGTAGGGTATGGTGATGGAAATGCCATCACCATACCCTACATCCGTGGCACATCCGGAAAAATAGCCAAGATTTTAAAAAAGTACAACCTACACGCAGCATTTAAGCCCCACTGCAAACTTGCTACCCTTATCCGCTCTACAAAAGATCAGCTCCCTTGGCATACTTTGGACAGACAGGCAGCTCAGCCACTATCCGCCTGGAGGAACATAAGTCATACATCCTCAAACACAACTGTGGTCAGTCAGGCTTGGCTGACCATGTCTTGGATACAACCCACAGGATCTCATGGAAAAAAACCACCATGCTCCACCACAGCAAATTCAAAAAAGAGAGACTATTCTTAGAATCAGCAGCAGCAGCTCTCAGGAATCGACCAAATCTCAACAAATATGGTTGCATTAAGCTTCCTAAGATTTGGGAAACGCTTATCACCAGAGGTCCCACTTTACATTCCAGGGCACTTACAACTGCCCTTAAAGGGCGCTCCACTTAGATAGGACTTTAGTGTCGCCCACATGGTTGGGCTTAGTATTGTGTGTTATTTGTTTTTGATGTTACATTAGTTTTTTTGTAATCCCTGAAGATGTCTCATTTACTGAGACGAAATATATAGGAAGTATTGAATTCTGTTTTAATCCTTTCTGAGTGCTGTATACAATCCATTAAACCTCCAATATGATGTCCTCACAGCACTTAAACCTCTACACACGGGTCTCAAAGATATCACTAGATGATTTCACATGGAAAAGAATTATTGGAAAGCTTGAAGATGGCCATTAAATTACTGATATTGCTAGAGAGTTTGGAATCTCACATACTGTTATATCTAGGTTCTGGGCAGCGTTTCAAACCAATGGAATGTGTTCCAGACATTTGCTAAGAGTTCATGGGTGCTCTGCTATAGAGCATGAAGACAGATGCTTGGCAAAATGCAATCAACACTTCATGGCAGGTCAGCTTGCAAGTTGGCTCCATTCAAGCACAAGTATGTGAATATCTCAATGAACCATGGCAAGATGTATGTGACAAGTAGGCATATACACCCAAAGTCCTGTAGTTTTGCGTTGCTTTATCCACAGCTCATTGTAGAGCACATTTTCAGTGGTGTTGTATCCATATAAATTGGACAAGATGCCAATGGGCTAATGTACTCTCATCTGTAAAGAGTGAAATGGTACTGTTTACCATCCTGAGAATGTTATTGAAAGGGATGGATACCGCAGTGCTGGGGTCATGGTGTGGGAAGGCATTATGCTTAATGGATACACTGAGCTACAAGTGTTGGAAAACTGGACTATAACTAGTAAACGATATTGCAATGAAGTTCTTCAACATTATGTTTGATTGTTCCATGGTGCTGTAGACAAAGAATTCATTTTTTATGGATGACAGTGCCACACTACATCGTACACAAGCAGTGGAGATACTTCTGGAGATGGAGGATATTAATCAAATTGAGTGGCCAGCACACTCCTCCAGATCTCAACTCCATAGAACATGTTTGGAATGCAATAGGGAGATGCATTGTTGCTTGAAATTCCACTCCAGAAAACTAACAAGGCCTTATTCTTGCTCTGAAGGAGGAGTGGGTTTGCCTCAAGAACTCCTGCATCACTTGGTGCTAAGAATGGCACAATGTTGTGAGAACTGCATTGCAGTTCAGGATTAACATTTTCCATACTGAAATGTATCTCTGCATAGTTTTCTGTAAGCACTATACATTAATTCCTTAACTATGTCCTCAGGAAATTGGTAACTTTTGCCAGAAAAGTATTGCAATTTGATTTGTATAAATAAAAATTTGCATATACAGGTATAAATGTAGTTCGTCCTTAGCTTTTGGACACCAGTGTACATTATGTATACACTTCATAGCCTCATTACTTTGTCATAATCTGAACAAACAGGCAACAAAAAGTGCCATCTGTTTAGTGTTCATCTGTCAGTTTTCCTGCCTGCTGGAAGGAAAACCCAAACAACTGAGAAAATTCTGTCGTCTCTGTGGGATTTTGGCTAGATATGTCACAAAATCTGTAATTCTTTTAGCTCAGTGAGTCTGCCAGGAATCTTTTATTTTTTATAAGTCATAAAAATAAGTGTTAAGTCAGTTTGCACTGTTTTCTATTTTTTTTTTTTCTTTCCATTTGATCTCTATGTATTGTGGTTTTGAATTACCCATTGTGGTATTGCAGTGCCATGTAATTGCCCTAGCAGCAACTTTTAAAACTACCTGCTTTTATAGAAGCTTCTTTCGAAGTATATCATTGGGGACATTTGTCATTTGCATAAATGGTATGGTTGCAGTTTCACTGCATGCCAGGAGTACCATACATAATTTACATGCATTGCAATACCCTGTATTTGCCCTAGTGACAACTTTTAGATCTAATGTTGGTTTTTGTGCAAAATAAAATTCCATTGCTGCACATGTCATCATGTTAAATTTTTCCACTGAGTAGTTATCCAGTTACAGCCTATTGAAATGTGAACTTTAATTATAATCACCCTGTACTTGGGTAGTTCAACCCATTTCAGATTTTATTACTATCAACAATGTTTTTCAAAATTTTTATTGTGCTGTTTGTCAGGTTTCCAATTTAATCACAGCTTACTATATGAAGTAGTCCTTTTATCTATAAATTTTTGCTTTCCTAATATCTCACACTTCACTTTGTATTCTAGCTTTATATATATATGTGATACAAATCAGAAAGCATTTTTAGATTCTGTGATGAGCTTAAGGGAAGAATTATTAAATCAACAGAAATTGTTCCTGAATCCTGTCCATCTTACTACTCTAAGCTCTTTCTGATTGTTATTCCTCAGCTATCCAACATTGACATATGCTATTTGCCAAGCATGAGATCATGAACATGCATCCAGAACAACACATTCAAATGTCAGCAATCCATTTGCAACTTAATTAATAGCTGTTGTTCTCTTGTAATGTATATTTTTAGTATTTCTCTTTTCACAATATGCACCTGATGAAGTCTTCTCAGAAGACAAAATTAGTTGTGTGTTCCTATAATAAATAGTTTTAATCTTTTCTCAGCTTTTAGTTTTTTTCTTATGTCACATGGCTGAGTAAATCCGTTTTGTAATTTTTTTAACACTCATGAATTTTAATAATACCAAATTCTTTTTTTTTTTTTAATATCTTCATTTTTAATGTAGTTTTGTCATTGATGCCATAGCATATGTTAAAATTAGTTTGAATTATCTTCTTATATTTCTTGGTTATGTATTTGCTAGCTGGTTATCTATATTAAAATTAATATTAAGATATTTTTTAATAGTTTAATATATTTAAAGATTCCTACGTAACATTGTAACCAGTCTGTCATGAAAAAAGCTATTTGATTATTGTCACTGACTAGAGGAACTATTTCAACTATTTCTCAGCAGAATTCCCTGTTCCTGAGTCAGTTGATCTCTGGATTTTTCTATTCAGAAAAACTCAGATTTTTAATTCTGCAACTCAGAAAATTGATTATTAAATTTGCACTATTCCAAATGGTAATATACCATTTAGGAATACGAGATGGTGTCAGTTGTCTACTGTACTCTGATCCCAAAGTCTTCAAACTGTCAATAACTGTGAACTCAACTACAGAAGAATGCCAACCACTAAAGGATGGAGTGTGGCTATTCACTAATTTCCAAAAGTTAAGGCTAAGTGCATCATCTGTATCTCGGTTGATAATAGCAAGTGTCCTTTGGTTGGAAAGACTTTGATTTGTATCTATCTCTGATGCAAAGAACAATTGAGGGCTTTCATCTGAAGGTGAGTTAGATATTTTCATACAGAGGTAGCAACAAAGTTTTTAGTCCCAGTAACTCAAGTTTTACCTCCCATACATCTGCCAATATAACACACCATCCCATAGAGAATGCAGCAGATGAATGGCAGCTCAGCTCCATTAAAAATGCTCGTAAACTTCTAATGAGTTGACTCAGTCATCCTCGGATAGAAGAGAGTCAGGGTTTAGGAGTTCTGCCTATGCCCTTTCACATCAAAATTGGTTGATATTAAACTTGAAGTGTTTTTTTTTTTTAATACTTAAAAAGTAAATTCGTTAAATCACTGCTGGTATTAAAAGTTAGACAGAATTTCTTAATATGATTCAAAAAGTTGTTCATTTAATGTTGAATTAAATATAGGAATAGTTGAGTTGTGTGAGAGGAACAGTAAACAAAAAAAGGGTGAATTGTGTTCTGTTGTAGAAATGACCAGTTTGTTCTGGGAAAATCCAAAAAGTTCTATTCATCTGTAACTATGGTAGCATAAGGAATAAGAAATCATTCGCTGTCATATTGTGTAAAGAGTGTAACCATGTACAACTTCAAAGCAGGATTTTTAAAGACGACTGAAGTAGTTGCTGTGTTTTATGAATAGTGAAGATAATTAAAAATATATATATAAATCTCACAAATGGGCTCCTAGTCTTTAGTACTTTTGAGTTGGCACTGTGGAGTTGGCAAATGGATTACTCATCCATTTGCCAACTCCACAGTGCTAGGCCTTATGATACTTTGCCAGCCACATTTCAGGCTGCCAGTAGGGGGGGGGGGGAATTCATGTTGGCCAATGACATGCATCTACCACCTAAGGCATTCGAAAAACAAATGTGCTCCTGGTGGGATTTGAATGCACAGCCTGTTGGTTGGAGAGTGATACATTAGCTATTCAAACAAACAGTCCAAAAAAAAAAAAAAAAGTCAGAAAACTGTTACCATTCAAAAGAATGCAGTATCAGGTGTGATTATGAGAAACTTTCATTCTTTGTCTAGCAAATTTTTAAAAAATAAAATCGTTGGTTTGGAAACATCTTGGAATAATCAGGCAAAGCATTTTTAAGACTCTGTGCATTTATGATGAATTAGAATTTGCTATCATAAAAATTCATGTATTATTTATGCAGTGGTAGAAATAATTGCAAAAACTAGTAAGCCCTTTAATGATTCAAAACTTATGAAGTATGGTTTGTTAGTTGGTTTTACAGATGTGTCTAAATGAGAAAGAAGAATTTGAAGATGTCAGTGTAACAAGAGATGATAGAGGTATGTATGATTTTAAGACCAGTGCAGTGGGGTTGCTATGCAAGAATGATGCTGGCTAGCCTGCAAATCTCATGAAATGCTCCTCCAAAATAAATTATTTTTAGGAAAGCTATTTTCTAAAAATATTTTCCAATGCAACCTTTTCAACCTTTACACTTTTCAATTTTTTCCTGATAATCACTTTTCCAGCATATTTTTTTTCCAGAATTCATGTCATAAGTATAAAAACTCACAAAATTATTTTGTGTGCACACTTTTGTTTTCATTAATGCCTTCATATTATGTTATCCGAAATAACCATAGAACGTTGCATTAAAGATTGCTGTATACTGGTGAGCTACATGTTCTCTTGACAATTCATTTATAAATATTATCACAACCAAGCCTTTAGCATATGGCTATCATCCACAGAAAATAATTTATTGGTAATAGTAAATTTTGCATTGTGATTTTCTAATTGATTTCTAATCAGTTATCAGAAAATCAATAATTTTCTAGTTCAGTTGATTTTCTTATCAGTTTCTCTAATACTATCTCTCTCTCTCTCTCTCTCTCTCTCTTGATAAGCCATAGCTCTGCCACTAGAGAAGTAATCACTAAAAAATATTTTGGTATAGGTAACATCTCAGTTATATTCATTCATTTATAACATATGTGATGTTTTAATAATTAAAATGTACAAGCAATAGTTTAAACTTGTGCTGTTCTATCTCTGTTAAAAGCCAAAAATAAACTGAGTTTAGATTATGTTAATAAAAAAAGTTCTGTTTTGTAGTATCTAAATTAAGCTGTGCTATATTTCCTTAGTTTGTTCACATCCAATAACATGTAAAGATGAAGAATAACTTTTGCAAGCTAGTTTTCATCTTTAGATTGTTACTGGAGGTGAATATAAGCAATCAAGTATATGAAGACATTGCTTTTGATTATTTTCCTTGTTATTTATATATATTTTTAAAACTTCTCTGTTCAAGTATTACTGTTATTTATTAATTCACAAGCTATAAATGAGAGTGGCCAATCAGCGATTTCCAGAACTGCGTGTTTAGCCTCTTTGGGATTTACATGATGTCACATGTACATTTATTCTGATTGTAATTAACAAAGGACCATATTTGGTTACTTTTCTGTACTAGCTCTGTTTATATCTTGACTGGCTACTTTTGCTATATGACTTGTAATACATGACTTTTTTCAAGAGCACTCTTAAGAAAAGTTTATGAACCAAGATTATTTTATAGGTTTTGCAAGAATATATGGATATCCTGTAGGCATCATTGGAAACAATGGGGTTCTATTTTCAGACTCTGCTTTGAAGGTAAAATATGCAATATCTTATTGCTGTAGTGTTTCATGTATTATTCATAATTTAAAATTGTGCATGCTTAACCATTATATATGCCAAGCAGTAGGATTTTAATATTTCTGTAGTATTTATGTATTTATTATTCTTACTGTATTAATTTCTTTAAAATTTCTTTGGGTATAGAAACATTGGCATTTATATGCTTTATACTAATGCCAGGAGTATCCGGAATAAGGGAGAGGAATTGGTGGTGCAGATAGCATCAGCCTGGCCAAAAATTATTGGGATCACCGAGACATGGTTGACAGAAGGGGATATAATAACAGGAATAGAAGTCACTGGGTATAGCATTTTTCGTCAGGATAGGAGGGGAAAGCGTAGTGGTGGGGGTACTGCTTATGATAAGTGATGACCAATGTCCTCTAAGAGTGGAGGCTTTGGAAGGAAGTGAGACAAATGATTTTGAGAGCGTATTGTGTGAGGTAGAGGTAGGTAAGACAGGATATTTAGTGGGGTGTTGCTACAGACCCAGGAGCACAGAGGATGGGGACCAGGAGATGTTTAGACAGCTAAGTTTGGCAAGTGCAAGAAGAATGATTGTTATGGGAGATTTTAACTACAGTAGTATAAATTGGAGAGAGGAAGATGCATGTAGTCAGTGTACTAGCTGTGAAATGTACGCTTTGCGGAGTGCGGTCGGAGTGTGGTTAGATGATGATAAAGGATTGAATGTGTGTAGAAAATGTAGGGAGAATGCGGAATTGAAGTGTATTTCGGATCGTGAGTGTGATATTTTTGTCAACCTTCAAAATGAAGGAAATAGGGATATGACAAGAAACGGCAATGTTGTACATGAAAATTGTGAGAGTGTGAATGTAGAAAGTGTGAATGATAGTATAAATGGTTTCTCAGAGAACAAAAAAGATGAGATAGATGCATTGAGTGAGATCGCGTTGTTGAATAGTGCGATAGAAAGAGCAAAACAGCAGCTAGAGTGCATGAACAAAAGTAGACTGAATGAACCAACCAATAATAAAAGGTATGACAGGAAAAATAGACGTATGAATGTGAACATGAACAAAATGAAGGATAGAGTGCTGTATGGAGACTCGTTAGTACGAGGTGTGTTAGTAGAGGATTTGACAAAATCGTACCAACCTGGTGCGACCATAAAGGACGTAACTGTGTCTATTAGAGAGCAAAAGGAAAGGGTGAAAGAAATGATTGCTGTGGCAGGTACGAATGATTTGAAAGGAGATAAAATGGAAATGATAGAAGACCTGAATGAATTGTTTGAGGTAGCAAAAGAAAAGAGTGAGAGAGTTAGAATGATTAGTCTTTTGCCACGATATGACAGTGAAATGTTTAAAAGGAGGGCTAAAATTGCAAATGACTTTATGCGTGGGTTATGTATGACGAGTGGTGTGGAATTTGTGGATGTGTGGAGTGAGTTTGATGGGCAAAAGGATCCATATAAGATGGATGGCTTGCATTTGAATGGTTACGGTGTAAGAAGACTTGAGAAAGTGTTGCTGAATGTAGTGGATGTGCAAATTCAGGGAAACTAGATTTGTTAGTGGGGGGGGGGGTAGAGATACAGTCCTTATGGAGGCAGTTGAATGTAAGAATGAATATAATATGCCAGAGCAAATAAGGACAACAAATCAGAGTGGGATAGTTAATATAAGGCATCAAGGTAGGGTTGGGGCTAATGGGGGTCTTAAATTCATGTACACTAATACTAGGAGTATTAGGAACAAGAAGGAAGAGTTTTTGGCCATGGTTGGCACTTTCAGACCACAGGTTATAGGTATTAGTGAAACATGGCTGACTGTAGATGATATAACTAGTGGGATTGAATGTGATGGGTATAGTGTGTTCAGGAATGACAGAGAGAATAAAATGGGGGGAGGAGTATTGTTGATGATAGCTGATGAGCTCCAGCCAAGGAGAATAGAAGTTGAATTGCAGGATAGAGAAAACAGCACATTTGAGGCCATTTGGTGTGAGATTGTGGCTAGCAGAACTAAATATACAATTGGGTGCTGCTATAGACCAGGTGATGGAAAAGATGGTGGTGACAGTATGCACAAGCAAATAGAAGAAATGGGTGGAAGGAGGGTGATTATTATGGGAGATTTCAACTATGGTCGCATTGATTGGAGTGAGGAGAGGACACACGGGAGGAAGGAACTGGATTTTATGCGGTTATTAAGGGATAACTATCTGCGACAGCATGTAATGGAAAATACTAGGGGTCAGAGAGTGCTTGACCTAGTAATTACATCTGAGGATTTGGCTGTAACAAATGTGACCACATTGCCACCAATCGGTGAGAGTGATCATAGGGTTTAACTTGGGAGGTGGCTAAAGGTGTAGAATTTTCAATTAAGACAGGGTACATGTGGAATTATCGGGCGGGAAAGTATGACAAGCTTAGGAGTTTGATTGGTTCAGTGCCATGGCATGTACAACTGCAAGGACTAGAAGTTGATAGTGCATGGGAGGTAGTTAAGAAGTGCTTGCATGAAGCAATGGCTGACTGTATACCTAGAGTCCGAATAATAAATCAAGTAGGGGTTAAATGGATGAATAACACCATTAAGCTTGAGTTGCAAAAAAAGAAACAACTATGGAGGGAATTTAAGGAGAAGGGTGACTGGCAGGCACATGAACGGTATAAAGCGCAGGCCAGAAGGGTGACGAGTGTGGTAAGAAAAGCAAAAAAGGATTACGAGAGAACATTGGCCATGCAGGCTAAAGAGAATCCTAAACAGTTTTTTAGATATGTAGCAAGTAAAAGGAAAAATGTACATGGCAGATTGATTTTAAAGAATGCCGATGGTAGGGAGGTAACTGAATCAGTTGAGATAGTTGAGTTACTGAGTGAGCACTTTGCAAAAGTATATCATCCAGGTGGTGACATTGCAGAAACGAATAAACCAGTAGATTATACGGGAATTGTGGTTAATGAAGTGGAGGTGAGTAGTCTATTGCATAACCTCAATGTCAATACATCTGTGGGATTGGATGGTATACCAGCTCGTGTTGTACGAGAAGCAGCTAAAGAATTGTCACTACCCTTGACCATTTTGTTTAATTTGAGTCTCGGGTCTGGGTTAGTCCCGAGCGGGTGGAAAGAGGGGAAAATAGTTCCACTGCATAAAGGTGGTTCCAAGACTGCTGTTGTAAATTACCGACCGATTAGCATATCAGGAATCATTGTCAAGGTCTTAGAGAAAATAGTCAAGTGGAAAATACAAGATTGGATAGAAGAAAATGGGATACTGTATCGGGGACAGCATGGTTTTGTGAAGGGTAGGTCATGCCTCAGTAACTTGCTCACGTATTATAACACAGTGACGGCTGAACTGGATAAGGGTAATGGGTTTACGGTGATTCTACTGAACCTTGCTAAGGCCTTTGACAGGATTCCACATGGAATTCTAATCAGTAAATTGCAGCATATGGGAATGGACATAGGGTTGGTGAGATGGATAGGAGGGTGGTTGACGGAGAGATATCAGAGAGTGATTTACTCGGGAGTAGAGTCCACAAGACGGCCTGTGACTAGTGGTGTGCCACAAGGATCTGTTCTTGGACCACTGCTGTTTAATTTGTTCATAAATGATATAGGAAATGATCTGAGAGGAACAGTTCATTTGTTTGCAGATGATGCGAAGTTGGGTAGGGCAATAGTGAATGCAGATGACGTCAAAATTTTGCAGGATGATTTGGATAGATTGGAGGTCTGGGCTAAGGAGAATGGATGTCAGTTTAATGTGGCAAAATGTAAGGTTATGCATTTTGGGGTGAAAAGATTGGCGGCAGTTTACTGCATTGGTGGAACCCTGCTCCAGGAAATTGATGAGGCACGAGATTTAGGAGTGTTGGTGGATAAGGAATTGAAATTTAGGGGACACATTGCAAAAGTGACCAAAACAGCTCATCAAATCACTTGGTTGCTGAAGAATACGTTGACAAGCAGAGACAAGCAGGTTATTGTTCCTCTCTATCGAGCCTTGATAAGACCCCATCTAGACTACTGTGCTCAGATTTGGTCACCTAGGTTTCTTCTTGATGGGGAGGAGGTGGAGAGGATCCAGAGGCGAGTGACCAAGATGATAGCAGGTCTGTGGAATGAACCGTATGAGAACAGGTTGAGGATTTGTGGGTTGCAAAAATTGGTTGATAGGCGGAGAAGGGGAGATATGATTGAGACATTCAAATTACTGAAGGGTTTCTATAAAATTAATTCAGAAGATATTTTTGAGAACAGGGCTGGTTGTGGGAGGACTAGGGGACATCCATGGAAACTGGGCAAAAGTGTGGTTAGTAAAGGTGTTAGAGCTGGGTTCTTTACTTTTAGAGTAGTGAATGAGTGGAATGCGCTCCCTGAGTCTGTAGTGGATGCTGTGACAGTGAATGAGTTTAAGGCGAGGTATGATAGATACTGTATGAATGTCAAATAGTTGTGATGAATATGATTTGGGGCCTCCCTCGATGAGTCTAATGACTCCCTGGAGTTGCCCGTAATAATAGTAATAATAATAGTAATGTAGCAATAGGGGAATGGAATTTCTAGAATTCTTGAGGGACAAATGTCTTAGGCAACATGTAACAGAGGGAAAAAGAGTTTTGGATTTGGTTATAGCATCAGAAGAGTTGATAATAACTGAGTTGACATCTCTCCCACCAGTTGGAGAGAGTGACCATATGGTTTTGACTTGGAAAATGAATAGACATGCAGGAATAATAAGTTTAGTTTAATCCTTTATCCAAGTGTGAGCAAACAAAGTTTGCTCCTGAAAGTATCTTCAGGACTGGGGTAAGGTAGTGCAACACCAGGAACTCGTTGCAAAGGTGGAGAAAGCTCTCATCACTCCTATCCTGTATCTCCCATAATGCAAAGCACATCTCCTTGCGAATATGTTTGATGCTATGCATTAAGGCAAGGGCCACTACCCATACCGGTTTCGACCTTTATTGAGGTCTCGTCAGTGGGAGCCAGGCCCAGTAGTGGAGATACAAAGGCAGAAGCAATGAGAGGTCATCCTAACCTGTAGGAGTTGCCAAAGGGTGTGCAACCTTATTATTAAATTACTCCGGATTCAGAGAAAGATGTTGAGAGTTTATTTTTAACTTAGTTAGACTATAATAAGTTTAGCTTAATCCTTTATCCAAGTGTGAACAAACAAAGTTTGCGCCTGAAAGTATCTTCAGGACTGGGGTAAGGTAGTGCAACACCAGGCAACTCGTTGCAAAGGTGGAGAAAGCTCTCATCACCCCTATCTCCATATCTCCCATAATGCAAAGCACATCTCCTTGCTTTGCATTATGGGAGATACAGAGATAGGAGTGATGAGAGCTTTCTCCACCTTTGCAACGAGTTGCCTGGTGTTGCTTGTTTTGCATTATGGGAGATACGGAGATGGGGGTGATGAGAGCTTTCTCCACCTTTGCAACGAGTTTCCTGGTGTTGCACTACCTTACCCCAGTCCTGAAGATACTTTCAGGTGCAAACTTTGTTTGCTCACACTTGGATAAAGGATTAAGCTAAACTTATTATAGTCTAACCAAGTGAAAAATAAACTCTCAACATCTTTCTCTGAATCCGGAATAATTTAATAATAAGGTTGCACACCCTTTGGCAACTCCTATAGGTTAGGATGACCTCTCATTGCTTCTGCCTTTGTATCTCCACTACTGGGCCTGGCTCCCACTGACAAGACCTCAATAAAGGTCGAAACCGGTATGGGTAGTGGCCCTTGCCTTAATGTATAGCATCAAACATATCCGCAAGAAGATGTGCTTTGCATTATGGGAGATACGGAGATAGGAGTGATGAGAGCTTTCTCCACCTTTGCAACGAGTTGCATGGTGTTGCACTACCTTACCCCAGTCCTGAAGATACTTTCAGGCACAAACTTTGTTTGCTCACACTTGGATAAAGGATTAAACGAAACTTATTATAGTCTAACCAAGTGAAAAATAAACTCTCAACAGACATGCAGGAGTATCAAAGAGACGGAAACTTATGTGGAATTATAATGCAGGTGATTATAATAGTCTTAGACATCAACTTCAGGAAGTTTCATGTAGGGAGGAATTGGAAGGCCAGGATATTATTAGTACGTGGGAAATTGTGAAAGAATATTTGTTAGCAGCAATGGTAAGTTGTATACCACGAGTGAAGAAGAGGACACAATTTGGAGTAAAGTGAATGACAAACAATATTAAACAGGAATTGCATGCGAAAAAGAGGCTATGGAAGAGATATAAGGAGACAGGTGAAGAGAAGATGCATGAAGAATATAAGGTACAGGCCAGAAGAGTGACTAGTGTGGTAAGGAAAGCGAAACTGGAATATGAGAGGAGATTGGCCCTAAGATCCAAAGAAAATCCTAGGGAAATTTTTAGCTATGTGGCCAGTAGCAGGAGAAATGACTGTGGAAGAATGATATTGTGGGATAAAAATGGGAATAGAGTGACTGATGCAGAGGACATAGTGGAATTGTTCGATGAACACTTTATTGGAGTATTTCATCCTAGAGGAGTCAGTTTTAATGCTAGAGGGATAGGGCTGGTTCGAGGTTTAGAGGTACAGGAGGAGAGTGTGTTTCAGATACTGAGTACTCTGGATGTCATTAAAGCTTTGGGACTGGATGTTATTTCACCACAAGTTTTGAGAGAATGTGCTAGGGAACTGAGTGCCTTTAACCTGGCTTTTCAATGAAAGTCTGGCTTCGGCAAAGGTGCCCAGGGAATGGAAGGAAGGTAAGATAGTGCCATTGCATAAGGGTGGTAACAGACTGGAAGTGTCTAATTATAGGCCAGTCTGTGTGTCATCACTAGTTGTTAAGATCTTGGAGAAAGTAGTGAGGGACCATATACAGCATTGGGCAGATGAGGGTAATGTTATCTGTGAGAGTCAACATGGATTTGTGAAAGGGCGCTCTTGTTTTAGCAATATGCTAGCCTTTTATAATAAAGTTACAAGAACACTAGATGAGGGAAAGGCATATACTGCTATTTTCTTAGACTTAGCGAAGGCATTTGACAGGGTGCCACATGATAAGCTGATATTTAAGTTGCGGTACATGGGTCTGGATGTCAGATTGGTCAACTGGATTCAGGGTTGGCTGTCTGATAGGTATCAGAGAGTTGTTTATGGTGGAGCGCAGTTTCAAGGAGGCAGAGGGTTACAAGTGGGGTCCCACAGGGCTCAGTACTAGGACCTATATTGTTTAACCTTTATATCAATGACATTACAAGGGGATATTCAGTTGTTTGCAGATAATGCGAAGCTGGGAAGGATTATTAGTAATAGTTCAGATGTGGCCGCGCTGCAAGAGGATTTGAATAAGCTTGATAGATGGGCAAATGAATGGGGGTGTCAGCTTAATGCAGCAAAATGTAAGGTCTTGAGGTTTGGGAAACATCGATGGGATGCTGCATACTCTATGGGAGGAATTATACTAGAGGAAGTAGGGGGGGAGGACAAGAGATCTGGGGTTGATGATTGATAGAAACCTGAAGTTTAGGGGACATATTGCCAAGGTGGTGAAGGTAACACAGAGGATTGCTGCAATTATGAGAAGGATACTGACCTGCAGAGTTAAGAGGGTTATCATTCCGTTGTATAAGTCTCTGATCAGACCACACTTGGACTATTGTTCTCAGATTTGGTCCCCAGGATTTGAAGGGGATAAATTAACTGTGGAAAGGGTACAAAAGCGGATAACAAAGATGGTTTCAGGACTGTACAATGATAGTTATGAGGATCGGCTGAGGGAATGTGGACTGCAGAGTTTGGTGGATAGAAGAAGGAGAGGTAATATGATTGAGACTTTTAAACTGTTGAGAGGTGATTACAGGGTTGACACTGGGGAGTTCTTTTGCTTGGTTGAACAGCGGGAGGGAGTGATGACAAGAGACCATCCCTGGAAGTTATGAAAGGAAACTGTGAGCAAGAGGGTGAGGAGTGGTTTCTTTGCATGGAGGGTGGTTGAACCGTGGAATGCATTGCCTGATGGAGTGGTGAGAGTGAGAACGGTCAAAGAGTTTAAGGAGTGGTATGATAGATTTTGTGTTTCTTATGGGGTACCTCCCCTCGATGAGTCTTGACACACTTTATGTTCTTAGGAAGGACCTCCCACGATGAGTGTTTTGACTCCATGGTGGCCTGAATAATAATAATAATAATAATAAAATATTCTCATTTCCTGTTACATATCTTCAAGGATGCAGGATATTAGGATAGTCCAAAATAATTAAGATTTCATTAGTAGTTTCTTATCGATAGTTTCCTTCCAAATCACTTCATTATTTATTAGGTCTTCAGTGGGATCAGCTCATAGATTTCTGTGTAAACATATGACTTCATCACATATTTACATGCCTTTTGTGTAAATTACCAAAAATAATAATGAAAATAATCTTTCCCTTCTCTTCATGCAGTGTGAGTGATATCCCTCAAGGGCATGCTTAATTAGAGACGTCCATTGCAAGAATACAGCAGTAAAACAGTGCCATAGACCAGCCCCCCCCCATATAGTATGTGGACCTGAATCTTTCAGTAACAAGTCAGGAGGCTTCTTGGTGTATAATTCTGCTGCCACATACTCTGCCAGGTAGTGCCTGGAGTGGGGAGTCCAAGTAGTGGTATGTGAGAGGCACTGTCAAGGCTACATTATGGCAAGGAGACTGGTTACTATCTATATGAGCATCATGTCCAAGAGTATCTCCTTTCATTTCATGTTCCTTTTTTTTTTTTTTTTTACCTTTTCATCTGTTTCCTAATCAAAATTGAAACTTGCAACAAACAATAATAGTTAAAGATGCCGAGAAATTATATTCTTCGTTTAATCCTTTATCCAAGTGTAAGCAAACAAAGTTTGTGTCTGAAATAATTTCAGGACTGGGCAACTCATATATAGAAGCTAATGACTTCACATCGATTGCTTTAGTATCCCATAATGCAAGGCACATATCCTTACAGACATGTATAATGCTATACATTATGGGAAGGGTCACTACTCAGACCTTTTTTGAGATCTTATCAGTGTGAGCCAGACCCAGAAGTGATACCAAGGTTGAAGTAATGCAGAAGTCATATTTTCATATTCAAGTAGCCAAAAGATGTTACACCTTATTATTAAAATAGTCTGGATTAGAGATAGATGTTGGAAGTTTTTATATAATTAGCTTCTATATACGAGTTGCCCAGTCCTGAAATTACTTCAGGCACAAACTTTGTTTGCTTACACTTGGATAAAGGATTAAACCAGGTATATAATTTCTTGGCATCTTTAGTATAGTATAGTATAACCAGGTGGAAAAACTTTCAAACTATAATAGTGCCACCCTGAAACCTCTCTCAAAAACTAATTTCAACTAATGGATTTTTTACAACACTCAAAAAGAATTAAAATAGAATTTAATACTTCCTATATTTCATCTTAGTCACTAGGACATCTACGGGGATTACAAAACAATTAATGTAACATATACACAAATAACAAACAATACTAAGCCCAACCACGTGGGTGACACTAAAGTCCTATCTAGGTAGAGCGCCCTCTAAGGGCAGTAGTAGGTGGCCTGGAATGTAAGGTGGGAACTCTGGTGATGAGTGTTTCCCAAATCTTCGGAAGCTTAATGCAACCGTATTTATTGAGATTTGGTTGGTTTTTGAGAGCTGCTGCTGCTTCTAAGAAAAGTCTCTCTTTCTTGAATTTGCTGTGGTGGAGCATGGTGGTTTTCTTCCATGATACCCTGTGGGTGGTGTCCAAAACATGGTCAGCCAAACCTGAATGGCCATAGTTGTGTTTGAAGATGTAAGACTTGTGTTCCTCTAGACGGATGGATGTTGATCTGCCTGTCTGTCCAAAGTACGCCAGCTTACAGGAACAGGGTACTTTGTAAACTCCAGGCAGAGAGAGAGGAGGGAGCTGATCTTTCGTAGAACGGATAAGGGTAGCAAGTTTGCAGTGGGGCTTATATGCTGTGTGTAGGTTGTACTGTTTTAGTTTCTTGGCTATTTTTTCGGATGTGCCACAGATGTAGGGTATGGTGATGGCATTTTTAAAATCTTGTTGACGAGAAGGACGGGGAATGGGGGAGGAGGTGATTATTTTTTTGATACTGTGATCGCTGTAGCCATTGGAGAGGAAATTGCTGTGTATGTGGTTAAGCTCAGTAGTGAGGGCGGTTCCACTGGAACAAAGATTGTGGGCTGTCTTGGTAAGAGTTTTAATAATGCCATATTGTTGAGAGGGGTGGTGGTGTGAGAGTTTGTGAATGTATCTGCCTGTGTGTGTGGGTTTTCTGTATACGGTGAAGGTAAGTGTATCATTAGGCAGGCATGTGACTAAGGTGTCTAGGAAGGGTAAACAATTGTTCTTTTCCTTTTCCATAGTGAACTGGATTCTTGGATGTAGACTATTGAGATGACTGAGGAAGGAGTCTAACGTGTCTGGGCCATGAGGCCAAATAGAGAACACATCATCTACATATCTTAGCCAGATAGAAGGTTTGAGTGGGGCTGAGTATAGACCCACAGGGTATCATGGAAGAAAACCACCATGCTCCACCACAGCAAATTCAAGAAAGAGAGACTTTTCTTAGAAGCAGCAGCAGCTCTCAAAAACCAACCAAATCTCAATAAATATGGTTGCATTAAGCTTCCGAAGATTTGGGAAACACTCATCACCAGAGTTCCCACCTTACATTCCAGGCCACCTACTACTGCCCTTAGAGGGCGCTCCACCTAGATAGGACTTTAGTGTCACCCACGTGATTGGGCTTAGTATTGTTTGTTATTTGTGTATATGTTACATTAATTGTTTTTGTAATCCCCGTAGATGTCCTAGTGACTAGGACGAAATATAGGAAGTATTAAATTCTATTTTAATTCTTTTTGAGTGTTGTAAAAAATCCATTAAGCCTCCAACATAATGTCCTCACAGCACTTAAGCCTCTGCATACGTAATTTCAACTAAAATGAAACAAAATATACAAAACGTGATAAATCCCTACAGAAAATCACTTTCACATCCACTTTACCAGAATACTTGGCATAAGCACCAATATTTGGAGTGATGTAACAAATTCCTCTGTAAGATTGCTTGATGCTATCTAGAAGAGTGCAGTCCAGAGTTCAGTTAATTAATGATCCTTTCTCATAGATCCACTTCAATCCCTCTCATAGATATTCAGTTTCTACTTTATGCCTGTTCTATATGTTGATCACTATCATTCCTCCACTTTCCTCCACTATTATAAGAACAAAAGCTGCTAATACACCTGTTTGCAGTGCATCTTGAAACTCGCCAAATCAACTTCTCTGCCTCCTTCATTCCATCTGTTTGAAACAGCCTTTCTCAAAGAATACAACCTTCAGCTGTTCAAAAAAAATATAAAAAAAAAGTGAACAGATTTTTCCTTTTTTCTTACCATCTTGGTCACACAAAGCACTGCTTTAAATTTTGTGACTTTGCGTTTATGGGCCAGATATATATATATGTATAAAATGTATAAAATGACGTACATATCACTTACAGGCATCTAGACCAGAAAAAAATTCTTGACAGAAACCAAATTGAAACCACTACAATATCAAATTACATGCTGCATGATTCCTTTTTCCCTGAGGGCGGCACCTATGCCTTTATAAGATATACTTGCCAGCAAATGACAAAATTTAAATTCTGTACTTTTGTCCTCCTGTAGTTAAGATTTTCTTGCCTCATTCAGTTACATTCATTTGCTGTATTTTTTCTATCCAAATTCTGGAAAACATTGAAACATCTTCCTAACTGATCTTAGTGTCCACAACTTCGTCTGCCTTTCCTTTTTTCAACACCACTGACCAAGCTGGACAAGATGTGGAAGTATTTGCAATGACAATACAAATTATATATCTGTGAACCCCAATACCTGATAATCCTCCCCACTCACCGAATTCCTTTGATTTTTTCTTAACCATTTCTCCTTCCAGAGATTATCTCTTCTCTTGGTAACTCGATTCACAATCTTGTTGAGTTACCTCTTTCACAGAATGCCCTACCACTCCACTTGTATTCTTTGCCACTATAAAGGTAGCAAGTGAATCCAGAACTTTTACTCTTCTTTTCCATGGTCAGCATAATTCCACTCTTCTGATCCAAAAACATGGTCTGAATGAATCGCAGAAATTATTTTGTTGTCAAGATCTTCATTCTCCATTCCATCAAAAATATATGTCCACTTTCCACATTGTAGTTTAATAACAGGTGTACCAAAGCACTTGAAAAAATAAACAAGTATATACCACAAGCAAGTGACTGGCACCAAGAATCCAGCATCATACTCAGTCAATGCTGAAGTATGATGTCCTTCCCAGAAGTCCTACAGCCTTATTGACATCAAGTTTACTCAGTTCTCATATACCTCCTGCACACGCACCATCAGTGGCTCCTTCCCAACTGCCCTCAAGTTCATGATGCTACTTTCATGAGGATGAAATATCTTTATGAATTGCTCATTTAACATCTCTACTATCTCTACTTCTTCTAGCCACATATTGAAAAAAAATCCATGGAATTTCTTTTTGACTTCATTAGCTAACTGCTGTTCATCCTGTGTTTTTCTACCCTTACCAAGTGAGTTACCTCTTTTGCTTGTTCTTTGTACTCCTCATGCAACTAACTAATACTATCACGTATCTTGTACTATCTCCATAATGGCTTCCTCCAAATGCATGTTTCACTTCATTCATCCATTTCATTCCCACCTTATTTGACCTCCTGACTTTTGGAATGCATTCATACATTGCCTCTTCTGGATAGTTCCTGAACAGGTCCCAAGTAGCATTAATCCTTTCCATCAAATTCCTTATTCCATGATATAGCTGCAAGCCTAAGCATGTCATAATCACCGGCCTCATAGTTCTGCATATATCCTTTTCTCATAGTAGTCCTCATTGCTCAAATTTCATAGCGAAATTTACATGGTCTACAGTTAAATTAATGTCAATCAAGTAGTCACTGCTAAATTGTTAAATGATTCAATTTGTAGAGGAAACTAATCCTCCCCACATACACACACAAAATCCCCATTCATTTTAATTTGACTGGACTAAATTTTCAAGAGGATATTAAGTAACATAAGAAAGAACTATATTCCAGTTTTGAAAATGGTTCAGGAATGCAATCAGCAGATGATTCTTTAAAAAAAAAAAAAAACACTCCTTTGAGAACCATTCCCTTTACTATGGGACATTCAAAGGGTTTTATAAATAAATATATTCTGAATTGTCTAAATATATTCTAAGGTGCTTGCACTTTAGAGGAGGACGAAGAAAGGCTATGGCAGGATATTTATATAAGTTTTGTTTTGTTGTTGTTGTCTTTTTTAAAGTTTAGCATTATTGGCATTTCCATTATTGGCAAATTAGATATCTCAGTTCCGTGCACATCTGCTGAAGCTATCATCAGATCCAACATTTTTAAACTTCATATCTTAGATCCCCTACCCTCCATTGCATTTGGTTTTTGGTAATTATCCTCCAGTAATTATAAATTCCCTTTTATTCCTCCTGCCTTTTCCATTCTTTCAATCTGTAACCCCTGCTGAGCATATTCCCTAGGTGGCAATTGGGAATCCTATCAGATATGGTAGTGTGTTACTATAAATAATTAAGATAATGAATTCATTTATGTTGGTAATGCAAGCAGAATTTTTGGTCTAATTTAAAGACCATTTTCAGCACAATTGCTGAAAATGGTCTTTAAATTGCCAGTTAGAGAAAAAAAAAATTGAAATAATGGTGGATTATAATACATGATGTTACATAAAGGAGTAAATTTCATTTGGCAACTATTAGAATTCAAGAAAATGACACTGAAATTATCATCAAATAATAAAGGATTTAGCATAATCATGAGGAATATTGAATAATATAACTTCCCAGAATTGGGAAAGTTTTATGCAAGAATTTTGTTTCGGTTTAGTTGATGAATATAAGCTTCACAGTTTTATATATATATATATATATATATATACACAATCTTTCTAATAGAAATGGCTTTGGTATAACACTTTAGTCTTATTGCATTGAATTCTGTATCTAGCAGATATGGCATAACTGGCAAGACCTGATTTATCAGAATCACGAGACCGGATGTATTTTTGTAGATAAACTTATAAGTTGGTAATGCATAACTATCAGATTTTAGGGAAACACAACTTATACTAGAATATTGATTAAAAACTTTAATACTTCCTATATTTCGGTTATCTAAACATAAGGACTATATCCAGTTCCACCAATACAGCCACTCAGGACTTGTTGATGATGCTTTGGACACCCGCCACAAAATATGCTGGAAGAAAGCCACTTTACTACATTGCAGCAAGTATAAATATCAGAGATTATTCCTGGAATCAGCCTCAGCTCTAAAAAATCTCTCCAAACCTTAACAAATTTGGATGCATGAGACTGCCCCAAATTTAGCTCACTAAGGAGCATCTTTAGGACTCTAGGACCGACTTCAGTTGTTTTCTTCAGCCATGTTTGTTTAATGTTAGTGCCTGCATGCACATATCATTATTTTATGTTCCCTGAAGATGGTAATGTAACATTACCGAAAGATAGGAAGTATTAATTAAAGTTTTTAATTAATATATATGTTGTCTTTCCCTAAAATGTGACAGTTATGAATGTATTTTTGGTGGTGTTCTATGTGTTTGAGCAGATTGATCTATCTTTCCATAATATAAGAGACTGCATGAGCTAAGAATTCTATAAACTACTGGATAGAAAAGTGGATATTCTTATGAGCATAAGAATATCCACATAAGCATCCTTATGAGCATAAGAATGAATTTAATTTATGTACTGAAGGTTCATTCAGCATAGAAGTTTGGTATGAGCTTCTCATAAATAATATTGATATATGGAATGAAGACTTGAAATTTTCTCTGATGCCATGGTTATCTGTTATTTTAGAGAAGATACTGGAATTGTAGCCATCAGAGATGAAATAAGCTCTAAAAAAATACAGTTCTGTTTTTAAAAGAGATACAGTGGAGCAGAAGGTATACAGTGCACTAAATATTTTTGAAATGCATGATAATGATGAGATGAAACATCGTGTACTTCCCTGTATTTGTTTTCTTTCTGTATACTGAAAACTGAAGATCATCATTAAGTTATGTTTGGATGAGAGCATCCAGGAATGGAAAGGCTTATTGTAATTATATATTGGGTTTTATCCTTTATCCAAGTGTAAGCAAACAAAGTTTGCACCTGAAGTACTTTCAGGACTGGAACAACTCGTGGTAAAGTGGTATAAGTTCTCATCACTTACCTTAGTATTTCCCATAATGCAAAGCACATCTCCTTGCAGACATGTATAATGCTATGCATTATGGGAAGGGCCACTACCCAGACCTGTTTTGACCTTTATTGAGTCTCATCAGTGGGAGCCAGACCCAGAGGTGCTGATACTAAGGTGGAAGTAATGGAGAAGTCATATTTCCTATACGAGTTGCCAGAGGTTGTCATACCCTATTATTAAAATTCTCTAGATTAGAGATAAGTTTATGGAAGTTTTTTCACTTGGCTATGCTACTAATTATATATTGAGTTTTATCCCTTATCCAAGTGTAAGCAAACAAAGTTTGCGCGAGTTGTCCCAGTCCTGAAAGTACTTCAGACGCAAGCTTTGTTTGCTTATACTTGGATAAAGGATAAAACCCAATATATAATTAGTAGCATAGCCAAGTGAAAAAAACTTCCATAAAGGCTTATTGTCTTCTATTTAATTCTTGGATGAATTGAATTAATTTATAAATTTAAAAAAAAAAAAACCTAGATGAAGAAGTAGCTCTTAGATATCTCATTTCTGGGCATGTTCCCTGATGCTATCATGAGATCCAACATTCTTAAACTTCAGATCCTAGATCTTTATTTAAGTTCTGTGTTTTTAAGTTTATAAATTAATTCATTCCACTCAAGAATTAAATAGAAGACAATAAGTTGTTGACATATTAAGCCATATAGAAGACTTGGTGAAAAAGTGGTAAGTATATACTGTTCCAATGTTCCATGTACTAGTTAGCTTGGGTGGGAAGATAGGCAAATCCATCGCAGTTTCTTCAGTTTACTTGTATAGTTTATTTTGGAAGGAATTTTTTTTTTAATTGAAATCTAATAATTTTATATTATCTGGAAGAAATCTATTATGCAGAGACTCTGCTGTATCTCTGAGAGTGATATTTGTAAAGAATGAAACCATATCATGGCTAATTAAAAGATCTAATTAACATGACAATTAACAATTCTGTTACTAGTAATAGTTCTGTAAATATTGTTTTTGAAATCTTTTGAGAACATTTGACAAACATCTTGAAACTTTGTAAGCTAGACAGCCAACAGAATGCACAACAGGTCTCAAAGGAACTTTTTCTTTATGGATTTTCAATCTGTAAAGACTGGGAGATCTAGTGTGATAAAATCTTGTTAATTGTTTCATTTGCTTGTATTACCCAAGGTTGTACTTCATCTAAATGTTTATTTAGTTGATTTATTTGCAATTGCATAGGGTCTCTGGTTGATATATAAAATAATGTTTCAGTAAAATGTTCAACCTTTCTAAAACTGATTCTTTGTATCCTGAATAACTACAGCACCTCTTTTATCACCTTTTGTTATAACTGTTTTGTTGTTATGTTTAAGAAATAATAGAACTGAATTTCATTTCTATTTAAATAGGCTCAAAGAACTACAGATTTAAATAAAATATATGCAACTTCAAAACAGAATGGACTTGCAGAAGGATAAAGAATGATACAGAGACCCTGTTGGTATTAGTTGCATCTGACGTATCTATATTTCACAATATACACTGAGTTAGCTTTGCATTAGGAAGTCCCCCCCCCTCCTCCCAATTACATTCAGTGCAATAACAAAGTACCACATGATATCAATGTCACATGTGGCTACTATAAATGGACATACCTGTCATCTGCACATAATCAGTAAATGTTTGCTGGTAATGGGGAAATGTGGCAATGTAAGCCAATTTGACTGCAGGCAAATATTTGGGGCCCAGAGAGTAGATGCCAGTATTTCAGAAACAGGCACACTTGTTGGTTGCTCCCATACTACTGTATTAAGGGTGTACCAGGACTGGATTAACCATGAATAGACATCCACCAGTCAGCCATGTGTGGTTGATCCTAGAGGTGAGCGTTGGGTGTCATGACTGGTATCTGAGCAACGATGTGCAATAGTCACACAGCTTACCCACTAGTACAACAGTGGGGCAGTTTGACCCATATTTCCACATGCACCATGAGCCATACCTTGCTTCACCTGAGGTACAACAGCCGAAGACCAACAGGGGTATCTATGATGATGATGCCCAGGCATCATAAACAATGCCTCACATGGGCCAAGGAATGTCAGCAATGGACCCTTGACAGATGAAGAAGGTTGCCTGGAGTGATCAATCTTGTTTCCTGCTACACCCTGCTGATGGCTGGGTTTGCATTTATAGTAAACAGCATGAAGTTCTATCCCCTGGTTGTGCAGTTGGAGTTCAGCAGACCAATGGAGTTCTCCAGATCATTATGGTCTGGAGAACTTTTCCTGGCACACCCTAGGTTATCATCCCACAAACACTGAATGGTGAATGCTATAGGGACCTGTTAGCTAACCATTTCCATTCATATCTGCAGGAAGTCTACTTCAACCACAGTGCCATCTTTCAACAGGACAACACACCTTGTCATTGGGTTTCTACAACTACTGAGTGGTTGGAGGACTGTGACAACGAATTTGCTACATTGCTTTGGCCCCAAACTCCCGTGACTATAACCCAAGTGAACATATGTTGGATATGCTAGAACTGGTGTGAGAATGCTGATCCTTCCCCTCCACAAAATGAGCATGAAATGATGGAGTTGCTGCAGTGGACATGGATTGAGTTATGTATGGAGGATGCTGAACACCTTGTGAAATCTCTTCCTAGGTGTTTGCAAGCCATGATTGCACTGAGAGGTGGACCATTCAATGTTATTAAGTGGGTGTTCCTAATGCAAAGTTAACTCAGTGTATGTATTCTGCATAGAGAGAGTATTTATTTAAAAAAAAAAAAATCGGTTTTATTAAAAGAAGTGGTCAAAAGAGCTACTTATATACATAAAATAATTATTTTAAAACATAAAAGAATGGAAGTTCTTATTTTCTGTCATATTGTCAATTTTCAATTTCTTCTTTCACAATGCACATCACATCTATACACATACAAGTCAACCTCTTTTAATTTAATTAGATTCATGAAGCCAAAAAATATTTATATTTTATAATTTAGTTGATTAACATATTACTACTATTTGCTCTGAGCTTTTAACAGTTTTTTTCTTCTTCAAGATTATAACAGTCTGTAGAATTTCCTTTTAATCTGCACAAAGATTTTTAATAGTTAATATCTTATTCAAAAAATTATTGTTGTTAAAATAAAAATGTCTCTCTGGCACCCATCTTGACATTAAGAAAACTGTTGTTAATATTTCTGGTCAACCATTAACAGGTAATGAAATTTTAGTGTTGTTTGAAGGTTTAGATTTCACCATCGGTCCAAGACAATTCCCATTAATGATTTTGTGTTTATTATTGATAAAGGACTTTGTAATGTTCCTTATCCTATTAGCAAGTTGATTCCAGTTTGAAGCTGCATATATTTTATTTAAATCTGTACTTCTTTGAGCCTATCAAATTTGATGGAGATAGAAATGCATATAACTTATCTTTAATAAATTTTTCTATGTACTCTGAGGATACAAACATCTTTTTATGGACTACTTAAGTTCACCACAAAGTTTTTGTTTTTCTCTTTTTAAGCAACCATCTTCAACACGTGCTTCCTTAGATGATTTTATAAACATTTTCTTCAAATTTTGCCATTGGTTCTTGTTTTCAAACTCTTACTTTCTTCCCTAGTTATAATTGTATGTTATATTCAAGTCTGTTTTTCCTATCTGCAAGTTATTTGACTTTGATTCTTTTCAAAACTTCTTTTCTAAAAGCTGTTAGTGGCACGTATAGGTTCATTTAATCTCATTCATTTGATTAATAGAAATGATAGATCTAAAACTGTAAGAACGTCATTGTGGGTTAACATTGAGATTTAATTCTTTTAGTTCCATTAGATGTATTAAGTTACCACTCAGAAAGCTGGATGCTTGCTAGCATGCAGTGTTGTATTTTTTGTAAAGTCTACCAGAATGACAGTTTATAAAAATACAACTTGCAGTTGGCTGTCACTGTAACAAATTCATAGGGACCAAAAATTGTTCTAGTGAAGAGTTTGATATTTGCTATGATAAATTTCCTTTAAAAATAACATTCTTGCTAAGAGGATTTGGCTAGACTTTTTTTTTGGTAGTTTGTTGTAGTGAGTCGGTTCACTATGTTTGCCATGGTAAGATTCTGTATTATCCTACAGCTGTTACACAAACTTAACCTGCACTGATAGTGGGCATTTCTCCATTTTCTGATTTACATTTATAAACAGAATTGTTTGTTAGTAACAACATATATTTTAACACATCAAATGGAATTATACTAAAAAAAACAAAAATAAAATCTTTGTATATTAAATATTTGCTTTTATGTAAAATGGAAATTTATATATAAATTTCCATTTCTGTTTTTTTCCCATTTTATATATATATATATATATATATTAATAAATGAACAGAAAGTGACTCTATTTTTGCTACTTAATAATAAATACATTTCATTTTCATAGGGAACTCATTTTATTCAGTTATGCTGCAAGAGAAAAATTCCTCTGCTATTTCTACAAAATATAACAGGTATTTATTAAACATACAGTATTAATTGCAGCTAAATTAAATGATTATAGATATTTTAAAAATTTTGAATATGCAGAATTTCTTGAATGTTCTGTTAACATGGCAAAGGAACTAAGTATTTAATCTCATTTTGATTTGGAGATCTTTATTAAAATTCAGAATTTTACTCGGTGCCAAATCAGTCAGAGACTTGGATAGAAAAACCATAAGTCGTATTCCACTTTTTGGTTTGCAGAATGGATAAAAAGACCTTTTACATGTGCAGTTTGTGAAAATGATAATCACTACAATATACTGATACATCTATATTTATTTTTATATTATCTAATCTAAAACAGCATTCGGTTGAAAGCAATTCTTCTGACATAACAAAATATCTTACTGTTGTATATGGTCATTTAAAATAGTACTTTTCTTTTCCTGAATAGTATTTTATTTACTTTAGGTACTTGTGATGAATAGCAGATGAATTGTAGACAATATGAGTAGGAGTCAATCAGGCAGATGGCAATTCTTTTAAGTCAATATAGTGTGAGATTGAGGCCAATAGAACAAAATATAAAATTTATAGAATAAAATACGTATGCAAAGTTTAATGTGGCAAAGTGGAGCGAAGAGATTGCAACTTATGTATTATATCGATGGTATTGCAATGCAGGAAATCAATGAGGCTAGGGATTTGCAGGTGATTATAACAGAAAGTTCAAGTTCAGATAACATATCACAAAATTGGATCAAAGTAAAAGTAGCTCAAAGGATTGCTTGGATGTTAAGAAACATGCTGACAAGGAAATTATTATCCCTCTTTGTAGGTTTTTGATATGACCATATCTGAACTCTTATGTACACATTTGGTTAGTCTATTACCGATCTGTAAAGTGCTCCTTATAAGGATAGACTGTTACAATCCTTGGCTTATAAAGGTAAAAAGGACATATGACAGAGGCATACATAAGTTACTAAAAGAGTTTTGTAGAATATATGGTAAAGAAATTTTTCAATACATGGTTAGATGAGAGAGAGAAGAAAGATCACTTCTGGAGCTTCTGTAAGGATGTGGTTAGCAAGATCATGAAATAATATTTTCACAGAGAGTAGTGAATAAGTAGAATAGGTTGCTAGATGCAGTTGTGATTGCTCTGTTCGTAAATGAGTTTAAGAATAAGTAGAATAGGTTGCTAGATGCAGTTGTGATTGCTCTGTTCGTAAATGAGTTTAAGAAGAGGATTGATAAACACTGTGGTATGTGCAGGCCCCACAGTGAGGCTTCAGATTCCATGGAGACTGTGCAGCAATACTAATAATGTTTTTTTTGCTTATCACTTTAAGCTCTTTACTGATGATGAAGATGATATAACCCTGTTCTACTTATTGTGAACACATGTAACATTAATATTAGATTACCTTGAGAAGGTAATTTATCCTGCTTTTTCTCTGGTACACTGATATGAGTGCATCCACTTTGCCAAATTTAGTTTATCACATGTGGAATTTAAAGTGAGAGACTGTGATTGGAAAATAATATATATGTATATATATATTCATGTGTAAATATTTGTGTAATTTAAGTTCTAATAGTTGAAATTTGCATAAATTTAGTCATATTTCTTTAACTTAAATAAACTGAACATTCGTTAACTGCTTTGTTTTGAATTGTTGTATCACATGCTTTAAATAGTACATTGGAAAAAAAAAATTATCTAATAATAAATTTAATTTACTTGAGGGAAAATTGATTGAGAAGTTTATCTTGATATTGTAAAATCGTGTATTCAAGGAACTTTATTCAAAAACCTCTTGTATACCGATTTTACTGGTAAGCAAAATTCACTAAAAATACTTGTGGGTAAATAAGAGAAATTTTCATATTTTTAATTTGGAAATAATATTTTTTGTATATTACTGAATATTGTCACCTCAAAGGGTTTTGTAAAAGAACAGAAAAATAAGTGTAAGATTAATTGTGTCTAAAGAAACCTCTTAGTCACTGATAATTCCAGATGGATTAAGGTATTAACAAATGACCTGGGGCAACTGCAAACTGGAGGGTCAACAGTGCGTGGGGGGGGGGGGGTTTCGCTTCTGAACGCAGTGACCGAGAAGGGTGGCTGGTGCAGACCACTGACATACCAAGGGGCGATGACGTAAGCGAACCCCAAGGTCATTGGAGCCAGATAAATAGCGGATGGCAAGAAAGGGAGTTCAGTGCGGCGATTCAGTTTGATTCATGGCAGTGGAGTTCGAGTTCGTCCGGTTCCTGGGTCAGCGAGAAGTTTCAAGGTCACGTGGGGATTCCGACCTGAAGTTACGATGTACGCTACGGCAGCGGAGTTTTGCTAACATTGTGGGAGATAATTTGTAATCACCATCGGAGACCTGCGTTCCAGATACAAAATTGCCGAGGGACCGACGCAACTAAGATAACTGTTTTAGAAGAAATTAGATGCGGAGTTTTCATGCCGCCAAGATCCAAATGTTCGCTGATATTAAGAGGAGATCTCACAAAATCCCAGAGATGATATCCAAGTGCAGTACTAAGGTCGGATGGTAATAGAAGGAAGTGATTTCAGGGATCATTCAGAAAAGACCAGACATCTGTTCAAAGTAAGATCTTTCCTTTGTTTAGCTAGAAATAAGAAGATTGTGATGGTGATTTAATTAAGGGACTTGTTTTATAATGATACTTGAGGACTTTAGACCTTAAGCTGGTATTTGAAGTATTTTGTTATATGTGAGAGAAGGTCTGCTAAAATTTAAGGTGAAACATTGTGCAGAATGTTATGCAAAAATTGATCTGAGTATTACCAAGTTTAACGAGATAAAATTATAGACACGTCTTACTAGAATTGATTATGATAAGGAACTAAATTGTAAATGTAGTCATTAGTTGTGATTTGAAGCATAGAAGCTAATTTACTTAGTACTTAAAATTGACCCATTGTACATTTCATCATCATCATCATCAAATTCCTGCCATGTACCCTCAAGAGGTGTACAGGATATGATAGTACTACATGAAAAAAATTACATCATTACTAACTTCCTATCTACAATTTTCCTTAAAATCAGTCTGTTACTTGTCAAGACTCCAACATTATATCTTATATTTCTATCATCTAAGGCACTTTGTACCGTATCAATCCACCTATATCTTGGTCTTCCTATGGGTCGTTTTGTTGCCAACCTGGCAGAGAACACTTGTTTTGCTAATCTTTCTTCGCCCATTCTGTTTAAGTGACCATACCACCTGAGATTAGCTCTGCTAATGCATTCCTGGATGTTGACAATGTCAAGTTCTTTCCTAATATCCTCATTTTTAATATAATATTGCCATTGATGCCATCTGTTCACGCCTATAATCTTTCTCAGGATTCTCATATCTGCGGTCTCTAGTCTTTGGTCAAGTGTTTTACTTCTGACCCAGCTCTTAGATCCATAAGTTAAAACTGGTTTGAACACTGTCTTGTATACAGCTAATTTAGTGTTCTGACTAATTTCTCTCTTATTCCATATGAATTTATTCAATTCACTTCCTACCATACCAGCTTTGCTGATTCTGTTGTCTATTTCCATATTTAATTTACCATCTTCACTAAAAATCGTGCTTAAGTAGCTGAAATGTTTCACTTGTTCCACAGGTTCTCCATTCACAACACAGTTGACATTTTCAATGCTTCTGCGATTTTCATTGTCTTTTTATTGCTGACCTTCATACCATATCTATTACAACAGCTATTCAATTTAGTCAGAGAATTGCAGACTTGTAGCAAATTTATTTAGAAGTATAACATCATCCGCATAAAGCAAAGAGCTGACATTGACATCTCCAATTTTGATATCATGTTTAATACCACTTTCCTTCATAATGTGATCCATATAGATAATGAATAACAGAGGGGTTAATGTACATCCTTGTCTCACACCAGATTTAACATTAAACCATCTTCCTGTACTTCCTTCAATTCTAACTGCTGACTTACAACTCAAATAAAGACTAAGTATTGCTTGATATAATGCCCCATTGACACCATATAACTGCAGCGTATTGAATAGCTTCTCTCTTGGCACCTTGTCATATGCCTTTTCCAAATCGACAAAACTTAAATACAGATCTTTGTTATATTCCCATGCTTTCTCGACTATTTGTCGTAAAGTGAAGATCTGATCCTGACAGCCTCTGTTTGGCCTGAATCCAGCTTGTTCTTCACCAAGCTTTTCTTCCACAATTCTTCTCAACCGTTTCTCAAGTATACTTGCATAGATCTTGCCGGGAACACTCATTAGGAAAATACCTCTGTAATTCTCACATGCAGTTTTATTTCCCTTTTTATATATGGGTACTATGAGAGCTCTACTCCAATCATCGGGAATTCGTCTCTCTGTTCAGGCTTTCTGAACTATGCAGTGCAGCCACTGTAAGACTCTTATCCACCATACTTCACATTTCTGGTCGAATATCATCTACTCCTGCTGCCTTTCCACATTTCAAGCCTTTGATGGCTTTTTCTACTTCAAGTATGGATATGTATTCCTGACTGCATGCCTGGTCAGTGTTTTTTACCACTGTGCTGTCATCACTTCTTGTTTCATTTAGCAGTTTTTCAAAGTAATTACTCCATACTTCAAGGATATCTTTTTCTCCCGTTTTCATGTCACCTTTATCATCTCTAATTCCTTTTACAGCACTCTTTCCTCCATTCTTAAGCTTCTTCAACAACCTCTAGAATATTTTGCCGCCTTCTTGATATTTATTTTCTATATTCTTGCCAAAGTCCTCCCATGACTTTTGTTTAGCTAGTTTTACACAGTGTTTAGCATTCTTGCATTTGTCTCTATATTCTCTAAGAGCACAAGCTGACTTATTTGACAGGAACTTTTGATATGCTTTCTTCTTTTCCTTCACTGCCTGTTTAACTTCCTGTGCCCACCAGGGAGTTCTGATTTTTTTATCCTTGCACACAACCTCACCACATGCCTCTCTGGCAGAATCAATCAATGTTTTCTTCAGAGTTTGCCACTGAATCTCCAAGGTTTGATTCCTGTTCTCAAACTCTTTCATTTTTTCTTCAATAATCTTTGTGTATTTTAGTGTACAGTTCACATCTGAGAGCTGCTCAACTTTTATTCGCTTTAAAACTTTCTTACATGTTATTCTTTTCAATATGAAATTCAATTTTATCGTGCTCAAGACTAAATAGTGATCGCTTCCAATTTCAAATCCTCTGTACACTGGTGTCCTGCACCAGAGAGAAAACATCATTATTATCAACAATAACATAATCAACGAGACTTTTCTTATTCCTCGCCTCTTCTTTCCATGTGAATTTGTGCACATTTTTATGTTGGAACATGGTGTTAGTAATAACCAGTCCATGTCCTGAGCAGAAATCCAACAGATATTTGCCATTATTATTAGCTTTGCTCTTTTCTCCAAATTTTCCCAAAATATTTTTGTATGGCTCACAATTATTTCCTACTCTGCTATTTAGATCCCCAACAAGGACCAACTTTTCCTTTACCATTGTGTCAGTTGCTTTTTCTAAAGCCTCAAAAAATTCCTCCACTTCTACTTTAGTAGAACCTTCTGTAGGACCATAGGCACAAATAAGTCTCATTGTCCAGTTTCCCATTCTCATATTTGCCCACATTACTCTACTCGAGACTGACTGCCATTCAAGAAGATTAGCCTCATATTTTGTATTGAATACCATGGCTACTCCTTCTTTTCCTTGATTTTCATTTCCTGATTATAACATTTTGTATTTATTGCTCAGAAAGATCTCACCAGTTTTTGTCTTTTTTGTTTCAGTCACCCCTATTATGTCGATCAGGTACTTATCTAATTCCTCAGCTAGCTCCATTTCATTGCCATTCAGGCTTCTTATGTTGATAGTACCGATCTTTAACTCTGGTGATATTGAGTTGGGGTTTGTTTTCAGATTTGTTCCAGTAGCTGACTTTTTGCTGTTCACCCTGGTTCCCTGGCATAAACAAGGGGGGCCTTGTTTAACTGGGTGACGCCCTAGCCGGCATGAAATTTTGTCATGTCGTACCATCATTTTTTATTTTGGTTTCACCAGTAAGAATACAATTTGGTCGGCTAAATCCCAAATTGCCAGCCCATCCTCGTTCGTTCAGTATCCAAGTAGATACCCAACAGGGTGCACCACAAGAAGGTGAGGATTGGACATTCGGTCAGAAGCCCTGGTCGGTTCTCTGCATTCCTTTAAAGGCTATGTGGAGGTCTCCTCTCAGTTATAAAGCTTTGACCCTTAAACACCCCTTGTACATTTCATTGATGTTAAAAAAAATTGTTTTCTTGTTTAAATAACTTGCCTGATTTCTATTTCCAATATACTACTCATTAATTCGAATCTGTGAGCCTTAAGATATATGTTGTCATGACTGCATAACAGAAAATTTAAGTTGCTAGATTTACTTAGAATTAAGAGAGAAAAGTTCCTTGTGGTTTACTGTGTGTTATTTTTTGGAGTGAGATTCAACTCCCACTCACTAATTTGGCGCAGCTGGAAACTAAATAAATTTTCCAAATTCAGTTGAGAATAAACACCAGTAGGTCAGACAAAGAGATTGGCTCCAGCCAGAGGTGATTTCTTTGTTCTGTAAGTTTTGCACATGTGAGCTTTATTATATGTGGCCATAAGTCAGATATATAACAAGGTAAAAAAGGAAAGTTTAAGTGAGATAAAGTAGGATTTTAAAGGGAGATTTAAATAAAAGAAAATAAGATATAATAAAAGATTATAATAGGACGTTATAATTAAAATTAGCATTTTTAACAATATTATGGTATGAACTTGTGCATCATACGATTAACCTGGAAAAACTTATTTTATACTGCATTCTACTAATAGTGTTAGATAACTTTTATGCATCTGATTTCATTTTGTAAATTTGATTATTATGCAAAATAGGCATAATAATTACTGTATATGTAACAAACATCCTATTATTGAAACATCTGTGTGAATGTTTCAAATGTTGTAATTTTCAGAAACATCACATGCTAAAATTTAGTCATCAGCAAAACGTATCTTTCATTATTAAATTCATTTCTTTAATTTTATTATAACAAATAATTGAAACAATCTTTTTAAGTGATATTTAAATTAATCACTTCAAATTTCCTTTGTGAATATTTTCTTAGGATTTATGGTTGGAAGAGAAGCAGAAGCTGGTGGGATTGCAAAACATGGTGCCAAAATGGTGACTGCTGTTGCATGTGCTCAAGTACCCAAAATAACTCTCATCATAGGTGGTTCATATGGAGCAGGAAACTATGGGATGTGTGGCCGTTCTTACTCGTATGTTACTTATCAGTTTTTATTAGGCATTTCACTGTTAGGATCCATTCTTTTTTGCTGTTTAGACAAAAAAGAATGGAAAAGAATTGCACTTGGCTTTCTATTAGTCTAATTTTTTTTCCACCATTGCTTAAATGTTGCTTTCCTGCTTTGACCTCCTCCACTCTCCCTTTCAGACTGATTTGTGGAGACTTAGCATGGAAGAACAGGCTTTCAGTAGACCTCTTAGAATTATAATTTCCCATCCCTGAGCATTTAATTGGACTATAAACCTTGGGTTTCCCACATTTCATTGTTTCAATAATTGATAATTATGAAGTGGCAGTTATGGATTGTAGTAATTCATCTTTGAATATGTAAGGACATAAACTAAATTTTCTTCATCACACATACCTTATAATTTCATATTTAACATCGTTTCATTATTAAAATAAATATGAACTTAATCATCATCATCAAATTCCTGACATGTACCCTCGAGGCGGTGTACAGGATATGACAGTACTACATGAACAATTTACATCATTACTAACTTCCAATCTACAATTTTCCTCCAAATCAGTCTGTTACCTGTCAAGACTCCAATATTATTAGATCTTATATTTCTGTCTTCAAAGGTACTTTTTACCATATCAATCCATCTGTATCTTGGCCTTCCTCTGGGACTTTTTCCTGTCAACCTTGCAGTTTTGCTAATCTTTCCTCTCCCATTCTGTTTAAGTGACCATAACACCTGAGCTGAGATTAGCTCTGCTAACACATTCCTGGATGCTAACAATGTCAAGTTCTTTCCTAATATCCTTGTTTTTAATATGATATTGCCATTGATGCCATCTGTTCATGCCCCTACTCGTTCTCAGCACTCTCATATATGCGGTCTGTAGTCTTTGGTCAAGTGTTTCTTCTGATCCAGCTTTCAGATTCATAAGTTAATATTGGTTTGAACACTGTCTTGTATATAGCTAATTTAGTGTTTTGGCTGACTTCTCTCTTATTCCATATACATTTATTCAGGTAGACAAGTAAAGTGTAATTTAATTTATATTCTTATCTATGTTGTCAATTCCTTAAATGATTTAGTAATATATTTATTCAGTTGACTTCCTACCATTATCAGCTTTGTTGATTCTGTTGTCTATTTCCATATTTATTTTACCATCACTAAAAATTGTGCCTAAGTAGCTGAAATGTTTTATTTGTTCTATAGGTTCTTCATTCACAATGCAGTAGATATATTCTCTGCTTCTGCCTATTTTCATTATCTTTGTCTTGTTATTACTGACCTTCATACCATATCTACTACAACAGTTATTCAATTTAGTCAAGGAATCTTGCAGACTTGTAGTGGATTAATTTACAAGTATAACATCATCTGGCATAAAGCAAAGAGCTGAGATTAACATCTCCAATTTTGATATCAGGTTTAATACCACATTCTTTCATAATATGATCCATATAGATAATGAATAACAGAGGGGGATAATGTACATCTTTGTCTCACACCAGATATAACATCAAACCATCTTCCTGTACTTCCTTCAATTCTAACTGCTGACTTACAACTCAAATAAAGATTAAGTATTGCTTGATATAGTGCCCCACTGGCACCATATAACTGTAGTGTTTTGAATAGCTTCTCTCTCTCTCTTGGTACTTTGTCATATGCCTTTTGCAAGTCTACAAAACTTAAATACAGATCTTTATTATATTTTCTCGACTATTTGTTATAAAGTGAAAATCTGATCCTGACAGCCTAATGACTTGAATCCAGCTTGTGCTTCACCAAGCTTCTCTTCCACAATCCTTTTCAACTGCTTCTCAAGTATACTTGCATAAATCTTACCAGGAACACTCAGTATGGAAATACCTCTGTAATTCTCACATTCAGTTTTATTTCCCTTTTTTATATATGGGTACTATGAGAGCTCTACTCTAATCATCGGGAATTCGTCCCTCTGGCCAGACATTCTGAACTATGCAGTGCAGCCACTCTAAGACTTTACCTCTGTAGGCACCAATGGGTGGGAACCCCCTCTTTCGAGTCATGAGAACTCATGGAGAACTGGCCTACCAGTCCGGAACTCAGGGGGTTGGTGCCAGGGGGGCCTAGCCCCCCCCCTAGTATGTATGTATATATACAGGGTGTTCGGGATAAATTTGACATATTTATAATTAATTATATTTTTCCGTAAGTTACATGTATTAACACACACTTCTCTTCATTTAAAAGTTTGGACCCTTCTTCATTCATATACAAGATGTCAGAAAGGAGATAGCTGGAACCCACCTGAATCATGGAAGAGAATAACTTGTATCATGATGATTCATGCCCGCCATCAAAATAAGGATATTACGACTGCTGCCCAATGCTCCCTGAATACAGTAAAAACAATCAGGCATGAACTAGAGACTTGCAATGGTGACTACGAGGATGTAGCAAGAAGAAAGATCCCTAGCAGACGATCTGATTGCGTTCGCACAGCAGAATTCCTCGCAAATCTGCAGGAACAGGTGTTGAAGAACCCTGGCATTGGAATTCGGGCTTTGTTCGTGGAGTTGCTAACTGTAGTCAAGCCCTGGATAACAAGGGTAGCCAATGGTAGGCCGTATGTATGGCAGCAGGATTCGGCCCCTTGCCACACCTCTGGGAAAAGTCAAAAATGGTTGTCTGAAAATTTCTACGACTTCACCAGTCCAAATGTTTGGCCTCCAAACTCCCCAGACCTTAACCCCATGGATTATTTTGTATGGGGCGCAGTTGAAAAAGACACCAATCGCACTTCCAGTAATACAAAAGCCCAGTTAATGGATAAAATTAAAACAGTTTTTGCGGCCCTTCCCAGGGAGACTGTAGCATCAGCTTGTTCGAGGTTCCGAAGCAGAATTGAAGCTGTGATCGATGCTAATGGTGGTTATTTTGAGTAAATCTTGTTGATAGTATTGTAATTAACTCTGCCTGTAATGTTTTTTTGTCAATTCATTAAATTTAATAGATACAAAGAAGATTTTCTTTTTCCTTACGAAACTGTCAAATTTATCCCGAACACCCTGTATATAGGTGGATGGAAGTCATATAAAAATAAGTTATATAATAACAGCAGTACAATAACATTTTTTGAAAATTATATTACTGTTATATTATTATGGTTTATGATATTGTTAATTTAATTGTCTTCATTCAAAGAGGAAAGATCAAATATCCATATCTTTATGCTGTAAAACTTCTAAATAGGTTACATTGCTATGATGTATTGAGTTCTAAATAGGCTTTTGAAAGTGATTGAGAGATTACAGAAGTAACCTTGAATGTTGGCATGGGTCGCTATGGTATTGCACTACTTAAAAAATATATCTCCAAAGAATTTGCTTTTCATCTTTTATTAATTCTTCTGGTTCTATTTAGATTTTTAAAAAATCTAAAATGATTTGCCCACCGGTTGATAATGCAAATTTGCAGGCCACATAACTTTTGCACATGTTCTGCTAAGGAATTCAGTGCTCTCCTGGTTTATGAGTAGACACAGTAAGTTTGAAAGAGTCAGGTCAGGAACTCTAATAAATAATAAACTTCTATTTACTTCATATACTTGAGTTGAAAACTGTAAGTATGAGATAATTTGGTTATCAAATGTAAAATGAAATAATTCGTGATATATCAAGTACTGGCCTACATACCAAATATTTGTTATCAGATCTCTTCAGAAAATGTGTTTTCATTTTCATAACTCAAGTTCACTGCAAAAGTGTTATTCTGAATGTGCATTCTAACTTGATAAATTCAGAAAGTTCAATGCATTTTGCAGAAAGAAAGGTTTCTAAAAATTTCCTAGTTCTACAACCATTAGATCATAATGCAATGGAGAGCTTTCTCTTTATGCGTACACACACACACACACACACACACACACACACACACACACACACACACACACACACACACACACACACACACACACAGGGTGGCCCATAAGTTGCAAAGGGGTTTAAACATTTAATAACTTTATTTTTTAATTATTTTTATTCTTTTTTTTTTTTTATAATAAAGTACAGAACTTGGAGATTTGTTTTTATTAGTTATGAAACACCACTTATTTTGAACTGGCCCACCCTGCATATATATATATATATATATTATATATATATATAAATTAAAAATGCTAAGAAATTACCGTATTTTTCCATGCATAAGACGAACCCTACTTTTTTTGAACCCAAAATTAAGAAATCAATATTTTAAACATCTCCACTGTCCAATCATACACTTAGTGGGAGGAGGTCCAAATTGTCTTTCTGAAGCTTTATTTACATGTTCTTTTGCATAATTGATGACTTTTAACTTGAATTTTGAAGAATATGACAATTGTTTTTTATTTTCAGACATTTTTATGGGCTGGTGCTCAAAACATTGTTAATGCATTAACTTACCCTGCCAATGAGTTGCAGACATGTGAATACTTTCAGGGTTCTGATTGGTTTATTCAGAATCAGCCATTAATGACGTCAATCGACAGAGTTAACAAAGGCTAGTGATTGGCAGAAGCTTGTTCGCAGAGGCAAGGTACCAGCAGTTTCACCATGGCAACTCAGGTCTCTCAACTGATTCCCCCCCCCGCATGTATAAGAGACCCACTATTTTTCATCTAAAATTTTAGAAAAAAGTATCGTCTGATACACAGAAAAATATGGTATATTCTTGGTTTCATCCTTTATCCAAGTGTAAGCAAACAAAGTTTGCACATGAAGTTACTTCATGACTGGGCTACTTGTATTTAGAGGCTAATGACTTCTCATCAATATAATATAATCTCATAATGCAAAGCACATATCCTTATGGACATGCATCATGGGAATGGCCAGTATCCAGACCGGTTTCTACCAGTTTGTGCCTTTCATTATGGGATACTAAGTCAATTGATGAGAAGTCATTAGCCTCTGAGAGACCTCAATAAAATTAGAAATTGGTCTGGGTAGTGGCCCTTCCCATAATGTATAGCATTATCTCCAGGAAATTGATGAAGCCAGAGCTTTAAGAGTGTTAGTCAATAGGGAGATAAAGTTTAGAGGCACATAGCAAAAGTGGCTAAAAAAGCTCATCAGATGATTTGGTTACTGAAGAATACTTTGACGAGCAAAGACAAGCAGGTTATTGTTCCTCATTGTGGAGTCTTGATAAGACCCCATCTTGACTACTGCATGCAGATCTAGACACCAGGGTTTCTTGGTGATGAGGAGGAGGTGGAGAGGACCCAGAGGTGAGTGACCAAGATGGTAGCAGGTCTATGGAATGAACCTTATGAGAACAGGTTTAAGATTTATGGGTTACAGAAACTGGTTGATAGGCAGAAAAGGGGTGATATGATTGAGATATACAAATTACTGAGAGGTTTTTACAAGATTAATTCAGAGGAAATTTTTCATAACGGTTGTGTTGGTGGGAGAACTAGAGACCATCCATGGAAACTGAGGAAGAGTGTAGTTAGCAAGGTGTTGGAACTAGGTTTTTTGCTTGGAGAGTAGTGAATGAATGAAATAAGTTACCAGAGTCTGTTGTGGGTGCCGTGACTATGAATGAGTTTAAAGCAAAGTATGATAGATACTGTGCAAATGTTGGATAGTTCTTGACATGATATTTAGGGCCTCCCTCCCTCGATGAGTCTAAAGACTCCTTGGAGTTGCCTGTAATATAATAATTATTACACATGTCCATAAGGATATGTGCCTTGCATTATGGGATACTAAGGCAATTGATTTTATTATTTTATATGATGATACAACGGCCACGAGCTCCTTTTATGGAGAAGTACGCACCACCTCAATCCCACCTACTTTATTCGGGCTCGGGACCAGCATAGCATATGGCTGGGAGGGACCGTTTCTTAAGTATTCCTGACTGTAATCAGCATGTGCTCATGGGACCGGTTTGCCTGTTCTGGGGAATGAAAAATCCGATTTCTGAAAAAACCCCCAACCTCCGTATGAGACCGACTAACTCATCTTTTGGTGAAAGAGACCAGATAAATAGGAATCAGGCCCAGGTCTTTCCGGCCAAAGGGCTTCGTCTGTACCGACTGAACTACAGAGGCTCTAGGCAATTGATGAGAAGTCATTAGTCTCTATATACTATATGTATACACACACACACACACACACACACACACACACACACACACACACACACACACACACACACACACACACACAGTTGACCCTTGAACAATGCGGGGATTGGTGCTGATCCCCCGGCGTTGTTCAAAAATCCACGTATAACTTTTGACTCCCCAAAAACTTAACCACTAATAGCCTACTGTTGATCAGAAGCCTTGCCGATAACATAAACAGTCAATTAACACATTTTGTTTGTTATATGTATTATGTACTGTATTCTTACAATAAAGTAAGCTAGAGAAAAGAAAATGTTATTAAGAAAATCATAAGGAAGAGAAAATACATTTACAGTACTGTACTGTACTTATCAATACCATAAGTTTACATCATCTGTATACAAGATAAATCATCTGTCTCTCAGTACCTACATCAGCATCATCTTATATGATACAAAACACTGTAGATGTTTTTCATATTACTAACACTAGATATCAAAAATGAAAAGATAATGTGAAAAAGAAATTTATATTTATTTACAAGTATAACGATTCATACATTGATAACAAAGAAGCAGCAATACGATTGCTTTATGGTAACCTAGCGTAATCGATACTATTGCTTCGCAATAACCTAACCTATACACTAATGAATGAATCGTTATATAATTTTTATTTTATTCTAATTTATTATATAAATTTAACTAATTAATTAATAACAGTTAATTTTATGCAGTTATGATTTAATACTGCATCGAAAGAAATGTAAACAAACTTTACGTTTGTTTACATTTCTTTTGACTGCGAATGGTGCCATGTACGGTCTATAAATGTTTTGTGCGCTTAAGTTTTGATAAATCTTAACTTTTTATAATAGATTTGTGTATATTTTATGGTAGTAAATGATAAAAATAGACTAGCATCTACATATACTTTATGAATTCATAACATACTTAACTCTTTCTTAATTTTTTCGATATTTCTAGGCTACGCAGTTCTTCTGCGAATTTTTCAAATTGTCGCAAATCTCCAAAAAAATTTTTCCAGTATATTTATTGAAAAAATTTTGCATAAAAGTGGATCTGTGCAGTTCAAACTCATGTTGTTCAAGCTTTGCCAGTGAAGATGATACAGAGGTGACACGGTTTCCCCTCTGGAAAACTCAGGTTTTTATATCACAAAACTAAACAGATGGCAGAACACTCAATTAATAGAAAGGATATACTTGTGTTATAGTCAAAGATTGTCATTGTGAATAATAAAGACTTCCATATATGATGGGAGGGGGGGGACATTAAAATATGTCTGTGTGATTCATGACTTATTTTTAATGGCATTAACAACACCAAACGAACTATTTCATAAAATATGTTCTAAATAACTTAAGGAATTCACAAACATATACTGGAATATAAATTAAAATAAACTTTGATATTATTCAAAATTAAGTGGATATTGAATACCACATTATTTCTTAGCCGAATAAGAAACTCAAAGATAGGAAATCTAATCTAAGAGTTTCATGCTGAACATAGAAAACTATATAAATAAAGTTCGGCGAGTCCAAGCGCAAGCCAACACCTGGTAGGCAATGCCAGGAAAACTCGTAGTAAAGGTGGAGCAAGCGCCAACATGATATATTCGGCATGAAACTCTTAGATTAGATTTCCTATCTTTGAGTTTCTTATTCGGCTAAGAAATAATGTGGTATTCAATATCCACTTAATTTTGAATAATTTTACCTTGCCGAAGTGAAGCCTGTTAGCTCTTATTTCAGTAATTGTATTTGTGCACCTTTTGGCAACTTGTACAGTAAAGAAATAAGCTCTGACTATTGAAACCTTAGTATTACATATAGATCTACCTACTCACTGATGAGATCTCAAAAAAGGTTGAAACCGGTCTGGGTAGTGACCTTTTCTCATAATGTAGAACAGTAATACATCTCCTAGGAGCTGTGTTTTACATTATGGGAAAATATTAAGGACAGCAATTGGAGCTAGCTCCACCTTTACTACGAGTTGCCCTTGCATTGCACTACCAAGTGTTGGCTTACGCTTGGGCTCGCCGAACTTTATTTATATAGTTTTCTATATTCAGCATGAAACTCTTAGATTAGATTTCCTATCGATATATTAATAGAAAGGATATACTTGTGTTATTGTGATATCGTGGTATTCAATATTCACTTAATTTTGAATAATTTTACTTTCCAAAGTGAAGCCTGTTGGCTCTTATCTTATTTCAGTAATAAACTTTAATATGTACTTCCTATATTTCGGCAACGTCACATTCCTATCTTCAATGAGAACATAAGATTAAGATGTGCATGCAGGCACTAAAAACAGCAAATGAGGTTGAAGAGAGAAAACTACTGTTTTTCCTAAAGTCCTGAGGTGCCCCCCCCCCCAGTAGGGCTATATTAGGTATACTTGGCCATTGGGCTGAGTTCTCATGATGTACATCTCCCAAATTTGGGGCAGTCTCATGCATCCAAATTTGTTGAGGTTTGGTATGTTTCTTAAGGCTGAGGCTGATTCTATAAATTATCTTTCAAATTTAAACTTGCTGCAGTGTATTATTCTGACTTTCTTCCACCATATTGTGTGGCATGTATCCAGAGCATGGTCTGCAAGACCAGAGTGGCTGTTCTGGTGAAACCGGATGTAATCTTTGTGTTCCGAAATTCTGATATTCGCTGTCCTGCCTGTTTGGCCAAAGCAGGACAGCTTACAGCTTCAAGGGACCTGGTATACACCAGGTAGGTCTAGGGGAAGTGGTTGGTCTTTAGTGGAGCGGATAAGGGATGCCAATTTTCTATATGCAGGTAATGTTTTTTCAAGATTTTGGTAATTTTTTCCGAGGTGCCCGGATGTAGGGAATGGCGATGGATTTAGAGTAATCTTTATTGTGAAGAGGAGGAGGGAGGGGGGGGGCGTTGTGGTTTATTGGTTTTAGTATTTTTTTGAGGTTGTAGCCATTGGCTGAGAAAGTGTTAAGGATGTGATTTAGTTCAGTGGTTAGGGCATTGTCATTTGAACAGATTAGTTTAGCCCTGTTCTATAGTGTCTTAATAACTCCATATTGTTGTGTTCGTGTGTGGGAGGAATTGTTGGTGAATGTACATGCTTGTATGGGTGGGTTTTCTATAAATCAAGAAAACCAAGGTTCCATCAGGTTGGCAGGTGACTAGTGTGTCTAGGAAAGGGAGGCTGTTGTTTTCCTCTTTTTCCAGGGTGAACTTGATTCTGGGGTGTTGGTTGTTTGAGTGCGTTAAGAAGGAGAGGAGTGTATCAGAGCCATGTGGCCAAATAGTGAACACTTCTTCAACGTAGCGAAGCCATATGGTAGGTTTTTGTGGGGCAGAGTTTAAGGCTTTCTCTTCAAAGTCTCCATAAAGAAATTGGCCAAGGGTGGGGAGAGTGGTGAACCCATGGCTGTCCCCTCTATCTTTATAGAATTTTCTCTGCTGAACGAAATAGCCTAAGTTCGTTGGGAACTGAAATAGGGCTGAGATATCGGGAGGAAATTTGGCTTGGATGAGCTCTGAGGTTTCCTTGAGTGGGACATTTGTGAATGAGAAGGAGACCTCAAAACTGACCATTATGTCAGTATGTTGGAGTGTAAAGTTTTCTACAGTGGCTTTGAAGCGGGCTGAGTTTTTTGTGTGTGATGGTGTGTTGCCAGTATAATGTGTGAGTGCTTTGGCTAAATGTTTGACTAATTTGTATGTGGGGGAATAAATGTCATCTACTATGGGACGTAATGGCACATTTTGTTTATGTATTTTTGGGAGGCCATATATATGGGGGGAGGGGGGGGGTCCTAGAGTTAAAAGGTTTTAGTTTGTTAGTAACTTCCACAGGCCAAGAAGTGACCTTTTAAGGAGCCTATGGAGTTTTCTAATTTGTGAGTTGGTGGGATTGTATTCAATAGGGAGGTAAGTAGCCCGATCTAATAATAAAGCATTAAGCTTACCTGTGTAGTCAGTTTGGTTGAGCACCACAGTGCCGTTCCCTTCATCCACTTTGGTGATTACTATTTCTTTGTTTTTCTTCATTTCCTGTAGAGCCTTATATTCACTATTGGATATGTTGGTTTTTGGTGGTCTTGCTTTGGTGAGAACACAGGCTACATCCAATCTAATATTATTGGCGATGTGGTTTGGAAGGTGGTGGATACCGCATTCAATCTGGATCGTTATTTCTTTGCCCGGTATTTTTCTAGAAGCAATGGCAAAATTGTGGCCATGTGCAAGAGCGTTGAGTGCTTCAGGCTTCAAAATAATGAAAGAAAGGTTGACTACAGTGTTGAGTGTAGTTTTGGTTTGGAGGTAGAGTTCTTTTTTAAATTATCAAATTTCTTGATATGTCAACTCCGTATTATCTCAAATTCTTTATCTGCTGAAGTGCACGAGACGTCATATAGAATTGTCCAAGGGAGCAATGGCGAAATTGTGGCCTAGAAAAATACCGGACGAAGAAATAATGATCCGGATTGAACGCGGTATCCGCCACCTTCCAAACTGTCAACACCTAAGATTATCTGTTAGACTGATTAGATGTCTGTGTAAGGTGAGAGCATCCAGTTAATTGAAATATGTACTATTGATGATTATGTAAAATCCTTGAATACCGAATAACTTATATAATTTGAGTTTCATAACTGTTAGTACTGCAGTATATTTTTTATGGTTATATGAAACTCGGGTGCACGCATGCACACAACACACATATTGTAAAGGTTACAAAACCTGTAGTAACACGTCAGTGCTATAAGTGTTACATACTGTTTGGTGTATCATAGGAAGATAAATATAAATAACTTTCACATATGTATTGGGGTAAAATGAAGGAATACATATTTATTAGTTGTTGTTTTTTTTTTAAACAAATTAAATGTCTAAATGTTTGTTGTTTTGATAGGCCAAGGTTTTTATTCATGTGGCCTAATGCAAGAATTTCGGTAATGGGAGGACAACAAGCTGCAAATGTTCTAGCACAGATCACCAAAGATCAGCGAGAAAGAGAAGGAAAGCCTGTAAGCAAAACTTTATTATTTGGAAAAATAGATTAAATTTTGAATTAAGCAAACTTTTCTGGTCATGCAGATTAAGCAACTGTAACTGTTTAATCATGTAAACCAGCATTTCCCCAAAGTGTGATCTGCAGCCAGATATTTTTTATATTTTCTGAGGACAGTACCAGTCCACAGAAAAACCAGTTTTTTTGATCAGAACTCTCATATTTGTAATCTCCACTCTTTGATCTGCTTTTATTTCTAACCTATGCCTGAGATCCATAAATTAAAATTGGCTTGAATACCATAGTGCTTTTTGACTAATTTCTCTCTCTTATTCCATATAAATTTATTCACCTGATTTTCACAGTGCCAGTTTTGTATATTCTGTTCTCTCTCCATATTTAATTTGCCATGATCATCATCAATTTCCTGAAATGTATTCTCAATGGGTGTACAAACTACTATGACAATACTACAACTCCACATTACTACCAGTCTTCCATCAATAATCTGTCTACCACTTGTCAGCACTCCAATATTGTCATATCTGATATTTCAGTCCTTCAGGACACCTCCGACTGAATCAATCCACCCATTCCTAGCCCTTCCACCATTTTAACACCAAATTTCCACCAACCCTTTCTCTCTCTCTCTCTCTTTTTTTTTTTTTTTAAATTTGCCATCTCTGCTAAAAATTGTGCCCAAATAGCTGAAATATTTAACTTTTTCTCAGGATTCATCAACTGTTATTTTCATTGTTCCTGCCTATTTTTAGAATTTTTGTATTTTTATTGTTGCAATAAATTTTGATGAAAATTTATTGCAGAAGCTATTCAGTTTAGTTAAATACTGCAGACTTGTATTGGATTTATTTAAGAGTATATCATCATCTGCATCAAGTAAAGAGCATAGGTTAACATATCCAATTTTAATATCAGGTCTAATGCTGTTTGCTTGCTTTTCACCATGTAGGTTATCAGTAAGAGTGGATGTAGGAATTTAACATCAGACCATCGTGCTCTCCTAGAATTCTGTCAGCTGCTTACAACTTAAATATAGCCTTTGTATTGTACCATATGATGTCCTTTTTTAGGCCTTGCAATTGCAGCATTTTAAACAGCTTTTATCTTGGCACCTTGTTATAAGTTTTCATATCTGTAGAATTAGAGAACTGTGTTTATTCCCATGATTTCTCAACAACAGCAAACCCTCGATTTAAAGGGACAAAATTTCTGTATGTCACATGTGAAAATTAACACCCTGTTAATTTTAAAATGCTTTTAACCAGAATTTGCTTATAATTAAATTAACAGGTTATTTTTTGTTATTAATTTCCTGTTATTTTTAACAAATTTTGACAAATAGGCCATCATATGTTGAAAAAACACTGTAGTAATTTAGCTGATATAAATGAGTCACCGCTCATAAAACATGTTCGGCGAATGATTAGGACATGATCACACCAATCGCACTGTAATTGGTTTTTGTCGTGTGGCGTGACTTTCTGCAGCAGTTTTATGCACACATTTTCATAATTTTAGGGAGTTGATTATAAAAAAAACAGCAAAATTCAAAAGTTCAAAAAAAACTTGATAGTTTTTTCAAAGCAGGATTACCTAAACCAAGCGCCTCAACATCGAACATTAACTTCACATTAATTTATCTAAAAGTGTGAAAATTGTGCGTAAAACAATTTTTTTGTTATTAGTGCTAATATTGATAAAATTGCAGTATAATGTTACAGATATTTTTATTTTAAAAAATTCGTGATTTAATGGACACCCCTTACCCTCTATTAGTCCATTAAATCGAGGGTTTATTGTATTTGGTTTTAAAGTGAAAATCTGATCCTGACAACTTCTATTTGGACCTATCTTGTTCTTCTCAGAATTTCTCTTCCACAATTTTTCTTAGCTTTTTCTCAAGTATGCTTGCTCAATCATGTTTAATAATGTCCACATACAGAAAAAAAAACTCACCTTTGTTGTCTACAGCAAATTCTGTCAGCTGCTTACAACTTAAATATAGCCTTTGTATTGTACCATATGATGTCCTTTTTTAGGCCTGATATCAGATACTTAAGACAGTTGATATTTTTATTTGTATAACAGGACTGCTTATTTAATGCAGCAAGCTATGTGCATATATGCATACGCATATGTGAGGAAAAAAATTTATACTCTAAAAAATTGACCTTTTCCTAGCTATGTAATGTTTTGGGAAATGTTGATGTGAAGTTGCAGTATAAGAAAACTGAATAAACTTAATTAAAAAAAAAAGTTACAGTTATAGTAGAGAAGTGCTTCATCAAAGGAGCAAAAAGTGTTCCTCATAAATGGAATATATTATTTATTGAAGGGAAAAAATTTGATTTTTTGAGATAATTCTTGTAAGACTGGTAATTACCTATTTCAAAATAGGAATGAAAGTGACATAATTACACTAAATAACTATTTATAACTTATGTGAAAATTATTTATTTATTAGTAAAATTTTCATCCATTTATCACAGGCATTTTCAGCACAGAAAATGGAACAGAATAACATATAGCAGAAAAAAAAATCATCGGTACAGAAATATTAGTAGATTGGAAAAGCGTTATTTTTTTAAGGGAGATAAACAGGCCATCTAACTTGTTCAAATTAGGACATTTTAATAATGCTTCATAGCTTTTTTTTATAAAGCCGTTCCATATGAATCTAACTCTTGTACAGTATTTTAGTGTTCTTCCAAAGGAAATTATGTTTAGTGGAGATGGTATTGTATGCAAGACATAACCGTTCAGGTTCGAAACACTTGAATGTACGGTTTGTTTCTATTAAAAACAGAAGTAGTTCTGGATTGTCCAAAATATGATAGGCTACAAGAGCAAGGAGTCTTGTAGACTTCTGGAAAGTTAATGGAGGAAGCTTTTCTCTAGGTGAAGAAAGGAAGCAGAAATTTTCCACGTTGGACACAATGTTACAAGAATATGTTGAGAAGCCTGAGAATTTTAGCAGTACTCTCTGATACTTCTTTGGTATATGGAATTGGAAACTGAGTAATTTCTTCTTGAGCAGAAGAAACAGAAGTCCTGTCACTGTTGAATGCTTTATTGATAAAGCATTTGAGCATTCTCATTAAAGCCATTTTTCAAGAATGTTGACTTAATATGTTGTAATTATCGATGTAGTAAGGTGTCCACAGAACAAAGATGGGCACAATGAATTAAGATTTTAATTATTCCCATTATTCTGACAAGGGCTATGCATAGATGTAGCATCTTGTATGTGCTTTCTTCCAAAATATAGAGAATTGAAGCCTTCCATTTAGTTGATAAAGAATCAGTAGACCTAAAAAAAGCTAATTGATTTTATAATGTGAACTGCATTCTAGGACAAATTGCATTAATCTTGGAAATGAAATTTTTTATCTCAGTAAAAGACCATTTCAAATCACAGACATCCATGCTATACCATAGGTTTGAGGGAAAATATTGCTTGTTCATAGTACTCCGTAAAATAATTAGCAAGAGTGAAGGAGTGATATGACTTTCCATTCAGTACCCTCTTTTTGCCAGAATAATTTATTTTGAATCATAAAATATCCTGAATGTATTGCATAATTTATGAGTTGAACAATATTGGCAGATAAATCTTGTTTAACTAATTCAGAAGTATCTTTTAAAGTAAGTTGGTAACATAGAGAAGCTATATTCAAACGGATTATTATAATTATTATTATAGTTACATAACACTTTCAAGGACTATTTGTGGGAAGGCACACCACACAACCATCTACACACTGTCACTTAGAGAGCAATATTAGCAGATACTTGGGGAGCTTATAAGTAGGACAACCAGTGTACTCAAGAACTGGTCATAACTGGTCTGATGAGAATACCAAGCTTGTGGATCTTGAGAAACTCATAACCTAGGTGAGATATGCATGAAAAGTCTTGACTTATATCTCAAAATCATTATCCCAATGACAAACATTATCACTGATTGAGTTTATTAATTTGACTCACCATCAAATCAGACAAAAGGAGACATAAGTGAAATAGTTATGGAACATTAACCATAACTTTGCCTTTACCTGCCTTGGTGTTGATATGATTGTTATTTTTTACAGATCTGAATGCTTTTAGTTCAGAAACTGTTAAATTAGGGGATGTTACATTTTTGCTTTGAAAAGAACTTCAAAAATGGAGCACATTGAGATAGCACACATAAAACGAGATAACACATCAAAAATGAATCCTATTACATTAGAAGTATATTAGGTCTCTTGTATAGAATGAAAAAAGGTCTACCAGCAATTAATTCTTTTTTTTTCAGGGAAATAGCATGGTCATGATATTTAGGTAATAATAATAATGAAAAATTTCTAGCTGACAGCTAGAAATTAATATTTCTAGCTGTCAGCTAGAAATATTAATTATCATTTTATTAGCTTAGTTAGTGACAATAGGAGTTCTGACAATAAATAATAATTCTTATTTCTCTTTAAGCCTGTCAGACAATATCAAAAATCCTTTTAGAAGATTCTTTGGAAATTTGGTGAATATTGTGAAGTAACTCTGTGGTCAAAACATATTAGAACAAAATTGATATCAATATCTGAAAAAGCTAAATATGTTTTGGCTTTTTTTAAGTTGGCCTATTAGAATTGATTTACTTGCCTTCATTATTAAGTTTGATGGGCCCTAGGAGACCAGAAAATTTTCAAATTTTTTAATTTTACAACAGGTATGAACTGCCTGGGCTGCCTTTCACTTTTTATAGAAATTTAATGTTGTTAATGCATTTAGCTTTTTGAAAAAATTAAAAGTTTGAAGATGTTACATATTTTTAGAAATAGGCTTTCCATTATACCCTTTCATGTAAGTAGACATAATTACTATGGATAACTTATATGAAAATTATTTCATAGTAAAATTTTCACCGATGTATCATAGGCATTGTCAGCGCAACATAAGGAAACAGAATAACATATAACAGCAAATAATGATAATAATAATTCAACATGCACCATGAAAGCATTAGTAAAGTAATAAATGGTCAGTTAATTCCTATAGTTAAACTAGGAAAAAGTAACAGATTGGAGAAGCACCATTTCCAAGGAGAAAAAATAAGCATGAGACTTGTTTAAATTAGAAAGATTTAATAATACTTCACAGCTTTTTTTATAAATCTGTTTCATAAGAAATCTACTTTTATGCAATATTTTATTGTTCTTCCAAAGGACATTACATTTAGTGGATATATTCTTCACACCTTGACTGTTTAGGATCATGGAGCATTGTAATGATAGATATTTTTGCATTTGTTTTTTCATAAATATTTTAACAAATAATTTTTATTCTGTATTCTTTACTTAGATTTTATTTAGTTTTTTTTTGTAATATTTTTATTCTGTGAAGTTAAATTAATATTTTGTATTTTACTAATTGTAATTCAGGTATGATATTATTATTTATTTTTACTGAACTAATTCAGAAGATGAAGTGCTTTCAACTACAGAATATCTGGGAATTTGGGAACTGACTCCACTTTTCCTGCATAATTAGTGTTCTCAATTCCCATCTGCAGTTAAAATACTAGTTTTCACCTTATTTTACTATGCATATACTATGCATTTTTGTATATTTGTATTCTATGACACAAAGAAATTTTAAAACTGATATTTGATATTTGTCTTCTTGACTGAAAAAAATGTATAGGTGCATGCTTCCAAAATGAAATCCATAGTTTTTAACTCACACAAGAGAAAGAGAATCTATGTGGACTCAGCTAACCAAATAAACTGATTACAGTTTATTTTCAAACTGTTCACAAGAGAGTTAATTAACTATGTAAAAGAATAATAGCCTTCAAAATCTTTTTGCTATAAGAAATACAGGTTTTTTTGCAACCTTCATTCCTTAGGGCTTAGTTTTTTTTTTTTTTTAGTGGACACCTGAGGAAGAAAAAGAGCTGAAGGATCCCATAATAGAAAAGTTTGAAGAGGAAGGTAACCCTTATTATGCAAGTGCAAGGTAACTTCGGTGTTCTCAAAAATGTGAATTTCTTAAATCTGTGTGTGTGTGTGTGTGTGTGTGTGTGTGTGTGTGTGTGTGTGTGTGTGTGTGTGTGTGTGTGTGTGTGTGTGTAGTATATGGAGTTGCTTCTCTGTCCTTCCAGTTTTATTAATTAAAAAAAAAAAAAAGTCAAATTGCTTGCTATGAAAATATTGCCTATTGCTTCAATACAGTTAACTCTATAGCAAACCATTATAATAAATGATCGAAAAAGTCTCAACCAAAGTACCACAGGGTGCAATGCTATTCAATATTAAATTTGCTACAGTGTCATTCCATGTAATGTTACCAAATTATTTCCAAAAAAATTGTGGGGAAGCAAATAAAAATTTTAAGATTTTTTTGAAAGATACTCTTAACTATGAAGTTCAAATTGCCTTACCTGTTATTTTCATCCATTCGAGTCTGGACAGTTTTGGAAATGAAAAATCTTTTTTTTCCCCCTCACTTTCAGCATATTTAGTACATCCACCTATCAAGAAAACTTTTTTTCTGAAGACATTGAACATGAAGTCAAGCTGCTTAAACAAAAAAACAAAATTTATAGCATAAGAATGTGTCACAGTCAATTAGAATATGAGTGCTTTGAAGTTGTGGTGAAATAAACATTGAAGCTTGAGTGACTGCAACAATTGAATGATTGTCTACTCTGTTTTTATGATGCTAACTATTGAAATAGAGTTGGAAAAATAAATTACATTTACGTGGGGGACAACAATTTCTTTTTATTACCTAGTTAAGTGAAATTAGTTAAAATAGAACAAAATTTTATAAGCACTTCCAACTATACCATGCACCTATTCTTTGTTAACCCTAGCAATATGAAATTACATGGCTAAGGAACTGTGCTTTTTTATGCTGTATTCTACTTTTACATTAATGAAGTAAAAAAACTCAATAATCAACATGTAACTTGATTACTTCATATATCTTGATACGTGTGCTCTAAATATGGTGTGTGTGTGTGGGGGGATGGTTTTCTTCAATTTCAAAAGACTGCCCGAGTTGAGGGGATGAAAATAACAGGGGGACCAATTTTGCTGTATAGATGCCTATTAAAAGTATCTCCAATAAAAATTTCAAATTTTTATTTGGTCCCTCAATATAATTTTTTGGTCTCCAAAGTCGTCTGTTTTTTAATTTTTCTCAAGCTTTGAGGCAGATTTTTTCACAGAAGGAAGGCTTCAATCAAAATGATTTGGGGCATACATATTCCATTATATGCATACATAAAATACACAAAAAAATCAGATTTGTGGATTCAACCTAGGATCTACAGAATATAGTACAGAATGGAGAAAATGGCACTCAGAACACCTAAAGCAGGTAGCTGCCATTCTGAAAAAAAAAAAAAAAGAATAATAGTTTGTCAGAAAATGCAAATTAGAAATCAAAAAGTACACTTCCTGATCATGTTAATGCTCAGGAAGTAACTTGTAACAGTAAAAAAGGTGATAGTAAAAAATCTTCACATGCATTATTCAAAATAGAATCCAGACTTCAATGAATGAGATAATAGGAGATCAGGCAGGCTTCAAATCTGGAAGGTCCACCATAGATCACATTTTTACAGTTAATAGCCTGGCTGAAAAGTACTGGGCATACAATTTTACTTATATACTGCAGTTTTGTTGACTTCAAACAAGCATTTGATTCCATTTACAGGAACAAAATGATAAACATCTTAAAATTTATGATGTTAGATTCAGAATTACAAACATTTATTATGAATTATTATAAAGATACTAAAGCAACTGTCAAATTTAATAAAATAAAAACAGACAAATTCAAAGTTGAAAAAAGAGGTTGCAGGGTTGCCCACTCTCGCCAAATTTATTTACTATCTATCTCGAAAAAATCTGCAAATCCATAGCCGAAGAACCAGATAATAAATGCCACAAATATCAATACCAGATTAAATATGCAGGTGATATTATTATTCTTGCAGAATCTAAAGCACAATTGGAAAAAATAAAAAATATTTTAAATGAAGAATGCAAAACTTTTGGAATGAAAATCAAGTGAAGTAAAACTAAAACAATGAAAATAGGAAGAGATAACAAAAAAATTTCAATAAATTTTGAAAATTGCATATTTGAACAAGTAAAGTAATTTACATATCTTGGCAGTCGTCTCATTACTCACAACTTTGATGATACAGAAACAGTAAAATACAGACTTAGGATGGTCTAATATGAATAAATTAAACAAAATATGGAAAAATAACAGCATTTCAAAAGCCTCAAACTAAAACTATAAAACCATTATTATAACCACAGCAACATATGGAGCTGAGACATGGATACTACTCAGTCAAAAAGAAAACAGAAAATCAAAAGACAGCAAAAATTAGAAACAGAAAATTTCATTCAAAATGAAATTCTTAAGAAAAATAAGACTCACTGGTCAAAGCACAAAACAAATGAGCAAGTCAAACATGAATTAAACTATAGCAAAGATATCAGAGCTGTAATTCTTAAACAGCAATTAAGATGGTTTGGATACCTCCAGAGAATGTCCTCTCTAATATTACCAAAATAGTCTTGAATGGAATCATTGGAGGAAGACCAAACTTCGCTACAGTCTTGGAAGGAAAGTTTACAATTATTGAGCTTCAGAAAGATGATAGAAATGGTCAATAGAGCCAAATGACAAAGATTTGTTCATAGGTCAACAACCCATCTGATGGGTTGTCCCCCTATGAACAGAAGAAAAAAAATCAGAAATTGGAGACAATCTGGAAATTAGCTGGGATTATTTTGAAAATCTTCCAAAACTATAGATTATAAAAATAGCTACCATAATTAATAGCATGTTAGGAAAATCTAAAAAAAATTTTTCTTCCATTTAAAGGATGGGTTGACAAAATAACTCACTTTCTTTAAAAATTATGCAGTTTCAGCCCCCTAATGACTGGAATGACCCTATAGCAAATTCAATATGTGATTATTTCAATAATCACATATTGAAACTTTTTTTTTTTTTTAACTTAGTTCATTTTGATTATTTTTACACTTATTCATCCTCTTTTATTCCATCCACCTCTATCCTCTTGGAACAACAGCCTTCCTGAAGAAGTAGTCTCAAAACACTGCAAGCTGCATTTCTTCAAAAAAAAAAAAAAAACATTCAGAAACTTCTATCTCATTCCTTATTTGTACCCATACACAGCACTGATATGTATATAGGTCCCTTGACCTCTCATATATGAGATCAATACACACACACATATATTAAAAAAAAAAAAATTACATGCCACAAATGTGAAACTACCAGTTTTTTCCCATAATGGCCTTCAATAATTATTATTTATTTATTTATTTATTTTCCCCTTAGAACTGTGAGATAAGTGCTAGGATAAATAATCAAGGGATCTTACTCTTGAAACTGTGATGTTTGTATGTCAGTTTGAGCCTTCGATAAACAAGATAGTCATCCACATTGAGAAGTGAAAATCATCTATCACTTAAAATCTTTCACATCTTTTCTATGGTGGGATTCTAATCTATAGTAATGGCAAAATGGCAGCTTTAGCCAGCCAGCTATGGCATGCCTTTTTTCCCCTTAGAACTGTGAGATAAGTGTTAGGATAATCAATGGATCTTATTCTTGAAACTGTGATGTTTGTATATCAGTTTGAGCCTTTGGTAAACAAGATAGTCATATACATTGAGAAGTGAAAATCATCTATCACTTAAAATTTTTCACATCTTTTCTATGGTGGGATTCTAATCTATAGTAATGGCAGCTTCAACCAGCCAGCTATGGCATGCCTAACTCCAATAAATTTATTTCTTGAAATAATTTATTGCCATATTTGATTCAAAAGTTTTAAGTAGAAAAAAATATTGTAGGTGAGGCATGAAATGAAGATGGTGGGATTCTAATCTATAGTTAACGGCAAAATGACAGCTTCAGCCAGCTATAGCATGTCTAACTCCAATAAATTTGTTTCTTGAAATAAATTTATTGACATGTTTGATTCAAAAGGTTTAAGTAGAAAAAAATATTCTAGGTGAGGCATGAAATGAAAAGAGGGAGGAAAGGAAAAAACAGATGGCACTTGACAACTAAATGTTTTAGTTGTAATTTATTATTATCATCATCAGACCTCCATGGAGTCAAAAAGACTCATTGTGGGAGATCCTCCTTTCACATGCACAGTTCATTATACCATGCCTTAAATATATATATCATCTTTGCACTCTCGGGTCCCCACCCACCCTCCATGCAATAAAAAAAAAACTTGTTTTCCAACCCCCTATAAAGCTTCCAGGGATGATCACTTATTTTCCTCCATTCTATATAAAACCTCGCTTTTTATTGAACCCATACACAAGAGGTTGGTTGATCAATCTATAGTACATTAGTACCGTATATGGGTGGGTAGGGGTTGGGAAAGGAGGAACTTGTTTACATGTGATTTAAAAGTTATTGTATTCCTTGAGAAACACAACAGGGGAAGACTGCTTCACAATACAGCAGTTGCAGGGATGAAAGAGGAGGGAAAAGAAACCTGTTCTGTTCTGGTTTCAAGGTGCACTGCGAAGTGATGTTGAGCAGCAGCTGCACATGTTCCAACAAGCTTAGTACTAAGTCCTGTCCTGTCAGGTGTCTTCTCCCTCCAGGAGATTGACTACCATGTGTCTCCCCCATGTCCTATTCTGCACCTCTCTGCTGCATTTCTCATATGAGAGATAGGTCCAGTCTTCTATATTTTTCATCCACTCCAGTCTCTGTCTTCCTCTTTCCCTCAACAGTTCCTTCAAGAAGTGTCCTTTGTAGGCAGTTATGTCTCAGAATATGTCCAAAATAGCTGACTTTTCTCTTTTTGATTTCTTTCATCAGGCTCCTGTTTACACCTACCATCTAGTACTAAGTAGGGGAATTATTAATGCTATTTCAGATGAACATTTCCTATTGAAATATTTGTAGAAGACACATAGTGTGGAAACCAAACGTCTGTGCAAAAGTGGGGGGGGGGATGAGTTGGTAAGAGATGGGTCATTAATAAGTCTAATTGCTCTCCTCTGTATTGAGTCAAGCATTTTGAGGGAACTTTTAGGGGATCCCCACCCCATATGTGAGAGCAGTATTCAATAGCTGGGTGGATTTGCAATTTGTATAAAGTTAACAGCTGTTCAGGGGTGAAGTAACATCTTGAGTGAAAGAGAAATCCTAGTTTTTTAGAAGCTGAGGATGCAATGGTTGTGATGTGTTTATGCTGGGAGAGGCTTGATGTCAAGGTAATTCCAAGAAGAGAAATCTCAAATTGTCTGGAAATTTGGGTGTTGTTCAAAACTAATACTGGGAGAAAATGGTTCTTTTTTATGAGATAAGACAGAACTAGGTGTTATTAGCATTGAAGTTGATGAGGTTATCTGCACCCCCATTGGAAGATGGCTTGGGGATCAGAATTGAGAGAGAGAGATGGTTGATGTTCTGTAGGTTGAGTTGAGTTGTGTAGAGTGAGGTTTATCAAATGAAAGGGAGGAGTGCAATGTGCTGTCATCTGCAAAACTGTATATTGAGTTTAAGTCAACTGTGGTAGTCATTGATATATAGCAGGAAGAGGGTTGGTGAGAGGACAGAACCTTGTGGAACACCAGCATTAGTTGAATGGTGGGAAGATAAGGAACCATCCACCACCACCACACATAACGAGCATCCAGACAGAAAGCTGGCAATCCAACTACAGAGGTCCTGGGACAGACTAAATGATGGTAGTTTGCCTAGTAAATCTTTGTGCCAGACCCAGTCAAAAGTGCTTTGGAGATAACAAGTGCAGCCACTTTAGATTCATCAAACTTCTCCATGGCATTTGTTTAGAGATGGGTGACGTATCTGAACAGATCTCCTGTCGATTGGCAGTGATGGAATCCATACTGGTGGTCATGGGAATTGATAATTTTTCCATTACTTTAGACAGGACTGATGTGAGTGAGATAGGACAGTAGTTAGTTATCACCCTTCTTAGGAATGGGTTGAATATGGGCCAATTTCCAGGCTGCAGGATAGACCAAGCAACACAGGACAGGAGTCAGTTCTGGTGCGCAAATTTTCAGGACAACTAGAGGAATGCCATCAGGGCCAGGAGACTTTTGTGTCTGATTTGGACAGTATTTTTTCTGATCTCTTTCTGGCAAAAGGATATATAGGGAGACATTATATGTTGGGGGGCATTTACCATTGTAAGTTATGCATGCATTGGAAGCAAAGTGTGAAGCTAGGAAATTGGCTTTTACTGTGGGCAATGATGCAATGGACCCATCTGGGTATGATAGTGGTGGGAATAGTGTTGGACAGAAGTTACGGCCAATTGCTTTGACGAGAGACCAAAAGGCTCAGCTACTGTTTGGACAGGCTGCTAATTTCCTGCTTTTTTTGCTCTTTCAAACTCTGTTTTGGAAGCATTGATTGTTTTTTTTTGCATCTATTTCAGGCTTGAGTATAAGTTCTAAAGGAGGATGGAGTTCTTGATTTGAGCCAGTTGTATGTTTGGTTTTTCATTAGGTCCCACCTTGGCACATCTTTTGGAGACCCAGGGTTTAATTAGGGAATGGCAGTTCAGAGTAGTGTGTGTGTGTGGGGGGGGGGGGGTTGTATGTTTCCATGCTGGTGAGGATTATTTTGGTGATATGTTCAGTGCATATGTTTGGGTTGGAAGGCCAGAAGCAATGGTCCAACCATGGGAATGAGGCATAGAAGTCATGGAAGCTGTCCCACTTTGCACTATTGTAATGCGAAACTACTCTTGTAAGTGGCGCTGAGTAAGCATTCTGTACAACTGGAGGAGGAAAGATCACTGAATTAAATGCTTTAATTTTAATGGTAAAGAAGTAACTTTATGTCTATTTTTTGTTTATTTCCAACTCTTACTTCTTATTTCAATTTATAATGCATAGGGAAATTTTGAGTTAGAAAATTACTCCTTGAATAAGGATGTTTTACAATAAAGCTCAGCATAAACTTTTAGGAATGTAAACTTTATATAAATCTGTTAATCATACTAGAAAGGAAAATGTTTGCTAATACGCATTCTGCTCATTAATGGAATAAATTACTTTATTTTATGTATGAACACAATACTTTATTTTTAATATGTAATCCTAATTTAATCTAACCAAAATTCTACAGAATAGGTTGGCTACTCATTATTCCTGGAGGTGTCCTATGTCTATAGAAGCGTGTATTCACAGGGCCGGTTTGCCTGTTCTGGAGGATGATAATCCCAAGTTTCCAGGTGAAAAAACTCCCTATCTCTGTATGAGACCGGCTAACTTAACTTTGGTTGAAAGAGACCAAAGAGATTGTTAATATACATTCTTAAATGATCATACAAAAACATATGCTCTGAGTTTAACAAAAATATATGTAAAGTAAAATCAGGATAGCTTGTGTATAATAACAAATATTGGGTTTATTTGGTCATAAAAATTGAAATTCACACAAATAAATAAGATAAGAACACACTACCTGGTTTCACCACAGATTACTTGTGACTTCCTCAGGGTGAAAAAATATATATGTAAGGTTGATAAGTTTTACAAAATGTAACTTAACATGAGAAGCTAGTAGGAACTATTGTAATATGAACAACAGAAAACATGTGGATTCAGTTAAGTGTGACGAGTCATCCATTTTCTAGCATCGTTTGGAAATGGTTAGCTGACAAGTTAAAGTCAGGAATGTGAAGTGATCTAATGAAAGACTTTCTGATGTCACTAAAAATAGGTCCATCTGACAAGAGAAAGTTTTCTTTTAGATAAAGTACAGAAGCCTTGTTCCAATTGATGTCATGTCCAGAATCTTTAATTAGATCACTTCACACTCCTGATTAACTTTCAAGCTAACCAATATAAATTTATTCATGTTGAAATTTCTGGAACTTTGCTATGTAGACACTGGAATGTAAACAAATAATTTATTAGCTTAAATTAATTATTTACAGCTAATGTTTCGCTAGCTTTATCAGAGGTAAACACTACACAATCAGTGAAGACAAACTAAAATGACCTGTGCATGGAGAGTGACAGTGCTCTTCTTGTTGCTGATGGATAGATAGGGCTGTGCACCAATCTGTTTAAAATCACACTGTTACCCTCCATGCACGTGACTGTCCCTGTTATCCAGGTAATTCACTGTGTAGTGTTAAATTGCTTAAGCTAATGAAACATTGGCTGTAATGGTCTGTTAAGCTAATAAATTATTTGTTTACATTCCAGTGTCCATGTAGCTTTATGTAGCAGAAATTTTGACATTAATAACAGCAACAGCTACAGAAATTTAAACCCAGAATGAATTTTCAGCAAACCATCTCCAAATAATATGATGCTAGAAAGTGGAAGACCTAGTGCCACATTTTTACTGGCTCCATGTGCTTTCAGTCATTTGTACTAGAAAGGTTCCTGTTCCTAATTTATATCTTTTATTCATCAAACTTGCATTTATTCTGAGAAAGCCACAGGTAATCTGTGGTGAAACTAATTGCCATCTTTTTTTTTTCTTTTTTTTATTTGTATTTCAGTTTTACAACCAAATAAACCTAGTCTTTGTTATTTTCTATTTTGGTCAAAAGTTATTTTGTATGATAGCTTATGTATTGTAATAGAGATTTTTAGTTTTGCAAGCATATAAAATGTTACTTGTGTAACTCCTGTATGTTGATGACAACATCATTTTCTTCTCATTCTGAAAGTGGGCTGTAAATCACTAACAAAAAAGAAGCCTACAGGAAAAGTACGTTCATTATCTGGTTGCTTTAGTCATATCTCACATTTTACTTATCAGTTTTACATAAAAGTAGTGAATTCTGACTACCACCATTTTTCAGTTATTTTCTAACCGTTTATATTTTTGAAAAATTTCATGCTAAACTGTTTGTTCTCAAATAAACAACTTCTTATGACTAACAGAAGCATGAGGTCAGAGCATCCCATTAACTCTGCCTAGCAACTACATATGTTCATGTCAAGGTTACAGCATTAGCCAGTTATTCCATCAGACATAATGACTGGCCATACCTCCAGTTATGATCATTTGTTGGTCTCATCACACCTAAGATGATTTGTCCCAGAAACTTAATGCCATTTGTTGCAAAAATATGCAAACGAGTATATTCTTGCAGCAAGTGACGATGTGTTTGTCTTACCACTCACGGAGAAGATTCCTTTCAAAAACTCAGTTTATTTATTTATTTTTATTTTGCAAAAATAGACAAATGAGACAGAAAAACAATGAATTAAATCTTCAAAGATGATCATTGTTGCAACATTGAGGCTTGGTTTGTTATGTATAGAGAAATAAATCTCAGTTGAAGTTTTTTAGATTTTTTGATTGAACCTGTAGTAAAATACTTTAATAAAATTTTTAATTTCAGGATTTGGGATGATGGTGTAATAGATCCTGCTGACACAAGGAAAGTACTTGGCCTATGCCTCAGCATTACAGCTAATGCACCAGTTTCTGATACGTCATTTGGTGTGTTTAGGATGTAATGATCTGTTAATCAGTCAATGAATAAATGATTGGATGAAAACTTTGTAGAAATATTTGTAAAAAAAGTTAGGAAACTATTTTTAATAAATATTTTATAACATGTAGTGTATTAATGTTAGTATTCACTTGTAATTATATTTTCTAATGCACATCATAATACAGAATACTGTATCGGCTTACATATATAACATACACTTTTTTTTTTTTTAATGTTGGAATGAGTTCCAAAATGGGATGCATGTTATACATTGATATAATGCGAAAAATCTTAAAATATTGAAGCAAAGAGCCAAAATTACATTAAAAATGCAAAGGCTGTGTGAACATATGCTGAACTAGAGGCAGCTTACCAGGCAGAAGAATTGAATTGACCCTGTTTTTTATATAGCCAATGTAGTTCCTGGGGATTCTAATGCATGGCATCATTTGTGCAAGATATTTCATCAGTCATGCCAGGACAAGCATATATCTCATGAGATATCTCGTTGGCCAATCAAAGTGGATGCACTAAATATTCCAATGCAAGTTCCTAGCAAACAAAACGAAGCAAGGCGCTTAAAATTACTGTACAGGACATTTGAGATTTAATTTCAAACTGTTCCAACACTGAACGCCATTTATCAAAGTACTGCAAAAGACAAATTCTGCATCATCCAATACACAGAAGCAAACTGCAACAGGGTAGCAGCTAGGGAGTTTGGCATCAATGGACCAACATTTGTCTCTGGATAAATTACCCAGAATAAAGCAGACTGAGCGAGGAAAAGCAGCTCAATATTCAGGCATAGAAAAATAGTCTCAAGTGGGTCACAGACTGCAGAGGACAAGGAGATCCGATGGCAATACTGGAAATCCACATTCAAGTCAAGATATAGTCACAGAAGATGAATGTTAAAGGATTCCAGGGATCAATGAACTGAGTCAACAGCTTTTAAAACAAAATCATCGGTCCAACCATAATACTCACGTATTGCCCAGAAACTACCAGATGTTTATGGAAATATGATCAACTTCCAGCAGTACAGTAACAAATAACTTAAAAAAATTATGATCTCTCTGAGATCGGCAATGCTGACCAAACACTGCTCACATATGACTGTCAACAAAATGAGAAGAAAAAAATTTGTGATGATCAACACCACTGAGAATGAAAATAATAGATTCAATGGCAGGAAAGTTCCACTACACATCTTCAAAAGGAGGGAGGACACCAGATCAAGCATCTGTTTGGCAGTAATGATGAAGTCTTGAGGTATATGGAGAATCTACGAGACAGAACACGACATTTCCAGCAGTATGAGAACAAGAAGCCATGAACTCAGTCTTATCCTTCCAAAACAAAAGTTACATACTGCCAGAGAAGTGCTCTTGATTTTATCACCCTCTGCTGCATAAGTTGTGGTATTAGAAAGTGTCCTACAGAATGACGATAGGCTCTCATCCCCAGGTCATCAATTAATACACATGGCATTGTTCTCTGCAAAATGTTTATCTCTCACACATCACTTTCTGCATTCTCACAGGATTACATCAGAGGCATGCCTTCAGAGGCCTCACAAGCTATTGCACCCTAGCACAGTCTGGTTGATCTGTTCTATGTTTGTCAGATACATCTCTGTCGTTATAATGGTTAATAGCCCAATACACAAGCATCCTACTGATCCTGAGTGTTTTTAGTGTTGAAAATAACAGGTGGCTGCATTCCAACCTTGTGAAGTGCTATTATATTTATATGGTTCTCGTAATTTCTCCACTAGATGTTTACCTGCATAGTTAGACAACTCAACTCTCTCTCTCTGCTGATAAACATGTGAATGTTGGCTGCACACAGTACCACTAACAGAACTGGGCTCATGCAATTTTGTGGACAGCACAAGAGGGGGATGGAGTGGAAGTTGTAACAGTATTTATGGCAAGATTGTGTATAAAAAAACAAAAAAAAAAAACTATATTATAAAACCCTACTAAACATAACATTTCCAGCAGTAGGGAGAAATGTCAAGAATCAAACATCTCAGTCCTTCCAAAGAATTTATAATAAAGAATAGTAGAGGATATTAAAAAAAAAATATTCCCTTAAACACATAGACAGAAAAAAAAAACAAAAATGTGAAGGAGCAGTACTACTACTCCCTTACACAGACAAAATTCCAATGATGATATGTCAACAAAGGATAAAGGTGGTTTTCTTGGCCTTCTGAAAACTTTCCATTCACCCTTAAAAATATTGGAAGTATGCAAGATCATCTTGTTCATGTGGAATCTGTGCCTGACAAAGGGCTAGTCGGGTGAAATATGCATGTCAAAATACATCAAAAACATGGAGGGGAAAAAAAAATAATTAGGACAAAGCATCGAGTATTATGGAAATAGACTATTGAAAATGTAGTGCAAGCAGATCTTGGACATACTACACGTTATACTGTTAATTATCATAATACGACAATCACCTGTACACAAAACATTGTTAGTCAATCTGAAATATTCTCAATCTCTTTTTGTGTTAGCTTACTCATGGCAAAACTCAGTGTTAAGTCAGTTTAGTTTTTCATATTTCACTATCCTGAAAAAGTGTACTCTAGTGCATAAAAAAACTGGTAGAGATTAAAGTTTCGATTATCTAGCAAACAATTCTACATGTGATTTAGATACCAGACATAAATGTTCAACACCGAACATGTTCTTTAATTTTTAGTTGTACATTAGTGTAAGTTTTCAGTGACTTTGTTACTCAATGCAAGGTGGCCTTGTATAATTCTGTCTTTTATAATTTGATCACAATGTTTTGTGAGCTTCATCTCAAGATCAGATTTAAAAATAAAAATTACAGGTAATCCTAGAAAGGTGTTTCATTATCACAACAATTAAATCTAGAGCTCTTTTATAGCATGTATATATTATAGACAAAATTTTGTTTTGCCATTAAAGTGGCAAATTTTAATAGGATTTAATACCAAATCTGTTTCATTCAATTCCATCAAGCTAAGGATGAATTATCATTTATATATCATTAATTATAAATTAGCATATTAATTTCAGAATTGAAATGGATTACATAGCACTACAAGTATGGCTAATTAAAAACACACACACATTGGGATTTGCTTTTAATTTTACATATACTATGGTTTGAGCGTTTGGGGTTGATAATTGTGTAAGAACTATGATGTGTCTGAGAGATTTACATTATTCAAAGAACTCAACTGAGTGGTGCTAATTCTTCACAAATCTGATTATGTCAAAAGTAGTATGAAGACATGTCAACCTGTTCTTGACTCATGTGCTCAAGACAATTTTATTTTGCCAGAACAAATGAAATGATTCAATTTCCATAGTGATCCCAAATCTTATTACATCCAGCCAGGTGGAAATCAGTTTGAATCATTTTGTCAATAAAAATGATCCATTAGAAACCATATAGGTATATTCTTGTGTGCAATGTAAATTATTATTAGTATCAGTTTGAAAAATTTTGTCAAAAAAATAATAAAATCTGATTAAACCATACTGTGTACAGCATAAATACCAAATTTTATTAAACTCTATCTAATGATTTCAATGTCTTTTGACTGATGGGATGGTTCGATCAGTTGTGATAAGGACTATTTTGACCAATGATTTCAATAAATCCATCTGGCCAGTCTCCTAGAATAGCTTGCACATACATACATACATACTTATGGATGGACAAGAAATGAATATAACAGATGCAAGTTATGTGAAATGCTGAAAATGACAAAAAAAAAAAAGAGCTCAAGTAAAACAAAACTCAAAATCACAAAAGATTTGCTGTTAAAAGCCATTTTATTGCAACAGTGATATACTTGTTTTGGATTTTCAAATGATGCTTGCAGATAGACATTGGTTGGACTAATGTATTTATTTACTGTCATGGAAGGTAGAATCCTAATTGGTTGTTGGTAGCTACAGATAAACAAATACTAAATGCTGATACTGCTAACACATTTCAATTTTTACTGCTGATATCTTTTGTTGTTGGACAGCAGTATTAGATAAATGCTAGAATGTATTGTTATAGAACATAAAATTCCAATCTAATGCATTTCCAATAGATAGCAGAGTATAATCTATCTATATTATATTTTAGATTACAGTTAATCATTTGACATAGTAAACTTTGTTGTAACTTATAGATTTCTTCCTCTTTTCCAAAATGTAAGCATTAAATTCAAAGGGAAAACAAGTTTCCAATGACTTGCTATTTCATATAATGATATGGTTTTATAAGTTTTTTGTATTAATTTTTTTTTTTAATTTTATACATTTTGCATTATTACATAAACAATAAAAGCTGAGCACAAAGTGGCATATTTTTATAAACCTACAGAATTATAGTATCAAAGAGATGAAAGAGGATATGCTCAGCATACTTAACTAGAAATCTAAGGTTTAAGATAAATGCCTGGATGGTATGGACATTAAATGTCATATAATGCTGTTACTATCCAAAAGTAACTTTTTGTTTTGAAATATTGCATTTGTAATGCTTATCTCTACTTAAAGAAATTTTGAGTAAATATACAGCTGTAAAATGACAATAAGAGTAGTAGTAGTACTAAAAGCATGCTAATTCAACAGTTTTGCATTAAAATTCTAACTTATAAGCACAAATTGTTTTGAATTGGAGGGGGGGGATAGGTAATATTTTAGCATGACACATGCACCAGTAGTTGGCCATATTATGACATAAAATTTCATCATAATTAACAAAATCTAATCTATTATATATACAAATCTACTATGCTAACTTTGCAATCATCAGTAATGAGCCAACTGTTTTAGTTTATAATAACCTGAGGAACATAAATTGCAAAACTAAACTAAGTATAATTTATAGGAAAGAGTGGAGAACAAACAAAAGCAAAATCTGCATACTATTTTCTTTAGTATAAAAATTTTCAATAAAAACGTGTTTAAGTTACAAATGTCCTGACGTTACATGTCATTCCTTGCAAGTAGTAAAATTTTCTGTTGAAATCAGTTGCACAAGTTTATTTATGTAAAGAGCAAAATCACACAAAGTTGATACAGATGAAGAGTTTTGGTAATATTTCTTTCCTCCTAATTTCTTTATAAAATAAGATATAGGCATGTGTGTAGGAAAGTTAGAGTAAAAATCACATGATTAAAATACAAACTTATTTATTACTGACCATTACAAAAAACAAACTACGTTAGAGCCTACCAGTTTCGCCAGCAAACTGTCTGGCTTTTTTAAGGTGTTTACGGAGAATAAAAACTAGTAAATGCAAATTGAAAGGAACATAAAAAACGTTGTAAACCAACTAGAAGCTAAGGTTACACGTTCGCGTGACAGAGAGGACTTGTTGTTCTTATTCATTATCACGCATGCGCGTTTGTTGTAAACGTGTAATGTGATTACTGGCTAGCTGTAGTTCAGATTGATTTAGAGAGAGAATCAGGTTTTTCCACGAACTGTTTAGGATTGATCCTCAATCTAAATCAAGAACTACAGCTAGCCAGTAATCACATTACACGTTTACAACAAACACGCATGCATGATAATGAATAAGAACAACAAGTCCTCTCTGTCACACGAACGTGTAACCTTAGCTACTAGTTGGTTTACAACGTTTTTTTATGTTCCTTTCAATTTGCATTTACTAGTTTTTATGTCTCCGTAAATGCCTTGAAAAAGCCAGGCAGTTTGCTGGAAAAACTGGTAGGCTCTAATGTAGTTTGTTTTTTGTAATAGTCAATAATAAATAAGTTTGTATTTTAATTATATAAACGACCAAATATGTTTAATTTAAACAATATAAATCACATGATTAAGGCATGCTTTGAAAATTCCCCTAAAGGAAAACATAATCCAGATAATCTTCATAAGAATATCAGACTGAAATGACATAGCATGATATGAGATGCTTAATTAGATCCAGACAACTGATGCAGTCATGAACAAACTGTTAAAATTGCAAATACTTCTTACAATACAGTGTACATCATTATTACAACGAATCTGCAAACTGTTACAGTTGTCTCACTATAACAAACAACATTATAAAAAATCCATTACTATAACAATCAAAAAGTCCTGACCAAAGCCCCAGGAAAATTTACTATAGCAAGCCATCCACTATAATAAACTATTTCTGTAATCCCTATGAATTTGCTATTGCCACAGGCAACTGTATAAACTACCGAAGTCTCAAAAATGAAGTCCCATAACAGCAAAGCTATTTTTAGCTCAATATTAATAACAATGAATGGTTCAAAAATTCTAATAGCAAACTGCATTTACTAACAGATGACATCAGAATCCCCATGCCCAAAACTGTTCATTCCCTCAGATCAAAAAAAGATCTTGCCATGTGTTAGAATGTGAAAGGTCAACCTGGCTTAGGTGGATGATACGACCTAATGTTTGGTGTGATCAGCTATTTTTCCTTTTTTGATTACTTTATTGCTATGAACTTCCATTACAAGATGCAAAATTCTGACCACTGAAAGGAAACTACACATTTAAAACTAGGGCATTCAGCTAATATCACAAAAAAACTGAAAATCTGATACCAGTTAAACAATCATTTAAGTTGTCACGAATAACTGCTGAATTGTATGTGCCTACTTCAACAGATTAATTTATAAGATCGTGTTAACGAGCAGTTATGAACCTGAATTTGCTCTTTAATTGTTCATTGTCTTATTCCATGATTAACAAATAATTCAGTTTCTGGTTAAGAAAGACCTGTGGCTGCTGTTTTTAGTTAATACTAAAAAATACAACAAAAAAAATTGTAGCTCACAATCCTTAATTGCTGTCAGTTTTAGAGATAAATTTACAAGTTTTATATAATTTTAGTTTAGTATTTGTAATAATTTTACTATAATTCACATTTTATTTACAGATGAAAGTTTTGTTTAAAAATAAACTGTACACATTTATAAGGATATAATGCTGCATTATATTAACTGACAATCTCAGGTGGTCTGTTTGTATTCCAGAGCGAAATATTTTTCTTATAACATTCTAAGCTGCAGAGCGGAACTCCTGATTTGGAACAGCTGTATTTTTTAAGGTTCTTACATCCATTTACTCCACAAAACACTGATGGAGGAGGCCTGGAAGTCATTTAAAAAAAAAAAAAAAAAAGCTTGAACATGTACTGTTATGCTTACACAAATATAATTTCATGGCAAGGATACTTTTTACTCCCCTTAACTCTAAAAATCATAATTATAGAAAAGACTTAAAACAGTAATTTAAGCTATCATAAATAAAATTATCTTTGACAATGCAAGGGATTTTTTTGTATATATGCAGTTTCAGTTTTCCCAAAATATTTAATAACCTAAATGACGTGCAAGGTTTATATACATCTTATATGTAGTTCATGTTTAGAATAACAGTAAATAAATAGATAACCTGAAGTGCAGGCAAGCTGAAAATTTTAAAGCTTTTAAAGTTTTAAAACTTTTAAAGCTTAGCAGACAAATTAGTATTTGCAATTAATAAAGATGAGATTGATCTGACCATCTTGATCTTATTATTATTATCTTCTCTTCTTGAGTATTCTGCAATTGAGCAGGCTCTTCTTTTAGTAGCAGAAACTTTCCTTCCACTCTCTTCTGTTCTGAGCCTTCTCTTTCAAGGTTGTGTACCTGTCTCCATTCAGCATGTCATCTAGCATTGTTTTCCTTACTCTTCCTCTTGAAAGTCTTTTTCCACCTATTTTTCCTTCAATGGCATCTCTGATGATTCCATTCCCTCTCCGAATATGTCCGATCCAGTTTCCCTTGCTTCTTTTTATCATCCTTAACAGACTTATTTCTTCTTCTACTCTCTTTAAGACCTCTTCATTAGTTATTTTATCTGTCCATTTGATTTTTTCCATCCTTCTTCAAATCCACATCTCAAAGCTTTCCAAAATCTTAATTTCTTCTTTCTTCAATGTCCAAGTTTCAACTGCATAGAGGGCAACACCCCACACATAACATTTTATTAGCCTTTTCTTTAGGTTTCTATCCATTTTACTTCTGAATAAATTCCATTTTCTATTAAAGGCATCTCTTCCTATCACTATTCTTGCTTTTATGTCACTTTTACATCTTCCATCACCGTTAATAACACTTCCTAACACTTCATTCCATAATTGATACAGGATTCCAGTAATCTGTTCAACAGATGTTGTAGTCCTGTTTCAGTATTTGATAGCAATGCCTTGTCATCTGCATATCTTATTGCAAATATCGGTCTACCTCCAATCTTTATTACTTCTTTCGAATTCTCTAAGTTCCACAAGTTTGCACAAGTATATATGCAGAATTTGGAGAATTCTGCATATATACAAGTGCTTCTTTTAACATTGCTTCGGAATACATGTTAAACAAAATTGGTGACAGAGAACAGCCTTGTCTTACCCCTCGTCCAATGATACCTGGTTCTGTTGTACCATATATAGTGAAATAATTAGCCTTCTGTCTTTCCAATCCTTCTACTATCTTATCCCATTTTACAGTCAAAAGCTTTTTCAAAATCTATATAACAGAAATTAACTTCTTTATTCATTTCCAGACTTCTTTTACTTACTATTCTTAACAGTCCAATCGCATCTCTTGTTCCCCTACCCTTCCTGAAACCAAAATGATCTCCAAGAAATTCTTCCGCTTTAGATGCAATTCTTCGTGTTAAGATTCTCATAAGTATTTTTGATGTATGGGAAATGAGGCTTATTGTTCTAAAATCCTTACAGTTCACTGCATTACTTTTCTTTGGTATAAGTATAAATATTAAGGTCATAAAATCTTTTGGTAGTTCTCCTTTGTTATAAATTAAATTTATTATTTTGGTTATTTCTTCAGTTCCTTTCTTCTGAAGTTGTTTCAGGAATTCTGCAGGTATTTCATCTATTCCTTCTGCCTTCCCACATTTTAGTTCTTTAATGGCCATTTCTACCTCTGTCTTCAAAATCTCTGGGCCTAGATCACAGGTTCTCAAAGTGGGCGGTACCGCCCCCCCCCAGTGGGTGCTGAAGTCTTCTAGGGGGGGGGGGGCTATAGTGGGATCAGAAGCATGTCGGTGGCTCTTTATAGAAGAAATTAGTAATATATATTTAAAAATTAATTATTTTTGTGATTTTGCGCTTAGATAATCATTTAAAATTTAAATATTGAATTTTAATTCATCTTATGCCTGTCTTACATGATCAATTTTTTTTATCAATTTTCTATTTCAATTATTTAATTATTTGAAAATTTACCATGTCAGATAGAAATAGATGTCAATTTTCTATGTCACTGAGAAAATTGAACGTGTCATACACGATATTTTAACTTCTATTTTTTATATACTTAAAAAATTTATTCATTTTTTGCTATTGTAAAAATTGATCGTGCCATACAGGCTTTAGTCTATCCACGCAGCAGACGAATCTTAACTAGTAGTATGTCGGTCAACTATTACGTAGGTAATTCACTCAATTCAGCATGTTTTGACAGGAATATGGGTGCTTGCAGCGACTTGTTCAAAGCACAAGTACAATGGTATCGCAAACAAGTCAATGCCGATTCGGACTAGATTTCAAATCTATAAATACCAGTGGTTTAGGAATAAGTTTCATTATTTTTTGTGTGCTTTGCCAACAATCATCAGTCAAAAGTGTGATAGATAAGTGGAGTCATACAAAGTGTAAATTAAATCTTTTATTTTGTGAATATTTTTGCAAATTTTATTACTTCATTATGTCTGAATATAAGAAGAAATGTCGACGGTACAGTATTGAGTATTTGAAATATGGTTTTATTCAAACTGTTATAATGGGGGGGGGGGGGGCGTTACAAAATTTATGTCTTGCAAAGTGGGCAGTGGCCCAAAAAAGTTTGGCAACCTGTGGCCTAGATCATCTTCATTTACCTTCTTTATATCTTCTAATGGCAACTCATTTAGTCTATTTTCCTTGTCATATAGATCTTCAATGTATTCCTTCCATCTCATTAGGATTTTATCTTCTTCAGTTATGATTTCCCCATTCTTATTTTCTATGCCTCTAGCTCGAATGCCATTTCTCTTGTGATTCATGCTTCTTGCTTTTTCATATAAAAGATCATACTTTTCCATTTCTTCACATTGTTTTTTTAAGCCATCTTCTCTACTTCTTTCTGCTTCCCTTCTCAATTTGTCATTCATGGTTCTATATTGTATTTTCCCTTCTGGGGTTCTTTATTTTATATCAGGAGCAATAAACTACTCCTGATATAAAAACTACTAGCAGTTACGTGGGCAGTGGCCACGTAACTGCTAGTAGTTACGAAATCATATTCTATAACTTAGAAATGCTATAGTGCAATTTCAAATTCAACATGATATGCTATTTGTCCTCCATTTTGGAAAGAATACCTATATTGAGGATTCAGATCTAGGTAGTTTTTTTTTCAAAAAAAAAAAATAACTGTTTGCTTACAGAAAGAGAAAAAAAAAAATCTTTGTTGTTTATGTGGTCACTTCTGATTATTATAGCACCTCCAAACAGCACAATAAAATTCTAAAGGAAACTCATTATTGCAAGCTATTCAAGTCCCTACAGGTTCACTAGATTGAGAGAGAACTACTTTTTTTTTTAATGCAAATCTCCTCGAGAGTTTATATATTAGTATTGGTACTATGGGGGGGGGTTCCTAATAGGTAATCCAGAGACCCAACCATGGAACTTTTTCATGCCAAGGACAAAACCTACAGTCTGTTGGTTTTGTCCTTAACATTTCTGCAGATAGGCTAACCACATAGCCCACCAGGCAGTGGCATTTTCACATTTAAAAAAGACTATATCTACTTTTTTCAATGAAATGCTTTGTTTATTTATGCTTATAATTTAAATTTGGTTAATTTTCAAATAAAAATGTCAGTTCAAGAGATCAAAACAAATAATATTAAACTTCAGTTATTCTTGAAATAACTTTCTGCATACCTTTTATTGAGATACTATTTGCATACCCAACTTAATTTCCAAGATACTGATTGTACTCCAATTGTTTTAACTATCAAAGTTCTTTCTATTAACTATCAGATGTGTATTTGGCAATTCTGAGAAAATTTCCTAAAACTAAGAAATAAATCATGGTTGTGTAAATAGCATCTTAACTTAATACTGGACCAAAAAAAAAAGTAATGGAGTATGGAAATTCAGTGAAAAATATTTGATCATATAAACTTATAGAAAACATTAGAGAATACACCATAGGGAGCATGAAGACAAAGGAAAATATTTCTGTGAGAATAAAATATATGTACTTGTTGATGACTAATATTTTCTGCATCCCTAACTCCCTTTCCCAGTTAAAGATTAAATTGTATTTATAGGATCCAAAATAATTGTTCGGATGCTTAAGGGTCAAAGCTGTATAACTGAGAGGAGACCTTCACATAGCCTTTAAAGGAATGCGGAGAACAGACCAGGGCTTCTGACCTAATGTCCTCACCTTCTCGTGGTGCACCCTGTTGGGTATCAACTTGGATACTGAACGAACGAGGATGGGTTCCCAATTTGGGATTTAGCTGACCAAATTGTATTCTTATTGGTCAAACCAAAATAAAAAATGATGGTAAAACATGACAAAACTTCATGCCGGCTGGGGAGTCGCCCGGTTAAACAAGGCCCCCGTTGTTTTCGCCAGGGAAACAGGGCAAACAGCGAAAAGTCAGCTACCGGAACAAATCTGAAAACACACCCCAACTCAACATCACCAGAGTTGAAGATCGGTACTATCAACATAAGAAGCCTGAATGGCAAAGAAATGGAGCTAGCTGAGGAATTAGATAAGTACTAGATCGACATAATAGGGGTGACTGAAACAAAAAAGACCAAAACTGGTGAGATCTTTCTGAGCAATAAATACAAAATGTTATATTCAGGCAATGACAATCAAGGAAAAGAAGGAGTAGCCATAGTATTCAACACTAAATGTGAGGCTAATCTTCTTGAATGGTAGTCAGTCTCAAGTAGAGTAATGTGGGCAAATATGAGAATGGGGAACTGGACAATGAGACTTATTTGTGCCTATGGTCCTACAGAAGGTTCTACTAAGGTACAAGTGGAGGAATTTTTTGATGCTTTAGAAAGAGCAACTGACACAATGACAAAGGAAAAGTTGGTCCTTGTTGGGGGATCTAAATAGCAGCGTAGGAAATGATTGTGAGACATACAAAAATATTTTGGGAAAATTTGGAGAAAAGAGCAAAGCTAATAATAATGGCAAATATTTGTTAGATTTCTGCTCAAGACATGGACTGGTTATTACTAACACCATGTTCCAACATAAAAATGTGCACAAATTCACATGGAGAGAAGAGGCAAGGAATAAGAAAAGTATCATTCACTATGTTATTGTTGATAGTGATGTTTTCTCTCTGGTGCAGGACACCAGAGTGTACAGAGGATTTGAAATTGGAAGTGATCACTATTTAGTCTTGAGCAGGATAAAATTGAATTTCATATCGAAAAGAATAACATGTGAGAAAGTTTTAAAGTGAATAAAAGTTGAGCAGCTCTCAGATGTTAACTGTAGACTAAAATACACAAAGTTTATTGAAAAAAAATGAGAGATTTTGAGAACAGGAATCAAACCTTGGAGATTCAGTGGCAAGCCTTGAAGAAAGCCCTGACTGATTCAGCTAGAGAGGCATGTGGTGAAGTTATCTGCAAGGACAGAAAAATTAGAACTCCATGGTGGACACAAGAAGTTAAAGAGGTAGTGAAGGAAAAGAAGAAAAAGCATATCAAAAGTTTCTGGCAAATAAGTTTCTGGCTTAGAGAATACAGAGACAAATGCAAGAATGCTAAACACTGTGTAAAACTAGCTAAACAAAAGTCATGGGAGGGCTTTGGCAAGAATATAGAAAATAAATATCAAGAAGGTGGCAAAATATTCTGGAGGTTGTTGAAGAAGCTTAGGAATGGAGGAAAGAGTGCTGTAAAAGGAGTTAGAGATGATAAAGGTGACATGAAAACGGGAGAAAAAGATATCCTTGAAGTATGGAGTAATTACTTTGAAAAACTGCTAAATGAAACAAGCAGTGATGACAGCACAGTGGTAAAACACACTAACCAGGCAAGCAGTCAGGAATACATATCCATAGAAAAAGCCATCAGAGGCTTGAAATGTGGAAAGGCAGCAGGAGTAGATGATATTCGACCAGAAATGCTGAAGTATGGTGATATAAAAGTCTTACAGTGGCTGCATTGCATAGTTCAGAAAGCCTGGACAGAGGGACGAATTCCCAATAATTGGAGTAGAGCTCTCATAGTATCCATATATAAAAAGGAATGTGAGAATTACAGAAGTATTTCCCTACTGAGTGTTCCTGGCAAGATCTATGCAAGTATACTTGAGAAACGGTTGAGAAGAATTGTGGAAGAAAAGCTGGGTGAAGAACAAGCTGTATTCAGGCCAAATAGAAGCTGTCAGGATCAGATCTTCACTTTACGACAAATAGTCGAGAAAGCATGGGAATATAACAAAGATCTGTATTTAAGTTTTGTCGAAAAAAGTTTTTTCGATTTGGAAAATGTAAAATTAGTGATTTTACACAAACACTTTTTTTTTCTTAGAAAATTAGTAGTGTATTACTGCAGATTTTTTGTGTTTTTAGCATATTTAATATCATTATAACATTTTTATTGTGATTTGTTGACATGGCACCAACACAATGAACAATGGTGGCAAAAACAACAGGATCTCGCTCCATGCCACAAAAAAAGTGGAAACATTCCTCAAAAAAAAAAAAAAAAAAAAATCACAACATCCAATTGCTTCAGTAGCCAGGTAATTCTCGTAACATCATTATCATATTCCTGGCATGTACTCTCAGGCAATGTACAGGATATTATGATAGTATACTACATGAAGAACTTATATCATTACTAACTTCCCATCAACAATTTTCCTTGAAATCAATCTGTTATCTGTCAAGACTCCAACATAAGATCTTACATTTCTGTTGTCTAAAAAACTTTTTACTGTATCAATCCTATATCTCGCTCTTCCTCTGGGTCTTTTTCCTGGCATAGCACCAACCTGGCAGAGAACACTTGTTTTGCTAATCTTTTCTTTCCCATTCTGTTTAAGTGACCATACGTCCTGACATTAACCCAATAAAAAATTGGTGGACCATAGTGAAAAAGAGACTTGGAAAATAAATTGTAATACAGAGGATAACTTAATACAATCCATTATAAAAGTATGGTTTCAAGATGCAGAAATAAGTAAAATGTATTCTACATTGGTAAAATCCATGCCTCAGCAAATTAATGAACTTATTAGGAACAGAGGAACACATAAATTATTAGGTAAATTTGGAGTTTAATTTTTGTACTTTTTTTTGTGAAATTAAAATATGAGCGTTTGATTAATTTGTTTGCTTCTGCATGTATCAGTACTTAATTGCATATACTTAAGAAAAGTAATATAAATATTTAAATACAATGCAGTTTGGCTGGATGGGAATCTTTTACTATTAAGAAAAGTAATACTAGTAAAAATCAGTTTAAGTTCTGAAAAGTAACTTACAATTTTGCAGTTTGAGGTGCCATTGGAAATATCATTCCTGAAGGAAAGGATATAGATACTGATATCTGATTATTGATGTAAGTCACTTTAGGAACCTCTGTCTTCTTTATAGGTTTCTGAATAAGAATTTAATCATCTATTAGACACATCTCTACATTCAAATAATAATATGACAATCTTTAATAACAAAAATATAAAAATTTTCAGTTTCAATTTCTGATAATTCCAATGCTGGCCTCTTGTATTCATTTAATTGGTATGCTTAATATTTTAGAAGGTATTATAGTTGGGTAGTGTTATTTTGGCCAAGTCAATTTGACTTACACTTAATTCTTGTTTTAGCATGCTTTTGCGCCAGATTTTTCTATTCATGCAATTCTCATATGCTTGAGATGGGTTGAGGTTCCTGATTAGGAGTTTTTAGGCAAATTAATGGAGCCAGCTTGCCATTCCTCTAAAGATAAGTATTTTTCTCTGTATGTGTATCTAACGCATATCTAATATGCGTTAGATACACAGAACCAGTCCTGTGTAGATATTCACAGGACTGGTTAACCTGCTTGAGGGATGAAAAACCAGTTTCTGGTTTCATCTAGATCCACTGAGCTATGGAGGCTCCCAATTTTTCTATATAATAAAAAATATAGAAAATTTGGTTACAATATACAGCAAATCTGGAATAGTATGTTATAATGAATTTCATACAGAATAGCATTATGCCCATAGGCTGGGACTTTTTTTGGTAATTTGTTATAATGGTGTTTGCTATACTGGGAGTCAACTAAATTACTTACAGCTTTGTGTAATAAGAGAGAGAGAGAGATTTTAATTGACATTTTACCAAGGAACACACACACCAAAGAATTTATAACAAAATTGCCTGTAAAGGGGGGGAAAAATCCCTTGGTAGACTAAAGTTTAAAGAAGCAGTCCAAGAAAAGAGTATATTTTATAGAAAGATCCTGGAAAGAACTTGAGCATGGCTTGACAAATACACTCACCAACTTGTCTGTGGTGGGATTTTGTCAGCTGGCAAGTAGCTGCAGACCAAACAAAATGGAATATTTTTTTTATTTAATAAAAAATAACTTTCTACACTAACTCTTTTTAACTTTAGAAAACATAGATGCAACAGCACTGGTCAGTTTATGGATCTACTATTTCATTACTTGAGATATATCATGAAAAAAAAAGGGGGTGGGGGTCTCTTGGATGAGTATATTTTTTTGCATGACTAGTAGAATTTTGCATCATTTGTTGAGTCCTGAACTTGAGCATTTACCCTTAGCATATATAAAGTAAGAAAGTTATTTAATGACATCTTGAACTGTAGGTTCATACTACTCTTCAAGTTAATACATAAGAATATCTAAGCAAGCTTTTTATTCAATAAGGCACCCTACTTGTTTTGGTTACAGTTGCTATATCATTATGATAAGAAATGTGACTGAAAGTATATTTAGCAAAATAAAGGCATCTATTTAGGATGAAGAGAAAACATGAACTTCTACTCAATTTAGTGTATGGAAGCTGTATAAAATCTATATCTCATAAAATTTGCAAAGCGATCCCTCCATAATTCAACTTTTTCATCTGCTTTAGTCACCTTCATCAGTATTCATCAAAATTATTCTACTATTGTCATTCTTCCCTTCTTGCTGCATACTGTAATAACTTTTTTTGGATTGCCTTTAGACTCAGCTAATTTTTGCTTGTACTCTTATTTTGCCCTCCTATACTGGTCATCCTTCTGAACTGTACTTTATACTGCTCATGTGATTGTTGATCACCTTAATCTTTAAATGTCCTCCATTTCTTATTTTAGCATCTGCTGTTTTCCATTTCACTGAACCCCAATTGAACTTCTACTCATTTTGGCCACAATTCTACTATCAATAATATCCCTTCCCTCATCTGCAAAGGCATATAATAAGAGAAATACAAGTTGATAAAAAGGCTAAAATAGGTGTGAAGAGAATCATAAAGATCATAAAGTGTAAAATACTTATGCTCAAGTTTGCAAGTTAGTAGTTAGAATTTAAGAACATACTAGAATATGCAATATTATATACAATGTTAAATAAAGTTATATGACTGACATAAATGAATAATGGATAATCAGAAATGAAGTTAATACTCATTTGCTTTAATATTATGCTAAGAAAATCATTTTGGAATATTTTGGATAGACTTGTTAAGCTCTATTGCTGAATATTTCTCTTTACAAGAAATAAGTAAAATTCATAACAATAATAATAATAATGGACTGCATATGTGATAAAATGAGTGGTAGAAAAAAAGCAAATGAAATTTACCTTAATTCCTTTGATCTTGGCATCAGTCTTTTTCAAAAGCCTTTCAATTGTTTGTTTCTAGAAAAAAATTTTAAAAAAGTAAAATAAAATAAAAATAGTTTTTATCATTAATAAAAAAATCTCCATTCAATAATAATTTGAATTCATTCTCCACTAGTTTGATCAATCATTCATGGCCTGTGAAAATTATCATACAATTTTTTAAACAGATTTTGGAATTGAAGAAAATGCATTCTGAATCAAATCAACAGAAGTGTTTTGTTAGTTGTTTTTTTTTTAATCACTTTTCATTATAATCAACAAAAATGGGAGTTAGCAAAGTTATGTTATGAGCTCTACAGCTATTTGTGATTTTCAGTATGGTGGAAAAGGTAAGGATATGTAAAGCTCCACATACTTTAAAACTACTATATAGAACTTTCATTCAGGGATAATTGAAGGTTCTATATACTGGTTTTAAAGTGTGTAAAAATGAGACAACACATTGAGAATTCAAGTGTGAGATAATACAACATAAAGCATAAAACTTTTATACCAGTTTCTTTTTTTAAAAAAAACCCTGAAAACTTTTTGTTTAAAGTTTCTACCTGGCCTTGGAGAGTAACCAAATAATTCTGAGTGTTGCGAAATGAGTGAAATTAAAATAGGCCAAAAATTTTGGAATGTGTTTCCTTTCACATTCCTGAATATAATGATTTTGGAATATGATATAGTTTGCATGACAAAAGTTAGCATCTTTAATTTCTTAGTGTCTTACCTGGTTAAGAAATAGGGATATTTTACCCTTCACCACCATTTGAACATGTTAGGCTCCAAGACCTGCTATGACTAATTAAATTGGTTTCATGCACATCAATTAATGCTCTTAAAAGGTTGGTAATCCTCTCTGCATGACCTGCTATGTTTGTTAGTCGCATGTGTGTTCAGACAAGTTTGTTTTTGTTTCCAAAAACAAACTTGTCTGAACATTAATGTCTTTTTTATTATTGTCTGAGTTATTAATGAGAAAAATGTCATCTCCATATGAGAAGGAATTTGGTCCTTCTTTATGAAATATTAGTAAATGCCTCCTTGGTTCACTTATTCAGATCCTTACATCCTACTTCCTCTGAAATCTCTCAGGTTAAGTTTAAATAACAAAACACTGATGTTTGAATCTATTTATATTAAAGACACAACAATCTCTGTAAAGAAACTTGTTTTGAATATAAAATCATCCAGATGAAATGAAATATTGATTATTATTATTAAGGGAAACATCCAGGGAGTCAAAGACTCATCAAGGAAGACCACATATCATCCACACCAACTGTCATACCTTTTATTGAATTCATTCACACTACCTGCACTCACCACCTGCAAAGTCAATCCATTCCAATTACACTATGAGAGAAAAATTTAGCTCTCACCTCTTCTTGATTACATTTGTTCTTGACTTCCATGGATTCCCTCTCATTCTCTGCCCATCCTCTATAAAATACATGGTCATATATTTTCTATAACCCTTTTCAGAAGTTTGTGAATCTCAATTATGTTATCCTTCTTTTTCTTATATGCTAGCATCTCCAGTCCACAAATTCTCAACATGTGAATATCATCTTTAAAACTCTCCTTTGCACTCTCCACTGTATCAGCATCATCATGGAAACCAGACCAGACCAGACCTGCAACAGTAGTCCAAGTGAGATCTTATCAAGGCCTTGTAAAGAGGTAACTTCCTTATCTTTACATGGCAAGGTTTGTTTTAGCTTTGTAATTATCCTCTGAGTTTTATTTGCATTCTTTGCTATATGGCCCTTGAACTTCTTATCTAGTAAAACTCCAAGATTCCCAGCTTGGTCAGTTTCTTCTAGTATAATCCTACCAATATAATATGACATATGTCTCATCACACCAAAATGCATAACCTTGCATTCACTAACATCCATTTTCACATGCCCACAATTCCAACCTGAGTGGTTAGCATATCTCTCCAACCAATAGGCTGCAGATTTGAATCCCACTGTGGGCATGGATGTTTTTTGTGATTGTCTTTAGATGGGAGATGAATGTAATTGCCTGGTATGAGCCTGCTGCTCTGCTTACTGGAGGCTTGAAGTGGCTTGAAAAAAAGTTCCAAGTTCCATGTTTGATCTCTATAGCAGGATTTCTGGACTCTAAAAAAATAAATGAGAAAATACAAAAAAAAAAATATATATATATATATATATCTGTTAAAGATACCAAGTTATTTTAAACCTGGTTTTTTCTCCATTTCCCAAGTAAGCAAACAGACAAATAAGTCAAGTTTGCACCTGCATGTAATGCAAGTCTAACTGACCCGTAAAATAGTACAAGTCCAGGCAACTCGTGGTAAAGTTAGAATAAGCTCTGATCACTATTCTTAATATTCACCCTTAATGCAAAGCCTATCTCCTTGAGGAGATGTATGATGCTATGCATTAAAGGCAAGGGGCCACTACCCAGACCAGTTTCGACCTTTATTGAGGTCTCATCAGTGGGAGCCAGGCTAAGAAATACCAAGGTTAAGTAATACATCATAATAGCATCATACAGCTCCTCAAGGAGATGGGCTTTGCATTAAGGGTAAATATTAAGAATAGTGATCAGAGCTTATTCTAACTTTACCACGAGTTGCCTGGACTTGTACTACTTTACGGGTCAGTTAGACTTGCATTACACAGGGGCAAACTTGACTTATTTGTCTCTTTGCTTACTTGGGAAATGGAGTAAAAACCAGTTTAAAATAACTTGGTATCTTTAACATATATTATACCCAAGGTAAAAAAAAAAACTTTCTACATCTATCTCTCATCCTGAGAATTTTATTTAATAAGGTCAAAGCACCTTTTGGTAACTTGTTTTGGTAAAATACTTATAAGCTCTGTATTACTTAACCTTGGTATTTCTTAGCCTGGCTCCCACTGATGAGACCTCAATAAAGGTCGAAACCGGTCTGGGTAGTGGCCTCTTGACTTTAATGCATAGTATCATATATCTCAAGGAGATGGGCTTTGCATTAAGGGTAAATATTAAGAATAGTGATCAGAGCTTATTCTAACTTTACCACGAGTTGCCTGAACTTGTACTGCTTTACGGATCAGTTAGACTTGCATTACATGCAGGCGCAAACTTGACTTATTTGTCTGTTTGCTTACTTGGGAAATGGAGTAAAAACCAGGTTTAAAATAACTTGGTATCTTTAACATATATTATACCCAAAGTAAAAAACTTTCTATATATATATATATATATCATACATAAAAAATGGAAAAAAAAACTTAGTCCATCCACAGTATGCATGTGGTTTACAAATAAATCTTTTGCCACATAAAAAAATAAAAATTGAAATCATACTTCGGCAAGTATTACTTATCAGCAGCATTCCTGATTACGCTACCTATCTTTGCATTATCAGCAAACAGCTATGCCATGTGTCAAACTTCCCAATGCCATTAGTGTAAAGACCAAATAACAATTAACCAAGGACTGATCCTTGTGTGTGTGTGTGGGGGGGGGGGGTACACCACTGATCACCTTAAATCATGCAGATTCACATCCCTAATATACTTTCTGATATCTGTCAATCAGCCATACTCTTATTCATGCTATTTTGCAATCCACTTCTCCGACATTTCAAGTTCCTCAGTACTGAACGAGAGTTTTTGCTCTCTTAAGATTTCTTCTCTTAAGGTGTTCGAAACAGCTGTCAGGCCAGCTGTTTCGAACACCTTATCAAAATGGACCAATAGAAGGTGAATATATAGGTGCTTGGGCAAGCACCTATGTCTTCTAAGTGGTCCGTGCTAAGGCAACTCGTGAATGCCGGTGAGTGTGTTCCTGTAAGCTCTCTTGGTCAACTTATTTTTATGAAACTTTCATAGTTTCTACATTCAGCTTTGAAATAATGTTGGATCTAATATCCACTTATATAATTTTACAATCCTATGCCATATTCTCCATTTTATGCAACAGTCTTCTATGGTATATGCTTTCAAAAAGCCTTAGCAAATTCTAAAAGTGTAATGGTGTAACCATTCCTCTTGTCTAACTGAATGTAATATTATTATAAAATGTGAGCAAGTTGCTCAAACATGACCTTCCCATAGTAAACACGTGCTGTTCAATGCAAAGTATAGATTCTCATGGTCATCCCATTTCTGTATGTGAGCTCTTTCCAAAATCTTCACCACTACGCTAGCGATACTGATAGATCAATAGTTAGATAAGTCTTTGCACTGCCATTGTGCAATAGGATTATCATGTATTCTTTCTATGCCTGTGGAATCTGTTCTGAGACTCGAATTATATAGCCTGGTCAAAGGAACAGTTAATTCAGCTGAACACTCTTTTAGCATCCATGCTGATATCCTATAAGTCCCTTTTGCCGAATGCTTATTCAGCTTGTGCAACAGCTCTAGTATTTCCCTCTAATATCCTCACCTAAATTTCTTCATTCAGTGAAGAGGTAGTAGCAGCAGTGAGCTCAATGTTATATACACTATGTTGATAGCTTTTAGGAAAATAGGCACTCAGTTGAACAATCTCTTCTGCATACCATTGTGGTAGATGGGCTTGCTGGTTACTCATAACTATTATTTTTCAGGAAATAACAACATATACTAAAATATTAATTATAAAAACTTTTAATTAACGCTTTTCTATATTTCGGCAATGTTACATTGCCATCATCAGGAATCACACAAAAACAATGATATGTGCATGCAGGCACTAACACTGAGCAAATGGGACTGAAGAAGGGCAACCAAAGTTGGGCCTAAAGTGCTAAATGATGCTTCCTAGCTGACTAAATTGGGTATCTTGGTCATTGGACTGAGGATTAATACTTCCTAAAGCCTATTTCATTATAAATAAACACTGGGTGGTTTTTCACCGCTACATAAATAATACTCCTCTGTCAGTCTAGCATACTGTTTATTATAAATTGAAATATAGATCCCTTACTGACAGTTCAAGTATATGAAATAATGCATTTTATTGCACTAGAACTACTCCATTATTTCACTTGCAATCAGTCATATTAATTCTTATTAATAGTCATAAACAGTCATAATAATAATAATGACTTATTATTAATTCTACTATTATTAATTCTATTAATTCTAATTCTATTAATTAAGAATAAACATGCTGTGATTTTTAATAAAATCACAGCATGTTTATTCTTAACTACTTATTTGATTTTATTCATGAATTTATTCATCCTGAACTACCAGATTAAAGATGTATGATGATTTTCTTAGAGAATGGCCATCAAACATTGATTATAAATCTACTTATCTAGTGTTAACAATAAATTTATAGCAAAGATTTATCATTTCTGAACATTTAGTTTTGGTTTCCTTATTGCTTAGTATACACGATTCTATATAAGTTACATATAGTTTAGAATTATTTAATTAAGTTTTAGTTACAGTTTAGAATTATTTAATTAAGATAGATAAATTACAGATATTTCAATTCATATATTGTGAATCATTGTCAGTGTAATACAGTTGAAAATCAAAAAAAATTAAACAATAATGAAGGTACAGGGAGAATAGAATCACTCTTTTATGTGCAGTCATGAGACAGCCAGGTAAAAAAACTAATGACACTATTAGGATCAATTGTGTGCATGCATGCATGCTACTGGAAAGTATATGTATTCATGTAATAAAAACTTATATAATTAAACAGTATAGTTATTAATAATAATTTCCCATATTTTTGGCATGAAAAGTCCATCATTAAGGTGGAGATTTGAGCAATCCCAAAGTCACTTTAGAATTTTCTTTAAAAAGATGCTCATATTTAAGGGAATCTATATAGTAATTTGGCATCAAATTACTACATCTACATAGATTCTGTTTGTCCAAAATAGAATAACTTGGTTGCATGGGACTTAAATAGATTCCAGGTAGCAGTAGAGATGGAATTTTATCTTTTGGAGATGGTATTAATAAGCTAATTGAATTTATAGGCTTGAAAGTTGTGGAAATATTAAACCTCTTTAAGGTGCAAGAAATGTACTCTGAAATGCCTTTAATGTACATGATGGCAATTATGTGTCAGTCTTTTCTTAACTTTAAAATATCCAGAAACTCATCAAATTTATCTCAAAGCAAGTTATTCTCTCATACAAAATCCATTACAGCACTCTGGAAGAAAACTCTTTCATATTATCTATGAAATTTCTACTTTGGAATCAGACCTACTAATATCCTCAATGAAGAGTTTTACAGAATCTCTAAACAGTCTAGAAATTCTATTCTAAATAAAAAAACTCAACATCTCCATGATAAATCTACAGTAACATTTACAGTTTAGCATACTGTTTATTATAAATTGAAATATAGATCCCTTACTGACAGTTCAAGTATATGAAATAATGCATTTTATTGCACTAGAACTACTCCATTATTTCACTTGCAATCAGTCATATTAATTCTTATTAATAGTCATAAACAGTCATAATAATAATAATGACTTATTATTAATTCTACTATTATTAATTCTATTAATTCTAATTCTATTAATTAAGAATAAACATGCTGTGATTTTTAATAAAATCACAGCATGTTTATTCTTAACTACTTATTTGATTTTATTCATGAATTTATTCATCCTGAACTACCAGATTAAAGATGTATGACGATTTTCTTAGAGAATGGCCATCAAACATTGATTATAAATCTACTTATCTAGTGTTAACAATAAATTTATAGCAAAGATTTATCATTTCTGAACATTTAGTTTTGGTTTCCTTATTGCTTAGTATACACGATTCTATATAAGTTACATATAGTTTAGAATTATTTAATTAAGTTTTAGTTACAGTTTAGAATTATTTAATTAAGATAGATAAATTACAGATATTTCAATTCATATATTGTGAATCATTGTCAGTGTAATACAGTTGAAAATCAAAAAAAATTAAACAATAATGAAGGTACAGGGAGAATAGAATCACTCTTTTATGTGCAGTCATGAGACAGCCAGGTAAAAAAACTAATGACACTATTAGGATCAATTGTGTGCATGCATGCATGCTACTGGAAAGTATATGTATTCATGTAATAAAAACTTATATAATTAAACAGTATAGTTATTAATAATAATTTCCCATATTTTTGGCATGAAAAGTCCATCATTAAGGTGGAGATTTGAGCAATCCCAAAGTCACTTTAGAATTTTCTTTAAAAAGATGCTCATATTTAAGGGAATCTATATAGTAATTTGGCATCAAATTACTACATCTACATAGATTCTGTTTGTCCAAAATAGAATAACTTGGTTGCATGGGACTTAAATAGATTCCAGGTAGCAGTAGAGATGGAATTTTATCTTTTGGAGATGGTATTAATAAGCTAATTGAATTTATAGGCTTGAAAGTTGTGGAAATATTAAACCTCTTTAAGGTGCAAGAAATGTACTCTGAAATGCCTTTAATGTACATGATGGCAATTATGTGTCAGTCTTTTCTTAACTTTAAAATATCCAGAAACTCATCAAATTTATCTCAAAGCAAGTTATTCTCTCATACAAAATCCATTACAGCACTCTGGAAGAAAACTCTTTCATATTATCTATGAAATTTCTACTTTGGAATCAGACCTACTAATATCCTCAATGAAGAGTTTTACAGAATCTCTAAACAGTCTAGAAATTCTATTCTAAATAAAAAAACTCAACATCTCCATGATAAATCTACAGTAACATTTGCTTAATTCCAACAAACTTTCCCACAGTAAGTGGAAAAGTTTGTTGGAATGCCAGCCTGGCTGGCAGAGCAGTTAGCATATCTGCTCTCCAGCCAAAAGGCTGCGGGTTCGAATTCCATTCCATTGCGGGCATGGATGTTTGTGATTGTCTGTGAAAATACTAGTGGTGGTGGTGAGCAGTAGATGGTGTTGGCGTAGATGATGATGGTAGTTGCGGCTCATTGTAGTTGATGGACTGAGTGGTGGAGACAGAAAGTTATAGAGTAGGTGCCCTCCCTCGATGAGTCTTTGGACTCCCTGGAGGGATAACATAATAATAATAATAATAATAATAAGTGGGTAGTTTATCTTTCAAATTGTCCACTAACAGAAACAAATTAAATGTTTTTTGCTAGAGGATCCACAAATTTTCCATTGTACCAAAACGTTTTCTTTATTTAGATTTTATGCATTATATTGAGCATAATATATCTCATTTGACATATGATGAAAAGTGCAAGAAATGCATTCTGTGGAGACTTTAATGTACAGGATGGCGATTCTGTGCAAGTTTTCTCTTAAAAAAATGCTGCAATGCTAATATTATTGCCACTTTTGCCAGCATTAAAGAAGCTTTAAAATCTTCAGGAAGATGGTATCAATGAGCTAATTGAATTAATAAACTTGAAAGTTGTGGAAATATTAAATTTCTTTAAGATGCAAGAAATGTGCTTTGAAATGTTTTTAATATATTGGATGGCAATTTTGTGCAAGTATTCTCTTCTAATAGAGGGCAGAGAAAAATGGTTAGTAATCTTCTCTGCTGTTTTGGGTTGTAATCATTGAGAATGGCAGTTTCTTTAATTGTAGAAATTTCTTTTTGAAGTAGATCAGATGAAGAACAGATAATATGACCTCTGGAAAGAAGGCATTTAATAATGCCATATTTTTGTGAAGGATGGTGAGCCAAAGTCTGGTGGATATATCGACCTGAAAAGGAAGGTTTGCAAAAAAGAGATCTTGATAAGGAACTACATATTCTCTTTTTATAAGAATGTTTAAGAAAGATATAGTTCCATTTGATTCAAGTTCCGTAATGAAACTGATTTTGTGATGAAGGTTATTGATTTTATTGTAAGAAGACATCTAGTTGTTCACATGAATTATTCCAAACAGCAAAGACATAATCTCATCTGTACAGTGAAGCCATATCAAAAGGTTTTGGATTGTTCATTAAGATGTTTTCTTGATAAAGCTTTTCATACCAGCTAAAATATCCAGAATTCATGATGAACTTGAAGAGGTTTAGAATATTCAATAGAAAATTTGCAAAAAGAGAAGATATATCAAAGCTTACTAGTAAATCTATGAAGTCTGAAATCTTTAATTTTTTAAAATATAAAGTTGCTTGTATTTTTAATATAAGAAAAGAAGTGTCCATTTAAGTGAGAGAGAGAGGATTTGAAAGAAACTGAAATTTTGTATGTAGGGCTATCTATGCAATTCTGGTTTGTGCAACTTGGGCAAGCCATAAATTCCAGGTAGTTTTGCATAGCATGTTTTTAGTTTTTGAACTGTATCTAGATCAAGCAAAAATACATTATCTAATAAAGTTAAGTTTATTTAGTTGACTCTAGGTGGGATCTCTGCTTATTAACAAGTAGGTTTTATGACCTCATAGCAATATATGAAAAAATTCAGAAATAACAGTAACATTGTTTGCCTTGGTTATAATAACATTTTATTTTTTTGAAGATCACGTAGGGCTTTCAAATTCTGAAACATAACATATGCAATACTTAAGCGGAAGTTGATTTTGAATCATTTTGAAATCTTCAAATGTAATTGATTTCTATCATCATATGTCAGATGAGAGATATTCTCTTCTTCTTTTCTCCCGTAGTCCTAAATGGACCATCAGGCCACTCATGGCTGGTTGGTGATATTCTTTGTTAACCTCCTCCAGTCATCTTGGTCTATTGCTCTTGATGTCAGTTGAGAAAGGGAGAAATTTGTCTATTTTTTGATGTTATCAGTCCATTTTAATCGAGGTCGGCCCCTAACCCTTGATCCCGGAATGATTCCTTCTAGTGCTTGCTTTGGAATGCCATTAGCCCTCTCCACATGTCCAAACCATTTCATCTGTCTTCTTCTGATGACTGTCAGAATATTTTCCCTTTTTTTCCCCTGTCTATTGAATCAATCAGTTTTCGGACATTTTCATTGGTTTCGTGAGCAGTATAGGAAATTCTCAAAAGTCTTCTGTAAGTTTTCATTTCAAAAGACAGGAGTCTCCTCTCATCTTCCTTCAATAAAGTCCAGGCCTCACAACCATACAGGAGGATAGAATTCACCCAAGTATCAATTAGTCTTAGTTTGGTTGTGATTGCTATTCTGTTATCTCTCCACAATAGTTTTAACTTCTGTAGGGCCATGGTTGCCTTAGCAATTCGGTATTTAATGTTGGTTTTTAAGCGACCATCTTGACTCAATGTGCTTCCTAGATGAGTGAACTTGTTTACATTCTCAATTTGTTTATTGTCAATTTGTATCTTTAAAAGTTCAATGTCTGATTTTGAGGTCATCATTGTTTTTTGCAGGTTTATGCATAATTCATATTTTTTGAATGTTCTGAAAACGCGGCTGGTTATCTCTTGTAATTCTTCACTTTCTGCAGGAAGATCAATATCATCTGCAAAACGTAAGAGATATTACTATATAAGGAAAATGTTTTGGTAACAGAAAATTTGTGGCCTCTAGCAAAAACATTTAGTTAATTTCTGTTAGTGAACAATTAGAAAGATTAACTGCCCACCTAAAGTGGGGAAGTTTGTTGGAATTAAGAAAAGTTGAATTTATCACTGAGATGTTTTTTTTTTTTTTTTTTTTTTTTTTTTTTTTTTTTTTTATGTAGAATGGAATTTACAGACTGTTCAGAGATACTGAGACTCAGATTCCATAACTCTTCATTGAGTATATTAGTAGGTCTGATTCCAAAGTGGAAATTTCATAGATAATATGAGAAAGTTCTCTTCTGAAGTGCTATAATTGATTTCATATGAGATAATGACTCGTTTTGCAATAAATTTGATGAGTTCCTGGAGATTTTAAACTTTCTCACCTTAAAGAGGTTTAATATTTTCACAGCTTTCGAGCCTATAAATTCAATTAGTTCATTGATACCATCTGTAAATGATAAAATTCCATCTCAACTACAAATTATTCTAGTGTACAAATAGGCCATTCTGTTTCTATACTTAGAAACAGAATGAACACTAATCCTACATTTCCTCCAAGGAAATAGAATAAATCAGGTCTAGCAGAACATGAGATTACTATTAGCCACAGGAACCTTTGAAATTATGCCAGATTACTACATAGATGTTCCCATAAATATAAGCATCTCTATAAAGAAAATTCCAAAGTACATTGGCATTGCTCAAAAAGTATTCACCTTCACAATGGACTCTCCATGCCAAAAATCTGGAAATTTATCATTAAGAACTATACTGTTTACTTTTACAAACTTTTATTACATGAACACATGTAATAAAAGTTTTTATTACATGTGTTTTTGAAGATTTAATTTTGAAATATAATTTTGAAGATTTCAAAATTATTCAAAATCAACTTCCACTTAAGTATTTCATATGTTATGTTTCAGAATTTGAAAGCCCTACGTGATCTTCTATTCTCTATTATTTTTTTTTTTTGATTTTCAACTGTATTACAGTGATGATGATGATTCACAATATGTGAATTGCAATATCTGTAATTAATCTCTTAAATAATTCTCACACATATAATTTATATAGAATGAATAATACACAATTATCTCTGAGTAAACGTATTACTAAAAATTAGTGAAAAGTGTCAAAATATTAAAGCACTTGGATGGAATAGAATAATATATATAGTGATTTTTACTTTTACTTTCCTGCATGCTATTCAGATGTCACATATTTTTCAATGTTCTCAATATAAATTTCTACAGTTCTTAAACTTGTGTAAAAAGTTGAAACCTTTCTTTTGTGAATTAACTGCAAATTTGATTAACATAAAAATCTTTTATAAAAAAAATATATAAAAAGTTAATTTCTGTATCTGCTGTTTGGGGCTGGGACAATTTTCCAACTTTTAATCGACTGCAAGAAATATTTGTTATATAAGATATTCAACAGTATGTGTATATATCATCATTATCATCATAATTATCAATTTCCTGATATGTACCCTCAAGGAGTGTTTAGACTACTATGACATCACTACATAATTAAATTTACATTATTATTAATCTCGTATCAACAATTTTCCTCCAAATTAGATTATTACTCCTTGGCACTACAATATTGTCATAGCTAACATTTCATGCTTCTAAGGCCCTTCTAACTGAATCAATCCACCTAAACCTTGATCTTCCTCTGGGTCTCTTTATTATTGCCTGCCACCTTGACATCAAATATCTGTTCTGCTAACCTTTCCTCACCCATTCTATTTAAGTGGCAGTACTACCAAGATTAGCTCTGCTCACCCATTCTTGTATGCTAATAATATCAAATTCCTTTCTGATAGCTTCATTTTTAATATGATTCTGTCATTGATGCCATTTGTTCACTTCCCTGTGTTAAATTCTGAATGAAGTTGAAATTAAATCCATTTATGTTTCATTCAGATTTAACATGCAATAACATTCCTGGGGCCAATATTAGTATATCAGAGGAAATAAAGCTAATTGTAATTTATAAGCAACATTAGTAATTTAAGTAAAACTTGTCTATGCATCATGTTGTAAATAATTATTGTAAATTTTCTAATGTTTAAACTATGTGGATTTTGTGCAAATACTTGTGTATTGCTGGGAGAAAGATAATCGGATTAGATAGTGATGGCCTGAAACTAAAAACGTGCACCAAGTAGGACGCGCACGCGAGTTCCCTTCATAAAGCATGCTAGGGGAGAGTGTGGCGCTAAGTGCTGGAAAAAGTAAAGTGTCGTGGGAAAAGGGAGAGAGCAGGATGACGTAGAGAGGAAACATCGAGTGCGTGATTTAAAAAGCATAATGGTGCTAGTTCGTGGCTTTTTTTTTCTCTTCCCCTTGAATTGGAGTATGCTGAAGTGCCTATGGCAAGTTCGCCAGTCAACGAGTAGCCCAGTGGAGCGGAGTTCCCAATCACCACAGAGATTGATACGCCATGCCGATCCAGTCAACTCGAGAGTGGCGAGCCAGGCTTACATTTTGGCGGAGATGTGTCTAGTCCGAGTCCATCTGTCGAATAGTGCAAATGAAATCAATTAAGAGAAGGATCAAGGAAACGAAGTTTGGTCAAGGTGTATGTGAAGGTCAATTAATTCCCCAGCCTTTGGTAATGTAGAATTTTGATCTGTTATCTAATTGTGTTAAGGGGAACAACCTGTAATTGTAAAAAGGACTTTAGATTTATAATGTTTCGATCAATGAAAGGACTTTAGAGATTATGCCAAAGGAAGTAGTGGAACTTTAAGTTTTGGATGGAGGAATTGTGTGGAAGCTCGTTGAGATAATTTTGTTATTGATAAATGAATAACCTTTGGCATTGTTATGTGTAAAATGGATAATTGACCTTTGATAGAATTTCCTACTTGAAATAATGTTTAACTTATTATGGGAGAATTAGAAATTTTAGTTGAGTATACTCATTCCCTAAAGTTAGTGCAATTCTATATCAGAATTTGTTCATAAAGTGTAAATTGTCTGATTTTGCAATTAAATGTTTTTCTTTATAGGAAGTTAGTAATGATGTAATTTTTTTCATGTAGTACTATCATATCCTGTACACCCCTTGAGGGTACATGGCAGGAATTTGATGATGATGATGTTTTTCTTTAGTATTAATTGATGACTTACCTGATTTCCTTTCTATTGCACCGCTCATTAAGTTGGAACCAAAGCAGGAGGTAAAATACAAGGGAGGCTATGACTGTGAAATGAATTTTAGTTATTTGATGAATTTAGAATTTTATGAAAGTGCTTAAGAGATATTAGACAGTGTACTAAACTGAGTTCTAGTTCCTTGATTTTGCATTGTTCAAAAGTCTAGGATTTAGGGTGGTGCAGTATAAATAGAAATTTTCTCTGAATCTCAATAGGAACTGGCACCAGCTCTGAAACAAAGGAATTGCTGCTATCCAACGGCAATCCCTTTGTCTTCAATCTACATGCACTACTCTTAAGAAGGTTTAATGGCCCAGATTAAATATTGAGACTGCATAGGAATTAATGTATATTAACTTGATGCATCGAGCAAAGAACTTTTATTGATATTAGGTTAAGAAAATTATATGAGGGAATAAGTCAGGATTAAGGTCATTAACAATGACATAAAAAGAGAAAAGAATAAATATTACACCTAATCTTTCTCAGAAATCTCATATCATATCTCTAGTCTTTGATCAAGTGGTTAATTCCATCTGGTATATTGCTAGTTTAGTAAGTTGGCTAATTTCTCTCTTATTCCATGAAAATTTATTCAACTAGCTCTCCACAATACCAGCTTTGCTTATTCTGTTGTCTATTTCCAAATTTAATTTGCCAACTTCACTGAAAACTGTGCCTAAATAGCTGGAATATTTTACTTGTTCTACAAGGCTCTCCATTCAGAATACAGCTGAAGTTTCTATGTTACTGCTTATTTCCAAATTTGTTACAGCTGTTATGCAATTTAGTTAGAGAATCCTTGAGATTTGCACTGTATGTATTTAAGGGTACAACACTATCTGCATAAAGAAAAGAGCTAAGTTTGATATCTCCAATTCTAATATTAGGTTTAATGCCACTTTCTTTCATAAAGTGATCCATATAGATGAATAAGAGTGAGGATAATGTGCATCCTTTTCTTACTCCTGATTTTACATCAAACCATCTTCCTGTATTTCCTTCAATTCTAACTACAGTAGACCCGACTATCCGGCCCTAATGTGGCGGAAGGGCAGGCCGGATAACACAAAAGCTGGATAGGCCGGAGTTCTAGGCCTACCTTTTCACACAAATGTGAAAAGGTAGGCCTAAGATGAAAGAGTCAAAATTTACAGTTTTTAGTTTTTGAAAAAGTCCTTAATAGATGACTGCTTTACCCTTTTAGCCCTCTTCCACGACACAATGTCCCTCCACATACGCAAGCAGATGATATCAGCTGGTGGCGCTTCCTCCTGCTCACTAATGTACTGCAGCGCTGCCTCAATCATCTTGAACCCTTCTGAATGCGGGATGAGATTTTTCCTGTCATCTAAGGATGCCGCCTCCTCCTCCTCCTCTTCTTCTTCTCCCTGTGTCACCATTTCCACAATATCGTTGTCAGTTATTTTATCGCCTTCGTCGTTTGACATCCCGCATTTAGAAGGGTTCAAGATGATTGTTCAACTTGTTTCGTTGCTCAAAAATGTACCGAGCTGTGACATCATCACAGCTCGGTACATTTTTGAGCAACGAAACAAGTTTATCGTTTTCGTCTTCCACTTCGGTTTCACACACAGGTTTGAGGTTGAAATGTCCACCTTCATGGTCCAAAAGAATTTTCCAGGACTTTACAGGTGATATGTTTCGAATCTCTTCCCATGCTTCGGCCAACCACCTTATGACATCTAGCAAGTCAATCTTTTTCAGAGTGGTTACGCAGTCTTCATTATGAATTGCTGATATCAACGAACTGAGAAGACGCCGACGATACGTTTTCTTTAGCATTTCAAGGACGCCTTGGTCCATCGGCTGACAAACAGCAGTCACATTGGGTGGTAAAAATAAAGCTTTGATGTCTCCACCTGTGAGTTCGTCATTGGCAGAATGCGAAGGTGCGTTGTCAAGAAGTAGCACAGCTTTTCTCAGCAAATTGTCTTTCAAATGTTTTTCTACAGTCGGTACGAATTCATTTTGGAACCAGGTTTTAAAGATTTCTGAATTCATCCATGCTTTCTTTTGATGTGTGTAATATAGGGGTAGTGATTCCTGATTTTTCAGTTTTTTAAAAGCTCTAGGTTTCTTTGATTTTCCTATTAACGTAAGCCTAAGCTTGTGGTTGACGGTTGCATTACTGCAAGCCAAGATGGTGACTCGTTCCTAGCTTTTCTTGTATCCTGGTGCAGCAGCTTCTTTTTTTGATGCAAGCGTTTTTGTAGGGAGTATCTTATGATTTAAACCGGTCTCATCGCAGTTGTACAACTGTTCTCCAGAAATTCCCTCCTTTTCAATAAGCTTAAAAAGACAGTCTTTGAACAAAGTCTCTTTATCAGCAGATAAAGCCTCCCCACTTATAGTAATCTGGCGAATACTGAATCGTTTTTTCCACCAATCTAACCATCCATCACTGGCATTAAATTCTGAATCTTCTCCTTCTACATGTATTTGTCGCTTAAATTGCAATGCTTTTTCCTGCAATATCGGCCCAGTAACAGGCAAGCCTTTTCCCTCTTAAGTGTTCATGCCACAAAAATAAAGCTTCCTCAACTTCTTTATGCTTACCTTTCAGCATTGTTTTTCTTACTTTCATTCCACTTCCACTAGCTTGGGCAGAACATCACTTTTCAATTTCTGCTAGATTTTTCTTCCAGTCTCCAACTGTACTTTTCCCGACTCCTACCTCCGAAGCAATAGTTTTTGCTGTTACCCCAGAGTCTAGTCGCTTTATAGCACGTAGTTTTTCCTTCACAGTCACTACAACCTTTTTTCGTTTATCACCCATTTTGTAATCTTTAATAAAAAAACAACGAAGCATACCGAACAACAATTTACTAACATAACCAGGAACGGTGGCAAACGTATTCCGCACTTGTGGACATCCAATACACAACTGACGAAGCGGGGAAATCCACTTCATCAGTCAGGTTTGGCTAATAGGGTGGGTGCTCAAGCACAGTGATGTTGTGATTAGTTGAAATGCCAGTCCACAACACTTCAGCCAAAGTGTTGTGGGCTGGCACGTTTCTTGGCGCAAAATTCAATCATTTCTGCACAATTCTGGTCATTTCTTTCTCACGCATTCATGCAATGTAATCAAGACTTCAAGGTAATACTGATGATTTACCGTCTGGCCACTGGAAACCCGCTCTACAGTTACAATACTCTGGATATTGAAGAAAACAATCAACATGGCCTTGAACTTCAAACGACTCATGCGTGCTTTTTTTTTTGGTTTTGGAGATGTTGCTGACATCCACTGCATTGACTGCACTTGCTTTCTGGATCACATGCAAATATCCAAGTTTCATCACAAGCAATTATAATTACCGAATTCAACAAATCTGGTTCAATCTTAATGTGTTGCAAAAGGTCCAAACACAGTTCCTTGCAAAGTTCTTTTTCTTTATCTGACAATATTTTTGGAACCATTTTTGCACAAAACCTTTTTCATGTTCAATTTTTCCATTAAAATGCTTCAAATACTTTCCCTGTCCGAATGAACTTTCTCAGCTATAGCTCAAAAACCAAACCTTCTTTCTTTTCGAATCACATCTCGCACTTTTTTAATGTTGTCATCAGTAACTGCTGTGCGTGGGCAGCCTGGGCGATCATCATCTTTCATGCTTTCTCTGCCTTCTGAAAATTGTTTGTGCCATTCAAAAACGTGTGCACAAGACATATACCCTTCACCGTAAGCCTCACTCAATAAATGAAAAGTTTCCGTAGTGGATTTCTTCAGTTTCACAACAGACGTGATGTTAAATCGCTGTTCACTCTTGCACTCCAACATTTTCTGACTGAGGGTACGAAAACATCTATATTTGAGCATATGTCCACTCATACTGAGTAAAGCAATGGAGTTGAGTCTTGTCTCATGGTGACAGGTTAGAACATGCTCTATAACCATCTCTTTGTCTCTCCTCTACCACTCTCCATTCCCAAGCTATAAGGTTAGTTGCGTTTTTTTTTTGTGTTGGATCTTGTGTATATGATCCAACACAAAAAGCAGAGAGATACCAAAACAGAAAAAATACTATTTAATATTTGTGCAGACATCTAGTATGGTCTTCTTAGAAAACTTCACTGGGTGCATAACATGGAAAGAGAAATACAAAAATATCATTAAAAGAAAAACAACAGCTATAAATTAACTTGTAAACATAATATGAAGGTGTTCTGGATGTCATAGTATTGTTGGGCACATTCTCAAATATATATATATATATTTAACTGAATCCCTATTTAAATAAAAGCAACAACATAGATATCACAATTGTATAACAAAACTCAGTTTAAACTGGATATAATGTATTTTATCATACTCAGTTAAATGAGTTCAGTGATAGTAGATATAACAATTCAACTATATATATATATATATATATATATCATGCTTTTTATATACTGACTGAGATCCGAGAATTAGAATAAATAATGAAATTTATTAAAATATGCAACATGTTTCATTGGGGTGGCCAATTTCTTCAGGCGTGATAGAATACAAAGCCAATAAAAAACACTGTAAAGAAACATCGAGTCACTATAAAACCATAAATTATAAAATCGACTACAGTTATTTTGAACTGGAGCTACAGTCCATGTTAAAGTTCTATTGCTAGAAACCTGTGTGCATGTGATTTCACAAGTGCACCAATATCTGACAGCAGAGCTAAAAGAGTCAGGCAAATTATAGCTGAGGTTACTGTTTAAATGAAGAGGGTCCATGACAATCTCTTTAGACTTGATTATGTGGTGTTCTACCTCATCATGGCATATGTGCAGTGCTCACCATCTTATATAAGATGTCACCACTTTATATATATATATATATATATATATAAAATTATCTGAATCCCTATTTAAATCAAAATAACAAAATACAGATCCTAACTTCGGCATCAAGGAAGGCATTAGCAGAGCTAATCTCAGGTGGTATGATCACTTAAACAGAATAGAAGAGGAAAGATTAGTGAAACAAGTGTTCTCTTCCAGGTTGGTAAGAAAAAGACCCAGAGGAAGACCAAGATACAGGTGGATTGATACAGTAAAAAGTGCCTTAGAAGATAGAAATATAAGATCTGATAATGTTGAAGTCTTGACAGGTAACAGACTGATTTGGAAGAAAATTGTAGATAGGAAGTTAGTAATGATGTAATTTTTCATGTAGTATAAGTCTCGAAGTCTGGCTGATGTAACTTGAAACACACAAGCATGGGATATTATAGACTCCAGCATACTTATAGAAAGGATGGGTATCTTTTGGAGATCGTAGTAGTTTACAAATTGTTTCTATAGGTTTGAATGTCACTCTTATTTTGTGTGGTTTGAGGAGATTAGTGAGCTTGTTAGAGATACTGCTCACATACGGAATGGCGATTGTTGTAACATATTGAGTGTCTTCTCGTTCTCTTTGTGGTTCAAGTTACATCGGCCGGACTTCGAGAAGCCTCGAGATTAGGCAGAAGGAATACATTGGTTATGTTAAAAATAACAGACAAGACATATCAGGCCTGTTATCACATTTCTCCACAACAAACCATATCATTGAATGGGACAAAAGTTGTACCCCTTTACACAGAGGAAGACTACCGCTCTCAAATGTGTAAAGAAGCAGCCACAGATAACCTTAACAGGAACCAAGGTTTAATACTTCCAGAGATATGGAAAACCCTAATTAGATCTCTGAACACACAAGAAATGAACTTTAATGCCAACTATAGGACATTCCTTAGCAACAACTAGTCAATCATGTACATGCGATACATGCATTATTCACGTTCAATGCTATTTTCGTTTGTAACTATAATTTTTAGAATTTACAGTTAAGATCTATTTTGTGATATATGTTAACCTCAGTGCTTATACCCTGACAATGTCAACAGCTTAAGTTTGGTGAAACTAGTAGGTATTAAAATACTTATCCGTTTACACTTGATCAATGTTGTTCCCAAATAGTTATTAACATTAGTTCTGTAATCAAGAAAATACACGCTCAAGTCGGAATGCCATGCTGGTATTATTCCTTGGCATTTTATTAATGATAATAGTATTCACTCTACATGCATTAATTTTAATAAAGTAGTCATAGCAATTCAGAATATCTAATTAAATTATAAAGAACTTACTTTATCTTTTTCTCTTTTTTCTTCTGCCTGCTGTTTCCTTTTCTTTGCTCGAATCATTCTTTGCATTATCATTTCTTCAGTCATTTCTTTCTCTGGACATGCTATTAGAGAGGGGAAAAAAAGTATTCATAATACAAATTAATATCATTCAATCAATTTGCAATGGTTTAACTGAACTGGTTATTACACTGACTGGCATCATTAAGTCAGTTCATTTAGTTTCTAATAATATAAAACTACAGAAATAACTGCTAAAAAGAATTTATTAAAACTTAATTTTGTGATAAATTATAGTAAATGCATGGTTAGCCTGGTGGCCGTGTGCTTTGCAACCATATGTCTGGGGAAGGAGTGTCCTAGGATCGATTCCCATCAGTGATGTGAGGAGCTGAGGGATCTTCCTCAGCCATAGCCAAGTTAGCCGGTCTTGGGCATGAACAGTAGGGTTTTTTCTCCAGTTTATCCTAGAGTTTTTCATCGCACAAAGCAGGCAAACCGGCCTTGAGAACTCAACATAGGATACAAAGGGGCATAGGGCTGACCATCTTATCCTGTGAATGGTTTGAGGTCCATTGACTAATAAACTCTCAACACCACAAGGTAAAAGGAAGATGAGATGAGATGAGATTATAGCTTCACTACTATTTCAAAATTAAATATATAAAAATAATTTAAATATCAAACAATGACATTAATGATTATTAGAAACATGTATTCATAAGAATGAATAATAAGAATTTTATTATTGCATATATTTTGACCTGAAACCTGAAAAGAATCAACAGGCCATCATCAGTGCAGTGTATAAGCACTCATCAACATTAACTGGAAATAGTAATATATTTGCTTTAATGGGGGAAAGGAAATATTTAAAAATATTTAAACACATTATAAATATATCAGACATAAAAATAGATGACACCAGCCCATAATACAGGATGCCAGTAATACACTATGGAGTTAAGATTAACCACTTCATCAAAGCATTATCAAAGAAGCCAAGTCACTATGCATTGACAGGTCATTGAACCTATATTGACATGTAAGGGGGAAAAAAAGGAAAATGGAAATAGGATAAATAAGAGATAAATACCAAATTTAAGTAAAATCCATTCAGCTCAAGTCCCAGAATAAGTATCATACAGATCATATAGGTTCATACATATTTTGCAAAAGCAACCAAAAACTAGCATCACTGTCATTGAAGGGTCAAATCAATGAAGGTAGCTTTTCATACAATTAAATTAGTAATGTACCCATTTTAAGGTCATCAGCATCATCAGTTGCATCAGTCTTGGGACTGATAGTTCAGCAGCAATTTCCCCCATTCCACTCTGTCATTCGCTTTCTTCTTAATCTCCTGGTAACTCCTCAAACCCCTGCTTTCTTTGACTTGGTCAACAAAGCTTTTTCTTAGTCTAGCTCTTCTTCTTTTCCCCTCTGTCTTCAGTTATTCTTTACACAAGTCCATCATGCCGAAGTATATGTCCATACCACTATCCCTTCTAATTTTGATCAATCTAATCAGACTTCTTATTTTGCTCATCTCTCTCAGAACTTGTTTGTTTGATTTTTTTTTCTGTCCATTTTATTTTGTTCATGCAGCTCCAGCACTACATTTCAAAAGCCTCCAATCTTCTTATGTCTTTTCTGCCTAGACATAATCCAGGTTTCATATCCATACAATGTGATGCTCCATATCAATGTCTTTATTAATTTTTTTTTTCAATTGTAGGTTGAGGTTTCCTGTTAAAATGCTTTTCATCTTAGAGAATTGGGCTTTTGTATTGCTTATTCTTGATCTTCTGTTATTAGGCTTCCTAAGTATTTAAACCTTTTGTTTTATTTGTTTACTGCTGGATAGGGATTTTGCCTGTAACAATGATTTTAGTCTTATCTGTGTTGATTTTCATTTTATATTTTTGAGGTTATTATTATTTAGTAATTCTAGTATTGTTTTTAACATTCTTCTGTTTTCCGCTACAAGGGCTATGTCATCAGCAAAATACACGAGTTGCTCACCATTTATATTTATGCTGCTATTTATTTTATCTTTAGTTTCCTAAATGGCATTTTCAATATATAAATTAAAGTGGTGAAAGCATACATCCTTGTCTTACTCCACTCCTCATATTTATTATTTTCTCCTTATCATTGATTTTAATGTCCATTTTGATTTTTATAAATTTGATAAATTATTTTCCTATTCCTCAAGTCTATGCCGATATTAGTTAGACAATTTAGGAGTATTTGCTGGTTTACTTTATCAAACGCTTTCTCTAAATCAAAGAAGGAAATGTAAGTATTTTTACTAAGGTCTATTCTTCTCTCTATTATTGTTCTTAAACAGAGTATTACCTCTCTTGTTCCTTTATTCTTTCTGAGTCCAAATCGGTCTTCATCCAGAAGACAATCTATTTTTGAATAAATTCTATTATGAATAATTTTTAGCAGAATTTTGCTAACATGTGGAATTAAAGCTATTGTTCTAAATTGGCTGCATTTATTAGTATTATAGTTGATTTCATAAACTCCTTTGGTTTTTCTCTTTTATCACAGATTTGGGCTATTAATTGATAGAGTAAGGTTTTGTCTTATCACCTAGATTTTGTAGTAGTTCTATACGAAAGTATACAACTGTACTTTTTCCCTTACTCATTTCAGATAGTGCTTTATCAAATTCTTCTGAGATTATTGGGGATCTTAGATTATCTTCATTTTGATTTTCTATGCTAATATTGACATCAAGTTCATCACCATTATAGAGATTTTCAAGATAATTCTTCCATTCCATTAATATATCCTTAGATTCTATGAGCAATTTTCCATTTTCGCCTCTGATGGCATTGTTTTTGCTATTCTCATTAAATTTGAAAGTCAATTTATTAATTTCTTTATAGGCTCTCTCTATGTTTTCTTTTTTAAATAATTCATCTATGTTATTACATTGTTCTTCCAGATATTCTTTTTTGGCTTGTCTACATTTTCTTGTAATTTGATTTTTAAGATATTTGTATTTGACCACATTTTCTTCTTTAATAGCATTTTTATATTCAAATTAAGTGGATATTGAATCCAACATTATTTCAAAGCTGAATAGAGAAACTACAAGCATTTCATGCCGAATATATAGAAACTATAAAAGTTTTGGCAGATACAAGCGTAAGCAAACTTTTCATGACAGGGAAGCTCACAGTAAAGGTGGAGTAAGCTGCGATCACTGTCCTTAGTATTTTCCCATAATGTAAACCCCCCCCCCCCATAATGTATAACATCATACATGTCCTCTAGGAGGACATGTATGATGTTATACATTATGGGGGGGAGGTCACTACCCAGACCGGTTTTGACCTTTTTTGAGGTCTCGTCAGTGAGAGCCAGACCAAGAATACTCATGATGAAGTGATGCAGAACTTATACTTTACCATACGAGTTGCTAAAAAAGGTGTTGCATCACAAAAGGCACCAAGAATTACTGAAAAAGAGAGCCAAAAGGCTTCACTTCGGTGATGCAAAATTATTCAAATATGACACTCTTGTAGTTTCTCTGAAACTCTTGTAGTTTTTCTATTCAGCTTTGAAATAATGTTGGATTCAATATCCACTTAATTTGAATAATTTTGCATCGCTGAAGTGAAGTCTTTTGGCTTTCTTTTTCAGTAATTCTTGGTGCCTTTTGTGATGTGACACCTTTTTTTAGCAACTCATATGGTAAAGTATAAGTTCTGCATCACTTCATCCTGAGTATTCTTGGTCTGTCTCCATCTGACGAGACCTCGAAAAAGGTCGAAACTGGTCTGGGTAGTGACTCCCCCCATAATGTATAACATCATACATGTCCGCTAGGAGATGTTTTTTACATTATGGGGAAATACTAAGGACAGTGATCGGAGCTTACTCCACTTTACTATGAGTTGCCCTGTAATGAAAGGTTTGCTCACGCTTGTATCTGCTGAAATTTTTATAGTCCCTATATATTCGCCATGAAACTCGTAGTTTCTCTATTGGCTTTGAAAATATCCACTTAATTTGAATAATTTTGCATCACCGAAGTGAAGCCTTTTGGCTCTCTTTTTCAGTAATTCTTGGTGCCTTTTGTGATGTGACACCTTTCGTAGCAACTCGTATGGTAAAGTATAAGTTCTGCATCACTTCATCCTGAGTATTCTTGGTCTGGCTCCCACTGACAAGACCTCAAAAAAGGTTGAAACCAGTTGAAAGCTTGGGTGATGAATGGCAATGCTGTAGCCCATGAAGTTCTGAGGCTTGCCTGTTGCTGTCACCCAGCTCCAGGGTGGGGGGGGGGGGGGGGTAATGACTAGCAATACTGTGAAGTTAACTGTGAAGTTAACTGAGGCATGGCTGTTGCCCCTCAGATGAACAAATGAGCGGCTCTGCTCGGTGGTGGTGGGGGAGCCTGCCACAGTATAGAGCCAATCGGTGCTCAGAGTTCTCAGTGGCAGGGTGAGCCTGTTGCTGAGGGGAACAATGCTGAGTTTCTGCCTTTCTGATCCTGCGAGTCGCTCATTATTGGGTGATCCGGGGGATTTTACGAGTTTTTGGAGAGGTATCCCCACACTTAAACAGGGAAACCAATCTGGGTAGTGACCTCCCCTCATAATGTATAACATCATACATGTCCACTAGGAGATGTGTTTTACATTATGGGAAAATACTAAGGACAGTGATCGAGCTTACTCCATCTTTACTATGAGTTACCCTGTCATGAAAAGTTTGCTTATGGTTGTATCCGCCGAAATTTTTATAGTCTCTATATAATCAGCATGAAACTCTTGTAGTTTCTCTATTTGGCTCTGAAATAATGTTGGATTCAATATCCACTTAATTTGAATAATTTTGCATCGCTGATGTGAAGCCTTTTGGCTCTCTTTTTCAGCATTTTTATATTTTCTTCTTTCATCCATAAGGCCAAGTTATTAATCTGTTACGCAATGTTTTTTTTCTTTTTCTGTATTTTTCAATAATTGATGTAATGGATTTGTAACAGACTCTTTAATCATATTCCATTGGTTTTCAATGTTATTCTGACTATCTATGTTTTCTGGAATGTTGTGATCATTTGTCTCTTGATATCTTCTCTTTACTTCTTTATGCTTTAATTTTTCAAGATTCAATCTTATTGGTTTGTCTCTTTGGATTTGTTTCCTATATTTCAGTTCTGTTTTCATTAAGACAAAATTATGGCCACTACTGATGTCGGCACCTGGACAGCTTTTACAATATTTTATTTGGTTTCTGTATCTTTTCTTGACCAATATATAATCTATTTGATATCTATTTGAATCCCCAGGTGCTTTCCAGGTGTATCTTCTTCTTTTTTTTTTTTTTGGGACTTGAAATACTATTAGCTAACTAACTGTTTTTGTGCACAAAACTCTATTAATCGCTTTCCTCTTTCATTCCTACGTCCAAGACCAAATCTTCCTGAAGCATTATCATTGCCCTCCTCCCACTATAGTGTTCCAATCTCTCATTATTATCTGTGTCTTTAAAGCTGTTTCAGATTTCTTCTATTTGTTCATAAATTTCATAAATAAATTTCTTCTAATTTCTTCATCGCTATGTTGTGATGTTGGTATGTAGACCATTATAATATTGAGATTTACTGGTTCATTTTGAATACTTATAGTCATAATTCTGTCACTGTGGTTAATTACTGTAGTGATTAAATTTCCAACTTTTTTCTGAAGCATTATTGCAATGCCTGACTCTCTTCTTTTGTCCTGAATATATTATTTGAAATTCTCCGCTCCAGAAATCACCCTGTTCATCCCATCTCATCAATGCCCAGAATGTCTATTTTAAGTCTTTCCATTTCTTTTTTCACATTTTCTATTTTACCTGATTCTAGTAGTGATCTTGCATTCCATGTTCCAATATTCAACTTTTGAGGTAGAAAGTTTTTTTTATTTCCCAGAAACTTGGGTTTTTCATCCTGAATACAGGCAAATTGGCCATAAAAACACACAATTTCATCATCATCATCATGCTTATCAAGGATTTAGGCCTGTTCTGGCCTTAGAAGTCATCGTTGAATCATTTAAGAGGACGTCCTGGTTTTCTTTTTCCTAATGGCTTGTACTTTAAGGCTTGTTTTGGTAATCTTTCTATTTTCATTCTTTGAACGTGTTCCATCCATTTATGTTTATATTTTTTAATTTTTTCTACTACTGGTTCTTGGTTTAATTCTTTCATAATTTCTTCATTTCTTTTGTGATCAAATAGGGTATACTTTGCAGTTTTTTTCATAAACTTCATTTCTGCTATTGTTAATCTTTGTTTGTCTTTTTGTTTTATTGTCCAGATTTCGCTTCCATACATTAAGACTGGTAGGGCTAATGTATTGTATACTTTTAAGTCTGGTTTGTTTTTGAACTAAGTTTGGTTTAAATATAGAGTTAATTACACCTGTTATTTTTAAATATTTTGCAATTTTTACGTTTATAACTTTTTCATTTTCATATGTGATCGTACATCCTAGGTAGTTAAATGAATTCACCTGTTCTAAGATCTTGTTATCTATTACTATTTTCGTTCTTGCTGGATCTTGTCCTTTAAAGGCCATAGTTTTTGATTTTTCTGTTGATATTATCATACCATAATCTTTGGATATCTCATTTAGATCTAAAATAGCTTTCTGTAAGTTATCTTCAGAATTTGTAATTATTATTTGGTGGTCTGCAAAGAGGAGAATGTTTAAGTTTACTGTAGGAGAAAGTTTAATTCCTTGATGTAAATTTTTATTCCATTTTAGTAGATATTAAAAAGAGTTGCTGAGAGGGGACATCCCTGTCAGATCCCTTGGTTTATCTCTCTCGTATATGATAGCTTGTGATTTAATCTTATTTGTATTTGATTATTTTCAAATATACTTGTGATAGCTTTTAGGATATTATTTGCTATTTGTCTTTCTTTTAATATGTTAAATAATATGTTTCTTTTAACTTTGTCAAATGCTTTTTCAAAGTCAATAAATGCAATATGTGTTTCTAAATTGTATTCTCTTCTTTTCTCTATTATTAATTTTAGGCAAAAGGCCAGGATCTATACATGATCGTCCTTTTCTAAATCCATTCTGTACTTCTAAAATAAAGTTTTCGGAATATTACATTAGTTTGCTATTTAAGATTCTGCTATATATTTTGTAACAGGAATTTAGTATACTGATACCGCTATAATTTTTAGGGTTATCTCTATTACCTTTTTTAAAGATAGGAATCACGATTGCTTTTTTCCATTCTATTGGGGGGGGGGGATACCAGTTGAATAAATTTTATTTAAAAACAATAAGAGTCTTTCTTTGAATCTTATTCCTGAGTGTTTATATAGTTCTGAGCCTAGCTTATCTTCTCCAGGTGATTTTCCATTTCTTGTTTCTTTCAGGCTGATTTCTAATTCTTCTTTAGTTATTTCCTTTTCATTTTTGTTACTTGTTTGCCAGTTGTCTTTTTTAAAATATTTGTCTGCCCACAATTATGTGTAGTAATTTAGAAATTCTTCTAATTTCAATTCGGTGTTTAATTTTATGTTTTCTTTGGTATCTGCATTTAAATGTTTCAAAATCTTATATACATTGGATCTTATTTTATATAAATCATGTTCTAAATTAGAAACAAATTTGTTCCATGATTCTCTAGTCTTTTTCTGACTTCTCTTTTAGCTATGGCTCTTATTCTTTTATATTCTATTTCATCTTCTAATCTTTTACTGCTTAACCATTTGTGATAGGCTTCCCTTTTCTTTTTGATTATTTCTTTGATTGTATCATCCCAGATCTTCAGTTTTTTCCTTTTATCGAATTTTTTGGTCTTTCCTAAGCTTTCATTTGCTGCTGCATTTAGTATCGTTTTTATATTAAGCCATTCTATTTCTATTCCTTCATTTTGTTTTATTTTATCTAGATATTGGTTAATTCTTTGTTCATATAGCCATTGTACATTTGTCATTCAATAGTCTAGTTTTATAACACACAATTTACAGACAAAAAATATTAGTGGTGGTGGGCAGTAGATGGGTGCTGTATGTAGATGATAATGGTAGTAGCGGTTCTGTGTAGTTGGTGGATTAAATGGTGGACATGGAGAGTTGTAGAATGCTGTCCCTCAATGAGTCCTTGGACTTCCTGGAGGTATCACATAATAATAATAATATCAGAATTTACAATACCAGACTTCTTTTACATTAACATAATTCTCTACTTTCTAATGATCATCTGATAATTATCTACTACATTCACCTCTCACTATAGCAAACTCTTTCTCTCTCACATCATATCGAACTACTGAAAAGTCAGACAGAGTCCTATAATACAAATTGCTATAGAAAACCTTTTCTGGGCTATTACTACCTTGGCTTTATTTATCACTGTGAGAGCTAAGTTCATATAACAGATATTAATATAAATTACCTGAATCTTTATTACAATTAGGATGCAAGTGAGTGAGTGAGTGTGAGAATGACCAAGTGAGGAATCTAGTCTCTCAAGCAAAAATATTAAATAGGGTAGTCAATTCAGAAAGTAAAGGTGGATGGAGACGAAAGAAGTATCAGAAATAAGAGGGAGGAGTTTTTGGCATTGGTTTGGCATTAGTGAGACTTGGTTAACAGCAAATCATGCAGTCAAGTTGATAAGAGGATGGCTGCTGGACAAATATCAAAAAGTGTATACAGAGGGGCAGAATCATGGTGAAAACAGGTGACTAGTTGTGTGCTGCAAGGTTCAGTGCTGGGACCTTTGCTGTTTAATTTATACATAAATGATATAGGAAATAACCTGAAAGGAAATATTCAGTTGTTTGCTGATGATGCAAACTTACGTAGAATAACAGTCAATGAAGGCAAAGTGGAGAGCTTGCAATATGATTTAAATAGGCTGTCAGCATGGCAAAAGTTAATGGGTGTCAGTTTAATATCGAGAAATGTAAAGTTATGCATTTTGGGAAAAATAGATTACAAGTCGTGTCACATTGATGGCACTGTACTCCAGAAAATATATGAAGCTAGAGATTTAGGGGTGGTGGTGGTGGTAGACAGTTATAGTTTAGAGGACACATTGCTAAGGTAGCCAATAAGATTACTTGGCTACTGAAGAACACATTAACAAGTAGGGAAGTTGTTATTCCTCTTTATAAGGGCTTGTTACACCCACATCTGGATTACTGTGCTCAAGTCTGGTCCTCTGTGTTTCTTGGGGATGAGGAAGCAGTTTAGAGGATTCAGAGGCAAGTGACCAAGATGGTGAGTGAGTGAATGGCCTGTGGAATGTTCCATATGAGGATAGATTGAAGGTTTGTGGACTGCAGAAGTTGGTTGATAGGAGAAAAAGAGGGAATATGATAGAATCATTTAAGTTGCTTAAAGGATTTTATAGGATAGATGCAGGGAAAATGTTTCAGCAGTCGGCTAGAGGGATCAGAACAAGGGGTCATCCCTGGAAGTGGAATAAAAGTGTCATTAGTAGGGATGTCAGGACTAGATTTTTTGCTCGGAGAATTGTGAATGCATAGAATGGGTTGCCAGAGTCAGTTGTGAGCGCTTTGTCTGTTAATGGGTTCATGGAGAGGTATGTAAGATTGTGTGGATAGATTGGGCCTCCCAAAGTGAGTCTTCAGACTCCATGGAGGTGCCCATATAATAATAATAATAATTATATTATAATATTATTATTATAAAATCAAAAAAATCAAAATATTTTTACTTTTTTGACTTCATCAAAGCAAATAACATGAAGAACAAAAGAATTACTTTTTCTTAGCATATACTCTTTTTTTATGAAATTGAAATTAAGTGATAAATACTTATAAATCTTATATATGTTAATTAACAGTCACCTAACCTGCAGGAGCTGGTTCTTCCTTCTCTTTCTGAGATTTGCTTTCTAATAAAGCTCTCTGAAAAAAAAAATTATTGTAATTACTAAATAGTTATAGTCAAAACTGCCACACACACATATATATACTCTTTTATACATTATATGCTTTCAAATCAGAGGGAATTGGCATAATACAATTAAAATAGAGCATTTACTAATGTGATGGCATGAATTTACATATAAATATGACAGAAGTACTTTATAACTATCTTTATAAGAAAAAAAAAGTAGTCATTACAGGTATCCCTTTCTTAATGCGGTTTTACTTAACGTGGATTTGATTATCATGGCGAAATTAATTGCGGCAATCCCTTGATATATGCAGCAAGAGTTTTGATTAACGCGCCTTTAAATTTACCACTCAAAATCATGCCTACACCATGAGGCTGCTAGCCTTGTGGTCATTCAAATTCTCTTAATGATCTGTGTGAGAATGTGAAAGTTATTTTTCCCACCAAATATGACATCATTGCTACAACCATGGACATGGGCATCATTGTAACTTTCAGAGCCTATTTTCTTAAAAAGACATTCTCAAAGGCAGTAGAAACAACAACGGGAGAAAATGCGATTACGCTCCTCGAATTTTGGAAAAAATTTAACATTAAGCACGCAATTGAGAACATTCGTAACTCGTGGGAGCAAGTGTCTTCTAGTTGCATGAAAGCTGTTTGGAAAACCTTCTGCCAGAATGCACTAATGACTTAGGTTGTTTTCAAAATCCTGTGAACAACGTGGTCAAAGAAATCAGTTGCAATTGGTGAAGACCTCGGTTTTGATGGTGTTGATGCAGAAGATGTTAAAGAATTATTGGATTCAAATTCAAAAGATTTCAGTGACAACGATCTTCTTGAAATTGAACAATGCACATATGAAGACAATGAACAAATGGAATGTGAAGATGAGGTTCCAAAGGAAATAACAGTCAAAGAACTGGATGGAATATTTTGCAGTTTAGAATCGCTTAAGCAGCAAGTAATGGATATGGATCCAGATGTTAATCGAAGAATGCTTGTTTGCCAAGGTCTGGAAAGTTGTTTTGCTTGTTATCGTAGAATTTATGCCGATAAGAAAAAAACTAAAACTATTCAAACGACTCTTTATAACTTCTTTTGATTAAAAAAAATTGCAGTAACTAATGTAGGTACAAGTATTTATTAAACATTTATTTTGCATTCATTTTTTATCTTTCCTAAAAGAGTACCATATAAAACGAATTATTAGTATAGTAATCAATCAGGGACAAATTGTACTTTTTACCATTGATTATTAGATTTGATTAATGCGATTTTGATATATGCAGTAACGTTGAGGGTTTAATTAACCGCGTTAATCGAGGGATACCTGTATTTAAGGTTGTTCAACATATTATACATTAGTACCATGGATGGGAGAAAGTTAAGAAAAAAGAAGAACACTGTTAACAGCAAATTTCAATATCTGTAGATTGTACTCTTCTACATATGAAGAGAAAGAAAAATTCTTCTGTAAGTCTGGCATTGAGCTGTGGAAGAAATGTTGAATGTTCTTGAACAGATTTAGAAGAGGGATGGAGGAATGATACCATATCTGTTGAAGTGACCATGAAAACATATTTGTAGACAACACAACACAAGAAACTAAACATCCGCATGAACACAGCACAGTGAATTGCACTGAGTCAAGAATTTTTAGTTAGCTTTTATGGAAACCATCCCAAATGTGAGAACAATAGACAATGATTGGACAAATTTCTCATTTGTCTAGAGTTAATATCTCTTCAGAGGTAAAGTAACACTTTTAAGTGAAAGAGAAATCCTAATTTTTAATATTAATATTTTTTAAATATTTTAACAATTTGTAACATGTTTACATGTTTCTACTTTTAACATTAATATTTTTAAAATGTATTTAACATATTTATAACAAGAAAAGATTGGAAGTTAGACTGTAAAAAGTCCAAGAATAGAAATCTCATCTTGTCTAAAGATTCAAATGTCAAAGATAAGACAAAAAGAAAAGGGTTCTTTCTGTGAAAAAAAAAAAAAAAAAAAACAGAACTGAGTTTTACTAGCATAAAAATTAAACAGATTATCAGCATCCCACCAAAGAATGATTCAGACACCAGAATTTAAAATTAAAAGCATCTGTTCTCAAATCAATTATCAATTTTCTTAACTGCTTCTGAAGCTTCAAGATTTTTTACAATCACTATTTAAAAGTTTGGTATAACATATTTCAAGTTAAATGAAGATACAGAACTTTCACCTATTAGAACTGCCAAATTGTTCATTTTCTGAATCACTTAAGTATACTAATACTACACAAAATTATTCTTAAAACTCAATTTCTTAATTACTTAAAATTCTCTTAATAATCCTGTCAGCAAATTCAGAATTTATATTGCATGCATATGTGGTGTGGGTGGGTGTATATTTTTACTTACTTCCCTCACACACAATCTGAGTGGTTAAAGTCTTAAATTCAAAATAAAAAGAAAACAATGAAACTAAACTCTTAAATCTAGTTTGCACACAGATTCATATCCCAGGATATATCATATATAACTTAACCTCTTAAATAACCTTAATAACCCATTAAGAGTTTCAGTCTTCAAACACTTTGTAACCAAATAAAATCTTTAATTTACAAAAAACACAAATAAATACAATCAAATCCATATAACTTATCTATGCAAGTACCAATGTATTCTTCAGATTACAACTTCAAACAACACGAAATATTTCTATACAGCCTCCTTTCAATCACATAAACCAACAGATATATCCTATATGGACAAAACTTCTGGAACCTTAGTCTCTTGCCTCCTACTGGACTTTTATTCTTTCTTTCTTGAGTTCGCATAGGAGGAAGACTAACACAAAACAAAAGTACTCTCTATATGGCATCAACATAAGACAAGCAAACTCTTCTTGCATCTTAAATCACAGAACACTGAAGAAATCATATTTTGTCTTCATCCAAGGCACTTCTGTAACTTCACCTTCTATATGAAAGTATCAGCAAGCTCCGTTGAGCTCCATTGACTAAACTACTAAAAACCATATCAACCATATAATCCACTTTTAATTTTATGGCTATTTATAGCCTGTAAAAGTTAAGCTTTAAACCTTGTAACACTCTCCCCTGCCCCTGTTTTCCCATAAAATCCTTCCCCTTCCCCAAATAAGCACCCTTAAGAATAATAATATATATATATATATTATTTTAGGAAAAAACTGGGTTTTCAAAATCATTCTTCCCACCTTGCATTAATCACCCCCCCCCCCCCTTTTAACAGCCTAACAGCAGAAATATAGAGAATGAAGTTATCCTAGCATCAAAACAAGGTATGTACAAAATTTTCTTCCTCAATTATTCTGCTATATTTTCCTTTAAAATACACTTATAATGCCCTAAAAATTTTCTCGAGTATAAAAGCCAATGTATTTAAAATAAGGGACACTCCTAAACAAAAAAAACAAGCTATAAATAGCCGTAAAAGTAATAGTTTCAAGAGGAGTAACATGGTAATTTTCCCAGAAATAATACCTATACCCATATAATCCACTTTGGAATGAATTAACTTTCTACATGAAAGTTAATTCAAGTGTCTCAACATTCTACCCATACATGGTACTATAGGTTGATTAACCAACCTCTTGTGTATGGATGGGCTCAACATAAAATATTCTTCTTCGAACATTATCAACAGTTTTGTCATTTCTGACAGTGGATGTGACTGTGGTTATTTCTTCTGAAGAAGAAATAACCACAGTCACATCCGCTGTCAGAAATTACTTATCAGAGTGAGAATCCTAAATAAAACAAAGGTCCATTTATATATGAACTGGAAATCAATAAAGTTCCATCAGCTTTAACTGAAATAAATTTTATATGGTTTAATAATAACCTTCACACTTATCTCTTTATACAAAGATATATATATCCTCTCTCAGTCTTCCATTTTCTAACTTTTCTTCTAATTTCTGTCCAGTTTTCATGTACTGAAGATGGAAATTCCATAGTTTTCTCCTGCTGAGTTCCTCTTCTACTCCCTGAACAGTTGAAACCTTAACAATCCCTGTTAATGTTCTTTTTGCTTCTGTGCATACTTGGAAATGCAAGTGAGAAACTTCCACTCGAGTTCACCATTATGTGCCACCATTACTGCTTTCCGATGTTGGAAGTGAAATGATGAAGTTCTTTCTTCACAGTGCAAGAAAAGTTCAATTACAATTTCGAAATGAAACAAGCAGAAATCATAACAATTCTTCATTTCACAATCTTTTATGCACCAAGGTAAACTCATTTGATCACTTCTGATAATATAGCAGTGACATTCACTTCTCTCATCACTAAACATTTCATAAACAGCATTTGTTTACATAAAAATGGCACCAACATCACAAAATTTTGATAGCTCATACAAAACCATAATTATGCCTTTATATCTAAGTAAATTTATTTTATATCTAAGCATGACTTCAGTAGCTAAAAATTAAATATAATATTTCAAAACATTTTGCTTGCAACATAAAAAAAATGAGACATGTTTAACTAACAACTTTACAAATATCTCATTACTAATTTTTAAACTTTAATAATTCATTTAATATATTTTAAGCTTGTCGGACATCTCCATTTTCTACAGATATCCCACAGAGTGTTAGAGGCAGTAAATGAATTTCACAGAATGAAACAAAGTGATTTTTGTTAAACAAGGTCAAAAAGAGAAGACTCTAAATTGAAACTCTCTCTTATGTACCACATCAGAATAGTGAACATATGTACAAATAAAATTTTCGAGACAAAAAAAAAAGTCAAAAGAATATACAATTGAGAAACTGAGATATATGGTGCTTAAAGGAGATGAATGCTGAGATTGAACCATATATATTTGTGAAGCGAATCTGGAAGGCTAAGGAAGTTTTTGCCTTCATCTGCATGTATTCTATTTTTCTTTGCTCGACTTTTTCAATAAAAAGAAACAGAACACATGCAGAAGAAGAGTTGTTGAGTTGAAACTGGGGGAGGGGAATATAAAATATACAGATTTTTTACTAAACCATATTCTTTACTTAAGGCACAGTTCAATGATCTTTTTGTGTGAAATTGTAGACCTGCTATGAGACTTTTGACTCCATGGAAGTCCAATGATAATAATAATAATATACATGGAGGACCTCACCCTATGCATCTGCATATCACAGGCTCAGTAGTGTCTCTTCATACCACTATCAGGATTCCTTCCAGACACAATGACAAAACGATTATTCACTAGCTGACGAAATTTTCCTAAAGCGTCACCATTAGGTTCAGTTCAGTATGCTATCTAAAGGTCAGTCTACAGAATTACTGTTTATAAACTGTATTACTACCTTCAAGCGCCTCCGTAGCGCAATTGGAAGAACAACAGTACATTGCGCCCTTCAATTGGAATAGGCCTAAGTTTGATTCTTGCGACGGGAGGAATCTTTATCTGGACGATTTTAATCGAAGGTGAGTTAGCCGATCTCATATGGAGGTAGCAGGGGTTTTTCTCCCAGAAACTCGGGTTTTTCATCCCGCATACAGACAAATCGGCCCTTCAGAACACATGCAATTTACAGACAAAAAATACTAGTTGTGGTAGTAGTGGAGGTGGGCGATAGATGGCATTGATGGAGATGATTTGTAGTAGAGGTTCAGTGTGTAGTGGTTGAGACAGTTGTAGGTGTCCTCCCGCGATGAGTCTTCGGACTCCTTGGAGGTGTCACGAATAACAATAATAATATTAATTCAAAAATAAAGAAAAGTTGGATATCTTTATGATATCTAACATAGTTATCACTCAGGCTGTATGCAGGAAGAAAATATCCAGTCAAACATAGTTTTGGGCCACTTCTAATAAACAAAGTGGTGGTATAACTAGGTACCTAATGGTGCCTAGTTAGAGGTTTGACCTTTTCTCTGAGGAGTATGGATGCTATACTTGAACCACCCACCTACATAGGATGGAAAGACATTGGCTACCAAAAGAAGTGGATAGATATAGACCAAAGGGAAAGAGAGGGGAAGACCAGTGAAGCCGGAACAGGCAAATGCCTAATCCTTGAAGAAAAGAAGAAGAAAAAAGTGGTGGTATTACACTGGGAGATGAAACTCATCTACTACCAAATGGTGCCTAGTAAGAGGTTTGACCTTTTCTCTGAGGAGTATGGATGCCAACTTGGACTGCCCACCTATGTTAGTTCACTTCAAGGAGGTTTCCTCCATCCTGAAGGTTAAATGCCTGTTGGCTGTGGGATTCCACCAAAATGAAGGTGTAGGTAGAGGATATGGTTGCTGCAAACCAACCGAACCTCACCAAAGTTTGGCATATGTCATGTCACAGTAATAAGAACATCAATTTCATCAACATTTCAGGCTTCTAAGGTTTAGCTAAGGATAGTGCAATCCAAATCATATATCACAAACTTATCCCATTTAACTTTACATTATTACTATAACACTTTTGGCACACTGATGCTAAGCAATAAAAGTCTTAAGTCATCATTATGCATTAGTTCACAATACCTTTATGTGAGTTTTGATAAAATTTAGGAGCCAGGACAACAAGAAACAGCTGTAGCAAGTTTTTGCACATGGACAGAAAATAAATTATACTTGACAAGAAATTATATTCTTTATCCTTTACCCAAGCATGAGTAAACAAAAGTCTGTACTGAAGTAACATCACAACTAGGCTATCTGCAGATGCTTCACATCATAATGTCACAGTAACCCACAATATATGCACACCTCCTTTAAGATGTGTATGCTGCCATGTATTATAGAAATGGTCACTACTGCCTTTAACCTTTACTGAAGTCTCATCAGTGAGAGTCAGACCTGTGGGATACTGAGAGCTAAATCATTGACAAAAGTCATATTTCCTGTATAAATAGAAAAACCATGTATCATTATATTATTAAAATACTCTGGACAAGAGATAGCTGTAGCAAGTTTTTATGTTGAGAATGGAAGTAAATTACAAAATTGGTAATTCAGTTCTCTAGTTTGTAAAAGATTTTTTTAAAATAGCACACTACCACTTTAGAGAAGTTGATGATAAAGTAACTGCTTTCACATCCATTAATATTATATACTTAAAAGTTAACTTCGCTACTTCACTGGAGAAAAAAATCCATGATAAGCTAAGTTTCCATCTCTGTTTGGCATGGCTAACCTGATGTTATTAAGTGTGGTTCATAATTATAGTCCATAATCCATAGTGAGTGAAGCTTCTATGGGCAATAGTTTGGTAAGTAGTCCTCATACAATTTGGTAGTGGGTTGAATTCATTTGCTATGCTGCTTTTTGATATAATAGAATATTTGGATTGTTATTAATGCATTTCATAATGAAGTTGAGTCAAGCTTTTTTTTTTGTCTTCAAATTTTTTTTCATTTTTTTTTATCATACGAATGCTCTAATGAAGTCATATCTTCACTGGAGCATTCTTATAATCCTTAATAGGTAGCCTCAATCACAGGGGATAGTTTGGTTTTACTTAAATTAGTGGGATTATTTAAATAACCTTCAAAGGTCTCATGTTATTCTTAGTAGACTTGCCTGTTTTGAAAAACTTAATATAGTTATTTGTCACTGGAAAGTCAATGGGTTATATTAGCAACTTGCTTTTTATATCTTATGTCGATTGTCATGAATAGTACTTGATGTTGACTCTAGTAAGTTGTATACAGCATTTGATTTACACCTTTCCTGTAGTTTAGTTCTGTGATTATACTACATGAAAAATAAATAATAAATAAATATGCAAGAAATTTGACTATCCAAAAAAAAAAAAAAAAAAAAAAACATCACAACTAGGATATCCGAAATTAAAAAAAAAAATAATATATACACTCTTATAAATTAAAGATGCCAAGATATTATATTCTTGGTTTAATCCTTTATCCAAGTGTAAGCAAATAAAATCTTGATTAAAAGCTATATATAATATTATATATAAAAAGCTATCATTTCTGACATGTTTGAAAGTTTCATTCATGACTTAATTTCATTACTATGTTATAATATGATAGAAATGATTATGAAGAGAGAACAATTCTGTGTTTGTCTGATTGGGACTCAGCAAGTGTGGGAAGTGTCTAAAAATTACTTAAATGATGTGATATCAGAATGTGTTCTTAGAGTTCGAAGAATAAAGAGTAGGAGTGAAATTGATGTGTAATCTAATTAAGCAAGAGATTTGTAAAAAAAAGATGATTTGGAAGAAATACCATGTGTATAAGGATGGCAGCATTTATGATAATTATAAGCAGCATGCCAGAAGAGTCACAAGTGTTAAATGAGAAGAGTCACAAGTGGAAAGTTAAATCAAAGTAAAAGAAAGAATGAATTTGAAAGAATAACTCTACTGAATGTAGATGGTATGGGGGTGACTAATGCAGAAGTGATTGTTCAACTAATGAGTTGCCCATTTTGCTAAAGCTATCAACCTGGTATATGCAACATTGAACTCACCACTTCCTCTTCAATGGATAAGGAAACTCATGTGTATGAGGAGGAAGTAATAGAGCTGTTGCACAAACTGAATAAGAATTCTGCAATAGGAATTGATGGGATATCAGCACAGATGCTAAAAGAGTGTTCAGGTGAACTGCCTTTGACCAGGCTATGTAATTTGAGTCTCAGAAGAGGGAAGATTCCACATGAGTGGAAAGAATTTATGATAATCCCAATGTATACAATTATCAATCAACCAATATCTCAGGAGTGGTGATGAAGATTTTGGAAAAGTTGGTCAAGGCTCACATTCAGAAATGGGTTGACAGAGAATCTCTACTTTGAAATGAAGCATGGGTTAACTAAGGGAAGGTCATGTTTTTGCAACTTGCTCACATTCTATAATAATATTACCATTGAGTTAGACAAGGGGGAATGGATATACCATGATACTTTTGAATTTTGCCAAGGCTTTTGACAGAATACAGCATGGAAGACTGCACAGATAGGAGGATGGCTGACCAACAAATATCAAAAAGTGGTATATGGGGGAGGAGTGAATCTGCAAGATTCAAGGTAACCAGTATGTGCCTCAAAGATCAGTCCTTGTTATTTAATCTGTACATTAATAACATTGGGAAGGATTTGCCATGCAACATACTATTTGCTCATGATGCAAAGATAGGTAGGGTAATCAGGAGTGTTGCTGATATGCAGTACTTGAAGAATGATTTGAGCAGGCTAGAATTGTGGGCATATGAAAATGGCACTGTCAGTTCAATGTTAATAAATATAATGTCGACTTTGCAAATTGCACGCTTTAGTGTGATTAGATATCCATTGTCATATTATATGTGAGATTATGCTCAAAGAAACTGATCAGTTAATGATCTTAGAGTTTTAGTAGACAGGCTGAAGGATCATATAGCAAAAATTGTAAATGCAACTGAGAGAATAAATGCTGAAACAAACCTTGACATGTAAAGCTAAGGAAGTCGTTTTGCCTCTTTACAAGGCCTTGACAAGACCTCACTTAGACTGCATGTAGGTCTGGTCTCCTGGTTTCTGTAGTGATTCTGATACAGTGGTGAGAGAGAGAGAGAGAGAGTGTGTAAAGGAGAATGTCAAAAATGATATCAGGATTGTGGAATACTGATTATGAAGACAGACTGACAATTTATAGGCTGCAGACACTAGCAAACAGGAGAAAGAGGAGTGATATGATGGAGAGTTAAACTTCTGAAAGGGTTATACAGAATTTCAGTAAATGGAATTTTTCATTTTATGGTTGGGACAGGATGTGAGGGCTAGGTTTTTCTCTCATAGAGTGGTGCATAATTGGAATGGATTGCTGTTGGATGTTGTGTGTACAAGTAGTGTGAATGAATGCAAGAACAAGTATGACAGCTGGTGCAAATAACAAGGCATTCCTCGATGAGTTCCTCACTCCCTGGAGGTCTCTCTTAATAATAATATGGTTATTTCATGATCATCCATGGGAAATCAACAAGAAATCAATTTCTACTACTAATAATTTTTTTTTTTTAATTATGTTCTCTCTAACTCTGAGAGCAATTATCAGGTGGATTTTGCTAAAGTCTTTATATACAAACTCTGTTACAATGGTTTTGCTAAAAATTTCCCAAAGTGGCTGAAAAAGTGAGTGAATTGTCTTTTTTTTTTTTTTTAAAAAAAAGATATGACCAAGACAACTGAATGCTATGAGACTAGTGTATTATGTCTATTAACCATCCATGTGTGTGTGTGTGTGTGCTCTCCATCCAGTTTGCTCATTTTGTAGGATGAAAACTCTACATTTTTGAGATGATACTTGATTGAAAGACAACTCCTTATCAAAATTAACAACTCATTTCATTGTATAATATCAATATTCAATCTGGAGTTCTTCAAAGCTCTCACCAAGAAGAATCCCAAAACCTCTTGATTGTTTCCCCTCTTTATTAATGACATCTCTTTTTTTCTTTAAAATATTTAATTCCTGCTTTTTTTGCTCATAACCTTACAAACTTTTTTACCCCATTAAGCTAAATTATACCATATATATATATACACACACACTGCAGAATAATATTAATAATCTAGTCAGTTACCATTATTACTAATAAAGTAGTCTCAGACTAAACCATAAATGTTATTATGGTTTTTTAATTAACCTTCTTTGATGATAGCATCTTACCTATTAAGGTCATGAGATTATTTTTGACAATTTTTGCAATTTTCCCTTATATATGGGATTTATTTATAAAAATACTAAATGTTTCAAAAATGTCAATATATTAAAATAAAATTCTGAATTGCTCATCAGCTCATTCTCAGCTGGATTTTCCTAATTTGGTTGTTACACTATACTTCTTATTCAGATAAAACTGAAAAGGTTCCTGCATAAGTTTCTCAGATGAACTGCATTTGATGCAAATATCTTACCCTCTAGTATTTGCTAAAGAGGTCATTTCACTGTAAAATTATTAATTACCATACTGATTGCACTGAGCTTTTATACAAATTAATATTTTCCACTAGTATCGATACCACTGGTGATACAATTTGTAATACGATTCTATGGATGTGACTAAGCAGCAAAATCTTAGGATTATCAGAATCTAGAGAATGAACTTTCTATAAACACTGATTTAATATGCACTGATCTTAATAGCATCAATTTCTTTTGCACACATCAACGTTCATTATAAATTTTAAAATCTTCTGTTACACATTAACTATAATAAGGTATTTTGATGTTTGTCATTTTGATGATTTTATATATTCATAATTTAAAAACCCTACATATTTATAACTGCCTACCACTATATAACCATTAAAAATTTGTATGCTGTCCAACTTTATGTAACTAATAGACATTATCTATAAAATAAATAAATAAATAGTTTATGACTACTGATTTATTTAAAATTACCTGTCTTGCTGTCATCAGTGTTGGATCTTTCATTCGCTTTAGTTCTTCATCTACTTCTTCCAATCGACCTGATTCTACAGCTTCAAGCCATGCTTCCTCTTCATCAACATCACTTTCTGCCTGTGGTTGACCACCTAATTTTATTACATTGAAACTTAATTAGAAAAATAGTAGAAGCATCTAATAATAGAACTAAAAGCAGTTTATAAATTCTTACATCCCATTCCCATAAAGATGCCATGAGATTAAACAATTTTTATAGTTTGTTTTCATAAAAACAGACTGTGATAAATAAGTTTAAAAGTGACAAAAAGTATGTTTAATTAATAAATACAAAGGAACCAGCACCATATAATACAAGATCCTACTGACTACTAAGATGTGTTCTTCATCATCATCAAATTCCTGCTATGTACCCTCAAGGAGTGTACAGGATATAGTACTACATGAAAAAAATTACATCATTATTAATTTCCTATCTACAATTTTCCTCCAAATCAGTCTGTTACTTGTCAAGACTCCAACATTATCAGATCTTATATTTCTATCGTCTAAGGCACTTTGTACCGTATCAATCCACCTATGTCTTGGTCTTCCTCTGTGTCGTTTTCCTGCCAACCTCGCAGAGAACACTTGTTTTGCTAATCTTTCCTCTCCCATTCTGTTTACGTGACCATACCACCTGAGATTAGCTCTGCTAACGCATTCCTGGATGCTGACAATGTCAAGTTCTTTCCTAATATCCTTGTTTTTAATATGATATTGCCATTGATGCCATGTGTTCGTGCCTATAATCTTTCCCAGGACTCTCATATCTGTGGTCTCTAGTCTTTGGTCAAGTGTTTTACTTCGGACCCAGCTCTCAGATCCATAAGTTAAAACTGGTTTGAACACTGTCTTGTATACAGCTAATTTAGTGTTCCGACTAATTTCTCTCTTATTCCATAGGAATTCATTCAACTGACTTCCCACCATACCAGCTTTGCTGATTCTATTGTCTATTTCTATATTTAATTTACCATCTTCAGTAAAAATTGTGCCTAAGTAGCTGAAATGTTTTACTTGTTCCACAGGTTCTCCATTCACAACACAGTTGACATTTTCAATGATTCTGCCGATTTTCATTGTCTTTGTCTTTTTATTGCTGACCTTCATACCATATCTATTACAACAGCTATTCATTTTAGTCAGAGAATCTTGCAGACTTGTAGCGGATTTATTTAGAAGTATAACATCATCCGCATAAAGCAAAGAGCTGACATTAACATCTCCAATTTTGATATCATGTTTAATACCACTTTCCTTCATAATGTGATCCATATAGATAATGAATAACAGAGGGGATAATGTACATCCTTGTCTCACACCAGATTTAACATTAAACCATCTTCCTGTACTTCCTTCAATTCTAACTGCTGACTTACAACTCAAATAAAGACTAAGTATTGCTTGATATAATGCCCCATTGACACCATATAACTGCAGCGTATTGAATAGCTTCTCTCTTGGCACCTTGTCATATGCTTTTTCCAAATCGACAAAACTTAAATACAGATCTTTGTTATATTCCCATGCTTTCTCGACTATTTGTCGTAAAGTGAAGATCTGATCCTGACAGCCTCTGTTTGGCCTGAATCCAGCTTGTTCTTCACCAAGCTTTACATCTACAATTCTTCTCAACCGTTTCTCAAGTATACTTGCATAGATCTTGCCAGGAACACTCAGTAGGGAAATACCTCTGTAATTCTCACATTCAGTTTTATTTCCCTTTTTATATATGGGTACTATGAGAGCTCTACTCCAATCATCGGGAATTCGTCCCTCTGTCCAGGCCTTCTGAACTATGCAGTGCAGCCACTGTAAGACTCTCACACCACCATACTTCAGATTTCTGGTCGAATATCATCTACTCCTGCTGCCTTTCCACATTTCAAGCCTTTGATGGTTTTTTCTACTTCAAGTATGGATATGTATTCCTGACTGCATGCCTGGTCAGTGTTTTTTACCACTATGCTGTCATCACTGCTTGTTTCATTTAGAAGTTTTTCAAAGTAATTACTCCATATCTTTTTTCTCCCCGTTTTCATATCACCTTTATCATCTCTAACTCCTTTTACAGCACTCTTTCCTCCATTCCTAAGCTTCTTCAACAACCTCGAGAATATTTTGCCACCTTCTTGATATTTATTTTCTATATTCTTGCCAAAGTCCACCCATGACTTTTGTTTAGCTAGTTTTACACAGTGTTTAGCATTCTCACATTTGTCTCTATATTCTCTAAGAGCAGAAGCTGACTTATTTGACAGGAACTTTTGATATGTTTTTTTCTTTTCTTTCACTGCCTCTTTAACTTCCTGTGTCCACCAGGGAGTTCTGATTTTTTTATCCTTACAGACAACCTCACCACATGCCTCTCTGGTAGAATCAATCAATGTTTTTTTCAGAGTTTGCCACTGAATCTCCAAGGTTTGATTCCTGTTCTCAAACTCTTTCATTTTTTCTTCAATAATCTTTGTGTATTTTAGCCTACAGTTCACATCTGAGAGCTGCTCAACTTTTATTCGCTTTAAAACTTTCTTTCTTACATGTTATTCTTTTCAATACTAAAATTCAATTTTATCTTTCTCAAGACTAGATAGTGATCACTTCCAATTTCAAATCCTCTGTACACTCTGGTGTCCTGCACCAGGGAGAAAACATCACTATCAACAATAACATAGTCAAAGACTTTTCTTATTCCTTGCCTCTTCTCTCCATGTGAATTTGTGCACATTTTTATGTTGGAACATGGTGTTAGTAATAACCAGTCCATGTCCTGAGCAGAAATCTAACAAATATTTGCCATTATTATTAGCTTTCCCAAAATATTTTTGTATGTCTCACAATCATTTCCTACGCTGCTATTTAGATCCCCAACAAGGACCAACTTTTCCTTTGTCATTGTGTCAGTTGCTTTTTCTAAAGCTTCAAAAAATTCCTCCACTTCTACCTTAGTAGAACCTTCTGTGGGACCATAGGCACAAATAAGTCTCATTGTCCAGTTCCCCATTCTCATATTTGCCCACATTACTCTACTTGAGACTGACTGCCATTCAAGAAGATTAGCCTTGTATTTTGTGTTGAATACTATGGCTACTCCTTCTTTTCCTAGATTGTCATTGCCTGAATATAACATTTTGTATTTATTGCTCAGAAAGATCTCACCAGTTTTGGTCTTTTTTGTTTCAGTAACCCCTATTATGTTGATCTGGTACTTATCGAATTCCTCAGCTAGCTCCATTTCTTTGCTATTCAGGCTTCTTGTGTTCTTTATCTGTTAAAAATGATGTGTTCTTTATCTGTTAAAAAATGTGCTAACAGAAAAGTACTGTGAGATGCAGTATTTAGATTATTCAATCATAATTTTAACTTAAAATAGTTTATAATAATTGCATAGTCTGCTTTCATCCTTTATTAGTGAGATGCCAATTCCAAGTTGCCAACTTTGAACAATGAGATTTCTTTTTTGATGCTGTCCAGAAATATTCCTATCAGCTGACTGAAATGTAACACATTCTTATTCTGTAAAGTCTTCTCAATTTCCAACTTAAATAATGCGATATATGAATATGAATGTAGAACTAATATCTCTTATGAAAAAAGTTATATTGTGAGAAGAAAAAGCTATAAGGAAACAGCTTTAACATCTAGATAATGACCTTCAATATGCAATTTGATGAAAAAGCATCAAATTGCACATTCAAGAAACTTCAGATAAATTGTGTACTCAAGAAGCACTTCAAAAAGGAAGAGCACACATGTTGGTCACATTTGAAAACTCTATCTCCTCATTCTGGACTCTCTTATTCACTGACAAATGGAAACCTTCAATGCACAGCTTTCAGGACAGACACATAAGCTATCTTACTAGCCTCAACATAAAAAATCTGGCATAATTATGATTCTCGTCCATTGCGTTCACTCTCTTTGCTCCATAGATGTTTAACTACAACAAGAAATAGAACATATAAAATATACCTTTCTATCTTGACTACTGCTCAAGAAGTAGTCAGGCATTTAAACATTCCTGGAATTTAAGGTACATTTGGTGTATCACCACTTAAAACACTCAACATTCAAGTTGCAATCTGTCATCTTGTTTTTTTGTTTGTTTATTCATTTATATATACATATATATCACTCCTATCCATGTGAAAATGCAGAGCCTAGAGCAAATAAATGCCATGCAGACTGGGGTCAAGAGCAAAGTAATCTGTTGATATTCTATTTGAAGAACTAGGGGTTGTAGTCTGTGGGGAATACTTTATTGGAAAAGCTGTTCCACAGAACTGAAGTAGACAGAATGAAAGATTAATATGAGTAGCAGATTCAGTCAGCAATTCAACTATAAAATGATGTTAAGCTACTGTTGCTTGTGTTATTATAGTAGTAGCTTTAACAGAAATGGAGGGAGCATGGTGGATACTATTTCTGCTTGAAGAGCACCCATGGAAATATATACAGAAGAGACATAATGCAGAAACTGAGATATATGCAACAATAACTGAACAGTGTGTGTGTGTGTGTTTGTGTGTGCGTGCGCACACATATGCATGTGTGAGAGAGGTCATCAATCAACTGAACTACTCTCTTCTGAACAGCATCAAGAATTTTTAGAGCAGGTTTAGACACCATCCCAAATGTGAAAGATTCAAAGGTTGGGATTCATACAGTGTAAGTAACCAAACAGATGAAATGTAATATCTTAAAAAAAAAAAACAAGTTTTTCTGGAAGCTAAAGATACTATACAGGTGGTATGATGATGATGATGCCAGGAAAGGCTACGAGTAAAAGTCAGTTTGAGGAGAAAAATCTGGTCATGACCGTTAAGGTGAGCATTATTAAAGGTAACAGGAGAAAAAAAAAGACCTTTTTATGAGAAAAAGACAAAACTGTATTTTGGAAGCAAGAAAGATGGTGACCAGGTTTTTATTACCCCACTGAAGAATAGTATGGATATCAGTATCTAGCACACTTATTGTAGATAATTAGTTATCGACAATATTTATCTTGCTGCCCAATAAGCAGGAGATCTACTCACATATAAATTAAAGATACCAAGAAATTATATTCTTGATTTAATCCTTTATCCAAGTGTAAGCAAGCAAGTTTGCACCTGAAGTAATTTCAGAACTGAGGCAACTCATATAAAGAAGCTAATGACTTCACATCACTTGCCTTAGTATCCCATAATTCAAAGCACATCTTCTTATGGTGTATAATGCTATGTATTATGGGAAGGGTCACTATCCAGACCGGTGTCGACCTTTATTGAGGTCTCATCATTGGGTGCCAGACCCAGAGGTGATACTAAGTTTGATGTAATGCAGAAGACATATTTTCATATACGAGTAGCCAAAAGGTGTCACATTTTATTATTAAAATACTCTGGAGTGGAGATGGTTGTCGATGGAAAATTTACATCAACCATCTCTAATCCAGAGTATTTTAAGAATAAGGTGTGATGACACCTTTTGGCTACTCGTATATCAAAATATGACTTCTGCATTACTTCAACCTTAGTATCACCTCTGGATCTGGCACCCACTGATGAGACCTCAATAAAGGTTGAAATCAGTCTGGGTAGTGACCCTTCCCATAATGCATAGTATTATACATGTCCAGAAGGAGATCTTTTCTAGTGTAGAAAAAAGGATAAATTTTTAACTGGACGTAAGCAGGCATCTGATGACTGTGGAGCATCGACGTCAACAACTTTAGGTTCACAGAATATCACTCCAAAAGTAAAATCAAGAAAGTATGCAGCAGAATATTTAAATTTTGGTTTTACAAAGACCAAAGCAAATGATGAAGAAAGACCACTATGTGTTATTTGTTCGAAAATTTTGGTGGCTGATAGCATGAAACCAAATAAACCTAAAAGACATTTGGAAACACTTCATAAGGAGTATGTTAACAAACCTCGAGAGAGCATGCAGCAGAATATTTAAATTTTGGTTTTACAAAGACCAAAGCAAATGATGAAGAAAGACCACTGTGTGTTATTTGTTCGAAAATTTTGGTGGCTGATAGTATGAAACCAAATAAACCTAAAAGACATTTGGAAACACTTCATAAGGAGTATGTTAACAAACCTTGAGAGGTCTTTGCTATCAAACTGAAATGTTTTGAAAAGCAAAAAATCTAGCATTAAAAAAGTTTTGTGTGTAAACAAAAAAGCTTTACGAGCTTCTTACAAAGTTGCATATAAAATATGCCAGGATCAGAGAGGACCTAATTCTGCCAGCTGCGATTGACATTGTGGAAACTATGCTTGGAGAAAGTTTTCCTAAACAATTACAGTGCATACCTCTATCAAATGATACTGTTACTTGGTGAATTGGTGATATATGTAAAGATATGCAACAACAACAACTGTTGTTGAAGCTTTTTGACCAATATTCTCAATTCAGCTTGACGAGGTAACAAGGATTATCATTTAATTTCTTATGTTCGATTTTGCGATGGATTATCAGCAGTTGAAGAGTTACTGTTTTGTAAACCAATAGAAAGAAAAGCCATAGCACCTGAATTGTTCAAAATATTGGACGAATTTACATGAAAGGCAAACATACAGTGGAAAAATTGTGTTGGAATTTGCGCTGATGGTGCTCAAGTCATGGCTGGAAGATTTAAAAGTTTACAAGCCCTCATGAACGAAAAATCCTCACAATATATATTGTTAATATATTGTTGTTAATACAATGTTTAGAGCAGTATTCATTTTCTTTGCAGCAGCAAGCTGCTGCAAAGGAAATGAATCCTGGTCTAAACATTGTATTAACAACAGTTATAACCGTGGTGAAATTATATTAAAATGAGACCTTTAAAATCAAGACTGTTTTCTGAACATTGCAAAGACATGGCTGGAGCAGACCATTCAGCGTTGCTATTTTACTGTGAGACAAGATGGTTATCACATGGAAAATGTTTACAATGTGTTTACGAATTAAGAGACGAAATAGCAATCTTCTTGGAAGAGGAAAATCATGAAGAGCAAAGAAGTTTACAGACCACTTATTTGTGATGAAATTGAGCTACTTGGTGGACATATTCAAGAAACTACATATATTAAACTTGCAACTCCAAGGGAAAAAATACACATATCTTAGATATGAGTGATAGAGTTAATGCTTTTTGTAAAAAACTAGAGTTACAGAACAAAAAGGTAAAGCAACAAAAATTAGAAATGTTTGCAAATGTGGCTGAATTTATCAAAACCTACAAGGCAGAAGAGCAACACATCAAAGTTTTATATACAACTATTGAAAATCATTTAACAATGTTGTCAAAGAATTTTAGAAATTATTTTATAACTGATGACAACATAATGGCAATGTATGAGTGGGTTAGAAACCCATTTCAAATTACCCCTAAAGGTTTCTCAATTGAAGAAGAGGAACAATTTATAGACTTCACATCAAGCAGTGAAATCAAAAAACAATTTGCATCTAAATCACTGTTTCAATTTTGGGTTGGTGTTGATGATGAATTTTCTGCACTCGAGTCAAGAGCTTTTTGTGCACTTTTGCCATTTCCAACATCTTATCTTTGTGAAAATGGATTTTCTGCAGTAGTTGCCTTAAAAACAAAATATAGATCTCAATTAAATATAGAAAGAGAACTAAGCATGTCAATTTCCAATGTATCACTTTTTAGGTTCATTGTTATGGTTTAGTTTTAATTATCTGCTCGATATATTTTGCAATATTGATATGTTCCCATAAGCGTAACTAATTTATTCAATACAGTGGATTCTATACATTTTATTATTTTATTTTCAGAGTGTATTTTATGTTTTTGTGTCAATAAATAGTTTCATTAAATGCTTTTGTTTCAATAAAGTAGTTTTTCAGTTTTTCCTTTGATTTCCATTTTCTTCGCACCCCCCCCCCTTTAGGTATTTTGTGCTTCCCCAAAGGGAGCATGCCCCATAGATTGAGAATCACTGCTGTAAAGTAATGTTTTCTGAATTATTAAATCCTTAGTCCTCATACTAATGTATGATAGGTTTACAGCCTCGTGTGTGGGATTCACATAAATAAAATAAAAAAAAGCCAAAAGTGAAATAAAAACTACAAGTTTCACTGAAGGCATATAGAAGTAAACATAAAAAAGTACAGAAAACTAGATGGTCACTGCTTGCATGCAAAACAAGTAGTAGTAGTAGTAGTGAGAGTAACAATAATAATCTTACCTACACCTTGGGAATCTTCACTAGATGGATCAGGAATTTCATTCTTTGCAACGCTATTAAAACAATCCATTGAGGAATATAAAATTTCATTAAAAACTTAAGTCAAAATAATACAAAGAAAGCATTAATTTTAAGATTTATTCACTATACTGAAAACCAGTATTATGACAAAATATAAACTTCCATTTCTCTTACTGAACAAAATTTTAAACTTCTTAGAACAAAGACTCAATTATTGTGCTTTTATCAGAAAGAAATGTTTTACATCTGCATAAATAGATACTTAATAATAATATATGTTGTTTTACTTATTTATATCAATACATGATACTCATTCCCCATAATTACCATATCTTTTGCCTTATAAGATGCGCTTTTTTGTATATAAAATTTATCTGAAAATTAGGATGTGTCCTATAATCCAAATGTGTCTTATAAACCGGTGCATCTTATGGTGCATCATCACTTGCCGGTACTGTGTGATCAGTTTGAATAGTTGCATAGTCATTAATGATCAAGCATTTAAACTAGCAATCAACATATTATTATTATATTAAATTTTTTTTTATAAACCATGGATTCTGTGAAGCACAGACATAGCTATGCACTTGCGTTTAAGTGTAGTGTGATTCAGCACGCAAAAAATGGCAATATGGCAGCAGAGCAGCATTTTGGACCTCAGCCTACAGAAAAAAATGGTATGAACTTGGAGCAAACAAGAGCAGCAATTAATAGAAGCAAATTCTAAAAAAAAAAAAATAATATCTACAGAAAACCGGCAAAATGCCAGATATTGATAATGAATTAAAAACTTGGATAATGGATCAAAGAAGATTAGGTTGTTAAGTTATATTGCCACCATTTTTTTAATTTCCAAAATGGTGTAAATCCCTTTGAAAACAGAATAAAAAAGTTGACTTTATTTCCAATGTGAAGCATTTCATTGTCATGTTTGTTGTTTTCTGAAATTTTTCATTTGACAGAGATAAGACGCTTTGGAAATAAGCTCTTCAATTATGAACTGATAATACTCACAAAAAACAAAAAATCTAGTAAATGGATAATATAAATGCTACTAAAATTCATAAAATTTATTTTTTCATTAATTGAAGTTAATTAAGTTTATTCAACAGGAAATCCATCAAAAAGAATGAAAAAGCACAACAGTAAAGTACTATTTAGTAAAGTAAAGTACTGCATATTCTTACAAAATATGCAGTGGAATATTAAATAAAAAAATACTGACAAAATATTCTCAAGTCTATTCTGGAAGAACACAATGGTTTTTAGAAAAAGACATTCACATACAGATCCAGGTTTCTGTTGAAAATTAATAACAGAACAAATGCTACCAAATAGCATTCTAAAAGCTATTATATGCATATATGAAGATAATAACAAAATAGAGATATGATTGAACTGAGAAAAATATACAGAGATACAATACAATACAATATAATATTATACAATCATCACCAGTATCATTAATACAGAAGCTTGGTAGCAGCTCCAAGATGAACCCTAAGGTACGCCACTGGTCACCTTCATATTTTTCCTGTTTCTCTATATATATGCTGCTTTTTTTTTGATACCTGTTGGTCAGCCACTCACTCTTCTGTGTCATAAGCTATTTCTCAACCCTAACCAATCCAGCTTATATATCAATCTTCCGGGTAGTATTCGGTCAAATGTCTCTGCAAAGTTCAGTAATAGTATGGTGCGCAATTCGATTATCATTAACTGTAAACAAACTCGTGAAACAAAAGTTTACTCATAACCAGGCCTCTACAGATGATTGCATCTCTTTTCAACAATTTCTACATGACCTTAACTGCCTTTTCCAATATATCTTAATGAAATCCAGATGAAATGCACACCAATTTGTATCCAGAGATATGAATTGGTATGCAATCAGCTACTTCTGTCATTGCATCTTCTTGCAAGAAAACTTTCTTACACTCCTTTAGGACCCTATCAATCTCTTGCATATTCCTCATGCACTAATCTCATCTAATACCATCACTGAATTTACATCAGGCTCCTGAAATATCTTCTGTTCCTCCACATTTATGAAAAAAATATTATCTCTGCACTGGATGTATATCCTAGCAAAATGATTATTCATAATTCTGTTATTTGTACTGCATCTGTTGCTTTTTCTTTGACCAATATCAGCTAAGGATATTCCATGATTATTCTTTCTTTTACTTTGCCTACAGTGAAAGAGCTTTCTAGTATTTCCTTCAGTCCAATCAGTTAACTCATATTCAGACTTTTCCCCTTTTTACCATGACTATTGTTCTCATGGCCTAAACTGTTTATGAACCTACACATCATTTTTTTCTCAATATCTTCTCTGCAACATTTCCTTTGTATACAATTTATCATGATTTTACTGAACTATTTAAATCCCATGTGATTTATCCTCCTCACTCAAGGGATGAATCTGATATTGCTTCGTAAAATCATATCTGATATTGAAATATTCTGAAATATCATATCTGATATTGAAATATCAGATATGATAATGTGATAATCTGATATTGTAAAATCATATCAGATATTAAAAAAATCTGATATTTAGCAATACTACATTTTTTTAAAATTAGCTGCATCCATTTTTTTTTACAAAAAAGGAAAAATTTTAGTCTTGTTTTATATTTAAACAATTATTAAAAATGGAATATTTTATTTTATATTTTTAACTGGTATTTCTTTAGTAAATAATGCATAAGGAGAAAAAAGAAAAAAAAAACGTGATTGTATAATGAAAAAAAAAGTATAAATAACTAAGCTCTGTCAAAACTACCTGATTATAACATTTATTGATATTAAAATGAAAAAAGGACACACTTCAAATTTGTTACTTCTGAAACTTCAGAACAAGTAAAACATTTTAGGTACTTAGGCATGATTTTTAGTGAAGATGGTAAATTAAATATGGAAATAGACAACAGAATCAACAAAGCTGCTATGGTAGGAGGTCAACTGAATAAATTTATATGGAATAAGAGAGAAATTAGTCAAAACACTAAATTAGCTGTATACAAGACAGTGTTCAAACCAATTTTAACTTATGGATCTGAGAGCTAGATTAGAAGTAAAACACTTGACCAAAGACTAGAGACTGCAGAGATGAGCATCCTGAGAAAAATTAGGGGCATGAACAGATGGCATCAATGGCAATATCATATTAAAAATGAGGATATTAGGAAATAACTTGACATTGTCAGCATCAAGGAATGCGTTAGCAGAGCTAATGCATTCCTGGGTGATCTTTTAACATCATCTTAGAAATATATATAGTTCCTTTAATTCGTGTCTTAGGAAACAGCATTAAGATAATTCTAACGTTCCTTTTACTTTCTAGAACTCCTTCATCGTCCATGACCATACCACCTGATAATCTCAGGTGGTATGGTCACTTAAACAGAATGGGAGAGGAAAGATTAGCAAAACAAGTGTTCTCCCAGGTTGGCAGGAAAAAGACCCAGAGGAAGATCAAGATATAGGTGGATTGATACAGTAAGATCTGATAACATTGGAGTCTTGACAGATAACAGACTGATTTGGAGGAAAATTGTAGATAGAAAGTTAAGTTAGTAATGATGTAAATTTTTCATGTAGTACTATCATATCCTGTACACCATGGCAGGAATTTGATAATGATGATGAAACTTCAAAACTTGATAAGAGAATAATAAATAATATTAAAATTTTCAACTAAGTTTTATAGCAAATGAAGTACTATATTCTTGTTTACAACAAAGCAATGATCATAATAAAAGACAAGAAGCCAAAAATGTGGATAAAAACCATTATGAAGAGATTATATGATTTTCCTGAAGTAACAGACATTCTTCTTTCAATTAGATGAGCAGTGTTCTTGTTCTGGTTAAGAGGGAATAAGGAAAAAGACGAATTTCATGTTTATGGACGATGAAGGAGTTCTAGAAAGTAAAAGGAACTTTAGAATTATCTTAATGTTGTGTTTTCTAAGACATGAACAAAAGAAACTATATATATTTCTAAGAGATGTTAAAAGATAATATTGCCACATTCAACATGTTCAAAACATCAGGAACCAGAGAGGATCTTGGTGACGTGCATGAATTTTTATTGGAAAGAAAATAGGCATAAGATAATTAAGCTGGAATGAATTACCATTGAAGGATAAAGAAATCAATGCTTTGCTAAGTTTAAAGAAGACACTTGTAGTTTTTTTTTTCTTATTCGTATCAAATCCTGTGATTTATACAGAAGACACTAGAAGTAGTTATGTGAGATATTTTCATTTGTATTTTTTAGTGTAAAGTTTGGAAGCACTTTTAGAAAATAAGTTCTATTTATTGCGACGGAATTATTATCATTATCATTATTATTATTATTTGCTATTCTGTCTTGGAGCCTCCTTTATGAAGAGGGACTGTTTTGCCCACCTTCCACTTCACTGGCACCTTCCCAGTAGTAAGGCTTAAATTAAACAGCTTAGTAAGAGGAGCCAATAATTCCCTTGCAAATTCTCATAATACAAGGACTAATATGCCATTTAATCCCATGACTATGTTCACATCGATGTTCTGCAATATTTTAAGTACTTCCATTTCTTCTACCTCTATTCTCCCATCAGTCAATAGATGAACATGTATCCCATCATTCTTCTGAATGGATCACAGTGATACTATACAATACAACAGAATATTATAATCATCACTCATATTAATATAGAAGCTTAGCAGCAGCTCAAGAACTCTAAGGTATGCCAGTTCGATGCAAAATGCTCACTCAGTAATTTAACTATCTCATGCATCTGTTATCTCCTCACCATCAGCACTTTTTAAAATCATCCCTCCATAGCCATATCTCCTTTTACTTGCCATATAACAAAAGAACTCTTCAGGATTTTTTTTTGGCCTCATCAATTAGCTTTCCCTCATAAGTAGTTTACACCTTCCTTACCATGCAGGTCATCCTTCTTGCTTGTGCCTTGTACTGCTCATGTGCATGTATTCTTTATATTCCCTCCACAACTTTTTCTTTGTCTGCAACTCCTACCTAATGATGTTATTCACTATTCATTCATTCATCTAACTCATACCTGATTTATCATTCGGACTTTCGGTAGACATTCTGATACTGCTTTCTTCAAATAACCTTCATACACCAACATCTCTCTCTCTCTCTCTCTCCCCCCTCTAAATTCTTATGCCATGGCACTGCTGAAAGCTGATTCCTTAGCATGTCATAATCACCTGCTTTATAATTCCACATATAGCTCTTCTTAACAGAAAATTCTGCATGTCTGGCAAATTTCCCAGGTCAAAACTACATGATCACTTTCCACAAGCAGAGGCAACTTAGCTAGATTGGTTACTGTTGATACCATGACCATATTCAGCACTCTCGAACCTTGTGTCCTCTCCATTACATGCTACCTCATGTAAAATATCTCAGCAGCTGTATAAATTACATTTCTTTCCCTCCTTATGACAATTCTTCCTCCCAATCTATGTCTTTCTGAGATGCCTCTAACATACAGAATGGTGATACAATGGCCCACCACGTATCACTATTTCAATGTGAGGCTGATGACCAGGAAACTCTATAACTATGTTCCCTATGTTAAAGGTGTCTCAGAAGAGACAGCCAAACTACTTAGATCCATTGGACTACAAATGTCCTTATGTCCTATCAAAAGATACCTACTTGTCTACTCTTGAGAGACACTTGTGACATTATAATTAGGAATTATAGACAAGTTAACACAAGAATATTTTAATATTTGCCAAATATTTCAGTCTGAAACTAACCGACTATCTTCAGTGGCTATATAGGAACAGTTTTTTAACAAGGTGGAATACCAACAATTGATCATTCAAAAGTAGAACGAGCCGCATGATGTTGCATTGTTAAGCATTAAAGAGAAGAAAAATTTCATCAGAGTGATGAGTACATTATAGGTATTAATTCACAATTTCAATCTTAATTTATAAATAACATTAGACTAATGTAGGAATTAAATCTCAATTCAAAAATAATTAATTAATGTGTTATCCTGATTAAACTTTCCCATATTTTCCAACTTTCAAATGCCCTAACTTGAATCGAAATGATTGTATATCATTATCAAAAATATGGGAAAGTTAAATCAGGATAACACATTAATTTTTTTTAATTGAGACTTTTAATTCCTACATTAGACTAATGTTATTTATAAATTAAGATTGAAATTGTGAATTAATACCTATAATGTACTCATCACTCTGTGAAATTTTTCCTCTCTTTAATGCTTAGCAATGCAACATCACGTGGTTCATTCTACTTTTGAATGATCAATTGTTGGTATTCCACCTGTTAAAAAACGGTTTCTATGTAGCCACTGAAGATAGTCGGTTAGTTTCAGACTGAAATATTTGGCAAATATTAAAATATTCTTGTGTTAACGTGTCTATAATTCCTAATTACATACTTTTCTAGGCTTAGATAAAGATAAATATCTCATTTGTGACCACCTTGAAGTATGTCAAATTCTTTGTCAGTATGGATTATTATTATATATTTTGGCCAAACAAGTAGATCTTCAGCCATGCAACATGATGAATGTGTTAAGTTTAATGAGCCAGAGCAACTGGGGTTTGCAGAACGTGCTATCACCACCAAACACCAAGTTGTTTGGAAGAAAATGAAGGTTCTCCATAAAAGTAATAATCTCTTGGAATGTTTATACAAAAAGAATTGCGAGACCCTGCTATATCAACTGAATCTAAATAGAAATGATGAACTTAAATTATCCCTCTTACAGGAAATAGTTCTTCAAATTCCAGAATTAACTTAAATTTAATTATCTATCTATCTATATAGATGGATACATTGTGATATTTAGTGCTCCTGTAAAATTGGTGATTTCTGTCTGTTTTATTGTGTTTTTTTCCTTAGAAAATTAGTTTTATAGTATATCGGTGTAGATTTTAGTGTTTTTTAGTGTATTTAGTATTTTATAACATATTTTTATTAAGATATTTCAACAATAAGTATAAGTTTAAAATGGCACCAAAAACGCACAAGAAAAGTAATGCAAAAAGAGCATCACAGGTGAGAACAAGAAGACTAGCCCTGCTAACGAGGTTATTGGAGTTGTGGAGGAGGTTAATGAAAATGAATTAACCCCCAAAATAGCAAAATTGAAGCAGATCATTGAGAGAAATGATGTGGGAATTACAAAAAGTCAAGAGGCATTTAAACAAGCATAGGAAGAAAATTAAAATTAAGCAGCAAAATAAGAAACAACAAAGCATAGAAACAGGTAACTCAGGAAGTAACAGAAATCAGATAAATGATGTTGTTAGTAAAAAGAAAGAAGTTACTTGGTATGGTGACTATAATAAAACATACTATTGATGAGCAAGTTATAACTTTAAATTTTTTCAGAGCAAAAATTAAGAATATAAAGGAAGCAATTCAAAAACAGAAAAGAAAAGTAAATGAGATCGTAATTTTATAATCTAATGACTTAGCTAGCAATAAGTTTAGTATGAGAGAGGACACGAAAGGGTCATTGGAAGAGGCGAGAGTGAAGAGTGAGAAAGTGATAATTGTCAGTATTTTACCTCAATATAATAAAAATGAATTAAGAAGAAAGGTTATGATGGCAAACGATTCAATGCCTAGTGTAGAAGGAATGGATGTGAGTTTATGGAGTGAGTTTGAGGGAAGACTGGATTTGTATAAGAGGGATGGCTTGCATCTGAATGTGTTTGGTATCAGGAGTCTAGAAAAACTAATAACTGGTATGAGACCTAACACAGAGTGTCAGGGAAACCCATCAAATGTGTGCAACGATGTCTACATGTATAAGGCACTAGAGAAGAATAGAGATCTGCAAGTTGTCCAACTGTGTCATGTATACAGGAGTACACAAAAGACCATGCAAGTAGATTATTATGTCTGTACACGAATGCTAGGAGTATCAGAAACAAAGGGGTAGAGTTTGTTGCCTTGATCAATATATTGGGACTTCAGATTGTAGGCATTAGTGAGACCTGGCTATCAGAATCAGACAAACTAATTTTTATGAAGGATTTTTTTTACTAATTTTACACTATTTTTAGGAAGGATAGAGAGGAGGAGGCATACTGCTAATGATATCAGATGACTTGAATGCAGTTAGAGTTGAGACCTATAATTATACTACTACTACTACTACTACTAGCAGTATTTCATGTGGCGGTCAGTTTGAAGACATCTGGTATGAGGTGGAATCTAACAAGTTCAATTACATAGTGGGGTGTTGTTACAGACTTGGTGGATCAGTTGCTAGTGATGAAGAAATGCATCACCAAATAGACAAGATTAGTGTGAAAAGCGTAATCATAATGGGAGACTTTAATTATCCAAATATTGATTGGGTAGCAGTAGAATCTCATGAGAAGAATGAAAATGCATTTATCGAGCTGTTGTGGGATGACTTCCTCAAACAACATGTGACAGAAGGAACTCAAGGTCAAAGAGTGTTAGATTTGATTATAGTGTCAGAGGGCATTTCAGTTAAAGATGTAATTATTCTGCCTCCAGTTGGTGATAGTACTCATGCAGTACCCACTTGCGAAGTGACTAAGTTTATGAATGTTCCATTCAGAAAAGGTTACATGCTGAACTACAAAGCAGGTTATGACCAACTGAGGATTATACTGAGTTCAATGGAATGGGATCAGTTGATGGGCAGGAAGAATATTGACAGTGCATGTGAAGCATTTAAAAAATACTTATATGATGCAATATCAGAGTGTGTCCTGAGAGTTCGAAGAATAAATAGGGTAGGAGTAAAAAGGAAGTGTAATCTTATGAATCATTTGTTTTCTTATGATGTGTTTTCTTGCGAATCAAGAGATTCATAAGAAAAGGATGATATGGAAGGAATACCATGTGCATTATGAAAATTATAAGCAGCAGGCTAGAAGAGTCACAACTGTTGTATGGAAAAACAAAGTATGAAAAGAAACTGACTCTGTGTGCTGAAGCGAACCAACAAGAATTCTATCGATATGCTGCAAGTAAAAGAAAGAATGCTGGCCTGGTTGACCGAGTGGTTAGTATATCTGCTCTCCAGCGTAAATGCTGCAGGATCGAATCCCAACGTGGGCATGGATGTCTGTGAAAATACTAGTAGTGGTGGTTGGTGGTAGATGGCGTTGGTGTAGATGATGAAGGTAGTTGTGGTTGGTGGAAGTGGTAGAGACCAAGAGTTATAGAGTAGGTACCTTCCCTTGATGAGTCTTTGAACTCCCTGGAGGTTATGTAATAATAATAATAATGAATATGAAAGAATAAATCTTCTAAATGCAGAAAAGGTTACATGTGCAGAAGAGGTTGTTCAATTAATGAGTGCCGATTTTGTTAAAAGCTATCAACATGGTGCATGCGACATTGATCTCACTGCTACCTCTACATTGGATAATGAAATTCAGGTATATCAGAACAACGTATTAGAGCTGTTGCACAAACTAAATAAGAATTCAGCAATCGGGACTGATGGCATATCAGCATGTGTGCTAAAAGAGTGTTCAGCTGAACTGGCTATTCCTTTGACCAGGCTATTTAATATGAGTCTCAGAACAGGGAAGATTTTGCAGGAATGGGAAGAATGCATGATAATTCCATTGCATAAGGGTGGTGCAAAGACAGATGTATACTATCGACCAATTAGTATCTCATGAGTGGTAGTGAAGATTTTGGAAAAATTGGTTAGGGCTCACATTCAGAAATAGGTTGACAGTGAATCTGTACTTTGCAATGAGCAACATGGGAAGGTCATGTTTTAGTAACTTGCTCACATTCTATAATAATGTTACCATTGAACTAGACGAGGAGTAATCGATACACCATTGTATTTTTGGATTTTTCTAAGGCTTTTGACAGAATACAGCATGATAGACTGTTGCATAAATTCAAGAATATGGGTTTGGATTATAGACTATTAGCATGGATAAGAGGATAACTGAATGACAGATAACAAAAAGTGATATATGGGGGGGGGGATGTGAGTCGGCAAGATTTATCACAGGGATCAGTGCTTGGTCCACTGTTATTCAATCTAAACATCAATGATATTGGGGAGGATTCGACAAGTGACATGCAACTATTTGCTGATGATGCAAAGATAGGTTGGGTAATCAGGAATGATGCTGATATGCAGTACTTGCCAAATGATTTGAATAGGCTGGAAATGTGGGCATGGGAAAATAGATGTCATTCAATGTCAGTAAACGTAAAGTCATTCACTTTGGTGTGATTGGATATCCAATATCATATTATATTGGTGGGATAATGGTTGAAAAACTATAGGGATATAGTTTTTTTGACCATATTTCAAAAATGAGGCTAGGGATCTTGGAGTGTTACCAGATAGGAAGTTCAGGGGCCATGTAGCAAAGATTGCAAATACAACTCAAACGATAATTGCAATGCTGAAATGAACGTTCACATATAAAAATAAGGATGTCATTGTGCCTCTTTACAAGGGCTTGATAAGACCTCATTTGGACTATACTGTGCACAGGTCTGGTCTCCATTGTGATTCTGATATATTGGAGAGAGAGTGAAAGGAGAGTGTTAAAAATGATATCTGGATTATGGAATACAGATTATCAAGTAGATTAAGAATCTGTACACTGCAGACACTAGCAAACAAGAGAAATAGGGGTGATATTATTGAGACTTACAAACTTCCAAAATGGTCATTCAGGATTTCAATTGATGGAATTTTTCAATTTATTGAGGGTGGGGAAAGGACAAGAGGGCATCCTTGGAAACTGAGAATGAATGCCACTAAGAAGGGATGTGAGGGCTAGATATTTTTCTCTCATAGGGTGGTACATGATTGGAATGGATTGCCACTGGATGTTGTGAGTGCAAACGGTAAATGAATTCAAGAACAAGTATGATAGTTGGTATGTGTAATATGTGCCCTCCCTCAATGAGTCCCTGACTCCCAGGAGGTCTCTCTTAATAATAATAATATATTTATGTGTATGTGTGTGTGCTTATTTTATTTTTTTAATCTTGTTATAGTTATCTTTACTAGAACCTTAATGTAATCAGACCATGATGATCTATATCATGTAAATGTAGTTGGTACATGTCACTGTGTAATATACCAGTTTCCATTCTTGTTTAATTTGAAAGTGATGCTGAAGAGGACAAAAATTTTATACTAATTAAAAAATATATATGTAAGGTAAATCCATTGTATGTTATTTATTAATTATTATGTCTTAAATTCCTATATATCATGTTATTCCTTTTAACCATTTGTCAGACTCTGTTGGCCTGTAATTTCTCATGCCAAGCCTACACATTATGACAATTTCTCTATCTCAGATTTCCACAAATACCTTTTTTTTCCTGACTGAAGCTTCTATATGTTCGATCACCTCCCAAGTTGATCTCCACAGTTACTCTCACTAACTGGAGGCAAGGGGGCCACTTCATTTATGGTGTAAAATCTTACCTAATTTTAAACAAGAATTTTTTTTTCTTCTTTTATCTATCTATATATATACATATATATTGCTAGAACTAAATTTTCACTTTAACACATATAATTTTGAATCACTTTTAGACAAAGACTTTCGATTTTAATGCCTCATTAACCAAAACTTTACTTTTAAATATTCAATCTTACCTTTTTTCTCCAAAAGTCTGACCTCCAATTTTAATTTTTAGCTTTAATGATGGCTTAGATCCCTCTGAAGAAACTTCAGGACTTCCATATCCAGATCCTTCATCAGCTTCTTGATCACCTCCTCTTTTTTTCTTGTGCTTTTTATGCTTATGTTTTTTGTGCTTCTTGGGAAATGGAGTGCCAATAACATCTGTAATAACACTTGTCAATTCAGTTACAATGCATTAATTAAAAACTAACAGCACATCACAATTTATGCTTTACAAAACACTTAAAAATAGCAAGCCACTTGTGGTTACTGAAACAACATTATCTCTATAGCACATAAACTTAAGGACACTGCTTGGAATTGTGACATACTTTTTTTTTTTTCCTTTCTGGTAATTCCAATTTATTCTTTCTGTCAACTTTGAAGGACTAAAAGTAAACAAATCAATTCAGTGTATGCAAAGTTCAGGTGCAACTGAAAACTGGCTAGTCATCAAACGTGTTTTAAGTTTAGAAGCAAGTAATAATTTTAAAGAAGCTAATTTCAATGAATAGTGTCAATGGAAATATCTGTTGAGGAGAAGCAAAAAACAAATATGTTTAATAGAGAAAAAAATAAAGTGAATCAGTAAAATGGGGAGGGAGTAGCTATTTATGAAGCATATTTCTCCATTTTAACCTATTTTTAACATAGAGTAAAGCTCTTCAGACATGGGTAATATTTTATAAAAATAATGTATAACAAAATAATAATAATAATAATAATAAAAGAAAAATAAATAAAAAAATAAAGAATATAACACTAAGAATAGCACACTTTTTCTTTTTTATGATAGATGAAGAACAAGTTACATAGATCAATATAATAATATATCACTATATATAATTACATCATTGTCATCAAATTACTTATATATACCCTCAAAAGGTGTAAAGGCTATTATTATTGTAACATACTACATGAAAAGTTTACATTTTTGGTCTTCAAGGCACTGTATCAACCTAGATCTTGGTTTAACTTTGGGTCAGTTTTCTGGAATTAAACACTTGCTTAATGTTATTATACAGGTATAGTACACCCACAGATTCGAGACCCTTCAACACTTCTGCACAAAAAGGAAAATCCATTCCGATAATAGGGTAATCAATCCATCATCTGGGATGAGTTTGTTTATTATTACAGGTCGGAAAATTTAGCTTTTCTTTTACGAACAGTGTAGTTTTTAAACTAATACAGCGACAGGCAAGAAAGCACGTGATTTTGCATGTTGGCAACCAATTTGTACATCCTTCATTTCTTTCTCCCCTTCAGCATGAATCGACTATTCTTGGCAGAAATCCAAATGAAGCTCTACAAAGCATGGGAGTACTATAACTCTATGGAGTCAAAAGACTCATTGTGGGAGACAAATTAATTACTAGCACATACTAGCCATTATTTCCACTACCTGTCATACCACTCCTTAAACTCATTCACTGACAAACAACCATTTCTGGGAACCCACTCCATTCATTCTCCACCCTCTAAGCAAAAAATCTAGTCCTAACCCTTAGCTAACCACACTCTTACTAATTTCCACATGTGATCTCTCATTCTCTCACCTCCTGCCATGTACTGTAAAAGTATGCAGTGTATTAACAATCAACTATTTAGACTTATGTGCTGGTTTGACTAATTATAAGTTTTAATGGAATACGTACAGTACATATAAATAATTAAACACACATTTAATCAATCTTATATTTCATCTCAGCCACTTGAGACATTGTCAGGGGAAACAATATTAAAACTACAAAAACACACACAAAATTGCACAAAACAATAAGAAAAGATTAGACTGATAGCCTAAAGTTCTACGAGGGGTACTCTCTATGGGTGCTGTTGGTTGGGAGGCCTAAAATTTAAAGTTTCACAAATCTTGGAAAGTTTAATACAACCATATTTATTAAGATTAAGTTGGTTTTTTAAATCTGCTGTAAATTCTAAAAAGTCTTTCAAATTTATAATTGTTGTGATGAAGCACAACAATTTTCCTCCATTTAATTCTGTGAAAGATATCTAAGGTATGGTTAGCTAGACTTGATTGATCATACTTATGGCAGCAGATGTATTTTCCTTATGTTCTTTTAGGAAGACGTTTGCAGATCTCCCAATCTGATCATAATATGATAAGTTGCAAGAACAAGGAACTTTGTAAACACCTGGAAAACAGAGAAAATAGGTAGAGGATCCTTGGAGAGCATATAAGGGCAGCTAGCTTTAGATGAGGTTTGAATGCAGCATAGAGATTGAGCTTTTTTTTTTTTTTAGAGTTTTGGCTATTTTTATTGAGGTACCCAGGATATAAGGAACAATGACAGCACTGCAACAGTCAGCATGTTGAGAGGAATGTGAGAAGATGAGAGGAACTATTAATTTGTTGATCTTTTTGGTTGTAATCATTCAACAAGAAGGTCTGGTGAACAAAGGAGAATTCAGCTGTAAGTTCAGCCTGGGTAGAACTAATCTTTTGGAAGCTCTATTAACAAGTTTTGATATATTGTTGAGATGGGAGAGGGATGGAAAAGTTTATGTATGTATCTACCTGAGAGTGGGTTTTCTGTAAACTAAGAAAGAGAGTGCCATTGGGAAGATGTGTGATTAGAGTATCTAGAAAAGGCAGGCTATTCTATAGTGAACTGGATCCTGGAATGCTGTCTATTAAGTACCCCAGGGGAGGGATGTCCAAAACTCCCCCCCCCTCTTCCAATGTCATTCTTTCTGTCATCTCTGGAAATATTACATCCTTTACATTCTATTCTTATGACTATATGATCCTCGCTAACCATAGAGCTCATTAATGCCTATATAACTTATGTTGAGTTGAGTTGCCAAGTTGAGCAAACAAATGTCTCAGCAATCATGGACATGTTGATCACCTTTTTCTTTATATTCCTTCCACAACTTTTACTTTGTCTGCAACTCCTGCTTAATGATGGTATTCATCCATCTAACCCCTACCTGATTTAACCTTCTGCCTCTGGGTATATAGAATCAATACTGGTCTCTTCAAACACTCCTTGAATCACATTCACTAACATCTCGCCCTTCCAAATTCTTATGCCATGGCAGTGGTGAAAGCTGATTCCTCAGCTTGTCATAATCGCTGCTTTGAAATTCCACATAGAGCCCTTCTTAACAGAAAATGCTTCATATCTGGCAATCTTGCAGTTCGAGACCACATGACAGCTTTCCCCAAGCGATGGCAGAGTGATTAGATGGGTTACTGTTAAGTTCTCCAATGCTATGATCATATCCAGCACTCTCAAATCTAGTGTCCCTTCCACAGGCTAGCTCAGGTAATTTTCTATTAGCAGCTGTAAATTTCATTTCCTAAATGCTGAAATGTTTTTTACTTTATTCAGGATGCAGCTCCTGTTTTCAATATCCCTGCCTATTTCCATAGTCTTAGTCATGTTACTGTTGATTTTTATACTAAATTTGTTATAGCAATTTTTCAATTTAGTGAGGAATCCTGCAAGTTTATACTGAATTTATTTAAAAGGCATAAAGTAAAGAGCTGGAGGTTAGCATCTCCAATTTTGATATCAGTCATACTGCTATTTTCCTTCAAAATGTGGTCCATACAGATGATGACTAAGAGTGGAAATAAAGTGCACCTTTGTCTCACACCTGATTTTACTTCAAACCATTATTATTATTATTATTTGACACCTCCAGGGAGTCCAAAGACTCATCGAGGAGGGCGCCTGCTCTACAACTCTGTCTCCACCACTCGATCCACCAGCTGACTCTACCAATGCCATCTACTGCCAACCACCACCACCACCATTAGTATTTCCACAGACAATCACAAACATCCATGCCCATGGCAGGATTCGAACCCGCAGTCTTTTGGCTGGAGAGCGGATATGCTAACCACTCGAGCAGCCAGGCGGGCAGTAGTTAGCATATTATCCTGTACTTCATTCAATTCAAACCACTGACTTTAACACAGAGATCACTTAAGAGTCAAAGCTGAATAACTGAGAGGAGACTGCCACATAACCTTTGAAGAAATGTGAAGAACTGACCAGGGTCAGTTCTTCACATTTCCATGTGAATGTCCAACCTCACCTTCTCATGGTGAATCCTGTTAGTGGGTATCTAGGTGAATATTGAACAAATGATGATGGGCTCGCAATTTCGGATTTAGCCAACGAAACTGCATTCTTATTGGCTTAAACTCCCCCCCCCCAAAAAAAATATATATATATATATATAGTACAACATGATAGAATTTCATGCCAGCTGGGGCACTGCTAAGTTAAACTTGGTTCCCGTTGTTTTCAATCAGGACAAACAGCTAAATGTCAGCTACTAGAACAATTCCCAATTTAACAAGTTTAGCACCATCAACATAGGAAGCATAAATGGAAAAGAAATGGAACTAGCAGAATAATGGATACCAGAAGTAGCAGATCGACATAATAGGTGTTATCGAAACATAGAAGACAAAAACAAGTGAGATCTTTCTAAGCAACAAATACAACATGTTATGTTCAGGCAATAATCAGAAAAAAGAAAGAATAACTACAATATTCAACATTAAATATGAGAATAATCTTCTTGAATGGTAGGAAATATCAAGTAGGTGATGCATACAAATATTAGAATGGGGAACTGGACAATGAGACTTATTTGTGCTTATGGTATCACAGAAGTTTCTACTAAGAAAGAAGCCAAGGAATTAAAGAAGATGCCACAAAGAAACAGAAGACATTGGTATTTGTTGGAAATCTAAACAGCAGAGTAGGAAATGATTACCAGATGTACAGAAATGTTTTGGGAAAATTTGGAGAAAAGTATAAAGCTAATTATAATGGTAAATGCCTGTTGGGTTTCTGTTCTACTAACACCATGTTCCAGCATAAAAATGTGCACAAATTCACATGAAGAGAAGATACAAGAAATAAACAAAGTCTCATTGACTATGTTATAGTTGATAGTGATATCTTCATGCTGGTTCAGGAAACACAAATATACAAAGAATGTGAATTGAAATAGAAAATGACAATCATTTCGTTCTGAGCAGGATAAAATTGACAATCATATTGAAAAGAAAAGTGTGTAAGAAAGTTTTAAAAAGAATCAAAGGTAAGCAGCTTTCAGAGGTCAACTGTCCACTCAAATACACAAATATTATCAAAAGAAAAAAAATGAGAACAATTTTGAAAACAAAAACTAAACCATACAGATTCAGTGGCAGATCCTGAAGAAAAGACTGACTGATTCAGCCAGAGAGGCATATGGTGAGGTCTGCAAGGACAGAAAAATTATAACTCCACAGTGGACTCAAAAAGAAGAGGAAAAGAAGAAAGCATATTGAAAGTCCCTGGCAAGTAAGAGAGCTTTTGCCACGAAAGAATATGGATAAAAATACAATAATGGAGATACAATGAAGACTCCATGGTGCAATTGGAAGAACGATGGTATATTCCTTTTCCCTTTAATTGGAAAAGGCCTAAGTTTGATTCTCATTGCTATGAGAGGAATCTTTATATAAGCTTTTTCATTTGAAGGTGAGGTGGTCAATCTCTTGTGGAGTGAGCAGAGTTTTTCACCTGGAAACTCAGGTTTTTCATCCTGTGTACAGGCAAATCGACCGTTAGAACACAAGCACTTTACAGACAAAAAATACTGTTGGTGGTAGTGATGAGTGATAGATGGTGTTGATAGGAGGAGGAGGAGGAGGAGAATTAGGTAGTAGGGGAGACGGTAAGAAGTGTGTAGCAGAGTGGAGTAGAGTGCTCTCCTGCAATGAGGTCCTTGGACTTCTTGAATGTGTCATGTAATAACAATCATAATAATAATAAAAAACATAAGAAAGCAAAGAACTGTACAAAACTAACTAAAGTCATTGGAAGACTTTGATAGCAACATACAAAATAAATATCAAGAAGTAATAATATATTCTGGAGACTATTGAAAAAAGTTTAGAAATGGAAGAAAGAGTTCTGTAAAAGGAAATACATATGATAAAGATGACATGAAAACTTAATCTGATCAGGCCTTCAGAATTATGCAGTGAAGTCACCATAAAACTTTCATATCTTTATATTTGAATGTTTCTGGTCAAATATTATCTACTCCAGCTTCCTTTTCACATTTCAGCTTTCTATAGCTTTTATAGCCCCCCCACCTCCATTGTTAATGTGTGCTCCTGATTACATTTCTCTTGACTGTTTCTATCACTATGCTCTCTGCTTGCTTCATTTTGCAATCTTTGGAACTAATTACTCCGGACTTCTTAAAGTCCGGAGTAATTAGTTCCAAAGATTGGAACTTCTTTGGAACAAAGATTGCAACTTCTTAAAGTTGGAACTTCTTTGGAGCTAATTACTCTGGGCTTCTTAAAGTCCGGAGTAATTAGTTCCAAAGATTGCAAAATGAAGCAAGCAGAGAGCACAGTGATAGAAACAGTCAAGAGAAATGTAATCAGGAGTATACATTAATAATGAAGGTAGGGGGGAAAAAAGCTATAAAAACTATAAAAAGCTGAAATGTGAAAAGGAAGCTGGAGTAGATAATATTTGACCAGAAACGTTCAAATATAAAGATATGAAAGTTTTATGGTGGCTTCACTGCATAATTCTGAAGGCCTGATCAGAGGGAAAATAGAGCTCTCATAGTGCTCATCTATTAAAAGGGAAATAAAACTGAATGTGAGAATAACAAATTATAGAGAAATTTCTAATGAGTGTTCCCGATAAGATTTATGCAAGTATTTTTGAGAAGAGGCTAAGAAAAATTGTGGAAAGAGGCTTGGAGAAGATCAAACTGAGTTCAGACCAGATAGACAAAGCTTTTGATAGACTGCCACATGACAAGTTGTTAAATAGAAACAGGTGGGACTGGACAACAGACTTCTGACTTAGATCAGTGACTGGCTGTCAGGTATCAGAAAGTTGTATAGGGGATACAGTATCCTGAAAGAGTAAGGTGCTGCAAGGGTCAGTTTTGGGACCATTGTTGTTCTTCAATTTGCATATTAATGATATTGGGATGGATTTTAATAGTGATATGCAGATGTTAGCAGATGATGCAAAATTGGAGAGAATAATGCAGAGTCAAGCAGATGTTATGGTCTTACAGGAGGACTTAAATAGATTGCACGAATGGACAGGCATGTGGAATTGTTAATTCAATGTTGCAAAGCATAAAGTTTTGAAATTTGGTAAGCAATAATGGGATGCAAAGTATACACTTGGTGGGGAAACTTTAAAGGAAGTAGAGAACCTGAGAGATCTAGGAATGGTGGTGGACAAGGACTTGAAATTCAGGAACCACATTGGACAAGTAGTGAAGATGCCATATCAGATAATGGCAATGATGCAGAGGACTCTGAAATGAAGAAATAAAGAGGTTATGATGCTACTGTATAAAGCATTGACCAGGCCTCATATGGATTATTGTGCACAGACTTTTGTCACCAGGTTTTCATGGTGATGAAGATATATTAGAAAAGGTCCAGAGAAGATTCACAAAGAATCAGTGGTCTTTGGAATGTGGAGTATGAGGACAAATTAAGAGAATGTAAATTGCAAAGCCTTGTGAATCGGAGGTAGAGGAGGAAGGGGATATAATTGAGATATATAAGTTAGTCAGGGGTTGTTATCAGGTAGACATGGAAGAGATTTTTTTATAGAATAGGAGAGGGGAGTAGGATAAAAGACCATTCCTGGAAACTGTATAAAGAGGGAGCGAGCAGAAGATTCTTTACATGGAGAGTCGTTGGTGAATGGAATGCATTACTTGAGTATATTGTGAATAGACACATTAAATCAGTTTAAGGCACAGTTGGATGAGCTTTGTGTGCAATTATTAACATCTGACCTCCATGGAGTCAGATGTTAATAATAATAATAATAATTTATAATGGATTAAAAACACATTTAAATTTTTTTTTATTTAAATTTATTAATAACTTAAAAACTTATTTTAAAAAAACCTAATATTTCTGTAATGTAACAATAACAGTGTCAGAGCAAAACAGTGACTAAAAGATAAACTGTTTTGCTCTAACAATGCTCAACAAATATTAACTTTTAAACTTAGTTTTTATTGTAAACATGTTTTTAATTTGTTATCAATTTTTGTAATAGAAGTGTATGTTGTATTCATAACTATGCTTTTCCTTTCTTTATACTTTTTTCCTTTTTTATACTAAGAACAGTCTGGAAAAGTGTTCTGCATGAACTGGTATTATCAGAACAAAACTCTGTATAGTTTGAATTGTCTGCTGATCTGATGAATGTTTCAACAAAGACTGTGACCAGCAATGAAAGTGTCCAATGTATCATGATATAGGTACACAAACCACTGATATAGGCACACAAAAAAAAGTTCACATATATCAACAGAAACAAAGGAGAATATATAGTCTTCCTTTACACTTCCTTTTATTAAGAGAGTTATTCCAATGCAAATCATTGCTGATGATTTTACTGGTAAATGGCATACCCTTGAAGTTACTATGAGCTACCTCAATAAACTATCAATTAATAAAGATTTAGTTTTGTTCATAGCTTTTTACACCCTGTTAGGAACTTTTATAGAGACAAGAGATGGTAGTGTTTTGCTCTCAAGCAGGGTGTGAGATTGGCTAACTATTTTAAAAAATCATTAACCAGGATGAAATAATTTAGTTACCGATTTAAAACATTTTACAAAGTTATTTTTTAATGCCATACTACACTATTTCCATGCACACTGTTTTCCAAATATACCGGCAAAATTTATGTCATCTGCTAATTACATAGCATTTTGATGTCACATCTCATGCCTCTTTTGCAATTGTTTCCATTACTTTTTTTTTTATTTTATTTAAAGTACAGGTAACCCTCGTATAACGCAGATGTTAGGTTCCATAGAAATGGCACGTTATATAAATTGCATTATGCAAGACTTAGATCACAGCGAAAAGTAGGGTTATGTTCCGAAATCATTATTATTATTATATAAACAACAATGACATATCTAAACAAAAAAATATTTTTACTTAATTCAGGTAATTCATGTAAGTTAAGAAAACATATAAACTATATACATAGTATAAACTTATAAAATTACAAATTGTATGTAAACTTCATTGCCCATAATGCATAAATGTTTTAGGCAAAATAAAATAAAGTGCATATTTTAATCGTCATCACTGTCTTCAAAACTAACATTTCGTAGATTTCTTTATTCATGAGTGGCCAGATGTCATCACCACTTAATCTCTTGGACAGCATTAGTATAATTCTCATTACATACTTCGGCTGGTTTAGTTATCAAGAAGTCAGTAATAAGACCTTGCTTACCACTATGCTGCAATTTTTTTATTAAGTTCATAATATGGAGCTAAACAAATATCCAATTGTCTCGTGAATTTTACAGAACACTCCACTGAGGGATTATTATGCGTAAAATAACTTCCTAACTTTCTTGCCAAATACAATCCTGCTAATTTCTTTAAACTGAATTCTTTAACGGATTCTTTAATTCATCACAATCAGAATCTTTGGTAGAACTTTCCCTGCCAATTGGTTCGCCGTCATCTATTAATTTAAATAGATGACGTCGAACATCTGTTTCGTTCCCCTCATTTAAATATGTTTCCCTATCAATTAATTCACTAATTTCGTTTTCAACCATATCACAAAAGCCCTCTAAGTGGTCATTACTATAAAAATAATTTTTTACATAAAAAATGCATTACATATTGTATGTAACTAGCCAGAAAATAAAGTGTGCTTGAGATTAACACACTTATGATTTTTAATGGGCTTTCCTGGCAGAAAACGAAGACAATTTTCAACAATAAATAGTTTATACGGTAAACAATTAACGAACATGCGTGCTAAAGGGTATTTTCTCTAATATAAATTTGCTTCTTATAACTAGATGCACGATATGGGCAGATGCAAATTTAATAAAGATAAAATTTGATTTTTAAGTCACACGGTGAAAAATATATAAAAAAATAAAGGGTTACTACAATTTGTAGACGGTGTTGTATAAGTACTGCATTGAAGAAGGGTTACTACAATTTGTAGACCGCGTTATATTGAAACTGCATTATACAAGGGTTACCTGTATTTTCCTAACTTTTCATCATGAGTAAAAGAATTAGTGAGGAAAAAAGTGGAAGTGTGAAAATGATTCAAAAGTAATCTCATTGGAAGAAAAACTTGAAATAATAAAGAAAAATTAACAAGGCAAGTCCAGAGCAAAGATAGGACAAGAACACAAAAATGAGTGAATCGATTATAAGAGCAATTTTAAGCAAAGCTGCTGAATACAAAGAGAAAGGTAAGGCTGCTGCAAGTTCATCATGCATGCACTCGAAATCAAAGTATTATAATGACTGAATTAGAGAGACTTCTTTCTACATGGATCAAAGATTGTTACCAAAATCAGATCCCCACTAAGCACCAACCTTATTAAATCAAAAGCATTAAGTCTCTTTGCAACCTTGAAAGAAAGGGCTATCGATGGAAAAGAAGAAGAAGAATTCCATGCTAGTGCTAGGTAGTTTGAGCATTGCAAAAAAGAGAAATAGCCTACATAATGTTCTAATTACAAGAAAAGATGAAAGTGCAGATAAGGAGGCGGCCGCAAGTTATCCAGAGATTTTGAAGAAAATTGTGGAAGAAGGGGCTATTGTGACCAACAAATATTTAATGTCAATGAAACCGGCCTTTTTTTTTTTTTTTTGGAAGTGAATGCTTCCAAGACTTTTTTGGCCAAATCAGAGAAATCTCAGCCTGTTTATAAAGTCGCAAAGTCGAATGAAATTACTGCTAGCAATATACAAGCCATTTGGAAGCACATTCTTCTACATTGTGCAAATGATTTTAGAGAGTTTTCAAATGAATCTAAGTTAATTAAATCTCATTCTGAGAAATTAAGTGATTCTGACCTGCTAAATTTAGCTGCACAGTGGGAAGATCCTGAAGAATATGAAGAAAATTTAATCACTGACAAGTCCAAAGAGATTTCACAGAAACAATTTGAAAATATTTTTCGCACAATCAAAGTTTTTAAGCAGTAATGCTTAGAGGCTGATCCCGATGAAGAAAGAAACAGTAAAATTTGCAGAAGTAGTAGAAGAGGTAATAGGGCCATACCGTCAGTTGTATGAAAAAAAGAACAGAATGCATGCTAAATTATGTTAGCTTAATTTTTTGTTAAGAAGTAGAATAATAAATTTATATTCTGAATATGTTTTATTGTCTTTCAGCTTCATGGTATTCCTTTAACTAGCCCCTGAGATATACCCTAATTATTTTATTAAAAAATCAAGGGTCAAAAAAGAAATTTGAGGAACGAATTATACTTTTTCCCGTAGGTTATTATATTCAATTAGTGCGTTTTTCAATTAATGCGCCTATTTTAAAGAATGCATTAGGTGCATTAATCGAGGGATTGCTGTATTTAATAACAAAATTTCCATCCATATTTCACAGGCATCCTCACTATAAAATGACTAGAACATGAATGAAAATACACAGAACATACACAACAGAAAAATTCAATGGTGCAATATCAAATGAGAATAATAATAACAGTCAGTTAATGCTAAAACCCTGTAAAGTGTAATATGTATAAAAAAAAAAAAAAATCATATAATGGAGTAGAGTAAAATAATAATAATTATCAGCAGAGTAAAAAACTGCTATTTTCCATAAAGGGAAAAAATATAGACCCATCAGACCCATCTGTTAAGACTGGGACAATGTAACAGTGCCTCACAATTCTATTTATATAGACAAAGTGGATATTACATGCAGCATTATTTCAAAGCAAATGTAGAAACTATGAAAGTTTCAGAAGGTAAGTTGACCAGAGAGCTTAGGAAATACACAGGCACTGCCAAGCGTCTATATATTCATCTTTTATTAGTCCTTTCGATAGTCTGTACTAAGGCAACTCATGAATGCCAGGGAGTTATTCCCATAAGCTCTCTGGTCAACTTACCTTACAAAACTTTCACAGTTTCTACATTTGGCTTTGAAATAATGCTGGATTTAATATCCACTTTGCTTATATAATTTTGCGTCACCAAACTGAAGCCTTTTGGCTCTTTATTTTAGTAATTACTTTTACGCAAAGACCAAGAGTTTGTTTATGAAAAATACATTTCTCTGACATTTCAAGTTCCTTAGTACTGAATGAGAGTTTTTGTTCTCTTAAGGTTTCTGCCTGGTCTCTGAAGAGAACAAGCCACTTTGAAACAGCTGAAAGTTTATTTTTCACTTGGTTAGAATATAATAAATTTAGTTTAATCCTTTATCAAGTGTGAGCAAACAAAGTTTGCGCCTGAAAGTATCTTCAGGACTGGGGTGAGGTAGTGCAACACCAGGACGACTCCTTGCAAAGGTGGAGCAAGCTACTAACACTCCTATCTCAGTATCTCCCATAATGCAAAACACATCTCCTTGCAGATATGTCTAATGTTATGCTCCACCTTTGCACGGAGTCGTCCTGGTGTTGCACTACCTTACCCCAGTCCTGAATATACTTTCAGGCACAAACTTTGTTTGCTCACACTTGATAAAGGATTAAACTAAATTTATTATATTTGAAACAGCTGTCAGGCCAGTGAAACCTTATTAAAATGGAGTAATAAAAGGCAAATATATAGATGCTTGGACGGCACCTATGTGTTTTAAGTAGTCCACACTAAGGCAACTTGTGAATGCCAGGAAGTGTATTCTGGTCAACTTACCTTTCGAAACTTTCAGAGTTTCTACATTTGGCTTTGAAATATAATGCTGGATCTAATATCCACTTTGTTTATATAATTTTGCATTGCCAAACTGAAGCCTTTTGGTTCTTTATTTTAGTAACTATTTATATAGTTTTTCTGTAAGCAAACACTATATAAGGAGAATCTTTCTATAAAGAATTTGCTTTTTTGTGCAAGTTTCAGTTTTTCATCCAAAGAAGAAAATGATCTGCAAATGCAGATCTGGTTTATGGTACTTGATCTAATTTGTATGCTCTTTGCAACAAAAAATCTTCCTGAATGGGCAAGGTATGACAAACCACAAAAATATAAAATCTAGTAAAAATTTGAAAAAGTCAAAGAGCTTGCCTTTTAATGTCAAAAAAACAAGGAAATCCTGAGGGGAGGTGAATTAACTACTTGAAGAGATCTAAGTATTTTAAAGATATGTTCAGATAATAAATCTCTGATAAAATGGACAAAAATGTAATTAATTTCTTTCTCAGAAGAAGATAGAGTTGTATCTACTGATGATTTGTTGACAAATGGCTCAGTGAAATCATTATACAAGAAAGTGGCTTTAATATGTTGTACTTCTTAAGGTAACAAGGCCTCAGTGAAACATTGGGAATGAGCATGATAAACCAAAGTTGTAATAGTGCCAGATTTCTGATACAGATTATAATAAGACTGTGCATAGGTATAACACCTTTTTTTTTTTTTTGAAAGACAGAAAACTGAAATCCCCATTTTATTGATGAAGAATCAGATCTAACAGATGGTGCACATTTCCAAAGTGAACTTTATTCCACAGTTGTGCTTTCTATTTGTGGGAAAAACTTAAACCCTGGCAAATAACATAACCAGAATGAATGACAAAATTAAACAAGTAAATAATGTCAGAACAAAAATCTTGTTTGAATAAATCCATAATTTCCTCTAAAAGTTTGTTGGTGAACAAGGAAACAATATCTAAAAGTATTAGTGTTACTTCCAAGCCTCCATGGAGTCTGAAGACTAACTACAGGAGGCCGAACACTCATAGACTACAATAACTATCATACCTAGCCTTGAATATATTCAATGTTTGAGCAATCATCACCAACTCTAGCAATGCATTCCACTCATTCACCACCCACAAAGCAAAAAATCTCCTTTTTCACTTCCATACTCACATGACCTCTGTACAGTTTCCAGGAATGACTTCTTATTCTCACATCACCCTAGACATAATTCCTCTGTATTTATTTGACATGCTCCTCTCACCAACTTATATGTCTCAATAATATCACTCGCTCCTCTTCCTCTTATCTGCCAAGCTATGAAGATCACATTTTCTCAATCTATCCTCATACTGAATATTTCAGAATCCTGCGACAGTCTTAGTTATGCTTCTGCACTCCAATATTTCGTTATTGCAAATTATAGATTTTACAAAAACATACAGCCTTGGAGAGATTCTATCAAATGTTTTAACATTTCACAGATTCTACTTGGGCAAAAATTTTCTGAAAAATTAGAATTATTCTATAAATATTTGAAGTCACTTCAGAAAATTTCTTAACAAGAAGCAATGGATTGCCTTTTAATCTTTTTATTCTTATAAAATTCCCTCAGATGTAGAGGAGCAAAAAATATTTAATAAGAAAATGAAGTTGAAAAACAAGGAATAATGAAGAAGTACAGCAAAAACATCATTAGATATACAACCCCCACACTCCATTACAAACCTTAAAGACAACATCTATACCTTAAAACTAACAAAAAAGTCCTGACAGACATGGATCCTTTATATTTCCAAGATAAAGCCATATATAAGTAGTGGCATGAAGCCAGACAACCAGCAATGCAGAAAAAGGACAAGATGTCAAGAAATAAGGGTGAATCTCTTGGTAACTGGCAAAAGAAATGCTGTAGGATGAAATTTCTCACAGCATATGTTCAAAATAACCTCTAATGCCAGTCATGCAGGTAGCCACATATATAAAAGTACACAGGATTTAGTAAATTGGGCAAGAAGACCACATAATTGGTCCACCTTAATCAATCCATTTCTAAGGAAGCCTTTCATTAATATATCTTTGGGGGGCTCACAGTTGAAGTGTGATGGAGCCCCATCATGCATAAACCATGTTAAGATCCTGTTAAACCTTCTGGCAAAACACATAGACATATGAATATATGCTGATGGGAAATTACTACTGATGTCTTAAATGAATAACTGTATGTGGATTTTGATTGCCCTACATGTGATAATTAAAAATACCATGTTGAGTAAACAGCACTGTGTCTGTGAAAAGTACACAAAAAAGAAATTAGTCCTATGGATGTGATAATATGATCATCTAGTAAAAAGTGCTTGAACATACTGGAAATGGTATAGGCAAATCTGATTTTCACGAAGGGACCTTCACCATGCAACTGCTTGGAAGATGTTCTTTCCAATGCAATCCTCCATTTGCTATTGTGCATGGATTCCACACCACTAGATGCAAATTATTTTTCTCAGTTTCTAGTACTCTCACAGTTCATCTTCATCCTTCATTTCATTGTTCAGAAACTATGTGATACTCACAAAAGTGATGAGGAAGATGAATAAATATTTGAGAACATGAAATTTTACAACCTGGAAAAACCTCTTAATAAAGCCGGTGTGTTTTGCATGCATATCAGATGGCACATCCATAATAAAAGTGCATATCAGCCAATTTAGTAAATGTGAACTTATCCACAGCTGAAATTAAAAAAAAAAAACCTACGACATAGAAACTCTGAAAAAAATAGTAAATGCTTCTTGCTCAGGAAAAACCTGTTAGAGTGAATGAAATTCCAGGTGCATCTTGCATGTGATGCTGGCTATTTACAATCACATGATCATCAAGTTGCATGTTGCATCTATTTGATTTGCATGCTGCTGCTTGTGCAGAAACTACAAAGGGTTGTATCTTAGAAATGTGAGGTTTCGAGGTTCAAAGGCAGAGAATATTCCTTTAAAGTTTATGACAATTAATATAAAATCATCCTGTATAAAAGATGTCTTTATTCCATATGTCCAAGGTGATGTCTTAGTTAAGGCCAATTCTTTAAATAAATAATTTTTTTTTTCTTTATTAGGCCATAAAGTCATATGAACTGGTTCAATCATTGCTATGATTGAAATAAAAAAAATATTTTTCTAAATAGGCAACATTTATTAGTGAATTATTCATAACAATAAAAAATCTACATATTTTTCATTGTTTAATTTTTAATATTTAATTCAGATAAATGTTTAATGTTTTATATTAACTCACCTATTACTTCCTCAGAAGTTGCTTCTTTTCTTTTCGGCATTTAAATAACAGAATCTTGTTTCAAGCATTAAAGGAAAACATTCACACATAGCAATAAACTACTCTAATTATTATAAAAGTTAACATTTGTTTCTTTTTTTTCTGCTACACAAATTTGCACCACTGGAGATGTTACCAAATTTTGCATGGCTTCCCATTTTATTAACTGAAGGTTATATCTGGATATGAATTTTTATCCTCATAATTCTCTTTTCATACTTAGTAAATGACCTAAATTTCATTAAACTTCATTATTATAGTAAAATAATAATAATAAAATTTAATATAAATTTAAGTTTTATTTTTGTGACATGTGAAAAACCTGAATGAAAACATCAAAAAAAAAAAAAAAAAACCTAACACCTTTTTATTCCTGTGTATGGAGTAGGCAAGGCCGTTTTAGCCCTATCTAACTTTTGGAGATTGAGTGGGCAGTTTAATCACCACTAGTAGCCAATCAGTGATAGCTCTCCCAAGTCTAACACTAATTAATTGGTATGCAGTGAAGGCAGCTTGCAAGTGCCACCATCTTGTGGTCCCTAATCCTAACTCAATATTTTTAATGTCTGAAAATAGTGTGGGTTCGATGGCTGATTTTCTTACGTTTATGGGACGAAAAACCAGAGTCTCCGGGAGGAAAAAACCTGCTTTCCTGTGCCAGAGAGAGAGAGAGCTCCAGGGAGTCAGAGACAGACTCATCAAGGGAGACCATACTATCTGCACCAGCTGTCATACCTCTTCTTGAATTAATTCATACAGTCCACACACCACATCCAATGGCAATCCATTCCAATCACACACCATCCTATGAGAGAAAAATTTAGCCCTTCCCAACCTCCATAAAATGAAAAATTCCATATACTGAAATCTTGTATGATCCTTTGAGAAGTTTGTAAATCTCAATGTAGATCTCAATTTGTAGACTGTAGACACAAACACCTGTTTGTGTCTACAGTCTACAAATTCTCAATCTGTCTTCATAATCAGCATTCCACAATCCTGATATCATTTTTAATACTCTCTTTGTACATACACTCTCTCTGTCCATTCTATCAGAATCACCACAGAAACCAGAAGACCAGACCTGTGCAAAATAGTCCAAGTGAGGTCTTGTAAAGAGGCGAAATTACTTCCTTTTGTGTAGGATTATGTAGTTAAATATTATGCAGAATTAAATAATCACATGTGTTAGAACACGTATTCAGAAAGATATTATTATTATTCCTGATACCTCCAAGGAGTCCAAAGACTTCGCGGGAGGACACCTACAACTGTCTCAACCACTACACTGAACCTCTACTGTGAATCATCTCCATCAACGCCATCTACCGCCCACCTTCACCACCACAACTAGTATTTTTTGTCTGTAAATTGTGTGTGTTCTGAAGGGCTGATTTGTCTGTATTTGGGATGAAAAACCAGAGTTTCCGGAAGAAAAAACCCTGCTGCCTCCATATGAGATTGGCTAACTCACCTTCGATTGAAATCCAGATAAAGATTCCTCCCATCGTGACGAGAATCGAACTTAGGACTATTCCAATCGAAGGGCACAATTGTACCATCGTTCTTCCAATTGTGCTACGGAGGCACTAATATAATATAATAAACATTAATGGGGGAGGGGAGAAGAGAAGAAATTTTTAAGGCAATTTCAGGTAAATAAACAATATCAGAGAATTTAATATGTTAATGGCTTTATCTAAATGGCTTAAGTATATTATATTTTTATGTGATCCCACCCATGAAAGATTGTAAACCTATAATACATTAGTACCACTGGAACTTTTTCAAGCTACTTCAAGTCTCCAGTAAGTGGAGTGGAAACTTGAGGTAGCTTGTCTCACTGTATTTTCACCAAGTGATGAAATTCATATTCTTCCACTTAATGACATTTGTAAATATCCATGCCCTACTACCTAGGGAGCAGAGACACTATTCCTTTGGTGTCCCCCCCCCTTTTTAGTAACAGTATTAGTAATACCTCCAAGCCTTCGTGGAGTCAGAGGATTCATCACATAAGGTTGAATTTTCATAATAACTATCATACTTTGCCTTGAAGACACTGAGCATTTACCACCCACTCTGGTAATCAATTCCACTAATTCAGCACATACTAAAAATTTCCTTTTCACTTCCTTACTCAGGATTTTTGGATTGCTGTTCATTTTCCCATTATCATATGCAATAATTCCCTATACCTATCTGATAGACTCCCTCTCATCAATTTAAGTCTTAATCATATGATTGCTCCTCATTCTATCTGCCAAACTTTGCAGACCATATTCCCTTAATCTATCCTCATATTCAACATTCCAAAGTTCTGAGACATTTATTCATTTCTGCACTCTCCAATATTTCCTTATTGCCAATATAGCCAAGTAACCAGATCTTTGTGCAGAAATCCAAATGAGGTCTGATTAGCTTATGCAGTAGAACTATCACCTCCTTGTCAGGGTTCTGCATTATAGCAGAAATTTTCTGGGTAACCCTTACAACTTTGCAATCGCACCTCTCAATATGTTAACTTCATTCAATTTTCTCCAGCCAAAGTGTATAACTTTACACTTAGCAACACTGAAGTGACACCTCCATTCTTCAGCCCAAAGCACCAACCTATTCAAGTCCTCCTGCAACAACATCACATCAGAGTTTCCTGATACTGCTCTTCCTAATTTGGAGAAAACGTTTCTGCCATTACAAGCATTCAGAAATTGTTCATTGTCATTCTTCCTGATTATCTCGTGCACTATGACAAATGTCTGTTTGTTAGGCTATTTTTTATAAGAAATTGCACTAGTGTACTAAGCACATCTCAAAATTTTATCTAGTTTCATAATCTAAAAACTCTTGGATGGGGGGTGCATAAAATTCTTTTATGTCTCCACCCCCACACACACACGTCTACAACATATTTGTAAATGTGGTTTCTTGGAGGTATTGTCTCTGGCAGTTGCCAGAATATCCCAATAAGTTAAAGCATCTGTATAACCATACAAATGTTTTAACATCTGAACTATAAACAATGATTAAAAATAATAATAATATTTCATCATCATCAAATTCCTGCCATGTACCCTCAAGGGTGTACAGGATATGATAGTACTACATGAAAAAAATTACATCATTATTAATTTCCTATCTACAATTTTCCTCCAAATCAGTCTGTTACTTGTCAAGACTCCAACATTATCAGATCTTATATTTCTATCGTCTAAAGCACTTTGTACCGTATCAATTCACCTATATCTTGGTCTTCCTCTGGGTCGTTTTTCTGCCAACCTGGCAGAGAACACTTGTTTTGCTAATCTTTCCTCGCCCATTCTGTTTAAGTGACCATACCACCTGAGATTAGCTCTGCTAATGCATTCCTAGATGCTGACAATGTCAAGTTCTTTCCTAATATCCTCATTTTTAATATGATACTGCCATTGATGACATCTGTTCACGCCTATAATCTTTCTCAGGACTCTCATATCTGTGGTCTCTAGTCTTTGGTCAAGTGTTTTACTTCTGACCCAGCTCTCAGATCCATAAGTTAAAACTGGTTTGAACACTGTCTTGTATACAGCTAATTTAGTGTTCCGACTAATTTCTCTCTTATTCCATATTTAATTTACCATCTTCAGTAAACGTGCCTAAATAGCTGAAATGTTTTACTTGTTCCACAGGTTATCCATTCACAACACAGTTGACATTTTCAGTGATTCTGCCTATTTTCATTGTCTTTGTCTTTTTATTGCTGACCCTCATACCATATCTATTACAACAGCTATTCAATTTAGTCAGAGAATCTTGCAGACTTGTAGCAGATTTATTTAGAAGTATAACATCATCCGCATAAAGCAAAGAGCTGATTTCCTTCATAATGTAATCCATATAGATAATGAATAACAGAGGGGATAATGTACATCCTTGTCTCACACCAGATTTAACATTAAACCATCTTCCTGTACTTCCTTCAATTCTAACTGCTGACTTACAACTCAAATAAAGACTAAGTATTGCTTGATATAATGTCCCATTGACACCATATAACTGCAGCGTATTGAATAGCTTCTCTCTTGGCACCTTGTCATATGCCTTTTCCAGATTGACAAAATTTAAATACATATCTTTGTTATATTCCATGCTTTCTCGACTATTTTTCGTAAAGTGAAGATCTGATCCTGACAGCCTCTATTTGGCCTGAATCCAGCTTGTTCTTCACCAAGCTTTTCTTCCACAATTCTTCTCAACCGTTTCTCAAGTATGCTTGCATAGATCTTGCCAGGAATACTCAGTAGGGAAATACCTCTGTAATTCTCACATGCAGTTTTATTTCCCTTTTTATATATGGGTACTATGAGAGCTCTACTCCAATCATCGGGAATTCGTCCCTCTGGCCAGGCTTTCTGAACTATGCAGTGCAGCCACTGTAAGACTCTTATACCACCATACTTCAGCATTTCTGGTCGAATATCATCTACTCCTGCTGCCTTTCCACATTTCAAGCCTTTGATGGCTTTTTCTACTTCAAGTATGGATATGTATTCCTGACTGCATGCCTGGTCAGTGTTACCACTGTGCTGTCATCACTATATTTGAATATTATTAATTTGAAAAATAACATATTTAAAGGACAAAGTCCACTTTTATCAACTTCAAGCAAAACCTTATGACAACTTGTTACTGGTAGTTTCATTCATTGGAATATGTTCAAAAATATAGAAAATACCTATAGTGTTTTCTAACTGCAATTAACTAATGATGGGTTTATTTAGTGTTCGTGCTCTCTGTTTGCATTTTTATAGTAACTGTAAGGATAAATAGTGTGCCTATCAGTATCCCATTATAAAAAGTAAATAAAAACACAAAATCTAATTTAAGGCCATAATCTAATTTCAAGCTTTCTATTGAATTTTTCTAAGTGTGTATGTTTTTCAGATGCTGGATGAGACTATATTGACATGTGGCAGTTGATTTTAGTGTAACAGCAAACTTCTACAGCATGTCATGATAACTCCATTTCATTCAGAGTTGGGCTAATTTATACATTAGTACTGCTATTTTCTATATTGCTCAAAAATTTCCACTTGATTACTAAGTAAATTATACTTGACAAGAAGTTATATTCTCATTTTAATCCTTTACTGAAGTATAAGCAAACAAAGTTCTCATGAAGTATCTTCATGACTAAACTACTTATATATAGAGAGGCTGTCAACTTCACATAATTGCCTTAGTATCCCATAATGCATACAGTTCCTTTCAGACCTGTATATTGCTATGCATTATAGAAGGATCATTGCCTAGACCAATTGAGATGTCATTTAATGACATCTGAACAGCAGAAGCCAGACTCAGGATGATAATAAGGTTAAATCAATACAAAATTCATATATTATCCATATACAAGTAATAAAATGGTGTATCATTATATTATTAACATACTCAAGAGATAATTGTGGAAGGTTTTTCCATTTGGTTACTAAGTAATCACTTCTGCAGGGATTTAATCTCAGCATCTTCCTGGGTCTGGTTTTCCCCAATAATGGGGCAATAAAGGTGCAAACCATTCTGGATAGTGATTCTTTCCATAATGCATAGCAATAAACACTCCAAAAGGAAGCATACTGTGTATTGTATGATAGTGGCAGTCCAATAAGTGGTGTGTATTTGCTTACCTTTGGGTAATGGATTAAATTAACAAGAATATAATTTCTTGTCCAGTATAATTTCTATATTGCTGTCATCTTTAAATGACTGTAACAAAGAGAAATAATTTATTAGCATTTTTTTAAGAAGTCGGTAAAGTGATATTTTTCAGATTTTGAAATCAGGTAACTAAATACAGAAATAGCGTTAAGGAACCGAATAACACTTGATGGCCAGGCAAGTATTATACAACATAAAGCAAAACAAAAATCTCAATGACTGTTAGTACTCACATAACGTATTCGTCTAAATTTTATATATCTTATGATGAAATTTATGGTGCATCTCATATAACGCAAAAGGATACAATACTTGCACAGCAAAAATAACAAACACGTCTTCAAACAACAGGCAACGAAACCATAACTACTTGAATAAATAAATTAACACATTTATTAAAATATACGTATATTATTATATCTCTTTTTGTTCATCATAGAACAATCATCAATCGCCTTGACAACGGACATAATGTTTTGAAGATGAGCGCCCTCGCTCTGTCCTCTAAAGTGAAAAAATATATTGGAAAACTTTAGTAAAATACAGCATACCGTACTGTTAATCACAAAATTTGATCGATTCAGTAATTAAAATAGAAATATAAATCTACGACATAAAGTAATATACAGATTCAAACATATACTACATACAGTAGTACTGATAAATATAATGTAGCATAAATGTGCAAGTGTCTCTGCAGAACGGTTCACATTGTACACGGGTTTCCATAAATAAAGGAACAAAGAGAAAAATTACGATAATTATGAGATTAGATCAATAAGGAGGAAGGTAAGTTAAGGTAAGGATTGAGACAGGTGTGAACACAGAGTATAGTGATAGCAAATATTGATAGTGAAGTGATTCCGAAGATTGTACAGCAAAGTACAGCCTATGCCTAATGATGAACAGTCCGTATGATGATCTAGATTTTAAGCAACTGCTTGCAATTTTCAGATAGGTAGGAAACCTGCTACATACCAAATGGTCGGGAAAAGTAGAGATCCATCAGATCGCGGAAGTTGAATCTGAAGAACCTATACCCAGCACTTCTCAAGATGACACAAGAGAGAACACCCCAGCCACAGTTGCCCAGATCCCGGAAGAACCAGACGACTACCAAACAGTGAGCAGAAAACAAAAGCAACGAAAAGAGACACCAACCAAAGAACCAGAACATCATCCAATGGACACAGTGGCAAAAACCAAAGAACGAGTCCCGCCGGTAATCCTAAGAGAAAAAGAACAATGGTCGACAATCTCGGAGGCCATGAGAAACTCCAAGATTAAGTTCAAAACAGCCAAAAATTCCGACGAAGGAGTCCGTATCCAGCCAGAAGGGACATCAGACTACCGTCGGCTAACAACGTTAATGGACGAGCTAAAGATCCCATACCACACTTTCGAACTGAAAAGCGAAAAAAACCTAAAAGTTGTAATCAGAGGACTTGTAGAAGCAATCACGTCCGAAGAAATAGCCATCGCCCGAAGAAATAGAACCATCAGGAATGTATTTCCACAAGAACCAGCGGAAGACAAACGTCCTATGCTGTTGGTTCTCGTGGAAATTAGTAAGGAGCAAAGAGAGATTTACGATCTCAAAACAATTTGAACCCTTATGATTAAAACAGAACCACTCAGAAAGAAAGCAACAGCAGGACAATGCCATCGCTGCCAGAGATATGGGAACGCACAGAAACTGTGCAGAGCGGAGTACAAATGCGTGAAGTGCAGGGACAGTGACCCTACTCACACATGCTCCAAACCATGCACAACTTCAGCCACATGAGTAAACTTCGGCGGCCCACACCCAGCGAACTATAGAGGCTGCACTCTCCGCCCAGATAACCTGGCAAGAAATAGAAAAGCAGGCGCTCCACCAGCTCAGAAACGTGCAACACCCCTTGAAGAAGGAATCCATCAGCGAACAACATCACACAGCTCATATGCTGCAGCAGTCACCTCAGAGGCCAAAGCAGAACCTAAGTCCAACAATGAAAACACAGCTGCTATCCTAACGGCTTTCAGCAAAACCAACCCCAATCAGAGTGATGATACAAACAAGTTCCTAAAAAACACTCAAGTCATATTCACAATGATAAGCAATGAGTAATACGCCTGGTTCGAACAACTTCATACAGATTGCATTTTGGAATGCCAATGGTCTAACCAACAAACTCTTGGAATTACAAGAATTTACCTTGATAAACGAGACGCACCTTCGGCGCCGCGACAACCCCAAACTAAGGAGCCATGCACTAATTAGGAATGACAGACTCAATGCCGGAGGAGGTGGCATGGCTATCTTTGTCAAAAAAAAAAAAAAAACATAAGATAAAACGAGATTAAGAAGACAACGACTACAAACCTGGAAGAAACTGGAATTGAGATACACACCAACAATGCAGGTAACCTAAAGCTATATTCAGTCTACAATCCTCCAGGCAAAACAATACTAGCCTCGGATCTCTCCCAGCTGCTCGACACAAACGAAGCAACAATTGTGGCGGGAGACCTAAATGCAAAACATCCCACATGGAACAGTAGGAACTCCAAAAACAACGGGAAGAGCCTACACAAGTTCGCTATGACAAGAAACATTATCATAGCAGGTTCTACCGAACCAACACACTACGGACCGCTGGGCAGACCTGATGTGCTGGATATAGCCATTTTCAGGAACACCTCGCACCAATTCCAGTTACAGGTAGTTAATGATATTAGCTCCGACCACAACCCGATACTACTAAGCCTAGGCGGGGAAACAGAAATCATCCCCAGGCCGTCCTGCACAAATTTCAAAAAGCCCAACGCTACTCTCCACAACCTCACAGGCCCCGTCCCAACAATCTCCTCACATAAAGAAATAGACAAATCGATCACTACTTAGGAATACCAGGCTGGCCTAGCAGCAGCCTCCACCGTTACCGCTCCAGTTCAAGCGAACCGACTGCCAGAAGAGATTCCAAAACTCATCCGCAGCAAAAACAGGATCAGACGCCGTTACCATACAACACTATCCCCCGAGGATAGACAAGAGCTAAACAGCGCAACAAACCTAGTCCGATATGCGATAAAAGATCACAACAACCAACTGTGGGAGAGGAAGCTAAGCTCCTTAAACAACGAAGACAACTCATTATGGAAAATGGCTAAAGCCCTTCGCAGCAACCGCCCCAACATACAACCAATCCACGGAGAAAGGGGCATAGCCTACCGAGACGACGAGAAAGCAGAAGCCCTGGAACTGCAATTCAGTCCAAACTATGCGCATGCGGACTTGCCTTTCATTGAAAAAATACACAGCCATGTCCGCTGTGCACTCCATCAAACCTGCAGCCAAGAAAACACAGGCTATGTTACCAAAGGAAGTACACCAAATCATCAAGAACCTCAACAACAGAAAGGCCCCAGGTCCTGATGAGATTTTAAACCAAACCATAAAAGCAATCCTCCATAAAACAGTTATGCATCTAGTGGCTATCATCAACACGATGCTAAGACTCAACTACTTCCCAACTCGCTGGAAGCAGGCAGATGTAATCCTCATCCACAAACCAGGGAAAGCACCTCAATTCTCCCAGAATTACAGACCTATCAGCCTCCTATCAAATCTGGGAAAAATCGCGGAAAATATAATTCTGAACCGCCTACAAAACGAAACGGACAAGATCTACCTAATCCCGAAAGAACAATTCAGATTTCGCAAAGGCCACTGCACAACTCAACAGGTCCACAGACTTAGAGAATTCATAACTACCGGATACAGCTGGAAACAACACACAGTTGCAATCTTCCTGGATGTGGCAAAAGCCTTTGACAAAGTATGGCACAAAGGCCTCATCCACAAACTAATAGCTGAAAAATACCCACTAAACCTCGCCAACATCATAGAATCCTCTAAAAGACCGAAAATTTCAAGTTAAGCTACGTGGCCCTCAGTTCCGCAAGGCTCCCTCCTATCGCTGCTCCTCATCAACATTTTCATCTTTGATGTCCCAAGTACAGCATCAATTACCATGGCTTTCCATGCAGATGACATGGCGATACTGACCAGATCACTCAGGCCATACTTAGCCACACAACGATAACAAAACGCAGCAGAAAATCTTGAAAAATGGTTTCAGAAATGGAGAATAGATGTCAACACCGATAAGAGCACGGCAATACTCTTTACAAGAAGGAAAGCAACCCACCACGGAGAAGTTACGATGTTCAACACTGATATCCCATGGCAAAAAGAAGTAAAATACCTGGGAATCAAACTAGATAACCGACTCAGCTTCAATCACACATCTCACATACCTGCAACAAAGCCAACTCAGCAATAGCTCAACTCTACCCTCTACTCAATCGAAGAAGCAAAGTCAGTAAAGAAAACAAACTAACAATATACAAAGCGATCATCAGACCTATACTAACGTACGGATCCCCGGCGTGAAGCCACACCTCCCCAGCAACATCAAAAGACTACAGGTACTACAAAATAAATGCCTCTGAATGATCTTCGATGCACCGTGGTTTGTTAAGAATGCTCTCCTCCACCAAGACGGAAACATGCCAGACATACCTTCGTATCTCAACTAGACTGCTGCTAAGTCCTTCGGTCAGATATCACTCCATCCCAACCGACCATTCGTGATTCATCAAATTATGATGAAAATGACAGATGGAGACACAAACGCCCGAAGGCAGCTCTGATCATCGGTTCCAACGATTCTACACAGCCCAAATTTGGGCGAGCCAGGCGCTCAAAAATTTCTCTATTAATAATCATAATCTAGCGATGAAGGGGTAAAAATCCAAGAGACGTCCATCTCGCCATAGAAGTTAACAGCTAACAAATTACGACTATATACGCCCACAGATACGAGACCCTTCGACACTTCTGCGCATGGATAATCCATTCCGATAATAGGTCATCAATCCGTATTATGGGATGAGTTGTTTATTATTACACGTCGGAAAATTAACTTCTCTTTTATTATCATTATAGGTTTTAAAGTGGTAACTATTTTGCTTGTATAACAGTTGGAAAATTTTACGTATAAAGCGCGTGATTTCGCGTGTTGGTGACCAATTCGTACATCGCCTTATTTCTTTCTCCCCTTCAACATGAATTGACTCTTCTTGGAAGTCTGCCAACGTCAGCTCTCCAAAGGGTGGACGTACTATACAAAACTGTATGATAAATATTTATGCAATTCGGTGAAAAGCAGTATTATATGAAATGTGAAAGAAACACCCACAAAAATTGTAATTTCAGGAGTTGTCAAATTATTGGAGAAGTTGGGTAAAGAGCAAAATACAGGAATAGAGAGGTGGAAATGGGATATTGTATGGGAAAAGCATCGTTTTGTGAAGGGTAAGTCATGTCTCAGTAACTTGCTCACATTTTATAATACTACATGACAGCTGATTTGGATAAAGGAAATGGGTATACAGTGATATACTTTGCAAAGGCATTTGACAGGATACCACATGGAATTCTAATCAATAAACTGCAGCACATGGGGATGGATATAGGGTTGGTGAGAATAGGAGAGTGGTTGATGGAGAGATATCAGAGAGTAGTTTATTCAGGAGTAGAGTGCAATAGAAGGCCTGTGATTAGTGGTATGCTGCAGGGTTCTGTTCTTGGACCCTACTGTTAAATTTGTTCATTATTTATATAGGAAAGGATCTGAGGGAGAACTGTTCGGTTGTTTGCTGATGATGCAAAGTTGAGTAGAGCAATAGTTAATACAGAAGATGTCAAAATTTTCCGGATGATTTGGATAGATTGGCAGACTGGACAAACGAGAATGGATATTAGTTTAATTCAAGTGCCCACTGAAATCAGCCTGGATTTTTTTTTCATATAGGGTCCTATTTGGCATTCAGGTGTCTTTCGGTTGAGTTAGAATTTCCCGAGTTTAGGACGTAGAACCTTTATAAGTGCCGGCCTGGTTGGCCGAGTGGTTAGCGTATCCGCTCTCCAGCCAAAAGGCTACACTGGTTCGAATCCTGCTGTGGGCTTGGAAATTTGTGATTGTCTGTGAAAATACTAGTGGCTTTGGTGAAGGAGAGATGGCGTTTGTTTAGTTGCAGTTCGTTAGTGGATTGAGTGACGGAGAGAAGATTGTAGAGTAGGTGCCCTCCCTCGACGAGTCTTTGGACTCCTTAAAGGTGTCACGTAATAATAATAATAATAATAATAATAATAATAATAATAATAATAATAATAATAATAATAATAATGTGGCAAAGTGTAAGGTTATACATTTTGGGGTGAAAATATTACCACCAGTATACCTCATTGGTGGAATTATACTCCAGGAAATTGATGAAGTCAGAGACTTGGGAATATTAGTCGATATGGCGCTAAAGTTTAGGAAGATAGCAAAAGTGGCTAAAGCACCTCATCAGATCACTTGGTCACTGAAGAATACTTTGACCAGTAGAGACAAGCAGGTTATTGTTCCTCTTTATCGAGCGTTCTTAAGACCCCATCTTAACTACTGTGCGCAGATCTGGACGCCAGGGTTTCTTGGTGATGATGGAGAGATATCAGAGAGTAGTTTACTCAGGAGTAGAGTGCAATAGAAGGCCTGTGATTAGTGGTGTGCCGTAGGGTTCTGTTCTTGGACCGCTAGTTTAATTTGTGCATTAATTATATAGGAAAGAATCTGAGGGAGAACTGTTCGGTTGTTTGCTGATGATGCAAAGTTGAGTAGAGCAATAGTTAATACAGAAGATGTCAAAATTTGCCGGATGATTTGGATAGACTGGCAGACTGGACAAATTAGAATCCACAAGCTCTCAATCTATCAACGTAGGGAGCATTTTTTACACACTTACCAACTTAGTCACTGTCCTCTGAGCCCTCTCCACTAGTTCATCATCTCCAAGGAATCCAGGTGACCAGACTTGAGCACAGTAATCCAAATGTGGAAGTATCAACGACTTATAAAGTGGAATAATAACCTCTTTATCTCTGGATGTTAGTGTGTTCTTCAATAACCAAGTAATCCTATGTTCAATCTTGAACACCTTAGCAATGTCTCCTCTGAACTTCAATTCCCTATCCACTAATACCCCCAAGTCCCTAGCCTCATCATTCTCTTGAAGCACCGTTCCATAAATGTGGTACACAGCTGGAAATCTTTTAACCCCAAATTCATAACTTTACACTTTTTCAAATTGAACTGACATCCAATATCCTTTGCCCATTTTGCCAGCTTATTTAAATCACCCTGCAAACTCTCAACATCGGCTTAATTTCTTACTGTGCTTCCCAACTTTGCATCGTTAGCAAACATCTCCATTCATATCATTTCCTATATCATTTATGTACAAATTAAACAATAACGGCCCAAGCACAGAGCCCTGAGGCACACCACTGATCACCTGCTTCATCCTGGACTCTGCTCCTCCATACACTACTTTTTGGTGTCTCTCCATAAACCAATCCTTATCCATAACACCAGTTTAGTATCCATTCCCATTTGTTCTAATTTGTGCAAAAGTATTCCATGGGGTATCCTGTCAAAAGTCTTAGCAAAATCCAGAAGTATCACTGTGTAGCCATTCCCCTTGTCCAACTCAGATGTCACTATTATAAAAAGTTAATAAATTGCTAATGCAGGACCGACCTTTAACAAAACCATGTTGGCCCTTATAGAGTATCATATTCTGATGCACCCAATCCTTAATTCTGACTTTAACCAACTTTTCCAGTACTTTTACCACCACTCCCGAGATGGTAATTGGTCCGTAATTCAAACTCAAGTTAAAAAACCAAGTAAGAGGAGTTGACAATTCCCTTACATATCCGCATAACACCCAAGCTGATATTCCATCTAACCCAAGAGCAGTGTTTCCGTCTAAATTCTGCAATATTCTAAGTACCTTTGTTTCATTAACTTGAATTCTCACATAAGTTATTGCTACAGGCACAGAGATATCCTCAGTGATAGACTTTTTAAAAGTGCTCACTCAGTAACTCTACTATTACATCTGATTTGGTCACCTCGATACCATCGGAACCCACTAAGGTTATCCTTCCAAAGTCATTCTTCCTTTTACTTGCCACGTAGCGAAAGAACTCTTTTGAATTACCCCTGATCCCTTTAGCGAAGGTCTTCTCATAATCGGATTTTGCTTTTCTTACTATGCTGGTAACCTTTCTAGCCTAAGCTTTGTACTGATCACCTTTCTCCTTGTAAATTCTCCATAACATTTTCTTTTCTTGTAGATCAAGCCTGATACTACTACTCATCCATCTAACGCCTACCTTGTTAATCTTCCTAACAATGGAAATACATTCTGATATTGCCTCCCTCAGATACCCGCTAAATATATCCGATGCACTGCTAACTTCTTTCCCGTGCAATATTTTCTGCCATGGGACGGCTGTAAGCTCACCTCACTCCGAATCTTGTTATACAGGGTGTTTGGGATAAATTTGACATATTTATAATTAATTATATTTTTCCGTAAGTTACATGTATTAACACACACTTCTCTTCATTTAAAAGTTTGGACCCTTCTTCATTCATATACAAGATGTCAGAAAGGATGGATAGCTAGAACCCACCTGAATCATGGAAGAGAATAACTTGTATCATGATGATTCGTGCCCGCCATCAAAATAAGGATATTACGACTGCTGCCCAATGCTCCCTGAATACAGTAAAAACAATCAGGCATGAACTAGAGACTTGCAATGGTGACTACGAGGATGTAGCAAGAAGAAAGATCCCTAGAAGACGATCTGATTGCGTTCGTACAGCAGAATTCCTCGCAAATCTGCAGGAACAGGTGTTGAAGAGCCCTGGCATTGGAATTCGGGCTTTGTTCGTGGAGTTGCTAACTGTAGTCAAGCCCTGGATAACAAGGGTAGCCAATGGTAGGCCGTATGTATGGCAGCAGGATTCGGCCCCTTGCCACACCTCTGGGAAAAGTCAAAAATGGTTGTCTGAAAATTTCTACGACTTCACCAGTCCAAATGTTTGGCCTCCAAACTCCCCAGACCTTAACCCCATGGATTATTTTGTATGGGGCGCAGTTGAAAAAGACACCAATCGCACTTCCAGTAATACAAAAGCCCAGTTAATGGATAAAATTAAAACAGTTTTTGCGGCCCTTCCCAGGGAGACTGTAGCATCAGCTTGTTCGAGGTTCCGAAGCAGAATTGAAGCTGTGATCGATGCTAATGGTGGTTATTTTGAGTAAATCTTGTTGATAGTATTGTAATTAACTCTGCCTGTAATGTTTTTTTGTCAATTCATTAAATTTAATAGATACAAAGAAGATTTTCTTTTTCCTTACGAAACTGTCAAATTTATCCCGAACACCCTGTAGTTACCTAACCTGTAGTTCCCAATATACCCTTTCTTAAGAGAGAAATCCACAAATTTTGCAACCTCCCAAGTCAATACTACATGATCACTTTCACCAATTGAAGGTAACGAAGACACCTTTCTTATGCATATGCTCTCTGAACCTATGACCAGATCCAACACCCTTACACCACGAACCCCTTCATTTATGTGCTGATTCAAGTAATTATCTCTTGAAAGGTGTATGAATTCCAGTTCTCTTTTGCCACGTGATAATTCCTCCTTCCAATCGATATCACCATAATTAAAATCCCCCATAATAATCACTAATTTCCCTGCACTCATTACACTAATTTGCTGATGCATGAATTCAACATCACCCCTTGCACCCCCTGGCCTATACCAACAACCAGCTGTATATCTGGTTGCGTTGGTCAGTATTTCGCACCAGACCGCCTCAAATCAACTATCATTCGCACATCTATCATCTTGATATATATTACTTTTTTTGGCTGCGACTCATCAGCTATCATCAACAATGCTCCTCCCCCAGTTCTATCTTCTCTATCCTCCCTGAAAATACTGACACCCATCAGATTCAATTCCAGTAACCACATCTTCTGCTGACAGCTACGTTTCACTAATGCCTACAATTTTTGGTGAAATTGCACTCAACCTCTTCAAATTTAGTTTCCCTGTCCAATTACTTCTATTTGCTCAGAAAACAGCAACTTCCTCAAACGCTTATGACCCTCCAAGTTCAGATGTAACCAGTGGTTAGCTATGGAAATTTTAACAAAGGGCTCACATCGTCAAGCAAAAAAAAAAGCCGTATTTCACACAAAATTTTATTAGTACACCTTGTGTACAAATGCCAATCAAAAAGTATGAGGGGACAATCAACCTGTAAAGATTATCATTTTTAAACAAATATTTCATGATCGAAACATGAAATATTTGCACACAATCATCTGTGTTAATTTATCTTACATAAGAAAAACGTTTTTTAACTATCAAAATATAATGAGAATAAAATCTTTTATAATCGCACACATGCAATAGTCCGCATTTTTATAAACAAAATAAATTTGTTTTGTTTGTGATAGAGGTTTTTATGACAAACAATCTATAAAGAATAAATAAATATTATCTAAACACAATAATATTGAAATACGTTATATTTCTCTTTTATTTTTATACTTCAAGTGATAATCAACGGTTTTACTATACGATTGGCTACCAGAAGGAAGAAGGATAAAGATAGGACATGCGCCTGTTGTATTTTCAAACTTGGGCGTATTTGTTGTAGAGGGTTGAAACAATAACTCCAAATAATCTATACACTGCCAAATAGACTAATTTTTGCTAGGTTATCGTACGAGTTTGTCGCTTAATATATTTCAAAAAAGTATTATTATTATTATTATTTTTCCAAAAATAAAAAAGTAAACAAGAAGAACAAGGGGATCGCAAATTTTAGAGAAATTTAACAAAGGGCTCGCGCGAGCCCCTTATAGCTCATCACTGGATGTAACCCCTCACTTGCATACAGCTGTCTTTTGCCTTCAAACACACTCCAGACATCAACAAATTCCAGACCTCTTTTTTTTTTACACATTCTTGCAATCATATCATTCATTATCATCGCTCGTCTACTTAGCTCATAATTGTCAAAACGAGGCAGCACACACACTATCCTCCCTTTGACACTTTTCTTCTTCACGATATCTAACAGTGTTCTTAAATCTTTTGCTACCCGATTAATACTACCACTCAGTTCATTTGTGCCCACCATAACTATCATCTTTTCTGCATTTTGCCCTCTCTTTATTGCTAAAGTTCACTCTCTCTATTGTTCTGCCAGACAAGCAATCCTCGAGCATACTGCACTCCATACCCTTAATCATTGAATCACCATGGATCATACCATTCATAACTCCATTCACACCCAAACAAGCGTCACTCACTCCCTCATTTTCATTCAATTGAAACCATAAGCAGGCAATGCACAAATTCCTTAAACATTTAAAGAAAGATATTTCACTGTTTCTGAGCAATATAAAAGTTAGCATAAATGAATTTCAAACGATCTAGATTTATCTTAAATACTTAAATGAAAAATCAAGTTAAATTAAGCTTTAGATAAATGAATATATCAGCGTCTTGATATGGTATCTTAAATGACAAATCGACAAATACTTAAGTGAAAATAAGGTTCCAATATTAATGACCAAAAAAGATCATGGATACAAAAAATATATGAAAATAAATAGTATTTGCATTCTTGTTCATTAGACATATGATCTATTTAGATATTGACTTGAGCAACGAGCGTCTTTTTTGAGCTACATATATATTACAGTGATATAGGAAATTAAACAGAAAGCAATTATAATTTATGTTCAATTTTAATTATTAATACTTTTAATTCTTCAGTTATAAATTTCATTGTTTTGGGCCCTAAAATTGGCCATATTTTCTCGGGATCTCCAGCTAGCGATGCATGCGCCTATGTATAACTACGGCCCTGGTACAAGGCTTAAGTACGAAAGGTGAACAACATGGAAAGATTACGAGAAGGATCTCGCCGAGCAGGCCAAAGGAAATCCCAAAGAGTTGTTCCTTAACGTGGCAAGTAAGAGGAAGAATGACTGTGGGAGATTAACCTTAATAAGTGATGGTGGTCACGACGTAAAAGAAGCAGATAAAATAGTTAAATTACTCAGTAACTCTGCAAGGGTTTGTCATACAAGTGAGGTTAATGCTATGAGATATGTGACAGAGACTTATGTGGGAAGAGGGTGGATGAATTGGAGGTTCTTAGAATGTCAGAGAATCTCAATGTAAATACATCTGTGGGATTAGATGGGACATTAGCTCACATTTTGCGAGAATGTAAAGGGAACTGGCAATGCCTCTTATAACGCTCTTCAAGTCCGAGTTCTGGTAGAGTTCCAAGGGATTGGAAAGAGAGTAAAATAATTGCTTTGCATAAGGAAGGTTCTAAGACCAATCTGTATCTCAATCGTGGTGATATTGTAAAAATTGATCCAAAAGAGAATTCAAGAATGCACGGATACCGTAATGTTATTGTGTGAAAGGCAACATGGCTTTGTGAAGGGTCGACCATACCTCAGTAATAACTAATTTTATAATAGAATAACAGCTGAGTTGGATAAAGTAAATGGCTACACGGAGATTCTGCTGGATTTTGCAAAGTCATTTGACAGAATACTAGATGGAATTCTGTTATGCAAATTAGAATAAATGGGATAAATATGACACTGGTCATGTGGATAAAAGGCTGGCTGCTTGACAGACATCAAAACGTGGTATATGGAGGGGCAGAATACGAGGGTGGTCTGAAAAGTTCTCGGCCTCGAACATAGATGGCAACACTATCGGCAAGATTTTTTTACTAAGTTGGTACATCTGTCATAAGCATCCACGCGAAACTGCAATTCATTCTATCAACTAGTGTGTTTGATACAGCTGTCTGAATGAAAAGTGTTGTCTGTATCCCTAGAAATAGATAAAATTTGAGTACGTACAGTTATAAAATTCTTTGTAAAAGAAGGTTTATGGCCAAAAGAAATTCATTTGAAGTTCATAAAAGTTTATGGGCACTCTTCTCCTTCGTTTTCGACAATCAAGAAATGGGCTGCCGGGTTTAAACGTGGCCGTACCAGCCTTGAAGATGATCCACGTAAAGGACGTCCAAAAAGTGTAACAACCAGAAATCATTGATCAAGCGCACGACATGGTATTGGATGACCGGCGAGTCAAACTGCATGAAATTACTGAGACTATATGCATTTCAAAAGAACGTGAAGGATATATTTTGCATGAAGATTTACAACTGAAAAAGCTTTGGCAAAATGGGCGCAGTGCTTGCTCACAGCAGATCAAAAATGTACTCGCATGAAAATCTCTGAACAGTGCTTGGAGCATTTTAACAAGAATAAAACTGATTTTGTGCGTCGATTTATTACTATGGATGAGACCTGGATTCAACATTACACCAGAATCCAAACAGCAGTCAAAACAGTGGACAGAAGCCGGTTGTTCAGCGCCAAAGAAGACAATGTCATGGCATCGGTGTTTTGGGATGCTAAAGGCATTTTGTTCATCAATTATCTTGAAAAGGATAAAACAATAACTGGGAATATTATTCCGATCTTTTAACCAGACTAGACGAAAAAATTCGTGAGAAAAGACCCGGTTTGCAGAAGAAAAAAATCATCTTTCAGCAGGACAATGCACCTGACCACAAAGATGTTTTGGCAATGGGAAAATTAAGGGATCTGCACTATGAATTGTTGGCACTACCACTCTCTTCCCCCACATTTGGCTTCCTCTGACTTCTACCTCTTCCCGAAACTAAAACTCTTCCTCGCTGGTCAGCGTTTATTTTCGAATTAAGAGGTGATTGCAGCTGTAGAGGGGTATTTTGCAGATCTTACTGAGAACCACTACAGCGACGGCATAATGGTACTGGTGCATCGCTGGAATAAATGTATTAGTCTTAAGGGAGATTATGTTGAAAAATAAAAATAATTTTGAAATTATAAATTCGTTTTGTGTAGCTCAGTAGAAGTGGCGTTTGCACTCTATAACGCTTGACCGCACGATGAAAGGCATTCGAAACTAGTCGCCGACTAGAGGAACTTTTTCTAAGCCTTTTCTCGACCGGTTCCAGAGTTAGTCGATCTCTGGCATGGGCGAATGGGTTTTTGCTTCCGGAAACTCGGGTTTTTCGTCCCGTAAACTAAACAAAAATCGGCCATCGAACGCACACTATTTTCAGACATTAAAAATATTGTGCTATGGTTAGGGTCCACCAGATGGCGGCACTTACTAGCTGCCTTCTTCAGTGCATGCCAATTAATTAGTGATAGCCTTGGGCCAGCTATCTCTGATTGGCTACCAGTGGAGATTGAACTGCTCACTCAGTCTCCAAAAGTTAGATAGGGTTTAAAAAAGGCCTTGCCTACTCCCAGTATGGCAACAAAAAGGTGTTAGCTGATTATTATTATTATTATTTTATAAATTCGTTTTTTCATTGTTAGGCCGAGAACTTTTCAGACCATTCAGACCACCCTTGTAAGGCAAAAAAACAGGTGAATATTGGTGTGCTGCAAGGTTCAGTGTTGTGACCATTACTGTTTAATTTGTACATAAATGATATAGAAAGGCCTGTGTAACTAAGTGGAAGTGATGTTTGCATCCCCTGGGCTAGGCTGCCCAAAGATAGATTTATGGATCACGTCCAGTCGTCTATCAGAGCAACTTTTTTTCTAAGCCTTTCTTCGACATGTTCCCGAGTTAGTCGATCTCTGGCACGGGCAAATGGGTTTTTACTCCGGTAAACTCAAGAGTATCGACCGTAGAATCCACATTAATTCAGACAGTAACATATCCTATTAGGGTTAGGTACCAAGAGATGGCAATACTTGTTTACAGGTCTCTTCATCTGTGGCAGCTTATAATTAGTGATAGACAAAGGGAAACTATCTCTGATTGGCTACCGGTGGAGACTGAACTGCCAACTCAGTCTCCAAACGCTAGATATGGTTTAAAGGTCTGCCTACTCCCTAAAAGGGAATAAAAGGTATTAGCTTATTATTATTATTATGATGATGATGATATAGGAAATACCCTGAAAGGAAATATTCAGGGTATTTCCTTTCAAGAATTTTTTTTTGCTGAAGATATTAAATTTGGTGGAGTAATAGTTAGTAGAGTAATCAAGGTGATGTGGAGAGCTTGCAGGACAATTTAAATAGTTGCCAGTATTAGCAAAAGATAATAGGTGTCAGTTTAATGAGGCAAAATGTAAAGTTATGCATTTTGGGATAACTAAATTACAAGCAATGCACCATACTGATGGAACTGTACTCCAGGAAATAGATGAAACTACAGATTTAGGGATGGCGTTAGAAGAGAGTAAACGTTTAGAGGATAAATTGCTAAGTTATCCATAAGATTATTTGGCTACTGAAGAACACACTAACAAGTAGAGATAAGGAAGTTGTTGTTTCCATCTTTATAAGGCCTTGACTTCCTGGATTACCATGCTCATGACTGGTCTTCTGGGTTTTTTGAGGATGACCCAACAGTTTAGAAAATTCAGAGGCGAGTGACCAAGATGGTGTGTGGTGTTTGGAATGTTCCTGTCAGGATAGATTGAGGATGTGTAGATCACAGAAGTTAGCTGATAGGAGAAAATGGAGGGATATGATAGAAATATTTATGTTACCTAAAGAGTTTTATAGAACTGATTCAGGGTAAATGTTTCAGCACTTGGCTAGAGAGACTAGAACAAGATGTCATCCCTGAATTGAAAAAAGGTGTGGTTAGTAGAGGTGTGAGGACTAGATTTTTGCTTAGAGAGTTCTGAACGAGTAGAAAGGGTTGCCAGTGTCAGTTTTGAGTGCTTTGTTAATAGGTCCAAGGAGAGGTATGATAGATTGTCTGACTCCATAGAGGTGCCTGTACAACAAGAATAAATTGCTACTGCATTGCTCTCTTCATCCCCACAAAGTTTAGGGGAAGGGACATTCTGGATATGCTCGATAGGATTAAGATCAGGAGATCTGAATAGCCATTCCATACGTACGATAATCTCCTCTTGAAGATTGTAGGGCACAAGCTTCGCTCAAAGACGGCGAGTAATATCGTCTTGTGGAATAAATGAATTTCCAGTTGCACCTGCATTCTCACTCCTATTTTCATCTCTATAAGTGTTGCAGCATGCATGGCTCCACTAGGGAGCACATATATATCAGTGCATCAACCCAACGAGATGCCTTCACAAACTATCAGACTACCTCGATTATATGTGCCCCTATCTCGGATATTAGAGGTATGACGTCGTGTTTCTGGTTCTCTCCAGATCAGAACACGCCTGGTATCTCTTTTGTAGAGCAAATTGGGATGCATCTGTAAGCAGTACCGATCCCATTGGTCTTGGGTGTAGTTGACGTACAGCCTGGCTCATTCAAACTTTTTCTCCTGTGGCGTGCGAATAGAGGTAAGCAGATAACGAGTAGCCTACCATACAGACCACCTACGTGAATCCTTCTGTACACAGTGAAAGCAGATACCAATGTTCCTTTCACTGACAATAAATCAGATCTTAGCTGATTAGTGGTAGAACTCTTGTTCCGAAGAACAGATAATCAGAGATATCAGTGTGCTATCTGTGGGATGCTGTTTGTGACTGTTGGAATTCGTTTCACAGCCTTTAAACTGAGGAACGACTAATTTGCAACCATCCGGGTACCTATGACTGACTTTGGCTGGCCTCTAGTCTTATGATGGCTTGCAAGCTGAATTTATTGGTTAAATGATATCTTGCAGCCAGGGCCGCGCCGTGCAGTTGTGCAGATTATACCCCGCACAAAGGTGCTTGAAGATGAGGGGCGCCATTTCACCACGGGAAATAAAAAATATATATATAAATTTATTCTAATTTTGTTTAGGATCGCATGACAAACAAAATTTTAAAATAAATTTTTTCTTCGCGATTTTAGACACGACAATAACTTCAGCCACAGAAAGATTCGTACTCTTAAAACAACATAGCGAGGACTTTAACGTTACAAGAGACATTAGCAATTTAAAAGATTGGAGCGATGAAGATTTAATGGAACATTGTAAAGATTTGCACTTAAAACTGAACGACAATCGCGATGGAGGAATTGAAAACTTTGCAGTGTTTTATTAAAAAAGAGTCGGCTCCTCAGGATGTTTTAAACATATATATATATACGAAAATAAATTAACCGACACGTTTCCGAATACTGCGATTGTAATGCGTATTTATTTAACATTACAAATAATAAAAAAATTATTTGAGGTCAACAATGTCTGGAGTGCGTCTAAAGGATTTATCAATTACAAATAATCTTCTTCTGCAGCTTCTCCCACTTAAGTGCGGTCACTGTTGATGATGAGTCTCCTCCACATCCTCCTGTCTTGGGCTGTCAACACATCCAAGTTCTTCATCTTCAAGTCCTCTTCTACCAGCTCCCTCCATCTCTTCTTTGGCCGCCCACGCTTCCTCCTTCCTTGCACATCCATCTGCATGACCCTTCTTCCCACATATTCGTCCTCCCTCCTCATCACATGACCAAACCATCTTGCCTCCTGTATTTTCGCTCCTAAGTTCGTAACTTTCACTGTTCCCGTGACATAGTCATTTCTCAGAGATCCTTTCTGGTCACACTGCACATCCACCTAAGCATTCTCATCTCTGCTACTTCCATCCTGCTGATGTTATTTTTCCTCAGGGCCATTATGGATTCATTAGACATTAAAGATATTATTAAAAATTTTGTGGCGGCTAAAGCAAGACGGATAAATATGTAAATAAATCTACATTTATCCTAATTGTTATATAGTTAAAAGCATATCTCCAAATTATCTTTGTTATGTAATAATATTTCTTTTTATATTAAAATAAAAGTAATTTTTGTATATATATTCTGTTGTATTTATATATTAACGAAATAAACATTTTTGAAAATGTTTCTTATTAAAAATTCCTTATTAATGAATTTTAGTGATTATAGTACGCCCACAGATTCGAGAACCTTCGACCCTTCTGCGCATGTCACAAAAAGGAGAATCCATTCCGATAATAGGGTAACCAATCCGTCTTCTGGGATGAGTTTATTTATTATTTCAGGTGGGAAAATTTAGCTTTTCTTTTACGGACATTGTAGGTTTTAAACCAGTACAACAACAGACAAGAAAGCACGTGATTTCGCATGTTGCTGACCAATTCGTACACCCTTCATTTCTTTCTCTCCTTCAGCATGAATCAACTATTCTTGGCAGAAAGCCAAGCGAAGCCCTACAAATGTGGGCGTACTATACAATGTTCTACTATTATTAAAAAAAAATTATTTTTATGTATGCGTATAAACTATTTTGTACTTTTAACAAAGTAAAATTTTTTGCAAAAATTTTTCATGGAAATTTATTTTATGGGGGACGCTGAAAGTTTTGCACAATGGCGCCTCCCACCCACAGCACAGCACTGCTTGCAGCTATATCGAAGAATTCTACTATTACAAAATGTTTCGTTCTCACTTCACACACGAAATGGAAACTACTCCAAAACGTCCGCTTTCATGCCGGGCTCATTTGCATATACCGTTGATAGTGCCACTAATTTGCATATAATAGCTGGACTCAGCTTCACTTTTAGCACCATCCATTTGTATATGATAATAACCAGACTCAGCTTAATGTATCTGACTGCTTAACATAATTTACCTGAATTTAATATGTTTTTCCTTTTCCCCTCCAAGCTATGCAGGTTATTATATCTAACAGATATAATAATCTGCGTGATAATCTACATACTAAATTGAACAAAAGAAGACCTGGACAAATTGGACCGGAAAACTAGAAAATTACTGACTATGCACCATATATTACATCCACGAAGTGATGTTGACTAGCTGTACGTACCAAGAAGAATAAGTGGACATGGTCTGCTGTAAGTGAGATAGACTGTGGAAAAAGAAATTAGTTTAAAAAATTACATCGACAGTGGCTACTAACAAATGATTCAAGCTATTTCAAAAGGCCTTCTAAAAGCAATATGAAACAGGAATGTGCGCTGTAAAAAATAAACTCTTGCATGGCCAATTTTTTATTCTAGCCGCTCAAAAACATGCATTATATGTTAACAAAGTAAAAATTTTGAACATCAATAATAGCAGGCAAATCCAGATTGTGTGATTAGAAGATGAGACTGTAGAACATCTAATCAGTGCCTGAAGCAAGATAGTCCAAACTGATTATAAATACCGTTATGAACAGGTGGCTAAAATAATTCATTGGCATGTATGCAAAAAATATGGTTTTCCTACGTGACTCAGTGGAAGAGGTGTTTGCACTCTTTAGCGCTAGATCGCCCGAAGAAAGAGTGTCGTAAGTTCGATTCTAATCGCCAACTAGAGGAACTTTTTCTAAGAAATATTTCGACAGGTTCCCGAGTTCGTCGATCTCTGGCAGGGGGCTAGTGGGAATTTCTCCTGGAAACTCGGGTTTTGTGTCACCTAAACTCAAGAAAATTGACTGTAGAACCCACACAATTTCAGACATTAAAATGCTGTATTAGGAATAGAGACCTTACAGGGGACTCTATCCTTTAGGATGGATAGTCCCCTAATAAAGTCGTCACTCTTTGCTGCATCCCCTAAAGCAATATTCATGACTGTAATGCGTGTGTGTTCACGGGCGAAAAAAGAAAAAAAAACCTGTTCCCGTATGAATACCGACCGAGCTATGGAGGCTGTCTATGATCCTCAGTATTATGCACTTTTGCTACTCAGAATATTAATCAACCACTCCCCAGTGAATGTAAGCCAACACCTTTTGCACGGTCTTCTTGCCTTTTGCATATTAAGAGTAGCTAAGCAATATTCACTATCACCCCAAAAGTCATGTCAATTCTCGTCTCCACCGACTGCAGGAAAATAGAACGTAACTATGCAAGAAGCAAAATTTAGGCCCTTAGAAAATACATCAGCGTTTGGTTTAGCAGCCATTTTTATCTTATATACTAATCGATGAATGTAACAAATGAGTTAACAGTGTCTCGTAGGGAGAATAATAGTAACATACTGACTGGCAGAAGCCGACGCGCTCCAAGGAGAATGATTAATGTATTTAGAAATCGTATAAAAATACACGAGAAATTCCACTAATATTTTCATAACACACAGTGAGTACTTTGTGCCAATTGTTACTATTTACGAATACACATTGTCAATTGACAGAGAGAACTTCGATAATGGAGTAATGAAAATCGGTCCTATAGACAAGTGGCAAGTTTCACACTCATCCTGTCTTATGGAAGTACTTCTAGATGAAAGATTCTTGAAGAATGTTTTTTATCAGTGTGTTGTCCCAAGGGTGAAGTTATAAGATGACAGTATAATGATGTGGGGATTGTTTTTGAAAGTTTGTTAATGTTTCTTGTGAATTATATTATGTCTTTCTCATATTGTATACTTATTATCGGCTTATTTCTCCAGTTGCATTTAACAAGACAGGGCTGAAAGTTGGTCAGAATGGTTGGTCGTTTTCTTAATTTATATTTCGTATAATGAGGCTCCATGTTTCTTCTTTGTTTTTATTTATTTTTTCTCTACACTACCGCTCAGGAATGTTGTAAACCTATTGAATAACTAAACTAAGGATTGGTTATTGTACAAATATAGACAAGTGGGTGGTAATAAACGTGCATAATCTACAAAGGATGTTTCGGGTTACTGAAAAGCGGTGGTAAGTTTCAGAAACATATGACAAGCAAACGTGGATAAAAAGAAACATTATATTAAAAAAAACATTATTAAAATTTAATTATAATTTTCCTAAAACGAAATACGCTTTGAACTGGACAAAAGTACATTAATGCGAATCGGATGGTACGGGATTGTGAAATGATCCAGATTCAACCACAGTTTTATTTATTTTATTTTATTTTATTTAACCACAAAGTATTATTTAATGATGTTTATTTCGTTCATTTAATAAAAAAATGTGATACAAAAAACACATCACATAGAGCTGACATGCTGCAAGGAGTTGTCCAAGAGATCCGAATGTTCAATGGAGATGACGTTCAATGTGTTAGTCTTTGTGCAGGACCAATAGTTGATGCCGCCATACTGCATTATCTACAGCGGAACGCAAATTGATCTGTGCCGAAAGATTTCGCACATGGTGTGCGATTTTATCTTTCAAATCTGCCAGATGAAGAACTTTGCACCTATACACCATACTTTTGAAGTAACTCCAAAGCCAAAAGTCACAGGGGTTAAGGTAGGTGGCCATTTCAAAGAAAATGAGCGACTGATTACTTTGTCCTCTGTGAAATGTTGACGCAATAGTTCTTAAACTTCACATTCTATGTGGGTAGGTCATACTGCATCAGCACTGTTTTATTCAGGTGCCTTTTTTTCTTTCCTTCCTGAAGAAATCCATCTAATCAGACCTGTGTCCGTTCAGGTCATAGGTCCGATTAAATGGATTTCTTCGAAGAAAAATGGTCCGATAACTAAGTTGTAAATCCTATTCATACTGTGATCTTTAGCGAATGTAATGGAACTTGTTGAAATAATCGGGATTCTCTGTAGCCCAGATATGACAGTTTCGAGTGCTTATGTTCCACAAATATAAAGATGCGCTTCATCACTCCAAATTTCCAAGGTCAATCCTCGTCCGCCTCCATGCGTGCCAGAAATTTCAACGCAAACATTTCTCAGACACCGTCATCTTCTTTTGGCAACTCTTGGCTGTGGCTGAGTTTATACGGGTAGCATCGCAGAGCTTTACCCAAAGTTCTCTATACAGTTGTGTATGGCAAACCTAATTGTCTTGATACGGAACGTGCACTGCATTAACCTACATCATTCTCATTTGACCGTTCAACTGTAGTCGCATTATCTCCAGTCATTTGCGGAATTTCAGATTAACGCCTGCTTCCTTGTTGGACTGCCAAACTGCCTGTCTTTTCAAATCGACAAACCACGCATCACACTCTAATTGGTGTCATTTGGACTTTTCGCAGTCTTTAGACGTCTGTACCCGCGAAATGTTACTGCAGCATTTTCCATCTCCTGTAGCAACACTTCAGAAGCAAGGCACGTTCAAGCAAAGTGAGATGAGGACCATTGCACAAGTCGAATAACTGCAAGTCCTGCATTACGGCTCACATGGTATGCAAAATTCACCCTTTTTCTTGCTCAAGGGGCCATATTTACTCTATAGGTAATTTTTAACTATTTTTCTCATTCTGAAGATCGCTTTTCCATGATCTAATTAGGGTACCCACAAAGTCTGATGGTATTTCGTCTATTGGTTCTCTCTGCAGATTGCTCTAAATAGCGGTACTGTGTAGCTCAGTGGAAGTGGCGCTTGCGTCCTCTGCGCTTGGTCGCTCGAAGTTTGACTTAAGTTCAAGTCTAGTCACCACCTGGAGGAACTTTTTCCAAGCCTTTCTTCGACCGGTTCCCGAGTTAGTCGATCTCTGGCACGGGCAAGTGGGTTTTTCCGCCCGGAAACTCAAGAAAATCGACCGTAGTACCCACATTATTTTAGACAGTAACATATCTTGTTACAGTTAGGTACCAAGAGATGATGGAAGAACTGTTTGCCAGCCTCTTCATCGATGGCTGCTATAATTAGTGAGAGACATGGGGCCAGCTATCTCTGATTGGCTACCGATGGAGATTGAGCTGCCCACTCAGTCTCACAAAGCTAGATAAGGTATAAAGGCTTCGCCTACTCCCTATAAGGGAACAAAAGGCGTTAGCTGATTTTTTAAAAAAATCTGTATTGTATTCGAACTAAAATATAAAATACAAAAAACCTTTTCCGAAAAAAGAGCACATTCAATGAATAGCACCATGCGGCAAATGAAAACATACGTTTAAATTCCGTGTTAGCTGTTTGTCTGAAGCTCACGTGAAGTAAGAGAGAGAGAAAGTGTGTGGGTGTATGTGCTCGCGCGTGTATTCAATACTACTGATACAACAACGTGCTGCAGTTCAAGCCGAAGAGCTCATTGGTGTGTTAAACCCCGGAGAAGAGGCTTACAACGCCGTATCAAGTTCCAGCCAAAAGAAGTTGCAAATATTGGAAATGATAAGAAAGTATGACACTGCAGACAACTGTGAAGTATTCGATACAATGATAGGACATATAACCAACCTCGTCTCCCAAATGAATAAGCTGGAATTTCTTGTTCTTTTAGATTTTAATTCATTCCAAGCATATTCAGATTGCTTTTTTCATTCGGGTCTCTGATAAAATCATGTGGGCGTTGTTTCAATGTTGTCGTACTTAAAATCGATGCATCATCAGAATTTAAGAAGACGTATATTGGAACTTTACAAAGATTTAACATGTTTGTATTATATGTGACCTTGCCTGAATTTACCAAACTACGTTTTAATTTTAACAATTATTGCCACTGGCACCTCTGTCGAAAGAACCTTCTCAGCAACAAAACGGATCAAAACCTACTTAAGAAGCTACGCATGAAAGTTAACTAAATAATCTTTAATTTCCATTGAGAAGAGTCTCTTGAAAAGCATCAAGAAGAGTCCAGTGTTCCATGAAACATTTATTAGACATTTTTCTACCCAAAAAACCGACGTGTAGAACTCACTTACAGTATGCAGGAACCAGAAGTGCGTGGAAATGATTACCTTATCTAAGTTTTAAAAATGCACCTTTCCATTTTTACTTAATTACTATATTCCAGCAAAAAGATGAGAGTAACACTTTGCGCTCCACCACTAACAACAGAATGGGTACTGTAATATTCATTCTAGTACAATTGAATGAATATTGTGACATATGCGAAAGATAAGGGAAAGTTTGTTGTTTGCTTCATTGATAAAATTCAAATAGTTACCTGAGTCAAAATTAAAGATAATGTCTTTGAAGAAAGAAAAAAAGCAGCTTTTTTTTTAATAATAATAGTAATTTATTGATTGCTAAAATATTTACACCTACAATAAACATCTTGAGTGACATTGCAACTTACAATATTACATAATTTTACATATATTATTGCTAATTGATTGATTGCTATAATATTTATACATACAATAAACATCTTGTGTGAAATTGCATCTTATAATTTTACAGAGTTCAGCACTAAGTGCTGCAATTCCTACATTGGATTTCAATTAAAATTTTTAATAATATTTTTTTTGCCTTTATATTATGTATTTACAACACATGTTCTTCTAATATTAACAATGAAGATTATACAGAATTTTTTGTATAATATTTTATTTTTTTATTTTATTTTTATTTATTTTTTATTTTTTTAAGTTTGAGAAAGAGAAAGAATGATTATACATACAAATTTCTGCATTTGCTTATAAGGATTACTTGTAGATGAGTGAGGCAAGTTAATCCCACCTACTTCGAAGCTTGAGTTAGCTTTTATGAAGAGAGTGGGATTTAGCCTTCACTATTTGTGTTGTTGCTACTGTTTATGTATGGGATGTAGGCATTGGATGCTAGTGATTTGTGATGTGTATATTAGTGTTAATGGTTTCTTCATTTTGTTGATATATTTTCCAGAGTTCATTTTTTAATTCAATTCAATTCAACAACCTACCATTTCTTGGTAGGTTGTTGAGTAGCGTGGGTGTCTGATGTGATCTCACAAAAGAACCGTATGAGTTGTTGAAGGGTGTGGGGATGTAGAGAGTTGTCGTAGGTCGTGTTATACGATATGTGTCTCTCTTGTTTCGATAGGTGATGTTGAAGTAATTCCTTGTTAATGTCATGTAGTGTTTCAGGTTTTTAATGCTCAGAATTCTGTGTATCGCCATGTGCTTGTCGGATATTGGTTGTTGCGTGTAAGGTGTCCAGATCACTGTTGACACGATTTTCCTGTGTAGTGTTTCTAATTTTGTTACGTGCCTGTTTGATGTATTTGCATAGACTGTTATTCCGTATCTGAGTAGGGATTCGCAGATACCGTGATATAGTAGTTTTTTTTTATGTTGGGTGGAATAATGTCTTTAACTTGGAAGAGTTTTGCTGCGATGATCCGGAGTTTGGTGTGTAGGTATTCTATATGTTTTGTCCATTTAAGGTGGGAATCTATATAGAGACCGAGGTATTTTGCGTGTGTTACAGGTTTGATTTCGGAACATTGGCAGGTATTTTTGCTGTTAATGCAGCGGTATGTGTGACAATGTATCGATAGTGATGCAGGGTGTATGATTCTTGGGTTGTGTATTATCATCGTCTGTGTTTTGGTGCCGTTGATTAGAATTGCGTTTTGGTGGAAGTATGTTGTGATTTCGTTTCGGTCTTGTTGTGCTTTGCAGAGAGCTGTGTTAATGTCTGTGTGGATTGCTAGTAGTGCAGTGTCATCTGCGTATTGAAATATTTGACTTCTTATGGATATGTTATGAACATCTTTAATGTATATGTTGAATAGAGTGGGTGATAATATGGCACCTTGAGGTACACCGTGTTTTACTTGTATACTCCGACTGTGACATGTACCTATTTTTGCTACTTGTGTTCTGTTTGAGAGGTAGTTCTTGAACCATGTATGCAGTGTTCCTCTTATACCTATTGAGTATAGTTTGGTGAGTAGTATGTCGTGTTCAAGTGTGTCAAATGCTTTGGTTAGGTCCAGCAGTATAAGGACGGCGTACTTGTGTTTGTCGAGAGCTTTGTTTATTGTGTCGGCGATGTCTTCTAATAAAGTAATGGTGCTTTTTGTTTTCTGAAAGCCGTATTGGTTTTGTGAGATGATGTTGTACTTCTGTAAATAGTTCTGTAGTCTGGTGTGTGTTATTTTTTCTGGAATTTTTGAGATGACTGGTAGTGTAGCTATTGGTCTGTAGTTCTGAGTATCGTTTCTTTTGCCATGTTTGTATATTGGCGTAATTACTGCAGTTTTTAGTTGTTGTGGAATAATGCCTGTATCGAATATAATGTTCACGAGTTTCAAAATATTGAGTTTATTTGTTCAAAGTGTGTTATATGGTCTGTGAGTCTTATTTTGTCTATTCCTGGAGTGGTCTTTGGTTTCAGTTTTAGGAGTGCTTCTTTCAGTTTTTTTTTAGTTGTGCGATGTTGTTTGTGAAAGCATGGTTGAATGAGTCTGCTAGTTCCTCTTGATTTGTGTCCTGACCGAAGCTTTTTGCAATAAAATCTTGTGCTGAAGTTTTCTTTTTTCGGGTTACTAATTCGTTGAGTGTAGCCCATGTTTGCTTAATGTTGTCGTTATATTCCATGAATTTTTGGAAGTAGTAGCGTCTTTTTGCCCTACGGATTTTTGTTGTTAGTTTATTTCTTGTGTTTTTGTATAAGGTTTGTAAATGTGTGTTACTATGTGACTTTTTAAGTTTTTTTCCATAAATGGAAATTTTTAAATTAAATTGTAATAATTAAAGCACTCCAATTTTCTCCATTGTTTTCTGTAAGTGACATGCCAAGCCTTGCCGTTGCGGTGTGCATATCTCATCCTACATCGCCTTTTCGTAGTCAAAACATAACAAGCAGGGGCGGCTCGTGCATAGGCACTGCGAAACTGCAGCAGCCCCAATTTTTCTCGATATATAAATATATTTATTAATTTATTTATATTTGCTTGCAATATTTAATTTTATCATCAACAATCCTATACAATTCTCTTATTTTGTATAAAAAATAATAAAAATCCATCTTGTAGCGCTTGGTGGGGAGGGGGACGCTAACAGCACTGTGTTTACCACAGTGTATTTGCTACGCGTGCAAGCATATGCACGTCATAGTGAGATGCGAGCTATTAGCGTAATGCGGCACTGTCCGTCGCGCAGTTCCATTGTTGTTTATATGCAGTTTGCAGTTTATATGCAGTAGTAGAGTGTTCGTAGTGCTTATCGTGTTTACTCCGTCTCTTTAAATATTTGGACATTACAATTAAAGACATAACATTTGTTATAGCTTTTATATTAGAACATTATTGGGGTTATGATGATGGATTTTATTTTTAAGTAATTTTGAATTATACCAAACTGTATAATTTTATCGATAATAAACAATATTTTTTCATGAAACAAAACAAGAATATATTTTGTTTTATGTTTATTATCGATAAAAATATTGTTTATCGATAATAAACAATATTTTTTCATGTGTAATTGTTTTTTACCATTATTTTGATATTTTATCCAAACACATATACACTGTACTTACAATGTGTATGTATATTTCGAAAGTTGCAGCCCCCCCCCCCTCCACGATTTCAAGCCACGAGCCGCCACTGATAACAAGAGAAATAGAAGGTTGACTTCGAGGTAAAAACTAGTTCCCTTCTATAGTTAAGGAAGTCAGGGCTAATTCTTTCTAGTGAGAACCGGTTGTTTCAGATGATTGTTGTCTTCAGAATAACTAATGATATGGTTGAAACTTTCGTTTTCCACTCAACCCTATAGTAAATGCACGCTATCATTTCTGGCCATTGGAATTTCACTTAAAATAAGGCTTCGCAAGGTCATTGTTTTAATAATAGCAACCAATCCTGGCCGTCTGAAGGCCAACAATGCAGTAAATTCACCTTTTGATGTACATCCGTAGTGATTCAGTGTTACAGCGATATTTAATTCCAAAATACAAGTATTTGAAGAATAAACTGTAGTTTGATTTCATCTTATCTTTAACGTCATAGTCTCAGTGACTTGTCACAGCAAAGTCACTTGGTTTCATAGAATTTTAATTCTACGATAGGGTGTGTAATCCAAGACATAATACAATTGGCTTTCACATCCTCTAGATGCTTCAGCCATAATTCCAAGCACCCAATCAAGCCCATTAGCGATTCTTCCACCCTAGAAGGGTGGAACTAAAGGACATTGTCGTTACCGACGGAACTACGGAGGCTAAAAGACGGAGTCGAATTTTTTAATATAAATTAACATTATCTGAATTTTAACATCAAATCTCGATATATTAATAATTTAATTACTTTGGTTCAGATAACCTATTTTCATGGTGAACATCGGAAGTAACTTCACAACGCCACATCATCATAGTACAGCAAAAACGACAAGTGGTTTTATATATATATATATATATAATATTTTTTATTATTTTTACTGTAAAAATTAGATTTGGTGTTTGCTTATGTTAAAGTCATCAGTCATGTAATCATGTCAATTATTAAGTAAGAGGCCAGTTTGTTGTTTAGAGGGAAAAATCAGTTTTCGAGAGATAAAACTGATTTTCGTTGCTCTGTCTTGAAAACTCAGTTTGTTGATACCTTTATATGAGACTGACTACCTTATCTTTAGTTGAAAACTTCCTTATAAATCTTCTCTGAGTTCTAAATTGAACCTCGGTCTTTCCAAACAAAGTGCATGTTCAGTCAACTCATCCGCTTCAATATTGGTCAATTTGCCAAGTTATCGTGTTACGTGGAACATAAAATCGATTAGAGTGATTAACAGAAGCCATCTTGGTTCTAGAGCAGTCAAAGCAATAGGTATGCTCAAAGTGATTCGTTTAAGAATACCTGTTATTAAAGAGCATATCGTGGTCTTTAATCAAAACAAAAATTTGCATGATAGCAGCAAAATAATAATAATTGAAATGTGTCTTATGAATGGCATAGTATACGATTTGAAAACAGATGGTCCAAGATTTTTTGTCCTTTTATAACTTTGTCCAAGGCAACATTCGTCCGGTCGGACATTTCGTCCAATCTCAATTTGTCCCATCGATGTCAACTGACTATTATTGTCAATTGTATCAACTGACTAACTTACTACTATGCCAAATGACTAACCTCACTAACAAATGTGTCAACTAACCTAACCTAACGTGTGAGAGAGGACCATGCATATTGTCTTGCGCCCTTCTCTTTTGTGTCAACTGACTATTATTGCCAGCTGTGTCAACTGACTAACCTGACTGACCAATGTGTTAACTAACTAACCTAACCTAACGTGTGAGGGTGGACCATGCATATTGCCTTGTGTCCTTCTCTTTTGTGTCAACTGACTATTATTAATGATCACAAGTTACTTATAACTTCGTGGACCATGAAGAATATGAAGAATCGCACAAATACGATTGGACGAAATGTCCTACTGGACGAGAAAAGTAATAGACGAAATCTAGGGATTGGACGAGATTTGTATTGGACGAAATACCCTGAAACCTGGTATACCACTCTCTCTCTCTCTCTCTCTCTCTCTCTCTCTCTCTCTCTCTCTCTCTCTCTCTCTCTCTCTCTCTCTCTCGAAATCTATTTCTTTATTCTTACTGTTCCCATGAAACGTTTTCTGTCTTTTAACGTTCTTCTTCTGATTTTAAGAAGAAGAAGAATAAGATATAACAATAATAAATATTATAATATTTTACACCGATAGTAAAGCTTAAATCCTTGATTTAAAAGAAATAACTTTAACGTAATTTTGGCTATTTGATTTTTGTAAATCAATAAGTTTGAAAAACCTATTGATTTACATAGGTTTATAGGTTTTTCAAAAAAAGTCTCCAGTACAACTGGAGACTGAAGTGGCTTATAACATTATATACTTTTAAGCCACTTCAGTCTCCAGTAAACAGGGTAACGGTGTCACATCGGAAGGTGAAAAATATTCAACCACCTGAAGACATTCACAAATATCCACGCCACATTAAAACTCAAACCTACAGCCTACTGGTTGGAAACACTGTTCAACAAGTTAATCAGGCTTTCAATATTTATTTATTGGACAGAAGTGAAGTAGCGAGATTTCATGATAAACCAATTTTCATTTTTTTTAAAATGGATTAATTAATTTCTAAAGTTATACTGCGTAATTTGGTGAACAAAACAGTTTATTATGCGACAAACTCTTGTAAATGATTACACCCTGTAATGAATGGTTAATACTTTCCGATGGGGAAGAAGCAAAATTGTTTCGTGTGGTATTTAATTTGATCGACAGCGGATACTACTCTTTAAAAAAAAAAAATCTGTTTGAAGCAGTGTTACTTGTCATGAAGATTGGTCTGGGAACTTTTTTAAGGAAAACATTGTGTACATCTTAGAATTAATAACGTCTATCAGTCCGTATTGTAGCTTCATCGATCATTTATTCAAAAGACTTAAGAAAAGTTAGCAGTCTTGTAACTGCATACACTCTAGACCAGCGATAGAGTGGCCATAGAGATTACTGAGAAAACGCTGATCACAGTATGTGTGTGTGTGTGTGTGTATATATATATATCTTCTTCTTCTTCTTCCCTCTTTTACCTTGCGGTGTCGAGGGTTTTCTATTCATTTAAACGCAACCGTATACAAGGATAAGGTGGTTAGCCCTATGCCTCCTGGTGTATCCTGTGTCTGTAGAAGCGTTGAGTTCTCAAGGCCGGTTTGCATGCTTGCGGAATGAAAAACCCTGCAGTCAACGCCCAAGACTGGCTAACTTGGCTATGTCCGAGAAAGATCCAAAGCTCCTCACGTCGGCGACGGGAATCGAACCCAGGCCAACCTTTCTCAGGCATATGGTTGCGAAATGCATAGCCACTAGGCTAACCCCGTAGACATAAAGCACTAAAGCAAGAAACAGAGTCGATAATTTTTGCAGTACAAGAATAGGCCATTAAAACCAGCGTCATGAAGGCAAAAATACAAAAAATTCAAGACAGTAAATGCAGATTGTGCAAAGAAAAGGAAGAAACAGTACACCACATTATAAGTGAGTGCAGCAAAATGCACAAATTTGATACTGTAAAAGGCACGATAATGTAGCTAAGATAATTCACTGGCATTTATGTAAAAAGTACAGGTTTAAAGTATCTTTAAAAAGAAAGTGAAAAAAATTACAAAGTATCGCGAGTTGCAAGTCGAAGTTGAACGAATTTGACAAAAGAATACGAAAGATGTTCCCATAATAATAGGTGCTTTAGGCGCCATCCCTAAAACATTGAAAAACATCTAGAAGCACTCGAGTTAAATGGATTAAAAACCGGGCAGCTGCAAAAGGTCGCTTTGTTCGGCACAGCATTCATATTCAGAAGGTATTTCCACAACTCATAGGCCCCTTGGGTAAGGCTCGAATTAGTGGAATATAACCAGTCTTTTAATGAAGGATGAGGAAGCAAATCAAGCTTGGATGAATATTATATATATGAGATTTACGAGTACATAAAATATAATTTAGAAATAATTACGACAAAGATTGTTTCCAAAAACCGAAAGATTTATTACAAATCTCTCGGCTTTTGGAACATTGGTCGACTTTAGTGCTTCACAAAAAAAAAAAAAAAAAGTCAAAATAAATCCGCAAAAAGAGTTAATGAATTTAATTTAACTCTTCAAAAATTAATTTAAAAAATAATTATTTCTAGGACTGCTCAGGAATGGCGATACCGGATCTCGCCTCAGACTTTCCTTCTTATAATTGCTTATATGCTTATTTCAGAAAATGATGTCATCCCCTCACCACGTCAAGGCTATTAAAAACGATGGAAGGGCAGATATGGCCATTTTTTTTTTTTTTTTTAAAATTCCAACTTCTCACAATTTATTGGTAGGTGGCCTATTGTCAACAAACTTTGGCTAACAATCATACACCGCAGCAATAAAGGGAGGAGGGATAAGAAGACTTAAAGCTTTTCTCGTATGAATGTTACAAGTGTAAATAAAAATACCAAGTCGATTTGTTTTAATTTTTCTACTGGTAAACAGATGCTGACACGACACAAATTGTTCTGTTAAGAGCAATTTTACAATGAAAGAAACAAGAATAGTCAATATTTCCTTGTGACTAGTTGATGGTAATATACAAATAGAATCATTGTCAGTGAGTTCCCGGTCACGTTTTTAAATATAAAAGTTATTACTGCTTGATATTTGATTGCCAAATTAAAATTTGACGTCAACCTATAGTGTGTCCATAGGGATGAGTTGACAGAATATGTTCCGGAACTTTTTTTCATATATATATATATATATGTGTGTGTGTGTGTGTGTGTGGAAAGTATTTTACCTTGGATATAATAAATGTTAAAGATGCCAAGCTATTTTAAACCTGGTTTTACTCCATTTCCCAAGTAAGCAAAACAGACAAACAAGTCAAGTTTGCGCCTGCACGTATTGCAAGTCTAGCTGACCCTCAAAGTAGTGCAACTCATGGTAAAAGTAAAATAAGCTCTGATCACTATTCTTAATATTTACCCTTGCACGTAATGTATGTATTTATTTAAAAATATGAAATAAATTAGAAATTTATTTCACATGTCATTTTTTTCTTCAAATTTTTTGGAAAATAACAACATACACCGGCATTCTTTTCTAAAATTTGGTGTGATAACTAAATACAGCGTTTAAAAACACTATTTATTTATTGAAACAACAACAGATGTTTTATGCATATTAGTTGACACCTCTGAGAAGTATTTAAAAAACATGCATAAAACATCTGTTGTTGTTTCGTTGCCTAATTAATAGCAAGTTTTACTGTACAGCCTAGGATGGATGCGAAGGATCTATTGATTTAAAAGCACGTGAAATATAAATTGGATTTTTTAAAGCAAAAAACATGAAAATTAAAATGTTACGAGTTATCTCCGCATTGCAAACAAGTTTTACTCGTGCGTGCGTGTGTGCAGTGCGTGCGTGTGAGCTTTATCTTTACTTGAAATCTGGTGTGAGATAAGTATATCAGCAAGATGATGACTCCAAAATAACGTGGTTGATATTCATACGAGGATAAATCTTTATTCCACACTTTTGATAAATCTTTTTCAGCAATAACTTACTGTATATTAATCAATAATATAATTTAAGTCGTTAGACATATTTTATAAAGTACACTTAATTAGTGATAAACAGTACAGTAACAATAACAATTGCTTCGCCATTTGAAATCAGTGATATAAATAAAATAGCAGTACAGCAATCCCTCGATTAATGCGCTCTTTAAAATAGGCGTCTTAATCGAAAACGCACTAATCGAATATAGTAACCTATGGGAAAATGTATAATTCGTTCCTCAGATTTCTTTTTTGACCCTTAAGTTTTTTTTAATAAAAGAAATGTCTCAGGGCCTAGTTAAAGGAAAACCATGAAGCTGAAAGACAATAAAACATATTCAGAATATAAATTTATTATTCTGCTTCTTAACAGAGAATTGAACTAACGTAGTTTGGCGGAAATTCTGTTTTCTTTTTTTTCATACGACTGGCGGTATGGCCCTACTGCCTCTTCTGCAAAGTTTATTGGTCCTCTCTTCACCGGGGTGACGGTCTCTAAGCATTGCTGCTTACAAACTTCGATTGTACGAAAACTATTTTCACTTTTTTCTGTGAAACCTCTTTGGGCTTGTCAGTGATTAAATTTTCTTCATATTCTTCAGGATCTTCTCGCTGTGCATCTAAATTTAGCAGGTCGGAATCACTCATCTTCTCAGAATGAGATTTAAGTAACTTTGATTCATTTGAAAAGCCTCTAAAATCATTTGCACAATGTGGAAGAATGTGCTTCCAAACGGCTCGCATATTGCTAGCATTAATTTCATTCGATTTTGCGACTTTACAACCAGGCTGAGATTTTTCTGAATTTGGCTAGAAAAGTTTTGGAAGGCATTCGCTTCCAAAAAAAAAAAAAAAAAAAGGCCGGTTTCATCGACATTAAATATTTGTTGATCACAACAGTCCCCTTCTTACACAATTTTCTTCAAAATCTCTGGATATCTCGTTATCTGCAATTGAAGTTTCGTCTGTGATTAGAACATTATGTAGGCCATTTCTCTTTTTGAAACGCTCAAATCACCCAGCACTAACGTGGAATTCTTCTTTTCCATCATTGATAGCAATTTCTTTCCAGGTTACAAAGAGAAAATGCTTTTGATTTAATAAGGCTAGTGTTTAGCAGGATCCGTTTGGTTACCATCTTAGATCCATGTTTGATTTCGAGTGCATGCATGATGAACTTCAAGCAGCCTTACCTTTCTCTTTGTATTCAGCAGTTGATTCACCGATTTTTGTGTTCTTGTCCTATCTTTGCCCAGGACTCGCCTTGTTCATATTTCTTTATTATTTCAAGTTTTTTGTAATATTTTCAAGCTTTACCCACCTTTACAATGAGTTGCCCTGGTGTTGTACCATCTTTAGACTTGAACTTTGTTTCAGGCGCAAACTTAATTGTTTGCATACTTGGGATTAGGAGTAAAAATAACCAAGTTTATAAAATTTCTTAGTTATCCTAATATATATATATATATATATATAATATATATTACATGAACACAATTGTATATAACAGATACTTGCACGTTCATAATATTTCTTAAATAATAATATTAATTTTTTTATTAAAATTTATGATTACATATTTAAATTACATGTGATACATACATTGCGCACACAGATACATTTGATTACATATGATTCATACATTACATTGCATGCATTTGATTACATATGACATTAATTACATTTTTTTATTAAAATTATGATTACATATTTACAACACGTGCAGGAGACAAGGTGGAAGGGGGAAAAGGCAAAGGAACTGGGAGAGGGATATAAATTGTTCTACTCTGGAGCGAATAACGAGGGAAGAAATGGTGTAGGAATTGTGGTGTGTGGCAGAATGAAGGGTGAAGTAGTGGACGTGGGTAGAAGGAACGACAGGATCATGAGAATGAAATTGGGTCTTGGAGAAGAGCGGGTGGTCGTATTATGTGTATATGCCCCGCAAGTTGGTTGTACAGCAGAGGAGAAAGATGAGTTCTGGAACATGTTAGATGAAGAAATGAGGGAATTGGAAGAAAATGAGATGGTGATTGTCGGTGGAGACTTGAACGGACATATAGGAAGACAGAATAGAGACTGTGAAAGGGTGCATGGTGGCCATGGAGTGGGAATGATGAACCAGGAAGGAGAGAAGGTTGTGGACTTTGCCATAGCGTTTGATCTGGCAATTGTGAACTCGTTTTTCTACAAGAGGGAAGAACATTTGATAACATTTAGGAGTGGTAACAACAGTTCACAAATTGACTATATTTTGACTAGAAGAAAACATCTTAAGGTTGTGACAAATTGTAAAGTAATCCCAACAGATCAAGTAGCACAGCAACACCGACTGCTGTGCTCAGACTTTAAAATGAGATCGAAGATAAGAACCTATGGATGCCATGGGGTGAAGACAATTAAGTGGTTTCGCTTAAAACAGGAGAGTGTGAGGAATCGTTTTAGGGAGAGGGTGTTAGAGAGGATTTCGGATGGTCTGGAAAGTGTACAAGATTGGTGGAAACATAATTCAGAAGTAATCCTGAGCTGTGCAATCGAGGTGCTTGGTGAGACATCTGGAAAGATTAGAGAGCAGAAGGAGGGTTGGTGGTGGAATAACAATGTACAAGTGGCAGTAACAGCTAAGAGGAAGGCAAAGCAGAAGTGGGATGAGTCAAGAGTGGAAGAGGATAGAGAGGTGTACAGAGAGAGAAAGCAAGAAGCCAAGAGAGTTGTGGCACAGGCGAAGGCCATGGCATATCAAGATCTGTATGATCAATTAGAAACAAAGGAAGGACAGAGAAAAATTTACCAACTAGCGAAATGTAGAAATAAAGCAGCAAAGGATATCTTACATGTGAGGCAGATCAAAGACGCTGAAGGAAGAGTATTATGGAGGGATGTGGACATAAGAAACAGATGGAAAATATACTTTGAGAGACTTTTGAATGAGGAAAATGCAAGGACTCACAGAGGAGATGGGCAGCCTTCTGAGGGGATGGTGCAGAACATCAGTAGAGTGGAAGTGACGGAAGCAATGAAGAGGATGAAGAATGGAAAATCGGTGGGCCCTGACAGAATTCCAGTGGAGGCATGGAAGGCACTGGGGGAAGAGGGAATTCACCTGTTGTGGGACTTTTCATGAAAGTTTGCCAACAGGAAAATATACCCGAGGAATGGAGGGAGAGTACTCTTGTCCCCATCTACAAGGGTAAAGGGGATGCACAAGACTGTAAAAATTACAGAGGAATAAAGTTGATGTCCCACACAATGAAAATCCTAGAAAGGGTTCTTGATGGTAGATTGAGGAAGGAGGTGGAGATTGCAAAGGAACAATTTGGCTTCATGCCGGGTAGATCAACAACAGATGCTATCTTTGGGTTACGGCAGATGATGGAAAGGTATCGAGAGAAACAAAGGGAACTACATATGGCATTTATTGATCTGGAGAAAGCATACGATAGCGTGCCAAGGCAAGAAATCTGGAGGTGTCTGAGGGAGAAGAAGGTGCCGGAGAAATATGTCAGGTTGTTGCAGGAAATGTACAGAAATGTGAACACAAGTGTTCGGACCTGTCTGGGACAGACAGAAAGTTTTCAAGTAACAGTTGGCTTGCATCAAGGGTCAGCATTAAGTCCGTTTCTGTTTAATATTGTGATGGAGGTGGTAACAGAGGAGGTGAGAGAAGATGCGCCTTGGACAATGTTGTATGCAGATGACATCTTGCTGTGTGCAGATTCAAGAGAAGAAGCGGGAACTAAACTGGAAAGCTGGAGAAAAGCACTGGAAGAGAGAGGTATGAGACTGAGCACAAGTAAGACAGAGTATATGTGTTGCACAGTGGGCGGCAAACAGGAGACAGATCTGGAGCTGTAAGGAAATGTCATCAGGAAGGTAAGAGACTTTAGATACTTAGGTTCAACAGTGGAAGAAGATGGAGGAGCTGAGAAGGAAGTGGGATGCAGGATACAAGCGGGTTGAAGGAACTGGAGGGAAATGGCTGGAGTGTTATGCGATAAGAGGATGCCGGTCAATCTGAAAGGCAAAATCTATAGGACAGTAGTGAGGCCAGCTATGACATATGCTATAGAAACTGTGGCCCTGAGGAAAAATAACATCAGCAGGATGGAAGTAGCAGAGACGAGAATGCTTAGATGGATGTGCGGTGTGACCAGAAAGGATCGTCTGAGAAATGACTATGTGAGGGGAACAGTGAAAGTTACAAACTTAGGAATGAAAATACAGGAGGCAAGGTTGAGATGGTTTGGTCATGTGATGAGGAGGGAGGACGAATATGTGGGAAAAAGGGTCATGCAGATGGATGTGCAAGAATGAAGAACTTGGATGTGGTGACAGCCCAAGACAGGAAGGTGTGGAGGAGACTCATTATGAACAGTAACCCCACTTAAGTGGGACAAGCTGCAGAAGAAGTTTAATATTTTTTTTTTTGTAACAATGAAATTTGCACAGAATGAAATTTGTACAACAGCAACAACAATAATAATAATGTTCTGTATCACCAGTGAAACTGTTGTTTAAATGATACCTTGTTTTTGTTATCATTTATGTGAATAATAATAATAATAATAATAATAATAATAATAATAATAATAATAATAATAATAATAATAATAATAACAAATTATTATTATTATTATTATTAAACGCTGCATTGGATAAAAACAGAATAACACTAGTCGTATTCATAGACCTAACAAAAGCATTTGACACACTAACACAGAAAACCTTGTTAACGAAACTAACGCATATCGGAATCGGTGGTCGTCTACTCCAGTGGTTTAAAGCATACATGAAAAACATGAAGTACATCACATGTATAGGATCAGCGTACAGTAAAGAAGTACCAGCAACCTGTGGAGTACCGCAATGAAGCTGATCTCCCATTCTATTTAATATATACACACACGACATAAGCTATCTTCCCCTAAAAAGTAAAATCTTCCAGTAAGCAGACGACACGGCCATAGTATCCATTCAAACAACGCAAATATCGCTTACACAAATATGCAATCAATTAACCGAAAACGGGATATATATATAAACCCTGGAAAAACAAAGCTAATGATATTCAAAAACCCCCAAACCCTGCCCATAGAAAATATCTCACTATCCGACATTCATCCTCCTATACACAAAGCGCTGAACTTAAAACCACAACCATCACACAAGTGAAAACAACATGCTATCTCGGACTTCACTTCGATGCTGATCAAAGTTGGAATAGTCATATAAACTACCTACACAACAAACTCAGGATAATAGCGAGCAAACTGTACCGATTAAAAGACAATGCCCCAACACACATAAAAATACTAATCTATAAAGCATTATGAGAAAACATTTTAAGATACGCAATCACGTCATATGCATTCTGTGCAGAGTACATGCTTAACAGGTTACAATGGTTGCAAGATAAAATGGTAAAAACTGATATTCTGGGAACAACCCACACTTATGCAGGCAGCATGGACACAACACAAAATATTTAAGGTGAAAAACACTTATGCCACTATAAAAACAGAATTAAGCCTGTTGTAAATATGTAATATTATGTGTTGTAAATATGCAATCATAATTTTAATAATAAAAAATGGTTGAATTTTTTTTTTTTTAATGTAATCAATGTATGTATTTGGAGGAGCTGAGAAGGAAGTGGGATGCAGGATACAAGCGGGTTGGAGGAACTGGAGGGAAATGGCTGGAGCGTTATGCGATAAGAGGATGCCGATCAATCTGAAAGGCAAAATCTATAGGACAGTAGTGAGGCCAGCTATGACGTATGCTATAGAAACTGTGGCCCTGAGGAAAAATAACATCAGCAGGATGGAAGTAACAGAGATGAGAATGCTTCGGTGGATGTGCGGTGTGACCAGAAAGGATCGTCTGAGAAATGACTATGTCAGGGGAACAGTGAAAGTTACAAACTTAGGAGTGAAAACACAGGAGGCAAGGTTGAGATGGTTTGGTCATGTGATGAGGAGGGAGGACGAATATGTGGGAAGAAGGGTCATGCAGATGGATATGCAAGGAAGGAGGAAGCGTGGACGGCCAAAGAAGAGATGGAAGGAGCTGGTAGAAGAGGACTTGAGGATGAAGAACTTGGATGTGGTGACAGCCCAAGACAGGAGGATGTGGAGGAGACTCATCATCAACAGTGACCCCACTTAAGTGGGAGAAGCTGCAGAAGAAGATACATGGAATCAAACGCACGTTTGATTCCATGTATGTAATGTATGTATCATATGTAATCAAATGTATTATTATTATTATTAGAGAGGGCGCTGTGTAAGCATACGAACGGTTGCATGGTCGTATCGCTCGTCCCATTTTTATAGTTTTAATGTGGTTCTAACTCCTGTTTTTAATTTAAAAGTGCCATAAAGAAACTCTACTTGTCACGCTGAAGACAGTGACATATAATTCATCGAAATCGGCCAAGTGGAATCCAAAATCTGAGTGTGCTAAAAAAATTGAAGCGTACACCGCGGTTGTTAACGAGTACAGAACAAAGGACGTCGCCATCTTTGCAGCTGTCCAGAGTAAGAAAGGAGAGTCATGAAGTGCAACAAGTGTCAGAAGGAATTGCCGTCCGAAGGATGTTACATAACCTGCAGAAATGCCATAAGAATCTTCACTTTACATGTTCCGGACTTTCTGAAACAACCTGGCAACGCAAATCCAATGCCAAACGAGAAGAATGGAAGTGCCTAAACTGTAGAGAGAACAAAGAAACGCCACCACCCACGACGCAACTGATTACGCAGGAGGTAGAATCGGACGATGAACTGAACAGACAACAAAACACCGGTGAGTCTTATAATTTGAGTTCCGTTAATTTATTACTAGAAAAAGGTTTAGAAAATATAAAAGCCAGCTTGGTAGATCTTGTCCAAGAACTATTTGATAAACAGAATAAAGAAATAACAAAAAAAATTAGCGAATATGAAGAGTTTGTTAAATTTAATAATTCAAAAGTCCAAGAAGTCTTACAAACGGTAAAAGACATTAAAACCAGCATTAACGCATTAACTGAGAGGCAGCACAAATTGATAAAAGACACATCGGAACTCCGTCAAGAAGTTAATTCCCTCAAACAACAATACGAAGTTTTAAACCAACAGCAACATAAAGAAGACCTTGTCATAAACGGTCTTCCAGAAACCGAATCCACAGAAAATCTCAGAGACGTAGTTCTAAAGTAGGCCACAATTGACATCCCCTTACAGCATAAAGATATTCAGACCATAAATCGGTTTCCCAGGAAGAACAGAAAACAAGGTTCGCCACGACCGGCACCAGTCATAGTTCGTCTGACAAGCAAGGCTACAAGAGACAATCTCATAAAAGCCAGCAGACTGAAAAAACCAGTAGTCAAGGATTTAAATGCATCGCAAGACAATACGCCAATCTTTCTATCTGAATATTTAACACCTTTCAATCAGAATGTTTTGCACCAAGCAAGAAAGGAAAAAACAGAAAAAAAGTATCAATTTTTATGGATCAAAGACGGCAAAATATTCTTGAAAAAGTCACAGACTTCAAAGTCTATACAAATAAAAAGCTCGGAAGATATAGACAGGTTGCCAGAGTAAAACAAAAGACTCTAACTTAGTTCAATAAGAAGATCTCAACACAACAAAGATGAATGTTAACCATCAGATAGATGTAATTACACCAGAATACATCAGTAATTGTACTTTCGAATCTCTTGATGCATGGAAACAAAACACAGTACAAGCGAGAGGTCTCTCAATCTTGCATATTAACATCAGAAGCATCCGAAAACATTGGTTATTATTACAGGCTTATCTGAGGAATTACACTGATATTATTGATATATTAATTCCTACAGAAGTATCCATAACTAATGACGAAGCGACTGCTTTCCAAATTCCAGGCTTCCAACAACATAGATCATGCCGCCAAACAAGAAGAGGGGATGGAATACTAATATTTATGAAACAAAAATTAATAGCAAAAGAAATGGCCTATCAGTTTGGGTATGCTGAAACCCTCTGTCTCGAAATCATTAATACCACGAATACACAGCATCCCATAATACTAAATGCAATTTACAGGCCACCAAACCTAAACATGGTAAAATTCTTACACGAACTCAATTGCTGGCTTTCAAGCCAAGAAATATACTCAACCGAACACCTAGTGATAATTGGCGACATAAACATAAATATTGCAAATAAAAACCAGAACAACACTGTACAATACCTAGACACACTATCCATGTACAATCTAATACCAACAATAACATCATGTACTAGAGAAGAAATATTCGGAAATATTATCACTGCCTCCTGTCTAGACCATATAAACGTCCGAGCATCACCAAATAGTTACACTGCATCAGTCATAAATTGCAAAGTAGCAGACCATTACTTCACCGCTCTAAACCTGCACACCAAGACAATACCCATGCAATGTCCCACAGAAGAAAAACGACAGAAAACAATAGACGAAGAAATAGTCAACCACGAAATAAGAAAAACAGACTGGGAATACCTGGCATCAGATTCAGCAGATATCTTATACAACAACATTAAACTCACACTGGAGGAAATATATAAGAAAGCTACAAAGAAAGTCCGAATTCGATCAAAAACAACACAAAATCCTTGGATAACACAAAACTTAATCCTAGAAATACACAGAAAGGACGCTTTATGGAAAGAATTAAAGCGATATCCAAATAACACAACCTTAAAAACTGAATATAAGATAACAAGGAATCGCCTTACAACACAAATCAGAAATGCAAAAAGAAGCTACTACAGAGACAAATTAACCTCCGCACAAAACAACATGAAACAAACCTGGTATCTGATTAATGAGATGCTAGATTCTGTTCCCAACACCACTGTCTCCGAAACCATAAAACACAGCTTCATGAAAGACGCAAAACCTACCCAACAACTAGCAAATGACTTTAACCAATACTTTGCAGACTCCATCCAAGAACGTCACAGAAATATTCCCCCAATCACAAAACGAGACCCTCCACTTGGACCGTGATCAAAACAGACATTATGGTTCCCAACCATAAAAGAAGCAGAACTTCTCTCAGCAATACATCAAATCAAACCAAACAAAGGCCCAGGAATAGATGGTATCAGACCCAAAGATATAAAGCAACATGCAACTAGTTTAAGTCCAATCCTACTAAAACTAATAAATAAAATATTTAAAACAGGACAGATACCAAGTATGCTAAAGACCGCCATAATTACACCCATATACAAACAAGGAAAAAGAAATTTAATCAGCAATTACAGACCCATAGTAACATTACCAATTATCAATCAAATTATGGAGCGGATCATACTGAAGAAACTCACACCATACACTGAGATCTTTAATATTATCCCCAAAACACAATATGGTTTTAAGAAAAATAAGGGAACAACATCTCTCTTGGAAGACTTTACAGATGTAATTAATACCGCCTTAGAGACAAAAACAAAATAGCCATGGTAGTCTTTATAGATCTAACCAAAGCATTCGATACACTTACACATCAAACCTTGTTAGAAAAGCTGAGGCATGTTGGAATAGACGGGCCTCTTCACAGGTGGTTTAACAACTACCTCCAAAATAGAAAGCATATCACACATATCGGATCAAACCGAAGCAGAGAGCTACCAGTAACCTTTGGAGTGCCGCAGGGAGCTGTACTCTCCCCAACTCTATTCAACATTTACACTCACGATATTTATCAGTTACCACTCAAAGGTAAGATATTCCAGTACGCAGACGATACAGCAATAATATCCATCCATAATAACGCAAGCATAGCCCAAACAAATATGCAACATGATATAAATCTGATCATAGACTGGCTCACGAAAAACTCCATACACCTAAACTCAGAAAAGACAAAATTAATGATATTCAGAAATCCACTGACTCGACCAGTTGAAAACAAATATATAACTATCCAATATCCACTTTCCAACACAAAAAACACACAGAACAGCAAAATCACCACAATCACTCAGGTTGAAACAATACGATACCTTGGAATTTACCTCGATGCTGATATGAACTGGAATAGCCATATAAAACATCTACACAACAAACTCTGAACAATAAGTGGCAAACTCTACATATTAAAAGACATAGTTCCCATACGCCTAAAAACACTAATATACAAAGCACTATGCCAAAATATACTAAGATACGCTATAACAACGTATGCTTTCTGTGCACCCTACAAATTAAATAGATTATTGTCGCTACAGTACAAAATGACAAAACTGATCTTTTCGGAACAAAGAGAAAATCACGACCTTATAAACATTGCAATGGCAGAACACAAAATACTGACAGCAAAACATTTATGTCACTATGCAGCCTTGCTAAAACATTATTTCGATGCCAACTACAGGACAGTTAGAAATACATACCGTATAACAAGACCTCAGACTACTAATTATATCACATATAAATACAATAATCACTACGGAAAGGCCACGCGAAACTTCTACATCCCAGACATGATAAACAAATTACCTTCCTGTCCCAAACACTCCACGCTGAAGAAATGACGACCATAAAACTCATATTTCAATACTGCCGTTGATGTTTAGGATTAGGGCAGTGTTTCTCAACGTGGGACGTCCGCCCGACAGGGGGGAAATTTGAATATTTTGGGGGCAATTAGAAAATGATGTTGCATTCGTCACCTGATCACTGATAGGAGGACATCAAAATCGTTGAGGCGTTGAGGTGGGGCATGATCCAAAAAACGTTGGGAAATACTGGATTAAGGGATGGCGGCAGTTACCTGCCGTGCTCTGCTTCAATGTCTCTAAAATCTTTGAGAGAGCTATAGGCTCAGCTGTCGATAATGAGATTTCGAAAATCAGCTCCGCCTCTCATTTAAAATATATATATATATACAGTCGGGTCTCTTTTTATGCGGTAGATACGTTCCACCGAAAACCGCATATAAAAAAACCGCACAAAAAAGGCCTAAACTTACGTTGAAAAATCAGGGATACGTTCCATAATTTTCTAAAACCGCATAAAACCGAAGCAATGAATTAAAATAAACCTAAAATCGCATAAAAAAGTTTATGAAAATTCAGGAAAATAAGAATGCCTAAGTTTGTTTTAAAGCTTTATTCATTTAATTGCAGTCGTAGACTTCTGTGGCTAATTGGTTCAAGAGATATATTTCGGTGATTACACCACATTTTTTTATTATTCAGTTATATAAAACACTGAAATAATATTCATTTTATTTTATTTTATTAAATTTTATTCATTTAATTTTATTGAAAAGTAACATTTTTTTAACATTTTGCCATCAGAATTATCATCGCTATTAGACAATATTCGGCAACGTTTGCGAACCGGTGCAAAATCACTTTCATCACCAGAAGAGATAGTCAGCGCATCTGGTCTGTATGGTAAAGGCAATGGTTCTTCACAAACAGAATTAGCTTCACTCTCGTTCTGTGCTGATTTTTTTTCTTCTGACAATGTAATTAGTGATTAAACTTTGCGATGATGATTTCACTAAATTTTTTATACAGCTCGCGATATCCAGACATACAGTTCTTCAGCTCACGTTGGAATTTAAAGGCTCGTTCAGAATTTGTGTCATTAACAAGAAAATTATTTTCCAATTTATTGCACAGTTCAAGACCTTCTCGAATTATATTTGCAGTGAGGAGGACAGGTTTTTCTTCAGCTTCACTATCGTTTTCTGGATTTTCGACGATATCTAAAGTTAATCGATATCCAATAATATCATCTTCACTTAAGGCATTATCCACAAGCAATTCCTCTACATCGTTCTGGCTAAATGTATCAAAACCTTTTCCACCAATTTCATTGCCAAAATAATGATTTCAGCTGATAATGTAGATGTTTGCATGGTTGCACTGTTTGCAACACATCCAGGCCAAGCTGCTTTCCAGCAGGCATTTAAAGTCTGTGGTCTTATTTCAGCAATATCAGATGCAACATGATTTAAGCAGTCCAAAATAGAAAATTTTTTCCAAACGTCAGTTAATGTTAATGATTCATTTTCTAGTTTATCCAATATAAATTGAAAAGTGTGCTTAACGTAATATTTTTATAAGTAGCAATTATGCCTTGATCTAATGGATGAATAATACTTGTTGTATTGGGTGGAAAAAACACTACCTGCACATTTGGATGTTCTAAATGTGGATGACTTGGTGCATTGTCAACAATTAATAAAACTTTAAAATTTAGAGCTTTTTGCTTATCTTTCCACTTCTGGTACAAAGCAATTATTGAACCATTCAGTAAATACAGCAGTTGTTACCCAGGCCTTTGTATTAGCCATCCAATGTACAGGCAGCTGTTTTAGATCTTTGTCTTTTAGAGCACGTGGTCTTAGAAATCGATTTACTAGGAGGGGTTTCAACATTCGATCTCCTGATGCATTTCTACAAAGTAACAACGTTACTCGATCTTTGCTTGCTTTAAACCCACTTGCTTTTTTGCTCAGACTTTGCGATGTAAGTTCGACTAGGCATTTTCTTTCAAAACAATCCTGTTTCGTCAGCGTTAAACACTTGATCGGGATAATATCCATCATCTTTAATAATTTTGGCTAACTTCTCTTGAAAATTTTTGGCTGCTTCTTCATCTGCTGCTGCAACCTCGCCTGTAATCTTCACGTTATGAAGAGTATTCCTTTTTAAAAACCCAGTTTACCATCCTTTGCTAGCCCAAAATTCTTTATCAGTCTGAGAAGCAGAAGTAGACGGCTCCAATTGCTTCATTTGTTCATAAAAACCGAAGAACTTTTTGTTTAATTAAATAACCACTTATAGGAATTCTTCTTTGAGTTAATTCTTCAATCCAAATTACGGGCGCTCGTTCCGTGTTTTCTAATAAAGCATTTCTTGACTACGATGATAATTTGGCACTTAGTTTTGTGCCAGAAATGACAGATTTTCTTATTGCGACTTCATTCTTTTTAATTGCTCTTATAGTAAATTCGCCTAAATTAAAATGTTTACCAATCACCGTAGATCCGTCTTCTTTTGCTAAGCGATCTAAAATTGCAATTTTAATTGTGCTTTTTTTCTCCATTGGGCCAAATTTAATTAATTGTTAATTAATAATTATTGACCAATTATTAATTAATAATAATCAGCTAAATTAAAAATTAATTATTAATGAATATATTACAAAACAAACAAGGTGCTCCATGAAAATTTCAGGATTTGTGAAGTGTTTACTTTGTAGGAAAAGTTTGGAAAACGCTGAATTATCCTATTATCGGAATGGATTATCCTTCTGTTGATTATCTTCTGAAGTGTCGAAAGGTCTCGTATCTGTGGGTGTGCACCGCATAACTCCAAATCCGCATAAAAAGAGACCCGAGTGTGTGTGTGTGTGTGTGTGTATTCATTTTTAATATTAACTGACTTAAAACCCGAGAATTACAACAAAATGAGATTTATTTGAAAACGCAACATGCTTCGTCGAGATTGACTTCATCAGGCGTTAAGAACATAGAAAGATATTAAAAGACACTGAAAATAACATTGAGACACTCTAAAGCTATACAATTATAAAGTTATAATATTCGACTGTATATTACAGTTATTATGAACTTGAGCTATAGTCCGTGTTAAAGTTCTATTGTTGTACACTTGTGCGTGTGTAGAACCACGCGATCTCCAGTATCTGATAGTAGAGCTGAAAGAGTCAGGCAAATTATAGCTGAGATTATTGTTCATATGAAGCGGGTCCAAGGTGATTTCTTTTGACTCCACAATGCGGCGTTCCACATCATCATGGCAAATGTGTAGGTTTGAAGTTGAAGTCCAATTTATCTCATGTTGGCGGCTTTCGTTGTTCGTGTTTATTGAAAACAGGACATGGCCCGACAGAGCAGTTGCTCTGGTTCTCTTATAAGGAATGTCTCTCTGATGCTCCTCGAGTCGTAGTAGGATAGATTTCTCCGTTTGCCCATAGTAAGGCTTTCCGCACTCGCATGTGACCTTGTATACACCTGGGAATTGTAGAAGGTTGTGAGATTGTTTATAGTTGTTGAAACGCGATCTTATTTTTGGCAGAGTCGAGAAGCACGTATGTATGTTAAACTTCTTTAGGATTCTACTCAGCTTTTTTGATAGTGTGCTGATATATGGCAAGACGACATGACCTTTGGAGTCGTCCTGTGTCTCTACGTTGCTACGTTGACGGTGGGATAATTGGGTGTTAATACTTTTTAACACTTTCATTGCCAAGCTGAAAATTGGAATTTCGTGTGGTGGCCAAATTTTTTTAATTTTTTTATTTAGTTAGCGACGTCCACGCGATAACGCGTGATCGTCCGTTTGGTGAGAGCTCGCATCGCGCGATATCGCGTGTTTGGCAATGAACATGTTAAAGAGTAGCCATTGTTTTTAAAGGTCCATTTAAGATATTGTAGTTCTTTTTTTAGTTCTTCTTCATCTGACAGTACAGATCTTGCACGATTCGCAAGAGTTGATATAATACCCAACTTTTGCGCTGGATGGTGATCTGAGGATGCATGCAAATATCTGTCCGTGTGTGTTGGCTTTCTAAATATAGAGACTTTTATTGATTCAGGCGTCTTGGTGAGTTTAACATCTAGGAAACAGATGGAACTATTTTCTTCAATCTCCATGGTCAATTTTATATCCTGATGGAGGTTGTTTAAGTGGTTGAGAAACCTGTGAAGATTCTCAAGGTGCACCGCACCTTGAGAATCTTCACAGGTTTCTCAACCTGTGAAGATTTCTCAATCTTCACAAGGGGTGCACCGCACTCGGGTGGCAACATTGATAGGGCGGAATTTTATGTAGCTAATATCTAATTTGGATTATACAATGCAGTATTAGGGGGCGGCCGATAAAAGTTTGCACCCCGGGCGTCAAATACCCTTGGCGTGCCCCTGAATTCATAGGCAGTGGCAACAGCGCATTCAGCGGCAACCTCCCTCGGCAGTCGGCACGTGTCCAGTATTGGTAGAAATAGGAATACAAATACCAATAATACGGTCCATTCCACGACCAAGATGGAATTTTAGAAAAGAACTGGATAAAATAGTAAGATGGATATCTCCTGTGGGTGAGGGCTGCAGCGGATTCATTGGAGCAGTTATATCAACAGCTAAGAACTATATTCCAAGGGGTTTCCGAAAGAAATACATACCTGGCTGGAATAAAGACCGTGAAGAGCTATACCAAGTCTACTCAGAATCTGGCGACTGTGACATAGCTGACGAATTACTCCAGAAGCTTGATAATGAGTGCAGAGAAAAACTGATAAAAACTACAGAGGACTTAGACTTTAAAAAATCAAGTAGAAAAGCATGGAGCCTATTAAAGAAGTTAGGTGGAAGTAATCCAATCACTAGTAAAGATCCTTTGGTGACTCCAGATCAAATTGCCTGTTGAATAACCTCGCTGTCTAGAGCCCCTCAAGATCATCATCATCAACACACACACACACACACACACACACACACACACACACACACACACACACACACACACACACACGGGAGGTTAAATGAACACTCAGAAACTTACGACAAAGTGCAGATGGCAGTTCCCAATTTTCAAGAGAATTTACCAAAGACGAAATAACTGAGGCCTTAAAGGAGGTGAAAACCGACAAAGAAATGGTGTTCGCCCTGAATTCTTGGTAAACTGTGGAAAAAATGCTCGTCAATGGCTAACAAGATTGTTTTCTCACATTTTAAGGATGGGAAACCTTCTAACAGCCTTTACGAGAACCAAAATAACAGCCATATTAACACCCAACAAGCCTCAAGATCAAGCAGAGAACTATCGTCCAGTTGCGCTCCTCAGTTGCTGTTATAAGCTCCTCGGAAGATTCCTTAATAGAATTGGGCCCAAAATATCTGAAAGATATCTCTGTTGAGCAAGCAGGCTTTAGACTCAACGTAGTTGTAGAGACCAAGTACTTAGCCTTACTACTCATATCGAAGCAGGCTTCCAGAGATGTTTGAAAACCTCTGTTGTGTTTGTTGACCTTAATACATACGACACGGTATGGAAAGAGGGGATATTATATATAAGCTGATACAGGTCATACCATGCCAATCCATCATACGACTTATTGGTAACATGCTTCCTGACAGGTTCTTACATGTGGTACTGGGAAACAAAATGAGCAAACTGAGAAAGTTGAACAATGGGCTTCCACAGGGTTCAGCATTAGCACCAATTCTATTTTAATCTTATTCAACTTACATACATCTGACCTACCGAGTAGGTCAAAAAAAATTGCTTATGCTGATGATATAGCCCTCACCATCCAACACAAGAGCATTGGAGTAACTGAAGATATTCTCGCAAATGACCTTAGAACCACTGGGAAATACTTTCATAAATGGAGACTAGCACCAAACCTCAATAAGACCGAGGTTAGCTCTTTTCACCTAAACACCAAGTTGGCAAATAAGAAATTTGAGGTCAGCTTTAACAACACAATGCTCCAGCATCAAGATTTCCCTAAATATTTGGATAGAACACTATCTCTCAAAAGTCTCTCTTTAAAGATCAGAACCCGTAATAACATCATACAAAAACTGTGTGGTTCTACATGGGGTTCTTCTGCTATTACACTGCGATACTCCACGTTGGCCTTAGTCTACTCTGTGGCAGAATATTGTTCACCAGTATGGCTAAACAGTCCTCATATCAAGAAAATAGACACGCAAATAAATGCAGCGATGAGAACAATAACAGGTTGTGTCAAATCCGCTCCCCTCTACTGGCTTCCAACTTTGAGCAATATTGCACCACCGGACCTGCGCAGACAAAATGCTTTAGTAAAATAATACAAAAAAATAAACAGCAATTTCCTGTTGCCGATACATGAAGACCTCCCATATATAAATATGAATCGCCTTAAATCCCGACGGTGTCCATTAATATTGACTGAAGAACTAGTAAATAGCAATTTCAATGTTAATTCGAAATGGCCAGAAACTTGGAAAAAAAAATCGCCACCAAACTTAAACAAGTATATCCTTCCCAACCAAAATCCGAAAAGGATCGAGCTTCCACGTCATCTATGGAAAAGCATAAATAGACAGCATACACAAGTGGGGAAAATCACTTACATCCTAATGCGACTGTGGGGGCCATAAACCAAACCATCCGGCACATTGTGGAGGACTGCAGCATAAGAGCAGGGTCACCTACCCTGGTGACCTGAGAGACTTTTTTGAGGCAGATCCTTCAGCTCTTGATTGGCTATCTGAACTAGACTTAAAATTTTTACCTGATATTTGTATATATGGGACACGGTCAACTGGGCGATGGAATAAAAGATCAAATATGCAATTCTATTCTGTTATTCTATTACCAGGTAAAAATGAGTTAAGGAACGGTATAAACATAAAAGTTGAAAAATCTCGCTTATAATTAAATTTATTTAAGTTTATTTTTATTGTGTAGTTAGGTTAGGTTATTACAAATTAAACTACAAATTATGTTTGTTAATTACAAAATAACATTACTAAATGAATTAAAAAACTATTTTTTTCTTTATTTTAATATTGTGCAATTATATCTTCATTTTTAAATCATTTTCGGACCACTCTTTTTAACCATGTCTTTCTTAAATGATCCCACAAATTTTGATATATGATATAAACGAAAATATATATTATTATTATTATTATTATTATTCGTGATACCTGCAAGGAGTCCGAAGACTCATCGCGGAAGGACAGCTATTGTACAACTCTTCGTCTCCACCACTACACCGAACCTCTACTAACAATCATCTACATCAGCGCCATCTACTGCCCAACACCACCACAGCTAGTTTTTTTTTTTTTTTTGTCTGTAAATTGCGTGTATTCTGAAGGGCCGATTTGTCTGTATGCCCGAGTTTCCGGGAGGAAAAACCCTGCTACCTCCGTATGAGATTGGCTAACTCACCTTCCATAAAAAGTCCATATAAAGATTCCTCCAGTCATGACGAGACTCGAGCCTAGGCCTTTCCCAATTGAAGGGCCCAACGTACCGTCGTTCTTCCAATTGCGTTACGGAGGCGCTCATTTATTAACTAGCTGACTCATTTTTAGTATGGGAAATTTCAAAATAACTTCTATACAATTCGTAATTCTACACAATAAAAATAAACTTAATTATAAGCGAGAGTTTTCAAATTTTATGTTTATACCGTTCTTTTAACTCATTTGCCAAAAAAATATTATTTAAATTTACCTGGCAATATATCAACAGAATAGAATTGCATAATTGATCTTTTATTCCATCGACCAGTTGTGTACCAGTCGTGTACCCGTATATGCGCATTACTTGTCTCATTTTTATTGTCTGCACAAATATGTATTTATATATTCTGATGTCATGTGTCTTTATTATGCCATACGCTGAATAAATAAATAAATGTGTGTTTATCGTTAAATATTTCACGATGTTTTGTGCAACATGGCCGCTACACGCCCAATCAAACAACTTGTGAAGAATCACAGAAAAAAGAGGCGAGCAAATGATCTTGAAACGAAGTTGCAAGTTATAAAGCAACATGAAGCTGGTAAGCCCGTCAATGTAATGCCACATGACTTCGGATGGTCTCATTTAACAGTGACGACCATTTTGAAAAATAAGGATAAAATCGTAGAGGCTATGAAAGGATCTGCTTCCATTAAATCGATGCCAGTGACGAAGCAACGACAAGATCCTATCGGTGATATGGAAAAGATACTTGCATAATGGAGAGAGGACCTGAACCAAAAGCGCATACCCCTTAGCGCTATGACCATAACCGCAAAGGCACTAAATCTCTTCAACCTGTTGAGGGAAAAAGCAGGACCCGATTAAGACTACGAAATCAACGCTTCTTCCGGTTGGTTCATGAGATTCAAGAAGAGTTTTGCGCTGCATAATGTGAAAACGTATGGTGAATCTGCAAGTTCCAATGAGAAGGCTGCCAAGGAGTTTGTGGAGAAATTGGATAAAATTATTACAGAGGAAAATTATTTACTACAGCAAATATTTAATACGGATGAGACTGCCTTGTTTTGGAAAAAAAAAAAGGCCGAGCGGACATTCATCCATCAAAAGGTAAAATCTATGCCTGGTTTCAAAGCTCTTAAAGACCATATTACGATTCTATCAGGGGTAATGTGGCTGGATAAAAACTGAAACCATTTGTGATATGGCACAGTGAGAATCCACGAGCCTTCAATAACATTAGGAAGCATAATTCATTATTAGAGCAATAAGAAGTCGTGGATGACTCAAAAATTCTTTGAGGATGCCTTAATCAACTGTTATGCAAGTGAAATGGAAAGCTATTGCGTGAAAGAAAATGTAGAAAATGAAAGAAAATGATCTTCACCCCAAGATCAAGGATAGGTTTTTCCTTCCAAACACTACTTCACTGATCCAGCCGATGGACCACGGGGTTCTTTCAGTGTTTAAGGCTTATTATCTGTGGAGAACTTTATCACAAGCCATTTCTGCTACTGAAGGAAATGACCAGACTCTCATGCAATTCTGGAAAGCATTCAATATTTATCATGTTATTAAAGATATTACTGTGGCTTGGGATGAAGTGACCTCTCAATGTATGAGTGGGCATATGGAAAAGACATTAAAACGGTTTGTGCCGATTTTGGAAGTTTTGAAAAAATGAAGACCTTTGTAAATTAAGAGAAGAAATAGTGGGCCTAGCAAACAATCCAAATCTCGAAGTGAATGATGACGATATAGTTCAACTCAGAAAGTGTCCCTGAAGAGTTCGCCACGAAGAATTGGTCGAACTGAAGGAACAACGTGTTGCAGAAGAGAAAGAGTGAGAAAAGGAAGAGGGAAAAGGGAAACAAGAAGAGGTAGTTAAACAATTCGCAGTGAACGGTCTTGCATAAATGTTTTCTGCAGTTAGCGATGTTCTCAAAATGGCTGAAGGCATGGACCCCAATGTTGAACTATTTATTAGTAGAAAGAAAAGTACACGATGCGTTTGTTTGCTATAATCAAATTTCTGATGAAAAGAAGAAGAGGAATAAGAAAAGCACATTGGACATTTTCATCAACAAAAAAAAAAAAAAAAAAAAAAAAATGTTACACCAGAAGAGCCGCAGCCTAATCTTTCACATGTGGAAAGTAATTAAGATGTGATTATGGGGTTGATTTGGGTGATTATTCTCCTGTTTTATAGTGGCAGTAACCGTACAATTTCATAAGGTTTAAAAATTAAAATGACAGTATACTTATTACAGTTAAGTCCCTAACCCCTATAACTGTGCTGATTTAATGCATCGACTTACGTCCGCCCGACTTACCTCCTGCCGGATGAAACGGAACCCCGACGTAAGTCGAGGGATGAATATATATAGATATATATATATATATATAGATAGATAGATATTTTTTATTTTTTTATTGTGAACATAACAATCTTATTTACAGGATTAACCGGTTTTTGGTTCTCTGCAGTCAGGCAGAGAGATTACATGCTCATATTCTTGTTGAGGTATGTTACATCGAAGTCACTTAAAAGACAAATTACATTTTTTTTTTTTAGATTAAAGCCATTAAGAGTTATTCTAACATGATACTGTATAAGATCATAAAAGTGGAAGAACATAGGAGTTTCTATTGCACAATATTGTCTATTTACATGAGAGTGCCGGCTGATTAATTTTCGCACTGTTTAGCACAACAATCCTTCTTTTTTCCCCTTTCTTGGGGGGGGGAGGTGTCACTTCTATGCTGGAAAGTGAATTATAATGCAGTCGCCCTGCTCAGCCAGGAGTTGATTCCGTGGATTCCAGTCTTGGTGGAAAAGATCTAAGGTGTTGTATTGCCTGTGGTGGTGATACTCGTGTAGGATCCGACTTCTCACCTTTTGTTGGAAGGCTGCAGTGAGTCGGTCAGTTGCCTCTCTCTGTGAAGTTGCTGTGCTGTCTGGTCTTGTATGTCTGAGGTAGAAGTTGTATATTACCGCTTTCGCGGTGATGAAAAGGTAGTTGCAGAATGAATGGTTATTTGACTCCGCATGGACGAGATTGAAATATTCCTCTTCTGTATGAAGACTACCACAGGTGAGAGCTGCCGTTTCCCGAGACAAACTGATTAATTGGGTGTTGACTGGGCATTCCAAGTAGATATGCCGGACTGTTCCTAATTGATAGCAGAACAGGCAGTTATCTGAGACGTTTGAGTTAAATTTTCGTAATATAGTAGGAGTGGGTAATATATTGTGCCACATTCTCCACTGAATATCTGCGTCAGGTTTGATGGCTCTTGTGCGATATGGTAGATCCCATTGAAATAGTGTTTGATCCGATGATGCAGGATTTTCCAATAAAGTGCTTTGGTTCGACTGTTGTGTTAGAGTGCTGTAGATCTTGTTGGTGTTGCTGGGTGTAAGTTTCTCCCATGAGTTATTGGTTTTTATCAGAAAGATAGGCGCCAGATCTTCTGAGTTGGGAGGGTTAAGCCCCTCTTCTGTTATGCTATCAGGCATAGCGGCTTGAAAAGCGGCCTTTACGTTGTCTATCTGCTCAGACTGATTCCCATATTCCAGGTTTTCGAGAGAATTTGGAAAGCGCCAGGTGAGGCTTGGAGAAAGAATGTCACCCAGGATCCTCACGCTTCGCCAGCTCCATGGAGGAAAGAAAAACTCTTTCTGAGTGATCGGGCTTTTTACCATCGTGTTGTGAAAGATGGGTTCCATGAGGATTTCAGGTAGGGATGCTGTCTTCACTGTGTGCTGGAGGTTTAGCTTCTTCCATCGTCGAAGGGCATCTTTGTAGAAGTTTGTTAAATTTACTGGCACTTGAGCTGTTGTCATTCTTAATGTTGTGGAGAGAGAGAGACCTCTAGTGGCAGAAGTGATAATATATTCAGTGGTGCATTTGTGTGATATTTCCTTTGGTTGTATGGTATTCAGGAGAAATCGAGCGCGGAACGTTGTTATCCTATTGTCAATGGAGGTCAAATTTTGTCCTCCTCCTTTGAGAGAAGTACATAGCTTGGAGTATGAAAGCCAGTTTGTTTTGTTCCATATGAATCGATATATGGTTGACTTTATTTGTTTGATGAATTGCTCTGGTGGCGTAAGAATCTTTAGTGTATGCCAAAGGACACTGGTGGCTATTTGGTTAACGATTATTGCTCTCCCTCTTGTGGAGGCAGAGGCTCGTATTGCTGCCCACTTTCCTAGTACTTGCTTGAAACGCTTGTTCAGTGCTTCCCAGTTCTTATCCATATAAGAGGGTGTGTTTCCGAGGTAAATCCCCAGGTATTTGTTTCCCTCTGTGGACCAGGTACCAGGCATTGGGGAATCCGTTCGGTTTTTCCACATGCCACACCACAGTCCTGTGGTTTTATGTGTGTTTAGTTTCGCTCCTGAGGTTGCCTGATATTGTCTAACATGATACTGTATAAGATCATTAAAGTGGAAGAACATAGGAGTTTCTATTGCACAATATTGTCTATTTACATGAGAGTGCCGGCTGATTAATTTTCGCACTGTTTAGCACAACAATCCTTCTTTTTTCCCCTTTCTTGGGGGGGGGATGGTTTCACTTCTATGCTGGAAAGTGAATTATAATGCAGTCGCATTATAATTCACTTTCCAGTGTATAGATAGATAGATAGATAAAATGAAGTTAGGAAAGATTAGCTGATTTAAAAAGTACTGTCTCCCACAAAGGTTTAAGTTAGGAGAGTGAAGTAAAGTTTCAAATGATTCTTTATAAAACCGTCCCATGAGGAACCAACTTTTATGAAGAATTCTTGTCTTGTTCCAGTGAACTCTATATGTCTAGTGTTGATAGCAAGTCCAGACTGTTCAGACTCAAGGTATTGAATATAAGACTTGTGTTCTTCTATTCGAATAAAAGCAGATGTTTCTGTTTATCCGAAATAAGACAGCCCACAACAGCAAGGAATCTGATAGACACCTGGATAATTGAGATATGGAAGCTTGTCCTAAGAGAAGCAAGAAAGGTGGAGATTTTTCTGATGGGGCGAAAGGCAACAAAAATATTCAGTACTTTTAAAACTTCGCTATGCGTTCACTATGCCTTGCACATAAGGGATAGGAATACGAATGATTTTTTCTGTATTTGAAGAGGTAGAGATACCATTACTGTTAAAAGCTGTTTTTATGAAAGAATTCTTAAAACTATTAGATAAAAAGGTGGTATTAATATGAATTAATATGTTGTAATTCTTTCTGTAACAGCTCATCTGAAGAACATAAGGAGTGGGTCGGATGAACCAATGTTTTAATAGTTTCAGCCTTTTGACTGGGATGGTGATAATATATATCATAAATATAGTGGCCTGTATGAGTCTTCTTCCGCAAAAAAACTGAGAAATGTAAGTTATAGAAGTTTCTTCATTAACCAGATGGTTAATGAAGAATCAAAAGTTCTATAAAGGATAACTGGTTATTTTTTACTTCTTTTAGGTGAACTGGATACTGGGATGAAGTGCATTTAATTTAGAAGAAACTGTTGTAAATCAGAAGAAGAGCCATTCCAGATAGCAAAACTATCTGTGCCAGTGAGTTCTAGGTGAAATGTTATCAAAACTCCGTTGTTCAAAAGTGTTCCATGAAGAAGTTGGCGATAGCAGGAGAAATAGGATTGCCCATTGCTGTTGCTTCTATTTGTTGATATAACTTGTTTTTAAAAGGAAAAATAACCAGAATATATTACAAATAAAATAGATGAACAATACCTGAAGAAAATTCCTGTTGTAGTAATTCAATGCTGTCAGATAAAGGAACATTAGTAAATAAGGAAACAACATCTAAACTAATCATAATATGTGAAGCGTCCAAATGAAGATCCAAAATTTTATTTTTGAAATCCAAAGTATTTTTTATATAAGAGCAGTTCTTCTAGTTGAAGAAGTAAGTAAATTAGATAAGAATTTAGATGTTTTATAAGTGGGACATCCTATACAGTCTACGACGAGTCTTTGGGAAGACCATACAATCTAGGTGGATGGCTAAAGAAGGTTTTAAGTTTTTTCTTTTGATCTTCATTCCAAGTAGAAACATTATCGATAAGAGTTTGTCTGTTTAGTTGACTACAGGTAGGATAACACGTGAGGGGCCTAAAAGTTGAATAGTCTCTAAGTAATTTTTCTTCTTGTGAGAGAAAAAGACATTTTTCTCTCACATTCTTTTCTATCTTGAAAAACAGCCTTTCCTTTGTCAGTCTTCGTAATAATTAAATGATTATTATTATTATTCAATGATTTCAGTGCATTAAATTCAGAGAAAGAGATATTAGGTCGCGGCTGCTTGGCACTAAAAAGAATTTTTCCACATTCGTATTTCGTAGCCCTTATGTGCAAAGCATTAGTAAATACATAGCTAAGGTTTTAAAACAGCTCAATATTTTTGTTGCCTTTCGCCCCATCAGAAAAATCTCCATTTTTCTCAATTCTCCTAAGGACAAGCTTCAACCTCTGAATTATCTAGACGTCTACCAGATTCCTTGCTATTGTGGATCATCTTATTTCGGACAAACTGGAAGATCTGCTTCTATTCGACCAGTAGAACAAGTCTTATATTTGATACCCAGAGCCTGAACAGTCTGGACTTACAGAATATGCTATCAACACTAGATATAGAGTTCATAAAAGTCCGTTCCTCATGGAACGGTATTATAAATAAATCATGTGAAATTTGACATCACTCTCCTAACATAAATACATCTACGTCTAGATATGTGTGGTTTACGTCTGTCTATATATACATATATATACACATACTGTAGTTTCTTCGTAGTTTCGCATATAAGTGCACGTCATCTATTTTATAATTAATTTTCCAATAACTAATATTTGTAAACGAAGTTTTAAATAAAATCTGTGTCTTTGGCATATACCGACAGACCTCCTTTTGGACAACATCAGGTTGACGGCACCATCTCGTTCCAACCGCGTGGTTCAAATTGTTTGCATTAAAAGTTTCAACTCAAATAGTTCGAATCTCGCAGTCTGAACTCTCCGTTAAATTTCGGAGTAATTCGTACCTTTCTGTTTCAGTAATGAAATAGGGCGAGTAGACATATTTAAAATAATTATAATACCTGATAAAAACTCGCGTAATATATTTCATTAGCGTAGAATTTTCGCCTAGGTTACATAGGCATCTTCAGTACAAGAACATATAAAGGCAATTGAACATTAAATTGAACACGGTATATATATATATATATATATATATATATATATATATATATATATATATATATAAGCGTTTTTTCGACCGGTTCCCGAGTTAGTCGATCTCTGGCACGGGCAAGCGGGTTTTTCCTCCCGGAAACTCGGGTTTTTCGTCCCGTAAACTCAAGAAAATCGACCGTAGAACCCACATTATTTCAGACATTAAATATATTGTGTTAGGGACTACGAGATGGCGGCACATTTGAGCCGTCTCCCTTCACTGTGTACTGCTTAATTAGTGATAGCCTTGGGCCATCTATCTCTGATTGGTACCAGTGGAGATTGAACTGCCCACTCAGTCTCCAAAAGTTAGATAGGGCTAAATGGCCTCGCCTACTCCCGTATACGGGAATAAAATGGCGTTAGCTGATTTATATATATATATATATATATATTTGCCGTGAAAGGTGGCACTCTTTAAACTAAATGACATAACAGTTTCGAGAAGATGACAACAGTGTGAAGGAAAGGGAGAATGGACGCGTGTCGTGTTTCGAACTTGGATCGTTAGTCAGTCTCCAAAACGCTGAATACTGATATTTTAAATTAAACTTTCACCAGGAGTTCTATGAAGCTGAGTCATTCATGTTCTACAGCGATAAATATTTGTTTTGGAAGCACCTAGTTAACAAACGAAATTCCAGCAGTGGTGTGGACGAACGCCCCGCAGACTAACAATTTGAATAACAGAAGGATACATCGCAAGAGCAAAAAACGGTTCATTGAAATTCTTCACCATTTAAGGATGTCTGGCGAAATTTAGCTGGTGCTCTCTGACTCGAACAAACGTGTTCTACAAAGAATCGCCAATTCATTCCAAAAAGGACACAAAGATGGCGTTGTTAACTTTCTTATTAAAATGCAATTCTTTTATTTTATATTTCAAACCAGTTAAGATATTTTTGGAAATAAAGTACGTCATAATAGAGCATGAAGCATTTAAGGTTTAGCAGTCACGCAGTAGTCTTCTCATAGTCAGTGCAAGCGGGGGGGGGGGTAATCCCCCCTGCAGAGTTATTTACTGCTTTTAATTTGAATAGAAAAAGAGAACTGGTCAACAATCAAGTAGACTAATCTTTGGAGAACCTAATAGCAATACTCCTACTAAATATTCATTGGATGAAAGCGGAAGCCACACAAATGCGATAGAAGAGGAAGGAAATGTAAATAGTCAGTGGTTTTTAGAGTGACAAGGTTATGATAGAATGCGGAATAAAACTCCAACTTTAGCGCAATTTTCACTCAGAAATACGCTATAAAAGACAGTCCGGAAGAGGAAGTATGTCTTTCATTAGTGCATCCGAATTTACCGTATTTGGTCTTTCTCCTGTTCATTTCAGAAACTGCAAATCATTAGCAAAAATAATGGTTTATGCACTTGGTTGAAAATTGTTTTACTTCACTTCATTCATCATTACACATCTGACATTAAGTAATTTTAGACTATTTTCTTGAAAATCAAGACAAGAAACTTTATTTTCATGCTTTGTTTAGAAGGGAAAAAAGTTTCTGGAATCTTTATTTTTCTCTCTTATTTTTTGTTTGGTTTGCAATAAAACTGATAGTCGTTGAAAAATCTGAAATGAGAGAAAAAATGCTTATAATAAACATTTAAAGTTTGCGAGTATGATATAATCAAGTAAGGAAATGATCGTAGACATTCATAAAAGAACGTACCTTTAATAATCGCCATTTGTGTACAGTTGGCATCATTCATGACCACAATTAAACCTGAAGCAATTTTCAACAGGCAACATGTATCGTGGACATAATTTTCCTTTACTTAATACGGCCATTAAAAGCAGTGGCTAATTAAGTAAAAGTAAATTACAGATGGAGAAAAGAAAGAAAAACCTTATTAATTCAGATTTCCCTGTCAATTGACACGGGGATTATGACTTAAAAAAGAGCTTTTTTCGAGTATTATGTTAAAGTTTTTCATACTCGCGGAAAAGATCTTGTGAGGAAGCAGAAACTTCAGATCAATCCTTCAGCTCAATCTTTTGGAGGTGAACGAAACACAAATCTATAAGTTAAGCCCAACTGCCTTATGTGAATAAGGCAGATGGGCTAGATGGTTTTTCATCTAGCCCAACACTTGTTTATTGAGAGTCTTGAGTCTGGAATAACACCAGTAAGTAGAAAGAGGACAAGATTGTCCATTATATAAGAGGGTGTAAGCAAAACAGATGTATTAAATTACAGACTTGTTGTTTGGCAGCTTATTAACGTTTTCAAGAGATTGGTTAAGAAGGGGATACAGGATTGGACAGATGAAGAAACATTCTGTATAGAGATGACCATGGGTTTGTTACAGGAAGATGCTGTTTCAGCAATCAGTCTGGTTAAATTTTATAGTTGGTGAGTGGAATGCGTTGCCGGATAAGGTAGTATAGTCAAACACATTAAAAGAAATTTATGGTGCAGTAAGACAGATATTCCTATTTGACTGCTTGAAACTATTATCTCCCTCGATAATTTGAGTCCAGGAAGTGTTTCCTAATAATTCTTGATGTGAATAAGGCAGTTGGAACTAGATGGTATTTCATGACGAATGAAGGACTAGTTTGATGATGAACACTACTACGGCATATTTTGCGTATCTATTTGAACTCAATGATATTCAAGTTCTTTCCTCAGCTTAGTGGTTGGTGGGTAGCAATGCTACCTCACTAGGGAATAATAGAACAATAGAACAAGGTGATTTCTCGTTGGCGTCCTTGTCCAATAAACATTTTCTTATTTGTAGATAGGCGTGTTCACAGGGTGAGTTTCTTTCCTATTTGAGAGATGAAAAAGATATCGAAGTTAATGTATCAAATTGTTTGCATACAATTAAGTTATGTTGATCTGAGTTGGATTTTCGATAGTTCATATTTTCCGTTTTGGAAAATGGTCACGCCATTTTCAAATTGCAATGCGTTTTATTCATTTTTTTGACCCAATTTTAGTTTATGTACTCTAGACATAATTTGGTTTTTGCTCTAACGCTACAAATAATCCGATTGAAGAACTAAAATTCGCCAAATATTACTACAGATCCTAAACACGCGATATTTTATTAATTTCATCAACTAGTATTATAATTTCCGATGATTTTGGCAAAATTTGCAATAAAAAGGCCATTTGAAACTAAAATTAGACCAACATTTTCGTCTTGTTTGTGCTAAATCCCAAATTTTATTAAAATCCATTCAACAACAGCGGAGTTATTGCTATATAATTTCGAAATTTTTACCAACTGTGATTGAAACAAAAACCGGAATGAACTCCAGAAATTTTTTTCGACTCACTCCAATTCCCTGTACCAAATTCGAGCAATATCCGTACAGCCACAGTCCCAGTATATCTGCCTAAGGACGGACAAAACACGACTGTTATAGGTGCTTAAATATTTTGTGAAAGGTATCTAAATAGCAGTGGCTTAGAGCTGTTAATGAACGATTTCTGCAGTGTAATTTTTATGTCGATCCCACACGTGAAAGGTTGCAAACCCATAATACATTAAAATCGTGAGTGGGCTAAGGATTAGGTAATTCGGAATCTGCTCTAGTAATAAAACATGACATTCTTTCAAGCTGCTTCAGACAACTAATAAGCAGGACTGACTTCTTATGTGTAACTTTAAGAAGTCAGTCCTGCGTATTTCTTTCTTTTAGCAGTAACGGAGTATAGCAGAGAAATATTTCTAAGCGGTGAGCCCAATTATATTATTATTATATGAACCCAATCTTTAACAAGAAATGTTTTATTCCAATAGGATGGGGAGTCCTACTCGCTAATCTCATCGTGTGTACTCCTTCCTTCATACCTGGATAGGTAATAATAGACCCATTCTTTTGAAAATGAAACTGCCTGTTCTTATCCCCTGTGCTTTTTTTTTTTTTAATTTGAGGGGGGGGGGGGTATGTGAAAAGCAAAAGTTACTCCACAGAGACAGAGATACTGAACAGTGTTCAACTATCCTGGCCCGGTCCGAGTGGTTAGCATATCAGCTCAAAAACCAACAGGTCTTGGATTTGAATCGCACACCGTGGACAACATGGATGTTTGTGTGAAACCACCGCCCTGCGTATTAGAAGCCTGAAGTGGCTTGTAAAAGTTCCATGTTTGGTCTCTGGGTTTCTGGACTATATTAAAAAAAAAATGCAAAAAATAAAAATAAATAAAAAAATAGAATACAAAATTCATAGTACACTCACGGTACTAATGTGCCATAGGCTTACAACATTTCGTGAGTCGGAATCAAATAAGAAAAAAAAATGAAAGATTGAACGCCCCTTCAGGGCCTCATATCTCTTGAGTCACCTGTTCACTAACAGGTGACGCCTTCCATGACATCAGATGTTTACTAACAAACTCAGATGTTTTGTTCCCATATATCATGAGACTTAAGCATACCGAGTATGATTTGTGATTATTCCCAGGAGCGGCTCTGGGAATAATCCGGGCATAGGCACTGCGGAACTGCAGCACTCCCAGTTTTTCTCGATATATAAATATATTTATTAATATTTGCTTGTAATATTTAATTTCATCATCAACAATCCTATACAATTCTCTTATTTTGTATAAAAAATAATAAAAATCCATCTTGTAGCACTTAGGGGGGGGGGGAAGGGGTCGAAGGACGCTAGCAGCACTGTGTTTACCACAGTGTCATATTGCTACGCGCGTAAACATATGCACGTCATAGTGAAATGCGAGCTATTAGCTTAATGCGGCACTGTCCTTCGCGCAGTTCCACTGTTGTTTATATGCAGTTTGATGCAGTAGTAGAGTGTTGGTAGTGCTTATCGTGTTTACTCCGTCTCTTTAAATATTTGGACATTACAATTAAAGACATAACATTTGTTATAGTTTTTATTTTAGAACATTATTGGGGTTATTGATAATTATGACCTCAGAAATGCAACCTCAAGAAATAAGTTCTGTGACAGTAGTGACTAAGTGAACTACAAATTCTTCAACAGTGACACAAACATCAAAGAAAAAGTTATTGACCTTTTCGCTCGAAACAAAACAAGAAGAATGGATTTTCTTTTTAAGTAATTTTGAATTATACTAAACTGTATAATTTTATCGATAATAAACAATATTTTTTCATGTTTAATTTTTTTTTAATTTTTACCATAATTTTGATATGTTATCCAAACACTTAGACACTGTACTTATAGTGTGTATGTATATTTCAAAAGTTGCGACACCTCCACGATTTCAAGCCACGAGCCGCCACTGATTATTCCTCTTTTAGCATACTTTAATAATATGAGGCCTTCAGTTCTTTTTTGCCAAAGCTGAAGTAGTGAATGACTGTATTTCAGAGTTCATTCTCATTACCAAATTTCATTTAATTCTATTCAGCTGAAGCGAAGTTATTGTGTTGTATGATTTCGAAACCTTTTGCCAAATTTTGCGCATTAAAATTGAGTTGAAACGAACACTGAGATGGCTCAGAATATTTTTAGAATGATTCCAGATTCGAATAAAATTTGCCTATTCAAAAACCATGTAATAAGTTGCCCGCGCACAGGACAAAACGAATCATTGATGTTTACACAATTTGTGAAACGCACCGAAAAATGTCTCTGGATTCAACTGTGATAATGAGTACTGTTGTCCTTATAATGCACGCTCTTTTTTCATCACTATCATTTGCCGTTAATTTACTGAACAATTTATATTTTAAATATAGCGGTTTGACAATTAAAAACTTAGAAAAATAGTAACTTTACAAAAGAAATTAAAAAAAAAAATAATATCACTAATAAACTTTCATTTTAAATAAAATAAGTTTTGTACACTCTGTTAGTAAAGTCAATTGAGGGCACCTTGCAAAGTCAGGGTTTTGCGTGACCAGAATTACAATAAGAAATAGCCGTGATCTAAATCCTTCGAAAAACTGGTATTCAATGACTTGGAGATGCGTTGCGACACAGAAGAGAAACCAAATCAAGGAAGACAACGAAGTTACGTACTTTTTTATACGATTTAAGCACTAAACTAAACTAGAAAAAATTCTTAACACCAAGAAGTATATTTATGATTCAGAGAAATAAAATGGGGAAAAAAATGCTAAAAATATTTAATCTGAACGTAAGCAAAATTGGCATAAAGAAAAGTTTGCAAAATTTTGAACCAACATTCCATGATGAAAGGCAAAATATTCCTGTATTAGGAGTATTTTTCGATTAATGAAATACATATATATGACTTAGTCATATTTTTTTAATTCACTTTTTTAATTAATTAAAAAATATAAACAATTAACAGCAATCACTTCTCAAAATTTAGTGATAAGCATAGTTTGTACGATTTAGATTAGGACTGTAGCGTAGGAACTCATGATTCGAAAAATAGACGTTCAAATTTGAACCTACTGTATGTACAGCATCTTGTATGGTTCCAGTGAACTCTACGTCTAGTGTCAATGGCTTAAGTGGACCTAATCCATAAAAAAAACGTATACCAAGGTCTTAAGAGAACCATCAAAGTTTGTTGGAGGACAGAGCGCCGATAAATCATAAACACGCTACTGATCTTGCAAATAACGATCTTCACACACAGCAACTAAATGTTATAATTTAAATCAAAAGTCATTGCATAAATATTAGTGGCTTGGCAGCAAAAGCTGCCATATTAAAAATGATTCGACATAAACCTCATTATGTAATGTGCTTTTGCATAAAATCCATCATGTTTTTTTTTTTTTTTTTTTTTTTTGCTGACATGACAGGTTGTTAGTATCTTATGATTAACTAATTGATGGAGTAAACCATTTGACAGAATTAAAAGTTCTGAAAGTAGTCTCTCCTTTGTAATGAACGGGACGATAACCGGACAGTTGAATTCACTAGACTTTATTACGAAGACAAAGTAATATCATCCAATCGCCTTGCCTCTATAGGAATACATATTGCACTGCAACCTTGTTCGCATAATTGGGAATTCGATAACTTTTTATTTATTCATTTATTTCTGACGATATCGAGTAAATTTAAGCCTTAAAACGGAACGCTTTTATTCAAATTATGGATAATTTCTAAAGAAAAAAAAAAGATACGCACAAATGAATGGTCGAGACCCCCCCCCCCTTTCATAGTTGCCTTTGTTACGTTACCATTCCAGTGACGTATAGTGAAGTGTACATTCACTAATAATAACAGCCATAATTTTAGGCCTGCCTATATTATTTTAATATATACGACGCTCATCCTGTGAATCTTTCTAATTTCAGAAAACTCTCTTAATCCCCCCTCCCCCCCCCAAAAAAACGCCATGCGCATTATAAATCAACAATAATTGCTGAGAAACGTAGTTTCTTGCCAAACTCCTTCACTATGACAATTAACAAAAGAAGACAAAATCGTTCGCTAAAATACCAATATTCATTTAAAGCGACATAACTGTTTCCTTTAACTAAAGGGCAATTGTCCTCGACGAGAGTCAAGCAATCTTCATGTGCCCTAATTGAGCGAACAGCTAGCGTTATTTGCAAGGAAGCAAATACCGATGGCTTGTCACCGACAATCAGTACGTTTTTTTTTTTTTAATCGTTCCAATAATATTTAAAGTTCCTTACTTTTTATTATGAAATTAAATTTTAATCAGAACAACTGGTTACTGCGCAATAAAAGCGAGAAAAAAAAAAAACTTTTTATCCAAGAGCAGATAATTGAAACCTTTATGATCGATACGAAATGCCAGGGCAAGTTGACACTCGTTTCATTTTTCATTGCCAACCTTAAAACAAGGCCAGGAGTCCAAGCATTTTAAAGACAATACTATTTATACGAAGGAGACGTCTTTTACTTGAGTCGAACTTTAGTCAAAGAAGAAAACTGATTCTTAGACAGTAGTTTTATGTATTCATATAACGAAAGAATATGGTTACAGAGAAGTTAGCTGACCGTGTTCTTCGATGCGAAACTCCTATTTCATGACAAGAAACATAAGCCGCTGTTATCACAAATGAATTCAACCGATAAAATGAAATAAAAATCACAATTATAAATTTCACTAAAATTTGTCCAGCCAGAATGACGTGTGGATTTTACATACACACAGATGGACAGTGATGCTAAATGGTGTTATCTACTTTTGCAATCGGCATCTAGAACAACGGCCTTTATAATAATAATAATAATCAAGTAGACTGGAACTGTGAGTGCAGCTCATGTTATTTTCCTACACAATCTCACATAGAACTGAAAATTAAAATTACGACGTCGAAGTAAAATTAGTTTTTAATTATGTTTCAAGTTTTTTCTGGGTTTATTCTAGGAAATAGCTAAGATCAGCTATTCTTGTATACCAGGTAATACTGCAAGATGTGATAGATGAAATTGACTGAGTACTTACACGTATCCGAGATGTGCGATTTGACGCATGCGTATTTCAATGACGCAACTAAAAGCGAAACTTGTTCTTATAAGATAACTTAACACAACATTAACAAAATAAATAAAACTCTAATTTTTATTCCAATCTGATTCTTTCGCTTTACAATAAACGGGTGACTGACTTACCGTTAACAACGAACTTGCTGAACTAGAACAGACTTGTAAATAGCAGACGAATTAGGGGACAAAATATTCTAACTTAAAATTATACAACTCGTTGCATCATTTTTTTAATTCCACTTCATTTTGTTCTACTTCCAATATTCGAAATCTGGGTCATTCCTAGGATAACGCAAATCAGGGGTGATTGTCCTACCTTCTTGGGGCCCCACGCTCAAATATCACCGGAAAAAAATTATGTTTTAAGGGCATCGCAACCGTTTAATTATCCTATCCAAACCCAAACTACCACATTCAGTTCTCCGATAGAAATTCCACATCACCAACTGCTAGCCACTATAACAGAATTTCCTAATGGTGGAATCCGGAAAAACACTCAATGCATCCCCATAAACTGGCTTCCGCTCATAACAGAATTTCCTGATGCAGATAGCATGCCAATGCTTGATTGCCTTACCCACTTAATATTCTCCTAGTGAATCAGTCTCATCACTTAAGGCTAAATCAACGATGTTGAAAAATGTGTATAAAAATTTTGTAATGCTCATAACACGATTTAAAAGTACATGTGACCAAGAAAGACACGTGTTTCTGCATCACAGATAGGTATCTACTAATCAGTGCCGCACCCATGGGGGGAGGGGGGGGGGCAAGAGATTCTGACATTCCTAAAGAAAAATGAAAAAAAAAAAAAACTGGATTTTATTCTTTAAATAAATTCTTATAATCACCTAATGCATTTTTTGAATCTGCATTATAAATATTTTTATCCGTTCAACCCCCCCCCCCCCCAAGATTAAATCCTGAGTGCGCCACTGCTACTAATAGAAGAAAAAGGTGACATTATGCTTCGTTCTCTAGAGGGGGAAGGGGATGTATAAGGAAACAACATTTCTCGAACGGAAAATAAAATGACTTCATAAACTCATACGTCGCTAGAACATCATTAAAAACCGGATGATAAAACCGGACTTAAATTGTTATTGTCGCTGGTGCGGCTTTATTCATTGGTCACCCTCACTGCGGCTTCAGAGAATAACGTGAAGCGAAGTCAACCCCTGAGGCGCAGTATGACCTTCCTTGTCCTTACGCCAATAAATCTCAGCCCAACCAACCCTCTCCTGATTATGTCTCTTAGCACTTAAAGAAACAATGAGTGGATGACGTGTAGTAAATGAAAAAATGAACTTACAGACATTGCAAATATTTCTTTCGTGCAAATATAGCAACTCTTTACAACTTCAAAAATGTCAACTTATTTTCTAAGGAACGATCCATATTTCTGTTGGCTAATGATTGGAGAATGCCTTCGTATGTACGCGTGTGTCTTTTTAATTGTTTTCTGTTAATGTTTTTGTTCTTTTACGGGTGTTGGATGAGATAGTAAGAAAGCGGTTTTTATATTTTTTCAGTTTTCGAAGACTAATTCACTCGACAATATACTTGATCTGTAACGAAAGGGTTAAACTATTTATTTAATGAAATATTAAATGAAAGACATAAATGATACATCTGTTTAGAAGTTATTACCCTCTACATTAATGTAATTCATTAGTGTTTATTATCAAAATAGGATTTTCATCGGTCTATACACACACACACACACCACCCGCACGCATGCGACAAAAATATTATGAACATCCAGCCTGTTCCCGGCCAACCCAACTGCACGATTGGCTGAAAAAAGGCGGGTAGTGACAGTATACTGGTATAGAGATTATTCTCATGGTCATCACTCGGCCCTCTAATTACCAATGAATGCACCTCGACCGCTTATTCTTAACTGAGGATTGGTTCGAATCAGATATTGCTATATATGATGATAATGTGGTCCGATGGATCCGAACTCTTCCACCTTGTCAAAAGGCTCGCCTTGTGCAGCATGGCTTCAAAGAGAATATCCAATCATTCCATGCGCTCTCCTGGCCGCCCACTTCTTATATGAATATCATCGAATATTTGTGGGATCATGTGGAATGCAGCATCCACGGGGCGACATCCTCCAAGACGTTATTCCTCCGTTTAGTTATTCCAAAATACCTTAGATACCTTCTGATCTAGTTTAGTCAATGGGAAAACGGGATAAATGCAAGCAGTTATCTTGGCCAAATGAGGTGGTCCAATACATTACACTAGTATGCGGTCATAATGTTTTAGTTCGTGTGTGCGTGTGTGTGTGTGTGTGTGTACAAACATACCATTTACTCTTTCAACTGATTGTTGGCTTTATTAACTGACTCAGTAAATCAGAAATTGGGAACACAAAATTTATGGATGTTTCAATTCCTCTGAAATTTCTATTCGTCCTATGAAAAATCTTTTAAAGCTTTGCGTGTTTAATTCATGGAGTGCGCTGCTCATTGTGTAGAGACTGATGACTATTATGAGCATTTTCAATGCAAAGATTCTCTGAACACACTGAAATTCTAATACTTTTAAATGTATCTTTATTATTTCTTCCACTTTCAAGGATCGTACGAACTTTAAAAGGTCTTACGATCTTCAGGTACAATTGTAAACGATGCCATTCAGTTACAACCAAATATTATGCAATCCTTCCCTGTGGCATTTCCATGCATTACGTAACACCCCCTCGCAGCCGTCATCATGTTCATCTGTGGAGCTACTTGAAACAATCACTCACTTTTCCGGTCCTAATTCGAGAAATGATATTGTTTTAAAGAACTCGCAAGAGCTGCCTGCCCGTTTGCATATTTCAGAGATAGTAGAGATGCCTGAAACAGTAGTGTAACAAGGAAAGTCCAGATAATTTCATAGTCACGCAACTTTTATTATTCCTCTCACTTCAATAAAAAGTTATAATGACTTTCCTATACTTTAAAGCAGTATTGCAGTAATTTTAAATCCTTCATATGGCTGTGCGTTGAAAGCCACTTTCTGGTGTTCGAACACAACCAAATTTTCTTCATTGGTAGCTTTGCGATCTCTGCATGAATTGTTCGCCCATGAATTTGAGTGTTGCTGCTATTAAAAATTGCTTTATTAAAAATATTTCCCCCTCACTACGAACAAACACCAATAATAAAAGTTTCGTATCGCAAACGAATATCGGCGTTAGATCGCAGTGCATTTATTTCGTGTAACGATAGTTGAAAAAATATAATTCTTTTCATCTTTTCAACAGCGACACTCGTCATAAATCAGCCTTGTATCTATAATAAATAAAATAATTATATGTTATTTTAACAAAATAAAATAAGATTTACAAAAAATAGTTCAACACGCACTAATAATGAAAGTTTCATATCTCACAGAAATAACGCGCGGAAGCATACTAAAAATACACTGCCGCGTGAGTAGTTACAGTTGGGAATGACGTAACGTGCAATGACAAGCGCAAACGAATAGCAGCGTTAGATCGCAGTGCATTTGTTTCGTAATCTAAAGTGTTAATCGAACAATTCCAATTATTAACTATTCAATCAATGTCAAAACATAAGCTGCAACCTTTAACATGTTGTACTGCATTTATATAATGTTGTAAGCATTGTTATTATTTATAAACACAAACAAAATTTAATTTTTTCATTTTTTTCCTTCGGGGTGCTGCAGTCTCGCAGTGCTTATGTACGGGCCGCCACTGATGCGTACTAAAAAAATGAAATTGTATTGTGCACATAAGAATACATGCGGTTAACAAATACACTATTCTCAAAATATAAACTGCTTTGGCTGTAATTCCAAACAACTTATTTTTTATTATTTTTTTCATTTTATAAGAAGGGGTTAGGTTCGTTTTGCTTAACAGTTCTGCCACTGGATATTGCAGTCATATGGTTAATTCTATCTTTTTTGTGCTTACATCGTTACTTTTAATCATAAAAGTACTTTCAATAAGGAGAAAATTACACACAAAACTAGTTCAAGAGTAATGTTTACTAGATGTTTACCTATGATGTGGAGAAACATTGCATTATTTTACTACAGTAATGGAACATCATACCGCTTATTAAATGAATCTAAAAAAAAATCAGAAAATATGTGAAATCAAACTTATTTAGCATTTTATAAATAGAAGAAAAACATTTCCTAATCATTAATAATGGCACATTTTTACAAACATTACCAATATTTTATCAAAGAATCTAGATGCCTTCTGAGGACAACTATCATTAAGAACTGATAAAGTTTTTTTATTTTGTATAAGTTACAGCTGTCTAACGTTGGAGTGATGGAGTATTCTTATAAACTGAACATCAGCATTCAGTTCGTCATCATCGATGTTTCATGTATGATGGTTTGATTATATGGATGAGATTTGAAATTTGGGAGTGATGGTTAACAACAGACTGGAGTTTAGAGGGCATGTTGCAAGTATCGCAAAGACTGCATATCGTAGTGTCGCTATGATAAGTACACTAGCCAATAGCGATAAGGTGGTGGTTGTGCCACTGTAAAGGACTGTTCCGACCACACTAGGACTACTGTGCTCAGATTTAATCACCTGGTTTTCAATGTGATGTGGAAACATGGGAGAGGGTCCAGAGATGAGTGATTAAGACAATGTCAGGTCTTTGGAAAGCTGGCTATGGACAGAGGTTGAAGAAATGTGAATTGCAGAGTTTGGTGGACGGGAGGAAAAGAGACGTTAAAGTTAGTGGGGGGGTTTATTGGATTAATCCAGAAGGGATTGTAAAAAAAGAGTAGAAGGCGAGTGAGGAAGAACCAGAGATCATCCCTGGAAAATATGTAAAATTGTGATGAAGAGGGGTGTGAGAGTAGATTTTTACATGGAGAATTGTCAGTGAATGGAACACATTACTAGAACACATTGTTAATGCAAGGAGTGTTAAGGATTTTAAGATTCTATAAGATAAATATCTTGACAGTTGAATGAACCTACCACGATGAGTCTGCCTACTCCATGGAAGGTATAATAACAATAATTTTTTTGCATGGAGAGTGGTGAATAAGGAATGAATTGCCAGTATTGGTTGTGAGTTCCCTGATAGTGAATGTTTTCAAGGAGAGGTATGATGGGATTTGTGTGGATGATGGTTGATTTGGTTATGCTACGATGAGTCTCTGGACAGCATGGAGATGCCGTAAAATAATAATAATAAAGAGATACGCATCCACTGGAAGATTTGGAACGTGACAGAGAGGTTTGATCACCGACAGAAGAACAGCAGACGATCAAAGCCAAAAGAAGTCTAATCCGAATTCTGACCTACTCTTGTTAATACTTCCAAGCTTTCAATGTACTAAATAAAAATAAATAAATAAATAGAAAAAAATAAATAGAAACAAAATCTTATAAATCTGACCGTGGTGGCTAAAAGAGAACCCGATTTTTAACAATTACGGTTTTTAAATTAAGGGGATAAAAATCCCTTATTATTTTACAGCCAGTATGCGAAACTCTGAGGTCGAAAACTACGATCTAAAAGTTTCATGCCGAACTATTGGCGAATCCAAGCGTAAGTGAACAACAGCCGTTTGGCGTTTTATCTTAATTACTGTTTTTTTTAATAATAATTAAAATAAGCAAAATAATTTTCCTGAACAATATCTGAAAAGCAGATATTACCATTTCTGAATTAACTGCCGTTATTATAATCTTTATAATCACTTCATAATCTTCACTTCAAAACATAACCAACTTGCAAGAAACGCATACCTTTAAGTTTAAATATCTGCACACAGAAGTGAGTATAAAAATATCAGACTAACAGAACTATAGCGTTATCCACTTTCTCTGACTTACCCAAATTATATAGAATTTTCTCAACATTTACTCGGAAATTTGAATGAGTGCGCTTTTACAGTATTTCCGATGTGTAATATCTAAGAAAACAAGCCGAAACGAGGAAATAAATATGTCATGTCCAAGTATGTCAAGTTGATATACTTCCGGCCAAAGCTGAGCAGCTTCTGTATAGGAAGTTCATCTCGCTCTGCTTTATATTTGCATTATCATTCTGGAGCAGGTGTGTTAAACGTAATTTTGTGACTGAAATTACAAAAAAAAAAAAAAACTTTCCGACTTTACCTTGTTACATAGAATAAAACGATAATATATACGTTACTTCTACTGTTAAAATGCAAGAGTTTTTAAATACTCACATATTTTTTTTTTTTATTAATGATTTTATTTTTTTTTATTTATTTTTTTAAGTGTATTGCGGCTATGAACTGCGTATGTTCTGGCTGGTTTTTCTCACTTTGAAGGAGAAAAACACAGACGTTTCTAGTTGAAAAGTCCTGTCGCCTCCTAATGAGAATTGCTAACTCACTTTCTTGCATCTCAGACGAAATATTATCCAAAAAAAAGTTTCGGTAATGTTTTTAATCTCTGAACTTTAAGTGGTGTATATTAAATGCACTACCATTCTTAGTCATTAGAAAAATAGAACACTTAAGAGAAGCTGTTCGGATCCTCAGAGGCTCGTAACACTGTAGCAGCCTCTTAGGACCCTTTAATCAGATCTTCTAACGCTGTTCCTCAGAGGAACAGTGTTACAAATCTCTGAGGATCAGTTCTAATCAGGATTAAGATAAGTGAGGCCTCAGGACTCCACTGCAGATGATTGATTTACATTGTCATTTCAACTAAGGCAAGTGAATTGTCTGCAAACTGGATGTGTTCTCTGGCAATTCTGCATCTCTTTGTGGGAAATAAAAATTCTGCGGCTCATATCCATTTCTTAATGTGATGGAAATCGAACCCATATCTTTCGAAAGGGTTGTGTTGCTACTGTATGAATGCCGATCTCTCGAACTAAGTGCTTTTAGTGGGCATTTCCCCTCTGATATTACTATGATTTAGTTGACAAAATGTCTAGTTCCAGCCCTCATTCTATCTTATTGTTTTAACTTTCTCGTAACCTTAAAATGTAGGCAATTTTAATCTCGGTTTACTTAATTTGATTTTTATGGTGCAGAGACATCAAAGGTCATACTGCGCCAGGACACAAGTTACGGCAGTAACACTAACTACTAACTGTTTACACATGGTAAACAGTTAGTAGGACAAGTCACAAACATCCATGCCCTTGATAGGATTCGAGCTCAACAACCCCTTTGCTGGAGAACGGATACGCTTACCACTCGGCCAACTACTTAATTTGATCAGAGAAAAAGTTTTACAGAAGGATATTTACATAAAGGTGGAGAAGTCCTCATCTCAGATTATACAAGATAGGCCAAACTTAACTGAACACATTTAAGTAGAAATTAAAATCGATTCCCTGAATTCTAAAAGTTCACTGGATAAGAAAGCTTCCTAGAAGTTGGCATAAAGTAAATTATTTTACAACTTTCTTGTGTGTCTTTCTAATAGGAAAAAATCTGAGTTTGAAGAAAGGTCAAAATAGCGTGGTTGAGTGATATTTCTTTCAAACAAAAAGGATCTGATTACCTTAGACTAGATTTCAGCTCCAACTTGCCATTTAATTCTAAACCACTTCGCCAAAAAAGTCAACACACCCGGCCATCTCCAATGAGATGACCGAGTGTACTGACTGACTTGGTCGCATGGAGTCTCCACTCTTCAATTTACATAATTTTGTTCGAATCTCACCCTCGGCATGGATATTATTTGTGTATGTCTTTAGGTGGGAGATAAATTTCATCACCTATTGTGAGACGACTACTTTGCTTACTGGAGGCGTGAAGTTACTTGAAAAATCTAATCCTTACTTAATAAGTTCGATTGCGACAGTAGATTTTCAACATTTTTTTAAGGTGGGAATACATTTTAAAAAAAGGCTCCCTGCCTTGCACGTAGAGATGGACGTTTCTGGACATTTTACAAAGTGATCGCAACTCTTCATTAAAATCATTCCAAATTCTTGGACGTCAATTCTAGATGTTAGGAATATCCTTTTTCTTCAGGATGTATTTTTAAACTCACTTTCCGTTTATTCTATTCATGTGGTGTTTCTGCCCATAGCTGAATAGTTAATGCTCTCACGTTTATAACGTTCTATACATATATTTTATATCATTCCCACCCATGAAGGGTTGTAAACCTGTAGTATATTAATGTCGTGTATAGGCCAGGATTTTTATTTTTTTATTTAGTTAGTTTTACGTAATCCAGAAACCCTTCTTTAGACACCAAACATGAAAATTTTCAAGCCACTTCAGACCTCTTATAAGCGAGGCGATAAGTCAGTCTCACACGGGGCAATAAAATTCATCTCCTACCTAAACCAAGTAGACACCCATAACCACATTCGACTAAGAGTTCCACTATCAGACAGCAATGATGCTGTTCGGTAGTGGAAATCTTAAAGATTTTTGACCAGAAAGGTATCGACATGCAATGGAACCAACATACACATCATACATACTTTGTGGATTATCAAAAATCCATCAACCTGAATTCGCAGAAGATATAACTTATTTAAGGCAGGAGACGAGGGAAAACAGAATAATTAAAATACTCCTGAAACATGAGGGCAAGAGATGTCGGACAAGTCTGCATCTTATCCATATAATAAAAGCGAAGTGCTGATACGAGCAACTCAACTTAAATCTGTATTTTTTGACAAACAGTCAAATAGCAGTATTAAATATGAAGATGACAGTGCTGTAACTGAAGTTAATACACGTCTACAGAGCTTGACGACAAATTTATATAAAACTTAAGTCCTGTTGGAATGAAAATGAACTTTATAAAATCAAGAGTCATGACAATTATTACACTGATTTATTATACTTTATTTTTTTATTTATTGCTATACTTTCCATACTTAATAAGTATAAAAAGAGACTCACGAACATAAAAATCACAAAGAAATTAAGAAAACTAGACTGAATACCAATATAGTACTAGGCTAAAACCAGAATACCAATATCTGAAATGAATAAATGATTTATTAAGTAGTAATAATATAAAGACTAATAGGATAAAGAATGAAATTGAAGAAACACGACAAGAAAAGAACAGGAAAAAACAAGAGTTAAAAAACAGTGAAAACGGTATAAGGTGTATGTGAGTGTGATTCATCTAAGGGCTATAACCACACTGGTTATTTAAACAATATAACTGAAGGCAGTCAGTATAAAATCATACTCTGTACCTAGGATCATGAATAGAAAATAATAATAATAATAAAAGTATAACAGTCAGCGCATTTATTTGTTTTTGTTGTGAGCAGTTGTTCACATAGTTACCATGAGTGTTCCTATCAGAGAATTGCATTGATAACGTTGATATACGAAAAATTACCAAACAAACAAAAAAAAAATTTTTTTTCGGAACACTTATTAGGGAGTTCCGGTAGAGAATATATTCATAAACATCAGAAAAGGAAAAATTCAAAAGGGGAGAGAAAGTTGAGAAGGCTTATGCGGAAGTAGTTCAATAAGCTCCAAATCAGTACCTTGACGTTGAAAAAAAAAAAAATTAAAACAATACACCATGTGGAACTTTTATCTGTATTGATGCCGACTTCTGATAACGCATCAAAATTTCATAAAAAAAGGTAAAAGAACAAACTGAGCTGTTGATTATGTATACTACTATTCATTCATGCATGTATATTACAAGAAAGGAGACGGTTGGAGACTCACCCGTTGAACTTATTTTGTCCATCCATCTGCGCTATCTCCTAGATCTGCATGGACAGATTTTGCTGACATCAGGAATATGCAATCCACCAAAAAATAATAATAAATAAATAAAAGTAAATTGTGGCGCTATCTCGATTTTTTTTATTTCATTTTATTTTGTGTACGTTTCCACATTGTAAATCTATTACTCGTCTGGATGAAATTTTAATAAAATATGTAATTTAGGATATATTCTAAAATATGCCCGCGTGTTTAAGTTTATTTGCATCATCAGTGGAAGTTAATGTAATTTATTATTTAAAATTCTGTTAAAATTTATGAAATCGTTTCAATCGGATCATTTGTGGCAAAATTGGACGAATGAAAGTTGCATGTCTATAGTATCTAAACCAAGAAGTTTATAAAACGGATTATAACTTTTAGTATACTTTTTCGATTTTTACAGAAGTACCATCACTCGACGGGTTCTTTGAATAATAATCTGCATGGGCATCGATAGTTCTCAAAAAAGGACGGAGATTTAAAAAAAAGTCAACTGAAAATTCAAATAAAGATTCAACTATGCACAACTTCAAGCATTATTGTATGCCTATAATTCAGTTGTAATAATGTCAACATAAAAAGGTACCATTTTATGATTATGTACGATAGGTCATACCGGCATACGTCATATTTCCATCCCCTTCAGGCTGGCTAATGTAGTTGGTCTAATGTTGTTATTAAACTGTCTGAATGTCATTGGCACGTGAAGCACGAAAATTGGTTATTCGCATCTTATAATGCGTTACTGTCTTTCATTCCGGATACCTCTTTTCCGTATTGCAGCAATATATAGTTATTGCCAGTAGTATAAACTGCGATATCACGCGATGAGGAAGGGGTGGGTCGAAAGATATCGTTAAGTCTAGGGTAACTTCAGAGTTCATTTTTAAATTGTCCAAAAATCCAGTGAAAACTTGTAGAGAGGAAGGATGGGGATTAAAGTTAAAGACTATAACATTTACTGTCCTAAAAGTTGAAATTTGTCAAAAACTATGGAATTCATAAAACTATTTTAATAAGACAAGAAAATTTGATAATCAAATAATACAACGTACCACTGCTTCTCACCTGAAGGTTGTGAGACTCTCAGAAGTAATAGCTTAATTAAATAAACTTTATAGTTACACATTCTGTCTTCTACTTGTTGTTAAGGGATTTGAATGTATCGTAAAGCTCAACATATTTTGACACCAGAATTTTCCAAAGAGAAAAGGGGAGAAGGAATATTTTTTCCTGTTTTTTTTTTAAATATGAAATGATGAAGGTAGTTTTTTTTTTTTTTTTTTTTTTTCAGTATAAAGCCAGATCTGAGATTATAAAACGAAAGTGATTTTGTGTGCGATTAAGTGGGATTAGATAATTTAATTTGGGTCGATAATCAGATGCATGTTTAGAGGCACGTCGATTATAAACAGTTTCTGAGAGTTTGTGATTTATATCAGTGCTTACGAGAGAAAATACCATTGACGCAATGACTTTAGCAGGTAACTTTGAGTTCGTGTTAAAGGCAGATGCGAAAATGACTATGTTAGGAACTCCTTTGTTATCGCGCTGCCTGTGTGGAAACTTCCCTGTGGGACAGTGACGTCAGACGCGGTTTCCAGGTACGCTGCAACTCCTGACATCTTTCGAGTAGGTGTAATATCCCCATCATATCGAGTTGTTTCACCTGTTTCGGTTAATAGTGGAATTAGAATTAGCAGAGAGTGTAGCGAGATGGAAAAACTAGGGGATACCGAACTTTACTGGCCTGATGCGGTAGTCATCGCGGTCTATTTTATCGTTGTATTCGCTGTCGGAATGTGGGTAAGTAGGACATGTTTATTAATTTTTATTGTTAAAAAAAAATAACATTTATCGTGGAATGAGAAATCATGTACACCTGTCATTTTTTTTCATGTAATTATATGCAACTACGTTTTTTTTTTTAATTGATAGAAGACCTTGTGATTGTATGAACATACACGTACGAGATGGTACTTAATTATGTTTCAGATATTTTAAGTACGACAAATCATCCTAGAGGCGCTGTAACAGAAATGTATTTATCAGCAGCATCTATCGTTTGGCAATTTTAGTTCGTCATATTAGTTAATGTCGTTGTATCCGCGTTATTTATGAAGTTACGTATGATACAGGATTTAATGAATTAAATATTTTCCCTAGCAGTAACCTTTAAAATTAAGTTCGTCCACATTATAAAACCGGTCTTCAATAAAACTAGTCTACATTAAAAATGGATTACAAATAATTTGTACGGAAATGAACATTCGCCCAGTCTTTCGCTGATCTTATAACTCTGTTCAGACAATTTATGTTTACGTAAAATACGGGGAGGTTGATATTCCAGATATTCTAAGATTCTCTCTCTCTTTTTTTTTTTTTTTCTTCCCCGTAGCTTAGTTTTAAGTCCCTTCTGAAGTTGTGTGTCATGCTCTGCCCTTGAAACGAGTTGGTTGCTTAAACATTGCCTGTAGCAAGGGCAGTAGGAGATGTGATTTAGTAGATTCCACATGTCTAGCAGGTAATTTTTTTTTTTTTTTTTTTTTTTTTATACGGTTGGAATTCGCTGACCTTTTCCGTCATCAACAGGTTATTTTTAAGCATGCCAGTCATACGAACACAAGATCCATTATAGACTAGCTTGCCTTTTGAAAGAAATCTAAACAATTCAACCAAGAGTAGCCGAAATATTTTCATTCTATTTATTTTTTAAAGTTCAACCGACTTTTGTTTTTCCTCGTTCGGTACCTTCTACAAATAGTGGTGGAGGTGATGTAAAAAAAATATGTTTTAAAGATTTTTGTAAAAATCTTCAGCTCAGGAAGGAGCATTGTGCATTACTATGACTCTTCGACTTTTGATTTCATTCTATATGCAAATTTTAGTCATATCTAGAAATAAAGGACGTACGTATATTCCTGTCACTGACACAAATACGTATGGAGGCCTTGTTGTGTCAGTGACACAAGGCCTCCGTTGGTTATGATGCATACCGTCTCTGGTTTACACACTTTTATCAACCAAACTAACGAGTTCTAAAATGCCATCGTTTGGCTCAAGTTTATCAAATTAAAATTACGTAAAAAAAAAATTCGCCCAAGAGATAAAAGGTCCTCTTTCATATAATTTCAATTTGTGACCTGTGGGTCACAGATTAAATTATATTTCCATATTGAACATAAATATATTCTTGATACAACATCACGAGTGCACGCTAAAACTAATTCGTCTGCTACTCGAAGGAAATTTGCTAGATTACTAAATAATCACATATATACTGCACTTTCAAAAATATTTGAATATTAGCAATTATCAAAAAGATTCACATTTCATCAATAAATAAATGTTTGGTCCAGGTTTTTTTTTTTTTTTTTCCACCCGAATAACTTTTTGAAGATCTCTGCAAGGTAGTGGGAAAAAAAAAAAAAAACGGGGCTTTTATCCCGTACAATAAATAGACGTAGAACATATGCTATTTAAAAAAATAAATACGTAAACGACTTCTTACCCTCTTGTCCACATACAGCACTGATGAGCTACACCTTTTCTTACATCAAAAGGTGTTACGAGAATTTGCAAGAGAATTAGCACTTCCTCTGACCAAACTGTTTAATTTAAACCTCAGTTTCGGTTAAGTTCCAATATAGTGGAAAGAGGGGGAAATAATTCCACTCCATAAGGGAGGCTCCAGGACAAAAGTAGCAAATTCTAGGCTAATCAGTATATCAGGAGTGGTGGTTAAAGTTTTGGAGAAATTGATAAAAATTAGAATTCAGGACTCCTCCTTATACGTATATTAGGCCGAGTGGCCTGTTACATTCGTTTTAGGCATAGCCTATTACGATTTGAAACCGCGAACATCCTCGAGGATGGTGGTTCTCTGTGTGTCCTATGTCTGTGGATGCGTGTGTTCACGGGGTCAGTTTCTGTTCTGGGGTAAAAAAAAAACTCTACCTCCATATATGAGACTAGTTAACTCACCTTTCGTCAAAAGAGACCAGATAAAGGTTCCTCACGTCTTGGACGGAAATCGAGCCCAGATCTTTCCGACCGATAACAAGCGATTTCATAAAACTGCCAGTCTTTTGTAGTAGGAAACTTAATTTATCCGTCGAATTGCAGGCTTTACGAGAAGCCATGTCAGCCCAAACCATGTGAAATATACCTGCACTGCGACACCTACCATATTTCATGGGCGTTATCCCTCCTGAAGGTAAATACTGAATTCTTTAAACCGAAACAAGACTGAACATCGATAATTTGTCGGTCAATTGTTCCTATAAACTCTCTCCAGACATTCTGTAATCCAACTAGGACGGTTGTGCACCTTGGTTCCCATAAGGTAGATGGCAGAGATTTGTTTGCTCTGTTGCCCAGAAGTCAAGCCCATATTTTTCATGTGATTACAGCCAATATAAAATCATCATTCCACAGTATCCTTTCCTGGCATATTTATTTATTCATATGCTTTTTCGGAACCTCATCAATTCCAGTAAAAGTGTCATTACTTTTTATCAGTGACCGCCAGTCTTTCAGAATATCAAAGTGATTGAGCCAAGAGTTGACTCAATCACTTTCTGATTTTAAGCACTGATTATTTCACCATCTTGTCAGCCAACGATGATACCTCCCTAAAGTCCGTCAACTTCGAAATGTAGCTTGTGCCAACTTTCTTTGATATGCTATTCCTATATTTTTATAGCTCTTCCTGAGTTACCATGTGGCTTGCCCTGACCAACTGCTCTGCTGCATCGTGCACACTCTCGCATACTTCCGAAAGTATTTGGTTCTTATTTAAGAGAGTAAGAATGTTTATATAGGTTTTACAAAGTTAGCCTGTTTCATACGGCGGAAGAAGACTTGTTTTTCCTTCAGCAAAACAAGTCAACAGCCAGAGAACACGAACAATTAACAGATGAATACAGGGTGGTCCATAAGTCACGAAGGGATTTAAATATTTAATACCTTTTATTTATTAAAGAGATTTTTTTACATTGCGTAAATGCATCCCTTTTTCGGTTTCACAAAGACGGGTCCTTTTCTACAGCATGACAGCTGTTAATGTTTCTGGCTACAGCTCCCTAATTTCTACACGAATGTTCTCCTTCAGCTGTTGGATGATGTGGGGCTTGTTCATATATGCCTTTTCCTTCAAGTGACACCATAGGAAGAAGTCGGGAGCCGTCAGATGATTTGGAGAATGTGACAGCCAATTAATTGCAGAGCTTCGCGAAATTACATAATAATCGAATGCTGATTTTCAAAATAAAATGGCACGATTTTGGTTCGCTGTTGGGTTGTGAACTTTTCCATAATTAATTTCTCAAATGTTCCTTAGAATACCTTTCCTTCACATAGGCCTAATGGCCTGTTATGGAGCTATCCTTAGTCCTTCTAAACCGTACTTGTCAGGCGGATAAGTTGGCTTATCCGCCTGACAAGTACGGTTTAGAAGTTGCCTTGCAACACTTGCCTGCCGGTATGTGTCCTATGTCTGTAGATGCGTGTGTTCACGGGGCAGGTTTGCCTGCTTGCGGGAGGAAAAACCGTGCAGTCCACGCCCAAGACGGGCTTACTTGGCTATGTCTGAGAAAGATCCTTAAGCTCCTCACGTCGGCGACGGGAATCGAACCCAGGACATTCCTTTCCCAGGCATATAGTTGTGAAGCGCATAACCATTCGGCTAACCGCGTGGACCCTTAGAATACCCGAAAAAAAAAACACTTCGTGAGTTACGGGCCACCTTCTACATTTGTGAGGTAGATCAGAGACTGACCTCCGCAATGAGTCCTGGTACTTTGAAGGATGTCAACTCAAAGTGGAACACGGGAAAAAATTAGTAATAATCAAGTCATGTCAATAAGATCATATATGCATAAATTCACAAATGATGGCGTTTCAAGCTATCTTTGTGTGTGTGTGTGTGTGTGTGTGTGTGTGTGTGTGTGTGTGTGTGTGTGTGTGTGTGTGTGAATTATCGGTCTAATCTGTATCACTCAATACCTTTCTAATAATATAATACTTGATCGACATTAACTTATATCACATGACTACATTTCGGAATGTAAAGGCGTATAAATTATTTAATAGCAGCTACTAAGACAATCGGCACATTTGTTTGTTTTCAGCTTGAACAGTCATAACTCCTGTAGAGTTTTCGAAAAAAAAAAAAAAAAGAATTTTTGAATAAAAAATTCTGTCCCTTGTTGTTAAGCGAACAGAACTATGCGAATGGATGGTTCTGTTCGCACTGATTTAAGCTTTATTGGCACAAGGACAGCAAAGGTCATACTGCGTCATAGTAAAGGTAACAGGTACACACGGTATTAACAGTCATAAAGAGATAAATTAATAATTATTTACATATACATATTATTGAAATTAAGCAATGCAGTATCAACATATAAATAGAATTTATAATGAAATGTGTTTTGTATAAATTAATTCTTTGTAAAATGTTAACCGTCATGCAATTTGTCCGAGTCTGTGATAACATCCAAATATGACTCGCCCAGATAAGTAAAAATTTCATTTCTCTCGTGTGAAGTGCTGACCCACCAGAATATGACAAATTGTAAGACGCGTGTTGCGTTTTTCACACATAGGTTGGGTCACCAGCCTTCAGTAAATAAGAATATTTAAGTTGAGTGTGACCTATTCGGAGCCTAGCAAGAACAATTTCCTCTAGACTGTCAGTGCCATGACGACTCTCACTGGACAACTACCTTTTGATCTTATAAAATGTCTACAGTCTGTATAAACAGGAAAAAATATGAACTGATCTAGCAGCCACATCTGCGATATCATTTCCATTAATTCCAATGTGCCTGGGAATCCAGCACAACTGAACATCAAAATTTAAGGGGCTTCGTTTTGTACAACAGTTGTAACACCTCACAAAGCACTAGATGTGGATTATACATATGAGAAGAGATAGCTCGTGAATAACTTAGTCTGTATACATTACACTTTTGGGAGCAGGTGTTTCTGCACAAGTGCAAGCTGAATGATATGCAGTTCTGGTGTATCATTACTACAATCGAGTGGGATCTGATTAGAAAGATTAACATCAGCAAACACAGGAGTACAGCCAACAGAGATCTCTGATCTTCAACCATCAGTACAGATAGGCAAGAAATCAGAGTGGGCTGCTCTGTGTATTAAACTGCAGGTAGACGGATGAGGATGTAAGAGACTTCTGTAGTTAAAGTGAAAGGTTGGAGTGGAGTGCAAACCTGCCATGGAGGAATGATGTTATGCTTGGTGCAGGCAATGTTGTCAACCTTCGTGCTAACAGCTTGCATAGTCTCTTTAACAGGCATGCCAAAAGAAGGAAGTGTGTGTGTGCGCAAATAGAATCAGGTAGCCAATGATCTACAGGAAGTAGCCATTGTACTAGCGATGTTGCTGCTAAAGCTGTGTAAACCGAAGGAAGCTGCAAACTAGGTGAAATATGTTTGTTCTTTCTTCATTCACTTCTTCCCTTTTTTATATCGGCGGTTCAAGTCTTCACATTTATGAGCTACCTTTTAAATGAGATAATGATTTGTCATCCATGAAAATATTTGCCAGTGTAACTTATTATCATATATACTTCAATAACTGCGCCCCTCCATATTTGTGGATTTTAAATGATGCATAGTACCTATAACTGGTATGCTGTTCCCAGTATTTTTCCGTCTCTTAGGGGTGACTGTAAAATAGATAACAACTGAAACTGATATGTTTATCAGTTCCATATATCATCTGTAGGCTTATTCAAACAACTTGAATAATACGTGGGGTTGCTGTTTATCATGGAACTAATTCACTTTTTCTTCGGATGTTTTCTTTGACCAGCGTAGTTAGTGAATATTTCAAATTCCTCATAATGTAGTAGAATGCAAAACATCTGTCCGTTTTTAATGATGTTTTAATAACCTTCTTATAAGGGCGTTTTTAGCTGAAGGCGTGTAAGACAATCTCAGGTAATGGTAGATCATTGCCTGAGATTGTCTCCAATCTCAAGTAATGAGAGACCAATCATTACGTGCATGATTGGTCCTTAAATTGTCTTGGTCGCATCCAACCTCAATATATTTTTTAATATTTTGCATATTCCCTACTTCACGAGTAGTTTTATCTAATACTCAAATCCCGCTTTATTTTCTGTTTAACTTTTTAAAATTAGTTCTCTAGGTTTATTTCATTTATGTGACTGACTGTAAGATCGCTTATCACTAATTTCTTTTTAGTAATTAATTGATCTCAATGATTTTTATTCTATTGTCCTGTATAGCGCAGTCGGAAGTCCAAATGCCTTTTGACTGGAAAGATTCGCTTGAAGCATTCTTGAAACTATAACATTAACAGGAATTCTCAACGTAGGATCGACTACACCCTTCCTTCTTACTTCGCAATTGGCATAATACATTCTTCTTACGACCTCAGTTGTCTTATCGTAGTTTAGAACTATCTGAATGTCAAAGGTATCATTCATAGATGAGTCTAAGGACCCCTTGGAGTCGCTCGTAGTAATAATAATACATTTCAATCTGTAAGACTACACTACACTAAGCATCTTTTTGTATTAGTCCTAATATGCAATCATTCATTTGTAATAATATACATTAATTATTTGTGAATTTAAATTTGGAAGTGCTGCGCAATCGGAAGTTCCTAATCTCAGTTTAGAATCTAAAGTGTTAGCATCCATTTTATCCCAAATGTCATCTCAATCGTCATTATACAGTACTAGGTCTTTCTTGCTACATTCTTACTATCTAAGAAAATAGTGGAATATCATTGAAAACTGATTTGACAATAGTTCTACTATGCATCCATGTAAAGTAACTAAAATTTTAAAACTCGGTCTAGTTGGCGAAAGTCGCATAATCAATTTTATTTTATTGTATGGTGGGGAAACTACCTCGCTTATCGAAGTAGATATATATTTTTTTTTTTAAGAAATTACAATATCACGTTTCATTTCAAGAGCAGAAATTGAATTCGAAGTGATTTTTCAGTAGATTATCTTGCATAATAGGGAAATTGCTTAATCACGTATTCCATTTTGCCAATAATTCCTAAATTTTGAAGGGAACTTGTACAACTTTTGTAGGGAGATTTCCCTCCTTTGACAAGCCAGCTTAAATAGTTATTTCTTGCTACTTCGAGGGACGAAGAAACTCGACGAATATTGGAATCCTCTTTTTCATTTATGAGCTGCCAAATGCAATAAAACTTGTACTATTGTAGGCATGTTTAAGCTGCATTAACATGTTATTATTAGTTCAGTCGTCTGTTATTCTATTACTTGACAAACGAAAAAGGAGAACTGTTGTTTATTCTGTACGAAACTCAGTTTTTTTTTTTCATTTTACTGCGTTCATTTATGCAAATATATTAATAGAAATAACGCAGTTTGCTGTGAGCTTTCAACCGGAACAGTACGTCACAACTTAAACAGGGATGAGAATTACTTTCAGTTTTGATTTCTTCATTAAATGCAACTCGCATGTTTTCCGAGAAGGATGATTATCATAACGGGTTTGTCAAGGCATCGTCCAGTTTAACAGCAGAACTCAACAGAATAGTTCAAAAGAGAATTTTCCTCATTTGAATGAAATCAAAAGCACAGTGGTGTAATCACATCCTGATGGAAGCATGAATCAATTGCCACATTCCTCTCATGTTTTCTCTCCCTCCTCCCACGCTTCCTCCTCCCCACTACATAAGCACGAAACGCTCACTTGCTAATCGATTTAACGCAACAAGATATAATATTGGTATATTCATCATTAACAAAGTTTCGGTTTAATGTTACACTCTTGTGTAGCCACATATGGTATGCTAGGCTCACATAACTTTTAACTTTTGCCAACAATATTGAATTTAACATGGTATAAAAAGCTATGCCATTTTATGATAGTTCTCCCCACGAAAATGTAAACTCAAGGCATGAAACCATGGGTAAGTTTGAGGGTCACATAACAGTGCTCACTTCTGCTTCGCAGACTAACCATGGAACTTTTTCAACCTACTATATGCTTCCATTATGGAGGATGCAAGTCTTTCGCTGGGAGATAAAAATCATCTACCGCTTTAGTTGAAGGACACTGAATAAGTTAAGTCTGAATATATCAAGATGCCGATAGTCATTTCCTGCAAAGACTGAGTTTCTGGTTTTCATCAAGTAACAGTTTTAGGCAGAAACTAGAGTTTTTTAATGCAACAAAAATGGGACTAGCAGTTGCTATCGCAATGGTTGGGTTGTTATAAATGCGTTGTAACAACCCATCTGTGAGTGGTGTAAATGAAAAAGTGTTTAAGGTGTACAGATTTCTGCATAATGGCACCAATATCTACACAACAAATGCTGCATGCCCAGGTTTTTCTAATTTTGTATTGTACAGCTACTTCGCTAATTGAAAACCAGATGAAAATGGTCCAGAATTGGAATTAATTCGATAAAAAAAAAAGAATGAAAGCAATAGAATTTGATGTTGAAAACTAGAAAACTTGTAGATGGAATTTATTAGGTGTTTAATGTTTTCGCCATAATTTATAAATAAACTGATTTCTGATTCTATGTCCCGCAATGTGGCGTAATGCAGTTTTGCTTTCCAACAATGCGGCAAAATGTGATGGCGTCCTTGCATATAGGAGTATACTGTTACGTGTTTGCGTGTCAAACTAAAGGTATGTTCCGTACTCATGAAGCGACTCTGCCTTTCTTTCAACAACTACAGGCTTAACAGTGTTCGAGCGTGACCAAAATGCCACTTTCAAAAAGTGTTCTATCGCACTCAGGCGGTGTTAGGTTTCGCTTCGTTATACGACCACATATGCAGACTTGCACTCAGATACAAATAATACTTCCTGAGAAATATCAGTTTTCTTCCGAATCCTGAGTTCGCATTCTATTTTCCAATTAAAATTTGGGGGAATTCTTGCTTGTCTTGGTCATTACTCAACACGCAGATTTTAATAAACAATGACGACAGCATATTTACCTCGGTTCTCGTGAGCTTCGCATTTCCCGGAAAGTAAAGCACACCTTAGTTTCGAAACGGATGTCGATTCATGTAAATCCCACTAATGATCATTCCTTGCATCACTCTGTATTCGCTTCCTGATTTGGGCGGGAAATATGTCTACTATGGAAAGAGTTTGATATATAGGTGTCGACGAATGAAACAAGCGTGGGAAACTCTGTAGAGCATATTTTATGCATATATATATATATATATATATACACACACACACACACACACACACACACACACACACACACACACACCTGGTCGTCGACTTACGACCTATGCGACTTACGAGCACAAAAAAAAAAATATATATATAATAATAATTAATTAATTAATAATAAATCAGGCAGCTGCGCGTACGATAACTATGGGATACGATAGTTATCGTACGATAACTATCCCTCACATACACTCAGTCGCTTTCAAGCATCTGTTGCGTGTGGTGTATTAAATAAAATTATACTGAAATACTACCCATAGAATGTCTAGTAAAAGGAAAATGCCTTCATCTACAGATACGCCAGCTAAGAAGTCAAGGAAAACTATTGATTTAGAGTGTAAAATGAAAGTTATCCAGAAGTATGAAGGCGGAAAGAAAGTGAATACGATAGCACGTGACTTGAAGTTATCACATTCCACGGTATCGACGACACTTAAGGACAAAGAAAGAATTCGGGAAGCTGTGAATGGTTCCGCGTTTTTAAAAAAGATTTGCTTTGCATAATGTACGTGTCACAGGAGAAGCAGGAAGTGCAGATGAAGCCCAAAAATTCGTTGATGGTTTCGACTCTTTAATCAAAGAAGAAGGTTATCTACCGGAACAAATATTTAACGTAGATGAAACCGGCTTGCAATGGAAACGCATGCCTAATCGTACGTACATACACCAAGAAGCAAAAAGGATGCCAGGATTCAAAGGTTTTAAGGATCGGTTGACTTTGTTGCTTGGTGGGAATGCCGCGGGTTTTAAGCTGAAGCCTTTTCTCATTTATCGTTCAGAAAACCCTCGTGCATTTAAGCACATCAACAAGCACACACTGCCCGTTTACTACCGTTCAAACCCTAAAGCTTAGATGACTCGAGCACTGTTCGAAGACTGGTTCATGAACTGCTTTATTCCCCAGGCTCGTGAATATTGTGCGGAGAGAGGCATCCCTTTCAAGATTTTATTGATTATGGACAATGTCCCTGGCCACCCTCTTCATCTTGACGACCTTCAACATGATGTTAGAGTAGTTTTTATGCCACCTAACACAACCGCTCTCATTTAACCCATGGATCAGGGTGCTATTTCAGCATTCAAGGCTCACTACTTCAGAACGACATTCGCACACGCCATCGAAGCGATAGATTTTGATGCTGATTTATCTTTGCGAGACTTTTGAAAGCAGTACAACATTCTTCAGTGTATCAAGAATATTTCGACCGCATGGGAATGTGTAACAAAGAATTGTATGTCGGGAATTTGGAAACTAAAATGTTATGCGAATACATTTGAAGGATTTGAAAAAGGAGAGAAACTGGAAGTGATTAACGAAAAAAATAGTTAAACTTGCAAAACTTAAATTAGAATATGAAATAGAAGGCGTAGAGGAGTTGCTAGATTGTGAAATAAAAGAACTTTAGGATGAAGAGTTGATTGAATTGGAAGCACAGTGAGTGTCAGAAGAAAAAGCGAGAGAGGAAAAAGAGAAAGAAGAAGAGGAGCCAAAAAAGAAATTCACTGCAAAGAGTTTATCAGATTCTTTTTCGCAACTGAATAAAGCTCTCGCCAGTTTCGAAGCAATGGACCCTAATATCGAACGATTCACAAAGGTTGAACGTATCATTCAAGATGTTGTGTGTGTGTGTTATCATTGTGAGATATATGAAGGAAAAAAAAAAAGAAACAAATAGTTCAAACAAAGCTCAGCATGTTCCTCATCAAGAGAACATCTCCTACCTCATCCCAAGAACATGATTCTGATAATCCACAACTGAGCACAAGCAAAGATTAAAAATTGATTTTGTAAATTTCATTTGTATTAATCTTTACATTAATTCCAGATTGTATTTTTGTGTTTACAGTACAGTATGTACGGTATTATTTTTCACATTATGTACAATATACATAATTATAAATTTAAAAGATTATAAAAATAAATTATAAAGATGATAGAAAGGTTAACAAATATATGGCCGGCATACGACCAGATCGACTTACGACCTGTCAGCCAGAACGGAAGTCGACGACCAAGTGTATTTATTTATTTTTGAATAAATTGAATTTTGTGGAATAAGACAGAATCTTGAGGTCAACATGTTAATTACGCAAGAAAAATTGAAAATTCCCTAGCTGTTCGTTAAATCTTCGGTGGTAGACGCTGCAATTTCAAAACTCTTCATTTGTTTCCGTATACTACAGTTACTAACTGAAACAGAAATTGTCTCATAATAATCACATTCATGTTTGAGGTAATTATATAAAAAAATACTTTACTTTAATGCGCAAAAGTTATCATTTAAAGTGTAGAACCAGCGGGTTTAGTTCAAATGTAACTTATTTGGTAAAGAATTATAAAAAAAAACATTTCGGCTAAGGAACATACAGCAATGATTAAATAAAAAAAAGTGGTTGCTTAGCGTACGAAGAGCCTTACAGATACCTCTGTAAATAAAGCGAGTTGGTTTCACTGACGCAGAATGATTTCTTAATTCGGAGCATTGCTTATTTCGGTCTTCAGAAAACAATCCCCTCATCCGCAAGGGATACGTTACTTTGTTTTAACATCGCGGCTAAAAGGAGTGCGTGTTCTAAGATCATGATTTAAGCTTAGATCATGTTTCTTTTTACATTTATACATTGCATTTATATCTATACATTTATTTTGATTCTAGGAAACCAACACACTCTCCTATAGTCGTGAATACACTGACAATTAATACATGCATTCCAATATTGTTTGACATTCAAACCATGTAAGAACACTTTGAAGAAGTTTTACAAGTTAGCGTTTAAATTGTGCGTGTGTGTTGGGGGGGGAGAAATAGTAACTTAAATCGGAGAATGGCTGAAATTAACAAATTGTGTATTGGGGGGGGGGGGGAAGCAATGTATGGCAATGGACTACCACAGGACTCCATGCTTTGAACTACTGATATTTTTAACTTATACGAGTACATTGATATAGAATGTAATTTAAACAAAGGGAGTGGAAGAATGTGTCATTTGCTGATGGTTCCAAAGTTGGGGGTGATGTAGAATAACTACACTATCCCTTCAAGAGAGTTTAAATAGTTTTAAATATTTGTCCATTGTGGCCAGTGGTGAGCTATAAGGGGTTCTCTGTTAAATTTTTCACAAATTTACGAGCCCCTTGTTCTTCTTGTTTACTTTTTTAATTTTTCAAAAAAAAAAAAAATAATAAAATAAAATTTGAAATATATTAAGCGACAAATTCATACGGTAACCTAACAAAAATTAGTCTATTTGGCAGTGCATAGATTATTTGGAATTTGACCTATTAGGTGGAGAACAGAAGTGCTATCGGTTCTACTAATCAGACGAGTTAGGAGGAGGCGTTGAGATTTTGGAGTAGTGATGATGAGGGTGAATTTGAAGTCTGAGAACGTGTGGCAAAGGTATTGAAAATGAGCTAATCGCGACACTCTTTCAGTTGTGCCACTATCTAAAGCACTGATCCACCACGGTTCGATTACTGTGCACAGATTTCGATTCCTGGATTTAGGATAGGTGGGATATGAGGAAACATCAAAGAGAATTCCAAGCACAATAGGTAAGATGATATTAGAACTGGAAGTTAAATTCAGGAGATTAAGGGCCTGAATGTCAGAGTTTATCAATGGATATAAGAGAGAAAGAAGTGCGTAAGTTGAAAGAATTTTATGGATAATCCCAGGATAGATATCTCGATAGGTGATAACAGGGAAAAGAAGAAAGGGAATAAGCCTCTATTATTTGCCACTTCCCTTTTCGTCTACATCCTCCCCCCCCCCCCCTAAAAAAAAGAATAAAAGTGTGGTCAGCGAAGGAGAGAATAGATTTTTTTCATGTTATGTAATTATGTTCGGCAAGGAAGTTTATAAATGGACTGATGGTGTCTTTTTAAACAAAAGTGTGATAGCCATTGTGCAAGTTGGGAGAGGGGCATTCTTGGAATGGTCGTTAAATATGTAAAGAAACGGGTAATAAATTTAATATGCATTGTATGTGTATAATTAAGCGTTCGGCAATGAGTCCTGACTTCATGGTAGCAGCATCTATAAACTCTAATTTCTACGTCAATAGAAAACATGTATAAATATTTTTCACGTATTAGACGGCGAAAAATTTATCACTTATAAATGACATCCAAGATTCTTGCATTCTAAGCAGATTACTGGCAGTTTTCTTTAACCACCCGACAAGTATATGCAATGACAGTGAATATTTTCTAACTGAAAAGTTGTTTCATTTTCTCTGCTGCGTTGTGTAAATAACGTTGACCGAAAAAATATATTTTACTGGAAAGATTTTATGTTGCTACATAAATAAACGCCAGTATTTCTACAAACGGGAATTGACTGAATGCAAACGGCGTGAAAAGTACCGAGTCACTGGTAATAAATCCACTGAATACATTCATTTGCTGCAACAGAATAAATACGTTTGTTTATATACTGAACAAGATTCACTAAAGCAAATTAGTTTCAGACAGTTACTTATTCTACACTTACCGAAATACGAGTTTGCTGTTGTAAAGAAAGTTTTCGAGAGTGACCAAAGCCACATAACTTATCGTCTGCTAAACATTTGTCTTTAGCAGACACTTTATTTAGATACATTTCACAAAAAATACGCAAGCCATATTTGTTCGTTTACCGCTATACGATATGTAACAGCGCCCTCTGTGTGGATAGATTTTTTCAACTCTTCTGAAATTTTTCGAGCCATTTCATTTTCTTTTATAATAATGAAAAAATTCAAAATGTCTGTCCTGAATGTGTTTATTGAGCGATTATGATTAAATTAAGTATACAGGATACTTATTTTTAAAATGTATCAACGCATTTCATTTTCGATTTAAGTTGAATAATTACCAAGATGAGTATAATGTAAATACACGGCAAGTTGGTGATCATATTTTATACGTTGCTTTTAGTGAGATACATGTAAATCATTCTGAATCTTGTTTTTGTCAAGTTTCACATCCAGTTCCATTTGGTATTGATCCATTTGACAGATCTTAAGTATTTAATGGGGAAGCAAACCACACAGAGGAAAAAATTTATTTACTCCACTGTAAGCTAGAGATTACATTTTAAAATGATCATAACAGAATTTCTATAATCACTGTTGCGATATTGATTTAAAGTGGTACTATTCTTTTGGGTTTTCTTTCAACTTGTCGCTAAGCCAAAACCAACTTATATTGCATTATTCATACAGTAAATGCATATTTGAATGAACAGTGTAGCTGTACAACTAAAATGTAATTTCATTGTTTCAGTCTTCCTGGAGAAGCACAAGAGACAGCGTTAGTGGTTATTTCTTAGCCAGCCGAAACATGAACTGGATATTGGTAAGTAACTAACTTTTTTTAAACATTTTGATCAGCTCAAGAACGTCATCATTAAATGATGTTACACTTTGGGGAAAGGGAAAAATCTTGATCTGAAGAAGTTATCTAAATGACTTAGCGTCACAAAGAATGCAAAAACTGTTGAAAAATTTCATGTTTTAATTTAAAAGTAAGGCCATGTTTTAATTTTAAAAATCGATCATAGAATCCACACTATTTCGGAAAATAATATATTGCGCTAGGGTTAGGGAAAACGAGATGGTGGCACTTGTCTGCCTCTCTTCACCGTTTAAGATTATTGATCATTTGGGCCAGCTATCTGTGTTGGTAAGTGAAAACTGACTACTTTTATCCACCAAAAAGTAGATGGGACTAAAACGGTCTCACCTACTCCCTTTTGGGGAATAAAAAAGAATTAGCGGATTTATTTTTTATTTGTAATCGTTACGTAGTTCGAATTGGTGTGCTTCTGAATATGAAGCACACCAATGTTTTGGAAGCTTATTTTGCACTTGGTTAGACTATAATAAATTTAGTTTAATCCTTTATCCAAGTGTAAGCAAACAATGTTTACGCCTGAAAATATCTTCAGGACTGGGGCAAGGTGGTACATCCGTAGGGTGGACCAAGCTCTCATCACTCCTTGTCTCAGTACCTCCCATAATGCAAACCACATCTCCTTGCGAACATGTATAATGTTATGCATTAAGGTAAGGGCCACTACCCAGACCCCAATATTCTTTATTGAGGTCTCGTCAGTGGGAGGCAGACCCAGAAGTGATGATACTAAGGCAGAAGCAATGGAGAGGTCATATTTACCTATATGAGTTGCCAACCGGTGTACCACTTTATTATTAAATTACTCTGGATTTAGAGAAAGATGTTGGAAGCTTATTTTGCACTTGGTTATACTATAATAAATTTAGTTTAATCCTTTATCCAAGTTTAAGCAAACAAAGTTTGCGCCTGAAAATATCTTTAGGACTGAGGTAAGGTGGCACAACCGTATAGGCAAATATGACCTCTCCATTGCTTCTGCCTTAGTATCACCACTTCTGGGTCTGCCTCCCACTGACGAGACCTCAATAAATGTCGAAACCGTTCTAGGTAGTGGCCCTTACCTTAATGCATAGCATTATACATGTCCGCAAGGAGATGTGCTTTGTATTATGGGAGATACTGAGACAAGGAGTGATGAGATCTTGGTCCACCTTTGCTGCGAGTTGCCAATAGTTGTACCACCTTACCCCAGTCCTGAAGATATTTTCAGGCGCAAACTTTGTTTGTTTACACTTTGATAAAGGATTAAACTAAATTTATTGTTTTATTTTATCCCTTCAAAAGATGGTTACAGGATGTTATCGTTAAAGTAATATTTGAATATTAAAATTACACTTTATGTATTTTGTACAATTTTGCTTTATTGAAAATAACACCTTTTTGCTAACACGAAATTCTACATGACGCTTGATAACAGGGGAAGAGGAAGCAAAGTCCTGTAAAATAATATTTAAGGTTGAACTCCTATGACGATATCAGGATTTTCAACTGGCTCATGGAAACAATGCACTTAACGTTGCCTCCACCTTCAGGTAAAGGCGAAGTTACTGATGTGCGTCTTTGAAAAAATGAGTGCCAAATTAGTAATTTCATTCAATCAACAACATTCTAATTACACAACGTTGAAAAACCATCTCAGAAACTCAAAGGTGCAGTATTACAAGAATGTATATCACTCGTATGTTTGAACAGGAAACTAATTTTATATCAGCCAACAAACATTCGTGGACACTGACCTTTTGTTGGCAATTCCAGCTATTCATATACGTGTGAGGTCTACCAAGAAATATGTAACAAGTAATTAAATAAAAGTAGTTGTTTAGCGTCGGAGGCGCCTTATCAGTACTCTGTAAACAAAGTGGGGTGGCTTCACTTACACGAAATGGTTCTTTAATTCGTCGTATTTCTGTCTTCAGAAAACAATCCCTTCATCCGCAAGGGAACTGTGACTTAGAACATGATTTAAGTTCCGTCTAGCCCAGTTAGACAGGAACTTTGCTCCTCTAATGCATAACTTAATTTTTTAAATAATTATCAGTATTAAATTGATATTTATTACTGATTATTCATGTTTTCATGCATTATTTTGAATTCTAAAAAGGCACATACATAAATACTGAAGAATTCATTGTACAAAGAATAACAATGAAAAGAGTTTGTTTTTCACAGTTTAATAACATTGACGTATAAAAAAAAATCTGGAATACTGACTGCAATTTTATTATCCTTAAATTAATACAAATCGCCAGAATTAAGGGTTTGTAATTCAGTAGGAGTGAGTTAAGTGTCACTCGAATTTTTCATATGATCAAATATGTATAATGTGCGTGAAATTTTGTGTGTGTGTGTGTGAAATTCTTACTTTAAAACAAACGAGTTGGTAAGGATGCGATGAAAAAGTGTGATGTTGATGGATTGGTCATTACATTTGTGCTTTTGACATTTTAAAAATGCATCTTACAAATGCAGTATTTTATAATAATCAACTTTAAATGTAATAAGTCATTCTTTCCCTGCATATGTGTAACGATTGGAACCATTACAGGTAGGAGCTTCTCTTTTCGCCAGTAACATTGGTAGTGGCCATTTCATTGGGTTAGCGGGATCTGGAGCAAGTTCGGGAATTGGAATAGCAGGCTTTGAGCTTAATGTAAGTATTTACTTAGTTGCATGCATATTTACAAGTTTCTTTTAGGATTGTTAAGAATACTATGGAAGTAGGCGTGTCGCAATTCTTTTTCATTTCTTACCATGTTCATGAATTTTGCTTCAGGCTCCAGTAGAACTTCTGCGAGCGACTATTCTATGAATTGAATGACCGACAATTCTTAGTTTCAGTATTGCACTAAAAATGTGCATGTGCAAACAACTATTTGATCTTGCTTCTCCCAATCTATTCCTTACTTAAATGAATATACGAGCTGGAGACAGCTTTCGTGACTACGTTATTACAGGTTGCATCCAGCAACTTCCTGTGGGACAACGATGTCTATGAATCATGCAATGCTTGCGCCAACCTCCGAATCAATGGCGAGGGGGGGGAGGGTGACATTGTAAATCAGTAGTCTCAAACTCCCCCCCCCCCTCTATTAACAATAATATTGTAAAATTGTACATGAAATTCTCAAGAACCTTCATTATATATCATTCATCTTGGGATGGGGGATTCCTCCTAGCAAGTATCTGCGCAAATGGCGAAAACCAAGTTAACGAAAAAAAAAACTCGTGAGTTGGATTGGTGCGACGTAACTGACGATGAGACAACCAGGAAATATTTTCTGACTTAAGTGTGCTCTCAGACTGGTTGTTAATTTTGATTACACCTTTGGATGAAAAATGCAATTTCACTTTCAAAGTAGTGTCTAAGATGGAACCATTCTTAGGTACAAAATATGTTGCAAATATTAATGTAAATATTTATGTGTTTTAGGAAAACAAACCAAAAGAGGGCTTGGCCAAATCTTGGTTGTTTTTATTTTCACGAGGGAAAAAAAAAAAAAAAAAAGTTCAAACTATGATAGGTCATTATTTTGAAATGAATAGTTGACCATCTCAGGTCTTCAAAATCAGCAAAAGAGTTTGTTTTTCACCCTACCTTTCGTTTTTAATTTCGCGAGGGGTTTTCCTGTATCCACAATATGGAAATTGCTTTCCATTCAAAGCCGGTGCATTTTTAATAGATGATTTAAACATTTTGTGCACCCGGGGAAGGGGGAGGGGAAGATAATTAAAATATTTTAGTATAATAATAAGTCTGATAATAAAGTGCAGGCATTGATCATCTCGATATATTCCGTTCAAACTTTCGGGGTAAATTGTACTCCGTGGTTATCGTGATTTATATAAAATCAAAAACAGTCAAATTTATAAACCATAAAGTTATTTCTTTTGTGTTTTTAGTTAAACCTTTCTGTTTAAACAAGTAGTCAGGTATCATCGAGAACATAACCATGTCGAGACTTTTAGTTGTATAAAGACCATTTGGATTAATTGAAACACTGACTTTGTGGCGATGTAAAGCTTCATAGCTGAACCTTATCGAGACCACCAACCCTTAGTTTGATAATGTCAAATTGCCATCATTATCTAATGATAGTAAACAAGCTTCTCTATTTGAAGATTACGCTACTAGATAATTATTTTATCAGTTTAAATCTGGATCGAGAATATTTATCTCCGAGAGTAAATAAAATTCCTCTTGTCGTTTCTAGATATCCTTCTATAAATATCTGGCATAAATTGTCTGTAAACTCATTTACTTAAAGTGATATACGAAATGATCTTTATTATGCGCAAATAAATGTGAAATAAAATGGATATTTACATGGAAAAAAGTAAATAACGAGTAATTCACAGTTATTACGTGTATATCACGAATTACTGTTATCGTACTGAAATTTCTTCCCTGTTATTGTCGATATCAAAGTCATTATATTCAGAAAAATTATAATAAAATTCTTAACGTTATTTCCATTTAAATATCTGTCATTTAATATCATTAATAACATTGCTAAAGCAACCGTGGCTTTTCACAGGTTACAGCCACTTTGGAAGGACAATAAAATATAGCTAACAACAAAACTACCTCGTCGTTAACTCTGTCTTAATATACGGATGGACATTGCTAATGCTGAATCGCAATACGAAATGAACTGATTAAAAAGCAAACTTTGAACTTATCCAACCGATAAACATCTTAGAAATTTGTTGCACATATAAAGTACAATCTGGTTGCACATTTCAGGAAAGTTATGTAAAAAAAAAAAAGTTATGAAACTGTTAAAAGCAACTCGTATTTCAGGACTGGATGTTAAATATTAGACAGCAGGCAATGCATTTTTACGCTTAACAGAATCATTCCTTTATCTCAAAATTTCGAAACTTTATTTTCAACTTGTAGATTTGCTCCACTGCGCATCTGCAAACGCATGTCCGTTACAAACAGTTTTTTTTTTTTTTTTTTAGAAGAAGAACGCAAATGATAACGTTTCTCTCATTACACAAGTTGCACCGTCATCTTCACAAATTGAACTCGTACCTTGAGTAGTGACATTGAATGTCTGCAAGTCATACAGGTTATTCTACTGCGCACACAAAAGAATATAATTTTGAAAATTCGGAACGAATCTTCTAACTCACTTTATCTTCTTGTATAGTATTTTTCAAATGAATATGAATTGAAACCTGTTTTATTATATTTTAATATAAAGAGATCCTTCGTATTTTGAATTCATATACAGAATAAAATTCTGTTAATTTAACTATAAACGAGAAATGGGAAGCGAGCTGCGTACCACCTTCCCTTTCGTGTGTGTGTTAGGCTCAATGGCCTTTCATGGACCAGCAACTTGGCTTTTCGTTAATGTCATGATAGATCGATTAATCATTTTTTTACAAACTACGCAGAGGGTGTATTTATATATCATATACTACAAATAAAATAAAAAGAAAGAAAGCCAATTTCGTTCTTAGGGTCATTCACCAGTCATTTGTTATTTCGTTTTCAGTAATGCTATTTTAGTTTTACTTGGAAAGTCTCATCGTGTTGCGTGTTAGTCTAGTCTAGTCAAACTATTGATTTTAGACTCCTTGCAATCAACAATGCTATAGCACTGCATGTGCGTAAAGAAATTTTAAGTCAGAGTACTTTGAATACTAAGTTACAAATGGTTGGAAAGGGTAATGAAAACAGTACATTCTTTAAGAATGCACTTGATTCATTTATATCGGGAAACGAGATGAACAGTGCAATGTCTGTGTGCAAGTCATTCTTAAAATACAGAATGTTCAGAGGTAAATTTCTCTTCTTCTAGCGTGCAAAGTTAATCTGGTATAAAATCGAGAGTATTCTCCAATTCTGATAATGTTTGGACCAAAATCAGTATTTTAATCTCTTCTCAGCGAGAATACAATCTGTACTCATTCTGGATTTCATGGAAATAAAGAGTTGTGTGTGAATTTTGTTTTTCTTGAAATAGTCCTCAGGAAACAACAAACTAAAACAATGCTTGTTATATAATAAATTTAGTTTAATTCTTTATCCAAGTGTAAGCAAACAAAGTTTGCGCCTGAAGTATCTTCAGGACTGAGGCAACTCGTAGTAAAGGTGGACCAAGCTGTCATCACTCCTTGTCTCAGTATCTCCCATAATGCAAAGCACATCTCCTTGCGGACATGTATAATACTGTGTATTAAGCGAAGGGCCACTACCTAGACCGGTTTCGACCTTTATTGACTAAGACAAGTAGCGACGAGAGCTTGGTCCACCTTTACCACGAGTTGCCTCAGTTCTGAAGATACTTCAGGTGCAAACTTTGTTTGCTTACACTTCGATAAAGGATTAAAATAAATTTATCATTGTCTAACCAAGTGGGAAAAACTTCAATGCTTGTTATAGTTAATCACCATAGTAACTACGAAAATAATGTTCCACAAGCCATATTTGGCGTTCGACTCTTTTTTTTTTTTTTTTTAAATCTCCAATTCACGAAATTTTATAAATCTATAGTACCATGGGTGGACTAAAGATTTCTTTTTTATTTTTTTTAAATTTATATTTACAGAGGCTAGAAACCCCTGATGCGGAGCTCAAACATGGAACTTTTTTTCAATTCACTTCAAGCCTCCAATAAGCAAACTGGTAGTCTCACACTGGTCAATGAAATCCATATCACCTCAAGACAATCACAAAAACATTCACGTCCACAACAGAATTCGAACTCGCAGCTTATTGGTTAGAAACTGCTCTACCAATCAGGCAAATCTGGTTGGGTTTTCATTACAGTTTAATTTATTATCTGCATCGAAGCAAAGCTGAAGTTAGGACTGTGCCATTTCTCCGCCGTATTTCCTAATAGCGAATGTATTTTCTCGGTAAACTGTTTGTTTCTATTTTATTCGATTACGACCAGTAAATAATCATATTTTTATTTAGTCTATTTTTTCTATTAAAATATGTGAACACGTTTGTCTTCGGGAATAGGATTTGGGGATTGCACAATTTCAATACATATGGTTAATTTAACCAACAGAGGGCAGCAGCTGCCTTTTTTTGTGTTGTGCTATAAACTCAAGTAGACCGTAGTTCTACAGAGGAATTTTTGAAGGGAAAAAAATTGAACTCTTTCATAAAACTAATCTTACTGTATGTCTGTTTTTATAAAATTTGTTTGATTACAATTTTACCATTTCAGGCTCTTTTCGTGCTGCTAATTCTAGGATGGGTGTTTGTTCCAGTATATATGGCAGCTGGGGTGAGTCAACCTTTAATTCTTCATTTTAAAGTGTGCCCATTTATTTTTATTCATTTATTATTATTATTACTATTTTTACTTAAACTTATCACTTTGTTTACTTCTTTATCTAGATTTTTTGACCTCCTTCTATTATCAGATCTGCAACTTCTTGTTATTAATACCACAATGTTTTTAAGAAAAACGTAGAAAAAATATATTGTGCAAGTGGATTTAATTTTGCCTTAAAATCCGAATATTTTATTATATATTTTTGTAATTTCAACAACCTCTAGCTCATGACACTGATGCTGTAGGTATTGCGGTCTCTTAATGGGATTAATACTAAAAAATAAATGAACTTAAAAAAATAATGAACACCTACCATACTTATACATCACAAAACAAAGTATTAACTGACTGATTGTTTTTTCAGCAAATTTTTGAATTAAAAGTTTTAGAATTAAAGAGCTTCGTAACCCGGTCCGTGGTCGGATTTGAAGCTGAGCCTTTCCAATCACTCTAGGACACGATGGACCAATATAACTTTCAAATGAAACTTAGTTGGCTCATACGAAAGGTGATAGATTCTTTCTCTATATACCAGTGTCTCCCAAAAGTGTGCTACGCGTGCTCCCAAGGGTACATGAGGTTTTTCGTGCTCTGGTCTGGAGCGAATTCGGCGTTCTAATTCTTCTCAAAGATGTTCGATGGAGTTTGAGGTATAAGCTGGCCAGTCCAACACCTCAGTGTTGTTTTGTGGAAACCAGTCTCCTACATGCAGTGCAATATGTCATGGAGCAATGTCGCGCTGAAACACGCAAGGGTCACTGCCGAAGTACTTCTACAGCGTCGGAAGCGTAAAGTTGTTCAGGTAGTCCAGGATGTCGTGGTTTGGGGCACGTTCACCAATGGACCAAGCCCCATCCAACTGAAACACCCTTATACCATTACGGAGCCTCCACCAAACTTGACAGTGGAATGATGCAGCCTTTCACACCGTTCTTGAAAGATTTTGGAAGAGTGATTTGTAGTGCCACAGAACCCTGTTTCAATCATCTACAGTTCAAGAACAGTGTGAAAGACTCCAGTCCAAACTTCATTTTTATGTTGGAGGGGGAGGGTGATGTGTGGATTGTTTGCAGGAGTTTTGCTGTGGCATGCAACTCTCTGCCGAAAGTTCTAATGCTGACAGATATCCCTGCAGCATTTTCCAGGTTGACTGCGAGGTCCGTCGCTGATGATGTATGAAATGCTCGAACATTCTTAGACAGAGGTCGTGGTTCTCGGGCATTTTTCTGCTGCCGTAGCACCATCAACTTTCCATCTGCGAATGACATACGTGACGGTGGATTTCGATATAGTGAGATGGGCAGCAATGTGACTCCCAACTACCATCCCGAGTTGGAAGTCTGTCAGTTCAACTGAACTTGGCATCAAGTACTGTGCAAAACATGCACCACATCCCACCTTTTATTACCAGATTTACGCAGACACTCCCTGAATATTTACATGTGGTAGGATCCGATATTTGAATGGCACGTAAGGTGTCCAGTGACGCACCCAGATGGCGGGTCCAAGGGGCCCTGCTCCTCAAAGAAAAAGGAAAAAAACACTAGAAAATTTTCCTAAAATCTTTTCCTAATTAATAAAATTATTTTTTTTTATTTATGTTGTGTCGTGTCTTCTATTTCTATACTACTTATGAATTAGCGATCATTACAGATGCTCAGTCATAGATTTACAAATGCTATGCCATCTATGTCGTTAATCTGAAGAACAAACAAATGGCAGACTATGCAGATAGAGCTAGCTGTTCGATGGTAGCATCAATGAAGATAATGGAATCAAATTTTTAATTAAACGTGCAAAAACAAATGCTAATTTTGCATACTGTTACACTTATAAACAGATGTATAGTCTAATGATTATTACCTAATAGTACAGATTTATCATAAAACGAGCCAAAAATTTCAAAATGATACTTATCTGTTGCTTCATAGATGGCGACACTTACAATACTAGTTTTTCGATGTAATTTATACAATTATTTATACAGTTATGTCACGGACAGTAAGACCACTGATGTGACTCCCAACTACCATCCCCCGATGGCATAGAGGCAGAGTTTCCGAAACTTTCAGTGCTCGCGTACACCCTTTTGAAATTTTAGTAACAAAATCGTACCATACACCATGATTAAACACTTATAGATGCATGCATAGGTAGTGAAACAAACAAGCAAGCTGTTCACGGACCATAATTAATAGACAAAAATACGATTAGTGGACAGTAGATGGCGCAACATATAGCTGGAAGATTAGGTATTACTGACGGTAGGTTGAGTGGTGTAGTGCTTTTTTTTTTTTTTTTTTTTTTTTTTTTTGATTGAGTCCTTGGAGATGTCACGTAAATAATACTTTCAGTGGAGTGAAGAGAGATGCGAAACACAGTAAGACAGAGTATAAAAATAACCTTTGTGTAAACACTATTACTAGATGACATAAGATGTAAGGGATATAAGGATGTGAAGTCAATGAGACATTACCTGGTTTAAAAATAAAAAGTTAATATTCAGATAATGAATAAATTATCAAGTTTGATTATTGATAATTATCAAGATGATCAAGCTTAAATATCAAGTTTGGAAAATGAAGTACCATTATTATATTTAATGACGGTTGAAATTTAATTTTAAAATATTTGCTACTACATGCGAAGTACCTTCCAATTTCAGATATTGAAGATAAATTGCATAATGTACTTGTGATTTCATGACAAGAGGAGATGCTGTCCAAGCGAAGTGACACTTGAGACATAAATTACATGGTTCAGTACTTTGATATAACCGTGGCATACAGTGTGAGCCTCTGACAATATTCACGATTTCGTACATTTTTGAATAAAATAAAGAAATAATAATAGAGAGCCTTTTTATTTTTCAAACTGATCTTTCTGAAGACTAGTGGACCTTCATTTCTATCTTTACTGTCACAGATAGCTGACCTAAAGCTATCAATGATTTTCATAGGCATCCTGGAGGCGAGTGTGCATTCTGTGAGGAAATTCAAAAGCAGATATGCATTACTATCATAATCCTAGACTGAATACGCTGAAGGTCTCATTGTAATCAGGAAATGAGTGAGAAATGGCTGGCCATTCTCCCAATCTCTTTTTTGCTCACCATTTACCTCCTTTTCAGCCATTGCTCACCATCTCTCTTTTTTTTTTTTTTAATATGTATAAAATCCGCCCTTCTCCACATTTCGAAATGAGAAGTATTTATTTTCACTAGCGTGCAGTTTTTTTATGTAAATCGGCTGTCAAGCCATTTGGAAAATAATTAGTTCATCTATTTTTTTTTTTTTTTTTTTTTTTTTTTTTTTTTTTTTTTTTTTTTAATTCAGTAACTAATTCATTATTTTTCAAAATCTCATTATAGGTTTACACTATGCCCGAGTATCTGAGAAAACGCTTCGGTGGTCAGAGAATTCGTATCTACTTGTCTGTGTTAGCTCTATTGCTGTACGTTTTCACAAAAATCTCGGTAAGAAATTAAGGACATTCATAATATTCCATAATCAAAGATATAACTACTACAGATTTATCGATATCCGAATTTATTTATAATCTTGATATATTATGTATATTCGTGTAACAATTACATGATCCATCCTAAATCAACATAGTTTGGCGTACCAAGAAAATATCAGGGCAGCCGTCTTACAACTATCTGGAGTAGATTAGTTATTAAGCTCCTCTTTTATCTTTATGGTTCGCAGGGTTTTTTCCAACTAAAGTAGGTCATAATCTGTGCTATCGAAGATAACCATTTTTGCTGAAATTTCAATTTAAATTTTTTGCTGCTGCCTCCATTTTTATATTTAAGCGGATGGTCATTAGATCGTTTCCAGTCTTGTAACCAAACTTAAAGTGAATGCGATTTTAATGCCTGCTTAAAAGAATAATTTTCCGCATATCTTAAAATCTTATATACAACGTTTCATTTTAAATTGGAAGAGTAATTCGTCTTGCTTTAAATTAGAAAGCAAAGAAGTATTAAGTACAAATTAAACCCATAATTCTTTAGTTTGAAAAACCCATGTTTCGGAATGATTTTATTAGAATTATCGCACATTTATTAATTAACTATCACATTTTATAAATAGCACCCGATAAATCAGAGACACCATTCTTCAGAGTGTTATTGAATAATAGAATTCATATTTATTCTTTAGGCTGATCTGTATGCCGGTGCGATATTCATCAATCAGTCGCTGAAGCTAGATCTGTATGGCTCTGTTGTTGCTCTTCTAGCCATCGCAGCCATCTTCACCGTGGCAGGTAAGAGGTTAATTAGATAGTATCATAAATCGAATTATTTTTCATAGAAAGTATTCACACTTCCATTTTGTGAAATAAATGAAGGTTGTTAGATTCAGGTTGTTGAAGACTTGTAATGTATTCTTCTTTCAAATAAAGCGCTAGTTAGGGGAGACCATTATCTGAATAGGAGATTCACAAGACCAAATAATCTTAAAAGTAAGGATATTCTTGAATCGAACAACTTATTTTTAAATATTCTAAATGGGGTCCTGACATACCAAATCTATAATACTTGCGATTTTAATTTTTTTCACTTCATAGAAGTATTATTAAATAATACTTCTATGAAGATTTCTCAGGACTCATTGCTATAGTATACAATACTACGCGATCTATCACGTGCATTGTTCAGTCTACAGCCAACTACACAGTATTTTATCTATTAACTTCGTGTGTCTTCTGTCCAATTTATCTGATTTTTCTAGACCAAAAACCGAAATTTTCGAAAGAAAAAATCTTCCCACTGTTGTACCAGCGAACTCGCCTGCAATAGAAGCCCATATCAAGATTCCCTGAATTACCATATAATATTAACCCCTTACTTATACTTTCCTTTCTCTTGTGCTTGACAATTTTCTTACTTCCACTCTTTACTTTCTTACTTCATCGGACTTGACAGTTTTCTTACTTCCACTCTTTATCCTCTTGCATCAGAACCATCTCAAACTACCTGATCTCCTTATTCGCTTTCTGCAACTGTACTCACACTTTTAACCGCTTGCATATACAGTAGTCTCCTCCCTTATCAGTGGGGTATACGTTCCAAGACACTCCACGGATACCTGAAACCGTGGATAGTACCGAACCCTATATATAGGATGTTTTTTTTCCTATACATACATACATACCTACCTATGATAAAGTTTAATTTATAAACTAGGCACGGCTTCATTTCGGCGATGTAAAAATTTTTTTTTTTAAGAGAATACAATCCTCGGCATTCTTGGGTTGCCTTAGCGTGCACCACTTGACTTAGTATCTAAGGCAACTCGGAAATGACGAGGATTGTATCTCGTAAGCCCTCAGGTCGTCAACTTACGAAACTTTTATATTTTCTACAAATATTCGGCTTTGAAATAATGGTGGGTCTAATATCCACTTTGCCGATGTAACTATGAATTGTTTTGTAATATTTTCGGACCGCAGTTGACCGATCTGAAAGGGGGGCGACTACGGTATTTCCCAAACAATGAAGCCTAAAAGTGTAAGACCAGAAACCGGTGGCGGATAGCTTTCAGAATCGACCGAATCCGTACTATCAAAATTCGATGGACAGACGATAGGGGAAATCTTCCATTTCACTGTAGTCAACGGAATGGAGATCAAAATTTGTGGATTTTTGATGCCATTTCTTCCCACTTATAGTTTTGCGATTCCTTCAGAATACCGCTAGGAGGCATTTGCAGCCGAAGCTGCTGCTTATAGAACTGATAATTAATTGGGCATGGGGCAGCAGGTATTCCAAATGGAATCTTGACACCATCACAGAACTTATCTTGATGTGGGTAGAGCCAGTAAGGAAGTGTAACGAGAGTATCTTCGAATGAAACAAAAGCACTTAATTTGATTTGTTTTTCTCTGTAAAAAAAAAAAAATCAAAGATGGTACTGAACAAGAATGTAATTAAGCCTGACTATTTCCACAAAGCTATTTTACTCCCGAAAGATTAGGCCGAATATTATATAATGCAGCACTAGTAAGAACAGGTAGCTGACAAGTATCTGCAGTTAAAATAAGAGCAGTCTATCGGGGGGGGGGGGGGGGGGAGCTAGTAGATTATCCATTACTGTAGACGTTTCCAGTTTGATATGTCGATCACCAGACACAGTACTGTATAGTAGGTAGAAGTAATTTCTAAGCTACACTACGATAAATAGACAAGGATCAGAATGAAGTTGTGCTGATACTCTACTGTATGCCTCGCTTCACTTGTGTCTGACACTGCCTTCCTATTAACATCCTCAAGTGCTTCTGGTGCATTTGGTTCTTTGTTTTTGATCGCATCTGATTGCTGATGTCACAACGGTTAGAATCGCTTAGTGTTTCTTCCCGCTTTTTTGTTTTTCTTGCTTTATGGTGATAGGCAAGCCCTGAGTACTTAAGCCCTTACCCGCACTGACAGCAGAATCCAAGGTTGTCGATGATATATATATATATATATACACACTGTTAGGATTATTAATGACCACAAGAAGCGGCAGTTGTTTCCCACACCCTTCTCCCTGGATGCCTATTAAGTTCTTGTTTGACTGGAGCTAGGCAATCTATAGTGTGGCCCAGGGCCCCCACATCCTGAAGCGGGCCCTCAGGCCAAGATTTTTGGCATCCCCCCTCCCCACACACACACCTGTCGCTCAGGTTAAGGACAACACATTGCTCTACAGGGTTTAGGATCAATTAGTTTAAATGATAACACAAAAGCTTAGCCAAATCATTTCGATGCACAAAATTGCTTGGGAATTAAGTCGTTCTTGGCTATATCTAATATACCTAAGAAATTCCCATTATGAACAAGAATGTAATTATCCAATCTTCGTGTTCTCTCCTTGAAATGTTAAGCCTCTGGATGATAAAATTAACGTTACATCTACAATCCATTGCAGAAGTGCTCTCCACTTATTTGTTTCATATTGAATTTGTAGTTGTAAGTCTTTATCGATTCCATGTCATTGCAATGACTAAAAAAGGGATTTCCGAGCCAGATATTATTTTCGGTGTTCGGCACTTTTTTTGTGAAGAGGCAACATACCATACAACTTTTTCCAATGCTTATTTCTAGGCGGAAATCCTTCTTGGGCTAAACTGCTTAAGTTTTTGTCATTAGAGTCGCAAAAAATACATGGTAGACGATAAAGATTTTCTTTCGATACACCTCATGTTAACCATTCTCTTGGAGAATGTTCTCTTGTTCTTTCATCTTTCGTTTTCGTATAGAGCAAAAAATCTTGAAATTTCATACCATAAAGATCTCTTGGCAATTCCTTATAAATCTTTTGGAATTCTTGAAAGCTGATAGTTCGTACTATCTCTTGCTGCATCTTGTGTGAGATTACTCTGGGCCAAATACTAGGGTCATCATATTTTATATCAGATTTTTTAACAGGGCCTGCAACTGAAGCATCAACTGTATCATATTCTTCCATAGTCACTCCTGCAGGTTTTTCACTTGCGGCCTTCAGTTGCAAGAAGTCGCTTGAATGTAACATGTAACAGTCGCTTGACTTTCGACTGCTTTATGAGTTTCGATTTGACACTGATATTCTGTTTGAATTTCAGTGTCACAAACATTATCACCATCTTCACTATGATCAGTACTGGGAAGTATGTCCTTTTCATTTTCAGATTTTAAGAATTTGGTTATGAATTGACGACCTCGTGATGCTTTCGATTTTCTCTCTCTCGGATTTAAGCTTCCTCTTCTGAGCTCCGGACTTATGTTTGTACTTTGAATCAGACATTGGGATTTTATTTATTTTAACTAGAACGTCTTTGCTTGCTTGAGAGCAATTTATTTAAATATTTTTAATATCTCAAATTTCTATGATCTGGAAAAAAAATTAAGTTTGTTTCATACAAAAAATCATAACTAAAAAAGTTTTATATTTTCTTTTACTAACTAGCAAAGTTTTAATCAAATGAGACAAATCCTTCTCAAATAAAGCTTTCTCTTTCATGAATAAAATAAAATTCTCTAAGCATCCGTAGCACAGGCACCAGTAGGGTATTGTGCTGGTAACATCGGGGCAGCGTCGGCATTGAAACGACGGCGTGCATAGAAAGCACGACGGACGGATGTAAATCGAAAACTAAAGTAAATCCTTTCGCTTTGGAAGTTCAGAAGCGTAACCATAAGTCTGAAAAGATGAATAATGGCTTGAAAACGATTGTAAAAGCTAGTAATCCTTCTCAGCACATATTCATTCTTATTTTATAAAGTTTCTTTTTGTCTTTTGTTAGTCTCACTCAACTTAACTAGCTCTTAACTAGCCGACCCAACAAGACGCCCCCCCCCCCTAATTCCGAGCCCCCAGGCTAGAGCCCTGTCAGCCCTACTCTTGTGGGGGCCATGGAGTGGCTACCTCCTGAATTCAAAAGTTAGCCGCAGCTAAACAACCTTCAACTACCTTTTGGGAAACAAAAGACGTTAGCGGTTTAGTATCATTATTATTATAACCACGAGTTTCTACGTAAGTGCTCAGCGACTTAAATAAATTGGAATATGTTCTAATCGTTCTATAATTTGCTCTTTTATTTTAATATATATATATATATATATATATACACACATACAGAATCAGTGTTATTGTAATTATAAATGATTTTTTACCCTTTTTATTCTCAAATTCAACTAATGTTATTTTACGTTTTTTCCACAAGGTGGCTTAAGTGCTGTGATTTGGACTGACTTTGTGCAGACGATACTGATGGTAATTGGAGCGCTAGCCCTAATGGCGTTAAGTACGTATTTATTTAGTTAATATAGCAAGTTTAAAAGTTTATAAATACGTAATTGTTTTCTCCCTTCATTTCATTAAATCATTAAAAATAATTTGGTATTTTACTAATCTATAAATGTATTTTTTTTTAATTTAAACAATAAATTACGTTTTTATTAATGCCAAAACAGGGATTACATCGAAATAACACCTGTATAATTAATAATGAAAAGGAAGCAAATGAAATATTTACTTCATTCATTAGTTAATAAGAGAAATTTCGTCATTAGGATAGTTCTCGCGAAATATTCTAATGCCGAAATATATCGAAAATTCCATCCAGATAATTTTGAACTGATTGTGTATCAATAATCATTTAAAAGATTAACTCGATATATATATTGACGTGTACGTTATAATACAATAATTCCAGAAGTTAGGGCTAAAAGAGTTGGAAAAAAAAAGCCAGCAGAGGATTTCTTTGTTTATTGTGAGATTCGCGACCACATGAGTGAAGTTTTTAAGGGGTGATGATAACTTTTATTGGCAATATAATTCGTCTCTAGCTTTACTATAACTCTCACTGTAAGGCATGGAGCTCTTATTCCATTCAATGTTGTTTGTGTGTAGTGTGGAGCAGCAGTGGCGCACCCAGAAGAGACCAAGGGGCCCTTCCCCCCAAAGAAATAGGAAAAAACACTAGAACATTCTCCAAAAATCTTTTCCTAATTAAAACTAATTTCTTTTATTTATTTTTGTCGTGTCTTCTATTTCTATACTACTTATGAATTAGCGATCATTGCAGATGCTCAGTCATAGGTCGTATGCGATGAGTAGTGTGTATTATTAAATCGTCTACTGAACTCGCCCCCCCCCCCCCCAAGATTAAATCCTAAGTACGCTACTTGGGGGGGGGGAATAAAAAGTCTAGCCTCAGTTGTCTTCTTGTTGTTGACACCTTCAATGTGTTCTGTCTTATTTAAGAAATGCAACAAGAACATAAAATATTATGGACTCCAAGATGTTTGTAGAAAGGGTTGTGGTCTTTAGGAGAACGCAGTAAACCACCCTTATGTTTTGATATTTGAGGAGACTAACAATCTTGAGCGAAAGTCTACCAACGTAAGGGATAGAAACTGAAGTCGTGCAGCGAATGTCGGGATTTTGCTGTGGAGCAGGAATAGAGAATAGCAATTTTTGTACGAGTTTTTTTGAATATCCGTTGCAAACAAGTAGTTGGAGTAGAGTTTGTTCTGACTATACGAGGTTTACTGAGTTCGTCTAAACCACGACCCTTTTTACAAACGTCCTTTGGTTTACGCCCAAATAAACCTTTTTTTCCTTATCTCAGACAACAACGAACGGATTTTCGCGTAGTTAAGTGTACCATCAAATTTGGTGCTTATATGTAACCAAGTTTTACGAAAAATGTTAAAATGAGCACCAAATTGCAATGGATGTATGCAGAAAAAAGGTACGTTATAACAGCTTTAACTGTTGCACACAAATCAGGCTTGTCGTGAAAAATCAATGTGTCAAAACTGAATTAATATTTATCGTTCTTGTTGGATGATAACTTACTCAATCCCTACAGAGGCAACTTTTGTTTCATGAATATAATATAATAGTTCCCAAATTAATTTCTTTTTAATTGAATTTGGAAAGAGAAATTAATGTGTATTTCTTAAATTCATTTAGTACCTTAAAATTTTTCTTACGCTCTGAACTTTGCATAATTTTTTTTTTCTTATGTCGCACAATATAGGCTTTATTGAAGTTGGAGGCTATACGAAATTAATTGAAGACTTCGGATCAAAGCAACCAAACAGCACGTATGTAGGCTACAACGTCAAGAATGAATCCTGCAGTACAGTGCCGAGTAATTACATGCATCTATTGAGATCTGCATCTGATCCTGAATTGCCTTGGACGGGAATGATATTCGGACTAACTATATCTGCTGTGTGGTACTGGTGTTCAGATCAGGTAATTGCAATTACTCTCTAAAAATAATAGGAAATACTAAGCATAAATATTATAGACCCTCAGTTACTGCGTTTAAAGGTGAAATATCGGTGTGCATCCATTGTGATGGATTATTCAACAGTAATATTTTAATCGCAAATGTTATAAAATTGAAACTTCTGAAAGTTCGGATTGAATTTTAATGCAATGAACTAAGTGTGCAGCTGAAGTTGTTGGATAAATATACTATAAAGCAACTTAAAATTGACAGAAGCGACATATTGTTCCGCTAGTCAGAACATGTACAATATATCAACAAACTACAGTAAGAAGTTTTTTTATTTATGTTGTTTCGTGTCTTTTATTTCTATACTACTTATGAATTAGCGGTGACATACGGTGGGAATACCCTATAGCTCTCGGGAATCACGGCCACTGTGAACGCAAGGCGAACGAGGTAGTGCTCGGATGGACTAAGCGCTACTTCGTTTGGCGAGCCGGGCCAGAGATCACTGCTATCATGTATTGGCGATCACTGCAGATGCTCAGGCATAGGTCGTATGCAATGCGTAGTGACTATTCTCAACTGCCCCCCCCCCCCCCCCGAAGATTAAATCTTGAGTACGCCACTGAGCACGATCGAATCGAACATTTTACAAATCGCGGGCAATGCTATCATATCTTACGCCTGTGTGCACACTTCGACTCACTTGAGCGCAGATAATTGGAAACAGGTGCATCTACGAGGCTAATCAATATTGTCTAAACTTTTTTGCTTTCCTCCTCCTATTACTATTTTTACTCTGCTACTACTACTACTGCTGTGTCATCATATCACATTCGGAAATAAAATAACCTCTGGATTTGAAATTCTTATTCAGACTCCGTCAAGGGTAGGAAGCTTTATCTTGATATTTCAAATGAGATAGCAAGAATTTTGGAGGAAACGCTCTCCGTCTATCTTTTACCGCATGACTGCTGTAATTCTAAACAATCAACTCCTGAACCACATCCGTTTTAAATACTTCCAACTCATATTGCATCGTCAGAATTAAAAACTTGCCGTATTTTTTTAAAAATTACTATGCCTATATTTTACCCTTTTGTTTACGTTAAAATTCTCTACATTATAGAATTTTTTTCTCCTTTACAGGTGATAGTCCAAAGGTCTCTTTCTTCCAAAAATTTGTCACATGCTAAAGCAGGATCTGTACTTGCTGGTTACCTGAAGTTGTTGCCGATGTTCTTATTAGTATTTCCTGGAATGGCCTCCAGAGTGCTTTACACAGGTAATGGCTAATTATAATGTACTACTAACTGAATCCTTGAAAGACTTGAATAAAAAGGATTTTTATATATATTCAAACGAGCCAGAAAAGGAAACCAGGGTAATACTATAGATTTTGCAGTGTGCACGCGATTTCAACTTATATTTTTAAATAGAAAATGGGAAAATATTTACGTCTGGGCAGCGACCAACCCTGGTGTGCTCTTTCAACTCGATAAGTGATCAAGATGAACTGATAGCTGAGACTGCTGCTTCTTCAGCTTAAAATAACTGCTGCAGATATTAAGCATAATAATAATAATCGAGTAGGATGAAATGCATCGAAACCTCTAGTGAACATCCTCCATTTCATTGGTTTTCTATTTAATTGGACGACTCATTTTAATTAGATATTTTATGGCATTCTAAATCCCAGCTCGATCACCATTTTTTCTTATTACAGCAAATATACCTACAGTACTTCTTCAGCCTATCTCAATTCTAATAATGGACAGATCACTACGAAAGTTTAGACATTTAATTAAAACTATGTAGAGCCAAACAGATCCTTTTGTAGTAATTTGCTAATTGCCGCCTAGATTATTCATCAAATAGTCCCATGCATGCGTAATAAATATCAATACAGTGCGTTAGAAAACTTGAATCTGATAGGTCGTAAATGAAACAATGTTGGGTTACATTACGGAGCGTGTACTTTAGCTTCACGTCACATGGAACGATTTGGTATTTAGTATAATACGAAGGCTTGTTGAAACGAAATTTTTACTTCTTAGTTTTTATGTTTAGCTAATGATTTTTTTGTAAGTACGTTACGATGTGTGGTATTTGATCAGTCACGTAATATGCAAATACTATTGTGTGCTTTTTATAAAGTTACAGCAAGGATCTTAAGTACTTTTTTAAAGATTTTCGCTGTTTATGGTCCTCTGAAAAATTACTCAATCGGATTAAAACTGGGGGCAGGGGGGTACAGAAGCCACATCCTTCAGTAGATTTGGACCAGATAAAAGTGAGCTAAAGTATTCAGGAGAATAAGCTACTTGCCACCCATTATTCTCTTAATCAATGATAATGTAAATATTTTCCTCTGAAAATAAACGCTTTTAAATTGTACCCACTCTCTTCCTTCATCAGAATTGTTGAGATGTATACGTTCCGCATGCAATCTCATCCCAATAAATCCAGTGGAGATGTTTATAATAGAACTGACTAACTTCTGATGAAATCCTTCGAAAGGGAAAAAATGCATGGGCTGTTATTCTAATCCGTAGTTTCAAGTGAATTTTTAATTAAAGAATACCAACAAAGCCTTTAAGACTGATTATAGCAATGCTTTGAGAGTGTTGCATCATTATGGCTAGAAACTGAGTACAATTGCGTCTCAGATTGGATGGATTTTTTTTTTTCCGCAGTAATTTAGATTTGTTTCTCACAGCAAAGAAACTTTTAACTCGGCATTTTCATTCCACATGGCAGGCAAACCGGTCATAACACACGCAGTTAATTGACATTACATTGGTTTCATAATTTTTTTTCGGCAGTAATGCTAAATAACAACCAGCGAAACAGGCAACAAACTAAAAACACAATGTACACATTGAATAGCTAATCCTATCAAATAAAAATATAAAAAAAATTGTTCTGTTTTTATCAAGTTTTATGAAGGCGAACTATTTCAGGTAACAGACATCAGACTTAATATGTAAAGGAAAACGTGATCTGCAGTAACACGTACTACGGTGTAAAAGGCATTAATAACAATCATATGCGATTCCTATTTAAGAGATAAAATTGTTCGTTTTATCGATTTAAGCCTGAGTGTTGCACGTGATTTTTGTATTAATTTATACCTATTGGTTGTAATAAAATAACTTGAAATAACTGTGCATATATAGCTGTAGAAATGGTGTTTGCCATAGCTTTAGGCTACCTAAAGAAAGATCATTGTAGGTTCCATTCTAGTCGACGACTAGAAGAACTTCTTTCTTTTCATTTTTTTTTCTAAGTATTTTTTGTCTGTTCGTAAGTCAGTCGATCTTGGGCATCGGGCACTAGGATTTTTCCTCCAGAAACTAATTTTAACTAAAAAGGAAAAAAATTAAAAGAAAGAAGTTCCTGTAGTCGTCGACTAGAATGAAAGTTTGGAGTCGAAGTGTGTAGGGATTTTGACCAGTGGCTTCTCGTGTTGTTACATTTTTTATAGGAAAGCAGAGGAGTGGAAGTGACCAGTTCGAAAGAGCAAGGACAATGAAGGTACCTATAAAAAGGCATAATGCAATAACCGAGCACCCCTGAGAAAGTGACTGGAAGAAGTCCAAGACAAGGGTCACCTAGAAGATAGATTGCCATCTTCTGTATAAAAACAAGAATTCTTAGGACACCTTTGGGTACACCAATCTAAATGTGAGAACGGATTTGGGATTTATGAATGAAGTATCAGGAGCTGAGCAAAAGAAAAGTATTGTTTAGAAGGCAAAAGAAACCAAACTTTTTGGAAGCTATAGATGCAGTATGTTTATCAGGAATGAGCTTTGTGATTTGGGAAAGTCAGCCCAAGAAAGGACCACTGATCGTGACTAGAAGTAGGAATATTTTCAAATGTAAGAGGGAGAGAGAGGGGGGTAGTAGTTGTCGTCTGAATAATACGACAAAACTGTATTTTAATAGCATGGAAATTCACTACATGATCGTCCTTCTTGAGAATGGTGAAACCATTAGTTTTTATGACTAATTATGGAAGATTTCGAGACTTGAGTCACTTTATTCCTACAAGGTTTCTCGAATACTGTCATTAGCAAAATTACGTAGGATTTTTGAAGTCAGAAAAGCGTAGGCGCGTATAGGAGGAAGAAATCGAATGAAAATGCAGAGTCGGGGTACTTTAGCACTGATTTAAAAATTAAAAAAAAAAAAAAAACCTAAGCGGAAGCTGGCAAAGAGCATAAGGGAGCCCTATAATACTAAGCTTGTTGAAGGCTTCGATGCCAGACACGATCAAATGCCATGGAAATATCAAGAGTGACCACGTGACTTTCTCCAAATCTTTCCATAGGTAGGCAAAGTTAGTGAATGTTGTAGACTAGGATGGCGGAATGTATATTGATAACCATAAATTAAGTAATGGACAGTCAGGTGGTTGACCACTTTTGTCGTATGATGAGTATGACAGTTGATATAGGTGATACATGATGAATATTAATTTTGAAGAACCAGTTTTGAGCACAAATGGAGGGATACAGTCTATTTGTATGAATGACCAGAGGGACATTAAGAGCAGAGGAGGCAGACTGTGAACAGTCATCATCATCATGCCTATCAAAGATTTAGGCTTAGCATGGCCTGTTCCGGCCTTAGAAGTCATCGTTGAATCTTTTAAGAGAACGCCCTGGTTTTCTTTTTCCTAATGACTTGTACCTTAAGACTTGTTTTAGTAATCTTTCTGTTTTCATTCTTCGAACGTGTTTCGTCCATTTATGTTTATATTTTTTAATTTTTCTATTACTGATTCCTGGTTTAATTCTTTCATAATTTCTTCGTTTCGTTTGTGATCAAATAGGGTATACTTTGCAGTTTTTCTCATAAACTTCATTTCAGCTGTTAGTAATCTTTGTTTGTCTTTTTGTTTTATTGTCCAGATTTCACTTCCATACAATAAGACTGGTAGAGCTAATGTAGTGTATACTTTTAGTCTGGTTTGTTTTTGAACTAGGTTTGGTTTAAATATAGATTTAATTACACCTGTTATTTTTAAATATTTTGTAATTTTTAGGTTTATATCTTTTCCATATGTAATCATACAACCTAGGTAGTTAAATGAATTCACCGGTTCTAAGATCTTGTTATCTATTACTATCTTAGTTCTTGCTGGATCTTGTCCTTTAAAGACCATAGTTTTTGAATTTTCTGTTGATATTATCATTCCATAATCTTTGGCTATCTCATTTAGATTTAAAATACCTTTCTGTAAGTTATCTTCAGAATTTGTAATTATTATTTCGTCATCGCAAAAAGGAGAGTGCTTAAGTTCACAGTAGGAGAAAGTTCAATACCTTTTGATGGAAATTTTTATTCCATTTTATTATTATTTCATTTAGGTAAATATTAAAAAGAGTTGCTGAGAGGGGACATCCCTGTCGGACTCCTTGGTTTATCTCTCTGGTATATAATAGCTCATGATTTAATCTTATTTGTATTTGATTCTTTTCATATATACTTATGATAGCTTTTAGGATATTATTGGTATTTGTCTTTCTTTTAATATGTTAAATAAAATGCTTCTTTTAACTTTGTCAAATGCTTTTTCAAAGTCAATAAATGCAATATGTGTTTCTAAATTGTATTCTCTTCTTTTCTCTATTATTAATTTTATGAAAAAGGCTGGGTCTATACATGATCGTCCCTTTCTAAATCCATTCGGTACTTCTAAAATAAAATTTTCAGAATATTTTATTAGTTTGTTATTTAAGATTCTTCTATATATTTTGTAATGGGAATTTAGTATGCTTATACCTCTATAGTTTTTAGGGTCATCTCTACTATCTTTTTTAAGGATAGGAATCGCAATTGCTTTTTTCCATTCTATTGGGGGGTTACCAGTTGAATAGATTTTATTTAAAAATATTAGGAGTCTTTCTTTGAACCTTGTTCCTGCATATTTATATAGTTCTGAACCTAGCTTATCTTCTCCAGGTGATTTTCCGTTTCTTGTTTCTTTCAGGCTGATTTCTAATTTTTTAGTTATTTCATTTTCATTAAATGTTTGCCAGTTATCTTTTTTTAAAATATTTATCTGTCCACAATTCTGGATAGAAATTTAGAAATTCTTCTAATTTCAATTCGGTTTTAATTTTGTTTTCTTTAGTATCTGTATTTAAGTGTTTCAAAATCTTATATGCATTCGGTCTTATTTTATATAAATCATATTCTAAATTAGTTTTGAATATCGTTAACAAAATTTCGAATTTTGGAAACTTCACGTTTCCAAAACTTCGCTCCATACTAAGTAAACCTAAAGTGAAACATCTCCCTACTCAGTATCCAGGAGTCTACAAGATTTTGTGATTGTGAAAAGCCATATTACGGCCAGACAGCTAAATCCATCCTTTTGCGTATGGAAGAACACCTGAGAGACATTTCCTACAATAGGACCAGAGCCAGCGCTCTCTCTCTCTCTCTCTAGCCACGTTCTCTTCTCTATATTAACTCAGATGAAGGCCGCCAACACCTCGTAGACTGGCCAAAAACTTCTAATATTCATGTGTGTTATGATGAACATAATAGACACAATCATTAAACATCAACTGAGATGGTTTGGTCATATTCAGAGAATGGCCCCTCATAGACCCCCACATTTAGCTCTGAATGGATATATCGGAAGAAAAAGACCTAGAGGCAGACCAAGAAGTACTTGGATAAAGTTGCTGAAAGAACATTCACATCTACCCAGCTATAGAGTCATGATTGAGATGGCTAAAGATCGCGATAAGTGGAGAACCTTTCTTCTTAGTGGACTCAACCCGTTACCAATCGGATGAGATATGATGAACTCGAAAGAAAGATCATCGAATCCAGAGAAATTTCACTAGATTTATCACATATTAACAACAGCCTTAGTTTCAATCTCTGACGCGCACACATTGCCACTGTTCAGTATTGGCGCACTCGTGGCAGCTCATGCACATAGTCAACTTTAATTGGAACTGAAGCCCGCATTCCTGTTTTTAAATGTACTATTGTCTTTTATACTAGATCTGTTGATGTAACTTTATCATGTCCATCATTTTTTTGTATAATTCTTTGCCTGTGATACCTGAAGAAGTTGAATCATTCAACGAAACTAGTTGTATCTTAATATTAAATCTTGTTGTTTTTTCATTCTCGGTATATAGTCATTTAAACTAATTTTATATATATATATATTTTTTTTTTCCCTCAATTACAGATGTCATTGCTTGTTCTGATCCTGAAATGTGTAAAAAGGCATGTGGGAGCACAAATGGCTGTACGAACGTTGCCTATCCCAAACTAGTTCTCAATCTAATGCCGGCTGGTAAGTAGAAATTTCTCCACTTGCAAGTTAGCATCGAGGGTATCGATACAAATCCTAATCTAGCGAAGAAAGTTAAAAATCTAATAGAACGAATTTATTATATTAAATATTCCTATATTAAAAATATAATTTAAACTTATGTATCATGTTACACACACACACACACACACACACACACACACACACACACACACACACACATATAATTCACATTTAATTAAAGAGGGAGCATTTCCTTCTCCCCTGTGAATCCTCATGTTATTGCTCTGTTTTTTCTTTAGAATTATTATTATTTTGGTTACAATTCTTGTCATAATTAAGTACTGTAGTGTATTATAACAATTCACAAACTTTTATTCTTTCCATATTGGATGACATCAAAGAAAGAAATCTCGAGAAGTTAGGATTGTAGATCAGGACAAAGATAGATCTCTGGAAGTCAGTGCACTTCTTGAAAATGTGCTTACTTGGTCTTATGAATGCCTAGGCACAGTAGTACTAACTATCTACGATTATGCAATTAAGAAAGAGCGAATACGTTCGGACACTCCAATGAACGCCTTTTAGAAGTAACCAGATAACGGACTTCCTTCTCCAAGGAAGTCCTAAAATATTGTAGTCAAGGACATCGTTCTCTACTGTCCTTGACCAACATTCGTAGTTGAGACACTTAGTGAGTTGATTATTAACTGGTATTAAGATATTGTTAGGTTGCTACACTTTTTTAGAATTATATACCCGAGAGTTTCGCACATTTTTAAAATCAATTTGAAATATGGCTCATAACCAGTGGCCCGGCCAAACAGAATTAGTGTGCACGCATCTGGCTTTCCAGATGCGTGGACATCAGGGCACTACAAAAATATATTTAAAAATCGCGAATAACAAGTTTCCTTATAGTTTTAAGTATTTAATATATTGATTTCGAAGAAATTATTCCACATAAAATCGTAAAATAAGATGCATTCTTTTGAGAGGGACATATTATTAGTATTTCAGATCAGTCACTCGTGATATTAATAATACCCGTTACGACATCAAACAGCTACTTTTTTCTGCGATAGATGGCGCCATTGAATGTTCTGTTATTCGATGTTTTAACAGTAATTTTAAGATAAAAAGGAAATCTGTACACTGATAAGTACTGACTGCTGCCATTATTGGAATGGCATTAGTATCCTAGAAACCTGTTTGTCGAGAAACTTTCCTTGAAGAAAACTGACGGTGGTTGTGTCACGTCATTCACAGAACAAGGTCATGTTATTGTAGACTGATATTGATATGAGATATAAAATTGCTCCTTGGAAGCATCATGGTGATTTAAGTCTGACGTAATTGTATTATCGTATTTTTTTACACGATACTCTCAAATTCAGAGGGGCGTTTTCAGAAGTTTCTCCTTTTTGAATAAGCATATTCGATGAAGACACTACAGCAGATCAATAGGAAATAGTACACCCATTTCATGTATTTAAACCGCTTTTCATATTTTTCTGTCATAACCACACTTCGTCTGGAAATATATCTCTTATGCGTTTAGTGTTTTATTAAATGAGCACTTTTGTTTGACGCAAACTAGTGTCGAGAGAGCTAAATTCAACACCTAACCCGAACCCTAATGGCATTGTCTAAAGCAGTAAAAGAATCGAACTGTAAAGTTTTCAATTCTGTTTTTACTGAACGAGTACGAACCGTTTGAAAGGTCTGTATTCATTCAGCTAAGTGGATGTACTTACTAAGCACTATTATCAGAAATGGCGCACTTAACTGTAATATAGGCAGCATGACACTGAACGATGTGCCCTTCCTGGTCGTTTATTCGGTAACCAAGCTACTGTTGACAATTAAAAAAAAAAAAAAAAAAAAAAAAAAAAAGGCACTTAAAGTTAAACTGAATCTGCTGAATGTGGAGGTCGATGATAGAGAGAGGAAAAACATTTACTGTATAATTAGAATTGCAATGAAAATCGTCTGGGATAAATGAAAAATCATTTATAACCATTTAAAAATTGAATGTTTTTGAGTATTACGTGCTCGTATTGAGCACGGCCTCATTGTGAATAATTTTTATATTATAAAATGGGAATTTCTTTTTGAAAATGTATGTAACGTTTGCATAAAATTAATATAAATTCGTTCTCTCTCTTTTAATATGTGTGTGTGTGTGTGTGTGTGTGTGTGTGTGTGTGTGTGTGTGTGAATATGAATTCATTTTGTAGCAAATTAACCAAATTTGTATCTGACTAACATAAGATCATATTAATAACATGTTGCTACTTATTTACATAAGTACATACTTTTATAAAAAATAATACTAGAGCAATAATAATTTAGATGAGTTCATTCCATCACTGCTATGCTAGATGTAAAAGGCATGTCTGATGAAATAATTCTTACAGTTAGTGAATCAGATGTATCGGGTAGTCAGGTGGTCCTTTAGTTTTCCTTGCCTCTCTGAAACGTCATGAGGATTATAGCAAAAGCATTTCTTTTTCTAAGAAAGGAATACATTTATAGTTACATCGACACAGTGACTGTCGGCTCTTGGTTAGTGTTTCTGCAACAATTTTACCTTGAAGCTGTTTTTCCTTATCCTCATTCGGAGCCCACAAATTCCAGTCTGCATACTGCTCAAGGACAGTAACTAAATCATTTAAAATCCATTATTTTCATTTCATTGTTTTGGTCTGCACAAGCCTTAAGAATAATTAATCCTCTTATTGCAGTATAAGTACGAGGATAAAATTGTGCATTTCTTGTGAGTTGCACATCAACGTCTTTGGCAGAGGCAGATTTTTTCCTTCCAATGAAATAGAAAAACTGGCCTCAGCAAAATTCTAACTAATCACCAGACTTCTGCTGCTTTCCCCCACATTACTTCTATACGTCTGTTAACTGTTAATGGCGAGATATTTTGACATAATCCTCTGTCCGCTATATATCTTAGCTTTTCAAATTTTTTTGAACAATATCTTGAGAATTTCACTTTCTGATGATTGATTGCAATGAAGATTTCGCCATCTGGTTGGTTAGTTTGAAAACTCTTATTTTACTATCAAAGATTGGCAAGCAAGCTAAGTTATCACTTTTGCTTCTGTCACCCGCTTTCTCACCATTACAACTGCCCATCCTCCACATATCGAAAATTCGTTGGTATACGATACTGATCCCGTTTCTCTTAAGTTATCTTGACAGCTTCGTTAAAATTCTATCCCATCCAACAAAGAGTAATCAGACAGATTAATAACTCTCTCTTACTAGTTAACTCCGCTGCCATCTATGTCTGTTGACACCTTCTAGAAATACCTCCATGGAATTGTTCTTCGAACTGGCATCTATAAATTAGACTATTTCCCTAATTTGCTATTCGCAAATGAGGGAAATGGTTCGTACTACAGATTTATCGCATTAACACTTCACATTCATCTTTCTTTTGTGCCCAATACAGCAGGATTCATAGTATTTACAAGAAAGTACATTCTCCCGTCTGAAATGCCTGTTCACATCCCCTGTAACCTGATTTTCGACTATCTCCATAGTATTATTGTACTACAGACTAAACTTCCCTTGAGTGATATTTTTATTTTATTTAATTGCGTCTGACAAACCTAAATCCAGCTTATATTTAACCTTACCTTCATCTGTGAAGGATAGCAATTTTCTACTTATTAATCTGTTAATCATAAGTTGGAGAAAAGGATATTTCTGAATGTCTTTGGGTAGTAGATCAAGGTTATCTTTTATGTGAGACTATCATTAGGCTTGAATTTCTAAGACTTCTGTGGTTATGCTGAGATTCTCGAGTTCCATTACATGGACCACAATTAATTCTGAGAATAACTGTTCTTAGTTCTACAAGGTTGTCGACTTTTTCGTGTACTTTTGTATTTTGTACTTAAGTCAGATGACGAAACATTGATTGTGTACAAGCTAACTGTAAGGGATTTGGTTTTTTATGTTTTAAAACATCGCATTTAAGGTCTGCTTACGTGAGATTTTTGATGACGAGACGATGTAGGTAATGCCATGGGCTTTTTGTGAACCTCATAGGTTGTTGTCGTCGTCGTGTGGGGTTTTCCCCCCCCCCCCATTTTAAGTATGTACTTTTGACTGTAGATCCGCGTGTTCACAGGGACGAAAAACCCGAGTTTCCGGGGAGAAAAAACCCTACCTCCGTATAAGACAGACTAACTCACCTTTAGTCGAAAGAGACCACATAAAGGTTCCTCACGTCATAGACAGGAATCGAATCCAGGTCTTTCCGACCAAAGGTTTCGTCTATTCCGACTGAGCTACGGAGGCTCTGCACTTAATAAGTATGCATAGCATTTCTGAAGCGAATTGTTTCTTGCATTTTCTGACAAAAGTCATAATCCGAGTAAGGCATTTTGTTTTTTGCCTCTGTACAAGATGACCCTCGTTAGTTGAATTGATAGGCTAGTCCAGGTTTTCTCATCTTTCCAACCTCTTTAATATGCTCTGACATACGGATATCTCCGGACTGTTCCGTTTTTCCTACATACTTATGAAGCGTGTGCTATGAAGGTCATCCTGTGCTTTGTCAGAAAACAGAAATGTTTCTCACGTATTAAATTATCTAGCACGTTTTGTCAGATAACTCAAGGAACGCTACGCATATACCTACTCAGTGAATTAAAAATTTGAAAAGTTAACAAAAAAATTAACAAAAACAGCGTCTTATATAAAGTCTGATCATTATTCATCAAAAATTTCACGCCAAGACCTTGGATATAATGCACATTACGTTTTTTAACTTAATAATTCCTGCTAAGTACATATGCCATCGCGAGTCCATGATTAAACTAATTCAGTTGTTTATTCCATTGCAGTTAATTTATATACAGTAAATGTCTGTTGTCGACTGACATATTTTTACAAACTCTCCCGAAGAAGTGTACAAAAAGATATACGACTAGTCGAGAATTGTACAACTAATATTTCTTTTTTCAGTCCACATGTACCTGAACCCAAGAATACCATCCTTCTTATTGAACACTTGAAGTGCCATGAAAAACTTCAATCTTTTAATATCTTTAGAACAGGATTTCCGAATCACCTAAGCCTTGACTCACTCACAGTACTAATGTACTATAAGATTACAGCCTTTCGTGGGTAGGATTTAAAAGTGGGGTGGGACGATTGGTATTGTGGAAAATGCGGATATGTTTATCCGATTTCAACAATATATAATGTTATACATATTATTTTACTGTAAAGTCTTCAGAAATAATGGGGATAAGTAAACATTTCATTTCTAATATTTATTATCAAATTTTTCAATCTGGTATTTAGTACAAAATTGTTTAAGAAAATCTGCTTTTGTTTGTCTGCTCCTTCTTGACCCATGAGGAACAAGGTCGATCAAAGGTCTTGTTTAGAATGAATCACAGAAATGCAGTATTTCTTTGAGAGCAGATAACGTAAACATACGCAAACCAAGAGTAAAGTCATTGGCAAAGGTATAGAACTTCTATTCCATTTTCGAGAATTTAGATCAAACTAGAAGTGCATGAAAGTTAATAAACTGAACATGACCAATAAAGAAATGTGTCGTGTTCTAACATTTGCAAGATGTTTATTCAATAATCAATATTTATCTGAACTTGCTTCTTTTAGCTTGATGTTTCTATTTCCTTCAGAGGTTCATATCGCATCTCATAATACTTTCTCACTTTTGTGCTTCTTTCTTAATTTTTAACAATGATAGTTTTTAGTTTTTCTTCTTGATGGTCACAGCACCCTAGAATTTAATGCTTTGTTTCTTTAAGTTGTATGCTCGGAAAGAAAAACCGATCCACTTAGTTCACTCATTCATCATCTGCAATTGTTTAAAGATGGATATTCAATCTCCCCGATCCTCTCTAGACACATTCAGAAAAAGAATCTTGGACGATTTGTTCTTTTTCTCGTTCAGTCTCTGCATTTCGTTTGGCGCAAGTCCCTGGTCTTGGACTCCGATGACTGCATTTGACAGGACATTTTCTGATAATGTGCTTGATCCGTGTATATCATACACACAGTTTTACTCTTAGGTACATTAGTCACATGTTGCCTAATTTCACCTTTATTACGCAATTTTAGTCCGATTTTCACTAAATTGCAATAATGTAGTTTTTTAACCCAACCTGTGAATAATCTGAATCCATCAGTGCAATGCAATACTTTTTCATATTTCTTCGATTTTATAATGCGGAATTTAATTTGTCTTGTGCTTACTGTTCTGCTAATCTCTATTCAATAAATTTAGAAGGTTATGCTCCTTTACTATTGCTACTGATATTCTGATAGCTACTGAATGCTTCATACCAGTCGCTCCTACTACTTTAGATGTTGGAGCGGAGTGCTCTCTTTCTTTTCTGGCATTCTATCACATGTCAAGTACTTATTGTTAAAACTCTCTTTCGATTAAATCAGTTTCATAATATAGCCATGCGTATAACTACCAACCCCTTGAGTTGGTCTATATTATGGAACATAATATAGACCAACTCAAGTTGGTCTATATTACAGTTTCTTTGCACATGCTATATAAAATACGGATTATTCAGAAAAAATTCAGAATCTTCATCTCATTATACTGGCTTCCCTGATGCTATGTCAGTAGGCAAGTATTCTCTTCTCCTTGAAGTGTCTACATGACCTCTTAATCTACTTATGTAATCCATAGTATACTAAAGAAAGCACATGGCTATACAGCAGTGACAATTCTTCATTAGAAGCTAGAGAATTTCTCAATGTTATCTTCCCTCTGCCTACTGTATATTGCTTGTGACATAGCTCCGAAATTTCAGTGTGATTCACTGGTGTACACTGTAGGAGGATGCCTGTCTTTCTGTTGGAATTGTTTCAACGTAAATTAAGCCTTGGATGAATTTCACTTTAAATAGTTGAATTGTAAAGAGAGTAACCAGTTTTTTTTGTTTGTTTTTTTACTGCAGACGTAAGATGACACTCATGTCTACAGAAGAAGAAAAAAAATCACATACATAGAATGTGATCCCAAAGTATAAAAATGTGAAAAATCAAATGGAGATAAACTTTTGGAGCACTCGGTGATGGCAGATAAGAGTCTTGTGCAAATGATATTGCAGATACCCTTTGTAGAATACTCGATGGTGCGGGCACAAATTCTCCTGTATTTTCCAATAGACGCTAGAGAGGAGATGTAAGCCAGTTCACATTTCCATTTCGAATTAGATCTCGTCAGCTAAGATTAGAGGGTCACCACTGGTGACCCTGGCTGGTGACTCACCAGCCATTTGACTGGAATAATGACAGCCAGTCAAACGAACAGCTTTATTTCCCACGAAGATCGACATCTGAGGAGCTTTATTGGGGAAATGAATTTTCAACACTTTCTTTGGAATAATAGCATCCAATCTGCATGATTTCTTCAGTCATTTAATAAAATATTCTCTTCCCATATCGATCACCCATTATCTTGAGGTAAAAACCATGCACACAATAGGACTATGAGTAAGGATCTGCTTATTTTTCGAATTTAATTTAATACTTGCATTGTCAAGAAAACTTGATAAAGGTCTATTTTTTAAAGAAAGGCCTTTGTCCTGAAAAATATCGTATAACTATTCACCTTTCTATTTGTAGGGCCAATAATTATTTTCAGCCATTAGTTTAATAAAAATAAATGACGTTTTCAAATTTCATTCATTTACACATCACGTTTAGTAATCAAGAATTTTTAGTGAATTTTTCTTAACATTCTTCAGGTGCGCGAGGCCTTATGCTATCTGTGATGCTCGCCGCTCTCATGAGTTCTTTAACATCCATCTTCAATAGCAGTTCAACCATTTTCACCATGGATATATGGACTCGAATCAGGAAGAATGCCTCTGAAATGGAATTGTTAATTGTTGGCAGGTAAAAAAAATTAATTTCAAATAGTTCATTATGTTAACCTAACTTATGTTCTTGAAGAACAGCATCCCAATTCATAGTGTATGCCGTTCAAAATAAATAAAATAAAAATTTTGAGCATAAAAATACACAATTTATTAAGGACAAATTAATATACCATTAATTAATATTAATATTTTCTGTTGTCAAAATTTTTAGTGAAGACACCGTTCGTGTTCTACCTTAAATAAGATTTAAAAATCTTCATCTTTGAAATACTTTCTCAGTTAACAGATGTGTTGAGTGTTAGTATTTATGACACTAAAAAATAGACTGTACTTTATGACACAGTGGCAGATTTTGGAATTTTGGAAGTATCAGATTCACTTCAAAATGATCGTTTCTAATAATTAATTAAAAAAAAAAAACACAAAATACACATACATTAAGCTTTCCTGAATAAAGTAAATGCATTTATTTTGTTTTCTTCATTTTTCACAATGAATATCCTGTCTCATTTAGACAGGATATTCAAGTAATTACCAGCTTTGGTTAAAGGTTAAAAACCTATGTGTTACGAAGCGAAGATTTTTATTTTTCGCTTTTTGTTTCCTAAAATTTATTTGTTCAACTTTTATACACTTCTTTCAAAAAAAGAAAACGCCCTCCATGTGCCAACTCAAGTCTAGCAAGTGGTTACTCGGAAGCTATGAAAATAGGTTTTGACCATCCTTCATCCTATATGAAGCTGGAAAGAATTTCATAAATATTTATAGCGTGGTTTGAATTCCATTCTGGCTTCGATGTTTAGGAAATTAAAGGAAACCCGAAAGCAGGTCTCCATCTGGAGCAATCTGGGAAAAAATTAAATAAATCATAAAAATAAATGCATAGTATGAATGACGAAAAAAATTAAGAAAATAACTTAAATTGTAATATCCTGTTTTTCCCAGACCGTGTGCTAATATATCCTTGAAAGTGGGTTTTATCGGCTACTATTATTCTCATTTCGTAATGAAATCTGAAACAATGACTTAAGAATGTTGTGCCAAGAGAAAATTTGCTTTTTGCATGACGCAAAAAAAGTACGATTAGCGATACTTCCAATATTTACTTTGTGTGTGTGTGTTGGGGGGGGGTTGATTAGCCAATTGATAAGGATGGATAGACAGAGAATGAGAGGTAGTAAAAAAAAAAGAGGGAGGAGGGAAGCGAGGTTGATAATGCACAAGAAAAGTATGTGTAAGAAGTGGACGATAAGAAGTTATAAGCAACTAGAGCAGAGCGATTCCGTATTGTGTTTAACATACTGTGGAAGCTACTTCCTCAAGTCATTCCTTAAATTCAAGTGAAACTATTTCAGTTAACTGCGTGAAGCAAAAGTTATTCTAAGAGGATATACAGCAGAGAAACGTAAATCCTATGACTGTTTTAATGTTTAGAAACGAGGACAATCAGGAAGGAAATTGTTGCTCTAGGCAATCATCACAAAATGATTCATGACAACTTTGCAACCGAAAGCTTATTAGAAAGTTTCTCCGAATATTACGTCACTGCTTCCTTTCTTCAATTCGCGAAGTAAGCAATGTGAAGAATCATATTGTAGACTTAAGAACCTGTTTCGTTAATATTTAATAACTAATTTCTTAAATAATGAGAAATTATTGGGAAAGAAATGTGAATGGGCTTCTTATGTTATTGATAAGAGTTATTTTTGCTATTGGAAAGAACGAAGGAGTTTTTTTGAGAGAGAGGAAGTGAAAGGAATGATGAGTTTACATCTTACCATGAGGAATTGGCCCACAAAAATGAATCAAGCTAGGAGATTAACGAGAGATTTGTGAAGTGTTAATTATCGATAAGTGTGAAGATAGGAGAGAGAGAGAGAGAGAAAATAACTTGGCTCATAATACATTTTGTCTGTTATCAGGAAAATGTTAAGCACTGTCAGCTTTCATCAGGGACAAATCCACAGCTGGGTAATGACCAAGCCTTTTGGTCGGAGACCTTGGCTCTCGAATCATGAAGTAAATTGGCTCGAAAAAACTTTTATACAAATTTTTTAAGTGAAGGTTAGTTAGCCGACCTCATTACGAACTGACGATGCTTTTCTTCTTATAAACTCGTTTTTTGTCCCCCCCCCCCATTCTGCAAAACAGGTTGTTTATGAAAAGAACAACGTGCACTGGCTTTCATTGCTTTGTCAATAACTCCAAACAACCCGATCCTTCATATCAACTAACGTTATAACATCTGGCGTGTGTGTGTGTGTGTGTGTGTGTGTGTGTAATGAAGGCTTTGTGTGTGTGTGTGTGTGTGTGTGTGTACAACACCCAGCAGTTCATTCACACATGAAAATCTTATACGAAGAACAAACATTTTATCAGAATCAAGCACTAAATGATTAATTTCCAACTAGAAGTCGCAAGGAAACAATTTCTTCCTTACTTAGTAATGTGATTGTGCATTTTAAATTCCCTTCCGAAGGAACCTGAGCAACTCTGATTAAATATAACGGGATTTTATTAACAGGATATGAGTAATCGAGATAGTGCGTTACCGCAATAAATGAATCCTAAAGACTAAACGTTGATAGTAAAAAGCTATTTTTAATTGTTATTTCATAAATCAAAATATGCTTAAAGTACGCTTTCACTTTTAATCTTAAAGGTTCATTTCTTAAAACGAGATTTATAAATAAATTGAAGGCTTTTTATGTGTGTGTGTGTGTGTGTGTGTGTGTGTGTGTACACACACACACACACACACACACACACACACACACATAAAAAGCCTTCAATTTATTTATAAATCTCGTTTTAAGAAATGAACCTTTAAGATTAAAAGTGAAAGCGTACTTTAAGCATATTTTGATTTATGAAATAACAATTAAAAATAGCTTTTTACTATCAACGTTTAGTCTTTAGGATTCATTTATTGCGGTAACGCACTATCTCGATTACTCATATCCTGTTAATAAAATCCCGTTATATTTAATCAGAGTTGCTCAGGTTCCTTCGGAAGGGAATTTAAAATGCACAATCACATTACTAAGTAAGGAAGAAATTGTTTCCTTGCGACTTCTAGTTGGAAATTAATCATTTAGTGCTTGATTCTGATAAAATGTTTGTTCTTCGTATAAGATTTTCATGTGTGAATGAACTGCTGGGTGTTGTATACTTTAATAATAGGAAAAAGACTTCTGTGATTTAATCTGGTTTAAAAAAAAAAAAAAACTATCCAAAACAGTGATTTCCAGTTGTTCTTCTGGTGCTTTGGTAAGCAATATCTCGAAGCCTTCTCTCTTTTTTTGTGCTTTTGAAGAAAAAAAAAGTTAAAATCATTAAAAAAATAATAAATTACAGACACCAAAAGTGAATAAGAAAACATTGTGTCCTGGGACAGTCCGTACCAACTAACCCTATACGTCAGTGTAATTTTGCTATTACACTACGTATTCATTTCAGTCATCTCAAATGTAAACAAGTTCCTCTTTTCTCAACCCACTATTCATGCACAGTACTAATGTACTATAAGTTGATCAACCAATCTCTTGTGTATGGGCACAACATAAAAAAAAAAAAAAAAAAGAAGAAGAAAAAAAGCCACATGTCAGTTAGCGATACATTTTCCAAAGTTTACACACATCTTAATAGGGAGTACATTATGAAATACAAAATTTGGAAAACCGCACGTATTTATTAATTGGTTTAAAACTTATGCCAGCATTTGTGTACAGTTTCATTAATAAATTCAAAATGAACGTTACAAATGCTATTTTGATCATTTTGCCTTTCATTGTACTGTGTGTTAAAATTTCGTTAACCCCACTCATTTCAGTCATTGCCATTGTCTCAATCTGTAGGAACAAGGATAGATTGATACACTGCGAGAAAAAGTCATGGTTCGATTATAGATGAGAAATTCGTGTTCCGATATATGAATTGGCAAGCGTTTGGTACATAATACAAGATGCGTATTATAAAGTTTCGTTTTAGTGTTGGTTTTCTGATGCTTTTTCTCAGATCTTAGCGTATTTAAGACCAACTTTTCGTCGGAATTTCCAACAATTTTCGTTAATATTTTCTTAATAATATAAATAAATAATTTAAAATCGAAATAATCGCAACATTTCCATCCTTTTATAAAGTACGCGATCTCCATATGCTTTATTTATTTTTTTATTATTATTTTAGAGTGTTTGTGCTCATCTTGGTGGTCATCGCTATCATCTGGATTCCTATTATCGAAGCATCTCAGGGAAGTCAATTGTTCCACTATATTCAAAGTGTTACAAGCTATCTGTCACCTCCTGTGTGCGCTGTTTATGTCCTGGCTATCTTCTGGAAGAAAACTAATGAACAAGTATGCAATTCAATGCTCATAACGTTTTCCTTAACTAATATGATAATTCTAGTTTTATCGCCATCAACCCATCTAACGAATAATATATATTATTTCTGATAAATAAATTTAGAAATATTTTATTTCATTTATATTAACCCGCTTGTTTACAATATTTAGCATCGATTAAAAAAAAAGCACGTTCTGTTCATTTTAGGGCGCCTTTTGGGGATTAATGATTGGTTTAGTTGTTGGAATAATCCGTTTCGCCTTAGATTTCTCCTACTCTGCTCCACCATGTGCCTCTAAGGTAATTGATGAAAGGCCAGCAATTGTAGCGAAAATCCATTACTTACATTTTGGTTGCATCTTGTTTGTCATCTCCTGCATTGTCACAGTAGTCATTACTCTCGTGACCCAACCAACTGATAAAAAAGCTGTAAGTAATTTTTAATTATCGATAACCATTGAAAGTAATTAACACTCTAAGATATCTCATTATTCTAGTTTTAGCAGTTAATTTTTAGTATTTAGCTTTGAGTGGTGATAAACATCTTTGTAGAAAGTTTTTTTACCTTGGGTATATATGTTAAAGATACCAAGCAATTTTATAACTAGGTTTTAATCCTTTTTTTCTTTTTTTATTTCTTTTTTTTTTTTTTTTGCGTTCTAAGCGTTTTACCACATTTTCTTAAATTCGGCAAATGTGGTGAAATTTTTGTGTTTCCAAAATTTATATATTATGTTCAATTTTATATACAAAATAAATAAGATTGTGATCCAAGAGTTGACTCCCGTAGTAGAGATAAGTAAAAAGTGAATCAACAGCGCAGGTTTCAGCGAAACGCTGACGATTGGCATTTTACGTGACATGGTTCGTTTCCTATAGTAATCGTATACTAACGATTCCTATAAAAACTAAAGAATGAAAGAAAAGACGTGACTAACAGAATGATATGACAGGGCACTAAATAACAAAGAAGAGATGGCATATTGCCAACCACTGATAGTCACAAGCACAAAAGAAAGAGGGGAAAAATTCATCCTTTCAAGTGTGTATTGCGAAAACCTTTTCCAGTGATTTATGTTTTAACAGCAAATGTTTCCGAGTCTTTAATTTTTACTATCAGAATTTCCTTTTCAACTTCTCCCTCCTCCAGGACGCGAATTATTTATTTAGAAGTAATTCTGATATACGTTTTTTATCCTTGTGCTCTTGCTGCGGTTATTAAAAAATCAAATGTGGTTAATCTTTTCTACATTTAAAATGAATCATATAAATGTATAATTCCTTGATCCTTATGGAAGTCAAGACGCTAATATCAGGGAAGAAGTATTATCTTAACTGAGATTATTGTTGATTGACTTCCAGCTTAAAGGGGGGTGGGGATATTATTTGATTCTGATGTGCTTTCAATTTCTATTGTAAAAATTTTTCTATTGTGACTTGAAATACTGAGATTGAAATGGCACCCTGTTAATCCTTTATACCAAATCATTTTCCAAATATTCTTTTGCATTTTGCACCGTCAGGCTAAGTTTGAATCAGCTTAATTATTAAAACAATAATAAAAAAAATCTGTTACATTATCAGTCCTTGCTTCTCAGTGGTTTCAGAAAACAAATCAGCTCTACAATTTTCGTCTGCGCCTTTTTCAGGCTGAATGAACGCTCCTCAATCATTCAATTCAATTTCGAAGTTAAATTTTGCTGTCCAAGTAGTTTAGCCTTCCTTCCCTGAAATAGTGTTAGGAGATTAACTGTCAATAGTTCTAAGTAGCCGTTTCATATTAAAATATCAAACAGCTACTTCAAAGCATTGTATTAAATACGCCCATATATTTGAATAAAGTGAAAGAGCAGCGAGTTCCTAGAAATATATCGATTCTGTGATCCCATTGCCTCCGAACTTTATGGATAAATAAATAATTTTGAAATACGTCAGCATGTGTGTTCAAGTTATTGTTTGTTTCTTTGTACAGCTTAACCGTCTAACCTTCTGGACGCGACACAAAACCGACGATCTGAAGTCTGCCACCAGCAATGATGTCGCCCTTCAAAATATTTCAGATGGAAATATTAACGCAGGATTTCAGACAGAAGAAAATGGAAATGCTTCCACCATATCGTTCAAAGATGGAAATGCCAGCATATCGTTTCAAACAGATGATGAAAAGGCAATAAGTGTCGAATCCTTGCCCAATGGAAAAGAAGCGTACGTTGCGGTTGCCCCCGAAGGACCTCATCCTGGTAAGTCCCACACTTATACGTCCATTGATAGTGGATGATAAATAAAGATGTCGTTTATTTAAAAAGTGTTTGAGATTTCGCAGTTGTTTTTCAAGGAAATCCTGACCATGCTCATTTATAAGGTTGTGAAAAAGCTGCGAGCAACAGCCGAATGGTTAAGCAGTAAATTAAATAATGCAGTAGTTTAAAGTAAAAGTAGCAGCACTTGAAATAAATGTATATGAAATTATATTTAATTTTAATATTTCATGGGATTTAATTAAATATCGGAGTTGATTTATAATTCTTCAATTGAAAATATGTAAAACAAGAGTTGCTGCAAAACATTGATAAAAAACAAGGGTTTTTCGTTAAAAGCTTTTGCTTCTTTTATATTTTTTTCGCGTTAAGAAGGAAGTGTTCGTAATGAAAGAGGAAAGTTACGATACTTAAATCTAATATAATTGACATTTAGGAAAAGTGAAAACTGCGTATGAGTTGTTTATTCCAGTTGAGCCTTACCTTGAATATATCGAATTTTTCCTTGATATGAATAATTTCCTATAAGATTGTTTTGGACAAGAGTGTTCCTTCACGCATTTCTGTTCTCTAGTTAATTGTCACAATTATTAAGTTGGCCAGTTTATTTGGGTATACACAAGCTTCAGTATATTCAGATATTTATATTTAATATCAATTTTACCGATGGAATGTGAAGATCTGGTGTGAAAAAATGGAACAGTTGGCATCACCAGATTAGTAACTGTACTCTTGATTTGCCTCTATCCCCCAGCGTTCTGTGCATTGTGCCCTCGTGTACTCAACTCAACTCAACTCAACTCAACATTGTTCATCAGAGTAACGTCTATGGTTTCCCCACCCTTTCTCATAAGTGTGATCATTCACCAACAAAATGATTATTCGCTGGTTAAAGGAGACTCAAATTATTATACTGTTTTTATTTTGTCGTACGTCTATAAGCATTAGCTGATGTTGACTATTAAAAACATTCCTGTTCCTAATTTTAAGATTTTGTTGTAAGAGTCCTTTTCAAGGGTCCTTGAATATGATTTGTAGATAAGGCACGTTCACCAGCCCTGATTTGTCATGACAGAGGAAGTGAATATGATTCATATGCTCCTCCTTATTCGTCATGACAAATCAAGTCGAGCCGATCTAGCTTGGCATTACCGACTGTAGAAATCAAATGGGGCCAAATTCTCAATTCATTTAAGTTGGCGACTATTCAAGCAGTCTTGTGAAAAAATCTGATGATAGTTTCCCTATTTTAGGTGATATGAGTTGCATCGCTATAGTGAGATCACCGCCTTTCTTGTTGAAAGTGTGAAGACACGAATTCTACGCGTGTGTCCTCCGTGTTCCAGCGTGGACTTTTGATTTGTCTGATTGGTATCATTGTACCCAGCGAGATCATTGCAACTCCTATTTTTTTATAAGTATAGTAATTCCTCGAATAATGCGGTGATAGACGACTAGTAATGCAATAATATTGTCGATTCTGAATAGACCTAACTCTTTCTTTAGCTACATCGATTAGATTGCAACCTCGTACCTTGTTCGGTTTGTTTCCAATTCCAATGTTCTGCTCTAGCGATGCGTAGTACTCAGTGGCAAAATATTAGTTAAGTTTTTAAGAACTAGTGCGATTTTCGTCCTGTTCATGAATCATTGTAAAATTTTATGCACAACGTTAAAATTAAATACTGCGGTTGTCAGTCATTCAAAACCAGTGGCGCACCCAGAGGGGGGGGGGGAACATGGGGCCCTGTCCTCCAAAAAAAAACACTAGAAAATTTTCCAAAAATCTTTTCCTAATTAAAATTCATTTTTTTTATTTATGTTGTGTCGTGTCTTCTATTTTTCTACGACTTATGAATTAGCGACCATTGCAGATGCTCAGTCATAGGTCGTATGCGATGCGTAGTGTGTATTCTCAAATCGTGTACTCAACTCGCCCCCTCCTCCAAGAATAAATCCCGAGTGCGCTACTGTTCAAAACCAACATAACTAATTTTCAACTGTAGCCTTTGCTGCCTACATATTAGTGTACTTTATTTACACATGCATGCATCCGTTGATACGGAATCGGATACGTTGTTTGAGAATTCCATCTATTAACATCCAAAATTGGGTTTAGCTGTCCCATATGTGAAAGTGGGAAGGTTTTCCTGGAAACTCTGTCAGCAAAACAGACGAACCTAGCAGAAGAACGACACACGCACTTAACAAACACATGCCTCATAGCCTTTAGTTGCTTCTCTGTTATGCGATACTTCATTTATCCACTCCTAAATTTAGTGTATCGCTGCATTATTCCATTCATTTTGTCCATAGTTATACGTTTGGCATGGTTTTACGTTGTTTTACGATCTTTGACTAAACCGTACACTTTATGCTAAAAGCTGTTTATTTTTATGATTAGTTTTAATATTTCTTATTTTCATTCTGAACTCTTTCCAATGTCCCCTGTCCGTCATTATTTATATTTCCTTAAGATTGATTTCTAATTGTTCCTTAGACCACTGAGTTCATTTTTTTCTTTCTCTTTTTGTAATCTAGCCTAGATATTTTTTTCTCCGAGCACTTCTGTGCTATAGAGAAAGTAGTACATGCATTACCTAATATAGCCCAGTTTCTGGAGTAGAATAAGTGAAAAATAAGTTATGGGATCTCCGTGTCGCGCGTATGCCCCAAATAACTGAAACACTTGGTCGGTCTTGTCTCGTCTACGAATATAAGTGTCACCAGAGCAAACTCAACGCCGTATTTCATTTTCTCGCGCAATTACAGAACCGAAGTGGGAATCGCAAACATCTGAAGTAGGAAGGAGCAAATGGGGAAAGTGGATTATTCATGAAACACACGAATCTGCTAAAATTAACTATTGATTTCTTAATTTTTCCCATCTCTTCTATACTATTAAATATTTATTCAAAATGAGTTTTTAAAATATATGAATCCTCCTTCTTCCTTTTTGGCACCAACAAATATCAATGGATTCTTTAAATGGTTTGAAGTACCAACATCGTATATCAACGTGAGTTCGTTTTTTAATCAGTACAAATACATGACAAATTGTAAGCGGATAAAAATAAGTAAATATTGTGTTAAGCGTTTTTTTTTTAATTAAAATTACAAAAGGTTTCAATATCATCTGACATATAGGTTGGAAAATGAACATCCGTTAAGCTCTTATAATAGTTGCTCTTGGATACATTACTGACGCATCGTAATAATACCAGCGTTGTTCTCTCTATCGTTGATTAATCATTTCCAAGTTATTTGAAGCAGGAAAATTTCCGATGCACTGCAACCCTATCGTTAAACTTTTGTGTATCCACTAACACTTTCATATGGGCCATAGACGCAATAATGTAAAAGCTCGAGTAAACTAACGGGCTGGGATAGTGGCAATTCAAATAATAACAAACGTGGAGGGGGGTTGTGGATGTAGTGGCTCTCCATCGTGGAAATGCATAGCTTGTTTTTGTCACTGCAATAGATTGTATTCCCTCAACTGATTATGCAAAAAAAATAAGATATTTAGTTTTTTTCTCCACTGAGACGACTGTAGACTGTTAGTTTATCACACGTACATCTAAACCAGCGTAGGAAATTCGTTTTATCTATTGCAAGAGGATTTTTACCAGTTCATAAATGTCAATCATTCACTCCATTCCGAGTAAATGTCACTTCACCGGTAAATGAAACGTAGCACTCACGATTTGAGGCTACAAAAGATCGTTTGCAGCTCAAATTGTATTTTATTTATTTATTTTATCTTTTTTCAAATAGTACGGATGTGCATGTTTTTTGTTTAGCATCCACCTAAGAAGAGAGCTTATTCCTCATCGGTCTCTGATCGAACTCATGTTGACAGTTTTTTTTCCCCTCCTGGAAGCAACATTGTGTGTTTCGTAAATGTAGTTTCTATCTGGCGATATAATATTTTATATTTCCTCCGTGGAAAGGCATAATGTTTAAAGTGTGATGATGATGGGAACTCTAGTTTGTTCACCTGCTCAAAGGACTAAAATCTTATGAAATAAACATTTATTTGTCAGGAATGACTACAAAAATAAACAAAATAATTTAAATTCATTTCCTAGGAAATGTGTTTTTACATTATGGAAAATACCAAGAATAACGATCAGAACTTTCCCCGCCTTTGCAACGAGTTGCCCGTGTTTGTACTACGTTCTAGGACTACTTGCATTTAGCTCACGCTAGTATTCGCCGATACTTTTATAGTTTTTAATACTATATTCGGCATGAAACTCTCTGATTCCAATCTTTGAGTTTCTTATTCGGTTTTAAAACAATGTGGGATCTAATATCCCCTTAATTTAATTAAACAAAATAAATTTCAATTAAATTGAATAAAAAATAGGTATTATTTCTGGGAAAATTCCCATGTTACTCCTCTAAGTAAATATTATTTTTATAGCTATTTAGCCTATTTTAGTTTAGGAGTGCCCCTTTTTTATAATTTCATTGGCTTTTTACTCAAAAATTTTGGGCCTTACTAATATTTTATATAGACAGATATATGAAGAATATATAGGAGGAAAAATTCGGACATACCTTTGTAGGATATTCTGGCTGTCTTCTTACTCAGCGGCATCCGACGTGTGGCGGTATACATTCATCTGCTGTTGAAGGAAGTATGATTGAAAGGATGGGAGTGGGAGAAGAGAGATGTGGGAGAATTATTGGTGAGGCAAGGGGTATGTGAACTTTTTGAAAAACCTGTTTTTTTTTTATATTATAAAAGGTGGGCAGAGAATACTTGGGGGGGGGGGATGAAAATAGAATTTTTTGGGGGAAGGTGAAGGATATGATGGGATAAGATCAGGGGTGGGAAGCCAATGACATTATAAAAAAGTCGCACTCCTAAACAAAAATAGACTAAATAGCCATAAAAATAAAATAAATAAAATGTTCACTTCTCTAATAAACTCCGCTGTCTTTACGGATACCTCTTTCAAGTGGCTATCGTTTTCTCACATGTAAGAAGTCTCCTCGAAAACTATCTATAAGAACCCCCATAAAACACTGTTTTTTGTGTATGTAAAAACTTTTGTCCTGGCATTTATGGTTACATAATTTTCCTGATGATTGCGTATTATAATGATATATGATGTCATGTAATTAATATTTCAGGTGTTTCCAATCGTCCACTGTGGAAGAAAGCTCTGTTTTTCGTCTGTGGAATCAGCAGCGATTTAGAAACCAAGAAAAACGAACCAACCGCAGCTATAACTGCAGAAGAGGCTTCCGAATTTATCTCAGAAAAGCCAATCTGGCGGAGAGTGTGTAATCTAAATGCCATCCTGCTACTAGTAATTGGCTCATTTGTATGGGGATTTTATGCTTAACCTTTCATTGTCATATAATAAAAAAAAATGCACCTGAACAGTAGCAATACGCATACTGATCCTACCACCGAGAAAGTCTTGTGTAGGTCCAAACAGTAGTTGTAACTCGAGCTCCATCTCAGTGAGTTTCAATTCGTCAAAGCGAATGTGCTATTCTCTCATCACTGTTTCACAATTCATAAATGCATTATTTTTTATTCCATCATTCCCTGCTTCGTTTTTGTTTTTAAATTGCGTTTAAAAGGTTCTGTTATTTTAAGTAAATAATGACAAACAAAAATGTGAACTTCATCTACGTTTGATCTTTTCATTAATGTGAAATCATGAATTTTGATTTGCAATTGCTACAGACCCTCTTAAACTCGATTTGTTTCATGATTCCTTTATAACATTCCTGTAATTATAAAGAACATTACATTGTTTCACGTTGATGTATATTTTTCTAAGCATATCAAATATTTATTCAGAAAACGTTTTTAATATGAACATTCATAAAACTTTGTTACCTAGTTTATTTAATAAATGCTATATATTTTTGTAAATTTTGCTCATGTTTTAAAATTCAATTTGTATTTTTGAAAAGTGTTTCTAGAATCTGCTCTTTGCAAGAGATTTTTCTTACGTTGGTCAAAGGTTTCGTGATGTGCCACTTCATATTGTTTAATGAACCTTAGAGACCAAGTGGAGTGAAGACAACGTCTTAAGAAAATTGTTTTTAATTCCCATGGAATGGATATTATAAACTCTTAACAAATTAAGCTGACTCTAAGCAAAGATTTTTAGTTTTATAAGCCTTTTTTGTGATTATAGATGTTTTTTCTCCTGGTGAGGAAGATTGCGGAAGCAAAATTTATAACCAGAAGTCGAGCGTGACGTTTATAGTAATCTTTTCGTTAATTGCATATCCTTTTAACGTAATTTCATGATGCAAAATATTTTGTATTTATTTTTATGCGTTTTTCGTTTGATGTTTGTTTTATTATTTCAAAAAGGAATTTTTATTTATTTTTTAAACGTATTTTTTTTCCCTAGCTGTCATTCTAACGTGTTTAAAATTCCAAGCCCATCAAGATCTTGGATGTCACAACAAGGCAATAAAGATAATCTACTGTTTATACTTTTTTTTTGCCTCTGTTTTTATCTCGGAACAGAGCTTATTAATGTTGGTTTCTTTCCAATGCCCTTTATTCCTGTCAAACTTTACATCCCACTCCGTTGATATACGTTTATATTCATAATGTGGATTGTCCTAGTTCTTACAATCCTCTTTTGTTTAACATTTCCAAAGTGACTATCACAGACATAGTGGTTCCATACTATCTCTAATATCCCATTCGAAATAAAACGTTCATTAGGAAATTAGTTCCGATGTAAGTTTTATACAAGCTTGCAGGGCATCGGAAAATGGGAACTCCATTAATCCCATCATCTTCTGAAGAACTACACATAACTTAGTTTATTTATCCATAGTGCGATCTTAATCCATTCTTTTGTTTGCCTACTATTATCTTCCATTACTGTTTCGTCCAAATTTAGACCTGTAGCTATTGATTCTACCAGCTTGCTTTGGCCACTGAATGGCAAAGACATCAATCTCGCTTTTCCTCAATTCGCATTTCAACGCAGTGGCGAAAGTTCTCTAGTCATTTTGTGTTCAACGGTGTACGTTTTTAACTGTGATTAATGTTTAAATAGCTGAATCGAATCATACTGGATGAATATGGTAGAACGTCGATTATCCAAGCTAATGGGGACCTAGGTTAATCATACAGTTTGGATAATCAAATATATGAGAATTCGAAACAAAGTGTAATTAGGCCTACAATTAAATTATTGTACGCAAAGTTATTACTACTGTATTTTGAAATATGAAGTATTAGAAATAATTGATTTAGGAAAAGGTTTGTAAATAATTGCCAAACCGTTTTGAAGAAACAATGTATATTAGGTTTATTTCGAACTTACCTAATTGTTTTTACTTGGCTTCATCTATAAATTACACTTTGTTTACATGATAAATAGAGATAAACAAAAGTAATTGCATGTTTCATCGTAACAATCAGCGCACTAAAAGTAGATGGTGTATTTTGGGGGGGGGGGGGGATAATGTTCGGATAATGGACATTCTGCTCTCTCACTGGCGGATGGTGCATCGCTAAGAAATGTAGCTCAATTTGGGCTGAGTGTATGCAAAAGCCTGTCCTCGTCTGGAAACCAACTGATACTGCATCGCTAAAATGCTTCAAAACTTCCAAATATAAAATGTTAATGGGTTGACTGCTTCATGTATCATAACAGAGTTCATGATCGAAGAAAATGATCAGCACTACTTTTTACTGTCTTTGGTCATTGGAATTACTTATTTGGTTTCATTAGGATTTTATACGTTCACAGACAGATTTTTCTACTGATTTTCTTTTTTTTTTTTAATTAAAAGTCGTAAGCGTTTCCAAGTTTCAGGCAACAAATGCGATACATATTATCAATACAGTAGCTTTCAAATCATCAACTGTTGAAACAGTATTATGAGACCTATCTGCATACGTCAGTGGCGCACCCAGGGGGGGGGGGGGCTAAGGGGTCCTGGCATACCCCAAAGAAAAAGAAAAAAATTAGAAAAATTTCCAAAAATCTTTTCCTAATTAAAATCCTTTTTTTTTTTTATTCATGTTGTCTCGTGTCTTCTATTTCTATACTACTTATGAATTAGCGATCATTGCAGATGCCTAGTCATAGGTCGTATGCGATGCATAGTGTGTATTCTCAAATCGTCTACTGCACTCGGTCCCCCTCCAAGATTAAATCCTGAGTGCGCAACTGGCACACGTTACTAACCAGTTTGAAGACGGTCTCAAGAGTTGCTGAGCAAACCTCATAGGAATGTGGAATTTTCATACCTTCTATGTAGTCTGCTAATTCAAATGAAGGGCAAAAATCCTAAATATTGACTAATTTCGTTTTATCTTATATTTGTTTGTTGGCATAATTACAAGTTGCTGACGACAAATGCTTCCTCCTTAGCCAAATTGGGAAGAAATCTTGTCTTGTTTCTCATTTCCACTGAAACTGGCACAAAATGCATACAATACTTTTGTGTTTAAATCATCCTATGTAGGTGTTTCGCTCGTATTAACTAGAATCAGCGATGCTAGTCACTGCTCAGTTATCCCTAGGCCAGTAATCTGTCTCAGACTGTTAGATGTAATCTCTGTTTATAATACAGAGGATTTTTTTTAAAATAAAAACTTCTAACTCATTTTTCCCTTTGAGAAATTCTTTTAGTGTAATACAATGCTGCAGATCAATGAACAGAAATTGGATTTATTAAATTACTGTTTACTCCATGTATCGAGAAAATTAAAGTAACAACACATTTGATAAATTAATATACTAAATAAGACTGAATATATCACTGCAAAAAAGGTAATTATTATGCAGTGTGATGTTGAAATTCGACAAGAGACTTCTGGTTACATCATTTGCAAAGAGTATATATATATATATATATATATATATATATATATATATATATATATATATAAAAGGAAGTGAAGATTGTAAATCACAAACAAATTTTATTTGAAAATAAATAAACATTATTTTTGTATAAAATGTAAATATGAAATAAAATACATATTTTAATCAATTTATTGACTATTAATAGTCAAAGATCAGCTGTAGTGTTTTTTTTCAAACACTTAATTCTAAGTTCTAAGATATCGGGATAATATACTTTATATACAATTCTTAAAATTCCACTCATCAATTAATTTCTAATCCAGCCTGTGCTTTTATTAAAATAATAATAATGATTAAGAATGTGTATCAGTATTAAAATTTCATGGTTTGCTTTTATACCAGCGTATCAAAATTCAGCATTTTTCTTCCATTAAGCAAGGAATGTTAAGTCGCGGCTGTGACTAAGTTATGTTAATATCTAATAAGTTATGTTAACTATATCCCGAATATAGTCGAGTACATATCTGAAGATTTTACATACTGCAAGGACATCATTTCATAGATGATGCACTTGCGGTATGGTCCCAGTTTACACAACCATGTAACACAGTAAATAAAGACTTGACAACCGAGACATTAATTACTTCCTGTAGCCTTGGTGAAGGTGGTTACTTTTGTATTTTTTTTTCTTACAAGCAGTTTTTGCGATTCTTGTTATAACAAAGAACTGCGAAAGTCAAAGCTAATAAAGTGTCATGTATACTGTCTTCTACGAACAGAAGAGGTAAAGTCATCAGAATGCTGATGTCTTTGTAAAACCGTAATGAGCATCAAGTCGGAAATATGTAAAATGAAAATAAAATATGGGAGTATTATGTGACATGTTAAAACATAATTATTTTTTAAAAAAATTAGCAGTTCGCGATAAATAGGGAAAAAAAATCGACAGTTGAATGAATATTGCGTAAAAAATTGTTGGGAGAGGAAATACAATATATAAAACTCTCATCCGTCATAGTTGCTAATATAACACCTATTAGCTACGATAATCATCATTCGTTTTGAAATGTTATTTTGCAGTCAAGGGAGAAAAATGGAATTAGCATGCAAAAGATATAGGAATTAAAAATTACCAAACTAACAAATTCTCTCTCATAGTTATTCGTGCAGCAAATGATAATTATACCGTTGACATACATGCAATTCACATCAGTATTCAAAATGGCAGCACTTACATTTATATTTAATATCAAGAACTAGATAAGTATCGATGTTTGTAGATATCTTGCGTCTACTTAAGAGAAGTTGTAATGATTGGGACCGACTCTAGCGAGAGGCAAAAGTATACGAAGTCTCCCGAGAGGGAAATTTTTCTAAACGGCAGATTTTTTTATACCTATTTAATGGATAATGAAAATCCCTGAATATAATAAACTTCCCTCTTTTGAAGGTTAATATCATCCTTTTATGAGAAAAACCGGAGTTTTTGGAAGGAAAAAAATGAACTAATCTTCATAAGAGATCGCATAAATTATCAGTGGTTGAAACGCCTATACAAATGTTCCTCGCTTTTATGAGTTCCAATCCTAGATGAGATTGGAATCTGATAGTAGGTATCTTCAGAACTATGAAGGTTCCGTTAGTTCTGTTTAGAGATCACGTATAGAACACATCTAACGTATGAAAAGTTTGTTTTCCAAAAGTGTTTAAGAGTCTATAAATCGTTAATCATTGTTACCTCCTCCTCCCTAACATTCATGCAAAGTTGGATCCTTTTCTGCTGTTTGCTTGATTTTGGATGATCGCTTTAATCCCACTACCAATGTGGTTGAGCTAGATAATCCATAAAGTCTATTAAAGAGACAATGAAAAACTTTTCAGCCCTTCAGGTAGCTGAGCTATGATCTCACGCTGGAAAATAAGTCGTCTACCATCTAAAAACATTCACAATCAATCATGCAACTGTAAGATTCGAAAATATAAGTTTCAATTTTCAGATGAGTATGTATTTTGGGTTTGGGCGTCTGGCTTCCCAAGAGGATTGACAAACTCGATATATATTTGTAGTATCAGGTCAGCGAAGTTTTTTTTATCCATAATAAATATGCATTTTTTTTTTTTTTATATTCTGCATAGAATAGATATTTATAATCTCGTACGTTTTGGGTGTATTTTTCTCACGCACTTAGAACATTCGCTTTGTTCGTTCCACGTATTATTACGAAACTAGTGCTGGGCAGATTTTTATTAAAATTGTATATTACAAATTCTCCCAAAAATATGTCGAGCTATTTCAATCAGCAGTCACACAAAGTGGTAAATTGTGTCAAAATTATTGTAATGAATCTGTTAGAAAATTTATTAAAAAATTGTATGGCCCAACTAAAATCAAAATTGATTTCTGTTGGACCATACGTAATAGTAAAGACTTGAGTTTAATAAAAACGCTTTAACTTTTGATACACACTTCAGATTTTTACAAAAATAATATAAATTTTTCACCGACATGATATTAATAATATATTAAATATTTAATGTTATTTAATATATATAATTTTAATTATATAAATAATACAATATCCACCCAGCAGTGGCGTAGCTAAAGCTTTCGTCGCCAGGCGCTTTTCCTGAGTTTGCCGCCCCTCTCAATACACACCAAAAATACTACAAAAAGTCAAAACGACGTACAGGGAAATAAATTAAAACTTTGTTTATTTTAGTTGTAAGTATAGTTGTTAAAAACTAATTATTAAGTAATAAAATTACTAAGTTAACATAAATAAAAGAATCGTCGAAAAATAAAATTGTGTCACCCAGGAAGAGCCCTTCCCCCCAATAGCTACGCTACTGCCACCTAGGTGATCAAATCTGAGCACTGTAGTCAAGATCCGTAACAAAGCCTTATAAAGAGAGAAAGATAATGACTTCTTTGTCTCTACGACGTGTTTTTAAGCATCCAAGTGATCCACTGTGCTGATTTGCCAGTTATTGCAATATGGCCTCTGAACTTTAGTTCTCTCAACCATAAACCCCTAAAGCCATTTCCAGAAGTGAAACCCCCATGAGTATAGTATACAGATTCAAACCATTTCAATCAAAAGTGTACAGTTCTGCATTTTGCCACATTTAATGAAAAACATTAGTCGTTGTCCACAATGTCAGCTTATTCAAGTCATCCTGAAGGATCTTTATTTACTATACTACTGCCTTCCCCAACTTGGCATCACCAGAAAATAACTAAATATCACTCATTAACTTACTTTCGGTATCGTCAATATAAAGATTTAACAGGAATGGACCAAGAACAGAGCTTTGGGGCACACCATTGGTCATCTGATCAGTTTTTGATTCTACTCCATCACACACAAGTCTGACAACCATTCTGCTATCCATCTCATCAACCTGATATCGATCCAAATTCCCTCCAATTTGCTAAACAGATCATGTGGTATCCTACCAAATGTTTTAACAAAGTCGATAATCATTGAGTTTACATGCATAATTTAAGAACCATGCTGACCTACGGTTCATCTATCTGGATTGGTGGTATGAATAATCCAATTCTTTAGTAACCTAGGATGTCATTTTTGTAGTATTATGTTGTTGTTTTTTTTTTTGTATTTAACATTTTGCTTGAATAAATTATTTACCATAAATTATCCATGAGTTCAGTAATGTCTGGTTTTAGAATTTTGGTTAGAGACCTTATTCTCTCTTTTTTTTAAAAAATCTATTTGCTAGAAAAGTGTATTTTTTTATTAATAATTTTATTCATAAAGATGGAATAAATAATTTTATTATTATTTTTATTATGAATGTAAAATTAACGCCAACTAAAACGTACATAGCGAAATATTCCCATAAATGCTTTGTATTGTGCTAGGACAGCTTCAAGGATCTCATCACTTGAGTGCAAACAGCACTCGCAAGTGAATTGATTTCTCCTGTCATCAGTCTTTATTCTATTAACTATTTATGATGTAATTTAAACAATGCAAGAGGTTTATCAATATTTATCTTGTTTTTATATGGATTTATCTTTGAAATTATCTGAGAGATTATGACTCAAGGGCTCACTAAGCTCTTATCTCGTCTCTGCAGAACACAGTCGGATTAAACAAACAAAACTATGTCAATTTATGTGGAAATTTTTAATACCATTATAGTTATAGGCAATGAACGTCATTACAGTAGCTCGTCAAAACGAATCTACCAGGAATGTTGAAAGAAATACAGTATGCTTATATCAGGTATTTAGAAGCCCTGGCTACTTAGCTTAGTAAATAAGCAGCTCATTCAGTGAATTTAAATAGTTTTTTTTTCCCGATTTCAGCCACACATACGTAAAATTACTCTTTTTTTTAATAAAAAAGACAATGACCAACTGATATTAAATAACTGATACACCACTGACGCATTTGAAGCTATTATTATTATAACTGTGTCTCCATGGTGTCAGACGACTCATCGAGGTCCTAACACCCTTGTTAACACACTCTTGAAAAATCTCCAGAGATTGCCCCTCGTTCTCTCCCTTCCTGCACTGTTCAGAAGGAAAAAAAGTCAGTGTCAATCCCATAAAACCCATTGAATAACTTAAATGTTCTATCTGTGGAATCCTGTTAAATGCATTTGCAAAGTCCAGCAATATCACAGAGTAAGGATTTCCATTATCCAACTCCACTATCGCTTTATTATAAAAAGTAAATAAGTAAGCTACTAAGGCAAGACCTACCCTTCACAAAACCATGTTACCCCTTATAAAGTATCGCATTTCTGTCCACCAGTCCTGAAATCTAATTGTTATCAATTGCTCCAAAACCTTAAACACCACTCCTGATATACTGATTGGTCAATAATTTGCTACTTCTGTCTTGGAGCCGCCCTTATATAGTGGAATAATTTCCCCCCTTTTTCCACTCTATTTTTTTTTATCAAAACTGAGGCTTAAATTAAACAGCTTGGTCAGAGGAGGTGTTAATTCTCTTCACATTCTCGTAACACGTGGGCTGATATGCCATCTAATCTATGACAGTATTGGCATTAAGGTTCTGTAATATACTAAGCACCTCTATTTCTTCCATCTCTAGACTTTCATCAGTAAGTGACACTGCAATATTACAATCAAGATGAACTCAGTAACTCAACTATTTGATTTGGTTCTGTTACTTCCCTATCAAACACTTTTTAAAGTCATCCTTCCGTAGTTATTCCTCCTTTTACTAGCCACATAGTGAAAGAACTCCTTGGGATTTCTTTCGGATTCATCGGCTAGCTTCCTCTCATAAGTAGCTTTAACCTTTCTTACCACAACTTTTTCTTTATTCCCAACTCCTGCTTAATAATAGTCTTCATCCATTTGACCAATAAAAGTGCGTCAAATATTTTAACGGGCATTTTCAGCCTTCTGAGCATTTTTTTATTACATCCACAACATATAAATAAACAAGGTATATCAAAACAAATTATGTTAACACTTATATGGAATGAATATTTAAATTTCTTTTCTTTTTTACCTCAGATATAATTTCAAAATAAATGTGGTTTTTTTTTTTTTCCATTTAAGTGTTAACATAAATGTGGTTTTTTTTTTTTTCCATTTAAGTGTTAACATAATTTTGACATACACTGTATTGTTACCAGGGGGAGGCTCGTGCATAGGCACTGCGGAACTGCAGCACCCCCAATTTTTCTCGATATATAAATATATTTATTAATTTATTTATATTTGCTTGTAATATTTAATTTTATCATCAACAATCCTATACAATTCTCTTATTTGGTATAAAAAATAATAAAAATCCATCTTGTAGCACTTAGGAGGGCGCTAGCAGCACTGTGTTTACCACAGGGTCATATTGCTACGTGCGCAAGCATATGCACGGTATAGTGAGATACGAGCTATTAACGTAATGCGGCACTGTCCGTCGCGCAGTTCCACTGTTGTTATATGCAGTTTGCGCCAGTAGTAGAGTGTTCGTAGTGATTATCGTGTTTACTCCGTCTCTTTAAATATTTGGACATTACAATAAAGGATTTAATTGTAATGTAAAAAAATTGTAAATCCATTCCTTTAATTACAATTAAATGAATGGATTTTATTTTTAAGTAATTTTGAATTATATCAAACTGTATAATTTTCGATTATATACAATTATCGAAAATTAACAATATTTTTTCATGTTTATTTTTTTTTTTTAATTTTTACCATAATTTTGATATTTTATCCAAACACGTATACACTATACTTACAGTGTGTATGTATATTTCGAAAGTTGTAGCACCGCCACGATTTCAAGCCACGAGCAGCCGCTGATTGTTACTAATATATAGTCTTCCAAAAAGAGTGCTGCATGTGTTTTAGCATGGCTTAGAACTCATTGCTATTCAAGGCTATTTAGAAGGACATGCACATTTCAATTCTCTCAAGAGACTACAGAGGAGAGAAGGAAAAAAAAAAAAAAAAAACTAGTGTCCTCAACTCCCAGAGATCATGGGGGAGGAAACTTCCCGATAATCCTTGTCCCCTCCATTCACCATGCATCACTTGAGCAGCGCGTGATATATATATATTATCAGCTATGATAAGCTATCATTTCGGGTGCTATCGCACGCGTATTATTTTTTGGGTTCGTTTATAATCGCTTATTTGTAATTATATCTGAGATTCAAGGACATGTTGAGGTGCGTACAGATATAGTTGCAGATTTCCCTTGAATTATTGCACAATTATCGAAATCGATCATCCTTTGGCAACCTTGATCTGGAATGTCAATTTATTTTGGCAGAGTTACAAAACAGATCGCTTCAGAGGAGTTTTTCAACTTCTGCTACTTTTTTGTATGTACTCACACACTTTATCAACCACATCCTTTAAGACGGAGACACTTTCCTTCGCTAAGTAATAACTTGATATCACATTTCCTCTTAGTCTTAATTCCCCTTTCATGATCAAGGGGAATTTACACAGTAATTCTAAGCAGTTAATCTCAAATGTAAATTTAAATTGCGTCATTTGCCATTTTGAACTTAGTTTCGGACTAGACACTTAGCAAAAGCCATCACCTCTAATGTTTATGAAATCCGGGATCTATGTTCTGTAGTGTTATGCACGCTGTGTTGTCGCAATTAATTATCACTGTTTCATTCTGTATTTCACTCAACAGGCCCATAATACTATTACCACTATATTACAATAACCCGCCCGCCCGCCCTCAACTATGCAGATTCCGTATTCCATGCTTATTATGTATCAGAATCTATCGCTCATTTCATAGTCTAAATCTTCCTTGATAAGTTTTGCAAAAGGCGTTTGACAGAGTGGCGCACGATAGGCTGATGCTTGGGTTGCAGCGCATGGGTTTGGATGTTGGGTTGGTTGTCAGATGGGCGTTGGAGAGTTGTGGGTGGGTGGGACGGTATCGGGGGGGGACGCAGGGTTGCGGGTGAGGTTCCGAGGGGGCTCGGTGCTGGGACCTGTGTTGTTCGGTCTTTATATCAATGGCGTTGTCAGTGGATTGCGGGAGGTGTTCAGTTGTTTGGGGATGGTGTGGGCTTGGAGGGTGTTGTTGGTGGTAGTAGGGATGTGGTGGCCCTGCAACCTGCAAGAGGATTTGAATGGGCTGGACACATGGGCGAATGGGTGAGGATGTTGATTTGATGCAGCGGGATGTGGGATCTTGCAGTTTTGGGTTCATTGGTGGGGGGATTGCGTGCTCGGTTGAAGGAGCTGCGCTGGGGGGAGATCTGGGTGGGATGATGATGGAGGACTGAGGTTTGGGGAGCATGTTACGGGGGTGGTGGGGTGGCCCGGAGGATCGCTGGTCTGTGGGGGACCCTGATCGGACTACTCTTGGATTTGTTGTTCTCTCGGATTTGGGGGGATGGGGGTTGGCTGTAGGGGGTGCGGGGAAGATGGTGGGGACAATTTCAGGACTGTGCAATGTTAGTTGTGGGGGTTGACTGGGGAAGTGCGGACTGCAGGTTTGGTGGGTGGGGTGATGTGATCGGGATTTTCGGACTGTTGAGGGGCGGTTGCAGGATGGGCGCTGGGGAGATCTTTCGCTTAGTGGAGCAGCGGGGAATGACGGGGGGCGTCCCTGTGAGTTTATTTGCGTGGAGTGTATTGCCTGATGGAGCGATGAGAGCGAGAACAGTCAATGGGGTCCAGGAATGGTATGATGGACTTTGTGTTTCCTAGGGAAGGGTCCCACGATGAGTCAATTGACTCCATGGGGACCTGAATAATAATACACCTTATCCCTATTTTCCCCATTCGGTCTTTTCTGATAACATTATAATAACAACTGTGAACTTCGTATCAAGATCAGCTTAATTCTTCTATTTAATCATTTAAACTACAAAAGTTTATGCTTTCTACATTAATATATAAGAACGTAGTATCATTAAAAATACACTTTGAAGTTTACTTTCCGTTTTCGTTAGTTAGGGAAGATCCCTGATCAGAACATTCAGTCAATAATAAATTTCCTTTAGTTTCGTATCTATTTAGTATTATTATGATGATAATTACGGATTTTATAACCTTACGTAATTCTATGGACTTACCCCGTATCAACATGGATGTCCTTACTACGCCATTTGAACTTCAGTTTCATTCTCAGGCAAATGAAGCTTTTGACGAACCAGTAAGTCATCGATCGATTTTTAAGCGTTTGAAAGTTGTTTTAAGTTTTAAATGTAAATTTAAATTGAGTAATTTATATTGAATAAAATATGAATTTTAGAATATAAAAACACAAATGTAAAAAAAAATCTTTTTTTTTAAAAAAAAAGCGAACTATCCTCGCTACAATAATCTCGCATTTATATTCCAGTAATCATTTTTCCACGCATGAGAAATGTTACTTTTCTAGAATCAGGTAAGTTAATGAGTTCTGATAATCTAATTTGATCAGAATACTAATGCTGTAGGCCAGCCATCCAGTTCATTAAACTAAATGAGTAAAAATATGAGATAAGCAAAAAAATCCCTTTTACTTTGTGGGTGCCAAGGTCCCTTGCCCCCCCCCCCCCTTCTGGGTGCGCCACTGGCTACGTGTATCAAAGAGATCTCCTCATATATAAAGACAAATATATGTTCCGGACGTAAATTCAGACGACCATTTTTTTTAATGTTCCTTCAATGTCATTGGTAAGTTCTTCGATACGGTAACGTACTACAGTACCCCAGACAAACTCGGTTTTTTAAACACTTCCTTATTATTCGGGCACAGAATATCCTTAGCAGAGATGAGACACTCTTTCGCAAACTCGCCGTCCAAGAAGGCTTTTGATTTCTAGCAGTTTTTTTTTCAGCTATTACATAACTTACTTTGACGCACGCTTCGCTTTCTCCCCTCTGCCTTTTAAACGTACCTTGCTGCATTTTAAATCAATTTGGAGACTGTTCACTTTGTCCACACGAAAACACCCTTGAAGGTGATCGAAATTGGATGCATGCTTTGTCTCATAGTGTCGTTTTATATTGTATTATTTTGATACTGACGCACGACAAATTAAAACACACTGGCTTATTGTCGATCGGCACAAAAAAAGTACAAATTGGTCCACTTTCATTAAAAACCCGACAAGAATCACTTGATTTACGCTTTTTACTCGTAGACGCCATAGTGATGGAGAAGGACCCAAAAATTGATCCAAAATGGCCGTGTAACGGTTATTATCCACTGAATGTGTCTCACACTAATGAAAAAAAATCTGGCAATATAAAACTACAATAGGCTATGGCTGACACATTGTTCACGACTGACTGTGGATGAGATCCTCTTGTATTTATATGAAAATAACGAGGTATCTAGAAGGTACTAGACAGCGCACTCGAACGAACTACTGCTTCAGCCATCTACCTGCGACATTAATACTAGTACTTCAGTATACCGCTTGGCGCTGGTAGATGGCTGAAGAAGCATGTCTATTTAATATTTATTTTTATAGGAGATTTCATGTGAAGTATCAAATGCACAGCGTTCCTTGTGAATCTGGAAAGCATCTTACAATTCTAAATACCGCTTAGTGGCCCGGGCTTCATTGAAATTCATTTTTATTTAATCGCGTTTTAATGTTAAGTAGTTATTTTTTTCAAAATGACCGGCGGGCCACGGCAAAGAGCTCCGCGGGCCACAGGTGGCCCCTGAGGCCATGCATTGAAGACTGCCTTAAGTAAAGAAAGATAAAAACTGTAATTCTTATCGGACGCATATGTCTCGATGAGAATTATATTTTCTATCAAAAATATTATGATAAATAAATAGTATAGTATTCATTTCCATTTTTTTTAATATCCATATTTATTGCAAGTAGATTGGCGACTTAATTTAGGTCATTGAAATGAAATTAATTTTTAGCGAGATGTCAACTTAATTGAATAGAATAAAATATCCAGAGAATTAATAGAAAGAATTTAATTAAATTAAATTAATTAAAAAAACTGTACGAAATTAATATGAGATTAAGTTTAGTTGGAGAGATTAACATCCCGAGGGAGAAATTAAAAGTTCGGCACCCAAGGAGAACTTCACAACACGAATATTTTGTAGTGAAATTACTCGCTCCACTGGAGCGATGAAAGATAGTTCTGTTTTCTTGTAAAGTGGTAGTTATTATTAGTGAACAAAAAAAAAAAAAAAAAACGAAATTCCTTGAAAGTTTTCCTTAGAGTTTTTAAATACCAAGTTTTATCTAAATGGCGTCATTCATTCTCGAGTAGTTATGACGAATCTAATAGGCATACTGTTCTTTTGATTGCTAGAGGAACTTCCTACTACCTTCTACCTCTCGATATTGCTAACTACCATAACTACTATTTTAATAAAATGCAGTCAATAAACCACGCTTAGGACTGTCCTTTCTTTCCTTTTTGAATTCATATTTTGGCAGGTAAAAAGGAAAGTGGTTACGACATAAGAAGTATTCTTCCCTTTTATTTTATTTATTTATTTTTCTACAAAGGAACAACTACCTACTTTTGAAAAAAAACAGTTGTTTCTTACTCTTTGCATTTAAATTTATCAGAATATTATTCGCTTTCTAGTGAGACACTTGCAGCAGACGAAGTCAAACGTAATTTGTTACTGGCACAAGTGTTTTGTTGTTTACGCAAAGGTTCGCTTGCTCATAAAATAATATATTTGCTGTATAAAGTAGAACCTTAAAATATAGGTGAGAATATTGCTAGGAAATTAGAAAATAATAGTTTTTGATTATTTATTTTTTTATGTGTACAAGTATACAAATTCGATCAGTCTGTTAAAATTTCATCAAAGTCCGCATCTCATTGCTAAATGTAAATTCAAGCTTCATTTAATGTTTTCAAGGTTTTATTATTTATGTCAGAAACAAGTTTAAGACTTAAGGAACTTGTTTTAGTTTATTCATTCTCACCATTTTCTATTGCATCATTTCCCAATCATGAATGTAAATCAGATTTCAAACTCGGGAACAATTTACCGTGTGCATGTGTGTGTGTGTCGTCATAATAACCGTGATATTTTGCGCATTACAAATCAGCTAATTATCCACCCCTTCGATTACATAAAAATAAGGTCAAAGAATTCAAAATTATAAAATCATGTTACTTAAATATAAAGAGCCAACAGGCTTCATTTCGGCAATATAAACATTATTTAAATTAAAATATTTAAAATTTTTAATTAATTAAAATAAAATAATGTTTTATAATTTAATTATTTATTAATTCTCTGATTTTTTAATAGTTGTGAAAGAGCTTTAAATTAAAGAATGACTTTTTTTAAATAAATTTCGTTTATTATATATATATATACATATATATATACATATTTATATATGTATATATATAAAATAAATAAATAATTCTCATTCTATTGTGTGCTTACCTGGCATGGTCCATTGTTCTACCATTTAGAAAATCTTACTATCCAACTTATAGCTTATACAACTGAACAACTTATGTGTCTCAATTATATCAAGTCTCCTTTTATCTACCAAATCAATCTGTCCCCAGTTGTCACTTGAAAACAGACTGAGAGCATTCGATCAGCCTCCAGGTGTCAACTCCACATTTCTAACCCTTGTCAGCTTTCCTTAGCCCTCTTTCGAAATCTTGGTGAAGATGTATGTACTGTAATCTAGGCATGGTCCAATCAGGACTTTGTACTGTGGAACTACGACATCCTTATCTCTGTCGGTCGATGGCGTTCTCACCGTTCTGGCTATCTTCTGGGTTGTTTTCACCACCTTTGCAGTATGCCTTTTTGAATTTCAACATCCTTTTCACCATTATGCACAATGTACTTGGTCTTCTCCGCTTCCTGTAATATGGTCCTATCAAAAGAGTAACGCAGTCTTCCATGTACAGATCTCGCGGTTTAATACTTTATGCTTAGGGACGCTGAATTGGCGTTTCATTCATTTGGCTCTCTGACCTGTTCAAATCCTCCCAAAGAGCAGCTACAGCAACACATTTTCCTAATAACATTACTGAGATTTGCATCATTGGCGAGAAACTGAATATCATCCTTCAGTCTAGTAACAACCATGCGAACATAAATTTCACTACTTGTAACTTTCGTACTGGATCCCGTGGGACTCAACCACTGACTTCCGCTCCCTCACTACTGCTTTCCCACACACAACCACTTCATATTTATTAGACAGCCACTTGCCGACGAGTTCACTGACCTCGTATACCCATTTGTTGCAACTTAAATATCAACTTGTCAAAGGTTTTTGCAAATACTTGATGGGTGTATACGGTCGCAGTATATGCCCACCCCTTATCAACCTTTGATGTACCTTTATCATGCGATCTGAATAATTAAAACAAGACTGCTCTTGAACAAGTCCATGCTGACCTTCCTAAATCTACATTCAAATCCTTACTGACCTCTTTAACATCTTAACTATCCTGGGGGGGGGGGTGCAAACTGGTCTCGAGTTATAGTTTAACATTCCTTTCCTTTCCTTATGAGGCTCATTACTTTTATATTTTGTTTTACTCCTTCTGTCCAAAAAGAAACCGAACTTTTGATAGAAAATAAAACACAAGCCAATTATAATTCTGCAAAGCATTTATTTCAATCAATCTACTCTCCCTCAGCTTCGATACAGCGTTTGACACAGTCAATTAATTCGTTAAATGAGTTTTTTATATCGGTTTTTGGGATACTGTTGAGGGTCGTGGTTACTGCCGCTTGAAAGTTTTCAATGGTGTCGTATCGCTTTCCTTTCATTAGTAAATGAAGTCGGGGGTAGAGAAAGAAGTCACAGGGTACTAAATCAGGTGAATACCGCGAGTGATCCAACACACAAACTTGGTTTTTAATCAAAAACTGTCTCACAATGTTCGAACGATGAGATGGTGCATTATCGTGCAAAAGTGACCAGCTGCCTGCATCACGATGTTCATGCAGTACGCGACGAATTCTCGCTATCAATCGCTTCAAAACTTCGAGATAAAACTCACCATTGACCGTTTGGCCAGGCGAAACATGTATACTTCTCTTGCAACTGCTGCCCATCTCCCTCCTTATACTTCTGTCATAACTTCATGATTCGTTATACTAGTAGTATGTCATAGCGTCAATAAACCGCTTTTATGTACCGTATTATATTGTCGTTCTGTATTAGATTTGTTATAGCAAAATACTGTACTTGCTTTTACGTATATTTATTTTCCAGCAAGGTATTGAACATCTCAAATTCATTCCTTTAAAGTGATTGCTGGAGATCTTTTGTTGTTGTTGCTACTGGTATTATAAACGATGAACTTTTTTTTATTTATTCATGTAGGGGTTTCACCTCCATTTCCTCCGCCATCCCTTAGGACTGGTTGAGCCCTCTTAATGAGGGATTAAGTATGTAGTTTCTCACTAGATCTATGTGTGTTCACGGGTCGTTCCGTCGAGGGACGAAAAACCCGAGTTTCCGGGTGAAAAAACTCTCTAAAACTTCACATAAGACCGGCTAACTCACCTTTAGTCGAAAGAGATGAGATAAAGGTTCCTCATATCATGGATGGGAATCGAACCCAGGTCTTTCCGACGAAAGGGCTTCGTCTATACTGACTACGGAGAATGATGAAGTAAGAAGCCGTGTATGTATACTTAAAAATAAATAAATACTCTGCTAACGTATAGATTAGTCTGATGAATTAAATGAGAATTATAGTACTCGTAGAAGCTCATAAAACGTAACAAAAAATTTTATTCATCCTGTTGTTTCGAAATATTGTGACAGATTATCGTGTTGGACCATAATCTGAATCTGAAGACGAAGATTTGAATTCACATTGTATGAATGATTGGTCATGTGATCAGTCTTCAATGGTTCTTTTATTGACATGTCACAGATCATAAGTAGAGTACTTGAAAGACTTAAAGGTCTATCTGATTTTTATTCTTTTTTCCCGCTAGGATACGAAAATATCTAATAGAAAAAAGCAAGTGGTTCCGACTTAATCTTTTTTAAATTCCAATTATCTCCACCTCCTACGTCTCGGAAAATGTTCATGTCTATAGAATTAAGTGCCGAGTATATAAATCCTAGTTTAACTGCCCTAATTTTTGCCTTTTAACACCGTGACATATCCGGGTTTATTAACATTAGAAAACTGGTCACCCTGTTCTGCAGGCGATGTTAATAGTCAATTTGTTCGATACTTTCATACAGTTATGCAGAAGTGTGACATTCGCTTTTATTTATTCTTTAGAGAAAGCTGTTTATCTAAATAAAGTACACTCTCGATTATTAGAAGGAAAATTGAACTAAAGGTCTCTTCAATGACTTAATATGTGATGGATACGAAATGTTTTATTTTTAGCCTAAATCTTTGCACAAACTAATAAAATTCGCTTTTAAAATTTAATAACGAAAAAAAAAAAAAAGAAAAGCGTGTGTGCGTGCACGCGAGAGAGAGAGAGAGAGAGAGATACAGAGAAAGAGAGAGAGGACACGTGGAGAGTGGTGGGTAAGTAGAATGCATTGCCTGAGTATGTTATGAATGCTGACTGTGAATGAGTTTAAAAAGTTTCAGTATGATCGATATGTTACAGGCAGCAGATATTTTCCGGAAGTCTGTGGACTTTTTTAATATATGGATACTTATTCACAATGTAGTGTAACATACGGTACTGCACAGCAGCGAACAAATTAATCCAAACATTCACATTTTAAAGAAAAATTTTAATTTCACAAGAAAATAATTGTAAAAATTAAACTCCAACTTTACCTAATAAGTTATTTATACTCTGCTTTTCCTAATAGATTCAACAATCTCGTTATACACTTTGCCCACTGGCGCTTCTTTTTCTGCATAGCCTTCATCAACAGTTATTTCTTTTTTTTTTTTTTTTTTGAGTCTGTGGGCAGTCCTCACTGCTTCCAACAATCTTTGAAGGACTGTCATGTCAGAAACATTAATCCTACTAGCTGCCAAGTCTCAATTTAAGTCTACAGCAGCCAAGCTTGGATTCATTTTGCTTTGCCTAACTAGTAAACGATTTTGAGTAGTGTAGTTTTTCAGTTTTCGCCCATATTTTCTTTTTCTGTCAGGAGAAAAAAAAGGTAACAGTCTCCCAAAACCCCTTTAAAATTGCATTAACAGTACCCAAACCAACATCACACTCATTGGCTGTCTTTAAGTCATGAATGTGTGCTGAGAAAAAGTACATATTTTTGAACGCTTTATTGGAGATGTATCCATTTTATACCTACCTAAACGTGAATAAAACACTAGGAATGCCAATTTGTTTGCGGTATTAAAACGCACAACACTATTAATAAATATCGTAGAAACAGTTAAAACACACAGTGCTAAACGAAAATAGTAAACCAAAATTATTATGAAGCGAAACAAACATTAAACCAAAACCAAAGCCAAAAACTTTATTATTATTATTATTATTATTATTATTATTATTATTATTATTATTATTATTATTATTATTATTATTATTATTATTATTATTATTATTATTATGCAATCCTACAACTAAAACCAAAGACCATTCCAGGAATAGACAAAATAAAACTCACAGACCTTATAACACACTTTGAACAAATAAATCCAATACTTTTGAAACTCGTGAACATAATATTCGACACAGGCATTATTCCACAACAACTAAAAACTGCAGCAATTACGCCAATATACAAACACGGCAAAAGAAACGATACTCAGAACTACAGACCAATACCTATGCCACCAGTCATCTCAAAAATTCTAGAAAAAGTAACCCACACCAGACTACAGACCTATTTACAGAAGTACAACATCATCTCACAAAACCAATATGGCTTTCAGAAAACAAAAAGCACCATTACTTTATTAGAAGACATCGCCGACACAATAAACAAAGCTCTCGACAAAAACAAGTACGCCGTCCTTATACTGCTGGACCTAACCAAAGCATTTGACACACTTGAACATGACATACTACTCACCAAACTATACTCAATAGGTATAAAAGGAACACTGCATACACGGTTCAAGAACTACCTCTCAAACAAAACACAGGTAACAAAAATAGGTACATGTCACAGTCGGAGTATAAAAGCAAAACACGGTGTACCTCAAGGTGCCATATTATCACCCACTCTATTCAACATATACATTAACGATGTTCATAACATATCCATAAGAAGTCAAATATTTCAATACGCAGATGACACTGCACTACTAGCAATCCGCACAGACATTAACACAGCTCTCTGCAAAGCACAACAAAACCTAAACGAAATCACAACATACTTCCACCAAAACGCAATTCTAATCAACGGCACCAAAACACAGATGTTGATAATACACAACCCAAGAATCATAGGCCCTGCATCACTATCGATACATTGTCACACATACCGCTGCATTAACAGCAAAAATACCTGCCAATGTTCCGAAATCAAACCTGTAACATACGCAAAATACCTCGGTCTTTATACAGATTCCCACCTTAAATGAACAAAACATATAGAATACCTACACACCAAACTCCGGATCATCGCAGCAAAACTCTTCCAAGTTAAAAATGTTATTCAACCCAACATAAAAAAACTCCTATATCACGGTATCTGAGAATCCCTACTCTGATACGAAATAACAGTCTATGCAAATACATCAAACAGCCACCTAACAAAATTAGAAACACTACATAGAAAAATCGTGTCAACAGTGATCTGAACACCTTACACGCAACAACCAATATCTAACAAGCACATGACGATACACAGAATTCTGAGCATTAAAAACCTGAAACAATACATGATATTAACAAGGAATTACTTCAACATCACCTATCGAAACAACAGAGACACATATCGTATAACACGACCTACAACAACTCTCTACCCACGCAACTCAACAACCTACCAAGAAAATTAAAACACGTAGATAACTACAGAACATTAACACTAATATACACATCACAAATCACTAGCATCCAATGCCTACATCCCATACATAAACAATAGCAACAACACAATTATTATTATTATTATTATTATTATTATTATTATTATTATTATTATTATTATTATTATTATTATTCCGGACAACTCCAAGGAGTCGAGGGAGGCCCTAACATCATGTCAAGAACAACTATTCATCTTTCACACAGTATCTATCATACCCCGCCTTAAACTCATTCACAGTCATAGCACTCACAACAGACTCTGGCAGCTCATTCCACTAATTTACCACTCTCCAAGTAAATAAAATAGCTCTAACACCCTTGCTAACCACACTCTTGCCCAGCTTCCATGTATGGCCCCTAGTCCTCCCACCACCAGTCCTTTTCTCAAAAATATCTTTTGGATTAATCTTATAGAAACCCTTCAGTAATATGAATGTCTCAATCATATCACCCATTTTCCGCCTATCGACCAATTTTTGCAACCCAAAAATCTTCAACCTGTTCTCATAAGGTTCATACCATAGACCTGCTATCATCTTGGTCACTCGTCTCTGGATCCTCTCCACCTCCTCCCCTTCAAGAAGAAACCCTGGCGCCCATATCTGGGCACAGTAGTCTAGATGGGGTCTTATCAAGGTTCGATACAGAGGAACAATAACTTGTTTGTCTCTGCTTGTTAAAGTATTTTTCAGAAGCCAAGTGATTTGGTGAGCTGTTTTAGTTACTTTTGCAATGTGCCCCCTAAACTTCAATTCCCTATCCACCAACACTCCCAAATCTACTCCATCAACCACCCTCCTGGCCTCATCAATCTCCTGCAGTACGGTTCCACCAATGTGATATATGGTTGCTAATCTTTTCACTCCAAAATGTATAACCTTACACTTTACCACATTAAATTGACATCCATTTTCCCTAGCTCAGTTCTCCAAACTATCCAAATCATCCTGTACAATTTTGACATCCTGTGCACTCACAATTGCTCTACCTAACTTGGCATCATCAGCAAACAATTGAACACTTCCTCTCAGATCCTTTCCTATATCATTGATGAACAAATTGAAAAGCAGTGGTCCAAGAACAGAACCCTGCGGCACACCACTAGTCACAAGCCATCTTTTGGACTCCACTCCTGAATAAACCACTCTCTGGTATCTCTCCATCAACCACCCTCCTATCCATCTCACCAACCCTATATCCATCCCCATATGCTCCAGTTTAATTATTAGAGTTCCATGTGGTATCCTGTCAAAGGCCTTTGCAAGGCCCAGTAGAATCACTGTAAACCCATTACCCTTATCCAGTTCAGCCGTCACTGCTATAAAACGTGAGCAAGTTACTGAGGCATGATCTACCCTTCACAAAACCATGTTTTGCCCCCATACAATATCCCATTTTCATCTATCCAATCCTGTATTCTTTTCTTGACTAATTTCTCCAAGACTTTGGCAACAATTCCTGATATTCTAATCGGTCGGAAATTTACGACAGCAGTCTTGGAACCTCCTTTATGCAGTTGAACTATTTCCCCCTCTTTCCACCCCCTCGGGACTAACTCAGACCTGAGACTCAAATTAAACACAATGGTCAAGGGTACTGACAATTCTTTAGCCGCTTCACGTACGACACGAGCTGGTATACCATCCAATCCCACAGATGTATTGACATTGAGGTTATGCAATAGACTACTCACCTCCACTTCATTCACCACAATTCCCGTATAATCTATTGGTTCATTCATTTCTGCAATGTCATCACCTGGATGATATATTCTTGCAAAGTGCTCACTCAGTAACTCAACTATCTCAACTGATTCAGTTACCTCCCTACCATCGGCATTCTTTAAAATCATTCTGCCATATACATTTTTTCTTTTACTTGCAACATATCGAAAAAACTGTTTAGGATTCTCTTTAGCCTGCAGGTCCAATGTTCTTTCGTAATCCTTTTTTACTTTTCTTACCACACTCGTTACCCTTCTGGCCTGGGCTTTATACCGTTCAGGTGCCTGCCGGTCACTTTTCTCCTTAAATTCCCCCCATAGTGGTTTCTTTTCTTTTTGCAGCTAAAGCTTAATGGTGTTATTCATCCATTTAACCCCTACTTGATTTATTATTCGGACTCTAGGTATACAGTCAGCCATTGCTTCATGCAAACACTTTTTATCTGCCTCCCATGCACTATCAACTTCTAGCCCTTGCAGTTATACATGCCATGGCACTGAACTAATCAAACTCCTAAGCTTGTCATACTTTCCAGCCCGATAATTCCACATGTGCCCTATCTTAATTGTAAATTCCACATCTTTAGCCACCTCCCAAGTCAAGACCCTATGATCACTCTCACCAATTGGTGGCAACGTGGTCATATTCATTACAGCCAAATTCTCAGATGCAATTACTAGGTCAAGCACTCTCTGACCCCTAGTATTTTCCATTACATGTTGTCGCAGGTAGTTATCCCTTAATAACCGCATAAAATCCAATTCCTTCCTCCCGTGTGTCCTCTCCTCACTCCAATCCGACCATAGTTGAAATCTCCCATAATAATTACCCTCCTTCCACTCATTTCTTCTATTTGCTTGTGCATACTATCTCCACCATCTTTTCCATCACCTGCTTTATAGCAGCACCCAATTGTATATTTTGTTCTGTTAGCCACAATCTCACACCAAATGGCCTCAAATGTGCTCTTTTCTCTATCCTGCAATTCAACTTCTATTCTCCTTGGCCGCAGCTCATCAGCTATCATCAACAATACTCCTACCCCCATTTTATTCTCCCTGTCAAATAGTGAAGGCTAAATCCTACTCTCTTCATAAAAGCTAACCCAAGCTTCGAAGTAGGTGGGATTAACTTGCCTCACTCATCTACAAGTAATCCTTATAAACAAATGCAGAAATTTGTATTTGATTTCTTTCTCATACTTTAAAAAAAATAATAAAAAAATAAAAAATTATACAAAAAATTCTGTTTAATCTTCATTATTAATATTAGAAGAACATGTGTTGTAAATACATAATATAAAGGCAAAAAAAGTATTATTACAAATTTTAATTGAAATCCAATGTAGGAATTGCAGCACTTAGTGCTGAACTCTGTAAAATTATAAGATGCAATGTCACACAAGATGTTTATTGTATGTATAAATATTTTAGCAATCAATAAAAAAAAAAAAATTCATGACACCCCCAGGGAGTCCAAGGACTCAAAATATATTTCTTATATATTTTTAATTGTTAATGGTATAAACCTCTCCCTCTCTCCCTCGATGAGTTTTTGACTCCAGGTGTATTGATATAATAATAGTAAATAAAAAATAATAATCTGGAATCTGAAAAAATATTTTTCGATATCAAATATTTAGTGTAAAATGACGCAGAACTCTTATTTTAATAGAAAATACCGGCCTAAATAGATAGACTAAGTCACTAAGGGAACGAATCCTAATGTGTAATAGTATTTAGGTGGAAAACTGGATTTCATTGCCCGTCGTGAGACTACTGGCCTGCTTATTAAAAAGCAATGGGTGACCTTCAAAACAAAGTTCAATGTATATTCTCTTGAGCAGATTATCTTCTTAGTTCACCATGCTATTAATGGTGCAGTAGGTTACACCCTAATCGTAGATGGGATGGAGACATAAAAAATTAAATAAATAAAAAATAAAATAGTTATGCGTAGCGTTTACAAATTTACCTTAGTAAATTTGCAGGTGGCGTTGAGAAAGTGTCACGTGAGAGAGAAAAGTGTATCGGCTTCATTTGTACTTTGCACATCATCTTTATTTGCAAAATAAAGACAAATTTAAATTGCAGGCGTAGACTTCTGTGGCTAATTGGTTCAAAAGGTATATTTCGGTGATTATACCACATTTTTTATTATTCAGTTATACAATATACTGAAATAATAATAGTTCCCGACAAGTTTCGTAAATCGTAGGATTTACATCTTCAGGGGGTAAATAGTATAACTTAAAGTTTAAACAAGAGAATTAATAAATACAAATCATAACCGTTTGGCTATTCATAAAACTCAAAAAATCAGTATTTTGTATAACTGAATAATAAAAAAAATTAGCTGATTATCCACCTCTCCGATTACATGGATATAATGGCAAAGAATTCAAAATTACGAAATCATCATAAGTCTCATGATTTAGCGATCTATTAATTCTCTTATCCGGTTGTGAAAGGGCTTGGAAGTAAAGAGTGAATTATTAAAAAAATAAACATTTTATTATTATCATTATATGAACGTCTCCATAGAGTCAGAAAACTCATCGTGGGAGACCCAAACTATCCACACAATAATATTGGGTGCTTTAATTTTCAGAGTAGTCGGGATTTACTTGTGTACATAGGCTGACCATACGTACCGTTTTGAACGGGACAGTGCCGTTTTTTTTCATATTTTCCGGCCGTCCCGTCGTTTTAACAAAAATGTCAATTTTCTCCCGTTTTTAATAAAAACTCTAAATAAACTTTAATATTAGTCAATCATAAATTATTATTCATAACCTATAATCGTTTGTGGATCAGCGGATCCTCATAAAATCTACAATTGTGAGGAAGGTGGATACATGGAATAAAGAAAACATTCCTGTATCTTGATAGATGGGTACAGATTTTTTCTGAGATGAGCGAAAAACGCCTACACTTTCAAGACTTTTGCAATATTGTAAAGTCTATTCTTTGTCTTCCAGGAAGTTCAGCACCTGTTGAGAGAATATTTTCTGTTATGAACAGGATGTGGTCAAAGGAGAAATCTAGATTAAGTGTTGAGGATAATGAGGGCTGTGTTACTTGTAAGACGAAATTGTGTCATGGAGTGTGACAAGTTTTATAATAAGCTGTTGAAAGACCAAAATTTGCTGGGTAAGATCACTTATCGGAGAAATATTCATGGTACGATCGTGAGTGAAATACAGTCCCCCCCCCTCTACGTCTACCTAAATTTTTATACGGGTTCTGTCACTTAAGAATAATGGTAAGCTCAATGTGTTTATGTAATAAAACTTTTTTTCTCGTCTTACTCTTTCATGAATACAGAATATTATTACATAATCCTCGTCCCGTTTTTGCCACCCCAATGTCCCGTTTTTGTCTCAAGGAAATATGGTCAGCCTCTGTGTACAGAAGTTCCATTATTTAACTGATAAAGAGAGCGTGCGAGGGTTTGCAACCTCCATTTATTGTTTTACTAAAAGCAGAGATCCGTTTATTGATATCTTGCTTTATCCATCTATAAAATCTTATAGCAAAGATCATTGCAAAACAAATATATGCGAATAGCATACAACTCTCTGTGAACATCCTTGACATATAAATGCTCTCGATAAGTCTAATGCATCATTGTTCCATATCGATTACAGGTTTCGAACTTGATAACGGCACATTTATATCTCTTCAGTTAGATTATGTAAGCGCAGTATAAGTGAAATATCAAGTTATGTTATCCAAGCAGTTGCCATTTTATCAGTTGTTTAACACTTATTTTTAGCTGTTCAAATCCACGTAGAAAAATAAATCGACATTATATTGTCCTTATAGTATTTATACCGATGTAAAATTTCAGAATATAAAATATAAAATTACCATATTTTCGTTGTTTTACAATGGATTGTTTTATTTAAAGAATTATGTCATTTAGCAAATATTTACAGTAGACGTTGTTTTTAAAGTCTGGTTATTATAAACAGACGTTTGCTCTTTAGACGATCCTGCAAAAAATAAAATAAATAAATAAAATAGAGGTTGCCATTCGATGCTGTTCTCTACGACTGGGTATATCACGTGGGTATATCAAATGAAACAAGACAGCCACAGGCATCGATATACTCGTATTCTATTTTTATAAAAATAGTTTATAATAGTAATAATCTGCGGTATTTACAGGCACTTAAGGCCTGATTTAAGCATAAGCTTGGCAAGCTGCAACTTAAGCTCCTTATTACGAGAGGCCTTCGCCTCAGTATAGAAAAAAATAAAACTAAATAATGAATGTTAGTATACAATAAATTAATATTATTGTCGTTATAAATTTTTGACAATTATTGTTATAGATTTTTTGATGACTTCTGCTTTTCCTTATCGTAAAAATACAATTTATCTCAATATACTTTTGGTCGTTTTTACGGTGAACCCTTATATATCTTGGAACCAATAAATTAAAAATTTTTCCAAAACTATGCGTCAAATTGGAGATGGCTTACTTCTCTTCTGTCCTCAAAGCAAGTTCAATCCCTCGTGGATATGCCAACAGCTTTGAAAATCCAATGCAGTTCTAAGCGCTTTATGCCATGTTAATTTTGGTCTTCCTCTGGTCTTGTACCTCCACAGTGTGTGCTGAAAAATACGAGGAAGTCTGTCAGGTTCCATTCGCAAAATGTACAAACCAACGGAGTGGATACTTTTTAACGGTCAAGAATTGTTGAGTTAGGGATATTCAAATCTTGCAGCACTTGTGCATTTGTGTTATGTTCTGATTATTTTTCTGATTTTAAAAGCCAACTGTTTCCTTTTTTTTTTTTTTTTTAAGTTCCAAGTTTCTACCCCGTAGAAAGCTGTTAATAGTATTATACTTCATATAATTTTATTTTTGGAGTTGTAGAAATTTGTTTTTCCAAATTTTATTCAGTTTATTCGTCATTGATCATGCCATCGAGAGTGTGCGTTCTATCGTTGCTATGTCATTTAAATTTGAAGTCAAATATCCTCCTAGGTAATTAAAACCATTAACTTGTAATATAATTCCCTGATTAAGCGTTATCTGTATATCTTCCATGTTTCATTCCTTTTTTTTTATTTGAATGTATAATCATATTAATTTCTACAAATTTCTTATAATTTTTCAAGCTGGTATTAGAGATTTGATTTGTTATCTGCTATAACTACTACATCATCACCTGCGCGTATAATATGGCTGATTGGTTTTCCATTGACTCCTTTTGTTAAGGACAATGCTTCTTGAATGAATTCTTGGATGAAAATGTATAAAAGGGCATGAGGAGAGTGGACATACTTATTAAATTATATATTAAACTCCTCGTTTGTTTTCAAGTTTTTTTTAGTTGTGATATTTTTATATTGAGCTATTGCGCTTTTATTCTGATAGTCGTTAGAAACAAAGCTTAGTGTTTCAAAGTCTGTTTTTCTTTATTTATAATTGAATACGTTTATTCAAATGCAAAAACAGCAAGAAAGGTCTCTCCCTTTGTTCCATGCGATTTTGACCAGACTATAAAAAGCAAAGATATGGTTAGCTGTCGACCTGTTTTTTTTTTTCTTTTTTTTTGTAAAGCCAGCTTGTTCTTCTATTATAATGTTATTTAGATTATTCTGTATTTTTTTTTTTTTTTTACAAAAGCAAAAAGATTTTGTAAGAGCGACAAAGAAGAATAATTAATCTATAAGTATTGCATTTTTGAGTTCTGTTTTATGTATAGGCAAGATTGTTGACTTACTAATAGGGAAAAGTGAGACAAAACTAGGTAGCTAATCCTTTGTTTAGTGCAAGTGGTTTAGCTACTAGATTTCAGCATTAATAAAAGATGAAACAAGGATACCCAGTTTGACTTGCCTATCCAGTTTTGCCCCGCCTTCTCTTACAGTCACTTTTTATCGAAATTGAAACTGGAAGCAGTTCATTTTTGATCTGCTTCTGTGTTTCACGTTTTATTCTTTCTTCCCACTTTTTTTTTAAATTCTTTAATTTTCATTTTACTCATGATTTGATATCTGGCATAATGTTATTTGCAATATTGTAATAAAAGCAATACTGAATAATTATTATTTACTAAAATTACAAAATTTTTGTTTTTGCATTTTTTGTTACTTAAATAAATTTTGCTTAGGATTAAAAATGAAGAGAAGTTTTTCCAAGCGAGTATAAAAAGAGAAAGAATAAGAAGTTATTAAAGGCTCATTTATCTAGTTAATCCTTATTTTCGGTGTATATGAGGGGAAAATGGAGTTTGAAAAGAAATTGGCCATACAAGTTAAAGGCAACCCAAAAGAATTTTATCGTTATGTCTCAAGCAAAAGAAAGAATGAATGTGGAAGAATAACTTTATTGAATGCAGATGGTACACGAGTGTCGGAAGCTAAGGAGATTGTTCAGCTAATGAGTCCTCACTTTGCAAAGATATATCAACCAGGTGTATGTAGTATGGTGCATGGCGCTACTGCTACGTTGGATGAAGAGTTACAGGTTCATGAAAATGAGGTTGAAGAGTCTTGCATAACCTGGATAAGAATTTGTCAGTAGGGACAGACGAAATATCAGCCCGTTTGCTAAAGGAAAATGTTCAGCTGAATTGGCTAGACCTTTCACACATTTGTATAACTTGAGTCTCAGCTCAGGAATGATACTGCAGGAATGGAAGGAATGTATGATAGTTCCATTGCATAAGGGTGGTGCAAAAACTGATGTGTCTAACTACCGATCTATTAGTATTTCTGGTGTGGTAGTGAAGATTTTAGAGAAGTTAGAAAGAACTCGCATACAGAAATGGGTAGACAATCATTCTATACTCTGCAGGGAACAGCACGGGTTTACTAAAAGAAGGTCATGTTTTAGCAATTTGCTCATATTTTATAACAATGTTACGGCCGAGTTGGATAAAGGAAATGGATACGCTATGATAATGTTGGATTTTTCTAAGGCATTTGATAGGATACCACACCATAGGCTGTTGCTTAAACTTGAGAATATGGAATTAGAATATAATCTATTGACTTGGATCAGGGGATGATTGACAGACAGATATCGAAATGTGGTATACAGCGGGTGTGAATCTGCCAGATTTAAGGTAACCAGTGGTGTATCTCAGGGTTCAGTCCTTGGGCAATTATTGTTCAATCTATACATTAATGACATCAAGCAGGGTCTATCATCAGATTTGCAATTGTTGATGAAGCGAAGATAGGCATGGCAATCAGGGAGGCTACTGATATTCAGCAATTACAAAATGATTTGAATGGACTGGAAATCTGGACAAACGAAAATAACTGTCAGTTTAATGTTAGTAAGTGTAAAGTTATGCATTTTGGCGTGATTAGAGTTCCAGCAGCATATTATATTAGCAGGGTTATGCTACAAGAAACTGAAGAAGCAAGGGATCTCGGTGTATTGGTAGATAAGAATTTAAAGTTCAAAGGTCACATAGCAAAAGTTGCAAATACAACTCAATGGATAATTGTGATGTTGAAGCGAACCTTGACATGTAAGGATAAGGAAGTAATTTTGCCTCTTTATAAGGCTTTGATAAGAGCACACCTGGATTACTGTGCCCAGATTTGGTCTCCCGGGTTCCAAAGGGATAAAGAAGCTATGTAAAGGGTGCAAAGAAGAGTTACAAAGATTATATCCGGATTATGGGATTTAGATTATGAGGATAGATTGCGAGTATGTGGATTGCAGACTCTGTCAACAGGAGAAAGAGGGGTGATATGATAGGGGTGTATAAACGTTTGAATGGGTGTTATAGCATTTCAAATGATGAAATATTTCGTTATATGGAAGGCAGGGAGAGAACACGGGGGCATCCATGGAAGTTAAGGTTGTTCTCAGTCAAGAAAGGGGTAAGAGCTAGGTTTTTCTCCCAGAGAGCAGTGAGTGAGTGGAATAATTTGCCCTTACGGGTAGTGAGTGCTTCTAGTGTAAGTGAATTTAAGGGAAGGTATGAGCTAGGTTGGGTAATTTACAGCCCTCTATAAGTCCTTGACTCCCTGGAGGTCTCATATAATAATAATAATAATAATAATAATAATAATAATAATAATTTGTTTTTATTAAAAAATAACTAACACTGGGTTTATGGATCGTAAAGATATAATAAACAAACTAGTTTCGCCACTTTAGCTAGTGGCTTCATCTGTTTTGGGATGAACATACAAATATGCAACAGACGTTAAATATGAATTATGACATCACTAAAAAAAAACACCGAATGTGTTTATATTTAATGCTTGTTGCATATTTGTATGTTCATCCAAACCCAGTTGAAGCCACTAGCTAAAGTAGCAAAACTAGTTGGTTTATTAAATCTTTACGATCCATAAACCCAGTTTTAGTATTTTTTAATTACATTAGTTTTTTGGTCTGAAAAAAACTACATACTTGTCATATTATGTTTTATTATATTATAAACTTAATTGATATTCTTACCAATGTCAAAAATATGTTTTTTTAACGATTAATAAAAAAACGTATGTAGTATGTATGTAGAATTTTATACTCACCTTTTGATGAATATGAAAAGGTATTAAACTTAAAATTTATTCCTTAAAGGGCGGTCTCTTAAAAGTTACTTATAATAACAAGCAGCAATACTTACATTCTCCCACTTAAGGCCCACAACTTATCCAGATTGGATTTCCTAATAATAGTTTTATAATAAGGTGGTTGGATACATACAATTTACATACATTCTTGTATGTAAATTGGATTCCCAGATGCAATCACCAAGTTTCATGGAGGTAAAACCGTGCCGCATGAGAATGGCTAACTGGCTTTCAGCTGAAAAGCTCTTCCGATAAGGGTTCGTGTCTAAGATGAGATTTGAACTGAGGTCTTTCCAACCACAGTAAAGTAAACGTTTCATCGAAACCAACTGAGCTATAATAGTTCGATTAAAACTATTTTATAGGAAAATAAATTGATATTATTATTATAAATTGATGAAATCTCGCTAGATTTCAATGACAACAATACTGATAGCTGCTGATTAAAACTCATCTACAACCAGGACATTCTTTTCACCTTTTCCTATCATTGCCTGGAAAGACGTGGTGCCGATCCCATTCGTAGGATGAAGGAGGTCCAAGAGCTCTTGCAGGATTTTTCATCTCGCATTACAGGACAAACCGAGAAATAACGCAATTTACGGAATTAAAATGCTCAAATTACAGTCTTATTGTTTTGGCGTAATCTAAATAGCAACCTACTGATAATTATTAGAACCTCCCATGTTATCTCATGAATTTTCAATGTGCCGCTTTGCTAATGGTCACTTGCAATTACAGTCAGAGTAACGGCGTTACTTCTAATCGATCCCATTGCGAAAATGTCGGAAATCACTATGCGAACCAAAAAGGACATGTCAACATACCTGAATGCTAAAATGCGTAGGTCTGTTTTGTTATATTTTTAACCAATATTACCTTTTGTTTATAGTAAAATGATACAATATGCAAATTATAATATAAATTATTGTATACCGTGCTGTAATAAATAATGGAACATGAGTGTACAGTGCTTCTCCTCACTTACAGTAAAATAATCAGCACAAGTCGCCGCCAATTTTTTTCACTATAAACTTTTTGGTAGGGGTGGAGGATCAGCTACCGCTTCTTATTCTTCTGCTGTTTTTTAATTTATTCTACAACTTTCTGTGCTTTCAGTTCTATAAAATCTTCACTTGAGAGTTCCCTTTCTACCAATTCTACATCTGCGTCTTCACTGACAACCTCCAGTTCTTTATTTAGCAGCACTATCTTGTCACCATCTCTTGTAAGACTTGAATCAAATCTTGTGAATGTAGGAATATATATTTTCAGTTGCTCCTTCAAAGCGCTATTGATGCATTCTCATTGATATGCAAGTCCCTTAAGTCATAAGTCGAGGACTGAGAGTAAGAATGCTGTCAAATAAACTCTCTCTTCACTATGTTAATCACTGAGGTAGAAAATTCGATCTTTATCTGAATAATCGATTCTTTGCTGTATGCTCGCTGAATGCGATTAGTGACGTGGCGGAAAAATCCCCACAAATTGCAAGAAAGGCGAGGGAAGGAGTCATTAAATGGGATATTAGGTTAAGTTCCGCATTTCTATAATGTGGAAATATATTCCGAATATCAATAAAATAAAACATTCAGAATTATCTTTCTTCCTAGACATACCTTCTTTATATGAATTTATTTATTTACATACTTTATTTATATGAAGCACATTTCCACATTATGAAAACACAGTATTCATTGTAACTGTACAACAAACTCCGAAACCCTATTCTAGATACCAAACATGGAACTTCTGAGTTTTTTGAGATATCCACAAAGCAGAGTGATGGGGATCTATGCAATGAATTTCATCCCAGCGATGAAATTCATTGCATTGATATTTTTTCACATGCTCTCCAAATCTAGAGAGCCCTCTCCTTCCAAGCCATTCTAATCCATAGATTAGTGATTTTAAACTACAAAATTTTAAATAATACAGGAAAAATTACCCGTTTATAAGTTAATACAGAAGTTTGAATTAACAACTAATATGAATTTTATTGACCTGAAGAACATACAGGGTGGCCATAAAATAACTTTCCCTCTTTGGAGGCATTTGTAGCTAAAACCAATAAACTGAATGAGACCAAATTTTATATTGAGACTTTTAAAGGCATGGGGAGATGATTTACGCGAAAAAAAGATTTAGTACCAAAAGTCGCCGATAGGGGAAATTTTGGCGCTGGCTGAACCGAAAACAAGCGGATAATTACATTAAAGGAGATAAAATGGAATAATAACATTTCTAGGGTGTAAGCGACAGCCGCATCACTCATTCCGGCTGGATATGATATGATAATAAGAATAATAATTAAACTAAAACAACTTGTGAGATACACAGAAATTAAAGTAGTAATTAAACTCACAGGAAATAATGTTTTATTCATCAGAATCAGTGTCCCCTGGACCACATTCCTGCATTCCTTGATTTTAGCTACAGATGCCTCCAAAGAGGGAAAGTTATTTTATGGCCACCCTGTATAATAGAGTTCGTTGAGAAGTGATTTAGTAAATATTGGGGGAAAAAAAAGAAAAAGAAAAGAAATTGTGCAAAATATGACACTTGCTGCAGTCATCGCAGCGAAAGGAGAATCTTCAAGCAGCGGATATGTATACAGAAAACCAGCCTAAAATGCTTTGGTCATGTGGAGAGAACACATTAAAAAATACTAGTCTAGTAAAAGGAGTGCGGGAAAAAAAAATCGTGTTCAAGGTGCTAGAGGGAGACTTGGAAGATCGTAGAGTAAGTACGGAATTAGACCAAAGAAGAAGAGTGAGGGAGGATAAAAACTCGAAAAATCGACTCCATATAGCCGAGAAGAAGAAGAGGAGAAAGAATATACACCATCGCTTAAATTCTTTGCAATTTAAGCTTTAGTTGTTGTTTTTTTTTCTTTTCTCTTAAAATAAATAATGAAATAAATAATAAAAAAAAATCCTTTTATATGTCATCTACATGTTTTCGGGCTCTTCCAATTATTGTTGATAAACTCTAATCTTTGCAATTATGGGAAATCCCCCCCCCCTCCTTCATCATCATCATCATCATCATCAAATTCCTGCCATGTACCCTCAAGGGGTGTACAGGATATGATACTACTACATGAAAAAATTATATCATTACTAACTTCCTATCTACAATTTTCCTCCAAATCAGTCTGTTACTTGTCAAGACCCCAACATTATCAGATCTTATATTTCTATCGTCTAAGGCACTTTGTACCGTATCAATCCACCTATATCTTGATCTTCCTCTGGGTCGTTTTCCTGCCAACCTGGCAAAGAACACTTGTTTTGCTAATCTTTCCTCTCCCATTCTATTTAAGTGACCATACCACCTGAGATTAGCTCTGCTAACGCATTCCTGGATGCTGACAATGCCAAGTTCTTTCCTAATATCCTCATTTTTAATATGATATTGCCATTGATGCCATCTGTTCACGCCTCTAATCTTTCTCAGGACTCTCATATCTGCAGTCTCTAGTCTTTAGTCAAGTGTTTTACTTCTGACCCAGCTCTCAGATCCATAAGTTAAAACTGGTTTGAACACCGTCTTGTATACAGCTAATTTAGTGTTCCGACTAATTTCTCTCTTATTCCATATAAATTTATTCAATTGACTTCCTACCATACCAGCTTTGCTGATTCTGTTCTCTATTTCTATATTTAATTTAACATCTCCACTAAAAATCGTGCCTAAGTAGCTGAAATGTTTTACTTGTTCCACATGTTCTCCATTCAAAACGCAGTTGACATTTTCAACGATTCTGCTTATTTTCATTGTTTTTTTTTTGTCTTTTTATTGCTGACCTTCATACCATATCTATTACAACAGTTATTCAATTTAGTCAGAGAATCTTGCAGACTTGTAGCGGATTTATTTAGAAGTATAACATCATCCGCATAAAGCAAAGAGCTGACATTAACATCTCCAATTCTGATATCATGTTTAATACCACTTTCCTTCATAATGTGATCCATAGAGGTAATGAATAACAGAGGGGATAATGTACATCCTTGTCTCACACCATATTTAACATTAAACCATCTTCCTGTACTTCCTTCAATTCTAACTGCTGACTTACAACTCAAATAAAGATTAAGTATTGCTTGATATAATGCCCCATTGACACCATATAACTGTAGCGTATTGAATAGCTTCTCTCTTGACACCTTGTCATTTGCCTTTTCCAAATCGACAAAACTCAAATACAGATCTTTGTTATATTCCCATGATTTCTCCACTATTTGTCGTAAAGTGAAGATCTGGTCCTGACAGCCTCTATTTGGCCTGAATCCAGCTTGTTCTTCACCCAGCTTTTCTTCCACAATTCTTCTCAACCGTTTCTCAAGTATACTGGCATAGACCTTGCCAGGAACACTCAGTAGGGAAATACCTCTGTAATTCTCACATTCAGCTTTATTTCCCTTTTTATATATGGGCACTATGAGAGCTCTACTCCAATTATCGAGAATTCGTCCCTCTGTCCAGGCTTTCTGAACTATGCAGTGCAGCCACTGTAAGACTTTTATACCACAATACTTCAGCATTTCCGGTCGAATATCATCTACTCCTGCTGCCTTTCCACATTTCAAGCCTTTGACGGCTTTTTCAACCTCAAGTATGGATATGTATTCCTGACTGCATGCCTGGTCAGTGTTTTTTACCACTGTGCTGTCATCACTGCTTGTTTCATTTAGCAGTTTTTCAAAGTAATTACTCCATACTTCAAGGATATCTTTTTCCCCTATTTTCAGGTCACCTTTATCATCTCTAACTCCTTTTACAGCACTCTTTCCTCCATTCCTAAGCTTCTTCAACAACCTTAAGAATATTTTGCCACCTTCTTGATATTTATTTTCTATATTCTTGCCAAAGTCCTCCCATGAGTTTTGTTTAGCTAGTTTTACACAGTGTTTCGCTTTCTTACATTTGTCTCTGTATTCTCTAAGAGAAAAGCTGACTAATTTACCAGGAACTTTTGATATGCTTTCTTCTTTTCCTTCACTGCCTCTTTAACTTCCTGTGTCCACCAGGGAGTTCTGATTTTTTTATCCTTGCAGACAACCTCACCACATGCTTCTCTGGAAGAATCAGTCAATGTGTTTCTTCAGAGTTTGCCACTGAATCTCCAAGGTTTGATTCCTGTTCTCAAACTCTTTCATTTTTTTTCAATAATCTTTGTGTATTTTAGTCTACAGTTCACATCTGAGAGCTGCTCAACTTTTATTCGCTTTAAAACTTTCTTACATGTTTTTCTTTTCAATATGAAATTCGATGTTATCCTGCTCAAGACTAAATAGTGATCACTTCCAATTTCAAATCCTCTGTACACTCTGGTGTCCTGCACCAGGGAGAAAACATCACTATCAACAATAACATAGTCAATGAGACTTTTCTTATTCCTTGCCTCTTCTCTCCATGTGAATTTGTGCACATTTTTATGTTGAAACATGGTGTTAGTAATAACCAGTCCATGTCCTGAGCAGAAATCCAACAGATATTTGCCATTATTATTAGCTTTGCTCTTCTCTCCAAATTTTCCCAAAATATTTTTGTATGTCTCACAATCTTTCCTACTCTGCTATTTAGATCCCCAACAAGGACCAACTTTTCCTTTTTCATTGTGTCAGTTGCTTTTTCTAAAGCCTCAAAAAATTCCTCCACTTCTACCTTAGTAGAACCTTCTGTGGGACCATAGGCACAAATAAGTCTGATTGTCCAGTTCCCCATTCTCATATTTGCTCACATTACTCTACTTGAGACTGACTGCCATTCAAGATGATTAGCCTCATATTTTGTGTTGAATACTATGGCTATTCCTTCTTTTCCTTGATTGTCATTGCCTGAATATAACATTTTGTATTTATTGCTCAGAAAGATCTCACCAATTTTGGTCTTTTTTGTTTCAGTCACCCCTATTATGTCAATCTGGTACTTATCTAATTCCTCAGCTAGCTCCATTTCTTTGCCATTCAGGCTTCTTATGTTGATAGTACCGATCTTTAACCCTGGTGATGTTGAATTGGGGTTTGTTTTCAGATTGTTCTAGTAGCTGACTTTTCGCTGTTTGCCCTGGTTCCCTGGCGAAAACAACGGGGGCCTTGTTTAACCAGGCGACGCCCCAGCCGTCATAAAATTTTGTCATGTTGTACCATCATTCTTTATTTTGGTTTAAACAATAAGAATACAATTTGGTCGGCTAAACCCCAAATTGCCAGCCCATCCTCATTCGTTCAGTATCAAAGTAGATACCCAACAGGGTGCACCACGAGACGGTGAGGATTGGACATTAGGTCAGAAGCCCTGGACGGTTCTCCGCATTCCTTTAAAGGCTATGTGGAGGTCTCCTCTCAGTTATACAGCTTTGACCCTTAAGCACCCCCCCCCCCTCATTTTATTCTCGAAAGTAGACGGGGCTTCTTTAGTCCTAACTTCTTTAGGAAGTTAGGAAGAATATAGCATGAAGTGCTATATATACGAAGAAGTTAGGCGAAAATTAGGAATTTACATATAACAAAAAATGTGATAAATATAAAACTGGAAGTTTTTATTGATTAATAAAAACAAATACATGTCAACACGGAAAATAAAACATTAAATTGAACTAGGCGTGATAACAATAAAGAATAAGTTTTTTAATGAATTGAATTCTTCGCTCAGTTTTGTGCGTTAACTGCCAAGGAAAGACAGCTGTATGTTGGCCATAGATGACAACATATGACATTCTTCCGTTGATGATACTAAAATGTCGATGGAAGAATTTAATGTTCAAGAATTAAATTTAATTCTTTAACTAAACATTCAAAAAATTCAATTTAACTTTTCAAAGTTGATTTAACGCTTAACATCGACAACCAATCTTTTTTAATAGTCTAACGACCCATTTTCCTAGTATTCTTTTCTATCCTCTTCTAATACCTAGGTGTACTACTCTGGACAGAAGGCTAACTTTCAGCTGCCATATCAACGCTCTCTGTGTAAAGGCATCAAAAGCCATTGCTCAACTCTATGCTCTAATCAACAAGAACAATAGACTGAACACCAGAATCAAACTAATTATCTACAAACTGATTATAATCTACCATACCGCTCATACTAATATTCTCTAGTTACAACGAGTGCAAAATAAATGTCTACGAATGATCCTAAACGCTCCATGAAAAACGCTCCATAAGAAATGTGCAACTCCATCGCGACACCGATGTCCCCTACGCTTTCCTGCAAACTATAGCAACAAAGTTCTTTTCAATAGCATCTGCACACCCCAACAAATTGGTTCAACTAGCTGCAAATTACGAAGCAACGGATTACTTCAAACATAAAAGACCAAAAGTCATCTTAAATTACAATTCTGATGTTTAATATTCAAGCCTGCTCAGGGCGAGCAATTGGGTCATAAATTTTCCCACTCACTGTTTCCCTATCAGATAGCGGGGAGTATGAAAAGCATTTTGCTTCATCCTTTATGTCAGAAATGTTAATCGTTATCCTCTTCTACTTCTGCGAAAGTGCGTGACATCATTCTTACTTGACCAATGGAAGAACGTCATAAAACAAACGTCATCTGCTTGCAGACGACGTTCATTTATGTATAATAACAACGCTTGAAAGGTTTCGCTAGAATGAAGAGGCCGCTATATAAAGTGGAATTGTTTTTTGTTGCAATATATGCTGTTTGTAGGCCTTTTAATTTTTAAAAGAAAAAAACAGAATACGCTTAAAAATATATGTATATATTTTAACGCTGTTCGATGAAAAGATATTCGCTATTCTTTCATAGCCAATAAACATTTTAAAACTGTAAAAGCTTCGAAAATGACCACCAGGCCTATCAGAATAGAACCTTTGCTTCGGTGTTGCACTTATTAAGAATACAACTATCTGACATGAGATTGCTACAGTATTGAAAAGAAGAATCCCTCGTAGAAGAAAATAACCATTCGAAACAGCTGTCAGACAAGACCAGAATCAAATGCATTTATAAAAATCTATTATACCAACTCCTGGCAAAGTTCGTCGCCATTTAAGTTGTATAATACCAAAGTTCTATTCCCGTGGTCAGTTTGAAAGTTTCAGAATGTTATTTGATTATGAAATAATAATGGATCTTTAATATTCTTTCATTGAATAGCTTTATAACGCCGAATTGTAGGTATGTCGTCTCTTCCTCCAGAAAAAAAAAAAAAAAAAGTGGAAACTTTTTTTTTGCTATTATTAATAAATAAATAAATAAATAAAAATAGTGAATTTTGAGTACCAGAAAAAAGAAGAGTAAATAAAAATCTCAGTGTAAAGTTAATAAAGCAAACATCCTCTGAAAAGATATCCCCGTTTTAAACCATTGATTACATAGTTGAAGTACTGTATATGTAATGCCAATATGACACTTGTCAACGGCACTAAAGAGAAACAATCGTTTCAGCGAAACAGCTTTTATTATCTAACATTCATGCAACTATCTCTTTATTACATTTTATCTCTGTACTCTTCCCCTATTACAACCGATTATTTTCATGAGTACGTCAACAACGTGACCTTGAGGAACTCATGACGCATGTACTTCAAATACCAATTAAATATACGTTTGCTGTACTCGACTTTAGATTTATAGTAATCAAGCGTTTTTCTCGTAGATAAGCAGAAGGATAACTATTTATGCACTTCTTATTTTTTAACCCTTATAAAGTTTTTGCTTATACTGAAAACTCTACATTCGAATTTTCCCATACTATGTCAGTTAAGAATGAATAAAAGAAAAAATAAAGCCACAAATGAAATTTCTTTTCTTATATTTAATGTTTTTTTTTTTTTACCGCATATGTTAATTTAATTAGAAACCGTGTAGTATGCCAACGTATTTAGACCTGAATGTTTCTTTTTTTATTGTTAATTATTATAATTTGGAATTCACCGGATTACTCATTGTTCTAAGACTACATTCTAAACTAAAAATAATTATAAACTGAAAGACAAGCTATAGACGGACTCATAATATGGAATAACAGCTGTGTTTGCTTTACATACGTCAATCCATTTAGCCAGTACCTGGTTAACAAATACATCCTGCATTACAACGCTAATGGAAGGGGAAGAGGGGGATGATAAAATGGTGGAGCCTATGTTTGAAGTCTTCATCTTGTCCTTGCCATACGTGTAGTTGAAATAATTGATATCCGTTGACTAAATTAGCACACTGATATTCTATCAAAGCTGCCTCTCGGGCGTCGTTTATGTTGAAATAGCTGCTTTTCATTCACTAGACATCTTTTGAGAACTTCGTTTTATGAAGTTAAAAAATTAACCTGTAGTGATACGATGAGGTCAGTAGGGGAGGGAGTGGAATTAAATTATATTTTTAACGAAGACATACAGTATTAGAGAATAATATTTTTTATTTTAATCTTTTCAAATTAAAGGTCATACGTAAAAGAAACACAAAACAGTAATTTTTCATAAAACATAAAAAAAACAAGTTCTGATCCATGAAACCAAAAATGTTGCAAAATAAAAAAAATAATAATAAATACTGTTTCATACGGATTGGGGTGGATTTTATTATTTATATTTATTATAAAAATTATTATTATTATTATTTTTTAATCTAATGTAGAAAATAAACCATATATGCAGCAGCACTTGGTGCTGGACTTTGAAAAATAACATGTTGGAATGCCACTCAAAATGATTATTGTATATATGTAAATATTTCAGAGATCAATAATAAAAAAAAAATTATAAAGTGCCTCCAGAGAGTCATCGAGGGAGGCTTCCTATACCATACATTGAATAGGTGCCTATTATACGTCTACTTTAAAACATTCTATATTGTAAAATCCGTATGCATACTGTATTTATGCTGTAAAATCCTTTTTCCGGATTGTATATTTCTATATCTCCTCTCCTCTTTTCCTTATTTTTAAAACTTTGAAAAGCCACAAACATTCAGGACATTATTGATCCGAAGCTGAATCTGTTTAATAGTTTCCTCGTCTTCATGAAATGAGAATATCTTACATATGGTCTTGCCAAAGCCTTGTAACATGGGTGGTTGACGTCCTTCTTTATTATACGTTAGTGTTCTTAACATTTTAGTTATCCAATATTATGTCATAACCAACTTAAAAATGTATCCTTTACATTTTAGCTCATTATCACCACTAAGTTTGTCTCCACCTTCATCAACCATTTGAAGAAAATTCGGATTAATATCAATATCATTCTATAAATCAAGTGGATATCGATATCAAATCCAACATTATTTCAAAGTCAAATGCAGAAACTATAAAATAAAAGTTTCGTATACGAAATTTGACCAGAGAGCTTACGGGAATACACTCGCCGGCATTTACGAGTTGCCCTAGTACGGACATTATAGGAGACATGATCGCTGCCGAAGCGGCCATATATATATATATTCGCCTTCTATTGGTCCAGTTTGATAAGGTTTCACTGGCTTGACAACTGTTTCGAATTGGTTGGTCCTCCCCAGAGACCAAGCAACTATTTAAGTAAAGCCTCTCTAAAAATTAGGCGATATCCATAGACCGTTCCCTACAAGTGACCGAAAGGTCGTCCAACTCAGCGTTGGTTCCACTCAGTGACAAGCTCACCCTACCACTGAGCAGAACCGCTCATATTCCAGGGAAAAGCACCCACCGACACCGCTCCGATAGAGGCCCTGCTGGAAAGCGCCAATCTCCAGAGACTCAAATTGCTCTCTCAAGGCAAAACTCCCCAGAAATCTTAATCCCCCCCCCCTCAGTGGGAGCTGAGAAAGTAAAGGGGCTTTCTAAAAATTAGACGATTCCCCCTAGGCCACTCTAAATGAGTGAGCGAATGACCGCCCAGCTCAGCGTTGGTTCCACTCAGTGACAGCCCTCCCCCTTCCACTGAGCAGAACCACTCTTATTCCAGGGAAAAGCACCACCGACACGCCCCCCCCCGATAGATGCCCTGCCAGAAAACGCCAGTCCCCAGAGCCTACTCTCCAAAGGCAAAAATACTCCGATATCTTAATCCCTCGAGTGGAGGTGAGTAAGTAAAGGATCTTTCTAAAAATTAGACGATCCCCCCCAATTTAGTGTTCCATCCACTCAGTGACTGGCTCCCCCTTCCACTGAGAAGAACCACTCATATTTCAGGGAAAAGCACCCACTGATAGAGCACCCACAAAAAAGCATCAATCCCCAGACACTCAAAAATTGCTCTCTCGAGGCAAAATTCCCCTAAAATCTTAAGCCCTCCCCTCAGAGGGACAAAACCCGATTTATCAGTAAAGGCCTCTCTAAAAATTAGGCGATTCCCCCAGACTACTCCCTACGAGTGACTGAAGGATTGTTCAAATCAGCGATGGTTCAACTCAGTAACAGGCTCACTCCACTACTGAGCAGAACTGCTCATATTCCATTCCAGGGAAAAGCATTCACTGACAAGGTGAATTTGCGGGCCTTGAGAGAGAGCAACTTGAGTCTCTGGAAAACGTTTTCCGGCATGGCCCGTGTTTGGCCTTGCCGGTGGATACTTTTCTCTGGAATACGAACGGTTCTGCTCAGTAGTAGGGTGAGTCTGTCACTGAGTGGAATCACCGCTAAGTTGGACGATTCTTCGGTCACTCGTAGAGAGTAGTCTGGGACATCGCCTCATTTTCAGAGAGGCCTTTACTTAAAAATCGGGCTTCCGCTGAGGGAGGCTTAAGATTTCGGGGGGGGGGAGAGCAATTTGAGTCTCTGGAGTTTGGTATTTTCCGGCATGGCCTCTATCGGTGGTCGTGTCGGTGAATACTTTTCCCTGGAATATAAATTAAAAAGCAATTTTCAAAGACGTTCTTTGAAAATTGCTTTTTAATTTATATTTTGTCTGTTTTGCAAGAATTGAAAGGAATAATGCTTGGTTCTGCATTCAATTTCATATATTTCTCTTATGGTAAAAATAATCAAAGAATATATGTAATATTATCAAAGATATAACAAATTGGAGCTGTTATATAGAAATTATGCCTTCTTGAGGGGTATTCTCCGATTAGAAAAAATTATGTTTGTTGATTAGTAATAAATCAATAGATTTCGAAATGGAATATTTTATATACGTTCATTGAAAGTACGCAGTTATATCGTCAGAATTGTTTTCTACCTTTATTCTAAAGCTGATATATTACTATAGTCAAGATAACACAATATTGTGGTATTGTAAACTAGCGATGATGTCTTTCTTTTACATTTCACTTTTTCATATTTTACATTAATTTTTTGTGTGTTTCTTTACCTCTACAACTGTAACTAACACAATCCCCTCGACATATTTAAAAAGGTCCATTAAAACTCCTCATTCTCTAGTATATCTCTTCATTCTTCCTTCTCCCCATTCCTACCTCAAATTGCAAGAATTTCTTGCTGTATTAATCCTGCTATGTAATTCTTTCCTCGTATGTCTCTGTAATATCCTGTATTATTTTGCATATTCACCATAATCTGCAATCTACACTCCCTTAATATATCTTCTGCACAGTATTCTAATGTACAAATAATGTACTAATAATCTGTCCATGCACGCCAGCCAATTTTTATTCCGTCTCCTATGTAACTCATGCAATCCACCAAAGAGTCCAGATGTAGTGGATGCAAAGCATCATAAAGATAAACAATACGAGTAACTTACATTTTATGATAATTCCACAAAACATTTGTTCAATCTTCTTCATATTAGATTTTCAGCTCTGTACATTGTATTCTTTTGAAAATGCATAAGGGGAGATTGCGCTAAAAGATAGCAGAAGAAGTAATGAATGAATCAATAAATAAAGATTAATAAAAATTAATTCTGAATTTGAACTGTGAAAGGGGATCGAATATTTGCTGCACAGCGACTATTAAAATATTTATAGAAAGCGTAGAAGAAATAACATCTGTTTAAAGGAGAGCGGAGTGGATTAATGAGAAATGAGTCATTAATAAACTGTACTCTTATGTATTGAGTCAAGTCTTCTTTCTGAACTCATAAGGGTGTCATCCTAAATGTGAGAACAGTATTCAATGCTGGGATTGATTTGTGATTTAATTTACAGGAAGTTAACCATGAGCTAAAGAGTAAACCTAATCTTTTGATGCTGAGGAGGAGATATTTTTTCTTGCAAATATGTTTATGGTAAGAAGAAGATAATGTTTATCATTTCTTACTGCTCTTCCAAACTTTGCATTATGAACAAATAACTGCAATGCTGCGGTTCATTCATAATGTTAGTTGCTGATAACACTAGTACATATGATATCTTCTAACCATCTAAAGAGACATTAGTATAAATATGAAATAATTGTAGCCCAAGGACCGAGCTTTTTGTCACTCAACTTGTCATCTCCATTCTATTTTTTCTCCTTCTCTATACAATACATTTTGATACCTGGCAAATAGCTGCTCTGGTTTTCATATCAGTCCCTTATTATTCAATCCCGACAAACTTAATTATGTTTAATAACCCGCAGTACAATATTACGTTAAAACCATTTGCAAAATCTAGTAATATCACTATATAACTATTAGCATTATTCAACTCAGTTTTTCGCTGTTCAACAAAGAAAGCCATAATAACAGCAAAGCCAGAAATAGTAAAATTTGTTTCGTCTACGCGTGTCGAAGCCTAGACTTTACGAGACACAGAAGACCAGATTTGAGCACAGTAATCCAGATGTGGACGTATCAAGGCCTTATAAAGAGGAATAACAATTTCCTTATCTCTACTTGTTAAGGTGTTCTTCAACAGTCAAATAATCTTATGGGAAACCTTAGCAACATGCCCTCTAAACTGGAACTCTTTGTCTACCAGTACCCCCAAATGTCTAGCTTCATCTACTTCCTGGAGTATAGTGCCATCAATGTGGTAAAATACAGCTTGAAATCTGATTATCTCAAAATGCATAACTTTACATTTCTCCACATTAAACTGATATCCGTTATCTTTTTCCCATACTGACAGCCTATTTAAATCGTTCTGCAAGCTTTCCATGTCGCCTTGTTTATCTATTACTCTACCTAATTTCTCATCATCAGCAAACAACTGAACATTTCCTTTCAGGTTATTTCGTATATCATTTATGTACAAATTAAACAGCAATGGTCCCAGCATGGAATCTTGCGGCACACCACTAGTCACCTGTTTTTGCATTGATTGTGCAAAATCCAGTAGAATCATCGTGTAGCCATTTCCTTCAGCTCTGCTGTTATTCTATTGTAAAAAGAATGTAAATTATTAAGGCATTACCGACCCTTCACAAAGCCATGTTGACTCTTATACAGTCTTTTTATCTACCCATTCTCTCATCTTTTTATCTACCCATTCTTGAATTCTCTTTTTTTCCAATTTTTCCAGTACTTTTACCACCATGCCTGAAATACTTATTGGTCTATAATTTGCTACTGTAGTCTTAGAACTTCCCTTATGCAAAGGAATAATTTTGCCCTCTTTTCACTCCTTTGGAACTCTACCAGAGTTCCTTTGGAACTCTGGTAGAGTTCCAAAGGAGACTTAAATTTCATAATAATAATTCCATTTCATAATAATTTTAAAGAAGAGAAAACACGCAAACAACTCTACATCCATGCGCAGTACTATCATAATCTATTTCAGAAAAATATATAAAATCCACATTCTTAACAAATGCTTCAGTGAGATTTTTATCAATTAAGCATTTTATAGTTATCGAAGTTTTGTTTCTTCTGCCCAAGAAGAAATAACTCGCCCTAGAGCTACATACATCAAAGGAGTATCAGAATATGTATATTGCTAAATTTCTCTGCCTCTTAACATTCGAATATCATTTCATCAGTCATGAAAAATTTCTACTCTTCCTTGAGCAAAGCTTCTTTCATTCAACTTTTCAGGCATCTACCAGATTTTTTGGTATGAGAGATTTGGCTTATCATACTTTGGACAATCTTAAAACATACGTACATGAAGTTTCATTAACCTGATCAATTATGCTTTGTGGAATATTTCATCTCCTGTGGTGCGTTCATAATTAGAAAAAACACACGTATAAACCACAGTGAAAATTATTTAATTGTAAATATTTCATCCTAAGTATCTTAGGACATCATCAGTACAGTATTTAAACAAAAATTAGGAATAACATACAGTTAGGGCGCATGATTACAATAGAATCTCATGAAATCTCATCATAAAAAAAGATGAATTAAATGTTCTAGCAAGAGGCCATAAATTTGCATTTCACCAAAGTGTTTCCCATATTTAGACTTTATACATAATATAGAAAGAAATATCAAGCATCTCTCTAGTACTGAAGCCAACAAACTTCGTTTCGAAGTAGCTAAAGTGATCTACAATGCCAAACCTTCAGAATTAAATATCCCACCGTCGGAATTGAAAGCTGTTATTTCCTTAAAACGTAACAAAAATTTAATCATTACTAGAGCTGATAAAGGAAATACCACTGTGGTTCTTGATACCAATTCATATGACCGAAAAATTAATTTACTTCTTCGAGATCGTAATACTTACTCCAAATTGGATTTTGATCCTACGAATCGTCACCTCAGGAAATTAAATAAGCTACTTAATGAAACTTCCTCCTTAGATGAAGAAACAATAAAAAAACTTAAGACATACCATGCAAAACCTCCTAGAATTTATGGCTTACCTAAGCTACACAAAACTAATGTTCCACTTAGACCTGTCGTAGCCTGTATCGGCTGTCCAACGTACAAGTTATCAAGATTCTTATCTAACCTTCTCCACCCTCACATAGGCCACTCAGTCTCTTCAATCAAAAATTCTACTGAGTTTCACACAAAAATTAAAGACATTCAACTATCAAAAACTGACTTGTTAATCAGCTTCGACATTGTCTCCCTCTTCACTAACATTCCCCATAAAGAAACAATAGAATTACTAACTCAAAAATTTCCGTCTGATATAGTTGAATTGTTCAAGTTTGTTATTGCATCAGGTTACTTCACCTGGAAAGGTCAAATTTACAAGCAAGAGGAAGGAACAGCAATGGGATCTCCTTTATCACCAAACCTAGCAAATTTGTTTCCAGAACCTTGAGGAAAAAATATTCACTTTTGAACCCAAACCAAAAATTTGGCTAAGATATGTCGATGACGTATTTGCAGTATGGAATCATCCCGAACCTGAATTACAACTGTTTCTAGAAAAAATTAACCTTCTTCATCATCGCATCAACTTTACGTTAGAAAAAGAATCTCCACAGGGTATCTCTTTTTTGGATTTACACATCAAAAGAAAAGAAGACGGTTCCATCGCCACTTCCGTTTTTCGCAAGCCTACATTCTCAGGTCGCTACATTCACAATTCTTCTGCTCATCATCCATCTCAGAAATCTGGCATTATTAAATCACTAGTTTCCAGAGCACACAAATTCTGCTCCTCTGAAGAATCTTTAAACCATGAATTAGAAGTTATCAAAAATTCAACCATCCTAAATGGATATAATCCCAAAACAACTCAAAAAATCATCAGTCACTTCTGCATACATCAAACCAGACAGGAAGAAGTGCATAGGATTCCCATACCTTACTTTACGTTAAAGGTATCTCAGAACGTCTTTCTAAAATTACGAAGAAATACAATTTTGCCACTACTTATTACAAACCTATCAACCAAATTTACAACTTATTACCTTCTCCTAAGGACAAATTCTCACCCTTGATGTTACCTGGTGTTTATGAGATTCCATGCTCATGCAAATTATCTTGCTTTGGACAGACAGGTAGGTCTGTTCAGAAACGCATCTCGGAACATCAAGACCACATTCGTCTTCTTAAACCGCAGAAATCTGGCCTCTCTCAACACGGAATTGAAAATCCAAACCATAGGATCCATTGGGAAAAGGCTAAACTTTTACATAGATCTTTATTTAAACACGAATTTTATACAAAGAAAGTTCTGAAGCCCTACTACACAGACCAAACCTAAACCGCAACGACGTTCTTACTATTCCTAAAGTATGGGAAATTATCATACAAAACTGTGTTAAATAATTAACGTGTTTTTTTTTTTGTTTTTTTTTGTACTACTTTAGCACGTTATGCACGTTTTCATGAGATTCTATTGTAATCATGCGCCCTAACTGTATGTTATTCCTAATTTTTGTTTAAATACTGTACTGATGATGTCCTAAGATACTTAGGATGAAATATTTACAATTAAATAATTTTCACTGTGGTTTATACGTGTATTTTTTCTAATTATTTCATCTCCACTAAATAGGAAATCCTTGGAAGAACAAAATGTTGCATAACTGTAGATTCCCGGTGGAATGGCATTGAGTCTTTTGACTCCATGGAGGCCTAAATAATAAAGAAGGGTGGGAAACATCACTATTTCATTTTAATTTCAACAGATCTCATGGTCTATGCTTATCTCCTTTATGAAAAATTGTAATTCTGCAATAAATAACTGCTAATCTCTCATAGTTTTTAAAGCCTAGTGTAGGAATTAACTGAGAGTTTGTTACCTTACTGAAGATTTTATGGTAGATTGTTTTGTTATCACTGACTTTGCCTGTGATACATGAACGAAAATTTTACTTTTGCATACTTAATTTCATGCGTCATCCGTTTTCATATTTAATGCAGTTATGTTTACCTGTGTTCCTATTTTCAAACAAATTTCTGCATCATCTTTCCATTTCATTCGTGAGTTCATATATGTTATACTTTTTATTTTCCATTTCAATGATTTCCAAATAAATGTTTATTTTAATAAAATAAACCAAATAAAAATTCCAAAATAAAATTCCAAATAAATGTTTATTAAAATAAACGTACTATTTTGAAATAAACATCATATAAAGCAAGATGATTACACTAAGTTATGATCTGAATAACAAACACACAAAAAAATCACCGATATTTTTTTTCTTTTGTTATTGTATTGATTTTCTCAAACGCAAAATAATAATAATAATAAAATATATAGTCCCTATGGAAATGGCGTTTATATCCATTGCGCTACACTGCCCGAAGACAGACTATTTTAAGTTCGATTCCAATCGCTGCTAGAGGAGCTTTTTTTTTTTAAACCTTTTTTCTACCACTTATCGAGTTATTCTATTACTAGCATGGGAAATTGGGGTTTTCATTCCATAAACTCAATAAAATCAACCCTAAAACTCCAACTATTCAGAGAATAGTATAATGTTAGGGACCACGATATGGTGGTACTTGCTTGTGATACTCTCCTCTGAGGTGGCAGCTAAAATCACTGATAGTTGTGGCCCAACTATGACAAAGGATAGACGCTATCCGCCCAATCTATTTCAAAAATTAGGCCTCAATGGCCTCGCCTACTCACTTTAGAGGAAAAAAAGATGCTAGCTGGTTTTTCTGCATTACATATCTGTTATGAAGAGATAATCGACGAACTCTGTGATTATTACCATTACAATGATTTTAGGGGATTAAAATCGCCCACTAAAGGTAATTATCTGTGAGTTCGTGTGTGTGTGTGTGTGTGTGTTGTGTCTAAGAGAGAGATAGAGAGAGAGAGAGAGAGAGAGAGAGAGAGAGAGAGAGAGAGAGAGAGAGATTATTTGTCTTTTCTAAAAAAATTATTACAGACTTTGTATATTACTTTTTGTAAAACACACATTTAGAATTACCAATTATATATTTGGTTTAATCCTTCATCCAAGTGTAAGCAAATAAAGTTTGTACCTGAAGTATTTTCTGGACTAGGACAACTCAAGGTAAAGGTGAAATAAGTTCTGAACACGAACACTTGCCTTAGTATCTCCCATAATGCAAAGCACATCTCCTTGAGGACATGTATAATGCTATGCGTCAAGGGAAGGACCCAGACCGGTTTCGAAATTTATTGAGGTCTGATCAGTTGAGCCAGAACAAGAGGTGGTGATACTAAGGTGGACGTAATGCAGAAGTCATGTCACCATATACCAATTGCCAGAACGTGTCAATATCTTATTATTAAAATTCTCTGGATTAGAGATAGTTGATGGAATATGAAAGAATCATAGAATATGCTGTAGCCTTCGATCTGGCTATAGCAAACACGTGGTTCAAGAAGAGAGTTGGGCATCTGATAACCTATAAGAGTAGAGATAGAATGAGTCAGATTGACTATATTATGTGCCGTAGGAAACATCTGAAGGAGGTGAAAAACTGTAAAGTGATTAATGGAGAACGTGTAGCGGCACAGCACAGGTTGGCTGTGGTAGACTGTGATATAAAAGGGGAAAAGAAGAATAGACGGAAGTGTCGGATACAGAGCAGAATAAAGTGGTGGAAATTGGAAGAGGAAGGCCCAAGGAATAAGTTTAAAGAAAAGGTATTGAAAGAAATGAAGTTACCAGAGGATGTGGAAGAATGGTGGGACGTTAATAGTCGGAATATTAGAAAAACTGGAGAAGAGGTGCTTGGTATAACATCAGGAAAGTGATCGCCTGAGGATAAGGAAGCATGGTGGTGGAATGAGGAGGTGCAGTTGGAGATCAAGGAAAAGAAAGAGGCAAAGAAAAAAATGGGACATGATGGGAACTAGAGCCGACAAGGAGGCATATAGATTAGCGAAGAAAAATGCAAAGAGAGCTGTGGCAAGGGCGAAAGCGAGGGCAGTTGATGTGGTTTATGAAGAACTGGAGAAACGGTGGTGAAGCTCAGTTGTTGAGAATAGCGAAAGCCAGAGATAAGGCCTCGAAAGACGTAACATCAGTCAAGCAGATAAAGGATGCCTCAGAAGTAGTATTACAAGAGGAGGACAAAATCAGAGGAAGATGGAAAGAATATTTCCGTAAACTACTAAATGAGGAGAATCCGAGAGAGAGGTGTGAGGATGGAGAGGCAAACGAGAGACCAGTGCAAGACATAAGTAGAGAGGAAGTGGATTGGGTACTGAGAAAAATGAAGAATGGAAAGGCTGTGGGGGCAAAACAAATACCAGGGGAAGTGTGGAAAAGTTTGGGCAGTGAGGGCGTGGATATATTGTGGGATCTGATGAGGGAAAATAGCCCAACAGGAAAAGATACCAGAGCAATGGAGGGAAAGTATTCACTTCCCAATCTACAAAGGAAGAGTAGATGTTCAAGACTGTGGCAACTATAGAGGGATCAAGCTGATGTCACACACATTGAAGATATGGGAAAGAGTAACTGAAGGGAGGATCCGGCAGGAAACGAAAATTGGTGAGGAGCAGTTTGGATTTATGCCAGGAAGAGGGACAACAGATGCGATATTTGCGCTAAGGCGATTGATGGAGAAATATAGAGAGATGTAAGTGGAGCTGCATTTGGTGTTTATAGACCTGGAAAAGGCATTCAACAGAGTGGCCAGGCAGTAGGTATGGAGGTGTATAAGGAAGAAGGGGTGTCGGAGAAGTACGTGACGTTGGTGAAGGAGATGTATGAGGGAACAAAAACTCAGGTCAGGTCTAATATCGGCATGACAGAAGGGTTCCCCATTGTTATAGGGCTACACTAAGGGTCAGTTCTGAGCCCCTACCTCTTTGACCTGGTCATGGATGTGCTAGTGGAGGATGTCAAGAAGGAGGCGCCATGGAGCATGCTGTTTGCCGACGCCATTGTTCTATGTGAATCATCCCGAGAGAAGCTTGAAAATACCCTGGAAGAGTGGAGAAAGGTATTGGAGGAGGGAGGCATGAGAATTAACCGGGAGAAGACCGAATATATGTCAACGGGGAGTTACGAGGATATGGTCATACGACTTCAGGGTGAAAGGCTCATTTCAGGGAAGAAATTCAAGTACCTTGGATCGGTTGTCGAGAGGAATGGTGACTTGGATGAGGAAATACAGCACCGAATAACATGCAGTTGGATGAATTGAGAGGGGTCTCCTGTGCGACAAGAGAGTGAGTTGTAAGAGGAAAGGAAAGGAAAGCTGTATGAGATGGTGGTGAGGCCGGCGATGCTCCATGGCGCGGAGACGTGGCCTATAACAAAGGCACAGGAGACGAAGATGGAGGTAGTGGAGATGCAGATGTTGAGATGGATGAGTGGTGTGACAAAGGACAGGATTAGGAATGACTACATCAGAGGCACGGTTAAGGTGGAACCAGTTGGCAAGAAGATACAAGAAAGTAGGCTGATGTGGTTCGGACATGTAGAGAGGAAGGGTGAGGAGTATGTTGGTAAACGAGTGGAGTATATGGAGTTGGAGGGAAGGTGGAAAAGAGACAGGCCCAAACTCAGGTGGAGGGATAAGGTGACAGAGTATCTTAGGGAGAAAGGATTGAGTCTGAAGGACGCCCTCGACCGGAGAACTTGGAAGAGGAAAGTTCAAGATCGGTGCACCGACCCCGTTTAACATGGGATAAGGCATAGTGAAAGAAGAAGAGATAGTTGATGGAAGTTTTTTTACTTGGTTATGCAACCAATTATATATTTGGTTTAATCCTTTATCCAAATGTAATCAAATAGCGTTTGTGCCGGAAGTATTTTCAGGACTGGGGCAACTCATGGTAAAGGTGGAATAAGTTCTGATCACTTGCCTTGGTATCTCTCATAATGCAAAGCACGTCTCCTTGCAGAGATGTGCTTTGCATTATGAGAGATACCAAGTATAATGCATTATGAGATGATAATAGTATAATGCTATGCATAAAGGGAATGAGCACTACCCAGAACGGTTTCGACGGGCCACTACCCAGATCAGTTTCGTCCTTTATTGAGTCTCATCAGTAGAAGCCAGACCCAGAGGTGGTGATACTAAGGTGATACTGATGAGACCTCAATAAAGGACGAAACTGATCTGGGTAGTGGCCTTTCCCTTAATGCATAGTATTATACATGTCCTCAAGGAGATGTGCTTTGCATTATGGGAAGTACCAAGGCAAGTGATCAAAACTTATTCCATGAATTGCTCCAGTCCTGAAAATACTTCAGGCACAAACTTTGTTTGCTTACTCTTGGACAAAGGATTAAACCAAATATATAATTGGTAGCATAGCCGAGTGAAAAATCTTCCATCATTTGGAATTAGCTTTTTTAATTGATAAAGCATGTAACACTCATACTACATTTGTCTTCGGCTGGGACAAAACTAAAATAATTGATATTGGCATCTTCAAACAAGCAAGGAGAATAATAATATAGGTCAGATGAGATTAATTTCACTTGACATGTTCACCTAGTGAATGATACCATGTATTAATATGTGATAATTATGATGAAAAAAGCATTAATGAAAGGAAAACGAAACAAAAAACAGAAAATTTTAAATATCAGGCATTGTGTGTAAAGATATTTTGTGTTATCATCTATGATCACATTACAACAACAACAAAAAAAAAGAGAATAACAAGAGGCTCTGCAGAAATTATGTAAAGAGGAACCAAGAAGTTCTGTAAAGAGGGGACTAAAAGGTTCTACACAGGTAGTATATTTGCAAAACACTGCGGATATAGACTGGCCACGCCATAAATATCCCTGAAGGGTGATATTAGCTATTTCTTACAAGCGGAACTCTAGTGGATCAGTTGTAAAAAAGTTTATTTTGAGCAGTGTTAGGATAACTACAACTCTGTATTGCGATGCATAAACCAAGAGGAAACTACAACATTGTATTTCTTTTACAAGATAAGTTGTCATGAAAAGAATCAAAAGAAAAGAAATAGAAAATGCCGGCCTGGTTGGCCGAATGGTTAGCATGTCCTCTCTCCAGCCAAAAGGCTGTGGGTTCGAATCCCGCCATGGGTATGGATGTTTGTGATTGTCTGTGAAAATATTATTGGTGGTGGTGGACGGTAAATGGCGTTGGTGTAGATATGATGATGGTAGTTGCGGTTCGTTGTAACTGGTGCTGAGAGAGTTGTAGAGTTGGTGCCTACCCTCGATGAGCCTTTGGACTCCCTGGAAGTGTCACGTAATAATAAATATAAATGACAAAAGAAAGAGTTTCTTTAGTCGTGTCCTGCACGATGACGACCTCGGGTCGTCATCAAACGAATTACTAGCATTAGAATTGCAACTTTAAAATTAAGAATATTACGAAGACAAAAAAATTGGAAGAATTGCAAAACGTGCTGGGAATATTGAACATTGATATGATAGATGGATAGATATATCTGAAGTGATTTTTGGAGTGAATATTGTCTTATGTATTCCAAACAAGAAAAAGGATGAAATGGAAAACAGAATAGCGAATTCTACAGATTCGTGTTCCAGTTGATGTCCGAATCCCTGCGTTAAACATATCAGCAGAAAAATTGTGGTTTGTATCTATTATCCTTCGTAACACCCAACGGTCATATTTGTTGAATGTGGGTGGTCGTCTGCTGCAGGTATCGCTTGACGTCTGAGCTTCCATCTCAGTATGGTATCACTTATTGTCAGGCTGGCCATATTTCCTTGAGACAAAAACGGGACATTGGGATAGCAAAAAAAAAACGGGGCGGGGTTATGTAATATTCTGTATTCATGAAAACGTACGATGATAAAAAAAGTTTTATTACATAAACACATTATTTTTGCCAAGTCTTTTGCAACCACCAAAATTGGTGCTCGTGTTATCTGCACACAAAGCAACAATTTTGTTTTGTAAGGCAAAGGCAAATGAAGAGATAAAAAGGAAGTCACAAGCTTTGTCACTTCCTTCCTTCAACATAGCACACTGTATGTCGGATGTTTTACCAGTAAGGAAATAAAGTCTATCATTTTCTCTTGAACACAACAGTTTGGCAGAAAGTACCGCACAACGATTGAAAAAGATCTGATGTCTTTTTTTGTTTGATGCATCTAAACTGACTGCAATGCTTTTTGTTTTATTCAAATCCTACATTACTTTGCCCAATATATATATGGCGATAAAACGTTGGTAATTCTTGCTTCTGATTTGGAACGTGCTGAAGAAAATTTTGGTTCATCAATTTTATTTATCAATGTCGATAAGCAAGGCTCTTTTGTAGTTCAGTAGAAGTGGCGTTTGCACTCTACGGCCTTGACCGCACGAAGAAAGACTTATAAGTTCGAGTCTAGTCGCCGACTGGAGGAACATCTTCTAAGCCTTTTTTCGGCCGATTCCCGAGTTAGTCGCTCTCTGACACGTGCAAGCGGAACAAACGCCGCGTCTGAGACGCGCAAGTGTTGCCAACATGTATTTTTTTTTTTATTTTCTCTGAATAAATCACTGCAGATATTGATATTTAGTATCGAACAATGCGACTCCATGGTTATACAAATTACTGTTATCCATGATATTGATATACGATTATAGGTCAAGAATAATTATTTATGACTGACCAATATTAAAGTACATTTATAGTTTTTAATAAAAACGGGACAAAATTGACATTGTTTATATAAACCACGGGACGGCCGGGAAATATGAAAAATAACGGCACTGTCCCGTTCAAAACGGCGCGTATGGTCAGCCGACTTATTGTTGACGTGGGATGACTCAATTTGACACCAATTTGCAGAACAGATAGGCCTACAACATAACACCTCTTTCAAACTCTGTTTGTTCCGTCAGACAGCATGTACATATACATTATTGATCTATTGTGTTAGATCTCAGTAACTCGTTTTAATCATGAGTTATTTATAATTTAATTTTATCCCACTCAGAGAAGAGTGTGGTCTGTGTGTTCGTGTATGGGCTGAAATACAAACAAATAAAGAGAATGTGGAAAATTCGGCGACTGAAAGAGTCCTTCCTTTGGGCTTTTCGCTTCCAGTTTGCCTTCGAAGCCCAGGTTCGCTTAGAATTCCCACTTCGTTAAAGGGATAAACTTCGATAAACGGAAGAACAAACTGAATCTTGAGCTATCTTGATCCGATTTGCAGATGGTAGCAGGATTGCGCCATTGTTCTACCTACGTGGTATGCATCAAACAACTTTTTTCAAGAGGAGAAAGCTGAAAAGAGAGTGAGAAAACAAACCACCAATTGTCTTATATAACTTCCGTAGGGGGGGGGGGGGGGGTTAGATATGTCCCTTTGCTTAGTCTTCCAAATAGGATACCTCAGTTCTGTAATGAAAAATATTCCTTTGGGCTATGAAACTGTTAGAAGTGCTGTTTATTTCATCTTTATTTTATTCGTTATCTTCTTCGAATTTAGTTAGATTGATTGTTCTAGAAGGCGTACAAAACATAATGAATAGTTCTCAATGCTAATCCTAAAGTTCTCATAAAAATATAATAATTGCATTAATATAATTATAAACAAATTATAATAACTGTAACAATTATCATCATCAAATTGCTGCCATGTACCCTCAAGGGATGTACAGGATATGATAGTACTACATGAAAAATTTAAATCATTGCTAACTTCCTATCTACAATTTTCCTTCAAATCAATCTGTTACCTGTCAAGACTCCAAAATTATCAGATCTTATATTTCTAGCGTCTAAGGCACTTTGTACCGTATCAATCCACTTATATCTTGGTCTTCCTCTGGGTGTTTTTTCTGCCAACCTAGCAGAGAACATTTGTTTTGCAAATCTTTCCTCGCCCATTCTGTGTAAGTGACCATACCACCTGAGATTAGCTCTGCTAACACATTCCTGGATGCTGACAATGTCAAGTTATTTCCTAATATCCTCGTTTTTAATATGATATTGCCATTGATGCCATCTGTTCATGCCTCGTATTTTTCTTAGGACTCTCATATCTGCGGTCTCTAGTCTTTGGTCAAGTGTTTTACTTCTGACCCAGCTCTCAGATCCATAAGTTAAAATTCGTTTGAACACAGTCTTGTATACAGCTAATTTAGTGTTTTGGCTAATTTCTCTCTTATTCCATATGAATTTATTCAATTGCCTTTCTACCATACCAGCTTTGTTGATTCTGTTGTCTATTTCTATATTTAATTTACCATCTTCACTAAAAATTGTGCCTAAGTAGCTGAAATGTTTTACTTGTCCCACAAGTTCTACGTTCACAATGCAACTGATATTTTCAATGTTTCTGCCTATTTTCATTGTCTTTGTCTTTTTAATGCTGATCTTCATACAATATCTATTACAACAGTTATTCACTTTAGTCAGGGAATCTTGCAGACTTGTAGCGGATTTATTTAGAAGTATAACATCGTCTGCATAAAGCAAAGAGCTGACATTAACATCTCCAATTTTGATATCATAAATGTAACAATAAGTTTGAAAATTTTATTAATTAATTCAATATTTCAAATTAATTATTATTATTTTTAATTAAAGGGTATCACAACGCAACTGAATTAGTCGCGTAGCAATATTCCTATTTTCATAATACTAGATTACAGAGGTGTGAAGACTTTAGACAGGGGACAAGTACTTAGCCGATGACTAGTGGAATTTATTCTGTAAGTTTTTATTTTATTGTATTGTATTTATTATTTTTTAAGTTCTCTTTGTCTAGTAATTCAATCCTTTCGCATAGACAAGCATCGTTTTTCTTTCAAAAACTTGGTCTTTAATACCGTCACTCCAAAAAACAACAGTACAACGGGCGCATTTCAGAAAATACTGCTACCAAGGAATTAGAAACATCAAATGGCAGCAGTTATGGGCGGTTTTCTTTCTCCAGAGGCATTTTGCATTTACTGTATATTAGCCCTATTCTTGAAAACCCTTCCTATCTTTGTGTCATTCAGAAAATAGCCGTGTATCAACTGTCAGATCCTTCCCAATGTCATCAATCTAAAAATTGAGCACAATCGACCAAGGACTGATTCCTGTGGTGCACCATTGTTTGGCTAAATTCTTGTAGATTCAGATACAGCATATATCACTTTTTGATATCTGTGATTTAGTCACCCTCTTATCTATACTAATATTTTATAATCCATTTTCTCCATTTTATGCAACAGTCTTCCATGTTGTATCGTATCAAAAGTCTTAGTAAATTTACAAAAGTGTTATGGTGTGTCCATCCTCCTTGTCTAATTCAGTGGTAACATTATTATAAAATATGAGCAAGTCGCTTAAACATGATCTTCCCTCAGTAACCCCATGCTGTTCATTGCAAAATATAGATTCTCTATCAAACTAACACTGATTGGTCGATAGTTAAACACGTCAGTCTTTGCAACTCTTGTGCACTTGGATTATCATACATTCTTTCTATTCCTGTAGCATCTTCCCTGTTCATAGACTCAGATTACAGTATATAGCATCATAGTTCTCATTGCTGTAATCTTTTTTTTTTTTTTTTTTTGTCGCTTGTGCTTGTTTAACTTGTATTTCATAGTGATGATGCCCATGACTCTTGTGCGTAAATTTTATTAAAATAAAATACTCTAACTACTCGGCCTGGTTGGCTGAGTGGTTAGCGTATACGCTTTTCAGACAAAAGGCAGCTGGTTCAATTCCCGCTGTGGACAAGGATGCTTGTGATTGTCTGTGAAAATAGTGGTAGAGGTCGGCTGTAAATGGCGCTGATGTAGTTGCTGAAGGTAATTGCGGTTAGTGGAGTGGTGGAGATGGAGAATTGTAGAACAGGTGCCCTCCCTCGATGAGTCTTTGGACTCCCTGGAGGTGTCATATAATAAAGGTGGCAGTGGTCAGGACCATTACGGAGGTATACGTCGCCTCTAGGCAAGCACTGTTTTGCTACCACTAAATTTAAGATGTGTAAAAATTTTAGAAAAAAATGGTGTATTTATGATTGAGATAAAATTTTGTCGGCATTTACCTGTCTCCTAATTTGTGGTTGCTTAGTGGGTTACAAAGGCTCTGGCGGTGGTGTTTTCACACTGGTTGTTGTAAATCAGGTTCAGGGATTTAAATCTTTTTGGATATATGAAGAATCGGAAACGTAGATATTTCATCTCGCAAAGGAGGAAGATCTGCCAATAGCATATACTCGCAATTTAACAAATATAGCTATCCACAAACATGTTGTGTTTGTGGATAGCTCCTGAACAGATACGTGATATTTTGAGTAAAAATTGATGAATTTGCACAGTATTTACATAGTATTGTTTACTTTTAGTAGTACTTTAGCGAGTCTGGGTGATGTTTGTTTTTTGAGTATTTTAATAGTAATGATAGATAGTAATGGATAGTAATGGATACGGTTATCTGTGCTCATGGCTCCCATAAGGAGGTATACAAAGATGGTGTCCAGGTCGCTATATTCGTCTAAAAATCTTAACTTAAAGGATTTGATTCAGTGTACCGTTTGCGAAATGTGTGCATCGAGAAGAGCGGTTGGAGGCTGGCTAATCAACGATAGTGGAGTGAATGTGTGCAAAAAAGGTAAAGAATGTGAAGATTTAAAGAGTGTTTTAGGTCGTGTGAGTGATATCGTTGATGAAAGTGAGAATCTAGATGACAGTGATATTCGAAGTATGAATGGTGATATTTGAGAGGTAGTACCTGATAGCTGTGAGAGTGGCGTTGAAAGTGAGAATGAAGGTAAACATACAGAACGATTGAATGAATCATCGGAGAATAAAAATGATGACACTGACGCAATGAGTTAGATCGCTGTATTACGCGGAGCGATACATAGGGCAAATTGGCAGCTGGAGCGTTGGAAAAAATGTTTATCAAGCGTACCGACTAATAATAGGCAAAAGTATGATAGAAAAAATAGGAGTATGATATGGAGTGTAAACAAAATGAAAGAGCGTGTGTTGTATGGAGATTCCTTAGTAAGAGGTGTGTTAGTTGAGAGTTTAACAAAATCGTACCAACCTTTGTGCGAACGTTAAGAATGTAAACGAGTCCATTAGAATGCAAAAGCAGCGGGTGAAAGAATTAATAGTGATAGCAGGTACAAATGATTTGAAAGGAAACAAAAAGACTATGAGTGAGGATGTGAAGAAATTGCTTGAGGTACTAAAAGAAAAGAGTGAGAGAGTTAGGATGGTGAGTCTGTTACCGCGGTATGACAGTGAAGAGTATAGAAGGAGGGCCATAATTGCCAATGACTTTATGCGTGAATTATGTTTAATGAGTGGTGTGGGAGTTGTGGACGTGTGGAATGAGTTCGATGGGCGAAAGGATTTATATAAAATGGATGATTTACATTTGAATGGATTTGGTGTACGGAGACTTGAAAAGGTGTAGTCGAATGTAGTGGAAGTGAATGTGCAGAATCAGAGAAACTTGAGTTATTAATGGGGGGAGGGGGTGAGTAGGTATGCTGATTTTAGGGAAACAGTTGAGTATGTGAATGTGTATAATATGCCCAAGCGAGTAGGAAAGACCACGAATCAGAATGGGACAGTTAGTATAAGGCATCAAAACAGGGAAGGGACAAATCGGCTTCTGCAATTCATGTATACAAATGCCAGAAGTATTAGGAACAAGAAGGAAGAATTTTTGGACTTGGGTGGCACTTCCAGACCCACAGGTTATTTGCATTAGTAAAACAAGGCTGACAGAAGTTGACAAAGCTAGTGGGATTGTATGTGAGGGGTAAGGTCTGTTGGGGAGTGACGGGAGAATAAAATGGGGGGGGAGGAGTGTTATTGATGATAGCTTATGAGCTACAGCTAAGAAGAATAGAAGCGGAACTACAGGATAGAGAAAAGAGCCTATTTGAGGCTACTTGGTGTGAGATTGAAACTATCAAAACAAATTATACATTTGGGTGCTGCTATGGACCAGGTGATGGAATAGATGGTGGAGATAGTATGCATAAGCAAATAGAAGAAATGATTGGAAGGAGGGTAATTATTATGGGAGATTTCAACTGTAGTAACATTGATTAAAAGGAGGAGAGGACACATGGGAGGAAGGAATTGGATTTTATGCGGTTATTAAGGGACAACTATCTGCGACAGCATGTAATGGAAAATACTAGGGGTCATAGAGTGTTTGACCTGGTAACTGCATCTGAGAATTTGACTGTAACGAATATGACCACGTTGCCAGCAATTGGTGAGGATGATCATAAGGTCGTGACTTGGGAGGTGGCTAAAGGTGCAGAATTTACAATTAAGACAGGGTACATGTAGAATTATCAGGCTGGCAAGTATGACTAGCTTAGGAGATTTATTGGTTCAGTGCCGTAGCATGTAAAACTTCAAGGGCTAGAAATTGATAGTGCATGGGAGGCGGTTAATAAGTGTTTTCATGAAGCAATGGCTGAAGGTATACCTAGAGTCCGAATAATAAATCAAGTGGGGATTAAATGGATGAATAACACCATTAAGCTTGAGCTGCAAAAAAAGAAACAACTATGGAGGGAATTTAAGGAGAAAGGTGACCGGCAGGTACATGAATGGAATGAAGCTCAGGCCAGAAGGGTAACGAGTGTAGTAAGAAATGCAAAAAAGGTTTATGAAAGAACATTGGCCATGCAGGCTAAAGAGAATTCTAAACAGTTTTTTCGATATGTTGCAAGTAAAAGAAAAATTGTATATGGCAGAATGATTTTAAAGAATGCCGATGGTAAGGAGGTACCCGAATCAGTTGATAGATATAGTTGAATTACTGAGCGAGCACATTGAAAGAATATATCTTCCAGGTGGTGACATTGCAGAAACGAATAAACCAGTAGATTATATGGGAATTGTGGTTAATGAAGTGGAGGTGAGTAGTCTATTGCATAACCTCAATGTCAATACATCTGTGGGATTGGATAGTATACCAGCTCGTGTCATACGTCAAGCGGCTAAAGAATTGTTAGTACCCTTGACCATTTTGTTTAATTTAAGTCTCTGGTCTGGGTTAGTCCCGAGGGGGTGGAAAGAGAGGAAAATAGTTCCACTGCATAAAGGAGGTTCCAAGACTGCAGTTGTAAATTACCGAACGATTAGCATATCAGGAATCGTTGGCAAGGTCTTGGAGAAATTAGTCAAGAGAAGAATACAGGATTGGATAGATGAAAATGGGATACTGTATGGGGAACAACATGGTTTTGTGAAGGGTAGATCATGCCTCAGTAACTTGCTCACGTTTTATAACACAGTGACGGCTGAACTGGATAAGGGTAATGAGTTTATAGCGATTTTACTCGACCTTGCCAAAGCCTTTGCAGTATGCCACATGGAACGTTAATCAATAAACTGAAGCAGATGGGATTGGATATTGAGTTGGTGAGATGGAGAGATGCCAGAGAGTGGGTTATTCAAGAGTCGAGTCCAAAAGACAGCTTGTCACTAGTGGTGTGCTGTAGGGCTCTGTTCTTAGACCACTACTTTTCCATTTGTTCATTAACGATATAGGAAAGGATCTGAGAGGAAGTGTTCACTTGTTTGCTGATGATGCAAAGTTGGGTAGAGCAATTGTGAGTGCACAGGATGTCAAAATTTTGCAGGATGATTTGGATAGTTTGGAGAACTGGGCTAGGGAAAATGGATGTCAATTTAATGTGGCCAAGTGTAAGGTTATGCATTTTAGAGAGAAAAGATTAGCAGCCATATATCACATTGGTGGAACCGTACTCCAGGAGATTGATGAGGCCAGGGATTTCAGAGTGTTGGTGGATAGGAAGTAGAAGTTTAGAGGATACATTGCAAAAGTATCTAAATCAGCTCATCAAATCACTTGGTTGCTGAAAAATACTTTAACAAGCCGAGACAAACAAGTTATTGTTCCTCTATATTGAGCCTTGATAACACCCCATCTAGACTACTGTGCCCAGATATGGGCGCCAGGGTTTCTTCTTGATGGGGAGGAGGTGGAGAGGATCCAGAGACGAGTGACCAAGTTGGTGGCAGGTTTGTGGAATGAACCTTATGACAACAGGTTGAAGATTTGTTGGTTGCAAAAATTGGTTGATAGGCAGGAAATGGGTGATATGATTGAGACATTCAAATCACTGAAGGGTTTCTATAAGATTAATCCAGAAGACATTTTTGAGAATAGGACTGGTGGTGGTGGGAGGACTAGGGGCCATACATGGAAGCTGGGCAAGAATGTGGTTAGCAGGAGTGTTAGAGCTAGGTTTTTTACTTGGAGAGTGGTGAATGAGTGGAATAAGTTGCCAGAGTCTGTTGTGGGTGCTATGACCACGAAAGAATTTAAGTCATGGTATGATAGATACTGTGTGAATGTCGAATAGTTGTTTTTGACATGATGTTAGGGCCTCCCTCGATGAGTCTGTCGACTCCATGGAGTTGCCCGAAATAATAATAATAATAATATTATTAAAAAAAAAAAAAAAATCAGCTAACGCCTTTTTATTCCCGTATATACGGGAGTAGGCGAGGCCATTTAGCCCTATTTAACTTTTGGAGACTGAGTGGGCAGTTCAATCTCCACTGGTACCCAATCAGAGACAGATGGCCCAAGCCTATCACTAATTAAGCGGTACGCAGTGAAGAGAGACGGCTCAAATGTGCCGCCATCTCGTGGTGACTAACCCTAACACAATATATTTAATGTCTGAAATAATGTGGGTTCTACGGTCGATTTTCTTGAGTTTACAGGACGAAAAACCCGAGTTTCCGGGAGGAAAAACCTGCTTGCCCGTGCCAGAGATCGACTAACTCGGGAACCGGTCGAAAAAAGGCTTAGAAAAATTTCCTCTAGTCGCCGACTAGACTCGAAACCAAGACTTCCTTCGTGCGGCCTAGCGCGATGGTGTGCAAACGCCACATCCACTGAGCTACACAGGCTCTATAATATTATTATTATTATTAAAATAATAACAAAACACCGGTGAGTCTTATAATTTGAGTTCCGTTAATTTATTACTAGAAAAAGGTTTAGAAAATATAAAAGCCAGCTTGGTAGATCTTGTCCAAGAATTATTTGATAAACAGAATAAAGAAATAACAAAAAAATTAGCGAATATGAAGAGTTTGTTAAATTTAATAATTCAAAAGGCGAAGAAGTCTTACAAACGGTAAAAGACATTAAAACCAGCATTAACGCATTAACTGAGAGGCAGCACAAATTGATAAAAGACACATCGGAACTCCGTCAAGAATTTAATTCCCTGAAACAACAATACGAAGTTTTAAACCAACAACAACATAAAGAAGACCTTGTCATAAATGGTCTTCCAGAAACCGAATACACAGAAAATCTCAGAGACGTAGTTCTAAAGTTAGGCCATGCAATTGACATCCCCTTACACCGTAATGATATTCAGACCATAAATCGGTTTCCCAGGAAGAACAGAAAACAATGTTCGCCACGACCGGCACCAGTCATAGTTCGTCTGACAAGCAAGGCTACAAGAGACAATCTCATAAAAGCCAGCAGACTGAAAAAACCAAAAACCAGTAGTCAAGGATTTAAATGCATCGCAAGACAATACGCCAATCTTTCTATCTGAGTATTTAACACCTTTCAATCAGAATCTTTTGTACCAAGCAAGAAAGGAAAAAAACAGAAAAAAAGTACCAATTTTTATGGATCAAAGACGGCAAAATATTCTTGAGAAAGTCACAGACTTCAAAGTCTATACAAATAAAAAGCTCGGAAGATATAGACAGGTTGCCAGAGTGAAACAAAAGACTCTAACTTAGTTCAATAAGAAGATCTCAACACAACCAAAATGAATGTGAACCATCAGATAGGTGTAATTACACCAGAATACATCAGTTATTGTACTTTCGAATCTCTTGATGCATGGAAACAAAACACAGTACAAGCGAGAGGTCTCTCAATCTTGCATATTAACATCAGAAGCATCCGAAAACATTGGTTATTATTACAGGCTTATCTGAGGAATTACACTGATATTATTGATATATTGATTCTTACAGAAGTATCCATAAATAATGACGAAGCGACTGCTTTCCAAATTCCAGGCTTCCAACAACATAGATCATGCCGCCAAACAAGAAGAGGGGGTGGAATACTAATATTTATGAAACAAAAATTAATAGCAAAAGAAATGGCCTATCAGTTTGGGTATGCTGAAACCTTCTGCCTCGAAATCATTAATACCACGAATACACAGCATCCCATAATACTAAATGCTATTTACAGGCCACCAAACCTAAACATGATAAAATTCTTACACGAACTCAATTGCTGGCTTTCAAGCCAAGAAATATGCTCAACCGAATACCTAATGATAATTGGCGACATAAACATAAATATTGCAAATGAAAACCAGAACAACACTGTACAATACCTAGACACACTATCCATGTACAATCTAATACCAACAATAACATCATGTACTAGAGAAGAAATATTCGGAAATATTATCACTGCCTCCTGTCTAGACCATATAAACGTCCGAGCATCACCAAATAGTTACACTGCATCTGTCATAAAGTGCAAAGTAGCAGACCATTACTTCACCGCTCTAAACCTGCACACCAAGACAATATCCATGCAACGGCCCACAGAAGAAAAGCGATAGAAAACATTAATAGACGAAGAAATAGTCAACCACGAAATAAGAAAAACAGACTGGGAACACCTGGCATCAGATTCAGCAGATATCTTATACAACAACAACATTAAACTCACACTGGAGGAAATATATAAGAAAGCTACAAAGAAAGTCCGAATCCGATCAAAAACAACACAAAATCCTTGGATAACACAAAACTTAATCCTAGAAATACACAGAAAGGACGCTTTATGGAAAGAATTAAAGCGATATCCAAATAACACAACTTTAAAAACTGAATATAAGATAACAAGGAATCGCCTTACAACACAAATCAGAAATGCAAAAAGAAGCTACTACAGAGACAAACTAACCTCCGCACAAAACAACATGAAACAAACCTGGCATCTGATTAATGAGATGCTAGATTCTGTTCCCAACACCACTGCCTCCGAAACCATAAAACACAGTTTCATGAAAGACGCAAAACCTATCCAACAACTAGCAAATGACTTTAACCATTACTTTGCAGACTCCATCCAAGAACTTCACAGAAATATTCCCCCAATCACAAAACGAGACCCTCCACTTGGACCGCGATCAAAACAGACATTATGGTTCTCAACCATAAAAGAAGCAGAACTTCTATCAGAAATACATCAAATCAAACCAAACAAAGGCCCAGGAATAGATGGTATCAGACCTAAAGATATAAAGCAACATGCAACTAGTTTAAGTCCTATACTACTAAAACTAATAAATAAAATATTTAAAACAGGACAGATACCAAGTATGCTAAAGACCGCCATAATTACACCCATATACAAACAAGGAAAAAGAAATTTAATCAGCAATTACAGACCCATAGCAACATTACCAATTATCAATCAAATTATGGAGCGGATCGTACTGAAGAAACTCACAGCATACACTGTGATCTTTAATATTATCCCCAAAACACAATATGGTTTTCAGAAAAATAAGGGAACAACATCTCTCTTGGAAGACTTTAAAGACGTAATTAATACCGCCTTAGACAAAAACAAAATAGCCATGGTAGTCTTTATAGATCTAACCAAATCATTCGATACACTTACACATCAACTCTTGTTAGAAAAGCTGAGGCAAGTTGGAATAGACGGGCCTCTTCACAGGTGGTTTACAAACTACCTCCAAAATAGAAAGCATATCACATGTATCGGATCAAACCGAAGCAGAGAGCTACCAGTAACCTGTGGCACAGGGAGCTGTACTCTCCCAAACTCTATTCAACATTTACACGCACGATATTAATCAGTTACCACTCAAAGGCAAGACACTCCAGTACGGAGACGATACAGCAATAATACCCATCCATAATAACGCAAGCATAGCCCAAACAAATATGCAGCATGATATAAATCTGATCATAGACTGGCTCACGAAAAACTCCATACTCCTAAACTCAGAAAAGACAAAATTAATGATATTCAGAAATCCACTGACTCGACCAGTTGATAACAAATATATAACCATCCAACATCCACTTTCCAACACAAAAAACACACAGAACAGCAAAACCACTACAATCACTCAGGTTGAAACAATACGATACCTTGGAATTTACCTCGATGCTGATATGAACTGGAATAGCCACATAAACCATCTACACAACAAACTCCGAACAATAAGTGGCAAACTCTACAGATTAAAAGACATAGTTCCCATACGCCTAAAAACACTAATATACAAAACACTATGCCAAAATATACTAAGATACGCTATAACAACGTATGCTTTCTGTGCACCCTACAAATTAAATAGATTAATGTCGCTACAGTACAAAATGACAAAACTGATCTTTTGGGAACAAAGAGAAAATCACGATCTTATAAACATTGCAATGTCAGAACACAAAATACTGACAGCAAAACATTTATGCCAATATGCAGCCTTGGTAAAACATTATTTCGATGCCACTACAGGACAGTTAGAAATACACACCGTAAAACAAGACCTCAGACAACTAATTATATCACATATAAATACAATAATCACTACGGAAAGGACACGCGAAACTTCTACATCCCAGACATGATAAACAAATTACCTTTTGAATACAGAAACCTTACAAACTACAATAGCCTGAAAAGAGCTCTAAGGACATACTACGAACAAGAAACACGCACCCAAAATACCATACAAACTTAATGAAACAATATATTCGCTCAGGCTTCCAGTTCAGCGACGCATCGGCACATTTCAATTTATTGTGTGGGGGAGTGCACGCGCGCGGGCGTGTGTGTGCGTGCGTGCGTGTGCGTGTGAGTGCGCGCGCGCGAATTTTTCAATCATAGATTCCGTAGCATCCTAACACAGCAAAAAAAAATACATAATAACCAACTGGTGTCATCCTCAGATAAGCTTACATTCGAGGATGAAAGGAAAAAAAAATTAGTTCTCATCCAAGATGTATCATATGTAACGAAATGCATGTAATGTACGTATCACAAGAAAACCAATGTATGTATTATATGTAACCCAATGTACGTAATGTAAATATCACATGTAAACAAACGTAAGTAATGTATCATATGTAAACAAATGAATGTAATGTATATAATAATTATAACAAATGTATGTAATGTATATAATAACTGTAACAAATGTATGCAATGTAAAAAAAAAATTATTTTAAAAGTAAATCATGAGTTTAAACCGTATGTTTGTGAAAATAAGAACACATAATTTTCAGATTGCATATGTGTAAATACTGTTGTATAATCACACCTTTTCAACTTGAAAAAAATATAGTAAACTACAACATGTAATATTATACAACTTATGTAACTCTGAACAATATAATTGTAAATTATTATTATGATTGTTATATAAAAAAAAAACTTTTATCATCATTACTATTTAAATCTCATTATATGTAGCACAAAGTGTTGAACCTTGTAAAATAATATACTGAATAGATGATCATTGTACATATGTAAATATTTGAAAGAACAATAAAAAAAATTATTATTATTATTAATAACAATATATTATTTTTGTGCTGCTTCTACCAAAATTCCAAACAACAAAAACAGCTCTGATTTCTGTAAATATGGGGGTTCCTGGAGTAAGGTCGACTGTGAGCATTCTGCCTTGTCAGACAGACGTCTTAATGCCAGTTTTGCTTACCACAAATAGAAGTGTTTAGACTCTTGGGAAGGATAGAAATCATTGATACCACTGCTCTTCACAATCAGAGGTCAGGGCTCTTGTGGGTGGGGGAAAGAATCAGAAAGCCTTTACAATTATTTTTAAACAAAACATATACTTATTTACGAGGGACAGAGAGAATTAAATGGGGGTAGGGGTGTTATTGATGATAGCTGATGAACTGCAGCCAAGGAGAATTGAAGTTGTATCGCAGGATAGCAAAAAGAGCTCATTTGAGGCTATTTGGTGTGAGATTGAGACTGGCAGAATAAAATATACCGTTGGGTGCTGCTAGACCAGATGATGAAATAGATGGTGGAGATAGTATGCATAAACAAATTGATGAAATGAGTAGAAGGAGGGTAATTATTATGGGATATTTCAACTATGGTAACATTGATTGGAAGGAGGAGAGGACACATATGAGGAAGGAAATGGATTTTATTCAATTATTAAGGGATAATTATCTGAGACAGCATGTAATTGAAAATACTAGGGGTGTGACAGTGCTTGACCTGGTAACAGCATCTCAGAAATTGACTGTAATGAATATGACCATGTTGTTGCCTATTGGTGAGAGTGATCATAAGGTCTTGACCTGGGAGGTGGCTAAAGGTGTGAAATTTGTGATTAAGACAGGGTATATGTGGAATTACCGTGCTAGCGAGTATGACAAGCTTAGGAGATTGCTTGGATCAGTGCCATGGGATGTACCAACTGCAAGGGCTGGATGTCAATAGAGCATGGGAAGTGGTCAAGGAGCATTTACAGGAAGTTAGGTGATTGTATACCTAGGGTCGAATAGTAAAACAAGTACGGGTTAAATGGATGAATAACAAACACCATTTAGCTTGACCTGCAAAAAAAAAAGATACAACTGTAGAGGGAATTTAAAGAAAGGGGTGACCTGCAGGCACACGAACGGTAAAAAGTGCAGGCCAGAAGGGTAAAGAGTGTGGTAAAAAAAGCAAAAGCGGATTATGAAAGGAAACTAACTATGCAAGCTAAAGAGAATCCCAAACAATTCTTTCAATATGCTGCAAGCAAGAAAAAAACTGTACACGGCAGAATGATTTTAAGGAATGACGATGGTAAGGACGTCACTGAATCACTCAATATAGTGGAGTTACTGAGCGAGCACTTTGCAAAAGTATATCATCCAGGTGGTGACATTGATAAAATGAAGGAACCATTAGTTTATATGGGAATTGTGATGAATGAAGTGGAGGTGAATAGTCTATTACAGAACCTTAATATAATATAAGAACCTTAATACATCTGTGGGATTGGATGGTATGCCGGCACAGGTCTTGCGTGAAGTGGCTAAGGAATTATCAGTGCCCTTGACCATGTTGTTTAATCTGAGTCTCGGGTCTGGTTTAGTCCCGAAGGTGTGGAAAGAGAGGAAAATAATTTCGCTGCATAAAGGAGGATATGTTTGCAAATTACCAACCGATCAGCATATCAGGAGTCATTGCCAAGGTCTTGGAGAAAGTAGTCAAGGGAAAAATACAGGAATGGATTGATGAAAATGAGATACTGTACGGGGGACAGCATGGCTTTGGCTTTGTGAAGGATAGATCATGCCTCAGTAACTTGCTCAAGTTTTGTAACAAGGTGATGGCTAAACTGGATAAGGGTAATGGGTTTACAGTGATACTGCTGGACCTGGCAGAGGCATTTTACAGGATACCACATGGAATTCTAATCTGTAAACTACAACATATGGGAATGGATATAGGGTTGGTGAGATGGATAGGTGGGTGGTTGATGGAGAGATATCAAAGAATAGTTTATTGAGGAGTAGAGCCCAAAAGACTGCCTCTGACTAGTGGTGTGCCGCAGGGTTCTGTTCTTCAACCACTGCTGTTTAATCTGTTCATTAACGATATAGGGAAGGATCTAAGAGGAACAGTTCATTTGTTCGCTGATGATGCAAAGTTGGGTAGGGCAATAATGAATGCAGAAGATCATCCTGCATCTTGCAGGATGATTTCGATAGATTGGAGTTCTGGGCTAAGGAGAATGGATGTCAATTTAATGTGACAAAATGTAAGGTTATGCATTTTGGGGTGAAAAGATTTAGCAGCAGTATGCCACATTGGTGGAACTGTACTCCAGGAGATTGATGAGGCCAGGGATTTGGGAGTGTTGGTGGATAGGGAATTGAAGTTTAGGGGGCACATTGCAAAAGTAGCTAAATCAGCTCATCAACTCACTTGGTTGTTGAAAAATAAATTGACGAGCAGAGACAAGCAAGTTATTGTACCTCTGTACTGAGTCTTGATAATATCTCATCTTGACTACTGTGCTCAGATTTGGTCACCTAGGTTCCTTCTTGATGGGGGGGGGGGATCCAGAGGCGAGTGACTAAGATGATAGCGGGTCTATGGAATGAACCATATGAGAACAGGTTGAAGATTTGTGGGTTGCAGAAATTGGTTGTAGGCAGAGAGGGGAGATATGATTGAGACATTCAAATTGCTAAAGGGTTTCTATAGGATTAATTTAGAGGATATTTTTGAGATCACGACTGGTGGTGAGAGAACTAGGGACACCTATGGAAGCTGGGGAAGAGTGTGGTTAGCAGGGGTGTTAGAGCTGGGTTCTTTACTTTTATTATTATTATTATTATTATTATTATTATTATTATTATTATTATTATTATTATTATTATTATTGATACCTCCAAGGAGTCCGAAGACTCATCGCGGGAGGATACCTACAACTGTCTCAACCACTACACCTAACCTCTACTACGAATCATCTCCATCAACCGCCCACCACAACTAGTATTTTTTGTCTGTAAATTGCGTGTGTTCTGAAGGGCCGATTTGTCTGTATGCGGGATGAAAAACCCGAGCTTCCGGGAGAAAAAACCCTGCTACCTCCGTATGAGATCGGCTAACTCACCTTCGACTGAAATCGTCCAGATAAAGATCCCTCCCGTCGCGATGAGAATCGAACTTAGGCCTATTCCAATCGAAGGGCGCAATGTACCGTCGTTCTTCCAATTGGGCTACGAAGGCGCTTTAGAGTGGTAAATGAGTGGAATGAGCTGCCAGAGTCTGTTGTGGGTGCTATGACGGTGAGTGAGTTCAAGGGAAGGTGTGATAGATACTGTGAGAATGTCGTATAGTTGTGTGGACATTTAGGGCCTCCCTCGATGAGCCTAAGGACACCTTGGAGTCGCCCTTAATAATAATAATAATAATAATAATAATAATAATAATAATTACACAGAAACAGATAATTATAGCTTTGTGATAGATGTAGGATGCGAAAAAGTCTTGTAAAAGGATACGTTAAGACGATTCCGAAGGATCTTTGGAACATGCATATGTTTGTGCTTAATTACATATGCTTCCTTCTGTAAGTAGGAAGTATTTTTGTAAAGTAATAACTTATAAAAACAGTAATTTATTGTTTATAATTTTATAACGTTATTAATGATATAAATTCTGTTATTACCCAAGAAAAGAATATTAAATAAAAGTATAATCAAGTCCAATAAACCGGGAATGTCGATAGACTTAGTTATTTCTTATGAAAACAAAATACGAAATTTATTTTTACATACTTTTTTTTTTTATTAGTTTATTTATTTTTCTGGGTAGCAAAGTGTTGTTTAGAATGAACCAAATTTCTATCGGAAAGGTAATTCGACTTAATGATAAATTTTGCTGATATACTAGAAACTTGTTTTAGGAATTTTCGTACTACTAATACAGAATATATGAAATAGTGTTTATTAGGCTTACTATTATATATTCGTTTTATTTTGCTGATATTACCTAATGCGATAAGAAAAAATGAACTATCATCAAATAACAAAAATATATCGTCGTCGTGTACAGCTTCGTTTCAACCAACTATGCAATCGGGGAACAGTGTATCAGTTGGTCACAAGGATTGCAGCATCGTGCAGTATTGTGTCATTGCCTAGTGCTCAAACAAGTGGTTATCAGTGTTGCGCGAGAACCGAGAAGGATATAGAGGTGTTATTTCTAACGATTGTTTATTTATATTTTTTAACATTGAAGTGAAGTGAGAACAAAGTATTACGACAATACTAAATAAATAAAAAAAAACTTGGAATACTTAGACTGGCTATCAAGTAAGTAAGTATTATTTTTAACCCTAATCGGTTAAAAATTGCGGAATATAACTGAAGGACTGTTATAGATAAATGTATCTTGATTTTCATATTATAGTATAGAGTTTCATTTATATAAACAGTGGGATGCCATTTCAATGAGGACACGCATATTCTTATTTATTTCTTGTTCCGGAAATTGCACTGGTTGCATCATGAAGAAAATTTGTATAAGTTTATAAGTGTGATTTGCTTTAAATGCGCAGAGTATAGAATAGGCCTTTACTTCTCCTTCGGGGGGGGGGGGGATGTTGCGATTTAAAAAATGTGTTTTATTCAGAAACGATTTTCCCTTACGAACTTTTGTCAGTAATCTTTCTACCAGATCTTGTCAGTATTCCTTCACCATACACCTGTTGTGGGAAAGATAGGCAGAAGCATTGAAAATATCAGCTGCATTGCGAATGGAGAACCTATAGAACAAGTAAAACATTGCAGCTACTTAGGAACGATTTTTTAGTGAAGATGATAAATTAAATATGGAAATAGACAAAAGAATTAGTAAAGCTGGTATGGTAGGAAGTCAACTGAAGAAATGTATATGGAATAAGAGAGAAATTAGTCAAAAGATTATATTAGCTGTATACAAGACAGTGTTCAAACCAATTTTAACCTGTGGATCTGAGAGCTGGGTCAGAAGTAAAACACTTGACCAAAGACTAGAGACCACAGTATGAGAGTCCTGAGAAAGATTAGGGGCATGAACAGATGGCATCAATGGCAATATCATATGAAAAACGAGGATATTAGGAAAGAACTTGACATTGTCAGCATCCAGGAATGTGTTAGTAGAGTTAATCTCAGGTGGTATGGTCACTTAAACAGAATGAGCGAGGAAAGATTAGCCAAACAAGTGTTTTCTGCCAGGTTGGCAGGAAAAAGACCCAGAGGAAGACCAAGATATAGGTGGATTGATATGGTAAAAAGTGCCTTAGAAGATAGATATATAAATATAAGATCTGACAATGTTGTAGCTTTGACAGGTAACAGATTGATTTGGCAGAAAATTATAGGTAGGAAGTTAATAATGATATAGATTTTTCATGTAGTACTATCATATCCTGTACACTCCTTGAGGGTAAATGTCAGGAATTTGATGATGACGACTTTTACGGACTCATTGCACTGATGAGAATTGCACTTAACAATAAGTCATATACACACCCACCCACACCAATATATATGTTTGTAACACAGCACTCATGTTTCTGGTTCGTGTATCCCATTTTAGAAAATAACAAAGTACATGCATAAATTGTTGTTAGCCCATTGTTAAAGAGTGTGTGTGATATGGGAATATATGTTAGATCAGTTGATCAATATATAAATTGTTATTTAAGAATTGATATTCCTTCTCAGGGTTAATGGATGCCACCTATTACTCTATAGGCCAGTGCTACTGGGTTGTCAAAGCTAAGATATGTTGGTGATCTCCTCAGTTTATGCAGTTTAGTGTGTGCAATGGTTTGAGTTGTGCTGGGATACTGCACTGTACTATTCAGGCTAACATGACAGAACTAGCCTATCTCCAAATCAGTGTTTGCCTACTGAGTAAATTTAGAAACAGTATTTTTCCTTGTCTTGTTTTTACATTATTGTTATTAACCAGATCTGTCCATGGAGTGCAAAGACTCATTGCACTGATGAGAACTGCACTGTTAAGTGCAGTTCTCATATATTCTCATATATGTTCTCATTCTGAGAATATTCTCATTCTGAGAATATTGTCTTCGAATTTCGTAAAACTTCTGATATAATGTCGTATTATCAACACAATGTTTAAGCATCTCTGTAGCGCAGTTGGAAGAACGACAGTGCGCCCTTCAATTGGAAAAGGCCTAAGGATTCTCGTCATGATGGGAGGAATTTTTATATGGACTTTTTCAATCAAAAGTGAGTTAGCTGATTTCATACGGAGGTAGCAGGGTTTTTTTCTCCCAGGATCTCAGGTTTTTCATCCTGCATACAGATAAATTGGCCTTTCAGAACACACGCAATTTACAGACAAAAAATACTTGCTGTGGTGGGGTGGGGGCAGTAGATGGTGCTGATGTTGTTGATTGGTGGTAGAGATTCGGTGTAGTGGTGGAGACAGAGAGTTGTACAATAGGTGTCCTCCCGCGATGAGTCTTCGAACTCCTTGGAGGTGTCATGAATAATAATAATAATTATTATTATTTTGTGATACCTCCATGGGCTGCAAAGACTCATGAAGGGAGGACACTTGCCCTACATCTCTCCATCTCCACCAATGAATTACAGCAAACCTCATCACCAATGCCATCTATTGCCCATCATCATTAGTATTTCCACAGACAATCACAAACATCCATGTCCATGGCAGGATTCGAATGCGCAGCCTTTTGGCTGGGGAGCAGATACGCTAACCACTCAGCCACCCAGGCCAAGTAAATATCACTCTTATTTACTGCTGCCTAACCTAACTTAGAATCATCAGAAAAAACTGCTGGATGTTGCTCTTTTAATATCTCTGGGAAAGGATTAAAAACTCTATTTAATATTTCTCCTTATTTTCTCTAATTCACAGAGATATCTTCAGGCACTACAATATAAAAATTGGAGTGAACAGTAGACTAAGTGCAGAGGTCTGTGGCATTCCACTCACCTACTTTCTTTTTGATTCTACTATTCTACCCATTTGCTTAGTAGACTTGGAAAATTGCCATATTATATCCTGTCAAATTCCTCTAAATGTCCAGTAATATAACCATTTCTTTTATGCAACTCCACCATCACTATATTTAGTTTAATCCTTTATCCAAGTGAAGATACTTCAGGGGCAAACTTTGTTTGCTAACACTTGTATAAAGGATTAAACTAAATGTATTATACTCTAATCAAGTGGAAAAAAAAACTTCCAGCATCTTTCTCTAAATCCAGAGTAATTTTAATAATAAGGTGGTACACCTTTTGGCAACTCGTATAAGTAAATATGACCTCTCCATTGCTTCTGCCTTAGTATCACCACTTCTGGGTCTAGCTCCCACTGACGAGATCTCAATAAAGGTCGAAACTGGTCTGGGTAGTGGCCCTTCCCGTAATGCATAGCATTATACATGTCCACAAGGAGATGTGCTTTGCTTTATGGGAGATACTGAGACAGGGAGTGATGAGAGCTTGGTCCTAGGCAACTCTTACTAAGACTAAGGCAACTCTTACTAAGGTAAGAGTTGCCTTAGTCCTGAAGATACTTCAGGTGCAAACTTTGTTTGCTATCACTTGGATAAAGGATTAAACTAAATTTATTGTACTCTAACCATGCGAAAAAAAAACTTCCCGCATCTTTCTCTAAATCCAGAGTAATTTTAATAATAAGGTGGTACACCTTTTGGCAACTTGTATATGTAAATATGACCTCTCCATTGTTTCTGCCTTAGTATCACCACTTCTGGGTCTAGCTCCCACTGACGAGATCTCAATAAAGGTCGAAACTGGTCTGGGTAGTAGCCCTTCCTTTAATGCATTGCATTATACATCTCCACAAGGAGATGTGCTTTGCATTATTGGAGATACTGAGAGGGAGTGATGAGAGCTTGGTCCACCTTTACCACATTTGAGTTGCCTTAGTCCTGAAGATACTTCAAGTGCAAACTTTGTTTGCTAACACTTGGATAAAGGATTAAACTAAATTTATTATCTCTAACCAAGTAGAAAAAAACTTCCAACATCACTATATTATAAGAGCCATATTGTCTCTTACAAAGTAACAAGTTCAAATGGCATTCACTAGCTTTTTCAAAGCCTTAACCACCATTCCAGATAATCCTATCTGTTATTATATTATTATTATTATGTGACACCTCCATGGGCTGCAAAGACTCATGAAGGGAGGACACTTGCCCTACATCTCTCCATCTCCACCAATGAATGACAGCAAACCTCATCACCAATGCCATCTATTGCCCATCATCATTAGTATTTTCACAGACAACACAAACATCCATGCCCATGGTGGGATTTGAATTCGCAGCCTTTTGGCTGTAGAGCAGATATGCTAATCACTCGGCCAACCAGGTCGGCAATAGAGATCAATAGATGTAATCGGTATTTAAAAATCAAGTCTTTTATCAGTGTTTCAATACCTGCATACTTCCATGTAAACATTTTTTACAGCATATCAGCATACTGTGGATTAAACAATGCTTTGCAAATATGAGGGGGGTGGGGTGCAAAATCTATATGTACAAATGGCCATTGGTGAATTAAAAAAAAAATCCAAGGTCTGCAGTCCACATCATAGCACAGATCTTTGGCCCACTGAGCTACTTTAACCTTTTGTTAAAGTTAAGAAAGCACTGGTACAAAAGAATTTTAAAAATTTGAATTTTATATCAGATGGATATGGATAATTTCAATCTATTAAAAATATTTCTAGGGCTGTTGTGTTCATGACTTAGACCTTTAATCTTCTGTAAATTAATCATTTAAAATTAGTGAAAGCATTATCACATTGCATTAACCAGTAATATAGGATAATGTTTTTCTCCTGTGAGATGGAATTGTCATATCACACCACTAAATGAACCAAACTACTGCAAGAATCTATGCAGATTGTCATTAGCAAAGTGAAATGAATTAAAAAACTAATTTTCTTAGCTATATTTCTGACTTGATTATATCCTTCATGTTATACTTTACATTTAAAGCCATTGATATTAAAATCTCTTATGGAGGCAGCAGATATTTTTTCTCCCAGAAACTCAAGTTTTTCATCCCACATAAAAACAAATCAGTCTGAGCACACACACATACATGATTTACAGACTGAAAATGTTAATGGACTATAGATATATACATAATGTATATAATGTAATAGTGGCTTTATGAAATTCACAACAATTAACAACTTTAAATTTGAAAAATAAGAACTGTATACTGCAATGATTACCAGCCCATGTAAATATTGAAAGCAATGAGAGAGCAGACAGACTAGCCAAAGAAGCAAGATACTGACCTCAAAAATGTAGCGCAGTTGGAAGAATGACGGTACATTGCGCCCTTCGATTGGAATAGGCCTAAGTTCGATTCTCGTCACGACAGGAAGAATCTTTATGTGGACTTTTTTAATCGAAGGTGAGTTAACTGATCTCATACAGAGGTAGCAGGGTTTTTCTCCCGGAAACTCGGGTTTTGCATCCTGAATACAGATAAATCGGCCCTTCAGAACACACACAATTTACAGACAAAAAATACTAGTTGTGGTGGTGGGCGGTAGATGGGGTTGATGGAGGTGATTGGTAGTGGAGGTTCGGTGTAATGGTAGAGATGGTTGTATAGTAGGTGTCCTCCCGCAGTGAGTCTTCAGACTCCTTGGAGGTGTCAGGAATAATAATCACACCCACTATCACTAACTGATGCTAACTCTGTCACAAAAATAAGATTGGTAAAACAAACTGTCAAGAAGAAGAAGAATGAAATCAGCAAAATTAATGAAAATAGACAAATAACCACAATCATCACCAGACTAGGAACATTTTAAAGGCATGAAAATTCATCCGGACAGTGCTAGAATCGATGAAATATGCAAGACCTCTCCAGGAGTCGAACACCTTCCCATATCTATTTTTGTCAAGCAATTGCTGCTACTCTACAGAAAATTAACAATAACCCTATAAAAAAAGTTCTACTCCATCAAAGTTTAACAGATTGCCAAAGCAGTTCTACATGCCCACGGTCATATTAGAAGCTCTTCAACAGACTCGACAACAACAGTGGCTTTCTTTATAGATGAAGGATTGAGTAGAGTAGGCGATAGAGTGTGTCTTCCCGCAAGTCCTTAGAATATACAATGGAATCATAACCTCTCTATTTCTGCATGTCAAGGTTCTCTGCGTCATTGCCGTTATTCGATGTGATGTCTTCACAACTTGTGCAATGTGGCCCCTGAATTTCAGATCCTTGTCCATCCACCATCATTCCTAAATCTCTCATCTCCTCTGCATCTGTTAAAGTTTTCCCACCAAGTGTATACTTTGCATCCCATCATTGCTTACCAAATCCCAAAACTTGGCAACATTGAACTGATAGTTCCACTTATTTGCCCATTCATGCAATCTATTCAAGTCCTCTTGTAAGGCATTAACATCAGCCTGATTGTGCATTGCTCTCCCCAGTTTTGCATCATCTGCAAACAGCTGGATATCACTAGCTAAACCCAACCCAATATCATTAACATACAAATTGAACAACAATGGCCCCAAAACTGACCACTTTAGCACACCACTTGTGACCTTTCTCTTTCAAGATACTGCACCCCATATACAACTTTCTGATATCTATCCGATAGCCAGTCACTGATCCAACACGGAAGTCTGTTATCCAATCCTATGTGTTTCAATTTATTTAAGGGCTTGTCATGTGGCAGTTGATCAAAAGGCTTTGCAAAATCCAAGTATATCACTGCATATGCATATCCTAAGGTATTGGTCACCTTGTTATATTACATAAGTAAGTTAGTAAAACATGATCTCCTCTTAACAAACCCATGCTGATAACCACAGACAATACTGCTGTTATCAACCCATTTCTGTATCCTTCTTCTCACCAATCTCTCCAGGACCTTCACCACAACTTAATGCAAGAATTCATCATGACACTAATGCCAACAAGATAACTTATGACAGGTTTGTGGTACTGTGGAACCTTTGCTGGAGCCTTTGAAAAAGCAATGACCAAATGCTTTGGAAGAGATTCTTCGAAAAGGAGGATGCAAATTCTGAGACCTCATCAGAACCTGAGACCAAATACAATAAATAAGTTCATAAGTTTTTATTGATGTTTTTCTTGAGAGAGAGAGAGAACTAGAATACATTTGCTTGCAAGTGAATGTATATGCTTGAGCATTCATTAATACTGTGAACAGATGCTTGGATTTGTGCACATAGCTATAATTAAGATAAGGGAGGATTCAGATCTGAAAAGTTTACATTTAGGCAATCTTAGTGCTGCTAGAATAATAGAACAAATGTGTAATTATTCTCCTTTCTTCTCATTATTTCCTATTTCATCTGTTTCTTCATGTCTAGTGTTTACATTTGTCTGAACAGTATGGTGTCACCAAAACCCTTATCAACAGAGCCTCCAGCTTCTGTTCTACCCAGATGCTGAAAGTTTATTTTTCATTTGGTTAGAGTATAATAAATTTAGTTTAATCCTTTATCCAAGTGTGAGCAAACAAAGTTTGCGCCTGAAAGTATCTTCAGGACTTGGGTAAGGTGGTACAACACCAGGGCACTCCTTGCAAAGGTGGAGCAAGCTACCAACACTCTTACCTCAGTATCTCCCATAATGCAAAACGCATCTCCTTCTGGATATGTCTAGTGTTATGCATTAAGGGAAGGGCCACAACCCAGACTACTTTCGACCTTTATTGAGGTCTCTTCAGTGGGAGCCAGGCCCAAGTGGAGATACCAGGCAGAAGCATTAGCAGGCCCCCACTGAAGAGACCTCAATAAAGGTCGAAACTAGTCTGGGTTGTGGCCCTTCCCTTAATGCATAACATTAGACATATCCGCAAGGAGATGTGTTTTGCATTATTGGAGATACTGAGGTAGGAGTGTTGGTAGCTTGCTCCACCTTTGCAAGGAGTACCCTGGTGTTGTACCACCTTACCCAAGTCCTGAAGATACTTTCAGGCGCAAACTTTGTTTGCTCACACTTGGATAAAGGATTAAACTAAATTTATTATTATGTTCTACCCAGACTTCCCTTATGGCTGAACTCTCCTTTTATTCACCAGACCCTGTCCTGTCCAATGGTTACAATGCCCAAAAAAATATTACCTTTTCCTCCTATCTCTTCATATCTCTTTCAACGTGTAGATTGTTCCTTATATCCAAGACACTCAGAAAAAATAACTAGAATTTTAAAGAAATATAATCTCTGCACTGCTTTCAAGCCTTATTTGCAGCTATCTTCCCTTCTCTGCTCTCTTAAGAATCCACTTCCTCCTTTCTCTGTTCATGTGTTTATAAGGTTCCTTCTTGCAACTTGTATTATGGTCAGACTGGGAGATCTGCATCCCCCTTGATGAACACAAGAAATACATCTGCTGCCACAACTATGGTCGATCAGGACTAGCTAGCCATACCTTGCTTACCTTTTTTTACAGGATCAGACAGAAAAATACTATGCTTCGTCATAGTAAATAAAAACTTGAAAGACTTTTTAGCAGCAGCAGATTAAAAAAACACAAACAGCCTAATCTAAACGAATATGGCTGTGTTAAAATTCCCAAGATTTGTGAAACTTTAATTCTTAGGCCTTCTACCCAACAGCTGAGCTTACCAACTGCACCCATAGAGGGTGACCCCTCATAGGACTTCAGGCTTAAAATAGTCCAATTTCTTCCACTCATTGTTGTGTGTGTTTTTATGTGTTCTCTTACAATTTTAATGTTGTATTCCTGAAAGATGTCTTCCTGACAGAGAAGATATATCGGAAAGTTAAACCTGCCATTTAATTATTTCTCTATACTGTATTCATGTTGTTTATTATTTTAACGGTATAATAGAACACAGAAACTAAGTAAATAATTGATTTATTAACTTGATGCTGATATTTCGCTGGTATTATAACTAGCATCTTCAGAGCACAAAAACACTGTTTGTCACAATACGCGAGATTAAAACAACATGGTGTACATTAACAAAATTGTAGCAGCAACACAAAGACTAGAGTCCTGATTTTGGCGCCCTCTATCTGAAAAAAAAAAAAAAAAACGCTATCATATATTGCTAGAGTCCTAGAAAAGTGCTAGTTTTTCCTTAATGTGACTGTCTCCCAGATCTTCGGCAAGTTAATACAGCCATATTTGTTGAGATTTGGAGTGTGTTTTAGGGCTTCTGTCGCCTCTAAGAACAATCTCTCTGATTTATATGGGTTTCTGTGTAGTACTTTTGTGTTTTTCCAGTTGATCCTGTGTGCAGGGGTATCCAGAGCATGGTCTGCTAGGCCCGACTTCCCATAATGATATTTCCGGACGTATCGTTTATGTTCGCTGATGCGGATATTCACAGTTCTTCCTGTTTGACCGTAGTAGGCTTGATTGCATGAGCAGGGTACTTGGTAGACTCCTGGATGTGATAAAGGAGGAATGCTGTCCTTGGGTGAGCGGATGAGGGTGGCTAATTTGCTACATGGTCTGAATGTAGTGCGTAGTTTATGTTTAATGAGAATTCTTGAGATCTTTTCGGATGTGCCTTTAATGTAAGGGATGGTGACTGTTTTGTTGTAGTTCTCTGTGGTGGATGGTGGGAGGGGGTTTCTTAGGAGTGTTTAGTATTTTGTTTATTTTTTGTGGATTGTAGCCGTTGGCCAAGAAGGTGTGGTGTGAGTCAGTTCAGCAGTAAGAGCCTTGTCATTTGAACAGATTGCTCTCGCTCTATGGGTTAGCGTTTTTAATATGCCATATTGTTGAGAAGGATGATGGTGTGATTGTTTGTGTAAGTATCTGCCTGTATGTGTGGGTTTTCTGAAAACTGAAAATGATAAGGAACCATCTGGGAGACGTGTGATGAGTGTATCCAGCAAGGGCAGACAGTTGTTGGCTTCCGGTTCCATAGTAAAGTGGATTTTTGGGTGTTGGCTATTTAAATGTGCTAAGAATGTTTTCAATGTCTCAGGGCCATGTGGCCAAATGGCAAGCACATCATCAACATAGCGTAGCCAAAGTGTTGGTTTGAGAGTGGCTGTATTGATTGCTTGTTTTTCCAGGTGTTCTATGTAAAAGTTGGCTAGGGGGGGAGAAAGGGGGGAGCCCATGGCTGTCCCATCAATTTGTTTGTATATTTTCCCTTTCCATGTGAAATATCCTGCATGTATTGTGAATTTGAATAGTTCAAATATATCAGGGGGGAAGTGTGACTTCAGTAGATTGAGGGTTTCTATTAGTGGTACATTTGTGAATAGTGAAGTGATGTCAAAGCTTACTATTAAGTCTGAGCTTTTTAGGGTGAGGTGTTGTAAGATGCTTTTTAGGTGTGCTGAATTTTTGATAAAGGAGGGAGAATTGTTAGTGAGAGTGGCTAGTAGCTTTGCTAAATGTCTAGCCAGTTTGTATGTGGGACTATTTATACTGTCCACAATTGGGCGTAGGGGTGTGCCTGGTTTGTGAATTTTTGGTGATCCATAGATCCTCGGTGTTCTAACATGGAAGGGTTTGAGTTTGTTAACTGTGTCTTTGGGCCAGGAAGTGACTTTTTTTAATAATTTTCGTGCCTTATTCTTTTGTGTGTTGGTGGGATTGCGATCTATAATTTTGTATGTTGACTGATCTTGTAATAGTGTGTGCATTTTGTTTTCATATTCAGTTGTGTCCATACAGCCACTCTCAAACCAACACTTTGGCTACGCTATGTTGATGATGTGCTTGCCATTTGGCCACATGGCCCTGAGACATTGAAAACATTCTTAGCACATTTAAATAGCCAACACCCAAAAATCCACTTTACTATGGAACCGGAAGCCAACAACTGTCTGCCCTTCCTGGATACACTCATCACACGTCTCCCAGATGGTTCCTTATCATTTTCAGTTTTCAGAAAACCCACACATACAGGCAGATACTTACACAAACAATCACACCATCATCCTTCTCAACAATATGGCATATTAAAAACGCTAACCCATAGAGCGAGAGCAATCTGTTCAAATGACAAGGCTCTTACTGCTGAACTGACTCACTTACGCCACACCTTCTTGGCCAACGGCTACAATCCACAAAAAATAAACAAAATACTAAACACTCCTAAGAAACCCCTCCCACCATCCACCACAGAGAACTACAACAAAACAGTCACCATCCCTTACATTAAAGGCACATCCGAAAAGATCTCAAGAATTCTCATTAAACATAAACTACGCACTACATTCAGACCATGTAGCAAATTAGCCACCCTCATCCGCTCACCCAAGGACAGCATTCCTCCTTTATCACATCCAGGAGTCTACCAAGTACCCTGCTCATGCAATCAAGCCTACTACGGTCAAACAGGAAGAACTGTGAATATCCGCATCAGCGAACATAAACGATACGTCCGGAAATATCATTATGGGAAGTCGGGCCTAGCAGACCATGCTCTGGATACCCCTGCACACAGGATCAACTGGAAAAACACAAAAGTACTACACAGAAACCCATATAAATCAGAGAGATTGTTCTTAGAGGCGACAGAAGCCCTAAAACACACTCCAAATCTCAACAAATATGGCTGTATTAACTTGCCGAAGATCTGGGAGACAGTCACATTAAGGAAAAACTAGCACTTTTCTAGGACTCTAGCAATATATGATAGCGTTTTTTTTTTTTTTTTTTTTTTTTTTTTTCAGATAGAGGGCGCCAAAATCAGGACTCTAGTCTTTGTGTTGCTGCTACAATTTTGTTAATATACACCATGTTGTTTTAGTCTCGCGTATTGTGACAAACAGTGTTTTTGTGCTCTGAAGATGCTGGTTATAATACCAGCGAAATATCAGCATCAAGTTAATAAATCAATTATTTACTTAGTTTCTGTGTTCTATTATACCGTTAAAATAATAAACAACATGTTCGACGAACACATAAGTCTATCCACACGTATACTGTATTCATTTCATAAAAAAGAAATAGCGTAAGTCTTAAAATCAAAGTATTGTTGTTTTAGCTGTAGATGGTGTTATATTGATCTATAGGTTGTACCTATTATTTCAGTTGTACCAATTATTTCGGTTGTACCTATTATTTTGTTGCTTATAAAGGTATAGCAACAGAAAGATTAGAATTTTCAAGCCTTCTTGCAGAAAATTCTGATCTTTTTGTTGATTACATTTTAGAAGCTGCTCAAAAACATCTGATAAACTAATAGGCATTTTAGCAGATAGTACTCTCAAACTATGATGGCTTAAAAAAAAAACGAATGGTAATAAAACTATTTTTACTAAACTTTAATAAGAAAGGTTGAACAGAAAAAATAATAAATGTAGAGAATCCAGTTCACAGTTAGAATAGGAAATCTTAAATCATTTTGTGTAAATCAAATATAATTTTTTTTGGTGGGGGGGGGGGACATAGCAAGACAACAGTGACTCACTAGAACCAGCTCTATATCTGTTTGTTGAACTGTGTTATAGATGTAAATCCTCTTTCTTGAGTCAAGATAAATACCCAAATATTTTGAGTTTTTTCAGCAAGGAAGTCTTATCTTTCTTCTGATATGAAAACTCGGATAAAATTGTTTTTGAAACTATTCAGAAAACATTTTTACATGAAATGATTGAGAAGGTCACAGGCTTTGTAGTTTTTTTTTTTTTTTTTTTTTTTTTTTTTTTTTTTTTTTTTTATAAAGAAACTGACCATCTCATGAAGATTACAATGTGACAATAAATTTTTTTTACATAGTAATATGAAAACAGAAATGGAAATCCTGCCTGTGGTTCAGTACATTCAAGAATACTCCTGTCCATCCATTTAATGTATTTTGAAATGGAATAAGTTTCCTTGATTACATATTTTTATTTGGAAAATATTATTGTATTACTTAAGTTAAGGGATATTGCATCCCATATCGTTTCTTAGCCGAATAAGAAACTCAGAGTTTCATGCCGAATATAGTAGAAACTATATAGAGTTCGGCGATTCCGAGCGTAAGCAAGGTAGTGCAAGCTGAGGCAACTTATGTCGAAGGTGGAGCAAGCTCCGAATATCGCCGAATTGAAGCCTTTGGCTCTTCATATATCTAATAAGTTATTAAGACACCTCTCGGCAATACTCATAGAAGGGTTGTAAGTTCTGTTCGCTACGAACTTGGTATTAACTAGCTCTACCTACTCACTGATGAGACCTCAATGAAGGTTGAAACCGGTCTGGGTAGTGACCTTCTCTCATAATGTAGAACAGTAATACAGCTCCTAGGAGCTAAGTTCACATTATAGGTAAATATCAAGAATAGTGATCGGAGCTTGCTCCACCTTTGACATGAGTTGCCTCAGCTTGCACTACCTTAAGGGTCAGTTGCTGCAATATCCAGGTATTTGCTTTGCTTACACTTGGAATCGCCAAACTCTATATAGTTTCTACTATATTCGGCATGAAATTCCTTGAGTTTCTTATTTGGCTAAGAAACGATATGGGATGCAATATCCCTTAACTTAAACAAGTCATATGTCGCTGAATTGAAGCCTTTGGCTCTTCATATATCTAATTATTGTATTACATTATTATTATTATTATTACAGGCACCTCCATGGAATCAGAAGCCTCACAATACCTCTCATACTTCTTAACACTCATTCACTATCAGAGCACTTGCCAATGCTTCTCCCAATCCATTTCAGTTTTTCACCACTCTCTAAGCAGAAAAGTCTAGTCCACACTCTCTCACACACACACACACCCTTACTAACATTCTTACACAATTTTCAGGGGTGACTTCTACTTGAAAATTTCTTTTATCAGTTTATTTAGAACTTTTTAGTCACTTATAATTATTTTTTTTTATCATATCTCCTCATTTTTGCTTCTCAACTAAATTTTGCATCCTACACAACTTCAATCCATTCTCATAGGGAGCATTCCATAGACCTATTATCATCCTGGTCACTCCTCTCTGCCTCCTCATCTTTAAGAAACCTTGGTGACTAAATCTGCACATAGCAGTGAAGATTAGCCATATAGCCTTATAAAGACAAATAGCAACCTCCCTATCTACTTATCAGTGTGTTCTTCAGGATGAAGGTATTCTTTGAGCTATTTTGTAAACTTTTGCAATATATACCCTCTGAATTTCATCTCTTTGTCCAAATCCTTAGCCACTTAATTTCCTGCAATCCTGTACATCACTGTGATATGCAGTATATATGCATATATATACACACAGTAATATGCAATCTTTTCATGCTAAAATAAAAATGCCCAATTTAACGTTTTGCCACATTAACCTGACAACCATTTTCCTTTGCTGCACTTTTATTTAAATCATCCTGCAGGATTTCTATATCACCTTTATAAACTATTGCTCTCCCTAATTTTGCATCACAAGCAAACAACTGAATACTTCTCCCCCCACCTCCAAATTCATTCTCTGTATCATTAACATATAAATTAAACAGTATTTATTAAATAATTTAAGGAATTTACAACAATGTACACAGGATATAAATTAATTAAACTTTAATCTATATTTCCAATATTTCAGCAACGTCATGTTGCCATCTTCACAGTAACTTAAAATAAAGACACATGCATGCAGGCACTAACACAGTAAATGAGGATGAAGCAGGAAGCTATTGTTTCTCCTAAAAGTCCTGATGGTGCTCCCTAGCAGGCCATGTAGGTATTCTTGGCTGTTGGACTGAAGGTCTTCTGATGTAAGTCTCCCAAATTTGGGCAGTCTCATGCAACCAAATTTGTTGAGGTTTGGACTGTTTCTTAGGGCTGAGGCTGATTTCATGAATAGCCTTTCAAATTTGAATTTACTACAGTGTATTACCGTGGCTTTCTCCACCATATTCTGTGGCGTGTATCCAGAGCATGGTCTGCAAGACCAGAGTGGCTGTACTGGTGAAACCGGATGTAGTCTTTAAGTTCCTGTGAAGATGGCAATGTGACATTGCCGAAATATTGGAAATATAGATTAAAGTTTAATTTAATTTATATCCTGTGTACGTTGTAAATGCCTTAAATTATTTAATAAGCATGTTTAACCAACGTCTAAGTCTTTCTACGAGAAAAATTAAACAGTAATGGCCCTTGCACATAGCCCTGAGGCACGCTATTAGTCATCTTTATTCTCGTAGATTCTGCTTTGTCATATTACTACTCTCTGGTGTCTGTCAGTCAGCCACCTCCAATAGTTTCATGCCATTCTCATTTGATCCAACTTTTGTAATAGTTTTCCATTTAGCATTCTGTCAAATGCTTTTGCAGAATTCAGCATTATCATAATGTAGTCATTTCCTTTTTCCAATTGCTGTCACTTTAATATAAAATGAATAAATTATTAAGACGGGATCTACATTATTGCAGAGTTGTGTTGCCCACCACAGAATATCATATTCTTATTCAGCCATTCCTGAGTTTTACCTTTAACCATGTTGTATCCACTACTCCTGAAATACTAAGCATTCTGTAATTTGCTACTTCTGTCTTGGAGGCTCCTGTAAATGAACAGTCCTGTCCTTTTTCTATTCTCTGGGAACCTAGCCAGAACTGATAATAGTTTGGTTAGAGGCACTGCACTATTTTACATCAGCCTCTATCATATCAGCAACTACAATATCTCCACTTGGATGATACATCTTTACAAAATGATCACTTACAAGAAGAACGTATTTGTTAAGGAAATTACAACGTAGACTAATATTAACTAAAATAAATTTAATTAATATTCCAATATTTCAGCAAAGTCAAATTACCATCTTCAGGGAAGGAACAAAATATAATAAGATATGTGCATGCAGGTACCACACTAAGTAATGAAGATGAATCTTGTCAACTGGGAGTAGGCCTAAAGTCCTAAATAGTGTGCCCTCTAGTGGATTAAATTGGGCATCTTTGGCTAAAGTATGAAGGATGAGAGCTTCCCAAATTTAGGGCAATTTCATGCAACCAAATTTGTTAAGATTAGGCTAGTTTCTTAAGGCAGAAGTAGATTCAAGGAAAAGTCTTTTGTATTTATATTTGCTGCGATGCAGCAAAGTGGCTTCCTTTAGTGTATTCTATGGTGGGTGTCCAAAGCATGGTCAGCAAGTCCTGAGTGACTATAGTGATGTAAATGGATATACAGGCAAACCTCGCTTAATGCAATTAATTAATCCATCAATTAATGTTAATCTGCTCTAAGCGAAATCACATTAAACGAATAAAATAAACAACAGGAATAATTATAATTCATAAATAAATAATTCAATAATTATAATAGTATAAATTTGAAAAAAAATAAAAATACAGTATAAGCTATATTAGAGGATAAAATCATCAAACTTAATAAAAATCAATTGCTTAAATTTTTATTTAATGTCTAAACATTTGATTGAGCTACTTTTTTACAAAAAAATTAAGTAAAGATGTTTGGATCATGCTCGACTTTTTCATCTTGTCATGCAATTTGCAATAGCTGGCAATGCTTTATCAAGATTTCAGCAGACTTTGAAGCTTTATTCCATATCAAGATCATCGAACAAAATTTCCTAGCATGCTCAATGTGATTGAAAACTAGCTTTTCTTTCGCGATTAGCTTCTTAGTCGTAACATTCTCTTCTTGTTTGCACACATTATTTTCTTCTTCATATACACGCTGTTCTTCTAGTTGGAGATCATGCTCGCTTAACTGTTCTGAATGGGAATCAAGCAAATTTCTCACATCTTTATTATCCAGTTCATTAAATCCAAGTTCTTTTCCAGTTGTGATGATTTCTTCAAAATATTAGATCTTGGATTTCGTGCACGATAAACTTACATAGGCTTGAGTTTAAAGTTGTCTTCTGAATTGCCTCCTAATAAGAGCGTAAGACGCTCTTTAGATACTTTGTGTTCTGGTTGAGATGCTTCAGTTTTAGCTAGGAAAGTTTTTGTTGGCATATGCTTCCAAAAGAGACCAATTTTGTCGACGTTGAATATTTGCCGATAGTCATAATTGCCCTCCCGAATTATCCTTTCTTCATGAAACTTGGCCACAGAATCTTTATCAGCACTAGCAGATTCCCCAGTTATTCTTACGTTATGCAGTCCAGTTTAATTTTTTTTAAATGGTCAAACCATCCTAAACACACAGTAAGGCTTTCACATTCCTCTTGAAATTTGGTCTCTTTCAATGAGGTAAAAATATATAGAGCTTTTGCCTGAATATTCCCTGTGCTAAGAGGTATTCTTTTTGGGTTATAATCCTCAATCCAGAGTGATGGAAGATGCTCCATCTCGATCAGTAAATGGCTTCTATTTTGGGTGATCTGCATGCTTAAAGAAGCAGTAGCAACTTTTCCTTGTTCTTTGTATTCTTTATTCTTATTTAATATAGTCCAAACTGTAGACTTGCTGTATCACAGGTCTTGCACAATCATCGTATTACTAGAGCTACTTTCATGTCTCTTAATGACTTCCAGTTTTTCTACTCGCTGCAGATTGGCGACAAAAAATTTCGTGCAATGTAAAATTTTGCATAACGTAAAAAAATCGTGTTAACTGATTAATCACTCGCATAAAGTGGGAAATGGTATCATTTCACTCAGTCGCGCCAACTGATTATTGCACATATCGAATTCGCGTTAATCAGGGTTTTCCTGTAGTTCTTATGGTCAGCAATTCTGATGTTAGCAGCCCTGCTTGTTTGGCCATAGCAGGGTAGTTTACAACTTCAAGGGACCTGATAAACACCCGGTGTTAAGATTTTTGTTAGTTTTTCAGCTGTACCTTGGATATATGGAATAGTGAGCTTTAGTGTAGTCTCTGTTCTGGAGAGGGTGTGTGTGGGTTTAGAGTTTTAATATTTTTTAGATATGGTAGGAATTGTGGCCTTTGGCTAAGGTTTTCTGAATTTCGTCAAGTTCAGTGGAGTGGGCACTGTTATCTGAACTGATTAATTTAGCCCTGTTATGTAAAGTTTTATTATTTCCATACTGTTAATAGGGGGAGGGTAATGCAACTGCTTGTGAATGTATCTACTGGTGTGCGTGTTTGGGTTTTCTGTAAACAGAGAATGCCAGAGGTCCATCAGGCTGGTGTGTAATTCATGTGCTTAGGAAGAGAAGACTTGTCATTTTCCTTTTCTAATGTGAACTGGATACTGGGATGTTGATTGTTTAGGTGTGTTAAAAATGGTGTGTTGAGAGCATCCAGGCCATGCAGTTAAATGGAGAACACATTATCAACAAAGCATAGCCAAACAGTGGATCTATGTGGGCAGAGTTTAGAGCTTTCTCTTCAAATATTTTCATGAAGAAATTTTACATCTTTACTAAAAAGTGTGCCTAAATAGTTGAAATATTTGATTTGTTCTATAGGTTCTCCATTCAGAATGCAGCTAAATCCTTTCATAGTTACACAGTGATCAGCATTCATTATTAAAAACATTACAAAAACAACTACTTTTTTATATTAAAACTTCAGTTTAATATAAACCAAAATAATCACTCAACATTTCGACCTTCGTATCAAGGCATCATCCGGAGCATACAATAAACACACTAATTTGGTCACCCATTAACACTACCCTGACCTCTGGTGGTGCAAAAACCTTACTACTTCAAAGCTAGAGTCTTATTATTTGTTACAAATCATTAAGAGAAATATTAAGCTAGAGAGCAACATGATCTCACAGATAAATTAAAACAAAACAGTATACATGGTGGCCAATAAAGGTCGAAATAATAGATGGATAACTGGAAAAACACTTACATGGGCTGAATGTGTGCAATCCAAATGCATCAGAAATTTTCTGTGTTCTGCCTGATTTCATAGTTTTGGTCTTTGTATTAAGCTAGATTATTGATTTTTATACCAAATTTGTTACATCTGTTATGTAATTTAGTTAGAGATAGAACCCTGGAGACTTGCACCAGATGTGTTTAGGAGTACAATATCATCTGCATGAAGCAAATAGCTAAGTTTGATATCTCCAATTCTAATATTAGGTTTAATGCCATTTTCTTTCATAATGTGATTCATATAGATGATGAATAAGAATGGAGGTAATGTGCATCCTTGTCTTGCCATTGATTTTATGTCAAACTAGCTTCCTGTATTCCCTTCAATTTTAACTTTGATATGACTCAAGGTAATAACACAGACATGTAAATATAGACTTTGCTCTGTATAATATTCCATTTACATGTCTGTGTTATTGCCTTGAGTCATATCAAAGTTACATATATCACTTAATTTGGTTTGATAGACAATTAACTGTATAGTTAATGGCCAAAGAATTAAAGTTAGATGGAGAAACATTGAAGAATAGTTTAATAGGCACTTTGGGAAAAGGAAAAATTTCTGCAAAGATGGTTCCATGAATTTTGAGTGAAGATAAAAAGCAGTGATAGCATGATGTTTGTTCTGCTCTTTCTTCATGGTTGACTGTCTTTTATTGTTGGTGGTGAAACTTGGTGCTTTCAGAATGACCCTGAAACCAAATGCCAAGTGCAATGGAAAACATCTTCAAGACCAAAAAAAGGCGCAATTGTCACGATCACAGGTCAGGAGAATGCTATCGTTTTTTTTTTTTTTTTTTTTTTTTTTATCACAAAGACATATTAACTTTAGATTTCTTGAACAAATATGAATGGTAAACCAACATGATTATTTAGAAGTGCTAGCATGAAGCTCTTTGTAAGAAGAGATCTGAACAGTTGGATTATCCATGATGCAGTAGCTGTCCATGAGTTTCTGGCTAAGAAATTAATCACAAAATTGGACATCCTCCATAGTCACGAGACTAAGCTCCTTGCAACTTTTGGCTATTTCCAAAACTAAAGAATGCTTGAAAGGACACGTTTTTTTTGACATTTTTTCATCTTGTGTCATTTTGACAATAAAAAAAAAAAAAAAAACATTCCAGAACACGTTACAAAGTCTTTACCACTCCTTATCCCTAGCCATTGTCTGCATTTTCACCTCCCTCACAGGTAGTGCATTCTATGTACCCACCAATCTCCAAGCAAAAATTCAGCTTTTCAATCTCTTGTGCCTTAGTGTCATCTCACTTATCACTCTTTCTGTCCCTTGCAATCCATTTTAATGTTTCATAGTACTTGATATCATATTTGCTTTTTACCCTTGTACTCTATACAGTTTCTCCAGACCCAAGATTTTAGATCTGAGTGCAGATCTGAATATGAGTCTCAATAGATCGCAGTATGGTGGCTGCTCTTCTAAGCATGACACCCAGATCAGTACCTAGGTCATCTACAGATGATTTGGTGCCTGCACGTCACACCTGAATGCTGCGCTGTAAGAAGCAGAAGCCGCATAGTCTCAATGGCTGCCTTGATGCTTCCATTCTAGTGGCCTCATCGCCAGAGCAATCGCACCATAACAGTACAAAAGCAAGCTAGCACTGTCTTTCAGTGTGCGAGGCACGAACAGTATCGTTGCAGTGGCTAGATGGGATTCTGACTTATGGGTGTTCAATCATAATCCCATGATGGTAGCTTTGCACCACTGGTCACTCGACCAAGCACATGTACCAAGTATCAGAACCTTCAGTTCCTCTCATACTGAGTAGGATTACTATCACAATGACTAATCACACTAGTTATCAGTAGAGTGGAATCTCTTGGTACTGGCTGAATGTCTCACATTAAGAACTTTTCAGTTCGGTTCTTAATGTTCCGTGGTACATGAACCTAAAGACGTTCAGTTCATGCGTTTACCACAGTATGACTATTAGCCATACTCGCCAGTGCAGTATCAATACCTGTACTCTTAAGATTATTGCCAGATTTTCATACTGTTGCTAACGTCAGGTCAGTGCTGGCCCTGGATTTGGCCAGTTGAATTTGCACTTTTCTGTTGTTATTTTACCAAGCACACAATCATTATCCCTGTTTAAACCTAGCTTACAAGCTGTCTTATAGCTAACTTAATTCTAGAAGCTACAACCCCATCAACTCCTAGCAAGGGATATTATTTCCTCCTTATAGATTTCATATTAATTCAGTTTTGGTGGGTTCATACTATCTAATCACCAAATACACAACGAGATATCCATCACTAGAGAGTCAGACAAGGAGGTTCTCAACAAGTACTGTGTTGGGGCAGGATGTTGCATTAATGGAGCACCCATCTTCCTCAGATCTAACGATGATTGCTAGATAGCTAAATTCCCTATGATAAGCTCATGTGTAGGTGCATGGGTGGGATGACAGGTTCCCATGTTAAAGACAGCACTATGGCCTCATCTCAGATCCTCCTACGAGGCCAGCATATCTCTTTGGGACTTCTTACGAGGGCGGCCGGACCTGGTATCACAAAAGTGGTTCACCAGGAATTTGAAACTATGCAATCTGCACTCGAGACTTCCCCTGATGATTTTTTCTTTAATAGACAGAGCCTACAGACTCTGTCTATTAAAGAAACTCACCAGCTGAACCAGGTCTCTATCCAACATGTTTACCTCAAGGAAAGTCATGTTTACTTCTGCCAATTACCAGCGGACTTGATTGATATTCTTTCACTTAAACATTCATACCATGGCCAGGAAGCACATTGGCAGCAACACCTCTCAAGCAACCATCAAATTGCTTTGTTTTAATTAGACAGTCAGATTCCCCTGGTCTGTCCCAGTTCTGAGTCGAAATGGTCATGCCAGGCGGGCCATCTGGCATGGTGCACAGTTAAGGCAGTCCACAAGAAGGCCCTGATGCTGGTCCATACTCAACCATTCCATCACTGGACAGTTTTACTCAGTCCCAGTGCAGTACCATACTGGCTTCAGACCCCAGTCCTCAGAGCCAATCCTTGCCGACTTCCCTTATCTACATTACTGAATCGACTAGAGGCTGTTCACCTTGGAGACCTGCACAAAAATCACTCTCTCCCTCAAATTTTCAAGGGCCAACAGGAGTGCTCTGGACACCTCGGGAGGTGCGGTGCTTATCACTTTTATCGGCTGGTCAGTGTTCTTCACATTACTGCAGCAATCTTTTGGATTGTCTTTATAACCTTTGCAATTTTGATAATGATAGTAGAGCTGAAAAGTTCTACTATCATTATCTACAATAACCTCAGGATTCAATACTTCTACCTCTTCCACTGCATCTCCATCATTTAAATTTGCAGCCTTGTGTGTCCAGATCCCATTTCACAACTGCCATAACTCTTCCCCAACAGATCAGTATAATAACCTTTTAATATCTATCAGACTGCCAATTGCTAATCCACTTCACCAGCTGAAGCTGGTCATTGGAACTTAATTATCAACTTTTTGTGTGACAGCTTCCCAAATCCCTCACAAAATATAGAAAAATCAGTATATGCACAGCATTATTATTAATTGCAGTGAAATAATAATAAAGATCTAGTAATTCTGTACTCATTTAATGAGTACAGAATTAGGCCACCAGTGCAGCAGGTATTTAGGAAGAAGGCCATCTCGTTTTAATGTTAAAGATACACTTGGCGAAAGTTAAACACTATCATTATTATAACCATTATAATCTAAATTTAGATAACTGCAGAGAAGAGGTATATAATAAATGAAGTATGTGAGAAAGGAAAGAATAGTCCAGGCTAGAATTCTGCAAGTTTTTAAATCTTAAATTTTAACTCCACATTTGAGATGTTACAAAACCTGTAGTTTATTAATGATGTGTGTGTGGGCAAGAGATCAAGAAGAGATAAACATCTATCGATGTTTATCTAGTGTTCAAGGTTGTGGTGGTGTGTACTGGAGAGCCAGGTCACACGAGCTGGTTGTTAAACCAGCAGTGGCTATGAACTGTATTCGTTATTAAACAATTATGGAAACAAGTACTGTGTTATCGAAAACTTCAGTTTAATATAAACTATAATAATCACTGGACGTTTCAAGCTTTGTATCAAGGTCATCATCTGAAGTACACACACCACAAAGAAACGTTGCAATCTACATACACTGCTCAAAACAATTAGAAGATATTTTAGTTTCTGTCAGATAATTATAAATTTCTGCAAATAATTATAACTATTGGGTACTTTATACCTGAATAAATATTTCTTACTTATGGATAGGGTGTAATTGATGAGATATTGTTTAAATAATCAATATTTATTACAAATTTAACAAATTATACATTTTAGCGTGAAATAATTTTAACACGAATAACAACAAGAATAGCCAAAAACACTTTTGTTAATTTTTAATAGGGTGTATGGTCTCCATTAACAGCCAAAACAGTGGTACCTCTTGATTGCATGGACTGGATAAGATGATCAAACAGTTCTTGTGGGATATTAGTGGTGGTGGTGGCAGACAGTAGATGGCGTTGGTGTAGTTGTGGTTGGTGGATTGAGTGGTGAAGACAGAGAGATATGGAGTAGGTGTCCTCCCTCGATGAGTCTTTAGGCTCCCTGGAGGTGTCACGTAATAATATTTCGCCACTCTTCTGTGAGAGCAATTTTGAGCTCTTGAAGCAATCGTGGTGGCACTAGTCGAGCAGAAACGCTCCTACCTAAAGCATCCCAGGCATGTTCAATTGGATTACAATCTGGTGAACAGGCAGACCAGTCCATTTGTTCAATACTTTCTTCCTCAAGCCACTCTTGTACCAAATTTGCACGGTGTGGATGAGCATTGTCATCCATAAAAATGAATTCTTGGCCAATTGCAGCAGCATATGGACAAACTGTAGGTTCCAAAATCTCATCGCAATACCTTTGGGCTGCTGAGGAACCGTTTATGATAAAATAGAGATCAGCATGGCCACCTATACTTATTCCAGCCCATACCATCAAACTCCCACCTTGATGTTGAGGTCTTTCATGAACAAACTGTGGAATGCTGTGGAATGTCTTCTCTCCGGCAGAAGAAATTGCAAAAATCACGTCAAGACAATTCTCTTTTTTTTTTCAATGCTACTGGAATTATCCATTATGAATTTGTTCCTGAAAGCACCCAACAATGAACGGCCAGTGTTATTTAGGAGCAATGCAGCAGTATTTGTTGGGAAATAACCGTTCCTCAACAACAGTTGGTTTTTGCATGACAACGTGCTTATGCACTGTGTGCTGGCTGTGAAGCAATTTCTGTGTTCAAAGTTGATCTGTGTGATCGAAATTTGCCAGATTTGGCTCCTGCAGACTTTTTCCTCTTCCCAAGATAAAATGTGCGTGGAGAGGGGAGTGCTTCAGTGCCATTGAGGACATCCAACATGGTGTGAACCAGATACTGAAGAAGGTTCCCATTCAGGACTTCCACCATGCCTTTGACCATCTGTATGACAGATATAAACGTTGTGTGGAGTTGGAGAGACATCATTTTGAATCTCTATAATTGACAATTACAAATATAGTTCTTTCTTTTGATATAATAATTGTTGTCTCCAGGGGCAGGTTGTGCATAGGCACTACAGAACTGCAGCACCCCCAATTTTTCTCGATATATAAATATATTTATTAATTTATATTTGCTTGTAATATTTAATTTTATCATCTACAATCCTATACAGTTCTCTTATTTTGTAAAAAAAAATAATAAAAATCCATCTTGTAGCACTTAGGAAGGCGAAGGATGCTAGGTTGTGTGGAGTTGGAGAGACATTATTTTGAATCTCTATAATTGACAATTACAAATATAGTTCTTTCTTTTGATATAATAATTGTTGTCTCCAGGGGCAGGTTGTGCATAGGCACTACAGAACTGCAGCACCCCCAATTTTTCTCGATATATAAATATATTTATTAATTTATATTTGCTTGTAATATTTAATTTTATCATCTACAATCCTATACAGTTCTCTTATTTTGTAAAAAAAAATAATAAAAATCCATCTTGTAGCACTTAGGAAGGCGAAGGATGCTAGCGGCACTGTGTTTTCCACAGTGTTATATTGCTACTTGCGCAAGCATATGCACATCATAGTCCAGTAGTAGAGTGTTTGTAGTGCTTGTCGTGTTTACTCCATCTCTTTAAATATTTGGACATTACAATTAAAGACAATAATTTTGAATTATAGTAAACTGTATAATTTTATCGATAATAAACAATATTTTTTCATGAAACAAAACAAGATTACATTTTATTTTTAAGTAATTTTGAATTATACCAAACAGTGTAATTTTATCAATAATAAACAATATTTTTTCATGTTTAATTTTTTTTTTAATTTTTACCATAATTTTGTATTTTATCCAAACACGTATACACTGTACTTACATTGTGTATGTATATTTCAAAAGTTGCAGTGCCCCCATGATTTCAAGCCACGAGCCGCCACTGGTTGTCTCATTACTTAACAGGCACACTGTGTATACAAAATGTGATTTCTCTTGTTCTTCACTTGATTTGTTTAAGTGCTGCAAGCAGTCAGTTGCTTGCAATATTAAAATAGCCAACCAGGCAGCAATTGCTTGCTGGCCTAGTTGGCTAGCATCAGTAGTGCACTCAGGATTTAATCTGGGGGGGGGGGGGGTAGCACTCAAAATATAATCTTGGGGAGGACCAAGCACTTGAGATTTAATTTTTTTTGTGGGGGGGGGGGCGTGCTAGTTGAGTAGGCAATTTGAGAATACACACTACACATTGTATACGACCTATGACTGAGCATCTACAGTGATCGCCAATACATGACACCCGTGATCTCTGGCCTGGCTCGGGCAAATGAAGTAGTGCTCGGCAGACTAAGCACTACTTCGAATTAGGAAATTCGAATTTTAATTAGGAAAAAATTTTTGGAAAATTTTCTAGTGTTTTTTTCCCTTTTTCTTTTTTTTTGGGGGGGGGGGGGCAGGACCCCTCTGGGTGCAGCTCTGGCTAGCCTAATATATATATAAATGTGTGTGTTCTCAAATGAACAGGCTGCAGGTTTGAATCTCACTGTGGCATGATATTTGGTATTGTCTTCACTGGGAGATAAGTTTCATGGTATTAATGCACTAAAAAGTGTAAAGGTTTACACTCACAAAAGTGTAAACCTTTACACTTTTGTGAGTGGATATCACATAAAAAAATGTCCTTAATTCAGAGTACTTTAAATAATATATTGATACACAATACCAAATATCATGCCACAGTGAGATTCAAACCTGCAGCCTGTTCATTTGAGAACAGGCTGCAGGTTTGAATACGCAGTATGCACGTCCAAAAAAGATATGTGCTGTGCATTATATAGGATACTGGGGAAAACTGGTGTGAAGCCATATATAATTAACCTGGTCATGAAGAAACTTCACACATGAACTTTTGTTTGCTTATACCTGGGCAACAGATTAAAACAAGAATATTGTTTCTTGCCTATTATAATTTACATGTGAGGGAGCATTTGCTATCTAGCAGGTTAGGTTTTTTTTTTTTTTTAAATGTGACACCTACCCAGAAAAGGTTGTAAACCTATAATACATTATACCATGGGTTGTGGCTTAAGATTTTTTATTTTTTGTTTTTATTATTATTATTATTCAGGACTTCTATGGAGTCACAACTCATCATGTGGGAAGCCCACCTTAGACAACGCAATGTATCATACCATTCCTTAAATTACTTGTTCACTATCAGCACTTTCACCACTCTTTCACAAGCAATGCATTTGCATTCCAAGATCCAAGCACCCCATTCATGCAAAAAAAAAAAAAAAAACACTTTTCACCCTCTTATTCACCTTCCTTTCATAGCTAGGGATATCTGTCTTATCACCCTTTCATCGTCTATCCAACAAACTCTGCAGTTTGTATGTCCTCAGTCTGCCTATGTACCATTTTTTTAAGTTACTTCATCCCCTTGAAATCCTGGTGTGATCAGATTTGAAAACAGTAAAACCAGATATACTCTGAATAAGGACTGAATGCACCACTCTCTTATCTTTTTTTTTTTTTTTTTTTTTTGCCATTGTTAATCTGTGTTACCTTTATAATTTTTGCAATATGTTCCCTAAACTTCAGATTTCTATCAACCATCACCACAAGGTCACTTGATTCTTCTACTTTGTGTGGTTGGCTCTGTGAATATGTGAGTCAGAGTATTAGAGCACAAAAACATAGGGTGAAAGAATTGATAGTTGTGGTGGGTACGAATGAATTGAAAGGAGATAAATTTTTTATGAGAGAGGACTTGAAAGTATTGTTAAAGGTAGCGAAAGAAAAGAGTGACAGAGTTAGAATGGCGAGTCTGTTGCTGCGGTATGACAGAAAGGAGTTTAGAAGGAGGGCCATAATTGCAAATGACATTATGCACAGGTTATGCAGACGGTATGGTGTGGAATGAGTTTAATGGGCGAAAGGATTCATACAAGATGGATGGCCTGCATTTGAATGGATTTGGTGTGCGGAGACTGGAAAAAGTGTTGCTGAATGAAGTGAAAATGGATGTACAGAACCAAGGAAACTAGAACTACCAAGGAGGGGGTGGGTGGATATGCAGACATCAGTGAGACAGTTGAATGTAAGAATGTATATAGTGTACCCGAGCCAGTACTAAGGACAAAAAATGGGAATGGGAAATTTAGAATAACGCATCAAGATAGGGGTGGGACAAAGCGATCACTGCAATTCATGTATACTAATGCCAGAAGCATTAGGAACAAGAAGGAAGAATTTTTGGCCTTGATTGGTTCTTCCTGGCCACAGGTTATTGGCATTAGTGAAACATGGCTGACGGAAGATGATATAGTTAGTGGGATAGAACGTGTAGGTTATAGTGTGTTTAGGAGGGACAGAGAGAATAAAATGGGGGGTAGGGGTGTTATTGATGATAGCTGATGAACTGCAGCCAGGGAGAATTGAAGTTGTATCGCAGCATAGTGAAAAGAGCTCATTTGAGGCTATTTGGTGTGAGATTGAGACTGGCAGAATAAAATATCCAGTTGGGTGCTGCTATAGACCAGATGATGAAATAGATGGTGGAGATAGTATGCATAAACAAATTGATGAAATGAGTAGAAGGAGGGTAATTATTATGGGGTATTTCAACTATGGTAACATTGATTGGAAGGAGGAGAGGACACATGTGAGGAAGGAAATGGATTTTATTCAATTATTAAGGGATAACTATCTGAGACAGCATGTAATTGAAAATACTAGGGGATGTGAGAGTGCTTGACCTGGTAATAGCATCTTAGAATTTGACTGTAATGAATATGACCATGTTGCCACCTATTGGTGAGAGTGATCATAAGGTCTTGACCTAGGAGGTGACTATAGGTGTGGAATTTTCGATTAAGACAGGGTATATGTGGAATTACCGTGCTGGCGAGTATGACAAGCTTAGGAGGTTGCTTGGATCAGTGCCATGGCATGTACCAACTGCAAGGGCTGGATGTCAATAGAGCATGGGAAGTGGTCAAGAAGCATTTACAGGAAGTTAGGTGATTGTATACCTAGCGTCCGAATAGTAAAACAAGTACGGGTTAAATGGATGAATAACACCATTAAGCTTGACCTGCAAAAAAAAGAAACAACTGTAGAGGGAATTTAAAGAAAGGGGTGACCTGCAGGCACACGAACGGTAAAAAGTGCAGGCCAGAAGGGTAAAGAGTGTGGTAAAAAAAAGCAAAAGCGGATTATGAAAGGAAACTAACTATGCAAGCTAAAGAGAATCCCAAACAATTCTTTCAATATGCTGCAAGCAAGAAAAAAACTGTATACGGCAGAATGATTTTAAGGAATGACGATGGTAAGGAGGTCACTGAATCACTCAATATAGTGGAGTTACTGAGCGAGCACTTTGCAAAAGTATATCATCCAGGTGGTGACATTGATAAAATGAAGGAACCATTAGTTTATATGGGAATTGTGATGAATGAAGTGGAGGTGATTAGTCTATTACAGAACCTTAATATAATATAAGAACCTTAATACATCTGTGGGATTGGATGGTATACCGGCACAGGTCTTGCGTGAAGTGGCTAAGGAATTATCAGTGCCCTTGACCATGTTGTTTAATCTGAGTCTCGGGTCTAGTTTAGTCCCGAAGGTGTGGAAAGAGAGGAAAATAATTTCACTGCATAAAGGAGGATATGGTTGCAAATTACCTACCGATCAGCATATCAGGAGTCATTGTCAAGGTCTTGGAGAAAGTAGTCAAGGGAAAAATACAGGAATGGATTGATGAAAATGAGATACTGTACGGGGGACAGCATGGCTTTGGCTTTGTGAAGGATAGATCATGCCTCAGTAACTTGCTCAAGTTTTATAACAAGGTGATGGCTGAACTGGATAAGGATAATGGGTTTACAGTGATACTGCTGGACCTGGCAGAGGCATTTTACAGGATACCACATGGAATTCTAATCTGTAAACTACAACATATGGGAATGGATATAGGGTTGGTGAGATGGATAGGTGGGTGGTTGATGGAGAGATATCAAAGAGTAGTTTATTGAGGAGTAGAGTCCAAAAGACTGCCTCTGACTAGTGGTGTGCTGCAGGGTTCTGTTCTTAGACCACTGCTGTTTAATCTGTTTTTTAACGATATAGGGAAGGATCTAAGAGGAACAGTTCGTTTGTTCGCTGATGATGCAAAGTTGGGTAGGGCAATAATGAATGCAGAAGATCATCCTGCATCTTGCAGGATGATTTGGATAGATTGGAGTTCTGGGCTAAGGAGAATGGATGTCAATTTAATGTGACAAAATGTAAGGTTATGCATTTTGGGGTGAAAAGATTTAGCAGCAGTATGCCACATTGGTGGAACTGTACTCCAGGAGATTGATGAGGCGAGGGATTTGGGAGTGTTGGTGGATAGGGAATTGAAGTTTAGGGGGCACATTGCAAAAGTAGCTAAATCAGCTCATCAACTCACTTGGTTGTTGAAAAATAACTTGACGAGCAGAGACAAGCAAGTTATTGTACCTCTGTACCGAGCCTTGATAAAACCTCATCTCGACTACTGTGCTCAGATTTGGTCACCTAGGTTCCTTCTTGATGGGGAGGGGGAGAGGATCCAGAGGCGAGTGACTAAGATGATAGCGGGTCTATGGAATGAACCATATGAGAACAGGTTGAAGATTTGTTAGTTGCAGAAATTGGTTGTAGGTGGAGAGGGGAGATATGATTGAGACATTCAAATTGCTAAAGGGTTTCTATAGTGTTAATTTAGAGGATATTTTTGAGATCACGACTGGTGGTGGTGGTGGTAAAACTAGGGGACACCTATGGAAGCTGGATAAGAGTGTGGTTAGCAGGGGTGTTAGAGCTGGGTTCTTTACTTTTAGAGTGGTAAATGAGTGGAATAAGCTGCCAGAGTCTGTTGTGGGTGCTATGATGGTGAGTGAGTTCAAGGCAAGGTATGATAGATACTGTGAGAATGTCATATAGTTGTGTGGACATGATGTTTAGGGTCTCCCTCGATGAGTCTAAGGTCTCCCTGGAGTCGCCTGTAATAATAATATATGGAATATGCAACCTCCATTGGTAGATCCCATGTTTCATATGCCCAGTCATTACCTGCGCTTCCCCTGCATGGAGCGATACCTCTGAAACAAATATTATAAAATTGCAGAGAATCCAGAACAAATAATATATGGAATATGCAACCTCCATTGGTAGATCCCATGTTTCATATGCCCGGTCATTACCTACGCTTCCCCTGCATGGAGCCATACCTCTGAAACAAATATTATAAAATTGCAGAGAATCCAGAACAAATATCTGAGGATGATTCTGGACACCCCAACTCCCAGATCCATAGAGAAGAGATGCATTTAATTGGCATCCCCTTTTTGTTAGCCCAAGTTTATGTGTTAAACTTTACAAGATTTGGGAAGCATTATTTCATAGACTTTGTATTCAATGTCCAAGGCTAGGCCACTATCCCCCATAGAGGGCACCTGTCACAGACTTTAGGCTTTTAGTCTAACATCTTCCACCTATTTTTTATTTATTTTTTTTTTTTTGTGTGTGTGTTATTACAATTTTCATATTGTATTCCAGAAGATGTCTCTGTGACAGAGATGAATTATTGGAACTAAACCTGTGTAATTATGAGCTCTTTAACTCTTCCCTTCTGCTTTCTCCATAATTAAAGCCTGCTTTTTCAGGATTTTTTATTCATGTGGGGTTTCCCCCAATCCTCGACCGCCCCTTAGGACTGGTTGAGCTCTCCTAATGAGGGATTTTATGTATTTTTGACTGTAACAGTGTGTGTTCACATGGCCAGTTTGCCTGTTCTGAGGGGAAATAAACTTGAGTTTTCAGCAGAAAAAACCTCCGTATGAGACCAGCTAACTCACCTTTAATCGAAAGAGACCAGATAAATGTTCCTCACGTCATGGATGGGAATCGAACCCAGGTCTTTCTGACCAAAGGGCTTCATCTATACTGACTGAGCTACGCACCCTAATAAAGTGATCATTAAGCAACTGTTATGTCATTTGTCCACAATCATTTCTCTTCCTACTTGTCAAATAATGAGAGAATTCCTTGGATTTCAGTGCTAGGTTCTTCTTTTGTTCCATATTTGTCTTCCTTACTATACTAGCCATCGCTTTTTTGGTTTGAGTCTTATATTCTTCGTACATCTGATCTCCACTTCTTTCTTAATATTTTTTCTATACTTTTTTCATCTCTTATTCCTGTTTGATTATATGAATCATCCCCTTTATACCAAATTTTATTCTCTTTCACTTGAGGTATGCAATTGCTGCTGTCTTTCTTAACTGGTTCCCTGCTGATTTACTGCAGATATTGAAGTTTAAACTAAAGATGCCAAGAAAGTATATTCTTGATTTAATTCTTTATTTGCATGTGAAGTCACTTCACAAATGGGCTACTTGTATATAGAGGCTCATGACTTCACATCAGTATCCCATAATGCAATGCACATAGCATTATGCATGCCTGCAAGGCTATGTATTATGGGAGGGTCCCATAAATTGGTCCTAATTTTTTGTCTCCCCCCCCTCCCCCCAGCTAGTAGAGCCTCCTGCATAAGTATGGCAATGGTCAGGAAAACCTTCTTGTAAAAGTTATAGAGTTTCTTGAAGTGGTATGTTTTATAAACAAAACAACTATTCCAAAATAAACCATCATTTCAGACTCTTGATTGTATTTATTCAGTTGTTATTATATTATTCGGCAAAATTTTCAAGATTTCTGTGAAACCCTATTGAAAAAAAACAGCTCTTATATTGAAAATAGTTTTCAATAGTTTTGGTTTAGTTTCTCTGTTTACAAATTTACTACTTTAAGAAACTTGAAAACTTTCTTTCATGTTGTCAAGTTTCTCTAATGCCGTTGTAAGATTATTTAAGTTTAGTATCAATTCTGGTTATTTTACCTGGTGTAATAAATTGTTTCAACAATTTATTACACCAGGTAAAATAACTCATTACTTTATGGAGCATTTAGTGGATCAGATTTCTAGCCCATTTCTCCTCAATCTTGTATGTGGCTATATTTTGTGGATGATATCTTTGCAATATGGTCTCACTCTGAAACAGAACTATTTCAATTTTTGGTTAGAGTTGAGATCTAATTGATTAGTAGTACTACTACTACTAACAGTATTTCATGTGGCAGTGAGTTTGAAGCAATTTGGTGTGAGTGGAATCTAACAAGATCAATTACATAGTGGGGTGTTGTTACAGACCTGGTGAATCGATGAAGAAATGATGAAGTGATGAAGAAATGCATCACCAAATAGAGACGATGGGTGTGAAAAGAGTAATCATAATGGGAGACTTTAATTATCCAAATATTGATTTGGTAGCAGTAGAATCTCATGAGAAGAATGAAAATGAATTTATTGAGCTGTTGTGGGACAACTTCCTCAAGCAACATGTGACAGAAGGAACTCGAGGTCAGTGAGTGTTAGATTTGATTATAGTGTCAGAGGGCATTTCAGTTAAAGATGTAATTATTCTGCCTCCAGTTGGTGACAGTACTCATGCAGTACCCACTTGCGAAGTGACTAAGTTTATGAATGGTCCATTCAGAAAAGGTAACATGCTGAACTACAAAGCAGGAACTTATGACCAACTGAGGAGTATATTAAGTTCAGTGGATTTGTTGATAGATGGGAAAAATATCGACCGTGCATGGGAAGCATTTAAAAATACTTAAATGATGCGATATCGGAGTGTCTCCTGAGCGTTCGAAGAATAAATAGGGTAGGAATCAAATGGATGTATAATCATATTAAGCAAGAGATTCGTAAGAAAAGAATGATGTGGGAGGAATACTGTGTGCATAAGGATGATGTCTGTTATGAAAGTTATAAAAAGCAGGCTAGAATAATCACAACTGTTGTATGGAAGGCAAAGTCTGAGAATTCTATCAATATGCTGCAAGTAAAAGAAAGAATGAATATGAAAGCATAACTCTTCTAAATGCAGATGTTGTGAGGGTTACAGATGCAGAAGAAGTTGTTCAACTAATGAGTCCCAATTTTGTTAAAAGCTATCAACCTGGTGTATGTGATATTGAGCTAACTGCTGCCTCTTCACTGGATGAAGAAACTCAAGTATATGAGGATGAGGTATTAGAGCTGTTCCACAAACTGAATAAGAATTCAGCAATAGGGACTGATGGGATATCAGCATGTGTGCTAAAAGAGTGTTCAGCTGAACTGACCAGGCTGTTTATTAATAGTCTCAGAACAGGGAAGATTCTGCAGGAATGGAAAGAATGTATGGTAATTCCATTGCACAAGGGTGGTGCGAAGAACGATGTATTTAACAATCGACCAATTAATATCTCAGGAGTGGTGGTGAAGATTTTTGAAAAATTGGTTAGGCCTCACATTCGGCAATGGGTTGACAGTGAATCTCTACTTCGCAATGAGCAACATAGTTTTACTAAGTGAAGATCATGTTTTAGCAACTTACTCACATTCTATAATAATGTTACCATTGAACTAGATGAGGGAAATGGATAACTATGATAATTTTGGATTTTGCTAAGGCTTTTGACAGAATACAGCATGGTAGACTGTTGCATAAATTGGAGAATATGGGTTTGGATTATGGAATATTAGTGTGGATAAGAGGGTGACTGACTAACAGATATCAAAAATTGGTATATGGGATGTGAGTCTGCAAGATTTAAGGTAACCAGTCGTGTACAGCAAGGATCAATGCTTGGTCCACTGTTATTCAATCTGTACATTAATGATATTGGTAAGGATTTGACAAGTGACATGCTGATATGCAGTACTTGCAGAATGATTTGAATAGGCTGGAATTGTGGACATGGGAAAATGGATATAATTTCAGTAGAAGTAAAGTCATTCACTCTGGGGTGATTAGATATCCGGTGTCATATTATATAGGAAGTTGAAGTTCAGGGTCCATGTAGCAAAAATTGCAAATACAACTCAAAAGATAATTGCAATGCTGAAACAAACCTTCACATGTAATGATGAGGGTGTCATTTTGCCTCTTTACAAGGACTTGATAAGACCTCTCTTGGACTATTGTACATAGGTTTGTTCTCCTGGTTTCTGTTGTGATTCTGATATAGTGGATAGAGTGCAAAGGAGAGTGTTAAAAATGATATACGGATTGTAGAATACTAGTTATGAAAACAGGTTGAGAATTTGTAGACTGCAAACACTAACAAACAGGAGAAAGAGAGGATGATATGATTGAGACTTACAAACTTCAGAAAGAGTCATACAGGAATTTCAGTTGATGGAATTTTTCAATTTTTGGAGGGTGACTAAAGGACAAGAGGGCATCCTTGGAAGCTGAGAATGAATGCCGCCAAGAAGCGGGTGAGGGCTAGATTTTTCTCTCAGAGGGTGGTGTGTGATTGGAATGGATTGCCATTAGATGTTGAGTGCAAGCAGTGTGAATGAATTCAAGAATAAGTATGATAGCTGGTGTGTGTAGTGTGTAGCCTCCCCCAATGAGTCCCTGACTCCTTGGAGGTCTCTCTTAATAATAATAATATAGGATTGTGTATATGAGGGAGTAGTCTCTCAAAAGAGGAAGGTCACCAGCACAGTACTGCAGGGATCTGTCTTGGGGCTATTATTGTTGAACTTGTATGTTAATGATATTAGAAGTGACTTAACTTGGGATATGCAGTTGTTTGTTAATGCAAGTTGGGAAGAACTAGAAGGAGCAGAGCAGATGTGGTTTCACATGAGAATCTCGGTAGGCTATGTCAGTGGGCAAGTGAATAAGCTGTCAATCTAATTGCAAAGTGTATAGTCTTGAAATATGATAGTCAAGGTTCAGATGTAGAGTATACAATTAATGAAGAAATTTTGAAGGAGATGGAATAGTTGAGAGAATTGGGAGTGATGGCAGACAATTTGAAGTATAATTTCTTGTCATTACTTGCTGTAACTATCTGTCATACAGGGTATTGTAAAACTACAGTGATAATACATTTTTCTGCTTATATATGGAAATCTGATTTCTGCCATTGATTTATTTTCAGTATTTCCATGGGTCAGCTAATGCCTGTTTGTTCATGTATAGGGAGGTAGGCAGGGCCGTTTACCCTATCTCCATGGGTTTAACTCCCACTAATGTATCCTTGCCCATGGTTCAGCCTGGAGTGTGTGTGTGTGTGGGGGGGGGTTACTGTCATTAGTTTTTGTCTGCAACTGAATAGGGCTGAGGTTTTGACGTTGTCTGTTGTCTGCTTGAAGCAATGCCAAATCTAGAGCACAGAACCTGTGATAATTTCAGATCACTCAGTGAGATTTATAAGAATAATCATGTTAGATCACTCATAATTTTTGGAGAAGATTTTGCACCTTTGTTGTTAAACTTCAATAAAGGTCACCTAGAAGGTGCCTACCCGAAGAGTAGAACTGGTTTCTGCTTGAACCCAGCTTTGGTGTGCCTACAAGCTTTTGTGTGCTACTGAGCAGAATCAATAAGTTTTTACCTGTGTATGCTGTTACTTGCACAGTGTTGTCTGTTGGAATTAATGCAAGACTCAGTGTCTTGGAGTGTTCTACATTTAGTGATCTTTTAAGATTGGCCATTGTTTACTCAGGTTCAAACTACTGGATTTTTTTTTTTTTTTTTTTTTTTTTTTTTTTTTTTTTTTTTTTGAATAATAGTCATCATCAGTTTCCCCAATGTACCTCCAAGTGGTGTTCCGGTTACTATGACAGCACCACATGATTAAGTTTATAATTGTTATTAATCTCTTATCCACAATTTTCCTCCAAATTAGTCAATTACTTGTAAGCACTACTCTAATGTCATATTTAACATTTTGTTCTAATACAGTTCTAACTCTGAATCAATCCACCTAGACCTTGGTCTTACTCTGGGTCTCTTTCTTGGCAACAACACCTGTTTTGCTAACCCATTTTATTTAAGTGGCCATATACCACCTTAGATTAGCTCTACTGACACATTCTTGAATGCTAATAATGTCAAGTTCCTTTCTAATAACTTCATTTTTAAAAAGATTCTGCCATTGAAGCTGCTCAACTTTAATCCTTTTTAAGACTTTCTTACATGATGTTCTTTTCAATGTGATATCCATTTTTATGCTGCTTAGTACTAAGTAATGGTCACCTCCAATTTCGAATCCTCTACACTCTTGTATCCTGAACCAACTTTATGATATCATTATCAACGAGGCTTTTCTTATTTCTTGTATCTTCTCTCCATGTGAACTTTTTTTTTTTGAACAAATTGTATCTTTATTTGAACAAATAAAGATAGAAACCGCTCTTGGGTAGTGACCTTTCCTGTAATTCATAGCAGTACACATTCAAAAGGAAGTGTGTTATGGGATACTAGGCAACTAATATGAAATCAGCTGTCTCTGTGTTATTATTATGATGATGATTTATTATGACTAAATCCTCCATGGAATCAGTAGGCTCATCATGGGAGGTTCATTCAACTGACAACATATTTATCATACTGAATCTTAAAATCCTTAACATTCTCTGCATTAACAACATATTCTGGTAATGTGTTCCATTCGCCCACAATTCTTAATGTAAAAAAATCTACTCCTTGCACCTCTCTTCATGACACTCTTACATAACTTTCAGGGATGGCATCTGCCTTCTATTTTTTTTTTATAATCACCTCTGAATTAATCCAATAAAATCCCTTTACTGACTTAAACAGCTCTATTATAGCACCTCTTTTCCCTCTATCCACCCAACTCTGCAATCCATATTCTTTCAACCTCTCTTCATAGCCAACATTCCAGAGCCCTGATATTGTCTTAGTTCTCGTTTCTGGATCCTCTCCAAAAATATAGCCTTGCCTTGATGACTTTTTGTTCACTTATGTTTGAGTAAAGGAGAAAAACAAGAATTTGATTTCTGGTCCTTTATAATTTACTTTATTTTTTAAAATTTTTCTTGAAATTAAAGTAATAATTGGCATGTTCAATAAATAGTGTTCTAGGGCTAAATTATGTAATGCACAAATTAACCTCTGTGAAAGATGGTTGGTATAAATACCATATCAGTATTTCTGAACAAAATAATAATAAACATAACTTGCGCTTTGCACCATAAAACAATTATTTTGATGGTACACATTTTGCAACTATGTTCAACTGGATATTGCGTTTTAACAAAAACTTATTGCATCTTATAGCTTTTGCACATGCTTAATGCTAGCCCTGGCAAGTGTGCTTATATTTTAAATCTTTTGTTATCAGTCCTGTCATTTTTTGCCATTTTTTAAGATTCTAATATTATTATAATAAACTTCCATGGAGTCATCAGACTCATCTTGGGAAGTCTCGCTCAGCAAGCTATGCAGTACTTATCATATTGAACTTTAAACTCATTCAAACTCTCACCATTCTGACAGCGTGTTCCACTCTTACACATCCTCCATGTAAAAAAATTTCCTTCTCCTCACTTTACAACAATGGCATGCAACTTCCAATGAGTTTCTTGCTCACTCACTCACTCACTTACTCACTCACACACAAAAAAACCTGTTATTCTGTGTGTAATCCTTTGTATGTAAATCTGTTAAATTCTCTTCACTAACTTAAAGCTCTGTCATATCATCACTTTTCCCTCTTCTTCACTGAACAGTTTACATTCCCTGAACTTCTTTCCCTATAATCAACTGCCTTAGTTACTCATTTCTGGATTCTCTCAGTACTTTCCACATCGCAGTATAAACTAACCAACCAGCTGTGCACAGTTGCTTTTGTTCACGTGTAATCTCAACAATACTTTATACAGTGGCACAGTCAGTTCCCTTAACCCTTCTTGTCCACGTGCTTGTCATTATGGTATCAATGCACTTTGTATTCTATATAAGTGCAACACTTACAACATGCCCTCTGAACTTTGAACTGCTGCCAACCAGCACATCTCAAATCTTGTTCACCTTTAAACTCAGTTCTACTAATATAGCACTATACCTCTGCACTCTAAGGTGCAGCACATTACATTTAACATTACGACTGCAATCCCCACTCGTTCATCCAAGCTAAAAAATATTTAAATCTTCCTGAAGGGTTAACATCAGTATCACTCTTTATAACTGTTCATAAACTCTGTAATATCAGCAAACAACTGAGGATCTTTCCTCTTTGCTCCACATAAAATATCATTAGCAAATAAGTTAAATAGTAAGGGCACTGAATCAACCAAAGCAACCCTGCAATATACCACTTTCACCTGTCTTTTCTTGTTTACATTATTTTCCCATAATGTAAAGCACATCTCACTAGAAGATGTATACTGCAATGCATTATGGGTGGGGTCACTACCCAGACCGGTTTCAACCTTTTTTGAGGTCTCCTCAGTGAGTAGCTAGACCCTAAATACCCAAGTTATAGTAATACGGAGCCTTATCAATTTTACCTATAGAAGTTGCAACAAGGTGTTTTTATTTTTAATAAAAATCTCTGGAGGAGATATAGATGTAATAAATTTTTTACCTTGGGGATATTGTATATTAGGATAACCAAGTTATTTTATACTTGGGATTAGAAGTTAAAATAACCAAGTTTATAAAATAACTTGGTTATCCTAATATACAATATCCCCAAGGTAAAAAATTTATTACATATATATATATATACACACACACACACACTAGGGGGGGTTCCCCCTTCGAGTTCTGGGCTAGTAAGCCAATTCTCCATTGTTTTGAAACGTCCAACAAATTGTTGTCTCATGAAGGCAAACACATTGTTGGACATTGGACAATGAAGAGACAAAAAAAGTTTCAAAAATCCGGCTTATATAGAGAGTAGATATATATACATTTCACATTGTTGGAATGCAGCCATCGATTATTTTCAATATACTAAAAACACTCGTGATCAGTAGGGTGTTTGTGCATCAGACTATTAACCATTAATGATACAGAAGGCATATCTGACTGCCAAGAAACAGGTTGATCATGCTGCATTGGGACACAACAGCTTGTGGCTGTAAAGGCACTTGTCTGTTGCAATCTTGTGAGAACACAGAAAGTGATGTCGTGTACTAACTGATGACCTGGGGATGAGAACCTGTTGTTCTCATCCCCAGGTCACTGCAGCAGAGGGTAATAAAATCAACAATACTTCTTCAGTAGTATGCAAACAACAGACGTGAGATATTCTCTTCACAGATGAGAAAATCTTCTCATCTGTGAAGAACTATTGAAGAATCGTTTAACCAAGTTGACTAGATGATTTGAGAATACATACTATGCATCGCCTACTACATATGACTGAGCATCTGCAATGATCACTAATTCATAAGTAGTATAGAAATAGAAGACACAACACAACATAAATTAAAAAACATAAAAAACAGTGAATTTTAATTAGGAAAAGATTTTTGGAAAATTTTCTAGTGTTTTTTTTTTCTTTTTTCTTTGGGGGGAACCAGGGGGAAAGGGCCCCTGGCTCCCCCCAAAGAAATCTTACCAGGAACCTTCATTAGGGAAATACCTCTGTAATTCTCACATTCAGTTTTATTTCCCTTTTTATGAGAGAGCTTTCCCTTTTTAGTAGACCTATGAGAGCTCTACTCCAATCATTGGGAATTTCTCCCTCTGTCCAGGCGTTCTGAATCATGCAGTACAGCCATTGTAAGACTTTTATACCTCCATACTTGTGCATTTCTGGTCGAATATCATCTACTCCTGCTGCCTTTCCACATTTCAAGCCTTTGATGGTTTTTTTCTACAATTTTTCGAAGTAATTACTCCTTACTTCAAGGATATCTTTTTCTCCCATTTTCATGTCACCTTTATCATCTCTAATTCCTTTTACAACACTCTTTCCTCCATTTCTGAGCTTCTTCAACAACCTCCAGAATATCTTGCCACCGTCTTCATATTTCTTTTCTGTGTTCTTACCAAAGTCTTCCCATGACTTTTGTTGAGCTAGTTTTACACAGTGTTTAGCTTTCTTACATTTGTCTCTGTATTCTCTAAGAGCACAAACTGACTTATTTTCCAGGAACTTTTGATATGCTTTCTTCTTTTTCTTCATTGCCTCTTTAACTTCCTGTGTCCACCATGGAGTTCTGAATTTTCTATCCTTACAGAGAACCTCACCACATGCCTCTCTGGCTGAATCAGTCAGGGTGTTCTTCAAGGCTTGCCACTGAATATCCAGTACACTCTGGTGTCCTGTGCCAGGAAGGTGCAGGACACCAGAGTGTACAGAGGATTTGAAACTGGAGGTAATCACTGTTTAGTTTTGAGCTGGATAAAATTGAATTTTATTTTGAAAAGAAAAAGTTTCTTTTTCTTTTCAAAATAGGTGAACTCTTGAGTTCACTAACATGTACACATGACAAAATTTTGAATAATGAATAGTTTATAAAGTAGTTCTTTTTCATTATAGGTGATTATTCTTTAGAAACTTTGGAAATGCAATCTTTATGCAAGTCAAATTGTTGATTTTCATTCAATCATTTTATATCTAATTATAATTGAAATAATTAACATCACAGTAATTATCTTCATATAACACCATTTTTGATAGTTCTACAATGACTGCACATCAGCCAGAGTCCAACAATGGGGAAACAGTATCAGAAGAGGAAAGCCAAGTATTTGGAATTGTAGACATAATTATTATGTTGGGTTTACTTGGTATAGCAATTTATTGGTTGTTTTTTAAGAAAAAGAAGACCCCTGCACCTCAGGCCATCAAAACTTTCTCAATAGAGTAAGTAAAACTTAACTGCTAATCATTTCCCTCTCTTGCCTCTTATTTTATAATACTAAAATCTCTAATTGGATCTTTGGAAATAATCAGATTTTTTGCTAGAGCTGTGTTCATTAAAATTTTGTGCATGAACATAATTTTTCCATTGAAATGCATTTCAGTAGGAAAGGTTATGCTTCTTGATTGAAAATTATTTTAGGTTAGAAATGTGCTTTATTATAATTGTTATTACTATTAGACCTCCAGGGAGTCAAGGTCTTATGAGGGATGATCACCCATACCAGCAGTCATAATTTCTCTTAAACTCATTCACACTAGATGTCCTAACTACTTCAACAGGCAATCTGTTCCACTCACTCACTGACGGTTCTATGAGAGAAAAATCTAGCTCTCACCATTTTCTTAACTGCACAAAAACCTAACTTCCATGGATGCCCAACTTTCTATAACACCCTCTCAAAAAAAAGTTTATAGACCTCTATCATATCATTCCTTCTTTCTTCTGTCTACCAGTGTCTGTAGTCCATATACTCACAATTTATCCTTGTAATCTACAATGTAGATTACAAGGATAAATTATTATTATTCAGGACTTATTTTGTACAATTAGTCCTACTTTTTGCCCCTCCCCCACTAGAGCCTCGTATGCATGTGCATGAGTATAGTCCTGATCCTGCTATCATCAGGATTAGGGCTGTAGTAACAAATTTTCCCAACTATTGAATACTGTTCTTACATATGCTAGAGACTCGTGCGCCTGTACTTGAGTATAGCCCTGATCCTGCTATCATCAGGATCAGGGCTGTAGTCACAAATCTGCCTGGCTATTGAATACTGCTCTCACATATTGGGTGGGCCCCCAGAAGCTCCCCCCAAAATGCTTGACTCAATACAGAGGAGAGCAATTAGATGTCCTAATTGCTCTCCTCTGATGGATCATTAGACTTATTAATGATCCATCTCTTACCAACTCACTCCCTCCACTTTCGCACAGATGTTTGGTTTCTGCAATATGTGTATTCTACAAATATTTCCATAGGAAATGTTCATTTGAAATAGCATCAATAATTCCCCCACTTAATACTAAACTTGTTGGAACTATTGCAGCTGCTGCTGCGCAGAATTCCTTCACAGTGTACCTCGAAACCCACAGAACAAGTATCTTTTTCTCTTCCTTCATCCCTGCAACTGCTGTAGAACAGTCTTCCCCCTGCTGTGTTTACCAAGGAATAAAATATACAGCCATTTAAATCAAATGTAAACAAGTCCCTCCTTTTCCAACTCACTACCCATACACTGTACTAATGTACTATTGGTTAACCATCCAATCTCTCGTGTATGGGCTCAACATAAAAAAAAAATCGTAAGAAGAATAGAATTCTTTTATGCCAAGTTGTATGATGATTCTCAAGACTTAAACCAATATGAAAACAAAAATGTAATATCCCAAATAGAAGAGGAAGAAATATGTCCTGATGTTTTAAAAGATGAAGTTCAATATACAATGGTAGCATAAGTGATGGAAAGACACCAGGTGAAGATGAGTTACCAATAGATTCTGAAAGCAGGTGGTGTACCAGTGATTACTATGTGAAGTAAAGTTTATACATCATGCCTAAGACAAGAGAATAACCAAAGAGTTAGACAATGCTAATTTATTATAGTTTTTTAAAAAAGAAGACAGAGAAGATATTAAAAATTACCACCCTATCAGTCTCATTTCAACAATATACAAAATTTTTATAAAAATTATTAGCAACAGAAATACATTTAGTATATATTTGGTAATAAAATTTTTCTTTCTAAGTAAAGAATGAAGATTTGAGGGAATGATGGAAGACGTGATATCTGGAGGAAATAGGTTTTCAAGGATCTGTGTTGATTCTTTCACAGAGATGTTGGTAAATAACAAAGCAACGTTTAAACTAGCTAATATGTCTGATGGGGAAAACAAATTTCCCCATCAGACATATTTTAAAAGTTTTATCTATGAAATGTGTTGATTTTTTCAAGTAAGAATTTATATGTCTGATATGAGACTTGAGGAGATTAGATAGTTATTTAGAGAGAACATGTTGGAGATCTTCTGCCACCGATTATTCGATGAAGGGGGATGGATGTCTGTCTTATGAATTTTAAGCACATGATACACATGATTAAACTGTCATTCCATAATTTTCAATTTATAGAAATGATGCTATTGCGAAACATTTAGTTTTTTGTTGGTTTTTTACTTATATTAAACAACCTCGTGAAGATGTTGTCAGCCATAGAGACAGCAAAACATGTTGAGGAAACATCTAATGTTAATAAAAAAATATTCACGAGTTAAAACCTGGTTATGCAAATCTACTCGTTGTGAATTACCTACAAATGTAGGTAATTGTCTTGTCAGGGAGACAAAGAAACGGGCACCTTCCTTCGAAAAGCTTAAATGCAAAAAAGTATCACTTTCCAACACTTTGCAAAAATAATTCTTCCTTTTTTTAAGAAATCAAAGAAAAAGTTCATTCTGCAAATGGGGGATATATAAAAATGCAAGTTTTGCTCATTTGCGAGCTGAAATACAAAAAAAAAGTAGATTAGACTTATTCTCTACTGAATGAGAAGCATATCACCTACATAATACTCTACAAAATTATTAGCAACAGAAATATATTTGGTAATAAAATGTTTCTTTCCAAGTAAAGAATGAAGATTTGAGAGAATGATGGAAGGAGTATTTACATAATACTCTAATTCAATATCCCCAAATATGCAGAATGCCATAGATGATATTATGCATTTGAAGACTTATATTTACAAACCAAGTTTGTAAATATATAATTTTAAAAAAAAATTCAATCATCTATACAATGCAGTTTACAAAAGTGGACCCTTTCTGACTTCTAATAAGTTTGTATTAAATTTTTCAAACTATAATGTTACTAATATCAAAGTTTCAGTTTTAAACAAAGACTTTAATATGCCATTACTCCAAGACACATTCCAAAAGTTGACATTATGGCCAATGTTGAAAAAGCCACTAAATTTCTCTCATCACATAAAGAGGCATTATCCCCAAGATTACTTAGTATTTCTGTTTTATTATTATTATTATCAACACCCGACCTCCATGGAGTTAGAAACTCATCGTGGGAGGACTTACTATCATACAATGCTCATCCAACCGCATCTTAAACTGATTCAATGTGTCCCACATCCACAACACACTCAGGCAATGTATTCCACTCACCAACCACCCTCCATGCAAAGAACCAGCTTCTCACTCCTTTGCTCACACCCTCCTTATACAGTTTCCAGCAATGGCCTCTTGTTCTACTCCCCTCTCCCATTCTATGAAAATTCTTTTCCATGTCTACCTGATAACAACTCCTCACCAGCTTATATATCTCAATCATACCCCCCCCCCTCTTCCTCCTATTCACAAGGCTCTGCAACTTACATTCTCTCAATCTGTCCTCATATTCCACATTCCAAAGATCACTGACTGACTACCTTTGTGAATCTTCTCTGGACTCTTTCCAACATATCCTCATCACCATGAAAACCTGTCGACCAAATCTGTGCAATAATCCATACGAGGCCTAGAATACAATGGAATCATAACCTCTCTATTTCTGCATGTCAGGGTTCTCTGCGTCATTGCCGTTATTCGATGTGATGTCTTCACAACTTGTGCAATGTGGGCCCTGAATTTCAGGTCCTTGTCCACCATCACTCCTAGATCTCTCATCTCATCTGCTTCTGTTAAAATTTTCCCACCAAGTGTATACTTTGCATCCTTACCAAATCCCAAAACTTGGCAACATTGAACTGATAGTTCCACTTACCTGCCCATTCATGCAATCTATTCAAGTCCTCTTGTAAGGCATTAACATCAGCTTGACTGTGCATTGCTCTCCCCAGTTTTTTCATCATCTGCAAACAGCTGGAATCACTAGTTAAACTCAACCCAATATCATTAACATACAAATTGAACAACAATGGCCCCAAAACTGACCACTTTAGCACACCACTGGTGACCTTTCTCTTTCGAGATATGCACCCCCACCCCCATATACAACTTTCTGATACCTATCTGACAGCCAGTCACTGATCCAACACGGAAGTCTGTTATCCAATCCCTTCTCTTTCAATTTAATTAAGAGCTTGTCATGTAGCAGTCTATCAAAAGCCTTTGCAAAATCCAAGTACAGCACTGTATATGCATCTCCTCTGTCCAAGGTATTTGTCACTTTGTTATAGTACATAAGTAAGTTCGTGAAACATGATCTCCTCTTAACAAACCCATGCTGATAATCACAGAGAATAAATACTGCTGTTATCAACCCATTTCTGTATCCTACTTCTCACCAGTCTCTCCAGGACCTTCACCACAACTCCAGATATATACAGACCAGTCTATAATTTGAAGCTACAGCTTTATCACCACCTTTATGCAGCAGAACAATTTTACTCTCCTTCTGCTCCCTTGGAACCTGTGCTGTTGCAAAATTCTTGTTAAACAGGCATGCCAATGCTACTGCTAGTTCCCTGGAACAGTCTCTTAAGATGCGCGGTGATATTTCATCAAATCCTATTGCCTTATTAACATCAAGGTTATTTATTTCCTCAAATATCTCCTGCTCACTCACAATTATGCTATCCTCTCCTATGTCCTCTACACTCAAGTTCCTCATGATTCCACCCTGATCAGGATGAAACACACTTATAAATTGATCACTGAATACCACAACAGTGCCTTCTGCAATAGTTACCATTCTACCACTTTCATCCCTTTACTTTGTCTTTCCATGATCATTCTTCCTTCTACTTGCCACATATCTAAAAAAAACTCTGTAGGGTTTTTCTTAGCCTGATTTGTCAATTTCTGCTCATACTCTACTTTTGTTTTCCTTACTAACTGAGTTACTCTCCTGGCTTGTTCTTTATATTCTTCATGTGACTGATTACCATTGTTCATCTTATACTTCCTTCAAAGTACTTTCTTTTTCCAGATTTCATGCTTAAGCTCCACATTCATCCATTTTACACCAACCTTATTCAGCCTTTGGGATACATTCATACATTGATGCTGTTATGTATTTCTTTGTTAGTTCCCATGCAGCATTTATTTCCTTACCGCTCAACTCCTCGTTCCATGTTATAGCTCGAAGTTGCTCCTAAGCTTGTCATAATCACCAGCCTTATAATTCCACATATATCCTTTCCTCGCAAAAGCCTGCATATGACTGTCACAACACAGGTGATTACTTCATGATCACTTTCACTAACTGGAGGAAAATGTGAAATCCCTCTAACAATTACATCCTCTGATGAAATGATGAGATCTAGAAATCTTGATCCTCACGTGCCTTTCTTTACATGCTGCCTGAGATGGTTATCTCTCAAGAACTCGAGAAATTCACTTTCCTTATTCCCAAATGCTATCTCTTCATTCCAATCTATACCACCATAATTAAAATCACCCATAAATCACCCATAATGTTAACTAATCTAAGTTGTTTATACATTTCTTCATCACCACCTTCCACATTCCCAGGCCTATAGCAACATCCAACCAAATATGTCTTCCTCTCAACCTCCACATTACACCACACTGCCTCATAACCTTTGCCACTGTTTCCTTATTTTATATCTACCTTATGTGGACTTAATTCCCCTGCTATCATCAGCAGCACTCCCCCTCCCTTCCTGCCCTTTCTATCCTCACGAAAAATACTGTACCCTTCCATCTCTATTCCCGTTACGATATCATTTTCATTCAACCATGTTTCACTTATTCCAATGATTTGGGGACAAATAAACTCAATCACTGAAGCAATTTCATCCTCTTTATTTGCGATACTTCTGGCATTTGTAAATAAACACAAAAGTTCATTTTTAGGTCTATAGCCAGTCCTATCCAAGCCATATGTTGGTTGTGATTTCCCCACTACACCTGCCAAATCACCTTTATCATCACTTACCACATATACCTCCTCAGTCTCCACTTCTCTGCCCATATTGCAATATATCCCATCTTCATACACACGTTCATTGCCACTTTCAATATTCACTCTCTCTATGCCATGTCTCCCTGTCCACCCAAGCTCCCCCTATTTCCCTGTTCCTCTTGTATTCCCGTTCTCTCTTCCTCTCTCACCTCACTACTGTTTCCACTGCCAAGCACTGCTGTCTCTTCAGTACCACTCTCCTGATTTTTCTCTTCATCTCTTCCTTCTGATCTCTGGCACGCATCACACACCGTACTTTCACACACTATACTTTCATCCAGCACACTCACTCCAAAGCCATTTAAATGCAACCCATCACGCCTGTATAATTTCATTCTTCCTTCAAACACATGCCATACATCCACAAACTCCCATTCCCTTCTCCTCACACAGTTCCACCAATATACCATTCATGATTTTGGCTCTCCTTCGCAACTCATCATCATCATACTTGGGTAACACACTGACAATCTTTCACTCTTCTCAATAGTCTCCTGATATTTGTCCTCACCTCCTCCTTATGTCCACTTAGATCATTCATCCCTACAATCACAACTAACTCTCTCACTCATTTCTTTCTCATGTCCAATGCCTTAATTATTGTACTCATTCTCCCACCCGGATATCAGACCTTATGGACGCTGTCAGTAACTAGCCCCCTAATTATGGAGTCTCCGTATACTGCTATCCTGGAATCACTCGTCACTTCTTTTACTCTTTGTTCTTTCATTCTGTTTTCTTGCACACTTTCATTAATTTCCACTAAACGCCTAACATCACTCAACATATTCTTCATTTCATTTTTCATTTCCAATATCTGTTTCATTAAATGTTGCATTTCGACAATTTCACTCTCTATCTTGCTACCTCTCGTTCAGCCACACTTTACTTCCTTTTCCTCATTCATACTTTCCTTCACCCCCTTATCACTAATTTTCGCTTGATGTATTCTTTCACTCTTTCAATTTCTCCAACTTTCGTTTCACTTCCATTTTTCGCAACTTCTTTTGTAACTTTTGCTTCTACATCTCCGCGTTCTTTAACTCCCTCAGTTTCTCTTGTTTTCATTTCATTTCCGTTTTTCGTAACTTTTTCCATAACTTTCGCTTCTACATCTTTGCATTTCTTCACTCCGTCAACGTTCTTTAACTCCCTCAGTTTCTCTTGCTTTCATTTCATTTCCGTTTTTCGCAACTTTTTCCATAACTTTCGCTTCTACATCTTTGCATTTCTTCACTCCGTCAACTTCTCTATCTTTCGTTTCATTTCCATTTTTTTCCCGTACGCTATTGATCTTTTCAGTCAGTTTCTCATTCTGTGTATCGTAATCCAACAATATATCGCACTTACGACAAATTCATACTTTCTCTAGTCTTTCGTTCATTCTCTCCCTCTCCACAAAGACATCTCTTACATTCTGCCATGCATGCATACATATCTCACTCAGGACATCGAATCAGTTTTGAAAAGTCTATGTCACCAATGCTTACATACTTTCTCTCGTCTTTCGTTCATTCTCTCCCTCTCCACAAAGACATCTCTTACATTCTGCCATACATGCATACATATCTCACTCAGGACATCGAATCAGTTTTGAAAAGTCTATGTCGCCAATGCTACTTGACTTTTGCGGCATTTGCCTTTGTTTTGTTAAACACTTGTCTGCCAAAAAATAATATCACAGTTTTAGAGAAAAATGCTTTAAGAAGTTTATGTAACAATGATGAAATCATTATCCTTAAAGTAAACAAAGGGAATTCAAGTCTTTTTAAATAGTGTGGACTATGACACTATGATTGCCTCCATGTTATTGGACTCTTCCATGTATTCAGAAATGGATCATGATGCCACTTGGTTAAAATACTAATGATGTGATTTCCAGTACTTTTGAATTTACAGAAGATCTTAAAAAACAACTGAAATAATTCAGATACTAATTCAAACATATAAATTTCCCCATCAGACATATTAACTAGTTTACACATATTTTCATTATTTACAACATCTCTGTGAAAGCATTAATAGAGATCCTTGAAAACCTGTTTCCTCTGGATATCACATTTCTCTTCCATCATTGCCTCTGGTACTAAAGAAATGAAGATTCTTTCATTCAATTTAAGGAAGTAGCTATAGCACAGGCGACGTTAAAACTACATGTCTGGAGATATGTCGATGATATCTTTATCATTTGGAAATATACCTACATAGACCTTGAGGATTTTGTATATTTTCTGAATAATCGATATCCAAAAATTAAATTCACATTATAAATAGAAGAGGATGGAAAATTACCATTCCTAGACATCCTTATCAACAAAAACATTGCTGTTGGATTATCATTAGAAGTCTGCAGGAAAGTAACCCATTCAGGTGGATATGAACATCCAAACTTGATCCATCGTCTTCAACAAAATTTAGGTATAATTAAAACCTTAAAAAAAAAAAAAATAGAGCTTTAAATATGCTAAAAATGATGAAATTAAAAGAAAGAATAACTTCCAATCCTAATTAATCAGTTCCTTCAAAATTGCTACTGAAATTAGGTACCAAAGAAACTTTTGTTTTCTGATAATCCATAAATTATTTACATAGGCATGATATCTATCCCATACATTGGCAATGCACCATGGCAAACAAGCTAGCCCAAATATTAAAATCAGTCAACATCAGATCAGCCTTCAAATCATGAACACCTTACAAAGCTTCCTAAGTTCCTCCTACCTAAAGAAAAAGTTCCATTTTATCAACATCCTGGAGTACATAATATTTCTGTGGAAAGATGCATGTAATTCAAACTGAGAGATTTTTCAAAATCTGTAGCAAAGAATGTATAAGTGATGTTGAAAACAAAAGGGAGGAAAAAAGCAGACTCGCAGTGCTCATCCTCAAACAGCATCACGTGGTAAATTGGCAATCATCCTCCATGCCTTGCTTATTACATCAACAGATTGTTCAGAGTCTTTGAGGTCATTCACTCAAAAGGGCATACCAAACAGAAATCAAGGAATGATTCTTCAGAACATTTGGAAATCATTAGTTAATATGGGCAACGTTTGAGGCATCTTTTATTCCTTTTTACTTCAGCTAAATAATCTCATGAAGATAGTTTCGGCCATATAGACAGTGAAACGTGTTAATAAAAAAAAATCTATGAATTAAAACCTGGTTATTTATTATACATGCAAATCTGCTCATTGTGAAATATTTACAAGTGGAGGAAGAACATAGAAAACTTCAGCTGTATTGTGAATGGAGAGTATAGAACAAGTAAAATATTTTTGCTATTTAGGCACTGTTTTCAGAGATGGCAAGTTAAATCTGAAAATAGACAAACAGAATAAGCAGAGCTGATATAGTGGGTAGCCAGCTGAATAAATTTATATGGAGTAAGAGAGAAATTAGTCAAACACCAAACTAGCAACATACGAGATGGTGTCCAAACTAATTTTAAGTTATAAATCTGAAAGTTGGGTTATAAATAATGTACTTGGTGAAAAATTAGAGACCAGAGAAATGACAGTTCTGAAAAAGATTAGGGGAGTGAACAGATGGCATCACTGGCAAAATCATATAAATGAAGACATCAGAAAGGAACTTGACATTGTTTGCATTCAAGAATGTGTGAGTAGGGGCTTATCTAAGGTTTGATTGTCAGTTAAACAGAATGGGAGAGGAAAGGTTAGCAAAACAGACATTTGATTTCAAAGTGGCAGGAGGAAGACCAAGAAGCTCTAGATGGATTGATTTCGTTAGAAGTGTTAGATATGACATCATTGGAGTGCTGACAAGTAATATACTGATTTGGAAAAAAAAAGTTATTGATAAGAGATTATTAATAATGTAAACTTATTGATGTGGTGCTGTCGTAGTAACATATACATCTCATGTCCTGGTAGATGGTTTCGTCTCTTCACATTGCTTTATCAGTAGTATGGTATCTCAAGCTTTGTTCATGCCTTCCTCCTATGTGGATTAAAAAAAGTTCTGCACACTGTACTCCTGTTGTTTAACCAAACATTTATTTAACAAAGTACGTTATAGGCCTTCACTCTCCATTCTGCCTTATCATTGCTACCCAACATTTCAGAAAGTCTTGTGTTCCTGTTTTTTGTGTTAAGGTCACTTGAGCAGTATCTTCATCATTGATAACAAAGGCATTTCCTACAGTTATGGTATTGTGTGTGTCAGTGGGGGAGGATTAAGGAAGCATTTACCATCTTTACTTTTCCATAAGATCAGTTACTTCATATGAAACATCTGGCATTGCACTGTTATGCAAAATGCAGTCAAACCTGTCAGATTATTCTTCTTGCATTTTGAAGTCTCATTTTGCAGCATGAATGCTAGAATTAGAAAACTGGCACATGACATTTTGATTCAATCTTGCTTACATCTGATATAGAGATGGAAACTATTGTAGCATCCCTCTGGATATGCAGTGGTGAATAGTGTCCAGAGCTTTTGAAATGAACCTTATGTATGTGAGGAACCTTTTTCTCACTAATCTCAAATACTAGCAATAATAGCAATAGATGGTAGTATGTTCTATTTCTCCTCTTCATATGATAAATCTTGCAGTACTTAAATAATGATACTTCAGGTTCTTCCATAGCCAGTGTTTTAAATACTGATGTCCTTGCCATTCTCCAGCAGGTTGGGAATAACCTTGCGAACCTCATTGCTACCAGAACACAGTCATGTCTTCTTTCTCATAAGAAAGAACTTGTATCACTCTGCCTTGTCTTGACTAATAATCAGATCACCATTCAGATCAGATTTCTCTTCATAGGTTAGCGTATACTTCTGGTCTTTCCTGGCACATTCATAGCCTCCTCACCTACTAAAAAACTTGATATCCTTTTCTGCTGACATTCCTTCTCATGTGGATAACTTCTGACTGTAGGAAGCCAAACTCTCTCCCCCTTTTTGTGACATAGTACCAAAGACTTCTCAAAAAATGCTTGATGCTATCCAGAAGAGGGCAGGCTGTTTAACAGAGGATTCCCTTTTTCATAAACCCATTTAAAACGATTTCTCATTAGATGTTTTGTTTCTACATTATATTTTTTATGTATTTTCATAGGTGTTGCTTTAGTGAACTCTCCACCAGCAGTTCTCCAGATACCACCTTGCTCAGCTTTAATTATTGAGCCAACTTCTCATATATCTCTTTTCTTCCACATACCATGTTTCCCAAGTACTATGATCTCTGGCTGTTGAAGGAACACATCGACAGATTCCTTCTGTCTCTCCATTCACCTGCCCACACATGGCACTATTGTGGTATAGGTTTTGCAAACCTTGGTGTGGTGTTATTATTGTTGTTCTTTTTTTTTTTAATGTTTCCATCCTGAGGCAAATTTGATTTGATCATTTATTTATTGTTATTTGTTTAGAATCCAGAATGGTTTGAAACACCGAAACAAGCAGAATATACTTCTTTGAATTACTGTGATATGAGGCATTTTGTAAAAAGTAAACTGATGTATGCATTGAGTATCTTATTAAAAATTATTCATTTGCATTTATTCTGAAACTGTCTTTTGCTGTTTGGATAAGAAATATATATATATGTTTTTAATTTTTAGTTTGTAAAATAACATTGAAGTTATAATAGCTCCTTTGGAAAAAAAAATAATAATAAAAATTTGTAAATAATTGTGTTTATTTTAGAAAAAATCCAAAGCTAATTGCAAAAATTTTTGTCTTAGGACTACAGCGATGCCAGTATCTGATACCAGTTTTGTTAGCAAGATGAAGTCATCTGTAAGTTCCACATTACTGCATAGTATTCAAATAGGGAGAGGGAACTAAAATACTCTTTGTATAGAATTTCATTTGATAGCCAAATTTAGATACAAAAATAAAGCTTATATTGCATACACCAGGGGTCGTCAACCTTTCAGACAGTGCGAGCTGCATTAAAAATTTCAATCAAGCCCACAGGCCACTAAGCTATACTGCAATATTTAGAATTGTAAGATGCTTTCCAGATTCACAAGGAACACTGTGCATTTGATACTTTACATAAAATCCTATAAAAATAAACGACCTCAGCTTTAAGAGCGTAGGTAGGAGTCGGGTTCATGATAAGTAAATACAATCAATACTTGAAAAAAGATAATTAAATGAAGAAAACATTCATCTTTGGGAAACTTGGCAATGCTTTTCCTTGACCAGCCTTGTCGATGTTGGCATCAATGTCGGAAGTCGCTATGCGCAGAGTTTTCTCGAGATGTTGGTCCGTAATCTGAGTTCTTGTCTTGGACTTCACATGCTTCATTCTGGGAGAAGAACTGCTCACATAAGGATGTGCTTCCTAATGAAGCGCACATCTTCAAAGCATGCTGGCGAAGATTAGGGAATGCGTCCTCAGAAATATAGTCTTTGTAAAATGTAAGCAAGGACACATTGAATAATTTTTCTCTCAAAGAAGAGTTGTTTTGGAGTTCAAGCAGCTCCATTTATACTGAGCCTAGCATTTCGGCAGCAGTGACACTGAATGGCATTGAAAATAAATCTCAAGAAGACTGTTGGTTACAAAAATCACTAAATCTCTTTTCGAACTCACTTTGCAACACGGCTAATTTTGTAGCGTAATCATCAAGAGATGAACAGTTGGACTCAGCGAGAAACTGAAAATGAGTTAAGTCTTTTTTGCGAGTTGTGCCTCCCAAAGTTTCAGCTTGGCCACAAAAGCTTTGATGTGATCAAACAGGGTGTGCACCAGTTGATCTTTGGATTGTAGCCGCGTATTTAGGTCATTCATATGCAATGAGATGTCAGTCAGAAAAACAAAATCTGTCATCCACTTCGTATCATTGAATTCTGCAATCGGCTTCCCTTTGCATGAACTGCTCTATTTTGCTCCTTAAGTCAAAGGCTGTTAAGAACCTTCCTTCTGCTCAACCAATGCACATCACTATAATAAACCACATCGCCATGATCTGCTTTGCACTCTCGGGTCAAAAATTCTTGGACTTGACGATGATTCAATCCTCTTGCCCTAATATTCCCCCAATGAATTCGATGATCCCCCCCCCCATGCCTAGGTTCGTACGTTATAACAAGTGGTGCATTGAATGGCAATTTCAGACAACTGAATATTTGATAAGTAAAAGTTTATTAAACTCATAATTACAATACAATACATAAAATTCTAAAAACTACAATTCAGTACTAAGACGATACAATGTTATTAAGACTAGCAAAATACAAAAAATGAAAATTTCCCACTAGCATGTGGGATAAACTGTTAGGCCTTTCTCCGTTAAGGATAAATTACATATACTATCTATACACATTATCGCTTGTTCAGTAATACTGATAAACTAGTTCCCTCTTTCTCTATACTATTAAGTGAGCTAAAGTCCTAGTTCAACTCTCAATCAAGTCCTTCAATTGCTTAATAATACGAACTACAATCACAGCCATATTAAATTAACACAATTAACATAAAATTTTTCACGATACCATTTAATGAAGCTCTTCTACTAGACGCTACTTGTCTGTAGTTCCTGAAGAAATATTCCTTCTGTAGTGGGTCATATCTGGGGTACTTCGGATCATGAGGGCCTTCTCGGTTGCAGCATATCAGGCTTCTTCTAAGGAAACACAATCTATCTACTGTTCTGCAGTCATCAGATTTGCCATAAGGATATCCACAATTTCTATTGATAGTCACCTTCCTTTAGACCAGGGTTGGCTTAGTATGCGGGAAATACTATTTCTTCCCGACCATGTGGTGGCCTTTGTTCTTGATGGTAGGAAAATGGGACCTAAATATCCCACTTACTAATATTCCATGTCGTGGTGGATGGAGGGGACTCCTGACCGTCACTCAGGAAACTGCATAAGGTAACCTCCAAATGAAAACTGGCAAAAGACCTTGTGGGTGGGGGGGTACCTAACCCTTTTATATTATGATCCTACTGGCACCTCCTGCAATTAATTTTCTTCCCCCCCGACATTAGAATACGTTTCTCGTAACCTGTTAGGATGGTGTCTCCCTGCTGAACTTTCCATCTTTGGTGAGCTGTGTGCACATGACTGACCCGCTGCAGTGTCTAAATCGAGAACCATGACCTTGGACTTTACTTCGGTTCTAGGTAACCCTATGAGTCAGCTTTATCAAACTCTATCAGCTCACCCATTTTTTCTAAGAATTAGCATAATTTACAATCTCTTGTTTCAAGTGTATAACAAGCAAGCCTTTTACATGCAAAATTCTTATAACTAAATACTGTAAATTAATTATCTCATTTTTCTAATATTATACAATCAATGTTCTTATACGAGTTAACAGTTATTCTTTTCAATATATTTATTTCATTTTATACTTAGCTGCAAGCACGATTTTCTTATTAAGGTTTCTACTTGTTAAATTGTGATCAAGTAAATTCTCTTATGAAGTTTACAAAAATCACAAATTTAACAATATCCATTTTTATCATACTTAGTTCTGAGTAATGGTCACTTCCAATTTCAAATCCTCTGTACACTCTTGTGTTCTAAACGAGCATGAAGATATCACTATTGACAATGGCGTAGTCAATGAGGCTTTTCTTATTTCTTGTGTCTTCTCTACATGTGAACTTGTGTACATCTTTATGTTGGAACATGCTAGTAAAGAATAATCCATGTTCACAGCAGAAGTCCAGTAAATACTTACCATTATTATTAGCTTTGTTCTTTTCTCTAAATTTTCCCAAAACGTTATTATATGTCTGGTGGGATTCATTCCCTACTATGCTGTTGAGATCTCCAAAAAGGACTACTTTTTTTCCATTTTCTTTGCCAGTTGTCTGTTTTATGATTCAAATTCCTCCATTTCTTCCTTAGGAGAACCTTCTGTGGGACTATAGGCACAAATAAATTTCATTTTTTATTTCTCCCCATTTGGAAGTTTGCCCACATAACTACTTGAATCTGTCTTCCAATAAAGAAGCTTAACTTCATCTTTGGTGTTGAATGCTACTACTCTTCCTTTCCTTGCTCATTATTTCTTGAATATAACTTGTTATATACTTATTATTTAGTAAGATCTCACCTATTTGTCTTCTTTGTCTCAGTAATGCCAAATTTGTCTGTGTTCTATTCTTATTCTTTAGGAGCACTGTCCTGTGGTAAACTTTTTTCATCACTTGATATGATGCATGCTCCATCTTTGAGTGTCTTTATGATACCTTGCTTCTGGGCAGGATGATGGTGTGAAATAGTAAATATCTTCTGGTATCAAATTTTTTTTGTATATACTATGAAAGATAGTCTGTTTTGATCAGCTTCTGAGATTAGAACATCCAGAAAAGGAAGTGTACTGTTTTCCTAAATTTTTACTGTGGGATGAATTTTGTGATTCAAACTATTTAGGAAACTTAATTATTGTTATTAATAAAAGGAAGTGTACTGTTTTCCTAAATTTTTACTGTGGGATGAATTTTGTGATTCAAACTATTTAGGAAACTTAATTATTGTTATTAATATCTGAGACCTCCAAGGAGTCAAGCTCATTGAGGGAAGTCATAGATCACCACACCAGCTGTCATATCTTCTCTTAAACTCATTCACACTGGATGAACTCACTTTTTCAACAAGCAAACTGTTTCACTCACTCACTGCTCTGAGAGAAAAATATAGGTCTTGTCTCTTTCTTAATTACACAAACTTATACATCCTCTCTCCACATTTCATATCATGAAAAATTTCATCAGTTGATAACCTATAACACCCTTTCAGAAGTTTATATTCCTTCATCATATCATCCCTCTTCCTCCTGTTTACCAGTGTCTTCTTTTAAATCACTGATAAAAAAAGACTAGTTATGTCCAAACTCACTAAGATAGCTGGCAGACCATATACATATCTAAGCATATTTTGGCCTTGTCTGATATTTTTTAACTTCTTAATTGCATTGATGAAATCCTTTGAATTCTTGATGTAGGAAGATGTTTTTCCTACATGTGGAGTTAGTGGTTTCACTAAATATTTGGATAGATAATATGTAGGAGAGTGCCTGGCACTTACAGTCACAATTAATGGGATAGCATTGTGTATTTCTTGAATAATTATTCCAATAAAGTACACATTACTTTGATATTGAAAAATTATATTTTTGTAATGTATATTTGTGAATAATTATTAGAGTATATGTATACTATTATTTCTTGTCATTGTTGACATTATAGCAGAGCAGTTCCAAAACATTTTCTTCTGTTCATGGTGGAATTTTAGACACAAAGCACATGAAAATATAAGAAAAGTGCAAATAATATTATTTTAGTGAAGTTTTTAGAAGATACTTACCTCTGGCTAAAAGCAGATGTTGACACTGATATTGCCAAGCATAAGAGTAAAGAACTTGGATGTGAATGATGTAATTTGTATTAGTCAGAGTTTCTTTGGTTAGCTAAGCAAACAACAGCTTGGTCACTGAGAAATATAGCTTGGCATAGAGAGAGGAAACTTTAAAATTATGGAATAATTGTTGTTGTTGTGTGCCATCAAGTCGTTGTCGACTCCTGGTGATTCTATGAACATTCTCCATCCACACATCTAATTCTTGGTCTTCCTGTTCTCCTGCTTCCATCAACTTTAGCAAGCATCATCTTCTCCAGAATGTCATTTGCTCGCATAATATGTCCGAAGTATGACAATTTTTTCTTGATGATCATAGCTTCGAGGGAGCAATCTGACGTTATTCTGTCTATCACTGATTTATTAGTTTGCTTTGCAGTCCATGGTATTCTTAGTAAGAATCTCCAAACCCATAATTCAAATGCATGGAATAATATACATCCAAAATTCCCATAAATTTAAGGAATAAAACAAGTTTTATTAAGAAGTTCATGGACATATAGTCTCTTAATAGCAATTGATATATATGCTGATATTTTAGATACTTCTTAAAGGAATTTGTTTTCATCTGATGAGATAAAGGAAGAGTTGATATTCCTGCTATCATTGTGATTGGAACAGAAGAAACTAAAAACTGAATTAATATATGTGCTTCCATTATGCTATACAAAAACTTGGATTCTTAATTTTGAATGGAAACAGTTCTTTTGTTTGGATATCCCTTGTCGATCTGGAAGGCAGGACTAATTTCTTTCTTCAGTTAAATTCTCTTTTGTTGAAAGTGGAATGGATGATTAATCAATTTTGAACTGAGAATTCAGTACAAGGATTGATATAATTGCTGCTCTGCTTAATCTACTCAAGGAACTAAATAGTTAACAAAATTACTCGAAGTTGTTTGGAGCAATTGGTGGCTTGCTATGATATCTTGGCTGGCATATTTGTCTTTATGAGTTTAATTTTTATTTCAGCCCAGTCCACATTTTTAAGTCCAGTTTTAAATTGGGAGATAGTGTATAAGAGCCTTAATATTTTTAATTCATTATTTAATTACTTGTCTTTATATGTTCACTAAATGAAACTGTTTATATAAGTATTTAAATAATATTTAATTTATTAAATTATTTTTGAATATAGTTGGATTCATTATTGGCTTTAGCTATGATAATGGAGGATAAGGTTTCTTTGAATTGAGTTAAATATTCAGAGATCTGTAATAGCATTTCCATAGGAGACAATAAAATAGATGATTGAATATCAAAAGGAAATCATTCATCATTGCATAAAAACAATGAATTTTAGGTACACTCATAAGAACAACTCTTGTGTTACCTTTGTCAACTTTTAATGCTAAAATGTTGTTTTTACAAATACAATGAGAGCCTTTATTTCTGTTCTAGCAGCTGTTTTTATTCATATCATTGTTGGCTGCATTTCTTAGAATTCTGTGGAGACCTTTTCTATATTGGCTTTGATTTCACTTTGGGTATATAATTTGAGATGCAGGCTTTGTTGAGAGAGAGTATTATTATTTATACAGGTACTCCATGGAATCAAAAGGTTCATTGTAGGAGACCCCACACTATCTATTAACATATCCACATTCTTCCCCTTCTCAAAAAGCTTGTCACAGGGAAAAAAAAAAAAAAAAAAAAGCGAGAGCTTTTGCCCCTCAAACTTCTCGGATTTACTGGAAGCTCCCTTACGTTACCCACACTTATGTTAGGTTTTGGTGGCAAAACTCATAATCTGGTGACCTAATTTAGTAGCCTAATCCTGTCTGATCTTTTTAGTTACAATTTCTTGCAGTTCTACATTTAGTTATTCTAACATTATATTACTAAATGTATTATATTACAGTAGGTTATATACACTCTTAATTATAAGTATTTATGGCCCATGTAAAATCGATATAGGTGAAAAATATTTCTATGTTTCACCACAAGAGATTTTACACTAATACTGTTATTCTTGAAGAAAGCCAACAAAGACTCCTTAATAGAAACAATTCAGAAAAGTCAGCTGAGGTGGTTGGGATATCAATTTTGATATTTACTTTCACCTATGTTCATTGCCTTTGCTATCTACATACCAACTAATGGACACAGAAGAAAACCTAGAAAACATTTTTGGCAATACATAAATAAACTTCTATTTGAAGATGAGACTCATGGACCATCTGACATTTACTGTTTTGTATAAAACAGCAATTTGGCTCACTTTCATATAATAAATTTTATCTCCGTGAGTTTCTGTTCATACATGAATAAATTATGATGATGATGATGATCTGTTATGTTGGAGAACTGGATTGTGGGAAGAGATTCACATGAAAGAACATACCACAGATGTAGAGAAACAGCAGGCACATAATTCTGGCCTAGCTTATCATACTACCAATGAAAATCATCAGATACTTTGGAAGCTCACAAGAATGCCATATATTGAATTCAACAACTATGTTCACAAATTCAAAGAAGCTGTTGAAATGTTACATTGTTCAACACAGTATAACAAGGTTTTATTTTAAACCAACTTTGGAAAGCACATACATTAAAGACCCAAGAAGCTGGGAACTAGGTTATGATAGACATTAAATAGTGCAGTTCAACAATGAACCACATGTTTGATATCTCAGCAAGATGTTTGCCATCTGTTTACCAACATATTTTATATACGACAATTTATGGTTTAGGAATCAATCTGTTAAGTTTTTTTCAAATTGCAGTTTATTTCTGATTACATTACAGAATATGGGAAACTGGATGAATAAACTATTTTGATTAGTGTTTTCTCCTTGGTTCATACCAGAAATAATATCATGCAGAGCTAAGGATTAAGTTAAGAATTAATGCAAGGCTATGTTGCATCTGTTAATGGGCTATCCAAGGCCAGTTTGTCTGTTTCTGTGGGCGGAAAAGCAGCCACTTTTATTAATCTTATTACATTTCTTTACAATTTGGAAGGATTAGATGATACGAACAGGTAGTCAGTCAATCTTGTGAACACAACAAAATATGCATATCAGGCATATGTGTAAACATTGTTATAAATATCAGATTTAAAACAGAAATGTCAGTGGGTGTCAGGCTAGATATGTTTTTAAATTTTCTAGTTTCTATTTTAATATCTCTATTTTTAGTTTTAATATAAATGTTAAATAATGAGCACTATCATTTTAGGATTTATGATCAAGTGCATCTTGAAATAGTATTACTCTCATGCCAATTTTAATGTAGGGTCGCAATATTGTTGTATTTTATGGCTCACAAACTGGAACAGCAGAAGAGTTTGCAGCACGAATTGCTAAAGAAGCTAATCGGTATGGAATGAAAGCAATGGTTGCTGATCCTGAAGAATATGATATGGTAAGTATGAATGATTTGATATTGTAAAATATTGGAATATTTTTCTTAAAGATATGGTTTTAAAAATATATTTCTAAAATCTCATGTATTATTTCTTTGAACATTTTGATTATCAAAAAGGTTAATAGTAGGTGGTGGGAGGTGGCGCTAGTGTCCTTGGTAAATGTGGCGGTCGAGTTTAGCTAGTCTAGAAAACGTGTTTTTAAAGTTAAATATAGTGTGGCTGTTTGTCACAAATTGTGCTGCAATTGTGTATCAGTTAGAAACAAGTGTCCTTCAGTGGTATTATTGTTTAGAACTGTGTTGTATATATTGTGTTTTCACTGCCGTTTGTTTCACTATATCAACGTGTAAAGATGGCATCCAACAAGAAACGTACGTCAGCGGCGCGCAGGACTTCTACTACTACAAGAAAGGCCGGCTCAGCGTTGGATTTTTCGCAATGGATGCGTTGCGGAAACTGCTATATGTATGCACCGAAAAATGTGAAGGATCTGTGGTCGGTCTGGCAAAATGAGAAGAACGAAAATGTCGACGTATGTGAGAAGTGTCGGGATAGGCTGGAGCGTTTAGGAATGGAAGCTGACATCGGGATCATAGCGGAAGAACTTCGGCGGGAGTTTATGAAATGAAAAATGACCTTCATCTTCTTCATGAGGAAGTGGAAGTGATCGGTAAGGAGATACTGGAAGTTAAAGCGGAGTTTAATGTGTTAAACAGAGAAATTAGGACTATAGAGATTACTTTAGCTGAAGTAACTAGAACAAGATTACATATGGGTGAGTCTTTGGTGAATGATTCAGTAATAAATAGTATGGGAGTGATTGGGAGTCAATATAATAAAACCACAAGTGGCCTAGAAGAAATGAGATGTAGTGAGAGTGGGGGGGTAAGTAATAGAGAGTTGAGTAATGAAGCTGGGAGAGTCATGCTGAATAGTGTAGAGAATGAGTCCATGAGTGTGGACTTGAATGAAGTTAAGAGTAGTAAAATATATGGTGATTCTATGATTAAGGGTATGGAGAGTGGTATGCATGAGGAGTGCTTGGCTGATGGGACAATAGAAAGAGTGGCTTTAGCAATAAAGAGAGGGCATGAAGCAGACAAGATGATAGTTATGGTGGGTACGAATGACCTGAGAAGTAGTATAAATCGGGTAGGAAAAGATTTAAGAACATTATTAGATATTGTGAAGAGGAAAAGTGTCAATGGGAGAATAGTGTGTGTGCTGCCTCGTTTTGACAATTACGAGTTAAGTAGACGAGCAATGATAATGAATGATATGATTGCAAGAATGTGCAGAAAAAGAGGTCTGGAGTTTGTTGATGTTTGGAGTGTGTTTGAAGGAAAAAGGCAGTTGTATGCTAGAGATGGACTGCATCTTAACATGGAAGGACATAAGCGATTGAAGAAGTTATTGTTTTCTGAACAGGTTGAAGTTATTGGGCAGGGAAACTAATATTGAAAAGGTTGAGTGTAAGAGAGAGAAACTTTAGCACTGATTGTGTATTTATTGATCCTTATAGGCTGAATAAATTGCAGAAGAGAGGGGATAAAAATCGGCATAGGACTACGGTAGTTAGTGACTTATATATCAGTTCTAAAGCCGGTACAAGATCTAGAGGGAATCTGCAATTTTTGTATACCAATGCTAGAAGCATTCGAAATAAGAGAGAAGAATTTTTGGCATTAGTCAGTGAAATCTCACCTCGGGTGTTGCGTGAATGTGCAAATGAATTGTCAACCCCTCTCACCTGGATATTTAACTTAAGTTTGAATTCTGGTATGGTCCCTAGGGAGTGGAAGTTAGGCAAAGTGGTTCCTTTGCATAAGGGTGGCTCTAAAACTGCGGTATTGAATTACAGACCGATCACCATCTCAGGAGTAGTGGTAAAAGTATTGGAAAAGTTGGTTAAAGACAAAATTCAAGAATGGGTGGATCAGGATATGATACTCTATAGAGGCCAACATGGTTTTGTTAAAGGTAGATCCTGCCTTAGCAATCTATTAACTATTCATAATAGAATAACATCTGAGTTGGACAAAGGAACTGGCTACACAGTGGTACTTCTGGATTTTGCTAAGGCTTTTGACAGGATACCCCATAGAACACTGTTACGCAAATTGGAGCAGATGGGAATGGATATTAAATTGTTGATATGGATAGGAGAATGGCTCAGGGAGAGATACCATAAGGTGGTGTATGGAGGAGCCGAGTCCAGAATGAGGCAGGTGACCAGTGGTGTGCCTCAGGGCTCTGTGCTTGGGCCAATGTTGTTTAATTTGTATATAAATGATATAGGAAACGGCTTAAAGGGAGATATTCAGTTGTTTGCTGATGATGCAAAGTTGTGTAGTGCAATAAAAAATCAAGCTGATGTTGAAAGTTTGCAGGAGGATTTAAATAAGCTGGTAAAATGGGCAAAAGAAAATGGATGTCAGTTCAATGTGGAAAAGTGTAAAGTCATGCATTTTGGGATTAAAAGATTACCAGCTGTGTACTACATCGATGGAAAGGTACTCCAAGAGATTGATGAGGCTAGGGACTTAGGGGTATTGGTAGATAGGGAGATGAAGTTCAGAGGACACATTGCTAAGGTGTCCAAGATTGCACATAGGATTACTTGGTTGTTGAGGAACACACTGACATCCAGAGATAAAGAGGTTATTATTCCCCTTTATAAAGCATTGATACTTCCACATTTGGATTACTGTGCTCAGGTCTGGTCACCTGGATTCCTTGGAGATGAGGAGGCTGTGGAGAGGGTTCAGAGAAGAGTGACCAAGTTGGTGAGTGATATAAATAATGCTCCCTACATTGATAGATTGAGAGCTTGTGGATTGCAGAGATTGGTTGATAGGCGAAGAAGAGGGGATATGATAGAAACATTCAAATTACTAAAAGGTTTTTATAGGATTGATGCAGGGGAAATGTTTCAGCTGTGTGAAAGTGATGGAAGAACAAGAGGTCATCTCTGGAAATTAAAGAAGAGTGTGGTTAACAAAGGTGTCAGAACAAGGTTTTTTGCCTGGAGGGTGGTGAATGAGTGGAATTCATTGCCTGACTTGGTTGTGAGCTCTTCGTCTGTAAATGAATTCAAGAAGAGATATGACAGATATTGTTTGCTAGTTTGGGTCTCCCGCGATGAGTCTACTGACTCCATGGAGATACCCGTAATAATAATAATAATAATAATCTGTTTTCAAAATATAAACTCATTATTGTAGAAAGCAGGAGAATAAGTGTGTGTAATGTTAATGATATAAGGAAAGATAGCAAAAAGTGCTGTAGAGAATGTGGAAGGAATAAATGATTATGATTGCATTAAAAAGATGGCTGAAAGTAATTGGATGATGAGGTGACAGTAAGGTGAAATAGCATGATTATGGGGCTTAAATGATTGTTATGTGGTACATCAGGAGGGAAGAATGAAAGACAAAGTGAATGGTAAAAGTATGAAAGTGTGAGAAACTGGGAATAACAAGAAAGTATTGTGTGTAGATTCGATGATAAGAGGTATACTTAATGATAAATCTTAAAAAAAGGGTGTTTCCCAGGGTGTTTCATTAGCATGCAAAGATTAAGGATGCTGGTGAAGCTGTTAGTGAAGAGAGAGAAGCGAAATTGAAAGAATTGCTTGTTTTGGCTGGCATGAATGATTTGAAAGGTAAGAAATATGCAATGAGAGAAGATACGAAAGAGTTGGTAATAGAAAGTGAAAAAGAAGAGTGAGAAAGCAAAGATTGTGGGTCTGTTTGCCTCGATATGACAGGACTGAATTGAGGAGGAGGAGAACCATTATTGTGAATGAGCGAGTCGATGAGAAGATTGTGCAGGAGGAATGGTGTGCAGTTTATAAGATATATGGAGAGAATTTGATGGATGAAAGGACCTCATTATTAGGTTTAATGGAATGAATACAGCACGGAGGAACAATAAAATACAAGTTTATAAGAACCTATATTTTGTCTCTCTCACAGAGACATCATCAGTGATATACTTTAAAAATGGCAAAAACACACACAAAAAAATATTTAAAACAATAAGTAGGAGGGAAAAAATAGACTAAAAGCCTAAAGTCCTACGAGGGGCATCCTCTCTGGATGCTATTGACTATCCTTAGCTGTTGGGAGGGAGGGAGGGAGGCCTCAGAATTAAGGTTTCCCAAATCTTGGAAAGTTTAACACAACCATATTTATTAATTTTTTTCCATTTGATAATTCTGTACAAGGTAACCAAAGCATGGTCAGCTCGATCAGACTGACCATAGTTATGGCAGTGGATGTATTCTTGCATTCTTTTAGGCAGATCTCCTAGTTTGATCATAATAAGATAATTTGCAAGAATAAGCTCCTGGAACAGAGGGAATGGGGGGGGGGGGATCCTTAGGAGAGTTAATAAGTGCAACCATCTTCAGATGTGGCTAAAAAAGCAGTACAAAGATATTTTTTTAGAGTTCTGTTTTTTCTTTGATGCCTTGAATATAAGGAATAGTAATAGTATTACTGTAATCTGTTTATAGAGAAGGATGTGAGGAAAAGGAGGAAAAAATAAATTTGTTAATCTTTTTGGCATTGTAACCATTAGACAGAAAGATCTGGCAGATAACGGATAGTTCATCTGAAAAGAAAACCTGCGTGTAACAGAGATTGTAGGCTCTGTTGACAGGTGTTTTGATAACACCTTACCATTGAGAGATTGGGGGGAGGGTGAGAAAGTTCATGTATTCTACCTGTGTGGATGGCTTTTCTGTAAACTGAGAAAGAAAAGATGCCATTGGGAAGACTCATGATTAGAGTGTCTTGAAAAGGCAGGCTATTGTTATTTTCTTTTTTTTTCTATGGTGAACTGGATTCTGGGGTGCTGGCTGTTGGAGTGAAGGAGGAAGGAGTCTGAATTAGTGTCTGAGCCATGTGGCCAAATAGAGAACACATCATCATCAGTATATCTTAGCCAGATTGAAGGTTTGAGAATGGCATATCAAGGGTATGTTTTTCAAAATGTTCCATAAAGAAATTGGTTAGTGGGGGAGAGCCTATGGCTGTACTCTTTATCTGTTTATATATAGCTCCTTCCAAGAGAAGTAGGATAGCAAAATTGTAAAGATCAACGATATCAGAGATAAAAGAGTTTTTCAGCAAAGATAAAGTGTTAGAAAGGCTGATATTGGTAAATAAAGAGTTGACATCAAAACTCACCATGATACCATTATTATTCTAACTAAATTTAGTTTAGTTAATATTTTACTTTATTTAGTAAATACTTTCATGCACCGATCAAGAGTTTGCTTATGAAAAATACACCTCTCGACATTTCAAGTTCCTTAGTACTGAATGAGAGTTTTTTCTCTCTTAACGTTTCTGCCTGGTCTCTTAGAAGAACCAAACAGTTCGAAACAGCGCTAAGGCAACTTGTGAATGCCGGTGAGTGTATGCCCATAAGCTCTCTGGTCAACTTTTTTACAAAACTTTCATAGTTTCTACATTTGGCTTTGAAATAATGCTGGATTTAATATCCACTTTACTTATAAATTTAATTTAATTATTAGGCCTGCTGCCTAATAGCTAAGGCTTGTCAGCAGCACCAAGAGAGAGAGAGGGTGTCCCTCATAGGACTTTAGGTTTTCAGTGTAATTTTTTTTCTACTTATTGTTTTGAGTATTTTTATGTGTTCTTTTACAATTTTGGAATTGTATGATATCTCTGACACAGACAAAAAATATGTGATCTAATAAAGTTAAATCAAGGAAACTAAGTCTTGGGGGGGGGTGCAGTCAAGTGTGGAGTATGTGTATACAGAAATGATTATGTAATTCTGAATGTGATTTCACAGGCTTTGAATCTGAATGGATTGGTAATGACATTACATAAAGGTAACTCTCAGTCAATTATTAACAAGGGAATGTTAATATGATGCACACAGGTGCCAGAAGTATCAGAAATAAGGGAGAGGAGTTTTTTTGGCATTGGTCAGCTCGACTTGGCCAAAAATTGTAGTCATCAATGAAATCTGATTGACAGAAAATTATATAGTTACAGGGATAGAATGTAAAGAGTATTATATTTTTAGGGAGGATAGAGGAAATAAGGTAAGAGGAGTAATATTATTAATGATAGCTGAAGCACTTCGATCAACAAAATTAGAAGTTGAGGATTGTAGATCTGAACGAGATGGTTCATTTGAGGCTCTTTAGTGTGAGATTGAGGCCAGTAGGACAAACTATATTATTCATTGCTGCTGTAGACCTGGGGATCCAGAGGAAGATGTGGATGCCGTGCATCAGCAGATTAGCAGAATGAGTGCAGGCCGAGCAATTATTATGGAGACATAGATTGGAGGGAGGAAAGTGAACATGGCAAATGGAAATGAAATTTATACAGCTGCTAAGAGATAATTACATGAAACAGCATGTTAGGGGACCAGGGATTTGAGAGTGGTGGATCTGGTAATAGCCTCAGACTGTATCCATAAACAAGGTAAGACACACTGCCTCCAATTGGAGAGAGAGACTATGCAGTCTTGTTCTGTGAAGTTTTCTAAATGTGGACTTCTCTATCAAGAAAGAGTATGTTGAACTATAAAGCTGGTAATTATGACAGACTTAGAAGACATCTTGGAACAATGCCTTGGTTAAGTGGAGTAGAGATATAGCTGCATAAAAGCAAACATTGGGGAGGGATAAACAGAGAGGTGATCAGTATACTCACAAGCAGTACAAAGTGCAAGCAGGGAGATTGAATAGTATAGTAAGGAAGAGCAAATAGGATTATGAGAGAAAATTAGCTATGTAGGCCAAAGTAAATAAAAAAAAAAAAAAAAGGTTTTTTTCAGCTGTATAGCAAGTAAGGGAAAGAATAACCTGGATGATTGCCAAAGTGCATCATCCAGATGAAGATTTTGCAGTTGCTATTGTGGCAGAGACTTGTCAAAATTGAGATGATAGATGAATTTGAAGTGCTTAGCATATTGAAAAAAAATCAATGTGAATACATCAGTGGGACTGAATTGCATGTGTGCCTGTGTACTGTGTGAATGTGCAAGAGAATTGGCATTACCTCTGAAGTTGTTCAGTGTAAGTCTCATCTCTTGCAAGGTTCCAAGGGAGTGGAAAGAGGGTAAGTTAATTTCATTACATAAAGGTGGCTTCAAGACAGAAAATAGCAAATTATAGACCAATGAATATCTCAGGAGTGGTGGTTAAAGTATTTGAAAAGTTAGTTACAGGTAAAATCCAGCAATAGATGGATAGGAACATGATTCTCTATGGTAGGCAACATGACTTTGTAAAAGGTAGGTCCTTCCTTAGTGTAATTTACTTGCATTTTATAATAGAGTGACAACAGAATTAGATATGGGAAATTACAACAAATTGCAAAAGTGTTGGTAAAAATAACTCAAAGGATTACTTGGATGTTGAAAAACATGCTACAAGTAAAGATAAGAAGTTACTATTCCTCTTTACAAGACTATGGTTTGACTGCATTTGACTACTGTGCACAAATTTGGTCACCTTGGGGATCAGGAGGTAGTGGACAGGATTCAGAGATAAGTGACCAAACTAGTAACAGGTCTGTGGAATGCTCCTTATGAGGATAGGTTGAGTGTGTAGGTTGCAGAGTTTAGTTGATAGCAGAAAAGAGGGGATAGTATAGAAACTTATGAGTTATTAAAGATGTTTTCTAAGAAATTTTTTAATATGTGACAAATAGAACAAGAACTGGGATTCACTCCCCCTACCCTTTCCTTTTTTTTATTTTTTATTTTTATATTTCTCCTGCATATGGAAGGCAGAAGAGCCTATAGCAAGTGAATGCCGTGTGTGAACAGGGTAAGTAGTAGAGTAATCTGTTGATATCCTTCTTGAACTGTTCTAGTCCTTTGAGTTGAGATGGATGACTGGAAGCAGCATGTTCATTGAGTATGCAGTGTAAAGGGATGTTGAGCAGCTGCTGCTTGAGATCCTATATCTGCAGAAATGGGAGGCATAATGGATGATAGTGCTACTGAACAGTTGCCATGAAAATATCCTTAGAAATGACACAATACAGAGACTGATCTTCCATGGGAAAGTGGCTGAAGAGGGTCTGTAAGAGAAGCATCATCAATCAACAGACTCCTCTTTTCGGAACTGTCTTCAGCAGAAAAGGATACCGAGTTTTTAGGAAGCTGATGATGCTATAGAAGTGATATGATTGTGCCAAGAATGGTTTGGAGTAAGAGTCAGACCGAGAAGAGAGAGATTTGGTCTTGACTGTTGAGCTGAGAATTATCAAAAGTAATTGAAGAGTATCTGAGATCCTATTTATAGGAAAAAAATAAAACTGCATTTTGGAAGCATTGAAGTTTACTAGGGTGCTTTTCACCCCCCAATCAAGAATACTGTGGAGATCAGTGTTCAGGGCACTTATTACATATAATCTAGAAGCTTGAGATGCTTGAGCACTGCAAAGCTTGTCATATGAATAGGACGAAGCAAAACTATGGACAGGATTTGCAGTCAATGAGTGCAGATAATTTATATATATCAGGAAGAGGGTGGGTGCAATGACAGAGCCCTTAGGGACACTGCCATTGACCAGAAAGTCTGACGAGAGAACACTGTCCACCATTGTGCATAGGGATCGATGGAGAGAAAACTGACAATCCATTTACACGAAGATTGAGGCAGTTCAAATGATAGTAACTTGTTGAGAAGCCCTTGATGCCAAAGCCTATCAAAAAGCCTTGGAGATGATAAGAGCAATGGCACAGGTTTCTCCAAATCTTTCCATTCAAAGATTTGGAGAAATTTGTCCAAATCTTTGTTTTTTACTTAATAGCTCAACTTCTGTTTATCATATTTCATTTTTTTCAGTCCTAACTGCATTTCTCTTACTGTGTTCAGAGCAGCAGCCTTCGTGTAATTCTCATCTTGTTCTTTGTGCTCGAAGTATAATTGACTTTTATTCTCTGTAATCACTGGCAACCAAATGTCATTTAATTACGTTCTGTTATTCTGGTTTTATATGCTTTTGGAATTCTTAAGACGTTTGTGTTAAATTTAAATCTTAAAATCTGATGTAGAAATAAAGGATGTTGGCAATTGTTTGGAGTTTCCCATTATTTTGTTTTTAGCTACGTGATAAGAAAAGTCTTTCACATGGTTAACAATCTCCCCCCCTTCCCACACACACGCACACACACACACACACACACACACACACACACACACACACACACACACACACACACTGCACCATGTTGATCACACAAGAAGTGAAGTATGTTGCCTTGGTGTGCTTCTTCTGTTATCTCAGCTGAATGACCAGTCTGTCTTATTATGTAACTTTCATGTGAATACTTTGATTTACTCAGTTTCTTTTATAATATGTGGATTTTTCAATATGGTGATAGTATATAAAAGATATATTTAAAACCCTCTGAAAAATAATACATTTAAGCATGCAAATTATTGAATTGATAACTAGATCATCTAAGTTTAGTATGATGATCACTTAAATAGTATGCAAGACGAAACGTTAGCATAACAAATATTTGACACAAGAATGGCAGGAAAAGACTTAGGAAGACTAAGATCTAAGTTGGGTTGAGCTGTTTTGCATTCTAACTCAAGCGCCTAAGGCTGTGAGTCCAGTGTATTGTCTGTTAATTGGTGTGTGTGTGTGTGTGTGTGTGTGTGTGTTCTGGCTAGCTTATCTGTTTTGCAGTATGAAAAATTGAATTTCCAGAAGGGAATGTCCTACCGTATGCCATGCTAACATTGCTTTTCAACTGAAAGTGCCTTCTGCTGAAACGGCTTTAATAAAATTCTGTCTTAGATGGGATTTGGGCCATGGTCTTTCCACCCAAAGGGAGATATCTTAGAAGAAATCCAGAATGCAATAGCTGATAATATCCAATATTGAAGATTGACAAATTGCCCGACAGTTCCAGACCAAGATAATTTCGTGCACCGGGCAGACTGCATTTTTATTCTTTTATGTATTTTTATTTTTATTTGCTCAAATCCTTAGTTTTTGTGTCCCTTAGTTTTTGTGTCCCTTATGTTTGGTGTCCTGGGCAGATGCCCACTCAGCCTGCCCCTTAATCCAGCACTAATCTTGTATAAGAGCATACATTGATAGCCAAACATGATTAGGAAACAATCATGCTTATTTATCAGTGTATGCTTCTCTTAAGAATTTGATATTTGTTGTAGAATAGTTAATATTAATTGAATGCATAATATAAGGTTTTTTTTTTTTTTCAGGAAGATTTATGTAAAGTTGCTGAGATACCTAATGCTTTAGCTATATTTTGTATGGCTACCTATGGTGAAGGTGATCCAACTGACAATGCCCAAGAATTTCACCAGTGGCTTCAAGCAGGAGATGCAGATTTCACTGGTCTCATATATGCAGTAATGAAATTACTTGTTGTTTTAGAAAATAGACTTGCTTCATTTGGTATAAATTTTCTTGCATAGTATAAATTTAACCAAGTTTCATTTATAAATGATAAATTATTTTTCTTTACATAATTGTGTTGCCTGTGGAAATACCAGTGGTGGTTACCTGGAATTATTCACAGTGTGAATAATTTTTCACCCTTTAATTTAGGCAGGGGAGCGGGGCTTAACAAACCCCAGTTATGTCCATAAACCATTGCAACATCAACTGAAAACAAAATCAAAAAACAAACGAACAAAAAAACAGACAGCAATAAACATACCAACCATTTTAATATTGCACTCAACTAGAGAATGTCTACTTGGGAAAATGTCACCCTCCATCCAGAAAGGTTTGGAAGTGTTGGCAGGATCTCCAAAATCAGTCAAGCAACTCTGTTCAGGAAACATTTTTATAGAAACAATAATAACACAGACACAATCAGAGCAACTCTTTTGTGCAAGATCTATTTGGAAAATACCAATCACTCCCACAAACTTTGTTACTTCCAAAGAGTAATATTGGAGTGGGATCTCCTCATTGTTGCTAATGAAGAGATCTGTTAGGCTTTACATTGCAAATCCTTGAAATGTCAGAAGTGTGGTCATTTTTAGACTTCCTGTTGTGGCTCTTCCATCTGTTCCTGATTTGGCAGTAAAGATCACAAGAACAAAGATTGTAAGAGCAAAACACTGAAATACCCTAATTGTGAGGGACCCAGCTTACTCCTGAGCATGCCAAAAAAGTGGAAGGATGAAAAGGAGATCCAAAAAATAAAAACTGAGCAGAGCAGCTCTTATCAGGGCAGTAGACAAAGAGGCAGTATACCATAAAGTGGTAAGTGCTCTTATGATGAGAAGGTACCTGTAAAGAAAATGTCATTGTGGACCTTAATGCATATGTCAGTCCTGCCTTTTCACAACTACAGCATCCTTGAACAGTATGATATGCTTGCTGTCTCTTTAGAGCATATCAAAGAGAAAAATTACATTCCAAAAATTTTCATCCCCCTAGTGGAAATAAAAACAATTGTGGAATGTGCACTGCAGAGAATCAAGAACATGCTTCAAGACCCATTAAATAGATGGAACAGATATCTTTGTTATCCCTGCAAGAAGATAATTAATATATCTAGTGTCTTGAGGGAGCCTTATTTGACAATGTCTTGGATATTTTCCTGATGAAGAAGAAATGGACACTGGCTGTCCAAAAAGGAAAAATCCATGGCCAATGAAAACAAGACCTTGCAACATCAGAAGCCAAATGACACTACCAAAAATAAATAATTAAAACACATTTCTACAATGGAATTATCATGTTCCATCAAAACATCAATATCAAGGCTGTTTTCCAGAAGTATAAACAATCTGACTTTTCCTGCAGTTGACAGTGTAGCATTATGAAATGTAGCCATCATTTATGAAGATGATAGGGGATGGACCATTAGAGGAGTTGCCATCCTTATAGACAGTCATATTCTTCACCCCCCCCCCACCTCTACTTCTAGCAAGTCCCACTTAATGAGATATAGAGGCAGTTGATCTGACTCTTATTTGGATCTCTTATAACAGTTGCAGCATCTTCCTGCCTCCTGCTGCAAATATCTTCAGGATGACCTTGATGATGTCATATTGAAGTTAACATCCCATTTACTTTTAATGTGGGTTTTGAACAGATGTAACACTGTGGGATAATGTTACCTATTAATAAGGTAAGGGACAGCCAATAATTCCTAATGTTATTGGTGATTGGAACAGGAGAAACTTGATATACGAGTATATATGTGCTTCCATTACATTATGCAAGAACTCATATTCTTCATTTGGAATGAAAGCAGTGTTTGTTTGAATTTTCTCTCAACTACTGAAAGTTAGGACTATTTTGTTTCCTCAGTTAAATTCTCTTGTCTCATGCTTAAGGTGGAATGGATGACTACTAATGAATTTTGAACTCTGGATGAAGACAGGCATTTAATATAATGAAATTTGATATTCTGTTCTGTTTAGTACATTCAGAGACCTAACTGATGAAAGTTTACTTGGCGTGTGGTTGATGGATCACTAAAATATTATATATCTTGGTCTATATTTTTTGTCATGAGTTTAATTTTTAGTTGAGCTCAACAAATATTCATTTTAATTGTTTGTACAATGTATGAGTGCAAGTATGTGCAAGAATAACTTAAATTTTTTAATTTATAACGTACAATGAATTTTTTAATCATGTTACTAGATGAGTTATGTATATAATTACCATAAATAATATTTGATTTATTAAATTATTTTGGGATATTCCTTAAGTAATCATTGGCTTCAGCTAGGATATTTAATGGTTAAAGTTTCTTTGAATTTAGTAAAATACTTTAGTCTGAAATCAGTGTTTCCATAGGAGACAAAAACCTTGGTCTTTTGGCAATCATAATAGATGACTGAATATCAAAAGGAAATCAATTAATCATCATCATATATGTTAAAACAAAAACAGATAGCATCTCTGCTTTTGTTACTAACAAACCATGGGTTAAAATTCAAGTATTACATGATGTTTCTGAAAATATTGAGTTGGTAGTTGATTTTCCTCATCACTTAGTTGAGACCACCATCATGCTTATTTGTCTTGAGGTGGTATGAAAAAAAGTTATTTGAACTGTAGAGCAGGATTTCTGGATTATCTGCTCCCCAAATGATCACAATACTATTTCAAGATTTTCAGAGGCAGTATTTCCAGGAGGGAAGGTGGGTAACACATATAACTGCACAGTTAAAAAAAATTTCCCAATTTTATTTCTTCTATATCTATATACATATGTATATATTATATAAATTGCTTATTTTATTGTTATTATATAGGTTTTTGGATTGGGGAACAAAACTTATGAGCACTATAATTCAATGGGAAAGTATGTTGATCGTCGTTTAGAGGAACTAGGTGCTACTAGAGTTTATGAGTTAGGCCTAGGAGATGATGATGCCAAGTAAGTTGCATTGATCATAATTGAGGTACTGAATAAAGTTGTAGCCTAACTCACATAATTATGAAGCCTGAGTTAATAAGTTAAGTATCATTTAAATAATAATTTCCCAATGCAGTTGGTCCAAACAAGCTTTCTTTGTTTATATTGCATGAAATGAAACATCAGATGTTCATTTTCAGATCAGTGCTTTATCAGTTGTAAATGAAAAACTCCCCCCCCCCCAGGTTTTTATGGGTTAGGTCACTATTGCATTCAGTGCTTGAATTGAAAGAAAATTATTAATGTAAATGGCTATTTAAATTGCTCTGGATACATATATCAGATTTCTGTTTTGTTTTTGTTGTTTAAAAAAATTAGGGAAAAAAATATACTTTTGATTTAGTTAAATTCTGTGTATAACAATAGTCAGTTGGACATGCATCATCATCATCATCAGCCATTGTCAATCCACTACTGGATTAAGGCCTTCCCAAGATTATTCCAAACCTGTCTGTCCATGACTCTACTTTCCTATGTCACTCCTGCAAATCTGTTGACATCTATCCACCGTGATTTAGGTCGGTGCTGCGGTTGTTTTTCCTCTCATGGGATCGAATCCAGTACTTTTGTCCATCATTGATCTTGTCTTCGAGTGATATGTCCAACCCATTGCCGCTTCAGATATTTCACTCTTCCTATGATGTCAGAGACTTTGGTTTGATTTCTTATTCACATATTCTTTTTGTGATCCAGTCTTGTGATACCAAGCATACTTCTTTCCATATTAAATTGTATTGTTCTTATTCTTGTAGACAGGCTTATACGTTGGTTATGCATTACTAAATCACTTAAAGAATTGACAATGTAGATAAGAATATAAATTAAATTACACTTTAATAAATATTTCCGATATTTCAGCAACATCACGTTGTCATCTTCAAAAGGAACGTACAAAAAAGGCATGTGCACGTAGGCACTACAACACAGTAACTGAGAATGAAGTGATGAAGCTATTGTTCTCCTGAAAGTCCTGATGGTGTCCCCCTAGCGGACTAAGTAGGTGTTCTTGGCTGTTGGGCTGAAGGTCTGCTGATGTAAGCCTCCCAAATTTGGGGCAGTCTCATATGACCAAATTTGTTTCGAGAGTTTCTTAGGGCTGAGGCTGATTCCATGAATAGTCTTTCGAATTTCTATTTGCTACGGTGTATTACTATAGCTTTCTTCCACCGTATTCTGTGGCGTGTATCCAGAGCATGGTCTTGGATATACAGAGCGGCTGTACTTGTGAAAACAAATGTAGTTCTTGTGTTCCGAAATTCTGATTTTCAATTTATTTACTTATCTACTCTTATCTATATTGTCAATTCCTTAAGTTATTTAGTAATGTATTGCTCTTAAATTTTGAATTTCCTTTGCATTTAGTGTTCATATTTCACAGCCATATGTCAATATAGGAGCAATACATTGGTTAAAAACTTTTCTCTTCAGGCATAATGGTAGTTGGCTTTTGAATATTGACTAATTTTCCAAATGCTTTCCATCCAAGTATTGTGCATCTTTTAATTTCGTCCATGATATTTTGTTTCTGTTGATATCTGTTGTTCTAGTATATGTAATGATCTACTTGTTTAATTTATGTAATGATTTATGTAATAATAATTAATGTAATGATCTACTTTTATTTCTGGTTGGACATAGCTTGGGTCTTCTTTAGGTTTTTCTTTAGGCCAGCTATTTTGTTAGCAATTTAGAGTTCATGGATACGAATCTGTAATTCATGTGCAGTTGAATAAAGATAACTATGTCATCTGCAAAGTGTAAATGGCTTAAATATCTTCCATTTATCTTCAGACCTTTCCCTTCCCAATCAAGCAGTTCTTCTAGCTATGCTGTGAATAATTTTGGAGATAATGTGTCACCCTGTCTTATACCTTTCTGTATTTCCACAGTAGAGATGTTTCCATTGAAATGAATTGCTACTGTTGTATTGGTGTATGCTGATTTGATCCTGACCTATGGCTCCTCCACTTGTTGGTTTCGTAATGCTCTAAGTACTGCATAAGTTTTTACTGAATCAAAGGCTTTCTCATAATCAATAAAACCAAGACATAATGATAACTGATATTGATTGCACTGTTCGATAATCTGTTTTACAATGTGAATATGGTCCATTGTACTAAAGCCACTTTGAAAGACTTCCTGTTCTTTTGGTTGTGCGAGATCTAAAGTCATACAAAGCCTATGAGCTAAGACTTTGTAAACCAGATGGGTTGGTAGTTTGTCAAGTCTTTATCACCTTTTTTTATGTACCAGAATTAGGGTAGCCTTCTTCGATGTTCTTGTACATCATTTTTCTTCAGACATAAGGTAAATAGTTTTGCTAAGATTTTGTAGAGATTGGTGATAATAAACAGAGATCATTCCTCTGCCTGCTTTTAGAAGTTCAGCTATAACCAGTGGTGAGCTATAAGGGGCTCGCGCAAGCCCTTTGTTAAATTTTTCTTAAACTTGCGAGCGCCTTGTTCTTCTTGTTTAATAATCTTGTAGAACTAGAAAATACTACTTTAAATTCATATGGATTTTCTGATAACTATATAAAAAATCATTTCATTGCATTTTGTTCTGTTGGAGCTAGTGTAATGTTAGGAAACAAATCAGGTGTTGCAATTAAACTTCTACAAAAATTTCCCAATGTTGTGATTTGGCATTGCGCTCATCGTTTACACTTAGCATTAGATGATTCAATAAAAAAACATTAAAGAAATAAATCATTTTGAAATATTTATGGATAAATTATATGCTTTTCATCATCAATCACCGAAAAATCAACGAGAATTAAATAAGACTGCAAAAGACCTTGGTATCGAAATTTTAAAGATTGGCCATGTGTTTGCACCACGATGGGCAGCTTGCAGTTAACGAACGGCTCTTGCTTTGTGGAGAAATTACCCAGCTTTATGCAAGCATTTTACATCGAACAATAAATATAGGGGCTTTTTAAACCTCAATTTGGAATTTTAGATCTAGCATTAATGATTGATATCCTACAGGAATTATCATATCTGTCAGAAGCTCTACAAAGTTGCAATATAAGTATTATAAGGGCTAAGTTATGGCTTTTTTGCTCGACGATGCGAGTCCTTTGTTAAAATTTCCATAGCTCACCACTGGCTATAACTCCATCCTCACCTACAGCTTTTCCGTTTTGCAAGCTTTGGATGCTCTACATATCTTCTTCTGGTAGAATCTGTGGCACTTCAGCTATTTCGTAGTTGTCTTCTGCTTCTTCATTTAATTCATCATCCTGATATAATACTTAGTAAAATTCTTCGATTCTTTTTGCTATTGAATATTTGAATTGAATTGAAAATTTGTGCTTGTATTGAAAGAAAACTATTAATGTAAGTGGCTATTTAAATTGCTCTGATACTTGTATCCTTTACTATGATACACAAGACAGATTTGTTTTGTTTTTGTTGTTAAAAAAATTAGGGGAAAAAATATACTTTTGATTTATTTAAATTCTGTGTATAACAACAGTCAGTTGGACATGCAGTATATAATTGTTTATTGATTTATATACTAGCACAACTATTTATACATTTACTTAACTAGCCTCTCTTTTGTTCACACAGTATTCTGATTTGCAGCTATGTCATGAAGGACAAAAGGCAACAAGTGATTTAACAAGAAGGATGTCAAAATGTACCGATAAGCTTATATGTTGTGAGCATTCATAATAGTACTTTACAGTATAAACAACACTAGATGCACAAAATAAATTTATTTTGTGCCTGTGGTCTTATTTATACAGTGAAGTATTGTTATAGTCTAATAACAATACGTCAAGAGGAAAAACTTCCAACATTTTTCTCTAATCCGGAGTAATTTAATAATAAGGTGTGACACCTTTTGGCAACTAGCATATGGAAATATGACTTCTGCATTGCTTCAACCTTGGTATCACCTATGGGTCTGGCTCCCACTGAAGAGACCTCAATAAAGGTTGAAACCAGTCTGGGTAGTGACCCTTCCCATAATGCATAGGATTATACATGTCCACAAGGAGATGTGCTTTGTATTATGGGATACTAAGGAAAGTGATGAGAACTCAGTCCTCCTTTGCCATGAGTTGCCCTAGTCCTGAAGTATCTTCAGGACTGGGGCAACTCATGGAGCAAACTTTGTTTTCTTACACTTGAATAAAGGATTAAACTAAATATATAATTTATAGTCTAACCAAGTGAAAAAAACTTCTAACATCCCTCCTATTCACCATTGGGTCCTGCAGACTTTTTTTCCTCTTCCCAAAGATGAAGCGTGCATGGAAAGGGGAGTGCTTCAGTGACATTGAGGATATCCAACATGGTGTGGACCAGAGACTGAAGGAGGTTCAGGACTTCCACCATTCCTTTGAACACCTGTACGACAGATATAAACATTGTGTGTAGTTGGAGGGAGATTATTTTGAATCTCTGTAATTGACAAATACAAATATAGTTCTTTTTTTTTGATATAATAATTGTTTTTTCATTACTTTATGAGTGCAAATAAGAGAAACTACATTTCTCTTATTTGCACTCGTAAATTGGATACTTATTTAACAAAGCTTTATAAAATCTAAATTTGTGGTAAGTGGAGGGGAAGAAACTATATTCAATCAGAGTTTATTATTCATCTACTTATCCATATCCTACAATAATCTTCCCTTTTAATGAATTTGTGGTGATAATAAACAGAATTTTCCAGTTATTCTGTAAATGTAGGGTCTGATGCTTTTAACAACAGTCAGTTAATAGAAACATTATACGAATTTCTTGTGCTGAAAAAAAAATATATTATTTTTTCTTTCTTTCTTTAAGCATTGAAGAAGACTTTATTACTTGGAAAGAGCGATTTTGGGGAGCTGTTTGTGAGCGTTTCCACATTGAGACACTTGGGGAAGATGTCAGTTTGCGTCAGTATCAGCTGATTGTACACGATGACTTACCACATGAAAAAGTCTTTACTGGCGAAGTTACACGTCTTAATTCATTCAGAACCCAAAAACCGTAAGTAACTTTTTTTTAATACACTGTCTTTTAAAGGTATATCAAGTAATATTTTATTAAATGCTTACTATAAGAAAAACAATTTAGCTCAAAGTATGCTGTGGACCATCAAGTTACATGTATTCCTTAATTTAAGCTTGTGTCATATGATAGGTGCTTAGATTGCAGAACTTTAATCTTAACATTGTCACTACAGATATGTCAATTTGTGTATTATGAAGCATCATTAATGTATTACAGTTAGAAATTAAATTAAAAGTTAACAATGAACCCATACACATGAAGAATGGAATCTCTCTCTCTCCTTCTATCCACCTGCAAGACAGCCAAATAAAAAAATGATACTATGAGGATCAAATTGAGGAAATTTGAATTTTAAAATCATGTGATTTTAAAAAATCTCATATGATATTAAACTATGTAGTTCTTAATTTTCCAGAATTTTGGCATGGAAAGTCCATCATTAGGGTCTTCAGAACTTTCTATAGAAAGATGCTTGTTTATATTTATGGGAGCATCTCTGTAGTGATTTTGTGTCATTTCAAAGGATATTGTGGCTAGTATTAGTAATCCCATGTTCTGCCATACCCATTTTGTTGCATTTCTTGGAGGTATAATATAGGACTGATGTTCCAAAATGTGTATAGAAAAAGGTTATCCTGTTTGTCTGAAGAAGAATGAATGGCAGTTACATGGGACCGAATAAACTCCTTATAGCAGTAGTGGTAGAATTTTATATTTTGGAGATGGTATTATAGAGTTTGTTGAATTGATAGGCTTGATGAAAGTGGTAGACATATTAAGCTACTTTAAGATAAGAGAAATGCCTTAGGATGGCAATTCTGTGCAGTCATTTCTTCTAATAGAGACTGGAGAAAACAGTGGGTACATTTGTACAAAGAAACAGTCATTCTCATTGGTTACAACTGCAAAACAATAGAGAAAGTTGTAATCAATGAGAATGACTGTTTCTTTGTAGACATTTTTTGAAGCAGTTCAGACAAGAAACAGATTGAGCTCTTGAAAGAATATTTAAAAATACCATATTTCCTTGAGGGATGGTGAGCAGAACTGTGATGGATATACTGACCAGCGGAGGAAGGTTTGCAAAAAAAAACAGATACTAATAAAGAATCATCCAGTTCCCTTTTAATAAAGACATCTAGGAAAGATATAGCCCTATTTGATATAATTTCCATAGTGAATTTGATCCCATGATGAAGATTATTCTGAAGAAGGCTTCTAGTTGTTCATATAAGTTATTCTAAACAGCAAAACTATTGTCTCTATAGAGAAAGCCATAGAGAAAGTTTTGGATTAAACATGGAAATTTTTGTTTTCATCATCACCATCATCAAATTTCTCACATGTATCCTCAAGAGGTGTATAGGATATGATAGTACTACATGAAAAACTTACATCACCACTAACTTCCTATCTACAATTTTCCTCCAAATCAGTCCGTTACCTGTCAAAACTCCGACATTATCAGATCTTATATTTCTGTCTTCTAAGGCACTTAGTGTATCAATTCACCTATATCTTGGTCTTCCTCTGGGTTTTTTTTGTGCCAACCTGGCAGAAATTCACTTGTTTTGTTAATCTTTCCTGTTTAAGTGACCATACCAACTAAGATTAGCTCTGCTAACACATTCCTGGATGCTAACAATGTCGAGTTTTTTCCTAATATCCTCGTTTTTAATATGATATTGCCATTGATGCCATCTGTTTATGTTCCTAATCTTTCTCAGGACACTCATATCTGCGGTCTCCAGTCTTTGGTTAAGTGTTTTATTTCTAACTCAGCTCTCAGATCCATAAGTTAAAATTGGTTTGAACACTGTTGTGTACAGCTAATTTAGTGTTTTGACTAATTTCTCTTTTATTCCATATTAATTTATTCATTTCACTTCTTACCTTACCAGCTTTGTTGATTCTGTTGTCTATTTCCATATTTAATTTACCATTTTCACTAAAAATCATACCTAAAGTAACTGAATGTTTTACTTGTTCTATAGGTTCTCCATTCGTAATGCTGTTGATATTTACAATGCTTCTATTTTCATTGTCTTTGTGTTGTTATTGCTGACCTTCATACCATATATATTACAACATTTATTCAATTTACTCAGGGAATCTTGCAGACTTGTAGTGGATTTATTTAGAAGTATAACATCTTCTTCATAAAGCAAAGAGCTGACATTAACATCTCCAATTTTGATATCAGGTTTAATACCACATTCCTTCATAATGTGATCCATATAGATAATGAATAACAGAGGGGATAATGTACATTGTCTGACACCAGATTTAACATTAACTCTAATTCCTTTTACAGCACTCTTTCCTCCATTTCTGAGCTTTTTCAACAACCCCCAGAATATCTTCCCATTTTCTTGATATTTATTTTCTATGTACTTGACTTTTGTTTAGCTTTCTTACATTTGTCTCTGTATTCTCTAAGAGCACAAGCTGACTTATTGGCCAAGAACTTTCAATATGCTTTCTTCTTTTCCTTCACTGCCATTTTAACTTCCTGTGTCCACCATGGAGTTCTGATTTTTCTATCCTTGATGACAACCTCACCACATGCTTCTCTGGCTGAATCAATGAATTTTTTTTCAGGATTTGCCACTGAATATCCAAGGTTTGGTTCCTGTTCTCAAACTTTCCTTTTTTCTTCAATAATGTTTATGTATTTTAGTCTACAGTTCACATCTAAGAGCTGCTCAACTTATATTTGCTTTAAAACTTTCTTTCATGTTCTACTTTTCAATATGAAATTCAATTTTATCCTGCTCAAGACTAAATGGTGATCACTTCCAATTTCAAATCCTCTGTACATTCTGGTGTCCTGCACCAGTGAGAAAACATCACTATCAAGAATAACATAGTCGATGAGACTTTTCTTATTCCTTGCCTGTTCTTTCCATGTAAATTTATGCACATTTTTATATTGGAACAAGCCTCAAGACATGAGGCTTGTTCCAATTCCTCAATGTCTACATTAGCTACCTTAGTAGAGCTTTCTGAGGGACCATAGCCACAAATAATTCTCATTGTCCAGTTCTCCATTCTGATATTTGCCCGCATCGCTTTACTTGATATTGCCTACTATTCAAGAAGATTAGCCTCATATTTAGTGTTGAATACTATAGCTACTCTTTCTTTTCCTTGATTGTCATTGCCTGAATATAACATTTTGTATTTATAGCTCAGAAAAACCTCACCAGTTTTGTCTTTTTTGTTTTCAGTCACCCCTATTATGTCCATCTGGTACTTAACCAATTTTTCAGCTAGCTTCATTTCTTTGCCATTCAGGTTTCTTATGTTGATAGTATCGATCTTGAACCCTGGTGATGTTGAGTTGGGGTGTGTTTTAGGATTTGTTCCAGTAGCTGAGTTTTCACTGTTCATCCTGGTGAAAACAACAGGGGCCTTGTTTAACCATGCGACGCCCCAACTAGCATGAAATTCTGTCATATTGTACCATCATTTTATATTATGGTTTAAGCCAATAAGAATACAATTGTCACCTTCCTTTTTACCTTCTTTTACCTTGCAGTGTTGAGGGTTTTTGTTAATCATTGGACCTGAAACCATTCACTGGATAAGGTGGTAGCCTTACTCCCCGGTGTATCCTATGTCCTGTAGTGTTGAGTTTTCAAGGTCAGTTTGCCTGCTTTGCAGGATGAAAAACCCCAGGATAAACTGAGGAAAAAAACCCTACCGTCCATGCCCAAGACCGGCTAACTTGGCTATGGCTAAGGAAGATCCTTCAGCTCCTCACGTCACCGAAGGTAATCGAACCTAGGACACTCCTTCTCCAGGCATATGGTTGCGAAGAGCACAGGCACTAGGCTGACCTGACGGACTAGACAAGAATACAATTTGGTCGGCTAAATCCCAAATTGCCAGCCCATCCTCGTTTGTTCAGTATCCAGGTAGATACCTAACAGGGTGAACCATGAGAAGGTGAGGATTGGACATTAGGTCAGAAGTCCTGTCAGTTCTCCACATTCCTTTAAAGGCTATGTGGAGGGTTCCCCCCTCCCTCGTTTTTTTTTTTTTTTCCAACCATTCTAAATACAAGTCTCTTTAAATAAAGTTCTGAAGAATGTTCTTCTACATCATCCTAATTTCAATCTTGATGATGAATTTTTGATGATGCCAAAACTCTGGGAAATTATTGTTAAGAACTATATGGCTTAATACTGGATACTTAATACTTAATACTGACTGGATAACCACTAGAGGGCTATATAGTATGTAGTGTCTGAGGATAGCTCCTGACCAGATAAGTGATATTTTGAGTAAAAATCGATGAATTTGCATAGTATTTACATAGTATTGTTTACTTTTAGTATTTTAACTTGTCTGGGTGATTTTTGTGTGTTTTTTGAGTATTTTAATTATCTGTACTCATGGCTCCCATAAAGAGCAATACAACGATGGCGTCCAGGTTGCCATATTTGTCTGAAAATCTTAACTTAAAAGACTTGATTCAGTGTACCGTTTGCGAAATGTATGCATCGAGGAGAGCGGGAGTCTGGTTAAACAACGATTGTGGAGTGGATGTGTGCAAAAAGTGTAAAGAATGTGAGGATTTAAAGAGTGTTTCAGGTCGTTTGAGTGATAACATTGTCAAAAGTGAGAATCTAGATAACAGCGATATTCAAGGTATGAATGATATTTGCGAGGTAGTACCTGATAGCTGTGAGAGTGACATTGCAAGAGAGTATGAAGTTAAGTATACAGAACGATTGAATGAATCATCTGAAAATAAAAATGATGACACTGACGCAATGAGTGAAATAGCTCTATTATGTGGAGCAATTCATGGAGTAAACCAACAACTGGAATGTTGGCAAAAATCTTTAACAAACGTACCGACTAATAATTGGCAAAAGTATGATAGAAAAAATAAGGGGTGATAGTGAGTGTAAACAAAATGAAAGAGCATCTGTTGTATGGAGATTCTGTAGTAAGAGTTTTGTTAGTTGAGAGTTTAACAAAATCATACCAACCCAGTGCGACTGTAAAGAATGTAAGCGAGTCAATTAGAATGCAAAAACAGCGGGTGAAGGAACTGATAGTGGTAGCGGGTACAAATGATTTGAAAAGAAACAAAAAGGCTATGAGTGAGGATGTGAAGAAATTGCTTGAGGTACTAAAAGAAAAGAGTGAGAGAGTTAGGATGGTGAGTCTGTTGCCACAGCATGACAGTGAAGAGAGTATAGAAGGAGGGCCATAATTGCTAATAACTTTATACGTGAATTATGTTTGATGAGTTCGGAATTTGTGTGTGGAATGAGTTCGATGACGAAAGGATTTATATAAAATGGATGGATTACATTTGAATGGATTTGGTGTGCGGAGACTTGAAAAGGTGTTGTCGAATGTGGTGGAAGTGAATGTACAGAACCAGGGAAACTAGAGTTATTGGGGGGGGGGGAGTAGATATGAAGATTTTAGGGAGACAGTTGAGTGTGTGATTAGAAGAAACACGTATAAACCACAGTGAAAATTATTTAATTGTAAATATTTCATCCTAAGTATCTTAGGACATCATCAGTACAGTATTTAAACAAAAATTATCTTTTTTAAAAAAGTTGAGTGTGTGAATGTGTGTAATATGCCCAAGTGAGTAGGAAAGATCACAAATCAGAATGGGATAGTTAGTATAAGGCATCAAAATAGGGATGGGACAAATCGGCTTCTGCAATTCATGTATACAAATGCCAGAAGTATTAGGAACAAGAAGGAAGAATTTTTGGCCTTGGTTAGCACTTCCAGACCACAGGTTATTGGCATTAGTGAAACATGGCTGACAGAAGATGACACAGCTAGTGAGATTAAATGTGAGGGGTATGGTGTGTTCAGGAGAGACGGGGAGAATAAATTGGGGGAGGGGTGTTATTGATGATAGCGGATGAGTTACAGCCAAGGAGAATAGAAGTGGAACCGCAGGATAGAGATAAGCGCACATTTGAGGCTATTTGGTGTGAGATTGAAACCAGCAGAACAAAATATACCGTTGGGTGCTGCTATAGACCAGGTGATGGAATAGATGGTGGAGATAGTATGCATAAGCAAATAGAAGAAATGATTGGAAGGAGGGTAATTATTATGGGAGATTTCAACCATGGTAACATTGATTGGAAGGAGGAGAGGACACATGGGAGGAAGGAATTAGATTTTATGCGGTTATTAAGTGATAACTATCTGCGACAGCATGTAATGGAAAATACTAGTGGTCAGAGAGTGCTTGACCTAGTAATTGCATTTGAGAATTTGGCTGTAACGAATATGACCACGTTGCCACCAATTGGTGAGAGCGATCGTAGGGCCTTGACTTGGGAGGTGGCTAAAGGTGTGGAATCTACAATTAAGACAGGGTACATGTGGAATTACTGTGCTGGCAAGTCTGACAAGCTTAGGAGATTGATTGGTACAGTGCCATGGCATGTAAAACTGCAAGGGCTAGAAGTTGACAGTGCATGGGAGGCGGTTAAGAAGTGTTTGCATGAAGCAATGGCTGACTGTATACCTAGAGTCCGAATAATAAATCAAGTAAGAGTTAAATGGAATTATAACGCCATTAAGCTTGAGCTGCAAAAAAAGAAACAACTATGGAGGGAATTTAAGGAGAATGGTGACTGGCAGACACATGAACAGTATAAAGCCCAGGCCAGAAGGGTAACGAGTGTGGTAAGAAAAGCAAAAAAAGGATTATGAAAGAACATTGGCCATGCAGGCTAAAAAGAATCCTAAACAGTTTTTTCGATATGTTGCAAATAGAAGAAAAAATGTATATAGCAGAATGATTTTAAAGAATGCCGATGGTAGGGAGTTAACTGAATCAGTTGATATAGTTGAATTACTGATTGAGCACTTTGCAAGAGTATATCATCCAGGTGGTGACTTTGCAGAAATGAATGAACCAAAAGTTTATATGGAAATTGTGGTAAATGTGGTGGAGGTGCGTAGTCTACTACAAAACCTCAATGTCAATACATCTGTGGGATTGGATGATATACCAGCTCGTGTCGTACATGAAGCGGCTAAAGAATTGTCAGTACCCTTTACCATTCTGTTTAATCTGAGTCGTTCCGCTGCATAAAGGAGGTTCCAAGACTGCTGTTGTAAATTACCGACCAATTAGCTTATCAGGAATCATTGTCAAGGTCTTGGAGAAACTAGTCAAGAGAAGAATACAGGATTGGATAGATGAAAATAGGTTACTGTATGGGGGACAACATGGTTTTGTGAAGGGTAGATCATGCCTCAGTAATTTGCTCATGTTTTATAACACAGTAACGACTGAACTGGATAAGGGTAATGGGTTTACAGTGATTCTACTGGGCCTTGCAAAGGCCTTTGACAGGATACTACATGTTTACTCTTCAGTAAACTGGAGCAGATGGGGATGGATATAGGGTTGGTGAGATGAATAGGAGGGTGGTTGATGGAGAGATATCGGAGAGTAGTTTATTCAGGAGTGGTGTCCAAAAGATGGCTTGTGACTAGTGGTGTGCCGTAGGGTTCTGTTTTTGGACCATTACTTTTCAATTTGTTCATTAACGATATAGGAAAGGATCTGAGAGGAAGTGTTCACTTGTTTGCTGATGATGCAAAGTTGGGTAGAGCAATTGTTGATTGCACAGGATGTCAAAATTTTGCAGGATGATTTGGATAGTTTGGAGGACTGGGCTAAGGAAAATGGATGTCAATTTAATGTGGCAAAGTGTAAGGTTATGCATTTTGGGATGAAAAGATTAGCAGCAGTATATCACATTGGTGGAACCGTACTCCAAGAGATTGATGAGGCCAGGGATTTCGGAGTGTTGGTGGATAGGCAGTTGAAGTTTAGGGGGCACATTGCCAAAGTGGCTAAATCAGCTCATCAAATCACTTGGTTGCTGAAAAATACTTTAACAAGCAGAGACAAACAAGTTATTGTTTGTCTATATCGAGCCTTGATAACACCCCATCTAGACTACTGTGCCCAGATATGGCCACCAGGGTTTCTTCTTGATGGGGAGGAGGTGGAGAGGATCCAGAGACAAGTGACCAAGTTGGTGGCAGGTCTGTGGAATGAACCTTATGAGAACAGACTGAAGATTTGTGGGTTGTAAAAATTGGTTGATAGGCAGAAAATGGCTGATATGATTGAAACATTCAAATTACTGAAAGGTTTCTGTAAGATTAATCCAGAAGATATTTTTGAGAATAGGGCTGGTGGTGGGAGGACTAGGGGCCATACATGGGAGCTGGGCAAAAATGTGGTTAACAGTTGGTGTTAGAGCTAGCTTCTTTACTTGGAGAGTGGTAAATGAGTGGAATAAACTGCCAGAGTCTGTTGTGAGTGCTATGACTGTGAATGAGTTTAAGGCGAGGTATGATAGATACTGTGTGAAAGACGAATAGTTGTTCTTGACATGATGTTAGGGCCTCCCTCGATGAGTCTGTCGACTCCTTGGTGTTGCCTGTAATAATAATAATAATAATGTTTTTATAAGTTTTTTTTTGGTTGTATTGCAACTGCATACAAAGAAAAATTCCATTCTCCATATCTTCGCTGTTGTTAAATGTTTAATGTCCAACTATAATATGGTGATGATATTTTACGATATGTGAATTGAAATATCTGTAGTTTAATCGTTCTTAATTAAATAAGCAACTCCGTTGATGAAGGGAAAAGAAGTTATTCCTTCATCAACATAGTGCCATGTATTACAGGAATGTGCAAGAGATTTGACACTTATTCTGACCAAACCATTAATTTAATCCTTAGTTTTGGGAAGAAGATGCCAGTGGAGTGGAAAGAAGGCAAAATAGTTCCATTACATAAAGGAGGTTCCAAGACAAAAGTAACAAAGTATAGGCCAAACAGTATCTATGGAGATATTGGAAAAGTTAGTAAAAGATGATATTAAGGACTGAGTTGACTGTGATGCTTTATAAGGTTAACATGGTTTTGTAAAGGGGTATGTCTTGAATTAGTTATTTGCTTGCTTTTTGTAATAGTCACAATTCAGTTGGATAAGGGACGACTGCTGCTAGACTTTGCAAAGGCATTTGACAGAATTCACTATGGAACTCTGTTGCATAACTTGGAGCAAATATGAATGTGCATGAAGAAAATTTTTGGATTAGAGGGTGGCTGATGGACAGATATCAAAGACTAGTTTATGTGGAGGAGTTGGATACAGGAGGGCAGGTAAGCAGTAGTGTTCTGCAGGGCTCAGGATTTCGTTCTTTGCTGTTTAATTTTCACATTGATGATATAAGAAATCTTATCAAGTTGCAATGTCATGCGTATTTCATATGTAAGTATACTTAAGAAGAGACTGAGAAAAACTGTGAAAGTGAAAAGAAGAATAAACTGGGTTCATGCCAAACAGGTTGTCAGGATCAGATTTTCACCTTACAACAAATGGTTGAGAAATCATAGTAATATAACAAGGATCTGTACTTAAGTTTTGAAGATCTAGAAAAGGCATATGACCAGGTGCCCAGAGAAAAGCTTTTAGAAATGTTACTATAATATAGTGTAGATGGAACATTATACAGAGCAATACACAATTGCTCTGTAAATTGTAAGTCAGTGACTAGAATTGAAGGAAATACTGGAAGATGTTTTGATGTAAAATCAGGCATTAAACCTGATATTAAATTTAGCTTTTCTTTATGTACTTAGAAACACATCCACTGCAAGATTCCAGACTAAATTGAATAACAGTTGTAACAAATTTGGCATGAAAATCAGCAATAGAAGCACCAAAACTGTGAAAATAGGCAGGAAGAATATTGAAAATTTCAGCTGCATTCTCAATGGAGAACCTCTTGAAGAAGTGAAATATTTCAATTATTTATCAAAAATATCACAATTTTTAGTGTAGATGGCAAATTAAGTATGGAAATAGACAACAGAATAAGCAAAGCTGGTATAGTGTAGAGCCAGTTGAATAAATTTATGTGAAATAAGAGAAAGATTAACCAAAACACTGAACTACCAGTATACAAGACAGTGTTCAAACTAGTTTTAAGTTATGGATCTAAGAGTTAGGTTAGAAATAAAGCTCTTAATCAAATAATTAGTTCACAGATATGTTCTGAGAAAAATTTGGAGTCTGAATAGATGGCATCAGTGGCAGAATCATTTTTTAAAAAAAAAAAAAGAAAAGAAAGATATTAGGAAGGAACTCAACATTATTGTATATTGTTAGCAAGGATTGTTAGAACTAGATTTTTTTTCAAGGGTGATGAATGGGTGCAGCATAGTGAGTTAATTGCCAGACTAATCATCATCAACTATTCATTGAACAGTTATGGTATCTCTACCTCTTCAAATACAGAAGAAATAACTGTTCAATGAATGAAGTTCAATCAATGAGTGAAGACAAAGAGGATAGATGTGGACCATCAGATCAGTTAGGAGTGTGAAGTTTCACATGTTTCTTTATAAAGTTGTTCCATGAGGAACCAGCTTTTGTATTCCAATTCCTCATGTTCAAGGCATTAGTGAACACAGCAAAAATTTTAAAACCACTGAATATTTGAGTTGCCTTTCGTCTCATCAGAGAAATCTCCACCTTTCTTGCTCCTTCTAAGGACAAGCTTCCACATCTCAGTTATCCAGATGTCTACCAAATCTGCTTTTATTCAGCTAGAAGAACACAAGTCTTATATTCAATACCTTGAACCTTGGACAGTCTGGACTTGCAGATCATGCTATCATCACTAGACATGGAGTTCATTGGAACAAAACAAGAGTCCTTCACAAAAGTTGGTTCCTCATGGAACAACTTTATAAAGAAACATGTGGAACTTCAGTTTCCTAATTAATGACCTTTTTTTTTGTTCTTATATTAGCTACTTAGGTGGCACGTTTTGAAATTGTCAGTTATTGTTCGATTAGCTTTTTACATTCTTGTACTGAAGATCCCTTTGATACTTAGGAGAAAATTATACTAATAAAGAATATTTTATGCGAGTTCATTCTGGTATTATAATTTATTTAAATATGCCTTGTTGGTTTATGCTCATGTGTAGACCCACATTTTCAAAACTCACAATCCTATGGAATAGGTTGGTTAATCTTTATTCTAGGAGTGTCTTATGTCTGTGGATGTGTGTTCAGAGGGCTGCCTGTTCTGAGGGACAAAAACCCAGAGTTTCCAGGTGAAAAAACCCTCACATTGTGGATGGGAATCGAACCCAGGTCTTTCCGACCAAAGGGCTTCATCTTTACTGGCTGAGCTACGACGGCTCTTAAATATGCTTACTCAGTATTTCCTTATTGAAACAAATATCGAGACTTTATTCATTGTATATTAATAAAAAAATAATAAAAATAAAGATTGAAGAAAAAGTAAAGAGGCTCCATAGCTCAATTGGTATCAACATTGTCCTTTGGTTTAAATCCCACCTAGGATGTAATGAATACCTTTATTAGAGCTTTTCAAGCAAGCGGGTTAAATGGTCTCATATGGAGAGCAGCCTCCTCCCCCCCACCGAGACTCAGGTATTTCATCCTGCAAAATGGGCTATAAAACCTTGTGAGTTACAGACATAGGACAGTTAATCCTATCTGTATTATCTATTATCATAAACTTTTTCCACAAAAACAAGTGTTATTTTACAAGTGATATTCCATCTACACAGTTCTGTCCTAGTTGGAGAGGGTCGAAGTCACAAAGATTGCATGTGGAAATCGGGGTTACTATTATAGCCTTTTCTAGTTACATCTAGTTCAAACATTACTTGATAAGGTAACGTTCACCATTGTTACATCAGCATGACAAGAAGGGCAAGTTACAGTTTGGTTTTGTGATATGGGAATGTGGTAATATGGGATGCATTAGTGATTTCAGTGACTGGATAATGCAGTCACATGACTTGTCATTTGCATGACAGATCTTAATTGTCAGCACTGATGATTTATAGTGGTCTTTCCATGTTATTCCTCCCAGTCCTCAGAAAACTATAATCTATATAAAGCAAAACAGTCACTGTTATTACTATTGACACTTCCATGGAGATCTATGAGATGTGGCTATTAAATAATGAGACTGGTTGCAAAAATGTGTTTATTATTACAATTGTACAACTTAATTGTCATCCCCTTCAACATATTCCCCTCCTCTATCTATACACCGTTGCATACGAATTTTCCATTGTCGGAAGCAGTGCTGCAAGTCATCAGGTGTTATCTGCTTCAGTAGCCTGCTGTTTTCTCCTTTACATCCACTGACTGAAAATAGGTGCCCTTTAATGCGGATTTCAACTTTGGAAAAAGGTAAAAGTCACATGGAGCTAAGTTCGGTGAGTAAGGTGAATGCTCCAACACTGGGATCTTCTTTTCAGCCAGATACTGCTTTACAGATAATGCACTGTGGGCTGGAGTGTTGTCCTGATGGAGAATCCAAGCTTTGTTCTTCCACAGATCGGGTCTCTTCTGCCTCACTCTTTCTCTCAGCTTGGCCAGAACCTCAAGGTAATAAAGTTGGTTAACTGTCTGACCATCTGGTACCCATTCAACCATTACCACACCATTGATATAAAAAAAAAATAATAAAAAATTAAAAAAAAAACGATTTTAACTTACTCATTCTTGCTTTTTTCATTCTCGGTGATGTGTGAGTTTTCCAGTGCATCAATTGTCTCTTTGTTTCTGGATCGTACTGGAAAATCCATGTTTCATCACATGCGATGATCTTCTCTGCGAGTCCAGCTCCGCTGCCAGCCATTCCATGATGTCAGTGCAAATTTGTTTCCCGACGTCTTTCTGCTCCTGACGCAAGTTTTTGGGAACCATTTTGGTGCAGACTTTGTTCATGTTCAATTGCCCATGCATAATTTGTCCTATAGTCTCCTTATCAATGTGCACCATATTTGCTATTATTCAAATGCTTAATCGTTGTGGACAATATCATTAATTTGTTCGGTGCAATGTTTTGTTCAGTTGCTGTTGTGACAGGGCAACCTGGTCGTTCGTCATCTTCAATGTTTCTCGACCTTTAGTAAAGTGTTTGTGCCATTCAAACATTCGTACACGTGACATTACATTATCACTGTACCTCCTGCAACAGTTTCAAACTCGGTCGGCGATTTCTTCAATTTCAAGGAATTTGTGATTAATGCGCTGCTTGAGTTTAACGTTAGACGTTATTCCAGCAAAGCGACTTCACACATTTCTTTTATAACTGCCTATAACAGACTAACTATGAGTGACAGCAAACAATGCTTATCTCAACTGCTTCTAGAACCTTCAATGTCATTCATGGCGCAAGCGCATCCCACTGCTACGAGTACACGATTCAGGCGCACCTTGTTTCGTTATTTAATAGCCACATATACTTCCACAGTTTACTCAGCTTTGTTCCGTTATGATTTTTGTCTGTTATTTATTTATTTTTATGTGATTCCTACCCATGAAAGGTTATAAACTTATTATACATTTAATCTTGTGGATAGGTAAGAGTTAGATAATTCATTGTTCCAGAGATCAAAACACAATACGGCATGAAACTCTTTGAGTTTCTTATTCGGCTAAGAAACGATATGGGATGTAATATCCCTTAACTTAAACAAGTCATATGTCGCCAAATTGAAGCCTTTGGCTCTTCATATATCTAAAAACACAATACTTTTTTTCAAGGTACTTGAGGTCTCCAATAAGCAGGGGGTGGTGGGTTTATGTCAGGGAACAAAAATTTCCATCACAACACAAAATGTATATTATGATTGATTTGCAGTTTTTACAGTTTTTTTCCATGAAACTAAGAATAAAATGTGCCTTTCCAGGAAGAAAGTCTTCTCCTCCATATGCAACTGGCCACTTTGCATTCAGGTGAATAAACTCTTAAAGAATTACTCAGGATATAATGAAGTTACATATTATGTCCTTCTGACTGCAAGAAGCAGTTGTTCTATTTAGATGTGTATGAGATTCCTTGTTGCTTTAGGCTCAACTTGGATATACATTGTAAAAATGAAAACATCTACCTTTAAATAATTACATCTGAGAATTGAACTGTTAAGGTAAAAATGGTCTCATATATCTGTATAGCAATCTACCTCTGAAGAAATAGCAGAAAATTAATTTTGCTAACTAATATTTGATTTTAGTCCAGAAAAGGGTTGTGTAATCTAAAGATCTCTATATCAAGCTATTTTGCTGAAATATTTAAAATATTCAATTATAATAGATAAAAGTGATATCAAAATTATAAATGACATTAATAACTTATATTATCATGGTAATAAATATTCAACATCCATTTGTTTATAGGTAAATATAAAAGATCCATTTTTATAAAATAAAAATTTTTGTTAAGAAGTTATAATTACAGTATAATGTCTGATAATCTGACAATATTTTTAGCCCATATGATGCCAAGAATCCTTATTTATCTCCAGTACTGGTGAACAGAGAATTATATAAAGGAAAAAGATCTTGTATGCACATTGAATTTGATATATCTGAAGCAAAAATAAGGTAACACATTAAGCTTTTATATTATATATCGGATTTTAAGAACCAGAAATTCTTTAGTTCTGATGTTATTACATTTGATTTTCTTTTGAATTGGTACAGAGAAGTGTGATTTCTCTAATTTATTTTTCTAAAATGTCCAGTTTGTTTGCAAGGATGATGCCCAATACAAAGTCTGCTCTTCTTCCATTCGCCTATTATTATTATGTGACACCTCCAAGGAGTCCAAAGACTCATTGAAAGAGAGAGAGAGAGCACCTACATCCTTGCCCACAGCAGGATTTGAACCCACAGCCTTTTGGCTGGAGAGCGGATACGCTAACCACTCGGCCAACCAGGTCAGCAATATTAGATTCTGTTTTACTCAGTGACATTAGCCAGCCATGTGTGTGTCTTCATGGGTTGTCTCTTTTGTAGCAGGAAGACATTTTGCTATCTCCATCTCAGACTGGCTAACTTAGCTTTTCTCCAAAAAAAAAGACATAAAATCCATCATGTCATATTTATGAATTTGAATTCCCTAGCAAGTGATATACATCCAGAAACTATCCAGTCACTAAAATAGCTAACACTACTCTCTCTAATTAATTAATGTGATTATTCAAATCAGAAGCTCTTGATAAGAGCAGTATCTAGCTTAAATAATAACTTTTTTGCAACAGGAATGAACTAGGTATCCCTGTACTTCTCTCAAAAAAAAAAAAAAAAAGAGAGAGGGACTACTTTCCAAAGAAAGGAAATGTGCTGTGCATTATGGGATACTGAGGCAACTGATATAAAATTACTTCATGTGAACATTGCTTACTCTTGGTAAAAGAATTAAACAGCAATATAATTTACAGTCAATTTATAAAGAGTCTGATAAACTGTATCTCTACTTGTTAGTGTTTTCTTCAATAATCAGGTAATCCTATGAATATTTTTGCCACTTTTACAATATACTCTCTGAACTTCAACTCCTTGTCAACCAGCATCCCCTAAATCAATTTTCTAGTCAGTTCCATCAATGCAGTACACAGCTGGTAATGTTTAATCCCAAAATGCATAATGATAATAGACTTTGCAGCATTAAAAAACAATCGTTCTGCTTTGCTCATACTGTCAGTTTGTTTAAATCATTCTGCAAGATCTCTACATCATCAGCAAATTGAATATTTCTCTCTCAGATCATTTCCTGTATAAATACAAATTAAATAGCAGCAGCCTGAATACAGAGCTCTGCAGTACACCAATTGTCAGCTGCCTTCCTGGACTCTGCTCCTCCTTAAACTGCTCTCTCTCTCTCTCTCTCTCTCTATCTATCTCTCTCTCTCATGTTAGTCAGTCACCATTTTATCTATATCACAAGTTTCATATCCATCCCCATTTTCTCCAGTTCATGTAAGCTAGTTTTATGCAGTATCGTGTAAAATGCCTTTGCAGAGTTCAGCAGTATGGTGATCATGTGGCATTTCTCTTTATCCAACTCAGCTGGCAATTCATTATAAAAATTAAGTAAATTACTCAGGTATAACCCACCCTTCCCAAAACTATGCTTTACTTCTATTTCTCCCCCCTTCCCCATGCATTATTAATATCCTATCCAATGCCAATTTTCTATAATTGATCTATTATGAGAATGTGCAATTCAACAGTACATTCTTGTAATATGAAATTGATATTCCATCTAATTTCATTGTTGTATTCACATCAAGATTCTACAGTATCCTAAGTACTTCAATTCATCTCTTCCTGTTTCCACATTAGTCCCTGTCACATCTGTTACTGCAATGTTTCTGCATATATGGCATGTGCCCCATTGCAATGGGATCACTCAGTAATTCAACATTCATCTGTTTCAGTCACTTATCTACTATCAACATTTATCATAGTTATTCAGCCATTGTCATTCTTCCACATAATAAAATAATTCTTTGGGATTTTCTTTGACTCATTCAACTAATTGCCTCTCATACATTGATTTTGTTTTCCGTATCATGCTGATAACCCTGTTTGCCTGTGCCGTGTTCTGCTTATGAACATACAAGACTACCTTACTCTAAATTTCCTCCACCCTCCCCATCTTTTTTTTTCTTCCCAGCTTATACTTGATGCTGCTGCTCATTCATTTAATTCCTACCTGATTTATCATGTGGAAATTAAATGAATACCATGGCACTGTTCCAAGCACTTTTCTAAGTTTGTCATAAATACCAGCTTTGCAATTCCACACTCCCTTCTTAAATGAGGTTTAGTGCCACCTTCCAGGTCAAGATTTGTTTGATCACTCCTCAGGTGATAGTGGTAGCAACATGGCCATCTTAGTTATGGATAAATCTTCTGGTCCAGTCACTGGATCATGCACTCTAAAACCCTTGATACCTTCCATCATCTGCTACCCAAGGTAATTATTTCTTTGTCTCCATAATATTTGCTTGCCTTCCACTCACTGACTTTATTTGCCAATGCATACTATCCACATTTTGTGCATTTTCTGGGTTATAGCATGCTGCTGACTGTATTTTGCTTTGTTGGCTTCTGTTTTACATCTGATAGTTTCAAATGCAGTGCTTTTCACTTTCTCATCTCTTGCTGAACTCGTCTTTTTGGCTGCAATTCATTTGCTCTCATTCATAATACCCCTACTTCTAATTTTTAGGAAATGACAACGTAAACTATATTATTGATTATAAAAACTTTAATTAATAACTACCTATGTTTCGGCATTCTCACATTGCCATCTTTGGGAATTACAACTCAATGATATGTACATGCAGGCACTAACACTAAGCAAATGAAGTCAGTCCTAGAGTTCTAAAGGTGTCCCCTAGTAGGCTGAATGGGGTTGTCTTGGCTCTTGGGCTGATGACCTTAGAATGTAAGCTTCCCAAATTTGGGACGGTCTCATACACCCAAATTTGTTGAGGTTTGGTAAGTTTTTCAGAGCTGAGGCTGATTCAAGGAATAATATTTCGTACTTCTACCAATTATATATATTTGGTTTAATCCTTTATCCAAGTGTAAGCAAACAAAGTTTGCACCTGAAGTATTTTCAGGACTGGGGCAACTCGTGGTAAAGGTCGTATAAGTTCTCATCACTTGCCTTAGCATTATACATGTCTGCAAGGAGATGTGCTTTGCATTATAGGAGATACTAAGGCAAGTGATGAGAACTTATACCACCTTTACCACGAGTTGCCCCAGTCCTGAAAATACTTCAGGCACAAACTTTGTTTGCTTACACTTGGATAAAGGATTAAACGAAATATGTAATTGGTAGCATAGCCAAATGAAAAAACTTCCATCAATTTCATACTTGTACTTGCTACAGCGTAATAAAATGGCCAGTGTATTCTGTGGCGGGTATCCAATGCATGGTCAGGAAGACCTGAGTAGCTTTATTAGTGGAACTGGATGTAGTACTTGTGTTTGGGAATCCGAATATTGGCTGTCCTGCCTGTTTGGCCATAGTATGACAGTTTGCAACTGCAAGGGACGTGGTATACTCCAGGTTGGTCTAGGAGAAGTGGCTGGTTTTTGGTGGAGCAGATAAGAGATGCCAATTTCTTAGGATTTTTGTTAATTTTTCGGATGTACTCTGGATATATGGAATGGTGATAGATTTAGAGTAATCTCTGTTATGAAGAGGGAAGGAAGGGGGGGGGGTTGTAGTTAACTGGTTTTAATATTTTTTGGGGGTTGTGGCCATTTGCTAAAAAGGTGTTAAGGATATGGATAAGTACAGTAGTTAAGGATATTTATCTGAACTGATTAATTTTGCCCAGTTATATAGGGTTTTTATAATCCAATATTGGGAGGGAGGGAGGGAGGGGGGGCTGTGACTGCTGGTGAATGTATCTACCTGTATGTGTAGGTTTTCTGTAAACAGAAAAAGCCGGCTCGTATCAGCCTGCATGTAATCAGAGTGTCTAGGAAAGTGAGAGACTATTGTTGTTTTCCTTTTCCAGTGTAAACTGGATCCTGGGGTGTTGAGAAATTGTGGAGTGCATCCAGACCATGCAGCCAAATAGCAAACACATCATCCACATAGTGTAGCCAAACAGTAGGTTTATGTGGAGGCAGAGTTTAAGGCTTTTTTTCTTCAAAGGTCTCCATAGAGAAGTTGGCCAGGGATGGAGAGAGTGGAGAATTCTTGTCTGTCTCCTCAATTTGTTTGTAGAATTTTCCTTGAAAAGCGAAATAGCCTGAGTTCATGGTGAACTGAAATAAAGGTGAGATATCGGGAGAAAATTTAGCTTGGATGAGGTCTAAGGTATCTTTGAGTGGAATATTAGTGAATAAGGAGGAAACATCAAAACTGACCGTTATGTCCTTGTGTTGGAGTGAGAGGTTTTCTATACTGGCTTTAAAGTGGGCTGAGTTTTTTTATGTGTAAAGGTGTGTTGCTAGTATATTGTGTGAGCACTTTGGCTAAATGTTTGGCTAATTTGTATGTGAGGGAATCAGTGCCATCCGCAACGGGACGTAATGGTACATTTTGCTTATGGATTTTTGGAAGTTTATATATTCGGGGGTGGGGGGTCTAGAGTTAAAAGGTTTTAGTCTGTCACTTCCACAGACCAATGGAGTGTTCTGATTTGGGAACTGGTGGGATCGTATTCTTTAGGGGGGGTAGGTAGACTGATCTATAAGAGACAAGCTTACCTGTGTAGTCTGTTTGGTTTAGAACCACAGTGGCATTTGCCTTATCCGTTTTAGTAATTATTATTTTTCATCATCATCATCATCAAATTCCTGCCATGTACCCTCAAGGGGTGTACAGGATATGACAGTACTACATGAAAAATTACATCATTACTAACTTCCTATCTACAATTTTCCTCCAAATCAGTCTGTTACTTGTCAAAACTCCAACATTATCAGATCTTATATTTCTATCGTCTAAGGCACTTTGTACCGTATCAATCCACCTATATCTTGGTCTTCCTCTGGGTCATTTTCCTGCCAACCTGGCAGAGAACACTTGTTTTGCTAATCTTTCCTCTCCCATTCTATTTAAGTGACCATACCATCTGAGATTAGCTCTGCTAACACATTCCTGGATGCTGGCAATGTCAAGTTCTTTCCTAATATTCTCATTTTTAATATGATATTGCCATTGATGCCATCTGTTCACGCCTCTACTCTTTCTCAGGACTCTCATATCTGCGGTCTCTAGTCTTTGGTCAAGTGTTTTACTTCTGACCCAGCTCTCACATCCATAAGTTAAAATTGGTTCGAACAATCTGTCTTGTATACAGCTAATTTAGTGTTCCGATTAATTTCTTTCTTATTCCATATGAATTTATTCAATTGACTTCCCGCCATACCAGCTTTGCTGATTCTGTTGTCTATTTCTATATTTAGTTTACCATCTTCAGTAAAAATTGTGCCTAAGTAGCTGAAATGTTTTACTTGTTCCACAGGTTCTTCATTCACAACACAGTTGACATTTTCAATGATTCTGCCTATTTTCATTGTCTTTGTCTTTTTATTGCTGACCTTTATACCATATCTATTACAACAGCTATTCAATTTAGTCAGAGAATCTTCCAGACTTGTAGCGGATTTATTTAGAAGTATAACATCATCTGCATAAAGCAAAGAGCTGACATTAACATCTCCAATTTTGATATCAGGTTTAATACCACATTCCTTCATAATGTGATCCATATAGATAATGAATAACAGAGGGGATAATGTACATCCTTGTCTCACACCAGATTTAACATTAAACCATCTTCCTGTACTTCCTTCAATTCTAATTGCTGACTTACAACTCAAATAAAGACTAAGTATTGCTTGATATAATGCCCCATTGACACCATATAACTGCAGCGTATTGAATAGCTTCTCTCTTGGCACCTTGTCATATGCCTTTTCCAAATCGACAAAACTTAAATACAGATCTTTGTTATATTCCCATGCTTTCTCGACTATTTGCCGTAAAGTGAAGATCTGATCCTGACAGCCTCTATTTGGCCTGAATCCAGCTTGTTCTTCACCAAGCTTTTCTTCCACAATTCTTCTCAACCGTTTCTCAAGTATACTTGCATAGATCTTGCCAGGAACACTCAGTAGGGAAATACCTCTGTAATTCTCACATTCAGTTTTATTTCCCTTTTTATATATGGGTACTATGAGAGCTCTACTCCAATCATCGGGAATTCGTCCCTCTGTCCAGGCTTTCTGAACTATGCAGTGCAGCCACTGTAAGACTCTTATACCACCATACTTCAGCATTTCTGGTCGAATATCATCTACTCCTGCTGCCTTTCCACATTTCAAGCCTTTGATGGCTTTTTCTACTTCAAGTATGGATATGTATTCCTGACTGCATGCCTGGTCAGTGTTTTTTATCACTGTGCTGTCATCACTGTTTGTTTCATTTAGCAGTTTTTCAAAGTAATTACTCCATACTTCATGGATATCTTTTTCTCCTGTTTTCATTTCACCTTTATCATCTCTAATTCCTTTTACAGCACTCTTTCCTCCATTCCTTAGCTTCTTCAACAACCTCCAGAATATTTTGCCACCTTCTTGATATTTATTTTCTATATTCTTGCCAAAGTCCTCCCATGACTTTTGTTTAGCTAGTTTTACACACTGTTTAGCTTTCTTACATTTGTCTCTGTATTCTGTAAGAGTAAAAGCTGACTTATTTGCCAGGAACTTTTGATATGCTTTCTTCTTTAACTTCCTGTGTCCACCAAGGAGTTCTGATTTTTTTATCCTTGCACACAACCTCACCACATGCCTCTCTGGCAGAATCAATCAATGTTTCCTTCAGAGTTTGCCACTGAATCTCCAAGGTTTGATTCCTGTTCTCAAACTCTTTCATTTTGTTTTCAATAATATTTCTGTATTTTAGTCTACAGTTCACATCTGAGAGCTGCTCAACTTTTATTCGCTTTAAAACTTTCTTACATGTTATTCTTTTCGATATGAAATTCAATTTTATCCTGCTCAAGACTAAATAGTGATCACTTCCAATTTCAAATCCTCTGTACACTCTGGTGTCCTGCACTGGGAGAAAACATCACTATCAAAATAACATAGTCAATGAGACTTTTCTTATTCCTAGCCTCTTCTCTCCATGTGAATTTGTGCACATTTTTATGTTGGAACATGGTGTTAGTAATAACCAGTCCATGTCCTGAGCAGAAATCCAACAGATATTTGCCATTATTATTAGCTTTGCTCTTTTCTCCAAATTTTCCCAAAATATTTTTGTATGTCTCACAATCATTTCCTACTCTGCTATTTAGATCTCCAACAAGGACCAACTTTTCCTTTTTCATTGTGTCAGTTGCTTTTTCTAAAGCCTCAAAAAATTCCTCCACTTCTACCTTAGTAGAACCTTCTGTGGGACCATAGGCACAAATAAGTCTCATTGTCCAGTTCCCCATTCTCATATTTGCCCACATTACTCTACTTGAGACTGACTGCCATTCAAGAAGATTAGCCTCGTATTTTGTGTTGAATACTATGGCTACTCCTTCTTTTCCTTGATTGTCATTGCCTGAATATAACATTTTGTATTTATTGCTCAGAAAGATCTCACCAGTTTTGGTCTTTTTTGTTTCAGTCACCCCTATTATGTCGATCTGGTACTTATCTTATTCCTCGGCTAGCTCCATTTCTTTGCCATTCAGGCTTCTTACGTTGATAGTACCGATCTTTAACTCTGGTGATGTTGAGTTGGGGTTTGTTTTCAGATTTGTTCCAGTAGCTGACTTTTCACTGTTCGCCCTGGTTCCCTGGCGAAAACAACGGGGGCCTTGTTTAACCGGCGACGCCCCAGCCGGCATGAAATTTTGTCATGTTGTACCATCATTTTTATTTTTTGGTTTTACCAATAAGAATACAATTTGGTCGGCTAAATCCCAAATTGCCAGCCCATCCTCGTTCGTTCAGTATCAAAGTAGATACCCAACAGGGTGCACCACGAGAAGGTGAGGATTGGACATTAGGTCAGAAGCCCTGGTCGGTTCTCTGCATTCCTTTAAAGGCTATGTGGAGGTCTCCTCTCAGTTGTACAGCTTTGACCCATTATTATTTTTCTGCTGTTTTTAATTTCTTGCAGAGCTTTGAATTCTTCTTTTGATAAGTTGCTTTTTGATGGTTTGGCTTGGATAAGAACACCGGCTACATCCAGTCTGATATTGTTGGCAATATAGTTGGAAAGGTTGTGAATACCTCATTCTATTGTATCATTATTTCTTCAGGACTTGCTGATGATGCATTGGACATCTCAGTTAGCAGGCTAAATTGGTCCCCTATTGGACACCTATTGATGCATTGGACACCTCAATTATCCCCCCCCCCCAGCAGGCTAAATTGGGTTGTCTTAGCCAATGGCTAAGACAACCCAATTTAGCCTGCTAGGGGGCACCTTTAGGACTCTAGGACTGACTTCAGTTGCCTTTCTTCAGCCTGATTTGCTTAGTGTTAGTGCCTATGTTCACATATCACTGGTTGACAATGTAACATTGCCAAAATATAGGTAGTTATTAATTAAAGTTTTTATAATTAATAATATAGTTTACATTGTCATTCTTAAAAATTAGAAGTATGTCTAATCAACGTATAAGCCTATCTACAAGATAATACCACCTCCTAGCCTTTTCTCTCTCTCTCTCTCTTTTTTTTTTTTTCCCCTGAAAATGGTATACCCCCACACATTCTATTTCAGTAACTGTGTCATCTGTCAGTCATTGTCTCATTAATGCCAAAAACTCTTCTTCCTTACTCAGTATGTGCTTCTTGCATTATTATACGTGAAATATGCAATGATTTGACCATCAAAAAGTTATTTCATGCTCGATCTGTAACAAACATTTTCCTGAAGAAATGGGAGAAATATATTATCTTTGAAACAGAAGTTTCTAAAATGATATCCAACCAAATATCATTTTAGAGAACTGATAGATATGTTTTCAGAACATATAACTCATTAAAAAAAATTACATTGTACATAGCATCCATCAGTACTTCACATTCTCACTTATCAGAGCTTTCTTCATGTCCTTTTTAAATTTGAATTGATAAATGTAAAATTCTATGATACAGGTAATCAAATATAGAAATGAAAATTAGTTTGAATAATTTGCTCATTTCTTTTTTATGCAGATATGAGACAGGGGATCATGTTGCTGTTTACCCAACCAACAATCCAATGCTAGTAGAAAAACTAGGAAAGTTGCTGAATGTTGATTTAGATTCTGTCATTACGTTAAAGAATTTAGATGGTAAGTATCTTTGTTTACTTATTTCTAAATTTGTATGTGATATTTTCTCCCATATTTGTCTTGAACTATTTCATGAAAAATTCCTGATAGACTGGGTGGTGCCAGAATTTTCTGGCACCACCCAGTCTATCAGGAATTTTTGATGATTATAACACAGATGATTATAATTTTTTTTAATTAACTTTCTGCATTATTGCAAAGTGGGATCAAAAAGTATTCTTTATTGTATTGGTTTTCTCTAAAACAACGATGTATACCTACAGTTATATGCTCTCTCATTCAAAGTGGTTCCTTTTTTTGTGTGTGTGTGCTTGTATGATTCCTACCCACAGAAGGTTGTGGTTAGGGCTACATGATTTGAAGTCCCTTCTCTAGAGATGAAGCATAGAACTTTTTCGAGTCATTTCATTATTCCAGTGAGCATGGTAGTGGTCTCATGTTGGACAGCGTAAATCATATACTACCATTCAAGTCCATTTTGGGATACAAACACACAGTCTATTGGTTGGAGAGTAAATATAGTATCTATTCGGCCAACTAGGCTGGCAGATGTATACATAGTTGTACATGATGTGAATAAATCTTTTTTTTTTCTTTTTCTTTTTTTAATTTTATATAAAACCCACATATGAAATATTGCAAGAATTGTTGAATATCTGATGCCATATCAATAGATTTCTTCTTTCTCAATTCTTATCTCCATCTCTCACATAGCACTGATGTTCAATAGGTTCCTATCACTTATGTGTTGGATAAATAAAAAAAAAAATATGCAAGTAGAAAGAAGGAATTTCATGAACATCTGAAGGTTGTATGGAGTCTTTGGGGAGGCAAAAGAGGCTGTTCCAACATACAGAAGTAGTTGGAAAGAAAAAGGAGGAAGAGAAGTTTTTTTTTTTTTTTAAGTTTGGAGCTGGAGATGTCAACCACTGGTTTTTCTTGTTATTACAGTCTCAAAAAAAAAAAAAAAACCAGGAAGAATAATGATGGCCATTTCTGCTGAACATTGTCTATAAAAATATTTATAGAAGAGATAGTGAAGAGCTTCTGTAGCTAAGTCAGTATAGACAAAGCCCTTTGGTCAGAAGACCTGGGTTTGATTCCTATCCAAGACATGAGGAACCTTTATCTGTTCTCTTTCAACTAAAGGTGAGGTAGGGGGGCTTTTCACTCGGAAAAAACTCAGGGTTTTCATTCCACAGAACAGGTTAACTGGCCCTGTGAGCACATACTTCTATGGTCATAAAAATCCACCCCCCCTCCAACGCCAGACTCTGTGGCAAGCCGGTTGGGGTTTCCCACAGTTGCATAATCATGCCCAGTCCCTGCACCTAAATGGGATAAAAACATTATGAAGAAAATTCCATGCTGCCAGTTGAGTAGGAAAGACTGATGAGGTGATATAGGGTTGATTAGTTCTAGAACACAAGTTTTTAGCACAGTAATGCCATTTGGACATGATGCTTCCTTGGTGATTATTCAGAATTCTTCTAATTTTTGTAATAAAGTGACAAATGCTTTGCTTTGGTTATCCAGTAATTTATAATAGAAAAGAAATTATATTCTTGTTTTAATTTTTTATCCAGCTATATTCAAATTGTGTTTCCATGTGAAGTATCTTCATGACTATGTTGTTTGTATATAAAGGCTTCACTTTTATGCTTACGCTTGAGTAGATTGAAACAAAATATAATTTCTTGTAAAGTATAATATACCTTGTAACCAAGCAAAAAAACTTTTCATTACTTTCTCTCATCCAGAGTTATCAATAAAGTGATACATTTGTTTCATTTGTGAAAATATAACTTCTGTGTTGATTTAACCTTGGTATCTTGATCATCTAATTAATTGTTGGATACTGATAATCATTCATTGTGACTGTGATTCACTGTAATTTTCCGTGACTTTGGGTTCAAACTTCTCTGGAGATGAGCACCTATTAGTTATTAGATTTACTCTATTTATTTCTCTTTTATTTCCTCCTTTATTATACTTGGTGATTCCTTCTCCCAACATAGAATTCACGTTTGCATTACCAACTTCAAATAGGCAATCCCTAGTTGGAAAGAGTAAAGTTTGAGGAGGTATTTGCACAGTTCAGAAGTTTCTATGAATTTTTTGCAGATAAAATGACTCAATTGATTTTAAGTTAATCATATTGAACATAGCCATCTTTGTCAATCACAATAGAAAACAATGAAATTGTAATTCCCACCACTACCGTCATAGAGAAATCATGGGGATGAAGGTCCACACTGAAAATGCAGGCCCTTGAAAGTATACTCCATATATAACTCTTTAAATAAACAGTTATAGGAAGCAGACTTAACTGAAATTCTAGACGCAAGCCAACCCATGGTAGTAGCAGCAAAACTCAATGACAAGCGCACAGCCCGTGTGCTTGTCATTCAGCCTGATTCTAGGATCTCCAGAACCCCCAAAACTATAGTGTGACAACCTACATTTCTTATATGATGAAATTAATATTTTCCTTATGGTATTCAATCTTCTATCATAATAATTGCTGAACGGCCAATAAAGGTTTGTTTCCTATGGAAATGCTATTACTGATCTCAGAATCAAGTATTAACTAAATTCAAAGAAAACTTAATCATTATCTCTTGTAGAGTACTTTGCTTGGTTACTGAAGTCAGTAATTACTCCAAACGTGTGTGTGATAAAATTTAATAAATAAAATATATTTACAATTATTATTTTCATGATATCTAAGAACAATTTATTATATCAAGAATTAAAATACTAAGTCAGTATCACATGCTTTCTCTCAATTAAATTCTACAAACAATTCAACAACAATTCTCAAATTTCAAAGGCAGTAAAAATCTAAAAGAATAATTTTACAAAAAAAAATAATATTGTTAAACAATACAACATAGTACAGGGAGGGTGAAAAAGATACTGACTTGTTTTTATTTATATATGAAGGGAGAGAGAAAGAAAAGGGAGAGAGTAAAAATTGTAGGTTTGCCACTGAGATATGACTGTACTGAGTTAAGGAGAACAACTATGATAGCAAATAATTCAATGTGTAGCCATGTCGAAGAAAGGGATGCGAGTTTGAAAATGTGTGAAGTGCATTTGATGGCAGAAAAGACTGCTATAAGAGGGATGGCCTGCACTTGAATGGATTTGGTATCATAATCTGGAAAAATTACCTATTGGGATGAGACCTAATACAAAGAGTCAGGGAAACTAGACCGTCATGGGAGGAATGACAAGAATATGTGTCAAAGTTCATCTATGGTGTGCAAATATGATAAACACGAAATGCATTGAACATAGTTATGCATCTGGCAAAGGGATGGGGATGGAAATGTACCTTTTGGATTTGGAACTTTTGAGTGTCTGGGGAGGGAAAAGAGAAAGTTGAACAACAAGGCCAAGTGGTAATATGTTATGTTTTTACACAAATGCCAAGAGCATCAGGAACAAAGGGATTGCATTTTTGTTTTACTGAATACATTGTGGCCTTAGATTTTTGGCATTAATAAAACCTGGCTATCAGAATCATATGGGATTGAGCGTAAAAGTGTATACTATTTTTAGGAGTGACTGAAGAGATAGGGGAGGAGGTGGGGGAGTACCACTAATGATATCAGGCGACTTGAGTCTAGTTAAGGTAGAAATGTGTTAAAACAATAATGGTAATAATATTCCACATAGCAGTGAGTTTGAGACTTCCTGGTGTGAACTGGAGGTTAACAGGATGAAATATATGGTGGAGTTTTGCTACTGACCTAGCAGCTCAGTTGCAGGGGATAATGAAACTACCAATTACCCTGATAGGTACTAAATAAGTGATCATTATGGGTGGATTTAATTATCCAAACATGATTGGGTAGAAGAGAAATCTCACGATAAGAATGAAGCAGAATTCATTGAGTTTTTGCAAGACAACTTTCTCAAGCAACATGTGAGAAAAGGAACTCGAAGTCAAAGAGTATTACATTTGTTCATAGTTAGGAGTTCAAGAATAAATAGGGTGGGAGTAAATATGGATGGGCAACATTATTAAACAAGAAATGCATAAGAAGAAGGTCATGTGGAAAGAATATTGTGAAAATAGTGAGAGAAGTAATGAAATATATAAAGTGCAGGCCTGATATTGTGCAAAAAGCTAAATTGGAATATGAAAAGAAATTTTCTTTGCAGGGCTAAGGGCAATCCAAAAGAATTTTATCATCATGCCACAAGTAAAAGAAATAATGAATGTGGAAAAATAACCTTGCTGAATGCAGATGGCACTGTAGTGTCAGAAGCTAATGATATGGTTGAATTAAGGAGTGCTCACTTTGTTAAGATATATCAACTATGTGTATGTAACATGGTACACACTACTACTACTACTACATTGGATGCAGAGTTAGAGGTGAATGAGGTTGCAGAACTTCTGCATGGTGTGGATAGGAATTCGCAATAGACAGATGGAATATCAGCATGTAGGCTAAAGGCATGTTCAGCCAAATTGGCTAGGTCTTTGACATGTTTGTGTAACTTGAGTCTCAGCTCAGGAATGGAAGGAATGTATGATAGTTCCATTGTATAAAGGTGTGCAAAAACCGATGTGGCTAACTACTGACCTATCGGTATCTCTCAGCTGGTGTATGGTGATGAAGATTTTAGAGAACTTGCTGAGTACTCACATACAGAAATATGTAGACAGACAAGCTGTTTATACCCTGCAGGAACAGTATGAATTTACTCAAGGAAGGTCATGTTTCAGCAGTTGCTCATATTTTATAACAATGTTTAATACAAATTTTGCTAAGGCATTTGATAGGATACCACATGAAAGGCTTTTGCATAAGCTAGAGAATATGGGTTTGGAATATAAACTCTTGACATGGATAAGTGAATGGGTGACAAACAAATATCAAAAAGTGGTATACAGCAGGTGTGAACTTCCCGATAAATTTAGGTGATCATTAGTGTATCCCAGGGTTCAGTCCTTGGACCATTGTTTTTCAGTCTATATATTAATGACATGAGAAAGGTTCTAACAGGAGATGTTGAATTGATAGCTGATGATGCCAAGATAAGCAGTGCAAACAGGGATGCTATTAATACAGAATGATTTAATGAATTGACTTGAAATTTGGACAGATGAAAATGGCTATCAGTGTGAGGTTAGATAGTGTAAAGTTATGCACTTTGGCATGATGAGAATTTCCACAGCTTATTATATTAGCAGGGTTATGTCACAAGAAATGGATAGGAAATTGAAGTGCAAAGGTCACATAGCAAAAATTGCAAATACAACTCAGAAAGATAATTGAGATTGAAGTGAATCCTGACATGTAAGGATAAGAAAGTTATTTTGCCACTTTACAAGGCCTTGATAAGATTGCACTGGACTACTACTGTGCACAGATTTGGTCTCCTAGGTTCCAAGGGGAATTAAGAAGCTGTGGAAAGGGTGCAAAGAAGAGTTAGCTTTAAAGATTATATTGGGATTATGGAATTTTGAATATGAAGACAGATTATGAGTATGTGGAATATGGGCTCTCATTAGAAGAAAGAAGGGTTATATGACAGAGGTCTAGACACTTCTTAATGGGTGTTATAGGATATTGTGTGATGAAAATTTTCATTATATGGAATGTGGGGAAAGAACACAGGGTGGGGGGACATCAGTGGAAGTTAAGTTTGTTTGTGATTAAGAAACGGATAAGAATGAGATTTTTCTCTCACAGAGCAGTGAGGGAATGGAATTTGCATGTTGAAGTAATGAGTGCATCTAATGTGAATGAGTTTAAGGGAAGATATGATACCTGGTTTGGATGATGTATAGTCTCCTGTGATGAGTCCTTAACTTCTTAAAGGTCTCAGATAATAATAATAATAATAATAATATATTTTTCCCCCCCACCTAAAAAAAAAAAACATAATTCAGAAAAGTAACAATTCTTAAATGCTCTTTATGATTTAGAGGATAGTACCAAGAAGCATCCTTTTCCCTGCCCTTGCTCTTATCGAACTGCCCTTTTGCATTATGTGGATATCACAAGTCATCCACGTACACATGTTCTTAAGGAAATATCAGAATATGCTGCAGATGAAGAACACAAAAACATGTTAAAACTTTTAAGCTCCTCTTCTGATGAAGGCAAAGTAAGTCTTTTGATTATTTAATCATATATATAATGTTATTGTATTTGAAATATGTCTATCTTGATATGCTTGAAGTTCTGACTAGTTGTGTTAAAATATTCTTTAAAATTGCTTGCTTATTTAGACTAGGTATAAATATCTGGCTACTTCTTAGCATAGAACTGAGTTAGCTGCTAGCCATTTTTCCCCTCCCTATATGTGCCACTTAATGTGTTCTTTGTAAGTACATAGACAAATTGTATCATGTAACAAATCATTTTGTTATTTTTTTTGTGTATGTCAGGTGGACACACACAAAAAAAGAGAACAAACAGTGAAACAAAAGAGGAAGCTTTATTTTAGCAATTAGTGCAGTACAACATCTAACAAACTGTTTCAAAATAATTGATAATGAAATTTATTATAAGAATTGTTGAAGAGTATCTTTCTGTTCTTTTATCCCAAGAAAAAAACCACTTTTAGTTTTCAGAGTTTATTTCTAAGAAAAACTAATCCTTTCTTTTTTTATTTTCTGGAAATCGCTTAGTGTAAAAGGGCGAAAATAAGAAATTATGAACTTTATACACAATGCACATTTCCAAATGATATACCAGTGACTTGATTTGATACAAAATTTATGATATGTCATATTACAAGATATAGAATTTTCTTTGGTAAATGAAATAAAAGGAAGTAAATGGTTATTTTATAAAAAATAACAATGACTTTGGTGTTTGGATGTGTTTCTTTTATGCAATCTTTCATTGTATTTTCAGTGATTGTAGAGTAGATAAGAATCAAAGCTTTACCCCTCAGTTTAACTTTTGCATTCACCATCTATATATAAATCATTGTAAGTCCGATGAGTTGGTTGATTATTAGAACAAATGCAAATTTTTCTTTCTATGGAGTTCACATCCCATCTTTCCCTTTCTCAGAAATTATAAAAAATAAAAACACTTCAGAATTGTAGAAAATATAAGTGGTTGATGTATACACCAATACTTCAGTACAATTCACACTTTGCAGTATTTTGCTTATTTTTACTTAATGTAGGAACTACCATATACTATGTCCCTTCTGTGTTAGGTGAGCATATTTTCACAGTCTTCCATATATACAGCAAGCTAGTTGCAATTTTTTTTTTGGTAAATTTTACTTGTAAAGGGGTGCTAAAGGGTAAAAAAAAGCTGTATAACTGAGAGGACACCTCCACATTTAAAACCTCCACATTCATAGACTTTAAAGGAATGTGGAGAACCAACCAGGGCTTCTGACATAATGTCCAATCCTCACCTTCTCGTGGTGCACCCTGTTGGGAATCTACTTTGATACTGAACGAACGAGGATGGGCTGGCAATTTGCGATTTAGCCGACCAAATTGTATTCTTATTGGTTAAACCAAAAAATAAAAATGATGGTACAACATGACAAAATGTCATGCCGGCTGGAGCGTCGCCCGGTTAAACAAGGTCCCCGTTGTTTTCGCCAGGGATCCAGGGCAAACAGAGAAAAGTCAGCTACTGGAACAAATCTGAAAACAGACCCCAACTTAACATCACCAGAGTTAAAGATCGGTACTATCAACACAAGAAGCCTGAATGGCAAAGAAATGGAGCTAGCCGAGGAATAAGATAAGTACCAGATCGACATAATAGGGGTGACTGAAACAAAAAAGACCAAAACTGGTGAGATCTTTCTGAGCAATAAATACAAAATGTTATATTCAGGCAATGACAATCAAGGAAAAGGAGTAGCCATAGTATTCAACACAAAATACGAGGCTAATCTTCTTGAATGGCAGTCAGTCTCAAGTAGAGTAATATGGGCAAATATGAGAATGGGGAACTGGACAATGAGACTTATTTGTGCCTATGGTCCCACAAAAGGTTCTACTAAGGTAGAAGTGGAGGCATTTTTTGACGCTTTAGAAAAAGCAAACTGACACAATGAAAAAGGAAAAGTTGGTCCTTGTTGGGGATCTAAATAGCAGAGTAGGAAATGATTATGAGACATACAAAAATATTTTGGGAAAATTTGGAGAAAAGAGCAAAGCTAATAATAATGGCAAATATCTGTTGGATTTCTGCTCAGAACATGGACTGGTTATTACTAACATCATGTTCCAACATAAAAATGTGCACAAATTCACATGGAGAGAAGAGGCAAGGAATAAGAAAAGTCTCGTTGATTATGTTATTGTTGATAATAGTGATGTTTTCTCCCTGCTGCAGGACACCAGAGTGTACAGAGGATTTGAAATTGGAAGCGATCACTATTTAGTCTTGAGCACGATAAAACTGAATTTCATATTGAAAAGAATAACATGTAAGAAAGTTTTAAAGCGAATAAAAGTTGAGCAGCTCTCAGATGTGAACTGTACACTAAAATACACAAAGATTATTGAAGAAAAAATGAAAGAGTTTGAGAACAGGAATCAAACCTTGGAGATTCGGTGGCAAACTCGGAAGAAAACATTGATTGATTCTGCCAGAGAGGCATGTGGTGAGGTTGTGTGCAAGGATAAAAAAATCAGAACTCCTTGGTGGGCACAGGAAGTTAAAGAGGCAGTGAAGGAAAATAAGAAAGCATATCAAAAGTTCCTGGCAAATAAGTCAGCTTTTACTCTTACAGAATACAGAGACAAATGTAAGAAAGCTAAACAGTGTGTAAAACTAGCTAAACAAAAGTCATGGAAGGACTTTGGCAAGAATATAAAAAATAAATATCAAGAAGGTGGCAAAATATTCTGGAGGTTGTTGAAGAAGCTTAGGAATGGAGGAAAGAGCACTGTAAAAGGAGATAGAGATGATAAAGGTGACATGAAAATGGGAGAAAAAGATATCCTTGAACTATGGAGTAAATACTTTGAAAAACTGCTAAATGAAACAAGCAGTGATGACAGCACAGTGATAAAAAAACACTGACCAGGCATGCTGTCATGAATACATATCCATACTTGAAGTAGAAAAAGCCATCAAAGGCTTGAAATGTGGAAAGGCAGCAGGAGTAGATGATATTCGACCAGAAATGCTGAAGTATGGTGGTATAAAAGTCTTACAGTGGCTGCACTGCATAGTTCAGAAGGCCTGGACAGAGGGACGAATTCCTGATGATTGAAGAAGAGCTCTAATAGTACCCATATATAAAAAGGGAAATAAAACTGAATGTGCGAATTACAAAGGTATTTCCCTACTGAGTGTTCCTGGCAAGATCTATGCAAGTATACTTGAGAAACGGTTGAGAAGAATTGTGGAAGAAAAGCTTGGTGAATAACAAGCTGGATTCAGGCCAAATAGAGGCTGTCAGGATCAGATCTTCACTTTACGACAAATAGTCGAGAAAGCATGGGAATATAACAAAAATCTGTATTTAAGTTTTGTCGATTTGGAAAAGGCATATGACAAGGTGCCAAGAGAGAAGCTATTCAATACGCTACAGCTATATGGTGTCAATGGGGCATTATATCAAGCAATACTTAGTCTTTATTTGAGTTGTAAGTCAGCAGTTAGAATTGAAGGAAGTACAGGAAGATGGTTTAATGTTAAATCTGGTGTGAGACAAGGATGTACATTATCCCCTCTGTTATTCATTATCTATATGGATCACATTATGAAGGAAAGTGTTATTAAACCTGATATCAAAATTGGAGATGTTAATGTCAGCTCTTTGCTTTATGCAGATGATGTTATACTTCTAAATAAATCCACTAACAGTCTGCAAGATTCTCTGACTAAATTGAATAGCTGTTGTAATAGATATGGTATGAAGGTCAGCAATAAAAAGACAAAGACAATGAAAATAGGCAGAATCATTGAAAATGTCAACTGTGTTGTGAATGGAGAACCTGTGGAACAAGTAAAACATTTCAGCTACTTAGGCACGATTTTTACTGAAGATGGTAAATTAAATATAGAAATAGACAACAGAATCAGCAAAGCTGGTATGGTGGGAAGTCAATTGAATAAATTCATGTGGAATAAGAGAGAAATTAGTCGGAACACTAAATTAGCTGTATACAAGACAGTGTTCAAACCAGTTTTAACTTATGGATCTGAGAGCTGGGTCAGAAGTAAAACACTTGACCAAATACTAGAGACCACAGATATGAGAGTCCTGAGAAAGATTAGAAGCGTGAACAGATGGCATCAATGGCAATATGATATTAAAAATGAGGATAGTAGGAAAGAACTTGACATTGTCAGCATCCAGGAATGCGTTAGCAGAGCTAATCTCAGGTAGTATGGTCACTTAAATAGAATGAGAGAGGAAAGATTAGCAAAACAAGTGTTCTCTGCCAGGTTGGCAGGAAAACGACCCAGAGGAAGACCAAGATATAGGTGGATTGATACGGAACAAAGTGCCTTAGAGGATAGAAATATCATCATCATCATCATCAAATTCCTGCCATGTACCCTCAAGGGGTGTACAGGATATGATAGTACTACATGAAAAAAATTACATCATTATTAATTTCCTATCTACAATTTTCCTCCAAATCAGTCTGTTACTTGTCAACACTCCAATATTATCAGATCTTATATTTCTATCGTCTAAAGCACTTTGTACCGTATCAATCCACCTATATCTTGGTCTTCCTCTCGGTCATTTTCCTGCCAACCTGGCAGAGAACACTTGTTTTGCTAATCTTTCCTCGCCCATTCTGTTTAAGTGACCATACCACCTGAGATTAGCTCTGCTAACGCATTCATGGATGCTGACAATGTCAAGTTCTTTCCAAATATCCTCGTTTTTAATATGATATTGCCATTGATGCCATCTGTTCACGCCTATAATCTTTCTCAGGACTCTCATATCTGAAGTCTCTACTCTTTGGTCAAGTGTTTTACTTCTGACCCAGCTCTCAGATCCATAAGTTAAAACTGGTTTGAACACTGTCTTGTATACAGCTAATTTAGTGTTCCGACTAATTTCTCTCTTATTCCATATGAATTTTTTCAATTGACTTCCCACCATACCAGCTTTGCTGATTCTGTTGTCTATTTCTATATTTAATTTACCATCTTCAGTAAAAATCGTGCCTAAATGGCTGAAATGTTTTACTTGTTCCACAGGTTCTCCATTCACAACACAGTTGACATTTTCAATGATTCTGCCTATTTTCATTGTCTTTGTCTTTTTATTGCTGACCTTCATACCATATCTATTACAACAGCTATTCAATTTAGTCAGAGAATCTTGCAGACTTTTAGCGGATTTATTTAGAAGTATAACATCATCCGCATAAAGCAAAGAGCTGACATTAACATCTCCAATTTTGATATCAGGTTTAATAACACTTTCCTTCATAATGTGATCCATATAGATAATGAATAACAGAGGGGATAATGTACATCCTTGTCTCACACCAGATTTAACATTAAACCATCTTCCTGTACTTCCTTCAATTCTAACTGCTGACTTACAACTCAAATAAAGACTAAGTATTGCTTGATATAATGTCCCATTGACACCATATAACTGTAGCGTATTGAATAGCTTCTCTCTTGGCACCTTGTCATATGCCTTTTCCAAATCGACAAAACTTAAATACAGATCTTTGTTATATTCCCATGCTTTCTCGACTATTTGTCGTAAAGTGAAGATCTGATCCTGACAGCCTCTATTTGGCCTGAATCCAGCTTGTTCTTCACCAAGCTTTTCTTCCACAATTCTTCTCAACCGTTTCTCAAGTATACTTGCATAGATCTTGCCAGGAACACTCAGTAGGGAAATACCTCTGTAATTCTCACATGCAGTTTTATTTGCTCTACTCCAATCATCGGGAATTCGTCCCTCTGTCCAGGCTTTGTGAACTATGCAGTGCAGCCACTGTAAGACTCTTATACCACCATACTTCAGCATTTCTGGTCGAATATCATCTACTCCTGCTGCCTTTCCACATTTCAAGCCTTTGATGGCTTTTTCTACTTCAAGTATGGATATGTATTCCTGACTGCATGCCTGGTTAGTGTTTTTTACCACTGTGCTGTCATCACTGCTTGTTTCATTTAGCAGTTTTTCAAAGTAATTACTCCATACTTCAAGGATATCTTTTTCTCCCATTTTCATGTCACCTTTATCATCTCTAATTCCTTTTATAGCACTCTTTCCTCCATTCTTAAGCTTCTTCAACAACCTGCAGAATATTTTGCCACCTTCTTGATATTTATTTTCTATATTCTTGCCAAAGTCCTCCCATGACTTTTGTTTAGCTAGTTTTACACAGTGTTTAGCATTCTTGCATTTGTCTCTATATTCTCTAAGAGCACAAGCTGACTTATTTGACAGGAACTTTTGGTATGCTTTCTTCTTTTCCTTCACTGCCTCTTTAACCTCCTGTGTCCACCAGGGAGTTCTGATTTTTTTATCCTTACAAACAACCTCACCACATGCCTCTCTGGCAGAATCAATCAATGTTTTCTTCAGAGTTTGCCACTGAATCTCCAAGGTTTGATTCCTGTTCTCAAGCTCTTTCATTTTTCCTTCAATAATCTTTGTGTATTTTAGTCTACAGCTCACATCTGAGAGCTGCTCAACTTTTATTCGCTTTAAAACTTTCTTACATGTTATTCTTTTCAATATGAAATTCAATTTTATCCTGCTCAAGACTAAATAGTGATCACTTCCAATTTCAAATTCTCTGTACACTCTGGTGTCCTGCACCAGGGAGAAAACATCACTATCAACAATAACATAGTCAATGAGACTTTTCTTATTCCTAGCCTCTTCTCTCCATGTGAATTTGTGCACATTTTTATGTTGGAACATGGTGTTAGTAATAACCAGTCCATGTCCTGAGCAGAAATCCAACAGATATTTGCCATTATTATTAGCTTTGCTCTTTTCTCCAAATTTTCCCAAAATATTTTTGTATGTCTCACAATCATTTCCTACTCTGCTATTTGGGTAGAAATATAAGATCTGATAATGATAATATTGGAGTCTTGACAAGTAACAGACTGATTTGGAGGAAAATTGTAGATAGGAAGTTAGTAATGATGTAATTTTTTCATGTAGTATTGTCATATCCTGTACACCCCTTGAGGGTACATGGCAGGAATTTGATGATGATGATGATGATGTATTCCTATAGTGTGGTAGTCATATAGAAAATCTCAAAATCAGTTTGAAATGATTTCACGTTTGATACACGTACTCACACTGTCTTTATTTGCTTTATGTAAATGGTTTGATTTCTGCATCCAGTGACTGCATTATTCTGCAACTGAAAATTTGAGGGGCATCTGTGGCACATATTAGGACATGTGCCACATTTAGGGGAAAGTGCATGTTAGGACAATGTGCTTCTTACAATAAAACTTTGTTTTGCTTGTTTGTATACAACACAGTATATCTGTGAGAGCAGAGAGGTGTTTGCATGGTCATTTTCATTCCAGTTGTCTTTAATTACATAGTCTCTTAAATGTAGTGCATTATTATGATTATTTTATGGTATTTCCATGGAGTCCAGAGACTAATCATGGGAGACCCAAATTAAACATACATACAAATCCTATAATACTTCTCCTTGAATCCAGTTACTGTCAGGGAACCCACAAGCAAATCTGGAAATCCATTTCACTCACTCACCACTCTCCATGCAAAAAAAAAAAAAAAAATCTGGTTCTCACACTCTTACACAACTTCTACATAGCCCCTAGAAAGTTTAATTATCAATTAAACTTTTGTAACACACAAACCTTTAGCCTATTCACTTAGGGCAGTTTCAGCCGGTGTGCCGCAAGATTTATGAAAACAAATTAATTGAAAGAAATAATGTCGTCATTTGCACATTTATTTATTAGTGTCTGGTCTTCCATCTTCTTGTGTGTGTAAATCAATCAAAATTATGTCTGTTTTTTTGCTGGATCATCAAAAAAATGAAAAGAATATATTTTTAGTTTGATGCAGAATTTTAATAATTAGTCTATGTGTGCCGTGTTATGAAAAAGGTTGAAAATCACTGTCCTAGGGAGTATTCCACAGACCTGTCACCATCTTAGTCACTCAATTGTTATCCTCTCATCTCTGAATTCTCTCTACCACCTTCTGGTCCCCCAAGAAACCCAGCTGACCAAATCTGTGTGCAGTAGTCATGATGTGGCCAAATCATAGCCTTATAAAAAGGGATAATAACTTCCCTATCTTTACTTGTTAGCATGTTTTTCAACATCCAAGTAATCCTTTGAGCTATTTCCCCTACTTTTGCAATATGCCCTCTGATCTTTACCTCTTTGTCCACCATTATCCCCAAGTCCCTAGCCTCATGAATTTCCTGCAATCCAATACCATCAACAATATGGTACACCATATACAATCTTTTCAACCTGAAGTGCATAACCTTACATTTTGCAACATTAAATTGACAATCACTATCCTTTCCCTACAATGCCAATTTATTTACTGAGAGGAGATCTCCACATAGCCTTTAAAGGAATATAGAGAACCGACCAGGGCTTCTGACCTAATGTCCAATCCTCACCTTCTTGTGGTGCACCCTGTTGGGTATCTACCCTGGATACTGAACGAACGAGGATGGGCTGGCAATTTGAGATTTAGCCGACCAAATTGTATTCTTATTGCCTTAAACCAATATACAAAATGATGGTACAACATGACAAAATTTCATGCTGGCTGGGGTGTCGCCCGGTTAAACAAGGCCCCCGTTGTTTTCGCCAGGGAACCAGGTCGAACATCGAAAAGTCAGCTACTGGAACAAATCTGAAAACAAACCCCAACTCAACATCACCAGAGTTAAAGATCGGTACTATCAACATAAGAAGCCTTAATGGCAAAGAAATGGAGCTAGCTGAAGAATAAGATAAGTACCAGATCAACATAATAGGGGGTGACTGAAACAAAAAAGACAAAAACTGGTGAGATCTTCCTGAGCAATAAATACAAAATGTTATATTCAGGAAACGACAATCAAGGAAAAGAAGGAGTAGCCATAGTATTCAACACAAAATACGAGGCTAATCTTCTTGAATGGCAGGCAGTCTCAAGTAGAGTGATGTAGTCAAATATCAGAATGGGGAATTGGACAATGAGACTTACTTGTGCCTATGGTCCCACAGAAGGCTCTACTAAGGTGGAAGTGGAGAAATTTTTTGACACAATGAAAAAGGAAAATTTGGTCCTTGTTGGGGATCTAAATAGCAGAGTAGGAAATGATTGTCAGACATACAAAAATATTTTGGGAAAATTTGGAAAAAAAGAGCAAAGCTAATAATAATGGTAAATACTTGCTGGATTTCTTCTCAGGACATGGACTGGTTATTATTAACACCATGTTCCAACATAAAAATGTGCACAAATTCACATGGAGAGAAGAGGCAAAGAATAAGAAAAGTCTCATTGACTATGTTGTTGTTGATAGTGATGTTTTCTCCCTAGTGCAGGACACCAGAGTGTACAGAGGATTTGAAATATGAAGCAATCACTATTTAGTCTTGAGCAGGATAAAATTGAATTTCATACTGAAAAGAATAACTTGTAAGAAAGTTTTAAAGCGAATAAAAGTTGAGCAGCTGTCAGATGTGAACTGTAGACTAAAATACAGAAAGATTATGGTGAGGTTGTCTGCAAGGATAGAAAAATCAGAACTCCATGGTGGACATAGGATGTTAAAGAGGCAGTGAAGGAAAAGAAGAAAGCATATCAAAACTTCCTGGCAAATAAGTCAGCTTTTGCTCTTAGAGAATACAGAGACAAATGTAAGAAAGTGAAACACTGTGTAAAACTAGCTAAACAAAAGTCATGGGAGGATTTTGGCAAGAACATATAAAATAAATATCAAGAAGGTGGTAAGATATTCTGGAGGTTGTTGAAGAAGCTTAGAAATGGAGGAAAGAGTGCTGTAAAAGGAGTTAGAGGTGATAAAGGTGACATGAAAACAGGAGGAGGAGAAGAAGATATCCTTGAAGTATGGAGTAATTACTTCGAAAAATTGCTAAATGAAACAAGCAGTGAGAGCACAGTGGTAAAAAACACTCGACAGGCATACAGTCAGGAATACATATCCATACTTGAAGTAGAAAAAGCCATCAAAGGCTTGAAATGTGGAAAGGCAGCAGGAGTAGATGATATTCGACCAGAAATGCTGAAGTATGGTGGTATAAAAGTCTTGCAGTGGCTGCACTGCATAGTTCAGAAGGCCTGGACAGAGGGACGAATTCCTGATGATTGGAGAAGAGCTCTACTAGTACCCATATATAAAAAGGGAAATAAAACTGAATGTGCAAATTACAAAGGTATTTCCCTACTGAGTGTTCCTGGCAAGATCTATGCAAGTATACTTGAGAAACGGTTGAGAATTGTGGAAGAAAAGCTTGTCGAAGAAGAAGCTGGATTCAGGCCAAATAGAGGCTGTCAGGATCAGATTTTCACTTTACGACAGATAGTTGAAAAATCATGGGAATATAACAAAGATCTGTATTTCAGTTTTGTCAATCTGGAAAAGGCATATGACAAGGTGCCAAGAGAGAAGCTATTCAATACCCTACAGTTATATGGTGTCAATGGGGCATTATATCAAGCAATACTTAGTCTTTATTTGAGTTGTAAGTCAGCAGTTAGAATTGAAGAAAGTACAGGAAGGTGGTTTAATGTTAAATCTGCTGTGAGACAAGGATGTACAAAATCCCCTCTGTTATTCATCATCTATATGGATCACGTTATGAAGGAAAGTGGTATGAAACATGATATCAGAATTGGAGATGTTAATGTCAGCTCTCTGCTTTATGCAGACGGTGTTATACTTCTAAATAAATCCGCTACAAGTTTGCAAGATTCCCTGACTAAATTGAATAACTGTTGTAATAGATATGGTATGAAGGTCAGCATTAAAAAGACAAAGACAATGAAAATAGGTAGAATTGTTGAAAATGTCAACTGTTGTGAATGGGGAACCTGTGGAACAAGTAAAAAATTTCAGCTACTTAGGCACAATTTTTACTGAAGGTGGTAAATTAAATATAGAAATAGACAACAGAATCGACAAAGCTGGTATGGTATGAAGTCAATTGAATAAATTCATATGGAATAAGAGAGAAATTAGTCGGAACACTAAATTAGCTGTATACAAGTCTGTGTTCAAACCAGTTTTAACTTATGAATCTGAGAGCTGGGTCAGAAGTAAAACACTTGACCAAAGACTAGAGACCGCAGATATGAGAGTCCTGAGAAAGAGGCGTGAACAGATGGCATCAATGGCAATATATCATATTAAAAACGGGGATATTAGGAAAGAATTTGACATTGTCGGCATCCAGGAATGCGTTAGCAGAGCTAATCTCAGGTGGTATGGTCACTTAAACAGAATGAGCGAGGAAAGATTAGCAAAACAAGTGTTCTCTGCCAGGTTGGCAGGAAAACCAAGATATAGGTGGATTGATATGGTACAATGTGCCTTAGACGATAGAAATATAAGATCTGATAATGATAATATTGGAGTCTTGACAAATAACAGACTGATATAGAGGAAAATTGTAGATAGGAAGTTAGTAATGATGTAAATTTTTCATGTAGTACTATCATATCCTGTACACCCCTTGAGGGTACATGTCAGGAATTTGATGATAATGCAGAATATCTACATTACCTTTATCAACTATTGCTTTCTCTTTCTCTCCAGTTTTGCATCTTCATCAGCAAACAATTGAATATCCCCTCTTAAATCTTTCCCTATGTCATTGATATACAAATTAAAGAGTAGTGGTCCTACTACTGAACCCTGGGGTAGTACTCTGCTAGTCATCACAAACATTCTCTTAGATTCCACTCCACCATATACTACCCTCTGTGTCTGTCTGTCAGCAATATCCAGTCCATTTGTTCCAGTTTTTGTAATAGTTTTCCATGTGGTATTCTGTCAAATGCCATGGCAACGATGAGCAATATCATGGATTAGCCATTACTTTTATCCAGTTCTGTTGTCAATTTATTATAAAATGTGAAAAAGTTTCTAAGACAGGACTTACCCTTTACACAGCCATGCTTCCCGCTATAGATTATTGCATCCCTGCCAACCCACTGTTGTATTTTACCTTTCACCAACTTTTCCAATACTTGAACAACCACTCCTGATATATTAATTGATCTGTAGTTTGCTACCTGTTGAAGCCACCTTTATGCAAATCTTACCTTCTTTGCACTCCCTTCGAACCCTGCAAGAGTTGAGATTCAGGTTGAACAATTTTGTCAGGCCAAGCAGTTCTCTTGCATAATTCACATAGTACATGGGCTGATGTGCCATCCAGTCTTACTGCAGTGTTCACATTCATGTTTTTTAATATGCTGTAAAATCTTCACCTGTATAATATACCTTTGCAAACTGAGCAAGTCAACTATTTCATTTGGTTTAGTTAATTCGCTCTCATAATCTAATTTGGCCTTTCTTACCATATAGTCACCCTTCTTTTTTGCACTTCATACTCTTCCTGAGTATGGTGATCGCTTTGTTTCTTTATATTTCCTTTACAATGTTTACTTCTTTTTTTTTCAGCTCTTGCTTTATATCCCTACTCATCCACTTAATTCCAACTTGGTTTATCCCCTATATAGACTGATGCTGCTACTCTCAAGCAGTCTCTGACCACTTGCCATACACTACTGACATTCTTTCCTTGTAGCTTAAGTCATGATACTGTTTGAAGATGAGGCCTGACTCTCATAATCACCAGCCTTATAGTTGAACATAAACCCATTCTTGACAGAACTCCACATGTTTGGCAACTCCCCAGAACAAGACTGCATGTCACTCTCCCCAATTGGAGGCAGAATATCTACCTTGGTTATGGATATATCTTCTGATGCTATTATCAAATCCACCACTCTCATACCCCCCTCCCTTGTCCCCTCTATAACATGTTGTTTCATGTAATTATTCCTTAGCAACTGTATGAATCCCACTTCCATCTTGCCATGTCCCCTTTCCTTCCTCTAATCGATGTCCTTATAGTTAAGGACATCGATTTAGTAATTAAGTAATCGATTTAGTAATTAAGCCTCCCATAATTGTTTGACCTACGTTCCTTGTACTACTAATCTGACGATACATGGCATCTACATCTTCCTGTGGACCCCTGGTCTATAGCAACACCCAACAACATATTTTGTCGTTTCCTTTATCTCACACCAGACAGCCTCAAATGAATCATCTCCATCAGACCTAAAATCCTCTTTAACTTCTAATTTTTTTGGTTGTAATTCTTCAGTTATCATCCACAATACCTCACCTGTCCTGTTCCATCTATCCCCCCTGAAAATACAATAGTACCCTTTACATTCTATCCTTGTAATTATATCATTTTCAGTCAATCAAATTTCATTGGCACCTATAATTTTTGGCCAAATTGAGCTGACCAGTGCCAAAAACTCCTCACCCTTATTCCTGATACATCTCGCATTTGTGTACATACATTTCAACATTCCTTTGTGTTACCATTGTGAAATCCCATTCAAGCGAAACCCAAGTGACCAAATCTGTATGTAGTAGTTATGATATGGCCAAATCATAGCCTTATAAAAAGGGATAATAACTTCCCTATCTTTACTTGTTAGTGTGTTTTTCAACATCCAAGTAATCTTTTGAGCTATTTTTCAATTTTGCAATATGCCCTCTGAACTGTAACTCTTTGTCCACCATTATCCCTAAGTCCCTAGCCTTGCCAATTTCCTGCAGTCCAATACCATCAATATGATACACCATATGCAACCTTTTCAATCCAAAATGCAATTTTGGATTGAAAAGGTTGCATTTTGTTAAAATGTTAACCCTACATTTTGCAACATTGACAATCATTATCCTTTCTCCACAATGCCAATTTATTTAAATCATCCTGCAGGATATCTACATTACCTTTATCAACTATTGCTCTCTCTCTCTCCAGTTTTGCATCATTATCAACAAACAACTGAATATCTGAATATCCCCTCTTAAATCTTTCCCAATGTCATTGATTACAAATTAAAGAGTAGTGGCTCTAGTACTGAGCCCTGAGGTAGTACTCCACTAGTCATCACAATCATTCTTCTAGATTCCACTCCACCATATACTGCTCTCTGGTGTCTGTCTGTCACCTCACCCATCTCCCATCCATGCTGCTAGCCTTATATCCCTTCTCATTCACTCCAGTTTTTGTAATAGCTTTCCATGCAGTATTCTGTCAAATGTACACATGCTCATTTATAACACAGGTGGCCAGACACATGCTTGATTTCATCCTCCTAATATCTCTAGTTTCCCTGGTTTTGCACTACCACACTCTCACTAAACAACACTTTCTCCAAGCATCTAACTCCATAACCATTTAAACGTAGTCTGCTGGGCATATATAAGTTCTTTCATCCATCAGATTCATTCTATACATCAATAAACTTCACACCATTCTTCCTGCACAATCTTCAAATTGTCAATCATAGCCCTTCTCAGTTCTGTCTTATCATACCAAGGCAGCAGACTCACAATCTTTACTTTCTTACTCTTTATTTTTGCTTCTACTAGCAACTGTTTCATATCTTCTCTCATTACATGTTTCTTACCTTTCAAATCATTTGTACCTGCCAGAACAATTAACTTGTTTGCTTTTTTCTTTTGCATACTTAGTTTCACTAACATCCTTTATCTTCAGTTTTATTTCCCTTTTTTATAGATGAGTACTATGAGAGTTCCTGTTCCAATCATCTGGAATTCGAACCTCTGACTAGGCCTTCTGAATAATGCAATGTAGCCACTGTAAAATTTTTATACCTGCATATTTGAGCATTTCTGGTCGAAATTCATTGCCTTTCCACATTTTGGGTTTTTGATGGGTTTTTTCTACTTGCAGTATGGATATGTATTCCTGACTGCATTCCTGTTAGGAGTTTTCCACCACCGTGCTGACTGCTTGTTTTATTTAGCAGTCTTTCAAAGTAATTACTCCAAACATCTAGAATATCTTTATCTTCAGTTTTCATGTCACCTTTATCATCTCTGATTCTTTTACAGTACTTTTCTTCCATTTCTAAGCTTTTTCAGTAGCCTCCAGAATATTTGCCACCTTCCTGATAATTGTTTTCTGTAAGGATAGAAAAATCAGAATTCCATAGTGGACTCAGGAGATTAAAGGGGCAGTCAAGGAAAAGAAAAAGTATATCAAAAGTTCCTGGCAAGTAAGTCAGCTTTCTTAGAGAATACAGAGAAAAATATGAGAAAGTGAAGCATTGTGTAAAACTAATTAAACAAAAGTCATAGCAAAGTCTTCCCATGCCTCTGCACTTTTCTCCAAATTTTCCTAAAATATTTCTGCATATTTGAAAGGATAGGGTCAAATTTCATAAAAAGGCCATCCCAGAAGCTGGATGACAAGTGTCAAGAAAGGGAAGGCAGTTATTTTCCTTTCCTTTTCAATGTGAAAACAGATCCTCAGGTGTTAGTTGTTAACATGTGATAAAGACGTGTCTAACATGTCCTCACCACGTGGCCAAATGGTAAACAAGTTAGAAAGTGTTTGGCTGAAAATAATAATATAAATTAAAATACTGTTGAGAATAACTATTTCTCAAACTTTAGGGATGGTAAGGCCGTCATTATAATTAAGGTTTGGTCATTGAAATAGATCTATGTAACAGGTTTGCTTTCCCATTGGATCTTGTAGTTAGCATTTTTAATTTGATGTTGTTCTAAACCTGTGCAAATTAATAACTTGGATGTGGCCTTGATATTCAGAAATACACTGCTCAGAAAGAAGTCAGCAGAACACCTCCTTGGCAAGGTGCATCATGCCATGTAATGAGTCACGTCTTTGTAGCTGGGATATAAACTTAAAGAATATGATAGTCCCAATGCGAGAAGTTTGAAAGAGGCATTGTGATTGGATGCCATTTTATAGGCCTATCTGTTAAGCAAATTGTTGACAAATTGGGCCATCCCAGGTCAACAATCAAGATGGAAATGCAGGGTGTCAACTGGACAACTTGCCTCATTTACCAAACATGACTGTAGGGTGCTACAAAGGATAATATGTAAAAACCACCATTCATCATCCAACATGTTGAATCTGGAGTTCCAGACATCGACTGGAGCACAAATCTGCACGAAAACATTCAGAACCAAGGCTCATAACATGGGTTTCTGTGGTAGGACCACAATATGTAAGCCCCACATTACCCGAACCAATGTGCAGCATCATCTTCAATGGTGCAAGGAGCATGTACAGTGTGACATGGAAGCTTGGAAAGCTGTGTTATGGAATGACAAATCATGTTACACTCTCTACTGAGCAGATGGAGGGATGTGGGTGTGGCAGATGCTAGGTGAACGTCTCTTACCAGAGTGCATAATCCCAACTATGAAATTCGAAGGTAGCTGTGTGATGGTATGGTCCTGTTTTTCATGGTTTGGCCTCAGATCTTTGCTTGTGGTGCCATGAACATTGAACTCTAAGAGGTATCTGAACATTTTAGACAAAGCAATGCTTTTCCTACTTTGTGGCATTTGACCATTGTCTCCTTCAGCAAGACAATGCACCATGTCATAAGGCTGCTGCTGTAACTGTGTGGTTTGTGGACATGAACATCACCACACTTGTAATAATAAATAATAATGTTCCTTATGAAGTCTACTCTTATGTAAGATATTAGTCTTATGTAGAGGACTCTGTGCTTAGTAGAGCTAGCACAACAAGGCCATATTGTTTACGCTCATGCTACTTAATGTAAGGCTTTTGTTCTTTATGACTTACAAAAGCAGACATTCCAGGTTGTTCATGGTAAGACAAGCCACAAGAACAAGGAATTTAACACCTAGAAAACTAAGTGGAAGATGTTTCTTCTTTTATGAAGAGAGAAATCTGGACAAAATGCCACAAAAATGTTGAGAGGTTTTAAAATGTTCACAATATGTTCTGATATTCCTTTCACATAAGGCAATGTGAATATGGCTAATTTCTTCCTGAAAAGAAGGGAAGAAATTTTGTAGCTGTCCAACTTTCTTGTCAAATGGTTTCACAAAGTCTTCAACAGCTATAGAATTCCTGCCTTTTCTGTTCAAGAAGAAATTGCATGCGTTTCACTGTGTTATGTGTAAGTAATATCAGATCATATTGCAAAAATTTTAAAACCTCAACATTTCTGTGGCATTTTGTCTTGTCAGAAAAATTTCCACCTGTCTCTCTCTTCATAAAGGATTAAATTCTTCCACTTTGCTTTTCAGGTGTCTGGTAGGTGCCTGGAAATCTGGCCTTGCTGAACATGCTTTCACTAAGGCAGATTTCTTTTGGAAATCTTCTGTTATATATTCTTCTTCTTCGTCTTTGTGTTCTGTGTGTAGCATCACTTTCTTGTTAATTTTCTATCTTAAATCCTTGTCGTACCAACTAAGCCTGAAATCTCTAACCTATCTCTCTGGGGCTGCTTCTCTATTCGGAACTCTGACAAAATTTATTTATTTTAGCTGTGCCAGCCAGAGTCCTAGTACAAAAGAGTTCTTGTACAAAGAAACCTTCCCAGAGTTTAAGTATTACCTAATCTTATTAAAGTATTAAGTGCCTATAGAAACTTCAACATTGCAGTCATGGCCTAAACTTTCTTTAATTTCCCCTTATTCACAGGTTCGAACTTTAGCGAGTGGTAATTTCAATCTCATGCTCAGACAGACTCAGACTTACATAGGAGAAACATGTTTATTAATTATCAAGATTACATACATTAAGCTTCCACACATCAAAGATATGTCATATCAAAATTCTAATTTACTAGCTAAACAATAAGGAACGTTCTAATTATCAAAATACTCTAATCTTTCATCTCTAGGTTAAATAAGTACACATTCATCATAAAACACTAGTTCAAATTCTAAATAAAACTTATTTCAAAGCTAATCAAAATCAATACTAAAAAACAGGTAAAGCAAGGCAGTGGTAATCAAACAGGTAAGTTATTTATAAACTCTCATGATTCATCTAAATCACAAACATGGTTCTCGATATCAAACTAAATTAGTGCTACTAACGACCCATACACATTAACTAGGGTTTAGACAATCTAAGAACGTAGACTACCAGTCCAATTCAATCAACTTAACACATGAAACTGTCTCTAAATTCTCACTATCTTCTTTTCTAATCTCTGTCCATTTTCTCACATTCATCACTAATAGATAATACATAAATGAAGATTTTGTACGTTACCACCTTGTTAGATGATTTCTCGATCCTTCCATCTGTTCTTTGTTATGGATTGTCCCCGTTTACGGTGATCTGCCGCCATGTGGAGTCACATGCTCGTCCCGATTTTTTTCTTTGTTTCCTCTGGGCTTACAAACTTTTCGCGACACTGCTTTTAACTCTTCAAAGGGAATCCTTTGCTGCCTTCTCATTGGTTAGAACCAGACCGATGGCCAAAACTCGAAACAATGTCGTCATCTCGTGCTCAACTTCTTCGATTCGCACCACTCAGCAACTAGAAACACGTTGCCGCCATGCTGACCCGTCTCGGAACTACAAGCAATAAGCTCGCTGCCACCCTGCCGTCTTATCAGATATCAGCCGTGCTGACCCGCTTCGGAACTACGAGCCAATAACCCACGTGGGGGGCCACACGCGACCGAGGAACACCACAGGAACCAAAACCAGAAACGTAGAAGGAACTAAGAGAGCCTCCAGCCCCGTGAGTTCGTTTTTAAACAATATAGCGCCCTCTTCCGTACTCCAAGCTTGTCTATGACGCTTTCCAATTGGCTGTCACCTCCTCGCTGAATGAGGATCGCTCTCTTTGGGGAATGCGAAATTTGAGCGCCTTCCACGAATGCCTACTCATTGTTCGTTACGTCATCTTTAGTGGTCACACAGCAACCTTTGTACTTTCGTTCACACGACAATACGCGATTTTATATATGGCATAGTTTAATATTGGTGCTTTTGAAAGTTTAAGATTTCCATCTATTTTAGACAATACTTTAAACAGTACAATCTAATACTTATTTCCTTCTGCAATTTCATTTTAATTTAGGATTCAATTTCTTCCTTTATATTTTAATTTCCTTCTTAAGCAAAGTTAACATCTGCATTTTTACATATTATGTCTGTTTTGCCAAGAATACAAGTGTGATTTTGCTTGATATGGTTGTTCTTGTTAAATCTTGAATGGAGCAGTTCTATTCTTGATAGAACCATCATTCAAGATCTAACACTTTATAAGGAAACTTGTGAAACATTACTTCATTGTTCAAACTTAAATACATTTGATGGGCTATGTTTATCTCCTTTATGGGAAGATAATACTCTTTCACTCTACTAACTTTCCTTATTTGTTTAATTATGTATTTGTGATTTTTTTTTAATATAATTAGGAATTTGTTGCCCAGTTTACTACTGTACTGTAGCTATAGTGATGGTTTTTAGAATCTTTTTTATTTATTTATTATACTGTTCTGTTTTTGTATTGAAGATGCCTTTGACACTTAAGCAAAAATATTATCATTAAAGATCAATTCTAATGTTAAAATTTTAATATTAAAATATTATAATATTAAATTTTATTATATTATTAAAATATTTAATAATAAAATTATTTGTGATATCATGGCGGCTTCTATTTTACAAATTTTAAAACAAGTTGTGAACATTAGAATCTTAGAAGATGGCTGTTATTAGGAAAAGTTGAATTTAATAAAATCAAGATTTAAAAAAAAGGGGAGTGGGGAGTTCACTGGCCTTGTTAGTTTAAAGGTTAAATGTATCCACTCCCCAATCAACAGGCTGTGAATTCGAATCCCACTGCAGACATGTATGTTTGCGATTATCTATAGGTGAGAGATGAATTTCATTACTCTGCTTACTGGAGCACTGAAGTGGTTTTAAAAATTTCCATGTTTGGTGTCTTAGGGAAGGATTTTCAGGCTGTGTAAAAAAAAAAATATAAAAAAAAAAAAAAAAAAAAAAAAATATACTGAAGCCTACCCATCAGTACTGATGTGCTGTAGCTTTACAACATTATTAGATACGTATTCACAAGATTAAAGAATAATAATTTTTATTATTGCAAATATTTCAGCCAGAAATTAACAAGTCATCATCAGCATAATCAGAAAGTGAAGCTAGAACAAGGAACATTTATCCTATTTACAGAGGCTCAGCTCTCCAACCAATGCATTGTTCCCTGAATACCTAAAATTAGAAACTCCAAAGTTTTTGGCGAATCCTACCCATAATTTGGGGTTGATGCATCAGAAAGAACGGTGACAGATGGAAAAGAAATTGGATCAGCAGTCCTAGAATTACTCATGAAGAAGAGGGCAATCCAATCAATGACCCCTCTTTCTCTCTCACACAGATTCTCTCATATCACATAGATTTTCAGTTTATTTCTTTTGTCTCTTCTGTAGATAATTGCACAGATAATGTTATGCAGAACTGGCCACAGTCAATATCCATTTACCATCATTTGACACTTACTGAACTAGTTTCTCTTCCTCCTGTTTTATTCTGTCTACCTCTGTACTTTGAAAAAGCCTTCCCATTGTCTTCTTTTAGCATTACAACCCCCCCTTCCCCATCTGTTCATGAAATGCATCAGTAGTTTCCTTTTTTCTTTGTACATACACAACATTGGATGTGCTATATGTCTTGCAATCTTTTGTGTGTATGGGTCTGATTATATAAAGTGAACATCAATCTGTTGTGTATTTTTAGCAGTGTACTATGAATGGGCTATGAATTAGCTAACAAAAGTACACTGCAAATGTAACAAAAGTACACTGCAAATGCAGAAAATCCATTTGCAGTGTACTCTGCATTCTTTACCAATGACCTCATGGAATTTGGGATACAAGAAACCCACAATATGTGGATCAGTGTTGTCTATCACAAAAGAATGTGAAACTCTAGATAGACAAATGAAATCTAAGAAATGGATACCTGCATGCAAGGAAGAAATGAAAAGAAAAAAAAATCGAAATCGTAGCTTTTTGTGTGGCTTATAAATGGTCACAAGATTGTGCTTTTTTAAGATCTGGTCCACGCTTTCTGTGATGCTGCAGATTAGATAATTCAGGAATCCTAGTCTAAAGGTCAAACTTTTTGAAGCCATTTCCAGCCTCCAGTAATTAATGTGTAGTCTCACACTGAGCACTGAAAATTGTCTACCACTTAAACTTTTACAAACATTCATGCCACACTGAGATTTCAATCCATGGCCTGTTGGTTGGAGAGCAGAAACAATATCCACCAACCAGGCCAGAAAACTATCTGAACGCACAAAATCAAACCATCTCCTTTTGAAAAACTGCAGCTTGCTTTATGGTTCCGTTTTACTGCTTTAGTGAAAGAGTAGAATGAAAAAATATATTGCTGTATTAAGAGAAATTGCATTGTTTTTTAGCCTGTCATTATTCCTATTGCTTAAAAAATTTGTGTATAATCAAGCTTTCTTCTCCTCCCCCCAATTTGTAGAATCTCTTTTCAGAGTGGATAATAAAGAGCTGCCGTAGCATAATACATGTCCTTGAAGATTTGCCTTCTGTGAAACCTCCATTAGATCACCTATTAGAGCTCATGCCACGACTCCAAGCTCGTTATTATTCAATCTCTTCTTCTCCCAAGGTAAGTAGTTTTCATATGCTTATTTAACTAATTTATAGGGCACTGACTCGTAACACCACAAGAACAACTATGATAATTTATTAAGCTGCTAATATTTCAGTAGATTTTAAACCAGCATCTTTAGAACACAAACACTCATAACACACAACTACTAATGCTTGAGTAATTGTGGAAACATTTCATAATTGTAATGCTTGTCATATTGATAAGCTTTATTCTTGATTTGGATTTAAAGTGGTCTAAACTATAAAATATAGCTTAACCATGAGTACCCATAAATAAAAAATAATAAATATTTGTGCTTCTGACCAAGAAAGAGGTACTGTGGTAGAAACTGAAAAATTCCTCCTTGAAGATACACCAATAGAAAAAGTTGATGAGTTTAAATACCTAGGCAATATCTTTAATAAAATTGGAAGATCACGACAGGATGTCAGAACAAAAATTGCAAAAGCAATAACAGCACTCCAAAAACTAAAACCACTGTTGACAGATAACAAGCTTACATACATTACATTTGCCTTATCAGTTAATTCAGTGTCTATACAGAAGTGAAACTTGGTCCCTCATAAAAAAAGATGAAAAGAGGTTGCTGGCATTTGAAATGATAGCTGACTGCTGAAGATACCATACACTGATCATGTTACAAATTTATAACATCATAACCAAGAATAACCAAGTTTTGAAAGAGGTAAACCGTGAGTAGACATATCGGTACACAATAAATAACGGAAAAAACTCACGTAGAAAGATTATTTATTAGTATAATTTTCGCCTGTGTGTCACAGGCATCTTCAGTACATTAAGCTCAAAATTAAACACTAACTGGCAATTCCAAAAAGCGCCACCTAAGTAGCTGGTGTAAGATAACTAAAAAGGTCAATAACTTTCCTAAAAAAAAAAAAAAAAAATTAATACAATAAAAAGTTAGGAAAGATTAGCTGATTTGTAAAGTACTATCTCCCATAAAGGGGATAGACGTAAGCCGTCGGATCTGTTTAAGTTAGGAGAATGAAGTAGAGTTTCACATGTTTCTTTATAAAGGCGTTCCATGAGAAACTTTTGTGAAGAACTCTTGTCTTTCTCCAATGAACTCTGTGTCTAGTGAAGATGGCATGTTCAGAAAGTCCAGACTTTTCAGGTTTAAAGTATTCAATATAAGATTGGTGTTCTTCTAACCGAATAGAGGTGGATCTTCCTGTTTTTCCGAAATAAGATAATCCACAAGAGCACGGAATCTGGTAGACACCTGGATGATTAAGATGTGGAAGCTTGTCCTTAGGAGAAGTGAGAAAGGTGGAGATTTTTCTAAACGGTCGAAAGGCAACAAAAATATTCAGTGGTTTTAAAACTTTTGCTATACATTCACTGATGCCTTGTACATAGGAAAGTTATTGACCTTTTTAGTTATCTTACACCAGCTACTTAGGTGGCGCTTTTTGGAATTGTCAGTTAGTGTTTAATTTTGAGCTTAATGTACTGAAGATGCCTGTGACACACAGGTGAAAATTATACTAATAAATAATCTTTCTACGTGAGTTTTTTCCGTTATTTATTGTGTACCGATCATAACCAAGATTCAAAGAAAACAGCTCATCTGGTCATATCAGCAGATCTAATGATCTCCTCGTTAGATCTTCTTGAAGATCATGAAGGATTTATTCCAGGAACTCGAAAAAGAAGCAGACCTAGAATAAACTGGATAGATAGTAAAATTGGACAGGTGCTTCACTTGCAGAGCTGAAAGTTAAATATCATTCAATTCAACAGTGGAAGATTTCTGAGAGGAATATTTCTTGATATCTACTCATTGGTCCTGTTGTTGACTATGGGAAGAAGAAGCTATTGAACTGAAAGTATTCTTAAAATTACTGTTTTTCATATTGTTGGTAATTTACATGACATGCTTTATTGCTGATGCCGACTCAAAAAAATAGTCTTTCAGACTTGTAATGGCTTCTTTGCAGTTTGATAGTTTTCTTCCATTTAATCCTGTAAAAATGGATATTTGATATATAAGCTGCATCCCAGATTGTAATGATGGTAGCATGTATTTTTGTTTAAGGCATTTTGTTAACATTTCTTTTATATGTTTTCTATAAATTAAACCTGCCAAGAAATTATATTATTGCTTAATCCTTTATTCAAGTGTAAGCAAAAACAGTTTATGCAAGAAGTATCAAGTGTATTTTCATGACAGGCTAATTGTATATAGTGGTGAATAATGACTTTATATTAATTGCCTTAGTATCTCATAATGCAAAGCACACATCTGAAAGAGTGATTTTTAACGGTATCATATAATTTTTTTATTCAAGGTCTCAACAAGCCTAGTATATACACATGAATGCATCTAAAAGATAATTAACCATTGTAACAGCATATAGTTGTGGCTCTTCCCATAATGCTTGATGTACACATCTGAAAGGATGTGTATAATGCGTATTATGGGAAGGGCCACATAATGGCAGGTTGCAACTATATGCTCTTACAATGTTAATTATCTTTTAGATGCATTCATGTGTATATATACTAGGCTTGTTGAGATCCTTGAATAAAAAATTATATGATACTGTTAAAAATCACTCTTTCAAAAATTTTTTGAGTGGATAAACTATTATTTCAATTGAGTTTCAGTCTATGTAATAGACCTTCAGCACTTTCTTGGAATGGACATTCAGCAACTTGGTATTATTCCAGCAGATTCTATTAATGGTCTCCATTAGGGAGCTACAGTGCAACTTAGTGAAAGGTCATCAAAAGTTGCTGTTGAAAATACAAGTTTTATTTTTGTAGTAAACAAGTGATTTGGCTTTGCTTTTTTGGTGTCATTTTGTTTATTTTTCATTGCTTAGCATAACTGAGTGATTGTGGAGATTTGCATGTTTGAAATAGACTTACTATTTTTGAAGTTTGTAGTGAATGATGACAAATTAGTGGTACAAGTGAGAGTGGTGCAGCATGAACTTTTTGAGAATGATACGTTGCTGTGAATGCAACATGTATATGTTGTGGAATGTGGAGAGACTGAACAGGAGATGAGAGAGGGTATGGATATGTTGAAAGTGATATTCTTTTGGGCTAAGAGTTATCAGTAGATGCGAAACTGGCAAACAAAGTTTGTGCGTGAAGTAACTTCATGACTGGGTGACTCATATATATAGAGGCTAATAACTTCTCTTGCCTTTGTATCCCATAATGCACAGCACATACCCTTATTGACATGGAAAGCTCAGGAGACAGCTTAGAGCTATAGCATAGAATGAGGTGTTAAGCTGAAGGGAGATAAATGCTTCATGGGAACTGGCCAAAAGATATTTAACAACATCAATGTTCAAATGTATTCTGAAGGTCAGAAGACCGAATAAAGTAGGTGTCAAATAGATATATAAAGGGATTAAATATGAAATTTGGAAGAAGAGGTGGAGGCAATTGTTATGTGTCATCCAGTCGTTTTCAACTCTTAGTGAACTTGTGAACAAAGGCTCTCCATCCCACTCAGCCTCTTGTCCTTTCTTTCAGTAATTTCAAGTTCAAGTTGATAAGTTCTTTTTTGTTGTCCATCCAACTCTTTCGTGGTCTTCCTCTTCTTATTCCCTCAATCTTCCCCAACATAACTGTCTTTTCCAATTATTCATCAGTCGAGAAATATGCCCAAAGTACATAAATTTTTGTTTAGCAATCATCACCTTTAAGGAACATTCTGTCTTTATATACTCTTTAATAAACCTTCTTATTGGTCATTCTTGCAATCCATGGGATTCTTGAGAGTCTCCTCTGAACCCAACATTCACATGAATCAATTTGTTTGCTGTTCTTTGTTTTCACATCCATGCATTACTACTGGAAATACCATTCTTTGACAATTCTAATTTTTGTGGCCTTACTCACACCTCTTTCTTTCATTCATGTTCATCATAGCTTTTTTACCCATGAGTATCCTTTTAATTTCATCTTGACATTTATCCTCATTTCTGATTCTGGACTCCAGTAAATCATAACTTTCCATGGTTTCTATTTTATCTCTCTACTATAAATTCACTTCAATTGCCAGAAGCCATGAGTTTTGTTTTGTGTTGTTACTTTCCCTCTTAACCAATAGAATTAACTGCTCCAGATCTTCCTTTGTTTCTGCAATAAGGGTTGTATTATCTGCATATCTTAAGTTATTTATTTTTCTGCTACCAATCTTAATTCCAGCTGAATCTTTGTCTAAGTTAACCATTCTCATAATATATTCACTATAAATATTTTTAAAAAAATGATAGGGCAACAGTATACAACCTTTATTTGCATGTGAAATTAAATGATAGTCCTATAATTCTCACAATTTCTGGGATTTGATTTGTTTGGAATTGGGATGAATACTGATGTTTTCCAATCTCTTGGCCAGTATATTTTCTTCCAAACCTGTTGACAAATTTCAATTCAATATATTCATTACTTCATCCCCAGCTTCTCTCAATAATTCCACTCCAGGAGTTTTTTCCTTTTGGCAACTGTTTCATTGTTGATATCACTTCGCTTTTCATTATCATGGATTCCTCAACAAATTGTCTCCTTTCAAATTCTCCTTCAATATTATCATCTTTCTTGTACAAATATCTCTGCATACTCTTTCTATCTTTTTTTTTGCTGCTGCTTCTATCAGACATTTTCCCAAATTACTTTTTATAACTCCTAATCTAGGGATAAACTTCCCTGTAACATCATTTATTTTTCTAAACAGATCTCTTGTTCTACGTGTAATATGCTTTCTTCAGTTTCCTTGCACCTTTTGTTTAGATGTTTTTCCCTCATCTTTCCTAACCTGCCTTTGGAAAACTGCACTCAGTTGTCCAACTCTTTGTTTCTCTGAAGTTTCATTTTTCTTCTTTCCTCTGCTATTTGAACAGCTTCTTCTGACAATCATTTACAATCTTTCTTTCTTGTTGTTTTACTCACAGTCTTCTTTGCTGCTTCTATGACTGTACATTTTGTTTTTTTCCCACAGTTCTTTCTAATTCTCTTCCTGTCTTCTCCAAACTTTTTAATTTCTTTCTGACTTCTGTTTTAAATTCTTCATAATGTGATTTAAATCAAATCTGAAAAAGATTGTCTCAAATCTCAAAAGAGGGAAAAGAAAACCAGGACGTCCTCTTAAACGATTTAACGATGACTTCTAAGGCCGGAACAGGCCACGCTAGGCCTAAATCCTTGATATGCATGATGATGAAATCAAATCTGATACTGTCCTTTTGTTTCTCCTTAGTTTTAATTTCAATTTAACTTCAGCTATCTATAATTCATGATTTGTCCCACAGTCTGCACCAGGTAGTGCTTTTGCTGCTTGGATAGCACTTTTCCACCTTCTGCTGACAACAGTATAATCTATCTGATTTCTGCATGCACCATTAGGTGAGGTCCATGTGTACAATCTTTTATATTGTTGAAAGCAAGTGTTTGCAATAAAGTAACTGTTCTTGACACAAAACTCCAACATCCTTTCTCCTGCTTCATTCCTCAGTCCTAAACCAAATTTTCCGGTGATGCCTCGTTCTTCTTTTTCTCCCACTTTTGCATTTCAATCACCTAATATCAAGAGAAAATCTATTTTATCAATACTGTACACTACTTGTTGCAATCTACTGTAAAATTCTTCAACCTCATCTTTACTTGAATATGTAGTGAGTGCATACACCTGTATGAGTGTAACATTCACTGTATGTGCCTTTATTCTAGAGAGAATTATTCTGATAGAATAATTGTAATCAGAATAAAGGCATATCCAGTGAATGTTACACTCATATAGGTGTATGCACCCACTACATATTCTGGTGAAGATGAGGTTGAAGAATTTTACAGTAGATTGCAACAAGTAGGGTACAGTATTGATAAAATAGATTTTCTCTTGATATTAGGTGATTGAAATGCAAAAGTGGGAGAAAAAGAAGAATGAGGCATCACCGGAAAATTTGGTTTAGGACTGAGGAATGAAGCAGGAGAAAGGATGTTGGAGTTTTGTGTCGAGAACAGTTACTTTATTGCAAATACAAGATTAATAATGGTAGCAATCAATCGCTACCATTATTAAAAGTTGAAGAATTTTACAGTAGATTGCAACAAGTAGTGTACAGTATTGATAAAATAGATTTTCTCTCAATATTAGGTGATTGATGGGAGAAAAAGAAGAATGAGGCATCACCGGAAAATTTGTTTTAGGACTAAGGAATGAAGCAGGAGAAAGGATGTTGGAGTTTTGTGTCGAGAACAGTTACTTTATTGAAAATACAAGATTAATAATGGTAGCAATCAATCGCGTGAGGAGTATAAAGAGCAGGCCAGCAAGGCACTCAGTTGGAAAGAACAGCAAAATTACAGTACGAGCACAAATTAGCAAATCAGGCCATGAAAAACTGTAGAGAGGTTTACAGATATGTGGCAGGTAGAAGGAAGAATATTTATGGTAAGATAATGTTAATGGATGAAAACTGTAACTGCTGCAGAAGACATTGTTGATGTATTCAGTGAATAATTTATAACCGTGTTTCATCCTCAGGGTGAAAGACAAACTGAAGTATAGAAGATGTAGAAGTTGGCTTAATTGTGAGAGAGCAGGAGATATATGAGGAAATAAATCAACTTGATAACATATCACCACGTGTCTTAAGGGAATTGGCAGTAGCATTGTTTTACCTGTTTAACAACAACAGCACAGGTTCCAAGAGCATGGAAAGAAGGTGAAATTGTTCCACTGCATAAAGGTGGTGATAAGGATGCGGCTACAAATTATAGGCCAATCTGTATATCTGGAGTTGTGGTTAAGGTGCTGAAGAGATTTGTAAGAATTAGGATACAGAAATGGGTGGATAACAGCAGTATTCTATGTGGTTGTCAGCATTGGTTTGTTAAAGGGAGATCATGTTTTACCAACTTGCTTATGTTACTATAACAAGGTGACAAATGTCTTGGATAAGGGAGATGCACATACAGTGGTATACTTAGATTTTGCAAAAGCTTTTGATAGACTGCCATATGACAAGCTGTTAAATAAACTTTAACATGTGGGATTGGATAACAGACTAGTGAGAGCTGTGACTGGCTGTCAGATAGGTATTCTCTGTGGTTGTCATGAAGTCACTAGTTGTGTGCCTCAAGTGTCTGTATTGTGACCATTGTTGTTCAGTTTGTATATTAATGATATTGGAATAGGTTTAACTGGCAATATGTAACTGTTTGCAGATGATGCAAAATTGGGTAAAGCAATGTAGGGTCAAGCAGATGTTATGGCCTTACAGGAGGACTTGAATGGGTTGTATGAGTAGGTAGCAGTATGGAAATTCATTTCACTGTTGCATAGTGTAAGGTTTGAAATTTCGTAAGCAACGATGGAAAGTATACACTTGATGGGGAAACTTTAAAGAGGTAGAAAAGATGAGAGGCTGGGACTGGTGGTGGACAAGGACCTGAAATTTGGGGGTCACATTGCACAAGTTGTGAAGTTGTCACATTGGATAATGGCAATAATGAGGAGAACCTTGACATGCAGGGGGAAAAAAAAAGAGTTTTGATTTCATTGTTTGGCCTTGATCAGGTCTCATATGGATTATTGTGCACAGATTTTGTCACAGGGTTTTCATGGTGACAAAGATATGTTAGTAAGGGGTCCAGAGAATATTCATAAAGGTGGTAAAAAAAGTGGTGTTTAGAATGTGGAGTATGAAGACAGATTGAAAGAAGTATATGATTGGGACACTTAGGCAAGAGTTATCAGGTTAACATAGGAGAAATTTTTCATAGAATGGGAGAGAGAGGGGGGAGGATAGAACAAGAGGCCATCCCTGGAAACTGTATAAGAAGGATGTGAGCCTAGTATAAAGGAGAATGATAAACTTCAACTTTCTGACCACAGTCACCCTAAATTCCTGAAGTTCAGTTCCATCAGTGTAGTACATAGCTTGTGATCTCTTCTTGCCAAAGTACATAGCCTGAAACTTGACCACATTAAACTGGCAGCCATTTACCTTTGCTCATAATGCAAAGTCTGTCATTCTCATGATCACTACATCGTCATTGACTTCACTCTTGTCAGCTTTGCATCATCAGCAAACAACTAAATACTTCCCTTCCCTTCAAGTCATTTCCTATGTCATTATTGTATAAATTAAACAGGTAGAGGACCGAGCCTTGTGGTACATCACTGATCACTTACCTTCTCCTTACACTCAACTATTTCATAAACCACCCTCTAAAGGAGAACCTTGACATGCAGGAAAATGTGAAGCCTATAATCTAATCCATCTCACCTGCTTCATAGCCATCTCCATTTACTCCAATTTACAAGAGATTTCCATAGTAAATCTTGTTGAATGCCTTTGCAAAGATTAATAGTATTAGTGAGTAGCCATTTCCTTTATTTAACCCAGTTATCACTTTATTACAGGAGGTAAACATATTACTAAGGCAAGACCTACCCTTCACAAAACCATATTACTCCCTATAAAGTGTCATATTCCTGTACACTCAGTTCCTGAATTTTGCCTTTTACCAACTTTTCCAATACTTATTTTGTGGTGATTAAGTATTGGAAAATACTTAATCACCACTCCTGAGATAATGATTAGCCTATAATTTTCTACTTCTGTCTTGGAGCCTGCTTGATGCAAATAGAACTGTTTTGTTCTCTTTCCACTCCATTGGCCTTTACCTAGAACTGATGCTTAAACAGCTTGGTTAGAGGGGGTGCTAATTGCTTTGCATGTTCTCTTAATATATGAGTTGATACATCTAATGTCCTGGCCATGTTGTCATTAAGGTTGTGCCAATACCCTATGCACCTCTAGTACATCATCATGTGTTCTCCAGTCAGTCAGTCATATCTGTCAGTGTAATATCACCATCTGGATGGTGCACCCTTGCAAAATGATCACGCACTAGCTCAACCATTTGATTTCCTTCCATTAACTTCCTGTCAACACTTGTTAAAGACATCCTTATTTACTTGCTATATAGTTAAAGAACTCTTTGGGCCTCATAAGCTAGCTTCCCTCTCATAATTTCTTTTGTCTTTCCTTACCCTCCAGGTCACCTTTCTTGCTTCTGTCTAGTACTGGTCAAGGGCATGCCAATCACTTTTTTCTTTATATTCCTTCCTTTTTTGCAACTCCTGCTCCATGACTATAAATCCATCTAACTCCTACCTGATTTTGTCTTAATTTTGGGTATGCAGTCTGATACCGCATTCTTCAAACACCAATTGACCATTTTCCATGCACTACCAATATTTTCTCTCCAAATTCTTATGCCATGGCACATGGCATTGCTGTAAACTGACTCTTGAGTGTCATAATCAACTATTCTATAATTCCACATATATCCCTTATATGTGGAATTATTCCAAGCGAAGGTAACTTGGTTAGATCAGTTATTACTAAGTTCTGTAATGTAGTGACTAGATACAGCACTCTCAAACCTCATGTCCCCTCCATTCATGCTGTCTCAAGTCATTATCTCTTAGCAGCTGTATAAATTTAATTTCCTTCCCTCCCTTAACCATTCCTCCTGCCAGTCTATGTCTCCATAACTGAAATTCTCCCATAATAATTACTCAACCTGCATTCATAATGCTAATTTGCCAATGCATGCTATTTACATTTTGCCTTAATCCCTCTAGCTATATGTGAGGGCATAAGGGAAAGTTACTATATATTTCATCCTGTTGGCTGCTCTCTCACATAAGAGAGCTTCAGATGAATTGCTTATGAATTGCATCTTTGTCCTTCTGATGTACTTCTACTCTTTTTAACCTCATTTCTTCTGCTAGCATTAACAAAATCCCTCCTTTGATGCATTTTGCTCTTTCATGTCTAAAAATACTATATTACTTGCATTCTCTTCCTAAGGCTCTATCATTCTCATTCTAGTAAGTTTCATTAAGGCATATAACTTTTGGCAAAGTTGAGCTAACTGCTGCCTAAAACTCTCTCTTATTCTGAGTTCTTCTGTCATTAGTATATATATATATATATATATATATATATATAAAAACTACATATCCTCTTCATTCCCAAAACCTCCCTTGTGATGATTATCCCACTAAAGTTAAAATCATAGAGAGCTACATTCAGCATCATGTGAATACTCCCCATTTACCTCTAGGTTGCCTAGACCCACCCCAAAACATTCTAGTTTCTCTGACTATGCATTTTCAAACTCTCACTGAACAATACTTTCTCAAGCCACTTGATTCTGAATTCATTTTCAGATAGATGGTTTGTATTTGAATTTGCATTTTGATGGAAGGGAGGATTTACCTTATGTAAATCCTTCCATCCATCAAACTCACTCTATACGCCCACAAATTCCACACAGTTCTTCCTGCACAACCTGCACACTGACTCATTTGTAATCATGGCTCTTTATCTCAGCTCACTTCTGTCATACCATGGCAGCAGATTCACAGCTTTTATTTTCTGGCTTTTCTTATTTGCTTGTACCAGCAACTCATTCATATCTTCTCACCTGCCACACTTGTCACCTGTTAGATCATTAATACCAGCCAAAAGCATCTCTTTACTGTATTTTTCATCCCTTTCTCTTTGAGCACACTTATGAATGAATGAATCACCATGCAAAATATGTTCTTTATTCTCAAACTTTTGCTCTTTCATGCTCTGCTTTCTCTTTTCTCTCCTTTCTTTGTCATACTACCTACCAGGTGTTTCTCCATTTCTCATATTTTGTTCTGTCAAGAACTCCATATAAGCATGCTGTTTTCCTCTTGTTATTATCTGGTCATTATGTTCATTTTTCATAATTTCATTCTTGCTGTCACTCTTACCACATGCATGCTTGCTTTCTTCCAGCACTTGATTTGTAGTAACAAACACAATCATGTTCGTATTTCACTATCTCTTTCCTTCTTACTGCATTGCTAAGATCCTTAATCTTAACTCCAGGGAAATATGATTTTGTTACATACTCCTCAAGCACTTCTCTTATCATGGGATCACCATACAAAAATCAATCCTTATTCTCCTTTTTCATACTTTACTTTCTCTTCCCTCACATCTCAACATCTTTCATTTCTGTGTCATACCACATGGCATGCATTTCTGCCTATTCAGTCTCACATTTTTCTCTGTGTAGAATTCCATGTAAACATTCTATCTCTGTGATTATATTATGCTCATTTTCTTCATTTTCTGTTGTTTCATTCTTGCTGTCACTCTTACCACATGCACACTCACTACTAACCTTGCTGTTCATATTTGCATTTTCTCACATTCCATTGTTTTCAGCTCACCACTATTGTTCTTCTTATTCTCTCCACACTTCCTGCATTGATCAAGAATTTCACTTGGAATAATGAGCAAATAGAGGTGCTTCCATGGATTTCCCATTATTATCTAGAAACATTCAGAAGAAATTTCGACCTCCATAAATCCTAAACCATCTTTATGGATCCATTACAATGACAACATTTTTAATATCTGGAAATACACAGATCAAGAATCTGTGTGTTTCCAGTGTTTATCTTGAATATGAAATAGGTAGCTCTTTCTACTTTTTTTTTTTTTTTATACTGTTTAGAGGAGAGCAATTCAGCTGATAATGATTCTTCCCTTCACAAACTCACTTCAGTCACTCTTTCACAGATGCACTATTTCAGCTGAATTTGTTTTTTTCTGGTACTTCCATGAATGCTGGGCATGTTTAAACATAAGCAGCAACTTCTGAGCATCCAGTTACAGTTCAACTGCAAAGCATCGAACCTCTTCTTCTTTTATTCCATCAGACTCTGTTCTCCGGAACAGCCTTCTTCACAAAATGTTTCCCACCAACTACAAACTCAACTCTTACCTATACTCTACCATAACACTAATGTATTGTTTGTTCTGCATCTGGTATGTGAATTGATATAAAGAAAAATGCTTATTATTTCATTATATAAGTCAAGTGGATATTAGATCCAACATTATTTCAAAGCCAAATGTAGAAACTATGCAAGTTCCGTAAGGTAAGTTGACCAGAGAGCTTATGGAAATGCATTCACGAGTTGCCTTAGTATGGACCACTTAGAAGACATAGGTTACATTTTGAGTTGGACCAATAAAAGGTGAATATATAGATGCTTAGGCAGTGCCTGTCTTCTAACTGATCCATGCTAAGACAACGTGTGAATGCTGGAGGAATGTATTCCCATAAGCTCTCTAGTCCTGTTTACCTCATGAAACTTTCATAATTTCTACATTCAGTTTGAAATAATGCTGGATTTAATATCCACTTGACTTATATAATTTTACATTGCCAAACTGAAGCCTTTTGGCTCTTTATTTTAGTAGTTTATTATTTCATGTTGAAAATGTAGAGCTTATAAATGATGTTTTTTGAACTTTATAATATAAAGTTGTCATTGTGAAGCATTTTATCTTTCATACTTAAATTTGATTTAATTTATTCATGTGCCTCCTGATTTTTGACAGTTGCATCCTACATCCATCCATATTACAGCTGTGCTAGTGGATTACCAGACCACAGCAGGGCGCACCAATCGAGGAGTTGCTACTGATTATCTTTCTTTCAAAACTGTAGACAATGGGAATAAGCCTACAGTACCAATCTATGTACGCAGATCTCAGTTTAGACTTCCCAGCAAACCTCAAACCCCTGTTGTTATGGTAGGTCCAGGTACTGGATTAGCCCCTTTCAGAGCTTTCATTCAAGAGAGATATTACCTAAAGAAAGAAGGTACCCTTTGTTAGCAAATTGTTTTGTTTAAAATAGTGTGATACTGGTCTAATTTTTTTTGAATTTTGAATAATAAGCAGGATTTTAACTTTTCATTATATTATTTTGACAATGTAACTGGAAACTATTTAATGCTATTCTACTAGATATGCATACTGTGTTTGCTCATATAACTAATTATTTCTGTTGCAGATTGGTTTCATGACGGAAAAGTTCATGTTATATAAGGCTCCTATAGGCATTGACATTGACTTCAGTGGTCATAATGCCAGTATTTTTAATACATGTTATAAAATAAGCACTTGAATAATTATTTCCTGTTATTTAGAGAAAAAAAAATCACATTAATTATAATGTGGGTTTTTTCTAAATAACAAGAAATAAAATATGCTGAAAACGTCAGATATGTGACTCCATCAGTTTGTATTCCCAGAAGTCAATGTATAAACTTAAAAATCAGTATTAAAAAATATATTTTATTATTCTTCCACAGTGCATTGACAACCAACCAAGATCTTCTAATAGTAATTTATTATTTATGTAAATAATAAATTGTAGAGTGCTCTCTTTCAATGAGTCCTTGGAGGTGTCACGTCATCATAATAATAGTAATGTATTGGTGGGAACTATGATAAGCAATTTCCCACTTCATAAATATAGAATTCAAAAAAATCACATATGACTGGAATGCCGTTGTTGAGATATTCCTTCCATTATAGAACACGTTGCAATGTATCCATAATTAAGGTGTATATGCTGCATACTGAATTTCAACCTGTAGATCTAGTTTATGTGGTGGTGGTGGTTGTGTGGGGATTTGCATAGTATTCTTTTAACCTATGAAACCAAACCCTTGAGTATGTCAAGAAATAATGAAATTGTGAGCATTTTTATTGTCGTCTTCTTCTTCACTGTGTGTTAAGCTTAACAGCCTGTCACACACCAAGTAACTTGGTTTCATAGAAACCTCATTACTTTTCTGATGGTTAATCCAATCTACATAATCTGCTATGCCTGGAACATGGAATTTAACCAGGGAGTGGTGGCGGTGTTTCCAAAACCCCAATCCAACATATCCTCTCTTCATATAGGCATCCAAAGTAGAGGTGCCCAGTCAATAATTAGATGGTATACATAGGTGTTATCAATGACTGCATCAACAGTTCACATCTAAGACTCATCATTTAACCACTGAAGACTGGAAACGACTTTTTTTCAGAAGAATCTTGTTTTTGCAGCTATGCTGTGTAAGTGGTGAGTTAGGTAACAATCTGGGGAGAGGAATTACTTTGATGTCATGATACAGCAGAAACAGACAGGAAGCATCAGCAATATGGTGTTGGGAATATTTTCTTGGGAAGCTATTGGAGCTCTGATACCTGTAGACCATAATATGAATGTTACTATAAACACAATTTTCCTTTTTTTTTTTTTTTTTTTGTATGTGTGTATATGTATTCAGTAATACAGAGAGTGTTCATCAGCAGAAGTACTTATTACTTCCATGCACTGTGAAGAATAAGAGTTATTTCATAACAGAAGCACTTAATAGAGACATGCACAGTCTTGGTCACATCTGACCAAGACACATGATATTATATGCATGATATATAACTTGTTCTTGTATTCAGAATTTAAATTTGTTACCAGTTTTTCTGTTTTCTCTCTGAAAGAAGTTCATGACATATTGAGCACAATATATAGGAGTAATAAATTATACACTCAATGGACAAAACATTAGAGATACCTACCTACCTAATAGTGTGTTGGGTCTCCTCTAGCACCTGTACTCTCCAAGGCATTGGCTCTACCATGTTGCAGCATTGTCCACAACTGTACCATAGACATCAGTTACCAGATACATGGATCTGTCTCATTCTACATCCCAGAGAGAGATTTGATTAGACTTAAATCCAGGGACCTTGGGAGCCACTGGATGGTCCCAAACTTGATGAGTGTTCCTCGAGACATGCCTACGTGGTTGTGGCCTGGTGGGGTGGCACATTGTCCTGCTGAAACAGACCATCGACTGTAGGATGCATGTAGGTCCTAGATCTGTAGGTTAAATTTTTGATGAAAGCAGACCATACTTGATGTAAAATTAAGCCTTGATTTTTATTGCATTGTGTAGGGATCCTAAGCATTTGCAAGGCTTCTTTAAATTTTCTTGTAAAACAGTTACAATCAATATATGATATTTTTGTTAGTTGCCAAAGTACTTGATAGCCAGTAGTAGTTGTGTAGAATGCCAGGCCTGATTTATGCTCTCTTCTTTTTTCGATGTCTTTTACGTACTCAGACATGTGGGTCTCTCCCAACCTTCCTGTCTGGCCTATGTAATAAATGACACAAGAGCAATGAATCTGATAGACACCTGGTTTTTTCATGGGTTATGCGGAGGTTTTGGTGGATGTAGGAATCTTGATATATTTTGTAAAGGTAAAAGAGCCACTTTTATGTTATGCTCGTGGAGCAGTGCAGCCACTTTGTCTGTTACATTCTTGATGTAAGGCAATGTTGATTGCATTCTTGAAATCTTGTTTAAGTAAGGGATTTGCAGGAGATGTATTAAGAATTTTTCTGATTGTCTTGGGTTCAAAACCATTAAGTACGAGGTTCTGTTTGGGGAAGTGCAGCTCTTCATTCTTTTAATTGATGTGCTTGATATATTGTATGCCCTGTATCGTAAAGTTTTAATTATGCCTATCTTTTGGAATGGATGGCGGTGTGAAGCAGAATTTAAAAATCTTCCCATTGTTGTAGATTTTCTGTTTGTGGAAAAGGATACATTTTTTCTTCTTCATTTACTTCGACAAGGGTATCAAGGAACGGTAATTTTTTGTGTTGTTCTGATTGAAGTGTGAATGTAAAGATTATCTGAACAACCTATATTGGGATGTAGGTTGTTCAGATAATCTTTGAAAGCTATCAACTCATCCACTGTTCCTGACCAAGTGACAACTATCATCTATGTAACATAACCAAATTTTTGGTTTCTTCATGCATTAGTTTCGAAATTATCCATAAACAGGTTGGCTAAGGCTGGAGAAAGGGAGTAACCCATAGCAAGTCCTTCTTTTTGTTCCTAATATTTGTTGTATGAAACTTTTATGTATTAGTAACCCTGATGTGCGAGTCTTATGACTTACGAAACTTGTTGGGTTTTAATTGCTTATTTTTATTAAACTCTTCATTTGCATAATAATGTGGTCTCAATACTGAAAACTTTCTGCAGAGCCTTCATTTATGTTCAGCATTTTCAAAAATTGTTCCTGAACCTTGACAAAGATTAACATTTAGTGATTAAGTTCTGATGTGAATTCCTCTACATGTTTATCAATTAACTCAGAGGTGTGGATAAATTCATATTCTGATTTTGCATTTTCTGGCTAACACATCCTATCTGTTCAGAACTTTGTACATTTGCTGGCCTGGTTGGTTTGTTGGCCAAGTGGTTAACGTACCCACTGTCCATCTAACATGCTGTGTTCGAATCCCACTGTGGGCATAGATGTTTGGGATTGTCTTTGTGTGTGGGGGGGGAGATTTCATTGCCTGGTGTGAGACCACCATCCAGCTTATTGGAGGCCTGAAGTGGCTTGAGAAAGTTCCATGTTTGGTCTCTAAAGCAGGGTTTCCAGACTATGTAAAAAAATTAAAAATACAATGTTTTATACACACACACACGAGGCATGTTCAAAAACAAAAAAAAAAGACCGAAGTTTTGCTATAAAGACTTTATTGCTCATTTTACATTTTAAGCACTGATCCCTTCAAAGTACTCCTCTCTACTGGCAATACACTGTTCCCAACATTTCTTCCATTGTTGGAATACTTCCTGGAACGTACTTTCTGTGATGCCATGCAGTGTTCTCTTATCGCATTTTCCTGAATCTCCTCTATGGTTTGGAAATGACACCCTTGCAAAGTGGTTTTAAGTTTGGGAAACAGGGAAAAGTCTGCTAGGACTAAGTCCAGAGAATAGGGTGAATTGGACACAATAGATGTCTGATGTTTTGCCATATAACGGCAGATGAGGAACAACGCATGAGCCGGCGCATTGTCATGGTGCAACATTCTAGTCTTCCCACAATTCAGGCCTCTTCCTACACACAGCATTCCTCAAATGTGCTAAAACTTCCTGGTATAACTCTTTGTTTACCAACTGACCACATGGTACAAATTCATAATGGACAATGCCTTTCAATCAAAAAATACAACCAGCATCACCTTGATCCTTGACTGACTCATCCATTGATGATTAAACCACTCATAGCATTGCGTTCAGCTCATATGTTCCTCCCTGTATGCTTGGTTAAGCAATTGAAATGTCTCTGTTAAAATTTTTACCAAGTTTGCAGCAAATTTCACACACATTCTTCAAGCTCTTTCATTGTCACTTTGTCACTAATCCAACGAACAGCTTATGCACGTGCTCATTTCAGCAGATGCAATTCAACAACTTATGCTCATAGCAGAACAGGGCAAATGGTAGTTTGTTCTCAAAACCTGCTGCTAGGTACACTCAGTAGCTGCAGTGTGTGCTCTGTGCCAGTTTTTGAACACATCTCATATATATAATTAATAAAAATAGAAGAAAAAAAATCCTTAATTCATTCCTAAAGTAACGAAATATGATGCTATCCATAAATTCAGTATCAGACTGGTGGATGTCAAAATTTTGAACTATTGCAATACTCTTGTCATGATACTGACAGACAGATTCCTTAGGACCTCGAATAGTTACAAACTTCCATAAGTTTGGACCAATATCCAACCTTTTTAAAAACTCATTTATCAGTCAAGACTTGAATCTTCATAATCAGGGCCTTTCCTTAATCTCTTTGAGCTATTTGCAAACTGTCTTGCCTTACCCTGGAGCTCTGATTTTACAACCATTAAAGGTTGGATCTCAGACCAACTGCCAACAGCATCAGATGTCTCAAAATAAGCTTGAACGATATCTGAGCCCTCTCCTGAAAAATTATGTAACATTATTGTGTGAACTGTTCTGTAAAGCAGTACATCATATACACTAACATTACCATATGATTGAGTTGCCATTTTTGCAATGATAGTGCAAAAATAACAGTTTGGCTCTCACAGAAACTGTTAAATCTTTTATACAGATCTTACTTAGAGTCTTTTTAAATGCTAAAATGCTAACCCGGTTTGTCTTTAGGAAAATCTATTACTGATCTAGGATTTAAACTCAATAAAAAGAAACCTTCTCTTAATTATTCTAGCTGAAGTTAGAAATTACTCCAAGTGGAACAAATAATTAATGAAATATAATTTACAGTACTTATATACAAACTTACATTCTCAACATATTAATATTTAATTAATTAATATAGGAATTAATTAATAATTAATTCAATCATACACTTTCATTCCAACTAAATTTAACAAATTCATAGTGAGAAAAACATAGGCCAAGCAATCACAGTAAAATCCTCATACTGTACTGAGCAAAACTTCAAGTAATTTTTCAAATTTATTTGAAGTTTTCCTGTGAGTGGACTAAGTAGAGCAGGTAAACTACATCAATCCTTGTACTGAATTTTCAGTTTTTCTCAGTCATCCTTTCCTTTTTGAACAAGAGAGAAAGAATTTAACAGAAGAAACAAAATAGTCCTACCTTCCATCAACAGAAACACTTATTACCTCTATACCATATGAAGAATAAGAATTTTAATAAGGTAGCCTCTTCTTTTCTGTTGACTAATTACAGATTGTTCAGTTACCTTTGCTTTTGTGAATTAAAAGCAAAGAAATTCTGTAAGATATGATGTTATTGTTTAAACTGCTTCTTTAACAGACTGTATGTTTTAAGAAGTGTACAGGCATACAGTCTGTTAAAGAAGCACTTTAAATGGTAGCATTATATCAAGTTTTATGTCTGTGTACCTCTTAATGAAATTTCTATTTTATTTCTTAATTTTATGGAATCTCGATCCATATTATTATATGTTTGAATTTTCCACCACTTTTCTGTCTCTCTGTACTGTCTACTCCCAGCTGTTGTTTTCTATTATTCTTTTATTACTTGTCAGCATATGTTGCATGATGTCGTGTGGATCAGTATGTCAACATCTACCTTTGACTAGAGATAAATAACCTTTCTTTGGTCTTTTCTTGCATCTAAAATTCTCTGTGCACTAAAGAAATTATTTTTGTTTTTGGAATTGTTCTGCGATCTCAAGAACAGTGAGAACCAGGTCATATGCTGTACATGATTTACATTAATTCCTGGTCATTTTCATATTATCAGTACTTCACAGTACCGTATATATATATATATATATATATATATATATATGACAATAAATGTATTTTGTCAACAATTAATTCAAAGTTAGGTACATCCCTTTGTGATGGCTGTCTTCACAGATGGCACAGGTGTTCATGCAGGATAATGTTTCATGTTGCTGGTATTGTTTGAGAGTTGTTTGCCAAATGCAACAGTGATTTCAAAGTGTTATTGTGGATGCACGATTCACCTATTTTGTAGAATATCACAGGATTACCTGGATCGAGAGAGACAGAGGTCTGGTTTTTAAATGGCTATTCTGGCAGCAAATGGAGACTGTGATTAGGTTGGTGTCATATATTTTGACTGGACTGTATTTCATCATATTCTGATATGTACCCTTGAGAGAATCTCACTACCTCAGTTGGTTTCGACAGAGCCCTTTGGTCGGAAAGACCTGGGTTCAAATCTCATCTATGATGTGAACCTTTATCGGGGCTTTTCAATCAAAAGGTAAGTTAGCTAGTCTTATATTGGTAGGTGGATGGCTTTTTTTTTTTTTTCTCCAAGAAACTGGTTTTTTTCATCTCTCAAAACAGGAAAACTATTCCTGTGAATATATATATCTACAGACATAAGATACCATTAGACAAGGAAAGCAATGAGAAATCAGCTTGTTCTGTAATTCCCTAGTAATGTAGCATAGTTACAACACTACCAATCAGGTTGAGAGAAACACACATACATCCTCAAGGGAAGATGTACAGGATATTTGATAGTCCCATATTGATTATGTTTACTTTTTTTAACTAGAATCCTATTTCCAACAATTTTCTTCCATATTAATCTCTTATTTGTCAGGTCTTCAATATTTTTCAAATTTTACATTAATAATCGCTTAAGTTTTTAATAGACTTAGTGTCATATTATAACAATATTAGAAACACTGATTCACAAGAATAAATAATAATTTTATTATTGCAAATGTTTCAGCCTGAAACTAACAGGCCATTATCAATACACAAGCAGAATTACAAGGTAAAGCTAGAAGAAAAAGGAATATTATTCCTTTTTTACAGATCTGAGCCATGTGCTGAACAACCACCTTAAGGGTGGCTACAATATAAAATGAATTTTCAAATAAATGAAAATAAATTAGCTTTCAACTACAATAAAATTACATAATTATATTTAAATGAGATTATTAAAAAAAAAAAAAAAAGAGGTGTGCTTTTTTTTTCTGTGCCAAGCCACATTTTTCAGGTTTATTGTGGTTGATATAAAACTAATGTACCTGTAGTCATTTTTCTACCTTTGAATCTTGTTGGAATCCTCAGGTTTAGAGCAGATAATGTGCTCTGTTGAGTAAAGATTTGATTATGGCATTTTTTTGAGATGGATGATAGGCTGAATCTTGTTGTATATAATGGTCTGTGACGGTGTGTTTATAGTGAACAGATATATGTATGGAAAGGAGGATGTCCAGGAAGGTTAATTTTCTATGCTTTTCATTTTTGATCGTGAAATTAATGTGTGGTTGTAGGCTGTTAATTTTAGTTAGGAAGGTCACTACAACTTTGTGATAATGAAGGGAAATTACTAAAATTAGTGATTGGTCACTTCCAGTTTGTGAGTCTTTTGATGTTTCTCAGCTGTTTGAAAGCTGACTGGTCTTTAATAATTTCTTTGAGCTAATTGTAGTAGCCCTCGATAAAACTTGATTTCCCAACATAGCTTATTAAGATATATATATATATATATATATATATATATGTGTGTGTGTGTGTGTGTGTGTGTGTGTGTGTGTGTGTGTGTGTGTGTGTCTGTGGGTTATCCATTAGTCCCACAGATTAGAAAGACATTAATGGTCTTACCACTGTGTGAGAAGAATCTTTCTAACTCTTCCATCAAAAGTGTCAAAATAATTGTATTGAAACAAACAAAACATATGATCTATAACCCCACAATTAGCTAATCTCATTGTAATTAATTTATTCACAAAACTTATCCAAAGATGCAATGACATTGTTACTATATGGTTTTTTTCACCTGACACTGTTATTCCAATTAATATTATTAACAATATTTTCAACAATAATTAACAACACTATTATTCAAATTAATCGAATTTTGTTACATTGAAACAAAATATATGAACAGAAAGAAGACTTGGCAGGGCTCATCATTTTCACTAGATTACTAATATTTCCTAACCCCTTGAACAATGAGCATTGGAAGGATATTCATCATATGGCCAGGATCTAAAAACATAATGTATTTACCTTCTTTTCAAACAGCTTATATCCATCTATTCACAAATGAAGACAATATAATGCTTCCATTTCTGGATGTATTAATCTCTATCTCTTTCTTGATTGATGCAACATACACTTTATTAAGAAGAAAACCAAGATCTTGATTAATTAAAACATGGATATAATATAAAAATGGCTATTATGTTACAAAAAGAACCCATATTCCCCATCTTGCAGTAATAAAATCATAGTTACAGAAATTGCCACTCTGCATTTTATATATATTTAAAAAAAACAAAAAAAGTGACTACCAGAATACTCCTGATCTTGAAACAACAAAATATAAAAGTTACCTTCTGTTCTAAACAAGAAGGTAACTTTTCTCTCCTCATCTCCATTAGTGTACAGGAGTTTACATGATATAATGCACTTGAGAAATTTATTTGAGCTAGATGGCTGCTTTAAGAGAGGTAGAGATCTGAATGAGTGACCATGTTAAGACAAAAAAAGTGAGTGTTCTGGCATCGCTAGTCCAGGAAAACATAATGCTGTTGGCAACAAAACTAAAATGACTTATGTCTCTTATAATAGCTACATCCAGGAGTTGAAAGAAACATGGGTATGTAAACAACACCATTGACATTGTATAAAGAGTAATTGCTGTTATATTATACTGGAAACTACTGTAATAGTCTTTACTTGAACAATGTAGAAATTATTCTGTATATTTAATACCTGTTTATTGTCAACTTAATCATGAAGAAGTAGACCACATCATATACATTTATTAAATCAATTAGTTTTTCAGATTTTATTTTTTGGTTTGCTTTTTCAAGACTTGACAAAAATAAATATTAAATGTACATAATGATTGTACATTTATCTACCAATAATTGTCTGGACACCTGTGTTATTTGAAGTTATGGAACATTTCAGGTTTGTTAGTAACATAAAAAGCAGTTGAATATAGGTGGTATATACGGCAACATGGCATGAAATCAGTGACTTTGAGAGAGGTGTCATTGTGGGCTGTCACGTTGGCGTTATGACCATACATGTTATTGGTGCTCAACTGGAGCATCCGAGAGCAACAGTTGGCAATGTAATCAACAAATGGAGATGTTCTGGCATCACTAGTGCAGGAAAACACTCAGGGCAGCTGCCAAAAATGACTGACAGGGACAGGAGGGTGTTAAACAGGTAACATGCAAAAACTGGCTACAATCAGCACAAACCATCTGTGATGAATTCCAGAGTGCCAGTAACACACAAGCCGAACATCACAACAATGAACAAGGTGGTTTGTCTGGCCTTTTGCAAAGAGCATGTGAACTGGACAATTGACCAGTGGAAAATAGTACTCTGGAGTGCTGAATTAAGGTTCACCTGTTTTCAGTCTGATGGAGGCAGCTTGGTGAATGCTTGTTACCACGGTGTGTTGTACCCACAGTAAAGTGTGGGTTGAGGAGTAATGGTGTGATTCAGCTGGTTTGAAGTGGGACCACTGGTTGTTGTCCATGATTCCATGAAGGTAGCTCAGTACCTTGATATTCTGGATAATCAAGTGCTACCTACATTGTGGAGTTTTTATGGAATGAACCCAAGTTACTATCAAGACGACAATGCCCCATGCCACAAAACTGCAGCTGTTATAGAAGTATGAAGAAATGGGTGTTAAACAACTGCTCTGTCCTGCACAGAGTACTGACCTCAGTCCCATCGAACACCAGTGGACGAATTGGAGTGATGATTGAGGTCCAGAGCACATCCTTGATCTGTCGCTGAACTTAGTGCTGCTTTGATGAAGGAATGTAAACAAATTCTACATGATGTCTGCCACAACACATTTGTAGAAAGCCTCCCTCAAATGATGCAGGTGGTGATCAAAGCTAAAGGTGGACATACCCAATATTACGGTTCACCTGCTAGTATTATGTTATTATTCAGTATGATAAATATGTTGCCAGTTGAATGAACCTCCCATAATGAGTCTAAAGACTCTATGGAGGGTGTAATAATAATGTTATTAATATTATTAGTACAAGACTGTGACCACTGTATCTAGTTCATGTGACTATATGTAAAAAAATGCTACATGCAATTACCAATAGACTAAAAAAAAGTAACACCTTTCGTGCATGCCAAAAACTTTTGGAATTTGATAGTTAATAAAGACCATACTGATTCAACACTCAATTGGTTCAATAGAACATTTTTTATACCTGCTTTCCATCTACAACAGGTTGTAAACTTACAGGTACAGGGTGTTCGGGATAAATTTGACAGTTTCGTAAGGAAAAAGAAAATCTTCTTTGTATCTATTAAATTTAATGAATTGACAAAAAAACATTACAGGCAGAGTTAATTACAATACTATCAACAAGATTTACTCAAAATAACCACCATTAGCATCGATCACAGCTTCAATTCTGCTTCGGAACCTCGAACAAGCTGATGCTACAGTCTCCCTGGGAAGGGCCGCAAAAACTGTTTTAATTTTATCCATTAACTGGGCTTTTGTATTACTGGAAGTGCGATTGGTGTCTTTTTCAACTGCGCCCCATACAAAATAATCCATGGGGTTAAGGTCTGGGGAGTTTGGAGACCAAACATTTGGACTGGTGAAGTCGTAGAAATTTTCAGACAACCATTTTTGACTTTTCCCAGAGGTGTGGCAAGGGGCCGAATCCTGCTGCCATACATACGGCCTACCATTGCCTACCCTTGTTATCCAGGGCTTGACTACAGTTAGCAACTCCACGAACAAAGCCCGAATTCCAATGCCAGGGTTCTTCAACACCTGTTCCTGCAGATTTGCGAGGAATTCTGCTGTACGAACACAATCAGATCGTCTGCTAGGGATCTTTCTTCTTGCTACATCCTCGTAGTCACCATTGCAAGTCTCTAGTTCATGCCTGATTGTTTTTACTGTATTCAGGGAGCATTGGGCAGCAGTCGTAATATCCTTATTTTGATGGCGGGCACGAATCATCATGATACAAGTTATTCTCTTCCATGATTCAGGTGGGTTCCAGCTATCCATCCTTTCTGACATCTTGTATATGAATGAAGAAGGGTCCAAACTTTTAAATGAAGAGAAGTGTGTGTTAATACATGTAACTTACGGAAAAATATAATTAATTATAAATATGTCAAATTTATCCCGAACACCCTGTATGTTAGCACTGTGGAAAGGCAAAGGTCTTTTTTTTTTTATCATTGTAATCACAATTGTAATTATTTATTTATTTTTAATTATCTTTTTCGTATTTTTATTGTTTACATAGTCCAGAAACCCTGCTCCAGAGACAGCACAGAACTTTTTCAAGATACTTCAGGCTTCCAGCAAGCAAGTGATGGTATCATACCAGGCAGTGAAATTCATCTCCCACCTAAAGACGATCACCAACATCCATGTCCACATTGGAATTTGAACCTGCAGTCTGTTAGTTGTGGAGCTAGTATATTAACTACTTTCCCATTTGAACTTATCAGTTAATGAAGAATAAGAGCATTAACAAGAAAGGGGGTCAAGAAGCAATTGTCATTATGAGAGTTAGTAGCCTTCCTGATAATTTCAAAAAAGCAACATTTTTTTAGATAATCTAGTCTGGCAAGCCAAGCGGTTTTGCATTTGCACACTCCTACCAATAGGCTGCAGGTTTGAATTTTGTTTTGTTTTCATTGCTTGGTGTGAGACCACCCTCCTTATTGCATGTTTGGTCTCTAGTACAGAGTTTCCAGACTATGTAAAAATAAAAATAAAAAATCCTTAGCCCACTCATAGTACTAATGCACTATAGATGGGAATATTATAAAAAGGGAGTAGGGGAGGATATCCTTATCCTCTTGTCTGTTTATCTTTGCATTTTGTAATATGTCTTCTACATCTGGCTGTGGTTTTTATTTTATCATTTAATAGTGTGATAGTTGTTGTTTAGTTTGTAGGATGCTTTAAACAAAAAAAAAAAAATCCTTACTGCCTTTGAATTCATAGTTCTGTGTTTTGATAACTGTTGTAACATACTCTAATAGGAAAGCCAGTTGGAGAAACTATACTGTATTTTGGATGTAGGAAGAGCTCAGAAGATTTTCTGTATGAAGATGAACTCAAAAAATATGTTGATGATGGCACATTGACCAAGCTATATGCTGCATTTTCACGGGACCAGCCTAAAAAAGTTTATGTAACTCATCTATTACATCAGAATACAGAAGAAGTTTGGGATCTCATCGGAAAGAAAAATGGCCATATATATGTCTGTGGGTTAGTATTATGTGTCACATTATTAATAGTAAAAAATAATATAATAATATATGTATGTATATGTGTGTGTGTGTGTGTGTAATATTCTTTTTGAGTAATGTAAGCACTGCATAAAGTATGTTAGCATAAATAAATTTAGTAATTACTTACTTCTGTTTTCCTGTAAAGGGAAAAGTCATAAGGTTATTATTGTTATTGCAAATGGTTACCTAAAGAAGGTAGCTAAGTAGATGATATTAGACTAGAAATGATCAAATCTGGAGGTATAAAACTTCTACACTGCATAATTCAGTTGAATGGTCAAATTCTCGATGATTGAAGTGGCGATCTCATAATATCCATCTTTAAAAAAAAGGGGGTGGGGATAAAAAGAAGTATAGAAATTCTCAAAGTGGATGTCCAGGTAAGATTTATGCAAACTAGCAGTAATATACTGTTTATCCAACCTTCAAAACAACAATCCTTGCATGTCACCTGACTTTGGGCAGCAGCATGTAATTGTATTTCACTTATTCGAACCTTCAATTATCAGAATGGTAAATTGCCTTCCTGATATGGTTGGATAAATGAGAGAAAAATGTGGAAAGGAAAGTTGGAGAAGAACAAGCTGGGTTTAGGCCAAATAGAGGTGAACTCAGATTTTCAGATCATTTATATAGATTACATTAGAGAGGAAAGTAGAATTAAACCTGATATCAAAAATGAGAGATGACGCTTTACTCATTAGTAAATAAAGTAAACGTTTCCAGGATTTTTTAACTAAATCCTGATGGAGAACCTATAGAACAGATAAAGCATTTCTATATGCTTTGTGAATTAAATGGGAATAGACAACAGAATAAGCAAAACTGATATCATGGGAAATCAACTGAATAAATGTCATCATCATCATCATGCATATCAAGGATTTAGGCCTAGCATGAAACAATATGGATAAGAAGTATAAATTATTTGATATATTTCATCCGTATGGCTATTTGGGTGGTTAAGAGAAGCTGCAGAGATCTCTTTCCCTAATTTCATGTCATATTTAAGAGATTTTCAGTTTATTTCATATTTAATAAGAAATAAGCACTATTCATTTTATTACAGAGATGCTCGTGATGTGCGAGAATTTATTCTAGAAGTAATTCAAGAAAAAGATGGTCAAAGTACTGAATAAATGTATATGAAATAAAAGAGAAATTAGTCAAAACATTTGTAAACTAACAGTATACAAGACAGTGTTCAATCTAATTTTAACTTATGGACCTGAGAGCTAAATTAGAAATAAAACAGTTTATCGAATACTGGAAATCACAGATATGTGAGTTCTGAGAAAAATTAGTGGAGTGAACAGCAGAATTTTAAAAATGAAGATACTAGAAAATGTCTTGACATTGCTAGCATTCAAGAATGCATGAGTGTGAATACAGGTGGTGTGATCACTTAACCCGTTAACATACAAAGACATCTGTGACACGTCTTTTGTTTATTGCACCAAAATTGATTTTGACGTATCGCAGATGTTACAAAGTTCGCGTCAATTTTGAACGAATTTAGAGTTTAAAAATAATTTATATGTCAAAGGGTTAAACAGAAGGAAGCAGAAAGATTAGCAATATAGAACATTAATACCATGATGGAAGGAAGATCAGGGTGAATCGATACAATTAGAAGTACCTTAGAATGTCATGTCAGCATTAGAGGCCAGAAAGATAACAAACTGATTTGGAAGAAAATTCCCAATAAGAACTTAATATTAATGTAGACTTTTTTTTATCCTGTATACTTCTTGAGGTATATATCTATCAGGAATATGATAATATGAACTATGTCTACTACACAACCAATGATGTAAACATTTTTATAATAATATTGTGGAGTACTTTTATGCAAGTTAAAAATATTAGGTACAGGAAGGAAAAATTAAAACACTTAAATACTGGTTCATTTTTTCCTCTTATCATTTATGAAAATTTTATTAACCAAACGTACTGGCCTTGACATGTTTACCTGTCATTAATTATGTGGATACAAAATGTTCATTGAAATTGAAACAGTATGGATAAGAAGTATAAATTATTTGATATATTTCATCCATATGGCTATTTGGGATCTCTTTCCCTAATTTCATGTCATATTTAAGAGATTTTCAATTTATTTCATATTTAATAAGAAATAAGCACTATTCATTTTATTACAGAGATGCTCGTAATATGGCTCGTGATGTGCGAGAATTTATTCTAGAAGTAATTCAAGAAAAAGATGGTCAGAGTAAAGAGGAAGCAGAAGCATATTTAAAAAAGATGGAGTCCCAACGTCGCTATGCAGCAGATGTGTGGAGTTAAGGTTTTGACATTTTAGTTTATTTTGTGCAAAGGTTTCATGATATTGAATAACAATGAACTACATTCATCATCATCATTATCAATCCACATGAAATCATGAGAAGACCTGTATCATCAGTTATCTTTCATTTTCATTATTACATTTTGTACTTTCAGAGACTCTCACTTAAATCATGAAATGTACTAAACTTTTAAACTTAACTTAGTTTCTGTAATATTTATTAAAGAAACAAAGTTAAAATGCATTCCATTCATGAAAACCATTCTGTAATGATTTTTAGATAGCTTTTTTTACAAATGAATTTAAAGTTTGCATATCTGTTAGGTTTTAAGAAAATTATATTTTTTTAATAATCTTAAGATTTTGAATGCAATTATAAAGCTTTTGTCTGCATGTTTTATAAGCCAAAATTTAACCTGTCAAAATACAAAATTGGAGATAAAATTAACAATATCAGTTAATTTATTACATCATTGTCAGTGACTTTTAAAGAAAATTGCAAAATAATTTAAGTTTTGTTTTAATTTTCTTTCACCTCTTGCATTAATTTCATCATTGCCAAACTAATAGTTTCTGTATTTAAGTTTCATGTACAGTCATGTTTCCTTTGAATATAGTAGTATTGATTAGTTTTGTACACTTTTTTGTTATAGTTTATTGCAGTATTTACAATTGAGGGAGGAGATATGCAGTAGAATAACTTTAAACATTTTAAGAATATGCTTTGTTAAACAGTACACAGGCTGTGCAAAATGACTCTGGTTTTGACCACTGTACCATCGTATTGTATAAAACAATACAACTACAGTAATTTTGTTAGTGTGAGAAATTTGTTAGTTGCTGGAAATTAACTTACATAGGCTATACTTTTGCTAGTTAATTTGTGATCAGATCCCAAACTTGAAGCTAGGCACATAGTCATTCATTTTAATAATAGGATTATTCATAATATTTTGAGAATCTTTCATAATGGAATGTCCTTTTGATGTTACAGGTAGTAATTTAATTATTGTCTGTGAATTAGAATGAGTACTGTTTGACGAATGATATACTTTTTAACTAGGCTGCAGTTAAGCATATGATTTTATTTTAAATTTTGAATCTCAGTTTCTGCTAGGTTTGAAACAGAGGGAAAATTCTTTGATATATATATATTCTTTGAGTAATTTTTGTTTTAATTAATAATTGGCAACAGAATATATTAGAGAGAGAAAAATTTAGGAATTGAAAAGGAAAAGTGTAGTGAAGCATACTGCAGTTTTTTTTTTTTTTTTTTTTTTTTTTTTTTTTTTTTTTTTTTTAACTCTTCCCCTCTCCATCTTTTTCTAAATGCTTAATTGTTATCTACTTCCAGCTACGTCGAATTTTCATTTCTAGTATTACAGTACCTTGAAATATATTTGCTTTAAACATATCTCACCAGTAGTTAAAATAAGTTTGAAGAACTATTTTATGAATGAATTAAATTGAATTACCAATGTTCAACAGTAATGTACATAATTAGACAGTATAACCAGCCCTTTTTTTCCCCCCATTATCTAGTAGGTCGAATTATTAATAACCTTTTCCTTGAGGATGAAGGATGTTATCAAAAAGTTTTCTTACAACAACAAATTCAACAAACCATTAAGATTTGAAGTCCTTGTTGCTATATCTTTAATGGCAGTAACAAAAAATTAGTTAGGCATTGGTAGCTTGCATGCTACATACTGGAAGTGAGAGCAAATGATTGTTGCAGTTTGTCAGAATATGTTTCTATATAAATTTCTGAATAACTCAGTTTCAACTAACACTGAGTTAATTGCCTCTTATACATTTTTTTTTTCTCTTAAGGAAACTAATTACTAATTTTCTCTTCTGTAAATGTACAAGTGAAATGTACCAGAAATTCATTTTTGATTGGCTTGTTCTAATTCAGTTAAATGCAGAGTGAATGGATCTAACCAAACATTACTATCTACAATAAATTCACATTCTTTGGGATAACCCTTCCTCTTTTATTTATCTTAGTTTTATGCATTCACCAATTCAATAGAAGTGTTAAAGGTAAAAAAAAAGGCACCCACTAATCTAAGTAGGTAGGATGGCTTAACTTGAATATTATTTATGGTTTATGTGATTAAAAAATAACCTCCTTCAAACCTAAAATATGCTGAATAATAATGGATTTACTAGTGGTTTATGACATAATGCTGCACGATTCACACTTCTTATTTTATGATTAGGTATATAATCTTTGTAGGATAATCAAGATTTGAGTGAGACACGATTTTTCTTTGGCAAAGGAAATAGCAAATATTAATGAAACATAACTAAGCATTAGATAGCTTAGTTACTGTATGTGTAGTAGTCTAATTGTAAGAACTTCAAATTATGGATCTGAATAAATGTACATTTCTCTTTATAATTTTATAGAGTAGAGAGAACTAAAACAAAATTCTATGTAATTTGGGAAGTAAATTTTATACATTTTAAAAATAAAACACATAATTAAATAGTTAAAATTGCAGAATTTTAGGCACAAAGCAGATGTCAGTTGTTACGCATAATAGACCATGGGCACACAGTTACTCACTTGAGGACCATTTTTTAATTGTTTTATTTGTGAACCAGTTATCTTTTTATAGCAATAAACATGATTTTTCATATAAGTATTGGTATTAAATAATTTAATGATAAAAAATCTAATGTTATTAAATACATGGATGCACTTTCAATTATTTTTATTTCTTCATATTTATGCTTTTTTTTTTTTTCAGTTAAATTAAAAAATTTCTTACAAAAGCACTGCAGATTTTTGATTTTCTGTTTTGATTAAAAATAAATGTGATGTCAATTTTATTATGAAATCAGCTAAGATTTGTATTTTAATAAATGTTCTGCAATAATGGTAACAAATAGTTTCTGTATTTTCATTTTGAATATTGGAGGCATCGCTAGTTGAATATAGTGATACTAAAATAAGCAAACAATGAATTATAAACGAACAGCCTCTGCAGAATATGCTTTATCTATGAACTTATAGAATGATGTATGATTTGTTTGCAGAAACTAACTACATATCATAAATCTCTTATCCTTTGTTTTTAAGATTTCTAAGCCAATGTGGATACTTAATGTAAAAAATTAATAATATATTGGCATAAAATTTTTGCCCATGTTTCATAGACATCCTCAATATGAATAAATAGAACAGAATTGCATGGTTGATTTAAAATCTGGGAACAGAACACAAATGGTGTCATTTGGTACTTGACCATGGGGCGAAATGTGACATGGAGTAAATCATTGTGTGCTTTCTAGTTGTATAATTCACCAATAATTAAGAGAAATTCTTAACTGTTTGTATTTTTAAATTTCTAAAAGTGTAGGTATACCATGAAGACAGTTCACCAATTTTAGTTTTATGCAAAAAAAAAAAAAAACTTGAAATTAGCTGGGCATATTGCCAAACGTGCAAAAATGTTCCAAGACTACTTATTTAATGCTCCACAACTACTTGCTGCCTACTCTCTCTCTTGATTCTGCAGTAAGCCAAATTAATAAGAAGCATATGGCCTGCACTTTTGTTGGAATGAGGACTAAGAAAAAAAAGGTTAAGACTTTTCATCAACACTAGCAAAAAGTTCAGTCCACAGCATGAACATAAATATGGTAAAGGATTATAATATATATATAGCATGTTGCTCTGTATATGTCATGTTTATCATAGTGATTATGTGAATTTTTTTGTATATAATCAATCAAAAATGATGCAGCTATGAATCTATAGTATTTGATGATTACACAACAATATCTCCAGTAAATGCTGTAATAGTACAATGTAACACTTTTCTGCTTTTGATAATTTTTCTTCTCTTTATCCTAACATGCAACTGTTCCAATCAGCAGAGAACAGATTAAGAGCAGGTGTCATGTAAATTAAATTACTGACCAGTTGAAAACACTAATAATAAGCCATTCACAGCAGATTGTACATAATGTAATTGTAATGATATATTTGGTGAATTCAAATATTTCAACTTTTCAGTCAGTTTATTTTTTTTAATTCTTATGTTTCTTGTCATAATTAGAGTATAAATTTTAAAAATACTAGGCTTTGATATTTTGTTTTTGCCAATGGATAATGCAAATATAATTTTGCAGATCATAATTTCTTCTTATTTTGTATTTTTGCTTTACCATTTGTATTAGTACTCAGTACACCTGAGATAATTTCTATATATTATATTTTTCTGCATGGTTTTCTATTTATATGATATAACTAGAGAAAGTTTCAGGATGAGTTAATTCATGTAAGAAATAGAATTAACAGCATTACTACCTCAGTATTACAAATGTTAATAAATCACTCCAGTTGCATATTTTTAAATGCATATTGTTTTACATGTAGTTTTTTTGTCTGTCACAGTTACCCTTTATATTTTGATGCATAAAGATTAATTTACTGCTATTTTAGACAATTTAGAAAAAATATTATGCAGTTCATCCACATGAACTAAATAAATCTGAAAAGTATAGTGCCAGATTTTAAGCTATGAAAAAACATTAATCCTGTAACAGAGAAACTATGCATAAAATCCAAATATATATCAAAAACTTGATGTTGTTTTATATATATATACCACTGACAAAACAGATTAGGTGTGAATATTTAATATAGAAGATATTGTGAATTACCACACTAAACTTGTGTTTCTTGGCTTTAGAGCTTATTACTTATTCAAGAAGTATCCAATGTACATACCTTTGCTAGCTGAATTAGTCTTTTCACAATAAAAATCTTTTACTTTTTTTTTTTTAGGCACAAGCAATTATTTATTTTTATTTAGTTTCTGACATAAAATAAGATAATGTATTTGAATTTTATTATATTATAAAAGATCTCTAGTTAGATAACCCATAAATAAATCTTAAAATACTAGAACAGTTACATTAAGTACAGCAGTGAAATTGGCTTAGCTTTCCTACTAGCTATGACCATGTATATGTCTTGATGAAAATGTGGATGCAAAGGGCATAGGATGGTTGGTATATTTCATCTGTTATGGCTAGTTGGGTGGTTAATAACTAAATATGTTAATGTACCAATATTTTATTGTTTGTCTTGTATAAAACTAGTTTCCACTTTCACTGTAGTTATGTAAGAAATGGTACCTGAAAACATCACAGAGCCACCATAATTGCTTGCAATCATAAAATAGTCTGTTGTTACCTACTTTCAGAGTTTAAAATTTATATATCAAGTATTATGCTAAATTAAATTTTAAAGCAACTAATGGAATTGGCACTGAATAGATGTATAATGCAAATCTCTTGCTTGTCCAAGTATTTGCTGCCTTACTCTTTTTGTATTGTTGTTGGTTAACACATGTATTTAGAAGTCATTTAAAGGTTTATTTTTTTAAGTCATTATATATTTAAAGATCATCTTAGAGATTGTAATTTTTTTATAATGATGAAGAAATAGTTGATAAATTTGTATAGTAAAGACTATCTTAAAATATCAGATGTTCTGTGCTATTTCTGTACTCTATTATTAAAGATATATTTGTGAAAGAATAGCTATTTCCATTTTTTCCCTTGCAGTTTTCTAAATATGTTAAAAAATACTAACTAAATAAATGGTGTTTGATTTGTTTATATGGAAACCCCTTTTTAGTATCATCTGCAGCTTGCAGTGCAGTGAAGCAGAATGTCTCCATTCTCCATACATGGAATTATCATTAAAAATATATATATACTGGCTGCAGAATTAGAAACCTTCATGCAGATGTACATAAATGTCACTTACACAGCAGGGTAAAGGAGGTGGGGGGGGATCTGGAAAGTTCTGATAAACACTTAGACAAAAATGATATTAAAGCTGCTGATATAACCACAAAAAAGAACATATGAGAATATAAATTACTTTAATATAATTTTTGTCTAGGTGTTTATCAGAACTTTCTGGACCCCCCCCCCCCGATATGCAAAGTACTTATACTTAGTCGTCATCATCATGTGTTCTAGGCAACTGTTTAAGAATGCTGCTGGTCAGTAATCGTCAGTGGCATTGATAACAATGGAAAAAACAAACTATCTTTCAGAGTTCAATAAAAGGCTTATTGTAGGTGTGTCTGGCTGGAGCCATGATTTTGAAAACAGCAGAACTGAGTGGTTTCTTAAAAGGTGAGATATTGTGGATGTTTATCAGTAGAAAAATATCCCACATTACTTGTCTAAGAGGCATAACTGTGGTCAAGACATTCTGTCAGGAACGAGATTGCTATCATATGAGAAGGCTTGTACGGACAAGCAAAATTTCTGTATGCAGCGATTGATCAAAGCGTTTAATGAATTCAGGCTATTCCTGACATATATGTATGGAAACCACTGATTTCTACTAAAAACTGGAGCGTTTGTGTACAGTGGCATCAGGAACGCCATAACTGGACACTGGAATAAACTAATGTTTGACAATCAAGTGAATCCAACTTGCCTTTTCATGGTGTGAAACATGTTCTGATGGTACAGAATGGATCTCCTGATATTTTGTGGACAACAGTGCTACTGTCCATTGTACAAGAATTGTTCAGCAGTGGTTCAGTGACTTCCAGTATCTTCCCTGGCCACCACAAAGTCCAGATCTGAACCCCAATTTAAATGCATGGGACATGTTAGAAAAACAGATCCAAGAGTAAAGTCCTCTTCCTTCAAATCTGAGCCAGTTAAAGGGCTGTCTGGTGAATGCCTAGTACGTTGTAGATATAGATGCAATCCATCACCTTGTGGAAACAGAAAATTACAGCCCATATGTAGCCAAACCACATATGGGCCGTAATTTTCTGCTAAAGGTGGTCTAACACGGTATTAATAAAAGTTTCTAATGCAGTGATCAGGATGCATAAAAGTCACTGGTGAGAGTGAATGTGGATCTGCGTTTTGTATAAGATTCTGCGTTATCTTAACAATTGTTTCATTAATGTTAATTTAAATAAAAAGAAACTGTCATGTACTAAGTTATCAGTACATATTCATAGCAGTCATGGTATAAACAAGAAAAAAAAAATATTGAACTTGGTAGTATTTTGCTTGTTTTCTAACTAGCATTATCACAGCACAAGTTATAACTTTGTAGTAACATAGCACTCAACTAGATAGTTTTAAGAACAATTAAAATTGTAACTGAAAAAGAACTGTCTAACAAGGCATTCTCTAGGGGCAGGATAACTGTATGTTGATATGCAGAAATTAAGCTGTATTTGGTCTCAGAATGACTCTCTCTCTTAATTTCTGGAAAAATGAAGCCATACTGTTGAGACTGTGTGGAGGGAGTGGTTTCACATCCAATGCTGGCTCTAAAAATAGTCCATCCAACTTGTATTCTGTGGTAATAATGATCAGGAAAAAACAAGTAGCTATAGGTGCAAATGTAAGTTTTTGGTTTATTGAGACCACATTATGATGTAAATAAAGAGTTTTATAAAAATCAGCAATTAAAACCTGACTAGTTTTGTTAAGTCGTAAGACCTTGCATTATCAGGGGTACTGGTACATAAGTTTTACATAACAAAAGCCTATTAATTACACATTAGATGTTTTTGATAACTTCATAATTGTAACATAATTGATAAATCGATTGATTTACCATAATACAAATGGTAAATTCATTACTGTATGTGTGTTAGAACATTGCTAGTTGTTGCTATCATGTTCTGTGGTATCATGCATGTTATATCCTAGGTCTGTAGCAGTTAAATTTTTGATGAAAGTAGACCATGCTTGACATAAAATTAAGACTTGATTTTAATTGCATTGCATAGGGATCCTAAGCCATTTGTGAGGCTTCTTTAAATTTTCTTGTCAAACAGTTACAATCAATATATGACATTTTTGTTTGTTACCAAATTACTTGATGGCCAGTAGTGGTTGTGTGGAATGCCAGGACTGATTTATGTTCTCTTTTTTATGTGTTCAGGCATGTGGATTTCTCCTGACCTTCCTGTCTGGCCTACATAATAAATGCCACAAGAGCAATGAATCTCATAGATGCCTGGTTTTTTAATGGAGTGATGGTTTTGGTGGATGTAGGAATCTTGATATTTTTTGTAAAGATAAAAAGCCACTTTTACATTGTACTTGCAGAGTAACGCAGCTTTGTTGCTCTGTTGTTGTAAGGTAGTGCGATTGCTTTTTAATAAAAATAAGCAATTAAAACCTGACAAGTTTCATAAGTCATAAGACTTACATCATTGGGCTTTAATTGCTTATTTTTATTAATAATTTTATGTACCATCATCAGTACATAAAATTATTACATAATTTTATGTACTGATGTAAGTCTTATGACTTACAAAACTTGTCGAGTTTTATTTGCTTATTTTTTATTAAAAACATCAAAAATTTACTGCTACAGACCTAGGATATAACATGCGCGACACCACAGAATGTGATAATAACAACTAGCAATGTTCCAACACACACATACAGTAACAAATTTACCATTTGTATTCTGGTTTGTCAATTATATGTAAAAGTTGTGAAGTTATCAAAAACATCTAATATGTGTAATTAATTGTTAATAGGCTTTTGTTGTGTAAAACTTATGTAGCAGTATTCCTGATGATGTAAGTCTTGCAACTTACGAAACTTGTCAGGTTTTAATTGCTTATTTTTATTAAACTCTTTATTTACATCATAATGTGGTCTCAATACTGAAAACTTCCCACAAAGTGGCTATAGTATTCAACAACACTAAATTAAGGATAATTTTCTTGAATGAAAAGTAATATCAAGTAGAGTGATGTGGACGAATGTTAGAATGGGGGAATTGGATAATTACTATTAACATCTGACCTTCATGGAGTCAGAGGACTCATCACAGGAGTCCTATACTCTCTTATGCAAAAAGATCATCGAACTGTGCCTTAAACTGATTCACAGATCTGCACTCACCACACTTTCAGGCAATACATTCCATTTGCCAATTGCTCTCCATGTAAAGAACCTGCTTCTCACATCCTCCTTATAACAGCTTCCAGGGATGCCTCTAGTTCTACCCTTGTCTCCCTCTACTGTGAAAAATCTCCTCAACATTAATCTGGCAGCAATCCCTCACCAACTTATATGTCTCAATTATATCTCCTTTTCACGAGACTAAGTTTCATTCCCTCAATCTCTACTCGTATCTAACGTTCCTGACATAAACTTAGTAAACCTTCTCTAGACACTCCAATATCCCCCCCCCCCTTGAAAAACAGGTAACCAAATCTGTGCATAGTAGTTCATACATTACCTGATCAAAGCCCTATACAAGGGAACCATATATTTCTTTACTTCTGCATGTCAATGTCCTCCTCATTATTGCCATAATCCATTGTGATGTTCTTATAATTTTAGCTGCATGATCCCTAAATTTTAAGTCTCTATCCACCATCATTCCCAGAGCTCTCATCTTCTCCATCTCCTACAAAATTTCTCCATTAATTATATACTTTGCACTTTGCAAAATTAAACTATGGCTCCACTCGTTTGCCCACTAAATTGCCAATTCAGATCCTCCTGCAAGGCCAGACTATTTTCTGTACTTCCCATAGCTCTTCCCAACTTTGATTCATTGGTAAACAGTTGCACATCTCTAGTTAAGCTATTCCCAATGTCATTAATATACAAATTAAACAATAATGGCCTCAAAAACATCTCTGTGACACTCCACTAGTGACTTTCCTCTTTTGAGATACCACTCCTCCATACACAACCTGTTTATACCTGTCTGACAGCCAATCAGCTATCCAACTGACTAGTCTATTATCTAATCCCACCTGTTTCAAAAGGGCAGAGAAAGTGCAGATTTTAGATAAATGTCAAGAAGGGCTCACATGCTGCATGTCTGGTATAAGGAAACAAGAAATTGAGATCAGAAGGGCAGTGCAAACTGGTGGAATCTTAATGCTAGATACATGGCTTATGTACATGCACTGTTCATTTGGATTGAAGACCAGTACAAGAAAAAAAAAACTTGCTTGTGAACATTGATATGATTTCTGCTAAAAAAAAAAAAAAAAGACCCTCATTCTTTACAGCAGATTTAATCAACAAACACTCTGTATCAGCTGCACTGCAAAAACCACTTTCATTGCTATCCAAAGCTGGTTCCAGAAATTCAAGAAGCATTATTCACTCAGTAATGTAAAGATTACAGATGAGTCTGCTAAGACCTACCGTGTGCAACTTAAGAAGCTTATTGGGGAAAAGGGATATAAACCTGAACAGGTTTTCAATGCCAATAAGGTGGCATGAGTTTGGGCTACGCTGCTAGCTTGCAGCAGGCCATGTGACAGTCTGGGCCTAATTTTCTGCACATAGAACCCAAAACTGGTAATTAATTTACGGAATTAACAACGCATATAAAGTAAATTAAAGATAACTTTAATGAATCACTTCTATATTTCGACAATGTCACATTGTCATCTTCAGGAACATAAAGACATGGTATGTGCACTACAGGAACTAACAAAGCAAATGAGGCAAAGCAATTTCACCAGTACAGCCGCTCTGGGCTGGCAGACCATGCCTTAGATACCCACCATAAAATTCGTTGGAAGAAGACAAAAATAATCCATCGCAGCAAGTTTAAATACGAAAGATTATTCAAAGAATCTTCAGCAGCTCTAAAAAACGTTCCTAACCTCAACAAATTTGGGTGCATGAAACTGCCCCAAATTTGGGAGACTTTCATTATGAGAACTTCAGCCCAACGGCCAAGACTACCAAATTAGCCCGCAAGAGGGCACCATTAGGACTTTAGGAACAAAATTAGTGTCTTAATTTCTGCCTCATTTGCTTTGTTAGTTCCTGTAGTGCACAAACCATATCTTTATGTTCCTGAAGATGACAATGTGACATTGTCGAAATATAGAAGTGATTCATTAAAGTTATCTTTAATTAATTTACTTTATATGCGTTGTTAATTCCGTAAATTAATTACCAGTTATGTCTAACCAACGTATAAGTCTTACCACTAGAATCATAGAACCCAAAAGTTCTGAAAACATGTGAATACTGTATGTATTAAACGTGGGATGCAAAAGCATGGATGATGAACCTCTTCCTGAACTGGTTCCACCATTGCTTCTTCCCTAAAGTTGGAATATCTGGAAGAAAAAGGCTTCCTTTTTTACTCTATTTCATGCTGGACAATGCTCCAGGACACCCAAGTGATGCACAAGACTGCAGAGGTGCCTCTTTCCCTTACACTGCCTCCCTTATCTAGGTGTTCATCCAGATTAATCAAGACCTTAAAGGCCAACTACACGAAGAGGTGTATATACCGAATTGTTGAGGCCGTGGACAGCGATAACAAACTCAGCATTATCAGTTTTAGAAGGATTTCACCATAGCTGACAGTCTCTTTCTAATAAAATGCATGCTAGAAGACATCAAGGACAAGTCTGCAAGTGTCTGATGGAAGAATTTGTGGCCTGGGGTTGTGCATGACTTCAGTCCAGACGAACTATGATTCAGACAGACAAACAATACAAGAGAACCATCATAGAAATAAAGGAATTGCCAGGAGAATAGGGAGTGTTGAAAGTGTGGAGAATAGGGAAAAAAATATGGGCTCCAAAATTTGCTTTTGAACGAAAATCCATGTGCACATTCTCGTAACACATGGGCCGATATGCCATCTAACCCAATGGCAGTGTTAGCATTAAGGTTCTTTAATATATTAAGCACCTCAATTTCATCTACCTCTATACTCTCATCAGTCAATGGCACATCTGACACTGCACTATCACTACGAAGATGGTACACTTTTGCGAAATGATCACTAAGCAACTCAACTATTTGATTAGCTTCAGTAATTTCCTTACCATCAACACTTTTTAAAGTAATCTTTCCATGGATATTCTTCCTTTTACTAGCCACATAGCGAAAGAACTCTTTAGGGTTTCTTTTGGATTCATCAGCTAGCTTCCTCTCATAATTAGCTTTGGCTTTCCTTACCATACAGGTTACTCTCTTTGCCTGAACCTTATTATTGCTGATTGGAACGCTCATCACCTTTTTCTTTATACGTCTTCCACAACCTTTTATCTGCAACTCCTGTTTAATAGTATTAGTCATCCATTTTACTCCTGCTTGATTTCTCCTTCTGACTCTGGAAATACAGTCTGATACAGCTTTCTTCAAATACTCCTTGAGAATCTCCCACGCACCATCAACATCTCTCCCCTTGAATTTCTCATGCCATAATACAGCTGAAAGCTGACTTCTCAGCTTGCCATAATCACCAGCCTTGTAATTCCACATATACCCATTCTTAATAGAATATTCAGCACGTCTTTCAATTTCCCAGGTCAAGACCACATGATCGCTTTCCCCAAGTGGAGACATTGTAACTAAATTACTTATTGATGTGTTCTCCGATGTTATGACCAGATCTAACACTCTAGAATCTCTTGTCCCTTCCATCACATGCTGTCTCAGGTAATTATCTCTTAACAATTGTATAAACTCCATTTCCTTTGTTCCTTGTGACCATTCCTTCCCCCAATCTATGTCCCCAAAGTTAAAATTCCCCATAATAATTACTTGACCTTTACTCATCGTGCTAATTTGCCAATACATGCTATCTACATTCTCCCTTATTCCCCTTGGATTATAGCAACAACCAATTACATATTTCGCCTTGTTAATCTCTATCTCACACCAAACAGCCTCTAATGAACTGCCCTCTACATACCTGTCACAGTGAGGTACTTCTATCTTTTTTGGCTTTAATGTTTCGTCTATCATTAATAAAACTCCTCCCCCATTCCGTCATCTCTGTCCTGCCTGAAAATACTGTACCCCTTACATTCAATCCCAATAACTATATCATTCTTGGTTAACCAAGTTTCGCTAATTCCTATAATTTTTGGCCATGTTGTACTAAGTAATGACAAAAATTCTTCACACTTATTCCTAATACTTAGAGCATTAGTATACATAAACTGCAATACTCCCTTCCTCCCATAATATCCCTGTGTGCAAATTACCCCGCTCTGTATACTGCTAACATTCTGCGAACAATTAATCCGTTTCACGATTAATGACCTTAGTACTATTTACAGCTGACTCTATCACCTGCCTCCCTAGCAAATCCCATTTCCCTGTTTATGACCCTTTACTCTGTCCTTTATCAATAAATGTTCTAAATGCCAAGCTCCTAATCCATTTAAGTGCAAACCATCTCTCTTAAAATACTCCTTCCTTTTATCAAACTCATCCCAGACATTCATAAAATGAATATTCAGATTCATTTCTTTGCAAAACCTTTTACACAATCTTGACACCATTCCATTTACTATAATTGCTCTTCTGTTCATTTCATCACAATCAAATCGTGGTAGCACTCTCATGATCTTTTCATTCATTGCTATCATTAAATTCTTCAAATCCCGTCTTACAGAAAATCTTTCGCTACGTAGATCATTCGTCCCTACAACTGCAATAATCTCACTCACTCTATCTTTCTGCAATTTCACAGCCCCAGTTATATCCTTAATCTTTGACCCTGGATAACACACTTTAATTAATCTACCATCCTTCACACCCTTTAATTCCCATACAGCACATCTTTTTTGCTTCTTCTTAACTTGACATCGTTTACTCCCACTGATGCTTGTTTTTGTTCCTGAACCTCTCTCGCATTCTTTAGTATGTCACTCAGCAATATGTGTGTATCTATTTCTGCACTATTTATTCCATGCACATATTCACTTCTGTCATTCTCATACTTTGTCATTCTTAATCCCCCCCCCATACTTCCTATTCCATAAAAAATATCAGAACATATTGGAATTCTAAAAGATAGATTATACAATTTGGTCTGATCAAAATTATAAAATATATTACAGTCATTTAAAAATGTCCGTTCATTTGTTTCAGGAGAACTTGCACAACACAGTCTACTCCACGTTTCTATCAGATACATTGGGATATGCTGTATAAAACATGTAAGTTCCCTATGTGACTGATGGTAGCTAACTGCGAAGTCTTGATGATCACTTAAACTTGGGATATTAGTCAAATCAGATGTATCATCATATATTACATTAAAACTTCTGCGATCATACGAGTCACTTAATACAGGCAAAACATTTGATATATTAGATGATGTGGAATGGACTGCACAATCTTTCGTTTCTACTTTGACATCAGATTCAAGAGGGGATACTATAGAAACACAAGATGTTAAGTAATCTGGATTGACATCCCCAGCAACCACAGAAGAAATGGCTGACTCAGATGACATACCTAAGTTTGTGACTGGCAGGTGGGAATCAACCGTAGCATCAGAAACCGACAACACACTGCCATGCACACATTCACCTGAATTGATGAAAGGACCATCATCACCGCTAAAAACCGTGACTGCAGCATCAGAAACCGACAATACACCGTTATGCACACATTCACCTGAATTGATGAAAGGACTGTTGTCATCACTACCCAAGGTTGTGACTGTTAGGTGAGAATCAACTGTACCATCAGACACTGAACAAGACAATACACCCGCATGCACACTTTCACCTGACAGTTGGCCCTCAGCAACCAAGTGAACAATGATCGGTTTTCCTGCTTCGTGACGATCATAATCTAAAGCGCTCTGCTGTATGCCTTCCACAGAATCATTGTACTTATTAGCAACTTCCAAAAAATCTTTCATTTTTAGGAACTCTGCAGATTTTAACAATGATGGAAGCATATCCCATGAAATATTAATTTCACCACGGTACATATATTGGATCATCAACCTTAAGTCGTTGAACTTCATGTCATTTAATGTCACAACAGGATGACTACTTGGGTTCTCTAAAAATAAGCTGTACAGAAGAGTGCTGCTTGCAGATAGTACTATTTTGTGAGCCTTAAGGGTCATTCCTTCACACGATAATGTTACATCCACCAAACTTTCACTAGCAAGTAATTTATTAAAAACAGATAATATATTAGGTGTGATTGTGCCCTTTCAAACAAATTGTCTGTGATCTTGTTATCATATTGAGTTCTGAACTAAGTTTAAAATAAAATACTCATATTAAACAACATTAAACAATACCTAACAAAATTTACATACGTTGCTTGAAATAATTATCTCAGTATTATACACTTATAATCAATAGATTTCATTTAACATCCAGTATATATGCTCAGAGAATGGCAGTATTAGGCTTAAAACCAAGAACGCGATCACTATATAACATCATTCTCAAAATGTTTCATCAAACACGTCATTATATGAATAACCAAAAATATCTAACACAAGGGTTTACATACGTAGCTAAAAAGAAGATTTAACAGCCACAAGCTGTCACAATAGCGAGATTAGGCTTAACTACAACGATGCATAATCATACAATCTGATACCAAATACAAACCAATTATGTCAAATGCAAAAATACTCGACACAAAATAAACATGCTTGACTTGAAAGAAGCACCTAACTGAGAAATACACAGCCATAAAATATCAAAACATATCAAATTCACAATTCGCCATAATAATACACGACACGAAACACTAACACACGAGCCGCCATATTAAGCCATTCTATTTCTATTCCTTCATTTTATCTAGATATTGGTTAATTCTTTGTTCATATAGCCATTGTACATTTGCGTCATTCAATAGTCTAGTTTTATAAACAAATGTTTTAATTTTTCTTTCTGTTCTTGTTACTTGTAGCCATTTAGGTGGTAATCTTAATTTTATTTTAACAAGGAAGTGGTCACTGCTTATTTCATATCCTCTGTGAACTCTAACATCTAATGAAAATTTTGATGTCTTTTCATTTAATATAAAGTAATCTAATATTGATTTCCATCCTCTTGCTGCCCAAGTATATTTATGTATGTCTTTATGTTTACAGAAGGAATTCATTATTTTTAGGTTATTATAAACTACAGTCAATCAATTTTTTACCATTCCTGTTTAGAGTATGCTCTCCATGTATTCCTATATTCTTATTAATTTTCGTGTTTCCAATTCTTGCATTTAAGTCTCCTGATAAAATTACGTAATCATTTTTATTTATTTTATTATATATGTTTTGTAGCTGATTATCAAAATCAATATTATCCTGTTCTCTTCCTGAAGCAGTTATGAATAAAGCTTATTTATATTAATTATAATGAAGAGCCAAAGGCTTCAATTCGGCGACATGAACTTATTTAAGTTAAGGGATATTATATCCCATATTGTGCACTTCCTTCAAGGGTCAGTTGCTGCACTATCCAGGTATTTGCTTACGCTTTTGGAATCGCCGAACTTTATATAGTTTCTATATTCGGCATGAAACTCTTTGAGTTTCTTATTTGGCTAAGAAACAATATGACCTATTTATATGTTTACCAGTATGAGGTTGTACTAATGCATCTAAGTTTTCATGTCTCTAAGCTAATGAGTAAATACACAAAGAACTTTATACATTCCAGGATGTGCAAGATGAAGTTCATCCTAAGGACAATAAATGAGGTAGCTAGCTGAAGGAGTAGCTTGGAAATGTAACATGGAGATAGTATCAGCAGAGAACTTTGTCTTTTATGTTCTACCTGAATATAAGGGATGGGCAGGGGTGTAGCAGGCCAGGGCAACGCCTTGGTACTTTAATAAAACTATCAAAATTTTTAAATTCATTATAATAAATTATAAGAATTATAATAATGAGACTTATAATGCATTTCCAGCTTTTGGTCAAAAAATACAGCTTGCTGCTCTTATCATTTTCGTTTCAGAAATCAAGGCAATCTCTCTGCCATATAGCCGCCGCAATAATAATAATAATGCCACATTTTGTGCTCTGGATTTTTGTTTCCAAGGTAGAGCCCTGGCACTATTTCTTTTAGGACTATACTCCTGGGGATGGGATAGTTTTACTGTGATCTTGTGTATTGCTGACAGAAGGGATGGGGGAAGACAAGCACCTGAACTCAGTTTCAAGGGCTGTATTATTTGAATAAATAGCCCTGACTCTATGTAAGTGTTTTGAGGATGCAATGCTGTTGGGAAGGGTGGTGATGTGATTGCTTATATATACCTTTCCACATGTATCAGTTTGCTACAAGAAAATGATAAACAATTGGGTAGCTGTGTCACCACTGTATCTAAAAAAAAAGACAATTATTACTTTCTTTTCTATTGTGTAATGTATTTTTGGATTGGTTGTTTATCCAGGCCCCTAGGGGCGTCTTGTTAGGACATCAGTTCTTTTACTTTACAATATAATATTTCTATAACTGTCTAGTCAAGTGCCATGTACTTTCCAGTTATAATTTGTGCTCTGATGATGATACTGTTTAGAAAACTAGTGAAATATTAGTTATTATATATATAAATTATATATATAAATATTTTTTTTTTTCTCTCTCTTGGTATCATTTATATTATGAAGCAGTTATGAATAAAGCCTATTGATATGTTTACCAGTATGAGGTTGTACTAAAATTTCATGTCTCTAAGCTAAATCTGTAACTGCTATTATTTTGTTGGAATAACTCCAGTCATTTTATTTTTAATCCAATTAAAAGTGCATTTGAGATTATGCTGAAATTATTGTCTGTTAGAGGGAGGGAGGGAGCATGTCAAGCAGCTGAATCGCCTTTGCCTGAGACAAGAAATTTAATGAATCCCATATGCAACTCTCCTACATTAAGATAGTTCTCCATATAGATTACTTTGCTATAATGCCTTTTCACTGTTGACCATTTTGATTTTATCCTTACTCAAACAAGGCTATCTTTGATTTTTACTATCCAGATATAAAATAATTTACATTTTAAGCTGCTATACTGCAAATGCAAACTCTCAGATCAGTGAAATATCCTATTTAGGCTACATATATAACAATCACCCTTTCCTTTTTGCTGCAAATTTAGATGAACTTTTAATTTCATAATTTTGGTCAGTAGTTGGAAGGGGGCCAATCATTCGATGCTGTTGGCACACTCTCCCTCGATGAGTCCTTGGACTCCCTGGAGGTGTCAAATAATAATAATAATAATAATTGATATTGGGGAGGGGGACAAAGCTGATAAAACCACATTAAAAATAATAATGGCCTTAACCTTTAAGGATAATCACTGGCTACAAGAGACCAAATTAAAGACATGATCATTCAGTACTACTCCCTATGTGCTCTCAGGATTAGAATTACAGCCAAGAAGATAATACTGGGAGGCCATATTATGCCTATTAACTGCATCTGCTCTCCAGATGCAACCCTCCCCATGGGAGATTCTTCCATGCAGTACAGTATGAAAGCCAGCTAAAATAACACTGGTGTTAAAGATCAAGTAACTGTTTAACAAAAGTAAAAAATTAGAATTTATTGGCTCTTATATTTTCTCTCACACTCAAAAGATTGTATTTACAATTTATCTCAATTACAGTTGCAAGCACAGCAGAGTATAGTATTCAACAGAACCAGTGAACATCTCTAAGCATCTGGTGAGATTTAGTATATAATAATTATATCAAGTGCGAGTTTAATGGTGAAACTTGACAGAATTATTATTACAGTAACCTCCATGGATGGAGTGAGCAAACTCATCGTGAGAAGCCCACGCAACTAGCAACATGTGTCATGTTGCATCCACTATATTATATTGTATAGCGGCATACAATCTGACAATAATATTCACTTTATAATTTTATGAAAGTAAAGAAAAATGTACAAAGAATGGGGATATATATATATATAAGTATTATTGATGATATGCAATGAAAATATTACAAAAAATCTTGTAAGAATAAAGAAAGAAAAAAAAATGCAAACATAGGACTGGTGATATGGGGGAGCTTTAAAGGTCTGATAGATGTCAAGAACAAAAATTACATTAAAGCAACTGATTTAACCACATGAAAGAACACATCTTAAAACCCTTTAACCCCCCATGTTTCATTAGATTGTAATAATTTGTTCTTTTTCTTTTAGAATATATAAGACATGCCACAGGTTTTGAAGAAATTCAGAGACAGAAGTGTGGGCCGTCATCAAGTTTTTTGTGCTGCAAGAAAAGTCTGCAACTGAGATTCAAACTTTGTATGAGACTTTAGGGAAATGTGCCTCGACATATCCAACAGTTGCCAGATGGATGGACAAGTTTAAAACCAGCCATCCTGAGACAACAGATGTCCCTAGGCCAGGAAAACATTGATGCATGCCATGATTCTTGATAACAGACGAATAACAGCCAAAAACATTGCAAAGACTCTGGGAATATCCAGCAAACAAGTAGGGGTCATTATCACCAACATGTGGACATTCAGAAGCTCTCGCCAAAGAGGGTCTTCCCAAATGTTTGAATGCTGACCAAAAGAGGGATGTGTGCTGTCATCTCAAGGAATTTTAGGTCATTTTGAGAAATCAGATGCAAATTTTTTGGCTCGTATTATGACTGTTGATGAAACATAGCTTCATTACTCTGACCCAGACACCAAACAATAGTCAATGGAGTAGAGACACAAAGGTTCTTCACAGTCAAAGAAATTCTGAACCCAAAAGTCAGCAGGGAAAATTCTTGCCATTGTCTTTTAGGATATGGATGGTGTAATCCTTACCAAGTATACCTCAAAAAATGCAAACCTGTTACAGCAGCCGTTTATTCAAGAGCTCTGAAGAAAAACACTGCAAAAAACTGAGCAGAGGCAAGTTGCTTTTGCAGGACAATGCACATGCTCATAGTGCTCGTGAAACCCAACAGACAAAACACAACTCGGGCTTTCAATGTCAGCCTCATCCACTTTATTCACCAGACCTAGTCTCATCTGACTATTTCCTCTTCCCAAATTTAAAGAAACCCTTGAAAGGAACAAAATTTACCACAGATGAGGACTGGTTTGTGCAACAGTGGGAAGACTTTTCTTCTCAGAGGATTGCAAATGATGCAGCAGCATTGTAACAAGTATATAACACTATGTGAGGAATATGTAGAATAATGTGCGAGTTACATGCTTCTTGATAACTAATATTTAAGGAATTGGCAGCGTATACTAGAAATATAGATTAAATAAACTTTAATATATACAGGGTGTTCGGGATAAATTTGACATATTTATAATTAATTATATTTTTCCGTAAGTTACATGTATTAACACACACTTCTCTTCATTTAAAAGTTTGGACCCTTCTTCATTCACATACAAGATGTCAGAAAGGATGGATAGCTGGAACCCACCTGAATCATGGAAGAGAATAACTTGTATCATAATGATTCGTGCCCGCCATCAAAATAAGGATATTACGACTGCTGCCCAATGCTCCCTGAATACAGTAAAAACAATCAGGCATGAACTAGAGACTTGCAATGGTGACTACGAGGATGTAGCAAGAAGAAAGATCCCTAGCAGACGATCTGATTGCGTTCGTACAGCAGAATTCCTTGCAAATCTGCAAGAACAGGTGTTGAAGAACCCTGGCATTGGAATTCGGGCTTTGTTCGTGGAGTTGCTAACTGTAGTCAAGCCCTGGATAACAAGGGTAGGCAATGGTAGGCCGTATGTATGGCAGCAGGATTCGGCCCCTTGCCACACCTCTGGGAAAAGTCAAAAATGGTTGTCTGAAAATTTCTACGACTTCACCAGTCCAAATGTTTGGCCTCCAAACTCCCCAGACCTTAACCCCATGGATTATTTTGTATGGGGCGCAGTTGAAAAAGACACCAATCGCACTTCCAGTAATACAAAAGCCCAGTTAATGGATAAAATTAAAACAGTTTTTGCGGCCCTTCCCAGGGAGACTGTAGCATCAGCTTGTTCGAGGTTCCGAAGCAGAATTGAAGCTGTGATCGATGCTAATGGTGGTTATTTTGAGTAAATCTTGTTGATAGTATTGTAATTAACTCTGCCTGTAATGTTTTTTTGTCAATTCATTAAATTTAATAGATACAAAGAAGATTTTCTTTTTCCTTACGAAACTGTCAAATTTATCCCGAACACCCTGTACTTTCCGATATTTCGGCAAACGTCACGTTGCCATCTTCATGGGAACTTAATACAAAGACACGTGCACACAAGTACTACATAACAGCAAATAAGAACTGAAGCTAGGAAGCTAACGTTTTCCTAAAGTCCTGATGGTGCCCCCTGGTGGGCTATATTGGTGGTTCTTGGCCTTTGGGCTGAAGTTCTTCTGATAAATGTTTCCCAAATTTGGGGCAGTCTCATGCATCCAAATTTGTTGAGGTTTGTTATGTTGGAGGTTTAATGTATTTTTTACAACACTCAAAAAGAATTAAATTAGAATTTAATACTTCCTATATTTCGTCCTAGTCACTAGGACATCTACGGGGATTACAAAAACATTTAATGTAACATGCACACAAAAACTTACAATACTAAGCCCAACCACGTGTGTGACACTAAAGTCCTATCTAGGTGGAGCGCCCTCTAAGGGCAGTAGTAGATGGCCTGGAATGTAAGGTGGGACCTCTGGTGATGAGTGTTTCCCAAATCTTCGGAAGCTTAATGCAACCGTATTTGTTAAGATTTGGTTGGTTTCTGAGAGCTGCTGCTAAGAAAAGTCTCTCTTTCTTGAATTTGCTGTGGTGGAGCATGGTGGTTTTCTTCCATGATACTCTGTGGGTGGTGTCCAAAACATGGTCAGCCAAGCCTGAATGGCCATAGTTGTGTTTAACGATGTACGACTTGTAATGTACGACTTACAAGTCGTACATCATTAAACACAACTATGGCCATTCAGGCTTGGCTGACCATGTTTTGGACACCACCCACAGATTATCATGGAAGAAAACCACCATGCTCCACCACAGCAAATTCAAGAAAGAGAGACTTTTCTTAGAAGCAGCAGCAGCAGCTCTCAGAACCCAACCAAATCTTAACAAATACGGTTGCATTAAGCTTCCGAAGATTTGGGAAACACTCATCACCAGAGGTCTCACCTTACATTTCAGGCCACCTACTACCGCCCTTAGAGGGCGCTCCACCTAGATAGGACTTTAGTGTCACACACGTGGTTGGGCTTAGTATTGTAAGTTTTTGTGTGCATGTTACATTAATTGTTTTTGTAATCCCCGTAGATGTCCTAGTGACTAGGACGAAATATAGGAAGTATTAAATTCTAATTTAATTCTTTTTGAGTGTTGTAAAAAATCCATTAAACCTCCAACATAATGTCCTCACAGCACTTAAGCCTCTACACAAGAATTGTTGAGGTTTGGCATGTTCCTAAGGGCTGAGGCTGATTCCATGAATAGTCTTTCATACACCGCAGTGTATCATATTTTTAAATTTTTGGCACCAAAGTATGGCTGAGATACTGTATACAGATAACATCTTTGCCATTTGGCTGCATGGCCCACAGGCTCTTTCCAACTTTCTACAGTTCATTAATAATATCTCCCTCTCCGGAATTAGTTTCACTGTTAAAAGAGGGAAAGAAATGCTCTATTTGTAAACCTTTGTTTCAAGGTAATCAGATGAGTTCTCTCAACTTAAGTTTGCCTTAAGTCCTCATGACACTTCACATCACCATCCTGCTGAGAGACTAATTTTTCTAAACTTTAGACCTTACGGGTCCTGCACAACATCTGGAACAACAGGCTGCATTTCATTTGAACACAGACCACACACACACACACACACACACACACACACACACACACACACACACACACACACACACACACACACACCATATATAACCTGCCCTTCGTCAAAGGTACAATAAATAGACTAGGCACTCTCTTAAAGCAAGACAAAATTAGAAGTCTACAAAACCTCTCAATAATGTTTCCACTTTCCTGAGACAAATTAAGGACTAATTAAAGAAATAAAACCCGACAAGTTTCCTAAGTCATTTGACTTACATCTTCAGGAGTAAAAGGTAACTTAAAGTTTAAAACACAAAAAAGAGAAATTATTCAAAAATAGTTCATACTATACAGTTGTAGCCGTCTGACTGTTCAAAAAATTAAAACATCAGAATGCAGATTCAAAGCAGTGCTAAGTTTAAACAATGCTGAATGATACCACGTCCTGTTGTTCACGTTCATAATGTGGTATCATCCAGCATTGTTTAAACTTAGCACTGCTTTGAATCTGCATTCTGATTTTTTTAATTTTTTTGAAGTCAGACAGCTACAACGTATAGTATGAACTCTTTCTGAATAATTTCTCTTTTTTGTGTTTTAAACTTTAAGTTACCTTTTACCCCTGAAGATGTAGGTCAAACGACTTACAAAACTTGTCAGGTTTCATTTCTTTAATGTGTTTTTAGCTTAATAAAAAAATGTGGTCCAACTACCGAAATACGCCTTATGAACTTCTAAACCACAGAAACCTCCACTTAAAATTAAGGACTGCCAGGATCCTATCTCCTTCACAGGTGTCTACAGTATTCCCCCTTGTTAATGTGGTATTTTGGATAGACAAACTTCATAAGAAGAAAATAACATAAAAAGTATATTTAGTATGAGCAATCTAAAAGGTAGGCTAATACTAATCCCAATTAAAATTACAGATTCTGTTACTGGAGGTGGCTGAAGTTATCCATAACCCAGTTAATTGCAATAGAACTGATGGCATAATCATACACAGATTTTGGTACACACCCCTCTATCTTCTCATCAGCAGTAATCACAGAAGATCATGGTGAAGAACACTGCCACCTTCCATATATGTGACTGTTCTTGTTCTTGGGGTCATTCATAATCAAGTGTGTGTCTTTAAAGTGCCTTCAATAATGCCAGCTTGAGCTGGCAAAACTGTAAAAATGTAAATAAATTAGTATCATTTTCAAATCAAGTAGTCTTTCCACCACCCCAGTTTGTCATTCCATGTAGTTTTTGTTAAACTTTTGCTTGATAAGATTCTGGAATTATTTCTAGACATTGTTTAATACACTTTTATAAAGTGAGATTCTGAGTTTTAAATACAACACCTTTTTTTAAGGAAAATATTTATTGCATTTTTTTTTCTAATAATAGTTCATAATTTTAAGATATTTTTTGAATAAGAAAAATTTATACAAAGCACGTCAATTTTTCCATAGATCCAATTTGGCCTGTCAGTTAGTCATTATCGTACACTGCTCTGATGGGGAAGCACTTTTAATTCATTGTAAAAATAATCATTTACTCGAAAAACCTTAGGGTTCACTCAGTACAGACAATACTCTGGAAAGACTAGAGTTTAAAACTTGTCTAGCAAAGACCCCCTTCCCAGCTGAGGGCAAGCCTGATATTAGATTGAAAATGTCAGGAGCTTTCATCATATAACACAGACATAGTAGAGTATGTGCCATCAGCTTTCACTGTTATAAGAAATCATAATGAACTACTGGACAGTCCTGATCCAAATTTCTACATGCATATTCTAAAAAAAAAATTCACATTAGCAACCATAGTGAGAGATACCACAGATAGGAGCCAATGCACCTAACATATTAAGATGAGATTGCATTTATTAGGACTAAAAAGTTTCTGATATGAGGCTACTGATGACTGTGAGATTTTTCTCTTTGCATTTGTTGTACATAGATTACATGTAAAAGATCTGTTTTAGTATAGTGTAGTTTTAAAATTATTGGCAGTCATTCACAAATGAGTACAATTATTTTCCAAAAAATTAATCTGCTGCTAAGTCAGTAGATGGTTGATTAGTAAGTGCATGATTTCCTTCCAAAAGTATTTCCCAATGTGATTAAAAAATATTAAATAATTAAAGATTAAAAATATATATATGTACAATAGATACAATTCCATGTGTTAAATTATTCTCTTCATTATTCTACAAAAGTCATATTCTCTGTAGAACTGACATTTTGCTTAAGGATCAAAGCTAAATAACTGGGATGAGACCTCCACATCACCTTTCAGGAATGCAGGGAACCAACTAGAACTTCTGACCTACTGTCCAATCTTCACCTTCACATGGTGCACCCTGTTAGTAGGTATCTGCTAGGTACTGAACAAATGAGGATGGGCTAGCAATTTGGAACTTAGTTGATCAAATTGTACTCTCTGTTGGCTTAAACCACAAATGCATATAATGGTACAACAATGAGATTTCATGCTGGCTGGGGCATAGCATGGTTAAACAAGGTCCCTGCTGTTTTTGTCAGGAAACCAGGGCAAACAGTGAAAAGTAAGCTACTGGAACAGGCTCCAATTCAACATCTAGAAGAAGAAGAAGAAGAATAAACCCAACATCAGAAGAAATGAAAAAGTATCACGTGGACATAATTGGCAAAGAAGACAAAAATAGGTAAGATCTTACTAAATAGAGGATGTTAATTTCAGGCAATAATGATCAAGGAAAGGAAGGAGTAGCGATAGCATTCAACGCTAAACATGAGGATAAACTTGATTGGAAGGTAGTTTCAAGTAAAGTTATGTGGGAAAACTTCAAACTAGGGACATGGACAATGAAACATATTTGTGCCAATGGTACCATAGAAGGTTCTTCTGAGGAAGAAGTGGAAGAATTTTTTGAGTCATTAGAACAGGCAACTGACAAAAAAAGTGAAAAAAAGTGGTCCTTGTTAAAGATCTAAACGGCAGAGTAGGGAATGAATCCCACCAGGCATATAGAATCGTTTTTGAAAAATTTGGAAAAAAAGGCAAAGCTAATAATGATAAGTATTTACTGGACTTGGACTAGTCATTACTAAAACCATGTTTTAATACAAAAATGTGCACAAGTTCACATTGAGAGAATACACAAAAAATAAGAAATGTCTCATTGACTATGTCATTGTCAATAATGATATCTTCATGCTCATTTAGGATACAAAAGTGTACAGAGGATTTGAAATTGGAAGTGACCATTACTTAGTACTAAGCAGGATAAAAATGGATATCACACTAAAAAGAACAGTATGTAAGAAAGTTTTAAAAAGAATTAAAGATGAGCAACTTTTAAAAGTAAATTGTAGAATTGAATATACAAACATTATTGAAGAAAAATTGAAAACAAGAACCAAACCTTGGAGTCTCACTGGCAAACTCTGAAGAATACATTGATCGATTCAGCTAGAGAAGTATGTGGATAAGTTGCCTGCAAGAATAGAAAAATAAGAACACCATGGTGGACACAAGAAGTTAAAGCAGCAGTCATGGAAAAGAAGAAAGCATACCAAAAGTTCTTAGCAAAAAAGTTGGCAGATGTCCTAAAAAAATGCAGAGAAAAATGTAAGAGCCAAGCTATGTGTATAAGTAGCTAAACAAAAGACTTTGGTAAGAGCATAGAAAATAAATATCAGGAAGGTGGCAAAATATCCTGGAAGCTTAGAAATTGAGGAAAGAGTACTGTAAAAGGAATCAAAGATAATCAAGGTGACATCAAAACTGAAGATAAGGATATCCTAGATGTCTGGAGTAATTACTTTGAAAGACTGTTAAACGAACCAAACAGTGACAGAATCATACCAGAAAATTTTCAAGAGGAATGCAAAGAGGAGTATACATCAATATTTGAGGTAGAAAAAGTTATCAAAAACTTGAAATGTGGAGTAGATACATTCGACCAGAAATGCTTAAATATGGAGGAATAAAGGTTTTGCCACTACAAAACTTTTATACAAAAGTAGAAAAGTTCTGCAGAATTCAGAGGGCCTGGGCAGAAGGTCGAATTCAAATTGAGTAGAACTCAAAATTATCCAGCTATAAAAAAGGGAATAAAACTAAATATGAGAATTACAGATGAATTTCTCTACTAAGTGTTCCAGGCAAGATTTATGCAAACATACTTGAAAAGAAGTTGAGAAATATTGTAGAATAAAAACTTGGAGAAGAACCAGCTGGGTTCAGCCAAATAGAGGTTGTCAAGATCATATTTTCACTTTAAGATAAATAGTTCAGAAATCGTGGGAATATAAGTTGTCAGTCAGCAGTTAGAATTGAAAGAAATACAGGAAGATGATTTAATGTAAAATCAGTAATAGCACAAGAATGCCTATTATCTCCACTCTTATTCATCATCTATATGGATCACATTATGAAAGAAAGTGGCATCAAGCCTGATATTAGAAATCGAGATGTCAAACTTAGCTCTTTGCTTTATGCAGGATTCACTAACTAAATTGAATAACAGCTGTAACAAATTTTGCATGAAAATCAGCAATAAAAAGACCAAAATTATGAAAATAGGCAGGAGCATAGAAAACTTCAACTGCAACTGGAAAAAAATACGGGACACTTATGACTGAGGGTGAAAGTTTAGTATGCGCATCCATCACATAGGCCAGTCTTACAAAATGATTCTAACTTTCCAAGTGTGTGCGTGGTAAAGTTTACTATGCACACACTTTACTAAGTATAAGTAAACAAATAGTAAATCCAATTGTTAGGCTGCATATTATTCTTTTCCGTTTCCCCTCTCTTTCTTGGTAAAGAAATTACCGACTTTTGCACTTGTACTAGCTCGAGATGCAGATTTATGTCTTTTCGTAGCAATGTGCTGGGTTATGTCGGACTTTCCGCCATGCTCGACGCTAAACAAGCCACCACAAACAGTACATTCCACTTTATCTGTCTTGCCCAATTTAGTACGGGACGTCTCGGATCCCTACCTACAGAACAAGTAAAATATTTCAGTTATTTAGGAATAGTTTTTAGTGAAGATGGCCAATTAAATCTGGAAATAGACAATGGAATAAGCAAAGCTGGTATGGTGGGTAGCCTGCTGAATAAATTTATATGGAATAAGAAAGAAATTAGCCAAAATTTTGCATGAAAATCAGCAATAAATAAAACCAAAACTATGAAAATAGGCAGGAACTTAGAAAACTTCAACTGCATTCTGAGTGGAGATCCTATAGAACAAGTAAAATATTTCAGTTATTTAGGAATAGTTTTTAGTGAAGATGGCCGGTTAAATCTGGAAATAGACAATGGAATAAGAAAAGCTGGTATGGTGGGTAGCCTGCTGAATAAATTTATATGGAATAAGAAAAATTAGCCAAAACACCCAATTAGCCATATAGTAATGTTTAAACCAATTTTAAGTTAATGGATCTGAGAGTTGGGTTAGAAATAAAGCACTTGATCAAAGACTAGAGACCACCACAGATATGAGGGTTCTGAGAAAAATTAGTGAAGTGAGCAGGTGGCATCAATGGCAGAATCTTATTAAAAATGAAGTTATTAGAAAGGAACTTGGCATTATTAGCATTCCAGAATGTGTCAGCAGAGCTAATCTAAGGTGGTATTGGCCAATTAAATAAAAAGGGTGAAGAAAGGTTAGCAAAACAGGTATTTGATGCCAAGATGGCAGGAAATAGACCAGAAGAAGAAAAGGTTTAGGTGGATTGATTCTTTCAGAAGTGCCTTAGAAGCACGAAATGTTAGATATGACAAAATTGGAGTGCTCACAAGCAGTGCCGGCAGAAGCAGGCATGTGGGTGCAGCTATGAAGGGGGGCCCATCGCCAGGACACAGTTCATAAGTTCATTTTTAAGAAACAAAATTTTTATCATAAAAACAAAAAAATTTTTAAATGATCAATATTAAAATAAATAAGGCCAGATACACCAAATAAAAATTTTAAAAAATTGTATATTGCCGCCTCTTTGATCAGCCGGCTGTTTACAATTTCGCAGCGAGAGCAGGCTAAATGCTTGCCTGCAGATGTTGTGTCTACTGCGGTCTATCTAAAGTAAAACAGTGAATGGTTTTTATGCACAGAAACGAATTTTTGTACAAAACATTTGTTGCTAGTTAACTAGTCATGTGGTACGCATCTCAGTAGGCTACTGACAGTAGCGCAGTGCAGACTATTATTTCGTCTGTGTGTCATGTAATAATTTCTTGTGGGTATAAAATAAAAATGGAATCAAAAATTTAAAAAGTTATCTGGTGCACAAAATCGTAAGCGTCATGCTGTGAAAGAAGCAGATATTAAGAAACAAACTGGGACCTCAATAAATTTGTTAAAATATTCTGATGCAGATTGTAACCAACTCGATACATCAGAAATGAGTTGAAGAACCATGCACATCATCCAGTTTTCATGAAAGTACTATTGCAACTATTGAACAAGATAACAAGACGAATGATTTAAGTGAAAAACAGTTAGAGGAAGATTTAGTTGTAGTTGACCACGAAACTAACACATTGTTAGTCTGTAAATTTAGAAGATCCAGGTGAATAGGGAAATATTGATGAAAAATTACGAGTTGTTTTAATTGAAATGGGGCCTGTTCAAAAGAAAAATATATATCCCAGAGATACACATGGTCGTAAATTTGGTGACACATATAATAGAAAAATGGAAAATGGGGAGCGCGTGCCAAGAACATGGCTCATTTATTCCGAAACTTTAAATTCTGTAAAATTTTTTGCTTTTGTTGCAAACTTTTTGCACCTACTGAACCAAGTAGTCTTGTAGAAGGTTATAACGACTGGAGAAATGTAAGTACAACTTTGCATAGACATGAGACTAGCTTAACTCACAAGAAAAATTTTTTAAAATTGAAGGAACTTGATAAAAATTTAAAAAACAAAACTACCATTGATTGCCAGACTCAAATCTGGCAATCAATCAATCAGAAATGGAAAAGAAACATTGGACAAGTGTTTTAGAACACTTGATTGAAATTATAAAATTACTTGGTAGCAAAATTTAGCTTTTTGCAGATCATCTGATAAACTATATGATAGGAATAATATATAGGAATTTTTAAAATTGGTCGAATTGTTTGCGAAGTTTGATCCCGTTATGGAAAATCATGTTGAAAGGGCCCTACAACAAAGCAATAGAGTACACTATTTGAGTAAAGACAGTCAAAATGAAACATTGGAAACTTTAAGTAACGCAATCAGGGATACAATTTTATTATCAATTCGAAAATCTAAATATTCCATAATTTTAGACTGCACACCTGATGCAAGTAAAACAGAACAAATCACCATTATTATTCATTTGTTTCCTGTGACAATGGAATTGTCAAGATCAGGGAAAACTTTTTAGGTTTTGCAGATATATCAGATTCCGCAGGACGTAGTTTATGTGCAACAATAATGGAACAACTGGAAAAATGGAACATTCCCATTGAAGACATGCGAGGTCAAGGGTATGACAATGGGGAAATATGAAAAGGAAAAAACGTGGGCTCCAAAATTTGCTTTTGAACGAAAATCCTCGAGCTTTTTACGTGCCATGTGCTGCTCATACTCTAAATTTAATCATTAAAGATGTAGCCAAAGTGAATGCAGATACAATTAGTTTCTTTGCAATTATTCAAGATATATTCATCATTCTCTTACAAACGTTGGGCAATCCTTTTAAAGTTCGTAAAAAAATTAACTTTGAAACAACTCAGAAACACGATGGGAAAGTAAAATGAATGCAATCCACCCTCTATGATATCAGTTAGGAGAAATTTACGATGCACTTTTTGAAATTTTAAATAATGAAAATTTTCATAAAGAAACTCAGTATGAAGCACAAACATTATGTGCTAAAATAAAGGACTACAAATTTATTTGCTCTCTTATAACTTGGCATGATTTACTTAACAGAATAAACCCTGTGAGTAAAATGCTTCAAAACAAAAATATGAACATTACGCTTGCTTTAGAATCTATCGAAAACTTACAAGAGCATCGATCAGATACAAATTTTAAAGTTCTAAAAAGGGCAAAAGAACTGAGTGAAGAGGTGGATGGAGAACAAGAATTTAAAACTGGTATGGAAGTTCGACAACGAAAGAAGACACGACAATTTGACTACGAGCATCATGATGAAACTCCACAATTGCTAGAAGATAAATTTAGAGTGAATGTTTTATACACTTCTAGACTTTGTAATTTGTTAATAGAACATTTTGAACATCTAAAAAACATATTATGATCATTTCAATTTCTTGTATAGATTACTACAAATTAATATCAAAGATTTAAGAAAAAATTGTGACAATTTAGAGATTCTCTTGAAGGACGGCGACAATAAAGACGTAAATGCAATAGAACTATATGACGAGTTATGTGCTTTCCGGGATATTTTTCGGAAGGATAATTTAAATATTCAAAACCGTTTCGTTATTCTTAATTCTATTGTGTCCAATAATTTATTTTCCGTAACTTCTCAATTGCTTTAAGAATACTATTAATCTTACCTGTTAGTATAGCGAGAACGTTCCTTTTCAAAGTTTAAATTGATTAAAGCCTACTTAAGGAAAAGTATGTCACAAAAAAGGCTTGTTAGTTTGGCAATTGAAAATGATATTGTGCGGAATTAGACGTCAAGACCATTATTTCTAATTTTGTGAAGATGAAATCAAAAAATCCTAAAATTTTAATTTAAAAAATTTCAAGTATATTTATGTAATTTAATTTATTTTCTGTTATTCTGTAAATGTTTTTTTTAATACTTATATTAAATGTTCTAATTATTTCTGAATTCTTTTCTTATCTATCTTGAGTTTCTTTTATTTTCCTAAAAGATAGTTCCACTTATAAAAATTATTAAAAAATTTTTACAAGTTACTAAGAATTGAGTAACTTGTAAAATGCAAGAATTTTTTAAACTTTAGTTCAAATAAATTTTAACTTTAATTAAAATTCATTTTAATTTTGTTAGCGATTCGGGTCGATGAGAAGATCCCTGTATCATCATATTCAACGATTAAAGTGAAGTGGCTTTATCAAAATTTGCTTTAACTTTTGAGAATTTTTTGAATATTCGGGTTTTTAACGATTATCCTGCGTAGTCAACACTCCCGGTTCGTTACATTTAGCGAACCAACGTGTGGCTGTTCTGTCAAAATTTATTTAAGAAATTTCAAATAATTTAAATTTTTATTATCGTAAAAGAACTGCACACGCCCGGATCGTTACAGGGGGCACTTAGATAGAAATTGCATGCGGGCGGCAAAAACTCTAGCACCGATTCTGCTCACAAGTAACAGATTGATTTGGAGAAAAATTATTGATAGGAGATTAATAATAATGTAAGCTTAATCATGTAGTGCTGTTATAATAACCTGAACACCTCTTGGGGATACATATTATTATTATACAGAACCTCTATGGACTCTGATGACTCATCGCAGGAGATCCAATCTATCGTACCTCTCCTTGAACCCATTAACAGAAAAAGCACTCACAACTGACTATGGCAACCCATTCCACTCATTCACAACTTTCCAAGAAAAAAATCTAGTCCTCACACCTCTAGTAACCATGCCTTTATTCAACTTCCAGGGATGACTCCTTGTTTTGGTCCCTCTAGCCAAGTGCTGAAACATTTCCCCTGCATCTATATCTATCCTATAAAACCCTTTAAGCAACTTAAATGTTTTTATCATAATCCCCTCTTTTTCTCCTATCAACCAACTTCTGCAATCCACACACCTTCAATCTATCCTCATAGGGAACATTCCAAAGGCCACTAACTATCCTGGTCACTTGCCTCTGAATCCTCTCCACTGTTTCCTACCAGAATTGAGCACAGTAATCCAGATATGGGGCATATCAAGGTCTTATAAAGAGGAATAATGTCCTTATTTCTACTTGTGAATGTGTTCTTCAATAGCCAAGTTCAATGTGTTCTTTTGTTCATACTGACAGCCTATTTAAATCTTCCTGCAAGCTCTCCACGTCGCCTCGATTAACTATTACTTTACCTAATTTAGCATCATCGGCAAACAAGAGAATATTTCCTTTCAGGTAATTTCCTATATCATTTAATACAACTTAAACAGCAATAGTTCTAGCAATGAACCTTATGACACACAACTAGTCACCTGTTTTGGCCTCAATTCTACCCCTCCATATACCATTTTTTGATATCTGTCCAACAGCCACCCTCTTATCCACTTAACCAGTGACATATCCATCCCCATTTGTTCTAATTTGCATAACAGAGGTCCATGTGGTATTCTGTCAAACAGCTTTGCAAAATCATTGTGGAGCCATTTCCTTTATCCAACTCAGCTGTTACTCTATTATAAAAAAATCAGTAAATTACTAAGACATGACCGATTCTTCACAAAGCCATGCTGACCTTCATACGATATCATATTTTTATCTACCCATTCTTGAATTATCTTTTATTACTAATTTTTCTAGTACTTTTACCATCATGCCTGAGATACTAATTGGTCTATAATTTGCTACTGTAGTCTTAGAACCTCCCTTATGCAAAGGAATAATTTTGCCCTCTTTCCACTCCCTTGGAACTCTACCAGAGCTGAGACTTAAATTAAACAGCTTAGTCAAAGGCATTGCCAGTTCTCATGCACATTCTCACAAACCCCGTAGCTTAAAACTAATCCCACAGCTGAATTTGAATTTACATCGAGATTCTGCAATATCGTGAGGACCCCCAATTCGCCTACTTCAGTTTCCACATTAGTGTCTGTCTTAAAGCAGTAACCTCACTCACTAGGAAGACATATGCTTGCAAAGTGGTCACTCAATAACTCAACTATTTTGTCCGCTTCCATCTCCTTGTGACCATCATCACTCATTAAGGTTAATCTTCCATTGTCATTCTTCCTCTTACTTGCCAAATAATGAAAGAACTCTTTGGAATTTTGTTTGGCCTGCTTGGCTAAATTCTTCTCATAATCTAATTTTGCCTTGCTTGCCATGCTGGTCACCTTTCTTGCCTGAGCCTCGTACTGTTCATGAGTTTCCTGGTCACCTTTCTTTTTATATACCCTCCACAACATTTTCTTCTTCTGCAGCTCGTGATTAATATTACTCATCCATCTAACTCCTACCTGATTAACCATCCTTACCCTAGGTACACAATTTAATACTGCTTCCTCTAGAAGACCCTTAACTATATCCCATGCACTATTAACATCCTTACCCTGCAGTGTTTTATGCCATGGTACAGATTTAAGCTTTTTCCTAAGCATGTCATAATCACCTGCCTTGTAGTTCCACAAATCCCTTTCTTGACAGAATATTCCTCATGAGGAATATTCTATCAAGAAAGGGATCTCCCAAGTCAAGACTGCATGGTCACTTTCACCAATTGGAGGCTATGTTGTCACCTTCGTTATGGATAGCACTTCTGATCCTATGACCAGGTCCAATACTCTCCCACCCCTAAGTCCCCCTCCATCACATGCTGCTTTAAATAGTTATTCCTCAGCAGGTGTATAAATTCTATTTCCTTTCTACATATCAGGAAATTGATGATGATATATTTTTATATGACACCTCCAAGGAATCCAACGACTCATTGCAGGAGGGCACTACTTCCACTCCATTACACATATACAACAGTCTCCCCTACTATTTAATTCTCCTACAACGCACAACCACCAACACCAACAGCATTTTTTGTCTGTAAATTGCATGTTCTGAAAACTGATTTGATGTTACACAGGATGAAAAACTTGAGTTTCCAGGAGGAAAAAAAACACTCCTACCTCTGTATGAGACAGACTAACTTACCTTCAAATGAAAAATCCATATAAAGATTTTCTTGTCACAACAAGAATCGAACTTAGGCCTTTTCCAATCAAAGGGTGTGCAATATACTGTCATTCTTCCAATTGCACTAATACACACAAACACTACACACTGTGCCCGTGAAGTAATAGTTAATATATCAAAACAAAACTATATTTGGAATTGTCAATTACACAGATTCAAAATAATCTTCCTCCAACTCCACACAACATTTACATCTGTCATTGAATGAAGGAGGTTCCTGAATGGGAACCTCCATCACTCTCTGGGTCACATCACGTTGAATGGCCTCAATGTTGTTGAAGATTCCCCTTTCAAGGCACACTTCGTTTTTGGGAAGAGGAAAAAAAAGTCTGCAGGAGCCAAATCTGGTGAATACGGAGGATGTACGATCATGCAGATCGAATTCAAAGGCAGAACCTGCTTCACAGGCAGCGTACAGTGCTCAGGCACACCGTCATGCAAAAGAAAACCAACTGTTGTTTTATGACACCGATACCAAGCTGTACAGCAAGTAGCCTAGTTTACTATCACGGGCAACAATTTTCCCTAGCTTTCACCAAATTTTCATTTGTCCGTGCAGAAACTGGCCATCCAGCATGGTTCATCTGCCAGGGACTCCCTCCCCTCTTTTAACAGTGAAAACCAGTGGAACACTTGTGCATGACTCAGTCATTGCTGGAAACTTTTTTTAGGTCTTGATATACTTCTGCAGCACTTTTTTCTAATTTATGGTAGAATTTTATCACAGCTCTTTTCTCCATGATGCAACTTCTGATATGCTCTAACCACACACTCTTAGTTCAACAACTGCCACATGAAAACTGCTGCATCACCTTATTTGAACTTGCACCTGTGATTACAACACACTCTAGCGGTCAAATATAGCTGACCAAAAAAAATTAACATATATAAAGATTATTTTACACTATTTTGTATGACAATTTCCCATACTTTAGAAATAGTAAGAACGTCGTTGTGGTTTAAATTTAGTCTGTGTAGTAGGGCTTCAGCACTTTCTTTATATAAACGTTGATGTTTATATAAAGATCTATGTAAAAGTTTTGACTTTTCCCAATGGATCGTATGGCTTGGATTTTCAACTCCATGTTGAGAGAGAGACCAGATTTCTGCAGTTTGAAAAGACAAAAGTGGTCTTGATGTTCCGAGATGCATTTCTGAACAGATCTACCTGTCTGTCCAAAGTAAGACAATTTGCAGGAGCATGGGATCTCATAAACACCAGGTAACATTAGAGGTGAGAGTTTGTCCTTAGGAGAAGGTAACAAGTTATAGATTTGATTGATGGGTTTGTAAGTAGTGGCAAAATTGTATTTCTTCATAATTTTTGAAAGACGTTCAGAGATGCCTTGATGTAAGGTATGGGAATCCTATGGACTTCTTCTTGTCTAGGTTGATGTGTGGGGAACTGACTGATGATTTTTTGAGTTGTTTTAAGATTATATCCATTTAGTATGGCTGTATTTTTGATTATTTCTAGTTCTTGGTTTAGAGATTCTTCAGAGGAGCAGAATTTGTGTGCTTTGGAAACTAGTGATTTAATGATGCCAAATTTCTGAGATGGATGATGAGCAGAAGAATTGTGAATGTGGCAATCTGAAAATGTAGGCTTGTGATAGACAGACTTGGTGATGGAACTGTCTTCTTTTCTTTGAATGTGTAAATCTAGAAAGGAGATACCCAGTGGAGATTATTTTTCTAGCGTAAAGTTGATGCGAGGGTGAAGAAGGTTTATTTTATCTAGAAACAGTTGTAATTCCTGTTCGGGATGATCCCAGACTGCAAAGATGTCTTTGACATATCGTAGCCAAATTTTTGGTTTGGGTTCAAAAGTAAATATTTTTTCTTCCAGGAGTTCTAAAAACAGATTTGCTAAGTTTGGTGATAAAGGAGACCCCATTGCTGTTCCTTCTTCTTGCTTGTAAAGTTTACCTTTCCAGGTGAAGTAACCGGATGTAATAACAAATTTGAATAATTCAACTATATCAGACGGAAATTTTTGAGTTAATTCTTCACCCTCGCATCAACTTTACGCTAGAAAAAGAATCTCCACAGGGTATATCCTTTCTGGATTTACACATTCAAAGAAAAGAAGACAGTTCCATCGCCACGTCTGTCTATCGCAAGCCTACATTCTCAGGTAGCTACATTCACAATTCTTCCGCTCATCATCCATCTCAGAAAGTCGGCATCATTAAATCATTAGTTTTCAGAGCACACAAATTCTGCTCTTCTGAAGAATCTCTAAACCAAGAACTAGAAATAATCAAAAATAAAGCCATACTAAATGGATATAATCTTAAAACAACTCAAAAAAATCATCAGTCACTTCCCCACACATCAACCTAGACAAGAAGTCGTCCATAGGATTCCCATACCTTACATCAAGGCATTTCTGAACGTCTCTCAAAAATTATGAATACAATTTTGCCACTACTTACAAACCCGTCAACCAAATCTATAACTTGTTACCTTCTCATAAGGACAAACTCTCACCTCTAATGTTACCTGGCATTTATGAGATCCCATGCTCCTGCAAATTGTCTTACTTTGGACAGAGACAGGTAGATCTGTTCAGAAACGCATCTCGGAACATCAAGACCACTTTTGTCTTTTCAAACAGCAGAAATCTGGTCTCTCTCAACACGGAGTTGAAAATCCAAACTATAGGATCCATTGGGAAAAGTCAAAACTTTTACATAGATCTTTATATAAACATGAACGTTTATATAAAGAAAGTGCTGAAGCCCTACTACACAGCCTAAATTTAAACCGCAACGACGTTCTTACTATTCCTAAAGTATGGGAAATTGTCATACAAAATTGTGTAAAATAATCTTTATATATGTTAATTTTTTTTTTTTTTTGTTGTTCAGTTATATTTTTAATTTACTTCTATAGCACATTACTGCATGCACATTGAGATTCCATTATAATCATGCGCCCTAAATGTATGTTATTCCTAGTATTGTTTGAATTTACTGTACTGATGATGTCCCAAGATACTTGGGATGAAATATTTATGTATTAAAAGTTATCACTGTGGTTAGTACATGTGTTTTTTAGTGATGAATTCACCACAGGTTTCATTATATAAAAATAAAAAAATAAAAAATTCCAATTCATAATTGAAAGGCTTTTATAGAGAATGCTTATGCTAATAAAACCCCAAGTAGAGAGCTGCTGAATATTTTTAAGGAGCTATCATCCTTCAGCCAAATACAAGAAACGTAATTTAAGCTTCTGTAGTGCAACAGGAAGAATGACAGTACATTGTGCCATTTGATTGGAAATGTCTGAATTTGATTCTCATCATGATGAGGCAAATCGTTACATGGGCTTTTGCAACAGAAGGTGAGTTAGCTAATTTCATACTGAAATAGCAGGGATTTTTTCTTCCTGCATACAGGTAAATCAGCTATCAGAACACCTGTAATTTACAGACAAAGAATATTGCTGGTGAAAGGCAGTAAATAGCATTGATGGTAGTTGTGTGGATGGTGGGAGAATTAAACAGTAGGAGTGAGATGTGAGAGTAGTGGAGTAGAGTGCCTTTCTGTCATGGGTCCATGGAGGGGTCATATAATAATAATAATAATCTGCTACTCTTGACTGTAGTCAGAACAATAATCTGGTTGATATTTTATGTTTGGGCTTATATGTCCTGCAATCACACTGATTTGCATCTTGAAGACAGCCATACCTCACTTAACAAATCCTCTGAGAGCAAAACCTCATGATATGATATTTGAAATCACTTTAGGCTTCTAATAAGCAGGATGGTAAGTAATAAAAATCATGTATCACTTAAACTTTTCTATATAAATACAAGTAAAGTTAATTAAGATTTAAGTAATAGTCACATTAACTGCGAAGAAATTTCCAATATAAATCTATATTAGCATTGCTATTGTACTGAATTTCAATACAATACTGATTGATTATTATTACACAAATAAAATGAATGTTAAATCCTTTATGTGGTACCTTAATTCTGAATTCAGAATTTAAACATTTGTTAGAAAAAAAAATTAAAAATGTATTGATATCTGCTAATACAATGAAACTCTCACTAAAGTGAATTCAGTCAGTGTAACTTATGAACTTTGTGTGTGATAGTATGTACCTCCCACAATAAGTCTCCATGGAGGTTAAATGTTTAATAATAATATTATATCCTGGCTTAAGCAATGTCAGCATTAATGCTTATTAACTACAGGGAAAGAGAGAGAGAGAGATGCTGTATTATATATATATACATATATATATATATATATATACACATATTTATATATATTTATAAATATACATAATGAAAGAATGATCATTAACTCGGTTAACATACATATTTTTATAAAGAATTGAATGACTAGAACCTTAAAACCTTTTTACTTAAATCTCAGTTCTAGTCATTCAATTCTGTAATGTCTTGAATTATCACTGAAACTCATAATTTGATTATCTCATAGCTTCATGTAAATGTTTAAAATAGCGTTAGGAATAATCAAAGTACTTTGTTTTAATAAGCAAAGAATTCATTCCAATATTTCTGTTATTACAGTTGTTTCTCAGTTATCTGACCCTTGAATAAGATGGTGATATCAAATGACTTTTGGCACAGCACCATGTAACTGCATCTTCATTCATTCAACTATTCAATTATCTGACTGGCACATTGCTCTCCCAGGTGGTTGGATAATTGAAGGATTGCTGTATTCACATTAACATAGTTTCTTTTCTTTTTGAGCAGAGCAAGTAGAATAAAACAGAAATATATATTTAAAACTATGAAAATTGTTTCAATATGCTTCATTAATTTAAATATTTGACACTTGTCCTTTATACAATAATTCTTTTTAAATGACAATCTCGCCTAGAAGAGACTGAACCCTATAGCATATCAGTGCTGTGCATAGTCTAAGATTATGTAATATGAGAATTCTGCTCTAGAAAAACATAGTACATCTCCAGTAAACACAATGGTGGCTGTGGTCTCAATAGGAATGAAAATCATATCCGTATCCTAAAGGATACATCCATGCCATAATGGGATAGCAGACTCATACCCTGCAAGTAAGCAGGGTGATGATATCTAATCTCAACCAATAAAATCAGAAACTTAAGAATATAATGGAATTTATATTGTAAAATAACAACCAAAGCTAAACTCCGAGTTTCATGAGTCTAGAAATGAGAAAGCAACAGATATACCATTTCTTAGAATTAGCAGTAAGGAAGTTTTCATTCCACATTTCAGAAATCAATTTCCTATTGGACTTCAAAGGGAGCTCATATTAATTCAGATTTCTGCAATTTTTTTAAATTTTTATTTTTTGAATGAACATCAAAAATACAAGTACTGTTTTCATTCTTAATATTAGTCAAGAGAAAATCAATGATAAGAACAGTAAAAGCAGCAAGAGCAACTATATTTGTAACCAATACCAAAAAACCTGATGATATTTGGAGAAACAAAGTGAGCCATGGGTGCAATATACATATTCACTATCAAAATGCATTCTTCTACTGATATTTATCAGGAATAATCCTACTAAGCATTAAAATCTTAAGATTTGATAGTACCACCAATACAAATTATTCAATTCTAATTCTGTAGACAGAATCTTACTTGAAATGACTGTTAAAGATCAACCTGTCCTCTTATCTTTGGATGAAAGAAGTTTCATGAAATATTTTTATATGCAAAAACTTTAATCACTGTAAAAGCCACTAAGCAAGAAATCATCAAAAAAAAAAAAAAAAACACTAAACCATACAATGAACAATTTAAAAATTAATCCTATTTTGTTGAATGTGGGTAATTATTCAACAATATAGATATGTGGGCATTATAAATTAACAAGTCATGTATTACAGTAACTGGCAATTCATTCACTGAGAAAAATTATATGCACATGCTACTGAAACATATGACAACTTTGAAAATCACAGTGAGAATATAGCCTAATCTACAGCAGATTAGGTGATATAATAACTAACAGACAATGGAGCAAACCTAAAAACACTGCTGAAGAAGGAGGGAAAAAATTTAGCTCATAATATGAACTAAACAAAATACCTTAGATGCAGCATATGACATTTCAGCTAAATTAACCAAAACAGTGAACCATAAATAAGCAATATAAAAAGAGCGTCTTCAAATCAATTTTAACTTATTGAGTGTTGGGTTAAACATAAAATGGTTGATCAAAGACCAGAGACCACAGATATCAGAGTTCTGAAAAAAATTAAGGAAGTTAACAGATAGCATTAGTGACAGAATCATATCAACAATATTCAAAGAACTTGACAATGTTAACATTCAAGAATATGTGAGCAGAGCTAACCTCAAGTGGTTTGGCCACTAATAGAATGTGGAAAGGTTAGCAAAACAGGTGTCTAATGACAGGATGACCAAGATCTAGGTGAACTGAAGATGTCAGCAGTCTTAGCAGATTACAATATAAGACTTGCTGATACTAGATACCTGACAAATAACAGATTAATTAATAGTAAGCTAGTAATGATACAAACTTAATCATGTAGCTATTATAATATATACACTGCTTAGGGGTACATATCAAGAATATGATATCTGTTTTGTCTTGCATATGAAACATTTAATTAATACTTTTAAGCTGCAATAATTGTACATAATAATAACAAAAAATAAAACCTAACTGGTCATAAAATAAAAATTAGTAACTTTTATCATTTACACTTTATACACAGTGACCTAAGAATTAGCAGAACAACCTGTTATAAACCTCATCAATGCAATAAGTAACAACTGCTCATGAAATATCATTAAAACTTCAAGATAACCTGGTGTATTCTACAGGATGATGATCCTCAGGACTGTTACAACTGGTTGTGAGGATTATCTGTCCATAATCATATTCTGGAGATTGTGCATTATGAGAATGATATGTGATCTAATTTATGAGCAATCAATAAATAAGTCTTTCTTTATTTGGGGAGTGAAGAACCAAGATTTAGGTGATGTATGTTATTTTGTTTCATTTGTATCTTGTTGCACATTTTAAATCAATAATCACTAGTGTAATTATCAAAACAGTGGACTTCAGCTAAAACAGTTCATAACAGTGTAAATATATTAACACCATAACAATAATGGAAAAAATTTCAAACTTCTCAGTAATTAACTTAATGCTTTATGGATTAAACAAAAAAGATTGTTACTTAATTAACCTCCCTACCAGCCAAAGTGGATGAAATAGTGAGCAGTGAATCAAATTGCACTTCTTATCCATGTTATTCAATGGGTGTTACAGAATCATATCCAAATTTAGCTGGATGTCTATAGACTGGCCAGTTGGGAGGTTAAACAAAAAAAAAATTACATCTTTAATCACAATAACACACACACACACACATATATATATACGTGTGTGTGTGTATGCAATGATCGTCCACAGTTATGCAATTTATGTTTGTCAAAGATTTCCTAAAATAAAGTAGATTTTGGCCCAAGAAAAGAATAATTAACATTACTTGATCAATTGAAGTAAGACACTAAGAATACTGTCACTGAAATTATTTTTAATAGGTTTTACTCAGAAACATCTACATTTCACTGTCAAATTGCCTCAGAGAATCATCAGGATAAATCATCACATTAAAAAAGGCTGTTGTGTCCTAGGAAACAATGTTGAAAAAAAAAAAAAAAAAAAACTAAATTCAGATTAGTTAAAGATTTCATGTCTTTAGCATACATTGGTGGGCCTACCCAATATATCGCTTCTATAGTATAAAATGTTGGCAATGGAATCTCCTTAAAGAACCGTACTGACGTTGACGTGTTCACACACTGATAAATACATGGATGCAGTGGCGCACTCAGGATTTAATCTTGGAAGGGGCCGAGCGCTCAGGATTTAACCTTTGGAGGGGGCCGAGTTGAGTAGACGTTTTGCGAATACACACTACACATCGCATACCACCTATAACTGAGCATCTGCAGTGATCGCTAATTCATAAGTAGCACACAACATAAATAAAAAAAAAATGAATTTTAATTAGGAAAAGATTTTTGGAAATTTTTCTAGTGTTTTTTCCTTTTCTTTGGGGGGGGTGCCTGGTCCCCTTGCCCCCCCCCCCCTGGGTGCACCACTGCATGGATGTGAAATGTCCATGGAAACTGAAATAACATTTGGATATTATTAGTATAATGTGGATATAAAGCATAAATTATTTGATATATTTCATCAATATATGTTTGCTTGGATGGTTAAACCAATGCAAAGCCATTTACTATCAGTGTTCCTTTCCAAACCTATTTGGGAAGGTAAAGCCGAATATTGTAGCAATATCACAATACAAACACGTCAAGTCTTCATGGAATAGTCACTGGCTTCATATGCTTATTACAAAGCCACCTCATGATCTGGTCTTCAATGAGTCTAGTGAGGTATGCTTGCATGCGAGTCTAAATAAGCCTAATTCGGCATGACATTTGGAAGCCACTCATCTATCCATATTGTATATCAGATCACTTCTATGCCAATACCTAAAAACCCTACAAAACAATGGAATGCATATAGCAAATGTATACAAGACATGTCATGTGTATAAACTCTGCTCTTATCTCAGGATTATGCTTTGTTTTTAGGAACTAACTTTTTGTGAGTCTTCCAGGTTTTATTTTTTATGTTTAGTTTCTAATTTTTTTTTTTTTTTAAATCCTGATGATGCTGTCAGATCTGACAGTAAAATGTAGAAGGTTTTCTTTCAATCCAATGGAATGCAGTATGCATTCCATTAGATTGCCCCAGCAAACGTTCTTATTCCATATTTTGATCCAACGATGTTTCCTTTGCCAATTATTTACTGTAATTTGTTTTCAAGTTGCTAAAAAACTATAATAATTTAAAGAACAATCACATTCTTACTACTTTTATGCAACAAAATATACATCTTTTTTCTCAGTTTTCAATCTGATAATTATTAGAATGTTTGCAAAGTTATTACACTGCTGCCAAGATATTTATTGTTCATTTTCAAAAATTATATTTATATCTTAAAATTTTAACCTTTTTGAAAGATTACAATTTCTATTTAGTTTTTCTAATAATAAGCATTGCTAATTAAGCAAATATTTCACAAATTACAGATCAATCACACAAATCTGATATTATACCAACTGTTTACTGGGATGTTTCTTGCTCTTGAATAAAGCCAATATCAGAGACTAATGTATTGTGAAATACACTCCATATGAAATGTATTTCACATTAAAAGGGAGGATCAACTTGAAAAATGATAATAAAACAATTGACCATTTTAGACAAGTAACAACACCATGTTACCAAAATTTATAGAAATGGATTCAATGATATTAATTTATCTGCTATATAAAATTTCTTTCTTCCATGTAATATTTAGAAAAACTGACTTTTATAAATGCATAAAATGCAAAATCATTCAATACATTTTATACATATATGCACATTAAAAAAGAAAGTCAACACCCTTCATTTTAATGGAAGGTATAAATGATGATCAGAATGATACATATACTAATGACTACACCCAATATAATGGAATCTCTTCTTTTTCTAAGATTAATCCTTTGCACAAGACTGTTGATCAATGGAAAACGATCTACTTCTAGTTAAGGATGTACTTTTTTTAAAAAAAAATATAACTGTCTTAAATACTGTTTAAAAGGACTACACAATGCTAGCTTTTTCAGTTATTATTTTTCTTATACATTCCTGTTTATGTTATGCACTCTCCCCACACACACATCATTAATCCTTCCTGTCAGAAAACTGTCTTCACCCTACCACACACACACACATCAGTAATCCTTCCAAAAAGAAACTTGTAAGGACCAAAGTTTGTTATATTATAGAGGTGTTTGATATAGTATGAATTGACTGTAATTCATAATGTTACTGTTTGGACCAAATATTAACTTATTTTAATTTAAAATGAAACACAGAATACTAATTTACCTGCAGTTCCTACAGCACGTTTGATATGTGAATATTTCACTTCTCATATCATGGATCATCATCAGTGTAAAACAGTTTGAAATCAATAAATTAAACAACAATGAAGGTATAAGGAGAATGAAATGTTCCCTTATATGCAATTGTAGACAGTCAAGTAAAAAACGATACTATTTAGATCAGTTGAAGTGTGCATGTATGTGATTTTTGGCACAGAGAGCCCATTGTTGAGGCTGAGATTTTGGTGATGCTGAAGTACTTTGGAAAGAGAAACTCATATTTATCGGAACATCATCTTGGAGGAAATGTAATATTGGTGTTCAGGAAGGCATATAGAAAGAGATTGGCCTGTTTGTCTAAAGTAGAATAAGTTGCAGTTGAATTTGATTGAATAGAACTCAGGTAGCAGTAGAGATGGAATTTTATCTCTTGGTGATGGTATCAATGAGTTAATCGAATTTATAGGCTTAAAAGTTGTGGAAATATTAAACTTTTTTAAGGTGCAAGAAATGTGTTTGAAATGCCAGATGGGTCTTCTCTTTTAACAGAAGGCAGAGAAAAATTGTCGATAATCTTCTTGACTGCTCTAGGGTTGAGAATTAAAGTTTCTTTGAAAAAAAGCATTTAATAATGCCATACTTTTGTGAGGGATGGGGAGACAAAATCTGATGGATATATATCAACCTGAAAGGAAGGTTTGCAAAAAACAGATGTTGACGAGAGCCATAAGGATCTAGATGTCAGTTTGAAGATTTTTCTTACAAATGTTCCTCTAGTTGATCCTAGAATTTTTATCATCCAGATTTTCATCAGATATTCTAGACATCTTCAAGTTCGTCATGAATTCTGGATATTTTAGCTGGAATGAAAAGCTTTATTGACAAATTGAAGGTAGGTACTGTGAAGGTTCTCTTGCTAACCCCTGTTTAGAACAACTAGAAGAGAAAATTTTAATAATTTATCCAAAAGCTTCAATACAGCTTTGCTATATGGATGATGTTTTTTGCTGTGTGGAATAATTCACATGAACAATTACATGTCTTCTTACAAAAATATTAATAATCAGAGCGAAATTAATACTCTTTCTGAACACCAATCCTACATTTGCTCCAAGAAATGGAACAAACTGCATCTTATAGAACACAGGATTATTAATACTAGACACAGGATCCTTTGGTGTGTATATATTTGGTGTGTTTAAAAACTGGCCAACTGGATATGGTGTAAAATATATGTATCTTATGTATTTAATACAGGATGTTTATAATTTTTTTAATTATTTAATATTTCCGTATTGCATTATGTTTATTTTTTGCAAAGGTAGGGGAAGGAGAGAATCCAACTTATGTAAATTTCAACTTACATGAGGAGTTGTGGAATGGTCTACTTACATATGTCAAGGAGTGTCTGTATTTGCAATTAATTCATTTTAATTAAATATTTTCGACTGTGCTCTACATGTTACTTACTCAGAATATATTAATTAGGTTCCTATAGATCCAAATTTGCAAATATCATGACAAGTGATTTAAACTAATACTGTTAACTAAAAGATAAATAAATTAAAAAATATATTTTTCAGTTAACTAAAAACACACTTATCACATCCATGGCTCACTACTGGCAAGAATTCTCTTATAGCTCATTTCATTTGTTAAATGATCACTTTAATATGGTATATTCTTGTAAATAAGGAAGAAATGAGGAAGGACTGAAAATCTGAAATAGCTGATTGAATATATATATATGTGTGTGTGTGCGTGCAATTTAAAGAGGTTTAAATATTGGGTAATGTGTGGTCTAAACATGTTTAAGCAGGTTTATACATGCAATGATAGTATAACAATCAAATGTCATACAAGTTTGGGGGAGGAGATATCTTGTTAAACAAGGACTCAGAGCAAACAGTAAAAATTCAGTTACTGATCATACTGGAATGTTGATGGCATTGCCAAAGCAACTAAGGCTGTGAGGCAAGTACACTGCATAGAAAGAAGTCAATGAACACCATAGTGTGAAAAACAAACAGCCATGGTGCCCACCTTAATAAGATGCAGGACTTCCTTTTACTGCAATGGCTGCAGCATTTATACAGGGTATGCTTTCCACAAACGTACCATAACAATCAATGGGAATTTTGGACCATTCTTCCTATAGGCATGTAATGAGGTCCTGGACTGTTGTGGGATGCAGACATCCCTTGATCTCACCCGACACTACAGTTCATTCCACAGATGTTCAATAAGGTTGAGGTGAGGGCTCGGTGGAGTGCCAATCATGAGTGTTCATGTCCACAAACCATGCATTTACAGCAGCAGTCTTATGACGCAGTGCATTATCTTGCTCAAAGAGACAATAGTCAGCATTGTGGTTTCTACAGAATGAAGTCAGCATTTTTACAGAACAAAGGTTCTGTAGAAATGACACAAAGTAGGAAGCATTGCATTGTCCAGAATGTTCAGATACCACTCGGTGTGTAGAACGATTCATCACTGCATAATACAGCTTTCCAAACTTCCACATCCCACTGTACACATTCTTTGCACTACTGAAAATGATGTTGCATGTTATTTCGGGTAATGTGAGGCTTGCATATTGCAGCCAATTTCCATCTTTCTCAATCACAGATAGCTAGTCCAAGACTATCAATGATTTTAATTGTCATCTAGGGAGAAGAGTATGGACGACAACTGCTGCTATCTCGTGGTCCCTAACACTATATGTTATTGTCAGAAATAGTGAAAGTTCTGTGGTTGATTTTCTTGAGTTGTAAGATTAAAAAACCTGAGTTACCAGGAGAAAACCTTTCTTTTTTTCATTCTCATGGCAGAGATCGGTTAATTCAGGATCCAGTTGAAGAAAGGTTTTGAAAAAGGTTATCTCTCTCTCTCTCTAGTCTGTGACTAGAATCAAACTTACAAAGATTTTTCTTTGGGTGGCCTAGCACTATGGATACAAATGAACTTGAATTGCTTTCTCAAATAATATTAGCATCTCAACCAATAAAACTCTATAAAAGTATTATGTTACAAAAATGTAAATTTGTATATTGATCACTAACATTAAAATGCATGCTCTATGAGCTAACAAATCAAAAGCAAGAACTCAAAGATGCATTGATGCACTATTGGATCAAAAATATCTCGATACCCCCTTCACAGTAGCAAATACGACTATATACATTACGACTATGGCTCATTCAGGTATAAAAGGAAGCAAGTATGCTTCCTTTTATACACTTGTTGCTGAGTTCCAAAAAAGCCTCTGTAAGCAACACCAGCATCACAACTGTTCACCAGGAGCTGAAGGGCATGGGCTTCCATGGCCACAACTGCACACAAGCCTAACATCAGAAAGGGGAACACCAAAGGTTGGGTAGAGTGGTGTAAACCCACTACCATTGGATTCTGGAGCAGGCCAGGAGTGATGAATCACACTTCACCATCTGACAGTCTGATGGACAAATTTGGGTTTAGCAAATGCCAGGAGAATGCTACCTGTCTAAATGTGTTTTGCAAATTATGAAGTTTAGTGGAGGAGGTGTCATGATCTGCAGCTATTTTTCATGGTTAGGACTAGACCCTCTCCTGGTTCCAGTGACAAAGAATTTAATATGTGGCCTATAATGAAATTCTGGACAATTCTGTGTCCAACTTTATGACAACAGTTTGGTGAAGGCTTTTTCCTGTATCAACATGACAATGCTCCTGCCCACAGTCTGTGCAGGAATGGTTTGATGAGATGGGTGTTGAAGAACTTGACTGGCTTGCACATATCCTTGCTCTCAACCTGATCAAACAACTGTGGGATGAATTGAAACATCAATGGTGACCCAGGCCAAATTGCTTGACATCACTGACTGACCTCACTAATGTTTTTCTGGAATAACTGAAAGGAATTACTGCAACAACAACATACCCAAATCTAGTGGAAAGCCTTCCCAGAAGACTGAAAGCTGTTATAGCAACAAAGGTTGAACTGTAAAATGTTGTATAGACAGAATTTTTTAGATTAGACTCTTTCTATACCGATTTTACTGAGGAATTCAAATTAATTTACTATACTTGTAATTTTGGTTAATATTTAACTATTAATCTGCTGTAAAACAAGCATGTCAAACTCAAAGGCTAACACGGGCCAAATAAACAAGGTTTAAGTTTATTTGGGCCGCAAAAAACAAAAACTTCAATTTTCATAAAAACGCAGTTTATTTTGAAAAGTACAGTATAAAAAAAGAACAAGAACAACGATAAAATTAATGTTTTCTCCCTGACACTTGACATCTCTTCTCTGCTGCTATCTTTCCTACTTCGGGGAAAATCTTGTTCGCAGTGATTACTTTCAAAACTGATCCAAGGTGAATGTCAGTAATTCTGGATCTGACAGGAGATTTATTTCCCTTCATAATTGTAAATAACTGCTCACACTGATAAGTACTTCCAAACATGGATATAATTTCATATGCGAATTTTCGAGTATTTTTAAACCTGGCAGGTAAATATTTGTAAAATCCAGGCACGCCAACTTCACTGAATTTTGCCTTCAAATCTGAATTGCACTGGATCTCAATTACCTCCATTTGCATTTGATTAGGTACTGATTCAATATTTATTGAAAAAATCGAAGTAAACAAAGAATACTTGTCTTCCAAAAATTTAAAATCAACAAACCTTGTTTCAAATTCAGTTCTAAGGCTTACAATTTTTTCTGCGTATTTTTGATATGATGCAGTTTCACTTAAACTTGATTTGTTCATGTTGCATGTTGGAAAGTGCATTAAATCTTCATTTTTCAACTGCTTTTCCCAAAGAACTAGTTTACATTTGAATGCCTTAACTTGGTCACACGTTTGTAATGATCTGATCTTTTCCTTGCAGTTTTAAATTTAAATCATATAAGCGTTTTGTTATATCAACCATGAAGCATAAATCTTGCAACCACACTGTGTCAAAAAACAGGCCTGTGTCTTGATTTTTAGTTATTAAGAACTGACATATTTCTTCTTTCGAGTCCTAGAATTGTTTAAGAATCTTGGAGCAGGATAGTCAACGTAAAAGTTGAAAGAGCAGGATAGCTCTTTCAACTTTTCTTGTCTCATTAATCCCTCGTAATTATCATATTTTGATTTATGTTGTTCATAGTGACAATTAATGTTGTATAACTTTGGTACACTGATAACATTATTACATATTAAGCAGATTATTTTATTTTTTACTTCACAGCAAAAATACTCCAATTTCCACTTTTCTTGGAAATTTCGATGTTCATCAGCAATTTTTCATTTATTACTATCACTTGGTTTCGATAGAGACATGCTGAATACAAAGGATTGATAAAAATGAATAATCGTTAACATAAAATAATAGAATATTTTAATAAAAACTGATATTTTTTTTTGAACATCAATTTACCAGACACTAAATAACTGCACAAATTAATAAGCGTAATGTGAATAAACTTATTTTTCTTGTTCACCGAAAGCGATATATTTCCTGTTACGCACACCAAACAAGTCAGTTCAAACAAGACTCACAACTAGACGTGGGCATGTGATAGTAGGTATATAATTGGCTGGTAGAAATAGTGAGGGAAATGGTTCGCCTGCATGTAAAGGAAATGCATGCAACACAGCTATATGTAGTAATCACTTTAATTGGCAAACGTTTGGCTGGGCCCAAAAATATTTGTTGCGGGCCGCATGTGGCCACGAGTTTGACACCGATGCTGCACAACAACAAAAGACAAAGAAAAAAAAAATTTGAATGAATTGTAACAATAGATTGTTAAGACAATGAAATATTCCAGACGGGATTAAGAATAAGACCTAAGGCCATCACACACACGAAGGTCAAGAATGTATGGGGTTTCCCGCCTTAACGCAGCGACCTAAAAAGAAAAGTGGGGGAAAAGACCTCTATGAATACTCAAGGGAATAATAAAGTAGCAAGACCCAAGGTCGATTGAGCAGCAGAAAAGGGGGAGACATCGAGAGAAAAATTTTTTCGAGGAAAGTCAGTCATCGTGAAGAGGGTTCGTTGCGGAGAAGGTCAGCCGTAGTTAGCTAGAAGAGGTAGTGCCGATGGTCGTCGTGAGATAAGTTCATTTTCGTCCAGTTTCTGTTCTCGCTCCCGGTTCGAGTGTGTCCTGCTGCTTCTAGGTCAAGAGATTCCGTTCCAGCCAACAGACACCCAAAGATGCTAAATGGGTTGTTTATGCAATGTAGAAAGTAAATTCCGGATTTCTAGCCGCCAAGGTTCCTGATGATCTCTGCCTGTGGAAGTGCCCTAGTCGATATCGGAAAACGGTGCCTGTGTGTGTATGCAATATATGCAATATCGGAAGGAAGAAGATGATAACGATCTCAAGGATCTACTGATGTGGACCAGATGACTAAATACCAAGTAAGGTCTATTATATGTGATTTAAATAGAGGCAGAAATTGTAGCAGAGATTGCTCTAGCTGTGTTTTTGTTAGTATTACTTCAGGACTGAAGGCAATTAGCTAACCATTGAGAAATAACTTGCTTAGTTGTGTGAGATAAGATAGCATTGTTAAAAAGTAAAAGGTTAATGTGCTTAATGTTATTTATTGTCCAATCTTGCCTGTGGTACAGTATGTGTAGGTCTGATATTTTGTATGACTTAAGTGTAGGCACAAATATTACTTAGTCTGTTTACTTGAAGGAAAGTTGTTGAACTAGATTGGATAATTTAAGATCGAAGATAATATTGCTCAGAAGTATAGAGTCGCGAAAAAGATTGTGTGATTAGTGTTAACTCTAGTGTATACTTTAGCATGAATAAATTGTTTTGTTTGTCAAATAACTTGCCTGATTCCTATATATCAATCCACTTCTCATAAAAAGACCGAACCTGTGTGACCTACGGAGATAAGTAGCCACAAATGAAGAATAGAGTTTTGCATTGCTTGAAACAGTAATAAGTGTAAGAGATAATTCCATGCTTTGCTGAGTGTTTTCTTGTGGAAGGATATTTAAGTCTTATCTGCAATTTCTGATGATGCAGTTGTAATAAATAAATAAATTTTTCAGAAATCAATATAGAAAAATGCTTATAGTTTAGACAAAGGGATTCACTCCAGCCAGGGGAAATTCCTATTTCGTGCACGTGATTAAGCATAGTTACATCATTGAGAAAGGGGTGGGGGAGTCTAATTGACAGAAGGGATTAACTGTAGTAGACTAAATCAAGCAATGGATTAAGAACGATGGAGTCACGACTGTTAAGTATAATAAGTTAAGTAAGTTGAAATAAACAAGATATATAAGTATATATTTCGAACAAGGTGTAGGATCAAAACTTAAAGAAAATAAGTATCATAAAAACATTTTTATATATTTATATATTACAGAACCAACTCCATATTAATCTTTCGTATTGGAGTGACAGTTGGGATGAGCAGGCGTCGAGATATTTTTGATCTGATAGTGTGTATTATAAATTATAAAGCCAGTAGTTGTGGTAGGCTCCTGTCAGCTGAGTGGAGGCTTGAATTGGTTTGAAGACTGAAGTTCTGTTTCACAAAAATCCTGTTTTGGGAAAATGCTTGCATTAAATTTGACATCAACATGGTGATATCAAGGGAGATTAGTTACCAGGACAAATAACGAGAAGCATATTAGCCCAGGATAGAAATGTAGCAGACAAAAGTTTCTGCATTGCACAGTAGCAGGATTGCATCTGTGAGCAGGTACTACTTGGTAGCCAGAACAACATAATAAGACCCAATTATTTTAATTGTTGAGTGCAGGATTATGCATTTTGGATTGAAAACACTGCAGGCTGAGTATTATATTAATAGATATTTGGGGATAATAGTGGACAATGAGTTAAAATTTAGAGGGCACACTGCCATGATGGTTAAGATATCACATCAGGTAACTGTAATGTTGAAAAGAATACTAATATGTAAGGATAAGGGGGTAATTCTCCCACTTTACAAGGCCTTGATAAGATCTCATCTGAACTTCTGTCTCAGATATGGTCATCTAGGTTCCCTGGATATGAGGAAACAGTGGAAAAGATCCAGTACTGGTTAACCAAAATCATATCTGTCTTCATATGCAAAATTTTGCATATGAGGACTGATTGAAGAAGTGTGGTCTTCAAAGTTTGATAGATGAAAGAGAACAGATATGATAGAAACACACAAGTTAGTAAGAAGTTTTGATATTATAGATATAGGGGAAATTTTGCAGATCTTGGCAGGTGTGGGAGAATTTAGAGTCATCCCTGGAAGATGAGTAAGAGTTTGGTCAGAAAGAATGTGAAGTCCAAATTAATTTCATGGTGTGTAGTGATAGAATGGAATAAGCTCCCAGTGGATATTGTGAGTGCATAATCAGTAAAGGTTTTTAAGAGAAGATACTGAGAGGTATCAAGGAATTACACCTTCCACAGCCTTCTCTCAATGAGTCCCTGACTCCCTAAAAGTGTCTACATATAATAACAGAAATATTAATACTATATTTCTTTAGAATAAAAATGTTTATTTTTTTAAAAATTATTTATACCACCTTTTTTCAATACAATTTTTGTTTATTAATATTTATTGATTTTCTTTTAATATAGCTTTTTCTGAAAATGTAAGAAATTCCATTAGTATTTATGAAAATTTTTAATAATTTTACCAAATTAACAGTAATTGAAAAAGTCGATAAATTTCCAATCCCTAGCTCCAAGATAACTCATATAAAAAATATAAAAAAATTCAGCTTATCGCAAATAGATTGCTATGTTGCAGCATGCAACAACTGAAAATAAAATAAAATAAATAAAATAAAAATAAATTCAATTTGAAAGAGCCAAATGGCACAAATTTATCCTTCTCCCCCATTCTAATGGCAGTGAAACCTTCTGGTGCAACTTTCCCATCCATGCTTCCACATTCAGATGTTCCTATTGTAACATCACCCAAATACAAGGCTGATCTACTAGCATCATTATTCTCTTTCAGTTCCAGCACTGATGACCACAGCCAAACTACTCCCTCCCCATGCTCTACCAAGAATTACTCGCTATATACCACTAGTTTTCTACCAGAAACAAATCTTACTACAAAACTTACCTTGAAAAAATTTGTGCTTTAGGATGGAAGATACTCTCTCATCCTCCATATTCTCCTGACATTTCTCCAAGCAATTATCACCTTTTTTTTTTTTTTTGGTGGTAGACAATCACATGAGAAATACAGTTCCACAATAAAACAGAGATTGAGCAGAAGTTGCTATTTATTACTTCTAAAGACAAAACATTTTATAAAAGCAGAATTTACAAAACTTGTATCTTGTTTGGAAAGAGTTGTAGATTGTGAAGGTGCTTATTTTAATGAATAAAACATTTTATGAAAATTTCTGCAGTTGTTTATTTTTTATTATGAAAAACTGCACAAACTTTTTTTGGTTACCTGATAAATGTCCTGCAACCATTTCAAACATTCAACACTCAATGTGCCCTTCAACTTTTTTCCAGAAAGAAATTAAAAGAAGAAGAATTTTGTCCAAATAAGATAATGAAAAGTCTCCAGGTCCAAGTGGCATTCAGACTGTTCTGAAGTTTGCACTCCAGAGTCAAACTGTTCAACAAAAGAGTCAACTCCTGTCCATATTGCTTTTTTATACTCTTTTATTCCACTAGTACTTATTCCACACCCTGGATATTAGCCCAAGTACAACCATTCAGATGGATGACAAATCTTTACCATCAAAACTATCATCCGATTCCTCTGATTTCAATGCTCTTCCAAGTAATGGAGAGAACAACTAACACTCAACTCCTACATTGCCTTAAAGGCTTCAAAGTAATAAATGATCACTTTATTAATTTGTATAGATTCTGCCACAGTCAGTCAGTCAACAAGGAATCTGCTTACTTATGTCATCTACCTTTAGAAAAATATCATGAAAACGTTTGATGAATCATAAGTGGGTGCTCATGATTATCTCCAAGGCTTTTGAGTAGGTTAGGCAAAAAAAAGTTTATTAAGTAAGCTCCCAATCAATCACTAGGTGGTGAGCTTCTTCACTGGATGCTCACTACATGTGATGGTGAATGGTCCCTTATCTTCAAAGGGACCAGCCTCTTCCTCCTAATTGTCAATAATCTACTACTATTGGCTGCCAACTCATATACATTTTGTTGATGACAACCCACTCATTCCTTTTCTCCTTTGCACTATGCAAACTATCTCAACCTCCACTGCTGTAAATTCTGACCACTAAGCTATTCTTTACTGGTGAATGATCTGCTAGCATTCACTAGGGTTCAGATAATCTTGTCTGAAGTCCAGTGAGTGCCAGCAAAGCACAACCCTACTACTGACTTCTAGAAGTTTAATCTCTTATGTGTTTCTCAAGGAATAACTGGTCATTAAATCAAGCATGAATGAGATTTTTCTTTCTGCTCAATTCTCTTCTCATGAACAGTACTAACATGCAGTAGGATGTCCAAGAAACCTCTCCATATGGAATCAGCATAAACAAAGTCCAAAGTTAAAATGAAAAATAGGATATTATCAGCATGTCATCATCATTTAGAGTACTACTTGAGGTTTTTTTTTTTTTTTTTTAAATGCAATACCCACCCATGAAAGGTTGTAAACCTACACTACATTATTATCATTAGTGAGCTAAATTTTTCTTTTTTTTATATTAAGAGTCTTGTAGCTTGGTGGTATTGTATTTGTGTGTGTATTATTAAACCAAATATGGAATTTTTTTCCAGCTGCTTTTCAGCTTTTTTTTCAGCCTCCAATAAACTTTAAGTTTAATTTTGTCTTGCACCTGGTTAAAAAACAAACATGGATGTCTGAAGAAGACTGCACAAGAATCTATGCCCATGGTGACATGGATTTTGTGAAATCCCTGAAATCCAGCAACAGGCTGCTGCAACAAATCAGCAGTCTGTTGATTGCACAGTATGGATGAGTAATAACCATTCAGACAACCAGGTCAGCTGGAATTTGGCCAAGGTTTTTTTTTTTTGATAGTCTAATAGAGATAGTGTAGCAAGGCCAGTATAGTGATATTTGCTATAGTAAGAAATAGCAATTACATCAAGGAAACAAGGAAATCAGCATTTCCATGAAACATTATGCATGACTGTGTAATAATTTGTGTTATCAATGAAACTGAAAGCCAGGAGATAAGAAAAACCTTGTTTCAACAATCAAGTTTTAATTTTGCGAGTACAAAAGGATACTTGCTAATGTAGTCATCTTTGTCTGAATAGCTTTTGCTGCAATTCTTTGATTGATTAATTCTTCTTTGGTTTTCATAGCAATGCTAAATATAAGAAAAATGGCAGTCATTTATCTATCTATCTATCTATATATATACAGGGTGTTCGGGATAAATTTGACATATTTATAATTAATTATATTTTTCCGTAAGTTACATGTATTAACACACACTTCTCTTCATTTAAAAGTTTGGACCCTTCTTCATTCATATACAAGATGTCAGAAAGGATGGATAGCTGGAACCCACCTGAATCATGGAAGAGAATAACTTGTATCATGATGATTCGTGCCCGCCATCAAAATAAGGATATTACGACTGCTGCCCAATGCTCCCTGAATACAGTAAAAACAATCAGGCATGAACTAGAGACTTGCAATGGTGACTACGAGGATGTAGCAAGAAGAAAGATCCCTAGCAGACGATCTGATCGCGTTCGTACAGCAGAATTCCTCGCAAATCTGCAGGAACAGGTGTTGAAGAACCCTGGCATTGGAATTCGGGCTTTGTTCGTGGAGTTGCTAACTGTAGTCAAGCCCTGGATAACAAGGGTAGCCAATGGTAGGCCGTATGTATGGCAGCAGGATTCGGCCCCTTGCCACACCTCTGGGAAAAGTCAAAAATGGTTGTCTGAAAATTTCTATGACTTCACCAGTCCAAATGTTTGGCCTCCAAACTCCCCAGACCTTAACCCCATGGATTATTTTGTATGGGGCGCAGTTGAAAAAGACACCAATCGCACTTCCAGTAATACAAAAGCCCAGTTAATGGATAAAATTAAAACAGTTTTTGCGGCCCTTCCCAGGGAGACTGTAGCATCAGCTTGTTCGAGGTTCCGAAGCAGAATTGAAGCTGTGATCGATGCTAATGGTGGTTATTTTGAGTAAATCTTGTTGATAGTATTGTAATTAACTCTGCCTGTAATGTTTTTTTGTCAATTCATTAAATTTAATAGATACAAAGAAGATTTTCTTTTTCCTTACGAAACTGTCAAATTTATCCCGAACACCCTGTATATATATATATAGCAATGCTAAAAAATAGGGAAAATGGCAGTTATTCATGTTTGTATGGAAGAAAAAGCATCTGCCTTACTCACTTTAAAATTAGGAGAACTCATTAATTTAAATGAATTATAAGTTTAAAAAAATGCTGCACTATTCAAAGTGCATTTTAAGCATGCATTTCTTCTTCTTCCCTTCATGTATTAAGCCTAGTGGCCGATTAAAGGGCTATTCTTAGCTCTTCTAAGCCGTACCCGTCCCGAGGATAAGGTGGCTGGCCTTATGAAAGTCTCAATTTGTCATTGTCCATAACAATATCTTCATCTAGGTTCAGGAAACAAGAGTAGAAGAGGTCACAACTTAGTTTTGAGAAGGATAAAATTCAATATCACTTGCTTCTTCATTTTTAATATAATTCTGCCATTGATACAATCTGTTCACTTCGCTATTTTTCTCTGAAATCTAATATATATGGTCTCCATTCTATGATCAAGTGTTTTATTTCTAACCCAGCTCTCAGATCCCTATTAAAACTGATTTGAACACTGTCTTGTATATCTACAGATACTTTAATATTTTGACTAATCTCTCTCGTATTCCATATGAATTTATTCAGCTGACTCCCCACAATACCAGCTTTGCATGTTCTGTTCCCTGATTCCACATGTAATTTTCCATCTTCAATAAAAAGTGTACCAAAATATCTGAAAAAAGAATTGCAGGAAAAAGATCTTGAACACAAAAATCTAGATGGATTGATGCAGTGAGAAGTGCAAGAGGAAATTTAATTGCCTTTGAAGAATGTAATGTAACAGTTGACAATATTGGAATACTGACTGATAGTAGACCTAATTTCAGAAAGACTGTCAATAAGAAGTTAGTAATGTTGTAAAATTTTCATATGGTAACTCTTACAGGTATATATCAGGATCCTTTCTTTTAGGCTTACACGGTGATCCGAATGCATTTTTGAAAATTATGCAGACAACTACCGTGTTTGAATAAAAACTTTAGTTTAATATAACTAAACTCTACATTCGACGTTTCGACCATTATGTCAAGGTCATCTTCTGGAGCATACAACTATACACAGGAAACAAGCTATACTACAATCAAACTGGTTTATTAAAGACACTGACCAACCGCTACAACAATTGTTGGCCTGACCTCTGGTGAGGAAAAATAAATAAATAAATTATACATCAACACTAGAGTCCTATTATTAGTGTTGTCTACTATATACATATATTAACATCATTCCAGCCAATTGGTATGGAATGGTTTCTAATACTAGCTAAGGATTGGCTAGAGTCCTGACTTATGCTGGATCTTTCGGCTGAATGTGTGCCATCCAGATCCTTGGAATTTTCATGCCATCTTTGCTGTTGATATTTGGATGATTTATCAGTATTTCGCAGGATTCCTTAAATTTCCTTTCGTACCAGGTTTTTGTGCGGTGTAAGGAGCAGGTGTTTTTCCAGTCGATTTGGTGTAAGGTGTTGAGTGCGTGGTCTGAGAGGCCTGCTTCACCATAATGGTTATATTTAATGTGTCTAATGTGTTCTTTCTTGCGTATAGGGATTATCCGTCCTGTTTCACAAATGTATGGTAAGTTACAGGTGCAGCGGATGCAACAGACTCCAGGGTGTGCTAATGGGAGGAGAGGATCCTTAGAGGAGTCGAATACGGTTTTAAGTTTAGTGGGTGGTTTAAAGGTGGCATTGAGGTTATAATGTTGTAGGATTCTGTTGATTTTTTCTGATAACCCTTTAATGTATGGGATGGCTATGGTTTTACTGTAATCTACATTCATTTTTGTTGTAGTTTTATAGAGTATTTTATTAACAGTATTTTTGTTATAGCCATTATTTTTGAACGTGTCACTAATGATTTTTGGTTCTTGTTCCAGGGCTTGCTGGTTAGAGCAAATAGTTGTGGCTCTGTTTTTAAGGGTGTTAATGACTCCATATTTTTGTGATGGGTGATGGTATGAATTAGCATGTATGTATTGTCCAGTGTGTGTCAGTTTTCGGTAGACCGTGAAGGATAGACTGCCTGAATGAAGACGGGTGTCTAGGAACGGGAGCGAATTTTGGTTTTCGATTTCGATGATAAATTGTATGCGTCCATGTTGTTTGTTCAGGTGGCTGAGGAATGTGTTTAGGGTTTATCGCCCTTGCAGTCAGATCGCGAACACGTCGTCAACGTATCTAAGCCAGACTGTTGGTCTTAGCATGGCAGAATCAAGAGCCCTTTGCTCAAAGGTTTCCATGTAGAAGTTAGCGATTGGGGGGGGGGGGGATAGTGGTGAGCCCATGGATGTACTTTCTTTTTATAGGTAGAATTTGTTTTGCCACACGAAGTAACCGGACCTTAGTACGTGGGCAAAGAGAGCCGTAATGTCGGGCGTAAATTTGTTCTGTAGTAGGAGAATTGTATCATTGATGGGGACATTAGTGAAAAGGGCAGAAATGTCGAAACTGGCTAACAAGTCGTCTTTGTTGAGCGTTATGTTTTTAATTTTGTTTATAAAGTGTTGTGTGTTTTTTATGTAGGAGGGGGAATGAACTACCAACTCCTTGAGTGTTGCCACTAATTTCTTGGCTAGGTGGTAATTGGGACTGTCTATTCCTTCCACGATTGGTCGAAGGGGCACATTTTGTTTGTGTATTTTCAGAACCCCATATAATCTGGGGGGGGGGCATAGTGGGGTTTGAGTTTTTTAACTGTGTCTGGTGGCCAAGAAGTGACGTACTTGAGTAGTTTTTCTGTTTTATCTTTTATTCTTTTTGTTGGGTTATAATTTACCAATTTATATGTGTTCTTATCGGCTACTAGTTGATTCATTTGAAGTACATACGGCCACCAGACACAGTTAAAAAAACTCAAACCCCACTACGCCCCCCCCCCCAGATTACATGGGGTTCCGAAAATACACAAACAAAATGTGCCCCTTCGACCAATCGTGGAAGGAATAGATTAACACCTAGCCAAGAAATTAGCGGCAACACTCAAGGAGTTGGTAGGTCGTTCCCCCTCCTATATAAAAAACACACAACACTTTATAAACAAAACTAAAAACATAACACTCGACAAAGATGACTGTTAGCCAGTTTCGACGTTTCTACCCTTTTCACTAATGTCCCTATCAATGACACAATTCTCCTATTACAGAACAAATTTCCGCCCGACATTACGGCCCTCTTTTCCCACGTACTAAGGTCCGGTTACTTCGTGTGGCAAAACAAATTCTACCTACAAAAAGAAGGTACAACCATGGGCTCACCACTATCCCCCCCCAATCGCTAACTTCTACATGGAAACCTTTGAGCAAAGGGCTCTTGATTCCGCCACGCTAAGACCGACAGTCTGGCTTAGATATGTTGACAACGTGTTCGCGATCTGGCCGCACGGGCGACAAATGCTAAACACATTCCTCAGCCACCTGAACAAACAACACGAACGCATACAATTTGCCATCGAAATCGAAAACCAAAATTCGCTCCCGTTCCTAGACACACGTCTTCCTTCAGGCAGTCTATCCTTCACGGTCTACCGAAAACTGACACACACTGGACAATACATACATGCTAATTCATACCATCACCCATCACAAAAATATGGAGTCATTAACACCCTTAAAAACAGAGCCACAACTATTTGCTCTAACCAGCAAGCCCTGAAACAAGAACTAAAAATCATTAGTGACACATTCATAAATAATGGCTATAACAAAAATACTGTTAATAAAATACTCTATAAAACTACAACAAAAATGAATCTAGATTACAGTAAAACCATAGCCATCCCATACATTAAAGGGTTATCAGAAAAATCAACAGAATCCTACAACATTATACCCGCAATGCCACCTTTAACCACCCACTAAACTTAAAACCATATTCAACTCCTCTAAGGATCCTCTCCTCCCATTAGCACACCCTGGAGTCTATTGCATCCGCTGCACCTGTAACTTACCGCACATTGGCAAAACAGGACGGACAATCCCTATACGCAAGAAAGAACACATTAGACATTAAATATAACCATTATGGTGAAGCAGGCCTCTCAGACCATGCACTCAACACCTTACACCAAATCGACTGGAAAAACACCTGCTCCTTACACCGCACAAAAACCTGTTATGAAAGGAAATTTAAAGAATCCTGTGAAATCCTGATAAATCACCCAAATATCAACAACAAAGATGGCATGAAAATTCCAAGGATCTGGATGGCACACATTCAGCCTACCTAATATGAAAGATCCAGCATAAGTCAGGACTCTAGCCAATCCTTAGCTAGTATTAGAAACCATTCCATACCAACTGGCTGGAATGATGTTAATATATGTATATAGTAGACAACACTAATAATAGGACTCTAGCGTTGATGTATAATTTTTTTTTCCTCACCAGAGGTCAGGCCAACAATTGTTGTAGCGGTTGGTCAGTGTCTTTAACAAACCAGTTTGATTGTAGTATAGTTTGTTTCCTGTGTATAGTTGTATGCTCCAGAAGATGACCTTGACATAAAGGTCGAAACGTCGAATGTAGATTTTAGTTATATTAAACTAAAGTTTTTATTCGAACACGGTAGTTGTCTCCATAATTTTCAAAAATGCATTCGGATCACCGTGTAAGCCTAAAGGAAAGGATTCAGATCATCAATGGAAATGATACTCACAAGCGCTGCAATCACTATGGTAAGCTAAAGATTCGTATTTCTCTCTTGATCAATCGGCTGTCCTTTTTAAAAAGATGCAGAGACAATAACCTTATTCCAATCTGCATCAAGCTAAAAAAGAAATTTACGACCGCTAAGGAACTACGTATCTATGACCGCACAGAAAAAGTAATGCTTAGAGAACAGGTTCAAACAGCCCGCCAAAACCTATCTACAACACAAAATCTGGTTTCTAAATTACAATCCAAACTATCGAACTATGTTAATCCAGACATTCTACAAACACTTGAAAGAATTACTGACAATTTGGCCAAACACACCCTGGAAAAGAATAAAGAAAAACTCAAGAAAAAATTCCACAGTTTGAAACAACGGCAAAATATGGCGGCTAATCACAGGAATCCATCCAATCAGAGGACTTCCTCCCCGATAAACACCAACAATGAACAACAAACAAGGGAGACAAGGAAGAACCATGTGATTAACCTATCAAGCCACACCCTGAACAATGGCGAACTTACAGTACTAAATAAAGGACTGAACTACGCAATAGCACTGAAAAAGGTAAACAAATTGGATTTTATCTACCACATTGAAAGAGGCATCAGATCCCTACCTAACAATATAGCAGATAAAATATGACTAGAAACCAGTAATGTCCTGAATACTAAGAAAACCATACAGAACAACCTGACAAAAACAGAATTAGCAGCAATTAAATCATTAAAAGCCAAACAAAACATAATAATAACAAAAACAGATAAAGGCAATGCCACTGTTATCCTTGACAGGTCAACATACGTACTTCAAATGAATCAACTAGTAGCCGATAACAACACATATATGGTAAATTATAACCTGACAAAAAGGATAAAAGATAAAACAAAAAAACTACTCAAGTCCGTCACTTCTTGGCCACCAGACACGGTTAGAAAACTCAAACCCCACTACGCCCCCCCCCCCAGATTATATGGGGTTCCGAAATACACAAATAAAATGCGCCCCTTCGACCAATCGTGGAAGGAATAGACAGTACCACCACCTAGCCAAGAAATTAGCGGCAACACTCAAGGAGTTGGTAGGTCATTCCCCCTCCTACATAAAAAACACACAACACTTTATAAACAAAATTAAAAACATAACACTCGACAAAGACGACTTGTTAGCCAGTTTCGACATTTCTGCCCTTTTCACTAATGTCCCCATCAATGACACAATTCTCCTACTACAGAACAAATTTCCGCCCGACATTACGGCCCTCTTTGTCCACGTACTAAGGTCTGGTTACTTCATGTGGCAAAACAAATTCTACCTACAAAAAGAAGGTACAGCCATGGGCTCACCACTATCCCCCTCCCCCAATCACTAACTTCTACATGGAAACCTTTGAGCAAAGAGCTCTTGATTCTGCCACGCTAAGCCCGACAGTCTGGCTTAGATACGTTGACGACGTGTTTGCGATCTGGCTGCACAGGCGACAAACGCTAAACACATTCCTCAGCCACCTGAACAAACAACATTGACGCATACAATTTACCATCGAAATCGAAAACCAAAATTCGCTCCCATTCCTAGACACACGTCTTCCTTCAGGCAGTCTATCCTTCATGGTCTACTGAAAACCGACACACACTGGACAATACATACATGCTAATTCATACCACCACCCATCACAAAAATATGGAGTCATTAACACCCTTAAAAACAGAGCCACAACTATTTGCTCTAACCAGCAAGCCCTGAAACAAGAACTAAAAATCATTAGTGACACATTCATAAATAATGGCTATAACAAAAATACTGTTAATAAAATACTCAACAAAAATACTCAACAAACTACAACAAAAACTAATCTAGATTACAGTAAAACCATAGCCATCCCATACATTAAAGGGTTATCAGAAAAAAATCAACAGAATCCTACAACATTATACCCTCAATGCCACCTTTAAACCACCCACTAAACTTAAAACCATATTCAACTCCTCTAAGAATCCTCTCCTCCCATTAGCACACCCTGGAGGCTATTGCATCTGCTGCACTTGTAACTTACCGTACATTGGTGAAACAGGACAGACAATCCCTATATGCAAGAAAGAACACATTAGACACATTAAATATAACCATTATGGTGAAGCAGGCCTCTCAGACCACGCACTCAACACCTTACACCAAATCGACTGGAAAAACACCTGCTCCTTACACCGCACAAAAACCTGGTACGAAAGGAAATTTAAGGAATCCTACGAAATGCTGATAAATCACCCAAATATCAACAACAAAGATGGCATGAAAATTCCAAGGATCTGGATGGCACACATTCAGCCTACCTAATATGAAAGATCCAGCATAAGTCAGGACTCTAGCCAATCCTTAGCTAGTATTAGAAACCATTCCATACCAACTGGCTGGAATGATGTTAATATACATATATAGTAGACAACACTAATAATAGGACTCTAGCGTTGATGTATAATTTTTTTTTTTTTTAACCTCACCAGAGGTCAGGCCAACAATTGTTGTAGCGGTTGGTCAGTGTCTTTAACAAACCAGTTTGATTGTAGTATAGCTTGTTTCCTGTGTATAGTTGTATGCTCCAGAAGATGACCTTGACATAAAGGTCGAAACGTCGAATGTAGATTTTAGTTATATTAAACTAAAGTTTTTATTCAAACACGGTAGTTGTCTCCATAATTTTCAAAAATGTATATATCAGGATTTGATGATGACCAGTGGCCAAAAAAAAGTAGTCGATTCTGTAGTAAGAGTTGTGTCACTAGTAGAAAGACACATGCTCCTTTATGAGTAGAGCTTACTCATTAAGTAATGAAACGTTTATGAAAAATTCTGTTCATTTCAAATCTATTTTTTTTTTTAAAAAAATCACATTCTTAAAAATTTGGACGTCATAGTTGATACCACATCTTTATGTGCTAATATAGTCAAATCCCCTCCCCCTCGATATTAAGTTATTCAAATTTATTATGTATGCAATGGGCTTTCCATACCTCTTCCTTTGGGATGGATGGATGGATAAGGGGGGGGGGGCTATACTGTGTGAATTATGTATTTGCTATTTGACTCCACAAACAAGATTTTTGAGATAATGTTTTTAAAATCACCTATCACCCTAAAATGCACTTTACAAGGAAAAATAATAAAATAACTGCCTTCCTCTTTTTTTTTTTTTTTTTTTTTACACACTAGTTTCATGTCGTGCAAATAGTTCACTATCTTTTTCAATTCATAGTAAACCAACAAGCATTGAAAAACACTTGATAACCCATCCAACTGTTCAGTGCAGCAGAATGGATCCTCAAAATGCTAACTTACAGATGCAGAGCTTTTTGCTCTAGTCATTATGCAAGTTAAATAAAAATAGGTAACAGAATAATCAAAGCTGTTATGACTGAACTAGCTGAATAAATGTAATAAAAGGGAAATTGATATCACATTTTTTGCTGGCAAGTTTTGCTGTCACTGGGTAACAGCAAGGCTAGCCAGCAAAGAGTAGGTAAGCAAGAAAGGAGAGCCAAAAAGGTCTAATAAAGCACCGAGTTAAGTTTCTAATTTTGGAAAAGTTTTTATGCATCTTTTACTACTCTCCAAGGATTGCAGGACAGTATAATGTATCAAGTTTTGTGCTTAGTGAAAAGCAAGTAGGATATGTTCCAAGGAGCAATATGAAATCTGCAGAAAAGTTCATTTTATTAGAAGTGCAATTGGAACTGCTCAATTAAATGTATCCCCATTGTCTGAGCAATTATTTTCATGCCTACTTCAGAAAAATGATAGAAAGATGTGTTCAAGGAAACTCACTTACTGAAAGAAGACACGTAAGTATAATAGTTAAATTAGGCCTTTTAACTTTCATTGTAAAGAGTTTGAGAGATAAACCTGAATGGATGAATGAGTGGAAACAATAAAGAAGAGATTGATGGAATAAATGTTGCATTAAGAAGTTCTGATAAAATCAACTGAAATTATAGAACTTTTAGTTGAATGCTATGCTTAGGTTGTTTTATGAAATCTTTGATGTTATCTCTCAGAATCATATTTAACTGTGAGTTAGAGAGTGAAAGACATTTATATATGTAATTTTACTGAGCTCATAAGGGCAATTTTAGAATGACCATTTAACTATTTGTATGTATTAAAAGATTGATATTAGAAATTAGTTTACTACTTTTAATTCTATAGAGAATTACAAAGTCAGATCTCTTTAGAGAGATAAAGAGAATTACTTAATATACAGAAGTTGTATATATTTATATGTTCACAAGAAGTATTTTAATTTTCTACATACTACAGCTTCACTCTTTGAATATACCCAATATGTCGATCCTTTAGGAAAATGTGGGAATGAGATGATACTTCTTCAAAAGTCTACCAATCAGTTCAGAGATGCCAGAAATGATGTACTGTTATTTTCAGTACAAAATATCTGTACTTTCATTTCATTAATGTTAATTACTGTGGTTATCGTGTAATTTATTGTTTATAGTCGTACCACAGGTACCTTTAAAGATTATTATTATTATTTGGACTGTTTCTCTATATTCCTGTCTCTGCTGCAGAATTTTTGAATTTTTTATCTTTGCAATACAACTTCATTATATGTTTTTGTTTTTTCCTTTTCTGATTCTGCCACTCTTGACAGTAAGATGTGTTCTTATTTTCAACTATTTTTCATTAATAATATTTGCACATTTGGGTCTGCAGTTCACATCTGAGAGTTCTTAGACTGAGTCTTTACAAAACTTGAGTAAACATTTGCAACTTTTTTTTTTTTTATACCCACTTGTACACTTATTTCTTTTCAGTGAGATATTCATTTTTGTCCTGCTCAACACCAGGTAATGGTCACTGCATATTCCAAATCCCTCTTGTATACTGGACCAGTCTAAATTCAATACTATCAACAATCATCATAATAATCTTTCTTTCTCTTATTCTCTCCACAAGAATCCATACACATTTTATGTTGTAATGGTATGTTAATAAATAGTAGGTTTCTTCCTGATGAGAAACCGAGTTTTAAATGAGCCACTTATTAGCCCTACCTTTTCTCCAATTTTTCCAAAAATATATGTATAGGATTACTTACAATGGCATAATAGCTATAAATAAAGAAAATACTGATTTTGTTAAGTCTCCAACAAGACTTTTATGTTGACTATCCTCTCTAATGATTCAAATTCCTCTACTTTTCCCTACTGGAACCTTTTGCATGACCAGAGGCTCCAAATCCATTTCTCCTTGCCCACCTTCCAATTTTGTAATTTGCCAACATTCACTCCATTTGAAAATGTCTCCTATTCATGAAATTTATTTTCATTAGAGTTGAATTCCATACTACTTCTTTTCTCTGATATCTGGGATTTGAATGAATCAGCTTATTCTTATTTAGCAGAATATCATGTTTTAGTATTCTTAGTCTTAATAATTATATTGATACGGTATTGTCCTGCTAGCTTACCCTATTTTTCATGATTGTACCAATAGAAGACCTTTCAGTGTTTGCCCTGGTCTCCTGGTAAACACAACAGGCATGTACCAACTGGCATAAGAGCTGATCATGTTTTATCATCATAATGTATATGTCATTCAGCCAATATACAAAACAGAATTTGTCCCAGATTAGCAGTCCACACTTCATTCATTCTTTCAGCATCGCAGTAGATGTCTAGTAAGAGGAGCACCAGAGAAAGGACTGGATAACGGGTCAATTTTCTGCATTTCATGTACAGTATATGTGAGATTTCCTTCCAGTTATCCAGATTTGACCATTAAGTAACACATACGTCTCTGTGAACACAGACATATACCATATATAATACCACATGTATACACACACACATTTTTTTTTCTTCAAGACAATTTCTTTCTCTTCTAGAGTTGAATGTAGTAAATTCCACTTCTTTTAACTTGATTGTCAGAAGCCTCATTTACACAGACACATACCCACATTCCCTGATCCATTTCTTTATTCTCTGATATATTGGGGTATTAAACATTATTATTACATAACACCTCCAGGGAGCCCAAAGACTTATCGAGGGAGAACACCTACTCCACAACTCTCCGTCTCCACCACTCAATCCACCAACTACAACTACGTTCATCATTTACATCAACGTAATTTACTGCCTACCACTAGTATTTTCAAAGACAATCACAAACCTCCATTCCTAGATTTCAATTAAGAACCTCCTTTCAAATTGGTCTATTATCTGTCAGATCTCAAACTGGAAAGAGTCTTTCAACAGCGTTTTAATCTTCTAAAGCAGCGCTTCCCAAACTGTAGGCCACGGCCCCCTTGGGGGCCATAAGTTTTGTTGAGGGGGGGGACGTGAAATAATGAAAACAAATTTAAAATCTTTTAAGACTAAGCACACTTTTTACCTTAAAAGAAACGTATTTAATTTTTAATAAATTAAAGACTTAATTTGGTATGTTAGTCAAGTAAATAATTGTTTATTATCCAACATGTTTCACTGACTAATATCTGTCAGCATTTTCAGGGATACACTGGTAAGCAACGGAAAGTAACAAAAACTAGGAAACTAACCGACAATTCTAAAAATTATATAAAGTTATCACTGTGCGTGATACAATACCGTGTCGCAAGTACAACGTTTTATTTGTTGAGATATTTGTTGTAATTTTCATGAAAGTTCATTTCTTTTTGGTTAAATGATCTAATATGAGTTTTCCATATATCTGGTAGGAATAGACCTTGATTATCATTTAAGTTACCTGTTGAACAGGTGACTATAGCAGTTCTTTGAATGTTCTGGAATGGTAGTTCTCTTCTATGTAGGGCATATGACTCATATCCCATTCAATATTATAGTTGGTAGAGGCGAAGTGGGAAGAAAGTCCTGATATATCTTGTCTGTTATTCCTTACATAGCCTATGTGTTCTTTCTTTCTTTTTTCAAAACTTCTAGATGTCTGTCCGATGTAATTGATGCCGCATGAACAGGGTATGCTGAAAACTCCAGAGTATTTGTAGAAAGGATGGCTATCATTCGGGGATCTTATAAACTTTTGAATAGTCTCCATAGGTTTGAAGGTTACTCTGAAATTATATGGTTTTAGAAGAAGAGCTAATTTTTTGGATACCCAATACATCAGCTCTATAACAATGGAATTGTTATAGAGCTGATGTATTGGGTTTCATCTCATTGTCTTTGTGGTACGTCATTGAAGAGAATCTTGTTGATGAGTCTTGTAGGGTAGCCATTTAGGGATAGACCTGTGGATATTTTCATTAATTCTTCTTGTAAGTCGCCAGGATCTGTGGTACACTGTATAGCTCTTTTTTAAAGCATATGGATAATGCTGAGTTTCTGGGATATGTGGTGAGACAAGTCGAAATGGAGGTAGCATTCAGTGTTGGTAGGTTATCTATATACCGACAGGTTGATGATATTGTCAGTTTGTTTCTTAATAAGGACATCTAGGAATGGAAGTTCTTTAATATGATATTGCCATTGATATCATCTGTTCACGCCTCTAATCTTTCTCAGGACTCTCATATCTGCGGTCTCTAGTCTTGGGTCAAGTGTTTAACTTCTGACCCAGCTCTCAGATCCGTAAGTTAAAATTGGTTTGAACACTGTCTTGTATACAGCTAACTTAGTGTTCCGACTAATTTTCCCCTTATTCCATATGAATTTATTCAATTGACTTCCCACCATACCAGCTTTGCTAATTCTGTTGTCTATTTCCATATTTAATTTACCATCTTCGCTAAAAATCGTGCCTAGGTAGCTGAAATGTTTTACTTGTTCTATAGGTTCTCCATTCACAATGCAGCTGATATTTTCAATGCTTCTGCCTATTTTCATTATCTTTGTCTTCTTATTGCTGACCTTCATACCATATCTATCACAACAGTTATTCAATTTAGTCAGGGAATCTTGCAGACTTGTAGCGGATTTATTTAGAAGTATAACATCATCTGCTTAAAGCAAGGAGCTAACATTAACATCTCCAATTTTGATATCAGATTTAATACCACTTTCCTTCTTAATATAATCCATATAGATAATGAATAACAGAGGTGATAATGTACATCCTTGTCTGACTCCAGATTTAATATTAAACCACCTCCCTGTACTTTCTTCAATTGTAACTGCTGACTTACAACTAAAAAAAAAAACTAAGTATTGCTTGATATAATGATCCATTGACACCATACAACTGTAGCATTTTGAATAGCTTCTCTCTTGGCACCTTGTCATATGCTTTTTCCAGATCTATAAAACTTAAATACAGATCTTTGTTATATTCCTGTGACTTTTCAACTATTTGCCATAAAGTGAATATCTGATCTTGACAGCCTCTATTTGGCCTGAATCCAGCTTGTTCCTCTCCAAGCTTCTCTTCCACAATCCTTCTCAACTGTTTCTCAAGTATACTGGCTTAAATCTTACCAGGAACACTCAGTGGAGAAATCTTTTTCTTCTTCTTCTGCAGCTTCTCCCACTTAAGTGGGGTCACTGTTGATGATGAGTCTCCTCCACATCCTCCTGTCTTGGGCTGTCACCACATACATGTTCTTCATCTTCAAGTCCTCTTCTACCAGCTCCCTCCATCTCTTCTTTGGCCTCCCACACTTCCTCATTCCTTGCACATCCATCTGCATGACCCTTCTTCCCACATATTCGTTCTCCTTCCTCATCACATGAACAAACCGTCTCAACCTTGCCTCCTGTATCTTAGCTCCTAAGTTCGTAACTTTCACTGTTCCCCCTCATATAGTCATTTCTCAGACGATCCTTTCTGGTCACACCGCACATCCACCTAAGCATTCTCATCTCTGCTACTTCCATCCTGCTGATGTTATTTTTCCTCAGGGCCACAGTTTCTACAGCATACGTCATAGCTGGCCTCACTACTGTCCTATAGATTTTGCCTTTCAGATTGATCGGCGCCCTCTTATCGCATAAGACTCCAGCCATCTCCCTTCAGTTCCTCCAACCAGCTTGTATCCTACATCCCACTTCCTTCTCAGCTCCTCCATCTTCTTCCACTGTTGAACCTAAGTATCACTCAGTAGAGAAATACCTCTCACAATCAGTTTTATTTCCCTTTTTATATATGGGTACTAGAGAGCTCTAAACCAATCATCTGCAATTCGTCCTTCTGTCCAGGCCCTCAGAATTATGCAGTGTAGCCACTGTAAAATTTTTATGCCTCCATACTTAAGCATTTCTGGTCTATATCATCTACTCCAGCTGCCTTTCCACATTTCAAACTTTTGATGGCTTTTTCTATTTTAAGCATGGATATGTATTCCTGATTGCATGCCTGGTCAGTGTTTTTTTATCACTGTGCTGTCCTGCTAGTTTCATTTAGCAATTTTTCGAAGTAATTACTCCATACTTCAAGAATATCTTTTTCTCCAGTTTTCATATCACCTTTATCATCTCTAATTCCTTTTACAGCACTCTTTCTTCCATTTCTGAGCTTCTTCAACAACCTCCAGAATATCTTGACACCTTCTTGATATTTATTTTCTATGTTCTTACCAAAGTCTCTCCATGACTTTAATTTAGCTAGTTTTACACAGTGTTTAGCTTTCTTACATTTGTCTCTGTATTCTCTAAGAGCACAAGCTGACTTATTTGCCAGGAAATTTTGATATGCTTTCTTCTTTTCCTTCACTGCCTCTTTAACTTCCTGTGTCCACCAGGGAGTTCTGATTTTTCTATCCTTGCAGACAACCTCACCACATGCCTCTCTGGCAAAATCGATCAATGTTTTCTTCAGAGGTTGCCATTAAATCTCCAAGGTTTGATTCCTGTTCTCAAACTCTTTCATTTTTTCTTGAATAATGTTTGTATATTTTAGTCTACAGTTCACATCTGAGAGCTGCTCAAACTTTTATTCGTTTCAAAACTTTCTTACATGTTCTTCTTTTCAATATGAAATTCAATTTTATCCTGCTTAAGACTAAATAGTGATCACTTCCAATTTCAAATCCTCTGAAGAAAACATTGATTGATTTTGCCACAAGAGAGAAAACATCCCTATTAACAATAATATAGTCAATGAAACTTTTCTTATTCCTTGCCTCTTCTCTCCATGTGAATTTGTGCACATTTTTATGTTGGAACATGGCGTTAATAATAACCAGTCCATGTCCTGAGCAGAAATCCAACAAGTATTTGCCATTATTATTAGCTTTGCTCTTTTCTCCAAATTTTCCCAAAATATTTTATTATGTCTGACAATCATTTCCTGATTTAATACCGTGTATTATTTAATAGTACCGTGATTTAATATTGTGGTTTAAGCCAATAAGAATACAATTTGGTCAGCCAAATCCCAAATTGCCAGCCCATTCTTGTTCGTTCAGTATCCAGGTAGATACCTAACAGGGTGCACCACGAGAAGGTGAGGATTGGACATTAGGTCAGAAGCGCTGGTTGGTTCTCCACATTCCTTTAAAGGCTTTGTGGAGGTCTCCTCTCAGTTATACAGCTTTGACCCTTATAAACTAGTAAATACACTGGATGTTTTCTATTTTCCTGCCTATATTCATAGTTCACCATTATATTCCTGACATTTACCCTCAAGGGCGTAACAGGATATGATAGTACTACATGAAAAATTTACATCATTACTAACTTTTCCTATCTACAATTTTCCTCCAAATCAGTCTGTTACCTGTCAAGACTCCAACATTATTAGATTTTATATTTCTATCTTCTAAGGCACTTTTTATCATATCAATCCACCTATATCTTGGTCTTCCTCTGGGTCTTTTTCCTGCCAACCTGGCAGAGAACACTTGTTTTGTTAATCTTTCCTCTCCCATTCCATCTGAGATTAGCTCTGCTAATGCATTCCTGAATGCTGACAATGCCAAGTTCTTTCCAATATCCTTGTTTTTAATATGATACTGTCATTGAAGGCATCTGTTCAGTCTCCTAATATTTCTCAAGACTCTCATCTCTGTGGTCTCCAGTCATTGTTCAAGTGTTTTTTTCTAACTGAGTTCTCAGATCCATAAGTTAAAATTGGTTTGAAAACTGTCATGTATACAGCTAGTTTAGTGTTTTAATAATCTCTCTCTCTTATTCCATATAAATTTATTCAGTTAACTTCCTACCATACAAGCCCTGCTAATTGTGCTGTCTATTTTCACATTTAATTTACCATCTTCACTAGAAATTGTAGCTAAATAGCTGAAATATTTTGCTTGTTCTATAGGTTCTCTATTCAGGATGCAGTTGATGTTTTCAACGTTTCTGCCTGTTTTTACTGTCTTTGTCTTTTAAATGCTGATTTTCATATTTATTTAAGAGTATAACATCATCTGCATAAAAGAGCTAAGACCAACATATCAATCTTGATATCAGGTTTAATACTGCTTTCCTTCACAATGCGATCTTTTAGCTGGGTGTTTAGGAGCTTGTTAAAGGTGGGCGGGAGAAGTCTTCTGAGCCGATGATTTGCAAACATAGGGTACTCATTCTCCTTGGACAAAGAAACTGGCTCTCATCTGAGAATATGACCTTCTTCCACTTCTCAACAGTCCAATCTCTGTGCACTTATGCTCACTGGAGCCTCTTTTTCTGCATAAACAGTTGTTTCTGGTTTTTTTTTTTTTTTTTTTTTGTCTGTGAGCAGTCTTTCCTGCTTCCAACAATCTTCGACAGACTCTCATGTCAGAAATATTAATCCCACTAGCTGCCATGTCTCTATTTAAGTTTACAGCAGAATCTTGGATTCATTTTGCTTTTCCTAACTAGCAAACAATCCTGAGAAAGAGTAGTGTTTTCCTTTTTCACCCACATTTTCCTTTTCTGTCGGGAGAAAAGTTACCTGTCTCCCTAAACCTCTTTAAAATTGCATTAAAAGTACCCAAACCAACACCACTCTCAGTAATTTGCCTAAGGCATAGATGTGTGCTGAGAAAGCATACATATTTTTGAACACTTTCTTGGAGATGTATCCAATTTAAAGCTACACTAAATAAATAAGTCCTACAAATGTCAACTTGTTTACACTATTAAAGATGCATAACACTATTAATAAACATCGTAGTGACAGTTAAAATATGCAGCACTCAAACAAAATAGTGAACTAAAAGCAGGGTACAGCATTTTTCGGCAGGATAGGAGGGGAAGACCTGACGGTGGAGTACTGCTTATGATAAGTGATGACTTATGTCCTCTAAGAGTGGTGGCTTTGGAAGGCAGTGACACTAATGGTTTTGAAAACATATGGTGTGAGGTAGAGGTGGGCAAGGCAGGATATTTAGTGGGATGTTGATACAAGCCAAGCAGTACAGAGGGTGGGGAGCAGGAGATGTTTAGGCAGGAGATGTTGAGCTTGGCAAGTGCAAGAAGAATGATTGTTATAGGAGATCTACAGCAGTAAAAGCTGGGAAGAGGAAAATACATGTAGTAATAAGGGAATGGAATTTCTAGTGTTCTTGAGGGACAAATGTCTTAGGCAACATGTAATAGAGGGAACAAGAGGTTCAAGATAATAACTGAGATGACCCCCCCCCCCCAGTTGGAGAGAGTAACCATTTGGTTTTGACATGGAAGATGAATAGACATACAGGAGTATCAAAGAAAAGGGAAACATACGTGAATTATAAGGGGGGTGATTATAATAGTCTTAGATATCAACTTGGGACAGTTCCATGGAGGGTGGAATTGGAAGGCCAGGACACCGTTAGTGCTTGGGAAATGGTGAAGGAATATTTGTTAACAGCAGCAGTAAGATGTATTCCATGAGTGAAGAAGCAGACACAATTTGGTGTAAAGTGGATGACAAACAATATCAAACAGGAACTGCAGGTGAAAATGAGATTATGGAAGAGCTATAAGGAGAGGGGGTGGAGAGCAGACGCATGAAGAATATGACTCGGGCCAGGAGAGTGACTAGTATGGTGAGGAAGGCAAAAGTGTAATATGAGAAGAGTTTATCACTAAGATCCAAAGAAAATCCTAGGGAATTTTTTATCTATGTGGCCAGTAGGAGGAGAAATGATTGTGGAAGAATGACATTGTGGGATAAAAATGGCAATAGAGTGACCGATGCAAAGGACATAGTAGAGTTGTTCAATGAGCACTTTATTGGAGTATTTCATCCTGAAGAAGGTTTTAATAGTGCTGCTTGCTTGGGCTTTGTCAAGCCCAAGCAAGCAGCACTAACTTCATCTGTCAATCAGGGGTAGGGCAAGTTCGAGGTTTAGAGGTGCAAGAGGAGAGTGTGTTCCAAATACTGAGTACTCTGGATGTCAGTAAAGCAATGGGAATGGATGGTATTTCACCATGGGTTTTGAGAGAATGTGCTAAATAACTGACAGCTCCTTTGACCTGGCTTTTCAGTAAAAATCTGGCTGTGGGAAAGACTTCCCAAAGAACAGAAGGAAGGTAAGATAGTGCCATTGCATAAGGGTGGTAGCAGACTGCAGGTGTCTAATTATAGGCCAGTTTGTGCATCATCAGTAGTTGTCTTGGAGAAATTAGTGAGGGACTATATACAGCATTGGGCAGATGAGGGTAATGTTATCTGTAAGAATCAACATGGATTTGTTAAGGGGTGCTCTTGCTTAAGTAATATGATTGCTTTTTATAATAAAGTGACAAGAGCAGTTGATGAGGGAAAGGAATACACTGCCATTTTTTTGGATTTTGCAAAGGTATTTGACAGGGTGCCACATGATAAGCTGATATTTAAGTTACAGCACATGGGTTTAGATGTCGGGTTGTCAACTGGATTCAGGATTGGCTGTCTGATAGGTATCAGAGAGTGGTGTATGGTGTATGGGGTAATATCAAGGAAGCAGGTTACAAGTGGGGTTCCACAGGCAGGGCTCAGTACTGGGACCTGTATTGTTTAACCTTTATATCGATGACATTGTCAATGGATTGCAAGGGGATATTCAGTTGTTTGCAGATGATGTGAAACTGGGAAGGGTTATTAGTAATAGTGCAGATGCAGCAGCCCTGCAAGAGGATTTGAATAAACTAGACAGATGGGCAAATAAATGGGGGTTTCGATTTAATGCCACAAATGTAAAGTCTTGAAGTTTGGGAGTCTGCATACTCGATTGGGGGAGCTGTACTAGAGGAAGCAGGGGAGACAAGAGATCGGGGGGGGGGTGATCGATAGAAAACTGAAATTCAGGGGGCGTATTGCAAAGGTGGTGAAGGTAACCCAGAGGACTGCTGCAATAGTGAGAAGGACGCTGACCTGCAGAGATAGAGTTATCATTCCATTGTATAAGACCCTGATCACACTGCACTTAGACTACTGTTCTCAAATTTGGTCCCTATGATTTGAAGGGAATAAATTAACTGTGGAAAGGTGCAGAGGTTGATAACAAAGATGGTTTCAGGAATTATGAGGATCGGCTGAGGGAATGTGCACTGCAGAGTTTGGTGGATAGAAGAAAGAGAGGTGATATGATCGAGATTTTTAAACTGTTGAGAGGCAGTTACAGGACGGACAGTGGGGAGTTCTTTCACTTGGTGGAGCAGCGGGAAGGAGCGATGACAAGGGAGCCATCCCTAAAAAAGTACTAAAGGAAGCTGTGAGCAAGAGGGTGGGGTGGGAGGGGGTTTCTTTGCATGGAGGGTAGTGGAACCGTGGAATGCATTGCCTGATAGAGTGGTGAGAACAAGAATGGTCAATGAGTGGTATGATAGACTTTGTGTTTCCTAGGAAGGACCTCCTGCGACGAGTCTCTTGATTCCATGGAGGCCTGAATAATAATAGTAATAGTAAAACCAAAACTGAAAACAGTAAACTAAAAATCAAAATTATTGTGAACTGAAACAAAAACCAAACTGAAACCAAAAATTTGAAAAAATTCAGCTTGTTCAGATTAATTTGTTCACTACTGTACACAACAGGGTGTATCGCAAGAAGATGAGGATTAGATGTGGGGTCAGAAACCCTGGTTGGTTCTCTACAATCCCCAAAAAGCCACGTGGAAGCCTCCTCCTAGTTATCCAGCCTTGAGCCTTAAGTACCCCCATATTCATAGTTTATTCTGGTTTATTAAACTAACTAACTGTACTAACTTTATTAAACAAGCTATTTAATTTGGCTATCACACTTGAAAACTTGCAAAATATTTAGTATCAAAAGATTTCATGCAAAGTAATGAATCAAATTTAACATTGTCTATCCGAATATCAAGGATTAGGGCCATTTTCTTGAAAGATTATGATCCATATAGATTATAAATATATAATTTATAATCTATATGGATTGTCCCAACAAACAGTTATATACTGGTAATACATTAGTAGTAGGGGTGTGTGTACAGGTTGAGGGATAGATAAACCAGAAAGCCTGCACTAGAATTCAAACCTGAATTTTTTCAAAGTCACTTCACACCTTCAATAAGCAGAGTGGCAGGTAATTTCATTGTGGACAAAGACATTCATTCATTCATCTAGCAGTGGAGATAACATAGAATACTCTTATACCCAATTTAACATGAAACTATCTTTCTGTATCCTTTGGTTCGAAATGCATATCTGCAACTTATGTTCATTTAGCATACAATTTAATTATCTCCTGAAAAGAACACAATGATAATACTAGTTAAACACAGTAATATTCTTTCATTTTTTTTTAAGTAATAATGAATCTTAACCATCTTTGCCATATCTGTTAATTGTTAATTCCATATGCTATTTTTTTTTTAATTTCTTATAGATTTCAAATCATAATATCCTTTTCTGGCAATATGTCATGTTTTGTTCAGTTCAGTAACATTTTAATCATTTATTGTTTTTGTCCATTACAGCCTTCTCCAGAGTTCTGTTGTCAGAACTTCAGGATTTTCATGGGACTGTCACAGTAACCATAACAGTCCATAAAGTACTCACTACTATGTCTTTTCTGTTAGTTATTCCTTCCTTTCCCATTAGTGTGCTATCTACCCAACTCTCTTATAACATTTAAAAATGATTTTAAACTCAGAGAACAATTCCTTCCAACATAAAAAATTATACTGAACGTATTTGAATGAAAAAAAAGAAAAGCAGAAAGCAACTAAATTATTCTTATTATCTGAGACTACTAGGGAGTCGATGCCTTGTATAGTTCAGGGATGGCGAACCTTTTTAGGCTTGGCATGTCAAATATTAGGAAAATGCCTGACTTGACTCTGCAGGCATGCCACCCCCCCCCCAAATAAAAGGGAAACAATTCTTTACATATAGTTTAATCCTTTATCCAAGTGTGAGCAAACAAAGTTTGCACCTGAAAATATCTTCAGGACTGGGGTAAGGTAGTACAACACCGGGAAACTCGTAACAAAGGTGGACCAAGCTAATATCACTTCTATCTAAGTATCTCCCATAATGCAAAACACATCTCCTTGCAGATATGTATAATGTTATGCATTAAGGGAAGGGCCACTACCCAGACTAGTTTCGACCTCAATAAAGGTCTCTTCACTGGGAGCCAGGCCCAGAAGTGAAGATACCAGGCAGAAGCAATGGCGAGGTCATCTATACCTATAGGAGTTGCCAAAGGGTGTGCCACTTTTTTATTAAATTACTCTGGATTTAGAGAAAGATGTTGAAAGTTTATTTTACACTTGGTTAGACTATAATAAATTTAGTTTAATCCTTTATCCAAGTGTAAGCAATACTTAGATAGAAGCGATGTTAGCTTGGTCCACCTTTGCTACGAGTTGACCGGTGTTGTACTACCTTACCCCAGTCCTGAAGATCTTTTCAGGCACAAACTTTGTTTGCTCACACTTGGATAAAGGATTAAACTAAATTTATTATAATCTAACCAAGTGTAAAATAAACTTTCAAATTCTTTACATATTCATTTATTTTAAAATAATACAGTCCAATCATGTGTGGTTGTTATGCATTATATATTGAAACATCAAATAATTACAAAAATAAAATACGAGTAAAACAACTCAGGCATGTAAAATAATAATAATGAAAAATCAGTGATTTACAAAGAGTAAACAGTACTCTTTGTAAATCGCTTAAAATAGTTCACTAAAAATTACCTTACTTTTAATAGTAATTTTGAACTGAACTGGAAAAAAAAAAAAGGAACATATTGCAGTTGATTTGATTAGTTAATGACTGTTTTTTTTGCTGAGTCTTAATGGATACGTCTGAAATCAAAGGTAAGTACTTTGCGCACCTTCAAGCCCAAGCAAGCAGCACTAACTTCATCTTTCAATTAGTTTTTTTTTGTCCATTTTAATGTCAAGAATAACGTCTCACAAGAGTAAGTAGAGGGAAAAACTGTGAATAAAGCCACTGCTAGATTTTTAAGGGTGCTAAAAGTTTCCAGTATTTGGTTCCAAGCATTCAAGTTGGTGAATGCTGGTGTGTCACCCAAAACATCGTGGGGTGTCACCGTTGACATGCATCACAGGTTTGCCATCTAGTTAATATTTAAAGATAATTTTGAACTCAGAGAACAATTCCTTCCAAAATAGAAAATTATAATGAACATATTTGAATGAAAAAAAAGAAAAGCAGAAAGCAACTAAATTAATATTATCATCATCTGAGACCACCAGGGAGTCAAGGACTTGTCTAGTTGTTATCCCTTTCATAACTACAAATAAACTTAACTTCCATGGATGCCCAAGGGTTTTCTCACCACCTTCCATATAACAAAAATTTCACCAGACTGATATCCTATAACACCTATTCAAAAGTTTATAGTTCATCATATCACTCCCTCTTTCTCCTGACTATGTGGACTACAGGGTCTGTAGTCCACATACTCTCAATCTGTCCTCATAATCTACATTCCATAATCTTGATATAATCCCCTCCAAACACGGGTGACCAAATCTGCACACAGTATTCCAGATGCAGTCTTATCAAGGCCTTGTAAAGAGGCAAAATGACTTATCCTTATATGTCAAGGGTCATTTCAACATTGCAATTATCCTCTGAGTTGCAATTTCTGCAACTCAAGAGGATAATTTAAATTTGCAATTTTTGCTATGTGACTTTTGAATTTCAAATTCCTATTCCCCATAATGCCAAGATGCCTAGCCTCATCAGTTTCTTGTAGCACAACCCTGCTAATATAATATATTGTTGGAAATCTAATCAAGCCCAAGTGTATAAGTTTACACTTACTAATACTGAACTGAGAGTCATTTCATTTGCCCAAATTTCCAGCCTATTCAAAAAATTCTCCAAGTGCTAGATATCATCAATAGTATCCCTGATTGCACTGCCTATTTTTGCATCATCAGAAAACAATTGAACATCTCCTATTATATCTTTCCTAATGCCATTAATGTATAGATTGAACAACAATGGTCTAGGACCCTGGGGCACACCACTGGTCACCTTAAATCCAGCAGATTCACACCCACTGTCTACGACATTTTTTGATAGCTGTCTGTCAACACCTGCTCATCCAAGTAAAGAATTTACATTCCAAATCCATATTTTCCAGTTTACACAACAACATTTATGTGGTATCCTATCAAATGCCTTGGCAAAATCCAACATTATCATAGTGCATCCATTGCTGTTATCCAACTCAGCCATAACATTTTTATAAAATATGAGCAAATTGCTAAAACATGACCCTCTTCTTTAGTGAAGCCATGCTGTTTACACTGCAGAGTTTAGCTTGTGTATCAACCCATTTCTGCATGCAAGTTCTTACCAACTTCTGTAAAATCTTCGCTACCAGTCCAGAGACAGATCTGTAGTTAGACATATCTGTTTTTGCATCACCTTTCTACAACAGAATTATTATAATCTATTCTTGTAGTCCTTACAAGTTCACTATATAACATTATATCAATGATTTTGATAATGACAAAAAATAAAATTAAATAAATAAAAGAATAATAACTAAGAATTGTTGCTTGCCTCTTACCTAATCTGTTCCCCAACCATTCTATCAGAGCTGAAATAAAAAGATACATTTTTATTAAATAGCTAAAAAGTGAAAATTGCAAATGGGCAAAGTAATAGATAAATAAAAAATCTTGTAACTTATGTGCTAGAGCTCAGTATCATTTATGTAATTTTCAAATATAGCACTGAAATATATTCTCTAGAGAGTGTTTGGTAAATGAAAAAGTGTAAGGTGAAGTGTACACAGATGTAAAATTTTGTTTTAGTAAGTAAGCATATATACACAAATAAAAAACTGTTTGTTCATTGTTAAACTTAAAATATGAGATATTTTGGAATGAATAATTCTTTCCATCCTCAGTAATACAAAGATAAACAGCTAATTTGAAACAAGATAAGAATGTAACCAATCAGCTAGCTCTTCAAGGCATTTGTCATGTTTTGAATATACATTAGTGTATAACTCACGATATACAGTAAAACCCCGAAGTTAGGTGGTAGGTGGGACCAACAAAAAGCGCGTGTCGAATTCGCGTAACTCGGCACAATGTAAAATTATGCTGAATGTATAATTTTGCATGTAATTTATATATACAAACATACAATTGGGACCAAAGGTTTACAAAAACACTTATATTTTTTAAGAAATATAATCATAATTGTAGTTTTTCGTACATAAAAAAAAAGAAAGTTATTTTAATGTCAATGGCGTCATAAAATGTAATAGATTAGTCTGACGGCATAATGTCTTTTTCTTGTCACGCAAAATTTCTTCATAGCAAGCTAATGATTTTTTTATTCCTTGCCTTGTGGCTACAATTCATTCCTCGTTAGAATCTATGTCCTCCAAAATCTGTAAACCTTTCTTTTGTGATTGTCCTTACTGTGGGCAATCACAAATTTTCATTCTGCCTTCAAAATCCTTAATAATGTTGAGTTTTGTTTCCAAAATCAATGTTTTTCTTTTCTTGCTAGCTGTAGAAGAATCGGACTTGCTTCTTTTGGATGACATTATTATTTTTTACGTGATAAAATTTTTATCAGGAACATAACATTAAACAATCGCAAGGTTTGTAGACTATAAAAATCGTGTATGAATGGAGACAGTGCGAAACACGTCAGTGCTTTTATTCACAGCATGTGTGACACTGGCGAATGCGGCCGGCGCCTGAAAGATACGACTAGTGGTGAGGCGTAAAGCGGGACGGGAATACGTACATATAAGAAACTGCGTAACTCCGGATTCGCGTAAGTCGGGGTATGACTGTACATTAGTGTATAACTGTATAATCAACAAAGCCGAATGGAAATAGCGCTAAATTTTCAATCTTAATTTATTTTCTATATCATTTTTCTACATTAAAGTAGATTTATCTGCTGTTATATATTTGAACATCGAAGAACTTCCAAGCCTGAATGGACAAGTGGACAGCATATCCATTCTCCAAACCAAAAGAATGATTTGAATCCCAAAGAGGAGGTAGAAATGCCGATGAGCATGATTAGGTGACAAATGAATTACCATCCAGTGCAAGATCACCACTTACTTTTTTGGTTGCCTAAAGTAGAAGACTTAAAAAATTCCTCAAGAGAGCAGGGTTTCCAGATTATCTAATCCTTAATTCAGTCAGATACTGATGGAAGGAACACAGAAAAGTCATTCCACAAGCAATGCCTCCACTGTGACAATTCTGTCACACAAATGAGATGTCAGTAAAATAAAAAATAAATAAATGAATAAAATTTTAAAAAAAATTACAAGTTTGAAATCTGTACTTCATTTTTATATATTACTTCTCAACATCATTCCATTTCAATATATTTTTTCTCAAAGCCATCACAGTAAAATTCTTTTTTTTTTTAAGAACCATGTTCTAAAAAAAAACCTCTGCTTTGACCTGCTTTGTCATTTTCAAAATGGATACTCTAGAGATACATGTGTCATCAAATTTAGGAAATAACCAGAAGTCCAATAGAACTAAGTCCACACTGAAGGATGTGCTGGCCACTTTCTAAGCTGAAGATATTTTTGAAGGGTATCCATTTTGAAAATAACAGCTGAGTAAACTGAAGAGTTTTACTGTGCCAGCAATTAAAAACATATTATTATGCAGTAGAAAAAAATGTACTGAATGCATGTTGAGAAACAGTGTATGAAAATAAAGTACAGGCTTCACACTTTCATTATTTTATTATTTATTCGTATGGAGTTTCCTCCCTTTTTCTCCCCCCGTCCCTATTGGGGCCAGTTGAGCCCCCTCATGGGGGGGGTTAAGTATTTATGGCTGTAGATCCGTGTGTGTTCAAGGGGCCGGTTTGCCTGCTTGCAGGATGAAAAACGTCAGATAAACTGGTAGAAAAAACCCTACTGCCCGCATCCAAGACCGGCTAACTTGGCTATGGCTGAGGAAGATCCTCAAATTCCTCAAGTCTTCGACGGGTATTGAACCTGGGACACTCCTTCCCCAGTCATATGGTTGTGAAGTGCACAGCCACTAGGCTAACCACATGGACACTTTTATTATTATTTCATTAACATTTGAGGACAGAAAGGAACTATGTGCGAGAGAGAACTTGCATTTGAATGAGGTAGGATGTAGGCATCTGGAGAGAGTGCTTTTCTCTGAACAAGTCAGTGTGTCAATGCAGGGAAACTAGAATTATAAGGGTGGATGGGTGGCCTCTTGTGGGAATAGTCATTTGGGGAAGGTGGAATACATTGTATAATGCTGAATCCAGTGGAGTCTGGAGGGGATAATGATAGGAATAGAAACAGTTACAATGCCTTGATCCGGAATAAAGGAGATCAATTGGTGGTGCTCATAGCATCAGCCTTTCCAAAGATTATTGGGATCTCTGATACATGGCTGATGGAAGATATACTATGCTGCTATCTCTGTTCCTGATATACTATCAGGAACAGAGATAGCAGCATATAGCAATGCAGTGGTGTTGTACTTATTATGATAAGTGAGGAATTCGAGTCTCTCAGGAGTGGAAGATTTGGAGGGCACTGGCACTAATGGTTTTGAAAGCATATGGTGTGAGGTAGAGTTGGACAGGGCAAGATATTTAGTGGAGCACTGCTATAAGCCAGGGAACATGGAATGTGAAGGGCAAGAGATGTTTAGGTAGTTGATCTTGGCAAGTGAAAAAAGAATGATTGTTATGGGAGATTTTACAGCAATCTACAGCAGCATAAATTAGGAAGAGAAAACTGCATGTAGTAGTAAGGGAATAGAATTTCTGGAATTCTTGAGGGACAAAAATATTAGGCAGCATGTAGTAGAAGGAACATGAAGTTTGAGAGCTATAGATTTGATCAGAGCATCAGATCTGATTATAATTGAGATGGTATCTTTGCCCCCAGCTAGAGAGAGTGACTATGTGGTTTTGACTTGGAAGATGAATAGACATGTAGGAGTATCAAAGAGAAAGGAATGTATGTGAAATTATAATCCAGATGATTATAACCAGTCTTAGAAATCAGCTTGGGGCAGTTCCATGAATGGAAGAATTGGAAGGGCAAAATATCACTGCTTGGCTTGGGAACTTGTGAAGGAATATTTAATAGCAGCAATAGTAAGCTGTATACCATGAGTGAGGAAGAGGACACAATTTAGTTAAAATGGATGACAAACAATATCAAAAGGGAACTGCAAATAAAAAAGAGGTTATGGAAGAGATATAGGAGAGGGATGGAGAGCAGATGAATGAAAAATATAAGACTCAGGCCAGGAGAGTGACTAGTATGGTAAAGAAGGGAAAACTGGAATATGAGAAGAGATTGGTCCTGAGATCCAAAGAAAATCCTAAGAATTCTCTTGTTATGTGACCAATAGGATGAGAAATGATTGTGGAAGAATGATATTGTTGGATAAAAATGGGAATAGATGACTGATGCAAAGGACATAGTGGAGTTGTTTAATGAACACTTTATTGGGATATATCATCCTGAGAAGTAGTTTTAATACTAGAGGGATAGGGTAGGTTCAAGGTTTATAAGTGCAAGAAGAGTGTGTTTCAAATACTGAGTACTTTGAATGCCAATAGAGCAATGGTACTGGATAGGATTTTGTAATGGATTTTGAGAGAATGTGCTATAGAACTGACAGCTCTGTTGATCTGGCTTTCAAAATGAAAGTTTGGCCACAGGAAAGGTGCCCAAGAAGTGGAAGAAGAGTAAGATAGTGCTATTGCGTAAGGGTGATAGCAGACTGGAAGCGTCAAACTACAGATTAGTTTGTATTTCATTAATAGTTGCTAAGATTTTGGAGAAATTAGTGAGGAATCATTTACAGCATTGGCAGATGATGATAATGTTATCTGTGAGAGTCAGCATGGATTTGTTAAGGGATGCTCTTGTTTTTGTAATACGATTGCATTTTATAATAAAGTGATAAAAGCAGTTGATGAGGGAAAGACACATTCTGCCATGTTTTTTGGATTTTACAAAATGTATTTGACAGGATACCTCATGATAAGCTGATATTTAAGTTGCAGCAGATGGTTTTAGATGTCAGGTTAGTGAATTGAATTTGGCTGTCTGACAGGTATCAGAAAGTTGTGTATGAGGAAGCGGTATCAAAGAAGTAGAAGGTTTCAATGGGGTCCCACAAGGCTCAGTACTGGGGCCTGTATTGTTTAACCTTTATATCAATGGCATTGTCAATGGACTGCAGGGGGATATTCAGTTGTTGGCAGATGATGTGAAACTGCGAAGGGTTATTAGAATTACTGCAGCTGGTAACTCTGCAATAGGATTTGGATAAATTGAACAGATGGGCAAAATGAGGATTTCAGTTCAATTCAGCTAAATGTATAGTCTTGACGTTTGGGATACATCGATGGAAGGCTGCATACTCAGTTGGAGGAAATATACTGGAGGAAGTTGGGGAGCCAAGGGATCTGGGGGTGATGATTGATAGAAACCTGAAATTCAGGGAACATATTGCAAAGGTCACGAAGGTAACCCAGAAAATTGTTGCAATACTAAGGAGGATACTGATCTGCTGAGATGAAAGAGTTGTCATTCCATTATATAAAGCCCTAATCAGAAAACACCTGGATTACTATGCTCAAATCTGGTTCCCATGATTTGAAGAGGATAAATTAACCATGGGAAAAAGTGCAGATGTGGATAACCAAGATGATATCAGGACTGTATACAATGTTAGTTATGAGGATAGGCTGAAGGAATGTGGACTGCAGAGTTGAGAGATAATATGATTGAGACTTATAAACAGTTAAGAGGTAGTTGTAGGATTGACATTGGGAGTTTTTTCATTTGGTGGAACAGAGAGAAGGAGTGGGGACAAGAGGCCATCCCCAGAAGTTACAAAAGGAAGTTGTGAGCAAGAGGGTAAGGAATGGTTTCTTTGCATGGAGAGTGGCTGAACCATGGAATTCATTTTCTTATAGAGTGGTGAGAGCATGAACAGTCAAATGGGTTCAGAGAGTGGCATGATAGATTGTGTTTTCTAGGGTGGATCTCTCACAATGAATCTTGTTACTCCATGGAGGCCTGAATAATAATAATATCTAATTTGAGTGGAGTGCTATCACAGTCAAGGCATTAGTGTCCCTTGTACTATGGGTTTACAACTATTCGTGGGCAAGAGTCATTAAAAAAAAAAAAAAGAAAAATCTCTGGCAGCACTGCCACTGAATTAGCTAACTTTTTAAATCCATACCAACAACTAATTCTGATCCACCAGTAGTATAAGTCTGAGAGTAGAGATTCTATCTGCTCAGTCAAACAGCAGTAAGAATTATATTTAAATTAAAAATAACAGACATATGTCAGAATTGGTGCTATGTGGTGATGTTGAATAAATATAAGTCTTCAATAAATAGTTATGACGAAGGTATACATCATTGCTTAAGAAATGCATAAATTTAGAGTAACAATTTTGCAGAAATTTCTCAATGTGCAAACATCCCTTGCTATTTAAATTATATCTATGACCTTTGAAATTGGCATCTGTTTTATGCAAAAAAACTTTTTTCCAACAGACTCTGAACTAGTCTAGCTTTCGTGATCTGCTATGACTGATTGTCCCGGAAAATTATAAAATTGACCAATGAAAGATGGGTCAGTTGGTCCTAAGGGATAGGAGAAATCCGTTCCAAAGTGGGATGTTGTGAGCGAGAAAATCTGGCCTGGTTGGCCAAGTGGTTAACGTATCCACTCTCCAGCCAAATCTGTGAAAATATTAGTGGTGGCGGGCAGTAGATGGCATCGGTGTAGTTGCAGTTCATTGTAGTTCGTGGATTGAGTGGTGGAGACAGGTAGAGTAGATGCCCTCCCTCGATGAGACTTTGGACTCCCTGGAGGTGCCACATAATAATGTAATATCAAAAATCTGATCTATTATGGTAAAATCCCTCTGAAATGCAGAATTTGCTTCAAAAGGAAATAAATTATAAAAGTATATAATTACTACTTGCTTACAACAAGTTACAGATTTCATTCATGAAGACTTGTTCTAATGCAAGAAAGGCTTCTGTAGACACAACAAAAGGAATATATGTGTAACTAGCATAGTCCAAAAAAAAATGTTTTTGCAGAAAGAAAACAACAGTAATTAAATAAATGAAATTAAAAAGTAAAGTGTAAAAATAGTCAAATTATAATTATAAATCTTTCTACAACTGCTTTTTGCATGTTAGAATACCTTAGTTTCAGTTTTGAACTACATAAAATCAGCACCATCATCAAATTTCTCATATGCTTTCAGGGGAATGATATATCACCATCATCAAATTCCTCATACAAGGGGGGGGGGATGGAAAGTGCTGATCAATACCTAGAACAAAAATTATATTAAAGCAACTGACATAACCACAAGAAAGAACATGCTAGTAGCAGAGTTATAAAGGTAACTTATGTTCTTATATTCTATTGTGGTTAAATCAGTTGCTTTAATATCATTCCTGCCCCTGTATGACTGTAGATAATCCAGAATCTTAAATCTAATAACAATTGTCATGTTAAATTAGGACATCATTGTTACTGTAAGAAAACCATCTATATGAAAGAATGTTTCTCTAATATTATCTTAAATAGAATATAGCTTTCATGTAGTTTCTAATTAATTAATTAATTTTATTTGTATTTTTTATTTAATCTCTGTCTCTCTCTCTCTCTCTCTCTCTATATATATATATACACACACACATATATTATATTTTCACTAGAGGTCATGCCAGTAGAATAACCATTGATCAAATCATTGTTTCTTTAGCATATTGTGTGAAATGTAACTCAGCTTGTCTTTGTATATTTGTGTATACTCCAGATGATGACCTTAATATGAAGGTTGAAACGTTGTGAAATTAAAATAGTTATTTATAACATGGCTGTAAAGTCCATAATTTCTAAAATGAAGACTACATCACAAATTTGGTTTCTGTTTCAGTTACTCTTTTTTTTTTTGTTTGTTTTGTTTCATGTTTGTATCTATACTGTCTTGAAAATAAATGTATTTCTTATCACTTAAGTAATTTATAATAATTTTGTCAATGAATACTAACTATTTATACTTACTTTCTAATATGCTCATGTTCTTTCAAATAAAGATCTGCCCTTCTGTTTAATCCTGATGAACTTTTGAACGTACTGAAAAGGAAAAAAATAATAATTCATCTCAATATAAATCATAGTTCCAAAGCAAAACAAGGGAGATAAAAATCAATCAATCTAATTCTTTAATGGTATATTTCTCCATCTAGTAATTCAGTTGGCAGTATGCTGTTCAAATCTGTGTATGTGCGTGGGGGGGGGGAGGGTTGCAGTGAGTTAGAATTGTATTCAGGGGAACTGAGGCTAGTATTCATTTTGACTAATTGCCTTTTGTAAGAGAGAGAGAAAAAAAACTGTCATATCTGTATTTTACCAGCTAACTAATCTGAAGTGGAAAAGTCCTTAAAGATTTCCTGCATCTTATTCTTTTCAATGCCATCCTACACTGCCATAAAGAAACTTGTAAGAAAATAACAGCATGCAGTTTTCAACTAGAGAGAGTAATTATAATGTAATATTATGGATTCATGTTCAATATGTTATTGTTGAACATGGATTGAAATGGTGCAAATGGTAAATATATTAATAATCGTTGGCCTCCATAAGAGTCATTGTGGGAGCGCAACACCAGACGACTCGTTAAACTCATGCACCATTTGCACAAAAAAATTTAACGCCTTCTCAGGCAATGTAGCCTATGCTCCTACCACTCTCCATGCAAAAAAAACTTACTTTTTGTCCTCTTACACATTACTTCCTTTTGCAACTGCTTGGGAGATTAACACCTTAAATGCTTCAATCATAGGCCCCCCCCCACCCCAATCTTTGTCTTCTATCAACCAAACTCTGTATTTTGTACGACTTCATTCTATTTCCATAACCAAAATTGTTATGGGGACAGAATTTTTCATTATCTGTCTCTTCATTCTCGCTCTCTCTCTCCCTCCAAGGTCTTTTCATCTCCTTCAAACCCCAGTGACCAAACCTGTACACAGAAATCCAGATGTAGTCTGATCTTTCCATTCCCTGATCCACAAATGAGATGCATCATACTGACTTGGTGTCATACTGGAAGAAGTGAAAGCAGCAACAGATCTCGGGGGGGAATTATACACTGGGACCACAACCCTTTTATTTCTCATAGTCAATGTTCTCTTCAATAGTGCAGCAGTTATCCGAGTTGCCTTCACAACCTTTGCAATGTGTTCTAACGTGTTCTCTGAATTTAAGTTTCTATCCATAATACCCCCTGAGATCTGTTGCTTTTTTCACTTCTTCCAGTATGACACCAAGTTAGTATGAAGCATCCCATCTGTGGATCCCAAATTTCAAAACCTTACATTTAAATTGACATCCCCTCATTCATTTGTCCACATTTCCAGCTTATTCACATCCTCTTGAAGAGCCAAAACATCAGCACAACTGAATATCTCCCTGTAGTTCAGTGACAATTACTATGATATAAAGCTTGATGGTCCCAGTACTGAACTCTGTGGAACTCCACTTCTAACCTTTCCATTCCCTGATTTTCACCCATATGCAACTCTCTGATGTCTGTCAGAATGCCAGTTACCAATCTAATCCAATAACCTTATATCCAAGCCTATATGTTGTAACTTAATAACCAACATGTCACATGGTACCCAAATGCCTTTGTAAAATCCAAAGAGATGACAGTGTATGTTCTTGTTATTCTATTGTAAAAGGCAACCAGATTACTAAAACAAGAGCATTAAAAAAACATGCTGGTCTGTGTAAATAATACTGTCCTCAACTGTCCAATTCTGTATACGTGTTCTTACCAATTTTTCCAAAATCATGACCACCACAAAAGAAATACAAACTGGCCTATAATTTGATACCTCCATTCTACCACCACCCTTATGCAATGGCACCATCTTGCCCTCCTTCCACTCTTCAAGATCTTGCTCTGTTGTAAGACTTTCATTAAATAACCAGGTTAATGGTGGCACATTCCCTTAAAACACATGCTGAAATTCCACTTAGTCCCCCTACTACCTTACTGATATCTAGCATACTCAGTATTTGGAATACATCTTCTTTCACTTTTAATACTTCACCTCTCTGTATTCCTCTAGCTCAATTATGTTATCTGCCTTGGTCATCCAAGTCTAAATAATAGTAATGTATCATATACATTATATGTAATATAATACATTTATCACATTTTCATTAGAAATAAAAATACTTCCCTTTATAATTACATATAAATTACAAGTTAGTTCAGGAACCGAATCTAAGATTAAATAATACAAGCCTATTTCAACTAGGAAACCTCTGAAAATAAGCATTAAAAACTTACAAGTTTCTGTAATATTATCAGTAATAATATATATGCAGTTAGCTCTCACTATAGCAGAAAATTCATAGGGACAAAAAAAAAGTTTGCAGAAATGGAACATCTACTGTAGCTGAATTTCATTTGGAACAGAATAATAATGTGAGACATTTACTTAAGGGATTCTATCAGATTAATACAGAAGAAATTATAAAAAGAGTGGATGTTAAGAACGAGGGGCCATCCCTGGAAGTTTTATAGGGATGGTGAAGAAGGGAGTGAGGAGTAGATTTTTTATATGGAGAGTTGTTAGTGAGTGGAATTCATTGCCTGAGTGTATTGTGAGTGCAGGTAGTGTAAATAACTTCAAAGCACATTACGATAGACATGTTGCTGGTTGAGTGAGCCTCCCACAATGAGTCTGTTAACTCCATGGAGGTTACCAAATAATAATTATTATTATAATTATACTATTGCTAGTGATATTTTAACATCTGTTAAATTTTGTTTCTAGGACTGTTAATATATTATCTATATTATATTGAAATGTACTTAGATTTATCAATAAATAATAAACCAATAAAAACTTTGATGTTATAGCTTAACTGATTACTATAAAGCTATCATATCCAGTTTTTATTAGTATGTTACAGTGAGACCACGGTAGTTTGATAACTACTGTGATCTCACTATAATAGCAAATACTATTATAGTGAGAACAAAGCATCTATATACAACTAGCCAATCCCAATTTTTAGGCTAAGAAAGATAGGCTTTTCTCTACACATTAGATGATCTTAAAATAAATAAATCAACAGTATATACTAATTTATACTAGTAATGATAAAAATATATTAAATGATACCAATATAGGCATAATCATATTTATTAATAATTCTAAATATATTTCAGTATAAACATAGATGCTGGCCTGGTTGGCAGAGTGGTTAGAGTGTCTGCCTCTCCAGCCAGGAGGCCGTGGGTTCAAATCCCACCATGGGCATGGATGTTTGTGATAGTCCTACAAACTTTGTGTGGAAAGGAAATTTGCGACCCTACCACTTATTCTAGCAGAAGACATCATTGCCAAAACCATGTGAGATACTGTGTCTACGGACGTAAAATGTGAATAAACATAGATAATGTAATATAACAATCTTGGAAATAAAATTAACATATTTAGCATTAACAATTTAGAAAACCAATAGTGCATATAAAAAATTTGACAATGTCTCATATTATTAAAATCTTTTAAGTTCAATTTAGTGTCATTCATGTTGCCAAACAACTGTAATGCTAGTGACACATGAAAATATTATCCGTATAAATTACTGTATATTCGTCTACGTAAACTAAAAGCAAAACACCAAACCATCTCATTATTATTGTGTGAGAGTGAAAAGAAGTACACAAAATGCTTGTATCTAACTAGGACAATTAAGAATTTACTATTATTTTAAGTCATGTTATTTTAATCTCTAAAACATAGTTCTAAAATTAAAACAGACAATAAGTATAAATACTCACATTTAAAATAAAATCACAAAAAATATAAGTACTGTTTATTTAATGTACAATTTATGTAGAAAATGGCATTCTCAATCACAATTCTTATGAAAAGTACATATAAAACATTAATTAAAATATAATCTCACGAATGCTGTATTTGTAGGTCTGTTGGCCAAGAGAATAGCACATATACTCTCCAACCAACAAGTGATAAGTCCCAATCCCATCGGAGACAGATGTTTTTGAATATCAATGGTGGTAGATGAATTTCAGTGCAAAAAAGATGAAACTACACACAATTGCTGAGTCACTAATTTTACTAGCATACTGTAAATTGATGGAAGTTTTTTCACTTGGCTATGCTGCCAATTATATATTTGGTTTAATCCTTTATCCAAGTGTAAACAAAGAAAGTTTGCACCTGAAGTATTTTTCAGGACTGAGACAACTTGTGGCAAAGGTGGTATAAGTTCTTATCACTTGCCTTAGTATCCCATAATGTCTGCAAGGATATGTGCTTTGCATTACTAAGGCAAGTGATGAGAATTTATACCACCTTTGCCACGAGTTGCCCCAGTCCTGAAAGATACTTCAGGAGCAAACTTTGTTTGCTTACACTTGGATAAAGGATTAAACCAAATATATAATTGGTAGCATACTGTAAAATTGAAAATATTATGTTAGGCGAGGAATATGAAAAAGATATTTCAAACATTACTATGTCAGATAACACTATCAGTCATCATATGCAAGACATGTCTCAAGATGTTGAGTCATAAGTGATAGATAACATTAAAGAAGTTTCTGTTCTTAACCCTTTAACTGCTGAGAACATATTATTACAGGCTCGGAAATACATGCCTGCTTTGCTGAGCCCATATATGTATGGTTGGTGTCCACTTGATTATGCAAATGACACACATAAATTAATGTGTGTAATTTGCATAATCAAGTGGACACCCCTTGATTATGCAAATTTTATAAAACACCATTATTGCCATTTTTGTGAGTGAACAAGTGTATATCAAGAATGTATGATGCTGTCCAGACTTCTTGCTTCAGTAAGAATTTTAATTGATTTTATTTATAAATTTTTTGAGAAATTAATTCAGCACATGGGACAACGTCAGTAGAATATAAAATCAGCAGTTAAAGGGCTAATGATGTAATTATGTGTTAGTATTGCCATGTGCTGAATATCTAGTCTCCATATTTGACCTGCTACAACTTCAGTTGTAAGCTGTTACTTTTAATTCACTGTAGATATTTCATTAGAATGCACTAGGATGCCAAATCCAATTCCTGAAAGAAAGTGCTCTTCTAAAATAGAAAAAAAAAAGAAAAAAAGGCAGCTTTCTTCTTCACCTTCTTTACAAATAGATGTCTTTATTTATTATGCTACTAGTTTCAACTAAATTTGGAAGATCTTTTAAAACACAAACGTTCCCCCGTGAAAATTCAGCAGAGTTGTTTTCAATTATTTTAAATTTAGTTGTTCTGAAGGCAACTATAGCTACAAAGCCAGTGTATGATATCTGTGAAAAACTTTCCACAAGAGCAACATATTCTTATGGAAATTTATTCCTCTTGGGTTACAATGCATGTTATACTTGCCAAGGAATCATATTCTTGTTTTAATCCTATACCCAAGCATGAAGTAACTTCATGACTAGTCTACATATATACAGAGGCTGCTGACTTCATGCCAATTTTCTCAGTATTCCATAATGTAAACCCATTACAGGAAAGGTCACTACCCAGACCTTTCCACAAATCTCTTTCTCATCCAGAGTATTTACTAATAAAACGATAAACTTTTTTTTCCTTATTTATATGGAAAATATATGACTTTTGCAATGATTTAACCTTGGCATCTTCTTGGGTCTGGCTTCCACTGATGAGACCTCACAAAAAAGGGAAAAACCAGTCTGGATAGTGACTCCCACCTCCCATAATGTTTTGACATTATTGGTTACCAATGCAACTGATGTGAAGTCAACTATCTCTACATGCAAGTAGATTTCCGTGAAGTTACCTCACACTTTTATGTTGGTTGGGTACAGGATTAAAACAAGAATATAATTTCTTGTCATTCATGTGTTTTTCTAGCCAGTTTTCCTTTTTACTGAGATTCAAACCTATGTCTTTCTGACTAATGGGCATTTGATACCAACAGCTAGGCAACCAGGCAAAATGAAAGAAGGAAGAGGTCTCCGCACACACACTTCTGTCTCATTCCAAGTGAAATCATCAGGGACTGAAGCTACATAATTTTGATGAAAGCAAGCTACTTTGCTATTCTACCCTTTCAATGGATGAATTATTTTTTTTTTGCCATCCAATTAATTATGGTGGTCATTTTTATTTGGCAGATGGATGGAATTTTCAATTTTGAAGGCCTTTAATATTAATCATAATTTATTTACAGATCCTCCAATTTCTGATTTTTTTTTCACTTCCATTTTTAATTTTCAGATGAACTAATTTTTTTCACTTAGCTATGCTATCAATTACATATTTGGTTTAATCCTTTATCCAAATGTAATTAATTGCATCTGAAATATTTTTAGGACTGGGGAACTCGTGGTAAAGGTGGTATAAGTTCTGATCACTTGCCTTAGTATCCCATAATGCAAAGCACACATCCTTATGGGTATGTATAATGCTGTGCATTATGGAAAGGATCACTACCCAGACCGGTTTCGACCTTTATTGAGGTCTTGTCAGTGGGAGCTAGACCCAGAGGTGGCGATATTAAGGTGGAAGTAATGCAAAAGTCATATCACCATATACCAGTTGTCAAACGGTGTCCTTTCTTTTAGTGTTGCACGGTGATCAGCATTCATTTTAGAAATTATGGACTTTACAACCATGTTATAAATAACTATTTTAATTTCCCGATGTTTTGACCTTCATATTAAGGTCAAAACATCGGGAAACATCAAAACATATACTCATCATCTGGAGTATACACAAATATATAGCTTGTCCTTATATATTTGTATATACACATCAGATGATGACTTTAATATGAAGGTCGAAACGTCTGGAAATTAAAATAGTTATTTATACATAACACAGTTGTAAAGTCCATAATTTCTAAATTGAACCTTATTATTAAAATTCTCTGGATTAGAGATAGTTTATGGAAGTTTTTTCACTTTGCTATGCTACCAATTACATATTTGGTTTAATCCTTTATCCTTTCCATAATGCATAGCATTATACATACCCATAAGGATATGTGCTTTGTGTTATGGGATACTAAGGCAAGTGATCAGAACTTATACCACCTTTACCAAGAGTTGCCCCAGTCCTGAAAATATTTCAGGTGCAAACTTTGTTTGCTTACACTTGGATAAAGGATTAAACCAAAATATGTAATTGGTAGCATAGCCAAGTGAAAAAACTTTCATCAACTATTTCTAATCCAGAAATTTAATAATAATGTGTTGACACCTTTTGGCAACTGGTATATGGTGATATGACTTTTGCATTACTTCTACCTTAGTATCACCACCTCTGGGTCTAGCTGCCACTGACGAGAACTCAATAAAGGTAGAAACTGGTCTGGGTAGTGATCCTTTCCATAATGCATAGCATTATACATACCCATAATGATATGTACTTTGCATTATGGGATACTACGGCAAGTGATCGGAACTTATACCACCTTTACCACGAGTTGCCCCAGTCCTGAAAATATTTCAAGCACAAACTTTGTTTGCTTACACTTGAATAAAGGATTAAACCAAAATGTAATTTTTTTCAAGATGATTGGCATCTGTTTTTCAAATGCCCTTTTTTTCTTATTTTGCACTTTACCTTTCTTTAATCCATAAGTCTGATTTTTTGTGTTTCATTTATGTATGTGGTGGAATATGTATGCCTAAATCACCTTGATTGAAGCCTTTCTTCTATAGGAGAAAAAAAAAAGTAATGTGGGAGATAAAAATTTTTAATTTTTGTAAGAGATAGATATGCATGATAGTTGACTATAAAGCAAAATTGGTCTCATTTTGCTATTTTCATTTTAACTCTTCAGCCAAAGCAGCTTTTTGAAAATGGAGAAAAGCTCGATTTCTTGTTATATCTTGCAGCATATTTAGTATCACTTATCATAAGTCTTTTTAGGACTTTTTACGTAAGCAAATACATGTTGAGTTTTTTATGTCAAAGACACAAAAAAATTAATGTTTTTAGTGAAAAAACAGATAAAATATTAAAAAATAGTTTTTTTTTTTTTTTTGGTACTTTCATACCAGTAACTTAGCTATGTAGATAGAGCCTCTGTAGTTCAGTCGGTATAGACGAAGCTGCTTGGTCATAAAGTCCTGGACTCGATTCCCCGTCCATGACACGAGGAACCTTTATCTGGTCTCTTTCAACGAAAGGTGAATTAGCCAGTCTCATATGGAGGGTTTTTTCATCCCCCCCCCCAGAACAGGCAAATTAGCCCCTTAAACACACATGGATTACAGTCAGGAATACTTATGACATAGCCATATGCCTAATTCGTCAGCTACGAGGTCCTGAGCCTGGATAAAATTAGGAGATATTGAGATGGTGAGTATCTTTTACCTCCCTATAAAAGGGACTCATGGGCATTGTATCATCATATGAAATAAATAAATAAGCTAAGTAGACAATGTAATTTTATATTACTAGTGTTGGCAAAGAGTGGGTGCACTACAGTTTTAAGTGCTTATAAAGTTTTGTTCTATATGAACCAATTTTAATTATCTAGATAATAAAAATAACTGGTACTCCCCCACTTATATGTAATTTATTTTCTGAAGGGTGTGATTTTGTTGTCAATTTTAATAAAAATTCTATAGTAAGTCAATTTGATGATGGGTATTTAGAAAGGCTACTCTTTCCTGAGAAGGCACAGAATCAAGAGGTTAATGTAGCAAACAATCTAAGCATACTAGTGAAGCAGGATAGTACAGCTAAACTGGTTGTACAACAGGAGTAAGATGGATACGAAGTCGTATCCATCTTACTAGCAGCACAAGGTGATGGAATGTATAAAGGTAAGGATGAGACATGTACGAATGGCAATCAGAGAGAGAGAGAGAGAGGGAGGGGGTATAGCAGCTAAAATGGAGAAGGTTGGTGCTGGTAGAATGGCTTCAAAGATAAGGATTGTTATGTTTGTACACAAATGTATTTGTGGCATTAATTGAGTCATATGTCCAAAGATAATGGTACAAGTGACACTTGGTTGTCGGAGGATGATGTAATGCCAGGAATAGAAATGGATATACAATTTTCCAGAAGGACATGAATGTGAAAAGAAGGGGGGGGGGGGCTGCTGTTAATGATTGCAGAGGAATTCTGTCCACAAAGTGTGGAAATTGATAGTACATGCAGTCTTTTGAATCTGTGTGCTATGAAGTTGAAATTAACAGGCTAGCATATCTGATGCTGTTATAGGTCAGGGAATGTAAGAGAAGGCTGATTGTGAAATGCTTAGGCAAACTAGTTCGGCATGTAAAAAGAAGGTGATCCTGATGAGAGCTATAATTAGAGGAATTATTATTATAATTAAGAGACCTCCAGGGAGTCAGGGACTCATCGAGAGAGAGAGGCCGCGTACTACACACACCAGCTATAATTATTCTTGAATTCATTTCCACTGCTTGCACTCACAACATCAAATGGCAACCCATTCCAATCACACACCACCCTATGAGAGAAAAATCTAGCCCTCACCTTCTTCTTAGCAGCATTCATTCTTAGCTTCCAAGGATGCCCTCTTCTCCTCTCCCCCACCCTCCATAAAACGAAAAATTCGCTCAACTGAAATCCTGTATGACCCTTTCAGAAGTTTGTAAGTCTCAATCATAACACCCCTCTTTTTCCTGTTTGCTAGTGTCTGCAGTCTACAAATTCTGAATCTGTCTTCATAATCAGTATTCCACAATCCTGATATCATTTTTAACAGTCTCCTTTGCACTTTCTCCAGTATATCAGAATCACAACGGAAACCAGACCTGCACACAATAGTCCAAGTGAGGTCTTATCAACGGCTTGTAAAGAGGCAAAATAACATCCTTATCTTTCCATGTAAATGTTTGTTTCAGCATTGCAATTATCTTTTAAGTTGTATTTGCAGTCTTTGCCACATGGCCCCAAAACTTCAACTTCCTATCTATTAACACTCCAAGATCCCTAGCCTCATCACCTTCTAGCATAATCCCGCCAATATAATACAACAATGGATATCTAATCACGTCAAAGTGAATGATTTTACATTTAATAACACTGAACTGACATCCATTTTCCCATGCCCGTAGTTCCAACCTATTCAAATCATTCTGCAAGTACTGCATATAAGTAACATTCCTGATTACCCTACCTATCTTTGCATCATCAGCAAATAGCTGTATGTTGCTTCTCAAATCCTTCCCGCTATCATTAATGTACAGATTGAAAAACAGGGGACTAAGCACTGATCGTTGTGGTACACTACTTGTTACCTTAACCCTTGCAGACTCACATATCCTGTATACCACTTTTTGATATCTGTCAGTCAGCCATCCTCTATCCATGCAAATATTCTATAACCCAAACCCATATTCTCCAATTTATGCAACAGTCTACCATGCTGTAAAATTTTGTAATTTGTAATTTATAGTTTATTACTTTACTTTTTAACTCAATGTGTGTTTCCCCCTCTTACTTTTCTATTTTTTCATGGTTGCTTGAGCTTGTACAAAATTCCTATATGCTCTAATCTCTAACTCACATTTAATACTATTATTAAACTCTATTCCTTTCGTAATCTACTTAGTTTTACTCCCTCCTTTCAAGACCATAAAGTATAGTCTCACATGTACAAGTCTCGTAGACTTATAAAAAGCCTCTGGCTGAGACAAAATCCTCAATCTACATTGCTATTATTCAAATGTATTAATTCTTAAAAATTTATTGTATTAATTTGGTATGTATTAATTCTTAAAAATAATGGCGCACATTAAGAATCGTGTAAAAGAATTTTTTATCTTTCCTTTACATACAAAATAATATTTTAGCTACACATGTGGAATAACTCTTAAATCAATTCTATCTCAAGCAACTCTGAATTACTCAGTCGTGGCTGTAAATTTACTTAGATTACACAGGTTCGATTTGTTTTTATGAGACAGTGCATTGGCTAACAAAGATCAGGCAAGCTATCAACAAAACCAAACATGTTTATTCTAACTTAGACAGTTTATATACAAAAGTAAATAGAACATATCATGTGCCTGATTCTCCACACATTCATTAGAACAATTCACTTAAAGCATTAGACAAAGAAATTATTCACACTCAACTTATTAACACGTGGATGGATTTTAGCACACATAACCTTTCTCTCATTACAAACAATAAAAAGCAAAATTACACTGTACACGTCCTAAACATTATGTAACACAAGCATTATTCAAGTCTACAGTATTCTATTATACACATTCAAACTGACGTTCGGCTTTCTGATCTCTTCAAACACATTATACCATTAGTTAAACAGAATCAACATCTATCGTCAGTACACACAATCTAGGCTATTAACATAAAGCAATCTACTTACAAGGTCTCTATATCATGTACAATCCTGAATCCAAAAGGGTTAAGGGTTAATTCCACTGGCTCCTTTCTTTTTATTGCGCAACGGCTATGATCGGGCACTATCCGGTGGTTGTCATCTTGCAGATTCCTTCCTTGTAATTTTAATGAATTTTATTTTATTTTTATATCGATGTTAGGAACTTCACTGGCTGCTACAAATCAGCACATTCTTCAAAGAATTTCCCAGAAGGATATCTTGTAATACTACCAGCATACGCCCCATCATCTCCAGAAACTACTGCTGGCAGGATCACGACTCTTCCCATCCTCGAAAAGCTTGCCAACAGGAACAAAAAATAAGAGGGAGAGTCCTCGAGCCTCAATTTCCGCCTTTTATATCATATCCAAAAAAGTTCCCAGATTTGCTGGTAGCGCCCTTATCACCCATGCATACAGTAGGTTTTGGCAGCAAAACTCATATTCTGGTGACCTTTGAGACTGTTGTTGACCTTCAGTTCACTAGCCTAATCCTGTCCAAGCTTTTTAGTTACAATTGCTTGTGGTTCTACACTCAATTATTTTAACCTTATATTACAAAATTACTGCATTACATTAGGTTATGTACACTCTTAATTATAAGTATTTTAATAGCCCATGTAAAATCGATATAGGTGAAAAATATTTCTATTTTTTACTACAAGAGATTTTACAATGCTATATTCTGTCAAAAACCTTAGCAAAATCCAAAAGTATCATGGTGCATCCATTCCCCTTCTCTAGTTCAATGGTAACATTGTTATAGAATGTGAGAAAGCTACTAAAACATGATCTTCCCTTAGTAAACGCATGTTGCTCATTGCAAAGTAGAGATCCACTGTCAACCCATTTCTGAATGTTTTGGTCTTTGCCCCATGACCACCCTTGTGCAATGGAATTACCATACATTCTTTCCATTCTGCAGAATTTTCCCTGTTCTGAGACTCATATTAAACAGCCTGGTCAAAGAAATAGTCAGTTCAGCTGAACACTCTTTTAGCACATGTGCTGATATTCCATCAGTCCCTATTGCTGAATTCTTATTCAGATTGTGCAAAAGCTCTAACACCTCATCCTCATACACCTGAGTTTCTTCATCCAGTGAAGAGGTAGCACTGAGCTCATTGCCATGTACACCAGGTTGATAGCTTTTAACAAAATGGGCACTCATTAGTTGAACAACCTCTTCTGCGTCTGTAACCTTCATGCTATCTGCATTTAGAAGAGTTATTCTTTCCTATTATTTCTTTTACTTGCAGCATATCGATAGAATTCTTGTGGTTTGTCTTTAGCATGGAGCCAGTTTCTTTTCATACTCCGACTTTGCTTTCCATACAACAGTTGTGACTATCCTAGCCTGTTGCTTATAACGTTCATAACGGACTTCATCCTTATGCAGATTGTATTCCTTCCACATCATCCTTTTCTTATGAATCTCTTGCTTAATAAGCTTATGGATCCATTTGACTCCTACACTATTTATTCTTCGAATTCTCGGGGCACATTCTGATATCACATCATTTAAGTATTGTTTAAACGCTTCCCATGCACTGCCAATATTCTTCCCATTCCACTTAACTCAGTATACCCCTCATTGGTCATAATTTCCTACTCTGCAGTTCAGCATGTAACCTTTTCTGAATGGAACATTCATAAATTTAGTCACTTCCCAAGTGAGTACCGCATGATCACTGTCACCAACCGGAGGCAGAATAGTTACATCTTTAACAGAAATGCTTCCTGACACTATAATCAAATCTAACACTGTTTGACCTCGGGTTCCTTCTGTCACATGCTGCTTGAGGAAGTTGTCCCACAACAGCTCTATAAATGCATTTTCATTTTTCTCATGAGATTCTACTGCTATTCAATCAGTATTTGGATAATTAAATCTCTCAGTATGATTACTCTTTTCGTGCTTATCTTTTCTATTTGATGATGCATTTCTTCATCACTAGCAACTGATCCACCAGGTCTGTAATAACACCTCACACCAGATGGCTTCAAACTCATTGCCACATGAAATACTGTTAGTAGTAGTAGTATACAATCATAGATTTCAACTCTAACTGGATTCAAGTAATCCGATATGATTAGCAGCATGCCTCTCCTATCCTATAGAGCAAGTTTGTTAAATTTCTGAGGAATAAATATCTTAAGCAACATGTGACTGAATCAACTAGAGGCTTTAGTCTTTTAGATTCGGTTTTAACTTCACAAGATGTAGTTGACAATGAGCTATTTATACTAATGCCAGTTGGTGAGATGATCATGAAGTACTTATTTGGATAGTGGTTAAACAAAAAAAAGGTTACTGCCAAAAACAGATATATGTGGAGGTATAAAGTGGGTGATTATGAGAAACTCTGTAGTCAATCAGCATCAATATGTTGGGGAGATGAGCTGTGCAGAAAAAATATTGACAGTGCATGGAAATTCAAAAGGCAGTATCTGGAACAAGCAATGTATAACTGCATGTTAAGTGAGTAAATAGAGTAGGAGTGAAATTGATAAACTAAGATATCAAGCAAGCTGTGTTGAAAAAGAAAATGTATGGAAGAGGTACAAGACAGTTGGTGGCACTCAGATCTATGAAGAGTATAAAGTGCAGGCTAGGAAGGTGACAAGTATGGTAAAGTAAGAAAGGGTACAGTATGAAAGATGATTGGCTGGTCAGTTAATTCTAGGGAATTCTTCTGCTATATGCAAATGAGAGTCCGCGCGGTTAGCCTAGTGGCTTTGCACTTCGCAACCATATGCCTGGGGAAGGAGTGTCCTAGGTTCGATTCCCGTCGGAGACGTGAGGAGCTGAAGGATCTTCCTCAGCCATAGCCAAGTTAGCCAGCCGGTCTTGGGCAGTAGGGTTTTTTCCGCCAGTTTATCTGGCGTTTTTCATCCCGCAAGCAGGCAAACCGGCCCCGTGAACACACACGGATACAGCCAAGAATACCTTGAGGCATAGGAGTGACCATTCTATCCTCGTATTTCGGTTACGAAATCCAAGCATGCTTGGAAGGTTGTGGGCCTTAAAGGCCTGTTAAAGCCATTCGGATAGATAGATATGCAAATGAGAGAAACAATAATTATGGCAGGTTGACACTGGTAGATAGTCATGGCAGCAGAATGACTGTTGCAAAGAATATAGTGGAATTATTGAATGAGCACTTTATCAGCATATACCATACTGGTGTAAATGATGCCATGCAATATATAGAAGAGAGGCAAGTATGAGGAGAATTGGAAATGAAAGAAGATATATCAGAGGCATATCAGGTGTTGATTGGATTAGATGTTAATAAGGCTGTGGGAATGGATGACATATCGCCATGTATTCTTAAGGAATGTGCACAACAGTTAACTATGACCTTGATGTTGTTATTTAATGAAAGTCTTGCAGTGGGTAAGGTTCTTAAGGAGTGGAAAGAAGGGAAAATAGTACCACTCCACAAGAACAGTTCTAGGATAGACATTTCCAATTATAGACGAGTCTATATAACTGCAGTTGTGGTCAAGGTGTTGGAGAGATTGGTTAGGAATGGAATCCAGGACTGGATGATGAACATAGCATTCTTTATTATGGTCAGCATAGATTTGTAAAAGGTAGGTCCTGTTTTAGCAACTTACTTGCATTTTATGATAGGGTAACGAGTGCATCAGATAATGGATAATCATATACAGTGATTTCTTGGACTTTGCAAAAGTGTTTGATAGATTACCACATAAGTTGATGAACAAGCTGTTGAGTATAAAGTGCAGGCTAGGAAGGTGACAAGTATGGTAAAGTAAGAAAGGGTACAGTATGAAAGATGATTGACTGGTCAGTTAATTCTAGGGAATTCTTCTGCTATATGGAATAATATATTGGTTAGAAGGATCAGAGATTGGCTCTCTGAATGATATCAGCAGGCTGTGTATGATGGAGCAGTGTCTCAAAAAAGGAGGGTAACCAGTGGTATGCTCCAGGGTTCTGTTCTTGGGCCCTGCTGTTTATCTTGTTTGTAAATGATATATCATATGAACTGACTGAGGATCTTCAATTGTTTGCTAATTACGCAAAGTTGGGACCACTGATATTAATTCCCTTCAAGAAGATTGGAATAGACTTTTGACTTGGACAAAGGAGTGAAGTTGTTTAATATTAATAAGTGCAAGGTGTTGCTTTTGGAGTGCAGAAATATAAGGCTGTGTATTACATTGATGGTGCTATACTGCAGGAAGTGAATGAGATTTGAAATGCAGGAGTGTTGGTTAACAGCAGACTAAAGTTTAGAGGGCATGTTGCAAGTGTTGCAAAGACCGCATATTTTAACGCTGGTGTGATACAAAGTATGCTAACATGTAGGGATAAGGAGGTAACACTGGTCAGACCACATTTAGACCACTGTGCTCAGATTTAATCACATGGTTTTCAGTGTGATGTTGAAACATTGGAGAGGGTGCAAAGAAGAGTGACTAAGACAATATAAGGACTCTGGTATGCAATTATGGAGAGAAAGGTTGAAGAAATGTGGATAGAAGGAAAAGTGGTGATATGATAGAGACATTTAAGTTAGTGAGGGTATCAGGGGCGACTCGTGCATAGGCACCGCGGAACTGCAGCATCCCCAATTTTTCTCGATATATAAATATATTTATTAATTTATTTATAAAATTTATACAAATATTTATTTATACAAATTATAAATATTTATTTATTTATAATTTGTAATATTTAATTTTATCATCAACAATCCTATACAATTCTCATATTTTGTATAAAAAATAATAAAAATCCATCTTAGGAGGGCGAAGGACGCTAGCAGCACCGTGTTTACCACAGTGTCATATTGCTACACGCGCAAGCATATGCACGTCATAGTGAGATGCGAGCTATTAGCGTAATGTGGCACTGTCCGTCGTGCAGTTCCACTGTTGTTTATATGCAGTTTGCACCAGTAGTAGTGTTCGTAGTGCTTATCGTGTTTACCCCATTTCTTTAAATATTTGGACATTACAATTAAAAACATAATATTTGTTATAGTTTTTATTTTAGAACATTATCGGGGTTATGATAATGGATTTTATTTTTAAGTAATTTTGAATTATACTAAACTGTATAATTTTATTGATAATAAACAATCTTTTTTCATGAAACAAAACAAGAAGAATATATTTTATTTTTTAAGTAATTTTGAATTATACCAAACTGTATAATTTTATATAATAAACAATATTTTTTCATGTTTAATTTTTTTTTTAAATTTTTACCATAATTTTGATATTTTATCCAAGTGGCTCGTGGCTTGAATCGTGGGGATGCTGCAACTTTTAAAATATACATACACACTGTAAGTACACATATACACTGTACTTACAATGTGTATGTATATTTTGAAAGTTGCAACACCCCCACGATTTCAAGCCACGAGTCGCCACTGGAGGGGATTTTACTGGATTAATCCAGAGGAGATTATAAAAAGAGTAGAAAGCAAGAAGGAAAGAAACAGAGGCCATCCCTGGAAGTTGTATAACATTGTGGTAAAGAGGGGTGTGAGGAGTAGATTTTTTACATGGAGAACTGTCAGTGAATGGAATTACCAGAATATTCATCTAAAAATTGAGATGTAAGAGGAAGAATTCATCATAAAATATTATTACCAGAATCATGTTTAATATTTTTATTTGTAAAATTCCCCTACAGCTGATAGTGCACATAATATCATGTGCTTTCAATTAAACTGTTATTCTTTTTAGAGTTATTTTTTAACTGTACTGACAATGGCTATGAAACTTAGCCGAAAATTTTACAAATAAAAAGACTAAACGTAAGTGATTCGGGTAATAATATTTTATGGTGAATTACCAGAATCTGTCGATAATGCAGGGATAGTAAAGGATTTTAAGATTCTGTATGATAGATTTGTTGTCAGTTGAATGAACCTCACATTATGAGTTTATTGACTCCATGGAGGGCGTATAATAATAATTATTTTAATAGTTACCATCAGTGGCGCACCCAGGGAGGGGGCAAAGCCCCCCCCCCAAAAAAAAAGAAAACGTTAAAAAACACTAGAAAATTTTCCAAAATAGTTTTCCTAAAATTCGTTTTTTATTTCTGTCATGTCTTCTATTTCTATACTACTTATGAATTAGGGGTCACATAAGGAGAGAGAACCCTATAGCAATGTTTCTCAACCTATGGTCCGCGATGATGGGACAGGTGGTCCACAGGCTTAAATTAACCAAATAAATCTATATATTTTAATTATCCAAACAAAACAAATTAAAATTGAATAAGTAAGTAAAAATTATTAAAATAAAATGAATGCTTAAAAAAAAAAAAATAGCGACAGAATGTTCATGGAATGAACATTCTGCCACTATTTTAATTTTTTAATTTGTAGTGGCAGAATGATGAGTAATAAAAGAGGGGGGGGGGGTGAAGTGAAAATAATATGGTTTTATTGCTTCCACCTTCCCTTGCTGTTTTGTCAGATTTGAAGTGAACATGTGTTGTCCACATGACCACATTTCAACCAATTGCTTGTTGTTTATTGATTTTTATTGTTGAAGGTTTCCTCCTTCAACCAAGGCTCAACATATCTTCAGAAGTGCTAAGTAATACTTAGACAAAACGTGTTGTGAGTTAACTCCAGTATTTATATGTTTTTCGGAAATCGTGCGAAAAGCAAGCTGACAATTGAGTTGAAATGCTAACTCTCTTCAACTGAATTCCAATAATATGTGAAACTGCCATAACAGCATTCACTATATATATATATATATATCTTAGTTTTAACACGTTTACGAATTTTAACACTTTTGGTTGAATTTTATTGCTGCACAGCGAACTCACACAATCTAATTAATAACAATAGTTTTTAGTTAGATACTGTGTTTACCAGTGCAACATATGGTTTTGCTTGAGTCTATATATACAGCATAGTTTCTGCATGAGGGGGGACATGTGATTTATTAATTTGTGTTGTTTTTATCCGAGTTCTCTCTAATTGCACTATTTGTTGAGAAATATATTATACAGACTGCTTATACCTTATTCACTGACATAATAAAAGTAATTGTTTTTCTTGCCTCTGCAATATAGTGGCTATTGGGGGAGGGCATGTTGTTTACCGTGGGAGCAAGTTACTATCGCCCTGCTCTGAACGTGTTTCAGCTTTTTTCATTTGCGAGATATATGCGAAACTTTTTAATTTCTTTTTTCGAAAAGTAAAATCAGGGGTGAGAGTTATATGCAAGTAAGTACGGTATTTCAATTATGGATAAGTACGTTGGTACCTTTCTTTAAACGGAAAAATATCTCGGATGAGTGATAACACAAAACGAGTTTGCAATGACAGTTTGTGTGTAGTTTCTGAAGAGAAAGAGGTCTGTAACGAATCCACAGAAACACAGAATTCCCATCAGTTGCAATGCGATAATATTAATACACTTAACAAAAGGAAAGATTTGCTGACTTGCTTGACACTTGACCAGTGGATCGCATTCAAAGGTAAATACAATTGGTTAGTTTGTAGGAACATTTTTCTGTTTTATGACTTTTCTCTCTTTACGGTAATTATGCCTACATTATTGTGTTATTATTCAACAATTGTTTACAGTTTTGAATGTGTATATAAAGTCAATATCAATAGTAGCTTGATTACAAAGGCGTGACGAAAGGGATGGGGAGGTTTGGAGCTTCCCCAGAATATTCAAAAGGTAAATACAATTGGTTATTTTGTATAGGGCCCCAAAACTTATTAGTTTAGAATTTAACCACTGGGAAAGGGTTTGTGTCCACCTCAAAACTCTGAAACAGAATTTGGAAACATTTTCCGAACAACTTTTTATCAGAAATTTCTGTGATTTCACGATCCATTTCGGCTTGCAGTCACGAGAACGACCTTTTGTTATCGAAAAAAGAGCAGCTAATTGAGCTTTCTAGTGACAGTGGGCTTAAAATGCAATTACCGTGATTGTGGTTTGGCTCGATTCTGGATCTCGCCTTCAGTGAGAAGTGAATTTCCCGAATTATTTGAAGAACTCAAAAATCGTCATGCAGTTTTCTACAACCTATCTTTGCAAGAAAGGATTTTCATCGCTCCTTCAAATAAAAACAAAATACAGAATTCGTCTTAGTGTGTGTGTGCTGATCTTCGATGAAGTTGACCAATATTGAGCCAGATATCCAGCAACTCTGCAAGGTCGAGAAGCTCATCCATCTCATTAAAAGTAAATAGTAACATAATTATATCATTTTATTTATTTGTTTAATAAAAATTAAAACTTTGTTTTAATTTTTATCCACAAAATTTAATTTTTTATCTATATATATCCAGCCTGGTTGGCCGACTCTTGAGCCAAAAGGCTGCGAGTTCAAATCCCACCGTAAGCATGGATGTAGATGATGATTGTAGTTGTGGTTGGTGAAGACAGAGAGTTGTAGAGTAGGTGCCCTTCCTCGATATGTTTTTGGACTACCTGGAGATGTTATGTAATAATAATATTGACAAGCTTTATATGTTCATTGTGCATCACATAGTTTGAATTTAGCACTTGGAAATGCTATATTCTGTGACAAATAAGAAATTGCATTGGCATAACTGAAAATGTACACAATTTCTTCAATACCCGTAAAAGACAGGACGTCCTTGTTGTTTATAGATACTATAATATATAATAATATATTGTATAATATTGTATAATAATATTTTATAATTTTATAATAATATATAAAAGATATTATAATATTAATATCTTTTAAGATTTATAAAATCTTTATTTAGCTTGCAAAAAATATTTGCGTGCACCTTACCATTGTCTAAAATAATGCAAAAATCTGATAGTGACCTCTTAATTGCCCTAAATTTTGTTGATGATGATGTGGGTAAATTAAATACCATTCGTGAAGCACCAGATTCTTCATTTAAAGATATTTGCGATGAAGCATGTATAAAAGTCAATAATTTTAATATTGACATTAAAAAGCCAAGGACTTCATCAAAACACATTAAGGTCCAATGTTCCAGCCGATTCTGTAGAAGAGTATTTTAGGAGAACTATTTCATTCCATTTATTGACCAAATATTCACTCAACTTCGTGAATGTTTCACTCGGCACTGCAACATTTTGAAATATATTTTTTTCTCTTCTACCAAATGGAAAAGATGCTCCAACAGCAAGTGCAGTGGAAGATTTTTGTCAATTGTGTGAATTTTATGCTGGTGATTTGCCTTATACAAATCCAGCAATTTTGAATGCCGAATTCAAGTTGTGGTATAAGAAATTTGAAAAACCGTTTGCAATAGCTCCATGCAAAAATGCAGTTTCAAAGTGTGACAAAATGATATATCCTAACATCTATAACTTATTAAAAATATTTGCAACACTTCCGGTAACAACATGTGTTAGTGAAAGGTCATTTTCTAACTTACGCCTTTTAAAAACCTATTTAAGATCTACCATGACATAATCAGGTTGAATGGACTGGCTTTGCTATATACACACACACACAGAGAGATTAATGTAATCACGACTGAAATAATTGAAGAGCTTTGTAAAAAAAAAGAAAACTGGATTTTATTCTTTAAATAAATTTTTCAACTCTCCCCCCCCCTCCAAGATTAAATACTGGGTGTGCCACTGGTTACCATCATACACAGAGTAGACAATCATTCTGTTGTGGTGAAATAACTTCTGATACTCGACTGGCTGCAACAACTTCAAAGCTCTATGAAGCAGAATAATAGTGGGCAGCAACATTTTTCTCACTGAATGGATATAGCTATGATTTGTACTTGTATTGCCACAAGTTCTACAGCCTCTACAATTCTTACAGGTTTGGAGATGAGAATTTTAGTGTTATAAAATTTCATAACCTAGTCTTTCCTTGATTAAATTATTACCATATCTAATTTTAAAGCCAGATAGAGGCCATAAAACTCTCAATGACCATATTGTTTTATCACTCTAGTTATCAAAATTCTATTTCCTCTTGAAAATAAAATGACGTGAATTTCAAAAAAATGAATAAGTCAGAGATTAAACTGAAGTTCCTCCAATTAGACATTCTCTGCTTTATGTATCTGTACATTTTTTTTATAAGATTCATTCATTCATCTCTCATTGTCACACAACCACTCATGTTCTTAAAAATAAAAAAAAAAATATATATATATATATATATATAAAAAGGTTTTCTCCATTTTCAAAAGGCTCTATGCAAACGATATGAAAACAACACAATGGAGCTAATTTTGCATTATAGCCACCAGTCAAGAGTAACATGCATAAAAATTTCAAATTTTTACTTGGTCTCCCACAACTTTTTTTGGCTAAAAGTTGGCCACTTCTGATTTTTTTTTTTTTTGCAAACTAAGGCTTTTTCCCACTTCATTCACGGTGATTATGGACACACGTGTTCTATTAGATGTGGAAATAAAACACAAAAAATCTGACTTTTATATTCAACCTCATTTTGTATTCTACAGGGTAGAATACAAAATGAGGAAAACGAGCAATCAGGACACAAAAAGGAGGTAGCCACCACTTGAAAAAAATTAGCAATTTTTTTTTTCAAAAAATACACGCCTTGAGCAATAAAATGGTAGTAAAAAGTCAGAAATTGGACAATCTGGAAATAAACTGAGTTCTTTTCTAAAACTCAAACTGTAAAAATTCTGTGGTTCCACCAAATAAAAAAAAAATGTAGAATAATGGCCTGCTTTATGATGCTTCACTTTACAATGATGACCAATATCCATTTAAATGACACTGTATTTGCTCATACAAAACTTTTCAACTATTATCAATGTCCATTTATACAATGCTGCATTTGTTGATATGGCAGTTTTAGCGACATTATGCTCCTGTGAATCAACTAATGTGCAGTTTACATTTCTTTCCCTGTATTTTGGTGTCTGTGAATTATAAACTGCTAATAACTATTATTTCATTTTATTGTTGGATTAATAATGGGAGGGGGATAAAATTCAAAGTAAGAGTGCTGTTGTTTCCAGTAAAAAAAAAAGAAAATGCATTACATGCTAAGATTAAAATTATTAAATTTAGTGACAATAGTGTATTTAACACAGAGACCTCAAGATAAATTTACCTCAAACTACTTTTGTTACAGTTGATGAAAACAATGTTCAAGTTGGTAGAAGTGAAAAGTGCTGCACTGGTTAATACTACAGTTATCCTTCAACTTGACAATCTAATTGCTGAAATGAAAAGATGATTGATGACCAAACTGGGTGGTTATGTTCTTTTAAGCCAAGCTAATCAGAATAACTTTTCATTTGCATATTCTGGATTTTTTGCTTGCATATCTGACGTAAATGTTTTATTTACATAATTTATGACTGCTTAAACTATTACATGCATATACAAGTAAAAAAAAAAAAAAGGGAAGTGATTCACTATGCAACAAAATTCTTAATACGATGGTGGTCTGAAACCTTGAAACCTAACATGTTGTATGACTGGAATATGTCTGTACACCGTAATTAATAGAATGCCAGGAAAAAATTATTAAAGCACAAACACTAAAGGATAGGATAACCAAATAACTCATTTAGCAAATTGCAAAATTATGCAACTTCAATTAATTTTTCATTTGATGATTTCATAAGTAATGAACCATCTACAGGTTGCAATATTCAACAAATTTTGATGTAATTTGGAATACAGTTGTTTCTCTCAGTGTTTATGCTCCTCTAAGAATTTCAGTCCAATGAAATGGAGAAAGGTTCCTCTGTGGACACCTCTAAGGTTGCAAAGAAATCCTCCCTCTCTTTATATCTGGAAATTTGGAATATAAGTTTTAAGTTATTCTCACCCTGAGAATTTCAGTCCAAATAGGCAAAAATGAAAGAAAATGAGATTGCAAGGAGGTAGAGTTACATATCCTAAAAACATCACTACAGGTCACATCAATTCAACCAAATTTGAAATATAGTCTAAGTTATGAAAAATTCAGCCTAAATCAGAGTGAAATAGTTCTCATTACTGAAATTTTTCATGGGATTTCTTTAGGTAGGTAGGTGAGTGGGGGAGGAGATGCAACAATCAAGACAGGTCTCAGTTGAAAAGTTTGGAAATCACTATTGTTGACAAATCAAAAAGTCTTTACATTTCCAACAATTATATGCTTTTGTAATAAATAATGAAATGTCCAATACTTAACTGATATCTCAAAAGTAACTAACATTGCAACAAAAACTGTCAAGTATACACTTCTCAGAACTAGAATGTTACGTTTCTGTCAGCTATCAAAATTAGCTTTAAGTTGGCCAATGTACAGGGATCAATTAGTAGAATAAAACTGAATGACATATAATACCTTATATGGTCAATTATAATAAACCTTTTTTTCCCTAATGTCCATGTGTATGTGTAGAGGAAGGGAGTAGGACTTTTTAAATTCCAGTACACTGAGTAAGGTGGTTGCACATAAATGCCAGAACCTTCACATACTAACCATACTGATAGTGGTTAACTCAGGAAACCAAGTAGTATACCACTGATTGACTGACTGCAACAATCATTCTCCATTGTTCTTCAGTTACCTGCAAAACGGAAAGTATCTATCACACTGCAGCACACATGATAGAGGACAAAAACATTTGTGGCTGAAAATATAGTAAAGCTTGACAGTACATTAATATGAGATGTTCATTTAAAGACTTTTTGATTGCCTTAACAAGCACTTGTGCAAACAGTTATAATACAAGTTAATGAATGCCAACTGTTTAATATATCTGAGCTAAGAAATATTTAAAGCATATATTTAAATGATAATCTCACCCTTCCCCAACACATACACAAACACACTGTGGAATAAGAGGGGGAAAAAAAAAAAGAGGAAAGATGTTAAATTTTATTGTGTTTTATTCTATTTAGGAAGAACAAGTTGAATGCCATGAACACATTTTATAAGAAAAGACCAGACCAAAAATGGATATGGATAAGTCCAAGCAGACAAACAAAAAGTGAAACAGATTATATTTTATCATTTAAAAATGTTTTGGTCATCAATCAAATAGACATAGAAAGTGATCACAAATTAGTTAGAGAGAACAGAAGATCGATTAACAGGATGAAATAAAACAAAACAAGCAATGATAATATGTTATTAGTCAATTAAAAAAACAATTATACCAAGAAGAAATTACAAAAAAAGTTAAACAATCAAAGAAAAAATAACAGATGAAAATACCAACCTATGCTATATGATATACTGAAAAAATTTAATCATAAACAGAAGTGCATAATATAGCACTGTACAAGATAAAAATATTAAAAATTAATTCTATTAGATCTACTAGAAAGAGATGAAAACTAATTTTAACAAATAAATAATAATAATATTAATCTACTATTTATCCAAACCTTCAATTATCAGAACTTGTTGCTCTGATAATTGAAGGATCAGATAATTTAAGTGTAATTATATGCTTTAACAGAAATCAGTTGACATGCAAGGATCGGGTAATTGAAGAGTTGTTTTGAAGGTTGGATAAACAAAAATTCCTGCAATAATAATGGAATATGAAAAGAGACCAAATATTAAAGATAAAAAAAGCAAAGCAAAAGCCAGACAGTATTTTTCTGAAGAACTGTTAAAAAAAGGATTACATAAAAGCTGGAAAAAAAAAAGAAGAAATGAATAACTCAGAAATACCAAAGTATAAAACATAACAAGTGATGTAAAATAACAAAAAACCAGGAGAAGATAAAATTTCAGTAGATGTGATGAAAACAACAATTAAAAAAAAGATAACAGAAAAACTTAATCTGCCTAAAAAGAAAGATATACCCAACTACTGGACCTGACTACCTGAATATGTTGGTTTACAATAGACAACCCAAATGACTACCCAACAATGCCATCATAATACTCTTGTTGACAAAAAGGGTAATAAAGAAATGATATATGATATGATATTACAGGCCAGTCAAGCTTGCTATCACAAGTATATCAACTATGAATAAACAGAATCACCAGATTATTTAGCTAAAGCTCAGATTAGGAATAAGCTGGATTCAAAATATTTTGAAAGTTTATTTTTCACTAGGTTAGACTATAATAAATTTAGTTTAATCCTTGATCCCAGTGAGAGCAAACAAAGTTTGCACCTGAAAATATCTTCAGCACTGAATATAGTGTTGTACTATCTTACCTGGGTAAGTAGTACAACACCAGGCAACTCGCTGCAAAGGTGGAGCAAGCTACCAACACTCTTATCCCAATATCTCCCATAATGCAAAACACATCTCCCTGTGGATATGTATACTGTTATGCATTAAGGGATTGGCCACTACCCAGACTAGTTTCGACCTTTATTGTATTATGGGAGATACTGCATCTGCCTGGTATCTCCAACTCTGGGCCTAGCTCCCAGAGTTGGAGATACCAGGCAGAAGCAGTAGCAAGGTCATCTTTACCTATAGGAGTTGCCAAAAGGTTTGCCACCTTTTTTTTTTATTAAATTACTCTGGATTTAGAGAAAGATGTTGACCACTGAAGAGACCTCAATAAAGGTCGAAATTAGTCTGGGTAGTGGCCAATCCCTTAATTCATAACAGTATACATATCCACAGGGAGATGTGTTTTGCATTATGGGAGATACTGGGATAAGAGTTTTGGTAGCTTGCTCCACCTTTGCAACGAGTTGCCTGGTGTTGTACTACTTACCCAGGTAAGATAGTACAACACTATATTCAGTCCTGAAGATATTTTCAGGCGCAAACTTTGTTTGCTCTCACTGGGATTCAAAATAAGTTTATTACAAGTGACTATATGCCAACATCACATCAACTAAGGAAAAAATGCAACCTATTATTGTACTTGGATTTTATAAACTATTAAAAAAGCCTTTAACTGAGTTGAAAAACAAGCAACACTAATAGCAATAAAGAAAAAAGGCTACATATAGGTAATAAATGAAATATGAAAAAACAACTCATGGTATCCTTATCTATGAACAAATCAATCAAAGCAATCCATTTTCAAAAAATTGTGCACTGTGCTACTATTTCCCTTAAATTATTCAATGCAGTATTACAATATTTATTATTATTACGTAACACCTCCAAGGAGTCCAAAGACTCATCGAGGGAAGGCACCTACTCTATAAATCTCCATTTCACCACGTCATCCACCAACTACAGCGAACCGCAACTACCATATACTGCTCACCACCACTAGTATTTTCACAGACAATCACAAACATCCATGCCCACAGCGGGATTCAAACCCACAGCCTTTTGCCTGGATACCCTCGATACGAGTGGTTACACTCGGCCAACCAGACCAGCCACAGTGAAATATGCACTAGTGAAACAGACTGGACTGATAAAAGACTTGATAATGGAGCTATAGCTGACATATGGAGTGAGACAGACATTCAAGTTACTACTTTCTTGAATATGCCATAAACAAAGTCCTGAAAAACTGCAATGTTACAGTGACAAGAGAAAGAAGAATAAACCAATAATAAACTATCTTAACATAATGACAGGCTTAGTTGTTATTTTTGTAATGGTGTTTCGCAGTATAAACACCAGAAGAACAAAAAAATAATAATAATTTTAATTGAATTACTAATATTTTGCTGAATTTTTATTATTATTATCTGAGACCTCCAGGAGTAAAGGACTCACCAAGGGAGATTATATCTTCCTTTAAACTCATTTAAACTAGATGCACTCACCTCTAAAGGCAAACTATTCCCACTCACTCACTGCTCTGTGAAAGAAAAATCTAGCTCTTTCTCCTTTCTTGACCACAAGCAAACAATGCCAACAGATGGGCCCATGTTCTCTCCTCACTTTCCTAATAATGAAAAATTTCATCAGAAGATATCCTATAACACCCATTCAGAAGTTTTATAGGCCTCTATCATATCACTCCTCTTTCTCTTGTTCACTGGAGTCTGTAATCCACATACTCATTATATAATGTAAATCATATAATCTCAATATAATCTTTGTAACTTTTCCTTGCACTCTTTCCACAGTTTCTTTATCCCCTTGGAACCTAGGAGACCAAATCTGCACACAAGAGTACAGGTGCAGTCTTATCAAGGTCTTATGAGGCAAAATTACTTCCTTATTCTTACATATCAAATGTCTCAACATTGCAATTATCCTCTGAGTTGTATTTGCAATTTATCCTATGTGACCTATGAACTTCAAATTCCTAGCCATCACACCAAGATCCCTAGCCTCATCAGTTTCTTGTAGCATAATCCTGCAAATATAATATGTTGCTGGAAGTCTCATCATGCTGAGTTTATAACTTTAAACTTACTAATATTGAACTGAGAACCATTTCATTTGCCCAAATTTCCAACCTATTCAAATCATTCTGTAAGTGCTGGATATCAGTAGCATACCCGATTGCCCTGCCTATCTAAACATTATTGGTAAACAACTGTATATTTCTTGTTAGACCCTCCCTAATGTCATTAATGTATAGATTGAACAATAATGGCCCAAGGACTGAATCCTGAGGTACACCACTGGCCACTTTAAATCTGGCAGATTCACATCCACCGTATACCACTTTTTGAGATCCGTCTGTAAACCATCTATTTATCTAAGTCAACAGCTTATATTCTAATCCTAAATTCTCCAGTGTATGCAACAGCCTTTCATGTTGTATCCTATCAAATGCCTTAGCAAAATATAACATTTATCATAGTGTATCTATTCCTTTTATCAAACTTGGCCAAAATATTGTTATAAAATATGAGAAAATTGCTAAAACATGACCTTCCTTTAGTAAATCCATGCTGTTCCTTGTAAAATTAGCTTGTCTATCTACAAATTTCTGTATGCGAGTTCTTACCAACTTCTCTAAAATCTTCATCACCAAACCAGAGATACTGATAGGTCAGTAGTTAGACACAAGTTTTTGCACAACCCTTGTACAATGGAATTATCATACATTCCTTCCATTTATCATTCCTGAGTTGAGATGAAGTTATAGAAACATGTAAAAGGCCTAGCCAATTTGGCTGAACATTCCTTTAAGTATACGTGCTGATAGTTCATCTGTCCCTATTGACAAATTCTCATGCAGGTTATGACAGCTCTTCCACTCCATTCTCATCTACCTCTATCTCTTCATCCGATGCAGTAGTACTGTGCATCATGTCACATACACCTGGTTGATATACACTGGTGTTCAAAACCTAAGAACAAACATTATTTCTAATTATCACAACCAGAAATTTAGATGAATCAGCTCGAATCACATGATTGAACTCAACAGGATAAATGGCAAAAGGTTGAGTGAATTGCATTTGAAGGAAGCTCTTTTCATGAATGAACAAAGTTGAAAACTTGGATGTCTTGTAATGTCTCAAAGATATCATATAGATGATTTCATGTGGAGAATTGTTGAAAAACTTGAAAAAGGCTGCAGAATTACCGATATTGCCAGAGTTTGGAATCTCGCATAACAATGTATCCGAGCTCTGGGCAGTGTTTCAAACCAAGGGAATGTATTCCAGATGTTTGCTAAGAGGTTGCCCTTGCTCTACTGCAGAGCATGAAGACAAATTTTTGATTATGTAATCGACAAACTAAGACATGTCAAGCTTGCAAGTGAACTCCATTTAAGCACAGGTATGCAGATATCTCAGCAAATTGTGACACAACATCTGCAACAAGTAGGCCTATACACCTTACGGCCTATAGTCCACAGCTCATTGTAGAGCACATTTTCAGTGGATACAGTTTTTATGGATACGTCATGTTGGATCCATAAAAATTGGACAAAACACCAATGGGCTAATGTACTCTTTACAGATGAGAGTTATTTTAATCTTTCCTCCAATTTTAGATGACACTTGATCCGGCACGAAAGTAGTACTGCTTTCTACTCATGTTGTACTCATGATGGTACTAGTACTCATGATGGTACATCATGAGAATGTTTTTGAAATGAATAGATATGGTAGTGCTTGGGTCATGGTGTGGGGGTGCCATTATGCTTAATGGATGCACCGAGCTACACGTGCTGGAAAAAGGGACTGTGACTAGTGAATGATACTGCAACAGATTCTTCAACGTCATGTTCGAATGTTCTGTAGTGTTGAAGGTGAAGAATTCATTTTTATGGATGACAATGTCATGCCACATTGTACACGAGCAGTTGAGATATTCTGGAGATATTCTATTTAATTGAACTGAGTGGCCAACATGCTCCCCAGATCTCATCCCATAGAACACATTTGGAATGCAATAGAGAGATGCATTGCTACTCTAAATTTCCCTCCAGAAAACAAACAATGCCTTATCCTTGCTCTGGAGTAGGCCAGTTTGCCTCAAGAACTCTTGAATCACTTGGTGCTAAGCATGGTATGACGCTGTGAAAGCTGCATCATAGTTCGGGGTAGGCATATTTCATACTGAAATGTCTCTCCGCATCATTTCCTGTAAGTACTGTATGTTAATTCCTTAACTCATCCTTAGGAAATTTGTAACTTTTGCCAAAACATGTAATTTAATTTGAACAAAATTTACATGTTTATTGTGTAATATAATTATATTAGTATGCTGGCAATAAATTTATGTCCACATTTGGCTGCAGTCATGAAATTTTTTTCAGATACAGATAAAAATGTGGTTCATCCTTAGCTTTTGGTCTGCCAATGATTGTTTCCCATATGAAAGGCAGTTTGATACAACCATATTTGTTTAGGTTGGGATAGTTGTAAGAGCTGCAGTAGATTTGAGGAAAAGACACTCTAATTCCACTGGAAAAAAGCCACCTACCAATTTAAATTCAAGAGGCTTTTCCTCAAATCTGCTGCAGCTCTTACCAACTATCCTAACTTAAACAAATATGGTTGTATCAAACTGCCTCTCATATGGGAAACCCTCATCGGCAAACAGCCAAGAACACCCAACCAAAGCCAATAGGTGGCATAATTATAGGACTTTATGTCATCCTGTACCTCTCCTATTCCATTTTTGTTATTGAAGTGTGCTTGTATGCATGCATTTAATACAAATATATTAATCCCTAAAGATGCCAATTTAACTTCTGCAAAATATAGAAATAGGAAGTAATAATTAAATATTTTTTGTTATTATCTAGCCTATGTTGTTAATTTCTCATTTCTTTTAGCCTACATAGCCAATTTTTTTTCATACTCTTATTTAGCTTTCCGCACAATCCTGGTTATTTTTCTGGCTTGCGCTATATATATTTCATAACTCCTTTCACTCTTATTCTCATGATATTCTTTCCACATCATCTTCATATGGATCTCTTGCTTAGTAAAGGTTGAACATCCATTTCACTCCCACCCTATTTTATACTCATATCTTCAGAGCACAAATTACAATTACAGTAACACACAGCAATCAACTATATTGTTGCAAAAGCAATTCAAACAAACTGAAAATGCCCTATGAGGCTGATGATAACAAAGCTAATTCAGAGAACTCAGGCTAAATGTGGTCTCCCAGATCTTTTGTAAATTAATGCAGCTATACTTATTGAATGTTCCATAACTGATATCAATTCTAAAAATACTTCTCAGACCTATAGCAACTCATATGCAGCATAGATGTCTTCTCCATTTAATCTTATATGAAGGAGTATCCTGATAAGCTGCAGGTGCAAGGAATCTTAAACACTCCAGGATGTGCATGAGGATGAAGCTGATCCTTTGAAAAACAGATGAGGGTTACTAGCTTCATGGTCTAGATACAGTAGACATTTTTTTTTTGTGCATTTAAACTTCCCTATAAAAATGAAACAAAACTGTGTTCCTCTTCCCTTCCCAAACACTATATACATGACTATCAAATGGTGGTTTACGTGTGAATGTCTAGTTATACTCCACAGGTTTTACTATATAATAGTCTTATTCCTTCACAGGGAACTGACAGCAAAGAAGAGCAACTTACTAGGTAAACTTCAATTGAAATAGGGTAAACTACGTGCCAGAATCTCTTTTTCAAAAAAGTGCATATGTGATAAACTCGTTCTCATGCTTCTAAACTAAAGGAAGTTATTATATCACAGATGCTCATAAAATTTATCAGAAAGCGAGCCATTCCTTATTGCTTAATTAGTTATGAGTTTCAAAACATGAATTAGCAATAAATATTATAAAAATAACAGAATTAGAAGCTGAATTGTCAAATCCATTAAATCAAGAACTGTTACAATTGGTTACTAATAATTAAAAAAATGCAGGCATGTTAATGTTAATCTGCATAAAAAATACCTTACATTATTAGAACGATTTAAGAAAAATACAAAAAAAATTACCGACCAAAAAATGGGTTGTCAACTTATCGTGCCGTTAACGGAAGATGAAATAAATGTATTAGCACGAGGTCATAAATTTGCTATTTCACCTCAATATTCCGTGTTTATTTCATACATAACATTGAAAGAAACACTGGCCATCTGTCTAATATGGAAGCCAATAGACTTCATTTCGAAATAGCCAAGGCAATATGTGATGCCAAACTTTTAGATTTGAATATCTCACCATCAGAATTGAAAGCTCTAAACTCCTTAAAACGAAACAAAAACATAATTATTACCAGAGCCGACAAGGGAAATACCACTGTTGTCTTAGATACCAATTCATATGACTGGATAATGAATTTATTACTTCAAGATCTAAATACGTACACCCAACTTGATTATGATCCTACAAAAAAAAAAAAAAAAGACAGCTCAAGAAATTCAACAAGTCACTGGATGAAACTACTTCCTTAGATCAAGAAACCATAAAAAGTCTCAGAACATATCATGCTAGGCCTCCTAGAATATATGTTTCACCTAAACTACACGAAAACAACGTTACACTCAGACCCACTGTGGATTCTAAAAGTAGCCCAATTTACAAATTATCAAGATTTTTTGCAGTTCTTTATATGCTAAAAGTAAAAGGAAAAATGTTTATAGCAGAATGATTTTAATGAACGCTGATGGCAGGGAGGTAACCAATCAGTTGAAATAGTAGAATTACTAAGTGAACACTTTGCAAGAGTATATTATCCAGATGGAGATATTACAGTAACGAGAGAGGCAAAGGCTTACATAGGAAATGAGGTAAATGAAATGAAGGTGCATGGCATATTACCGAACCTTAATGTGAACACAGCTATAGGCTTAGATGGTATACCAGCTCGAGTTTTACTTGAAGGTGCTAGGGAATTGTCAGTGCCCTTGATCATATTGTTCAATCTAAGTTTCAGCTGTGAGTTAGTCCCAAGGGAATGGAAAGAGGGGAAAATAGTTCCATTGCATAAAGGAGGCTCCAAGACAATCAGCATATCAGGAGTTGTTGTCAAGATGCCGGAGAAGTTGGTCAAGAACAAAATACATGAATGGATAGACAGAAATGGGATACTATGTGTGTGTGTGTGTGTGTGTGTGTGAGAGGGGGGGGGGGACAACATGGTATTGTGAAGCGCAGGTCATGCCTCTGTAATTTGCTCACATTTCATAATACAGTGACAGATGAGTTGGATCAAGGTAATGGGTTTACAGTGATACTGCTGGACTGCAAAAGCCTTTGACAAGATACCACATGGAATTCTAATTAATAACCAGCAGCACATGGGGATGAATATATAGTTGGTGAGGGGGATGAAGGGATGGTTGATGGAGAGATATCAGAGTAGTTTATTCAGGAGTAGAATCCAGAAGGCCGGTGACTAGTGGCATACCACAGGACTCAGTTCTTGGGCTGTTACTGTTTAATTTGTACATTAATGATATAGGAAAGGATCTGAGAGAAACTGTTAAGTTGTTTGCCAATGATGCAAAGTTGGGTGAGCAATAGTTAATACACATGATGTCAAATTTTGCAGGATGATTTGGATAGACTGGCAGTCTGGGAAAAGGATGTCAGTCAAGATTTTTGTCTACCCTTCTCTGTTCTCTCATAGGCTACTCAACTTCATCAATTAAAAATTCCATAGAGTTTCACACGAAAATAAGACGTTCAGCTGTCAGACACAAATATACTAATTAGCTTCAACATTGTTGCCCTCTATACTAAAATTCCCCACAAGGAGACAATAGAATTGTTAACTCAAAAATTTCCATCTGATATTGTGCAATTATTCAGATTTGTTATTACATCTGAATACTTCACATGGAAAGAAAAAATTTATAAGCAAGAGGAAGGAACAGCAATGGACTCTCCCTTATCACCAAACTCAGCCAACCTTTTTTTGGAACACCTTGCAGAAAAAATTTTCACACTCGAAACAAAACCAAAAATTTGGCTACGATATGCTGATGACGTCTTTGCAGTCTGGAGTCATTCTGAACAAAGAACTACACTCGTTTCTAGATAAGATCAATGATTTTCATCCTCACATCAAATTCACACTAGAAAAAGAATAAGAATCATCACAAGGTATCTCCTTTCTTGATTTACACATCCAACGAAAACAGGATGGTTCCATCTCCACTTCTGTCTATTGTAAACCAACGTTTTCAGGTCATTATATCCATAATTCATCAGCTCACCATCCATCTCAAAAATATGGTATCATAAAATCATTAGTATCCAGAGCACACGGATTTTCTTCCTCTGAAGAATCTTTAAATCAAGAATTCGAAATCATCAAAAATACAGCCATACTAAATGGATACAATCCAAAAACAACTCAAAAAATCATCAGCCACTTCCCTATGTATCAACCTAGACAAGAACAAGCCCATAGGACTCCCATACCATACGTCAAAGGCATCTCTGAACATCTGTCAAAAATTATGAAGAAAACTTGCTGCTGCCTACAAACCAGATCTACAATTTGCTACCTTCTTCTAAAGACAAATTCTCACCTTTGATGCTACCTGACATTTACAAAGTTCCATATTCTTGTAAGATGTCTTTCTACGGACAAACAGGAAGATCCATCAGTAAGTGCCTCTCTGAAGATTCATTAGTAAGTGCCTCTCATCAAGACCATATCCATCTTATCAAACTGCACAAATCTGGCCTTGCACAAAATGGAGTTGAAAACCCAAACCATAGGATCCAATGAAAAAACACCACACGTCTACATAGATCTTTATATAAACAAGAGCGTTTATATAAAGAAAGTGCTAAAGCTTTATGTCACAGACCCAATTTAAATTGTAATAATGTTCTTACTATCCCTGAAGTCTGGGAAATTGTCATCCTCAATTGTATAAAATAAATGTATGTATGTCATTTTTATTTTATTTTAATTTAATTCTAATTATATCTGATTTTTATCAGATATATTTTAATTTAATTCTATAATACGTTACTTGACGCACTGTGGGATTCCATTGTAAGCATGCGCTCTAACTGTATGTTATTCCTAGTACTGTTTGTAATAACTGTACTGATGATATCCTAAGATACTTAGGACAAAATATTTACTTATGAAAAATTTAATTATTGTGGTTTATATGTGAATGTCTAGTTTTTTCTGTTTACAGGAAGCCTATGTCACTGAAAGGTACTAACATAAGCAGTCACACCATCACCCATTTGCCCATCTCCTGGCTCTGAGTTTACACAGAGAACCAGGGATATTTGTTCTAATGACAACTCTTGCCAAAGAAATCATGTATTTTTGCAACTTTTTTTTTTAGTCGATGGCTTAAAAAGTATTGTGAAACAACCTCTATAAAACAGATAAAATACAGCATATCCCCCTATCCCTACCACATGACACACACACACACACACACACACAAGATCATAACAAAACTATTGCTGTTCCCTATCCAGGATGCATCCAAAAACAGTAAATGTTCTTCATAAATATAATCTCCATGCCTGTGCAGGGAGTACTTAAGGATCAAAGCTATATAACTGAGAGGAGACCTCCACATAGCCTTTAAAGAAATGCAGAGAACCAACCAGGGCTTCTGACCTAATGTCCAATCTTCACCTTCTTGTGGTGCACCATGTTGGGTATCTACCTGGATACTGAAAGAACGAGGATGGGCTGGCAATTTGGGATTTAGCCGACCAAATTGTATTCTTATTGCCTTAAACCAATATACAAAATGATGGTACAACATGACAAAATTTCATGCCGGCTGGAGCGTCACCCGGTTAAACAAGGCCCCCATTGTTTTCGCCAGGGAACCAGGGCAAACAGCGAAATGTCAGCTACTGAAACAAATCCTAAAACACACCCCAACTCAATATCACCAGAATTGAAGATCGGTACTATTAACATAATAAGCCTGAATGGCAAAGAAATGGAGCTAGCTGAGGAATTAGATAAGTATTAGATCAACATAATAGAGGTGACTGAAACAAAAAAAAAGACCAAAACTTGTGAGCTCTTTCTGAGCAATAAATACAAAATGTTATATTCAGGCAATGACAATCAAGGAAAAGAAGGAGTAGCCATAGCATTCAACACTAAATATGAGGCTAATCTTCTTGAATGGCAGGCAGTCTCAAGTAGAGTGATGTGGGCAAATATCAGAATGGGGAACTAGACAATGAGATTTATTTGTGCCTATGGTCCCACAGAAGGCTCTACTAAGGTAGAAGTGGAGAAATATTTTGAGGCTATAGAGAAAGCTACTGACACAAGGAAAAAGGAAAAGTTGGTCCTTGTTGGGGATCTAAATAGCAGAGTAGGAAGTGATTGTCAGACATACAAAAATGTTTTGGGAAAATTTGGAGAAAAGAGCAAAGCTAATAATAATGGAAAATATTTGTTGGATTTCTGCTCAGGACATGGACTGGTTATTACTAACACCATGTTCCAACATAAAAATGTGCACAAATTCAGATGGAGAGAAGAGGCAAGGAATAAGAAAAGTCTCATTGACTATATTATTATTGATAGGGATGTTTTCTCTCTGGTGCAGGACACCAGAGTGTACAGAGGATTTGAAATTGGAAGTGATCACCATTTAGTCTTAAGCAGGATAAAATTGAATTTCATATTGAAAAGAATGACATGTAAGAAAGTTTTAAAGCGAATAAAAGTTGAGCAGCTCTCAGATGTGAACTGTAGACTAAAATACACAAAGATTATTGAAAAAAAAAATGAAAGAGTTTGAGAACAAGAACCAAACCTTGGAGATTCAGTGGCAAACCTTGAAGAACACCCTGATTGATTCAGCCAGAGAGGCATGTGGTGAGGTTATCTGCAAGGATAGAAAAATCAGAACTCCATGGTGGACATAGGAAGTTAAAGAGGCAGGAAGGAAAAGAAGAAAGCATATCAAAAGTTCCTGGCAAATAAGTCAGCTTGTACTCTTAGAGAATACAGAGACAAATGTAAGAAAGCTAAACACTGTGTAAAACTAGCTAAACAAAAGTCATGGGAGGACTTTGGCAAGGAGGACAGATTAAGAGAATGTAAATTGCAAAGCCTTGTGAATAGGAGGAAGAAGGGGGGGGATATGAGCTAGTCAGGGGTTGTTATTAGGTTGACATGGAAGAGATTTTTCATGGAATGAGAGAGAGGGATAGAACAAGAGGCCATCGCTGGAAACTGTATGAAGCAGGTGTGAGAGCAGAGGAGTAAGGAGAAAGTTCTTTGCATGGAGAGTGGATGGTGAGTGGAATGCATTGCCTGAGTGTTGTGAATGTAGACATATTGAATCATTTTAAGGCACAGCTGGATGAGCATTGTGTGCAATAGTGCGTACCTCCCACGATGAATCTCTAACTCCATGGAGGTTAATAATAATACCTCATTCTACTTGGATTATTATTTCTTTTGCCAGATTTTTTTTTAGGTGCTAGTGCATAGTTATGGTCATGTTCAAGTGCGCTATTGCCAACAATATCAGTTTTAACAACATCTCTTGTTAAGCTTGTATATTACTGATTCTAGAGTTAGACTAGATATTATTTTACATGATTTATTTGCTGATGATGCAACATTAGGAAAGACAATAAGGGATATTTCCAATAAAGAATGACTGTAGACTAATCTGGACAAACTGGTTCTATAGGTAAATGACAATGAATATCACTTTAAAGTTGTTCAGTGCAAGGTTATTGGACTGAGGACAACGAAGTAAAGTAGTTCATCAATGGTAATTTGCTACAAATGCTCAATGAAACTAGTTAGGTCATCACAAACATCACTAACCTAACTGGTTAGGTCATCAAATTGGATAACTATACTGCTGAAGAAAATAATTTTAGGAATAAAGAAGTTATTCTTCCACTGTACAAGAGTGATAAGACCACATCTTGACTGACTACACCACTGATACTATCCACAGCCAACAGATACAAATTTTACACAACCAATTTTGCATAACAAAAAAAGTTTACATAATATAAAAGGGCCTTGTGAAGCCATCATCTATGATCCCAATATAAATAAGCATGATATATCAAACAAAAATTTGGTCTGCCATTATCCAACCTCATCTTGCATCACTATTTCATTATAGAAATAGTCTCATGATTTATATCACAAAACTGTTTATCATGCATGTTTGAACACACACACACACACACACACACACACACACACACACACACACACACACACACACACACACACACACACACACACACACACACACACACACAGCTTGGAAAGAAGTCAACAGACTATAGTGAGAGGAACAAACAGCCATGGTGCCCACTTTAATAAGATGTAGGACCTCCTTTCACTGTGATGATGATGCAGCAATCCTATGGAGCATACTTTCCACAAGTGTATGATAGTGATCAATATGAATTTTGGTCCACTCTTCCTGTAGGCATGTAATGAAGTCCTGTACTGCTGTGGGATGCAGATGTCCCTTGACCTCACCTGATGCTCCAGTTCATCCCACAGATGTTCAGTAGGGTTGAGGTCAGGGTTCTGTGGAGACCAATCAAGTGTGATATTCATGTCCACAAACCACACAGTTACAGCAGCAGCAGCCTTATGACACAGTGCATTGCCCTGCTGAAAGAGACAATGGTCAGCTCAATAGAAATGCCACAAAGTAGGAAGCACTGCATTGTTGAGAATGTTCAGATACCTCTTGGAGTTCAATGTTCGTGGCACCACAAACAGAGGTGCGAAGCCAAACCAGGACCATACCATCACACTGCAACCTCCGAATTTCATAGTTGAGGTTATGCACTCTGGTAAGAGATGTTCACCAGGCATTCCCCACACCTGTCTATCTGCTCAGTAGATGGTAAAGTATGATTCGTCACTCCATAACATAGTTTTCCAAGATTCCACACACAGTGTTGTCTTTGCAACACTGAAGACAGTACTGCATGTTGGTTCAGGTAATGTGGAGCTTGCATGTTGCAGTCCTCCCATGGAAACCTATGTTGTGACCCTTGGTTCTGAATGTTTTTGTTCAGCTTCGTGTTCCAGTTGATGGCTGGAACTCTGCATTCAACATGTCTGCTGGCGAATGGTGGTTTTTACATTTTATTCTTTGTAGCATCCTCTAAGGTCACATTCAGTGAGTGTGGTGGTTCATCCACTGTGAATAGCACTTGCAGCTGACTCCCTGTGCTTCTATCTCAGTATGATATCACTGATTGTTGACCTGGGATAACCCAATTTATAAACAATTTGCCAGACAGATAGGGTTGCAACATGGCATCCTATCACAACATCTCTTTCAAACTGCATCAGTTCTCTTCTCGCAGTCATTTCACTCAGACACAGTTGCACTGACTTGAGAGCATCATATTCCTCTAATTTATACCGGCTACAAACATGAAACTTTCTACATGGCAAGATGTACCTTGCTTATGGGGGGGGGTCCATTAATTTCCTTTCAAGAAGTGTATATGCAGAACTATCAAACCCATAAACTCATCAACTTAACACCAAAAGCTATCAGGATATTCGATATATACATTATTAAATATATACTAATGAATATTTATCTTCCACATTTAAGCAAGATATATGTTTCTTGTTCAGCTCTATACTTCAGTGACCACCTGAATGTTCAGAAGCAAGTCAGTTCAACATTTCAGAACTCTGACAATAATGCTTGTTTGCAAATCTACAAATAGAAAAAATCAGGACTAAGTTTTCAAAAGTGTCCTTCACTACCAGTTTCTCACCTTGTCACTAAACCCACCATCATAAACTACTTTAATTATTACTTTAATTTCACCACTGGAAATGCATGATTAAGTCAATCAATTCTAGGTTTCAACATCAATCAATCAAGAATATATCCCGCATTGCAATCAAACTAGTTCAGTAACCATCTAAGACTACTCTAATATATTTACTTTTCTTACACACACAGGGCTGTAGGTTACCGAACACACACACACACACACACACACACACACACACACACACACACACACACACACACACACACACACACACACACACACAATATATATATATATAAATTACTGTGTTTTTTCCCACATAAAGCCACTTAAAAAAAAAAAAAGTAACATCCTCATGGCTGAATGTCATGATCAGCAAACAGAATTCTTACAATTTACTGGTCAATATAAGTTTACACAGCCGTACATATACTCCTGAAGTTGGTTTCAACGTGGAGACTGAAACACTGTGTGTAATCGGTTGAACATGATAATCACATGTTAAAACACTGTCCATTATGACATTTTTTTTTTTTTTTTTTTGCTTTTGAAGTGAAAAGCAGAAAAGAGTGACCACTTCTGTTCTATACATCCTAAATCTCTCTCTCTCTCTCTCAGGTGGAACTGCTACATACATAAACATCAAGAAGACAGAATACAGCCAGAAATTACTACAGACATAATCCTAGAAATTACATACTATCTGGAAAGTAGACATAAATATATCTTGGAATTAAGACAAATCTTAACATTAGCTGAAACTTTTCAATCTGAAGTATATCAAACAATGATTACATGGTCATTCATGTACTACAAGAGACATGAATGACCAGTCTTTCATATATTCCATCTTTCTTCACTGCGAAAAGAACACGCTTAAAGGAATGTTAAAACTAATCTCTTTTCATATAGCATGTTGTAAGTGCATTTTGTGTTATAGTTTTTCTATAATTTGCATCTGAAGAAAGATACAATGGCATATCTGACACACATCACAGGAACCCTATGAGAGAGGCAATAAAATAAAACATAACTGTTTTATCTCAGAATAAAATATGAAAAGAATGAGAGAGGGAAAAGATAGTTAACCAACCATTTATGATGAGACCAAGAAGGCCATGGAAGATGCCAGGAGAATAACATCAGAAAAGACTTGGCTGAAATGGGACTCCTACATTGGACTGGGGCAGTTGCAGCAAAGAGCTTCAAGAGTTCAATAAGCTAAGAAAATAAGAAATGTTTTCTCTAAATTTTGTCTATAACAAATATGATCAGTTGGTGAGAGCGATTCTATGGTCTTGACCTGGGAGGTGGCTAAATCTGTGGAATTACATGGCTGATAAGCTTAGAAGGTTGCTTGGATCAGTGCCATAGTATGTGAATTTGAAAGGGCTGAATGATGATGGTGTGTGTGTGTGGGAAGTGATAAAGGAGTGTTTCAGGGAAGTAATGGCAGACTGCATACCTAGAGTCAGGAGAGTAAATCAAGTGGCAGCTAAATGGATGAATATTATCATTAAACTGAAGCTGCAAAAAAAGAAAAAATTGTGGAGGGAATTCAAGGAGAAAGGTGACCAGCAGAAACATGAGTAGTACAAAGCACAGGCCAAAAGGATAACCAGTGTGGTAAGAAAAACAAAAGCAGAGTATGAAAGGAAATGAGCATTGCAGTTCTTTATATGCTAAAAAAGTAAAAAGAAAAATGTTTATAGCAGAATGATTTTAATGAACGCTGATGGCAGGGAGGTAACCAAATCAGTTGAAATAGTAGAATTACTAAGTGAACACTTTGCAAGAGTATATTATCCAGATGGAGATATTACAGTAACGAGAGAGGCAAAGGCTTACATAGGAAATGAGGTAAATGAAATGAAGGTGCATGGCATATTACCGAACCTTAATGTGAACACAGCTATAGGCTTAGATGGTATACCAGCTCGAGTTTTACTTGAAGGTGCTAGGGAATTGTCAGTGCCCTTGATCATATTGTTCAATCTAAGTTTCAGCTGTGAGTTAGTCCCAAGGGAATGGAAAGAGGGGAAAATAGTTCCATTGCATAAAGGAGGCTCCAAGACAATCAGCATATCAGGAGTTGTTGTCAAGATGCCGGAGAAGTTGGTCAAGAACAAAATACATGAATGGATAGACAGAAATGGGATACTATGTGTGTGTGTGTGTGTGTGTGTGTGTGAGGGGGGGGGGACAACATGGTATTGTGAAGCGCAGGTCATGCCTCTGTAATTTGCTCACATTTCATAATACGGTGACAGATGAGTTGGATCAAGGTAATGGGTTTACAGTGATACTGCTGGACTGCAAAAGCCTTTGACAAGATACCACATGGAATTCTAATTAATAACCAGCAGCACATGGGGATGAATATATAGTTGGTGAGGGGGATGAAGGGATGGTTGATGGAGAGATATCAGAGTAGTTTATTCAGGAGTAGAATCCAGAAGGCCGGTGACTAGTGGCATACCACAGGACTCAGTTCTTGGGCTGTTACTGTTTAATTTGTACATTAATGATATAGGAAAGGATCTGAGAGAAACTGTTAAGTTGTTTGCCAATGATGCAAAGTTGGGTGAGCAATAGTTAATACACATGATGTCAAATTTTGCAGGATGATTTGGATAGACTGGCAGTCTGGGAAAAGGATGTCAGTTTAATGTGGCAAAGTGTAAGGTTATGCATTTTGGGATGAAAAGATTACCAGCCATATACCACAATGATGGAACTGCACTCTAGGAAATTGACAAAGCCAAAGATTTGTAAGTGTTAGTGAACAGGGAGTTAAAGTTTAGAGGACACATAGCAAAAGTGGCTAAAGCAGCTCATCAGATTACTTGGTTACTTTATAAACTCAAGGCACTGAGAGAGGAGGGAGCTGATCTTTTGTAGAATGGATAAGGATAGCAAGTTTGCGGTGGGGCTTAAATGCTGTGTGTAGGTTATACTTTTTTTTTTTTTTAAAATCTTGGCTATTTTTTCGGATGTGCCACGGATGTAGGGTATTGTGATGGCATTTTTAAACTCTTTCTGAAGAGAAGAGCGGGGAATGGGGGAGGAACTGATTATTTTTTTTGATACTGTGATCACTGTAGCCATTGGAGAGGAAAGTGTTGTGTATGTGGTCAAGCTCAGTTGGAAGGGCGGTTCCACCGGAACAAAGATTATTAAAACTCTTAACCAAGAGAGCCCACAATCTTTGTTCCTAATTTTTCTGTACCATTTGATACCCTTTCTCAAACTTGAGTAAGATTTGATCTAGTCAGATAAATCTATGAAAGTCTTAGATTTGTTATAATCTACGATGGCATCAGGCTTATTTACTTCAGAATTTCGACTGGAGCTGACCGTCATCATCTGACCAACATGCTTTGTAGAAAGAGTTAGGACATCACATTTGTCCTGCCACTTCGTGACCACAATTCCTGTATTGCTCTCCACAGAGATACATTCACCTTTTCATATTTTTTTTTAAATTACTTCTCCTGGGTTGTTTTTCCTCAAGGTACCGACGAGGTACATTTTTCTTTCAAGTAACCTATGGGCGAGATATACATTCATGTAATAATTGTCTACGTAAACTGTTTGGCCACAATCCAGCAGTGGGTCACATAATTTCATAACCACAGTAGTTGAGACAATTTCATTGGCATTTGTCAAATTTTTCTCTTTCCCTGCAATAAATTCTGAAGTCGTATAGCCACCTTTGATGCATAACTTGAATAGTTTGACTCCGAATTTATGTTGTTTGTTTTTTATGTATTGCAGGAATGTTATCCTGCCTCGAAAAGGGACCAATGTCTCGTCTATACAGACTCGTTCTCTGGGTGTGAAATAACGTTTGAAATTAGCTCTCAAAGATTCAATTAGTGGCGTGAGCTTATACAGTCTATTGGAAACATCTGCATTTTCATTATTCGAAAAACGGCATTGTTTCAAGCAGCAACTTGAAACAATTTCGTGACATGACATTACTAATTTCATTTGAATACATTTTTTCGACCAATAGTCAGACAGGTGAGGCAAACGGAAAAGATCCATCCAAAGCTGCAATCCAATGAAAGTCTTCATTTCCTGTATGTTGGTATATTTCCATTTCTTGATTCTCGCACTGGACAAACAACTTGCGTTTATTTTCTGAGAAGCATAATGATTAGTTTCGCTGATCATGAGTTCCAACAAATGATCATCTAAGAACAATCTATAAAAATCGATGGGCCACTTTTCAAACATATTTTCAAACAGTTCAACAAGTATTCTGCATTTTCACCTTTGAATGGAAATTCCTTCAAATACCTTCCCGTTACTTTGCCCAAAGCCAGAGAAGGTAATTCATCTTCATTTTCTTTTTCTGAGGAGTCATTTAAGTAGAAATTACTCACAACATTCTCAATAAATTCTGTGATGTGGTCGTCTGTAAAATAGTTTTTGGGGCACGTTTGTAGATGAGTAACAAGATGGAAAAACAGGAGGAACGTCTAGCAGTGTTTTTTCTTTTTCAAGAGCGGTCTTTCACTATCTGAAGATGATGAGCTGCCTGCTTCACTTGGCTCGTACTCTGCATCATCAGATGAGCCCTTGAAAGGATGGTCTTCTTCTTCGGATGTCAATTCATCGAAAAGTTTTTGCAATCTTTGCTGCTGTCTCTCGTAGTCACCCATATTACTAAAATAATGACGTTCTCAAAACATTCAATATTTTACATCAGAATTACCTAATGAAAAGAAGTACCTGTTTTTTTGTTTCACTATATCACTTAGCTAGCGATAAAACAAAGTCACCACAACTCAGTAAACAAATATACTAAGAAATCCAAACTTGGTAGATAGGTTATATGTGAAACACGCATGCCTCACGTGGTGTTTTATTGTTGGAACAGTCTTACTTTGCTCAGCAGATCACGTGAAATGCACGTGTGTCACACTGAATAAACATCTCAACAAAAACACAAAATAGTTTTCACAGCGTGGTTAAGTGAAATAATCACTAGCATAGCATAATATGACGATTCAGCACAGTGGCCTGTGAAAACGTAAAAAAAATTAGTATCGTGGCAGTTAAAGTGTTAACATTCACTAAAAATTATTAACTCACCTTGTATTTTTATTATTTTTTTTTGCCATCAGGTGCAACTGTTGTGATAATGAATAATGTCACTATCCAAGTATTACAATATTCTATAAATAAATACAAGGGTTGTTTGAAAAGTTTGGTAAAAAAACAAGTTAAACACATTTTTTTTGGAAATAAATCACCTTCTTTTTCAATAGTCTCCATTGAGGTCTACACATCTGGTCCAGCGAATTAAAAATTTTTTCATCCCATCTAAAAAGTAAGATTTGTCAAATTCTCCAAAATAGTCATTGACAGCCTTGATAACATCCTCCTTCGAAGAAAATTTTTTTCCCACCGAGCCAAATTTTTAAGGTTTGAGAACAATAAGAAGTCACACGAGGCCAAGTCCAGAGAATATGGTGGATGTGGAACTAATTTGAACCTCAATTCATGCAATTTTGCCATTGCGACAGCCGATATGTGGGATGGTGCATTGTATTGATGAAAGAGTACTTTTTTTGTGCACCAATCTTGGGCAGTTTTTCCTTCAGTTCTTCTTTTAAACGGCCCAACAATGACGCATAACAGACTCCTGTTATTGTCTTATCCTTTTTCAAATAGTCTATCACTCCTTGGGAATTCCAAAAAACAGTGGCCATCACCTTCCCAGATGGCAAAACGGACTTTGCTTTTTTTTGGTGCTCTTTCACTGGGCATTGTCCACTGTTCTGACTGCTGCTTGGACTCAGGTGTGTAGTGGTGGATCCAAGTTTTGTCTACAGTCAAAGTCAACGCAAAAAATCCTGCGAATTGCGATTTACCGTCCCACATATCGGCTGTAGGTTGTACAATTTGACATTTCAACACAGGGGCACTGTGTTGAAATGTCAAAGACGAGACATCCAAGAATCATGTATAGATAACTCGAGTGAGGAAGAACACAATGCCCCTTAGATCTTACAAGGTGAAGTGGAAATGAAGAATGGGAAGGCCCCAGGAGAAGATGGAATTATGGTAAACTTCTTAAAACTGGGAGGAAGCGCTGTCATCAAACAGCTGACTAAACTCTTTAATAAATGCCTAAAAACAGAGAAAAATTCAAAACAATTGGAACAATTCACTTCTAATATTAATTTTTAAAAAGGGCAATAAGGAAGAAATTAAAAACTACAGACCTATAAGCCTACTCCCCACCATATATAAAGTCTTCACAAAAATTATAAATAATAGAATAAATCTAAACTAAATCCAATCTAAAGACTGGATCTTTCTAAATCCAGCCTGTGAACAAACTGGATTTAGAAAAAATTACAATACTTTGGACCATATTCACACATTAAGACAGCTCATTGAAAAATCAATTGAATACAATAAACCCTTATGTTTGGCCTATATAGACTATGAAAAAGCATTTGATTCAGTTAAAACATCTGCAACACTAAAAGCACTTGAAACCCAGGGAACTGAGAAACCATATATTGAAACACTAAAACATATTTACAATAATGCAACTTCTGTAATTAAATTATATAAAAACAGTGAAAAGTTCTCAATACAAAAAGGCATCCAGCAAGGTGACACCATATCTCCCAAATTATTTACAGTTGCACTAGAGGAAGTCTTTAGAAGCCTTGATTGGGAAACAAAAGGAATAAACATAAACAGAGAAAGGCTTGCATCATCTGAAATTTGCAGATGATATTGTCCTAATAGCAGATAATCTTGAAGATCTGGAAGAAAGGCTAAATCCGCTAAATGAAGCCTCTAGAGTTCATACCTCCACCTTCTTCTCGGTCTTCCTATTTGTCTTGCTCCATCCATTGGTCTCCACTCTGTTGTTTTTCTATTTATTTTTAATAAATAGAGAAAAAACAAAAATAATGATGAATAAATACATAAACCATAGAACTGTCAAAGTGGAAAACCATGAAATAGAACAAGTTACTTCATATGTATATTTGGGCCAATTGTTATCCTTTGAGAATTGCCAAAGAAAAGAGATTGAAAGAAGAATTCACCTTGGATGGATGGCTTATGGGAAAATGAGAGACATATTCAGAAGTGACATCCCTGAGTCTAAAAAGGAAAGCTTTCGACCAATGCATGCTTCCTGTCCTAACATATGGAAGAGAAACATGGACTTTAACAGAAGCCCTAAACAAAAAACTGAGAACAACACAACATCGAATGGAGAGAAGTATGCTAAAAATAACATTAAGAGATAGGAAGACAAATACCTGGATAAGATCTCAAACAGGTGTCATGGATATTGTAAAATACATTAAACAAGGTAAGTGGAGAAGGGCTGGCCATATTGCCAGATGCAGTGACAGGAGATGAACTAGAAAAACAACAGAGTGGAGACCAATGGATGGAGCAAGACAAAGAGGAAGACCGAGAAGAAGGTGGAGGGATGAACTGGAACAAATTGCAGGAGTGAGATGGATGGGAGAGGCAGAAAACTGAGTGGTCTGGAAAATCATGGAGAGAACTTCATCCAGCAGTGGACAGAACCAAAAGGTTAAAGAAGAAGAAACACTGTGTTGAAATGTCTTTACGCATGCGTTTTTGATCGACAGTCAACAATCGTGGCACCCATTGCTTTTTTATGTGCAATTTTTCGTACAGGATATTACACGCCCATTCAGTTGAGATGCCTATAATCCCAGCAATCTTACGCACTTTCACTCGGCGATCTTCCATAACGATACCATGGATTTTGTCAATCATTTCCTTCCCAGTGACCTCAGTCAGGTGTTCAGAGCATACTTCATCTTCAATGGACTTAAACCACATTTAAACTCATTTATCTAAAAATAAATAATCTTTAATGCTGGTGCAGTCCCCGTGAACTGCATGTAACTCGGCTTTGATCTGCGTGGCTGTCCACATCTTCAAATAAAAGTGTTTTATCACTGCACGCAACTCATTTTTCTCCATTTTTATGAAAAATGTGAACATGGTCATTTTAAATGTTTGCTAAACGATAACTACGCATCGTACGTGGCTAAAATTTCGCCAGGGGGGTCATGAAAAAGATGATACATGCCAACACTGGAATGAATGAACGAATTGTGTCGCCCTCTGTTGGAAATTTACCAAACTTTTCAAACAACCCTTGTAATTTTTCAATATTATAAAGAATGCTATTGAAGAATGGATTTTTTTTATGACTGTCTTGAATCACCTTCATACTTGTTAATAAAGCAATTCTGAAGTACTAATATTATGTTCTTAGATTTCTCCTGATGATAACAACCTAAAATCCAGTAGCATATAACATGTTGATCTTAATCATGTATGCACGTATGTGATAAATGGTTTACTTTATGTTTAAAGAAAAACTTCACATTCAAAATTGAAATAATTCTGTAATTTTTTTTCTCCAAGTATTGCATCTTTTTTTTTTTTTTACAAAAACATAGTAAATAAAACAAATAAGTAAACAAACATCAGTAAATTTAATACACATGCTAGCATGCCTCAAATATATAACATACTTATCTCTGCTAACTGATCCCAACAGCTCTTCTCTTTCCCTATATGCTTGAAGATTGGACTTTGTTTTCTGAAATTCATGACTATAATCTTGTAGAATATCTCTATGTCGTTGCAGTGTGTGGAAAGCTGTATCACTATGTGTTATAACCCCTTGGCTTTCAATGCAAGTTCCCATTTCATCATTAATATCAGCAAGCTAACAAAAAACAAGTTTTGTTAACTATTACTAAAAAAAGTGTTCCAAAAAACATAGTTAGTAGCTGTGCATTTGAAAATTCAATATACAATAAAATCCCAATTTCTATGATAATTAATTTGGTATTCAATTCATACTCCAAACCAGTCACAGAGTCAACTGGCTTGGAGTATGAACTGAATACTAAATGAATTTTTTGAATACTAAATGAATATCATACAAACTGGAATTTTATTGTCATTAAAAGGAAACTACATAAAATGAAAAATAAAACAATAACCAATAAGTTTCAAGACTCAATAGTAGATAGCTTCTTCAGGATCTAAGTACTGACATACATAAAGCAAAGAAACACCATAAAAATATAGAAGAATGAGACAGGCTTTTGTTGCAAACTGGGCATTTTTCATCTGATCTCTCGTAGTATTTTCAAGTGAATATTAGCATAATTAAGGTGTGTTAGTATTTAGTGATTAGATCAGAGACTTCCATGTCATGCAAATTAATCTTTACTTCCAACAAGGGTTAGTTCCTTGTTGGAAGTAAGGATTAATTCTGAATGATCATGTCAGTAAAATTCTTTAATATATCATGATAAAAAATTCATCTTATCACTTTGTACTGCAATTAGCTCAAGTTAGGCTAATCATTTCTTTCATGAACAATGTCATTTATCTTGTTAATTTTTTCTCATTTCAAAATTTCTTCCTGCCTGACCACAGCAAAAAATTCTGCCCTCTGGCTTTTTGTTAATCAACGAAGTGACCTATAAGTATTTTCCAATTCTGATTAAGTCAGAAATACTGTATTTCTAGATAATAAGTGTCATCTATATGAATGTCCACCAAACTAAAGGTTTTTAAACAAGCTGCAGATTTTTCCATAAAGATTTATGATATTATCTATTATTGTAGCCTTTATAAAAAATGAACACTAACTTACTAACATGCACCCAGATATTGCATGTGTGCATGCACACACTACAGAAGATTAAAAGGATACTTTATTTCTAAGCACTTCTCCATGCATGTACAGTACCTCTTAGAATCGCTCTGCCAACATACCTATTCATATGTATATAACAGCTGGATGGATTTTGATGATATTTAACCTTTTAACTGCTGAGATACTAAATAACCAGTATGACCCTCCTTGCTGACTTATTTTCACAATTATAAAATATTGTATAACTATATAAGATATGAAAAAATTAACATAAATGTTGTAAAATCTTACCATTCATGATGTAGATGTTTGTAGATAGATCAAAATTTTCAAAAATTCTCATTTTTAAAAAAATATCACACACAACACATTTCAGGGTCGTCCAACAGAGGTCACTAATATATATAATAATATGAATAGTTACTATAATGTATTACACATTTTTGCACTGTTTTCTTATACAAATTGAAGTCACTGAACAAAACCATTATACAGGAATTTTATTTTCTAGTTAGGGTTGTCCAAAATTTATCTTGAAATTTGTTTATTCCATGTCAAATAATGTCACACACAACTTCAAGTGAGAAACACCTCCCCAAGAATCTCATTCCTTCAATACTTTAGTAGTGTGTGGTAATTTTGAAAGCAGAGGTGTACACATAACGCTATGCTACATTTGGCACACATATACCAGCTCTCTTTTCTTTTTCTTTGCCCCAGTGTGGTATTTGAACACACATGACAATGCCTAGTGAGATTTGCTTTCTTGGGTGGCACAGGTATTAGGAAATGTCTTTCCCCTCAGTCTGAGGGGTTTGTCACCCTGTGATGGTCGTCCAGATGTAGTGTTCGGTCTTGGCATGTGGAACTTGAAAAGTTTCTCTGATGAGAGTCAATTGAAAATCAGCATGTGTGATATTTTCACCAGTATGTACATTATACAAAATATGTGAATTGAGAACAGTGAGATTCAAGAGATGGAAAAAGAATTTTCTATACCATTTGAAGGCCTTTCGCACACATTCAAAAGAACTGACCATCATGTCTGTCCTGTCCACAGTCCCCATATTCCTATTATAATCCATGACACATTCAGGTTTCATTATTGGTGTGTTTGTTGTCCTGTCAACTTTCCCTGATTGTTTCATAGAGTCTGTGTGGAGTGTGGTCAACATACACACTTCTCGTTTATCGATCGATTTTACCACCATCATATTATCTGTGTGTCTGGATTCTACCTGTCCTTTGTTTAAATTTTTGTTCAGTTTTGGCAACCCTTTCCTGTTTTTCCTAACAGTCCCACATGTATTGGTACCATTTTTATGTAGCCAGTCATATAGAAGAGGGCCAGAATACCAATTGGCTAAGGTACACTACAAAATCTAACACGTATCCAGTCTCACAGTCACACAACACAAAAACTTTGATCCCAAATCTATGTCTTTTTGAAGGAATGTACTGTTTGAATTGGAGGTGGCCCTTGAACAGTACTAAGCTCTCGTCAATACATATATTTTGAAAAGGGGTAAATACTTCACTGTAGTTTTTCTCAGATGATCGATAATTGGTTATAGTTTGTGTAGTCTTTGTCCTGGAACCTGAGTTACATTGTTATTGAAATGTAAAATACGTAAAAGTAAATGGAATCTGTCCCTGGACATGTAGTCTGTAAACTGTGGAGTAGCTATGAGGGGATCCTTGGACCAATATTCTGCTATTGTTAGTTTTTTTACCCTAGCCATAAGCATTATGATTCCAAAAATATATATAATTCCTCTGGAGTAGTTTTTTTCCATTTTTGCAAACGAGATTGGGGTGCTGGTGGTAATTTCTGATTCAAAAATACATGATATTTATTAGTTTCGTCAGCAATATGTTGCGTTATATGAAGGGGAAAAATAGTTTGAAAAAAATCAAAAAAAGTTGAACCATCATCTATAATTGCTGAAATACCTGAATTATCATTACTGAATTGGTGAACTGTTGGACAAAAATTTGTATTGCGCAATTGAAACAATGAAGCATCTGCTAAACAAATTGCAATCCTTCTGTCTACCTACCAACTTCTGTAACTGGGTAGTCAAGCTTTCCCTCTGGTCATTACTGTGAAAATAAATATCATCGTCACTGTCACTCAAATCTGATAAATCGGAAGGTAAAGTCCTCAGTAAGAGAACACTGCTGTCTGCTTGTCGGAGCCATTTTTATTAACCCTGGAATCACCGCATCACGTGATAGCCTGGCTCCTATTATCAAGGACAGCTCTGATAACATTGTGCATGGTCTCACAATTTTTTACAAAGATAGCACCACAAAGCAGACAGAAGCTTGAAAATTAGTTCCTTCTAATCCTAAGAGATGGCACTATAAGCCCACTCAATTCAAATGCTTTCACAAACTAAATTAAATTAGTATTACAGATTGAAAGTTCAAATCGAGTTAACTCAATCATAGCAAGGTCGCCATTTTTTTCCGTACTCGAGTTAACTCGACCGTAGCAGTTAAAGGGTTAATACTGGCATCTACTAGCTAAATGCAGTTCAGATAATTAGTGAATAGCAGAAATATGAAAAGAAATTTGCTGGTCTGTTGGGCGAGTGATTAGCATATCTGCTCTCCAGCCAAAAGGCTGCGGATTTGAATCCTACCATGGGCATGGATGTTTGCGATTGTCTGTGAAAATACTAGTAGTGATGGAGGTGGGTAGTAGATGGTGTTGGTGTAGATGATACAGTTCGCAATAGTTGGTGGACTGAGTGGTGCCCTCCCACAATGAGTTTTTGGACTCCTTGGAGGTGTTGCGTAATAATAATAATAATAATTTAAAATTCTCAACATATAGCTAAGAACAAGTATTGCTAATGTACAAAAAAATATTTCAAGTAAAAAAAAGAATTCTAAGTTAAAAACACCTACAATGTTAATAATAGAAATTTAAGCATCAAGTGAGGAAAAATGTTTCTAAAATTGAAGCAGTGCAATTAGCTAAGAGGTTTAGCTACTAAAGAGGTTATCACTTGTGCACTTCCAGTGTAATTTCAACTCAATGTGAATGCTTATAAATACTTACATACAAGAGGATGAGAGGATTCAAATACAGAGCCATGGAGTACTGAAGCATTAGTGAGAAAATCTCAGGTAGAAGGACATTTATCTACCGTGACATTTAATAACTAGTTTTGTGGGAATGCACATAGTAATTTTTACACATGCTGACTATTGACCATTATTTAATTCAAAATAGACATTTAGTGAACAAAGGCCATCAAACACAACTTCTACTCACCTGTGCTTCCCCTTCTTTTATCCCAATGGCATCCCTCTTTTCCTCCAACTCTCTCACAGAGATGACTAAGGAAATCATCTTCTACCATATTAAAAAACTGAACATCATGTGGTTTCTTGGCAAAAATATATCAGAAGAATACTATGTAACTTGGACATTAAAAGTCATCTGATCCCAATCTGATCTTGTCAACTATACTCAAATGCTGTGTGCCAAAGCTAACACCGGCCCTGCAATGTCTCTACAATCTTCCACAGTTAGGTGGTACTTATCCTAACAAGTGGAAGCAAGCATATATCTAACCTAATTCAATAAAAATGGAAGATAAGTCTATTGTTAAACTAACCAATCACTGTCATTTAATCCTCTCCAAAACAGAGGAGAAAGTTATAGCACTTAACTTCACCACTACATAGAAGCCCACCAATTAATCAGCAACTGACAGCATAGATTCCAATCTAGATCCACAGATGCCTGCTTAGCCTACATTACCTGGAACACATGCTATGAAAAGGTTGGAAGAAACATATATGCTGTCACTCTTGACATGTCCAGGGCTACTGATCATGTTTGTCATCGAGGTCTGCTAAACCAATTGCCATCCTTCTGTCTACCAACCAACCTCTGTAACTGGGTAGTCAAGCTTTCCCTCTGGTCATTCAATAGATGTCATGGTGGATGGCTACCTCTCTTTGAGCTTTTCCACCAATGCAGGAGTGCTTCAGGGTTCTGCTCACCTCAGGGTTGTCACCTACTCTCTTTCTCTTATACATAAATGACCTAAACTGGTTTCCTTAAATTAAGGAGTAAAGAGAAAAATCACAATAACTTGGGGTGAAAACAAAAAAATACACGTGTAAGTCAGATATGTTATCTAATGCTGAGGTAGATTATGAAACACAAGTTACGCTGAGTCTGATTATTGTGTACAAATGAGTGATGTTGTCAGCAGTATATGCATAAAAGTGGGCATTTTGGAATAATTTTCCATTATGTTTGGCGAGAACAAGACATTTTATTATAATTATTATTATTAACCTCCAGGGAGTCCAAAGACTCATCAAGGGAGGTCACCTACTCTACAACCTTTCGTCAACTACAACTAACCACAACTACACCAACGCCATCTACTGCCACCACCACCACTAATATTTCCACAGACAATCACAAACATCCATGCCCACGGCAGGATCCGAACCCATAGTTTTTTGACTGGAGAGTGGATATGCTAACCACTCGGCCAACCAGGCCAGCATTTTATTAAATGTTAGGCGACCAATAGTCTGCATGCTCCCTATTCTCATGCCACAGAAGAGAACATTTAAAATGGGCCAGGATCCAAGTAAACTGGACCCAAGACCAAAGGAATTACTATTGTTTATAGATGAGTCCCAATTTGCTCTGCAAAGCAATATCACGCATGTTATCATCCCTCTAATATCTATGAAAGGGACACTTATGGTGGAGGTAGTGTGATGGTTTGGGGAGGCATCTTATTGCATGGGGAACTGACCTGTATGTGCTTCCTAGCAGAACCGTGAATGCTGCACCTTATAGAGACAAGGTAATGACCTCTATTTTCAACCAGATGTGGGTGTGATAGGAGAGACAATCTTAAAAGACAATAATATTCATGGATCAATATCTTCAAGAAGAGACTATTATAGGTATGGACTAGCAAGCCAGGTCTCTAAGTAGACATGTTGCTAGACATTGTCTAGTGAAAAGGATGAATATAAGGCATGGATCTTCAACCATCGGCACTTTTTGGGTGGGACAAATGAAGATCGGAAGGAGGTAAAGAGGAGAAGAAAGTCGATCCACCGCAAGTCATCCAGATCAAATGACGTTGCGATCGACGGTCACCAGAAATGATTAGCCATGGAGGAAGTAGCTGCACCGGACCAGAATGCTTTGCCACTCAGATGAATCTGCATATGCTCCGATCGCTGAACCCCTTGGCCCGAGTTTCAAGACACCGGGAAATCGCGTTCCAGACCCAGCCAACCATTCTAAAGGAGACGCCGGTGCTCCGAGAACCTCTAAGAAGAAAATCCAAAACCCGAGATGGAGAAGAAACTAAGGACTCTGAGATGAATGGTGAAGAAGTGCACTAAAGGGATAATGAACTCAAGCGAGTTATTTGTTACATGTTATTTTGTATGTGATGCAAAGAACTATCTTAGATGGACTGCTAAATTTATAGTGCTAAGATAGAGTTAATCTGAGAGTAATTTGATACAAGTTAGTAGTTGGAAATTGTAGGTGTATATATCAGAGCATAATTTCTGAAGAAAGTAATTAAGCTAGGTTTTAATTATTGATAACAGAGAATTCTAAAGCTTTATGCTGCATAATGGCAGGAAATTGTTATAGGGGTTTTGTTCTATAATAGTTAGCTTAAATTAGGTGTTATAAATTTTGTTGCATAATTGCAGGATTTTGCTATAGAAGTTTGTCATACAGAACATAACTTAAAAAGTTACAAGAAGCAATTTCCTTATTATATGAGTTGTATATGCAGTCTTAGTATTTAATAAACATGATTGTTATATATATTCAAGGAGTACCGCCTGATCTTTAATATGCAATGCACTGTTTCCAAATAAACTCGATCATGTAAGCAAGGAGTTAAATGAGAGATACGACAAGGAGTGCATAAAAGCCACGACTGTAAATTAATTGAGAAAGGATTTACGTTAGATAGAGACCCACTGGAAGTACTACTATTTCTTATACCACGACGGGACCACTGGTGGCGCAGTCGTTAATGAAAACAAATTTCTAGTGCTCTAAGGTAAAAGAATATAAAATTACGAAAGGTAGAGTAAGAGTTGAATTAATACAGTATAAGGAAAGGAATTAGATATAGGAAAGAGATAATATAGATCCCCAAACGATATGAATAAATAGAATAAGCATACATTTGCATTTGCACAGTAATCAACAAACATTAGCACACAACTAAGGAGAGACTAAAAACTACAAATGGTGCAAAAGCAGCATACGTTTACACCCTGTCCTGGAGTGATTCAGGCCAGGAGTGATGAGTTTAGTAGCGATCCTTTAGGATCACTTAGTTTTTGGTGAGATATCTCGCACTTTAACATACCTCAATAAAGGTCAAAACTGATCTGGATAGTGGCCCTTCCCATAATGCATAGCATTACACATGTCTGAAAGGGTGTGACTTTGCATTATGGGATACTAAGGAAATTGATGGGAAGTCATTAGCCTCCACATCCTTATGCCATCAACTACTGGACATAGCGGGATGTCAATCTTATGAACTTTGAGCATGCCTTTTAATCTCCGAGTGACCAGATGTCTGGATTTCAGTTCTTTTTTTAAGGTCTTCTGTATGTATGTATGTATGTATATATATACAAATCTACATTGTGTGTGTGCATGCGCACGTGCATACACTTGTTAAGCCATAATTTATCATCAATAGTAGCGATACAGTACAAAAACACACTAGAATTAGCCTATATAATATCTTGTCAAAACCAACTCTATTCCACAGAAGTAAAACATGGACCATAAAAAGGAAAGATGAAAAACGAATTCAAACAGCAGAAATGAAGTTCCTCAGAAAAACAGCTGGATATACCAAGTAGGACCACAAAACAAATGAAGAAATCTTACAATCCCTGAAAATAAAACCAATTAATTACTACATAAGATAGTATAAACAAAAATGGCTAGAACATTTTAATCGAATGGACAACAGCAGACTACCAAAAATAGTATACAGATACAAAATAAGTGGAAAAAGAAGAATCGGAAGACCAAGAAACAGATGGCATGAGACCGGAACAGGCCACTTGGCCTAAATTCCATGTTAGGAAGAAGTAGCGATACAGTCTACTACTAACTACAGCTGCCACCTCTGTTAGTATGGTTGTATTATCCATGCACTCATTACAGCATGATCTGTTTGTACTGATAAATTGATATACAGAATAATGCAGTACAGGCTGTCTGGTAAAAAGCAGTGCTGTTTAGGAAGTTCCTGAAGATCAGTGATTTCTGTTGCTTTATTAAGTTTATTCTTAGATTTATCAGTGTATTTTTAGTATATTATTGTAGTTTTTTTTTTTTTTAGTGTATTTATTGTACTAGAGTATTTAATAATTTTAGAAATATTAATTTTTAATAGTCTTAAGAATGGTGCAGAAAACTCGTCACAACAGGGCAGTATCTAAAGCTCAAGTTAAAGTATGGTGGTACCTCAACTTGTGAACTTAATTCGTTCTTGACCACGTTTCGTATCTCGAAACCCGATTTTCCATTATATCTTATGGGAAATCAATTAATGCATTCCCAGATTCAAAAATTTTTTAAAAAAATTAAAAAATTAAAAAACCTATTCTCAACTAAATGAAGAAAATGCAAAGAAATGGAGAAGGAGTGAGAAGGAGCATTTTTACACTATAAATATGCATTTTGTATACCATTACATTTTAATTTTTATTTATGAAATCTTTGGTTTTACATAATCAGTATGAAAATCATCTTCCATTAAATTGTAAAAAAAAATCAATTTCCTTGTAGCTGGTTTTGTGGTTCAGGAGTTTGATTTGTTGTCATTATCATCATCATCAAATTCCTGCCATGTACCCTCAAGGGGTGTACAGGATATGTTAGTACTACATGAAAAAAATTACATCATTACTAACTTCCTATCTACAATTTTCCTCCAAATTAGTCTGTTACTTGTCAAGACTCCAACCTTATCAGATCTTACATTTCTATCGTCTAAGGCACTTTGTACCGTATCAATCCACCTATATCTTGGTCTTCCTCTGGGTCGCTTCACTGCCAACCTGGCAGAGAACACTTGTTTTGCTAATCTTTCTTCGCCCATTCTGTTTAAGTGACCATACCACCTGAGATTAGCTCTGCTAACGCATTCCTGGATGCTGACAATGTCAAGTTCTTTCCAAATATCCTCGTTTTTAATATGATATTGCCATTGATGCCATCTGTTCACACCCGTAATATTTCTCAGGACTCTCATATCTGTGGTCTCTAGTTCATTGGTCAAGTGTTTTACTTCTGACCCAGCTCTCTCAGATCCATAAGTTAAACATGGTTTGAACACTGTCTTGTATACAGCTAATTTAGTGTTCTGACTAATTTCTCTCTTATTCCATATGAATTTATTCAATTGACTTCCTACCATACCAGCTTTGCTGATTCCGTTGTCTATTTCTATATTCAATTTACCATCTTCACTAAATATCGTGCCTAAGTAGCTAAAAGGTTTTACTTGTTCCACAAGTTCTCCATTCACAACACAGTTGACATTTTCAATGATTCTGCCTATTTTCATTGTCTTTGTTTTTTTAATGCTGATCTTCATACCATATCTATTACAACAGATCTGATATATATACTGATCTATACACCTACTGATATATATCTGATATATATATATATATCAGATTACATCAGATTCAAAAATTAAAAAAAAAAAAAAAATCCATAAAATATAAAATACTATTCTCAACTAAATGAAGAAAATGCAAAGAAATGAAAAAGGAGTGAGAAGGAACATTTTTACACTATAAATATGCATTTTGTATACCATTACATATTATTAATTTTTATTTATGAAATCTTTGGTTTTATATGATTAGTATGAAAATTATCTTCTATTAAATTGTAAAAAAAATCAATTTTCTTGTGGCTGGTTTTGTGATTCAGGAGTTTTCAATTTGTTGTCATCAGTTGCTTCTTTTTGTCTCTTAGGTGAGGGAGGTTTAAAAAACCTATCCAACATTGACCGAATATGTCATTTCCTTAACACCCTTCTAAAGTGATTAATGATTAATGACATTGTCATTGAAGATATTGGTTACTCTAGAAACAACATCTTGATTTGGATGCCACTTGTTAACCAATTCTTGCAATTTGCCCCAGTGCTGCAAGATTTTTTTACACCAATTGTTGGAATTTCTCTCTTTTTTGTTGCTGTCTTCTTCGTCCTCTGAAAACATTTGTTTTTCCTCCTCATACCTTTCTTTTTCCTGCTTTCTTCTTAACTCCTGTAGTTCTTCAGTGGTCAGTTGAATGTTGTGCTCCTCTACATCTGCTTCATCAACTTCTAAATGCATGGTCTTGCCCAGGGAGACAACTGTATCTACAATGTAAATTTCGCTTTCAGGCCATAACTTTTTCCAGGCTGATTTTAGAGTTCTCACAGAAACATCCTCCCATGTCTGACTAATAAGACGCAAACAATGAAGAATATGAAGTGATTCTTCCAGAATTCCCTGAGGGTTAATTCTGCGTCGGTGATAACTTCGAAACATCTTTGGATAAGAGCTTTGGTATAGAGCTTTTTGAAGTGGGAAATAACATATTGATCCATTGGTTGTAGGAGTGGTGTGGTATTAGAAGGCAAGAACTTAATTTTGATAAAATTAAACTCTTCATCCAAATCTTCTTCCAACTGTGGTCGATGTGCTGGAGCATTGTCCATTATAAGAACTTTCTCAGCAGACCCTTTTCTTGTAGATACCATTTCACTGTGGGAGCAAAGACTTCTGTCATCCACTCACAGAAGAACTGCCTGGTTACCAAGGCTTTGCTGTTACCTCTCCACATAACACTGAGTTTGTGCCTGTTAACTTTCTGCTTTTTAAAGACTCTAGGATTTTCAGAGTGGTAAACTAACAGAGGTTTTATCTTCTGGTCACCACTGGCATTGGCACAAAAAAGAAAGCTAAGTTAGTCTGTCTTTCATTGGCTTGTGTCCTGGCAATGCCATTTCCTCCTTAGTGATGAACGTTCTCTTAGGCATTTTCTTCCAGCAAAGCCCAGTTTCATCGCAGTTGAAAACTTGTTCTGGTCCGTAACCTTCTGACTCCATCAGTTTCTGAACTTCCTTCACGAACCTTTCAGTGGCTTCTTTGTCAGCACTAGCATGTTCTCCATGTCTAACAACACTATGGATACCAGTTCTATTCTTGAATTTCTCAAACCATCCTTTGCTAGCTTTAAACTCTTCACTGATGTCTTTGATATGGTTAGTGGATGGCAAGTTCTGCGAAAGATCTTTGTAAATAGTTTGAGCTTGTAAAAGATCATATTTTGAGATACACTTTCTTGTTTTAATTGCCTGTCATTAATCCAAACGTGTAGTAAAGTTTCCATTTCTTCCATAACTTTTTTTTCTTCGAGATGACACAATAGATACTCCTTTGGCCACATCCAGTTCCTTATAAAAATTTGCTTTCTTGACAATTGTAGCTATGGTGGATTTTGACAAGTCATACTGCTTGCACAGATCACTTTACCTGACTCCTTTCTCATATTTTTTCACAATCTCTTTCTTAATTTCTATTGTGATTTTCTTCTTCTCTTCTTTCTTAGTTTTCTTTGGCCCCATGTTGAAAATAATATGCTGAACAGTGAAATGATGCTTATCTGGTAGATTATTCAGAAAATAAATGTGAAGCTACAATAAAACATGTCACTTATAAAAAGAAATACATACAGTACACATAATAAATACAAACCTAAAAAAATCTTCACAAAGTGTTTTGTTTGTTTATACAAATACCAAAATAGATACATAAAAAAAAAAAAGCAAATACATGCAGCGTTCGTCGTATTTCAGATAAATACGACGTAGTAACAACAATCGTTACACTAGAGACGATTCAGCGCAGGCTCAGCTAAACGTGCATAAAAAAGTATAATGTAAAACAGGCTTTAGTTCATTTGAAAAGAAAAGCATCATGGTTCGTATCTAGAGGTCAAAATGCAATAGGAAAAAAGTTCATATCTCGAAAAGTTCATATGTCGAGCGGTTCGTAAGTCAAGGTACCACTGTAGTTACTACTGAAAAGAACCTTTGTTCTGATGAAAAGCATTGCTGGAGAGATTATGATAATATATAACAGGATAAATCTGACATTGGAAATATGTTGATTAAAAGAAATTATTAGAAAATTGACCAGAGAACTAGAAAAGGTGGAAAAACGTTTAACAAAACTTAGTATAAGAAAAAAGATCAGAACAAGTAGAAGCAGGAAAGCACTGAACTTGGTAATCATAATCATAATAATAATAATAACAAGGTAAGTCAATTAAAATCTAAGAAAAAAGAAGCAAAAATTAAAGATATGATAAATGTAATTGAAAAAACAGATGAAAAACTAAAGAGAGATGGAATCTTCTAGGAACTAATAATTTAAGTAGTGACAAATATAGTATGAGAGAGGATATGAAAGATCTGTTGGAAGAAGCGAGAAACAAATGTGAAAAAAATTGCAGGTTTGCTACACAGATATGACAGCACTGAGTTAAAAAGGATTGCAATGATGGCGAATGATTCCATATGTAGACTGTGTAGAAGAAATGGATGTGCATTTTTAGATGTGTGGAGTGTGTCTGATGGAAGAAGAGACTTGTATAAGAGTGATGGCCTGCACTTGAATTCATTTTGCATCTGGAGCATGGAAAAATTACTTATTGGTATTAAATCTAATACAGAGAGTCAGAGAAACTAGACCATCAAGAAAAGAATGAGAAAAGTGTGTGTGTTGAAGTTCAGCTATGGTATCCAAATGTGATAAAGATATGAATGGCTTCGAACATGGTTATGCATCTGGCAAAGGGGTGAATATATGCTTTGGGTTCGGACTTTTTGAGTATCTGGGGAAGGAAAAGAGAAAGCTCTACAAGGCCAAATAGATTGCATATTTAATTATAAGCATTGTCTAGGTGGTAATTTGTTATGCCTGTACACAAATGCCAGGACCATCAGAAACAAAGGGATTGAGTAATCCACTGACATTTCAGATGCAAGTTAAAAGTGAATAAGAAATATACAGTGATATTGCTTGATTTTGTAAAGATATTTGACAGCATAGCCTATCTTGTAGCAAATTATTGCCTAAATATGTGAATGGGTATAGATTCTAAACTGGATAAGAAAATAGCAACATCATACTTTCAGGGATTAGGCCCAATGGCCTGTTCTGGTCTCATTCCATCTTTTCCTTGGTCATTCCTGACAGGTTTATTTTTAGTTCTTTATGTGTTTCTGTGCTTTTTTTTTTTTTTTTGTTCCAAGGAGTATACAATTCCTACAAAGGGCTTGCTTCCCTTTGTATGAAGTGACCCTTCCCATAATGCATAGCATTACATATGCCCATAAGGATGTGTGCTTTGTATTATGGGATACTAAGGAAAGTGACGTGAAGTCATTAGCCTCTATATAAGAGATGTAGGGCATGGTGATGGTATTTCTGAAATCCTTCTGAAGAGATGGCCAGGGAATGGGGAAGGAACTGATTATTTTTTTAAATTCTGTAATTGCTGTAGCCATTGAAAAGGAAGGTGTTGTGTATGTGGTTGAGTTTGGTTGAAAAGGAGGTTCCACTGAAACAAAGACTGTAGGCTCTATTGGTTAGGATGTTTTAATAATGTCATATTGTTGAGAGCGGTGGTCATGGTGGGAGAGTTTGTGAATGTATCTGCCTGTGTGAGAAGGTTTTCTATATACAGTGAAGGAAAGGTTACCATTTGGAAGGGTGTTACTAAGGTGTCTAGGAAGGGTAAACTAAATAAAAAACTAAATAAAGTAAATTATTTTCCTTTTCCATCGTAAACTGAATTCTTGGATGTTCACTATTCCATGTGTTGAAGCTTAAGTGCTGTGAGGACATCATGTTGGAGGTTTAATGGAATATTTAAGTACTAGGAAAGGATTAAAAACTAATTTTAATGCTTCCAATATTTCGTCTGTCACCGAGACATCTTCGGATTACAAATAACTCTTGTAACACACACTCAATTATAACACAATACTAAGTGAAACATGTGGGTGACTAAAGTCCTAGTTAGATGGTGCGCCCTCAATGGGCATTTGTAGGTAGCCTAGGATGTAAAGTGGGATCTCTGATAATTAATGTTTCCCAAATTTTGCTAAGTTTAATGCAACCGTATTTATTTAAATTCTGTTGATTCTGAGTGCCGCTGCAGATTCTAAAAACAGTCTTTCTTTTTTGAATTTACTATTGTGGCGTATGGCAGTTTTTCTCCAGGAGATCCTGTGGTTTGCATTATGAGATACCAAGGTATCTGATGTGGTCAACAGCCTCTATATACAAGTCGTTTAGACATGAAGATAATTCAAGCATAAACTTTGTTTGCATATACATGGATAAAAATGATTAAACAAGAATATAATTTCTTTGCAAGTATAATGGTCTTTGGGGGGGGGGGGGTCAATTCAGGGAGAAGGCTACACCACAGAAGTGATGTGCACAGAATGAAAGATGACTGGAAGGAGTTGGTTCGATGAGTCAGAAGATCAACTGTAAATGAATGCTGGGCAGCTGCTGCTTATGTTGCTAAGAGTTTAGAAAAAATGGGTGGGGCATAATGGATGGTGGTTCTGAATAATGCTGGTGGAAGTAACTGCAAAAGGACAGTTAGAAACTGACCACCTGTGAGATAGTGGCTTAAGGAATGTCATAGAAATTTTCAATTTCAATAGAAAATTTCAATCAACCAAACCACCTCTTCTGAATTAAAAATTTTTAGAGGTTTTAGATGCTCACCCGAATGTGAGAGCAGTATTCCAAGGTTGGGTAGATCCGAGATCAGACAGACTAAGTAAATGGATAGATGAAATGTAATATCTTGAGCCAAAGAGGATGATAAATTTTCTGGAAGTTAGAAGAGATGTCATTATACCAGAAAAAAGTTGGGAGTAAGAGTCACTCCAAGAAGAGAGAGAGAGAGAGAGAGAGAGAGAGAGAGAGCTCTAATCTTCACTGTTAAACTGAGCATTCTCAAAGGTTGTCAAGAAAAAAAAAGCAAAACTGTGCTTTTAGAAGCAATGAAGATGAGGTTGTTATTTTCCAAATACAGAATAGTGTGGAGATCAGTGTTATTGTAAATGATCTGAAACTCAAGATTCTTTCTTTTAAGGTTACATGGTGGTCAGCATTCATTATGAAGAATTTATAGAGACAAAAACACGTGTTGGAGTGATTACTTTACTTTTAATTATGAAAATAACACTCACTGTTTCATCTTCTGTATTGGGATCATCATTAGGAAAACATACATATGCACAGGACACTGCACAAAAGTAAGATAAATTTAAATGCTTTGTTAATCATTTACACCCTAGTCTGACCACTGGTAGAAAAAAATAAATAAAAAATACAATAAAATTATACACACAAATTAATTAATTAATTAACAAAATAAAATAAAATTTTTATACAAATAAGTATCATAGTATACAGATAAAAAAATTATGAATTAAACAAATGTTTAATACTGGAACTACATTAAACACATCTCTACAGTCACCTTAGGTTAAGGTTTTCCTGTGTTGAGGTTCTGTCATTATGTTCTGGATGCTAAATAGGTTGCAAATGGATCCTCCAGATACTAATCCATCAGTCTTGTTGAAATCTGGATGATGATTCAGCATCTCACAAGTTTCCTTGAACTTTCTTTCAAACCAAATGTTGGTGAGGTGTAGGGACTTGGTGTCTTTCCAGTTGATTCTATGACATATTTGAAGTGAATGGTCTGATAGGAATGGTGTGGCCTGTTTCCTCCAATGTAGTTTTTTTTTTTTTTTTAAATTTGGCTGTATATGGGTTTGTTTTTGTGTAGGTTGGATGCAGCTAAGTATAATATAGTGCAAAGATGACAAAGAACACATGATAGTTCAGGAGAACATCTCCTATATCCAGAAAGAAGGTCATGGGAAGTATGCAGCACAATATTCCAGGTAAAGACGGATGTGATTTGCTTTGTCCTTTGTACTGAAGATGAATGAGAAGAATGATGCCAGGAGATGAGTTTTATCTTTAGGTGAGGTTGCACTGCTATCACTGGGTGATAAAGAGGTAGAAGGATGGATGGACAAAAGTTGAACCCAACAGCTTTTGCAAAGGACCAGAAGACACAACTACCATTGACAGAGATGGTGAGTTTTCTACATTTAGGCAGACTTAACCCTGTTAATGATGGTGTTGCAAGCATTGTAGGCTTCAGTATAGGCTGTCAGAGTCACTCCAAGAAGAGAGAGAGTTCTAATCTTCACTGTTAAACTGAGTGATGATGATGCTGGATTTGTGTCTCACCACTTACAATAAGCTGTTTTCTTTTCCTGGACTGAACAGGCACACTATGGCTTGAACAGAGCATAGACTGAAGGTCTCATTCCAACATGAATAACTTCTGTAATAAGATCACAATAAGTATCTGGAAACAACAATCTGACCATGAAAAGGAAGTCTTTAATATTTTCTTAGCTAGCACTGTCATACTGGAACACACTGCTCTCAGTCATTCACAACCTCATGTACTTTGGGACAACAACAATGCTAAGTGAGAAAATATGCAAGACATTTCAACTCTTATGAGATTGCGATTTGAATTACCCAGAGGAGTCACCTCAATGCGCCTGGATGACAAAATGGTTAAGAAAAAAATCCAGAGTGTTGGATGAGTGGAGGTCTATCAGGAACTCTGGTTGGGAGATGAATAATTTTCTTTAGATCTTTGCTTATAGCAAATACCACCATTTCTCTTCTAGCTTGGTCAGTGTAATTAGAAAAAGAAAGCCAGCCAGTCAGAGTTGTGGACATTAAAGTCCACAAGGAAGATGATTTCAAAGATGAAGAGAAAAAGAGCAGGACAAAATACTGTGGGAGGAGATAGACTGTTAGACATGTTGCTCATACAAAGAACATGAAGTCTGCATTCCATAGCATGGCCTCAACAGTGTCTCTCACATGCCATTGCATTGCTTCAGTCTAGGCAGGAACTGACAGCATAAATGGCAAGAAGATTATACACCAGCTGAGTAAGAAGCCTCCTAACTGCAATACCATCTAGTTCAGTCCCTTAAACTATCTAGATAGCAGTAAAGCTGTTCTGCAGCCATCCTGAAAAACTGCTGCCTCTCAAAAAAAAAAAAGAAGATAAAAGTTCTGGATCTCCATCACACTCACACAACCTACTGGAAGATTAGGGGGACAGAAACAAGAGCCCCTGCTGCAGGAACCAAACAAATACAACAGTCACTTCAGGACTCCAATAAATAATGTGGTAATGTTTCACTGAGCAATGACCATCTGCTACTTAACAGGTCTAATTGACATTTCCTCCAACCCGAAAGGTATCCTTTTGCAGTAAAATATGAGAGGCCAAACACATTTTTTATGATTCAGCTGAAAGCTTTTCAATGAGGTGCAACCTGTATAACTAGGATGATTATGGTAGAATTGTTGCTTAAAATTATGTTAATTATTTCTGTTAACTGCATGTGTTCTCTAGCTCTTTTTTGATGGGAGACAAACATCCTATCACCTCCACCACAGGATCAGCCAATGTTATGAAACCACAAATGCCAATTTGCACAGTTTTTAAAGAAATATTATCTTCATATTTAAACTCTTACCTTAGATAAAAGTTGTTCAATCTCCAAAGCCATTGTTTCAAACATATGCTCGCTATTGGTACTACTGAGTAAAGGAACTTGATCAAGACTAAAAAAAAAAATATATATATATAAAACTTGGTACAATATTATGTTTTAAATGCAGTTATCATTAACTAACATCAAATAGCATTTAATACATGTATATTTAATAAGCCCTATTATACTCAAAAAATGAAAAAGAAAATTAAAATGGACCACACCAATGTTCTCCCCACACACACACACATACACACTCTCAGATCATGATACTGTATGACCAAAGAATGCCATATTATTACAAAGATTAAGTTCTTAAGCATCAGAACATTATTCTGGGAGTATTTAAAGAACAATTACATCAGATTACAAGTGAAAAGCATAACATTAATCAGCCTCCTTTGTGAGAAATATAATGCAAGAGATTTAAGCAGACTAAATTCAGGAACATATTTGCTTAAACATCTTTCTTTCTATAATTTGTCTGTGGACAAATTTTATTGTTAGCTGAATTATTAAATCAGAATAAGAAAAGATATATAAAACTATTATGTTGATATAGTTTTAAGCTATCTTGTAAGAACAATATTCCATTATATAGAGAATGTAACAGCAGTCTTGTCAATTCATTTCTGGTAGAAAACTAATATGAGTTAGCTGATCTCATACTGTTTTTTTAATTCCAGACTCTGGTTTTTCAACAGGCAAATCAGCCAAGGCACAGAGACAAATATAACTCATAGATATAACTCATCATAGGAGAACACTCTACTACACACAATCCATCATCTACAGTACTTAAGAGCTGTGGATGATGGATTGTATGTAGTACAGTGCTCACCCACGATGAGTTCTTGGACCCCTTGGAGGTGTCACATAATAACAATAAAACTAATGAGACTGTTAAACCTAAAGATACCTTATAGTAAGTCTTCACATTCTGCAGCAAGAATCTAAGAAGTTATTTACCTCTCTGCATCATTTTAACTAAAATACTCATACATTTTTCTATAAATTATATTAAATAGGCATCCAGTGAATGAGAACATATGTCTCAATTGTGCCATAAACATTAGTTCTCCATGAATAAACTGCTCCTTGATGTTTGTGATACCCAACTGTCATGAAGTCTCATGTATTTGCAATGACTGGAAATATGGTGTACAATATTGAGAGATGAGAAGAACAAATATGGAAATGATGTCAGAAGTTAGAAAGGAATGGAAAATGCAAAAAAACAGAAGCGAATGATGTTAAGAATCCCTTTGAAAATAAATACAATTAATTAATTTGCCTTTAGTAGTAAATTGTTAACTTTTGTGGTTGACAATGGAAAAGAAAGTCATATAAGTGGTTAATAGTTGGAAGGGGGTCAATCGTTCGATGCTGTTGGCACACTCTCCCTCGATGAGCCTTTGGACTCCCTGGAGGTGTAACATAATAATAATGTTATTCAGGAACCTGACAACTATCAAAGAGAAAAACAGGGATGTTCCAAAATAAACTGTGTTTGTCTCATTTATCTCTACAGAGTTAAAGCTGGTGAGAATAGCCATTAATGTACTTGATTTCTCGTGAACTGAATAAATTTACAATATGGATCTTTATTTGTCTTTATATGTGATTGCAATAACATTTGCTGCTGTAATTTTCTACTTCTCCTGGAAAGCTTTACTAAATCAGATTGCTCTTTTTTTCTTTTTTTTTAACGAATGCCCTATACAAACTATGGAAAGTATGCATTCTGAAGTTTAAGGACAAGATTATTCTTTTTTTTTTTTAAACTACTAATAGTGTTAACTTTCTTAAATTTTGTGTTTGATTCATGGACTGATATGTTAATTTTTGCTTCCAAAGACGTTTTATAAACAATATCATTCATACATGTATTCATATCTTATATCATAAGTATGAATATGTGCACGAGTGAATAAAAGGGACATCATTATTCTGTGGCTGGTAATTAGTTTACGGAATTAACAACGCATATAAAGTATTCAGTACTTTAATATTCCTTTAATATATTAATTAATATACTTTATATGCATTGTTAATTCCGTAAACTAATTACCAGTTATGTATGACCAACGTATAAGCCTTGCTACTAGAATCATTATTCTGTATAGATGTTTTCATTTTTTTTTATTCTGGATTCTCAGAATAAAGCACACATATATATGTTACAGAGAATTTGATAAATAGGAGATTATACATAATCACTGGTCACTAAATGTATTGGACAACATGGTCAATGTTTGTGAATTTATCAAAATCACTCGTCATTATGTACATTCTCCAACATTAAATGTTTACTTTGATTAATGAATGCTTTAATTGGTAGGTAGGGTTGGTCATGTGATGTCGCATCAAGTACGTGTAACAAAACCTCATTATCACATAAACAACAGAACTGTGAACAGAGTATTATTCACTATTCCTTTCAAAATGGATTAGCTAATGTAGTACAAATGAAACTGCAATTTACTGCAAAACTAGCCACACTAATCTCACAAAAGGCTTCGAACAGAAGTTTTCTGCTGAGGGAAAAGTATTTAGAACTAAAAACTGGGATACAACTTAAACAAAAAAAATGTCAGTTGATTATCAAAAATTAAAACATTGGGATGTAATCAAAGTAGAAGATGATGAAAACCTCATATCCAGTTTTGAATAATTCAACTATAAAATACTATGTCACCATTCAATATTATACATCTTGCAACTGAACATGGAGGAAGAAATAGAATGACAAAAAAAAAAAAAAAAAAAAAGGAAGAATATAAAAGCATGACTGCAGAACCCATTATGTGAAGTCTGCCAAAAAATGTTCCTAAAAAAAAAAAAGAATTAGTAATGACAAATGATCTTTTTTTTTAATGAAATAAAGAGTCAATGCCAAATCAACTTAATTGACACGCAGTCCCAAGAAGATTGAGGTTTCAAATTTATTCTTGTTTATCAAGTTCATTTGACGAAATTTATACAACTGCAGCCATTAAAAACAAACAGCTGAAATTGCCTATAAACTTTCAGATATATCTACAATATTTGGAGCTCCAAGTGTTATTCAATGACAAAATGAAGCAATGGTTTACATCTCATGCAGTTCGTGAAAATAGAGTATCATGAAAGAATAAAATGCAGTCCCTATGAAGCTATGTTTGGTCATAATCTAAATCCTATAATCCAGACATAATCTATAATCTAAATCCTATAATCCAGACATAATCTTTGTAACTCCTCCTTGCACCCTTTCCACAGTTTCTTTATCTCCCAGGAGACTAAATCTCCACACAATAATCCAGTTGTAGTCTTAATAAGGCTTTATAAAGATGCAAAATGACTTCCTTATCCTTACATGTCAAAGTTTGCTTCTTCAACATCACAATTATTCTCTGAGTTGTATTTGTAAACTTTTGCTATGTGACCTTTGAACTTCAAATTCCTATCCACCATTATGTCAAGATCCCTAGTCTCATCAACTTCTTGTAGCATAACCCGGCTAATATAATAGCCACTGAAAATCTTATCATGCCAAAGTGCATAATTTACACTTACTAACATTAAACTGACAGCCATTTTCGTTGCACACATTTCCAGCCTATTCAAATCATTTTGTCTTCTTCTTTAGTGGCACTATATTCAGTTTAGTCCAGTTTTTTTATATTGTCTAGTAATGATATTTTTTTTCTTCCAGGTTTTCTCTTTCCACTGAGTTTACCTTCTAATATTACCTAGAGAATGTTATATTTATGATTTCTCATTAGATGTCCTAAGTAGGCAGTTTTTCTTCTTTCCATGATATTGATTAATTCTCGCTTTTTATTTATTCTTCTCAGGACTTCTTCGTTCTTCACCTTTTCCATCCATGAGATCTTGGACATCCATCTAAATATCAACATTTCAAAGACTTCCAGTTTTTTTTATTGTATTTGCCTTGAACATCTATGTTTCAATTCCATATAGTAAACTTGACCATACATAGCACTTCATCATTCTTACTTGAATTTCAATTATTATTATTTGACACCTCCTGGGAGTCCAAAGACTCATCGAGGGAGAGTGTGCCAACAGCGTCGAACGATTGAACCATTTCCAACTACTAACCCCACTCAAACTTGCTTACCTTTTTGCGTGTGCCATTAGTAGCAGAGGCTCTACCAATCGACCAACCTTTGCTGGCAAGTTTAAGTCGTTATTACATGAAATGCATTTCATGTTGATAAAGGACCATCTTTCAATTTCAATTCTTGATCTTATCTGCATTTCACAGTCCGAACTTTCATTTAGCCAGGATCCAAGTTATTTGAATTTGTTCACTTGTTCAAATTTATTTCTATTTAAAATTAAGTCAGCTGTTATCAAAGGGTTGTTGCTTATTATCGTAAGTTTTTTTTTTGTGTGTTAATTTTTAGGCCCATTTCTGTGCTTTCTTTGTTGACACATTCTAGGAGTACTTGAAGATCTTGAATATTTGTTGTAATTAAAGCAGTATCATCTGCATAGCATAAGTTATTCATTAACTGGCCGTTTATGATTACACCATCCTTTCTTCCTTCTAAGGCCTTGAGAAATAAGACTTTTGAGTAGATGTTAAACAGGAGTGAAGTTAGTACACATCCTTTTCTCACTCCTCTTTCAATTTTGATATTGCCTGTCTGATAGAACACATGCAGTCTGGCCCCAGTAGAAGTTTTTAATGATTCTAACATCCTTATCATCCTTTCCTGCTTGCATCTCTAGCTAGGCCTAGTCATTCTAAGATGGTTATGAGTATGCTGGACCTTATCAAAAGCCTTTTCAAAATGAATAAAACAAATATAAAGGTCAGTTTGTTGTTCTCTGCATCTTATGCTAAGATCATCTTGTAAGTGCTGAATACTAGTAGCATCCCTGATTGCCCTGCCTACTGATGATGGAAATAAACACATACCATTTGTATGTGTTTAAGGCACGGTATGATGAGCTGTGTGTATGACAAAAGGGACCTCCTAGATGAGTCTGTGACTCCATGGGGTCTTAGGATAATAATAATAATAATAATAATAATAATAATCTATATTGCCATAATTAAAATCACCCATAATGATCACTTGTTTCCTATTTGCTTGGCTAATTTGCTTATACATTTCCTGATCACTACTCTCTACATTACCAGATCTACATCAATATCCAACGAAGCATTTCATTCTATTCATCTCTATCCTCACACCATACTGCCTCAAAAACCACTACCAATATTTCCTTCTTGCATCTTTACCTTGTTTTCTATCATCAATAGCACTCCATCTCCCTTTTAACTCTTTCTGTTTGCAAAAAATACATCATACCCTTCCATCTTTATATATACCCTTCCTCATCCAACCATGCCTCACTTATTTCCACAATTTTTAGGTGAACGAACTCAATCAATGCAACCATTTCATTTTCCTTGTTTCTGATACTTCTAGCATTCATATACAAACATAGCAATTCATTCCTGAATCTATAACAAGTTTAACTAATACCACTTATTAGATGTGACTTCTCCATACATAAATCGAGCCATTTCTTTTTCTCCTTGCTCATCCCAGAACCTTCTACAAATTGAACTATTTTCCTCTACATCCCAGGTCATTCCCTTCCCTTTTTGTCTACACATGCATTCACATCCTCTTGGAGCATCCACCTTTCCCACGTTGTGCTCCCCCTGTCCACCCTAAGTCTCCCTGTTTGTCTCGCACACTTGTTTTCTCATTTTCTACACTCATGCTACTCACTTCTTCATTCATAAGCACCACTTCAATCTTTCCTTCCTTACTCTTCCACATCGCTTCTTACTTGCTCAGATTCATTCTCTGCACTCATTACTCTCCCTTCCAGCAGGCTCTCCAAATAACTCACACTGAAAACATTCAAACAGTCCCTCACTCTTATACAGTTCAATTCTTCCTTCAAATTCATTCCAGTGTGAGTTATTTGGAGAGCCTGCTGGAAAGCTTGCTTTAAGAGAGCTTGCTTTAAGAAAGCAAGAATTATGAATGATATGTTAGCAAATATGTGTGAAGAGAAAGGAGTTCATTAACAGACTGAACTCCTTTCTCTTCACACATATTTGCTAACATATCATTCATAATTCTTGCTTTCTGTCTCATCTCATCACCGTCATACCTAGGCAAACACAGTGACTACCTTTCCTATTACACTATTATCTTTTATCCTTCTCAATAACCTCCTGATATTCAATCTTACATTTTACTTGTTCCCAGTCAAGCCATTTTGCTTGCTTACTCCTCACATCCAACACCTCAATCACTCTATTCATTTTACCTCCTGGAAAACAAACCTTGTGTGTATCTTCTCGTTTATCGCCCATACAATACAACTCACAGGTCTATTGTTACCTCTTTCGTACCAACATCATTTGTTTTGTCTTCTTCTTCACTCTTCCATACATATCTACAATTCTCTTCATTCTGCTTCACATCATCTCTTGCCTCATCTTCACCAACTCACCTTTCTCTTGCGTCTTTTTTTGCTATCATTCACTCTCGCTATAAGTTTTAAAAGAGGTATACTATGAGTAGGCATATCGATACAAAATTAATAATGGAAAACTCACGTACAAAGATTATTTTATAGTATAATTTTCGCCTGTGTGTCACAGGCATCTTCAGTACATTTTAAGCTCAAATTAAACAATAACTGACAATTCCAAAAAGTGTCACCTAAGTAGCTGGTGTAAGATAACTAAAAAGTCAAGCTGATTTATAAAGTACTATCTCCCATAAAGGGGATAGACGTAAGCTGTCGGATCTATTTAAGTTAGGAGAATGACGTAAAGTTTCGCATGTTTCACAATCGATGACTGGTCTCAACAGAATGCCTGGTTTATGAACTTTCGGAAGACCATACAATCTAGGCGGACGACCAAAGAAGATTTTAAGTTTTTTCTTCTGATCTTTATTCCATGTAGAATTTCTTTTATCATTAAACCTTCTTTTACAAAGAATTTTACAAGCGCACGATACTCAATTTTATCCATTTCAAGGATACGGACAACACTTTTGCTTCAGACAGCTGTATAAAACAAACTACTTGATAGAATGACTTGCAATTTCACATGGATGCTTATGACAGATGTAACAACTTAGGATAAAAAATCTTGCCGATAGTGTTGCTATCTGTGGTTGAGGCCCGAGAACTTTTTAGACCACCCTCATACATACCTCATTCATGGCACCATACCATTTGTGAAAAATCCATGCCATTTATTTTGTCTTCCATGCTAACCCAAGAGCAATGATTTGCCTTTCACTGCCATGTTGTGTCAGTGTGTAACAAAAACAATGAATTAATGATAATATTGCTTAAGAAATTTCTCCAAACATTGCTTTCCACACTCAAATATCTCACAGTAACACTCGATCAACAAATTAGACAATATCAGCACATATTTAAATATAAAATTTTCTTATTTTGCTGAAGTCCACAGAACGACCGATGTTTAACTGATGTCATCTAGTTAGCCAGTGTTAGCTATATGATAAGTTTCCAAGAGAAAAGCTGTTAAAAACACTACAAAAGACGATAGCTATAGTGAACTCCTAAGGACCAGAGACAGTTTGTTATAGCAGACGGTTTACTATAATGAATTTAAAATAAAAATACTGACCTTTGCATCCCATATCCATAAAACAAAAGAAATCATGAACATAGCAGAAAAAATCAAAGTAAATAACCCAACAGAAATTTCAAAACATATAAAGGAAATGACAAGAAACAGAACAAAGAAAATCATCAGAAACAGAGAAAAAAATTATGAGAAATAATGCAAAAAAAAAAAAAAAAACCAGGATAAAGACAATATTAACATTATTTGACACCTCCAGGGAGTCCTTTCCAACTGTCCTCTTCCAACTACTAACCACGTTCAAACCTGCTTAACTTTTTGCGTGAGCCATTAGTAGCAGAGGCTCTACCAATCGACCAACCTTTGCTGGCAAACAGCAATCGCTCTCAGGTGGATCATGACAAAAAATTCGCAAAAAGCGTAATAAAAGAAATTGCAGAAATAGAACAAAGAAAATCATGAGAAATATAAGAAATCACAAGAAACAGAAAAAAGGAAATAGTGGGGGGGGGCAATCACAAGAAATACAACAAAAGAAATTGCAGACAACAGCAAAAGGGAAATAATAGAAAACATACACTAAAAAAACACAAAGGATTGGCAGAAACTAAATAAAGTACAAAATAACAATATTAACTATAAATGCAAACAATAATGGAAGATATAGGAAACAATAGAATATTATTATTATTATTATTATTATTATTAAACAAGACCTCATGGAGTCAAAGACTCATCTAGGAGGTCCTTTTATCTCACACACATCTCATCATACCGGGTCTTAAACACATTCAAACTCCTTGCAGACACCACACTCTCAGGCAAGGCATTCCAATCATTCACAACTCTGCACGAAAAAAACCTGCCTCTCACTCCCCTACTCACACCCTCTTTATACAGTTTCCAGGGATGACCTCTGGTTCTCCCCTGATCTCCCACTATTCGCTGTAGAACTTCTCCACCATTGATCCTATAGCAACCCCTTACCAACTTGTAGGTCTCTATCATATCTCCCCTCTTCCTTCTCTCCACTAGTCTCTGCAAATTACATCTTTTCAATCTTTCCTCATACTCGACATTCCAGAGGTCAGAAACTACCTTAGTCAGTCGCCTTTGGACCCTTTCCAACATCTCCTCATCCTTCTGAAAACCAGGTGACCAAATCTGGGCACAATAGTCCATGTGTGGCCTAATCAAAGCCTTATACAATGGAACAAGAATCTCCCTACTTCTACACGTCAGTGTCCTCCTCATCATTCCCAGAAGTCTTTGTGTTGTCTTCACAATTTTGGCGATGTGACCCCTAAATTTTAGATCCTTATCCACTATCACTCCCAGATCTCTTATTTCCTCTACTTCCAACAATATATTCTTACCAAGCATAAATTCTGCATCCCATCTTTGTTTTCCAAATTTTAAAACCTTACATTTTGCAACATTGAACTCACACCCCCATTTGCTTGCCCAATCACTCAATTTATTCAAGTCTTCTTGCAAGGCCACAACATCTTCACTACTCTTTATGGTTCTTCCCAACTTTGCATCATCTGCAAACAACTGAATATCTCCATCCAAATCTTCGCCAATATCATTAATATACAAGTTAAATAGTAATGGCCCTAAAACAGATCCCTGAGGCACTCCACTAGTGACTTTCCTTTTCCTGGATATTGCACCCCCATACACAACTTGTTGATACCTATCAGATAGCCAGTCTCCAATCCAATGCACTAATCTAATATCCAACCCCATCTGCTCTAGTTTGACTGTCAACTTATCATGAGGCACTCTATCAAAAGCTTTTGCGAAATCCAAGTATATTACTGTGTATCCTTCTCCTCTGTCCAAGGAAGCAGTCACTTTATTGTAATAAGTAAGTAGATTACTAAAACACGACCTCCCTTTAGCAAATCCATGCTGTCCATCAAAGATTATACCATTGTTGTCAACCCAACTCTGGATTCTAGCTCTCACAAGCTTCTCCAACAACTTAACCACAACACCCGACACACAGATAGGCCTATAGTTTGATGCTTGAGTTCGATCACCTCCTTTATGAAGTGGCACAATCTTGCCCTCCTTCCACTCTTTAGGGACTTGACCAAGTGCAAGACTCGTATTAAAAAAATATGTCAAGGCAGGTGTCAACTCTCTGGCACATTCCTTCAGAATACGTGGTGATATATTATCAAGTCCCACATATGAATATGAAATCAGAAAAATGAAAATTCATAATTAATTGTTAGATTTTGAAATGTTACATAAGCTAAGTTTTAATGTCACTTATCTGAAACTTCATACTAAGTCAAATGCCCATAATAATAATAATAATAAATATGAGTAGTCTGCACCCTTAAAAAACAGAAATAACCAGAAAACGTCAGTCTGTCAACCTGGTCACTTCCGTTTACAAGGAGGATGGGAAAAGAAGTGATCAATGTTAGTCTACATTAGTAAGTCTGAGAGGAAAGTGATAGACACAGCTGATGTGAAGGTCAGCTTCCTGATTTGGTTGCAACACAATAATGTGCGACTGGCATAAATGGATACTGTTCTTTTAGAACTGTAAATTTAAGAAACATTGCACACTCTACATTGTTTCTTTAAATTCAAGTTTAAGTAAAAGTTGTGAAATCTGTTTGAGTCACAGCTCACTTAGTGTTTGAAAGCCTCTCTCTATAAGGTTGACTTTAATTGTAAAATCCTAAACTGATTACAGTCAGCACATATTTAGTTCATTATGAAAATTTCAGCTAAGTGACATCTTTAAGCTAATGTAACATATCAAAATTTAGACATTAACTCTGGATTTTTAGTTTTATAAATTTCTGTAATATAAATATCTATAAATTTATAGACTTCTGTGAGGAAAGGATATATGTGGAAGTACAAGGCTGGTGATTACAACAAGCTTAGGAGACAGCTTGGAGCTATAGCATATCGAATGAGGAGGTGAGCAAAAAGAAAATAAATGCCTGCTTGGGAACTGACAAAGAAATACTTAATAGCACCAATGTGTGAATGTATTACAAAGATCAAAAGGCTGAATAAGGCAGGTGTAAAATGGATGAATGAGGGGATTAAACATGAAATCTGGAAGACAGTACTTTGGAGGCAACAGATGAATAATGGTAATAATCTGTTACACGAAGAGTATAAAGAGCAGGCCAGAAGAGTGACTGATTGGTAAATACAAGAAAAGTGCAATACAAGAGAAATTAGCAAATCAGGCCAAGAAACCCCCCCCATCTTTTTTTTTTTTTGATATGTAGCAAGTAAAAAAAGTAAAAAGAAGAGAATGATTATGGTAAGATGATGTTAATGGATGACAACAGGAGATTGGTAACTGCTGCTGTTGCACAGGACATAGTCAAGGTACTCAGTGAGCAGTTCATTAGGGTGAAATCAGAATTTCAAGTGTAGAGAATGAAATGAAAAAAATTCAGTTTGCTATTGTGAAGGTTTCAGCTTTACTGTTTGTAACTGTGAACTTAAAACAGCATTGGTTCTATGGGACTTTTTATATAACATAATTTTGTTATAGTGATGTTCACTAAGTATGCATCTACTGTAAAATTATATGATGTAAATGAGACATTTTTTTTTCTTTTTTTTCCAGCCTGTAACTTTTCCATGAATAAACCAACCCTCTCCCATTGGGGGAGGGTTGGTTTATTCTTACGAGTTAATAAACACTCTCCCACTCCATCTTGGGAAAGTGTTTATTCACTTGTATGAATGAATGTATGAAGGTGGAAGACAATCACAAACATCCATGCCTAGGCAGGATTCGAATCTGCAGCCTCTTGGCTGGAAAGTGAATACGCTAACCACTTGGCCAACCAGGCCAGCAAATGAGACATTATACACAGCAATATATAGTCTATACTTCAGTTGAAAGTCAGCAGTTAGAATTCGAATATGTGTTGGAAGATGCCCTGATTCATCATCAAATTCCTGCCATGTACCCTCAAGGGGTGTACAGGATATGATAGTACTACACGAAAAAAATTACATCATTAATTTCCTATCTGCAATTTTCCTCCAAATCAGTCTGTTACTTGTCAAGACTCCAACATTATCAGATCTTATATTTTTATCATCTAAGGCACTTTGTACCGTATCAATCCACCTATATCTTGGTTTTCCTCTGGGTCGTTTTGCTGCCAACCTGGCAGAGAACACTTGTTTTGCTAATCTTTCCTCGCCCATTCTGTTTAAGTGACCATACCACCTGAGATTAGCTCTGGTAATGCATTCCTGGATGCTGACAATGTCAAGTTCTTTCCTAATATCCTCATTTTTAATATGATATTGCCACTGATGCCATCTGTTCACGCCTCTAATATTTCTCAGGAGTCTCATATCTGTGGTCTCTAGTCTTTGGTCAAGTGTTTTACTTCTGACCCAGCTCTCAGATCCATAAATTAAAACTGGTTTGAACACTGTCTTGTACACAGCTAATTTAGTGTTCCGACTAATTTCTCTCTTATTCCATATGAATTTATTCAATTGACATCCCACTATACCAGCTTTGCTGATTCTGTTGTCTATTTCTATATTTAATTTACCATCTTCAGTAAAAATCGTGCCTAAATAGCTGAAATGTTTTACTTGTTCCACAGGTTCTCCATTCACAACACAGTTGACATTTTCAATGATTCTGCCTATTTTCATTGTCTTTGTCTTTTTATTGCTGACCTTCATACCATATCTATTACAACAGTTATTCAATTTAGTCAGAGAATCTTGCAGACTTGTAGCGGATTTATTTAGAAGTATAACATCATCCGCATAAAGCAAAGAGCTGACATTAACATCTCCAATTTTGATATCATGTTTAATACCACTTTCCTTCATAATGTGATCCATATAGATAATGAATAACAGAGGGGATAATGTACATCCTTGTCTTCTCACACCAGATTTAACAGTAAACCATCTTCCTGTACTTCCTTCAATTCTAACTGCTGACTTACAACTCAAATAAAGACTAAGTATTGCTGCTTGATATAATGCCCCATTGACACCATATAACTGCAGTACTGAATAGCTTCTCTCTTGGCACCTTGTCATATGCCTTTTCCAAATCGACAAAACTTAAATACAGATCTTTGTTATATTCCCATGCTTTCTTGACTATTTGTCATAAAGTGACAAATAGTCGAGAAAGCATGGGAATATTCATGGATGGTCTGATTCATCTCCCTTTAAGTAGGAAATGAATTTCATCACTCAGTGTATGACTACCACCAACCTCCCACTTAAGAGGCCTATAATGTTTGATCTCTAGAGCAAGATTCTGAATTATGTAAAAATAATAAATAAAAAATTCCTAAAAAATGCAAAAATTAAATAATGTTCAATTATATCTCTCAGTCGTTCCAAAGTATTAATGTATCAATTTTGTGGGGAGATGGCCTCATCATGAAGGAAAGTGGCATTAAACGTGATATCAAAATGAGATATTCCATGTGGCTTTTTACTTCATGAACATGATGTAATATAGTATAAAGCCCGTAACATGTGCCAGGAGGGCCTCATGCTAGTGAAGATGAACTATGACAGTATTGCAATTTTATTGAAAACATACTTTATGAAATTTTATTAGACAGAGAAGCATATACTTCCCTTATTTCTTCAACACTTTATAACAAAATTAAAGAATTGATTCTTAATGATATTATAAGACTGAAATATCCAAGTAAGTTGACAGGTATACATGACTGGTAGCTCCTCATAATATGCTACATGTTGAAATTTTGGAGCTGAAAGACAAGTTGTTTTTGAAAATTTTAGACAACTGATTTCTTTTTTCTAAATTTTTTCTGAGTGTTTGTTTATTTGGGAGGTTTAAAAATCTTTATTTTTGTTATACTATACGGGTCCAATATATAGAACAACAGTGGGCAATTTCAAAATGTGTGATTTTGTTCACTGCAGCATATGCGAAATATATTCACTATATAGAATGAAAGATTTAGGGATCAGAATGTTTCAAGAGCAAGTGCCAGAAGTGTGGAAAGTATAAGTATGACAGCAACGAGCTGAACAACGGAATATGAGAAAACGCAATTGTGAATGGTGAGGTTGATACTACAAATAAAGTGCGGGAAGCGAGTAAACGTTAATGTGGGTGGGTGAATATGTGGTAATAAGAGTGACAGCAAGAATGAAATTATGAAAAATGAAGAGAATGACTAGATAATAATGAAAGAGAGTGTGCGCGCACACATGAAGTTCTCCACAAAACAAAATGTAACATCAAATGGTAGTTCGATATAGAAGAGGATATACAAAGGGAGTAAAAGCCAAGTATGAAAGAGCAAAAGAGGATTGAATTCTGTATGGCAATTCCATTATAAGGAGTGATTGAAAAGAGTGCAACTAAATAGTGTTTCCCTGGAGCCCATTTTAGGATATTAGTGATGCTGTAAATATGCAAAGAGGGAGATAAAAGAGATTATTATTTGGTTGGTACTAATAATCTAGCAGGTGACAAGTGTGGCATGCAAGAAGATATGAAAAAGTTGTTTCTACAAATGAATAAGAAAATCTAGAAAATAAAAGTTGTGAGTCTGCTACCATTGTATGACAGAGGTGAAGTGAAATAAACAGCCATGACTACAAATGAGTCACTGTGCAGGTTGTGCAGAAAGAACTGCGTGAAGTTTGTGAATGTATGGAGTGAGTCTGATGGAAAGAAGGATTTAATCAAGGTGGATGATTTGCATTTAAATGGATTCAGAGTCGGGTGTCTTGAGAAAGTACTGTTCATTGAGAGAAGTGCAGACATATGCTCCTTCACTTAATCTATTCAAGTCTTCTTTTAAGGCCAGAAAATCTGCTCTACTCCTCATAGTTCATCCCAACTTTTCATCATCTGCAAACAACTGAATATCCCCATCCAAATCTTCTCCAATATCATTAACAGACAAGTTAAACAGCAATGGCCCTAAAACAGACCCCTGAGGCAACCACTAGTGACTTTCCTCTTCCAGGATATTGCTCTCTCATACACAACTTGATACTTATCAGAAAGCAAATTCCAATCCAATGCACTAGTCCACGGGTGGTGAACCTATGGCACGCGTGCCAGAGGTGGCATGCCCAAGAATTTTGCTGGCACGTCAACGATTTACATACGATATCCTTTTATACGCTTATTCAACCTTTTTTTTTTTTTTAAATTGTTACAATACGTACAAGTTAAATTTTGTTTTACAGGAGAGAGCAGCTATGAAGACATGAATTCTATTGGTGTGGTATTAACAAAAGATCACGTGATCCTTTAAAGACAAATGGAACCGACAATTTTTGAGTTGAAATGCTAATTCTCTTCAACCGAATTCCATAACATCTGCAACTGTCATAACAACATTCCCTATATATTTCTTAGTTTTAAGACATTCACGACGGGGTGTCGTTTATCGTTCTGACAGAACTTCTCATTACCGGCAGGCTCTACTCTCACAAAATTTCAAGCCTTGGTTGATTTTTATTGCCTTGTTTGCATTTGAGCTGGAAGGGGAACTCACACAAGCATTATATGGCATGTTTCAATTCGTGGTAGAATTTTATTTGAAATAAGCCTTTGTGATCTGTCATAATGACATCGAGAATTTCAAGTGCAATCAAACAAACACTTATTTCATGTAATTGAAAAATTAGACAAGAGTTTTAGTTAGATACTGTGTTTCCGGTGCAATATATAGTTTTGCATCTATACAGTGTAGTTTCTGTGAGGGGGGGCGGTACATGTGATTCATTAGTTAGCACCATTTTTATTCTAGCTGTCTCTAATTGGACTATTTGTATATATTACAGAGACTGCAAAAGCCTCTGTACCTTATTCAGGGATACAATAAAACTAATTTTTTTTTTCTTGCATCTACAGTATATAATGGCTGTTGGGGAAGGCGTGTCGTTTTTGTGTGGGAGGTATATATGCAAAACGTTTTAATGTCTTTTTTCGTAAAGTGAAATCAGGGATGCCAGTTACACGCGAGGGCAAGTTATATTCGACGGTAAGCGTTTGCCGACAAGTCGAGATCCTTCTGCTGCTTCCCCAATTCCACTGACTTCTATGGCGAGTTACAATGCATAATATTTTTCTCACTACCATTTTTTTTTTTTTTTAAACCAACATCATTAAAATCAATTTAATAATACAATAATCAATTTCATACTGAATAATATTATAAATTTTTGGTGATCAGAATGGGATATGTCAATAAAACTTACCACAGGTTAATTTAATGATGTTGGCCTGAGGAAACTACAATATTGTAGCATTAGTCCTGTGATTGATAACTAATTTAAATGTGTACTTTTATATTTCTCAACATGCTACACCCTATACATAAGTGTACTAATACTCTTTATGATTATTCCATAATTAATTATTAATACTTATTTACTAAAATAAATAGCCAAAAGGCTTCACATCGGCGATACAAAATTATATAAATTAAGTGGATATTAAATCCAACATTAAACGCTAGTTTAATGTATGAACTTATAAAAAATGAGAACGGTATTTACGAGTAAGTTTGTTGGGAATGGGCCCTCTAATACAGTAAGAATAAATATAAATACAGTCTTATAGAAAAAGAATTGAGAACGACTGGTCCTTAGGATTCCCTGACTTTTTCTCTAATCACACGTGCGTTCATTATGCATTTCGCACCAAGCATCCACGAGTAGGCAGAAATAAGGCGGCAAGTGCATTATTGTTGCATATGTGCACTGTTTTGTTTTTGCTACTGTAAATGGGAATTATAAAGATAATTTAATTTAGGCATATAATAAAATGCTGATTTTTTTTGAAACTATAAAAAATGCATTTGATTTAAGTTTTGAGTTATTTTGTTACAGTTCTACTGAACATGGCTGGCGAAAATAAAAAACGAAAATTATCACAGTCAAGCAACAGAGAGTTCCAAAGCTGGTGGACTGAAGAGTATGGCATGATTAACAAAGACAATAAAGCAATATGTGTTTTATGTTCTGGTACAGTTGTGTGCAGAATGTCGTCAGTAAAACGGCATTATGAGACAAACCATACATCGCTCCTTGAGAAAAGCAAGGACGAACAGAAAGAATTTATTGCTCAGGCAATTAAAAATAGAAATATCCAGTCAACAACCCTAATGAAATTTATCAGCAGTCGTTCAAATATAACTGCTGCTAGTTTTTTTGCCTCGAATGTAATTGCCAAACACGGGAAACCTTTTAGTGATGGGAATATATAAAAGAAGCATGGTTAAAATGCGCACCAGTTCTCTTTGAAGATTTTGAAAACAAGGAAAAAATTATTCAAAGAATAAAAGATATGCCTTTGGCTAGAAACACAGTGAAAGATAGAATCACAGAAATGGCTAAAATATAACTCATCAGCAAAAAATAGATATAAAATCTTCTGGTTTAATTTCTCTTTGTCTTGATGAGAGTACTGACATAACTTGATCAGCTCATTTAGCAATTTTTATTCGTTATTCTGTTCGGAATAATATCAAAGAAGAATTGATAAGTTTAACATCATTAGCAATAACAACAACAAAAGGAATAGATATTTGCAACGCAGTTGTAAATGCACTTGCTGAAAGAGATATAGATCCTTCCAAAATTGTATCAGTAAATACTGATGGTGCCCGCAGTACGACTGGAGAGGAAAATGGGTTCATCAATTTATTTACCAAACGCATTGGACATTCAGTTCTGGGTTTTCATTGTATTATACATTGGCAGGTTTTATGCGCAAAGGCTAGATTCAAGCCACTGGAAGATATTATGAGCATTGTAACAAAATTGGTCAATTTTATATTGGCACACGCTTTAAATAAACGACAATTTATAGAATTATTAAGTGAGGTAAATTCGGTGTACAATGGTTTACTTATGTACAACAACGTCCGATGGTTAAGTCGGGGGGGGGGGGGGGAGTTCTTCAAAGATTTGTTGAGTGTTTAGATGAAGTCAGACTTTTTTTACATAATAAGAAAATCATTGAAAAATACAATCAGTTAATGAACGTCGAATGGCTTTCGAAATTAATGTTTTTTACTGATTTGTGTTTACATTCAAATGAATTAAATGTTAAACTGTAAGATGTTAACAAGACAATTATTGTCAGGTTTGATTTAATCAAAGCATTCGAAACTAAATTGGCAATTTTTAATCGTGACGTTATTTCCAATACCTTCCGATATTTTCCAAATATAAAAAAATTCTTTGCAGATCTAGAATCCCATGAAAAAACAGATCAAGTTAAATTCACAAAAGAGTTTTCTACATAAATATAAAGAGCCAATAGGCTTCAATTCGGTGCTGCAAACATTATTTAAATTTAGTGATCAGAACTATATCCTCCTCTGCTACGAGTTGCCCCAGTGTTGAACTACATGCTTTAGCGTACGCTACAATCCGCCAAAACTTTTATAGTTTGCTATATTCGGCGTGAAACTCTTTGATTCCTATCTTTGAGTTTCTTATTCGGCTTTAAAATAATGTGGGATTTAATATCTCCTTAATTTAAATAGAGTTTTCTATAGTTATTCAGTCGATAATCAATGAATTTTCTTCAAGATTTACGCAGTTCAGGCAATTTGCAGAGACATCAAAAATTAATTTGCATCTGGACACAATATCAGCAGATAAACTCAATTTGGAGATTTTCGAGTGGCTGAATTTTGAAGATATAGAAATGCAATTAATCGATTTTCAATCTAGTTCTATTTTGAGAAATGACTTGGAAATAATGGAAAATGATCGATTATTGGGCTCAATTAAAAAGAATGCAATATATTGAAAACCTGGAATGCCATTCCTGAAACCTTTTGTTGTTTAAAAAAACTAGCGATGACTATATTATCAATTTTCTCCTCTACATATGCATATGAGTCATTATTTTTCGAAATGAATTTTATAAAAGACAGTTTAAGAAATAGAATGACTGATTAATCTAATTCAGCACGTGTATTACTAACAGTGACAAAATATGAACCTGATATAAAGCATTTGGCATCTAATGTACAACAGCAAAAATCTCATTAATAAATTGATATATTGATATTGATAAATTAATAAATTGATAATAGGTTGATATTGATTTGTATACGACAATGTGTATGCCTAATTATGAGTTCATTTTTATGAAATTCTATGTTAATTTTTAAACTTGTCTCAATAAAATTCTGCAATTAATTTTGTATTAATTTTTCCCCTGTTAAAAATTTCATGGCACGTCAGCAACTTGATTTGTAAATATTTGGCATGCGCTGGCACGTCAGCAACTCGATTTGTAAACTTTTGGCATGCGCCGGCACGTCAGCAACTCGATTTGTAAACTTTTGGCACACGCACATAAAAAGGTTCGCTACCACTGCACTAGTCTAACATCCAACCTCATCCACTCTAGTTTGACTATCAACTTATCATGCAGTAATCTATCAAAGGCCTTTGCAAAATCTAAGTATACTACTGTATATCCATCTCTCATATCCAATGCTGCTGTCACATTATTGTAATAAGTATGTAGATTACTAAAAAATGACTTCCCATTAGCAAATCCATGCTGTCCAACAAAGATAATACCACTGTTGTCAACCCAATTCTGGATCCTTGTTCTCGTCAGCCTTTCCAACACTTTAATCACAACAACAACAACTGGCACACAAATAGGCCTATAATTTGATGCTTGAGTTCTGTCACCTCCCTTATGAAGTGGCACAATCTTGCCTTCCTTCCACTCCTTTGGAACTTGACCCAACGTAAGAGTCATATTAAGCAAATATGTCAAGGCAGATGGATGACAGCAGAAGAAATGAAGCCAAAAGTAGAAGTACATCAGGATAACAGGGGATGATGAGAGAGCAGTTCATCTGAGGCTATCTGATATGAGGGAGAGACCAACAGGATGAAATATATAGTTGATTGCTGCCAAGGAGGGTTGGGGTAAAGATAAGGGAGAATGGATGGGTGCATTGGAAAATTAGCACAATGAGTGCATGTTGAGTAATTATGAGGGATTTCAACTATGGGGACATAGCAAAAGAGAAATAGTCACAGGAAAGAAAGAAAGAAAATGGAATTTATGTAGCTGCAAAGAGATAATTACCTGAGACAACATGTAATGGAGGAAACACGAGGTTTGAGAGAGCTGGATCTAGTCAGCAGAATCAGAGAACTTAGCAGTAACTAATCTAGCCATGCTGATTCTGCAATCATGTGGTCTTACCCTGGCAGATTGCCAGACTTGCAGAATTTTCTGTTGAGAAGGGATGTATCTGGAATTATAATGCAGGTGATTATGACAAGCTGAGAAGTTAAGCTTGCAGCAGTGTTATTGCATAAGAATTTGGAAGAAAAGATGGTGGCATTGCATGGGAAATGGTCAAGTGATGTTTGAAAAAAGGAATATCAAGTAGTACACTCAAAATCAGGAGAATAAATTCAGAAGTTAGATGGATGAATAGCATCATTAAACAGGAGTTGCAGAAAACTAGAAAGAAATATAAAGGTAATGAGCATGACTAGTACAAGACATGGGCAAGAAGGGTTACCTGCAAAGCTAGCTAAGGCAAAAAAAAAAAAAAAAAAAAAAAAAAAAAAATCCCCAAGATTTCTTTTGCTATGTGGCAAGTAAAACGAAAGGATGACTTTAACAAGTGCTAATGGTAGGCAGGTAGCAGAAGCAATCCAAATACTTCAGTTACTGTGATCATTTTGCAAGGGTGTACGATCCAAGTGGTAATAAAGCAGATGTGATAATGTTGTAATACACGTGGAGGAACTGGAGGTGCTTATGTTGCAGAAACTTAACACAAAGACAGCCATGGGATTATGGGATATCAGATTATGAGAATTTGCATGGGAATTGGCAGCTCAGATAACCAAACTGTTTACTTTAAGCCTCAGTTCTGGGAAGATGTCTAGAGAATGAAAAGAGAACAAAATAGCTGCATTGCATAAAGAGGCTCCAAGACAGAGATAGCAAATGTATCTGAGAAGTGCAGGGAGATGCTTAGTAAAAAAGCAAAATTCAAGAGACTGGGTGGACAGGAATATGATACTTTATAGGAGCCAACATGGTTTCATGAAAGATGGGGTCTCACTTAGTAATTTACTTACTCTTTAAAATAGTTAAAAATGAACTGATAATGGAAATGGCCACTGCTGGAGTTTGCAAAGGCATTTTTGGAATTTTGGGGTACCAATAGATAGAAAGTTGATGTTTAGAGGGCATATTGCTAAACTAGCCAGAGTAGCTCACTGGATTACTTGGAAGAACACATTAACAAGCAGAGATAAGGGAGTTATCATTCCTCTTTATAAAGCCATGATACGACCACATCTGGTTGTATCATGGCTTTATAAAGAGCTCTGTACTTTATATACAGTAAACCACTGTGCTCAGACTTGAGCACAGTGGTTTACTGTGCTCAAGTCTGGTCAACTGGGTTTCTTGGGGATGAGGAAGTGATGAACAGAATCCAGAGGCAATGACAAAGATGGTGAGTGGTCTGCAGAATGCTCCCTATGAGGACAGATTGAGGGTTTGTGGATTGCAACAGTTGGTTGATAAGCAAAAAAGGGAGAATATGATAGAAACATTTAAGTTACTTAAGGAATTTTATAAGATTGAATGCAGGGAAAAATGTTTCAGCAGAACAAGAGGTCATCCCTAGAAGTTGGGTTGTTGTTGTCTTGTCCTTTGAAGAGTCTTAGATGTTTCCACATGCTTCTTGAACTGCTTTGGCTATGTCGATGATTTTGTTTGTATAGAGCTGTTGTTCAGGATTAGGATCTATTTCTTGCAAGGCGGCTGTAATTGCTGGACAGGTAAAGATTTGAGTGGGTGTCAGTTCAGTATTGGGGCAGTTGTTGCAGTTTCTATAATGGTCTCGTATTATCTGTATTGATCTCTATAATATCCTGTTTGTAGTCTTGCTATCGTGGTGGAGGTCTTTCTGTCAGCATTGATTTTGAGAATTTGATGTTGTAATCACTGATTTCAGTGGAATTAGTTTAGCTTTTGCTGGTGCGTTAGCATCAGCAAGAGTTATCATGCGAGTTTCTTGGTTGAGTTCTCTGGCCTCTTTTGCTAATTTATCAGCTGCTTCATTGTAATCAATGCCTACATGAGCAGGAATCCATTGTAAAATGCAACTTTTTCCGAAACACTTTAGTTGATTTAAGAGTTTATGGGTGTCTTGTGAGATCTTGGTATTGCCATTTTTGATTGCCTCCATAGCTGATCTTGAGTCACTGTAAATTATATTCCCTCAGATTGTTGAGATGATAATAATGGGTTGCCTGAGTCAGTTTTGAGTAACATGTCTGTTAATGATTTCAAAGAGAGGTACGATGGATATTATGTTGATAGTTTGGGTCTCCAACAATAAGTCTTTGGACTCTGTGGAGGTGCTCATGCAATAATAATAATAATAATAACAACAACAATAATAACATATCTGATGGAACAGAGTTCATTAATGGTTGAAAAGATATGGCTAGTTTCTAGCTCTTTGAGGAAGACTGCATAATTTGTACTTCTGCCATCTTGTGGTGAAGGCAGAGTACTTTTTTCTATATTCCTTCCTTAATGGAATTTGGAAATACCCAGAGTTCAGGTATAGTTTAATAAAATATTCTGTTCCTTCAAAACCAGTTAGCAATTCTTCAGTTCTACATAGAGAAAAATCAACATGTTTTGTGACTTGATTGATTTCTCTGAGATCTAAAACAAATTTTGTATCATCAACAAGCAAGTGGATATTTCCTGTCAAATTATTTCCAATATCATTAATGTACAAATTAAACAACACAGGACCAAGTCCTGAGCCCCGAGATACATAACTATTCACCTGCCTTCTCCTGGACTCAACTCCTCCATAAACCACTCTTTGATATCTGTCCATCAGCCACCATCTTATCCAAATCACCAGATTTGGATCGATTCCCATTTGCTCCAATTCATGCAACACAGTTCCATGTGGAATCCTGTCAAATGCCTCTGTGAATTCCAGCAGCATCACTGATATTGCTAAAAAAATAAGTTACTAAGGCTAAAAAATACGTTCCTACCTAATCTTCACAAAATCATGTTGTCCCTTATCAAGTATCATATTTCTGTACACCCAGTACTGAATTCTAATTTTTATCCATTTCTCCAAAACCTTAACAACCACTTCTGATATACTGATTGGCCTATAATTTATCTTGGTTCCTCCTTTATGCAGTGGAATGATTTTCTCCTCTTTCCACTCTGTTGGAACTTTACCAAAACTGAGGTTTAAATTAAATAGCTTGGTCAGAGGAAGTGCTAATTCTCTTGAACATTCTTGTAACACTTGGGCTGATATATCAACCCTATGGCAGTATTTGCATTAAAGTTCTGCATTATACTAAGCAACTCTATTTCTTCCATCAGTCAGTGATACACCGGCATTGCAATATCACAACTAAGATGGTGTTAGATCCTGAATGGACGAATTCAAAGAAATTATTCATTCAGAATCTAACATGAGAATTCTAGCTAACTCAGATAATACCTGCTCACCAGCAGAAAATTCTGATGTGTTGTATAGGAAATTGTGTGATAGTATATGAATTGTATCAGAAATAATTGTAGTCGAAAACTAAACTGGAGAATTATCAGATATTATGATTTTTGTAAGAAGGAAATAGTAGTTAAATTTTGTCCTATTAAGCTGTCTGGAACTTCATAAATTGCCAGACAGTAAAGAGCACCAGTGTAAAGGTCGTGTCTGAAACGCACATGTCGGCTGTAAAGCCGCAGGATACTGCATATGCGGAAGATGACGCAAGCGCGCTTCCCTAGAAGACAGCACCTAATGATAGTAAGGAAATTGAGGATCATCTTGAGGGCACAAAAAAATTAAGGGTCGTGCGCAAAAGAAGAGAGAGAATATAAGGCAATACGTGAGATATTGCGAGGCTTTTTGTTCCTGACTTCACCTCGAGGATTCCTGACCAGTGGACGGAAAAAGGACCAGCCAGGGTCCTATGATGTTGGACAGTGGACAGTCGTTCTGAGTATGCTGAACAAGATCCCACGATGAGCCGCTCACGAATCATCGGCCTACGGAGAAAACGTGCCAGTCGTTGGATGTCTCATTCGATAAGGAGCGGAGATAATCCTCAGTCGAGGCAGTGATAAGTTCGAGTTCGAAAAATGTAGAAGGGACAACGTAGCCATAAGCCAGGCGCCAAGACAGTAGACCCGAACAACACATGGCAGTTAACAGACCTTCAGAAAGAACTGGGTAATGTAAAGACCTTTACTGTATGTTTTGGAAGAGATAGAAATTAATGTTAGATCAAGTTATGTGGACAATCCATAGAGGACTCTGATAAGAATTCGTAATTTGAGATCGCTTAATTCTGTTGAACAAAGAAATGTCTGGAATGAATTATATAGTTGTATGTGACTGAAATTATATGTGTATTTGTATTTTATGGATGACCTTTATCAGATAGTAACAAGTTGTATAAGATGTCTTTAAGAGTAGCATGCATAAGAGAATTGATTTAGAGTAATATTGTCATTTAGTTCTATTGTTTTGGATGATTAGTATTGTGATCTGAGTGTATTTTGATAAGTTTAGCATTGTGTAACTAGCATAGCATGAGACACCAGAAAATCTTGCTGGGGGTCCTAGACAGACTGAGTGAAGTCTGCCTATCATTGAAAAGTTCGAAGTGTAAATTCTTCCTGAGAGAAGTGGAGTACTTAGGGGATGTGGTGAGTGAGACAGGAATAGTTCCCACCAAAAGTAATGTGACAGCTGTCTTAAAGGCCAGAATCCCCACTACGGTGAAACAGGTTCGAAGGTATCTGGGCATGGTTAACTTTTATCGAAAATTCATCCCAGTGTGTTGTAGGCTGATAGAACCCATAGTACGACTAACTAAGAAGGGAACAAAATTCACATGGGGGGGTGAGCAACAATGTGCCCATCAGGCTCTAAATCTAGCATTGACCAAGTCACCCGTTCTCAATTATCCCAAGCTTGGGAAAACTTTCTTTCTGGCTGCTGATGCCTCCAATGACACTACTGCCTCGGTAATAGAGCAGAAGGAAGAGGACTTCAGACCAATTGCCTTCATTAGCAGAAAGCTCTCCTCTTCGGGAAAAAACTACTCAGTCATTTGAAAAGGAAGCCTTGGCAATCATCTATGCTCTTAGAAAGTTTCGATACATGTTGTTGGGGGCAACATGTCATACTAAGATCAGATCAGAAGCCTCTGTCTTTCATCTCATCCATGAGAGATAAAAACCAGAGAATCATACGATGGTTTCTTGAGATGGTGAAGTTCAATATTGAGGTGAACTACATTCTTGGAAAAGAGAATGTTGTAGCTGACTACCTGTCGAGATCTTTAGATTCGGATCCTGAGGAGAAACCTTGCCCAGATGAAGAGATTGTCAGTTCTGTACTCACAGTGGATGTGAGGAAGAAGAAGAAGAAGGAGCTTACAAAACCCCAGTTTCAAGTCTGGGAAAAGACTGACATAATTGAGGCTAAAAAAAGGGATTCAATGTGGGGGGGGGTATACAAAAGGTTATTGGATGGTGAAAGGGTCTATGATGGGAAATTGTTCTATGATACCTTGCACATAGACAAGGACGGTCTTTTGTTGTCTAAACAGGATGCACCTGGAAGATGGAAGGAAAAAATCATAGTTCCGAAGGTTATGATCCCTTGGGTGCTTTTCACGTTTCATGATTCGGACCCAGCAGGACACCAAGGTATTCATAGGGACATGGAATAGAGTAAAGGATAGATATCTATGGAAGGGAATGAGGGAGGATGTTGAAGCATATGTGTCTTCATGCCACTTATGTCAGCAGAAGTCAAGCATCACCGGAAAAGCCCCTCTCCAACCTTTCCCAATCCCCTCACATCCTTTTCAGGCTGTGGCCATGGACATTGTGGGTCACTTCCTACCACCTCGAAAGGCAACAAGTATATTCTTGTAATAATTGACGTTCTCGAGGTTTCCTGAAGCCACAGTCTTAGCTGTTTGGTCCTTCATGGCTGTGGCTTCAGGAAACCTCGAGAACGTCAATTATTACAAGAATATACTTGTTGCCCTTCAAAGCTATTCAAACTAATCTTTTCCAGATATGGAACACCCCAAACACTCCTGTCAAACCAAGGTCTAATTTCACTGCAGAGGGTTATGTTGCAACTTTGTGGACTATTGGGAATTAAGAAACTATTCACCACTCCGTATCATCCTCAAGGAAATGGGATGTACAAGAGGGTGAATAGGACGCTTAAGCACACCCTTTCCAAGCTAGCGCATAATAGAGTGTCAGACTGGGACAACCATTTAGCACACACTCTGTTTGCATGTAGAACTGCTCTGCATGCTGCTACCAGAGAAGCTCCTGCTGTCTTACTCTATGGGTTTGAGCAATTATTCCCAAGCGACTTCAGAAGTTCCCATGTCAATACAGGTTTCCCTGATATAGACGACTATTTAAATAATCTTATCAGGGAAAACAGAGTGGCTTATGATATGGTGGCCGAGTCCAGCAACATATGCTCACAACGTGCAAGATCATATGTAAACAGATTAAGAAAGTATAAGGATCTGAATACAGGGAATCTAGTTCTCCTGGAACATGTCTCTACCAAGAAGAAAGGAGGAAAGTTTGGAAGGAGTGCTGAGGGACCATTTGAGTTTCTGGAAAAGTTGTCGCCAGTGACATTCAGGATCAAAGAAAGGGCACGCCGGAGTAAAACCATTATAGTGCACTCAGACCGATTGAAGCTTTACAAATGTAGATCAGAGAAACTGGTATGCTTGGGAGATTCACTTGAAAGTGTGTGGGGAAGAAGGGGAAAAACACCAGCTGTGGGCAACCACCATAGAGATGACGGCAGGGAGGAATTCTCGGAGAAACGACGGAGAGGAGGAAATACCCAAGAGGAAGAAGAACATCCCATCTCAAATAATTCGTATTCCGACTACATCAAACATAGGAGATACTCGGATACGAACAAAGGGGTTAAGCACTCACAGGGCGATCAAACAGGAAATAAGAGAATGATCAATGAAGAAAATGAGAGGTTTGCTCAACCTAGATACGAGTTGAGACCAAGGCGAAATGGGAAGGTTCTCCCCAGAGAATTGAGGGATGCTTAAAAAAAAAATTTTTAAAAATTAAAAAATTATCTAGAAAATTTTTTTTCTAGAAAGGCGGGACCTTTGTTAGATCCTGAATGGACGAATTCAAAGAAATTATTCATTCAGAATCTAACATGAGAATTCTAGCTAACTTAGATAATACCTGCTCACCAGCAGAAAATTCTGATGTGTTGTATAGGAAATTGTGTAATAGTATATGAATTGTATCAGAAATAATTGTAGTCGAAAACTAAACTGGAGAATTATCAGATATTATGATTTTTGTAAGAAGGAAATAATAGTTAAATTTTGTCCTATTAAGTTGTTTATTATTTTAACGGTATAATAGAACACAGAAACTAAGTAAATAATTGATTTATTGCCGAAGATCTGGGAGACAGTCATATTAAGGAAAAACTAGCACTTTTCTAGGACTCTAGCAATATATGATAGCGTTTTTTTTTTTTTTTTTTTTTCCCCAGATAGAGGGCGCCAAAATCAGGACTCTAGTCTTTGTGTTGCTGCTACAATTTTTTTAATGTACACCATGTTGTTTTAGTCTCGCGTATTGTGACAAACAGTGTTTTTGTGCTCTGAAGATGCTGGTTATAATACCAGCGAAATATCAGCATCAAGTTAATAAATCAATTATTTACTTAGTTTCTGTGTTCTATTATACCGTTAAAATAATAAACAACATGTTCGACGAACACATAAGTCTGTCCACACGTTTTGTCCTATTAAGCTGTCTGGAACTTCGTAAATCGCCAGACAGTAAAGAGCACCAGTGTAAAGGTCGCGTCTGAAACGACGTGTTGGCCGTAAAGCCGCAGGGTACTGCATACGCAGAAGATGACGCAAGCGTGCTTCCCTAGAAGACAGCACCTAATGATAGTAAGGAAATTGAGGATCATCTTGAGGGCATAAAAAAATTAAGGGTCGTGCGCAAAAGAAGAGAGAGAATATAAGGCAATACGTGCGATATTGCGAGGCTTTTTGTTCCCAACTTCACCTCGAGGATTCCTGACCAGTGGACGGAAAAAGGACCAGCCAGTGTCCTATGATGTTGGACAACGGACAGTCGTTCTGAGTATGCTGAACAAGATCCCACGATGAGCCGCTCATGAATCATCGGCCTATGGAGAAAACATGCCAGTCGTTGGATGTCTCATTCGATAAGGAGCGGAGATAACCCTCAGTCGAGGCAGTGATAAGTTCGAGTTCGAAAAATGTAGAAGGGACAACGTAGCCATAAGCCAAGCGCCGAGACAGCAGATCAAAGGATGACCCGAACAACACGTGACAGTTAAGAGACCTTTGGAAAGAACTGGGTAATGTAAAGACCTTTACTGTATGTTTTGGAAGCGATAGAAATTAATGTTAGATTAAGTTATGTGGACAATCCAGAGAGGACTCTGATAAGAATTCGTAATTTGAGATCGCTTAATTCTGTTGAACAAAGAAATGTCTGGAATGAATCTATATAGTTGCATGTGACTGAAATTATATGTGTATTTGTATTTTGTGGATGACCTTTATCAGATAGTAACAAGTTGTATAAGATGTCTTTAAGAGTAGCATGCATAAGAGAATTGATTTAGAGTAATATCGTCATTTAGTTCTATTGTTTTGGATGATTAGTATTGTGATCTGAGTGTATTTTGATAAGTTTAGCATTGTGTAACCAGCATAGCATCAGATATTAACCTAGTAAGAGATTTGGAAGTTTAGTATTTTAATCCAATTTTAGTTGTAATTGTCAATTGTTACAATAAACATGTTTTGTTACATATACCTGACTCATGCCTGAATTCAAGATTTCAAATTACCACTTGTAAAAATTAGAACCATAGCGGGAGGGATTTTGATGAATGTGTTTAAGTAATAGATCATTGGCCACGATTGCAATTAGTACCGATATCTATTTTGAGTGTGTTAGAGTGAATGCCAACCAATATAGGAATACTCCCTGAACCTGAATAAACTCATGTTAGAGGATACTGGCTGGCACAGCATAAAAATATATTTTTGCCAGTGTCCGAAAAGGAATCATTCCTAGGTAGGGTCGAGTTAGGCACACATAAAGAAGTATATAAAAGAGGAATTTGTAAGACAAATAGGAATAAGATAAGAACCATAAAGATGAATATATAAAAAATGCCTCATTAACAATGGTACACCTTTGCAAAACAATCATTTAGTAACTCAACTATTTAATTTTCTTCTGTTACTTCCCTATCATCAACACATTTTAAGGTCATCCTTCCATAGTTATTCCTCCTTTTACTTGCCAGATAGCAAAAGAACTCATAAAGATTTCTTTTGGATTCATTGGGCTAGCTTTCTCTCATAATTAACTTTGGCCTTCCTTATACAGGTTACCTTCCTTGCCTGTACCTTTTACTACTCATGAGTATGCTGATCACATTTTTCTTTATACTCCTTCCACAATTTTTTCTTTTTCTGCAACTCCTGCTAATAATAACTATTCATCCATCTTACTCCTACTTGATTTATCCTCCTGACTCTGGGTGTACAGTCTGATACTGCTATCCTTAAACATCCCCTTGACAATCTCACATGCGCTATCAACATCTCTCTTTCAAATTCTCATGCCATAACACTGCTGAAAGCTGACTTCTCAGCTTGTCATAATCACAAGCCTTGTAATTCCACATATACCCCTTCTTAACAGAAAATTCTGCACTTCTTACAATCTCCCAGGTCAAGACCAAATGATCACTTTCCCCAAGAGTAGACAGTATGACTAAATAGGTTATTGATACTTGATACGTTCTCTGATACTATTACAGATCCAACACTCTTGAAGCTCTTATCCCTTCCATTACATGCTGTCTCAGGTAATTATCTCTTAACTGTATAAACTCCATTTCCTTCCTTCCTTGTGACCATTCGTTCTCCAATCTATGTCCCCATAGTTAAAATATCCCATAATTACTCAACCTGCATACCATCTACATTCTCCCTTATATAGCAGCCAATTACATATTTCATCCTGTTGATCTCTATTTCACTTGCACCAAATAGGTTCAAATTAACTGTCCTCTGCATACCTGTCCTCTTGAGGCACTTCTACTCTTTTGGGCTTCAACTCTTCATCTATCATTAGCACCCCCCCATTCTATCCTCCCTTAAAATACTGTATCCCATACATTTTATCCCTATAACTATTATCATTCTTAGTCAACTGTCTCAATAATTCCTATAATTTTTGGCCAAGTTGTACTAACTAATGCTAAAAATTCCTCGTGCTTATTCCAAATACTTCTGGCATTAGTATACATAAACTGCAATATTCCCTTCCTCCCATATCTTCCTATGTGTGAATTAGTCCATTCTGTATACAGTTTATTTTCTGAGAACATTTAATTCTGCATTCATAGCTGACTAACACACCTGCCTCCCTAGCAAATCCCATTTCCCTGTTTTTGATCATTACTCTACGTTTTATCAATAAATGTTCTAAATGCCATGCACCCAATCTGTTTAAGTGCAAACCATCACCTTTTAAAAAATTCCTTCTTTTATCAAAATCATCTCAGACATTCATAAAATGAATGTTCAGTTTCATTTCTTTGCAAAAGTTTTTACACAATCCTGACATCATTCCATTTTCTATAATTGCTCTCTGTTTAATTCATCACTGAATCTTAGTAGCACATTCATGATCTTTCCATTCTCGCTCTTTGCATTCATTGCTATCATCAATCTTTTAAATCCTGTCTCACAGAAAATCTTTCAATACCTATATCATTTGTTCTCACAACTACAATAATCTCATTCACTCTATCCCTCTGCAACTTCACAGCCTCAGTTACAATCCTAATCTTCGACCCTGGATAACATGCTTTAATGACTACCATATTTCACACCCTTAATTATAAAATCCCATATCTTTTTTTCCTCCTTTTAATCTTCGTGACCCTTCGAACCACTGCTGCTTGTTTTTGACCCTGTTCTTCTCTCACATTCTTTTGTACATCGCTCAGTAATCTCTGTAAACGTATTTGTTGTGCATTTTTCATTCCATGCACACACTCACTTAATCCGTTACTAACTGATCTGTAATTCTCAATCCCTCCCCCCATACTTTCTATTTCATAAAAGGCATCAGAACATATTGGTATTGTAAGATAAGAAATATACAAATTGGTTAGAATTTCAAAATTATAAAATATATTCCAGTCATTTAAAAATGTCAGTTCCTTTGTCCCAGTAGAATCTGTACAGCACAATTTACTCCACACCTCTCGTTGAACTCATATGCTGACAAAGAACTCGCAACCACCTCTGGAAACTCATCCCACTCATTCACAGTCCTCCAAGCAAAATATCCAGTCCTAAACACCCTTGCTAAAAAATAAAAAATAAAAATAAAGTCTTCACTGTCAATGCTATTAAACCAGTTTAATAACTTATAAGCTTCTATCATGTCCCATTACAGAAGTGTATAGGTTTTTGAAATCCAGAGATCTATAGTGAGCATTCCATAGACTTTCCATAATCTTCATCATTCGCTTCTGGATCCTCTCCACTTCTTCATCACCAAGGAATCCAGGTAACCAGATCTCTGTGCAGCAGTCCAGTTGTGGCCTCATAAAGCAAAATAATAACCTCCCTATTCCTGCTTGTTCATGTGTTAAACAACCATGTAATCTGATATGCTCTTTAGGCCACCTTTGCCACACACCCTCTAAACTTCAACCCTTCTCTACTGTCAACCCCTCCCCACCCACATCCCTGGTCTCTTCAATTTTCTACAGTTCAGTTCCATCAATATAGTACATAAAGTGTGATTTCTTCTTCCCAAATTGCATCACCTTATATTCAGCTACATCAAACTGGCAGTCTATTTAAGTCAATTAGTCAATTATTTAAGTCAACCTGCAGGATCTCTCCATTATCTTCATTGAACTAACACTCTTCACAGCTCTGCTTTATCAGCAAACAACTAAATATTTCTCCTCAAATCATTTCCTATATTATGAATGTACAAATTAAACACCAGAGCACCATGTATGGAGTCTCCTGAAGTACACCACTAGTCACCTGCCTTCTCCTGTACTCAAACTCCTTTATATACTACTCTTTGATATATGTCCATCAGCCACCCTCTAATCCAAATTACCAGCTTCATATCCATCCCCCATTTGCTCCAATTTATGCAGTCCTCCTCAAGGAGCTAGAAACTAGCCATATCTTTTCAATTATTAATGAACTCTGTTCCATCAGATATGTTATTATTATTATTGCACAGATGCCTCCATGGGGTCCTAAGACTCGCCTTGAGAGATCCAAACTATCAGCACAATATCTATCGTACCTCTCTTTTAACAGACAAATTACTCACACTGACTCAGGCAACCCAATCCATTCATTCACCCTACTCCGAGAAAACAAATCTAGTCCTAACCATCCTTGCTAACCACACTTTTACCCAACTTCCAAGGATGACCTCTTGTTCCTTCCTCTAGCCACGTGCTGAAACATTTTCCCCTGCATCAATCTTATAAAATCCTTAAATATTTGTAGTATATCCTCCTTGTTTCACCTCTCAACCAACTTTTGCAATCCACAAACCTTCAATCTATCCTCACAGGGAGCATTTCATAGACCACTCACCATCTTAGTCACTTGCCTCTGGATCCTCTCCACCACTACCTCATTCCCAAGGAACCCAGTTGGCCAAACTTAAGCACAGTAAACCAGATGTGGTCGTAACATAGCTTTATAAAGAGGAACAATAACTCCCTTATCTCTGCTTGTTAGTGCGTTCTTCAATAACCAAGTAAATCATATGAGCTATCCTGGCTAGTTCGATTTAATAGAAATGCCATACTGTCTGCTAAACCTCCAAAAAAAAAAAAACAATAAGATTAATTCTACAGATACAATGACATGATAAATTTTTATCATAAGTTGGTTCCAAATTACTCTGAATTGCTAAGACCTTTGGTTAATTTAACAAACACAGGAATTAAATTTAGATAGGGAGAAGCTGAACAACAGGCATATAATTCTTTAAATTTGACACTAACAATAACTCTAATCTTAATTTATCCAAAATTTGGAGAAACACATTTTTTTTTTTTTCTATGGATGCTTCTAGTGATTGCATTGCCTCTGTTTTTAAACTTATTGTTTTTATGAGCAGAAAACTTTCAATGCTTGAAATGAATTATTCTGTCTGAGAGAGAAGCGCCAACAAATATGTTTTCTAAGAAAATTTAAATATTCATTGCTAGGACAGCATATTATTCTTAGATCTTATATATTTAAGTATAAATCTAAGTTCTCTAAGGATAAACTACATAACAGCAATAAACAACATTAGAAACATTCAAGTAATGAAAACAACTACAATTTAGACAAGTTGTCAGAATATCATAAACACATATAACAAGATCTGAATCTTGGTAAATCTAAGTTCTCTAAGGATAAACTACATAACAGCAATCAACAACATTAGAAACAATCAAGTAATGAAAACAATTACAATTTAGACAAGTTGTCAGAATATCATAAACACGTATAACAAGATCTGAATCTTGGTATATGTGTTTAATGCATATGGTACTAAAAACTACATCATCTTTGAACTAAGATACTACTGATTAAGATATCCAAGTCTTTTGAAACTGTTACTGAAGGGTCTGTCAACAAATCGATAAGTTCAGAGAATTGAATAAAATATTAGAAAGTTATAAAAGGATATGAATTTATTTGGATCATACTTGCAACAGAGATTGCATCTCTCAGAGTTATTATATGATTCTCAAGAAAGTGTAAATACGCTGATAAATCTGAAAGTAATCTACAAAAGTCAAGATAACTTGAGGTCCAGAAATCACACACACACACACACAAAAAATGTAACTTTTTTTAAAATTACAAAGATATACATTAATGTTTTAATTCAATTTTTTTTATATATAATATGAATATGTAACACTACAAAATATGATACTGATACTCACTTTTCATGCTTGAAGGTGTGTGAGTTGTAACTGGTTGCTAATTTACTAAACGACACCAACTTCAAGTCTATTTCATTTTCTAACTGTCTTGCACTTCTTCGTAATTCTGTACATATAATAGAAGAAAATAAATTCGAAGTACAACAATTCCATTTTAAGCTCTATGTTAAAGCAGATGTCTAAATCTTATAAAATCACTATAAATAAGGAGAAAAGCTTCTGGAAAAGGAAAAATATGTATATATATATATATTACAAACTTTTAGAACATCATAAAATATGACAGTCTCTTTTGGAATATTTTCTAGTTTTTATTTGCAACAACATGCAATTCAAAATGTTTATTAATGATGTGAAATACCTTAGTGTGTCCCTGTCTAAAATTCAGCTAGAGGGTGAAATTCAACAAAAAAATTTTGTCAAAAACCCAACCAGGGTGGAGATCTAGGATAAAGATGGTAGTAGTACAGGTCCTATAAGTAGTGCGTTTCAGACTGTTTGAATCTAATAAGGCTCTGAATAGAATAAGCTAATATATAACATCTGCCTGTCTAAATCTATGATGTCTCTATACAACTTTACAGACTTTTAGAGAAGTATAACAAAAAAGTTAATAAAACAGACACTTTTTTCACAATGTTCTCCAGTTTTTCTTTTCTTGTAACAACATGCAATTCAAAACATTTATCAATGATGTATAATCCCTTACCTTAACATCTGTGTCCATATCTGAAGTTTGGTCAAAGTTGAAGCTCAATCAGGATGGAAATTCATGTAGTAGTAGTATAGGGTCTACAAACACTGGTTTAGGGGGTTGTTTGAAGTAGGAGATAAATATGAACAAGCTAAATTCATGGTTGAGTGTTTGTTATAGCCAGGACTAGAGATGAGTATTGTGAACTACACATAGGCAGCTAAGCTCATTAGGTAAAAGAAGGGCAATTCGAAAAGACTTTTAATGGGATTATATTGATCAAGTGCATATAATAAACAACTATGTTATACCAACTAGTTTCATCAACTAAGGCTGTTGGCATCTTCAGGGTACATAACTGATTAGGCACTAAAAAGTAAGAAACTGTTACAAACTATAGTTTGTAAGGCACTAAAAAGTAAGAAACTGTTACAAACTATAGTTTGTAACAGTTTCTTACTTTTTAGTGCCTTACATCAGTTATGTACCCTGAAGATGCCAACAGCCTAAGTTGGTGAAACTAGTTGGTATAACATAGTTGTTTATTATATGCACTTGATCAATATAATCCCATTAAAAGTCTTTCCAGAGCTTTTTGGTCAAGAAAATTAAACGTTTTTAACAGAAGGGCAATTCATTATAGATGATTTTAACATAGGAATTCAACAGTGCAAGTAGTAAAAGTTATGTGCAAGTGCAAGTTATGATGTTGTAAGGAAGGAAAAATAATCACAGATGAATGTCTTAAGGACAACAGGAGTGGTGGTAATTAATGATTGCAGAAATATTATTATTATTATTCAGGCCTCCATGGAGTCAAAAGACTCATCGTGGGAGGTCCTTCCTAAGAACATAAAGTCTGTCAAGACTCATTGAGGGGGAGGTCCTTCCTAAGAAACAATGTCTATCATACCACTCCTTAAACTCATTGACCATTCTCACTCTCACCACTCTATCAGGCAATGCATTCCATGGTTCAACCACCCTCCATACAAAGAAACCACTCCTCACCCTCTTGCTCACAGTTTCCTTTCGTAACTTCCAGGGATGGCCTCTTGTCATCACTCCTTCAACCTGTAACCACCTCTCAACAGTTTAAAAGTCTCAATCATTTCACCTCTCCTTCTTCTATCCACCAAACTCTGCAGCCCACATTCCCTCAGCCTATCTTCATAACCAAAATTGCACAGTCCTGAAACCATCTTTGTCATCCGTCTTTGTACCCTTTCCACAGTTAATTTATCCCCTTCAAATCCTGGGGACCAAATCTGAAAACAATAGTCTAAGTGTGGTCTGATCGGAGACTTATACAACAGAATGATAACCCTTTTATCTTTTATAGCAGCAGTATATCACATTGGTGGAACCGTACTCCAGGAGATTGATGAGGCTAGGGATTTGGGACTGTTGGTGGATAGGGAATTGAAGTTTAGGGGCACATTGCGAATGGCTAAATCAGCTCATCAAATCACTTGGCTTCTGAAAAATACTTTAACATGCAGACACAAACAAGTTATTGTTCCTCTGTATCGAGCCTTGATAAGACCCCATCTGGACTACTGTGCCCAGTTATGGGCACCAGGGTTTCTTTGTGATGGGGAGGAAGTGGAGAGGATCCAGAGACGAGTGACCAAGATGATAGCAGGTCTGAGGAATGAACCTTACAAGAATAGGTTGAAGATTTGTGGGTTGCAAAAATTGGTCGATAGGCGGAAAAGGGGTGATATGATTGAGACATACAAATTACTAAAGGGTTTCTATAAGATTAATCCAGAAGATATTTTTGAAAATAGGACTGGTGGTGGAGGACTAGGGGCCATGCATGGAAGCTGGGCAAGAATGTGGTTAACAAGGGTGTTAGAGCTAGGTTTTTTACTTGGAGAGTGGTGAATGAGTGGAATAAGCTGCCAGAGTCTGTTATGGGTGCTATGACCATGAATGAGTTCAAGGCAAGGTTGGATAGATACTGCGTGAATGTCGAATAGCTGTTTTTGACATGATGTTAGGGCCTCCCTCGATGAGTCTGTCGACTCCTTGGAGTTGCCCGGAATAATAATAATAATCTCTGCAGGTCAGTGTCCTTCTCATAATTGCAGCAATCCTCTGTGTTACCATCACCACCTTTGCAATATGTCCCCTAAACTTCAGGTTTCTATCAATCATCAACCCCAGATCTCTTGTCTCCCCTACTTCCTCCAGTATAACTCCTCCCATAAAGTATACAGAATTCCATCGATGTTTCCCAAACCTCAAGACCTTACATTTTGCTGCATTAAACTGACACCCCCATTCATTTGCACGTTTATCTAGCTTATTCAAATCCTCTTGCAGGGCCACCACATCTGCACTATTACTAATAATCCTTTCCAGCTTCACATCATCCGCAAACAACTGAATATCCACTGGCAATGTCATTGATATAAAGGTTCATCAATATAGGTCCTAGTACTGAGCCCTGTGGGACCCCACTTGTAACCCTCTGCCTCCTTGAAACTGCTCCACCATACACAACTCTCTGATACCTATCAGACAACCAATCCTGAATCCAGTTGACCAATCTGACATCCAGACCCATGTGCTGCAACTTAAATATCAGCTTATCATGTGGCACCCTGTCAAATGCCTTCACTAAGTCTAAGAAAATTGCAGTATACGCCTTTCCCTCATCTAATGTTCTTGTAACTTTATTATAAAAGGCTAGCATATTGCTAAAAGAAGAGCACCCTTTCACAAATCCATGTTGACTCTCACAGACAACATTACCCTCATCTGCCCAATGCTGTATACGGTCCATCACTACTTTCTCCAAGATCTTAACAACTACTGATGACACACAGACTGGCCTATAATTAGACACCTCCAGTCTGTTACCACCCTTATGCAATGGCACTATCTTACCTTCCTTCCATTCCCTGGGCACCTTTGCCAAAGCCAGACTTTCATTGAAAAGCCAGGTTAAAGGCACTGTCAGTTCCCCAGCACATTCTCTCAAAACTCGTGGTGAAATACCATCCAGTCCCAAAGCTTTACTGACATCCGGAGTATTCAGTATCTGAAACACACTCTCCTCCTGTACCTCTAAACCTCAAACCTGCCTCAAACCTCTACCATTAAAACTGACTCCTCCAGGATGAAATACTACAATAAAGTGTTCATTGAACAATTCCACTATGTCCTCTGCATCAGTCACTCTATTCCCATTTTTATCCCACAATATCATTCTTCCACAGTCATTTCTCCTCCTACTGGCCACATAGCTAAAAAATTCCCTAGGATTTTCTTTGGATCTTAGGGCCAATCTCCTCTCATATTCCAGTTTCACCTTCTTTACCACACTAGTCACTCTTCTGGCCTGTGTCTTGTATTCTTCATGCATCTTCTCTTCACCTGTCTCAAATATGAAAAAATCATTCTGTTTCAAGTGGACACATTAAGAGTCAAAATAATGTAAAAAGACCAGATGAAAAATAATTGGATGAACTACATGTTTTAAAATATCATAAGAGCTCACTGCAACTGCAGCAGTGGAATAAATGAAATAAGTGACAAAGAAATATGGAAATTAGCAATATTCCTGACCTAATTATTTAACTTCAGCTTTGACTTGGGTACTGAGCAAACGAGGATGGCCTGACAGTTTGCAACTTAGCCAATCAAATTATACTATCTATTGGATAAACCACAAATGCACATGATGGTACAACATAAGATTTCATGCTGGCTGGGATGTCGCCAGGTTAAACATGGTACCTGCTGTTTTCGTCACTGAACCCGAACACACATGGAAAAGTCAGCCACCAGACAAACTCCAACTTAACAGCTAGAAGAATAAGAATAAACCCAATATCAGAAGAACTGAAGATAAGAACAATCAACATAAGGAGTATTAATGGAAAAGAAACTGAACTTGCAGAACTGGAAAAGTACCACGGACATAATTGGCATTACTCAGGCAAAGAAGATGAAAACAGGCGAGATCTTGCTAAATAAGTATAGGATGTTATATTCAGGTAATAACAATGAAGGAAAAGAATGAGTAATGACAGCATTCAAAACCAAATATGATTGGAAGACAGTTTCAAGAGTGCTATGTGGGCACACTTCAAAATGGGGAAATGGACAATGAAACTTATTGTGCTTATGGTCCTACAAATGGATCTCCCACTCCCTTAGGATGAGTGGAAGAATTTTCTGACTTAGGAGAAATTTGAAGAAAAGGACAAAGCTAATAATAACAGTAAATACCTGCTGGATTACTGCTCAGGATATGGGCTAGTTATTACTAACACTATGTCCAACATAAAGATTTACACAAGTTCACATGGAGAGAAGACAAGAAATAAGACAGACTTCACTGACTATGTCATTGTTGATAGTGATATCATCGTGCGTTCAAGGATTTGAAATTGGAAGTAGACATCACTTAATTTTATATAAGATAAAATTGAATATCACATTATCACATTAAAGAGAACAGTATGGAAGAAAGTTTTTTAAAAAATTAAAGTTGAGCAGCCTTTACATGTAAACTGTGAACTCAACCATATAAACATTATAGAAGGGGAAAAAAAAAAGTCTGCAAACAAGGACTAAACCTTGGGGTCTCAGTGGCAAACTCGGAAGAAAACATTAACTGATTCAGCTAGGGAGGTATGTGCTGAAGTTGTCTGCAACGATAGAAAAATAAGAACACCACAATGGGAACAAGATGTTAAACAAGCAATCTAGGACAAGAAAAAAAGCATACAAAAGTTCCTGGCAAGTAAGTCAGCAGATGCCCTAAAAGAATACAGAGGAAAAAAGTAAGAGAGCTAAGCTATGTGTAAAAGTAGCTAAACAAAAGTCATGGGAAGACTTTGGTAAGAGTATGGAAAATAAATATCAGGAAGGTGACAAAATGTTCTGGAGGCTATTGAAGAAGCTCAGAAATGAAGGAAAGTCATGTAAAAGGAATCAAAGATGATAAAGGTGACATAACTGAAGATAAGGATATCCTAGATGTCTGGAGTAATTACTTTGAAAGACTGTCAAATGAAGCAAGCAGTAACAGAATAGTAAAAAATTTTCAAGAAGAATGCAAAACAGGAGTACATATCAATACAGGGTGCTATCAAAAGAAACCAGACTGTGCTGGATGCTTGGCAACAGATTGAGTTACAGCCTCATGCTGCCAGATGTTAGTGGCACAGATATTGTTGATCAGCCTTCCACATGTCACTGAGCTGTGTGCACTAGAACTTGTGTAAAGCATGTTATTCTTATCACGTGTTTGTGTCATTCTGCAATTTCACCATGAACATGAAATTAGAACAAAGGGCAAATGTAAAATTTTGCACAAAACTGGGGAAATCTGCCACACAGACCCTTGAATTACTCATAAGGTATATGAAACGAAGTGAGTGTTTTGAGTGGCACTTGCATCTTAAGAAGGACAAAACTACCTTGGAGGATGACAAGAAGCCAGGATGCCTGTCCACCAGCACAACCCATGAAAATGTCAAAAAAATTCGACAGAGATGGGATTTCTGACATTTTCTGGGATTTCATTTGAAGCAGCTCAAGTGATCATGAGAGATTTGTTTAACAAGAAAAAGTTTAACCTGTAGTGTGCCAATGGGCAGACAAACAGTTCGAAGACAATCAGGGGAAAAATTCAACCCTGACTGTCTGGTGTCAGCAGTCAAATTCTTAGCCAGTCAGATGATCTGAGGCTGCATGTCATATCAAGGTGTTGGTCACTTGCATTTCACAAAAGGTTCGGTGAATGCACAAATGTACCGGAAAATTTTAGAAATGCTACCTACTATCAGAAACCACTTTACCATAGCAGCGAACTTCCAGGATGACTCTGCCCCTTGTCATTACTTACATGTTTTTTCCCCTAGGGTAAAAAAGTGTAAGTAATGCTATTATAACCCTAAAAAAGCTTTTGTTTTTGGGCAGGTTAATAAGTAGCTCAATGAACACTTGATTTAGTAACTACTGTGGATAGGAAGCAGCCTAGATCTCAACCTCCACCAAGAATTTGTCGTACCAAATGGAAATTGAAATACACAAGGAGCTCCAAGAAGCCATTATAATGGTAGGGAACCATGAATTGACAGTTGCATCAGAAAATTGATTTTTAATTCCCAGACAATGCAAAGCTGTAATAAAGGAAAGAGGAGGGCCCACAAGTACTAAACAACAAAAAGTGAATTTTTAGATACAAATGTTAGTAAAACTGTGTAGTTGTACTAAATTTGAATACCAGTATTTGTTTTTCCAGTGAAAATATCACTGTCCACTCCATTTTGAAATATTTGCAAATTTGTCAAGTTTGTTGTCATTTCCTAATTATGTCACTTCTTGTACCAAAAAGATTCAAACATTAATCAAAAATAAGAATGTTATATTACCTTCTTCATTATTTGTGACAAATGTTGTGTTATTATCCCTTTTCAAATAGGCATTCGATTTGAAGGCAGATGGTCCAAGATTTTTTGTCCTTTTATAAGTTTGTCCAAGGAAACACTCGTCCGGTCGGACATTTCGTCCAATCTCAACTCGCCCAGTCGAACATTTCGTCCAATCTCAAATCGTCCTGTTGGTCATTTCATCCACTCTCAATTTGTCCCATTGATGTCAACTGACTAACCTGCTACTATGCCAATGGACTAACCTGACTAACCAATGTGTCAACTGACTAACCTAACCTAACGTGTGACGATGGACCATGTTTATTGTCTAGTGCCCTTCTCTTTTGTGTCAACAGACTATTACTGCCAACTGTGTCAACTGACTAACCTGACTAGCCAATGTGTCAACTAACTAACCTAACCTAACGTGTGAGAGTGGACCATGCATATTGTCTTGCGCCCTTCTCTTTTGTGTCAACTGACTATTATTAATGATCACAAGTTACTTATAACTCCTTGGACAAATATGAAGAATTGGACTAATAGGATTGGACGAATAAGATCGGACAAAATGTTCTACTGGACAAGAAAAGTAATAGACGAAATCTAGGGATTGGACAAGATTTGCATTGGACGAAATGCCCTGAAATCAGGCATTCAAATTCAGTTACCAAAAAACATGGCTACAGAAGATGATGTTGTTTCTATGAACATGAGTGTATATACAAGATTCTATTCATTATCTCCCAGAAATCAGGACTGTTAAATACTTGATTAAGCACATCCTTTTTTCTTGTCCATTTTACAAGAGATTTTCACCAAAGTCTGACATAATCAAATGATCACCACCCTCATTATATTCCTACAGTGATAGATTCCAAGAAGCCACTATAATGGTATGGAACCTTGAATTGACAGTTGCATCCATCAGAAAATTGATTTTGTCAATTCCCTGCCAATGCAAAGCTGTAATAAAGGAAGAGGAGGACCCACAAGTACTAAACAGCAAAAAGTAAATTTTTGCCTAGGTATGACTGTGGTGAGATGAGGCAGATAGCAAGGATTATTAATATGTTAGCTGAAATGTGTGAGGAGAGGGGAGTATAATTTGTTAATGTGTGGAATGAGTTTGAAGGACGACGTGAACTGTATGGGAATGATGGACTGCATTTGAGTGGTTATGGTGTGAGTCGCTTGGAGAGACTTGCTGGAAGGTAGAGAAGTGAGCAGAGAATGAATCAGATCAAGTGGGAAGTGATGTGGAAGAGCAGGAGAGTATGACAGTAGAGATTGAAGAGGTGGTTATGAATAAGGAAGTAAGTGGCATGAGTATGGAAAATGGGAAAATGGGTGTGCACAATGAACAGGAAGGCTCAGGGTGGACAGGGGTACACAGCGTGATAAAGGTGGATGCTCCAAAAGGATGTGAGAGCATGTGTAGACAGGAAAGGAATGGGATGACCTGGGATCAAGAGGAAACAGTTGGAATTGAAGAGGGTTCCAAAATGAATAAGCAGAAAGGGAAATGGCCACAGTCGAGCATGGAGAGATCACATCGAATGAGTGGTATCAGTGGAACTAGCTGTAGATCCAGGAATGAGCTGTTGTGTTTATATACAAATGCTAGAAGTATAAGAAACAAGGCAGATGAAATGTTGCACTAATTGAGTCTGTTCACCGAAAAATTGTTGGAATAAGTGAGACATAGTTAGATGAGGACGACATCCTGACAGGAATAGAGATGGAAGAGTATGATGTATTTCGTGAGGATAGAAGGGGTAAAAAGGGAGGGGGAGTGCTATTGATGATAGAGAAAGAGTTATGTCCATACAAGGTAGAGATGCAAGAGGGAAATAGTGCCAGTGGTTTTGAGGCAGTATGGTGTGAGATAGAGGTGAATAGAATGAAATATTTGGTTGGATGTTGTTATAGACCAGGAAATGTGGATGGTGGTGACTATGAAATGTATAATCAAATTAGCCACGCAAATAAGAAAAAAGTGATCATTATGGGCAATTTTAATTATGGTAATATAGACTGGAATGATGAGATAGCAACTGGAAGTAAACAAAATGAGTTTCTTGAGTTTTTGAGGGATAACTACCTCAGACAGTATGTAACAGAGGGCACACGAGGATTGCGGGGCTTGGATTTCGTCATCTCATCAGAGGATGTAATTATAAATGGAGTGTCAAATTGCCCACCAATTGGTGAGAGTGACCATGAGGTGATTAGCTGGGGGGTTGCCAGCAGTGTGAGGACATCAATAAGAAAAGGGTATATGTGGAACTACAAGGGAGATGATTTTGAAGAGCTCAGGAGATAGCCTGCAAGTGTAGCATAGAATGAGGAGTTAGCTGGAAAAGAGATCAATGCAGCATGGGGGTTTATCAGATGCAATGTTTAAATGTATTCCAAGGGTCAGAAGGTTAAATAAAGTAGGTGTGAAATAGATGAATAAAGAGATGAAGCATGCAATTCAGAGAAAAAGGGCATTATGGAGGCAGCATAAGAGAAGTGGAAATAACCAATTCCATGAGGACTACAAAGACCAGGCAAGGCAGGTGACTTGGTTGTGAGTGTAGCCAAAGAGAGGTATGAATAGGAGTTAGCTAATGAAGCAAAAAAGAATCCTAAGGAGTTCTTTCGATATGTAGCCAGCAAAAGAAAGAACGATTATGGAAGGATGACATTGAGTGGAGAAAATGGTATAACGACAGCTGTTGCAGGTGTGGTGGAGATACTTAATGAGCAGTTCATAAAGGTCTTTCAATCTTGTGAATGTGACTTCATGGAGAGATTGAGAGCAGTTGATGATGGGGAAGATAGACTGACTGTAAGTGAGTAAGATGAGTATGGGGAGTTGAGCAAACTAGATGTTAATAAGGCTGTGGGACTTGATAATATATCACCACGTATTCTGAAAGAATGTGCCAGGGAGTTGACGCCAGCCTTGACATATTTTTTTAATACGTGTCTTGCACTCGCTCCAGTTCCTAAGGAGTGGAAGGAGGGCAAGATTGTGCCACTTCATTCTGTGTGTCAGGTGTAGTTAAGTTGTTGAAGAAGCTTGTCAGAACTAGGATCCAGAATTGGGTTGATAACAATAGTATTATCTTTCATGGACAGCATGGATTTACTAAAGGGAGATCATGTTTTAGTAATTACTTACTTATTACAATAAGGTGACTGCTTCCATGGACAGAGGAGAAGGATACACAGTAATATACTTAGATTTCACTAAGGCTTTCGATAGATTACCGCATGATAAGTTGATAGTCAAACTAGAGTGGATGGGGTTGGATATTAGATTGGTGCATTGAATTGGAGACTGGCTATCTGATAGGTATCAACAAGTTGTGTATTGGGGAGCGATATCCAGGAATAGGAAAGTTACTATTGGTGTGCCTCAGGGGGTCTGTTTTAGGGCCATTGCTGCTTAACTTGTATATTAATGATATTGGTGAAGATTTGGTTGGAAATATTCAGTTGTCTTCAGATGATGCAAAGTTGGGACGAACCATGAAGAGTAGTGAAGATGTTGTGGCCTTACAAGAAGACTTGAATAAATTGGGTGATTGGGCACAGAAATGGGGATGTGAGTTCAATGTTGCAAAAGGTTTTAAAATTTGGAAAACAAAAATGGGATGCAGAATTTATGCTTGGTGAGGATATATTGTCAGAGGTGGAGGAAATAAGAGATCTGGGGGTGATAGAAAGTAAGGATCTGAAATTTAGGGGACACATAGCCAAAATCGTGAAGACAACACAAAGGCTTCTGAGAATCATGCAGAGATCACTGACTTGTAGAAGTAGGGAGATTCTTGTTCCATTGTATAGAGCTTTGATTCGGCCACACATGGACTATTGTGTCCAGATTTTGTCACCTGGTTTTCAGAAGGATGAAGAGATGTTGGAAAGGGTCCAGAGGCGAGATAAAACGACCTCCTAGATGAGTCTTTGACTCCATGGAGTCTTGGGTAATAATAATAATTCCTACAGTGAAGATTACTTAATAGAATGTAGAATTCCATTTCCATATATTTCATATAGCCTCACACTGAAGGCTACTTCAGAAGTTTTAATTCCACATATTTCTGACATTCCTGAATCTCTAGGAAGAATCGTGAAGTTTCATCTGATACCTAGATAGGTTCCTATCAACGTTATTTCTAGTCTTTTACCAACTACAAAAGACAAACTCGCACCTGTTTCTGGCTTACCAGATTCCTTGTAAATGTACTCTAATATACTTTAGATGGACAGGCTATCCTGTGGAAAAATGAAATACAATGGTGTCCAAAACCTAAGAACGAATACTATTTCTGAAGACTACAACTGCAAATTCAGATGAATCAGCTTGTGGCAATTTGCATAACTGAAGATTTTGAGTAGAAAATTTTTGAATTGTGTGCAAAGGGGTCACATGGTAGCTACTCAACTGGATAAAGGCAAAAGGTTGGGCTAAGCAAACTGTGTTTGAAGGGAGCTCGTTTCATCAATGAATAAAGTTGACTTGAATGTCTCGTAATGTCTCAAAGACATTATGATTTCATGCAGGGAAGAATTGTTGTAATGCTTAAAGAAGGCTGCGGAATTACTGATATTTCCAGATAGGTTGGAATCTCACGAAGCGCTGTATCCAGGCTCTGGACAGCATTTCAAACCAATGGAATTCGACACATTCCAGACTATTATTATTAATGGCAACTCCAAAGAGTTTTCAGGCTCATCGAGGGAGGCCCTAAACATCATGTCAAGAACTATTCAGCATTTGCACAATATCTATCATACTTTGCTTTGAACTCATTCACAGGCATGGCACCCATAACAGACTCTGGCAGCTTATTCCACTAATTCACTACTCTCCAAATAAAAAGCCTAGTTCTATCACCTTTGCTAACCACACTCTTGCTCAGTTCCCATGGATGGTCCCTAGTTCTCTCACCAGCACACCTGTTCTGAAAAATTTCCTCTGAATTAATCTTGTAAAAACACCTCAGTAATTTGAATGTCTCAATCATATCATCCCTTTTCTGCATATCAATGAGTTTCTGTAACCCACAAATCTTCAACCTGTTCTCATAAGGTTCATTCCATAGACCTGCTACCATCTTGGTCACACACCTCTGGATCCTCTCTACCTCCTCCCGATCACCAAGAAACCCTGGCACCTAGATTGGCACACAGTAGTCAAGATGAGGTCTTATCAAGGCTCAATAACCTGCATGTCTCTGCTCATCAAAGTATTCTTCGGTAATCAAGTGATCTGATGAGCTGATTTAGACACTTTTTCTATGTGTCTCCCTAAACTTTAACAACCTATCCACTAACACTCCCAAGTCTCTGGCTTCGTCAATTTCCTGGAGTATGGTTCCACCAATGTGGAATACCGCTGATAATCTTTTCACCCCAAAATGCATAATCTTACACTTTGCCACATTAAACTGACATCCATTTTCCTTAGCCCAGTCTGCCAATCTATCTAAGTGATACTGCAAAATTTTGATATCATGTGTATTCACTATTGCTCTACCCAACTTTGCATCATCGGCAAATAACTGAACAGTTCCTCTCAGATCCTTTCCTATATTGTTAATGAACAACTTAAATAGCAGTGGTCCAAGAACAGAACCCTGTGGCACACCTAAGAGGTGTGCCTCCAGGACTGCTTTAACAGTCTTGGAGCCTCCTTTATGCAATGGAACTATTTTCCCCCTCTTTCCACCGCCTCAGGACTAACTCAGAGCTGAGACTTTGATTAAACAATATGATCAAGGGCACTCACAATCCTTTGCCACTTCACATAAGACTTGGGCTGGTATACCATCCAATTTCACAGATGTATTCACATTAAAGTTCTACAATATGCTGTTCACCTCCATTTCATTCACCTCAGTTCCCTCGTTCCTGCAATATCACCTCCTGGATGATATGCTCTTGCAAAGTGTTCACTTAGTAATTCTTTATTATTTCGATTGATTCACTTACCTTCCCATCATCGGCATTCCTCAAAGTTATTCTGGAGTATGCATTTTTTTCTTTTACTTGCAGCATATCAAAAGAACTGTTTGGGATTCTCTTTAGCCTGCAATGCTAACTTCATTTCACAATCTGTTTTTGCTTTTCTTACCACACTAGTTACCCATCTGGGCTGTGCCTTGTACTGTTCGTGCGCCTGCAGGTCACCTTTTTCCTTAAATTCCCTCCACAATTGTTTCTTTTTCACAGCTCCAGCTTAATAGTGTTATTCATCCATTTAACACCCACCTTGATTTACTCTCCTGATTTTAGGTATGCAGTCGGCCATTACCTCCCTCAAACACCCCTTTACCACTTCCCATGCCCTATCAACATCTAGCCCTTGCAGTTTTACATGCCATGGCATTGATACAAGCAGATCTCCTAAGCTTGTCATACTTACCAGCCTGGTAATTCCACACATACCCCGTCTTCACTGAAAATTCCACCTCCCAGGTCAAGACAATATGATCACTCTCACCAATTGGTGGCAACGTGGTCATATTCCTTATAGACAAATTCTCAGATGCAATTACTAGATCGAGCACTCTCAAACCTCTAGTATATTCCATTACATGCTGTCTCAGGTAATTATCCCTTAATAACTAAATAAAATCCATTTCTTTCCTCCCATTTGTCCTCTCCTCCCCTCCAATCAACGTTACCATAGTTGAAATCTCCCATACTAAATACCTGTCCTCCACTCATTGAGTCTATTTGCAATATATACTATCTCCGTCATCTTTTTCAACCCCTGGTCTATAGCAGCACCCAACTGTATATTTTGTTCTGCTGCCCTCAATCTCACACCAGATAGCCTCAAATGCACTATTTTCACTGTCAGTCAAACTTCTATTCTCTTTGGCTGCAGTTCATCAGCTATCATCAATAACACTTCTCCCCCCATTCTTTTCTCTCTATTCTTTCTGAACACACACTATACCCTTCACATTCTCTCCCACTAACTATATCATCTTCTGTTAGCCATGTCTCACTAATGCCAATAACCTTTGAATGGGATGAGCCAACTAAGGCCAAAAATTCCTCCTGGTTGTTCCTAATGCTCCTGGCATTAGTATACATAAAGTGCAAAAGTCCCCTAGACCCACCCCTATCTTGACGCCTTACACTAACCATCTCAACCCCCCCCCCTCTAAAAGCTCTAGTTTCCCTGATTTTGCACATCTACTTTCACTTCATTCAACAACAATTTTTACAGTCACCAAACACCAAATCCATTCAGATGCAAACCATCCTTGTAGAAGTCCTTTCACCCATCAAACTCCACACCACTCCTCCTGCATAACTTACACATTGAGTCATTCACTATTATAGCCCTCCTTCTCAGCTCTACTCTGTCATAATGTGGCAACAGACTATCTCAACTCTTTTCTTTTGCTACCTCCAGTAATCCTTTCAAGTCCTCTCTCATGCCATACTTTTCTATTTTTAAATCATTCATTCCAGACACTACATTTTCATTTCTTTCACCCCACGCTTTTGTGCTCTAATAGCCTCACCAACATCATTAATTTTTGTGCCATTTGCTAAGAGGTTGCCCTCGCTTCACCATGGGGCATGAAGACAGATATTTGGTTATAACAGCAAAATGTAATCAACATGCCATGGCAGGTCAGTTTGCAAGTAAGCTCCATTCACATACAGGTATGCAGATATCTTGACAAAATATGGCAAGATGTCTGCAAGAACTAGGCCTACGTGCCTAAAGGCCTGTAGTCTGTATCCCTTTATCCACGGCTCATTATAGAGCACATTTTCGGTGGTGTTGCATCCATAAAAATTGGACAAGACACCAATGGGCTAATGTACTCTTTACAGATGAGAGTCGATTTAGTCTTTCCTTCAATTCTAGACGACACTTAATCTCGTATGAAAGTGGTACTGCCTAACATCATGAGAGGGATTTCATGATTCTTGAAAGAGATAGACATGATGGTGCTGATGTCATGGTATGGGGAAGCATTATGCTTAATGGACACACCAATTTACAAGTGCTAGTAAAAGGGCCTATGACTGGTGAACAATATTGCAATGAAGCTCTTCAATGTAGCGTTCAATTGTTCTGTGATGCTGTAGGCAAAGAATTTATTCTTATGGATGACAATGCCACACTACATCGTATATCAGCTGTGGAGATAGAGGATAATCAAATTGAGTGGCCAGTATGCTCCCCCAGACCTCAACCCCAGAGAACATGTTTGGGACAGCAATAGGGAGTCGCATTGCTGCTCGAAAACAAACAAGGCCTTATCCTTACTTTGAAGGAGTAGGCCAGATTGCCTCAAGAATTCTCTTGAATCACTTGGTGTTAAGCACAGTATGACATTGTGAGAGCTGCATCGCAGTTCAGAGTGGAATGTTCCATACATGTGTAGTCATGACTACACATGTATGGAAAATTATTATGTGTAGTCATGACTCATGCAGTCAAAACAATTATTTATTATGTGTAGTCATAACTCATTTTTTCAGCCTTTCTCTCACATGTTGTTAGTTGAAACACTTGATACCTTCGATTGCAATTACTGAAATGTATTGGAATTTAATTTGTATAAAATTTATAACACATTTTTTGTGTAATATAATTTATTAGTATGCTAGCAATAAACTTATGCCCATATTTGGCTGTAAGTCATGAAAATGTTTTCATATATATGTAAAAATGTAGTTCATCCTTATAGCCAAATATGAACCTAAGTTAACTGCTGTTGGAAGTTTTTTTCCCACTTGGTTAGACTATAAATTATATATATATTTAGTTTAATCCTTTATCCAAGTGTAAGCAAACAAAGTTTGCGCCTGAAGTATCTTCAGGACTGGGGCAACTCGTGGCAAAGGTGGACTAAGTTCTCATCACTTTTCTTAGTATCCCATAATGCAAAGCACATCTTGCAGACATGTATAATGCTATGCATTATGGGAAGGGTCACTACCCAGACCGGTTTCGACCTTTATTGAGGTCTCTTCAGTGGGAGCCAGACCCAGATGTGATACCAAGGTTGAAGCAATGCAGAGGTCATATTTCCATATGCCTCTGAGTCTGGCTCCCACTAACCTCAATAAACGTCGAAACCAGTCTGGGTAGTGACCCTTCCCACAATGCATAACATTATACATGTCTGCAAGGAGATGTGCTTTGCATTATGGGATGCTAAGGAAAGTGATCAGAACTCAGTCCACCTTTGCCACGAGTTGTCCCAGTCCTGAAGATACTTCAGGAGCAAACTTTGTTTGCTTACACTTGGATAAAGGATTAAACTAAATATATAATTTATAAGTTAACTGCCAGCATGAATGAATAAAGAGGCAAACTTGGATATCTTGTAATGTCTCAAAGACATTACTAGATGATTTCATGCAGGGAAGAATTATTGGAAAGCTTAAAGGACACCAGTGTAGTACACATCAATGCTACACTGAATATTTTACAGCTCAAAAGCCTAGTCATGCCCAACATGGAACTGAAAATAAACACAGCAACTAATGTTTTGAGGCTCACATTCTCTATAAGCAATTTTGAATATGAACTTCTCTTCAAAGAATGTTGTGAAGCAATGTTATGCCAGTGTTATGTCATATCATGTACTATGTTTGTTATGTCATATCACGTACTATGTTTACGTGTCATATCACACTATATTCTTTTGGCTGGTTTTGCAGGATGAAAAACCAAACTTTCAAGAAGGAAAATCCTCCCCTTTGTTTAAGACTACTAACTCACCTTCAAATGAAAAAAAAAAAAAAAAAAAACCTTACAAAAGTTCATATCTTTATAGGTATTATTTCTGGGAAAATTCCCACGTTACTCCTCTGAGTCAATATTATTTTTATGGCTATTTAGCCGATTTTTGTTTAGGAGTGCCCCTTTCTTTAATGTCATTGGCTTTTTATTCAAATTTTAGGGTATTATTGATGTTTTACATATACAGATATATGAAGAATATGTATAAATGTATAAAAAAAAAATTCTATTATTACCCCCCCCCCTCCCAAAATATTCTCTGCCCAACTTAATATTAAAAAAAACGGGTTTTTCTAAAAGTTCACATACCCCCTTGCCTCACCAATAATTCTCCCACATTTCAATACTCCCACTTTTTTCAACCCCTCCCCCTTCCTTTCAATTATACTTCCTTCCTTTAACAGCAGATGAACGTATATCGCCATATGCCAGGATGCCACTGAATAAGAAGACAGCCAACAACATCCTACAAAGGTATGTCCAAATTTTTCCTCCTACATATTCTTCATATACGTGTCTATATAAAACATCAGCCAAAGTTCATGTTTTTTGTTATTGGAAAGTCCATCCATAAATTCATTCCTTCTAGGATAAAAAAAAACCTTTACTAGAACATTTTGAAAATGAGTTGACTAATCTTATACAGAGGTGGTTTAGTTTTTCCTCCTTCAACACAAACTGGCCAGTGAATAAACACAACTCACATAAATATAGGACACAATATTAAATAGGTTTCATTGTAGCTTGGCTGCGACAGGCCATTGAACATAACACAACAAAGATAAGGCTTAAAATATTAGAAGAGAGAATTACTATTCCTGTTTTTATATACAAGAAACTTAAAAAACTAAAAATAAAAAAGCTTTAATTTTAGAAGTTTTAAGAAGTGATATGTGATAACTTCAGCAGTTATGAGTAACTTCAGTTTAAAAGCTCTTAAAGATTTCTTCATGTAGTATAACATATGAATCCAAGTCTTTCTAACCAGTAACTGCACTACTTAGATAACATACACACTTTATACATTTAGGTTTCCACTTGATTCTGTTAAAAAAAAAAAATTGAAACAGTGCTACCAGATCCAAAGTCTCATAAAAGTATAGACTGACTGACCAAGTGATGGAAGATGTCAGAACAGTGGGGTATCAAACTTGAATAAATTCAGTATGGACAGTCTGCCTAAGGAAACTAAATTTGTTGAGTCTACCTGGTAAGTACAACTGACAGGTAAGTTGCCCTTTAACTATAAAGCAATAATAGGCACACACAAAACCATCTCACAAGTTGTACCTTTTAAACAGTATCATGCTAAGAACTTCAGAAAGAGTACCAATCACTTTTGAAACAGAGATAAAGTTATTATTCCTCTTTATAAGGCACTGATACATCTGCACTGGATTACCATGCTCAGGTCTGGTTGAGTGGATTCCTTGGAGATGAGAAAGTGATAGAGACGATTCAGAGGCAAGTGACCAAGTTGGTGAGTGGTCTAAGGAATGCTCCCTATGGTGAAAGATTGACAGTTTGTATGTTGCAGAAGTTGGTTGATAGGTGAAGAAGGGGGGGGGGGTATGATTGAAACATTAGGATTGATACTAAGGAAATAGTTCAGCAGTTGGCTAGTGGTGGGAAAAAAAAAGGGGTCATCCCTGAAAATTAAGTAAGATTGTGGTTAATATAGGGTATGAGGACAAGAAATGTTGGTTGGAGAATGGTGAACGAGTGGAATGCATTGCATCATTCTATATCTGTTGTGAGTGCTTCATCTGCCAATGACTTAATGTACTTTTTAAAAACAGCACCATGCTAAGCACTTTTGAAACAGAGATCAAGTAGTTATCATTGTGTGGATAGTTTGGGTTTGTGGCAGTGAGCCTTCAGACTCTGTGGAGATGGCTGTATAATAATAATAACTTCTGTTACAGAAGTTATTATTATTATCTACTCAATTTATCTATTTGGAGTGTAACCACAAATAGACATTAATTATTATTCGATCTTAGTAGGGTTTAATGAAATGTTGACTTTATAGCTACTTCTTTATTATCATCAAAGCTTCACTTTGTGGGTTTCTAACATGTGCTTAGATGCTAAGTGAATAAAGCCACACAGAAAAGGGAAAATGAACAGAAAGAACTTATCAAACCATCGTGAAACAATAATGGCCTAGTATCCTCAATTCCATATTTCAAAAGGGAAAAAAAAATACAAATTTTCGATGAATATATACAGAAATAAAACTTTACGGTCCCATTAAACGCGCAACCGATTTACACTAAATACATTCATTATCCATTGGTTAGCAATTTATCGAGAGAAACCATATTTCACTATTTCGAAAATGTTTTCATTTTGTTTACCTTCCCACTGATTTCCCCTAACTGCCATCTTCTCCATATACAAAATAAACCCACGTCAATTAATAGACTACCATTGAAAAACATATATATATAAATAAGAACGCCACCATTCGACAAATTAATATATTCATAATCCCCAAAAGAAATGTTTATTTATTTAACAAAAATGTATTTAGTTAAAAATAAATTTTAAAATATAGCTGAAGTCCAAATATTTTTATACACAGCACACTGAAGATAGAAGTCTTTGTTTACATTAAGCCAAAGCAGCTACAGCTATGAAAACTAGTAAACGTTTTTTAATTTTAATAAATAAATAAAAATAAATCCTCTTATACCTTTTATTCCACAAAGAAAGTAGACGGAGCTACTCTGGCCTTAACTAACATTTATGAAGATAGATGGGTAGCCAGTGTCCATGTGCTAATTCTTCACTGATTAATGTCAACTTCACTTGACAGGATTCCACATGGAATTCTAATCAGTAAATTGCAGCATATGGGAATGGACATAGGGTTGGTGAGATGGATAGGAGGGTGGTTGACGGAGAGATATCAGAGAGTGGTTTACTCGGGAGTAGAGTCCACAAGACGGCCTGTGACTAGTGGTGTGCCACAAGGATCTGTTCTTGGACCATTGCTGTTTAATTTGTTCATAAATGATATAGGAAATGATCTGAGAGGAACAGTTCATTTGTTTGCGGATGATGCGAAGTTGGGTTGGGCAATAGTGTGGTAATGGGAATGGACATAGGGTTGGTGAGATGGATAGGAGGGTGGTTGACGGAGAGATATCAGAGAGTGGTTTACTCGGGAGTAGAGTCCACAAGACGGCCTGTGACTAGTGGTGTGCCACAAGGATCTGTTCTTGGACCACTGCTGTTTAATTTGTTCATAAATGATATAGGAAATGATCTGAGAGGAACAGTTCATTTGTTTGCGGATGATGCGAAGTTGGGTAGGGCAATAGTGTGGTAAGAAAAGCAAAAAAGGATTACGAAAGAACATTGGCCATGCAGGCTATAGAGAATCCTAAACAGTTTTTTAGATATGTAGCAAGTAAAAGGAAAAATGTACATGGCAGATTGATTTTAAAGAATGCCGATGGTAGGGAGGTAACTGAATCAGTTGAGATAGTTGAGTTACTGAGTGAGCACTTTGCAAAAGTATATCATACAGGTGGTGACATTGCAGAAACGAATAAACCAGTAGATTATACGGGAATTGTGGTTAATAAAGTGAAGGTGAGTAGTCTATTGCATAACCTCAATGTCAATACATCTGTGGGATTGGATGGTATACCAGCTCGTGTTGTACGAGAAGCAGCTAAAGAATTGTCAGTACCCTTGACCATTTTGTTTAATTTGAGTCTCGGGTCTGGGTTAGTCCCAAGCGGGTGGAAAGAGGGAAAAATAGTTCCACTGCATAAAGGTGGTTCCAAGACTGCTGTAGTAAATTACCGACCGATTAGCATATCAGGAATCATTGTCAAGGTCTTAGAGAAAATAGTCAAGAGGAAAATACAAGATTGGATAGAAGAAAATGGGATACTGTATCGGGGACAGCATGGTTTTGTGAAGGGTAGGTCATGCCTCAGTAACTTGCTCACGTATTATAACACAGTGACGGCTGAACTGGATAAGGGTAATGGGTTTACGGTGATTCTACTGGACCTTGCCAAGGCCTTTGACAGGATTCCACATGGAATTCTAATCAGTAAATTGCAGCATATGGGAATGGACATAGGGTTGGTGAGATGGATAGGAGGGTGGTTGATGGAGAGATATCAGAGAGTGGTTTACTCGGGAGTAGAGTCCACAAGACGGCCTGTGACTAGTGGTGTGCCACAAGGATCTGTTGTTGGACCACTGCTGTTTAATTTGTTCATAAATGATATAGGAAATGATCTGAGAGGAACAGTTCATTTGTTTGCGGATGATGCGAAGTTGGGTAGGGCAATAGTGAATGCAGATGACGTCAAAATTTTGCAGGATGATTTGGATAGATTGGAGGTCTGGGCTAAGGAGAATGGATGTCAGTTTAATGTGGCAAAATGTAAGGTTATGCATTTTGGGGTGAAAAGATTGGCGGCAGTTTACTGCATTGGTGGAACTGTGCTCCAGGAAATTGATGAGGCACGAGATTTAGGAGTGTTGGTAGATAAGGAATTGAAATTTAGGGGACACATTGCAAAAGTGACCAAAACAGCTCATCAAATCACTTGGTTGCTGAAGAATACGATGACAAGCAGAGACAAGCAGGTTATTGTTCCTCTCTATCGAGCCTTGATAAGACCCCATCTAGACTACTGTGCTCAGATTTGGTCACCTAGGTTTCTTCTTGATGGGGAGGAGGTGGAGAGGATCCAGAGGCGAGTGACCAAGATGATAGCAGGTCTGTGGAATGAACCGTATGAGAACAGGTTGAGGATTTGTGGGTTGCAAAAATTGGTTGATAGGCGGAGGAGAGGAGATATGATTGAGACATTGAAATTACTGAAGGGTTTCTATAAAATTAATTCAGAAGATATTTTTGAGAACAGGGCTGGTTGTGGGAGGACTAGGGGACATCCATGGAAACTGGGAAAAAGTGTGGTTAGTAAAGGTGTTAGAGCTGGGTTCTTTACTTTTAGAGTAGTGAATGAGTGGAATGCGCTCCCTGATTCTGTGGTGGATGCTGTGACAGTGAATGAGTTTAAGGCGAGGTATGATAGATACTGTATGAATGTCAAATAGTTGTGATGAATATGATTTGGGGCCTCCCTCGATGAGTCCAATGACTCCCTGGAGTTGCCCGTAATAATAGTAATAATAATAGTAATAATAAACTCAGGCTATCAATGAGCCAAGGCTTACCAGGAGAGAGAACAGCAGACTACACTCATCATCTCGTGGTCTTAAGTCCTAATAATATTATTACTGTTTTATGTAAGAGTATGGGATCTAGAGTTGATATCTGAGAGGCGGTGTTAAAATCCCAACTTTCAGGGCGGGGGGGGAACCCTAACTTGCCGATGTCACATATCAGTTAAGTAGGAAGAAATACTAAAGTCAACGACTAGAATTAAACCAATTAGAGCTTATCAAGGCTTAGTGCCATAGTTACACACATTTCCATAGGGTTACATAGCTATCTAAGAGTTTTAAGTACTAATAAACCTTCATTTGAAAAATTCCTAGAAATTTTCTGTGTAACCTAGAGAGAGAGAGAATTCATGCGAAAAAGCTGTTTAGTTCAAAGAATATAGTACAATAAGTTAAAACTGTATCGCTTACATTATACCACATTATAATAGATAAATCATTTTCCTGTTTTAAATATTCTAAATTATAATAAATTATAATATCCTTTACTCAATTGTGAACAATGAAAAGTTGACACAGGAAGTATTTTCACATCTAGGCTACCTCTATATAGAGGCCATTGATTTCACATTAGTGGTGATTATGAATAGACCGTGAGATGCGGTGATTAATACCCTTGGAGGGTAATGGATGGCAATGCTGTAGCCAATGAAGTTCTAACTGAGGCTTGGCTATTGCTGTTTCCCTCCTGCCATGATCAGAGCTTTAATAGCGCAATAACACCTTATCCCTACACTGTCCTCTACAGATAACGGGGAAGATAAAAAGCATTCTTGCTTCGCCCCTTTAAGCCAGTCCTTATAAGGACTATAAGGACATCAGTGGTCTCAGTATCTCATAATGCAGAGCACACTTCCTTTTGAACATGTATATTGATAAACATTATGGAAAAAGACATTACATAGACCAGTTGCAATATTATTGAGGTTTCATCATTGGAAAATATAATAGTCCACGTAATGATAACTTGATCACTGTAGATGTCAAAGTTTTCATGAACAAGTAGCAAAATGATCCATCACCATTTTATTAAACTAGTAAAAACTATGCATATGAAATGGTTTAATTTTTTTAGTTATTATTATTATTATTATTATTATTTATTATTATTATGTGACACCTCCAGGTAGTCCAAAGACTCATCAAGGGAGAGTGTGCCAAACACATCCAATGATTGACCTCTTTACAACTACTAACCATGCTCAAACTTGCTTAACTTTTTGCATGAGCCACTAGTTGCAGAGGCTCTACCAATCGACCAAACTTTAGTTAAAAAGTAAATTAGGCGTCAGTAGCCTCTATGAAAGTGACATTTGCATCCATAGCGATTGCTGCCCAAATAAAGCTGATCCCAGTTCGAATCCAGTCGCTAACTACATGAACATTTTCTAACATGTTCTTCAAGTGGTTTCCCAGGTAGTCAGTCACTCGCACAGGCGAGCTGTTGTTTTTTCACAGAAACTCCGATTATCAGACAATAATATATATTGTGCGTCCGTTAGAGACCACTAGATGGCGGCACAATTTGCAGTCTCTTCGTCGGATACCGTTTCTAATTAGTGATTGTCCTGGGCCATCTAGCTCTGATTGGCAACTGGTAGAGATTAATCTACACCAACAGAGTCCAATGTTACCAGAATTTTTTATTTTAAAAGTAAATTATAATAGGCAGGAAATTATATTCTTATTTTAATGCATTAACGAAACCACCAAAGTCTGAATTCTGCCCTTCACTGCCCAGTCGAATTCATTAACACAATTTCTGAGATAATAAATAGTCGATAATTTGCTACTGCTGTCAATATCAATCCAATCCTGCAACTTAAAGAGGTCCACTCCTTAAACTGAGAAATAAAAATTAAATATAGCTAGCTTTCATTCACTTTTCCATATCAAACACCTTCACATATCAACCAATCATATAGCTGAAATCACACAGCGGTTTTCTATGAGATTAACGCCTTCAAATTGCCTACCTCTAATCTAATATGATATCACGCTCAATAAATAAATCACTGCATTATTATTCTCATCATCATTCGCGAGCCTCCGTAGCTCAATCGGTATTGATAAAGCCCTTTGGTCGAAAATACCTGGGTTCGATTCCCGTCAGTGACGTAGAAACCTTTATTTGGTCTCTTTCGACGAAAGGACAGCTAGCCGGTCTTATAAGGAGGTAGAGTTTTTTTTTTTTTCACTAGGAAAATCGGGTTTTTCGTCTCCCCGAGCAGACACACGAACCAAAGTATTCAATCTTTGGGGCGGTTTGGAAGGGCAAAGGACAGCTCCATAACAGGGCACTAAGCCTAATAATAATAAGATCATCATCATCATTATCATCATTCTCGAAACTGATCACATGTAATTCAGTTTTTACTCCTACTTCTCCCAGCTGTCAGCTTTCATAATGTCATCATTCCAAAATCATTCTTCCTGTTCCCCATCACAAAGTGAAAGAACTGTTTCCTTTCGAGCATGCCTGACTAATATCCTTGCATAATCATTAGGAGGAAAATAGATGTATAATCTAAATAAGCAAGAGAAATATGACGTGGAAGGAATATTGTGCATATAAGGATAATATAAATTAAGAAAATTATTAGTAACAGCCCAGAAGAGTCACAACGGATATGGCGAAGCAAGCTAAAGACAACCCAAAGGAATTCAATCATTATGCTGTAAATAAATGAACGAATGATTATGAAAGAATAACTCTACTGAATGCAGAAAGTGTGAGGGTGATATATGATTACACTCACTGATAAATGATTACACTCACTGCAAACTCTTCGACAGAAAAACAAATTCAGGTAAATGAGGAGGATGCAATAAAGCTGCTGTACAAATTGAATAAGAATTCGACAATAGGGAATGATGAGATAACAACACGGTTGCTAAAAGAGGGTTCAGCTGAAGTGGCTATTCCTTTCACCACGCTATACAATTTGAGTATCAAACCAGAGAAAACTCCACAAGAGCTGTAAGAACGTATGGTAATCTCGTTGACCAAAAGTGGCACAAAGACTGGTGTATCCCAATATCACCCCATAAGTATATCTAGAGTGATGGTGATGCAGATTTTTGAAAACTTGATAGGATCTGGCATATAGAAATCATTCACAGAGATTCTATACTTTGTAATTATAAATTGATAAGAGAACTACTGATTGACGTATGTCAAATGTGATATACGGGGAATGTGAGTCTGCCAGATTTAAGGTAACTAGAAGTGTGTGCCAGCAGGATCAGTCCATTATCCATTGTTATTCAATCGTTATGTTACTGACATTCAAAAGGATTTGACATGCGAGCGACATACAGATATTAATGGGAAAAGCATAAAAGTGGGAGAAATTGTGACAAGAGAGAGTAAGAGTATTGTGTGAGGATTCGATAATGAGTGGTATACCTAATGAGAGAATGACAAAAGAATGTTGTCCAAGTGCTAAGATAAAGGATGGTAGTGACGCTGTAAGTATGCATAAGAAAGAAACCAACGAGTTAATTGCTTTGGCTCGCAAAAATTATTTGAAAGGTGAGAAATATACAATGAGAGAAGATATGAAACAGTTGTTAGTGGAAGCCAACATGAAATGTAACAAAATAAGGATTGTGATTCTCCTGACTCGGTATGATAGTATGGAATAAATGAGAAGGGTATGATTGCCAATGTGTTATCAAGATTGTACAGAAGGAATGGTGTAGAGTAAATTGATGTATGGAGTGAATTCGAGGTACAAAAGGACTTTATATATATGCCTGACGTACTACATTTAAATGGTTTTGGAGTTAGATGTTTGGGAAAAGTGCTGTTCAGTGAGAATATGGTAATGCATAACCAGGTAAAATAGAGATAGTAGGGAGGAGGAAACTAACATGTCTCTGGTCAGCCTTGTGATAAATGAGGTATACAGTAATGATTATTCGATACTGTACATTGGATTTCACAAGTTTCCAATTTGAATGGGTTGGTAATAATATTTCACAAGTGTAACCATGGGTACAAAGGGATGTCGAAATGCATGTACACAAATGCAACAAGTATCAGGAATAAGGGGAAGATTTGGGGAATGTTCAGCTCGATATAGCCAAAAATTATAGGCATCAGTGAGACTGGGTTGATGAAAATGATACAGTTATCTGCATAGAATGTAAACAGTATTGTATTTTCAGGATGACAGAATAAACAAGACAGGAAGTGAGATATTGCTGATGATAGCTGAAGAATTACAACCAACAAAATTAGAAGTTAAAATGGATTTTAGGTCTGTGGGAGATCATTTGAAGCTGACTGGTGTAGGATAGAGGCAAATAAGACAAAACACAGTTTTGGGTGCTGCTATAGACCAGCGGCTCTGCAGAAAGAGGTAAGTACACTGTATCTCCAGATTAACACAATCCGTGCAAGCAAAACAATTATTATGGGAGAAATTAACCATGGGGTACATCGATTGGAGGGAGGAAATGACGCATGGCAAAAAGAAAGTGGAATATACAGTTTGCAGTTGCTAAGTGATAATTATGAAACAACGAGAGCTGCAAAGAAAGAAACACATTGTGGAGGAAATATAAACAAAAAATGATTAGCATACTCATGAGCAGTATAAACTGCAAGCAAGAAGGGTGACTAGTATTGTAAGGAAGACCAAATCAGACTACCAGAGATAATTCGGCAAACAGGCTAATTGTCCATAATCCATAATAAATCCAAAAGGGTTTTTGTTATGTTGCAAGTAAGAGGAAATATGACTATGGTAGAATTACTTTAAACAATGCTTATGATAGGAAGGTGACTCAAACCAAATAAATAGTTGAGTTACTAACTGATCATTATGTAAAATATGCAAAATTCCATTATGCAATATGCATTATGCAAAATATATGTGGTAATTTTGCAGTTGTTGAAGTTACAAAGATGCATATCAACATTGAGGTAGATGAATAGGAGGTGTTCACCATATCAAAAAATATGGATGTGAACACAATGGAACTGTATGGCATATCAGACCCTGTACTACGTCAGGGTTTCCAAAAGTTCTTGCTAAAGTGGAGCCATAAAGCAATCAAAATTTTTTGCCGACCCCTCGTAACTCAATATTTAAAATAAACATGAAAAAAGGAAGAAATCAGTTAACACTCCCGATTTTACAATTCAGTGCTTCGTAAGTTTAAAATTTTAAGTTCCTTTAATGACTACAGTGCAGTGTTTTGAACTGCCGAGTTTTTTAAAGTATGCTATGATAGATGTAATTTGTAGCATCATACCATTTTCTGCATTTAGCCTGTTTCTATATTTAATTTTAGTAGCTGCATATAGTGTGAATACCTTTTCACAGAGATATGTTCTTGAAAAAGTATCACCAAATTCAAAGCTTGAAAAGCAATTTCTGAGTATTTCTCATATAAGTCAATTCAAAATGTTGAAAGTTCACTTTCTTTAAATTTGACTTTCAATTCATATTTAGTTGAAATTTCTATTAGCTGCTGCTTCTCCTTTAAAGAAGGCTTGTGTTTGTGGAATCAACAAAGTGATCTTGAATCCAAAAAAAATTCTCTATATTAGATACAAAATATTGGCCAACTAATTCGCTCAACTTAGATGTAGAGAGATAGAGGCTTTTATATCTGCATACAGGGAAAGCTGGTTGGTGAGAAGAAATTCACAGAGATCTTGGAATGCATTCATTCCAAAGCTTTAGTTTGCATTGGAGCGCATTGATCTTACCTTGATCCTTGAAATATGTAACCTTACTGCCTTGCAATCAAAGATTTGTTTCATTTCAATTAGCTAATATACCTGAGAGAATAAGCCAATCTCTGCATCCAAAAATTTATCTTTTAATTTAAAGGGTAAATCGCGTTGTAGTTCAGTATTAATATAAACTTAATAGTAAAAAATGAATTGTATATTATAATAATCTTAATTAATAATATAAACAAGTTGACATTCTTAGTGTTTTATTCATTTTGTGTATCTATAAAACGGATACATCTCCATGAAAGCGTTCAAAAATATGTACTCTTTCTCAGCACACATCCATGATTCAAAGAAAACGTGCCAGTTAGTGGTTGGTTCGGGTAATGTTAATGTGATTTTAAAGAGGTTTTAGAGAGACCGTTACCTTTTCTCCTCATAAAAAAGGAAAATGTGGGCGATAAAGGGAAACTACACTTACTCAAGATCGCTAACTAGTGAGGAAAAGCAAAATAAATATTGTCTTCTGTAGACTTAAATAGAGATTGGCAGCTAGTGGGTTAATGTTTCTAACATATCAGTCCGTCGAAATTTATTGAAAATAGTCAGAACTGCTCAGAGACCAAAAAAGAAAAATATTGACGAAGGCTATGCAGAAAAAGAATCTCCAATGGGCTTTGTATCACTGGAGTACAATCTTTGTACTACAGTGATTACAAAGTTTACACTGTTGAGAAGTGGAAGAAGGTCATTCTCAGATGAGAGTAATTTCTTTGTCGGATAGTGAGTATCCTATGTTAGCAAATGAGTAGGCAAGAAGACTTCTCCCGCCCACATTCAAATAGCTCCTAAACACCTAGCTAAAAAGTTGTTTTGGGATTCTTTTACACATGACAGTCTAGAATAACTTGTGAATGTTGAGGGTATGATAAAAAGTGACAATACATATTGGAGGAAAAAAATATTGGAGAAAGGAATGGTCCCAGAGATCCAGAAAGACAAAGAACTCATCTTGCAACAGGATCTCGCTTCATCCCATACTTCAAAACAAGTGAGATTCCCTTAAAAATCACATCCAACTGCTTCCGTGGCCATGAACCTTTTTGACATTAACCCAATAAAAAATTTATCAGATATAATGAAAAAGAGATTTGGAAAATTAAATTGTGTTTTTATGGAGAACTTTGTTTATGGCGTCGATGACATCTTCTAATAAAGTGATAAAGGATAACTTAATACAATCATTATAAAATTATGGTTTCAAGATGGAGAAATCAGAAAGTGTGTTCTACATTGGTAGAGTACAAGACTAATGAACTTCTTAGGAACAGAAGAGCACATATAAATTAGTAGGTAAAGTTTGAGTTTAATTTTTGTACTATTTTCTTGAGAAAGTAAATCGTTTCTTTAAAATTCGAGTCTTCGGTTTCATTTGTTCCCTACTGTAGTTCCTGAACCAGTTATGCAGTGTTCCTCTTACCCTGAATAAGTATAGTTTGGTCAGCAGTTTGTCATGCTCAAATGAGTCAAAGCTTTGGTTAAGTCAAGAATTATAAGGAGAGCGCACTTGTTGTTTTTATGGAAAGCTTTGTTTATGGCATCGACGACATCTTCTAATAAAGTGATAGTGCTTTTGTCTTCTGGAAGCCGTATTGGGTTTGTGAGATAACACAGGCCTACAAAATTCGAGTCATGAAAAGTCGTCTGGAAACTATTAACTGTTTCTGATCTTTTTTTTTACTACTGATTTCTAATAACTCTTCCCTTTATTTCTATCACGTAAGGAATTTTCACAAAATGGATCTCAATATTACAGTAAAATATCTTTAAAACGCATTATATTAAGTAAAATAACAGTATTTAAAAATTTCCGTAAACGTTTTTGTAATGAAAGTATTGGAAAAAAAATTTAATTAAAGTAATTAAAGATTAATCTAAGAGCCTGTGTAGCTCAGTGGATGTGGCGTTTGCACACCACCGCGCTAGGCCGCACGAAGGAAGTCTTGGTTTCGAGTCTAGTCGGCGACTAGAGGAAATTTTTCTAAGCCTTTTTTCGACCGGTTCCCGAGTTAGTCGATCTCTGGCACGGGCAAGCAGGTTTTTCCTCCCGGAAACTCGGGTTTTTCGTCCTGTAAACTCAAGAAAATCGACCGTAGAACCCACATTATTTCAGACATTAAATATATTGTGTTAGGGTTAGAGACCACGAGATGGCGGCACATTTGAGCCGTCTCTCTTCACTGCGTACCGCTTAATTAGTGATAGCCTTGGGCCATCTGTCTCTGATTGGGTACCAGTGGAGATTGAACTGCCCACTCAGTCTCCAAAAGTTAGATAGGGCTAAATGGCCTCGCCTCCTCCCGTATATACGGGAATAAAAAGGCGTTAGTTGATTTTTTTTTATTTTAAAGATTAATCTTTAGTACATAGTTTATATTTCGTTGTAGTGTCTTTTTCTTTTGCTTCAAATCTTCTTTTTGAACTTTTTCTGTAAAGTTCTTTTCCAGGTCGTCTCTGTGCAACATCCAGCAATAGTTCGCCATCATGTTGACATTCCACCTGCTCTGAAACCTTCTTTCAATCTCGTTGATGTCTTGGTGGAATCGCTCTCCTTGGTCTTCGTCGACAGACCCCAGATTCTCAGGAAAGTAGTCTAAATGGGAGTTGAGAAAGTGCACTTTTAACCTCATGGAGTATCCCAAATCCTTGAATTTCTGCAGCATGTCTTCCACAATCATTTTATAGTTGAGGTCCTTGTGATATTCTAAAATGTTCCCACCTCTTTCAAAGCTTTCCACGCTTCTTTTTCAATAGTTTCCATTTTTTCTTCAAACAGTTGATCGTTCATAAGTTTCCTGATGTCCGTACCGATAAAAATACCTTCTTTCAATTTTGCTGTAGATAATCTGGGAAATTTTGCACAGATGTATTTAAAACACTCTCCTTCTTTCGACAAAGCCTTGATAAATTGCTTCATCAATCCGAGCTTTATGTGAAGTGGGGGTAAAAGGATTTTTTCCTGAGCAACCAAAGTTTCGTGTAACACATTTTTACTTCCAGGTTCTAATGTGACTCTTTCTGGCCATTGCTTCTTGATCCAGTATTGCTCTCGATCTCGGCTGTCCCACTCGCAAAAGCACAGGTATTTTGTGAGTCCTCTTTGTTGTCCCAAAATCATGGATAGGACTTTAGGATCACTGCAAACTGTCCATCCATTATCAGTATACTTATTTTTGCTGAGAATGAAGACAAAATTTTGTATCGTTCTTTCAAATGCACGGAATGTGCTACAGGTACAAGCATACTTATTGTAATTATTCTTAGTATGAGTTTCCTGTATAATGACTATATCTATTTGGTGGTAGTTCAGGATCTTAATAAGAACTTCGCATTTAGCCCTACTTATGCCGTTTATATTTAATTGGCATATTTTTAAGAGTGGGCCCATATTCTTGGCTGTCAGGTCTTCAGTAGGTGTATGTCGATTATTTGAGGGTCTGTGTCCGTGAGTCCTACTAAGAGAGTACGGAGCCATCTACCACTGTAGACTATTTAGCGTTGTCCAGGGTGCACCATGAGGAGGCAGTCTACATAGCCACGAGAGAAGTGAAACAAACACTAAAAAACTTAAAACCGATCCATCATCATCATCACTATCTCAGGCGTTTACTTCCAAGAAACTTATCCAGGCAATTAACTCGAGGACTGGTAAGGTGGCTGGACTTGATAACATCTACCCTAAATTTATCAAGAACTGCGGTCCAAAAACTATTAAATGGCTTACTTCTATGTATAATAACATTCTGGACTCTGGTGTGCTCCCATCAATTTTTCAAAGATCTAAAATCATTGCCATCTTAAAACCTGGCAAAGAATCTACAATTGCTTCCAACTAACGATCTATTGCCTTGCTAAGCATCTGTCTGAAACTTCTGGAAAGAATGATATATAACAGAATCTCTCCACGTATGCACAATACAACTCCTCAGGAACAGCTGGCTTCAAACCTGACAGAAGCTGTTGCGATCAAGTACTGGTCTTGACAACCTTCATAGAAAACGGCTTGAAAAACAATTGAAAACAATAACGGTATTTGTGGACCTCTCTGCTGCCTATGAAAGAGTGTAGAGAGAGGCAATCATTTTAAAATTCTTAGAAACTGTCCCATCCCAAAACTAGCTAACTTACTTAACCAAATACTAACAAACAGAAGGATCCAAGTATCTCTCAATGAATCCAAAATTAAATTCTTTAAGATAAAAAATGACCTACTCAAGAGTAAGTTCTCGCCCTGTTGTTTTTTAACTTATATATTAGTAATATCTCAGTGACAAGATCAAGGAAATTCAAGTATGCTGACGATAATGCTATTGCAATTCAACATTTTGCATTTTAAAAATGTGAAAACGTCTTAACTGAAAATCTGGCTGTAATTGATAAATACTTTAGACGATGGCGACTAAAACCCAACCTGAACAAAACTGAAGCTACATCCTTTCATTTAAGTAATATGCAGGCTAATTATATCCCAAACTATATCCTTCAGAAATAAACTGGTAAAATTTAACAATCATCCAAAATACCTAGGATTACACTAGACAGAAGTTTGACATTTAAATAACATCTATGATATATCGCTGAAAAATTAAAAACTCGTAATAATATAATGCATAATCTTTCTGACACTTCTTGGGATTCTGATCCCAACACACTGTACACTGTCGCACTGTCTTTGATCTATTCTACAGCAGAGTATTGCGCTCCTGTGGTTGAACAGCGCACATACTTCTCTTGTCGATGTCCAGCTGAATCAAACTATGAGGATAATCTCTGTTGCTCTAAGATCTACTCCTTGTTACTGCTCCCAACTGTCAGTATTATAGCCCCTCCCTCGGTTTGTTGGACTCAAGCCTTAAGCAAATTATGGACAAAATTAATCGAAAATAATTTCTTACCTATCCACCAAAACATTTCCTTCCATACCTCACAAAGACTGAAATCCAGGCACCCTGCCTGGAGGAGCGCAATAAAGATGAACGACCAGAGCTTCGATCTGTGCGAGTCATGGACCAATTTAAATCAGGTCAGAACAGGACACGGGAGATGTAAACATCTCCTGCATAAATGGAAATTGCCCGATACCCCAAACTGTCAATGGAAAAGTGGGATTCAGACTATTCACCACATTGTGCTTAAGTGTCCTATCTACTCATTCTCTGAAACCAAAGAGGACTTTTTAAACTGACTCCTGAATCCCTGGAGTGGATCTTGGATTTAAGGATTAATCTCTGATTCTTAATTTTAATTAATGTAACCTAATGTACCCCTTTTAATATAATTTTTGCAATTGTTTTTCTGCTATTTTTATGTAATGTGTATGTAATATTTTGAGACCTGTGCATCATACGCTAAATAAATAATTGCAATTATGGAGAAGAACAGCTTTGAAGCTTCTTTTTGAGGAATCGATAACGACCTCCAATCGATGACTTCATATTTTACGTTGAATTTGCTTATCAGTCCGGATATATCTGCAGTAAACTAAATCACCTTCCTCTGAAAAGTAAGGAAGAAAATCTCTTTCTCTATATCTAAACCAGGAGAAAGATGTGCTAGGGGATAACAAATTCTTTTCGTTTAGTCTCGAGCCCAGAAGTTCTGAAGATTCTTTAGGAAGAACAGAATTTCTGAAACAAGTCGTTTAAATCGGTGTGTGAAAAAAAGTTCAGGTGAAAACTTTCAGAAATATGATAACCTTAGTAGCCAACGACTAAAGTTCAACTAAAGAATCACACAAGAAAATGTAAGTGTCTGTAACAACAGGAGAGTCATACATGATCTCGGCGAATCAGACTCAAAGTAGCCACCTGCGCTTTTATCTTGCATTCCCCCTTCCCTCTTCTATCTTAAGAATGAAAAATTTCAAGGAATTTTTTTTATTTATCATAAAAAGGCACTTCAAAGAAGAATTTATACAACTAATTAGCTGTAAATAAAGGAAAATGAAAATAAATACCAATGCTGAATTTAAATCTAAATACTACTAATAAAAACGATAAAATTAGAAATTGGGTAAAATTGGCAGGTGATGGAATTTTTTTACTATTTTTTCTGAACTGAGCACCTAAAAATCTATAAGAATCAATTATTACTTCTCAGACAAATTTTTCATCGCAGGCCTGTATAACATTATACTGTAAATTGTTCTGTAGTCTAATGTGTGTTATTTTTTCAAGAATTTTAGAGTTGACCGGTAGGTTAGTTATTGGTCTGTAGTTCTGCATATCATTTCTCTTGCTATGTTTGTAAATTGGCATAATTATACCAGTTGTTATTTGTTATTGAATATGAATAGTGTCGAAAATTATGTTCTTCAGTCTCAGAAGTATAGGATTTATTTCTTCAAGGTATGTTAAAAGGTCTGTGAGTCTTATATTGTCTATTCCTGGAGTGGTCTTTGGTTTTAGTTGTAAGAGCACTTCCTTCAGTCCCTACTTTCTTATGTATGGAAAATATATGGTTTGCTGTTGACTTTTTTGTTGAAAGTTGGTAGATTTTTTTTTGAGTTATGTCATGTTTTTGGTGAAGGTGCAGTTGAATAAGTCTACTAGTTCTTCTTGTTTCATATTCTGACCGAACCTTTTTGCGATAAAATCTTGTGTGTGATTCTTAATTTGTTTGTGTAGGCTATGTTGTTTTTTTGTATATTTCTGTGAACATTAGTTAAAATTCTCGTATAAAGTTACAGAATCATTTATTTTGAGAAGATAAGTCCAGTCTGTATAATTTATAAGGTTGTCAGCAATGTTCTTAAATACTTTAATAATCGAGTAGTGCGGTGTTGGGGGGAAGCAGGAGGAATTGGCATATTGAAACAAAGCTGATACAAAGTAGTGATCGGCGAGAATGTGTCTTCTCCTGTTGAGGAGTATATGGTGGTGTTTATGTTGTACTGACATAGTATATCAAGGTGGGTTAGTGGTTGAAGAAGCATAGTCAAGGGTACATATGTCAACATTGCCTCTCAGGATAAGTTCATATTTTGTAAGAGGTTAAATGCCACTTAACCATGCTTCTAATTCGTGCAGAAAGCTGAGAGGTTTGTTATCTGGGATTTGTATATTATGTTTATTGTGGATTCGAGGCTACTTCTATTGTTATGTTAAAACCGAGACTCTTTTTCGGTCATGCTGTATTTTTCTTTGATGAATGGCCGCCCCCTCTTTTGTTTTTTCTACATATGGTTATTAATGTTTTATGCATAATTTTCTGTCATATATCGCAACGCCTATGTGCAAGACTTCTTGCATAAAATGAATAAGAATTCAGCAATATGGACGGATGGGATAACAGCATTTGCGATAAAAGAGTGTTCAGCTGAACTGACCATTCCTTTGACCAGGCTGTTTAATATGAGTCTCATAACAGGGAAGATTCCTCAGGAATGGAAGGAATGTATGGTAATTCCATTGCACAACGGTGGTGCAAAGACAGGTGTATCCAACTATCGACCAATTAGTATCTTACGAATGGTGGTGAAGATTTTGGAAAAATTGGTAGGGGCTTGCGCTTGCATTCAGAAATAGGTTGACATTGAATCTCTACTTTGTAATGACCAACATGGGGTTACTAAGGGAAGGTCGTTACTAACAACTTGCTCACATTCTATAATAATGTTACCTCTGAACTAAGCAAGGGGAATGGATACTCCGTGATACTTTTGGATTTTGCTATGGCTTTTGACAGAACACAGCATGGCAGACTGCTGCATAAATTGGGGAAAATGGGTTTGGGTTAAAGAATATTAGCATGGATAAGAGGTTGTTTGAATGACAGCTATCAAAAAGTGGTATATGAGGGATGTGAGTCTGCAAGATTTTAAGGTAACAAGTGTTGTACCACAAGGATCAGTGCTTGGTCCACTGTTTTTCAATCTGTACATTAATAATATTGGGAAGGATTTGACAAGTGACATACGGCTATTTGCTGATGATGATGCCAAGAGAGGTAGGGTAATCAGGAATGCTGCTGATATGCAGTACTTGCAGAATGATTTGAATAGGCTGGAATTGTGCGCAATGGAAAATGGTGTCAGTTCAACGTCAGTAAATGTAAAGTCATTCACTTCGGCATGATAAAACATCCACTGTATTATTATTATAATGGTGGGATTATGCTTGAAAAAAACTGATGAGGCTAGGGATCTTGGAGTGTTACCGGATAGGAAGTTGAAGTTTTGGGGCCATGTGGCAAAGACTTCAAATATAACTCAAAAGATAATTGCAATGATGAAACGAACGTTCACATGTAAAGATAAGGATGCCATTTTGCCTCTTTACAAGGCCTTGATAAGACTTCACTTGGACTATTGTGCACAGGTCTGGTCTACTGGTTTCTGTTGTGATTCTGATATATTGGAGATAGTACAAAGAAGAGCGTTAATAATGATATCTCGATTGTGGAATACTGATTATGAAGACAGATTGAGAATTTGTAGACTGCAGACACTATCAAACAGGAAAGAGGGGGAGATATGATTGAAACTGACAAACATCTAAAATGGTCATACAGGATTTCAGTTGATGAGGGCTATATTTTTCTCTCAGAGATTCGTGCATAATTGGAACGGATTGCCATTTGACGTTGTGAGCACAAGTAGTAGGAATGAATTCAAGAATGAGTATGATAGTTGGTGTGTGTGTGTAGTATGTGATCTCCCTCGATTAATCTCTGATTTTCTGGAGGTCTCTCTTAATGATAATAATAACTTTGATCAGGATTAGTAAGTCTGTGTTTGCCAAGATGCTGTTGAACAGTGTTATCAACATAAACCAATGTTTTTATTTATATTTTTATGTTTGTGTGTATAGTTAATTCAGTAATTTTTTGTGTGTGTGTGTGAGTGTTGTTCTGTCCACTTCTTCAAAGAATCAAAGACCTTCAAATTTACATTTACTGACGATGTTATCTCAAACTATAGCATTGAGATCTCAGATTTGAGATCTCAATGCTATAGTTTGCAGAAATAATTTTAAAGCTTTAAATGGTGGGAACAGTTAATGCACTATATCAGAAGCATAGCTTGGGAGGAGAGAAGGGGGCAGTCCTCCACCGGTGGCTTTGAACCTTTTTGAACAGTTAATTCTAAAATACAGTCTCGAGAACTCATTTCCAAAGATTGTAACACTACTGCGAAAATCCTCACAATTGCTGTAAGTGTTGCTAGTTGTGAGAGGAGTTTTTCTAAATAAAATTGATTCAGAATTATCTACATTATTATGAAATAGACTTCGACAATGTCATCGACGATTTGGCTAACAGAAAAGCAAGAAAAATAACATTTTAGAATGTTGAAATTAAAGTTTTACTTCAAAAATAAACATAGTGTTTTAATTTATTTCCCTATACGGCGTTTTGACTTTTTATAGTATTTTAGTGTGTATTGAGAGGGGCGGTAAACTCAGGGACCATCCTGGGAGGCAAAAGCTCTAGCTACACTACTGCAGCCATTCCTCATCGAATCTTTTTAATTATCTCAAAAGCAAGTTACTTGTCAAGGTTTTGGATTAAATTGTCCATATCTAGATCATTAATCTTAAATAACTTACCTGTGAATCCTCCGACACGTCCTCCAGGCCGTCAAAATTAGTGCAATGTCACAGTTAATAAGAAAACTACTAAATTATCACAAGTCAAAATTTAATCCTCACAATTCATCATTCTACTCTTATGCTCTAATCGCAATACTACTCAAACTCTCTACTCAACAACCTAATTCCATATGTCTGCAAAAAATATTGAACTTTGAACTTTGAACTTAATTGGTTGATGGACTGAGTCCTTGACTCTTCATCCCTTCTTCTGGATTTTAGTGTGTGGGTGATGGGATTATTGTGGGTAATTTACCCGCTCATTGTGAGCATTGAGGCTGTATCAGTTTTCTCTTGCGATGGAGAATTCCGGTTTTTTATGTTTAAAACGATGTGAAGGTTTGTAGTCCGCTGCTTGTCAAATTAGCTGATTTGGGTGATTATTTGTGATTGTGAAGATTTCTCTGCAATGCCTATCATGTAGGTCTTGATACCTGGAAGATTGGCTTCTTGGTGTAACTGGATGTTTCTGATGAACCACGGGGCATTAAATGTTATTCTTAGGCATTTATTCTGGATTGTCTGTAATCTGTTGATGTCGATTTTAGCTGTGTGACCCCAGGTTGGTGAGGCGTAAGTTAGTTGTGGTCTGATCACTATCACTGATTTGTAGAGGAGAATTTTGTTGCTTATGCTCAGGAAACTGTTCCTATTCAAAAGCGGATATAGCTGTGCTATTGTCTGACTTGCTTTAGTGGTGACACTATCTATATGTGCCTTGAAATTTAGACGTCTATCAAGATGATCTTCCAGATATTTGGTAGAATTGTGCCAAGAGATGATTTTACCAAATATTTGTATGCTTGTATTCGGTGCTGCTTTAGGTCTGGTGAAAAGTACTGCAGAGCGTTTTCTTGGGTTGATTGCGATACCCATTTGGTGTATCAATTGTCCAGTTCATTGACTGTTCTCTGCAGCTTGATTGTGTCCAGATGTGGACGGAGGGAACTGGCTATAATGATTTTATCATCGGCATATAGAGCGGTAATAGATGGGGACAATTTGGGGAGATCTGCCATGTATATGGAGAAGAGTAGGAGGAAATAATGGAGAACCTTGAGGGCCTCCAGCCGTGATTCTCCTCTCTGTGGATCTGATCCCATTGAGTTTTATTTAATATTTTCTGTTATGCAGATATCATTTGATAAATAGAACTAGTGGTAATTGAATTCCGACTTCGTGTAGCTTAAAAATTAGTCCGTGATACTACACTCTATCAAATGTCCGAGTGATGTCCAGGAAAACTGTGCCAGAGTGTTGGTGCCATTCATTCCTTTGGGTTATATATTCGACAACTCTGTAAATTTGTAGCGTTCTGGAGTAATATTTCCTAAAGCCGAATTGCTCATCTTGAATGACATGGTTGATATCTGCTGCCTCTTGAACCCGTGTGAGAATAGCCCGTTCGGCTATCTTACCTACGCATGAAAGCAGGCGGATCGGTTTGTAATTTTCAGAAAACTGTGTATTTTTTCCAGATTTGGGAATTATGAAAACGTTAGCAAGTTTCCATCGCTCTGGGAAATAATTTAGTCGAAGGATGGCATTAATGGTCGCTACCAGATGCATAACCCCTTTGCGGGGCAGTAGCTTGAGCACCTTGTTTTTTATTCCATCTGGACCCGGAGCCATTTTGTTATTTCGGTTTCTTAAGATCTCATATATTTCTGTTCGTGACACGGATTTGTTGTTGGATTGGAGTGAGAGGTTTTGAGTGATTTTACGCACTTGGGTGTGGATTTTTCTTATGAAAATTATATCTGTATTGATATAATTGGGGCTGCATTGTTTTTCTAGGTTTTCAGCAAATGCTTCAGCTTTTTCCTCGTCGTTTCAGTCAACACTATATTCACCTTGGATTGGAGGAAGTGTAAAATGCTTTGAACGGAGTGATCTCATCATTCTCCATATTGATTGATCCCCTGTTTAATTGATGAATTTTGTTATTACAAAATTCACCAATTAAACAATTAAATATAGAGCAACGAAGCTGGTTCGGTATGACCTAAAGGATCACCGTAACTGCTTTGTTGCACTATTAACTGCTTGTTTATCCTCTGGGTCCATTGTTCTCTGATATTGTCTTCTTAATCTGATTTTCTCTTGGATAAGACGTTTTATATCCTCTAGAAATTTATTTGATGGTGCACATTTGGTCATATTTGTTACCTGTATTATCGCTGTCAGTAGTTGTTTTTCAAGAGTTTTCACCACTTTTTCTATATCTTTGGTGGATGTTATATGCGGTAGTGGACCAAGGTTTTCCTGGAAGGCTGAGGGAAGTTGTTTCCAATTTATAAATGTGGTGGTATTTTCCGTTAAATCTTGTATGGTGCCTAATTGTAATATGATGTGGCTATGATCAGAACTTAAGTCGTTTGTTGCTTGTATTTGATAGCTGTGCGCTATGTTTTTTAATATAGCTATATCTAGTTTATTAGGACGTCTGGTTGCTCCGTAATGTGTGGGTTTAGTGGGTCCTATCCGTGAAGTGGTATAAGAGTTGTGTATTCTTCGGTTAATATTTGAGTTTCTGCTATTCCAGAATTTTTGGCATTAAAATCTTTGGCTATGATCACTGCTCTGCTGTATTTAGTATCACATCTAAGTCAGATTCAAGGAGTTTTTTATTTGGGGAATTGTAGGCTGCATATATCCTGATGCTGTTTATGTTTTCCATATGTATTTCTATTCCTGTAGTTTCCATGTGTTCTGTTTGGGGTTCGGCTATTGAATTATGTTTTATATTTCTTTTCACAAAGATGGCGGTGCCTCCACCTCTGGCATAGCATCTGTCTGTACAGTAAGTGCTATAACTCTTAATTCTGATCTTGTCACGTGGATGGAGATGAGACTCATTTATGGCGATGATGTCTGCTTGGGTTTCTGCTGCAAATTACTGCAGCTCCTGTAATTTATTAGATAGACTGTTTCTTTTCCTGGAAACCATTTGTAGCGATTTCGGTTTTCTTTTAGCCTTATCCATTAAGAATTTCAACAAGGAGTGACTGTGTGTGCCTTAAGATGGTAATCTTGGCTTATTGAATTGGATTGGTTTGTCGGAGTTCAGCAAGAATTTCACCTATGTGACTTGTTATGTTCGGTAGGATAGGTTTGTTGTGACTGATTTGGTTTTGGGTCTTTTTGGAACGCTGATCTTGTAACTTCAGCATATGATCTTCCATCCGTTGTGGAGACTATGGCTTGATGGGAGGACGTGTGTTCTTGTATAGGTTTACTGGTTTTGAGTTGTGTCTTTTGTTTTGGAGAAATGCTATACAGTCCCTATAGTTTGCAGGGTGTGGGCCTCCGAAATTTGCACACGTTACTGGATGTGTGCGGGGTTTTTGGCATTCATTTGTTGCATGTTTGCCACCACATTTCACGCAACGAAATTCAGCCTTGCAGCATCGTTGTGCATGCCCAATCTTCTGGCATCTATGACATTGCGTTGTAGTTGATTTATGTTTCAATGACTCAACTTTTATGACTAGATCACAGATGGTTTGGAGATTGTATATATGTTTTTGGTCTTTACTTATTTCCACTAGAATTCGGGGATAGGGTGTTTTATCAGCTCTCCCCATTTGCAGGGCCGCATTTACCATTAGGCGCGTGAGGCGCAAGATGGGCCTCACTCTCTAGGGGGGCCTCATTTTAAAATGTTACTCCTCACAAAGAACAATAAAAAAGAGCATAGCTATAGTTGCAAAATAAAATACTTATTTTTAAATATTAAATTCATAATATAAAAACTAGAGGCCATTAAAAAAATTTGACGCTTCCCGCTTCCATTTGAAAATTGTTCATCCCTTAGAATATAAAACTAACAGGAACTCTGTATTCTATAAAATTCATGTAAGTAAGCGTATCATTTCTTTGCTGGACGTATAAAGACGTCCAGCAAACCTGGATAATATTCTGTCCACCTACTGAAAGAACATGGATAAGTACTGTACTTTGACCGTCATGTCCATTAGAACATCATGCGATAATCCTTCACGCTGAAAAGAACACTTAACTACATTACCTGGAGTACGTAGTAGCTAGGTTCTGTGGCCTACAGCAAGAAACGCAGTTGCTTGCCGTTTGCTCGGAAACCGGAATCTAAGTTATATCAGACTAAATACCTATGAGTTATATTCATTTTGCTGATTGTTTTTATCATATAATTATTGTTTTAATGCCAGCGTAAAACAAGAAATTCTTTCATACTTTTTTCACTTCATATTGTATCACTTTGGAAGATCAATGTCACTATCAATTTTTTTTTTATTTTAATCGCCAATACATTTTGAAATTCTCCAATAACTTGATTGAAGATAATTATTTTTGTCAAACAATTATTTTATAAATTCATGAAAATCCGAATCTAAAAATGAATACAGCCTCCATCTGTTCCAAATTAAGTTTCCTATTTTATTCATAATCATAGTTCGAAGGTTAGTTATTATACGTAAATCTTGAATCATATCATGTAAAGCATAATTTTTATAACGTAATCTGTAGTTTTTGCATTTCAACTTTCTTGGTTTCTCCCCTAATCACTCACTACAAATCAAAATAAACGGCAGTTGTGAAGTCAACTGTTATGTACATATTTTCTGCTAATTTCGATATTATGCAGCAGTTTTGAAGTAGCGATATTTTCCCTACAGTTTATATTTTGAAACATGTGTAGGTGCATGCGTCAAAATTAAATTTTATCTCCAAAATTTTCATAACAGAATTAATTCGCCTTTAATGGCTAACTTCCCCTCCCAAAATTTTCGCCACACACACACACACGCACATACCACTAGATAAGATGCGCGCACTTTCTTTTTGTTTGAATTCATTATTTTTTCAAAGTAATTGCACTGTTGCAGTTTTAAGCAAAAGACAAAGGCGTAGAATCTAATCAAATAGCACTGGATATAAATTAAAAAGACTCACAATCGGAAACCCCGAATAATGCAGTTTAACACCATTTGTTATTCACAAAAAAAATAATAAAAATAAAAATAAAAATAATCGTTCCTAAAATTGAAATGTGTGAGCCATATAAATCTAATTTTGCAAGGAAAGGAAACAAAATGTCATATTTATTTCAATAACTGTTATTTAAAAAAATATAAATATTTCACATAATATTTACAATGCAAACAAACATTTTGATTACTTGTTTTAGCACATGTGAAATTCGTTTTTATTTGGGAAGAGACACAATACGTAAATTGTTCAGCAAAAAATGGTCAATCCAAGAAATACAGTGCACATACCTACAATAATGGTATCAGGAATAATAATAATAATAATAATAATAATAATCCGTTTACGGCGGGGGGGGGGGATAATTGCATTTTAACAGATAGAATGCTGATGAAGTTTCATCAGCATTCTGCCTTTTTATTAGGTCAAAGGGATTGTCACTATATTTGGAACAGATATATTCAACATAACTTAGCCAGTTTTATTGTAAAAAGTGTCACATTTGAAGAAATATTAACAGCATAATAATAAAATAGCAAAATTCATAATGCTTCAGAATAACTTGATAATTATGATAATACCAAAACAAGATGAGACACATCTGTAGAAATCTATTATTATTATTATTATTATTATTATTATTATTAATATTATTATTATTATTATTATTATTATTATTATTAGAGTCCTTTTAATTATGAACCCTATAAAGATATACTTAATAAATTTGTATTTTTGTGTTTTTAAATAAATAAACTAGTTTAATTTTGTCACAGATGGTTTTCGCTGGACTACCTGGACTTTTAGACAATTGTTCTTATCAGTATTGTAAAAACTCGATTGTAGCTTAAATATTCCAAAGCATATAACATAGATTTTTTACTTAGGTCAAGTCCCATAAGAATGTTGAAAAAAATGACATTGTTTTTCTCTGTATATTTTGTAATAGATATTTTTTGTAAATAGCCCTTTGGAAATTAACTGTATATACTTCTTTAATAAGAATATGTTAGAGTGTTAAAAACGGCAATGTTTTTCGCTGAAGCTGTATGTTATAGATCTACATGGCGGCATTAGAAAGGTTGTTTATTAAATTTTGTGTGTATGAGAAAGGCTTACAAGCTCTGCGCGTAATAAACACCTCTGAAGTCAGTCAGAAAGGTTCAAACAACTTTCCAATGGTCGGCAACTTGCAATCAAAAGAAGGCACAGAAGAGAACAAAGAGTGGGCCAAACTTGAAACTTAAGATGAAAGAATGATGTCGAATTCTTCGGGAATTACAAACTTCGTGCGAGGTCTCAGAGAAGGCATAATAAAAGGGGACAGAGCCAAGGGCTTAGATATAGGGCTTCCCGGATCCAGAAGTCGCTAGAGAGAGAGCGCTTCCCGTTTCCAGATGTTGCCAGAGAGGAGCTTCCCTCTTCCAATCTTATGAGAAGGCATTGCGTTGCCGAAAGGAGATGTTCCAATCACTAGAGAAAAGCTTCCAGGCCAGAGAGGAATCCCGGTTGGCAGTTGGCTGCAGGAAAAGGAGGCAGTTGTCCAGGCATTTTTGGCGAGCCCAAGCAGAGAAAAGGTGAGACAAATTACCGGAGCAACTTCGCTCGGAAGTTTTTCTCTTCGCCGTGGGAGAATAACTTTTTGCCAGAGCTGTATATGAGTACCCCAGGGCGCAGTTCACAGTCCGCTATTTTCCCGATGAGATATTTCTGAAGCGAGATATCCTGAAGGAAGCTCAAGATTAGAGATGAAAGAATTGCCTTAGAACTTTTTGTGCAAGACCTTTGACTGCATGTGTGATACAGAGCATTTGTAACTTATATACCTTTGTACAATTCCTCTTATAATGTGTTTTAGTTGGACAATTAAGATTTAGATTAACAGTAACAAGAAGGTGCTTAAGGGTCAAAGCTGTATAACTGAGAGGAGACCTCCACATAGCCTTTAAAGGAATGCGGAAAACCTACCAGGGCTTCTGACCTAATGTCCAATTCTCACCTTCTTGTGGTGCACCCTGTTGGGTATCTACTTTGATATTGAACGAACGAGGATGGGCTGGAAATTTGGGATTTAGCTGACCAAATTGTATTCTTATTGGTTAAACCAAAATAAAAAATGATGGTACAACATGACAAAATTTCATGCCGGCTGGGGCGTCGATTGGTTAAACAAGGACCCCGTTGTTTTCGCCAGGGAACCAGGGCGAACAGCGAAAATTCAGCTACTGGAACAAATCTGAAAACAAACCCCAACTCAACATCACCAGAGTTAAAGATCGGTACTATCAACGGAAGAAGCCTGAATGGCAAAGAAATGGAGCTAGCCGAGGAATTAGATAAGTACCAGATCGACATAATAGGGGTGACTGAAACAAAAGAGACCAAAACTGGTGAGATCTTTCTGAGCAATAAATACAAAATGTTATATTCAGGCAATGACAATCAAGGAAAAGAAGGAGTAGCCATAGTATTCAACACAAAACACGAGGCTAATCTTCTTGAATATCAGTCAGTCTCAAGTAGAGTAATGTGGACAAATATGAGAATGGGGAACTGGACAATGAGACTTATTTGTGCCTATGGTCCCACAGAAGGTTCTACTAAGGTAGAAGTGGAGGAATTTTTTGAGGCTTTAGAAAAAGCTACTGACACAACGAAAAAGGAAAAGTTGGTCCTTGTTGGGGATCTAAATAGCAGAGTAGGAAGTGATTGTCAGACATACAAAAATGTTTTGGGAAAATTTTGAGAAAAGAGCAAAGCTAATAATAATGACAAATACCTGTTGGATTTCTGCTCAGGACATGGACTGGTTATTACTAACACCATGTTCCAACATAAAAATGTGCACAAATTCACATGGAGAGAAGAGGCAAGGAATAAGAAAAGTCTCATTGACTATGTTATTGTTGATAGTGATGTTTTCTCCCTGGTGCAGAACACCAGAGTGTACAGAGGATTTGAAATTGGAAGTGATCACTATTTAGTCTTGAGCAGGATAAAATTGAATTTCCTATTAAAAAGAATAACATGTAAGAAAGTTTTAAAGCGAATAAAAGTTGAGCAGCTCTCAGATGTGAACTGTAGACTAAAATACAGAGAGATTATTGAAAAGAAAATGAAAAAGTTTGAGAACGGGATTCAAACCTTGGAGATTCAGTGGCAAATTCTGAAGAAAACATTGATTGATTCTGCCAGAGAGGCATGTGGTGAGGTTGTGTGCAAGGATAAAAAAATCAGAACTTCCTGGTGGACACAGGAAGTTAAAGAGGCAGTGAAGGAAAAGAAGAAAGCATATCAAAAGTTCCTGGCAAATAAGTCAGCTTTTACTCTTACAGAATACAGAGACAAATGTAAGAAAGCTAAACACTGTGTAAAACTAGCTAAACAAAAGTCATAGGAGGACTTTGGCAAGAATATAGAAAATAAATTTCAAGAAAGTGGCAAAATATTCTGGAGGTTGTTGAAGAAGCTTAGGAATGGAGGAAACAGTGCTGTAAAAGGAGTTAGAGATGATAAAGGTGACATGGAAATGGTAGAAAAATATATCCTTGTAGTATGGAGTAATTACTTTGAAAAACTGCTAAATGAAACAAGCAGTGATGACAGCACAGTGATAAAAAAACACTGACCAGGAATGCAGTCAGGAATACATATCCATATTTGAAGTAGAAAAAGCCATCAAAGGCTTGAAATGTGGAAAGGCAGCAGGAGTAGATGATATTCGACCAGAAATGCTGAAGTATGGTGGTATAAGAGTCTTACAGTGGCTGCACTGCATAGTTCAGAAGGCCTGGACAGAGGGAAGAATTCCCAATGATTGGAGTAGAGCTCTCGTGAGAATTACAGAGGTATATCCCTACTGAGTGTTTCTGGTAAGATATATGCAAGTATACTTGAGAAACGGTTGTGAAGAATTGTGGAAGAAAAGCTTGGTGAAGAACAAGCTGGATTCAGGCCAAATAGAGGCTGTCAGGATCAGATCTTCACTTTAAGACAAATAGTCGAGAAAGCATGGGAATATAACAAATATATGTATTTAAATTTTGTCGATTTGGAAAAGGCATATGACAAGGTGCCAAGAGAGAAGCTATTCAATACGCTGCAGGTATATGGTGTCAATGGGGCATTATATCAAGCAATACTTAGTCTTTATTTGAGTTGTAAGTCAGCAGTTAGAATTGAAGGAAGTACAGGAAGATGGTTTAATGTTAAATCTGGTGTGAGACAAGGATGTACATTATCTCCTCTGTTATTTATTATCTGTATGGATCATATTATTATTATTATTATTATTATTATTATTTTAACGGTGTCTCCATGGAGTCAAAAGACTCATCGCGGGAGACCCGACATTGACACACTAACCATTATTTACACAATACCTGTCATACCTCTCCTTAAATTCATTCACAGTTGAAGCATTCACAACCAGTTCTGGCAAAGCATTCCACCCATTCACAACCCTCCAAGTAAAAAATCTAGTCCTAACACCCTTGTTAACCACACTCTTACACAATCTCCAGGGATGACCCCTCGTTCTCTCACATCCTGCATTGGTCTTAAGAATATCATCAGTATCAATCCTGTAAAATCCCTTTAACAATTTAAATACCTCTATCATATCTCCTCTCCTACGTCTATCAGCTAGTTTTTGGAGCCCACAGATCATCAATCTATCCTCATAGGGAACATCCCACAGACCTGCAACAATCTTTGTAACCCTCCTCTGAATCCTTTCTACCACTTCCGCATCACCAAGAAATCCTGACGACCAGATCTGTGCACAATAGTCCAAATGCGGCCTTATTAATGCCTTATAGAGTGGAATAATAACTTCCCTATCCCTGCTTGTTAGTGTGTTCCTCAACAACCATGTAATTTGATGTGATGTTTTGGCAATCTTAGCAATATGCCCTTTAAACTTAAGTTCTCTGTCCACAATAACTCCCAAGTCTCTTATCTCATCAACTTCCTGCAGTTCAGTTCCGTTAATATAGTAAACAGCATGCGATTTCATCCTCCCGAAGTGCAACACCTTACACTTAGCCACGTTGAACTGACAGCCATTTACCTCAGTCCATAGCGTCAGCCTATTTAAGTCATCCTGTAAAATATCCACATCATTTGAATTGATTATCGCTCTTCCCAATTTTGCATCATCAGCAAACAAGTGGATATTTCCATTCAAGGTATTTCCAATATCATTGATGTACAAATTAAACAATAGAGGACCAAGAACTGAGCCCTGAGGTACACCACTAGTCACTTGCCTTTTCCTGGACTCAGCTCCACCGTAAACCACTCTTTGATATCTGTCCGCCAGCCATCCTTTAATCCAAATCACCATCTTCGGATCCAAACCCATTTGCTCTAATTTATGTAACAGAGTTCCATGTGGAATCCTGTCAAAAGCCTTTGCAAAGTCAAGCAGTATCACTGAGTAAGGATTTCCTTTATCCAACTCCACTGTTACTTTATTATAGAACGTAAGCAAATTACTTAGGCAAGACCTACCTTTCACAAAACCATGTTGCCCCTTATAAAGTATCATATTGCTGTCCACCCAGTCCTGAATTCTAATTTTAACTAATTTCTCCAAAATCTTAACCACCACTCCAGATATATTGATTGGTCTATAATTTGCAACATCAGTCTTAGAGCCTCCCTTGTGCAATGGAACTATTTTCCCCTCTTTCCACTCTATTGGCACTTTACCAGAACTGAGGCTTAAATTAAACATCCTGGTTAGAGGAGTTGCTAATTCTCTTGCACATTCTCGTAACACATGGGCCGATATGCCATCTAACCCAATGGCAGTGTTAGCATTAAGGTTCTTTAATATATTAAGCACCTCAATTTCATCTATCTCTATACTCTCATCTGTCAATGGCACATCTGACACTGCACTATCACTACGAAGATGGTACACTTTTGCGAAATGATCACTAAGCAACTCAACTATTTGATTAGCTTCAGTAATTTCCTTACCATCAACACTTTTTAAAGTAATCTTTCCATGGATATTCTTCCTTTTACTAGCCACATAGCGAAAGAACTCTTTAGGGTTTCTTTTGGATTCATCAGCTAGTTTCCTCTCATAATTAGCTTTGGCTTTCCTTACCATACAGGTTACTCTCTTTGCCTGTACCTTATATTGCTCATTGGAACGCTCATCGCCTTTTTCTTTATATGTCTTCCACAACCTTTTCTTTATCTGCAACTCTTGTTTAATAGTATTAGTCATCCATTTACTCCTACTTGATTTCTCCTTCTGACTCTGGGAATACAGTCTGATACAGCTTTCTTCAAATACTCCTTGAGAATCTCCCACGCACCATCAACATCTCTCCCCTTGAATTTCTCATGCCATAATACAGCTGAAAGCTGACTTCTCAGCTTGCCATAATCACCAGCCTTGTAATTCCACATATACCCATTCTTATTAGAATATTCAGTACGTCTTTCAATCTCCCAGGTCAAGACCACATGATCGCTTTCCCCAAGTGGAGACATTGTAACTAAATTACTTATTGATATGTTCTCCGATGTTATGACCAGATCTAACACTCTAGAATCTCTTGTCCCTTCCATCACATGCTGTCTCAGGTAATTATCTCTTAACAAATGTATAAACTCCATTTCCGTTGTTCCTTGTGACCATTCCTTCCCCCAATCTATGTCCCCAAAGTTAAAATCCCCCATAATAATTACTTGACCTTTACTCATCGTGCTAATTTGCCAATACATGCTATGTACATTCTCCCTTATTCCCCTTGGATTATAGCAACAACCAATTACAAATTTCGCCTTGTTAATCTCTATCTCACACCAAACAGCCTCTAATGAACTGCCCTCTACATACCTGTCACAGTGAGGTACTTCTATCTTTTTTGGCTTCAATGTTTCATCTATCATTAATAAAACCCCTCCCCCCATTCTGTCATCTCTGTCCTGCCTGAAAATACTGTACCCCTTACATTCAATCCCAATAACTATATCATTTTTGGTTAACCAAGTTTCGCTAATTCCTATAATTTTTGGCCATGTTGTACTCAGTAATGACAAAAATTCTTCACACTTATTCCTAATACTTCGAGCATTGGTATACATAAACTGCAATACACCCTTCCTCCCATAATATCCCTGTGTGCGAATTACCCCACTCTGTCTACTGTTAACATTCTGCGAACAATTAATCCCAGTTTCACAACGATTAATGACCTTAGTACTATTTACAGCTAACTCTATCACCTGCCTCCCTAGCAAATCCCATTTCCCTGTTTATGACCCTTTACTCTGTCCTTTATCAATAAATGTTCTAAATGCCAAGCTCCTAATCCATTTAAGTGCAAACCATCTCTCTTAAAATACTCCTTCCTTTTATCAAACTCATCCCAGACATTCATAAAATGAATATTCAGTTTCATTTCTTTGCAAAACCTTTTACACAATCTGGACACCATTCCATTTACTATAATTGCTCTTCTGTTCATTTCATCACAATCAAATCGTGGTAGCACACTCATGATCTTTCCACTCTCACTCTTTGCATTCATTGCAATCATTAAATTCTTCAAATCCCGTCTTACAGAAAATCTTTCGCTACGAAGATCATTCGTCCCTATAACTGCAATAATCTCACTCACTCTATCTTTCTGCAATTTCACAGCCCTAGTTATATCCTTAATCTTTGACCCTGGGTAACACGCTTTAAATACTCTACCATCCTTCACACCCTTAATTATAGAATTCCCATACAGCACAACATCTTTTTTGCTTCTTCTTAACTTGACATCGTTTACTCCCACTGATGCTTGTTTTTGTTCCTGAACCTCTCTCACATTCTTTAGTATATCACTCAGCAATATGTGTGTATCTATTTCTGCACTATTTATTCCATGCACATATTCACTTCTGTCATTCTCATACTTTGTCATTCTTAATCCCCCCATACTTCCTATTCCATAAAAAATATTAGAACATATTGGAATTCTAAAAGATAGATTATACAATTTGGTCAGATCAAAATTATAAAATATATTACAGTCATTTAAAAATGTCCGTTCATTTGTTTCAGGAGAACTTGCACAACACAGTCTACTCCACATGCTTCTATCCGATACATTGGGATATGGCTGTATAAAACATGTATATTCCCTATGTGACTGATGGTAGCTAACTGCGAAGTCTTGATGATCACTTAAACTTGGGATATTAGTCAAACCAGATGTATCATCATATATTACATTAAAACTTCTGCGATCATACGAGTCACTTAATACAGGCAAAACATTTGATATATTAGATGTGGAATGGACTGCACAGTCTTTCGTTTCTACTTTGACATCAGATTCAAGAGGGGATACTATAGAAACACAAGATGTTAAGTAATCTGGATTGACATCACCAGCAACCATAGAAGAAATAGCTGACTCAGATGACATACCCAAGTTTGTGACTGGCAGGTGAGAATCAACCGTAGCATCAGAAACCGACAACACACTGCCATGCACACATTCACCTGAATTGATGAAAGGACGATATTATGATGGAAAGTGGTATTGAACCTGATATCAAAATTGGAGATGTTAATGTCAGCTCTTTGCTTTATGCGGATGATGTTATACTTCTAAATAAATCCGCTACAAGTCTGCAAGATTCTCTGACTAAGAATAGCTGTTGTAATAGATATGGTATGAAGGTCAGCAATAAAAAGACAAAGACAATGAAAAGGAAGTTAGTAATGATGTAATTTTTCATGTAGTACTGTCATATCCTGTACACTCGTTGAGGGTACATGGCAGGAATTTGATGATGATGATGATGATGATGATGATAAGTGTCATTAAGAGAATCTATTGGCATATTTGAAATTGATATGCAGTTGTAAAAGTAACTTAATAGAGAGTTAGTTAACCTCTTTGCAAGTATACTAGAAGTTTAATAAGTGGAAATTGTAAACAGAGTAAATACGTTTTGGAGTTAAAGAAAGTTTTTGCGATCATTTTGAAACACGTTCCAGAGACAACAGAGGTTGTTTTGTGGGCTACTGCTATTTGTATTAATTAGTTGGATAAGAGCAGTTTCTATATCACATAAATAGAGCATTTCAATTTCAATTTTATTATTATTTATAAATTAAATTGATTTTTCAATTCTTTTTTGTGCATATTCTAGTCATTTTAGGGTAAAATGTCGAGTAAAAAAGTGGCTGTTAGCGGGCATATCAGGCTATCGTTACTATTTATTGCCTCTACGTTTTAACTAAAGCTGGAATTATTATGCCTATTACTGCAACTTAAAAAAATCAAAGTTGGAATTGAATAAACCTTGTAATAAATAAATGTTGTAATTCCATAAATATGATGATTTTTGCTATAATTTTTATTGCCGTAAATTCAAAATGTTTCTTATTAGTGAGAATATCTGAACTTTACAGTTCATGAAGTTCCAATTTTTACCTTGATTAGCAAGCATAATTTGATTGCATTTAAAATCTTTTTTTTTTTTAAAAAAAAAAAAACAACTTTTATCGCTAAGAAATAGTTTTGCTGCTGTAAATGAAGAACCGAATTTATTAACAGATGAGACAAAATTTAAAGATGAAAAGGAAAGAGTTAAAATACGAAAAAAAATGAGTGACGAAGTTTAACAATCTACGAATGAGATTATATTACATGGGAAAGAAAATTTCGCTGTGAACACTTTTAATGTCATTCGCGATAAGCTAATTTTGGAAATTAATGAAAGCACAAAAAGCTATTTCGACATATTAGTTATGTTTGACATTTTTTGAAGGAAGATATAGATGAAGACAAGTTCAAGACTAGTACTGATAAAATTTTACAAACTTATGGGACTGATATTGATCCAGAAAAATTTACGGATGAAGTTAAGCAATTTTTAATAATGATTAAGGAAGAAAATTCTTCAATTAAAAATATGTACAAATTTATAAACGATGGGTTAAGGTCTATTTTTCCGAACGTAGAAACAATTTTAAAAATATTTTTGACGATGCCTATTTCAAATGCAAGTGCTGAACGCTCATTTTCAGTGTTGAAACGAATAAACAATTATTTAAGAAGCAACTTGCATCAAAATAAAACAAGTGACCTGCCGTTATTATGCATTGAATCAGATGTAATGGACTCGATCAATTATGATGACATTATAGATATATTTGCTAAAACCAAAGCCAGAAAAAAAAAATTTTAGTTATTAATTTTTTTATTTTAATTTGAACCGATTTTTTTTATACTTTTTTTAAAATGCAAATATATGTATACCAATGTTGTATTGTGTTATTAAAATGAGTGATTATGGAAATGTTGAATTTTATTTCCAATAAACTAAAAAAATGCTAATTTTTGAGGGCCTCATTATGATATTGCGCCTCCGGTCTCTAAAAGTACAAATGCGGCCCTGCACATTCGGCTGGCTTTAATTGGGCTAAATCCCTTAAATTGGAGGTCTGCTGTGACTTCTTCTATCTGTATTGTTTCAGTTACTCCTCTTAATACCACTTTTAGATTCTTCTCACTGTTGAGTGCAAATGTGTGGTACGGCGGGTTGTTGTTGTCTAGGAATTTGGTTATTTTTCTGTAGCCTGACGACGTTTTTGGTTGTATACGTATCCCTTCTTCTGTGTTTGTAGCTTTCGTGAAGGTGATATCTGAAGATTTCAGTGCTGATGCAATGGACATCCAGTGCGCCTTAGCCCTTAGGACGACTGGGGTTACCCTTTTAGTTTAACTACCTGGTTTCTGTCTCCACTGTTCTGGGTGTATCTGCAGTAGAGATTTTCCTTTTCTTTTTGACTATTTGGAATTCTGTGTTGGTTTCCAAAAAAATGCTGAATTCTATCTAGGGATGCAGCATCCTCTAGAATTGTGGAGTGTCCTAATTGTGGTTTAGTCAGCATACTTCCATCATTTAAATCATCCATCCTGTCTTCTATGACTGCTGTAAGGGGGAAATGTATCGAACAGCTTTACTTTCCCTGGCCAGTTGTCGCTCAATAGTTTTCCTAATCTTAGAAATTCTCTGTATACCTCTTCGAATATGGTTTCATTTACAGGTTTGCTCATATTTGATAGGAGATAATAATCTTGTTAGAATAAAGTTTGAGAAGTGGGTCCTAGAGCCCAATATAAATATCCCGTAGATCAAATCGATCTACCAGAATAGGAAGCAAAAATTTGGACTTAAAAATTTTCTGAATAATACTACTTACCAAAAAACTTTACACATATATATATATATACTCCTGCTACTTGATTGCGAATTCATAGTTTTATATCTTTCGTAACTTCTTCCACTATTAATCACAATTCATGACTATTCCGTCTCAATCACAATTAATTATGGCCGCCGTCCGCCATTACTTCACAATTTGCAAAAAATATTGCTTTCTCTCTCAAATTAATATACGTCTTATGCTAGAATAAATAAGGAGTTATGACAATTCTTTGAAAAAAAAATAATAATCGGTATAAATATCAATTTTACTTAAACTTGTTAAATTTCAGTTATATTAAGAATGCTTTACTCCAATTATCTTCATCAATGCACATCATTTATTTGCTGAACTGAGGTCTCAGTGACAAGAATTTCTCAAAAAACCCAAGAAAGGGTTATCTGGGAATATTTTTCTTCTATTATATTTGCTGTGTGAAATAATCTCTTAGTTCGACACTGCCTTATATATCTACCGGATTAGCGTCATCCATTTCTTCATAAATACCCTCAATATCCCATGCACAGGAAACTATGCACTGGACATTGAGGGGATTATTACTATCTTCCTATCGATTAGTTACCGTCACATTCCTCCAAACTCTCAGAACTCCAATATCGTCTTACATGTCTGTTCTTTTTAAGCACGATTTAAGACTGTCAAACCACCTACATCTTCACCTTTTTCTGGTCTTTTCTCCTACCATTCTTGCAAATAGAAAGGAAAAAAAAATGTTCTCGTAACCTTTCCTCACCCGTTCTGTTTAAGTGGCCAAACCACCTTTGATTATCTCTGCTCATACCCTTTCTAGAATGCAAGTCATGTACGTTTTTTTCCCCAAATATCTTCAATGTGAAAGTATAAATATATTACATTTCAATTTATTATATTTCTGGTCATTAATTTTTATATATAAATAAATAAATAAATGAAGGTCTTCGTTATAAGTAAATATAAATACTTATTTATAAAAAATGTTTCTGTATTATGTATAAATATAAATAAAAAATATAAATCGAAAACTACAAATAAAAGAAAACATGAACACAAAACATAGCTTGGTGTTTTAATAATTTTTATTCCATATATTAAAATATTTCGACATAATATACGAAATTAGACATGACATGGTTGTAATAAGAACAACGGTGGATTGGAAATTCTTTATTAGAAGTTCTGAGGAGCTTTCGAACATTCATCTCCGATTCATCTATTTCACTAGGAAGGTCCTCGTAATACCGCCAATCAAGAACTGACATATCTGATTCGTTTAACCTAATTTTCGCAGCATCCTGTAGACAGTTGCAGTCCCTTTCAAACGACCGATTCTAACGTTGGCGGGACGAAAAACCCGAGGTTCCGGGAGAAAAAACCCTGCCAACTGCAGATGAGAATCGACTAACTCACCTTCACTTGAAAAGTGCTCTTGAAGGCGTTCTTCCCGTTCTAAGACGGGAATTGAACCCACATGGGGATTTCCAAATGAAGGGAGGGCTTCGGTACGTTGTTGATGTAAAAATCAATTTCGAACGAATCAAAGTCAAAAAGAAAATGATTTCTAAGTCAACTGCTGCAAATAAGACCTACATAAAAAATCGTGACGGTCAGCAAGATTAATTAAAAAAAAAAAAACGTCTTTATGTGTGGTAAAAAATTGTTTCGAAATATAATTCAGTCCACACATACGTGTTGAATCCTATGGAAATGGAAGAGAATAAAATGCGGTATAAAAATAGAATATAAAATGGGAATGTTGATTATTATACGGATGGAATATATTTGTTAAATGTGTTATATTTAACGAGAGAAGCGTATTCGCATATGTTGTTTCTAAGAGTAAATTCTAAATATTTTAGAAGTTTCATTTTAAAAGAAATCCGAAAACATTCAGCTTATTTCCTTTCGTATTTTAATCCCAAAACCTTTCCACTGCTTCATTCTCTATTGGCAATGATGCAAACTCTTGCAAAAAGAAGATGCTACTGCAATGGACTACACTGTGATCAGAAATATGTTAAAATGTAGTTATCGTTTTAAGCCTTATTTGCTGCAGTTGCCTCTTATATTTCTGAAATTATTTCAAAATGAATATTTTAAGCATATTCGTGTCATGTTACCGCGCTCGTGTCTCCAGTGTCGGTAGAAATGCTTCCACCATCCGTTCTATCAACTTCCGCACCGCAAGACGATGGCCCTCGAAGGGGTACCACTGTCCCTCAGAGCTGAACGTGTCGCCGTGAACCCCACGACCTCGCCTCGTATCGCGGTTAGAACTGGTGGATCACCCGAGTGGTTCCTGGGCTACTGCGCAGCTAATAGAAAGAATGAGGGAGAATAAGGTTATTTTGCATCTTTTGTTAGAGTTTAGCTCAAAGACGTCTAAAAGTCATAAAGAGACATTTGGAGATTTACATGCCTTCACTGGCTGGTTTGTTATTGCTGGCAGGAAAAATCCTCAGTTTTCGAGAGAAAACACCGACGCACATTGACCGAAACTAAGTGCTGCAGGCATCCATCTCACCGGGAAACAGAAATCTTTCTACCTGTTGGCCATGAGCAAAGTTCACTTGTGTGCCTGACAAACCTTTTAAATAACCCTCATAAGACCGAACTAAACAGCAGAGCAAAGATATTTGTTATAAAGTTCGTTGTTATCCACTTAAGTTCATTGTTGCGTTTGGATTCTGTTTGCTCTCGGATTAGTTAAACATTAAAATTGAAATTGAATGAACTTATAGGTTTATAAATAAGCAAAATGTAACAAAATAACTATTTTATTACATTAAGATTATTATTTTATATTAATTATCTCATTCATTTATCTTGTTTTCTCAAATATTGTGGAGATTATTATTATTATTATTATGTGACAAATTCAAGAAGCAAAACAATTCATTTCGGGAGGATGCTCCACTCCACTTCGCTACACACATCTAAGGCTCTAAATAGAGTCTATTTAGAGCAGGGATGCACAAACTTGTTAAGGCCGAGGGCCGCATAGTTCCACTGTTACTTATGGGAGAGCCGCCAAGAAAAAACTTGAAAGTTATCTACTATATATTGTTTATTTTATTTATACCTATCATAATTGTTACAAAAAAGGTAATAAAAAGTAAGTGAATTTAATTTGATGCGTGACATTGTATTGATATGACAATTGTTTTGATATTTGGTTCGAGTTTTGTAGTAGCCAACCGCAAAATTGATTCTAAATTTTCATCAGTCAAACGGTTCCCATTTTTCGATTTGTAAATATTCACTGAAAAAGTTTGTTCACAAATATATGGTGAACCAAAGAGGTTCACCATATGCTTGCATATTTTAATGCATTATCTAGCAACCATTTATAATTGTTTTTATCGACCCAACGATAGAAGTTTAATAAATTGCCTTCGTTAAATTTATTTCGCAAGCTCTCATCGTTTTGAATGTCGATGAGTTCAAGCTGTGCTGATTCGGGTGCATTTTCGGGCAAAATGGCAAAAGGATTGCTAAATAAATCTAGCAACGGTTTCACTTTTTTTAAATCAGAAAACAGATCCTTGAAGGCTGATATCAGGTTATCAATATTTTCAACATACACAGTTTTGAAGTTGACATTGAACTTTTCAGAAACTTTCTTATAATTAGGAAAATGGATGTAATTCCCTGACTTCAGTTGGATTTGAAATAAATTTAACTTGCACTGAAAAGACAAAATGTGGCTGTAAAGTTGAGTAACCAAATGATCTTCGCCTTAAGACGCGTATTTAACGTATTTAAATAATTAGTAATGTCAACCAGAAAGGCTAAGTCACATAACCAATCCGAATTTTTTATGTCAGGGACGTTTTTGTTTTTTTCAGTCATGAATATTTCAATTTCATCAATTAAATTTAGGAACCGCTCTAATGTTTGTCCACGATTTAGCCACCTCACTTCTGTGTAAAAAATTAAGTCACCATATTCACTTTGAATGTCTTCAAGAAACTTTTTAAATTGTCAGTGATTAAGGCCACGGGATTTTATAAAATTAATCGTTGAAACCATAACTTTCATGACATGTTCAAATCCAAGTTTCTTAGGGCACAAGCTCTCCTGGTGTGGTGGATTATACAGTGAAATTGTATCAACTCATCGTCGTGCCGTCCCAAATGCTGTTTCAATAATGTTACCAATCCAGAATTAGCTCCTATCATGGAAGGAGCTCCGTCAGTCGTGATACCCGATAATTTTGTCAGAGCTAAATTAATTTTGTAACACTGTTCCAAAAGCCCAGTGAACATGTCGATATCTTTCGTTTGATCTGACAATGAACTCATTCCAATCAGCTCCTCACTTACCTCAAACTCTTGCGTTATTCCACGTGCAAATATTAACTAGGCTGTGGAAGTAATGTCAGTTGATTAATCAATAGCTAATGAAAAATAGGAAAATTTCTTTTAATCAAATCAAATCAAAATCAACTAACGCTTATTTTGTTCTCGTATAGGGAGTAGGCGGGGCCGTTTACCCTATCTAACTTTTGGAGACTGAGTGGGCAGTTGAATCTCCACTGGTAGCCAATCAGAGAGATAGCTGGCCCAAGGCTATCACTGATTCATCGGTACTCAGTGAAGAAGGCGTCAAGCTAGTGCCGCCATCTCGTGGCCTCTAACCCTAACACAATATTTTTAATGTCTGAAAATAGTGTGGTTTCTACGGTCGATTTTCTTGAGTTTACGGTATGAAAAACCCGAGTTTCCGGGAGAAAAAACCCGGTAGCCCGTGCCAGAGATCGATTAACTCGGGAATCGGCCGAAAAAAGGGTTAGAAAAATTTCCTCTAATCGGCGACTAGATTTGAACCACTAAATCCTGTCTTCGTGCAGTCAAGCGCTGTAGAGTGCAAACGCCACTTCTACTGAGCTACAATTGGTCCTTTACATTTTCCGACATTGCAGTAATTCTTCTTTGCACAGTCATCCTATTTAACTGAATTTTCTCAACATTTTTGGCTGATTCAGGACAAATCTTTTTAGATCTATCTCAAGGCAATCTTTAACGAAATCTCAGTCTGTAAATGGTCGGCACCTTTTTGCTATAAGGCGAGATATTTCAAAACTTATTTCTGTGGCGATTTCCGAATCTTGAATAGGTTTTGTAAACATCACTTGCTGACCTGTCAATTCTCGTTTCAAAAATGAAATCTTTTGTTTATGTAGTTCTTCGGGTAGATTTGAAAATGTAGTATGCAGACTTTCATAGTGTCTCCTTATATCGTATTCTTTTGGTATGACTACAGCACTTTTGCAAATCAAGCACACGATATTATTAAACGACTGCACAAAACCATATTTTTCCTTCCAGCTATCCTGAAACTGCCGTTTTTCATCCTGTAGCTTGCGTTTCCTACTTGGCCCTGCTTTATCCATTGTAGAATTTATTTTTTACCGTTTTCTAGGGGTGATAATTAATTGTAGCAATCGCACTTACGAAAACAAAATACTCATATGACAAATAGACGAATTATAAAATTTGTTAACATTATTACTAACCGATTATCGTAAGTAGACAGCCAATTGTGACGTCACAGCTACTTTGCTTTGCGCATGTACCAATTTTAAAAATTACCTATCGTGTAACTTGTTGAAGTTAAAATAATACACGGTGAGGGGGCCCGCCAGCAAATCAACGGAGGGCCGCGGTTATGCATCCCTAATTTAGAGCCTTACACACATATCATCGTCTGCGCTACACTCTTACCATCATCGCCACCTAACGCCCATCATCGCCAACATTATTATTTTTTTACATAAATGGCATGATTTCCTATGTGGGCGTATCTTTTCTATCTGCTCTCCAGGGGCGAATGCTGGTCCTGAAATTCACGCTTGCTCTTGTTATCATTCAGGGAGTGAGAGGTGTGATTGAAATCTGATTATCGGAATAATGAATTACAGGTAACCCTCATATAACGCGGATGTTAGGTTCCATAGAAATGCCGCGTTATATAAATCGCATTATGCGAGACTCAGATCACATATAAAAAGTAGGGTTATGTTCCGAAATCGGTTTTTTAAAAAACAAATTATTTAAACAACAATGACATATCCAACAAAAAAAAAAATTTATTTAATTCAGGTAATTCATGTAAGTTAAGAAAACATAAACTATGACACAAATACATAGTATAAAATTATAAAAATTACAAATTGTAATTAAGCTTCATTGGACGTAATGCATAAATGTTTTAGGCAAAATAAAAATAAGTGCATATTTTAATCTTTTATAGCACGAAGTTTTGAGGATCGATTAATAAACATTAGTTTTGTCATGTAATCACCTGATGCATTACTACAAAACAGTATAGTAATCCTGCCTTTGGAAACTTTGAATCCAGGAACTGATCTTTCATTTTTCGAAATATAGGTGCGTTTTGGCATTTTTTTCCCAATATAATCCGGATTCATCAGCATTGATCACCTGGTCTGCATTATAAATATTTATAAACGTTGAGAGTTTTTTGTTTAATAAGATTTCCATCCAAAGGAATTTTCTTTTGAGTGCATCTTCTTTCCAAATCATTAGAGATTTCTTCATTTTTCTCTTAGAAAATTGCGTACACGAGCAACGCGCTTTGCCCTTACCGTTGAGCCAGCAATAACACTTTCTCGGATTTTATGTTCATTTTGTTTGATTGTTTGAATTGTTGATTCATTTAAATTCAAAGTCCTCACAACAACTGGTTTTTCTCCATTTTTCAACCGCTCCATGATTTTAATTTTTTTTTTTCTTCGAGACGAATTTTCTTTTCAATATTCATTTCCCCCCTTTCAATGGAATTTGTGGCCATTACTATAAAAATAATTTTTTTACATAAAAAAGCATTACATATTAATTATGTATTTAACTTACCAGAAAATAAAGTGCTCAGCTTGAGATAACTCACTTATGATTTTTAATCCGCTTTCCTGGCAGAAAACGAAGACAATTTTCAACAATAAACAATTTATAGGATAAACAATTGACGTACATGCGTGCTAAAGAGTGTTTCCCCTAATATGAATTCGCTACTTATAACTACCTGCGCAATACGGGCAGACACAAATTTAACGAAGATAAAATTTGATTTTTAAGTCTTGCAGTGAAAAATATATGAAAAGATAAAGGGTTACTACAATTTATAGACTGTGTTTTTGTCAAAACCGCGTTGTATAAGTACCGCGTTGAACAAGGGTTACTACAATTTGTAGACCGCGTTATATTGAAACCGCGTTATACGAGGGTTACCTGTACTGACTATTTAAAACTATATATTTAGAAATTTATGTAATCATAAATCATACATTTAATTATACAAATATAACATTTATTTTACAAATGATATTCTAAATTTTTCAATTTAGCTACTTGAATACAAATTTACTATTTCTAGATATACACAATTTCTAGATATACACAAAGCTTTTGACTTTGTACCACATGAAATTTTAATAAAAAAAAAAAAATAATAATAGAAGTCATAGGAATACGAGGTACTGTCCTAAACTGGTTCAAAAATTACTTAAATGCAAGATCACAAATTGTAAAAATAAACAACAGCTATAGCGGCTCCAAAACAGTAGACTGCGGTGTACCACAAGGAGCTGTCTTGGGACCAATTTTATTTAATATTTATATCAATGACTTCTGCAATCTTATACTAAACAGTAAAATAAATACTTTTGCAGATGATACAGTACTAATTTTCTCTACAGACACAGCCGAACAAAAGAAAACCATCGTGAATGCTGATCTTTTTAAAGTAACAAATTGGTTCCAGTCAAAAACTCAGTCTGAATGTCTCAAAAACTAAATACGTAAATTTTAACTTGCGAAATACAACTGGCAAAACGAACTTCATTGCACAATTAATTTTGCATGATTGGAATTGCATGACAAATTCAAATTGCAACTGCGAGAAAATAGAAAAAGTCAGTGTAATAACTTATTTAGGATTAAAAATTGATGGTTTTTAAGCTTTTTAAGTTTTTATTAAAAGCTGGAAACCGCATATTACTGATGTCATAAATAAAGTAAGGATTATGTTAAACAGACTTTACTACCTAAACAGATTCTTAAATTTAAATATGCTAAAAATAATATATTCTACCTGGATTCAAAGCACACTACAATATGTATATTAAGTTGGGGAGGAATCTATCGCACTATGCTGAAACTTTTAGTCTGGATTCAGAATAAAGTAATTAAAATTTTAACTAGAAACAAATATAAGGATACTGCAATGTGAATAAATACACCGTACTAAACCTTAGATATTTATACTTCTATAGGGTACTATTATTCATAAAAAACGAAAACGAATACGTAAATATCAAACAAGATGCTTTCCTTAGTAGACATAAAGGCCTAAAATAGTTAGTTCCAAAAGCAAATAAAGAAGCAATACACCAACGTTATACTTATTTAGCACTAAAAGTATTCAATACATTACCTTTAACAATAAGAAATGAAACTAACCCAAACAAATACAAAACTCAAATCAAAGAGTATTCATTTTCCAACAGAAATGAGGAATCTCTGCCCAAAATAATTGTATAAATTATTGCTTTTTAGCATATTTGTATTTAAAGATCATAAAAATTTTAATGCTATTTAACTGCTTTACTTTGTTCCTAATTAATTGTTATGCAACTTTCTCTGTACATATTTGCATGTCTCCTGCGATTTTATTATGTAAGTATATTATAATAATATGTAATATGTATATTATATGAATGTACATATATGTATATAATGAAAATGAATTACATACATTTTTGTAACTTTATACATATCGTAACCTGGATGAGCTATTGGTCTTAGGTTACACATATGATTGTTCAACATTTTGTACTATTATAGGAAGCTTACAAATAAATTTTACTAGTTAAAAAAAAAAAAAAATCTACCCTACGGTTCTTCTTTATGAACTGGTCAATAACATCGTCATAAAAAGTTGGTTGTAACTTAATTTTCCCAAGCAACACACACACTTGTAAAAGCTGCTGAAGCTCACTGGCTAGGGCTACATTGACTGCGTATGGCCTGTGGTTTAAGCAACAGAGTGAGACGCGTGAAAAGACTATGCGCGCGCATGAAATCACAGTGCCGCTGCGAGGACCTGTAAGTTCCTACAACCAAGCAAGCCAAGGTAGTTTTGACTAGACGAGCAAGCACGGCTTCGATACGCAACGCAAAGCACAATTATTGCCGCGCAAGCTTAAAACGTCTTCTGTCTACAAAACTAAAAGCCTAAATGGAATGCTTATAAATGCATGCATTTACTATCAAATAAATAGTACTTCTTTCTCAATTGTTTCTCAAAAAACAAGTAATTGTTTCTCAAAAAACGCAAATATCTCAACCCATCTATCTCCTGTAGGAGTTTTTTCTCCTTCCATTCTTCAATTTTTGAATCAATTATATACAAGAAACCTCACCAAAAAGGTTATTTTCATATATTCCATGATTTTTTCCAAAATTAGAATCTATATACTCCAACGATGCTTCAAAATCATGCCATGATATCCTACTTTTATGGTTCACCCATTTAAATGTCTTAATTTCCAGGAACTGGGATGATCACATGTCCCAATATTCCAAATAGTTACTGTAAAAAGTTTTAACATGAGAAATAAACAATTTTTTTATGCTTCTCATTTTCTAAAATTCTTAAATCTCTTCTTATGCCAATAGGAACGTAGTTTGATTCGAGACATTCTCTGTATTTTGCTTTTAGCATATCAAGTTCCTCTGAGACTTCCGTTATTGTACAATCATTTCCTTCAAGGCTTCTGACTATTGCCTCAAATACTGATGCCTGACTATGAAGAAATGTTAACCACAACTGAGAGGTATTATCATGGAAAAAGAGTTCAATTATTCTTGGACACTTATCAAGGGATAAGAAATATGACTTCAATGGACTATATAATTTCAGAATCCGCTCAATCACAGGCATTAAAGCTAGATGGCATTTTGTGATATTCAACTTCTGCTTCTTCACAGAGTTCTTTCAAAGATTCTACTCTGACAGTGTAAATGTAAAAATGGCTATAAATATTTGTTGCAATCGACTCTATGTCTAGTGGTAAAACATCAGCAGCAGTTTGAATGCCATTGTGAATTATATAAAAATTTCCTCAGAATAAACAACTAATGTATGTTCGTAGTTTACTCTTTCTGTTAAGGTGAACAAAATATTTCAAATGCTATGCACATACCAATGCTGTGCAGGATCGGTAAATGCTGTACTGTAAACGAATGCTGCGCCATAGTAATCATATGCTGTTAATTGCTATTATTTAAAATGTATTTTCTCTATACTTTATATACCGTTATTCTTACAGTCTTTATCTTTATACTCTATTCTAATTAGCTGTGCGCACTTTCTCTCTCTGAATCTTTCTTGCTTATATTATTACGTACTACATTTATCTACCCTTCGCACTACGAGTCTTATGTCTAAGATACTAGAAAATTTATTTAATTTAGACTGCGCCACTAATATCATTTAATTAGCATAAAACTCAATAATACGGTGGCAGATCTCTCTCTAAGAGAAATTCCTTCAAATAAAACTTTACACAAACAGTCGTGGTCTATTCTTTTACTTAACTTTACGCTTGGACTATCTCACTTAGTTTGCCTCTCACAAGTCCGTTTTATTTAGGAACAGTGCAGTTGTAAAAATAAACAATCAGGTAGCACTCTTTTAACAAAAAAAATTTCATAGTAATGTAAATAAAACACATTTTATTTACATTACTATGAAATATACATGAATTCAACAATAGGGAGATTGTTTTTTCTATCCATCTATAAAAATTCTTTAGCACAAATTAGAACCTTTTTACTTCAACATTAATTAATCTCTTTAATTCAAAAACGTATTAACTTTCTGCTTACAAATTTAACTTATTAAACTCCTAGTTTACTTGCAAAGCGGTTAGAGTTATTTTTACAAATTTGATATCAATTTCCAACATGACAATTGACCCTCTTAAGGACACTTCTTATCACTATTGAACAAAAATCTTAAACGTCCTTCTATAACAACTATAAGAGGGAATATGCAAAAGTGTGTAACTTACAAAGGCTCTGTATTGCACGTTCAGTCAAATGTCTTTCACTAAAAGTTCTATGGCAATTCTTTCATCTCAGATCTCGAGCTTCCTTCAGGAAAAGTGGCTTCAGTAGTATCTCATCGGAAAAATAGCGGGCTGTAAACAGCGGATCTTTTACTTTTAATCAGCTTCTGTCTTTCCTATCTTTTGTTCTTACGTGGTCATTATCTGTGTCGAAGGTATTTATATGTGTATCTGTAAAATATAATTTCTCTAGTTTAAAATATAATCCATTTCGATAAAAGCCCCTCCATTAGAACTTCACAATTTCCATTATTCAAAATGAAATTAATGAAAGTATTCATTACTTACAGACATCTATTTTCAGAAAATTGTACCGATCTTTCTTCATTTTCATTCCTCTTGCTCAGTCCATATTTTTCAATTGCTGCAAGATGCGAATCGCGTACACTTACTTCATCGATGAAGTCCCTCATCAAGATCGTAAATAATGTATCATTGCTATTTATTAGTTGGTGTAGTGTTTCATAAAATGCATCTATTTCTTCCTGTGTGTGGCCTGAGATTGGTGATAAATTTGTATTATTCTTAATTTTTTATGTGCATTTATTTTATGGTAAAGTCCTGAAATCATGTTTCTAATGTGTTTTATTTCTTGTATTTGATGTTTTCTGGAGCAACTAATTAGGAACCCAATTTCTTCCTGTGATCTTAATTGTCACTCTAACTATAGAGCCCATGTCTATTCTTAAGATCGATGCTAATTTCACCAAGTGTCCTAGTTTCACTCAAATCCATTGAGGTCCCATTTTATCATTTTTGCTTCCTCTAATAATTCTTCTGGTCGTCTTTGTCCTAACAGAGACCTATAGTTGTAGATACTTTTAACTTTTAGTCTTGTCTTCCCATCTTAGTGAACTTTCTTCTTCACAGCAATTGGATTCAGTCTTCTTCCCAGGTACTTGTCCTGCTTAAGTGGGCTGGTCTTCCAAGCAGACTGGTTAGCAAGAAAGGATTGCACCCAAACCTCCTCAAATGAAGGATGATCATTATAAAGGAGAGTGGAGAGTCCAAGGACACAGTAAGCATATAAAATGCATGAATGCGACTATCTCTCTTTCTCAGTCAAGATTAAAACCCTTTGGGGAGATCTGCTCTTGATGAAAGATGCAAGAAAATTTCTCTTAAAATTTATCACGTGATAAATTCAGTGATAATCAGTTGCAATCATTTACAACTGATAACTAGGTTACTAATTTTTGGTAGTGATTGGATTCAAATATCTCTTAGTAGATGATTCATTGCAATAATTTATTAACAGACCCCACTGCTGATTAATTTCCCTATTAATTTATACACTGCTTATTTAACTAGTTGTAATAACTGCTTTCCTCTGCTCCTCTCGTCAGCGGCATGTACATTGCTTGTTAAAGGCAATTACGAAGTAACCCCACTTTGTTTTTAAATGACGCTTCATGGGTTCAGACAATGATGTCAATGAAATTTTCAGCATCGATAACTGATCAAACTCTCTTGTCCCGTTCTTATAATTCATATATACCAGTCATCCAACTATTCATTTCTTTGTGATGATTATTTGGGTCAATTTTGGTCTTCTGAAGAGTCTTTATCATAGATTTTTAATTCAGTCTCACTGAAGCTTCCATATTAGGGAACGTTACATCACATTAATAGATTTTACGAAAGAAAAAAGTTATTAACCAGCTAAACAAATATCAAATCCTCTTGGGAAAAATGTGGTTTGGCAAAACAAATAAATGAAATAATAATGCCATCAAAGTCGCAATAAGTATGTTCTCACATAATGTTCGATGCTATTCAGAAAATGATCATCTACTTAATACATTATGATATTCTCTCAGAAGTGGCTGAGTTAAGTCTTATTGATGCATTGTTCTTTTCTATGGATATTTTTATGGATGCTACTGCAACTGAACTGCTCATTGTTATATCGTTATACTCTCTCTAGAGTAGGGAAAGGAAAAAACTTGCTACTACCCTATGAGATCGGCTAACTCACCATCAGTTGAAAAAAAGCCAACATGAAGATTCTTCTCGTCTCTGGGAGAATCGAACTCAGGTCTTTTCTAATCGAATCAAATTTCTAATTTAAGCGTCTCCGTAGCGCAATTGAAAGAACGACAGTATTGCACCCTCGATTGGAAAAGGCCTAAATTCATTCTCGTCGTGACGAGAAGAATCTTCATACTTTTTTTTTTCAATTGAAGGTGAGTTAGCCGATGTCATACGGAGGTAGCGGAGTTTTTTCCTCCCATAAACTGGGGTTTTTCATCTCGCATATAGACAAATCGGCCTTGAATACACACACAATTTACAGAGAAAAAATACTAGTGCTGGTGGGTAGTAGATGGCGCTGATTTAGGTGAGGATGATAGTGGCGGGTCACTGCAGTTGGTGGAGACGGAGAGTTTTACAGTAGGTGCATTCCCTGGATGAGTGTTTGGACTCCTTGGAGGCGTCACGTAATAATAATAAGGGCAAATGTTCCGTTGGTGTTCTAGTTACATACGGAGGCGCTTATTAGAGCCGACGATAGTTGGGAACCACCTAATAATGATATATAGAGAAAATCAAAATATATGCAATAGAGACAGGTCCCATGCCATCTTTCGGATTCCTTAATTCCAGCAATTTTCACTGTTTCTCCCCTCTTTCTCCTCAACGTTGCTGTTTATAACTGCGGTCCTGCAAATAAGGAGGACTTGAAGAAGGTCTTATGACGACAAAAAATATTATTGAAAAATGTTAAAATGCCACGTAAACAGGAAGACTTTGATTTTTAACAGTTACTAATTTTAAATTTGGTTTCGTTTGCTTGTTGTAAAGGCTTTATCATAGTTAGTAGTGACCATTCTGTCCAAATGCGACCATATATCTTGATCTAAAGTACTAGAAATATCGTCATAAATCTCATAACTGTCTAAATCTATTTGGCTTAAAAGAAATCTGGTATGCTGCATCCGTTCACGTAGAAGTGCCAAAGATGTTTTAAAATAAATATGTTTCACTCGTCTTGAATGGAATTCTTCTTTTAAAAATAGAAACAAGCCAAACTATTAAATCACCTCACTTTTTTGAAAAGATCTAGAGACAACAAGATTATTCCAAAGTTTCTATTTTTAAAAGAACAATTTCATTCAAGACGAGCGAAACATTTATTTTAAAATATCTTCGGCACATCTACGTTAACGGATAGCATACCAGATTTCTTTTAAGCCAAATAGATTTAGACTGTTATCAGATTTATGACGATATTTCTAGTACTTTAGATCAAGATATATGATCGCATTTGGACAGAATGGTCACTACTAGCTATGATAAAGCCTTTACAACAAGCAAACGAAACCAAATAAAAAAAATTAATGATCTTTATACAAAATGTTTTAAGTCAAAACCTTCTCTACCAGTTACTAATTTTATTTACAACATGACTGGAAAAATTATGGTTGATACTGGCATTAGAATGTTTTTATTTTTATGTTATTTTAAATTCTGTATTGTGATATATATGCTGCTCCCAACTTCAATTTCATACTGTATTGCTGCTATCTTGCATATCCTATGTATATTTTGGTAGAACAGCGTTAATTTATAAAATCCGAAAGAGACCAAAGCAAGTATCTTAAAGCTGTTCTTTCTTTGAATAAATCGGTATTTACTGAGCCATTTTTCTTGCCCTCATGCGACCGTAAGTTGAAGTTTAATGCCGAAGCCAACAGGTTGTTAAGTTGTTCTAAGCGTAAATTAAAGGTATCTGGTTCTACGTGAACAAGAGTGAAAGCTTTTTTGACACATCATATTTAACTGCAAGCCTCTTCATATAAACTGCAGTTAGTTATGGAAATAAAATAATAAAGGATGCAAATTAATTTTTATGGCAGTGTAATACATAAAGAACAGTGTTTCGTTATATTTGTTTCCGCCAGGATTTTTAGGCTGAAACTGGTTTCAAGTTTCCGGGTGCTTCAGTTACGTGTCCCGCCATGGATCCATGTATGAAAAAAAATGCTGTTTATTTCATTAACAGAACTTTTTTTACTATGAGAAGCAGATGGTGAGATGACGCATCAGAAAATAATGCTGAAAACTTTTTGTATAGTGTGCAATGACAGTGTCAAGTACCAACGTGCTGTTTGACTGCCGCGTAAGTATACATTGTTACGTATATGCTTTTATATTCATCAGTTGTGTAATTGCGACCAACCATAACTGAAACAGTTCGGACCATCGTTAGTTGAAAGTTGCTCAATATCGCATGGTACACTAATATCACAAATTAAATATAAATTGAACATCAGATACTTTCCATAATCCATAATATTAATGGCCAATAGAAACTTAAATTATGTATGATAATTTTTTACTTGTGAGGAGAAGTTCACTAAATACCACGTTTTAGTACATATGATACTTATGCTACATCATTAATAGTAAGAGGTAGTGTCGTACCGCGTGGGCTCAGAACGTAATGAGAGAGTTCTTGTAGAGAGTACTTTTTTCTCCCCCCCCCCTTTTTTTTTTGCGCGTGAGTGATACCAACTTTTGCAGTCACGACACTGACTGCGCAGGATGTTACCATTTTAAAATAGGAGACTCGATGCTCTTGCAGAAAACCGTTGACGGAAGCAAGGAGAAATACCCAATTTAAATAATGCAACAGTTCTCGCTAGTGATGCTTTGACCATTTGAAACAGGAAAAATAAAGTCATACTTGGCCACCTGCAAAGCATTCTTCATCTTCTACAACACACTGACTTATTCGATGTCGTACTTCAATTTGTATTTCGAAAACTGTTATTTCGAAACCAATCATCTCAAAAATGAGAGTGTGCTTATATGTGATTTTACATTATAATAATTTTTTGTTCTTCTAACAGTTCTGCTGACTAGCAACTTATGTGTAGGCTATGTATCACATTTATACCATATAATGATAATGTTTTGAACTTATGTAAGTTAAGGGATATTATATTCCATATTGTTTCTTAGCCGAATAAGAAACTCAAAGAGTTTCGTGCCGAATATAGAAACTATATAAAGTTCGGCGATTCCAAGCATAAGCAAATACCTGGATAGTGCAGCACCTGATCCCTTCGGTAGTGCAAGCTGAGGCAACTCATAGAAAGGGTGGAGCAAGCTCTGATCACTATTCTTGATATTTACCCATAATGTGAACTTAACTCCTAGGAGCTGTATTATTGTTCAACACTACCCAGACCGGTTTCAACCTTTTTTGAGGTCTCATTGGTGAGTAGGTAGACCTACTCACTGATGATTGAAGCCTTTGGCTCTTCATATAATTAGTAATGTTTTGAACAATTTTTTCCCCATGGCACTTTATCATATGCCTTTTCCAGATATACATGCATAGTTTATTCACAATATGATACAATGTGAAAAGGGAATTTCCAGATATACAAAACTTAAATGTGTATCTCGATTATATCCAATGATTTCTCCACAGTTTTAGCATCAGTAAGATTTGGTTGACATATGATATATGGAGGGTAGACATCCAAAGAATTGTAGCTGGCAGAATTAAAAGTTAAGGAGGAGGAGTTCAGGACTGAGGGAGATGGTTCATTTGAGGCTGTTTGATGTGAGACAGACCTCAGCAGGACAAAAAACATCACTGGTTTGCTGCTACTATGGACCATGGAATGCACAGATGTGGTTGTCATGCATGCATTGAGCATATTAACACAACAAATGCAGGATGAGCATTATTATGGGGATTTCAACTATTAAGACTAGACTGCAAAGAGGAAAAGGCACATGATGGGATGAAAATAGAATTTATATAACCACTAGGGGTAATTACTATTATTACATGGCACCTCCAGGGACTCATCGTGGGAGGGCACTCTACTACACACAACTCATCATCTCACCTACTTAATGCTCTAACTATACACAACTCACTACTTAATCTTCCAACTAAACGCAATGATGTTACTCCATCAACATACAGCCTGCTACCATGAATAGTATTTTGTATCTATAAATTGTATGTGTTCTCTTGGCCGATTTGCCTGTGTGGAATGAAAACCCAGGTTTCTGGGAGGGAAAAACACTGCTACCTGTGTATGAGATTGGCTAACTTACCTTCAGTTGAAAAGTCCATATAAAAATTATCTCAGCCATGACAAAAACTGAAATCAGATCTTTTCTAGTTGAAGGATGCAATATCCTGTTGTTCTTCCAATTGCATTATGGAGGTGGAGGGTTGGTGGACTGTTTTGGATCTGTGGCCCAAATTTAGGCTATGATTCCAGTGTATTATGTCTGTAAATTGTGCAGTTGTGACTGCTTTGCCTGTTTTGCATAATGAAAACACTGAGTTTCTGGTAGGAAAACCCTTCCACCTTCACCTGAGACTGGTTAATTCACTTTCAATTTGAAAGCGCTGATAAAGGTTCTCTGCATTCCATACGAGATTCAAACTCAGGTTTTTGTAACCAGAGGACACCGTTGATACTGAGTGAGCTAAAGAGGCTTTCAATCACTAAGGGATAATTACCGGAAGCTGCATGTGATGGAGACAGTGTTTCCTCTAAGTTGTGTGGATGCATGGCTGCTTAGTGACTGAGATGCTCCCGTGCACACAACTGTTGCTTCGCAGCTGAAATTTTCTTTAAAAAAATTGTTTTAGGGCACTATTTACACAGTTACATCATATTTACACAGTCACTATTTACACAGTTGTTTTTGTTTTCCTTTCCTGATGCTGTACATATTCTAATTGGTTTATCAACTGCCATTAGATTGGTCCAGTTAGGTCATGTGATCTTGACTGGCCAACAGGCCTCATTAGGAATGAAATAGGTGGCGATCCTATTTTCAAATGGATAGGAAAGCAATGATGGCTGGAATAATTGCTTTACTAGAGTCATCTAGCGGCAGAAATTTGAAGTTATGTGAGATAGACTAAAAGCCCCATATGAAGATGACCTCACTTTTAAAGTGCTCCAAGGTTGGGCGATGAAAAAATTTTCTACTCAGGGCAGTGGCAGGTGTATGCAACTGTAAAAAAAAAAATAATAATAATTAAAAAAAATATATACAGGGTGTTCTGGATAAATTTGACAGTTTCGTAAGGAAAAAGAAAATCTTCTTTGTATCTATTAAATTTAATGAATTGACAAAAAAACATTACAGGCAGAGTTAATTACAATACTATCAACAAGATTTACTCAAAATAACCACCATTAGCATCGATCACAGCTTCAATTCTGCTTCGGAACCTCGAACAAGCTGATGCTACAGTCTCCCTGGGAAGGGCCGCAAAAACTGTTTTAATTTTATCCATTAACTGGGCTTTTGTATTACTGGAAGTGCGATTGGTGTCTTTTTCAACTGCGCCCCATACAAAATAATCCATGGGGTTAAGGTCTGGGGAGTTTGGAGGCCAAACATTTGGACTGGTGAAGTCGTAGAAATTTTCAGACAACCATTTTTGACTTTTCCCAGAGGTGTGGCAAGGGGCCGAATCCTGCTGCCATACATACGGCCTACCATTGGCTACCCTTGTTATCCAGGGCTTGACTACAGTTAGCAACTCCACGAACAAAGCCCGAATTCCAATGCCAGGGTTCTTCAACACCTGTTCCTGCAGATTTGCGAGGAATTCTGCTGTACGAACGCAATCAGATCGTCTGCTAGGGATCTTTCTTCTTGCTACATCCTCGTAGTCACCATTGCAAGTCTCTAGTTCATGCCTGATTGTTTTTACTGTATTCAGGGAGCATTGGGCAGCAGTCGTAATATCCTTATTTTGATGGCGGGCACGAATCATCATGATACAAGTTATTCTCTTCCATGATTCAGGTGGGTTCCAGCTATCCATCCTTTCTGACATCTTGTATATGAATGAAGAAGGGTCCAAACTTTTAAATGAAGAGAAGTGTGTGTTAATACATGTAACTTACGGAAAAATATAATTAATTATAAATATGTCAAATTTATCCCGAACACCCTGTATATATATAGAGGGAACATCGGATGGAGGAGACCTGGAGTTGGAGAGTGCTGGACTGGTAATAGTATAAGAAGATATATCCATAATCAAGACTGATATTCTGCATCTCATTGGTGGTGCTTTGATCATGCAGTCTTGTCATGGGAAGTCATTAAGTATGTGCAGTTCTTATTTAGGAGGGGGGAAGATGTAGGTTCTAGCTATACGGCTTATGATTACAACAAATTTTGGTGCCATGGAATAGTGCCATGACATAAGAAGCCATTAGCGAAGGATTTCGGTAATGCATGGGAAATGGTTAGAGTTTTTGAGAAAAGCAGTATCATATATCAGCCTGTATACACAGAGTCAGGAGAATTAAACCATGCAGGAGTTAAATATGAGTCATTAAGCAGAAGCTAAAAAAAAAAAAATGATACAAATATAAGGTGATTATGAAGAAAATTATGATTGGCATGCTCATAGGCCTGATGAAGAGAGTGAAGAATTCTGTGAAAACTTAGACTGTTTTGGACTACCTGCCAAGGAGAGACATACTTTACATCTTAGGGGACTTAAATGCAAAAGTGGGAAAGAGTATAAGAGGCCTGAGTGTGCCTGTTTGGTCTGGTGAATGTAACACCCGTGGTGAAAAACTGTTGGAATTTGCCCATGCTAATAGCTATTACCAATACCTGCTTCTAGAAACACCTACGACGGACTTATATTTGGATATCTAACGTTAATTGTCAAGGCGCCAGATTGATTACATCCTGGCTCACCAGCTGTGGAAGACAAGTATTTCTGATGGGCACACGTATCCTGGAGGAGATTGTGGTACAGACCATCAGCTAATAAGAGCTATAGTAAGACTAAGACTCTAAAAACTTCCCAGTCAGACATGTCCCACTAGACTGGATGTTAGGGTAATATCTAATGGATTCATAGAAGAAACATTGGCTCAGTTGAATGAATTTTTGGAGACCAATGAGACCTCACCAGAAATGCTTTGGGAAGAAGTCAAGGTAATAATACAGGATACAGCCAAGAAGTATCTCGGCCCAATTAGAAGACCAAGAGACCCATGGATATCAGTTTCAACATTGGGAACTAATCAAAAGAAGGTGGTTGGCAAAAATAAACAAAGAGACACAGGGATTGAAGAATATAAGAGAGAATATAAGAAGATAATTACATAGAGTAGTCAGAAGAGTCATCAAGCAGGACAAGGAAAAGTTTTATACTAATAAATGTGAAGAGATAGAGTTCCAGATGAGGAGGCACATTCATAAAAGGATGTTTTATTTAATTTGTGACCTAAAGCACGAGTTCAAGCCCAAACTGAATGTCATCAAAGACAGGAATGGAGCATTACTAACAGAAGAATTGAAAATCAAAAACAGATGGAAAGAATACTATGAGGAACTGTACAATAGAGTGGATAAAGAAAATTTGGAGAAGCCCTCTCACCAAGAAAATTCCAATATGGAACTTCTTTCACTTAGGCATGAAGTTGAAAGAGCAGCTTAACAGCACTAAGGCCCCAGGTGCAGATGGAATCCCAGCAGAGTTAATTAAGGCCACCTGAGACAGAGGGATAAGAGTGTTTCATAGACTGATTACAAGGATAGGGAGACAGGATCATGGCCTAGAGACTGGAAGAAGTTTGTTTTCATACCACTACATAAGAAGGGAGATATGAAGGCTTGCAAGAACTATAGAACTTTAGTTTAATATCTCATGCAAGCAAAATTTTATTGAAGATCAGGATTGAGGCCAAGATGCCCGAGGAACAAGCAGTTTTTACGAAAGGTAAGGTTACCAGAGATCAGATCCTTTGCCTTAGACAGATCGTAGAAAAATATAAAGAATTTAGATTCCCTCTGGTAATGTGTTTCTTAGACTACTCTAAGGCTTTTGATTATGTTCAGCATGTGAAACTGTGAGAAGTAATGAAAAGAATGGGTTTTCCTCAACACTATCAGGTTGATAGCAAACTTGTACAGGGAGCAAGAAGCTATGGTAAAAACAGGTGTTGGATTAACTGATTGGCTTCAGGTTGGAAAAGGAATTTGGCAAGGATATTTACTTTCTCCTCACTTGTTTAGTATATATGCAGAGGCATCGGATAAGCTCAAGACAGGAATTAGGATAGGTGGTAGATTGATTGGTAATCTGAGGTATGCCGATGATACTGTACTCCTCTGTAATGACAAGGAAGAACTAGGACAAATTCTCGATAGTTAACAAGATCAGTAATAACAGAGGACTTCAACTCAAACCTAGCAAGACAAAGATCATGGTTCTCAAAGGAAATACAAACCAGGAAGCTCTTGAGAAACAAGTGTACCTTAATGGAGAAAGAATTGAGGAAGTCAGCAAGTTTGAGTATCTGGGATCCATTATTAATGTGAAGAATTGCTGTTCAGAATATTAGGAATGGCTAAAACAACAATCAGAAACTTGTCTAAAATCTGGAAGGATGGATCTATCTCCATGGGAACAAAGGTGAGGATTTTGGATGCAATTGTTTTTCCAACAGCGACTTATGGATGTGAGACTTAGAACATAAAGAAGTCAGAACAGAAAAGGATAGCTGCTTTTGAAATGTGGTATTACAGAAGGCTGTTGAGGATATCATATACCGAAAGGCATACAAATGAATGGGTGTTAGAAAAGATCAGTAGAACTTTAAAGCTACTTAAGGATATTGACAGAAGAAAGTTAAAATATTTTGGACACATGGAAAGGATGGAAGGAGGACTTCTCAGAACAGTAATAGAAGGTTCTTGGAAAAAGAAGAAGGGGTAGACTATCGATGAGATGGATGGATAGTGTGTGGAGTGACTGATCTTCAAATAGTTGAAGCCTCCAGAAAAGCATACAACAGGACTACATGGTGAGGCCTGGTGTGGCACATCACTGAGCATTAGAGTGACCATACATCATCTGTGGATGCCCAATAAACATATAATATGATGCTCATAAGTAATGTAAAGCACAGTCAAGAAGTGTTGATCAGCATAGTAATAAACAGGACTACATGGTGAGGCCTGGTGTGGCACATCACTGAGCATTGGAGTGACCATACATGTGGATGCCCAATAAACATATAATATGATGCTCATAAGTAATGTAAAGCACAGTGAAGAAGTGTTGATCAGCATAGTAATAAAGGCGAAATCAAATTATGAAAGAATTCATTATTACGTTTAATGGGAATATAGCATGTTAGCCTAAATACTAGATTATGAAAGAATATTAGCCAAGAAGGCCAAAGGAAATCCTCAAAAGTTTTGTTATGTAGCAAGTAAGAGAAAGAATGATTATGGAAGGTTTTAATCACTGTTGATAGCAGGAAGATGACAAGAGAAATAGTTGAATTACTCATTGATCACTAGTCAAAGAAGTGTCATCTAGTTGGAGATAATGCAGTTGTCAAAGAGACCAGTTCAAGAATAGAGATAGATAAACTGGAGGTGCTTAGTATATTACAGAATATCAGTATCAACACAACCATGGGAGAGGATGCAATATATTACTATTACTATTACGGGCAACTCCAGGGAGTCATTGGACTCATCGAGGGAGGCCCCAAATCATATTCATCACAACTATTTGACATTCATACAGTATCTATCATACTTCGCCTTAAACTCATTCACTGTCACAGCATCCACCACAGACTCAGGGAGCGCATTCCACTCACTCACTACTCTAAAAGTAAAGAACCCAGCTCTAACACCTTTACTAACCACACTTTTGCCCAGTTTCCATGGATGTCCCCTAGTCCTCCCACAACCAGCCCTGTTCTCAAAAATATCTTCTGAATTAATTTTATAGAAACCCTTCAGTAATTTGAATGTCTCAATCATATCTCTCCTCCTCCGCCTATCAACCAATTTTTGCAACCCACAAATCCTCAACCTGTTCTCATACGGTTCATTCCACAGACCTGCTATCATCTTGGTCACTCGCCTCTGGATCCTCTCCACCTCCTCCCCATCAAGAAGAAACCTAGGTGACCAAATCTGAGCACAGTAGTCTAGATGGGGTCTTATCAAGGCTCGATACAGAGAAACAATAACCTGCTTGTCTCTGCTTGTCATCGTATTCTTCAGCAACCAAGTGATTTGATGAGCTGTTTTGGTCACTTTTGCAATGTGTCCCCTAAATTTCAATTCCTTATCTACCAACACTCCTAAATCTCGTGCCTCATCAATTTCCTGGAGCACTGTTCCACCAATGCAGTAAACTGCCGCCAATCTTTTCACCCCAAAATGCATAACCTTACATTTTGCCACATTAAACTGACATCCATTCTCCTTAGCCCAGACCTCCAATCTATCCAAATCATCCTGCAAAATTTTGACGTCATCTGCATTCACTATTGCCCTACCCAACTTCGCATCATCCGCAAACAAATGAACTGTTCCTCTCAGATCATTTCCTATATCATTTATGAACAAATTAAACAGCAGTGGTCCAAGAACAGATCCTTGTGGCACACCACTAGTCACAGGCCGTCTTGTGAACTCTACTCCCGAGTAAACCACTCTCTGATATCTCTCCGTCAACCACCCTCCTATCCATCTCACCAACCCTATGTCCATTCCCATATGCTGCAATTTACTGATTAGAATTCCATGTGGAATCCTGTCAAAGGCCTTGGCAAGATCCAGTAGAATCACCATAAACCCATTACCCTTATCCAGTTCAGCCGTCACTGTGTTATAATACGTGAGCAAGTTACTGAGGCATGACCTACCCTTCACAAAACCATGCTGTCCCCGATACAGTATCCCATTTTCTTCTATCCAATCTTGTATTTTCCTCTTGACTATTTTCTCTAAGACCTTGACAATGATTCCTGATATGCTAATCGGTCGGTAATTTACTACAGCAGTCTTGGAACCACCTTTATGCAGTGGAACTATTTTCCCCTCTTTCCACCCTATAGGCTTGTGTTACAAGAAGTGAAAAAAAGTTGGCATTATCCCATTAAGTCTCAGCTCAGACAAGGTTATGAGAGTGGGAAGACAGCAAAATAGTTCTGTTTCATAAAGGATGCTCCAAGATAGAAGTAGTAGCAAATTATAGACCAATTAATATCTCAGGAGTGGTGGTTAAGATATTGAAAAGTTAGTTAAAGGTAGAACTTGGGAATGAGTGGACAGTAATATAATACTCTATGGCAGGCAGCATGATTTGTGAAAGGTATTTCATGTCTTGGTAATTTACTTGCTTTTTATAGCAACGTGACAGTTAAGTTGGATAAAGGAAAAGGCTACACCATGATGTTGCTGGTCTTTGCAAATGCATTTAACAAAATACTGAACAGAAATCTACAATGTAAGCAGGAACAAATAATAATGGATATGAAGCTGGTGGCATGGATAAGAGTGTTATTGACAGACTCCAGAGAGTAGTATATGGTGGAGTAGAACCAAGGAGAATGATGGTGGTGACTAGTGCTGCAAGACTGTACTAGGACCATTGCTGCTTAACTTGTATATTTAAGGGGGAATAGTTGTTTTTTGATATTGATACTGCAAAACTGGAGAAGGTAGTAGGTTAATAAAAGTGACGTAGACTTCCTACAGTATGTTTTAAATAGATTTACACTGTGGGCAAAGCATAATGGTTGTTAGTTTAAATTGGGTTTAGTGCTTTGAGTTGAAAATATTACTTACTGTGTATTACTTTGGGGATGATAGCCTTATAATAAGGCCACATCTAGATTACTGCATGCAGAAAAGGTAGTTTGAATTACTTGGGAATGAGGACATTGTGGAGGAGATCCAGAGACAAGTGACCAGATTAGTGACAGGTCTGTAGAATGTTCCCCTGTGAGGATTGAGGGTGTGTGAGTTCCAAAGTAAAGAGGGAACATGATAAAAACTTATAAGCATTAAAGTATTTTTATGCAGAAGAAAATTTTCACATGAAAAGTAGAGAGAGAACAAGACATGACCCTGGAGGTTGGTGTAAGAACAGTTAATAAGAATATATAACTAGTAGATTTGTTTTGCTTAGAGAGTGATGAATGACTGGAATGGATTTTTGGAGGGTGGTTACAAGTTTAAGGAGAGGTATGTGTTGTGTGAATGGTTAGTATGAACCTTCTACATTGAGTTTTTAGACTCCATGGATATGTCTGTGTAATAATCATAATTTAAATATCAATCCTACATATGTGAGGTCAGAAAAACATCTAACACAATAGTGCCATGTGTAGGCTATAATAAATTTATTTTAATCCTTTATCCAAGTATGAGCAAACAAAGTTTGCACCTGAAAAGGTCGAAATCAGTCTGGGTAGTGGCCCTTCCCTTAATGCATAGCATTATACATGTGCACAAGGAGATGTGCTTTGCATTATGGGAGATACTGAGACAAGGAGTGATGAGAGCTTGGTCCACCTTTGCTATGAGTTGTCAACAGATGCACCACCTTGCCTCAGTCCTGAAGATATTTTCAGGTGCAAACTTTGTTTGCTCACACTTGGATAAAGGATTAAACTAAATTTATTATAGTCTAACCAAGTGAAAAATAAACTTCCTAAACTTCCACCATGTGTAGGCAAGTGATTAGGAAGAAAGAAGGTTGTAATAATTGGGGAAAATGTTACAAGAAAGACTGTCCAAAGAACAAAGGTATATACAATGAAAGGGGAGCAGAAAAAGTTGGTTTGATAAGTTTGAAGCTGAACAGTGTGAATGTCAACCATGGTTAAGAGGAAAGTTGGAGAATGGTGGTGACCAGTAGAGCCTGAAAATACCTATGAAAGGAAAATTCAGAATCCAAGTGTCTATGAGGAAAGCAACTGGATGGAGTTTGCGATTGAGGAATCATTTATTAAGCATAATGCACTCTTTTGGATAGCGTTAAGCATTCTAACTCCAATATTGATAATTTTTTGGGAGTGGAGTATAGACCTAGTAATGTGGAAGACATTGAGAAAGAAATGTATAGGCAAATTGGTCTGGCTAATAAGAAAAGCGTGATCATCATGGACAATTTCAATTATGGTAATATACATAGACTGGAATGAAGAGACAGCATCCAGAACCAAAGAGAATGAATTTCTTGAATTTTTGAGGGACAACTATCCTAGGCAATACATAACAGAGGATACATGAGGATCTTGGATTTGATTACCTCATCAGAAGATATTATTGTAAATGAAAAAATTTCAAATCTTCCTCCAGTTGGTGAAAGTGACCATGAAGTGGATTACTAGGATGGTGGCTAGCCTTATCAGGACTTTTGTGAGAAAGGGTTACATATGGAACTATAAGGTAGGTGATTATGACAAACTCAGGAGGTGGCTTACAGCTATATCATGGAATGAGGAATTGAATAGGAAGGAAATCAGTGCTGCTTGGTCCCTACTCAGGAACTATCTGGCAGAAGCAATGACTGAGTGTATTCCAAAGGTCAGGAGACTAAATAAAGTACAGGTATCCTTTGATTAATGCAATTAATTGATCTCTCGATGTTACCACATATATCAAAATCGCGTTAATCAAATATAATAATCAATTGTAAAAATTACGATTCGTCCATGATCGATTACTGTATTAATAATTCGTTTTATATGGTACTCTTTTAGGAAAGATAAAAAATGAATGCAAAGTAAATATTTAATAAATGCTTGTACCTGCATTAGTAACTGCATTTTTTTTTTATCACAAAAAAAGTTATCAAGAGTCATTTGAACAGTTTGAGCTTTTTTTTTCTTATCAGCATAAATTCTACAATAACAAGCAAAATGACTCTCCAGACCTCGGCAAACAACCATTCTTCGATTAACATCTGGATCCATATTCATTACTTGTTTAAAACCACACTACCGGCCAAGACATCTATAGACGTCAAGGTTATCATGGATGCGAAGTGCATATTAAAATTGTAATACCATTGATATTACATTGAAATATATGATGGATACGAAGCGTATGAGGATGCATATTTGATCCATAATGGCCGGTAAGGTGGTTAAGCGATTCTAAACTGCGAAATGTTCCATCCAGTTCTTTGATTGTTATCTCCTTTGGAACCTCATCTTCACATTCCATTTGTTCGTTGTCTTCACATGTGCATTGTTGTTCAATTTCAAGAAGACCGTTGTCACTGAAATCTTTTGAATTTGAATCCAATAATTCTTTAACATCTTCTGCATCAACACCATCAAAACCAAGGTCTTCAACAATTACAACGATTTCTTCAACCACGTTGTTCACAGGATTTTGAAAACCGCCTAAGTCATTAGCTCATTCTGGCAAAAGGTTTTTCCAATCAGCTCTCATGCAGCTAGAAGACACTTGTCTTCTAACTCCCATGAGTCATGAATGTTTTCAATTGCATGCTTAATGTTAAAATTTTTCCAAAATTCTTGAAGCGTAATCTCATTTTCTCCCGTTGTTGTTTCTACTGCCTTTTTAAGAAAATAAGCCGGGAAACACTCCTCAAGGCTTGCATGTTTTTGTGGAGTAAATTTAAAGGTGCATTACTTAAAACTTGCCGCATATATAAAGGGAATGTCGTAATTAATTTCGCCACGTTAATCAAATCCTACATTAAGCAAGGGACACCTGTACAGATAAAATGGATGACTGAAGCGGTGACGTATGCAATGTGGATGAAAAAGGCATTGTAGAGGCAATAATCAGTTACATGAGGAGTACAAAGAGCAAGCAAGGAAGGCAACTTGCTTGTGACAAAAGTAGTATGAGCAGTGGTTAGCAAATGAGGCTAAAAAAAAAGCAAAAAAAACTAGGAAGTATTTTCGATATATGACCAGTAGAAAGACTGATAACCACTGAAAAGGATATTGCAGAGGTGTTAAATGAGCAATTCATTAAAGTATTCTCTCCTTATTAATGTAACAGAATGCAAAACTTAGAGCACTGGAAAGGGGAAAAGAACTACTGATGGTGAGTGAGCAGGAAGTATATGAGGAATTGGGTAAACTTGATGTCAATAAGGTCATAGGACTTGATGGTATATCACTGCATGCCTTGAGAGAATGTTTGGGAGTTAACAAAGCTTTAATTTACTCTTTTAACATTAGTCTTAGATTGGCCCAAGTTCCAATGTTTGGGATGCAATAGGGAGATGCATTACTGCTTGCAGTTCCTTTCCAGAAAACAAACAAGGCCTTATCCTTGCACTGAAGGAGGAGTGAGCCAGTTTGCCCTAGCACCAAGTGATTCATGAGTTCTTGATACAAATATCAAGAACTCGTGAATCTCTTAGTGTTAAGCATAGTATGAAGTTGTGAGAGCTACATTGCAGTTTGGGGTGGACATAATCCATACTGAAATGTCTCTGCATAGTTTTATGTAAGCAATGTACATTAATTCCTTAACTACTCCTTAGGAATTTTGCAACTTTTGCCAAAAGCATATTGCAATTTACTTTGTATGAAATTTATAACACATTTTATGTGTAATATAATTTATTAGTATGATGGCAATAAATTTATATCCACATGAAAATTGTAGTCATGAAAATTTTTTCACATACAGGTGAAAATGTACTTTGTCCTTAGCTTTTGAACGCCAGTGTATTATACTAAATGATGAGTGAGAGCAGAATGGGATGGGTCATAAGGAAGGAAACTTACACCAGGTCTGAGTTATTGAGTGGAGAGGTGGATATTTAGAGTTTAGCAAATGAGGGTTATTTGATAAAGGAAAACAGGAAGGGTGTCAGAAGTGGTAAGGATTATGAGGTATAATGAATTCCCTATATTTAACTGGGATGTGTTCTTGGAAATGTACAAATATCAGCAGTGGATTTTCCATAGATTACATGTTATAATAGGGAGCACACTTTTAACCAACCAGTAAAACATGACTGAATTTCCTCTCATGTTAATTAAACCAAAAACTTTTATTATAGTGTTAACATTATTTCCCTATAAATAGTTTAATTTGATCTGGATGGATGTGATTCTGTTTTTAATAGCTGAATGATAATACATACACTTCTGTTTCAAAATGTTCTGCCTCTAGTCCACACATTTTTTTTTTTTCAATTTAATATTTGGGAAAAAAGATGAAATTGTTAATATTTTAAAACTGAATGCACTAAGAACTAATTATTTAATCATCATATACTCATACATGCACTAATAATTATACACTGGAAGTGACATAAAAAAAAACCCAGCTTCCTATGTGTATTATGGTACCCACTTGTAATTTCATTTGATAACCAATTTTAATAAGCTGTTTTGCATGGCTGTTCTCATTTTTATCACATTTCCTGTCTGTAGCATAAAAAGCCTTGGGTAGACTTGAAAAATGCAAACCAACAGTTGTTGTCAAAGATAAATCATTATGTCATTAGATCACCAACAACCTCTAATAGAAACTCTCAGCTCATGTGGATCAGAGCTCCATCTTCCCTCTGTCCCCACATGTTCTTTTTCCATGAGCACTGTTCCAGCTCAAGTTTCTTTTGTCTAAATATTCTCATATTTGGTCTGTCCATCATTTCCTCTCCTCATTTTAATTTCATACAATTTTTCTTGGTATATTTTTAGTATAGTATAGTATAAGGAAGGACATGAAAGAGTTAGATAGTGAGTTTGTTGCTATGGTATGACAGAGCTGAGTTGCAAAGGAGGGCCATTCCTCTTACATTACCTATACATGAGTTATGTACAGGTAATGTAAGAGGAATAATGTGGAGTTTGTGGATGTGGTGTGGAGCGAGTTTGATACTTGAAATGACTTACACCAGGGGTTGGCAACCGGTGGCCTGCAGGCCGCAATGCGGCCCAAAAGTGCATTTTTGGCAGCCCATAAAAGGTTGACCATACTTACATGGCATGTGGCCGATATACTGAATTATTTAAATAATACATTTTATATTATGAATAATAAATTAAAATTAATTTTATACCTATACTTTTTGATATCGGCGTGCAACTTGGTGCAAGTCAACCTTGTCAGTTATCATGACTGACAAGGCTAACAAAGAGGATAACAAAGGCAACTTCATCAGACGACAACTGAGATTTTGGCACACATTAAAGAATGCATTTTCATTAGAAAATGTCCAAAAATTTTATCGATGCTTACCAAAAAGCAGGGAGACACACATATTGTGATGCATAAACTATATTACTTCGTTTTTACATGATAATAATTTTTCACTGAGTTTCATTTTCATTCTAGTTTCATATCTCATACTTTAAATATTTGTGTTTTTTAAGATTGATATAATAAAAATTTATAAGTATTTTTTTTCACTCATTATTTTCGCATAATTAAACGCTTGCGGCCCGATTATTAAAAATAAAAGTTTAATGTGGCCCACAAGTCTGAAAAGGTTGCCGACCGCTGACTTACACAAAGTGGATGGTTTGCACTTGAATTGATTTGATGTTCAGAGTCCAAAGAAAAAATATTATTGAATGATGTGAAATTGGAGGAGCAAAATCAGGCAAACTAGAACTATTAGGATAGTTGTTGGGTGAGTGAGGCCTCATATACCACTGAGGCAATTGAGTGTTAGAATGTGAAAGCAGGAGCTACAAAAAAAGAAAAAAAATTGAGTAGGGAATTCAAAGAGAAAGGTGAGCAGTACAAAACATAGGTCAGAAGGATGACCAGTGTGGTAAAAAAGGCAAAATCAGAGTATGAGAGGAAATTAGCAGTACTTAGCAAAGGCAATCCCAAAGAGTTCTTTTGGTAGGTGGCAAGTGAAAGCAAGAACAATTATGGAAGAACTGAAGCAGACAAAATGGAACTCAGGTGATGATAGTGCAGTAACAAGCGAGGCAATTTGCTTTAAATAGAAGTGGATGAACTGGGGGTACATAGGATACTACAGAACCTTGATATGAATACAGCTATGGGATTAGACCTCTACCTAGCACCTCATAGCTCAAGTGCTATGAGAAGGTGCAACACAGGAATAGATATGAAGTGGATAAGAGGGTGGCTGTGATGGAGAGATGATACTAGATGCCTTCATTTCATAGTTCGAGTACTATGAGAAGGTGCCAGGGAATTGGTGGTGCCTTTGACTGCATTGTTTAATTCTCGGCTCGAGATTGTTCCAAAGGGGGGAGGAAAGATGGGGAAATAGTTCCATTGTCTAAGGGAGGCTCCAAGATTGAGGTAATAGATTACTGAATAATCAGTATCTCAGGAGTGGTAGCCAAGGTATTGGAGAACTTGGTTGAGGGAAAAATCTGGGAATGGGATACTATATGGGGACAACATGGTTTTGTGAAGGGTAAGTCACCTCAGTAAGTTGCTGCTTTTAATACAGTGACAGCTGAAATGGATAAAGGTAATGGTATACAGTGATATTGCTGAACTTTGTAAAGAATTTTGATCCAAAAAAATTGTAACACATGGAGATGGATATGAAGTTGATGAAGTGGATAAGAGGGTGGTTGACAGAGATACCAGACAGTAGTTTATTCAGAAGTAGAGCCTACTAGAAGGCCTGTGACTAGTGTCATGGCACAAGGCTCTGTGCTTGGGCCACTGTTATTTAATTTGTACATTAATGATATAGGAAATTATCTGAGAGGAAATATTCAGTTGTTTGCCAATGATGCAAAATTGCGTAGAACAATAGTCAGTAATGATGATAAAATTTTGCAGGATGACTTAAATACAAGGTGTCCCAAAAAATTGTATACACGCTTTTACAGCCTGTAACTCACTAAATTTTCATTCTTTTCAGGTCTAACTAATTTGAAATAATGGTTGAAACAAGACTAAGTTTTGAGGAAAGGAAATTTATCCTAAGTGCTATTCGAAGTGCAAGAATGTAAGTGAAGTGCAAAGACAGTTTAGAAGGGAGTTTCAAAGAGATCCACTGATGTGACTCACCATTACTTGAATTAGAGATAAGGTTGAAACAGATGGAACTGTTCCAGAAGACTGCAGATGTCCACATGAGAAAATGAGCTGCTGGAAACTTACTGCCAATCTCCAAGAAAATCTGTTCCGCAAGTAGCTTGTGGGACATGAATTTCAAAATAGAGGCTTATTCATATCATTTTGAAGCAGTCTCATGGGAAAATATTCCAACATTAGTCCATGCCCTCGATGAAGATAATCCTGACTAGAGAGTTGAACTTTGTGAAGTGGTACTTGGCAAAATGTGCAGAGGATGCACAATTTTCAAACAAGGTTATTTGGAGGAATGAGGCCAGTTTTAAGTTAAATGACTCAATTAATCACCACAATTGCATAACAGGAATCTGTTATGTCACACATTCGAGAGCTGTTTGGGGATGAGGAAGAGTTTTATTTCCAGCAAGATAGAGCACCACCCCACTACCATTGTAATGTGAGGGCCTATCTTGACAAAAAAAAATCTGCTGAACAGATGGATTGGATGAAGAGGTAGCACTGAATACCCTCTGTGTTCACCAGACCTCATGCCACTAGTCTTGTTTTTATGAGGACACATCTAATAAGATAAGGTTTTTTTTTTTTTTTTCACACAAACTGGCAACAATCAATGAATTGAAAGCAGCCATTGAAGGAAAATGTCAAACCAAATAAAATCATTCGTGATGTTTGTAATTCCATTGGTCTGCATTATCAGCATCGCCTGGACCAGAATGGACATCGGTTTAAACATTTGTGATAACTTAAAAATTCTACATTTATCTTCTTTAATTTGGATTATAAAACTTAGATGTATCTTAATAAACATTGTATTTATCCTTTCCTTTAGTGTTATATGGTGATCAGCATTAATTTCAGACAAATCATGGAGACTACAACTGTGTTAGAAATAATTACTTTAATTTCCCAGATGTTTCGACCTACATATCAAGGTCACCATCTGGAGTACACACACACATATATATATATATATATACACACAGAGACAAGCTATATTACATTTCAAACAGTATGCCAAAGAGACAATGATTTGATCAGCTGTTATTCTACTGGCCTGACCTCTAGTGGAAAAAATTGCATTTATAATTATTCAAAGCGTGCATACATTTTTTTGGGACACCCTGTAGACTGGCAGTATGGGGAGAGGAAAATAGATGTCAATTTAATGTGGCATAGCATAAGGTTTTTTTGGGGAAGAAAAGATTACCAGTTGTGTACTATATTGCTGGAACTGTACTCCAGGAAATTGATGAATCCAGTCATTTGGGAACTAACATTCCCAAATGTCTGACTTCACTAAGATCATGTAACTTAATGAGCTGTTTTAGCCACTGTACTAGATCCTAGTGAAGCCAGACATTAATGCTGAAGAATACCCTGATGAGCAGAGATAAGCAGATTATTATACTTCTTTATAAGTCCTTGATAAGATCCCATTGTGACTACTTTGCAAAGATATGGTTTCCTCGGGATGAGGAGGTGGAGAAGATCTAGGTGTGAGTGACCAAGATGGTGGCAGGTCTATGGAATTCACCTCATGAGGATGGGTTGAAGATTTGTAGGTTACCGAAATTGGTTGATAGGTGGAAAAGGAGTGATATGATTGAAACATACAAATTACTGAAAGATTTTTACAGAATCAATAAGAGGTTTTCAGAACAGGTCTAGTGGTGAGAGAACTAGGGGCCATCCTTGGAAATCGAGCAAGTGCATGAAGACTGAAATAGGTGTCAGACTCTGTTGTAGGTGCCATGACTTGAATGAATTCAAAGCGAAGTATGATAGATGTGCATGAATATTGGATAGTGCTTGGCATAATGTTTAGGGCCTCTCTTGATAAGTCTACAGAATCCACGGGGTTGCCAATGTATTAATAATAACAGTGGCGGCCTGTACATAAGCACTGCGACACTGCAGCACCCCCAAGGAAAAAATTAAAAAATTAAATTTTGTTTGTGTTTATAAATAATAACAATGCTTACAACATTATAAATGCAGTACATGTTAAAGGTTACAGCTTATGTTTTGACATTGATTGAATAGTTAATAATTGGAATTGTTTGATTAACGCTTTAGATTATGAAACAAATGCACTGCAATCTAACACCGATATTCGTTTGCTCTTGTCATTGCACGTTACGTCATTTCCCAACTGTAACTGCTCAAACGGCAGTGTATTTTTAGTATGCTTATGTGCCTTATTTCTGTGAGATATTATTATTATTATTTTAACGGTGTCTCCATGGAGTCAAAAGACTCATCGCGGGAGACCCGACATTGACACACTAACCATTATTTACACAATACCTGTCATACCTCTCCTTAAATTCATTCACAGTTGAAGCATTCACAACCAGTTCTGGCAAAGCATTCCACCCATTCACAACCCTCCAAGTAAAAAATCTAGTCCTAACACCCTTGTTAACCACACTCTTACACAATCTCCAGGGATGGCCCCTCGTTCTCTCACATCCTGCATTGGTCTTAAGAATATCATCAGTATCAATCCTGTAAAATCCCTTTAACAATTTAAATACCTCTATCATATCTCCTCTCCTACGTCTATCAGCTAGTTTTTGGAGCCCACAGATCATCAATCTATCCTCATAGGGAACATCCCACAGACCTGCAACAATCTTTGTAACCCGCCTCTGAATCCTCTCTACCACTTTCTCTATCACCAAGAAATCCTGGCGACCAGATCTGTGCACAATAGTCCAAATGCGGCCTTATTAATGCCTTATAGAGTGGAATAATAACTTCCCTATCCCTGCTTGTTAGTGTGTTCCTCAACATATGAAACGTTTATTATTGGTGCGTGTGCGTGGTGAACTATTTTTTGTAAATCTTATTTTATTTTGTTAAAATAACATATAATTATTTATTTATTATAGATAAAAGGCTGAATTATGATGAGTGTCACTGTTGAAAATATGAAAAGAAAATATTTTTTCAATTATCGTTACACGAAACAAATGATCTAATGCCGATATTCGTTTGCTGTCATTGCATGTTACATCATTAGATACACTGCCACTTTGGGCAGTGTATCTTATGCCTGTGCTCGTTATTTCTGTGAGATATTATTATTATTATTATTATTATTATTATTTTGACACCTCCAGGGAGTCCAAAGACTCATTGAGGGAGAGTGTGCCGACAGCATCGAACGATTGGCCCCCTTCCAACTACTAACCGCGCTCAAACTTACTTAACTGAGCCATTAGTAGCAGAGGCTCTACCAATGAAAAGTTTATTATTGGCACGTGTTTGTGGTGAACTATTTTTCTGTAAATTTTATTTTATTTTGTTAAAATAACATATAATTATTTCTTTATTATAGATATAAGGCTGAATTATGATGAGTGTCACTGTTGAAAATATGAAAAAAATTATATATTTTCAATTATCGTTACACAAAACAATAATTGCACACAGGAGCACACAGATTATGCTCCTCCGAGGATTCTCTAAAACAAGAATTGGAAATAATCAACAACATTACTCTAAATGGTTACAATCTCAAAACAACTCAAAATATCATCAACAATTTCTCCACATTTCAACCTAGACAACAACAACCCCATAGGATTCCCATACCTTATATCAAAGGCATCTCCGAACAGCTCTTGAAAATTATGAAGAAATACAATCTTGCTGCCACCTACAAATCCATCAACCAGATCCAAAACTTGTTACCCTCGCCTAAAGACAAACTTTCACCTATGCTACTACCTGGTGTATACGAGGTTCTATGCTCCTGTAAACTCTCTTATTTTGGACAGACAGGCAGGTCAGTTTTTAAATGCATTTCGGAACATCAAGACCATATCCCCCCCCCCCTCATCAAACTGCAAAAATCAGGCCTCGCTCAACATGGAGTTGAAAACCCAAACCACAAGATCCATTGGAAAAAGACAAAACTTCTACACAGATCTTCATATAAATATGAACGCTTATATAAAGAAAGTGCTGAAGCCCTCCACAGACCAAATCTAAACTGCAAGATGTTCTTGCCATCCCTAAAGTATGGGAAATTGTCATACAAAATTGTGTAAAATAATAACTTAACTGTAATTAATTTTAATTTAATTTAAGTAATTTAATTCAATTTAAGTTCAGGCCACAACGAGCCACTGCACGCAATTTGGATTCCATTGTACGTACACGCCCTTTCTTTTGTCATTCCTAGTATTGCCATACTGTACTGATGATGTCCTAAGATACCTAGGACGAAATATTTATGTAATAAAAAACCTACTACTGTGGTTCACGTGTGTTAAATTTAGTCACAAAACAAATGCACTGCGATCTAACACCGATATTCATTTGCACTTGTCATTGCTATTGATACGAAACTTTTATTATTAGTGTTTGTTCATGGTGAGGATAAAATATTTTTAATAAAGCAATTTTTAATATGCAAATTTATTTATTAATAAATTCGTTACTGATTAGGAAAAAAAAGTTTTTTTTGTATATGCAGCACCCCCACTTAAAATTTTCACTGGCCGCCACTGAATAATAATAATTATTATTATCAAAGAGTTAGTGAAGTGAGATTTTTTCCTGCATGAAATAACATGGGCTGCATTTTGGTAGCTGTGAAAGAAATGAAAGAGAAGTGTGAGAAGTTGGTTCACTAAGAGCAATAATGTTAGGAAGAGTAACTGAAGCTCTAGAAATAGTCAACAGAAAAGTTAACTGTGCTGATAAAAACAAGTGATTTGCAAGGAAGTGTGAATGAGGCACAGGATTTCTGCTTCACTGTCTCTCTAGTACAGATAGAGATAGTGAAGCAGAAAGAAACAGCAATAATTACAAATGGCATGATCGCTATGTGCAGGAAAAGAGGACTTGAGTATGTAGATTTAAGGGATAAATTTGAAAGTAGGAGAGAGCTGTTTGCTGTGGACGGTCTGCATTTGAGTGAATGCAGTAGTATGAAGTTGGATAGATTGTTGATAAAAGGAGGGGAATGTGTGTGGCTAGTCAGGGAAATGAAAACTAGACAGTGGGACTGTGAATGTAAGATATCAAATTTGGTAGTGTGAGATTTAGAACAAAGAAAGAAAGACGAGATAAAAATGCAGACTGGCCTCAGTGGGGAGCAGCAGAATCAGGGGTATTTGTGTGTTGAGGCTTAAGTGCTATGAGGACATCATGTTGGAGGTTTAATGGAATATTTTCAACACTTGGAAAGGATTAAAACTAATTTTAATGCTTCCAATATTTCATCTCAGTCACTGAGACATCTTCAGGGATCACAAATAGCTTTTGTAACAACACAATCAAATACATTACAATACTAAGTGAAACATGTGGGCAACTCTCAAGTCCTGTCTAGGTGGTGCATCCTCTATGGGTGTTTGCAGGTGGCCTAGGATGTAATGTGGGATCTCTAATAATTAATGTTTCTCAAATTTTGGGAAGTTTTATGCAACTGTATTTATTTAAATTCGGTTGATTTCTGATTCAACCGAATTTAAACTGCTGCAGATTCTAAAAACAGTCTTTCTTTTTTGAATTTTACTATGATGGATCATGGTGGTTTTTCTCCAGGAGATCCTGTGGATTGTATCCAAAACATGGTCTGCAAGGCACGATTGAGCATAGTTGTGATTGCAGATGTATGATTTGTGTTCTTTTAAATGGATGGTTGCTGATCTGCCTGAAGTAATCCATCTTGCAGGAACAGGGTATTCTATATACTCCAGCCACTGAGAGAGGAGGGAGCTGATCTTATGGTGGGTTTAAACTCCACCGTAATTGCTCTACTAACCCACTAACACAGTTTTTGTCCTGTGCATTTATCACTATTGGAAAACATCAAAAAGATGTTTTTTTTTTGTGTGTGGAGAAGTTTTTTGTTTTATTTATTTATTATTTTTTGTTGTTGTTTGTTTGTTTGATTTGAGACACTGGTTCTTGAGAGTGAATTCTCTTTAATGTTTAAACTTTTACAAGTGTATTATTATTATGTAACACCTCCAGGGAGTCCAAAGACTCATCAAAGGAGGGCATATATTCTACAACTCTCCATCTCCACCACTCGCAACTACCTTCATCATCTACACCAACGCCATCTACCGCCGATTACCAGCACTAATATTTTCACAGACAATCACAAACATCCATGCCCACGGTGGGATTCGAACCCGCAGCCTTTTGGCTGGAGAGCGGATACGCTAATCACTTGGCCAACCAAGCCATCCATATAATTTTAAAAATCAAAAGCAGGTTCTTAAATTTTTTTAAAATTTAATTCCTTTACAAATCTTGGATTACAAGCAGCATTAGCAATCTGACTGGCATCAGCGTCAGAAAACTTTGGGTACATAACTAACATAATTAGCGGTAATTTCCCTCCCCTCCCCCACCTCTATAAACACACTAGTTCCCATACTAGCATTTCTAGTTTGATGTTGATTTTTTTTTTTTTTTTTTTTTTGAGTGGGAATAAAGAAGGGGGATTAATAATGAAATTTACCCAGATATATTTTCTCTTTAATAACCTTAAAATTTCATGTATTTTTTTCGCTTTGCGGAGATGGGTGTCCTCCGTTAAGCTAAAGCTAACGTTGGTATTTGAGGGTGTAGTACCTACCCTTCGGCTACTTCCTACATACCCAGCACTAAAGCACGATTTGTGGTCACAAATGTGCGTGCCCTTAGCTCACAGGGAAGTTTGGCACGCCAAGCACGCAGGTTTACTTGTAGTAAAAAGTCACGAGGTTACCTTCCTTCTTTCGTGGACTTTCTGAAAACTGACACGAACAACCTAGACCTTGATAATCATACCATTACACCACCGAGTGCAGCACTGCTTTTGAATTGTTGTAGATTCACGCTTGTAAACCACCTTCCTATTTGGGGAATTGTTAGTCGTGATGTTTTATAGCTGCTGTGTAATTTATACAATTACGGGAAGTTCGTGAGAACATAAAGAGCATATAATATCACATGGAATGTTTCTGATTCTTTGGCTTTTTTCCCCTAGGGGCAGCTCACCTCACAAACATTTGATTATTCTGATCTTTTAAACATTTTCTTTCTTTCTTTCTAGATTTACTCGAATTTAAAAAGGAGGCAAAATAAACGGAATAAAAAAAGAGGACTAATAATACATTTCGTTTCAATCCTTATTTACCTACACGGTGGTGCTTAAAGAGACACAGCATTCTCTTTAAAAAAGAAAAAAAAAGCGAATAATTCTGTTATTTTTTCATTACAGATATACAACAAACAACAAATCATTTGTATCAATATATTGCAAAAACGTCCAATGTCCGCACCCAACTCAAAAAAAAATAATTCCTGCTGTCGCAGTTCGGATTTTCAAATTTGTGAAATCGCAACTTTTTGTAAAAATCACTTAAGTTTGAAGCATTTATAGGAAATCAAAATGCAAGATATAATTAGATGAAAAGCAAACGAAAGTTCAATTTACTGATAACTTATAATCTTATAAACAAATAAATATTTACATAAAGCAACGAAGGGGGGGGTATTAATATATTATATTATATACAAAATTCATAAGGAGCATCTCTTATGAATTAAATAATGATTAGTACATGAAAAAGATAAAAAAAAAACTAATTTATTACTTCCAATATCGTTCTTCCTTGATACAAGAGCATTAAGAGGAAAAAGATTGGTTAACAAGATTTAGAATATGTTACGTCACTTAGCATGCGTTTACCATGTCGCAGTCATGGCTGAGCAAAGAGTGGTTAATTTTTGTAATTCGATACAGGATTACGAAATTGATTTTTAAAAAAGTTAATTATGATGATTTTCCAAAATTTGGAGACGGGTAATCATAGCGGCTGAGATTCGGACATAGAATATCACGTGTTTCAAAAAAGACACCCTCAAATTTAAATCTGTTTGAGTCCAAACAGCACAGTGGCATGGTAATTCAGAAGGCCTGTCAGAGAGTTTTGTTCCAGAAGATTGGAGTAGACCTGTTATTGGAGTTACCCATCAATAAAAAGGTAAATTAAACAATGTGAGAATTTCTCTACTGAGTGTTCCTGGTAAGATTTATTCAAGTACACTTGAAAAGAGTTAAAAATCGTGGAAAGGGAAGCTTAGAGAAACAAGCTGGGTTCTGGCCAAATAGAGGTCTTCAGAATTCAGATTTTCACTTTAAGATAAATAGTTGCGAAATCATGAGAATATAACAAGGATCTGTATTTAAGTTTTGTAGATCTGGAAAAGGCATGTGATACGATTAGCAAGAGAAAAGCTGTTCAAAATGATTATATGGTATAATTGGGACATTATATATTAGGCAATACATATTTGAGTTGTAAGATGGCATTTAGAATTAAAGGAGTCACAGGATGAACATTCGATGTTAAATTAGGTATGAGAAAAGAATGCACTGTCATTCGTCATCTGTATGGATCACATTATGAAGGAAAGCAGTATAAAACCTGATTCAAAATTAGAGATGTTAATCTGAGGTCTTTTATTTATGCAGATGTTACACTCCTAAATAAAGCAATTATATCTGCATGATTTCCTGACTCACTTCAAGAGCTTCTGGTATGAAAATCAGCAATAAAAAGACAAATATAATGAAAATGGGCAGAAGTACTGAAAACATCAACCGCATCCTGAATGGAGAACCTATAGAGCAAGTAAAACATTTCAACTATTTATGCACAATTTTTAACGAAGCTGGTATGGTAGGAAGTCAACTGAAAGTCATGATAACATTGAATAGGATGAGCTCCATGCCTTACATAGAGGACATATCACTTCTCGCAACACAAAAGAATCTACTGTGGTCATTGGTTTACATGATACACTCAATAAGAACCAAAGAACGATCCTGTATATTTGGAAATTGCTCATTACTCTTTCTGCACATCAGACTTTAACTTCTCAGCCAACTGTCTTGCCTTCATCACTCAATAACAGTTAACCCGTGCCGGTTCCCACGCTCCACGTTTTTTTCTGTTTTCAGTGCATATTGTAACAGTCCTACATGTTCTGCATTTTGGTAATGTTAACCTTTTATTATTATTATGATGATGATGATGTGCTCCTCCAAGGACTTATGGCTGGAGTGCACTTTTCTCCACTCTTCTACACACACACACACACACACCTAACCTTCTCTCCTAGTACACACAACTACCATCAACGCCATCTACCACACCACCACCACAACTGTATTTTTTTATCGGTGAATTGCGTGTGTTCTGAAGGCCGATTTGCCTGTAGGCAGCATGAACAACCCCCAAGTTTCCAGGGGGGGAAACCCTGCCACCACCTTATGAGATCTGCTAACCATGGCCGGCCATCTCGAGGATGAGATGGGTGCAATGCACCCGTGCCCCACGATCGAGTGGGCACAGTCGGTAGACATTTGCGGAAACGTATTATATTTCGAATGTTTTTTTTTTTTTTTTGGTTTTCCTGTGCCAAAATCATTTGCATATAAGAGGTTTTACAATACGTTTATTTCGACTCCTTTAATTTTTATCTTTGAAAAATATTTTAGGGCCCCAAAAGGTTTCTTGCATCCGAGCTCCTTTATAGAGAAGGTCGGCCCTGCTGTTAACTCACCTCCAAATAAATAAGTCCATATAAAGATTCCTCTCGTAACGACGACAAAGATTGCTGTATTTTTATATTAACTTGGAAGAAGTTACAATTATTATTATTATCGTCATCTCCATGGAGTCAGAAGACTCATCGCATGAGACCTTACACTGACACACTAACCATTATTCACACAATATCTGTTATACTTCTCCTTAAATTCATCCACCAACTAAGCATTCACAACTACCTTTGGCTACCATTTCACATATTCACCACCCTCTAAGCAAAAATTCTAGTCCTAACACCCTTGTTAACTACACTCTTACACAATTTCCAGGGATGATCCATTGTTCTCTCCCATCCTACACTGTACAGAAAAAAGTCATCAGTATCAATCCTATAAAACCCCCTCTAATAACTTATATGCTTCTATCAGCTAGCTTTTGGAGCCCACAGACCTTCAGTCTTTGCTCATATGAAACATCCCACAAACCTGCACCAATCTTTGCAACTTGCCTCTGGATCCTCTCCACCATTTCTTCATTCCCACGGAATCCAAGTGACCAGATCTGTGCGCAGTTAAACTCGTTGTATCTGTGGCGAATCTAGTCAGTTTTAATTTTTTATATATAATTACAAAATTATATACAGCAATCCCTCGATTAATGCGCCCCGATTAGTGCGCTTATATACATATTAAAAATAAATGTTACAGATTTTAAGAATTTTCGATCTATACCTTTTTTTATGGCTAACTATTTTAAAAAAATCACTCACCAGGATGAAATAATTTAGTTACCGATTTGAAAACATTTTACAGAATTATTTTTTAATGGCATACTATTTCCATGTACGCTATGTTCCAAATTTACCGCCAAAATTTATGTCGTCTGCTTTATTTATATGGCATTTTGCTAATCATATCTCGTGCAATTGTTTTCCATTAAATTATTTTCCTAACCTTTAATCATGAGTAAAAGAATTAGTGAGCAAAAAATAGAAGTGTGAAAATGATTCAAAAAGTAATCTGATTGGAAGAAAAACTTGAAATAATAAAGAAAAATGAACAAGGCGAGTCCAGAGCAAAGATAGGACAAGAACACAAAAATGGGTGAATCAACTGCTGAATACAAAGGTAAGGCTGCTTGAAGTTCATCATGCATGCACTAAAAATCAAAGTATTATAATGATTGAATTAGAGAGACTAGCCTTATTAATATTGGTCTTATTAAGGGTTAAAATTAAGGGTCAAAAAAGAAATCTGAGGGACGAATTATACATTTTCCCATAAGTTATTATATTCGATTAGTGCGTTTTTGATTAATGAACCTGTCTTAAAGAACGCATTAATCGACGGAGTGCTGTATAGCAGAATTTTAAATAGCAAAGTAATGAAATATTCCGAAAACTTTATTTTAGAAGTATAGAATAGATTTAAAAAAGGACGATCATATATACACCCGGCCTTTTACTTAAAATTAATAATAGAGAAAAGAAGAGAATACAATTTAGAAACGCAATTTTCATTTATTGATTTTGAAAAAGCATTTGACAAAGTTAAAAGAAAAACATATTATTTAACATATTAAAAGAAAGACAAATACCAAATAATATCCTAAAAGCTATCACAAGTATATATGAAAATAATCAAATACAAAGATTAAATCACGAGCTATCAGATACGAGAGAGATTAACCAAGGGGGTACGACAGGGATGTCCCCTCTCAGCAGCTCTTTTTAATATTTACCTAAATGAAATAATAATAAAATGGACATCATTTTATTATTATCAACAGAAAAATCAAAAAATATGGCCTTTAAAGGACAAGATCCAGTAAGAACTAAAATAGTAATAGATAAGATCAGGTGAATTCATTTAACTACCTAGGATGTATGATCACATATGAAAATGAAAAAGATATAAACGTAAAAATTGCAAAACATAAAAATAACAGGGTGTAATTAACTTGTATTTAAATCAAACCTAGTTCAAAAACAAACCAGACTAAAAGTATACAATATATTAGCCCTATCAGTTTTATTGCATGAAATGTGGACAATAAAACAAAAAAGACAAAGATTAATAACAGAAATGAAGTTTATGAGAAAAACTGCAAAGTATACTCTATTGATCACAAAAGAAACGAAGAAATTCTGAAAGAATTAATTAAACCAAGAACCAGTAATAGAAAAAAATTTAAAAAATAAATATAAACATAAATGGATGGAACACGTTCAAAGAATGAAAATAGAAAGATTACCAAAACAATCCTTCAAGTACAAGCCATTAGGAAAAAGAAAACCAGAATGTCCTCTTAAAAGATTCAACGATGACTTCTAAGGCCGGAACAGGCCATGCTAGGCTTAAATCCTTGATATGCATGATGATGATGATATAATTACGACCAAATAAACCCAATGTATTTCTCCTTATAATTGGCAGTATCTACAGAGCAGGAACAATACATAAAAAGCCTATACCTAATTTGTTCAAATGGCGAATTGTCAGTATCTAATTTATTATTCATAAATAAAAAAAAATTTTTTTTTAATTCTGAATTTTTAAAACGATTAATTTCTCTTGCTGAAGGTATCGGCTGATTTATTTATAAAAAAATTAAAATCAGAACTATTAATATCATTATTACGTGACGCATCCAAGGAGTCATCGGAGGTCGGCACACTACACATCTCATTATATTTCCCCACTTGATACTGTAGCTACCACTACAACAACAACTACTATCTACACACAACGCCTTCTTCTGCTTACTACCACCACTAGCAGAATTTTTGTCGTAAGCTGTGTATGAAAAACCCGCATTTCCTGGAGAAAAATCCCTGCTACCTCTATGAAATCGGCTAAGCTAACATACCTTCAGTAGAAAAAACCCAAATGAAGATTGTTACAATGAAAATGAAGTTCGGGTCTTTTCCAATCGCAGGGCACAATATGCCGTTGTTCTAATCGATAAAGCTGCTATAGTGATATCTATTAACTGTAAATAAAAAAATATAAAACATCTGCTGTCGCCATTTATTCTCCTAACGGAGAAGGCGAGGTCGTTTTGCCTTATCTAACTTTTGTAGACTGAGGAAGAAGTTCTATCTCTAGCTGGCCTAAGACTATCACTAATTATTTGTCAAATAGTGTGAGTTCTATGGTTGATTTTATTGAGTTTCCGCTAGAAAAAACTGCTTATCCATGCCAGAGATTGAATACTTGGTAACTGATCCCAGAAAGGCTTCCAGTTCTAGTTGGCGACTAAAATCAAACTTAAGTCCCTCTTCGGGAAGCCTACAGACACAGGTCACTTCTACTGAGCTACACAGATTCTATTAACTAGAGTATTAAAAAATTCAGCCTTTTAAATCAATTTTACATATTCATTTTGACTTTCATAATGAAAATGACTTTTCCTTTGCGTTTTCTTACTTTTGTTTCGGTTTCGAAATTTCCAAGAAATATTCCAAGACCTATGACAACAGTGCCGTGTGTAGGTAAATGGTTAGAAGAAAAAAAATAATTTTTGTGTTTTTTGAGACCTGCAAATTGTCATTGGGGAAACCGATATGGGGAAGACTTACAAAAAGCAGAGGTACAGGAAATGAAGGCGGAGGATGAGACGCTTGTTCGATGAATTTGGAATTGAAATTGAAAACAGGCATCCGTCCAGCCTGTTTCCCAGGCTAGATAGAGGGGGTCATCAGTTAAGTGAATTGCTCTACTAAATTGAATCACTAAATTTCAAGAATGCGACATACATGGACATAAAAATGAACTTGATTTTAAGTTTGATATACGTCTTAGAACTCTATTATTTTTTCCGTGCATGTTGGCGGTATTGTCATAGCTCTGAGCTCTCATTATCTACATTTGTATCGAGACTGCTGTAAAATTCTAACTATTCTACTACTTAAACTTAATCTAGATTTATCAAATATTTCAATAAACTCACCAAAATATTTATATGTTAATACTGAAGTTATAGTAATAAATTGGATATCACGTAGACCTGTGTAACTCTGCGGAAATGGTGTTCGCAGCCTAGGTCGCGCGAATCAATGTTCGCTTATAGTCGTCTACTAGAGGATTTTTTAAAAAACTTTTCTTCGACCCGTTCCTCGTTAGTTGGTCTCTGCCGCTGGCAAGTGGATTTTTTTAATCCTGGAAACGATATAAGAAATATAAGATCACTGATATAAGATATAAGAAAGATATAAGATCACTGATAGTGGCCAGATATTTTGTGATCGCTTAAAGGTGGAGACTAGCTTTCATAAAATAAAAGTTGTCATTAGATCGGACAATAGTGAACATTTGTTCCCAGTGACTGTAGTCGGAAGTAGTCTAGTGCTCATCATTATTATTCTTTTAGGAATTCCCATCTTTCCCTTGGTGTCTGACTGGGTGGTATCGAAGTATATTTTTTGAATAGTGTTTCGGTATTCGTATATTTTTTCCAATAAGTTTCTTTAGTTGTTTATTGTTTATGTACTTCTTATTCCAATGTTTCAGTCTAGAACTACTGACGTTTAACTTGCATTTCGACTTCCTGGTCCAAGTTAATGTACTTTTTATTTAAATGACTTTTCAAAATATTATCAAGTATTCTAAACAGTTGAACAAATTTTTAAAAAAGTGTCTATTATTCGGTTCGTACAATATTGATAACGATCCTCTAAAGATAAATTCTGAGATGCTATTATTTTAATTATTGCACACAAACGTACAAAAGCAGCTTTCTAGTGTTTACTTTATCAATTAAACGTTATTGTTTGAAATTATGGTGGTTTTGCATAGCAAGTTTTAATTTTTTTTCAACAATGAAAAATTAATATGTGATTCATATTTTTCGTGGTATTGCAAAATATTGGAAAGACATTACCAACTTCTGTAATATATATATATTCCCAAATTGTTTAAATCTGTTAAAAATTCGGCAACAAAAACAGTATACACTATCAATAAAAATTAAGTGAATATTAAATCAGCATTATTCCAAAGCGGAATATAGAAACTATAAAAGTTTCGTATGAAATTTGACCAGAGAGCTTACGGGAATACACTCGCCGATATTTACGAGTTGCTCTAGCCGGACCTTATAGGAAAGAGATGATCGCTGCCCAAGCGTCCATATATTCCCCTCCTATTGGTCCATTTTGAAAAGGTTTCACTGACTTGACAGCTGTTTCAAACTGGTTGATTTTCGTCAGAGACCAGGCAGAAACCTTAAGCTGAGAGCTTTTGCTCTCTTGAGGGCATTAGTTATAGGCATTAGTGGAACTTGGCTGACAGCAGATGTGAGCATCTTCTGCTGATAGAACAGTGGGGGGAGTATTGCTGATGATAGCTGAATAACTGCAATCAAAGAAAGTAGGATATCAAGAAGATGAGCGTGTGAATGGTAGTTCATTTGAGATAATCTGGTGTGAAATAGTGGCCAACAGAACGAAACTATACAATTGGTTGCTGCTATAAGCCAGGGAGTACAAGAAGTGATGTGGAAGACACACATCACCAAATTAGCGCAATGTGTGCACGTCGAGTAATTATTATTATGGGGGATTTTAACTAGGGATATATTGACTGAAAATATCACATGACAAGAAGGAAATGGAATTCATACACCTTCTAAGAGATAATTACTTGAAACAGCATATAAATGAAGGGACTTGTTGTACAAGTGTTGGATCTGGTCTTAGGTTTAAACGATCTCTGTTCATAATGTGTCCACAGTTGGTAAGAGTGATCGTGCAGTATTGACTTGGGAGGGTGTAAAATTTGTGGATATTTTTCTCTTAAGACGGAGTGTATATAGGGAATTACCGAGTAGCTGATTATAACATCGTTATAGGTGGTCAGTTGTCAATACGTGAGTTTACTGTTTACAGGGTGACGCGCGTTTGAATTTGTTTAATATTGTTCACACTCGCATTTGCTCTAAACATATATAAGAAAATCTGCCGCAGTTTTTAACTTTATTCTATATTCTGATGTTACCAGCAGAATATGGGCAGCATCTTGTAATGTACCTGAATCGTCATGAGAAAAATTTAAAGCATTTGAACAATTACAAAAAAACGGACAGAATTAATTACACCTTTAAAAAATAAAACTTGTATTGATCATTTGCAACAAACAGTTTAAGATAATGAAAGGAAACGTTGGTATGAAGTTATAAAAATAATAATTTTTGTAGTACAGTTTTTAAGCAAACAAAATCTAGCTCTTCATGGTAAAAGTAATAAACTTTACAATCGCAACAATGGCAATTTTTTAAAATGCATTGAGATGTTAGAAAAGTTTGATCCTTTTATATCGGAACACGCGATGCGTAGCTAATGATCCTAACTTTAAAAATATGCCCTCCTATTTAGGAGATAAAATTCAAATTGAGGGTGACTTGGTTGGTGAGGGTAGCTAAAGAGAGGTATGAACAGCAGTTGGCTAATGAAGCCAAAAAGAATCCTAAGGAATTCTTTCGATATGTAGCCAGCACAAGAAGGAATAACTGTGGAAGGATGACATTGATTGGAGAAAATGGTATAAAGACAGCTGATGCAGAATGTGTGGCGGAGATACTTAATGAGCAGTTCATAAAGATCTTTCAATCTTGTGAATGTGACTTCATGGAGAGATTGAGAGCAGTTGATGATGGGGAGGAGAGACTGACTGTAGGTGAGCAAGAGGTCTATGAGAAGTTGAGTAAACTAGATGTTAATAAGGCTGTGGGACTTGATAATATATCACCACGTATTCTGAAAGAATGTGCCAGGGAGTTGATGCCTGCCTTGACATATTTTTTTAATATGAGTCTTGCACTCGGTCAAGTTCTTAAGGAGTGGAAGGAGGGCAAGATTGTGCCACTTCATAAAGGAGGTGATCGAACTCAAGCATCAAACTATAGACCTATCTCTGTGTCAGGTGTTGTGGTTAAGTTGTTGGAGAAGCTTGTGAGAACTAGGATCCAGAGTTGGGTTGACAACAATGGTATAATCTTTGATGGACAGCATGGATTTGCTAAAGGGAGGTCATGTTTTAGTAATCTACTTACTTATTACAATAAAGTGACTGCTTCCTTGGACAGAGGAAAAGGATACACAGTAATATACTTGGATTTCGCAAAGGCTTTTGATAGAGTACTTCATGATAAGTTGACAGTCAAGCTAGAGCAGATGGGGTTGGATATTAGATTGGTGCATTGGGTTGGAGACTGGCTATCTGATAGGTATCAACAAGCTGTGTATGGGGGGGAGCAATATCCAGGAAAAGGAAAGTCACTAGTGAAGTGCCTCAGGGGTCTGTTTTAGGTCCATCGCTGTTTAACTTGTATATTAATGATATAGGTGAAGATTTGGATGGAGATATTCAGTTGTTTGCAGATGATGCAAAGTTGGGACGAACCATGAAGTGTAGGGAAGATGTTGTGGTCTTACAGGAAGAAGACTTGAATAGATTGAGTGATTGGGCACGGAAATGGGGATGTGAGTTCAATGTTGCAAAATGTAAGGTTTTAAATTTTGGAAAACACAGATGGGATGCTTGGTGAGAATATATTGTTGGAGGTAGAGGAAATAAGAGATCTGGGAGTGATAGTGGATAAGGATCTAAAATTTAGGGGTCACATTGCCAAAATTGTGAAGACAACACAGACTTCTGGGAATGATGCAGAGGACACTGACGTGTAGAAGTAGGGAGATTCTTGTTCCATTGTATAAGGCTTTGATTAGGCCACACATGGACTATTGTGCCCAGATTTGGTCATCGGGTTTTCAGAAGGATGAAGAGATGTTCGAAAGGGTCCAAAGGAGACTGACTAAGGTGGTTTCTGACCTCTGGAATGTCGAGTATGAGGAAAGATTGAGAAGATGTAATTTGCAGAATCTGGTGGGCAAGAGGAAGAGGGGAAATATGATAGAGACCTACAAGACCTACAATTAAACAAGACCTACAAGAGACCTAAGTGGTTGTTATAGGATCAATGCTGGAGAAGTTTTACAGAGAATAGTGGGAGATCAGGGGAGAACCAGAGGTCATCCCTGGAAACTGTATAAAGAGGGTGTGAGTGTGAGTGAGAGGCAGGTTTTTTTCATGCAGAGTTGTGAATCATTGGAATGCCTTGCCTGAGAGTGTGGTGTCTGCAAACAGTTTGAATGTGTTTAAAATATGGTATGATGAGCTGTGTGTGTGATAAAAAGACCTCCCAGATTAGTCTTTGACTCCATGAGGTCTTGGGGTGGTAATAATAATAATAATACTCACTTTATTGGCATTAAATATTAAAAATAACGTTTTTATTTTGCAGAATGTTTTTATTGGGGGAGGGGTATAGGGGGCGCCAACTAAATTTTTGCATACAGGCGCCAGACACTACTGTCACGTTTCTGGCTTGGATGGGATATCAGCTGCGGTATTACATGAATGTGCAAAGGAATTACACATTCGAATAATACCGGAGTCAATTGTCATTGCCTCTTACTTGGCTGTTTAATCAAGTCTGAGCTCTGGTAAGGTCCCTGGGCAGTGGATGGAGAATAAAAAGTTCATTTGCATAAAGGAGGCTCTAAGACTACTCTAGAAAATTACAGACCAATCACCATTTCTGGAGTGGTGTTCAAAGTATTGGAACTTTTTATAATAGTGGCAGCTGAGTTTGACAACAAGAATGACTACACAGTGATCCTGCTGGATTTTGCTAAGGTGTTTGACAGGATACACCCGTGGAATACTGTTACACAAACTGGAAGAAATGGGGATGGATATTAAACTGGTGATTTGGAAATGAGAGGGGCTCATGGATAGATACCAAAAAGTAATGTGTGGCGGAGGAGCAGATTCCAGGATGAATCAGGTGACGAGTGGTGTGCTGCAAGGCTCTGCGCTTGGACCATTATTATTTGCTTTGTACATAAATGATATAGGAAATGATTTGAAGGGAGATATTCAGTTGTGTACTGATGTAGAGTTGAATAATGTAATAATTAATTAATTATTAGATGTTAGAGAGCTTCCACGATGATTTAAATAAACTGGCTTTATGGGAGAAAAGATAATGAATGCCAATTTAATGTGGAAAGTGGAAAGTTGTATTTCGGGATTCAAATATTACCAGCTGTGTACCACATTGATGGAACTGTACTCCGGGAAATTAATAAGGCTAGGGACTTGGGAGGTGTGTTGGTGGATAGGGAGTTGAAGGCATGCTACTGTGTCCAAGGTAGCTCATAGGATTATGATTATTCCTCTTTATAAGGCGTTGGTACTTCCACATCTGGATTACTGTGCTCAGATCTGGTCTCCTGGATTTCTTGGAGATGAGGTAGTGGTTGAAAAGATTCAGAGGCAAGTGACTAGGTTGATGAGTGATCTGAGCAATGTTTTCTCTACAATTATAGATTGAGAGTTTATGGGTTACATAACTTGGTTGATCAGCAGAGAAGAGGGGATATGATAAAAACATTTAAGTTATTAAAAGGGTTTATAAGATTGATTCAGTGGAATGATTTCGGTACAAAGGTGAAACAAGAGGACATTCCTGGAAATTGAGTAAGAGTGGTTAACAAAGGTGTGAGGACTAGACATTTTGGTTGGAGAGTAGTGAACGAGTAGAATGCGCTGCCTGACTGAATTGTGAGTGCTTCCTTTGTCAATGAGTTCTGGGAAAGGTAGTTTTGATCTCCCATGATGAGTCTTTGGACTCCATGGAGATGTCCGCATAATAATAATACATAAATAAACGTCATATTAAATTATATTACATACCCATTTGATTGCATAGACCAGTGGTCGATTCGGGCTCAGGGGGTTGATAGAAAAATATAAGACATCACTGTACGGATAATATTTAATTTGGTTAACTTGAATTATCTCATCCTGAATGACAATGCAATTAAGAGTGAATCATGGGAACAGTGACATGAATAGGACCTGTAAGATGGAACAAGGTCTTAAAAATAGTTACGGAGGCCAATCAAGTAGGCCAGAATGACATATTTACCGACAAGCGTTTTTTTTGCTTATCCTATTATAATTACGTAATAGCAAAATAGAGGGGGTCGATAAAAAGTCAAGAAACTCTTGAAGGGGTCGACGGTCAAAGAAGTTTGGGGACCCCTGGCATAGACAATCGTTATCGACTGTTTGCAAAAACTTAGATTGGCAAACAAAAAATAAATGACTATCCAAAAGTTCACGGGTGTCTGTCTTATACTTACTGCTTTATGAAACCGATCAAAATGTCTAAAATAAGAAATTTCACTTAGCCCTTTTATTCTCCAAAGGCAAAGTCATTTGGCTGTAACTTACTTTTGAAGAAAAGTGGGCCATTCACAGAATCGCTATCTCATGATTATGATTTTAAAAGACACCCAGGAAGGAGAGTATGGCAGACGATTGCCGCCATCTCGTTGGTATTAAGTATATATTCATGCCTGAAATAGAGTTCTAATTTCGATTTGCTTTACATTTACAGAATGAAAAGCCAGAGTTTCCAGAGAAAAAACAACAACAACACTTGCCTGTGAACCAGTTCACTCGGAAACCGATTGAAAAGAAAGAGTCTGCGATTAGAATCGAATTTAAAATGGCGCATCTTGTCAATTAACATAACTAGTCATTAACATAACATCTGTCATTTGTAAATTTGATATGTACAAACGTATAAAAATGTTCTTGTCCACGAAATCGCCAAATAAAAAATGACACTTTGCTTTACAGCAGCTTTAAAAGAAGGAGATGCAAGTATTTGCAAAAGTTAATAGAGCAAATAAATACACAGTCAGGGGGCCTTCCCTGGTAATTTTGTCGCCCTGTGCAATAGCATATGTTATTCATCCCTTACCCCTAAAAAAAACTATTTCAATGACATCTTAAAAGCCATGATGTTAAGCTAGGCTTCAACATATTATATTATTATTATTATGTGACACCTCCAGGGAGTCCAAAGGCTCATCGAGGGCGAGTGTGCTAACAGCATCGAACGAAACCCCTTCCAACTGCTAACTGTGCTCAAACTTGTTTAACTTTTATCGTCAGCCATTACTAGCAGAGGCTCTGCTAGTAATGGCTGACCAATCGACCAACCTTTGCTCTGATCATAAATTCTAAATAATAGCATTAGCTAATGAAAAATGATTGTAAACTATATTTTTTAGAGAGAGAGAGAGAGAGAGAGAGAGAGAATTAACCCTTTAACGGTAGAATTTTGTTCTGAAAATGTGCATCTGCATGAGTAATTAAAATCAAGCGAAAACAAGTATGCTCATCAAACGCAGAGCAAATGCAATTTTTCCACCCCAAAAAACTTGCCACCCTGTGCAAATTATTATTATTATTATTATTATTCCAGGCAACTCCAAGCAGTCGACAGACTCATCAAGGGAGACCCTAACATCGTGTCAAGAACAACTATTCGACATTCACACAGTATCTATCATACCTTGCCTTGAACTCGTTCACGGGCGTAGCACCCACAACAGACTCTGGCAGCTTATTCCACTCATTCACCACTCTCCAAGTAAAAAACCTAGCTCTAACACCCTTGTCAACCACATTCTTGCCCAGCTTCCATGCATGGCCCCTAGTCCTCCCACCACCAGTCCTATTTTCAAAAATATATTCTGGATTAATCTTATAGAAACCCTTCAGTAATTTGAATGTCTCAATCATATCACCCCTTTTCTGCCTATCGACCAATTTCTGCAACCCACAAATCTTCAACCTATTCTCATAAGGTTCATTCCACAGACCTGCTATCATCTTGGTCACTCATCTCTGGATCCTCTCCACTTCCTCCCCATCATGAAGAAACCCTGGTGCACGTGAAGAAAAATGCACGTGTTGGCCCTTCGGTAGAGTCAGTCCTGCACAGAGTAAGAAATACATGGTAAATTAAAGTAAAGTTTGATAGCGAACAGAGAAAAATATATCCTAATGTTAAAAATCACAGAAAAAAAAAAAAAAAAAACCAATTAAAATACAGAACAAGTCATATGTTACAATAGTTTAGGACATTTAATCATAGAGACTGAAAAATACAAAAGAACTAGAAATTGCAAAATCAACATTTAACTGAATGAAGAATATGTTAACATCAAGAGAAATATAAAAGGAAAAAAAAAACTAGATTAAGGATAATTAAATGCCTTATTTGGTCTACATTTCTCTATAGAGCAGAAACATAAATAAACAATCAATACGGTAGAAGGATTGATGCATTCAAGATGTGGAATATACAGAAGAGCATTGATCTCTTGAATCCAGGAGATGGTTTGTACTAAAATCAAACTAATAACAAATGTGTAAAAAATAAAAATATAATATATGAGGCATATTGTGCGGCATGAAAGTTGTCAAAAAAGATTTATTACAGTGGAAGAACTGAAGTAAAGTGAAGTGAAAGAAAGGAAGACAGTGACACACGTGGTTCAAATACAAACGATTGGCTGAGCCTGAACTACAGAGAGCAAGAGAGTCCAAGACAGAAATAGATTCCCAATAGCCAATTTACTGGATGGAGATGCACCTGTCCTCCCCTGTGAAGTATAGAATTAACGATCGCTTCTGTTTTAGAGCCTAACACTAGAAAGTTTTCGAGCTACTTCAGTCAGCATTTCAATTCATGAAAAGAGGACGTGTGGTAATCCTACACTACCATGAAATACGATTACAAAATAGGCAATGAATATTTCTTCTATATTTTCTGCCTTGCTCATATTATTATTACCAACCTTAGTAACCATGGTTATTATTTAATCACCTTTCTTTTATTAATACATTATTAGAAGGCTCTCAGCATTTTTCATGATTTCCCACCAATTTATATTAGCTATCCATTATATTACCCCTCTGTTAATGATATAACAAATTATAAATACTATAAAGAGAGAGAGAGAGAGGACTTGAAAGAATTACTAGCAGTAGCAAAAGAAAAGAGTGAGAGAGTTAAGATAGTCTGTTGCTACGGTATGACAGAGTAGAGTTGAGAAGGAGGGCCATAATTGCGAATGACTCTATGCGTAGGTTATGCAGGAGGAGTGGTGTGGAGTTTGTGGATGTGTGGAGTGAGTTTGACAGGCGAAAGGACTTATACAAGAAGGATGGTTTGCATCTGAATGGATTTGGTGTTCGGAGACTGGAAAAATTGTTGCTAAATGAAGTGAAAGTGGATGTGCAGAATCAGGGAAACTAGAGCTTTTAGGGAGGGTGGGGATGCTGTTAAGTGGTTATGCAGACATCAGTGAGGCAGTTGAGTGTATGATATGTCTGAGTTAGGACAAAGGATTACAAACCAAAATGGGATAGTTAGTATAAGGCATCAAAATAGGGATGGAACTAGTGGACTTCTGCACTTTATATACACTAATGCCAGGAGTATTCAGAATAAGAAGGAGGAATTTTTGGCCTTGGTTAGTTCTTCCTGGCCACAGGTTATTAGCATTAGTGAGATATGGATAACAGAAGATGATGTGGGTAGTGGGATAGAATGTGAGGGGTATAGTGTATTCAGGAAAGACAGAGAGAAAAGAATGGGGGAGAAGTGTTATTGATGATTGCTGATGAACTGCAACCAAAGAGAATAGAAGTTCAATTTCAGGATAGTGAAAATAGCACATTTGAGGCTATCTGGTGTGAGATTGAGGTCAGCAGAACAAAATTTACAGTTGGGTGCTGCAATAGAAATAGCAATGAAATAGATGACTCAATCAGTGGAGGACAGGTAATTATTATGGGAGATTTCAACTATGGTAACATTGATTGGAGGGAAGAGAGGACAAATGGGAGGAAGGAAATGAATTTTATGCAGTTACTAAGGGATAACTACCTGAGACAGCGTGTAATGAATATACTAGGGGTTCGAGAGTGCTTGACCTAGTAATTTCATCTGAGAAATTGAACCATTATGAATATGACCATATTGCCACCAATTGGTGAGAGTGATCATATAGTCTTGACCTGGGAAGTTGCTAAATGTGTGGAATTTTCAATTCAAACAGGGTACATGTGGAATTACTGGGCTGGTAAGTATGACGAGCTTAGGAGATTGCTTGGATCAGTGCCATGGCATGTTAAACTGCAAGGACAGGATGTTAATGGTGCATGGGAAGTGGTTAAGGAGTGTTTGAGGAAGGTAATGGCTGACTGCATACCTAGAGTCCAGAGTGTAAATCAAGTGGTAGCTAAATGGATGAATAACGCCATTAAGCTTGAGCTGCAAAAAAAGAAACGATTGTGGATGAAATTTAAGGAGAAAGGTGACTTGCAGGCACACGAACAGTACAAAGCACAGGCCAGAAGGGTAACTAATGTGGTAAGAAAAGTTAAAACAGATTATGAAAGTAAATTAGCAATGCAAGCTAAAGTGAATCCCAAACAGTTCTTTCGATGTGCTGCAAGTAAAAGAAAAAATGTATACAGCAAAATGATTCTAAGGAATGCCAGTGGCTGGGAGGTAACTGAATCAGATGAAATAGTAGAATTACTAAGCGAACACTTTACAAGAGTATATCATCCAGGCTGTGATATTGCAGTAAATGAAATGGAGGTGAATAGTATATTACAGAACCTTAATGTAAATACATCTGTGGGATTGGATGTATATCAGCTCACGTGAAGCAGCAATGGAATTGTCAGTTCCCTTCACCATATTGTTTAATTTAAGTCTCAGCTCTGGATTAGTCCCAAGTGGGTAGAAAGAGGGGAAAATAATTCCATTGCATAAAAGAGGTTCCAAGACTGCTGTTGCAAATTACCGACTGATCAGCATATCAGAAATTATTATCAAGGTTTTGAAGATATTAGTCAAGAGCAAAATACAGGAATGGATAGATGAAAATGGGAACTGTATGGACGAGAGCATGTTTTTGTGAAGGGTAGATCATGCCTCAGTAACTTGCTCACGTTTTATAATACAGTGACTGCTGAACTGGATAACAGTAATGGATTTACAGTGATACTGGGGACTTTGCTAAGGATACCACATGGAATTCTAATCAGTAAACTGCAGCACATGGGGATGGATATGGGGTTGGTGAGATGGATAGGAGAATGGTTGATGGAGCGATATCAGAGAGTAGTTTATTCAGGAGTGGAGTCCAAAAGAAGGCCTGTTACTGGTGGTGTGTTGCAGGTTCTGTTCTTGGACCACTGCTGTTTAATTTGTTCATTAATGATATGGGAAAAGATCTGAGAGGAACTGTTCATTTATGTGCTGATGATGCAAAGTTGAGTAGAACAATAGTGAATAGAATGATATCAAAATTTTGCAGGATGATTTGGATAGATTGGCAGTCTGTGCTAATGAGAATGAATGTCAGTTTAATGTAGCAAAGTGTAAGGTTATGCATTTTGGGGTGAAAAAATTAGCAGCAGTATATCGCATTGGTGGAACTGTACTCCAGGAGAGTGACGAAGCCAGAGATTTGGATGTGTTGGTGGATAGGGAGTTGAAGTTTATGGGGCACATAGCAAAAGTGGCTAAATCAGCTCATCAGATCACTCATTACTAAAGAATACTTTGACGAGCAGAGATAAGCAAGTTATTGTTCCTCTAGATGGGGCCTTGATAAGACCCCATCTTGACTACTGTGCCCAGATCTGGGTCCCTGGGTTTCTTATTGATGGGGAGGAGGAGGTAGAGAGGATTCAGAGGCAAGTGACCAAGATGATAGCTGGTCTTTGGAATGAACCTTACGAGAACAGGTTGAAGATCTGTGGGTTACAGAAATTGGTTGATAGGCAGAAAAGGGATGATATGATTGAGACATTCAAATTACTGAAGGATTTTTACAAGATTAATTCAGAGGAAATTTTTCAGAACAGGTCTGGTGATGGGAGAACTAGGGGCCATACATGGAAACTGAGCAAGAGTGTAATTAGCAAGGGTGTTATAATTAGGTTTTTTTCACTTGGAGAGTGGTGAATGAGTGGAATAAGCTGCCAGAGTTTGTTGTGGGTGTGATGACTGTAAATGAGTTCAAAGCAAAGTATGATAGATACTGTGCAGAGGCTGAATAGTTGTTGTTGATATGAATGTTTAGGGTCTCCCTCAATGAGTCTAAGGATTCCTTGGAGTTGTCTGTAATAATAATGAACCCTGTATAATTGAGTCTGTGAACTCTTTGGGGGTCCATGGTAATAATCTATCACTAAAAAGCACACGTACTAACCACAGCGATAAGTTTTTAAAACTTATCGCTGTGGTTAGTACGTGTGTTTTTTAGTGATGAATTCACCACAGGTTTCATTGTATAAAAGGGTGGTAATAATATGTTTTAAAAATTTGTCTGCAATGAGTCTTTGACTTCAGAAAAATTGTAACAACAATCAATAAATAGTACTAAATAGGGAAAAGGTAATATTTTCTAATATTTGCAGAGCATTTGATAAAGTTATGCCAAGATAAGTTAAGATTTAAAATATTTGGGATAGGGATTGATATCAGATTGGAGACTAGTTACTTTCCAAACAAAAAATCTAGTCTTAACACCCTTGTAGAAAGTTTTCTCACTTGGTTATAAATTAAACTTGCCAAGAAATTATATTGTTGTTTAATCCTTTATCCAAGGGTCAGCAAACAAAGTTTATACATGAGGTATCTTCACAACTGGGTAACATATATATAGAGAGGCTAGTGCCTTCACATTAATTGTGTTAGCATTCCATAATGCAAAAACATACATTCCTTCATACATATATATAGTGCTATACATTATGGGAAGGGCCACTACCCAGACCAGTTTTGAATTTAATGAGGTACTGTTAAAGTGCAATGGGAGACACCTCTCCAAAAACTTTGATTGATCCACAAGATCACTCCAAATCTCACATTGACCCAAAAGACCACTATACCAAACCCACCACTCCTGACTCAAGTCAGTGCAGGACAGGAAATGTGAAACTCAGCAGTCACTCTAGCAGTGGCAGGCAAAAACCCACCACCACCAAGCAGAACTGCTTCACTCCCCAGGAAGCAAGCCACCATTAGTGGGAGCCAAGCTCAGAAGAGATACCAATGTTGAAGTAATGCAGAAATCATATATTTCCCATACACAGGTAGTGAAAAGGTGTATCGCCTTAATATTAAAATACTCTGGATCAGAGATAGTTGTAGAAGTTTTTAACTTGATTATAAATTAAATTAAATTTTCCAAGAAGTTATATTCTTGTTTAATGCTGTATTCACGTGTAAGTAAACAAAATTTGCACATGAAGTATCTTGACAACTAGGCTACTTGTATTCAGGAGAATAAGGGAGAGGAATTGGTGGTGCAGATAACATTAGCCTGGCCAAAAATTATTGCCATCACTGAGACGTGGTTGACAGAAGGGAATATAACAACAGGAATAGAAGTCGCTGGGTATAGCATTTTTTGTCAGGATAGGAGGGGAAAGCGTGGTGGTGGGGTACTGCTTATGATAAGTGATGACCTATGTCCTCTAAGAGTGGAGGCTTTGGAAGGAAGTGAGACAAATGATTTTGAGAGCGTATGGTGTGAAGTAGAGGTAGGCAAGACAGGATATTTAGTGGGGTGTTGCTACAGACCCAGGAGCACAGTGGATGGGGACCAGCAGATGTTTAGACAGCTAAGTTTGGCAAGTGCAAGAAGAATGATTGTTATGGAAGAGTTTAACTACAGTAGTATAAATTGGAGAGAGGAAGATGCATGTAGCAATAGGGGAATGGAATTTCTAGAATTCTTGAGGGACAAATGTTTTAGGCAACATGTAACAGAGGGAACAAGAGGTTCAAGAGTTTTGGATTTGGTTATAGCATCAGAAGAGCTGATAATAACTGAGTTCACATTTCTCCCACCAGTTGGAGAGAGTGACCATATGGTTTTGACTTGGAAAATGAATAGACATACAGGAGTATCAAAGAGACGGGAACTTATGTGGAATTATAATGCAGGTGATTATAATAGTCTTAGACGTCAACTTCGGGAAGTTTCATGGAGGGAGGAATTGGAAGGCCGGGATATCATTAGCACATGGGAAATTGTGAAAGAATATTTGTTTGTAGCAATGGTAAGTTGTATACCACGAGTGAAGAAGAGGGCACAATTTGGAGTAAAGTGGATGACAAACAATATTAAACAGGAATTGCATGCGAAAAAGAGGCTATGGAAGAGATATAAGGAGACAGGTGAAGAGAAGATGCATGAAGAATATAAGACACAGGCCAGAAGAGTGACTAGTGTGGTAAGGAAAGCGAAACTGGAATATGAGAGGAGATTGGCCCTAAGATCCAAAGAAAATCCTAGGGAATTTTTTAGCTATGTGGCAAGTAGGAGGAGAAATGACTGTGGAAGAATGATATTGCGGGATAAAAATGGGAATAGAGTGACTGATGCAGAGGACATAGTGGAATTGTTCAATGAACACTTTATTGGAGTATTTCATCCTAGAGGAGTCAGTTTTAATGCTAGAGGGATAGGGCTGGTTAGAGGTTTAGAAGTACAGGAGGAGAGTGTGTTTCAGATACTGAGTACTCTGGATGTCAGTAAAGCTGTGGGACTGGATGGTATTTCACTTCGAGTTTTGAGAGAATGTGCTGGGGAACTGACAGTGAAATGTCAATGAAAGTCTGGCTTTGGCAAAGGTGCCCAGGGAATGGAAGGAAGGTAAGATAGTGCCATTGCATAAGGGTGGTAACAGACTGGAGGTGTCTAATTATAGGCCAGTCTGTGTGTCATCAGTAGTTGTTAAGATCTTGGAGAAAGTAGTGAGGGACCGTATACAGCATTGGGCAGATGAGGGTAATGTTGTCTGTGAGAGTCAACATGGATTTGTGAAAGGGTGCTCTTCTTTTAGCAATATGCTAGCCTTTTATAATAAAGTTACAAGAACATTAGATGAGGGAAAGGGGTATACTGCAATTTTCTTAGACTTAGCGAAGGCATTTGACAGGGTGCCACATGATAAGCTGATATTTAAGTTGCAGCACATGGATCTGGATGTCAGATTGGTCAACTGGATTCAGGATTGGCTGTCTGATAGGTATCAGAGAGTTGTGTATGGTGGAGCAGTTTCAAGGAGGCAGAGGGTTACAAGTGGGGTCCCACAGGGCTCAGTACTAGGACCTATATTGTTTAACCTTCATATCAATGACATTGCCAGTGGATTGCAAGGGGATATTCAGTTGTTTGCGGATGATGTGAAGTTGGGAAGGATTATTAGTAATAGTGCAGATGTGGTAGCCATGCAAGAGGATTTAAATAAGCTAGATAGATGGGCAAATGAATGGGAGTGTCAGTTTAATGCAGCAAAATGTAAGGTCTTGAGGTTTGGGAAACATCGATGGGATGCTGCATACTCTATGGGAGGAGTTATACTTTGAGGAAGTAGGGGAGACAAGAGATCTGGGGTTGATGATTGATAGAAACCTGAAGTTTAGGGGACATATTGCAAAGGTGGTAAAGGTAACACAGAGGATTGCTGCAATTATGAGAAGGACACTGACCTGCAGAGATAAGAGGGTTATCATTCCGTTGTATAAGTCTCTGATCAGACCACACTTGGACTATTGTTCTCAGATTTGGTCCCCAGGATTTGAAGGGGATAAATTAACTGTGGAAAGGATACAAAGACGGACGACAAAGATGATTTCAGGACTGTACAAGGATAGTTATGAGGATCGGCTGAGGGAATGTGGACTGCAGAGTTTGGTGGATAGAAGAAGGATAGGTGATATGATTGAGAGTTTTAAACTGTTGAGAGGTGGTTACAGGGTTGACACTGGGGAGGTCTTTCGCTTGGTTGAACAGCGGGAAGGAGTGATGACAAGAGGCCATCCCTGGAAGTTACGAAATGAAACTGTGAGCAAGAGGGTAAGGTGTGGTTTCTTTGCATGGAGGGTGGTTGAACCGTGGAATGCATTGCTTGATGGAGTGGTGGGAGCGAGAATGGTCAATGAGTTTAAAGAGTGGTATGATAGACTTTGTGTTTCTTAGGGGGGGGACCTCCCCTCGATGAGTCTTGACAGACTTTATGTTCTTAGGAAGGACCTCCCACGATGAGTCTTTTGACTCCATGGAGGCCTGAATAATAATAATAATAATAATAATTAATTGCTTTAATATCTCATAATGCAAAGCACTCATCCTTTTGGACGTGTATAATATTTAGAATGTCCACAAGGATCTGAGCTAAGAATTATACTTTGATGTCAATCTAGATGAAATATATCACTCCTCATTCACTTCATACCCATCATATATTTCAATGTAATATCAGTGGAATGAAAAATTTTAATATGCACTTCACATACATTGCAACTCTGATGTGTATACATGTCAAGGCCAGTTGGGTTGTTAATAACTTATTCTTCTGTTATATCTCTCTTACACTTATCTGCTAGTTTTTGGATCCAGACAGATCTTCAATCTATTCTCATTTGGAGAATTCAATATATCCACCACAATTTTTGTTACTCGCTTCTGGAAGATCTTGTCCACCACTTCTTCAGCACCAAGATGTCCATGCAACCAGATTGTGTGCAATAGTCCAGGTGTGACCTTATTACTGCCTTATAATCTGATGTGCCGTTTTAGTCACCTTTGTAGTATGTCCTCTAAACTTCAACTCCCTGTCAGCAATCATCCAAAGTCTCTGGCCTCATCAACTTCCTACAGTTCATCTCTATCAAGTACACAGTATGTCATCTCTTCATCCCAAAGTGCATCACCTAATACCTGGCCACATTAAAGTGTAACCCATTTACCTTTGCCCATACTGATAGCCTATTTAAGTCATCTCTAATTAACTTCATTGACTGTTTCTCTCTCTCTTTTCTCAGTTTTGTATCATTGGCAAACAACTGGATGTTTTGCATCAAATAATTTCCTATATCATTGATGCACAAATTAAACAGCCAAGGACTAAGTACTGAGTATGCCACCAGTCACCTACCATCTCCTGAACTCAACTCTTCCATAGACCACTCTTTAATAACTTCCATCAGTCACCCTCTAATCCAAATTGACAACTTCATATTCATTTCCATTTGCTGTAAAGAGTTTAATGTGAAATGCTTCTGTGAATTTGAGCAGTATTACCAAGTAGGTGTTACCTTTATCCAACTCCATTGTTACTTTATTATTATTCCTTTCCAGTAATAGGCATAATGACCTGTTATGGTCTCTTCCCATCTTTTCAAAGGCCATGCTCTATTTCTTCTCCCTTGAGGTCAATATTTTTATATCTCTCTGGGTAGTATTCCTTCGCTCATTCTTTCTGTACATTGTCTCAAGATCGATGTAGTCTAAAGCAGATATATATTGGAGTTGCCCGGAACAACAATAATAATAATAATAATATCACCTCAAATTCCTTTAAGATATCACTATTTCGTTTGAAGTCTAGTCTATTGTATCCAGCTGTTTTGTACAGGAATCTCATTCCAGAGCTTCAGTCTTTTTCCACCTGCTTGAGTTATGGTCCAGGTTCCTGAACCACATATTAGGATAGGTCTTGCTAATGAGTTATGGATTTTTATTCCTGTTTTCTTGCTTGTTAAATTTGAATTAAATATCTTATTGATAGTTTTGTTATTCCTATATAATTGGTTATTTTATGTTGCATGTCTTTCTCTCTTTCATAAGATAAGTGGTATCTTAGATATTTGAATGTATTAACCTATTCTATAATATCATTGTTGATGCAAATTTTGCTTCTAATTAGGTCTCAGCCTTTAAATGCCACAACTTTGGTTTTGTAAATGGAAATTTCCATATCGTATGTTTTTGCTTTTTCATTTAATGAAAAGGCTGCTTGCTGCTGTAGTGAATCTTCATTATCTTTAATTAGAGCCTGATCATTGGCAAACAAAATTGCATCAATATTGGTGTAAACATTTATTTGTATGCCCGAGTTGGTTGATTCCCTCACTCTCTTATAATAATATTATTAATATAAATAGTAAAGAGGAGTGGCAATAGACTAATCCTTGTTAGACACCTGCATTTATGTTCTGCGATTCAGATTTTTGTGTTGCCTATCTTTATTTTAATTTGGTTGTTATTATTATTATTATTATTATTTGACACCTCCAGGGAGTCCAAAGACTCGTCGAGGGAGAGTTTGCCAACAGCATCGAACGATTGGTCCCCTTCCAACTACTAACTGCGCTCAAACTTACTTAACTGAGCCTCTATCAATCGACCAACCTTTGCCAGCATTGTCACTATATATTGAAAATTGCTTTAATTAACTGGTTAGGAATGTTGTCATCTCTTAAAATTTCCAGTAGTTTATTACAATTAACTTTATCAAAAGCCTTTTTTATAATTAATGAATAATATGTGGGTCTCTAAATTGAATTCTCTTTTTTTTTTTTTTTTTTTCTTATCAGAAGCTTGAGAGTGAAAAAGGCATTGGTGCAGGATCTGCCTTTATGCAAACTGTTTTGTTCCTCTCCAAAAATATTTTCATGATGTTTGTTTAATTTGGTCTTTAAGAGACTTGAATATACATTTTATATTGAGTATTTAAAAGGCTAATGTCTTTATAGTTTTGACATATGTATATATTGCCTTTTTTTGAAGATGGAACGATCATAGTATTTTGCCAGTTTTCTGGTGGTAATTGGCCATTTAGGATCTTCAGTAGTTTGTATCTGAAGTTGTCTCCAGAGAATTTGAAAAGTTCCATATTGATACCATCTTCTCTTGGACTTCTGTGTTTCTTTCATTGTTTAAGTGTTGACTCTAAATCTATAAGAGTAAAGGGGTCTGAATTATTTGCAGATAATGGTTTCGAGCAGAGCTATCACCAGATTAGATCGCTCCTTGAGGCAACAATTAAATATCATCCCTGATGGATTATAGGATAAAAATATAAGAAAATCTCAATTGCTATTTTGCTTTTATTACAAGAGAAACATTAATGCAAAACAATTGCAAAATAATAATAATTAAATATTTACTCTATGGGGATATCGCACAATAAAACTTTTTATAAGCTCTTCTAAATTTAAATTATAAGCTATGTCTGCCTCTATCGATATAGTTACTAGACCAAACCAATCTTTCTTGGGTCATTGCTGTTTGCAAATAATTTTTAATCAGATTAAGCTTAGAAAAACTTCTTTCTGCACTTGCTACGCTAACAGGAATTGTTAGTGTAGTGATGCCACCTACCCCAATATGGCTGAATGAGCTCCCTATTAAGCTGCACCATGAGGAAGCCTGCCTCTATGCTACTTCCTGTCGACGGTACTGGTTCCGAGAGTGGGTTGTCGTCAACTGTCCAATTCTTTATAGCAGGGATTCTCAACCTATGGTATGCATACCACTGGTGGTGCGTGAGCCACTGCCTTACTGGTACATCTAATATCTTGAATTAAATATAGTGATATGTCACTGGAAAAGGTTGAGAACCCCTACTTTATAGTATTTAAGCCAGTCCTTCAAAGGTATGGTTTTCATCTTGATTGACTCTCATGTATCTTATCAATTTATTCTAGTAGCAAAGCTTATACATTTGTCATACATAACTGGTAATTGCTTAAGGAATTAGCAACATGTATAAAGGATATTAATCAAAGGCAACTTTAATGATTAACTTCAATATTTCGGCAACGTCACGTTGCCATCTTCACGAACATAAAAATATGGTATGTGCACGCAAGCACTAACAAAAGCAAATGAGGAAGAAGGCAAGAAACTAATATTGTTCCTAAAGTCCTAATGGTGCCCTCTGGCGAGCTAATTGGGTTGTCTTGGCCGTTGGGCTGAGGTTCTCATAATGTAAGTCTCCCAAATTTGGGGTAGTTTCATGCACCCAAATTTGTTGAGGTTTGGAACGTTTTTTAGAGCTGCTGATGATTCCTTAAATAATCTTTCGTACTTGAACTTGCTGTAGTGTATTATTTTAGTTTTCTTCCAACAAATTCTATGGCAGGTATCTAAGGCATGGTCTGCCAACCCAGGTGGCTGTACTGGTGAAACCGGATGTAGTCTTTGTGTTCTGAAATCCTGATATTTGCTGTCCTGCCTGTTTGGCCAAAGTAGGACAATTTGCAACTGCAAGGGACCTGGTATACACCAGGTAGGTTTAGGGGAAGTGGTTGGTCTTTGGTAGAATGGATAAGGGATGTCAACTTTTTATATGGTCTATAACAAGAAGTCAGATCATATTTTTTGAGGATTTTGGTTATTTTCTCAGAGGTGCCCTGGATGTAGGGGATGGTGATATATTTAGTGTAATCTTTATTGTGGAGGGAGGTTGTGGATTACTGGTTTTAGTATTTTTTGGAATTTTTTGGGGTTATAGCCATTGGCTAAGAAAGTGTTGAGGATGTGGTTTAGTTCAGTGGTTAAGGCATCGTCATCTGAGCAGATTAATTTTTCCCTGTTATATAGTGTTTTTATAACCCCATATTGTTGTGAGGGGGAGGGAATTGCTGGTGAATGTATGGGTGGGTTTTCTGTAAACAGAGAAAACCAAAGATCCATCAATCTTGAGAGTGATTAAAATGTCTAGGAAGGGAAGGGTGTTGTTTTCCTCTTTTTCTAAGGTGAACTGGACTCTAGGGTGTTGGTTGTTTAAGTGTGTTAGGAAGGAGTGGAGTGTATCTGAGCCATGTGGCCATATAGCGAACACATCATCCACATATCAAAGCCAAATAGTGGGTTTTTGTGGGGCAGAGTTTAAGGCTTTCTCTTCAAAGGTCTCCATAAAGAAGTTGGCCAAGGGTGGGGAAAGTGGTGAACCCATGGATGTCCCCTCTATCTGTTTGTAGAATTTTCCTTGCCAAACGAAATAGCTTGAGTTCATTGTGAACTGAAATAGGGCTGAGATATTGGAAGAAAACTTGGCTTGGATGAGCTCTAGGGTTTCTTTGAGTGGGACATTAGTGAATAGGGAGGAGATGTCAAAACTGAACATTATGTCAGTGTCTTGGAGTGAGAAGTTTTCTGTACTGGCTTTAAAGTGGGCTGAGTTTTTTATGTGTGATGGTTTGTTGCCAGTATAGTGTGTGAGTGTTTTGGCTAAATGTTTGGCTAATTTATTGGGGGAATCAATGCCATCCACTATGGGACGTAATGGCACATTTTGTTTATGTATTTTTGGGATTCATATAATCAGGGGGAGGGGTGTAGAGTTATAAGGTTTTAGTTTGTTGGTGACTTCCACAGGCCAAGAAGTGACTTTCTTAAGGAGTCGGTGGAGAGTTCTAATCTGAGAGCTGGTAGGATTATATTCAATAGGGAGGTAGGTAGTATGGTCTAATAATAAAGCATTAAGCTTACCTTTGTAGTCCTTTTGATTGAGAACCAGCGTTTCCCTTATCCCCTTTGGTGATTACTATTTTTTTGTTTTTCTTCATTTCTAGTAGAGCTGCATTGGAGGTTTTGCTTTGGTGAGAACACCGGCTACATCCAGTCTGACATTGTTGGTGATATGGTTAGGAAGGTTGCGAATCCATGTTCTATTTGGACTTATCCAAATAGAACGTGGATTCGCAACCTTCCTAACCATATCGCCAACAACATCAGACTGGATGTAGCTGGTGTTCTATTCCATGTTCTATTTGGATAAGTCCAAATAGAACATGGATTTGCAACCGTCCTAACCATATCGCCAACAACGTCAGACTGGATGTAGCCGGTGTTCTCACCAAAGCAAAACCTCCAATGCAGCTCTACTAGAAATGAAGAAAAACAAAAAAATAGTAATCACCAAAGGGGATAAGGGAAACGCTGGTTCTCAATCAAAAGGACTACAAAGGTAAGCTTAATGCTTTATTATTAGACCGTACTACCTACCTCCCTATTGAATATAATCCTACCAGCTCTCAGATTAGAACTCTCCACAGACTCCTTAAGAAAGTCACTTCTTGGCCTGTGGAGGTCACCAACAAACTAAAACCTTATAACTCTACACCCCCTCTCCCCCGATTATATGGATCCCAAAAATACATAAACAAAATGTGCCATTACGTCCCATAGTGGATGGCATTGATTACCCTACATATAAATTAGCCAAACATTTAGCCAAAAACGCTCACACACTATACTGGCAACACACCATCCACATAAAAAAAACTGAGCCTACTTTAAAGCCAGTATAGAAAACTTCTCACTCCAACACACTGACAAAATGGTCAGTTTTGACGTCTCCTCCATATTCACTAATGTCCAACTCAAAGAAACCTTAGAGCTCATCCAAACCAAGTTTCCTTCCGATATCTCAGCCCTATTTCAGTTCACAATGAGCTCAGGCTATTTCGTTTGGCAAGGAAAATTCTACAGACAGATAGAGGAGACATCCATGGGTTCACCACTTTCCCCACCCTTGGCCAACTTCTTTATGGAGACCTTTGAAGAGAAAGCCTTAAACTCTGCCCCACAAAAACTTACTATTTGGCTTCGATACGTGGATGATGTGTTCGCTATTTGGCCACATGGCTCAGATACACTCCACTCCTTCCTAACAACCAACACCTCAGAGTCCAGTTCACCTTAGAAAAAGAGGAAAACAACACCCTTCCCTTCCTAGACATTTTAATCACTCTCAAGATTGATGGATCTTTGGTTTTCTCTGTTTACAGAAAACCCACCCATACATTCACCAGCAATTCCCCCCTCACAACAATATGGGGTTATAAAAACACTATATAACAGGGAAAAATTAATCTGCTCAGATGACGATGCCCTAACCACTGAACTAAACTACATCCTCAACACTTTCTTAGCCAATGGCTATAACCCCCAAAAATCCAAAAAATACTAAAACCAGTAATCCACAACCCCCCCCTCCTTCCTCTACAATAAGGATTACACTAAATATATCACCATCCCCTACATCCGGGGATGATGATAGACTTCTTGTTATAGACCATATAAAAAGTTAGCATCCCTTATCCGCTCTACCAAAGACCAACCACTTCAATTGGTTTATACACCAGCTGCATGTCCTTTGCAGCAATATTGATAAATAACTGCAAATTGTCCTACTTTGGCCAAACAGGCAGGACAGCAAATATCAGGATTTCAGAACACAAAGACTACATCCAGTTTCACCAGTACTGCCACTCTGGGTTGGCAGACCATGCCTTAGATACCTGCCATAGAATTTGTAAAGAAGAAAACTAAAATAATACACCGCAGAAAGTTCAAGTATGAAAGATTATTCAAGGAATCTTCAGCTGCTATAAAAAACGTTCCAAACCCCAACAAATTTGGGTGCATGAAACTACTCCAAATTTGGGAGACTTACATTATGAGAACCTCAGCCCAACAGCCAAGACAACCCAATTAGCCTGCACCATTAGGACTTTAGGAACAATATTAGTTTCTTGCCTTCTTCCTCATTTACTTTTGTTAGTGCTTGAGTGCACATAAAATATTTTTATGTTCCTGAAGATGGCAACATGACGTTGCCGAAATATTGAAGTTAATCATTAAAGTTGCCTTTGATTAATATCCTTTATATGTGTTGTTAATTCCTTAAGTAATTACCAGTTATTTATCAATATTGATTTTTTAACGATACTTGTGAGATAATGATTAGAAATATATACACGTTTACACAAGAATAATATTTAATTTGCCAAATATTTCGGCCTGAATATTACAGACCATCAGTCACCTTATCATCACTAAAGCTGACAACGGGAAAGCAACAGTAATTATGGACTCTTCAAACTATAGAAGAAAACTTTCCCTTTTACTTTCAGATCGCTCAACATACCAAGAACTCAATTACGATCCAACCAACAGACAACTGAAGAAATTAAATTCCCTGGTAGATGAGGTCATAAGTTTGGATGTAGACACTATTGAAAGACAAAAAACTCATTTTGAAAGCCTCCTAGGTTTTATGGTCTACCTAAAATACACAAGACAGATATTCCTCTTCTCCCTATAGTGGATTGTATTGATTCTCCTACTTATCGCATAGCCAAATATCTATCTAAATTATCAAAATTACACATTGGCAACTCACGCTCTTTTTTGAAAAACTCTTCTGATTTCTTAAATAAATTAAAAAACATCGCTTTACAACCTACAGATGTTATGGTTAGCTTTGATATAGAATCTTTATATATGAATGTCCCTCTCAAAGAGACTTTAGAATTACTTGCTGGCATCTTCCCACAAGATATTATAAAGTTATTTGATTTCGTAATGCACTCTGGATATTTCTTATGTCAAAACAAATTTTACAACCAAGTGGAAGGAACAGTCATGGGAAGTCCATTCTCTCCTGCTCTTGCCAACTTTTATTTGGAACATCTAGAAGAAGTCCTGTTCTCATCTATATTCCCTCAACCATCCTTTTGGGTTAGATATATAGACGACATCTTTGCTGTATGGCCTCACAACAGAGACTCCTTACCTTCCTTTTCAAGCAGTATTGATTCCTTACATCCTCGTATAAAGTTTACCATGGAGATTGAAGACAACAAGTTATCATTTTTAGACGTCCTTCTCATCCGTTCACCTTCAGGTATTCTTACAACAACAGTTTACAGAAAACCAACTTTCACAGGCCATTATATTCTCTAGGAATCTACTCATTATCCTTGTCAAAAAACAGGAATCATAAAATGTTTAATCCGACAAGCCAAAACTAATTGTTCAACTTCTCATTTATTAAAGAAAGAACTTTAAACTATCAAACATCACATGAAACTAAATGGCTTCTCCGAAAAGAGTACACAACATCTTTTCGATTCTTACAATCAACAGCAAAGATTCAACACATTGAGTTCCAATTCCTTACATTTCCGGGATTTCAGAACCAATTTCAAGAATTCTGAAGAAATATGATTTAACAGCCACTTATACACCTATTAACAAATTATCCACCCATTTTCCTTCATCTAAAGATAAACGCTCAACCTTGTCTCTACCTGGTGTGTATCAAGTTCCTTGTAACTGTAATCTTTCCTACTTGGGACAAACTGGGCGTTCTATAGAAAAAAAGAATTCAAGAGCATCAATCATCAATTCAACACAACAAACCCGAGAAATCTGGATTAGCTCAGCATGGATTAGAAACAAGCCACAACATCCTTTGATCCAAGAACTCTCCTCCTACACAGATGTCTCTGCAAATTTGAACGTTTATTCTTACTTCAATGTCCTAACTTGAATTGTAATGACTGTTTCTATATCAAAAATTTGGGAAAGTTTAATCAGGATAACACATTAATTTTTTTTTTTTTAATGTAAATTTCCAATATTAGTCTAATGTTATTTAAGATTATTTTCATGAATTTTTGAATTACTTTCATGAATTTCTGAATTAATATCGTTAATTGTGACTTTAAAAATGTTTACTCTTCTAATACTTAGCGATATGACATCATGTGGCTCGTTCTATGTGTGAATGATCAATTGTTTGTATTCCACCTTGTTTTTCTTTTTTTTTTTAAATATTCCTGTGTAGCCACTGAAGATGGTCTGTAATATTCAGACCGAAATATTTGGCGAATTAAATATTATTCTTGTGTAAAACTGTATATATTTCTAATTTATCAATATTGTTTTCTAAATTTGTAACAAAATTGTTCCATTGAACTCTGTCTTTATTTGTTTCTCTTTTTGCTATTACTCTTTTGTGTTTATATTCAAATTTCATCCTCTATTTTGTTTGTTCTTAACCATTTTTTATAGGCCTTCCTTTTTTCATCTGTGATTTTCCTGATTTCTGGGTCCAGCTACGAAGATCTTTTCCATTGTTTTTTCATTCCTAAGATTATATCTTGGGAATGAAATACCAAAGATCGTATACCCTCTCTTTTACACTCTGACTGGATTGCCAACTTCCTCACTGATCATTCATTGTGGATCATGGTGGATGGTTTCCTGTCAACAGATTTCCCCATCAGTTCTGGAGTGCCTCAGTGTTCTGGGCTCTCACCTATGCCCTTCCTCCTTTGCATCAATGATCTCCTTTCTCTGACTTCAAATCCTATTCACAGCTTTGCTGATGACAGTACTCTTCATTTTTCTTCATCATTTGATAAGCCTTGCAGTACTCTAATGTTTGTTGCCTCAAGCTCTTCTAATCAGTGACTTGAACACTGACTTCCTCAACATACTGAAACAGAGTGAAGATAACTTAGTAAATTTCAATACCAAAAAACTCAAGCCTGCCTTATTACCCAGAAGAACAATCCTTCCTCATCCCCTCTCATTTTTGATAATGTTCCAGTTTCCTTTCAGGTCAACTTTCTCTTCTTGGGTTGACTGTCACATCCAGTTTATCCTGGCACAAACATATTACTCACATAGCCTCCTTGGCCTCTAAAAATAATGGTGTTCTTTTTTGTTCTAAACATTACTTTTATTCCTCTCAACTCCTAAAACTATGTCTGATGTTCATCCAAATTTCGAGTCTTGTTCCGAAATTTGGGGTGGAACACCCAAGACCTCTAAGAATTCTTTATAATATTCAGAAGAGGACAGTCCTCTTAACAGATGATCTTTCATGGGCATTGCTCCTCTGAATTGGCTGCTACCATTACTACCATTCTAACCACAGAAGAATTAGAGCAACCACTAACCATCCAGCTGAAACACACCAAAGCAACTTCTCATCAGCTTTCTTGATTCCATCCACCTCTATTCTTTGGAACAATCTCCCCCATACTGTTTTTCTTGAATGACTACGGCCTCCTGCTCTTTAAGAAACATATCAACTGGCTATATTTTTGTCTCCTTAATCACTTGCCCACACATGACACTGTAATGTTATAGGCCTTGTGACCTTTCATATGTGGGGGAAAATATTTCATCTGTGTATATATATATACATACATGAAATATATTGGTCTGTAGGTCAGTGAAAGTGGTGTTTGCATCCTCTGCGCTATGCAATCCGAAGATAGACTTAAGTTCAAGTCTAGTCATTGATGAGAGAAACATTTTCTAAGCCTTGCTTCAACTGGTTTATTTCATTAGTTATTTCATCTCTGACATAGACAAGCTTTTTTTTTTTCCGAAAAAAAACCGTTTTTTTTTTTCGATTTTCTAATGAAAATCGAACATAGAATCCACACTATTTCAGACAATAACATATCCTATTAGGGACCATGATATGGCAGCACTTGTTTGCCAGTCTCTTCATTGGTTTCTGCTTAATCTTGGGTTTATATATATATATATATTACTTATGTATCTATTATATTGAGAAACTTCTTGAGTGAGACCTCCCATGATTAGTCTGTTGACTTCATGTAAGTTATAATAATTGCAATATATACTGTATGTACATGTGTGTACACATGTATCTTCATACGTCTAGCATTCACAGCAAATTCAATGACATTGCCAGTGGATTGCAAGGGGTTATTCAGTTGTTTGCAGATGATGCGAAGCTGGGAAGGATTATTAGTAATAGTGCAGATGTGGTAGCCCTGCAAGAGGATTTAAATAAGCTAGATAGATGGGCAAATGAATGGGGGTGTCAGTTTAATGCAGCAAAATGTAAGGTCTTGAGGTTTGGGAAACATCGATGGGATGCTGCATACTCTATGGGAGGAGTTATACTTTGAGGAAGTAGGGGAGACAAGAGATCTGGGGTTGATGATTGATAGAAACCTGAAGTTTAGGGGACATATTGTAAAGGTGGTAAAGGTAACACAGAGGATTGCTGCAATTATGAGAAGGACACTGACCTGCAGAGATAAGAGGGTTATCATTCCGTTGTATAAGTCTCTGATCAGACCACACTTGGACTATTGTTCTCAGATTTGGTCCCCAGGATTTGAAGGGGATAAATTAACTGTGGAAAGGATACAAAGACGGACGACAAAGATGATTTCAGGACTGTACAAGGATAGTTATGAGGATCGGCTGAGGGAATGTGGACTGCAGAGTTTGGTGGATAGAAGAAGGATAGGTGATATGATTGAGACTTTTAAACTGTTGAGAGGTGGTTACAGGGTTGACACTGGGGAGTTCTTTCACTTGGTTGAACAGCGGGAAGGAGTGATGACAAGAGGCCATCCCTGGAAGTTACGAAAGGAAACTGTGAGCAAGAGGGTGAGGAGTGGTTTCTTTGCATGGAGGGTGGTTGAGCCGTGGAATGCATTGCCTGATAGAGTGGTGAAGGCGAGAACGGTCAATGAGTTTAAGGAGTGGTATGATAGATTTTATGTTTCTTAGGGGGACCCTCCTCTTGATGAGTCTTGACAGACTTTATGTTCTTAGGAAGGACCCCCCCACGATGAATCTTTTGACTCCATGGAGCCCTGAATAATAATAATAATAATAATAATAATAATAATAAAATTCTGCCAGTGTGTTAACTTCCCTACCACTCTTCATGTGAAATACCCATTTATTCTCACTTCTCTCTCTTCACTGCATATTTACACAACTTCCAGGGATGATTTCTTGTTCTCCTCTCACACTTTCTCTCTATGTAAAAGCCATTCTGTATTAATTTGGTAAAGCTGCCTCACTAACTTAAACATCTCTAACATATCCTTTCTTCCAAGTCACCATACTTTGCAATTTACATTCCCTCAACCTTAACTCATATGAGGGGGATCTGGAAAGTTCTGATAAACACCTAGAACAAAAATGATATTAAAGCAACTGATATAACCACAAGAATGAACATACGAGGATATAAGAATATAAGAGCATAAGTTACCTTCATAATTCTGCTACTAGTATGTTCTTTGTTGTGGTTATATCAATTGCTTTAATATAATTTTTGTCTAGGTATTTATCAGAGCTTTCCAGACCCCCCCCCCCCCATGCTGGGCTGGTTGATTGAGTGGATAGCATACCTGTTCTCCAACCTACAGGTTGCAGGTTCAAATCCTTCTGTAGCATGGATGTTTGTGATTGTCTCACTTTGTGTACTGCTGTAACCTTTGCTCTCCTTGCACTATTAAGAAACCATAAATCATCATCATCATCATCACTTATATTCCAAAGTCCCAATACCCTTAGTTACTCACTTTGGACCTTTCAGAGTTTCTCCTCATAAGGAGTAGGCGACTAAAGTAATGCCAGCATACAAAGGAGTCTTACAAACCTTGACAGTATGAGGGTTAACGAGGGTGCGTTTTCCAGATATCATAATTTTTGTTGCACAACATCTTAGAAACTTTACTTGGTGCTAGGTTCATTTCCCCTTTAAGTATGTAGCTCCTACTATTAGATAAATAGAAAATAACAAGGCTTTTTATGGTAATGGAGCTGTCCCTGTATTCCAGTCTATGGGCTAAAAATTAAATTTTATATGATAAAATCATATAGTGATTTGTCTGTTGGAACAGTCAGATCAAATTCAAACCATATTTGACCAGTCAAAATATGGTGTTGTCTAAACCAACATCATATTTTGACTTGTCATCTACCCCTCTCTAAAATAAAACAGTCTCCTCTTAATTTTCACGTTCGTTTTTTTTCCATTTTGTCTCACTCATGCCCAAAACATCTGTTTTCTTTTCTGTCATAACATTCACTAACTCTTGATCTTTACTTGTAAAATAAATTAAAGATACAAAGAAATTATATACTTTGTTTAATCCTTCATCCAAGTATAAGCAAACAAATTTGCACCTGAAGACTCTGATCAGACCATACTTAGACTATTGTTCTAGAGTTGGTCCCCAGGATTTGAAGGGGATAAATTAACTGTGGAAAGGGTACAAAGGTGAATAATAAAGATGGTTTCAGGACTGTACAATGTTAGTTATGAGGATCGGCTGAGGGAATGTGGACTGCAGAGTTTGGTGGATAGAAGGAGAGGTGATATGATTGAGACTTTTAAACTGTTGAAAGGTGGTACAGGGTTGACACCGAGGAGTTCTTTTGCTTGGTCGAACAGTGGGAAGGAGTGATGACAAGGAGCCATCCCTGGACATTACGAAAGGAAACTGTGAGCAAGAGGGTTAGGAGTGGTTTCTTTGCATGGAGGGTGGTTGAACCATGGAATGCATTGCCTGATAGAGTGGTGGGAGTGAGAACGGTCAATGAGTTTAAGGAGTGGTATGATAGACATTGTGTTTCTTAGGAAGGACCTCCCGTGATGAGTCTTTTGACATGGATGCCTGAATAATAATAACAATAATAATAACTATTTCAGTACTGGGGCAACTCGTATAAAAAGCTAATTGCTTCACATCCCCTGCCTTAGTATCCCATAATGCAAACCACATCTCCTTGTGGAGATGTGGTTTGCATTATGGGAAGGGTCACTACCCAGACCTGAACGCATGAATATGTAAATGCTATTGATTACAAGTTTTTTTTTTTTTTTTTTTTGAGAAGTAATTGCAGATGTAAGTACTCCATGTCATTTGACCTGAAGAACAATTAGCAACAGTGGCAGAGCTAACTTTAATGAATTATCATGAAGTGCGTGGCAAAAAACCACTGCTGATGGTTTTCTTCCTACTGAAAGCAGAGCATCTAATCAGAGAAAACCAGTGAATAAGTCAGAGATCACCAGCACTGAAAGTGAATGTTGGATTAGTGTGAGTCAAAGTTGTTACAGAACTGGACTACAACAAAGAGTATGCTTGTTGGGCACTGTGTCAGTTGACCAATGAAATGAATAAAACTCATGAGACTGGAAGTTTATTGCCACTTGCTTCAACATTCCCAAAGGAAAAGTAGTCCTTTTTTTTATATACAAAATTGTGACTGAGGATGAAAGTTGGGTTCATTGGTATGATCCCAGAATGAATATTATGAATTATTAATTTTCCTACTGACACACAGTGGCATTCACTTCAACTACTATTGAAAAGATCAGATTTGAAGTTGTGGAACATCTTCAGATTCCAATTATTTCCTAATTTGAAGACACATCTTGAAGGTTGTCCATTTTTGAAAATGACCAATAAGTCAAAGCACAGGCAAGAAAATGGTTCCAAAAATATCTTGAAGTTTTTCTAGTAGCTTTGAAAATCTTGTTGTATAGTGAGAAATGTGTTGAAAGGAAGAAAGATTATTATTATTATTATTAAACAAAACCTCTGGAGTCAGAGACTCATCTGGAACGTCCTTTTATCACACACACATCTCATCATACTGTGTCTTATACACACTCAAACTGCTTGCAGACACCACACTCTCAGCCAAGGCATTCCAATCATTCACAACTCTGCACGAAAAAAACCTGCCTCTCACTCCCCTACTCACACCCTCTTTATACAGTTTCCAGGGATGACCTCTGGTTCTCCCCTGATCTCCCACTATTCTCTGTAAAACTTCTCCAGCATTGATCCTATAACAACCACTTACCAACTTGTAGGTCTCTATCATATTTCCCCTCTTCCTCTTGTCCACCAGACTCTGCAAATTACATCTTCTCAATCTTTCCTCATACTCGACGTTCCAGAGGTCAGAAACTACCTTAGTCAGTCTCCTTTGGACCTTTTCCAACATCTCTTCATCCTTCTGAAATCCTGATGACCAAATCTGGGCACAATAGTCCATGTGTGGCCTAATCAAAGCCTTATACAACGGAACAAGAATCTCCCTACTTCTACACGTCAGTGTCCTCTGCATCATTCCCAGAAGTCTTTGTGTTGTCTTCACAATTTTGGCGATGTGTCCCCTACATTTTAGATCCTTATCCACTATCACCCCCAGATCTCTTATTTCCTCCACTTACAACAATATATTCTCACCAAGCATAAATTCTGCATCCCATCTTTGTTTTCCAAATTTTAAAACCTTACATTTTGGAACATTGAACTCACATCCCCATCTGCTTGCCCAATCACTCAATCTATTCAAGTCCTCTTGCAAGGCCACAACATCTTCACTACTCTTTATGGTTCGTCCCAACTTTCCATCATCTGCAAACAACTGAATATCTCCATCCAAACCCTCACCAATATCATTAATATACAAGTTTTAGGGCCATTTCTATACAAGCCCTTGTATAGTAATGGCCCTAAAACAGACCCCTGAGGCACTCCACTAGTGACTTTCCTTTTCCTGGATATCACACCCCCATACACAACTTGTTGATACCTATCAGATAGCCAGTCTCCAATCCAATGCACTAATCTAATATCCAACCCCATCTGCTCTAATTTGACTGTCAATTTATCATGAGGTACTCTATCAAAAGCTTTTGCGAAATCCAAGTATATTACTGTGTATCCTTTTCCTCAGTCCAAGGAAGCAGTCACTTTATTGTAATAAGTAAGTAGATTACTAAAACATGACCTCCCTTTAGCAAATCCATGCTGTCCATCAAAGATTATACCATTGTTGTCAACCCAACTCTGGATCCTAGTTCTCACAAGCTTCTCCAACAACTTAACAACACCCGACACAGAGATAGGCCTATAGTTTGATGCTTGAGTTCGATCACCTCCTTTATGAAGTGGCACAATCTTGCCCTCCTTCCACTCTTTAGGAACTTGACCAAGTGCAAGACTCGTATTAAAAAAATATGTCAAGGCAGGTGTCAACTCTCTGGCACATTCCTTCAGAATATGCGGTGATATATTATCAAGTCCCACAGCCTTATTTATATCTAGTTTACTCAACTCCCCAAACACTCTTGCTCACTTACAGTCAGTCTCTCCTCCCCAAACACCTCTTGCTCACTTACAGTCAGTCTCTCCTCCCCATCATCAACTGCTCTCAATCTCTCCATGAAATCACATTCACAAGATTGAAAGATCTTTATGAACTGCTCATTAAGTATCTCCACCACACATTCTGCATCAGCTGTCTTTATACCATTTCCTCCAATTAATGTCATCCTTCCATAATCATTCTTTCTTTTGCTGGCTACATATCGAAAGAATTCCCTTGGATTCTTTTTGGCTTCATTAGCTAACTGCTGTTTATACCTCTCTTTAGCTACTCTCACCAACCAAGTCACCCTCCTTGCCTGGTCTTTGTAGACCTCATGAAATTGGTTACTTCCATTTCTCTTATGCTGCCTCCACAATGCCCTTTTTCTCTGTATCGCATGCTTAATCTCTTTATTCATCCATCTCACACCTACCTTATTTAACCTTCTCACCATTTAGACATAATAGATACAATGTCTAAATGGTATACATTTAGACATTGTATCTACTAAATAGTGTTCTTGAAAATCCCCCAAGCTGCACTGATTTCTTTTCCAGCTACCTCCTCATTCCATGCTACACCTGCAAGCTGTCTCCTGAGCTCTTCATAATCATCCCCCCCCCCTTGTAGTTCCACATATACCCTTTTTCGAACATGCGTCCAACTTTCGCCATCATTCATTCTTTTTTCGCTATCATTTATTCTTTCGATTTTTTTCACTTGCGATTTCTGCATCACGCCATTTCTACTTTCATTCGTTCTCTCAATTTCGTTTCTTTCCGCCTCACTTTCGTCCCTTTTAACATCTATTACGGTTTTCAAATCGCTCTTTTTTTTTCCTGATTTTTTTAACATTTTTTCGCCTCTCTTTCTCACCGTCCTTCTCTTTCAAACGTGCACTCGCGACACAATCGGAACTAACACTTTCTGTCATCAATTTCATATTTGCATTCATCAGTTCCTCATTCAGATCATACTTTGCACACACTCTTCTTCCATCCGCACTAAACATCCACAAATCATTTATGTGATCGAAGAAATACATATAACAGACCTCACACTTAACGAAACGACTGAAATCTAAATTAAAATCATGGAATGACAATGCTGCCGCCATTTTTTTCCTCTCTGCAGGTTACTAGGTGTAATAATAACGATTTCGTATTTTAGTTTAGGCAAGAAAAATCCCCCACGCTAATAATACCGGTAGCGTACAACGTTTACAGCCGCTCTTACTCAAACAATTACGCATATATACTTAATTATTCCTCAAAAAAAACCCCCAGCTAAACTGGGGGGGAAACCCTACTGCCCAAGACCGGCTAACTTGGCTATGACTAAGGAAGATCATTGAGCTCCTCACGTCTCCAACGGGAATCAAACCTAGGATACTTCCTTCCCACCAAGGTTGCGAAGCGCACAGCCACTAGACTAACCGCATGCCAATTATGTTGAGAAATAGTGTCTAAAATAAAATAGACTTGTAACTGTCTTTTATATTTATTTCACCATTTTGCTCACTTTCTATATTAAAGTAACAGTATAGTTGGATAAAGAAATAATGACATGATGATACTGTTGGACTTTGTGAAAGCATTTGACTGAATATAGGAAACAGTTATGTAAATTGGAGCAAATTGCAATGGATATGAAGCTGGTGGATAAGAGTGTGACAGATGGACAGACATCAGAATAGTAAATAATAGTAGTAGTAGTAGAAGACTGTATATCATATTGCTGTTATGATAAGAACTACATTGATATGTAAGGATAAAGAGGTGGCAGGGCCCTTTGTATAAGGAATTGGTCAGACAACACACATGGACTATTATGCTCAGTCACCTAGTTTTCATTGTTGTGAAAAACAAGAACAGTGAAAAAATATTATTTGAATGTCAAAATGGATTTAGAAAAGGATGCTCTACATAGATGCAGCTTTCTGTTTAAAACTACTTATAGAAAAAAGAAGAGAATTTAATTTGGAAACTCATCTTTTGTTTATAGATTACAAAAAAGCATTTGACAAAGTAAAGTCTGGCTGTGGGAAAGATGCCCAGGGAATGGAAGGAAGGTAAGATAGTGCCATTGCATAAGGGTGGTAACAGACTGGAACTGTCTAATTATAGGCCAGTCTGTGTGTCATCAGTAGTTGTTAAAATCTTGGAGAAAGTAGTGAGGGACTGTATACAGCATTGGGCAGATGAGGATAATGTTATCTGTGAGAGTCAACATGGATTTGTGAAAGGGTGCTCTTGTTTTAGCAATATGCTAGCCTTTTATAATAAAGTTACAAGAACATTAGATGAGGGAAAGGCGTATACTGCAATTTTCTTAGACTTAGCAAAGGCATTTGACAGGGTGCCACATGATAAGCTGATATTTAAGTTGCAGTACATGGGTCTGGATGTCAGATTGGTCAACTGGATTCAGGATTGGCTGTCCAATAGGTATCAGAGAGTTGTGTATGGTGGAGCAGCTTCAAGGAGGCAGAGGGTTACAAGTGGGGTCCCACAGGGCTCAGTACTAGGACCTATATTGTTTAACCTTCATATCAATGACATTGCCAGTGGATTGCAAGGGGATATTCAGTTGTTTGCAGATGATGCGAAGCTGGGAAGGATTATTAGTAATAGTACTACATGAAAAATTTACATCATTACTAACTTCCTATCTACAATTTTCTTCCAAATCAGCCTGTTACTTGTTAAGACACCAACATTATCAGATCTTATATTTCTATCGTTTAAGGCACTTTGTACCGTATCAATCCACCTATATCTTGGTCTTCTTCTGGGTCTTTTTCCTGCCAACCTTGTTTTGCTAATCTTTCCTCGCCCATTCTGTTTAAGTGACCATACGACCTGAGATTAGCTCTGCTAACGCATTCCTGGTTTCTGACAATGTCAAGTTCTTTCCTAATATCCCCCTTTTTAATACGATATTGCCATTGATGCCATCTGTTCACGCCTTTAATCTTTCTCAGGACTCTCATGTCTGCGGTCTCTAGTCTTTGGTCAAGTATTTTAGTTTTGACCCAGCTCTCAGATCCATAAGTTAAAACTGGTTTGAACGTTGTCTTGTATACAGCTAATTTAGTGTTCTGATTAATTTCTCTCTTATTCCATATCAATTTATTCAATTGACTTCCTACCATACAGCTTTGTTGATTCTGTTGTCTATTTCCATATTTAATTTACCACCTTCACTAAAAATCGTGCCTAAGTAGCTGAAATGTTTTAGTTGTTCCACAGGTTCTCCATTCACAATGCAGTTGACATTTTCAACGATTCTACCTATTTTCATTGTCTTTGTCTTTTTATTGCTGACCTTCATACCATATCTACTACAACAGTTATTCAATTTAATCAGGGAATCTTGTAGCAGACTAGAACTCTTTCATTTTTTCTTCAATAATCTTTGTGTATTTTAGTCCACAGTTCACATCTGAGAGCTGCTCAACTTTTATTCGCTTTAAACTTTCTTACATGATATTTTTTTCAATATGAAATTCAATTTTATTCTGCTCAAGACTAAATAGTGATCACTTCCAATTTCAAATCCTCTGTACACTCTGGTGTCTTGCACCATCAATGAGACTTTTCTTGTTCTTTGCCTCTTCTCTCCATGTGAATTTGTGCACATTTTTATGTTGGAACATGGTGTTAGTAATAACCAGTCCATGTCCTGAGCAGAAATCCAACAGGTATTTGCCATTATTATTAGCTTTGCTCTTTTCTCCAAATTTTCTCAAAATATTTTTCTATGTCTGACAATCATTTCTTACTCTGCTATTTAGATCCCCACCAAAGACCAACTTTTCCTTTTTCATTGTGTCAGTTGCTTTCTCTAAAGCCTCAAAAAATTCCTCCACTTCTGCCTTAGTAGAATCTTCTGTGGGACCATAAGCACAAATAAGTCTCATTGTCCAGTTCCCCATTCTGATATTTTCCCACATCGCTCTACTTGAGACTGCCTGCCATTTGAGAAAATTAGCCTTGTATTTAATGTTGAATACTATGGCTACTCCTACTTTTCCTTGATTGTCATTGCCTGAATATAACATTTTGTATTTATTGCTCAGATGGATGTCACCAGTTTTTGTCATTTTTGTTTCAGTCACCCCTATTATGTCGATCTGGTACTTATCTAATTCCTCAACAAGCTCTATTTCTTTGCCATTCAGGCTTCTTATGTTGATAGTACCGATCTTTAACTCTGGTGATGTTGAGTTGGGGTGTGTTTTAGGATTTGTTTTAGTAGCTGACATTTTGCTGTTTGCCCTGGTTCCCTGGCGAAAACAATGGGGGCTTTGTTTAACCGGGCGACGCTCCAGCCGGCATGAAATTTTGTCATGTTGTACCATCATTTTGTATATAGGTTTAAGGCAATAAGAATACAATTTGGTCAGCTAAATCCCAAATTGCCAGCCCATCCTCGTCCATTCGGTATCCAGGTAGATACCCAGCAGGGTGCACCACGAGAAGGTGAGGATTGGAAATTAGGTCAGAAGCCCTGGTCTTGACTTTGGAATGTTGGTTATGGAGAGAAGTCGAGAGAGATATAAATTGCAGAGTTTAGTGAATAGGCAGAAAAGAGGTGATATTATATATGTTTAAATTAGTGAAGGATTTTTATTGGATTAATACAGCTCCTGCTCTCTACACACAACTAATAGATAATACAGAGGAAGAGGAAGGCCAAGAAAATTTTGGCAATACATAAGTAAACAAGGAGCTCGGCACACCTCCATTTAATGGACTTTATTATTATTATTATTATTATTATTATTATTATTATTATTATGTGACACCTCCAGGGAGTCAAATAATAGTAATATATCTGTAAGATCTGATCTCTGTGGTACACTTAAATCTTGCAGATTTGCATCCAACATATATCACTTCTTGATATCTGTCAGTCAGATCCTTTTATCCATGGTCTGCCAGACCCGACTTGCCATAACGAAAGTGCCGGATATATTTTTTGTGTTCACCAAGGCAGATGTCCACAGTTCTTCCTGTCTGTCCATAGCAGGCTTGATGACATGAACAGGGCACTTCATAGACTCCTGGATGTGATAAAGGAGAGAATCTATCCTTAGGTGAAAGGATGAGAGTTGCCAATTTCACATAAGGTTTAAACGCAGTGCATAGTTGGTGTTTGTTAAGCACCCTAGATATCTTTTCAGATGTGCCTTTATGTGTGGGATGGTGATAGTTTTGTTGTAGTCTTCTGTGGTAGATAGTGGGGGGGGGGGGGATTTTTTTGGAGCATTTAGTATTTTATCTATCTTATGGGGATTATAGCCATTGGCAGGAAGGTGTGATGCAGGTGAGAAAGTCACTGGAACAAATTGCTCTAGCTCTATGGGTTAGTGTTTTTAAGATATCATATTGTTGAGAAGGGTGATGGTGCGATTGTTTGTGTAAATATCTCCCTGTATGTTTGGGTTTTCTATAAACCGAGAATGATAAGGAACCTTCTGGAAGATGTACGATTAGAGTGTCCAGGAAGAGCAGACAGTCATTGGCTTCTGGTTCCATTGTAAAGTGGATTTTGGGGTGCTGGCTATTTAGATGCACTAAAAATGTGTTCAATGTGTCTGAGCCATGTGTCCAAATAGCAAACACATCATCAACATAGCATAGCCAGAGACTAGGTTTGAGAGTGGTGGTGTTGATAGCTAGCTTTTCCAGATGTCCTATGTAGAAGTTGGGTAATGGGGGAGAAACCAACTACACACTGTATTTAAACTTTGTGGCAACTCTAATCCGATCACCTAAGGACAGATTCTCTCCTTTATCACATCCAGGAGTCTATGAAGTGCCCTGTTCATGTCATCGAGCCTACTATAGACAGACAGGAAGAACTGTGGATATCTGCGTTGGTGAACACAAAAAATATATCCGGCACTTTCGCTGTGGCAAGTCGGGTCTGGCAGACCATGCTTTGGATACTCCTGCACACAGGATCAATTGGAAAAAAACAAAAAGTACTGCACAGAAGCTTTTACAAGTCAGAGAGGTTGTTCCTGGAATCAACATAAGCCTTGAAACATACTCCAAACCTCAACAAGTATGGCTGTATAAATCTGCCACAGATTTGGGAAACAGTCATCCTAAGACCAAATTAATATCTTTTTTTTTTTTTTTTAAACTTAGGTGGCACCTAATTAGGACTTTAGTCTTTGTGTTGCATGCTACATTTACTCATACTAGTCCCACTGTTACACCGGACTGCGGTTGTCTCGCTACTGTAACAAACTTTGTTTGTGTGCTCTGAAGATGCTAGATATAATACCAGCAAAATATTAGCATTTAAGTTAATAAATAATTATTTTCTTATCAATCTGTGCTCGCATCTATACTGTTAAAATCCAGTCAACATGTGTGACGAACATATAAGCCTTTCCGCACGGTTAAATATCCAATCCAATATTTTCCAGTTTATGCAGCAGTCTTCCATGCTATATGAAAAGCATTAGCAAAATCCACAAGTACCATTATGTATCCATTCCGTTTTATCCAACTCATCCATAACATTATTATAAAACATGTGCAAGTTGCTCAAATATGATCCTCTCTCAGTAAACCTGTACTGTTCATTGCAAAGTATAGTTTCTCTTTAACCCATTTCTGTATGCGATATCTAACCAACTTTTCCAAAATCTTCACAACAACTCCAGCGATATTGATAGGTCAAAAGTTGGACATATTAGTCTTTGCACCATCCTTGTACATCAGGATTATCATTCATTTTTTCCACTCCTGTGGAATCTTCCCTGTTTTGGAACTCTAATTATATGGTATGGTCAAAGGAATAGCCAGTTCAGCTAAATTTGGTGATTGTCTTTAGGTGCAAGATGAATTTCACTGCCCGGTGTGAGACCACATCCCACTTATTAGAGGCTTCAAATTGCTTTAAAAAGTATTATGTTTGGTCTCTAGAACAGGGTTTCCAGTATGGTCAAAGGAATAGCCAATTCGGCTAAATTTGGTGATTGTCTTTAGGTGCGAGATGAATTTCACTGCCCGGTGTGAGACCACCATCCCACTTATTAGAGGCTTGAAATGGCTTGAAAAAGTATTATGTTTGGTCTCTAGAACAGGGTTTTTTCCAGTATGTTAAAAAAAAAAAAAAAAAATTAATTACAATATATATATATATATATATATATATATAGTAAAACCCCAAAGTTACGTGGTTTGTGGGACCAACAAAAAGCACGCAAGTCGAATTCGCGTACCTCGGGGTATAATTTTGCATGTAATTTATATATACAAACATACAATTGGGACCAAAGGTTTACAAAAACACCTATGTTTCTTAAGAAATATTATCATAATTGTAGTTTTTCGTACATAAAAAAAAGAAAGTTATTTCGATATCGATGGTTTCATAAAATCTAATAGATTCGTCTGACGGTATAATGTCTTTTTTTTGTCACGCAAAATTTCTTCGTATCAAGCTAATGATTTTTTTATTCCTTGCCTTGTGGCTACAATTCGTTCCTTGTTAGAATCTATGTCCTCCAAAATCTGTAAACCTTTCTTTTATGATTGTTCTTACTGTGGATTCCTGTAGATCGAACTTCTTTGCTACCTCACAAATTTTCATTCCACCTTCAAAATCCTTAATAATGTTGAGTTTTGTTTCCAAAGTCAATGTTTTTCTTTTCTTGCTAGCAGTAGAAGAATCAGAATTGCTTCTTTTGGATGACATTATTATTTTTTATGTGATAAAATTTTTATCAAGAACATAACCTTAGACAATCGCAAGGTTTGTAGACTATAAAAATCGTGTATGAATGGAGACCGTGCGAAAACACGACAGTGCTTGTTCACAGCATGTGCGACACTGGCGAATGCTGCCGGCGCCTGAAAGATATGACTAGTGGTGAGGCGTGAAGCGGGATGGGAATACGTACATATAAGAAACCGCGTAACTCCGGATTCGCATAAGTCGAGGTAGCGTAAGTCAGGGTATGAATGTGTGTATATATATATATATAAAATTGATAAAAAAAAATCCTTAGCCCACCCACTGTACAAAATGTACTGTAGATTCCTAAATATTCTTTCACGTGTGGGAGCAACATAATCCCCCCCCACTCTTTTGGTATCTGTACTGATAATCTGTCAGCTCCTATTGCCAAATTAATTTTGTGCAACAGCTGGAATACCTCCTCTTACACCTAAATTTTCAGTGAAGAGGTAGCCGTTTCAGTGAGCTGAATGTTGTGTACACTAGGTTGGTAGCATTTAGCAAAATGTGTGCTTATTAGTTGAACAATCTCTTCTGCATCTGTCAGAGCATTTAGCAGATTTATTCCACATATTTTGAAGGAATGTGCCAGGGAGTGGACATCTGCCTTGGCATATTTGTTTGATGTGAGCTAAAGTGTTGGAGAGGTTAGTGAGAACCAGGATCCATAATTAGGTTTCCAACAGTGGTATTATCTTTGATGGACAGCACAGATTGGCTGAAGGGAGGTCATGTTTTAGTAATCTACTTCCTTTTTAAAATAAGGTGACAGTTTCATTGGATGAGGGAGATGTATACACAGTAGTATACTTAGATTTTGCATGTTTCTGATAGAATACCACGTGATAAATTGATAATCAAACTGCAGATGCGGTTGGATAATAGACTAGTGCATTGGGCTGGAGATTGGCTATCTGATAAATATCAGCAAGTTGTATATGAGGAAAAAATATCCAGGAAGAGGAAAGTCACTAGTGGTGTGCCTCAGGGATCTGTTTTAGGGCCATTGCTTTTTAATCTGTATTAATGATATTGGGGAAGGTTTGAATGAGGACATTGAGTTGTTCACAGATGATACAAAGTTGGAGAAGAACCACGAGAAGTAGAGCAGATGTAGTGGCTTAACAAGAGAACTTGAATAGACTGAGTGAATGGGCACATGAGTAGGGATAATAGTTCAATATTGTAAAATGTAAGATATTAAAATATGGAACTGCATACTCTACATCCCAAATATGAAAGATGGGATGTAGAGTATGCAGTTCCATATTATGTAGAATATACACTTGGTGAAGATATGGAGGAGATGGAGGAAATAAGAGATCTTGGAATAACGGTGGATAAGGATCTAAAATTTAGAGGACATATTGCCAAAATTATGAGGACAACACAAGAAATTCTAATGATGTGGAGGACACTGACTTGTAGATTAGGAGATTCTGCATCCAGGAAAATGTGAGCAAGGGAGTGAGAAGTAGGCATTTTTGCATGAAAAGTTGTCAATGAATGAAAGGAATTGCCTGCAAGTGTGGTGTCTGCAGAGAATTTGAATGTATTTAAGGCATGGTATAATGAGCTGTGTGTATGACAAAGGGACCTCCTGCAATGAGTCTTTGACTCTATGGGGGTTTTGGGATAATAATGATAACACTTATTCTTTTTTTACTTGCAGCAAAATGATAGAATTCTTTTGGGTTTCTTTAGCTTGCAAAACCAGTTTCTTCTCATACTCATACTTAGGTTTCTGTACAACAGTTGTAAGTTTTCTAGCCTGTTCCTTATGATTTTCATAAATGACATGAACCTTATGGATAGGGTATTCCTTCTCAGGGGTGAATGCTGGTCTTGAAATTTATGCTTGCTCTTGTTATCATTCAGGGAGTGAGAGGTGTGATTGAAGTCTGATTAGCGCATTTAGACATATGCTAATTTATTTAGAAATTTATGTACATTTAATTATATAAGTACAACATTTATTTTACAAATGATATTCTATCTTTTTCAATTTAGCTACTTGAATACAAATTCTATGTTACATTCTTCTTTATGAACTGGTCAATAACATTGTCATAAAAAGTTGGTTGTAACTTAATTTTCCCAAGCAACATGCACACTTGTAAACGCTGGCTGAGGCTCACTGGCTAGAGCTACTTTGACTGCATATGGCCTTGTGTTTAAGACAACGTGAAGGGAGTGGAAATGGTAATGCATGCGCATGAAATCACATGCCGCAACGAGGACCTGGAAGCGCTTACAACCGAGCAAGCCAGGGTAGCTTTGACTAGACGAGCAAGCATCAACCTTCGATACACAACGCAAAGCTCAATTATTGCCGCGCAAGCTTAAGACATCTTCTGTCTACAAAAATAAAAACCTAAATGGAATACTTATAAATGCATGCATTTATTAACAAATAAATATTACTTCTTTCTCAATTAATGAAGCATAGCAAGCTGGAGAATTCGCCACTGTTCCTTCTACATCATCTTTTTCTTAAGAATCTCTTGCATAATAAGATTACACATCCATATCATTCCTTCACTATTTGTTCTTCAAACTCTAGGAACAATTCCAATATCGCATCATTTAAGTATTTTTTTAATGTTTCTCATACACTGCCAATATCCTTCCCATTTAGAAAAGATACCATGGCCAGAACCTAGTATATTCTTCAGTTGGTCATAATTTCCTGCATTTTAGTTCAGCATGTAACGTTTTGTAAATGGAGCATCATAAATTGTCACTTCCCCAACTCAGTACGGCCTGATTGCTGGCTGCATTCAGAAGCAGAATAGTCATGTCTTTAACTAAAATCCTCTCTGATATTATAATCAGATCTAACATTCTTTGATCTTATTTTCCTTCTGTTACATGCTGCATGTAGAAGTTGTCTCGCAACAGCTCAATAGATTCAGTTTCATTCCTCTCACGAGATTTCACCACCACCCAATCAATATTCAGATAATTAAAGACACTCGTGATTACTTGTTTCGCACCCATCATGTTTATTGGGTAGTGCATTTCATTGTCATTAGCAGTCAGTGTACTAAGTCTGTAACAATACTCCACTATGTATTTGATTTTGTTACTCCATCTCTCACCAGATGGCTTCAAACTCACTGCCATATGGAAAATTGTTACAGTATTTCCATGAGATTTATAGAGTTGTACAGTTCAAGTTCATATTTAATTTCATAGTGTGTTTAATGGCATTAAAAATCAATTCAGTGAAGCTCCACTGGGAACATCACTGGAAAAACATTAAAGACAGTTCGGCATGTATTTTTAAGCTGCAACAATGATAAAATGCATGATTTCAATAAACAATTCACAATATTAGACCAGTGCATGAATCTGAAATATGATTAACTAGTTTAAATGTTAAAAAAGATTTGAAAAATAAGTTGTAAAATTGTGATATTAATGTCTTTATTATCAAGTAGCCCTTGGATAGGAAAAAAAAAAAAGCCCTGAAAGGTAGAATGAATACTATATAGCATAATTTAAAAGTAGTATTATTCTTAAAGAAAACAATTCTCATTCCATTCACACTCTATTCCAGATGCATGCAGAGAAAAGAATCACGTTGAATTTATGGGTCATCCAAATGGCCTCTTTGCCAAGTTTCTGAGATATATCCGCACCTGTCTCATAAGCATCATTGGTTTTGTCACCATTATTTTACAATATACATATGAATTATACTCTGAGTATTTTCAAAACTTTGATTTTAATTTCAGTTGCCATTCTCTGCCAGAACAGTTTCTCAAGCAGAAGTCTTGTAATTAACATTCATTGAGTGTTGCTGAGTTTTGTAAATCTCCAAGCCATATCCTGAAACTTCTTGATAATTTGGTGTGGCCACACTCCCAGTCTTTATTCCCCCCCCCCCCCCCTGTACACCTATGCTAAATGTGTTTTACTGGCAATCACTTTTAAACAAGAACATGAATCATGAATAATTATCCAGAGTAGCAATAAACATAAACATCATATTTACACAAATTTTGTGTTTAGTTTATTTTGAAACAAATTCTGACAGATGAGCTTAATTTGTTCACAAAGACACCATTAATTTCTTAATTTTCAACATTGTCAGTCTTGCAGATTTATTTAAATTGAGCAGGTAACATTATTGTTAATTCTTTTGAAACTAGGTATATTTTTTAATAAGTCCTTTAAAATTTTCTTCTGTAGGTATGATCTACAATGTTCTAAGTTCTGCAGCACAGCAACATACAAATGCCACGGTGTTCTTCCGTGAAAAGAAGTAAATGGGGTAACCATTATTTGAGTGGGGTAAGCCTTCTCATTTATATTGTATTTGCAAATGTGTATTATAAGAATGATGTTAATGGATATTATTATCATTATGAATGCATCTACAGGGAGTTCAGGGATTCATCAAGGGAAGGCCAGTTTAGACACTCATGTTTAAATACCTGTCATTCTCTCTCTCTCTCTTCCCCCCCCCCCCCTCTCTCCTTGAATACATTTATTGAAGATGCACATAACATTTAATAGCAGCCCATTCTATACACTCACCACATGCCATGAGAGGAACCTGGACCTTCTATGCCTCTTTAAAAACATCCCTAGCCAGCTTCTAGGGATGACTCTGAATTCTACCTCCATTATCCATGACTTGCAAATTCTCACTTGTGCCTATAATATAAGAATCCCCTTATTAACTTGCATTTTTTATCATATCTCTTCTCCTCCATCGATTTCTCAAACTTTGACCACATTTCGTTAGCCTCTCCTGTGCGCAATTTTATTATTATTATTCCTGATACCTCCAAGGAGTCCGAAGACTCATCGCGGGAGGACACCTACAACTGTCTCAACCACTACACCGAACCTCTACTACGAATCATCTCCATTAACGCCATCTACCACACACCTCCACCACCACAACAACTAGTATTTTTTGTCTGTAAATTGTGTGTGTTCTGAAGGGCCGATTTGTCTGTATGCAGGATGAAAAACCCAAGTTTCTGGGAGAAAAAACCCTGCTACCTCCGTATGAGATCAGCTAACTCACCGTCAATTGAAATCGTCCAGATAAAGATTCCTCCCCGTCGCGACGAGAATTGAACTTAGGCCTATTCCAATCAGACGGCGCAATATACCATCATTCTTCCAATTGCGCTACGGAAGCGCTATATGACAGTTATCATCTTGGTTACTGACTGTTGAATCTTTCCAGCTGCCTCCCCAGATAAATAATAACTGACTACAGATTTAATACTTAAATAATATTTTTTATTTAACAGAATTTTTGTCTTAGTATTGCATCTTCGGTATGACTTTCAAATTAAACAAGTACAGGAGAAAACCAAAAGACTCAACAATGAAAACAAACTACATGTATATGATATAGAGTGGCACAGTCTAAAATATATTAACTACACATTTAAACAAGAGACAGAACATTAATTAAAAATTATTGCCTGAAGAATGTGTGGAGAATTAATACTTCTCCATGCATTAGCTACTGATGTACCAGTTTCGACAAAACATGATAACCTACACTGGCAGTGAAATTTGATAGACTCGGGGAGGGAGCTAAAGGTGGAATTTAATCTTTTGCAGGGCCTTAAAAAAAAAGCAGAAATCTTGTTAATAGGGTAAAGGGACACCTGGTGAACAAGAAATGCAGTTTGGCTATTTCTTCAGAGACATCTTTAACATAATGAATGACAACATGAAAGACCTCATAGGAGGCAGATGATAAGAAAACCATATAACTATTAATAACCTTCATTTATTAATGTCATTCATTATGTTAAAGATGTCTCTGAAGAAATAGCCAAACTGCTTAGATTAGTTGTTCACCAGGTGTCCCTTTACCCTATTAACAGATTTCTGCTTTTTTTTTTAGGCCCTGCAAAAGATTAAATTCCATCTTTAGCCCCCACACCCGGAGTCTATCAAATTTCATTGCCAGTGGTTATCATGTTTCGTCCAAACTGGTACATCAGTGGCTAATGTGTGGAGAAGTATTAATTCTCCACACATTCTTTAGGCAATAATTTTTAATTAATACTCTGTCTCTTGTTTAAATGTGTAGTTAATATATTTTAGACTGTGCCACTCTATATCATATACACGTAGTTTGTTTTCATTGTTGGGTCTTCTGGTTTTCTCTTGTACTTGTATTTGATAGTCATACTGAAGATGTACACTATGGCAAAAATTTTGAGTTAAATAAAAATAAATAAATAAATATATATATATATATATATATTTAAGTATTAAGTATGTAATTAGTGAGTTATTTATCTAGTTATAGCTTACGTTCACATTCATCACAAGACTGTCTCCCCATCTCCTTGAAAAACTGTCAACTGGGTTTTGCACAGTAGCCCTGATATGATCTTATAAAGGCCTTGTAAAGTGCGGGAATAACAACCTTATAATTATGAGTCAGTATTCTAACAACACTGTCTGATGCAGTGACTTGCGTTGTTTTACATTTGGCAACATTGAACTGACTTCATTGTCATTTGCTCATATAACCAGTCTATTCAGATAAGCCTGCAGGGATTCTGTATCAGTTACATTCCTTATGTTTCCTAACTTAGCATCATTAATAGATATATCAAGATCCTTCCCAGCATGATTAATATACACGTTAAACAGCACTGACCCAAGTAGAGAATCCTGTGTATACTGGTGATCACCCTCCTCCTCATGATCATAGTACATCACTTTCAGATATCTGTGAGTCAGCCACTCTCCAATCCATGTCATGTCACAAGTTAATTTTGTAAACTCATCTTTTTTGAGTTTCTATAATAATCTCCAATGTGGAATCCTGTTAAGTGATTTGATCATGTTTGGCAGAAAGATCTATCAAGTAAGCTTCCACATGCGAATCTGCCTTCTGACTGCAACTGGGCTACTAGCTTTTTTTTTTTTCTCTTTGTTTCTTTTTTTTTTTTTAACATATTATTTGTAATGCTCTATGGAATTTTATCCTCAAATATTATATGTCTGAATTAAACTTTGTTACTGAAAGCATAATGCATATAATTTTGAAATCATACTTCCTCCTCCCAGTGTTGCATACATATGCCAACCATTGATTAGATATTTTCTACAGAATGTAACCCCAAAATGTAAGCTACACAGATTCAAAATTCTGAATCCAGTTTTCTAAGCTGCACTTGCTCAAAAACAGCATAATTTCTCACAATGCACACACTTATCATATCACCTGTTTTTGTTCTAATATACTTTTTGTCCAAGCAGATTGATTTCATGAAACAGTGAGTTATCACTTATTATATGATTATGTAATTCTTGAAACAAAGAAAGCCTTACTACAGTAGTGATCTCACATAAATCATTATAACTGTAATGATTTCATATCTTTGATGTCAAACTTGACTAAAATCCCACCCTAATGGCAGAGTCTTTTCATCAAAACAGATAATGAATTAAAAAAAAAAAAAAAGAAAGAAAAAATAGCTAATAAAGGTCTGTAACTGGTCGTCTTATGTGTATATGCCCCACAAGTTGGCTGTACAGCAGAAGAGAAGGATGAATTCTGGAATGTGCTAGATGAAGAAATGGGGGAACTGGAAGAAAACGAGATGGTGATTGTCAGAGGAGACTTGAACAGACACATAGGGAGACAGAATAAGTACTGTGAAAGGGTGCATGGTGGCCATGGAGTAGAAATGATGAACCAGGAAGGAAAGAGGATTTTGGACTTTGCAGTAGCTTTTGATCTGGCAATTGTGAACTCCTTTTTCTGTAAGAGGAAAGAGCATTTGATAACATTTAGAAGTGGCAACAATAGTTCACATATTGACTACATTTTGACTAGAAGAAAACATCTTAAGGCAGTAACAAATTGTAAGGTAATCCCAACAGATCAGGTGGTGCAGCAACACCAGCTGCTGTGCACAGACTTTAAAATAAAGTCAAAGATAGGAACCTTTGGAAGCCATGAAAGGAAGAAAATTACGTGGTTTTGCTTAAAAGAAGAGGGAGTGAAGAACTGTTTTAGGGAGAAGGTGTTAGAGAAGATTTTTGATGGACTAGAAAGTGTACAAGACTGGTGGAGACATAATTCCAAAGTAATTCTAAGCTGTGCAATTGAGGTGTTTGGTAAAACATCCAGAAAGATTAGAGAGCAGAAGGAGGGTTGGTGGTGGAATAATAATGTACAAGATGTAGTGACGGCTAAGAGAAAGGCAAAGCAGAAGTGGGACTAGCCAAGAGTGGAAGAGGACAGAGAGGAGTACAGAGAGAAAAAGCGAGAAGCCAAAAGACTTGTTGCACAGGTGAAGGCTATGGCGTATCAAGACCTTTATGATCAATTAGATACAAAGGAAGGACAGAGAAAGATTTATTGATTGGCAAAAGGTAGAAATAAGGCATCAAAGGACATCGTACATGTGAGGCAGATCAAAGATTCTGGAGGAAGGGTATTAAGGAAGGATGTGGATATAAGAAACAGATGGAGAATATACTTTTGAAGGGCTTTTGAATGAAGAAAATGCAAGGACTCACAGAGAAGATGGGGGAGCTTAATGAGGGGATGGTGCAGAACATTAGTAGAGTCAAAGTGAAGGAAGCCCTAAAGAGGATGAAGAATGGAAAATCGGTAGGCCCCGACAGGATCCCAGTGGAGGCATGGAAGGCACTAGAGGAAGAGGGAATTGACCTGCTGTGGGACCTGTTAATAAAAGTTTGTCAACAGGAAAACATACCTGAGGAATGGAGGGAAAATACTCTTGTCTCCATCTACAAGAGTAAAGAGGATGTCCAAGTTTGTAAGAATTACAGAGGAATAAAGTTGATGTCCCACACAATGAAGATCCTAGAGAGGGTTCTTGATGGAAGACTGAGGAAGGAAGTGGAGATTGCCAAGGAGCAATTTGGCTTCATGCCTGGTCGATCGACGACAGATGCTATCTTTGGGTTATGACAGATGATGGAAAAGAGTTTCGAGAGAAACAATGGGAGCTACATCTGGTTTTTATTGATTTGGAGAAAGCTTATGATAGAGTGCCAAGGCAAGAAGTCTGGAGGTGTTTGAGGGAGAAGAAGGTACTGGAGAAATATGTCAGGTTGGTGCAGGAGATGTGAAGACAAGAGTTCGAACCTGCCTGGGAGAGACAGAAAGTTTTACAGTGACAATTGGCTTGCATCAAGGATCAGCATTAAGTCCATTCCTGTTTAATATTGTAATGGAGGTGATGACGGAGGAGGTAAGAGAAGACGTGCATTGGACTATGTTGTATGCAGATGACATCGTGCTGTGTGCAGAATCAAGAGAAGAAGTGGCAGCTAAACTGGAAAGTTGGAGGAAAGTACTGTGTTATGTCTGGTTACTTCCCCTTTATTTATTTATATTATTCTCTTATCTTATTTCTTTTTAGCTCTTCCATTGCCGACAAATTTATATTCTTTAAGTCGACTGCGCCAGCCGGCAACTGAAGTCTGAGACACAATTTTAAGCTACTGAAGACAATATAGGGATCAAGAGGTTTGTAGTCATGGTCCCCCTTTCTCAGTTACTAATGGATTCCCCTATTACTTATGCATGGTCCGAATTTTAACAAGTGATAACTCAATTCTCAGAACAGTGACAGACTCATGAGGTTCAAATTAAAGAAACACATTTATTTTAGACAAATACATATATATATACACTTTAGTTAGAAGTTTCAATTCTAAGGAGCCTGAACTTCCCCCTTCTTAAATTTACATATCCAAAATTATTTACTCTAAAATCCTATAGTATCAATCTCACACTCTTCTTTGTATGACTATATTCAGGCTCAGTTAATTTCTACTGAGTTGTTCTGTTCCCATATATGGAGATAACACATATACATAGATACATTCTACAACTCTAGTGTGAAGCATATTAGACGTACTCCGTCTTGCAAAATTCACATGAGACAATATTCTCTTATGTTCAGGCTTTATCCTCCCCCAAAATTCAGTTAATATTTAAGTTCAAATTTAATACAATAATAACAATGTTTCTTCTAACATAAACAGTCCGAAGCCTTGGTTCCCAGTTCAGCTTAAGCTTCGGGTGTTACTTGCTCTTTAGGCACAGACAGAATGTCCAAAAAATTATAGTTCTTTAGATATAAAGTAGAAGTAGACTATATGGAGCTCCTTGACGTTCTTTTTCTTATACCCTCTTTGGTTATTATTCAATATAATACGAAAACTTGCATCTTACCGTTCTTGCCTTTTCTGGTTGTTATTGGGACTTCCTTAACTTAGACCTTCGGGTTTTCTCACCTTGTATTTCTTATGGCGTCTGCGACACACTTCTATTCTTTTCGAAATAGTTTCACCTCTTTGCTGATTTATACGTTGGCATGGCTAACCAACGGCTCTTTCTGGCAGCATTCCTTCAACGTGGCTACACTCGACGCAGCACCGTATAGCAACGGGAGAATCTTGCCGGGCACGGCGGCAAGCTTCACAGCTATTCAGCACTTGAAATCAGGAACCAGGAGCAGAAAAAAGAGAGCGATTGAATTCGGCGCCGAAACCTATATACCTCATGTGAGCGCCCTCTCTTGGTGGCTATGTCACACACATAGCGGCGGCCGATTGGTCACCACAGCTCCGAACTGTTTTTGACATGGCTCAATACATGTATCATCTTATATACATTTTTCAGCATTATACAAATCTTTTCTCTGTTAAATAATTCATAAACATCATCTATTTCAATTATGGGGTTCTCAAAATTTACTTAATATCTACAAGAGTGTTTAGCCACAGTTCTGGCTTACCAAGATGCACATTTTCTTCTGGTAGGCATAAGCATGTCCATATCCATGCTTTTAACGTTACCTTATGTTGGGTTGGAAATAGGATAACTCATTAAAAGTGAGTTGGCACTTTTTCCGACACAACAACTGGGAGAGAGAGAGAGAGAGAGAGAGAGGTATGAGACTGAGCAGAGGAAAGATAGAGTATATGTGTTTCAAAGTGGATGGCAGCCAGGAGACAGATCTAGAGCTGGAAGGAAATGTCATCAGGAAGGTCAGTGACTTTAGATACTTTGCTATGACATATGTTATGGAAACTGTGGCCCTCAGGGAAAATAACAACAGCAGGATGGAGGTAGTGGAGATGAGAATGCTTAGGTGGATGTGTGATGTGACCAGAAAGAATCGTCTGAGAAATGATTATGTAAGGGAAACGGTGAAAGTTACGAACTTAGGAACAAAGATACAGGAGGCAAGGTTGAGATGGTTTGGTCATGTGATGAGGAGGGAGGAAGAGTATGTGGGAAGAAAGGTCATGCAGATGGATGTGTAGGGGAAGAGGAAGCATGGACGGCCAAAGAAGAGATGGATGGAGATGATGGAGGCAGATTTGAGGATGAAGAACTTGGATGTGGCTACAGCCCAAGACAGGAGGTTGTGGAGGAGACTCACCACAAACAGCGACCCTACTATGTGGGAAAAGCTGCAGAAGAAGAAGAAGAACATAAGCACAACCAATATACATTCCTCCATTCTCCCTTCTGTTACATTACTTAGAATTTTTGTGGCAGCAACATTTAAGCATTTATACTTAGCTCAAAATGGTGAAAAGGGGAAGGCATTGTTGTCTCTCTCTCTCTTTTTCAAATAACAAAATAAACAGTTTGAGATAAAATGCAAAATATTGAAATCATAAAATAATAAAAAAAAATCCAGAACAGTAGTAAAATTACGAAGATTTCATAAGGTTGATGAAATATTTATTTAAATGTAATTTATGTGCATTGGGCAGAGCAACTGAAGATTCTGGTATATTTCATGGAAAAGTGATTGCTATTATTTTGCATACAATTTTATTTTTATTATTATTACAATGTGACACCTCCAATGAGTCCAAGGAGTGCTGACCAAATGGGCAAATTATTAGAGATATCAGTTTAATGCAACAAAATGCAAGGTCTTGAAATTTGGGGTTCATCAGCAGAAAATTGCATACTCTATTGAACTATATTAGTAGAAGTAGAGGAGGCAAGGGATCTTTAGGTGATGATTAATAGAGATTTGAAGTTTAGGGGATATATCATGGTGGCGAAGGTATAATGAAATGATATAACGATATATCATTTCATTATATAAATTCTGGATTATTGCACTCAGATCTGGTGGATTTAATGGGATTAACCTTAGAGAGGGTACAGAAGTAGAGAACAAAAATTATATCAGGACTGTACAATGCTAATTATGAGGATAAACTGAGATACTGTGAACTGCAGAGTTTGACAGATAGAAGACAAAGAGGAGATATGATTGTTGAAAGTTTATTTTTCACTAGGTTAGACTATAATACATTTAGTTTAATCCTTTATCCCAGTGAGAGCAAACAAAGTTTGCACCTGAAAATATCTTCAGGACTGAATATAGTGTTGTACTATCTTACCTGGGTAAGTAGTACAACACCTTTTTTTTGGCAACTCCTATAGGTAAAGATAACCTTGCTACTGTTTCTGCCTGGTATCTCCAACTCTGGGCCTGGCTCCCACTGAAGAGACCTCAATAAAGGTCGAAACTGGTCTGGGTAGTGGCCAATCCCTTAATGCATAACAGTATACATATCCACAAGGAGATGTGTTTTGCATTATGGGAGATAGTGGGATAGGAGTGTTGGTAGCTTGCTCCACCTTTGCTACGAGTTGCCTGGTGTTGTACTACTTACCCAGGTAAGATAATACAACACTATATTCAGTCCTGAAGATATTTTCAGGCACAAACTTTGTTTGCTCTCACTGGGATAAAGGATTAAACTAAATTTATTGTAGGAGATATGATTGAGCATTTAAGTTGTTGAGAGGTAGTTATGGGATGGACACTGGGAAGGAGAGGGCATGAATGGCGAATAAATTTAAATAATGGTATGATAGTATATAAAACCAGTTTATTGTATAATAATTGGTGCCAGATACATATCTTTTGATAGGAGTAGGAATTTTGAAGTTATTACTCGTTTGTTAAAGTGTTTTAAATCAGACTGAATGAAAAGGTGTTATTACTTCAGTGAAGGAATGACCGTCTCTTTTTTTTTTTTTAATGTCTATGAGTAGATTACACAAAATACTGTTTCTCTTGCCTTTAAAAAGCGGAAAAAAGATGATTTTCATAAATATATATTTATAAGGTTTTATTTTAGCACCCTCAAAAATAAAATACACATTTTTACTTTAAAAGGTAGATTTTTTTCTTTTTTACTCTAGGCCCATCTACAAGAAGTTGTTTACTCTCCTTAGTACCATGGGTACAAAGAGAGGTGAAAACAACTCGTTAATATTGGATTTGAAGACTTGAAGATGAAGAAAACTTTGCTCTGTGAGTTTAGAGTTTTAGAGTTGAACTGTGAAGGGGTTTTGAATAGCTGCTTTATGTGTTCTAGCATATTTAGAAGAGAGTGAGGGAATTATCAATGTGAATTCTCATGAACAGTGTCCATGGAAATATTTGTAAAAAATGCAAACAACAGAAAACTGAAAGGGAATGTGAAAGAGTAAGTGAATTAGTGATGGATTAGTCATAAATCAACCTCTGTGCAACTGGTACTGAGTCAAGTATTTTTAGGGAGTTCTTAGGATGACTTTAAATGTGAAAAGCGCATTCAGCAATTAGCTACGTATTCAGAGGTAAAGTAGCTCCTTGAACAAAAGGGAAAACATTTTCTGAGCACTGAAGTGATATTTGTGTTATGTTTATAACACAAAAAAAAAATCTACAACAGTAGTAAATTATATTTTGGGGAGAAATAAAGCAGGATTGTGTTTTATTAGCAATGAAATTAATCAAGGTTATCAGATGTCCATTTGACATATAGAAGGAACAGAGTAGATGAAAGAAAAGAGCCTTATGAAACACCAGCATTAGTTGCATAGTTTGAGAATAACGATCCAACTGTTTTCATCTGTAATGTGCATCAAGATGCAAAGCTGGCAACTGGATTGCAGAAGACAGACATTATGATAGCATTTGAGATATAGCAAAGATATGTCATCCCTTCTGGAAAAAGGGTTGAATATGGCTAATTTTTTTTTAAGGCTGCAGGATAGATATCTGTGGAACAGGAGAGGATAAAAAGGTAATACAAACAGGAGTCGACTCTGGAACACAAACCTTCAGTACAATTTGAAAATTGCCATCAGGACCAGGAGAAATTTTTGGTATCCAGTTTGGGCAAGATTCTTCTGTTCTCTTTCTGGAAAAAACACCAAAGGAGACATTGAATGTTGTGTGTTAGTAATGGTAGGAGGACATTTACCAAGATCGTCTATGCAAGAATTAGAGTTAACAATGCAGTGGAATCATCCAAGTGCAAAATGGTGAAAGCTTTGTTAGATAAAAGTTGAGGCCGATAGTTTTGGCAAGAGATCAAAAAAGCATGACTGTCATTCAGACATGATGCAAGTTTCTTAGTCCTTTCAAAGTCAGTTTTGGATGAACTGATAGCTTGTGCAGCTATTTTGGTCTTTGGTATAAACAGGAAAGAAATGATGAAATTATTTTACGCTACTTGTCATTACTTTTAAATATGAAAGCACTGCTTCCAAAAGTGCCTGCATAGCACAGTTATGAGTATGTTATGGCTTGACACTTTGCATTACTTTAAATATGAAAGCACTGTTTCCAAAAGTGCCTGCATAGCACAGTTATGAGGATGTTATGACATCTCTCTTCCAGTTGGAAAGTTAACCAGTCTCATATGGAAGTGACAGATTTATTTGATCAAACATGATTTACTGGCCTCATAGCCTTGATTGCTTCAGCCTTAATTCCAACTAACCCAACTGCTTTCATATTATTTGAAGACAAGTAATGCAAATATTTATATCACTAAAATATAATTCTTTATGAAAACAAAATCTTGGCATAAATTATTATACTTTATGAAATGGACAAAAGTCCAAAAATGGTTGTTGTACTAATTACTTTTTTTGTTGTTAAAAAAAAAAAAAAAGACATAGGCCTGTGTAGCTCAGTGGAAGTGGCAGTTGTATCCTCTGCACTCGCTAGGCCACCCGAAGGTAGACTAACTTCAAGTCAAATCACTGACTGAAGGAACTTTTTCTAAGCCTTTCTTTGACTGGTTCCTGAATTAGTTGATCTCTGGCATGGGCAAAAGGTTTTTTTTTTTTTTTTTTTTTTTTTCTTCCCTGGAAACTCAAGAAAATAGAACCCACACTATTTCAAACAAATCCTGTTAGAGTTTGGTACCAAGAGATGGCAGCATCTGTTTGCCAGTCTCTTCATCAGTTGCCACTTATAATTAGTGATAGTTTTGGGCCAGCTACCTCTGATTGGCTACCAGTGGAGATTGAACTATCCACTCAGTTTCCAAAAAGCCAGATGGGTTAAAAGGGAACAAAAGGCATTAGCTGATTTTTTTTTTTTTTTGAAAAAAAAAAAATCTTATTAGAGCATCTTTGTAGTGAGAATAAATACTGTCTGTAATTAGAGGTATATATGTCTAAGTGATCTCAGACATGTACCTCTATTTGAGTTTATCTATTATTGATCCTTTCTTTAGGGGATTAAAAGCTTTCACAAGATAAATTATTAATTTGACTTGTATTTTAATAAATTGTGTGTATGCAGGTGACTGTTTATTTTATAGTTATTTAAATAGTTATAGTTCTTGATGATGTGTATATATATATATATATATATATATATATATATATATATATATATATACAGTGGTACCTCAACTTACGAACCACTCGACATACGAACTTTTTTCATATCCTGTTTTGACCTCTAGATACGAACCTAGACTCAAGATATGAACCGTGATGCTTTTCTTTTCAAATGAACTAAAGCCTGTTTTGCATTATACTTTTTTTTATCTTTTTCCCCTAGTACTAGAAACAGGCTTAATGCAGAGTACAGCATATATGTATGTACATTTAGCTGAGCGCACGCTGAACCGTCTCTAGTGTAACGATTGTTGTTACTACATCGTATTTATCTGAAATACAACGATGCACTCATTTGCTTTTTTGTCTATCTATTTCGGTATTTGTGTAAACAAACAATACACGTTGTGAAGATATTTTTAGGTTTGTATTTATTATGTGTTACTGTGTGTATTTCTTTTTATAAGTGACGTGTTTTATAAAAACAAGTCACTTATAAAAATTTTCTGAATAATCTACCAGATAAGTGTCATTTCACTGTTCAGCGTATTATTTTCAACATGGGGTCAAAGAAAACTAAGAAAAAAGAGAAGAAGAAAATCGCAATAGAAATTAAGAGATTGTGGAAAAATATGAGAAAGGAGTCAGGCAAAGTGATCTGTGCAGGCAGTATGACTTGTCCAAATCCACCATAGCTACAACTGTCAAGAAAGTAGCTTTTTATAAGGAACTGGATGTGGCCAAAGGAGTATCTGTTGTGTCATCTTGAAGAAATAAAGTTATGGAAGAAATGGAAACTTTACTTCTCGTCTGGATTAATGACATGCAACTGAAAGGAGATAGTGTATCTCAAAACATGATCTGTTTACAAGCTCAAACTGTTTACGAAGATCTTTTGCAGAACTTGCCATCCACTAGCAGTAGCAAAGACATCAGCGAAGAGTTTAAAACTAGCAAAGGATGGTTTCAGAAATTCAAGAATACAGCCGGTATCCATAGTGTTGTTAGACATGGAGAAGGTGCTAGTGCTGACAATCTGATGGAATCAGAAGGTTACAGACCTGAACAAGTTTTCAACTGTGATGAAACTGGGCTTTGCTGGAAGAAAATACCTAAGAGGATGTTCATCACTAAGGAGGAAATGGCATTGCCAGGACACAAGCCAATGAAAGACAGACTAACTTTTCTTTTTTTTGTGCCACTGCTAGCGGTGACCTGAAGATAAAACCTCTGTTGGTTTATCTGAAAATCCGAGTCTTTAAAAAACAGAATGTTAACAGGTACAAACTCAGCGTTATGTGGAGAGGTAACAGCAGAGCTTGGGTAACCAGGCAGTTCTTCTGTGAGTGGATGACAGAGGTCTTTGCTCCCATAGTGAAACGGTATCTACAAGAAAAGGATCTGCCTGAGAAAGTTCTTCTTATAATGGACAATGCTCCAGCACATCCACCAGAGTTGGAAGAAGAATTGGATGAAGAGTTTAATTTCATCAAAATTAAGTTCTTGCCTCCTAATACCACACCACTCTTACAACCAGTGGATCAATATGTTATTTCCAACTTCAAAAAGCTTTATACCAATTTATACTCTTGTCCAAAGATGTTTCAAAGTTATCACTGACACAGAATTAACCCTCAGAGAATTCTGGAAGAATCACTTCAATATTCTTCATTGTTTGTGTCTTATTAGGTCAGGCATGGAAGGATGTTTCTGTGAGAGCTCTAAAATCAGCCTGAAAAAGTTATGGCCCTACTGTGTCCGAGGAACTGCATTGGAAGGACCTGAAAGTGAAATTGACATTGTAGATACAGTTGTCTCCCTGGGCAAGACCATGCATTTGGAAGTTGATGAAGCAGATGTAGAGGAGCTGGTAGAGGAGCACAACATTGAGCTGACCACTGAAGAGCTACAGGAGTTAAGAAGAAAGCAGGAAAAAGAAAGGGATGAGGAGAAAAAGCAAATGTCTTCAGATGATGAAGAAGACAGCAACAAAAAGGGAGAAATTCCAACGAGTGATGTAAAAAAACCCTTCCAGCACTGCGGCGAATTAAAAGAATTGGTGAACAAGTGGCATCGAAATGAAGGTGTTGTTTCTAGAGCCACCAGTATCTTCAATGACAATGCTATTAATCACTTTAGAAGAGTGCTAAGGAAACGACAAATTCAGTCAATGTTGGATAGGTTTTTACACCTCCCTCACCTAAGAGGCAAAAAGAAGCAAGTGATGACAACAAATTGAAAACTCCTGAATCACAAAACCAGCCACAAGAAAAATGATTTTTTTTACAATTTAATGGAAGATAATTTTCATACTAATCATATAAAATCAAAGATTTCATAAATAAAAATTAATAATATGTAATGGTATACAAAATGCATATTTATAGTGTAAAAATGTTCCTTCTCACTCCTTTTTCATTTCTTTGCATTTTCTTCATTTAGTTGAGAATAGTATTTTATATTTTTTGGATTTTTTTTTTTTTTTTTTTAAATTTTTGAATCTGGGAACAGATTAATTGATTTCCCATAAGATATAATGGAAAATTGGGTTTCGAGATACAAACCGTGGTTAGGAATGAATTAAGTTCGTAAGTCGTGGTACCACTGTATATGTGCGCATGTGTAACATATGTGCTGGCAAATATGAATAGTTTATGGGTAAAAGGAGACAAATGTGCTGAATTTTCCAGAAATGTGTGATAAATTAGACAGATTAAGGAGTGTGAAATGTTGAATATGAGGCAAATTGAAATGGGGGTGCAAACGAGTTGTTGTGGCCAGTAATAGCACATGCTAAGTGAATGAGAGCAAGAATGGAAGTGTTAGAATTATTATTATTATTACGGCCAACTCCAAGGAGTCCATAGACTCATCGAAGGAGGCCCTAACATCATGCCAAGACAACTATTCGACATTCACACAGTACCTATCATACTTCTCCTTGAACTCATTTACAGTCATGGCACCCACAACAGACTCTGGCAGCTTATTCCACTCATTCACCACTCTCCAAGTAAAAAATCTAGTTCTAACATCCTTGCTAATTACACTCTTGCCCAGCTTCCATGTATGGCCCCTAGTCCTCTCACCACCAGTCCTATTCTCAAAAATATCTTCTGAATTAATCTTATAGAAACCCTTCAGTAATTTGAATGTCTCAATCATATCACCCCTTTTCCGTCTATCAACCAATTTCTGCAACACAAATCTTCAACCTGTTCTCATAAGGTTCATTCCATAGACCTGCTATCATCTTGGTCACTCGTCTCTGGATCCACTCCACCTCCTTCCCACCCAGAAGAAACCCTGGCGCCCATATCTGGGTACAGTAGTCTAGATGGGATCTTATCAAGGCTCGATACAGAGGAACAATAACCTGTTTGTCTCTGCTTCTTAAAGTATTTTTCAGCAACCAAGTGATTTGATGAGCTGATTTAGCCACTTTTGTGATGTGGCCCCTAAACTTCAACTCCCTATCCACCAACAATTCCAAATCCCTGGCCTTGTAATCTCCTGGAGTACAGTTCCACCAATGTGATATACTGCTGCTAATCTTTTCACCCCAAAATGCATAACCTTACATTTTGCCACATTAAATTGACATCCATTCTCCTTAGCCCAGTCCTTCAAACTATCCAAATCAGCCTGCAAAATGTTGACATCCTGTGCACTTACTATTGGTCTACCCAACTTTGCATCATCAGCAAACAAATGAACAGTTCCTCTCAGATCCTTTCCTATATCGTTAATGAACAAATTGAACAGTAGTGGTCCAAGAACAGAACCCTGCGGCACACCACTAATCACAGGCCGTCTTTTGGACACTACTCCTGAATAAACCACTCTCTGATATCTCTCCATCAACCACCCTTCTATCCATCTCACGAACCCTATATCCATCCCCATATGCTGCAGCTTAGCAAGGTCCAGCAGAATCACTGTAAACCCATTACCCTTATCCAGTTCAGCCATCACTGTGTTATAAAACGTGAGCAAGTTACTGAGGCGTGATCTACCCTTTACAAAACCATGCTGTCCCCCATACATCATCCCATTTTCATCTATCCAATCCTGTGTTTTCCTCTTGACTATTTTCTCCAAGACCTTGACAAAAGAATGCATGATGGTGATAGTGATGTGAGAAAGGAGATATGAAAGAAATAGGAGAGAGAGAGAAAAAAAAAAGATTCGAGCATGATGTTGAAAATTTTTAATCTTCAATTATATAAGGGCTTGAAAAACTAGAAATAATCTTTGCAAATAGAAGGAAAGGAGAAAGGATATGGTAATATATGGGTATCAGAGGCATAATTGATGAGCAAGCAATGAGAGCATGGGGCATGAAGATTTGTGTTATAACTGAAGCAATACGTAAGTAGTTGAACAAGGGGATGATATTGTTACATTAATTAAAACGAATCACTTGAGAAAAGTACAGCATAAGAATAGATGTAAAAAAAGTTGAGCAAGTAAAAAAGAAGAGTAAAGATTGTCAATCTTTCATAATATGACAGGTGTGAGCTGAGGAGGAGAGCTGCAATTGCGAGGGGTCAGTAAATAGATTAAGTAGGAGAAATGGTGTGCAGTAATGGTGACTGATGGACAGAAGGATTTGTCCATGCAAGATGAATTGCACTTTTGAATAATTTTGGTGTCAGATGCTTGGAGAAATTGTTGTTTGGTGAATGAGTGAATGTGATTTGTCAGGGAAACTAGATATGTATCAATGGTTGCATGAAAGCGTGGATGTGTGCATTAAATTAAATAGAAATTGTGTGTATAATGAGATATACAGTGTGTGAGAGAGAAAGAATGATAACTTATTAGGAATGAAACCCAAGAAATGCAGGACAGTCTAGAAAGAAATGTATAAACTATGGAAATAGGAAGGTGGGGGAATCTGGTTCAAGATTCAACTCAGCAGCCTGGTAGATGTAGTGAAACCAAAAATTATAGGCATTACTGAACCTGCCAAAGATATTGTTACAGGAATAGAATGTGATGGGGTCATTTTATTCAGGGAGAATACACAGGATAAGAGGAGAGGATAAATAAATACTGCTAATTACTGCAGAGGAATTGCATTCAATCTGCGCAGAAATCTCGAGTAGTGGTAGAGGATGTTTCCTGTATAAGTAATACAGGAAATGGGTTCGACACTGTTTGTATGAGATAGAGGTTATCAGGACAAAATACACAACTGACATTGTATCTGTAATGACAAACACAGTGAGAGAGAGAAAGAGAATGATAACTGGGTGCTGCTACATGACTGGGCTCATTTGAAGAGGAGGACTGCAAACAGGAATATAGAAATAAATCTTATAAGTAATACAAGAGTATGACTGTCATTATCAGTGATTTCGACTGTAAGGATATAGATGAGAGAGAGAGAGAGAAAGAGCATGCAAGAGGAGGGAAATTAAATCCAAAGAAGTCTTCAGCAGATAATGAACGAGGACTCACAGTACAAGATCCGTCTATAAATGAGTTCACCATGTACTTCTAATTGGTGAAAGTGATCATACAGTTTTGACCTGGTAAGTGGCAATGCATGTAAGAACTTTGACTGAGAAGGGGGAACTGTGTAAAACTAATAATGCAGGTGATTATAATCAACTGAGAATTATTATTATTATTCAGGTCTCCATGGAGTCAAAAGACTCATTGCGGGAGGTCTTTCCTAGAAAACACAAAGTCTATCAAGACTCCTCACGGGAGGTCCCTCCTAGGAAACACAAAGTCTATCATACCATTCTTAAACTCATTGACTGTTCTCCTCTCACCACTCTATCAGGCAACTTTAAGATCTTTGAAAGAATTCTCCTTAAACAATTTCACCACTCATCGAAAGAGCACTCCTGACTGAACAAGCTGGCTTCAGGGCATGAAGAAGTTGCTGTGACCGGGTCCTGGCCCTGACAACTCAAATTGAAGCAGGCTTCCAGAAGAAACTTAAATCTGGAGCCACTTTCACTGACCTAACATCTGCTTATGACACTGTCTGGATCAGGGGCCTCATCCTAAAACTAGGAAATATTATAAAGTGTAAAAATACTTTCCAACTTTTTGATTCTATTCTCTCCAACAGAAAGATCCAGTTCCATATTGGTGGAAAAAAGAGCAGGCCCAGATTCCTTCACAACGATCTTCCTCAGAGCTCTGTGTTATCTCCTATACTTTTTAACATCTACGTGTATGATCTACCTCATACCAGATCAAGCAAGTATATGTACGCCGATGACCTAGCAATCTTACATCAATCCACCTCCTTTACGAACCTAGAATCAACCTCGAATACGGAACTGAACACCTTGGAAGAGTACTTCAAGCAGTGGTACCTGAAGCCAAATCCAACGAAAACAGTGTCCTTAGTATTTCACCTGTACAATGCACAGGCAAATCAACAACTCAACCTTTCTTTCTGTGGAAAAATGTTAGAACATGAGCCTCACCCAAAATACCTTGGAGTGAGCCTGGACAGAAGCATAACCTATAAAGGGCACATCATCAACCTCTCCAATAAAATTAAAACCAGAAATAATATCATTTCAAGGATTGTTAGAACAACCTGGGGTTATGGTGCAGGAGTCCTAAGGTCGTCTGCACTAGCCCTCGAAAATTCTCTGCAGCAGACTATTGTGCCCCTATCTGGGAAAGAAGTACACACACTAATATTATAGACACCCAGCTGAACTCTACCATGCGCACAATTAGTGGGACAGTGAGAAGCACCCCTCTCTCCTGGCTGCCTATTCTATCTAACATTGCTCCACCACACATACAGAGAAGACAAGCTTCGATTAAGGAATTTAATAAAGCAATGAGCAACCCACTCCTGCCCCTACATCAGACTCTCATAAACCCACCTAGTCTTCACCTCAAATCTAGAAAGCCTCTCTGATCCATGGACGAACTCTCTTCAGCTGCGCTGCCATCAATATCTGACATATGGAGAGAATACTGGTCCAACAATCTACCAACAAATGGCTTCCTGGTAGAAGATCCCTGTGCTCCACAGCCTGGTTTTGATCTTCCAAGGAAGATTTGATCATTAATAAACAGGATCAGAACTACTCAGGGCAGATGTGACTATCTTCTACATAAATGGGGGCTGTCAGATCACCCTTATTGTGATTGTTCTCCCATGGTTCAGGCGATTACTCATATTGTGTACGACTGCCCAAGGTGCCAATTTCATGGTGGTGGCCTACAGGACATCCACAAAGTGACGGACGAGGCTTTGAATTGGCTTTCCAAACTGGACCTTGACCTGTAGTTGGTATGGTGGTGGTGGTGGTGGTTATGGAGGAAACAGAAGATCACGGTCCCGTCTCACCACGAAGACGTTATTCTCGTAGTCATTCTCATAGTCCTCGTCATGGTATCAACAGAACTCCTTCTCATGTTAGAAGATGATGATGTAATGTGAAATGGACCTCCTCTAATGGATCAAGTTTTCTCACACAAGACAGAACAGTCTCAGTTCTGGAACTCTAATAACAGTGTGCTGTATCTACCTTCCTTGTACTGCAGATATAGCTCAAGAGAACTTGATATCACATTGCCATTACCATTCCCCCTTACTTTTAATGGGAGATTTAAATAGATATAACATTCTATAGGGTAGTGCCTGAACAGATAACAAAGGAGGAATTGCTGAGTGTATGCTTGACAATTTCTCCCTCCTACATACTGGAAGCAATACCTTCCATGTACCCACCAAAACATTCCCAACCATCAACTTAACTGTCTGTTCACCCTTCCTTTTCTCACTCTTTAAGTGGAAAACTGATAAGAATTTATTTGGGAGTGATCACTTTCCCTTGATATCCACTTTTCTGTATGGTCAACAATGTACTACATGGTTATCATGGTAGAAAATTTAGCAAGCTCACTGGTCCATCTCCCACACAACTACTCAGAGACTTAAATTGAAACAGCCTGCCTGGAAAACTGCTGTAAAAATGTCTCTGATATTAAATTAGCCTGAACACAGTCAGGTATACTCCTGATCCAGTTTAGCAAGCATCTGTAGTCTAAACTTTATTGTATCAGGATGGGAGATGCATGATGCAAATAGATGTTTCATAAATGAAAACAGACTGACTCTCCATACTGTGGTTGTGATAGTTTAGCTCAGACCTGGTGGTAAAACTTATATGTTGGCTATTCATAACTGTATTTTTTAAGGAAATTACAATATAGACTAATATATTAACTAAAATAAATTAATACTTCCAATATTCAGCAGAGTTAAATTGCTTTCATCAAGAAACAAAATAATAATAAGTATGTACACACAGGCACTATGCTGAGTAATGAGGATGAAGCATGTCAATTGTATTGTCCTAAATAGTATCCACTAGCTAAATTGGGTGTCCTTGTCTGTTAGGCTGAAATCAGAGGATAAAAGATTCTCAAATTTGAGGCAGATTCATGTAACTAAATTTGTTGAGGTTAGGATAGTTTCTTAAGACAGATTTAAGGAAAAGTCTTTCATCTTTATATTTGCTGCAATGGAGTAGAGTGGCCTTCTTCCAGTGTATTCTATGGCAGGGGTCCAAAGCATGTTCAGCAAAGTCTTGAGTGGCTGTAGTGGTGAAAACAGATATAGTCCTTATGTTCAGCAATTCTGATGTTGGCTGTCCTACCTGTTTGGCCATAGTAAAATAATTTGCAACTACGAGGGACCTGATAAATGGCAGATCTACGGGGTGTGGCTGGTCTTTGTGGAGCAGATAAGGGATGCTGATTTTTTGTCTGTAAATAGTTGAAAGGTTGTATTTCTTTAAGATTTTTGTTAGTTGTGCCTTGGATATATGGAGTGGTGATAGCTTTTAGGGGTAGTCTGTATTCTGGAGAGGTATAATGGGTGTGTGGTTTTGGGATTTTAATATTTTTTAGATATGGTGGGAATTGTTTTAAGAATGTTTTGTGAATGTGGTCGAGTTCTGTGGAGAGGACACTATTATCTGAACTAATTCATATTTAGCCCTGTTATAAAGCTTTAATAATCCCATACTGTTGGTAGGGGGGGGGGGGAAATGACTGTTTGTGGATGTATCTAAAAGTGTGTGGGATTTCTGTAAACAGAGAATGCCAGGGATCCATCAAGCCAGCATGTAATTAAACTTTTTAGGAAGGGGAGACGTTATTTTCTTTTTCTAGTGTGAACTGGATCTTGGGATGTTGTTTGTTTAGATACATTAAAAATATATTGAGAGCATCCAAGCTATGTAGCCAAATGAACACCTCAATACAATGTGGGTTCATATGGGACAGAGTTTAGAGCTTCTCTTCAAACATTTCCATGAAGTAATTAGCTGGGGTGTGGGATAGGAAAGCTGAGAGTCCATGGTTCTCCCTTCTATTTGTTTGTAGAATTACAACTAGCTTCACTCTTTCATGTAAACACTTGCTGACACCAAAGGTGTTTGCTTGCTAGAAGAGGAACTCACTGCAATGCTGACCTTTTGGATGACCCTTTCAGTTGTCTCTTACACTTCAGCTGCCAAAGTGGTTTTTTTTTTTTAAATAAGTTGTCATATCAACAAATTTGCTAATATTCTAAAAAACTCTGTTCCCAAGCCTCAACAATATCAAGTAAACACTGTAATAAACTTATCTTTCTTCACCCTAAACTGAAAGCAATTAGTGCACTCTCTCTTGACCATGACTATGCATTTGCACCAAAAAAAATTCCTACAGATGAAATTATGATTCAGTTGAACATGGTATTCTTAGCCTTCCTGCTCATATTGCTAATAATATCAGACTGGATGTTACTAATGTACTGATACAAGCAAAACCTCCAAAAAAAGTAACCTCTCCTATGAAGAATATGAAGCACTACTTATTAAGAAGATAATAAAATAGTAATTACTAAATCTAATAGTAGTTCTAAACTACCATGACTACACATTAAAACAATGTGTCATCACATTGTTTTAATGGGTCTTCAACCTTTCAGACAGCGTGGGCCGCATTAAAATTTTCAATTTTAATGCGGCCCACACATTAAGTACCACAGTATAGCCACTAAGCTATACTGTGGTATTTAGAATTATAAGATGCTTTCCAGATTCACAAGGAATGCTGAGCATTTGATACTTTACATAAAATCCTATAAAAATAAACAAACTCAGCTTTAATAGCGTAGGTAGGAGTCGGGTTCATGATAAGTAAATACAACCAATACTTGAAAAAAGATAATTTAATGAAGAAAACATTCATTTTTTACAATGTCAATGGGCAACTTCGCAATGTTTTTCCTTGAACAGCTTGTCAATGTTGGCATCAATGTTGGAAGTCTATATGTGCAGAGTATTCTCGAGATGTTGGTCAGTAATATGAGTTCTTGTCTTGGACTTCACATGCTTCATTCTGGAGAAGAACTGCTCACATAAGTATGTGCTTCCTAACAAAGCACACATCTTCAAAGCATGCCAGCAAAGATTAGGGAATGCATCCTCAGAAATGTAGTCTTTGAATAATTTTTCTCTCAAAGAAGAGTTGTTTTGGAGTTCAATGCTCCATTTGTACTGAGCCTGGCTTTTGGCAGCATTGACAGTGAATGGCATTGAAAATAAATCTAAAGAAGACTGTTGGTTACAAAAATCAATAAATCTCTCTTCGAACTCACTTCGCAACACGGCTACTTTTGTAGCGTATTCATCAAGAGACGAACAGTTGGACTCAGTGAGAAGCCGAAAATGAGTTGTCTTTTTTTGTGAGTTGTGCCTCCAAAAGTTTGAGCTTGGCCACAAAAGCTTATATGATCAAACAGAGTGAGCACCAGTTGATCTTTGGATTGTATGCAACGAGATGTCGGTCACAAAGGCAAAGTCTGTCATCCACTTTGGATCATTAAATTCCGCAATTGGATTCCCCTTGGTTTGCATGAACTGCTGTATTTTGCTCCTTAAGTCAAAGACTTTTAAGAACCCTCCCTCTGCTCAACCAATGCACATCACTATAATAAACCACATCATCGTGATCCGCTTTGCACTCTTGGGTCAAAAACTCTTGGAATTGACGATAATTCAGTCCTCTTGCCCTAATAATGTTGATGACAGTTACAATAACTTTCATGACATTCTCAAATCCAATAGTTTTCATGCACAAATTCTCCTGGTGGATTAAACAGTGGTAATGGATGAAATCTTTTCCTTCTAGTTCCAGTTCTTTCCATTACAGCACAACTAACCCTTCGTTCTCTCCCACTATAGCAGGGGCACCATCAGTTACCACACCTTGAGGTTGGTTAAGCTGAGGTCGAAATGCTGGAGCATTTTCTTGGCGGCTTCAAGAATATCAGGTGCCTTTCGTCATTCCCTTCATAGATACGAGCACTAGAAGTTCTTCTGTCACACTGAATTGTTGATCAATGCCACAGACAAATATAGCCAGTTGTGCTGTATCTTTCACATCTGTGCTCTCATCTAAAGCAAGTGAATATGACGTAAATTTGGACGACCGTTTTTTTAAAGTTCCTTCAATGTCATTGGCAAGTTCTTTGACACGTCGTGCTACAGTTATCCCAGACAAACTCAGTTTTTTAAACACTTCCTTATTATTTGGGCACAATATCCCCAGCAGTGATGAGACACTATCTCACAAACTCGCCATCCAAGAAGGTTTTTGATTATTTTAGCAATTTTTTCAGCTATTACATAATTTACTTTGATGCATGCTTTGCTCTCTTCCCTCTGCCTTTTAATCATACCCTGCTGGCATTCTAAATCAGTTTGGAGATGGTTCACTTTGTCCACATGAAGCCACCCTTGAAGGTGATCAAAATTGGATGCATGCTTTGTCTCATAGTGTCGTTTTGTATTGTATTCTTTTGATACTGACACTGACTCACGACAAATTAAACACACTGGCTTATTATCAATTGGCACAAAAAAGTACAAATTGGTCCACTTTTCATTAAAAACCCAACAAGAATCACTTGATTTATGCTTTTTACTCCTAGACGCCATAATGATGGAAGGTGAACCCAAAAAATGATCCAAAATGGCTGTGTAACAGTCATTATCCACTGAATATGTCTCGCACTAATGAAAAGTCTGGCAATATAAAACTACAATAGGCATTGGCTGACACAACGAACCTGCATGCACTTATACACAAATAACACACTGTTCACGATTGACTAACTAACTGTGGATGAGATCCTCTTGTATTTGTATGAAAATAAAGAAGTACTGAGAACCTTCGAGATGTATCTGAAAGGCACTAGACAGTGCACTCGAATGAACTACTGCTTCAGCCATCTACTAGTGCCGCAGGTAGATGGCTGAAGAAGCATATCTATTTAATATTTATTTTTATAGGATTTTATGTAAAGTATCAAATGCACAGTGTTCCTTGTGAATCTGGAAAGCATCTTGCAATTCTAAATACCGCAGTATAGCTTAATGGCCTATGGGCTTCATTGAAATTATTTTTTATTTAATCGCGTTTTAGTGTTAAGTAGTTATTTTTTTCAAAAAGGCTGACAGGCCACGCCAAAGAGCTCCGCAGGCCACCCGTGGCCTGCAGAGCTCTTTCCTTCGGGTTTTTCCTGCGGAGTTTTTCCTCCGGGTGCCAACTTATTCATGGAGAACTTGGAAAAACATTTCCTCGCATCTTCAAACAAAAATCCTTCGATATGGTGGAGATATGCAGATAATATCTTTATTGTCTGGAAATACAGACAATATGTTTTTTTTTCTGTCATCTTTTTTTTTTTTAAAGAAAATAAAAAATATAAAATATAAAAGAAAGAAAATAAAAGAAAATTCAAAATTCACTTTAGAACTTGAAAAGGAAGGAAAACTACCTTTCCTAGATGTTTTGATTTCAAAAAAAGCTGAAGGAAGCTTCTCTCTTAGCTTATAACCACAAGCACTGATACAGGTACCTAGGTCGGGCCTAGCTTTTCATTTGTTCCACACACACACACACACACACACATCATAACATTGAGTAAGAATTCCATGCCTTACATAGAGGACAACTTCACTGCCTTCAACATAAAAGAATATATCACAAAAACTATCCTGCTATCCTGCTCCACAACAAAATCCTGACATTCTCTACAGAACTTCTGTTTCCATCCCTTATATTGGTAGACTTTCCCTGAGGATCGCCAGCTTCTTCAAATCTCATGACATAAAAGTGGCTTTCAAGCCCATTTTTACTATACAAGGTTTATTACATTCATCTAAAGACCACAACCCTTCCAACACACATCCTGGAGTTTATAATATTCCATGTCCTTGTGGCCTTTCTTACATAGGAGAGGCATCTAGAAGTTTGGAAATCAGACAAAAAGAGCACATTAAAGAGGTCATTAACAACATAGAAGACAGCTTGGGACTAGCTTTTCATTTGTTCCACACACATCATAACATTGAATGGGATAAGGCCTCCATGTCTTACATTACATAGAGGATAACTTCACTGGCAACATAAAATAATCTACTATGGTTATCTGCTCACAAGGCACACTCAATAGAAACCAAGAAATGATCCTATGTGATATTTGGAAATCACTCATTAAATCTTTTCACATGTCACACTTTAACTTTTCAAACAACTATTGTGCATGCATCACTGAACAAAGAATAGCTGACCCATGCCAGCTTCCACACTCTACATGTTTTCTGTTTTTAACTTATTGTAATGGTTCCTACATGTTTCTATATTTTAGTAATGTTATGGTTCATGTTAGTTCTTTATTGTAATTTTTTGTTGATCCAAATCCTAACACAGAAAAAGCCACAAGTATATGCAGCAAAACTAGTCTGTTTCATTTAATTGTATTAATACAGCCAATTAAACCGAATATATCCTTATTATAATTACATTCATTTAATTGAGACTTATCATAATTTCTTTGTTCCTTAGCTGTAGAATTACGTGCATCTGTTTATATTACTATGAGGAAACATTTTTGTAAAGTGCAACAATGTTTCTTACTATATTGTGGTTTACCATCTCCCATTGCCTTTTAGGATACTGTGAAAGCTTCTGATCATTCCTTCAGGTCTCCAGAAGGCATTGCAGGATCCATCTCTGTTGGTATGTTTCTAGTGGATTTATAATTTTACTGTATCACAAGTAATATTAATGTGAAAAATAATATTGGTACTTCAATTAATGCAAACTTTTGTATTGTAGATTTATTCATTCATCTTGGGCTTAATGGTAATAAAACAGACACCTAAAAATAATTTCATTAATTTATCTTAATCAATTAATTGTCATAAATGCATTATCAAACAAGCAATATTCAGACACTACAGTAACAGAAGGAGCAAGCAAAGAATGCAAAATCTTAGAATTGTGTTATCTGGACTGTCAGGTTGAGGGTCTTATAAAGTCATAGTTATAACAAAAGTAGGGAAGAAAAATGGTAAAACAATTAGCATTGTAATTATTTAGGAGGATAACAGAAGAAGAACTGTCTCAGGCTACAGTTTCCCAAAGCAGTTAATTTTTGTTGAGACTTGGTACATCCTTTAGAGTTTATATAAATTCTAGAATTACTGGCTCTTTCAGGTTATATTTGTTTTGGTACGGTAGCAAAGTGTATTTTCATTGAATCCTATGTACAGAATACAAGGCATGGTCTGTTAGACAAGAGCAGCAATAGTAATGTATCAAATGTACTTTTTTTTTTTTTTTTTTAACTCTGCTTACAAGAATAGGGGACCTTTAGAGATGACAGGGTGATCCAGGAGTGGAGTGGATCTTTAGGGGAGTGGATAAGGGATGTTGATTTATTGTGGTTTATATGCTGTATAGAAGAGTTTTATTTATTTATTTTTTTTTTTTGATACTCCAGTTATTTTATCACGGGTACCCAGAATTTATGGGGTGGATCTTTATTTTTATGCTAGTTCTGCAAATGAAAGTTTATTCAACCTCATGTTCATATCATGGATGAGCAGAAAGTTGAGAAAGAAATAGAAAACTTGTTAGCACTGGATTTGAAGACCTACAGAATATGTGGAAAGAAGGCCATTCCAAAGAGCAGTAGTAGAGGGAATGTAAGAAGAGGAAGCAAAATATGTTTAGCAATGGGGTAGTTAGTGCTTTGACAGGATATCGAATAACTGCTATCTATGTTGTAACAAATTTATTATTATTATTTGACACCTCTAGGGAGTCCAAGGACTCATCGAGGGAGGGCACCAGCTCTGCAACTCTGTCTCCACCAGTTGACCTCAACTACACCAATGCCATCTACTGCTGACCACCACCACCAGTAAGAGGGGAACAAGAGAGGAAAGAGTGCATGGGTTTGTTTGGGAGGGCTAGTTGTTGATGACAGTTCTGAAGAACATGAAATCATAGAAATATCTGTTTTAAAGAGAGTGCAATGAAATTGGTGTGTGAGAGAGAACATTAATCAATTTTTTTTTTTGCAACTTTGTTATTTATTCTAGTGCACAGATTTGGTCACCTGATTTTCAAATAGATGGAGATTTGAAAGGTCCAGAGGCAATTGACTAAGTTAGTTTCTGGAATGTTGAAATAGGAGGAAAAGGGATGATATAATAGAGATGTACAAGTTGATAAAGGGTTGTCATAGAATTAATGTTGAAGAGTTTTTCATAAAATGGTGTAGAGATTTTGGGGGGCGGAGAAAAAGAGGTCATCCCTGGAAGCTGTATAAGGTGAGTGAGAGCAAGGAGTAAGGAGCAGGTTTTTTGCATGGACAGTTGTGAATTGAAATGCATTGTCGAGAGTGTGGTGTCTACAGTGAATTTGAATGCATTTAAGTAGTATGATGAGCTGTGTACATAATAAAGGGACTTCCTGCGATGAGTCTTTGGCTCCATCATGGTCTTGGGATAATAATAATTCTTACTCAGATATGTATAAAATAAACACATAACAAAACCAACATGTTAAACAGTGCAAAATTAGATGATTGTTAATTAACTTGTCCTCCCACCATAATAGCTAATTCTTGCTTAAAGTTATATACCTACATAAATTCAATACTCTTGTGACTTTTGCTGAAGGCCATTCTACATATTTTCGGTCCTAGTGTCTGGAAATGAATGTTTTATATTTGTTCTAATTCTCCTCATCAGTAATTTTTTTATGCTCTGGTAAAACCTGGTTTAGTATTGCACAATAAATTCCTGTATTAGCCTGTATTTTTACTACATATTCCCTAAGTAACTTAAAACCTTCAGTTAAATCTGTTCTCTATCACCTGTTCAGTGACTTGAATAAATTACAACTAACCAACCAGTTCTCATAATTATCATGATACAGTCCATCCACATGCACTCAAAGTGAATCTTCTGAAAAACTTCATTTCTCTCAATACCCATTAAAAATCTGATTAAATCAAGGGGTTAGCTATAATTCAATATCAGCCTGACCAGAATGACCTTTCTCTTACAAATGAAGCTTTTTTGTAATTAAACATATAATCTTTTGAGCTTTACTTGCTGTCTTAATCCTATCAATAGAAATCCTGAATTCTTATATTCATTAAGTCTTGAAATACTGTAGATCACATCACCAGCAAAAAGAGAAATTATGTTTAATATTAAAGCATAAATAATTTATTAGCATGTTAAACAATTTCCAACCTACCAAACATACTCTTTCTTTTTTTTTTTTTTTCTTTCATTCATTCATTTCATTCATGCTCTTTTCTTTGAAATGGCCTTCCTCATGCCATTTCCCCCCAAGAACTACAACTTCCAGTCATTCTTTCTTTCTTCTTAATCATTTACTCCTAATCATGGCACACGTGTGTGCATGAGTGGGCAAATAGTTATTTGTAGCATCTCGTGTATGAAGTTTATATATTTCATATACAGGAGTTGAATGATATGATTACTGATGTGAGAAATCACTCTGACTAAATTCATCTGAGGTTTCTGCAGTATAAATCAGATAATTTAGCTGTTAATATTTAAATAAATATCAAACCAGCATCTTTGGGCCACAAACAGTTTGTCATGTGGTATACAATCAATAACAAGCAATTACTGTTGGGAACAATTCAAAATTGTAACAGAAGAAAAGAACTAGTGATTTGCTTTGGCATCCTGTAATGGTTGATTAAAAGAAGTTTACAGGTGTTCAGTTGAAGTTGGTTCTAAAATGACTTCTCCCAGATTTTAAATTAATGCAGCCATATACTTGTTAGCCTAGTGGCTTTGCCGTTAGCCTAGTGGCTTTGCGCTTCGCAACCATATGCCTGGGGAAGGAGTGTCCTAGGTTCGATTCCCGTCGGAGACGTGAGTAGCTGAAGGATCTTCCTCAGACATAGCCAAGTTAGCCAGTCTTGGGCGCGGGCAGTAGGGTTTTTTTCTGCCAGTTTATCTGGTGTTTTTCATCCCACAAGCAGGCAAACCGGCCCCATGAACACACAGGGATACAGCCAAGAATACCTTGAGGCATAGGAGTGACCATTCTATCCTCGTATTTTGGTTACAAAATCCAAGCATGCTTGGAAGGTTGTGGGCCTTAAAGGCCTGTTAAAGCCATTGGGATAGATAGATAGATATACTTGTTAAGATATGGAGAGCTTCAGTGAATATACTGCTGACAGAAAACAATAGTCTGTCCAACAGACTGTTTTTGGAGAGTTGTAACAAAAGAAATAAGAAAAGTCTTATTGACTATGTTATTGCTGATAGTGATGTTTTCTCCTTGGTGCAGGACACCAGAGTGTATAGAGGATTTGAAATTGGAAGTGATCACTATTTAGCCTTGAGCAGGATAAAATTGAATTTCATATTGAAAAGAATAACATGTAAAAAAGTTTCAAAGTGAATAAAAGTTGAGCAGCTCTCAGATGTGAACTGTAGATTAAAATACACAAAGATTATTGAAGATGAATGATTTGAGAACAGGAACCAAACCTTGGAGATTCAGTGGCAAGATTTGAAGAATACCCAGATTGATTCAGTTAGAGAGGTAGTGAAGTTGTCTGCAAGGATAGAAAAATTAGAACTCCATGGTGGACACAAGAAGTTAAAGAGGCAGTGAAGGAAAAGAAGAAAGCATATCAAAAGTTCCTGGCAAATAAGTCAGCTTGTGCTCTTAGAGAATACGGAGACAAATGTAAGAAAGCTAAACACTGTGTAAAACTAGCTAAACAAAAGTCATGAGAGCACTTTGGCAAGAACATAGAAAATGAATATCAAGAAGGTGGCAAAATATTCTGGAGGTTGTTGAAGAAGCTTAGGAATGGAGGAAAGAGTGCTGTAAAAGGAGTTAGAGATGATAAAGGTGACATGAAAATGGTAGAAAAATATATCCTTGTAGTATGGAGTAATTACTTTGAAAAACTGCTAAATGAAACAAGCAGTGATGACAGCACAGTGATAAAAAAACACTGACCAGGAATGCAGTCAGGAATACATATCCATATTTGAAGTAGAAAAAGCCATCAAACTTGAAATGTGGAAAGGCAGCAGGAGTAGATGATATTCGACCAGAAATGCTGAAGTATGGTGGTATAAAAGTCTTACAGTGGCTGCACTGCATAGTTCAGAATGCCTGGACAGAGGGAAGAATTCCCAATGATTGGAGTAGAGCTCTCATAGTACCCATATATAAAAAAAGAAATAAAACTAAATGTGAGAATTACAGAGGTATATCCCTACTGAGTGTTCCTGGTAAGATATATGCAAGTATACTTGAGAAACGATTGAGAAGTATTGTGGAAGAAAAGCTTGGTGAAGAACAAACTGGATTCAGGTCAAATAGAGGTTGTCAGGATCAGATTTTCACTTTACGACAAATAGTGGAGAAATCATGGGAATATAACAAAGATCTGTATTTAAGTTTTGTCGATTTAGAAAAGGTATATGACAAGGTGCTTAGAGAGAAGCTATTCAATACGCTACAGTTATATGGTGTCAATGGGGCATTATATGAAGCAATACTTAGTCTTTATTTGAGTTGTACATCAGCAGTTAGAATTGAAGGAAGTACAGGAAGATGGTTTAATGTTAAACCAGAAAGATTTAACATTAAACCAGGAAGATGGTTTAATGTTAAATCTGGTGTGAGACAAGGATGTACATTATCCCCTCTGTTATTCATTATCTATATGGATCATGTTATGAAGGAAAGTGGTATTAAACATGATATCAAAATTGAAGATGTTAATGTCAGCTATTTGCTTTATGCAGACGATGTTATACTTCTAAATAAATCTGCTACAAGTCTGCAAGATTCTCTGGCTAAATTGAATAACTGTTGTAATAGATATGGTATGAAGGTCAGCAATAAAAAGACAAAGATAATGAAAATAGGCAGAATCATTGAAAATGTCAACTGTGTTGTGAATGAAGAACTTGTGGAACAAGTAAAACCTTTTAGCTACTTAGGCACGATATTTAGTGAAAATGGTAAATTGAATATAGAAATAGACAACGGAATCAGCAAAGCTGGTATGGTAGGAAGTCAATTGAATAAATTCATATGGAATAAGAGAGAAATTAGTCAGACTAAATTAGCTGTATACAAGACAGTGTCCAAACCATTTTTAACTTATGGATCTGAGAGAGCTGGGTCAGAAGTAAAACACTTGATCAAAGACTAGAGACCACAGATATGAGAGTCCTGAGAAAGATTATAGGCGTGAACAGATGACATCAATGGCAATATCATATTAAAAACAAGGATATTAGGACAGAACTTGACATTGTCAGCATCCAGGAGGGCATTAGCAGAGCTAATCTCAGGTGGTATGTTCACTTAAATAGAATGGGCGAGGCAAGATTAGCAAAACAAGTGTTCTCTGCCAGGTTGGCAGCAAAACGACCCAGAGGAAGACCAAGATATGGGTGGATTGATACGGTACAAAGTGCCTTAGATGATAGAAATATAAGATCTGATGATGTTGGAGTCTTGACAAGTAACAGACTGATTTGGAGGAAAATTGTAGATAGGAAGTTAGTAATGATGTAAATTTTTTCATGTTGTACTATCATATCTTGTACACCCCTTGAGGTTGTGGCAGGAATTTGATGATGATGATGTAACAACTGTGTAGCACTGGAATTTTCTTCCATCTGATGATGTGTAATGGGGTTTTTAATGCATGATTTGCCAGTCCTTACTTCTGACTTGCCATAACAATGATAGCAGATCACTTAATGTTCTCTAAAGTGGACGCTAACAAATCTTGTTTATCATAACAAGCCACATTACAGGAGCAAAGCATTTCATATGCTTCTGGATGTGACAGAGGATGGAGTTTGCATGTAAGACGATGATTTGATATATGGTATGAATGTGGTGTGCAAATTTTATTTATTAAACACTCTAGCTATCTTTTTAAAAGTGCTCTGGATATAGGAAATAAGAATATTTTGTTGTGATCTTGTGTATTTTGCAAGAGAAAGACAGGGGACATCTAGTATTTTATCTCTTTTATAAGGGTTATAAGGCTAAAAATGTATGCCAAAGGTAGGTGAGCTCAGTGGCAAGAACTGTGGCTTTGCTAACATAGCCAGGACTATCTGTGTGTTAGTGTTTTAAGGATTCCATATTATTGAGCCAGATGATGGTGTGATTGCTTGTGTAAATATCTTTTAGTACATTGGAAGGACAGACAATTGTTTGATTCTTCTTCTATTGTGAAAGGTGTTTTAGGATTTTGTTATTTAAATTCAATAAAACATGTCTAACATGAAATGTTAGCTGCTAAATAAATAAACATCTTATTGATTGTTTTTTTGCCTTGATTTAGATTGCAAAACTTCAGATGAATAACTACCAACACCTAAGCCTGTATACCTACTTGGTCTAAATGTTGAGCTGATCTTATAGGTAGAGTGAATCAGTTCTTTTGTTGGTCTCAAGGAGAGTTGGAGCATTTATGGAGCTTAAATTAAATTTATGGCATTTATGGAGCTGTACAGCCATATGTTTAAGTTTTAATAATTTCTAGGGGCAACTAATAAGTTTTAATAATTTCTAAGAGGCAACTTATTATGGCTGCTCAGATCTTGCAGGCCATGCTTTGGATCATACATAGGATTCATTGGGGTGAAAATTCCCCTGTTGTATAGAATAAAACATCATTTTGGAAGTTAGTTGATCTATTGGCAGAGCCTCTGCTACTAATGGCTTCCATTAGTAGCAGAGGCTTAACAAAAAGTTAAGCAACTTCTTGCTTAACAAAAAGTTAAGCAAGTTTGAGCATGGTTACTGGTTGTAAGGGGCTCAATCAAACGATTGAGCCCCTATTATTATTATGTGACACCTCCCTGGAGGTGTCACATAATAATAATAATAATAATAAAGTATCTTACAGAGATTTGTCCAACTCTAAAAGCATACACTAAGCTTCAATACATGTGGTTAGCCTGAGAGGATCTTAGAGTAACACGTGAATAATTCTAAGGTCATCCTCTTCAGCCAACTAATTAATTACTGTGTTAACCTTTTAATCTTTTTCACTTTGTCAGCTTTGGTGATTATTATTTTCTTGTTTTTCTTTAATTCTAATAGAGATTTAATTTCTTTACTGGGCATGTTGGTTTTAGGTGGTTTGGCTTTAGTCAGAACACAAGCTACATCCAGTCTAAAGGGAATGCCACAGTATTACTGAACCAAAAAGATTACACAGGTAAGCTGAAATCTCTATTGTTAGATCGTGCCACTTATCTCCCTATCGAATACAATCCCACCAATTCACAAATTAGAAAACTCCACAGGCTCCTTAAGAAGGTCACTTCTTGGCCTGTGGAAATCACCAACAAACTAAAACCATATAACTCCATACCCCCCCCCCCCCGTATTTATGGACTCCCTAAAATTCACAAGGAAAATGTGCCATTACGTCCCATAGTGGATGGCATTGATTCCCCCACATACAAACTAGCTAAACATTTGGCCAAAGCTCTCTCACACTATACTGGCAACACACCTTCATACATAAAAAACTCAGCCCACTTCAAAGCCAGCATAGAAAACCTTACACTCAAACACACTGACATAATGGTCAGTTTTGATGTCTCCTCTTTATTTACGAATGTCCCTCTCAAAGAATCCTTAGAGCTAATCCAAGCTAAATTTCCTCCCGATATCACAGCCCTATTTCAGTTCACAATAAACTCAGGCTATTTTGTTTGGCAAGGAAAATTCTACAAACAAATAGAGGGGACAGCCATGGGTTCTCCACTCTCCCCACCCTTGGCCAACTTTTATATGGAGAGTTTTGAAGAGCAAGCCTTAAACTCTGCCCCACAAAAACCAACCATTTGGCTTCGCTATGTAGATGATGTATTCGCTATTTGGCCACATGGCTCCGATGCACTCCTCTCCTTCTTAACACACTTAAACAACCAACACCCCAGAATCAAATTCACCCTGGAAGAGGAAAAAAACATCTGCATTCCGTTCTTAGACACACTGGTTACCCGCCAGCATGATGGAACCTTGGTTTTCTCAGTATATAGAAAACCCACCCATACAGGCAGATACATTCACCAACAATCCCCCCCCCCCCTCACAACAATATGGAGTCATTAAGACACTACACAACAGGGCTAAACTTATCTGCTCGAATGACAATGCCCTAACCACAGAACGAAACCACATCCTCAACACGTTCTCAGCCAATGGCTACCCCCCCAAAAAAATCCAAAAAATATTAAAACCAGTAAACCACAACCCCCCCCCCTCCCCCTCACAACAAGGATTACTCTAAATCCATCACCATACCTTACATCCGAGGCACCTCAGAAAAAATCACAAAAAACCTAAAAAAAACATAACTTAACCTCTTATTACAAACCATATAAAAAATTGGCATCCCTTATCCGCTCAACAAAAGACCAACCTCCCCCCTTAGACCTACCTGGAGTGTACCAGGTCCCTTGCAGCTGTAAGCTGTCCAACTTTGGCCAAACAGGCAGGACAGCAAATATCAGAATTTCAGAACACAAGGACTACATCCGGTTTCATCAATACAGCCACTCTGGTCTTGCTGACCATGCTCTGGATACCTGCCATAGAATACGGTGGAAAAAAGCCAGGTTAATACACCGTAGCAAATACAGATATGAAAGGCTTTTCATAGAATCAGCTTCAGCCCTAAGAAATGAACCAAACCTCAACAAATTTGGCTGCATGAGACTTCCTCAAATTTGGGAACTTACATCAGAAGACCTCCAGCCCATTCGCCCAAGAATACCAACATCGCCCACTAGAGGGCACCATCAGGACTTTAGGAGAATTAATAGCTTCATTCTTCTTACTCATTTATTGTTTGTGCTGTGCCTGTGTGCACGTATCTTGTACATAAGTTCTTGAAAATGGCAGCGTGACTTTGCCGAAATATAGAAATATATTAAAATTTATTTTAATGTATATCCTTGTACGTTGTAATTTCCTGAAATAATATAGTGAAAATGCATAACCAACGTCTAAGCCTTTCCACGAGAATAACCTTTTAATCATTTTTCCTCCACTTTGGTTATAGCTTTACAAGTTCAGTAACCAGCCTGCATAGCTCCCTGTATTTACTCTTGAGGTTGCAGTATGCGAGGTGCGGCTATTCAATAACGATACAAGGTGCGCTGTGAATTGTATACTCATAGCAGTGAGATGCATTTGTGCCGTGAATGACCTTGAAGGTTCTAGAAGCAGTTGAGATAAGCATTGTTCGCTGTTGCTCGTAGTTAGTCTGTAGGCAGTTAAAAAAGAAACACATGTGAAGTCGCTTTGTCGGAATAATGTGTAATATTAAACTCGAGCAGCGCATTAATATCAAATTCTGGACTTGCAGGAGAAGATCATCACATGTGATGAGACATGAATTTTCCAGTATGATCCAGAAACAAAGAGACAATCGATGCACTGGAAAACTGTCACGTCATCTAGAATGAAAAAAGCAAGAATGAGAAGTCAAAACTGAAGGCAATGCTAATTGTTTTTTTTCTTATATCAGTGGCATGGTAATGGTTGAATGGGTACCAGAGGGTCAGACAGTTAACCAACATTATTACCTTGAGGTTCTGGCCAAGCTGAGAGAACAAGTGAGGAAGAAGAGACCCGATCTGTGGAAGAACAATGCTGGGATTCTCCATCAGGACAACACTCTAGCCCACAGTGCATTGTCTGTAAAGCAGTATCTGGCTGAAAAGAAGATCCCAGTGTTGGACCGTTCACCTTACTCGCCAGACTTAACTCCATGCAACTTTTACCTTTTTCCAAAGTTGAAATCCGCATTAAAGGGCACCCATTTTCAGTTCATCTTCAGTAGCGGCAGCGCTACTAAGCAAATAACACCTGATGACTTGCAGCATTGCTTCCAACAAATTCATAATGCAATAGAAAATTCGTATGCAATAGAAAAGATAGAGGAAGGGAGTATGTTAAAGGGGATAACAATTAAGTTGTACAATTGTAATAATAAACCACATTTTTGCAACCGGTCTCATTATTTAATAGCCACACCTTGTATTGCAGCTTCTGGCTTGTTTGATTGCAGTAGTAACTGCATGTCATTACCTGTTTACTAAGTAACTAAAGACTAAACATTAGAAGATAAATAAATGAATTTAATTATTTTTAGACATTTTTTTACATTTAACATTGTCTCAAAATGAGTAATAATCAACATCAGGTCTTTATATGCATATTGGTACAGATTTAGTTTAGCATGATGGGTAGATAATATATTATTTATTTTATTTATTTATTTTTTTGCAAAATCACAAGAACATTTAAAATACTGGATATCAATTGAAACTGGGACCAAAATTTAATACTTGTATATGATTATGCTAAAAATGTTGTTTACATTGTGGTTGACCATTTAGAGAAAAGAAAGATGATGTTCTTTTGTATTATGAACTGTATTGCCCTGTCTGCTTTATTTACCCTGTGCATTTTTTTTATGCAGCTCCCACTCATGAAATGTTTTTGTAAACATATACTACATTCATGCCATGAGAAGGCTAAGGATTTTTTCTACATTTTATTTTTACATATTGGATTGTATTTTTTATTTATTTTTTGCATAGTGAAAAATCCTGCTATGAGATCAAACATGGAACTTTTCAAGCCACTTCAGGCCTCCAGTAAGCAGGGAGGTTGTCTCACCCTAGGTGATGTAATTCATCTCATACCTAAAGAAATTCACAAACATCCATGCCTGTCATGGGATTCGAACCCCACAGCCTACTGGTTGGAGAGAGGATATTCTTACCACTGAGCCAACCATGCTATGTATATTATTAAGTTAGGAATTGATTTTTTTTTTTTTTTTGCATGTTTTGTTTCAAAGTAAATTTAGTGCAATAAGAATTCCTAACCAGATAAATTTATACTGAATATAAACCTAGTAAAAAATATCAACAGGACATTAAAATAAATGTTCAGTATATGTAACAAATAAAATAATCAGAGTTAATATTAGATTATCATTATTATTATCAACTGGGCACCTCTGTGAAATCCCAACACTCATTTTGTAAGGCTGACAATAACCATTACTCACTCACTACCTGTTATACCTCTTCTTAAACTCGTTCACTTGCAGTTACTTCTGGCAACCTACTCCTAAAAAAGAAATCTAGCCTTGATATCTCTGCTTTGATAACTCAACCTCCACAGTTAATCTTTGTTCTTTCCTTGCATCTATTCTGTAAAGCTATTCAGCAACTTATGTTTCTAGCATATTCTCCCTCCCACACTCTCTTCTGCCTATCAAAGACGTTTTTTGTATTGTAACCTACAAACCCTTTCAGTCTATCCTCATAGATCACATTCCATCAACCTGACACCATCTTAGTCACTCACCTCTGGATCATCTCCATCACTATTATTCTCAAGGAATTAAGGCAACCAAGTCTGAGCAGAGTACAATAAGTTTAGATGTACTCATATCAGAACTTTATAAAAATGAGATAATAACCTCCTTATTCATACTAGTTAGTAGGAATGAGGGGTTATTATCTCCTTTGTAATTAAATGAATTGAAACGGATTGAATTGATCATCAGCATTGATAGTGATCAATTGTGTTATTTTGTCCCCATTTGCTGTATGTCTTTGATCATCATCACCCCTCCAAATTGCTATTCCTACTAATTAATTATTAATTTCCTTCAGTGCATTTCAATTAGTACAATCTGCCGCTTGCAATCTTTTCACTCCAAAGTGCATAGCTTTACACTCACATTGAATTCTTAATCGGTTATCTTTGCCCTCAATGCCAGTTTTTCAAATCATCTTGCTGGATCTACATCACTTTTATTTACTATCTACCTGCGATTAAGCATCAGTAAACAGTTCAATATTACTCTTCAAATTATTCTTAATGATATGAATGTACTAATTAAACAGTAGCAGACCAATTATAGAGCCCCCGTTGCTTACCAGAAGTCACCTATTTTTTTTGTTGATTCTGCTCCATCACATACCACCGTTGATGTTTGTTTGTGTGTCAGGCACCCTCTTATCCATGCAACCAGCTTCATATCTGACTCTCATTTACTGTAATTCACTTAATACATATCTGTTCAGTATATCTCTTATCAAATACCTTTGCAAATTCCAATTGTATCATAGTAAAGCCATTCCCTTTATTCATTTCAGCTGTCACTTTATTATAGAAAGTGAGTAAATTATTAAGGCAAGACTTCCTGGTCACAAAGCCTTGCTGATCTTCATAATTATCATATTCTCGTTTATTAATTCCTGAATTTAAGCCTTAACAGTTTTCTATAACTTAACCACTAGTCCCAAGATATTGACAGATCTATCATTTGCTACCTTATCTTCAGCTTCGCTGAAGATAAGGTAGCAAATTTGTTTTGAATTCAAAGATCGAGAAATGACAGCCAAAAGAAGAATGCTTACACATAACGATGGTAGTACTGACTAGGAACATAATGTTATTTAAAGAAATTAACAACATAGACAATATAATAACTAAATAAACTTACTTATTATTTTCAATATTTTTACAAAGTTAAATTGACATCTTCAGAGGAATAATACACTTGTATTAACACATGTGTAGGCACTATATCAGAAGAACAGGCCTTAAAATTATGCTATCTTTTAGTTGAATGTTCTTGGCTGTTGGGCTGCTTGTCTGCAAATGAGAGTTATCCATAGAGAGGAAGTTTGATGCATCCATAAATTAAAGACTACAAGAAATTATATTATTGGTTTAATCCTTTATCCAAGTGTAAGTAAACAAAGTTTGCACCTATAGTAATTTCAGGACTGGACAACTGATATAAAAGCTAATGACCTCACATCACTTGCCTTGGTATCCCATAATGCAAAGCACATATCCTTACCAACATGTATAATGCTATGCATTATGGGAAATAGTATTATACATGTCCATAAGGATATGTGCATTGCATTATGGGATACTAAGGCAAGTGATGTGAAGTCATTAGCTTCTATATATGAGTTGCCCAGTCCTGAAATTACTATAGGCAAACTTTGTTTGCTAACACTTGGATAAAGGATTAAACCAAAGATATATTTTCTTGGCATCTTTAATTTATAGTATAACCAAGTGGAAAAACTTCCAACAACATCCAGAGTACTGAGTACTCTGGATGTCAGTAATGCTGTGGGACTGGATGGTATTTCACCACTGGCTTTGAGAAAATGTGCTAAAGAACTGACAGCTCCATGGACCTGGCTTTTCAGTGAAAGTCTGGTTATGGGAAAGTACCCAGGGAATGGAAGGAAGGTAAGATAGTGCCATTGCATTAGGGTGGTAGCAGACTGGAAATGTCTAATTATATGCCAGTTTGTGTCATCAGTAGTTTTTAGGGTCTTGGAGAAATTAGTGTGGGACTATATACAGCATTGGGCAGATGAGGGTAATGTTATCTGTGAGAATCAACATGGATTTGTTAAGGGGCGCTCTTCTCTAGTAATATGATTGCCTTTTATAATAAAGTGACATGAGCAGTTGATGAGGGAAAGGCATATATACTGCCATTTTTTTTGGATTTTGCAAAGGCATTTGATAGGGTACCACATGATAAGCTGATACTTAAGTTGCAGCACATGGGTTTAGATGTTGGATTAGTCAACTGGATTCAGGATTGGCTGTCTGATAGATATCAGAGAGTTGTGCATGGTGGAGCAATATCAAGGAGACAGAAGGTTACAAGTGGGGTTCCACAGGGCTCAGTACTGGGATCTGTATTGTTTAACCCTTATATCAATGTATCAGTGGATTGCAAGGGTATATTCAGTTGTTTGCAGATGATGTGAAGTTGGACAGGATTATTACTAACAGTGCAGATGTGGCAGCCCTGCAAGAGGATTTGAATAAACTGTACAGATGGGCAAATGAATGGGGGTGTCAGTTTAATGCAGCAAAATGTCAAGTCTTAAAATTTGGAATACATCAATAGGAGGCTGCATACTCAATTGGAGGAGCTGTACTGAAGTAGGGGGAGACAAGAGATCTGGGGGTGATGATTGATAGAAAACTGAAATTCAGGGAGCATATTGCAAAAATGGTGAAGGTAACCCAGAGGATTGCCACAATACTGAGAAGGACACTGACCTGCAGAGATAAAAGAGTTATCATTCTGTTGTATAAGACTCTGATCAGACCACACTTAGACTATTGTTCTCAAATTTGAATCCCAGGATTTGAAGGGGGATAAATTAACTCTAGAAAGGGTACAGAGGCAGATAACAAAGATGGTTTCAGGACTGTACAGTGTCAGTTATGAGGATTGGCTGAAGGAATATGGACTGCAGAGTTTAGTGGATAGAAGGAGAGGTGATATGATTGAGACTTTTAAACTGTCGAGAGACAGTCACAGGGTTGACATTGGAGTGTTCTTTCACTTGGTGGAACAGTGGGAAGGAGCATTGACAAGGGGCCATCTCTGGAAGTTACAAAAGGAAGCTATGAGCAAGAGGGTGAGGAGTGGTTTCTTTGCATGGAGGGTGGTTGAACCGTGGAATGCATTGCCTAATAGAGTGGTGAGAGCATGAACAGTCAATGAGTTCGAGGAGTGGCATGATAGACTTTGTGTTTCCTAGGAAGGACCTCCCATGATGAGTCTCTTGACTCCATGGAGCCCTGAATAATAATAATAATAATAATACTTCCAACATTGACACATCCATGTTTGTTAAGGTTAGGACAGTTCATGAAGGCAGAAGTAGATTCTCAAATTTAAATTTGCTTTATTGGAGTAAGGAGACTTGTTTTCAATTGAATCCTGTCTCTGAGCAATCATAGTGGTGGAAATTGATGTAATCTTGGTAATATCTGTGATATCCTAATGATGATTGCCCTGCCTGTTTTGCCAACTTAGGAAAGGTTGCAGCTGCAGGGTATCTAGTAGACTCCAAATAAATCCAGGTGTTGCAGCTGGTCTTTAGGGAAGTGGATAAAGAATGCTAACTTTCTGTGTGGTTTGTAAGTTGTCACAGGATTGTATTATTTTAGGATCTTGACCATTGTTTCAGAAGTATCTTTCAGATGTTAGAAGTTTTTCCACTTGGTTATACTATAAATCAAGGATACCAAGAAATTATATACTTGGTTTAATTCTTTATCCAAGTGTAAGCAAACAAAGTTTGCACCTGAAGTATTTTCAGGACTAGGGCAACTCGTATAAGGAAGCTAAGATAAATTTAGTTTACTCCTTTATCTCAGTGAGAGCAAACAAAGTTTGCACCTGAAAATATCTTCAGGACTGAATATAGTGTTGTACTATCTTACCTGGGTAAGTAGTACAACACCAGGCAACTCGTAGCAAAGGTGGAGCAAGCTACCAACACTGCTATCCCAGTATCTCCCATAATGCAAAACACATCTCCTTGTGGATATGTATATACTGTTATGCATTAAGGGATTGGCCACTACCCAGACTAGTTTCGACCTTTATTGAAGTCTCTTCAGTGGGAGCCAGGCCCAGAGTTGGAGATACCAGGCAAAAGCAGTAGCAAGGTCATCTTTACCTATAGGAGTTGCCACCTTTTTTTATTAAATTACTCTGGATTTAGAGAAAGATGTTGAAAGTTTATTTTTCACTAGGTTAGACTATGATAAATTTAGTTTAATCCTTTATCTTCTGCCTGGTATCTCCTACTCTGGGCCTGGCTCCCACTGAAGAGACCTCAATAAAGGTCGAAACTAGTTTGGGTAGTGGCCAATCCCTTAATGCATAACAGTATACATATCCACAAGGAGATGTGTTTTGCATTATGGGAGATACTGGGATAGGAGTGTTGGTAGCTTGCTCCACCTTTGCTATGAGTTGCCTGGTGTTGTACTACTTACCCAAGTAAGATAGTACAACACTATATTCAGTCCTGAAGATATTTTCAGGTGCAAACTTTGTTTGTTCTCACTGGGATAAAAGATGAAACTAAATTTATCATATTCTAACCTAGTGAAAAATAAACTTTCAAGGAAGCTAAGACTTCATATCACTTGCCTTAGTATCCCATAATGCAAAGCACATCTCCTTGCAGACATGTATAATGCTATGCATTATGGGAAGGGTCATTACCCAGACCAGTTTGAACTTTATTGAGGTGAAAAAGTAAAGGGTTGCTCATCATTGGCATAGAGTAGTTAGTACAGGGGTACAAGAGAGCCTGATAGTAATAGGAGAAAAAAAGATATATAGATAGCATGAGAGAGAGAGAGAGAGAGAGAGAAAAGGACTCAGCGCTTTTATATCATTATATAGCCAAAGGCTCTCAGTTTTCCTTTTTCACCAATCTTGTATAGATGAACAACCAAAAAACCAATTGAAACTAAAGCGCAAAGATGACTGATACCCACGTGGTTAGCCCCATCTTGGTTAACCGCCTTGAGTTGGCCTTCTCTGCCTGGGATTGCTCTCCAGTCATCCCTGCAATTGACTATAAGACTACATTGAATTAAGAGGATGGAACTATTTAAAAAACCTCTCATAGCAAGAATAGGCAGAATTTTATCTCCCCATGGTGAATAATATTGCATAATGTGGGTGGTCTATACCATCTAGTGTAGACCACCCATCTCCTAGAATTTTTCTTTCTAAATACAAAAACATCAGACTGAACAATAAAATTTCCACAATACAATATTATAAAGCATTTGAATGTCATGTTGCTGGTTTTCAAATCAATGTTTGTTTTTTTCTAACTTTCCATAAATGATATTTTTATTCAATAATTATAAAAATCAAAATTCTCTTTCCATTGCTGACAGGTGGTGGGTATTGTAAAAAAATAACCTGTTCTGTTGTAAATAGTGGCATGCCCAACACATTACATAATCTGTTCCAAATACTCAGAGCAAGAGGGCAGCTGTAGAATGCATGTTCTACTGTTTCCAATTGGTAACAGATGTCGCAGATTGGATATCCAATGTTAAAGTACCTCCATTTGATAGCATTGACTGGATGGTGATCATATGCAATTCTCCAAGCAAGATCCTTCCTGTTAGGGTACCCTTGGAACTTCATCAAGTTATGAAACAAAATATTGTTGTCAGTACTCAACTGTGGAACTGCACAGCGAAAGAGATTAAAGATTTCTTTATACCAAATTTTACTTTTTTTAATGGAAAGAATTTCAATTAAGCACAGAATGTTGTAGTATTCAGGAACAATCTCAGCTTTTGGACCTTTATAATCATTAACTCCAAAGGGAAAGATGAAAATCCAAGAAGTATCGGAGAAGGTCTGCATGTGCGATTAGTTTGCAATATTTTATGGATTTCTGAAGCTGTATTGCTTAAATAGCAGAATTTTAAGAGACTGGAAGTCCAAATCCTTCATGCTTCGTTGATAGTTTAAGAAATTCCTTTTTAACTTCTTGGTATCAGCTAGACCAAAAAAATTGCAGAGGTATACTATATAATTGCTTTTCTTTAGCTTCTGTGATGTCTGTAATATTTATTATGTACAATTGAGCAGTAAAGATTATGATTTTGAGTATATGGTTTTAGAAGAAAAGCAGAGTGGCCCTATTTTCCAGTCTTCTAACATTTTCAAGTTCTTGTATATAAGTTCTTGGACTGGTAATATTGGGTAAGTGGAGAAGGGAATTCCAAGCATAATGAGAGGTTCTCTCTCTCTTTGTGGTTAGTCCAAAAGGAATGCCTCCAAGATTCCACTTTCCATAAACTTTTAATTTTGTCTTGTCTGCATTAATAATCTGCTGCTTTTGCTGAATTTTTTCGAAATACAAAAAAATATATATATGGAATCATTATCCTTTAAAGTTCCGACTACATCATCGGCATATGCTAATACCTTATTTTCCTTTTTAGTTGAATGAACTGTTATTCCTCGCACAGCATGTGTATTGTTGACTTGTTGTAAGAAAAGTCCAAGAACCAATGCAAAGAGCAGTGGACTAAGAAGGCTTTTATTGAGGTCTCTTCAGTGGGATCCAGACCCAGAGGTGATACTGAGGTTGAAGTAATGTAGAAGTCATATTTTCATATAGGAATTGCCAAAAGGCATCACACCTTATTATTAAATTACTCTGGATTAGAGAAAGATATTAGAAGTTTTTCCACTTGGTTATACTATATAAAGATACCAAGAAATTATATACTTGGTTTAATCCTTTATCCAAGTGTAAGCAACTGAAGTATTTGCAAGACTAGGGTAACTCGTCTATAATTTCTTGTTATCTTTAATTTATAGTATAACCAAGTGGAAAAACTTCTAACTCGGATGATAGAAGTGAGGAGCTCGTTACTCAGTTGCAGTCTCCCCAAGACTTTGAAGATATACGTGTGCGCAAGAAGCGCAAAACCGCTGACACAGAACCTCCCATAGATTTTGGTATGGATGAGGATACTCCCAGTTCCAGTCCTTCGACTGCCATGCAAGAGAGGGTTCCACCGATAGTCCTACGGGAAAAGAGAAGATGGACACACTTAAGGTCCACCATGATAAACTCACAGATACAGTATCTCTCGGCCAAGAACACGGATGATGGTATAAAAATTCAGCCAGCTACTGTGACAGACTACAGGAAACTAACCAAAGTGTTAGACTCTAGCAATATTCAATACCACACCTAATCTCTTGGTTTGGAGAAAAATCTGAAGGTGGTATTGCAAGGACATAACTACAGATAAAATTGAGGTGGACCTCCACCACCAGGACCTGCCACCTATTAAGATTAGCAGAATGACTAGAGCAGACAAAACCTCTATGCCTCTTGTCTTAGTTGAAATCCACAAAGCCTATAAGAATATCTATGATTTAACATCAGTCTGTAGACTCCAGATCACTCTGGAGCCACTCTGTAAAAGGGCATCTACTGGTCAATGCCATAGATGCAAGATGCAAAAAGATTTGGCTCTGCAAGGCAGAGTACAAATGTTTGAAATGTGCTAAGAACCACCCCATGAACACCTGCACAAAGCCAAAAACTACCTCGGCTAAATGTGCCAACTGTGATGGTCCTCATCCAGCAAACTACAAGGGATGTACTCAGCACCCAAAGAACAGAATGGATGGAGACAGCTAAACTGCCCTCTTCCTCTAGTAAAACCTGAGGCCCCCTCTCCACAGCCTGAGACTCGGCAGCAACAGTCGGTGACCTTCAAAGACAGTGGAAGCCAAAGGCAAACAAGAAGTTATGCTGATGTGGCCCGCACAAACAAACAACATCAGAACAAAATCAGCCAACAGTGCTTACTAATCTGACAGCAGTTATTACGGCCTCTCTAGCTAACATGCTACAAAGATTTCAGCCTGTCTAACCCTTCAGCAACCTCCACTAAAAGATTACTACGGGAAACTCATGTGCCATCCTCACAGCAATCATAAATGAATAAAAACAAATTCATTCCAGCCTCCCTTCAGATAATTGCATGGAATGCAAACAGCTTATGGAACAAAACTCTGGAGCTACAAGATTTCACCTACAGATACCAAACAGATATTATACTAATCAGTGAAACTCATCTTAGACCCTCAGACAGCCCCAAAATACAGGGTTATCTCATGCACAGAAATGACAGATCCAACTACAGAGGTGGTGGCACTGCCATCTTCATTAAAAATTATATTAAGCACCATTCTATGAACAACCCACCAACCTCACCCTCACCTTGAAATTAGGTGTGGAAGTTTTCACTAGCCCTGCTGGCAGATTGAAAATCTATTCAGCTTACAATCCACTACAATCTACCCTACTGCACACTGATCTAAATGCCATTTTAGGAGTTAGAGTACCCATCATTATTGCTGGGGATTTAAACTCCAAACACCCTGGAATTGTAGAACCACTAACAAGAATGGCTGCATCCTTTCCAACTACATAGGATCAAACTATGCTGTTGTGGCTGGACCTACCGAACCAACTCATCTCAGTATGTTTGGCACTGCTGACATCCTGGATATAGCTATCCTGCAAGACATTAAACTTCAGTACAGCCTTAAATCACTAAACGAGCTGTCATCGGATCACAACCCAATTCTGCTACAACTGAGAGAACAAGAATACCTGTCTCCTCCCTCTCACTCATGCATATCATGGGACAGATTGTCTAAAGCACTTAGCGATCAAATTGGACCTGTCCCTCACATATGCACAGAAGAAGATGTGGAATCTGCAGCGACTAGCCTCACCCAACAAATTAAGTCCGCTATAACGGTTGCCACCTTCTACAAATCTGTCCCCAAGCCTGGTCGTTTGTCCGAGGATATTATGGACCTGATCAGAGAGAAGAACAGAGCTAGGAAGAGATTTCGTAACACTCGTGCACCTCAGGACAAAACAGTTCTTAATAGATTGAACGGGGGCAGTGAGAGATGCACTTAAAATTCATAGAAACCGAGTTTGGGATGAAAAGTTAGCCTCTATCTCACCTATTGATCAATCTATCTGAGGATTACTGAAAAACATCAAAAATAAAAACAGATCCCTTCCCCCCCATAATCTCTAACACCAGGGCCTAGTTCACACAGATGTAGACAAGGCAGAAGCCATAGTGAAGAATCTAGAGGAGCAGTGCAAACCTTCATATGACAACGTAGATTTCAATCACTTATATAAAATCCACAGACATATCAGACACACATTATAACTCCCAGATACCAGTGCTGACCATATTGCACCCACATCACCCACATTGAAATATATGATATTATTAAAGAACAATAAAGCTCCTGGATGGTACTCAAATAGGGTGATCAAACTACTGCCCTGTAAAGCTGTAGTGCACTAGACTATAATCATTAATGCCATCTTAAGGTTTCACTATTTTCCTTCCATCTGGAAACAGGTTGATGTAATCCCAATTCATAAACCAGGTAAGGATCTGCACCTCCCCCACAATTATTGTCCAATCAGTCTCATCTCCAATATGGGTAAGGTTGCAGAGAAGGTCATCCTCTCTCGACTTCAAGCCTCTGTAAACGAATTACACATCATTCCTAAAGAGCAGTTTGGCTTTCAGCAGCACCATAGTACTACCTTACAAATCCATAGAATTGTGGAATACATCACCACCAGCTTTAACTGGTGCCAGTGCACAGGAGCTGTTTTTCTATACCTATCCAAAACATTTGACAAAATATGGCATTTCGAACTGCTACACAAACTTATCTCAGCTGGTATCTCACTAAAAATGGTTCATCTAATCCGATCATATCTTTAGAATAGATCAATACAAGTCAAAATCAATGGTTCTACCTCATCCCAGCGGCACATCTTGTCTGGACTGCCGCAGGGATCCCTACTGGCTCCATTGTTGTTTTCTATATACATGTCAGACATCCTGCGCAATCAGATGTCTTCCATCCTGGCCATGTATGCGGACGATACAGCAATACTAACTAGATCTATCCGACCACATGTGATTACCAGAAAGCTTCAAGAAAACCTTCTAAAGTTGGAGGGTTGATTCTCCAAATGGAGATTGGAAGTCAACCCCCAAAAAACCTCAGCCTTTCTTTTCTCAAAAAAGGCCAATATCTCCTGCAGGAGACGTATTACTATTCACTACTAAAATTCCCTGGCAGACAGAAACAAAATACCTGTGTGTAATGCTCGACAAAAAGTTAACTTTCAACCAACACATCAAGTCTATGTGCACAAAGGCATCTAAAGCCATCCCTCAGATCTATCCGCTAATAAATAGAAATAGCAAGCTAAGTAACAGAATCAAATTGCAGCTATACCAGATGACAATTCGTCCTATCATCATGTTCGCCTCTCCAGCCTGGAGCCACACCTCTAATATTAACATTATCAAAATACAACGAGTACAGAACAAGTGCTTGAGAATGATTCTGAACGCCTCATGGTATGTTAGAAACAATCAACTTCATAGAGATACAAATATTCCTTATATTTTCTCCTTCCTACAATCTTTAGCAACTAAGTTCTTCCTAAAGACGTCCATACACACCAATTAGTGCAGCAAGCTGCAGCATACGGGGCTACAGATATGTTCAAATATGAAAGACTAAAAGTCATTCTAACTTCTTGCAGTGACGCATAATCTCCATGCCCATCCAGGGCAAGCAAACTGCTCATAAATTCTACCCTCATTGTACCGCAACAGATAGCAGGGAATATGAAAAGCATCTTGCTTCACCCCTAAAGACATAATTGTCAATTATCAATTGTCTCAGTAATCATCTCCACACTCAATAACTCTCCACTCAAAGAACTCCCCCTTAGACAAAGGGGAATATGAAAAGCATTTATGCTTCACCCATCAAATCAGCAGCGTTCTGCATTCTGCTCAGTATCACCTCTGGGTCTCGCTCCCTGAAGAGATTTCAATAAAGGTTAAACCAGTCTGGGTAGTAACCCTTCCCATAATGCATAGTATTATACATGTCTGTAAGGAGATGTGCTTTGTATTATGGGATACTAAGGCAAGCGATGTGACGTCTTATCATTCTTATACGAGTTGTCCTAGTCCTGAAAAGACTTCAGGCACAAGCTTTGTTTGCTTACACTTGGATGAAGGATTAAACCAAGTACAGTATGTAATTTCTTGGTATCTTTAATTTATAGTGTCTTTCAGACATGGATATATGGAATGTTAATAGATTTGTTGTAATTTATGTTTGGATTGGGAAAAGGTACAGGTATGGGGTATTCTTATTCTTCTTTTTATCTGGTGGCGATGTAGCCATTTACTAAAAAGGTGTTTTGTATTGGTGTATATGGTTGAATTCAGTAGTGAATGCAGTGTTATCAGAGCAAATCAGTTTTGTCCTGTGAACTAGGATTTTTATGCCATATTGTTTAGAGAGGTGATGTTGACTATTGGTGGATGTATTTACTTGTGGTGGGTGGAAATTGCAAACGTCAAGGATCCATCTGGTTGTCTTGTAACTAGGATATTTAGGTGTTGTCACTTTCTATTTCCATAGTGAATTGGATCCTTGAATATTATCTGTTTAGATGGGAAAGAAAAGTCTTTAGGGTGTCCAGGTCATGTGGCCAAATAGCAAACACATTGTGTATTGCATAGCCAGATAGCAGGTTTAAGGACGGTGGCAGAGTTTAAGTCATTCTTTTCAAACATTTCCATATTTGCTGGGGGAGGAAGGACCATGACTGTGCCCTTTACTTCTTTGTAGAATTTTTGTCAAAGGTACGTACTTCGTTAGGTCTGTTATAATTGTCTATATGCAATATAGTTTGATTGAAATTGTTCACAATTGAATATTCAATTTGATATTTCCATTGGTTCATGAGAACTGGAATGTCTGTAGAAGATATATTCGATATATTTATGACTTTTGTCTTGTCGATTGTCAATCAACAAGACAGAATTGAGAGCTTAGTCCTTTTTAGGATTTCCAGGGTAACGGATGGCAATGCTGTAGCCAATGAAGTTTTAACTGAGGCTCAGCTAATGCCGATACTCAGCCATGACTAGAGCTTTTAGCTCAATCCACACAGATTTTCTTCATTCAGATGAAGAAAATCTGTGTGGATTGGGTCAAGGACTCATTCCATATCCCAGATTTATGAATTATTTACATGTAAAAACCATGGTAATGGTAATAATTTATTACAAGCCCATACATATATTTCAGTCTGAAAATTATAAACCATCTTCAATGGCAAAAAACAGTTGATGCAAGGTAGAATGCAAATAATGGATTTATTTGAAATAGAGAGCCGCGTGATGTTATATTTCCAGTAATGGTATGTTCTAACTGAGGAAAAGATCAATCATAACAGTATAAAAAAAAAATTAATGATGTATTATTTTAATCAGACTTTCTCATATTTTTGTTGATGACAGACAGTCATTCCAATTCAAGTTCGAGTGGTGAAGCAAGGCTTCAGCACTCTCTTTTAATAAACGTTCAAATTTGTATCAACAGCGATGTAGTAGGCACATTTCAGACCAAAAAATGTTATGGTCTGTGTTGAGCCAATCCAGATTTATCGGATTTCCTGTGCAAAATATATGACTGAAATTCTTGTAATCTCTTTTGTATTGAGCATTCGGTTTGTTCGAAGTAGTAATAGGCGGTAGTCACAAGGAACTTAGTATACACCTGGGACAGACATCGGAGAGCATTTATCTCTTAACAAGGGGAAATAAGTTGAGCGTTTGATGGGATAAAAGTAGCTACTAAATCATATTCCTTTAGAATTCTGGAAATCAGTTCTGAAATGCCAGAAATGTATAGGATTGGAACTTGGTGTACTGTTTCCTTGTTGTTTAGGTTAGGTTCATAGGAGTCAAACAGATGTTGTGTAGTCTTTTCTGAGAGTCCATTTATTTTCATATATCATTTGAGAGAGTTCTTGTAATTTGATTAGTCGAACAATTAGTCTTAGCTCATCGCATTAAAGATTTTATAATTCCTGTCTTTTGAGAAGGATGGTGTGCAAATTATTGAAGAATGTAGCATCCAGTAAAAGTAGGCTTTTGATAAACACGTGTGGTTAAATCATCTGATGGTGAGTGGATGAGAAGAGCATCTAGAAAAGATAATTTACTGTCTTTTTCAATTTCCACAATGATTTGACACGAGATGTAAAGAATTTTTAGAATTTTAGCTAAAAACGTTGGTAGAGTTTCTTTATTGTGACACCACACAGCAAAAATGTCGTCAGTATATCGAACCCAGAATGAAGGTTGAGGGTGTATGAGTGAAAAGAGGATGTCTTCTAGATGTTCTAAATAAAAGTTGGGTAGAGCAGGGGAGAGTGGACTTCCCATGGCAGTTCTTTCCACTTGGTTGTAGAATTTGTTCTGACAAAAAAAGTATCCAAATGCATCACAAATTCGAATAGTTCAACTATAGCTTGTGAGAATGTTTCAGAAAATAGCTGCAATGTCTCTTTGACAGGTATTATATAGGTATTCTATGTCGAAGCTCACCATAAGATCAGTGGGTTGTATGGAAACATTTTTCAAGTTGTCTGTGAAATTAGAAGAATTTTTTTTTTATAAACGAGCATGACTTGCCAATATGTGATTTCAGTAGGTTTGCTAAAAATTTGGCTATGCAATACGTAGGTGAATCAATGCAGTCTTCAATTGGACGTAGTGGAGTGTCGTTTGTTATGGATTTTTGGTAAACTAAGTGTTCCTGCAAAATAAGTTTTTGGCTTTTTTATAGTGTTTGCATCCAAACTTATAACTTCGTCTAGAAGAGAGTTTAATTTCTTAAGTTGCCTGTTTGTGGCGTTATGATCCAATTCCTGGTAAGTTGAACGACCTAGTAGTAAAAGAGAAATTTTTCTTTTGTAATTTGCCGAATCCATGACTAGGGAATGTAAAGCTTTCTTTTCAGCTGGCGAGATGTTATATGGCGGAAGCTTGGATTTAAGTAGGATGGATGAAACTTCTAAGTGGAGATTATTAGCAGCTTCACTGGAAAGGTAAAATAAGTTTCGTTCGATTCTAAAAAGGAAATCTAAATAGGGTATCCTTTTGGAACTATGGAGAAATCATGTCCTTTTGGGAGAATAAGTTTCACTTTCAGTTAATGGGGTCCTGAAATGCTGATTATCCAATTATCTGGAGAGTGAGGAGTAATTTGCTTAACAACAAGGTCATCGAATTTACGATTTAGATGTCGATTTTGTTTTTTAAATGAACGTTGTAGAGAGCGTTTAGCCATATTAAGAACTATGTTGGAAAGTTGTGAATCTATGTTTGAGGAGATAAAATTCTGGAGATCAGCAACAAGACGAATATTAATCCCAAGCTCACGTTTAGCTGCTCGGAAATGAATGCGGACGAGAGATAAGCTAGTTTTCCTGTAGATATTATGAGCACCAGGAGATTTTATTGTTTCCTTCAGTTTTGCGAAGTTAGAAATAATCTTCAGGTCGCGGCATTTTTTTTTTTTTTTTTAATAATCTCCTAGCTCGCAGCTTACCTTGTAAACACATAGTTTTACTAGTTTACCAGTCTTTTTGGTGATGCTTTCCCCGTGAAGGATTTTAATTCTTTTAGAGAAGCTTGTAGGTAATAATTACATTTACCTCGTGTTTACGTGTAAATAATTCATAAAACTATGGTACAAGTTTTATGCCCCCGATGTCTCTTCCAGGTGTATACCAAGTTCCTTGTGACTACCGCCTATTACTACTTCGGACAAACTGGATGCTCAAAAAAAAAAGAGATTACAAGAATATCAATCATATATTTTGCACAGGAAATCCGATAAATCTGGATTAGCTGAACACGGAGTAGACAGAAACATGGTTTCTGTCTACTCAAATTGGTCTGAAACATGTCTACTACATCGTTGTTGATACAAATTTGAACGTTTATTTAAGGAGAGTGCTGAAGCTTTGCTTAACCATCTGAACTTGAATTGGAATGACTGCCTATCGTTATCAAAAATATGGGAAAGTCTGATTAGAATAAAGCATCATCATTATTTTTTATACTGTTATGATTAACCTTTTTTCTCAGAACATATCGTTACTGGAAATATAACATCACACGGCTCACTCTATTTCAAATAAATCCAGTTTGCATTCTACCGTTTATCAACTGTTTTTTTGCCACTGAAGATGGTCTATAATTTTGAGACTGAAGCAGTGGTGTATCGGGGGGGAAGGGTCCCTGAGGCCCCCCTCCCCCTAAAAGAAAAGGAAAAAAAAAACACTAGAAAAATTTCCAAAAATCTTTTCTTAATTAAAATTCATTTTATTTTATTTTATTTATTTATGTTGTGTCGTGTCTTCTATTTCTATACTACTTATGAATTACAGGTCACATAAGGTGGGAATATCCTATAGCTCTCGGGAATCTCGGGCGGACCGAGCGCTACTTCGTTTGCCTGAGCCGGGCCAGAGCAGATCACGGCTATCATGTATTGGCGATCACTGCAGAATCTCACTTATAGGTCGTATGCAATGTGTAGTGTGTATTCTCAAATCGTCTACTCAACTCTCCCCACCCCCTCAAGATTAAGTTCCAATCTCCCATGCCGGCGGCACAATTAGTAGGAATGGGGGGAAACTCTTGCGCAGAGATGTTGCAGGATCAACTTCACGACGGACATGTTGTCAGTCTGTGTTTATAAGCTTACAAGCTGCCTGTCGTTAATGACTGCTGATCTGCTTAATCAGGTGAATGAGAAGATTCGAGAAATCATAATGGAACACAATGCAAGATGAGTGCCAAAATCCTCACTTATCATCAAGAAAAACGCATGGTGGCAGGACCGAACTCAATGGAATGGCATTGTAATGGCTGTGACGGATTTTTGAATCACGTGGTAATAAGAGGTGAAACCTGAGTTTCTCACGTGACACCAGAACGTAACAGCAATAATGGAATGGCAGCATATTCGATCTTCAAAGGCAAAGAAATTAATCAGACACGTTCCTCCGGTCATGTTATTATTATTATGACATGACACCTCCAAGGAGTCCAAAGACTCATCAAGGAAGGGCACCCACTCCACAACTATTCATCTCCACTACTCAATCCGCAACTACTACGTTTCCCCGAAAATAAGACCGGGTCTTATATTAATTGTTGCTCCAAAAGACGCATTAGGCTTATTTTCAGGGGATGTGTTATTATTTCATGTACAACAATTTTGATGATGATAGTATTTAGCCTTACGGCTGTCTGGGGTAGCTATATATGCCACCATCTAGGGAAATGATTATGAGCAAGGTGGTTTCCCGTTGCCTTCCTTGCCGTACTATATCCTATGACCGTAGCCTGTGTATTCACGAGGCCGGTTTTCCTGCTTGCGGGATGAAAAACGCCAGATAAACTGGCGGAAAAATTTATTTATTTCTTTATTTCACAACAATCTTATTTAATCTTAATTAAGAATGATGGTACACACAAAAGCGACGAAAAATTGCAGGCACCAAAATTCAGAAAACGTTTCTTTATTTCACACGAGTGCATTAAGTACGTCCGTTACAACACACCGCGTATTGAATTATGAAGATTCATGTTAGACACAACCACGTCCGTTCATTATCAAGTGCACACGTATTCGTGCGTTGTGTCTATACTCCGATTGGTCATTCGGCATAAGTTCATCTATTTACATAGGCTTTTACCCCTCGTCCAAAGGCGCCCGCTTGGGTATTTATAAATACTGTACTTAATTATAATTTATACTATAATTTATTTTAAGTATTAACACGTTCATTGCCAATCACGCGATATCGCGCGATGCGAGTTCTCACCAAACGGCCGATCACGCGTTATCGCGTTGACGTCGCTAACTAAATAAAAAAAATTTGGCAACACACAAAATTCCAATTTTCAGCTTGGCAATGAACGATATCGCGCGATCACGTGATGCGAGTTCTCACCAAACGGCCGATCACGCGTTATGGCGTGGACGTCGCTAACTAAATAAAAAAATAAAAAAAAATTGGCCACCACACGAAATTCCAATTTTCAGCTAGCAATGAAAGTGTTAATGTCAATAATATTATTTATTTATATTTAATTATATATTAATATTATTATTTTATAATTCAATAGGTCTGTCGTGTGTTGCAACGGACGTACTAAATGCATCCGTCTGGCTTATTTTTGGAGTAGGGCTTATATTACGAGCATCCTGAAAAATCATGCCAGGGCTTATTTTCCGTTAGGTCTTATTTTCGGGGAAATACGGTATCATCACCTACACCAACGCCATCTCCTGCCCACCACCACTAGTATTTCCACAGACAATCGTAAACATCCATGCCCACGGCCTTTTGGCTGGAGAGCGGATACGCTAACCTCCTGCTTATCATAGAATAGGACAACTGAAAAAACTCGGAGCAAGTTCCTTTAGTTTCATTCGGATTTCTGAAGGTTAAAAATTTGTTTCTCTTCTGATGTTAATGCTTTCCCAGTTTAAGGATTTTGTGTTTTCAGATTCCCTTTTCCTCTTTCCGAGCATTTTGAAGGCATAAATATGTACTGCACTATAAACAATTTTAAATTAAGAGAGAGACAAATCACAACAGTTCGCTTAACCATAGGCGCACCTCTACACATCGACTCACATGTTGATTCACTTTTAGAAATTATTCATACTAATTAAAATGTTTTATTCTCTCTATTGCGTTGTATACTCAGTCAGCTTTTGCTCTTCTTAAAAGACATGACGCTGCCCAGGCGTCATACGAGTATATTCGCCTTTTATTAGTGCTTTTGATTCAAGTTACACTAGCCTGACAACTGTTTTAAACGGTTGGTAGTCATTAGAGATCAGATGGAAACCTTAAGAAAGAGAGTAAAAACCCTCTTTCAGTACCAAAGCAATTCTCTGTCACAGTTGTGTTTTTCATAAGTGAACTCACCGTCTATGCATAATTCATAAGGTAAATCCGAGTATTCTCATTAGCTTCATGGTCAGTTTTCGATACTTTCATAGTTTCCATATACATATTCGGCTATGAAATAAGGATGGAGCTTTAATATCCTCTATAGCTTTTATTTTACATTGCCGAAATGAAGCCTCATAGGCTCTTCTTTGATATTGTTGATGTCTAGATGTTTGAAGGCAAAAGACATCTGTATGCAAGAGATGGGCTTCATCCGAACATGGACGGTCATACTCGTAAGCATTTGAAGAAGTTACTGTTTTCTGAACAAGTTGAAGTAATTGGGCAGGGAAAGTAAAATTGAAAAGGTTGAGTCTAAGAGGGAGAAACTTATGCAGGGAATGTATGTTTGTTGATCCGTTTTCGTGGAGTAATTTGAAGAATTGAGTGGATAAAAATCGTCATGGGGCTATTGTGAATACTGAAATTAGTAGAATGTATCAGTTCTAAAGCTGGTATAAGAACTAAAGGGAATCTGCAATTTTTGTATACTAATGCAAGAAGCATTCGAAATAAGAGGGAAAGAATATTTTGGCATTAGTCAGTGCAATCTCACCAAAAGTTGTAGGCATTAGTGAAACTTGGCTGTCAACAAAAGATATACTTACTGTAATTGAATGAGATGGTAAGAATTTTCAGGGAGGATAGAGAAGATAGAACGGGAGGAATACTGTTCATGATAGCTGATGAGTTGCAGCCAAAATAAAGTAGTATATCAAGAGGATAGACGTGTGAATGATAGTTCATTTGAAGCGGTTTGGTGTGAAATAGTAACCAACGCAACCAAATATACAGTTGGTTGCTGCTCCTCAACACAGTTCAACCTAGAATGGTGTTTCTTATATGCATTGTAGATGTCATTTCGTTTTGTCTTTAGTGTACATTAAATCATCTAATTGAAACGTCTCAACAAATCTTAATAGAATAAAATTAAATTGCCAAGAAATTATATTCTATTATATTTTTTTGAAATTCTTGAAATTATGTTATCGACTAAATTTTATTAGAAATTCTATTCTTTTGCTGCTCTCATTACTAATGTTCGTTACTTAAAAAATGTTAAAAAATACGAAATTTTAATAAAGTTCATCTAATCAGAGAATAATTATTATCATTTCGAATTGTTTAGCTGATTTTTTTTTTTTAAATAAAATCTGCAACGAGCTCTAAGACTGGTCCAATAAAGAAAAGTATTCCATCCATCCATATCTCGTCCGTCCAAGACGGATCGAGTCCCTCTAATTAGGGTTTTAGGCAAATAATGCAGTCAGCTTGCCACTCCTCTGTTGCATCCCCCGAAGGGCGAGTATTTTAAGTCCTTTAGGTGTGGGTTTACAGAACCAGCTTGCCTGTTTTGAGGGACGAAAAAACCTATACTTCCGTACGAGACCGTCTAGCTCGTCCTTGATTGAAAAGCCGAAATAAAAGTTCCTCGCTTCTTAGACAGAATTCGAACCCAGATCTTTCCAACCAAAGGATTCCCTCGAAACCAATTAAGCTAGGAAGAAAATCATTGCAATGAAACATATCCAAGTTGTCAGCCTGAATGGCCGAGAGGATTGCTTTAGCTGATTACCAACCGACGAGAATACAAATTTCACTGTATATGTCGGATTTGTATTTCGGAATTCGGTAGCGAGTGTTTCAAACGAGGACAAGCGATTTTTAAAATTTTATTTATTTACTATTATTTATTTTATTATTATTATTATTTTATTTACTTTGTTTTATTTATTTTTATTTATTTTTTTTTTGGCGACGCATTTCAGCTACTCGGCGTCCCCGCTCTATGATTTTATGTTGCCTATCAGGTCACCATTATGTTGTTGTTGCTCATGGACAATAATATCACTTGTTGTCCATGAGCAAAAACAACATGGACAATAACATCACTTACAGTTGATCAGGGCAGAAATTTTCCGAACTAATTGTTGCAAAGGTGGCATCCTATGATAGTGCCGTGTCGAAAGGCACGGATATCTTCAGTACGGTCCATTTTACCATTAATGCTTGTCTATGAAGATTGCAAGACCAGGTGCTTTCTTTTTATATCTGCACGAACAACGCTTGTACATGACTGCGAAGTGATGTCCGAATATTTTTGATCAGATAACGTAGAAAAATGGTGTATCACCATATTACTAAAATACTTTGGATTAGAGAAAGATGTAGAAAGTTTTTCGATTTTGTTACATAGACATCATCAAATTCCTGACCTGTACCCCTCAAGGGGTGTACAGGATATCATGATAGTACTATAATTTTCCTTCAAATTAATCTGTTATGTGTCAAGATTCCAATATTATTAGATTTTATGTTTGTCTTCCAGGGCTCTTTTTACTGTACCAATCCACCAAGATCTTGGTCTTCTCTTTTTCCTGCAAAAAACACTTTTGTTAATTTTTCCTCTCTCATCCTGTTTAAGTGACCATACCTACTGAGATTAGCTCTGCTAGCGCATTTCTGAATTCTAACATTGTCAACTTCTTTACTAATATCCTCATTTTTAAAATAATATTTGCACCGATGTCATCTGTTCACTCCTGTAATCTTTCTCAGAACTCCAACTGTCTTCTCTAGTCTTTGATGAAATGTTTTATTTCTAACCCAGCTCTTAGATTAGGTTAAAATTGGTTCGAACACTGTTTTGTATATTGCTAGTTCAGTGTTTTGACTATTTTGTCTGTTATTCCATATAAATTTATTCGGCTGACTTATCTTCCATAGACAAGAAATTATATTCGTGGTAGGGTTCAGTATAATTACTACATAACTCAGAATATAAACAAATTATACTTTATTTAACAAAACATACTAGTTTCGCTAGTCGACAAGTCCGCTTTTTTAGGACCTATTGATGTTGCAAAAAAAAAAAAAATAAAATAAATAAATAAATAAAGTTTACATAACTTCAAGCAGTAAAAGAATACGGATTAAAATATATAACTACATCAAACCCGTGAAGATAGGAGAACTAGTTAGCAATGCCAAGTTCTGGGACCCCTGTATGGCACAGCCCATGTCTTTGGTTTTCATTACACCGTGTAGGGGGTGCTTATTATTCGAAATTTTCGAAACCACTTTGAATTTCCTTACAAAACAGTTATGCTGGATGCAAGGTTTTTTTTTTTTTTCTTTCTATCTCCGCACAGTACTGGATCGTTGATATCGGTTGCGTGAAAGGCTGATCCCGACTTGTGTCTTGTCTTTTCAACATTTTTGAAATGCTTTGACATGCGGATCTCTCCGGAACACACACACTACATCACAAGAACGTGGTAATACCTAATAGTTCTCTTAACTTCTGGCAATTCATTTAGTTCATTTTTTTAAATCTGTTATATTCTTTCATTGCCTAAAGTTATGTCAACCTCCAGTATTTTTCACCCTTTTCTGTAACTATACCAGTGAATTCTTGACGAAGTGGGCCTGTCTGTCGACTAGTGAAACTAGTAGTTTCTAGTTAAATAAAGTGTAATTTGTTTATATTCTTTATATTATGTGGTCATTATACCGAAGCTACGACGAACATCTCCAAACCCAAGAAACTTCAAATTCTCATAACAATTTACATTCTTGTTTTAATCCTCTAACCCAGTGTTTCCGAAACTTTCAATAAGTACGCGATACACGCATAAGTGGTGAAACAATCAAGAGGACCGTTGTAATTTAAGATACGAATGATTCAGAAAATTGGCGGAGAGTTCCAACTATGTGATTCGAACTATTTGAATTTAAACTTTTAATATAACAATTTGAACTATGCTTTTGGTATACTACCTCAGATGCTGACATGACGGAGGTCCATTGATACATGTCAAGAAAAAACATTTTATTTAAAACTTCGTTTAAATTTTCAGTTATTGAAAAAAATAATTGTAAAAATAGATGATGTATGCTGATATGCGAGAATACGGCGAGAAAAATATAAACAACAACAACAAAAAAGTACCACATACTCTTTGCCTTAGGGAGTACATGTACTACACTTTGGGAAGCAATACTCTAATCCAATCGCGAGTAAACAAAAGTTTACGTCAAGTATCTTCGCTAGTAGGATACTTGTATATAGAGGTTGACTGCAAGTCAGTTGCCTTAGCGGTGTAAATAGTGGCTGTCGTTGTGATCGGACGTATTCCTTTAGACTCTGCCTAGTTGAATTTTATATAAGGTTTTTCGGGAAGCTCACATTGCACTGGAACTAACACAGTTCGAGACCTACTATCTCCCCCTCTGTATGAAATATGCAGAGGTCTAATGGCCAGCAGGCCCTGCCCGCAATGAAGACCAATGGTGGATGAATGGTATTTTAGGGAGGTAGGTCCCTGCACTGTGTCCAAGTAAGTTCCCGAAACTCCTTTTTCCTTTTTATAATAAAATTAGTTTAATCCTTTATCCAAGTGTGAGCAAACAAAGTTTGCGCCTGAAAGTATCTTCAGGACTGGGGTAAGGTGGTACAACACCAGGGCAACTCGTTGCAAAGGTGGAACAAGCTACCAACATTCCTATCTCAGTATCTCCCATAATGCAAAACACATCTCCTTGCGGATATGTCTAATGTTATGCATTAAGGCAAGGAGATGTGTTTTGCATTATGGGAGATACTGAGATAGGAGTGTTGGTAGCTTGCTCCACCTTTGCAACGAGTTGTCCTGGTGTTGTACCACCTTACCCCAGTCCTGAAGATACTTTCAGGTGCAAACTTTGTTTGCTCACACTTGGATAAAGGATTAAACTAATTTTATTATACTCTAACCAAGTGAAAAATAAAATTTCAACTCCTTTTTCCTTGTTTTTAGGAGAGTCACATATAATAAACTAACTTTTTTGCTGGTAGACGCTTACTCTAAGCTGTCTACGGGATTAGCTAGTAGACTCTCAAAGTCTACAGGATCACTTGCAAACTACTCGGGAAACCTGAGAAACTGCTATTTTCTCTTAGGTCAAATTATGGACTCTCCATATGATGTAGGAGGCCTGCTGCAAAGGAAATGGCCAGGAAAGGTAGCAATCCACCAAATAGAGGTTGAAACGGAGGACTATTAATCCCCTGACCCTCTCCCCAGCACTTCTCAAGATAACACCAGAGAGATTATGTCACCAGTTAATGACCAGCCCCTAGTGGACTTGGATAACTCAACAGACTATCAGGTTATCAGCAGAAAGAAGCGCAAGAAGGAGTCGCCAGCTGCAGAACCTGAAATAATACCTCAACCCTTGGAAAGAACAGCTCCAATGGACTTAACAGCACAACCTGATGAAAGAATAGAGACCGACTTCAGGGCACAACCCAAAGAGAGGATTCCACCAGTAATTTTAAGAACAAAAGAAAATTGGTCTTTAATTACAGAGACAATGAAGAACACAAACATCAAATTTACATCAGCCAAGAGTACAGATGATGGAATCTGGATTCAACCTGAAGGAACTTCGGACTACCGCCAGCTCACCAGACTTATGGATGAACTGAAAGTTCCATATCACACGTTTCAGCTTAAGAGTGAAAAAAATCTAAAATTGGTCATCAGAGGTCTGGCTGAAACCTTACCAGGTGAAGAAATAGCTACTGACCTCAGATCACAAGGCCTAGAGCCAATTAAGATATCGTGCGTGTATCGAGCAGTCAAGCGCCCCATGCCTCTGGTCTTAGTCGAGATCAGTAAAGACCATAGAGAAATTTACGACCTTAAAATAGTCTGCAGCTTAGTCATCAAGACCGAACCTCTCAGAAGAAACGCTTCAGCTGGTCAATACCATCACTGCCAAAAATATGGGCATGCACAAAAACTATGTAAAGTGGATTGCAAGTGCGGTGACGGCCATCCCTTGCACACTTGCATCAAACCGCGAACCATGCCCGCTAAGTGTGCAAACTGTGGCGGCCCACACCCAGCCAACTACAAGGGATGTTCACTCCACCCATCTGACCTGGAGAAGGATAGAGAGGCACTACCCTTGCCCACTCAGAAGCGAACTACACTAGAAATCAGAACGCAGGCTGTTACTCCCAAGAAATCATACGCATCTGCGGTCTCTACAAGTAACAATCTGGCATCTTGCAACCAAAACTCTGCAGCAATCCTATCTGCTACTCTAGGAGAGATGTTAATGGCCTTTAGCAAAACAAATCCCAATCAGGCCGACACCAACAAATTCCTCAAAAACATGTCATCTTCTCCATGATTAATGGATAACACAGTTACCATAGCTAATTCAATACAGATTGCATATTGGAATTCTAATGGACTAAACAACAACCTCCTAGAACTAAAAGAATTTGCTGAAAGATATAAGATAGACATCCTTTTATTCAACGAGACGCACCTTTGGCTTTGCGACAACCCCAAAATAAGGTACTACACACTACTTAGAACAGACAGGCTCAATGCCAGAGGGGACAGAACAGCTATATTTGTTAAAAAAGCATAAGATACAATGAGATCAAGAAAACAACAACTACAAACCTGGAAGAAACTGGAGTTGTAATACACACCAACACCACAGGTAGTCTAAAACTTTATTCAGTCTACAACCCTCCAGGCAAACCACTCCTAGCCTCAGACCTCTCCCAGTTCCTTGACACAAACGAAGCAATAATAGTGGTGGGAGACCTAAACGCAAAACATCCTGCATAGAACAGTAGAAACACTAATAATAATGGGAAGAGCCTACACAAATTCGCTATGACAAGAAACATCACCATAGCAGGTCCTGTTGAAGAAACACACTACGGACCACTGGGCAAACCTGACATGCTGGATATAGCCATTTTCACGAACATCCCACACCAGTTCCACTTACAGGTTATTAATGATCTTAGCTCCGACCGCAATCCAGTTTTGCTTAGCCTAGCCTGGGAAGCAGAAACCATCCCCGGACAATCCTACACAAATCTCAAGAAGCTCAACACAACTTTGCAACATCACAGGCCCTGTCCCCACCATCTCTTCACCCAAAGAGGACACAGCGATCAATAAACTGGAAAGCACAATCCAAACTGGCCTTGCAACAGCCTCAACCGTTACTGCTCTAGCTCAAACTAGCCTGCTCCCAGAAGAGATTCTGAAGCTTATCCGCAACAAAAACAGGATCAGATGTTGATACCATGCAACACTATCACCCCAGGATAAACAAGAGCTAAACAGGGCAACAGACCTAGTCCGATATGTGATCAAAGGCCATAAGAATCAACTATGGGAGAGGAAACTAAGCTCCTTAAACACTGTAGATAACTCATTATGGAAAATGACTAAAGCCCTTCGCAGCGATCACCCTGACACATGACCAATCCATGGAGAAAGAGGCATAGTCTACCAAGACGATGAAAAAGCAGAAGCCTTTGCAGACACCCTGGAGCTGCAATTTCAACCAAACTACACTCATGCAGACTTGCGCTTCATTGAAAAAATCCACAGGCAAGTAAGTACACTATGCACTTCATCATACACACTAGCCGTAACAACACAAGCTATACTGTGCCAAAGGAAATATACCAAATCATCAAGAACCTCAACAACAGAAAAGCACCTGGTCCTGATCAGATTTAAAACAAAATTATAAAAGGACTCCCTCACAAAACAATAATGCATCTAGTGGCTATCATCAATGCGATGTTAAGACTCAACTACTTCCCAACACACAATTTACAGACAAAAAATGCTATTATTGATGGTTGTAGAGTAGAGTAGAGGGCCTCATCGATGACTCCTTGGAGGTGTCAGTAGAATGGGTTTCACTTCTGACAAGATCAAGATAAGATAAGGGATCATGTCATGATTGGTTGTTGAGAAGATGACGTCATTGTGTGTGACATCATTAGTTTGGAATGTTAGGAATTTTTCTGGGGACCATTTGTGTGTGTGATGTTACATTGATTGTTTTGTTCGCATATGGAATTATGGGTGATGATTAGAGATAAGATTCGTGTCGTGATTGGTGGGACACTTTGAACAAGATCACGATAAGATAAGGAATTATGTCGTAAATGTTTGTTATTATCAGATGTAGATAAGTGACGTCATTTGTTAGTTGTAAATAGGTGACATAATTTGTTAGTTGTAAATAAGTGACGGTATTGTTTTGAATGGAAAAGGGAAATATATTATTGGATAAGGATTCGTGTCATGATTAGTGGGACACTTCTGACAAGATCAAGATAAGATAAGGAATGGTGACGTGTATGTGTGTTGTTTTCAGATGAAGATAAGTGACGTAATTTGTTAATTGTAAATAAGTGACGTTATTGTTTTGAATGGAAAAGGAAGATATTATTAGTGGATAATGATTCGTTTCGTGATTGGTGTGATACTATGAACAAAATAGGGGTAGGTTAAATGGTGGGGAGTGATGTCAGTGTCTTGTTGTATTGTCATATGCATTGTTATGAGTTGTAGATAAGTAAATGGTTTGCGTATGGCATTATGGATGATGGATAGATGAATTTCTCTGCAGCCCCCCCCCCTTCTGTCAGGGACATCACGTGGTGTGTTGGGTTCGTGTGTATAGCGTTGTGGATGATATTTAGAGAAAAGCAATCTTGACATTATGTGTTTGGAAATTTCTGGGGAACATGTCTCTCTGTGATATCACATGGTGTTATGGTTTGCCAATGGAATTGTGGGGGATGTTTTTGAGATAAGATATCTTGGAATTTTCCCAGGGTGACAGACATCCGTCATTGTCGTCAAGTTTTATCTTTGGTTGTCTATAGATGGCTGTACTAATTTTCCAATACATTTTGGGGTATTTCTTTCCTGTTAAAGGGTGGGAATTCTTAGAGTAGAGTCGTTGTGGCGGCAGTGATTAGGCTTTTCTGAATAATTTAATTATACGCTCGTGTCCCTGAAATACTTTTTTTTCCCATTGCTCAGACATATTCTATATTCATATTCTAATTCTAATTCATATTTTATTCATATTTCATCCGAATATTTTGATTTGTCTAAAATTAAGATCTTAAAGTTTAATAAACAAATAAACAAATCGTGTGTGAATTCACTGTGATTTCAAAAGTGATCTTACTTAAATAGGCATAACACATCAACGACACTTTATTCTTTTAAGTTAACACATTTATTTCAAGATATTACTTACATTTCTTTCCAGAATGGGACATCTTGGAAATATCGAGGTTTTTTGAATATTTCAAATTGTTGATTTTAAAGATTTTAAAGTTTGATTCACAGCACAAAACACACAAACACAAGATCTGAAGGACAGTTGACTCTTTTTTTCATTATAGGTTACAGGAGCATTTCGTTTTTCCTTCACCTATGCCATGTTTTTTTTTTCACACACTTCTGGAGTTTCTTTGCTTACCGAGAACTTTTGTATGTAGTCTAGAAATTCTAATGATAATTTAAATGTACTTACAGTCTTTCCAGAATGAATCTTCTTAATTTCAAATAGATATTCCAAAATTAGTTGAATTAAATCATATATCCACACCCCAGCATAACACACAAGCTTGAAAGAAAGAAATTTCTGTAAATAACCTGAAAAGCTATTTGACTTTTGTTCCCTTAGATTTTCTGTCCGTTTGGTAGTTTGTGGATTCCTTCACATTGGGGTCATACTATGTTTTTATTCCCATGGTATTGAGTGTAAGCTCAAACTGTCTTATCCTGACTAATATATCTGCCAGCGATCAGTAATTTCCCATATCGCAATGCAGATTTTTTTTTTTTTCAAATGATTGAAAAAAAAATTTCATATGGTTCTTTTTTTTTTTTTTCAAATGATTGCTTGTTTTTCTATTTATTTTTAAAAATCAGTTAACTACATACTATAACCAGAATAACTGAGTAAAATAAATAAATAAATAAATAGTGTGTGTGTGTGTGTGTGTGTGTGTGTGTGTGTGTGTGTGTGTGTGTGTGTGTGTGTGTGTTATTTTTCCACACTGTTAATTTCATTAGTCTTGTTTGTAGATAACTGAGTGACTCATATCCGGTCATTTGTTTTCAGTCCTCGTTCTTAGTGTGCGAACATTAGTTCATTTAAAACTTTACAGTATGTGACATGTTGAGGTAAGCATGCATCGTGTCTTTTCATGACTTTTCCTCCCTTTTGATGTGTTTCACGGTCTTTCTGTGTTCTATGACACCAACATTATATTAGAGATTAGTAGTTCAGGGTTTTCGAACATGTGAACGAAATGTTTACAGATATCTCAAACAATGTCAATAGTTAGCATTAGACAATTTTCTAAAATATTAATTACAGGATATCAGTTTCTCCAAATTTTTTTCATATGTTTTGAAAAAAAAAAGTTTCGACTGCCTGTCACAACTTTTTAAACCTTTATTGGAAAACGAAATGACAACCGCACGCATGTTTGTTCATTAAGTTAGAAATGTATATTTTATATTGTTCAAATATTAAATCTTCAAATGCTTACAGTCGCATTTTAATTCCAAAGCTCATAAGTTACTTACTTATGTAACTGAAATTTATTTATTTTTCTTTTCTTTAGCATTAGAAGGATTTTTTTACATTACAAGGATTTTTTGCATTCCTAACTAAACAAAAATAAAGACATTCAACTTAACATGTGTCTGAAAGCAGGGTTACCATATTTCTTGAAAACACTGTCAATCATCAAAAAAAAAAAAACAGAAAGGAAGAGAGAAAAATTGTAAAGAAAAATAAAATGTTTACCTTCAAATAAATATTTATGATCACAGCAAGCAAGAAATTCATTAGCTTTTCAATCTTTTGAAATTCATACCCATATTATTTTCATCATTTGGTGTCATTTAAAAGAAGAACAGGTCTGGCTATAAGGTTCATTAATGTTTTTGATTTTTTCTTCCAATGGCGACCATTATTTGATATATGCATGTTGATTCCTTGTTATATGCATGCTATGATACCTTTTTAATTTTCTACAGCAATCTTTTAAAGAGTTTTTGTAACATGATGGGCTAAAATATCTGCTGTCTCTCTGTAAAATAATCAAATTCTAACAGTCGTATTGTTCGAATTTGGTATGACTGTTTTTCTGGTCTGGTGAAGTTATCTACAGATATAGGAACAAAATTGTCATTTTTCACTTCATTTGTACTTTATTCAAAATTACAATTCCGTTATTTGCTATGGTCTCTGTTTTTAATTCCCCATCACTAGAATGTATGGGTGGTAAAGTTGTGAAATAAGTTTTGACTTGCACTCAAGTCACTTGATTTTAACTTTTATCATCTGCAGTTGTGTAAAAAAAAATTACCTTCTCTTTATTTTTGGAAACAGCGTAAATGTTTTCTATTTCCTCTTTATCCTGTTTTCTCAATCCCCAAAATTTGTATTTTTGCTTTCTGCACACAGTACGATACTTTTTTTTCCTATGCCAAACTTTTTAAGAGTTTTAGTAATGTCATGGGTTAAAATATATACTGTCTCTCTGTAAAATAACCAAATTCTAACAGTTGTGCCGTTAGTATTTGGTACGAGTCTTTTCTTCTACTCTGGTTGAGCTATCTACAAATATAGTAACAAAATTGTCACTTTTCACTTCATTTGTACTTTATTCACAAATCTACAATTCTGTTATTTGCTATGACCCTCTGTTTTTAATTTCCCTACACTAAAATAGTGTGGGTGGTAAAGTTGTGAAATAATTTTCGACTCACAGTCACTTTATTTTAAAGTTTTATCATGTACAGATGTGTGAAAAGAAAATGTACCTTCTCTTTATTTTGAAAACACCATAAAAATTTTCTGTCTATTTCTTCTTGTTACCTTGTATCAACATTAATTTATCCTGTCTTCTTAATCCCCAAAATTTGCATTTATGTTATCTGACAGAGTATGATACCTTTTTAAACAGAATTGCATTAAGGTATATAAAGTTATTGATTTTTTTATCAAATTGTAAACAGAATGGACGTATAAAAATTTCATTGTGCAAAACACAACAACAACAACATCACACATCTTTGTTCATTTAAGTATATAAATGCATATTTTAATTATAATAGAAAATTATATTTTAATAGAAAAAAAACGTATCGTACTGTGTGCAAAAAGCAACAATACAAATTTTGGGGAATGAGAAAACAGGATAAAGAAGAAATAGAGAGAAAACATTTACGCTGTTTCCAAAAATAAAGAGAAGGTACATTTTTTTTTCTTTTTATACAACTGTAGATGATAAAAGTTAAAATCAAGTGACTTGAGTGCAAGTCGAAACATTTGACAACTAAATTTACTATCCATATATTCTAGTGATGGGGGAATTAAAAACAGAGACCATAGCAAATAACGGAATTGTAATTTTGAATAAAGTACAAATGAAGTGAAAAATGACAATTTTGTTCCTATATCTGTAGATAACTTCACCAGACTAGAAAAACAGTTGTACCAAATTTGAACAATACGACTGTTAGAATTTGATTATTTTACAGAGAGACAGCAAATATTTCAGAGAGACAGCAGATATTTTAGCCAATCACTTTACTAAAACTCTTTAAAAGATTGCTGTAGAAAATAAAAAGATATTGTAGCATGCAGATAACAAGGAATCAACATGCATATATCAAATCATGGTTGCCATTGGAAGAAAAACATTAACAAACTTTATAGCCAGACCCGTTCCTCTTTTAAATGATACCAAATGATGAAAACAATATGGGTATGAATTTCAAAAGTTTGAAAAGCTGATGAATTTCTTGCTTGCTGTGATCATAAATATTTATTTGAAGGTAAACATTTTATTGTTTTTACAATTTTTCTTCCTTTTTTTTTTTTGACGGTTGACATTGTTGCATATTGTTTTCAAGAAATATGGTAACCCTGCTTTCAGACACATGTTAAGTTGAATGTCTTTATTTTTGTTTAGTTAGGAATGCAAAAAATCCTTGTAATGTAAAAAAATCCTTCTAATGCTAAAGAAAGAAAATAAATAAATTTCAGTTACATAAGTAAGTAACTTATGAGCTTTGGAATTAAAATGCGACTATAAGCATTTGAAGATTTAATATTTGAACAATATAAAATATACATTTGTAACTTAATGAACAAACATGTGTGCTGTTGTTGTTGCGTTTTCCATTAAAAGTTTAAAAAGATGTAACAGGCAGTCGAAACTTTTTTTTTTCAAAACTTAACACATAATATTCCATTAGGGGAACGAAAGAAAAAAATATGTGGAGAAACTGATATCCTGTAATTAATTAATATTTTAGAAAATTGTCTAATGCTAACTATTGACATTGTTTGAGATATCTGTAAACATTTCGTTCACATGTTCGAAAACTCTGAACTACTAATCTCAAATAGCATGTTGGTGTCATAAGAACACATAATGACTGTGCAAAACATCAAAAGGGAGGAACTTGAGTCATGAAAAGACACGATGTACGCTTACCTAAACATGTCATATAGTGTAAAGATTTAAATGAACTAATGTTCGCACACTCAGAATGAGGACTGAAAACAAATGACCGGATATGAGTCACTCAGTTATCTACAAACAAGACTAATGAAATTAACAGTGTGGGAAAATAATACACACACACACATGGTTTATTTATTTATATATTTTACTCAGTTATTCTGGTTATAATATGTAGTTAACTGATTTTTAAAAGAATATAGAAAAACAAGCAATCGTTTGAAAAAAAAAAAAAAGAACCATATCAAAAAAAAAATCCGCATTGAGAGATGGGAAATTACCGATTGTTGGCGATATATTAGTCAGGATAAGACAGTTTGAGCTTACACTCAATACCGTGGGAATAAAAACATAGTATGACCCTAATGTGAAGGATTTAACGAACTACCAAGCGGACAGAAAATCTAAGGAAACAAAAGTCAAATAGCTTTTAGGGTTATTTACAAAAATTTCGTTCTTTCAAGCTTGTGTGTTGTGCTGTGGTGTGGATATATGACTTAATTTAACTAATTTTGGAATATCTATTCGAAATTAAGAAGATTCATTCTGAAAAGACGGTAAGTAAATTTAAAATATCAATAGAATTTCTAGACTACATACAAAAGTTCTCGGTAAGCAGAGAAACTCCAGAAGTGTGTGAAAAAAAAAACATAGCCATGAGTGAAGGAAAACGAAATGCTCCTGTAACCTATAATGAAAAAAGAGTCGACTGTACTTCAGATATTGTGTTTGTGTGTTTTGTGCTGTGAATATATGCTTAAAATCAACAATTTGAGATATTCAGAAAACCTCGATATTTCCAAGATGTCCCATTCTGGAAAGAAATGTAAGTAATATCTTGAAATAAATCTGTAAACTTAAAATGAACGAACAGTGTCGTTGATGTGTTATAATAATGGTCGCCATTGGAAGAAAAAATGAAAAACATTAATGAACCTTATAGCCAGACCTGTTCTTCTTTTAAATGACACCAAAAGATGAAAACAATATGGGTATGAATTTCAAAAGATTGAAAAGCTAATGAATTTCTTGCTTGCTGTGATCATAAATATTTATTTGAAGGTAAACATTTTATTTTTCTTTACAATTTTTCTCTCTTCCTTTCTGTTTTTTTTTTTTTTTGATGATTGACAGTGTTTTCAAGAAATATGGTAACCCTGCTTTCAGACACATGTTAAGTTGAATGTCTTTATTTTTGTTTAGTTAGGAATGCAAAAAATCCTTGTAATGTAAAAAAATCCTTCTAATGCTAAAGAAAAGAAAAATAAATAAATTTCAGTTACATAAGTAAGTAACTTATGAGCTTTGGAATTAAAATGCGACTGTAAGCATTTGAAGATTTAATATTTGAACAATATAAAATATACATTTCTAACTTAATGAACAAACATGCATGCGGTTGTCATTTCGTTTTCCAATAAAGGTTTAAAAAGATGTGACAGGCAGTCGAAACTTTTTTTTTTCAAAACATATGAAAAAAATGTGGAGAAACTGATATCCTGTAATTAATATTTTAGAAAATTGTCTAATGCTAACTATTGACATTGTTTGAGATATCTGTAAACATTTCGTTCACATGTTCGAAAACCCTGAACTACTAATCTCTAATATAATGTTGGTGTCATAGAACACAGAAAGACCGTGAAAAACATCAAAAGGGAGGAAAAGTCATGAAAAGACACGATGCATGCTTACCTCAACATGTCACATACTGTAAAGTTTTAAATGAACTAATGTTCGCACACTAAGAACGAGGACTGAAAACAAATGACCGGATATGAGTCACTCAGTTATCTACAAACAAGACTAATGAAATTAACAGTGTGGAAAAATAACACACACACACACACGAATTTATTTATTTATTTATTTTACTCAGTTATTCTGGTTATAGTATGTAGTTAACTGATTTTTAAAAATAAATAGAAAAACAAGCAATCATTTGAAAAAAAAAAAAGAACCATATGAAATTTTTTTTTCAATCATTTGAAAAAAAAAATCTGCATTGAGATATGGGAAATTACTGATATAAGACAGTTTGAGCTTACACTCAATACCATGGGAATAAAAACATAGTATGACCCCAATGTGAAGGAATCCACAAACTACCAAATGGACAGAAAATCTAAGGGAACAAAAGTCAAATAGCTTTTCAGGTTATTTACAGAAATTTCTTTCTTTCAAGCTTGTGTGTTATGCTGGGGTGTGGATATATGATTTAATTCAACTAATTTTGGAATATCTATTTGAAATTAAGAAGATTCATTCTGGAAAGACTGTAAGTACATTTAAATTATCATTAGAATTTCTAGACTACATACAAAAGTTCTCGGTAAGCAAAGAAACTCCAGAAGTGTGTGAAAAAAAAAACATGGCATAGGTGAAGGAAAAACGAAATGCTCCTGTAACCTATAATGAAAAAAAGAGTCAACTGTCCTTCAGATCTTGTGTTTGTGTGTTTTGTGCTGTGAATCAAACTTTAAAATCTTTAAAATCAACAATTTGAAATATTCAAAAAAACCTTGATATTTCCAAGATGTCCCATTCTGGAAAGAAATGTAAGTAATATCTTGAAATAAATCTGTAAACTTAAAATGAACGAACAGTGTCGTTGATGTGTTATGCCTATTTAAGTAAGATCACTTTTGAAATCACAGTGAATTCACAAACGATTTGTTTATTTATTTATTTATTGAACTTTAAGATCTTAATTTTAGAAAAATCAAAATATTTGGATGAATTATGAATAAAATATGAATTAGAATATGAATATAGAATAAAATATATCTGAGCCATGGAAAAAAAGTGTGTGTTTGAGGAACACCAGCATATAATTAAATTATTCAGAAAAGACTAAACGCTGCCGCCACTAGACTCTACTATACTCTAAGAATTCCCATAGTCTTTAGAATATGAATATAGAATATAATATGTATGAGCTCTGGGGGGAAAAAGTGCGTATTTGAGGGACACCAGCATATAATTAAATTATTCAGAAAAGCCTAATCACTGCCACCATCACGATGCTACTCTAAGAATTCCAACTCTTTAACAGGAAAGAAATACCCCAAAATTAGTACAGCCATCTATAGACAACCAAAGTCAAAACATGACGACAGTGACGTACGTGTGTCACCCTGGGAAAATTCCAAGATATCTTATCTCAAAAACATCCCCCACAATTCCATAGGGAAACCAATACACCATGTGATATCACAGAGAGACATATGTTCCCCAGAAATTTCCAAACACATAACGTCAAGATTGCTTATCTCTAAATATCATCCAAAATGCTATACGCGAACCCAACACACTACGTGATGTCCCTGACAGAAGGAGGGCCCGAGCAAAATTTATCTATCCATCATCCATAATGCCATACGCAAACTATTTACTTATCTACAACTCATGACAATACACATCCAAGACACTGACGTCGCTTCCCCCCCATTCAGCCTACCCCTATTTTGTTCATAGTATCCCACCAATCACAACACGAATCCTTACACTAAGAATATCTTCCTTTTCCATTCAAAACAATAACGTCACTTATTTACAACTAACGATTACGTCACTTATTTACAACTAATAAATTACGTCACTTATCTTCATCTGAAAACAACACACATACACGTCACCGGCACTGTAATGCTCTTATATCTTGACCTTGTCAGATGTGTCCCACCAATCACGACACGAATCCTTATCCAATAATATATCTCCCTTTTCCATTCAAAACAATAACGTTACTTATTTAGAACTAACAAATGACGTCACTTATCTACATCTGATAATAACAAACAAAGGAATCATGTCATTTGATGACATGATTCCTTATATCGGCAGGGCAGTGCCACAGATGCCAGAGGTTCGGGCATGCCCATAAACTGTGCAGAGCTGCTTATAGATGCCTAAAATGCGGTGAGGGTCATCAAACCAACTCCTGCACCAAACCCAGGTCGACACCTGCCTGTTGTGCCAACTGTAGATGACCACACCCCTCTAATTACAAGGGTTGCCTTTTCCATCCAAAAAACCGTGGATCATTAAGAAGTAACCACGCTCCTCCAAGAAATGACACAATGCACATCCAAGAAGTTCGCCCTCCAGAACATATTACCTCACATTCGACAACACAGAAAGGCACTAGACCCTCAACCATGTCCAAGTCATATGTAGAAGCGGTAAGAACCCAGACTTCTTCATCACAAGAGCGAACAAGCTCTAATCTCACCTCAGCTTTAACCTCGTCACTTGCAACAATGCTGCATGAATTCAGCAAAGCACGCACCTCACCATCCTCCAGAAAAAGATTCTACCTAGAAACCCAATCCATATTAACATCTCTCCATAATGTTTAAAAAATTTAAACCAAATTCTCTCATGATAACAGCATGGAATGCCAATGGCTTAACAAACAAAATTCTCGAGCTGCAAGAATTTGCAAAAAGATACGATCCAGACATAATCTTGATCAGTGAATCCCACCTCAGACCATCAAACAATCCAAAACTAAGAGGTTATATTTTATACAGGACAGACAGACTTAACTCTAGTGGAGGTGGAACAGCTATCTTTATCAAAAATTATTTAAGCCACAACTCGCTGACCAACCCCCAAACTCTAAACCTTGAGGTGCACACAAATAACGCTGGCAAACTTAAAATCTACGCAGCGTACAATCCTCCCAGTATTCCACTATTGACAGCAGACTTAGACTCCATCCTCGGCTCCACGGATTCCATAATTATAGCTGGAGACCTTAACTCCAAACATACGGCCTGGTTCAGTTCGTCAATCAACACCAAAGGCCGTACCTTATACAACTACACATTACTCAACTCATCAATAGTAGCTGGACCCACTGAGCCCACCCACTACAGCCCATCAGGAAGTTCTGATGTATTAGACATAGTTATCCTCAGAAACATCAAATATCAATACCAGCTGGAGACAGTAGAAGAGCTTAACTCAGATCATAATCCCATCCTACTCAGGTTAGGACTTCAAGACCAACTCTCTCCCCATCATTCTTTCATACCATGGGACAAGATCTCTAAGGTTCTTCCAATCCACATCGGTCCTCCCCCTGTCATTCGTAAAAAAGAAGAAATAGATCAAGCTGTAAACAATTTAACTAGGCAAATCAACACAGCAATAGCATCAGTCACTCAAACCACTGTCTTCCACGCTTCTAAGATCCCAGAAGAGATAATGGACCTGATTAGAGCCAAAAACAAGGCCAGAAAGTGATATCACAATACCAGAGCTCCGCAGGACAAAGCAACCTTAAACACTTTGAACAGACAGGTTCGAGAAGCCCTCCAGGTCCACAGAAACTCCAAATGGGAAACCAAACTGAAAGAAATCAACCCAGAAGATAACTCCATGTGGAAGTTTGTAAAATCTCTTCGTACCAAAAGACAACCACTTCCCCCTTTAAAGACCAATCTTGGAGTTGCACACACAGATGAAGAAAAAGCAGAAGCCCTAATTGACAATCTGGAAAATCAATGCAGCCCATCTTAAGCAAACTTAAATATCAATCTTATTTACAAAGTTCATCGTAAAGTTAGAAATGCACTAAGTCAGCTTAAGGATGATTCAGAAACCATCACCCCCACATCTCCAACAGAAATAATAAATATCATTTCCCATCTGAAGAATAAAAAGGCCCCCGGCCCTGACGGCATTTCCAATAGAATAATAAAGCTACTCCCACGGAAAGCCATAATTCATCTAGTTAATATTACCAATTCCATCTTAAGATTCCAATACTTTCCCTCTGATTGGAAAGTCACGGACATTATACCTATGAAAAAACCTGGTAATAACCCACAACTTCCCCAAAGCTACAGGCCCATCAGTCTTCTTTCCTGTCTTGGCAAAGTAACAGAAAAGGTCATCCTATCAAGACTACAATCAGCAGTGGACCAACAGAAAATAATCCCAAATGAACAATTTGGGTTTCGCAAAGCTCACAACACGGTGCAACAAATTCACCGACTAACAGAACATATCACTCATGACTTTAACTGGCACCTTCGTACTGCTGCTGTATTTTTGGGTGTTGCCAAGGCCTTTGATAAGGTCTGGCATCAAGGCCTTATCTTCAAACTAATTGAAAACAATATCCCAATTAAACTAGTGAAACTCATATATTGATATATCAATGAAAGATACATGCAAGTAAAACTCAACGGAATTGTTTCTTCAAGGCACAAAATCCTGGCGGGAGTACCTTAAGGTTCTCTTCTGGCCCCAATACTTTTCACAACTTACATGGCAGATGTTCCTCTCAACCCAAAAACTACTACGGCCCTTTATGCCGACGACACCGCTATTCTAGCCAGATCGCTCAGCCCTCACCTAGCAATCACTAGACTCCAAGGAAGTATCAATGAGCTAGCAAACTGGTTCACCAACTGGAGAATTCAAGTAAACCCCCTCAAAAGCTCAGCCATGATGTTTTCAAGAAGAAAGATCTGCAACAAAGAAGACATCCTGCTCTCTGGTTAAAAGATCCCATGGCATTCAGAGACCAAATATCTTGGGGTATTGATGGATAAGAAACTCCTTTTCAACAAACACATCAATCTCGTTTGTTCCAAATCTTCCAAAGTCATAGCTCAGCTCTACCCATTGATCAACCACAAGAGCAAATTGAACCTACATAATAAATTGCTTCTTTACCAGATGGTAATACGTCCAGTCATTACCTACGCCTCACCAGCATGGAGTCACACTTCAAGATCAAACATTTCAAAATTACAGAGAATCCAAAACAAATGCCTTAGGATGATCCTGGATGCACCGTGGTTCATCAGAAATTCACAAATTCACCAAGAAACCGGCACTCCATACATCTCCTCCCTTCTTCGTGATCTTGCAGAAAAATTCTTCGTGAAGTCAAGTTCACATTCAAACCCACTAATCGTGCAAGCTGTCAATTACAGTGAGACTGATTACTACAAACACAAAAGACCGAAGGCTATTCTTCTCTCAACTGATCATAGCTAACACTTCTGCCCTCAGAGGGCGAGCTTAATTGCTCACAAATCTCCCATTCCCAAATAACTCTCATTACAGATAAAGGGGAATATGAAAAGCACTTGTGCTTCACCCATCCTGTCAGTAACGTCAATGATTCCTTATCTTATCTTGATCTTGTCAGAAGTTGCACCCATATTAATGTCATATAATATTTGCTATAAGCCTCGTGACTTCTAGTATATGGTAGTGGGGGAAAATGCTAAATTTACCCATCCAGGCATTACTATCAATCTATCAAGTTAAATCATTTCGGTAATCCGTCAGGTGCAACTTTTGTCCATCTGTGCTTCGTCGTCTATCTCGCCCTAACAGTAGCATTGTAACATCACTTAAAGCAAGGCTAATGTCATGGCAAATTACCTCCTCCTTCGTCTGGAACATTGCATCTCATGCCTCCTGTGACTTTCTTTCAGAAAGATATCAGAAGAATATTGAAGAACTTAGATGCTGCAAAGGCAGCCGGTCCTGATGGAATTCCTCCCATTGTGCTCAAGAGATGTGCTCCTGAACCTGTTCTCCATCATCTGTTCACTAAACTATTCAGTTGGCATCCACCCAAAGAAAGCTCATATACAACCAGTTTCCAAAAATGAAATGTTTACCATCAAACTGTTGATCTATTGCTCCAGTTCCGGATTAAATCCTGTGGAGGCCCCTAGGCAGTCGAAATCTAATCTCGGAGCCCCCTCGCAAATTATCTCCTAATCCTAATACATTTTTAATTTTACCAACCAACGATTTTAATAAACCGCACAAAACAAACAATAATAATTATTAAACAAATAAACATATTATGTTATTAAACAATAATTCTTAAATATTATTAAACAATATTACTAAACAAAAATCTTCATTTCTGGAGATTTCTCGTGCTCTAGTGGGATAACATTAATGTAAAGTTTTCGTTTCTTTGAGTTGATTCATTTTTTCTATCTTTTGGAAACAATTTAAGAAAGCTTGATTGTAATTGTTTTTCAAAGATCAAATCAATATTATTTTGATTCGTTGTTACGGGGTCCATAGTCCGGTGCCCGTTCTGCCTATTTGGTAATCCGGCACTGTATTGCTCTTACATCAATTTTATCTAAATTAATGGAGAAGGTTATAAACAGTCAGCTTCTTCAACACGTTGAGAACTGCTGTCTAATTAGTGACCACTAGTATGGATTTCGCCACTCCAGATCAACAGACGATTTCCTGGCCTACATCACTCACATACCAACATTGGAATACTGCTTTCATGTATTGGGTGGTGCACCTAAGACCTCCCTTAAAAAGTCTTGATGCTGTTCAGAAAAGGGCAGTCCGGTTGAGAAATTACACTTCTCTTACAGACTCTTCAGCCACTATCCCATAGAAGATCAGTTTCTATGATGTGCCTCTTCTACAGATATTTCCATGGCCATTGTTCAGCAGAACTGGCATTCATTATGAGCGTATTTCTGCAGTTACTTAGCATCCTTTTACAGTAGAACTGCATGCTCACCGAATCTGCTACTTCCAGATTCGGTGAGCATGCAGATCTTTCTTTCACTCATTCATTCCACCCCAATTCTGTGGAACAGTCTCCCTCATAAAGCATTTCCAAAGGACTACAATCTTCAACAATTCAAGAAGAATACCAACAGATTACTGTATTCCTGACCCCTCCCCCAACATCTGTTTGCTATAGGTTCTTCTGCCTTTCGTCTGTGGGATAAATATAATAGTAGTAGTAATAATAAACACCAATCCGATTGAAACCGAAATTAAACCAAGAGGAAACAGTCTAGTGCACAATCTACATATCATTCCCCCCCCCCATTCCATCAAGCTTGAACGAAGTTATTGCTATATATAATTTTGAAACGTTTAACCCCCTACAAATCGTCAATTTGAAACTGAAATTCAGATAGCTGAACAAAATTTTTAAGGATTCAATAAACCGAATTTCAGTTAAAATTCGTCACCCCCAAGGTTTCAGAATAACCTGTGTATGACAGACGAAGAGACAAAACGAATCTTTTTGTCCGTCGTCAACAGGTGCTACGCATTTTTCGAAAGATAGCCAAAGAAGCCTCTCCGTACACAATTCCTTGGCGAGCGCAAGTTTTTAGTTTTCTTATATACTTGAGGATCGTAAAAAAGTCGCTTACCCACAGGCAGCTGTCGTGTTGTACTAAACGTATAACGTTAATTTTATTTCCATTTAATAAGAGGTTGTGTCACCGTTTGATATTTTATTTGATTGTGCTAGTTTTCCTCATGTCAAAGAGTATAATAAATGATGCTTGCTCTTGCACGATTTTTTTTTCTTCTTCCATTAGTATAGTATATACGTTTCATTTCCAGATTGTTGTTTTACCAATATTGTGTTTAATATGACATACCTTAATGCACGTCTTAAATTATATTGCCTACATTTTCAAGACTACTTTATTTGTTTTTTCATAATTATTATATAATGGCAGAATTCTACAATGCACGGGGTGAGTGGATGAGAGGAAGAGCGTAGAATGTTTTCGAGGATCTCCCAATAAATGAATGCACTCAACCTTTTTTTTTTTTTCCCCCACCTGGTCCAGAAAATACCAGGACACAGAGTGACGGCATGTTTCGTACTTTTGACATTGCACACACACACACACACACATATATATATAACAATTTATGCACTCATAGGGAAAGATAAATCTTGTGATCTAGTTTTCGCAATTTAGAACATAAATTCATTATTACATGACCATGACTAATATCAGGAGGCCACACTTCACTACACACTACTCCTCAAATATATATTTTTCTGATAATTGTGGAAAGAAAGAATCTGAATTTCTGGAAAAAAATTACCTTGCTACTTCCTTATGACTGCTAACTCGCTTCCATTTGAAACTTTCCTTATAAAGATTTCTCTGATCATGACGAGATTCGAGCCCAGGTCTCAAACCACAGGGTGCATACTCATTTGAACATTGTGGAGAGAAGAAAGAGATTGGGACTCCGTAGCTCAGTCGCTGTCAGCGATCTTCAAAGGGTGTAAAGACAACCTGAGTTCGAATCCCGTCTAATATATGAAGATAATTATTAAGTTTTCAAACGAAGATGAATTTAGTCGGTTTCATACAGATGCACAGAGTTTTTAATAGGATGGGAAACTTTAGTTTTTCATCCCACAAAAACAAACTGGCAGAAAGAATACACTTTGACAGGCATATCATACTGTGTGGATATGATTAATCGTCTGACATTAACGAAAGGTATATGAAGCCATGTTATTTAACCATGATTTTCCTGGACGCACTCTAGTCGTCTACCATTCAAGGGCCTGAATGATCTGAATGAATCAACATAGTTCGATGTTGATCGAACTATGTTGATCATTTGGAGGTATCAGGAATAATAATAATAATAATAATTTACCCCGCATATTAGAAATCGTCATGATACAGACATATGTTGTCCGACAATAGTTATAGAAATATGACGGTGTATTTATCTTAATGGCTGTTTCCTCCAGCTACTTAGATCTCACTGAACATCTTTTGGATGTGATGGAACTAGACGGAACTCTGGTATTTATTCGGATGAAGTATCAGGTCTCATATGTGGTGGAACTTTTCTTCCGTGAAAAAATGATTGAAGAACATACGCATTAAATAAACAAAATATACCGGCCTCATAATTTCAATCATACCAAGTCAACTTCGTGTCGGATGCATGTGAAGTATTTCTGGAACTTAATGTAGTTTATTCCTGGCTTAAGGCACACAGTAGTCCACTTTTCTATTAGTTGGGTAGCTTAAAGAAATAAACTGGTCGTTCAGTGTATATTATGTTTAAAAAACTAAACATATATGCTGTGTATTCGGTATATATTCAGATAAACGTGAGCGAGTTACTTCGATAATTCCTACTAATATAACGGTTATTAAAATTATTAAATAATTTCAGTCTGTTAACAAATTTTCCTCAAAGCCTCGCGACGCACTTAGTTCATTCTTTCGGGATGTGGTTGAGAATCATTGGCATAGAGATTCATATAATATTAATACCTAATAAAAAGTGATGGAGAATTGATATGTTTGAACTGAATATAATTGTTCAGAATGACTTCTTATTTCACTCTGTCTTATAAAAATTATTTATTAATATGTAAAGAAAGCATTCATGAAAAGTCACTATAAAGATTTCCAATTTTTGTCTGGATTCATCTCTATCTTCCGTAATAACCATAATTTTTTCATTTCAAGCGACACACAGTGTTGAAATGAACAATAATCTCACTTAATAAAATAAAAATAAAAACAGGGCGCACTATCGAAGATGTGATGCACATTTTTGTCAGAAGGGTCGCATTACTTGTGCTAAATACAGTAGTAATAAGAAATCATTTCTCTCACAGATGTCATGTTGAACTTTTGTGTTTTTTTTCTTCTTCTGTTTATCACTAGAGTTTTGGTATAATTATATTTACATTTATTTTTATAAATAACTCAGTTACTCGGATTTTTGGCATAGTCGTGACTTCAACTTAGCAGCTGCAATTCCGTGTAGTGACATACATCGTATTGAGAAAATTTAGCAGTCAATTACAGGAACTCATTAAAAAAACAAGGTAGATAAAATAACTATGTTGTGCAATAGCACATAAATCTTCAATGGCTATACAAGTATTATTCGAGAAAGTCTCATATAAAAACAAAATTACGATCATTGTTAAACCCTAATGTTCATCATGAATCGCGCCCTTGTATATATGTGTGTATGATCGCACGCACAGCATACGGCGTCAGGTAGGTCGCATTCCTAGGCCTTTGTATGTTGGAATTCCTGGTCTGCAGCCTCAGGCCATGCGCCCCGCACTGCATTCACGACCACGCGAACTTCGCATTTCTGTTTGTTCCCCCAAGTCGTCCTCTCCTCTCGTGTTTGCCAGTGGCGCGCGCAAGCACACATACACACGCTTCTCGCATCAGGTGGCAACCGTGGAGGAGAAAGTTTCCTATTTGGAGCTTTGATACAAATCGAAGAATTGACGATGGATGAGAACGTGATATTTTGTAAATTTACTTGCCTGATATTCAGATATATATTCTTGACTCATTAAATTTATAGTGGAATTGCAGTGACAAAAGATGGCAACATTATTGTATAGGTAGGTTGCTTTCTGTGGTGTATCGATAGTTCTTAAAATTCGTGTGTTAATGGTAAGTCACGAAAGAGGTTCGGTTAGGGAAAAAGAAAAAAAAAGTATTGACATTTCACTTGATAGCGCACCGAATTAATCTGTGGGAATAATTAGGAATATCACTTTTAGTTTAGGCAAGTTGTTTTAGTTTCGAAGAATTGACGATGGATGAGAACGTGATATTTTGTAAATTTACTTGCCTGATATTCAGATATATATTCTTGACTCATTAAATTTATAGCGGAATTGCAGTGACAAAAGATGGTAACATTATTGTATAGGTAGGTTGCTTTCTGTGGTGTATCGATAGCTCTTAAAATTCGTGTGTTAATGGTAAGTCACGAAAGAGGTTCGGTTAGGGAAAAAGAAAAAAAAAATATTGACATTTCACTTGATAGCGCACCGAATTAATCTGTGGGAATAATTAGGAATATCACTTTTAGTTTCTTTAGCTTCACAACCCAAATACACTAAAGAATAAAAGAAAGTGCAAGGGAAATAATTGGTTTAAATTTGATTATAACGTTTACATATTGAAACTAAGCAATAAAATTTTTTGAGTGTATATATTTTTCTCTGGTGCTTGATAATAGCATTAATTTTTATAGTAATTTTAGCTTATTAAAAATCGTGAAAATTCCCAGAATGATAGTCATGATTGTATTGCAAAGTTATTCCATTTATTCACAACAGAATGAGTTTCCAAACGAGATTTATACTGAGTTATAAGTTCTCGAAAAGGTTAATTTCAGGTGGCCGTGTGGTTTTATAGAAGGCATATTTTTGTATGAATTCTTTTGGTTATAAATAGTTCTCATAAAATATACTTTATTTACATTTTATGCATTCGTTCGATGCTGTTGGCACACTCTCCCTCGATGAGTCTTTGGACTCCCTGGAGGTGTCACATAATAATAATAATAAGTTAACAATCGTGTATTCAGTTCATTGCCTTATTATTATTAAAAAATAGTACCTGTTGACGTATTTAGCAGGCTCCTAGAAAGTGGATTTTGTTTGAAATAGTTTTTGAATAAACATAAATAGCAAGAATAAGAATAATAAAAATTTAAATGGAGGTTTATTAAGTTCACGAGCCTATCAAAATTTAGTTGTATCGAATTGGATGAGTTTTCTCGCTTTCGTTTTGTATTTATATTTATCGCAGAATGTCGCCTTTCCCCTGAATTCTTTTTAAGAGTTTTTTTTTTCTTCTTTATGAAAATAAATGTGTACCAGTCGCCATAATTTAGCCCTGCAAGGGAAGAAAAAGCATTGCATTACTCGCATTTCCACAGTTTATTGACTACTGAAATGGGTTCTGTGCCTGTTTTTTGAGATTATCTTTCGTTTTTTCTTTTTTTTTAGGCATTGTGCATTGTGACTTGCAGAGATAATGATGTAATTTAGATCTAAGCGTAGGATACGATATCTTATTTGAAGAAAATCTGCTATTTGCAAACTTATCTGATTATAGATTTTAATTGTATTGATAATGTCATACTTGTGCATATGATTTTCTTGATTTTGTGAGGCAAGACCAGAATTTAAGCAAATGCGACATATTTGATTCAGCTCTTACTTATGTGCAGTTTTTATGAATTTGAAATACGAAGGCTTTACCCAAACTTATTTTGAACGACGTTTTATTTTTAAAAGTAAATTCAGAGCAGAAATGGAGTTTATTTAAATGTATATTTTATCTGCATTTTTAAATTTAAACATGCCTACATTTACATTTAGATTATTTTTTTTTCGACTTTTTAATTCATTACTTTTCGTAATTCTTAGAAAATCGGTACCACATGCCGACATTTTAAAATTAACATACAAGAAATTTCAGTTCACCCTTTACAATGGTATACGAATGTAACCAGAATCTCTACTAATAGTTCCTTCACATCGCGACATGACATTGACTAGACTTTTCGAGCCTTTTCAGCTAACCCGTTGGGCCTTGCGACTACTAATCTTGTGAATCACTGTGCCAACTCACTGCTATATTGTATACTGTACTTGGTTCAAGAAGTGAGATGGATTTGATTCATTTTGAAGAGCAGATTACACTCTGATATTCCTAGACTTTGCAAACTCAAGAATACCGCATTGCAGATTATTTGTATAAATTAGAATTGCCGTGGATAGAGCTTGCGGCATAGATAGAATGGTTTTCTGATATCTTTAAGTAATAAATAAAGCAGGTATAGTTGAAAAGAATGCGAAGTTGGACTTCAGGGCTCTGTGTCCTTGGGCATTGCTATATATATAGTATGTTTTACATTTTGGAAAGAAGAAATTATAGACGTAGACTGTGTTCTGGAACGAATCCCACCAGTATGGTGAGACCTCGCTCCATAGGTGTGATAATGGCAAACCGTAGAAAGTGGCAGGATTATTTCAGACATAAAAGCAGGTAAAGAATAACTGCTATGCTGAGAACAAAATACTTACCAATAGGGCGCAAGAGGGGAATTTTCCCCCCGGCCCGCGCTTTTAAGGGCGTGCATATCACACACACAATAAATAAATGAATAATAAATTTATTAAATAAGAGAGAAAAATTAAATATTCAGAATCAGTCTGTTGTAGAAATAAATTTTATGCAATAAATATTATGTATAATAATTATGAAATAATTATTAGCCACTGAACCACAGCCACTGAGCTACACAGGCTTCAATTATGAATTATGTGTTTATTTTATTAGTCATCCAAATATCGCTGGCCCCAGCAACAAAACACCCTCACATGCGCTGTAAGAAATTTAGTCATCTTTGATATTTTGTCGTTATGAAGTTACATTTGTCAAGATACGATGATCGAACTTATTTAACAGTTTGTTCCATCCGTCGATTCATTAGATATCATCAAATGCCACATGGTCTCTCCGCTCCTCGGTAATGAGGCACACTACTGTGCCACATCACCAGGTGGTCCTGTTGTATGCTTTTCTGGAGGCTTCAACTCTGAAGACTGGATATGAAGATGAGAGATAACGAAGTGGGAATACGTTTGGCACATGTTATTAAATGATATTTTCAATGTGTACAAGATATCACGTCACTAGTTTCGATGTAACTTTTTTCTGATTTAGAAAATGCATATACATTATTTAGAGATAAATATACAATCGGGCTTCTTATTTTATCATTTACTGCGTGTTGATCTAATTTAAAATTTATTAAATTATCACTGCTCCAGTTAAAATTATAACATTATATGTTAAAGAATTGTACATTATTTAAAAATAAAACTTTTTTTAAGTAGTTAGCTGTTCTTTATATACGACTGGACACATATATTCCGAGGTGGATTTGAGATTTTTTTTAAAAAAAGCATAGGTTTCAGAAAGAAGGGTGTTTACAACTATTGGCGCCTCATCATATTTTCTAATATGGTGTGTCCATATTATTGTTCATCCTTGATATGGACATATGGTTGCCCATATTTCAATAAAATAGAATAATGAGCGAATTATCTGTCTAATTTTAAATTGTATTGCCAAGAATTTTTTTTTAATCAAAAATAAAAATAATCTCGCAGAAGCGGTCAAAGGGTATAAACTATTAATTTAATTAAATTGATGTGAATTGAATAAAATCGATTATAAACTAATCAGTATAAGATTTAGTGTGTATGATTTTTATGATTTATCGAAGAAATTTAAACATATAGAAAATATTGAATCCTCATGCAATTTCTTTTCCCATTTCCTCCTTGCTAAGCATAGTATGATGACATTTTAAACTATCTACATTTATCTTAATAAACTGAAAATACTTCCAATTTAGATATATTGTGCTTAAACATAATTTCTGGGGAAACTGTTCAGTAGACTGCAGAACGCGAATATCGTGGTCGACAGTTCTATTATTAACTGATTACATCCTGTATTATATTTCTAATGGTGAAGGAAGAGGGAAAATGTCCACATTTGAAAACATTCAAAGGTGGCAATCTCTAACTACATTTCAACTCCAAGGTTGTGTTGTAATCAGTAAGGAAAAGAAGATTTTATATATTAGAGCAGTATGGTAGGCATTGAATGAACTGCAATGTACTTTCCATGATGAAATTTAGAGTAAAATTATTATTATTATTAATGATGTACTAATAATAATTTGATTCGTTCAAAATTATTTGTTTTTTTTTTATGTAGCCATTAGCACTGCAGCATATCAAATAGCCACTAGAATAGTAAAAATAAACTATAATAATAATATATAGTAAAATTCGAACTATATTATTATTATTATTTATATATTATTATCATTATTAATTGCCACCTCCAAGGAATACAAGGGCTCATCATAGGTGGACATTCCACACAACCTACTGTCTCCACTATTTAATTATCCATCTACACTCATCTGCACTATCCCTCCACCATGCATTTACTCGCTATGCTACTTTCCACCAAATATGAATTTTGTGTGTGCCCTTGGTTGATTTGTCTGTATATATGAAATTTGTTATTCTTTGATATAAAATTTGGCTGTTCTTTTATTGCTTACATTGCTAAGAGTCTTATTTTCTGTTTGTGATAAATTTTTTGATTTCTTTCTTTCTTCTGTCTCTTTGCATAATGGAGATTATTATCCTGTAAGGTATTCCATAATTAATCATTTTATTAACTTCTCTAAGTGCCTCTGTAGCACAATTGAAAGAACAATAGAAATGGAAAGGATGTTAGTTTGGTCCTTGTTGTGATGAAAGGAATCTCTATATGAGCTTTTTTTTTTTTTTTTCACTTGAAGGTATGGTATCTTGTACAATGGTAGCAGGATTTTCTCTCTCAGAGAATTAGGTTTTTCATCCCCCATACAGGCAAATTGACCAGGATGACATGTTCAGTTTATAGACAAAAATGCTGTTTGTGGTGGGCAATAGATGGTGTGGTGTGTAATTGGTTAATTAAGTAAGTAGCAGAGAAGGTGTGTAGAGTAGATACCTTCCACCAATGGTGGTGGTAGTGTGTGTAATAATATATAATAATTATTGTCATTATAGATTACTCCATTACCTATTTCCATAAATCATATAATAAAAATAAATCCAAATAAGCTGTCAGTTATCATTGCAGATAACACATTAAACAATTCTAATCCCTTCTTTCTAAACACAAGCAGTAGTCTATGAATAAGATACATTCACTTCTGAAATAAACAAATTTTGAAAGTGAAATGAATTCATCATTATTTTCAAATTTGTTCCGATTCACATTAAAAAAAAGTATGAATGCTAAATAAGCATTCTGGCATCAGCAGTAAATAAGAATGAATTACTGTACAGCAGTTTAATCATTTCAGTTCATTAGCCTGTGATTAATTAATATTGAATGAATCATCGTTCCTTTTACTACTCACAAAGCCATGTGTACATGGCTTTGTGAGTAGTAAAAGTAACATGTACTCACCTTGTGAGTACATGTTGGATTGACAGTATCTAGAAGAAATGGATATTAAGCAAAAATAAATATCTAAAAGAAAGCATCGTGATGTTTTATTATTATTACTGTTATCATCCTGACATCTCCATGAAGTTGAAATGGTGTTGATTTATCATACTGATTCCTCTCCACTATTTCTGCATCTCCCAGGAAATAAAGATGACAAATCTGAGCAGAGAAATCCAGATATGGTCATATCAGAACCTTATAAAAGGAATAATAACTTCCATAACACTAATTGTTCATATGATTTCAATATAAAAGTGATTTATTGGATATATTTTCTTTTTTTGCAGTGTATTTTCTTTGAACTTCAACTCCCTTTTTGTTGTTACTCGCAAATCTCTATCATGAGACAATACTGCGATTTTTTGCTTTGCATTCCCATCATAACATTCACTTTGCCGTTGAATAGGCAACCATTCACAGTGCATCTATATCATTCTGCAGGAGTCTATGTCACCTTTATTTTCCGTTTCCTTCTCTGGTTTAGCAAAAAGCTCGATCATTACCTTCTTAAATCATTACTGGTATCATTAATATACAAATATATCTGAATTATACAAATTATAATTTGTATAATCAGCCTATGTATTGAACTCTGTGACACATGGTTGATCACTTGTCTTCTTGATTCTATTATAGTCTTCATCCTTTATCTATCTGCCATCCTCTTAACCAGTTTATCCATGTTATCAGTTTCATATCCTTTTCCATTTGCTCATGTAATAGATTTCTGTGTGGTATCCTGTCAAATGCTATGGTAAAGTACAGCAGTATCATGGTATGACTGTTTTGTTTCTCACTGAACTATCACTTTATTATAGAAAGTTTACAAATTAATAAAACAAGATGCACCATCACAAATCTGTGCTTCCCCTCCCACCCACTCCTCTTCCATAGAGTATCGTTCCTATCCCATTTCTGAATTCTGACCTTAACCAACTTATCCAACATGCTAATTGCTCTTAGTACTATGATACTGATGTGCCGGGCTCCATTTGCCCACTCACCACTGGTGAGCTAGCAGATACCATTTTCAATGCTGTTCTAAATACAGTCAAAATATATCACATTTTATTATGGGCATCTGCCATATATTTATTAAAGAAGTTTTATTCCTTCATAGACTGTTTGTCCCTCCTTCTAAAAGTTAGTTTATATGAAGATATCCTCTCAAGATATGCTTCACTGTTGTTTTTGAAAGATAAAGTAATTCCAATCTATGACAACATGCTGCACTATTTATATCTGTTCCGAACTTAAACCTACTGGGCATTCGCTGGTTAATTTTGAAATAAATAATCAAGAATTCTTGAGCATTTTATTTTGTATGACTAGCAAGCCATCACTATTCTTTTTACAAAAATCAGAGATACCGTTAACAAAACAAAACAAAAAATTAAAAAAAAATTAAAAAGATCAATTTTCATTTGTTTCTCTGCCAACCATAATACAAAATAGGATGAATTTATTCTTCCTACATTCTCTTTAAACTTAAAACCAATACTACTATATTACAATTGAACAGCACAATATTGGCGTGAGCTCATTTTAGTAATTCAGGATATGAATTTGCTTGGTGTAATTATATACTTGAACATTTTACATATTATTGAAAAGCTTTTTAGTACTGTTATTTAAAAAATACTGTTATCTGGCAAAGATGTATTGTAAAATGATCATGTGACTGACATCCTGAATGGTCAGTCTGGTTTCACAGCGAGTGCTAACTACTTCTTATTTTTTTCCTAAATTTTATTACATGTTGAATTATTTTATGATGTTTCATGTTTCATGAAACATGAATTCACCCATCATTATGAACGATGAGTCTTTTGACTCCATGGAGGCCTGAATAATAATAATAATAATAATAGACAAAAGGAAACACAAACTGCATTTTTTGTAAAATGATGCAAAGCTGAAGGCAAATGAAAGGAATGAGAAAGTATTGAAAACACTAGACAGAGTTCAGTTGTGTCATCAAGTAAGATGCACTTTCCAAGACAAGTGGTTGCATTATGAAGACAAAGTTGCATTTTGTAATGTATGTAAAAATATCTTGGGATTGCTGACCGTAACCTTAGATTACTACAAGACTTTTGAAGATCTTTCAAAGCGGATACATTTAGGTTCCATGAGGTATCCAGTTCTCACAAAAAATGCCATGACATAGACTTGGTCAGAGATCACCCAGAAAATATATCTCTGACTGCTTGGAAAAGGAAGATGGATTCTAAAATGTTTGAATACCATAAGGGCCTTTTTGATATAGCCTATTTCAAAAACCTAAAGCCCTGGGAAAAAAAAAAAAAAACATGCTTGTAGACACTGGTTCTGTTCAAGTAATAGAACAGTACCAAAATTATATAAAATATAAAGAATTTGTGTCAGTTATTGTTGATGTCATTGGAGAAGAACTAGTTAAGGGAATTAGAGTGAATCTTCTTCTTCTAGATGCTCCTACAGATATTTCAAATTGAGAGAGGCCTCTCCTTTCTTTATTGAAAAGTTTTGGTGAAAATGAATCAGAAATTGTTAAAGATTCCTCAATGTTTTGATGCATTTACCAGGCCTGAAGATCTGGAAGATTTTGAGAAGGAAGAAATCAAGATTTTGGATCACTTTTAATAAATTTAATGGGAGTTCAAAGTTGTGGGGAATCATTTAAACATACAAGATCTTTTGGAAAGAAGAATGAGTAATAAAGATAATTTGCATTTCTGTCAAAACTTGTTGAAATTATAGCTATTATACTATCACATGACTTTATTATGTGAATGAAGTATTATTCAAAATGTAATAAAAGGGAAGATTTACTCAGCAATAGATCCCTCCAATTTGAATGATTTATTGATGATGCATATGAATGATTCTTCCTTATTTACTGATTAAATCAGCAGATTAGTGGTATTTTGCACCCAGGAAAAGACACATTGGAGAACATAAGAAGCCCTTATGTAAATAAACATATTAAAGAGTGTGCTTTTGTTATGCCATAATAACATTTCTCAGTTTTTAAAATGTCACCTATAAAAATAATCGTATGAATTAGACCGATGCCACTGTCGAGTAATTATTTTTTTGTGTGGCTAGTAGAGTTGAGTTGTATTTCTGAAGCCCTCCTGATGAATCTGTAATTTGTTACTATTGTCTTGGAGACTCCTTTACATAATCTCACTCATTCCATCCCTTAAAATAGGGACATCAGTAGGCATAATTCACAGGATAAAAGACAGATGACTGACATAAAATTGACATAAAGTACATAAAATGGAACAACATACCTTACAACCTAACAGAAAAAAAAATTAACAAAGTCCTAGTAAATTCATAGGATTAAAATCTAGAAATGATTATTGAAGAAGTTTCCCATCCATCTATTCATTGGGCATCATGAGATGCCATGGTCACTCTGTTCCTTGGTGATGTGCCACACTGGTCCTTGCCTGGTGGTCCTGTTGATCTCTCTGATGATCAGTCACTTCAGACACATTATCCATCCATCTCAATTTGGGTTTACCCCTTCCTCTTTTTTCAGGAACTTTACCTTCTATTACTGTTTTGAGAAGTCTTCCTTTCATCCTTTCACTGTGTCCGAAGTATTTCAGATTTCTTCTGTCAACATCTTTAAGGAGCCTTAATGGATCTTTAATGGGTCCTTTCTAGCACATATTTATTTGGCTGCCTAATATCAATAGCCTTCTGTAACACCACATCTCAAAAGCAACTATTCTTGTCCTGTCAGGCTTCTTTAGGTTCCAAGTCTCACATCCGTAAGTTGCTATTGGAAAAACAGCTGCCTCCAGAATCCTCAATTTTGTGTGGAGACAGATTCATCCTTCCAGATTTTAGACTGATCTCTGGCTGTTATTTTAGCAATTCCTAATCTTCTTATGTCCTCTCAACATTAGTTCTTCACATTAATAATTAATAATAACTATTTCCCATAAGGGATATGAATATAATGGCCTGGATGGCCAAGTGGTTAGCGTATCTGCTCTCCAGCCAAAAGGCTGCGGGTTCGAATCCTGCGTGGGTGAGTGGTGGAGACAGAGTTGTAGAGTAGGTGCCCTCCTTCGATGAGTCCTTAGACTCCCTGGAGGTGTCAAATAATAATAATCGACAAGACCTGTTCAAGTTAGGACAATTGAATAATGCTTCACGGCTTTCTTTATAAAGTTATTCCATAAAAAATCTACTCTTATGCAAAATTTTTGTGTTTTTCCAAAGGATTTAGTGTTTAGTAGAGATGGCATGTTCTGCAAAGCCACAATAAATTAAAGATGCCAAAAAATTATACTCTTGGTTTAATCCTTTATCTAAGTGTAAGCAAATAAAAATTTGCACATGAAGTAACATCACGACTGGGCTACTTGTATATAGAGACTAATGACTTCACATTAATTGTTTTTTTAATTTATAGTATAATCAAGTGGAAAAACTTTCAAACATCTATAAAGCCACATTTTTCAACTTCATGATTCTTTATGGTGCTTGTGATGAATGGATTCAGTTCTTCTAGATTTCTTACTCCTAGCCTTTCCTGACATAACATCATTTCTAAGCATCTTTTTCTTTCAGTAATCTTGGCATCCTTTTTCATTCAAGGTGTTACTTTACATCTGTCCAGTTATTTACCCTGTGCAAATCCACCCAACCTTGGAATATTGCTCTCACATGTGCAGTGATGCACCTAAAATCCATTCACAAATTATCTTCAAGCTTATTGTCACCTGATTTAAGACAAACAGTATTTCTTTTTTAACTACTTATTGATCACAACACATTCTGTTTTCACACATTTGTAAATTCTGCATCTTGAGTTGGATCATCATCATCATCATTGGCTTAACAACCCTTTGAGAGTCCTAGCCTTCCTCAGAAGCTTCTGCCACTCTTCTGTATTTTTCAACTTCATGATTCTTTATGGTTCTTGTGACGAATGGATTCAGTTCGTCTAGATTTCTTAGTCGGTCGGATTTCTTAGAAGGTCAAAACGTCAGGAAATTAAAAATAGTTATTTATAACACGGTTGTAAAGTCCATAATTTCCAAAATGAATGCTAATCACCATGCAACACTAAAAGAAAGGATTCTCTATTTTTTGCTTTAGTCATCCAATTACATTCCCCAATAGTTTTGGTGTCTTCTGTTACATTATCCTCCCATCTAGTTCTTCCTGTAGACCTATTGCCCCCTTGGTTAGAGAGAAAGACTTTTTTTACTGGTCTTAGGTCATCCATTCTTATTAAATGTCCAGTTCATTTCAGGCTACAAAAGTTGGATAATTCAAAGTTATTTCCATGGAATTGGCAAAATTTGTTTATATTATTGCAGATATTACAGTGCCAGATGTCATTGATGTGATACTGGTTGTAGATAAATTCGAAGTGCTAGGTATTGCACTTTCAGCCATTTCAGAACCCTTATACACATTCAGCCATGTGTATTAAGGTTCTGCAAAAATACACATTCAGCCATGTGAATAGATGAGATATTGGCTGATGCATTATGAGAATGTTCAAGGAAATTTACATCTCCTGTGACCAAGCTGTTAATTTAAGTTAATCTCAGCTTTAGTAAGGTGCCAAGGCTACAAGACAAGAGTCTTGTAGCCTTGGCATCCCCTGGTCAGGGATGGATATTATAAGATTCTGGAAGCAATAATGATGCATGCATGGGGATGGTCAGCAGAGGAATGAGATGGTCTAGTATTCATGGGAACTAGTTGACTTAAGAGATATATTGGGTAAGTGGTCATAATGGGCAGAAGCAAACATAGAGAATCACAGATTAGGAGTGGTGTGGGGTGGGACTATAATTTAAGAAATGAATGCTTTTGCTTATTTATAAATGCCAGGAATATCAGAAATAAGGGAGATGAGAGTGTTGCATTGATTGAATTTATTGCCCCAAAATAGTTGGAATAAGTGGAGGTTATTATCCCTCTTTATAAGGCTATGATACGACTGCATCTTGACTACTGTGAACAGAATTGGAGGTGGTGGAGAGGATCCAGAGATGAGTGATCAAGCTGGTGACAGGTCTCTGGAATGCTCCCTATGAGGATAGGTTGAAGGTGTGTGTATGGGTTGTAGTTTAGTTGATAGGTGGAAAAGAAAGGACATGATAGAAACTTATAAGTTGCTAAAGGGTTTGTATTGGATTGACAAAAGAAATTTTTTCAGTATCTGACAAATAGAGAGAATTAGGATCACCCTGGAAGTTGGATAAGAGTGCGGTTAGTAAGGGTGTGCAGACCATATTTTTTGTTTGGAGAATGGTGAATGAGTGGAATGGTTTACCAGATTAAGTGCCCAAGTGAATAAGCTTAAGGAGAGGTATGATAGGTATTGTGTGTATAAACACTAGTGTGGGTATCACATGATGAATCGTCTGGAGATACCCATGTAATAATAATAATTATTATTATTATGTGACACCTCCAGGTAGTCCAAGGACTCATCAAGAGAGGGCACCTACTATACAACTCTCTGTCTCCACCAACTACACCAACGCCATCTACCACCACCTCCACTAGCATTTTCACATACAATCACAAACATCCATGTCCATGGTGGGATTCGAACACACAGCCTTATGCTGGAGAGCGGAAACATTAACCACTTGGCCAACCAGGCTCGCAAAGGAGAGGATGAGAATGATATCCTAACTGGAATAGAAACAGAAGGATATGATGTTTTTGTGAGGATATGAAGGACAAGAAAGTGGAAGTGGTGTTGATGGTAGCAGGGGAATTATATCTGCTCAAGGTTGCATGGTACAAGGGGAAAGTAGTTGCATTGGTTTTGAAGGAATAATGGGATATTTAGTTGGATGTTTCTATAGGCCAGGGTATGTGGAGGGTGAAAGCAAAGAAATGTAAAGACAAATTAGCTTAGCAAGAAAGAGATGAATGATCATTATGGTTGATTTTAATTATCGTAATATTGATTGGGATGAAGAATAACATCAGGTAATAAGGAGAACAAAATTTTTTGTGTTCTTGAGGGAAAACTATCTTAGAGCACATGAGGGTTGAATGATGTGAATGGAGTATCTAATCTTCCTTTAGTTGGCAACAGCAGCCCATTAGGTGATCATCTTGGTTGTAGCTAGTCATATGAGAGCTGAGAAGAAAGGATATATGTGGAACTACAGTGTCAGTGCTTCTAAAAAAATTAGAAGACAACTGTTAGCTATAGCATGAAAAGAGGAGAGTTGGATGGAAAGGAGATAGATATATATTTTTTTTATTGTAAATATAACAATTTTATGTACAGGATTAACTGGTGTTTGGTTCTCTACAGTCAGGCAGAGAGGTTACATGATCATATTCTTGTTCAGGTATGTTACATCGAAATATCAGTTATAAGGTGAAGTACATTTTTTTTTTTTTTTTTTTTAAATTAAAGCCATTACCAGTTATTTGACATGATACTGTATCATCATCATCATCAAATTCTTGCCATGTACCCTCAAGGGGTGTACAGGATATGATAGTACTACATGAACAATTTACATCATTACTAACTTCCTATCTACAATTTTCCTCCAAATCAGTCTGTTACTTGCCAAGACTCCAACATTATCAGATCTTATATTTCTGTTGTCTAAGGCACTTTGTACCGTATCAATCCACCTGTATCTTGGTCTTCCTCTGTGTCGTTTTGGTGCCAACCTGGCAGAGAACACCTGTTTTGCAAATAATCTTTTCTCACCCATTCTATTTAAGTGACCATACCACCTGAGATTAGCTCTGCTAATGCAATCCTGGATGCTGACAATGTCAAGGTCTCTCCTAATATCCTCGTTTTTAATATTATATTGCCATTGATGCCATCTGTTCACGCCTCTAATCTTTCTCGGGACTCTCGAATCTGCGGTCTCTAGTCTTTGGTCAAGTGTTTTACTTCTAACCCAGCTCTCAGATCCATAAGTTAAGACTGGTTTGAACACTGTCTTGTATACAGCTAATTTAGTGTTCCAACTAATTTCTCTTTTATTCCATATGAATTGATTCATTTGACTTCCTACCATACCAACTTTGTTGATTCTGTTGTCTGTTTCCATATTTAATTTACCATCTCACTAAAAATCGTGCTTAAGTAGCTGAAATGTTTTACTTGTTCCACAGGTTTTCCATTCAAAACACAGTTGACATTTTCAACGATTCTGCCTATTTTCATTGTTTTTTTTTTGTCTTTTTATTGCTGACCTTCATACCATATCTATTACAACAGTTATTCTGTTTAGTCAGGGAATCTTGCAGGCTTGTAGCAGATTTATTTAGAAGTATAACATCTTCTGCATAAAGCAAAGAGCAGACAATAACATCTCCAATTTTGATATCATGTTTAATACCACTTTCCTTCATAATGTAATCCATATAGATAATGAATAACACAGGGGATAATGTACATCCTAGTCTCATACCAGATTTAACATTAAACCATCTTCCTGTACTTCCTTCAATTATAACTGCTGACTTACAACTCAAATAAAGACTAAGTATTGTTTGATATAATGCCCCATTGACACCATGTAACTGTAGCATATTGAATAGCTTCTCTCTTGGCACCTTGTCATATGCCTTTTCCAGATCAACAAAATTAAAGTATAGATCTTTGTTATATTCCCATGCTTTCTCAACTATTTGTCGTAAAGTTAAGTCTGATCCTGACAGCCTCTATTTGGCCTGAATCCAGCTTGTTCTTCACCAAATATTTCTTCCATAATTTTTCTCAACCGTTTTTCAAGTATACTTGCATAGATCTTGCCAGGAACACTCAGTAGTAAAAATTCCTCTGTAATTCTCACATTCAGTTTTATTTCTCTTTTTATATATGGGTACTATTAGAGCTCTACTCCAATCATTGGGAATTTGTCCCTTTGTCCAGGCTTTCTGAACTATGCAGTACAGCCACTCTAAGACTTTTATACCACCATTCTTCATCATTTCTGGTTGAATATCATCTACTCCTGCTGCCTTTCCACATTTCAACCCTTTGATGGCTTTTTCTACTTCAAGTATGGATATGTATGACTGTTGAGTGTTTTTTACCACTGTGCTATCACTGCTTGTTTCATTATAGCAATTTTTCGAAGTAAGTAATTACTCCATACTTCAAGGATATCTTTTTCTCCCGTTTTCATGTCACCTTTATCATGTCTCCTTTTACAACACTCTTTCCTCCATATCTAAGCTTCTTCAACAACCTCCAGAATATCTTACCATCTTCTTGATATTTATTTTCTATGTTCTTGCCAAAGTCCTCCGATGAATTTTGTTTAGCTAGTTTTACATAGTGTTTAGCTTTCTTACATTTGTCTCCGTATTCTCTAAGAACACAAGCTGATTTATTTGCCAGGAATTTTGATATGCTTTCTTCTTTTCCTTCACTGCCTCTTTAACTTCCTGTGTTCACCATGGAGTTCTGATTTTTCTATCCTTGCAGACAACCTCACCACATGCCTCTCTGGCTGAATCAATCAGTGTTTTCTTCAAGGCTTGCCACTGAATCTCCAAGGTTTGGTTGCTGTTCTCAAACTCTTTCATTTTTTTTTTAAATAATTTTTGTGTATTTTAGTCTACAGTTCACATCTGAGAGCTGCTCAACTTTTATTCGCTTTAAAACTTTCTTATGTTATTCTTTGCAATATGAAATTCAATTTTATCCTGCTCAAGACTAATAATGATCACTTCCAATTTCAAATCCTCTGTACACTCTGGTGTCCTGCAGCAGGGAGAAAACATCACTATCAACAATAACATAGTCAATGAGACTTTTCTTATTCCTTGCCTCTTCTCTCCATGTGAATTTGTGCACATTTTTATGTTGGAACATGGTGTTAGTAATAACCAGTCCATGTCCTGAGCCGAAATCCAACAGGTATTTGCCATTATTATTAGCTTTGTTCTTTTCTCCAAATTTTCCCAAAATATTTTTATATGTCTGACAATCATTTCCTACTCTGCTATTTAGATCCCCAACAAGGACCAACTTTTCCTTTTTCATTGTGTCAGTAGCTTTTTCTAAAGCCTCAAAAAATTCTTCCACTTCTACCTTAGTAGAACCTTCTGTGGGACCATAGGCACAAATAAGTCTCATTGTCCAGTTCCCCATTCTCATATTTTTCCACATTACTCTACTTGAGAGTGACTGATATTCAAGAAGATTAGCCTCATATTTAGTGTTGAATACTATGGCTACTCCTTCTTTTCCTTGATTGTCGTTTCCTGAATATAACATTTTGTATTTATTGCTCAGAAAGATCTCACCAGTTTTGGTCTTTTTTGTTTCAGTCACCCCTATTATGTCGATCTGGTTCTTATCTAATTCCTCAGCTTGCTCCATTTCTTTGCCATTCAGGCTTCTTATGTTGATAGTATCGATCTTTAACTCTGGTGATGTTGAGTTGGGGTGTGTTTCCAGATTTGTTCCATTAGCTGACTTTTCGCTGTTCACCCTGGTTCCCTGGCGAAAACAATGGGGGCTTGTTTAAAGGGGCGACACCCCAGCCGGCATGAAATTTTGTCATGTTGTACCATCATTTTGCATTTTGGTTTAAGCCAATAAGAATACAATTTGTTCGGCTAAATCTCAAATTGGCAGCCCATCCTCGTTTGTTCAGTATCCAGGTAGATACCCAACAGGGTCACCACAAGAAGGTGAGGATTGGACATTAGGTCAGAAGCCTTGGTCGGTTCTCTGCATTCCTTTAAAGGCTATGTGGAGATCTCTTCTCAGTTATATAGCTTTGACCTTTAATCACCCCATAAGAACATAAAATCTGACATGTATGTGGAAGAATATAAAAGTTACTATAGGACAATATTATCTATTTACATGAAAGGGACAGCTGATTAATATTCACACTGTTAAGCACAAAAATCCTTGCTTTGGTGGGAGGGAGGGAGGGGGAAATGGTGTCACATCTATGCTGTAAAGTGGACTATGATGCAGTCGCCGTGCTCAGCCAGGAGTTGATTCTGTGGATCAGTCTTGTGGAAAAGATCTAAGATGTTGATTTGCCTGTGGTGGTGATGCTCGTGTAGGATCTGACTTCTCATCTTTTGTTTGAAGGCTGCAAGGAGTTGGTCAGCTGCCTCTCTCTGTGAAGTTGCTGTGTTGTCTGGTCTTGTATGTCTGAGGTAGAAGCTGTATATTAGCTGTATAGAAACTGTAAACAATTTAGTTTGTAGTCTGCGTAAAATGCATATCGCATGCATCTTAATGTTTTCGCATAACACTTTTGTATCTTAGTATTTTTGTGTATATAGGAACTAAATTTTATAATCTGTAGAGCATGCTTAACTTTTGACAGATTAATATCCGACCTCCATGGAGTTAGAGACTCATTGTGGGAGGTATGCACTATTGCACACAATATTTATCCAACCATGCCTTAAACTGATTCAGTGTATCTACATTCACAACACTCTCAGGCAATGCATTCCACTCACCACCCACTCTCCATGTAAAGAATCTGCTCCTCACTCCTGCTCACACACTCTTTATACAGTTTCCAGCAATAGTCTCTTGTTCTACCCCCCTCCCCTTACATTCTATGAAAAATCTCTTCCATGTTAATCTGATAACAACCCCTGACTAGCTTATATGTCTCAATCATATCCCCACCCCTTCTTCCTCCTATTCACGAGGCTCTGCAATTTACATTTTCTCAATCTGTCCTCATACTCTACATTCCAGTTCCAGTGACCACTGACCGTCTTTGTGAATCTTGTCTGGACCCTTTCCAACATATATGATGCTATGTTATGGGAATAATTAAAAGAAACACACATATTAAAGTGAAAATTATTTAATTGTAAATATTTCATCCTAAGTATCTTAGGACATTATCAGTATAGTAGTTTTAAACAATAATAGGAATAACATACAGTTAGGGCGCATGATTACAATAGAATCTCATTAAAGGTGCATAACGTGCTACAGTAGTACAAAAAAAAAAAATTAATTATTTAACACAATTTTGTATGACAATTTCCAATACTTTAGGAATAATAAGAACGTCGTTGTGGTTTAAGTTTGGTCTGTGTAGTAGGGCTTCAGAACTCTCCTTGTATAAACGTTCATGTTTATATAAAGATCTATGTAAAAGTTTAGACTTTTCCCAATGGATCCTATGGTTTGGATTTTCAATTCCGTGCTGAGAGAGGCCAGATTTCTGCGGTTTAAAAAGACGGATGTGGTCTTGATGTTCTGAGATGCGTTTCTGAACAGACCTACCTGCCTGTCCAAAGTAAGATAATTTGCATGAGCATGGAATCTCATAAACGCCAGGCAACATCAAAGGTGAGAGTTTGTCCTTAGGAGAAGGTAACAAGTTGTAAATTTGGTTGATGGGTTTGTAAGTAGTGGCAAAATTGTATTTCTTCATAATTTTAGAAAGACGTTCTGAGATGCCTTTAATGTAAGGTCAGGGAATCCTATGGACTTCTTCCTGTTTGGTTTGATGTGTGGAGAAGTGACTACTGATGATTTTTTGGGTTGTTTTAGGATTATATCCATTTAGGATGGCTGTATTTTTGATTACTTCTAATTCCTGGTTTAAAGATTCTTCAGAGGAGCAGAATTTGTGTGCTCTGGAAACTAGTGATTTAATAATGCCAGATTTCTGAGATGGATGATGAGCAGAAGAATTGTGAATGTAGCGACCTGAGAATGTAGGCTTGCGAAAGACAGACGTGGCGATATGGAACCGTCTTCTTTTCTTTGGATGTGTAAATCCAAAAAGGAGATACCCTGTGGAGATTCTTAAACCGCAACGACGTTCTTACTATTCCTAAAGTATGAGAAATTGTCATAGAAAATTGTGTTAAATAATTATTTTATTTTATTTTATTTTTTTTTGTAGCACGTTATGCATGTTTAATGAGATTCTATTGTAATCATGCACCCTAACTGTATGTTATTCCTATTATTGTTTAAAACTACTGTACTGATGATGTCCTAAGATACTTAGGATGAAATATTTACAATTAAATAATTTTCACTGTGGTTAATACGTGTGTTTTTTTAATTATGATCGCACCACAGGTTTCGTTATTTAAAAAAAAAATGTTATGGGAATGGCCACTACCTGGAATGCTTTTGACCTGTATTGTGGTCTCATTAGTCAGAGTGGATAAAGGATTAAACAAGAGTATAATTTCTTGGCATCTTTAATTGAATGTTTAAATAGTCGTACAATATACAAGATATTATTGTACATCTTTATTTTCTTCATCACAATTCTAATTAGCATTTTGTTACCCCTCTTTTTTGCAATAATACTTTGATCTTAATTTTCTGGGTTGATTTTAGGACAATACGTGTGAACCACTACCCGTGTTGTGAAATATGCCCTGAATGTTTTCTGTATTTACATTTTTAAGATTCAAAATTGCATTCTATTTCATTATAATATTTGTTTTATTATTACTATTGCAATATATTGGTACCCCCCGGGAGTTGGTTACTCACTGAGAGAGGATCTCCCTTGCAAGTCATACTGTGCTTAAATACTTATCATAATTGCGTAGCACATGGCAGTGAATTTGAGCTGTGCAGAAGAAAGTGATTTTTAATCGGTAAATAGTCCTTGTCCCCCCCCCCCCCCCCCCGTTTTTCTACTTTTTTTGAGTGCTAAATTGTTTCTCTAAATACGAGTATACTTCAGTGGTTGTTTTTTGGAAGTTAGTTGCTGTCGCGATATAATATATTTTGGTTACCGTTGGAATCGAATGCATAACGGTGGAAGACAAAACAAAGCTAAGTTTTCATTACTGTATTTAGTTATATTTCATTTTATTTAATTATATTTAGTGTACTTAAATGTTTTGTTTTGCTTATAATTGTAAATTACTTGTAAATAAATAAGAAAAAAAGTATTTAACGGAATTTATTAATTGAATAAATAACGATTACGCTACTCGCAGTAAGGAATGATGGTGGATTCAGCTGCAGTTGCAAGTGGTGTATCGCGAAGTCCTCCGCCATTTAAGAACTCTATTATAAGCAATATCATAAAGGACTTTGTGGCATGCAGTACTTGCGGCATGTATGCGTCTCGGGAATTGGATATGTGGCTTGTGAAAGAGAGCATATGTGCGCAAAATGCAGGCAGTGGGAGGAAATAAGTGCATCAGAAATATCAATATCCGACCTTGTTGCTCCAGGAACCGGGAATGAATGTAGGAAGACAAGTAGTGTGATAGGAGAGAATGAAAAAAAATATATATATGAATGAGAAAATAATAGTTGATAGTGTGGAAGGCGTGAGTCACTGTGAAAGTTTAGGAGATGGTTTTGTTTGGGAGAGTGAATTTAGATTAAGAGTGACTGATCTGCAGAGGGAGATAGATGAGCTAAAAGAGGAGGTGGAATGTCTTGTGAATGAGAGCAGAAGTATGAAAGATAAGATTAGGAGAATGGAAGAGATAAATACAAGCTGAATCAGAGTAGGGGAGAGAGAGAATTTTGGGAGTGTTAGAAGAGGAGAGAAAGGAAACAGTAGAAGAGAGGGAATGAGTGAGAGGTATGGGAGTGATAGAAGAGGAGAGAATGGAAACAGTAGAAGAGAGGGAATGAGAGAGAGAGGTATGGGAATGCTAGCAGACGAGATGATGGAAACAGTAGGAGAGACGGAATGAGAGAGAGAGATATGGAAGTGTTAGAAGAGGAGAGATGGAATGAGAGAGAGGTATGGGAATGCTAGAAGACGAGAGGATGGAAACAGTAGGAGAGATGGAATGAGAGAGGAATGTGGAAGTGTTAGAAGTGGATAAAATGGAAACAGTAGGAGAGAGGGAATGAGAGAGATGTATTGGCATGCTAGAAGAGGAGAAAATGGAAACAGTAGGAGAGAGAGGTATGGGAATGCTAGAAGAGAGAATAGCAGTAGAGGAGAGGGAATGAGAGAGACCTGTGGGAATGAAAGAAGAGGAGAGAATGGAAACAATAGGAGAGAGGGAATGGTAAGAGGTATAATGTATAGCGACTCAATGATCCATGGTGTTCAAGATAGGATGCGTGAGGAGTGTTTGCCAGGAGGAACAATAGAAAGGGTGGCTATGGCAATTAAGAGAGGTGAAAGGGTTGATGAGATGATTGTGATGGTAGGAACAAATGCCTTGAGTGGTAATGTAAGTTGGGCAGCGAGAGATATGAGATTTTTGCTTGAGGCTGTACGGAAGAAGGCAGAGAGAGGAAAAATAGTGTGTGTTGCCTAGGAATGATAATGACAAGCTGAGCAGAAGAGCAGTAATATTGAATGACATAATAGCTAGCATGTGTGACAAGAGAGGACTGGTATATGTGGATGCTTGGAGTGCATTTGAGGAAGGAGAGGAATTGTATGCAAGAGACCGCTTATATTTGAATGAGGAAGGACGTAGGAATCTGAAGAGATTGCTGTTCTGAACGAGTCAGTGTGTCCCAGGGAGGATAATAGCAGGGGTGGTCTCTTGTGGGAATGGATACTTGGGTGAAGGGAGACGACATCAGGTAACACTGAGCCCAGTTGAGTCTAGAGGGGATGATGCTGGGTATAGAAGCAATGGCATTTATATGCTTTATACTAATGCCAGGAGTATCCGGAATAAGGGAGAAGAATTGGTGGCGCAGATAGCATCAGCCTGGCCAAAAATTATTGGGATCACTGAGACGTGGTTGAACAGAGGAGGATATAATAACAGCAATAGAAGTCACTAGGTACACATTTTTTGGCAGGATAGGAGGGGAAAGCGTGGTGGTGGGGTACTGCTTATGATAAGTGACGACCTATGTCCTCTAAGAGTGGAGGCTTTGGAAGGAAGTGAGACAAATGATTTTGAGAGCATGTGGTGCGAGGTAGAGGTAGGCAAGACAGGATATTTAGTGGGGTGTTTCTACAGACCCAGGAGCAAAGAGGATGGGGACCAGGAGATGTTTAGACAGTTAAGTTTGACAAATGCAAGAGGAATGATTGTTATGGGAGATTTTAACTACAGTAGTATAAATTGGAGAAAGGAAGATGCATGTAGCAATAGGGGAATGGAATTTCTAGAATTCTTGAGGGACAAATGTCTTAGGCAACATGTAACAGAGGGAACAAGAGGTTCAAGAGTTTTGGATTTGGTTATAGCATCAGAAGAGTTGATAATAACTGAGATGACATCTCTCCCACCAGTTGCAGAGAGTGACCATACGGTTTTGACTTGGAAAATGAATAGACATGCAGGCATATCAAAGAGACAGGAACTTATGTGGAATTATAAAGCAGGGGATTATAATAGTCTTATATATCAACTTCGGGAAGTTTCATGGAGGGAGGAATTGGAAGGCCGGGATATCATTAGTGCGTGGGAAATTATGAAAGAATGTTTGTTAGCAGCAATGGTAAGTTGTATACCACGAGTGAAGAAGAGGACACAATTTGGAGTAAAGTGGATGACAAACGATATTAAACAGGAATTGCATATGAAAAAGAGGCTATGAAAGAGATATAAGGAGACAAGTGAAGAGAAGATGCATGAAGAATATAAGACACAGGCCAGAAGAATGACTAGTGTGGTAAGGAAAGCGAAACTGGAATATGAGAGGAGATTGGCCCTAGGATCCAAAGAAAATCCTAGGGAATTTTTTAGCTATGTGGCCAGTAGGAGGAGAAATGACTGTGGAAGAATGATATTGTGGGATAAAAATGGGAATAGAGTGACTGATGCAGATGATATAGTGGAATTGTTCAGTGAACACTTTATTGGAGTATTTCATCCTAGAGGAGTCAGTTTTAATGCTAGAGGGATAGGGCAGGTTCGAGGTTTAGAGGTACAGGAGGAGAGTGTGTTTCAGATACTGAGTACTCTGGATGTCAGTAAAGCTGTGGGACTGGATGGTATTTCACCTCGAGTTTTGAGAGAATGTGCTAGGGAACTGACAGTGAAATGTCAATGAAAGTCTGGCTTTGGCAAAGGTGCCCAGGGAATGGAAGGAAGGTAAGATAGTGCCATTGCATAAGGGTGGTAACAGACTGGAAGTGTCTAATTATAGACCAGTTTGTGTGTCATCAGTAGTTATTAAGATCCTGGAGAAAGTAGTGAGAGACCGTATACAGCATTGGGCAGATGAGGGTAATGTTATCTGTAAGAGTCAACATGGATTTGTGAAAGGGTGCTCTTGTCTTAGCCATATGCTAGCCTTTTATAATAAAGTTACTACAAGAACATTAGATGGGGGAAAGGCATATACTGCAATTTTCTTAGACTTAGCGAAGGCATTTGATGATAAGCTGATATTTAAGTTGCAGCACATGGGTCCGGATGTCAGATTGGTCAACTGGATTCAGGATTGGCTGTCTGATAGGTATCAGAGAGTTGTGTATGGTGGAGCAGTTTCAAGGAGCCAGAGGGTTAGAAGTGAGGTCCCACAGGGCTCAGTACTAGGACCTATATTGTTTAACCTTTATATCAATGACATTGCCAGTGGATTGCAAGGGGATATTCAGTTGTTTGCGGATGATGCGAAGCTGGGAAGGATTATTAGTAATAGTGCAGATGTGGTACCCCTGCAAGAGGATTTGAATAAGCTAGATAGATGGGCAAATGAATGGGGGTGTCAGTTTAATACAGCAAAATGTAAGGTCTTGAGGTTTGGGAAACATCGATGGGATGCTGCATTCTCTGTGGGAGAAGTTATACTGGAGGAAGTAGGGGAGACAAGAGATCTGGGGTTGATGATTGATAGAAACCTGAAATTTAGGGGACATATTGCAAAGGTGGTGAAGGTAACACAGAGGATTGCTGCAATTATGAGGACACTGACCTACAGAGATAAAAGGGTTATCATTCCGTTGTATAAGTCTCTGATCAGACCACACTTAGACTATTGTTCTCAGATTTTTTCTCCAGGATTTGAAGGGGATAAATTAACTGTGGAAAGGATACAAAGACGGATGACAAAGATGGTTTCAGGACTGTACAAGGATGGTTATGAGGATCGGCTGAGGGAATGTGGACTGCAGAGTTTGGTGGATAGAAGATGGAGAGGTGATATGATTGAGACTTTTAAACTGTTGAGAGGTGGTTACAGGGTTGACACTGGGGAGTTCTTTTGCTTGGTTGAACAGTGGGAAGGAGTGATGACAAGAGGCCATCCCTGGAAGTTACGAAAGGAAACACTGTGAGCAAGAGGGTGAGGAGTGGTTTCTTTGCATGGAGAGTGGTTGAACCAGATGGTTACGAAAGGAAACTGTGAGCAAGAGGGCGAGGAGTGGTTTCTTTACATGGAGGGTGGTTGAACCGTGGAATACATTGCCTGATGGAGTGGTGAGAGCAAGAATGATCAATGAGTTTAAGGAGTGATATGATAGACTTTGTGTTTCTTAAGGAGGGACCTCCCCTCGATGAGTCTTGACAGACTTTATGTTCTTAGGAAGGACCTTCCACGATGAGTCGTTTGACTCCATGGAGGCCTGAATAATAATAATAATAATCTTCCTTGAAATCATTCAATCTGAAGATGTAACTGAAGCTACTATATTGATAGCTTATTTCCTTCACTCACCACATATCATGAAAGAAACTGGACCTGACATACTTCCCAGACATTGTAACTCAGCTTTCAGTATGATTCCAAGTTCCCTACCCCACTTCAATACACACCTATCATGAATTGTAAAATTTCCATTCTGTTTACATTATTTCATCATCTACATTCCACCCAGGTGACCATATCTTACCACAAATGGTCCAGAGTGGTCTTATCAAAACCTTGTATAGTGAGAAAATAACTTCGTATTCCTCTCAGTTATTGTTTTCTTTAACACTGTAGTTATCCAGTGTGATCTTAGCAACGTGGCCTTTAAACTAATTCACTGCTACTATCATCTGTAAGTCTCTAGCTTCATCATCAGATTGCAGCAAATTCCCATTATAATATTCAATCTGCTGTATTCTCAGTTCAGAATGCATAGCTCTGCACTTATCATATTAAACTGATACTCATTATAATTTACCCATAGAATCAGTAATAGAATCCTTGCAGGCCAATTAAAGTTGGCCTGCAAGGATTCCGTATATTACATCTCATCACCCAATCGCACTTATATGCATCATCATATAATTAGATATTCCCTTCCAGACCAATCCCAGTGTCATTAATACCATATTTACTCGAATATAGCTCGTCCTCGTGTATGCCTCACATCCGTGATTTACTTTACGAAAAAAGAAATTGCAAAGTTTCGCATATAGTTCGCACACGAAAAAAGTTTAAAACTTTTAAGAAATAGATGATGAATGTTGTTATGGCAGTTTCAGATATTTTGGAATTTGGTTATAGAGAATTAGCATTTCAACTCTTCTTCTATCATCACTTCCAATCATCGGCTCGACTTTGTCGTTGAGTTGCACGATCTTTTGTTAATACTGCACCAATCATATGCATAGAAATGGAAGTAGCCAGTAGAGGAAATGTGGGAGTGAGGACATTGACTTCTTCTTGATCTTGAATTGCATGGAGGTGGATTAAGAGACCATCATTAGAACTGTTGTGCAACTGGATTTTGAGAGCTTGGGAGATATGATTTCACCAGAAATAATTAATTTAATTACAGAAGCATTGTCTCTGAAAGATTCAAATATGTCGCATGATGAAAGTGAGCTGCCGATCGCATAAATAACGTTGATAATTAACATTTAAATGCATACATTTTATAAATAATGTGAACAATTATAAACTGTAATGAATACTGAGGATTTAAATGTGAACCTCAATTTAGTTTTTTTTTGTGAAAACTTTACTTTCCAAAAATCCCTGCGTACATCTCTTGCCACGATTTTTTAACTTTAATTTTGGAGAAAAAAGTGCGAGGTATATTTGAGTAAATATGGTATATATTATTTGTGTATTGCAAATATAATATGTCAGACATTTCTTTGTTAAAGTGATATTCCAGTTTAATTTGTTGTTTGAATAAACTGTTGCAGACAGAAAATAATATTAGAAAAAATATTAGAGATAGGAAATGTACAAAACTGTGGTCTGCATTGCCAAGAGGAGAGATTATTTCTACAGTGTCTCTGGAAGAACTGCTGGTCAAAAAACAGATCCAGAAAATTTGGAGAGTGAAATGGGTTATCAGGAATTCGAGTGGGTAGATGTACGAGGGTGGTCTGAAGAGTTCTTGGCCTCGACCATAAATGCTAAAACTATCGGCAAGAATTTTTTTAAGTTGGTACATCTGTCATAAGCATCCATGTGAAATTACAAGTCATTATATCAAGTAGTTTAATTTATACAGCTGCCTGAAGCAAAAGTGTTGTCTGTATCCCTTGAAATGAATAAAATTGAGTATCTTGGGATTATAAAATTCTTTGTAAAAGAAGGTTTAACGGCAAAAGAAATTCATTCAAAGTTCATAAAAGTTTATGGGCACTCTTCTCCTTCGTTTTTGACAATTAAGAAATGGGCTGCCGAGGTATAAATGCGGCTGTACCAGCCTGGAAGATGATCTACGTAAGTGTAACAACACCATGATCAACACCATATGGTATTGGATGACTGGTGAGTCAGAGTGCATGAAATTGCTGAGACTATACACATTTCAAAAGAATGTGTAGGATATATTTTGTATGAAGAATTGCAAATGAAAAAGCTTTGCGCAAAATAGGCACCGCGCTTGCTCACAACAAATCAAAAATGCACTCACATGAAAATCTCTGAACAGTGCTTGGAGTGTTTTAAAAAGAATAAAACTGATTTTGTGCATCAATTTATTACTATGGATGAGACTTGGATTCACCATTACACACCAGAATCCAAACAGCAGTTTAAACAGTGGACAGAAGCCGGTAGTTCAGCAGCAAAGAAGACAAAGTCGGTTTCATCAGCAAGAAAGGTCATGGCATCAGTGTTTTGGAATGCTAAAGCCATTTTGTTTATTAATTATCTTGAAAAGGGTAAAACAATAACCAGGGAATATTATTCCAATCCAGTGGCCTAGATAAGGGGGGGTGGAAGGGACGGTCCACCCCAGGCAGCACTTTGAACCTTACCCTATACGTCGTTTTGACTTTTTGTAGTATTTTTGGTGTGTATTGAGATGAGTGGCAAAAGCTATAGCAAGCAGACTAGACGAAAAAATCGTGAAAAAATACCCAGTTTGCAGAAGGAAAAAATCATCTTTCATCAGGACAATGCACCTGATGAAAGGTGTTTTGGCAATGGAAAAATTACACAAAAAAAAATCCCACAAAGGTGTTTTGGCAATGGAAAAATTAAAGGATCTGCACAATGAATTGTTGGAATATCCACCCTATTCCCCAGATTTGGCAACCATTGACTTCTGTCTCTTCCCAAAACTAAAACTCTTCCTCACTGGTCAGCATTTTTCTTCCAATCAAGACATGATTGCAGCTGTAGAGGGCTATTTTGTAGATCTTACTGAGAGCCACTACAGGGTTGGGATAATGGTGCTGGAGCATCGCTGGAATAGATGTATGTCTTAAGGGAGATTATGTTGAAAAATAAAAATAATTTTGAAATTATAAATTTGTTTTTTGAGTGTTAGGCTGAGAAATTTTCAGACCACCCTCGTACATCAGTAAGCCATCAAAATGCTCAGGATTTTGGTATAATCAAGTTTTCAGGATTATGGATTTCAGTTTGGTTGATAGAATTTGTATGGAGGTAGCAGGGTTTTTTCTCCCGGAAACTCAGGTTTTTCATCCTGCATACAGACAAATCGGCCCTTCAGAACACACGCAATTTACAGACAAAAAATACTAGTTGTGGTGGGCAATAGATGGCGTTGATGGAGATGATTCGTAGTAAAAGTTCGTTGTAGTGGTTGAGACAGTTGTAGGCGTGATGAGTCCTTGGACTCCTTGGAGGTGTCAGGAATAATAATAATAAAATGAAGTGGAGACGAATGAAAATTTGATAAAAACATGAACTTCATTTCTTGTTAAAGTAATCACAGTAGAATAAAGAGAACGTTTGTGGAAGTTGTGCAGTATACTCATTGAGGAATGGATAAGAATTGGTTTTCTAAATTCATATTTCCTTTTATTTATTGAGGGTAGGTATGTAAACATCAACCTCAAATATTAATCCATCTTCATTCTATAGGATGTGACAGAAGAATGCTTGTATTTTAAATAGGGTGACCAGATTTTTATGATGTCAATCCGGGACAAGACAACTTTGATATAATATGTTTTATTTCAAACAATTAACTTAGCAATTCTTATTCCTTCAAACATTTCATAACACAAAATAATAAAATTACATTGTAAAAGATTTTTCCTAATACTTATCCACCACCTTTATTTTCTTTAAGAATTCTTCATTTCCGTACATCGAACTGATTGAGCTCTTTGCTGTTTATCCAATGATTGTAAAGGCAGGCCTTAATAGCTAAACATAAAAATTTAAAAATAATTTAGAAAAAATAATATAAGCTATAAAAAAATTTACCGATCAATCCATGTTACAGCCTGAAATAAACGTTGAAATTGCAAAACAGAAGTGCACTTAAATTATGTGGAGTATATTCAGAAATGTCTGCTTGCAACACTGTGACACTGTCAAAATTCATGTCGACTATTTACAGAATCCGGGATGTATACTGAAGTGGGACACTGCATTAAAATCCGCGACTGTCCTGCTCGATTTGGGATATCTGGTCGCCCTAATTTTAAATGAAAATATTAAGATAACCAGAGAAAAATATCGAAATGATAGTTTGCAGTGTAAAGTTTTTTCATTATTATTATTATTTGGGATAAACAAAGTTCAGAAAGTTGCACAGTAACCTGTATCTAATTTTGACTTGCAACACATAGTGAAGTCACTTTTGATTTTTATCTTTATCCTTTACTTTACCTTATAAGATAAAAAATCTAAGGGAGTAAAGGTCAGGAAATGTTGTTGCACTACTGTAACAGGTATAGTGGATAACATTTTGATATGTAAGTGTACAAGCTTGTTTATTGGGATAAATGAGCTTGTACTGGCTTCAGATGTAACTCAGCTTTTGCTATCATGTTGGAGGCTTGATAGAAAGTATACAGCACTCAAAAAAGATTAAAACAGACTTTAAAACTTCCAGTATTTCATCTCAGTCACTGAGACATCTTCAGGGATTACAAAAAAAGTAATGCAACACACTCAAATACCACACAATACTAAGCTAACCATGTGGGTGATTCTAAAGTCCTATGTAGGTGGTGCATCCTCTATGTGCACCCAAATGGTAGGTGGCTTAGATTGTAAGGTGGAATCTCTGATGATTAATGTTTCCCAAATTTTCGGAAGTTTAATGCCCGTATTTATTTAGATTTGGTTGCTTTTTGAGAGCTGCTGCAGATTCTAAAAATAGTCTCTCTCTTTTTTTTAATTTCAATTTACATTGGTGGAGCATGTTGGTTTTTTCCAAGAGATCCTGTGGGTTGTATCCAAAACATGGTCTTCCAGGCCTGACTGATCATAGTCGTGGTTGCAGATGTATGACTTGTGTTCTTCTAGGCAAATGGTTGCTGATCTGTCTGTCTGTCCAAAGTACACCAGCTTTCAGGAACAGGATATTTTATAAACTCCAGGCACTGAGAAGGGAGGGAGTTGATCTTTGGTAGAATAGATAAGGATAGCAAGTTTGCTGTGGGGCTTAAATGCTGTGTAAAGGTTGTACCTTGGATGTAGGGTATGGTGATGGCATTTCTGAACTCCTGAAGAGAAGGCCGAAGATTGGGAGAACTGATTATTTTTTTAATACTATAATCGCTGTAGCCATTGGAGAGGAAGGTGTTGTGTATGTGGTTAAGTTCAGTTGAAAGGGCAGTTCCACTGGAACAAAGATTGTGGGCTCTCTTGGTTAGAGTTTTAATAATGCCATATTGTTGAGCAGGGTGGTGAGAGAGTTTATGAATGTATCTGCCTGCATGCATAGATTTTCTATATACAGTGAAGGAAAGTGTACCATTAGGAAGGCGTGTAACTAAGGTGTCTAGGAAGGGTAAACTATTGTTAAATTTTGTCATAAGTGCACCCTAACTACAGCCACTGAATCTTTAATTCTGTTGGTTAACTCTTGTCTCGTAGTAAAGTTAATTTTGATGTGCGCACTTTATCTTTTATACAACCTCATAGAAAAAAAAATTTCAAATGATTAACTCAGTCATTCACAACATGAGAATATGATCAAAAGTAACAAAAAATGGATTGAAGTGCTAGTAGTGATAATAATGAAAGCGAAATGGAAAAACTTAAATGAGAATTGGTAAAAATGAAGATTGGAATTATGCATAAAGAGAAGAAACTGAACATCAGAAGAAGGTATCCACTGATGTAAAGGGGGGGGGGTGAAGAAAGTGTCAAAGGGTTATTGTGGCTTTGTAGGGGATTTGAGCATTAAAGGTATAATAAATAAATAATCTGAGCGATTTGTTTTCAATGAAACAGATTACTGAGGTTTTGCATGAATTTTTGGTAAAAGTGCTTAACATGTTGCCCAAGTATGATAGTAGTGAACTGAGAAGAAAAAGAACAGAAATAATGATTAGCACGATGACTGAGTTATTATGAGTTCAAAGGATGTACAGTTTGTGAATTTGAAGGGAAGTTCATAGTTTTAGGTGTTGGACATCTGGATCAACTGCTGTTTGCTGTACATTCAAGATAACATACACATACTGGATTGCATCTATGTCTACAGCATACCAGGTGCTCACCAGACAGTCCTTTAACTGACTCAGATCTCATATAGGAGGACTTTTCTGCCTGGTCTGTTTTGTTAACATGTCTCATACATTCTCAGTGAATTTCAGATCTGGGCTTTCTGGTGACCAGTGAAGATGTTGCAAGTTGCTATTATGCTTGCTGAACTACTGCTGAACAATTATTGTGCAACGGACAGTCATCCATAAAACAACTGTAACCTGTTGGATAAAAAGTCAACATTGCAGGATGGACTCGATCAGCAAGAAAGTTAAGATATTCCTTGGAGGACACATGATCTTACAGCAATATCAGGGGACCTATTTCGTACCAACAGAACATGTCTAACACCATAACACCACATCTAGAAACTTGAGTTGTGTTTACAAGGCATGTTGAGTTCATTACTTCATGGAGCTTCTGCCAAACTTTCTACCTACTGTTGGTACAGAATAAGGTACCATGACTCGTTGGGCTACATGACCTTTTTCCAATCTTCGAGTGTTCAGTAATGGTGTTCCCAACACCACTATAGATGAATTTTCCAGTTCTTTGCAGAAATCAGTGGTTTCCATATATTCATTTAACTGCCAATGCTGATCCTCTTCAATTTCCTGTGCATAGTATTGTGAGATATGGGTTGGGAACAACCTTCATTAAATATTTTGGTCAATTGCTACATGCAGGAAATCTATACAATCCATCTTAGACTACAGCAATCTCATTCTTTACAGATTGACCATAGTTATGCCTCTTAGACAAGCAATGCGAGTTATTTTTCCACTGATTATACACCTGTGATATTTTACTTTTTGAGAAACCAGTCAGCCCTGCTAATTTCAGAATCATGGCTCCAGCCAGATGTGCACCCACAGTAAACCCTTTATTGGAGTCCAAAAGATCCTTTGTTTTTCCCATTGTGATCAACACTATTGATGATTACTGACCAGCAGCATTTTTAAATAGTTGCCTAGAACATGTGGTGAACACGTGACAAATTTTTTGGCATGCTGCATAAGTGACATTTAAGTACATCTACATAAATGTTTTTAATTCAGTGGCCAGTATGGGTAGAAATGTAATATAGCAACTTAGAGTAAGGAGAGATGGTATCGGCAGGAATGCCTCAAAGAGAGTGAATTGTTCTGCACTAATATAAAAAATATCTGAAATAAGAAAGTCCACAGATAATTGGCATCAGTGAAATGTGGTTGACTGAGGATAATATCCTGGACATAAATAGAAATGGAGAGATATAGTAATTTCCAGAAAAACAGGAAAGAGAAAACAGTGAGAGAGTATACAATTAATGAAAGCAGAATAAAAACTGTAATGGTTTTAGTGGGATTTGGTGTGAGTTTGAAATCAATAGAAAAATATATCTAATAGGATGTTATTATAATCCTGGGAATGTAGAGGGCACTGATCATGAAATGTTTAGACAAATTGGTTAGGTATGTAAAGGGAAGGTGATCCTCCCCTTTACATGAGATTTTAGATATATTTCAATTATAGAAATGTAGATAGGAAGGAAGAATCGTGTATGGAAAGAAGGAAAGAGAATTTGTTGAGTTTTCTAAAGGACTATCTTAAGCAGCATATGATGGTTTTAATGTTGGGTTTGGTGATGTCTTCACAGGATATGGTTGTGAATGAGGTATCAACCTGCTGCTAGTTGTTGAGAGTGATCTTGAGGCTTGGGAGCTGGTCAGGTCTTAGGATACTTCAGGTATTGGCTTAAATAATCAATGGTTCATAAAGGATATTATAAAATCATTAAAAAGGCAAATCTTTATTAAGGTGAATGTTACTGATACATGGCATAATGAAATCATTTAAAAATTGCAAATTAAAAGAGATGCTGTGTAAATAATTAACTTTTTGCTGCAGTTCGTCATTTCAACAAATCCATCAGTAACACATCGCTCATAGGAAAAAATGCTAATGCTGTGAAGCATTTGATTTTCATGTTTAATTCAGCATCTGTTTGATAGTGTTACTTCAAACCAATGGCAACAATTTTGCAATAAAGATTTTGTACCATATAAAATAAACAACCTATTATAGTTGTTGATGTAAATATGTTAGAAAAAGCATTGATAGTTGCTTTCTCGAAGTCAATCATTAATGTTTCAGGAGCTAATGATGAATGGAAGCCCTTTAAGGCACTGAATAATCTGCTGTAAGTTAATTCTGATTATTTATTAAAAGTTAATTATTTACGTAGCATCTCTTTTAATTTGCACAATTTTTAAATGATTTCATTATGTTATGCATCAGTGACATTCACCTTAATAAAGATTTGCCTTTTTAATGATTTTATAATGCCCTTTATCATTCATCCATTGATTATTTACAAAAATTAATGCAAAATGTTTTACAGTGAAAATGTCTTATGGTGTAAATGTTTACAGTGAAAATGTTTGCAGCGAATTTTCCTACAGCAAAAGTGTTTATGCTGAATTTTCCTAGAACCCATCAATACCATAAATTGTTACAGGGAAAGAGGGTGGCAGTGGGAATCAATTAGGATGCATCTGGCATAAGTATTGTACAATTGTATAAATATTTGGGCATATATAGTAAGAGTGAAATGGATTAATACCGAAATTAGGCAAATAGTTTGGGTAAAGATGGTAGTGATCACATCAGGAGTATAAAATTCATGCCAGAAAAATATAAAAAAATAGAGGGAGAGTACAGTATTAGAAGAGATTGGCCAGTCAGGCCAAAGAAAATTAAAGGGAATTCTTCCACTATTGTGACATGCATGAGAAATAATTACAATAGGTGACATTAGTGGATGGATAATAGCAGTGGCTATGACAAGAGATGTAGTGGAATTACTTAATGATAGTTTGCTAGCATATATCTATGTAAATCATACTATGCAACACAAAGGAAGATAAATGATAAAGATATCTGAGATGCAAGTATCCAACATCAAGTATTGACTAGGTCAAATATTATTAACACTGTGGAAATGAATGGTATATCACCACATATTTTTAAGGAGTCTGCACAGAATTAGCTGTGTCTCCTGACTTAGTTGTTTAACGAGAGTTATGCATTTGGGGAATTTCCTAAGGAGGAAAAAAGGTGAGATGAAATTAGTGAGAACAAAAGTTTCCAATTTTAGGCTAAACTAAACTCGTATGTCATCATGATTAAGGTATTGGAGAGGTTAGTTATGCATAGAATACAGAATTGAGTTGGCCACAAGATTCACTATGATAGTCAGCATGGTTTCTGAAGAGTAGATCTAATTTTAGCGATCTACGTACAAATAGTGATTTTGCAGTCATAGTTATAGAACAAGTTTCCAATTTTAAGCCAAACTGTATATATATGCCAGTGTGATTAAGTTATTGTAGAGTTTGGTTACGAATAGAATGCAGAATTGATTGGATACAAGATTCACCATGATGGTCAGCATGGTTTCTGAAGAATAGATCTTATTTTAGCGATCTACATACATATTTACGATAATGTGATGAGTGTGCTCTTTAAGTGAGACTCAAATACAGTGATATTGTTGAACTTGCAAAAACATTTGATAAATTGTTGCATGACAAGTTGGTGTACAAGTTGGACAAGATGAAAGGATGGATAAATATTGGTTATTTGGATTCGAGATCGGCTGTATGAGTAATAAGATATGCATGAAGAAGCAGTATCCTATTAAAAAACAGTATCTAGTGGTGTACCATAAAGTTTTGTATTTGGGCCTTAGCAGTTTAACTTATTTTTTAATAATATTTGATGTAAATCATAGTGGATTTTCAGTAGATTGCTGATAATTCAAAAGTGAAAAGAGTTAAAGGAGTGAAGCAGATGTTAACTCCATTCAGGAAAATTTGATTGACTTTCAGCTTTGACAAATGAGTATGTTCAATTTTAATGTTAATAAGTGCCAGGTGTTATACTTTGGAGAGTAGAGGTATCATATAAGGCTGTATATTAGCAGAATTGTGTTTCAGGAGGGTGGACAAGATTAGATAAGTATTTGTAATACTTGCCATGTGGCAAGTGTTGCAAATACACAACACGGTGCATTGCTGCTGTGTAAGGGGCATACTGACAGGTAGGAATAAGGAGGTGATTGTGCTACTATATAAATCATTGGTCAGACTACACATAGACTTCTGTGCTCAGATTTAGTGGCCTAGCATTTATTGTGATGCAGAAATTCTGGAAAAGGTCTGGAAATAACTGGGCAGTATCAGGACTTAGAAAAATGTTGGTTATAAGAAGAGGACGAGGGAATGTATTTGCGGGGTTTGGTTCCATTGTCTTCCACGGATGCCTGAAACTGCGGATAGTAGTGAACCCTATATATACTATGTTTTTTCCTATACATAAATACCTATGACAGTGTTTAATTTATAAATTATGCATAGTAAGAGATTAACAACAATAACTAATAATAAAACAACAATTATAACAGCATACTGTAATAAAGTTATCTGAATGTGAATGGAATCTTAGTAACCTCAGATGTATGTAGCTTTCTCCACCTTTGCAATGAGTTGCCCTGGTGTTGGACAATCTCTGCGATCAGCCATACTATCTATTACTAAAAGAAAGAGCCATACGGCTTCATGTGGATTTAAGCACAGTGGATATTAGATCCAACATTATTTCAAAGCCGAATGTTTGTAAAGACTATGAAAGTTTCGTAAGTTGACCTTTCGTATGTTAATATCTTCAGATCAGGGTTGACCGCGAATATCGAACTGCAGATACGAGGGTCCTACTTTATATTGCAGGGTTAAGTAAACAAGTAGGAAAGAACTGATATAACAGAGACATTTAAGTCAATGTGGAGATTTTACTGGATTAATGCAGAAGGGACATACATGGAACAGAAGAGGAGAATGAGAGTCAATTTCTGAAGTTGCTTAAAGTTGTGAAGATGAGAATAAGATTTTTTTACATGAAGTATGATAGTTGACTTGAGCTTCCATAGCTAAGTCATTATAGATGAAGCCCTTTGGGTGGAAAGACCTGGATTCGATTCCTGTCAGTGATGTGAGGAACCTTTATCTGGTCTCTTTCGACTAAAGGTGAGTTAGCCGGTCTCATATGGAGATAGAGGGTTTTTTCCTCCTGAAAATTTGGGTTTTTCATCCCTCAAAACAAACAAACCGGCCAGTAGATCAATCGCAGTTTACAGACAAGAATACTTAGAGGCATAGGGGTAACTGCCTTATCCGCGTATTATGGTTGGGAAGTCCAAGGATACTTGGAAGGCTATGGGCATGTAAGTGCATTTTAAAGCCACTGATGGATGGATCGATGATAGTTGACTGGAATTTATTGCTAGAATGTATTGCAAATGCTAGTAGTTCAATATAATAGATATGCTTGCTGAGTGAAACCTCTCATAATGTGTTTTGACTCAGCAGAGGTTTATAATAATAATAATAATAAAATATCAGCATCTTTTTATGGAAACCCTGTATTTAATTTACTGATTATTTTTATATATAAGTGCAGATGAGTTGCAAGTTTAATTATGCATATTGCAGAATCATTAAGTATTCCCTCTCTTTATTCTTAATTTATTGCATTATTCATTATTATACCAAAAATTTACCATTTTTAATTCACACATTTAATAAATTATTAATTAAGTTCCTTTTAAATTTTTTTAACAGATACTGCTCCCAAGAAAGAACCTTCTTGGTTAGTTCCACATCATGTCTCACAGCCCACTGAAAAGAGATATCAAGTGGGCAGGCAGACCACTGGCATTACATGTAACTGCCTTTGGCCAAAGCCTCTACAGTTACAAGTAAGTAATACAGATTCTTTTTAGAATACCACCACCACTGCGCACGCACACACACACACACACAAATTTTTCTTAGGTGTAAGTAAAATAATTGCTCTAACACGTGTGTTTTTGTCTCCATGAATTCTACACAATGAATGTACCAATATTTTCTGATATGTTCTGTGAGGAAGATGATATACTCTAGCATAAGGTAAGAGGTCTAATTTTTCTGCAAGAGAAGATAGAACATGCAGATTTTTTGGACTGGTCTGTTATATTTATGTATATCCCACCACAATAATTTTGCCCCCCTGACAATGAAATGAAGTTCATCTACCACCTGAAAAAATTCAACAAAAATCCATTTCAGTGGTGGGATTTAAATCCACCAAGTGGTTGGTACTCTCAAACAACATATGATGATTCTTTGAACATTTGTTAGGATTATTTTGATTAGATATATAGATCAGAGAAATCCAAATGACAAAAATTACTTAGTTTGTTCCAGACTATTAAATGGTTTTGCCAGATCATATTTACCTAGGCATGATCTGTTGATAAAATATTGTTCTTATAGAGAAGTAAATTCAGATATGAATGTGTGTATGAAGGAAGTTTACAGTCTTCTTACATAGATTCAACTTGTTTAAAAATGATTACAAAGCTATCTAAGATTTTTTTATTTTTTATATAAGCCTCACAGCAAAGGTTGCAAAATTTATAGCATCGGTGCAGTTTGTGGACAAAAAAAAAGTAGGAAGAAAGAAAGAAAGACAGAACTTGTCAACATATATCTTAAACATATCAAGGATGTCTTATTGGGAAGACAGAATGAAGGAAGTCTGTTCCAAAGAAGAACAGAGATAGAATGAAAGAGGAGGAAGAGTAGTTGACTTGATAAGCTGTCATCAGTTGTAATATAGCTATTTTGTCTACTTGAATCTCAGATCTAATATGCATGTAATATTATAGTTATCAGTCCATTGTTACTAATCAACAACAATGGACTTATAACTCAGGCTGGTTTAATTTTAAATGTAATGTTACTTTTCTTCTTTGTATATAGTTTATTAGTTTGGTTTATTTATTTCTTTGTGTGTGGTTCCCCCTTTCCTCAATCATCCCTTAGGACTGGTTGAGCCCTTCCTATTAAGAAATTAAGTATGTATTTTATGACTGTAGATCCATGTGTATTCACCGGCCGGTTTGTCTGTTTTGAGGGATGAAAAACCTGAGTTTCTGGGTGAAAAAACCCTCTACCTTCTTATGAGACCGGCTAAGTTACCTTTAGTCGAAAGAGACCAGATAAAGATTCGCCACATTATGGACAGGAATCGAACCAGGTCTTTTCGACCAAAGGGCTTCGTGTATACCGACTGAGCTATGGAGGCTCTATTAGTTTGGCAATGGTTTTTGATATATAAGTCAAATGTTATCTTCTATCACGATATAGTTTAACATTAAACCATTCTGCAACTTTTATTTTTATTTTTCTAATATTAATCATATAATATCCTTTAGAGTACATATGAGAAATTTTCTGATGGTAATGATAAATTATTATTGATATATCTAATTTGCTTTCCTGGTTGGACAAGTAGTTAATTTATCCACTTTCAGCCATTGGGTTGCCAGTGTGAATCCCACCATGGAGATGGATGCTTGTGATTTTCTTGAGATGAATTTCATTGTCTGGTGTAAGACTGCCACCTCACTTAGTGAAAGCCTGAAGTGGATGGAAAAAGTTCCGTGTTTGGTTTCTAGAGCAGGGTTTCTGGATTATGTAAAAATATAATAAATACAAGATAATAAAATAATATCAAAAATTTTTTTAATCCTTCATGATACATTGGTATCATAAGTTACAGCCTTTCATGGATGGGAGTTGCATGAAAAAAAAAAAAAAAAAAAGATGACCACATGTAACCTGCAAAACTCAATGATTTTATTAGCATTATTTTATTAGACAGGATATTGAAATTGGTTTTGTTATTCTCTCCTTTACTTTTACACAGTGTTCAGCATTCATTATGAAATTATTTATGTAAACTCAGAGCTGGCGCTAGGGTCTTTGCCGCCCGCATGCAATGTCTATCTAAGCACCCCTGTAACAATCCGGGTGTGTGTGTGGTTCTTTTACGATAATAAAAATTTAAATTATTTGAAAGTTGTACTTACATTTCTGCAATTGTTATAACCTTCTACAAGACTACTTGATTCGGTAGGTGCGAAAGGTTTGCAACAAAAAGCAAAAAACAGAATTTAAAGTTTCGGAATAAATGGGCCATGTTCTTGGCACGAGCTCCCCGTTTTCCATTTTTCTATTATAATGCGTGTAACCAAATTTATGACCATATGTATCTCTGGGATATATTATATTTTTCTTTTGAACAGGTCCCATTTCAATTAAAACAACTCATAATTTTTCATCAATATTTCCCCATTCACCTGGATCTTCTAAATTTACAGAGACTAACAAGGTGTTAGTTTCATGTCAACTACAACTAAATCTTCTCCTAACTGTTTTTCACTTAAATCATGCGTCTTGTTATCTTGTTCAGTAGTTGCAACAGCACTTTCATGAAAACTGGATGATGTGCACGGTTCTTCAACTCTGATTTCTGATGTATCGAGTTGATTACAATCTGCATCAGAATATTTTAATATTTTAACAAATTTATTAAGAGCCCCAATTTGTTTCTTAACATGTGCTTCTTTCGCAGCATGACGCTTATGATTTTGTGCACTGGATAACTTTTTTTAATTTTTGATTCCATTTCTATTTTATACCCACAAGAAATTATTACACAACACGACACAGAGACGAAATAATAGTCCGCACTGTGCTACTGTCAGTAGCCTACTGAGATACGTACCATATGACTTGTTAACTAGCAACAAATGTTTTGTACGAAAATTCATTTCTGCACATAAAAACCGTTCACCATTTCACTTTAGATAGACTGCAGTAGGCAAGCATTTAGCCTGCTCTTGCTGCAAAATTTTAACAGTTGGCTGATCAAAGAGGTGGCAATATACAATTTTTTTAAATTTTTATTCGGTGTATCTGGCCTTATTTATTTTAATATTGATCATTCTAAGAATTTTTTGTTTTCATGATAAAAATTTTGTTTCTTAAAAATGAAATTGTGAACGGTGCCCCCTTCGTAGCGCCGCCCGCATGCCCACTTCCGCCGGCCCTGTGTAAACTACTGCTCTGAGTAATAACTTTAAACTTAATTATTCTGTAATTTAATTTTCATTGTCAAGGTCATGATCATCTGGAGCACTAGAATGCTTGCTGTGCTTTCTTTTGCATTCTGTATCTTGTTATAGCAGACTACACAATTAACCACTTTACCCAATCACATCCCTGGAGAGACTAAAAAAAAAAATAGTAATAAAATTTAAAAAAGAACCCAGAAGTCTGAAGCTCCATGTTATTGATTGAGAACTAATTGGTAGCCTAAGGTCAATTTTATTTTGTGGAATCCTGGAGTCTTCGAAAGTAGTTGACTTTGAATCATATTTTTATACATATATTTGAAAGATCTTGTAGTATGAATATGAGTAGCCTCTGATCTTACTCATTGTCAAGAGGCCTCTCCTCCCCCCCCCCCCATGGGAAGAGGATTGAATGAATGATATCACAAACACCATGCTCAAGGTGGGATTCGAACCTGCAGCCATTTGACTGGAGAGCAGATATGCTAACTGTTTGACCAACCAGGCCAGCATCCAGTAGTATACTTTAGACAGTATATTGAATATTCTCTGATCATTGTTGAACTCTTAACCTCTGCACTAGTTTTTAAGTTATGATGGCAAATGGGCTCTCCATATTCTAAATAAATAGCTTTACAGATGTCTGTTATGTTCTTTTCTGTTACCTTTTGGTGTGATGATGGGATCGTGTGATTTTCCAGTCTCAGGTGTATGGAAAGTTTCAGGCATGTTTGGAAAGAGCTAAGATACCATAATTTATGAATTTAATGTGTCATTCAGAAGTTCATCTTTTGTAACTTGTATTTTGTGTCCTTTTTCATCTGTCTAAGATAAATTGCAGGTGCAATTAATTTGATAGGCCTCTAAAAGTGGGCAAGAGGAAATTGTTGTAGAAGATGAAGAAATTATTAATTTTGTGCAGAGTATAAAAAAGGTCATGGTCATGTACATTTAGGAAATGCCTTTTATGTCAGGATGTCTATTGGTATTTTGGAAGTGTATAAAAAACTTCAGTAAAAAACTCTAAATTATTATTTCTAGTATTTCACCAATGTCAACTTAGCCTGAGCGGTCTCTATAGTTTTTATGAATCTTACCTCATAAAAGGTTGTAAACCTACATTACAGGGGTGGCCAGAGTTTTTGCAGCAAGAGCCCTAGTTACCTACCAGAAATTGTTAAGAGCCACATCCCAAAGGTCTGTGTCAGTCATATACGCACACATATAAATACAATATCATTTATAAGGAATAAGGGAAAAAAAGTTTTTGAAACATTATATTTATTATTACATATTTTTTTTACATGTATTTACATTTTTTTATTTACTCTTTACTAGTAGAAGGTTTATGGATTTCTAAGTTACCAACTAATTTTTGATAATTTGGTTTGTAATTAGTAATTGAACTTCTTATTAATTCTTTCAAATGTTGGTTTGTTAATTGAGAATGATACTTGGATTTTACAAATTTCATCGTTGAGTACAATGATTCAACATCCAAAAATTGATAATAAACAATATGCTGCATTTTTTTAAATGGCTGTACTTTATGGTAGGTACACATTTCCAAAATTCATTGATTGAATTTACTGATTTATGTAACATTTTTAGACCTTCGTCTTCTTGCATTTCTATTAACTCCATTTCTCCTGATGTCGTTCCAGGAAGTAAGCTTTTTAAAAGAGGGAAACCATTGTTAATTACATCAATTTCAAAAGGATTTAATAGAAATGCGATAGATGGTTTTAATTCTTGTAAGTCTACAAATCGTACTTCAAAATCGTCCAACAGGTTGTTTAATTTTGCTCAATAGTTACTGATGGCTGTAGGAAGAATATCACATCCTAAAGTCGCTTTTTTCAAACGTGGAAAGTGATTGAATGTCTTTTCACTTATATTTTTTGAAAAAGTTGTAATTTTTTTTTAAAACTAAAAATGCTCTGACTCAATTCTGAAATATTCTTGTCCTTGCCTTGCAGCGACACATTGAAATTTTGTAAATGTTCCGTTATATCAGTAAAAAACATTAAGTCCTGGATCCATTCATTGTTTTTTAATTGCAGATATGATTGCTTTTTTATATCTAGGAATTTGATAATAGGTTCCAATAAAGCTACAAATTTGTTCAATACATCGTACGTAGATAACCATCTCACTATGCAGTACAACAATAAATCATTTATTTGTTCATTCAAATCAAGTTCAACAATAAAATTTTGAAACTGACGGTGGTTTTTTGCATTGGTCCGAATGATGATTTTTATGAGTGGTGTAAACACATGTTCAAAATTAAAGTGGTTTGCAACAAGATGTTCTCGATACAAAATACAATGAATTGGAATGAAATCGGGAATGCTTTCATCTTTTTTTAAAAGTCCAATTAATCCTACATTCTTACCCATCATTGCTGCTGCTCTATCAGTAGCCACACTTACTAATTTACTTTTTGGAACATTTTTAAGGGCAACATCAAAAGCTTCCTTAATATCAACACCACGAGCACTATCTTTTAACGCTATTAAATCTAATAATTCTTCTCACGTCACTCCATCCTCAAGAACGAAATGAATAAAAATTACTAATTGTGGTTGGTCTGTAATGTCAGTTGATTCGTCAAGCGCCAAACTAAATGCTACAAAATCTTTTATATCATTTTCTAATTTTGATAATAAATCCACATTTATTTCTGAAATTTGACGTTCAATTGTATGTCGTGAGGTAGGAATGTTGGTAATTAACTTTAAAAGTTTGAATTATTAGGGTCCAGCGACTCAATTGTATCAAGAATGTTTTGCTTAATAAATTCCCCTTCAGTATAAGGCTGTTTTGCACGTGCGATGTTCCATGATATTTTAAAACTAGCAGCTATTACAGTTTTAGATTCTTCAGTAAATTCTGTCATGAAGTTAATTTGGTTATTAACTGAAGATTTCAACGATTTAAGCTTTTTAATTTGTATTCAGATTTTTCTGGATATTGAGACGAAAACTCGCGATGCAATTTTTCATAATGACGTTTTAAATTCCCTACTTTGAAATTGCTCACTGTTGAACTACATTTAGATGAGGCAAAAAGCTTTACCATTTTTCTCAATAAAAGCATAGTCTTCTTCCCATTCTTCCTTAAAATTTCTGTGTTCGTCAGTATACTTATGCTTCTGTTTATTTTCAAGAGTTATGCTGCAAAATATTCTATAATAAAATTTTAAAAATAAAATATTAAAATTTAAATCATTTGGAATTATTACCTTTTTATTAATATAAGAAGTACGAAATTCAGTAATGTATCTTTTTAAATTTTCTGATAAGGTAATATAAATATAATTACATTGCCGAACAGCATATGAACAGCAAATTTCATCAAGCCATTCAAAAACATTGACCAATCGAGCAGCAAAATACAGCTTATTGGGGATGGCAAACAAACAAACATCGATGATTTTTAGAGAAAAACATCAATTTTTTTTCCCTTTTTTTTTGGCTTTGCCTCGAGTTTTTTTAAATTATTATCATCATTCAGAAAAACTTTATTAGGTGATTGCCCCATGTCTGCTAGAAAATTAAGAAAAATTATAAATATTTTTTATTTAGTTGAGCCACAATAAAACTTGAGATAAGGTTAGATAATTTGCAAAATGTTCCAACAAGCTGTGGGTTCAAATCCAACTATGGTCATGGATTGAATGTTTATGAATGTTTTTAGGTTGTAGATGAATTTCATTACCCTGTTATATGCACACCACTACCATCACTACCTTGCTTGTTTCAAGGCTGAATTTGATTGAAAAAGTTCCATGTTTTGGTTTCTAGAGTAAGGTTTCCAGATTATGTACTGTAAGTGTACAAGTGTTTAAGTAGTATTCACTTAAACAATGATTTGTATAAATCAGATAATCCAAGCATGAACTTTTTAATGTCACATCAGGCTTCTAATAAGCAAGATTTGTGATTGCACTCCAGACAATGAAATTCTTTTCCTACTTAAAAAATTTGCAAACATCCATAGCTATAGTAGGACAAACCGACATCTTATTGGTTGGAAAGTGGGTGTGATATCTATTCAGCCAACAAACCGGATTATTTGGTAATGATGATACTCCTTGGTTGGAAAAATCTGGGTTCAAGTCCTTTCTAGAGTGTAAAGAACTTAAATTTGTGGAAATCTTCAGATGAAAAGGTGTCATGAATTTTCATCTGAAATTGAGTTAGCTTGTATCATATGATGATGGAGACAGGTTTTCTTTTTTTTTCTCCCCTGGAAAGTTGGTTTTTCATCCCATAAAATGAACAAATTGTCCTGAAAATATATACACTGTGTGTGGACAGCAGACTATACATATAGGATTAATTGTCCTATCAGAGCATCAGTCTGGCTAAGTGGAATATGTCAGTATGGAGAAGACTGTTCCAAAGATCAGAGTTAGTTTGAATAAAGGAAGAAGATGAAAGTTTGCTTGAATAGTATGTTGTTTTTACATAATTAGAAGAAAGATTACCAAATTAGAGGAAAGCAGGGGAATAGTAGTGATCAGTTTGATATAGCGGTATGCATGAAAGTATCTGTAAAAAAAAAAAAAAAAAAAGTCATAATACAGAAATCGAACACCTTTGAGAAAGTGATCGGATGGAGTCTTAGAGAGAGAGAAATCATCTGTTAAGTAGACTGCCTTCTGTATATAATCAACAATTCGTAGGAAGATTTTGAATTTGCATTCTCAAATGTGAAAACAGTGTTCTATGATCAGGACAATTTGAGATTTACAAAGTGTTAAGAGTTGCGTAGGATAGAAGTTGTTAATAAAATAGATTTATTTAAAGAGGAGATTTTTAATCAATCTCTTTTTCTAACAATTATTTTTTAATTTATTTCTGAGTGTACCTATGCACAAGGGTTCACTTCAATTGGTGCAATGACCTTAACTCTTTCTTTCAGAATCCAAATAATCACTGACTCAAGACCAAAATACAAAATAAACACATTTAATATAACAAAAACAATATATATACACTTCAAACAAATATTACGTAACTAACTACAAATTAATTGGATCCAAGGCCTTTTAAAAATAAACTTACACTTAAGACTAGATTAAACACTTTGTTTGCACAATAACAAAATGTTCATAGCCAGTTTCTCTCTCTCTGTCAAGGCCCTTTTCCGAAGATACATGACTTTATTCTTCATTTTCACAGGATCCTTTTTCTTCACTCATGTAGTACACATTTAGTTCTTCCTGACTCAATTCTGTCTCCTTTCCAGTAGAAATAATAGTTAGATCCGGCATCCTTAATGCAGATGAAACTTCCTAATCAGAGTTTTCTCGAACATTCCTTTAGAACATAAATAGCAATTTCTTCTTTTATTCACTACTAATGCTTATTGACAGTCTTAACTCTTTTATTTAAAAAAAAACTTACAGTTCTACGATTCCCTTTTCGGAATCTCCTATAAATCTTCTAATTATTTCCTCCAATATTCCTTTTAAAATGCCTATAGCAATATTTCCCTTTTATTTATCAATACTTATTCCACTTTGAAACTTAATAGTTGCACAATTCCTTTTTCGGAATATACTATTAATTTTCCTCCGACTGTCACATAAAAAAAAAAAAAAATTCAAGTTCCTCTGAATCTAAATATCTGCCGGCCCGTGTTCTAATTTCTCTTCCGAATGCTATCTTGTTTATATCTGTTACTCAGATACTGAACACTTTCCTTGTCAGCTGTCAATCACACATCAAACTTCTCGGTGAGCATGCGCACTCCTTGAAAACGGCAAGCGAGAAACTAAATACTGTACTGTATAATGGCTGACACGGTTGTTTCCGTTAGCGACAAGAGAATGTCTTCATAAAACACAAAACTTAATATTTTGAACTACTATAAAAATTTTTAAAGTAATACAAATCTGGTAAGTACATAAACTTTTTAACTGCTTTACATATCATTTTTGACAAAACAATTTCAATAACGGGCACATCGCAAGTGCCGGCAATGCATGTTATGAAACTAAAACTAATAAACATAATAACATAAATAATACATAAAAATATTCAGAATTTTAAATTATGAAAGGCATAACACAGAAATCGAACACCTTTGAGAACGTGATCGGATGGAGTCTTAGAGAGAGAGAAATCATCTGTTAAGTAGACTGCCTTCTATATATAATCAACAATTCGTAGGAAGATTTTGAGTTTGCATTTTCAAATGTGAAAACAGTGTTCTATGGTCAGGACAATTTGAGATTTACAAAGTGTAGGATAGAAGTAATATTTTAAACGAAAAAGAATACTAAGTTGTTTAGAGACTGAGCAGGTTATGAATGCAATGTAATATTTGTGCTAGGTGAAGCCAGATGTGAAAGTCAACCCCAAGTAGGGAAATTGATCTTGACTGAAAATCAGGATAACATCAAAAGTAAGATGGAGTGAAGCAAACTGTTTTCACATTACTGAAATTCACTAGATTATCTTCATTCTTCTGGAAAATGATGAGGATCAGCTTCATAATCAATGTTATTGCATACGAAGCTGATCCACATCATTTTCCATGGTTTTCTATAAGGAGTTGAAGGAAAAGGCTGAATGCCAAGAGATTTGCTTTATTTTGGGGTGATGTCACTGGTATGATCAGGATGTGAGAGGTGAAAACAAGGAAGGTGTTAGTTATGCCCAACAGTCTTAGTGAGGAACTGGAAGGCTCAACTACCATCTGAGCAAGAGGAGAGTTTTTTTTGCATTTGGTCCTTATGTGAAGTGTGCCTGGATTTGTTGATTTTCTTAATGCCTTGTTTTGGACTGTGCTGTAGGCTGAGTGAAACTGAGCAATTGAAGCAAAATGATGCCAGCAATAAATCTAGAGTCAGATCAGGCCTTATAGCAAGTTAACTTTTAGCAAGAAATGCCTAATTAAAAAAAAAAAAAAAAAAAAAAAAAACTTTTTTTGCACTTCTTATGGAAGGCATATTGCATGATGTGGTTGGGATTGCTGAGGTCAAATATAGTTATAGATTATACTTTGAGTTCCAGGTTTTTATGTCTGTTAGTGGTGGTGCATGTCATTCTTGTTTGTATTGATTGGTGAAATGGATGTGGAAATGCTTTTTATTGTATGAAATTTTGGTATTATTTTAACTTTTTTGAGGAATATTTTTATTACATTTTGCAATTTTTTGTTGTATTTTTGAGTTTCTTTTTTTTTTTTAAGTTCTTGCAGTAATTTTTTTTTTTATGACTACAACAGTGACACTAGTATTTATTTGGTTATCTTTCATGATTGAGTTAGTGCTGTAAACTCAGAGCAAAAGCATGCAGCAGAGGGAAGGACTTGTGTGCACATAATTCCCAATTACTCCCACAAAGAGTACCCTAACTCCAATTGAAGTGTAGCCTTGACATTGCCTCCTGCAAGATTACCAGCTGATCAGAAAACCTCTGGACATATTACCATCAGGTTCAGCCCTATGTATTATCTAGCAGTCAACCTGCAGAAACCATTTTGATGTTGTATTCTTGAAAGGAGGAGATGCTGTCTTAGTTAATTACAGTAGGTTGATCATGAACCGTAACACCATCACCTACACTGTATATGGGAAGAAAGAGAGGACAGAAACCAGAGACCCTACTCTGAAGACAGAACATGGCAGCAGCCACTTCATGCTTCCCCTAAGCAGGGTGAGTATTTTCACTGATAATGAATGTCTTCCATCATCTAGAGGTCTGGCTAACACTTCTTCCAACTAGGGAAGATATGCATATAAGGTGAATAATTTTTCTTACCCTTTCTTCAGCTGGTTCTCAAGGTAGTTGATCTCCGAGACTGTAAAGTGGGTTTTTCTTCCTATAAATTCAAGAAAATCGACCATAGAAACCATACTCTTTCAGACAAATAATATGCTGTTAGGATTAGGAACCACAAGATGGTGACACTTGTCTCCCTCTCTTCACCGGATTCCATTTATAATTAGCAAGTCTTGTGCCAACTAGCTCTGATTGGCTGCTGATGGAGATTGAACTTCACCCTCAGTCTCCAAGAATTAGACAAGGCTAAAATGGCCTTGCCTACTACCTATAGGAGAATAAAAGCATTAGCAGATTTATTTTTAACTCAGTTGTGACTTTATTTTATGAAAGATGAGCAAATTATTAAGGCAAGACCTGCCTTTCACAAATCTGTATCCCCCTCCTCTCAATAGTGCATCATATTCCTGTCAACCTATTCCTTTTACCAACTTCTCCATTACCTTAATCATCACATCTCAGATGCTGATTGATCTGTGATTTGCTTCCTCTGTCTTGAAGTGTTTTTTATACATTGGAACTATTTTGCTTATCTTTAACTCTTTTCTCCCTTGGTACCTTCTCAGACTTCAGCTTAGTCAGAGTAGCTGCCAGTTGCTTTGCCCATTCTCGTAATAAATTAGCTGATATTCTTTCTAATCCCATGATCATATTTTGCAATATGATTATGGGATTAGGATTAGATATCTTAAGCACCTCCAATTCATTTACCTCTGTTCTCATGTCAGTCAGTGTCACATTACCACCTGCACTATCTGTACTAAGGGAACAGCCTTGCAAAGTGATATTCAGTAACTAAACTAATTTATGCCTGCTTCTCTTGCCTTCTTCACATCAGTACTTGTTAAAGTTATTCCTTTATAATTGTTCTTCCTTTTACTTGCCGCATAGCACAAGAACTCTTTGGGATTTTCTCTAGTCTGCTGAGCTAGCCGTCTCTCATATTCTCGTTTTGCCTTTCTTAGCATACTGGTAAACCTTTCATGCTTGTGCCTTATACTGCTGATGAGCATGCAAATCACTTGGTCAGTCAAATCACTGGCATTCCATTCCACTCATTCACCACTCTCCATGCAAAAAATCACCCTACTAACCACAACTCTTACAACTTCCACAGATGAAGCCTAGTTTTTCTGTTTGTCATATATTGAAAAATTTCCTTTGCATCAATTTTATGAAACCCCTTGAATATCTTATAAGTTTCTATCATGTCCTCTCTTTTCTGCCTATCAACCAAACTTTGTAACCCACACACCTTCATCCTATCCTCATACGGAGCATTCCACAGATCTGTCACCAGCTTGGCCACTTGTCTCTGAATCCTCTCTGCCACCTGCTGATCATCAAGAAACCCAGGTGACCAAATCTGTGCACAGTAGTCCAGATGCAGCTGAATCATAGCCATATAAACAGAGATAATAGCTTCCCTATCTTTACTTGTTAGCATGTTTATCAACATCATAGTAATCATTTCAGCTATTTTACCAACTTTTGCAATATGTCTTCTGAACTTCAACTCTCTGTCTGCCATTATCCCCAAGTCCCTAGCCTCGTCAATTTCTTGCAATCCAGTACCATCAATGTGATGCACTGCATGTAACCTTTTCAATCCATTGTGCATAACCTTACATTTTGAAACATGAAATTCATAATCATTAATCATTATCCTTTGCCCACAAATCCAATTTATTTAAATCATCCTTCAGGATATCTAAATCACCATTATCAACTATTGTTCTCTCCAAGTTTTGCATCATTGACAAAATTGAATATCCTTCCTTACACCAATTAAATATGGAGGTACTACCCTCATTCTCATAGATTCCTTTCCACCATATACTACTCTGGTAGCTGCCTGTCAACCATCTTGCTTGTTGTTGGCCTGGTTAGCCAAGTGGTTGTACCTGCTCTACGGCCCAGGCTGTGGGTTTGAATCCCACTGTGGATTCACATGGATGTCGGTGATTATCTTTAGGAGAGAGATGAATTCCATGAGACTGCCACCCCACTTTTTTGAAGGCTTGAAGTGGCTTGAAAAAGCTCTACATTTGGTCTCTAGAGTATGGTTTCCAGAACTATGTAAAAAAAAATGAATTAAAAAATATAAAAATTATATAGGATTGATAAAATTAGGAAAAAAATCCTTAGCCCACCGATGGTACAAAGTTATAGGTTTGCAAATAACTTTCATGGATATGAGCAACATAATAATAATAATAAAAAACGTTTTCATCCTACCAGCTTTATATCCATCCCCATTTGCTCTAACTTTTGTAATAGTTTTCTATGTAGTATTCTGTCAAATGCCTTTGCAAACTCCATGAGTATCATGGTGTAGCCATTTCCTTTATCCAATTTTGCTGTCACTATTACAAAAATTTTCATTAAGAACTAAGACAGGATCTACCCTTTACAAAGCTGTGCTGTTCCCTATAAAGTATCATATCCCTATCCACCCCTGTTGGATTTTACCTTTACCCAAATTTTCCAATACTTTAAAAACCACTTCTGATATATTAATTGATCTGTAGATTGCTGCTTAGAGCTGCTTACTTCTGTCTTAGAGCTGCCTTTATGCAATGTAACTATTTGATCCTCTTTCCGCTCCCCTGGAATACTGCCTGAGCTGAGACTTGGATTGAACAACTTCATCAGAGGCAATGCCAGTTCTCTTGCACATTCACATAATCCAGTCCCACTGCTGTATTCACATTGGTATTTTTCAATATGCTGAATACCTCCTGTTCATCTACCTCAATTTTGACGTTCATCTCTGTCACATTAGCAACTGCAAAATCTCCGACTGGATGATACATCTATCATGAGCATTGATTAAAATCATCCTATCATAGTAATTTTTTCTCTTACTTGATACATAATGAAAAAACTCTTTTGGATTTACTTTTGCCTGCTTCACTAATTTTTTCTCATTATCTGATTTTGCCTTTCCTTACCATATTAGTCACCCTTTTTGCTTGCACTTAGTACTGCTCATGAGTATGTTGATCATGTTTTTCTTTATAATCCCTCAACAGCATTTTATTTTTTGCAGCTTATGCTTTATATCTCTACTCATTCACTTAATCCAGAATTGGTTTATCCTCCTGACCTTGGGTATTCAGTTTGATACTGCTTCTCAAACAGTCCTTGACCACTTCCCATGCACTACTGACATTTTTTCCTTGCAGTTTCTTAAGCCTGTTCTAAGCTGCCTCTTACAGTTGTTGTAATTATCAGCTTTATAGTTCAACATAAACCCTTTCTCGACAGAGAAATCTACATGTTTAGCAACTTTCTAGAACAAGTCTGCATGTCATTCTCCCCAATTGGAGGCAGATTGTCTACCTTGGTTATGGATGTATCTTCTGATGCTATTATCAGAAGATACATCCACCACTCTCAAACATCTGGTCTCCTCTATAACATGTTCTTTCAGGTAATTATCCCTTTGCAACTCTTATCTTGCCATGTCCCCTTTCCTCCCTCCAATCTATGTTGCCAGTCTCCTATAATAATTGTTTGGCCTGCACTCATTGTGCTAATCTGTCATTACGACCTTGTGATCTATATCTGCAACCAACACTATATTTTACCCTGTTGACCTCTAACTCACACCAGACAGCCACAAGTGAACAATCCTGCCTACACCAAGAATCCACTGTAACTTCAAATTTTGTTGGTTGTAGTTCTTCAGCTGTCATCAGCAGCAATACCTCGCCTCCTATTCTATTTTGCTATCCTCCCTGAAAATACAGTACCCTTTACTCTCTATTCCTGTAGTTATATCATGTTCTGGCAACTAGATCTCACTGATGCCTATACTTTTTGCAAAGTTCAGCTCACCAATGCCCAAAACTCTTACATCGTTAATATTCATTCATTTTTTTTCTTTCCACATGGCTTGCATTTCTTGCATATAAACACAAAAAAAATTTATGACACACTCTTGCTTTTGTACAAAACCAGTTCACTCTTGGTAATGAATACATAGAACATACACTACGTCATACAAAATTCCTCATGCTAAACTCGGTGATCAAGGAAGCCTTGGCTGTCATTTTCTTGTACTCATCAGGTGCCATGAAAAAATTATTTCTAAATGATATCCCATATTAAATTTTACAAATATGCACACACTCAGCTTTACAGTCTAAAGTAAGTAAGTTATATTTAAAAATAATTACTTATATTACTGATATTCACTACAATAAAAGACATATGTGTGTCATGTACAACACTTTTGATATCTGTGCATGCTATGCTAGCACCTTTCTCCTCATTATCATCATAAGATGGTTCCTCAGAAAAGTTTTTGGACTGTGAGTGGCCATCTCATGATGATAAAAGGAAAGATACAATTAAAGAAAATAGTAATAAAGTTCACTGATGCAGAGTTCTCTCAGTATGATTACCATTTACGTGAAAAGAAAATAACTTGTAAGACATGTACACAGGATGCACACGATAGAGAAAAGAATGTTCAAATCAAGAAGAGTAGCTATGAAATTGAAATAATGGCTAGCAATTGCAAAATAAAAAAATAATAATAATAATGGAAAATAATTTACAAGAATACACAGTTGTTCCTTTAAAAATTGAAGACCATCTCAGATACATCCAATATCTAGAAGTGAAAGTCACTAATGATATAATTTTCCTTCTGCATTGCCTCATTAAATGTACAAGGATTTCACAGTCCAGTTAACCAAGAAGCTGTATTGAAACTTTTGCTACTTTATAAAATCAGGTTTTTGTTTCTTCAAGAAACATGTTTTTTGTACTTATAGATACCTTAACAGGTAGATACCTGCTTCTGTCTAATTGGATCTTTGAAAGGTCTAACAGGACAGGGCTAGAGTATGATTATTCTTGTGCTGCTCCTTGGGTCATTCTGCAATATCAAAATGATGCAGAAGGGAAAATCTTGGCCATAGACTGGAAATACTGGGTGTGTAATAAGGTTACTAAATGTATATGCTCTATCTATTGGAATAGTTAAAGATGATGATTCATCCAGGAATTGCAGCCATACTTATGATGCTCACTGCATCATAGTGGCTGAAGATTGAAACTGCATTGAAAACCTCACATTAGACAAAATAGGAGGAGAGAAGTGGAAAAATAGAATATACATAATTAAAAATATGTCATGATAATGCTCAACTAGAAGACATGAAGGATTCACAACTCTAATCTCTAGGCTTACACTTCATTGAATCAAGGCATTGGTTCTCATCCTGATTAAAGTTATATCTATTCTCTTATAAAAAAAAGAGTAATTCAGATGAAGGATCTTGATCTTTACATCAACATGTCAGCTCATAGTCTACCTACCTACTTAAATTACAGAACTGATTCAGTAGAAATTAGTTCTAGACCATGGAGACTTCCACCAGATTTCCCAGATCTTTTCAACCAAACTCCAGCTCCTCTGTTCAAATGGAAAAATGTTACCTGGGACTGGAATGCAGGGTCAAAATTCAAAGAAGAGCAAAACAGCTTATTTTTGTATGGAGAAAGAAATGTACTTTCCTCAAAAGGAAAAATTTGCAAGATTTGTATATATAGAAAGAAGCTGGTTCATAGCAATCCAATACAGTGGTGCTGTAACATCATCAGAAACATCAACTTAGAGATAGAACTGGAAATGCAGAAACAAGTGAAAGAAATTATTTTAAAATAAGAATACATCAGTACATAGACAGTTCACCAAATTTTGCAAAGAAAGAACTATCACCCAAATTTGGGTGGATGGTAAGGACATGTCCAGCATACAAGGTATCCTTGGCTCCTTTCAAAAAACACTATGAATATCTGTTTGAAAACAGTAACTGTAGGAAACTATAACTCCTGGAACATTAATGCATTTCCTGTTCATGCCCAAAATGGGCTTGACAGACACATTACAACAGTTGAAGTTCCCACAACCTATAAACAGTGTTTACTGCAAGGTCTGTGATTTTATTCTTCATCACAGTTATAGACCATATTGTTCTGCTCCAATCTCACTATCCATCTGACATCCTCTTTTGAGGTCTACTTGGTCTTCTCTTTCCAGTTTGCTTATATTTTATTAATTGTTTAGGATATCAGGTGTTGGCCATTTGGTTTACATGTTCTGTCCAATTTTGTCGTAATTGTTTAGTTTTTCTTCTGCTGATTTTATTTTTAGTTCTTTTAAAATGTCTTCTTTCCTTTTTTATTTGTCTAGTAATGTGTATTTTGCAGTTCTTTTCATGAATTTCATTTCATTTGTTTTGTTCTTGTTGCCATATAATAATGTAGGCACTGCTGAAGTGTTGCATATTTTCAATACTTCAGTGTTCTATTTATCAGGCCTGTAATCTGTAAAAATTTTGAAGTTTTTAATTTTATGTCTTTTTATCCTTCATATGATATTTCACATCCAAGATAATTGAAAGTATTTATCTGTTCTATTATTTTATTATTAATAACTATTTTACTTCTAACTGGAGTTTGTCCACAAAATGCCATTGTTTTCATTTTACCTATGGATATTTTCATTCCAACCTGTTCTACTATAATGTTAAATTATATATTGCTCTTTATAAATTGTCTTCCTTATTGATATTATTGCCTGATTATCTGCAAATAATAGTATATTTATTTTGTAAAAAAAAAAAAATAACTAACACTGGGTTTATAAGTGATAATAATTATTTAACCTACTAGTTTCACCACTTAATCTGGTAACTTCATCTGGATTTGGGATGAACACACAAATATACAGCAAGCTTTAAATTTGAATCATTACATAACTAAAAATACCAAATGTGTAGGAACCTTTACACAAGAATACAAGTACAACAGAAACACATGGAGTGTGGAAGCTGGCACATGGTCAGTCATTATTCAGCAGGTATGCTCGATAGTTTTGCAGAAAAATTAAAGTCCAGTCTGTTTAAAGATCTGATAAGTGATTTCTAAATGTCACACAAAATCATTCCTTAGTTTCTGTTGAGAGTGCCTTGTGAGTAGATTATCATCATAGCATCTTTGATGTTGGGGGCGCTGAAGTTATCTTCTATATATGGCATGGAGCTCTTCTCCCATTCAACATCATGATGAGTGTGGAGAAATGGAATGCCACACCTGAGCTGTCTTCTCTGTTGTTATTGATGTCTCCAATATGCTCCTTTTGTCTTATTTCTAATCTTCTCAATGTTTGCCCTATGTAATTAAGGCCACAAGAACATGGAATATTATAAACTCCAGGATATTTGTTGAAAGGATTGGGGTCCTTGGGTGAGCGTAACAGATTTCATGTGTCATATTGGATTTGAAGACCACTCTGATGTCATGAGATTTCAAGAAATTTGCAATTTTTAGCTAAAGTTCACCAATAAAAAGGATGGAAACCAAGGCTCGATAATGAATGTCACGAATCTCTTGTGGAGAGGAATTAGAAAATAATATTCTTTGTTCTATTTTTTTTAGGATATCCATTGCTGATCAAATAGTTGGAGAATAGAATGTAATTCTTCTTTTAGTGTTCTTACATCTTTTATAATAGAGATCACCCTCTTTTTCAGCGTATGTACAATACCTGATTTTTGTGAAATATGGTGCAATGAGGAGAAATGTAGATAACAACTTGTGTGAGTTGACTTATGGTACGCACTAAGAGAAATGCCTCCGTCTGCTTTTTTCGTAATTAGAACTTCTAGGAAAGGTAATTTTCCTTCATTTTAGTTATGTAATGATTCATATTTAACACTTGCTATATATTTGTTTGTTCATCCCAAACACAGATGCCACTTAAGCCACTAGCTTAAGTGGTGAAACTAGTAGGTTTTATTAAATAATTATTACAACCTATAAACTCGGTGTTAGTTTTTTTTGTTTTTTTTTTGCATTAGTTTTTTGGTAAAAAAAAATCAACATACTCAGCATATTTATTTTATTATTCCAGGAAATTTCTATACCTGGATTGTTTAAGGTGTTCCACTATATTAATATTTCATTAATATAAATATTGAAAAGTGTTGGAGACAGAGGGCATCCCTGTCTTACTCCTTGATTTATAAATTATTTTTCAGACATTTTTTCATTTATTTTTATTTTTATTTTTATTTCATTATCTTTGTATACATTCAGTATTGCATGTAAAAAATATTAGATATATTTATTCTTTGTAATATATCAAACAGTATCTATCTTTTTACTTTGTTAAATGTTTTTTCATAATCTCTAAACAAAAGATGAGTTTCTAAATTAAATTTTCTCTATAAGTAGTTTTAAACAAAAAGCTGTATCCATTTTGTAGGGCATCCTTTTCTAAATCCATTTTGACATCTTAATAATATTTTTTTTTTCACTGTATATTTTCAATTTTTCATTAAGTATTCTGCTATATATTTTGTAGCATATATTCAATAAACTAATATTTCTGTAATTGTTTTGTTTTATCCCCTTTTTAAATATAGGTATTTGTCCATTTGTATTTATTTCATTAAAAAATTTTTTTTTTCAACATATTTATACAGTATGGAGTTTATCCTATCTTCTCCTGCTGATTTACCATTTTTTATTTTACCTAGGTTGTCATTTAATTCTTTGTTATTATATCATTTAAAGCATTTGTAAGTTTTTTAGGTGTAATTTTTTTTTGATGTTAGTATTATCTGTCCAAAGATTTGTAAAGTAATCCAAGAATTCTTTTAAATCTATTTTGTAATTTAATTTTTATTAATTTTATTATTCACATTCAGGTTATACTCTATTCTTTCCGCTCTATAGGTGTCACATACTAAGTGAATTTGTAGCAAGCCATACCATCCTCATTCCAAAACTCAACAGAGATCATAATTTTAATGAACAGCTGGAGGCCTATTTCTTTATCTGATTTTGACTATAATATTAGATGGAGTTCCAGGCCATGCAGTAGAATTAATCAGTTTCTACCACATGATCTACTGTGTCTTGTTAATATGCAAAGTACAACCAATGGCAGTACTGTCAGTGGATGTTTCTCAAGCATTTGATAATGTCTGGCATCTCTTTCTGTTCAGCATCCTCCAGCATCAGGGTAGGCAAAAAGCTGCTGTCCATCATTAATTGAGCCTATGTCAATGTAATGGATTCCTATCAAAGCTGATCAACATTCAAAAAAAGAGTCAGGCAAAGTTTTCTGACCTTCACAGTCTTCAGGACCCCCCCCCCCTCCCCCCACACACAGAGGTAAATACATACATCCAAGTCACATCACCCCTCCTCTCTTCCCAACAATTTGGAACTATAAAAACCTTAGTCCACCAGGCAAAATTAATTTGCTCAGATAACATTGCACTAACACAGAACTCACCCACATAAAAGAATTTTAACACCATGTATTCCCCCCCCCTTCCAAACATAGATTACAGCAAATCCATTCACCATCCTCTATATTCATGGCATCTCAGAAAAGGAAAACCTGCACAAAAAGCTAGCAACCCTTATTCCACTCCCCCCCCCCACTCCCCAAGACCAGCTACAGTCTCTTGATTTACATGGAGCGTGACAGGTACCCTGCAGCTGCAACCATTCATACTATGGACGAACAGATAGGACAGCTGAAATTCATATATCAGAGCATGAGGATTATGTTTGTTTCCACCACTATGGCTGTTCAGAATTAGCAGACCATGTCCTCGATACCAGGCACAGGATCTGTTGTACAAAAGCCACCTTACTTGACCGTAGCAAATTTAAATTTGAGAGGCTTTTCCTCGAATCTCCTTCAAAGGACAGGAAGAGAGAAGGAACCTATTGATGCTTTTCTGAAAAAGCCAGAAATTAAAGTCCTTGGGTGGCAATGTGAGAAAAAAAAAGACTGTAGAGATAGGTGGATTGAAAAAAGATGGATTTGAAGTTGGACTGCAAAGGGATGTTACCAACAACTGCTCGTGTATTGGGTTTGAGATAAATAGAGGAAAGATAGCAGAATAGCAATCTATGAGGATATCTACGGAAAAGACACAACATCTGAGAAAACAGCTGGGTGAATTTATGAGAGAAAGAGATAATCAATTAACTGGATTTTGTGTTTCTGAAAAGCATCAAGAATTTGCAAGGAAAAATCTCCCAGAATGAACATACTCCAAGATTGAGAGGATGTGAGATTTATATAGAGTTATGAATCATAAAGATGAGAAATATTTTCCTAAGGAGTAAAAGATCCCACTTTGATGATGTTATGGAAGTGATATAGTTTTGTCAGGAAAAACTTCTAGAGATGTTTGTCCTGAGAAAGGCAATCTGAGTCCATCAGAAGATCTATACATTGTGAAAGATACCTACCAAAATATTGGACAATTATAACCACTCTCCAAACACTCCTCATCTCTTTCTTTATTAACCAGCCAGCCTGGTTGGCTGAGTGGTTAGTGTATCCGCTCTCCAGCCAAAAGGCTGCTGATTCAAATCCCGCTGTGGGCATGGATGTTTGTGATTGGCTGTGAAAATACTAGTGGTGGTGGCCTGCGGTAGATGGTGTTGGTGTAGATGATGAAAGTAGATTGGTTCGTTGTAGTTGGATTGAGTGTTGGAGACAGAGAGTTGTGGAGTAGGTGTCCTCCTCGATGAGTCTTTGGACTCCCTGGAGATGTCATGTAATAATAATAATTCTTCTAAGTGTACTGCCATTTGTTCTCTGGACAATTCAGTGTTGAGATACACAATCACTTTTATCTGACATTATAAGAATGGCAAATGAGGATCTTTCTGATATCTATGCTTTGTTTTGGATTACTGTTTCCATCTTCTGATCCAAACAAAGCATCGATCCCTTATCCACACCTCATCCAAAATGTGTGGTAAGACTGTTCAAGAGAAGAATCAAGATTTTACTGAAACTGCTATCTTCCTTTTTACCTGTACTACTATTATCTGGTCACTTGTCAAAGATATTACCGAAAGCTTTCTTTTGGGGGGAAGTGAAGAATATGATATAATACAAACTTCCACCTACATTGACTTGGTGATTTATACGTTGATTCACTAGCATCATGTCGTTTAAGGAAATTAACAACGTAGACTAGATAACTAAAAATATTTAATACTACTTCCTATATTTCACTGAAGTTAAATCAGTATTTTCAGGGATTAATACATTGGTATTAAACTCATGTACACAAGCACACTTCAGTAACAAAAAATACAGAAAAGATACAAGACATAAAATCCTATAATTATGCCACCTATTGGCTTTGGTTGGGTGTTCTTGGCTGTTGGGCTGACTGACTGCCAATGAGGGTTTCCCATATGAGAGGAGTTTGACACAACCATATTTGTTTACTTTGTGATAGTTGGTAAGAGCTGCAGGAGTTTCGAGGAAAGCCTTCTGCCCCTACACGTAACACTAGTACTATAAATTTTGCAGCTGCTCATGTGTAAGATTAAAAAAAAAAGTAGGGTGGGTTTGGTATATTAAATGGAAACAGACATTTTCAAAGGTAAAACTTGAGAATATGTAAGTGATTTTACCTTTTTGCCTATTTGCTTGAACATTTTGTGCTTATTATTTCAAGTAAAGTTCATTTTCAGAGGTACATGGAATTTATAATAAAGAATTCTTTCTTGAGCCACACATATCCAATGTATACATTTACCCAACCCTCTACAGTTTGTCTTTACAAGATGAATATTGTACTTATGTATAGAAAGATTTAAGTGTTGTTGATGATTCATTATAATGCTTTGCTTTATAAACAATGCCAAGAGAGAAAAAAATACATTTATTAAACTTGCTAATATTTTTGCTTGTTTTTTACCCAGCATCATCAGAGCACAATTATAACTGTGATAGGCACACAGCACTAAACTAAGTAATTGAGGAAAACAATTTAAATTGTAATCAAAAATAGAACTAATGTCCTTACATGGGGGCCCTTTATGGGTTGGATAACTATAAAGTTAATTTAGAGAAGTCAGACTATCAGGTCTTAAAAACAAAAGTCTCCATGATTTTTAGTGAATTAATGCAACCATACTTCTCAAAGTTGAGAGAGTGCTTGATAGCTGATGCTGATTCTAAAAATAGTCTCTCAGACCTATAATGACTTCTATGTAATATAGATGTTTTCCTCCATTTGATCCTATGTGAAGGAGTATCCAGAGCATGATCTGTCGATACTGACTTGCCATACAGTTGATTGCAGATGTAATTTTTGTGTTCTTCAAGGCAAATGTTAACTGATCTGCCATCTGTTCAAAATAGGCTAAACTGCAGGTGCAAGGAACTTTACTCCTTCACATAGCATCAAATGGAGTAAAACATGTATATTACATAGAAGTCATTATATGTCTGAGAGACTATTTTTAGCATCAGTTATGAAGCACTCTCCCAATCTGATCACGTATGATTGCACAAATTTACCAAAGATCTGGGAGACTATCCTTTTAAGACTTGATAGCCTGACTTCTTGAAATTAATTTTCAAGAAGATGAAAGAAGATGTCGTGTGGGGTGCCATCCAGTGAGGAACTTCTAAGCATGCATTTTTGACTGTAGATTCGTGTGTGTTCATGGTGCTGGTTTGCCTGTTCTGAGGGATGAAAAACCCGAGTTTTCAGGAGATAAAACCCTCTACTATGAGACCGGCTAACTCACCTTTAGTTGAAAGAGATAAAGGTTCCTCACGTCATAGACAAGAATCGAACCCAGGTGTTTCCAACCAAGGGGTTTATCTATACTGACTGAGCTATGGAGGCTCATTAGTTCTGTTGTCGGTTACAATTTAAATTGTTTTCCTCGTTTACTTAATTTAGCACTGTGTGCCTATTACAGTTATAATTGTGCTCTGATGATGCTGGGTAGAAAACTAGCAAAATATTAGTGAGTTTATTGAAGGTTTCCCCCTCCCCTCTCTTGGTGTTGTTTATTACTGTAATGCATTATTATGAATTATATTTAATTGCAAATCAAGTGCTTTTTTTTAAGGGAAGGGAGTGAAGAAAGAAAAAAAATTCAAAAATAATTTAATACTATTAAGGAAAAATATCTTAAATATACTACTTCCAGGATAAATGGTTTCATATGCTAATGGACTTCAAATTTTGTTGTGGACCAACCATCTTATAGATTACTGTTTGTTTTGATGATGGTAGTGGAAGAGGATTTAGGAAAGTCAGATTAGTAATCATACTTTGTGACTCAAAAGTCTTATTGAAAAAAAAAAAAACTTTTTGTACCAACTTGACAAATTATAGAAGTCCTATTGTGACCAATAAGTTAATAGGAATTCCATAAAGTGATTAGCAGTGCTATAACATGGTTGGAGAGGATTTCCTTCATATGAGAGCCATTCGAAGAAGGAAAAGTCAATAAATAATGAGTGGTAAGAACAGAAAAAAAAACGTTAATTTTAGGGAATATGTAGTTTACTATATTAATTTTTGTTACTTGAATGACCTTTTGTATGACATATTCTTCCATCTTTTCTTAAAGTTAAAAATATTTGTTTATAAAGCTATTTTTTATTAAATAAAAATATTCTCCCCCCCCCCCCATTTGCAGCTATTTGCCAGTTTGGAAAAATCTAATCACCATGTTTGAGTAATGGGCAAGCATGTTTATTGAGCCCTGCTTATAACTACATTGAGAAGCTGACTGTAATGTAATCATATTTTCTCAAGAGACATTAATTAGTTAGCTATGATAAATCAAATTATGCAATATACTAAACTACTAATACAATATTTCTATTGCATGCATGCATGTGTGTTGTATGTAGCTTTTGACATAATGTCTGTTTTAGAAATTATATTTTACTCTTTAGAGAAACTTGTACTTCATAATTAGAAATTATAGTCATTAACAGGAACTGTTTTATAATTTCAGAAAAAGAGTGAAACTAAGAAACAAGGTGATTCAATGACAGGAAGATGGTCAGCATCTGTTAACAGAGGTGTGACACTGGATTCTACACCTGATTCTTTTCCTGGAGATACATCAGTTGAAAATAAGTGGAAAAAAGAGAAGATGGTGGAAGAATTCATTCTGGATGACAATGAACTGTGCCTGTTTAATTTTTATGACATTCCATTAGATATTAACAGGCACAATCGTATTCAGAAAACATCAAAATTGAAAACTGTATCCATTATTGATACTCTTAGTGAATTAGCATTAAGTGCTTCCAATTCTGCAGATTCAAGGACATTGTCATCTACTGAAAGTGATTCAGCTTTATCACCTTTTACTGAAATAAGCTCTTCTCCTTTTCAAACCAGACAGGTACACAAAAAAAATGCATCTTGTTTTATCAAGAATGAGTCATGTGATTTCAATGCTAGATCATCTGCACAAAATTCAATGACTTTAAATCCAGTTGATGGATTCCCTTCTTTGTGTGGAATAAACTATGATCATCCTAGTATTAATACAGAATTAAATCCTGATTCAAAAAAGTGCAAATTTTTGCCTGCAAGAAATACATCACATGAAGAGATAGATGCAACTCTTCTTACTTGTAATTCCTTAAAAAGGACACTGAAGCATTTAAGGAAAGCTATGTCATCTACTGTTGAAGAGGAAAGAAATCAGAACATTTTACACAGGAACTTGCAGGATTGCTGCCACACAAAAAATGATAGTGAATATGCTAGAGATTGTTTTTCTGACAGTGAAATAAGGCCTACTGGTTTATCAGTGCCTATTTATAAACAAGGTAAATCTTGTTTGTGTACCTCTCTCTGTTCAGAAAATAAACTTATGTCACCAATACAATCTCATATTAAAGATAGTAGCATGACAACTTTGCATTGTTCTAGTGATATAGATAAAGTGACATCTCAAAAAATGTGCAGTAAAAAATCGAGATCTGTTCATCGCCGACGTGTTAAAGTTCCTGACTGGATCCAGACCATCTTCAATTCTGCTAAAAGAGGAGATTTGGATGCTCTTGTAAGTGTACATGCTTTTTTTTGCAGGTGTGAATTAAAAAAAAAAAAAAAGTTGCTATTTATTATTATTATCATATATTATAATTACAAATTTAGTATTTTATATGATAAAGGTATGACATAAATTGTATAAACCTGTAAAGAAAAGGGTAAAGATAATAGGAATAAATTAATAATAATAATAATAATAAGCATAACAATTTTCTCTGGAGCAAATTTGAATGATCCAGCTGTGGTTGTAGAAGAACTAAATAGGTATTTTATTAGTGTATTATGAGAACATCAATTAAAGCAGAAATACTCTTTGAAGTACAACATTTTCCAAATGACATGAGGAGGAAATTGCTGATATATTAATATTAAATCACTTGGCAACTGATAAGATTGGAGGTAGGAATGATATATCCCCCCCCCCCCTCTTTTAAGTAAATAGATATGTGTCAGAGTTAATTATTCTACTTTTGATCATATCCAGTGAATAACTGAGATTAGTAATAGCACCTTCTGATCGGAAGTTTGCAGCAGTTATTCCAATTTATAAGAGTAGTCCATCATAAAGTGGAGAATTATAGACTAGTGGATAATGTTATAAATGGAATCATGGAAAAATTAATTAGGAATCATATCTAGGATATTCTTGACAGCAATTGCTTGTCGAACATGATACAATATATTTTCACTAAGGTAGAGCCTCCATAGCTGAGTCAGTATAGACGAAGCCCTTTAGTCAGAAAGACCTGGGTTCAATTCCCATCTACGATATGAGGAACTCTTATCTGGGCTCTTGCAACTAAAGGTGAGTTAGCCAGTCTCATATGGAGGAAGAGAGTTTTTACACCCAGAAACTTGGGTTTATCGTTCCACAGAACAGGCAAACCAGCCCTGTGAACACACATGGATCTACAGCCATAAATAATATATATACTTAATCCCTCACCAGGAGGGCTGAACCCCCCCCCCAAAAAAAAAAAAAAAAAAAAGAGAGCGAGAGACTAGGGAGAGAAACTACATACGAATATTATTATTATGGTTGAGATTGGTTGTGGCAAATCTTACTTTTTTGTGAAGTCACAATGAATTGGACCAAGGTGATGACTATGATGAGATTTATTTGACTTTTATCCAAGTCTTTGATAGCATTCCAAATAAAAGCCTTGTGATTAAAATGTATCAAATAAGTATTGATGATCACTTAGTGAGATTGGTAGGCAGTTAGTTGATAGATAACAGGAAGTAGTGTTTAGAGGAGATTAAACTTGCTAAGAAATTATATTCTTGTTTAATCCTTTATCAAAGTGTAAGCAAACAAACTTTGTACATGAAGTATCTTCACAACTAGGCTAATTACATGTAGAGGATGATGAGTTTGCACAATTGCTTTATTATCCCATAATACAATGCATAATTCCTTTTGGACATGCATAGTACTGTGCATTATGGGAGGGCCACCACCCAGACTGGTTTTGATCTTAATTTGAGGTTTCATTGATGGGAGCCAGACTCAGAAGAGAGATCAAGACTGAATTAATGTAGGAGTCATATTTCCTATATACAAGTAGTAGTAAAAAGTAGTATATGGTTATATATATATATATATATATATATATATAATAGAGAAGTATGTAGACTTTGCCAGTTCCTGAGTATGTGACTAAAGTTTATAAGGCAGAACACCAGAATAAGACGATAACATTTATTTTAATTGAAAACACAACGTTTCATACTAATTGTTGCACAGAATTTCTTCAGGTGTAAACATACAAACTAGTAAACTAGTAGGCAAAACAGTAAGGACTAACAAAGGTGATAACTATAAATTAAAGATACCAAGAAATTATATACTTGATTTAATTCTTTATCCAAGTGTAAGCAAACAAAGTTTGTACCTGAAGTATTTTCAGGACTGGGCAACTCATATATAGGAGCTAATAACTTCACATCACTTGCCTTAGTATCCCATAATGCAAAGCACATAATCCTTGTGGACGTGTATAATGCATAGCGTTATACATGTCCACTTATGGGAAGGGTCATTACCCAGACCAGTTTTGACCTTTATTGAGGTCTCATCAGTGGGAGCCAGATCCAGAGGTGATGCTAAGGTTGAAGTTATGCAGAAGTCATATTTTCATATGCGAGTAGCCAAAAGACTATTCGTATATGAAACATATTCATGTATCCTGCTGATATATAGCAGGAATTTGCTACATTTGATTGAACTGTTCCAGGCTCTACTAGAGCAGTGCTTCCCAAACATGTGGATGTAAAGGCCCCCTTGGAAAAATTAAAATATTTCACGACCCCCCCATCAAAAAAAAAAATCGTAATACAGACATATATTATTATAATATTTATTGTATTTATATTCAATACAAAACATAACCAGCGAATATCGCAAAAATCAAATGCAAATATTACATTTTTAGCATCTTACATACAAATTTGACATGGCACACACACTTAGTCTTAAAACATTTAAAATTTGTTTTCATTATTTCACAGCCCCCTCAACAAAACTAACGGCCCCCAAGGGGGCCGTGGCCCACAGTTTGGGAAGTGCTGTACTAGAGGACATAATAGAAAGATGGTGAAATGGAAAGCAGTTGGATTGCTCTTTTGCACTCTCAAAATAAATATATAAGTAAAATAAAATAAATTCCAGATAAACTTTTGGAATCCAATGTATTATTATTTAAAAAGAGCTCACCTGTTTTTTTTGATTCTTTATTCAAATATCAGATAATGCCAGTTTTGGTAATTTGGTATTCAGTAATTCCTATGCTAGTTCTTCACTTTTTAAAAAAAATTTTTTTCCATTGATGTGTCTTGTGGTGTGGTACATTGAAATTGATATTGTTCCTGTTTAATATAATACAATACAGCACAGCGTGGCAATCAAGAGGCTATTAAAGCTTATAGGAAATAAATATCATGTGTGGGATGGAGTCAAGCGCTTTAAAGTAATCTGTTGATATTCTTCTTTGAAGAGTTGTAAGTAATAGTCTTGGTGGAATACTTTATGGGAAGGCTATTCCAGAGAACTGAGGTACTAAAGATGAATGGTATGTCAGTTCAATGGATGTTGAACTGACATACCAAGATGTTGAGTAGTTCTTGTGTGTGTGTGAACGAGAGAGAGATGTCAATCAATCAGACTGCTCTCGTCTGACCAGCATCAAGTATTTTAGATGTGTTTTAGGTGCAATATTCCAAGTTTGGGCAGATTTGTAATGTTTACAGAAGAAGTAATTGGACAGATGAAATGCACTGCCTTGAGTTGAAAAGCATGCCATGTTTTTTGTAATCTGAGGATGCTATAGAGGTGATGTGATCATGTCAGGAAAGCTTAGGAGTAAGAGTCCATCTGAGAAAAAAAATCTGGTCTTGACTGAAAGCTGAGCATTATGAAAGTTAAGGAAGAAATGAAGTATTTTTATTTATTTTATTTTATTTATTTATTTTATTTTTCAAAGACAAAACTATGTCTTTGAAATCATTGAAGGCGATTAGGTTGTTATTTCAATTGAAGGAGATAGAGGGACTAGAAGGCACAACTACCCAAGTTTTCTACTTTTAGCTCTGTCAAAATTAGATGGTTCTTTTAATGATGATTTTACAAGTGTTGCAGTCATTTGTTTAAGCTGTGAAGGAAGTTGGGGTTTTAGTCGTCTCAAGCCACTTATGATAGACTGTTTTTTCCAGAATGTCCTGCCACACTTCTTGGAAAACCATGGCTTAGATGTATGGTGTGAATTTTGAACAGAATGAGGAATGAAAGACACCATTGCTATATGGATTATTTCTGTAACAAGATCACAATAAGTATCTGGATCTGAAATATGAAAACAGTGGTCTGGTAGGAGTAAAAGTCACATAAATCCTCCCACAGGATGTTCCACTGGAGATGAAACTTGAATGAGATTGTGATCTGAATTACCAAGAGGGGGGGGGTAGTCACCTGAACAGTATACCTGGAAGGAGAACTAGTTAAGAAGAGATCCAAAGTTTAAGATGAGTGAAGAAGATTGTTGGGAATATTGGTAGAAAGATGAATGATCTGTTTTAGATTATTGCTTACAACAAAAATCTGTGCCTCTCTTTCCAGCTTGTTCAGCAAAATTGGAGAAATGGAGTTCATTATAATTGTGGAGGCATTAATATCACCAAGAAAGATGACTTCACTATTTGAGAATTTGGACTGAATGAAATTGAGCTTCAAAAGTAAGAAGTCAAAGAGGTCAGAATGATTTTCAGAAATGGGAGAATAGTAAAGACAGTAGATAAATTATACAAATGTGACAAAGATATCTTAATCCATACAAAGTCAAATAGGTGAGATTCTAGATTAGGCATTCTTTGGCAAGGAATATCAGATCACAAAGGCACAGGACCTCCCTTGTGGCAGAAGGAATCATGTAGGGTGTAATTTGGACAATTAAGATAGATGGATTTTGCTTGATGTAATGGAAATTTGGGGCTTAATCAGAAACAGAATATCAGGTTTGGATGTCTGAAGGTGATGATGCACATGATTTAAGTTATTATTGCTATGAATGTTGGTGAAATGGATATGGAATTTTTTTAGGAAAAATGATCTGCCACACTTCTTAGAAAACCATGGCTTAGATATAGGGCTTAGACAAGTAAGTTTTTTTTTTTTGGGGGGGGGGGGGATTTTTGAGGGAGATTTATGTTTTAGTTTACTTATAGTGACTTTATCGTTATTTAGGTTTTAATCTCATATTTAACATTTTGAAGGTGAAGAGAAAAAGAGAAGGGGAACATGCAGTGGGAGAAAATAGGCTCTTGTACATGTCACTCATACAGAAAGCATCTGTTTCCAAACCATAATGCGGTCTTGAGAGCATCCCCTACATACCATTGCACAGCCTTCTCCTGGCATGACCTGGCAGTGCGATTATCCACCAGTTGATCAGAAATCATCCTAAAATGTGTTGCTATCTGGTTCAGTCCTACATGCTAACTGGCAGCCAGCATACAGAATCTGCTTTCTTGTTGTACACTCAAGTATGATAAAGTTTCTGGATCTCTGTGGTATATTTGGTAGGCCCTTGATGACACTCATATTACATGTTGGTGGAGGTGAGGGGGGAAGACAGAAACTGGAACCCTTGCTCTAAGAACAAAACATGGCAATAGCCACTTCAGGTCTCCAGTAAGCAAGATAGTGATATTTCACTGGGTGATGAAAGTCATATAGCCACCAAGTATGTCTAGTTGGCATTTCCTACAGCTACAACGGTATCATATCACTTTGCAGTAGGAATACTTTCTGTTGCCAGAGCCCCTTTAGTGGAAACAAGCCACACCACAAGAAGGTAGGGTTAACTTGACCTGGAGAGCCTGTGTATTGCACATCACCATTGTACAGCAGCCCATTTGTTTTAAAGTAAAAATCTGATTCTGACAACCTCTGTTTGGTCTCATCCCAGCATGTTCTTCTCCAAGCTTCCCTTCCACTATTTTTCTTTTCCTTTTCTCAAGTATGTTTGCACAAATTTTACAAGGAACACCAGCAGGGAAATTCCTCTGTAATTCTCGCATTCAATTTTATTTCCCTTTTTTTATATCTGGAATTCAATCATCTAACCAGGCCTTCTGAATTATAGAGTATAGCTGCTGTAAAATTTTTATATCTCGGTATTTGAACATTTTGGGGCAGATATCATCTACTACAGCTGCTGTTCCACATTTTATTTTTTCAATGTTTTTTTACACTTCAGGTATCGATACTACTCCTGATTGCATTCCTCTTAAATGTTTTCTATCACTGCTCTTAGTACTTGTTTCATTTAGCAGTCTTTTAAAGTACTTAATGTAGACATCTGGAATATCTTTATCTTCAGTTTTTGTGTCACCTTCATCATCTTTGATTCCTTTTACAGTACTCCTTCCTTGAACATTTCTAAGCTTTATCAATAGCCACCAGAATATTTTGACATATTACTGATTATACATTTTCTATGTTCTTACCAAAGTCTTCCCATGAATTTTTGTGTTTTTATGTCACCTTTATCATTTCTGATTTCTTTTACAGTATCCTCCTTTCTTTGACATTTCTAAGCTTATCAATAGCCTCCAGAATATTTGGCAGCTTTTCTAATATTTATTTTCTATATTCTTAGCTAAGTCTTCCCATGACCTTTGCTTAGCTAGTTTTATATCTTTGCTTTTTTTTTAACATTTTTATCTCTGTGTTCTCTAAGTAAGCACACAAGCTGACTTTCAATATGCTTTCTTTTCCTTTTTTTCTTTATATGTTGCCCCTACATATGAAAGGTCACAAGACCTATAACATTACGGTGCCATGTGTGGGCAAGTGATTAAGGAAAAAATATAGCCTGTTGGGGTGCTTAAGGGTCAAAGCTGTATAACTGAGAGGAGACCTCCACATAGCCTTTAAAGGAATGCAGAGAACCGACCAGGGCTTCTGACCTAATGTCCAATCCTCACCTTCTCGTAGTGCACCCTATTGGGTATCTACCTGGATACTGAACGAACGAGGATGGGCTGACAATTTGGGATTTAGCTGACCAAATTGTATTCCTATTGGTTAAACCAAAATAAAAAATGATGGTACAACATGACAAAATTTCATGCCGGCTGAGGCGTCGCCCGGTTAAACAAGGCCCCCGTTGTTTTCGCCAGGGAACCAGGGCGAACAGCGAAAAGTCAGCTAATGGAACAAATCTTAAAACACACCCAAACTCAACATCACCAGAGTTAAAGATCGGTACTATCAACATAAGAAGCCTGAATGGCAAAGAAATGGAGCTAGTGGAGGAATTAGATAAGAACCAGATCGACATAATAGGGGTGACTGAAACAAAAAAGACAAAAACTGGTGAGATCTTTCTGAGCAATAAATACAAAATGTTATATTCAGGAAACGACAATCAAGGAAAAGAAGGAGTAGCCATAGTATTCAACTCTAAATATGAGGCTAATCTTCTTGAATATCAGTCAGTCTCAAGTAGAGTAATGTGAACAAATATGAGAATGGGGAACTGGACGATGAGACTTATTTGTGCCTATGGTCCCACAGAAGGTTCTACTAAGGTAGAAGTGGAGGAATTTTTTGAGGCTTTAGAAAAAGCTACTGACACAATGAAAAAGGAAAAGTTGGTCCTTGTTGGGGATCTAAATAGCAGAGTAGGAAGTGATTGTCAGACATACAAAAATGTTTTGGGAAAATTTTGAGAAAAGAGCAAAGCTAATAATAATGGCAAATACCTGTTGGATTTCTGCTCAGGACATGGACTGGTTATTACTAACACCATGTTCCAACATAAAAATGTGCACAAATTCACATGGAGAGAAGAGGCAAGGAATAAGAAAAGTCTCATTGACTATGTTATTGTTGATAATAATGTTTTCTCCCTGGTGCAGGACACCAGAGTGTACAGAGGATTTGAAATTGGAAGTGATCATTATTAGTCTTGAGCAGGATAAAATTGAATTTCATATCGAAAAGAATGACATGTAAGAAAGTTTTAAAGCGAATAAAAGTTGAGCAGCTCTCAGATGTGAACTGTAGACTAAAATACACAAAGATTATTGAAGGAAAAATGAAAGAGTTTGAGAACAGGAATCAAACCTTGGAGATTCAGTGGCAAGCCTTGAAGAAAGCCATGATTGATTCAGCTAGAGAGGCATGTGGTGAAGTTGTCTGCAAGGATAGAAAAATTAGAACTCCATGGTGGACACAGGAAGTTAAAGTGGCAGTGAAGGAAAAGAAGAAAGCATATCAAAAGTTCCTGGCAAATAAGTCAGCTTGTGCTCTTAGAGAATACAGAGACAAATGTAAGAAAGCTAAACAGTGTGTAAATCTAGCTAAACAAAAGTCATGGGAGGACTTTGGCAAGAACATAGAAAATAAATATCAAGAAGGTGGCAAAATATTCTGGATGTTGTTGAAGAAGCTTAGGAATGGAGGAAAGAGTGCTGTAAAAGGAGTTAGAGATGATAAAGGTGAAATGAAAACAGGAGAAAAAGATATCCTTGAAGTATGGAGTAATTACTTTGAAAATTTGCTAAATGAAACAAGCAGTGATGACAGCACAGTGATAAAAAACACGGACCAGGCATGCAGTCAGGAATACATATCCATACTTGAAGTAGAAAAAGCCATCAAAGGCTTGAAATGTGGAAAGGCAGCAGGAGTAGATGATATTCGACCAGAAATGCTGAAGTATGGTGGTATAAAAGTCTTACAGTGGCTGCACTGCATAGTTCAGAATGCCTGGACAGAGGGATGAATTCCCAATGATTGAAGTAGAGCTCTCATAGTACCCACATATAAAAAGGGAAATAAAACTGAATGTGAGAATTACAGAGGTATATCTCTATTGAGTGTTCCTGGTAAGATGTATGCAAGTATACTTGAGAAACAGTTGAGAAGAATTGTCAAAGAAAAGCTTGGTGAAGAACAAGCTGGATTCAGGTCAAATAGAGGCTGTCAGGATCAGATATTCACTTTATGACAAATAGTGGAGAAATCATGGGAATATAACAAAGATCTGTATTTAAGTTTTGTTGATTTGGAAAAGGCATATGACAAGGTTCCAAGAGAGAAGCTATTCAATACGCTACAATTATATGGTATCAATGGGGCATTATATCAAGCAATACTTTGTCTTTATTTGAGTTGTAAGTCAGCAGTTAGAATTGAAGGAAGTACGGGAAGATGGTTTAATGTTAAATCTGGTATGAGACTAGGATGTACATTATCCCCTCTGTTATTCATTATCTATATGGATCACTTTATGAAGGAAAGTGGTATTAAACATGATATCAAAATTGGAGATGTTATTGTCAGCTCTTTGCTTTATGCAGAAGATGTTAGAATTCTAAATAAATCTGCTACAAGTCTGCAAGATTCTCTGGCTAAATTGAATAACTGTTGTAATAGATATGGTATGAAGGTCAGCAATAAAAAGACAAAGACAATGAAAATAGGCAGAATCATTGAAAATGTCAACTTGTGAATGGAGAACCTGTGAAACTAGTGAAACATTTCAGCTACTTAGGCACGATTTTTAGTGAAGATGGTAAATTAAATATGGAAATAGACAACAGAATCAACAAAGCTGGTATGGTAGGAAGTCAATTTAGTGTTCCCACTAATTTTTCAGTGGGAACACTAAATTAGCTGTATATATAAGACAGTGTTCACACCAGTTTTAACTTATGGATCTGAGAGCTCTGTCAGAAGTAAAACACTTGACCAAAGACTAGAGACCTCAGATATGAGAGTCCTGAGAAAGATTATAGGCGTGAACAGATGGCATCAATGGCAATATCATATTAAAAACGAGAATATTAGGAAAGAACTTGACATTGTCGGCATCCAGGAATGCGTTAGCAGAGCTCCTCTCAGGTGGTATGGTCACTTAAACAGAATGGGCGAGGAAAGATTAGCAAAACAAGTGTTCTCTGCCAAGTTGGCAGGAAAACGACCCAGAGGAAGACCAAGATATAGGTGGATTGATATGGTACAAAGTGCCTTAGACGATAGAAATATAAGATCTGGTAATGTTTGAGTCTTGACAAGTAACAGACTGATTTGGAGGAAAATTGTAGATAGGAAGTTAGTAATGATGTAAATTGTTCATGTAGTACTATCATATCCTGTACACCCCCTTGAGGGTACTTGGCAGGAATTTGATGATGATGATGATATAGCCTCTTGATATGTTTCTTCAAGAGCAGGAGGTTGTAGTCAGTGGGAAAAACAGTATAGTGGAAATTGTCCTAAAGAATAGAGGTGGATGGAATAAAGAAAGCTGATAAGAAGTTACTTTGGTGTGTTTCAGCTGGATGGTGTATAGGTGTTGGCTAGTGGCTGCTCTAATTCTTCTGTGGTTAGAATGGTAGCAACCAATTCAGAGGAGCAATACCCATGAAAGTATCTACAGAAAAGCACAGTCCTGAAACAGAGTGCCTCTGATAAAGTGACTGAAAGGTGTCTTTGAGGGAAGGGTCATCTATTAAGAGGATTGCCCTCTTTCGAATATTATCAAGAATTCTTAGAGAGGTCTTGGGTGCTCCACCCCAAATTTGAGAATAGTACTCCAATGTTAGATGGATATGAGACTCATAGAGTGTTAGGAGTTGAGAGGAATAGAAGCAATATTTAGAAGAGAAAAGAACACCAAGCTTTTTAGAGAATAAGGAGGCTATGTGAGTAATATGTTTGCACCAGAATAAACTGAATGTGACAGTTAACCCAAGAAGAGAAAGTTGACCTTGAAAGGAAATTGGAGCATTACCAAAAACGAGAGGGGATGAGGAAGGATTTTTCTTGTGGGTAATGAGGCAGACTTGATGTTTTTTTGCAATGAAATTGACTAAGTTGTCTTCACCCTGTTTCAGGACGTTGATGAGGTCAGTGTTCAAACACTCGTTATGGATGATCGAAGCATCTATCATTAAGGTATTGCAAGGTTTATTGAATGATGAACAGGAATAAAGAGTACTGCCATCGGTGAAGCTATGAATAGGATTTGAAATCAGAGAAAAAAGATCATTTATGTAAAGGAGGAAGAGCTTGGTGAGAGCACAGAACCCTCAGGCATTCCAGCATTGATGAATCTGATGAGAGGACGCCATGCACCACGACACACAATAAACAACCAGAAGCAGTGACCTTGACTGCTTCTTTAACTTCCTCTGCCTGTAAATGGAGTTGTGATTATTCTATCCTTGCAGACAACCCCATCACATGCCTCTCTAGCTGAATCAATGAATGTTTTTTTCATGGTTTACCATTGAGTCTGCAAGGTTTGGTTCTTGTGTTCAATATCTTTCATTTTTTATAGAATAATATTTGTATATTTCAGTCTGCAGTTCACCTCTGAAAGCTGCTCAACCTTTGATTTGTTTTAAAACCTTCTTACACACTTTTCTTTTCAATATGATACAATAAGATATTCAGTTTTATTCTGTGCAAAACAGAACGATGATCACTTTTGAGTTCAAATCCTCTGTATACTCTTGTGTCCTATTCCAGTGTGAGGTTATTGCTGTCAATAGTAACATAGTCAATGAGACTTTTCTTATTTCGTATACCTTTTCTCTATGTGAACTTGTGCACATTTTTATGTTGGAACATGGCATTAGTAATGACCAGTTCGTGTCCTGAACAGAAATCCTGCAAATATATACCATTACTATTAAATTTTTCCTTTTCTCCAAACTTTCCCAAAACGTTTCGATATGTTTGATAATCATTTCCTACTCTGCTGTTTAAATCTCCAACAAGGACCAACCTTTCCTTTTTCTTTGCAGCAGCTGCCTTGTCTAATGTCTCAAAAATTCCTCTACTTCTTCCTTGCTAGAACCTTCTGCAGGACTGTAGGCACAAGTAAGTCTCATTATCCAGTTTCCCATTCTGATATTTGCTTAAGCCATTCTTCTTGATATTGTCAGCAAAATTTTGTGCTGGCAATATCACTGTAGAAAGTTAATGACAAGTTATACCAGTTTAATTACTTTGTCAAGTAGTTATAAAATATGAGTATGTTTTCCACAGCAACCACTTGTATTGCAAAACAACATACAAGAAATTCTCACCTGTCTTAAAAATTTATTGCCTTGAAAAATTGTTCTAACAATAAATGCTAGAAATAATTAAAATACATTTGAAATAAAAACTTTATATACAAAACATGTTATAATGTGAGGAATTGAGCAGACAAAACATTCATTTTATAGGATTGTGGATTTGGAGTACAGATTTGTTATATTCTCTTTTTACTTTATTTATTTCTTCCTTCACTTTCTCTCATATTTCATGCTGAATTTTCTAGTTGTGAGTGATAAATTATAATTTCCCATGTTTTTAAATGATTGAACTGTTATTCTGAACGGCTATGAAAAAAATCTTAAGCATGAATGGAATTAATAAATATTTAGATAATATATCCAGTATTTCATATTTTTCTGCTTGATTAAATGACATTAATTGCTTATAAAAATTCATTGGTCTGTATTATGAACCTTAGTTTCAATTATTAATTTAGCAGTAATGAAAAATATGCAAAGAAATTCCAAAAGTGAATTATAAAATTGAAGTGCATGTTATTTACAGAAAGCCAGTCTGAAGGACATGGATTTTACTTTAATCAGAAACATCTCTGACAAAAATGGAAATAATTTGTGGCATATCTGTTCTTCTAATAACCATCTTCATTCTTTGAAGTGGCTGTGCAGCTACAATTTATATGAAGCACTGTCTGATGAAAATAAAGCAGGATTGAATCCAGTGGTATTAGGCATTAAGGTAAGTGGAATTAATTAACTCATCATTATTTTTATTTACAAAACATATTAACTTATTTTTTGTATAGCATTCCCACTTAGAGGTGGAGAGCAGTGCAGCAACTTGTGCAAAGGATAAAATAGATAATAATTATTAGAGTATTCATATCAGTTGTAAACCGCACTCTCAGTACAAATATTCTGTACTCATTTTCTCTTTCTGGCATTCTTGTTTTACAAAATTAAGACTTCAGTGGAGGAGGAGGGGGGGGGGGACCTGACTCAGATTGGATATTGTACAATAACCAACATTCAGACAAGGGCACATATTTTCATGTAAAGTATTTGATCTAATGGAAATATAATAAATTTAGTTTAATCCTTTATCCAAGTGTGAGCAAACAAAGTTTGTGCCTGAAAGTATCTTCAGGACTGGGGTAAGGTGGTACAACATCGGGCCACTCGTTGCAAAGGTGGAGCAAGCTAACAACCCTCCTATCTCGGTATTTCCCATAATGCAAAACACATCTCCTTGCGGACATGTATAATGTTATGCATTAAGGGAAGAGCCACTACCCAGACTAGTTTCGACCTTTATTGAGGTCTCTTCAGTGGGAGACCTCAATAAAGACTTCTCTCCTCTGGCTGATATCTCCACTTGGGCCTGAGATAGGAGTGTTGGTATCTTGCTCCACCTTTGCAATGAGTTGGCCTGGTGTTGTACCACCTTACCCCAGTCCTGAAGATACTTACAGGTGCAAACTTTGTTTACTCACACTTGGTTAAAGGATTAAACTAAATTTATTATACTCTAACCAAGTGAAAAATAAACTTTTTCATATCTGTAGTCTGTATTCTTGTTGAGAGGCTTATACGCTGGTTAAACATGATAACTAATATTTAAGGAATTGACAGCGTATACTAGAAATATAGATTAAATAAACTTTAATGTATACTTTCCGATATTTCGGCAAACGTCACGTTGCCATCTTCTTGGGAACTTACTACAAAGACACGTGCACACAAGTACTAATAACAGCAAATGAGACTGAAGCTAGAAAGCTAGCATTTTCCTAAAGTCCTGATGGTGCCCTCTGGTGGGCTATATTGGTAGTTCTTGGCCTTTGGGCTGAAGTTCTTCTGATAAAAGTTTCCCAAATTTGGGGCAGTCTCATGCATCCAAATTTGTTGAGGTTTGGCATGTTCCTAAGGGCCGAGGCTGATTCCATGAATAGTCTTTCATACTTGAACTTGCTGCAGTGTATTACTGTGGCTTTCTTCCATCTTATTCTGTGGCGAGTATCCAGAGTGTGGTCTGCAAGCCCAGAGTGGCTGTACTGGTGAAATCGGATGTAATCCTTGTGTTCTGAGATTCTGATATTTGCTGTCCTGCCTGTTTGGCCAAAGTAGGACAGTTTACAGCTGCAAGGGACCTGGTATACACCAGGTAGGTCTAGGGGAAGTGGTTGGTCTTTGGTGGAGCGGATAAGGGATGCCAGTTTTCTATGTGGTCTTTAACAAGTGGTCAAGTCATGTTTTTTTAAGATTTTATTGATTTTTTTCCGAGGTGCCTCGGATGTACGGAATGGTGATGGATTTAGAGTAATCTTTTTTGTGAAGGGGAGGGGGTGGTGGGTTGTGGATAACTGGGTTAAGTATTTTTTGGAGTTGGTAGCCGTTAGCTGAGGAAGTGTCACGGATGTGATTTAGTTCAGTGGTTAGGGCTTGATCATTAGAACAGATTATTTTTGCCCTGTTGAATAATATTTTAATAACTCCATATTGTTGTGAGGGGGGGGGGATTGTTAGTGAATGTATCTGCCTGTATGGGTGGGTTTTCTATAAACTGAGAAAACCAAGGTTCCATCAGGTTGGCGGGTGACTAGTGTGTCTAGGAAGGGGAGATTATTGTTTTCCTCTTTTTCCAGGGTGAATTTGATTCTAGGGTGTTGGTTGTTCAAGTGTGTTAGGAAGGAGAGGAGTGAATCCGGGCCATGTGGCCAAATAGCGAAAACATCATCAACGTAGCGAAGCCATATGGTAGGTTTTTGTGGGGCTGAGTTTATGGCTTTCTCTTCAAACGTCTCCATGAAGAAGTTGGCCAAGGGTGGGGAAAGTGGTGAACCCATGGCTGTCCCCTCTATCTGTTTGTAGAATTTTTCCTGCCAAACGAAATAGCCTGAGTTCATTGGAAACTGAAATAGGGCTGAGATATCGGGAGGAATTTTAGCTTGGATTAGCTCTAAGGTTTCTTTGAGGGGGACATTCGTGAATAGGGAGGAGACATCAAAACTCACCATTATGTCATTATGTTGGAATGTAAGGTGTAATCTAGACCCCCCCCCCCCCCGCATATATGGGCTCCCAAAAATACACAAAGAAAATGTGCCATTACGTCCCATAGTGGATGGCATTGATTCCCCCACTTACAAACTAGCCAAGCATTTAGCCAAAGCGCTCTCACACTATACTGGCAATACACCATCACACATAAAAAACTCAGCCCACTTCAAAGCCAGTATAGAAAACCTTACACTCCAACATAATGACATAATGGTCAGTTTTGAATTCTCCTCCCTATTCACGAATGTCCCCCCTCAAAGAAACCTTAGAGCCAATCCAAGCTAAATTTCCTCCCGATATCTCAGCCCTATTTCAGTTTACAATGAACTCAGGCTATTTCGTTTGGCAGGAAAAATTCTACAAACAGATAGAGGGGACAGCCATGGGTTCACCACTTTCCCCACCCTTGGCCAACTTCTTCATGGAGACGTTTGAAGAGAAAGCCATAAACTGAGCCCCACAAAAACCTACCATATGGCTTCGCTACGTTGATGATGTTTTCGCTATTTGGCCACATGGCCCGGATTCACTCCTCTCCTTCCTAACACACTTGAACAACCAACCCCCTAGAATCAAAAAGGAAAACAATAACCTCCCCTTCCTAGACACACTAGTCACCCGCCAACCTGATGGAACCTTGGTTTTCTCAGTTTATAGAAAACCCCCCCACAACAATATGGAGTTATTAAATCATTATTCAACAAGGCAAAAATAATCTGTTCTAATGATCAAGCCCTAACCACTGAACTAAATCACATCCGTGACACTTTCTCAGCTAACGGCTACCAACTCCAAAAAATCCAAAAAATACTTAACCCAGTTATCCACAACCCACCACCCCCTCCCCTTCACAAAAAAGATTACTCTAAATCCATCACCATTCCCTACATGCGAGGCACCTCGGAAAAAATCAATAAAATCTTAAAAAAACATGACTTGACCACTTGTTACAGACCACATAGAAAACTGGCATCCCTTATCCGCTCCACCAAAGACCAACCACTTCCCCTAGACCTACCTGGTGTATACCAGGTCCCTTGCAGCTGTAAACTGTCCTACTTTGGCCAAACAGGCAGGACAGCAAATATCAGAATCTCAGAACACAAGGATTACATCCGATTTCACCAGTACAGCCACTCTGGGCTTGCAGACCACGCTCTGGATACTCGCCACAGAATAAGATGGAAGAAAGCCACAGTAATACACCGTAGCAAGTTCAAGTATGAAAGACTATTCATGGAATCAGCCTCGGCCCTTAGGAACATGCCAAACCTCAACAAATTTGGATGCATGAGACTGCCCCAAATTTGGGAAACTTTTATCAGAAGAACTTCAGCCCAAAGGCCAAGAACTACCAATATAGCCCGCCAGGGGGCACCATCAAGACTTTAAGAATACGCTAGCTTCCTAGCTTCAGTCTCATTTGCTGTTATTAGTACTTATGTGCACGTGTCTTTATAGTAAGTTCCCAAGAAGATGGCAACGTGACGTTCGCCGAAATATCGGAAAGTATATATTAAAGTTTATTTAATCTATATTTCTAGTATACGCTGTCAATTCCTTAAATATTAGTTATCATGTTTAACCAGCGTATAAGCCTCTCAACAAGAATAATGATCATCCACGGAGATCTCTTCGCACGCAAGTCCCGCCATTACGGCAAACTGAAGCTGAAATTATCCAGACAACTTAACCGTCTGGCATTCCTAAAACGCTGCCGGAATAATCAAGTCATCCCGAACTGTGTTAAATTTAAACACCGCTTCATCTCACAGAAAACTCTCCGTATTTACAACCGCGCTAGCCAGGCATTACTTCGGGAGCAAATTACCGCTACACGCAGTTCCCTAGCCGACATAAACAGAGCTATTTCAACGCTAGAAAATGAGCTTTCACTTACGCTAAATCACGAGCTTTGGTCGGTCCTACATGACGTCTCGTGTACGGCAGCTAAAAAAGAATTTGAACGAGTACGAAGCCGACATATCAACAAGTTTGATAAATTAATAAAGAACTCGGCGTCCAAACCTAAACTACAAACCAACACTGTTGTTAACCTTTCGTCAGCTACCTTAAAGCCAGAAGCACTCCACGCTGTCACGTGGTCACAACTTCGCCATTGCTCCTAAGAAATTACCGGCCGAGGAATTAATGATCCAAATTGAACGCGGGATTCGCCAACTTCCAAACCACATCGCCAACAGATATTAGATTGGATGTAGCCTGTGTTCTCAATAAAGCAAAACCTCCAAAATCCAACATATCCATTAGTGAATACAAGGCACTACAAGAATTGAAGAGAAACAAAAAAATAGTGATCACCAAAGCGGATAAGGGGAACGCCACTGTGGTACTCAATCTTAAAGACTACACAGGTAAGCTCAAGGCTCTATTATTAGATCGTTCCACTGACCTCCCCATTGATTACAATCCCACCAACTCACAAATTAGAAAACTCCATAGGCTCCTTAAGAAGGTCACTTCTTGGCCTGTGGAGATTACCAACAGACTAAAACCCTATAACTCTAGACCCCCCCGCATGTATGGGCTCCCAAAAATACACAAAGAAAATGTGCCATTACGTCCCATAGTGGATGGCATTGATTCCCCCATTTAGCCAAAGCGCTCTCACACTATACTGGCAATACACCATCACACATAAAAAACTCAGCCCACTTCAAAGCCAGTATAGAAAACCTTACACTCCAACATAATGACATAATGGTCAGTTTTGATGTCTCCTCCCTATTCACGAATGTCCCCCTCAAAGAAACCTTAGCGCTAATCCAAGCTAAATTTCCTCCCGATATCTCAGCCCTATTTCAGTTTACAATGAACTCAGGCTATTTCGTTTGGCAGGAAAAATTCTACAAACAGATAGAGGGGACAGCCATGGGTTCACCACTTTCCCCACCCTTGGCCAACTTCTTCATGGAGACGTTTGAAGAGAAAGCCATAAACTCAGCCCCACAAAAACCTACCATATGGCTTCGCTACGTTGATGATGTTTTCGCTATTTGGCCACATGGCCCGGATTCACTCCTCTCCTTCCTAACACACTTGAACAACCAACCCCCTAGAATCAAAAAGGAAAACAATAACCTCCCCTTCCTAGACACACTAGTCACCCTCCAACCTGATGGAACCTTGGTTTTCTCAGTTTATAGAAAACCCACCCATACAGGCAGATACATTCACCAACAATTCCCCCCCCCCCCTCACAACAATATGGAGTTATTAAAACATTATTCAACAAGGCAAAAATAATCTGTTCTAATGATCAAGCCCTAACCACTGAACTAAATCAGCAGAAGAACTAAAGTACTAACTGTAAATGGAAATAGAATTACCTTCTTTTGGTAGAGTTGTAAGACCATGTAAAGAAACTTTGTGTATAAGTTAGTATTATATTATATAAATGCATCATGTATACAATAAATGGGTAAATTAGATGTAAACAATAGTCCAAAAGTCACAGGCGGGCCTGAGGCATTGGCAATCTAGGAAGATGCACATTCGGTTCCCGGAAGACGCTGCTATGATCTCGCGATGTGCCGAAGTTGCCGTGGTCGATGAAAGTAGTGGGTGGGAAAAGATCGCAGGAAAAAAAGTAAGAGGGCGCTATCATTGTAAGAACAGGATGCTAAAAGGGGGGAATTGAATGGAGAATAAAAAGGGTTTGCACCCCTTTCTCATGGCTTTTTTTGCCTGTTTCCCTGGATGATGATTTGACTTCTCTCTTGGACTGGTGGTTCCTGATGGCGTTTCGTGGCTATAGTTCGATATCGGAGGGTGCACCGTCGATATCTGAACTTCTGCCGGTACTAAAGCGTGAGATGTCGGCAGATACAGCCTTTGTTGAAAGTACCGACGGGATACTATCGAGAACAACAAACCATATCAAAGAGGAACCAAGTATATAACAACATCATCTGCATCAAACAAAGAGCTAAGTTTAACACCTCCAGTTTCAATATCTGGCTTGATGCCACTTTCTTTCATAATGTGATCCATATAGATGATGAATAAGTGATGATAATGTGCATCCTTGTCTTACCCTTGATTTTACATCAGGACCATCTTCTCGTATTTCCTTCAATTCTAACTGCTGACTGATAACTTAAATATAGACTATGTGTTGCTCTTGACAATGTTCCATTCACCTCATACAATTGTAGTGTTTTGAAAAACTTTTCTCCAGGCACCTTGTCGTATACCTTTTCCAGATCTACAAAATTTAAGTACAGATCCTTGTCATATTCCCATGATTTCTCAACTCTTTCTCATAAATGAAAATCTAATCTTGGCAACCTCTATTTGGCTGGAACCAAGCTTGTTCTTCCTCAAGTTTCTCTTCCACAATTTTTTTTCTTCAACTTCTTTTCAAATATACTTGCATGCATAAATCTTACTTGGAACTTAATAGAGAAATTCCTCTGTAATTCTCACATTCAGCTTTATTCAATTTTTCATAGATAGGGACTATGAGATCTCTACTCCAGTAATCTGGAATTCAGTAACCTGACTAGGATCTCTGAATTAGGCAGCATAGTCACTGAAAAACTTTTATTATACCTCCATGTTTAAGCATTTCTGGTCAAATATCATCTGCTCCAGCTGCTTTTCCACATTTCCAGTTTTTGATGTCTTTTTCTACCTCAAGTATTGATATCTACTCCTGTTTGCATTTCCCTGAAAATTTTCTGTTACTGTTCTGTCAATGCTTGTTTCATTTAACAGTCTTTCAAAGTAATTACTATAGACATCTTGGCAGATAAATACTTACTGTAACAGTCTGTATGACAAAATTTGACTATACAGTTGGGGGCAGGGTGCAAGCAGGATAAGCTGGTTGTTGTCTGGAATTTTAGCTGATGTAATAGTATGAGGCCAGTGTATTATGTCTTTTAATTGTGTGTGTGCTCTTCTGGCTGGTTTGTCTGTTTTGATAGATGAAATACCAGTTTCTGGAATGAAGCACCCACCCTATCTGATGAGACACCTCAGAAGAAGGCAAATTAGTAGGTTATTAGAATCTCATGATGGGCTGCAAATTTGCAATGATATGCATTACTCTGCTCTGCTGCATGTTGTGGCAGCTTCACTACGAGCATACTCCTTTCTGCTTTCTTTTTTCCACTAAAGAAAGGAAGAGATGTTGATACTACAATATCTTTTTTGAGTAAATTACTTTCATAAGACAAACATGGTTTATTAGGATACAGTCATTTACAAATATTTTACTGATTAGTCTGCCAATTTTAATAATCATTAATGAACAACATAAAATAGAATATTAATGTTGTATGTCTACTGCAAATACTCACCTCTCCTTGTTTTATAATCAAACACCTAATACTTGAAATGTACAACTCATGTCTCTTTTTTTTTTTTTTTACAACAAATATTTACTCCAAGCTAATTATATGTTTGATAAGTATTACTAGCAAACAGCTAGAATGTGATTGAAAAAATTACCTTTTAAAGATTTTTCTCTGAAAAATCTTTAAAAGGTGGACCACCGGATTGACCTCCCTTTCACTGAATAGACTCTCCATATATATTTAAAAAAAAAAAAAAATTGGATTCATCATTCAAAATACAGCTTTAAATAGCTGAGATATGATCATCTTTAAATATCTTATCTCTCCACAAGATGCCCTAGCATTAATATAAAATCCCTTCCAACAAAATTACATCTATTTACAAATTTGCCATCTGTGTTGATTACTTCACATGGATAGATAAAATTTGCAGACTACAAGCCAATGCTATACCTTGTTTCTTCACTTCATCATTTGCCATCTTCCAAGTGGAGCATTTTAAACTAAATGAACTTAATACTGTCACTTTTAGCATGCCATTTATCTGCTACTCTGATGTGGTAAGTCAGCATTTGTTCCCACACCGTGGATGTCTTGTCAGTAGTTGACATCCTTGTAATTCAAATTTTTTTTTTTTTTTTTTTTTTTTTTTTTTTTTTTTTTGCAATTAGAAATGTTAATAATGAAACGAAATCTAACATTTAGTTATTTTTATAAATCTGGATAAAGTAATATTTTTGAAAGGTGGTTCCAAATAAATTTTTTTGTGTGGTTTGTTTTGTGATAGAATCATAGTAAAAATGAAGATATTAGAAAGAATGTGTGAGAGATGAACTTTAGGTGGCATGGTCATTTAAGTAACATGGAAGAGGGAGGTTAGCAAAACAGGTGTTTGACAGTGGAGAAAAAACCCAGTGGAAGACTGAGATCTAGGTGGATTGATGATAGTTGTTGCCTTAGGCCAAAATATGAAAACTGATATTATTGAAGATCTAATAAATAACATTGATTTGAAAGAAAATTAATGATAGGAAGCTATTGTGCAGTAACTTTAATTATGTAGCACTCTCATATTATCCTGTACGCATCTCAAGTGTAAATCTCAACAATTAATGATGATAGTTCCAAAGATAAGTACAGTTCAATCATGATTTTGCATTTTGAAATAACATGCCTTTATAATATAATATTAATATAATATAATTTTATTATTTACTCTTACTATTATTACATTTATTAAATAATATTATTTATATTGGAAATAATAAACCTTATTATATGTGTGTACAAATTAAAATAATGTAGTATACATTTACATGCTGGCCTGGTTGGCCGAGTGGTTAGTATATCCGCTCTCCAGCCAAGAGGCTGCGGGTTCAAATCCTGCACAGGCAACGATGTTTGTGATTGTCTTCCACCTTCATACATTCATTCACCCAAGTATAGATACACTCTCCCAATATGGACTGGGTCACCATGGGAGTGTTGTGTTTTATAATAACTCAGTAAAAAATATTCATGACACATCTTATTTACATTTATTATTAAAAACTTAATAATTTTAACTTATCTGCATAAAATAAGCCCAAAAATTGTTATGTAGGTAACTACTTGATAATGCAAAGTAGGTGTTGTTTAATTTGTGTATTTCCACCTGAATTTTAATGTATTATTTGTTTGGAATAATTGGTCTTAATTTACAAAAATCTTTGTTTATATGTATATTTTGCAAGAGCGGAACAATATTTTTTGTGTACATGCATATGATTTCCACCTACAAAACATTGTAAACCTATAATATGTTAGTTCTGTGGGGCATGCTAAAGCTTTTTATTTTTTTTTATAATTTTTATTTATTAATAATCCTGAAACCCTGTTCTAGAGACCAGACATGAAACTTTTTCTAGCCACTTCAGAAATTTCACAGCATGCAATGAAATTCATATCCTATCTAAAGATAATCACAAACATTCATGCCCATGATGGGATTTGAACTTACAGCTTGGTTGGTAAATGGGTATGTTAACCATGCTTAGCAAAGAAATTGGAAAAACCTGCATTGAATCCCATTTAGAAAACAAAAAAAAACTTTTTCATTGGAAAGTAAGCGCAAGGTAGCAATGTTTTTTCTCTAGTAAACTCAGATTTTTCTGCAATACTAGCAAATCAGTCAGAAGGATTCAGTTAGTAAGCATAATGCACTCGCCTCATAACATTAGTTGCTTCAGCTATAATTCAAAACGAACCGAAACCTTGCTTAGTAAAGAAATAAATTAAATAAGCCAAACATTAGCAAAAAAAAAAAAAAAAGAAAAGAAACTTTAAAATCAAAATGCAGATTGTAAATAACTATATACAAATCTTTGTGTATATTTATTTACATGAAGCAACTTTACCGGGCTGGAACATTCTTTCTCGTTCATGCCCAGGTGATATTTTTTTCAACTTACAATCCCTCAGTAGCATGAAAATGTCCAAGAATAAAATTGACTATTCAAATTGAGTATTCAAAGTGATTTGAGCCTAATTAAATGAAAAAGTCACACGAAATAAATTCGTTTGGATTATTGAATTTTGTTCTTGTAGGAAAAATTGCAACTTGACTGAATGTGATGTTGATCTCTTAGACATTCATAACATGATTTGCAGTTTTAAAATTATAAGATTAACACTGATTAATGAGCAGGATTCAAATTTAATCACTGATTACCTCAACATTTCTCCATCCTGAAACCATTCTATAACTTTTTGATATCCCAAATTTATTTATTTATTTATTTTTTAAATAATTCATTAATACAAGATTTTAATAGAAAATAAGAACTATAACGGTATTATCTTCCATGATACATTATTCTTTTCTTTTTCTTTCTCTTGATCATTTGGAAATCATAGCATGGTAGTTTAGAATCCATACAGTGGCTGGTACAGCATACTCAAAGCAAAGTGCAGTTGTCACCTTCTGATGGTACACGGTCTTTGTTGCATTATGCAGCAAAATATGGACAAGTAAGTGTAAATGTCTTGTTTTCTTTTCTATTGAAACATTTCAGTTTTAGAAATTAAAGTGTTGCCCTTTGTAGCCTCTGTCTCATTTAAGTACTTACTATTTTTTTATAAGCGATGTGTGATGTCAGTGGGAAAAATTCCCCTCTCTCTATCACACATCTCTACACTTTTGTCATCCATACTGGTTATTTCATTTAGCAAAATAAAATTTACAAACAGAAAGAAGCTGCTCGGTTCTCTTCTTCCTCCCCTGGCCATTTTCTTTGTGGAAAGTTTAGAAAAATATGCCTTGACATAATTTTTGTAAGCCTTTCTCTCTCTCTAGTTGATGACATCTCAATTTGGCCTAATTGTCCAGACACATTAAATGCATTTCTCTTTCAGTGCAACACCTAAGAATCCATCTAGTCTGGTGTTCTAGACACTTTAGAAACATATCTTCTTAATGGGAACCTTTCTTTTACACTATACAGATCACACACACACACACACAAAGAGAGAGAGATTCATTCATGCCTCCTCCACTTACCAGCCATGTTGTTTTTTAAAAAAAGTCTAAGGGCAGTGATGTTCTCTCACAATAATCTTTTATCTAGCTAGAGTATTCCTTACAGCTGAAAATAATCATATATGCCACTCCTTATTTAATGGGTATTTCAACAGAATTAGCAAAATATTTAATCTTTTGATTCTCTTCTCAATCCACGATCCTCTCTACACACAGGTTGCAGTGGTGCTATTTCATATATCTGAAAAAATAACCAGAACTTTAAGGAAATATGGTCTCTGTACCACTTTCAAACCCCTTGCTTTGAAACAGGCTTCCCTTATCTGCTTACCCCCCCCCCCCTTTAATGCCTAACTCCTTCCTTTTTCAGTTCCTGGTTTATATATAAATTTCTTGCTCCTGCAAATTAACCTCCTATGGGTAGACCTGAAGATAAATTGACATCCAATTAGAATAATGTAAGAAATACATCTGCATTTGCAACTGCAGACAGTCAGGTCTGGCTGACTATGCCTTGAACACCATTTACAGAATTGAATGGAAGCAAATTATTGTGCTTCATCAGCAAGATATGATAAACTGTCATTCTTAGGCTTCCTAGATATTAAAAAAAAAATAATGATGATGGATTTTAGACCTTTGTCTATTCATTTCTACTTATTTTTTGTTGCTTTGGTTATATATGTTACCATTTTTTTTTGTATCCTGATGTTTTTCTGACAGAGAGGAACTAGTGCGGTTATTAAACTGTTACTAATTCATTCCTCTGAACAGTTTTTTCCTCCCTACCATAAAATGGTCAACATGAGTTTTAACTAAACTCATGTTGACCATTTAATTCAAATCTTAGCCTAAATATGTTATGTTGTCAAAAGTGTCTGGACAGTAAATGTTTGTATTTCCTATCGCTACAGCATTGCTGTCAGTATGAGGTTCAGTCTCCTTTCGCTGCTATTACAGCCATTACCCTTTGGAATATGCTCTCCACTTAGTTCTGGTAAACTGCTGCTGCAATTCGTTTCCATTTCTCCTACGGTATAGCAAACAGCTGATGTGTATTAGTTTGTGAGTAGATCTAGCACACAACCTTTTGCTCCAGCTCACCCCAAAGATGTTCAGTAGGGTTGAGGTCAGGCTTTTGAGCTGGCCAGTTTAGTCCTTCCACCTCCATGTCTTCAAATCCATGGAGCTAGGGCCCTTGCTTCGTGAGCAGGTGTGTTTTCATGCTGATACAGGAAAGGACCTACAAACTGCTGATACAGTGTGGGAAGAATGGAATTGTCCAAAATGTTATGGTAGGCATTTAAAGATCTGGACACAGAAACCAATTGGCCCAGTCCAAACTGGGAAAAACAGCCCCAGACCATTATGCTGCTGCCTCCAAATTTCACAGTCAATACAAGACCTTCTTTTAAGTAGCATTCACCTGGCATCTGCCAAGTCCAGACACTCCATTGGATTGCCAGGTCGTGTACTGTGATTCATCACTCCACAGGATCCTCTTTCATTGATGGTGTGCCAGATGATTCCAGACACTGGCAGGTATAATCAAGGGCTTGTGAGCTGCAGCATGACCATGAAACCCAAGGGCAAACACCTCTCAGTGAATACTTCTGTCACTGGCATCTGTTTCCAGAGCTTATACAGAAGTTGTTTGCAATGGTTGCTAAGGCTGACTAACGATTTACTGTGACAACATGCTTGAGAGTTTGCCGGTCCCAATTTGTCAGTTTCTTGGGCCTGCCAGTCTGGGGAAGTGGTTTGATGGTTCCATCACATTTCCACTTCATGATAACCTTGCTGACAGTAGACTGGGGCATATGTAGTGATAGAAATCTCTGAAACTGAATGACCAAACTTGTGGGCTCTGACTATCATACCACATTCGAACAGACTCAATGCTTTTTGTCCCCTCATCGTCAGTGGTGTATTTAGGTATTTGCCACCCCCAGAAAGTGTCGCCCCTCATGACCTGCCCATTGGCAGATTATGATCCCTACCTCCAGTGACTGAAGTTGCTATAGAATCCAACTTGTTCACATCACGTAACTTTCTTCTGGTTGGTGTCATTTTCAATTTCGGACAAAGTGGAAATTATTTCCGTACATCCCTCACAAAGACTCCGACAGGCATCGTCACGAGCTGACCAACAAGTAGGTGAAGGACGTTTGATTACTTTTGCAAAAGTTTCCAGGTGCTTTCTTAGAACACTCCACCGATGTGTTGAAGATGTGAAAAATACGTACAGTTTCTGAAGCACATCAAAAAATGTTGAAGAGTAAGGACAGGATTCGGCAGCGCAAGTACCAATTTGATAAAGAGAATATCCAGTGCATGGTATGAATTCTACCAATGGATTTATTTCAAGAATTCTTGCTTGCAGTCCTTTATACTTGCCTGACATGCTACTAGCATTATCATATGCCTACCCTCTGCAGTTTGCTACATCAATTCCAAGCTAGTCCACGCGGTTAGCCTAGTGGCTTTGCATTTTGCAACCATATGCCTGGTCTTTGGCGTGGACAGCAGGGTTTTTTCTGCCAGTTTATCTGGTGTTTTTCATCCCGCAAGCAGGCAAACCAGTCCGAGGATACACACGGATTACAGTCAGGAATACTGACCCAGCCATAGGTCTGATTCATCAGCCTATGCCGGTTCCGGAGCCCGGATAAAATTTGGGGGACTAGATGGTACCATGAACTCCCGTAAAAAGGGGAACGCAGTATCATCACATGGAATTTAATTTATTTTTAATTCCAAGCTCGTTTAGTGAAGTCAATACCACCTCTTGTAACTCTTCAGATTTGTGACTTACGTTACGAATGAAAAGCAAGAAACGCTCCACAGAAGTTCCATGTTCTTTCACATATCGTACAATGAAGTACAGCTGATCAACATGAGACAAGTCTAGTGTTGAGTCAACACTTATGGAATAGTACTACACTATTTTAAGTTCTTCCACAATAAATTTGATTACTTTCTCGCCCGTTATGTTAATAAATTCCTCATGCATGGCAAAGGAAAGATAGGAAACGAAACTTTTTCCTTTTTTTTCCCCCGATTTTGGCAATGTGCTCAGCAAGAAAGGGATCAAATTCACTAATCCCTAGTGCCTTTGTGTCAAGTTACTGACAACAATACAGTAGCTTTCCGTGCACGTGTCTTGGTCTGTATAGTTATGCAGAATCTGATTACATGCCAATATGCTTGCAGACTAAACTTACAATGAGGAAAAGAAAAATATTTCTCTTCTTGTGATTAGATGCGGCATATAAGGAACATGTTATAACTAAAAATTGAGAGCCTGAAAATTTCCACCGCCCCTCAAAATTTGCTGCTCTAGGTCTGGGCCTATACCCAAATACGGCACACTGCTCATCCTGAGGGCAAAGAATATCTACACTGCTAATGCCCACATGCCTGTGGTTTATAACATTGCTGACGTGTATCTGTGTCATACAGGTGAGGCAATGTAGAGTTATGGAGATGTCCAGACACTTTTGGCAACATAATGTATATACTTATTGATAATGCAAGAGAGTGAAAAGTATGGGCAGCACTCTGTTGTTGAAAGATTTTGTCATATAGACAAAACAAATATCGAAAGATTTCTTTACCGTCAGAATGAGTGAAAATGGTTTTCTAAATTGAAGACAAAACGTTGCCCAAAACAAGCATTTTTAATAGCACTATTTATCATTATTGTGAAAATGTATTGTTGAACCTTTACAATGAAAGCTTCAACTCTCTCACTTGATTATGTCTAATTCTACAAATTAACAAAAAAGTATTACTATGAATTAATTTTGTTCTAGAAGTAAAGGATAAATGATTACAAGATCATATACAAATTATCACATGTACAGCATTAAAAAGACTTTGATGTTACCTATGATGAACTGAATAGAGCTTCTCTTCCAGTGTTAAAGTCTCATCTTCACATATTGTATCCCATTGCTAGATATCCACCTAAATACTGAATGAATGAGAATGTGCCATAAAGTTAGAACATAGCATTGTAGATATTGTAGAAGATAGCAATCAACACAAGAAAAGAGATAGGTTTAGCAAAAAGAATTGCAAAAATATGATATCAACATAATTGGTATAACTGAGACTAAGAAGACAAAAACAGAGAAAGATTTCTCCCAAGTAATAATTATATATACTGTATATGTCAACATATTAGACAATATTCAAAGTTAAAAAAAATTGCTGAAACTAGAAGTCATTTTATACTCCAGGTATAAAAACCAGTATCTTTGAATTTTGCAAGAACATTATCAAGTTATTAGAACACATGCACTGTGTTCTAATAACATTTTTAGATTATGTAAATTGGTACATTAATATACTGATATATTAGTGTGTTAATATATTTTATATATAAATATTTATATTTAATAAATGTGTTCAGTAGCAGTACGCTCACAGATACGAGACCCTTCGACACTTCTGCACATGTCAGAAGAGAATCTATTCTGATAATAGGGTGATCAATCCATCTTGTGGGATGAGTTGTTTATTATTACACATCAGAAAATTAAGTTTTCTTTTATGAACATTAATTTTTAAAGTGGTAACTATTTTGCTTGTATAACAGTTGGAAAATTTTATGTATAAAGCATGTGATTTTGCGTGTTGGTGGCCAATTCGTACATCAGCTTATTTCTTTTTCCCCTTCAACACGAATTGACTCTTCTTGGTAAGTTGTCAAACTAGGGTCTTGGATCTGTGGTCAGATAGTAGAATTTTTTTTATTTAAATTCTAAAGAAATCCTGCCTATGTCAATTACAATATATTATTATTATTAAGAGAGGCCTCCAGGGAGTCAGGGACTCATTGAGGGAGGCCACATACTACACATACCAGCTATCATACTTATTCTTGAAGTCATTCAAACTGCTTGCACATACCACATCCAATGGCAATCTATTCCATTCACACATCACCCTATGAGAGAAAAATCTAGCCCTCATCTCCTTCTTAGTGGCATTCATTCTCAGCTTCCAAAGATGCTTTCTTGTCCTCTCCCCACCTTCCATAAAATTAACCCTTTCAGAAGTTTGTAAGTCTCAATCATATCACCCCTCTTTCTCCTGTTTGCTAGTGTCAGTCTACAAATTCTCAGTCTACAAATTCTTCATAAACAGCATTCCACAATCCTGATATCATTTTTAACACTCTCCTTTGCACTCTCTCTCTCCCCTATCAGAATCATAATGAAAAACAGGAGACCAGACTTACACACAATAGTCCAAGCAAGGTCTTGTAAAGAAGAAATGGCATCCTTATTTACATGTTAAAGTTCGTTTCAGCATGGCCATTATTCTCTGAATATATACAATTTTTGCTATACGACCCTTGAACTTCAACTTCTGTCTACTAAAACTCCAAGATTTCTAGCCTCATTAGTTTTTTCAAGCATAATTTCACCAATATAATATGACCTTGGATATCTAATCCTGCCAAAGCGCATGATTTTACATTTACTGACATCCATTTTCCCATGCCCACAATTCCATTCTGCATACTTGCAGAATGATTTGCAGCATTCCTGATTATCCTACCTATCTTATCCAAGATTCATAGCCTGATCAGTTTCTTCTAGAATAATCCCACCAATATAATATGCCATTAGATATCCAATCATGCCAATGTGCATCACTTCACATTTACTGACATTGAACTGACATCTATTTTCCCATGCCCACAATTCCAACCTGTTCAAATAATTTTCAAGTACTGATTTCATTTTGATTAGCTTTATATATGGACATCATTTTCACTTTGCCTGTTATAATGTACCCTGTTATGACTATTTACTTTTTTTTTTTTTTAAACATGGAGAGGGGAGCATGATCATATTTGTGTGAATTGCTAAGTTGAATGTTTAGTATGCATATATTGTTTATTTCAGGAAAAAATTCTCCTTTGGTTGGTAGAATATATGAAGGCACATAACATCAGCATTAATCCAAGGGATGTGGAAGGAAATACACCTCTTCATTTAGCATCAAAGTATGGTCATGTCTCTTGTGTTAAGGTGAGAAATTATCTTTTGTTTAGGCAGTACAGCATATGCAGATTATTTTCAGAAGTAAATGAACTCCTTATAAAAATAATGACTGTAGTTTATTGAAAATGCAGTTATGAGTTGAGTTTACTAGTATCTGAAATTATTCCCCACACAAATTTAGGAGAGAAAATATCAAGTTTTCCCCACAAAGTTTCACATTACCTTTTAATTGATATATTAATCTTCTAGCCTCTTAATTACTTAATAAAATATAAAAGAAGATAAATATAATAAATAATTAACCAATTATTAGAGAAATTTGGGAATTTGATATAAATATTCATTGAATTTTTGTTTATTTCCAACAAGCATATGACAGCATTAATAGAAGAAAACTATATGAAATTATGATACACTTTGGAATAAGATAAGCTAGTAAGACTTTCTATCCTCTTCCTTCCTTATTTTAAAGTACTTCTTCACCATAACCCCAAATTCATTATATTCCTGTCTCCCTGCAATATAATCTGAAGTTATATATAATGTATGTCCCATCCTTGCTTTCCAAATTTTAAAAGCATGCACTTAGTAATATTGAACTGGTAGCTGCATTCTATTCAAATTTCCTTGTGAAATCACAGTTTCTACTCTACTCCTGATAGTCTCTCCTGCCCCATCCCAGCTTTGCATGATCCAAACATGATCTTCCTTTAAACAAACCCATGGTAATTCTCAATCTTAGCCGTTACCTATCTCTCTCCAATATCTTAATTACAGCTCTAGACATACATAGATTTGAAGCCTCACTCTTATTACCTCCTTATCATATAGAACAATTTTGCCACTTTTGTTGTTGTTTTTGGACTATCCCCATTGCTGCAAAACTCCTGTTAAACAAATATTTCAAAGCTGCTGTTAATTATCTTAAGGAAATGTTAAGCAATGATAAGCTATGTAGTCTGATTGTCTTATTAACATCAGGTATTGAATTCCTCTTATGTACTGTTGCTCACCGTTAGTCCCTTCTCCATTCCCTGTGCCCCCTCAAACTCTGCATGATATCACACCTATGAAGTTGAAACACCTTGATGAATTTTTCAATAAATATCTCAGCTAATTATTCCCCACACAGCAATTACCATTTTCACCATCTAATATTATCCTTCCATAATCATTCTTTCCTCTACTGGCCACATATTAAAAGAATTTTCTAGGATTTTTCTTGGCCTTATTTGAGTAATTTATCCTCATACTGCACTTTTGTTAATGTTACTGAACCACCTATTCTTTGTACTCTTCATGCAGCTGATTGAGGCTCAGTAGTTCTCAGTTGTGTGGCTGCTCTTCTATGCACAACATCCAGACCAGCTCTTAGCTCATCTGAAAACAAACTTGCCTACACATTGCACCTGAACAGTATGGTGTAGGAAAGGGCATTCACAGTCTCAGTGGCTGCTTCAGTGTTTCTATTCAATTGGCTTTGTTGAATGGGCAATAGCACAAAAGCTATCTTTTAGCAAAAAATAAAGAAGCTCAGGAAATGACTTTGACAGAGAAAGCAGGAAAAAAAAAAGGTTCAAAGATTAAGATAACTATAACAAAACTGATGACAAATTCACATCATATTGAACTAAAATTAGCAGATAACTGTATAGAAATTGTGGAGGACTATATTTACCTTAGTCCATTAGTTAGTTTTAAGGAAAAAGAAGATAAAGAAATAACTCGAAGAATTACCCAAAGAAACAAAGCGTTTTGGCTGTATAAAGATTATGTGTTAGGAGATTTGCCTGTATTCTTAAAAAGAAAGCTATTTATTATGTGCATTATTCCATTGTTTACTATGGAAGTGAGCATGGACAATGACTAAAAACAGGAAGACAGGTTTCATGTGCCCCAAAGAGCCTTGGACAGAAGAGTGCTTCATATAACAAAAAGAAATAGAATAAGAAATACTAGAATTAGAGAGAAGATTGGAGTAGAAGATATTGTGAAGCATGTAAATGGGTTGCCATATTAGAAAATGAAGCACTGTGTGAATACCAAGAGGAGGAAAGAGAAGCAAAGATTGCCAAAGAACAAGATGTAGGGATGATCTACAAAGGTTTGAACATGAGATGGTGAACACATTGACTAAAGGCAGACAGAACATTCATTCTGATTAACATTCAGATATCCAAACCATTTTTTTTAATCAAAAAGGCCACAATTTCAAACAGAAAGAACAAAAATACTTATCCTCACTCCATCCCAAAACCCTCTCAGCATGCATTACAATATCATTATTACTATCCCATATATTCAGAACTCCTTAGAAAAAATAACAGTCAGTACTTTAAAGAAATCTCTATCCTCATTTCAACCTCCATATCAAGCCTTCTGCCATTATTCACTTCTCAAAAGACCAGGCCTCTTCCCCTCCTTTCTCACTTCCAGACATATTTAAAATTCCTTGCATCTGGACATTGCTCTTATGAAAAACTGGAAGATCTGTGAGTGTCTATGAAGAAGAACATAAGAAACACATCCACTGCAAAAATTAAAGACAGTTAGTTCTAATAAAGCATGTCATTGAAGTGGTGTCACCCACAGAATCAAATGAAAGAACAACTGTTGCAGCAAGTACAGATATGACAGACATTTTTGGAATCTTCAGCTGAATATAAAAACCAACCTAACTTCAATAAATATGGTTATGTGAAACTCCACAAAAAGGAAACCATAATTCCAAGTCCTTCCTCTCAACAGCCAAGTGTTTCTGTTAGTAACATAGGGATGCCCTTCCTAGAACTAAGTACAATAATTTTTATATTGTTTTGTGTTACCTGTATATGTGTTACTGTTTTTTGATATGGTTCCAGATAATGTCTCTATGACAGAGATGAAAATCAAACTAGAAAATATGAGCAATGCAAGTTGGTTGTAGATAGTGCTAAATGAACAAGCATTTATAAGTTGACTGTTGTACTCTGGGGAACAGTCCATTGAAAAAGAAGAATGCCTTTGCAGTATAGGTAACACTGCATTGAAAAGGGAACCTGCCATGCAAAAACTTCATTTTGCATTTGTTCAATACAGAGCATTCCAAATAATACTGCTATGCAGATTCTTTTAGTTGTTAATACCAACTGTGTACACCCCCCCCCCCCAACTATAAAAAAAAAGCCAGTGGGTAGATTTTTGTTGTTGGTAAAGGTGTGGTCACATACAAATCTCTAACAACTGGTGTCCTAGGAAGTGAAAAGATGGTGTATGTAGCTCAAAAACGGGACACAGAAAAAGTGACTGTGTGTCATTGGTCATAGGGCTTAATGTGACAAAGCTATGATTTTCTTTTCCTTTTACCTAGAAGTAGCATAAAATTTTAAAAATTATCTCATACATACATCATACTTAAAAAAAAAAAAAATTATGTATCAACAAGAAAAAGAGCATTTTTTATCTTATTTCATATGCAATTCTGTATTCTACATTTGTCTTTAAATGGAAAAGGATACTGGACTTTGCATCTTTTATTATTATTATTATTATTGTTCCGGGAAACTCCAAGGAGTCGACAGACTCATCGAGGGAGGCCCTAACATCATGTCAAGAACAACTATTCAACATTCACACAGTATCTATCATACCTTACCTTGAACTCATTCAGTCGTAGCACCCACAACAGACTCTGGAAGCTTATTCCACTCATTTACCACTCTCCAAGTAAAGAACCTAGCTCTAACACCCTTGTCCACCACGCTCTTGCCCAGCTTCCATGCATGACCCCTAGTCCTCCCACCACCAGTCATATTTTCAAAAATATCTTCTGGATCAATCTTATAAAAACCTTTCAGTAATTTGAATGTCTCAATCATATCACCCCTCCTTCGCCTATCATCCAATTTCTGCAACCCACAAATCTTCAACCTATTTTCATAAGGTTCATTCCACAGACCTGCTATCATCTTGGTCACTCGTCTCTGGACCCTCTCCACTTCCTCCCCATCACGAAGAAACCCTGGTGCCCATAGCTGGGCACAGAAGTCCAGATGGGGTCTTATCAAGGCTCGATACAGAGGAACAACAACTTGTTCGTCTCTGCATGTTAAAGCATTTTTCAGAAGCCAAGTGATTTGGTAAGCTGTTTTAGTTACTTTTGCAATGTGCCCCCTAAACTTCAGCTCCCTATCCACCAACACTCCCAAATCCCTGGCCTCATCAATCTCCTAAAGTATGATTCCACCAATGCGATATACTGCTGCTATTCTTTTCACCCCAAAGTGCATAACCTTACACTTTGCCACATTAAATTGACATCCATTTTTCCTAGCCCAGTCCTCCAAACTATCCAAATCATCCTGTAAAATTTTGACATCTTGTGCACTCACAATTGCTCTACCCAACTTTGCATCATCAGCAAACAAGTGAACACTTCCTCTCAGATCCTTTCCAGTATCATTGATGAACAAATTGAAAAGCAGTGGTCCAAGAACAGAGCCCTGTGGCACTCCACTAGTCACAAGACGTCTTTTAGACTCCACTCCTGAATAAACCACTCTTTGATATCTCTCCTTCAACCACCCTCTTATCCATCTCACCAACCCTATATCTGTACCCATCTGCTCCAGTTTACTGATTAGGGTTCCATGTGGTATCCTATCAAAGGCCTTGGCAAGGTCCAGTAGTATCACTGTAAACCCATTACCCCTATCCAGTTCAGCCGTCACTGTGTTATAAAAGGTGAGCAAGTTACTGAGGCATGATCTACCCTTCACAAAACCATGTTGTCCCCCATACAATATCCCATTTTCATCTATCCAATCCTGTATCCTTTTCTTGACTAATTTCTCTAAGACCTTGACAATGATTCCTGATATGCTAATCGGTCGGTAATTTACAACAGCAGTCTTGGAACCACCTTTATGCAGTGGAACTATTTTCCCCTCTTTCCACCTGCTCGGGACTAACCCAGACCCGAGACTCAAATTAAACAAAATGGTCAAGGGTACTGACAATTCTTTAGCTGCTTCTCGTACAACACGAGCTGGTATACCATCCAATCCCACAGATGTATTGACATTGAGGTTATGCAATAGACTACTCACCTCCACTTCATTAACCACAATTCCCGTATAATCTACTGGTTTATTCGTTTCTGCAATGTCACCACCTGGATGATATACTTTTGCAAAGTGCTCACTCAGTAACTCAACTATCTCAACTGATTCAGTTACCTCCCTACCATCGGCATTCTTTAAAATCAATCTGCCATGTACATTTTTCCTTTTACTTGCTACATATCTAAAAAAACTGTTTAGGATTCTCTTTAGCCTGCATGGCCAATGTTCTTTCGTAATCCTTTTTTGCTTTTCTTACCACACTTGTCACCCTTCTGGCCTGCGCTTTATACCGTTCATGTGCCTGCCGGTCACCCTTCTCCTTAAATTCCCTCCATAGTTGTTTCTTTTTTTGCAACTCAAGCTTAATGGTGTTATTCATCCATTTAACCCCTACTTGATTTATTATTCGGACTCTAGGTATACAGTCAGCCATTGCTTCATGCAAGCACTTCTTAACTACCTCCCATGCACTATCAACTTCTAGTCCTTGCAGTTGTACATGCCATGGCACTGAACCAATCAAACTCCTAAGCTTGTCATACTTTCCAGCCCGATAATTCCACATGTACCCTGTCTTAATTGAAAATTCTACACCTTTAGCCACCTCCCAAGTTAAGACCCTATGATCACTCTCACCGATTGGTGGCAATGTGGTCATATTTGTTACAGCCAAATCCTCAGATGTAATTACCAGGTCAAGCACTCTCTGACCCCTAGTATTTTCCATTACATGCTGTCGCAGATAGTTATCCCTTAATAACCGCATAAAATCCAGTTCCTTCCTCCCGTGTGTCCTCTCCTCACTCCAATCAATGCGACCATAGTTGAAATCTCCCATAATAATCACCCTCCTTCCACCCATTTCTTCGATTTGCTTGTGCATACTGTCACCACCATCTTTTCCATCACCTGGTCTATAGCAGCACCCAATTGTATATTTAGTTCTGCTAGCCACAATATCACACCAAATGGCCTCAAATGTGCTCTTTTCTCTATCCTGCAATTCAACTTCTATTCTCCTTGGCTGGAACTCATCAGCTATCATCAACAATACTCCTCCCCCCGTTTTATTCTCTCTGTCATTCCTGAACATACTATACCCATCACATTCAATCCCACTAGTTATATCATCTACAGTCAGCCATGTTTCACTAATACCTATAACCTGTGGTCTGGAAGTGCCAACCATGGCCAAAAACTCTTCCTTCTTGTTCCTAATACTCCTAGTATTAGTGTACATGAATTTAAGACCCCCATTAGCCCCAACCCTACCTTGATGCCTTATATTAACTATCCCACTCAGATTTGTTGTCCTTATTTGATCTGGCATATTATATTCATTCTTACATTCAACTGCCTCCATAAGGACTGTATATCTACTTCCTCCCCCCCTAACAAATCTAGTTTCCCTGAATTTGCACATCCACTACATTCAGCAACACTTTCTCAAGTCTTCTTACACCGTAACCATTCAAATGCAAGCCATCCATCTTATATCTTGATCTGTATATTTGCTGTTACACTTTAGCAAAATGAGCAAGTCAAATCTTCACCATTTTTTGTAATCATAAAGTGCTACTTTTTGTTGACTTTTGCTCAGCCTGTAGCAAGACCATGCTGGATTGTCAGAAAGGAGTGCAGAAATTCCAAAATTTTGACTATGAATAATAGATTATTCAGCCACTTGATAGAGAATTTATTTTTCAACAGAATCATTCTGCTTTTGTTTGATGGACAAAATTATTTGATTTGAAGTATTTCAGTGAGGTAGCATCTTAAAACTGCAGTGCAGTAGTCCCCCTTATCTGTTTGTTCGCTTTGTGTTGTTTCAGTTACTCACGGTCAACCAAAAATATTAAATGGAAAATTTCAGAAATAAACAGATCATGAGATTTGAATTGCATACTGTTCTGAGTAGGTTGATGAAATCTTGTGCTGTCCTGCTTCATCCTGCCCGGGACATGAATCATCCCTTTGTCCAGCATATCCATGCTGTACTGGATACATTATCTGCCCTAATAGCCATCTTGGTTATCAGATCGATTGCCACAGTATCGCAATGTTTGTGTTCAAGTAGCTCTTATTTTACTTAATAATGGCACAAGAGTAGTGATGTTGGCAATTCAAATTCGGATATGCCAAAGAAAAGCCATAAAGTGCTTCCTTGAAAAGTGAAAGTTCTCGAAGTAAAGAAAAAAAATCATATGCTGAGGTTGCTAAGATTCCATTCACATTTGCGTTCGCATAACTTTTATTGCAGTATATTATTATAATTGTTCTATTTAATTATTAGTTATTATTGTTAATCTCATAATGTGCCTAATTTATAAATTAAACTTTATCATAGGTATGTATGTATAGGAAAAAAAACAGTATATATAGGGTTTGGTACTATCCACAGTTTCAGGAGGTATCCACTAGGGGGATCTTGAAACATATCCCCCACAGATAAGGGGGGGAGACTACTGTATATCATTAAGATATACACTTGTTGAAAGTTTATTTTTCACTTGGTTAGAGTATAATAAATTTACTTTAATCCTTTATCCAAGTGTGAGCAAACAAAGTTTGCGCCTGAAAGTATCTTCAGGACTGGGGTAAGGTGGTACAACACCAGGACATTATAGGAGGTACTGAGACAGGAGTGTTGGTAGCGTGCTCCACCTTTGCAACGAGTTGCCCTGGTGTTGTACCACCTTACCCTAGTCCTGAAGATACTTTCAGGCGCAAATTTTGTTTGCTCACACTTGGATAAAGGATTAAACTAAATTTATTATAGTAGTCCACACATACAGATCGACAGGCATAAATACTTACCCTTAGGGGATGTAGCAGAGGAATGGCATGCTGGCTGCATTAATTTCCTGAAATCCCTAATTATAGGACTCCACCATCTTGGATGGATGAGAATTGGTATACATGATAAGCTGCACAATATCTAGGCCAATGACTGTGTCATTTATTAGATGGCATAGTTCTGTGTGCAGATGATTCCATGAATGTCAAAACAAGGTACTTATTTGATTTCCATGGTATAAATTAAATATGTTTAACACTTGCTGATTCATCACACTTTTGACAAATATAATAGAGTAGTATATTATTATTATTATAATATCTTCTTGGTGGTATAAGAGTTTTACAGTGGCTGCACTGCATAGTTCAGAAAGCCTCGACAGAGGGACGAATTCCCGATGATTGGAGTAGAGCTCTCATAGTACCCATATATAAAAAGGGAAATAAAACTGAATGTGAGAATTACAGAAGTATTTCCCTACTGAGTGTTCCTGGCAAGATCTATACACGCATACTTGAGAAACGGTTGAGAAGAATTGTGGAAGAAAAGCTTGGTGAAGAACATGCTGGATTCAGGCCAAACAGAGGCTGTCAGGATCAGATCTTCACTTTATGACAAATAGTCGAGAAAGCATGGGAATATAACAAAGATCTGTATTTAAGTTTTGTCGATTTGGAAAAAGCATATGACAAGGTGCCAAGAGAGAAGCTATTCAATGCGCTACAGTTATATGGTGTCAATTGGGGCATTATATCAAGCAATACTTAGTCTTTATTTGAGTTGTAAGTCAGCAGTTATAATTGAAGGAAGTACAGGAAGATGGTTTAATATTAAATCTGGTGTGAGACAAGGATTACATTATCCCCTCTGTTATTCATTATCTATATGGATCACATTATGAAGGAAAGTGGTATTAAACATGATATGATATCAAAATTGGAGATGTTAATGTCAGCTCTTTGCTTTATGCTGATGATGTTATACTTCTAAATAAATCCACTACAAGTCTGCAAGATTCTCTGACTAAATTGAATAACTGTTGTAATAGATATGGTATGAAGGTCAGCATTAAAAAGACAAAGACAATGAAAATAGTCAGAGTCATTGAAAATGTCAACTGTGTTGTGAATGGTGGAACAAGTAAAACATTTCAGCTACTTAGGCATGATTTTTAGTGAAGATGGTAAATTAAATATAAAAATAGACAACAGAATTAGCAAAGCTGGTATGGTGGGAAGTCAATTGAATAAATTCATATGGAATAAGAGAGAAATTAGTCAGAACACTAAATTAGCTGTACACAAGACATTGTTCAAACCAGTTTTAACTTATGGATCTGAGAGCTGGGTCAGAAGTAAAACACTTAACCAAAGACTAGAGACCGCAGATATGAGGAGTCCTGAGAAAGATTAGAGGCATGAACAGATGGCATCAATGGCAATATCATATTAAAAACAAGGATATTAGGAAAGAACTTGACATTGTCAGCATCCAAGAATGCGTTAGCAGAGCTAATTTCAGGTGGTATGGTCACTTAAACAGAATGGGCGAAGAAAGATTAGCAAAACAAGTGTTCTCTGCCAGGTTGGCAGCAAAACGACCCATAGGAAGACCAAGATATAGGTGGATTGATATGGCACAAAATGCCTTAGACAATAGAAATATAAGATCTGATAATGTTGGAGTCTTGACAAGTAACAGACTGATTTGGAGGAAAATTGTAGATAGGAAGTTAGAAATGATGTAATTTTTTTCATGTAGTACTATGATATCCTGTACACCCCTTGAGGGTACATGGCAGGAATTTGATGATGATGATGATAATTCTTATGTCATCTCTATGGAATCAGACTCATTGCAGGGGGGGGGGGGGGCACATACTAACCATTATTCACACAATGCCTATCCTACCTCTCCTTGAACTCATTCATCAATGAAGCACTCACTCATCACAACCACCTATTTTATAACTCCAAGCAAAAAATCTAGTCTTTACATACCCTTGCTGATCCTACACAATTTTTTTTTTGGGGGGGGGGCAGTTAATCCTTATTCTCTCACTTCCTGCCATGTATTGAACAAAAAGTCTTCTTTGTTAATTCTATAAAACTCCTTTAATAACTTACATGTTTCTATCTTATCCCTCTTTTCTAACTATCACCTAGCTTTTGTAACTCGCAAGACTTCAATCTATCCTCATAAGAAGCATTCCATTGGCCTCTCACAATCGTAGTTAGTCATCTCAGAGACCTCCTCCATCTTGTCATCCCAAGGAATCCAAGTAACTAGATCTGTGTGCAGTAATCCAGATATGGCCTTATTAAAGCCTTGTAAAGTGGAATAATACCTGTTTGTCAATGTATCCAAGTAATCTGAGGAGCAGTTTTTTGTCAACCTTTTCAGTATGCCCTGTAAATGTCAGCTCCCTATCCTTTCACTCCAAATCTCTAGTTGCATCAATTTCATGAAGTCCAGTTCCATAAGCAGCTTGTGATCTCTTCTTGCCAGAGTGTATAAAATTACACTTTGCCACATTAAACTGGTAGCAGTTATCATCTATGAATGTTGGATAAAATGATTTAACACATTCATGAGGGTGGCAATAAATCATCTCATACAATACTTGACCTTGAAGCAGGACACAAAAATTTGTAACATGCTTCTTTTTACTTTTTTTTTTACCAGGGGTGTAAGGAGAATGTGGACAGTATGCAATGGCAAATTAGTACGAGGAGTGCAGGATGAGTAGTTATTATGGGAGACTTCAACTATGAGGGAACTGGAAGAAAGAATAGTCACAGGGACAGAAGGAAATGGAAATTATACAAGAAGAATAACCAGTATGGCAAGGAAGGGAAAAGCACATTATGAGGGGATGCTAACTGAACAGGCAAAAGAAAATCCCAAACTTTTTACTATATGGCAAATAAATGGATAGCAACTGCTGAAGGATAACTTTAATGAGTGCTGTTAATACATAACAAATAGACAAATCAGTTGACTTTCTGAGTGATCATTTTGCAAGAGTGTACCATCCAGGTGGAGAAAGAGCAGTGCCATATGTGACCTTGGCTGATGTGAGAACAGAGGCAGATGAATCAGAAGTGCTTTGGATATTGTAAAACCTTAATGCAAATATAGCCATGGTGGATGGAATATGAGAATGTGCAAAGGAAGAACTGGAAGTTCTGTGACCAAGCTTTAATTTAAGCCTCAGCTCTGGGAAGGTGCCAAAGGAGTTGAAAGGGCAAAATAGTTCTGTGGCATGAAAGAGACTCCAAGACAGATCAATCCACTGTCTTGGAGTCGCTCAGGAGTGGTGGTTCAAGTATTGGAAAAGTTGGTAAAAGGCAAAATTCAGAAATGGTAAACAAGAATATGATACTCTATGGAAGGGTGTGTGAGGGGTGGGGATGAGGCATGGTTTTGTGAAAGGTAGGTCTTGCTTTGCCTAAATAACATGCCCAAGTGATAGTTGAGTTGGATAAAGAAAATGGCTACACAGTGATGTTGCTGGACTTTGCAAAGGCATTTGACAGGTTATCACATGGAACACTTATATAGACTGAAGCAAATGAGGTTGTATACAAAACTGGTGATATGAATCCTGTTCTGTCCTGTCCTGTCAGGTGTCTTCTCCCTCCAGGAGATTGAATATCATGTGTCTCCACCATGTCCTATTCTGCACCTCTCTGCATACCTCAGTGATATGAATAAGAGGAAGCAAATGGATGGATATCAAAGAGTAGTATATGGGAGAACTGAATCCAGGATTTAGTAAGATAAGTGACTAGTGATGTAATGTAGGGCTCTATACTTTGACTGCTGCTGCTGCTGCTGTTTAATTTGTACATCAATGATATAAGAAATAAAAGGAAATATCCAGTTTGCTAACAACACAAAATTGGATATCATCATCATCATCAAATTCCTGCCATATACCCACAAGGGGTGTACAGGATATGACAATACTACATGAAAAAATTATATCTTTACTAACTTCCTATCTACAATTTTCCTCCAAATCAGTCTGTTATTTGTCAAGACTCCAAAATTATCAGATCTTATATTTCTATTGTCTAAGGCACTTTGTACCATATCAATCCACCTATATCTTGGTCTTCCTCTGGGTCGATTTGCTGCCAACCTGGCAGCGAACACGTGTTTTGCTAATCTTTCCTCGCCCATTCTGTTTAGGTGACCATGCCACCTGAGATTAGCTCCTAACGCATTCCTGGATGCAGACAATGTCAAGTTCTTTCCTAATATCCTCGTTTTTAATATAATATTGCCATTGATGCCATCTGTTCACACCTATAATCTTTCTCAGGACTCTCATATCTGTGGTCTCTAGTCTTTGGTCAAGTGTTTTACTTCTGACCCAGCTCTCAGATCCATAAGTTAAAACTGGTTTGAACAATGTCTTGTGTACAGCTAATTTAGTGTTCTGACTAATTTCTCTCTTATTCCATATGAATTTATTCAATTGACTTCCCACCATACCAGCTTTGCTGATTCTGTTGTCTATTTCTATATTTAATTTACCATCTTCACTAAAAATCGTGCCTAAGTAGCTGAAATGTTTTACTTGTTCCACAGGTTCTCCATTCACAACACAGTTGACATTTTCAATGATTCTGCCTATTTTCATTATCTTTGTCTTTTTGTTGCTGACCTTCATACCATATCTATTACAACAGTTATTCAATTTAGTCAGAGAATCTTGCAGTGGATTTATTTAGAAGTATAACATCATCCGCATAAAGCAAAGAGCTGACATTAACATCTCCAATTTTGATATCATGTTTAATACCACTTTCCTTCATAATGTGATCCATATAGATAATGAATAACAGAGGGGATAATGTATATCCTTGTCTCATACCACATTTAACATTAAACCATCTTCCTGTACTTCCTTCAATTCTAACTGCTGACTTACAACTGAAATAAAGACTAAGTATTGCTTGATATAATGCCCCATTGACACCATATAACTGCAGCGTATTGAATAGCTTCTCTCTCTCTCTTGCTCCTTATCATATGCCTTTTCCAAATCGACAAAACTTAAATACAGGTCTTTGTTATATTCCCATGCTTTCTCGACTATTTGTTGTAAAGTGAAGATCTGATCCTGACAGCCTCTGTTTGGCCTGAATCCAGCATGTTCTTCACCAAGCTTTTCTTCCACAATTCCTCTCAATCATTTCTGAAGTATACTTGCATATATCTTACCAGGAACACTCAGTAGTTCAGAGGGAAATACCTCTGTAATTCTCACATGCAGTTTTATTTCCCTTTTTATATATGGGTACTATGAGAGCTCTACTCCAATCATCGGGAATTCTTCCCTCTGTCCAGGCTTTCTGAACTATGCAGTGCAGCCACTATAAGACTCTTATACACGATACTTCAGCATTTCTGGTCGAATATCATCTACTCCAGCTGCCTTTCCACATTTCAAGCCTTTGATGGCTTTTTCTACTTCAAGTATAGATATGTATTCCTGCCTGCATGCCTGGTCAGTGTTTTTTACCACTGTGCTGTCATCACTGCTTGTTTCATTTAGCAGTTTTTCACAGTAATTACTCCATACTTCAAGGATATCTTTTATTCCAGTTTTCATGTCACCTTTATCATCTCTAACTCCTTTTACAGCACTCTTTCCTCCATTTCTAAGCTTCTTCAACAACCTCCAGAATATTTTGCCACCTTCTTGATATTTATTTTCTATATTTTTGTCAAAGTCCTCCCATGACTTTTGTTTAGCTAGTTTTACACAGTGTTTAGCATTCTTGCATTTGTCTCTATATTCTCTAAGAGCACAAGCTGATTTATTTGCCAGGAACTTTTGATATGCTTTCTTCTTTTCCTTCACTGCCTCTTTAACTTCCTGTGTCCACCAGGGAGTTCAAAATGGGCAGTGCTAATGAATCTGAATCTGTAACAGCAAATATACAGATTAAGATGCAGAGTCCAGTATCCTTTTCCATTTGCATCTGTGCAGTATTGGTGTCTGTTGAGAAAGGTTGTTTTTTTTTTTTTTGATTATATAGTCATTTTCATTCTATTTGTCTCTAATCATACTAAATACTCTAATTCTCTGTTATATTGACTGTCTGTGTACTGTTACAATAAAACTTTGTTGTGCTTGCTTCTGTGCAGTATGGTCTCTATAGGGGGAGATGTTTTTCACTATGGAGAGTCATTTTTATTTCAGTACTAAGCTACCATTATATATCAGATAAGAAGTAAAAAGAAGCATGTTACAAATTCTTGTCCTGCCTCAAGGTCAAGTATGGCATGAGATGATTTATTGCCACCCTTGAGAATGTGTTAAATCATTTTATCCAACATTTGCAGATGATCTGCTCATCTAAGAAGTAATACAAAAATTGTCTTGAACATTAAAGTAAAAAATTAAAAGAACTACCAGTTTCTTTTCCCCTTCTACAGTTACAAAATTAAAAACAAGTGAGAAAATGAGTGGAGTTAACTACAGCGGCTGTCAAAAAATGGCTGGCGAAGTCGCTGTACTGTTGATCAAAATAATTACTTCTGGGTGAAATATAACTGACTAGACTGTCAAAATAAAAGACTTGGATGTAAAAAACAAATAAATAAATAAATAATCAGCTAACTCCTTTTTATTCCCATATAGGGAGTAGGTGAGGCCATTTTTGTCTTATCTAACTTTTGGAGACTGAGTGGGCAATTCAATCTCCACTGGTAGCCAATCAGAGATAGATGACCCAAGGTTATCACTAATTAAGTGACTTGCAGCGAAGAGATGGCTAACAAGTGCTGCCATCTTATGGTACCTAATCCTAACAGAATATTTTTAATGAAAATAATGTATGTTCTGTGGTCAATTTTCTTGAGTTTACAGGATGCTGACACTGCTGTTGAAAATCTAAGATTTTAAGGAGGTTCACTTCACAGGATAGATTAGTCAATATTGTAGGTCCACCACTGACACACTTTAATTGAGCAAAATATGTCTGTTCATGGCTGCTTAGGAAACATCATTTACCAATAGACACAAATAGTAAGGAAAGAAGTGGGCATATTTTGCCAGATGAGAAATTAAAAAAAACTTGGAATTGTTTATAAAAAAATTAATGTGCACCTATTTTTTATATATTGGGTTAGCAAATAAGTTCGTTCAGTTTATGCGTTAGTACAAGTTTACACTGCTTCGCCTGTCACTATTGTTGCTCTACCGTGCAGCGCTATTGCGCAGTTGAAAGGCGACATTTCACATAACCTTTCAGTGAATTTTCGTTTGGCCTACTTCAATTGTGTGTGCGTAACATATTTTTAGAAATGGAAGGAAATAATGTACATTATCGGCATATTTTGCTTTTTTATTTCAAAAAAGGCAAACGAGCCGCGGAGGCCCATAAAAAAATATGCACTGTATGGATGGTGCCTTAACAGAACGCATATGCCAAATTCCATTCTGGAGATTTCGACATCAGTGATGCGCCGTTCACCCGACCGAGGTTGATTTGAGTGTTGCGAAGGATATCATCGACAAAAATCCATTATAAACAGTGCGGGAGATTGCTGCAGTACTGAATATATCTCATACAAGCGTTGAAAACCATTTGCACAAGCTGGGATATGTTTCAAAACTCAATGTTTGGGTGCCGCATGAATTGACTAAGGCCAGTATGACTGCTCGCATATCCATCTGTGATTCACTGCGATGTTGCCAAGAAAATGACCCAGTTTTGAAGCGGATGATTATGAGAGATGAAAAATGGGTCGTGTATGATAACATGGTACATAAAAGATCATGGAGACACAAGAGCGAACCACTGCGAACAACCTCGAAAATGGGATTGCACTCAAAGAAGATCATGCTCTCTGTGTGGAGATTATAAAGGTGTTGTCCACTACGAGGTGTTACCATCAGGCAGAACAATTGATTCAACTGTCTGTTGCTCACAGTTAACACGACTGGTCTGTGCAATTAGCACAGAACAAATCGGAAATTAGTTGTCTTTCAGCACGATAACGCCAGACCCTACACATCGTTAACCCGGAGTAAATTGTTGCGTCTTGGCTGGGATGTTTTGCTGCATCCTCCGTATTCACCGGACCTGGCACCTTCCGATTACTATTTATTCCAATCATTGCAGAATTCTCTGAATGGGAAAACCTTCGCTAATGAGGAGGCTGTCAAAAGACACCTGGATCAGTTTTTCGCCAGTAAACCTCAGGAATTTTATGAACGCGGCATAATTAAGTTGATGGACAGATGGCAAGAGGTCATTGATAAAGAGGGTCAATATATAACTGACTAGTATGTATTATATATATTAAATAAAATGTGTTTCATTTCACTCTGAAAAACCGAACGAACTTATTTGCCAACCCAATACTTGTACAATAAATTTATGCTCAATAAACTGTGTATTATGTACTTCATTCTTATTCCAGAACATCATTATTACACTATGAACAATCTTAGTAAATTTTTTTTAGTTTTTCTTTTCATATCCTTTTAATTTTTATTGCTAGGAAAGAATGAGTGCTAGCATCTATCTTTTTATAAAATAAGCACTAGCAGTAACCAACTATATATATTTCAACTGTTGGTCTCTGTCTCACACTAGCTAACCTCAAAATGCACTGCTCTTTTAATCCCCATCTTCCTGTTGAACTCCTACTCTTTTTTTTTTTGCTGTCATTAGCAAAACTCCTTCATCTTATTCCCTTTTTTCCTCTCTGAAAATACTATACCCATCGCATTCTGTCTCTACCTGTCAACTAAGCCTGGTCAAGTTAAACTAACTAATGCAAAAACTCCTTAATCCAGGTGCCTCTGACATTAATATACATAAACTGCAGTAGTCCCCTTTGACCCCAACCTCTTTCGCACCTTGTGTTGTCTTTTCCATACTTTCAGAACCTGAGGAGCTACATTCAACATCACTAGGTCATCTTCCACTCTTTTACTTGCTTCAAAACTGCCTGCCCCCCCCCCCCCCCCAAACCCCCCTTTGTTTTTCCTGATTTGCACTTTCATACTCTCACTGAACAGCATTATCTCAAGATAATTTACTCCACATCAGTTGAAATGTACCAAAATTTACTTTACATGCACTATAATTGGATAAAATTTGAGATGGAATTCCACATAATGCTGGATGCTCTCTTCTAAGAGCCATTCTCTGCTTAAATCAGGATACTGCACAGTTGTGTATGGCAGTTTGCAGTGTAATTGATGCATATTGTAAGTCTTCATTTATTTGCTATATATTATGATGAATGATGCTATGTTACTTTATTCCATAACTACACTGCTTGACATTGCTAATGGATTGCCTCTGACCATTTATTCAACAAGTTTCCAAAATTCTTGGAAAACATGTTTAGAGTTTTGTAGAAAATTTTATTATTTGGAGACTTTCTCTTCACAGTTAGTACATACGAAGTATTATTAACTACAAGTTAGTTTAACTTGATCTTGTTTATAGACCTTCAAAGATATTAATGCTGTAAAAAGACAATTTTTTGGACAAATTTCAAATTCCCACTTGAATTTTTCTGAAATTAAAATTTATTTTGATAAATAAGAAATTTCAGATGCAGCTGAAATAATATTTTCCAAAAATTTGATCATAGAAGTAACCTCATATAGTTATTTATGTATGTAAATTATTGGCTACTAGCAACATAATTATACCACATCTACGAAACAGTGATATGAAATGATATCCAAATGATAATGAGATTTGTAACTTTCATTTTCTAGGTGTTAATTCTTCATGGAGGGGATATGAATAGTAAGAATGAATCAAGAATGAAGCCCTTTGATTTAGCAGTACATAGCAAGCATAGTGCATGTGCTGATTATTTACTAGCTGCTGAGTCATGCTTAGCTTTATCAGTAGAACATCTTCATCTGGAAGCAAACGTTTTGCAGTAAGTTTTAGATAATAAATTTATACAGATAATAGACATGGTAATTTTATTTTAATGAAATAACTAGATGATAATAACCATACATATACTAGTAGAGAGTTTCTTCTAATGTAGTAATTAGAAACCGGCCTGGTTGGCCGAATGGTTAGCATAGCCGCTCTCCAGCCAAAAGGCTGTGGGTTCGAATCCTGCCTTGGGCATGGATGTTTATGGTTGTCTGTGAAAATACTAGTGGTGATGATGGACGATAGATGGCATTGCCATAGTTGTAGTTGGTGGAGTTGAATGGTGGAAACAGAGAGTTGTGGAGTAAGTGCCCTCCCCTCGATGAGTCTTCGGACTCCCTGGAGGTGTCATGTAATAATAATAATAATTCCTGCTAAATTTCACTGGTGTATGGTTTTGTAACAAGAATGGGACAAGTTGGGTATGTGTCGTAGGGAAAATTAACTGGTGATAAAAGCATTCAAGGAAAGGTCGGAACATCCTGAGAGAGTAAATACTTGATATATACAAAAATTTATTTAATTACATATCTATTCTGTATAATACAACTATACTATTGCATTCACTTTCAATAACCCTAACATGAGAGTGGGGGGGGGGGGATTTTTTCCCTTGTCCCAGTTACTCATTGCCCTTACTGCACTGCTGATGTAATATTATCATCTTCAAAGCAAGCAAAAAAAAAAAAAAAAAAAAAAAAAAAAAGAGATGCATGAGCTGCATAAGTAAACTTTACAATACTGTTGTTAATTGTGTAAATAGAGCAAAGAGAAAAATAAATAAATTATTTAATTGAAATGGACATGCAGTCATATTTATTCAAGTTGGGAAAATTGTTATTATCCTGTAGACTTCAATTCTCAGGAATATTCCTTATTTTGCATAATAATAACTCTGTGTCAATTTGAATTTCTAGAATATTATTCTATTTAATTGACAACTTATTTCTTATAATGCCAGCTAATATTCTCTTGGTTCATTTTATTTCTTAGTTCGATTAATTTCATGTAATTGATTTTTTTTTCACTCTTATTCTGGATTAGATATCTGGCTGCTGAATTCCATAGTGTTGCTTCACTGAAAGCACTTAATATTACATATGATTATTACAATGTCAGTAACTGAATTAAGCATATGAGCAGTAAAGGTGGGGCTTCCTACCTTATGTGTAAAGAGAAAAGTTTTTAACCAGTACATCCTACAGTTTCTTACCTATGAATCAGATCAGAGGCATACAAAGGCAGAGACCACTCAGAGAAGCATGATGGGAATTACAAGAAGAGATAAGAAATGGATGACATGAATCACAAGAGTGGAAGATGTCATTATCCATGTAAAAACCCTAAAATGAAAATGGGCAGATTACATTGCTAGAAGATCTGACCAATGATGGATTGCAGAAATAATAAACTGGATCCCCCAGAGACTGCAAAAGAGGCCTAGAGGATAACCATTTAGCTGCATGAGGAATAAAATCAGGAAACACATTGGAGTGACATAGCAACAAGCAGCCAGGACAAGACCAAGTGGAGAAAGATTGGAAAGGCCTTCCCCTTCATTCAGCAGTGGATTAAGAACGGTTGCTGCTGCTGATGATGATGCTACACACACACACACACACACACACACACACACACACACACACACACACACACACAGTGTACCCGTTAAATAATGAGATTGAAGATTGATTTTTTACAGGGCAGTCCTTCCTTTGAATAAAAGTAACAAATGTGTTTATAATTTTGACTGCTAGAGTGTTTTGCAATCATGAGTGCAACTTTTGAGTTAGGTGATGCAGCAACTTTCATGTGGCAACTGTTGAATTAAGAGTGTGTGTGAGAATGATGCATGTCAGAAGTTGTGTCTTGGAGCAAAGAGTTGTCATAAAATTTTACTGTAAATTAAGATAATTAACAGTAAAACTGTAATTTATCAGTACAGTACGGTATGGTACACTGTATCAATACTTCTTGGTACACTTCTGTATCATGACACTGCTACAGAAGTGTACCAAGACATAAAAAAAAGTTTATGCCGATGACTGCCTGAGCTGTGCACAGGTGTTCTGCTAGTTTTCAGCATTTAAAGAGGGGAGGGAATCCCTGGAGGATAAACTACACTGTGGATAGCCAGTTTCTGCACAGACAAATGAAAATGTGGTGAAAACTAGGGAAATTGTTGCCCATGACAGGCGAATAACCACTATGCTATTGCAGCATACAGCTTGGTGTCAGTAAGGAAATGGCCAGATTAATCTTAAAAAGAGATTTGCTCAAGATGAAGATTTGTTCGAGGTTTGTACCATACACGTTGACACAAGAACAGAAAGGGAGAGAACACAGGGTTGCATGTTGTCAAAATTTCATCCATGTATTTGATCAGGATCATGATGTGTTGCAAAGAATTGTCACTGGTGATGAAAGTTGGTGATTTCAGTTTGATCTGGAAATGAAATGCCAGAGCATGGAATGTTTTCTCCCTGGCAGAAGAAAGTCAGGTTGCAAAAATCACGTGTCAAGACAATAGTCATTATTTTTTTCAATTCTGCTAGAATTATTTAATGCGAATTTGTTCCTTAAAGTACCACAGTGAATGGTCAGTGTTATTTAGGAGTAATGCAACGACTGTATATCCACATGCAATGTGTTAGGAAAGAACTGTTCAAACAACCATTGGTTTCTGTTGCTTAATAATGTGCCCATGCACTGTGCACTGCCTGTAAAGCAGTTTCTGGCTTCAAAGTTGATCTGTGTGATTGAACATCCCCCCCCCCCATTCACTAGATTTGGTTATCACAGACCTTCCCCCCCCCCTTCCCAAAGATGAAGTGCTTTGAAAGGGGAGTACTTCAGTGACATTGAGGACATCCAACACGGTGTGACCAAGACACTGAAGGAAGTTCCCATTCAGGACTTCCACCATGCCTTCGAACACCTGTACAACAGATGTAAATGTTGTATGGAGCTGGAGGGAGGTTATTTTGAATCTGTGTAATTGACAATTCCAAATATAATTCTTTGTTTCGATATACTTGTTATCTCATTACTTAAGGGCACATTGTGTACACATATGCTGCTTTGAAAAAAGTGAATGAATATCTGCATGGGCAGTGCATCATGCCATGTAATAAGTCACGTGTTTGTAGCCAGTATAAATTGGAGGAATATGATGCTCCCATGTCAGTGCATCTGCGTCTGGGTGAAATGGGTGTGAGAGGGGGAACTGACAGAGTTTGAAAGAGATGTGTGATAAGATGCCATGTCATAGGCCTATCTGTTTGGTAATGATGTGTAAAGATGTGTGATAAGATGCCATGTCCAGATGTCACAGGCCTATCTGTGTGGCAAATTGTTGACAAATTGGGCCATCCTAGGTCAACAATCAGTGATACCATTACTGAGATGGAAGCACAGGGCTTCCATCTCAGGACACAGGGCAACTGCAAGAGCTATCCCGCAATGAATGACCCATCGCACATGCACATCGAATGTGACTCTAGGGTGCTATAAAGGATAATATGTAAAAACCACCATTTGTCAGCCAACATGTTAAATGCAGTGCTGAATATCAAGTGGAACACAAATTTCCACAAGAACATTCAGAACCGAGGTTCATAACGTGAGTTTCTATGGGACATACTTTCCACAAGCATACAATAGTGATCAATGGGAATTTTGGACCATTCTTTCTGTAGGCATGTAATGAGGTCCTGGACTGTTGTGGGTTACATTCTCCAGATCATCTGTGGGATGAAGTGGAGAATGTTACCACACTTGACTGGGCTCTCTGGAGGCAGTCTGGTCAAGTGTGGTGCGTTCATATCCACAAACCACGCAGTTGCAGCAGTCTTATGTGCATTGTCTTGCTGAAAGAGACAATGGTCAGTTCTGTAGAAACACCACAAAGCAGGAAGCACTACATTGTCAGAATATTCAGATCCCTCTTGAAGTTCAATGTTTGTGGCACCACAAATTGGGCCATCATAACACAGCTTTCCAAGCTTTCACATCCCACCATATATTCACTTTGCACCACTGAAGACATCCTGCATATCTTCAGTGGTGCAGGTAATGTGAGTCCACAAAATGAAGCCTCACTTGCAGTCTTTTAGCAACCCTCCCCATTTTTTCATGTATTTTTATGCCATATAAGGCGAGATATGTTTAACTTACTGCTAGATTAAATAAACAGAAGGTTAAATAGAAGCTAGTTGCAATATATGTTTTGTAGATATGTATGATGAACTTCTTAAAATGTTTTCCCATTTTTCCCCCCTTTTTTGTAGTGTTTTTAGTAGATTTACTGTTTGTTTATTTTGTTATTTTTAAAATTATGGCAATCTCATTTCTTTATTAGAAGAATTTTAGCACAATTGGTATAAGAGTTTTTTCTGTCCTGTAGATTACATTCAGAAAATGCTGAGTTGAAGAACCATTTTAAGGAGGTAATTAAATAGCTCTTTAGCTTTTACACTTAAAACCCTCTGATGATTTAATATAATGGTACATATATTTTTTGCTAAGACAGAAACTTTTAAAATCATAAAATTTGTTTAACTCTTAAATGAGTTATAACATTTGAGAATTTACAAATGTGCAAATTCTCAAATTCTGTAAAACTCATTTAAGGCAGTTTCTTATCTATGAATGTATTAAAATACTGATGAGTATATCTGTATGCAAGACTAATAACTCAAAATATTTAATTTCTTAATTAAATATAAATAAAGTTCATATACACTTAAATTCAAATTATTGTATGTACTACTTTTATTTGAAATATATTATGTTATTTTATTTTATTATTATTTGGTAACCTGTAATAATTTGCAGATCAGTTTTTAATGTCTTTTTACTCAATAATGGTTCTTGATCCACCTACTTAAAAGATGGTGCAAAGGTATACACATTTTATTATTATTATTAAGAGAGACCTTCTCCAGGGAGTCAGGACTTATCAAGGGAGGCCACATATCACCTGCATTAGTTGTCATACCTTTTCTTGAATTCATTCACACTACTTGCACGCACAATTCTATGAGAGAAAAATCCCCCCCCCCCTTCTTTACTGCATTCATTCTCAACTTTCACGGATGCCCTCTTGTCCTTTCCTCATCCTCCATAAAATGATTAATTCCATCTACTGGTATTCCTTGTGACCCTTTAAGAAGTTTGTAAGTCTCAAGCATATAATTTCTTTTTGTCCTGTTTGCTAGTGTCTACAGTCCACAAATTCTTAATCGATCTTCATAATCTGTATTCCACAATTCCCATATTATCTTTAACACTCTCCTTTGCACTCTCTCCACTGTATCAGCATCAGCATAGAAACTGGAAGACCAGACATGTGCATTGTCCAAGTGAGTTGTATTCAGACCTTGGAAAGAGGCATAATGACTTTCTTATCCTTATGTATTAATGTTTATATCAGCATTGCTTTAACCTTTGTATTGTATTGTATTGTATTTGCAATCTTTGCTATATGGCCCTTAAACTTCCATTTCCTATCTATTAAAACTCCCAGATTCCTGGCCTGATCAGTTTCTTCTAGCGTCATTCTAACCAATACGATATGATGTGCCATTGGATATCTCATTATACCAAGTACATTTACTAACATTGAACTGACAACTATTTTCACATGCCAACAATTCCAGCCTATTCAATCATTCTGCAAGTAGTGTGATGATGTAAAGGTAGGCAGAGTAATCAGGAATGCAGCTGATAGCCCTGCCTATCTTTGCACCATCAGCAAACAGCTCTATGTCACATGTCAAATCCTTCCCAATGTCATTAACGTAAAGATTGAATAACAATAGACCAGGGACTGATTCTGGTGGTACACCACTGGTCACTTTAAATCTTGCAGACTCACCTCCTCCCTTATACCACTTTTTGATATGTCGGTCATCTTATCCATGCTAATATTTTATAATCCAGTCCTTATTCTCTAATTTATGCAACAGTCTTCCTTGTCGAACTTGCCATTGAATATACAAGCAGTCCCCGGGTTACAAACGAGATACATTCCTGAGAACGTCTTTAAGTCGAATTTGTACGTAACTCAGATCCCTGATGCACATTACATATGTGGTAATAATAACAATACTATAATGGCTCATATGTAGCAATAATAATACAGTGTAATACTGTAATAATAATAAGTTACAGAAACTATTGTACGCTTTCTTTTAATTCAAACAAACAAAACAAACTCATACAAAAAGTTTAGATAAGAGCTAGGAGAAATTTCAAAAAAGAATATTAAAGGTTGCATCAGTGTCTTGCTTACTGGAAGAGACACTTCTGAGGTAAGAAGGTAGGCTAAGATTAATTGGAAGATGGTGCTAGAGAGGATGGACCTAGTGCTACTGGATAATTACAATTTGATTCTGTTTCTGGGGGAGGAGAGGGGAGCTTACCACTGAAGTCCGTTTTTTGAAAAAAGGTATCTAGGATTGTTTTCACAGCCTTTTTCTTTTTTCATCATAAATGACCTTGTAGCAGCTGATGTTCTTACTAACTGTGTGGTAAACCTTTGTAAACTGCTGAATGTTAGGATCTTGCTCCTCAAGCTTAGCAATTCCTGCTTCAATGAGACGAAAGGCTTCAGCTAATTCTTTTGTCTTAAACTTTCTTGGCTCTGAATCTTCTGATTCTATGCGTTCTTGTGTTTCTATTAGCTGATTCTCTATCCATAAGGTCTTCATTGGTTAATTCTTGTGAATGGTACTTCAGTAAGTCAATGATATCATTTTCATTAATGTCCAATTGCAGTGCATTGCCACTATCCGCCACAGCTTTTCTGATGTCTTCTGTGAAGCCACGAAAATCATCACAGAATTGAGAGCACATCTTGTTCCACACCACTTTAATTGTTGATTGCTTCACTTCCTCCCAAGAATCAGCAATGTTTTTGATGGTATCCTGGATATTATAATTCTTTCAGAACTCTCTCAAGGTCATCACATCATCTTCTGTAGCCCGGAATGCTTGCGGGAATGGATGCCATAAGTAATAAGCTTTAAATGCAGAAATGACTCCCTGATCCATTGGCTGTAGTAACGATGTAGTGTTGGGTGGTAAAAATATGACCTTTACATTATGGTGGTCATCTAAAGATGTTTGATGTCCAGGAGCATTGTCCAGCACAAGCAGAATTTTAAAGGGAATTTTCTTTTACAAACAATAATGTTCAACAGCAGGAATAAAACAGTTCAAGAGCCAAATAACGGGAAGAGCTTCTTTAATAATGCAGCAAAGTACGGGTTTGTTTACATGCACAAAAGAAACTAGTTCCCTAATTATTAATTTAATTATTCTTATCGAGAGCCTTGGGAGCCTGTTCGTAAGTACAGAATGGCATAAGTTGGGTCGTCCTTAACCCGGGGATTCCCTGTATTTTTATTTAATCCTTTATCCAGGTGTAATTTCCTGGCAAGTTTAATTTAAATTATAACCAAGTGAAAAAAACTTTCTACTGTCTTCCATGATTTATTCTGTCAAAATCCTTAGTAAAGTCTAAAAGAATCACAGTCAGTGTTGTCACTTTAGGTGTGCTGTGGTAAGACAATTATTAAAAATCATTAAATTTGTGTAAAAAACTTACTTTGTTAAGTTTTTTATTTGCACATCACTTCAGATCCTTCATTAGCGAGATTTAAATGCTACATAAATTTGAAAGATTCAGATATTCTTTTTTTTAACAATTTTTGATCTTATATTATCAATTTAAAAATGGTATACACAAATATCTAATGACAGTTTCAAGTTGTTGAGAAGGTTAAAAATAAATATCAGTTTAAAAAAATACACAGTTAATTAACAGGAAACTACAAGGAATAACTAACTGCACTACCCTTCTTGGCTGCAGGTAACCTACTAAGTAGAACTAAGCTATATGTGCTGCTGAGAGCCTGCATGCCTTTAATTACTGTGCAAATTTCCATCAGTGCAAATGCGCCAGTGAGTTTGCTGCTTAACACGTTCATTGCCAATCACGTGATATCGCGTGATGCGAGTTCTCGCCAGACGGCCGATCATGCATTATCGCGTGGACGTCGCTATCAAGTAAAAAAAATTTGGCCACCACATGAAATTCCAATTTTCAGCTTGGCAATGAACGTGTTAATCTCTGCTTGCCTTCTGCTCTTAAAACACAGGCGCCTCATCACAGGCTATGTGTAGGAAATCTCAATACTCTTTGTATATGACTAATATGCTCCGATGGCAATGCTTGCCTTATCTGATTTACGGTCATACTGTGAATGTCTTGATATTTGTAACAGTTCATAACTATTTATTTTAAATAAATAACTGCTCAAAAATTATTTATTGATGCATTTTCTGGATGTATGGCATACCACACCGCACCTAGCACACAATATATACTCCTTATCATGGTATATTCATTCCTCTTATCTAACCAAACAGTAACATTATTATAAAATGTCAGCAGATTGCTGAAACATGACCTTTCCTTAGTAAACTCAAGCTGTTTATTGCAAAATATAGATTTCTGTGTCAACCCATTTATGTATATGAGCTCTTAGTAACTTTTCCAAAATCTTCACTACCACTTCAGAGATAGTGACAGGTTAATATTGGACACATTAGTCTTTTCAACATCCTTGTGCAATGGGATTATCATATATTCCCATTGCACATTGCATATATTCTGAGGCTCACATTATATAGCATGGCCAAAGGAACAGCCAGTTTATGTGAGCACTCTTTTATCATCTGTGCTGATATCCCATCAACTCCTATTGCCAAATTCTTATTTAGTTTGTGCAACAGCTGTAGTACTTCCTCTTCATACACCTGAGTTTCTTCATCCAGTAAAGAGGAACAGTGAGCTGAATGTTGTATACACGAGGTTGGTAGCTTTTAGCAAAATGGGCACTCATTTAATTAACAATCTCTTCTGCATCTGTCACATGCATACCATTTATATTCAGCAGAGTTATTCTTTCATACTCATTTTTTTCTTTCATTTGTAGCATGATGATAGAATCCTTTAACTTGCAGAGCCAGTTTCTCTTGAGACTCAGACAGTTGAACATTTACCCAGTTTTCCTTATAATTGTATAAGATAGGAATCACAAAAAAATTTTACTCACCCATAGTATGAATTGTGTAAAAGAAATGTGTGTGTGTGTGTGTGTGTAGAGGGAGAGAACATCTTTAATAGAATTTAAAACAGTCAAATTCAACTTATATGCAATAGTTTGTAACACCTGGTATGTCTATTGAATTTTGCTGCTAGCACATTTTTTGTTAACATATTACACGCTGCTTCTGTTCTGCGACCTGCTAACCAGTTACCAGTCTTCCACGACAAGAACTTCTTTATTGTGCTTTCTTATCTAACAACGTACACTGCATTTTTCATTTATGCATCTCATATAATGGACAAGTTTCTCCTCATTTGAAATATCTGTAGAAGTATCTAAAAGAAGACTTACTACTGGAGTCTTTGATTTCCTTAATTAATTTTTGTTTAGTAGCTATCGACTTTCCTTAGTTAATTGACCTTAATTAACCTCTGACTTCTTTCATTTCAGTTTACATTGGAAAGAAAGGGTTGAGAACTAAAATTTATCCAGTCCAATCTCACACACCACTTTCATAATGTGGTACATAATTGGAAGGGATTGCTTTTGGAGGTGGTGAATGAATTCAAGAGAAGGCACGTTGGCTGGTGTGGGTGATATATGGCCTCCCTCAATGAGACTCTGACTCCCCACAGGTCTGGTAATAATAATAATAATAATAATGTGATATTCAGTTTTATTCTATTCAAAACTAAATGGAGATGAATTCGCATTTTGAATCTTCTCTATACTCCTGTGTCCTGAGTTAGCATGAAGATACCGCTTTCAGCAATAACATTGGCAATGAGACTTCTCATTTCTTGTATCTTCTATCCATGTGAATTTGTGCACATCTTTATGCTGGAACATGATATTAATAATGACTAGTCCATGTCATGAACAGAAATCCAGCAAGTACTTACCATTATCATCAGCTTTGCCATTTTCTCTATATTTCCAGAAATGTCTATGTATGTCTGGTAACTCCTTCCTTTCACTTTTTTTTTGCCTGAATGTAATATCTTGCATTTGTTATTTTGAAGAATCTCACCTGTTTTTATCTTCCTTTGTTTCAGAAACAACAATTATGTCAACTTATTATTTCTCAAATTCTTCATTTAGTTCCATTTTTTCTCCATGAATACATACTTCTTATGATGATGATGATGATGATGTTTATCTTGAATCTGCTGTTTATTGAGTTGGATTTTGCTGCAGTATCTGATTTTTCCACTGTTCTCCTTGGTTCCCTAATGAAAGCAGTGGACCTTGTTTAACTCGATGATGCCCCAGCTGTCACTTAATTCCATTATATTGTACTATCATTTTCTTTTGGTTTTAGTGAATAAGAATACAATTTGGTTGGTAAAATACCAAACTGCCAACTCATCCTCATTCATACAGTATCTTTTGGATACCTACACTGGTATACAAAACCTAAGGATGAACACTATTTCTGAAGATTACAACTGCAAAATCAAATGAATCAGCTTGTGGTAATTGGTATAACTGAGGATTTCAAGTAGAAAGCAGGTACATATTCAAATTTTCAAATTGCATGCAAAGAGGCCACATGGTAGCACTCAACAGGATAAAAGGCAAAAGGCTTCACTAAGTGAATTTGAATTTGTTTGAAGGAAACTCTTTTTGTGAGGGAATATAGTTGCAAACTTAGATGTCTTGTAATGTCTCCAAGACATCATCTAGATGATTTCACATGGGGAAGAAGTATTGAAAAGCCTGAAGAAGGCTGCAGAATTACTGATATTGACATAGAGTTTGGAATCTCACTTAGTGATCCAGGCTCTGTGCAGTGTTTCAAACCAATGGAATGTGTTCCAGACATTTGCTAAGAGGTCACCCTTGCTCTACCAAGGAGCACGAAGACAGATTTTTGGTTATATCAGCAAAGCATAATTGACACCATCACAAGAATGTTCTTGAAAGGGATAGATACAGAAGTACTAGGGTGTGGGGAGGCATTATACTTAAAAGGGATTATGACTGGTGAATGATATTGCAACAAGTTCTTTGACATTGTGTTTGATTATTCTGTGGTGGTTGTAGGTGAAGAATCCATTTTTATGGATGACAGTGCCACACCACATTGTACACTAGCAGTGGAGATACTTCTGGAGACCAAGGATATTAATTGAATCAAGTGGCCATAGAACACATTTGGGATGTAATAGGGATATGCATTGCTGCTTGAAATTTCCCTTCAGAAAACAAACAAGGCCTTATCCTTGTTCTGAAGGAGAGGAGTGGGCCGATTTGTCTAAAGAACACCTGAATCATTTGGTGCTAAACATGATAATGTTGTGAGAGATGTATTCTATTACATGGTAATGTAATGGAATTCGTCTTCCATAGTGAAATATCTCTCTGCATAGTTTTCTGTAAGCACTGTACATTAATTCCTTAACTACATCCTTAGAAAATTTGGAGCTTTTGCCAAAAACGTATTGCACTTTAATTTGTATGAAATTTATAACACATTTTTTGTGTAATATAATTTGTTAGTATGCTGGCAATAAATTTATTCCCACATTTGGGTGTAGTCATGAAAATTTTTTTATATACAGGTAATAAAAATGTAGTTTGATCTTAGCTTTGGGACACCAGTGTATTAACAGGGCATACCAAGGTGAGTAGTGGACATTAGGTTAGAAGCTCAGTTCTCCACATTAGTTAAGAATTTATGTAAGGATTCCCAGTTATCTAGCTCAGACCCTTAAGTGATTCCTGGAAATCTACACATGAATTCAAAATTGTAAAATATTCAAGAAGATTTTTAAGAGGTGTTCCAGAGAAGAATTATGCTAGCATACCCAAGAAGAGGCTAAGAGAAATCATGGAAGGAAAACTTGAAGAAGAACCAGCTGGGTTCAGGCCAAATAGAGGTTATCAGAATCAGATTTTACTTTAATAGTTAAGAAATCATGGATATATAAGGAAAACCTGTGTTTAAGTTTGTAGATCTGGAAAAGGCATATGATAAGGTACCTAGAGAAAAGATGTTTAAAATGTTAAACTTATATGCCCTGAACAAGGCAAGAAATACATAGCCTATATTTGAGTTGTAAGTGGAACAGTTAAAACTGAAAAAAGTACATGAAGCTGGTTTGATGTAAAATGAGTTGTGAGACAAGGATGCACATTATCTCCACTGTTATTCTTCAACTATATTGATAACGTTATGAAAGAAAGTGGCATTAGGTCTGATATCAAAATTTTGATGTGCAATTTCAGTTCTTTACTTTATGAAAATGACATGATACTCTTAAGTGAATACTGGCTTGTAACAAGTTTGGTATGAAAATCAGCAATAAAAAGACAGTGACTGTGGCAATAGTCAGGACTGTTGAAAACATCAGCTACGTTCATTTATGGAAAACCTGAATAAGTAAAACATCTCAACTATTTAGAATAATTTTGAGTAAAAGATGACAGATCAAATATTTAAATTAAATTAAAATGACAGCAGAATAAGCAAAGCTTGCATTGTGAAGAGTCAACTGAATAAATTTTTATGGAAAAAGAGAGAAATTAGTTACTAGCTGTATACAAGACAGTATTAAATGGGTTAAAAAATAAGACAGTTGACCAAGACCAGAGATACGAGAGGCCAAAGAAAAATTAGAGGAGTGAACAGATGGCATCAAGGGAATCATTATAAAAATGAAGATACTGGAAAGAAACTGACATTGTTTACCATTCAGCAATGTATGAGCAGAGCCAATCTCAAGTAATATGTTCATGTTCACTAAAGTAGAATTGGAGAGGAAAACAGGGTATTTGATGCCATAATGGTCAAAAAAAGATTCAGAGAAATTCTAAGATCTACGTGAATTGATGCGTTATGGAATGCTTTAGAAGACCAAAATATAAGATCCATTAATATTGGAGTCTTGATTGCTAACAGACTAATTTGGAGACCAATTGATTAAAAATGATCATAGGAAGTTAATAATAATGTTAGCTTTTTATGTAGTACTGTTATAGTAGTCTATATGTCCTTGAGCGTTCACATCAAAAATTTGATGATGGTAATGTATAGATTTGTAGTAAGTTGAGAAAGTTTATACACATTTAGGTCGTTGGAATGCTGATGCGACTGAAACTGTGGTTTATCAGAATTCAAAACTTGACAATTATTCCATAACCTTCATAAACCATGTCAACAAAATATCTTGCTAAACAGCAAGGACGAACAGAAATATTCATATTTCTTTATATAACAAATGAGCAAAAGGCCTTCAGAGATAACTTTCCATGTTCTGAACACTATATTGTCTTCGTCGATAACAGGTATTGAAATCTACTAAGATGCTGTTCTGCCTCACACAAATATAAGCCTTCCATTATAGCACATCATTACATATTCCATTCAGGTTGCAACAATTTAGATCATATTGTACATTAGATATGAGGACATTATTAAAAGCTCATATGAGACCACTTCGTAGATTAGCAAGATCTCCCCATCTGGATAAAATCATATCCATATCTCCAGCCAAAAATAAATAAATACCACTGGAAGAGCATTCCATGCCATCTCTAAGATGGCATGGAATGCCCTTTTAAAGGTCCAAATGTCTAAAGGACACACAGCCCAGATTAAGTAAGCACATCCAAAGTCATCGAAATTTAGCCATATTGCAGCCATATACAATACTAAGACACTTGCAATGCAGGTGAGTTCATCAGCAGTAAATGAGAAATGACATTTTGCCTCTCACTCAAACAAATAAGTATTTGAGAGAAAATGTTCAGCAGAATGAATGAGTGAGTGAGTAAAAGACCTGTTAAAGAGATTCTGGAATACTTCCCATCTGCTTGTGCTGTCGCTGTCCCCTTTTCAGTTTGTTTACTAACCCCTTCCCTTCTTATATTCTAATTAGCTTTCATTTATTTTCCTAAACTAAATAACTACTTCCATAAAATTCTTTGCATCTTGCCTCAAAATAAGTTAAGTTTTTGCAGCATGCTTTCTCTAAATCATGTTATTATGTAGGGGGCCTTCAAGGAGTCAAGAACTCATTGATAGAGAGAGAGAGAGAGAGCATCTTTCAAGCTACACAATGTCTGAATACCCATATCTTGAAAACATTCATTGAAGATGCATTCACAACGCACTGCTAATCTATTCAACGCATTCACCATAAGCTATGAGAAGAACCTGAACCTCACATGCTTACTAACCTACTTACCCTTGCTGAGCTTCTAGGAATAATCCTGAATTCTTCCCTACTGACTATGAGTTATAAAGTCTCTCTAAGATTTCATTACTCACTTGTAGGTTTTCTATTATAACATATTCCCTCTCCTTCCATCTCTTACCCAAGTCACATTTTCTTAATCCTGAATGCAAAATGAAGTAGGCTAGATATCATCTTAGTTACTTGTTGCTGAATCTTTTTCCTCATCTCCACTGAACCCAGGTGATCATATCTGAGCACAGCAGTCAGGATGTGGTCTTATCAAAGCCTTGTAAAGTAGGAGAATAACTTCCTTATTCCTAGTGTTCTCTTCAGTATTACAGATGTCTGATGTGACTGCCTATTAGGGGATTGCTTGAGGGTCAGAGCTAGCTAACTGGTGGGAAGAGACCTCCATATATCCTCTAAAGAATATGGAGAATAGAGCAGGGATTTTCCCTAATATCCAATCTCCACCTTGCCATGGTGTAGCCTATTATTAGATATACACTTGGATAATTAATAAACAGGGATGGGCTGGCAGTTTCAGACTTAGCCAACTGAATTGTAATTCTTTCTTGAGAAAAATAAATAAATAAAAAATTAAAAAAAAATGATGACATGATGATGACAAGCATATAATTGTTGTTTTGTGAGAAACAACAGATGAACCCAAAACAAAAAGAAAGTTATAACATAATAAAATGTCCTAACAAGTTCGACAAATTTATATCATCTTTCTACATCACCCAGCTAATAATAATTATGTTTTAAATTTGTAATTTTATACTAATAATACCTTTTGGACATACTAGCAACTTTTAATACAAATGCTTTTATCAAAATCATTTTATAACCTGTAGCTATATGTGTATTTTGTAGTGTTTTATGTATTTTATTTTATCTTTATTTATGGGAGATGTAATGAAATTTATATATCATTTTAGTATGATCTGCTACAAGTTAAGAAAATTTTGGTTTAATGATTTCATTATTAAGCTTTAAATATATTTAGTTTCTATGGCAAATACCCAAATTATAATAGGAAATAACTCTTTTATATCAAGGGTGCAATAATGTTGTTAAGTTTGCATATTAGCTTTCTTTAATACTACATTTTTAGTTTGAAAAAGCATACATAAACAAAAATGTTATTTCACTTTTCTTGCCTTTTTCAGTTATTGTTAATTACCAGAAGGTTATTGAGGTATCAGCAAGAAATTCTGGAGGCATTCAACAAATTTACCAAAAGTCAAGAAACAGAACAAGGCTGTAATACTCTAGATACTATAAGAGAAGGAGCTTCCCTTGATACTAGTGATATAATGTATGTTGGCAAATATGATGTTTATAGAGTGACTGTATTAAAATTAATTGATTAATTCTGAAAATCTTCATTTAATGACTTCCTAGGTGCAGGACTGCACCTAGGAAGTCATTAAATATGAAGGCACGCACACATATATATATTTAGAAATTTTTTTACCTTGGGTATAATATACGTTAAAGATACCAAGCTATTTTAAACCTGGTTTTAATCCATTTCCCAAGTAAGCAAACAGACAAGAAAGTCAAGTTTGCGCCTGCAAGTAGTGCAAGTCTGGGTGATCCACACGTAGTGCAAGTCTTAGGCAACTCGTGGTAAAGGTGAAATAAGCTCTGGTCACTATTCTTAATATTTACCCTTAATGCAAAGCACATCTCCTTGAGGAGATGTATGATGCTATGCATTAAAGGCAAGGGGGTCACTACCCACACCAGCTTTCAGGTTTCATCAGTGGGAGCCAGGCTTAGAAATACCAAGGTTTTAGTAATACCAGGTTTAAAATAGCTTGGTATCTTTAACGTATATTATACCCAAGGTAAAAAACCTTCTACATCTATCTCTCATCCAAGATTTTTTAATAAGGTCAAAGCACCTTATGGTAACTTGTTTTGGTAGAATATTTATAAGCTCTGTATTACTAAAATCTTGGTATTTCTAAGCCTGGCTCCCACTGATGAGACCTCAATAAAGGTCGAAACCGGTCTGGGTAGTGACCCCCTTGCCTTTAATGCATAGCATCATCATACATCTCAAGGAGATGTGCTTTGCATTAAGGGTAAATATTAAGAATAGTGATCAGAGCTTATTCCACCTTTACCACGAGTTGCCTAAGACTTGCACTACGTGTGGATCACCCAGATTTGCACTACTTGCAGGCACAAACTTGACTTTCTTCTGTTTGCTTACTTGGGAAATGGATTAAAACCAGGTTTAAAATATCGTGGTATCTTTAACATATATATATATATATATATATATATATATATGACAGAATGATCATTGACTCGGTTAACATACATAGTTTTATGAAGAATTAAATGACTAGAACCGAGATTTAAGTAAAAAGGTTTTAATATAAACACACTACTAGTTTCGGCCTGTAACAGCCTTCTTCAGGTGACATTATAAAAGAAAAAACACTAAACATTGAGGGTTAAAAGACTATGAACAACACAGACAGTCTTTATACATAATTAGCATGAAAACGTTGTAGTTGTATTTGAAGCTGTTCTTTCGTTTGTTGCATTGTTGGGAGAGTGCGTGTTTGCTGCATCACGTGAACGCCAGTACATGATTACAGCTGAATGACTATCTGGGAGGTTGTAGCTTAAGTTGTTATTTAGATGAACAGGATTGAAGTTGATTTCTCTAGATTCCACAATTTTTCTCTCTATTTCGTCACTGCAACGGAAAATGTTAGTAGATTTTTCCCAGCAGACTTTGTGACTTTGGTTATCATCATTAGGATTAGCCGAGAAAAGGATATGACTTGATAATGCACTCGCTCACTGTCTCTTGTAAGTAATGTCTCTCATGTGTTCTTCCATACGCATTTCGACAGATTTGTCTGTCTGCCCAAAATAAGGAATATCGCAGTCACATAATATTTTATATACACCAGGGTATTTGAGTTGATGATGACAAGATTTTGGGTGGCTAATTAAGGAACGGATCTTTGGAAGTGGAGTGAACAAGGTTCTGATATTGTATTTTCTTAGAACTTTTGCTAATTTGTGTGAAACAGTACTTATGTAAGGAATAGATATATTGCTTACACAGTGCATCAGGTCCGGTTACTTCAAATTTCAAGATAATATTTCAAGATAAAAAACAAAATCATGGACTGGCTATGGGTAATCCTTTATCCCCTGTACTCGCAAATATTTACTTAGAGGATTTTGAAACCAAGGCTATCTCTTCCTTTATTTTAACACCTAAAGTTTGGAAACGTTATGTGGATGATGTGTCTTCATTGTTTGGAGTCATGGACATGAATCCCTTATGGTTTTCCTCGAACATCTCAGTAGCCGACATCAAAGTATTAAGTTTACTGCTGAGCTTGAAACGGATAATTCCTTGCCTTTTCTTGATGTCAAACTGACTTGCTCTTCTGGTAAACTAAAAATATCGATATATAGAAAGCCCACACATACCAACAGATATCTGCACAGCCAGTCTCATCATTTCCCTCCTCATAAGCTTGGAATAATTTCCACCTTGGAACATAGAGCCCGTTCTCTTCTTGATGACCCAAATGAACTGCTTACAGAAATAAACCATCTGAAAACTTCTTTCGAAGTTAATGGATATTCCAAGAAAATCATTGACAAATTCCTTCTTAATTCTCCTAGACATCACTCAGAAGAAACAAATAGATTCAAAGGCAATATATCTATTCCTTACATAAGTACTGTTTCACACAAATTAGCAAAAGTTCTAAGAAAATACAATATCAGAACCTTGTTCACTCCACTTCCAAAGATTCGTTCCTTAATTAGCCACCCAAAATCTTGTCATCATCAACTCAAATACCCTGGTGTATATAAAATATTATGTGACTGCGATATTCCTTATTTCGGGCAGACAGACAAATCTGTCGAAATGCGTATGGAAGAACACATGAGAGACATTACTTACAAGAGACAGCGAGCAAGTGCATTATCAAGTCATATCCTTTTCTCGGCTAATCCTAATGATGATAACCAAAGTCACAAAGTCTGCTGGGAAAAATCTACTAACATTTTCCGTTGCAGTGACGAAATAGAGAGAAAAATTGTGGAATCTAGAGAAATCATCTTCAATCCTGTTCATCTAAATAACAACTTAAGCTACAACCTCCCAGATAGTCATTCAGCTGTAATCATGTACTGGCGTTCATGTGATGCAGCAAACACGCACTCTCCCAACAATGCAACAAACGAAAGAACAGCTTCAAATACAACTACAATGTTTTCATGCTAATTATGTATAAAGACTGTCTGTGTTGTTCATAGTCTTTTAACCCTCAATGTTTAGTGTTTTTTCTTTTATAATGTCACCTGAAGAAGGCTGTTACAGGCCGAAACTAGTAGTGTGTTTATATTAAAACCTTTTTACTTAAATCTCGGTTCTAGTCATTTAATTCTTCATAAAACAATATATATATAATAATAATAATAATAATACATCAATGTATTACATATACAGTGATGTACTTTGATATATTATTGTGTGTGTGTGTGTGTGCGTGTGCGCACATTACCCCTCTATGTATTGTGCCCAATGAAGTCTTCTAGAAAGACAAAGCTAGAAGTGCCCTTTGGAAATAAATAGTTTTTTCTATTTTATAATTTGGCTGTATAGTCATATGTTATTTTTGAAAAATGTCCAGTGGCTGTGAAAACTTAATCTATGAAAAACACACACTTTTTACCAGAATTAACCAAAAATGCTGAAATAATTTAGAAAAATAGCAGCCATGTTACAAACAAAAATCTTAAAGTTCTTGTATCTGCATTTAGTAACATGGATGTCTAATAGAGTGGGAATACAAACTGCACTTATTAGCCTACTCTGCAGTATTAATGCATTTGGAGAAAATAGGCAGTGAAAAAGGATGTGATACTGCAATATCAAAAAGTTTGTTAAAGAATATGAAGACATACTCTTTTGCAATAAGAATCTATTTTCTCCTATATTTTTTATTTTATTCATTCAGCTGTCACTGATTTTTCAAAAAACAAAACTCTGTCAAACAAAATACTGTTTAGACAGTACTTTTACTCCCCTGAAAGAAGTGAGAAAAGTTCCATATCATTTTGAGAGAGAATTTTTAGGTAACATGAATAGTCTCCAAGTGTGGTATGTGTACCCCTAGGGGTACGTGAAAGGTCTTCAGGGAGTACATGGCAATTTTTGGCTATGCATCACTAATGCATGGAATCATTATTACGAAAAAAGGAATTATTTGAAATGTATATATTTCTCAATAAATTATATATTATGTATGAATTCTCCTACTCAAATTGTGATAACTGCTTCATTTGAATAGTTTGCAAATTCATGGGTGATCACTCGTGAATCTTCATTTAACTTCGTATACGAACGTACATTGTGACCCTGCAACAATGTGAAGAGCGTACAATAGAGCGTATAAAAAAAAAGTAATTATATGAATCATTAGTAGATGTAATTAAGACAGTTAAACGGATATTAATCAATGTGCTTCATTATTTGATCATATTATAAATATGATCGAATAGGTTTGTACTCATTTTACAGTGATGTAATTGCTTTAATGATGTAAGAATTTCCAATTCTTAAGTATGGATCATTGGTTAAAGATTGGATTTATAAAATGCACAAAAGAGAGCAATATAGCAGATACAAGTAGCTGCAAGCAACAAGAAAATGTTGATATTGTATCTGGATCAAATGGAATTGATATGGATGTCATCTCTAAAGAACTAACTAGGAAAGAAGATGAAAAACCTTTGTAAGTATACAATATGAATTACTTTAAATGTGGATTTTCATGGACAGGAAATTAAGATGAATTTATTCCATTATGTGTCATTTGTGGTGAAGCTTTAAAAAATGAAAGCATGAAGCCATCTAATTTAAATCGCCATTTTAAATTGAAACAATGAATACATGGACAGACCAGTAGAATTTTTTCAAAATAAACTAAAAATTTAAAAGAATCTTAAAAAAAAAATGATGTCAATCTTGTCAGGAGGTAAAAATAAGAAGGCTTTAGAAGCTTCATATCGTGTGTTGCTATTAATAGCAAAAAGTGGTGCAGCAGAAACAATTGGTGAAACTTTGGTCATGCCTGTAGCAAAAATAATAACAGAAATTATGATCAGAGATAATGCAAAAGATCTTTTGATCAGATTTGCCTTTCAAATAGTACTGTTCATCGCAGAATCACTGAAATGGCTGAAAATGACATAAGAATCATTATTATGTGTTGCAGGTCGATGAATCCACCGACATTACAAATTTTGCAAATCTAGTGTTCGTTAGGTACGAAAAAAAATCAAAAACTTCATGATGACCTTTTATTTTGCCAACCCTTGCCAAAACACACAACAGGAGAAGAAATTTTCAACAATATAAATACATTTATGCATCAAAACAAGCTTGATTGGAAAAGTTGTGTTGGAATAGCACGGATGGAGAAAATCCATGGTCGGATCCACAAGAGCTTGTTTCAAGAATTCAAGCTGTTGCACCAAATGCAAAGTCAACACACTGCTGCATACACAGGGAGGCTTTGGCTACAGACCTAAGGAAAGTTCTGGATGAAGTTGTAAAAATCATAAATTATATTAAAGGCCATCCTCTAAATGCCAGACTTCTCTATCAACTTTCTGAAGAAATGGAAAGTAATCATACACAACTTCTTTTCCATATTACAGTAATTGTATGCAACTTCTTTTCCATACCGATGTTCATTGGCTTTCTCAGGGAAAAAAGTCCTTACTCATTTATTTGAACTTTGGAATGAACTACAAGTTTTTCTTGATGAAAATTTTGAATTGAAAAAATATTTACATATTGGAAATGGCTCAGTCAATTATATACCTAGCAGATATATTTATTGTATTAAATAATCTTAATTTGCCTTTACAAGGCAAGGAAATTTTTATATTTCATGTCCAAGATTTGAAAAAGATGAAGTTATGGCAAAAACAGGTTGGTAGAATTTGATGCATTTCCATCTCTTCATGAATTGCTCACAAGTTCAAATGAACAAATTGATGATGATGTGAAAATTCATGCAAAGGTCGTGTAACACGACCTTTGCATGAATTTAGGTTAAGGTAGTGTAACATCTTTCCACTCCAATGGCACCTTCCCAGTACTGAGGCTTAAATTAAACAGCTTTGTCAGAGGAGTTGATAATTTCTCACACGTTCTCGTAATCACTGTCATCTTACAGTGTCGTACCGATATGCCATCTGATCCCATTGCTGTGTTCAATGTTACATCTGGTATTGCATTGTGCTCAGTATTCATCTATTTGGTTTGGTTCTGTAACCCCCCCCCCCCCCCCAGCGCCCATCAGCACTTTTTAAAGCTGTCCTTCCATGATCATTCCTTCTTTTACTTGCCAGATAGTGAAAGAATTCTTTAGGATTTCTTTTGGCCTCATCAGCTAGCTTTCTCTCATAATTAGCTTTAGTCACCCTTACCATGCTGCTCATCTTTTTCTGCACCTCAAATTGCTGATCACCTTTTTCTTTAAAAAATTTAGTTTAATCCTTTATCCAAGTGTAAACAAACAAAGTTTTCTCTTGAAAATATCTTCAGGACTGAGGTTAAGGTAGTGTAACACCAGGCAACTCTGGGCAAAGGTGGACCAAGCTCTCATCACTCCTTGTCTTAGTATCTCCCATAATGCAAAGCACATCTCTTGTGGACATGTGAAAAACTTCTAACATCCTTCTCTTATACCGCCTATCAAATATTAAACCGTTAAAAATCAGTAAATTAAACATACACTACCCATACAGTCAATCACACAATCACTCATAAATATAATGATGCAAAAAGAATAACTTAATTGACGCTAAAGACTTCCAAGAAGAACTTATCTTTTGGCACTGTTATTCACCACTTGCACTATCTTCTGGCCACTCATGGCAACAAAATGAATTAGAAAGTGCTAATGCTCTCTTAATATTTGATACATTTACCTAGTCTGAAGATCTGAAAGATTTTAGGATGGAAGAAATTAAGATTTTGGATCAGTTTCAATAAATTTGATAAAAGAGTTGTAAGAGTTCCAAGTACTGAGAAGCATTTAAACATACAAGACATTTTTGAAAGAACTGGGAGTAATAATGGCAGGTTTCCATTTCTCTCAAAACCACTCAAAATTGTAACCAGTGTATACCAGCAAATATGTCACCGTGTGAATGAGATTTTTGTCAAATTAATGTAATAAATGAGAAGCTGAGGTTATCAATGAATCCTTTCATTCTGAATGATTTGCTAATGATACATATGAATATGTTTTGAGGGACAACTACCTCAGGCAGTATGTAACAGAGGGCACACAAGGATTGAGGGTCTTAGATTTTATCACCTCATCAGAGGATGATGTTATAAATGAGGTGTCAAATCTCCCTTGAGTTGGTGAGAGTGACCATGAAGTGATTACCGGGGTGGTTGCCAGCCATATGACACTTCTGTAATAAAGGGTATATGTGGAACTACAAGGCTGGTGATTGTGAGAAGCTCAGGAGACAACTTGCAACTGTAGCATGGAATGAGGAGTTGGGTGGAAAAGAGATTAATGCTGCTTGGCTGATATTCAAGAACTATCTAGTAGAAGCAATGTCTAAATGTATTCCAAAGGTGAGAAGGTTAAATATTGTAGATGTGAAATGGATGAATGAAGATATTAATCATGCAGTACAGAGAAAAAAAAACATTATGGAGGCAACATAAGAGGAGTGGTAATAATCAATTCCACTAGGAATACAAAGAACAGGCAAGGAGGGTGACTCAGTTGGTAAGGGTAGCAAAAGTGCAGTACTTCATTACTAACAGCAGTTAGTAATGAAGCCAAAATAAAAATTGGCTATATATCGAAAGTTCTTTCGATATATAGCCAGCAAAAATAAGAACAATTATGGTAGGATCACATTGATTAGAGACAATGGTATAAGAACAGTTGCTGTGGAGGATATAGTTGAGATATTTAATGAGCAGTTCATAAAGGTCTTTCATCCTTGTGAATGAGATGTGGAGCGTTTGGGAGCAGTGGATGATGAGGAGGATAGACTGACTGTGAGGAAGAGGTATATGGGGAATTAAGTAAACTTGATATTAATAAGGTTGTGGGACTTGACATATTTGTTTAATATGAGTCTTACATCGGGTCAAGTTCCAAAGGAGTGAAAGGTGACAGAATTCAATCATCAAATTATAGGCCAATCTGTGTGTCACGTGTTGGTGAGACTGCTGAGAACCAGGATCCAGAAATGGGTTGACAACAGTGGTATTATCTTTGATGGACAGCGCAAATTTGCTAACGTTTTAGTAATATTTTAGTTTCAAGTTTTAGTAATATATAAGGTGACAGCTGCATTGGACGAGGAAGATGGATATGCAGTAGTATACTTAGATTTTGCAAAGGCTTTTGATAGATTACCACATAAGATAAATTGATAGTCAAACTAGAGCAGATGGGATTGGATATTAGACTAGTGCATTGGATGGAGATTGGTTATGTGATAGATGTCAGGATTTCTTGTATGGGCAAGTAATATCCTGGAACAGGAAAGTCACCAGTGGTGTGCCTTAGGGATCTGTTTTAGGACCATTGCTGTTTAACCTATATTAATGATATTAGAGAAGATTCTGATTGTGATATGCAGTTGTTTGCAGATGATGCAAAAGTGGGATGAACTATGAGGAGTAGAGCGGATGTTCTAACCTTACAAGAAGACTTGAATAGATTGAGTGAATGGGGAATGAGAGTGGGGATGCCCATTCAGTGTTGTGAAATAATTTGGGACATAAATATGGCATGTATAATTTATGCTTCGTGGGGATATATTGTTGGAAGTGGAGGAAATAAGAGATCTTGGGGTGGTGGTGGATAAGGATCTGAAATTTAGAGGACACGTTGTGTGGACAACACAATGAATTCTGGCAATGATTCAGGGGACACTGACTTGTAGAATTAAGGAGATTCTGGTTCCATTGTATAAGACTCTGATTAGGACTCAAATTTACTGCTGTGCTCAGATTTGGTCACCTGATTTTCAAATGGATGTAGAGATGTTGGAGAAGGTCCAGAGGCGATTGACTAAAATAGTTTCTAATCTCTAGCATGTTGAATATGAATAAAGGTTGAGATGCTACAATTTTCAGAGTCTAGTGGATAGGAAGAAGAGGGACGATATGATAGAGACGTACAAGTTATTAAGGGGTTGTTATAGGATTAACGTCAAAGAGGTTTTTCATAAAACGGTGGGAGATTGAGGGAGAAGAAGAGGTCATCACTGAAAGCTGTATAAGGAGGGAGGGAGAAGCAGGTCTTTTTGCATGGAGAGTTACAAATGATTGGAAATCATTGCCTAAGAGCATGGTATCTGCAGAGAATTTCGATGTGAATGCGTTTAAGGCACGGTATGATGAGTTTTGTGTATGACAAAAGGGCCTCCCAGATGTGTGAAGCAGGATGCACAATTCCTATCAGAAAAAGGAACATAAACGACACATTATTATTATACACCTCCAAGGAGTTCACAGACTCATCAAGGGAGGACACCTACTCTATAGCTCTCCATCTCCACCACTCAATCCACCAACTACAGCGAACCACAACTGCCATCATCATCCACACCAATGCCATCTACTGCCCACCACCACTAGTATTTTTACAGACAACCACAAACATTCATGCCCACGACAGGATTCGAACCCGCAGCCTTTTGGCTGGAGAGCGAATACACTAACCACTCAGCCAACCAGGCCGGCATTAAATTCAAGAACTATGGTAAATCTGGCCTTTCTGATCATGCCCTGAATACTGTACATTGAATTGATTGGAAAGGCATCTGTTGTTTACATCAAACCAAAACATGGCACGAACGTAAATTTAAGGATGCCTGTGAAATTCTTATTGTCCACCCTAATCTTAACAATAATGATGGTCTAAAAATCCCAAGAATATGGAAGGCACATATTCTACCCACATAACCTTTCCGTCTACTGCCCACCACCACTAGTATTTTCACAAGTCGACAATCACATCCATGCCCATGGCATGGATTCGAACCCACAGCCTTACCTTATAAATAGGACTGTACGTAATCCAGGATCTTAACTCTAATATAACAACTCTCATGTTAAATTAAGACTATCCATATGAAATTGGCCTCTGATGATGTTATAAATAGAATATCGCTTTGATGTAGTTATTTTATTTATTTATTTTTTTTTTTTCACTACAGGTCAGGCCAGTAGAATAACTGTTGATGAAATCATTGTCTCCCTTGGCCTACTGTTTAAAATTAATATAGCTTGTCTCTGTATTTATATGTGTATACTCCAGATGATGACCTTAATATGAAAGCCGAAACATCGGGAACTTAAAGTAATAATTCCTAACATGGTTGTAGTCTCCATAATTTGTCTGAAATGAAAAAAATCCACGAGGTCTTGATATAATAATAATGAACCATTCTTCGCAAAACTTCATTCTAAATAAATTGGTGGATAAGTGGTATTTTGCAACCAGAAAGAGACACTAGAGGACATGAGAAGCTTGTAAATGGGCTAAGTGTTAGTGACATATACAGCAGTCCCTTGATTAATGCACCTAATGCATTCTTTAAAACAGGCATATTAATCGAAAAATGCACTAATTAAATATAATAACCTATGGAAAAAGTATAATTCGTTCCTCAAATTTCTTTTTTGATCCATAATTTTTTTTTTATAAAAGAATTAGGATATGTTTCAGGTCCTAGTTAAAGGAAAACCATGAAGCTGAAAGACAATAAAATATATTCAGAATATAAATTTACATAGTTTGGCAGGCATTCTGGTTCTTTTTTTTTTTTTCATAAAACTGATGGTATGGCCCTATTGCCTCTTCTGCAAATTTTACTGCTTCTCTCTTCATCAGGGTCATCATCTAAGCATTGCTGCCTAAAACTTCGATTTTACAAAAAATATTTTCAAATTATTTCTGTGAAATCTCTTTTGGCTGACTGTCAGTGGTTAAATTTTCTTCATATTTTCAAGTTCTTTCCACTGTGCATCAAAATTTAGCAGGTCGGAGTCACTCAATTCCTCAGAATGAGATTTAACTAACTCTTGGATGTTACCATTGTCAATCTCATCAAAACCTAGTTCATGCCCGATGTTGGCAATTTTCTCAACAACATTATCCATTTCATTTGAAAAACCTCTGAAATCATTTGCACAATGTGGAAGAATGTACTTATGAATGGCTCACATATTGCTTGCAGTAATTTTATTCCAGGATTGAATATTTTCAATAGCAGATTTAACATTAAATTTCTTCCAGAATTCTACTAATCTCATGGGATTCTCACCAGATGTTGCTTCTATTACCTGTTAAATGTTCTCAGGTTGTATGAAAGAAGTTGTATTTGGCAATAAAAATATCACACAATGAATCAAGAGAAGTAGGGTGACCAGGTGCATTGTCTGAAATAAGCAGAGCTTTAAAATCAAGATTATTTCGTTTGCAAAAGTTCTCAACTGTTGGACGAAAAAACTTATGAATCATCTTTTGAATAAAGCATTAGTAATCATTGCATTCTTGTTAGACTTCCAAATAATGTGAGGGAAGCTTGCTTAATGCCTTTGAGGTGATCTAAAGTTAAAACCCTGGTGGGTTTTAACTTTAGATCACCTTCAGCATTGCCACCTAATAGAAAAGTCATTCTATCCTTTGCAACTTTATAACTAGGCTGAGATTTCTCTTATTTGGCCAGAAAAGTCTTGGAAGGCATTCACTTCCAAAAAAGGCCTGCTTCATCGACATTAAAAATTTGTTGGTCACAATAGCCCCCTTCTTCCACAATTTTCTTCAAAATCTCTGGATAATTTGCAGCCACCTCCTTATCTGCACTTGTAGTTTCGTCTATGATTCGAATATTATGTAGGGTATTTTTATTTTTAAAGTGCTCAAACCACCCAGCAGTAGTGTGGAATTTTTCTTCTTTTCCATCATTGATAGTCCTTTCTTTCAAGGTTGCAAAGAGACTTAATGCTTTTAATTTAATAAGGTCAGTGCTTAGTGGGTTCCATTTTTGGTTACAATCTTCAATCCATTCAAATTCAGTCTCTAATTCAGTCATTATAATACTTTGATTTTGAGTGGTCTGCATGCATAATGAACTTGAAGCAGTCTTACTTTTCTCTTTGTATTCAGCAGCTTTGCTCAAAATTGTTTTTATAGTGTATTCACCATTTTGTGTTGTCCTATTTTTGCTCTGGAGTCACCTTATTCATTTTTCTTTATTATTTCAAGTTTTTCTTCCAATTAGATTACTTTTCGAATCTTTTTCACACTTCCACTTTTTTGCTCACTAGTTCTTTTACTCATGATTAAAGGTTGGGAAAATATTTAAAATAAAAAAGTAAGGAAAACAGTTGCAAAGGAGGCATGAGATATAATCAGCAAAATGCTATGTAATTAGCAGATGACATAAAATTTGGAACACAGTGTACATGGAAATGGTGTAGTACAGTACTGTATGCCATTAAAAAATAACTATAAAATGTTTTAAATCAGTAACTTAGTAACTAAATTATTAATCGGTAACTAAATTATTCCTGGTGAGTGATTTTTTTTAAATAGTTAGCCATAAAAAATGTATAGATAGAAAATTTTTAAAATCTGTAATATTTATTTATAAGATGTGTATAGTCACACTAATCGAATTTTAGAGGTGCATTAATTGCATTTCGAAATGCACTAATCAGAGACTTGTTAATCAAGGGGTTGCTGTATTTTAAATCCATATAAAGGAAAGGATATATATTTCTGTAATGTGTAAGGGGTAGCAAGAATCAAATAATATATTACTTTTGTCTTGTCATCATAAATATTTAATATTCTGGTTTTTTTTTTTTGTTGTTTTTTTGTTTTTTTTTAAACATCACCTGTAAAAATCTTTATATAAATTAGATTGATAATATGGGCAAGTAATTTTTTTTGTAGTTAGCAGATTTAAGTTGTATTTCTGGAGTTCTGTATATGCATATGTATATATTTATATATATATACCCAATTCTCTATTTACATGGTAGATTGGTTGCGGAAAAAAATGTGTAAATGAAAACCATTTAAAAAAAGAATACAGGTGCATGTGTAAAAATATAAGAATGGTTCCAGATGTGAAAACCTGATGCAAACAATAAGTTATTTTCAAACAAAACATATGAAAATCATTGAATAAAACTCTATTTAATTTTAATGGATATTTTTTATTTTAAATACTTATTTAAAGTACATACATATGTATCTTTCTTTAAAAAAATAGTGTGTCACTAGTAAAACAGAAATTCGAAAAGGCCCAAATCTACCTATGCATGTGGTTAGTAGTTAAATTTTATTTGCTGTCACTCTCTGACAGTAGCCACCTTCTTTTGCACGAGACTGGAATTAAATCACTTCCATCACTTGTGAAACACTTTGGCTGTCCTGTTCATACTGTACTGATGAATCGTTTTCTTCCATAAATAAACGTTTTTTCTTCAGAACTAAATTAACATTAATTTCCAATAATTCTGAAGGTTGATTTTTTTTACCATGAACTCTGTAATTAATCGTTGGTATTCTGTTTTGACCAGATCTTTGTATAATTCTTTGTATTTCTTTGTATCACACCATACATGACTTCAGTTCACATTTAAACTGTTCAGCTTATTCAGTATTTGGATTGTGTGTAAGAAAATGACTTTGCAATTTACTAGCCATTTGAAGCCCTTCTTTAATTAATCCTGCAGTGATGGAATCTCTTCATCATCATCACTTTTTTCTTTTTCATCGAGATTCTCAAGGACAGCTTCTGTTATTTCATCAACACTTAACAGCCTTGTTAACCATCAATTCTTTAGTATCTTCAGACGAAAAATCATCAAATCCTTCTCCACCAACTGCATGTGCTAATCTGATGATATTGGGATATTCAATTGTATGCAAAAGTACAGGGTTTTTCATTTTCACACATTCTGACCAAGTAGCTTTCCAGCATGCATTTAAAGTTGATGGTTTCAATTCTGACAACGCCAACTTAGCAAGTTTGATGCAATCCAAAATAGAAAATTTCTTTCACACATCAATAACTGTCAGTAAATTATCCTTATCTAGTTTATCCAAAATGTATTGGAATGTTCTTCTTATGTAGGAAGTTTTGAAGGTAGTGATCACACCCTGATCTAGTGGTTGTATTAAGGATGTTGTATTAGGTGGCAGAAAACAAAATTCCATATTTGGGTGTTATAAAACAGCATAGCAACCTTCTGCTTCCAGGAACCAATGGCAAGTGAATATAATGGACCATCTGTCAGCTTAACTTCAGGGAGAATCATAATTACAAAAGTTGATTTTTTTGTTGTCCCTGATATTTAAAACATTGAGGGGGTTTCCCAAAATTCAAGTTTAAGTACATATGTACCGTTCTAAGAAATGATAATTATAATGGAAATACCCTTTTTAACAGAACTGAATTCAAACAAAAATTTTAAAAATAAGCACCATTTGAACCATGTTAAATCAAAATATACCGTGCAAAAATAGAATTGCTTTTGTGTTTCTAAACCGTGTTATTCTGTTTTTAATCATGTATTTCAATCAAATATTATTAATCATGTAAAAAGAGGATTAGCTGTGTATATATATATATATATATATATATATATATCAGTGGTATCGTGTGCCCATTTCAATTGTGTGTGCTGTCGTGCTTATGCAACCCATGCTACAAATTCACATCAGTTTGACCATATGATTGCATTGGTATCAATGTATGAAAGTTTTAAGAGTGTATAGCACATCAGTGCCCATCTTGATTTGAATATTTTAATTTATCAATTAATTGTAACCAAATCTGCTCAGAGTGGTGGACAGTGTATTTGTTTTAAAATACTGTATAGTAGAAAACAATAATGAAGGAGAATGCTATATTTGGTTGGTATATTTGAATTACTCAAAGGTGTAAAATTTGGAAGAGGAGGATGAGGCTTACCTCCTTCGACTATACTGTTTTCCATTGTAAATATTGGCAAAAAAGTTATAATTTATTGAAAATTATATATTAAAAAATCATCTATATTATATATAAAAACTTGCCTACCATGTCAGTTCATGCGTCACACACAAAACAGATGAAAGTCAGTAAACAAAAACAGCAACTTGTGACAAATGACAACTTTCAATTGGATAGGTTGACACAATAACCAACCAGTCACAGTCTCTAGGTGCTATTGTCTCAGTGCTCACCCTGTCTCACCTTCTGAGCAGTTTAAAACTACTAGAATGCTAAGAATTTGACCCGCTGTGCCATCTGTACATCTTGGGATTAATTAATAATAATGGGATTAATTCAGAAATATAATATCAGTGATATTGCTATTTGGTGAATGAGCACCGCACACCCTGAATATTCACCCCTGATATGTAATGTAATGTAATGTAATGTAAATTCAACTTTCGTATCTTCCTGGGTCTGGTTCCCACTGATGAGACCTCAATAAAGGTTGAAATCAGTCTGGTTAGTGACCATCCCATGATGCATAGCATTGTGCGCTTCCGTAAGGCAATTGATGGGAAGTCATCAGCCTCTATATACAAGTAACCTAGTTGTGAAGATACCTCACATGCAAACATTGCTTACACTTGGATAAAGGATTTAATTTCTTGGCAATTATAGTTTTCTCTATAATCTGTAGAAGCAATTGACTGATATGAGCCAGATGGAATTACTGGATTAAGTAATGAAGTAGGATTAAGCAAGTATCAAAGGTTGGTCATTGACTTCGTATGAGGATTTGATTAAAGGTACATAAAACATGTATTCCTGCTACAACAGTGAAACAGACAAACTTTTCATCGAAGGAAGGTACAGGCAGAGTTCAATGTTTATTCTTTAGAATAACTAGCCATTCTATAGAGTAATAGATCATTTTAGTTAGAGTATGAAATTAGAATTTTATCTAGGTAATTAATAAAATACCTAGGTATTTTGTGGAATAACTAAGTAGTTCCAGTTAAATATATGTAAAATATAAATATTGGTTGAAAAATGTTGCAATGTTTCTTTTATAATTGCATTCCACTATAAATTCATAAAACTATCTTCAGTTTATTCAAGTGTCATAGTATACAGAGTGAGCACATGTATCCACAGTCTACTTTGATCACTTTAATAGACACAAGAATAAAAAGCTTCAAATTGTCTGCCATTAGAAGTCTCTTCTCTTTTTTTATTTTATTTTATTTATTTATTTTTTTTTTTTGGTAAACTGATACTTTTGGCCTGTTCTCATTCTTTTAAAATAGTTTTTTTTACATTTCCAAAAAAGACAAGTCTGTTTGAGCCAAACCCATTAGGTAATCATCTGAATCTAATCCACATACTACATATATTGGCATTTTGCAATGAATGCACAGGTGTGTATTGTTTGAAACATATCACAAATTCCATTCTGTTAGAATTTTCATTAGCATCCATTTCTTCATTTTAATTGACATTTGAATCTGCTACAGATTTCTTGGTGATTTTCTTTATCAGAAAAATTGTTTTGATGTTGAATGCTTTCCAAAGCTTTGTTTAATTAATGTTTTGTATTATAAATATGTCTTTAGATAATGCTGAAGCAGACAACCCTACCTTTGGTGTTGTACTGAACAGTGCTTCATCAGGAGCCTTATATACCCAAGTGGTATGACCTGTTTCTCATAACATGGATAAATGACATTGTCTTACTCTTAGGTTTATTTATAGTGTTATCTTGCATCAATATCCTCCAATTTCTCTAAGTTGCACCATTCATAGTTCTGCTGAGAAGCACATACAGGTTGGTACTTCCGTCCAACAAGATGCCTCCAAAACTTACCTGCACCATAAGTGTCCCTTTCATGGATATTAGAGGAATGATGACATATCCTTAGTTCTCTTCAGATCAGAGCATGCCCGACCCATTTCGAACATTCTCTCTCTTGTGGGGTTACAAACATCCTGAATATTGGTCACCTAGCATATAGATAGACCACCTTTGTGAAGCCTTCTGCACATAGTGGAAACAGATACCAGTGTTCCTGTAACTGATGCAAGGTCAGATTGTAGCTGATTCGAGATAGTGATACCAGAAGTGATTTGAGATAGCACCCCTGTTTCAGTAAGCAGATAATCAGTCACCTACTGCAGTTATAGCTCTTGGCCTTCCTTCATTGTATCTCCAGGCTGCTGTTTATGACTGTTGAAATTGGCTCCATAGTCTGTGAACCATGAATCGATTCACATTCACCCATCTGGCTATCTTCTTCTGACTTTGGCTGATCTTTAGTTTTATGATGGCTCAACACATGACTTCATCAGTTAAATGATGTTTTCTGCCATATCTAAGAATTTTGCTATTGCAAAATGTCTTGTTCTCACCCCAGACATGAAATGGAAAACCCTCTAAAATGTCCACTTTTATGTCGTGGCTCATTCATATACTAACCAGACTCAGTATAACATTTTTTTCTTTACATAATATACCTGTTTCGGGTGTGTGTGTTTTTTTTCCTTTCTCCCTCAGTTATTGCAATTTTTCTCTTTATTCCTTAATTTATGTAAACCAGTGTGTATATATATTTTTTTTTCTTTAAATGTTAAATTGTTATTCATTTCCCTACTACTTTGCAGAATTTATAATTGTCATCTTCATGATGCATGCTAGTAGTGATTATTATTATTATTATTATGTGACACCTCCAAGGAATCTAGTGACTCATCAGAAGGACACTCTACTCTACTCTACTCCGCTACACACACATCTCTCCTACCACTTAATTCTCCGAATACACACAACGACACTACTACTACTACCACCATCAGTGCCATCTACCACCCATTAGCATCACCAACAGTATTTTTTGTCTATAAATTGTTTGTGTTCTGAAGGCGGATTTGCCTGTACACAGGATGAAAAACCTGAGTTTCTGGGAGGAAAAATCCATATGAGATTGGCTAACTCACCTTCAGTTGAAAAAGCCCATGTAAAGATTCCTCTTGTCATGACAAGAATCAAGAATCGAACTCAGGTTCTTTTCCAACCAAAAGGCACAATGTTTCACTGTTCTTCCAATTGTGCTACGGGGGCATGTGCAGTTTTGTGTTTATGCACATGTTACTGAATTTATGGATCATTGGTACTCATTCAGTCACAAGAAGATGAAGAATTAGCTACTTACTACCAGCAACCACAGGACCTTATTGACAAAACTAACAGAAAGGATGTTGTAATAGTAATGGAAGACTTCAATGCCAAGATAGGGAGATTTACACTAGACATGAAAGATGTGATGGGCAAATTTGGAATGGATGAGAGAAATGAAAGAAGTGAAAGACTGCTGGAATTCTGTAAATATAACAGTCTATTTATCTCAAAACCATGTTTTTCCATAGACCATCACACAAATACACATTGACATCTCTAGATGGTATGATTAAAAATTGTATTGATTACATTCTGATCAAAAATAACTTGGAAGTCCTCAATCCAAAATGTAAGAACACTAAAGAAAGCAGATTTTGACTCTAGTCATGAATTACTAGCTACAAAAATTAAGTTGAAATTTAAAAATAGCAAACCAAAGACCCTAAGCAACATTATTAACATAACAAAACTGAAAGATATAACTATAAAAAACAACTACAGAAACATAATAGAAACAGTTAAAGAAAATAACTTGGACAATGTAGAAAATGGGCATAGCAGTTATGGTAAATGCTGCAAGAGAAAAACTTGGTATAACAATTAGAGCAAATAACAAGTGGATAACCATAGAAATTTTGGAAACTTTATAAGAAAAAAAGAGCTGCAAAAAAATACTCTGAACAGAGGAAAATAAGCAACATTATAAAAGACCGAAAAATAAAATAGATAGAATGCAGATCTGCCAAAAACACTTAGAAGAAAAGGAAAAATATATGAAGAAGCCAATAAAAAGAATGATAGCAAGACCGATATAAAATTATAAAAGAATTAACAAAAACACCTCAAAACAGGTGCCACTATAAATGAAAGATAAAAATAATATTGAAACTGGAACAATTTAAGATATTAAAAAAAATTTGGAAAGAATATTACCAGATACTTTTCCAGAGGGAAGAAGACTGGAAAAACATGAACGAAGAGACAGAAAAAGAAAAGCACCATTCATAATAAAAGAAGAAATTTTGAATACAATAAACCAAATGAATTTATCCAAGTCACCTGGTTTTGATGAACTGCCTACTGAAATGTGGAAATATGGTGGTATAGCAGCCACCAATTTCCTGCTTGTACTTTTTAACCATACTATGTCTATACTGATGAAATTCCAGATGTCTGGAAGACAGGCATCATAATATCAATTCTCAAAAAGGGAGATAAATGAAGATGTGAAAATTATAGACCCATTACATTGATAAGTCATAGCTATAAAATCTTCACACACATTATTCAAAATAGAATCTGGACTTTAATGAATGAGACAGTAGGAGAAGATCAAGCAGGATTCAGACTTCTATAAACTCTACTATAAAGGAAGGTCTACTATAAACCATATTTTTACAGTTGATGACCTAGCTGAAAAGTACATACAACTTACCTTATATACTGCAGTTTATTGACTTCTAACAAGCATTTGATTCTATTGACAGGAATGATAAACATCTTAAAATCTATGATGATAGATTCAGAACTACAAACTTTTATTACGTATTATTATAAAGATACCAAGGCAATTGTCAAATTTAATAAAATAAAAACATTAAAATCAAAGTAGAAAAAAGAATCATGCAGGGTTGCCCACTCTCACCAAATTTATTTGTTATCTATCTCGAAGAAATATGAAATTCATAGCTGAAGAACCAAGTCTACAAATAAATGGCATGAATATCAACACATCAGATATACTGACGATATTATTATTCTTGCACAATCTAAAGAATAATTGGAAAAAACAAAAATTTTAAATGAAAAATGCAAAACCTTATCAATAAATCATCCCAAAAGTCTCTAAGCAAAACTAAAACAATGAAAATAGGAAGAGATGAGGAAAATATTTCAATAGACTTAAAAAATCACATTCTTGAACAAGTAAAGCATTTACATATCTTGGCAGTCTCATTACTTCACAACCTTGACAACACAGAAACAGTAAAATACAGACTTAACCAAGCTAATATGATAAATTAAACAAAATAAAATAAAATGCTTAAGAAAAATAAATAAGACTCACTGGTCGGAACACAAAACAAATGAGAAAGTCAAACACAAATTAAACTATAGTGAAGATATCATAGCTATAATTTTAAACAGCAATTCAGATAGTTTGGATACCTCCAGAGAATGTCCTTTCAAAGATTACCAAATATAGTCTTGAGTAGAATCATTGGAGGTAGACAACAAAAAAGAACTTGGTTACAGTCTTTGAAGAAAAGGTCATAATTATCAAGCTTCAGAGAGAGAGAGAGAGATGACAGAAATGACCAGAGATAGAATCAGATGGCAAAGATTTGCACATAGGGGATTCAACCCATCATCTGATGGATGAGAAAGAAGAAGATTGCTTCATACTTCATTTTGTATATAATCCTATGGTTAGGCAGATTTTTTAAACACTTTATAGAGTGAATAATAATGTTCTTGATTATAGCATGTGTATATATGTAATATTAAATGACTGTAGTATCAAATTACACCACTATATAGATTTACATAATTTCATAGTTGCAATTCAAAATGTTTTGTGTATCTTAGGCATGGAACAAAAGATAATACGGTCGGTTCATCACCAGTCTGGCTAGGAGAATGCAATCAGATTTTGACAAATATTCTTGCTAAAGAGCAAGGTAAACTTCAGATGATTGAAGAAAAATGGCGAAGGCTTAGAAGAAGGCAAAGTAAATATGTTAATGATTTGAGGTCTCCACTAGATATTGTTAGGTAAGTGTATATCCACTCAAATAATGTTTTGTGTGGGTATATAATTCTCGTATCAAAGGTTCTGTTTTTTTATAAGCACTCATTGCATTATATGCAATGAGTGCTTATACTTGTTAATAAGAAATTAGTGCTTGTACTTGTTAATAAGAAAAAAATACTGCATTCTTCCATTTCTTCATTTTACTCACTTTATTATCAAAGTATTTTCATTCTTTTAAACCTTAAAATCCAAATAGCATCTCTTAATATCTTCTCAAATATAATTAATTTAGCCAGATATTTTGTTAATGAATTCAAAACAAATGGAAAGATGCCAAATATACATTAACATACACTGAGTGGGACCCCCAATAATATACTGTTAGAACAGCCTGTATTCTCTCTCTCTCTCAATGCCACAGAGAATACAGGCTGTATTCTCTGATCATTTATCAGTCTAATTGCTCTCCTCTGTATTGAGTCAAGCATTTTGAGGGAGCTTTTAGTAGCCCACTCCAAATGTGAGAACAGTATTCGATAGCTGGGTGGATTCGCGATTTGTATAAGGTTAACAACTGTTTTGAAGTGAAGTAACATCTTGAGTGAAAGAGAAAGCCTAGTGTTTTGGAAGCTGAGGATGCAATGGCTGTGATGTGTTTATGCCAGGAGAGGCCTGATGCCATGGTAATTCTGAGAAGGGAAATTTCATCTTGTCTGGGGATTTGAGTGTTATCAAAAATAATACTGCGGGAAAATGGTTCTTTTTTGTGGGAAATAAGACAGAACTGGGTTTTACTAGCATTGAAGTTGATGAGGTTATCTGAGCCCCATCAGAGGATGTTTTGGAGGTCTGCATTAAGGAAAGTTGTGGTTGAAGTGAGTTGTGTAGGGTAGCATTTATCAAATGAAAGGGAGGAGTGCAATGTGCTGTCATTTGCAAAACTGTGTATTGGGTTGGAGGTCAACTGAAGTAGGTCATTGATGTATAGAAGGAAGAGGGTCGGTGAGAGAACTGAACCTTGTGGGACCCCAGCATTAGTTGGATAATGGGAGGATAGGAAGCCATCTACCATTACACATAGTGTGTGTCCAGACAGGAAGCTGGCAATCCATCTGCAGAAGTCCTGAGACAGTCCAAATGATGGAAATTTGCTTAGTAAGCCTTTGTGCCAGACCCAGTCAAAGGCTTTAGAAATATCTAGTGCAACTACTTGGAATTCGCCAAATTTTTCCATGGTATATGTCCAGAGATGGGTGATATATGAGAACAGGTCACCTGTTGATCGGCATTGGCGGAATCTGTACCGGTGGTCACTTAATAGCTGGGTACCTTCAAGGTAGAATAGTAGTTGAGAATTGATGGTTTTCTCCATCACTTTAGATAGGATTGAGGTGAGTGAGATAGGATGGTAGTTAGATGGCAGCGATTTGTCTCCCTTTTTGGGAATGGGTTGAATATAGGCCAATTTCCAGGCATTGGGATATATACCAGTGGAGTAAGATAGTTTGTACAGACGACATAGGATAGGAGTCAGTTCTGCTGCACAGACCTTCAGGACAAGTGAAGAAATGCTATCAGGGCCAGGGACTTTTTTGTGTCTAATTTTGACAACAGATTTATGATCTCTTTCTGGCAAAAGGATACATGGGGCATTGGAATGACTGGGGGGGGGGGGGGGGGGGGCATTTGGCATTGTTGATTATGTGTGCATTGTAGGCAAAGTGTGAAGCCAGGAGATTAGCTTTCTCTGTGCGTGATGTTGCAATTGAGCCATTTGGGTATGATAGAGCGGGAGTAGCGTATGGCAAAAGTTGCGACCAATTGCTTTGGCAAGAGACCGAAAAGCATGACTGCCGCTAGGACAGGCTGCAAGTTTCCTGCTTTTTGCTCATTCAAATTCTGTTTTGGAATCATTGATAATTTTTGTGCATCTGTTTTGGGCTTCACTATAGTCACTGAAGGAGGATGAAGTTCTTAAATTGAGCCTGTTGTGGTATGCCTGGTTTTTCATTAGTACAACCTTGGCACATCTTTTGGAGAACCAGGGTTTGGATAGGGAATGGCAGTTCAGAGTGGTGTAGGGAATGTATGTTATCATGCCAGAGGATTACTTGGGTGATGTGTTTGGTGCATATGTTTGGATTGGAAGACTGCAAACAATAGTCCAACCATGGGAATGAAGCATAGTAGTCTCGAAGGCTGTCCCATTTGGCACTGTTATAAAGCCAGACTACTCCTGTGCAGGTGTGACTGTGTAAGCGTTGTTGCATGGGGCAGGAGATGAGCACTAGTTGTGGTCAGAATTACCCAGGGGACTCACCACATTCCCTGGGTCACATTGGAAGAAGACGAGTTGTTTTGGGCCACACATAAAATACACTAACGATAGCTGATGAGCAAAAAAATGTAGAATGTATAGTTAACATATTTAAGTAATTTAAACTTTATTAATTCATGAATTTTTTATTGTAAAAGACAAGACAGCAACATGAAATTAGTAAGATGTTTGACATTGTTTTTGAGACACTAATGCTTTGATATTTGGTTCGATGGAAGTAGTTGCAATTCTCAGTGAGTTCTCAAGGTGCTCATCAGATATTTTGGTTCTAGTTTTATTCTTCATATGCTTTATCCTTGAAAATAGCTGCTCACAAATGTAGGTGCTTCCAATAAGGCATGAATAAGGCATGATTGTGAAGCGAGGGATATTTTTCTCTGGGAAGATATAGCTTATAGAAGTCCAGTAAAGAGACATGATTAAATTTTTCTTTAAGTTGAATGTCAGATTGTAGCTCTATGCATTCCATTTGAAAATTGGCAGGTAATATGTTTATGTCGACTGAAAATGGAGTCGCAAATATATCAAAAGATTGATGATTTTTCTGGAAATCTTGAAACCTGTTCTCAAATTCCTGTGTCAAATCGAAAAGCAAGGTTGCATATTTTGCATTGTTCACAGGACCATGTTTAGCCAACGTGTCGAAATGCATAAAATTCTTTGCCTTAATTTGAGATTGCCATAGTTTCAGTTTCATTTCGAACACTCTTATAGTTTGAAACATTGTATTGATCAGTTGGTTTTCACCTTGAAGACGCATGTTTAACTCATGCGTCTTCAAGGTGAAGTCTACTAAAAATGCCAAATCTGTGAGCCAGTTTTCATCGTCAAGTTCTGCCACAAATTTTGTTTTTGATTCCATAAATGACTTGATTTCATTTTGCAAACCATAAAATCTTTTCAACATTTTACCTCGACTTAACCATCTTACTTTCGAAAAGTAAATGATGTCCCCATAGTCAGCATCCATAAATTTAAGGAATTCCTGGAATTGGCGATGATTCAATCCCTTGGCCCTTATGAAATTTACAGCCTTGATGACAATCTGCATGACGTTATCCATCTTTAAAGCTTTTGCGCATAAATTTTCTTGGTGTACTATGCAGTGATATTTCATCATACTTAAATTTTGGGAGGCAATTGCATCGTCTTCTATTAATTTTACAAGTCCATCTCTTTTACCTATCATCGCTGGGGGCACCATCAGTAGCTATACCAGATATGTTCACAATGGACAAAGAAAATCGCTTTAACGTATTTTTCACTGCTTCGTATAAATCTCTTGATTTAGTTGTACCTTTTAATGGCACTAAAGAAGCCATTTCTTCAGTGATATTATATTCGTCATCAATACCTCTAATAAAAAATTGCCAATTGAGCTGTATTACTACCATCAGTACTTTCGTCTATCGCCAAAGCATAAAATTTAAAATTAGCAGCTCTACTCTCCAAGCCTTTTTTGACAGATTTTCCTATTTCATCAATTCGCCTGGCTATAGTCTGGTAAGACAAACTGATTTTAGAAAAATCCCCTTTTTTATCAGGGCAAATTATATCTGCCACGCTTTCTATACATTGCTTAATAAACTCACCATCGGCATACGGTTTTGATTTTTTTGCTATCAAGTTTGCAACCACATAACTAGCTTTTACAATAGAATCTGCTTCAGTTGTTATTTTTTAAAAAAAACTTTGTTGAGATGATAGACTTTTTTTCAGTTCCACTATTTTGTCTTTACGACACATTCCTTGGTACGCACTAAATTTTGCAGTATGTTTTTGCGTGTAATGCCTTTTCAAATTGTAGTCTTTGAAAACTGGCACAAATTCCTTACAAATTAAGAAGATTGCCTTAGTATTTGCCTCGACAAAAAAGTAGTCGTCTGTCCACTTTTCGTTGAACAATCTTCCTTCTTCTATAATTTTTCTTTTTTTTTTTTTCGGTTTTCTTTTGAGATGCTGTGGAAGCCATGCTGAAATTTAAAAAAATAATAGATTGAAAATTAGAAAGCTAGGTTTAATAATCACCAAATTGCCAAATTTTTACTACTAAAAAATTACTCGCCAAATCGCCACAAACACACGTAACGTCTGCACCTTTCTTCGGTGTCAACTCGACTGTTTACAGTTGCACATTGAAAGCCGTACCAGTGTACCCATGGCGCACATAGAGAGACATCTGTTGCGTGGTAAAAGTAGGAAGCAAGAGCGCTAGTGCCATTTATGTCATATATTTATTATGTCGAAATTATAGCATGTTAAAATTGTATTTGTAGTATTATTAATGGTATTTTTTAGTCACAATCTCATAAAGTTTGTAAGTTTATGATTTTTTGTTGGGCCGCATTCGTAGCCGTCCTGGGCCACATGTGGGCCACGGGTTGGACAAGCTGGATCTAGGGTATTTGGGGAGTGATTTGGGTTATCTGGTATTCGGTAGCCCCTGAGTGTCGAATCTTCAAAAGGGGGCTCCCCCCCTGCACCTACGGCACCCAATCCCCCGAGTTCCTGACTGGTAGGTCAGTTCTCCTTGAATTCTAATGACTTGAATTTTGAAGACTCGACACTCATGGTAGCTCCTGAGTTTCAAAACGTTTCAAATAACTTGACAAAAAAACATGACACAAAAACGTTACAAAAAAAAGCTTATCATTTTATATTATAGAGTAGATTTAAGTTGTAAGTCAGCAGTTAGAATTGGAGGAAGTACGGGAATGCAGTTTAATGTAAAATAATATATGAGATAAGGGTGCACTATATCTCCAGTCTTATTTATCATCTGTATGAGTTGCATTGTGAAAGAAATTGGCTTTTGACCTGTTATTAGAAATGGAGATTACTTTATGCAGATGATGATGATGATAATGATGTATTCTTAAACAGTTCTAAGAAGGCTAACAAAAAATAGGCAGAAAAATGGAAAACTTCAACTACATTCTTAATAAAGAACTGATAGCACTATAAAAATTCAGCAAATTTTTAGTGAAATTTGCAAATTAAATATTGAATAAATTTAAATGGAATAAGAAAGAAATTAATCAATATCAGTATACAAGAGTGTTCAAACCAACTTTGACTTATGGATCTGAGGTTTGGATTAGAAATAAAACACTTGATCAGTGACTGAAGACCAGAGATATGAGAGTTCTGAGGGGTGGGGGGGGGATTAGGAAATAAAATAAATATGAAACAGCAATATTAGATATTAATTATATGAAATTACAAGCATAGAAATAAATCACACTTAAAAATTACAAGTTAATCTTTTTGTTTTTCTGAATTTTTTTATTTTTTGGGGGGGGGGGGGGATACTGTGGAAAGAATGGGGAGGGGAGTGATTCGGTAGTCCCCAAAAAAGTATAACATCATTTAAAAATGACCTAAGTAGAATACTGCACAAAATAAATACCACTAAGTATAAGTAAATAATAATTAGTAAAATTATTAAACATCAGCATCATCAAATTCCTGACATGCCCTAAATGGGTGTACAGGATATTATGATAGTGCTACATGAAGAACTTACAACCTTACTAACTTCCTATCAAAAATTCTCCTCCAAAGCAATCTGTTATCAGATTTCTTTGGAGATCTTATATTTCTGTCTTCTAAGACGCTTTTTACTGTATCAATCCACCTATATCTTGGTCTTCCTCTGGGTCTTTTTCCTGAAAACCTGGCAGAGAACACTTGTTGTGCTAATCTTTCCTCTCCCATTCTATTTAAGTGACCATACCACCTGAGATTAGCTCTGTTAGCACATTCCCTGGATGCTAACAATGTCAAGTTCTTTCCTAATATTCTCATTTTTAATATGATATTTCCATTGATGCCATCTGTTCATGCCCCTAATCTTTCTCAAGACTCTCTTATCTGCAGTCTCTAGTCTTTGGTCAAGTGTTTTATTTCTAACCCAGCTCTCAAATCCATAAGTTAAAATTGGTTTGAACACTGTCTTGTACAGTGATGCATCGCAATTCAACACTAATCCGTTGGCGAACTAATGTCGAATTGCGAAACTGTTGAATTGTGGGGCAATATTTCCCATATAAGTCTATGAAAAATAGATTAATTCATTTTAGTTTAATCCTTTATCCAAGTGTGAGCAAACAAAGTTTGCACCTGAAAGTATCTTCAGGACTGGGGTAAGGTGGTACAACACCAGGGCAACTCGTTGCAAAGGTGGAGCACGCTACCAACACTCCTGTCTCAGTACCTCCTATAATGCAAAGCACATCTCCTTGCAGATATGTCTAATGTTATGCATTAAGGGAAGGGCCACTACCCAGACTAGTTTCGACCTTTATTGAGGTCTCTTCAGTGGGAGCCAGGCCCAAGCAGAGATACCAGGCAGAAGCATTCGCAGGTCATCTCTACCTATAGGAGTTGCCAAATGGTGTGCCACCCTTTTTTAATAAATTACTCTGGATTTAGAGAAAGATGTTGAAAGTTTATTTTTCACTTGGTTAGAGTATAATAAGTTTAGTTTAATCCTTTATCCAAGTGTGAGCAAACAAAGTTTGCGCCTGAAAGTATCTTCAGGACTGGGACAACTCGTTGTGACCGCAGGCCTGGTGTTGTACCACCTTACCCCAGTCTTGAAGATACTTTCAGGTGCAAACTTTGTTTGCTCACACTTGGATAAAGGATTAAACTAAACTTATTATACTCTAACCAAGTGAAAAATAAACTTTCAACATCAAGATTAATTCATTGTCGGACCCCCTTCCCACTCCCCCTAACGGGAGAGTGGGATGGGGGTCCAACCATTCCAAACAAACAGACTGCACCTTTTCCCAGTGGAATGAAACTTCTTTAATGGCAGCTGTTGGCATCGGCCCTTTTTCTTTGCAATCCTCTTCTTCAGGTGAAATTCCTCTTTCTCTCTCCTTTGTTTGCTGTTCGCTGAGCGCTCTAAGTTCTTCCACAGTCAGTTCGTCATCATGATCCTCCACAAGCTCTTCTACATCAGCCTCACCAACCTCTTCTATGTCAAGATTCTCCACTGTCGAAATGATCTCTCGCATGGCTGCAGCTGCTTCCGATTCTCCAGCTTCTTGGTGTGCACTGTTATCATCCTGAGAAAAATTAGGAACGAGTTTCTTCTATGATGCACGAAGGGTTTTCTGTGGCACTCCATCCTAGGCTGTTTTAATAAAGGAAATGGTGCGGAGAATGTTGAACTTGGTCTTCCAGAAGTCCTTCTTCAGTGTCTTGTCAGAAGAGTGAGTCACGTTGAAAAGCCGTGAGAACAAAGCCTTGATGTAAAGTTTTTTAAAACATGCACTCACTTCCTGATCCATGGGTTGGATCGGTGACGTCATGTTTAGAGGCAAGAACTGGACTTTAATGAAGTCAATTTCGAGAATATCCTCTATGTCTTGAGGGTAGGCACCAGCATTGTCAAGGATCAGCAGTGCTTTAAAAGGCAAATTGTTGTCAGTAAGGAACTTCTTCACGCTCGGGACAAACACCTCAAAAATCCAATCTTTGAAAACTAGCTGGTCTACCCAGGCTTTTGCATTGGATTTCCACATCACTGGCAGTTTAGACTTAATGATTTTCTTCCCAAAGCAGAGAGGATTTTCTGAGTGGTAGGCCAGAAGTGGCTTTAGTTTAAAGTCTCCGCTTGCATTTGCTGCCAATAACAAGGTAAGCATATCTTTCATAGGCTTATGTCCTGGGAGCTTCACTTCTTCTTGCGCGATGTAAGTTCGATTTGGCAAGGACTTCCAAAATAACCCAGTTTCATCCCTGTTAAAAAATTGCTGTAGCAGGTAGCCTTCCTTCCTGAATAAATCTTCAAATTTTTTCACAAACATTTCTGCAGCTTTTTTATCTGCACTAGCATTGTCCCCCTGTCTGAGAACACTATGGATGCCTTTCTACCTTGGAATCTGTGAAACCAACCTCGACCTGCTTTGAATTCCTTAGTTTGATCTGGGGTACATCCTGGAGTTTCTTCTGCAATTCTTCAAAAATTAATCTACCCTTCTCACAGATCATTGCTTTAGTTACTGGATCTCCCTTCATCTGTCTTTCTCTAATCCAGGTGATAAGCAGCTTTTCCATCAGTTCATTGATTGAAGATATATTCTTGTCGGAATATTATTTTGACTAATTTTTCTCTTATTCCATATAAATTTATTCAATTGACTTCCTACCATACTTACCATGTTCACTAAAAATTGTGCCTAAGTAGCTGAAATGTTTTACTTGTTCTATAGGTTCTCCATTCATGATGCAGTTGATATTTTCAATGTTTCTGTCTATTTTCATTGTCTTTGTCTTGTTATTGCTGATTTTCATACCAAATTTATTACAACAGTTATTAAACTGTTGTAAATCAACTGTTTCTCAAGTATACTTTCATAAATCTTACCAGGAACACTCAGTAGGGAAATACCTCCAATTCTCACATTCAGTTTTATTTCCCTTTTTCTATATGGGTACTGTGAGAGCTCTACTCCAATCATCTGGAATTCGCCTCTGTCCAAGCCTTCTGAACTATGTAGTGCAGCCACTGCAAGACTTTTATACCTCCATACTTGAGCATTTCTGGTCAAATATCTACTCCTGCTTCCTTTTCACGTTTGTAGGCTTTTGATGGATTTTTCTACTTCAAGTGTGGATATGTATTCCTGATTGCATGCCTGTTGAGTGTTTTTTTATCACTGTGCTGCCACTGCTTGTTTCATTTAGCAATTTTAGTAATTACTCCATACATTATGGATATCTTTTTCTGGAGAAAAAGATATCTTTTCATGTCACCTTTATCATCTCTAATTCCTTTTACAGCACTCTTTTCACCATTTCTGAGCTTTTTCAACAGCCTCCAGAATATTTTGCCACCTTCCTGATATTTATTTTCTATGTTCTGGCCAAAGTCTTCCCATGACTTTTGTTTAGCTAGTTTTACACAGTGTTTAGCGTTCTCACATTTGTCTCTGATATGCTTTCTTCTTTTCCTTCACTGCCTCTTCCTATTATTAAATATATAGCTTCTGTTGTTTTATTATCACTGATATTAGTTGATCTTAGTATTTTCTCAAAATATAATACCAAGGGAAGAGAGCTCTCTTACTCTCTGGGGAGAGGGAGAAGAATGCAAGAAGTAGAAATTTACCATATTATAAAAAAAACTTCACAAAATCTCTTTTTATTATTAAATTTCACGTTAATTTTTTTCTTTTAATTCTGAAGTAATCTGGATTCTTCTTTTAAGAATCATTTTTACCCCATTCATTCTAATTATTATTATTATTTATTTATTTATTTTACTCAAGTCTTCCAAAGTTCAGAGTTGTTTATTTCAGGAGCATAAAATAATGTGGTTTATGATTGATATATATATATATATCAATCAGGTGAACTGCTTATGGGGAAGTCAGATAACTTGCTTTGATTTATTACTAGTAGATCTTAGTACTTTCTGAAAAGAGAAAACCAAAAGAAGACACTGTAAGATAGTTATTAATGGTGTTAGCTCAGAGAGGTGCAATACCATGATCTTTATTATTTTAATAAATGTATACAAGTATATATAAAACGCCTATTTTTTTTTTTTTTTACTTATTAAAAAGAAGCTGTTTTTTCCTTGAACACTACAAAAAAAACAAAGAAATAATAAAAAAAAAACTGTTTTAATAGACTTGTTTTCATAAGCTTGCCAATAATAGTTAGAATGCGATAACAATAATAAGATTCTGAAGGTATGCCACTATGCAGTCAGGTAAATATCTACTCATTAACCACTGCCCAAGTAAACACTCTAGTCCTGTCATCCTTGCTCAGCAGTCTTACTCAACATCCAGGATTACCTCTTAGTTACATACCTCTTGTTATGTACTGAAGATTTCTCCTACATCTTCTTCTATTATAAAAATTTTGGTTTCTTGCTTCTTGATCCTCTCTCACTTCCTCATCCCAGGTGGCCAAATATGTACACGGGAGTCTAGGTAAAGAGAGTTAATAACTTCCTTATTTCTACTTATTAGTATGCATTCAAATGATGGTATGCTGTTTGTTACACTTTGCAACATTGAACTGGCAACCATTGTTCTTTGTTATAAGTGTTAATTTTTTTTTATTATTGCCCTTCCTAGTTTAGTATCGTTAGTAAAACCAATATTCTCACTGAAATCATCTCTAGAATCATTAACATTCAAATTACACAACAGTGCTCTAAGCCTAGAGCTCTCTTCCATTCTACTGGTCACTTGTTTCTTCTTCATTCAGCCACTACATATGCTGTTTTTTTATGTCTGTCCATCAACCACCCTCTTATTCATGTCACCAACTTCGTATTCACCCCCATTTGCTCCATTTCACATAAAAAATCTTCTTGAAGTATCCCTGTTAAAAGACTTTTTGAAGTTCAGCTTATCATTGTACAGCATCTCCTTTATCTAACCCAGCTATCTTCTTCTTCTTCTTATCATGGCTTTTAGACCAAGTGGCCTGTTCCAGTCTCATGCCACTGCTTTCTTGGTCTTCCAGTTATTCTTTTTAAATTTATTTTATATCTGTATCGTATTTTTGGCAGTCTGCTATTGTTCATTCGACTTAAATGTTCTAACCATTTTTGATTATATTTACTTATATAGTGGTTAATCGGTTTTATATTCAGGGATTGTAAAATTTCTTCATTTGTTTTATGGTCCCAATTGGTATATCCGGCTGTTTTTCTGAGAAATTTCATTTCTTCTGTTTGAATTCGTTTTTAATTCTTCTTTTTTATGGTCCATGTTTCACTTCCATATAATAAAGTGGCTATAGACAGAATGTTGTATAGTCTGATTTTGTGTGTTTTTGTCATTTAATTTAACAAAATTTGATATTTTAATGTCTATATCTTTTTCATCTTCATATGATAAGTTGTATCCCAGGTATTTGAAAGTAATTACTTGTTCTAATATTTTATTATCTATCACTGTTTTGCTTCTTATTGGATTTTCTCCTTTGAAAGCCATTATTTTTGTCTTTATTTTTGATATTCTCATATTAAATTGTTCTGAAATTTTATTTAATGATTTTACTGATCACTGTAGATCATCTTCTGAATAATACAGTTTGATCATCTATAAATAATAGTGTATCTATTATTTATAGATGATTCATTTGTGGGTTTATTTGTATACCAAATGGATTATGCTGTTTCAGATTGTTATAATTATATATATATATATATATATATATATATATTAAAAAGCAGAGGTGATAGGGTAATTCCTTTCTGTACTCCTCTTGATATGTCTTTCCATTATGATAATTGTTCTAATTTGACTGCTTTTTTATTTCCTGTGATTGTTTCTTGAATAGACTGTAAGAGCTGATTTAGTATATTTAGATTGGCTAATATTTTAAATAACATTTTGTTTAATAATGTGATCAAAGGCATTTTCATAATGAGTGAAGGCCATGTGTGTTTCTCTTTGAAATTCTTTTTGCTTTTCAATTAATTTTTTAGAGTGAAAATTAAGTCTATGCAAGATCAGCCTTTTCGGAATCCATTCTGTTCTTTTAGTATTTTGTCCTCTACAATACTGTTTAGTTTCTCTTTTAATATTCTTGCATATATTTTGTACCCTGCATTTAGCAGACTAATTCCCCTAAAGTTAAGCTGACTATATTTTGATTTTCCCAAACCAGGATGCTTCTATACAAGACAATAACATCATCATCATCATCATCATCATCATCATCATCAAATTCCTGCCATGTACCCTCAAGGGGTGTACAGGATATGACAGTACTACATGAAAAAATTACATCATTGCTAACTTCCTATCTACAATTTTCCTCCAAATCAGTCTGTTACTTGTCAAGACTCCAACATTATCAGATCTTATATTTCTATCGTCTAAGGCACTTTGTACTGCATCAATCCACCTATATCTTGGTCTTCCTCTGGGTCGTTTTCCTGCCAACCTGGCAGAGAACACTTGTTTTGCTAATCATTCTATTTAAGTGACCATACCATCTGAGATTAGCTCTGCTAACGCATTCCTGGATGCTGACAATGTCAAGTTCTTTCCTAATATCCTCATTTTTAATATGATATTGCCATTGATGCCATCTGTTCACGCCTCTAATCTTTCTCAGGACTCTCATATCTGCGGTCTCTAGTCTTTGGTCAAGTGTTTTACTTCTGACCCAGCTCTCAGATCCATAAGTTAAAATTGGTTTGAACACAGTCTTGTATACAGCTAATTTAGTGTTCCGACTAATTTCTTTCTTATTCCATATGAATTTATTCAATTGACTTCCCACGATACCAGCTTTGCTGATTCTGTTGTCTATTTCTATATTTAGTTTACCATCTTCAGTAAAAATTGTGCCTAAGTAGCTGAAATGTTTTACTTGTTCCACAGGTTCTCCATTCACAACACAGTTGACATTTTCAATGATTCTGCCTATTTTCATTGTCTTTGTCTTTTTATTGCTGACCTTCATACCATATCTATTACAACAGCTATTCAATTTAGTCAGAGAATCTTGCAGACTTGTAGCGGATTTATTTAGAAGTATAACATCATCCGCATAAAGCAAAGAGCTGACATTAACATCTCCAATTTTGATATCAGGTTTAATACCACATTCCTTCATAATGTGATCCATATAGATAATGAATAACAGAGGGGATAATGTACATCCTTGTCTCACACCAGATTTAACATTAAACCATCTTCCTGTACTTCCTTCAATTCTAACTGCTGACTCACAACTCAAATAAAGACTAAGTATTGCTTGATATAATGCCCCATTGACACCATATAACTGCAGCGTATTGAATAGCTTCTCTCTTGGCATCTTGTCATATGCCTTTTCCAAATCGACAAAACTTAAATACAGATCTTTGTTATATTCCCATGCTTTCTCGACTATTTGTCGTAAAGTGAAGATCTGATCCTGACAGCCTCTATTTGGCCTGAATCCAGCTTGTTCTTTACCAAGCTTTTCTTCCACAATTCTTCTCAACCGTTTCTCAAGTATACTTGCATAGATCTTGCCAGGAACACTCAGTAGGGAAATACCTCTGTAATTCTCACATTCAGTTTTATTTCCCTTTTTATATATGGGTACTATGAGAGCTCTACTCCAATCATCGGGAATTCGTCCCTCTGTCCAGGCTTTCTGAACTATGCAGTGCAGCCACTGTAAGACTCTTATACCACCATACTTCAGCATTTCTGGTCGAATATCATCTACTCCTGCTGCCTTTCCACATTTCAAGCCTTTGATGGCTTTTTCTACTTCAAGTATGGATATGTATTCCTGACTGCATGCCTGGTCAGTGTTTTTTATCACTGTGCTGTCATCACTGCTTGTTTCATTTAGCAGTTTTTCAAAGTAATTACTCCATACTTCAAGGATATCTTTTTCTCCTGTTTTCATTTCACCTTTATCATCTCTAATTCCTTTTACAGCACTCTTTCCTCTATTCCTAAGCTTCTTCAACAACCTCCAGAATATTTTGCCACCTTCTTGATATTTATTTTCTATATTCTTGCCAAAGTCCTCCCATGACTTTTGTTTAGCTAGTTTTACACACTGTTTAGCTTTCTTACATTTGTCTCTGTATTCTGTAAGAGTAAAAGCTGACTTATTTGCCAGGAACTTTTGATATGCTTTCTTCTTTTCCTTCACTGCCTCTTTAACTTCCTGTGTCCACCAGGGAGTTCTGATTTTTTTTATCTTTGCACACAACCTCACCACATGCCTCTCTGGCAGATTCAATCAATGTTTCCTTCAGAGTTTGCCACTGAATCTCCAAGGTTTGATTCCTGTTCTCAAACTCTTTCATTTTCTTTTCAATAATATTTCTGTATTTTAGTCTACAGTTTACATCTGAGAGCTGCTCAACTTTTATTCGCTTTAAAACTTTCTTACATGTTATTCTTTTCAATATGAAATTCAATTTTATCCTGCTCAAGACTAAATAGTGATCACTTCCAATTTCAAATCCTCTGTACACTCTGGTGTCCTGCACCAGGGAGAAAACATCACTATCAACAATAACATAGTCAATGAGACTTTTCTTATTCCTAGCCTCTTCTCTCCATGTGAATTTGTGCACATTTTTATGTTGGAACATGGTGTTAGTAATAACCAGTCCATGTCCTGAGCAGAAATCCAACAGATATTTGCCATTATTATTAGCTTTGCTCTTTTCTCCAAATTTTCCCAAAATATTTTTGTATGTCTCACAATCATTTCCTACTCTACTATTTAGATCCCCAACAAGGACCAACTTTTCCTTTTTCATTGTGTCAGTTGCTTTTTCTAAAGCCTCAAAAAATTCCTCCACTTCTACCTTAGTAGAACCTTCTGTGGGACCATAGGCACAAATAAGTCTCATTGTCCAGTTCCCCATTCTCATATTTGCCCACATTACTCTACTTGAGACTGACTGCCATTCAAGAAGATTAGCCTCGTATTTTGTGTTGAATACTATGGCTACTCCTTCTTTTCCTTGATTGTTATTGCCTGAATATAACATTTTGTATTTATTGCTCAGAAAGATCTCACCAGTTTTGGTCTTTTTTGTTTCAGTCACCCCTATTATGTCGAACTGGTACTTATCTAATTCCTCAGCTAGCTCCATTTCTTTGCCATTCAGGCTTCTTACGTTGATAGTACCGATCTTTAACTCTGGTGATGTTGAGTTGGGGTTTGTTTTCAGATTTGTTCCAGTAGCTGACTTTTTGCTCTTTGCCCTGGTTCCCTGGCGAAAACAACGGGGGCCTTGTTTAACCAGGCGACGCCCCAGCCGGCATGAAATTTTGTCATGTTGTACCATCATTTTTTATTTTGACAATAACTGGTATGATAAGTATATTAATATTGACTTTTAACTTTAAATTATTTAATTGGCATCAAAATAATTGTACATTTAAGCACAGTTCTTCCAAGAAAAGCAAACAAAACAGGTTTACTGTTAACTAAAAAAAAATTAAAAGTATTTTATTTATTAATTATGTGTTTTAAATATCTATTTTAAATTTAGTTTAATCCTTTATCCAAGTGTGTGCAAACAAAGTTTGCGCCTGATAGTATCTTCAGGACTTGGGGTAAAGTGGTACAACACCAGGAAACTCCTTGCAAAGGTGGAGCAAGCTACCAACACTCCTCTCTCAGTATCTCTCATAATGCAAAACACATCTCCTTGTGGAAATGTATAATGTTATGCATTAAGGGAAGGGCCACTACCCAGACTAGTTTCAACCTTTATTGAGGCTCTTCAGTGGGAGCCAGGCCCAAGTGGAGATACCAGGCAGAAGCATTAGCAGGTCATCTCCTCCTATAGGAGGAGATTCTCTAAATCCAGAGTAATTTAATAAAAAGGTGGCACACTGTTTGGCAGCTCCTATAGGAGGAGATGACCTGCTAATGCTTCTGCCTGGTATCTCCACTTGGGCCTAGCTCCCACTGAAGAGACCTCAATAAAGGTCGAAACTAGTCTGGGCGGTGGCCCTTCCCTTAATGCATAACATTATACATATCCGATGTGTTTTGCATTATGGGAGATATTGAGATAGGAGTGTTGGTAGCCTGCTCCACCTTTGCAAGGAGTTTCCCGGTGTTGTACCACTTTATCCCAGTCCTGAAGATGCTTTCAGGCGCAAACTTTGTTTGCACACACTTGGATAAAGGATTAAACTAAATTTATTATAGTCTGACCAAGCGAAAAATAACTTTAAAAATAGTTTTGTCTATGAATGTTGATGAGATTAATGATTATTTTAAACAATGTTCATAATATTTTTATCCACTGTCTTTATTCCTTCATAGCTGTAGTATACCACTCATATTTATCACTTGAGTGCAGTGGCGGCCCATACATAAGCACTGCGACGCTGGAGCAACCCCAAGGAAAAAATTAAAAATTTAAATTTTGTTTGTGTTTATAAATAATAACAATGCTTACAACATTATATAAATGCAATACAACATGTTAAAGGTTACAGCTTATGTTTTGTCATTGATTGAATAGTTAATAATTGGAATTGTTCGATTAACGCTTTAGATTACGAAACAGATGCACTGCGATCTAAAGCCAATATTCGTTTGCGCTTGTCATTGCACGTTACGTCATTCCATCATTTTATTTTGTTAAAATAACATGTAATTAGTTATTATAGATACAAGGCTAAATTATGACGAGTGTCACTGTTGAAAATATGGAAAGAGTTATTTTTTTCAATTATCGTTACATGAAACAAATGCACTGCGATCTAACGCCAATATTCGTTGCCGCTTGTCATTGCATGTTACGTCATTCCGACACTGCCCAAACAGCAGTGCATTTTTAGTATCCATACGCACGTTATTTCTGTGTGATATGAAACGTTTATTATTGGTGCGTGTGCGTGGTGAACCATTTTTTGTCAATCTTATTTTATTTTGTTAAAATAACATATAATTATTTATTTATTATAGATACAAGGCTGAATTATATGAGTCACTGTTGAAAATATGAAAAGAATTATATTTTTTCAATTATCGTTACACAAAACAAATGCACTGCGATCTAACGCCGATATTCGTTTGCACCTATCATCGCTAGTGATACGAAATTTTTATTATTGGTGTTTGTTCGTGGTAAGGATGAAATATTTTTAATATGTAAATTTATTTATTAATAAATTCGTTACTGATTAGGAAAAAAGTTTTTTTTTTTTTTTTTTTTTTTTTTTTTTTTTTTTTTTTGTATATGCAGCACCCCCACTTAAAATTTTCACTGGCCACCACTGCTTGAGTGATAAATATGAATGGTATACTACACCTTCTTTAAAAATTGTGTTTTGTTTTTTATTTTGTTGTAGAACTGTATGTAGGTGAGTGTATACAACAAACCTTTAACAGTTGATTCCATTATTCTACTTTTTTCTTCTGACCACACATTGTTCATCACTGAAAATATTCTTTCGACTGAAGCAGAAGTACCAGGAAAGCAGAATATGTATTCTGTGACACGAGAGAGGTTACACAAATTTATCTTTTGGCTTTTGAAATGGGAGAACAATCCAACCTACTTTTCTTCACTAGTCAAGTTTTCTTATGTTTGCCTCCTATTTTCTTTTAAAAAATTCTTAGCAATCACCAGCTCATCAAAAAGATTATCCAGATCTATAGCTTCAAACCCAACTGCCTCATTAACTTTTTCTACAGAATTTTCTACATCAGGCCATGATAAGGTGTTATTGTTGACCCAAGCAAAGGATCTGGTGTGTTCACCAAAGCTGTTTTGCCACATTTCAATGTAAGAGATGCATCTCTCATAAAAGTCAGTAACTTCTTGCATGACAACTGTACCATTAATCTGTTCCTCGTCTTCAAGTGATTACAATAGTTTTTTGGCTCCCTGTGGCAAAAATCTACTTTCTAGCGTTTCCTGAATGTTTGTTCTCAGTTTTTCAAGCTCAATGGTCACTTCAGTTGCAGTTTGTGTTTCTTAATGACAGTGTTAATTGATTCCATCACTATTTCCACTGTCTCACCAGGGAGTGTTTCAACATCCAGAAGTTTAACCTTTATTCCATATTCAGGCATGAAGTACTTCACAACAACTGGCAGAAATTTAATTTCTTTCCTGTTTGATGTGTCTGTTGTAATTGTGACAAAATTACATTTCTCTAAGTCCTTGTAGAGTTCATCAATTACAATGGGTCTAATTACATTCAAGATGATAGCCTCACATTTTGTTCTGGCAAGTGCAAATTTTTGTTCAAAAAGTTTTGAAATCAGTTTAGAAGAGCAATCAGAGGTCCTGAAACTTACATCATGTGAAACATAATGGAATGCAACTTTTGCTTCTTTAGCTGCAATTGCTAGGTTCTTTTCTGCAGATCACTGTTTTGGAATACGTAGATAATGAAGAACAACCTGCCGCCGCTAACAAACCAGCTTTATGCTTAGCACTTTTCGAGTGGTCTTTAATGTCTGACTGCCCGCCATGTGCTACAGAGAAAACTGAGGCACAATGATCACATCGCACCCAATCAACTTCATCAAAATATCTCTTAAGAAAAGGAAAGTCCTTTTATAGTTCATCGGTGTACTTACAATTCCTTTTAGGCATGACAGGGATAGGAACAAAACAGAATTATAACATAAACTAAAGCAAAACACTCTCGGCACACATCAAGTTCACGTCGTGAATAAATAGTATTCTAGAGTTTGGCGCAGCATCATTATTTTTATAAACTTATTTGTTTTTCTATTTTTACTTCCCTCCCACTCATGATAATGTACAATAGCAATAGTAATAATGTAGTATTATGTGTTCCTGGGACAATTCACAAATCGGCTGGGACACCGGGATAGGACCTTCAAACCGGAACCGCCCCAGTCAAATCGGGACGTATGGTGAGCCTACCTATAGTTATAGCAGTCTTTTTTTCCTTTTTTATAAATTGAGATAACCAGTGCTTTTTTCCCCAGCTATCAGAAGTCTAAATTATTAATGCTATAACAGCCCTTCACAAGCCATGCTATCATATTCCTATTAACCAACTTTGCTACCCCAGTGTTGGACTCCCCTTCATGTAAAGGAACCATCCTGCCCTCTCTTGGGGATTGTGCTGTGTCATTCTTTTTCTTCTTAACCCATAGTCTATGTAGGTCATTATTCTTCTTCCTTTCCCCCTCTTTTTACCTTGCAGTGTCGAGGATTTTCTGTTCGTTTAACCACATCCATCATATGAGGATAAGGTGGTCAGCCCTATGCCTTCCAATGTATCCCATGTCTGTAGAAGTGTTGAGTTCTCAAGGCCGGTTTGCCTGTTTGTGGGATGAAAAACCCCAGATAAACTGGGGAGAAAAACCCTGCAGTCCATGCCCAAGACTGGCTAACTTGGCTATGTCTGAGAAAGATCCTCAGCTCCTCACATCAGTAACAGGAATCGAACCCAGGACACTCCTTTCCCAGGCATATGGATGTGAAGCGCATAGCCACTTGGCTAACCACATGGACTCATTGGGGTAGTATAAAGGTGATGGTGCTAACATGATCTCTCCAGGTGTTTCTGCCTTGGAATATCCTTAACAAGGTGGAGAATGAATTATTTTCTAATATTATCTATTCAGGTGATCCTATGTTGTCTCAGTGTTTTTTACTGGAAGTCAATCCCTCTAGTGCTATGTTAGTCAAACTATCTGATCTAGCCATTGGAGCTGTTTCTGACATATTTCAGTGATGATATTTTCTTGTGTTCTGGCAATGGAGCAGATTTTCTTTCTAATCTCATCATTGTTATGTGTGCAGTGTATGGTGTCTGCAAAAGTTTTCTGTGGCACTTCATCTCGAATGCCAATACTGCCTGTTCTCTTACACTTACTTTTAAAACACAGGTTGATATACCATCTAACCCCCTATGGATGTCTTTGCACTGAAATTTTCTGATATCCTAAGCACCTCTGTTTCATATACCTCTTCTCGCATTAACCACTTTCAAGCCAGTGTCTGCATTATCTCCACTAATTGCATCCTTGCAGAGTGATCACCTAGTAATTGTTTGTTCTGTTTTATCACCTTCCTGCCATTTTTGTTGATTAAAACTGTCCTTCTATAATCATTCTCTCTTTTACTTGCTGCATAGGGAAAGAGCCCTTTAAAATTTCCTTGATTCTGTTTAACTAGATTCCTCTTGTAACTGGATTTTTCTTTCCTTATCATGCTAGTTGTCCTTATCCATGCTTCATAAGCATGTCTGAGTGGCCAGTGGTTAGATTGTCCGCTCTCCAACCAAAAAAAGCTGTGGGTTCGAATCCTGCCGTGGACATGGATATTTGTGGCTGTCTGTGAAAATACTAGTGGTGGTGAGCAGTAGATGACATTGGTGTAGATGATGCGATTTGCTGTAGTTGGTGGATTAAGTGGTGTAGATGGAGAGTTGTAGAGTAGGTGCCCTTCCTCAGTGAGTCTTTGGACTCCTTGGAGGTGTCATGTAATAATAATAATGTTCATGAGCTTGGTGATCACATTTCTCTCTATATTTCTCCACAACATTTCTCTTTCTCACTTACTCTCTCTTTTTTCAGTCCCTGCTACTCATCCATTTAATTTCCACCTGAATTATTTTCATCACCCTGGGTAGCAGTCCCATAATGCTTACCTCTTTGACCATTTCTGATGCACTACTAATAGTCATCTCTTACAGTTTCTTATGCGATTACACTTCTAAAGTTATCATAATCACATATATTTCTTCTTCACTAAAAATTCTACATGATTCACTACTTTCCAGGTCAGGGCTGCCTGATCATTCTACCCAGTCAAAGGCAAAGTGGCTGCCTTGGTTATTGCTGTCACCAGATCAGATATTCTCAAACTCTTTGTATCCTCCATCACATGCTGTATAAATTACATATCCTACTTCTCACGTGTTCTTTCCACCTTCCGATCTATTTCTCTAATATAGTTAGTCTTTTGTATATTATATAGTATTTCGTGCTGTTCCATAACAGATTCTAATGCATACCAAAGAAACTTATAAAATGTCAATTCTATAGTGCATGCTAGAATTAAAGGGGGAAAAAATTTTGCATCATTAATAAAGAAAGAGTATGTCTTCACATCATCATCAACTGTCAGCATCGGCTTTTTACATCATCATCATCATATTACCTTAAGGGTAGCAGATTGTTAAGAAGATCACAGCGATACATTTTGGGATGGGCAGATTTCTAATATGTTTAGTGTATTTTTTGTTATAAAAATACTGAAACAGAAAGATTGTTTATGTAGCTTCTCAAAATAGTGATTACTTTTTGGACTCATTGAGGATCTTGAAATTTGAGTCCAGATTCATATGAATGATATACATTTATTTTTATAGCTGTATGAATTGTCAGTTTTGAATAATGCTGATCCAAAAGAATTATTGAAAGGAATCGTCAAGGTTTTTTCAGAAGTTAAATGAGGCATTCTAGAAAGTTCCTATCATGTACTCTGAAAAAATATAGAGAAAAATGTAAGAAAGCAAAGTAGTGTGTAAAAGTAGCTAAACAAAAGTAATGGGAAGATTTTGGAGTATATAGACATTAAATATCAGAAAGATGGCAAAATGTTTTGGAGGATATTGACTGTAAAAGGAATCGGAGATCATAAATGTGACTTGGAAACAGAAGATGAATATATTCTGGAATAATTACTTTGAAAGACTACTAAATTAAACATTAAGTGATAAGACAGTTTTAGAAAATATTCTAAAGGAATTCAATCAGAAGTACTTATCAATACACAATACAAAAAGCTATCAAAAACCTGAAATGTTGAAATACAGCTGGGGTAGATGATACTTGACCAGGAGGATAAGAAGGCATAGATGTTTTCATTTGGTTGTACTGCATAATTTAGAAAGTCTGGTCAGAATGTCAATTGTGGAAGGATCAGATTTTCACTTTAAGACAAATAGTTGAGAAACCATGGGAATATAACAAGGATCCGGAAAAGGCATATGATGAGGTGCTAATCAAAAAGCTATTTCAAACCTACAATTATGTGGTGTAAACATGATTATATCAAGCAATATATGTAGTCTATACTTGAGTTGTAAGTCAGCGGTTAGATTTGAAGGAGGTACAGGATAATGGTTTGAAGCAAAATTATGTGTAAGACAAGGATACGCCCTATCCACATTATTCATCATCTATATGGATCAACTTTAATGGAAAGTGGCACTAAATCTGATATCAAAATTAGATATGTTCAGCTCAGCACTTTACTTTAAGCAAGCAGTGTAAATGGGGGATGAAAAACTTGAGTGTCCGGGTGAAAAAATCCCCTACCTCTGTATGAGAACAGCTAACTCACCTATCGTCGAAAGAGACCAGATAAAGGTTCCTGATGACAGGAATCGAACCCAGGTCTTTCCGACCAAAGGGCTTTGGCTAACTGAGCTACGGAGGCTCTGGTATTGCTCATGAAAATGAGCAATACCAGAGCCTCCCAATAAAAAGACAAAGACTGTGAAAATAGAATGGAGAACCTAGAGAAAAAGTAAAACATCTTGGCTATTTAGGCACAATTTTTAGTAATGATAGCAAATTATATATAGTAAATAAACAACAGAATTGGCAAAGCTGGTACAGTAGTGAATCAGTTAAATAAATTTATATGGTATAAGAGAGAAATTAGTCAAAACACGAAAGTAGCAGTATACAAGACAGTGTTGAAACCAAATTTTACTTATGAATCCTAAAGTTGGGTTAGAAATTGATCAAAGACTGGAGACCACAGACATGAGAGTTGTGAGAGAATTGAAAGAGTGAGCAGATATCATCATTGGCAGAATCATTGAAAAAAATGAATGTATGAAGAAGGAACTTGACATTTTTAGAATTCAAGAATGTATGAGTAGAGCTGATCTCAAGGTATTGTCATTTAAACAGATGAGCAATTAAAGGTTTAAAAATAGGTATTTGATGCCAAGATAGCAGGGGAAAAAAAACCCAGGGAAAGGCCAAGATCTAAGTGGGATGATGCAGTTAGAAGTACCTTAGAATATTGAAACATATCTGACAGAAAACAAACTAAGTTGTAGGAAAATTATCTATAAGAAGTTGGAAATAATGTAAACTTTCATGTAATACTGTCATATTTGTAACGCTTAGATTTCGATCTTCGCGTTTCTTATTCGGCTTTGAAATAATGAAGGATTTATTATCCCCTTAATTTAGTAATACTGTCATATTATCTTGTACGCTCCTTGAGGGTTTATATCAGGATTGGGAAATGCTGATGATGATTGTATGTATGTTCACTGTCTTTGTAAATTTTTCAGTTCGTTTAAATTGTTTTGGGCTGTGATTGCTTGCTGGGGAGGGATCAGTTTTTTTTTGGGAAAATAAGAAGCTTGAAAGTTTCCTTTTTTTAATGTATATATATTTAAATCTCTGTTATTGTTTTTGAGTTAACTCCAAGGAGTCATTACAGGAGGTTTCACTTCTTAACCAGCATCTTTCATACTGAACCTTAAATTGCATCTCGATTTTAGGAACACATTCCACGTGTTCACTACTTTTCCATCCTCACTCCCTTGTTCGCTATACTCTAATACAACTTTCAAGAATGGACTCTTGATCTTCCTTTCTGTTCCCTCAGCTCTGTGTATAATAGCTATGAATAAAGATGTTGGTAAGACTCCACTGACCAACATAATTTCTGCCTATCTGCTAACCTCTGTGGTTTACATTTCCTCCATCTTAGTGTATAGCCACTATTTCAGAACCTTTATCAGTTGTTTCTAGACCTTCTTCAGAGTTTTCTTTTTGTAATAGAAACCAAACAATGGATTCTTGTAATCTGATTAGTGGGAGAAGCACCTTCTTATTTAACAGCAGTGCTCCCTTGTAATCCTCTTACAATATGCCCTCTGAACATCATATCTTTATCAGTTATTACTTCCAGATCCCATATCTTATTCATCTTCTGGAATACAGTACCACCAATATGGTGCACTTTTTTTTCTGAAATTACAAAACTTAGCACTTATGAACATTGAAACAATTTAAATCTATTAAATCTTCCTGAAAGGATTCAACATTTTCAGGATTTCTGAAAGAAAGAGTTAAGATCATTGCACCAATTGGAGTGAACCCTTGTGCATATAAAAATATATAGGTACACTCGGAAATAAATAAAAAATAATTGTTAGAAACAGAGATCATCTCTATGGTAGGATAAATATTAAGATATAATATCTAGGAATATTTTCTTTAAATAAAAATCAACCAATTATTAACAATGGTGCAGTCGACAGGATTGGTTATGACTTAACTATTTTAGAATCCAGAAAGTAAATCTTGACTCAAATAAAATGGCTACAGAAGATAGCAATTTTAGAGGTGAAGTTTCTTTAGTTAAAGATGAGGAATTTTTTAGATTAATTAATCCAACTTTAGTAATACCTTCTTTCTCAGGAGATAATAGTGAAAGCGTAGAAACATTTTTCAGATATGCAGAAAAAATTAGAGATTTAGGAAAATGGTCAGATTTTCATTTGTTGATTATACTTCGCAGTAAATTATTGGGTAAAGCCAAAACATTCTTAAACACATCTCCTTTACTAAGAGACACTGACAGTTATGCAACTTTTAAAAGTCTCTGCTAATATCAGAATTTTCAAGTGTAAGAGAATTAGGGCCTAACATTTGGAAAATTCATCAGTGCATTCAAGGTAGTAGGGAGTCTGTTTCAGAATATTATCTTAGACTTTCGAGCATTGCTCATGAATTTAATGTTTCATCTGAAGAGAGATCCTCTTTGGAATGGTTGCTCTTTAATCAATTTAGACATGGCCTTAGTGATAATTTGAAAGAAACAGCATACAAGAAAAAGGTTAAAAATCTTGAACAGTGCTTTGAACTTGTTAAAGAAAAGGAAGAGAGACTTAGAGATATATTTCATTCTGAAAATAATAAGCAGGTAAATTCTTTTCAGTATAATCAAACTCATTCTCCTAGCATTGTGGCTGCAGATAAAGTGAGAGAAGGAAAGTTTCAAAAATTAAAAGGTGCTAAGAAAGAGTCTAAGGAAATTTCTGTAAATCTAACAGAAAATGTTCCAGAATCTGATTCCAAGGTAAAATTACATGATTTGGGAAAATTAGAGGAACTGAAAACATTTCTGAGTAAAGAAAGAAAGACAACAGAGACCAATAGTATAAGGACAGGAACTTCTGTTTAAAATGATATCTGATTTGACAATATCCAAGAATCTTACAGATAATCAATCTTTATCTTGTAAATCTAATGGTATTGACAGGAATAAAGTATCTCATAAGAGATATGTTCCAAAATGCTTTAGATGCAATAAATTGGGTCATGGGTCATTTTGCTAAAGACTGTTATGTTAGAGATAAATCTTGTTTTCAACATAAGAAATCAGAGAATAAAGAAAAATCTGGAAATAGTTATTATTCCAATATTATACTGGCAAGGACAGAAATGTCAAACTACTCACTAGACATGGGTAAAGCGAAAGACAGCTCCGACCTTAAAAGAGAGTTTGATGTATCATTACCTCCTTATGCTAATGAAGGTAATCCTTTGACAGTTTTACAAAGATTTATTGAAGATGTACCTTGTGAAATCTTACTTGACACAGAAGCACATATTTCACTCATTTCTTATAGCTTGTTTAACAAAATTAAATCTCCAATTCCAAATGATATTTCAGTTTTAAGCTATCCAATTAAATTAAAGGGAATATTTGAATCAGAAATTTCAGCTGATAAAAAAATCAATGTTTTTATTTTAATTCCTTGTTTTCCATTGAAAGTTTGTCATCCATTCATAGTTCTTACAGAATCATCAAATCCAAATGTACAAGTAATATTTGGAATTGATTTCTGAAATGTCATGGTTTTGCATGTAATTTTGTTGATAATGCAGTGTCATTGCGTGGACTGCCTTTTAGACAGGAAATCAGGTGACAAAGAAAATTAGAGCAGTCTCCTGAAGTTTTTCAAGATACTAATGATAATGATCAAGTGTTCAATATTGAGACTCTAAAGAATAAGGAACCTAGTTCACAAATTTGGGAAAAAGATAAGATTGTCCAAGCTCAGAAAGATGATCCCATACTCAAAACTATCTATGAAGCAGTATTGAAGGGTGAAACTCAATTGGATACATTTTTAAACCTGGAAAACTTGTATTTAGATAAAGATGGGGTTACTCTTATCTAGGCAAATGGAAGATGGAAGGTTGAAAGTGAAAATATTGGCACCAACTCAAATGATTCCTTGGATCATGTACACTTTCCATGATTCAGACTTGGCAGGACACCAAGGATTTTCTAAAACTTGGGAAAGAATAAAGGATCATTACATCTGGAAAGGTATGAAGAGTGATATACTCACATATGTCAAATCATGCCATAAGTGCCAAATAAGATCCCCTTTCAGAGGAAAAGCTCCATTACAACTATTTCCAATTCCAACTAGACCTTTTCATGCTATTGATATTGATGTAGTAGGTCCACTGCCAATTACTAAAAAAAGGCAATAGGTATATTCTAGTAGTCATAGACATGCTAACTAGATTTCCTGAAGCAGTGTCAATGAAGGATCAAACTGCAAAGACTATTGCAAGAAAGGTTTTGAATATGATTATTTGTAGATATGGAACTCCTCAGACCTTACTTTCAGATCAAGGAGCAAATTTCACATCTGAATTGTTGTTACAGTTATGTAAATTACTCAACGTTAGGAAGATTTTTACAACACCTTACCACCCACAGTGTGATGGTATGTGTGAAAGGCTGAATAGAAATATAAAGCAAATATTTTCCAATCTGGCAAACACTAAAATGAATGATTGGGACACATATATTTCTCAAGCATTATTTGCATGTAGATCTGCTTTTCATTCTGCTATCAAAGAAAAACCATCTTTTGCTTTATATGGCTTTGATCCAATCTTTCCTAATGAACTTGTTTCAGTCATTCCTAATACAGGATACAATGATACAAATGAGTATCTTGAGACAGTAATAGATAAATTTTCCACTACTCACAGATTAGTAGGTGAAATAAGTAAATTAAGTTCTCAGAAAACCAGGCAGTATATAAATCGTTTTAGAAAATATAAGTCATTTGCACCAGGTGATTTAGTATTGTTAGATGATGAATCTAGTATAAAAAGAGTTGGGCAATTAGGAAGGCAAGCTTTAGGCCCATATAGAATTTTAGATAATTTTTCTCCTGTGAATTTTAGGATTCAAGATGTCAAAAATCCTAGTAAAATTTTAAGTGTACACTCTGATAGGTTAAAAAGGTACTTTTTAGGGAGTAGAAATTTAGTTACATTAGGAGACAATATGAATAAAATATTGAAAAATGAGCGTTGTTTTCCTAGTACTAATTGTGCATTTCATTCACAATCAAATAATGGGAAAGGGAATAGTTTTAAAGCTCATAATTCAAATACACAGGAAAGGAGAAAATTTAATTTGGGTAAAACAAAATCTAATGCAGGAAATTTTAGAATTCTCAGGGTACATAATTGAAATAATGTACAATGTAAGAGTGATGATACTCAAACTGACTCTAACATTGATGAAATTATAGCAGAATATCATTGGTTAATTAATACAGTTAAGTAAGCCAGAGGAATGTGAAAATACCTCTGATTTAGTTAATAAGGATAAAGAATCTCAGAAACTTGTAGAATCTCAGAAACCTGTAGAATTTGATTCTGATAGTGATGATTCTGTAGATTTAAGGCATAATTCAAATGACTTAAGTGAGATATTTGAAAAGTACAGAAATGGAATTTGTAAGTATAGTAAATTAGAAGATGTAAATTCTGAATCATCTCTAGCATCAGATGATTCTGAAACTAGTGATTCTGATTGTGTAATAATGATGAGCAAGAATCATGTTATTTTTTAAGATCTAGGAATAAGCATTAAAAGTTTTGTTTAGATATAAGTTAAACACTTATTTAAAAATTTTTTAAAAAAAAATTTCAGAGAAAGATGAAACTGATGTAAAAATAATCATAATTAAAATTCTGAATATTTTTACGTATTGTTTATGTTAGTATGTTTATTAGTTTTGTTTTCATAACACGCATTGTCGGCACTTGCGATGTGCCCGTTATGGAAATTGTTTTGTTAAAAGTGATATGTAAAGTAGTTAAAAATTTAATGTACTTACCGGATTTGAATAGTTGTGTTACTTTAAACAAATTTATTATGGTTTGAAATATTAAGTTTTGTGTTTTATGAAGACATTCTCTTGTCGCTAACGGAAACAGCCATTATACACCTAGTTTCCTTGTCATTTTCAAGCAGTGCGCATGCTCGCCGAGAAGTTTGATGTGTGATTGACAGCTGACAAGGAAAGCGTTCGGTACCTGAGTAACGAGAGAGTAAACAAGGAGACATTCGGAAAGAATTTAGAACACAGGCCGGCAGATATTTAGGTTTGGAGGAACTTAAGTTTTTTATGTGACATTCGGAGGAAAATTAATAGTATATTCCGAAAAAGAATTTCTGTATCACACAAGGTAAAAGACAAAAGAAATCAACGATCTTCCTTCCTGTTTTACGCTTATGCGTAGGCCATGCACGTTTTCGAACCAAATCCAACTGAGTAGTGCGGGTAATCCTTATTCTTGAAGTATCTTATGCCTCTAAATTGCACGTGTTCTTCTTCTTCTTCTTCTGGCCGCTTGTATAGATAGAATATGAAGATCCACAATGTGGAATAAGTATGTGGATAAATAAAAGAAAATATTGCTATATGCGTTTTAAACTTAATATTGGAGGAAACACTAATTGAAAGATTTATAGTAGATTCCGAAAAGGGAATCGTAGAACTGTAAGTGTTTTTAATTGGAAGAGTTAAGACTGTCAATAAGCATTTAGTGAATAAAAGAAGAATTTGCTATTTACGTTCTAAAGGAATGTTCGAGAAAACTCTGATTAGGAAGTTTCATCTGTATTAAGGACGCCGGATCTGACTATTATTTCTACTGAAGAAAAGAGACAGAATTAAGTTCGGACGAATTAATGTGTGCTACATAAGTGATGAGAAAGGATCCTGTAAAAATGAAAAATAGAGTCATATATCTTCGGAAAAGGGCCTTGACAGAGAAAGAAACTGGCTATGAACATTTTGTGATTGTGCAAACAAAGTGTTTAGTCTAGTCTTAAGTGTAAGTTTATTTAAAAAGGCCTTGGATCCAATTAATTTGTAGTTAGTTATGTAATATTGCTTGAAGTGTATATATATTGTTTTTGTTTTATTAAATGTGTTTATTTTGTATTTTGGTCTTGAGTCAGTGATTATTTGGATTCTGAAAGAAAGAGTTAAGATCATTGCACCAATTGGAGTGAACCCTTGTGCATATAAAAATATATAGGTACACTCGGAAATAAATAAAAAATAATTGTTAGAAACAGTGATCATCTCTATGGTAGGATAAATATTAAGATATAATATCTATGAATATTCTCTTTAAATAAAAATCAACCAATTATTAACACCCATATCTTATTCATCTTCTGGAACACAGTACCACCAATATAGTGCACTTTTTTTTCTGAAATTACAAAACTTAGTACTTATGAACATTGAAACAATTTAAATCTATTAAATCTTCCTGAAAAGAGCCTGTGTAGTTCAGTGGATGTGAGGTTTGCATACCACGGCGCTTGGCCGCATGAAGGAAGACTTGATTTCGAATCTAGTCGTCGACTAGAGGAAATTTTTCTAAGCCTTTTTTCGACCGTTCCCGAGTTAGTCGATCTCTGGCATGGGCAAGTGGGTTTTTCCTTCCGGAAACTCGGGTTTTTCGTCCCGTAAACTCAAGAAAATCGACCGTAGAACCCACATTATTTCAGACATTAAATATATTGTGTTAGGGACCACGAGATGGCGGCACATTTGAGCCGTCTCTCTTCACTGTGTACCGCTTAATTAGTGATAGCCTTGGGCCATCTATCTCTGATTGGTACCAGTGGAGATTGAACTGCCCACTCAGTCTCCAAAAGTTAGATAGGGCTAAATGGCCTCGCCTACTCCTGTATACGGGAATAAAATGGCATTAGCTGATTTTGATTAAATCTTCCTGAAAGGATTCAACATCAGCTATTTGTAACCCCTTTGCATTATCAGTAAACAACTGAATATTCCTTGTCAATTATATAAAATATCACTAAGAAATAAGTTTAACAGTAAAGACAGAAAAGAACTCTACTGCATGCCACCAGTTACCTTTCTTTTCTGGAACATCATTCTCCTCCTCCTCCCTATACACAACTTACTGATATTGTTCAGGTAACTATTCCCCTATCCATCTGACTTTATCTTTTTCAAGCTTGTATATCAGCCTTTCATGTTGCTGTCTGCTGATATATCTTCACATAATCCAAAAATATCACCATATACGAATCTCCCTTTATCCAACACATTTAGCTTCTTTTTTTTTTAAGAGCTACTGGATTTCTAAAATTACATACACATAAATACACATTATACATAATGACAAAAAAGTTTTCAATTAGTGTCATGGTATCAACAATTAACTAACATAAAGAATACAAGCAAAGAAGTGATTCATGAATCATAACCATCCAACTCTTCGATTCTGATTTGTAACTTAATATGATTAATCTGAACCTGGAAGTGATCTGTTGCTATTTCCATGCTTATAAATTTCCTCTGCAGTAAAGCATGCCATTGCTTTGTTTCCATGGCAATGCTTATAATGTTCCTTATATGCTTGTAAGTTTGCACTTCTGACATATGAGGGTGGTCTGAAAAGTTATCGGCCTCGACTATAGATGGCAACACTATTGGCACAATTTTTTTTCTAAGTTGGTACATCTTTCTTAAGCATCCATGTGAAATTTAAAGTCATTCTATCAAGTAGTTTGTTTTATACAGCTGTCTGAAGCAAAAGTATTATCTGTATCCCTTGAAATGCATAAAATTGAGTATCGTGTGATTATGAAATTCTTTGTAAAAGAAGTTTTAACACCAAAAGAAATTCATTCGAGGTTCATAAATGTTTATGGGCACTCTTCACCTTTGTTTTCGACAATTAAGAAATGGGATGCCGAGTTTAAACGTGGCCATGCCAGCCTTGAAGATGATTCACGTGAAGGACATCCAAAAAGTCCAACAACACCAGAAATCATTGATCAAGTGCATGATATGGTATTGGACGACCAGTGAGTCAAAGTACGTGAAATTACTGAGACTATAGGCATTTCAAAAGAATCTGTAGGATATATTTTGCATGAAGAATTGCAAATGAAAAAGCTTTGCACAAGATGGGTGCTGCGTTTGCTCACAGCAAATAAAAAACGCACTCGCATGAAAATCTTTGAACAGTGCTTGGAGCATTTTAACAAGAATAAAACTGATTTTGTGTATCGATTTATTACTATGGATGAGACTTGGATTCACCATTACACACCAGAATCCAAACAGTGGACAGAAGCCGGTTGTTCAGTGCCGAAGAAGACAAAGTCGGTTCCATCAGCAGGAAAGGTCATGGCATCGATGTTTTGGGATGCTAAAGGCATTTTGTTTATTAATTATCTTGAAAAGGGTAAAACAATAACCAGGGAATATTATTCCGATCTCTTAACCAGACTAGATGTGAGAAAAGACATGGAAGAAAAAAAAATCATCTTTCATCAGGACAATGCACCTGCCCACAAAGGTATTTTTTTGGCAATGAGAAAATTAAGGAATCTGCACTATGAATTGTTGGAACATCCACACTATTCCCCAGATTTTGCTCCCTCTGACTTCTATCTCTTCCCAGAACTAAAACTCTTCCATGCTGGTCAGCATTTTTCTGTGAATCAAGAGATGATTGCAAATGTAGTGGGGTATTTTGCAGATCTTACTGAGAACAACTACAGGGACGGGATAATGGCACTGGAGAATTGCAGTAATAAATGTATTAGTCTTAAGGAAGATTATGTCAAAAAAATTATTTCAAAAATAATTCTGAAATTATAAATTCGTTTTTTCATTATTAGGCCGAGAACTCTTCAGACCACCCTTGTATTTGAAGAAATTTGATAACATTCATCGGAGCTTAGAGATGATGCATTAATTTAAAACTCTATGAGGAAACTTGGAAGGATAAACAAAAAAATTTTGTTTAGATGCCACTAATTCTTTATCACTTATACACCAGTTGCATGATTAACTTTATATAATATAAAAACATTAAAAAATCAGTACTAACTTACCCTTGGTTTAACTCAAAATAGTTTTGTAAAATATAATGTAACTTCTTTTAAATGGAATTTCATGCTTTTCTATTAAAAGTTCATCTTAATAGCTATTTATTAATTCCTATCAAAATCAGATTCATTGTAGATAGAGATGTGGACAAACAAAGTAATGTTAACAGATGCTTACTCACTGGTGTAAATTATACTGTAAACTGATTGCATTGCAGTATTATTACATTGTAATCTTAAGTAAACAATTGTGATATTTGCATGTTGCTTTTCTGCCAGATAATCTAAATCCTCATTATCAGATACTTAATTGTAATTTGTAATATGTTGATCTAAATAGCCAATTATTTGAATGCTAATACTTTGTTATTGCATCTCTTTTATTGTAAAAATCTTTTAACTACTGTACGGAACTCCAGAAGAGGTTCCATTTGGTAATTAGATCTGCAATTTTTCTATAATCAGCGTACGTTTAAAACAGGCATATTTACAATATCAATTTGTTTGGCCAAATGCGTGTTATTTGAAAAACCGAATGTTTTTTTTTTTTTGTTTTCATATGCTATGGAAGAATGGATTTTCTGCTTTTAAGTGTTCCACCTGGAAAGGTATTTGAAAATGAAAAAGATGCAAGCCAGATTTGTTTGTTTATACATCACATAATTAAATTTTCATAACTGATCATTAAATTTTATTAATAATAATATATGTTAATGTATTTTTTTGTTATTGTTTACTGAATTGTTAATTGTCCTATTAAAAATTGGACATCTTATAAGACCTTTTCTCTGACATAGGTCTCACTTTTCCCAAGTTTTAGCTAAAGCCAGTTCCCGTCATTATGATATTCTGTCATCACCTGAAACATCTGAGGATAACCAGAGTGGAGATGAGTGGGATAATTTATGCCAGTCAATGTCATCTGTATCTGCTCATGAGAAAAAACATTTATCCTCTCCTGATGTAGCTACTAATCCTCTTCCATCTGACAACTCAGACATATGTCTGCCACATTCAGAAAATGCAAATGTGTTAAATTGCCATCAGAATTCAAGACAGAAAATGAATGCTGACGTGGAGTATCAGCATCCAATTGGAAATTTAACTCCTGTAAAAAAAAGTGAAAAAATCCAGTGTACTGCATCCAAAGCATATAATAAAAATCAATCATCAAACAGCAAAGAGGTTAATAAAAAGATTATGATGGAGAAATACCAACATGGCCAAGATGTGACTTCTCCTTTCTTCAAGGAAAATATTGATTTGCAAGATTTCTTTGAGTGTAATCCCAGTTTGCGACAAAAAGGTGAAACATGTTCTGTGTTAGAAGTGCTTGAACCCTCGAGTAGTGATAATGATGAGACATCGTGTATTTTCAGTAAAGCAAATTCTTCTAGAGTTGTCAATAAAAGGATTCATCATGGTGGTGGAAATAATTCTCCTAGTTCCTGTGATCCTGTATCCACTTCTTTTATGAATAGCTTTATGGATGAAAAATTTATGTTAAGCAAGGAAGAAGAAACAAAAATTAAGGACTTGGAAAATGCTGCCTGTATGGAAGAAGCAAATAAGAATTGTAATCTGTCTACATTTAAATCTGAATTAGCTTCCAAACCATTTTTAAAACACTTTGAAATTAGAGGTGATGCTGGGAATAAGTGCAAACAGAATGTGCCTAATAGAATTGCTCTTAAAAAGTTACCTGAAGTACAAGAATTACTTCAGACAAGCAGCTCTGATGAAAATGCTTTAGCTGAACCTGATTTACTTAAGGATACCCAAAAAAAGAAAAACAGTTATTCAGACCATATATCTCAAGTATTTTGTGACAGTTCCAGTCAAAATATTTCTTATAAAGAAAGAAAGAAAAATTTTACACCTTTGGAAGGTAAAAGTAACTCTAGGTTAGGAACTGCTGAACCAAGAGAAAATAAGCGGAGTTCAAAAACTGAGCGCAGTGTTTCACTTTCTCATGCACCTGCTCATACCGAAGAGCAACCAACAGTAAGTAATGCTGGAATTAAAAAGAAAGGATTTCTTATCAGATTTGCTTTACGAAGTCGATGGCCTTCAAAACACAAGTCAAGAGTACAAAAAAAAATAGAAGAGCTTTCTTCTGAAGGATTTCAAGAAACATACCCAAAGTTACCTGTTAATATTAATAAAAATAGTGATAATTTGCAATCATCTAGTCAAGAACAGACTTCTAATGTTATTCAGGAATTATCATCAGATAAAAAAATATTTAACTGCCCTAAATCTTGTGATTTAAATTCCCAGTCTGGAGATGCTTTATTTCATTTACAGAGTGCTGAAAAATCAGATGAAGCACCCAGTAAGACATCAATATCTTTGAAGTCATCGTCATCAGCTATAGTTTCTCCTTTACCAGTTTGTGATGCAAGTAGCTCGTTTACTTTGTTATCTTCACAAAGTGAAATTCCTTCATCACATGACTCAGCAGTAATTTCTGGTTTGGTGACGCATAGTAATTGCTCATCTGAGCACCTTTCTAATTTAACCCTAGATGCTGCAAGTTCTGAAGAAGTAGATCGGTTAGCTCCTGCTTCAGTAACAGATGGTATACAATACATGTCTTCTTCAAGCACTTTGCTATCTTGGTCTTGTTCAGGGGACACAAAATCCGGTACTCTTTCTCGACCTGCATCTTCTGCCTCACAACTAGAAACTCCATCCTGTGTTGGCGATGATGGATTTAAGGAAACAGGGTACACTCTTCTAAAAGAATCATCTGCATCCACAGTGCTAGCTGTGCTAGATTCATCAGTTACAGGGCGATTGTCCCCTGATCCTAGTGAAGTTTCAAAAACAGAAAGTGCTCTTTCCCCACCTAGTGATCTCTCCAAGACGGAAAGCATCAAACATCTAAATCAACTCGGAAAAATTGAAGAAACTACACAAATACAAAGAAATAACTCTGAACATCCTCTACATAGCAAATTTTGCAATTCTGCTGCTGAAAAAAACTGTGAACATGAGATGCATGCTAACACATCAGAAAAGTCTAAGATGGCAGCTTGCATTGGAGATGGAGTAATTGATGTCAAGGTAAGATGACAGTATACTGATTTCTGGAATGCTGTTTCTTAGATGGTAATTAGAAATTGATTCCTGATGTAAATAAGGAAAATGATTAAAGATATCAAAGAATACAAAACTTTCTTTTATCTTTCTTCGATCACAGTTTTCAAAACATTGTTCTAGATGTGCTCCATCATGTATTGTATTTTGTGCTTTTTTTTTTTTTTCAGTAATAAGGAATTAGATGTGTATACAGGGTGCCCCAGGAGGAATCTGCCAAACTTCACTGGTTGATTCGTTTGGCGATTTTAAGGGGGGGGGGGATGGGTCTACATGGTGCCAATTCCACAGGTAAGGAGATTGACTGTATCTCCTATATCTGCTAGTAACACAACACTGCCTGATGGTTTAGTTACATAGTCTAGTTTTCCCACTCACTCTGTCATGTGTTTTTTCTGAAACTTTTTTTGAAGTTTGGTATTTTATCTTGTTTTAAATTGTATCTGAATGTGAATAACTGAATTCAAATAATGTATTTTGAACAGTATAGTGCAGCCCTAGAACAAGCATTTGATAAATTGGAGTTTGTAAAAGAGCCTCTATTTCCTCATGCCATGACATCTAAAACAGCAGTTTAGAAGAGGTCCCATCCCAAGCATTAACATTCATACCCTTCATTTAAGAAGTAGTACAGTATCTTGAAGAGACAGATTATTGGCTGCGAGTAAAATTTTGTCATTGAGTACTCTCACTTTCTGATGTGTGTACTTTATTCATCACTGAAGTGACTTTTACTTGTGATGGAGTGAATAATACCTTTAAGCATTTACAGATAGCAAAACATCCTCATGCAATACTTGAAAATTTCCATTGCTAATTTCTGTAAATGTAGTGTTGTAGACTTGTATACTTAATCAGATTGCATATTCAATGATCATCTCAATGGGAAAATGTAAACTTTTTTTTTTACAAAATGGGCTGTTAGGCATTTGGAGGATTATGCTTAATTCACACAATAGTTTATTGCCATCATGATAGAGTTCCACTGCATTTTTGCAGACAGATTTCTGATTATCTCAACCATCAGCATCTTAATAAAGATTGAAACCAGTCTGTGCAGTGGTCCTTCCTATAATACATAGCATTATATACATCTGAAAGAGAGTCCTTTGCATTATGGGACACTAAGGCAATTGATGTGAAGTCATTGGCCTCTGTATACAAGTTGCTTAGTCGTGAAGATACTTCACATGCAAACTTTATTTACTTACACTTGGGTAAAGGATTAGACCAAGAATATAATTTCATGGCATCTATAATTTTATACCATCTTAACTGTTGTTTTGTTAAGAGAGCCTTATCCTTGGCCAATTAGCTCTTCCATCTAAGTTGTGTAAACTGTTGTGGCTGAGTGTGTTACATGAAAGTGTTAGGTTGTGGTTAAAAAGGAATACATCAGAGAATTTTGGTCACTGCAGACTATAATTCAAAATGACAAACTAGCCAGAGAAAGCAATTAATCATTATTATGATGTGCAAAAATGCATATCCAAGTAGAAGACTGATATTTGGAGTAACTAATATAAGAGCTTCATCAGTATTAATTTCTTAAAATAATAAATTTTCCAACTTAAGAGTAAATTTTAAGATGATTTACTTGATTTACGAAAATTTATAAACTTGCAATTTCTCATAAACATTTAACATACATTTGTCTTTCCTTACTAGATAGAAATCAGACACTTATTGATATACAGATATTATATATATTTTATATATTTATTTTATTATTATTATTTTTTTTTTTTTTTTTTGCTAGACTCAACCTCCTGAATTTTGGCAGATTCCTAATAGGGGCACCCTGTATGTACATGCGCACACACACACACACACATATGCTGGGTGGTAAGCTTATTAAGTAAATCTACCTAATAGCTTCTTCTCTCTTTCTCTTTACTCTTCAGAATAGCAGTCTTAATTCATTCATTCTTAAAATTCTGCTTATTAGATACATCCTCATAATAGTGGGTAGTATTCCTTCTCTCCCTTTAGCCATCAGAAAAACAACAGCTTCATTTCATTGGGACAGGAACATAAGATCCACTAATTTGGCTGCTGAATATTTAATATGATCATTGTGTTCCTGGAACCAATCCCAAATGATCTGCACCTTGTCATTAGCCTGCTGTTACCAGAAAGACTATCTGTGAGTTTGAAGCACTGTGAAAATATTCATTGTTGGCATCAGTCTACAAGGAGACTATTGCATTCAGATGTTGTTTCACCAGTTTCAGATGGGAAGAAAACACTTCTTAGACCTTTGGCCTGCAGTATTTTTGCCTTACATAGTGATCTGTTAATTCCCTTTTGTTGCTATATCATTAGCATGGAACAACTGGAACCAGAATTCATCAGGCCTTTATCCACTCTTCGGGTATTTGGTGTTGATATTTGTGCGGCCACTGTATCCTGTAAGTGTAATTTTTAATTGACAAAAATGGAAGTCAATGAAATTATCTCCCTTTGCAGACCACTGTTGTATTATATTGCCATTTGGCTTTGTTGAGATGGCAAAAGTGTCCTTCTTGGAGATTCATCAACTCTCTTCTGAAGTTGTGGAGTCCTTAACCTTCTGAAGTTGTTCACTGCTCACCAGATGGACATTAGATAAATGTTGGTAATTGGATGAGTCTCAGTACACTCTAGATGCTGTTATGCACAAACTAAGCATCATGAAAACTGACACTTCATCAGTGTCAGCTTTCTTAATACTTGAAGATTTGTCACACCATGCTCAGTCATTCAGGCTCATTGACCCATTATCATATCGACTGGCTCATGCAGTCTTGGTCTTTCACTATATAGCTATTGGCTTTATATATTCAAAAGGACTCTTTTGATATTAAAGGGATAAAAATCCTATATTGTTATATAGCCAGTAAGTGAAACTCAAGATCGAGAACTACGATCTATGAGTTTCAATGCCGAAAAACTATCGGCGAAGGCAATTCGAAGCAAAGGTGGAGCAAGCTCCCTCACTATTCTTGATATTCTCTCATAATGTAAAACACAGTTCCTAGGAGATGTAATACTGTCATTACTTTATGAGGAGAGGTCACTACCCAGACCGGTTTCAACCTCTCCTCATAATGTAATGACAGTATTACATCTCCTAGGAGCTGTGTTTTACATTATGAGAGAATATCAAGAATAGTGAGGGATCTTGCTCCACCTTTGCTTCGAATTGCCTTTGCCGATAGTTTTTGGCATTGAAACTCATAGATCGTAGTTCTCGATCTTGAGTTTCACTTACTGGCTATATAACAACATAGGATTTTTATCCCTTTAATATCTATTAAGTTGCCAGAAAACTAGCCGTTTGGCTTTTCATTTTAGGACTCTTTTGATGTTATCTCTGATTATTGCCCACTCTATGTGTGTAAATATATATATGAGTAGCAATCCAAAACTAATATCTACTTTTTTGGTTTAATAATCTGTATGCTTCATATTAGTCGTAATGACTATTTCTCAAAGCATCTCTATCTTGACTCTTCCCTTATTGTGAAATTGCTAACCCTAACAAATGCTCTTGAGTTGCAGTGATTCCCACAAATGACTTTTCAAGTTTATTATAACCAAAAGCTGAAGTACACAAGAGAACTAAAAAAATGAAGTGAATGAATGCTGAACTGTTTCTAGGCCAGCACAAAGAAAGAAAAAAAAATACAATGTTTAATTTAGTGATACATTATCCTGATGTAAGCTGAACTTTTATCAGTTGCAATCTTTTCTGTACAGTTGCTAGAAAAAAATGATCAGTCTAGACATGATAACTTTGATCACATTCTCATTAGGAGTAAATAGATCTGTGAGTTCTAAAGTGTTGCACGTAAAAGCTTTTTTACAGACTTCATAATTTCTATAATATCTTTGGAAGAGTGAATGCCTTTCTCATAATACATTGTCAGTTTTTTTTTATTAAATTAAATAACAGAAATCATATTTGGCTGTATACATGAAAAAAATGTAAAACATCCTTAACTTTTGGACACCAGTGCAGCTCAAATGACGGAGATAACTGAGGAAGATGGATTTAAGACTTATGTGCTGTGAGCCATGAAGAGGGGGAGCAGGTAAATATAAAAAGTTAAAGACAAAAGTCTGTAACTTTTTATATTTACCTGTCCCCCCCCCCCCTACATGGCTCATACCACACAAGTCTGAAATCCATCTTCCTCAGTTATCTCAGTCATTTGAGCTACACTGGTGTCCAAAAGTTAAGGATGTTTTTACATTTTTCATGTCTACAGCCAAATATTGACATAAATTTGTTGCCAGTATACTAATAAATTATATTACACAAAAAATGTGTTATAAATTTTGTACAAATTATTATTATTATTATTACACCCTCCATGGATTTGGCAGACTCATTGTGAGAGGGTCATTCAATTAATGACATATTTATCATATAGAATCTTAAAATCCATAACACTCCTTGCAACACATTCTAATAATGCATTCCATTCACTGACAATTCTCCATGTAAAAAAATCTACTCCTCACACCCCCTCTTCACTACACTTTTACATAACTTCCAGGGATGACCTCTGGTTCTTTCCCTCTCATCTTTTACTCTTTTTATAATCTCCTCTGGATTAATCTGATAAAATTCTCTCACTAGCTTAAATATCACTATCATATCACCTCTCTTCCTCCTATCCCACCAAACTTTGCAATCCAGCATTTCAAAGTCCTGATATCATCTTAGTCACTCACCTCTGGACCCTCTCCATTGTCTCCACATCACATTGAAAAATAGGTGACCAGATCTGAGCACAATAATCCAAGTGTGGCCTGACCAGTGCCTTATACAGTGGCACAACCATTTCCTTATCCCTACATATTAGAGCACTTCTTATCATAGCAGCACTACGATGTGCAGCCTTTGTAACACTAGCAATATGCCCTCTAAACTTCAGTCTACTGTCAGCCATCACTCCCAAATTTCTAATCTCATCCACTTCCTGCAGTACGGCACCATCAATATAGTACACAACTTTATATTTCTGCACTCCAAAATGCAACACCTTGCACTTATTGATATTAAAATTACAACCCCTCTCTTTTGTCCAAGTAAAAAGTCTATTCAAATCTTCCTGAAGAGAATTAACATCAGCAGTGCTACTTATAATTCTTCCTACCTTTGCATCATCATCCTTACACAACTGAAGATCCCCATGTCTGGGGATCTTCAGTTGTCTGCATGATATATCGTTTACAAACAAGTTAAACAGCAGGGGGTCCCAGACCAGAGCCCTGGGGCACATCACTGGTTATCCCCCTTTTTTGAGACACTGCTCCATCATACACAACTTGCTGGTATTGTTCAGAGAGCCAATCTCTGCTGCATCTAACCAATATACTATCCATTCCCATTCTCTGCAGCTTGCACACCAATTTATCATGTGGTAATCTATCAAATGCTTTTGCAAAGTCTAAGAATATCACTGTATACGATTCTTCCTTATCTAACACACTTGTCACCTTATCATAAAATGCAAGTAAATTACTAAAACAGGACCTATCCTTTACAAATCCATGCTGCTTATCATAAAAAATGCTATGTTCATCAATCCATTCCTGTATTCTATTCCTTACCAATCTCTCCAACACCTTGACCACAACCACAGGTATACAGACTGGCCTATAGTTGGAGACGTCTGTCTTAGAACCATGCTTGTGGAGTGGTACTGTTTTGCCTTCTTTCCGCTCCTTAGGAACCCTACCCACTGCAAGACTTCCATTAAACAACCAGGTCAAGGCATAGCCAACTGTGGTGTACATTCCGTCATCCATTCCCACAGCCTTAATCACATTTAACCAGTGGTGAGTTATAAGGGACTCGTGCGAGCCCTTTGTTAAATTTTTCTCAAATTTGCGAGCCCCCTTGTTTTTCTTGTTTACTTTTTTATTTTTTCAAAAAAAAATTTTTTTTGAAACATTAAGCGACAAACTCATATGGTAACCTAAAATTAGTCTATTTGGCAGTGTATAGATTATTTGGAATTATTATTTCAGCTCCTCTATAACGAATGCACCCAAGTTTGAAAATCAAATGAGTACATGCGTTATCTTTATCCTTCTCCCTTCTGGTAGCCAGTCGTATGGTAAAACCAGTAGCCAATCAAATGTTTCATAAAAGATTTCATTCTTATTATATTTTGATAGTTAAAAAATGTTTTTCTTATGTAAGATAAATTAACACAGTTGATTGTGTGCAAATATTTCATGTTTAGATCATGAAATATTTGTTTAACACGTTGACCGCTGTATGAATTAAATATGATTCACACTACATTTGGAAATGTGGTGTGGGGCCTGGTAAACAGGTTTATTTAGTTAGCGTGGTAGAATTCCAACTACATTATAACAGGTGGCCTATTATAGTTTTTTTACCTGATTTAAGCCAATTTCTAATGTTAAATAAAACAATAACAATGGTGCTAAATATTTATTTATAATATATGTCATTATAAATGTGTCAAATCATAAATTTTTCTTCTAAAAAATTGAAAAACTTTTGTTTTATACAAAACAGAAAATGAAAAACAGTAGACAAATAGATATGAAAAAAAACATCTAAGGCCACACAAACACATTTCCTGTGTTTGTGTGGCCTTAGATTTTGCATATTTTCTATTATGTTCTTCGGTTAACTTTTTGTAGCAAGATGTATATCTTCTACTATTACTGGTACCAACCTCTTATAAAATATGTTTTTCCTTGTCTGAAGTCAAAGTGACATTATTTTCCTTTGGTGTATTTCCTAATAACTCTTTTGCGATTTTTTTCCTCTAAACTCTGTGATGCTAATGTTTTTATCAGTAACTCGCTTATATACTATAAAAGCGTTCACCACAGCAGAACCTAAAAGAATTTCAACTGCAAGTTTTCAGTACCATTTCACACTTCTTCGAAGACAAGCAGCATATACTAATAATATACTAACAACATATATATACTATAAAAGCGTTCACCACAGCAGAACCTAAAAGAATTTCAACTGCAAGTTTTCAGTACCATTTCACACTTCTTCGAAGACAAGCAGCATAGGCTTTTACCTGATCGGATAGATCAATAAAACTTTTGCTTTTGTTATAGTCTATAATAGCTTCTGGCTTTTGCACTTCATTACCATTTCTTGCTGTAAGAGATTTCATTTTGTTTGTGTGTTTTGTTGATAACATAAGCACTTCACGTTTATCATACAATTTTATTACCACCATCCCTGTATCACTTTCTTTATCAATTATTTCACCCTTTTCCAATTTCTTCTGGGTAACATCCTGTGGAATTCCCTTTCGATTTTTTCTCAAAGTGCCTACAAGGTGTGTTTGTCTTTTCAAAAGTTTGTGCTCTAATTCAATACTGGTATAATAATTATCTACATATATTGTGCGTCCATGATCAAGTAGATTCTCACAAAGTCCCATAACAATTGAAGTTGGAACACTATTAGTGGTATTGGTCTTTTCTGCACTGCAGTATATCTTGAAATCATATGTATATCCATCTTCAATACACAATTTGAATAGTTTTATGCCAAATTTGTGTCATTTATTCTTAATGTACTGATGAAAGGCAAGACGACCTCTGAAAGGAACTAAAGTTTCATCTATGCAAATATTACTCGAAGGCGTCATTATTTTCTGGAAATTTTTTCTTATATGATTTATGAGAGGTGTCATTTTATAAAGTCTTTCAGAAGTATTTCCACCCTCGTTGTCTGTGAAGTGCCAGTTACTGAGAAGAAGATCGAACCGATTCCTCGACATAACTTGTTTGATTTCTGTAGAATAGAGGACGTTATTCAACCAATAACACTCTAATTTTGGCATCTGCACTAAACCGAACCAAATTTGCAGACCCAGAAATATCTTCATTTCATTGGGATTTGTGTTTTTCCACTTTCTTATCATTGCTTTTGGTAAAATTGTCTTACTGAGTTTTTGAAGAGCGTATCTGTTAGTTTCTTGCACTGTTAGGTTCCAGCAGTTCTTCATTAACAAACATAAAAAAGAAGTCTACAGGCTGCTTATCGTGCATTTTTTCAATAACATTTTGTTTTATTCCAAATTTATTATCCACAAACTGAAAATGTTTTAGATTATCACCTGTAATTTCATTCCATTGTTGGTCGGTTGAATTCACATTTCCAAGTATTTCATCTAAGGAAGAATCATTAGTCAAATGCAGATTTCTTATAACATCATCAATTGTTTGTTCTACAGAATGAGCAGCAGTAAACTGAGGTGCACTAGGACCAAAAACTTCGGTATTACCAGTTGTAGATACTTTTATTCTCTTTCTAGCAATGAGAGAATCAGAATCTGAAGACACAGAACTAAGATCACGTCCGTTGTAACTTTCCGATGAATATTCGTATGGTTCGTTATCAGATAGAACTTCATTTATCAAGGCTTCTAAATGACGTCGCTCTTTTTCGTAGTCTCCCATATTAGGCTAATTTATAAAAATATTTATCACTATAACAAGTTTATTCCACCAGACAAAACACTGAACGCATATAACTGTTCGTACACATCATAGATATGCAAGTTTGACCTTGTGCGAAGTGTGAATCATGTGTGCACCGCTTAGCCCAGTCAGTAAAAAAATTCTTCTCAGGCCGCGCGGTGCACACGTGATTCGCATTTAACAAATCTATTTAGCTGCATGAAATATAAAAAACCATAAAATATGATTATTTTATGTTACTTTCAGCAAATTGTAAAACAAAAAGAAGTTGACCCTGGGATCACAAAATTTTTTAACATTACAGTGGTGAACGTGTTAAGAATGATAGCCTTTAGAGGTTGATTATCTTCTCATACTTTTTGATTGGAATTTGTACACAAACTGTATTAATAAAAGTTTTTGTGTGAAATACGGCTTTTTTGCTCGACGATGCAAGCCTTTTGTTACAATTTTCACAGCTCGCCACTGCATTTAACCCAACCAACATCTGATATACCTCTGTTTTTTTTCACTTCCAATTCTCCCTAATACTTGCCTCTCTTCTATATATTGCATGGCATCATTTACACCAGTATGATATATGGTGATAAAGTACTCATTCAATAATTCCTCTATTTCCTTTGCAGCTATTAGTCTGCTGTCATGACTATCCACCAATGTTAATCTGCCATAAATATTCCTTCTCTTGCTTGCCATGTGGCGGAAAAATTCCCTTGAGTTAACCTTGGCCTGACTAGCCAATCTCCTCTCATATTGCACCTTTTCTTTCTTTCTTTACCATGCTTGTCACTTTTCTAGCCTGCACTTTATACTCTTCATGGATTTGATTACCACCAACTGTCTTATACCTCCTTCATAAGATTTTCTTTTCCAGCACACTTGCTTGATTTCACTGTTCATTCATTTCTACTCTATTTACTTCCTTAACTAGCTTGGTAAACAATCATACATTGCTTTTGTCAGATATTGCTTTGTGAGTTTCCATGCATTGTCGACATCTTTTCTGCTGAGTAATTTGCAATATGTTTTTGGCAAAAATTACAAATTGCCAAAGGACATAGTTAAGGAATTAATGCACAGTGCTTACAGAAAGTTAAGGAATTAATGCACAGTGCTTACAGAAAGTTAAGGAATTAATGCACAGTGCTTGCAGAAACCTATGTGGAGAGACATTTCAGTATGGAATATGTGCACCCTGAACTGCGATGCAGCTCTCACAATGTTGTAGTATGCTTAGCACCAAGTGATTCAGGAGTTCTTGAGGATAACTGGTTCACTTCTCCTTTTCACCAAGAATAAGGCCTTGTTTGTTTTCTGAGTGGAATTTTGAGCAGGATATTCAATTAATATCCTCAGTCTCCAGAAATATCTCCACTGCTCATATATGATCTGATGTGGCATTGTCATCAATAATAGAGAATTCTTTACCTACAGCACCATGGACCAATCGAATATGACATCGAAGAACTTCATTGCAATGCCATTCACCAGACATAGTCCCTTTTTCCAGGATTTGTAGCAAAGTGCATCCATTAAGCATAAGGTCTCCCCACACCATGATTCCAGCATCGCTATCTTTCCTCTGATTCTAGACAACATTTGATCTGGCATGAATGTTCTTGAAAGGGATAGATAGTGATGCTGAGATCATGGTGTGGGGAGACACTGTGCTTAATGGATAATGGATGCACTTTGCTACAAATCCTGGAAAAAGGGACTATGACTGGTGAATGACATTGCAATGAAGTTCTTCGACGTCATATTCGATTGGTCCATGGTGCTGTAGGTAAAGAATTCCCTTTTATTGATGACAATGCCACATCACATCATACATGAGCAGTGGAGATATTTCTGGAGACTGAGGATATTAATTGAATATCCTGCTCAAAATTCCACTCCAGAAAACAAACAAGGCCTTATTCTTGGTGAAAAGGAGGAGTGGGCCAGTTTACCTTAAGAACTCCTGAATCACTTGGTGCTAAGCATACTACAACATTGTAAGAGCATTATGCTTAATGGATGCACTTTGCTACAAATCCTGGAAAAAGGGACTGTGACGAGTGAATGACATTGCAACAAAGTTCTTCGACATCATATTCGACTGGTCCATGGTGCTGTAGGTAAAGAATTCACTTTTATTGATGACAATGCCACGTCACATCATACATGAGCAGTGGAGATATTATAAAACGACTGTTATTTATAGAGTACATTAGTCCATTGGTGTCTTGTCCAATTTTTATGGATACAATACCCTGAAAACATACTCTATGATTAGCTGTGGATAAAGGGATGCAGACTACAAGCTTTCGGGCTTATAGGCGTACTTGAAGCAGACTTCTTGCCACCGCGTCTTGAGATATCTGTATTCCTGTGCTTGAATAGAGTCGACGACTGGCAAGCTCACCTGCTGTGGTGCATCGATTACATTTTGCTGTTATAACCACAAATCTGTCTTCATGCTCTGTGGTAGGGTGAGGGCAATCTGTTAGCAAGCATTTGGAATACATTCCATTGGTTTGAGACTCTGCCCAGTGTCTGGATGCAATGCTATATGAGATTCTAAACTCTCCCTCTGGTGATATCAGTAATTCTATGGCTGCCTTCAAGCTTTCCAATAATTCTTCCCCATGCGAAATTATTTAGGTGATGTTTTTGAGACATCCAAGTTTGCAACTTGTAACTTTATTCCTTCACGAAAAGAGCTTCCTTCAAACACAATTCACTTAGCACAGCTTTTTATACTATTGGGTGCTGTCACATGACCCCTTTGAGTGCAGCTCAAAAATTTGAATGTGTACCTGCTTTCTACTTGAAATTGTCAGCTATTGCCACATGTTGATTCGTCTGAATTTATGGTTGTAATCTTCAGAAATAGTGTTCATCCTTAAGTTTTGAACACCACTATAATTCTACTTTACTCTTGCTCTCACACCTAGCCATGTTTCTTTCTTTCCTATCATTTTTGCCATGTTAATTTTGACATTTTCTTTTTTTCCTTATGGTATCCATGTCAAAGCCACCATTGGAATTTCTCTTATATCCATTCTCAGATAATAACCAATCCATTTCTGTCTGTCTTTTTATTTCACTAAAAATACTGTTTTGCTTTGTTTGTTGATATAACTCATCATTTGTTATGCGTTATAACCAAGATATTTTAAATATTTTTTGAAGACACTTTGAAAACTATTTAATTTAATTTAATTTCATGTTTCGTTCTTGCTTCCTTCTCACAGTGTGTTTTCCTTATCACCTCATAATTTTCTGATGTGTTTTTATTTGGTAAACTAAACGCTGTATTTTTGTAAAATATATTGTTGAATACGGCTGAACGAGCACCCTTATTAAGCAGTACCATGAGACAGGCTGCCTCTATGCTACACCCTGGTTTGATGCTGCAGCCTTTTATGCTTCTTCTGCCATATTGTCCATGTAATTTCTCTTATTTTCTTTTACTAATGGTTTAACTAACTTCTCAGATAAATTTCTTTAATTCTCTGAGAATTAGCTTTTTCAAACAACATTTTTTTTTAAAATTTTTATGCCTTTTGTTCTGTTTTTTTTTTTTTTTTTTTTTTTTTTGATAACCAATTTTTGCATGTTTTCTTTTCTGGATATCCAAGTTATCTCTTGCCACTACATTATTATTAATTATTATCCTTTATTCATTTTTAACTTTGACATATCTTATACTTCCTTACTGATATTTAATTTTCTTATTCTTAATACAGCTTTAAGTTTAGTTGTCACTAAGTAGTGATCAGGTCCTACCACCTTGATTACATTGTGATCAATTTGGCAGTTGTTTTACCATCCTGTGATATGCAGATCATGTTATCTTCCTATCACCAAGTTATTTATTTCATAAAATGCTTCCAATAAATCACCATTTTCATATTTTTAAAAATTACATTACCTACTGCTCTCTCTTCGTTATTTCTTTTGCCATTCATATCAGAATAATCTTCTAATGCTTTGGTAGTTGTTCTATACACTTCTATGATTTTTTTTTTATAAAAGATTCCTTTTCTCATTTCTTGGTGCATTAACTACTTTGCTGGTTAATTTAATGCATTATTATTTGAGTACTTATAAATTTTCAATTTGTCAAGCTTTGATCTTGTCTGTTATAGCATCTGCAATTTTCACTTTTCTAAAGGCTGCCTACTTTAGTTTACTTATTCCTAAAATATGCATTGTCTGTTTCCCTAATAGCTTGTAATGCTTAAACACAGTTATAACATTCAGTATTGCAGTTAGTATCTTTTGTTTAAGAGAAAGTGGTGACATCATCTGTTTCAAAGATTTCTGTAAGCTTTAACCGTGCATCCTAAATATCAGTCATGTGGAATCCTGCAGGTGGTCACACCTGACATCTAGTATACTGAGTTGTCTGAATTATCAAATGAGGACAAAGAAAGTTCTTTTTGAACTTTCTTTGTCCTCATTTGCATCACTTGTTACATGACATTTGACATGTGCATCATTAATGATTTTATAGATTTCCCTCATGTTACAAAAAAACAAGCTAATTGCAGATTTCATTGATAGTTAATTTTTTCTATAACCATTCAGTCACTTCATATAATTGTCCAGCTCTGAAGCACTGTGTCACCTGGGATATGTTCCATCCTTGTTATTATTTCCTCTCTTCCTCAAGATTTGTAACCCAAAATTCCATCACATACATTATGGTATATTAGTAGCATGGATAATCATAGTCAAGTAATCCTCAAACCCTTTCCTACACAAAACATGGTTTTTATAAGCCATCCTGGACCTCCAGTAGGTAGTATAATAATCTCACACTAAGGTGGTGAAATTCCTCTATCAAATCCCTTATAGAGATCCATGCCATAGTGAGATTCGAGCCCACATTTAAATTGCAAATCAAAGAATGTTATTATTATTATTCGTGACACCTCCAAGGAGTCCGAAGACTCGTCGTGGGAGGACACCTACAATCTCAACCACTACACTGAACCTCTACTACGAATCATCTCCATCAACGCCATCTACCGCCCACCTCCACCACTACCACAACTAGTATTTTTTGTCTGTAAATATACTTTTGTCTGTTATATACTTGGCCACACCCATGCCAGATTACCATTCATTGTTTTTCTTGCCAAAGATTGTTCATATTCCTGTTATCAAAAATATCTTTTATTAAGGAGTACTGAGAGCTAATAGCAAATTGAAACTGTTAAATATCACTCTGTTGCATAGCACATAGGCTACAAACATATCCCATGACCCTTCTGTGCCAACCCAGCCAGCTCTATAAACAGTGGCTATTATATGTGTATGTAAGTATAACTTACACATACACAATAGACCATGCTGCAGAAAATAATTCAGACATCTGAGTGAGTGTTTCACAGACCGCATTACATGTTGATCAAGTTCCAGAAGATGGTACATCATGTCATACTGCAAGATGATACCATTATGTACATAGTCATCTAGTTCATTTCCATATAGCCTTCACAGAATATACTATACAGTTTATTCAAAATGTTAGTATAACTTTTGTGTTCATTTTTCTGAGTGTTACAGCAAGGGATCATAGTCTATACTAGGAGAGGTATCTTCATGCCATAATGACTTCTCCTCATATGGCAGCTTATTTCATTCACTGATCACATGCCATGAGAAAAATCTGAACCTCACATTCTTCCTTGTTACACTCTCACTCTGCTTCCAGGGCCAAAGCATTCCAAGATAAAAATTCAGTGTACACTGATTTGAGTCCAAAACCCAGCTTCACTCAGTCCACAGAACATCCTGTAATACCTATAAAAAATCAACAACCAAAACAGACTTTGCAAGGCCAGATGCAAAGCATCCTCCACATACTCTCTTACACTTCCTGATGATATCATGTTAATGTCACCTAAAGATAAGACACATCTCTTGGCATCAGTCATTCCCTCCATATTTTGTATAGATAACCAAGTCAAATTATCTCCCACTATACATTTTAAGCTGCTTACATTAGACTAGTCTTTTTCTTCAGGGATATCAGAAAACTCCTCAGTAGTCTTCATACTAAGTTCCCTAATGCAATTAATTCTGGAGCATGTTTTGAGCACAACTTGAGGAATCCAGTTGTGCTATCCAGAATTAACATTTCCATCCTGTGTCACCTATACAAGCTGTACTCATCTAGCATTTACCCAATAACAAGGAAGTCAGCCATCAAACTCTCCCATTGTTCTCACCATAATACTCTCAAAAATTTTAAAATTTTAAAAATATTCTAATGGTCAATATCTTCATTACCTGGAGACCTGCCAATAAACTACATATCTCCTATAAATTTATCTACCTTTGTGCATAAGATATGGAAAAGTTAGTTAAACTCGCATAGTCTTGATTTTCAAAGGCACTGGATGATGGCTGACATCAAAGTCTTCTTACCAAGCTACTATCTCTCTCTCTCTCTCTCTCTCTCTTGTCATTTGTGATTGCCTTTCAAACTTCCTCTCTGGTTGTCCATTGTTATGATGGATGATTTCCTCACATCATTGTAGGTGAAAATGCAGAACCCTGTGTTTTCATCCACGCGCTTCTTTTATACATCGCTAGCCTCAAATCCTATTTACTTTTGCTGATAACCGTACACTCTATTTTTCTTCTTTATTCTTTTAGTGCAGTGAGTCAAGTTTGAAGATCTTCTGTAACAGCTCTCTTCACCATTCTCGAGGTGCAAAACTAATGAATTTCGGTGCTTTCAACTTGATCCTATCTTATTTCTCAGAAGAAAGATCTTGCTCCTTCTCTCCTTACTTTTAAAAATATTCTAATTGCCAGTCAAGATCAATTTATTCTTCTTGAGTTGAATTTCACATCTAGCATATCTTGTCACACACATCCATTGCATCGTCAGTTTTAAAAAAACTTGTTCTTTTTCATCATCATCAATTTCCTTATATGTTGTAATCTGGAGGGGGGGTGGTCAAGCTCAACAGTTTTCTGCCAAATTAGTCTAATACTTGTCATCACCAAAATATTGTCATACCTGACATTTCATTTTTCTAAGGCACTTCTGACTGAATCAATCCACCTGGACCTTAGTTTTCCTCTAGGTCACTTTCTTGGTATCAAACACCTGTTTTGCTAATCTTTCCTTTAAGCGACCATACCACCTTAGATTAGCCCTGCTCACACATTCTTGAATGCAAACAGTGTCGAGTTCCTTTCTAACATCTTCATTTTTAATATAATTCTGCCATTGATGTCTCACTCACCCAATTTTTCTCAGAACCCTTACATCTGTGGTCTCCAGTCTTTGATCAAGTGTTTTATTTCTAACCCAACTCTTAAAATATAACTTAGCCGATCCATAACTTAAACAACGGTTTCAACAGTCATGTATACTTCAAGTTTGTTGTTCTGGCTAAGTTCTTTCTTATTTCATATAAATTTATTCAGATGGCTACCCACCATATCAGCTTTGCTTATTCTGTTGTCTATTTCTAGATTCAGTTTGTCATCTTCACTAAAAACTGTCCCTAATAAGTTGAAATATTTTACTTGTTCTTTTTCATTAAAAACACTATTTTTCTCCTGCACAACTCCTAACATTTTATAAATCCTAAATATCTCTTCCCTAAGAATTCTTGGGTTTATTCAGTACCATGGCACCTGCAGGATATGCATAATACCCACAGGCTGAAAGAGAAGAGTTAAATATTTTCATGTAAACAAGTGAAATATGGAGATTTCCAAAGCATGTGAATGAAGCCTTTTGTGGGCATGATGATGGTAAAAAAATGTAATATGAAGAAAATAGTTGGAATTTGGGAAAGAGACATTTTTAATGTTAAGTTGCTTTGAAAATGTTGCTACAAAAATGCTTTGATTTTTGTAGCGACATACAAATGCATTTTCTTAGAAAGCACAAAATCTGTGCTCCATTCATCCCTGAATTCAAATTGCCTATTAACAAACCTGTTTTTTATGGTCAAAGGTGGTCAAAAGATATACTGAACCTTTAAGGTTTTTGATTAATTATTAATTAGAAGAAACACACGTATAAACCACAGTGAAAATTATTTAATTGTAAATATTTCATCCTAAGTATCTTAGGACATCATCAGTACAGTATTTAAACAAAAATTAGGAATAACATACAGTTAGGGCGCATGATTACAATAGAATCTCATGAAAACGTGCATAACGTGCTAAAGTAGTACAAAAAAAAAAAACAACGTTAATTATTTAACACAGTTTTGTATGATAATTTCCCATACTTTAGGAATAGTAAGAATGTCGTTGCAGTTTAGGTTTGGTCTGTGTAGTAGGGCTTCAGAACTTTCTTTGTATAAACGTTCATGTTTAAATAAAGATCTATGTAAAAGTTTAGCCTTTTCCCAATGGATCCTATGGTTTGGATTTTCAATTCCGTGCTGAGAGAGGCCAGATTTCTGCGGTTTAAGAAGACGAATGTGGTCTTGATGTTCCGAGATGCGTTTCTGAACAGACCTACCTGTCTGTCCAAAGTAAGATAATTTGCATGAGCATGGAATCTCATAAACAACAGGTAACATCAAGGGTGAGAATTTGTCCTTAGGAGAAGGTAATAAGTTGTAAAATACAGCCATCCTAAATGGATATAATCCCAAAACAACTCAAAAAATCATCAGTCACTTCTGCATACATCAAACCCGACAGGAAGAAGTGCATAGGATTCCCATACCTTACGTTAAAGGCATCTCAGAACGTCTTTCTAAAATTATGAAGAAATACAATTTTGCCACTACTTACAAACCTATCAACCAAATTTACAACTTATTACCTTCTCCTAAGGACAAATTCTCACCCTTGATGTTACCTGGTGTTTATGAGATTCCATGCTCATGCAAATTATCTTACTTTGGACAGACAGGTAGGTCTGTTCAGAAACGCATCTCGGAACATCAAGACCACATTCGTCTTCTTAAACCGCAGAAATCTGGCCTCTCTCAGCACGGAATTGAAAATCCAAACCATAGGATCCATTGGGAAAAGGCTAAACTTTTACATAGATCTTTATTTAAACATGAACGTTTATACAAAGAAAGTTCTGAAGCCCTACTACACAGACCAAACCTAAACCGCAACGACGTTCTTACTATTCCTAAAGTATGGGAAATTATCATACAAAACTGTGTTAAATAATTAACGTTTTTTTTTTTGTACTACTTTAGCACGTTTTCATGAGATTCTATTGTAATCATGCGCCCTAACTGTATGTTATTCCTAATTTTTGTTTAAATACTGTACTGATGATGTCCTAAGATACTTAGGATGAAATATTTACAATTAAATAATTTTCACTGTGGTTTATACGTGTGTTTCTTCTAATTATGAACGCACCACAGGTTTCGTTATTTAAAAAAGGTTTTTGATTAATGATTAAGAATGTCTTATTCAGATTTAGAAACAGTTCTTCGTTTCATGGTGACAATTAAAGCTATTTTAGTTGTCCTTCCCCTCCACACACACACACACACACCCACACTTCTTTAGTCATCTATTTTAGCACTCATTGTCTATATAGCATTTGTAAATGAGGCCTCTAGAATTAAAAAGGTTGCTGACTGTCTGTAGAGGTTGAAAATCTATAGCACATTACATAAGTCAGGAATCCTGCTCCAGAAACTAAACATGGTCTTTTCATATTACCTGAGGATTTAATCAGGGAGAGCTATTCAGATACTAAGAATGAAATTCATCTATCACCTTTGTGTAGTAGGTAAATTTCATTGGTAATATAGTTTCATTAGTAGTATGTGTTCAGTGAAATGTACTTTCGCTAGAATGAGATTTAAAAAAAAAATTTTTTTAATAAATATATTTTTGTTTATATAATTTATATCCCAGTCCTCAACGATTGCTATGCTTTCATAGAGTCTGTTAATGCTTTGCTGTTGGAGAGTTTCAGTTATGAAAATAAATATACTAAAGTGTATTTTAGTAACCAAAACAGAAATGAAGAAAAAAAGATAAACAGAAGATTAAATAGAATAACTTCTTATATTACAAAGAACATTAAATCATATTAATGGTTTATATTTTATTAAAACCGTTTATTAAAGTATTTAAAAAAAACATTAATTTGAGTTTTGGGATCGTGGGGTAAACAGCAGGCTCAAGTTCTGAGGACGCATTGCAAGTGCTACAAAGACTGCAGATCATATTGCTGCTATAATGAGAATATATTGACATGCAGGGATAAGATGGTGGTAGTGCTTCATATAAGGCATTGGTCAGACTGCACATGGACTATTGCACTCAAATTTAGTTGCCCCCCCCCCCCCCAAAAAAAAAAGAAAAAAACACTAGAAAATTTTCCAAAAATCTTTTCCTAATTAAGATTAATTTTTTAATTTATGTTATGTCTTCTATTTCTATACTACTTATGAATTAGTGGTCACATAAGGTGGGAATACCCTATAGCTCTTGGGAATCATGGCCGCTTTGAATGCAAGGCAAACAAGGTAGTGCTCAGGCAGACTGAGTGCTACTTCATTTGCCCAAGTCAGGCCAGAAGAGATCACAGGTTTCATGTATTGGCAATCACTGTAGATGCTCAGTCACAAGTCATATGCAATGCGTAGTGTCTATTCTTAAATTGTCTATCAACCCCCCCCCCCCAAAAAAAAAAAAATTAAATCCTGAGTATGCCACTGATGATAGGTATCTGTTGGATTTCTGGCCATGGACTACTCATTACATAAAGATGTGCACAAATTCACATAGAGAGAAGACAACAAATAAGAAAAGCCTCATTGACTCTATTATTGTTGACAGTATAGTGATATCTTCATGCTGTTTTAGGGCTTAAGATTATACAAAGGATTTGAAATAGGAGTGATCAAAATTTCATTGTGAGAAGGATATAAATGAATATTATATTGAAAAGAAAATCTGTTCAAAAGTTTTTAAAAGGAGTTGAATTCAAGCAGCTTTCAGAAGTGAATTGGAAACTTAAACATACAAATTAATTGAAGGAAAAATTCAAGAGGTTTTAAAACAAGAACCAAACCTAGAAGTCTCATTGGCAGACTCTGAAGAAAACTTTGATTCAGCCAAAAAAAGTATGTAGTGCAGTTGTTTGGAAGATTAGAAAAATGCCAACTGCATGATGAGCTTGAGGTTTAAAGTAACAGGTCTGAAAAAGAAGAAAGAATATTGAAAGTTCCTAGCAGTGAGTTAGCATGTGTGTTGAGAGAATCATAGGTAATGTAAGAATGCTATGCTGTGTGTAAAAGTATCTAAATAAAAAGTCCTGGGAAAACATTGGTAGGTATATAGATGATGAATATCACAAAGATGGAAAAATGGAAGGTGTTGAAAGTTTAGAAATCTAAGAAAGAAAGAAAGAGTAATTATAAGGAATTGGAGATGATAATAGGTGACATAAAAACAGAAAACAAGCATATTCTGGATGCATAGTATAATTAATCTGAAAGGTTATTAAATGAGTTAAGAAATGTTACAACAGTGGCCGAAAATATTCAAGAGGAATCCAGTCAATGAATACATACTGGAGATCAGTGGCGGCCTGTACATAAGCACTGCGACACTGCAGCACCCCAAGGAAAAAACGAAAAAAATTAAATTTTGTTTGTGTTTATAAATAATAACAGTGCTTACAACATTATATAAATGCAGTACAACATGTTAAAGTTACAGCTTATGTTTTGACATTGATTGAATAGTTAATAATTGGAATTGTTCGATTATGCTTTAGATTACGAAACAAATGCACTGCGATCTAACGCCAATATTCGTTTACCCTTGTCATTGCATGTTACGTCATTCCCAACTGTAACTGCTCACGCGTCAGTGTATTTTTAGTATGCTTACGTGCCTTATTTCTGTGAGATATGAAACGTTTATTATTGGTGCGTGTGCGTGGTAAACTAATTTTTTAAATCTTATTTTATTGTGTTAAAATAACATAATTATTTATTTATTATAGATACAAGGCTGAATTATGACGAGTGTCACTGTTGAAAATATGAAAACAATATTTTTTCAATTATCGTTACACGAAACAAATGCACTGCGATCTTCGTTTGCTGTCGTTGCATGTTACGTCATTAGATACACTGCCGTTTGGGCAGTGTATCTTATGCCTACACTCATTATTTCTGTGAGATATGAAATGTTTATTATTGGCACGTGTTTCTGGTGAACTATTTTTTTGTAAATCTTATTTTATTTTGTTAAAATAACATAATTATTTATTATTATATGTTATTATAGATACAAGGCTGAATTATGACGAGTGTCACTGTTGAAAATATGAAAAGAATTATATTTTTCAATTATCGTTACACAAAACAAATGCACTGCGATCTAACGCCGATATTCGTTTGCACTTGTCATTGCTATTGATACGAAACTTTTATTATTGGTGTTTGTTTGTGGTGAGGATGAAATATTTTTAATAAAGCAATTTTTAATATGTAAATTTATTTATTAATAAATTCGTTAGTGATTAGGAAAAAAAAGTTTTTTTTTTTTTTTTTTTTGTATATGCAGCACCCCCACTTAAAATTTTCACTGGCCTCCACTGCTGGAGATAGAAAACACCATCAAAAACCTGACATGTTGAAAATACAATCAAAAAAGTATGTGGTGAAGTTGCTTGCAAAGTTAGAAAAATGCCAACTTTGTGTGGTGAGCTCAAAGTTTCAAGTAGCAAGTCTGAAAAAGAAGAAAGAATATTGAAAGTTCTTAGCGGTGATATTCAACTAGAAATGCTCAAATATGGAGATATGAAAGTTTTATCTCGACTATGCTGCAAAATTCAGATGGTCAAATTTTGGATGTTGAAGTCAATCTCTTATAGTACCCCATCTATAAAAAAGTGAAACAAAACTCAATGTGAGAATTGCAGAGGAATTTCCATTAGTGTTTTAGATAAGTTTGATACAAGCATGCTTGAAAAAAGGTTACCATAGAAGATAAAAAGAAGCTGGTTGCAAGCAAATTCAAAGTTGGCAAGATTAGATTCTTACCTTAATACAAATAGTTGAAAAATTGTTGGGGTATAGTTGGTGTTGTCTGCTCAATGTAATACCACTTGCTGTGACATCTGCATAACTGTGATTTTTCTTTGGGAATGTATAGGAAAAAAAAAAAAAGTCAAATCTGCTTGACCATTAATTTTTGAGGCTCCCCCCCAATGAAATCTTACATCTATCAGACAAAGCACTGAAACCTCAAGATGCATAAAAATAAATTAAACAGAAACATGTACTTGTATATCCCCCCTACCCCTCGCACCTCCACCCCAAAAAATCACGATCCCACTTTTTTATGTATTTATGTTGCAGTTAGAGATTCATGAAAACAAGGTATCTTCCAGATGGTTCAGAAAAATAGTTTCCAAAGGGTGGAGGCAGAGGATTATCCATGGCTATGCCTTCAATATGTTTATAGATCTTGTTTTTCCAGCTGAAATATCCCCATTGTACAACAAATGCAAAAATCTTTACATCAGGAGGGAATTCTTTATATAGAAAACTAATAGTATCAGACAATGGAATGTTGGTAAATAGAGAAACAATGATGTCAAAGCCGATAAAATATTATTATTATTATGGACACCTCCAAGGAGTCCAAAGGCTCATCGAGGGAGGGCACCTACTCTACAACTCTCCGTCTCCACCATACAATCCACCAACTATAGCTAACCGCATCATCTATACCAACACCCCCACTAGTATTTTCACAGACAATCACAAACATCTATGCCCACGGCAGGATTCAAACCTGCAGCCTTTTGGCTGGCGAGTGGATAAGCTAACCACTTGGCCAACCAGGCCAGCTTTAATATTTCAATATCCTTATTTTTTTTCAAGAAATTGTATGGAATTCTTGATGAATGATCTGTATGGTCAGATATGGGCAGTTAATAGACATGAAAGAAACTCTACAGTTCTCTATATGGGAAGAGACAGTACAATTTACAGTGGGTCTCATGGATTTTTTGGAAGACCATATAAATGAGGAGTCCTTCCAAAATGCGTGCATAACTAATTCAAAGTATTTTGTCCCAGTTAACAACTTCATCAAAGAGTTTATTTAATTGTTTAATCTGTGTTTTAGTAGGGTTATAACTAATCTTTTGATAGGTAGAGATATCCTGTAAAAAGCAGTCTATCTTACTCTCATAGTCTCACCTATTACAACTACAGCATTTCCTTATCTGTTTCAGAAATAGATATGTGGTTCTTTTGTTTTCATGAAAGCAGTGCATGGAAATCAGTAGTAGATAAATTACACTGAGATAATTTGCTTCTAAAAGTAAAGCAGCAACTTCAAAGCATGGTTTGTTAGCATCTTCACTATCATGTTATTTTCATTGTTTGATTGTTACCACGGGTACCTTTAAAGATTAGACAGTTTCTTGACATTCTTCTGAAGATTTAATAGAGTGAGTTACATTGTTCTTAATCAAAGAATCGTTACCTATTGTGGTTTCAACATTTAATTCAAGATAAGCATGTATGGCTCATAACTCTGTGTTTAAGGAAATTACAATATGGATTAATATATTAACTAAAATAAATTAAATGAATACTTCCAAATTTGGTTGCATGAAACTGTCTCAAATTTGAGAAGCTCTCATCCTATGTACTTCAGCTCAGCAGCCAAGAGGACTTAATTTTTCCCACTTGGGGCACTATTTAGGACTTTAGGTTTATTCTCAGTTGACATGCTTCAGCCTCATTACAATACTTAGTGTAGTGCCTGCATGAACATATCTTATTATATTTTGTTACCTGATAATGGCAGTTTGACTTTGCTGAAATATTCAAAGTATTAATTAAATTTATTTTAGTTAATATATTAGTCTACGTTGTAATTTCCTTAAAAAAATACAGTCATGAATAGCCATCATATAAGTCTTACTACCATATGTATGGCTCAATACAAGAATCAATTTCTAAGCAACACGTAACGCTCTGTCATAGTCAGGGTCATACAAAGACAATAATGACTTCACTTTCTGTGCTTCATTCCTAAAAAATTTAAGGATGTTTTCTTCAAACAGCCTTTTGAATGAATCTGAATAAGCTCTTCCACTTCTTCATTTTATTATTGTCTGGTGGGTTTGAACCCTTCACATTCTACCACATTTTGCCAATGTTATCTCTCACATCTATGATGCTATAATACTTCTTATATTGCTCAAGCTTTCTTAAGAAATTCAGCTTTGAGAAATCCAATCATACTGAAAAAAAAAAGAAAGAAGGGGGGGTTGCTTTTTTATCCTTATTTCACTCATAAAAGGCTGTAAACTTTAGCACATTAGTAGTATCAGAGGACCAAAATAATCCATAAATCCATACTACAGTATGGATTTATGGTTTAACAAGTTTACTGGTTATATCATATGGTATGTAAATAAACAAATTTACTGGTTGCATCATTTGGTATGTTGCAGCCAATTGGAACTGGTTATTTACATTGTTTAAATTTCCTGAGGATTTCAGTACAATCAATCTAAGCTAAAGAAGGAGAAGAGAAAGAGAGAGAGAGAGTGACAGACAGCTACTTTCTCTGCAGGCAATGCCACAGGTTGCACTGGTTAACGATTTCAATGAGTTATTCTCCACTCTTGGTATTGTCTTCATTTAAATCAAGTGATCTCATATGTTAAAAAAAACTGAGTCGAGTACTGAAAAAGCAAGGAGTCTGGCCATACTGGTTTTCATTAATAAAAGTAATGCTATCAAAGTAGCAGCTTCTAACAACTGCAGTCAACTTCTGCTTTTTCAGTCCTTAGCCCACTATTTTACATATAAGATAAGAAGTTTACCATTCTGTTTTTGGGGTATAAAAATACTGTCACAATGAAATGAGAAGCATGTGCAAAACTTTTAACAGTAATAAATGTTCTCTCTCTCTCTCTGTATTCCATTGGGAGTGGAATTATCATTTCAAACTGTTTCACCAATTAAAATTATCTAGCTATAGTACAAGAGGGTGGCCTGAAAAGTTCTTAGTCTCAACCATAGATGGTAACACTATCGGCAAGATATTTTTTCCCCCTAAGTTGGTACATCCATAATAAGCATCCATGTGAAATTGGAAGTCATTCCATCAAGTAGTTTGTTGTCAATTTATTACTATGGATGAGACTTGGATTCACCATTACACACCAGAATCCAAAACAGTGGACAGAAGCCAGTTGTTCAGCACCAAAGAAGACAAAGTCAGTTTCATCTTTGTCTCCATGGATGCTAAAGGCATTTTGTTTATTAATTATTTTGAAAAGGATAAAACAATAACCAGGGAATATTATTCTGATCTTTTAACCAGAAGACAAAAAAATGTGTGAGAAAAGACCTGGTTTGCAGAAGAAAAAAATCATCTTTCATCAGGCAATGCACCTGCCCACAAAGGTCTTTTAGCAATGGGAAAATTAAGGAATCTGTACTATGAATTGTTGGAACATCCATCCTATCTCTTCTCAAAACTAAAACTATTCCTTGCTGGTCAGCATTTTTCTTCGAATCAAGAGGTGATTGCAGCTGTAGAGGGGTATTTTGCAGATCTTACTGAGAACCACTAGAGTGACGGGATAATGGTGCTGGAGCATCGCTGGAATAAATCTATTAGTCTTGGGAGATTATGTTGAAAAATAAAAATAATTTTGAAATTATAAATTTGTTTTTTCATTGTTAGGCGAAGAACTTTTCAGACCACCCTCATAGAAAGGAGGGGATGGAATGGAATTTATTAATATTTGAACCTGTGATATCCCTATATTGCTTTGTTTGCAAATATGCACTGTGTCAGCAGATTCTTATATTTGTTTATGTATGATATTTCTGCAATATTTATGATAAATGTCAGACTGCGACAAATTTACATGATTCGAGGCTGAGGAGGCTGTGGAAAAATGTTAATAGTATTTGCATCTTACAATAACTTATGAATAGTGAATACAGTAGTATCTCGCTAATTCGAACGAATAAAAACCGTTTTCGTTTGGATTAGTGAATTTTCTCCCAAGAGACAACAATAACTAGCGTTTAAGACAAAAATAATCTGATTCTAATGGTACATCAATTTAATTCTGGAAATAAATGAAGTAACTCAGAAAAAAAAAGCTACTGTACTGTAATGTATAACTTAAAAAGTAATATAAGTTTATTTTAGTAAAAAAATTTAGTTTGTATATATCTTTATTGTTGAGGATTTTGATTTAATAAAATTGCATATTTCAGTACATAACTTAATTTGCGTAAAAAATATCACTTTCTTCTATACAACACACAAAACAAAGTTTCACAAAATAACACAAAAAAGTTTTTTTTTAATTTCTCTGTAAAAAAAAGTCACTGATTTTCTTTCGCTTCTTGGAAACTAAACTTTTTTCGAATGCTTCTTCTCGGATTTGCATTAGCAATTAAACTTTGTGGAATGGCATATCATTCTGATTAGCCCATTCTATACACATATTAAAACTGTCAACTGCCTCTTCATGTTTAACTTTTTTTTTTTTTTTGAATTCTTTATCGTCATCATCGTCTGCTAATTCATTCTGTAGCGTCATATTTATAATTTAAACATCTGATTTGATTTCGAATTCACTTTCGGTTCTACCTGTAATCCATTCCATAACATCTGTTTGTGAAATTTCAACATTTGGATTTATATTTTTAACCAAATTATGCACGTTTTGAATTCTTCGTAAATTCTAGAAGGCCACAGTTTTCTCCATGATACTCGAATTGCTTCAGGTTTGAGGATTCCCAAGCAGCATCAATTGAGAATGCTACATCCTTCAAATTTATATTTTTTATTGATGTGGTAACATCATAATTTTGGAAAATTACATTTAAAAGCAGGTCTTTGCGATCTTTTAATTTAATGGATTGTATTATGTTCTAATCCATTGGTTGCAACAATGGAGTACAGTTTGGAGGCAAAATAATAGTACACAAAATAATAATATATAATAAAAATAATAAATAAAACTTTTTTTCTTTCAAACCGCAGTTCGGATTACTGGAGGATTTGGATTAGCGAGATACCACTGTAGTTTCTTTAGGCATAAACATGCACATAATATTTACCTGGTGAGCTAGAGATCAAAAATCAGTGATTGACTACTTGATAGCCAATAATAAACTAGAAAATTTAATAAATAATGTAGGAATTTACAGCAATTACAATATTATTATTATTATTATTATTATTATTCCTGATACCTCCAAGGAGTCCGAAGACTCATCGTGGGAGGACATCTTCAACTGTCTCTACACCTTACCTCTACTACGAATCAATGCCATCTACCGCCCACCTCCAACACCACCACAACTAGTAATTTTTGTCTGTAAATTGCGTGTGTTCTGAATATTGAATAATTTGAAATATAACAATACACCAAACTGGGTAAAAAAAAAGTAAATCTATAGTAATAAACATGTATATTACTACAAATGTATATTACTACAAATAAAATGAATGTGACTATAAACTGGAAGAATGCATATCAATAAAACATAAATAATACTTAAAAAAACAGAGTGGAAAGAAAAGAAAGCAACAGAAAAAAAAAAAATCCAGGAAAAAAGAAAAAAAAACGTAAAAGAAACCAAGGACTCTGAATATGGAATGATGAAATCAAGAATATAAGTGAAGATAAAAGAACTGCATACATTAAATGACTTACCTCAAGAAAACTGAAAGAATGAAATAGATTATAAGAGAAAAGTGCAATGGCAGAAAGAGTGACAAGAAAACTTCACAGAAAAATTAGAATGAATATTAGTAAATTAGAAAAAGAAATATATAAACCACAAACCCAAAATCTATAAAGCAATAAAGTTCTTACAGGAAGAAACAATAGATATTGGAGAGGTATATGATCAACAATAGATAGATTATTATTATAAACTCTGGCAAGGAAATAAACAGTCAAAATTATTATTTAAAAGACTTTTAGAAAATGTATCTGATGATAGTCTCCCAAATAACATTACATCAGAAGAATTAAATAAAGCATTAAAAGGAGTGAAAAATGGAAAATCACTAGAAGATAAAATCCACTAGAACTTACAAAATATGCAGTAAATAAATTTACACAAAAAATTACTTGCTTTAATAAACAAAAGAAATAACACTGGAAGAATACCAGTGACTGGAACCATCTTTAACACGTTCGCTGCCAACTACGAGTATACTCGTAGTGGGTAAACCTGCTTCACAAGCCAGCTACGAGTATACTCGTAGGACGCTTACCGCCGGGAACGAGATTATTGTAGTGACCTTGAAGAAGTGAAAATGCTTGGCTTGTGGGGCTAGCTTCAAAACTGTGTATTCTCATAGACTGTATATGCTCTGTACAAGCCAACTACGAGTATACTCGTAGGACGTTTACCTCCGGTAACGAGATTATCATACTGACCTTGAAGAAGTAAAACTGCTCGGCGTAGGGGAACAGACCATGCCAAAGTAGCGTGGCAGCGAACGTGTTAAAAAATAAAGAAAGTGAGAATAACTGCAACAAATACAGAGCAATAGATTTATTATACACACAGATTATAAGATATATATGCCAAAATACTGAAGAACAGAATCAATCCTATACTGAAAAAATTATAAATGGGGAAACAGAATGGCTTTAAAAAAAGGAAGATCCTGTATTCACCTTTAAACTACTAATTGAGAAAAGAAGAGAATTCAATTTAGAAATGCATCTACCATTCATAGATTATAAAAAAAGCTTTTGATGATATACACAGTTATAAACTCTTTGATATACTTAAACAAAATAAAATCGTACCAATAAAGTTATTAAAACTGCTCTGCAGCCTATATGCCCATGTGCTGTGAGGACATCATGTTGGAGGTTTAATGGAATATTAACAGCACCAGGAAAGGATTAAATGTTGCCAATATCCTTGCTCAGTTGTCACCTCCAAAAAAACTTGTCTTCCGGCCAACTCATTGCTCTCAGAAAATTATGGAAAGCAAAAAGTATCGTGATCACCAGCGCGGATAAGGGTAATGCCTCAGAATATAATTGAAAAATGGAGATTATCCTCTGAGATCATGCTACCTACATCCCACTAGAACACGATCCCATAAAAACGCAAGTTAAAAAATTAAAAAAACTTACTTAAAAAGTATCCTCCCAGCCGCCAGACATTACAAAAAAACTCAAACTTTTCAGTTCTCATTCCTCCCTGAATATATGGTTTACCAAAAATCCACAAACCTAATTCCCCCTAATATCCATAGTAGATGCCACCGACGTACCATGCTACAAACTGTCAAAGCTGCTGGCTAACTCTCTGACCCCCCCCCCCCCTTCCCCTCACTGGACTCCACATCCTATATTAAAAAAACTACTCATTTTAAAACCTTGATTGAAAATCTAACTTTAAATAGTACAGATATATTGGTTATTAAGCTTTGACATCATCTCACTGTTTACCAATATTCCTTTAAATGACACCTTAACACTTTTAAAATGCATTTTTCCTACTGATATCCTAAATCTCTTTTCCTTTGCCATCAATTCTGGTTATTTTTCTTGGAAGAACAAAATTTACAAACAGATAGAGGGAACCACTATGGGTTACCCCCTTTTCTCACCCCTTTTTGTCAATTTTTACTTGGAAAATTTTGAAAAATGAGCCTTAGACTCAGCCCTTCCCAAACCTTCTATCTGGCTAAGATATGTAGATAATGTGTTCTCTATTTAGCCTCATGGCCCAGACACATTAGACTTCTTCCTCAGTCACCTCAATAGCCTACATCCAAGAATCCAATTTACAATGTAAAAGGAAAATAATAATAGGTTACCCTTCCTAAAGACACCTTAATAATATGCCTTTCATGGTAACCTTTCCTTCATTGTATATAGAAAACCTACTCACACAGGCAGATACATTCACAACCCCCCCCCAACAATATGGCATTATTAAGACTCTAACCAACAAAGCCCACAATTTTTGTTCCAGTGGAACCTCCCTTTCAACCGAACTCAACCACATACATAACACGTTCATTTCCAATGACTATAGTTATTACAGAATTAAAAAATAATCAGTTCCTCCCCCATTTCCCAGCCATCTCTTCAGAAGGATTTCAGAAATGCCATCACCATACCCTACATCTGTGGCACATCAGAAAAAATAGCGAGGTCCTTAAAAAAGTACAACCTCCACACAGCATTTAAGCCCCACCGTAAATGTGCTATCCTTATCCGTTCTACCAAAGATCATTGCCTGGAGTTTATAAAGTACCCTATTCCTGCAAGCTGGTTTACTTTGGACAGACAGGTAGATCAGCAACCATCCAGTTAGAAGAACACAAGTCATACATCTGCAATCACGAGTATGGTCAATCTGGCCTTGCAGACCATGTTTTGGATACAGCCCACAGGATATCCTGATGAAAAAAAAAATACCATGCTCCACCATAGTAAATTCAAAAAAGAAAGACTGTTTTTAGAATCTGCAGCAGCACTCAGAAAACAACTGAATACGGTTGCATAAAACTTCCCAAAATTTGAGAAACATTAATTATTAGAGATCCATCTTGCATCCTAGGCCACCTACAAATGCTCATAGAGGACACACCACCTTGATAAGACTTTAGAGTCACCAGCGTGTCTCACTTAGTGTTGTGTTGTATTGTATTTGAGTGTGTTACAATAGTTTGTAATTTTTTGTAATCCCTGATGTCTCAGTGACAGATAAAACATTGGAAGCATTAAAATCATTTTTAATCCTTTCCTTGTGCTATAAATATTCCATTAAACCTTTATCATGATGCCTATATGCCCTTCCAAGTCCTGCAAGCTGCCTAATCGTGGTGGAGGAGTGATACTGGACAGAACATACAAAGTACATCAGTAGTATACATATATATGCTCCTGGAAATGTCTTCCTAGGCTTGAAGGTTGTTCTACTATGTTCAGCTAAATGCTTGCAGGCAAAGACAGAATAAGAAATGGGTACCACCTGTCCTTAATTTCCCACTAGATATGAAGAAACATTACAGAATGTGGTTCTGGCTTGCTTGGCCTGAACAAACACAGACTGCATCATTTTTTGGAGACACCAGGAGAGATGATGAAAAATGTGCTACTGGTGACAGTGACCTTTCTGTGAATATAAAGATATTTAAGTGTCAGTTTTGTTTGAGAAAAAGATTTATGTTTGGAATATGGAATGTTAGATCGTTATATCAACATAGTCAACTCAAGATTTTGCTACAAGAATTAGTATGCTATGAATGGTTTTCATCATTGGATTATGTGAGACAAGATGGCCAGAATATGGAGAATTAACAACAAAGAAAGGAAATCGGGTAATTCAGAAGAAGAGCAAGAAGCAGTTGGTTTCTCGACCCAAAAGAATATAAGTACTGTATCATAGACTTTAAACATATGAATAATGAAGAACTTAAATGCCATCTTAAGATCAAAATCAGGAAAAACAGCAGCAATTGACAATATTCCATCAGAACTACTTAAAGAAGGGGGAGAACCTTGTTAGTGCATTCCACAAATTTTGTCAGCAGGTGTGGAACACTGAGATTTGGCCAAAAGACTGGCATAGTTATCATTATTCTCATTCCAAAAAAAAAAAAAAAAAAAAGGAAACAGCAACAAGTGCAATCATTTTAGGACAATTAGCCTCATCAGCCACCCAAGCAAAATATTTCTGCACATCTTACCTTCAATATTGAAGCAAAAATGGAATTTAGTGCTGGAACTAGAAAGAATAGGAGTATAATTGACCATATATTTATACTTCACATCATTGGAGAAAATTATGTAGAACATAATAAAGTAATGTGCCATAATTTTATCAACCAACAGAAAGCCTTTGATTCTATTTTGCATGATGTCCTTTGGAAAATTCTGCAACAGTACTGAACAGAATAGCAAAATAATATGACTGAGAATCCCTATACTTATCTTCTGAAATGATGGTTGAAATCAAGGTGAATTATAGCACTCCCTTCCTAATGGAGCATGGAGTGAGACGGGTGCAAATTATCACCAATATTATTTAACTGCTTCCTGAAATATGTTGTAAATGTGAAGCCCTATGGAACAGTGATATTGGAGTGATGGTAGGAGGAAGAAGAAGAAGAATAAACCATCTAAAGTTTGCTGATAATATTGATTGCCTAGTGGAAAACAAATCAGATCTTCAGAAAATCACCACAAGCTTATACTCCTAAAAAATATGTTTAACTATAAGTACCCAAAAATCAGAAACAACAACAAATCTCTGTACTTCTGATCAAGAAGGAAGTGTTGTGACAAAAACAAAAAATTCTACTTGAGGATACCCCCATAGAATAAGTTGATCAGTTTAAATACCTAGGCCATATCTTTAATAAAGATGCATCAATAACAAGCTATAGAGGTGACTGAGGAAGAAGTCTAGAAAGGAAGAAGGGAGATAACAAGCTTACAATTACAAACAGAAAGCAACTTATTGACACACTAGTTAATTCTGTACTTCTACCGTACATGGAAATGAAACTTGGACCTTCCTAAAAGATGAAAAGAAGTTGCTGACATTTGTAATGAACAACTCCTAAAGATACCATACACTGACTACATCACAAATTTTGAAGTAAGACAAAGAATCATTTCTTCCACCAGTCCAAGAGATAATATCATAACTAAGATTTGAAGGAGACAACTTATGTTGCTTGGTCATATCAGCAGATCAAATGGTCTACCATTCTTGCAGGACTTATTCCAGGAACCTGAAAAAGAGGCAGAGCTAGAATAAACTGGATAGAAATCATCATCATGCTTTTCAAGGATTTAGGCCTAGAGTGGCGTGTTCTCTGTAGAGGATATCCTGGTTTTTTCTTTTACCTAACAGTTTGTAATTTAAGGCTTGTTTTGGTAATCTTTCTGTTTTCTTTATTTCAACGTGTTTTGTCCATTTATGTTTATATTTTTTAGTTTTTTCTATTACTCATTCCTGGTTTAATTCTTTTATAATTTCTTTTCTGATTGAATAGAGTATACTTTGCAGTTTTGCTCATAAACTTCATTTCAGCTGTTATTCTTTGTTTGTCTTTTTGTTTTATTCCTGATTTCACTTCCATACAATTGGACTGGTAGGGCTAATGTTGTATACTTTTAGTCTGGTTTGTTTTTGAACTAAGTTAGGTTTAAATATAGAGTTAATTACACCTTTTATTTTTAAATATTTCACAGTTTTTAAGTTTATATCTTTTTCATTTTCATGAAAATGAAAAAGTGGGATGTTGGATACAAGCTGGATGCAGGAACTGGAGAGAGATGGCTGGAGTGCTATGTGATAAGATGGTGCAGACAATCTAAAGGGAAAAATCTACAGGACAATGGTGAGACTATCTATAATGTATGCTATGGAAACTGTAGCCCTGAGGAAAAATAACATCAGCAGGATGGAGGTAGTAGATGTGAGAATGCTTAGGTGGATGTGTGGTGTGACCAGAAAGGATCATCTGAGAAATGACTATGTGAGGGGGAAACGGTGAAAGTTACGAACTTAGGAGCGAAGATACAGGAGGCAAGATTGAGATGGTCTGGTTATGTGATGAGGAGGGAGAATGAGTATGTGGAAGAAGGTCATGCAGATGGGTGTGGTTACACATGAAGAACTGGAATGTGGTTAGAGCCCGACAGGAGGATGTGGAGGAGACTCATTAGAAACAGCGACCCTACTTAAGTGGGATGAGCTGCAGAAGATGAAGATCTTTTTCATTTTCATATGTAATGATACATCTTAGGTAGTTAAATGAATTCACCTGTTCTAAAATCTTGTTATCTATTACTATTTTAGTTCTTACTGGATCATATCCTTTAAAGGCCATTGTTTTTAATTTTTCTGTTGATATTATAATTCCATAATCTTTGGCTATTTCATTTAAATTATCTTTCTGTAAGTTATCTTCAGAATTTGTAATTATTATTTGAATATTTACAGTCGTAGTAGGAGAGTGTTTAAGTTCGCAGTAGGAGAAAGTTGAATACCTTCACAGAAATTTTTATTCCATTTTATTATTATTTCATTTAGATAAATATTGAAGAGTTGCTGAAAGGGATCCCTGTTCAGACTCCTTAGTTTATTTCTCTCGGATATGATAGTTCATAATTTTATCTTATTTGTGTTTGATTATTTTCATATATATTATTATTATTTTATTATTATTATTATTATTATTTCGGGCGACTCCAGGAGTCCTTAGACTCATCGAGGGAGGCCCTAAACATCATGTCCACACAACTATGCGATTACATTCTCACAGTATCTATCATACCTTGCCTTGAACTCGTTCACCGTCATAGCACCCACAACAGACTCTGGCAGCTTATTCCACTCATTTACCACTCTAAAAGTAAAGAACCCAGCTCTAACACCCCTGCTAACCACACTCTTGCCCAGCTTCCATAGGTGTCCCCTAGTTCTCCCACCACCAGTCCTGATCTCGAAAATATCCTCTGAATTAATCCTATAGAATCCCTTTAGCAATTTGAATGTCTCAATCATATCTCCCCCTCCTCTGCCTATCAACTAGTTTCTGCAACCCACAAATCTTCAACCTGTTCTCATATGGTTCATTCCATAGACCTGTTATCATCTTAGTCACTCGCCTCTGGATCCTCTCCACCTCCTCCCCATCAAGAAGGAATCGAGGTGACCAAATCTGGGCACAGTAATCAATATACTTATGATAGCTTTTAGAATATTATTTGGTATTTATCTTTCTTTTAATATGTTAATTAAAATACATCTTTTAACTTTATCAAATGCTTTTTCAAAGTCAGTAAATGTGATATGAGTTTCTAAATTATATTCTCAACTGGATGGACAATATGAAAAAAATGGACAGGTGCTTCATTGACAGAGCTGAAAGCAAGTGTCAATCAAGGACTAACTGGAAGATTTCTAGGAGGAATATTTCCTAATATCTACCTAAGGTCCTTTGAGAGTTAAGGAAAAAGAAGAATTCTTAGAGAAAATATAAAGAAGAAAGGTAGAAATGGTAAGATATACGTTAAAAAAAAAAAAGATATGCGAGGATTATGAGACAAACATAAAAGAAGAATATCATACAAGTGATAGTGTTTTGGGGACTCAAGAAAGGAAAAAAAAAAGCTTAGAAATGCAAAAACAATATCTCAAAGAATGTGGAATGTTGGAATGGAAGCTGGAATATATGGTACAAATGCCTATTATCATCAAACTGAAATAAAATTGATCTGAAATGTATATTTGTAAAAGTTACATAGTGGCTAAAGCTCTCAGTACCAATTTATAAAAAGATTTTTAAAAAAAATGAATGTGAAAATTAAATTTCTATGCTAATCACTTCACGAATTATGCAGGCATTCATAAGCAGAAGTTTAAAAATCATTGAATAAAGTGGTGAAGAAAAAAAAGACGAGTTGTCAAGACCTGATTTAAACTTTGATTGATAGTAGAAAAATCATAGTGAGTTAAACTGGATTTTTTTTTTCTTTAATCTGGAAAAATTCATATGATAAATCATTCACTAAGAGAAAAACTGTTCAAACAATAAATACTGAACTCATATGTGTAGAATTTTATTCAGTATAATATATAGCTTATACTTAAGTTTCATGTCTAGAATTAAAGAATGTACACAGTGATGGCTATATCACGTTAAGACTTGCATGCTCTCATAATGCTATTTATAATCAACACGATCCAAATATTAAAAAAAAAAAAAAGCACTATTAAAAATGATATTCAAATAGAAGATATGCGTAATTTTCTACCAAGATGATATTATCATCATCATGTGGATATCCTCGTCATATTATTATCATGTACATGTCCTCATGAATCTTCCAAGTTAAACAGTTTCTATAGCAAATTTGGTATCAGTAACATAAAGACAGAGCCTCCATAGCTCAGTCGGTATAGACGAAGCCCTTTGGTCAGAAAGACCTGGTTTCGATTCCTGTCAGTGATGTGAGGAACCTTTATCTGGTCTGTATCTTTCGATGAAAGGTGAGTTAGCCAGTCTCATATTTCTGGGGCCAAAAAAACCTGAGTTTCTTCAGGTTTTTTTGGCCCCAGAAAACAGGTAAATCAGCCCTGTGAACACACACACACACACACACACGGGGATTACAGTCAGTACTGCCCTTCGGAGATGCAGCAAGGTATGACGAACCGACCACATTAAAATTCATCATGAACCCCTCATTAGGGGACTCTACCCCTCCTAAAGGGATGAATGAATCAATCAATCAATATAAAGGCAGAAAAATTAGGGGGGGGACAGGGAAATATTACATTTTTGGCAATGAATCTGCAACACGTTTTAATTGTTTATGCACAGTTTTTAATAAAGGTGGAAAATTAAATGTAAAGTATTGATAGAATAAGCAATGATAAATTTATATGGAATAGGCAGGAAACAAACCAAAACTCGTAAGCTAACGGTGAAGACTGTTCTGACTATCTGTAACATGGGAAATTCTTTCTCTCACTTGTTAAAGTAAGATAGTTGATCAGAAGCTGGAAATTATAGAAAGAAACCTAGGTTTGGAGAGTTTTAGTAATCATAATTTACATTTATGAATCTTTTGACATCAATTTTTTTCATCTTAAGAATTCTTATAATTTAGCAATTAGTTTGGTTTATCATAACTACATGCTGTTGGCACTTGCCATGTGTGAGATCATGCATATTTAGAAAAAGTGTTTTAGATTGTACCAGAGATCTGATATTTGTAATAATTTCAAGAGTCTTCTTTAGCTTGCATATTTCTGTAAATATTATACACTAATACTGTACCTGTTCTTTGTCATAAAGGACATTCTCATTTCACTTGAATGACTGTGTGGTAGCTGTTAACTCCTGCGTACCATATACAATAATCTGCAATTTATCTGACCACATTGAGAAGGCAATTTGCTATTCTGATAATTGATGGGTTGGATAAGTGAAATACAATTACATGGTGCTGTATCAGAAGTCAGTTTACATGCAATTACCAGTTAATTGAAAGGTTGTTGTTTTGAAAGTTGGATAAACAGTTGATTACGGAAGGTAACAACTGCACAGATCTATTTACCAAAGTCTCTTGGAGATGAGGAAGTAGAACAAATCCAGGTGAGTGACTATGATTGTGAGTGGTCTGTAGAATGCTCCTTTATGATGACAGACTATGAGTATGAGGGCTGCTGAAGTTGGTTGATAGGTGGAAAAAGAGATATGATAGAAACCAAGAGAGTGGGATTATTAAAATTGTATGCTAATGGTAAAAAGCATCAGAAATAAAGGAGCTGAGTTTGTTTATTGATTTAGCATGTCCAAAGATAACTAGTGTGAATAAATCAGTGTCTGAGGATGATGTAATGTGAGAAATAGAAATGGAGGGAAATAGAATTTTCTAGAAAGATAGGAAGGTGAAAAGAGGTGTGTGTCTGTGGGGGGGATGCTGTTAATAATAGCAATTGAATTGTGTTCACTAATAGTGGAAGCTGAAATTAGTACTAAGCATGAATATTTTGAAGTTGAGTGTGAAGCTGAAATTAATAGAATAGTATATCTTAAGAGGATGCTGTTATAGGTCAGAGAAGTTGAGAGAACTAGCTGTGAAATGTTTGAACAAATTGGTTAAGCACATAATCTTAATGGAATATTTCAGATCCCCTTGAAGTAAAGAAAACAGAAAATACTTTGCATTTATCTAGAATGCAGAAATTCCAGTTATGTGGATTTCTGCAAGGAATTCTGCCAAGTCAATTTCTAATGAATTCCATCTTGTCAGACATGCTGTGGGAATGGAACTGTTTGCTTGATTTTAAGATGATCTAATTTATTCAAGAAACTTAAAATTAGTTTCATCTAGTCTCATTTATCTTTGAAATGTTTCAATTGCTAGTTTTTCTTGAAAGTGGCATTAAAATCAGTAAAACAGAATTTATGCCTATTAAATCTAATATAGAAGGTATATTATCTGCAAAATTCCCTAAACAATTAAACACATTTGTAGACTTATTGGTATGTTAATTTTCTACAGAATATTTCTTTCAGATTCTTCAGAACAATATATTAAGACTCTTAGCTTGTTTAATATAGAAAAGTATTTGGGATATTTGAATGCAGTATGCTACATGTGAGTAAATGCCTCAAAATTGACATTTACTAGTGCTCCAATTTTGGTTTATCCTAAATTGGTGAAACCTTTTTTCTCTTTCTTTCTTTCTTCCTCTCTCTCTCTCTCTCTTTCTCAGCTGATGCTTCAATTTTGAATGACTTTATTGTCACTGTATCAGAACAGAAAGAGGGAGAATATCTTAAACTACTAGCTTTCATAACCAGGAAAATTAATAAAACAGGCTTTGGCAATAATCTTACCATTAAGAAAATTTAGATATGTGTCATTTAGGTTGGAGATGAATTTCATCACCTGGTGTGAAACTGCCACCACCCTGCTTATTGGAGACCTGAAGCGGCTAAAAAAATTCGATGTTGTCTCTAGAGCAGGGTTTCCAGATCATGTAAAAATAAATTAAAAATTGACAAAAATGAAAAAAAAAAAAAAATCTTTAGACCACACTCGAGACAAATGTACTGTAGGTTTAGTTGTAACCTTTTGTGGGCAGTAACCACATTAAAAAAAAAATATTAGGACAGCTCATTAAAATAAGATCTGATTCTGTTATTTCTATTATGAAGGATAAAAATAAGTTTATAATTAGGTGGGCACTGTAATTGCAAAAATACAATATTGATCTGACTTATATTCTAGGGTATGGTAGGGGATTAACATATTCATTTCTTTGGAGTCTGAATATCAGTTGCCTTGAATCAGGATGAAGAATATCAGGATTCATGCCATTGATAAAGAACTTGGTTCACAAATTGGGGGTGGGGGTTAGAATATATATGCAAGGTATTGACAGGTAAAACTCAACCAGATGCCTTTTTAAACTTAAAAATCTTATTATTAGAAAGACAGAATGCTAATATATAAATACAAAGGAAGGATGAAGTTTAAAGTATTAGCACCAATTCAAATGATGCTTTGGATCACTTGCGCTTTCTAAGATTCTGATATGCCAGGTCACCAAGGATTTCATAGGGAAGTTGGCTTAGTTCAATAAGAATTATCTTGGCTATCAACAATAACCCCAGCTTCCCTCATGCTTATACCAGAGCTCAAAATGTCTACAAGAAAATTGTTAATGCATCAAAAACCGATTTCCAAAGAGCCATAAAAGGAGGAAACTTGCATCATGCCCAAATGGCAATCATGTGTTTTTGTCTCTTGCCAAGCAGTTGACCATAACTTTTGCCCATTGCTGTTCTCACTGCTACTGTACTCAGATAGGTCTATTGCATTGTCACCCACAGAAAAGACAATCTCCTGGCATCATATTTTTTCCTCAAATGCCTGTAGATAATTTTGATAAATGTTCCCCAACCATTCCAAACACCCAACACTCAATGCTTCCTATAAGTTTTTACCAGAAAGTGATCAGAAAAATACTGTCCAAATAAGATACTAAAAGTCCCCTGGCCCTGACAGCATTCCTCGGTTTTCCTGAAGATTTGCACTCCAGAGTTTGACTCTTTTTCTGTGTTGCCTCTTTATGCTCTCTTACTCCACTGGCATCTACCCTACATCCTGAACACTAGCCATGCCCAACTTATTCTTTTGATGATTAAATCCTTACCATCAAACTGCCCATCCTCTTACCTCAATCCTCTCCAAAGTAATGGAGAGACCCATCAACACCCAACTCCTACACTACCTTGAAGCTACTCAACTGATAAACAACTGCTAGCATGGATTTTGCCAGTGCCATTCAACAGAGGATCTACTTACCTATGTCACCCACCTCTGGATAAGTACCATGGAAAAGTTTGGTAAATCCCAAATAGTTGCACTTGATATCTCCAAGGATTCATCCAGGTCTGGCACAAGGGCTTATTAAGTAAGCTGACATCATTCCTGTGACTTCTGAAACTGGGTTACTAGTTTTCTCACTGGATGCACATTGCATGTGATGAGAGATGGTTCCCTATCTTCTAATTATGCAACTAATGCTGAGTTCCCACAAGTTTCTCGCCTCTCACCCACCGTCTTTCCTCTGTTTATCAGTAACCAGCTCCAGTTCACCATCAGTCCAATACACAGTTTTGGTATCAACAGTACACTACATTCTTCCTTCTCACTTGACAAACCATTCTTCAATGAGACTCCGATGACTTTGTCAGTTTAATGCATGCAAAACAGTTCTGCCTTATTTCCCAGCCTTACCTCTGATGGCGCTCTAGGCAAGATGAGGTTTGGGGGGGGGGGGATTACCTTTATATTAAGACGTTCTTGGCATAAACACATTACAACCATTGCATCCGGAGGATTGGGATTCCTCTTTTGCTCACATAATGTGTTTATGCCTATATGATTAACCCTATACAAATCACAAACCTGCCTATCTATTGAGTACTGCTCATCCCAGCTTGTTTCATTTAGCAGTTTTTCAAAGTAATTACTCCATACTTCAAGGATATCTTTTTCTCCCATTTTCATGTCACCTCTATCATCTCTAACTCCTTTTACAGCACTCTTTCCTTCATTCCTAAGCTTCTTCAACAACCTCCAGAATATTTTGCCACCTTCTTGATATTTATTTTCTATATTCTTACCAAAGTCCTCCCATGATTTTTGTTTAGCTAGTTTTACGCAGTGTTTAGCATTCTTGCATTTGTCTCTGTATTCTCTAAGAGCACAAGCTGACTTATTTGCCAGGAACTTTTGATATGCTTTCTTCTTTTCCTTCACTGCCTCTTTAATTTCCTGTGTCCACCATGGAGTTCTAATTTTTCTATCCTTACAGACAACTTCATCACATGCCTCTCTAGCTGAATCAATCAATCATGGCTTTCTTCAAGGCTTGTCACTGAATCTCCAAGGTTTGATTCCTGTTCTCAAGCTCTTTCATTTTTTTTTCAATAATCTTTGTGTATTTTACTCAGATGTGAACTATCTACAGTTCACATCTGAGAGCTGCTCAACTTTTATTCGCTTTAAAACTTTCTTATGTTATTCTTTTCAATATGAAATTCAATTTTATCCTGCTCAAGACTAAATAGTGATCACTTCCAATTTCAAATCCTCTGTACACTCTGGTGTCCTGCACCAGGGAGAAAACATCACTATCAACAATAACATAGTCAATGAGACTTTTCTTATTCCTAGCCTCTTCTCTCCATGTGAATTTGTGCACATTTTTATGTTGGAACATGTTGTTAGTAATAACCAGTCCATGTCCTGAACAGAAATCCAACAGATATTTGCCATTATTATTAGCTTTGCTCTTTTCTCCAAATTTTCCCAAAATATTTTTGTACATCTCATAATCATTTCCTACTCTGCTATTTAGATCCCCAACAAGGACCATCTTTTCCTATTTCATTGTGTCAGTTGCTTGTTCTAAAGCCTCAAAAAATTCCTCCACTTCTACCTTAGTAGAACCTTCTGTGAGACCATAGGCACAAATAAGTCTCATTGTCCAGTTCCCCATTCTCATATTTTCCCACATTACTCTACTTGAGACTGACTGCCATTCAAGAAGATTAGCCTCGTATTTTGTGTCGAATACTATGGCTACTCCTTCTTTTCCTTGATTGTCATTGCCTGAATATAACATTGTGTATTTATTGCTCAGAAAGATCTCACCAGTTTTTGTCTTTTTTGTTTCAGTCACCCCTATTATGTCGATCTGGTACTTATCTAATTCCTCAGCTAGCTCCATTTCTTTGCCATTCAGGCTTCTTATGTTGATAGTACCGATCTTTAACTCTGGTGATGTTGAGTTGGGGTGTTTTCAGATTTGTTCCAGTAGCTGACTTTTTGCTGTTCACCTTGGTTCCCTGGCGAAAACAACGGGGGCCTTGTTTAACCGGGCGACGCCCCACCCAGCATGAAATTTTGTCATGTTGTACCATCATTTTTTATTTTGGTTTAACCAATAAGAATACAATTTGTTCGGCTAAATCCCAAATTGCCAGCCCATCCTCGTTCGTTCAGTATCCAAGTAGATACCCAACAGGGTGCACCACGAGAAGGTGAGAATTGGACATTAGGTCAGAAGCCTTGGTCAGTTCTCCGCATTCCTTTAAAGGCTATGTGGAGGTCTCCTCTGAATCTGGCAACAATAAAATGAATGATTCGGATGCATATGTTCCACAAGTCCTGTTTGCACAGCTGAAGAAAAACTGGATTTTGCTTTACATGGTTTTCACCCAGTTTTTCCTAGTGAGCCGGCCTTGTTAGTAAATCCTAGTACAGGGTACTTGAGCATAGATGAATACCTAGAAAGTAGTAGATACTGTTGAGTCTTTTAATAATGGTTTAATTCACAACACAAGAGACACTAATAAGAAAATAAATAATGTATTATATATTTACTTAGTTGCTGATACTTTACTGGTTTTATGTCCAGCATATTCAGAGCACAAACATTTTGTCACAGTACATAAACAGTAACAATTAGTTAACATTGGGAACAATTTAAAATTGTAGGTAATAGATGATATACTGTTTCCGCCACTCATAGGTTAATAGGAAAGATAAGTAAATTAAGTTCATAAAAACCTGACCATACATAAATTGTTGAAGAAAATAAAATCTATTTACACTAGAAGACTGTTTTATTGGATGATAAATACGATAAATCTAGTATTTAAAAAAAGGGTATACATCAAGAGGAGAGGCTGCAGACCCATAAAAAATTTTGAGAGCAGTTTTTTCCTGTAACTTTCAGAATTTAGGATGCAAGAAATCTAGAATCAGAATTATAAATGCACATTCTGATAGGCTAAAAAAAATATTTGGAAGTAGAAATTTAATTTTATTAGGACAATATATCAATAAAATATTAACAGATGAAAGACTCCCCCCTCCTTATTACATACTTCTTCCCATCCATCTCTTAGGACAGGTAGAGTCCCCTGATCACCGCAGATTAATGTAGCTGGCATTCTGCACTTCTGCATCTCCTAGGGACAATTATTTATGTCTGTAGATCTGTGTGTATGTTCATGGGGATAGTTTGCCTGTTTTCAGGGAAGAAAAATGCAAATTTCCGGAGGAGAACCCCCCCCCCCCCTCTACCTCTGTATGAGACCAATTGACTCACCATTTGATTGAAAAGACCTGATAAAGTTTCCTCATCACAGACCGAATTCAAACTGAAGTCTTTCCAACCAAAGGGCTCGTCTGTACCATTTGAGCTCATCACATACAGTCAGATAATATGAAAAGAAACAATTTAAAACCACATAATCCAAATGTTAAGTAAAAAAAGAAAGTGAAAAATGTTGGCAAAACACAGACAAGAAATTCAGCACTTAAAGTGTATAATTCATATGTAATATGAATTACACTTTTCACTGTTATTTCAGGGAATCTAAAAGGAATGAAATGACAACAAAGTAAATTGATGATGTTGATGAACTTAGAATTAAATAAATCAAGGGAAAGTGAAAATTCCTCAAAGTTAGAGAAGATAAAAAGATTATTTATTTCTTTAGAAATTGATTATTCTGATAGTAGTGATTCTCTAGCTATCAAAAGGCTTGTATACTTTTTTATTCCTACTCATTTGACAAATCAAAAATTACAGAAATGTGAAATATGGATTGGAAATAAGGTAGATTCACAGTTGTCCTAAGCATCAAATGAGACTTAAAAAAAGTAGTAAATAAATAAATCAACCTTGCAATAAATAAGCAATAAATCATCATTACAGTGTAACTAATAAGATCCTCATCATTATTTTAGATTTTGACATAAGCATTTACAGAATTGTAAATTTTTCAGTTACAAACACAATCCAACTAAATTTCCATATCAGATTAAGGAAGTAATTCATGATTAGTAATTCATTTCAGAAATTTTTGCATGGATAAGAATAAGAATTTTAATATAGTAAAAGGTGTCCTTAAATCATAAACTAATATTGGATATAATTTTTCTATTATCTCTAGATAGTAAAGCATAGAATAATCTAAGTTCACTAAATGAAACAGTAAAAGACAGTGTAGGTTTAAAGTTATTCAACTTGATCAGCATTTTAGGTATAAGCAAAATTTTTAAGAACTAAAATTTTTTCAAAAAAAAAAAAAGGATAAAAATGAATTCAATATGAAGGACAGTTATTTTCTGTAGAATTTTACTGTGAGAATTTAGCTATTTGGTCCAGTAAATTGATCATATATCTTAATAATATTCACTAATTTGTATTACATTTCAGTATTAGTGAGAGTCAGTGAATGAATAATTTATTATCTATGTTTAAACAGATCTCAGCTGTATTTTTTTATTTATTAATTTGAATATTTTTATCTAGTATATATTTTGCTTTTGTTTAGTCATGTTAAATATCATTTTCTGGACTTCTAAGAGAATTATTCTTTCAAGTCATTGTTGCACCAGTCAAATAAACTCATCATTTTTTTCTTTATCACACATTATAAAAATTATAAAAAAAAAAATGCAAACACAAATTATGTTAATAATGGGGTGGATAATAAATGGCATCAGTGCTAGAACCATATAAAAAACAAAGATAATTAGAAAAATAAAACTGTTATCAATGTTCAAGACTGTACAAGCAGAACTAATCATCTGAGGTAAACAAAAAAGGAAGCAGCAACTAAATGTAATGGGAGGTGAAAGATCAGAAAAGCAAGAATTTCAAACAAAAATAGAATAAAATGAGAAATTCAAGGAAAAGATCCAAAGGAAGAACAAGATAGATGAATTGATGCATTGAAGACTGCTTTAAAATACAGAAAAGTAAGAGCTGATCAAATTTACCAGAAGTCACTTGACATACTAACTCATTTTCAGTGATTGGTTAATTTGAAGTTGGGTAACTGAGATATGTTTTTTTTTTTTTTTTTAATTCTGATTGTTTATATCACTTTTCAGTGAGCATATAAGGATTTAAAATGTATTTCACTAAATGAATAAGCATCTTTTAGATTTATTTGTTCATCTGTCGATACACAAGGTAATCTGGGCTCTGAGTGGATGTATAGTATTTGGAATACTTACAAAAAATTGTTATGTATCTCAGTTTTTCTTGTAATCAGACTATTTGCACAGACAAAATAAGCAAAACAAAATTCTGTAGTACATAAGTCAGAAATGGTCAAACTTTGCGCTGTTGATTAATTTTTTTCAGAAGTACCACAATACAATAACAATCATTAAATATCTGAAATTTGTTAGCCATCATGATAGTTATCTTTATTATTATTATAGAAGACCTCCAGTGAGTCAGAGATTCATTGAAGGAGGCCACATATCATGTCATATCCTCTCTTGAATTCATTCTTGCTATTTGCAATCACAACCTTTAAAGGCAAGCTATTCCAGTCACTCACTGCTCTATGAGAGAAAATCTACCCCTCACACCTTTCTTGACTCATTCTCAACTTCTATGGATGTCCTCTCCTCACTCTTCATAAAATGAAACATTCCATCTATTTGTATAGTGTATTGAAAAGTTTGTAGGTCCTATCATATCACCTCCTCTTTCTTCTATCTGTTAGAATCTACAGTCCGCAAATTCTCAGTCCTCTTCTTAATTTACATTCCAAAGTCAGCACTCTCTTTTGCTCCCTCTCCACTGTATCTGTGGTGGAATTACCATATTTACTCGAATATAACTTGCCCTCGTATATATCTCACACCCCTGATTTTACTTTAAGAAAAAAGAAATTAAAAATTTAATTATTTAAGAGGGAGATGTTAAATCCTGTTTTTTTTATAGCCGGGTACGAAACTCGGGTCGAAATGACTTGATTTCGACCTGAGTTTCGTACCCGGCTATAAAAAAAAACAGGATTTAACATCTCCCTCTTAAATAACAAATTCGCCAGTAAGATAGCCTTTTGGCTTATTATCTCTGAAGAAATTAAAAAGTTTTGCATATAGTTTGCACACGAAAAAAAGTTTAAAACTTGAAGTAATAGCGAGTGAATGTTGTTATGGCAGTTTCAGATATTTTGGAATTTATTTCAACTAAACAATTGTTAGCTTGTCTTCATCGTTGAGTCACACAATCTTTTGTTAATACCACACCAATCATATGCATGTAAGAACCTTCCACAGTGATCACACCTGAAAACATCAATCCTTGATTGATAGACACCAGCCAAAAACATTGCAAAGACTATGGCAATACCCAGGGAATGAGTTGGGGTCATTATCTACCAACATCTGGACATGCAGAAGCTCTCAGCAAATTGGGTCCCCAAATGTTTGAATGCCAACAAAAAGAGAACGTGTGCTGTCATCTCAAGGAATTTGGGGTCATTTTGAGAAATCAGGTGCAAAATATTTGACTTGTATTGTGACTTTTGATGAAACATGGCCTCATCACTATGACCCAGAGACAAATGCCAAGAGCATTGTCTTTGGGGATATGGATGGTGTAATTCTTACCAAGTACCTAAAAAAAAAAAAAAAGTGAAACTGTTACAGCAGCAGTCAGTGGAGTAAAGACATAAAGGTTCTCCACAGTCAAAGAAGTTTCAAACCCAAAAGCCATCAGGAAAGGTTCTTGGCATTGTCTTTTGGGATATGGATGGTGTAATTCTTACCAAGTACCTCAAAAAAAAAAAAAAAGGTGAAACTGTTACAGCAGCAGTTTATTCAACAGCTCTGAAGGAAAAATGCTATGGGAAACTGAGCAGAGGCATGTTGCTTTTGTAAGACCTGCTTACACTGCTCATAAAACCCAACAGACAATACACAACTTGAGCTTTCAATGTCTGCCTCACCCAATTTGCCAGACCTTGCCCCATTTGACTATTTCCTATTCCCAAATTTAAAGCAAGACTTGAAAGGAACAAAATTTACCACACAGATGATGAAATCGTATCTGCAGCTGAGGACTGGTTTGTGAAACTAGGGAAAGACTTTTTTCCTCAGAGGATTGCAAATGATGTAGCTATGTTGTAACAAGTGTATAACATGGGAATATGTAGAATAATGTGTAAGTTATATGGTTCTACCTCAGTTCCTTCATGGTGATTATCACAACTTTTCAGCATACCCTTATATGATAGTTCTCATGAGAATTGCAGTAATACTATCATCAATAAAAGTCAACTTGGAATGTTATCAAATTATATTCTATGTCAACAATACATTATGTAAAATAGCCTGCTATGTACATTTGGTCATTATACTTAAGTTGCAGTGCGGTGATTTTCACTCATTCAAGATCATTGGGGGGGGGGGGGGGGAACCATCCACAAAAGATTGGTCAAATGATAGTACACTACTACTGTGGATGAACAAGAAGGAACTTATTCGGATTTGCAGAGTCATGAATTGTATTCCTTCAGAAACAAAGATGGCAGACTGTTCCAGACAGCAGCAGTCAAATGGATGAATGAGGAGGGAGGAAAAATTTGTTGTGTGAATTTTAAGATGCATTGTGTAGGAGTGTTGATTAGTTGCTGCATGCATTTGACACTCCTACACACTGCATCTTAAAACTCACACAACAAATTTCTCCTCCTCCTCATTCATCCATTTGACTGCTGCTGTCTGGAACAGTCTGCCATCTTTGTTTCTGATGGAATACAATTCATGACTCTGCAAATCTAGATAAGTACCTTCTTGTTCATCCACAGTAGTAGTGTACTATCATTTGACCAATCTTTTGTGGATGGTCCCCCCCCCCCCCCAATGATCTTGAATGAGTGAAAATCACCGCACTGCAACTTAAGTATAATGACCAAATGTACATAGCAGGCTATTTTACATAATGTATTGTTGACATAGAATATAATTTGATAACATTCCAAGTTGACTTTTATTGATGATAGTATTACTTACTGCAATTCTCATGAGAACTATCATATAAGAGTATGCTGAAAAGTTGTGATAATCACTATGAAGGAACTGAGGTAGAACCATATAACTTACACATTATTCTACATATTCCCATGTTATACACTTGTTACAACATAGCTACATCATTTGCAATCCTCTGAGGAAAAAAGTCTTTCCCTAGTTTCACAAACCAGTCCTCAGCTGCAGATACGATTTCATCATCTGTGTGGTAAATTTTGTTCCTTTCAAGTCTTGCTTTAAATTTGGGAATAGGAAATAGTCAAATGGGGCAAGGTCTGGCAAATTGGGTGAGGCAGACATTGAAAGCTCAAGTTGTGTATTGTCTGTTGGGTTTTATGAGCAGTGTAAGCAGGTGTGCAGTCTTGCAAAAGCAACATGCCTCTGCTCAGTTTCCCATAGCATTTTTCCTTCAGTATCTCCTTCAATTCCTTCAGAGCTGTTGAGTAAACTGCTGCTGTAACAGATTCACTTTTTTTTTTTTTGAGGTACTTGGAACAGATTTGACAGAGAGTAGGGGTATTATTATTATTATTATTATGTGACACCTCCAAGGAGTCCTTGAACTCATCATGGGATTGCACACCTCCACTATAACTCACCATCTCCTGATTAATGCTAATCTGATGAACAGTGGCCATAGTAGTATTTATGGAAGATGGTGCAGTCAGACTGAGCACCTGTGTGAAAGTGAATGAAATGGTATTAGTTAAAGCAAGGTCAGTCTGCCCTTTTCTATACAGAGTCCTTAAGGGCATGATCCGAGATGCGAGAACAGTATTCAATGGTCGAACAGACTTGTGATTTGTGTAAGGTTAAAAGCTGTTTGGAGTTAAAATATCACCTCAGGCAAAAAAGAAAACAAAATTTTTGGAAGCAGAGAAGGCAATGTTTATTAATGTGTTTGTGCCAGGGGAGAGATTGAGGTTAGTGTTATTCCAAGAAGATAAATCTCATCATGTATAATGATTTGGGTATTGTCAAAAGTAAGGCTCGAAGAGAAGGAACAAATGATTTTTTTTCTATTGGTAAATTTGTTTTGGTAAAATTGTATTGGTAAAATGATTCAGAATAACTCCTATCTTGCTGAATGGAATTTTAATGAAAATTATTAGATTGCTGTTAAAATTGATAGCATCATTTCTGTTTTAGTTTCAATGTGACCATTCCAGTGGCAAAATGCAAAATTTACTTTTTTTTGTTATTGTTTTAAATGAATAACTGGGTTTATTTCACATTAAACACAAAAACTAAGAAAAGGCACAAGTTTCTCTACCCTGATATGTTGTAGTTTCATCAAAGTCCTAGTTAACATAAAATGCAAAGAAAATACCCCATGTAATACCCTAAACCCTTTAATAATATAAACTGAAAATTCTAGTGTCGTTTGCAAAAATTATTTATCTATTTATCATCATCTTTGCATTTTATGTTAACCAGATTATTGCTCTCTACTGATTGTTAGAATAGAGTAAGGATGTCAAATATTACAAGCATCTCAATAAATCTGTTTTGCTAGAAAGCAGTATGAGGAAGTTGGTAACAAACATAACATGAGACTGGAAATTTCTTTTGTTCTTTTTCCCCTTAGTTATGAATGGCTTTATCATATTATTGTAGATATTTCTTTACTGATATTAATGTTAACCACAGTAACCCTGAAAAAGCTATGTTAACATAAGAATTAACATAGCATAAGAATATTATTATTATTTTTCCAAGTTTCTGTTTTTATGAAAATAAACAGTTATTTATAAAAAGAAATTTGCTGTTGTAAAGTATTCCTATATCTCACCAAAGTTAAATCTATAGTACAGTTGTTCTGATAAAGAATGTCACTACAAGAATGTGATTAAGAAACACAATTTTCTGTGATCCTTTTCCTTGTATTGATTTTTTGACTTCTTGATAATGTGGCATTCCCTTCTGTCACACTTTCATGACCATTTTTTTTTTTAAAATGACAATCCCATCCAAAAAAGGTTGTATCTACCATCTGAAGACATTCACAAACATCGAACACTACAGTAGAAAAACCCTAGGGAGTTCTTTCGATATGTATCCAGCAAAAAAAAAAAAAAAGATTATGATTGGATAAAATGGTATAAGGACAACTGCTACAGAGGATATATTTGAGATATTTAATAAGCATTTCATAAAGGTCTTTCATCCTTATGAATGTGACATCATGTGGAGTTTGAAAGCAGTGGATGATGAGCAGGCAGGACTGACTGTGAGTGAGCAAAAGGTATTTGGAGAATTGAGCAAACTTGGTGCTAATGATATATCATCACATATTTTGATATATCACAGGAAGTTTACATCTGCCTCAGCATATTTGTTTAATATGAGTCTTACATTGGGTGAAGTTCTAAAGGAGTGGAAGGAAGGCAACATTGTACCGCTTCATAAGGGAGGTGACAAAACTCAAGTTTCAAATTATAGGCCAATCTATGTGTCAGCTGTTGTGATTAAAGTGTTGGAGAGGCTAGTGAGAACCAGGATCCAGAATTTGGTTGACAGCAGTGGTATTATCTTTGATACATAGCACAGATTTGCTAAAGAGGTCATATTTTAGTAATCTGCTTACATTGATTAGACTGAGTGGATGGGTACATGAGTGGGGATGTCAGTTCAATGTTGGAAAATGTAAGATATCAAAATTTGGAAAACAAAGATTTGATGTAGAGTATACACTTAGTGGGAATATGGAGAAGGTTGAAGAAATAGATCTTGAGGTAATGGTGGATAAGGATCTAAAATTTAGAGGACACATTGCTAAAATTGTGAGGACAACACAATTAATTCTGGCAGTGATATGGAGGACACTGACTTGTAAAAGTAAGGAGATTCTGTTCCATTGTACAATATAAGGTTGATTAGACTTTAATATTTTATTTATTTTTATTTCATTTGCAGAACCAGAGTATAACAGGTTCAGTAACCCTTTTTTGTATGAGATTTCTTTAAAATAATAATAAAAAAAAAAACTTGTTATTCTGATATATGCAAAGGAAACATTTGGATAATTAATCATTAGTACTGTGCATAGATTTGGTCACCTGGCGAAAAAGATGCATTTGTGCAATTTACAGAGTCTAGTGCAGTGCTTCCCAAACTCCTGGATGTCAGGGCCCCCTTTGCAAAAATTAAAATATTTCACGGGCCCCCTCGAAAAAAAATCGTAATAGAGAGATATATTATTATTATATTTATTGTATTTATATTCAATACAAAACATACACAGCAAATATTGCAAAAATTAAATGCATATATTACATTTTTTGCCGTTTGGTTCTGAAGACGATGCGTGCTGTTCTGGTAAAATATGAAATACTGTCCTTTTTTTGAGTCTGTTTCTGCTTCTTCTGATTGTTCACGGGAATTTTTTTTATTTTTTATCAGCCACTTATCCGTCTCAGGGTTAAATTTTTTAACATAGAATAGATCAAATAATATCACCACTTACCGATACTGGCACACCACAGACTGATAACATGAAATTAGTGAATATTAACTGAATAAGAGAATCCCCAGACCAGGAACATTTTTCTCTTTTGTGACTTTTCTTCCTTTAAGGTAATTAAGCCTAACACGAAACAGACAGCAAAGGCAGGTTATTAAAACGTGCATATGATTGGTGCGGTATCAACAAAAGATCGTGCAACCGAAAGATAAAAGCATAGCTGACAATTGAGTTGAAATGCTAACACTCTCTTCAACCGAATTCCATATGTGAAACTGCCATAACATTCATTATATATATATATTACTTAGTTTTAATTTACGAATTTTAACATGTTCGGTTGAATTTTATTGCTGCCTTGGGAAATCGAACTCACACACATCTAATTAATAACAATAGTTTTTGGTTAGATACTGTGTTTGCCCATGCAACATATGGTTTTGTTTCAATCTATACAGCATAGTTTCTGTATGAGGGGACATGTGATTCATTAATTAGTGTGTTTTTATTGTCTCTAATTGCACTATTTGTTGAGAAATATATTACACAGACTCCTCATACCTTATTCACTGGCATAATAAAAGTACTTGATTTTATTGCCTCTGCAGTATAGTGGCTGTTAGGGAGGGCATGTTGTTTACCACTCCAAGCATCTCCCCACATGAACTTATTTAAGCTTTTTTTCATGTGTGAAGTATATGCGAAACTTTTATTGGTAACAGAAAACTAGCTCGGATGACAGTGATAATATAAAACGAGTTTTGATATGTATATAAAGTCAATATCAACAGTCCCTGATTACGAACGCGTGATGAAAGGGACAGGAAGATTTGGAGCTTCCCTGGAGAGCATTCGAAGTAAATACAATTAACCACTGCTTTGAAATGAAGCATGAATAAGCAATATTTACTAATATTCATTAAGTGCTGAAATACGCAGGAAGCAAAGTTTGTGAACCAACACCAATGTGTGAATTTTTCCATTAAAATATAATAAATAATAAAAGTTAAATATGTTTCTTTTAAAATAAAAAAAATCTACTTAGTCTTAAATCATTTTAAATTTGTTTTCATTATTTCACGGCCCCCCTCAACAAAACTTATGGTCCCCAAGGGGACCGCGGCCCACAGTTTGGGAAGCGCCGGTCTAGTGGATAGGAGGAAGAAGAGTGATATGATAGAGATGTACAAGTTGGTAAGTGGTTGTTATCGGATTAATGTTGAAGTTTTTCATAAAATGGTCTGTGATGGGGTGGAACCAGCAGTCATCCTTGGAAGCTGTTATATAAGGATTGTGTGAAAGAAGGGGTGAGAAGCAGCAGATTTTTTGCATGGAGAGTTGTGAGTAATTGGAATGCATTGCCTGAGAGCGTGATGTCTGCAGATAATTTTAATGCATTTTAAGGCACAGTATGATTAGCTGTGTCTATGACAATGGGACCTCCTGCAATGTGTCTTTGACTCCATGTGGGTCTTGGGATAATAAGAGAATAATAATGCTACACAACCTAGGATTTAATATTGATCTTTAATATCCACTTTTTCTATGTAATTACTATGAAGCCATATTGCTTTTTCTCTAGTAATTACATTTAATGGGATATATTTCATACTAATGATTACTTATCTGAATGTTTCCTTGGTCAACACACATCAGATTAACAAGTTTTTTTTTTTGTTGATGTTTTTTTTTTTTTTAAAGAAATTTCATACAAAAAAGGGTTACTGAATCTGTTATGCTCTGATTTTGCAAATGAAACAAAAATGTAATAAATAAATAAAAATAAATCATATAAATATTAATAGGGAGGTATTCACAGTTAGGTTGAATTTTGATTTAATTGGTGAAGAGCTCTTCATAGCTAAACCACTCTAGGAAGATATAATTAGATAAATTTTGGACAAACGTTACACTTCATAGTGATATCTGCAGGCAGACATGTATAAAGGGAATGGGTTTGTAATGGGGATTGGAATAAACTGCTGAGTGAAAGATTATCAGTAACTTGGTATCTAAACAATGATACTTTAACATCTGGAAAGAAGTGGCATAATTAGATAAAATTCATACAGACAGTACTCTCATAGTAATATCTGTATATAAGACATGCAGTGGAAAGGGGATATTTTTGTTGATATAGATTGGAATAAGGAGTTATCAAGGGTTATGGTGTCACCATGAAATTTTACCAGGCTGTAAAGGATGAGTTTGCACTCTGCATGATGAACAGAAAATAATTTATTTTTTTATCTGACTCACACATGGAAGTTTCAAAACTTATAGCACATCATGTGTGGATAGGAAGGTCAGAAGAAAGGAGGAATTTGTATCTGTGTTTCTTGGACAGCTGAATATTGTGGTCTTTGGGAATGTAATGGTGTGAGACTGCCCTGCTTATTAGAGGCATAAAGTGACTTCAGAAAGTTCCATGTTTAGTCTCTGAAGCAGGATTTCCAGACTATGTAAAAATAAGCAAAAAATACAATAATAATAATAAATAAAACTGATTTTTTAAAAAAAAACTTCTTAACCCATACATGGCACAAAATGTACTATAGGTTTGCAAATAACCTTTTGTAGGTGGGAGCAACATTGAAAAAAAAAAAAAAAAATCCATATAAAAATCCTTCCTAACCTAACCTAGACCAGCATCTGGTGGCCTTCTTATGGATTTGGAAGAAGGGAGAAATGATGGTGGCTACTTCAGGAGAACATTGTCTATGAAAATACCTATAGAATAAATTTAAAAATCAGTTTTATTTCTTTCCTAGTGCTCTCAATACTCCATTTAACCTCCAACATGATAGTCGATATCCTCTGTAGGCATGGTATGGTATTCTTGATACCATACCATGTTGAATTAGTGGAATGTTGTAGAGCTGTGGTGCATTCCAGGTAATACCCTCTTCAATTTAAATCTGCATGTGTATAATAAAAAGGATTTCTTCCACTGGAAGAAATCCCTTTTTCAGATATTACTGATATTACTGAAAATTTACTTTTCAGTAATATCTGTATATAAGACATACAGTGGAAAGGGGATATTTTTGTTGATATAGATTGGAATAAGGGGTTATCAGGGGTTATGGTGTCACCATGAAATTTTACCAGGCTGTAAGGATGAGTTTGTAATACCTTATCAGCCATAGTATAGGTATTGGACATATTTTTTATCTTCTTTCTGGGTAAAAGTTAGTTTGGTGAAGATAGATAACAGGATAGGAGTAGCTACTTTTTTGTAATAAATTTAGTTTAATCCTTTATCCAAGTGTAAGCAAACAAAGTTTGCATCAGAAATAGCTTCAGGACTGAGGCAACTCGTGGTAAAGGTGGACCAAGCTCTCATCGCTCCTTGTCTTAGTGTCTCCCATAATGCAAAGCACCTCTTGTGGACATGTGAAAAACTTCTAACATCCTTCTCTAAATCCAGAGTAATTTAATAATAAGGTGAGACATCTTTTGACAACTCGTATAGGTAAATATGACTTCTTCATTGCTTCTGCCTTAGTATCACCACCTCTAGGTCTGGCTCCCACTGACGAAACTCCAATAAAGGTCGAAACCGGTCTGGGTAGTGGCCCTTCCCTTAATGCATAGCATTATACATGTCTGCAAGGAGATGTGCTTTGCATTATGGAAGATACTATGACAAGGAGCAATGAGAGCTTGGTCCACCTTTACCACAAATTGCAAACTTTGTTTGCTTACACTTGGATAAAGGATTAAACTAAATTTATTATAGTCTAACAAAGTGGAAAAATAACTTCCAACAGCTACTTTTTTGTTAAGAACTTGGAGGTAGATCAGATGTATCTTTCTCTTTAGTAGATATTTCAGAGATTTCCCCAAATGGGTGAAATCTCAAGGGTGGGGGTATGTGGAATACTCTGATGGTACAACACAATATGAAATGCCTATGATAGCAATATTTGTGTGTGGGTTCATGCTGTTTCAGGAAATTGACATAGACTAAATAATTAAAATTTTACTTATTATTTCCTATATTTTGTTAAGTGAAATTTGTATCTTTGGGGATTAATATTGTATCGACATCTGCATTCAAGCACACTTCAGTAAATGATATAGAACAGGAGAAATACAGTAAGGCTTATAGTCTTAAAACTATGTCACCTATTGGCTTTGATTGGGTATTCTTAACAATTGGGCTGATTGTCTGCAAAGGAAGTTTTTCAGTATGAGAGGCAATTTGATGCAGCCATATTTGTTCAGGTTGGGATAGTTTGTGCAGCAACAGATTTGAAGAAAAGCCTCTCAAATTTAAACTTGCTCTGTTAGAGTAAGGTGGCTTTTTCCCCATCGGATCCTGTGATAGGTATCCAGAGCATGGTCTGCCAGACCATGGCCATAGTGATGAAAACAGATGTAATCTTGGTGTTCTGATGTTTGGCTGTCCTGCCTGTGTGGTCATAGTATGAATAGTTGCAACTGCAGGGTACCTGATAGATCACAGGTAAATCCAGATGTTACAGTTGGTATTTAGGAGAGCAAATAAGGGATGCTAACTTTTTGTGTGGTTTGTAAGTAGTTACAAGATTGTGCTTTTTTTACTTAAGTATAAAGAGCTAATAAGCTTCATTTCGGCAATGAAAACATTACTTAAATTAAGGGGATATTAAATCCCGCATAGTTTTAAAACCGAATAAGAAACTCAAAGATCGGAATCAGAGAGTTTCTTGCCAATTATAGTAAACTATAAAGTATTGGTGACACTAGCGTTAGCCAATGCAAGTGATCCTAGTACGTAGTACAATACCAGGCAACTCGTTGCAAAGGTGGAGGAAGTTCAGATCGCAATTCTTAGGTATTTTCCATAATGTAAAAACACATTTCCTTAGAAATGTATGCTGTTATTACATTATGGAGGGAGGTCACTACCCAGACCGGTTTCAGCCTTTTTTGAGGCTTCATCAGTGAGTAGCTAGACCTAATACCAAAGTGTATAGCGAAAAGAACTTATGTACTCTGCAAACAAGTTTACCAAACAGGTGCAACCATTAAGTTACTTAAGTATAAAGAGCTAATAAGCTTCATTTCGGCAATGAAAACATTACTTAAATTAAGGGGATATTAAATCCCGCATAGTTTTAAAACCGAATAAGAAATGAAGTTTATTAGCTCTTTATACTTAAGTAACTTAATGGTTGCACCTGTTTGGTAAACTCGTTCGCAGAGTACATAAGTTCTTTTCGCTATACACTTTGGTATTAGGTCTAGCTACTCACTGATGAAGCCTCAAAAAAGGCTGAAACCGGTCTGGGTAGTGACCTCCCTCCATAATGTAATAAGAGCATACATTTCCTAGGAAATGTGTTTTTACATTATGGAAAATACCTAAGAACAGCGATCTGAACTTCCTCTACCTTTGCAACGAGTTGCCCGGTATTGTACTACGTACTAGGATCATTTGCATTGGCTAACGCTAGTGTCGCCGATACTTTATAGTTTACTATAATCGGCAAGAAACTCTCTGATTCCGATCTTTGAGTTTCTTATTCGGTTTTAAAACTATGCGGGATTTAATATCCCCTTAATTTAAGTAGTGCTTTTTTTTTTTTTTTTTTTTTAAGATCTTGGCCACCTTTTCAGAGGCCACAGATATAAGGAATGGTGATGGATTTGTTGTACTCTGTTTGGAGGTGGGGGGGTGGAAGGTGGAGTGTGGATATGAGGTAACATTCTTTTTATCTGGTAGGGTGTTGCCATTGGCTAAAAAAGATGTTTTGTATGTTGTTGAGTTCTGTGGTAAGTGCAGTGTTATCAGAACAAATTAATTTTGTCCTGTGGATTAAGTGTTTTTATAGTGTCATATTGTGACTGTTGAATGTATTTTGTGTGTGTGTGTGTGGGGGGGGGTTCTACAGACAGAGAAGGTCTATCTGGTTGTCTTGGAACTAGGGTTTCTAGGGAAAGCAGACCATGTTATTTTCTATTTCTGTTGTGAATTGGATTCTTCGATGTTAGCTTTTCAAATGAGAAGGTGTGTGACTGCCATAATTGCAGTCTATAATTGCAGAAAATAAATGTTACATTTTTTATTATTTAAAAAAATTGCTTTTTTTGCTACTTAATGGTGGGTTGCCAGATCTGAAGAAATAATCCAGCTGTTTGCTAAGTAAAGAAACTAAAGCAGTTAAGAAAAATATTTTCCATTTGAATATCTTAACATTAATCTGTTATCAAAATTTTTGAATCTAGTTTTTAGCAGACTTATCAGCTAATATAATACTAGCAGCATATTTTTTGAATATTTTTACTGAAGTTAAATGAATGAAAACAAGCTTATATTTTATATGAAATGAATTTAGTTTTGCATTTTTTAGGACCAAAGGCCTAATAGTAGATCCAAGATGACAGACATGGGAGAAAAACCATGGTGAGTAGCAGTCTGATAAAATTATATTATTTTGTTGTTATGTATCATAGTTTCCCCCATGAAAGGTTGGTGAGTACATCACACTTTCAACTAACTTTTAAACACAATATGACATTTTTTTCAAGCCAGTTCAGACATTCAGTACACACACACACTGAATAATGAAAATTATCTGCCACTGTTGTATTTAAACCAGTAGCCTTCTTTTTTTTTTTTTTGCAAGGCAGGGATGCTATCCATTCAAGCCAGCCTAGGTTCTCTAATATTGAATATCTTGAATGCCATATTAAAATTATGAATTTATGATCTTGAATAAGAACAGAATTAGAATGCTAACAGATATTTATCTCTCTTTTTCTACATCTCTCTTCCTCTTGAAGAACTAGACACTGCAGTTATTGTTCTCATCACATTAGAGCAGCAGCATAACTAAAATATGTTTGTTAGAAAGGGTGCTAAGATAATAGGGTATCACAAATTAATAATAACACTGATCAACAAAAAAAAAAACCTCATTGTTTCCTTCACTGAACATATTGTTCTTAATCAAATCAAATGCAGTATTAAAAATGTAGCCTAGAATAACATATTTGGATAAATTGGTATAGCTTACACTTTTACTTTTGTGTTAATAAGGACAAAATGTTGCACTTATTAACATTAAAGATTAGAGACCTGGGGAAAATAATGGTCAATATTAAAGATTTAGGACCAGAGGGATGATGGTCAATAGTAAGATATGAGGAAGTGGTTGTGTCATTGTATGAAACATTATTCAGCCAGTACATGGAAAATATCTCCATATTCTTGTAGAGCATAGAAAGACTAAAGCAGTGTATCATTGAATTAACATGTTTGTTTATAATATATATATATATATATATATATATTTTTTTTTTTTTGTTGTTGTTTTGTTTTGTTTTGTTTTAATGGTTTATCTACTTTAGTCATGTACAGACATACCTGAGAGGATTCATTGAATGTAAGGATGATGCATATTTGGGGATCATATTTAAGCTGCAAACTAATACAAAACATGTAATTAACATATATAAAAACTTTAATTTTTTACTTCCTGTTCAGTTTTAGTGTAGCCCTCAGAGAAGAGACCAGTGTTTTAGCTGTATCTAGTGTTAACAATAATGGTCTTCCATACCTTCTGTCATTTTTTGCTATCTACTTTGGCAGCTACTGTTGCCATCCCTCATCACATCACATCCTCCCACTTTGAAAATAATCCAAGTCCAAGAGATTCTGTAATTGTGCTTCATGTGTTTTTTGTATCCGTTTGCTGGATAACATTTTAACAATTTATTTTACCTCTTTTATGATATGATGCAGCGAATATATGTTTGCATCTCTTTCTTTTGTTAGGTAGGTTCAAATCAGCATTAATGGTAAATGTTAATGTGATATCTTGTCACATTAATATTTACTATTAATGCTCAAGGGTCTTCTCTCAGCTATCTTTCCTTCCCTTCAGTTTGTTTAATTTTGTATATAAGCTTTTCTCAGTTTTGCTGTTTGACAGAATATTATTTTTCTTTTCTGTTATAATTTATATAGCATTTCTTTGCCAGGGCATGAACTTATTTAGCTGTACTCAGTGGTGTGCTGGAGCTGGCTGTTAAACTGATAATGGCTATAAACTATAGAGTGGCATGCACTTCACAACCAGTCTGTTGTGAAGTCAAGTGGACACCCTTCATATTTTTAATTCAACAAACCTTGCAGTGTTCATATATATCTCAAGCTACAAGGTCCTCCATAATTTGTGCCTTAGACACTGGTTTCCATTCTCTATTTCAACCCTATCAACTTCAACACCACCAGAACAAACTTTTGCATTATTTCACTCAAAAGAGAGGGTGCTTAACCCAAACTCACCTTTGATAATATCCAGATCTACATACACGTCAAGTATCCTCCTCTTAAACTGACTTAATACATCCAGCTTTGCCTGGCATTCTTGTTCTCTCTCCGCAACCTATTGGTTGGTGGGTAGCATGGGCTGTTGATAGTGGTCTTCTGTTTTGTGCTGTTAGTTTGAATGTTTGGTAGTTTCATCCATTTTTGATGTCATTCATGTATTTTGTTCTTGGTCTGCCTCTACCAGATCTTCCCTCCATCATTCTCTCAATCAAATTTGTAGTCCAGTCTGAATGGCTTAATAGGTGTCCTATCATGTTATTTCTCCTTTTTCTAACATATGTAAGTATGTTTATTTTTTCTTCTGCCTTTCTTAATACTTCTTCGTTTGTAACGCTTTCTGTCCATAAGATCTCCAGCATTCAGCACCAACACCACATCTCGAATGCTAGAAGTCTTAATTTAATAATAAGGTAGCACACCTTTTGGAAACTCCTATAGGTAAAGATGACCTCTCCATTGCTTCCGCCTTGGTATCTCCACCTCTGGGCCTGGCTCCCACTGACGAGACCTCAATAAAGGTCGAAACCAGTCTGGGTGGTGGCCCTTCCCTTAATGCATAATATTATACATATCCACAAGGAGATGTGTTTTGCATTATGGGAAATACTGGGATAGAAGTGATGATAGCTTGGTCCACCTTTGCTCCGAGTTGCCTGGTATTGCACTATCTTTCCTCAGTCCTGAAGATATTTTCAGGTGCAAACTTTGTCTGCTCACACTTGGATAAAGAATTAAACTAAATTTATTAGAGTAGCCATAGTATTAAACACTAAATATGAGGCTAATCTTCTTGAATGGCAGGCAGTCTCGAATAGAGTGATGTGGACAAATATGAGAATGGGGAACTGGACAATGAGACTTATTTGTGCCTATGGTCCCACGGAAGGTTCTACAATGGTAGAAGTGGAGGAATTTTTTTGAGGCTTTAGAGAAAGCAACTGACACAATGAAAAAGGAAAAGATGGTCCTTGTTGGGGATCTAAATAGCAGAGTAGGAAATAATTGTCAGACATACAAAAATATATTTGGAAAATTTGGAGAAAAGAACCAAGCTAATAATGATGGCAAATATTTATTGGATTTCTGCTCAGGACATGGACTAGTTATTACTAACACAATATTCCAACATAAAAATGACAAGGATGTACATTATCCCCCTCTGTTATTCATTATCTATATGGATCACATTATGAAGGAAAGAGGTATTAAACCTGATATCAAAATTGGAGATGTTAATGTTCAGCTCTTTGCTTTATGCAGATGATGTTATACTTCTAAATAAATCCGCTACAAGCCTGCAAGATTCCCTGACTAAAGTGAATAACTGTTGTAATAGATATGATATGAAGGGCAGCATTAAAAAGACAAAGACAATGAAAATAGGGAGAAATATTGAAAACATCAACTGCATTGTAAATGGAGAACCTGTGGAACAAGTAAAACATTTCAGCAACTTAGGCACGATTTTTAGTGAAGGTGGTAAATTAAATATGGAAATAGACAACAGAATCAACAAAGCTGGTATGGTAGGAAGTCAAATGAATAAATTTATATGGAATAAGATAGAAATTAGCCTAAACACTAAATTAGCTGTATACAAGACAGTGTTCGAGTCAATTTTAACTTATGGATCTAGGAGCTGGGTTAGAAATAAAACATTTGACTAAAGACTAGAGACTAAAACTGTGAGAGTCCTAAGAAAGATTAGGGGGCATGAACAGATGGCATCAATGGCAGTATCATATTAGAAATGAGGATATTGGGAAAGAATTTGACATTGTTAGCATCCAGGAATGTGTAGTAGAGCTAATCTCAGGTGGTAGTATGGTCACTTAAGCAGAATGGGAGAGGAAAGATTTGCAAAACAAGTGTTCTCTGCCAGGTTGGCAGGAAAAAGACCAAGATATAGGTGGATTGATACAGTAAAAAGTGCCTTAGAAGATAGATCAGGAATTTGATGATGATGATGATGAAATATAGTTATAGCATACAGCCACTCTGAACTGTCTTTTAGTTCTATAATAGTGCCAAATGCAATAACCTGCATGATTTTGTTCTACTCCTTTCCTTGAAATAACTGTTTTGTTATTGCATCCCGATACCTACTACAAGAAATACCTGAAATAATTCATCATCCTCCACTCCACTCAAAAGCCTAGACCACTGTCCAATCCCTGGTTTTCCAACAAGTATTTTATTTCAAAAGCATTTTAAGGGAAAAAAAAAAAATTATCACAGGTGGCTTAAAATCAAAACTACAGCACCCCACTCACTTACATGGCAGCATGTAACATTTATTAAAAAGACCTGATACTGATATCTGAGGAGGCAGGGAAAGCTAGGTCATCAACAATAAATTCCTCAAATTCAGGAATTGCAACAGTGTTCTAAGGATGACTCACCAGGTGCATAACCATAACTTGTGGAAGGTCTAGGCTCATCTTCAGAGGGTGATGTAGCAGCAGGAGTGGGCTTCTTTAAAAATATGCATATCACCAACTTAGTCTTTAACAGAGACAAATGTCTCTGCCAGTTCTTGTACTATAAACTTTTCTGGGGGGCAGGGAGGGGGGATTGGCTTCTTCTCTTTCATGTATTTTTGCTTTTTTCTGCTCTTCTCCACAGTCTCCACCAACTGTTCAACAATTTCATTGTTCATCTTCCACTTTTTTTTTCTTTTAAATCACAAACCTCTTGCAAGACCTTGTCTTTGTCGAATCCTTTGAATGAATGAATATGCAGTTTCAGCAGCTTCTTCACGGGTCATAGTAGAAGGGTTCATGTCACGACCCCTGTCAGCTTGTTTACAAGCTGCAAATTCTGCTACCAGCAATCTACAGTAAAGCACAGTGCAATACAGTCTTCTATAGTTTTCTACAGTTTTATACTGCTACTAGCATGTTCTTTATCAGAGACACAATGACTCTGACAATACAGAGGGCCTCTCCTCTGTAAAAGAAGATCTTATTGCAAAAACGTGTAATGAACAAAAATGTGATATTTTATGTCTACAGGAGATACACAAAGGACCTCAACAAGGCAGACCCAAAATTGCTGGAATGAAGCTCATAAAAGAAATACCACATGAAAAATATGGAAGTGCTATTTTCACTTGACAGGAGCTCCAGGTTACAGGATGCCTAACTACAAACCAAAATAACATAGAAATCCTTGGAAAGATCTGGGTAACATCAGTGTTTTCTCAGTATATAAACCACCTAGTATAACCTTTGCTTTTGAAATGTCTCAGAATTCGACACAAAGAAACTATGACTGTTAAAGTCGCCTATAATAATATTATAGCGACTTTAACAGTCATAGCACACAGTGGGGTTATAGTGAAACTATAACCCCACTGTGTGCTATGAAAACTATAAAATGCAAGATATTATGTTTCTTCCAAAAGTCTCCAAAGGTTTTTATCACGCTCAGTAACAGCAATAGACTGAGCAAAAGTATTTCTTAAATAATATGTCTTGAAGGCAGCAACCCAGTTCATGGGTTGTAGGAGAGGGGTAGTATTCAATGATAAGAGATAGCTGTCGTAAGTTGCATATGTTGTAAGTTGAGGACTTCTGCTTCTTCACCGATTTTGTGTGGCACTATAAAAGTGACAGTCCTAACAATCTCTCTATCTCTCCAGGTGTTTCTATCTTGGGATCTCCTTAACAAGGTGGAGAATGAAGAATTACTCTATTTTCTAAAATATTATCTATCCAGGTGATTATAGGTATAAGTTGAGGACTAACTGTGTATATATAGGTGTGTGTGTATGTGTGTGTGAGAGAGAGAGAGAGAGAGAGAGAGTGAGTGTGATTTCTACCCATGGAAGATTTGGAACTTATACATTTATCACATTAAGCAGACATTCACTATACTAGGCAATCAAATATGAATGTCTAGTAGATTGGATGTCTGCTTAATGTGACAACATGTATCATGACATCTGCTTTACTATAATTTTTCTTTTTGAATAGAATAAAAAATATACATGGCCATATATATCGCGCTGTGAGTTTTCCAGTCACATGATTTTTTTCCCTTACAATTCAAAGGAGTGAAATTTGATAATGCTAATAGCAACAAGCAGAGCACTGAGCACTTGGAATGAAGCCATTCCAAGATGTCATTCCATAAAATAAATATTATTATTATTATTATTACATAACACGTCTAGGGAGTCCGAAGACTCATCATCACCCACTCTACAATGCTCCATCTCCACCAGTTGCAACTACTTTCATTATCCACGCTAGCCGGGATTCAAACCCGCAGCCTTTCGCATTAAACAGATATTAAACAGAAATGTGCACACAAGGTATTTTTTCAAATCCATAGCCTTTTTGTATTTATTAGGGATGTGCTTTTATTTTCGGTTATCAAAAAAGAACAAATCTTCAGTTTTTCATCTAGTCTCATGATATATTAATTACAAGATAATATATCATGTGGGTAGAACAAATTGAAAAAGCAATTGTATGTCTAAAAAGAATATGCATTATAAAGGATGAATAGAAGCTGCGAAGATAGACACCAACAGATAATCTAACATCGATGTTGAAATCAAATGCCTTGGAAACTTCAAAATGAAGCCATTCCTTATCTATCATTCTAAAAATCTGCATTAATGATGATTAATGAATGATTAAGTCTTAACTTCCAGTGAATTTTAAGAGAACTAATCAAAAATGTGCGGTCTGCGCGGTTAGCCTAGTGGCTTTGTGCTTCACAACCATATGTCTGGGGAAGGAGTCCCCTAGGTTCGATTCCCATCGATGACGCGAGGAGCTTAAGGATCTTCCTCGGCCATAGCCAAGTTAGTCAGTCTTGGGAGTTAAAATTTGGGGTATTAGATGGTGCTGTATCCCCCCCCATAAAAAGGGGGACTCACGGCTACTGTACCATCACACGGTAAGGAAGGAAAAACATGCGAGTGACCCATATTAATTTTTCAAGATTGGTTTGTGAATTATTTTACAACAGCAGCAGAGTGATATATTCATATGAAAGACTTGAAGAAAGCTCTCCTATTTGTCAATGATGCATCGGCTGTTAGTTTAGACCTCGAGTTGAAAGTTTTCCCACTTGGTTATATTATAAATTAAAGATGCCAAGAAGTTATATTCTTGGTTTAATCCTTTATCTAAGTGTAAGCAAACAAAGTTTGTATGTGAAGTAACTTCATGACTGGGCTTGAGTTGAAAGTTTTTCCACTTGGTTATACTATAAATTAAAGATGCCAAGAAGTTATATTCTTGGTTTAATCCTTTAGGCAGGTATGAGCAAATAAAGTTTGTATGTGAATTAACTTCACGACTGGGCAACTCGTATATAGAGGTTAATGACTTCATATCCCTTGCTTTGGTATCACTTCTGGGTTTGGCTCCCACCGATTAGACCTCAATAAAGGTTGAAATCGATCTGTGTAGTGATGACCCTTCCCATAGTGCATAGCATTATATGTGGGTAAGGATATGTGCTTTGCATTATAGGATACTAAGGCAAGTATGTGAAGTCATTAGCCTCTATATACGAGTTACCCAGGTATGGTTACCTCACGAGCAAATTTTGTTTGCTTACACTTAGATAAAGGATTAAATCAAGAATATAACTTCTTCGCATCTTTAATTTGTAGACTTTCCTCCATATTCATAAAAGTGAAATTTTTATTATTTTTATTATTTATTTTTATTATTAAATTACTCTGGATTTAGAGAAAGATGTTGAAAGTTTATTTTGCACTTGGTTAGACTATAATAAATTTAGTTTAATCCTTTATCCAAGTGTGAGCAAACAAAGTTTGCACCTGAAAATCTCTTCAGGACTGAGTAAAGGCTGTGCAACACCAGGCAACTCGGGAGCAAAGGTGGACCAAGCTATCATCACTCCTATCCCAGTATTTCCCATAATGCAAAACACATCTCCTTGTTCCTCAGCTAGCTCCATTTCTTTGCCATTCAGGCTTATGTTGATAGTACTGATCTTGAACTCTGGTGATGTTGAGTTGGGGGGTGGGTTTTAGGATGAGTCCCAGAACTCACTGTGGTAGATCACTTTACACAATACAATACCAAACTGCAAAAATTCCATCATATGTGCTACACTGTTCTACTACCGGCTGCACAGTATTTTTGTCAGGCAATTTTTGCCTCTTTTGAATGAGGAAAAAGGCCCTGCTACCATTCTTAACAAATAATAAGAATGAAATTTCTCTATGCAAATGTAATGCTAATCCAAAAACAATTATTCAGTTTATGTATGCTATATATTCCAATAGTTACCACCAGTAGTAGTTTATAATTCATTCTGCACAAATCATGAACCTGGGTACTATTTTATTAGTTAGTGACTTATTCTTTTTTGCTCTTTTTCTCATAGCTAGTCACAGGCAAGAATAGTCCTGTAGATGACAGTTGAGTTTTAAGTGGTGGGTCTCCAGCAAGTAGTGATATTTTCGCTGTTTTGGAAAATAAACTCTAGAAGTAATTTTTAGTAAAATATTGATAGGATAAGTTTGCAAAATATTCACAGTATAAGTTTAAAACACAAATGATGCTTCTCCTCTGTGTCATGAACATGTCCCTCTCTTCACAAGGGACTGACAAGGTGCTCATTTGGCAGAAGAAAGAGTTAAAAAGAATTATTGAGTACTGTATTGTTAAAAGCTTCTCTCATATATGCATGAAATAAATATCAAAAGATCATGTTGATTTCAGAATACAAAATGCTTTTTAAAAGCCAAAATTAATAAAGAAATGCCTAATAAGATAAAATGTAGTGCACAGAATCCCAGCAAAAACTATGTAGTTGCTGAATGGGATAGTGTCATCATCATTTTTATGGTTAGCATTTTGCCTCTGCTGTTCATAATTATGTCTAATGCTATGAATTATCAAATGTGTTATTATAATTTACATGTACAGTAGTTATTAAAGTAAGAGATAGAAAATGTAAGTTCATGTGATATAAAAATTATCATAGGTGTATTGTATTACTATGTGCAAAATTGGATGTTTAAGTTTTAAACATTTGAGTTAAAATTAATGTAATTTAAAAAGTTAGTGTAACATTGAAAGTGATGTCAACTGTGAATACCTGTGATTTAGTTATGAAAAAATATAACTTTCAAATGAAAATGAACTCAAAATTGTATTTCAAAGTATTAATACAATAATGTTTCTTGCTATCAAATGCTAGTATGAAAACTAACATGGTGTTTGTTGACATGCATGAGGAGAATGTTTTTTTTAGGTAATTATTTTTAAAAAATAATCAACTAATAAGAGACTTGGGTGCTTTTTAAAAGAAGAATACCATAGAAATACAGCTCTACATCTCTTTGAGGATGGGAAGAGTAGAACTTTATGTAATCATTATTTCCTATTTTAACCCTAGAACACTAATGATTTTAAACACCAGTACGAATTACTTATCAAAAACTCTTTTGAAAAGTTATATTAAAAATACAGGGTTTCAGAATTCTGAATTTATTATTTTTTATTGAAAGTTCATATTTCAAAAACAGGAATTTTTATTATTTTTTCACTTTCCTTACATATTTTTGCCTTATAATTTAGCATACGTAGCATAGCTGCTTGATGCAGTAGGTGGTTATCACATATCTTTTGTATAGGTAGTATGGAACATATTTTCCAATTAGTGGGTAAATTTACATCTAAAGATGTCATACTTTGGTTTCCAGTGGAGTTTTTAGAATTTTTCCAGTTATTTTCCAGTTTTTGAATCCTGGGATAGTAAGTTGGTGTGTATGCAGAACCATAGTAGTTATGTGTACATTCTTAAATTACTACTGATTACTATGTTGGTTTCTGTTCTATGTTTTTTATTTTAATTTTTCATTTATTATTTTCATTTCAAGAACATGTTTATAAATTGAATTGTTAATTATTATTTTATTTTATTTGTTATTCAGGTATTTATTTTATTATTATTATTTTTTTGTACTCAAATACACTGACATTCAACTTCATTTCCTTGTTACCATGCTAATGTGATACTCCCTGACTGCAGGAAGTATCACAGGCATATTGTTTCCAGTCTGCCATGTAGATTGAATTAATAATGTATTTACAACCACCTTGTAGAATGCTAATGAACACTAATAACTATAGAATAGCACGTATGCCACAGTAAATAATTTTTTTTTATTATGTAAATATTTCATCTTATGTATCACAAGACATCATCAGTACAACTAATGAACAACAATAGGAATTGAATTTCAAAACAGTAGTGCACATACTTAAATTGGAACCTCTGCATATGCAGTCATGTGTTCATGGTTTAAAAACTACTAGGCCGAAATTAAAATTACAGGTAGTTCCCGCCTTTACAAATTACCGTATTTGCCAGCGTATAAGACACACCCCTTTTTTGAACACATTTTTTAGAAAAAAAACTTTATCACTGAATATTATAATGAATTTACAGTATTTCAATTATAAAGTAATAAGTAGGTCTACTTTCAACAAATACCTAATCTAACTAGGAAAGAGTACCTAGTTAGTATTCTGAATGCATGACAAAATACTAGCACTTCTATTCAGTCAGCTATTAAATGTAATTTATCTGCAAACTGTGTATTCATTCTGATGATGCTCACTGATTCACTGAACTGAACATTAGTGCATATTAAGTGTCATATGTTATCAAAACTTGACAAAATTTTACTTTTTAGAGACACTTGTGACATTATGATTAAGAATTATAGACACGTAAACACAAAATTATTTTAATATTTGCCAAATATTTCAGTCTGAAAATAACAGACTATCTTCAGTGGCTACATAGGAACAGTTTTTAACAAGGTGGAATACCAACAATTGATCATTCAAAAGTAGAACGAGCCATGTGATGTTACATTGCTAAGTATTAAAGAGAGGAAAAATTTCATCAGAGTGATGATTAAACTATAGGTATTAATTCACAATTTCACATTCACATTTCAACAATCTTAATTTATAAATAACATTAGACTAATGTAGGAATTACAAGTCTCAATTTAAAAAAAAAAAAATATTAATGTGTTATCCTGATTAAACTTTCCCATATATAAGGAAATACAATCATTTCGATTCAAGTTAGGGCATTGAAGTAAGGCCTCAGCACTTTCTTTAAATAGGTGTTCAAATTTTAAAGCGACATCTGTGTCTTGGACCAGAGGATGTTGTGGCTTGTCGCTATCCCGTGCTGAGCCAATCCAGACTTATCGGATTTGTTGCGCTGAATGCATGATTAATGTTCTTGAATTCTTTTTTCTATAGAGTGTCCTGTTTGTTCAAAGTAAGAGAGATTGCAGTTACAAGGAACTTGATACACACCAGGCAGAGACATAGTTGAGTGTTTATCTTTAGAAGAGGGGAAATAGGATATTTTGTTAATATTTGTTAATAGGTATATAAGTGGTTGTTAAATCATATTTCTTCAGAATTCTTGAAATGTTCTGAAATCCTGGAAATATATGGAATTGAAACTTGACCTATTGAATCTTTGTTGTTCTGGATTGGATTGGATTGTAGGAATCGAAAAGATGTTGTGTACTTTTTTCAGAGAAGCCATTTAATTTCATGTGATGTTTGATAGTTCTTTGTGTAATTCATGAGAAGTTGAACAATTAGTTCTAGCTCGTCGGATTAAACATTTTATGATTCCTGTTTTTTGATAAGGATGATCAGCAGATTGTTTGAGAATATAACGTTCAGTGAAAGTGAGTTTTCTGTAAACTGTTGTTGTTAGAATACCTGAAGGTGAACGGATGAGGAGGACGTCTAAAAAGGATAACTTGTTTTGTCTTTTTCAATCTCCATGGTAAACTTAATACGAGGATGTAAGGAATTGATTCTTGCTAAAAAGGAATGTAAGGAATCTCTGTTATGAGGCTACACTGAAAAGATGTCGTCTAATATATCTTACCCAAAAGGATGGTTGAGGGAATATAGATGAAAACAGGACGTCTTCTAGATGTTCCAAATAAAACTTGGCTAGAGCAGGTGAAAGTGGACTTCCCATAGCCATTCCTTCAACTTGGTTGTAGAATTTGTTTTGACAAAAGAAATATCCAGAGTGCATCACGAAATCAAATAATTTTATAATGTCTTGTGGGAAGATGTCAGCAAGTAATTGTAAAGTCTCTTTGAGAGTTACATTAGTATATAGAGATTCTACATCGAAGCTCACCATAAGATCAGTAAGTTGTAATGAGATATTTTTTAATTTATTTAGGAAATCCAAAGAGTTTTTCAAAAAAGAGCGTGATTTGCCTATATGTGATTTTAATAATTTTGCTAAATATTTGGCTATGCAATAAGTAGGTGAATCAATACAGTCCACTATAGGACGAAGAGGAATATCTGTCTTGTGTATTTTAGGTAGACCATAAAATCTAGGAGGTCTTGCGAAATGTGTTTTTAGCCTTTCTATCATGTCTGCATCCAAACTTTTCACCTCATCTAGAAGGGAATTTAATTTCTTATGTCTTCTGGTGGGATCGTGATTGAGTTTAGCTTTAATCCATAATCAACTCAGAGCAGCTAAACATGATCTTGCTATTAACATTCGTCAAATTTCTGATCTCTGTATCTTTATCTCCACAAACTTAGACCCACATCTTTCTAACATAGTTCTTAATGTGGCTAAATGCTCTATACAACGTTCCTATAAAAAACAGAATCAACATATAAACAGCAAATTTGATGTTCTTGTTTCTAGACAAATCGAGCCTTTCCAAGTTCCAGATAATTGGGTTATCAACATGTCTGGTCGCTCTTTAACGAGTAGTGAAACACTCATCCTCTCAAAAGGACATGATTTCACTATAGTCCCTAAAAAGATTCCATATCTAGATTTCCTTGTTAACATTGAATGGAACCTTAGTCATCTCGCCAGTGAAAAGGCTAATTCTCTCTGCCTAGAAGTTGCTTCTACGCTGCTTAAATCCAAGCTTCCTCCTTCCAACATATCTGCTTCTGAAAAGAAAGTGCTACATTCCTTAAGAAGCAGCAGTCACCTTGTCATCATTAAAGCAGACAAAGGAAAAGCAACAGTAATTATGGATTCTTCAAACTATAGAAGAAAAATTTCTCTGTTACTTCGTGATCACTTAACATATCAAGAATTAATCACTATCCCACCAACACGCAACTGAAGAAATTAAATTTCCTTCTAGATGAGGTAATAAGTTTGGATGCAGACACGATAGAAAGGCTGAAAACACATTTCGCAAGACTCCACCTTGTTAAAAACTGTTCCTATGTAGCCACTAAAGATAGTCTGTTATTTTCAGACTGAAATATTTGGCAAATATTAAAATAATCTTGTTTACGTGTCTATAATTATTGACGAAATTTTATATATAATACGTAGGCTGTTCAATAAGTTATAAGACTATATTTATACAGATAACAGATTACCTTTAATCGTCATCATTTACATGGTCTTTTTCGAAGTAACTACCATGAGACGCGATGCATTTGTCCCAACGTTGCATCCACTTCTTAAACACATGTGAAAGTCCGTTTTTTGAGAGTTCTTTCAAAACTGCCTCCGCAGCTTTTACACATGCTTTGTTGCCTTCGAAATGGCGGCCTCTTAGTGGTTTCTTGAACTGAGGAAACAGCCAGAAATCGCACGGTGCGAGATCAGGACTGTATGGAGGGTGTGGTAGGATATCTATGTTGTTCTTCTGCAAAACGTCCACTACACCACCAACAATATGTGGCCTTGCATTATCGTGGTGCAATAAGAAGCCATTCTTCAGCAATGGACGCTTCCTTTTGACGTGCTGTACCATTGTCCATAAAACATCTGCATAGTATGAGCCATTTACAGTATTCCCGGGTTTTACAGCGTGTTGGTAAACAATGCCTTTGTAGTCAAAATTATCATCATAACTTTACCAGCCGATTTTACAGTTTTTGCTTTCTTGGGGGTAGGCGAAGACGGATGCTTCCATTCACTGCTTTGTTGTTTCATTGAAGGGTCATAGTGATACAACCAAGCTTCATCTGCTGTAATGATGCATTTTAAGAAGTAGTCACCTTCTTGTTCCAGTCTTTCTCTCCATTCTGTGCACACGTCCACTCGATGCTGCATTTGCTCCGGTGTCAAGAGTTTGGGAATCCATTGGGCACAAACACGTTTCAGTCGCAAATGTTCAGCCATGATTGAGTGAACACTTCCCATGGAAATATTCAGGACAACATGCAGCTGGCGTACTGTAATTCTGCAATCCTCCTTGATGATAATCGCTGCTGTGTTGATGATTGTCTCTGTGATGGACGTTGAAGGTCTTCCCTCACGTTCAAGATCTTCCACATTTTGCCTTCCTTCCTTAAAAGTTTTATGCCAGCGAAAAACACTTGCCCTCGACATTGCTTCATCATGGAAAGCTTCGCGTATCATGTTAAAAGTGTCTGATGCTGATTTTTGCGAATGCACACAAAATTTAATCGCATAATGCTGTTCCAAGGACGCTCCCATTTTGACGATTGGTCGCAGCTCGTAGGCATGCCGAAACAAGCTTGTGTGTGGTCACGTGACACTCTGGCACATCAGCCCATATATGCCATCTATCAACCTCTTTTGTTAATACAGACAGCAACATTTCTTTATTCCACAGAAATTAATATTGTGATGAGTGGTTTTGCGACAGTAAAATTAGTCTTATTACTTATTGAACAGCATTCGTACTTATGTTTTTTTTTTAATTTGAACATGAATTAAAACCTGTCTGAATGAAAAACCATTTATGGATAGAGGTTGTACACTACATAATAATGAAAAGATTTTGTTATTACAAACTTTTAGATAGACACAACTCGCATAACATACCAGTATCAAGATATAAAATATTAATTTTCATTCTCACACACTTGTATCCATTCACATGTAAATAATTTCATCTGCAGAAGTCTGTGTGTCATAGTGAATGAAATTAGACTTCCTACTGACCTCAAATCCTGTTCACGGTTTCACTTATGAGAGCACTCCATTCCACTTTCTCATTTGACAAACCTAGTGTTCTTAAATATTCCATTCTTTAAGATCATTCATTATTATTCTGTGCAGTGAACAGTCTAGTTGATTTTGTCACAACCAAAATGTAGTCATATCTACTTTCTTGTAAAAAAAAAAAAAACTTGCTACACTTTTTTTTACCTATGGTAATACACAGAATATTAAATAACATATATAAAATAGAATAAGAATTTTGTTTTTTTATTTCAGGCTGGCATTTAACCTCCTGCTTTTCTATGGGGATACAAATATCATACTTCATGCCTGTTAGCTCATTCCAATAATCTCTTCTGCTCTGGATGCTGTCCCCTTCTCTCTTTCCTGTATAGTTGTAAACTTTGTACAATCCAGACCAAGTTTACCTTCTCACATTTGGTTTGATACACCAAAATCCTCTCTAGAAATGCTTTTATAGAAGGAAATTCAACTAACTTATGATTCCTGTATTACTCAACTTGTCTATTTTTAGTTTATTTTTATTTTTTTTAATATATTACTCAGCTGAACTGTCATCCATCATTCCTCCAATCTAATCTAATTTGCCAAGAACTGATCATGCATCATAATTTTATAATGTTATAAAACAACAGATATGAATTGCAAACTATTAATTATGTCCATTAGCAGATATGAAAATATAATACAATCAAAACAGAAGTTAATCAGATTAATTAAATTCTTTCAATTAACTTCTGGATTAATTCCAACTAAAATTGATGATTCTTAAATAATTATTTATTTTTCTTTCTTCATTTTTCATATTACAAACAAATTCTTAACCAAAAAAGTTTTTTCTTTTTAAAACTATGAGTGCCTGCCTCATTCATTTAAAAATAAATACAGATTGTATAGTATACACTCTGAGCAATTCCTGATTGGCTGGTTGGCTAATAGCAGCTGATTATAAATAGTCACTTCATTGTTGCTGAAAGATGCCTTTCCATCTGCAAAATGTAGAAATGATTTTAAAGCTTTCTGTGAGAAGAACATGTTTTGGATACATTGTAGGAGGAGGGGGAAAATATTTTGTATATATAAATAATTAAACTGGAATGGATGGTGTTAGATGATATATTAGTGACTTAGACAGGAGATTTATCTGATAGGAGCAGTAAATTGTGGATGAAAAGCAATATCCTTGAAGAGAACTGCTAGCGATGTGCCCTAAAGGTCTATTTTAGGACTGTTGCTGTTTAACTTGTATGTTGATGTTACTGAGAAAGGTCTGAATGGTGAGTGGGTTGGTGGGCAGATGAATGAGGTTTTCAGTTCAGTGTTGCGAAGTGTAAGGTTTTAAAATTCAGGAAGCAAAGATGGGATGCAAAGAATATGGTGGGTGGAGAAGATGAGGGATCTTCGGGGAGATTGTGGATAACGACCTAAACTTCCAGGTGCGCATTGCTAAACTTGTGAGAACAGCACAGTAGATTATGGAAATAATGCTGAGGACACTGACATGTGTCCTCAGAGGTGGACACATGTCAGTGTCCACAAATAAGAAGTGGATATGGATTACTGCGCATAATTTGGTTACCTGGTTTTCAAAGGATGAAGAGATACAGAAATGATTAACTAAGGCAATTTCTGGCATGCTGAATATGAAAACAGATTGAGGAAATGCAATTTACAGAGTTTAGTAGATAGGAGGAGGATATGATTGAGACATAAACTGATAAGGATAGATGAGGTTTTTCATAGAATGGAGGGAGACAGGAGTAGAACAAGAGGCCATTCCTAGAAACTGTATAGGGAAGGGATGAGTGAGAGAGATTTTTTTCTTTTTTTTTTGCATGAAAGTGGTAGGTCATTGGAATTCATTTCCTGAGAGTGTGGTAAGTACAGAAATGGTGAATATAATTTAAGTCATGTTATAATGAGCTGTGTGTTATACACACACCATCATACCATGACAGTAAGACCTCCCAAGATGAATCTTTTGATTACATGGAGGTCTGAAGATAACTTTAGAAAATACTAATGTTATAATGTTGAAAGTTTGTTTTTTCACTTGGTTAGAGTATAGTAAAATTAGTTTAATCCTTTATCCAAGTGTGAGCAAACAAAGTTTGCGCCTGAAGTATCTTCAGGACTAGGGTAAAGTGATACAACACCAGGGCAACTCGTTGCAAAGGTGGAGAAAGCTACCAACACTCCTAACTCAGTATCTCCTATAATGCAAAACACATCTCCTTGCGGATATGTCTAATGTTATGCATTAAAGGAAGGGCCACTACCCAGACTAGTTTCGACCTTTATTGAGGTCTCTTCAGTGGGAGCCAGGCCCTAGTGGAAATACCAGGCAGAAGCATTAGCAGGTCATCTCTACCTATAGGATTTGCCAAATGGTGTGCCACCCTTTTTTAATAAATTACTCTGGATTTAGAGAAAGATGTTGAAAGTTTGTTTTTTCACTTGGTTAGAGTATAGTAAAATTAGTTTAATCCTTTATCCAAGTGTGAGCAAACAAAGTTTGCGCCTGAAGTATCTTCAGGACTAGGGTAAAGTGATACAACACCAGGGCAACTCGTTGCAAAGGTGGAGAAAGCTACCAACACTCCTAACTCAGTATCTCCTATAATGCAAAACACATCTCCTTGCGGATATGTCTAATGTTATGCATTAAAGGAAATGAGTGAGAGAGATTTTTTTCTTTTTTTTTTTGCATGAAAGTGGTAGGTCAGAAGCATTAGCAGGTAGAGATGACCTGCTAATGCTTCTGCCTGGTATTTCCACTAGGGCCTGGCTCCCACTGAAGAGACCTCAATAAAGGTCGAAACTAGTCTGGGTAGTGGCCCTTCCTTTAATGCATAACATTAGACATATCCACAAGGAGATGTGTTTTGCATTATAGGAGATACTGAGTTAGGAGTGTTGGTAGCTTTCTCCACCTTTGCAACGAGTTGCCCTGGTGTTGTATCACTTTACCCTAGTCCTGAAGATACTTCAGGCGCAAACTTTGTTTGCTCACACTTGGATAAAGGATTAAACTAATTTTACTATAATGTTATAATGTTGTATTCAAATATCAATTACACCTACTATCCAAAAATTCTGAGAAGCGCCAAAAACAATGTGTAGGCTTAACTTAGTTATAAGCGTTGTTTCTTTCAAAATCTTTGAAGAATACACTCACGTACACGTCATATGCTTACCGATTTTCCAGGATTCACAAACCTTTTCTCTTGAAATAAGATCTTTTCTTTAAGACAGAAGTTTAACTGATCCTGTAATCTTTGACACAGGATCTGGCATGCTGAATATGAAAACAGATTGAGGAAATGCAATTTACAGAGTTTAGTAGATAGGACTAAAAAAAATCAAGAAAGGATTGAATTACCCATTAATACACTAGTAAAATAAAATAATACACAACATAATAAAGCATTAACTGCTGTAATGGTCTAATATACAAAATGATAAAAAAAAAAACAGGTTAGCATGCTAGATTATCCTTAAAATCCTAATTAGTCACTGCAGTAGTAGCTCAAAGAATCTTTCTCGTCTTCTTACCTGTAAGCAGCAAAAAGTATATTATTCTCTGTACTTTTCAAATGGCTATAAAAATAATAATAATAATAAAAACTTGATTCCATTATCTCAAACTAAGACTGTATATGATTTAGGCTAGTCTTTCTCATAAGAAAGAAATGCCCATAAATTGGAACTGAAGGTTAAACTGCTAAATGAAAATGAAATAAAATAAAAATTGACTATTTAAGTAAAAAAAAAAAAAAGTTTCTCTTATTGGGGCCAATAATTATTTATCTCCTTTTTTTTAAAATCAAAGATTAGTTAAAAATTATGTTTTTTGGATTAGCTATTCATATCTTGAAAAGACCATAGTAAGTGTACATACATGATGTATAGACAAAGCAGTTGTCATTTAATAGGCAGAAATTCTGATTACAGTTAGCTAGTTTTTTTGTTATTTTTTTATGACTGTCTTTACAAACCCAATAGCTCACTTATCAGTAAACAAGGCATTAGAACTAATTACGGTCCTTAAACAATTTTCTGACATTCTTTACGTACACTTTATTATATTGTCATACTTGGGTTTAGACATCTAAATTATTTTACATGATAAAATTGGTTTCAGCAGTTCCTCCAACTTCAGATAATAAATCATTGTGGAATTCATAGGAATCCATACTTATAATTCATTATTCAGTAGCATACTTAATATTGTTAAAAGTTACAATTCTCTTTCATGGATTAGAAAAAATGTTGAACTGTTTATTTTGTTTAAAGGTATGAGGTGTCAGATGAAGAGGATGTACTAACTTTGCATCGATACAGATTGATGGCTCTTGGAATGAGAAGCAGTTCAGAAGATGAAGCTGAAGGTTTAGCTGGTTAAATCTGTATTTTAGAGTACAAGATACATATTCAGTTATAAACATACTTTGAAAAGGTTATAATATATAAACAGTCAGTATGAGCAGTTATCTTGACAGTAGTTGTTTATGGTCACTTTTTATTTATTTTCATGTTCCACTTGGTCATTTTTACATTGCCCAAATGTTTGTGAAACCCCTAACTTAATGATGAAGTGAAGTGAACTCATGTAAACTTAAACAATGTTAATGATCTGATGGACCTAATGAAATTAAGCTCATAAGATCACTAACTTTTGTTTGACTCATAAGTGTTGAAGGTTGTTAAAAGATAGAGATTGTCACATTGACCTAAAACTGAACAGTTATATATAGATTAGTGATATTCCATATGGTGAGAATATCACCCGGATTAGATATTCTCATCACAGGGTTCTATATCCACCTAGGCATATTTCTTATTTGAGACCTGATTCCGTTAAGATAGCTATGATAATGCAACCAGAAGTGTGCATATGCTTCAGGTTGTTATGGTGATTAAATGTACTAGGTACATTGTATTTTATGTGTTTTGTATAGTAAATTCATATATATCCTTTTTGCATCTGAGAATGTTTTAATAACCTCATAGTAACACTTCCCAAAATCAATATTACATATTGTAATTGATTTCTTTAATGATGTTTTAGTGCACTTAGATTAAGGAGTTATGTCCCAGCACTGCTCCATTTATGAATATTGATATCAAGCATGTCAGTGTAGCTCAAACACAAACAGCAAAATATTGATTTATTGATAATAATTATTGTTTTCATAATGTATTTCCCGCTGACAGTAATACATTAATTATTATGCTATTATCAAACAGGGTGGAGAAATTATATTCTGTAAAGCTACACTTTGTTTGCACACTCAAGTACAGATCAGGAGAGAGAGGGAAGAAGGGAAAAGCTGCATTTGATCTTTTGTTGCAAATAAAATCCATCCATTTTAAGTAGCAGCAGTTAAAATCGGCAAAAGACTTAAGTAATAATAATACCCATATTATACTGCTTATCTTTACTCTTAAAAACTGATATAATTAATATTCACTTAATTTATTATTGCTTTACATTTTTACATACATTTATTATAGATCACAAAATATGTATGAATAATTTTTCTTATAAGTATGTCATAGTACATTCAAATAGGACTGTATCAAGACCATTAAGCAAAATATTATTTAAATATTCTACTTTCTTGATAACATATACAAAATATGTACAATGATCTTTACTCAGATTTTCAATTTTTAATCTATTGAAGAATTAAATCCTAATTGTTTATTTCTCCTCTCTAGTATTATGAAAGTTAATTCAAAATAACTCTACATTAGTCAAGTGTTTTTGACCCAGTATCAAATATCATGGAATTAGCACTTTTCTTTTCTTTTTTTTTTGTTTTGGACAAATTAATTGAGCCTTTGGAAATATAAATTACTCTAATTTGTATTATTTCTAGGTCTCCATGTCTTCAGTAACTCATTATGGGAAACCAAATTCTCACAGACCACAATGCATACCTAGCCTTAAAAATATTCAGAGTCAGGGTATTCTCATTCGCTCCGGTAAAGCTTTTCACCCATTTACCATACACCATGCAAAAAAACTCTTTCCAGGGATAACCTGTCATTCTTCCAATACCTATTACTCTATGCAATTTCTCTCTCTCCCTCTCCCTCCCCTATTAGATAAACTCTCACCGACTTGCATCTTAATCATATCACCTCTTCTCCACCTATCTGCATAGCACATTCCTTTAATTTATCCTTGTATTTAATGCCCCAGAGTCCTCAGACATTCTTAGTCACTCACCTCTGCACATGCTCTCTGTTTTCTTATTGCTACCTTATCAATTGACTACATATCTGCACAGAATTACAGATGTGGCTTGATTAGTGCCTTATACAGCAGACGCATCATCTTATTCCTACTTGTCACTGTCCTCCTCCTCATTATGGCTGCAGTTTTCTGGGTTACCTTGATGGCTTTTGCAGTATGTCTATGTCCCCTGATCTTCAGCTGTTCACTAATGCCCTAAGATCTCTTGCATTATTCACCTCCTCCTCCTGAGTAAAGTTCCTCCAATACAGTACATCCCATTCCATCTTGTCTGGCCAAAGTTCATGGCTTTACATTTAGCAATACTGTACTGACATCTCCCTTCATCTTACCAGAGCACCAGCCTATTGAAATCCTCTTATAACACATCAGAGCTTCCTGATATTGCTCTTCCTAATTTCACATATCAGCTAACAACTGAATGTCTCTTCTCAAAACCTTGAACATAGCATTGATGTTTAAATTAAACAAAAGCAGTCCTAGAACAGAACCAAACCCTTGTAAAGGTGGCATACGTTATCCCACTTTGTCACCTTTATGTTTCAAAATGTTGGGTCCCATGCACTCCCAACTTTTGTTGTTATTTTATTTTATTATAAAGTTGAATGAATGCTTTATTGTTTCAATGCCTATATTGATGTCTTCTGGGATATATATATCAGTACAAGGAGATTAATGTTATATCAATATTTACATAAAAGATGCCCTCATTGTGTCATGTATAGTGAAAAACTCAGAAGGAAAAAAATATGAAATATACAAAAAAGAGTGATGAAATGTTTCATTTAAAAAAAAAAAAATTAAGTAGGGTGTCTGCTAAATATGAAGAGTGAATAAATGTGATTGGCAGTCAGGGTGAATTGAATTATATATATAAAAATATAGCAATAAAGCCAGTGGGGGGGGGGGTAGGATATTTTACTATGCTAGCTATCTCTTACTTAGTAAATCAAAGATATTTGCTAGGACTTCAGACCTGAATAGACTTCAATGACATTGTTGACATTTAGTTAGCTTACTAGTTATATCCAATTCCTCTCCCATTTCTTTGTTGTTTAGTAGGTCCTCTCCACCTCAAAGCATTAATATCAGGGTTTTTTTCCCTTCGTGGTCTGCAAAATAATATTTTGTAGATCACTATATTTAACTTTATTTTAACTTCTTAATTTTCTAATGTTCTTTTTATGTATTTGTGTATATATTTTTATTTTACTTCAGAGTTGTTCACCAGAGGTTGCTAAAGTAGTAAGACTTATACTCATTTTGTCTGAATTCCCACAGTGATTTCCACGTGTATGTTTGCACATCTGTAGATAGTAGGTGATATTCATCATTCAGTATGTCATCTCTGCTACAAACTTAATTAGAGGGACCAGAGGTAACACGATATACCTTTGTTTGGTCTCTACAATGGCTCTTGGGCTGTCTTGTTTCTTACCCACCTCAAAACTAATGTACTACAGTTTTTTCACTGTTGGATGGGAGAGAAAGGAGATTATCATGGGGGAAAAGGGAAAAAAAGTTATAATGCAAGGCTCCTTTTACCTAATGATACATATGTGTATCATTACAAAGATGTCATATGGGCATTGAAACATTGTTAAATAACTATGTTAAATATGAATAACTTAAACACTGTTCATTTCAGTTATTTGTTAATGTCCTTAATTGACAGAGTTCTTACAGTACATTCAGTAAAAGTTGACATGCTTGATATACATGACTGCCATTTATATAAAGGAAGAAATATAAATAATGAAAGAAAGAAGAAAAAAACTCTACAGACATCCTGTATATAAGTGTATGAAATATTTTGCCACTGTTATTTGAAACAAAAATGGTTTTGCTCTTTTTTTTTCTCTTCTCAAGAGAAAATAAATTAATTTAAAATGTATGTTCAAATATCTAAACTGAAGAGTTAAACTCTACTGCTCATAAGATTTTAAGTCATTATATATATATATATATATATATATATATATTTATATATATACATGTAGTGCTATGTTTGGTGGAATGTTTATACTAGTCTTACACATCTTGTTATCTATTCTCCCCCCCCCCCTCCCTTTCTTCTTTTTTGATATTACAGTTTATACAGTTGCACACTTTTTCTGTATTATACTTAATGAGCTCCCCAGAATGACCACACATGCACATACACACACCAAAGTCACTTTGCTGCTCAACTCCATTATACACTTTTCCTGATTGCTCAATATTCCATCTATTTTTTCCATTTTGTGGTTGCATTACAATGCCAACCCATTGATATGCGCATTGCCATATTGTACTTTCAGCTTCTCTGTCCTGGTTGCAATAGCCTATTATCATACAGAACATCCTGAAATTTTTATAATTTTACCATAGTTATTCGCTGAAAATCTGCTGCTATGAAGTCTGTATGAAAACAATACTGTATATAAGTAAAAAATGTATTATACCGGTATAAAATTAATAAAAAGCAGTAAAAAAATCCTTAGTCCACCTGCAATAGAAATGCACTATAGATTTACAGAAAAAAAACTTTCATGGGTGAAAGCTATGTAAAAACGTGATTTCAGACTGAGATTAAAGAATAGAGTAGAGCCTATTTAGATGATTAAAATGCATTCTAAGCTATATAATTAAGAAATATCCTTAAGCAGCATTTTATTAACTTAAAAAAAACTTTGAGTAGGAAGATTGCATGAAGATGCAATATATGATTAGTGATACCCTAAATTTTTGCATACTCTCAAGTATAATATGCACTTTAAAATTCATATTGGATAAATACATAAGTTTAGCCTTTTGAAACTATGTGGCTAGCAACATATTGAGAATCTGGTTGATATATTCATTGCTATGCATCAATGAAATTAAAATGATATTAATTTTGCAATTAAAAAATTAAATATTCTTTTATTTCATATGCATTATTGATATAATTTTTTATTTTAACTTTTTTTTTTATCAGTTGATAAACATAAAAATAGATGGTGATTTTTTCAAGAGTTGAATTGATATAAAAGTTTGTGATGATAAACAATTATCATCACATTCCCGATATCAAATTCCTATGCCTCAAGGGGTGTATGATAGTACTGCCTGATAAGTTTACATTGTTTCTAACTTCCTATTCACTATTTTCCATCAAATTAGTCTGTTATTTATCAATACTCCATAGCTATTAGATCTTATTTATTAAAATAAGAAATAATGCTGGATTTAATATCCAGTTGATTTATATAACTATTAGATCTTATGTTTTGCTTTTCTAAGGTGCTTCTAAATGCATCTTTTCATTTGGTCTTTTTCATGCCATCCTAGCATCAAACACGTATTTTGCTAATGTTTTTTAGTGTGAAATCTAATGTGGTATGGTCACTTAAACATTCTGTTTAAGTGACCATACCACATTAGATTTCACACCATCTTGAATGCTAACGATGTCATATTCCTTCCTAATATCTTCATTTTTATATGATTCTGCCATTAGTGACACTGTTCACACTCCTAATTTTTTTCAGAAGTCCCTATGTTTTTTTATTTCTAACCCATCTCCTATTCTTATCCTACCTATTTTCATAGTTTGCTTTTTATTGCTGATTTTCTTATCAAATCAGTTACAGCAGTTAATTAATCAGTTTAGTTCAGGAATCCTGAAGGCATTAGTGACATTGAATTTATTTAGGAGTATAACATCATCTGCATAAAGAAAAGATCTTTGATGAATATCTGCAATTTTGATATCAGGTTTGATACTACTTTTCTTCATAACATTTTTCTATATAGATGATGAATAATAGAGGATATGGTGTGCATCCTTGTCTTATTTTAGATATAACCATCTTCCCATACCTCTTTCAATCCATACAACCTAACTATATAATCTAACATTTATGCCATATAATTAGTGTTTAGAAAATGTGGCAAGGTGCTCTCTGCACCTTGCCACATGCCTTTTTCAGATCTATGAACCTTAAACACATATCCTTGTTATATTCCCAAGATTTCTCAACTATTTGTCTTAAAGTGAAAATTTGATCCGAGCAATCACTGTTTTACCTACACCCAGCTTTCTTCCCCAGTTTCTCTTCTACAATTATTCTTTGGTTTTTTCAAATATGCTTGCATGAATCTTACCCAACACTCAGTAAGAAAACTCCTCTATGGATAACAGTTCTGCATTCTATATTCTATATGCCTCTGAATAATGCAGCATAGCCACTGTTATAAGTAGAAGTTATAAAAATATAACTTCTCTACATCCACATCCATATATGAGCATTTGTTTGAATATCATCTACTCCAGTTGCCTTTCCACATTTCAGAGTTTTTTTTAATGGCTTATTTTCTACCTCAAGTCATGATATGTATTCCTAGATTCCATTCCTTTTGAATAATTATTATCACCATTCTGTTATTACTGCTTGTTTAATTTAATAATCATTCAGAGTAATTACTCTAGATACATAGATTGTCTTTATTTTCAGTTTTTTTGATATTGCTTCCACACAAGAGAGGCCAAAAACATTTACAGCAAATAAATGTTATGTGTAGGCTGAGGTCAATAGCAAAGTAATCTGTTAATATTCTTCTTGAAGAGCTGAATGTCATAGTCCTTGGTTTCATCAGTTCAACTGTAAAATGATGTTAGGCTGTCACTTTAGTAGAAACTTGGACATATTAGATGCTAATTCTGCTGAACAGCATCCTTAGACATATTAGTAGAAGAGACACTATGCAGAAACTGACCATCTATGAGACGGTGGCTGAAGGGAGTGTAAGAGAGGGATGGGCAATGCCAATCAACCAAACTGCTATATTTTGAACCTTGTCAAAAAAAATTTTAAGAGGTTTTAGGGGCATCCCCTGAAATGTGAGAGCAGTATTCCAAGGCCTGACAAATTTGTAATTTTTCAGAGAATTAGCTGGATAGATGAAACATAACATCTGAAATGAAAACAAATACTATATAAGTAATGTGTTATGCCTAAAAAGGCTTAGGAGGGAGTGGGTCTAAGAAGCAAGAAAAAAATTGTAATATTTGAAAATCTAAGAAAAAAATTCTTTTTTTGAAAGCATTAAAGGTGACTGTTTTTTGCAGTCTTTAATGTAGTTTTTAATAAAAATTTCCTGTAGTAGTTATTCAACTAACTATATTGAAATCAACAGTTGGAGATAAAACCTCTCCCACCAATCCATGGTAAATATGGTCTGATTTACTATGATGCATACAAAATGCTTTTGCTGATGGCCTAGAGAAGCAGTGTTGCCAAACTATATCATTCCCAAGGATTTTGATTATTAAAGCACACACCTGGCTACATCATATGCTAAAATGCACAGACCACAAAAATCCCATCTAACCAATATTCTATCCTTTCACACTGCTGAGGTATAGTAAATCATCACCAAACTTAAGAATATGAAAGCACTAGGTCCAAATGAGACTTCGAACAAAATCATCACACTTGCTGTATAAAGGCACATTGTTGCTATTATTAATGCACTATTAAGATGTCACTAATTCCCAGCATAATGGAAAATAGCTAAAAATCCAAAACGAAAAAGCAGCATAATAACTCCTCCCCCCCCCCCCCACACACACTCAAAAAAAAAAAGAAAAAAGTAGCTGAGTAATACTAATAAGATTGCAGAAAGTCATTAAAGAATTAAATATTATCCCTGCTGACCAATTTGGATTCTGGGAGAACTCCACCAAACAAGTTCTCAGTCATGGAAAATGTCAGCATAGGGTACAACTGGAAGCAGCACACAGGGGAAACTTCCTGGATACAGCCAAAGCATTTGACAAAATATGGCACATTGGGCTTCTTTTCAAATTCCTGGACACTAAATTCCTACTAGGACTGTCAAATTTACCAAATCCCTACATCAGCAATCATAAACTCTGAGTGAAGCTACAAGGAATCAGATTGTCTGAATGCAAAATTACAGCAGGCATCTCCCTTCTTCCCCAGAGCTCCTTATTACTATCTTTGCCCTTCGCCAGCTATATGCAGTTGATACTGCAATAAAGATATGCTTCCTAGATTAGCAACTGAAAAACTGCAAAATGCAATCTCAGAACTAGAACGATAGTTGAAATAAATATATATATAGCAAATTGATGTCAGTGCAGACAAGAGCACTGCAGTGCTATTCACAAGAAGATAAATACCCAGAGGACGAAGTGGTCATGTTTGACACCAGCATTTCATGACAACAAAAGTACACTTAAATAAAGGGCTTCACTTCATGAATCATTGACCATATCTACACAAAGGCAAATAGGCAACAGGACTGCTATAACCATTACTCAGACGTAGCAATCTAAGCACAGAACTTAAACTACTCTTATACACGATGCTGATCATGCCAGTCCTGATGAACCATGTGACTATTTTTTCTAGTAATTAAAAAAAAAAGTCAGACTTATTTTTTTAGAAACTTTAGCATAAAACACTTCTTGTAAAGAATTGTTTTATGGTGTCTCAGTACCTCTGAGAAAATTAGTACTCTTAAATTTATTTTGGTACTTCTCTGAAAACATTTACAGTAGAAGGATCACATAATTAATTATAAGACAAAAATAAATAAATAAATAAAATAACAATATTAGTTCTCCAATTCTCTACCAGTTTCATATACCTCTTTTACACTTCTTTAGATGAATTTGTGAGATATATGTGACAGGAGACCTTTGCCATATCAGTGTTAACTGGAATGGAATCAGCAATTGAAAAAATGATTTATCACTATTTAAAATAAAGAGCCATAGGCTTCATTTTGGCGATGAAAACATTATTTTAATTAAGGGGATATTAAATCCCACATTGTTTTAAAACAATGTGGGATTTAATATCCCCTTAATTTAAATAATGTTTTCATCACCGAAATGAAGCCTATTGGCTCTTTATTTTAAATAATTTATGGGTGCACCTTTTTTGACAACTCGTATAGCAGAGTATATAAGTTCTTTTTTGCTATACCCTTAGTATTATTTTGGTCTAGCTACTCACTGATGAGATCTCAATAAAGATCGAAACCTGTATGGGTAGTGACCTCCTACCATAATGTATAACATCATACATCTCCTAGGAGATGGGTTTTACATTATGGAAATACTAAGAATAACGATCAGAACTTTCTCCACCTTTGCTACGAGTTGCCCTAGTTTATACTACGTGCTTTAGCTTATGCTAGTAGTCGCCGATACTTTTATAGTTACTATATTTGGCATGAAACTCTTTGATTCCGATCTTTGAGTTTTTTAAAACAATGTGGGATTTAATATCCCCTTAATTTAAATAATGATTTATCACATTTTCAAAACATAATGTGCATCATCATATCCAAGGTCTGTGTGCATTTTTGATGAACACTGACCTGACGATATAAGTTGATGCCTTGATTATTAATGCATTGAGTAGGCTTGACTAGCATTACTGAATTTTCTGACAAGTCAGTTGTCCACGTACAGCATTTCTGTTTTCTGCCAAAATACGGGGTGACCTTCATTGGTTGTTATGATAAGCTAATATTGAATTTGTGTTTTCTTCTCTTTGCCATCTCTCTCTCTCTATTATCTTGTTTATCAAGCACATGCCACATGAGCAGTGAATTTTGTAAATCCCTGGGAAGGAGATGTTTTAAAGGGATGTAAAAATTGTGAAATCTTGTATAGTGGGATGCAAACTACTTTTATGTCATGTCAAAATATTTCAGAAATTATTTTCTGCTATACTTTGGATATAATCTAGGGTTAGGACACTTTTCTATTCTTGCTTATTTATCATTGCCTTTTCTATTCTTGCTTATTTATCATTGCCAAATCCCTATCTCAAATGGATACCTATATCCATTTGAGATAGGGATTTGGGATGTTCTTCATTCCTCTTTCTCTGTGTTTCCTAGAGATATTGTGTGCTCTGTATTATAGCATTTTATTTATTCCTACCTTCTGTGCGAGGATGGTTGGTAAGATGTGGCATGGGGATATCTTCCAGTGTGAGTTGTGGGTATGTATGTATGTATTCCTTACACCAAATAAATGAGTTTATTTTATTGCTCCTAGAGAAATAAAATAAACTCATTTTATTTGGTGTAAGAATTTTAAACTCATTTTATTTGGTGTAAGAAATAAAAAAAAATATTTTATTACTCCTAGAGAAACCTCTAGGAGTAAGAAATGGTACAGTCCTGTTCTTTTCAAGTTCAGAGGTGAAAGTTATGCATAGATGTTAGCTATTTTGGTAGTCTGTGAATTCTAGTTGTTTCATTGAACTGGCCAGATGAATATACCAGCTACATAATGTACCCATATTTTTGAGTTTTGATGGAAGGTTTTTAGGGCTTTCTTTTTCAAATAATTGCATAAATAAATTGGCTTGAAAAGGGAACAGAAATGAGTCCATAGCAAGACTTTTTTGTTCATTTTGCTTGTAACTTGAAGTGTTTTTTATGCACTCTTTTGAAACAGTAAGGTGGTGTCTAATGGGAAAAGATTCTGAAACATCCACTGAAATCTCAGAAGAGGTGTTATAAAAAAGTCATTTTCACTAATTTTCTGATATTTCAGATCATCTATGATTTCCTTGTTTCTGCTTGGAATGCATGCTCAAAAGATAGATATTGTTAGCAATTGATAACTGTTAATTGGATATAGAGAAGAACATGTTTAACATGAAAATTCATTAATATTTGGTCAATTCACTAAAATATGTTTTGTTGCACATTGAAATTCAGTTAATGAAAAATGGATAACTCAGAAATATCCATTGCCATTAAATATTTTTTGTGCCAAGCACATAATTCAACTAAAATCCTTTTTAGTAAGATGAAATGACAGTGGTAGATATGAAAGGATTTCTTTGTAATTATACTTACACAGTGCTTTTTTAGGGGACAATGCAACTTTTTTGGATACAACACCATTTTAATATTCAAGTTTTCCTACTAGCAAACAATGCATACCAGCCCCTATTGTTCGACAAACAAAGCACTGCACTTGCATATATTTATAACATTTATGTGCCAGTACAGATAAATTTTATAGATGTTGAATCTTACTATTAAATTTAAGTACTGTCTATATTAAGTATGTATGTATATATATAGAATAAGTAATGTTTGTAAAAATATTTCATAATCATATTGTAGTTTAATAATGAAGACAGCACTGGGAATGAATTAAATAGACATTTAATGATTCCAATATTTCATCTAAATGAAAGAGCTTATACTGAAAGTATGAAGTCCTAAGAAGAGCACTCTCTAAAAATATTGATGGATTTGGCTGTTGGCAGGTGGTCTAGGAATCATTGTTTACCATATCTTGGGAAGTGTCACACAACCATAGTTATTAAGTTTTAGTTCATTTTTCAAATCTGCTGCTGATTGAAAAAAAAAATTTTTTTTTTTCATGTTTGTATTTACTGTGGTGAAGTGGATTTTTATTATTTTTTTCTTTGCATGGTATGCTAGACCTGACTGGCTGTAATGGTAATAGCAGATGTATTATTTCTTATGCTTTTCAAGATAGATATTGGCAGATCTTCTAGTTTGTTCATAATAAGAAAAGCTACAAATATAAGAAACCTTATATATACCTGGAACTGGTAGAGAAGGGAGTTGGTCTTAGATGAGCAGATAAGGACTATCTGTCTAGTATGAAGTTAGAAAACAGTGCACAGATTATATTTCTTTAAAGTTGTAGCTTTTTTTTTTTTTTTTCAGCAGTGCAGGACATTCATTTTATAATATTTGTTAACATTGAGTTATTCAAGAGTCAGATAATTGGAAGATCATTTGTCACTAGCATTTGGCTTGATTATTAATTAAAAGGAGAGTCTCTGTAGCTCAATCATTATCAACATCCTTCAGTTGGAAACACTTGGTTTGAATCTTGTCTAGGACATGAAGAACCAATATCAGCACTTTTCAAGTGAAGGTGAGTTAGCCAGTGTCATATGGAAGAGAAAGGTTTTCCTATGGATAACCATTCTCTTTGGTTTTTCATCCTACAAAACAGGCAAACCATCATGCAAGTTACAGACAATGCAGATGGATTAACTCACTATCATGAACAGTAAGCAGGTTTCTAAGAAGCTGTGTTACTGGGTCATGACAGGCCTTTGAGTCTAACATGAAAGGTAAGGTGAGATGGGATTATAAGGATAATAGTTTGGGGAAAACATGGCCGAGTGGTTTTATTTTATGCCACTCTAAACCTGGAAAGAGACCACAGAGATGGTTCATTTTCAGAGAGTGCTAATTAGTTTCTGAGAGACGGCAGCATTTTTTAATCCCAAAGCCAGTTTTTGTACTGTCACAGACAAGCAAACCACTCATGAACATACATACAGTAATTGGTAGATATAGCATGCTGTGAGAAGAATTACCAGTCCTGTCCACAAAAAAAAAAATAAATAAATAAATTATAAATTGTGTGTGTGGTGTTGAAACCAAGATATAATTTATTGGCATCTTTAATTTATATATATATATTCACACACATAGTTTCACCACATATATTTGTGGCTTCTTCTAAGTTAAGATTAGGGTGAACAAAAAATTACCATAAAAGGCTAACATGAACCATAATCAGCTCTTCTTACAACAGCACTTTTTATCCTCCAAAAACAAACAAATCAAAAAATGTAATGCTTTTTACAAAAAAAAAAAAAAAAAGTTCCAAAAGTTACTCTAGCCAATGTAAAAGTGTCTCAAATCATAACTTGACAACAGCGGAAGCTACTATTTTAAAGAAAGGTTTCAACTTTGCTGTCATGCCAGAATGCATTCCTAAAATAGATTTTATTTGCAACATAGAAAAGACCCATGCTTTCTCCCACAACCTGTTGCAAATGACATCACACTGAGGATTGCAATCATTCTCTCTTCTTCTTGCCCTCCAAAAAACAACTCCTCTCAGAAAAAAGAATTCTTTCTAATTTAAAAAAAGAACAAGAATATTATAATATTAAAAGGACAAAAGCAATTCAACTGTCATCATGAATACCACTGATTAAAAGTTTAAGATTTCGTTCTTACTCTCAGATTCCTTCACTTATACTCCATTAGATTCTATTGGACCAATCATGAAGAGACTAACAATCTGTTATGCAACATACTCATGTGGTGATCTAAAGAAAAAGTTGAAATCTATACACCCCTTAACTCCATGACTATATGGAGCACTCAAGGTACACGACTGACATTCCTCGGCCGATTGTAGATGGCATTCACCTACTTCTGTTATCCCAACATCTTGCTAATCTTCTAAAGAACTACATCAGACATATAGACTCCTTCATCAAACACTTGCAACAATTTGCACAAAAACTATGGGAAATTTCTATCATACCATCAGATATTCTAGCGAGTCTAGATATTGTATTTTTGTTCACCAGTGTTCCACCGGACAAAGTTATGGAACTTGTATGCAATCTGTTCCCTACTGATGCTTCTCAACTTTTTAGATATTGTCACCACTCTAATTATTTCAGATGGAATGGGAAAATTTACAAGCATCTGTCCGGCCTTGCAGTGGAAGTTGTCTATGTTAAATACCAATTTCATTCAGACAGTATGGAATTATTACCATTCAGTTTGAATCATTTTGTCAACTTTTGCCAGCTAAAAATGATACAATTATAACCAAAATTGAACCACATAGAGATATTCTAGTGTACATCCTAAATGCCATGGACTAATGTACTGGATGTATGCAGTTGTTGTGCCAAGCACAAAGACTATATTGTGAGCATGTAGAAATGCTATTACCAAGTCACCTATTTTGAGTGTCTGCAGCACTATCTTTACTTAGTAATTACACACACACACACACACAAAGTGAGTTAATTTTGATGTGGTTGAAAATGACATTCCCACAGCTAGGAATTCAAAATATGTGTTTGGATTATTAACTCACAATTAATATTAAAAAAAAGAGAATATAATATAGAAACTTCTGGAAAAAAATGAAACTTACTATGTGGAATAATAATAATATACAATATTTTATTTTATTTATTTATTTTTTTTTTTTTTGTGGAGAACCCATCCACGAGAGGTTGGGCAACTAATAGTACACTAGTACCATGGATAGACAAAAAGATTCTTACTATTACACTCTCCATGGAGTCAGTAGACTCATTGTGGGAAGTTTATTCAACTAACAACATATTTATCATACTGAATCTTAAAATTTCTGCTCATACTGCACTTTTGTTTTCCTTACTAAGTCACTTTCCTGGCTTGTTCTTTATTATTATTATTATTACGGGCAACTCCAAGTAGTCCTTAGACTCATCGAGGAAGGCACTCCTTCATGTCAAGAACAACTATTCAACATTCACACAGTATCTATCATATTTTGCCTTGAACTCATTCACAGTCATGGCACCCACAACAGACTCTGGTAGCTTATTCCACTCCTTCACCACTCTCCAAGTAAAAAACCTAGCTCTAACACCCTTGCTAACCACACTCTTGCCCAGTTTCCATGGATGGCCCCTAGAAACCCTTCAGTAATTTGAATGTCTCAATCATATCACCCCTTTTCTGCCTATCAACCAATTTCTGCTACCCACAAATCTTCAACCTGTTCTCATAAGGTTCATTCCATGGACCTGCTATCATCTTGGTCACTCGTCTCTGGATCCTCTCCACCTCCTCCCCATCAAGAAGAAACCCTGGCGCTCAAATTTCGGCACAGTAGTCAAGATGGGATCTGATCAAGGCTCGATACAGAGGGACAATAACTTGCTTGTCTCTCTCTCGTCAAAGTATTCTTCAATAACCAAGTGATTTGATGAGCTGATTTAGCCACTTTTGCAATGTGCCCCCTAAACTTCAACTCCCTATCCACCAACACTTCCAAATCCTTGGCCTCGTCAATCTCCTGGAGTATAGTTCCACCAATGTGGTATACTGCTGCTATCTTTTCACCCCAAAATGCATAACCTTCCATTTTGCCACATTAAATTGACATCCATTCTCCTTAGCCCATTCCTCCAAACTATACAAATCATTCTGCAAAATTTTGACATCCTGTGCATTCACTATTGCTGTACCCAACTTTGCATCATCAGCAAACAAATGAACAGTTCCTTTCAGATCCTTTCGTATGTCGTTAATGAACAAATTAAATAGTAATGGTCCAAGAACAGAACCCTGTGGCACACCACTAATCACAGGTCGTTTTTTGCTTTCTACTCCTGAATAAACTACTCTCTGATATCTCTCCATCAACCACCCTCCTATCCATCTCACCAATCCTATATCCATCCCCATATGCTGCAGTTTACTGATTAGAATTCCATGTGGTATCCTGTCAAAGGCCTTAGCAAGGTCCAGCTGAATCACTGTAAACCCATTACCCATATCCAGTTCAGCCGTCACTGTGTTATAAAATGTGAGCAAGTTACTGAAGCATAATCTACCCTTCACAAAATCATGTTGTCCACCATACAGTATCCCATTTTCATCTATCCATTCCTGTATTTTTCTCTTGACAACGACTCTTGATATGCTGATCGGTCGATAATTTGCAACAGCAGTCTTGGAACTTCCTTTATGCATAACTGGTAATTAGTTTATGGAATTAACAACGCAAATGAAGTATATTAATTAAAGGTAACTTTAATGAATCACTTCTATATTTCGGCAACGTCACATTGCCATCTTCAGGAACATAAAGATATGGTATGTGCACTCAGGAACTAACACAAAGCAAATGAGGAAGAAAGCAAGAAACTAATATTGTTCCTAAAGTCCTAATGGTGCCCTCTTGCAGGCTAATTTGGTAGTCTTGGCAGTTGGGCTGAAGTTCTCATAATGAAAGTCTCCCAAATTTGGGGCAGTTTCATGCACCCAAATTTGTTGAGGTTAGGACTGTTTTTTAGAGCTGCTGAAGATTCTTTGAATAATCTTTCGTATTTAAACTTGCTGCGATGAATTATTTTTGTTTTCTTCCAACGAATTTTATGGTGGGTATCTAAGGCATGGTCTGCCAGCCCAGAGCGGCTGTACTGGTGAAAACGGATGTAGTCTTGGTGTTCTGAAATCCTGATATTTGTTGTTCTGCCTGTTTGGCCAAAGTAGGACAATTTGCAGCTGCAAGGTAGTCAAACTCTCGTCGGCAGTTTTAAAGCCTGAAGCACTCACCGCACTTTCACGTGGTCACAATTTCGCCCTAGCTCCTAAAAGGATACCTGCTGAAGAAATCATGATCCAAATAGAGCGTGGGATTCGCAACCTGCCTAACCATATCGCCAACAACGTAAGACTGGATGTAGTCGGTGTTCTGACTAAAGCCAAACCTCCAAAAACGAATATGCAGCCCTACAAGAATTGAAAAACAACAAAAAAATAGTAATCACCAAAGCTGATAAGGGAAGCGCCACTGTGGTACTCAATCAAAAAGACTACAAAGGTAAGCTAAATGCTTTAGTACTAGACCGTACTACTTACCTCCCCATTGAATACAATCCGACCAGCTCTCAGATTAGAACTCTCCACAGACTCCTTAAGAAAGTCACTTCTTGGCCTGTGGAAGTCACCAACAAACTTAAACCTTATAACTCCAGACCCCCCCCCCCCCCCCCCGATTATATGGACTCCCAAAAATACATAAACAAAATGTGCCATTGCGTCCCATAGTGGATGGCATTGATTCCCCCACATATAAATTAGCCAAAACGCTCACACACTACACTGGCAACACACCATCACACATAAAAAACTCAGCCCACTTTAAAGCCAGTATAGAAAACCTCACACTCCAACACACTGACATAATGGTCAGTTTTGACGTCTCCTCCCTATTCACTAATGTCCCACTCAAAGAAACCCTTGAGCTCATCCAAGCCAAGTTTCCTCCCGATATCTCAGCCCTATTTCAGTTCACAATGAACTCAGGCTATTTCGTTTGGCAAGGAAAGTTCTACAAACAGATAGAGGGGACAGCCATGGGTTCACCACTTTCCCCCCTTGGCCAATTTCTTTATGGAGACATTTGAAGAGAAAGCCTTAAACTCCGCCCCACAAAAACCCACTATTTGGCTTCGTTATGTGGATGATGTGTTTGCTATTTGGCCACATGGCTCAGACACACTCCACTCCTTCCTAACACACTTAAACAACCAACACCCCAGAGTCCAGTTCACCTTAGAAAAAAGAGGAAAACAACACCCTCCCCTTCCTAGACACTTTAATCACCCGCCAGCTTAATGGATCTTTGGTTTTCTCTGTTTACAGAAAACCCACCCATACTGGCCGATACATTCACCAGCAATCCCCCCCCCCCCCCCTCACAACAATATGGGGTGATAAAAACACTATATAACAGGGCAAAATTAATCTGCTCAGATGACAAGGCCCTGACTATTGAACTAAACCACATCCTCAACACTTTCTTAGCCAATGGCTATAACCCCAAAAAAATCCAAAAAATACTAAAACCTGTAAACCACAACCCCCCTCCCCCCCTCCACAATAAAGATTACACCAAGTCTATCACCATCCCCTACATCCAGGGCACCTCTGAGAAAATAACCAATATCCTCAAAAAAATATGACCTTACTTCCTGTTACAGACCATATAAAAAGTTGGCATCCCTTATCCGCTCTACCAAAGACCTACCTGGTGTATACCAGGTCCCTTGCAGCTGCAAATTGTCCTACTTTGGCCAAACAGGCAGAACAACAAGTATCAGGATTTCAGAACACCAAGACTACACCCCGTTTTCACCAGTACAGCCGCTCTGGGCTGGCAGACCATGCCTTAGATACCCACCATAAAATTCGTTGGAAGAAAACAAAAATAATTCATCGCAGCAAGTTTAAATACGAAAGATTATTCAAAGAATCTTCAGCAGCTCTAAAAAACAGTCCTAACCTCAACAAATTTGGGTGCATGAAACTGCCCCAAATGTGGGAGACTTTCATTATGAGAACTTCAGCCCAACTGCCAAGACTACCAAATTAGCCCGCAAGAGGGCACCATTAGGACTTTAGGAACAATATTAGTTTCTTGCTTTCTTCCTCATTTGCTTTGTGTTAGTTCCTGAGTGCACATACCATATCTTTATGCTCCTGAAGATGGCAATGTGACGTTGCCGAAATATAGAAGTGATTCATTAAAGTTACCTTTAATTAATATACTTCATTTGCGTTGTTAATTCCGTAAACTAATTACCAGTTATGTCTAACCAACATATAAGCCTTGCTACTAGAATTCCTTTATGCAGTGGAACTATTTTCCCCTCTTTTCACCACCTTGGGACTAACCCAGACCCAAGATTCAAATTAAATAAAATGGTCAAGGGCACTGACAATTCTTTAGCCTCTTCACATACAACATGAGCTGGTATATTATCCAATCCCACAGATGTATTCACATTAAGGTTTGTAATAGACTATTCACCTCCACTTCATTCACCACAATTCCCATATAAGCTGTTGGTTCCTGCAATATCACCACCTGGATGATATACTCTTGCAAAGTGCTTGCTCGGTATTTCCACTATATCAACTGATTCAGTTACCTCTCTCTACCATCAGCATTCCTTAAAATCATTCTGCCGTATACATTTTTTCTTTTACTTGCAACATATCGAAAAAACTGTTTGGGATTCTCTTTAGCTTGCATGGCTAATTCCCTTGCATAATCTACTTTTGCTTTTCTTACCACACTCGTTACCCTTCTGGCCTGTGCTTTATACCGTTCATGTGCCTACAGATCACCTTTTTCCTTAAATTCCCTCCACAGTTGTTTCTTTTTTTTTGCAGCTCAAGCTTAATGGTGTTATTCATCCATTTAACCCCTACTTGATTTACTAATCGGACTCTAGGTATACGGTCAGCCATTACTTCCTGCAAATGCTCCATAATTACCTCCCATGCACTATCAACATCCAGCCGTTGCAGTTTTACATGCCATGGCACTGAACCAAGCAATCTCCTAAGCTTATCATACTTACCAGCCCGGTAATTCCACATGTACCCTGTCTTAATTGAAAATTCCACACATTTAGCCACCTTCCAGGTCAAGACCCTATGATCACTCTCACCATTTGGTGGCAACATGGTCATATTCATCACAGTCAAATTCTCTAGTGTTTTCCATTACATGCTGTCACAGATAGTTATCCCTTAATAACTGCATAAAATCCAATTCCTTCCTCCCATGTGGCCTCTCTTCCTTCCAATCAATGTTACCATAGTTGAAATCCCCAATAATAATTACCCTCCTTCCACTCATTGCGTCTATTTGCTTATGCATACTATCTCCACCATCTATTCCATCACCTGGTCTATAGCAGCACTCAACCGTGTATTTTGTTCTGCTAGTCTCAATCTCACACCGAGTAGCCTCAAATGTGCTCTTTTCTCTATCCTGCAGTTCAACTTCTATTCTTCTTGGCTGCAGTTCATCAGCTATCATCAATAACACTCCTTCCCCCCATTTTATTCTCTCTGTCACTTCTGAACACACCGTACCCCTCACATTCTATCCCACTAGCTATATCATTTTCTGTCAGCAATGTTTCACTAATGTCAATAACCTGTGGCAGGAAGAGTCAACCAGGGCCAAAAATTCTTCCTTCTTGTTTCTAATACTCCTGGCATTAGTATACAAGAAATGCAGAAACCCGTTAGTCCCACCACTATCTTGATGCCTTATACTAACCATCCCATTCTGATTTGTTGTCCTTCGTACTAGCTCAGGCATATTATACACATTCTTACACTCAACTGCCTCCCTGAAGTCTGCAAATCCACCCCCCCCCTTAATAACTCTAGTTTCCCTGATTCTGCACATCCACTTTCACTTCATTCAATAACACTTTTTCCAGTCTCTGCACACCAAATCCATTCAGATGCAAACCATCCATCTTGTATAAATCCTTTCACCCATCAAACTCACTCCACACGTCCACAAACTCCACACCACTCCTCCTGCATAACCTGTGCATAGTCATTTGCATTTATGGCCCTCCTTCTCAACTCTTCTCTGTCATACTGTCACAACAGACTCACTATCTTAACTCTTTCACTCTTTTCTTTTGCTACCTCTAGTAATTCCTTCACGTCCTCTCTCATAGCAATTTTTTCTCCTTTTAAATCATTCGTTCCTGCCACTACTATCATTTCTTTCACCCTCTGCTTTTGCGCTCTAATAGGCTCACTTACATCCTTAATTTTCGCACCGGGTAAATACGATTTTGTCAAGCTCTCATCTATTACACTTCTTACTAATGAATCACTGTACACACTCGCTCCTACATTTTTATTACACTCCTGATCATACTCTTATTTTTCTCATCACACATTTGTTTTTCATTAGCTGATGCGCTCGGTAAACAATTTTGCAATCGCCCCAGCTGCCGCTTCGCTCTATGTATCACTCCGCGCAACCTTGTGATCTCACTCATTGCAACTAACTCTTCATTTTTTTTATCCGTTAAACCATTCTCTCACTCTGTATTTTTACTTTCACTCTCAACACCGCTCTCAAAGCTAATCTGGTACTACATCACGAATTCCTATTATATTACTATTTTCTATCACATTCTGGCTTTCATCAATCTCGCGACCTTAGACACACTTCAAATCCTCACTTTCCTTACACTTTAGGCACATATTCCCACCACTATCATTATCGAACCAAACTGCAGCAGCTCTCAGCAAGCGTACATCCCGCAGACGTTACACTGAACAAACTCCCTTAAGTTAAAATTTTTAAACAAAGACGGCGATGATTTCGACGCCATTGTCTTTCTTCTCATCGGTGCCATGTGTTACACTATCTATCGTATCTTATCAAAATACTAATTTAAATAATGCAAAAATCACACAGACACATTAAGTTACCAAAAGTAAACAATGCTACGTTAAGATTCAAGCAATATTGCCAATTATTACTCAAAATAACACTCACCTTTTCGGGAGCTCTCTACAAACACTACACACCGTGCAGCCCTCTAGTGGAGAATCAAGAATTGATTCTGTTATGTATTTCTTTGTCAGTTCCCAAGCAGCATTTATTTCCTTACCATTGAACTCCTTGTTCCATGTTATAGCTCCAAGCTATCTCCTAAGCTTGTCATAATCACCATACTTATAATTCCACATATATCCTTTCTTTGCAGAAGTCTGCATATGGCTGGCCACAACCTAGGTGATCACTTCATGATCACTCTCAACTGGAGGAAAGTGTGAAACACCACTCACAATTACATTCTCTGATGATATGATCAATCTAAAACTCCCAATCCTTGCATGCCCTCCTTTACGTGCTGCCTGAGATAGTTATCTCAAGAAATTCATTTTCTTTATTCCCAAATGCTATCTCTTCATTCCAATCAATATCACCATAATTAAAATCGCCCATAATAATTACCCTTCCTTCGTGCATAATCATGCGCCTTAACTGTATGTTATTCCTAGTATTGTTTAAATTAGCTGTACTGATGATGTCCTTTGATACTTAGGATGAAATATTTACTTATTAAAACTTATTACTGTGGTTATTACGTGTGTTTATTTAGTCATGAATTTTCCACAGGTTTCATTGTACAATAAATGTCTTCCTGTCAACTTCCACATTACACCACACTCCCTCATAATCAGTGCCAGTGTTTCCCTCTTTCATGTCTACCTTATGTGGACTTAATTCCCTGCTATCATCAGCAGCACCCCCCCCTCCCTTCTTGCACTTTCTATTCTTGCAGAAAATACTTTACCCCCTCCATTTCTGTTCCCATTACTATATCATCTTCATTCAACCATGTTTCACTTATTCCAGTAATTTTGGGATGAATAAACACGATCACTGAAACCATTTCATCCCCATTATTTCTGATATTTCTGGCATTTGTAAACAAACACAGCAGTTTATTTTTAGGTCTATAACCAGTCCTATCCAAGCCATTTGTTGGTTGCGATTTCCCCACCACACCTGCCCCTGCCCAATCACCTTTACCACCACTTACTGCATATATCTTCTCAGTCTCAACTTTCCCACCCACATTGCAGTATACTCCATCTTCATATATTGAAAGTGATATTGAAAACATATTGAAAGTGGCAGATTCACTGCCACTTTCAATATTCACTCTCCCTATGCCATGTCTCCCTGTCCACCGTGCTCCACCTGTTTCCCTGTTCCTCTTGTATTCCCATTCTCTCTTCATCTCTCAAACTATTACTGCTTCCACTGCCAAGCACTTCTGTCTCTTCAATACCACTCTCCTGATTTTCCACTGTACCTCCATCCAGCAAAACTTTCTCCAGTGTACTCACTCCAAAGTCATTCAAATGCATCCCATTCCATTTTGCCTGTATAATTTCATTCTTCCCTCAAACACATGCTATACATCCACAAACTGTACTTCCTTCTCCTCACACAATTCCGCTAGCATACCATTCATGATTTTGGCTCTCCGTCGCAACTCATCATCCTTATACTTTGGCAACACACTGACAACCTTTTATGTATGGGTTCTTATTAATTTCTTAACAACCATTGAAGAAATACAAACTGGCCTATAGTTTGCTACCACTACCCTTATGCAATGGTATTTTATCTTCCTCCTCCCAATGCACAGGGAATTTTCCAGATGCAAAAGTTGCATTAAACAGAAAAATAATCAATGGTATTGTCACTTCCTTAGCACATTCCATTAAAACAATTGGACTCACTTAAGAGGACTCACTCAATGCTGAAAAACCCAACCCAATGCAGTAAAAATCAAGGTTTAATTCTCCATCAAGTGTGGTCAGCTCTAATAAAAACTCTACCTCAATCTGTGCTCGGACTGTATAGCAAGAACAAGAACACGTGACATCGTCCAGTATTGTTCAATGTCAATAACGTTTTATATCTGCATTCTGTTATTTGAGTTTATGAATAGCCAGACGGTTATGATTTGTATTTATTAATTTCTCCTGTTTAAACTTTAAGTTATACTATTTACCCCTGAAGATGTAAATCCTACGATTTACAAAACTTGTCAGGAACTATTATTATTTCAGTATATTGTATAACTGAATAATAAAAAATGTGGTGTAATCACCGAAATATCTTATAAATCACTTATATTTCATAATGAATATCTCATCATGAAATGTAAGTTTGTGTGTGTTTAGAGTGAACTCACAAAAAGAATGGACTATTATGTGAAGGGAGAATGGAATGGCAATGGTTACAGAATGCTTTCTTTCTGTTCTCCAGCCAGCCAGTTACATGATACTATTAGAAACTTATGAGAGACTAGTCACTAACATAACTATAAACATAGCCAGTGGAGCACAAAGCTCATAAAAAAAGTGTATATAAAGAATAATAAATGAATAATTTAATCAATCAATGAATACAAATATGTTTATATATTCATCATTTTTTGACTGACTGAAAAACGATGAGCATAACTAATCACCAAGTAAATGTAACTAATGATCATATATATATATATATATATCTACTCTATAATATAAAATGATAAGCCTTTTTGTGTAATGTTTGCGTGTCACATTTTTTGTCAAGTTATTTGAAGCGTTTTGAAACTCACTGACTAGCCTGAGTGTTGAGTCATCAGAATTCAAGGAGAACCAGCCTACCAGTCCTGGAACTCAGGTGGGATTGGGCTCTGTATGGGGGGGTACCCCCTTTCGAGTCTTCAAAATTCGAATCATCAGAATTCAAGGAGCTGGCCTACCAGTCCGGAACATGGGGGTGGGTGCCAGGAGCAGAACCCCCTTTCGATTCATCAGAATTCAAGGAGAACCAGCCTACCAGTCCGGACCTCGGGGGGGGGGGGGGGGGGGATGCCATAGGCATCGGGAGGCAGGGCTCCCTAGTATATATATATACATGTATTCATTCTTCTTCTTCTTTCACTCTGCCTTATCCCATGTTAAATGGGGTCAGTGCACCGATCTTTAACCTTCCTCTTCCAAGTTCTCCGGTCCAGGGCGTCCTTCAGACTCCATCCTTTCTCCCTAAGATCCTCTGTCATCTTATCCCTCCACCTGAGCTTGGGCCTGCCTCTTTTCCTCCTTCCCTCCAACTCCATATACTCCACTCGTTTACCAACATACTCCTCACCCTTCCTCTCAACATGTCCAAACCACCTCAGCCTACTTTCTTGTATCTTCTTGCCAATTGGTCCCACCTTAACCATCCCTCTGATGTAGTCATTCCTTATCCTGTCCTTCTTTGTCACACCACTCATCCATCTCAACATCCGCATCTCCGCTACCTCCATGTTCCTCTCCTGTGCCTTGGTTATAGGCCACGTCTCCGCACCATGGAGCATCGCCGGCCTCACCACCATCTTATGGAACTTTCCTTTCCTCTTACAACTCACTCTCTTGTCGCACAGGACCCTGCTCATCTTCCTCCAATTCATCCACCCGCATGTTATTCGGTGCTGTATTTCCTCATCCAGGTCACCATTCCTCTTGACAACCGACCCAAGGTACTTGAATTTCTTCCCTGAAATTAGCCTTTCATCCTGGAGTCGTATGACGATATCCTCGTCACTCCCTGTTGACATATATTCAGTCTTCACCCGGTTAATTCTCATGCCGCTCTTCTCCAATGCCTTTCTCCACTCTTCCAGAGTATTTTCAAGCTTCTCTCGGGATGATTCGCATAGAACAATGTCATCAGCAAACAGCATGCTCCATGGTGCCTCCTTCTTGACATCCTCCACTAGTACATCCATGACCAGGTCAAAGAGGTAGGGGCTCAGAGCTGACCCTTGGTGTAGCCCTACGACAATAGGGAACCCTTCTGTCATGCCGACACTAGACCTGACCTGAGTTTCTGTTCCCTCATTCATCTCCTTCACCAACCTAACGTACTTCTCCAACACCCCCTTCTTCCTCATACACCTCCATACCTCCTGCCTGGCCACTCTGTCGTATGCCTTTTCCAGGTCTATAAACACCATGTGCAGATCCACTTGCATCTCTCTATATTTCTCCATCAATCGCCTTAGCGCAAATATTGCATCTGTTGTCCCTCTTCCTGGCATAAATCCAAACTGCTCCTCAATTATGGTAATGGACGATATGTATATATATATATATATATATATATATGTGTGTTTGTGATTGTCTGTGAAAATACTAGTGATGGTAGTGAGCAGTTGATGGCATTGGTGTAGGTGATGAGATTCGCTGTAGTTGGTGGATTAAGTGGTGGAGATGGAGAACTGTAGTAGGTGCCCTCCCTCAACGAGTCTTTGGACTCCTTGGAGGTGTCACGTAATAATAATTACAAGTTGTATATTGCATTGATGGTAATGGACTAAAAGAAATTGGCAAGGCTAATGATATATACATATATACACACAGTATATGCATATTAAAAAAAAGTTTGCATAAGAATTCAATTAGGTATTCTAAATAAACATTTCCCAGAATTTTAGACCACCATATAATATATAGGGTAGTTTATCGTGAAGAGCTTTGTAGCAGTTTTTGAAAAGTCTCTCAAACTTGAAAGCAAACTGTATTGTCCCAAAGGATCATATGGCTACTAGAAACTTCATATTCTGCAAGACCAGATTTCCCAGCTTGAAGAAAACAGTAATCTGTTATGTTCTGACTGTCAATGTCTATAATTACTCTCCAACACTTTCACTTTCCCAAGATGCTTAGGCAATTAAATGTGTGCACAGTAATCCAGACATGGCATATCAAAACCTTAGAAAGAAATAGTAACATCTTTATCTCTACCTTGTTTATCAATTTGGCAGTATCCTCCAAACTTCAGGTTCCTGTCCACCTTCACTCACATATCATTTGCCTTGGCAGTTTCTTTTAGTTCATTACCATTAGTGCAATATATATAAAGCTTGTAATCTTTTCATCCCAACATGCATAAATTTACACTTTGCTACATTAAAATGATGACCATTATCCTTTGCCCACACTGTCAGCCTATTGAAGTCATCTTGCAGTATCTCTATATCACTGTTTTGCATCATCATCAGTGGATATTTCCCCTCAAATTCTTATATCATTAATGTATAAATTAAATATCAATGACCCAAGTACTGAGTCCTGTGACAGACAACTGATTACCTGCTTTCTCTTCAATTCTTCTTATCATATACTCTTGAGATATCTGTCCATCAGCCATTCTCTTAACCAGGTTCACATCCATTCCCATTTGCTTCGATTTATGTAATAGAGGTCTATGTGGCATCCTGTCAAATGTCTTTGATAGGTATAGCAGTATAATGGTGTAGTGATTTTCTTATCCAACTTAGTTGTCATTGTATTGTAAAAGTGACTAAATGACAAAGTAAAACTTACCCTTCACTAAACCCATGCTTTTCTCCATAGAGTAACCATATTCCTGTTCACCCATTCCTGATTTCTGCCCTTAACCAACTTTTCTAATAGTTATATCAACATTCCTGATATACTAATTAGCCTATAATTTGCTTCCTCTGTCTTTGAGCCAGTCTCTTGTAAACTTTGTAATGAAAGTATTTTGCCTTCTTTCCACTCCTTTGGACCATGCCTCTGAAATTTAAGTTGATCAGCCTGATCAGAGGCTGCCAATTCTCCTGGACCTTCTCATAATACAGAGGTATACTAATGTATTCTGATAATGCATACGTTCATTTGTTTTTAATCCTTCAACACTCTCCATCTTTCTAGGAATAAAATTTATTTTACTAGAATGAAATGCCTTAATATTTAAGCAACTGAGTTATGTCATTTGTACTGGCACCTTAACACCATCTCCATCTAAGTAAGGTCATTTGTCTACAGTCTGTTTTCTCGGCCTGGACATAACGAAACGTACCCTTGGGATGGTCTTTAGATTATAGTGCTAATCTTGTCATATTCTAATTTTTTTCCTTCCTCACTTTCTTGCTTGAGCCTTATATTCATCTGTTCTCCACCTTTCTCTTTATACTTTTCCATAACATCTTTTGTACCTAAAATATATGTGTGATTTCCCTAGCTTTATTTTATCACTTTAGGTATACAGTTTGCTACTACTGCTAAAATTTTTCTTAACTCACATGCAATATTGGTCTCGCTCCCTTCAAACATTCTTCCATCCACACTACTGCCTCAAGCTTGTTTCTTAGTCTTATAATCACCCCACATTATAATCCCATATAAATTTCTTTCTTATAGACATATTTGCATACCTTTTCATCTCACCAAGGACAAGGATGACGTCTGACAAATTCAGATTCTCTAATGTTATAACAAAATTACTTAAAACCAAAACCCACTAATGTCTTTTTTTTGGGGGGGGGGGGGAATAGGCATTGATGTTCCTTTTAAGCTGTATATGTATGCACATTTGTCACATACCTACTAATTGCACACACAAAATTTTTGCTTCCAGAATTTCTGATTTATGGTCAATAATTTTTGAACATACTATAAAAACAAATAATCATACTTGTTACTTATTTTATTTATTAACTGCTTCAATGCCCACTCCAATATTACTCTAACCCATTCCAACTTAATACACTCTGATTAGTAACTATTAGTCTACACCATGTGGGCAAACTGACACTGACATATCAGCAAGTTGCAGAGGCATTTTTGTTTACTGTATAGACCAGTATTTTTCAAACTGCAGGTTGTGGCCCATTAGTGTGTCATGAAATCAGTTTAGCAGGTCACAATTAAATTTTTTTTTCAAAATGAAATATAAATATCAGTGTGTGTGTGTTGTAGATTTCATAGCTTTAATGTGTTCACGCCGGGTTGTGTCACATCCTGCATTTCCCTTCAAGAGGGAACTTGCTTGATGGTATATAGTAAAGCCCCACTTTATGATGCTTTGCTTTATGTCCATTCATACGAAGCTCTTCAATCATAACCACTGCCCATTTATAGGCTGCTGTATTCGCTCATATGACTTATAGTGACACAATGCTGTCGTGAATCAACCTATGTGCAGTATTCATAAACTCAGTTTATTTACAATCTTATTGATCGCTATATTTCTTTTTATTTTGGTGTTTCACTGTGAATTCTAAATAATAATAATATATATATATAATATAAAAATAATAATTTACAATTATTATTTTATTTTGGTTTTGTCAATAATAACAGATAAAATTCAAAGTAAGGGTGCTGCTACTACAGTGAAAAGAAGATACGTAAACCTATTACATTACATACTAATATTAATTATTAAATTTAGTGATATGGTGTATCAAATGCTGAGAGAAGCTGCAGGCTAGGCTTATCCCTACTACTGCTGTTACAGTTGTTGAAAACAAAGTTCTAAGTGAAAAGTGCTACACTAGTTAATACTACAGTTATCCATAAATGTGATGATCTTATTGCTGAAATGGAAAACTTTTAATGATGTAGACCAGTGGTTCTTAACCATCTGCTTTCAACTATTTGTATAGCCTGGCACCCTCTGCTCAATTTTACACTAGGTTAATGACTCAATAAGATTATTATAATATATTATTAGGCAAACCAAAATTACCATCAACATATCTGAACTAATAGTTAATTAAAAATTAATGACTGATATAAATTAATTTTTACTTAAAGATGTAAACTTACTGTATTTAATAAGCCAATCATTAATGGCTACTCTGAGCCTGATGAGATCCTGCTAATTTTTCAATATCAGGTTCAATGTTTGAGAAATGAAGTCTCAAGTCTCCTCATTCACTTATTTGCAGATTATTTTGTTGCTTAGCTAACGATTGCAACACGACACTGAATCCTTTTTTGACCGAGTATGAAGAAGGAAAAGCAATGAGCAGCAATTTTATTTCTTGCCAAAGCTGAGGATTCTTGCATTGCATGTTTGGCCAGAATCGTTCATACCCATGCTGTTGTAATTCAAAATTTAAGTCAATAAATTCTTCACACAAATTTGGATGAACAGAAGTGGCATCAGAAAGAAATGGATTTATGATCCAATCGGTTTTTTAAGCTCATCAAAGTTTTTGAATCTGATCATCAAGTTATCTTTCAGTGTCAGAAGATGGGAACAATGACAGTCTAAATCTGTATCTAATATTAAATCATCATCTATTATTTGTAGACTTCTGAACTGCAGAAAATCGCATCTTGCAATGCTCTGCTTATAGAATGTTAATTTGCCGATAAAAACATTTATAATTCCCTTTGCTTTAATAAGATTCATGTTGCTTCCCTGCAATTTGATGTTAACCTCATTTAATTTGGTGAAAATATCAGAAAGATATGCGATGTCAACCTTTTCCTTTTTTAGAACATTATACATGTTCTCATCATGTGTATTAAGAAATTCCAAAACATTATCATAGAGATCATTAAAGTGTCGCAGAGAGCCATCTAACTTAGTGTGAAGCAAAAGGTGCTCAAATTCTTCTTCATTTTCATTGCAAAGTTCCCGAAAAATATGGGTATTCAGTGACCGGTTTTTATTTTATTCACTGCTCTAATAACATCATCCAAAGTCTACCACTGAGATGTGTTGTCTATGAAGAATGCAGTGAATTGTAAAGGTATGTGGAACTACTGCTTCTTTGAAATGTGCTATATATATGCTATAAATCCACGGTGATGACCAATCATAGCTGGTGCGCAATCAGTTGCACATGCAATAATATTTGTGAGAGGAATGTTTTTAGCATTAAAAAAAGTCTTTAACAACCTTAAAAATTGTAGAACCTTTTGTGTCAATTTTCAGTTGCTCAGCAAATAGAAACTCTTCAATAATTTCTTCATTAGTATTTATATAATGTATGTAGGCCATTAACAAAGCTTCATTGTCATGTAAAGTTGTCTCATCAAGTTGATCAATTCTCATCAAGAAAATTCTATGGTTTTTAAACCATCACAAAGTTTTTTTTTTTTCAATTTTCTTTGCCATTTTATTCCTGTTGAGAAGAATTGACGACTTCATATTACTTTTACCTGGGCCAATCATCTTATCTAAAACTTCATTTATAGCCGGTAAGATGACAGTTTCACCAGTAGTATGTGGCTTTCCACATTTGGCAATTAATTTTGGAAGTTTGAAAGACACAACAACTCCCTTCTCTTGTTGGTTACTTTGTTTTGCAACCAACCCTTTAAACCCAGGACGATTTTTAAATGTATTCTTTAATTTGCAAAAGTACTCCACACATCCTTTTTTGCTTTATTTGGATGCTTTGTTCTTAAATGCTCAATCATTCTTGAAGGCTTCATTGGTGACGAGCAGTCACCAATATGCATTAAGCATATTGGTGACTGCTCGTTATTTATAGATGGAATAACTATATTTTAAATATTCACTTGAATATTGATGACACTTTCTTTTTTCACTCATTTTAATGGATTACAGTGCTACACGATATCAATTAAGTGTGCACCACAATACCACAGGCTGGATTTAATCTGCAAACCAGGATTGTCAGATAAAGCTTATAAAGTAGTAGATTCTGCTAAAGATAGCCCAAATGAATTATTTTTAATGTAGAAAATTCAGACCAAAAAGTAGCCCAGATACAGGTAACCCTCATATAACGCAGATGTTCCATAGAAATGGTGCGTTATATAAATCGTGTTATGCGAGACTTCGATCACATAGAAAAAGTAGGGTTAGGTTCCAAAATCGTTTCTTTTTTTTTTTTAATTATATAAACAATGACATATCCAACAAAAATAATATTTTTATTTAATTCAGGTAATTCATGTAAGTTAAGAAAATGTAAACTATGAGACAAATACATAGTATAAAATAAAAATGACAAATTTTACATAAATTTCATTGCACATAATGCATAAATGTTTTAGACACAATAAAATAAAGAGCATATTTTAATCGTCATCACTGTCTTCAGAAATAATATTTCGTAGATGTTCTTTAAGTGGCCGGAGGTCCTCACCACTTAAAATCTCTTGGACATCATTTGTATAATTCTCATTGCATACTTCTGCTGGTTTAGTCATCAAGAAGTCAGTAATAAGACTTTGCTTTCCACTATTTTTTATTAAGTTCATAATATGGCGCTAAACAAATATCCAATTGTCTCTTTAATTTTCCTGGGCGCTCCATTGAGGGATCATTATCCGTAAAATAACTTCCTAACTTTCTTGCCAAGTCCAATCCTTCTGCTAATTTCTTTAAACTGAATTCTTTAATGGATTCATGACAATCAGAATCTTCAGCAGAACTTTCCCTGTCATTTGGTTCGACGCTATCTATTAATTGTACCAGTTCTTCCTCATTTAAATCTGTTTCTCCATCAATTAATTCACTAATTTCGTTTTCAACCATATCGCAAAAGCCCTCTTCACCAAACATGTGTGCGACGTTTATTATACGACGTAGCTTGGCTTCCACTGGAGGTACGAAATTTTGTTCCAGAACAGCTTCAGGCCATATTTTTTTCCAGCAAGCATTCAGCGTAGAGGGTTGTAATACCTTAATGGACAGAGAAATAATTTTCACACAATTCAATATTGAATACTCTTTCCACGCTTGAGGCAGTGTCATGTTTGCATTAGATTCCATTTTTTCCAAAATTAATTGGAATGTTCGCCGAATATAATATGACTTAAATGTTGGTATTATTCCTTGGTCGAGTGGTTGAATAAGTGAAGTAGTATTAGGCAGCAAAAAAGTTATTTTAATATTCAGATGGCTTAAATTTGTTGGGTGACCTGATGCGTTATCTAAAATTAGAATTTTGAAGTCCATATTAATTTTCTTTGTGTAACTTTCTACATCGGGTACAAAACACTTGAAAAACCAATTTTCAAACATGCTAGCTGTAACCAGTGCCTTTTTGTTGGCCTGCCAATAAACATGTAGGGTGGACTTGTCAAGCCCTTTCATCGCATGAGGATTTGCGTATCGGTTAATAAACATTGGTTTTGTCATGTAATCACCTGATGCATTACTACAAAACAGTAAAGTAGTTGTATCTTTGGAAACTTTGAATCCAGGAGCTGATCTTTCATTTTTCAAAATATAGGTGCATTTTGGCATTTTTTTCCAATATAACCCAGATTCATCCACATTGAACACCTGGTCTGCACTATAACCACCTTCTTTAATGATTTTTAAAAGTTCTGCTGGGTAATTCCGGACAGCTTCAATGTCTGCTGATGCTCCCTGGATTTTAAGATTATACAAAGAAAACTGCTGTTTCAAGTTTTTAAACCAACCCTTACTGGCACAAAATCCATGCCGAGTGATTTCTTCTGAAGAATCGTGATCAAGTTCTTTTAAATGTTTATAAACTTTGAGAGCTTTTTTTGCTTAATAAGGTGTCCATCCAAAGGAATTTTCTTTTGAGTGCAATCTTCTATCCAAATCATTAGAGATTTCTCCATTTTTTTCTATTAGAATATCGCGAACACGAGCAACGCGCTTTGCATTTATCGTTGACCCAGCAATAACACTTTCTCGGATTTTATGTTCATTTTTTTTTAGATTGTTCGAATTGTTGATTCATTTAAATTCAGAGTCCTTGCAACAACTCCTGGTTTTTCTCCAATTTTCAACCGATCCAAGATTTTAATTTTTTTCTTCGAGAGGAATGAATTTTCTCTTCAATGTTGGTTTTTTCCCTTTCGTTGCAGTTTTAGTGGCCATTACAATAAAAAATAAACTTTTACATAAAAAAAGCATTACATATGTATGTAACTCACCAGAAAATAAACTGCTCAGCTTGAGAATAACACACTTATGATTTTTAATGCGCTTTCCTGTCAGAAAACAAAGACAATTATCAACAATAAACACTTTATGCAGTAAAGCCTAGATGGCAAACGTATGGCACGTCTCAGAATTTTGCTGGCACTTCAACAATTTACAGGTGATATCCTTTTATATGCTTATAAATTATTCAACTTTTTTTTTAATTATTACAATATGTACAAGCTGAATTTTGTTTTACACAAGAGAGCAGCTATGAAGACGTGCATATGATTGGTGCGGTATTAACAAAAGTTCACGCGACCCAAAGACAAAGGCAACTGACAAGTGTTGAATTGAAATGCTAATTCTCTTCAATCGAATTCCATAACATCTGAAACCATCATAACAACATTCACTATTAGTTTTAACACATTCACAACAGGGTGTCATTTATCGTTCCGACAGAACTTCTCATTACTGACTGGCTCAACTCACACAAACGTTTCAACCCTTGGTTGAATTTTATGGCTTGTTTGCATTTGAGGTGGCAAGCGAGCTCACACATTCATTATATGGCATGTTTCAATTCTTGGTAGAATTTTATATGAAGTTAGCCTTTGTGATCTGTCATAATGACATTGAGAATTTCAAATGCAATAAAACAAACACTTATTTCATAATTGAAAAATTGGACAATAGTTTTTAGTTAGATACTGTGTTTCAGTTCAACATATGGTTTTGGTTAAGTCTATACAGCATAGTTTCTGTGAGAGGGGACATGTTATTTATTAGTTAGCGCCGTTTTTATTCCATCTGTCTCTAATTGCACTATTTGTTGAGAATGACAGACTGCAAAAGCCTCTGTAGAGTACCTTATTCAGTGATACAATAAAACTAAATTTGATACTTATAACTACTTGCACGATACGAACAAACACAAAATTAACAAAGATAAAATTTGATTTTTAAGTCCCGCGGTGAAAAATATATGAAAAAAAAAATAAGTAAAACATTATTAGAAATTGTAGACCGCATTATATAGAAACCGGTTATATGAGAGTTACCTGTACTTAACTTTTATTGTAAAAATTCTAAAAAATAAGTAGTGAATAAATTTGAACAGTATTGCCAGACATACAGTATTCTGAAGAGTGTTGCCAAACATACATTATAAATAGGGGTGCTATATTAAATACGGAATTTTTTGCTTTTATTATATTAGTAGTATTATAACGCTTACCATCCCCCTCAGCACCCCCAGAGGGTGCTACTGCCCAGGTTAAGAACCACATATATTACTCCCTTTAAAACATTATTAAATACATTCATCTAAAAATGAAACAAACAAACAAAAAAAGTAATAATAAGCAGTGATTCACTATACGATGGTGGTCTGGAACCTAATATGTTCTATCACTTGGGTACCTGTATTATGCCTCTTCCATGTTAAGCAGGTGCATTTTTTACAAGGTTTTAAATATATATGGCATGTTTATTTGAATGTTTTCAATTAAATTCTAATAGTAAAATTAGTATTGTCTTAATGGTAGTGTCTGTAGGAGGGGGGAATTGTTTATCATTATGCAGTCAAATTGTTTTCATTTCAGATATCAGATTTCATTATCAGATATCTAATTTACACTAATTTTTGCTACATGTCTGATATATAAAATTCCTTTACAGGTTGTGATAAGAACATCAATTTCATTTTTTAGAAAGCCAGTATGAGATGTATTTTTCCAAACTCAAGATAATTCTTCTGAAAAGATCTTCATTAGTCCTTTTTCATGATACTTATCTTGTGTAAAACTGCTCGTCTTTTAACAGTATTGTTTTCTGCTTCTATTGCTTCTTCTTTCTGCTTCTATAGCTGTCCAATCAAGCCATTTTTGATTATTGCAACTTATGAACTAAAATATTATGTATAATTGGGGGCATATATTACCAAGGATGTAACCTTAAAAAATTCTTTCCATTTTTTACAGAAATTATTAAGCTTTGCTTCATTTATTACATGGCTACTCTTGATATGGCTTTTAAAATGATGTTAAATCATGCAATTAATTCCAAAGCCATATTCTGTTTTGAAACATCTGCACTTAATCCATTGAGCAAAGCCAATTTTCTACTAATTTCTGGGTTCTTTCATTTTCTGTTTTCTAGCATTCTGATATGGACATGTAGTCGAGATAATCCATATTCAAAATAAGCCTCACCACATAGCACATCATATTGGAAGTTTGGCAAAAGCACTACATATCTTCCATTACTATCAAATTAATATAAAAGTCACACTAAGGTTGTCCACTTTAAACGGTTTCAGATATTATCTCAGCATTTTTTTTTTTTTACCCCATTTCATTCATATTGATATTATTAATAATCTGGAAATAGTGCACAAGGGACCAAACATGGAGCTTTTTCAAACTATTTCATGCCTCCAATAAGCAGCATGGTGATTTCATACTGAGTGTTGTTCATCTCCCATTAACCATAAACATCCATACCCATAGTGAGATTTGAACCAGCAGCTTGTTGGAGAATATACATGATAAATTGCTCAGCCAACCAAGTTAGCAAAATAGTACACTTTTGTCTCATTATTGATTAACTAGAAGAGGCAGGTACAGGTACTAATGATATAATAAACTTTTTTATTATCTGCATCCACTTTTGTATATGTTAGAAATGTCCTAAATTGGTTGTGAGACTTCTGTGAACAGCAATCCATTCCTGTAGTAGAGCAAAGCAAGTGCAATTGTACATATGAGGATTTTATTATTATTGAAACTTGATTTTGAACTTAACAAAGATATGTATCCTGTATGTATCCTCTTATAAGGAAAATTATCCAATTTAATCACCCTATATTAGTTATTCCCAGCTTTTTTCCATGGAGGAACCCCTAAATTAAGTTTTCATATCCCAAGAACCTATGCCTATAAAAAACACATTTATTCAGAACTAATTATCTCTCCATATACCAATATTGCCCATTTTTAATAGTTATGCAATCACATTTCTCTGTCATGCTCGTCACTAATTTATTAGCTGATGCACTCTTTACATATAAAAGTTAAAAACAAATAAATAAATCCTGTGTATCTCATGATCCTAAACCACTGATTAATTTTTCTGAGTGGGATTAAATCTGAGTTTCCAGAGGGAACTGTACTTGCCCATATCAGAAATTGACCAGGTCTGGAACCTGCTGAAAAAAAGGCCTAGAAAAAAAAGTTTCTCTAATTGGCAGCTAGAGTTGAATCTGCATGCATCGTTAAGATAATGTGATCAAAAAAGAAAAATGGATGTAGGCTTTTGTTCAAGGCTATTTGATAAAAATAATAATAATAATAATAAATAAACAACTGATTGTTATTTGAGAAACTTATACATGCAATCACTGAAGTCAAATATCAAATTTCCTTACCTTAAATTGTTGGAGCCTCTAGATGCATATATCTCAATTTTTAAAACAATATCAGAACTGGTCCTTACAGAATTTCCTCCATTCTACAAAAAGACTGTCAATATACAAAATTTTTTGTTCATGTGGATACACTTAAATTGGTCAGACTGAAAGATGTTTTGAATTTGTCATCATCATCATCATCCTTTCTGGGATTTAAGCCAAATGGCCTGTTCCAGTCTCATTCCATCTTTTCCTTAGTCATCTCTTCTTCTGTGTCCTCAAACTGGGCAGTATTGGATTTGTCAAAAAATAAAATAAAATAAATAGAATACCTCAGAAACATTGAATCAAAAAGATAGATAAAACTGAAATGAAATAAATTGGTCATCTGCCTCCATGCTGTTTTTAGACAATAACCTAGAACCTTCAAGGAATCGACTGAAGTTGTATACTCTTGAGCACCTTGAACAGGAACTTGAATTTTATCCTACATGACATTTGGAAGTCAGCCTTCTATTACCATAATAACTACCGTATCTAAAAGCTATTTGCTACAATAAGCAATTTATTGCCAAATTCACACTGTAATGCTATAGTTTTCAAAAATAACTGTTGTTAGGCATTCCTGGAGATTGTACATTTCTCTAGTCTTGCTATCTCCCTGATTATGCTATTCATGATAATATAGTGCAAGAATAGCAGTTTCTTAAAATATATGAGTGAACTCCTATACCTTAGATGTTTATTATTACTATAAGTGTTTTTAAAGGTGACTCTGAAGTCATACACTGAGTAAGCACAATTGAGATACTAGTTCCTGAATGACTGTTTTGCATTCAATAAAATAAGGAGACTTAAATCCGATATGTTAATTCAGAGCTGATGTAAAAATGGATAACAGCATCAAGCATAGTTACTCATTAAAAATTTTCTTTCCATAGCTGCACAAGATAGAATTTTTCATTTGTTAATTGTTCTTGACATTTTATCCCTTTCTAATATCAACTCATCATTCAACAGCTATCCTTTGATGCTTGCAGATAATCCTGCACTGGCTGTATATAGCAGTAAAGACTATGATGGTCTCATGAATTCATTGTAACTCCATTTATTTGGACATGAGAGCAAGCAAGACATATGTTAAAATTTAGAAGAGGAATATTATTTGAACATCGTTAATACCTTGCCAAATTTTATCTTTATGGTAACTGAATGATGCAAATAAATGCTAAGGCGATCATTTGATACTTAATCTATATTTCCATTATAATATATTATAACAAAAGTGCCATTGTATAGCCACCTATACCTACTTTAGAATCTGCCTTTTATAATCAGGTTGCCAATTATTTTTCCCTGGTGGTACATTGCACGTGATGATGATAACCTTTAATTTGTAGACTTTGTAACTAACATTGGAATAGTTCAGATTTCTATTCTTTAACTAACTCTTCCTCATGTGTAAAAGGTCACGGTCACTAATAGATTATAATTCACTCCACAGTGTTACTGTAACTCTTTCTCATTTATCAGATCTGACTAGTACAGACAGACAAACAAACAGAATGCAAGAATTTGTCTGTCTCTAAATACTTATCTTAAGACTATTTTTCCTGTCTTGATAACAGGAAGTTTGTAAAATTGCATGCCTAATAAAACTTTTTTTTTACCTTTGATAATGCTGAACTTTCTAGATAAGATGAGCATTGACTTCTGATTTTTCCTGGCATAAGCATATCACATGGATGGCATGCCCTATTGATTTCATTGTAACTGTATTGAAATCTGTTTCCAGCAATCTCTGTCCTAAAAATACTATTTCACACCACTCCACTTACATTATGGGGGGGGGGGTATCTATGTGCTTGGGTGACCCATGAGCTATAGATATTCCCCCCCCCCAAACACCCACTCACTTAAGAATGGGTATAAATACCTCTCTGCCAAAAAAAAAAAAAAAAAGATCAATATGCAACAGTGATAATTTATCGCTCTATTTTCAGTGAGTTTCAATCATTCTGTTACATTGCTGTTAAATAGCACATTCATGGATAATAGTAGCAAAATTCATTTTTAGAATTTAGAACATCCTCTGCACCTATGATGCATCCCTTAACTTTCTACAAGTGCCAAAACTTTTATTCCTTTATTTTTGATATATGCTTACACATAAAAAAAAAAATAATAAATAAAAAATAGTTATTCCATAAAGCTGTCCAGAAGCTTCTATTCGTTCCCCAGATTTGGGAGGAACAGTCCCTAATAGCCTAACCCATCAGTAACTATAGAAATTCTGAGAATAGTTATCCACTTTTTCAATATCATCCCACCCTTTGTCATCCATATACAAATCTCTCTTGCTTTTAAACAACCTCTCATCATTCCAAATTTCAAACCATTTCAAATCCCAGTGATTTCTTTCTGTTATACCAATCCTTTCTTCTACTGAGAAAATCTGCGTGCTTCTTGTTAAGTAATTTTCAAAATTAAAATTTCTCGAACCTGTTAAATTGTACTGGTATCTACAGTGCAAAATATATATGTGTGTGTATTATCTTTTGATTTCCTCTCATAAATAATAATGGAATGTAAACTCAGGTCTATATTAAGTTTGTTTTCTAGTACTAGCACTCATAGAACAAAGTATTAAAGCTCAGGAACATTTTAATGTAACTGTGCCTGATATCCCACCAGTGGAAAACACGGGTATAAGAACAGGTAATATGGCTGAAGTTGTAACTTGCTTCCTATTTTGTATCCTATACAGAAGTTTAACATGTGCCATGTGTATAAAGATTATGTATGATATAGATTCTGTGAATAAAAATGGTTTTACCATTGTGAATATTTGTATATGTGTGTGAGTGTCTGTGTATCTATATGTGTGCGTGCGTGCACACGTAATATGTACATATAATCTTTTTGAAATATTTTTTTATTGTTAATGTGCATACACAGAACTGTAATATGTGCTTTGATAACAGAAACTAATTGTTAAAATAAAGTATGATATAAATAATATTATAATGTATTTCTCTTGTGTTCACATCTAATATCATTGAATTAAATATCAAAATATATGCACATTTTATGTATACATGGAATTATATTTGAACATGAATGCATTGGTACACTGATAAACAAAAATTGGGTTCTTGAAAGAGTAAAAACGGTAGCATGAAAAAAAAGCCATTGTTATTATTTTGATATACAATCTCACAAAAAAGTTTCACTCTGTGTTAACAATTACCTATTAAGCCTACTGGTATTTCACAGGATTTTAAACCAGTGCCCTCAAAGCATTAAAAAAAAAAAAAACCTCTTCTTGCATAAGAAGGCCTTAACTCTTAATGCCTTCTTATGAAAGAAGTGTTTTTTAATGTTTAAAAGAGTTAAAACTCTAATGGATGAAAGAACTAATATACCTGCTGAAGGGGATCCTAAAATGACCATCTTCCATATGTTTCTTGCAAATTAACACACCAGCAATGCCTGTTGTAAGTTGAAAATGCTACATTGCTAATACCGACTTCAAAAATAGATTTTTCTATGGTTAATTTTTTCCCAGTTAAATGCTGAATGAATGGGTGTCTAGCTGTGTGATCTTTCAGTCCTGATTGTCAGAATGATTTTGGCATAGGTATGTCTCATATTCTTCATGCCAGATGTCAATGGTTATTCCACTCTGCAAACAAGGCATTTTAGCATGAACATATGAGTGAGGTTTTAGTTTAATGTTAACAAGTGTAAAGTATTGAACTTTGGGGTGTAGATATAAGTCTGTGTACTGCAGAGCAGTGCTGCAAAGACTGAATAGCATGCTGACAAAGGATAAGGAAGTGATTATTATTATACACCTCCAGGGAGTGCAAAGACTCGTCGAGGGAGAGTGTGCCAACAGCATCGAACAGTTGGTCTTCTTCCAACTACTAACTGCACTCAAACTTTCTTAACTTTTTGCGTGCAAAAGCAGTAGTCAGACCACACATGGACTATTGTGCTCAAATTTGGTTACCAGGTTTTCCTTGGGATATGAAAACACTGGAGAGGATCCAGAGAGGAGTAATTTGGTTATAGGCAGAAGTTGAGAGAACATAAATTGCAGGATTTGGTGAATAGCCAGAAAAGAGATAATGTGATTAAGACACTTAAGTTGATGAGGCAAATTTTACCAAATTAATACAGAGAGGATTATAAAAAGAAAAAAAGGTGAGAAACAAGACTCATCCTGGAAGTTGTGTAAAAGGGTGATGAAACAGGGAGTGAGTAGATTTTTTTACCTAGAGAATGATGAGTAAATGGAATGCATTGTGAATTCTGGGAGCATGAATGCGTTTAAAGTTCAGTATGATATTGCTTGTTGAGCAAGACCCCCATGATGAGTGTTTATTGTAATAATATCCATCTTCAAGGCCCACCTTTCCTAATTGGGTTGTGGAGGCAGCAGCTACAAGAGGGTCTGCCAATGGTTATGATCCTCCACTACCAAGCTCAGATGTTCTGGTGGGATTCCCAGATGTTTCCACCCAAGGTTTTGGATATAGTCTATCCAGCAAGTCCTTGGGCCTTCTGCATGGCATCCCAACCTCTGGCTTGGCAAAGAGGGCCTGCTGGGGGAGCCTCTCTTGTGGCATTCTGACCAGGTGTCCATATCATCGTAACTGTGATCTCTCACCATGGGGAAGCAGCGGTTGAGTATTGAGGGTTTCCCGAATTGCAGAGCTTCTGACCCTGTCGAGTCTTGTCAGCCCTGCAACCCCTTGAAGGAACCTCATTTCAGCCGCTTGGATTCGTGTTCACGTTCTTTCGGTCATTACCCAGCTCTCATGACCATAGGTGAGGATGGAGACATAGACTGTATTGAAGACAGTCAGCTTTGCCTTCTGGCTTAACTCCCACTGCAATACTACTGAATGCCCGAGTTCCTGCAATATTGCGCTTGCTGATCCAATTCAAGTATCTAGCTCTACATCCTGCTTTCCATCACTCGTGAATGAATTTAAACTTCTCCACCTGCCTTAGTTGAACTCCACTCACATGTAGAGTGCACTGGAATGGTTGTCTTGAGACCACAAATGTTTCTGTTTTCGCCACACTGATCTTCATCCCGACTTCTGCACAAACAGCTACAAGCCTATCCAGGGTTCTCTGGTCATCTTTGGCAGAACTAGGTCATCTGCAAAAAGCACACATCCAATACTACATCTTCCAATTCTGACACACTCACTGCCTCAGCTGTGCCTATCAATCCAGTCCATAAATATTAGGAAAAAGAGGGGTGACAGAACACACCCTTGGCGGAGACCAACTGAGACTGTGAAACGTTCAGACTTTGTGCTGTTTACCCTGACACAAAACTAGGCATTCATACAGGGACTATATGGCAGCTAATAGTTGGCCATCCACTCCATACTCCTGTACTACTTGACAAAGCTTATCCCGAGGAACGTGGTCATATGCCTTCTCCAAATCCACAAAACGTGTAGACATTCTTGGCATATTCCCAAGATTTCTCAAAGACTTGCCTTGAAGTGAAGATTTGGTCAGTTGTACTACTACCAGGATAAAAGCTACATTGTTCTTCTTGGAACTTTGACTCAACTATGCTCCTGCGCCTTCTTTCCCAGGCAGGCAAGCAGGCTGAGCAGAGAGATGCCATGATAGTTGCTGCAATCTCTCTGGTCTCCCTTCTTGATAACCTAGTATTATTATGCCTGTCTGCCACTGCTTTGGTGCTCACCCAGATATCCAAGCAGCCTGACACACTCAAGTCAGCCAGAGAACACTATCTCGATTTAAGACATTTAGCATTTCAGGCCGAATTTCATCATCACGAGCAGCCCTGCCCGAGTTTAGCGATTTTATTGCTAAATGGTCCTCTTCTGCTGTGAGACTAGTCATCGCCCCGATCTGCACCTCTTGGATGCCCACAGCTGCTGGGTCACCTGGGTTAAGAAGGCTCTCAAAGTATTCTCTCCATTTGTGGAGGATATCCTTGGTTGTTAAAAGTGCACCATCAGAGGCCTTAATTGTGCACGATTTACTCCCTCGAAAGCAGCAGATGGTCTGCCAAAATACCTTGTTTGTATTTGCATAGGATGAGTCTAATCTTTTTCCAAAGGATTCCCAAGCCTTTGCTGTCTTTACTGCCTCAGCAGCAGCTTTTTGTGCTTCAATGTATGGAAACACATCTTAGGTGACCTGACCCTAAGTCATGTTAGGTAGGCCTCCTTTTTTGCCTGGACAGCTTTTTGGACCTCTTAATTCCACCAAGGTGTCCTTTTCTTACTGCCCGTCACCACGCCGAGCCGCTTTTTGCCACAGCATGAGAGTGCAGAGGCAGTGACAGCTCCCACTCTTCAACATCTACAGTATGTTTGGAAATCTCTTTGAACCTGGAGGAGATGTTATCTGTAAATTTCTTCCTCACAGCCTCATTTTCCAATGCCTCCCATTTCATGCAGTATAGCTGCTTAGGTCCACCAGCGTCGATGGTAGCATTTGGTTTCTGTAGCTGTAGAGTGCAGACAAGGTGGTGGTTAGTTGAAGTTCTGCCCCTCTCCTCACATGAACGTCCAGTACTGAGGAAAATAGGTTGCTGAGATTATAAAGAAATCAATCAGAGACCTTTGTCCAAGTGTATCCCTGTACCAGGTGTACTTATGGACTTCTCGGTGCTGGAAGAAGGTATTAATTATGGACAAGCTGTTTGTACAGCAGAAGTCCAATAATTTCAATCCATTTGCCTTAAGGTCAGGGTCTCCGTTCCTCCCAACCACACCCCTCCATGTCTGCTCATCTGTTCCACCATGTGCATTGAAGTCACCCATTAGCAAGACTGGTCCCATGTCTGCCACCCTGTCCAAAGCAGCATCCATTTCCTCTAAGAAGGCAGAGTATTCTGACTCCAGATTAGGTGCATAGCTTGCACCACAGCCAAGTTGTGGTTTTTCATCTGGAGCCTTAACACACAACCTTCCTCCCCCCCCCCCCCCAATGGGATCCACTCAGCAACACAGTCTGACAGCTGGGGGCTTGTGAGTATCCCCACACCTGCCTGAGCAGACATTGTCGGGTTCACACCAGAGTAGTTGAGCTTCCACCCCTCATCCAGGTCAATAGTTCCAGAGCCTCTCCTCCTATTGTAATAATAATAATAATAATGATTTCTAGAAATGTTTAATGCTAAAAAGAGTGATGCTGTTACATAAGCTTTATAAAATTTCAGTTGACAAAGACCAAACACCCCTGAAACTCATTCCACATGATGATTAATGACGAATGAATGAAAATGAAAAGTGCAATAGTTTTAAATTTACTGTAAATTAGTGATAAGCTTTGCAACTTTCAAGGAAGGTGGTGAACCTAGACATAAAATTAATGAACATTCTCCACAAAAGTATTAGTAGAAAAGAGATTGAGCAGAGGCCGAACATCATCATTTGGACTGTGCACTTATTGGATATTTATGATACTTCGAGTGTTAGATGATTTTCATTACCTGGTGCAAGATCATCACCTTTCTTACTGGAAGCCTGAAGTAGCTTGGTGAATACCATGTTTGACCTATCAGGGCTTCCAGATTATCTACCTGTAGCTGCACACCTATAGCACAGTACCATTCTGTGGTTTTTCTGCTATAGGCGTGCAGTCTTTCATGGATATCAGGAATAGGCTTCACGTTAATAAAAAAAAAGTAGACTAAAATTTTCAAGAAACTTTTCAGACTTCCTCCAAACATGGGAGTAATATCCCATTGCTGGACAGATGTTGGACTTTTGGAATGCAAACAAGTATTTGTACAATTGATAAGTGTCTTACAGGACAAGAAAAAGTTTTGGGTGTGAGGCAGTGATAGATGTGGTAATGATGAGAAATCTTGATTTCAGAACATGGATGTAAGATTAGGTGATAGGAAGATTCTTTTTCTTTGTGAAATAGTGTAAAACTTGGGTTTAAAAAAAATTAAAATTGAATAGGTTGTATGTTTATTACTGAAGAAAGGTAAACAGATCAGCATATATGGATCTTGCCATAGACGAACTTGCAGTTTACTGGTAGATACATCACAAGGTTTAAGTTTCAGGAATAAGGAGTTAGAAGTAACCAATAGCAACTCTGTGAATCAGGTTAGTAGTAAAAGAGGATTGCTGATGTACAGAAGAAAGTAGATGAGAGAACAGACTCACAAAACACCAACATTTGTGGGAAGGTTGTAGAATGTTATTCGGCTGTCACATTAGAAAGGAATCAGGGAGGAAACTAGACACCTTTACCAAATTCAGGAGGACAACCATAGAATGATAGTTTGCTCAGCAGACTTTTGTGCAGGGCTTGATGAACTGCTGGATAGAGACAGTTTTGAGTTTATTCAAATTTTTACAGCGATGAGTAATAAGCTAGATCTCATGTAATGAGGCAGAAACCAGGGTTTCTCCTTCATTACATGATGCAGGAGTTGGATTTTAATAGATTTCTCCAGTATTTTGAACTGAACTGAACTGAGTAAAAAAAAGTACATAATTCAATGATGTGAATTAGTCATTCCTGTAGGGAATGAATTAGCTATGGACTGATTGATTTCCAAGCTGTGTTGCTATAGAATAGAAAAAAAATAAATGCAACTTGAGATTATAAATACTAGAGCACACATTTTACAGATAATTTGAAGATATGCTGTTGGGAGTAGAAGAGTGTTTAATACTAACCTTGCTTAAAGTTTTTGCATGCTCTCACCAATGCATATTATGGTACATGTTAGGTATTGGATATAAAGTATGAAGGGATGTTCACTGGTCATCAGTTCAGAAGTTTGATGAGGTATAAGATGTTGATCATAGTTGTATAGGTGGCATGTGTTAAACATTGGTCGCCATGTGGGCTGCAATTTTTTTTTAGCTAGTGGAGGGGGAGGTCCACCCCGGGCGGCACTTTGAACCTTTTTGAACATTTAATTCTAAAATACAGTCTCGAGAACTCATTTCCAAATATTGTAATACTACTGGGAATTTTCCTTACAATTGCTGTAAGTGTTGCTAGTTGTGAGAGGAGTTTTTCTAAATTAAATTGATTAAGAATTACTTACATTATTATGAAATAGACCTTCGCCAATGTCATCGACGATTTTGCTAACAGAAAAGCAAGAAAAATAACATTTTAGAATGTTGAAATTAAAGTTTTACTTCAAAAATAAACATAGTGTTTTAATTTATTTTCCTCTACGTTGTTTTGACTTTTTGTAGTATTTTTGGTGTGTTATTAAGAGGGACGGCAAACTCAGGGACGACCCCTGGTGCCAAAAGCTCTAGCTAAATCACTGCAGCCATTCCTTGTCAAATCTTTTTAATTATCTCAAAAGCAAGTTTCTTGTCAAGGCTTTCGATTAAATTGTCCGTATCTAGATCATTCGTTTTAAATAACTTACCTGTGAATCCGCCGACACGTCCAGGCAGTCAAAACGTAATGTCACAGTTAATAAGAAAACTAAATTATCACAAGTAAAATTTCAATCCTCACAATTCATCACAATTTTAATCTTCTGCTCCAATCACCATACTACTCAATATCTCTACTCAACAACCTAATTCCATATGTCTGCAAAAAATATACCAATAACATTACTGACAGGATGGGTGAAGCACTAGTGCTTTTCATATTCCCCTTTATCTGTAATGAGAGTTGTTTGGGAGTGGGAGATTTGTGAGCAATTAAGCTCACCCTCTGAGGGCAGTTGTGTTAGCTATGATCGGTTGAGAGAAGAATAGCCTTCGGTCTTTTGTGTTTGTAGTAATCAGTCTTGTTGTAATTGACAGCTTGTACTATTAGTGGGTTTGAATGTGAACTTGACTTCACGAAGAATTTTTCTGCAAGATCACGAAGAAGGGAGGAGATGTATGGAGTTCCGGTTTCTCGGTGAATCTGTGAATTTCTGACGAACCACAGTGCATTCAGGATCATCCTAAGGCATTTATTTTGGATTCTCTGTAATTTTGAAATGTTTGATCTTGAAGTGTGACTCCATGCTGGTGAGGCGTAGGTAATGACTGGACGTATTACCATCCGGTAAAGAAGCAATTTATTATGTAGGTTCAATTTACTCTTACGGTTGATCAACGGGTAGAGCTGAGCTATGACTGGAAGATTTGGAGCAAATGAGATTGATGTGTTTGTTGAAAAGGAGTTTCTTATCCATTAATACCCCAAGATATTTGGTCTCTGATTGCCATGGGATCTTTTCACCAGAGAGCAGGATGTCTTCTTTGTTGCAGATTTTTCTTCTTGAAAACATTATGGCTGAGCTTTTGAGGGGGTTCACTTGAATCCTCCAGTTGGTGAACCAGTTTGCTAGCTCATTGATACTTCCTTGGAGTCTAGTGATTGCTAGGTGAGAGCCGAGTGATCTAGCTAGAATAGTGGTGTCGTCGGCATAAAGGGCCATAGTAGTTGTTCTTGGATTGAGAGGAATATCTGCCATGTAAGTTGTGAAAAGTACTGGGGCCAGAAGAGAACCTTGAGGTACTCCTGAGAATTTTGCACCTTGAAGAAACAATTCCGTTGAGTTTTACTTGCATGTATCTTTCATTGATATATGAATATATGAGTTTCACTAGTTTAATTGGGATATTGTTTTCAATTAGTTTGAAGATAAGGCCTTGATGCCAGACTTTATCAAAGGCCTTCGCAACATCCAAAAACACAGCAGCAGTGTGAAGGTACCAGTTAAAACCATGAGTGATATGTTCTGTTAGTCGGTGAATTTGTTGCACGGTGTTGTGAGCTTTGCGTAACAGAAAAGTAACAGAAAAGTAACCTTTTCTGTTACTTTGCCAAGACAGGAAAGAAGACTGATGGGCCTGTAGCTTTGGGGAAGTTGTGGGTTATTGCCAGGCTTTTTCAGAGGTATAATGTCCGCGATTTTCCAATCTGTGGGAAAGTACTGGAATCTTAAAATGGAATTGGTAATATTAACTAGATGAATTATGATGCTTTCCATGGGAGTAGCTTTATTATTCTATTGGTAATGGCGTCAGGGCCGGGGGCATTTTTATCAGATGGGAAATGATATTTATTATTTCTGTTGGTGATGTGGGGGTGATGGTTTCTGAATCATCCTTAGGCTGACTTAGTGCATTTCTAACTTTATGATGAACTTTGTGAATAAGATTGACATTTAAATTTGCGTAAGATGGGCTGCATTGATTTTCCAGATTGTCAATTAGGGCTTCTACTTTTTCTTCATCTGTGTGTGCAATTCCAAGATTGGTTTTTAAAGGAGGAAGATGTTGTCTTTTGGTACGAAGAGATTTTACAAACTTCCACATGGAGTTATCTTCTGGGTTGATTTCTTTGAGTTTGGTTTCCCATTTGGAGTTCCTGTGGATTTGAAGGGCTTCTCAAACCTGTCTGTTCAAAGTGTTTAAGGTTGCTTTGTCCTGCGGGGCTCTAGTATTGTGATATCGCTTTCTGGCCTTACTTTTGGCCCTGATCGGGTCCATTATCTCTTCTGGGATCCAGTTAGGAGCGTGGAAGACAGTGGCTTGAGTGACTGATGCTATTGCTGAGTTGATTTGCCTAGTTAAATTGTTTACAGCTTGATCTATTTCTTCTTTTTTACGAATGACAGGGGGTGGATCGATGTGGACTGGGAGAACCTTAGAGAGCTTGTCGCATGGTATGAAAGAATGATGGGGAGAGAGCTGGTCTTGAAGCCCTAACCTGAGTAGGATGGGATTATGATCTGAGTTAAGCTCTTCTACTGTCTCCAGCTGGTATTGATATTTGATGTTTCTGAGGATAACTATGTCTAATACATCAGAACTTCCTGATGGGCTGTAGTGTGTGGGCTCAGTGGGACCAGCTACTATTGATGAGTTGAGTAACGTATAGTTGAATAAGGTACGGCCTTTGGAGTTGATTAATGAACTGAACCAGGGCCATGTGTTTGGAGTTTAGGTCTCCTGCTATAATTATGGAATCCGTGGATGGAGTCCAAGTCTGCTGTTGTACGCTGTGTAGATTTTGAGTTTGCCTGCGTTATTAGTGTGCACCTCCACACCTGGCACCTCAAGGTTTAGAGTTTGGGGGTTAGTCAGTGCGTTGTGGCTTAAATAATTTTTGATAAAAATAGCTGTGCCACCTCCACTAGAGTTAAGTCTGTCTGTCCTGTATAAAATATAGCCTCTTATTTTTGGATTGTTTGATGGTCTGAGGTGGGATTCACTGATCAAGATTATGTGTGGATTGTATCTTTTTGCAAATTCTTGCAGCTCGAGAATTTTATTTGTTAAGCCATTGGCATTCCATACTGTTATCATGAGAGAATTTGGCTTAAATTTTTTAAACATTATAAAGAGCTGTTAATATGGATTGGGTTTCTAGGTAGAATCTCTTTCTGGAGGATGGTGAGGTGCTTGCTTTGCTGAATTCATGCAGCATTGTTGCAAGTGACGAGGTTAAAGCTGATGTGAGAATACAGCTTGTTCGCTCTTGTGATGAAAAAGTCTGGGTTCTTACAGCTTCCGCATATGATTTGGACGTGGATGAGGGTCTAGTGCCTTCCTGTGTTGTCGAATGTGAGGTATTATGATCTGGAGGGTGAACTGCTTGGTTGTGTGTTGTGTCATTGCTTGTAGGAATGTGGTTCTTGTTGATCCACAGTTTTTTGGATGAAAAAGGCAACCCTTGTAATTAGAGGGATGTGGTCCTCTACAGTTGGCACTACAAGCAGGTGTGGATCTAGGTTTGGTGCAGGAGTTAGTTTGTTGACCCTCACCGCAATTTAGGCATCTATATGCAGCTCTGCACAGTTTTTGGATATGCCCGAACCTCTGGCATCTGTGGCACTGCCCTGCCAATGCCTTCTTCCTTAGAGGTTCAGTTGTAATTTTAAGCTTATAAATGTCTGTAACTTCATAGATGCTTTTTTGTGTGTTGAAGATTTCGACCAAAACTAGTGGCATTGGTGTTTTATCTGACCTCAACATTCTACTCACTTTGATTGGAGTCAATCCTTGATTGATGAGGTCAGCTGTGATACCCTCAGCCACTCCTCTTAGAACTACTTTTAAGTTCTCGCTAGCTAGTGCAAATGTGTGGAAGGGCAATTTAGAGTTGTCAAGCATTTTCGTCATCAAGCGATAATCAGTGACAGTGGTAGGGTGGATCTTTACACCCTCTTCAGTATTTCTTGCCCAGGAAAAATTGATATTTTGTTCTCCTAGGGATCTTGAGACTGAGGTCTCTTTATCTCGAAGGATGACTGGAGGGATCTTTTCTTTTCTATCTTGGGTGGTCTGATTTTGTTGAGTTGTTACATCAACTTCCACCTTCCGATGTTCTGCGTCTTTTATTAGAATGTTCTTCATGAGAACAATCAAACTGTCGGGGAGTCTGAAGGTGGAACAGGTGTAATGTCCTCTCAATGTCCAAATCACCATCTTCAGTGTCATTTATTTGAGTGAAGAGGTTCAAGCAACCAGGATAATCTGTTTCAAATTTCTTTAGGAGGAATTTGAGAATGTCTGCAAAAAATATTGCTTTCTCTCTCAAATTAACATACATGTTATGCTAGAATAAATAAGGTGTTTTGACAATTCTTTGAAAAAAAATTAATAATCTCTATATTTAATTTTACTTAAAACTTTTTAATTTCCGTTATATTAGAATGCTTTATTCCATTTATCTTCATCAACACACATCAATTATATTACATACTAAACTGTGGTCTCAGTGATGAGAATTTTGCAACAAACCCAAGAAAGGGTTATCTGAGAATCTTTTTCTTCAAAATTGAAACATACTATTTGATTTTTAAGACCATGGATTTAATAAACATTTATACAAATCAAAAATCAAATAGTATGTTTCAATTTTAATGAAAAGGACCAAATAACTTTCACTATGAACAATCTTTTTCTTCTTTTAGATTTGCTGTGTGAAATAATCTCTCAATTGGACACTGCCTTATATAACTATCTGGTTATCGTCATCTATTTCTTGATAAATACCCTCAATATCCCATGCACAAGAAACTATGCATTGAACATTGAGGGGATTAGTACTATCTTCCTATCGATAAGTTATCCTCACATTCCCCCGGTCTCTCGGAACTCTAATATCGTCTTATGGTTCCGTTCTTTTTAAGCACGTTTTAAGACTGTCAAACCACGTACATCTTCGCCTTTTTCTGATCTTTTCTCCTACCATTCTTGCAAACAGAAAGAAAAAAAAAAAATTCCATAACCTTTCCTCCCCCCGTTCTGTTTAAGTGGCCAAACCACCTTTGATTAGCTCAAACACTTTCTAGAATGTGCGAGTCATGGAAGGGTTTTTGCCCCGAACATCTTCAGTGTGATAGTATAAATATATTACATTTACTAGATAAATGAAGAGCCAAAGGCTTCAATATCAATATTACATTTACATTTATTATATTTCTTTATTAATTTTTATATATAAATATATAGATATACATATGAAGGCCTTTGTAAATATAATACTTATTTATAAAAAATGTTTCTGTGTTATATATAAATAAAAAATGTAAATCGAAAACTACAAATAAAAGAAGACATGAACACAAAACATGGCTTGGTATTTTAATAATTTTTATTCCATATATTAAAATATATTGATATAATATACGAAAACTGACATGCCATGTTTGTAATAAGAACAACAGTGGATTGGAAATTCTTTATTACAAGTTCTGAGGAGCTTTCGAACATTCATCTCCGATAACATCTTAGCTCGGCTTGATCTGTAGACCAGGGTTTCTCAAACTGTGTTCTGCAGAAGATGAATAGGTGTTCCGCGAGAAGTTCTGAAATTTGTCGTTTTAGTTTTCTAAGCATTTTTCATGAATAAATATATTTTAGTAGAAATATTCTGAGGAGAATAATATTCGTGAATATGTCAAAAAGCTCAGACCCAGAACGCCTAATAACATCTGTATCGTTAATTTTCACACATCGAAAGCCTTTCAACATTTGGGAGAGGGAATGCTGCTGTTTATGACGGGTCATAAAAATTGCCTGTAAGCCCATTATAACAATTGGTGACATCTGTGTTGCCAATGTCAGTGACCAAGCAGCATATTTTTAAACATGGAAGTATTCTTGAATTATTGTTAATTTTCACACATTGAAATCTTTCAACAATCGGGAAAGAGAACACCGCCGTTTATGACCGATCATAAAAATTGCCTGCAAGCTGATTACAACAATGGGCGGCGTGTTCTCAAAGCTGAACGAAATAACATCTGCGTTGCAAATATCAGTGACCAATCAGCAAATTTTTCCACTGAAATTGAAGATCAAGGTAGTCTGTATCCGGTTCTCAAATCTATTACTACTGAATAATTTCTTCGCAAGTTCGTATTGCAGTGTGTAAGTGCTTGTTCTGAAACCGGAGTGCCGTGATTTTTTTAAAAGTAATAGGATTACAGAGTTAAAATCTGATATGAATAAGAGACAAGACACTTTGTTTAATTTTGGTATTGAGAAATCTCTTATTGAAGGTGTTTGACGGAACAGATAGCGAGTCATCCACCTGAAGATTGTACATCCTGGAGATCCTACAAAGATCTCCAGGATGTACAAAAGGAGGGGAAAACTACCAGCACACAGGAGAAAAAGTCTGCATTCACTAGTAAGTACTTATAATATTATAAATATATTTCGTGATCAGAATGGGAAATGTAAATGAAATTCAGCACAAATTAATTTAATGATGTTTGCCTGAATAAACTACGACATGCTACATTTCATTAGTCCAGTGATTGATAACTAATTTAAATGTAATTTATATTTGTCAACATGCCACACCGTATACATAAGTGTACTAATACTCTTTATGATTATGCCATAATTAATTATTAATACCTATGTTAATGTATGAACTTCAAAAAAATTTGGAAAGGTATTTACGAGTAAATTTCTTGGGACCGGGCCCTCGGGAAAAAAAAAAAAAAAATCAGCTAACGCCTTTTTATTCCCGTATATAGGGAGTAGGCGGGGCGACTTAAAAAAAAAAAAGAATTCTTCTTACTTTTTTAACTACTTTTATAATTAATATCTGATTTATTTCGAACTGTTTAATTTTTGTTACTGAACATTTTATCAAATCATTCTTATTGCAATTGCTTTTACATTATTTGATACGGTTTAGTACTTTTCTTACAAGTATTGTTACAATTCATATTTACTTTTGTGTGTTGCAGTCTTTTTTCACTATTTTGCATTATTCATTTACTTTTATATTATTCGACATTTCTTATTTATAATCTTATTGTTTTTCATACTAAGGTTACCTTTACAACAAAATTCTAATTGTTTTTATTATAGCTCTGACAAATAGTACAAGCTGTCAATTACAACGAGACTGATTACTACAAACACAAAAGACCGAAGGCTATTCTTCTCTCAACCGATCATAGCTAACACAACTGCCCTCAGAGGGCGAGCTTAATTGCTCACAAATCTCCCACTCCCAAACAACTCTCATTACAGATAAAGGGGAATATGAAAAGCACTAGTGCTTCACCCATCCTGTCAGTTGGTACGCTTATTCAACCTTTTTTTTTTTTTTAATTGTTACAATACGTACAAGTTAAATTTTGTTTTACAGGAGAGAGCAGCTATAAAGACATGAATTCTATTTGTGTGGTATTAACAAAAGATCACGCGACCCTTTAAAGACAAATGGAACCGACAATTTTTGAGTTGAAATGCTAATTCTCTTCAACCGAATTCCATAGCATCTGTCATAACAACATTCACTATATATTTCTTAGTTTTAAGACATTCACAACGGGGTGTCGTTTTTCGTTCCGACAGAACTTTTCATTACCGGCGAGCTCTACTCACACAAAGGTTCAACCCTTGGTTGATTTTTATTGCCTTGTTTGCGTTTGAGCTGGAAGGGGAAACTTACACAAGCATTATATGGCATGTTTCAATTCGTGGTAGAATTTTATTTGAAGTAAGCCTTTGTGATCTGTCATAATGACATCGAGAATTTCAAATGCAATAAAACACACTTATTTCATGTAATTGAAAAATTAGACAAGAGTTTTAGTTAGATACTGTGTTTCTGGTGCAATATATGGTTTTGTTTGCATCTATACAGCCTAGTTTCTGTGAAAGGGGTACATGTGATTTATTAGTTAGCACCTTTTTATTCCAGTTGTCTCTAATTGCACTATTTGTTGAGAAATATATTACACAGACTGCAAAAGCCTCTGTATCTTATTCAGGGATGCAATAAAGTAATTTTTTTTTTCTTCCATGTACAGTATATAATGGCTGTTGGGGAAGGCGTGTTGTTTTTGTGTGGGAGATATATATGTAAAACGTTTTAATGTCTTTTTTCGTAAAGTGAAATCAGGGGTGGCAGTTACATTCGACGGTAAGCGTTAGCCGACAAATCGACATCCTTCTGCTGCTTCCACCGGCTTCTATGGTGAGTTACAATGCATAAATATTTTCCTCACTACCGTTTTTTTTTTTTTTCAAACCAACATCATTAAAATCAATTTAATAATACAATAATCAATTTTATACTGAATAATATTATAAATTTTTGGTGATCAGAATGCGATATGTCAATGAAACTTACCACAAGTTAATTTAATGATGTTGGCCTGAGGAAACTACAATATTGTAGCATTAGTCCTCTGATTGATAATTAATTTAAATGCACCAATTCTTTATTTATCCGAACATAATTTAGCTTTTAGAGGTAATTTTGATACTTTACACACAGCCCATAATGGTAATTTTTTTGGAATCATAGAATTAATTGCAGAATTTGATCCACTTTTAAAAGATCATTTAATGCGATGTTAGGGAAAAAAAATTATAGCTAAGAAACAAAATCGTATATATCACCCATTGTGCAAAATGAATTAATTGATATGGGAACCAAAATTCAACAAAATATTTTAAATATGATACGACAGGCAAAGTACTATTCAATAATTCTAGATTGTACTCCTGTTAGTCATCAGGAGCAAATTTCAGTAATTTTTAGATTTCTACATATATTTCAAGCAGATATTGAAATTCGTGAACACTTTTTGACGTTTTTAACAACTAATGACACTACTGGAAAAGGTATATATGAAAATATAATATCACTTTTGAATAAATAAGATTAGTCAAAACACTAAACTAACTGTTGTTAGATCCTGAATGAAGAACTTTTATAAGGAAACTATTCATTCAGGATTTAACAAGTTTAATATAACAGCTGAAAGAGAAACTTGTACTCTAGCAGAAAATAAAGAAATTATTTACTACATGTAAGAATAAATGTATCTCTTTATGTAGATTTATTATTATTATTATTTCCCAAGACCTCATGGAGTCAAAGACTCATCTGCGAGGTCCATTTATCACACACACATCTCATCATACCGTGTCTTAAACACACTCAAACTCCTTGCAGACACCACACTCTCAGGCAAGGCATTCCAATCATTCACAACTCTGCACGAAAAAAACCTGCCTCTCACTCCCCTACTAACACCCTCTTTATAGTTTCCAGGGATGACCTCTGGTTCTCCTCTGATCTCCCACTATTCTCTGTAGAACTTCTCCACCATTCATCTTATAACAACCCCTTATCAACTTGTAGGTCTCTATCATATCTCCCCTCTTCCTTCTCTCCACCAGACTCTGCAAATTACATCTTCTCAATCTTTCCTCATACTCAACATTCCGGAGCTCAGAAACTACCTTAGTCAGTCGCCTTTGGACCCTTTTCAACATCTCTTCATCCTTCTGAAAACCCGGTGACCAAATCTGGGCACAATAGTCCATGTGTGGCCTAACCAAAGCCTTATACAATGAAACAAGAATCTTCCTACTTCTACACGTCAGTGTCCTCCGCATCATTCCCAGAAGTCTTTGTGTTGTCTTCACAATTTTGGCCGTAAATTTTAGATTCTTATCTACTATCACCCCCAGATCTCTTATTTCCTCTACCTCCAACAATATATTCTCACCAAGCATAAATTCTGCATCCCATCTTTGTTTTCCAAATTTTAAAACCTTACATTTTGCAACATTGGAATGACATCCCCAATCACTCGATTTATTCAAGTCTTCATGCAAGGCCACAACATCTTCACTACTCTTTATGGTTCGTCCCAACTTTGCATCATCTGCAAACAACTGAATATCTCCATCCAAATCTTCACCTATATTATTAATATACAAGTTAAACAGTAATTGGCCCTAAAACAGACCCCCGAGGCACTCCACTAGTGACTTTCCTTTTCCTGGATATCGCGCCCCCATACACAACTTGTTGATACCTATTGGATAGCCAGTCTCCAATCCACTAATCTAATATCCAACCCCATCTGCTCTAGTTTAACTGTCAACTTATCATGAGGTACTCTATCAAAAGCCTTTGCGAAATCCAAGTATATTACTGTGTATCCTTCTCCTCTGTCCAAGGAAGCCGTCACTTTATTGCAATAAGTAAGTAGATTACTAAAACATGACCTCCCTTTAGCAAATTCATGCTGTCCATCAAAGATAATAAAATTGTTGTCAACCCAACTCTGGATCCTAGTTCTCACAAGCTTCTCCAACAACTTAACTACAACACACACCTGACACACAGATAGGCCAATAGTTTGACTTGAGTTTGATCACCTCCTTTATGAAGTGGCACAATCTTGCCCTCCTTCCACTCTTTAGGAACTTGACCAAGTGCAAGACTTGTATTAAAAAAATATGTCACGGCAGGTGTCAACTCCGTGGCACATTCCTATTCCTTCAGAATACGTCGTGATATATTATTACGTTCCACAGCCTTATTTACATCTAGTAAGTAGATTACTAGATGTTTACTCAACTCCCCATACACCTCTTGCTCACTTACAGTCAGTCTCTCCTCCTCATCATCAACTGCTCTCAATCTCTCCATGAAGGTCACATTCACAAGATTGAAAGATCTTTATGAACTGCTCATTAAGTATCTCCACCACACATTCTGCAACAGCTGTCTTTATATCATTTTCTCCAATCAATGTCATCCTTTCATAATCATTCTTTCTTTTGCTGGCTACATATCGAAAGAACTCCCTAGGATTTTTTTTGGCGTCATTAGCTAACTGCTGTTCATACCTCTCTTTAGCTACCCTCACCAACCAAGTAACCCTCCTTGCCTGGTCTTTGTAGACCTCATGAAATTGGTTATTTCCACTTCTCTTATGCTGCCTCCACAATGCCCTTTTTCTCTGTATCGCATGCTTATTCTCTTTATTCATCCATCTCACAACTACCTTATTTAACCTTCTCACCCTTGGAATACATTTAGACATTGCATCTACTAGATAGTTTTTGAAAATCCCCCAAGCTGCATTGATCTCATTTCCAGCTAACTCCTGATTCTACGCTACACACGAAAGCTGTCTCCTCAGCTCTTTGTATTCACCCCCCCCCCTTGTAGTTCCACATATACCCTTTTCTCACAGAGGTCCACGCACTACTGGCAACCATCGAGGTAATCACCTCACGTTCACTCTCACCAATTGGTGGATGATTTGACACCTCATTTATAATTACATCCTCTGATGAGATGACCAAATCCAAGTTCCTTAATCCTCGTGTGCCCTCTGTTACATACTGTCTGAGGTAGTTATCCCTCAAAAACTCAAGGAACTCATTTTCTTTACTTCCAGTTGCTATCTCATCATTCCAGTCTATATTGCCATAATTAAATCACCCATAATGATCACCCTTTTCTTATTTGCTTGGCTCATTTGACTATACATTTCACTATCACCACATTACCTGGTCTATAACAACATCCCACCAAGTATTTGATTCCGTTCACCTCTATCTCACACCATACTGCCTCAAAACCACTGGCACTATTTCCGTCTTGCATCTCTACTTTGTATGGACATAACTCTTTCTCTATCACCAATATCATTCCCCCTCCCTTTTTACCCCTTCTATCCTCATAAAACACATCATACCCTTCCATCTCTGTTCCTGTCAGGATGTCATCCTCTTCCATCTATGTCTCACTTATTCCGAAAATCTTTGGGTGAACAGACGCAATTAGTGCAACCATTTCATCTGCCTTGTTTCTTATACTTCTAGCATTTGTATACAATCACAACAGCTCATTTCTGGATCTACAGCTAGTTCCACTGATACCACTCACTCGATGTGATCTCTCCATGCTCGACTGGGGCCATTTCCCTTTCTGCTTCTTCATTTTAGAACCCTTTTCAATTCCAACTGTTTCCTCTTGATTCCTGGTCATCCCATTTCTTTCCTGCCTACACATGCTCTCACCTCCTCTTGGAGCATCCACCTTTCTCACGCTGTGTACCTCTGTCAACCCTGAGTCTCCCCTTTTCCCCACTCCTTTTGCAGGAAAAAGGGGAGACTCAGGGTTGCACACCCATTCTCTCATTTTCTATAATCATACCACTCACTTACCCATTCATATCCACCTCTTTAATCTCTTCTGTCTTACTCTCCTGGTCTTCCACATCACTCCCCTCTCGATCTGATTCATTCTCTCTATTCACTTCTCTACCTTCCAGCAGTAGTCTCTCCAAGCAACATAATCACTCAAATGCAGTTCATCACTCCCATACAGCTCACTTCGTCCCTCAAACTCATTCCACACATTAACAAACTGTACTCCTATCTCCTTATTCCCAAGTGTTCCAAGCTAATGGAGCCTATAATAAATAAGGTTAACGAAAAAGGGGAAGAAATTTGCATGGGGGGAAGAGCAACAGCATGCCTACCACTGAACCTGGCCTTGACAAAGTCACCAGTTCTTACGTATCCCAGGCTTGGGCAAACATTTTTCCTTGCTGCTGATGCCTCCAATGACACAATTGCTGCTGTGCTGGAGCAAGTGGAGGGAGAAGTTTTCAAATCTAGTACAAATCTAGTAGAACAGTACAATGCTATTTTCCTCCGAAAAGAACTATGCTGTGATCGAGAAGGAGGCCCTGGCAATTATATACGGTCTTAGGAAGTTCCGGCACATGTTGTTAGGGCAACACATCGTCCTAAAATCAGACCACAAGCCTTTATCCTTCATATCATCTATGAAGGATAAAAATCAAAGAATCATACGCTGGTCTCTGGAAATGCAGGAATTTGACGTTGAGATAAGATATATCCCAGGAAAATCGAATGTGGTAGCAGACTACCTGTCAAGGTCACTAGCTTCGACACCTATGGAGGACTCCTGCCCAGATAAGGAAGCTGTCAGCCCTATACTAGTGGTTGAAAGAGAAAAGGGGAAGGAGTCCACACCCCTCCAACTTCAGGTCTGGGGGAAGCCAGAGATAATTGAAGACCAGAAAATAGATCCGATGTGCAGGGGGGGGGGTATACAAAAAATTATCGAACGGGCAAAGGCTCTCGGACAAACAATTATTTTATGGTACCTTACACTTGGATAAAGATGGTCTTTTGTTGTCAAAACAAGACTTCATGGGAAGATGGAGGGACAAAATTTTGGTTCCGAAGATCATGATTCCTTGGGTACTATACACGTTTCATGACTCGAACCTAGCAGGACATCAAGGTATTCATAGAACATGGAGGAGGGTGATGGATAGGTATTTATGGAAGGGAATGAGAGATGATGTTGAGGCATATGTGTCTTTATGCCAGCAAAAATCCAACATCACTGGCAAAGCTCCTCTCCAACCTTTCCCGCTCCCCTCATGCCCCTTTCAGGCTGTGGCTATGGACATTGTGGGGCCATTCCCCACCTCCTTGAAGGGCAACAAGTACATACTTGTAACAATTGATATGTTCTCGAGGTTTCCTGATGCCACAGCCATGAAGGATCAGACAGCCAAGACCATAGCTAATAAACTATTCAAGCTGGTTTTCTCAAAGTATGGAATGCCTCAAACTCTCTTGTCAGATCAGGGCACTAATGTCACTGCTGAGGTTATACTGCAATTCTGCAAATTGTTAGGAATAAAGAAGCTGTTCACTACTCCATATCATCCTCAAGGGAATGGAATGTGAGAAAGAATGAACAGGACTTAAAGGCATACCCTTTCCAAGCTAGCAGAGGGGCGGGCATCAGACTGGGACTCCTGCCTGACACACACCCTATTTGTATGCAGGACTGCTCTCCATACTGCTACTAAGGAGGCCCCAGTGGTTGTTCTCTATGGCTTCAAGCCATTATTCCCTAATGACTTCAGGAACTCCAGAGCTAGCACAGGTTTTCCAGATATAGATGAATATCTGAACAACCTCCTCAGGGAGAACAAATTAGCACATGAACTAATAGCTGAGTCTAGCAATATATGTTCTTGACATGCCAGATCGTATGCTAACAAGCTAAGGAAATACAAAGATCTGGAGCTGGAAAATTTAGTCCTATTAGAGCAGAACTCCAGCAATAAGAAAGGGGGAAAGTTTGGAAGGGGTGCTGCGGGACCCTTTGAAATCATAGAAAAGTTGTCTCCTGTAACGTTCAAGATAAAGGAAAGGACACGCCAAGGAAAACCTGTAATTGTACATTCCAACCGATTAAACTATACAAATGCATATCTAACAGGCTAGTCTGTTTGGGAGACTCGCTCGAGAGCATCTGGGGGGAAAAAAGGGCGATCTCGAGTGATGGGGAATTGCCGAATGAACAACATTAGAATGGAATCCAATGTGTGCTCACGGAAGAGAGGAAGCATTAAAACGGAGGAGGAACAACCTTCCTCGAGTGAGTTTTTCCCAAACTACATTAGACACAGAAGATCCTCTGACATAGACCACAGAGATGAGCAAGCCCAGAAGTATCAAAGAGAAGAAGGAGACTTAATTGGCGAGGGAGCCATGCACTTGACTCCATCAAGATACGAACTAAGGCCCAGGCAAGATGGAAGGGTTATTCCCAGAGGATTGAGGTAGGTCTAAAAAGAATTTTCTGAAAGAAAGAAAATTCTTTTTCTAGATGGAGAGGACCTTTGTTAGATCCTGAATGAAGAACTTTTATAAGGAAACTATTCATTCAGGATTTAACAAGTTTAATATAACAGCTGAAAGAGAAACTTGTACTCCAGCAGAAAATAAAGAAATTATTTACTGTATGTAAGAATAAATGTATCTCTTTATGTAGATTTATAAGATTCAATGTTGTCTATCCAAAAATCATGTAGAGGGTTTTTGTGTGTTAATTATACTTATATTAAGGTATTCTGTATACAGTGAATGGCTAAGTAAGGTTGTAAACAATAGTCCAAAGGTCACATGTGAGCCGTCCTGCTTGAAGCAAGGGCTTATGCAGAAGGCGACGCTAGCTCGCTTTCCTGGAAAAGAGTGCTCAAAGAGGAGAAGCATAATGGATCAGCAAAGGAGCACTGAGGACAAGTGCCGTGTGGAAAAGGACAGCAGAAAAGAGGTGCAAGGAAGAGAGAATAAAAGGGAATTCGTGCCATTTCTCAGGGCTTTTTTTTTCATTTCCTTTGAACCTTCTTGTTCCTGATCGATTCAGGGTGGTACGACAATGTCGATCTGTGAGCCCTTTCCTTTGGATGCTTGATAGATTCTGAACGGTGCCAAACATGAGACGTCGGCATCTATAGTTTCGAGTTTTCGCTAAGTGTCCCATTGGAAGGAAGCAGCAGAACGTTTCCTTGCAACTGGCAGAACAGACGAGAATGATCGGCAGTAGATCCAGATAGACGGAGATATGATGTCGGGTGGAGAGTTAAGCCTAATCAGATGACTACCGTGACCCTCCACGTGGACATGATCTGATGGAAGTACCGAACTGAGTTCAACAAAGGTGAACGGATCTAATGGACCAGGTATCCCGGCCAAGAAACGGTGAAGTACAGAACTTTGTTATCTACTTCCCATTTATGTTAGAGGAAAGAAAATCGTTATGTATTGGTGTAATGTGGACAAATTATTAGAGAACTTTAAGTGATCATCTAAATCTTATATAGGCAGATTTCCATTAGACAAGTTGTCTGGAAATGTTTATAGATGAGTGTGACAATTTTAATGTGTGAGACTAAGATTGTAGACAGAATTGATTAGAAGTTCATAGTATTTATATTATGTGTATTTATGTTTATCAGGGAAAGTGTTATTACTCATATGCTATAGGGTTTATTTATTATTGTTTCTCCTAGTTTGATTTTGTATGATATTGAATTAATTGAGTGTGTGATATTTAAAAATTGTAAATGTTTAAGGTCCCAATAAACATGTTTTGTTTCTTATACCTGAACCTTGCCTGAATATGAAATCAAACCTAAGTGGGAGGGAATAGAAAGTATATTGTGTTAGATTAGAGGTCATGACTGCAAGCTGAGTTTTATATAGCCATAGTCGAGTGTTTGTTTAATGAGTATGAGCATAAGGTTCTGGGAAGGTCTCTCTTAATAAGAGTCCCTTCTATCCTAGGATATTGTCTGGCGCAGCTTTAAAAAATAAATTCGTCAATATCTGAAAAGGAGGCTGCCCCAGATAGAAATTTCAAAGGATTCATTCTTAATTAAGGAATAACCTTTAGTAGTTAGAATGAAAACATGACAAAGTTTTAGAAATCGACCTGTGACACAGATTAGCTTTCCCTATGAGAGTGAGTGCACAAGAAGTGAGTTGAGAGTCAGAGTTTGTTGTTATTGTAAGGGCTAGGTCTTGTTGAAAGGAAAAATTTATATTAAGGATAACAACTAAAATATATAGGAAAAAACAACGACTTAACACTGTATACAAGCAGGGCCGGTCTGAGAGTATCTGGCACCCCTAGGCAAAGAAACTTTAGGTGCCCCTATACATTGTCTCTCTCTCTCTCTATATATATATATTTTTTGTCATACTCACACAAGCACACATACACCAGTCTTAGCCCCCTAGGTGATTGCCTAAGTTCACCTAATGATAAAACTGGCCCTGTATATAAGACAGTGTTCAAACCAATTTTAACTTGTGGATCTGAGGGCTGGGTTAGAAATAAAGCCTGGAGATCACAGATATCAGAGTCTTGAGGAAAGATCAGGTGACTGAACAGATGGCATCAATGTCAATTTCATATTAAAAACAAGGCTATTAGGAAAGAAGTAAAGATGCCAGCAAGTAGAAGGAAAAAAAAGCCCCCAGTCCTGCATGGCTCTTTGCAATCCCACCAAGGTGGTGGTGAGAAATCTGCAAGAGCAGGGGTACTAAGAATCTCGCAGAGGAAGGTAGACCACCATCTGGAAATCCAACTCTATTTATTGGTTCCTTCAACACTCAAACTCTGTCTTCCGACTCCCATATTGATTTCCTGCTTCAAGAACTGCAAATGTAAAGTTTGATGTCCTTGCTATTTGTGAAACCCAAAGAAGCTCTGAATTAACAGCAAAATGGAACAATGGCAACCAAATTTTCCTGGGAGCTTCAGATAATGCTACAAGGGCTGGAGGAGTTGGCTTCATCATAAACAGCTAACTAAAAATATTATTTCTTGCACAATCCATTCTGAACGACTAGGAACACTAAAATTAAAACTTGGAGAATCCATAACAATAAAAATAATAGTAGCCTACGCACCCACCTCAACAGCTGACAAAGAAGAAATAGAAAATTTCTATGAACACCTACGAGAAACATTACTGAAAAAAACAACATATACACAATTGTGTGTGGAGATTTCAACGCAAAGATTGGTACAGGATTTATTGAAGAAAAATACATTGGACCGTGGTGGAAAGGGGAAGGAAATGAACGAGGTGACCTCCTGGAAAAATTTGTAGAAGCAGAAAGGCTCTACATTATGAATAGTTTCTTTAAAAAGAGAACTGGAAAAAGATGGACTTGGCAGTCTCCAAATGGAGAGACAAGAAATGAAATTGATTTCATCCTAATAGATTGTAAAAAAATAATAAAAAATGTCGAAGTCATCAGGAAAACCTACTGTGACATTCATTCAGTCCAATAACACCCTCAAAATACGCAAAAAAAAAAAAAAACGCATATGAGGACAGTCCAACCATAAAAAACGCTCAAAACAGATAAACCCAGAAGAATTTAGAAAAAATGTGGAAGAAACCGACTGGAAATTAAAAAATGACATTGACAAAGATTTAACGAACTTTAACAATCAATTAATGAACTGCAAAGAAAGAACCTCGTATGAACTTCCTCCTAAGACCAGGGAACACCTATCAGCAAGAACAATAGAACTATTGAAGAAAAGAAGAATACTGAAAGATACAGGAAAAGACCGTCTAGAATATAAAATTATTTGTAAACAACTGAGGCAGAATATCAAAGATGACTATGACATATATAGACAAAATTGGCAGAAACAGCTAGGCTCCGCAGTAGCCTAAAAAAGTAGAAAAAGAAATAAATCTAAAGCAACCACTACCATCAGCCTTCATAGACAATCAAGGAAACAGACACACAAATAGAGGTGAAATGGAAAAAATAGTAAAATCGTTTTATGAGAACCTTTACTCATCTAAACATGTAATCACAGCTCCAGTACCAGACGAAAATTTGGAAATACCATCTGTCCTACCTGAAGAAGTAAAAATGGCTATCGACAATATGAAAAATGATTGATCACCAGGAATTGATGGTATAAAATCTGATGAATTAAAATGAGTGGACAAATACTCTTTAAAGCTTTAGCAGAAAGGTTTACCCGATATATACAATTTTAAGGAAAGTACCTACTGAATGGAAAACATCAGAGACCATAATTCTGCATAAAAAAGGTAATAAAGAAGACATCAGTAACTACAGACCCATCTGTCTATTAGCGCACACACATAAAATATTCGCCAGTCATCCTAAACCGAATAGAAACCTCCATCAACGAAAATAGCTGCAAAGAGCAGGTTGGTTTCAAAAAAGGCTTTTCAACAATGATCACATTCAAACTATTACTCAGCTAACAGAAAGATGCAGAGAATACCAGATCCCACTTTGTCTTCTTTTTATAGATTTTAAAAAGGCATTTGACACTGCTGAGCATAACTCAGTATTCCAAGCTTTAATAGAACAAGGTGTAGAAAAAGCATACATCCAACTCATAAAAGATATCTACAAAGAAGGCACAACAAATATCACCCTTTTCAATCACTGGATTAAAATTAACTTAAGTAGAGGAGTACGTCAGGGTGATGTCTTATCACCTAATCTCTTCACATCTACTCTGGACAGCATCATTCGAAAAATTGACATGAAAGATGGAATAAACATTGATGGTGAAATGTTAAATATCCTATTATTCGCCGATGATGCGGTATTATTTCACTCACATAGATATAGAATCAATGCTGAATAACATAAGCTATAACTGCCAAAAAATTGGACTGGAAATACACCTGGACAAAACAAGATGGATGAAAAACAAATACTGTAAAGATCATATAATCACTCTAGAATATCACACCATTGAAAAAGTTGAAGAATACATCTACCTCGGCCAGTCCATAAAAATGAATAATGATATATCAAATGAAATAGCAAGGAGAAAAAGAGCTGCTTGGATAGCCTTCAACAAAATAAAATCAACAATTACCAACCAAAACATAGATATAGAAATAAGAGCCCATCTTTTCAATAGGCACATTTTACCAGCATTAACTTATGGCAGTGAAACATGGAGCACAACTTTAAAAGAAGAACAAAGCTTAATAACAACTCAACGTGCAATAGAAAGAAGAATGTGCAATATAAACAAAACAGACCACGAAAGACACACAGAAATCAGGAAGAAGTCTAGCCTCACGGACATAATAAAAGCAATCTACAACAGCAAAAGAAGATGGGCAGGACATCTCGCCAGAATGAGAGACAACAGATGGACAGTCAGAATTACAAACTAGTATCTGAGAGATACCAAAAGAAAACCTGGAAGACCAAATGATTAAGAAAGTCGGAAGAAAATGGAGAAGAAAGGCCCAAGACAGGAATAGCTGGACTCTTTATAACCTGCAGTCATGGAGAAATCCTGACTGAAATCACAGGTCCGTCAAGGTAGGAAAGAACTTGACATTGTTAGCATTCAGCAATGTGTTACCAGATCTAATCTCAGGTAGCATGGCCACTTAAACAGAATGGAAGAGGAAATATTAGCTAAACAAGTGTTCTTCGTTAAGATGGTAGGAAAAAGGCCCAGAGGAAGACAAAGATATAGGATGGAAAGATGTTGGCTACCAAAGGAGGTTGATAAATATAGACCAAAGGAAAAGAGAGGGAGAGAGGAAGACTAGCTGCAAGATGAAAAGACCAGTGAAGCTGAAACAGGCAAATGCCTAATCCTTGAAAAGAAGAAGTAATACATATCTGATTCCTACTCCAAATTTGGATAAATATGGCTGCCTCACCATAATCTGGGTGATGATCATCTTGAGCCCTTCACAAAAACAAGGAAGATCCCATTAGCTAGGATCCTGCCTTTTATAGGTTGGTGTTTGTTTGACTTTCTATTTAATGTACCTGCATGCATATAGGTATTATGTATAAAGATATTATGTAAAAAAATGAAAATACAAAAAAAAAAAAATATATATATATATATATATAGCCCGTCCACGATACAAAATGGATTCTAGGTTTAAAAATAGCCTTTTGTGGGTGGGAGAAATACATCAAAAAAAATAAAATAAAATAAAAAATAAAAGTGCAAACCATCACTCTTAAAAAATTCCTTCCTTTTATCAAACTCATCTCAGACATTCATAAAATGAATACTCAGTTTAATTTCTTTACAAAAGTTTTTACACAATCCTGACATTTGCTATAATCACCCTTCTGTTTAATTCATCACTGTCAAATCTTGGTAGCACACTCGTGATCTTTACATTCACCATTATTAAGTCTTTCAAATCCTGTCTCACAGAAAATCTTTTGCTACCTGGATCATTCAGTCCTACTACTACAATAATCTCACTCACTCTATCCCTCTGCAACTTCAGAGCAGTTATATCCCTAACCTTTGACCCTAGATAACATGCTTTAATGACTCTACCATATTTCAGACCCCTAATTACAGAATCCCCATATAGCACTATATCTTTTTTCCTTCTTTTAATCTTCATGCCCTTTGCACTCATTGCTGCTTGCTTTTGTCCCTGTTCTTTTCTCACAATTGTACATTGTTCATTCCACACACACACATGCACTCACTTAACCCATTACTATATAATCTATCATTCTCAACCTCCTTCCCCTATACTTTCTATTCTAAAAGACATTAGATTATATTTGAATGCTGCAAGATAAGCTATACAAACTGGTTAGCAATTCACAATTATAAAATATATTCCAGTCATTTAAAAATGTCACAGGAGAACCTGTACAGCACAATTTACTCCACATGCCTCTGTCAGTTACATTTGGGTATGTTGTATTATGAAGGTATGCTTCCTAAGAGACTGATCGCACTTAAATAGTAGACAAACCACCAGATGCATATATCTCACAACTGCTCCAGCATTTAAATAAAGTCAAATAAAACAGGCAAAAACAGTAGATACATGTGAAATGGTCTAGATAATCTTTTGTTGCAACCTTTGCATCATGTGCAATACTAATAGCAATAGCATGACCTTCCTAAAGATGAATCTGATTATAGTTTCAGCATCAGAGTTAATGAGAATCATCAATATTATCGGAGAATGTAACCATAGAGCTAAATACAGATGAGCTATTCTGATACCTAGAAGTGACCAAAATAGTGAACTCAATTAAAGAGTATTTGTATATACAGCAGAGGAGAAGGGGATGACAGGAGAGGGATCTAAACTGGTACATCTGTCATAAGCATCAGTGTGAAATTGCAAGTCATTTTATCAAGTAGTTTTTTTATATAGCTCTCTGAAGCCAGAGTGTTGTCTGTATCCCTCGAAATGGATAAAACTGAGTATCGTGCGCCAAAAAAAAAAATTAATTCGAAGTTCATAAAAGTTTATGGGCACTCTTCTTTGTTTTTGACAATTAAGAAATGGGTTGCAGAGTTTAAACATGGCTGCACCAGCCTTGAAGATGATCCACGTGAAGGATATCCAAAAAAAAAAAGTGTAACAACACCAGAAATCATTGATCAAGTGCACGATGTGGTATTGGACGACTGGCGAGTCAAAGTGCGTGAAATTGCTGAGACTATAGGCATTTCAAAAGAACGTGTAGGATATATTTTGCATCAAGAATTGAAAATGAAAAAGCTTTGCACAAGATGGGTGCCACGTTTGCTCACAGCAGATCAAAAACGCACTCGCATGAAAATCTCTGAACAGTGCTTGGAATGTTTTAACAAGAATAAAACTGATTTTGTGCATCAATTTATAACTATGGATGAGACTTGGATTCACCAGTACACACCAGAATCCAAACAACAGTCAAAACAGTGGGCAGAAGCTGGTTGTTCAGCACCAAAGAAGACAAGGTCAAAACACCGGTGTTTTGGGATGATAAAGGCATTTTGTTTATTAATTATCTTGAAAAGGGTAAAACAATAACCAGGGAATATTATTCCGATCTTTTAACCAGACTAGATGAAAAAATTCGTGAGAAAAGACCAGGTTTGCAAAAGAAAAAAATCATCTTTCATCAGGACAATGCACCTTTCCCACAAAGGTGTTTTGGCAATGGGAAAATTAAGGGATCTTCACTATGAATTGTTGGAATATCCACCAGATTTGGTTCTTCTGACTTCTATCTCTTTCCAAAACTAAAAATCTTCCTCGTTTTTCTTCAAATCAAGAGGCTGTAGATGGGTATTTTGCAGATCTTACTGAGAACCACTACAGGGAAAGGATAATGGCAATGAAGCATTGCTGGAATAAATGTATTAGTCTTAAGGGAGATTATGTTGAAAAATAATTTTAAAATTATAAATTCATTTTTTCATTGTTAGGCCGAGAACTTTTCAGATCACCCACGTAATAAAAAAGGTCACTGTGAGTTCTATTCCCATATTTACTTTATATATATATATAAAATAAACACACACGCACATTTCTTAATGCAGCTGGCTCATCACTCCTGTGCTGTATCCCCTAAGGGCAAGTAGTTATGACTATAATCTGTGTGCGTTCACAGAGCTGGTTTGCCTGTTTTGAGTGATGAAAAACCTGAATTTCTGGGGGGGGGGGGCTCTTCTTCCACATGAGACCAGCTAACTCATCCACAGTTGAAAGAGACCGGATAAGGGTTCCTCATGTCATGGATGAGAATCGAATCCTGGACTTTCCAACCAAAGGGCTTCATCTATACTGACTGAGCTATATATATGCATATATATACACTGCTTTGAAATTAGTCACTGGATACCATATATATATATATATATACACACACACACACACACACACACACACACACACACACACAGGGTGGTTCAAAATTCCATGTACAAACTTTGAAGGGAGGTAGAGAACATCAAAATCAACCATATTCACATAGGAAAGCATGACCGGAAACACCACCCGAAATTGATAGGTTGCGCTGTTAGCCAGTGCTCCAGGTGAGCAATTGGGGCTCCTCATTCAAGCTTTTGACATCATCGAAAGCTTGAATGAGGATAAAATGCATCGTTTTACGCATGTAAAATGACGTGCATTTTATATTGGTTTTAATGTACGTCTTACATGCGTTTTAAAAAAACTGCCCACTGAGACAATTGGTCTCAGTGGGCAGTTTTCTTTGTGTATCTTTGGGAGACCATATAACCTTGGGATGAGTGGATGTAAAGAACAAACAAATATATTATTTTTCATTTTTTTTTTTTTACCAGAGGTCAGGTCAGGATAATGTAAATGATTAACAAAACATTTAGATTTAGCTTACTTTTGTGTAGTATCATGTAGCTTGTGTCCCTGTAGACATGTTTTTCCGATGATCTTGATAAAGATGACAAAATATCGAGTGTTTACTTAATTGTAAGTAAAGTAATTATCCCAACATGAATATGGAAAAATCAGCTGTTTAGAACATTTTGTATAGAGGTTTCTAACTTTTGTACACAACATTATAGCTTATATGTTTTGTAAAAATGGAAAGGAAATAAAGAACTTCCAAATACAAAACTTAACATTTTTTTAATAAGTATAAAGTAGCAATAAATATCCGTGTGTAAAATAAATCTTTATACACAGATGGCTTTTTACATTGAAGATAAGCAGCACCAGAAAAAAAGAAGTAGACGTGTTCTTTTTTCTTGTTAACAAATGATTTTAAAATGATGGATTCTTAATGTAACAGTTCTGGGGAAGATTATTATTTTACAGAATTTTTATAGAGGGGAAATATTTTACATTCTGTACAAATATAAGTTTCTTCTTCTTTATCAATGAGCACTCTTAAATTATATACAATGTTTTGGCAGTTCTATTTCAAAAATATTCTCACAGTCTCAGAATAATATGCAACTTTACAACATACACTGTATCTATTTTTAAATGTCACAAACAACTGTGAAACATTTTGTAAAAATGTGTGTGCTTTGGTTTACATCATTTTGGCCGGTCTGCTGTGAATGGAGGAGGAGGCATTCCCATAGGTGAACGGGAATCTGGCTTTTTGTAGAGTTCAAATGCACTTCCTCTATTTTCTCTATTGGAGAGATCTAGAAGACTGGATGGTGGAGGCAGCAAAGGAGGTGAAGCATGGTGATCATATGGAGGGGGATATGGTGGTTCTCTACGAGAGTTCACTCCAGAACGATAAGGGATGTTGTGATATGGTCCACTACCATTCACATGCATTGTTGGCCAAGATGGAGGGTTCCCCACAGCTTTGGTATATGACCTAATATCATAGTTTCTTTCCATACTGTTACCATGACCTAATTCAAATCCTCCATTATCAATATCTGGATAACCATGACGACTAGGGGTATTTATAGAATGATTGCGGTAACCATCATTAAGTCCATGGAGCTCTTCTTGAAGTGTTGGTGGAGGTGGTGGAGGTGAATGCCTAGGAGGAGGTACTGGATCAGCATTAGGATAACCCCTAGGTGTATAATAGGGAGGTTGCATCATAAATTCAGAACCATCCCTGCTACTCCTATTTTGTGCATAATGTAAAGGCATATTGGAGGGAGAAGACAGCTCATGTGTCATAGTTCGGCTAACCCCAGATAACTGAGGTTGTGAGGATGAATCATCATCATCATGTCTCCAAGGTCTTGGTTGATAATGAGCAGGCTTAGGAGGTGGCACTGGTCGTCCATCAGATAGTCTGCTAAAAGAGAAAATTATTTCAAGTCAGTAGAAGACCCAAAAAAGAGTTTCTTTGGCCATTCAAGAAGTCAATGTAGTATAATAAAAATTGGTTAATATTAAAATATTTCATTACATAATATTTGTACAAATAAAGCTTGCTATATTTTGTTTATGTAAATTTCCTATTAAAGTGCAACTCTATTGTCTGTGGCTGTGTCACCATTTTAGAATGTAAAAACATAAAAGAATGAAATAAGATTATTGCTGACATATGATTACTAAATTGCCAGGCCACTGAAGAAATCTCATATTAAAGCAATAACGAATTCTAAGGTTAATATTAAAAAAAAAAAAAAATTGTTCTGAAAGAAGTCGGTCTACTCATCTTGAATAAAGGCAGTCATTTCAGTGTTAAAATTCAAAGTATTCTGAGAGGCAAAAAATGACTTGCAGAAAAGACTCTAGAACTTAAGATGACAGAGAATAGTCTTTGTTTTTCTTCTATCAATCCTTGGCTAATGTCATGGCTAGTTAGTTCACACACGGAACATTCTACAGACCTATCACCATTTTGGTCACTCATCCCTGGGTCCATTGCTGTTTTATATGTACATTAATCATACAGGGAATAATTTGAGAAGATCCTGCAGGATAATTTAAATTGATTGAAGTCTTCTTTTAAATCATGACAATATAGCTTCCAGCAGACACTTATAACACAGAATGATAAGAAAATAATTAATATTTATTAACTTATTAGCTGATATCTTCAGAGGGCAAAGAACAGTTTGCCACAGTACACAAAACAACAACAATTTGGTATAACAGTGGGACTAGTTTTAAAAAAATTGTAACGGACAATACAAGGAACTAAAATCCTAATTAGGTGCCATCTCTGTTGGAAAAAGAGAGAAAACATTAATTAGATCTCTAAAAAATGACTGTCTCCCAGATTTTTGGTAAATTTATACAGCCATATTTGTTGAGGCTTGGAGTATGTTTTAAAGCTACTGATCTCTCTCTGACTTATAATGACTTCTGTGTAGCACTTTTGTTTTCTTCTATTTAATCCTGTGTGAAGGGGTATCCAAGGCAGGTCTGCTAAACCCAACTTGCCATAATGATAGTGCCAAATGTATTTTTTATGTTCATCAAGGCAGATATCATTCCATGTCCATAGTAAGCCAGGTCACAAGAACAGGGCAGTTCATAAACTCCTGGAAGTAAAAAGAAGAGAGTTTGCCCTTAGGTGAATGGATGAAAGTTGCCAATTTGACATATGGTTTAAATATAGTGCATTAGGTGATCTTTGTTAAGCACTCTAGATATCGTTTCAGATGTGCCTTGAATGTATGGGATGTGCTTAATAAATATCAGCTATACACCATATGTCAAATTGGCAACTCTCATCCATTCACCTAAGGACAAACTCTCTTCTTTATCACATGGGCTAGCAGACCACGTGTTGGCCCTTCAAACAAGATCAAATGGAAGAAAACAAAAGTGCTGCAAAGAAGTCATAAGTCAGAAAGATTGTTTTTGGAATCCATAGTACTTTTAAAACATACTCCAAACCTCAACAAGTATGGCTGTATAAGTTTATCAAAAATCTGAGAGACAGTCATTTTAAGATCTAATTAATACTTGTTTTCTCTCTTTTTCCAACCTAGATGACACCTCATTAGGACTTTAGTTCCTTGTGTTGTCTGTTACAATTTTTTTAAAACTAGTCCCGCTGTTATACCAAATTGTTGTTGTTTCGTGTACTGTGACAAACTGTTCTTGTGCTCTGAAGATGCTGAATCTAATACCAGCAAAATATCAGCTAATAAGTTAATAAATATCGATTATTTTCTTATCACTCTGTGTTGTAATCAATACCATGAAAAATAAATTAACATGTAATGGCAACACATAAGCCTTTCCACTTAAGACTAGTAATCATATATCTTAATTTCACATAAATTCCCTTCTGCATAGACTTCCTTAAGTGGATGAAAATAAATCTCATTCACAATGACATCTTCAGACCAAATCCCAAATACTTGGTCTTTGTTATGGAGGTCATCTCAACACGTGCTGCCTGAGATGACTATTCCTCAAGAATTCCAGTCTTCAGTTTCCTTATTTATGACTGTCAGTTTGTTGCAATGGTATGACATATATGAGAAGAAATGGAATGTAATAAACTGGCATATGAGGTTACTTTGATGGTATAATGATGATGATGGACTGACAGAAGAGGATATTTTTACAGGTAAAGAATGTAATGGATTCAGGGAGAACAGACAAGATAAGGAGGGAGAGGAGTACTACTAATGACTGTAGTGGAATTAAATCCAATCAGAGTAGAAATCTCCAATGGTGGAGGTAGTATGAGTAATATATTGGTTCAAGGCTGTTTGGTGTGATATAGAGGACAAAATACACACTTGGCTCCTACAAAGCAGCATAGACAAAAATCTTTCTTATGGACACAAGGAGGATCATCATTATGAGGTGATGCAGTAAATTATATATCAACTGATATCTCTGGTGTCATCAAGGTACTGGAAATGCTGTAATGTTGGTTATGAATCTCATCCAAAGGTGGGTAGACTGAACAAGGATCCTATATAGATAACTTTTCTTTTTTTTTTTTTTTTTGCCATTTTATTAACGTATGCTAAGTTGGGGTGAGTGATAAGGGGCATATCTGATACAGAATATGCCCCTTACGTTTTTTTTTTAAAGATAAATCTTGCTTTAGCAATCTGCTTATCTTCTATAATAGAGTGACAGTAGAATTAGATAAAAGGGGAACGGGTATACCACAATACTTCTGGTCTTGGCAAAGCATTTTTTGACAGGATTCCACACTGCAGGCTGTTTTACAAATTCAAGAGGATGAGTCCACATTGTAAAAATTTGTGACATGGATAGGAGAGCAGCTGACTAACAGGTATCAGAAAGTAATACATGAAGGTATCGAGTCAAAGAACATCAGGGCACTACAGGGTTCTGTTCTTGGACCATTATTGTTTTACTTGTACATTAATGAGACTATAATTGTACATTAATGATCTAGAAGGTAATATCGTTATCTTCTGATAATGCATTCTAAGTTGGGGTGAGTGATAAGGGATATATCTGATACAGAATCTCTTCACACTGATAAACACACTAATTCTATGGGAAAATGTTAATGGGTGGCAGTATGTTTCTATGTGCAATGGCCTCATTGCAAGCAGAGTATTATGTTAATAGTATCATATCAGATACTTGCAATGTTAAAGAGAACACTAATATGCAAGAAAAAGGAATATATTCTCCAACTTTGCAATGCTTTTGACAAGATTACATCTGAAGTACTGTGCATAGATATGGTCACTAAATTGAGTAACTGTTGTAATAAATTTGGTATGAAACTCAGCAATGAAAAGAAAGACAATGAAAATAAGCAGAAACACTGACAACATCAACTGCATCCTGAATGGAGAACCTACAGAACAAGTAAAAAAAATTCAGCTATTTAGGCACAATTTTTAAGGAAGATCTCAAATTAAATATGGAAATAGCAAAATTAGCAAAGCTGGTATGGTAGGAAGTCAACTGACATTTGTATGGAATAAGAGAGAAATTAATCAAAACACTAAACTAGATATATACAAATTGTTCAAACCAATTTTAACTTATGGATCTGAGAGCTGGGTTAGAAAGAAAATACTTGGTCAAAGAATGGGGACCACAGATATGAGAGATCTAAGAAAAGATTAGAGGAGTGAGCAGATGGCATCAATGACAGTATAATATTAAAAATTAGGATATTAGGAAAAAAACCTGGCATTAACATTCAGGATGAATTAGCAGAACTAATCTTCAGTGGTATGGTCGCTTAAAGAGAATGGTAGAGGGAAGGTTAGCAAAACAAGTGTCCTTTACTAGGATTTCTGGAAAAAAATAACCAGAAGAAGACCTGATCTAGGTGGAATGATACAGTACAAAATGTCTTAAAAGACAGAAATATAAGATCAGATAATATAGGATTCTTGACAATTAACATTAATTTACAGAGAAAATGTTGATAGGAAGTCAGTAATGTAACTTTTCATGTAGTACTATCATAATATTCTGTATAACTCCCTGAGGATACATATCAATTGATGAAGTTTCTCTACAGAGAATAATATATATTTTATCATGCAGAGGATTCTGATAGAAGAGGTTAAAAAAGAACTGAAAATATCTATCACTTTTAATAGTACATATTACTTTGCTATGTGTGTATTTATTCTTCTAGTTGAAATAAACTGTCGGACTAAGTTGTTTTAAGCAAACTGTCATCTCTTAGTACTTAAATATGCAGTTTACTTTTATGGATCTAACTTGAAAGTGATCATAAGCCTTACTTTCATAGTCAATTTAGCATATGCAAATTTCAGTGAGCAGATGACAAGGAAATTGTGCACGAATGCCCATACAATGTGAAAAACAGATTTTGAATGCAGCACAACTGAAAATATGCTGATAAAAGTATCATGGAAACTGAGATAACGTAGCGAGATTCTCAAAAACAACACTTATTAAGAATAGTCTAACAACCAGAAAGCATCCAGTTAATGGCAGTCTTGTAGTTGGAGATGTTGATGTGAGGTTCAGTTTTATGTTACAAGAATCAGACAGATGGACCACAATCAGTCAAATGGATGATACACCAGTGGTTATAAAGGAATAAAGGAGCATATTGGAAATGAATGCATTGCACCCTGTCATGAATAGGATGTATCAAAAAAATGACCTCCCCAAGTTTCAATGATGACAGCTAAAAGCAAATAGTTACAGTAGGGAGAGGAACACTGATACTGGATTCTCTCTCACACACACAAACGTTTTTTCATCTCTTCTATCTAAAGATGGGTTGAGATCCTTGGGGATTTTACAATAATTTTCTCAATACAGCTGGCTTACCATTCCTCTTCTGCCTAAGGAAAGATGCTTTAGCTTTATGTCTATAGATATGTCTGTTTACAGGGCTGGTTTGCCTGCTGGTAGGAGGAAAAAATGCTGTCAGCTAAAAGCAAATCATCAGTTACAGGGGAACAGAAGTAACATACAAACTAGGTCATTCCAGAAAGAGGACAGACTGAGCTGTGGTAATGGCTCTTCCTAGACACTTGAGAAGTGAAAAAAGTTCACCTGGTCTGATGAATTCTAATTGCACTTGTTTCATGCTGAAGCAGGGCTAGAGTACAGCAACAGCAGCATGAATTAATGTACCTATCATCCAAACTGATAACAAATACAGGTTGGTAGCAGGTGGTGTGAGGAATATTTTCTTGCATATATCAAGCACACATTTTCTGATACTAGCAGAACAATAACTGAATGTTCACAGTTTATCCATATGTAACAGTTATCCAGATAATGTGCCAGGATAAGATCATTCAAGAATAGTTCCAGGAGTATCAGGATGAAGTTTAACATACTTCAGCTTAATTTGAAATACTGAAGGATGCAATTGAGTCTACATGGACCAGCATCCCTACAGAATGCACTCTGCAGCTTTTGTAGTCACTGCTCCAGTGAACCGAGGTTGTCCCAACAGTCATACAATTCAGAAAAACCATTTAAAATAATCAGCACTTTCAAGGATCCAGATAATAGTGAATGAACATGCATTTTTATGTATAGCCATCTTATTATGCCTAATTGTACAAAAAACAATAAAAAGATTTATATTGAGTTAATAAGTATAAGATTTACATGATAGAATATTAGAAATATCAGCACTCAGTAAATAAATATATTATTTATTTTCTTATGCTGTGAATTAAACTTTGATAAAAAAAACAACAACTCAATATTAGAAAATCAGTTTATAAAGACAGTCTAATAATTAAAGATAAAAACAATGTCATGATTACCTCAACTGATAGTTTGTAGGCTTAGGTGGCGGTGAAGGAGGTGGTGGTCTTTCATCTTGTTGCCTATGGAATCACATAAAGTAATTTTTCTTTCTCATTTGCCTTATAAAATATCTTAGTAAATAAATAGTTCAGTTTTTTTTTCTTATTTATATTAATTTCAGATATAGGAACTGGCCACTAGAGGTGCAGTAAGGTGTGTAGTGTTGGTAAAGAGCTTCGGAAAAGATGTGTATATTGAGTAATAATTGGCAATATTTCTTGAATTTTAGTGTTCTACTATTTATTTTTGAGAATGAAGTGTGTCTGTGCGATTTATTAAATTGCTAGATTTATTATTTATTAAACAGAACACAATGGTGATACTCACAGGTGAACTATGCATGCGTTGACTGGTGCCACTAGGCGAGTGTGGCGAAAATCAAGTGGCATTAACAAAATAGATTTTTTGAAATTGATTCAATGTCGTGAGTGTAATATGTATACATGTCAGAGTGTAAGAAATGTGTTTGTGGAGAGAATGGATGGGATATGAGGGAAAGTATGGATTTGTAGGAAGCTCAATATATTATTAGACCATGAGACAATGAATGTGAAACAGAATGAAAAGATAAAAGATAGTGTAAATGAAAGCAACAGAAATTAAATGAAAGCTAGTGAAACTGAGGGAGTGAAAGAATGCAAAAATGTAGAAGGCAAAATTAGCAAAAGTAAGAATGTAGAAGCGAAAGTTAGTGATAAGTGAGCGAAAGAAGATATGAAAGAGGAAATGGTGCAACCTCCCATTCTACGGTGCAGTAGAATGGGAGGTTGAAAGGCTAAGGGAGTGACAGAGAGTGAAATTGTCAAAAAGGCAAGATTTGATGAAACAGTTGTTGAAAATGAAAACTGAAATAAGGAATTTGTGAAGTGATTATAAGACATATCATCATCATCGGTGGCTATAACAAACAAGTGCCCACGGCCTTCCAGGTATCCTTGGACTTCTCAACTGTAATACGAGGATAAGGTAGTTACCTCCTATGCCTTCAAGTATTCTTGTCTGTAAATTGCATGTGTTCTACTTGCTGGCTTGTTTGTTTTGAGGGATGAAAAACCCAAGTTTCCAGATGAAAAAACCCTCCACCTCCATATGAGACTGGCTAACTCACCTTTCGTTGAAAGAGACCAGAAAGGTTCCTCACATTATGGATAGGAATCAAACCCAGGTCTTTCCGACCAAAGGGCTTCATCCATACTGACTGAGCTATGGAGGCTATATAAGATGTTTGGTGGAAACTAATCAAAGTGCGCAAAGGATCAGAATGAAAGAAAAAAAAGGATAAAAGAGGTGACAAGTGACTCCAGTATAGCAGTGTATGGAGATTCCATAGTTATAGAATTAGATAATGAGAGAATCCATAAGGTCTTCTATCCAGGAGGGAGAATGAACAGGACAATGCAGGTGTGGACATGAGAAGAAAACGAGCAAGAGAACTAGTGGTGGTCGTGGGGACAAATATCAGGAGGTTATTGAGAAGAGTGAAAGAAAACAGTGTAGTGGGAAAGGTTGTCAGTGTGTTGCCAATGTACGACAATGATGAGTTGATATGGAAAGCTGGAATCATGAATGCTATGCTAGCAGAGCTGTGTCAGGAGAAGAGAGTACAGTTTGTGGATATATGGCATGTGTTTTAAAGAAGAAAGGAATTATACAGGTGTGATGGGTTGCATTTAAATGGCTTTGGAGTGAGTGTCCTGGAGAAAGTGATACTAAATGGAAGTACAGTGTGTGCTGCATGAAATAGATCAAAAGTAAGAGTGAAAGATCTGGAGAATGGTATTCAAGAGATTGGAGTGCTTGGAAGTGCAAACAATGGTAGTGTGAGAGAAGGGAGAATGGGAGTACAAGAGGAACAGGGAGAGACTCAGCAGATATATGTGTTAAGTGGTGATAAAAGTGATTTGGCTGGGGCTGGTGTGGTGGAGAAATCACAACCAATCAGTGGCTTGGATAAGACCAATTATAGATCCAAAAATGAACTGCTGTGTTTGCTTACAAATGCCAGAAGCATCAGAAATAAAGAGGATGAAATGGTTTCATTGATTGATTTTATTCAATCTAAAATCATTGGAATAAGTAAAACATGGTTGAAAGCATATGATATTGTAACAGGAATAGAAATGGAAGGATAGGATACAGTATTTTTCACAAGGATAGAAAAGACAAGAAGGTAGGGGGAATTAAGTCCACATAAGGTAGACATGAAAGAGGGAAATAGTGGCACTGGTTATAAAGGAATGTGGTGTAATGTGGAAGTTTTCAGGAAGACATTTAGTTGGATGATGCTATAGGTCAGGGAATGTGGAGGGTGGTGATGAAGAAATGTATAAACAACTTGGATCAGAGAACAAAGGAAGGGTAATTATTATGGATAATTTTAATTATGGCGATATTGATTAGAATGAAGAGATAGCATTTGGAAATAAGGAAATGAATTTTTTGAGATATAACTATCTCAGGCAGCATGTAAAGCAGGGCACGTGAGGATCGAGAGTTTTAGATCTGATCATATCGTAGAATGTAATTGGGAGTGGCGTTTCACACTTTCCTCCAGTTGGTGAGAGCAATCATGAAGTGATCACCTGGGTTGTGGCTAGTCATATGTGGACTTCTATGAGGAAAGGATATATGCAATTATAAGGATGGAACGAGGAGTTCAATGGTAAGGGAATAAATGCTACTTGACAACTGACAAAGAAAGAACAGCATCAATGTGTGAATGTATTCTGAAGGCCAAAAGTAGGTGTAAATTGGATGAATGAGGGGGGGGGGGGAGGGGTTTGACATGAAATCTGCAAGAAAGTACTTTGGAGGCAGCACCAGATGAATAATGGTAATAATCAGTTACAAAGGTGCAGTATGACCAGAAATTTACAAACCAGGTGAAGAAAAACTCTACAGTTTTTTAGATATCTGGCAAGTAGAAGGAAGAATGATCACGGTAAGATGATCTTAATCTATGAAATTGGTTTAATGATAACTGCTACAGAAGACATTGTTGAGATATTCAGTGATCTATTCATCATCATCAAATTCCTGCCATGTACCCTCAATGGGTGTACAGGATATGATAGTACTACATGAAAAATTTACATCATTACTAACTTACTATCTACAATTTTCCTCTAAATCAGTCTCTTACTTGTCCAGACTCTAATATTATCAGATCTTATATTTCTAGCGTCTAAGGCACTTTGTACCATATCAATCCACCTATATCTTGATCTAGGTGGATTGATATGGTACAAAGGGTTGTTTTCCTGCCAACCTGGCAGAGAACACTTGTTTTGCTAATCTTTCCTCGCCCATTCTGTTTAAGTGACCATACAACCTGAGATTAGCTCTGCTAATGCATTCCTGGATGCCGACAATGTCAAGTTCTTTCCTAATATCCTCATTTTTAATATGATATTGCCATCTGTTCATGCCTCTAATCTTTCTCAGGACTCTCATATCTGAGGTCTCTAGTCTGTGGTCAAGTGTTTTACTTCTAAACCAGCTCTCAGATCCATAAGTTAAAACTGGTTTGAACACTGTCTTGTATACAACTAATTTAGTGTTCCAACTAATTTCTCTCTTACTCCATATGAATTTATTCAATTGACTTCCTACCATACCAGCTTTGTTGATTCTGTTGTCTATTTCTATATTTAATTTACCATCTTCACTAAAAATTGTGCCTAAGTAGCTGAAATGTTTTACTTTTTCCACAGGTTCTCCATTCACAACACAGTTGACATTTTCAATGATTCTACCTATTTTCATTGTCTTTGTCTTTTTATTGCTGACCTTCATACCATATCTATTACAACAGTTATTCAATTTAGTCAGTGAATCTTGCAGACTTGTAGCGGATTTATTTAGAAGTATAACATCATCCACATAAAGCAAAGAGCTGACATTAACATCTCCAATTTTGATATCATGTTTAATACCACTCTCCTTCACAATGCGGTCCATATAGATAATGAATAACAGAGGGGACAATGCACATCCCTGTCTCACACCAGATTTAACATTAAACCATCTTCCTGTACTTCCTTCAATTCTAACCTGACTTACAACTCAAATAAAGACTAAGTATTGCTTGATATATGCACCATTGACACCATATAACTGTAGCGTATTGAATAGCTTCTCTTTTGACACCTTGTCATATGCCTTTTCCAAATTGACAAAACTTAAATACAGATCTTTGTTATATTCCCATGATTTCTCCACTATTTGTCATAAAGTGAAAATCTGATCCTGACAGCCTCTATTTGACCTGAATCCAGCTTGATCTTCACCAAGCTTTTCTTCCACAATTCTTCTCAACAGTTTCTCAAGTATACTTGCATAAATCTTACCAGGAACACTCAGTAGGGAAATACCTCTGTAATTCTCACATTCAGTTTTATTTCCCCTTTTTATATGTGGGTACTATGAGAGCTCTACTCCAATCATTGGGAATTTGTCCCTCTGTCCAGGCATTCTGAACTATGCAGTGCAGCCACTGTAAGACTTTTATACCACCATACTTCAGCATTTCTGGTCGAATATCATCTACTCCTTCTGCCTTTCCACATTTCAAGCCTTTGATAGCTTTTTCTACTTCAAGTATGGATATATCCTGACTGCATGCCTGGTCAGTGTTTTTTACCACTGTGCTGTCATCACTGCCTTTTTGATTTAGCAGTTTTTCAAAGTAATTACTCCATATGTCAAGGATATCTTTTTCTCCCGTTTTCATGTCACCTTTATCATCTCTAACTCCTTTTACATCACTCTTTCCTCCATTCCTAAGCTTCTTCAACAACCTCCAGAATATTTTGCCACCTTCTTGATATTTATTTTTTATGTTCTTGCCAAAGTCCTCCCATGACTTTTGTTTAGCTAGTTTACACACTGTTTAGCTTTCTTACATTTCTCTCTGTATTCTCTAAGAGCACAAGCTGACTTATTTGCCAGGATCTTTTGATATGCTTTCTTCTTTTCCTTCACTGCCTCTTTAACTTCCTGTGTCCACCATGGAGTTCTAATTTTTCTATCCTTGCAGTCAACTTCACCACATGCCTCTCTAGCTGAATCAATCAGGGTTTTCGTCAAGGCTTGTCACTGAATCTCCAAGGTTTGGTACCTGTTTTCAAATTCTTTCATTTTTTTCTTCAATAATCTTTGTGTATTTTAATCTACAGTTCACATCTGAGAGTTGCTCAATTTTTACTCGCTTTAAAACTTTCTTACATGTCATTCTTTTCAATATGAAATTCAATTTTATTCTGCTCAAGACCAAATAGTGATTGCTTCCAATTTCAAATCCTCTGTACACTCTGGTGTCCTGCACCATGGAGAAAACATCACTATCAACAATAACATAGTCAATGAGACTTTTCTTATTCCTTGCCTCTTCTCTCCATGTGAATTTGTGCACATTTTTCTGTTGGAACATGGTGTTAGTAATAACCAGTCATCCTGAGCAGAAATACAACAGATATTTGCCATTATTATTAGCTTTGCTCTTTTCTGCAAATTTTCCCAAAATATTTTTGATGTCTGACAATCACTTTCTATGCTGCTATTTAGATCCCCAACAAGGACCAACTTTTCCTTTTTCATTGTGTCAGTTGCTTTCTCTAGATCTTCAAAAAAATCCTCCACTTCTACCTTAGTAGAATCTTTTGTGGGACCATAGGCACAAATAAGTCTCATTGTCCAGTTCCCGATTCTCATATTTGCCCACATTACTCTACTTGAGACTGACTGCCATTCAAGAAGATTAGCCTCGTATTTAGTGTTGAATACTATGGCTACTCCTTCTTTTCCTTGATTGTCATTGCATGAATATAACATTTTGTATTTATTGCTCAGAAAGATCTCACCAGTTTTTGTCTTTTTTGTTTCAGTCACCCCTATTATGTCGATCTGGTACTTATCTAATTCCTCAGCTAGCTCCATTTCTTTGCCATTCAGGCTTCTTATGTTGATAGTACCGATCTTTAACTCTGGTGATGTTGAGTTGGGGTGTGCTTTCAGATTTGTTCCAGTAGCTGACTCTTCACTGTTCGCCCTGGTTCCCTGGCGAAAACAACGGGGGCCTTGTTTAACCGGGCGATGCCCCCAGCTGGCAAGAAATTTTGTCATGTTGTACCATCATTTTGTATATTGGTTTAACCAATAAGAATACATGTTGTTTATTATTTTAACGGTATAATAGAACACAGAAACTAAGTAAATAATTAATTTATTAACTTGATGCTGATATTTCGCTGGTGTTATAACCAGCATCTTCAGAGCACAAAAACACTGTTTGTCACAATATGCGAGACTAAAACAACATGGTGTACTTAAACAAAATTGTAGCAGCAACACAAAGACTAGTCCTGATTTTGGCGCCCTCTATCTGAAAAAAAAAAAAAGCTATCATATATTACTAGAGTCCTAGAAAAGTGCTAGTTTTTTCTTAATATGACTGTCTCCCAGATCTTCGGCAAGTTAATACAGCCATATTTGTTGAGATTTGGAGTGTGTTTTAGGGCTTCTGTCGCCTCTAAGAACAATCTCTCTGATTTATACGAGTTTCTGTGTAGTACTTTTGTGTTTTTCCAGTTGATCCTGTGTGCAGGGTATCCAGAGCATGGTCTGCTAGGCCCAACTTCCCATAATGATAATTCCGGACGTATCTTTTATGTTGGCTGATGTGGATGTTCACAGTTCTTCCTGTTTGACCATAGTAGGCTTGATTGCATGAGCAGGGTACTTGGTAGACTCCTGGATGTGATAAAGGAGGAATGCTGTCCTTGGGTGAGCGGATGAGGGTGGCTAATTTGCTACATGGTCTGAATGTAGTGCGTAGTTTATGTTTATTGAGAATTCTTGAGATCTTTTCGGATGTGCCTTTAATGTAAGGGATGGTGACTGTTTTGTTGTAGTTCTCTGTGGTGGATGGTGGGAGGGGTTTCTTAGGAGTGTTTAGTATTTTGTTTATTTTATGTGGATTGTAGCCGTTGGCCAAGAAGGTGTGGCATAAGTGAGTCAGTTCAGCAGTAAGAGCCTTGTTATTGGAACAGATTGCTCTCGCTCAATGGTTTAGCGTTTTTAATATGCCATATTGTTGAGAAGGATGATGGTGTGATTGTTTGTGTAAGTATCTGCCTGTATGTGTGGGTTTTCTAAAAACTGAAAATGATAAGGAACCATCTAGGAGACGTGTGATGAGTGTATCCAGGAAGGGCAGACAGTTGTTGGCTTCCAGTTCCATAGTGAAGTGGATTTTTGGATGTTGGCTATTTAAATGTGCTAAGAATGTTTTCAATGTCTCAGGGCCATGTGGCCAAATAGCAAGCACATCATCAACATAGCGTAGCCAAAGTGTTGGTTTGAGAGTGGCTGTATTGATTGCTTGTTTTTCCAGGTGTTCTATGTAAAAGTTGGCTGGCGGGGGGAAAGGGGGGAGCCCATGGCTGTACGATCAATTTGTTTGTATATTTTCCCTTTCCATGTGAAATATCCTGCATGTATTGTGAATTTGAATAGTTCAAATATATCAGGGGGGAAGTGTGACTTCAGTAGATTGAGGGTTTCTATTAGTGGTACATTTGTGAATAGTGAAGTGATGTCAAAGCTTACTATTAAGTCTGAGCTTTTTAGGGTAAAGTGTTGTAAGATGCTTTTTAGGTGTGCTGAATTTTTGACAAAGGAGGGAGAATTGTTTGTGAGAGTGGCTAGAAGCTTCGCTAAATGTCTAGCCAGTTTGTATGTAGGATATTTATACTGTCCACAATTGGGCGTAGGGGTGTGCCTTGTTTGTGAATTTTTGGTGCTCCATAGATCCTCGGTGTTTTAACATGGAAGGGTTTGAGTTTGTTAACTGTGTCTTTGGGCCAGGAAGTGACTTTTTTCAATAATTTTCGTGCCTTATTCTTTTGTGTGTTGGTGGGATTGCGATCTATAATTTTGTATGTTGACTGATCTTGTAATAGTGTGTGCTTTTCGTTTTCATATTCAGTTGTGTCCATCACCACGGTTGCATTTCCTTTGTCTGCTTTTGTTATGGTAATCTGGCTGTTGTTGTGTAGTTCTTTTATAGCTATGAATTCCTTATGTGGGATATTATTTTTGGGCGGTTTGGACTTGATTAGGATGTTGGCCACATCTAAATGTATGTTGTTAGCTATTGTTGGAGGCAGGTCGTAAATTCCTCGTTCGATGGACACCATTATTTCGGCTTTTGGAACTTGCTTGGGCGTTATGGCAAAGTTGTGCCCTCGACTTAAGACAGTCGTGGCTTCTTTGCTTAAGGTGAGTGACGATAGATTCACGACGACGAGGTCTTGTTGTAATTGCGGTCGTTGTATGGTGTTCCGTTGTTGGAGATTTTCAAACTTATTTTGGTGCCGGTTTTTGACTCTGTCGAATTCTTTTTTTGCCGTTGCATCAGTGATGTTATCTAAGATCTGCCAAAGTTCCATATTTAGAATATTATGCAGTGATTCTCGTAATGCGCTGATGGTTGAATTTGCTTTTGCTAATTCCAGGCTAATTTCAGTATAAATAGTCCCACATACAAACTGGCTAGACATTTAGCGAAGCTACTAGCCACTCTCACAAACAATTCTCCCTCCTTTGTCAAAAATTCAGCACACCTAAAAAGCATCTTACAACACCTTACCCTAAAAAGCTCAGACTTAATAGTAAGCTTTGACATCACTTCACTATTCACAAATGTACCACTAATAGAAACCCTCAATCTACTGAAGTCACACTTCCCCCCTGATATATTTGAACTATTCAAATTCACAATACATGCAGGATATTTCACATGGAAAGGGAAAATATACAAACAAATTGATCGTACAGCCATGGGCTCCCCCCTTTCCCCCCGCCAGCCAACTTTTACATAGAACACCTGGAAAAACAAGCAATCAATACAGCCACTCTCAAACCAACACTTTGGCTACGCTTTGATGATGTGCTTGCTATTTGGCCACATGGCCCTGAGACATTGAAAACATTCTTAGCACATTTAAATAGCCAACATCCAAAAATCCACTTTACTATGGAACTGGAAGCCAACAACTGTCTGCCCTTCCTGGATACACCCATCACACGTCTCCTAGATGGTTCCTTATCATTTTCAGTTTTTAGAAAACCCACACATACAGGCAGATACTTACACAAACAATCACACCATCATCCTTCTCAACAATATGGCATATTAAAAACGCTAACCCATAGAGCGAGAGCAATCTGTTCCAATGACAAGGCTCTTACTGCTGAACTGACTCACTTACGCCACACCTTCTTGGCCAATGGCTACAATCCACATAAAATAAACAAAATACTAAACACTCCTAAGAAACCCCTCCCACCATCCACCACAGAGAACTACAACAAAACAGTCACCATCCCTTACATTAAAGGCACATCCGAAAAGATCTCAAGAATTCTCAATAAACATAAACTACGCACTACATTCAGACCATGTAGCAAATTAGCCACCCTCATCCGCTCACCCAAGGACAGCATTCCCCCTTTATCACATCCAGGAGTCTACCAAGTACCCTGCTCATGCAATCAAGCCTACTACGGTCAAACAGGAAGAACTGTGAACATCCGCATCAGCGAACACAAAAGATACGTCCGGAATTATCATTATGGGAAGTCGGGCCTAGCAGACCATGCTCTGGATACCCCTGCACACAGGATCAACTGGAAAAACACAAAAGTACTACACAGAAACCCGTATAAATCAGAGAGATTGTTCTTAGAGGCGACAGAAGCCCTAAAACACACTCCAAATCCCAACAAATATGGCTGTATTAACTTGCCGAAGATCTGGGAGACAGTCATATTAAGAAAAAACTAGCACTTTTCTAGGACTCTAGTAATATATGATAGCTTTTTTTTTTTTTTTTCAGATAGAGGGCGCCAAAATCAGGACTCTAGTCTTTGTGTTGCTGCTACAATTTTGTTTAAGTACACCATGTTGTTTTAGTCTCGCATATTGTGACAAACAGTGTTTTTGTGCTCTGAAGATGCTGGTTATAACACCAGCGAAATATCAGCATCAAGTTAATAAATTAATTATTTACTTAGTTTCTGTGTTCTATTATACCGTTAAAATAATAAACAACATGTTCGACGAACACATAAGTCTGTCCACACCAATAAGAATACAATTTGGTTGGCTAAATCCCAAATTGCCAGCCCATCCTTGTTTGTTCAGTATCCAGGTAGATACCCAACAGAGTGCACCACGAGAAATTGAGGACTGGACATTAGGTCAGAAGTCTTGGTCGGTTCTCTGCATATCTTTAAAGGATATGTGGAGGTCTCCTCTCAGTTATACAGCTTTGACCCTTAAGCATCCCTAATCAATTCATTAGGATGTTTTATCCTGATCATGGTGGAATCATGAGGAACTTAAGTGTAGAGAACATCAGAAAGGATGGCTTAATTGTGAGTGAGCAGGAAGTATTTGAGGAAATAAATAACCTTGATGTCAGTAAGGCAATAGGATTTGATGACATATTACCATGTGTCCTAAGGGAATGTTCCAGGAAATTGGCAGTAGCATTGGTATGCTTGTTTAATAAGAGTCTTGCAACAGCACAGATTTCAAGGGAGTGGAAGAAGAGTAAAATTGTTCCACTGCATAAATGTGGTGGGTAAGGTGGATAAGGCTGTAACTTCAAAGTATAGGCCAATCTGTATATCTGGAGCTGTGGTGAAGGTACTGGAGAGATTGGTGAGAAGTAGGATAAAGAAATGAGGTTGATAACAGCAGCATTCTCATTGGTTATCATCATGGGAGGGGGAGGATGCATATACAGTGGTTTACTTGGATTTTGCAAAAGCTTTTGATAGAATGCCACACGACCAGCTGGTAAATAAATTGAAGCAGATGGGACTGGATAACAGACTTCTGAGTTGGATCAGTGACTGGCTCTCAGATAGGTATCAGAAAGTTGTATATAGGGATGCAGTATCCTGAAAAAGAAATCACTAGTGGTGTACTGCAGGGGTCAGTTATGGGACCATTGTTGTTCATTTTGTATGTTAATGATATTGGGATAGGTTTAACTAGAGATATGCAGCTGTTTGCATATGATGCAAAATTGGGGAGAGCAATGCAGAATCAAGCACATCTTATGGCCTTGCAGGAGGACATGAATAGATTGTACGAATGGGCAGGTAAGTGGCACTATCAATTCAATGTTGCAAAGTGTAAGGTTTTGGAATTTGGTAAGCAATGATGAGATGCAAAGTATACACTTTGTGGGGAAACTTTAAGGAGGTACAAATCTGGGAGTTGTGATGGACAAGGAGCTGAAATTCTGGGGCAACATTGCAAATTGTACGAATGGGCAGGTAAGTGGCACTATCAATTCAATGTTGCAAAGTGTAAGGTTTTGGAATTTGGTAAGCAATGATGAGATGCAAAGTATACACTTTGTGGGGAAACTTTAAAGGAGGTACAAATCTGGGAGTTGTGATGGACAAGGAGCTGAAATTCTGGGGCAACATTGCAAAGTTGTGAAGACGTCACATCAGATAATGGCAATGTGCAGAGGACCCTGACATGCAAAAATAGAGAGGTTATGATGCCATTGTATAAGGCATCATATCAATTATTATGAACAGATTTGGTCACCAGGTTTTCTGGAAACTGTATAAAGAGGGTGTGAGCAGTGGAGTGAGGAATTCATTGCCTGAGTGTGTTGTGAATATCGACACATTGAATCATTTTAAGGCATGGATGGATGGATGAGCATCGTGTGCAATAGTGTGTACCTCACAAGATGAGTCTCTGACTCCATGGAGATTGAATGTTAATAAAAATAAGAACTAGTTATGTTTTTCTTGAACAGCTGGAGGTTGTAATCCTTGGGAAACACTAAATGCAGAAGGCTATTTCATAACACAGATGCAGATAGAACGAAAATCTAAGAAAAGTTAGTTTGGTGGTCTGAAGTCGGACCAACAACTCTGCATTTGTACAGGAAAGTGTAGGATAGATGGAAGCCAGTTCATTAGAACAATACCCATGGAAGTGCTACCTACAGAAAAGGCACTAGGTAGAAACAAAACATCTGTGAGAAAGTGATGGCCTGAAGTCTGCCCATGAGAGACACTGGGATCATCAATTAATTGGAAAACGTTCTTTTCTGGAGAGCATCAAGATTTTGGGAGATACCAGGTTAAATGTGAGAATAGTATCTAAGGTTGGGTGGATGTGGGATTTGTATAAGGTTATTAATTTTATTTTCTGTGCTAGAAGAATGATTTTGCATTATTTATACTTGGATGTATTTTGGGCAGAATGGTATATGCTATGTTTTGAGACAAAAAAGAACACTATGGCCTTTTAACTGAGGAGGAGGGTATGGATGTCATGTAAAACTGATGAAGATAAATCTTGCATGGAGATCTGGGTGTAATAAATTTTGAGTTTTTTGGTGAACCAGCCCAAATTTGAGAACAGTATATTCTAAAGTACGACAAATTTAGGATTTTTATAAGATTAGCAGTTAACAGGTGTTATGTAGCTGAAACTGAAAATGATACCCTTTTATGAGGTTATGGATGGGATGTGAAGTTGGTCTGAGGGAATAAAATCCAACCATGCTGGGAGATCTGGGTGTTATCAAATATAAGAGAAGATGAAGTGTAGTCCTTTTAACAAGAAAGAAAGCAATGCATTTTGATAACAGTGAACTTGAAGAGGTTATCCATACCCACTGAAGTCATAAATATATCCTTATACAGTGAAACATATGAGTAGCATTATGAATGTACGAGAATCATTGATTATGATAACTAAATACTTAAGGAATTGACAGCATACACTAGAAATATAAATTAAATCAACTTTAATATATCCTTTCTGATATTTCGGTAACGTCACGTTGCCATCTTTATGGGAACTGAAGATAAAGACATGTGCACTACATAACAGCAAATGAGAAACGAAGCGAGGAAGCTACTGTTTTCCTCAAGTCCTGATGATGCCCCCTGCTTGGCTATATTAGGTGTTCTTGGCCTTTGGGCTGAAGTTCTTCTGATATATGTTTTCCAAATTTGGGGCAGTTTCATGCATGTTCCTAAGGGCTGAGGCTGAGTCCATGAATAGTCTTTCATATTTGAACTTGCTGTGGTGTATTACTGTGGCTTTCTTCCACCTTATTCTGTGGCGAGTATCCAGAGTATCCATGGTCTGCAAGCCCAGAGTGGCTGTACTGGTGAAATCGGATGTAGTCCTTGTGTTCTGAGATTCTGATATTTTCTCTCCTGCCTGTAGGACAATTGGCCTGCCAAAGTAGGACAATTTACAGCTGCAAGGGACTTACCTCCCCCATTGAATACCATCCCGCCAACTTACAAATTAGAAAACTCCATAGGCTCCTTAAGAAGGTCACTTCTTGGCCTGTGGAGATTACTAACAGACTAAAATCATATAACTCTAGACCCCCTCCCCCCCGTATATATGGGCTCCCAAAAATACATAAAGAAAATGTGCGATTATGTCCCATAGTGGATGGCATTGATTCCTCCACTTACAAACTAGCTAAATATTTAGCCAAAGCGCTCTCACACTATACTGGCAACACACCATCACACATAAAAAAACTCAGACCACTTCAAAGCCAGTATAGAAAACCTTACACTCCAACATAATGACATAATGGTCAGTTTTGACGTCTCCTCCTTATTCACAAATGTCCCCCTCAAAGAAACCTTAGAGCTAATCCAAGCTAAATTTCCTCCCGATATCTAAGTCCTATTTCAGTTCACAATGAACTCAGGCTATTTCGTTTGGCAAGAAAAATTCTACAAACAGATAGAGGGGACAGCCATGGGTTCACCACTTTCCCCACCCTTGGCCAACTTTTTTATGGAGACTTTTGAAGAGAAAGCCTTAAACTCTGCCCCACAAAAACCTACCATATGGCTTCACTACGTTAATGATGTATTCGCTATTTGGCAACATGGCCCAGATACACTCCTCTCCTTCTTAACACACTTAAACAACCAACACCCAAGAATCAAGTTTACCCTGGAAAAAAAGAAAAACAATAGCCTCCCCTTCTTAGACACACACAGTCACCCACCAACCTGATGGAATCTTGGTTTTCTCAGTTTATAGAAAACCCACAGGTAGATACATCCACCAACAATCCCCCCCCTCACAACAATACGGAGTTATTAAGAAACTATTCAACAGGGCAAAACTAATCTGTTCAAATGACCAAGCCCTAACTACCGAACTAAATCACATCCTTAACACTTTCTCAGCCAATGGCTACCCCCCCCCCAAAAAAAAATTCAAAAAATACTAAAACCAGTTATCCATAACCCACCTCCCTCCCTTCACAAAAAAAAAGATTACTCTAAATCCATCACAATTCCCTACATACAAGGCACCTCAGAAAAAATCAACAGAATCCTAAAAAAATGACTTGACCTCTTGTTACAGACCATATAGAAAATTGGCATCCCGTATCCACTCCACTAAAGACCAACCACTTCCCCTAGACCTACCTGGTGTATACCAGGTCCCTTGCAGCTGTAAATTGTCCTACTTTGGCCAAACAGGCAGGAGGACAGCAAATATCAGAATCTCAGAACACAAGGACTACATCCGATTTCACCAGTACAGCCACGCTGGGCTTGCAGACCATGCTCTGGATACTCGCCACAGAATAAGGTGGAAGAAAGCCACAGTAATACACCGTAGCAAGTTCAAATATGAAAGACTATTCATGGAATCAGCCTCAGCCCTTAGGAACATGCCAAACCTCAACAAATTTGGATGCATGAGACTGCCCCAAATTTGGGAAACATATATCAGAAGAACTTCAGCCCAAAGCCCAAGAACACCTAATATAGCTAAGCAGGGGGCACCATGGACTTTAGGAAAAACGGTAGCTTCCTCGCTTTGTTTCTCATTTGCTGTTATGTAGTGCACATCTTTATCTTAAGTTCCCATGAAGATGGAAACGTGATGTTGCCAAAATATCGGAAGTATATATTAAAGTTGATTTAATTTATATTTCTAGTGTACGCTGTCAATTCCTTAAGTATTTAGTTATCATGTCTAACCAGCGTATAAGCCTTTCTACAAGAATTACAATCATTGATTATGCAATATTATTACATTGGGTCCACTTATATTACTGCCACGAAGTTCCAAAACTCATTTCAGGAACTTCACTGTGCATGTCACTAATCACATTAAACCTCTCTACTCTTTCTTCATACTGTATAGAGAAAATTATTCTTCACATCCATGCAGATCACACTTTCTCAATTTCAAGAAGCCTTTTGTTTCCCTTCTTACCTTGTCAAATTTCATTTCACATTCCATCCATCTCTCCCTCCACCCCCCATTTATAATCTCCGCAACTCACATTTCATCAGTCTATCACCATAGCAATGGTCTACAGAATCTTGGTTTGTCAGCTAGGAACATATTATATGCCAAAAACAATTAGGATAGTAAATATTTTAGACTTTGTAGGCCAAGGTAAAATCAAGGATATCATGCACTTATATTAACAAAATGCAGAATATAATTGTGTACAAACAGATCTTTGGGAAATTAGTGGGAAGTATGGAATTCTTTTTTTATAAGATATAAATACACTTAATTGGGATTATTATTATTACCCAAGATCCCGTGGAGTCAAAGACTCATCTGGGAGATCCTTTTATCATACACACAGCTCATCATACCATGCTTTAAATACACTCAAATTCTCTGCAGACACCACGCTCTCAGGCAAGGCATTCCAGCCATTCACAACTCTGCATGAAAAAACCTGCTTCTCACTCCCCTACTCACCCTCTTTATACAGCTTCCAGGGATGCCCTCTAGTTCTCCCCTGATCTCCCACTATTTTCTGTAGAACCTCTCCAGCATTGATCCTATAACAACCCCTCGATTCAAAGTTCGTATTTTCAGTCATCAAAATTAATTGCAAATGCTTATCAGATAAAGCTGATCCGTAATAAGATTTTAAGTATTTCATATTCGAAAAATGTCTTTTCACACATATAGGTAGTATCAAATATAAGAATTATTTCACCAAAAAAATATTTCATTTCAACATACTGGTCATTTGAAAAATAAAGGCATTTATATTGAACATAAACAACTATGTACCAATATTCACCAACTCATGATACGTGCAACTAGAAATGCATGGCACTCAAAACACTGTCAAACAATGCATTGTGAGTCAAGCTATATAGGTGATAGCGCACTATGATGAGAAGGCATGTGCCACAACTATACACATGGTGCGAAAGCAACCATTGACAATATACACACTATGTACTGTGAATGGGGCTTCACATTAACACTACCCTGTGGATACTGAAACAACAATTTCATAATTTGGCCACAAAATTCATTTAAAAATCATTCTTAGCTCATAGACTGTACAATAATAGGCATGGAGTCAGATCAGACCTCTGAGCCATAGTTTCCCAACCCCTGCCTTAGATGGTAGATGAATTTCACTGTTTGATGTGAGACCACCACAAACTCTTTTTATTGAAGGATTCAAGTGGCTTAAAAAATTCTGTGTTTGGTTTCTAGAGCAAGGTTTTTGAATTATCCTAGTGACAGGTTTAAAGTTTTTGTGAGCAGGATTCGTATAAAATGAATATGTCCTAAGCCAGTGATTCTTTTGCAGAAGGAAAATCTGAGTTTTCAAAAATCTTATCACTTTTGACTGAAACTGTAACATATTCAGTTGGCAGATATGATACCTCTGCTTTATGATTTCAGCTGCCTTGACATTAAAACAGTCATGCTTATTGCCTCGCATATCTGTTCCTATGTAAATCATTGAAACCATTACCACAATGGACTTAAGATTTGGAGAAAAAATTAAAAATAATAATCTATTACATCATATTAAGGATAGAAAAATTAGAGATTACCAATGGCCATTGATTTTACACCCTTTAATTTTATATGTCTGCTTGATTTTATGTTGTATTAGAAGTTCAGCATATCTCTGAAAAGTAGTTTAGAAAAATAGTGAATAGTAATATATGTGAAGAGATAAATCATATTCAGCATAAAATATACTTTTTTTTTGGTGCTGAAATTTACAAAACCTGAAAGATGCCATAAGTGTCAACTTGCCAGAAAAAAAGTACTATTCTTCCAAGATATGTAAAATCAATCCAATTATTCAACATGTTCCATAGTATTATCATTATGACATACTAAATATCAATCAAATTTAATTAAAACACTCTTCATTACTCACCTGTATTTTGGTGGAAGAACCATTCTACTCCTATCCATATGAACTGTTTTCATAGGCTGAGCAGTACTACGCGTATACCGGTATGGATCATGTGCTGATCGGTTATTTTGATTTGATGAAATAAAACGATCTCTAGATTTTCCATCAAGATGATTATTTGGATTAGAAGAATATTTATTATAAGAGTCACTACTATACGAAGAGCTGTCAAAGCCACCCTATTAATATAATTTCAAATATATTAATTCAATTGTATTGAAAAATTTATTTAAACTTTATTATTAATATTTTATAAAAATTCTTTATTAAATGACTAAGAATTGTTCTGTTCTTTCAGAATATAAGAAATATACATTGAGATATAGTTAAATTCAGGTGATTCATCATTTCATCAATTGAAATTCCTTCTTGATTATATCATGGAAGGGATTAATTTTGCAGTATTATAATAGTATGCTGGTGTAGTAATGCAAAGGATAGCAATATAAACATGAAGGTGCAGTCCTTTTCTCTCTATATAACTACTGTTGTTAGACATTCAAAGGTCACACTATCATCTCTCCAACAATGATATTTGGGAGAGAGAAAAAAAAAAAGTGAACAGAGTAAAATTCACCTGCTCAGAGGACAAATGACAGTATCATTGACCAACTAGAAAAGATCTAAGTTCAATTCTCATTAAGATAAGAGGAATCTTCAAATGAACTTTTTCAATCAAAGGTGAGTGAGACGATCATAGAGTAGCAAGATTTTTCCTTTCTGGAAACTTGGGTATTTCATCTCACATATAGGCAAATTGGCCAGAGAACCCATACAATTTACACAGCAACTAGTAGTGGCCAGCACATGGCATATAGTAAGCACACAAAAGATTAAGTAGTGTAGATGGCAGGTTGTGTGGTATGGAGTGACCTTCCATGATAAGTCCTTGAAAGTGGACATCGCATAATAATAACAATCATAATGCCCTCAGCTGTCACACATGAAATGTCATCAATGGAAAAATTATTGTATAAGTCAAGTTTTAAATCAAAAATGTTGTTCTTGGAAGGGGCTCAAGTCTCTACAAAACTTTTGGCTGAAATGAAATTAAAATGAACTAACTTTTGAATTTAGTTGTGAATTAAAAACAATTTCTTTAAGTTTTTTTTTCGTTTTTTAAGAGAAAATTTCAACATGAGTTCTACATTCATGGAAATCTGAATATGAAAATGTCTTCTGAGGAATCTCCCAAAAAAAAGGTGATAATCTTTACAAGCTCCAAACCATATAGAAAAATAGTATTCGTTATCTGAACTCCTAAAGATCAACTCCAATCAAATTCCACCACATTTTTTTTTTTCTGTACCAGTCTTTCTTACCAAGTACCACTAGAATGTAATTTTTTTATATCTGTATGCTGTTAAATTAATATATGTTAAATGTTTCTTTGTTTTCACTAAACAAAGAAGACAAATAGGCAAGATTCTTTCAAATAACATCTACAAGATGTTATATTCAAGCAATAATGATCAGGAAAGAAAGGAGTAGCTACACCCATGAGCCAAAACATTATGATCACCTACCTAGTAGAGCGTTAGAATCTGGCTGATATAACTGCCTGCACCCATTCTTGACAATGACTCCAACTAGACAGAATAATATCTTGGAAGTCAGTGATTGAGTAAGGGACTGCCATTGATCTGTGGATGCTGTGTTCCACATGATCCCACAAATGTTCGATGGGACTCAAATCAGGCAGCCAGGAAGCATATGGAATGCTTGGATAATGCTCTTTGAATTAAGCTTGCACAATGCCTGCGGGCACAAATGAGCCTGCAGAGCTATTTGCATGTGTCTGTTGACTATTATTAAATAAGGAAAAAATAAAATTAAAACCGTGAAATATAAGTAATAATATTTATTGAAATCGTTAAAAATGTTAACATTTATGTTATATTACAAACATTTTGTAATTCCTCTGTCTTTGAGGGCGAGTGTTACTAGTGCCAATTTTGTGTATATGTTTGTGGTATCCTATCAAATGCCTTAGAAGAATCCAACATTATCATAGTGTATCCATTCGCTTTATCTAACTCGGCCGTAATAATTTTAAAAAATATGATCAAATTGATAAAACAGGACCTTCCTAAATCCATGCTCTCCTTGCAGAGTATAGCTTGTTTGTCTACCCATTTCTCTTATGTGAGTTCTTACCCATTTCTCTTATGTGAGTTCTCTAAAATAAATCTTCACTACCACACCAGAGATACTAATGGTTGGTAGTTAGATACATCAGTTTTTGCACCACCCTTGTACAATGGAACTAGCATACATTCCTTCCATTCCTGTGGTATCATTCCTGAGCTGAGACTCAAATGATACAAACATGTGAAGCCAATTCAGCTGAACATTCCTTTAGCAATAGGGTTGATATTCCATCTGTCCCTACAGACAAATTTTTATCCAGGTTATGCAACAGCTCTTCATCCTCATTTTTGTGAACCTCTAACTCTTCATCCAATATAGCAGTAGCACTGTGCACCAAGTTACATACACCCGGTTAATATATCTTAACAAAGTGAGCACTCATTAACTGAACAATCTCATTAGCTTCTGACATTTGAGTACCATCTGCATTCAGTAAAGTTAATCTTTCACATTCATTCTTTCTTTTGCTTGCGGCATAATGATAAAATTCTTTTGGATTGCCTTTAGCTTGCATGGCCAATTTCTTTTCATACTCTGATTAGCTTTCCACACAATACTCATTACTTTTCTGGGTTGAGCTTTATATATCTCATAACTCCTATCACACTTATTCTCATGATATTCTTTCCACATCTTCTTCTTGCTTAATAAGGTTGCATATCCATTTCATTCCCAACCTATTTATTCATTGAATACTAGGGATACATTCAGATACACCTCATTTAAGCACTTTTTCAAAGATTTCCATGCATAATAAAATCAAAACTGATTAAAACAGTTATGGAAAAGAAGAATATGTATCAAAAGTTCCCAAGTCAGCATATGCTCTGAGAAAACATAGAAAATTATAAGAAAGTGAAGCAATAGGTAAAAGTAGCTAAACAAAAGTCATGGGATGACTGGTGATATAGAAGATCAGGGAGATGAAAATATTTTGAGCATGATATTAAAAAAGGCTTAGAAACAGAGTAAAGAGTATTGTAAGGAAAATCAAAAATGATAAAGGAGGCATAATTATTATTATGTGACACCTCTATAATAATAAAAATTATGAACTCTGCTGTAGTGGAGCAGAGTGCATAATAATAATTATGCTCCACTACACACACAACTCACACTCTCCACTACTTTATCCACTAGCTACACACAACGATAACACCGCCGCTACTGTTTGCCATCCATAGCATTTTCGATAACAAATCCTTTGAACTATTTTACCAACTTTTTCTATATGTCCTCAAGTTATATGCCACCATTGCTCCCAAGTCCCTAACTTCAACAAATTTCCTATAATCCATTAAGCAATGCATCAGAGTATGCTACCTTTTTAACCCAAAGTGCATTACCTTATACTTTGCAACATTAAACTGAAACTATTATCCTTCACCTGCAATGCCAATTTATTTCAAGCATCTTGCAGGAGCATCACATTTATCAACTATTTCCCTCCTCAGTTTTCCCCTCCATAACCCTTAAATCTTTCCTTATATCATTAATATACAAATTAATGAATAGTGGCACTGGTACAGACTCATTCTGAGGCACTCCACTAGTCACTCTCATTGTCTTAAATTCCACTCTTCTACACATTGCTCTCTGATGTCAACCATCTCCCCACCCCCCAACCAAATCCATGTTAATGTTAATAGTTTTATATTATTATTATTACATCTGACCTCCATTGAATCAGACTCATTGTGGGAGGTACACACTATTGCACACAATGCTCATCCAGCCATGCATTAAACTGATTCAATGTGTCTATATTCACAACTCAGACAATGTATTCCACTCACCAACCACTCGCTATGCAAAGAACCAGCTCCTCACTCTGTGTTTCACATCTTCCTTATACAGTTTCCAGAGGTGACCTCTTGTTCTAATGCCCTCTTCCATTCTATGAAAAATCTCTTCCATGTCAACTTTATAACAACCCCTGAATAGCTTATATGTCTCAATCATATCCCCCCCCCCCCGACTCCTAATCACAAGGCTTCACAACTTCCATTCTCTCAATCTGTACTCGTACTCCACATTCCAAAGACCAATGACCACCTTTGTGAGACTCCTCTGGACACTTTCCAACATATCCTCATAACAATCAAAACCAGGCAACCAAACCTGTGCACAATAATCTATAAGAGGCCTAATCAAAGCCTTATACATGGGTAGTCTGAAAACTTCTCGGCCTCAACCATAAATGGCAACAGTAACAGCAAGATTTTTTTTCAAAGTTGGTACATCGGTCATAAGCATCCATGTGAAATTGCAAGTCATTCTATCAAGTAATTTTTTTATACAGCTGTCTGAAGCAAAAGTGTTGTCTGTATCTGTTGAAATGGATAAAATTGAGTATCGTGTGCTTATAAAATTCTTTGTAAAAGAAGGTTTAACGGCAAAAGAAATTCATTTGAAGTTCATAAAAGTTTATGGGCACCTCTTCACCTTCGTTAATTAAGAAATGGGCTGCCGAGTTTAAACGAGGCCATACCAGCCTTGAAGATGATCCATGCGAAGGACGTCCAAAAAGTGTAACAATACCAGAAATCACTGATCAATGCATGAAAAAGTATTGGATGACTGGCGAGTCAAAGTGCGTGAAATGGTTGAGACTATAGACATTTCAAAAGAACATGTAGGATACATTTTGCTGAAGAATTGCAAATGAAAAAGCTTTGTGCAAGATGGGTGCCGCGCAGATCAAAAACGCGCTTGCACGAAAATCTCTGAACAGTACTTGGAGCATTTTAACAAGAATAAAACTGATTTTGTCCATCAATTTATTACTATGGATGAGACTTTTATTCATCAGTACACACCAGAATACAAACAGCAGTCAAAACACTGGACAGAAGCTGGTTGTTCAGCACTAAAGAAGACAAAGTTGGTTCCATCAGCAGGAAAGATCATGGCATCAGTGTTTTGGGATGCTAAAGCCGTTTTGTTTATTAATTATCTTGAAAAGGGTAAAATGATAACCAGAGAATATTATTCCAATCTTTTAACCAGACTAGATGAAAAAATTCATGAGAAAAGACCCGGTTTGCAAAAGAAAAAAAATCATCTTTCATCAGAACAATGCACCTACCCACAAAGGTGTTTTGGCAATGGGAAATTTAAGGGATCTGCACTATGAATTGTTGGAACATCCACCCTATTCCTCAGATTTGGCTCTCTCTGACTTCTGTCTCTTCCCAAAACTAAAACTCTTCCTCACTGGTCAGCATTTTTCTTTGAATCAAGAGGTGATTGCAGCTCTAGAGGGGTATTCTGTCCCAGTAGTGGTTCTTACTGAGAACCACTACAGGGACAGAATAATGGTGCTGGAGCATCACTGGAATAAATGTATTGGTCTTAAGGGAGATTATATTGAAAAATAAAAATAATTTTGAAATTATAAACTCGTTTTTTCATCGTTAGGCCGAGAACTTTTCAGACCACCCACGTACAATGGAATCATAACCTCTCTATTTCTGCATGTCAGGTTCCACTCCATCATTTCCTTTATCCAATGTGATGCCTTCATAATTTGTGCAACGTGGCCCCTGAATTTCAGGTCCTTGTCCACCATCACTCCTAGATCTGTCATCTTGTCCACTTTCTTTAAAGTATTTTCCTCGCCAAGGGTATACTTTGCATCCCATTGTTGCTTACCAAATCTCAAAACCTTACACTTTGCAACACTGAACTGACAGTTCTACTTACTTGCCCATTCATGCAATGTATTCCAGCCTCTTGTAAGATCATAACATCTGCTTGACTCTGCATTACTCCACCTAGTTTTGCATCATCTGCAAACAGCTGCATATCACTAGCTAAACCCACCCCCATCTCATTAACATACAAACTGAACAACAATGGTCCCAAAACTGACCCCTGTGGTACACCACTAGTGACCTTCCTCTTTCGGGATACTGCATCCCCATATACAACTTTCTGATACCTATCTCACAGCCAGTCACTGATGTAACTCAGATGTCTGTTATCCAATCCTATATGTTTCAATTCATTTACCATCTTGGCATGTGGCAGTCTATCAAAAGCTTTTGCAAAATCCAAGTACACCACTGTATATGCATCTTCCCTGACCAAGGTATTTGTCACTTTGTTATGGTACATATATAAGTTAGTGAAATATGATCTCCCTTTAACAAACATATGCTGATAACCACAGAGAATACCGCTGTTATCAACCCATTTCTGTATCATACTTTTCAGCAACCTCTCCAGTACCTTCACAACTCCAGATATACAGATTGGCCTATAATTTGAAGCTACAGTCTTATCACTATCTTTACACAGTGAAACAATTTTACCATCCTTCCACTCCCTTGAAACCCATGCTGTTGCAAGACTTGTATTAAACAGGCATAACAATTCCCTAGAACATTCCCTTAAGATGTGTGATGATATGTCATCAAATCCAATTGCCTTATTGACATCAAGTTTATTTATTTCCTCAAATTCCTCCTGCTCACCTACAATTAAGCTATCCTCTCCTATGTCCTCTACACTTAAGTTCCTGATGATTCCACCCTGATCAGGAATTTTTATTATAGCATATGACGATATATCGGCTGCGAGGTCCCTTTTACGGGGAAGTACAGCACCATCTCAATCCTCTAAAATTTTATCTGTGCTCGGGACTGGCAATCCATGTGTGTTCACGGGGCCAGTTTGCCTGCTTGCGGGAGAAAATCCCCCAGATTAACTGGGGAGAAAAACCCTGCTGTCCACGCCCAAGACTGGCTAACTTGGCTATCTCTGAGAAAGAACCTTAATCTCCTCACGTTGGAAACGAAAATCGAACCTATGACACTCCTTTCCCATGCATATGGTTGCGAAGCACATAGCCACTCGGCTAACTGTGCGGACCCTGATTAGAATGAAACGTCCTTATAATTTGATAATTGGCCATGGTTGGCACTTCCAGACCACAGGTTATTGGTATTAGTGAATCATGGCTGACTGTAGATGATATAGCTAGTGGGATTGAATGTGATGGGTATAGTGTGTTCAGAAGGGACAGAGAGAATAAAATGGGGGGAGGAGTGTTATTAATGATAGCTGATGAACTGCAGCCAAGGAGAATAGAAGTTGAACTGCAGGATAGAGAAAAGAGCACATTTGAGGCTACTCGGTGTGAGATTGAGACTAGCAGAACAAAATACACGGTTGAGTGCTGCTATAGACCAGGTGATGGAATAGATGGTGGAGATAGTATGCATAAGCAAATAGATGCAATGAGTGGAAGGAGGGTAATTATTATTGGGGATTTCAACTATAGTAACATTGATTGGAAGGAAGAGAGGACACATGGGAGGAAGGAATTGGATTTTATGCAGTTATTAAGGGATAACTATCTGCGACAGCATGTAATGGAAAATACTAGGGGTCAGAGAGTGCTTGACCTAGTAATTACATCTGAGGATTTGGCTGTAACAAACATGACCACATTGCCACCAATTGGTGAGAGTGATCATAGGGTCTTGACTTAGGAGGTGACTAAAGGTGTGGAATTTTCAATTAAGACAGGGTACATGTGGAATTATCGGGCTGGAAAGTATGACAAGCTTAGGAGTTTGATTGGTTCTGTGCCATTCACATTGCCACCAATTGGTGAGAGTGATCATAGGGTCTTGACTTAGGAGGTGACTAAAGGTGTGGAATTTTCAATTAAGACAGGGTACATGTGGAATTATCGGGCTGGAAAGTATGACAAGCTTAGGAGTTTGATTGGTTCTGTGCCATTCTGTGCCACTGCAAGGACTAGAAGTTGATAGTGCATGGGAGGCAGTTAAGAAGTGTTTGCATGAAGCAATGGCTGACTACACAAAGTATACCTAGAGTCCGAATAATAAATCAAGTAGGGGTTAAATGGATGAATAACACCATTAAGCTTGAGCTGCAAAAAAAGAAACAACTATGGAGGGAATTTAAGGAGAAAGGTGACCGGCAGGCACACGAACGGTATAAAGCGCAGGCCAGAAGGGTAACGAGTGTGGTAAGAAAAGCAAAAAAGGATTACGAAAGAACATTGGCCATGCAGGCTAAAGAGAATCCTAAACAGTTTTTTAGATATGTAGCAAGTAAAAGGAAAAATGTACATGGCAGAATGATTTTAAAGAATGCCAATGGTAGGGAGGTAACTGAATCAGTTGATATAGTTGAGTTACTGAGTGAGCACTTTGCAAGTTTATATCATCCAGCTGGTGACATTGCAGAAACGAATAAACCAGTAGATTATACAGGAATTGTGGTGAATGAAGTGGAGGTGAGTAGTCTATTGCATAACCTCAATGTCAATACATCCATCGGATTGGATTATACCAGCTCGTGTCATACGAGAAGCAGCTAAAGAATTGTCAGTACCCTTGACCATTTTGTTTAATTTGAGTCTCGGGTCTGGGTTAGTCCCGAGGGGGTGGAAAGAGGGGAAAATAGTTCCACTGCATAAAGGTGGTCCCAAGACTGCTGTTGTAAATTACCAACCGATTAGCATATCAGGAATCATTGTCAAGGTCTTAGACAAATTAGTCAAGAAAAGAATACAGGATTGGATAGATGCAAATGGGATATTGTATGGGGAACAACATGGTTCTGTGAAGGGTAGATCATGCCTCGGTAACTTGCTCACGTTCTATAACACAGTGACGGCTGAACTGGAACCCTAATCAGTAAATTGGAGCAGATGGGGATAGATATAGGGTTGGTGAGATGGATAGGAGGGTAGTTGAAGGAGAGATACCAGAGAGTTGTTTATGCAGGAGTGGAGTCTAAAAGATGGCTTGTGACTAGTGGTGTGCCGCAGGGCTCTGTTCTTGGACCACTGCTTTTCAATTTGTTCATCAATGATATAGGAAAGGATTTGAGAGGAAGTGTTCACTTGTTTGCTGATGATGCAAAGTTGGGTAGAGCAATTATGAGTGCACAGGATGTCAAAATGTTACAGTGAGATTTGGATAGTTTGGAGGACTGGGCTAGGAAAAATGGATGTCAATTTAATGTGGCAAAGTGTAAGGTTATGCACTTTTGGGGTGAAAAGAATAGCAGCAGTATATCACATTGGTGGAACCGTACTCCAGGAGATTGATGAGGCCAGGGATTTGGGAGTGTTGGTGGATAGGGAGTTGAAGTTTAGGGGAGCACATTGCAAAAGTGACTAAATCAGCTCATCAAATCACTTGGCTTCTGAAAAATACTTTAACATGCAGACAAACAAGTTGTTGTTCCTCTGTATCGAGCCTTGATAAGACCCCATCTGGACTACTGTGCCCAATTATGGGCACCAGGGTTTCTTCGTGATGGGGAGGAAGTGGAGAGGATCCAGAGACAAGTGACCAAGATGATAGAAGGTCTGTGGAATGAACCTTATGAGAATAGGTTGAAGATTTGTGGGTTGCAGAGATTGGATGATAGAAGAAGGAGGGGTAATATGATTGAGACATTCAAATTACTGAAGGGTTTCTACATGATTGATCCAGAAGATATTTTTGAAAATATGACTGGTGGTGGGAGGACTAGGGCCATGCATGGAAGCTGGGCAAGAGCGTGGTTGACAAGGGTGTTAGAGCTAGGTTTTTTACTTGGAGAGTGGTGAATGAGTAGAATAAGCTTCCAGAGTCTGTTGTGGGTGCTACGACTGTGAATGAGTTCAAGGCAAGGTATGATAGATACTGTGTCAATGTCGAATAGTTGTTCTTGACATGATGTTAGGGCCTCCCTCGATGAGTCTGTCGACTCCTTGGAGTTGCCCGGAACAGTAATAATAATAATTGAGTACCTCAGAAATGTCTTCTGCAGCAGTTAACATTCTACTACTTTCATCCATTAAGATCACCTTACCATTATCATTATTCCTTCTACTTGCCACATATCTAAAAAACTATCTATGGTTTTTCTCAATCTGATTTTTTTTTTTTATGTTGTGCCCATACACATGAGGTTGGTTGATCAACTTATAGCATATTAGTACCTTGTATGGGTAGTGGGTTGGGAAAGGAACTTCTTTACGTTTGATTTAAATGACTATAAATTGTATTCCTTTTGAAACAGCAGGTGGGAGACTGTTTGGCAGTGCAGCAATTGCAGGGATGAAGAAGGAGGAAAAGAAACTTGTTCTGTTTGTTTCTATGTGTACTGTGAAGGAATGCTGAGTAGCAGCTGCATGTGTTCCAACGAGCTTAGTACTGAGTGGAGGAATTACTGATGTCATTTCAGATGAGCATTTCCCATGGAAATATTTGTAAAATATACATACTGCAGAAACCAAACATCTGTGTGAAAGGTGGGGGGGGAGAGAGTTGGTAAGATATTAGTCATTAATAAGTCTAATTGCTCTCCTCTGTATTGAGTTAAGCATGTTGAGAGCTTTTATGGGCCCCACCCCCATATGTGAGAGCAGTATTCAATAATTGCTCGGATTTGTGATTTGTATAATGTTAACAGCTGTTCAGGGATGAAGTAACGTCTTGGCAAAAGAGAAATCCTAGTTTTTTGAAGCTGAGAATGCAATGGTTGTGATGTGTTTATGCCAGGAGAGGTTTGATGTGAGGATAATTCCAATGAGAGAGAGAGAGATCTCAAACCATCTGAAAATTTGGATATCATCAAAAAGGATACTGGGAAAAAATGGTTCTTTTTTTTATGGGAAATAGGACACAACTGGGTTTTATTAGCACTGAAATTGATGAAGTTATCCGAACCCCATTGTAGGATGGCTTGGAGATCGGAATTGAGGGTGGTGGTGGTGGTTGATGTTCTGTAGGTTGAGGTGAGTTGTGTAGGGTAAGGTTTATCAAATGAAAGCGAGGAGTGTAGTGTGCTGTCATCTGCAAAACTGTGTATTGGGTTGGAGGTCAACTGAAGTAGGTCTCATTGATATATAGCAGGAAGAGGGTTGGTGAGAGGACAGAACCTTGTGGAACCCCAGCATTAATTGAATGGTGAGAGGATAGGGAACCATCCACTATCACACACAGTCAGCACCCAGACAGAAAGCTGGCAATCCAACTACAGAAGTCCTGGGTCAGACTGAATGATGGTAGTTTGCTTAGTAAGCCTTTGTGCCAGACCCGGTCAAAAGCTTTGAAGATATCAAGTACAGCCACTTGAGATTTGTCAAACTTCTCCATGGAATTTGTCCAGAGATGGGTGACATACATGAGCAGATCTCCTGTTGATCGGCAGAGATGGAATCCATACTGGCAGTCGTTTATTAGGTGGGTGTCTTCAAGGTAGTGTAGGAGTTGCATGCAAATCGATGATTTTTTTCCATTACTTTAGAAAGGACTGAGGTAAGCGAGATGGGGTGGTAGTTGGACGGCAGTGACTTGTCACCCTTCTTGGGAATGGGCTGAATAAAGGCCAATTCCAGTTTGTGAGATAGATTCTAGTGGAGTAAAAGAGTATATTGTATTGTATGTTGGGTGTCTGGAATGGCTGGGGGACATTTACCATCAAAGCAAAGTGTGAAGCCAGGATGATTGGCTTTTTCTGTGGGTGATGACAATACAGCCATCTGGGTATGATAAGGGCAGGAATACTGTTTAGCAGAAGTTATGGCCAATTGCTTTGGCGAGAGACCAAAAGGCTTGGCTACCGTTTGGACATGCTGCTAGTTTCCTGCTTTTTGCTCTTTCGAACTCTGTTTTAGAAGCATTGACTGTTTTTTTTTTGCATCTATTTCGGGCTTCAGTATAAGCTTTAAAGGAGGATGAGGTTCTTGATTTCAGCCAGTTATGGTATGTCTGGTGTTTCATCTGTACAGCCTTGGCATATCTTTTGGAGAATCACAGTTTAGATAGGGAATGGCAGTTCAGAGTAGTGTGGGGAATGTATGTTTCCATGCCAGTGAGGATTACTTTGGTAATAAGTTCGGTGCATATGTTTGGGTTGGAAGGCCGGAAGCAATAGTCCAACAATGGCATGGGAATGTGGAATAGAAGTTGCAGAGACTGTCCCACTTGGCACTGTTATAATGCCAAACTACTCTTGTATGGGAGTGTCTGTGTGAGTGCTCATCTCCTCACCATGGGGAAGGAGATGAGCACTAGACTGTGGTCAGAATTACCCAGGAGGCTCACTGCTTTCATTGTGTATTTGGAGGGGTCATTGGTGAGATCTAGGGTTTTTGGGGAGTGGTTTGGGTTATCTGGTATTCTGGTTGGCATCTGAACAAGTTGTGTAAGGTCGTTAGTGATGGCAAATATTTCAGCATCTCTGCCTGCAAGATCTGTACAACTGGAGGAGGAAAGTCAGCTAGTGTTGTGGACATTAAAATCTCCTAGGAAGATAATTTTGGTGTTGGGAAAGTCGGATTGGAGAAAGTCAATTTTTAAGTCAAGGAAATTAAAGAGCTTAGAGTGGTTGGCTGTGTTGGGGCAGCGATAGAGGCAGCAAATAAATTTGACTGAGTGGGGAAGGGATATTTTCAACCAAAGAAGGTCAAAGTTGGGTGATTCTTGGTTGGGTGCTCTCTGGCAAGGTATGTCAGAGCAGATGTATGTGCAGACACCACCTTGGGATGAAAGTTGTTGAAGAGTGAGTAGTTTCGAAGGTTGAGATAAGTAGCGCTGGGGGGAGGTGAGATTTGGGTTTCTGCCAGAAAGAGTATGTGGGGTTTGGTAGACTGAAGGTGGTAGTGGACACTATTGAGGTTGGAGTTTAGGCCACAGATGTTGGTGAAGTGGATACATAGGGTTTTGTGAGTCGTATGTTTGACCGCAAGAGTCTTGCATATTTCCTATGCAGTGCATGCATACTGGCCTCCATGGTGGCTGCTAGTGGCATCACTTGGTTTTTGTACCAGTTTAACTTGTCTGTAGTTGATGATCCAACTACTGTCACCATTTTGACGTTTTTCTTTGAGTTGTCTTCGAAGCTGGCATCTTTGTTTCCTTTGTGCAAATCTGGTTGAGCATGTATGCGCAATTGGGGACAAGTGTTTTTGAACTTGTGTTGATCGCTGTTATTAGTTTTGATGTGCTTATCTGCGTGTCACAAGTCACTTTTACTAGGCATGGAAAGTTCGTTCCTTTCTTTTATTTATAAGCCCATAACGATAGCACCTGACAATATTCTTAGAATCAACGTTGCATTCTTCAGCTAGTTTGTTGATGTCCTTCCTCTTTTAATGATTTTCCATTTTCTGTCAGAAAGTTCAAAATGACGGCATTGAATTTTTTGTTTTTGGCCTCCATCAAGTCAATTACCAGTGATGCGATTAGATCACGGAGTTCATTCGCAGGCAAAGTTGAGCTTGTGTTGCACTGGTTGTCAATTTGTTTGAGCTTAGCTTCCACTGCACGTATTTTGGAGATAAAAGTTTCATTTAAAGCATTGATGTGCTGTTCGAGGTTTTTAACACGTTTACCTTCTGATCACAGCGAACAGAAGAACAGCTGGTTAAGTTTGATAAGTAGCTTTTGCATGCATTCGTCTATTTTTCGTCACAGGAAGCGTGCAGTCAGTGGCAACAGAACTGCACAGAATATACCCTTTTTTCTATCTGTGACACTAGTTTTGCAGCTTCGGCACATAATAGGTTTGACGGCGGAGATCAATGGCACTGTGCTGGCGAGACACGGGGTGCTCATTCGCCATTGGCTTTGCAGCATACAGTAGGCATAGTGAGCACTTACACATGGCTGATTTAGAATTGGAAAAATAGTTGATTTAATGCACTATAAGTACTTACAGATTGTGCAGAAGTATTCTGCTCAATACCCGCTGGTAAGGTTTCCATTTGATGATTAATTTCGATGAAAAATACTCAAAATAATGATAAAATGGGGAGCACAAGTTTAGAGTAGCTTATTCACTGGTGCCGCCTGGCAGTATTTGATTTGTCAACTTCTGCTCATAGTGAACTTTTGTTTTCCTTACTGAGTCACTTTCCTGGCATGTTCTTTATAACTCTTCATGTAACGGATTATTACCATTATTCATCTTGTACTTCCTCCAAAAGTACCTCCTTTTTCCAGATTTTGCTTAAGCTCAACATTCATCCATTTTACACCTACCTTATTCAGCCTCTTGGCCTTCGTAATACATTCACACATTGATGTTGTTATGTATTTCTTTGTAAGTTCCCAAGCAGCATTTATTCCCTTACAATTGAACTCCTTGTTCCATGTTATAGCTCCAAGCTGCCTCTTAAGCTTAGCCTTATAATTTCACATATATCCTTTCTTCACAGAAATCTGCATATGGCTAGCCACCACCCAGGTGATTACGTCATGATCACACTCACCAAATGGAGTAAAGTGTAAAACAGCACTCATAATTACATTCTCTGATGATATGATCAGATCGAAAACTCTCGATTCTCGCGTGCCCTCCTTTACATGCTGCCTGAGATAGTTATCTCTCAATAACTCAAGAAATTCATTTTCCTTATTCCCAAATGCTATCTCTTCATTCCAATCTATACCACCATAATAATTACCCTTACTTTGTTCACTAATCCAAATTTATACATTTCTTCATCACCATCCTCCACATTCCCTGGCCTATAGCAACATCCAACTAAATATGTCTTCCTGTCAACCTCTATGTTACACCACACTATCTCATAGTCATTGACACTATTTCTCTCTTTCACGTCTACGTTATGTGGACTTATTCCCCTACTATCATGAACAGCCCCCGCCACCCCTCCATTATTGTCCTTTCTATCCTTGCATAAAATACTGTATCCTCTCATTTCTATTCCTGTTAGAATATCATCTTGATTAAACCATGTTTCACTTACTCCAATGATTTTGGGGTGAATCAACTCAATCAGTGAAACCATTTTATCTCCCTTATTTCTGATACTTCTGGCATTTGTAAACAAACAGTAATTCATTTTTAGGTCTATAACCAATCCTATCCAAGCCACTTTTTGGTTTGGAGGCTGAAGGCATTTGTATACAGACCATCCTCTATTTGAATATCAACCTACCTCAACAGTTACAATCCAGGAAAAGTTTTCTTCATACCACTGAAAGTGTTACTGAACCAATCCAAAAGTCAAGACTAGCCTCATGGAAGACAAAAAACAATCACCTTACAGATTGAGTTGTACCATCTGAAAGTCTTCCACAAGGCCACAGAGAAAATTTGACTTCTGGAAAGCTTTAAATAGGCTGCAATGTGGTGATGGAAGATCCAAGGATAATGTAAAAAAAGTGGGGACTCTCGTGAATCATCCCTGCGTGAGGGGAGCAAACTATGGCTCAACTCTTGAATTGTAGGTTATGTCCGTTTAGTTGTACAATGGACAATTTGATTAATGCGACACCTAATGCTTGTGATTGGACCAAATTCTGGGCAGCAAAAATTTAATGGACCTTCTAGTACTCTTTTTACTTAGTGTATTTATGATGTAAATTGTGTTGTTTTTCTTTTTAATTCTAATATATAATCAACTGAACCTCCGTAGCTCAGTGGTATAGACGAAGCCTTTTGGGCAGAAAGACCTGGGTTCGAATCCCGTCAGTGATGTGAGAAACCTTTATCTGGCCTCTTTCAATGAAAGGTGAGTTAACCAGTCTCATACGGAGATGGGGGGGGGGAGTTTCCACCTGGAAACTTGGGTTTTTCGTACCCCAGAACAGGTAAACCAGCCCGGTGAACACGTGCATCTATAGACATAGGGCTAATACCGTGTCCTCGAGTTACAGTTGCGAGTCCAAGAATACTTGGAAGGGTGTGGGCTCTTAAGTGTCTATTAGGACCACTGATAGAATAGATATAAATTTACAAAAAAAAATGTATTATATTTCTATGTATTTGAACTATGTTGCTTCTGACACTATTTTACTTCTGAATAAAGCAAAATCATGACTGTGGGTATGCTGTCTGATACTGCTTTTCTCAAACAATCCCTGACCACTTCCCATGCACTACTGACATTCTTTACTTCTCAAGCCAAGGCACTGCTTCAAAATGCCTCCTAAGTCTGTCATAATTACCACTTTTAAAGTTCAACATAACTGTTTCTTGACAAAGAATTCTACATGTTCAGCAATCTCCCAGAACAAGACAGCATGGTCACTCTCCTTGACTGGAGGTAGAGTGTCTACCTTGGTTATAGATACATCTTCTGATGCTATTACCAGATCCAGCACTCTCAAAGACCTAGTCAATTACATGCTGTTTCAGCTAATTATCCCTTAGTAACTGTATAAATTCAACTTCCATCTTGCCAAGACCCTTTCCTTCCTCCAATCAATGTCCCCATAGTTGAAGTTCAGTTCCCATAATAATAAGTAAAATTATGACTGTGGGTATGATGTCTGATACTGCTTTTCTCAAACAATCCCTGACCACTTGATTATGTACAGCCCACTGCAAGCCAGTGGGCTGTACATAATATGAATCCACCTTCAATAGATGGTAAACCTATCCTACTTTATCTTACAGAAAGTAGGTTAGCAATGATAATAAAATAATGACTGTAGATAAATTATTATTTATAAATTGAAAATGATGTACTGAATTTTACAAATGGACAAATATTTTTTTTTCTTTCTTACCAGCCTTCCATTTGGCCTTTCAAGAGAATGTGATTTATTAGAACCTGTATTAATATAATCTGGAGTAACACCTGGTGGGAACTCTCTGTGTTGGGAGTTCTCTGCACCTGCTCAAAGGAAACAAAGAAAAAAAAATTGCTTATGCTAATAACATAAGTACATATATTAAATATGTTCTTATGGTAAGAAAATCTATGTGAAAAGCATAAAATAACATAAAACTAACTAGTAAAATTTTGCAAAATTATGCTATACATCAGTATCATTATCATCTTTTATTCATCTGTAGGATGAGAATCTGTGTTCTTTTTTCACAAGATTCTAACCTTGCTTTTTTCATCTAGTCTGTTATTGTAAATTTCAGCCACCCATCTTAAATCATCTCAATAATAAAAAAAAAAAAAATCTTTTAGCCCACCCATAGTACTAATGCACTACAGGTTTACAAATAAACCTTTCATGGTTGGGGATCACATAAAAAAAAAAAAAAAAAAAACTGCTGTGCAACTTGTAGAAGGGAGGTAAGCATAATAGAATTAAAGATGAAAGAATCAGGTGTACCAAGTGTTGCTTGGGTTAGATGTCAATAAGGCTGTTGGGATGGATGACATATTGTCATGTATTTTTAAAGAACATGCAAAAGAGCTAGTGATGCCCTTGACCTGATTATTTAATGAAAGGCTTGCGGTGGGGAGAAGGTCCGTAAGGAGTAGAATGAAGACAAAATAGTACTTCTCTACAAGCAGGGTTCTAGGACTGAAGTTTCTGTCTTGTTTTAGCAATCTGTATACATTTTATACAGATCATTTCCTGCAGCCGACATTGGCAGCGACCACAACATGGTCATCGCAACTGTGAATATGAAAATGAGGGAAAGATTACCTACAAAATCAACTCGTAAAAGATATAATATTGAAAAATTAAAAGATCCCCAAATAAATACGCTATATAAATCCAAATTAAAACAAATTTTTGACACAAACTTCAAGAAATATAATAGTATCGAATCTAAAACCAAATACTTCTCACAAAAGATAACTGAGACAGCTGAAGAAATCCTTGGATACAAAAGGAAAATAAATAAACCATGGATAACCAAAAATATTTTGGACCTATGCGATGAAAGAAGATATTTGAAATCTCATATTAATAGTGGTGATAATAGAGAACAGTATAAAAATATTACTAAGATTATTAAAAAAGAAATCAAACATGCTATAAACTTATGGATATTGGATGAATGCAAAAATATAGAAGAGGACTTAAATAAAAATAATTCTAAAAGTGCTTTTCAAATTATCAATAAGTTAACCAAACCTTTTACTGCAATTAAATGGAGCATAGAAGATGAAGATGGAACTCCTATCACAGATAACCATAAAATAGTTGATAGATGGAAATGTTACACAACCAAGTTTTTTCAAAAGGACCCTCACAACTGACCGATGATATTTTGGACGGAATTTTGCCAGGAGGTTTGGAGGAAGGAGATTACCCGATATTAAAAGAAGAAGTTATTGCAGCAGTTAGCTCCTCAAAAATAGGAAAATCACTAGGAAGTGATGGTGTCACACTGGAACTAATACACAAAGGAGGTGACATCATCATAGGCACCTTGCTAAATTTATTCCAGGACGTATGGAACACAGAGACTTGGCCTTCTGTTTGGTGGACTTCTGTCCTTGTACCTATTCCTAAAAAGGGAAACAGCAATAAATGTAGCAACTATAGAACAATAAGCCTTATTAGTCATCCAAGCAAAATCCTGTTAAAAATACTATTGTCAAGAATCGAAAAGAAAATAGAAAGCAGACTATCAGATGAACAAGCAGGTTTCCAGAAGTACAATTGACCATATTTTTACAATACACATACTAGGCAAAAAATACACAGAACATAACAAAATAATCTGTCACAACTTCTTAGACCTTCAAAAAGCTTTTGACTCAATATGGCACGAGGCATTATGGAAAATTTTAAAACATTATGGTATTGACAACAAAATCATTAGGATTATTAAATCTCTTTATTCCTCATCTGATATGAGAATTTAAATTAAAAATTACAGCAGTGAACCGTTCCGGGCAGAACGGGGGGGGGGGGGGTAAGACAGGGATGCATCTTGTCCCCTCTTCTTTTTAATTGTTTTCTGGAATATGTCATAGATGAAGCTCTTTATGAATATGACACTGGAATAATAGTTGGCGGACTAAGAATAAATAACTTGTGTTTCGCTGATAATATCGATCTTCTGGCAGAAAGTGAAGAAGAATTACAAGAGATAACCAACCGTGTTTTCAGAACATTAAAAAAATATGGATTATACATAAACCTACAAAAAACAAAAACAATAATAACCTCAAAATCAGACATCGAATTCTTAAAGATAGAAATTGGCAATAAACAAATTGAGAAAGTAAAGAAGTTCACTTATCTAAGAAGCACGTTGAGTCAAGATGGTCATTCAAAACCGACATTAAATACCGAATTGCTAAGGCAACCGTGGCCCTACAGAAGTTAAAACCATTGTGGGGAGATAACAGAATAGCAATCACAACCAGACTAAGACTAATTGACACCATGGTGAATTCTGTCCTCTTGTATGGTTGTGAGGGCTGGACTTTATTGAAGGAAGATGAGAGGAGACTCCTGTCTTTCGAAATGAAAACTTACAGAAGACTTTTGAGAATTCCCTATACTGCTCAGAAACCAATGAAAATGTCCGAAAACTGATTGATTCAATAGATGGGAGAAAAGGGGAAAATATTCTGACAGTCATCAGAAGAAGACAGATGAAATGGTTCGGACACATGGAGAGGGCTAATGGCATTCCAACCGGGATCAAGGGTTAGGGGCCGACCTTGATTAAAATGGACTGATAACATCAAAAAATGGACAAATTCCTCCCTTTCTCAACTGACATCAAGAACAAGAGACTGAGACAACTGGAGGAGGCTAGCAAAGACTATCACCTACCAGCTATGAATGACCCAACAGTTCATTTAGGACTATGGGAGAAGAAAGATACATTTTATGATAAGGTGACAAATGCAGTGGATAAGGGAGATTAGTATATACTGATTTTCTTGGAATTTGCAAAGGCAATTGATAGATGACCACATGACAGATTGGTGTATAAACTGCAGAAGATGAACTTTCTGCAAGATACCAGCAAGTTGTGTATAATGGAGCAGTGTCTCAGAAAAGGAAAGTGACCAGTGGCATGCCTCAGGGTTCTGCTCAACTTATTTGTTAATGATATTTCATATGGATTGACTAGGGATCTTCAAATGTTTTCTGAAGAGGCAAAGTTATGCAGAATTATCAGGAGTATTGCTGATATTAATTCATTAGAGGAAGATCTGAACAGACTTTTAGCTTGGATAGATAAGTGTGGTTATAGTGTTAATATTAATAAATGCAAGGTGTTACACTTTGGGGTACAGAGATATAAGGCTATGTACTGCATTGGTCAAGCTGTACTTTAGGAAGTGGATGATATTCATGATCTTGGGGTGATGGTAGACAGTGAACTAAAGTCCTGAGGGCACATTGCGAGTGCTGAAAAGACTGCACATCATATTGCTGATGTGCAGGCAGGATAAAAAGTACATTGACATGTAGGGATAAGGAGGTGATGGTGCCTCTATATATAAGGCACTGATCTGATACATGGACTGTTGTGCTCAAATTTGGTTGCCTACTTTTCATTGTGATGTGGAAACAACACTGCAAGGTCCAAAGACAGGAAAAAAACGAATGGCCCAAAATGATATCTGTACTCTGGAGTGTTGGTTATGCAGATTGATTGAGAGAAAGTGGATTACAGAGTTTGGTGGATAGGAGGAAAGAGAAGTATAGACTTATGCAGAACTTCCAAGTTCATCATGATAAACATGTTGTTAGTTGAGTGGGCCTCCCACAAACGGTCTATTAATCCCATTAAGGTTACCAAAATAAAAAATAATATAAGCATTTATAAACTGTGTAAAAATAATAGTTCTTTTTACAGAACAAGAATGGTAAGATTTGTAATGTAGTTAATTCCCAATATTAGTTGGTTTATGGTTATTGTTATCATCATTAGATCTCTATAACATCAAAATATTCATTACAGGAGATTTATAATCTCATGCCTTAAAGCCATTCATAGTTTCTACATTCACCACACTCTCAGGCTATGCATTACACTCACCAACCATTTTCCTCACTCCTTTACTCAAGCTCACTTTATGGAGATTCCAAGAATGGCTTCTTGTTCTGCCACTGTCTACCTCTACTTCATGAAAAATTTCCTCCAAATTAATCTGGTAACAATCTCCTCACCAACTTATAAGTCTGTCTTCATATTCCATATTCCCCACCAAACATTCTTAGTAAATTCTCTGGATCCTCTCTATGATATCTTCATCCCCTTGAAAACTGGGCAACCAGATCTGTGCACAGCAGTCCATACACAGCCTGATCAAGGCCTTACACATGGAACAATAATCTCTTTGTTTCTACATGTCAAGGTTCTCCTCATCATTGCCATAATCCATTGCGATGTTCTCACAATTTTAGCAAATGCGACCCCTAAACTTCCAAATTTTTGTCCACCATTCTCCCCATTAATTGTATACTTTGTATCTCATCTTTGTATACGAAATTTCAAGACATTAAACTTTACAATATTAAACTGGTGGCTGCACTTACTTCTTCACAACTTTGCATCATCTGGAAACAGCACCATATCTCCAGTTATGCTTGTCCCAATATCATTAACATGAAATAATAATGGTCCCAAAACAGACCCATTTGGCACACTGTTAGTGATCTGCTTTTGGAATATTCCCCCCATCCATACAAAGTCCACTCAGACCTATATGACAGCAAATCACCTATTCTAGTCACCAGTTTCTTATCCAATCACATCTATTCTAATTTAGTAACTAGATCATTGAAAACGAATGGAATAATATAAAAGAAATTATTACATCAGCAGCATATGAAAGTCTAGAAACACAGAAAAACAATCATAAAAATAAAAAAATTACATATATGGGACAATGAAAGAAAAATAAAAAGGTGGCCTTGGAAAGATGGTTAAGTAGCAAAATACAAGATGAAACTGAATATAAAAAAAGATGAGCAATAGCCATAAGATAAACCAGAAAGAGACACAGAGAAACATGGGGGGAAAATTTGTATCATATATATAGGAAATTATATATACAAAATAAGACCCAATTTGTATAAAATACTAATAATATAAAAGCACATGAATGTAGATATAAAAGAAACTGCAAATATAAATTGTGAAATAGATTTAAAACAATTTTTGGATTACTTTACAGATCTTCGGCCAGATAATACTAGCATAAAAAAAAACATACCAAAAACTTACAAAATGCTTTAAATGATATAATAACAATGAAAGACTTATAGGACAACCTAAGTAAAAATAAAAAATGGTAAATCAGCAGGTGAAGATGGGATAAACTCTGTACTGTATAAATTTGCTGGGTAAAAAAAAATAAATTAAAATAAATACTGGAATACAAGTATAGTAATACCTATATTTAAAAAGGGGGATAAAACAAAATCTGCTAATTACAGAGGTATTAGTTTATGGAATACATGTTAAAAATATATAGCAGAATACTTGATGAAAAATTAAAAATATACAGTGAAAAAAATATTGGAATGTCAAAATGGATTTAGAAAAGGATGCTCTACAATGGATGCAGTTTTTTGTTTAAAACTACTCATAGAGAAAAGAAGATAATTTAATTTAGAAACTCATCTTTTGTTTATAGATTATGAAAAAACATTTGACAAAGTAAAAGGTTATATACTGTTTGATATATATGACAAACAATAAATATACCTAATATTTTACTACATACAATATTGAATATACACAAAGATAATGAATTAAAAATAAATTAAAAAATGTCTGAAAAGCAATTTATAAACCAAGGGGTAAGACAGGGATGCCCTCTGTCTCCAACACTTTTCAATATTTATATTAATGAAATATTAATACAGCAGAACACCTTAAGCAATCTGGGTATAGAAATTTCCCAGAATAACAAAATAAATATGCTATTATTTGCACATGATCAGGTAATATCAGATAAGGAATACAATTTACAAAGAGAAATAAATGATTTAAACATTATAGTAGAACAGTCTGGAATGAAAATATCCATAGATAAAACTAAATGGCATTTTGTGGACAAAGTGCAGTTAGAAGTAAAACAGTTATTAACACCCCAACTGGCCAGGAAGTATACATATATCCAAATAAATCTGGATATGATTCTGTAACACCTAAGAAGTGCAAGTTGGTCTCACTATTTCATCCACCTTGGCCGGTAGAGAGGTTAATAATAAAATAATAGAACAGATAAACACTTTCAGCAGGGGATTGATTACCTTGGATATGAAATATCATATGAAGGAGAAAAAAACATAAAATTAAACACTTCAAAATTTTTACAGATTATAGGTCTGATAAATATAGATTATAGGTCTGACACGCTTGAAAATATACAATACTTTAGGAGTGCCCACATTATTATATGACAGAAAAATTTGAGCAATAAACAAACAAGATGAACAAAGAATAAAAACAAGTGAAATGAGTTCATAAGAAGAACTGCAAAATATACATTATTAGACAAAAAAGGAATGAAGATATTTTAAGAGAACTAAAAATAAAATCAATAGAAGAAAGAAAAAACTAAACAATTACATACAAAATTGCATAGAATATGTAAACTAAATGGCCAACAACGAATAACCCAAACAAATAATAAAATATAAACCTATTGAAAAGAGAAGGCTGAGTAGACCTCAAAATAGGATATTAGATGGATAACGAGACTGGAACAAAACCAATATGGTCTATGTATTCAAGATACCAAGTAATTTTATCTAAACTTGGTTTTAATCCTATTTCCAAAGTAAGCAAACAGACAAGAAAGCCAAGTTCGTGCCTTCACATAGTGCAAGTTGAGACAACTCGTGGTAAAGGTGGGTAAAGCTCTGATCACTTTCCTTAGTGTTTTTCCCTTAATGTAAGGCACATCTCCTTGCGGAGATGTATGATGCTAAACATTAAAGACAATGGTCACTACCCATACCGGTTTCGACCTTTATTGAGGTCTCGTCAGTGGGAGCTAGACCTGAAAACGCTAATGAAGTAATGCAGAGCTCATTATCATTATGTATTTTACCTAAACAAGTTGCCACAAGGTGCTTTGACCTTATATATAAAATTTCAGGATGAGAGATAGATGTAGAAAGTTTTTTAACTTGGGTATATTATGTATTCAAGAAACCAAGTAATTTTATTGCAACTTGTTTAGGTAAAATACATAATGAGCTCTACATTACTTTATCCTTAACATTTTCAGATCCTCCCACTGAAAGACCTCAATAAAGGTCGAAACTGGTATGGGTAGCGCCCATTGCCTTTAATGTTTAGCATCATACATCTCCGCAAGGGGATGTGCTTTACATTAAGGGAAAAACACTAAGAAAGTGATCAGAGCTTTATCACGAGTTGCCTCGACTGGCACTACCAAGAGTTGCCTTGGACTTGCACTACGTGCAGGCGCAAACTTGATTGTCTGTTTGCTTACTTGGGAAATAGGATTAAAACCAAGTTTATATAAAATTACTTGGTCTTGAATACATAATATACCCAAGTTAAAAAACTTTCTACATCTATCTCTCATTCTGAGATTTTATTTATAAGGTCAAAGCACCTTGTGCAACTTGTTTAGGTAAAATACATAATGAGCTCTGCATTACTTCATCCTTAGCATTTTCAGGTCTGGCTCCCACTGATGAGACCTCAATAAAGGTAGAAACCAGTTGGAAGTTGGGTGATGAATGCAAATGTTGTAGCCTGTGAAGTTAACTGAGGCACGGCTGTTGCTGTTACCCTTGCAAATGAGCTGCTCTGATTGGTGGTGGGGGAGCCTGCCACGGTGTAGAGCCAACTAAATTTCTGACTTTCTGATCCTGCGGGTCGCTCATTATTGGGTGATCTGGGGAATTTTACAAGTTTTTGGAAAGGTAACCCCGCACTTAAATAAAGGGAAACTGGTATGGGTAGTGACCCATTGCCTTTAATGTTTAGCATCATACATCTCCGCAAGGGGATGTGATTTACATTAAGGGAAAAACACTAAGGAAAGTGATCAGATCTTTACCCACCTTTACTAAGAGTTGCCTTGGACTTGCACTATGTGCAGGTGCAAACTTGACTTTCTTGTCTGTTTGCTTACTTGGGAAATAGGATTAAAACCAAGTTTATATAAAATTACTCGGTATCTTGAATACATAATATACCCAAGTTAAAAAACTTTCTACAATATGGTCTATATCCATAATTAGCATTATGATGATGATTGTTTGTAAAGCAATCTATCAAAGACCTGTGAAAAATCCAAGAATACAACTATATATGCATCTCCAGTGAATTTATCACCTTGTTGCAGAACATAAGTAGATCGCTAAAGCATGAACAGCCGTTAACAAATCCATACTGACCATCATAAAGAATATGATGCCCTCTAGGCAGATGAGACCACAATATAGTACAGATCTCTTCTCTGATGGAGGAACATACACACACCTGCTTGACATCCACATGTTGTATGGCATTACCAGGAAGCCAAGTGGGATGATCTTCTCAACTTCTACACCTCATTTCCTTGGTCAGATTACTGTTTCCAGCTACCTGAGCAAAAGCTATGTGCAGAAAAAATCATGGAAATAATTTTCATAGAAAAAACACCCCACCCTAAAAATTCTCATCTCCTATCTAAGTCTTGGTTCTCGGACGAGTGTGCCAAGTCTGTGCAAAAGTCAGGCATGCTGCAACTGGCTTGCATCCAAAACTCCATTTTTCTATACAGCCTATACCAAAGCCCGGAATAGCTGCAAGAAAATTATTACTATATTGAAAAATGATTCTGAGAGAACTAAAAGCAGGAAACTTGCATCCTGCCCAAATAGCAGCCATGCCTTCTGGGCTCTAGCCAAAGCTAATGGCCATAACTTCTGCTTAGCATTACTCCCACCACTATTACACCTAGATGGTACTATAACATCATCACTAACAGAAACAGCCAACCTCCTGGCTTCCTACTTCTCCTCCAATTCTTGCATAGCTGATCATGTTAAATGTCACCCAATCATTCCAAATACTCAATGCCACATTTGACTTTTCAGTAAAAAGAGATCAGAAAAATTTTGGTCAAGCTGCATGCCAAAAAATCTTCTGGTCCTGATAACATCCCTCCAATTATTTTAGTTGACTCCCACTTTATGCTGCCTATTTACACTTTCTTATTCCACTGGTATCTATCCTGCAGTTTGGAAATTAGCTCATATACAACCTTTTCCTAAAAAGGGTGACAACTGCTGTCCTTCTCTCATCTCAATTCTTTCTAAAGTAACGAAAAGAACCATCAACAGCCAACTCCTATGCTACTTTGAAGACTCTCTCATCTAATAAATGACAGATGGTATGGATTCCATCACTGTCAATCAACAGGGTACCTACTAACCTACAATCACCCATCACTGGACTAACACCATGGAAATGTTTGGCAAATATCGAGTGATTGCTCCTGATATCTGCAAGGCTTTTGCCTGAATTTGTCACAATGGTCTATTAATAAAACTCCCATCATTTGGTCTGCCTTCTGCAATTGGATAGCTAGCTTTTTGGCTGATTGCTCACTGCAAGTGATAATGGATGGCTCCTTATCTTCTATTTATGCAACTACTGCTGGGATCCCACAAGCCTCTGTTCTCTTGCTCATCCTCCTCCTCTTATATATAAACAATCTACCCCAGCTGGCTGCCAATCCAGTATACAGTTTTGCTAATGACAGCACAGTGCACTCCTCTTTTTTGTTTGACAAGCCCCACAAAGCACCAATCATCACAACCTCCAGAACTCTAACCTCTACTACCTTAAGTTCTGATTTTTAAAAAACATTCATCAATGCAGTTTGGATAACATTATCAACTTCAACACCAGCAAAACAGTTCTGCATTATTTCCCACAAAAAAGAATCCTGTTCTTCCAATCTTACCCTTGGCAATACTCAAATCTCTATTCAAGATGAGTTTTACATTCAGAATAATTCTAATACATCAGAATAACTCTAATCCTCAAATCTCTCTTGGCACAAACATATCACAAATATTGTCTCCTATGCATCCAAAGAATTAGGCTTTCTCTTTTGCTCAAGGCATTACTTTAACTCCAAACGGCTATGAACCTTATACAAATCACAAATCTGCCTGACCACATATCTGGGGTAGTGTCCCTAAGAGTTCCCTAAAAATACTGGCTTCTATACAGAAAAGACAGTTAAATTGATTGACAACCCCAAGCTCACTCACTAATACATTCAACTCACTTTTGCACAAGTGTTCAAGTCTCCACAGCCTGCATTTTCTATAAATACTTCTATGGCCTGTTATTCATTAGAATTGGCATCAAGAATTTCTCCACTCTCTTGCAAATCCATCCAAACACATGCAGCAGCTAACGAACACCCTCACAGTTCAACCCGAAACCCACAGAATAAATTTCTCTGCTTCTTCATTTTCCATTCCACTGCTGTCCTCTAAAACAGTCTTCCACTATATGTGTTTCCCAAGGAATACAATCCATGGCTTTTCAAATCAAATGCAAATAAGTTCCTTATTGCCCAATCATTGCACCACCATACTATAAGTTAACCAACCTCTCAAGGATTGGTTGTTCATAAAATATATATAGTAAAACAAATAAATTCATTTAGGTCTACAACTCATGTAGGACCAAAAAAATTCATTTCAATCCTACATGAGTAGGGCTAAGGAACAATTCCATTTGTTCCTCACAGTCCATCCTTCATTTGCAACTTTTCCACACCCGCTCCTGTCTGCTCACCTTTATAGTCATTTACCACCTGCATGGAAGAGCAGGAGAGTAAGAAGGAGAGATTGAAGAGGTGGTTATGAATGGGAAAGTGAGTGGTATGAGTATAGAAAATGAGAGAATGGGTGTGCAAGAAGAGCAGGAAAATGGGGAGGCTCAGGGTGGACAGGGGTACACAGCATGAGAAAGGTGGATGCTCCAAGAGGAGGTGAGAGTATGTGTAGACAGGAAAGGAATGGGATGACCTGGGATCCAGGGGAAATGGTTGGAATTGAAGGGGGTTCTAAAATGAAGAAGCAGAATGGGAAATGATCGCAGTCGAGCATGGAGAGATCACATTGAGTGAGTGGTATCAGTGGAACTAGCTGTAGATCCAGAAATGAGCTGTTGTATTCGTATACAAATGCTAGAAGTATAAGAAAAAAGGCAGATGAAATGGTTGCACTAATTGCATCTGTTCACCCAAAGATTGTCAGAATAAGTGAGACGTGGTTGGAAGAGGATGACATCCTGACAGGAATAGAGATCAAGGTGTATGAGGTGTTTCGTGAGGATAGGAGGGATAAAAAAGGGGGGGGGAGTGCTATTGATGATAGAGAAAGAGTTACATCCATACAGGGTAGAGATGTAGGAGAGAAAGAGTGCCAGTGGTTTGAGGCAGTATGGTGTGAGATAGAGGTGAATGGAATCAAATACTTGGTGGGATGCTATTATAGACCAGATAATGTGGATGGTGGTGATAGTGAAATGTATAGTCAAATGAGCCAAGCAAATAAGAAAAGGATGATCATTATGGGTGATTTTAATTATGGCAATATAGACTGGAATGATGAGATAGCAACTGGAAGTAAAGAATATTAGTTTCTTGAGTTTTTGAGGGATAACAACCTCAGACAGTATGCAACAGAGGGCACACAAGGATTAAGGGTCTTGGATTTGACACCTCATTTATAATTACATCCTCATCAGAGGATGTAATTATAAATGAGGTGTCATATCATCCACCAATTGGTGAGAGTGAATGTGAGGTGATTACCTCGATGGTTGCCAGTAGTGCGAGGACCCCTGTGAGAAAAGGGTATATGTGGAACTAAAAGGGGGGGGGGGGTGATTATGAAGAGCTCAGGAGACAGCTTGCAGGTGTAGCATGGAATCAGGAGTTAGCTGGAAAAGAAATCAATGCAGCTTGGGGGGATTTTCAAAAACTAAATGTATTTCCAAGGGTGAGAAGGTTAAATAAGGTTGGTGTGAGATGGATGAATAAAGAGAATAAGCATGCGATACAGAGAAAAAGGGCATTGTGGAGGCAGCATAAGAGAAGTGGAAATAACCAATTCCATGAGGTCTACAAAGACCAGACAAGGAGGGTGACTTGGTTGGTAAGGGTAGCTAAAGAGAGGTATGAACAGCAGTTAGCTAATGAAGCCAAAAAGAATCCTAGGGAGTCTTTCGATATGTAGCCAGCAAAAGAAAGAATAATTATGGAAGGATGACATTCATTGGAGAAAATGGTATAGAGACAGCTGTTGCGGAATGTGTGGTGGAGATACTTAATGAGCAGTTCATAAAGATCTTTCAATCTTGTGAATGTAACTTCATGGAGAGATTGAGAGCAGTTGATGATGGGGAGAAGAGACTGACTGTAAGTGAGCAAGAGGTGTATGGGGAGTTGAGTAAACCAGATGTTAATAAGGCTGTGGGACTTGATAATATATCACCATGTATTCTGAAGGAATGTGCCAGGGAGTTTAAACCTGCCTTGACATATTTTTTAATACGAATCTTGCACTCGGTGAAGTTGCTATGATGATAGAGAAAGAGTTACATCCATACAGGGATGTAACTCTTTCTCTATCATCATAGCGGATGTAACAGGAAGAAGGGAAAGATCGTGCCACTTCAAAAAGGAGGTGATCGAACTCGAGCATCAAACTATAGGCCTATCTGTGTGTCAGGCAGAAGCATAGTTAGAGGGGGGGGCAGTCCACCCCGGGCGGGACTTTGAACATTTTTGAACTTTTGTGGTTAATTCTAAAATACAGTCTAGAGAACTCAGTTCCGACTATTGCAATACTACTGTGAATTTTCCTTACAACTGCTGAAGTGTTGCTCGTTGTGAGAGGAGTCTTTTCTAAATAAAATTTATTAAGAATTACATACATTACTATTAAATATTACAATGTCATCGACAATTTTGCTAACAGAAAAACAAGAAAAATAAAATTTTAGAATGTTGAAATTATAACGTTTTAATTCAAAATTAAACATAGTGTTTTTAATTTATTTCCCTATACGTCGTTTTGACTTTCTGTAGTATTTTTGGTGTGTATTGAAAACTCAGGTACTGCCCCAGGCGGCAAAAGCTATAGCTACACCACTGATGTCAGGTGTTGTGGTTAAGCTGTTGGAGAAGCTAGTGAAAACTAGGATACAAGTTGGGTTGACAACAATGGTATTATCTTTGATGGACAGCATGGATTTGCTAAAGGGAGGTCATGTTTTGGTTATTTACTTATTACAATAAAATGCCTGCTTCACAGTAATATACTTGGATTTCGCAAAGGCTTTTGATAAAGTACCTCATGATAAGTTGACAGTCAAACTAGAGTAGATCGGATTGGATATTAGATTAATGCAGTGGATTGGAGACTGGCTATCTGATAGGTATCAACAAGTTGTGTATGAAGGAGCGATATCCAGGAAAAGGAAAGTCACTAGTGGAGTGCCTCAGGGGTCTGTTTTAGGGCCATTACTGTTTAACTTGTATATTAATGATATTGGTGAAGATTTGGAAGAGATGTTCAGTTGTTTGCAGATGATGCAAAGATGGGACAAACCATGAAGAGTAGTGAAGATGTTGTGGCCTTACAAGAAGACTTGAATAAATTAGTGATTGGGCACAGAAATGGGGATGCGAGTTCAATGTTGCAAAATGTAAGGTTTTAAAATTTGGAAAACGAAGATGGAATGCAGAATTTATGCTTGGTGAGGATATATTGTTGGAGGTAGAGGAAATAAGAGATCTGGGGGTGATAGTGGATAATGATCTAAAATTTACGGGACACATCGCCAAAATTGTGAAGACAACACAAAGGCTTCTGGAAATGATCCGGAGGACACTGACGTGTAGAAGTAGGGAGATTCTTGTTCCGTTATATAAGGCTTTGATTAGGCCACACATGGACTATTGTGCCCAGATTTGGTCACTGGGTTTTCAGAAGGATGAAGAGATGTTGGAAAGGGTCAAAGGAGACTGACTAAGGTAGTTTCTGACCTCTGGAATGTTGAGTATGAGGAAAGATCGAGAAGATGTAATTTGCAGAGTCTGATGGAGAGGAGGAAGAGGGGAGATATGATAGAGATCTACAAGTTGGTAAAGGGGTGTTATAGGATCTGCTGGAGAGGTTCTGCAGAAAATAGTGGGAGATCAGGGGAGAACCAGAGGTCATCCCTGGAGGCAGGTTTTTTTCGTGTAGAGTTGTAAATGATTGGAATGCCTTGCCTGAGAATGTGGTTTCTGCAAGGAGTTTGAGTGTTAGGTTGAGCTGTGTGTATGATAAAAAGACCTCCCAGATTAGTCTTTGACTCCATGAGGTCTTGCGGTAGTAATAATAATAATAGATCTCCTTGACTCAACTACTCTCCATGTATCCCATAGATGCATTCACTACTGCTTCCAGAATCCACTTGCTTTACACTAGGTCTCCCTAATGATCCAACTTCCCATTTCTCTGTCTGGCATACATTTCAGTTCTCACATTCTCATCTCCCACATTACTCTCCTCTCCATTTGCGAACATTTCAATGTCACCTGTTCAACTCTACTACTCATTCTACATCACCTCTAACTTTGTCTAATTCCTTGTTTACATCACTCATTACATTTCCTTCTAGTAGCGGTTTCTCCAGTTGGTTCACACAAAATCCATTCATATTAATCAATCTCTTTTATACAATTCCTTTGTTCCTGAATACATTCTATATGTCAACAAACCCCATCCATTTCTCCTCAGACATCTCGGCTAGCATACTACGTATGATCATGACTTACATACTATTCATATCAACTCATCATTGTCATACCTGGACAACATGCTATCTTCCTTCCTACCACTGTGTTCTTTCACTCTCCTAAATAATCTCCTTATATCCCTCCTTGCATCCACCCTATGTCCAGCCAAATCATTCATTCCTATCACCACCACTAATTTCTTTGTATGATTAATTCTCATATCAAAAACTTTAATCACCCTATTCATCCTTTCTCTCCTGGAAAACAAAGCTTGTGCACCTTATCATCTACCACACCTTTAATAACAGAATCTCCATGCAGCACTAATTGTCATTCACCACTTATTTTTCTCTACTGTCGTTCATTTTATTTGTTTGCACTCTTCTATTTACCTTTACTAAATGTCTAATCTCATTCTGCATATGCATCATCATATTTCTCATCTTAATTATCTCATTCTTCAACTCATGCATTCCAGTAACTGTGCTCTCTTTCTTACTAGCAATTACAATCCCATTTGCTCTTCCATATTCTCTGCACTCACTCTTCTGGCTCATGTCCTGAGTCTTACACATCCCAATGCCTTCTGCCTTTTATCTAATATTCACTCCTCACTGTTAACTCCATTAGCCCTTTGAAGTACTTCAAAATATCACACTTTCTGCAGCTCCGTACCCTCTCACTTCTCTTGTTCAATTCCCCCCCCCCCAACAACTACTCTGGGCAACAAACCACCTTCAAAAAAAAATAAATAATAATAATTAAACCATTACCATTCAATTTTCGTACTGCATATCTGGATGTCCTTGTTCTCACTGCAATTTTTCTTCCTTTACTGTAAGCTGTATTTCACAAAAATCATACCCAAACCTACTAACAATCTCAACAATTTCTAAGCATTCAGTCTCAACTAAGGCTAATAAATAAATTTGACTGAAATGTATATAAATTAGACATAATTATTATGTCTTAATTTAAATATAAATTAGACTCAGTATTAGGCATGGATATATACAATGTGCTATGAGGAAATGATAATTGGAAAACTCAGGTGACAGCTTGGGACAAAAGCATCAATGAAACTAGCTGAAAGAGATATCAATAATGCCAAGGAGATGATTAAGAAATAACAGTAGCATCAATCTATATCAGAGGTTAGGATTATAAATACGATAGGTATAAAATAGACGAATCTGTAAAAAAAAAGTATTATGGAAGCACTATAAAGTGAGAGACGATGATCGGTTACACAAGGAGTATAAAAAAAGCAGTGGGAAAGCTAAGGTAGGAAATTTGCTAATGAAACGGAAATTTCTTGATGTGAATGCTTAGTTATCACTGGAACAGATCACTTGATGTTCACTTTCTTCTATTTTTCCATTTATTTCATATCTTCTTCTTATGATGCTATCTTCTATTGAAGGTCAGTCACCATCTTGGCGAACAAACTGCGTTCTTGCGTTAATCGGAGCATTTGTGCTGCTCTTTCCTGTCCATGTCTTGATGTTGTTAAACCATGATATTCTTTTTCTTCCTATAGTTCCTTTGCCATCAATTCTTCCTACCAAAATAGTTTGTAGAAGTTGGTATTTGCTGTTTCTCATGATGTGGCCAAGATATGATGTTTTTTGTTTCTTGATTATTCATACAAGATCTTTAGCTTTGCCAATGGATTTCATATAAGTACAGTAATTTTGGTAATCTGTTACTGTCTATTCAATTACATGTTCTACCCATTTTTATTTAAATTTATTTATGTAGTAATGTATTGCTTTTCAATTCAGAGACTAAAATATCTTCCTTTGTTTTGTGACCCCCACATGATATGTCCAGCTGTTTACTACACTATGAATTCATTTTCCATCTGTTTTTGATATGTTGCTTCTATATCATATAATATGGTTGGTTTAGATAGGATGCCATATGGTTTCAGTATGTTTTTGTACTAGGGATGGTCTAAATATTGTTATAATGCTATTTTTCTAAACAAAATTTGATAATGAAAAAGATATCTTAAAATATTTTACTATCTGTCACTTATTTCACTTCTTACTGGGTTTTCTCTTTTGAAAGCAATTATTTTGAATTTTTCAAAATAATTGAAAAATTCAAAATAATCAGATAGGTTCATATCATACTATTCTGAGATGAGATTTAATTTACATATTTTAGTGATATTTAAATAATCATTTTGAGGTAAATTATACTAGACAAGAAACTATATTCTTGTTTAAATCCTTTACCCAAACATGAGCATAAAGTATCTTCATGATTAGGCTACTTATATATAAAAAGCTGTTGACTTCACATTGCTAAGGCTGTTGTACACAACTTCAGTCCTTTATGTGCTTGTTTTTTTAATTAGTCTTTTTCTCCAACTCTTGTAGAGATACTCAAGGCAAATCATTTCTTACAATACCACAATCTGCTCACAGTATGTCTACTCTGATCTTTTTCCACATCAGAAAATTCTCATTGGTCTTGATACTAATAAATCTCCTGGTCCAGATGGTATTCCTTCAATTGTGCTCAAAATTTGTGCTCTAGAATTAACACCCATTCTATATCATCTATGTCAGCTGTCATACACATCTGGTATCTACCCAGCAGCATGAAAGCCTGTCCCTTTTCAAGGACAGGCAGATCATGCTGCTATCCAATAGCCCTCATCTCGATACAATGGAAAGAGTAATGAATAACCACCATTTTCACTATCTAGAGGCTAATCAGGTTAATCAGTGATCATCAATATGGTTTCTGCCAATCTCATTCTACAGTAGCAATTCTTCTCGTTCACAATCTGTGGACATGAACCATGGAAAGATTTGGAGAAACTTGTGATTGTTTTTGTTATTTACAAAGCATTTGATCATGTTTGGTGTCAAAGCCTTTTCAACAAGCTACCATCTTATAGTCTACCTCCTACCATTGTGATTAGATTACCAGCACCCTCTCTGGTTGTTTACTGTGTACCATGGGATGGCTTCATCATCAGACATTTTTAAATCAATGTTTCATAGGGTTCAGTATCCCCCCCCCACACACATCCATGCTCCTCTTCCTACACATCACTAACTTTCTCTAACTCCAAATCCTAATCATAATATTGCTGATGAAGCTCATGTATAGGCACTGTGGAACTGCAGCATCCCCAATTTTTCTCGATATATAAATATATTTATTAATTTATTTATATTTGCTTGTAATATTTATCATCAACAATCCTATATAATTCTCTTATTTAGATTATTTTTTGTATAAAAAATAATAAAAATCCATCCTGTAGCACTTAGGAGGGTGAAGGATGCTAGCAGCACTGTGTTTACCATAGTGTCATATTGCTACGCACGCAAGCATATGCACGACGAACAGTGCTCTATTAGCATAATGGAGCACTGTTCGTCGTGCAGTTCCATTGTTGTTTATATGCAGTTTGCACCAGTAGTAGTGTGTTTGTAGTGTTTATCGTGTTTACTCTATAAACACAATATATCCCATGATCAACAAAGAAAAACTTGAAACTGAACTTTGAGTATTCTACAGTAGACCCAACATGCATGATTATTGTAAATTAATTGACTTGTTAAAATTTATAACAGAAAATAATTTAGATTGTGTTCTTAGTGAAATTACTGTATTGATAAAAATTCTCTTGACAATTCCTATGACTACATCAGAGCCTGAACGCTGTTTTTCAACATTAAAGAGAATAAAAACATTTCTGAAGAGCACTATGAATCAGGATAGGTTAAATGCACTTGCAATGATTTCAACAGAGAAAAAATTCTTCAACAGTCACACAAACATCAAGGAAAAAGTTATTGACCTTTTAGCTCGAAACAAAACAAGAAGAATGGATTTTATTTCTATTTAATTTATATTTATATTTATTTTTAAGTAATTTCGAATTATACTAAACCATATAATTTTATCGATAATAAACAATTTTTTTCATGAAACAAAACAAGAAGAATATATTTTATTTTTAAGTAATTTTGAATTATACCAAACTGTATAATTTTATCGATAATAAACAATGTTTTTTCATGTTTAATTTTTAAAAAAATTTTTATCATAATTTTGATATTTTATCCAAACACGTATACACTGCACTTAGAGTGTGTATGTATATTTCGAAAGTTGCAGCACCCCTACAATTTCAAACCACGAGCCCCGCCACTGCTGATGACAACAGTTTTCACTTCTCTTCTTCATTCAAGGATCTTGAAGTGTTTGAGTGTTGCAAGGTTCCCTTGCAACAAATAACCATAAATCATGATTTGATCAACATTCTCGTGTGAGGTGAAGATAATCTGGTCAATTTCAATGCTATCAAAACACAGTTCTGTCTTATTATCCTGAAGAAAATTCTACTTCCCTACCCTTATTTTTGATAAGGTTCTGATTTCCAGTGTTCTTCTGGTCAACTTGTAACACTTCATAAATCCCAAATCAGACTGACCTTGGAATATTCTTCTCACATCTGGGGGGGGATACTCAAAATGTCCTTATGAATTCTATTAGGTCACCTATTAGGCAGATTGTCCTCTGCCTAATAGGTGACTATTCACTCACAGACTACCTTTGGTTGTTCTTAAGCATTCTGTTTCTGCATTTTTTAAAATTTTTTTAATTGATACTTTCATGAGTATTGTGCTCTGCTGAAACTGGCTATTACCATTCATTTAATCATGCAAGAACATGAGCAGTCACCAGTCAATATCTGTATACACTTCAAATGTACTGAGCCCCAACTTCTTTTCTTCCTTCATTCCATCTGCCTCTGTTCTTTGGAAAAGTTTTTTCTATACTGTTTTTTCAAATGAATACAACCACAGCTTTTCAAGAAACCTATTAACAGATTTGATCTTTCTCCTTAACCACCCACCCATGCATGGTACCATTGTATTATAGTTTGTGACCTCTTTGTGTGTGTGTGTGTGGGGGGGGGGGGGTAAATATAAAAATCATCAATTGTTGCAACATCCCATAATGTATAGTATACTTCTTTTTTAAACCGTACATTGCTATGCATTACAGAAGATCACAATCCACACGAGTTTTAAGATTTACTGAGGTCTCATTGATGAAAGCTAGAACTGAGGAGAGTGCTGGATGATAGTGTGAAAATAGGTTTATCAGTCATTGCATTATTAGTCATCTTGTATTTTGTAAATCTTAACAATATAAATCAGTTTTTTAGAATAGGCCTCTATTCAAAATATCATCCAGCACTCACCTTAATAATGAAGAAAATCATCAATTGTCAACTTCTTCACCACCAAGAAGCTTACTAATTAATCAGTGACTACCTATATGTATTCTGTCATTTTAGATCCACAGCAAATCTCCTTGCCAATATTACTCATCTACAGACCTAAGATATGAAATAGTTTGGAGGAACTAAGACTGTTGCTCTAGACATTTTCAGAACACATTTGATCAATTCTTACGAAATTACCAACTTATAGTCCACCACTGACCCTTTGCAAGCAGATTGTCAATTTCCTCTCCAGTCATTCACAACCTGTCATGACAAATGACTTTCTTTCTTCAGATTTCCCTACCAATGCCAAAGTATCTCAGAGCTCTGTATTTTGGATATTATGAGATGCTTGTTTAGTAAAAATTACAATAAATTATCAACTTCTGTCATGAAAGGTACTTTTAAATATCAATAGTTTTTTATTGTAAACAATAGATATTCAACAGTCTCATTACCAAAGTAATGTCTATAAATTTTAAATAAAACCCACTGCAAATCTTTTATTGTTAAAAAAACTTTTTAAAAAACATTGAGAAGAAGAAATATTAGCCAAGAAAGCATTTCCTCCACATTAGTGGTTTACTATAGCATCCTAAGAATTTTTCTCCCCCTCCCCATTCTCTTATTTGGATTAGGATAAGATAGTGAATCTGATATTGATAGAATGTTACAGATAAGCTGAAGAAATTTAAAATAATCAGATATGAGATTCCCTCTCTATAGATCTATGTGTTGCTTACTATCTTACAGCATATCTACATTTGATCCAAATCATAGACACAGTACAAAGTTTTAATTGTATTCTTTCTTCACTTCTCTGAGCCATTCATATATTTTCGACAAGCAATGATTTCTTCCATTCATTCAAGTCAAAATCCTGTCTCTCCCCCCCCCCCCCATATATTCTCCACTTCCCTAAAATTTATACTATTGTTCATTTTTTTTTTATAACAAACTATTTTTCACATCAGAAGATTATTACAACTGTTTGATATGATCAAAAACATGCTGATGATTTGTAAAGAACCTCGACTAATTGTAAAAAACTACATTTTTTTTTTCATCAAATGCATATCTACATTTGATTGTTGCCCATGTAAATTATTCTCTTCATAAATTCTCTAAATATGCTACATATTTCAATCCAATACGCTGTAAAGAAATCACAATTTGTTAGTCAATGTGCTTTTGCAAAAATCATGCTTAAAATTTCTTCAGTTATAGAATTACCATTTAAAAAGGGTGAATGTGACATTTGTGATATATACTGTGATACATATTTATGTGAAAGAATTTATTACCAGTAGTTGCAAAAAACCTATCTTGAGCTCCACGGAAATGTGTAGGTTTACTAGTCCTGTCTACTCGAGGAGGCGGTTCTGGCTGAGGTGGTGATCTTGTTTTGGATAAATGATCTATGATAAATTTTTTAACAGAATTATTCTTCCTTGATGAAATATTCATACATTTTCAATGTTAAATGAAGATTTCAAGTAAGGAAAATTAATTAATAACAAATTTACTTATTTTAATGCCGCTTTATTATTCTTGTTTATTCATGACTAAAAATTATACTAAACAAAATCAATCACTTTGTATCAACACTTGCTTGAAACTTTATATCTACTGCTTATACTGTACTGTGTTGTCTGCAAGCTTATATATTTAATTATTATGTGACATTTCCAAGAAGTCCAAAGACTCATCGAGGGAAGGCATCTACTCTACAACTCTCCATCTCCACCACTCAATCTACCAACAACAGCGAACCAAATTATCTACACCAACATCATCTACTGACCACTAACACCACTATCACTAGTATTTCCACAGACAATCACAAACATCCATGCCCACGGTGAGATTCGAACCCACAGCCTTTTGGCTGGAGAGCAGATATGCTAACCACTTGGGCAATCAAGCTGGTGATTACTTAATTACCTGATCAACTTAATTACTTCATTACTTTATGTATTTTAATTAATAATGAAATGTACTTATATGCACTGCAAGTTTATGCAAGTTGCACAGTACAGGTCTTGATGTCTGATTCTCAGATTATTATTATTATTAATACCAGATCTCTATGGAGTCAAAAGACTGATTATGGATGGTACATACCATCACACAAAACTCATCAAACTGTACTTTAAAATCATTCAATGTGTCTGGATTCACCACACCATCAGGTAGTATATTACACTCACCAACCACTGTACATGCAAAGGACCTTTCCTCACTTCTCTGCACATTCCCTTAGTCTGTCTTCATATGCTACATTCTGAAGACCAGTTACCACCTTAGCCAATCTGTTCTGGACTCATTCTAATGTATCCTCAGACCATTAAAACCAGGTGAACAAATCTGTGATCAAGGGCTAATGCACAATGTAACTTGAGAACTTCAGGCCTTTGTCCATCACTACTCCCAGATCTCTTGTCTCCTTTATCTCCTTCAAAATTTCCCCACTAAGTGTATACTTTATATCCCATCACTGCCTATCAAATTTCAGAACTTTACATTTTGCCACACTGAATGGAAAGTTCCACTAAGTTGCCCACTCATACGACAATTCAAGTCCTCTTATAAGGGCACAGCATCTGCTTGACTTCATCATTCTCCCCAATTTTGCCTCCAAGCTCTTGACCTGACCCACACTCTGGTTGCTTTCATAACATTTTTGGAACACTGACTCTTTCTCACTACTTTTGTTTTCAAAACAAAGTCCATTCAATTTCAGTAAAGAATACATTTTGCAGACATTACATTACATTAAGTGCCTCAGGCTGAATTTCCTAAAAGAGGATGTATTGGGCATCACTGCTCTGTTTTGCGTTGGTGCCATGTGCCACACTATGAAACTTTAAGTACAAAATAGCATATTTAAAGACAAAATTAACCTAAATCTAATTAAAACCACAATATCTACTTCTAATTCGGCTTATAACAGATATCACTAGTTTTTTTTTAAAACAAACAATTTAACTTTCAGGAGCTTGTGCTAAACCAAGAAGAAAAAGTCTAATACTACTGCTGTGAAACTAGATATAGGAACAAAGGAAAAAATAAATATAAAATTAGTGAATGGAGTTAATGAATCAACAATTTCTACCATCAGAGATAATGATACTGAAAAAAAAAATTAAAGCATGTAAAAGTGCCATGCATATGAAAGCAGCTTGAGTTCTTGTTGTTACTGGACAGGATTAGGAAGTAAACAAAAGGATTCTAGCTTCATGTGTTGAGTATAAAAATAAAGGAATCATTCTCATTTCTACTTAAGAAAAAGCCTAAAACATTTGAGTCTTTAAAAAGTGATGATCCTGAGATTAACACATTTAACACTAGCACCAGATGGTCCAAAAATTCAATGCTCAATGTGGCAAAAAATTTGAATTTCATGAGCATATTTAAGTTCTGTAACTGATGACGAAAATTACAAATCCAGTCAGACTGGCTTATTTTAGATATGCAGGTCTAGCAAAACACTGGCTTTTTAGTGAAGAAGTGTGAAAGTTCCAAGGTTGACAAAGGATGCAAACACATATTATGAAGTTCATGGGGGGGGGGTAACTTTTCCCTATGAAAACAATAAATATGCAACAAACAATATTAGACACCTTCATTAATAAGAATGCTCTAAAGTCTTCTTGTCAAACATGAGGTGAAAATGAATCAGTGACTGTTTCTTATTACTTAGTGAGTGATTCTTATTACTTTCTACTGCTAATAATTTCATGTCAGGCTAAATTAAGAAATATTTATTTTTATTTATTCATTTTATGACAAATAGATAAGAAATCATAGAATATGGCAAGGATACTTAAGTTTTGTAGATCTGGAAAAGGAACATGACAAGGTGCCTAGAGAAAAGCTCCTCAAAATGCTACAATTATATGGGGGTAAATGGAACATTATGGAACAATACATAGTCTACATTTCAATTTGTATGTCAGCAGTTAGAATTGAAGGAAATACAGGAAGATGGTTTCATATGAAATATAAAATATAAATTATGAAAGATGGAACTGGGTCTGATATTAGAACTGGGGATGTCAAGCTTAGCTCTTTGCTTTATGCAAATAATGTACTCCTAAGCACATCCACAGTGCTAGTCTCCAGGATTCTCTAACTAAATTGAATAACAGCTGTAACAAATTTGGCATGAAAATCAGCAATAAAAAAGACCAAAACTCTGAAAATAAGCAGAAACACTGAACACATCAACTGCATTTTGCGCACAGGTTTTAGTGAAGATGGCAAGATAAATCTGGAAATAATACACCAGAATAAGTAAAGATGGTAATGTGAGTAGCCAGCTGAATAAATTTATATGGAATAAGAGAGAAATTAGCCAAAACACCAAACTAACAGTATACAAGACAGTTTTAAACCAGTTGGGTTCGAAATAAAGCATTCAGTCAAAGAATAGAGACCACAAATATGAGGTTCTGAGAAAAATTAGGGGAGGGAACAGATGGCATCAATGGCAGAATCATAGTAGAAAAGAACTTTATATTATTAGCATTCAAAAATGTCGAAGCAGATTCAATCTAAGGTGGTATGGCCACTTAAATAGAATGGATAAAGAAAGGTCAGCAAAACAGGTGTTTGATGCCAAGATGGCAGGAAAGAGACCCAGAGGAAGACCAAGGTCTAGTGGATTGATTCAGTTGGAAGTGCCTTAGAAGCATAAACTGCTAGATATGACAATATTGGAGTGCTGACAATTAATAGAGTAATTTGGAGGCAAATTGCGGATAGAAGATTAATAATAATGTAAATTTAATCATGTAGTGATGACATGGTAGCCTGAACACCACTTGAGGCTACATATCAGGAAATTGATGATGATTTTATTTTTTTATTCTGCTTTTGAGTCAAATTTCCCCTTTATGAAAGTTCATTTTTTCTTTTACCCTTTTGTTTGTTTTCATTTCCATTCATCTTGAAAATATAATCCCTCAAGTATTACACAATTTTGTGTTGTGTAATACAACATTATTGCAGAATGCATTACTCACATAACTTGAGGTATTACATACTAAAAAATAAATAACATTTATTTCAAATAATGATTGATGAAATTTGGATTTGATATAAATTCATTTTATAAAAGTTCAAATTGTATTGCAAAAGAATGCTACATTTGCTGTTGGCATAAAACATCTGACTGTTGAGCTATTTATTTATCTTTCAAACTAATGTCCTTCTACATAGCTAAGAAATGTGGTGGAATTTTTATGGTGCATTATAGATTTCAAAAAAAAAATAATAATAATAAATATTTCATTACCAATTTAAACATACAGCTGTGATTTTTCTGCATGACATGGTGGAAAGTGAAATATTTTTATGCGACTCACAAAAAAAGGTTGTAAATGTATAGTACATTAGTGCTGTAGAAATTTGTTCAAGCTACTTTAAGCCCGCACTATAAAATTCATATGTCACCATTACAATTTAAACATTTTTGATAAATTATGTGAGACCACCTTGCAAATAAGCTTGAAGTGGCCTGGAAATGTTCTCTAAACCAGGGCTCTAAAATCATTTATCATCAACTAACTTGTAGTACTTAAGATTATATTTGTTTGCAACCTTTTATGAGTGGCAGGATCATAAAGAAAACAATAACAAAATGCTTTATCCTGGATTTCAGTTATTTTGTAATAATAATAATAAGAAGAAGAAAAAATATTATTATTATCAGACCTCCATCGAGTCAAGAGCCTCGTCACATGATGTCTCTCTCTCTCTCTCTCTCACACACACACACACACAGTGACCTAAAAGCATTCACTGTCTCTGTACTCACCACACTTCAAGGCAATGCATTCTAATCACCCACCACTCTCTACACAAAAAACCTGCTTCTCATCCTTATGCTCATACTCTTCTTGTACAACTTCCAGGGATGGCATGTTGTTCTCCCCATTCTCCAGCTATTTGCTTACCACCAACTTACTTGTAGTGCTTAAGATATATGTTCAACTTTTCATGAGTAGCAGTGAAAAAATCCCATCCACATTCATCTATGAAATTCTATGAAAGATCTCATCCTCATTAACCACCTTACCGGCCATTATGGATCAAATACACATCCTCATACGCTTCGTATCCATCATATATTTCAATATAATATCAATGTTATTACAATTTTAATATGCACTTCGCATCCATGATAACCTTGACGTCTATAGACGTCTTGTCCAGTAGCATGGTTAATGTGGTAATTGCTGTGGACACGTCCCCCCCCCCTCCTATCTGCCATTCTATGTAATTTAGATTCCTACAATCTGTTCTCATACCCAACATTCCAGAGACCTTATATACCACCTTAGTCAATCATCTCTGAACCCTTTTCAACAACTCTTCACCCTCTTGAAAACCAGATCTGTGCATGTTAATCCATATGCAGTCTGATTAAAGCCTTATACAATGGAATCATAATATCCTTACTTCAACATGTCAGTGTTTTCTACATCATTGCCATAATCTACTGTACCACACTTACATTTTTAGCAAAATGTCCCTGAAATTTCATGTTCCTATACATCATCACCCAAATTTTTCAGGTCCTCTACCTCCTCTAAAATATCTCTACCCCCAATCTTATACTCTGCATCCCATCTTTGCTTGCCAAATATTAAAACCTAACACTTCATTACATTTAACTGGTAGCCTCATTCACTCACCCATTCACTCAGTCTATTCAAGTTCTCTTGCAAGGCTACAACATCTGTTCTAATCCTCATAGATCCACCACTTGGCATCATCTGCAAAGAACTCATTGTGGAGCCAGCATAAAAGAAGTGGAAGTAACCAATTTCATGACCAGGCAAGGAGAGTGACTTGGTTGGTGAGAGTAGCTAAAGAGAGGTATGAACAGCAGTTAGCTAATGAAACCAAGAATAATCCTAATGAGTTCTTTCGATATGTAGCCAGCAAAAGAAAGAATGATTATGGAATGATGACATTGATTGGAGGAAATGGTATAAAGACAGCTGTTGCAGAATGTGTGGTGGAGATACTTAATGAGCAGTTCATAAAGATCTTTCAATCTTGTGAATGTGACTTCGTGGAGAGATTGAGAGCAGTTGATGATGGGGAGGAGAGACTGACTGTAAGGGAGCAAGAGGTGTATGGAGAGTTGAGTAAACTACATGTAAATAAGGCTGTGGGACTTGATAATATATCACTGCGTATTCTGAAGGAATGTGCCAGAGAGTTGACACCTGCCTTGACATATTTTTTTAAATACGAGTCTTGCACTTGGTCAAGTTCCTAAAGAGTGGAAGGAGGGCAAGATTTTGCCACTTCATAAAGGAGGTGATCGAACTCAAGCATCAAACTATAGACCTAACTCTGTGTTGTGGTTAAGTTGTTGGAGAAGATTGTGAGAACTAGGATCCAGAGTTGAGTTGACAACAATGGTATAATCTTTGATGGACAGCATGGATTTGCTAGAGGGAGGTCATGTTTTAGTAATCTCTACTTACTTATTACAATAAAGTGACTGCTTCCTTGGACAGAGGAGAAGGATACACAGTAATATACTTGGATTTCGCAAAGGCTTTTGATAGAGTACCTCATGATAAGTTGACAGTCAAACTAGAGCAGATGGGGTTGGATATTAGATTAGTGCATTGGATTGGAGACTGGCTATCTGATAGGTATCACCAAGTTGTGTATGGGGTGCGATATCCAGGAAAAGGAAAGTCACTAGTGGGGTGCCTCAGGGGTCTGTTTTAGGGCCATTACTATTTAACTTGTATATTAATGATATTGGCGAAGATTTGGATGGAGATATTCAGTTGTTTGCAGATGATGCAAAGTTGGGATGAACCATAAAGAGTAGTGGATAAGGATCTAAAATTTAGGGGACACATCACCAAAATTGTGAAGACAACACAAAGGTTTCTGTGAATGATGCAGAGGACACTGACATGTAGAAGTAGGGAGATTCTTGTTCCATTGTATAAGGCTTTGATTAGGCCACACATAGACTATTGTGCCCAGATTTGGTCACCGGGTTTTCAGAAGGATGAAGAGATGTTGGAAAGGGTCCAAAGGAGACTGACTAAGGTAGTTTCTGACCTCTGGAATGTTGAGTATGAGGAAAGATTGAGAAGATGTAATTTGCAGAGTCTGGTGGAGAGAAGGAAGAGGGGAGATATGATAGAGACCTACAAGTTGGTAAAGGGTTGTTATAAGATCAATGGTGGAGAAGTTCTACAGAGAATAGTGGGAGATCAGGGGAGAACCAGAGGTCATCCCTGGAAACTGTATAAAGAGGGTGTGAGTAGGGGAGTGAGAGGAAGTTTTTTTTCGTGCAGAGTTGTGAATGATTGGAATGCCTTGCCTGAGAGTGTGGTGTCTGCAAGGAGTTTGAGTGTGTTTAAGACACGGTATGATGAGATGTGTGTGTGATAAAAGAACCTCCCAGATGAGTCTTTGACTCCATGAGGTCTTGGGAAATAATAATAATAATAATAATAATAATAATAATAACTGCATAGCATCATACAAAGTGCTTCCCGATGTCATTTGCATATAAATTAAACAAAGCTGATCCCAAAATGGATCCTTATGGCACACCACTAGTGACTTTGCTCTTCTGAAATATTGCTTCCCCATACACAACTTGCTGATAACTATCAGACAGCCAATCTCCAATCCAACACACAAATCTACCATCCAATCCCACATGACAAGATAGCAATATATCAAAGGCCTTTGCAAAATCTAAAATATACAATTGTGTATACATCCCCTTGTCCAATGCATTTGTCACCTTATTATAATAAGTAAGCAGACTACTAAAACATGATTTTCTTTTCTCAAACCCATATTGTCCCCCCCAAAGAGACTTCTGCTGGTGTCAACCCCATTCTGAATCCATATCCTCACTAGCCTCCCTAACACCTTGACTATAACTCCAGACAAGCTGATTGACCTATAATTCAAAGACTTAGTCTTATCATCTCCTTGATAAAGCGGAACAACTTTGACAAAATACAAGTATAGTGATACCTGTATTTAAAAAGAGGGAATAAAACAAAACCTGCTAATTAGAGAGGTATTAGTTTATTACCTCTTTAACCCCTTAACATACAAAGACATCTGTGAGTCTTTTGTTTATTGCACCAAAATTGATTTTGAATTTTGGTTTCACATATAAATACAATCGAATACAGACGCTAGACAATCTTGTGCCTATTTCCTTTCAGCCGAGAAAAGTTGCCAACGGATTGTATCGGCTATTTCGTTTGCATTTGCACAAATTCATCATTATTTTTCAAATAATGATGAATTTGTGCATTTCCTAGAAATGTTTATATCACCGAAATGAAGCCTGTTGGCTCTTTATATTTAAGTAATACAGTAGAATACTTAATGAAAAATTGAAAATATACAGTGAAAAAAATATTATTGAAATGTCAAAATGGATTTAGCAAAGGACACAACAATGGATGCAGTTTTTTTATTTAAAACTACTCATAGAGAAAAGAAGAGAATTTAATTTAGAAACTCATCTTTTGTTTATAGATTATGAAAAAACATTTGACAAAAGTACAAAGATATATACTCTTTGATATATATATATATTACAAAGAATAAATATACCTAATATTTTACTACATGCAATACTGAATATACACAAAGATAATGAAAATATAAACTATAAAAACAAAGATAATGAAAATAAACTATATTTGTATCTAATAATCTATAAACCAAGGAGTAAGACAGGGATGCCTTCTGTCTCTAGCACTTTTTAATATTTATATTAATGAAATATTAATACAGTGGAACATCTTAAACAATCTAGGTATAGAAATTCCCCAGAATAGCAAAATAAATATGTTATTATTTGCAGATGATTAGGTAATATCAGATAAGGAAGACAATTTACAAATAGCAATATATGATTTAAATATAGTAGAACAGTCTGGAATGAAAATATCCATAAATAAAACTAAATGGCATTTTGTGGACAAACTTCAGTTAGAAGTAAAACAGTTATTAATAAGAAAATAATAGAACAGAACTTTCAGCAGGAGAATTGATCACCTTCAATATGAAATGTCATATGAAGGAGAAAAAGACATAAAATTAAAAACTTCAAAATTTTCAGATTATAGGCCTGATTACATAGAACACTCAATCCACATATTGTACAAAAAGAGACACACTTGAAAATATAAATACTTTAGCAGTGCCCATATTATTATATGGCAGCAAAATTTGGGCAACAAACAAGATGAACAAAGAATAAAAACAAGTGAAATGAGATCCATGAGAAAAACTACAAAATATACATAGACAAAAAAGGAATGAAGATATTTTAAAAGAACTAAAAATAAAATCAAATAGAAGAAAAAAAAAGTAAAAAAGTAAACAATTAAATACAAAATTGGATAGAATATGTAAACCGAATGGCCAACACCTAATATCTTAAACAAATAATAAAATATAAACCCATTGGAAAGAGAAGGCTGAGTAGACCTCAAAATAGGATATTAGATAGATAATGAGACCAGAATAGACCAGTATGGTCTATATCCATAATCAGCATTATGTTGATGATGACAATTTTTTTGTCCTCTTTCCACTCCTTTGGCACTTTGGCCAGAAGGCTTATGTTAAAGAGGTAAGTTCAAGCTGTCGTCAACTCCCTGGAACATACCAACAAGACACATGGTGATATACCATCAAGTCCTATAGCCTAATTGACATCAAGTTTACTCAATTACTCATATATCTCCTGCTCAATCACCACCAGTGACTCTTCCATGCACCTCATCCCTCCCCCACATTGCTCTCAAGTTCTGCATTATGTTACATTCACAAGGATGTCTTGTGAATTGCTCCTTTCCAGTGGTTATCATTCTACCACTATCACTGAGTAACATCATCCTTCCATAATCATTCTTCTACTGGCCACATATTGAAAAAAAAAAAAAAAATCCTAGGATTTCTTTTGGCCTCATTTACTAACCACTGTTCATACTGCACTTTTGCTACTTCTACAATGCCTTCTTCCAAATTGCATGCTTCTGCTCTTCAGTCATCCATTTTACACCTACCTTATTTAATCTCTTCATCTTTTGAATACACTCAGACATTGCCTCTATCAGATAGTTCTTGAGTATGGACCAAACAGCATTGCTTTCATTCTCATCCAATTCCTCATTCCATGATATAACTGCAAGTTGCCTCCTGAGTTTGTCATAATCAACAGCCTTATGGTTCCACATATATCTCTTTCTCTCAGATATTCTGATATGGTTGGTCACCATCCAAGTGATCACTTCATTGTCACTTTCACCAACTGGAGGAAGATTTGCACCTCAGTTACAATTATCCTGTAGTTATTCAAGTTCTTCCAATCTCTCTCTCTCTCTCTCTCTCTCATTCCTGCATTTAGGGAGGGTGGTTGCAAAGCCTCAATGTTACAATGCACTTACTATTTGAGATAAAAATAAACTGGAAAATTTTAATACAAATGACATAGTCTTATAACAGAAATGCATAAAATTTAATATATGCAAGACATTTCTTAAAACAGGATTAGGTAGGACTTATTTATTATTTATTTGGCTTCCTTGTAAGGTCATGATTTTCTGAAGTGGTTCTGTATAATTTACTCAATTAACAATCCATTAAGATATACTTTCATCAAACTTAAAACCAAAAAAAAAACAAAAAATTAAAAAATCATAAATGCAAATTTAACATTAAGAGCCACAGATGTAGCCAATCTGAAAGAACAGATGGTTGTCCTATTTCTTTGTTACTCAATGTCAGCCCAGACTACTTTTTCATTATAAAGAGTAAAGGTATCTACTGCAATTCATAATAAAAAAAAGTTGCAGCTTCCAATTATACTGCTTATAATTGTGTTAGATGTGGTTTATATGTAGTTTCAATTAGATGCTAATTAGTTTTAGCATTACATATATTAAATTTGGCATAATATACATTTCATAGCACAGCATATGGCAGTGATGAGGATATGGGCCCTTTACAAAAAGCTCAACTTTGAGAAACTTCATGAGATGCAGTATCTAAGAAATGTTTTTTTTTTTTAACCAAGCATACGTGGACTTTGGTTTGAATGAGAGAGTGTGCAGGAAATGTTTCGAGAACAAATTCCAGAAGAGCAAGTTCAGTAAAAAAAAAAGTGAGAGTGATACAGTGGATATAACAGAGAACAGGTGTGGAAATGTGAGTGATGGAGATATAGACTAGTGGTTCTTAACTGGTGTTCCACGAACTGGTTACAAATGTTCCACCGGTGAAAGATGTTATGACAATTTACTACAAAGCAGCATGCTAATCTTACTTCAAAAACTAAAGATTATTTCAAGAGATTGTTGAATATGCAAATTAAACAAGTAAAATATTTTGAAAAGACTGTTAAAATTTCTGATAAGGCACAACTTGCATCATATAAGGTAGCTGAATTAATTGCTGTAAAATTAAAACCACATACCTTATCAGTTTCTAATTTTACCAGCATGTTGTGGAATAGTAAACATTATGTTTGCCGAAGAAGCAAAAAAGGAAATTATGAAAATTCCTCATTCGGACGATACAATTAGAAAATAAAATTAAAGAAATGTCAGATGATATAGAGAAAAGATTTCCCAATAAACTTTCCAAACAACATTTTGCTTTACAATGAGTCCACTGACATTAGCAGTAAAGGTCATATACTAGCATTCGTTCGTTTCATTAATGAAAACAAAATAGTGAATCAATTTCTATGCTGCAGAGAACTTACAGAACGTACACAGGACAAGATATTTTTACTCTGTTACGTCATATTTTGAAAATTTTAAAATTTCATGGGAGCTGTGTGTGTAGGAATTTGTACGGATGGTGCTCCATCAAACCCTATAAAAGGATTTGTTACCCTTGCAAAGAAATAAAGCCAAATATTATATCTACGCACTGTTTTTTGTACAAAGAATCCCTAGTTTCAAAAACATTACAGGCAATATTAAAATCTGTACTAGACCAAGTTGTAAATATGGTAAATTACATCAAGACCTTTAAAAGGATGATTTTTAAAAAAACGTTGCATATCTATGGAAGCCAAGTATAAATCTTTGCTTTTGCACACTGAATAAGATGATTATCCAGAGATAAAGTGCTATTCCGAATTTTAGAATTTAAGAATGAATTACTGGCCTTTTTCAAAATGAAGGTACAGATGCTTTTGTAAAATGTCTTCAAAATAATATTTGATGTGCTAAAATGGCATATTTAGCCAATATTATTAATTACTTAACTAGCATTAATACAAGTATCCAAGGAAAAAATTAAAATATTTTGACATCCACTGACAAATTGTGAGCTTTTCAGAAAAAAGTATCTTTTTGGAAAAACCACATATCAGGAAAAAATACAGTGGATATGTTTCCTTCGATTCCATAATAAAATGTCGAGGGAATTATTTCCATTATAACAGAACATTTAACAATATTGGAAGAAAAGATTTCAAGTTACTTTCCTTACTTAAATACACACATTAACGACTGGACACGAAATCCATTTAGCACAGTTGATACGAGTTGTGAATTTTCGTCACAAGAAGAAGAACAATTAGTTACCTTGTCAATGGATCATACTCTAAAAATTAAATTCTCTGAAATAACTCTTGAGGAATTTTGGATTTTTGTCCAAGCTGAATACCCAGCTCTCTCCACAAGGGCACTGAAAATTTTGTTATAGTTTTCAACATCATATTTGTGTGAGCTCGGTTTTTCAATATTAACCAATATAAAAACTAAAAAGCGTGAAAGACTTACTAATATAGACAAAGAGATAAGGGTAGCTATATCACATATTAGACCTGATATTGCTGAAATCTGAAAAGCTGACAAGCTCAAGTATCATATTAAAATAAGTTCCATTTTTATAAAAGGCAAGTTCATGCATATTTTTATTGTTAGTTTTATGACCCTAATGCTTTTGGTGTTCCCCAAATTTTTCTTATAATCAAAAGTGTTCCGTGACTCAAAAAGATTAAGACCCACTGATATAGACAATAAGAGTTCATAAAAGTAATAAGAATGACAACATGGATGATGTGAAGAATGAAGAGTGGGTAATGATGATAATACACTTGGAATTCTTCATAAGACAAAGCATAAGATTGAGAGAGAGAGATTTCTGTGTGTGTGTGGGTGGGTGGGTGGGTTGTTGGGCGGGCGGGTATCAGAGACAAGTGAGTATGAGAATGAATAAAAAATGCTGAATAAAGATTTGCAGGCAACAAATCAGAACGAGATAGATAATACAAAGTGTAAGGAAGCTTGTGGGCCTAGGAGGCTACAGCAATTTATGTACACTAATGCCAGGAACGTGCAGAACAAGGAGGGGGTGGGGGGGGGGATATTAGCATTGATTAATTTGCTTGGGCAAGAGTTATTGGGGTTAGTGAGATATGGCTGACAGAAAATGATATAATTAGTGAAATAGAATGTAAGGAGTATGGTATTTTTGGTGAGAAGAAAGAACAACGGGGACAAGGGTATTACTAAGGAGTATGGCAAGATAAAACAGGAGCCAAAAAGAGTAGACAAGGGAGTCAGTGAAGGAGGTGCATCAGAGGCCATCTTGTGTGAGACAGAGGTCAACAAGACAATATATAGTCAGGAAATGAGAAGGATGATGCAGATGGTATTCATCAGCAAATAAGTTCAATCAGTGGATGAGTAATTATTATTGGAGTCTTCAACAATGGGAACATAGATCAGAAGGAGGAAAGGACAGGAAACAGAATTTATGCATCTACTAAGAAATAATTACCTGGGACAGAATGTGATAGAAGGACTAAGGATTTGAGAGTGCTCAATCTAGTAAATGCATCAGATTTGTTTATAAGTAGGTAACTATATTGTGACCTGATGGTGAGAATAATCATGCAGTCATAGCCTGGAAGACAGATAAACATGTAGAATTTTCTGAAGGAGTATATGTGAAATCAGAGAACTGGTAAGTATGAAAAATAAGACTACCTGGAGCAGCAAGTCAAGGGAACTGCAGGGGTTGAATGTTTAGAGCACATGGGAAATGATAAACAGGTGTTTGAATGAAGTAGTAATAGACTACACACCAAGATAAATCAAGGTGGGAATTAAATAGATGGATAGCATCATTACATGGTAGCCACATACACACACACAAAAAAAAAAAAAAGAGGAGTTTGTGGAGGAAATTTAAAGAGAAAGGTGAGCAGTACATGGTAATACTAGTTACCCTTCTGGTGTGTGCTAGAGAAAGTAAAGAACTTTGCCAGAATAGAAATTTCAAAGAGATCTTTTGAAATGTAGCAAGTAAAAGAAAGAATGACTACAGTAGAATAATTCTGATGTACACTTATAGTAGGGCAGAACGAGACAGACAAAATAGTTGAATCACTAAGGGATCATTTTGCAAAGATGTATTATCCAGTCATAAAATTCATTGTAGGAGATCCACCTTAGACAACACAAAATCTATCATACCACTCCTTAATCTGATCCACTGCAATGCATTATGCATTCCATGTTCTTACCATTGCTCTCCATGCAAAAAAAGAAACAAAAAAAAAGCTCACTTCTTACCCTATTACTCATTACTCCCTTTACAACTTCCAGGAATAGTCCCTTCTTGCTTCTTCCCCTCATTCTGTCATATCAAAAATGTCTCTGGCATCAATCTGGCAATTTCCTTTCAGCAGCTGAAATGTCTTAATCATACCCCCCCCCCTCATTTCATCTTCTATTCACCAAACTCAATAATTTGCATGCCTTCAGTCTGTCCTCATAACCAACAATGGTGTCCTGACACCATTTTTGTTAACTGCCTCTGCACCCTCTCTAAGATTATTTCATCCCCTTCACAACCCATTGAACTAGATTTGAGCACAGTAATCCAGATATTCTGATTAGAACTTTAAGCAATGGAACTACCACCCTTTTATCAGTGCTGGTCAATATCTTCCTCAATATTGCAGCAAATTTTCTGGGTTGTCTTTACAACTTTTATGTATAAAAGACATGTTACATGTCATGACATGTCTTTTACATGTCTAAGGTAATTTGAAGTTCAGAGGACATGTCTGTAATCTGAACTTCAAATTCCTATCTACAATCATCCCAATATCCCTTACTTCTTCCAATATAATAATGAGTTGTGTAGTGGAGTAGTGTGCCCTATCACTTCTTGGACTCTTTGGAGGTGTCGTAAAAATAATACTAACCTCACCAAGTGAATGTGAAGCATCCCATCTGTGATTCCACATTTCAAAACCTTCTATTTAGCTGACTTAAACTGAACATCAGCACTATTATTAATAATAACCATTTGAGCTTCACATCATCTGAAAACAACTTTGGATTGGATTATATCTTCCTGTAGTCGAGTGACAAATCATGACATTTCAGTATTAAGAATACATCCTCTTCATTCACTTCTAAGACTTCATCCTTTCTCATCCCTCTAGAAATAAAGCCATCTTTACCAGGATGAAACCCTTTAATAAAGATTGCATAACTAATGGTCCCAGAACTGAACCCTATGGAACTCCACTTGTAACCCTCCTATTCTGTGATAAACTCTCTGATATCTATCAGAAAGCCAGTTACTAATCCAATCCACTAACCTGATATCATATATTGCAACTTAAATACAAACTTGAACTTAGTATGTGGCACCATGTCAAATGCCTTTACAAAATCCAAAAAAATGATAGTGTATGCCTTACCCTCATCCACTGCACTTATTACCCTATTATAAAAGGCAACAGATTACTAAAACAAATGCACACCTTTAAAAAATCCATGCTGGCTGGCCTGCAACAATATTGTCTTTCCAATTCTGTATAAGAGCTCTTACCAATTTTTCCAAAATCTTAACATCAGAAGAAATACATAATGGTCTATAATTTGAATGGGTGGTGGTAGAATGGACTAGTCTATAATCCATTCTATTCTACCTTGTTATCCTTATACAATGGTACTATACTCCCCCCCCCCTCCACTTCTCAGGAACTTGCCCCATTGCAAAAATGGGTTAACCTGGTCTTGCAAAATCTCATCTAGTCTCCCTGCCTTGCTGACATCTAGAGTGTTCAGTATTAAGAATACATCCTCTTCATTCACTTCTAAGACTTCATCCTTTTTCATCCCTCTAGAAATAAAGCATCTTTACCAGGATGGAACCCTTTAATAAAGTGATCACTAAATACTTCAACTATGTTATTTGATATCCAGTCATAAAATTCATTGTGGGAGATCCACCTTAGACAACACAAAATCTATCATACCACTCCTTAATCTGATCCACTGCAATGCATTATGCATTCCATGTTCTTGCCACTGCTCTCCATGCAAAAAAAGAAACAAAAAAACTCACTTCTTACCCTCTTACTCACTATTTCCTAATGCCACAAAAAGGATGTGCTCATCTGATAGCAAAGAGGGACAATGTAAAAGAGTAGCAAAAAATTGGTAAGAAAGTTTTAAAAAAGTGAACAAACGATCTAATGAACTTTGCAATCGATGGTAAGAATGACAAAAGTGATACGAATGTAGTGGAAGTTGAAAAACAGAGTGCAATTAAGGTAAGGTAAGGAGTGGAATTGATGACAAACAAGCATGTATGGCTGGCACTAAATTGAGAGAGTGAATGAGAGTGAAAAAATGATGCAAGATTTGAAAGCTGAGTTGATTAAAATGAGGCAAGAGGTGAAATGAACGAGGAGTGAAATGAAGAGAATTTGAGATACGTATGGAAGAGTGAAGAAGATGAAAACGAATAATGTTGGTAGGAAAGATGTAACGAAAGACCCATGAGTGAGATTGTATGGGATTCGATTATTAGAGGTGTGGTAAACGAGAAGATGCACAAGGTGTTTTCCTGAAGGTAAAATGAATAGAGTGAGTGAGGTGTTGGATAAGAGGAGTAAGCGAGCAAGAGAGATGGTAGTGTTAATAGGAAGAAATGATTTAATTGGGAACAAGGAGTGCATAAGACTATCAGGAGATTGATGAGAAGGATAAAAGATAATAGTGTGATAGGAAAGGTGATCAGTTTGTTCTCCAGGTATGAGTGATGAAAATCAGACAGACAGGGAACGTTGTTAATGATATGTTAGCAGAAATGTGTGAGGTGAAACGAGTGCAGTTTATTAATGTGGAATGAGTTTGAAGAATGAAATGAACTGTATAAGAGTGATAGACTGTATTTAAATGTTTTTGGTATGAGTCCTTTGAAAAGACTGCTGCTGCTGGAAGGTAGAGAAATGAGTACAGAGAATGAATCTGATCAAGTGAGAAGTAATGTGAAAGAATAGGAGAGTAAGGAAGGAGAGACTGAAGTGATGGTTATGAATGAAGAAGTGGGTAGTATGAATATAAGGAATGAGAGAACAAGTGTGTAAGAAAAACAGGGAAATAGGGAGGCTTAAAGTGGATATGAGAACACAGAGTGAGAAAGGTTGATGCTCCAAGAGGATGTGAATGTGTGTGTGTAGACAAAAAAGGGAAGGGATGACCTGGAATCAAAGGAAAACAGTTGGATTTGAAGAAAGTTTAAGATGAATAAGGAAAAAAAGAAATGGCTAGAGTTAAGTATGGAGAAGTCATATCTAATAAGTGGTATCAGTAAAACTTGTTATAGATCCAGGAATGAGCTCTTATGTTTGTATACAAATGCTAGAAGTATAAGAAACAAGACAAATGAAATGGTTGCATTAATTGAGTGTTTACCTAAGAATTGTTGAAATATGTGATATATGGTTGGATGAGGATGACATCTTGACAGGAATAGAGATGCAAGGTATGATGTGTTTCGTGAAGATAGAAAGGGTAAAAAGGAAGGAGGGGGAGTGCTATTGATGACAGAAAAAGAGCAATGTCAATAAAAGGTAAAGATGTAAGAGGGAAATAGTGGCAGTGATTTTGAGGAAGTATGGTGTGAGACAGAGATGAATAGAATGAACAACAGTGGAGTCAGACCCAGAAATGATACCAAGGTTGAAGTAACGCAGAAGTCATATTTTCATGTACGAATAGCCAAAAGGTGTCACACCTTATTTTTAGATTAGAGATAGTTGGAAGTTTTTCCACTTTTCCAAGTGCAGAGTCTAGTAGATAGGATCAAGAGGGGTAATATGATAGGGACGTACAAGTTGGTAAGGCTGAGTTGTTATCGGATCAGTGTTGAAGAGGTTTTTCATAAAATGGGGAAGAACTAGAGGTCATCCCTGGAAGCTGTATAAGGAGGGTGTGAGCAAGGGAGTGAGAAGTAAGTTTTTTGCATGCAGAGTTGGGAATTATTGGAATACCTTGCCTGAGAGTGTTGGTGTCTGCAGAGAATTTGAATGTTTTAAGGCAAGGTATGATCAGCTGTGTGTATGACAAAATGACCACCTAGATGAGTCTTTGACTTTTTCAAATCAATCCATTGTTTTCATTCTACTTTGTAATTAACTATTGTTACCACTGATGATGGCCTATAATATTCATGCTGAAATATCTGACCTTAAATAAATAGTATTATTTATCCCTTGTGTTTTTTGTATTAATTGAAGAAACCTCTCATGGCATAAGTATCTCTAAAACAACGTGTAGTAATAATAATAATAATACGGGATCCTAAACTAGCAAATAGCAAACTATTATCCTACTATAAGATAATAATCTTCTTCTCCCTTTCTAGTAATAGGCCTAGTGGCCCATTACTGTTTCTTCCCATCTTTTCAATGGCCAACTCTATTCCTTCTCCCTTGAGGTGATATCTCTGTATCAGTCTCCCTTCACTCATTCTTTCTGTATGGTGTCTCCATCTCTCTCTCTCTCTGTCTCTACAAAGATAGATGTAGTTTAAAACATATATCACCTCAAGTTCCTTTAAGATATCACTATTTCTTTTGAAGTCAAGTCTATTATATCCAGCTGTTTTGTGCATGAATCGCATTTCAGAGCTTATCAGTCTTTTTCTATCTGCTTGATTTATGGTCCAAGCTTCTGAAACATATGTAAGGATAGGTCTTGCTATTGAGATATGGATTTTTATTCTTGTTTTCTTGCTAAATTTGGATTAAATATCTGATTAATAGTTTTTGCTATTCCTATATAACTGGTTATTTTATGTTGCATGTCTTTCACTCGTTCATAAGATAAGTGGTAGCCTAGATATTTGAATGTATTAACCTGTTCTATAATATCATCGTTGATGCAAATTTTGCTTCTAATTGGGTCTCAGCCTTTAAATGCCATGACTTTGGTTTCAGAAGTGGAGTTATTTCCACATTGTGGAAATCTCCACTTCTGAAACCAATTGATGGCTTTTATTGATGATGAATAAAATTGTATCGATGTTGGTGTAATCATTTATATGAATGCCAAAACTGGTTGTTTCCCTCCATTCTCTTATAATATTATTAATATAGATATTAAAGAGGAGTGGTAATAGACTACATCCTTTTTTTCAGACACCTGCATTTATGTTCTGTGTTTCAGATTTTTGTGCAGCTATCTTTATTTTAATTTGGTTATATATATATATATATATATATATATATATATATATATATATTGAAAATTGCTTTAATTAACTGGTAAGGAATGTTGTCATCTCTTAAAATTCTAGTAGCTTATTATGAGTGATTTTATCAGGAGTCTTTTATAATCGATGAATAATGTGTGTGTCTCTAAATTGAACTCTCTTCTTTTTTCTATCAGGAGTTTGAGAGTGAAAAAGGTGTCAGTGCAGGATCTGCCTTTACAGAAACTGTTTTGTTTCTCTCCAAAAATATTTTCATAACATTTGTTTAATTTGGTCTTTAAGATACTTGAATATATTTTATATCCCGTGTTTAAAAGGCTAATGCCTCTAAAGTTTTGACATTCATAGCATTTTTCTGGTGGTAATTGGCCATTTAGGATTCTAGAAGAATTCATCTAGCATATTCTAGTAATTTGTATCTGAAGTTGTCTCCAGAGCATTTGAAAAAATTTCATATTGATACCATCTTTCCCTGGGCTTCTATGGTTCTTGCACTGTGTAAGTGTTATCTTTAAATCTTCAATGGTAAAGAAGTGTTGAATTATTTGCAGATAATGGTTCTGAGAGGTTGTCATCAATTATCTATAATTCTTTATAGTATTTAACCCAGTCCTCCAAGGTATGGTATTGATCTTGATCTTTCTCTAAGGTTATTATTCATGTGTCTTATAAATTTCTATGCTTGTGTTTGAAGTTTATCAATATTGTTTTCTAAATTTATAACAAACTTGTTCCATTGAATTCTGTCTTTTTATGTTTCTCTGTTTGCTATTTTGCATTTATATGTCAATTTCATCTTCTATTTGTGCTTAACCATTTTTTATAGGCCTTCCTTTTTCATCTATCATTTTCCTGATTTCTAGGTCCCAGTTACAAGGACCTTTTTTTTTCTTTGACTTTTTTTTTTTTTTCATTCCTAAGATGTCTCAGGCTGAACTCCTAAAATATTGCAGATATGATGCGATTCCACTCTTAATTAATAGATTCATCTGAGGATAGTTGCTGTAATTTTTCATTTATTTTTTGTTGATATAGTTTTCTTTTATCAGAGTCAGATAATGAGCTGACGTTGAACCCAAGTTCTCGGTTGTCTAATGGATATTGGTACGTTATCATCTTGGTGGGGGGGGGGGATATTGATGTCACACATAGATAATGATCTGATTCGATTTCAAAACCTTGGAAGACTAACATCAAGAATGAATCTACATATTTTATTTTTTGCTATTGTATAGTCTATAGTAGATTTCAATCCTCTTGCTGACCATATGAATTTATGAATGTCTTTGTGTTTGAACATTGTACTCATTAGTCTTAGATTATTGTAGATAGAGAAATCGATTAATTTTTGGCTGTTTCTATATTTTACTAATTCTCCAAAAGTTCCGACATGATTTTGGATTTTCATATTGCTATGCAAGCATTTAAATCACCCAGCAGTAATAACATGTCATATTTCTTTATTTTCTTTCTTATATTTTGGAGTTGGTTATACAAGTCCAAACTTTCTTCTTCCCTCTCCTGTGGAGCATATAATCCAAGAACTGTGAGATATCCTCTATTAAGTTTCAATCTAAGTTGTAATATTTTTTCATTCCAGTATTTACAGTTATTGATGTTGTCTTTGAGGGATTTTTGAATCATGATGATATTTTGCTCTCTGGTCCTCTTATAAGAGACAGTTATAAGATATTATAAGATTATCTTCTTCTTCTCTTCCATCTAAGACAGGTTGAGTTTTCTCTTGAGCAGGAACTTCCAGTCTTCTCTATTCCTTGCTGTTCAAAAAAGTTCCTTATATGTTCTACATCCTGAGATTCTTTATTAATTTCAGCCAGGTAATTCTTGGTCTTCCAGGTCTTTTTTCAGTTGGAAAAGTATTGATTAGGACATTAGGAAGTCTGTCTGCTTCCATCTGTACAGTGTGGCCAAACCATCTCAGTTGTTGTTTTCTAATTTTTTCTATTATTGTCTTTGCATACAATAATTCTTGTCTGACTGTGCAGTTTTTCTTTTCTATCCAGCTTGTTCTATTTATTTTTCATAAGCATTTCATTTCAAATGCCAGCAGTTTTTTCTCCTCTCTTTTCTTAACTGTCCAGGCTTCTGCTCCATAGATGACTGTTGGTATAATTACTGATTCGTATAATTTGATTTTGGCTTACTTAGATATCTTGTTTGTTTTCCAGATTTTCTGTAATTTTCTCATGGTGGTCCATCCTATCACTATTCTGTGTTTGATTGTTTTGAGTTGTCTACTTGTTCTCTTTGTTCTCCATTTAGGGTGGCTGAGATGGCAGTTCCGTTCCTCCCTATTTTCATCCCTTTTGTCTTTTGTATATTTATTGTCATGTCAAATGTTTTACAGGTTTCATTTAGCTTGTTTATCAACCTTTGTAGTTCATTTAGGGTTCTTGCAATAAGGATGAGATCATAAGACTATCATAAGATAATAATTAATTAAAAATTATATCATATGTATAAGATCCCCTGGTACAACTTGCAATGGTTCCAACATACCTAGCTTTAGTTCTCAAGTTTGAAATGTCCATCCAATCTTGTTCTAAGTTGTAAAAATGCAGTATACAATGCAGATGGAACTTCAAACCACAGTATCTGGTATAGGTAAACATGAAAACAATAATGAAAGAAGTTTCAGTGTTATTAAATAAATAGCTTTAGTGCATTCCCTCTCAAAATATGAATATAAATTAAACTTCTATTGTGAATTTTAGGTGACAGTTAAATAAACGTCACATTCTCAGATGTTGTTTATTATAAACAATAACACTGTCAAAAAAGACAAGATTTAGTTTCGAATATTAAATTCCACTAATAATGTTAAAATTTTATTTAACATGTAGTGGAATTCTAAAATATCTGAACAGGATGATTTAAGCAAATTTAAAAAAATTATTGCAATTTACTTACCTGGAATGTCACCATTTATTCTATTTCCAAACCTTTCACTTGGGGTTAGGGTAGAGTATGGATCTATATTAGAACGGCCAATATAGTCTTGCTTATTTTCTTCTAAACAATTGCATAAGATAAAAAAGAAATAAATAGGTTCTAAGTACATAATCTCTCATGCTTATTGATTTGATTATACTCTATATACATTTCTATAGAGAAAACATATCAGATTATTAGGTATCTACTAATCTGATATTTTTAATCAGAAAATAAAAAAGTTAAGAGGCAATTATATCAAATCTGTTAACTGAATGTGATCTATGAATCATTACACCCCCCCCCCCTTTTTTTTTCCCTCTTCCAGAGGTAAAAATTCAGATTTCCAGGAGAAACTGGCTAGCCATTCAAATGAAAGTCCTTAAAAACATGGCCTTCACCTCAAAGAGGATATTCAAACTCTGGAGTTTCCAAATGACATATTATTCTTCTCTGAGCACTAGAGGAATGACTGGAAATTAAGTTCCACTGAAATTTACAAAAATTGTACTGGAAATCATAATGAATAATTTCTTCTAAACAAGACAGACAAACTGGCCTTCAGAACACACACAATTTACAGACAAAAAATACTGTTGTTGATGATTGTGGGTGATAGATGGAGTTGATGGTAGTGGTGTCATAGTTGGAGAATTGAGTAGTAGTGAAGAGGATGAGATGTATTTAGCGAAGTAGAGTGGTGTGCCCTCCCATGATGAATCCTTGGACTCCCTGGAGGTGTCACATAATAATAATAATAAAATAATAAAGACTATTGAAAGTCAATGCATCAGTCATAGCATGATATCAAATTGCTTATACAGGTGGCATAAAATCAATGACTTTACTGCATTTGTTTACTAAGTTTAAATACAAATTGTATTTCCATTTTGAATTGGCAAAGGAGGTAGACTGGTGTAGGATCGCGAGATCATCAGCATATATATATTTGCTTGAGCTGATATGTGGTAAGTCAGACATGTAGATGTTAAATGGTAAAGAGGATAACAGAGAGCCCTGTGGAAGACTGTTGTGGAGGAATCTGGGCCTGCTCTTTTTTCCACTAATATGGACCCAGATCTTTCTGTTGGAGAGAATGAATTCAAAAAGCTGGAAAGTTGTTTTGCACCTTATGATATTGCTTAGCTTTAGGAAGAAGCACCTGATCCAGACTGTGTCATAAGCTGATGTTAGGTCAAGGAAAGTGACCACCTATGATGAGTCTCTGACTCCATGGAGATTGGATGTTAATAATAATAATAATGCTATCCCCTGTCCTCTACCTATCTAGTAGATTCTGCAAATTGCATTTTTTCAACCTTTCTTCATACTGAACATTCCAGAGACCAGAAACCACCATAGTCAATTGTAGTTTTGCAAAGGCATTTGACAGAATACCACATGGAACTCTGTTATGCAAATTAGAACAAATGGGGATGGATATGACAATGCTTATGTAAATAAGAAGGTGGCTGCTGCACAGATATCAAAAAGTGGTATATGGAGGCACAGAATGGAGGTAAAAACAAGAGACTAGTGGTGTCCTGCAAGGTTCAGTGCTGAGGCCACTGTTTAATTTGTACATAAATGATGTAGGTAATCACCTGAAAAGAAATATTTAGTTGTTTGCTGATGATGCAAAATTAGGTACAATAATAGTTAATCAAGGTGATGTGGAGAGCTTGCAGGACAATTTAAATAGGCTGTCAGTATGGTTAAAAGATAATGGGTATCAGTTTCATGTGGAGAAATGTAAAGTTATGCATTTTGGGATAAATAGATTACAAGCTGTGTACCACATTGATTGCACTGTACTCCAGGGAATAGATGAAGCTACAGATTTAGGGGTGGTGGTAGATAGATAGTTAAAGTTTAGAAGACATATTTCTAAAGTTATTAAGGTAGCCATAAGATTACTTGGCTATTGAAGAGCACATTAACAAGTAGAGAGAAGAGCAAGTTATTATTCCTCTTTATTATTATTATTATTCGTGACACCTCCAAGGAGTCCAAAGACTCATTGCAGGAGGACACCCACTGTACAACTCTCTGTCTCCACCACTACCGAACCTCTACTGCCAATCAACTACATCAGTGCCATCTACCATCCACCACCACAAGTATTTTTTGTCTGTAAATTGCGTGTGTTCTGAAGGGCCGATTTGTCTGTATGCAGGATGAAAAACCAGAGTTTTCGGGAGAAAAAACTCTGCTACCTCCGTATGAGATCGGCTAGCTCACCTTCAATTAAAAAGATCCATATAAAGATTCCTCCCATCACGAACTCAGGGCTTTTCCAATCAAAGGGCGCAATGTACCGTCGTTCTTCCAGTTGCATTACAAGGCCTTGATATTTCCACATCTTAAATTACCATTCCTAGGTCTGATCTCCTGGGTTTCTTGGAGATAAGGAGGCCATGGAGAAAATTCAGAGGTGACTGACCAAGATGGTGAATGGTCTAGAGAAATGTTCCCTATGAGGAGAGATTGAGAGTGTGTGGATTGTAAAAGTTTGGTTGATACTAGAAAAATAGGAATATGATAGAAGCATTTAACTTGTTTAAAGGGTTTTATAAGATTGATGCAGGGGAAATGTTTCAGTACTTGACTGCAGGGGCCAGAACAAGGGGTCATCCCTGGAAGTTGAATAAAGGTGTGGTTTGTAGGGGTGTTAGGACCAAATTTTATGCTTGGAGAGTTGTGAATGAGCAGAATGGGTTGCCAGAGTCAATTGTGAGTGCTTTGTCTGTTAATGGGTTCAAGAAGTATGATAGATTGTGTGAATAGTTTGGGTCTTCAGACTCCATGGAGGAACCCATATACAATAATAATAATAATCAATTTTAAATGACATTTAAAAAAATAAATAAATAAAAAAATAAAACAAAGACATTCTCAGAACATTTCCATGGCCTATACCCAAAGTTGAATATAATGTCCAAGACATCTCTAAATGGAGGCAAAGGGGGACAACAGACTGAAGGCCAAATCTTTGCCATGGACTGAATATAAGTTTGATTCCATGCTGCTGATGACAGATGAGTATGAAAGATTGTATAAATGATATAGGATGAGTGTAAATTCTATAGCATAACTGGAGGTGGATATCAACAGGACCTGAAGACTTGCTGGTATATGCAGTACTCAGATAGTAAAGAAGGCATGGAGTGCTACCATATATCCAACCACAGTGAAAAGGCAATTTGCATTCTGATAACTGAAGAATCATATAAGTGAAATATAATTACACAGTGCTCTATCATACGTTGGCCTGAAATGTGAGTCAGTCAGTTAATTGAAGGTTCATTTTTTTTTGAAGGTCAGATAAATGGTAAATTATATATGTTTGATTAATGGTAGGAGGAATGAATGCTAGGTGCTTTTTTCTAGAGATTACATTTTAAAGTGCCACAGCATATTAAAAATGTAAGTAATGTCAAGGTGCTACCATATATCCAACTACCATATTTTATAGAACTTGGTGTATTAGTACACCAAGTTCTATAAAATACAATTATATGAGGTAAATTCATAAATATGAATTTATGAATTAGTTCACATTAGTTCTCCTTTCCATAAAGCACATTGTTTCCATAACTCAAATCTTAACCATGCTCTGCTGCTGACAGAATACTCCATATATTTTAATGATTTCCTAAACCTTGTAGTGCACAATCAAAGTTTCAAGATATTTCATAGTCAATAGTGTAAACACTGACAAGGAGATGTAAACTTCAATGTTTACAATAAAAAATTGTGTTTCGTTTCTTAAAAGATACATCTCACTTTGCTCCTTCCTTACTTTTGATAACATTCAGACCTGTAACTCAAGATGATTTCTTAAACTTAGTGTTGTTCTATTCAAGATGTTACTACTCCTTTTACCACCATAAATCCTCAATCTTTCTAACCTTACATTTGAAACACAGCACTAAAAACTCTCTAAAAATGCCCACAAAAGGACAATATACTCAACAAATGAACTCCCTCTCACAGATTCTTCTAATCACTTTCTACAGATACTATTTCTGATTTATGTCTCTTCTACAGATATTTTCATGGATGCTGCTTTATCTTCCATTTCCTTTAAATATACAAATTGTGAGCAGTCGCTCTTCAATATCCATATTCAGTATCCATATACTTATCAAATATATTTTTCATACTCATGTTGCACTCCATCCACTTCTTTGCAAAGGAAAAATCTTTCCAATTTTCTCCAAGCACTATTGAGCAAGAAACACAGTAATTTTCTTCTTTCTCTCTAATTATTTACCCATATAAACATATCACTTATGCTTATTATAGATTTTGCAACCTTTCATTTGTCCATGCGTGTGTGTGGGGGGGGTTTGACATAAAAAAACAGACACCGAAACAACTAATTTTTGAACTTTTTCTATGTTAGATAAGGGTTACACACTCAATAATCAGTAAAACTAATTTTACATTATTTTACAATAAAACAGTAAGAGAATGGCATTGTAATGATCAATGTTACAAGGGACAGTGTTGTATACATGTTGTTGAGATGTCTTTATTTTTAGTAAATATTAATGATATTGCTACTCGTTATTGGTGGTATTTTCTTTATTTTTTACTGTGTTAAGTGTGTCTGTTTAATCGTGACTATTATTATATGAGATTGTTTCAAAAGCATTTTATTTCATGACATCAATGCAATGATACCAGCATATAGGATTTAGAACAATCTAGTGTGTGTATGTTAAATATATATATTCATTGCTGAGAGTGAATGGTTTTGTGGTATAAAAGCAAGAATAGAAAGGGGGGGGTGTTAGAAAACTTTCAAGAGTGAGTGCAGGAAATGCAAGTAATGTGGAAAGTGGAAAAATGAGTAACTGATATTAAAGATGTAAGGCAGGATTGTGAGTGTGTTGTACAGAATGTAGTAGAAGCAGTGAATGACAGCATACTAAATATGAATCAGAGTATGAAAGAAGCAGATAAAAGTAATAATGTGGATGATAAAGTGACAGTACAGACAGAGATGCAGAGAGAAATAGAATGCTTAAGAGAACTCCTTCACAGGATAAATTGTGAACTCAAGCAACTGGAGAAATGATTAGCATGTGGTGCAGCAGGAAGGAGAATGAAAGAAAAAGTGAATGGGAAAAGTATAAAAGTGTGAGAAAATGGGAGTTAAGAGAAAATATTGTATGGGATTTGATGATAAGAGGTGTACTTAACATTGTATTGAGAAAGTGACAAAATCATGGTTCCCAGGTGAGAACATCAAGGATGTTAGTGAAGTTAGACTGCAGAAGGAAGAAGTGATTGTTTTGGTAGGCCCAAATGATTTGAAAGGTGAGACACATGCAATGAAAGAGGATATAAAGTTGTTGAAAGAAATAAAAAATGAAGAGTAAGAAAGTAAAGATTGTGAATCTGCTGCCTCAGGTTCTCCATTCACAGTGCAGTTGACATTTCAATGATTCTGCCTATTTTCATTGTCTTTGTCTTTTTATTGCTGACTTCATACCATATCTATTACAACAGTTATTCAATTTAGTCAGGGAATCTTTGCAGGCTTGTAGCAGATTTATTTAGAAGTATAACATCATCTGCATAAAGCAAAGAGCTGACATTAACATCTCTAATTGTGATATCATGTTTAATACCACTTTCTTCATAATGTGATTTTTTAATAAAATTATCTTACAAGTATTTTATCCAGTGGGAGAATTTCCAAAAAAAAAAGTTCAATGTTTTTTTTTTTTTCATCCACAAATTTTTATACATGGAATACAGTTTCCTTCATATGGAAAAGGAAAAAAAAGTTAATAAATCCATTAACTGTCATTTGAATTCATTTTACTAATAGAATTAAGAAAAAAAAGTTTTCTCTTAATTAAAAATAATAAAGTGAACTTACCTAAATGTTAAAACATTGCACAACAAATGTTATAAATAATACTTCTTTAATAATTAAACAAGTGGAATTTATAATTTTTTATAACTTTCCAGCACCATCAAGAGAACTTGGTCAGTGTTTCAAGCACCAAGGTGCTGAATCCAGTATTTGTAGTGCACAAATACAGATGAAGTTACTTTGCTATATATATATATATATATATATATATATATATATATATATACACACACACACACAGTAAAACCCTGAAGTTACGCGGTAGGTGGGACCAACAAAAAGAGCGTAAGTCGAATTCGTGTAACTCGGGGTATAATTTTGCATATAATTTATATATACAAACATACAATTGAGACCAAAGGTTTACAAAAACACCTATATTTTTTAAGAAATATAATCATAATTGTAGTTTTTCGTACATAAAAAAAAGAAAGTTATTTCGATGTCGATGGTTTCATAAAATCTTAAGGGGGTGCTTAAGGGTCAAAGCTGTATAACTGAGAGGAGACCTCCACATAGCCTTTAAAGGAATGCGGAGAACCGACCAGGGCTTCTGACCTAATGTCCAATCCTCACCTTCTCGTGGTGCACCCTGTTGGGTATCTACTTGGATACTGAACGGACGAGGATGGGCTGGCAATTTGGGATTTAGCCGACCAAATTGTATTCTTATTGGTTAAACCAAAATATAGAATGATGGTACAACATGACAAAATTTCATGCCGGCTGGGGCGTCGCCCGGTTAAACAAGGCCCCCGTTGTTTTCGCCAGGGAACCAGGGCGAACAGCGAAAAGTCAGCTACTGGAACAAATCTGAAAACAAACCCCAACTCAACATCACCAGAGTTAAAGATCGGTACTATCAACGTAAGAAGCCTGAATGGCAAAGAAATGGAGCTAGCTGAGGAATTAGATAAGTACCAGATCGACATAATAGGGGTGACTGAAACAAAAAAGACCAAAACTGGTGAGATCTTTCTGAGCAATAAATACAAAATGTTATATTCAGGCAATGACAATCAAGGAAAAGAAGGAGTAGCCATAGTATTCAACACAAAATACGAGGCTAATCTTCTTGAATGGCAGTCAGTCTCAAGTAGAGTAATGTGGGCAAATATGAGAATGGGGAACTGGACAATGAGACTTATTTGTGCCTATGGTCCCACAGAAGGTTCTACTAAGGTAGAAGTGGAGGAATTTTTTGAGGCTTTAGAAAAAGCAACTGACACAATGAAAAAGGAAAAGTTGGTCCTTGTTGGGGATCTAAATAGCAGAGTAGGAAATGATTGTGAGACATACAAAAATATTTTGGGAAAATTTGGAGAAAAGAGCAAAGCTAATAATAATGGCAAATATCTGTTGGATTTCTGCTCAGGACATGGACTGGTTATTACTAACACCATGTTCCAACATAAAAATGTGCACAAATTCACATGGAGAGAAGAGGCTAGGAATAAGAAAAGTCTCATTGACTATGTTATTGTTGATAGTGATGTTTTCTCCTTGGTGCAGGACACCAGAGTGTACAGCGGATTTGAAATTTGAAGTGATCACTATTTAGTCTTGAGCAGGATAAAATTGAATTTCATATTGAAAAGAATAACATGTAAGAAAGTTTTAAAGCGAATAAAAGTTGAGCAGCTCTCAGATGTGAACTGTAGACTAAAATACAGAAATATTATTGAAAAGAAAATGAAAGAGTTTGAGAACAGAAATCAAACCTTGGAGATTCAGTGGCAAACTCTGAAGGAAACATTGATTGATTCTGCCAGAGAGGCATGTGGTGAGGTTGTGTGCAAGGATAAAAAAATCAGAACTCCCTGGTGGACACAGGAAGTTAAAGAGGCAGTGAAGGAAAAGAAGAAAGCATATCAAAAGTTCCTGGCAAATAAGTCAGCTTTTACTCTTACAGAATACAGAGACAAATGTAAGAAAGCTAAACAGCGTGTAAAACTTGCTAAACAAAAGTCATGGGAGGACTTTGGTAAGAATATAGAAAATAAATATCAAGAAGGTGGCAAAATATTCTGGAGGTTGTTGAAGAAGCTTAGGAATGGAGGAAAGAGTGCTGTAAAAGGAATTAGAGATGATAAAGGTGACATGAAAACAGGAGAAAAAGATATCCTTGAAGTATGGAGTAATTACTTTGAAAAACTGCTAAATGAAACAAGCAGTGATGACAGCACAGTGATAAAAAACACTGACCAGGCATGCAGTCAGGAGTACATATCCATACTTGAAGTAGAAAAAGCCATCAAAGGCTTGAAATGTGGAAAGGCAGCAGGAGTAGATGATATTCGACCAGAAATGCTGAAGTATGGTGGTATAAGAGTCTTACAGTGGCTGCACTGCATAGTTCAGAAAGCCTGGACAGAGGGACAAATTCCCGATTATTGGAGTAGAGCTCTCATAGTACCCATATATAAAAAGGGAAATAAAACTGAATGTGAGAATTACAGAGGTATTTCTCTACTGAGTGTTCCTGGCAAGATCTATGCAAGTATACTTGAGAAACGGTTGAGAAGAATTGTGGAAGAAAAGCTTGGTGAAGAACAAGCTGGATTCAGGCCAAATAGAGGCTGTCAGGATCAGATCTTCACTTTACGACAAATAGTCGAGAAAGCATGGGAATATAACAAAGATCTGTATTTAAGTTTTGTCGATTTGGAAAAGGCATATGACAAGGTGCCAAGAGAGAAGCTATTCAATACGCTGCAGTTATATGGTGTCAATGGGGCATTATATCAAGCAATACTTAGTCTTTATTTGAGTTGTGAGTCAGCAGTTAGAATTGAAGGAAGTACAGGAAGATGGTTTAATGTTAAATCTGGTGTGAGACAAGGATGTACATTATCCCCTCTGTTATTCATTATCTATATGGATCACATTATGAAGGAATGTGGTATTAAACCTGATATCAAAATTGGAGATGTTAATGTCAGCTCTTTGCTTTATGCGGATGATGTTATACTTCTAAATAAATCCGCTACAAGTCTGCAAGATTCTCTGACTAAATTGAATAGCTGTTGTAATAGATATGGTATGAAGGTCAGCAATAAAAAGACAAAGACAATGAAAATAGGCAGAATCATTGAAAATGTCAACTGTGTTGTGAATGGAGAACCTGTGGAACAAGTAAAACATTTCAGCTACTTAGGCACAATTTTTACTGAAGATGGTAAACTAAATATAGAAATAGACAACAGAATCAGCAAAGCTGGTATGGTGGGAAGTCAATTGAATAAATTCATATGGAATAAGAATGAAATTAGTCTGAACACTAAATTAGCTGTATACAAGACTGTGTTCAAACCAATTTTAACTTATGGATCTGAGAGCTGGGTCAGAAGTAAAACACTTGACCAAAGACTAGAGACCGCAGATATGAGAGTCCTAAGAAAGATTAGAGGCGTGAACAGATGGTATCAATGGCAATATCATATTAAAAATGAGGATATTAGGAAAGAACTTGACATTGTCAGCATCCCGGAATGTGTTAGCAGAGCTAATCTCAGATGGTATGGTCACTTAAATAGAATGGGAGAGGAAAGATTAGCAAAACAAGTGTTTTTTGCCAGGTTGGCAGGAAAACGACCCAGAGGAAGACCAAGATATAGGTGGATTGATACGGTACAAAGTGCCTTAGACGATAGAAATGTAAGATCTGATAATGTTGGAGTCTTGACAAGTAACAGACTGATTTGGAGGAAAATTGTAGATAGGAAGTTAGTAATGATGTAATTTTTTCATGTAGTACTGTCATATCCTGTACACCCCTTGAGGGTACATGACAGGAATTTGATGATGATGATGATGATGATGGTTTCATAAAATCTAATAGATTCGTCTGACTGCATAATGTCTTTTTCTTGTCACGCAAAATTTCTTCATAGCAAGCTAATGATTTTTTTATTCCTTGCCTTGTGGCAACAATTCATTCCTCGTTAGAATCTATGTCCTCCAAAATCTGTAGACCTTTCTTTTATGATTGTTCTTACTGTGGATTCCTGTAGATCGAACTTCTTTGCTAGCTCACAAATTTTCATTCTGCCTTCAAAATCCTTAATAATGTTGAGTTTTGTTTCCAAAGTCAATGTTTTTCTTTTTTTGCTAGCTGTAGAAGAATCGGACTTGCTTCTTTTGGATGACATTATTATTTTTTATGTGATAAAATTTTTATCAAGAACATAACATTAAACAATCGCAAGATTTGTAGACTATAAAAATCGTGTATGAATGGAGACCGCACGAAACACGTCAGTGCTTGTTCACAGCATGTGCGACACTGGCAAATGTGGCCGGCACCTGAAAGATATGACTTCTGGTGAGGCGTGAAGCAGGATGGGAATACATACATATAAGAAACCACGTAACTCCGGATTTGCATAAGTCAGGGTAGTGTAAGTTGGGGTATGACTGTATATATATATATATATTCAATCATGTGCAGAAGTGAAGAGAATATTAATGGCCATTGCTAAGTATCATCTGGGAGAAATATAGAACACAATACAAGGAGAATTGTGGTAGTTTTTGTGCCTTCAATATATGAAGATCGAAAAGAAATTAAAAGATAAGTTAGAAATGTAAATTGTAGATTGGAAAAGAGATAAGGGTGAAATTTATTGTTGAAATGGACCCAGTAAAGTCTGCGAGTCATAACACTGTTTTATTTAGGATTCTCGGTGTCATGGTTTTGTTTCTTCAATGAAATATGCTGAGACTTTCATAGAGGAGGTAAATTCAATCTCGAGTAATTAAACTGTTGAGATGGTTTTAGTAACTTACTCAATTATGCTTAAAGTAACTTTCATGTAGAAAGTGAATTAAGTTATGGAAGTGTTTTGGACATAACCTGAAAAAAAAAAATTCAGTTGTTTGCTGATGATGCGAAATTAGGTAGAGTAATAGTTAATCAAGGCAATGTGGAGAGCTTGCAGGATGATTTAAATAGGCTGTCATTGTGTGTGTGTGTGGGTGCGCGCGCATGGGGAAAAATAATGGGTGTCTGTTTAATCATAAGAAATGTAAAGTTATGCACTTTGGGATACATAGATTACAAGCTGTGTATCACATTGATGAAACTGTACACCATGAAATATATGAAGCTAGAGATTTAGGGTTAGTAGACAGAGAGTTAAAGTTTAGAGGACATATTGCTAAGGTAGCACAAAGATTACTTGACTAGTGAAGAACACATTAACAAGTAGAGATCTTCTTCTTCTTATTGTGCTATCTTCTATCAAAGGTCAGCGACCATCTTGGCGAACAAACTGCACTCTTGTGCTAATCTGAGCAGTTGTGCACTGCTCTTTCCTGTCCACGTCATAAGTAGAAATAAGGAAGTAATTCCTCTTTATAAGGTCTTGATATGCCCACATTACTGTGCTCAAGTATGGGCCTCTGGGTTTCTTGGGGATATGGAAGCAGTAGAGAGGATTCAGAGGTGGGTGACCAATGGTGAGTGGCCTGTGCCCTATGAGGATAGATTGAAAGTGTGTGGATTGCAGTTGACAGGAGTAAAAGAGGGGATATGATAGAAACATTTAAGTTGCTTAAAGGATTTTATAGGAGAGATGCAGGGGAAATATTTCAGCATTTGGCTAGAGAGACCAGAACAAGGTGTGTGTGTGTGGGGGGGGGTCATCCCTGGAAGTTGAATAAAGGTGTGTTCAGTAGGGGTGTGAGGACTATATATTTTGCTTGGAGAGTATCAAATGAGTGGAATGGGTTGCCAGAGTCAGTTGTCAGTACTTTTTCTGTTAATGGATTCAAGGAGAGGTACGATAGTTTGTGTGGATAGATTGGGTTTCCCACAATGAGTCTTCGGACTCCATGGAGGTGTCCAAATAATAATAATAATAATAATAATAATAATAATAACAATAATAATAATAATATAAGAAGACAACTTATGTATATTACGAGGGTGTACTGAAAAGTTGTGATAATCACCATGAAGGAATTGAGGAAGAACCATGTAACTTACACATTATTCTACATATTCCCAATGAAGTGTTATAGACTTGATACAATGCTGCTGCAGCATTTGCAATCCTCTGAGAAAAAAGTATTTTCCTTGTTGCACAAAACAGTCCTCAGCTGCTGATATGACTTCATTATCTGTAGTAAATTTTGTTCCTTTCAAGTGTTTCTTTAAATTTGAGAACAAGAAATTGATGGGACCAGATCTGGCAAATAGGGGGCTGATGGACATTGAAAGCCCAAGTTGTATATTGTCTGTTGGGTTTCATGAGCAGTGTGAGCAGGTGCATTGTCCTGCAAAAGCAACATGCTTCTACCGAGGTGGTATTTTTCCTTCAGTACCTCCTTCAAGAGCTGTTGAGTAAACTGCTGCTGCTGTAACAGTTTCATCTTTTTTTTTTTTTTTTTTTAGGTACCTGGTAAGGATTACACCATCCATATCCAAAAAGACAATGGAAGAACCTTTCCTGCAGACTTTTTGGGTTCAAAACTTCTTTGGCTGTGGAGAACCTTTGTGTCTTTACTCCACTGACTGTTGTTTGATCTCTGGGTCATAGTGATGAAGCCTTATTTCATTAGCAGTCACAATACAAGCCAAAAAATTTGCATTCTGATTTCTCAAAATGACCTTAAATCCCTTGATATGACAGCACACATTATCTCTTTTGGTTGGCATTCAAACATTTGGGGATCCACTTTGCTGAGAGTTTTGCATGTCCAGATGTTGGTAGATAATGACCCCAACTCATTCCCTGGAATGAGTTGGGGTCATTATCTTTTGGCTGGTGTCTATCATTCAAGGATCAATGTTTTCAGCTGTGATTCTGTGGAAGGCTTTTCCTGACCTGAGGGGGGGGGGGGAATCTGTTGTCCCAGGATGCCCAGTTTTAAACTTGGTCGACCATCTCGCAATTGTTGGATATGCTGGGGCACAGTCCCCTAAAGTCTCACTCAACGTTTGGTGAATCTCAGTTGCAGACTTTTCTTGAGCACGAAAAACTTTATGACGGACTGCATCTCTGTGTCTTTGAATTTCTTCAAATCCTCTGATGTGTCTTTTTATATATCCTAAAAGAAAAAGCAGAAATTATTACAATTTGAAGAAATATGTGGATTAAGGGGTTTTAAGATATGGTCTTTCTTGTGGTTATATCAGTTGCTTAAATATCATTTTTGTTCTAGGTATTTATCAGAACTTTTCAGCCCCCCCACTTGTATATCCTGGGATACAAAGCTATATGCAAGTTTGATTTATAGATTCATTTCATGATGTTTTTCTACTTATTTCAAGTTGATTTAACCACTTGGAAATGAGAAAGTAAAATGAGAGGATTGCAAGCAAAAAAAAAAAAAAAGTAAAAATACACCCCCTCCAAAAAAAAACAATGCAAGTTGAGCATTTTATGCTGCAGCTCAGTATATCATATGAAGTCTATATTACTGAAAGATAGTATGCAGGTAGTGCACAAAGCAAGTAGCAAAGCCATTACTAAGTAATTAGCAACAGTCCAAAATTCCACACATTAGAGTTTAAGAATCTATAATAACTTAACACTGTGTGTCCTTTTCTCTTTCTTCCCTTTCCTTATCTGTTTCCTAATAAATTCTAATCCAAGAAAAACTGTTGATATGAATGACGAATACTTTTAATATTTGCTGATTTTTCATCTGCAAAATACACAGATAGAAGACTTGCCTTCTGAATAATTCCATGAGTCAAATTCAGAAATCACTTGTCATACAGTCAGATTCAACATTTAATTGTCTTACATTATCATAAAAGCAGAAACAATATTAAATACATACCTGAATTATACAATGGACTAGCTGAAATTTCTTTATATTCTTGACCTGCTGCTTTAGAAGGAGAATTTGGTTCCTACACAAATTTATATAACATTGTTAACAATAATGGATACATATTATTTACTCGCTCTGAAACAAAGATAATAATAAGTGACGAGGATAAGGTAAATTTATATCTACTGAATATATATATATATAAATTTATATAAAAATAATTATTATTTTATATAAAAATCAGCAAAATCTACAGAAAAAACAATTGCAACAAATATCAATAATACATGAAAAAAAAGAAAAAGCTTTTAAATCCACTTCAACAACATTATTATTATTATTATTATTTTGCAGGCTTCTCCATAGAGTCAAGCAGACATTGAGGAAGTATTATTCACCCATACTTGTCATACATTTCCTTAAATTATTCATTTACCAATGAAGTATCCACGACCACTTTTGGCAACCCATTCTACCATCAGAGCAAAAAATCTAGCAACCACCTTGCTAACCACATTGTATCTTATACAATTTCCAGGGATGATCCCTGGTTTTCTCCATTCCTGCAGCATATTGAAAAATAGTCTTCAGTGTCAATCTTATAAAATCCCTCTAATAATTTATATGATTCTATCATGTCCTCTCTTTTTTGCCTATTAGCTAGTTTTTTTTAAGCTCACAGACCAAGTTTTTCAATTCTCATAGGGAGCTTTTCATATACCTTCCACAATCTTCATCCTCACAGAATCCAGGTTTCCAGATCTCTGCACAATAGTCTGGATGTGACCTTATAAAGGGGAATAATAACCTCAATATCCCTACTTGTATTTTCTACAACAGTAACACCATAATCAGCTGTGCAGTTTTGGCCACCTCTGCATTATGCTACCAAAACTTCAACTCTCTGTACACACCTCCAAATATCTACCTTCATAAATTTTCTGTGTTCAGTTCCACAATATAGTACACAGTTTCTAAACTCTTCTTCCCAAAGTGAATCACCTTATACTTGGCCACATTAACAGTTTGAAGCATGGTTGGATGAACTTTGTGATGGTGTGTACCTCCCAGGATGAGTCTCTGACTCCATGGAGATCGGATGTTAATAATAATAATAATTATAATTACAGCAATCCCTCGATTAATGTACCTCTGATTAGTGTGTTTTCGATTAGTGCATCATTTTTTTTCTATACCCAAATTCGATTAATGCGCCAATATATATATCTTAAAAATAAATGTTACAGATTTTAAAAATTTTCTATGTATACATTTTTATGGCTAACTATTTTCAAAAATCACTGATCAAAACGCTATGTCATTTGCTAATTACATAGCATTTTGATGATCATATCTCATGCCTCCTTTGCAATTGTTTTCCTTATTTTTTTATTTTAAAGTATATTCCCAACCTTTAATTATGAATAAAAGAATTAGCAAAAAAGTGGAAATATGAAAAAGATTCGAAAAGTAATCTCATTGAAAGACAAACTTGAAATAATAAAAAAAAAATGAACGAGGTGAGTCCAGAGAAAAGAAAAGACACGAACACAAAATGGGTGAATCAACTATACAAGCAATTTTAAGCAAAGCTGCTGAATACAAAGAGAAAGGTAAGGCTACTTCAAGTTCATCATGCATGCACTCAAAATCAAAGTATTATAAGGATTGAATTAGAGACTTCTTTCTACATGGATAGAAGATTGCAACCAAAAAGGGATCCAGCTAAGCACTGACCTTATTAAATCGAAAGCTTTAAGTCTCTTTGCAACTTTGAAAGAAATGGCTATCAATGATGGAAAAGAAGAATTTCACGCTAGTGCTGGTTTGAGCATTTCAAAAAGAGAAATAGATTACATAATGTTCTAATCGCAGATGAAGCTGCAAGTGCAGATAAGTAGGTGGCTGCAAATTACCCAGAGATTTTGAAGAAAATTGTGGAAGAAGAGGACTATTGTGACCAACAAATATTTAATGTCAATAAAAGCGGCCTTTTTCTGGAAGCAAATGCCTTACAAGACTTTTCTGACCAAATCAGAAATCTCAGCCTGGTTATAAAGTCGCAAAGTTGAATGAAATTACTGCTAGCAATATGCGAGCTGTTTGGAAGCACATGCTTTCACATTGTGCAAATGATTTTAGAGGCTTCCCAAATGAATCTAAGTTAATTAAACCTCATTCTGAGAAATTGAGCGATTCCGACCTGCTAAATTTAGATGCACCGGGAAGATCCAGAAAAATATGAAGAAAATTTAATCACTGACAAGCCCAAAGAGATTTCCATTCCATTGTATGAAAAAAAGAAACAGAATGCCTGCCGAACTACGTTAGCTCAATTCTTTGTTAAGAAGCAGAATAATAAATTTATATTCTGAATATATTTTATTGTCTTTCAGCTTCATGGTTTTCCTTTAACTAGGCAGTGAGACATGCCTTAATTCTTTTATTAAAAAAATTAAGGGTCAAAAAAGAAATTTGAAATTTCCCATAGGTTATTATATTCGATTAGTGCATTTTTGATTAATGTGCCTGTTTAAAGAACACATTAGGCGCATTAATTGAGGGATTGCTATATAATAATCATACAGCCATTTACCTTTGTCCATACTGCCAGTTTATTTAAGTTAGCCTGAAGGATCTCTGCATCATCTTCATTGAATGTTACTCTTCCTAGCTTTCGATCATCAGCAGAACTGAATATTTCTCCTTAAGATCATTTCCTATATTACTGATGTATAAATTAAACAGTAGAGGACCAAGTACCAAGACCCGTGGAACACCACTAGTCACTTGTCTTCTCCTGGACTTAACTCCTCCATAAACAGCTCTTTGATTTCTTTTCATCAGCTGCTCTCTTATCCAAATCATCAGCTTCATAGTCATCTCCATTTTCTCCAATATATGCAACAGAGTTCCTCATGGAATCCTGTCAAATGCCTTTGCACAATTCAGCAATATCACAGTCACTTTCTTTATCCAAATGAACTGTCAATTTATTATAAAAAAGTAAGCAAATTACTAAGGCATGACCTACCTTTTACAAAACTATGCTGACCTATCAAAAAGTATCATATTCCTGTCCACTAAGTCCTGTATTCTATCCATCAATAATACATTAACCACCACTGCTGAGATGTGACTAGCTTATAATTTGCATCTTAGTGCCTCGTTTATTCAGTGGAACTATTTCCACTCCCTTGGAAACTTTCCAGAACTGAGGCTTGAATAAATAGCTTGATGGTGCCAATTCCCTTACATATTCACAGAATACATGGGAGAATGATATACAATATAATCTCATGGTTGTGTCCAGATTAAGGTTCTGCAATCTCTGGGTGGTCAATACTTGCAAAATTATCACTCTGTAACTCAATTGTTTACTTATGCTACCTCCTTACCATTAAAGTCATTCTTCCATAATCATTCTTCCTTTTACTTGTCATATAACAAAAGAACTCTTTAAGGCTGTCTTTTAGTATCATTTTTTAGTTCTTTGTTGGTCTCATCTTTGCTTTTGTTACCTACCAACCATCAGCACATGTTCAATGTACTTATATGCATGCTAGAATGGGATATTATAAAACTACTGTGGAAAAAGGGAAGGTGCAAAGATCCCATGGATCTTTGACCTGTCTGACGGAGTGAACATTTAAATGGAGAAGTACTAGCTAGTTTAGGAACTTAGTAGGTGGCACCTGTGAATAAGCTACTCTAAACGTGTGCTCCCCCATTGTAATGTTACTGTAAGTGTTTTTGCATTCAAATTAATCAATAAACGGAAATCTTAACAGCAGGTACTAAGAAGCTGATTACTTCTGCACAACCCGATTTGATGCACTATAAGTGCATCAAATCAGTTATCCTTCTGATTAAAAATCAGTCATGTGTAAGTGCCTGCTATGCCTACTATGCAAAGCAAAGATGGCAGCAACAAAGGCCAACAATGAAAGAGCACCTCGTGTCTCGCTAGCATAGTGCTATTGATCACCGACAAACCCAATGATAATATAAAGTGCTGTAGCTATAAAATGAATGTTAATGATAAAAAAAAAGGCATATTGCGTGATTTCGGTTGCCACTGGCTACATGCTTCCTGTGCAAATATACATGAATCAGCACACAAGCTATTTATCGACCTCAACAGTTCTTGTTTCTGTTCGCTGTCCCTCCCTTCTGTAAAACAGTTCCCGAACTTAGGCAAACAAGTCAAAAACCTCAAATAGCACCTCAGTGCTATGTACGAAACTTTTTCCTCCGAAATCTGAATGCTGGAAGCTAAGCTAGAACTAATTGATGATCAGCACCACAACACAAGAGTGCCCTTGCCTACTAATGAACTTCGTGACCTAAACACATCAATGGTATATGACTTGATCAAGGCTGAAAAAACAAAAAAGTTCAACACCATTATTTTGAACTTTCCAATGGAAAATGGTAAATTACTAAAAGAATCAGCAAATTAGCAAAAGAATGCAACCTTGAATCTAGAAATATCGTCAAGTGCCATCGTTTCGGACCCATAAATAAAAGAAAGGAACAAAAGAAATTTCCATGCCTCATAAAAGTGACTTGTGACACACCAACAAGAGATTAACAAGATCAAGGACACATGCTCCCAACTGTGCATATATGCTTGACCTGACCTAACACTTGCCCAGAGAGAGCAAGGATGTCATCTTTGAAAATAACTCAAAGAAAAATGCCAAAATGAAGAAAACAATTGGATCGTAGACTATAACTAAGTTCAATTAGTGCAAAAATCAAGTGATGCCACTAGTAGCCACTACAGTGGCTACTATGCAAGACCCTTGTGGTCAAATATATACCCCATAGAACTTTGCATATCCACCTCACTAACATCCATGGTCTCAACTCCAACCTTAATAGTGATCACTACCATTTTCAGTCTATCAAATGCCACCTACTCTTTTTGAAAGAAACTCAACTCTCACTCCCTCCCCCCTCAGTACTATTCATCTCAATCTTCCAAAATTTACACACTATTTAACTCCTTTCAACCCAAGGGTGGTGTCTGTGCACATATCTGCTCTGACACAGCTTGCCAGAGAGTACCAAACCTAGAATTGCCCAACTTGAACCTTCTTTGGTTGAAAATAACCCTTTCCCACTCAGTCAAATTCATCTGCTGTCTCAATCGCTCCTATAATGCCACCAACCACTCTGAGCTCTTTAATTTCCTCTCCTTAAAAATTGATGGTCTCCAGTCCCATTTTCCCAATTGTGAAATCATCCTACTAGGAGATATTTAATGTCCACAACACCAATTGGCTTTCCTTCTCCAGTTGTACAGATCTTGCAAGCAGAGATGCTGAAACATTTGCCATCACTAACAACTTGCACAAAGTGGTCACAGAATGCCAACCAGAATACCAGGTAACCCGAACCACTCTGCAAATACCCTAGGAGATGAGCACTAGACTATAGTCTAGTGCTCATCTCCTCCTCCATGCAACAATGCTTACACAGCCTCTCCCATACAAGAGTAGCTTGGCATTATAACAGTACCAAGTGAGACAGCCTCCATAACTTCTATGCCTCATTCCCATGGTTGGACTATTGTTTCAAGCCTTCCAGCCCAAACACATGCACTGAACTATCACTGAAGTAATCCTTACTGGCATGGGCACATATATTCTCCACACTATTCTGAACTGCCATCCTCAAAAAACCCCTGGTTCTCCAAAAGATGTGCCAAGTTGTACAAATGAAAATCAAGTATACTATAACTGGTTCACATCAAGAACTCCATCCTCCTTTAGTGCTTACTCAAGCCCAAAACAGATGCAAGAAAACTATCAATGTTTCCAAAACAGAGCAAAAAGTGGGAAATTTACAGCCTGTCCAAACAGCAGCTGAGCCTTTTGGTCTCTTGCCAAAGCAATTGGTCGTAACTTTTGCCTAACACTACTCTCACCCCTATCATACCTAGATGGCTCTATTGCATCCTCATCCACAGAAAGAGCCGATCTCCTGGCTTCACACTTTGCTTCCAATGTACGCATAACTGATAATGATAAATGCCCCCTAAACCATTTCAGATGCCCAATATACAATGCTCCCTATATCCTTTTTGCCAGAAAGAGATCAGAAAAATATTGTCCAAATTAGACACAAAAAGTCTCCTGGCCCTGATGGCATTCCTCCAATTGTTCTGAAGGCTTGTGCACAAGAACTGACTCCTATCCTATGTCACCTGTATATATTCTCTTACTCCACTGGTATTTATTCCACAGCCTGGAAATTGGCCTAGATTCAACTCATTCCCAAGAATGAGTGACAAATCACTGCCGTCTAACTACCACCCTATCTTGTTTACCTCATTGATGGAGAAAACTATCAATTTCCAACTCCTATACTACCTTGAAGGCACCCAGCTAATAAGTGACCACCAGTATGGATCCTGTCACTGCCAACCAACAAATCTACTCTTACGTATCACCCACCTCTGGTCAAATGCCATGGAGAAATCTGGTGAATCACAAGTGGTTGCACTTGATATCTCCAAAGCTTTTGACTGGGTCTGGCACAAAGGCTTACTAAGCAAACTTCCATAATTTGGTCTGTCCCAGGACTTCTGCCGTTGAATTGCCAGCTTTCTGGCTGGACGCACACTGTGTGTGATAGTGGATGGTTCCTTATCCTCTCACCATTCAATTAATGTTGGGGTTCCACAAGGTTCTGTTCTTTCACCAACCCTCTTCCTTCTATATATCAGTGACCTACTTCATTTGACCTCCAACCCAATACACAGTTTTGCAGATAACAGCATATTGCACTTCTCCCTTTCATTTGATAAATCTTACTCTACACAACTCACCTCAACTTACAGAACATAAACCACCATGACCCTCAATTCTGATCCCCAAGCCATCCTCCAATGGGGTTCAGATAACCTCATCAATTTCAATGCTAGTAAAACCCGGTTCTGTCTTATTTCTTACAAAAAAAAAAAAAAAAAAAAAGAACAATTTTCTCCCAGTACTAACAATGCTCAAATTTCCAGATAAGATGAGATTTCCCCTCTTGTAATTATCTTGCCATCAAGCCTCTCCTGGCATAAACACATCACTAGGATTTCTCTTTTGCTCAAGATGTTACTTCACCTATGAACAGCTGTTAACTTTATACAAATCACAATTCTGCATGGCTATTGAATACTGCTCTCACATTTAGAGTGGGGTCTCTAAGAGCTTTCTCAATGCTTGACTCAATACAGAGAAGAGCAATTAGACTTATTAATGACACATTTCTTACCAACTCACTCCTCCCATTTTCACACAGATGTTTGGTTTCTGCAATATGTGTATTCTATAAATATTTCCATGGCAAATGTTCATCTGAAATAGCATTAATAATTTTCCCACTCTACTAAGCCCGTTGGAACACATATAGCTGATGCTCAACATTCCTTCACCGTTCACATTGAAACCCACAGAACAAGTTTCTTTTCTTCCTCCTTCATCTTTGGCACACTGATGTATTATGGAAAATTCTTCTCCGTGATGTGTTTCCCAAGGAATACAGTATACTGGCTTTTAAACAAAATGTAAACAAGTTCCTCCTTTCCCAATCCACTACCCATATATGGTACTAATGTACTATAGGTCGATCAGCCAACCTCTAGTGTATGGGCTGAACATTAAAAATAAAATAAAAAATTATCTAGCAAATTTTTATTAAAATTTTATTAAAATATAATAAATCAGTAATGTGTACAAACCAAGTTTATATTTTTCATTTAATTTTCAAGATGAGAATAATGTAATTATTTACAAATCTGTCTTATTCAATTTTAATGGATTTTTTGCTTCTGTACATTCAATAATCTAGAAAGAAATGAATCCATCAAAAGTGATAACTTCATTAATGTTAATACAAAGAAGATTTTTTAATACCTTATGTCACAATTTTTTTTTTTCTAAATTTAGCTGGAAGATGAAACTACAGCTATACTGCAAAATAGTGTATGAATATTAAGAGAAATTTATTTACATTTTATTTATTTACAAATTCATTTATTTTTGTAATCAGCCTAATACAAAAAAAAAAAAAAAATCAGAATTATATGCAAATTTGCATTACTGGAAGAGTGATCACATGCTGAGTTACTTGGTATTATTAAACAGTTTCATCTAGAAGTATAAAAATTAAAACAAATAAATAAATAACCTGTCTTGTATTTCTGGAAAGTGTATAACCAGTTAACTGATTATAAGCTGGTGGCCCTCCCATCTCTTCCTGAGTGGCAATACTTGGATCACTAGATGCCTTTACAAGATGACGATCAGTACCTGGAGGGGCAGTATCTTGTAAACCTATAGGCCTAGTGTCTGTTGTTAGATCAAGATCACTTTCAGGTGATGATGCATAACTAAGTCGCGATGTCATGGGAAATAAGAAGTCATCAGAAATAGCTTCCTCTGGCTAAAAAAATAAAATAAAATAAATGAAGTCCTATTTATTATATTGAAATTATACACACACACACACACACACCAAAATCTTTCTAAAATATAATCAACAGCCAACAACAACTATGGGTTCAACACCCATAGGTGTCTGATGCCATCTTGATATGATTCTTCCATTGCATTCTATTTTGTGCAAGATTACTCAGTTTGTGTACAGAGTTTCTGCACCATTTGGTGATGTCATCGCCCCATTCTCTATTTGGTCTTCCTCTTGTGCTTTCCTTCAATCATCCCAAACAGCAGTGTTTTTAATTTTCTCTCATCATTCATTCTATATATATATATATGGCCAAATACACATAGTTTCCTTTTGATTATTTTCTGGATCAAGTTTTCTTTTGGTTGTATTCATCTATATATTTCCTCATTGTTTCACTTTCTGGATCAAGCTTATTGTCAAGATCTTTCTGTAGCACTTCCTCTCAAATGCTAATATCCTCTTTCAGATTCTCTCAGGGGTAACCCAGGCCTCACATCCATAGAGCATTCTGCTGAAGATAATACAGGTTTCCACAATATTTCAGTGTTATAGCTCGGCTCTTCCATATTTTATCCATGGCTTTTAAGAGAGCTGTTGCTCTGGAAATTCTAATTTTTACCTTTTTTTATTTTTATTTTTTGGTTTAAGTCATGTGTCATGTGGCATCCAAGATATGCAAAGTGTTCCACATTTTCCGGTTGAAATCCTTCTATGATAACTTTGTTCAGTAACTCCTATTGTCCGAATATCATTTTTTCTTTTTTTTCCAAATTAACATTTAGCCCATATCTTTTTCATTCTGCATATAGTATTTGCAGTATCTGTTCCAACCTTGATGTGTCTTCTTCAATGTCATCTGCAAAGGAGAGGTTGTTTGCTTTGCAGATGCCATTTATTGAAATGCCTCCACCTTCTTCTTTAATCTTATCTAGTGTTCTTCAGATGTGTGAGATGTCTAAAATATAAAATTAAGTAGTTATAAAATTGGGCCATCAGTACTGTATATATTTCCATATTTCATATTTTAATTTTGTTTATGATAAATCTTAATTCCATTTTTGTAATCATAAAAATCATATTAGTGTAATTTAACTATAATGAAAATGTAATTTGTTAGCTTCTTAATGAAGTTGTTTTTCCTCATTATCAACTCCATAGTTATTAAGCTCACTGGCCTATTATAGCCAACTAATCTGGCTGCAGAGAAACCTGATAAAGGACAGAATAAAGAAATTAATCCTATCTACATCATCTGGTATGTGTTTAAAGTGCATTGTATTTTCTCCACCTAGATTATCTTCTTCTTTTTATTATTATTAATATTATTATCCTAAGTCCCCATGGAGTCATCACAGACTCATCTAGGAGGTCCCTTTTGTATACACACAGCTCATCACACCATTCACATTCAAATTCTTTGAAGACACCACACTCTCATGCAATGATTCACAACTCTCCATGCAAAAAACCTACTTCTCATCCCTTGCTCACATCTTCCTTACACTGCTTCCAGGGGAGACCTTTTCTCATCCAATTTCCCACCATTTTATGAAAAACCTATAAGAGTTGTTAGAAGTTGGTAAGAAGTTGTCCATCCTATAACTACCCTTTACCAACTTATACATCTTTATCACATCACCCCTCTTGATCCCACCCACTAGACTGTAAATTGCATTATCTCAACCGTTCTTCATATTCGACATTCCAGAGATCAGAAACTATTTTGGTCAATTGCTTCTGGACTGTCTCCACTGCATCTTCCTCCTTTCAAAAACCAGGCGACCAAATATGTGCACAGTATCTGTGGCCTAATCAGACCCTTACACAACGGAACAAGAATCTCCTTACTTCTTCAAGTCAGTGACCTCTGCATCATTCCCAGAATTTGTTGTGTTATCCTATAAATTTTAGATCCTTATCTACCATCACTCCAAGATCTCTTATTTTCTCCATCTCCAACAATATATCCCCACCAAGCATAAATTCTACATCTCATCTTTGTTTCTCAAATTTTATAACTTTACATTTTGCAACATTGAACGGTCATCCCCACTCCAATGACTATCCATTCAATCCATTCAAGTCTTCTTGTAAAGAAGACTTGAATGGATTGAATGGATACATAGTTGATGCATAGATGATGCATAGTTTGTCCCAACTTTGCATCATCTGCAAACAACTGAATATCTATATCCAAAATTTCCCCAATATCATTAACATACAGGTTAAACAACAATGGCCCTAAAACAGACCCCTGAGGCACACCACAAGTGACTTTCTCTTCTAGGATATTGTTTCCCATTACACAACTTGATGATACCTATCAGATAGCCAATCTTCAATCAAGTGCATTAGTCTAACATCCAACCCCATCTGCTCTAGTTTGATCATCAACTTATCATGTGGTAATCTATCAAAAGCCTTTGCAAAGTCAAAGTATACTTTTGTGTATCCATCTCCCATATCCAATGCTGCTGTCACCTTATTGTAATAAGTAAGCAGATTACTAAAACATGACCTCCCTTTAGCAAATCCGTGCTGTCCATCAAAGATAATACAATTCTTTTCAACCGAATTCTGGATCCTGATTCTCACCAGCCTTTCCAACACTTTATCCACATTTTAACCTGACACACATTGGCTATAATTTGATGCTTGAATTCTGTTAGATCCTTTATGAAGAGGTACAATTTTGCCTTTGTTCCACTATTTTAGAACTTGACCCAATGTGAGACTCATATTAAACAAATATGTGAAGGCAGATGTCAACTCCCTGGCACATTCCTTCAAAATATGCGGTGATATATCATCAAGTCTCACAGTCTTATTAATATCGAGTTTGTTTGTTTCTCCATATATACCTCTTCCTTACTCACAGTCAGCTTCTCTTCCTCATCATCCACTGGTCTGAAACTCTCCCTGTCACATTGACAAGGATGAAAGACCTTTATGAACAGCTCATTAAATATCTGAACTAAATGCACTGCAGCAGTTGTACTTATACCATTTTCTCCAATCAGTGCCATCCTACTATAATCGTTCTGATGTTTCCTAGCTACATATCAAAAGAACTTCTTAGGATTTTTTTGGGCTTCATTAGCTAACTGCTGCTCATACTGAACTTTTGCTACTCTTACCAACTGTGTCCACCCTCCCTGCCTGCCTGTTCTTTATATTCCTCATGGAATTGATTATCACCACTCCTCATATGTTGCTCCATAAAGGGGTGGTGCTAGTGAGCCAAGCGCTGTGGACATGTCTAAAAAGAGCTCCTGATTGAGATAAGTTATTCTAGGAATAATCAAGTATATATGCATAATTGTTTGAGTAAGAGTGGCTGTAAACGTTGTGCACTACCAGTATTATTAGTGTGGGGGATTTTTCTTGCCTAAACTTAATTACAAAATCGTTATTATTAGACCTAGTAACCAGCAGGGAAAAAAAAAAAAATGGCGGCAGCATTGTCATTGAATGATTTTAATTTAGATTTCAGTGTGAGGTCTGTTATATGCATTATTTTGATTACATAAATGATTTGTGGATGTTTAGGGCAGATGGAAGAAGGGTGTGTGCAAAGTGTGACCTGAATGAGGAACTGATGAATGCAAATATGAAATTGATGACAGACAGTGTTAGTAACGAGAATGTCACGGGGAACATGAGTGCACATTTGAAAGAGAGGTGAAAAAATGTTAAAAAATCAGCAAAAGAGAAAAAGAGTGATTTGAAAACCATAATGGATGTTAAAAGGGACGAAAGTGAGGCGAGAGTGGCGGAAGGAAATGAAATTGAGAGAAAGAATGAAACTAAATATGGCGTGATGCAGAAATCGAAAGTGAAAAAAATCGAAAGAACGAATGATAGTGAAAAAAATCGAAAGAACGAATGATAGTGAAAAAAAATGAATGAATGATGGCGAAAGTTGGACGCATGTTGGACTCAAAGTACGGAAACAAAGAAAGATGAATGAGAGTGAAAGTGAGAAGAATGATAGCGAAAGTTGGATGCATGTTAGACCGAAAATACGGAAACAAAGAAAGATAAATCAGAGTGAAAGTGAGAAGAATGATAGTGAAAGTTGGACATATGTTGGACCGAAAGTACGGAAACAAAGAAGGATGAATGAGAGTGAAAGGGAGAAGAGGGGGTCGAGAGTTAGAAAGATTGAATGATAGAGAGAATGTGTCGTGAGATTCGGAAGTTGAATTGGATTGGATGAGGCAAGAAATGAAATGGATGCAGAATGAAATTAAGAGAATTCAGGTCAAACAATTAAAATAAATCATGATGGCATGAAAGAGTTAACGAAAGATGAGCGAGTGGCGTTGTATAGCGACTCAATTATTAAAGGTGTGCTAGAGGATAGAATGCACAAGGTATGTTTTCCAGGCAGTAAAATGAGTAGAGTGATTGAGGTATTGGATATGAGGCGGGAGACAGCAAAAGAGTTAACAGTATTAATTGGTACAAATGATTTGAGAGGGGACAAAGAGCATGTCAGAATGTATATCAGGAGGCTTTTTGGAAGGATAAAAGAGAATAGTGTGACAGGAAGGGTAGTCAGTGTGTTGCCTAGGTATGACTGTGGTGGAATGAGGTGGAGAGCAAGGATTATGAATGATATGCTGGCTGAAATGTGTGAGGAGATGGGAGTACAGTTTGTTAATGTGTGAAATGAGTTTGAGGGACAAAGTGAGCTGTATTGGAGCGATGGACTGCATTTGAGTGGTTATGGTGTGAGTCGCTTGGAGAGACTGCTGCTGGAAGGTAGAGAAGTGAATAGAGAGAATGAATCAGATCGAGAGGGGAGTGATGTGGAAGAGCAGGAGAGTAAGACAGGAGAGATTGAAGAACTTGATATGAATGGGGAAGTGAGTGGTATGAGTATAGAAAATGAGAGAATGGGTGTGCAAGAGAAGCAGGGAAATGGGGAGGCTCAGGGTGGACAGGGGTACACAGCGTGAAAAAGGTGGATGCTCCAAGAGGAGGTGAGAGCATGTGTAGGTAGGAAAGGAATGGGATGACCGGGGATCAAGAGGAAACAACTGGAATGGAAAAGGGTTCTAAAAAGAATAAGCAGAAAGGGAAATGGTCCCAGTCGAGCATGGAGAGATCACATGGAGTGAGTGGTATCAGTGGAACTAGCTGTAGATCCAGAAATGAGCTGTTGTGTTTGTATACCAATGCTAGAAGTATAAGAAACAAAGCAGATGAAATAATTGCACTAATTGCGTCTGTTCACCCAAAGATTGTCAGAATAAGTGAGACATGGTTGGAAGAGGATGACATCCTGACAGGAATAGAGATGGAAGGGTATGATGTGTTTCGTGAGGATAGAAGGGGAAAAAGGGAGGGGGGAGTGCTATTGATGATAGAGAAAGAGTTATGTCCATACAAAGTAGAGATGCAAGACGGAAATAGTGCCAGTGGTTTTAAGGCAGTATGGTGTGAGATAGAGGTGAATGGAATCAAATACCTGGTGGGATGTTGTTATAGACTAGGTAATGTGGACGGTGGTGGTGATAGTGAAATGTATAGTCAAATTAGACAAGCAAATAAGAAAAGGGTGAACATTATGGATGATTTTAATTATGGCAATATAGACTGGAATGATGAGATAGCAACTGGAAGTAAAGAAAATAAGTTTCTTGAGTTGAGTTTTTGAGGGATAGCTACCTCAGACAGTATGTAACAGAGGCCACATTGAGGGTCTTGGATTTAGTCATCTCATCAGAGGATGTAATTATAAATGAGGTATCAAATCATCCACCAATTGGTGAGAGTGACCATGAGGTGATTACCTGGATGGTTGCCAGCAGTGCAAGGACCTCTGTCAGAAAAGGGTATATGTGGAACTACAGGGGGGGGGGTATGAAGAGCTCAGGAGACATCTTGCAGGTGTAGCATGGAATGAGGAGTTAGCTGGAAAAGAAATCAATGCAGCTTGGGGGATTTTCAAAAACTATCTAGTAGATGCAATGTCTGAATGTATTCCAAGGGTGAGAAGGTTAAATAAGGTAGGTGTGAGATGGATGAATAAAGAGATTAAGCATGCGATACAGAGAAAATGGACATTGTGGAGGCAGCATAAGAGAAGTGGAAATAACCAATTTCATGAGGTCTACAAAGACCAGGCAAGGAGGGAGACTTGGTTGGTGAGAGTAGCTAAAGAGAGGTATGAACAGCAGTTAGCTAATGAAGTCAAAAAGAATTCTAGGGGGGGGGGGGGTTCTTTCGATATGTAGCCAGCAAAAGAAAGAATGATTGTGGAAGGATGACATTGATTGGAGAAAATGGTATAAAGACAGCTGTTGTGGAATGTGTGGTGAAGATACTTAATGAGCAGTTCATAAAGATCTTTCAATCTTGTGAATGTGACTTCATGGAGAGAGAGATTGAGAGCAGTTGATGATGGGGAGGAGAGACTGACTGTAAGGGAGCAAGAGGTGTAAGGGGAGTTGAGTAAACTAGATGTAAATAAAGCTGTGGGACTTGATAATATATCACCACGTATTCTGAAGGAATGTGCCAGGGAGTTGACACCTGCCTCGACATATTTTTTTAATATGAGTCTTGCACTTGGTCAAGTTCCTAAGGAGTGGAAGGAGGGCAAGGTTGTGCCACTTCATAAAGGAGGTGATCGAACTCAAGCATAAAACTATAGGCCTATCTGTGTGTCAGGTGTTGTGGTTAAGTTGTTGGAGAAGCTTGTGAGAACTAGGATCCAGAGTTGGGTTAACAACAATGGTATAATCTTTGATGGACAGCATGGATTTGCTAAAGGGAGGTCATGTTTTAGTAATCTACTTTCTTATTACAATAAAGTGACTGATTCCTTGGACAGAGGAGAAGGATACACAGTAATATACTTGGATTTCACAAAGGCTTTTGATAGAGTACCTCATGATAAGTTGACAGTCATACTAGAGCAGATGGGGTTAGATATTAGATTAGTGGATTGGAGACTGGCTATCTGATAAGTATCAACAAGTTGTGTATGGGGGTGTGATATCCAGGAAAAGGAAAGTCACTAGTGGAATGCCTCAGGGGTCTGTTTTAGGACCATTACTGTTTAACTTGTATATTAATGATATTGGCAAAGATTTGGATGAAGATATTCAGTTGTTTGCAGATGATGCAAAGTTGGGACGAACCATAAAGAGTAGTGAAGATGTTGTGGCCTTGCAAGAAGACTTGAATAAATTAAGCGATTGGGCACGGAAATGGGGATGTGAGTTCAATGTTGCAAAATGTAAGGTTTTAAAATTTGGAAAACAAAGATGGGATGCAGAATTTGTGCTTGGTGAGAATACATTGTTGGAGGTAGAGGAAATAAGAGATCTGGGGGTGATAGTAGATAAGGATCTGAAATTTACGGGACACATCGCCAAAATTGTGAAGACAACACAAAGGCTTCTGGAAATGATCCGGAGGACACTGACGTGTAGAAGTAGGGAGATTCTTGTTCTGTTGTATAAGGCTTTGATTAGGCCGCACATGGACTATTGTGCCCAGATTTGGTCACCGGGTTTTCAGAAGGATGAAGAGATGTTGGAAAGGGTACAAAGGCGACTGACTAAGGTAGTTTCTGATTTCTGGAATGTCGAGTATGAGGAAAGATTGAAAAGATGTAATTTGCAGAGTCTAGTGGAGAGAAGGAAGAGAGGAGATATGATAGAGACCTACAAGTTGGTAAGGGGTTGTTATAGGATCAATGGTGGAGAAGTTCTACAGAGAATAGTGGGAGATCAGGGGAGAACCAGAGGTCATCCCTGGAAACTGTATAAAGAGGGTGTGAGTACGGGAGTGAGAGGCAGGTTTTTTTCGTGCAGAGTTGTGAATGATTGGAATGCCTTGCCTGAGAGTGTGGTGTCTGCAAGGAGTTTGAGTATGTTTAAGACACGGTATGATGAGATGTGTGTGTGCGTGATAAAAGGACCTCCCAGATCAGTCTTTGACTCCATGAGGTCTTGGGGTAATAATAATAATAATGCTTTTTTTTTCTCTGTATCAAATGCTTAATCTCTTCATTCATCCATTTCAGGCAAATCTTACATTAAATAATGTAGGATTGCCTAAATTATTTAACCTTCTGACCCTTGGGATACATTTAGACATTACTTCTACTAGATAGTTCTTGAATATCACCCAAGCAGCATTGATCTCCTTTCCACCCAACTCCTCTTTCCATGCTACAGATGCAAGTTGTCTTCTGAGCTTCCTCACATGGTTGGCAATCACCCTGATAATCATTCTCACCAACTATATATCCATCCTCTGATGAGATGAGATGATCAAATCTAAAATCCTCAATCCACGTGTGTACTCTCTGTTGCATACTGCCTGAAGTAGTTTTCCGTCAACTCCGGAAAATCACTCTAAATATTATTTCTGGAAATTTTCCATGTTACTCCTCTAAATTTGATATTAATATTTATGGCTATTTTTCCTATTTTCTTAAGATGTACCCCTTGTATTACATTATTGGCTTTTTTTACTCCAATTTATTTAAGACATTAATGATATTTTAAAGATATAGATGAACGAAAAATATGGAAGGAATAATATTTGACATACTTTTGTAGAATACTTCAGGTTGTCTTCTTTTGGAACAGCATCAGGAGTATAATGATAAAAATTATATAACTGAAATGAAATATAACTGAAAGGAAAGGGGGGGGGGGGAAGGCAGAAAATGTGGAGATGGAGCAGGATGCAAGCCATTTCAACTGAGTTGAAATGGTTCACACCCCATAACTCCCACCTCTAATCTTCATTTATTATATTTCATCTTTCTCCTTTTTCCAAAAAAAAAAAAAAAAATTATAGTCTATCCTTAATAATTCAGCTTTTATTTAATATATCTTCGATTTTCCACATTTTAGTTTTCCCACATATGTCTATCTCCACATTTTCTACCCTCCCCGACCTTCCTTTCAGTTATATTTCAGTTCAGTTATAAATTTTATGATTATATTCCTGATGCTGCTGCAAAAGAAGACAATCTCGAGTATTCTACAAAGGTATGTCAAAAATTATTCCTTCTATATTTTTCATTTATCTATGTCTTTAAAATATCATTCATGTCTTAAATAAATCAGAGTAAAACAAGAGTAATACAAAGGGTACTCCTCAAGAAAATCATTTTCCTTACTTCTGGTTGCTATCTCATTATCCCAATGTAGATTGCCATAACATACACATTTCCTGGTCACTATCCTCCACATTACCAGGCCTATAGCAACATCCAAAAAGTATTTCATTCTATTCATCTCTATCTCACATCATGCTGAATCAAAACCACTACCACTATTTCTCCCTTACATCTTTCTATCATCAGTGGCACTCCACCTCCCACTTTACCCTTTCTATCTTCGTGAAATACATCATAGCCTTCCATCTCTATTCCTATCCGGATGTCATCCTCAATCCAACCATGTCTCACTTATTCCAGCGATTGTTGGGTAAGTGAACTCAATCAATGCAACCATTTCATTTTCCTTGTTTCTGATACTTCTATCATTTGTATACAAACATAACAGCTTATTCTTGGATCTATAACTGATACTACTTATTAGATATGACCTCCATACTTTCCTCAATTCATTTCTTTTTCTCCTTACTTAACCCAGAACCTTCTTCAAATCCAACTGTTTTACTCTAGATTCCAGATCACCACCTTCCCTTTTTGTCTATAGTGTTTCCTTGTCCACCTTGAGTCTCCTTGTTTCTTGTGTGAAAAACTGAAGTTACCAGGAGGAAAACTCTACCACATTTATAAGACCAGCTAATTCACTTTTAGTTTAAAAACTGTTAAAAGATGTGAATGATAGATGGAATGTAAACATTAGTCTTTACCACCACCAAACATCACCAGTACTATGAGTTACAGAGGCTTGTAAAGTCACACATGATAATTATTTCAAGCTAACATTGCTTTGTCCTATCATGTTCTATTATATATTCATTATATATAACATTATACATTGTTGTTATATTATATATTCATTATATATTGTTATATTATATAGTCATTAATGGATAACAAATAAGAAAGAATATTATTAATGATTTTTGTATATGTTAGATCTATTTCTAGTAGCAACGCTTATACGTTGGTCATACATAACTGGTAATTAGTTTACGGAATTAACAACGCATATAAAGTATATTAATTAAAGGTAACTTTAATAAATAACTTCTATATTTCGGCAACATCACGTTGCCATCTTTAGGAACATAAAGATATGGTATGTGCATGCAGGCACTAACAAAAGCAAATGAAGAAGAAAGCAAGAAACTAATAATGTTCCTAAAGTCCTAATGGTGCCCTCTGGTGGGCTAATTTGGTTGACTTGGCAGTTGGGCTGAAGTTCTCAAAATATAAGTCTCCCAAATTTGGGGTAGTTTCATGCACCCAAATTTGTTGAGGTTACGAACGTTTTTTTAAAAAACGTTCCTAACCTTTTGTTAGTGCCTGCATGCACATACCATATCTTTATGTTCCTGAAGATGGCAACGTGACGTTGCCGAAATATAGAAGTTATTTATTAAAGTTACCTTTAATTAATATACTTTATATGCGTTGTTAATTCCGTAAACTAATTACCAGTTAGATCTATGTATTGTATTAGTTTAATCCAAAGAGTCTAATTTAGGAATTGTTAGTTTGATGCATCCTAATTTGTAAATGGTCTAAATTTCCAAATGAAAATAAGAAACCCTTACTTAGTTGCCAAGCAAGTTGCTAAAATCATTTATGCTGCAAAGGCATACTTCTCACTCATTTTTGAAATTATGGATTCTACAACCGTGTTAAAATAACTTTTTATTATCCCAACGTTTCGATCTTCATATCAAGATCATCATCAGGAGCATACATAAATATACAAGACAAGCTGCATTACATTTCAAACCGTAAGCTAGAGAAACATTTATTTGATCACATGCTACTCACTGGCATGACCTCTAGTGAAAAAAAAAAAAATTACATCAAGCTAATTTAATTACACGAATAAACATTCTTGCTTATAGATGGTTTTCCTTCCAGTAACAGTGATGTCCTTCTATTATTACAATTGTTATTTTTAAAAAATTTTTATTTAAAAAAAAAAAAATTATAAATTACAACATGAATAAACTTTCTTATAGATTTTTTTCTCCTTAACAGTGATGGCCTATTTTTCAGTATTAAAGTTGTTATTTTAGATTTAGGATCCTGGATTTTCTAGAGTCCTATTTATAGTTGTTCTTAGAGAGGAAGGATTCGTGGGACGAATATATGCCTTCCATATGTATGGAATTTTTAGACCATCATTATTGTTTAGATTGGGGTGGTTGATAATGATCTCACAAGCTTCCTTAAATTTGTGTTCATACCATGTTTTGGTGTGATGTAGACAACTAGTGCTTTTCCAGTCAATTCTATGTAAAGTGTTCAAGAGCATGATCAGAAAGGCCAGCTTCACCATAATTATTATATTTGATGGTTTATGTTTATGTAGTTTATGTTCTTTTTGTCTGATCGGAATTGTGCATCCCGTTTCTCCTATGTATGGTATGCTGCAGATACAGTAAATACGGTATACTCCAGGGTGAGCCAGTGGAGGGAGTGGGTCTATGGATGAGTTGAGTAAGCTTTATAATTTTGCAGGAGGTTTAAAGGTGGCTCTGAGGTTGTATTTTTCTAGTACTCTGTTTATTTTGTCTGATGTCCCTTTAATGTAGGGAATGGTTATAGTTTTACTGTGGTCTGGTTTGTCTTTGTTTTTAGTGTTTTGGCTGTATCCATTTTTTTGAAAAGTATTACTGATCACTTTAAATTCGTTTTTCAGTGCCTGTTCACTGGAGCAGATCTTCAGAGCCCTGTTTTTTAGGGTATTGATGACACCTAGTTTTTGTGTTGGTGATAGGAGTTTATGTGTATATATTGGCCAGTATGTGTCGGTTTCCGGTAAACAGTGAAGGAAAGATTGCCCGAAGGAAGACGTGTGACAAGTGTATCTAGAAACGGCAGTATGTTATGTTTTTCAATCTCAATTGTGAACTGTATACGTTTGGTTTTTCACTAGAGGTCATGCCAGTGAGTAGCATGTGATCAAATCAATGTTTCTCTAGCTTATGGTTTGAAATGTAATGCAGCTTGTCTTGTATGCTCCAGATGATGATCTTGATATGAAGATCAAAACATCAGGATAATAAAAATAGTTATTTTAACACAGTTGTAGACTCCATAATTTCAAAAATGAATGCTGATCACCGTGTAACACTAAAAGAAAGCATACTTATCACTATCTATATGACTTATGGAGCATGCACACAGCAGAAGAATAAGTTGTTTACACACACACACACACGCATGCACGCCACACACACACACACACACACACACACACACACACACAAAGAGTAAAACTTTCCCTCCCCCTGAATTATCTAACAAGAGCAGAATAGCAATTTGCTGGTCAGATAATTTGAAGGGTTCAATATCTGAAGGTACAATTACATGGTGCTGTGCAAGAAGTCGGTTGATACACTAACCAAATCAACGGTTGGTTAACTGGAGGTCTGTTTATTTAAAGGCTGGATAATTGAGAGATTACTGTATATATGCATTTATAGTGATACTACAGACTGCTTCAAAGTTAATGGCTGGGTGATTAATTGTTGGTAGTAGAGAGGAAAGTAAAAGAAATTTTTAATGTATTAAACAGAAAGTGCAGGTGAAAATTCTGAGATTTCCTAGTTGATCAAAGCTAATGTTTTTGTAGTGTATCTGGAAAACAGAAAGCTGAATCTAAAAAAATATATATTTACTGAAATTTTTTAAATAAAAAACTCCATTGTATATTTCATTAGAGAATTTCATAAGTTTTCACTATAGTTTTTTTATTATTATTATTTTTTTAATGTGACACACACCTATGAAAGGCTGGAAGCCTAAAGTACCTATAGTATATTTTTTCTATGTTTTTAATTAATTTATATATCTAGATATATTTTGCATTTTTTTTCTTCATTTTATATCTGGTCTGTCCTGGAAATCCTGCTGTAGAGACCAAACATGCATTTTTTTTTGAACCTCCAATTTTGATTTCAAGATCGGTTGGTCGATTGGTAGAGCCTCTGCTACTAATGGCTCAGTTAAGTAAGTTTGAGCGCAGTTAGTAGTTGGAAGGGGACCAATCGTTCGATGCTGTTGGCACACTCTCCCTCGATGAGTCTTTGGACTCCCTGGAGGTGTTAAATAATAATAATAATAATAATAATAATATAAAGAAGCTCTATGAGAATTTATATGCTATCTTATAGTGAATAATTCTAAAGATGCAGTACTCCATAAACACGTTAGAAAATTACAGATCATCCAGATATATTTTCTTTTCACATCACACACACAACCATGAGAAGTTTCAATCTCTACAGTAAATTGATGAAGCCATGTGGAAGTAATGATTAAAAGAGAGAGAGAGAGAGAGAGAGAGAGAGAGAGAGAATTTGTTTATTTTTTGAACATGTGTAATTCTTGCCGAATACTCATAAGAAGGCTGTTCCAGAGAATAGAGAATGATAGATGAATGGATACAGGTTCCATAAGTTAGTAATTGAACTGCAAATGGATAGATATTTGGTAGCTACCAATCTTGTTATTGTAGGCTGAGAGTTTAACCTTGCCACATACACAGACTTGTGCAGAAGCATGAGTCTGTGTGCATGTTGTCGGGAAGAAATAGTGGAATGGAAATGGAATTACCTGCAGAGAATTCAAAAAGCAGAAACAGACCATCAGCAGATAGAGTGGCTGTAGAAGACAAGTCATTAATTAGTTAACTTTCTCTTTTTGATGGCATGAAGAATTTTTAGAGGGAGAGGGAGGGTTTGGTGAACAACCACGAATGTGAACAGCATTCTAAAGTGAACAGCATTCGAATGTGAACAGCATTCTAAAGTTAGGTGGATTTGCGATTTGTGCAAAGTAAGAAGCTGGAGAGAAAAATAATGTCTATTACTAACTATTATAATAATTAACTCACGTCAATTATTCTTTATTCATAGAATTTTCACCTGAGTATCACAGGCATCATCAGTACAGGTACAAGACTAATTAAACAATAACTGTTATATTCACAAAGCGCCACCTAAGTAGCTAAGGTTAAATTTCCTAAATTTATTTAAATTATTATTTTTTTTTTTTAATTATTTAAATTTAATTATTTAGTTATTTAATTATTAAATAAGAATTATTTAATTATTCAATTATCATAATTAAAAAAATTATTTTTTTTATAAATAAATAATAATAATAATTTAAATAAATTTAGGAAATTTAACCTTAGCTACTTAGGTGGCACTTTGTGAATATAATAGTTATTGTTTAATTAGCCTTGTACCTGTACTGATGATGCCTGTGATACTCAGGTGAAAATTCTACGAATAAAGAATAATTGATGTGAGTTAATTCCATTATTATAATAGTTAGTAATATGTCTACTCATGGTATTTCCTTACTGAAACTAATAATGTCTATACCTGAGTAGGATAGACAGCACATATTTTAGAGACTGAAGAGGCTAAAGGTTGTGTCAGAAAATATTAGAGGTAAACATCAGGAAAAGAAGAGAATCTGTCCTGTCTAGCTAGTTAGGTATTATCAAAAGGCAAAGGTGAACTAAGATTTATTTTTTATTTTTGAGAAAAAAGACAGAACTCTGTTTTGGTAACACTGAAAGAAAACTAGGAGATCAGTAACTAGGGTGCTGACTAGATCTTGAAGTTTGGGATGTTTGACAGCACAAATTTGTCAAATAAGTAAAAAGAGGGATGGAGTGTTAATAGCAAAACTATGGACAGGTTTTGAAGTTGGTGAGAGAAGATAATTTATGTATATAATGAAGAGGGCAGGTGATATAATAGAACAATGAAGAGTACCTGATGAAAAGAAAAAAGAAAAGAAAATATGAAATATGAAAATATGAAAAGAAAACAATAGCCACTATTACACATGAGGGAAAACTAGCTACTCAATGTTAGAAGTGCATGGGAGGTGGTCAAAGAGTGTTTGAGTGTTGTGGAGAGAATATAAAGAAAAAAAGAAAAAAAAAGCATGATCAGCAAGCCTATGAGAAGTAAAAAGCATGGATAAGAAGAGTGACATATATATCATAAGGAAGGTCAAATTTAATTATAGGAGTAAAACAGCTGACAAGGTCAAAGGAGTTCTTTCACTATGTGACAAATAAAAGAAATAATGGTTATGGATGGATAATTTTAATGAGTGTTGGTGATAGGAAAGTCACAGAAGCAAACAAAATAGTTGAGTTACTGAGTGATAATTTGCAAGTGCATACCATTCAGTGAAGTGAAATGGCTGAGGGTTTGAATCATGCTGTAGACATGGATGTTTCTGATTGTCTGTGAAAATACCAGTGATGGCGGGCAGTAGATGGCATTGGTATAGTGGTGAAGACATTGTAGAGTACGTACGCTCCCTTGATGAGTCTTTGGACTCCTAGGAGGTGCCACATAATAATAGTAATAGTAATAATATTGCATATCAACATTATTGCAAAGAATAACTATTGCATTCACAAAATTTCTCGACTGTTCATCATCATCAATTTATTGATATTCTACAGTATGATTAAGTTTACATTATTACTAATCTCCTAAAAATTTCCCTCCAAATTAGACTATCACTTGTCAGCACTCCGATATTGTCAGATATTATATTGTTGTCTTCTAGGGTGCGTTTGACTGCATCAGCATTAGAACTTGGTTTTCCTCTTGTTCTTTTTTTTTACTGCCAACTTTCCAACAAACAGCTCTTTTACTAACCTTTCTTCTCCAAATTAAACATATTTGGTCATTTGAAAGTTAAGCATAAAAAATTTATTGTTTAATACCGACCATATACAAATATTTTAACATTCTTTGCATACCTAGGCAAAGAATGTTAAAATATTTGTATATGGTCAGTATTAAACAATAGGTTTTTTATGCTTAACCTCATCATCATCATCAAATTCCTGCCATGTATCATATCCTGTACCCTCAAGGGGGTGTACAGGATATGATAGTACTACATGAAAAATTTACATCATTACTAACTTCCTATCTACAATTTTCCTCCAAATCAGTCTGTTACTTGTCAAGACTTCAACATTACCAGATCTTATATTTCTATCGTCTAAGGCACTTTGTACCATATCAATGACCTATATCTTGGTCTTTCTCTGGGTCGTTTTCCTGCAAACTTGGCAGAGAACACTTGTTTTGCTAATCTTCCCTCGCCCATTCAGTTTAAGTGACCAACCACGTGAGATTAGCTCTGCTAACACATTCCTGGATGCTGACAATGTCAAGTTCTTTCCTAACATAATCGTTTTTAATATGATATTGCCATTGATGCCATCTGTTCACGCCTCTAATCTTTCTCAGGACTCTCATATCTGCAGTCTCTAGTCTTTGGTCAAGTGTTTTACTTCTGACCCAGCTCTCAGATCCATAAGTTAAAACTGGTTTGAACACTGTCTAGTATACAGCTAATTTAGTGTTCCGACTAATTTCTATCTTATTCCATATGAATTTATTCAATTGACTTCCTACCATACCAGCTTTGTTGATTCTGTTGTCTATTTCCATATTTAATTTACCATCTTCAGTAAAAATCGTGCCTAAGTAGGTGAAATGTTTTACTTGTTCCACAAGTTCTCCATTCACAACACAGCTGACATTTTCAATGATTCTGCCTATTTTCATTGTCTTTGTCTTTTTATTGCTGACCTTCATACCATATCTATTACAACAGTTATTCAATTTAGTCAGAGAATCTTGCAGACTTGTAGGGGATTTATTTAGAAGTATAACATCATCCGCATAAAGCAAAGAGCTGACATTAACATCTCCAATTTTGATATCATGTTTAATACCACTTTCCTTCATAATGTGATCCATATAGATAATGAATAACAGTGGGGATAATGTACATCCTTGTCTCACACCAGATTTAACATTAAACCATCTTCCTGTACTTCCTTCAATTCTAACTGCTGACTTACAATTCAAATAAAGACTCAGTATTGCTTGATATAATGACCCATTGACACCATATAACTGCAGAGTATTGAATAGCTTCTCTCTTGACACCTTGTCATATGCCTTTTCCAAATCGACAAAACTTAAATACAGATCTTTGTTATATTCCCATGATTTCTCCACTATTTGTCATAAAGTGAAAATCTGATCCTGACAGCCTCTATTTGACCTGAATCCAACTTGTTCTTCACCAAGCTTTTCTTGCACAATTCTTCTTTACATTATGCTTAACCTTTCTTCTATTATTCTGCCATCTTAGATTAACTCTGCTTACACATTTTTGAATGCTAATAATGCCAAGTTCCTTCTTAGTATCTTCATTTTTTCTACTAATGGCAAATTAAATTTTCAAATTTAATTTGCCATTTTCACTGAAACTTGTTCCTAAACAGTGAAGAAATATTTTACTTGTTCTATAAGTTCTCCATTGAGAATGCAGTTGAAGGTTTCCATGTTTCTGCCTATTTTATAGTTTTGGTCTTTTTAGAACTGGACTTGTAGAACTAAATTCTGTCTTGGAAATGCTATTTGGCCTAAACCAAGTTATCAGCACTTTTCCCATAATTTTTCTTAGTGTTTTTTCTAATATACTTGCATTAAATTTCCTTGAAATATTAAATTCCTCTAATTCTTAAATTAAGTTTCATTCTCCCTTTTAGATACAGTATATATGTTTCTGTAAAAGTCCGAAAATTGGTAAATCCTAGCATTTACCGTAGTGGGGTGGTAAAAGTCCAAAAAAGGCTTGTAAACAATTCCATTTCGGGCTTTTACCAAACCATTTTACTAATTAGTGTTGGTAAATGCTGGCATTTACCAACACTAATTAGTAAAAACCTGAGTACAGTGCGAGTATAGACAGGTGTGAGCAGCTACCATCTAGAATCAGTTTAGGTTAGATTCCAAAAACCTACTCTGAGACAAAATGTTTTAGAATAAAAAATACAAGATATTGATAGAGCAAAGATGGATCTAAAATCAATAATAGCCATTATCACTGACAATAAGGGAAAAGAATTTTATGAACTTGGTATTAAGTTGGGTAAATTAAAAGCATTGTACGCAAGAAACCAATTTACTTTGTGCAAAGAAAAATTTTTAATCATCGAAGAAGTCGGAAAGGAAGAAATAAGTGCACATGAAGTGATAAAAAAACTTTCTTTAGTTGGTGAACAAGGATTCCAAAAATGCAACTGTTCAAGGAAGTGTACCATGAATGAAGATGTGTTTATGCAAATCAGCCAATTTACTTTGTAACTCCAAATGTCACAACAGTCTACCTTGCTGTAACAAATAAATTTAATTATGATTTGATAATGTTGAAGGAAATTGTGATTAATAAATTACTTTATTTCATGAACATTTTCTTATAATACATTAATTAAATGTAGTAAATTAATAAAGCTGTTATGTTTAATGTTATTCTGGACATTATATTTTGAAATTTAAATTGACAAAGGTAAATTATTATAATGTAAACAAAACAGGCTTTTACCTACCGAAATAGTTTGGTACCCAACTTAGTACCAAGTTCATAAGATTCTTCGCCTTTAATCTCTGTGATAACGGCTATTATTGATTTGGGATCCATCATCGCTCTATCAATATCTGGTATTTTTATTCTAACATTTCGTCCAAGAATAGGTTTTTGGAACCTAACCTAACCTAACCTGATTCTAGATCGTAGCTGCTCACACCCGTCTATACTCGCACTGTACTCGGGCTTTTACCAATTGGTGTTGGTAAATGCTGGCATTTACTGAAATGGTTTGGTAAAGGCCCGAAATGGAAGCGTTAACAAGCATTTTTTGGACTTTTACCACCTGACTATGGTAAATGCTAGAATTTACTGGTAAAACCTAGAATTTACCAATTTTCGGGCTTTTACAGTAACATATACATCAAAAAGAGATATGTATCTAAATATACAGATACACACACACACACACACATATATATATATATATATATGAAATAGATTAAATGACTGGAAGCCAAGAGATAAAAATATAAACACTTTTTTATTTAAATAATGCACGCTAGTCTCCTCTTCTTAAAATACTTCAATGGGTGCATTACATGAAAAGAGACATACAAAAAAAAACATAGCTATAAATTAAATTGCCAATGTATTACTGACATTTGAAGACATTCTGGATACCACAGTATCGTTAGGCAAGTATATGCAGTCGTGATCTTGTGAATGCCAAAGTTGGATAGCAGTGCAGTAACAATCAAAATATAGTTGAGGTTAGTGTTCAGATGTAATGGACTGAGGACAATTTCCTTAAATTCCACAATTCTTCTCTTGAATTCGTCACAGCATCTGAAGGTTCTCTGATTTGTTCCAGATGACTGGATGAGTGATAGAATTTTTATCATTAGGGTCGGTAGAATTAAGTACATGATTAGATAATGCAATAGCTCTAGTTCTGCCATATGAGGGACATCACACATCATTCATTTATTTAGTATTCCGATGGATAACTATTGGGGGTGCACCATGGAAACACGAGGATTAAACACTGAGTAAGAAAACCTATTTGGTTCTCCACATTCCTCCATAGAACCAAGAATGTCTGGTCTAATAGAAGACTACAGGTGTAACACAGGTGAATACAGGTGTAACTAATATCCAGATGTAAATTATATTTAATTGTAACTGATACTGATAAAATCATTTAAAAACTGAATTTACTGGTAATTTGTTTGGAAATAATGTTTACTTTACTACAAATAAAAAAAATTAGTTGATAATTTGCACATTAGCCAATTATATATTTTACTATGATTATGGAAACTCATCCAACATTTGCTTGAAAACCAATATGTGAACGAAGGACAGAAGTTTAGGGTGGAATGTGGAATGTGCCAAATATATATTTTGAATTATTAAATGTATTTCACTTATAACAATGAACCTACCTTAGATTCAGAAACCCAAATAACCTGCTGCTGTTGTTTGTCAATTGTTTCTCTTAGTTTTTTGTACCACATATCTGCACTTGTTAAAGTAACAGTTGCTAATAATAAAAAATAACAACATTAACATTATCATATATCATAAAAATTATATAAAACATAAAATATCAAATAACAGTTTTAGCACTTATATGATCCATCAGCCAGCTATGAAAAAATTTTCGAAGCACACTACTTTTCTTAAAAATAATCCTCATCTTAGAAAGAGATGTATTCAGTGATCACATTCATCTCATGTTTTGGAAATATAACACGGTGCAAATTCACTGGATAAAGGAGATGCATATATGGTGGTAGATATGGATTTTTCAAAGACATCTGATAGACTGCACATGACAAGTTGGTAGCTAAACTGAAACGGATGGGATTAGAAAATGGACTAACGAGTTGGATAGCTGATTGGCTCTCAGATGAATAACAGCAGGTTGTGCACAGAGGAATGGAATTCCAAAAGGGGAAAGTCACTAGTAGAGTGCTTCAGTGATCTGTTTTGGGAACATTATTGTTGAATTTGTATGATAATGACATTGGAATGGCTTATCTGGAGATGTACTGCAGTTTGCCAATGATGCAAAGTTAGGCCTTGCAGGAGGATCTCAATAGACTATGTGAATGGAGCTATCAGTTTAATATTGCAAAGTGCAAGATACTGAAATCTGGTAGACAAAGTTGGGATGCAGAGTATGCAATTAATGGGGAAATTTTGAAGGAGGTGGAAGAGATGAGATCTGGGAGTGATGGTGGATGGAGACTTGAAGTTTAAGGGTCACATTTCTAAAATTGTAAGATCACAATGACAGTAATGGGGAAGACATTGATATGCAGAAGCAAACCGGTTATGGTTCCCTTGTATACAGCTTTGATCAGGTGATGTGCACAGATTTGGTCATGGTTTACAAGGGGATGAGGATTCATTGGAAAGGGTTCAGGGAAGGTTTACTTCAATTTCTCTCCTCATTCCCTCATTCCCTCAATCTCTCCTCATATCTGATTCCAAGACTTCACACTGAATGGAACAGGAGAGGGGATATGATTGAGACATATAAGTTAGTGAGTGAGTTAAGGCTGTTACCCAATTAATGTGGAGGAGATTTTTCACAGAGTAGAGGGAGACAAGGGCAAAACTAGAGGCCATCCCTGGAACAAGGGTGTGAGCAGAGGATTGAGAAGCAGGTTCTTTGCATGGAGAGTGATTGGTAAATGGAATGCATTGTCTGAGAGTGTGCTGAGGAGTTAAATAAGGGTGCATATTATCTCTATCATTATTCATAATCTATGTAGATCACTTTATAAAGGAAAGGGGAATTACACCTGATATCAAAATTGGAAATCACAATCACAGCTCTTTACTTTATGCAGATGATGTTATACTCCTAAATAAAACCAGTATGAATCTGCAGGATTCCTTAACAAAATTGAATAACTGCTGTAAATAAATTTAGTATGAAAATCAGAAATAAAAAGATCCTGTATCCTGAACAGAGAACCAATAGAACTAGTAAAACATTTCGATGGTAAAACTATTTAAGCACAATTTTTAGTGAAGGTGGCAAATTAAATATAGAAATAGACAACAGACTTAATAAAGCTAGTATGGTAGGAAGTCAACTGAATAAATTTATATAATAAGAGAGAAATTAGTCAAAACCCTAAACTAGCTGTATACAATAAATTATATATTTGGTTTAATCCTTTATCCAAGAGTAAGCAAAAAATATTTGCGCCTGAAGTATCTTCAGGACTGGGACAACTCGTGCAAAGGTGGACTGACTTCACATCACTTGCTTTAGTATCCCATAATGCAAAGCACATCTCCTTGCAGACATGTATAATGCTATGCATTATGGGAAGAGTCACTACCCAGACTGGTTTCGACCTTTATTAAGGTCTCTTCGGTGAGAGCCAGAGCTAGAGGTGATACCAAGGTTGAAGCAATGCAGAAGTCATATTTCCATATAGGAGTTGCCAAAAGGTGTCACACCCCATTATTAAATTACTCTGGATTAGAGAAAGATGTTGGAAGTTTTTTTTCACTTGGTTATACCATATACTATAAATTATATATTTGGTTTAATCTTTTATCTAAGTGTACGCAAACAAAGTTTACGCCTGAAGTATCTTCAGGACTGGGATAACTAATGGCAAAGGTGGACTGACTTCACATTACTTGCCTTAGTATTCCATAATGCAAAGCACATCTCCTTGCAAACATGTATAATGCTATGCATTATGGGAAGGGTCACTACCCAGATTGGTTTTGACCTTTATTGAGGTCTCTTCAGTAGGAGCCAGACAAAGAGATTATACCAAGGTTGAAGTAATGTAGAAGTCATATTTCCATATACGAGTTGCCAAAAGGTGTCACACCCCATTATTAAATTACTCTGGATTAGAGAAATATGTTGGAAGATTTTTCACTTGGTTATACTATAAATTATATATTTGGTTTAAACCTTTATCCAAGTGTACTGGCTTCCACTGAAGAACCCAGTCCTGAAGATACTTGGCACAAACTTTGTTTGCTTACACTTGGATAAAGGATTAAACCAAATATATAAATTATAGTATAACCAAGTGAAAAAACTTCCAATAACTGTATACAAAACAGTGTTCGAATGAATTTTAACTTATGGATCTGAATGAATCTTATTTCTAACTTATGGACTGGGTTAGAAATAAAATGCTTAAAGGCAAGAGACCACAGATATGAGAGTTCTGAGAAAGATTAGGAGAGTGAACATATGGCATTAGTAGTATCATGTTAAAAACAAGAATATTAGAAAATAACTTTATATTGTTAGCATTCAGGAATTCATGACCAGAGCCAATCTCAGATAGTATGTCATAAATAGGATGGGAGAGGAAAGGTTAGCAAAAAAAAGTTGCTAAGATGGTAGGGAAAAAATTCCCAGAGGAAACCCAACACCTAGATGTAATACAGTAAAAAGTGACTTCGAAAACCAACATATAAAATCTGGTAATATTAAAGTCTTGACAGATATCAGATTAATTTGGAGAAAAATTGCAAAGTTAGTAACGATGTAAATTTTACATCATTTAATCCTTTATCCACTTGGATAAAGGATTAAACCAAATATATAATTTATAGTATAACCGAGTGAAAAAACTTCCAACATCTTTCTCTAATTAAGTTAAGTTATTATAGCAAAGTTACGCCCCACTCTTATTACTAAAATCATTAGGATGAAAATTCAACATGCTATAATAACTTAACTAAATTTCTTAATTGGCTGACTGTGTGCTAAATTAGAAAGCTGTGTAAATTCATTAAAAGAATCTGGATAACTCAGAAAGTAGCAAAAAAAAATTCTCCAAAAGTTATCTTCTTCTTCTCCTCTTCCTCCTCTGCACATACCTCTACAATTCACTCCAATAATATCAATCAAATTTGTAACACAATGGATTTTCTTGTTTATGAAAGTCATACATTGGTGTCCAAAATTTAAAGATAAACACTTATTTTGAAGATTACAACTGCAAATTCAGATGAATCAGCTTGTGGCAATTTATATAACTGATGATTTCGAGTAGAAAGTGAGTACACATTCAAATTTTCAAATCATGTGCAAAGTAGTCATGTCATAGAACTCAACAGGATAAAAGGCAAAAGGCTGCACTAAGCGAACTGTGTTTGAAGGAAGCGCTTTTCACGAGGGAAAAAAAGTTGCAAATTTGGATGTCTTATAATGTCTCAAAGACATATCTAGACGATTTCACATGGGAAAGAATTATCGGAAAGTTTGAAGAAGGCACAGAATTACTGATATTGCCAGAGAGTTTGGAGTCTCACATAGCATTGTATCCAGATTCTGGGCAGTGTTTCAAACCAATGAAATGTGTTTCCAGATGTTTGCTGAGAGGTCACCCTCACTCTTCAATGGAGCATGAAGGTCTTATCCTTATCCTATATTTCTGGTTATAACAGCATAATGTAAATGACATGCCACAGCAGGTCAGCTCCATTCAATCACAGGTACATTGAGAAATGGTAGTAAGACGTCTGCAACAAGCAGGCCTATATGCTTGAAGGCCTATAAGACTGCATCCATTTATCCACAGCTTATCGTAGAGCATGTCCTCAGTGGTGTTGTATCCATAGAAATTGGATAAGACTCCAATAGGCTAATGTAACTCTTTGCAGATTAGAGCTGTTTTAGTCTTTCCTCCAATTCTAGACAGGAATTGATCTGGCTTGAAAGCAGTACTGCTTAATATTGTGAGAATGTTCTTGAAATAGATAGATGGGATGGTGCTTGGGGTGATGGCATGGGGAGGCATTATGCTTAAGGGATAAACTGAGCTACAAGTGCTAGAAAAAGGGACTATGACTGGTGAACAATATTGCAATGAATTCTTCAACATCATGTTCGATTGTTCTGTGGTGCTGTAGGCAAAGAAAGAATTCATTTTTATGGATGACAATGCCACACTTCATCATACACGAGCAGTGGAGATACTTCTGAAGAATGAGGATATTAATCGAATCGAGTGGAGAGCATGCTCCCCAGATCTCAACCCCCAAAGAACATGTTTGGCATACAACAGGAAGTCACATCGCTGTTCAAAATTCCCAAACAAGGCCTTATCCTTGCTATGAAGGAGGAGTAGGCCAGTATGCCTCAAGAACTTCTTAATTGCATGGTGCTAAGCATGATATGACATTGTGAGAGCTGCATCGCAGTTCAGGATGGACATATTCTATACTGAAATGTCTCTCTGCATAGTTTTCTGTAAGCACTATACATTAATTCCTTAACTACATCCTTAGGAAATTTGTAACTTTGCCAAAAACATATTGCAATTTAATTTGTATACAAAATTTATAACACACATTTTTGGGTAATATAATTTATTAGTATGCCTGGCAATAAATTTGTCTTGGATGAAGTCATGAAAATTTTTTCATATACAGGTATTTTTAGCTGTATATGTAGTTTGTCATTAGCTTTTGGACACTAGTGTAGTGTTATAAGATCCTTTTATGGATGAGAGTCATATAAAAAACTATATTCCAACTATATCCCTTCATTTTATTTAGATTCAGCCTAATAAGACAAGAATTTTGGGCATTGTACCTTTGAAGACAACACCTCTGATTTAAACTATTTGGAATATTGTTATTTAACTCATTTTAACTAATTTGGGTAGCTGTTTCTATCATTTTTTATGGACACCTGAAAAATTTGATATAACTAGTGAATGGGAATGTGGGGAAGTCACATATTTGGAATATGGCACTTCCTGAAATGCTAAAAGTTATCTTAAAAAGTTCATCCAATCCAACACAGGTAAGGGGGAGGGGGGAGAGGCTGTTTAGGAGAATTTGTCTCCTACATAGACACAACTCTACTGGCTACATTGATTATAACCAATGTTGAACAAACTTGGAAAATCTGTTTTATTCTGTTCTTATTCTGTGAAAATTTTATTCTGTTCAGAAATTCAGACTAATTGGACAATAACAAATGAGGCTGGACGCACCCACCTCTTTTGCAGGGCATCTCATTGAAACTAAATGTGGAACATAGGTATTTTTTCTTAGGTTGTTTATACTCTCACGAAAATTTCAGTCCAATTGGACATTGGGAAGATGAGGGTAATGTTATCAGTGAGTCAACATGGATTTGTGAAGGGGTGCTCTTGTTTTAGCAATATGCTAGCCTTTTATGATAAAGTTACAAGAGCATTAGATGAGGGAAGGGCATATACTGCCATTTTCCTACTTAGTAAAGGCATTTGACAGGGTGCCACATGATAAGCTGATATTCAAGTTGCAGCACATGGGTCTGGATGTCAGATAGGTCAAATGGATTCAGGATTGGCTGTCTGATAGGTATCAGAGAGTTGTGTATGGTGGAGCAATATCAAAGAGGCAGAAGATTACAAGTGGGGTTCCACAGGGCTCAGTAATGGGACCTATATTGTTTAACCTTTATATCAATGACATTGTCCGTGGATTGCAAGGGGATATGAGGTTGTTTGGGGATGATGCGAAGCTGGGAAGGGTTATTAGTAATAGTGCAGATGTGGTAGCCCTGTAAGAGGATTTCAATAAGCTAGATAGATGGGAAAGTGAATGGGGGTTTCAGTTTAATGCAGCAAAATGTAAGGTCTTGAGGTTTGGGACACATCGATGGGATGCTGCATACTCTATGGGAGGAGTTAAACTGGAGGAAGTAGGAGAGACAAGAGATCTGGGTTTGATGATTGATAGAAACCTGAAATTTAGGGGACATATTGCAAAGGTAGTGAAGGTAATGCAAAGGATTGCTGAAATAATGAGAAGGACACTGACCTGCAGAGATAAAATGGTTATCATTCTGTTGTATAAGACTCTGATCAGACCACATTTAGACTATTGTTCTCAGATATGGTCCCCAGGATTTGAAGGGGATAAATTAACTGTGGAAAGGCTATGGAGGTGGATAACAAAGATGGTGTCGGGACTGTACAATGTTAGTTATGAGGATCGGCTGAGGGAATGTGGACTGCAGAGTTTGGTGGATAGAAGAAGGATGGGTGATATGATTGAGACTTTTAAACTGTTGAGAGATGGTTACAGGGTTGATACTTTGGAGTTCTTTTGCTTGGTTGAACAGTGGGAAGGAGTCATGACAAGGGGCCATCCCTGGAAGTTACGGAAGGAAACTGTGAGAAAGAGGGTGAGGAGTGGTTTCTTTGCATGGAGGGTGGTTGAACCATGGAATGCATTGCCTGATGGAGTGGTGAGAGCGAGAATGGTCAATGCATTTAAGGAGTGGTATGATAGACTTTGTGTTTCCTAGGAGGGACCTCCCTCGATGAGTCTTGACATTCTTGTGTTTCTTAGAAAGGACCTCCCACGATGAGTCTTTTGACTACATGGAGACCGGAATAATAATGATAATAATAATAATCCGCTTTTGCTTTTCTTACCACACTCATTACCCTTCTGGCCTGCGCTTTATACTGTTCATGTGCCTGCCGGTTACCTTTCTCCTTAAATTCCCTCCACAGTTGTTTCTTTTTTGGCAACTCAATCTTATTGGTGTTATTCATCCATTTCACCTACTTGATTTACTAATCGGACTCTAGGTATACAGTCAGCCATTACCTCCTGCAAATACTCCTTAACCACCTCCCATGCACTATCAACATCCAGCCCTTGCAGTTTTACATGCCATGGCATTGAACCAATCAAACTCCTAAGCTTGTCATACTTACCAGCCTGATAATTCCACATGTACCCTGTCTTAATCGAAAATTTCACACATTTAGCCACCTCCCAGGTCAAGACCCTATGATCACTCTCACCAATTGGTGGCAACGTAGTCATATTCGAAAGGAAACTGTGAGAAAGAGGGTGAGGAGTGGTTTCTTTGCCAAATTCTCAGATGCAATTACTAGGTCAAGCACCCTCTGACCCCTAGTATTTTCCATTACATGCTGTCACAGATAGTTATCCCTTAATAATCACATAAAATCCAATTCCTTCCTCCCATGTAGTATCCTCTCCTCCTTCCAATGAATGTTACCATAGTTGAAATCTCCCATAATATTACCCTCCTTCCACTCATTTCTTCTATTTGCTTATGCATACTATCTCCACCATCTATTCCATCACCTGGTCTACAGCAGCACCCAACTGTATATTTTGTTCTACTAGCCTCAATCTCACACCAAATAGCCTCAAATGTGCTCTTTTCTTTATCCTGCAGTTACACTTCTATTCTCCTTGGCTGTAGCTCATCAGCTATCATCAATAGCATTCTTCCCCCCATTTTATTCTCCCTGTCACTCCTGAACACACCATACCCCTCACATTCAATCCCACTAGCTATATCATCTTCTGTCAGCCATGTTTCACAAATGCCAATAACCTGTGGCCTGGAAGTGCCAACCAAGGCCAAAAATTCTTCCTTCTTGTTCCTAATACTTCTGGCATTAGTATACATGAATTGCAGAAGCTCATTTGTCCCATCCCTATTTTGATGCCTTATACTAACTATCCCATTCTGATTTGTTGTCTTTCGTACTCGCTCAGGCATATTACACGCATTCATACACTTAACTGTCTCCCTAAAGTCTGAATATCTACTCCCCCCCCCCCTTAATAACTCTAGTTTCCCTGATTCTGCACATCCATTTCCACTTCATTCAACAACACCTTTTCAAGTCTCCGTACACCAAATCCATTCAAATGTAAACCATCCATCTTATATAAATCCTTTCGCCCATCAAACTCACTCCACACATCCACAAATTCCACACCACTCCTCCTGCATAATCCGTGCATAAAGTCATTATCAATTTTGGCCCTCCTTCTATACTCTTCACTGTCATACCGTGGCAACAGACTCACCATCCTACCTCTCTCACTCTCCTCTTTTGCTACCTCAAGTAATTCCTTCAAATCCTAACTCTCATAGCCATTTTGTCTCCTTTCAAAGCATTCATTCCTGCTACTACTATCAATTCTTTCACCCTCTGTTTTTGCATTCTAATTGACTCGCTTACATCCTTAACATTCGCACCAGGTTGGTATGATTTTGTTAAACTCTCATCTATCACACCTCTTACTAAAGAATCTCCATACAACACTCGCTCTTTCATTTTGTTTACAATCACTATCATACACTTATTTTTCTTATCATAATTTTGCCGTTTATTAGTTGGTAAGCTCGGTAAACATTTTTGCCAAAGCTCCAGCTGCCGATTTGCCCTATGTATCACTCTGCGCAACCATGCGATCTTACTCAATGCATCTGTCTCATCATTTTTATTATCCGTTAATTCATTCGTTTGTTCTGTATGTTAACCTTCATTCTCATTTTCAACGCCACTCTCACAGCTATCTGGTACTACCTCACCAATATTACTATTCATACCTCGCATGTCACTATTTTCTACATTCTCACTTTCAACAATGATATCACTCATGACCTGAAACACTCTTTAAATCCTCACAGAGAGAGAGAAGTGGAGGAGAGTTGTAAGAAAAGAAGTAAACTGTTAAAAGATATTACTACTACAGGTCACACTATTCAGCTAATTTAAACAGTTTATTTCTTGGCTGTGTTATTTCAACAAAAACAAATAAATAAACAATAAAAAATGTATAGCAGTCTTCATCAAATCAATTTCCTGATATATATATATATATATATATATAAATCTTTTATCTTAGCATCAAACAGTTGCTTTGTTAATCTTTCCTTTACCAATCTGTTTAAGTGAAAATACTACCAGAGAGAGATTAGCTCTGCTGCACACACACACACACATACACATTCCTGAATGCTAACAATGTCAAGTTCTTTCCTAATATTCTCATTGTTAATATGATTCTGATTGATGCCACATGTTCAATCCCATAATTTTTCTCAGAACTCTTCTGTGTGCTCTAGTCTCTGATCAACTACTTTATTTCTAATCCAACTCTCAGATCTGCAAGTGAAAACTGGTTTTGAGCACTGCCTTCTTGTATACTGCTAGTTTAGTGTTTCGGCTAATTTCTCTCTTATTCCATATAAATTTATTCATCTGGTTCCCACCATACCATCTGTATTTATTCTGTTCTCTATTTCCATATTTAATTTGCCATCTTCACTAAAAATTTTGAATGAACAGCTGAAATATTTTATTTTATGGGTTCCCCATTGACATATGCAGTTGAAGTTTTCTACATTCCTAACAATTTTCATAGTTTTGGACTTTTTATTGCTAATTTTCATACAAAAGTGGTTACAGCTGTTATTCAATTCAGTTAAAGATTCCTGAAGACTTGCAATACTTTCATAGTTTTAGTTTATTTCTTGCTGATTTTCAAACCAACCAAATTTGTTACAGTTGTTATTCACTTTAGTTAAAAAATACTAGATACTTGCACTGGATATATTTAGGAATAGGTCAATGGTTTAATGAAAAGAGCTAAGTTTGATATCTCCAATTCTGTTATCAGGTTTAATACCACATTATCTTATACTAATAGATGATGAATATATATATATATGTATATATATAGATAGATAGATAGAATTCATATAGATGATGAATAACAGTGGAGATAGTGCACACCCTCATCTTCCACCTGATTTTGCATATAACCATCTTCCTGCACTTCCATTAATTCTAAGTGCTGACTTATAACTTAGAATTAATATATTAATATAACTGCATTGTTCTGTATAATGTTCACTTAACACATATAATAGTTAATGTTTTGAAAAGCACCGTGTCACATGTTTTTTTTCCAGATCTACAAAACTTAGGTCCAGATCTTGTTATGCACCCACAACTTCTCAACTGTCATAAAGTGAAAACCTGATCCTGCCGACCCCCTACTTGGAACCCAAGTTTCACTTTCACGGTTTTTCTTTGCCTACTTGCAAGTATGCTTTCATAAATTTGACCTGGAATGCTTAGTAAGGAAATTCCTCTGTAATTCTCAGAGTTAGTTTTATTTTATTTTTATTTCTTTTTTTTTGTTTACAGATAGGAATTATTAGGCCTCCACTGCAAACAAAAAAAAATTTAACCTTCTGACCAGGTCTTCTTAAGTATACAGTGTAGCCAGTGTAAAACCTCTATACCTCCATATTTGTGCATTTTTGGGTGAATATCATCTACTGCCTTCCCAGATTTCAGGTATTTGATGGCCTTTCCTACTTCAAGTATCCATATGCAGTCTTCAATGCATTCCAATGAATATTTTCTATTACTGTTCTGTCACACCTTGTTTTGTTTAGTAATCCTTCAAAGCAATTACTCCAGACATTGACAATATATTTATCATCAGCTCTTATATCACCTTTATCACCTCTGATTCTTTTCACTGTATTCTTTCCTGCAATTTGAAGCTTCTTTATTAGTGGTGGTTTTGAAGAAATATGGTGTACAGGAGGTGGACAGGATGAAATATTTAGTTGAGCGTTGTTATAGACTTGATAATGTGGAGGGAAATAAGAAGGAAATATATAGGCAAATTGGTCTAACATGAGAAAAGGTGATTGTAATTAAGTCAATATAGATTGGAGTAAGAGACAGCATCTGGGGGCAAAGAATGAATTTTTTTGAGGAGCAGCTATCCTAGGCAATATGTAACAGAGTACATGCTAATTGAGCACATGCTCAATATATTTTTATACACATGAAGATGCCTTGGAAGCCAAGACAAAATATTGGGTTAGTAATTTAATTAACTAAATAAATTTAGTTGCTTAATTATTAGCTTTAAACATTTTTTTTTATCACTAAACATCTACATGACTGATAATAAATGTGCAAGCATCAATACCACATGTAGTGATTACTTCTGTGAGAAAGATGTATGTGAACCTATAGGACTGGTGTTTATGACAAGCTCAGGAGATTGCTCATCATGGAATGAGGAATTACAAGGAAAGGAGATCAATGCTACTTGGGCACTTACTCAGGAACAGTCTGGAGGTCAGATAGAAGAAGGCATTAAGGAGGCAGCACAAGATAAGTGGTAACAGTCAGTTGCATGAGGAATTCAACAAGCAAGCAAGGAAGCTGACTTTCTTGGCAAGATTTACCAAAATTCTGTACAAGAGGAAAAACGAAATCCTAGGGTTTTTTTTTTTTTTTAATATATATGTGTGTGTGTGTGTGACCAGTAGAAGAAAAAATGATACTGGTTAGAGAAAATGGTAGAATGACAACCAATGAGGAAGATATAATAGAGATATCACATGAGTAATTCATAAAGGTATTTCATCCTTGTGAATGCAAAATCATGCAGAACTTGAGCATTAGGAAGACAAGAAGCACTACTGATGGTGAGTGAGCAGGAGACATATATGATATCAACAAGGTTGTAGGACTTGGTGGTATATCACTATATGTCTTGAGAAAATGCTCCAGGAAGTTAACATGAGTCTTAGATTGGGCCCAAGTTCCAAAGGAGTTTAAAGAAGGAAAAATTTCTGCTACATAAGGGGGAGGAGTGATAAGACTAAGGCTCATAGGTTCATCTGTCTGAAGTTGTGGTCAAGGTGTCAGGCTAGTGAGGACCAGATTTCAGAATTGGGCTGACAACAGCAGCATTCTTTTTGATGAACAAAAGGGTTTGCTAGAGCAAGATCGTGTTTAAGTAATCTACTTATTATAACAAGGTGACAAATGCACTGGACAAGAGGAATGCATACACAGTGGTATATTTGGATTTTGCAAAAAGCCTTTAATAGATTGCCACATGACAAGTTGGTAATTAAACAAACAGATGGGATTGGAGAGTAGATTAGTATGTTGGATTAAAGATTAGCTGTCTAATAGATCTCATCAAGTTATTTTATGGGGGTGCAATATCTAAGAAGAGGAAAGTCACTAGTGGTGTGCAAAGGTTTTGGGGATGTATGTTGCTGTTTAATTTATATGTACATAATATTGGAAAGGGCTTGAACAGTGATAAGAACCATCAAGAGTAGAATGGATATTGTAGCCTTGCAAAAGGACTTGAATATATGGGATTAATTGAATAATTAAGGCTACCAGTTCAGTGCAAAGTGTAAAGTTTTAAATTTCAGGGAGCAAAGAGATGGGATGCAAAATATAAGATTGGTGGGGTTACCATCATCCCCAAGAGAAGAAGATGAGGATTTGGGGATGATGGTGAGTAGGGACCTGAAATTTTGAGGATATTTTGCTAAAATTGCGAGGACAGTACAGTGGATTGTGGCACTGATGTTGAAGACACTAATGTGTAGAAGTAAGGATATGATGATTTTATTGTATAAGGCTTTTATCAAATCGCATATGGTATGGTCTATTATACACAGATTTGGTCACTTCTCAAAAGGATGAAGAGATGTTGAATTTACTAAGATGGGTTCCGGTGTCTGGAATGTTGAGTATGAAAAAGATTGAGTGAATGCAGTCTGCAGAGTCTAGTGGATAGAAGGATGAGGGAGACATGATCAAGATATATAAGTTGGAAAGGGGTAATTGCTGGATTACTGTGGATGAGATTTTTCAAAGAATGGGTAGAGATCGGAAGAGTACAAGAGACCATCCTTAGAAGCTGTTTAAGGAGTATGTGTGCAAGGGGTGAGAGTAGGTTTTCTTGCATGGAGAGTAGTAGGTGATTGGAATGCATTTTCTTGAAAGTGTCGTGAATGCAAAGATAGTGAATTCATTTAAGTCACGGTATGATGAGCTGTGCGAGACAGAGAGAGAGATTAGATTTGGCATTTTTTGGTGGTTCAAATTTTTTTTCACTAAGAAATTATATTCTTGTTTAATCCTTTATCCAAGTGTAAGCAAATATTGCACCAGATATATTTTCAAGATAGGACAACCTCGCATAATGCATAGCATTATGCGAGGGGTCACTACCCAAACTGGTTTCGACCTTTATTGAGGTCTCATCAGTCCATAAAGATATGGATTTTGCATTATGGGATACTAAAGCAGGTGATGGGAAATCATTAGCCTCTATATACAAGTAGACCAGTCATGAAGTTACTTCATGTGCAAATTTTGTTTGCTTACACTTGGATCAAGGATAAACCAAGACTATAATTTCTTGGCATCTTTGCGTTCTTTGGTCATTTTCACAACCATTCACCTCATGAGTGCCTTTGCATACACTCATGAGCATCCCTCTCAATAGCTTGTTTCCCCAACTTTGCATTTCCACACTTTCAGTGAATAATGCTTTTTGAAGACATATAACTCCAAGTCCATTTAAGCATAATCCATCAACCTTATATAAGCTCTTGCATCCATCAAATTCAATCCAAAGGTCTAGGTCGATGAATTGCACAGCAGTTTTAGATTGTTCTATACAATCTAGCACTGACTCATTTGTAATCATGGTCCTCCTCTTCACAACTCACTTCTATCCTATGATGGCAGAACTCACAATATTTGCTTTCTCTCTCTCTCTCTCTCTCTCTCTCTCCTTCCAATAACTTATTTCATATCTTTTCTATACTATACTTCTCATTTTTTGAATCATTAGGCATTAATCAACTCTTTCCTTTTATGCCTTACCATCCTATCAACCTCAACAACATCATTAATTTTCACACCAGAGAAACCAGATTTAGTCACATTATCGTTAAGTAATCCTCTTATCATACAATCACCATTAAATTTTCTCCTGTTTTGCTATACTTTCCTTTTTTCTTACCTTGCACCTCTTTTCTTTTTTTCTTTCTCTTCTCAGCTTTACCACTTGCAATATTTTTGTAATTGTTCAAGTTAGCAGTCTGTCCTATGAAGATCTTCATAGAAGTGTGCCTTTTATTTCATGATATCCTCTTCATTCTACTCGTCTTGCACTTCCTATATATTCGTTCACCAGTCTCGCTTTCCTCGCACAAATCTTTCGATCTTTCATGACAAATACATTTTACACAAGCTGCATCACAAAAATCTTTCACATTACACTCTCCTAGCAAAGACATCTTGATCACTATTGTTCTCTATGCACTGGTGACAATATCCAGTATAACATAAAACATAAGCGCCTCCATAGCACAATTGGAAGAACGACGGTACGTTGTGCCATTCAATTGGAAAAGGCCTAAGTTCGATTCTCATCATGACGGGAGGAATCTTTATATGGAATTTTTCAATCGAAGGTGAGTTAGCCGATCTCATATGGAGGTAGAAGGGTTTTTTTCTCCCGGAAACTCGGGTTTTTCATCCCGCATACAGATAAATAGGCCCTTCTGAACACATGCAATTTACAGACAAAAAATACTAGATGTGGTGGTGGGCAGTAGATGGCTGATGTAGATGATTGGTAGTAGAGGATTGGTGTAGTGGTGTCCTGAAATGAGTCTTCGGACTCCTTGGAGGTGTCACGAATAACGATAATAATAATAAGTTTTCTTAACAGCTAGACAACATGCTGTCACACACTTATAAAAAAAATTTTAAAAAATTAACCTAACATCATTAACTAAATTTACAATAACTTATATTTCTTCTCCACTCCCTTGTCTATAATTTACAATTTTATATTTATCCCATAAGGGAGAGGTAGAAGCATACATTTGTGCTATATATGGGATGCAGGTAATAGTTGGGAAAGAGGGAATCTATTGACATTTTTCTTAAGGATTAGATGTTGCAATTGTCAGGGAACACTTCATGAAGGAGACTGTACCAGAAAAACAGAGGTAGATGGAATAAAAGAAGAGGAGAAGAAGATTCGACATGTTTGCAGTTGGATTTAAAAAGGATGTTGGGCAGTAGTTGCTTTCGTTTATGGAGGAATGATGGTCATCAATTCACTGGAGCAGCATTCATGGTAGTAACCTATAAAAAAGACAGAGCTGAAACTGTATCTGTGAGACAGTGGTTGAAGTGAGTCACTGAGAGAGTGATTACCTATCAGATGAAATGCTCTTCTCTGGACAGCATCATGAATTTTCAGAGAAGTTTAAGATACACCACTTTGAACAGTATTCTAAAGATGGATGGATTTGAGACTTTTTCAGAGTTAGTAGCTGGATGGGTGAAAAGCAGCATTTTAGGCAGAAAAGAAACCTAGTTTTTAGAAACTGAAGAAGCTAATGACATGAAGTGTTTATGTCAGGAGAGGCTGAAGGTAACTGTTTGTCTGAAGAGAAATTTTGATACATCTGGAAATTTGTGTATTACTGAGAGTAAGGACATGTGAGTTAAGACTCTTTTTGAGGAAAAGAAGTAGGACTATGTTTTGGCAGCAATGAAGTTGACCAGGTCATTTCCCACCAGATCAAAGGATATATGGATATCAGCGACTAAAGCGCTAGTTGTAGATAATACTGAAGCTTGGGATGTTTAGGTACTACATGGTTTATTGAATGAGTAGGATGAATGGAATGTACTGTCATCAGCAAAACTATGAATAGGATTAGTGATGATTGAAAAAGGTTATTTATTTAGGTGTAGGAGAAAGAGGGTAAGTGACAGAACAGAGCCCTGAGGGATTCCTGCACTAGTGGAGAAGCTCAAAGAATTGGAAACTATTCACCATAATATGCAGTGAATGATTACAGAGTTAGCTGGTTACCTAATTATTTGAAGGTAGCAGAAAGACAGAAGGATGGGAATGTACAGAGCAGGCCTCAATGCCACACATGATCAAATGAACTGAAACTATGAAAGTGGCAACTAATTTCTTCAAATCTTTCCGTAGCATGTGTCCAGTGGAGGTGAGTGATATAGACCAAGAGATCAGCCATGGATCTAGGGTGGCAGAATTCATATTCAGGGTTGCCATTCACAGATGACTGTTGACATTTCCATTATTTGGGAGAGGATTGAGTTGATGGTAATCAGTAAGTAGTATGACAAACAGCCATAACGTTTTTTTTAATAGGCAAGATATATGCTTTCTTCTATGCACTGGAATAAGTGTCAGATGAGTATAAAGATTGTAGAGACAATATAGAACAGGTGTTAATTCTGTGCCACACTATATTTAAATACAACTGGAGAGATGCCAAAAGAATGTTTAGTGTTCAAGTTATTTAGTAATTCTGGTACTTTTTGCAAAAAAGGCTACAGGAGGCATATAGTGCTCTGTTTCTGATATGGCAGGAGGTAATTTGCTTTGGTCATGTATGCAGTAGAAGATTAATTCCAGGAGGTCAGCTTTATCTTTAGGTGTTGTAATAATGGTTCTATAGGGATGAGAGAGCTGGATGTCCAGATGAGCAGAAGGTGTGTATCTGATGGCTTTTGTAATGGACTAGAAAACACAACTTCCAATTTGGACAAAAGGTAAATTTTCTGCTATTGGCTCTTATGAAATCAGATTTGGATTTGCTGATGACTGCTTTGCATAACAAGATAGAAATGATTAAGATGATGACAGGATTAAATTGGAAGGTCAGAACAAGATCCACTATTAGAATTTCTATAAGCATATGGTGAAGGAGTAATTTTTTTTTTTTTTTTTTTTTTAAACTTGGAGAGTGGCAAGTGAGTAGAATGCAATGTCAGATTCTCGTGACTACCTGACAGGAGAAAGAGGGGTAATATGACTGAGACTTATAAGCTTCTGAAAGGATAACAGGAGATGGTATTTTTCATTTTAAAGGAGCAGGAGAAAAGAACCAGAGAGCATCCATAGAAGTTGAGAATAAATGCAGGCAAGAAGGGAGTGAGTAGCTAGATTTTTCTCTCACAGATTGGAATAGACTGTGTTTGGAAGTGGTGAGTGCAGGCAGTGAATGAATTCAAGAAAAGGTATGACAGTTGCCATAGGTGATATGTGTCTCCCCTGATGAGTCCCGGACTCCATGGAAGTTTTTAGTAATAATAATAATGATCAAATCTAATATATACTTTTTCAAACTACATCAAGCTTTTGTTAAGCAGTAGAGTCGCTGAGACCTCCTGCAATGAATCTATTGACTTCATGAAGGTTTGTTAATAATTTAGCCCATATTATTCGAAGATGTCTTTGTTACAGTCAAAAATCTTCCGGCTAATTAAACATGTATTTTACCATGTTAAGTTGAAGTCTGTTTTTAACACATTAAGTCATGTTATAGTTTCACTGTTGTAAACTTATGAAGTTGTGATTTCAAACACTATCCAGTGAATATAAAAAACTGAAAGAAAAAAGAAGCACAGTGTAATATGATCATTTGAAAAAAATAATAACGTAATTCTACAAATTACATCTTTAATACATTTCACTTACCAGTAAATATATGAGACCATAATTTTTCAAGTTTTACAGCATGATCATATAGCTTTTTAGTGCTTTTATGACTTGATTTTGCAAGTCTGGATCTCAATTCTTTAACAACATGCTTGTTCTCAGCTCGCATAAATATGACAATAGGATAGAACTGAGCATAGTTCAAACGATCTACTGCACTCGGAGTAATATCAAGAATAGTATGTTTGCCCTAGGGGAAAAAATTCAAATTCCATATTAAAAAACTTGTGAACTTTATTTCTAAAGTAATCTGAATAATTAATAACTTTCAAGTTATTAATTATTTAGATAACTGTAGACCATTACTAAGGATAATGAAAATTTTTGATTAATTAATGGAATCACAGGATTATGTATTGGAAGTTTGCTATCTGATTAAAAACCAAACATGCTGCATTAATAATTTTCATTTCTTTATATTTACACTCAGGTTTCACCCTTCTTCTTAACCATTTGTCTGCACACAAAGAAGTTTCAAACTTGCTATACCTCATGCAATGCCTTTGTGTGTGGATTTAATATAAAATATATCATTCTCTACTGTATAACGCAAAGCTGATTTATTAATTTCTTACTCAGCAAATCTTGAGAGATCATTGCCTGTTCATTCTCTCCTCTTTCTTTCAATCCATCAATAATTTCCTCTTTATTATCTGGTTATACATCTTCACTACAGAAACATTTTTGCTTCTATCCAGATGTGACTTGATAAAAATCTTATACAATAGAATAACTACGTATTTCTCTCTCTCTCTCTCTCTCTCTCTCTCTTCCCCCGCCCCTCAATGTCCTTTTCATTAGTGAAGTAATTCTTAGTGCTGTCTATTGCAAGATGAAGTTCATCTTGAAGATGAACTTCATGTTCCCTGAACTTCATTTTCAAGATCCTGTTGACTATCATCCTAGAGCATGTGTCTCCAACATCATGTAACCATGCTTCTTGAAAAAGAGAAATATGCCTTCAACTATCACACTCCAATTTATTACTGACATAAATAATCTCACTTCTTTACTATAATGATCATTCTAACTTAAATCTTTATTCATTTCCCATATGGATTTAAACTAGCCATTGTGTGCACTGAGAATCATCAGTAAAAGGTATAAACCTGCATCAAATTAAGAACATGAGTGGATGAAAGACTAGATAATCTGAAAACCATGTTCTGGATTGAGATCAAATTAGAAATTTTCCAGGTGATTTCAGGCAATAAGGAAGATGATAAATTTCTTTCCTGAATAAAACATGGTGTATTAAATGTGATTTTTGATAATGAATTTAGAAATTACTTTATAATTTTTCAAATATTTAGTTTGAGAAATATGCAATTTAATTTCTCTTAAAACATCAATCACTGCATATTATTTTATAACCACTATACAGTACTTTTCCACTGAATTCAAGCTAATTAATATTTAAAAGAGACAAATTATTCTCCCACCTTATTCAGTAACTGTACCTGAATGCTTTTGCAATTTGATATGACAGGTCATATTATTAATACAGAAATAGTTCATCTTATGTTTCCCTAAACATGTCAGGCTTCAGGTTTCACGGCCTGTCATGGCTGAGAAAAATATACCAAAAATCAAAATCAAATTATAACAGAATGCAATGTCGGCATCAATTCCTTCAACATTTATAGCAATGAAAAAAGACCCAGTAGTTATTCTATCTATATTTGGTTTGTCATACATAAGCAAGAAATTATTTTCTCAGATGAATTACATTTTAAATCCATTAAGAAGTAAACTATGTGTGATAATTCTAAGTTGTGTTCATTTAAAAGTTTCCAATTATGAACCAAGTTTACATATCTTGTGCAAAGATAAACAAACTAAGGAAATCACTGAAATTGTGATTAAAATAATATTATTTTTCTATTGTTTGATTTTGTACATTAATTTTTTTATAAACTGCTACATTTATTATTATTTATATTGTGTTTGAATTATTTATATACTTTCGTGACTTTATATACTTTAATTTATATTAATTAAACATAGTTAATAAACATAGTTAAATTTGCAATTTAACTATGTTTATTTCTATTTGAAATATCTAAATAGTATTTAAGAGATTTTTGTACTATATTTTTCACAGTTATTCATTTATAAGAAGAATAAAGGTTTGTTTTTCTGTAAAGCTTAGTACTTTGTTTATAAACCCTATTTTATTTTACTAACATTACCCCTCCATCCCGTGAAAGGGTTGTGGTCCTTAGGTGAAAAATTCATGTTCATGAAAATTAAAATTCTAAAGTGAAAATCAACTAATAAATAATATTTTACATGAGTTAATTCCATTATTATAATTTTAAGTAATATGTCTACTCACGGTATTTCCTTACTGAAACAATGATGGTTTTGTTGTATCCATTACATTGGGAAGACGGGGCGGATGCATAACGGTGGAAGACAAGACGAAGCTAAGTTTTCATTACTGTATTTAGTTTTATTTAGAGTACTTAATGTTTTGTTTTGCTTGTAATTGTTTACTTATTTAGCGTTTATTTATTTTTGATTTTGAATAATTAACGATTATGCTAGTAGTCCCTCGGCAGTAATGAATGATGGCGGATTCAGCTGCAGTCGCAAATGGCGTGTTCCCAAGTCCTCCGCCATTTGGGCACTCTATTATAAGCAATATAATAAGGGAGTTTGTGGCATGCAGTATTTGCGTCATGTATGCGTCTTGGGAATTGGATGTCTGGCTTGTGAGAGAGGATGAGTGCAGGCAGTGGGAGAAAATAAATGCAGCAGATATCTCAATAACTGACCTTGTTGCTCCAGGAACGGGAAATGAATACAGGAAGACGAGTAGTGTGATAGGAGAGAATGAAGAAAAAAATGTGAATGAGAAAATAATAGTTGATAGTGTAAAAGGTGTGAGTGACTATGAAAGTTTAGATGGTTTTGTTTGGGAGAGTGAATTTCGATTTAGAGTGACTGACCTGCAGAGGGAGATAGAGGAGCTGAAAGAGGAGGTGGAATGTCTTGGGAGAAGTATGATAAGTATGAAAAATGAGATTAGAAGAATGGAAGAGATAAATGCAAGGCAAATCAGAGTAGGGGAGAGAGAGTTTTGGGAATGATAGGAGAGGAGAGAAATTTGTGAATAATAAAAGAGGAGAGAATGGAATTGGAAATGGAAATGGAGAGAATGGAAACAGAAGAGAGAGGTATGGAAGTGCTAGAAGAGGAGAGAATGGAAACAGTAGGAGAGACAGAATGAGAGAGAGGTATGGGAATGCTAGAAGAGGAGAGAATGGAAACAGTAGGAGAGACAGAATGAGAGAGAGGTATGGCAGTGCTAGAAGAGGAGAGAATGGAAACAGTAGGAGAGATGGAATGAGAGAGTATATGGCAGTGCTAGAAGAGGAGAGAATGGAATGAGAGAGATATGGGAGTTCTAGAAGAGGAGAAAATGAAAACAGTAGGAGAGAGGGAATGAGAGAGCAGTATGGGAATGAAAGAAGAGGAGAAAATGGAAACAATAGGAGAGAGGGAATGGTAAGAGGTATAATGTATGGGGGACTCAATGATCCGTGGTGTTCGAGATAGGATGCGTGAGGAGTGTTTGCCAGGAGGAATGATAGAAAGTGTGGCTTTGGCAGTTAAGAGAGGTGAAAGGGTGGATGAGATGATTGTGATGGTGAGAACAAATGACTGGAGTGGTGGTGTAAATAGGGCAGCGAGAGATATGAGATTCTTGCTTGAGGTGGTACGAAAGAAGACACAGAGAGGAAAGATAGTGTGTGTGTTGCCTAGGTATGATAATGACGAACTGAGCAGAAGAGCGGTAATATTGAATGACATAATAGCTAGAATGTGTGATAAGAGAGGACTGGAATATGTGGATGCTTGGAGTGCGTTTGAGGACAGAGAGGAATTGTATGCAAGAGACCACTTACATTTGAATGAGGAAGGACGTAAGCATCTGGAGAGATTGCTGTTCTGAAAAAGTCAGTGTGTCTCAGGGAGGATGGTAGCAGGGGTGGCCTCTTGTGGGAATGGGTACTTGGGAGAAGGGGGACGACATCAGGTAACACTGAGCTCAGTGGAGTCTAGAGGGGATAATGCTGGGTATAGAAACAACAGCATTTATATGCTATATACTAATGCCAGGAGTATTCAGAATAAGAATTGGTGGCACAGATAGCATCAGCCTGGCCAAAAATTATTGGGATCACTGAGACATGGTTGACAGAAGAGGATATAATAACAGGAATAGAAGTCGCTGGGTACAGCATTTTTTGGCAGGATAGGAAGGAAAAGTGTGGTGGTGGAGTACTGCTTATGATAAGTGACAAATAATAACAAGACCTATTATACCTCTTCTTAAATTAATTCACCGATGAAGCACTCTCAACCATCTCTGGCAACCCATTCACTACCCTCCTAACAAAAATCTACTCCTAACACAATTGCAAACCACACTCTTACACAACTTCCACTGATGACCCCCTGTTCTCTCCCTTCTTGCCATGTATTGAAAAAGATCTTCAGTGCTAATCTTATAAAACTCCTTTAATAACTTAAATGTTTTTATCGTGCCCCTTCTCTTTCACCCATTAGCTAGTTTTTGAAGCCCAACCACCATTCAATCTATTCTTTCTCACAGGGAGCATTCCACAGACCTTCCTTTGACCTTATGTATTACTGTAACCTTTGCTGTAATTAATTTTATTTATATGTAGATACTGCATTGTTTAACTTAATGTTGGTACATACATATTATTTACTAATTTATCTTTGACTACTTAAGTACTGCTGTAACCTCTGCAATGGTGCAATATGATCTTTTCTCTTCTTGCACCAATAAACCATAAACCCACCAATCCTTTCCACCACTTCTTCATGCACTTTGAATCCAGGAGTCCAGATTGGATCATATTAAAGCCTTATACAGGGAAAGAATAACTTCTCTATCCTTGCTTGTTAGCATGTTCTTCAACAACCATAATTTGATGTGCTGTTTTGGCTACCTTTGCAATATGTCCTCTAAACTTTGACTCCCTGTCTACAACCCCCCCCCCCCCCAAATTTCCCGGCCTCATATGGCATGGAAAACATTCTGTGTAAAACATTCTTATAAATTTACTTGATATACACATAAACATATATCAAGTAAATTTATTAAGAACTAGTATGAAATTTTTATGGAACTGAACAAATGAAATATCAAACAGTTTAAATAAACTTCAGCCTTATATAATTATTTACATCAGACATTAAACCTAAGATTATAAACCTAAGATTCTATGATACATAAAATCCTTCATTACAGTGTATCATCATTGCCTTAAGTAGACCTATTTGCTTACTTGATTAGACAGAGGACAAAGTCTTGTGAGATGCTATATTACTTAAGCTGATACTGTTTAATCTAGTGAAGAGAAATTAACACTGAGTCCTAGACCTACTGGGACTTAAAGAACCCTGTGTCCTGATAATTTTTAGCTCTATTTAAAAAATTACTGTGCAGTATTTCTATGGAATATCCAAATAATTTTTTTTTGTCTTTTAGTTAGCATCTCTGACAATTAACTAAAACAAAAATTTTAGCTATACATGTGGTATGGGCTCCAGAAACAGGTTGCAAGAAATCAAGGTTTTTGAAAAAAAAAAAAAAAAAAGTTAATTTTTTATTAGTTTCTACTTATATTTACTTCTTTAGTGTTCAAAATTCAACAAATTCAGTCAAAATATTGCTTAGATGTTACTGCTTAGATAAATAATGAAAATTATAAATAAATTTATGTGTGTTATTATTATGATGAAAATATCATTTTACATCATTATAATTATCCACTATTGGCCACAAAAATCAAGTGGTAAATTATTGAATTAGGCCATTCAAGTATTTGAAATGCAAGGCATATTACATAACATTATACCCAAAACTAAGTTTTGGGTAATATTCAGTTACCTTTTATTATTACTATTCAGGCCTCCATGGAGTTAAAAGACTCATCGTGGGAGGTCCTTTCTAAGAAACACAAGTCTATCAAGACTCATCATGGGAGGTCCTAGGAAACACAAAGTCTATCATACCACTCCTTAAACGCATTGACCATTCTTGCTCTCACCACTCCATCAGGCAATGCATTCCATGGTTCAACCACCCTCCATGCAAAGAAACCACTCCTTACCTTCTTTCTCACAGTTTCCTTTCGTAACTTCCAAGGAGCCCCTTGTCATGACTCCTTCTCACTGTTCAACCAAGCAAAAGAACGCCAAAGCATCAACCCTGTAACCACCTCTCAACAGTTTAAAAGTCTCAATCATATCACCCCTCCTTCTATCCACCAAACTCTGCAGTCCACATTCCCTCAGCCGATCCTCATAACTAACATTGTACAGTCCCGACACCATCTTTGTTATCCACCTCCATAGCCTTTCCACAGTTAATTTATCCCCTTCAAATCCTGGGGACCATATCTGAGAACAATAGTCTAAATGTGGTCTGATCAGAGTCTTATACAACAGAATGATAACCATTTTATCTCTGCAGGTCAGTGTCCTTTTCATTATTGCAGCAATCCTCTGCGTTACCTTCACTACCTTTGCAATATGACCCCTAAATTTCAGGTTTCTATCAATCATCAAACCCAGATCTCTTGTCTCCCCTACTTCCTCCAGTTTAACTCCTCCCATAGAGTATTATGCTGTGTCCCAAACCTCAAGACCTTACATTTTACATTTTAGTATCTGCAACTAGGGTTGTCCAATATGTAAGTCCAATACTGTTATAGCAAATAAAAATTGCAACATGAATGTTGAGAATGCAGATGATTAGAGCACAAAAATTACTAGAAATATGTAGTAAAATAATGAAATATTGACTGTTTTATACATGAGCGCATGTGCCAGTATCTTTCCTTAGTGTGGAAATCTTCAAAACACACTCCTAGACAAAGTGGGACGTCATGCTGCCTGTAGTGTACAGTTGTGTACTTTCTTTCCTGTCCTCCAGATGTTCATTTTACTTTTTCTACACACACTTTGCATTTCCTCTGTCCTCTTCTTCCCTTACTTCCTGGAGTGACAGGAATCACATATGGAAAATGATTTCTTCCAATAAGGCATCAACTTTTCTGAGGAGCTGCAGGTTGGTCAGTGTCTAGTCCAGCTGATATCACAAGACCTTCAACTACTGCTTCAACATATTGTTATAGTCGGATATTCCTGTGGCTTTTGTTATATAATATACGAGGGTGGTCTGAAAAGTTCTCCGTCTCAACCACAGATGGCAATACTATCGGCAAGTTTTTTTTTTCTATATTCGTACATCTGTCATAAGCATCCATGTGAAACTGCAAGTCATTCTATCAAGTAGCTTGTTTTACACAGCTGTCTGAAGCAAAAGTGTTGTCTATATCCATCCCTTGAAATGGATAAAATTGAGTACCGTGTGGTTATGTCAAAAGAAATTCATTCAAAATTCATAAAAGTTTATGGGCACTCTTCTCCTTCATTTTCGACAATTAAGAAATGGGTTGTCAAGTTTAAACATGGCCGTACCAGCCTTGAAGATGATCCACTTGAAGGACGTCCAAAAAGTGTAACAATACCAGAAATCATTGATCAAATGCACGATATGGTATTAGATGACTGGAGAGTGAAAGTGCGTGAATTTGCTGAGACTATAGACATCAAAAGAATGTGTAGGATATATTTTTCATGAAGAATAGCTAATGAAAAAGCTTTGCGCAAGATGGGTGCCCCGCTTGCTCACAACAGATCAAAAATGCACTCACATGAAAATCTCTGAACAGTGCTTGGAGCATTTTAACAAGAATAAAACTGATTTTGTGCATCAATTTATTAATATGAATGAGACCTGGATTCACCATTACACACCAGAATCAAAACAGCAGTCAAAACAGTGGACAGAAGCCAGTTGTTCAGCGCCAAAGAAGACAAAGTTGGTTCCATGCAGGAAAGGTCACACCGATGCATGGCATTGGTGTTTTGAGATGCTAGCATTTTGTTTATTAATTATCTTGAAAAAAGTGTAAAACAATAATCGGAGAATATTATTCCGATCTTTTAACCGGACTAGATGAAAAAATTTGTGAGAAAAGACCCGGTTTGCAGAAGAAAAAAAATCATCTTTCATCAGGACAATGCACCTGCCCACAAAGGTGTTTTGGCAATGGAAAAATTAAGGGATCTGCACTATGAATTGTTGGAACATCCACCCTATTCACCAGATTTAGCTCCCTCTGACTTCTATCTCTTCCCCAAACTAAAACTCTTCCTTGCAGGTCAGCATTTTTCTTTGAATCAAGAGGGTGATTGCAGCTGTAGAGAGGTATTTTGCAGATCTACGGAGAACCACTACAGGAATGGGATAATGGCACTGGAGCATCTCTGGGATAAATTATTAGTCTTAAGGGAGATTATGTTGAAAAATAAAAATAATTTTGAAATTATAAATTAATTTTTTCATTGTTAGGCCAAGAACTTTTCAGACTACCATCGTATGTGAGTTCACTATTGTGAGATCCAGGATATGGATGAATAGTTTCTTCCACCATTTCAATTGACAGCAATGGAAGGAGTAATATGACAACTGATCACTACAATCCACTCCAAACTTTGAATTTATTGTAGTCAGCAACAGCAGCTGATTTTGTCTTCTGGTGTTGACCTCTCACATCAGTCTCCACTATCTCATCAGTATGTTTGGTGGACTGAATGTAGACATCTCAAACACTGCTAGCAGGTGTTCTCGTTGTCTTGATACTCACTCTCCTTTCTTCAGTTTTTGTTGGAAAGCCTGTTTTGGCATTTCATGTCTATTTGGCATAACTGTCCCAACAGCTTTGGTACTGTTTTGCCATAAATGATCAAAGAGTTTTGGACTTGAAAGTAATCTATCCATGTGGATAGTGTAGCCTCTGTTGTAATATGAAGTTGCGAGTCTGTCCACAACATTGAAAGCAGAATTGAAATCTTCCTTATCAGTGCTTCCTGTATACACTTCAGTTATACACACATATCCAGATTTCGCCTCAAGTTTCATGCCATATTTCTCAGGTTTCCCTTTTATGAATACTCTGAAATGCACTGTTCCTGTGAAGCCACAATCCCTTCATCAACTGTCAGTTCTTCATCTGGAGTGTAGAAAGTTTGGAAATCATTGAGAAGTTTATTGAACACTGGACAAAGTTTGTACAGAGGGTCATGTCCAGGATTTCCCCAAGGAATGTATGTCTCATTGTTACTGAGGTGAAGGAAGGTCAGAATAGAAAAGAAACAACCATGGGATATCTGGAGGGAAGAGACAAATTTTGAATCGTAAATAGGTTTGGTAGACCAGTAATCCCTAATTCTGGGTTTCCTAACAAGGCCCATGTGCAAAATAATTGCCAGAAAACATTTCATTTCAGTTATGGTAACAGGTTTCCATCTTGAGAAGACTGAATGTTTAGGTAATGGCCCTTTCTTTTTTTTCTGCTGCAAGTTATTGTGCAGCATATCTGTTGGTTTCAGCTTTCATATCAGATATAACATTGTTATTTACAATATTTCAAAAACTTGAAAAGGGGATAAATTTTCATTGATGTTGGATGCACGAGATAACCAGGTACTGATGAAAAAGGTATGTCTTGCAATGATACCTTCATTTTTCCAGTTCAACTGTGCATCATTTAGTTGCCGACTGCCACTCTCTTCAATATTTGTAGAACATGACACACTGGATGGGCCTCGAATTTGGTCACCCCTCGTTCGAAGTTCTGCATCACTGTCGCTTGATTTGGAGCTCAGATTTGTAGAGAGCTCTGCTTCCTCTTGTTCTGGATCACTGTCTGCCCAATCATCTAATTCAGATCCTTCATTATCAAGTATTTCCTAAAGCATTTGTTCTAATTTGAATTCATTCAAGAACAGTTTTAAACCCCTGCTTTGGGCACCGCTGGATCTTGGTGTGTTCATGGTGACAGAGAAATTCAAACTGATCTCTCAGGTCAAAAAAAGAGAGTCGTGAATCCCTTATATTGTTTGGATTGGAGCAGCCAGAGTTATGATGGCACGATGTAATATAAACATGAACACATGCGATCGTATGTGATGCAGCTGATGGGCAGGTGTTACGATACTAATATAAATTCCCTTTTTTATTGATAAAAGTCAACCATCCTCATGGATAATGAAGCTGAAAGTTCATATTTAACTACAGTACGGTCTGCTAATGAATTTCAAGCATATATTATTATTTTCAGAATTTTTAATTTAGCAATGTAAATATACATCAATGGGATTCTTTCTGGGTTCACGAACAATCGATGTATATTTACATCGATAGGACTCAAATTGTTAAACAGTGATGTGATGAAGATCTTAACTTTCATGCATATAATTATGACTTACCTGTTATTGTTTGCAATTAAATTTCTGTGGACCTAGTTTATAGCCTATAAACTAGGCCCACAGAAACAATTTAATTGAGCACTTTTTTTGGAACATAGTAGCATCCATTGTTTATATAATAGTCAGAACTGAATAATATTTCAGATAACATTTAGTCTGCTATGATATATCTGCCTTTATTCTTGAATATAATTTCACCACCTCAGATTTTGAGTTACATATACTGGTTAGATTAATGTAAATAATAAGGTGGTAAAATATACAAAAATCTTAATTATAGCATAATAATAATAATAATAATATACATCTAACATATAGCTATTTGATTTCACTGGGAAAGAATATTTTATTAACTTAAAAACTTACTTTTTCAATGATTTCTTTGATGGCACTAAGACGAATAATTCCTGAAGATTTCTGACTCTTTGGCACATCATCCAATTGACTATCTAATTCTAAAACAGTAATATCTATTTATCAGAAGATTCTAAATAATAAAAAATAACAAAACAAAATAAAAACTTATATTCTTAAGAACAAATTCTGAATTTACAGATGAATTCAAAACACCTGTGTTTTGAATTCATCTGTAAATTCAGCTTTCCAAGAATTGCAAATTGAATTGTAAATTCACCTGTGTCTGCTTTTGAAATTTTACTGAAATAGATTTATTACTTTTATTATTTTTAATTTTATTACTTCTATTATTTTTAAATGAAATAATAGTTTATTATTTTATTTAAATGAGAATATGCTAATATAAAATACATAGCACAATAAGGATAATATATTCTGAATACTTATTAATATTAATAAATCAGTAAATTTCAAGACAAAAGTCATCATTTGTTATTCATTAATACTTTTTATATTAACTCTACACTTGTAATAACTTATTTTTGAGTTCCCTTATTATATATGTATATCATTTATAAAATCTGAATGGAATATAAATTGTTTACCTGATATTTCATGAAATGTAACAACCTCCTTTTTTTTTTCAATTGGTTAGGTTATTTACTAATCATCTATTAATTTTACAGTACATACCCCTCCCTCCCTACCACCTCCTTCCACCTACAAACACACCCACACCATCCAGTTAGAGATTTTGTATGACAGCAGAATCTATAATGGACTTCTGCATTACTTCAACCTTGGTATCACTTCTGGGTCTGGCTCCCACTGAAGAGAAACCTCAATAAAGGTCAAACTGATCTGGATAATGATACAGACATTATACAGACATGTATAATGCCTATAAGGATATGTGCTTTGCACTATGGGATACTAAGGCAAGTGATGTAAAGTCCTTAGCCTCTATATATGAGTTTCCCAGTCATTACTTCATGCACAAACTTTGTTTGCTTACACTTGGTTAAAGGATTATACTAAGAATATAATTTCTTGACATCTTTAATTTACACATCTGAAAGTCATCCTCATCAAATTTCTGATAAGTACTCCCAAGAGGTGTACAGGATACTATGATATTGCAGCATATTAAGTTTACATTATTATTAACCTCCTAACAACAATTTTCTTCCAAATTAATCTGTTATATGAACTGAGGTTCCTGGTGTGTGAAATGTCTATTATTTAACTAGCATAAAATCACATATAATATATTCAGAGAAAAATGACTAGTTTTGCATGTCATATTGTGTACATTCTCAGATTAAATTGCAGGATTGGAAAAACACTGTATTATCATAAAGATGGCTAAATTAATAACTGTCATCCATCAAATGAACTTAACTAGATGTTGAATATAGCACCGAGATACCACATGTGTGGCTCATTGTTACAATGTGCTGTCATAGCTTAATTCATAACTATGTATAGGTCTTTGATATATTCTGACCAAAGCGGCTTTAAGATAAGATCTTGTTTTTTTTTTACATTGTATTGGATACATTAGCATTTCATAAACAGCTCCTTAAAAGCTGCATACATAGTTGTTGAATTCAATGTTAGCATTTGACAGCATTCATGCTGTGAAAGTACTTGATGTTTTTCATTAGTGCTAGGAAAAGCCAATCCTGATTTATGTACTCTCATTTACTCTAGAACGCTGTTGTTCTTTGAGACAGATTTCTCTCAACTGACCTGTCTCACCAACATAGCAGATGCCATGCACAGAAATTTGTACACTCATGATAATTTGAGAGGAGAGTAAGACTGTTTGGGTGATGAGGTACAGGTTTTTGTAGTTAGATGAATACAACTTTTAAGTTGTATAGATTTAGTATTTTTGCTATTTTATCCACAACATTTTTAATGTAGACTCTTTCTTTTAAGGTGATCAGCATTCACATTTATGAATTTAGGGACACAAAACACACGTGTTGAAAAGATTATTTTACTGATTAATAATAAAATAATAACTTGACGTTTTGACCCCTGTATTGAGGTCATCATCAGAAGGATACATGTGTATAAGAACCAAACTACATGCTGTTGCGCTCTATACAGATATACATCTACTTTGTTAACTAATCTTTATTATTAGCCTGTCCTCTAGTGATAAAAAAAAAAAAACTACAATAAACTCTGCTAAAGTCCTCACATACATTCTTCTGGAATTATACAGTTTATATTGTAATACTATGATTATCTTCTGGATTTGTATAGTACAGGTTGGTATTGAATGTTCAGGAAAAAAAAAAAAACACTTCAAAAAGTCTTCTTGTATTGAGATTTTTCTTCATGATTGCTATGAAGGTTGCAGATTGGTCCTCCACATTCTTGGAATGGTTAGACCATCATTTTTATTCAGATTCGGATCATGTTTGAGCATTTCACATGCTTCCTTGAATTTCCAGTCAAACCAGGTTTTGGTGTAGTGTAGGGACTTGGTACCTTTCCAATCAATTCTGTGGTATGTTTGGAGTGCGTGGTCAGAAAGGCCGGTTTTTCCAAAATGGGGGTATTTTATGTGTCATTTGTGTTCATCCTTTCTGATTGGGATGGTTTGTCCTGTTTCCCCTATGTATGGTATGTTACATGTGCAATCTATTTTGTAAACCCCTGGGTGGGCTAGGTGTGGCAGGGGTTCCTTGGAAGAACTGAGTAGGTGTCTTAATTTTGTCAGGAGTTTAAAGGTGGTTTCGATGTTGTATTTGTGTAGTGTTCTATCTATTTTTTCAGAAATGCCTCTAACACATGGTATAGCAATAGCATTCTTGAAATCTTTTTTGTTATTAGTGGTATCTTTGTGGAGGATCTTGTGAATGGCTTTTTTTTTTCTTTCCCTCTGAACACTCAATAGCAACCTGTACTGTACAAATCCAGAAGATAATCATAGTATAACAATATAAACTGTATAATTCCAGAAGAATCCTAGTATGTGAGGACTTTAGCAGAGTTTATTGTAGTTTTTTTTTTTTTTATCACTAGAGGACAGGCTAGAAAAAAAAAGATTAGTTAACAACGTAGATGTAATTTACCTGTATAGAGTGCAACAGCATGTAGCTCGGTTCTTGTACACATGTATCCTTCTGATGATGAACTCGATACAGGGGTCGAAATGTCAAGTTATTATTTTATTATTAATCAGTAAAATAATCTTTTCAACACGTGTGTTTTGTGTCCCTAAATTCATAAATACGAATGCTGATCACTGTGCAACCTTAAAATATAGAGTCGTCATAATCCATAGAGATGTGACCCACAAGCAGTGCAGCCTCTACGGTAAGCTAAAGATACGTAGTTCCATGTTAATTAATCGACTAGCCTTTTTGAAATGATGTAGAGACAGCAACCTAATACCCAACTGCATTAAACTAAAGAAGAAATTTACATCAGCTAAAGTGCTCTGTATCTATGCTAGGCTAGAAAAAGTGTTGTTAAGAGAACAGCTCCACGAGGCACGAAAGAATTTAGCATTTACCCAAGCCATAGTGTTACAACTAAAATTTGAGCTATTCAGTTACGTTAATCCGGAAATTTTGAATATTCTAGACAAGATCACAGACGACTTGGCCAAGCACCTATTACTCAAAAACAAAGAACGATTAATAACAAAGTTTCAAGCATTAAAACTACAGTAAAGCACAAGACAATTACGACGCCATAACGAAAGGAGCAGCCAATCACCGTCGGACTACTGTCTGGTTATCAACCAATCGGATTACAACCTCACCCAAGGTGAACTCTCGCTACCGGAGAATGGTTTAAAATACACCATTGCTCTGAGGTCAGTAAATAAACTAGATATAATATATCATATCAAGAGAGGTTTAAGATCCCTCCCCGCCAATTTAGCTGACAAACTATGGATGAAAATGCCTGTTTACTAAATTCAACCAAAAAATTAAACCACAACCTAAACAAAGCGGAAAAACTAACCCTCAAATCCCTAAAAAATAACCGTGACATTATTATCACAAAATTCATAACACGTGGCCAGAAGAAACATTTAAAAAATTAATACTGCAGCATGCCTGCGCTTGCCAAAAATACACAAAACAGACATGCCATTACGTCCAATTGTAGAAGGAATTGACAGTCCGAATTACTACTTTGCCAAAAAGTTAGTGGCCACACTCAAGGAATTGGTTGGTCTTTCCCCTTCCTACATAAAAAAATACACAACAATTCATAAACAAAATTAAAAACATTACACTCAACGACCAAGATCTATTAGTCAGCTTTGATATAACTTCCCTTTTCACCAATGTCCCAATCAATGATACTATCTTATTCTTACAGAACATATTTCCACACGACATCACAGCCCTCTTTGCCCACATACTCCGCTCCGGATATTTCGTGTGGCAAAACAATTTTTACCTTCAAAAAGAGGGTACAGCCATGGGCTCACCACTTACCCCCCAATAGCGAACTTTTTATGGAAGACTTTGAGCAACGATCTCTAGAATCGGCGTGCCTAAAGCCCAAAATTTGGCTCAGATACTTTGACGATATTTTTGCCATTTGGCCCCATGGCCGCGAAGCACTAGATGTATTCCTTAGCCACCTGAACAAACAACACAAATGCATCCAATTCACCATTGAAATAGAAAAAAAACAACTGTCTTCTGTTCCTAGACACACTTGTCACACGTCTTCCTTCAGGCTATCTCTCCTTCTCAGTTTACTGCAAACCTACACACACACACACACACAGGCCAGTACATACACAAAACTTCTTATCAACACAAAAACTAGGGGTCATAAGCACCCTTAAACACAGAGCACAAACTATGTTCAAATGAGCAAGCTCTTAACCATGAATATGAGACCATCAAGCATACCTTTATAAAAAATGGATACAGTATAAAAGCCATTCACAAGATCCTTCACAAAGATACCACTGATAACAAAAAAGATTTCAAGAATGCTATTGCTATACCATATGTTAGGGGCATTTCTGAAAAAATAGACAGAACACTACACAAATACAACATCAAAACCACCTTTAAACCCCCGACAAAATTAAGACACCTACTCAGTTCTTCCAAGGATCCCCGGGGGGGGGGACCACCCAGTTCACCTAGCCCACCCAGGGGTTTACAAAATAAATTGCACATGTGACATACCATACATAGGAGAAACAGAGCGAACCATCCCAATGAGAAAAGATGAACACAAACGACACATAAAATACCTCCATTTTGGAAAAACCCTCCTTTCTGACCACGCACTCCACTTACCACAGAATTGATTGGAAAGGTACCAAGTCCCTACACTGCACCAAAACCTGGTTCGAACGGAAATTCAAGCATGTGAAATGGTCAAATATGATCCGAATCTGAATAAAAATGATGGTCTAACCATTCCAAGAATGTGGAGGAACCCATCTGCAACCTTCATAGCAACCACGAAGAAAAATCTCAATACAAGAAGACTTGGTGAAGTGTTTTTTTTTTTTTTTCCTGAACATTGAATAGCAACCTGTACTGTACAAATTCAGAAGATAATCGTAGTATAACAATATAAACTGTATAATTCCAGAAGAATCCTAATGTGAGGACTTTAGCAGAGTTTATTGTAGTTTTTTTTTTTTTTTTAATCACTAGAGGACAGGCTAAGATAAAAGATTAGTTAACAACGTAGATGTAATTTACCTATATAGAGTGCAACAGCATGTAGCTCGGTTCTTGTACACATGTATCCTTCTGATGATGACCTCAATACAGGGGTCGAAACGTCAAGTTATTATTTTATTATTAATCAGTAAAATAATCTTTTCAACACGTGTGTTTTGTGTCTCTAAATTCATAAATATGAATTTTTAATGTAGAGCAAAGAAATGCACCTTATTTGTCTTACTCCTGTAAGACAAATAAGGTGCCATTTCGTTATTTAACAAATGTCGTTACATTTGTTAAATGTAACGACCTATATAAAATGTTATTGATGGTTTTAAGATTGTACCATTTTTTAGAAGTATCTCTCTTAGATATGTTATTCCCTGTTGCTTTTTGTTGTCATTGCTGGATACTGTATATGCTCTGTCTTTGAGTGTTTTGATGATGCATCGTTTTTAGGCAGGATGATGATATGACATGACATATGGGTATCTTCCAGTTCTGAACTTTTTTTTTCTGTAGATTTCAAATGAAAGTTTGCCATGATGCACCACTGAGATAAGAACATCTAAAAAAAGGAAATGATCTGTTTCTTCCAACTTCCAGTGTGAAATGGATTATGTAGTTTAAGCTGTTTAGGAAGTATATGGAATTGAGATGGGGTTCTTCAAAACTTACTTGATGTTGTCCATGTACCTTCAAAATTTGGGCTTTGTATGGTAACTACAAAGGGCTGTTTGTTCAAATGACTCCATGAATTTGCCAAATGCAAGAAAATTGACACATCCATGGTAGGCCTTCTGTTTGTTCATAGAAAAACATCTTCTAATATTAGTATAGTGACTTCGCTTGAAATGCTGGTTAACAGGCATGTGACTTCGAAACTTGCCATGATATCTGATGGATCCAATTTAATGTCCTTGATTTTTGTTAATGAAATGAGTTGTTTTTTTACATATGAGGGCATTTTTCCTACACATGGAAAAATGCCCTCATACAGTAGGGTAAATAGTTGCACAGGTAGTACATTGCTGAAGCCTAGCATCCATAATATATCTATATATATGCAGATTTAAAGAAGCCACTGAATGACTACAGTGGCCAGCACAATATAACAAAAACTAAGATCTCATCCTAAATCAGCTTTGGTCAGCATATATCAAAGACCTACATAGCTATGAATTAAGCTATGACAGCATATTGCAACAATGAGTCATATATCTGACATCTCAATGCTCTATTCAACATCTCCTTTAAGTTCATTTGATGTATAGTAATTGGTAATTTTGAAAACTCCCTGTTAATACTGTCCCCCCCCTCCCCAATTTTGTAATTTAATCTGAGGATGTACACAGTATGACTTAAGAACCTAGACATTAAACAGGTTTTTTTCTCTTAATATATTATACATGGTTCTTTGCTGGTTAAATAAATTTGTTATTTTTCCAAACTCCACTATTATCAGATCGTATATTTATTGGCACTTTTAAATGAATTAATCTAGGTCTTTTTCTGGGTCTTGTTCCAACCATCTCTCATATCTATGGTCTCAGGTTTTGATCAAGTGTTTTGTTTCTACCCCAAATCTCAAAAACCATAACTTAAAACTGATTTGAACATGTCATGTATACTAGTTAAGTGTTTTGGCTAGTTCTCTCTTATTCCATAACTGGCTCTGCCACCATGTGAGCTTTGCTTATTCTGTTGTCTATATCCATATATAATTTGTTATCTTCACTACAGATTATGCCTAAATGACTGAAATATTTTACTCGTTCTATAGGTTCTCCATTCAGATGCAGACATGATGTTTTCCACATTCCTTATGGTTTTTGTCTTTTTTTTTTTTAATAAAATTTCATAGAATGAAATTTTATATGAACTTAATGAATTTAATATAAATGCATGTTTATTCTACATGCATTTATATTATATATTATATTAATATTTAAAAGTAAAATATGTGCAAAGGACTGTGTAATCAATCATGAAATGCCTCTTTCCTTTGTAATGATTTCTTGGTTAAGAATTAATAATAAAGGTGAAAAATCTTTATCTGCCCTACCATGAACAAAGATTTATCTTGAAATGAATGCTTATTTATCTTGAAATGAATGCTCATTTATCTTGAAATCAATGCTTATTTATCTCAAGATGAATAAACATTCATAAGACTATAGCAACTAAGCTTTCTAAGACTACAGCAACTGCTGTAACTTGTTTTGAACATATCTGTCTTTGATACTAGAATCTTGAGGTCACCTTGCAATAAATCAAACAGACTTTCAATAACTATAATATACTTTTGATTAATTTAGCTAATCCAGAAATGATTACAGCTGTCAACCAATCAAAAATTAAGCATATAAAGAAAGCATATAACTACCAAAGCTGTTATACATTGTTGAATTATTACAGTATAAATTAAACTTTAATTCTTCAAATTGAAGAAATATGTTGAAACATAGCACAGACTATTAAAAAAAATTCTTTCCATTTTCTCTACCCATCAAGATAATAACATGGAACTAATTCATGTTATATACAGGTATATTTCATGCCTAATTACTACAATTGTTAAGAACCAGTATTATCTTGGTCACCAACTAAGTAACTACTGCACAATAATGAGTGTCCACCCATCTCGTTTTCACAAAAATTGTCCCAGTGTTCCCTGACATACTTTTGAGATACAAGTATATTGCATTTTTCAATATCTGATTTCAAAAGATCAAATGTTTTCATGTAACTTTATAAGACAAACAACTACTGAAGAAATACAAGTATTATTATTATAGTATGGTACAAAAAAAAAAAAAACAGTACTGAATAGCTATATGTTATGGAGTAAATGGGTTTATTAACAAAGAAATATATGTTTACACATGATATGTATATCCGCAACTATTGGTGGAATCTTGGTCAATTAAATCATTAACAACAGTAGATTACATGCTCAAAATGGGCACCGTTGCATGCGAAGGTTCTTCTGTCATCTTGGAGAATGAGGGTTGAGAAATCTGCTTGATATATCATGTAATTTTATCTCTTAGTTCATCAGGGTTTGAAGGCAGGTCATGGTGGAATACCCATTCCTTCAACATACCCCAAACGAAGGCTTTTAGTGATGCAAGATCAAGAGAATGTGAAGGGTATGGGAATTCTGTGAACCTCGAAATGAACCTCCCAGGAAAGTGTTCTGATAAACAGGCTCTAGAACCATGTGATGTGTGACAAGTTGCTCTGTCCTGTTGGAATACCTGCACAAGATGGAATGTTTTTTTGCACGACGCATTCTATGCAATTCCAGGGTGAACAGAACCAACACATTCTCAATGTAGCATTCGCTATTCAAAGTCACAGTTATACCACCCTCTTCAATGAAGCGGAGCCCGATTATGCCATGGCCGGAAACCACACACCATTTTGTGACCTCTCTGTGAAGAAGTTTGGATTGGACAAATTCAGGTCTCAAGAAACCTGCAGGTTCATCTGTTTACATGACCACTTCTAAGGAAATGTGCTTTATCCAAGAACCAGACATTATGGAGGAAGGACGGATCTTCATAGACATTGGCCAGCATGCATTGCACAACATTCCTGCAAGGCAACATAATCCCTTTGCTGTTAAACACTGACCTACCTGAATGATGTACAAAAAGGCACCCTGCTCATTAAGGATTGTTTGCAGTGACTGCCTCAGTATCCCAAGTTTTACTGCTGTTCAGTGTTGACTGCATTTTGGAAACTGTAAAATCTTGCTCCAGCACATGCCCATGATTCTCATTTGTGTTAACAGTTCATAGTCTATGCCCTTTGCATTGCCACACTCCTGGGACATCACAACCTCTCAATTATGGCAATGATGACACTAGTGCTTGGAGCACACTTAGGGAAATGATGAACAAATTGCTCACAGACATTATTATTATTATTACAGGTGACTCCAGGGAGTCCTTAGACTCATCGAGAGAGGCCCTATACATCATGTGTGGACATGATGTATAGGGCCTCTCTATACATCATGTCGTATAGTTGTGTGGACATGATGTATAGAGAGGCCCTATACATCATGTCCACACAACTATACGACATTCTCACAGTATCTATCATACCTTGCCTTGAACTCACTCACTGTCATAGCACCCACAACAGACTCTGGCAGCTTATTTCACTCATTTACCACTCTAAAAGTAAAGAACCCAGCTCTAACACCCCTGCTAACCACACTCTTGCCCAGCTTCCATATGTGTCTCCTGGTTCTCCCACCACCAGTCCTGATCTCAAAAATATCCTCTGAATTAATCCTATAGAAACCCTTTAGCAATTTGAATGTCTCAATCATATCTCCCCTTTTCTGCCTATCAACTAATTTCTGCAACCCACAAATCTTCAACCTGTTCTCATATGGTTCCTTCCCTAGACCCCACTATCATCTTAGTCACTCGCCTCTGGATCCTCTCCACCTCCTCCCCATCAAGAAGGAACTTAGGTGACCAAATCTGGGCACAGTAGTCGAGATGAGATCTTATCAAGGCTCAGTACAGAGGTACAATAACTTGCTTATCTCTGCTCGTCAAGGTATTTTTCAACAACCAAGTGAGTTGATGAGCTGATTTAGCTACTTTTGCAATGTGCCCCCTAAACTTCATCTCCCTATCCACCAACACTCCCAAGTCCCTGGCCTCATCAATCTCCTGGAGTACAGTTCCACCAATGTAGTATACTGCTGCTAATCTTTTCACCCCAAAATGCATAACCTTACATTTTGTCACATTAAATTGACATTCCTTCTCCTTAGCCCAGAACTCCAATCTGTCCAAGTCGTCCTGCAAAATTTTGACATCTTCTGCATTCACTATCGCCCTACCCAACTTTGAATCATCATCAGCAAACAAATGAACTGTTCCTCTTAGATCCTTCCCTATATCGTTAATGAACAAACTAAACAGCAGTGGTCCAAGAACAGAACCCTGCGGCACACTGCTAGTCACAGGCCGTCTTTTGGACTCTACTCCTGAATAAACTACTCTTTGATATCTCTCCATCAACCACCACCCACCTATCCATCTCACCAACCCTATATCTATCCCCATATCCTGCAGTTTACTGATTAGAATTCCATGTGGTATCCTGTCAAAGGCCTTAGCAAGATCCAGCAGTATCACTGTAAATACATTACCCTTATCCAGTTCAGCCATCACTGTGTTATAAAACGTGAGCAAGTTACTGAGACATGATCTACCCTTCACAAAACCATGCTGTCCCCCGTACAGTATCTCATTTTCATCAATCCATTCCTGTATTTTTCCCTTGACTACTTTCTCCAAGACTTTGACAACGACTCCTGATATGCTGATGGGTCAGTAATTTGCAACCGTAGTCTTGGAGCCTCCTTTATGCAGTGGAACTATTTTCCCTTCTTTCTACACCTTCGGGACTAAACCAGACCCGAGACTCAGATTAAACAACATTGTCAAGGGCACTGATAATTCTTTAGCCGCTTCACGCAAGACCCGTGCCAGTATATGTATTCACATTAAGGTTCTGTAATAGAGTATTCACCTCCACTTCATTCATCACAATTCCCATATAAACTAATGGTTCCTTCATTTTTTCAATGTCACCACCTGGATGATATACTTTTGCAAAGTGCTCGCTCAGTAACTCCTTTATATCGACTGATTCAGTGACCTCCTTACCATCGTCATTCCTTAAAATCATTTTGTGTGTACAGTTTTTTTCTTGCTTGCAGCATATTGAAAGAACTGTTTGGGATTCTCTTTAGCTTGCATAGCTAGTTTCCTTTCATAATCCGCTTTTGCTTTTTTTTACCACACTCATTACCCTTCTGGCCTGCACTTTATACCATTCGTGTGCCTGCAGGTCACCTCTTTCTTTAAATTCCCTCCACAGTTGTTTCTTTTTTTGCAGCTCAAGCTTAATGGTGTTATTCATCCATTTAACCCCTACTTGTTTTACTATTCGGACTCTAGGCATACAATAGCCATAACCTCCTGTAAATGCTCCTTGACCACTTACCATGATCTATTGACATCAAGCCCTTGCAGTTGTACATGCCATGGCACTGATCCAAGCAATCTCCTAAGCTTGTCATACTTGCCAGCATGGTAATTCCACATATACCATAATACATTAACACGTTCGCTGCCACGCTACTCAGTCATAGTCTGTTCCCGCATGCCAAGCGCTTTCGCGGCGTCTTCAAGGTCACTACGAGTAATCTCGTAGCCGGCTTATCAGACAGAATTTTGTTTCATACGCCAACTACGAGTAATCTCGTATCACTCCCATCTTCAAGGTCACTACGAGTAATCTCGTAGCCGGCTTATCAGATCGAATTTTGTTTCATACGCCAACTACGAGTAATCTCGTATCACTTCCATCTATATGTTACATGTGCTGACGCCAGTGTTTATTGCGTCTAGTTCAGTTTTAGTTTCTAGTCTCTAAGAACCTTCAATTTCGCCATGACCAGTAAAAGAAAACTTACTGATATAGAAGTAGAAGCTTATGGTAATGTGAGCGGTGATGAATTTCATGAAATATTTGGTTCCGATTCCGAAGATGATCCTACAGACGACTCTAGCAGTGACTCCGATGATGAAGAAACTTTTGATGATGAAGTTAGCAACCAACCAAATACATCAACATATTGGGAAAATTCAGAAGAAGAGCCCCCACAATTTGACTTTGTTGAAACTGCAGGTTTTAAAATTGACACTGGAAATTTCAGTATCAAAAGGTTAGTTGAACTTTTCTTTTCTGAAGATTTTCTCACAATTTTAGTAGAACAAACCAATTCATATGCTTTACAAAATATTGAGGAAAGCAGAGTTTAAAATTGATTTACAAATTACGATGTTATACTACGGATTAACTCGTGCTTGGCATACGAGGTTGGTAATCGACATACGAGTATACTCGTAGTTGGCTTGTGAAGCTCATATACGAACTACGAGTATACTCGTAGTTGGCATCTGAGGCATATACACAATATACTATATTTTAGTTGAAATTATTTCTCTTCTACCAAGCCACCAGACATGCTCTCCGCTTTATTCAGAATCCAAGGGTCCAAATTAAGGTAATTATACAAAGGGATAACTCGTGTTTCGCATAGGAGGTCGGTAAATCGACATACGAGTATATTTGTAGTTGGCTTGTGAAGCTCATATACGAACTACAAGTATACTCGTAGTTGGCAGCGAACGTGTTAATCGAAAATTCCACACCTTTAGCCACCTCCCGGGTCAAGACCTTATGATCACTCTCACCAATAGGTGGCAACAGGGTCATATTCATTACAGTCAAATGCTCAGATGCTATTACCAGGTCAAGCACTCTGACTAAAAAATCTCCTGCCCGGGGCGATGATCGAACTCACGACCTTCAGATTATGAGACTGACACGCTGCCTAGGCTTCAGCAATTTACTCTACCAACTCTGTATGAATGAAAATAATGCTCAACAATAAATTTCTTTTCTTCCAATGTTAACTCCATTGTTACAGCTAAACGCAATGGTGCAGACTCTGCATGTGCTCTTCTATTAATGTGCATGCAGTCAAATGGCATATCTCATAGCACGTGTACTGAAGGGGGGTATCGAAGCTTTTAATGCTTTTAATTTTTTTTTACACCATACTGTATTATGATAACATTTCCATTATGAATTTTTGTAATGTAAGAGTCAACCAGTTAAGATAAAAAGAATGAAAGACTTTTTTTTGTTGTTTTAACTATTGTTTAAAGATTGTTGTTTTGTTTTAAGACTTTTTGACATCTACTTTCACTTATAGATTTTTTACACAGTCAACATAAACTATTTTCACATACAGTTCAGAGAACAAAGGCAAGACACATCGGCATTTGAAGTCAGAGCTAAGATTGAAATTTTTATTATTAAAATTCTTGAAAGACAATGAAGAAAATATATTTACCTGCCACTGATGAAAAGCATACTGTTATTAACATCTGACTTCTACAGGGTCAAAGAACTCATCGCAGGAAGCCCATACTCTCTGATGCAAAAAAGATAGTCAAATTACGTGTTAAACTCATTTATAGCTTCTGCACTCACCAATCACTCTCACTCTACCACTAACATCTTCCAAGGAAATTCCAAGGATTTTTCTATGAAAAATCACCTCCACATTTATCTGGTAACAATCCCTCACTAATGTATGTCTCAATGATATATCCTATCCTTCCATTCAAAGGCTCTGCATTCCCTCAATCTCTTTCCTCGTATCTGATATTCCACAGATATGATACTGACTTAGTAAACTTTCTCTGGACTCTCGCCAGTACATTCTCATCCCCTTGAAAACTAGGGATTGGCTAGGTAACCAAATCTGTGTACTTGTGATTTGATCAAAGCATTGCACAAGGAAACCATTACCTGTTCGCTTCTGCATATCAACGTCCACCTCATTATCGTCATAATCCATTGTGTTCTTACAATTTTAGAAATGTGACCCTCGTATTTCAAGTCTCTATCCACCATCACTCCAAAATCTCATCTCTTCCACCTCCTTCAAAATTTCCTCATTAACCATATACTCTGCATCTGAATCTTGCCTACCAAATTTCAAGACCTTGCACTTGGCAATAGTAAACTGACAGGTCAATTCAGTGTACTGAGATTTTTCCTCCTGTAAGGCCAACATCTGCTCTACTTCTCATAGTTATTCCCAACTTTGCATCACTGGCAACTGGCTGCACATCTCCATATAAGCCAGTCCCAATGTCATTAACATACAAGTTAAACAATAATGGTTCCAAAACAGATCCTTATGGCACTCCACTTTTGAGATACTGCTCCTCCTACATAACCTGCTGTCTGTCTAACAACTAATCAGATATCCAACTCTCTAGTCTGTTATCTATAATCTCATCTGTTTCAAATTAGCTACCAGCTTGTCATGTGGCAGTCTATCAAAGGCCTTTGAAAAATCTAAGTATACCACTGTGTATGAATCTCCTTTATCAGGTAAATTTATCACCATGTTGTAATGCATAAGTGGATTGATAAGTACAACTTCCCCCTAACTAACCTATGCAGACTATCATAAAGATCACTGCTATTATCGACCCATTTCTGAATCATAGTCTTCAACCAACTTTTCTAACACCTTAACAACAACTCTAGGCACACAGATTGGCCCTATATTTGTAGCCTCGGTCTTATCCCCTCCATCATGAAGTTGAACAATATTTCCCACTTCGATTTCTTTGGGACTTGCCTTGTCACAAGACTCATGTTAAAGAGGTGTGCCAAAGGTACCATTAATTCTTTAGAGATATATATTGTCTCTTATATATATATAATGTCAATTCCCACTTCTTTTAATAAAGAAGTAAGAATTGACAGTAATTTTTAATATTCATATCAAGTTTACTTAATTTGTCATCTATCTCCTGCTGATTCACCATCAGTCCTTCCTCCACCATAACATCCTCCACTCCAGTAGAGGATGAAATAAGGATGAAATACACTGGCAAAATGCTCATTTAATACTTCAAATATATCCTCTGTAATGGTTCTTTAATAATAATTTTTTTATTCTACTTGCCACATACCAAAAGAAAACATTAGGATTTTTCTTAGCTTCATTGGCTGAATTCTTTGCATTCTTCTGCTGTCTCTACCAATCAAGTCACCTTCTTCGTTTGCTGTTTTGCTCTTCATGCAAATGATTATTACCAATATTCAGATTTTATGCTTAATCTCTTCATTCATCCAGACACTCAGACATCTGCAGCCAAATACCTCTTGATCAATGCACAAGTGGAATCTGTTGTAGTTCCACATATATTTCTTCTTCACAGAAATTCTCATATGACTAGCTACAACTCAGGTGATCACTGGATTATTGCATAATTTGATTAATGGTGGTTTTCTGATGCATTCATAACTTAAGTTTTAGGTAGATGAATTCTAAAATACAGTAATAAACTACATTAAAAAAATGAATGGTTTAATTCTAAGTTCTAGGCAGCACAAAATACAAATGTGGAAATGTAGAGTAGAAAAATGTCATCATCTTAAAAACTATATATTTGGAGTCCCTATCAGCATAAGTTATGAACCAAGATAATTTATTTAATGAATTCAGACTTCTTTCACACGTGTTCTTAATGAAAACTTTTGAGAATAGAATATGAAAATCATTGTTGAATATATTTTGACACTGCCTCCACTGCTTCAAAGAGTTTCCTCATTAATGAATAGATTACATATGACACAGTAAAATCAATAATAATTCTAAAAAACCTATTTCAAAGAAATGATGTGTGATTATTTTTATACATTTGTGAGTAAAGGAAAAACGATATCAAAAACAACTACATTCTTCTGAAAAGTATGAGACAAGACCATGCCATCAGCATTATCCACAACACAGCAAAATTCCAAAAAACAGAACCTACTTGGACTTAGGTAGACAAGTAGGTAAAATTATGAGGTACTTGTTTAAGATATTTGAATTTTACTTTCTTATTATTAAAAAAGTAATAATAATTTAATTTTTTCATGTTATTTAATATTTATTAATTTACTGATTAATTCACTGCTTTTTTCTTCTTTTTCTGAGAAAATAATAGGTGCTGGTACTCATTCTTTGTTAGTAGGAAAAAAACAACAACAACAAAAACTGCAAGGCTATGGAAAGAAAACTAAAAAATTATTTACTGATATTTTTACTTCAAGAGCAGCACATGAATATAATATATTTCTTCTTTTTCTGAGAAAATAATAGGTGCTGGTACTCATTCTTTGTTAGTAGGGAAAAAAAACAACAACAAAAACTGCAAGGCTATGGAAAGAAAACTAAAAAATTATTTACTGATATTTTTACTTCAAGAGCAGCACATGAATATAAAAATAAGTAATATGTATCATAATTTTAAGAAAAATTTTATATAGCAAATATAAAAAAGTTTTATATGAGAATTTCATGCTTAACAACAAATGCAATGAAAATGTAAATTTCATTAAATAACTAAACTTACTTGCATATGTAAATGCATAAAAAAAACTTACTGAATATTACAAATTTTTAAATATGCAGCATCCATCATGTTGCACTTCACTTTTAATAAAGATGCACACTGATTTCCCCCCCCCCCAAAAAGCATTGACTTAATTAACTGCTACAAACACACAAATACTTTATAAAAGTGTTATAACAGGAGAAATAGGGCATTTTTTAAAATGCCTAATTTTGTTTCAATTTGCATTAATGATTTTTTGTAGTCCAAATAGTGATTTTTTAATAATTAAAAATCATATTTTTAATTATTAAAATTCAAATGTTGAGGGAGGGGGATTCAAGATTTTGAGGAAATCTTGAATCCTCCTCCCTCAACAGTCGATGTCCTGCTTTTTGTTATTTTTAAATTATGAGCACTCTAACAATAAGATAGAGATTTTTGAAACTATCTCACTTACCATAAATAGTACAGAATTCTATATTATTTTAGGAATTTCAAAAGTTTTCCAGTTTAAAACAAACTGAAAACCATCAAAACTGATCTGTCAATTAAGTGCACTACATGTGAAGGAATTAAAAAGAGAATAATTAAAACAAAGTAATTTAAGTGTTCAAATGGCTAGTGTTTACAATGCATTCAAGATGTTTCCAATTACTGCCTCTTTTTGCCCTGATGGAACAAAAAAAGCATTGATTTATATGAAATAATCCCGTAATAAATTAGTTATCCAGCATTAAAAACTCCGCCATGGGATCCTTAGGGATCTCATGCCAGCCCCAAGCCTGGATAAAGGAGGAGGGTCGGTCAGATGAGTGTCGATGCACTGACCGTAAAGAAAAAACACGATTGTTATCTGATGCCTATACAATCAACAGCTACAGCATGCCGGCTCGGGCGTCGCCTGGATAAACAAGGCCTGCGATACCAATCGAGCGATCGGGGTTGGATCGAAAAGTGGGATACCGAAAAGAAACAGAAACTAACAGAACTGTTATCAGTAGGAACGTGGAATGTGCGGACATGCTGGATGTCAGGAAAATTAGAATTACTTCATGAGGAAATGAAGAGATATGGGTGGGATATCCTAGGATTGGCAGAGATGAGATGGACATCATCATCTGGAGAGATCAATGGATGCAAAGTAATATAATCAGGACATAACACCATGCATGAAGCAGGATTTGGCTTCCTTCTTAGCAAAAGAGCTCGAGAGGCACTGTTAGGCTACAAACCAGTTAATGAACGAATCATAGTAGCAAGATTTCAGGCAAAGCCATTCAACATATCAACAGTCCAGATATATGCACCCATATCTGACAGCACAGATGAGGATATTGACTTATTCTACAAAGATCTGACAGAGACAATAGAAACAATACCAAAGCAAGATGTGCTAATTATTGAAGGAGATTGGAATGCCAAAGTTGGAATAGATAATGATGGTTGGGAAAGCGTCATGGGAAAATATGGTTTCGGAGAAAGAAATGAACGAGGTGAAAAATTGTTAGAATTTGCTGTGGACCACGAGATGATGATCTGTAACACAAAATTCCAACAAAAGGAGTATAGAAAATGGACGTAGCGATCAAATGATGGGAAAACCAAAAACATGATTGATATGATTATGATTAGAAGAAGATGGATAACATCAGTACAGCAATATCGAACTTTTCAAGGAGCGAATATAGATGTTGAAAGTTTATTTTTCACTTGGTTAGAGTATAATAAAATTAGTTTAATCCTTTTTCCAAGTGTGAGCAAACAAAGTTTGCGCCTGAAAGTATCTTCGGGACTGGGGTAAGGTGGTACAACACTAGGGCAACTCGTTGCAAAGGTGGAGCAAGAAACCAACACTCCTATCTCAGTATCTCCTATAATGCAAAACACATTTCCTTGCAGATATGTCTACTGTTATGCATTAAGGGAAGGGCGACTACCCAGACTAGTTTTGACCTTTATTGAGATCTCTTTAGTGGGAGCCAGGCCCAAGTGGAGATACCAGGCAGAAGCATTAGCAGGTCATCTCTACCTATAGGAGTTGTCAAATGGTTTGCCACCCTTTTTTAATAAATCACTCTGGATTTAGAGAAAGATGTTGAAAGTTTATTTTTCACTTGGTTAGAGTATAATAAAATTAGTTTAATCCTTTTTCCAAGTGTGAGCAAACAAAGTTTGCGCCTGAAAGTATCTTCAGGACTGGGGTAAGGTGGTACAACACCAGGGAAACTCGTTGCAAAGGCAGAGCAAGCTACCAACACTCCTATCTCAGTATCTGCTATAATGCAAAACACATTTCCTTGCAGATGTGTCTAATGTTATGCATTAAGGGAAGGGCCACTACCCAGACTAGTTTCGACCTTTATTGAGGTCTCTTCAGTGGGAGCCAGGCCCAAGTGGAGATACCAGGCAGAAGCATTAGCAGGTCATCTCTACCTATAGGAATTGCCAAATGGTTTGCCACCCTTTTTTAATAAATTACTCTGGATTTAGAGAAAGATGTTGAAAGTTTATTTTTCACTTGGTTAGAGTATAATAAATTTAGTTTAATCCTTTATCCAAGTGTGAGCAAACAAAGTTTGTTGGTAGCTTGCTCCACCTTTGCAAGGAGTGCCCTGGTGTTGTATCACCTTACCCCAGTCCTGAAGATACTTTCAGGTGCAAACTTTGTTTGCTCACACTTGGAAAAAGGATTAAACTAATTTTATTATTAAGCGGATATAGACTCGGACCATAGTTTAGTGATTGCAAACATCAAGTTGAAATTAAAAAAAAAAGAAATATAAACCCCAACATCAGAATAGAAGCGATACAGCATGAATAAGTGAAGCAGAAATAGGGAGAAGGTACAGAACAGTGTTAGAAGAGAAACTTAAAAGTGTGGAGAAAGAAAAAAACTCGAATGTAAGAGTGAAAAGAGTAATGAAGGCGATAGAAGATGCAGTTGAAGAAACAGTACCAGAAGAAGAGAAGACCAAGAAGAAATGGATTACACAAGAAACACTGAAGTTAGTACAGGAGAAAAGAATGTTGAAGATAAGAAGGGATACATCAGAACAAATAGAAGAGCAATATAGAAGAAAGTGTAATGAGGTGAAAAAAGCAGTCAGAATGGATAAGATGAAATGGTTAGAAGCCCAATGCAACAATATAGAACAGTACTATGAGAGCATAAAACAAGGGAGGTATACAAAATGATCAGAACCATTAATAGAAAGTGGCAACCAAAACAGACCACAATTAAATATGAAAAAGGCAAAGTATTGATGAATAAAGAAAAAATTGTACAGCGGTAGACAAGATACTGTAGTGAGTTATATGAAGAAAAACTAGATTCAGATAGCATTGGGAAACTGACTGAAGAATTGAAGCAGATATCACCACCAGGTAATGAGCATGATATGGACATTTTAAGAGGAGAGGTAGAAAAAGCAATAGGACGGCTAAAACACAACAAGAGTCCTGGTAACGATAACATTACTGGAGAAATGATTAAATATGGTGGTGAAAGTATGGTTACAGAAATGCACCAACTATGTAATATGGTATGGAAAGAAGGGAAAATGCCAGAGGAGCGGGTGAAATCAATATTAGTAACATTATACAAGAAAGGAAATAAGCTAGAATGTAAAAATTATAGAATAATTGCCTTGATAAGTCACCTTGGTAAAGTGATGATGATCATATTGACAGAAAGATTGAGAACACAATTGGAAGCATACCTTGCAGATTTGCAAGCAGGATTTAGGAAGGATAGAACTACAATTCAACAGATTTTGACAATGAGGTTAATAGCAGAGAAAGCTAGGAGAAAAAACAAAAACATATATACTTGCTTTGTTGATTTTCAGAAAGCATTTGACAGTATAAACCAGAAAGTGACATTAGCAGTTCTGGAATCCTATGCAATTGATAAAAAACTAATAGCTATATTAAAAGATGTTTATCAGAATGCAGTTGCAGCAGTTAGAATAGGTGATGATTTGGGGAAATGGTTTAAAACAAGCAGAGGTACTAGACTGTGAGACCCAATATCACCAAGCATTTTCATCGCACATTTAGAAAGAGCAATGGACAAATTGAAGGAAGATGCCAAAGGAATATCTGTACACGGAATGAGAATTAACAATCTGAGATTTGCAGATGGCATTGTTATTATTGAAAAAGACGAAAGAGAACTACAAAAAAACACTGAAACTGTTAAATGAGGAAGGGAAGAGATTTGGACTTGTTATGAACTTTGAAAAAACAAAGACAGTGGTATTTGGTGAGAAGAACATGAAACAAAAGATACAAGTGGATGAAACTGATATAGAAAATGTAGAACAATTCACATATTTGGGAAGTAAACTGACATATGACTTGGACTGTAAAAAAGAAATAAAGATCAGGATTGCAAAGGGAAGAACAAATCTGAAGGCCATGGATAACATCTGGAAAAGTAAAGTGATCAGTCTGCAAATACTAAGAGTACTGGAAACATGCGTCTTCAGCGGTGTACTGTACGGATCTGAAACGTGGGTAATAAATAAAGAATCAATAAAAAGAATTTTGGCATTTGAAAGGACTTGTTACAGGAAGATTCTAAGAATAGGATGGGTACAGAAAATCACCAATGAAGAGCTCTATCAGAAGATACAACCAAAATGGAATCTAATGCAGAAGATTATAAAATGGAAGCTGCAATTATTTGGACACATCTGTAGAATGAGTGAGGACCGGAAGATAAAGACATTTATGTTTGGTATTTTGGATGGTTTAAACAGAAGCAGTAGACCATACAGAGAATGGATAGATGATATAAAAGACTGGTGTGGAATGGGTGTACAAAAACTGCGACACTGTGCACTGGACAAAGAAAGGTGGAAGAAGATAGTGAAACAAGCATCAGACATCAACGGGCAGTGAGCCCATGGTTCGTGATGATGATGATGATTAAATATTGGTGACTGCTTCACTTCAGAATAATCACTTATCTATACATCAAACAATGAAGCATTTATAGTGCTTTTCAAAAAAAAAAAAAGAAAAAAAAAAGAATCATTTCATAAACAAACAGAAACAATAAAAATATAACTATTTGAGACCAGAAAATTGCTTTTTCTTTCTTCTGTTTTATCAAAGAATAATCCAGTAAACATTTAAATTAATATACTCCTTTCCTTTCAATATTTAAACTTAAAAAATCAATTTGTCAATACTTACGAGGTGAAGCATATTTATCAGGATAATCTTTTAATAATTTATCTCTTGCAACATCTGCTAGAGGACCAAACAGAACAACAGGTCGTATGAATCCAGCTATCAGGAAAGTAATATGCTGCATGTAAATATATTATTATGTGTGTGTATACATGTGATCACATGTATCACATGCATACATGTGCATATACATTTGTTATATATGTGTATACATGAGAAATAATTGCCATCAGATATCCATGGTATCAAATTACTCATCATGGAAAGTCATCATTATCAAACATGATGTTCAGCAAACTGCACTTTTAACTGATTTAATGTTTCTTTCACATTCAAGTAATGCATCCTTGGTAATATTATCCATCTAGCTCCCACTAATAGTGTGGCTAACATCCTATTCTTCATATTCAGAAAACACAGTTTTCTTACTGTTAGAGAAGATTGCAGATAATATAATTAACATTAGAGAAGACTATCCTGGAGCTAAAAAAAAATAAAAGAGGCATAACCTTAAGAATATTCCCTAGTAGAGTAGCCATGCCACCACAACCAATCTTTGAACTGAAGCACTCAAGAAGACTTTAAGAAAAAGGCTAACTTGAACTGAGGAGTCAGTTTAAAAAAAAAAAATCATTAAGCTATTAGTAAAATAATTCAGTAGTTCTTATCCTTTATGGATGAAAATCCAGATTACATTTGTTAGCTTTGATCTACAGTTCATTTGTGAAGTAAATAAATATATAAATATAAATAAAAAAATAGACAAAAAAGACACAATGGTATAAATTTAACATTTAATATTTATTCATACAAAAGCAAAAAATAAATTCAAAATAAAACTTACAAGTAACGACAGATTAAGGAGGGAACTCCATAGCCAAGTCAGCACTGAGGATGACCTTTGGCTGGAAAGACTAGGATTTAATTTTCATCTGAAACACAAGAACCCTTATAAGGCTTTTCTGCAGTCTTATAAAGAGGTGGCAGGGATTTGTGATCCCCCCCCCCAGAAACTCTTATTTTCTTTTTCATCCTGCAAAACATATAAACCAAACAGTAATTGATACATGCAAATGATGCCCACAGTAGGCCGTAGAAGGTTAACTATTCTGTCGGGCATTTAGAAGGCTTACATAGCACCAAGTCACTTCACCATAATAGGAGAGTGAGCCTCATGGCAAAGAAAGTTAAGAAAAGATGGAAAATATATTAATTTTCAGTTTAAATTCAGAACATTCTTGAAAAGCCATATTCTTTTATTTGACAGTCTGCATTCTTGATCATATATATATTATATTTATCTCACACACAAGAAGTACAAGAACCTATAGCACATCAGTGCCCTGTGTGAGATGAAGATAAGGGTTGAGAAAGAAGAAACCTATTGACATTCTCCTTAAAGAGCTGTAGGTTGAAACTGTTAGGAAACACCCCAATGTCTGAACAATATTCTGAGGATGGGCAGATTTGGGATTTGTATAGGATTAATAGCTGGATGGATGAATACATGAGTGGAAAAACTTCTTGAGTGGAAAAAAATGCCTAGTTTTTTGGAAGCTGAGGAAGCTATTATAAAGTAACCTTTACAGCATACAAGTGTAGCAAAAATTATATAGAATTTTATTTAAGAACTCCAATATATTTCATCCAACATTACTTGGACTTCATCAGGGAGAAAAACCGTTAACTACATGCAAAAGATGAATCACAATAATGAGTCATAATTATTATTATTATTACACAGGCATCTCCATGGAGTCAGTAGACTCATCGCAGGAGCCCCAAACAAATAATGAGTCATAATTCATGTGCATATTACAGCTTGTGTCTCGGTCACAGCTAAAGCACACAATATTACACTATTAGAGTTTAAAGGAATAAATTCTAAAAAGTTGCATAGATAATAACAAAACAACAACTTATGAACAGTTTTTTATTATTATTATTATTATTCGTGATACCTCCAAGGAGTCCGAAGACTCATCACGGGAGGACACTTACTACACAACTCTCTCCACCACTACATCAAACCTCTATTACCAATCATCTCCATCAACGCCATCTACCGCCTACCACCACCACCACAACTAATATTTTTTGTCTGTAAATTGCATGTGTTCTGAAGGGCCGATTTGTTTGTATGCAGGATGAAAAATCCAAGTTTCCGGAAGGAAAATCCCTGCCAGTTAATAGTGATCACTTCCCAAAAACTTGGATATTGGCATGTGAGCAATCATTATGGGTGACTTAAATTATCCAAACATTAATTAGGTAGAAGAGAAATCTCATAATAAGAATGAAGGAAAATTCATTGAGGTGTTGGGAGACAATTTTTTCAAGCAGCATGTGAAAGAAGAAAGTTGAGGCCAAAGAGTGTGAGATTTGATCATAGTGTCAGAAGGGATCTCATTAAGAATGTGAATGTTTTGCCACCATTTGGTGACAGCAATCATTGTATACTGTCCTGGGGAAAACAGTTAACCACATGGATGTTCCAAAGAGGGCATGTTACACTGAAATGCTCATGAGAATATTATCTTTAGTCTGATGGTATCAGTTACTGAATGAGAGGGATATCAGCAATGTGTGGAAAGCTTTGAAAAGATGCTTAAATGAGGCAATATCAGAATGTGTCCCTAGACCTCAAAGAACAAATAGGGCAGGAGTGAAATGGATGTGCAACCTTATTAAACAAGAGCTCCATAAGAAGATAATGTTGAAGGAATATCATGAGAATAAGACAGAGGAGTTATGAAATATTCAGCAATAAGGCCAGATAGGATACCAGCAAATCTGCTAAAGGAATGTTCAAGTGAAATTGCTTGGCCCTTGATATGTTCATATAGCTAGCGTCTCAGCTCAGGAAATAATGTATGATAGCTCCATTGTACAAGGATGGTGCAAAAACTGATGCATCTAACTACTGACTTATCAGTATCTCTGGAGGAGTGGTGAAGATTTTAGACAAGTTAGAAATAACCTGCATACAGAAATGGGTTGATAGCAAGGATTCTTTGCAAAGAACAGCATAAGTTTACTAAAGGGAGATTGTGTATTATAGCTTGAGTTAATAATGGTAATAACAATGTCATTACTATTATTAACACTAGACCTCCTTGCAGTGGTGTAGCTAGAGCTTTTGCCGCCCGGGACAGTTCCTGAGTTTGCTGCCCCTCTCAATACACACCAAAAATACTACAAAAAGTCAAAATGATGTATAGGGAAATAAATCAAAACACTATGTTTATTCTTGAAGTAAAACTTTAATTTCAACATTCTAAAATGTTATTTTTCTTGCTTTTCTGATAGCAAAATCATTGATGACATTGGTGAAGTCTATTTCATAGCAATGTAGGTAGTTCTTAATCAATTTTATTTAGAAAAACTTCTCTCTCAACTAGCAATACTTACAGCAATTGTGAGGAAAATTCACAGTAGTATTACAATATTTGGAAATGAGTTATCAAGACTATTTTAGAATTAACTGCAAAAATTCAAAAAGGTTCAAAGTGCCACCCAGGACGGACTGCCCCCCCCCCCCTCTCTAGCTATGCCTCTGCCTCCATGGAGTCAAAAGACTCAACACAGGAGGGACACTGTTACACACAAAGCCCATCAAACCATGCTTTAAACTCATTCAATGAATCTACATTCACCACAATGTCAGGCAACACACTCCACTCAGCAACCACTCTCCATGCCCCTGCTCATGCCTTTCATATACAACTTCCATGTTCTCTTGTTCTATTCCCTTCTCCCATTCCACAAAAAATTTCTTCCATTAATATGGAAGTTTATTACCAGAATTACCAGGTTAATACCTGGTAAAAATCCTTTCTCAACTTAAATGCCTTTGTCAAATTAAATCTTGTTTGATACAATGTCCCAATTGCACTATATAACTATAGCATTTTGAAGAGCTGTCCTCTTGGCAGCTTGATATATGCCTTTTCCAGATCAACAAAACTTAAATATAAATCCTTGTTATATTCCCAAGATTTCTCAACTATTTGTCTTAAAGTGAAAATCTGATCCCAACAACCTATATTTGGCCTGAATCCAGCTTGTTCTTCAACAAACTTCCCTTCTGCAATTGTTCTTAGTCATTTCTCAAGTATATATGAATATGATAATTGCAGAAATACCTCTGCAATTATCACATTCGGTTTTATTTCTTTCTTATAGTCGAGTATTATGAGAGCTCTGCTCTAATAATCCGGGTTGAATTTTGGAGCAGATGTGATACCTAAGTACTCAGGAAACTTGTTATACTTAATGTAATATCATTTAAGGTCACTCGAAGTTCCATACTGGCCAGCATATTGTTCAGGTGGAAGTAGGACACTTCAGTTTTATTTGCATTTGGGCACAACATCCATTTCTTAAAGTAATCCGGTAGTGTTTTTAGGTCAGATGTTAGGAGTTATCCCATATTTTTAAATAAACTGTGCTTAGTAGCAAGAGCAACATCATAACAAAATTTTTTTGGTTTCCATATCAGGAGGTTCTGAAAATATATAGAATGAAAAGGAGAGTGGCTAGCACCTGGAGTAAACCATTTTTAGTTATTTTTGTTTACTTTTCTTAGAGTCGCTTGAAAATATCTGTTGCTTAGCAAATTGTTTACTGGGTGGAATTTTTAACAATCTGCCTTGTAAACAAAGAATGACTAATAGTAGGCAAGACATTAATAAGTTTGTATATTAGAACCTCCCTCCAAACTGTCATATTAGCTGCTGTGAGCTTGATGAATGGTGCAGATGTTTTCAGTTGTTTTTGAAAGCTTGCCATTATAAATGATGTTAAAGATAGGATTGCAGCAACTGCATTTGGGCCCAAAACCTGCTTGTTCTGATCCACGATGTCATTAATTTTAATTGAAATTAATTGAAAATAATATCTTTCTAGGAGTTTATATTTGTAGCTAAGTAGCACTATAGGCCTATATCTCTGAGATTGGTTCAGAGGTTTTAGCAGGGCAACGACTTTTGTCTTCTTAATTTCAGAATTCCAGTTTTCAGAATATCAGAAAAGAATAATACAAGTCACTTTTTGGCATTTGTTCCGAGCTCAGGATAAATTCCGTATGAATGCCATCAAAACTTGAAGCGCCCTTTCCCCAAGATCTCTCCAGCATTTACATCTTTCAATGCTAAATCAGTGTCTTCAATAAAGAAAGAACTAGAAAATTCTGATTCTGATGAGCTAATCAATTTATTATTATTATTATAAGTCACTTTTTGGTATTTGTTCTGAGCTCAGGAGAAATTCCGTACGAATGCCAACAAAACTTGAAACCCTTTCCCCAAGATCTCTCCAATAACGAAAGAACTTGAAAAATTGTGATTTTGATGGGCTAATCAATTTATTATTATTATTAATATTATTATCCCAAGACCTCCATGCAGTCAAAGATTCATTGTGGGAGGATTCTTTGTCACACACACACAGCTAATCATACCATGCCAAAAATACATTCAAATTCCCTGCAGACTACACACTGTCAAGCAATGCATTCCAATCATTCACAACTCTCCAAGTGAAAAATCTGCTTCTCACTTCCTTCCTTACATTTTCCTTATACAGCTTACAAGGATGAATGACCTCATTTTCCCTCAATGTTTTATAAAACACCTCTTCGACATTAATCCTATAGCATCTGCTTACCAACTTATTCGTCTCTATCATATCACCCCTCTTCCCTCATCCACTAGACTCCACAAATTGCATCATCCCAACCTTTATTCATATTCAACATTCCAAAGATCAGAAACTATTTTGTTCAACTGCATCTGGACACTCTCCAACATTTTTCAACCTTTTGAAACCAGGTGAACAAATCTGTGCACACTTGTCCATATGTGGCTTAATCAGAGCATTATACAATAGAACCAGAATCCTTACTTCTACAAGTCAGTGTCTTCAACATCATCACCAGAATTCATTGTGCTGTCCTCACAATTTTGGCAGTATATCCTCTAAATTTTAGATCCTTACCAACCACCATCACCCCAAGATCTCTCATTTCCTCCACCTCCAACAATATATATCCACACCAAGAGTAAATTCTACTTCCCATCTTCATTTTCCTAAACACTAAATTAGCTGTATACAAGACTGTGTTCAAACCAATGTTAACTTATGGATCCGAGAGCTGGTTAGAAATAAAACACTTGACCAAAGACTAGAGACTGCAGATATGAGAGTCCTGAGAAAGATTAGGGATTGAACAGATGGCACCAATGGCAAGGCCATATTAAAAACAAGGATATTAGGAAAGAACTTAACATTATTAGCATCCAGGAATGTGTTAGCAGAGCTAATCTCAGGTGGTATGGTCACTTAAACAGAACAGGAGAGGAAAGATTAGCAAAACAAGTGTTCTCTGCCAGGTTTGCAGGAAAAAGATCCTTTGGATCTTTTTCCTGACCAAGATATAGGTGGATTGATACAGTAATAAAAAGAAGACATCAGATCTCATATTTCTGACTTAGAAGCCAGAAATATAAGATCTGATAATGTGCAGTCTTTACAGGTAGCAGATTGATTTGAAGGAAAATTGTAGATAGGAAGTTAGTGGTGATGTAAGTTTTTCATGTAGTACTATCATATCCTGTACACCCCTTGAAGACACATGTCAGAAATTTGATGATGATGATGATGACATTTCTCAACATTGAACTGGGAACCCCCACTTCCCCTGTCCATTTTCTTAGCCTATGAAGTCTTTTTGTAAGGCTGCAACATCTGCTCTATTCTGCATAGTTCTTTTGAACTTTGCATCATCTGTAAATAACTGAATATCCCCATTCAAACCTTCCCCGATATTAATGCCACGTTGATTAAAAAGCAACAGTCCTAAAACAGATCCCTGAGGCACAGCACTAGTGACTTTCCTCCCCCCCCCCACAACTTGTTGATATCTATCAGACAGCCGATTTCCAATCCAATACACAATCCCATCTGCTCTTGTTTGACTATAAACTTATCATGTAGTAATCTATCAAAAGCCTTTGGAAAATCTAAGTACACTACTATGTATCCATCTTCCTCGTTCAATGTCACTTCAATGTAATAAGTAAGTAGTTTACTAAAACATGACCTCCCTTTAGTAAATCTGCACTACCGATCAAAGATAATATCACTGTTGTCAAGTGAATTCAGGATCCTGGTTCTCATTAACCACTCCAACTTTAACCATAACATCTGACACACAGATTGGTCTACAATTTGATGCTCAAGTTCTGTTTATGAAGCAGTATAATCTTGCCTTTCTTCCACTCCTTTGGAACTTGATTCAATGTAAGACGCTTCTAGTTTACTCGATCTCACATATACTATGCCTCTTGGTCACTCATAGTCAGTCTCTCCTCTTCATCATCCACTGTTCTCAAACTGTCCATGTCACATTCATAAGGGTGAAAGAGCTTTATGAACTGTCATTAAATATTGCAACTATACCCTCTGCAGCAGTTATCCTGATACCATTTTATACAATCAATGTCATTCTACCATAATCATTCTTTCTTTCTTTTCTTCTTTTTTTTGCTGGCTACATATCCAAAGAACTCTCTACAGTTTTTTCCTGGCTTTATTAGCTAACTGCTGCTCAAACTGCACTTTTGCTACCCTTACCAACCTAGTCACCTCCTTGCTTGTTTGTTCTGCTCATGATGGAATTGAAAATTACCACTCATATTATGATACCTGCATAATTCTTTCTTTTTCTGTATTGCATGCTTAACCAACTACAAGTATACTCGTAGTTAGTATACGAGCCTCACAAGCCAACTACGAATATACTTGTATGTCGATTACCACTGGCAACAAGATTACTCGTATACTGATCATGAAGAAGTGAAAGTGCTTGGCGTGCAGAGCGTAACAGCAAACGTGTGTATACTTGCAGTTGGTATATGAGCCTCACAAGCCAACAATGAATACACTCATATGTCGATTACTGCTGGCTACGAGATTACTCGTACTGTCCTTGAAGAAGTGAAAATGCTTGGCATGCAGTAACAAACTATGCTCGAGGAGCGTGGCAGCGAATGTGGTAATCTCTTCATTCATCCATTTCATGCCTACCTTATTTAAGTCAGTGAAGTTCTCTTTTAATAAATTTTGTATGCTTCTTATTATTCATAGATCCTGAAATATTTATATGATTGGTAATCACATTTGCAACTTAAGGTTGTTTTTTGAATCTGCCTGTAGTTTCCCTCAACCTGTATAAAAATCTCCATGCTTTTCCACTTGAGTATTTGAAATTGAAGCTTTCTATACTTTTTCTCCACAGTCTGGACACTTCTTGAAGTGTCCAAACTGTGAAGAAGGTCTGCAGTGACCTCAAGATTGCCACTCGTAAGGAAATCATTTTATAGTAAATTGCTAATTTCATTCCAGGCAGGAATATAATCCTTTTGATATCCTTCAATGATGTATTTTTTGATTGTCAATATAACTGCCTAGAAAACAATCACATGCTTTGTACATAGGAGGTATAAAGAAGAAGATACATTATTCTAAATCTCTGGTAAAATTTTCCCAATTGGATTTCTTAAAGTTCTATTTGGGGAAATAATGAATTTAATCAGAGAAATAGCAATATCAATCTTCAGAATTACAGGTGTGTGTGTGTGTGTGTGTGTGTGTGTGTGTGTGTGTGTGTTAATTGTCTGGGAAATTTCCCAAGACTTCCCCGTAGTTTTTTTGAAGAGGATAACCTTCATTATTGCAGGATACAAAGCTTAGGTCAGGATTGTAAACTCTGTTCCAAGCAGCAGATCTGAATGTTCCATAATCTTTAGCATTGGAGATCAAGTAGAGGTCACTGCAGACCTTCAGGTAGCAGACCTTCGATTCAAATTCGGATGAAGCCCAGTTGCAAAGCCCTTTTACATAGGCCCAATCTGAATTGAAATGACTGTCTCTCTCTCCCAAAAGTTTGAGAGATTCTTATCTTATGCAAACATCAATGAAATAATTATCTTTAAAGATTATTTAATAATATTTTATTAATTAATCTTCTGGCATGCGGCAACAATTTAATTGGTGATCCGCTGTTCTGTACTTTGTATTCCATTCCTTTAACTGTTTGTTCTACACTGAGGATGTACTATGACTTTCAGTACAAAATATTTGTACCTTTAATTCATTAAAGTTATTACTGTTGGTTTTATATGTGTTAAGTTATTAATTGACTAGCTTATTTAGCTTTACCCAATGTGTACCAAGAGCAGGCAAGCTAGAATTTGCACCATGTAAGCTGAAAGTTACATAGAAAGTTTGTATATGGAAAAGCTACCTACTAGAAGTAGGTAGCTTTTCCATATACAAACTTCTTGAAGGTATCTTGAATTGCTATTAGAGTCTAAGCTAATGTAGTGGATGAATATAAACTTCTAAATATGCTTGAAGTGCTAGATTTGGGCAGTGTTATGTTATTGAAAGTATGTATTGTGGCCATTATTTTATTTCTATTAAATTGTTATTGTTAACAACATTTGTATCATTACTGAAGCCCGAACAAAGTCATCCTGATATCTGCTATCAAATAAGAGAAACTCTCATACTAATTAATCATGAGATGAGTCTGTTTCCTAACCATTCGGCACATGCTAAGTTTACGATCTATCTGGGTCATAACATGCTAGTTGAGCAAGACCTCCAAAGATGAGCCTTATCTTCATGGTAGTCAATTAATAATTAAAATCAATAAATAAATGACTAATCTTTCAGACTTCAAAATGATAAACATACATTACCATATACAATTCTCCAAATGAATGTTAACTTAATCATAACATTAAACTACCCAAAACACAGTCAAACTTTCCTTGCACTTTTTTCATCTGAAGTAAATGGAGAAAAAATAATTTTGTTTTGATTAAAGCCAAAATATATGTTTTCTTTCTAAAATAATAAAAAATTGTATTCTGTGTTAATTATCTTCCAAAAAAAAAAAAGTTTATATATAAACTGCAACAGAAAGAATGATTGAATATTACTTCTCATTTTTATTTCTTCAAACTACAGTTACATTCTTTTTTACCTTTCCTCAATAAGTAGACATACATAATATCCTTTTTAAAAAAAAAAATTGTAAGAACTTAAAAATAGAAACAGAAGTGTTAACTACTATTTGCACTATTAAGCCAAGTATGTAAAACCTTTATCAGAACAATACGAAATGGCATAACAATATTCTGCAATATATTCCATATACTCATCATTGGATAATTGCAGAATATTTAACATAAATTTCACTTAACAGAATTTCTTGATAAAATTCCTTGAGCAAGGAAGTCCTGACCAGTACATTATACTTTCTAAAAATTACCATAATGGCATAAATATCAATTTTAATATGAGCGTGTGCTGAAAAGTTGTGATAATCACCATGAAAGAATTGATCCTAAAAAGAACAAATTTGTTCTTTTTCTTTTTCATTAATAATTATTATTACAATTTAATAAAACATGGGAATTAAAGCATTTTAAAATATGTTCTTTCTTTTGGTTATATCCATTGCTTTAATCTCATTTCTGTTCTAGGTGGTTATCAGAACATTTCAGCTCTCCTCGTAGAACATAGAAGCAACACTTGTTTAATGTTTTTCAGGAAATAGCAATATGTAATAACACATTAGAAGAATATGAAAGAGTCAGAACTGCTGCAGGAAAAAAGTGATTTCTTAATTTCTAAAAGCATGACAGCTTACGTAACTATTTTTGAGACAATGCTGTTGTTATTCTGTTGTTAGAATAGTTTTGAACAATAATAAAATTAGAAATATAAATCATACTGCATTGATAAACTGCCTTTAATTAATAAAACCAACGAACTTACGGTGTTTCAATGTAACTCTTTCATAAGCAGGAAATTTTGATATGCCATCTGCTACAAAAAAGGAAAAACCTTCAGTAAAAAAAGAATTTACGGAACATTAAAATGAACATATGATTCTAAAAACAAATTACAGTAAGTTGTTGACTTATGCAGTTAATTTGTTTCAAAAGTTTCCATGCAAGTTGAAAATCCACATGTGCATTCAGCTCAAAGGATAATTATATATATACACTTTTATATTATAAAAGTATGTATAAGAAAACTAATACAAAAAGTAATACATATGAATTATGAATATGCAAGACTATATCCGCAATAACACAATTGGAAAAATAGCAGAACATTGCACCCTTCAATTGAAAAAGACTTGGGTTCAATTCTCGTCATGACGAGAGGAATCCTTATAAGGGCTTTTCAGTTGAAGATGAGTTAGTTGATCTCATATGATGGTAGCAGGTTTTTTTTCTCCCAGAAACTCGGGTTTTTCATCCCACATACAGACAAATCAGTCTTAGAACACATAATTTAGAGACAAAAAAATACTCTTGTTGGTGATGATGGGGCGATAGATGGCATTAATGGGTAGGTATCGTAGTTGGAGAATTAAGTAGTAGTGGAGAGGATGAGATGTGTTTAGCAAAGTAGTACGCCCACCCATGATGAGTCCTTGGACTCTCTGGAGGTGTCACATAATAATAATAATTAATAATAATAATATATACAGTGCGTACTAGTGCAACTCTTCTCATCCCTCCCCCAAAAAAAACATTATAAATCAGTTTATAGCATGCAATAACATCTTGGGTTTTCTCTTGTATGAACATAAGACTTATCCACATTTACTGCTGCATATTTTCAATCACAATCACTAATAATTTTTCAATTTCTTCTATTTAATATGCTTCTTTTCTTGGAAGTAACAAATGGTTGCAATAGGTGAACTTTCCATGTACTGCATAACATGAACTTTATTTCTTATAATAATTCTAACAGTCTATTCGTTTATTTTGCAAGCAGAGTGTCTACGAACGTACTCTTTTTTCATTATTATTATTATTATGTGACACCTCCGAGGAGTCCAAAGACTCATCGAGGGAGGACACTTACTCTACAACTCTCCGTCTCCACCATTTAATCCACCAACTATAGTGAACCACAACTACTATCATCATCTACACCAATGGGATCTACTGCGTACCTCCACCACCACTAGTATTTTTGTCTGTAAATTGCATGTGTTCTTCTCAAAGCTGATTTGTCTGTGTGCGGGATGAAAAACCCAAGTTTCCAGGAAAAAAACCTGTCTTCATGTCATTTAATTATTTCTACTTTTTGTAATCTCCATGTTTATAATGTGTTTCTTCTTATCATTGTGAATACATGAGTATCACTTTTAAATATGTTTCTCAGACATATTTAGAGTTTATATTTCATTTACAATGAGTGCCTACCTAAATTCACTAACAAGCACAACTTGCACTCAAAGCAAAAACAAATAAAATGGTGATGACATTATCATCCATGTGAAAGCTTGCTAGGAAAATCATGTCTTATATTAAAGTGAAGAATATAATCAATCTGAGGGTGCTCGTGAGTCAAGCGTGGCGGACATATGTAAGAAGAGCTCCGGATTGAGATAAGTTATTCTTGGAATAATTAAATATATATGAGTATTTGTTTGAACTGTAAAAGTTGTGTGCTACCAGTATTATTAGTGTGTGGGATTTTTTTTTGTGTAAACTCAATTACGAATTCATTATTTTTAGACCTTAGAGTAGTAACCGGCAGAGGAAACATGGCAGCGGCTTTGTCATTCCATGACTTTAACTTAGACTTCATTCGTTTCGTTAAGTGTGAGGTGTGTTATATGTATTCTTTTGATTACATAAATGATTTGTGGATGTTTAGGGCAGATGGAAGGAGGGTGTGTGTGAAGTGTGACCTGAATGAGGAATTGATGAATGCTAATATGAATTTCATGACAGAAAGTGTTAGTAGCGAGAATGTTGCGAAGAAAATAAGTGCACGTTCAAAAGAAAGGATGGTGTGAAAGAGAGGTGAAAAAATGCTAAGAAATTAGTAAAAAAGAAAACGAGTGATTTGAAAACCGTAATGGATGTTAAAAATGACGAAAGTGAGGCGAGAGTGGCGGAAGGAAATGAAATTGAGAGAACGAATGAAACCGGAAATGGCGTGACACAGGAATCGGAAAAATGAATGATAGCAAAAGATGGACGCATGTTGGACTGAAAGTACGGAAACACAGAAGGATGAATGAGAGTGAAAGTGAGAAGAGGGGGTCAAGAGTTAGAAAATTAGAAAGACTCAATGATAGAGAGAATGTGACACAACATTCAGAAAATGAATTGGATTGGATGAGGCAAGGGATGAAATGGATGCGGAATGAAATTAAGAAAATTATGGTAAAAACTATTAAAACAAATCATGATGGCATGAAAGAGTTAACGAAAGATGAGCGAGTGGCGTTATATGGCGATTCCATTATTAAAAGTGTGCTGGATGATAGGATGCACAAGGTATGTTTTCCAGACAGTAAAATGAGTAGAGTGATTGAGGCACTGGATATGAGGAGGGAGCGAGCAAAGGAGTTGATGGTTTTAATAGGCAAGAATGATTTGACAGAGGACAAAGAGCACGTCTGAATGGATATCAGGAGGCTGCTTAGAAGGATAAAAGAGAATAGTGTGACAGGAAGGGTAGTCAGCGTGTTGCCTAGGTATGACTATGGTGAGATGAGGCAGAGAGCAGGATTATGAATGATATGCTGGCTGAAATGTGTGAGGAGACAGGAGTACAGTTTGCTGTGTGGAATGATTTTGAAGGACGAAGTGAAGTGTATGGGAGCGATAGACTGAATTTGAGTGGCTATGGTGTGAGTCACTTGGAGAGACTGCTGCTGGAAGGTAGAGAAGTGAGTAGAGAGAGAGAGAGAATGACTCGATCAAGCGGGAAGTGATGTGGAAAAGCAGGAGAGATTGAAGAGGTGGTTATGAACGGGGAAATGAGTGGTATGAGTATAGAAAATAAGAGAACGGGTGTGCAAGAGGAGCAGGGAAATTGGAAGGCTCAGGGTGGACAGGGGTACATAGCATGAGAAAGGTGGATGCTCCAAGAGGAGGTGAGAGCATGTGTAGACAGGAAAGGAATGGTATGACCTGGGATCAAGAGGACACAACTGGAATTGAAAAGGGTTCTAAAATGAATAAGCAGAAAGGGAAATAGCCCCAGTCGAGCATGGAGAGATCACATCGAGTGAGTGGTATCAGCGGAACTAGCTGTAGATCCAGAAATGAGCTGTCGTGTTTGTATACCAATGCTAGAAGTATAAGAAACAAGGCAGATGAAATAATTGCACTAATTGCGTCTGTTCACCCAAAGATTGTCGGAATAAGTGAGACATGGTTGGAAGAGGATGACATCCTGACAGGAATAGAGATGGAAGGGTATGATGTGTTTCGTGAGGATAGAAGGGGTAAAAAGGGAGGGGGAGTGCTATTGATGATAGAGAAAGAGTTATGTCCATACAAAGTAGAGATGCAAGACGGAAATAGTGCCAGTGGTTTTAAGGCAGTATGGTGTGAGATAGAGGTGAATGGGATCAAATACTTGGTGGGATGTTGTTATAGACCAAGTAATGTGGATGGTGGTGATAATGAAATGTACAATCAAATTAGCCAAGTAAATAAGAAAAGGGTGATCATTATGGGTGATTTTAATTATGGCAATATAGACTGGAATGAAGAGATAGCAACTGAAAGTAAAGAAAATGAGTTTCTGGAGTTTTTGAGGGATAACTACCTCAGACAGTATGTAGCAGAGGGCACACAAGAATTGAGGGTCTTGGATTTGGTCATCTAATCAGAGGATGTAATTGTAAATGAGGTGTCAAATCATCCACCAATTGGTGAGAGTGATCATGAGGTGATTACCTGGGTGGCTGCCAGCAGTGCAAGGACCTCTGTGAGAAAAGGGTATATGTGGAACTACAAGGGGGAGGGGATTAATTATGAAGAGCTCAGGAGACAGCTTGTGGGTGTAGCATGGAATGAGGAGTTAGCTCAAAAAGAGATCAATGCAGCTTGGGGGATTTTCAAAAACTATCTAGTAGATGCAATGTCTAAATGTATTCCAAGGGTGAGAAGGTTAAATAAAGTAGTTGTGAGATGGATGAATAAAGAGAATAAGCATGCAATACAGAGAAAAAGGGCATTTTAGAGACAGCATAAGAGAAGTGGAAATAACCAGTTCCGTGAGGTCTACAAAGACCAGGCAAGGAGGGTGACTTTGTTGGTGAGGGTAGCTAAAGAGAGGTATGAACAGCAGTTAGCTAATGAAGCCAAAGATAATCCTAAGGAGTTCTTTTGATATAGCCAGCAAAAGAAAGAATAATTATGGTAGGATGACATTGATTGCAGAAAACGGTATAAGGGCAGCTGTTGCGGAATGAGTGGTGGAGATACATAATGAGCAGTTCATAAATGTCTTTCAATAATGTGAATGTGACTTAATGGAGAGATTGAGAGCAGTTCATGATGGGGAGGAGAGACTGACTGTAAGTGAGCAAGAGGTGAATGGGGAGTTGAGTAAACTATATGTTAATAAGGCTATGGGACTTGACAATATATCACCACATATTCTGAAGGAATGTGTCAGGGAGTTGACACCTGCTTTGACATATTTTTTTAATACAAGTTTTGCACTTGGTCAAGTTCCTAAGGAGTGGAAGGAGGGCAAGATTGTGCCACTTCATAAAGGAGGTGATTGAACTCAAGCATCAAATTATAGGCCTATCTGTGTGTCAGGTGTTGTGGTTAAGTTGTTGGAGAAGCTTGTGAGAACTAGGAGCCAGAGTTGGGTTGACAACAATGGTATTATATTTGATGGTCAGCATGGATTTGCTAAAGGGAGGTCATGTTTTAGTAAATCTACTTACTTATTACAATAAAGTGATTGCTTCCTTGGACAGAGGAGAAGGATACACAGTAATATACTTGGATTTTGCAAAGGCTTTTAATAGAATACCTCATGATAAGTTGACAGTCAAACTAGAGCAGATGGGGTTGGATATTAGATTAGTGCATTGGATTGCAGACTGGCTATCTGATAGGTATCAACAAGTTGTGTATGGGGGGAGCGATATCCAGGAAAAGGAAAGTCACTAGTGGAGTGCCTCAGGGGTCTGTTTTAGGGCCATTATTGTTTAACTTGTATATTAATGATATTGGTGAAGATTTGGATGGAGATATTCAGTTGTTTGCAGATCATGCAAAGTTGGGATGAACCATGAAGAGTAGTGAAGATGTTGTGGCCTTACAAGAAGACTTGAATAAATTGAGTGATTGGACATGGAAATGGAGATGTGAGTTCAATGTCGCAAAATATAAAGTTTTAAAATTTGGAAAACAAAGATGGGATGCAGAATTTATGCTTGGTGAGGATATATTTTTGGAGGTGGAGAAATAAGAGATCTGGGGGTGATAGTGGATAAGGATCTGAAATTTAGGGGGACACATAGCCAAAATTGTGAAGACAACACAAAGGCTTCTGGGAATGATGCAGAGGACACTGAAGTGTAGAAGTAGGGATATTCTTGTTCCGTTGTATAAGGCTTTGATTAGGCCACACATGGACTATTGTGCCCAGATTTGGTCACCTGGTTTTCAGAAGGATGAAGAGATGCAGAAAGTTTTTTAACTTGGGTATATTATGTATTCAAGATACCAAGTAATTTTATATAAACTTGGTTTTAATCCTATTTCCCAAGTAAGCAAACAGACAAGAGAGTCAAGTTTACACCTGCAAGTAGTGCAAGTCCAAGGCAACTCATGGTAGTGCCAGTCAAGGCAATTCGTGGTAAAGGTGGATAAAGCGCTGATCACTTTTCTTAGCATTTTCTCCTTAATGTAAAGCACATCCCCTTGCGGAGATGTATGATGCTAAACATGAAAGGCAATGGTCACTACCCATACCGGTTTCGACCTTTATTGAGATCTCGTCAGTGGGAGCAAGACCTGAAAATGCTAAGGATGAAGTAATGCAGAGCTCATACGTATTTTACCAAAACAAGTTGCCACAAGGTGCTTTGACCTTATAAATATAAAATCTCAGGATGAGAGATAGATGTAGAAAGTTTTTTAACTTGGGTATATTATCTATTCAATATACCAAGTAATTTTATATAAACTTGGTTTTAATCCCATTTCCTAAGTAAGCAAACAGACAAGAGAGTCAAGTTTGCACCTGAAAGTAGTGCAAGTCCAAGGCAACTCATGGTAATGCCAGTGATGAATACGGATGAAGAGATGTTGGAAAGGGTCCAAAGGCGACTGACTAAGGTGGTTTCTGATCTGGAATGTCAAGTATGGGGGGAAAGATCGAGAAGATGTAATTTGCAGAGTCTGCCGGAGAGGAAGAGGGGAGATATGATAGAGACCTCCAAGTTGGTAAGGGGTTGTTATAGGATCAATGCTGGAGAAGTTCTACAGAAAATAGTGGGAGAACAGGGGAGAACGAGAGGTCATCCCTGGAAACTGTATAAAGAGGGTGTGAGTAAGGGAGTGTGGGGAAGGTTTTTTTCGTGCAGAGTTGTAAATGATTGGAATTCCTTGTCTGAAAGTGTGGTGTCTGCAAGGAGTTTGAGTGTGTTTACGACATGGTATGATGAGATGTGTGTGTGATAAAAGGATCTCCCAGATGAGTCTTTGACTCCATGAGGTCTTGGGGTAATAATAATAATAATAATATTTTATAGCTAAATATAGAAGGAAACTTTAAAAAAAGTTTCAAAAATTTTCAATAAGCCCATATGTGCACCCAGTTAAACCTATAGGTTCTGGGCACTGCTTGTGTCATTTAAATAGTATACACACCAATGCAATTCCAATGCTAAAAAAAAAGTTATATTCTCCTAAACTTACTGAAATTTTTGGAACTTTTTAAGTGTCCTTTAATGTTTGGTTATAAAACATGAATGGATTCATAATATCTGCAATTTTAATATCTTACCTATGCCAAATTGAAGCATTTTGGCTCTATATTTTAATCAACTATTATGTTCACAAAGTAGTGGTCGATAGATAGCATTGCCAGTAATAATTAAAAGTACTGCAACCACATATCTATGAATCTATGTAAGTCACTGTATTATTAAACAGATTTATTTATAATATATATATATGTGTGTGTGTTACCGGCAAAGTGTGAAATTAGGCATTCTATAGAATATCGAAAGTGGGATGTCAAAGTATGAAACGCTTAGATTTTCACACATTTCCTAGGCATTCTATAGAATGCCAAAAGGCAAATCGGCAAAGTATAAAATACTCCTGACAGTGATGTTTAATGTCGCAAGGTGTGTCATGTGACTTTCCACGCTCGCCTCAAACAGAGAGCAAGAGCACTTCCACCATTTGCACTGCTGGCTTTGTTTGGCGGTAAGAAACATTCGATTTCAATTTGGCCTTGCTGTACAAAAAAAAGGATAAGCAAGCTACAATGTCTGGCAGGAATCACGGCATGTTGACATGCAATGATGATTCTATGAAGAACTATTTAAAGTTTGAGCCAATGCTGCTAAAAACTGCATTTTTTAACCGAAACTACCTACCAAAAGTTAGTGAATGATGTGAAAAAATGCTAAGATGGCTTCTAAGAAGATACCACTACTTTTGGCTGCTGAATCACTATGATGTGATAGTCATAGAAAACAAAAGGAAGTCGATTTATCCTGTTAAAGAAGGCATCAGCGAAATCCAGTTTTACGTCACAGATTATTAGTTATTTATTGTACTTCATGAAGCTTATTTGGGCATTGGCCATGGAGATGTGACAGAATGTTGAAAGAAATCTTACACAAATACAAGAACATTATGCGTCATGACATTGAACTGTACATTCACCTTTGAGCAGTGTCAGAAAAAAAAAGGTGCTAAAAAGGGTGTTGTAGTGAAGCCTATGATTTTTTCCGAGTTCAATTCCCGTTGTCAGGTCGATCTCATTGATTTTCAGTCACATCCTGACAAGGAATACAAGTTTATAATGGTATATATACCAAGATCATCTCACTAAGTTTGTGGTTCTCAAGGCTCTGACATCAAAGACAGCGGAAGAAGTGGCATATAACCTCTTGGACATATTTACGTTGCTTGAAGCACCATCGATTCTACAATCTGACAATGGCAGAGAATTTGCTAATAATGTGGTGAGCAGCCTAAAGGAATACTGGCTGACTTTGAAGATTGTCCATGGCAAGCCTCGCCACAAAGCCAAGGAAGTGTCGAAAGAGCTAATCAGGACATTGAAAATATGCTGTGAACATGGACGCAAGATGAAAAAACTAACCGATGGAGTGAGGGACTACGTTTTGTGCAACTTATGAAGAACAGGACATTTCATTCTGGAATTAAGAGAACATCATATGAAGCTCTCTTTGGCTGCAAAGCTAAAGTGTGTCTCACAACATCTTCCTTACCCCAAGATGTTTTACAAGACATACAGACTGAGGAGCAACTGGAAAAAATGATGGAAAACATTCAAACATTTTCCATCATCAGAGAAAGAGTCTATTACACAAAACATGGAGGAGACCGTAGTCCACGATGGAAGAAACAAAAGTGGTGATGAATACATATCTACCAAAGAGGCTTCTGGTTCTGCTACTTGCTGAGTCTGTTTGAAGGTAACCAGTAGTGCCCATACGTGCAGAAACTGTCACTGAAATGTTCATGCCACACACTGTGCAAGTTCCTATCCCAGACGTCGAGAAGGGACGGGGTGACTCGCGCAATCTGCTGGTGGTTGTTATGAGTGTGACAGATGATGGTTTTTACCGACTTGGAACTGCTGCAGGAATTTTAAATCAACTCCCGATTCACTTTATGTCCCAAGGACTTACTGAGAGTTGGAGACGTTCCTGACCACGAAATAGCTCTCCAGTCAGCCGCTTCTGCTCAGTCCATGGGTAGTGGCCAAGGGTTCGTGAGGTGTACTTGCAAGACCAAGTGCCGAAATTTGAAGTGCTTTTGTATGAAAAAGGCAGTTAAGTGCAATTCAAAATGCCATTACAGTCTACCTTGTGGCAACAAGTAGTTCAGCACTGGTCTTTTTCTGTTTTTGTAGAAAAATCCAGTATCTTACATTTTGTACTTCTTACATTTTCACATGCATCTTTTCAATAAAAGCCTTTTTCATACTTTGCCGAAATAGTATTTGTCATTCTATATAATGCCTAGGTATTCTATGCAATACCTAGGGAAAATATGTAAAATATTAAAATAAAACAGACATTTCATACTTTGCCTAAAAACATCACGCATCTATACAATGCCTGTTTTTCACACTTTGCCGGTAACATATATATATAATACACACACACACATTAAATTAGACCTCACAAGAAATTATATTCTTGTTTAATTCTTTATCTAAGAATAAGCAAATGAAGTTTACAAGTGAAGTATCTTCACAACTAAGAGACTGCTGACTGCACATCAATTGCTTTAGTATCCAAAATACAAAGCAGACTTCCTTTCAGATGAGTACATGGCTATGCATTATGGCAAGAGCTGCAAACCAGACTGGTTTTGATTTTAATTTGAAGGGAAAAGTAAAAGGGTGTCCATCAAAGAAGAGTGCAGGAATGCCAGAAAGCCTGATAATTCCAGAAAGAAAGAGAGATGATAGTAATAGAAATACAAAAAAGCCTATATTTTTATATCATCATGTAGATAGAGGCTATATTTTTCAGATAACTAAACGACCAAAAGACTAAATGAAACTAACAACCAAAACACCAATTGAAACTAACATCCAGAGATGACCAGTACTCATGTGATAGGTCTTATCTAAGTTAACCTCCATAAGTTGGCTTTCTCTGACTGGGAATGCTCTTCAGTCATCCCTGCAGCTGCCCATAAAACCACAGTGAACTAAAAGAATAGAACCATGTGAAGAACCTCCAATAATAAAAGAAGCAGAATTATATCCCCTCTCCCAGTGAATATTACATAATATGGATGGTCTGCATCACCTATTCAGAAATTTGGTATATATCCCCTAGAGTGCTCCTTTCTAAATAAAAATCGCTGGACTGAACAATAAAATTTACATAATACAATAGTATAAAGTATTTGTATCTCATACTGCCAGTTTTCAAAGCTATGAGTTTTTTTTTCTAATTTTCCATAAATAATATTTTAACTCAATAATTATGAAAATCAAAATTCTCTTCCCATTGTCAATATGGGGGATATTGCAAAAAACAGTCCTAAGTAATGGAATTCCAAATAGGCAGGGCTAAAGAGCAGATGTAGAATGCATGTTATACTATTTCTAATCTGTAAAGATGTCACAAATCAGATTTTTGAGTTAAAGTACCTCCATTTGATGGCATTTACTGGATGGAGACATGAAATTCACAAATAAGATCCCTCCTGTTATGATATCCTTGTAACTTCAGTAAGTTATTAAACAATGTAATTTTTAGTATCCAACTGTTGAAATTTGTGGTGGTAGAGGTTAAAGATTCCTCATACCAGATTTTGATGTCATTAATGAAAAGAATGCCAATGCAAAATATGTTGTGGCAGTTTTATTATTATTGGTATAGTTCGCCCACCATTTCTAGATCCCTTCTTGGCTTGGTGCCAAGAATGGTCGATTCATGTTGAAGGGGAGAAAGAAATGAAGGATGTACGAATTGGTCGCCAACATGCGAAATCACGAGCTTTCTTGTCTGTCGCTGTACTAGTACTAGCTTGATTTTTGTTGTTCTCTTTTTGCATTATTTTTTTATTATTAATTTGTATGATGGATCCAGTACAGTCAACAAGTTATTGTTACACGTTTCAGTAGCTCTTGCAAAAGAATATTGAATAATGTGCTGACATTCTGCGAAAAAGAATCATCAGAAGGCCGTCTTCTTGTTGTCCTTTCTCAAGTAATAAAACGTGCAAGTGCAATTGCGGGCGTATCGGGGTCGACTGTTAAAAGAATTCGTAGGGAATCAAAAGGTGAAGGTAAGCCAAAATTTAAATCTCCTAAAAAAAAAAGCGCCAGAGAAAGAAAACCATCGAAACCGTAGCTTTGAATGATTTTGATGTAGACGTTATAAGAAGAGCTATTCACGAATTTTACGTGGTCGAGAAAAGAGTGCCAACTGTCCGAAATTGATTCCTGTGCTTAAAGAAAAAATTAATTTTCCTTGGAAAAGAGAAACTTTAAGGAAAACACTTAATGAAATCGGATTTTGTTTTAAAAAGTCCCAGAAGAAAAGAAAACTTATCATGGAGCAAAGCGACATTGTTTTATGTAGAACGCAGTATTTGCACGCATTAACACTCTACGTACATTTTTCCAACTGTTATACAAGCAAAATAGTTACACTTTAAAAACAGCAACGTTCGTAAAAGAAAAGCTAAATTTTCCGACCTGTAATAATAAACAAACTCAGTTTGTTTATTATTACAGAGAATAATAGAAGACAGACTGATTACCCTATCATCGGAATGGATTCTCCTTTCTCTGACATGCGCAGAAGCGTCGAGGGACCTCAAATCGGCGGGCAAACTATATTAACATCTGACCTCCAAGAGTCAGAGACTCGTCATAGGAGATACACACTATTGCGTACAATGCTCATCCAACCATGCTTTAAACTGATTCAATGTGTCTACATTCACAACACGCTCAAGTAATGCATTCCACTCACCAAATACTTTCCATGCAAAGAACCTGCTTCTCACTCCTCTGCTCACACCCTCCTTATACAGTTTCCAGCGATGACCTCTTGTTCTATCCCCCTTCCATTCTATGAAAAATCTCTTCCATATCAACCTGATAACAACCCCTGACTAGATTATGTCTCAATCATATCCCCCCCCACTCTCCTTCCTTCTATTCAAGGCTTTACAAATTACATTCTCTCAATCTGTCCTCGTACTCCACATTCCAAAGACCACTGACCACCTTTGTGAATCTTCTCTGAACCTTTTCCAACATATCCTTGTCACCATGAAAACCCAGTGACCAAATCTGTGCACAATAATCCATATGAGGCCTGATCAAGGCCTCACATGGATTACTGCATCATCTACAAAAAGCTGCTTATCACTAGTTAAACCTATCCCAAAATCATTAACATACAAAATGAGCACCAATGGTCCCAAAATTGACCCCTGCAGTAAGTCATTTAATCTGTTTCAAAAATATGTCCCTCAGCCAAGTCACAATCAGTTATATATGTATGTATGTATGTATGTGTATATATATATATATATATACACACACACACACACACACACACACACACATACACAGAAAGGGACATTTTATTGTGTGTCTTAGTTGACAATATAATGTACATTTTTAGTCACCTCCAAAGTTCTTCGAAAAAAAAAAAAAACTTCAAATGTGTTCTTTTGATTCATCATCATCAAATTCCTGCAATGTACCCTCAAGGGGTGTACAGGATATGATAGTACTACATGAAAAATTTACATCATTACTAACTTCCTATCTACAATTTTCCTCCAAATCAGTCTGTTAAATGTCAAGACTCCAATATTATCAGGTCTTATATTTCTGTCTTCTAAGGCAGTTCTTTTCCATTTTCCAACATTTTCCAACCTTCTCCTTTAAGTAAGGTATTCTTCCATGGTCAATCTTCCTTTAACTTGCAAGATAGCAAATAAATTATTTCAGACTTCCCTTTGTCCATAAGGTGAACTGTTTTTCACAGTCTGATTTCACCTTCATCAACCTGGCTGTCATTCTTCTAGCTTGCTATAGAACCCACATGAAAATATTTCTTTTTGCAGACCCCTATGAAAATTTTCATAAAAAATTATTGGAATTGCAAAAATAAATCATTGCAGCAAATTATTTTAATGAAGAAAACATATGCATAGCATTACAACTAATAAAGTAACAGCACTCTTCTAGAAATAAATTGATTTAACAAAAAATAGCATAATATAAAAAAAAATAGAAGGTCTCATTTGGCAATAGAACTACCCTACTTTCCAACCAAAGGCTAATTTAGATTTGACTAATATAAATTTTTTTAAATTTACATTAAAAGAGTCCAAAAAAAACTATTAAATTATTTAAGGAATTTACAACGTATACTGGACCAAGCAACAAGCCTCGAATGGCTGTACTGGTGTACTTGCAGACCATGCTCTAGATACCCGCCACAGAATATGTTGGAAGAAAGCCACGTTAATACATTGCAGCAAATTTATATATGAAAGATTATTCGTGGAATCAACCTCAGCTCTAAAAAACTTTCCAAACCTTAACAAATTTGTATGCATGAGACTGCCCCAAATTTGGGAAGCTTGCGTCTTGAGAATTTCAGCCCAACAGCCAAGACAACCCAATATAGCCTGCTAGGGGGCACCTTTAGGACTCTAGGAACAACAATAGTTTTCTCTCTTCTGCTTTATTTGCTTTTTGTAGTGCTTGAGTGCATGTGTCATAGTTGTATGTTCCCATGAAGATGGCAATGTGACGTTGCCGAAATACAGGAAGTATTTATTAAAGTTTTTTTTTAATTAATATTCCAGTATACGTTGTAAATTCCTTAAATAATTTAATAGTCATGTGTTACCAATGTATAAGCCTATCTACAAGAAATCAAAAAAAAAATCCAAAAGTTGTTGATGTAAGTGAGATCTGATGGGGATTGTGAGTGGTGGAATTCATACTGTAGTCACTAATCAGTTGATTATTCATTTGTTGACTACTGATAACATTCTTCATTACTTTAGACAATACTAAAGTAAGAGCAGTATTTGGATAGTTTAATGGTAGGCACTTCTCTTCCCCCACCCCACATTGATAATTTCTGTATCACAACAAGTATCTGGATTTGGAGAGCAGAAATGGTGATTATGGAAAGGATGAATAATCTTGGAGATCTTACCTGTTGTTGTAGAGCCAAATGATATGAAATATTGAAAGGGAGAGGAGGAGAGGAAATGCTCCACTAGAGATGAAACCTGTATGAGATTATTATTTGAATTACAGTACAAAAGGTCACCTCAACAGTGTAACTAGAAGAACTGTTAAGAAAAGATCCGGAATAGTGGAGAAGTAGAATGACTATCAGGTATTCCCAATTCATAAATGATTGGACTAACTAATTTAGATGACTGCTAAAACAGCAAATACCTCAGCTTCTCTTTCATACCAGCTTAGAAGAATTGGAAAAAGGAGCCAAATGTAGTTGTGGAACATTAATCACCAAAGAAGACAACTCCCACTATTAGAATAGTAGGATTGCAGGAAATCAAGCTTCAATTATACGAAATCAAAAAGATCAGAATGATTTTCAGAACTGGAAAAAAAAGTAGGAAGATCAGATAAGTAATACATAATGGAATAAGAAAATCTTAAGCCACATAAAAAAAGTGTTCATTCAAGATTTGGTATCCTCTGACAGGAATATCAGATTATGCAAAAGCACTCTTCCTTGGATGGAATAACACAAGTTATTCCATTCAAGGATGATGATGATTATGGTTTTAATGGAGAAAGGATAGCAAAGTTCATACTGCATCATATCAAAGGTGATAGCAGTACACAAGGTAAGACAATCACAAATATCCATGCCCAAATTAAGATGGACTGTGGTTATGGTGACAGCAATTTGGAATTAAATCAAGAATGGGAGATCAAGTTTGGATGCCAGCAGGTGATGATGTACATAATTTATTAATATTATTATTATTCAGGACTCCATAGAGTCAAAAGACTCATCGTGGGAGGTCGTTTTTAGGAAACACAAAGTTTATCATACCACTCCTTGAACTCATTGACCGTTCATGCTCTAACCACTCTCTCAGGCAAGGAATCTTTATATGGACTTTTTCAATTGAAGGCAAGTTAGTCGATCTCATATGGAGGTAGCAGGGTTTTTTCTCCCGGAAACTCGGGTTTTTCATCCCACAAATCGGCCCTTTAGAACACACGCAATTTACAGACAAAAACACTAGCTGTGGTGGTTGTGGGCAGTAGATGGCATTGATGTAGGTGATTGGTAGTAGAGGGTCGGCGTAGTAGTGGAGACGGAGTGTTGTATAGTAGGTGTCCTCCCGCGATGAGTCCTCAGGCTCCTTGGAGGTGTCACGAATAATGATAATAATAATAATTTGATGCCAAACAAAAGCCAATGCTATTCCAAAATCCAATAGCTCAGCACATGAGAGCACTCCACACCACACAACCCACAGTCTATATCACTTAATCTCCATCAACAGACATCCTTTTGTCTGTTAATTGTATGTGTGCGTGCATGCGTGTGTGTTATCTGAAAAATTTGCTTGTATGTGTGATGAAAAGCCTGAGTTTCTGGGAGAAACTGTTTATTTTCTACTATTTTGACTGATTGTATTAAAACATCATCATTCTTGAAAAAAGTAACTAAATTCATCAATGGGCCAGATCAGAATTTAAGTTGTGACTTCAATTATTCTCCAGTGATATGGACCAGTACAGCCTTAGTGAACTGGTGTTCCCATTTGTAGGTGTAATAAATCACTATCTGAAAAATATCAAAAAGAACTTTGGCAAGAAAACAAAACCATGAATTAATTCAATATCAAACAAACTGTGCACATATGTCACTATAGGCATTTAAAATTACTGAAAACGATTGCCATCAAGATCTATTATTTGTTATCCACAGGATTTGACTATTCAATGAACTCTAAATGATGAATGTGATATGTATTTCACACAATGATGATGAATGTGATATGTATTTCACACTGGAAAAAGCATTCAGTTTCTCAAAAATTCAACTACAGTTGTTAATGTTACGAGACTCTCATGAAAAGTTTATAAAATTATTTAAAGTTTATATTTATGCAATAAATTAAAGATGCCAAGAAATGATATTCTTGGCTTCATCCTTTATCCAAGTGTAAGCAAACAAGTTTGTGCATGAAGTAACTTCACGACTGGGCTACTTGTATATAGAGGCTAATAACTTCACATGAATTACCTTAGTGTCCCGATAATGCAATGCACATATCCTTACGGTCACATATAATGCTATGCATTATGGGAAAGGCCACTGCCCAGACTGGTTTCTACCTTTATTGAAGTCTCATTAGTGGAAGCCAGATCCAGAAGTGATCCCAAGGTTGAAGTAATGCAGAAATCATATTTCCATATACAAGTAGTCAAAAGGTGTCAGACCTTATTACTAAAATACTCTAGATTAGAATAGATGTTGAAAGTTTTTCCACTTGGTTATACTATAAATTAAAGATGACAAGAAATTATATTCTTGGTTTAACCCTTTATCCAAGCGTACGCAAATAAAATTTGCACGTGAAGTAACTTCACAGCATTATACATGTCTGTAAGGGATACTAAGGTAACTGATGTGAAGTTATTAGCCTCTATATACAAGTAACCCAGTATTGAAGTTATTTTACATGCAAACTTTTATTTTTTTGCTTACACTGGAATAAAGGATGAAACCAAGAATATAATTTTTCTTGCCAAGAATATAATTCTTGGCATCTTTAATTTATAGAAACCAAGTGGAAAAACTTTCAACTGAATTTCTGCAATAAAAACAAAATATATCTAAAATTGATATGTTAACAATGGAATATTAATACAGAAAATAAATTAAGAATTAATGAGAGAAATAATTAACATTTGGAATAAAAACAAAGACTACAAAATCTAGACCACATATGCCTCTGAGAAATACATACCAAAGACTACATCTTCCCAATGATCCTTACTCAGAGATTTAGATCTGCGGGCACTACGACGCTTGAAAAAGCTACCTCGACTTTCTGATGCAGCATCTTTCTTTGCCTGATTGTGCTGCTCTTGTGCCCATTGTTCTGCTCTGCATAGAAAAGAAAAGTCTAATAATAATTTTTTAAGCTATTAATGTATTTTGTGATAGTAGCATCAATATACAATTCATTAACATAATAATATCAAAATGTCACTACTTAATCTAAGTATTAAAAAAATGAACTAAGTTACTTTGGATAAATCAAGATGATTTTTCAAGATGAATATTTAATATCATTCATCTTGAAATTCATCTTATGCAGTATATAACAGAAGAACCTTGTGGATCAATAATATTGAATTTGATCACTGTATCAGAGGATGTTAGCATGGATGAGTGTATATCCAACTGGTGAAAGTGACTATGAATTAATAACCTAGGTGGTGGTTGGCAATATAAGGGCCTAACAAGGAAAGGATATATGTAACTCCAAGGCAAGTGAGTATGTAATGTTTGAGACAGTTTGGAACAATATTATTGATGATAGTAGGGATGATCAGGTGGAAAGGAGTCAATATTGTTAATTAAAAAGGAAATCAATATTAACTAATCAAATAATAGTTAATAGCAGTCATGTCTGAATGCATTCCAAAAATTATTAGCTTATACAAGATAAATGTAAAATGGTTCGATGATGAAATTAAGAGACATCTGGAGGAAGAGTATTATGGAAGCAGTAAGTAATAATTACTTCTGTGAGAAATATATAGAGTGAGATAGAAAGGTGTCAAAGTTGGTAAGGAAAGTGAAAGTATAGGAGCAATCATTTAGTCAATCAGCTTAAGAAAGGGAATCCTTTCAATATGTTACCAGGAGAAGGAAGATTGATTATCAGAGGATGATATTAGTTGATGGAAATGGTAGACAGCAACTTATTATTACTACTACTACTACTACTACTAGCATGGTACACAGGTACAAAAACTATCAATGATGGAAGGAAAAGCACTAATTATCCAATGTTCATAATAGACTATTAATCAAATTATATAATATATACTGTATACTAGGATTCATTCTTATTTTTTAAATACAATCACTCCCACACAAAAAGGCACAGAGCTCAAAAGGAAAGTAATCCGGATATTCTTTTTGAAGAAATGGAAGCTGTAATCATGAATGGGAATACTTCATGAAAAGCTGTTCTACAGAACATAGGAGGATGGAATAAAAGATGGACTCCCATTTATCTCTTAATTTTAAATCATTTTTCAAATCCTTAAACCACAGAATTTAGTTTTAAAAAATAATGATATATTGGCAAGCTTTGATGTCACCTCCTTATTCACAAATATTCTTCTTTCAAAGGCTCTAAATTTATGGAAAAATGCTTTCTCCACCTGAATTATTGATATTTTTAATTTTGCTATCCATCCTGGTTTACTTTTCTTGGAAGGGCACCTTATATAAACAGACAGAAGGTACTTCCATGGCCTCTCCTCTCCCCCCCCCTTCTGGCCAATTTCTATATTGAGCATTCATTTTGAAAAACATGCTTTTGATACTGCCAGTCTTAAACCTTCTATTTAGTTAAGATATATTGATGATGTGTTCTGTATTTAGCGTTAAACTCTTTCCTTCTCCACCTGAACAATCTGCACCCCAGAATCCAGTTCATTATTAATTGCCTTTTTTAGATACTCTAGTCACACATCTGACCAATTTTACTCATTTTTTCTCAGCTTACATAAAATCCACCCACATAGATACATATATAAACTTTCCCACCATCCCCCCTTTCTCAACAATATGGGGTCATCAAAATCCTTGCCAACAGATCCTCCAACATATGTTTCACCCAAGCTTCTTTTACAGCAGAACTCACCTTTATTCCTTCCTGTCCAATGGTTACAATGCCAAAAAGATCTGCAAATTATCTGTCCCTTCCACCTCCTCACATCCCTTTCAACATAAAGACTATGGTAATGTCATTACTATTCCCTATATCTGGGGAACTTCAGAAAAAATAGTCAGAACTTTAAAGAAATAAAATCTCTGCACTGCTTTCAAACCTCATTTGAAGGTGGTTTTCCTTCTCTACTCTCCTAAGTCCACTTTCTTCCCTCTCCATTCCAAGTGTTCACAAGGCTCCTTGTTCTTGCAACTTATCATATTATGGTCAGACCGGGAGATCTGCTAACATCTGCCTAGATGAAAATACAAAAAATACATCTGCCATAACAACTATGGTCAGTCAGGTCTAGCAGACCATGCCTTGGATACTGTGCACGAAATCAGATGGAAGAAAACTATCATGCTCCACTGCAGTAAATACAAACTTGAAAGACTCTTTTTAGAATCAATAACAGACTTAAAAAAAAAAAAGCCTAATCTTTATAAATATGGTTGTATTAAACTTACTAAAATTTGGGAAGCTTTAATTCTTAGGCCTCCCACTCAACATCTAAGGCTAGCCAACAGCACCCACAGAGGGCATAGTTTATACTAATTACGTTTCATCAACTTATTGTTTCTTGTGTGTTTTTGTATGTGTTATTACAATTTTATTGCATTCCTGAAGATGTCTCTGTGACTGGGCAAAATATCGAAACAATTAAACCCGTTGTTTAATTATTTCTCTTTGTGCTATAATTATTTCATTAAAGTTTAACACGATTACATCAAATATCTCTGCCAAAAAAGCCATCAGAAGAATCTTGAAAAACCTAGATTACAAAAAAGCATCCACCAGTTGTGGTAAAGAGATGTACACATGAACTAATACCAGTTCTTTATCATCCATACACTCTTATACTCAGCTGGCATCCATCCTATAGCATAGAAGTAAAACCTCACAGAGCCAATTCCAAAAAAAAAAAAAAAAGATAGAAAGATAGTGTCTGCCATTAGGCTACTGACCTACTGCTCTTACCTCAGTACTGTCTAAAGCAGTGTTTCTCAACCTGTGGTCTGCGACGATGGGACAGGTGGGCTGCAGGCAAACTTAAATTAATTAGATAAATATATCTTTTTTAATTATCCAAACAAATGAAAATTTAATAAGTAAAAATTATAGAGTCAGAATGGTCAAAGGCAGAAGCAATAAAACTATATTGTTGTTCACTTCACCCCTCTTTTATTACTCATCATTCTGGCACTACAATAATTTGTAGCGGCAGAATGACGAATAATAAGAGGGGTGAAGTGAACAACAATATAGTTTTATTGCTTCAGCCTTCCCATGCTGTTTTGTCAGATTTGAAGTGAACATTCTGTTTATTGATTTTTATTACTGAAAGTTTTCCTCCTTCAACCAGGGCTCAGTATACCTTCATAAGTGCTAAATGATACTTGGACAAAGTGTGTTGTAAGTTAACCCAGTATTTATATATTTTTCGGAAACTTTTTTTAATAATGAAAAAGTGGCTTAGAACTAGGACTTTGAAAAGAAGAGCAAATGAAACAGGTGATCCTAATCCTAATTGTGATACACGTGTTGTAACGGCGAGTAAATCTGATACTGTTAAAGTAGAAGAAACAAGCAGTTCAAAGAAAAAAATACAGTAGGAAATATAACAGTTCATATTTGGAATTTGGGTTTACTTGGTGTGGAGATGAAATTGAACAGAAACCTCAATGTGTTTTGTGTTATGAAGTGTTGGCAAATGAGTGCATGAAACCTGCGAAACTCTGACATTTAGAAACTAAACATTGTGATGTGAAAAATAACCAAATTGAAAAAAAAAAGCCAATTTCAGCGATGCTTAGTGACATTAAATCATGGGAAAATGTCATTTCAGCCATGGGTTTGATTAATAGCAAGACACTGGAAGCATCTATCTGTTAAGTTTGCGCATAGCGAAAGCAGGGAAACCTCATTCTATCGGGAAAAATTTGCTACTTCCAGCTATAAAAGATGTGGTAAAAACTATGTTTGGCAACAAGTTACTAAACGATGTTCATTTGACTCCTCTTTCAATGCCACTGTAGGTTGCAGAATTAATGATATGGAAGGTGACGTAGAATCTCAGTTAATCGAAAGAGTTAAGAAGAGCCTTTATTATGCGTTACAAATAGACAAGACTACTGACGTTACAAATGATGCACAGTTAATATGCTATGTAAGATAAGCCCATGATAACAGCAGCATTCATGACGATATTCTGTTTTGTAGAACTTTGTCATCCCGAACAACTGGAGAAGAAATATTTCACACTCTCAATAATTACATAATATACAAAGGGATCCAGTGGAGAAAATGCATGGACTTCTACTCGGATGGAGCTCGCATCCTTACAGGCAGGCATAATTGGAGGTTGTTTCTGTGGTCAAGGAAGTGGCTCTGGATATGAATTGGTATATTGCTTCATACATAGGGAAAGGCTGGTCCCCAAAGGAATGCCACCAGAATTTAAAGCTGTGCTATACAACGCTGTAAAGCTAATTAATTTTTTAATTTATTAAAGCTGGACCGCCAAATAACAGGTTATTTTCAGTATTCTGCGATGAAATGGACAGTTGAATATATACAACTTTTGCTTCATTCTGAAATTTGCTGCATTTCCAGGGACAAAAGTACCAACAAGCTTATTTCAATTAAGGCACGAAGTTTTTTTGTTTGGAAATGAACACAATTCTGATTTTGCATCACTTCTTGTTGACGAAGCATGGTTATCAACACTATCCTATCTTTCAGACATTTTTTTTTAAATTAAATTAACTAAATCTCTCTCTTCAGGGAAATTCTTTAACTGTTCTTGATGCCTACGACAAAATAAAGGCATTCGAGGAAAAAAAACTGGTGTTGTGCACTAGTTATGTAAAAGACATAATTTGCACCTTTTCCAACATTGGAATCCTTTTTAGTGGAAAATGATCTTTTTGTTGATTCTGAGTTTCTGGAAAGGGTTTGTGACCACCTCAAAACTCTGAAACAGAATTTTGAAACATTTTCCGAATAACTTTTATAAGAAATTTCTGTGGGTTCGAGATCTATTTCAGGCTTATAGTCATGAGAACGACTTTTTCATTATCAAAAAAAGAACAGTTAATTGAGCTTTCAAGTGACAGTGGGCTTAAAATGTAATTCCGTAATCTTGGTTTGGCTCAATTCTAGATCTTGCCTTCAGTGAAAAGTGAATTTCTCAAATTATCTGAAGACGTACTGAAAATCGGTATGCAGTTTTCTACAACCTATCTTTGTAAGAAAGGATTTTTATCATTCCTTCAAATAAAAACAAAATACAGAAATAGTCTTAGTGCGTGCGCCAATCTTCGACTGAAGTTGATCGATACTGAGCCAGATATCCAGCAACTCTGCAAAGGCCGAGAAGCTGAACTGTCTCATTAAAAATAAGTAGTAACATAATTATATCATATTATTTATTTGGACTACAGTTTCTGATTATTCTCGTTACTGGTTTTGGAATTAATCCATTTCCAAAATCGGACAAAATCGGGGATGAAACGAAAGTTACGCAAAGTGGTGTCACGGTGAGGCTCAACTCTGCTGGCAAGGAGGATAACTGCTTAGTCCCGTATGTCGTACGGTCGCTTGCAGAAATATGTGGCTGAGCATACCGAATCCATCACATGCAGACAACATCCGTACGGTCATGGATTGTACAGAAACACACATGACAACATAATGAATACAAACAGCACACAAGACGGATATAAATAAAACCACCACACAATTAATGAATCTGCCAGATTTATGATGACCACTGTTGTGCCTCTGGATAAAACAGGACAGATATAATTAAAACCACCATCATAACACGATTTGTACAAATCACATGCATACAGTATATACAGCATACGGTCGCTGGTGGGAAAATGCACCCGACTACATGGATGGCACTTTGTGATGGACATGGGTTGAACTGTTTATGGATATCAGGAATGACCTCACATAACAGGATGTCTTAAATTTTTTTGTTGGTCATGGAAAACTCCTCAGGGAAATAAGGCGATTTGCATCAGCCAGAAGTGATGTGTGGGGGTGGGGGGGGCATTAATGGCTTTGGGATGTTCTGAGTGAAATTTTTGGGTATATGCAGGAGATAGTTTTTACAGGACAAGGGATGTCATCCATGATGGAATTCATGGATGTCAAGTTCGTATTTAGTATTATGATGAATGGAGTAAGATAAGAACAACATTTTTCTCTCATCTCACAATGCACTTAGCAAATGGGTTAGTTTACATGTCGCAGGTCGAATCAGAGAGTGCATGAAGATAAAAGTTGTTGTGGGGCTAGCTTCATGAGTATGGGCAAATGAATGGGGATAACATATAAAATATAAAAGTTGCTGTGGGTAGATGAATGGGAATTAAAGATAAATGTTGTTGTGGGTAGATAAATGAAGGTATCAGCGGGACGGCACTGACATTCCCCATGGTACTAACGGCATTAAAAATATTGCTGTGGGGTGAGCTTAATAAGTGTGGTCAGATAAACGGGGGTATCAGTAGGAAGGTGCTGACATACCCGTTTATTTGCCCAAAGCAAATAGGAAACTGATACCTTTATTTGTTTAATAAAAATTAAAACTTTGTTTTCGGTGATGATACACTTTTAATCATTTACTTCCAACTTAATTATGCTTCCATATGTATTTGTTAATGTTTATGTATATGTAAAATGTTGTATATGTATATATAGTAAATGTGTATGTAAATGTTGATAATACCCACATACATTTTTAAAAAAAATTACATAACTTAGCGGTCCGTAGAATTGTTTTAGGCATTTTACTCGTCCTTGGGCTTAGAAAGGTTGAGAAATGTTGGTCTAAAGTAATAATGGGAAAGGTCATCAAATCAACTTCTTTGACATTTAGGGAACTGTCAGCTAATCTATGACCACCAATATGGATTTTTCCAATCAAGATCCATACCAGACCTCTGGATACATACATACATGGAGAACCCTGTGCTGTTGCACTTTTCCAAGGCATGTTTGATAGAAATTAGGACTTCTGAGAAAACTGCCATCTTATGATTCACTTTTCTCCCTTTATAAATGGAATGCAATTTTTTTTCAGGTATATCACTACATACCATGGTGGAAGATGTTTTCGCTTCAGATTTTCCTGTTAATGCAGGTGTTCTTCAGAGCTCTGTTATTTCAACCTACCCTCTTCCCAATCTATATAAATGACCGACCTCACTGATCTCAATCCTATTCACAACTCTACAGATGGTAGTACTCTCTACCCATCTACTCAGATGACAAACCTTGTAGCGCTCAAACACATCTCAACAAGATCATCTGCCATAAGCACCCTATACGTTGATCTCTATACCATCCTTCATTCGAGTGACAACAACCTAGTCATCTTCAGTATTTCCAAAACAGTTTTGCCTGATTTCTCACAAAAAAAAAACCTTAGTTTTTCCTCTGCTTATCTATGGTAATGTTTAACCTACTAACCAAGACCAGATCTCTCTTTTTGGCTGGCTCTTACTCCTAGTTTTTCCTAGCATAATCACATTGCTCCTGTAGCATCTTCAATGCACATCTCAGACTACTCGAAATATTCTTGATGCAATTCAGAAGAGAGCAGTTCAGTTGAATGATATCCCCCTCCCTCTGTTAGAAACTCTCTTCACCCACCCATCTCACAGATGATCAGTTTCTGCATTATGTCCCATCTACAAATATTTCTATGAGTGTTGTTCAGCAGAACTACAAACCATCATGCCCTGCCATCCTCACTTCTACTAATTCTAAAGAAACACAAGCAACAGCTACCCAACATTCTTTTCCAACTAAACTTTCGACTCACAGAACCTGCTACTCCCCGTCATCTTTTATTCAATCTGCTTCAGTTCTGTGGAAAAGCCTTCCCATGAAGTATTTTCCAAGGATTACAACCTGCAGATTTTTATGAATATCAACAGATTACTTTGCTCTTGATCCTAGCCCACAAATTTATTCGCTTATGCCTTGTGGCCTCTCATGCGTGGGAGTGATATTAAAAAAAAAAACCTATCTGGATGTGAGAAATGCAGAAGTTGCACACAGTATCTTTGGTGAAGGCCCAATGCTCGTTCCCCGAATTGTTTTGGTGCTTGCTGAAGAACAAATGCTTGCATATTTATTAGATGTTCTGGATGGAATAAGAGATGAAGGCCAGCAAAGATTATTTCAGTTATTTAGTTAGAACAGGTTGAATTACATGAACAGAAATGGTAATTAGTGCATGGAAAAGAGGGCAGAAATCACAGTGGCATCTATTTGTAGATACCACTGTGTAAGAACGAGAATGGATGAGTGAATAATATTCCACAGAAAAAAGAAACGTGGAGGAGGTTATGGTGTGAGTTTAACAAGATGACTGGTTTTCCCTTTCAGACATTTAGGACTGTAGGTGACTTTGTAGGCATTGCCCACAAAGTATTCCTAGTAAGATTTTCACAGGGTAGTTCACCATTGCTTTCCTCAACCTCCCCCAATTTTATCTGAGCTCGGGACCGGCATATGACTGGAACATATATTCATGACTGTAATCCATGTGTGTTCACAGAGGCTGGTTTGCCTGTTCTGGGGGACGAAAAACCTACCTCCATATGAGAACACCCTTTACACCCTTTAGTCGAAAAAGACCAGATAAAGGTTCCTCACATCACTGATGGGAATCGAATCCACGTCTTTCTGACCAAAGGGCTTCTTCTATACTGACTTAGCTATGGAGCTCTTAACAAGATGAGCTGACTTATATATTTGGAAAGAGAGTTACTTAAGGAAAGATTAGTTGTAAGCTAAGCAAGCTTACAACTAGACAATAATCTAGTATCTCTATGGACAATTTGTGTTCAACTATTATCAACAGCAAATATACACTGACATTTCGTCCAGCTTGATTAGCAGATAGAATTAAAGAAGAAAAGTCAATTTGCATCCTCGATATTTAAATACCCCCCTCCCCCCCCCCTCCAAAAAAAAAAGATGATCTTACTGTTTGGGTATTTGAACTGCAGAAAATCAAAATTTAGAAATAAATAATCACAAGTTAGAGTGATGTCTGAATTTAGAGAGTGAGTAAAAAAGGATGATGAAACAATTTTTAGCCAAAAGCAGATCAAGAAGAGGAAATTCTAGGTTTGGCATTCTCTAATCTGAAACACACACATGAAAGGAATTATGCATGGGATAGTTCAGACAGTTGAGGTAGTCATCACAGCAGCTGTCTGTTAAAGTTCTATGAAAGATAGTAGGCCAGGATTTTTTGAAATTTTTTTAAGCACAGAAAAATCATTCTCTAATCTGAAACACACACATGAAAGGAATTATGCATGGGATAGTTCAGACAGTTGAGGTAGTCATCACAGCAGCTGTCTGTTAAAGTTCTATGAAAGATAGTAGGCCAGGATTTTTTGAAATTTTTTTAAGCACAGAAAAATCTTTTATTGGTGTGAGCAAACCTATGAGTACATATGTATCAGGGGCAGGCTAAGGATTTTTTTCTTTTTTCTTTCTTTCTTTCTTTTTTTTTTTTTTTTTTGGGTGTGCTTTTCACAATGTCTGGAAACCTTGCTCTAGAGATCAAATGTAGAACTTTTTCAAGCTACTTCAGGTCTCCAATAAGCAGGATAGCAATCTCACACCACACAGTGAAATTCATCTCACAATTTAATGACAATCACAGACATCCATGCTCATGTCATGGCAGGATTCAAACTCACAGCCTGCTGGTTGAAGAGCAGATACACTAACCATTCACCCAACCAGGCTGGCAGATACCTCTGACAATAACAGAATGCTGACTAGTGATTGACTAAATTGAAGGAAAACTGCAGACAGGAGATTAATAATAATATAAACATAATAATTTTGTGCTGTCATGGTATCCTGTACACCCTTGAAGGGTACATATCAGTAAATTAATGATGACAACTATAACGAGCTTTATATATGCTTGTTGAGGCTTAAGTGCTGTGAAGAATTCATGTTGGAGGTTTAATGGAATATTATCAGCACTGAGAAAGGATTAAAACTAATTTTAATGCTTCCAATATTTCGTCTCAGTCACAGAGACATCTTCAGGGATTACAAATAATTTTTTGTAACAACACACAACACACACAAATACAATACAATGATAAGTAAAACAAGTGAATGAAACTATAGTCCTATCTAGGTGGTGGTGCATCCTCTATGGGCATTTGCAGGTAGCCTAGGATGTAAAGAGGGATCTCTGATAATAAATGTTTCCCAAATTCTGGGAAGTCTTATGCAACTGTATTTGTTTAAATTAGGTTGATTCCTGAGTGCAGATGCAGATTCAAAAAACAGTTTCACTCACTTGTTTTACTTATCATTGTATTGTATTTGTATGTGTTGTTACAAAAAGTTATTTCTAATTCCTGAAGATGTCTCTTTGACTGAGATGAAATACTGGAAGCATTAAAATTAGTTTTAATCCTTTCTCAGTGCTGATAATATTCCATTAAACCTCAGACATGAAGAGGTTTATATACCTTAAAACAGTGGTGAACATAATTTATTTTTATGTTAAGGCCACAAAATGTTGTGTTTTTTTTTTATTTGGGGGGGGGGGTAGCTTTCCATTAGGCTGGCATGTAATCAGAGTGTCTAGGAAAGGGAAACTGCTGTTGTTTTCCTTTCCCAAGGTAAACTGGATCCCGGAGTTTTGATTGTTTAAGTATATTGTGAAATTATGTAGTGTATCCAGGCCATGCAGCCAAATGGAGAACATATCATTCACGTAGCATACAGACAGTGAATTTTTGTGGGGGTTTAAGAGTTTAAGGTTTGTCTTCAAAGGTCTCCATAAAGAAATTGGCCAGGGGTGGAGAGAGTGTTGAAACCATAGCTGTCCCCTCTGTTTGTAGAATTTTCCTTGCCAAACAAAATAGCCTGAGTTCATGGTGAACTGAAATAGGGCTGCGATATCGAGACGAAATTTGGCTTGGATGAAGTCAACGGTATTTTTGAGTGGAACACTGGTGAATAAGGAGGAGATATCAAAACTGACCATTATGTCAGTGTGTTGGAATGCGAGGTTTTCTATACTTGCTTTAAAGTGGGCTGAGTTTTTATGTGTGAAAGTGTGTTGCCAGTACATTGTGTGAACATTTTGGCTAAAAGTTTGATTCCCACAAATACAAATTAGCCAATGCCACCCACAATGGGATGTAATGATACATTTTGCTTATGGATTTTTGCTAGTCCATATATTTTGGGGGGGGGGGTCTAGAATTAAAAGGTTTCAGTCTGTATGTCACTTCCACAGGCTAGGTGACCTTCTTAAGGAACATATGGAGTGTTCTGATTTGTGTGCTGGTGGAATCATATTCTATATGGAGGTACTGTTAATACTTAGAGACTTTTATATAGAGGATATTATCATAATATTAATCCTACCGGCTGCACCATTGTTTATATATAGGATTTTTATTTAATCTCTTTTGCTAACAATTACTTTTATTTTTATTTCCGAGTGTACCTATATATTATATTGCACAAGGGTTCACTCCGATGTGCAATGACATCTTTTTTACTATTTCTTTCAGAATCCAAATAATCACTGACTCAAGACCAAAATACAAAATAAACACATTTAATATTATTATTATTATTATTATTATTATTCAGGCCTCCATGGAGTCGAAAGACTCTTCGTGGGAGGTCCTTCCTAAGAACATAAAGTCTGTCAAGATTCATCGAGGGGAGGTCCACCTTAAGAAACACAAAGTCTATCATACCACTCTTTAAACTCACTGACTGTTCTTGCTATCACCACTCCATCAAGCAATGCATTCCACGGTTCAACTACCCTCCACGCAAAGAAACCACTCCTAAACCTCTTGATCACAGTTTCCTTTCGTAACTTCCAGGGATGGCCTCTTGTAATCACTCCTTCCCGCTGTTCAACCAAGCGAAAGAACTCCTGTCAACCCTGTAACCACCTCTCAACAGTTTAAACTCTCAATCATATCACCTCTCCTTCTTTGATCCACCAAACTCTGCAGTCCACATTCCCTCAGCCGATCCTCATAACTATGCTTGTACAGTCCTGAAACCATATTTGTCATCCGTCTTTGTATCCCTTCCAAAGTTAATTTATCCCCTTCAAATCCTGGGGACCAAATCTGAGAACAATAGTCTAAGTGTGGTCTGATCAGAGACTTATACAACGGAATGATAACCCTTTTATCTCTGCAGGTCAGTGTCCTTCTCATAATTGCAGCAATCCTCTGTGTTACCTTCACCACCTTTGCAATATGTCCCCTAAATTTCAGGTTTCTATCAATCATCAAACTCAGATCTCTTATCTCTCTTACTTCCTCCAATATAACTCCTCCCATAGAGAATGCAGTATCCCATCGATGTTTCCCAAACCTCAAGACCTTACATTTTTATGCATTAAACTGACACCCCCATTCATTTGCCCATCTATCTAGCTTATTCAAATCCTCTTGCAGGGCGACCACATCTGCACTATTACTAATAATCCTTTCCAGCTTCGCATCATCCGCAAACAACTGAATATCCGCTTGCAGTCCACTGGCAATGTCATTGATATAAAGGTTAAACAATATAGGTCCTAGTAATGAGCCCTGTGGGACCCCACTTGTAACCCTCTGCCTCCTTAAAACTGCTCCACCATACGCAACTCTCTGATACCTATCAGACAGCCAATCCTGAATCCAGACCCATGTGATGCAACTTAAATATCAGCTTATCATGTGGCACCCTGTCAAATGCCTTCGCTAAATCTAAGAAAATTGCAGTATATGCCTTTCCCTCATCTAATGTTCTTGTAACTTTATTATAAAAGGCTAACATATTGCTAAAACAAGAGCACCCTTTCACAAATCCATGTTGACTCTCACAGATAACATTACCCTCATCTGCCCAATGCTGTATACGGTCCCTCAATCTTTCTCCAAGATCTTAACAACTACTGATGACACACAGACTGGCCTATAATTAGACACTTCCAGTCTGTTACCACCCTTATGCAATGGCACTATATTACCTTCCTTCCATTCCCTGGGCACCTTTCCCACAGCCAGACTTTCATTGAAAAGCCACGTTAAAGGCACTGTCAGTTCCCTAGCACATTCTCTCAAAACTCGTGGTGAAATACCATCCAGTCCCAAAGCTTTACTGACATCCAGAGTACTCAGTATCTGAAACACACTCTCCTCCTGTACATCTAAACCTCGAACCAGCCATATCTCTCTAGCATTAAAACTGACTCCTCTAGGATGAAATACTCCAATAAAGTGTTCATTGAACAATTCCACTATGTCCTCTGCATCAGTCACTCTATTCCCATTTTTATCCCACAATATCATTCTTCCACAGTCATTTCTCCTCCTACTGGCCACATAGTTAAAAAATTCCCTAGGATTTTCTTTGGATCTTAGGGCCAATCTCCTCTCCTATTCCAGTTTCGCTTTCCTTACCACACTAGTCACTCTTCTGGCCTGTGTCTTATATTCTTCATGCATCTTCTCTTCACCTTCTCCTTTTATCTCTTCCATAGCCTCTTTTTCGCATGCAATTCCTGTTTAATATTGTTTGTCATCCACTTTACTCCAAATTGTGTTCTCTTCTTGACTCGTGGTATACAACTTACCATTTGCTGCTAACAAATATTCTTTCACCATTTCCCACGCACTAATGATATCCCGGCCTTCCAATTCCTTCCTCCATGAAACTACCCGAAGTTGACGTCTAAGACTATTATAATCACCTGCATTATAATTCCACATAAGTTCCCGTCTCTTTGATACTCCAGCATGTCTATTCATTTTCCAAGTCAAAACCATATGGTCACTCTCTCCAACTGGTGGGAGAGATGTCATCTCAGTATTATCAACTCTTCTGATGCTATAACCAAATCCAAAACTCTTGAACCTCTTGTTCCCTCTGTTACATGTTGCCTAAGACTTTTGTCCCTCAAGAATTCTAGAAATTCCATTCCCCTATTGCTACATGCATCTTCCTCTCTCCAATTTATACTACTGTAGTTAAAATCTCCCATAACAATCATTCTTCTTGCACTTGTCAAACTTAACTGTCTAAACGTCTCCTAGTCCCCATCCTCTGTGCTCCTGGGTCTGTAGCAACACCCCACTAAATATCCTGTCTTGCCTACCTCACACCATATGCTCTCAAAATCATTTGTCTCACTTCCTTCAAAGCCTCCACTCTTAGAGGACATAGGTCATCACTTATCATAAGCAGTATCCCACCACCACGCTTTCCCCTCCTATCCTGACAAAAAATGCTGTACCCAGCGACTTCTATTCCTGTTATTATATCCCCTTCTGTCAACTACGTCTCAGTGATCCCAATAACTTTTGGCCAGGCTGATGCTATCTGCACCACCAATTCCTCTCCCTTATTCTGGATACTCCTGGCATTAGTATAAAGCATATAAATGCCATTGTTTCTATACCCAGCATTATTCCTTCTAGACTCCACTGGGCTCAGTGTTACCTGATGTTGTTTCCCTTCTCCCAAGTATCCATTCCCACAAGAGGCCACCCCTGCTATCATCCTCCTTGGGACACACTGACTTGTTCAGAACAGCAATCGCTCCAGATGCCTATGTCCTTCCTCATTCAAATGTAAGCGGTCTCTTGCATACAATTCTTCTCTTTCCTCAAACGCACTCCAAGCATCCACATATACCAGTCCTCTCTTGTCACGCATTCTCACTATTATGCCATTCAATATCACTGCTCTTCTGCTCAGCTCATCATTATCATACCTAGGCAACACATACACTATTTTTCCTCTTTCTGTCTTCTTCCGTACAGCCTCAAGCAAAAATCTCATATCTCTTGCTGCCCGACTTGCATTACCACTCAAGTCATTTGTTCCTACCATCACAATCATCTCATCCACCCTTTCACCTCTCTTAATTGCCATAGCCACCCTTTCTATTGTTCCTCCTGGCAAACACTCCTCACGCATCCTATCTTGAACACCACGAATCATTGAGTCACCATACATTATACCTCTTACCATTCCCTCTCTCCTATTGTTTCCATTCTCTCCTCTTCTTTCATTCCCATAGGTCTCTCTCATTCCCTCTCCTCTACTGCTATTCTCTCTTCTAGCATTCCCATACCTCTCTCTCCTACTGTTTCCATTCTCTCCTCTTCTAGCACTCCCATATATCTCTCTCATTCCCTCTCTCCAACTGTTTCCATTTTCTCCACTTCTAGCACTTCCATATCCCTCTCTCATTCCGTCTCTCCTACTGTTTCCATCCTCTCGTCTTCTAGCATTCCCATACCTTTCTCTCATTCCATCTCTCCTACTGTTTCCATTCTCTCCTCTTCTAGCACTTCCATATCTCTCTCTCTCATTCCCACTCTTCTACTGTTTCCTTTCTCTCCTCTTCTAACGCTCCCAAAATTCTATCTCTCCCCTCCTCTGATTTGGCTTGCATTTATCTCTTCCATTCTCCGAATTTTATCTTTCATACTTCTGCTCTCATTCACAAGACATTCCACCTCCTCTTTCAACTGATCTATCTCCCTTTGCAGGTCAGTCACTCTTAATCTAAATTCACTCTTCCAAACAAAACCATCTCCTAAACTTTCACAGTCACTCACGCCTTCCACACTATAAACTATTATTTTCTCATTCATATATATATATATTTTTCATTCTCTTCTATCACACTACTTGTCTTCCTACATTCATTCCCCGTTCCTGGAGCAACATGGTCGGATACTGATATTTCGAATGCACTTATTTCCTCCCACTGCCTGTATTTTGCGCACATACGCTCTCCGCTCTCTTTCACAAGCCACATATCCAATTCCCGAGATGCATACATGCCGCAAGTACTGCATGCCACAAAGTCCCTTATGATATTGCTTATAATAGAGTTCTTAAATGGCGGAGGACTTGGCGATACATCACTTGCGACTGCAGCTGAATCAGCCATCATTCCTTACTGCCGAGTAGCGTAATCATTAATTATTCAATTAATAAATTCTGTTAAATAAATAAGAAAAAAAGTACAAACATTTACAACCAAAACAAAACCTTTAAATATAACAAAAACAATATATATATATACATTTCAAACAAATATTACATAACTAACTACAAATTTAATTGGATCCAAGGCCTTTTAAAAATAAACTTACACTTAAGACAAGACTAAACACTTTGCTTTCACAATGACAAAATATTCATAGCCAGTTTCTCTCTCTGTCAAGGCCCTTTTCCGAAGATTATTCTTCATTTTCATAGGATCCTTTCTCATCACTCATGTAGCACACATTAATTCTTCCTGATTCAATTCTGTCTCTTTTTAGTAGAAATAATAGTTAGATCTGGCATCCTTAATACAGATGAAACTTCCTAATCAGAGTTTTCTCGAACATTCCTTTAGAATCTAAATAGCAATTTCTTCTTTTATTCACTAATGCTTATTGGCAGTCTTAACTCTTCCACTTTAAAAGAATTCACAGTTCTACGATTCCCTTTTCGGAACCTACTATAAATCTTCCAATTAGCGTTTCCTCGAATATTCCTTTTAAAACATCTATAGCAATGTTTTCTTTTAATTATCAATACTTATTCCACTTTGAAACTTCATAGTTCCGCGATTCCTTTTTCGGAATATACTATTAATTTTCTTCCGACTGTCACATAAAAAAACTCAATTTCCTCCGAATCTAAATGTCTGCTGGCTTGTGTTCTTATTTCCTTTCGAAAGCTGTGTTGTTTTTCTCTTCATTACTACGATACCGATACCGAACGCTTTCTGTCAACTGTCAATCACACATCAAACTTCTCGGCGAGCATGCGCCGAGAAAGTGACAAGCGAGAAACTAAATACAATGGCTGACACGTATATTACGTTAGCGTAATGAAGATGTCTCTTCAAAACACAACACTTGATAATTTTAAACTACAATAAAATTGTTTAAAGTAACACAACTATTCAAATCCGGTAAGTACAATAATTTTTTAACTGCTTTATATATCATTTTACAAAATAATTTCAATAATGGGCGCATCGCAAGTGCTGACAATGTGTGTTATGAAACCAAAACAAATAAACTTACTAACATAAACCATTTGTAAAAATATTCAGAATTTTAAATTATTAATATTTTTACATCAGTTTCATCTTTCTCTGAAAAATTTTTTTTAAAAAAAATTTAAATATTTAACCTATAGCTAACAAAACTTTTAATGCTTATTTAAAATGTGATTCTTGGTAATCATTAGTTACAATCTCTGAATCACTAATTTCAGAATCATCTGATGCTAGAGATGATTCAGAATTTACATCTTCAAATTTACTATGCATAAAAATTTCATTTTTATACTTCTGAAATATTTCATTTAAACTATTTGAATTATGGCATAAATCTACAGAATCATCACTACCAGAATCAAATTCTACAGGCTTCTGAGATTCTTCATCCTTATTAACTAAATTAGAGTATTTTCACATTCCTCTGGCTTACTTGGCTCTAAGTTAACTAACCTATGATATTCTGCTATAATTTCATCAATGTTAGAGTCAGTTTGATTATCTTCACTCTTACATTGTACACTATCTGAATTATTTCTCTTGGGATTTCTAAACTTTCCTGCATTAGGTTTTGTTTTACCCAAATTTAATTTTCTCCTTTGCTATGTATTTGAATTACTATTGGGATTTCTCTTGGGATTTCTAAACTTTCCTGCATTAGGTTTTGTTTTACCCAAATTTAATTTTCTCCTTTGCTATGTATTTGAATTACTATTTGAATTAATAGCTTTAAAACTATTCCCTTTCCTACTATTTGATTGTGAATGAGATGCACAAATAGTATCAGGAAAACAATACTCATCTTTCAATATTCTATTCATATTCTCTCCTAATATAATTAAATTTCTACTCCCTAAAAAGTACTTTTTTAACCTATCAGAGTGTACATTTATAATTTTATTAGGATTTTTGACATCTTGAATCCTAAAATTCACAGGAGAAAATTTATCTAAAATTCTATATGGACCTAAAGCTTTCCTTCCTAATTTCCTAACTCTTTTTATACTAGATTTATCATCTAACAATACTAAATCTCCTGGTACAAATGGCTTATACTTTCTAAAATGATTTATATACTGCCTAGTTTTCTGAGAACTTAATTTACTTATTTCACCTATTAATCAGTGAGTAGTGGAAAATTTATCTATAACTGTTTCCAGATACTCATTTATGTCATTGTATCCTGTATTAGGATTGACTGAAACAAGTTCATTAGGAAAGATTGGATCAAAACCATATAAAGCAAAAGATGGTTTTTCTTTGATAGCAGAATGAAAAGCAGATCTGCATGCAAATAATGCTCGAGAAAGATATGTGTCCCAATTATTCATTTTAGTGTTTGCCAGATTAGAAAGTATTTGCTTTATATTTTTATTCAGCCTTTCACACATACCAATGCACTGTGGGTGATAAGGTGTAGTAAAAATCTTCCAAATATTAAGTAATTTACATAATTGTAATAACAGTTCAGATGTAAAATTTGTTCCTTGATCTGAAAGTAAGGTCTCAGGAGTTCCATATCTACAAATTATCATATTCAAGAACTTTCTTGCAATAGTCTTTGCAGTTTGATCCTTCATTGAGACTGCTTCAGGAAATCTAGTTAGCATATCTATGGCTACTAGAATGTACCTATTGCCTTTTTTAGTAATTGGCAGTGGACCTACTGCATCAATAGCAACAGCCTGAAAAGGTCTAGTGGGAATTGGAAATGGTTGTAGTGGAGCTTTTCCTCTGAAAGGGGATCTTATTTGGCACTTATGGCATGATTTGACATATGTGAGTATGTCACTCTTCATACCTTTCCAGATGTAATGATCCTTTATTCTTTCCCAAGTTCTAGAAAATCCTTGGTGTCCTGCCAAGTCAGAATCATGGAAAGTGTACATAATCCAAGGAATCATTTGTGTTGGTGCCAATATTTTAACTTTCAACCTTCCTTCTTCCATTTGTCTAGATAAAAGTAATCCATCTTTATCTAGAAATAAGTTTTCCAGGTTTATAAATGCATCCAGTTGAGTTTCACCCTTCAATACTGCTTCATAAATAGTTTTAACTATGGGATCATCTTTCTGAGCTTGGACAATCTCATTCTTTTCCCAAATTTGTGAACTAGGTTGTTTATTCTTAAGAGTCTCAATATTGAACACTTGATCATTATCATTAGTATCTTGAAAAACTTCAGGAGACTGCTCTAATTTTCCTTTGTCACCTGATTTCCTGTCTAAAAAACATTCTAGTCCACACAATGACACTATACTATCAACAAAATTACATGCAAAACCATGACATTTCAGAAAATCAATTCCAAATATTACTTGTACATTTGGAATAGATGATGCTGGAAGAACTATTAATGGATGACAAACTTTCAATGGAAAACAAGGAATTGAAATAAAAACATTGATTTGTTTATCAGCAGAAATTTGATTCAAATATGGCCTTTAATTTAATTGGATAGCTTAAAATTGAAATGTCATTTTGGATTATAGAGATTTAATTCTGTTAAACAAACCATAAGAAATGAGTGAAATATGTGCACCTGTGTCAAGTAAGATTTCACAAGGCACATCTTCAATAAATTCTTGTAAAACTGTCAAAGGATTACCTCCATTAGCATAAGGAGCTAATGATATATCAAACTCTCTTTTGGATCTGTCTTTAGCTTTACCCATCTAATGAGCAGTTTGACATTTCTTTCCTTGCCAGTATGATATTGGAATAATAATTATTTCCAGATTTACTTTTATTCTCTGATTTCTTATGTTGAAAACAAAATTTATCCTTAACATAACAGTCTTTAGCAAAATGACCAGGTTTATTACATCTAAAGCATTTTGGAACATATCTCCTTTGAGATGTTTTATTTCTGTCAATACTATTAGATTTACAAAAGAAAGATTGATTATCTGTAGTATTCTTGTATTATCTGTAGTATTGTCAAATCAGATATCATCTTAAACAGAAGTTCCTGTCCTTTTACTATTGGTCTCTGTTGTCTTTCTATTTCTTCACTAAGAAATGTTTTCAGTTCCTCTAATTTTCCCAAATCATGATCGTACCTTGGAAATAGATTCTAGAACATTTTCAGTGAAATTCACAGAAGTTTCCTTAGACTGTTTCCTTTTCTTAGCTCCCTTTAATTTTTGAAACTTTCCTTCTCTCACTTTATCTGTAGCCACAATGCTAGGAGAATGAGTTTGATTATACTGAAAAGAATTTACCTGTTTATTATTTGCAGAATGAAATATATCTCTAAGTCTCTTTTCCTTTTACTTAACAAGTTCAAAACACTGTTCAAGATTTTTAACATTTTTCTTGTATGCTGTTTCTTTCAAATTATCTCTAAGGCCATGCCTAAATTGATTAAACATTTTCCCAGGATATGGCTTCCTATTAAATACAGTAATAACAAATCACAGACTGCATATTCTACTAGGTTAAGCTTTTCAAAACTTGAGGAATTACTTGCATTTGTTGAACTGTCCTATAAGCCAGAAAAAGTTTGATTAATATCATCTGATTCTAACAGCACTTTGTCAGAGCCATCATCATCAGAGAAACTTGAAGAAATTTTTCATGAACAAGCTGAGACAGATGGTTCAGCTGAGACATATTAAATGGTATATCTTTGGCCAGGACAAATCATGAACCAAATTATTCAAAAATTAAATAAGTGGTTATGACAAATATAAGCAAAGATATAAGATTTCTTATGCATATAATAATGCAAAAACAAAAAATTATACTTATCAAAATTTGAAAGCATTCCAGCTCAGCACAGGGAAAAGTTTGCAGGCAAGATTTATTGCTCTGTTACCTTTTTGATAACACAAAAACAGTACTAGGAGTGGCAAATGCATGAAACATCAAATATAGTTTGTTCATTGTGCAATCAGAGAGCAAATAATTTTATTCTAGGAAGTGGGTCGATGTTACCTTCAAAGGGCCAATGTTACTCCAATTGATGGTATATGGCTTAACTGCACTGTACTTCATTTATTCTCAAGACGTATCAAACATTATATTCCATATCATAATACAGAATAATTATCACAAATATCACTGAACAAAAATGAACAGGGTTTATTTATGTCTTCATCTTTCTTGCTTAAGCAAATTTGTTATAGTAACATTAACCTAGAATTTCTTTCTAAATTTTGAATGCACAGAATTTTACATAAAGATAGGCATCTTGGAAAAATTTGCATAATTTGAATTGGTCTCTTTCGAACATGATAATTAATGGTCCCTTAAGCTGTACTACAGTAAAACTTAATCTAAAGATTACGTTTTAAGGTTTTTGCAGTACAGTACAATATCTATTACAAATGACAGAGTTTTATTTTGTTAAAATGTAATCTACCTACCTGCTCCTATTAGGAATAATGCCTTTTTGAATTTCTTGACCATTACGACCAATGCGATACACTAACCATGAACCTACTACTCCATTATGCAGGGTATCAATCACATGAAATACCTCTCCAACATGAAAACCAAGTTCCCCTTTTCCTGTACTATCATAGTTAAAATGTGTTCTAAAAAACAATAAAAATGACGTTAGAAACAGTCCATATAAATATTTTATATATTATCTTCAATAAATAAATTTTGTTAAAAAAAATCTGAGATTTGTATATTTTCTCCACCATCATCAATTTTTGATCAGTGCCCTACTTTCAAATGGTGTAAAAGACACTATGACAGTAATAAATATTACAAGCTTCCTATTAATAATTTTCTTTCAAATTAATCTATTTCTTAAGTCTACAATATTGTCAGATCTTGGATTTTAGTGTTAAAGCACATAATTCATCAGGCCACATAGATCTTGGTCTTTTAAACTAATATCTTTATTTTCTAAACAATGAACATATTAGAAAGCACCTTTTGATTATTATTTATGTGATTCTACTAATGATGATGATATCTGTTCACAGCTCTAATTTTATTCAGAATGTTTGTACCTATAGTCTCCAGTCTTTGATCACTTATTTTATTTCTAACCCAACCAAACTTAAAACTGGTTTAAACATTGCTTTGTATACATTTCTGGCTACTTTTCTCTTATTCCTCATAAATTTATGCATCTGGCTTCCCACCATACCAGCTTTGCTCTTTTTGTTATCTATTTCTAGATTTAGTTTGCCATTTTAGCCGGCCTGGTTGGTTGAATGGTTAGCGTATCCGCTCTCCACCCAAGAGGCTGCGGGTTTGAATCCCGCCGTGGGCATGGATGTTTGTGATTGTTTGTGAAAGTACTAGTGGTGGTAGCTGGTGTTGGTGTTAGATGATGAAGGTTGGTGGAGTAGTGAGACGAGGAGTTGTAGAGTAGATGCCCTCCCTCGATGAGCCTTTGGACTCCCTGGAGGTGTGATGTAATAATAACATCTTCACTAAAATTTCTGACTAAATAACTGAATATATAATTTTATATATAAATAATTTCTAGACAGTAATCCACTTATCTGATGGTCTTATCTCACAGAATGTAAGAAAGATGTTATAGTGCATGAGAAGTTTGATGACAAACTAGAGCATTACAAAAAATGAGAATGGTATCACTAGAAGTAATCTAGAAATGGATGGAAATGCAAGTTACTATAATAACAGAAATAAAGTGAAAGATCTCAGGCAAGAATTGATGAAAATAAAGAGGGAGGCTAAATATATGGAGGAGGAAATTGAATGGCTAAAAAAGTGACTGCTGATGTTAATCAGGAGGTTAATTAACAAGAAGCAAGTATGGAAGGATGATAAGGCTTTGTATAGAGATTCAATCATTAGAGACAATCATAATCAGAAGGCATGTTTTCCAGGTGGTACATTGAAACAAATATCTGATGCTTTGCATGGAAGGAAAGAATGAAGGATTAGGCATCAGAATTAGTGGTGGCACAAATGACTTGGATGATGAAACAAAGAATATGGAAAGAAATTAGAAGTTGTTGCAGGAATCCTTAATAAATATGATTATAAAAAACTGCCTCAAATCTGGAAAGTACTTATTCTAAGAACTTTAGCCCAACATCCAAGAATACCCATCCCAGTTCACTAGTGGACACTATTTTAGTACTTTAGACTTAGCTTTGTTGTTTCTGTTTCAGCCCTACTTACCGTGTGTAGTGCCTTCATGCACATATCAATTTGTTCTTCGTTCCCTGAAGATGACAGTTTGACTTTGTTGGAATATCGGAAGCATTAATTAAAAGTGTTTTTTTTTTCTAATTAATATACTATTACTATTATTACGGGCAACTCCAGGGAGTCATTAGACTCATCGAGGGAGGCCCAATCATATTCATCACAACTATTCGACATTCATACAGTATCTATCATACCTCGCCTTAAACTCATTCACTGTCACAGCATCCACCACAGACTCAGGGAGCGCATTCCACTCATTCACTACTCTAAAAGTAAAGAACCCAGCTCTAACACCTTTACTAACCACACTTTTGCCCAGTTTCCATGGATGTCCCCTAGTCCTCCCACAACCAGCCCTGTTCTCAAAAATATCTTCTGAATTAATTTTATAGAAACCCTTCAGTAATTTGAATGTCTCGATCATATCTCCCCTCCTCCGCCTATCAACCAATTTTTGCAACCCACAAATCCTCAACCTGTTCTCATACGGTTCATTCCACAGACCTGCTATCATCTTGGTCACTCGCCTCTGGATCCTCTCCACCTCCTCCCCATCAAGAAGAAACCTAGGTGACCAAATCTGAGCACAGTAGTCGAGATGGGGGTCTTATCAAGGCTCGATACAGAGGAACAATAACCTGCTTGTCTCTGCTTGTCAACGTATTCTTCAGCAACCAAGTGATTTGATGAGCTGATTTGGCCACTTTTGCAACGTGTCCCCTAAATTTCAATTCCTTATCCACCGATACTCCTAAATCTCGTGCCTCATCAATTTCCTGGAGCACGGTTCCACCAATGCAGTAAACTGCCTCCAATCTTTTCACCCCAAAATGCATAACCTTACATTTTGCCACATTAAATTGACATCCATTCTCCCTAGCCCAGACCTCCAATCTATCCAAATCATCCTGCAAAATTTTGACGTCATCTGCATTCACTATTGCCCTACCCAACTTCGCATCATCTGCAAACAAATGAACTGTTCCTCTCAGATCCTTTCCTATATCATTTATGAACAAATTAAACAGCAGTGGTCCAAGAACAGATCCTTGTGGCACATCACTAGTCACAGGCCGTCTTGTGGACTCTACTCCTGAGTAAACCACTCTCTGATATCTCTCCTTCAACCACCCTCCTATCCATCTCACCAACCCTATGTCCATTCCCATATGCTGCAATTTACTGATTAGAATTCTATGTGGTATCCTGTCAAAGGCCTTAGCAAGGTCCAGTAGAATCACTGTAAACCCATTACCCTTATCCAGTTCAGCCATCACTGTGTTATAATACATGAGCAAGCTACTGAGGCATGACCTACCCTTCACAAAACCATGCTGTCCCCGATACAGTATCCCATTTTCTTCTCCAATCTTGTATTTTCCTCTTGACTATTTTCTCTAAGACCTTGATAATGATTCCTGTTATGCTGATTGGCCGGTAATTTTCAACAGCAGCCTTGGAACCACCTTTGTGCAGTGAAACTATTTTCCCCTCTTTCCACCCCCTTGGGACTGACCCAGTCCTGAGGCTCAAATTAAACAAAATGGTCAAGGGCACTGACAATTCTTTGGCCACTTCACGTACGACACGAGCTGGTATACCATCCAATCCCACAGATGTATTGACATTGAGGTTCTGTAATAGACTAGTTACCTCTACTTCATTCATCACAATTCCAGTATAAGCTGTTGGTTCTTCCATTTCTGCAAAGTCACCACCTGGATGATATACTCTTGCAAAGTGCTCACTCAGTAATTCCACAACATCGACTGATTCGGTTACCTCCCTACCCTCAGCATTTTTTAAGATCAGTCTACCATGGGCATTTTTCCTTTTACTTGCAACATATTGAAAAAACTGTTTGGGATTCTCTTTAGCCTGCATGGCCAATTTCCTTTCGTAATCTGCTTTTGCTTTTCTTACCACCCTTGTTACCATCCAGGCCTGAGCTTTATACTGTTCCTGCACCTGATGGTCACCCTTCTCCTTAAATTCCCTCCACAATTGTTTCTTTTTTTGCAGCTCAAGCTTAATAGTGTTATTCATCCATTTAACCCCTACTTGATTTATTATTCGGACTCTTGGTATACAGTCAACCATTGCCTCCTGCAAACAGTTCTTAACCACCTCCCATGCACTATCAACATCCAGCCCTTGCAGTTTTACATGCCATGGCATTGAGCCAAGCACACACCTAAGCTTGTCATACTTACCAGCCCGGTAATTCCACATGTACCCTGTCTTAATTGTAAATTCCACTCCTTTAGCCACCTCCCAAGTCATGACCTTATGGTCACTCTCACCAATTGGTGGCAACATGGTCATGTTCGTTACAGCTACAGTCTCAGTTGCAATTAGTAGGTCCAGCACTCTCTGCCCCCTGGTATTTTCCAATACATGTTGCCGTAGATAGTTGTCCCTTAATAACTGCATAAAATCCAATTCCTTCCTCCCATGTGCCCTCTCCTCTTTCCAGTCAATGTTACCATAATTGAAATCACCCATAATAATTACCCTCCTTCCACTCATTTCTTCTATTTGCTTATGCATACTATCCCCACCATCCACTCCATCACCCGGTCTATAGCAGCACCCAATTGTATATTTTGTTCTGCTAGATTCTATCTCACACCAAACAGCCTCAAATGTGCTTTTTTCCCCATCCTGCAGTTCAACTTTTATACTCCTTGGCTGAAGCTCATCAGCTATCATCAATAACACTCCTCCCCCCTTTTTATTCACCCTGTCACTCCTGAACACGCTATACCCATCGCATTCAATCCCACTAGCTTTATCATCTTCTGTCAGCCATGTTTCACTAATACCGACAACCTGTGGCCTGGGAGTGCCAACCATGGCCAAAAACTCTTCCTTCTTGTTCCTAATACTCCTGGCATTAGTGTACATGAATCGCAGAAGCCCATTTGTCCCATCCCTACTTTGTTGCCTTATACTAACTATCCCATTCTGATTTGTTGTCCGTCGTACTCGCCCGGGCATAATATACTCATTCATACACTTAACTGCCCCCCCTAAAGTCTGCATATCTACTCCCCCCCTCTTAATAAATCTAGTTTCCCTGAGTCTGTAAGTATACAGTATACATTGTTAATTTCTTTAAGTATTACCATCATGGTTAACCAACATATAAGCCTTTCCACCAGAAGTGCTCTCTATATTCCCTGGATTATGATTCTAATACGTATACTATTTTGTTCATCTTACCTTCACACCAAACAGCTTCAAAATCTTCACTACTGTTTTCCACTTCTGCTCTTAAAGGACATAATTCCTTTGCTATCATTAACAGCACTCCTCCTCTCTTCACTTTCCTATCCTTTCAGAAATTCTATATCCTTTCATTTCCAGTCCTAACAGTATATCATCCTCAGATGACTTTCATTTACATCAGTTATCTTTGGGCATACTGAATTGATCAGTGCTACAAACTCAGTCCCTTTATTCCTGATACTCTTTACACTGATATACAAACATAACAATTCACCACTCCTTGCAGGCCATCCCATCGACACAATCATTCTGTACTCTAGCTGCTATAGTATGCCTCTTCCCTCAATCTGACCATTCCCATTTCCCTGATCCTGATTCTCAGTTCCATTCCATCCCACTTATTCCCATCTCTCTCTCTCTGACCCTTACCCATGTTACTTCCATCTGGACCCTATGTACTCATAGCAAACATCAGGTGCTCCAAACGGCCAATGCCAAACCCATTCAAATGTAGTCCATTATTATTATTTTTTATATGGGTACTTCATGGAGTCAAAAGACTCATTGTGGGAGACCCATTCTATCCATTAACATAGTATCTATGTGATACATCTCCTTAAAGCTATTCACTGTTGTGGCACTCACAACCACCTCTGGCAATCTATTCTACTCATTTACCACTCTCCAAGTAAAGAACCTAGTCCACACACCCCTTACTAACCACACTCTTAGACACAAACTCTTTGTTTTTCCCCTACTCCCAATGTATTGAAAAATTTCTTCTATGTCAATCTTATAGAATCCCTTAATTAACTTATAAGTTTCTATCATATCCCCATTTCTTCACCTGTCAGCTAAACTCTGCACCCAACATACCCTCAGTCTATTTGCATAGGAAACATTCCACAGACCTATGACTAGTTTAGTTACTTATATCTGAATCTTCTCCACCACCTCCTGATTCCCACAAAATGCAGGTGACCAAATCACTAGTGGACACTATTTTAGTACTTTAGACTTAGCTTTGTTGTTTCTGTTTCAGCCCTACTTACCGTGTGTAGTGCCTTCATGCACATACCACATATCAATTTGTTCTTTGTTCCCTGAAGATGATAGTTTGACTTTGTTGGAATATCGGAAGCATTAATTAAAAGTGTTTTTTTTTCTAATTAATATACAGTATACATTGTTAATTTCCTTAAGTATTACCATCATGGTTAACCAACATATAAGCCTTTCCACCAGAAGTGCTCTCTATATTCCCTGGATTATGATTACTTTCAGTGTAGTCAACATGTGGCTGAATCATAGCCTTATAAAGAGGGATAATAACCTTCCTATCTTTACTTGTCAATGTGAGCTATTTTGCCAACTCTTGCAATATGTCCTCTGAATTTCAGATCTCTATTCACCATCAATCCCCAGATCCCTAGCCTTATCAATTTCCTGTAAACTAGTATCATTAATACGATATGAAGTGTGTAATCTTTTCATCCCGAAGTGCATTACCTTACATTTTCCATTTCTGATAACCACTGTGTCCTTTGCCCACACTGCCAATTGATTTAAATTGTCCTGTATGATATCTACATCACTTTTATCAACTATTGCCCTCCCTAGTTTTGCATCATTGGCAAACAACTGAATATCCCCTTTCAAATCTTCTGTTATATCATTAATGTACAAATTAAAGAGTAGTGGTCCTAGTACAGAGCTCAGGAACACTCTACTCCACTAGTGACCTTCATTCACCTTGATTCCACTCCACCACACATCACCCTCTGATGTCTGTCTATCAGTCACTGCCTACCTATGCCACTGGCCTCATATCCATTCCCATTTGCTCCAACTTATGTAATATTTTTTCCATGTAGTATTCTTCAAATGCCTTTGCAAAGTCTAGCAGTATCATGGTGTAACCATTTCCTTTATCTGGTTCTGCTGTCACCTTATTATAAAGTGTGAATAAATTACTGAGGCAGGACCTACATTTTACAAAGCCATTTGTCCCCCCCCCCCCCCCAATAGAGTATCATATTCCTATCCATCCATTGTTGGATTTTACCTTTAACCAACTTTTCCATTACTTTAATCACCACTCCAGAGATACTAATTGGTCTGTAATTTGTTACTTCTGTCTTGGAGCCACTTTTATGTAATGGAACTATCTTACCCTCTTTCCTCCCTTGGAACCTTGCCAGAACTGAGGAGGTTTAGATTAAGCAACTTTGTCAGAAGCACTGCCAATTCACTTGTATGTTCTCGTAGCACATGAGATGAAATACCATCTAGGCACACATTGTTGTATTCACATTTGTATTTTTTAGTATACTGAGTACCTCCAGTTCATCTACTTTTCCAAAATACTGGAAGTATTAATTAAAAAGTTTTTCTAATTAATACAGAGTATATGTTGTTCATTTCCTTAAATAATACCATTGCAGAGAGCAATAATTGTGAAATATTTAGACAAACCAGTTAGGCAAGGAAGGTGATCGTAATGGAGATTTTAATTATAGGGATGTGGATTGGATGGAAGAGATAGTGAATTTAGGCATCATGTGATGGAAGCAACCTGAGGTTTTCAAGATGTGACTGAGAACAAGGTATCAACACTGCCTCCTGTTGGTGACAGTGATCATTTGGAAGGTAGTCAAATAGGAAAAGGTCCTTGTCAAAAAAGGCGTGTGTGTGTGTGTGTGTGTGTGTGTGTGTGTGTGTGTGTGTGTGTGTGTGTGTGTGTGTGTGTGTGTGTGTGTGTGTGTGTGTGTGGAATTATATGATGGGTGATTATGAGAAGCTCAACTGTAGTCAACTAGAATTAACACATAGGCTGATGAGCAATGCAGAAAACATGTTGACAGCATATGGGAAATGATAAGGCAATATCTGACACAAACAATGTATAACTGCATACTAATCCAGACCCAGTTATGTGAATAAATTGAGTAAGGAGTGAAATGAATGAATCATGAACTCAAGAAAGAAGTGTAGGAAAAGAAAATGTTATGGAGGAGGTACAAGACAATTTGTAGCGAACAGATGCATGAAGAATATAAACTGCGCGCGAGAAAGGTGAGAAAGATAAAGTAGAATATGAGAGGAGATTGGCCAGTTAGATCAAAGATAGTCCAAAGGAATTCTTCTGCTATACAGTAAGCAAGTGGAAGCATATAAATCAAAGATGCCAAGAAATTATATTCTTGGTTTCATCCTTTATCCAAGTGTAAGCAAACAAAGTTTGCTCATGAAGTTACTTCATGACAGGGCAACTCATATATAGAGGCTAATGACTTCACATCCATTGCCTTAACATAGCATAATGCAGCACACATACCTTTACAGACATGTATAATTATGCATTATGGGAAGGGCCACAACCCAGACTGGTTTCAACTTTTACTGAGGTCTCATCAGTGAGAGCCAGACCCAGAAGTGATACCAAGGTCGAAGTAATGCAGAAGTCATATTTATGTGAAGTCATTAGCCTCTAGTCATGAAGTAATTACCAGCTTCATGTGCAAACTTTGTTTACTTACACTTGGATAAAGGATGAAACCAAGAATATAATTTCTTGGCATCTTTAATTTATAATATAAGCAAGTAAAAAAACTTTCAACATATATATCTCTAATCCACAGTATTTTAATAATAAAGTGTGACACCATTTGTTGCTCGTATATGGAACTATGACTTCTGCATTACTTGAACCTTGGTATCAGTTCAGGGTCTGGCTCCCACTGATGACAGCTTGGATTTTGGCAAGATAAGTACTTAGGTTTTTTTTTTCATTTGTTTTTCACTTTGATTTTATTTTACTGGTGCTAGTGGTGGTTTTGCCACCCTCCCAGCACTTTTTTTTAAAGTAAATATTAAGATTGCTGGTATATCTGAATTACAGGATTACATTGGCAGTATCATGGCCACCATTTTATAATAGCTCAAATAGAGCATTTACTGGTGGCATAGAATTATTTCTATATCACAGGATTATTTAATTCTCAGTCTTATTGCTGAAAGTTCCCCCCCCCCCCTCTTACAATCAAATGCAGAGGTTTCAATCTTTTTCCCCACCTGAAATAATGGTACCTATTTCTCCAATGTTGTGAACTCTAGGAATTGAAATTCCAGAATGTGAAGAAGCGACGTATGTGACTAGCGTTTTAAAAGAGTTAGTTGGTGCTAGTAAGATTTATTCTTTCAACCCCCATATGGTGAAGGGAAATATTTAATTGTAGTTAAAGATGTGGAAACAAGGGACAAACTATTACATGGTTTTACTTTTGAAGCCAGCACAGTTATTCCTGTAATGTGGGAAGGTAGGTTAAAACAGTAAAAATTGAAATATTTCCAATGAAATATATAGAAAACAGTAATGAAATTCACATTCTTGTTTGCACTTTGTACTGCTCATGAATGGGCTGATCACCTTTTTCTTTATATTCCTCCACAATGTTTTTTCCCCCTTTTTTTGCAACTCTTGTATGCAAGTGTATACTTGCATATAAGTATACACTTGTATGCAAGTATCCCTACTCATCCATTTAATCTCCTCTTGGTTTATCCTCCTGACTATGGTTATGCAGTTTGATACTGCTTCTCTCAAACAATCACTGACCACTTCTTCTGTACTACTGATTTTCTTACCTTGTAGCTTCTCAAGTCATGGCACTACTACAAGATGTCTCCTGAAATGGGTCATAATTACCAGCTTTATAATCAATCATAAATCCTTTCTTAACAGAGAATTCCACATGTTTAGCAACCTCCCAGTAAAAGACTGTATGGTCATTAGTCTCCCCAGTTGGAGGCAGTGTGTCTACCTTAGTTACAGATATATTTTTCAATGCTATTACCAGATATAGCACTCTCAAATGCCTGGTCCTCTGCATTACATGCTGTTTCAGGTAATTTTCCCTTAACAACTGTATAAATTCCACTTTCATCTTGCCATTCCCCTTTTCTTTCCTCTCTATGTCCCCATAGTTGAAGTCTCCTATAATAATTGCTCGGCTTGCACTCATTGTGCTAATCTGCCATGTGTCGCATCTACATCTTCCTATAGGCCTTCTGGTCTATAGCAGCAACCAACAATATATTTCTTACACTGGATATCCTCAACTGAGTCCAGAACTAAAAAATCCTGTTTAATGTCTAATTTGGTTGGCTGGCTGAAGTTCTTTAGCAATAAAGAACTTCAGCCATAAAGCAGGGTATTGCTGAAGTTCATTCAGCAATACCCTGCTTCTGTCCTATTCACTCTTTCCTCTCTGAAAATACAATAAACTTTGCATTCTATCCCTGTAACTATATCATATTCTGTCAATCAGGTCTCTATGATGCCTATAATTTTTGGCCAAGTTGAGCTGACCAATGCCAAAAACTTCTCTCCTTTATTTCTGATATTTCTGACATGCATTTCAACATCCCTTTGGACAAGGAAAATTGCTGTACAAGCTTCCACCAGACAAATCCTTGAGGATGGAACCCAAGTTTCCTGAACTCGTAAACCCAGTATCTCGGGAAGAGGTACAAATAGCCTTAAAACTTACCAAGAATGGCAAAGCTGCAGGAGTGGATGGTATACTCCCTGAGTTCCTAAAACATCTTGGTCAACATGGCCAAACATGGTTGGCTGCCCTTTTCTCAGAAATCATCATGACTGGTAAACTACCAAAGCTATGACAGGAAGCTAAAATAATTGCCGTGCCCAAACCAGGGAAAGATCCAAATGATGTGAAAAACCTGTGACCTATCTCCTTGCTTTGCACCACCTTTCAGCTCTTTGAAAGAATTCTCCTTAAAAGAATTTCACCATTCATCGAAAGAGCACTCCCTACTGAACAAGCTGTCTTCAGGTCAGGAAGAAGTTGCTGTGACCAGGTCCTGGCCCTGACAACTCAAATTGAAGCAAGCTTCCAGAAGAACTTCATCTGTTTATGACACTGTCTGGATCAGGGGCCTCCTCCTAAAACTAGGAAATATTATAAAGTGTGAAAAAACTTACAACTTTTTGATTCTATTCTTTCCAACAGAAAGATCCGGGTCCATATTGGCAGAAAAAAGAGCAGGCTTAGATTCCTTCACAACGGTCTTCCTCAGGCTCTGTGTTATCCCCTATACTTTTTAACATTTACGTGTATGATCTACCTCATACCAGATCAAGCAAGTATATGTATGCCGATGACCTAGCGATCTTACATCAATCCACCTCCTTTACCAACCTAGAATCAACCTTGAATACAGACCTGAACACCCTGGAAGAGTACTTCAAGCAGTTTACTTGAAGCCAAATCCAATGAAAACAGTGTCCTCAGTATTCCACCTGTACAATGCAGAGGCGAATCGATAACTCAACCTTTCTTTCTGTGGAAAAATGGTAGAACACGAGCAATAATGAGTGGATGATTGGTGAAATTCTGAATCTGATTGCTAAAAGAAGAAAAATGAAACTAAAAGTCACAAAGGAAAACTCAACAGAAAACAGGAATACCTGCAGTTTAATTAAAAAGGAAATAAATTCAAAATGTAAAAAACAAAAAAAAAGAATATCTTGAAGAAAAAGCCAAGCATTGTGAAGAAGGCCAATAAAAAGGAATTATTATTGTAAGAGTTTTGAGATTAGGAAGAGCAGCAAGCTTATTAACTTCATAAAAGCTTCCTATTCTGTTTCCATGTAGATAGAGGATTTGTATCTGAGGAAGATCCGTTACAATCTCTTCTATTTTGGATATCTGATTAAAGCTAAGATCAAGCCAAGAAATATCATCAGGTTTTGCAATCAACTGTTCCACAAGTTCTTCTCACAATCCTTCAAGTATAGTGAGAGCATTGTTCTGCAATGACTCATGTTTGACTAGTCTATATGATGTTTCTAAGGAAACGCCAAGAGAAGAACAGAAAAAGTTTACCATTTGTTGCAAAACTAACAAAGTGATTACAAACTTTCTGCATTTGCAGAACAATGCTCTCACTACACCTGAAGGATTATGAGAACTTGTAGAACAGTTGATTGCAAATTGCAAAAACTGATATTTCTTGACTTGATCTTAGCTTCAATCAGATATCCAAGATAGAAGAGATTGTAACATATCTTCCTCAGATACAAATCCTCTATCTACATGGAAACAGAATAGGAAGCTAATTAAATTAAGGGGATAAAAATCCCTCATAATGTAAGGTAGTATTACATCTCCTAGGAGCTGTGTTTTACATTATGAGAAAATATCAAGGATAGTAAGGGATCTTGCTCCACCTTTGCTTTGAGTTGCCTTGGTGTTGTATTACCAGGTGTTCACTTACACTTGGATTCGCTGATAGTTCTTCGGCATGAAACTCTTAGATCATAGTTTTCGATCTCAGAGTTTTGCATACCGTAAAATAATAAGGGATTTTTATCCCCTTAAAAATAGCCATTTGGCTTTTTATCTTAGAATAGGAAGCTTTTATGAAGGTATTATTATTATGTAACAGCTCCAGGGAGTCCAAAGACTCATTGAGGGAGGGCACCTACTCTACATCTCTCTGTCTACACCCACCTTCATCATATACACCAATGGCATCTACCCCCGACCACCACCACTAGTATTTTCACAGACAATCACAAACATCCATGCCCATAGCAGGATTCGAACCCACAGCCTTTTGGCTGGAGAGCAGATATGCTAACCACTCGGCCAACGGAGTAAAAAACATGATTTAAAGACTATTTTCAGAACAATAAAAGAAATATCTAAAACATATGTTCCTAAAACAATCACACTGTCAAAATGGAAAAATAAATTACAGGAAACAAAGATAAATAAAGAAAATATGGTACAACTATTTCACTGCAAACTTTAGAAACTGTAACACAAACCATGTACCAGAACTTAACTCAAGTTCCACAGAACCACCAAAAATTCTTGATGAAGAAATACATATAGCACTCCATGAAATGATGAGAAAGCTACTGGTTTGATAATATTCCAAAAGAATTATGGAAAGAAGATGGAGAAAGAATTATAAATTACTTAAGAAAACTATTTAACAAAATAATTATTGAAGAGAAATTCACTAAAGATTGGAAGATATCAAAATTAATTCCATCGCATAAAATCCATCCATCCATCCATCAGTGGCTCATACAGGCACTTAAGTACCCATGGCCTTCCCAGTATCCTTGGATTTCTTAACTATAATACGAGATAAGGTGATTCCTTCTTGCCTCTAAGCATTCTTGTCTGTAAATTGCATGTGTTCTACTGGGCGGTTTGCCTGTTCTGAGGGATGAAAAACCAGGGTTTCCAGGAGGAAAAAACCCTCTACCTTCGTATGAGACCGGCTAACTCACCTTTAGTCAAAAGAGACCAGATAAAGATTCCTCATGTCATGGATGGGAATCAAACCCAGGTCTTTCCAACCAAAGGGCTTTGTCTATACCGAGTGTGCTATGGAGGCTCTCCATTTCATAAAAAGGGTGATAAAAGATTATGCATTAACTATAAGCCTATCTCTCTACTTAATCATGTTTACAAGATTTTCATCCATATTATACAAAACTGAATTAAATCTATTGTGAAGAAATCTTAGAAGAAGAGGAACAAATGGGCTTCAGAAGTGGCAGAGGAATAGTTGATGCAATTTTTGTAAAAAAGGCACTAGCAGATCTTACAATAGAAAACAATTCTATTCTTTATTTCTCTGTTTCATCGATTTAAACAGGCTTTCAATACAAAAGAGAGAAAATACATGATCAAATTCTTTGAAAACACTAACACAGATCCCTATATTATTAATCTCATTAAGCAATATTATCAAGACACAAAAGCAATAGTGAAATTTAATAAATGCAAACAGAAGAAATACATATTGTAAAAAGAGTTATGCAAAGTAGTCCACTTTCACCATACTTATTTAATATATATATTAGTAATGTTGTCGGGGAAGCTCTAGAAGAATGTACTGGCCTCTCAGTAAATGGAACCAACATCATCCATATGAAATATGTGGATGATATAGTCCTACTTAACTAATAGCAAAGAAGATATGACATCCATGATCAGCAAAATAAACCAAATTAGTAATAAATATAATGAGAATAAATTTCACTAAAACTAAAATAATGACAATAGCAAAAGAAAAGAAACTAGTTAACATTGATATTGATAATAAATATATTGAACAAGTAACAGTTTATCTATTTGGGATCATCATCACTGAAGATCTAAATTATACGAAAACAATAAATCATAGAATAGATTTAGGCTGGTCTGTAATAGGAAAGCTAAATAAAATTTGAAATAATAATAATAAAATAAGTAAACAGCTGAAACTAAAAATATACAACTCAGTGGTACTGCTTGTGGTCCCCTACAGATCTGAAAGTTGGATAACAAAGAAAAAAGAAGAAATAAAATTACAAGCATTTGAATCCAAATGCTTACGAAAAAATGGACTGAGAAAAAGACCAATCAAATAGTGAGGAATGAACTAAATTATAAAGAACTAATATTAGACAAACTAAAAGAGGTTAAAATGGTATGGGCATGTAAACAGAATGAATCAACAGAGGTTATGTTGTATCAAAACCACCAAACGGACAAGGGGCAGACTAAGGATAAGGTGGATTACTAATATCAAGAAAGCTGCTAAGATTAACAGCCTCCAAAGATCTTTCAAGAAAGACTTTATTAAGAGAAGAGTGGAGAAGATGGACTCATGAAGTACTCAACCCATCTTGACGGAAGAGAAACAATCAATAGGATGATAGTAGCATTGGACATGGGAGATGGATACACAGTAGTCTACTTAGACTTTGCAAAGGCCTTTTGATAGATTACTGCATGAAAAGTTGATAGTCAGACTAGAGCAGATGGAGTTGAATATTAGACTAGTGCATTGGATTGAAGACTGGTTGTCTGATAGGTACCAACAAGTTGTGTATGGGGGAGCAATATCCCAGAAGAGGAAAGTTACCAGTGGTGTGCCTTAGCACATTGCTGTTTATCCTGCATGTTGATATTGGGGAAGATTTAGATGGGGATATTCAGTTATTTGCAGATGATGCAAAGTTAGGACAAACTATGAGCAGTAGAAGAGATGTGGTCTTACAAGGAGACTTGAAAAGATTAAATGAATGGGAAGAGCAGTGGGGATGCTAGTTCAATGTTGCAAAATGTAAGGTTTTAAAATTTGGGAAACAAAGATGGGATGTAGAATTTACATTTGATGGAGGATATATTTTTGGAGGTGGAGGAAATAAGCAATCTTGGGATGTTAGTGGATAAGGATCTGAAATTTAGAGGACATATTGCCAAAATTGTAAGGGCAACACAACAAATTTTGGGAATTATGTAGAGAACATTGACTTGTAGAAGTAAGGAGATTCTTGTTCCATTGTACAAGACTCTGATTAGGTCATATACAGACTACTGTGCACAGATTTGGTCACGTGGTTTTCAAAAAGATGAAGAGATGTTGGAGAGCATCCAGAAGCCAAAATAGTTTCTGATCTCCAGAATGTTGAATATGAAGAAAGGTTGAGACAATGCAATTTCCAAAGCCAAGTGGATAGGAGGAAGAGGGGATGATATAGAGACGTACAAGTTAGTACATGGTTGTGTATAGGATTAATGCTGAAAGGTTTTTCTTCAAATGGTGGGAGATTGGGGAGGGGGATGAGAACAAGAGGTCATCCCTGGAGGCTATATATAGAGGGTGTGAGCAGGGGAATAAGAAGCAGGTTTTTGCATGGAGAGTTGTGAATAATTGGAGAGCATGGTGTCTATAGAGAATTTGAATGTGTTTAAGGCATGGTATGATGAGCTGTGTGTGTATGACAAAAGGGACCTTCTAGATGACTGTGACTACATGGGTTCTTGGGAAATAATAATAATGATAATATTCTTAATATAAAAGAAATGAGAAAAGAAATGAACTAGAGAACCCAAAATAAATCAAGATGATTTACATTATATCAAAATGCTATATCTCTAATAACTTCTACAAAAGAAAAACAAATTATTTATAGCACACTGTACATTTCAAATCATTTATATTAAATAGATAAAAATAAATGTACCTAACATAAAAGGAGTCTCCTTTTTGATTGGCCACTATTTCATCATATTCTAGGTTGGAAAATAAAGAATAAAGGCATTACATTCCATTTACATAATATAAAAGAATTTGGAATTTGCATATTAACTTCAGATGTTCACTAAGAAAAAACAGAAAAATAATAAACAAAATTTAAATTGCATGGCAAAATAATTTCAAGTATACATTTTATTATTACTGTGTGGAATATATCTTTGTAAACCACTGCCATATGAAATCAAGATTATCTCCACCCAGTATATTATGGTGACGATATGGTGAAAAACGTTACCCTATAATAATTCCACTTACAGGCTGGAAACCTATAGCACTCATTTATTGTCATGGATGTGAAGAACACTGCTCTAAAAACTAAACATAGACCTTTTACAAACCAACTTCAGCAGTCCATTAAAGAGGGCAATGGTCTCACATCACCTAGACTTTCAATAATATCAATACCACAGTAGTATTTAACCTGATGGTTAAATACTATCCACTCAGCCAACCAGGTCAGCAAAATCAATGTTTGAAGCAAAAATGACGAGGGGAAAAAATTAATAATAAAATTAAAGATCAAGATATAGATGTATTTTGAGTACTTCAGAAGAGAGAAATTTCTAAGCTGATCAAAACAACTCTGATATTTCTGAGTGTGACCAGACATACTGGTTTGGATATTAGTAGAATTATAGGTGAAGCAACTAACTGTGAAGTTAGTAAATGTGCAACTCATATGCCAGTAGGTACCTTCATAGCACAGTTGGAAGAAAACGTGACAATGTATCCATCAACTGGAAAAGAGCCGAGATCAATTCTTATCATAATGAGAGTGATCTTTACATGGACTTTTTCAACTGAAGTGATCTCCTGTGATGAGTCACTCCATGGAGGTGTTATGTAAGAAGTTTGTTTGCCTGTGGCATGTCTAGCAATTTTGAGGAAGAAAAATCCTTCCTGTTACCTCCATACGAACCCAGCTAACTCTCTTTAAAATGAAAGAGCTGATTTATAATATTTGTTTGGAAGAAAATTCTTACTAAGAAGCTAGAAATAAAATAGAATTTGTGTTGAAAAAATTATTATTATTATTCAGGCCTCCATGGAGTCAAGAGACTCATCGTGGGAAGCCCTTCTTAGGAAACACAAAGTCTATTATACCACTCCTTGAACTCATTGACCATTCTTGCTCTCACCACTCTCTCAGGCAATGCATTCTATGGTTCAGAAATAAATGAAATGAAATAAGAGAATATTAGAGCATTTGTAAAACATACTATGTACATTAACAAAAGATTGGAAATTATGAATTGATGTTTATACTACTTTTAAAACTTCTGGTAAAAGCATGACAACTGAATGAAAGCAATTCAGGAGCAATACCAAAAAAATATAGGGTGCAGATGGAAGATTTTAAAATTGAATACTGATAATACTGATTCTGAAAACAAGGGATTTACAGTGGGTGGTATAACCTGAACTTAATATTTTCTTTCATTATTCCAGCTTCTTTTTTTTTGCGTTAGGGTTCATTAGCCTATTGTGGCCAAGTAACTTGGCTTCTTTGAACCAAATTCAACACTGTTTATGTCTAATAAACTATATGTATGTGCCTGTGCTCTTTTGGTAAGTTTGCTTGTTTTGTGGGATGAAAAAAAGTTTCTAGGAGGGAAAACAATGCCACCCAGGCATGGTTTTCCCCTCCTAGAAACCAGGTCTTTTCAACCAAAGGGCACTGTCAATAACACCTGCACTGTAGAAGCTTCCTTAATTATTTAGAACTAATTGCTAATGCATATAAATAAAATCAACAAAATGTGTCTGAAAGCACAACTGTTGATTCAAAATCTTCAATAAATTCTGAAATTAAAGATTTCCAATCTACTTTCAGTGTAATGATGGAAGTAAATATCTGCATCTGAATTTATAACATTTGAATATCTATAAACTTATTACAAATAAAAAAAAAATGGTATATATAGATGCTTTAAAAATATATTCATCAATTTTCTTACTTAATACAAAAATGATATACAAGGTATAAAATAAAAGATAAAATAAACTTGCTTAATAAAATTATATATGAAAAATGCTTTAGTGCGAAATATGACAAGCTAAATTTTGAGCAATGGTTATACTGAAATACTTCCATATAATATTTGCAGAATTTTAGAATGTTTTCAGCATTACCAGATACAATAACCAATCAGCATTTAGCAGATGCCTGTGTTGTCTTTTAGCAACTTCTATGGTGCTGAATCAGTAGAAGAAAGACATATAGGTTCATAAATTAAAGATACCAAGAAATTATATACTTGGTTTAATCCCTTATCCAAGTGTAAGCAAACAAAGTTTGTACCAGAAGTATTTTCAGGACTGGGGCAACTAGTGGTAAAGGTGGTATGACTTCACATCACTGGTCTTAGTATCCCATAATGCAAAGCACATCTCCTTGCGAACATGTATAATGCTATGCATTATGGGAAGGATCACTACCCAGACCGGTTTCGATCTTTATCCAACAATCTATAGGTTCAATTCTAGCTACTGAAGAACTAGAAGAATCGTTTTCATAATTTTCCAATTTAGTTGATCTTTGGTATACATAAGTATATAATTTTTTTCCTACAGAAGCAGCTCTGGTTTTTTAATCATGTGAATCAGAAAAGTCAACTGCAGAATTTGCACAGTAATACAGATTAGGAATAGAACACGAGATGCCAACAGCTGTCTGTGGCATTTGCATCATCCTCATCGAACAGGCTAGAAGAAATTAACTCGGTCACCAGTGATGAAAAGGATGGAGACTGGCTGCCTACTTATTTCTAAAAAGTTAGGCCCAAAAAATTTATGCCTGCTACTTTCTGGTAATAAAAAAAAGTTACCCATCCTTACTGGAGGAGGAGAGTATGGGTATTTAGTATGCCTGATATTATCAATGTTTTAATAGTCTGAAATTAAACTTTATAAAACTCACCACATCAGCAATGGATGAAAAACATTTAATTGATTGTAATTAACTTTAATAAAAAGAAAGTACAGATATTTCATACTGAAAATAACAGTACATCATCAGTGTGTAGAAACAAGCAAATCAAAGGAAGAGGAATACAAAGTACATACAGCAGTTGGTGGTTTACCAATTAAAAACTGTTGCTGCGTGCTAGAAATTAATATTAATAAATAATTAAAATATTATAAAAAACTATTTTTGATGGTTACATAAGATAAGAATCTCCCAAACTTTTTTTAGGAGGGGGGGGGAGAGAGAGAGAGAGAGAGAGAGAGAGAATCATTCTGATGCAGATTTGGCCGATGTAAAAGAGTTTCGCAACTTTCTTTGAAAAGGCATTCATATTTAAACCTGCTTCTACGGAGAAGACAAGCAATTGTGTAATGTTAAGTATCAAAAATATATAAGCAAAGAAATATAACTTTAGGTCTGACAGATTTTTCTAAAATTAAAACAAAAAATTAGCAAATTTGTTCATCATTCTTGAATACTTGCACAATAAGTTATATAAATTTTTGCTCTGTATTAGGTAGGATATATATTTAGACATGTTATCAGTTATATAGATATATCACTAGGATTACTATACATGGACCTGCTTACCCAATTTGTAAGATCTTTGTACTATCATACAAAGAAGAGTGACTAAGGTGTTTTCAGGGATTTTGAATATCTGGCATGAAGACAGATTGATAGAATGCCATCTGCAAAACCTAGCAGTCAGGAAGAAGAGGAATGGGATGATATCACAAAGTACATACATAGGGAAATTTATTAACAGAGGAAATTATTCATAGCATGTGAGAGAGAGAGAAAGAATAAGAAGCCATCTCATGAAACTTCGTAAGAAGTGCGTGACTAATGAAGTGAGGATCAGGTAGAAGTTTTTTTTTTTTTTTAATTACTTGTAGAGGTGGTGAACAAGTGTAATTCATTGCCAGTGAGTATGGTGAATGTAACAGTGAATAAGTTTAAGAAATAGTATGATGAACACTGAGTCAGATAGTAATGACTTCTCAAAATGAGTCTTACAACTCCTTGAAGGTCAAACTAATATTATTTTTGTATATATGCAATAAAAATGAGTGTTTTGACTTATTCCTCTAAAAGCAATCGCATGAATTTTCTTTATATTTTTGTATTGTTCTTTTATGCATATTAATTGGGTAATTTTTTCATTTTGTATTACAATAAATGGCAAAAAATAATAATTTTAGACCCCTAAAGATAGACAATAGTATTAGCTCTTACTTATAGAAGACAGAGATACTAGCCTGGACATTACAAACACTTAGAAATTAGCTCTACAATAAGCATTACTTATATAAACAGAAATGTAACAATACAGAAGAATAACAACTCACACAGCATGCTGTTCCATTCCTTGAAACTTCATAAGCATTCTTGATTTAATTCTGGCAATCAGACTGGACAAGCGAAATTCAGTTACAGGATCACACATTGCAAACAAACTTCAGGAACAATTCTATGTGGGTGACCACCCGAGTTATTTGTCAAACCTGGAACAAAGAAAAGACTCACAGGAACAAACCACAGCCAACTACTGCTGACATACCCAACTCACATAACTAACTTTCATTTCTTCATTTCTGGTTTTTAACTATCTTCGCTTGATTTTCAGAAAGAGCTGATAATCTAAAAGGTTTTCATTTAGTTAATGTAGTATCTTCATTCTTATTAAATGCCATTTAAAGAAGAAAAATGGAGTGCAAATTCCAAGATGCTGTTTTCTGTCCAATTTATGATGAAGCACTTTATTACACTAGTAAGATAAACATAAGCAAAGCCACAGAAAGGAGCCCAGATAATGTATGTGAAACTGAAGTTGAATAGCAAATCTTCTTCTTACTTTATCTGTTGGAAACAACTGTATAATCTGAAATGTCAGATTTATAACCTGAAAGATCAGCAAACTAGCCATCTATTTTCACCCAAACAGGCAATCTACAATAACAGAACACAATTGCACATGAATAAGAGAAGAAAAAAATAATAACCAAGGCATGTTTTTAAACTTTGGGGGGAGGAGAAGGTATATGAAAGTTAATTTACAAGAACAAAAACTAATAGAAGCAAAATGATCAAACTCTATGGATTATAAGAAATGATAATATGCATTTCTATACTTCTCTTCTTTAATATTGATAAGAAGAAAATCAGAGTTCTACATTTCTGAATGAAAGAAATAAAAAACTGACTTGCTACTCTAATTTAAGCTAGAAAACTAATAAAGTTTATTTATAAGTTTGTATACAAAATATTCCAAGGATATGTATGTTATGGAGTATGACACAAATTACTGTAATTGATGGAACATCCTTGATAACAAGGGAATCAAATTACCCCCCCCCCACCAGCCATGACGTCTATAGATGTCCGGCTAAATCTGTATATGATTCTGTAACACTTGTTGAATAACATGGATAAGAAGTGCAATTTGGTCTCACTATTTCATCCACCTCGGCCAATAGTGAGGTTAAACAAACAAGCAAAAAAAAAAAAATTTCTTGTATGGATGCATTTCAATATAAATTATGTTCTTGCTAATATTCAGGACATAAGAACCTGTATATATAAGAATTATTATACAATACAAAATTATACAAAATTCTCAGTATGAATAATTTTTGCAGAGGACTGGGGCAGAATTAAGAGTGGAACAGGTTGCCAGAGTGCTTTGTCAGTGAATAAGTTTAAGCAAGATATGATATGCATTGCACTGTGTGAATGGTTAATGTGGCCTACTGTAGGCTTTTAATCCTAGCCTACTGTGATGAGTCTTTAGACTAAATAAAAAATCCCACCTAACAATAAGAGAGAATTTTAAATGTAAATTATTTTATTGGTCCAGGTGTTAAAAATAATATATAAACAATGAAGTAACAATTTGATATGAAGTATAACTAAATTCTAACATAAAACACATTAATAAATAACCATGGTTTTAATCTTTTTATTCTGATTCATTAATTGACTTTTAACTCGAATATTGGACTTAAGCTTCTATGTATACATTAATTAGTTTTAGATGTGAAATTTGATTTTTCCAAAACTACTGTGATACTTCAAGGAAAATCTACAAAAGGAAAGTTACAAAATCTGCAGTTTCTCATCAACATTTGTGATAGTGATAATATACATAAACTCTATATTTAAATACTAAGTTAACAGAATTACTCAAGCATAAACAGTTTTTATCATAATCCTTCTTGGGATGTTATCGATACTACCTTTATCAGATGTAGGTTTTAATTCACAAATTTGCTTGGTTATAAACCAAGTAAATGGCTTCTAATCCTAGCCAGGACTCTGTTTACATTATACTATAGGAAACAAAACAGTACAATTAGAAAAAATATAGGGTATCCATAAAGTCTGGAAATAGACATTATTATTTTATTTTTTTTAACACAGCACCTCAACACCATCCCAGAAGAGCTGTTGTCTCCCAAAGCACAGTTGGAAAGCTGATTAAAAAATTCAAGGATACAAGCAGTATTGGACAAACCCCATTGTGGATCACCATCCATTTCCAACAAGGTGAAGGAAAGGTCATAGTGAAGGCAATACCAAATATTGCCTGGAATGCATATCTTCTGTCTTGTGCAGGTGAAAGGAATGCATATCTTCTCAATATGCATTCCTTTCACCTGCACAAGACGAAAGCCCTGCAAAGTTTACCCGAGGATGATCCTGACCATTATTTGGAAATGTGCACATGATTCCTGGATCTTCTGGTCAATAATGCTCACTTTACTGAAGATTGTGCTATTCAGTGACAAAGCTACTTTTTATGTGAATGGGGGGAGGTGAACAAACAGAAGATATGGTATATTGGTCGTAAAACAATCCAAACTAGATTTCTCCTAGTAAACAACAAGTGGCAAAAGGGATGGTGTGGCCTATGGAAAGCTCACATCATGGGACCATTTTTCTTTGAAGGTAATTTAACTGGTAAAATGTATATGACCACATTAAGTGACCAATTAATGCCTGTAACTAACAGACTTGGAGAAGAGTACGCAGAGTGTCTCTAACAGGATGTGCACTGCCACATTATGCCAGAGTGGTGAGGGATTTATTAGATAATTTCCTAAACTGGATTAGATGACGTGGCTGTGTAGAATGGAGTGTACCGCACACTCGTCATATCTAAATCCCCTTAATTACTTCCTCTTTGGGGTATTCCAATGGCATAGGTTTATCCAGTGAAAATCAGACAAATCATCTCAGACAATGCATATGCAGGGATTGATAGAAATGCTGCATTTAATGCACCATGTTCATTGCAATTTTGCTCAGTGCATTGAACTCTGCATTGCTAATGAGAGACAACACATTGCCCATATGTATTATAATGTAATATCAATAAACCATTTATTATGTATATTTGCTTATGTTTCCAGACTTTATGGCCACTCTATATATATATATATATATATATATATATATATATATATAAAATATTCTATAAAAAAGACTATTCTAATAAATATTCTAATAAAAAAAGGCTATTCATAATTAAATAAACATTTTAAATAATAACCTATGCTGTATCTAATCAAGATAATTCTAATTCATAATAAGTCGGAGAAAAACATCAGTGTATGCCAATTTTAATTTTATCACAACTCCTCATCTTCTGGATAGAAACCATGAGGGGAAGTGCTGGGAAATATAGGGGAATATATGGTGCATATGGTATATATTTATAAATATTCATGTTACCTAAATATAACTAAAAGCTTTAGAGAATATGATCATATATAAAAAAACAAACAAAAAAAAAAAAAAACAGAAATTCTATTTTGGGTTCTTTCGTATAGAAAGGCAATCAATAAATCAAACAAATTGGTCCTTTACAGTTTAACATAATGCTATTTGAAAAATGGTCACAGATGAGAATGCAAAGTAATGCAGTTCAGAAAGAAATCATATCTTCACATAATTATTATTTTCTTGCACAGAGTGAAAGCAGAAACTTGGTCTATTCTGAAAACAGATGATCATTACTTTGCCCAAGAAATATATTAACAGAAATATAATTTTTATAATACTGAAATGAACCTTGACATGTAAATATATAGAAGTCATTTTGCCTCTTTATAAGGCCTTGATAAGACCTCACTTGGAGAGTTTCAAAAATATCAGGATTGTGGAATACTGATTATGAATACAGATCGATAATTTGTAGGCTGCAGACATTAGCATACAGGAGAAAGAGTGATATGATTGAGACTTAAAAACTTCTGAAAGGTTCATACAGGATTTCAGTAGATGGAATTCTTTGTTTTATAGAGGTGGAGAAAGGATGCAAGGGCATCCTTGAAAGTTCAGAATGACTGTAGTCAAGAAGAGAATGAGGGCTAGATTTTTCCTTCATATAGTGGTGCATAATGTACAATGGATTGTCATTGGATGTGGTTGGTGCAAGTAATGTGAATAAATTTAAGAACAGGTATGACAGTTAGTGTGGATAGTATGGTCTCCTTCTACAGGTCCCTTACTCCGAGGTCTCTCTCTTAATATCAAGGATAATAGTATTCATCTTCAAAATAGATTCCCTCCATATGTAGAAAATAAGCAGTTAGCATAGTTGATTATCCTGCTGTTGTATACAGTCAAAACTGTTCCAACAACTTAAATTTTCTGATTTAATTAAATATAGAAACTTTCTCTATATAAAACAAGAAAATTGACAGTCGGTGTTAAAATTATCTACATCTAAACTATCCATATCCATTTACATACGTCGCTGATATACATCAGCTGATGTTATCATTACTTACATATACTATGCTGTACTTTAGAATAGTTAACAGGTAAGTGACTAACATTTTCAATAAAGTAAACAGCACAAATATGTTTAATAAAAGTAAAGTAGTTTTTTTCTTGCTAATTTCAATGTTTTCTTCTGTCTTTGCCAAAAAAAAAAAAAAAAAAGCTAAAATGTCAAGATACAGTACACACCAAAATGTGTATTTCAATGTTGAACTTCACTAAGCAAAGATACTACATTAAATCTGCTAAAAATCATTATAAACACTATGATATTCTACCAAGGCATTTTTTCTATTTTATTTTAAAAATGAAACTATATGACCATTTATGTAAAGGATATTATATCCATTTAAATTTCAGCCAGATTAAAATTTTCCTAAGCACTTATGAGAACATAACCTTTAGAATGGGAATGACACCTTGGTTTGAATTACTTAAAAGATCTGAACTGAGCCCATATATTTGTCTCTTATTAGTGAGTTTAGGTTTCACTGGCCTGACAGCTGTTTTGACCTGTCAGAAACCTAAGAAGGCAAAAATCTTCATCAAACCATAGCAATCTTACATCAGAAAGCTATATTTTTCATAAGTAAAATGTCAATAGATGAGATGTCTGCACTGTTAGCCTAGTGGCTATGCGCTTCGCAACCATATGCCTGGGGAAGGAGTGTTCTGGGTTCGATTCCCGTCACCGATGTGAGGAGCTTAAGGATCTTCCTCAGCCATAGGCAAGTTAGCCGGTCTTGGACGTGGAGAGTAGAGTTTTCCCCCCTGCTGTCCATGGTAAACCGCCCCGTGAATGAACACACAGATCTACAGCCATAAATACTTAACCCCCCATGAGGGGGCTCAACTCGCCTCAACAGGGATGGGGGAGAAAAAGGAGGAAACTCCATATGAATAAATAAACAAATAAATAGATGAGATCATATCATATCTGGTTCTCTGATGAGAATCAAGCAGCTTGAAATAACTGTCAGGTCGGTTAAACCTTATTATTACCCACTAATAAAAGGAGAATGTATGGGCTTTGGGCTGAGTTCATAACTTATAAGTAGTGCAAACCAAGGTGGTTCCCATGCTAAAGGTTATATTGTCATAAGCTCTCATTTAGAAATTATATGATTTGTGTAAATTAGATTTCAACAGCACCTAAAATTATTATAATTATCAGGGCTCAATGAATTATACAAAATCCTAACTCATTAAAAAAAAAAATTACTCAAGTTACCTCCCCCCCCATTTTTTTATAATATGTTCCAATAGGTCAAGGAGTTCCATAAAGTGATTAATGGGGCTGTATCATTGTTTAGAGAACATTTCCATTGTATGAGCCATTCCAAGGAAAAGTCAATCAAAATATAATTTGTGACATTAATGTTTGTTGCAAGGAATGTCCCTTTATATGATGCATATTTTACTGTTTTCCTAACATTAAAAAAAAAAGATTTTGTTTAGAAAGTAACTTTTTATTAAATAAAAAAAATTCTATTTTGTCTAGTCTACAGCTGCTCACTAGCTCAGCGAGTGGGCAAGCTTATTTACAGAGCTCCAGGACTCGGAAAGAGAAGATCAGTTTAGTCATTCACACATAAATACCTTTCCTATCTTTACTTAAACACACTCACTGAACTTTACTTAAACACACTCACTGAACTTTACTTAAACACATTCTCACAAAATCTAATGACAGGCCATTCCATTTACTCACTACAAAAAGAATCTGGACCTATACCCTTAGAATTTCCAAGAGTGACTAGTTCTGTTTATACCAGACTTAAGATGCGAAATCTCACTGTATAAGTTCCCCCTTACTAACTCGCATGCTCTATCAAATCTCTCTTATCTGCATATTCCTAAAACTTTGAAGACACATTCCCTTAATCTGCCTTCATATTTGTAATCCCACAGGCTCATTATTACCTTGTTCACCAGCCTCTGGATCTTCTCATCTTGTCACCTCCTTGGAACCCAGGTGACCATTTTTTCATATGACCATATTCCAGGTGACCATAGTAGTCCAAATGTGATGTCATCAAAGCATTGTAAAGTGGGCACATAACTTTTTTTCTTTGTAAGTTAGTGTTCTCTTTAATAGTGCAGTTATCAAATGTGATGCCTTAAAAACCTTAGCAATGTACTGTCCCTAAACTAACTTACTGTCTATTCTTTCTTACACGGTTACACAGTAATCAGCAATCACTATCAATAATTATGGAAACACACTACTGTATTAGAGAACTTACTGTAATTATATTAAACTAAATTTGATGTTTTGACCTTTATATCAAGGCCATCTTCTGGAAGACACATACACAGAATCGCAAAGTACATTGGTACATACTATAGTGGGCTAAGAATATTATTATTATTATTTGACCTCCATGAAGATAAAGGACTCACCACAGGAGGTCTATACTCTCTCTCTCATGTCAAAAGATCATTGAGTTGTGCCTTGAACCATTTACAGTTCCTGCACTCACCACGATTTTAGGCAATGCGTTCCATTATCAATCACTCTCCATGCATAGCATCTGCTTCTCACTCCCCTGCTCACACCCTCCTAATACAACTTCTATGGATGGCCTCTGGCTCTACCCTTGAATCCTACTCTATGAAATATCTTCTACACATTAATCTGGTAACAACTCCTCGCCAACTTATATGTCTCAATCATATCCCCTCTTCTTCTTCTTCTATTCACAAGGCTCTGTAAATTGCATTCCCTCAATCTCTTCTCATATGTGACATTCCACAGACAGTAAACCTTCTCTGGATCCTGTCCAATACATCCTCATCCCCTAGAAAACCAGAGGATCTGTGCAGAGTAGTACAGGGGAACCTGTACCACTAATCTGCTTCTACATGTCAACGTCCTCCTCATTATTGCCAAAATCCATTGGGATATTCTTACAATTTTAGCAACATGACACCTAAACTTCAAGTCTCTGTCCACTATCATCACTCACGGATCTCTCATCTCTTTGACCCTTTTAAAATTTTCTCCATTAATTGTATACTCTGCATCTCCCAACCTTACCTACCAAATTTCAAGACCTTGCACACTGCAAAATTAAAGTGACACCTCCAATCATATGCCCACTCACATAGTCTATTCAGATTCTCCTGAAAGGCCACAAAAATGCTCTACTTCTCATAGCCCTTTCCCAACTTTGCAACATCAGCAAACAGCTGCACATCTCCAGTTAAGCCAGTCCCAATGTCATTAACATACAAGTTAAATAATAATGGTCTGATACCTAACTGACAGCCAATCAGATATCCAACTTACTAGTTTGTTATCTAATCCTATCTGTTTCAGTTTAGCTACTTGTCATGAAGCAGTCTATCAAAGCCTTTGAAAAATCCAAGTACATGGCTGTATATGCATCTCTTTTATCAAGTGAATTTGTCATTTTGTTGTAATACTTAAGTAGATTGCTGAAATATGACCTCCCACTAACAAACTCATGCTGACCATCATAAAGAATACTGCTATTATCAACCCACTTCTGAATTCTGGTCCTCACTAACTTCTCTAATACCTTAACAATAATCCCAGACATGCAGATTGGCTTATAATTTGTAGCCTTAATCTTATCCCCCTGTCCAACTTTATGAAGTGGAACAATTTTCCCCACCTTGTATCCCTTTGGTACTCACCCTGTTGCAAGCCTCACATTAAATAGTTGTGTCAAAAGGTGCAAATAATTCCATAGAGCATTCCCTCAGGACACGCAGCAATATACTGTCAAATCCTATTGCCTTATTAATATCAAGTTTAGTTAATTCCTCATACACTTCCTGCTCATTTCCTGACATACCCTCTACACTCCAACTTCTTCTGATGTTGCTTTCATGAGGATGATAGTAATTTCATAAGCATGATACTGATAAACTGATCCTTGAATAAACTGATTAGACACTGGTTACAATTCTGCCAGTGTCATCCTCCCATAGTCATTTTTCCTTCTACTTGTCACAAATTAAAGAACTGACTTTAACTAATTTGATTAGCTAATTTCTTCTCATTCTGCACATTTTTTTGACCAAGAGTTGCAAAATAGCTCTTGATCAATGCCCATGCAGCATCTATATCCTTCCTATTCAACTCCTCTTTCTACACTGTAGCACCCAGTTATCTCCTAAGCTTTCCATAATCACCAGCCTTGTGGTTCCACATATATCCCTTCTTTACAGAAGTTCCCACGTGACTGGCTGCCACCCAGGTAATCACTCCAACTCTCTCCAACCAGCAGAAGATAAGACACTCCATTCACAATCACATCCTCTGATAATATAACCAGATCTAAAACTCTTAATCCTCGTGTGTCCTCTGTTATGTACTGCCTAAGATTGTTGTCCCTTAAGAACTCAAGAAATTCATTTTCCTTATTCCCTGGTGCGATCTCTTTATTCCAATTAATTGCCATAGTTGAAATAACCCATAACGATCACTCTTTGCTTGCTCACTAAGCCAAGTTGCCTATACGTGTCACTGTCTCCACCTTCCACATTTCATAGCCTGTAGCAACACTCCACCAAATATCTCATTCTCAACCTTCACTTCACACCATACTGATTCAAAACCACTGCCACTTTCCTCTTCTTGTATTTCAACCTTGCACAGACATAATTTGCCAGCCTGGTTGGCCGAGTGGTTAGTGTATCCACTCTCCAGCCAAAAGGCTGCAGGTTCAAATCCCACTGTGGGCATAGATGTTTGTGATTGTCTGTAAAAATACTATAGTGGTGGTCGACGGTGGATGGCATTGGTGTAGATGATGAAAGTATTTGCGGTTTGTTGTAGTTGGTGGAGATGGAGAGCTATGGAGTAGGTATCCTCCCTTGATGAGTCTGACTCCCTGGAGGTGTAATGTAGTAATAAAAATAATAATTCCCTTGCTTCATCAGTATCACTCTGTCTCCTTTCTTGCCTTTCGTCTATTCACAAAAAAAAAAACATCATATACTTCCATTTCTATTCCCATCAAGATGTCATTCCCATCCAGTAATGTTTCACTTATTTCAACTATTTTGGGGCACATAAACTCAATCAATGAAACAATTTCATCCCCCCCTTATTTCTGACACTCCTAGCATTCATAAATAAACATAATTCATTTCTTGTACTATAACCAGTCCTAGTCACTATTTCTTGCCTGTGACATCTCACCTGCTCATCTTCTGTCCCATATAGCCTCCCATATGGCTCATCTTCTGTCCCATAAATCCCCACCCCATGTATTCCTGGCTGTTCCATTCCATTCTTCAACTCTTGAATTCGAACAATCACTCCCGTTCTTGCTTCATCAGTCAGACTTTCTTCCATTTCTAAAGTCATACCAGTTCTTGCTTCGTTGATCAAACACTCCTCAATTTCCATAATTACACCCAGTTTTCCTTTAATTATTTACAATCACATTCTTTACACTCAGATTCATGCTCACTCTTCTGGCTATCATTCTTAGTCTTACATTCATCACTGTCTTTCACATTTCATCTGGTATTCTTCCCTTCCGCTTCCTGACTTTCATTCAAATCACTGTAATCCATTAATATATCACACTTTCTATAGACCCTCACTCTCTCTCTCTCTCTCTCACTTCTCTTGTTTAATCTCTCAACAAATACATCTGCCACATTTGCCCATGCATACATATTACATTCCCAGCAATGAACAATCTTGTTAAAATGCACACTGCTCAACACGCTCAACTTTTGTGCCTCTGCATGTCTGGATAACCTTGTTCTTACCATTTTTCCTCTGTTAACTGTTATTCTTCAAATTGATTAACTTCAAAACGCAAACAATCCACACACACTCAATTACAACCAAACTAGAATCAAAGTACACTAAAGTCATAATATATTGTTACCAATTAATTTTTTTTTTCCCTCTCTCCCCATAGACCGTGACTTGCTTTGGTCAATTGCTGACCATAGCCTGACCTCTGGTGGAAAAAAAATTAATAAATAAACTAAAATAGAAATAAAATTAAGAAAAAATCACAATTACATTGTTAAAACTACATTATCAGTTATTAGTTTCCAATAGTGCTGTTACTTAAAAGTTCTCTTTATTGTGTGAGAGTTTACTGTATTGATTTCCTTTAAATCTCTCTTGAGATTTAAACAATAGCAATAGCCTTTAAATCTCATTTAAATATTCTGGTACCATTTTATGGTACCAGAATTATTCTTGTATGAAAATTTATTCTTGTCTGAAAAATTGTTAGTTTTCTTCTTTTTTTGTGGATTGTAAGTTAGTTTGGTGAGCTATTATAATCCTTGGAACTTTTAGGCCATCATCTTTTGTTGAGATCTGGTTGGTTGATAAGCATTTCACAGGCTTCCTCGAATTTACATTCGTACCATGTTTTGGTCCAATGTAAGGACCGAGTGCCTTTCCTTTCAGTCCAGTGCATGGTCAGGAAGGCCTACTTTTCTGTAAAAGGTATCTGATGTGTCTATGTAGGGTAGGTTACCTTACATAGGTGAATTAACAACATTGTACCAATGTAGCTTGTGATTCTGTGAATATATGCATTCTTGAAGATTACTTTGATATAAAGGTTGAAATGTCAAATTGTATTTTAACATAATTAAAGTAAGTTCTCTAACAGGGTAGCATGTCTCCATAATTATTGATAATAATACTTACTGAACTATTAGTAAAGTTCAGTAAAGCTGTGGGACTGGATGGTATTTCACCATGAGTTTTGATAAAATGTGCTAATGAACTGACAGCTCCTTTGACCTGGCTTTTCAATGAAAATCTGGCTATGGGAAAGGTGCCCAGCGAATGGAAGGAAAGTAAGATAGTGCCATTGCATAAGGGAAGTAGCAGACTAAGTGTCTAATTATAGGCCTGTTTGTGTGCGATTAGTAGTTATTAAGACCTTGGAGAAATTAGTTAGGGACCATATACAGCATTGGGTAGATGAGGGTAATGCTATCTGTGAGAGTACATGTATTTGTGAAGGGGTGCTCTTGTTTTAGTAATATGCTAGCCTTTTATAATAAAGTTACAAGAGCAGTAGATGAAGGAAAGGCATATACTGCCATTTTCTTGGATTTAGCAAAGGCATTTGACAGGATGCCACATGATAAGCTGGTCTTTTACATTATTTTCCAATAATGTAAAAGACCAATATAGGTCTTTTACATTATTGGATAATGTATTGAATAATGTAAAAGACCAATATAGGTTAAACAATATAGGTCCCAGTACTGAGCCCAGTGGGACCCCACGGGGCTCAGTACTGGGACCTATATTGTTTAACCTTTATATCAATGACATTGTCAGTGAATTGCGGGGGGATATTCAGTTCTTTGCGGATGATGTGAAGCTGGAAATGGTTATTAGTAATGGTTTAATGCAGCAAAATGTAAGGTCTTGAGGTTTGGGACACATCGATGGGACGCTGCATACTCTATTGGAGAAGATATACTGGAGGAAGTAGAGGAGACAAGAGATCTGGGGATGATGATTGATAGAAACCTGAAATTTAGGGGACATATTGCAAAGGTGGTGAAGGTAACACAGAGGATTGCTGCAATTATGAGAAGGACACTGACCTGCAGAGATAAAAGAGTTACCATTCCATTGTATAAGACCCTGATCAGACCACACCAGGATTTGAAGGGGATAAATTAACTGTGGAAAGGGTACAAAGGTGGATAACAAAGATGGTTTCAGGGGCTGTACAATGTTAGTTAAGAGGATCGGCTGAGGGAATGTGGACTGCAGAGTTTGGTGGATAGAAGAAGGAGAGGTGATATGATTGAGACTTTTAAACTGTTGAGGGGTTGACACTGGGGAGTTCTTTCGCTTGGTTGAACAGCGGGAAGGAGTCATGACAAGGGGCCATCCCTGGAAGTTACGAAAGGAAACTGTGAGAAAGAGGGCGAGGAGTGGTTTCTTTGCATGGAGGGTGGTTGAACCACGGAATGCATTGCCTGATGAGTAGTGAGAGCGAGAATGGTCAATGCATTTAAAGAGTGGTATGATAGACTTTGTGTTTCCTAGGAAGGACCTCCCACGATGAGTCTTTTGACTCCTTGGAGGCCTAACTAATAATAATAATAATTAAATGTAACCCCAAAGTCTAGTTTCACTGACTACTTGAAGCAAATTTCCATGAATATACACAGTCCATCCAATGTCCTTCATCCATAATGCATAACCATGCATTTAAAAATATTAAATTGACACTTATTAACATTTGCCCACAGAATTAGTCTGTCCAAATCAGTCTGAATCTATAATATCTGATATGCTCAGATATGTAAAACAATTTTCAGGCCTCTTTTTTTCAAAAATAATGTAAAAGACCAAAATAAACTTTAAATTTAATGACAAACCTGTTTCATTTTCTATGATTTTTTTTTTTTTTTGAACAGTGTCTCAGCAATATTTTTCCCAGACTAATGCCAGTTCTTTATCAGATATCCATACTTTTGCTACTTAAGATAAATACAGTCCATCCAAGAATACAATTCATGAAATCTTCAATTAAAATTTCTATACAGATTTCCTGATTTATCATCGACCTGATGGAGAAATTAATTTTCAGTAAAAGACACATATTAGACACTGCATCCATGCAGAATTCCACCACCATCATCATCATCAAAACCTCATACTACTAAAATGCTAATTCACTGTATGCATACTCTGTTATTCTACTGAAACTTCACAACATCAACAATTACAGCACACTATATTTTCATACTTAGCTAATAGTTTCAATGAGTCCTTTATCAATAAAGTAAGAAGAACTCTATTTACTTTCAAAACTGACACATTTCAATCACTTATGCCAAAGAAATATGCAAACACCTATAAAATTCTCAAGCCACTTAATATTCAAGTAGTATTTTCCTATCCATAAAATTTCTCCTTTTCTTTCATCAGCCAACAAGCTTCCCCTATTATACTTCTCAGGTGTCTGGTATATTTCTTGCTCTTGCGGTCTATTGCATTTTGATGAATGATCTGTTTCTGTTCATTATAAAAAACAAAAATTGCATCAAGTTTCAGGAATCTGAGTGGTCTAACCTTGCAGAACATGCTAGCTTTTTCTCTCCTCTAAACATAAAGTCCATTTGAAAAAAAAAAATAGACTCCTGCATAACAGCATGTTTCTAATGGGAAAGCTTTACAAAAAAAAGTATAAGTCATTATTAAACTGTCCTAATCTCAACAAGTCTGATAGTCTACATCTATCTCCCTTATGAAAAATTTCAACACTGCTCATATGCAAATCAATGCCGTGTGCTGGAGGTTGTAGTATTCTGGAATACTTCACAGGGAAGGAAAGGCTGTTCCATAAAAAAGAATGAATGGGAGTAGCCGATTTGATCAGTTAGCAATTCAACTGTAAATGGATTTTGGGAAGCTGTTCAAGTTATTATAGGAATAACCATGGTGGTGTGATAAATTTAGTTTAATCCTTTATCCCAGTGAGAGAAAACAAAGTCTGCACCTGAAAATATCTTCAGGAATGAATATAGTGTTGTACTATCTTACCTGGGTAAGTATAACAACACCAGGCAACTCGTAGCAAAGGTGGAGCAAGCTACCAACACTCCTCTCCCAGTATCTCCCATAATGCAAAACACATCTCCTTGTGGATATGTATACTGTTATGCATTAAGGGATTGGCCACTACCCAGACTAGTTTCGACCTTTATTGAAGTCTCTTCAGTGGGAGCCAGGCCCAGAGTTGGAGATACCAGGCAGAAGCAGTAGCAAGGTCATCTTTATCTATAGGAGTTGCCAAAAGGTTTGCCACCTTTTTTTTTATTAAATTACTCTGGATTTAGAGAAAGATGTTGAAAGTTTATTTATCACTAGGTTAGACTATGATAAATTTAGTTTAATACTTTATCCCAGTGAGAGCAAACAAAGTTTGCGCCTGAAAATATCTTCAGGACTGAATATAGTGTTGTACTATCTCACCTGGGTAAGTAGTACAACACCAGGCAACTCGTAGCAAAGGTGGAGCAAGCTACCAACACTCCTCTCCCAGTATCTCCCATAATGCAAAACACATCTCCTTGTGGATGGTTGGGATGTCAGTTCTACTAAATGGCACTTATGCATGGAAATATATGCAGGAAAGACACAATACAGAAACTGATCATGTGTAAGATAGTGGCTGGAGAGTTTATGTGGGATGGATTTCATCAATAACCCAATTAATTTTGTTGATGTCCAGAAGCTGTTGTCTTCTGGATGTCAGCTTCAGTGCACAATCCCTATGGGATTGTGCACTCATAAGAGCGACAGTAGTCGCTCTTCTGAGTGCACAAGATGATTTGGGATTTCTACAGAGTTAGAAGATCAACTGAATGAAAAGTAATATATTGAGCAACAAAAAAGAGGGTTATCTTTTTTTTTTTGGAAGCCAGGGAGGCTACAGAAGTAATATGCTTGTGTCAGTAAAGGCAAGGAGTATCAGTCCAAGGAGAGAGAGAGATGATCTAGACCCTCAGTTCCCAACCGGTGGTATGCGTATCCCCGGTGGTAAGTGCTGGGACGTTCAGGGGAACACGAAAAATAATCAGTAATGGCAGAAAAACAAGTAAAGTAAACAAAATGCAAAATGTTAGTTATGGAACAATAAATGTCAGTATTTAAAAACAGCTATTTTTAAAAACAAGGGGTACAATTTATAGAAATGCGTTTAAAAGGGGTACACAAGTGGGAAAAGGCTAGGAACCACTGATCTAGACTAACGAACTGAGCATAACAATTGTAAGGAAGAGAATAATTAAGGTCTTTTTTGAGAGAAAAAAAAAAGGCAAAATTATGTTTTGGAAGCATTGAAGGTGAGTAGGTTGTTATTATTTAAAAGGCGTTAATTGTAAATGATCTTCAAGCTTTGAGAAATGCAGGGTTTGTAATTTGAGGTTGTTTTGTAATTAAACAACCTCATGTTGATGTTTGGTAAAGAAAACAACACATCTAAAGATAATAATTAATTAACTAAATTTATTTAGCTAATTACATTATTAAGCCAATATTTTACCTTAGTCACCAAGGTGTCTTCATGGGCACATAGGTACATCAGCAGAAGGCAAACACAGACTGATTGCATCCTCTATGAATGTGATGATGGAATCTTGCTGAAGGTCTCAAAATGATGTACTCATTTTAGAAATTATGAACTTGACAACCATGTTATAAATAACTATTTTATAAGGGAAATTAGGGAAACTAGAGAAACTAAAATAGTTATTTATAACACGGTTGTAAAGTCCATAATTTCTAAAATGAATGCTGATCACCGTGTAACACTAAAAGAAAGGAATCTCAAAATGATGGTCTCCTAGATTTTTGGTAATGTGATATAGCTGAATTTGTTTCTTTTTGGAGAATATTGTAGTGTTGTAGCAGTATTCCAGAAATAGCCTCTCTCTCTCTCTCTCTCTCTCTCTCTCTCTCTCTCTGATTTAAAGCTGTTTCTCTATCAGAGGAAGGCTTTTTTCCGGTGGATCCAGTGATCTGTATCCATGGCATGGCATTGCATGGTCTACCACCCTAAAATTGCTGTAGTGCAGATTACAGACATGGCTTCTATGTCTGTTATCTGGATATACAGCAACTGGTTGATCTAGATCAGTGGTCTCCAAACTTTTTGCCGTGAGGGCCACATTGGGTACTTCAGCACTATTCAATGGGCCGTAGTAATAAAAAACTCTAGAACTAGATATATGAGTTTTATTGAAAGCAGATAAAAACTGATTACAGAGTGCGTGAGATTAAATTATCGTATATTAATGAAAACGAACACTATCAGCAAATTTTTGCTAGTCGTTAGTTTTTCAACTGAATATACACTGACATGGGCCGGACATTTATCCAGAAGAGAAGATGAACGATGGACCACAATACTTACGAACTGGATTCCTAAAGAAGGGAAACGAAGCCGAGGACATCCTAAAAGAAGGTGGAGTGATGAACTGTCAGAGTTTATTGGGGAAAGTTGGTCAACCATTGCCAAGAACATAGAAAGGTGGAAAGAATTGGAGGAGGCCTTCATCCAGCAGTGGACAGAAAATGGTTGAAAAGAAGAAGAAGATACACTGACAATTTACATGTAACTTTTTTTAAAATTTTCTATAACTTTGAGTTTTTTGTCAATGAACACAAATCGGGAAATTTTGTTTTTATTTAGTTTTTTGCTCGTTAGTTCATTTTAACCGTGTTTTTACCACCTTTTTTAAGTGTTCTTATTTCGTGCGACATAAATTTTTTTTGTTGATAAAAAAGTTTATTCGGATGTAACTTTTTTATTTCGTTTTGAATTCTTTTAAATTTTTTTTCTTTGTTAGTCCATTTTAACCGACCTTTTACAGTCAGAAAGACCGTAACTTGGATTAGTTACTTTTTGCTATTCTATTCGGGAATATATTTTGAACACAATTTGAATTAATGCATTTGAAATCTATCAACACCCAGTGTTTTTTTTTTTGCGGATTTTATTGGAAACTGAGTCCAATTGGCAGGTCAGATAAAATCATATCGCGAGCTGCATCTGACCCCTGGGCCGTAGTTTAGAGACCCCTGATCTAGATGAATAGAGAATTTTTTTGATGAGCAGATAAGGGTAGCTAATTTTTGGTATGGCTTAAAAGAATGCATGTAAATTTTTAAAGGTGCTCAAGATGTAGGGATGACAATGGATTTTTTGTGTTCTGGATTTGGAGGGTGGGGTGGGTTAGTTTGGAAGATGGGCAAAGAACTCTGTTGATTTTATAGGGAGGAGAACAGTAAAAAAAAATATCCTGAATGTGACTGATTTCGATGGAGAAGCTAGCGTGGTCCAAGCAGATGGTTCTAACTCTATTTGGTGAGGTTTTAATAACATCATAATATGGGAGGAGTGGTGGTTTGATAGATGGTGGATATACCTTCCAATTGTGGGTGGGTTTCTGCAGATTGAAAAGGATAAGAATCCATTAGGTAGTTGGGTAACTATAGTGTCATGGAAGGGAGACAGTTGTTTCCCTTTTCAATGGTGAAACAGTTCCTTGGCTGTTGAGTGTGTTAAAAATATTTCTAGATTATGAGAAATATGTTGAAAGTTTATTTTTCACTTGGTCAGACTATAATAAATTTAGTTTAATCCTTTATCCAAGTGTGTGCAAACAAAGTTTGCACCTGAAAGTATCTTCAGGACTGGGGTAAAGTGGTACAACACCGGGCAACTCCTTGCAAAGGTGGAGCAAGCTACCAACACTCCTATCTCAGTATCTCCCATAATGCAAAACACATTTCCTTGCAGATATGTATAATGTTATGCATTAAGGGAAGGGCCACTACCCAGACTAGTTTTGACCTTTATTGAGGTCTCTTCAGTGGGAGCCAGGCCCAAGTGGAGATACCAAGGCAGAAGCAAGGTCATCTCCTCCTATAGGAGCTGCCAAACGGCGTGCCACCTTTTTATTAAATTACTCTGGATTTAGAGAAAGATGTTGAAAGTGTATTTTTCACTTGGTCAGACTATAATAAATTTAGTTGAATCCTTTATCCAAGTGTGTGCAAACAAAGTTTGCGTCTGAAAGTATCTTCAGGACTGGGGTAAAGTGGTACAACACCGGGCAACTCCTTGCAAAGGTGGAGCAACTACCAACACTCTTGTGTTTTGCATTATGGGAGATACTGAGATAGGAGTGTTGGTATCTTGCTCCACCTTTGCAAGGAGTCGCCCGGTATTGTACCACTTTACCCCAGTCCTGAAGATACTTTCAGGCGCAAACTTTGTTTGCACACACTTAAATAAAGGATTAAACTAAATTTATTATATTTCTAGATTATAATGTCAATGTAGCAAAGCTATATTGTGGGTTTGAGAGAGGCAGAGTTTAAGGCTATATTTTCAAAATGCTCCATGAAAAGATTGACAGGGGAAAGAGTAGGTTTTCCCCTGCCAGGTAAAATAGCCAGAATGCATAGTACAAGTGAATAAAGCTGATATTTCAGGGAAAGGGGGGGGGGGAGGATAAAGAATGAATGAGTTCTGATATTTCTTTTAGGTTCAACATGTGAGGAATATAACAGTAGACAGGGAGGCTATATCAAAACTGACTATGATGTTAATATCTTTGACGATCATATCTAACAAGCAAGACTTGGAATGCTCAGAGTTTTTAACATGGGAAAGTGGGCGAATCATGAAGGAAAGCTCTTGGGGTAATGGTTTGCCCTCCTTAATGGAACAATGACAACTGCTATGGGTCTCAAGGAAGTGGCGTTCTGTTTGTGTATTTTTGGTAACCCATAAATCCAGGAATATTTAGGATTATATGGTTTATAAATAATTTCAGGAGACCAGAATACAATTTTGTCTAATAATTTTTGAGAGCATTTTTCGTGTTGGTAGGATCATTGTAAATTAGGCAATATGCAAATCCATCTCTAAGTAAGATTAACATTTTTCAATCATATTCAAAGTAATCAAGTGCTGTAGCATTACCCTTATCTGACCTGCATCCATTGTCATTAACTTGATCTTCCACCTGCAATCATTTCTCTTAGATTTTCAAAATATTCTCCCTATGTGGGAAATTCTACATAGGATAAATTTCTTTTCAGAGACTTTACTGAGTTTAAATTGATGGCCATCTAGCCAGATACTGCAATATGGTGGTGGGGGTGGGAGGCTGTAGATACTTTATTCTATTTTTGCCATAATTTGCTGCTTGTGAGCAGGTAAGAGCTCCTGATACCTCTTAGACAGGACTTAATATCATTTCTCTCCAAGATTTTAAGAGATATTACAAAGGTTTATTATATCAGAATAGGGTGTAATGTCAAGGAGATGAGAGACTGTTGCCAGGAGAAAAGGAATTTAAAGTGACAATAGAGGTCATGTAGGCTACTCAAGCATTAAAGACTGGAAATACAGCTGGCCCTGGTGCAATGGTAATATAGAAGTTCAAATACAGTAGCAGTTAAGTATTACAGGTCTTGATAATATTGAACAAAGTGATTGCAGCTGAACATCATTTATCTATAAGAGGGGCAGTAAGAATCATAAAGGAATAATTGTCATGAGTTTGACTAGCAGGATGTTTAGCTGAATCATGAGGGGCAGGATTGAATTTAAGATTCTGTAAAGTTAGACAAACAGTCTGATTTTACAGCAGGGGAAGTCTTGTATGGATAATATATTTTAGGAATTTTATTGTATGATACTATATTTTTATGGATCTATTTTTACAAATCAACCAGGACTCAGCAGAGTGACTAATATCACACTAGGTATTCAATTTCACTACACTTTCTTTCCCTTAATTGCCATTCTTTTCACCTGTCTATTAATAATCTTGTACTCCTGTCTATCCTGAAGGATTTTACTGCTTAACCATCTCTTATATGCTCTCTTCTTTTCTTTTATCTTATCCTTCACCTGTTGCCTCATTCATTCATTCTATATTTCCTCATATTTTACCTTCTCTTCTGAGGGCCTCTTCAGCAGCCTCATGTACAAATTTCCTTCAATGATTATACAACTCAAGGCAGATCTCTCTCTCTCTCTCTCTCCGATTAAATCCAATTTCTGCTCAAGATGTCTATATAAATCCCATATGCTATTGCCTTGAAACAGTCCTTTTTTGTATCTACAAATCATCATGTGAGGTATTTTGACTTGTAGAGATGTAACAGGACATACAATCTTACTTATTATAACAATGATCTGTCCCACATTCAGCTCCACAGAACAACAAAATATCTTGCATTATTGTTATTCTCTCTCTCTCTCTCTCATCTAGTTATCACTAGATCACTTATTGATTTCAGACTTCTAGCTGGTTGGTCCTATGTAAACTGATGTATATATTTGTGTTGATAATAGCCAATTAGCACCTGCCCTCTCATTTTCACACACCTCAATTAATCTGATCTTCCACCTACAATCATTTCTCTTACATCTTCAAAATATTCTCCCTTTTCATTAAGTAGGGAATCTTCACATGGAGCATAAATTCCCATAATTAAAAATTGCAACCATATACTTCAAAAATTACTTTTATAAACCTTTCATTTACTTCTTCCCAACTTTTAGTTTTGTAATTCTATTTGCTGTTTATAAGGACTGATACTCTGGCTTCAGCCTATCTGCTTTTGTCCACTCCATCCCATATACAGAGATGTTAACCCAATATTTCAAAACTCTTACTTCCTTCTCTATGTCTGTCAGGACTATAACATCTACTTGTTGCTATTCATCTTTCTAAATTAGCTCAGAAAGATCTGGGTTTGATTCCTGTCCATGACTTGAGGAACCTTTATCTGGTCTCTTTTGACTAAAGAGGAGTTAGCTGCTCTCATATGGAGGTAGAGAGTTTTTTCACCTGGAAGCTTGGGTTTTTCATCCTCCCTCAGAACAGGCAAACTGGCCCAATAAACACACATGGATTTACAACCATGAATACTCACAACAATATGTGAAAGAGATAAGGTCTCACCACATGTCGTTACACCCGTAGTCAACCATGAGTCACATCATGACAGTCAACCTAATAGATAGGAGATGACACATGAATTGGAATGGGATAAGATGGGATTTAGCATTTAGACTTCATACATTCCAAGTCTCAAAAATAACTGTTCATTTCTTGCTTACAAAAGTAGCAGCCAAGAAAATCCACTGGTATTTATTTTTTTCTGTATATAATACATCTAGAAGACATTTATTTTTCAATGCATGACAGGAGGAAAGAAAAGAAAGGGCCACCCTTGGAAAATGGGTAAGAGTATGGTCAGTCAGGGGAAGGGGACTAGATTTTTCCCCCCCTACTTGTGGAATGAATAACACATGGAATAGTTTACCAGATTGTCATGAGTGCTTTGTCAGTAAATGAGTTTAAGTAGAGGTTAGAGAGGTGCTGTATGAATGTTTAGTGTGGACCTCTCATGATGAGTCTTTGAAATTCATGGAGATTCCTGTATAATATTATTATCATACCTTCATGGAATCAAAGGACTTGCTGCAGGAAGTCCCACTGTCATACACACAATTCAGCCCACTGCACAATTCAGCAACATGCTCTGCACCCCTTGCTCATGTCCACCTTATACAGCTTACAAGGATGAACTCTTCTTCTTCTCCCCCTCCTGCTTTTCCTCATTCTATATAAAACTTCATCCACATTAAAGAATAATAATACACAGTGATATGGGTCTTAAAATAAGTTGCATTACTGTAATATTAAAGAACAACAGATCACAATGAAAGATCATTTGAGGTGAGATAGAAAGGTCACCAAGATGTTTAAAGAAACAAGATATCAAGCTAAAAACCAGATTTAAAAAATCAGTTAGAAATGTGAGATGACAAAATGAATTTAGAGAAAGTTTGGTTTCAAATGGGATCATGACACAATGCTTCCCCAATCTGATAGAAGGCATAGATTACGTTTTTTAAGGGTACTCATGAAAAGAAAATATCACAAGTCAAACTATAAAGATAGATCTTTCTGAGTTCAAACAGTATTCTGTGTTAAGACTCATAAAAGAAACTAGAAAGTGAATGAATTTGCACATCAAAGGGTTGCACAGAGAGTCACAAGGAATGCTATAATTCTACCTAAAATACAATACTCAATAAATAAACTATGTGATATTTTTAAAACAATAATAAACATTTGTTTATATACTGTTTTTTATTTTTCCTAGCAATACCCCTGGACTGATATGACTACCAAATCATAGAATATTTTATGTAAATTATCATATATCTATAAAGACATCATAATATTGTAGAAGAAAACTACATTAATATGAATGGTGAATGGTTACAACAGTGGAATCATTTCTTTACAAACAGAAACAGTATAATTAATGTTTCTGATTGCTTACCATCTTTATGGTGCTGAACAATTAGATTAACATGATCTTGAATGCCAAGAAGAAAGAGGACAGCATCTTCTCTGGTTACTCCTCTCATGTCCATATCATTAACCTGTAAAAAAAAAAAAGGTACAATGAATATGTTAATATAATTTGGAATAATTGTAGACTTATTTACTATAGGATGTCTTTTAAGTGCATGCACTATACATACTTTTAGAAGCTAAGACATACACATTTCCAAGTCAGCACCATTCTTTTACTATATGCCAATAAAAGCTATGCATAAGGCACAAATGATTTATAAATTATTTGCTTCATCCATTATATGAGAGCCTCCGTAGCTCAGTTGGTATAGATGAAGCCCTCTGGTTGGACTGACCTGGGTTCAATTCCGGTGTGTGATGTGAGGAACCTTTATCTGGTCTCTTTTGACAAGCATGCTGATCTCCTGTTTTAATATTCCTCCTACAATACCTTTTTTTTTTTTTTTTTTTTTGCTGCTCCTGCTTTATATTGCTACTCATCTGTTATACTCATACTGGTTATGCATATTATTAGGAAGTAATATATACATAAAAGGAATCCAGTGATAATTAATCACTTTAATATCAATATTTGCCTCTAGTTACTGAGGCATTCTAATTAGAGCAATCACAGTTACATGGTAAAGAAATCATTATTATTAACATTTGACCTCCATGGAGTTGGAGACTCATCATGGGAGGTACACACTACTGCACACAATGCTCATCCAACCCATGCTTTCAACTGATTCAATGATTCATTCACAACACACTCAGGCAATGCATTCCACCCACTAACCATTCTCCATGCAAAGAACCTGCTCCTCACTCCTTGGCTCACACCCTCCTTATGCAGTTTCTAGTGATGGCCTCTTGTTCTACCCCCCCCCTCTCCCATTCTATGAAAAATCTCTTCCATATCAATCTGATAACAACCCCTGACTAGCTTATATGTCTCTATTGTAATTGGTATATAGTGAGTATTCCCCCACCCCCAGATACTCCTATAATATTATAAGGAACTATTACCATTTTGGAGTGATCTAATGGCTCACTATTAATCTTTCATCTAATAAGTGTAGAAATGAATGAGGGAGGAGACCATTCCAAAAGAGAGAACATTTTCTGGGAATTGCCATATGCATATTGGATAGGTTCTGTAACAGAATGCTACCATGCATATGCTAATATGTGTGTGTGAAGGTCAATAGCTTTGAGAATGGACAAGAAAGTATGAGTTCTGTTTGGATATGATGCAAGTTTCCTGCTTTTGATCCATTCAAAATCTGAATCTGTTTTTGGCATCCAGATTTTAGACAGGTCTCTGATTGTTGTTTTTGCCATTCTTAATCTTCTTCTGACACCTTCTGAACAGCAATTCTTCACATTAATAATGGATCCCAGGTACTCAAACTTGCTGACTTCCTCAATTCTTTCTCCATTAAGGTACACTTGCTTCTCAAGAGCTTCCCTGTTTATATTTCCTTGGAGAACCATAAAATTTGTCTTTCTAGGATTGAGTTGAAGTCCTCTGTTATTATTGATCTTGTTAACTTTATCAAGAATTTGTCTTGGTTCTTCCTTGTCATTACAGAAGAGTACAGTATCATCCATACCTCAGATTACTGATCAATCTACTACTTATCCTAATTCCTGTCTTGAGCTTATCTAATACTTCACACATGGTTCTCTGCACATATACTAAACAAGTGAGGAGAAAGTAAACATCCTTGCCTAACTCCTTTTCCAACCTGAAGCCAATCAGTTAATGCAACACCTGTTCTTACTGTGGCTTCTTGCTCCTGTACAAGTTGCCTATCAACCTGATAGTGTGTTCAGGAAAACCCATTCTTTTCATTACTTCTCATAGTTTCACAGTCAAAAGCTCTACAGTAGATTAAGAAACGCATTACCAGGGGGAGTCTAAATTCTTTATATTTTTCTATGATCTGTCTAAGGCAAAGGATCTGATCTCTGGTACCCTTACCCCTTTCTAAAACCTGCTTGTTCCTCGGACACCCCTGCCTCAATCATATTTAGCATGATCTTCAATAAAATTCTGCTTGCATGAGATATTAAACTAATAGTTCTATAGTTCTTGCACTCCTTTATATCTCTCTTCTTATGTAGTGGTATGAAAACTGACTGCTTCCAGTCTCTAGGCCATGATTCTGTCTCTCATTGTAATCAATCCATGAAACACTGTTATCCCTCCATTCCCTGTGGCCTTAATTAACTAACTCTGCTGGGATTCCATCTGCACCTGGGACCTTATTGATGTTAAGCTGCTTAACTACTCTTTCAACTTCATGCCTAAGTGGAGGAGGTTCCAAATTGGAATTTTCCTGATGAGACAGCTCCTCAAATTTTCTTTATCCACTCTGTTGTACAGTTCCTCATAGTATTCTTTCCATCTGTTCTTGATTTCCAATTCTTCTGTTAGTAATACTCCATTCATGTCTTTGATGACATTCAATTTGGGCTTAAACTTGTGCTTAGGTCAAGAATTAAATAAAACTTCCTTTTATAATTGTGCCTCCTCATCTGGAATTCTATCTCTTCACATTTATTAGTATAAAAATTTTCCTTGTCCTGCTTGATGGCTCTTCTGACTTCTCTATGTAATCTCTTATATTCTTCAGTCCCTATGTCTCTTTGTTTTTCCAATCACCTTCTTTTGATTAGTTCCCATGTTGAATCTGATATCCATGGGTCTCTTGGCATTCTTATTGGGCTGAAGTACTTCTTGGCTGTATCCTGTATTATCACCTTGACTCCTTCCCAAAGAATTTCTGGTGAGTTCTCCTCACTGGTCTCCAAAAAATCATCCAACTAAACTGATGTTTCTTCTGTGAATCCAATCTAGTGGAATGTGCCTGACTTGGAAGTTTTTGGAGTTTTAGTTGTACTATGGCTCTTACTAGCTGATGATCTGTACCACAATCTACTGGAGAACAAGTATGCACAACAGAGATGCTTGTCTTCCACTGCTGGACTACCAGGATGTAATCAATCTGGTGTCTTGACCTATCAATGTTACATATCCAAGTATACATCTATCGTGGGTGTTTATGGAAGCAGGTATTGGTTATAACTAATCTGTTAGCATGACCAAACATGTAACACTCATGTTTATGTCCCCTAAGATGTAAAGTATGTTTCTACTTGGTAGGCAGTCCAAAATAGTCTAGGTTTTCATAGAATTCCTCCTCTCTTCATCCATGTGGGGTGCATAAACTACCATCATTGATACATTGATAGGATGAGCCTTAAGTATAATAGAAAGTATCCTATCATGAATGGGATTATAACCAAGAAAGATTCTTGCCTGAACTGTCTTCAGTATCACAGCTACCCCCATGATGCTTTGAGTCACCTTCTGAGTGACTAGCTTACCATCCTATCTTTTGAAGTGACCTTCTCCATTCCATCTGGTCTCTGTAATTCCCAGGATGGCAATTTTATACCTATCCATCTCTTTACAGACAATCTCGAGAGCACCCATCTGCAGACCCTGAACATTCCATGTGCCCATGTAAAATTCCCTTCTAAGATTAATCATATACCTTCTGTGTTCCTCATTCACAATATCACTGACTTTTGTTGGAGACTGTAATATACTTCTCAAACAGGATCCTCTGCCTAAGCCCTGAACGCAGCTCTGATTATTCTGTGACAACTGATGTAGCATGAGACTTATATTATAAGGCCCAACCACATTACTATATTAGCATCTTGGAGTGAAGTCACTGCAAGAAAAAAGTGGTAGGGGTTGCAAAGGCCCTTTCCACATATCTAGGAAGTTTTGTCCCTCAATTCATCCCACATTGGCCAGGTGGATTAGGATTTCTGGCTACTAGGTTAGGCAGACTCCCACTACATAACATGAAATGAAATAGCAAAATAGGAAAGATTCACCCTTAGCCCTTGAATACTATAATAGCATTGGGGGGAGAAGAGCAAGAAGAAAAGAAAGAAGGAAAGAAAAAATGGGAAGGATGGACCAGTCTACAGATAATATAACAGATATATATTACATGAAGTTGTATATTACATATAATATTACATAATGTATATTACATTATATTGCGCCTAAATAGCCGAAATGTTTTACTTGTGATATAGATTCACCAATTAGGATACAGTTGATGTTTTCAACATTTCTGCCCTTTTCATTGTCTTTTTATTTCTGATTTTCATACCAAAACCTATTACAACAGTTCTTCAATTTAGTTAGGGAATCTTGCAGATTTGTACTGAATTTATTTAGAAGTATAATATCATTAACATAAAAGAGGTGCAGGAGGAGAATGTGTTCCACATACTGAGTACTCTGGATGTTAGTAAAGCTGTGGGACTGGATGGTATTTCACCACGAGTTTTGAGAGAATGTGCTAAGGAACTGACAGTGCCCTTGACCTGGCTTTTCAATGAAAGTCTGGCTGCGGGAAAGGTGCCCATGGAATGGAAGGAAGGTAAGATGGTGCCGTTGCATAAGGGCAGTAGCAGACTGGAAGTGTCTAATTATAGGCCAGTTTGTGTGTCATCAGTAGTTAGTAAGATCTTGGAGAAAGTAGTGAGGGACCATATACAGCATTGTGCAGATGAGGGTAATGTTATCAGTGAGAGTCAACATGGATTTATGAAGGGGGTGCTCTTGTTTTAGCAATATGCTAGCCTTTTATGATAAAGTTACAAGAGCATTAGATGAGGGAAAGGCATATACTGCCATTTTCCTAGACTTAGCAAACGCATTTGACAGGGTGCCAGATGATAAGCTGATATTTAAGTTGCAGCACATGGGTCTGGATGTCAGATTGGTCAACTGGATTCAGGATTGGCTGTCTGATAGGTATCAGAGAGTTGTGTATGGTGGAGCAATATCAAAGAGTCAGAAGGTTACAAGTGGGGTTCCACAGGGCTCAGTACTGGGACCTATATTGTTTAACTTTTATATCAATGACCTTGTCCGTGGATTGCAAGGGGATATTCGGTTGTTTGCGGAAGATGCGAAGCTGGGAAAGGTTATTAGTAATAATGCAGATGTGGTAGCCCTGCAAGAGGATTTGAATAAACTAGATAGATGGGCAAATGAATGGGGATTTCAGTTTAATGCAGCAAAATGTAAGGTCTTGAGGTTTGGGACACATCGATGGGATGCAGCATACTCTATGGGAGGAGTTAAACTGGAGGAAGTAAGAGACACAAGAGATCTGAGTTTGATGATTGATAGAAACCTGAAATTTAGGGGACATATTGCAAAGGTAGTGAAGGTAACACAGAGAACTGCTGCAATAATGAGAAGGACATTGACCTGCAGAGATAAAAAGGTTATCATTCTGTTGTATAAGACTCTGATCAGACCACACTTAGACTATTGTTCTCAGATATGGTCCCCATCGAGGGAGGTCCCTCCTAGGAAACACAAAGTCTATCATACCACTCCTTAAATGCATTGACCATTCTCGCTCTCACCACTCCATCAGGCAAAGCATTCCATGGTTCAACCACCCTCCATGCAAAGAAACCACTCCTCGCCCTCTTTCTCACAGTTTCCTTTCGTAACTTCCAGGGATGGCCTGTTGTCATGACCCCTTCCCACTGTGGAAAGGCTATGGAAGTGGATAACAAAAATGGTGTTGGGACTGTACAATGTTAGTTATGAGGATCGGCTGAGGGAGTGTGGACTGCAGAGTTTGGTGGATAGAAGAAGGAGGGGTGATATGATTAGGACTTTTAAACTGTTGAGAGGTGGTTACAGGGTCGACACTTGGGAGTTCTTTTGCTTGGTTGAACAGTGGGAAGGGGTCATGACAACAGGCCATCCCTGGAAGTTACGAAAGGAAACTGTGAGAAAGAGGGCGAGGAGTGGTTTTTTGCATGGAGGGTGGTTGAACCATGGAATGCTTTGCCTGATGGAGTGGTGAGAGCGAGAATGGTCAATGCATTTAAGGAGTGGTATGATAGACTTTGTGTTTCCTAGGAGTGACCTCCCTCGATGAGTCTTGATAGATTTGTGTTTCTTAGAAAGGATCTCCCATGATGAGTATTTTGACTCCATGGAGGCCTGAATAATAATAATAATAAAAAATAAAAAAAGTAAAGAGCTAAGATTAACATCAGCAATTTTGATATCATATTTAATACAGCTTTCCTTTATAATGTGATCCATATAGATAATGAATAATAGTGGAGATAATGTGCACCCTTGTTATACACCTGATGTAGCATCAAACCATCTTCCTGTACCCCCTTTGATTCTAACTGCTGACTTACAGCTTAAATAGAGACTATGTATTGCTCTATATAACATCCCATATAACTGTAGCATTTTGAAGAGCTTTCCTCTTGGTACCTTGTCATATGCCTTTTCCAGATTGAAAACTTGAATACAAATCCTTGTTATATTCCCAAAGATTTTTTTAACTATTTGTCTTAAAGTGAAAATCTGATAACCTCTGTTTGGCCTGAATCTAGCTTGTTCTTCACCTTCCCTTCCACAATTTTTCTGAGCTGTTTCTCAAGTATACTTCCAAGTATACTTTCAAGTTACAAGATATACTTTCAAGTATATCTTACCAGGAACACTCACTAGGGAAACATCTCTGTAATTGTCACATTTAGTTTTATTTCCCTTTTTATAGATGGATACTATGAGAACTCTGCTCCAATCCTCTTGAATTCGACTCTATGACCTGGCCTTCAGAATTATGCAATGCAGCCACTGTAAAACTTTTATACCTTCATTTGAGCATTTCTGGCCAAATTTCACCTACTGCAGCTACCTTTCCAAATTTCAGGTTTTTGATGATTTTTTCTACTACAAGTATGGATATGCATTCCTGACTGCATTGCAGTTGGAAATTTTCTACCATCATGCTGATACTGCTTATTTCATTCAACAGTCTGTCAAAGTAATTACTCCAGACATCTAGAATATAGTCATCTTCAGTTTTCATGTCACCTTTATTATCTCTGCTTCCTTTTACAGTATTTTTTCCCTCCATTTCTAAGTTTTATCAATAGCCTCCAGAATATTTTCCACCTTCCTGGTATTTATTTTCCATGTTCTTACCAACATCTTCCCATGACTTTTGTTTAGTTAGTTTTACACAGTGCTTTGCTTTCTTACATTTTTCTCTGTGTTCTCTATGAGCACAAGCTGACTCACTTGCCCAAAACTTTCAATATGCTTTCTTCTTTTCCTTCACCACCTCTTCAATTATCTGAGTCCACCATGGAGTTCTGATTTTCTATCCTTACAGATAACTTCACCGCATGGCTCTCTGTCTGCAGGATTTGCCATTGAATCTCCAAGGTTTGGTTCTTGTTTTCAAATTCTTTCATTTTTTTCTTCAATGATGTTTGTGTATTTGAGTCTAGTTCACCTCTGAAAGCTGTTCAACCTTGATTCAATTTAAAACTTTCTTACACATGCTTCAGAAACCACGATCCATTAAATATACAGGGTGTTCGGGATAAATTTGACAGTTTCGTAAGGAAAAAGAAAATCTTCTTTGTATCTATTAAATTTAATGAATTGACAAAAAAACATTACAGGCAGAGTTAATTACAATACTATCAACAAGATTTACTCAAAATAACCACCATTAGCATCGATCACAGCTTCAATTCTGCTTCGGAACCTCGAACAAGCTGATGCTACAGTCTCCCTGGGAAGGGCCGCAAAAACTGTTTTAATTTTATCCATTAACTGGGCTTTTGTATTACTGGAAGTGCGATTGGTGTCTTTTTCAACTGCGCCCCATACAAAATAATCCATGGGGTTAAGGTCTGGGGAGTTTGGAGGCCAAACATTTGGACTGGTGAAGTCGTAGAAATTTTCAGACAACCATTTTTGACTTTTCCCAGAGGTGTGGCAAGGGACCGAATCCTGCTGCCATACATACGGCCTACCATTGGCTACCCTTGTTATCCAGGGCTTGACTACAGTTAGCAACTCCACGAACAAAGCCCGAATTCCAATGCCAGGGTTCTTCAACACCTGTTCCTGCAGATTTGCGAGGAATTCTGCTGTACGAACGCAATCAGATCATCTGCTAGGGATCTTTCTTCTTGCTACATCCTCGTAGTCACCATTGCAAGTCTCTAGTTCATGCCTGATTGTTTTTACTGTATTCAGGGAGCATTGGGCAGCAGTCGTAATATCCTTATTTTGATGGCGGGCACGAATCATCATGATACAAGTTATTCTCTTCCATGATTCAGGTGGGTTCCAGCTATCCATCCTTTCTGACATCTTGTATATGAATGAAGAAGGGTCCAAACTTTTAAATGAAGAGAAGTGTGTGTTAATACATGTAACTTACGGAAAAATATAATTAATTATAAATATGTCAAATTTATCCCGAACACCCTGTATATGTATATTTTCACATTTTGTTTCTATTACTACAGGGTGTCCCAAAATTCACGCAAGATTTAAATTTAGCACCATTTGTGCAGTAAAGTGTTGCCAACGAGAAAAAAAGACAGCGTGACAGCTGACAGTTCAGGGTTATTAAAAATTATTAAAACACAGCAAAGAGAGTTCATTGAATGGATTATGGAACAACAACAAGTGGACGCTTATTTTTCGAAGAAAATCATCTTCAGCGATGAGGCTCATTTTAATCTTGATGGCTTCGTTAATCGACAAAATTGTCACATTTAGGGTTCAGAAAATCCACGAGTGATTGTTGAGAAACAAATGCATCCACAACGTGTCACTGTTTGGTGTGGATTTTGAGCTGGAGGCATTATTGGTCCATTCTTCTTCAAAAATGCGGCTGGTAAGGCAATAACAGTTAATGGTGCTCGCTATCGCGACATGATAATCCAATTTTTTGTGCCTAAATTGCAAGATATGGATGTGGATGACATGTGGTTTCAACAAGACGGTGCCACATGCCATACAGCCTGAGGAACAATTCAATTACTGCATGAGTCATTTCCTGGTCATGTAATTTCCCATTTTGGTGATCAGAATTGGCAGCCCAGATCATGTGACTTGACACCGTTGGACTTTTTTCTTTGGGGTTTTTTGAAGTCTAAGGTTTATGCCAACAAGCCCACGACCACCCACACCTTGAAGGAGGAAACTGAGTGCTGTATCAACGAAATTCAGCCACATTTATGCAAAACGGTCATGGAAAATTTCGACAAAAGAGTGCTTATGTGCCATCAAAGCACTGGAGGCCATTTACCCGATATGCTATTCCATGCATAACCCTATAGTGTATACTTTATGAATCAATAAGAAATTATAATTTTTAATTAAAAACCTGTGTTTTCTATCAAAATTACTTCTTGCATGAATTTTGGGACACCCTGTATATATGCTATTCCTTTCCCTGATCACCGCTGCCTTGAATGTAACATCTTATAGAAGCATCCCATCAATTTTAGCTTTGTCATGTTAAGCACCCAAATGTGGTAACATGGTATTTTTGAATTCTTCTGTAAGCTCCACCTCTTTGCCACTGACATGTTTGTATCTTATACTGATGTGCTCATCTTCAATTCTATTGAATTTGAGCTTATTCAAATAGTTTTGTACTGCCATGGCATGTCAATATAAAATTCATACATAGAAAATACTATAGCATTTTATGCAACATAAATTAGTAAAGACATCTCTAGCATGTAGTATAATTAAATATACAAGTTACCTTAAGGATTTTATCTCCAGGCTGTAGACCCTGTAATGATGCAGGACTTCCAGGCTGAACAGCTGTAACAAAAATTCCTACTTCATTACCACCTGTTAAACGAATTCCAACGCTGCCATCTTTCTGAAAGGAGATAAACCGAGGATCTGGCCTATTTGGAAAAGGAAGTGTATATATATATAAATATACTACAATTAAAATTGTAAAAGAAAAGAAAAAAATTTATGATAACAAAAAAAGAGGTAACAATATCAGAAATGAGGAAGTCCAAGAAAAAGAAAGACCTTTTTTAAAAGTTGCACAAACATTAAGAGAGAGTGTTTCTTTAAGTGGACTTGGGCAAATGGCAATATGGGGGATAGTGGAGATACTAGTTCAACATTGTGAAATGTAAGGTTTACACTTTGGTCAAGACTGAGGCAATATATGTATTGTCAACACAATATTTATTTAGATACAATAAAAACTGAAGGTTGGCAGAGATACTGTGAAAGTGGTAAATACAGTAAAGAGGATAGCAATAATAAGAACACTAACAAACAAGTGTAAAAAAGCAATTTCTCATTGTGTAAGAATTATTACGCACCCATGGCCTGGTTGTTGACTGGGTTGTTTATGTAGCTAAACAACCAAATGGAACTAAAATCCAGAGACAACTGGAACCCACTTGGTTAGCCCAGGTGGGTATTTGTCTGGAGATGCTCCAGTCATCCCTACAACTCACCATAAAAAAACAGGTAACTAAGAGGATGGAACAGTATACCCTCTCATAATAAGAATAGACAGAATTTTATAAGACTATTACACTTTTTTATAAAATCTTTATCAAGTAGCTTTATTTTTATCCTCCTACATGTTTCGCCAATCTGTTTCTATTGGCATTCTCAGGGAATACAAATCAGTAAGCACAAAATGAAGGTTACAGACTAGGTTATAACCGATGGTTCTAAATCATACAAAAATTGGTATTGTGCGTGACAATGTGCGTGTCTCGTTAACGTGATTTATTCATGATGACTCATGACGTAATTGTTATGAAAGTTCATTTCTTTGATATTTAATGATCTGATAAAAGTTTTCCAAATTTCTGGTAAAATTAGACCTTGATTCTTGTTTAGGTTTTCAGTTTTACGGACGACTGTAGCTGCTTCTTTAAAGGTTCTTGAATGGTAGTTATCTTCTATGTATGGCATAAGGCTCTTATCCCACTCAATGTGATGGTTAGTAGAGGCAAAGTGGCATGAAAGGCCTGAAATGTCTTGTCTGTTATTTCTGACATATCCTATGTGTTCTTTCTTTCTCGTTTCGAAGCTTCTAGATGTCTGACCTACGTAACTAATACCACATGAGCAAGGAATATTATATACTCCAGAGTATTTGCAGAATGGGTGAGGATCTTTCGGTGATCTTAAAAATTTCCGAATAGTATTGATTGGTTTGAATGCCACTCTGATCTTATGTGGTTTTAAAAGGTTAGCTAATTTTTTGGAAAGGTTGTTGACAAAAGGAATCGTAATTGTACTGATGTATTGGACGTCATCACGTTGTCGATGTGGTATATCAGTAAATAGAATCTTGTTGTAGAGTCTTTTAGGGTAACCATTTAAAGAAAGTTCTCTGGATATTGTGGTTAATTCCGTTAGTAGGTCATCCTTGTCTGTCGTATACTGTATAGCTCTTTTCTTGAGACTATGGATAATGCTAAGTTTCTGAGCTATGTGATGAGCTGAGTTGAAATGGAGGTAACGTCCAGTATTTGTAGGTTTTCTGTATACAGATAGGTTGATACTATTATTGGATTGTTTCTTTATTAAAATGTCAAGGAATGGCAGTTTTTTATCTTTTTCCATTTCTAATGTGAATTTGATGGTATTGTGGAAACTATTGATTTGGTTGAGGTAATTCATTAGTTCTTCTTTTGTATGATCCCAAATGATAAAGATGTCATCTACATATCTGTACCAAATTTTCGGTTTTGGAAAGATCTGGGTTAAGATTTTTTTCTCTAGATCTTCCATGAATAAGTCAGCACAAGGAGGTGAGAGGGGGCTACCCATAGCTAATCCAGTGAGTTGTTTGTAGATCGTTTCTTGCCAAATGAAATTTGGCAAGAAACGATATACAAGATCTACAACAAGATTCTATTTACTGATATACCACATCGACAACGTGATGACGTCCAATACATCAGTACAATTACGATTCCTTTTGTCAACAACCTTTCCAAAAAATTAGCTAACCTTTTAAAACCACATAAGATCAGAGTGGCATTCAAACCAATCAATACTATTCGGAAATTTTTAAGATCACCGAAAGATCCTCACCCATTCTACAAATACTCTGGAGCATATAATATTCCTTGCTCATGTGGTATTAGTTACGTAGGTCAGACATCTAGAAGCTTCGAAACGAGAAAGAAAGAACACATAGGATATGTCAGAAATAACAGACAAGACATTTCAGGCCTTTCATGCCACTTTGCCTCTACTAACCATCACATTGAGTGGGATAAGAGCCTTATGCCATACATAGAAGATAACTACCATTCAAGAACCTTTAAAGAAGTAGCTACAGTCGTCCGTAAAACTGAAAACCTAAACAAGAATCAAGGTCTAATTTTACCAGAAATTTGGAAAACTTTTATCAGATCATTAAATATCAAAGAAATGAACTTTCATAACAATTACGTCATGAGTCATCACGAATAAATCACGTTAACGAGACACGCACATTGTCACGCACAATACCAATTTTTGTATGATTTAGAACCATCGGTTATAACCTAGTCTGTAACCTTCATTTTGTGCTTACTGATTTGTATTCCCTGAGGATGCCAATAGAAACAGATTGGCGAAACATGTAGGAGGATAAAAATAAAGCTACTTGATAAAGATTTTATAAAAAAGTGTAATAGTCTTATGAATAATTATCAAGAAAAAATTCAACATAACAGACAGAATTTTATTTTTCCCCTGGTGAATACTGCACAATAAAGGTGGTCTACCACCTAGCCAAAAATTTAGTATCTCCTAGAAAGCTCCTTCTAAATATAAAAATTATCAGAGTAAACAATAAAACTTCCACAATACAACATTGTAAAGTATCTGTATATTATATTGTTGATTTGCAATGGCATATATAAAAATGTTTATATTATAATGCAGCAGACCTCTGCCATTGCCAGTCCTAAGCCCAGATGAGAAAGGAGGTGGAGTAACAACTTTGTGAAAAAACCTGGATTCAACTAACCCAGCTGACAGCACCCAGTAAGGGCCCCATCAGGGTTATACAAATGACGAAGAGAAGTCAACAGCCATTATGGATGAAGGTCCCGAGTCCTAATGGTTGAATAAGTAGATGAATCTTCTTCAGCAACGTCTGTGCTCTAGAGGAGCAGTCACATAGATGTCTGTCTCCACATTAGGAGAAGGCTTTTAAAAGGCCAGCAGATAAGATAAATGGATTTTCCAAGACACATGGGAAATTAGACCATCAACCCCCCCAAATGCCACAAAAAAGAAGAAAGAAAGACTGTACTGCCCAAGGCCAAATGAGGCAAAGACTGGATTTGACTACTTCTTCCCAGAAATATGACAGTGCTGCTTTGAACCACCCATGGAGGATAGAAGGATAGAACCTGATGAAGCAGGGAAAATAATTTAACAGCAATAAAGTTACAAACAAGAGAGAATACCACAAAAGGAAATACTACTCTATAACTTTAATAACATATAATCTAAGAATACTGGGAACTCAAGACAGAATAGAAGAACTTGAAAATGAACTGAACAAGATAAATTGTGATAGTCCAACATTGGACTATCAGAAGTTAAAAGAAAAGAGGAAAATTGTCTTGCATTACATTCAGGCAATACACTTTACTGTAAAGGCCCAGAAAATTCAAGATCAAAAGGGGTGGGCTGTCTTGTAAACAAACGAATTTTGGATAGAATATTTACCTATAAAGGTTTATCTGATAGAATAGCTTTTGTCAATTAAAGATTAACAACAGAACATATCAAAATAATACAGGTTTATATTCCAAGTGAAAGTGATGATGATGATGAAATGGGAATACTTTATGAAGATGTCAAAAAAGCAATAGATGAAGATGTGTCAATATACAATAGTCAAAAAAAAAATTTCAATTCTAAATTGGGAGTCAAGAGGGACAATAATGAAATGTGTAGGAAAATATGGATTAGGCTTTTGGAATGAAAGGGGAGACAGGCTGATCAACTTCTTGTAACTAACTTCAAAGCTATGAATGCCTACTTCAAGAAGAGACCCAACAGAAGATGGACTTGGCTGAGCCCAAATATCTTCAAGCATTCATATCTTCAAAGATGTTAGTGTTTTAAACCATACTGGCATCACGTTTGATCATAGAATGGTGAGAGCACAAATGGAAATACCAGTGAAAGCTGAGAGAGTTGTATTTCAAAAAAGGAAAAATATTATAAAAGCTGAAACGTTTGACAGAAATAGAGATACCTTCAATGTATCAGTGGAAAAGAAACTTAAAGAAAATATACGTATATCAAATACAGGAATAAGCATTGACCAGGAAGAAGAAAAAATAAGAAACATTCTTATTGAATCAGCACAAAGTTTAAAAGAAAACAAAAGGAGCTGGACTAGGAAACTATCAGAAATAAACACAATAAACCTCATTGAAAAGAGAAAGCAGTTGATTGCAGAAGGGAAAAGAGAAACTATTGAAATAACAGTAATAAATAAGGCAATAAGAATAAATATTAAAAAAAATATTAAGAAAAGAGAAGATGATGTGATCCAAAAAATCACTGATGAAAATAGAAATCTCAGAATTCTAAGAAATAATCTTTCATCTGGAAGAAAGAATATTATAGCTATTGAAGAGCAGAATGGAAGAAAATTATTTAGCAAACAAGAAATCACATAAGAAGCAAAAGAATTTCTCCGTGAATCTGTAGAAAAGTGAAGACAGAAAGAAAACTCCAGAACTAACAGAAAAAATGGACTATGACAATACCTCTGATATACCTCCATTAGAACTCTTTGAAACTAAAAAAGCATTAAAACAAATGCAAAACAAAACTGCAGGAGCATTCTTTAATCATAGGGATGTTAAAGAAGGTGAGGATATTCTAAAACAACAATTGAAAATCCTATTCAATAAATGCATCAAAAAAGGATAAACACCCCAAATATGGAATAATGCAAACATTATTTTACTGCATACAAAAAAAAGGAAGTAAATTAAAACTAGAAAACTGCAGGCCTATTAGTTTGTTATCCCATATTTATAAGCTTTTCACTAGAATTATAACCAATAAATTAGAAATAAGACTTGATTCAATACAACCTTCTGAACAAGCTGGTTTCAGAAAGAACTTCAGTACAATAGATCATATTAAATCAATAAACCTACTTATTGAAAAATGCAATGAATACAACAACATTCCTCTTCACATGGCCTACATAGATTTAGGCCATGTGAAGAGGAATGTTAGCAATAGCATAAAAACATCATCAATAATAGAAGCCCTCAGAAGATTATGGCATTGAAAAACAATTTATTGGCATAAGAAAATATATTTATGAAAATGCTATAGCAAATATCATTCTCAATGAAATAAGCAAAAAATTTCACATAAATCAAGGAATAAGGCAAGGAGACACTGGGCCATATGATGAGCAATTTAGAATTGTTCAATAAAGAAGTCGATATTAATGTAATTAAATTAAACAACCTAAGATTTGCTGATGATATTCTTATTATTGCAAAATGAAAGATTTAAAAGAAATGATAGAAGATCTAACAACTAAATCATTAGAAATTGGATTAAACATTAATTCTGAAAAAACCAAAATTGTAGTAGGAGAATTAATTAGTAGTAGAGAGAATGAGATGTATTTAGTGAAGTAGAATTGAGTGCCCTACCACAATGAGTCATTGGATTCCATAGAGGTGTCATGTAATAATAGTAATAGTAATAACAGGACACAATGAAAAGCACAGCATTGCTAAGGAAATTGACAATAAAGAAATTGAAATAGTAGATGAGTATGTATACTTAGGAAAACTGCTAACAATGAAGAAACAAGGAACCATGGAAGAAGTGAAAACAAGAACAGGAATGGGATGGTCAGCTTTTGGAAAATTGAAGAGATTTTTAAACAACAAAATAAAACTGAGCAAGACTGTTCAACCAATATGTATTGCCTGTTATCACATACAGAGCAGAAACTTGGCCACTCAAAAAGGAAATAATAGCAATAGATAAAATGAAAAAACCGAAAGAAGAATGGAAAGATAAGACTCAAAGATAAAATCAAAAATGAAGAAATAAGAGCTAAAACAAAATTTTTTGATATTAAAAAAACATACTTCAAGAGAAATGGAAATAGGTGGGACACATCGCAGAACTAGAGGACAATAGATGGACAAAAGTTTTACAAGAGTGGCAGCGATATGAGGGTAAAAGATCTGTGGGATGACCTGAAAGAAGATAGTCAAATGATATGAGGAAAACAATTGGAATTCCCTGGCACCAACAAGTTCAGGATAGAAACAGATGGAGAGAATTGGGGGACTCCTAATGCCAGAAGTGGCTATAAAAAAAGAGTTAAAAGAAGAAAACAACAATCAGAGACAATTTGAGTATATGGACTATATTTAATGATAAAATAAAACTATACCTCACCTCAAGACAAGATTAAGTACAGACAAGAAGTTTCATCAGGACCAATACGAATGGAACTTCAGTGAATTTTTTATTCATGTTAAATAAATTCTGGAATCAATTTATTAATCATGTTAATTCAAAAAAGCATGTTATCTGAAACCATGTAAAGTAAGGGATTCCTGTAGATTTTGAAGCAATATAGCGTAAACAGCAGAATTTTAATAATAGAAAGCCTAAGCCTTTAAGCATCTTTGATAGTTGAAGAAAATCCTTTTTAACTTACTGGTATTAGCTGCACCAAAAAAATTGTCTGTTTACTATATAACTGTTTTTCTTATTTACTAAAATAAAGAGTCAAAAGGCTTCAGTTCAGCGAGCAAAATTATATAAGTAAAGTGGATATTAGATCCAGCATTATTTCAACGCTGAATGCAGAAACTATGAAAGTTTCATAAAAATAAGTTGACGAGAGAGTTTATGGGAATACACTCTCATATATAGGCAACTCATGAATACAGGCATTCATGAGTTGCCTTAGAGCAGGCTATTTAGAAAACATAGATGCTGCCCAAACATCTATATATTTGTTTTCTATTAGTCCATTAGAAAATGCTAAGGCAACTCGTGAATGCCAGTGATTGTATACCCATAAACTCTCTGGTCAACTTATTTTTATGAAACTTTCATAGTTTCTACATTCAGCTTTGAAATAATGCTGGATCTAATATCCACTTTACTTATATATGTTTTCCTTATGTTTCTCATGTCTGTAATATTTATTGTGTACAGCTGAGCAGGGAAGATTATGGTTTTAAGTACTATAGGTTTAGAAGAAAAGGAAAGTAGCTCAATTTTCCAGTTCTCTAAGGTTTCAATGCTTTCATGTATAAGTTCTTGAACTCAAAATACTGGATAAATGGAGAAGGGAATTCCAATGGTTCCGAGATCCAATCTTCTAAAAACCATAATTTCATTTTGTCAGCAGTGGCAGTTAGTCCACTGATTTTTGCAAAATCAGTGGACTAACTTTTCCAAAATTTTTCCAAAAAAGATGTATACTGAAAATCATGATCCCTTTGAGGGATCATGATTTTCAGTATATATCTTTTTTGACATATTGTACACAAATACTAATACACTCAAACCTCCATTTACATGGTAGATTGGTTCCAGAAAAAATTGTGTAAATGAAAACCGTGTGAAAAATAATACAGTGCATATGAAAAAATAGAAGAATATATACTGAACAATCCCTTTGAGGGATCATGATTTTCAGTATATATCTTTTTTGACATATTGTACACAAATACTAATACACCCAAACCTCCATTTACATGGTAGATTGGTTCCAGAAAAAATTGTGTAAATGAAAACCGTGTGAAAAATAATACAGTGCATATGAAAAAATAGAAGAATGGTTCCAAATGTGAAACCCCGATAGGAACAATAAGTTATTTTCAAACTTATTGTTTAAAAACACACACACACACACACACACACGCATGTATGTACGTATGCATGCATCTCTTAAAGAAAATAGTGTGTCACTAATAAAACAGAAATTCGAAAATGTCCAAATACACCCACGCATATAGTTATTAGTTAAATTTTATTCACTGTCACTTTCTGACAGTAGCCGCATCCTTTTGTGTGAGACTGGAATCAAAACACTTCCATCACTTGAAACACTTTGGCTGTCGTTCATACTGCAATGGTGAAACCTTTTCTTCAGTAAAAGAAATTAAATTAGCATTCATTTCCAATAATTCTGAAGGTTGATTTTTTTTTTTTTACCAAGAACTCTGTAATTAATCATTGAAATCCTGTTTTGACTAGATCTTTGTATAATTCTTCATATTGCACAATACATGACTTCTGTTCACGTTTAAAGTGTTCAGCTCGTTCACAATTTAGACTGTGTAAGAAAATGACTTGGCAATTTTACTAGCCATTTGAAGCCCTTCTTTAATTAATCCTGCAGTAAGTAGAATCTCTTCATCATCACTTTTTTCTTTTTCATCGAGATTCTCAAGAATAACTATTATTTCGCAATTACTAACAGCCTTGTCAACCATCAATTCTTCAATATCTGACGAAAAATCATCAAATCCTTCTCTGCCAACCGCATGTACTAATCTGATGATATTGAGATATTTAGTTGTATGCAAAGGTACAGGGTTTTTCTTTTTCACACATTCTGGCCAAGTAGCTTTCCAGCATGCATTTAAAGTTAATGGTTTCAATTCTGATAATGCCAACTTACAAGTTTGATGCAATTTAAAATAGAAAATTTCTTCCTCACATCAATAACTGTCAATAAATTATCTTTTTCTAGTTTATCCAAAATGTATTGAAATGTTCTTCTTCTTGCGTAGTAAGTTTTGAAGGTAGCCATCACATCCTGATCTAGTGGTCGTATTAAGGATGTTGTATTATATTAAGGAGGTGACAGAAAACAAAATTCCACACTTGGGTGAAAACAGGATGGACAGGCACATTGTCTATAATCAATAAAACTTCTTTAAAGTCCAGATTTTTCCATCAAGTAGCATTTAACTTCTGGAACCATTCATTAAAAATTTATTTTGTAACCCAACCTTTTTTTATTTGCCTTTCAGTGCACTAGTAACATGTTAAAATCCACACTTTCGTTGTCCACGGTCATATGGATCGATTAAAGAGTAATGGTTTTAATATATGATCTCCTGAAGCACTGCTGCAAAATAATAGTCACACGATCCTTAGCTGCTTTAAAGCTACCAACATTTTTTTGTGATTTCCCTATAATAAGTTCAACTTGACATTTGTCTACATTCTGTAGCATAGAGTAATCCCTGATATTTAAAACATCGAGGTGGGTTCCCCAAAATTCAAGTTTAAGTACATATGTACCATACTAGGAAATGATAATTATAATGGAAATACTCTTTTTAACTGAATTCAAACAAAAATTAAAAAAAAAAGCACCATTTGAACCATGTTAAATCAAAATTTGCAGTGTAAAAATAGAATTGCTTTTATTTTCTAAACCACGTTATTTCGAAATCGTGTAAAAAAAGCTGTGTGAAAAGACAATTAGCTGTACTTTGTTTTCCTTCATAGCTGAGGGAATTCTTATCCCTCACACAGCATACAAATTGTCAACTCCCTGACAAAAGAGATTCTGGTACCAATGCAAGAAGGAAGGGACTGAGAGGGCAACCTTGCTTAACTTGTTTGAATTTGACTATGTGTGATAGGAATCCATTTGATAGGGGAGGTGGGCAGTTGCAGTAGCATAGGCTCCTTTAATGATAGATAGCAACCTTATGTCCACTCCACTGGAGGATGCAAAATAGAAAAGGACGCCAGACATTATCAAATGATTGAGCAAGATTCACAGAGTATTGTCATGGCTGCTTTTCATATTATCTAGGCAGAGTAGATTGCATAGCAGGAACAGATCAAATTCTACTGCTCAGCATGGAACTCCATATACCTATGTGCTTCTGATTATGCATCTTATTCCTACTTTGAACCTTTTGTTAATAATGCGAAAAAGAATCCTGTAGTAAGCACATTAGAAAAATAGGCCTCCAGCTGTTGATTAAGGTAAGATCCTTATTAGGTTTTAGAATGAGTATGGCTGACTACAAATTCACTTAATATATAGCCTGTAAAGGAATTAAAGAATAAAATAGAATGGGAAGAATAAAATTCCAGGCCTCATGATAAAGTTTTATCCCTAGACCACTTAAAGTCTTGGGAATTTTCTTTTCTGGCATTTTTTACAGGCTGTAGTAACTTCCGATGTTGCAATGAGTCAGCTGAGCCCAACTTGGATGGCAACAGGAAAGGCATTAATTCCAAGAGTCACAGTTTTCTACAACGCTATTGTCTTCAAACAGATGTTCATAGTGTTTCTGAAAGGAGTCAAGGATATCTTGTGTGGTGGGAATGTTCACCATCTACACTGATTTGGGTGAGGGCCCTTCCTTTGCAGAATTTGGTGAATTTGTTTCCTGACATGAACACACCTCCTAGTGTGTCAGGGATACTAGTATCCCTAAAAATGCCAAAAAATTCTTTATGGGCTTGTAGTCACTAGACAACGTTCATCTATAACACTATACTAATTGCTATTGCACTTCTTTCTGACTCTCTTTCTTTTTGTTCATTCAATCCAAAGAGATAAAATCTGAAGTAAACATGCCTGGACTTGTGATTGGGTGTGTGTGTGGGGGGGGGGGTTAATGTTGAAATACCTAGCTCAATTTAGCATTGCCATTCAACTGCCACATATCAGCACAGTGATATACAAGGAGATATGAAAACAAAATAAAATAAAAGAGAGATAAATAATAAACCAGTAAAAGAATTCAAAATTAATTAAAGTGATTATCATCAAATCAAAAATCAGACTTTGCATGATCTTATAACTTGCATAAAGGACTATAACAAGTGATGCATCAATAAACATGTATATATTTATTGTTAACGTCTTCCATATTACTATAAATTTAATCGCATACTCCTCTCTTTCTTAAATGGTATGAGTGGCAACCTTAAAGGGCACACCATATATGAATTGCAGAAAATGAACTTCTTCTATTTGAAGGTACAGCAGTAAAGTGGTTCCACAGGCAGGTAGCTAGCTGGTACAAAATAGGCTAACCAGATGGTAATGCATCAGGAGGCTTCTTGATCAGCCTCCTAATGCATTACCATCTCTTATAGGCAGCATGTTAAAACGTCTTTCTCCTTCCAATACATGTCTTTCTTCATTTCACTTAAAAACATTATCATGATTAAAAAGAAAGCCAAATAAATACAGTACCACCACATAAAAAAAAATTAAAAAATAGAAACATCTCTCAAAACAAAACAAACAAAAAAAAAACCTACAGAAACACTTGCATGTTCACCTTACAACATTTGTGGCATAAATGAAAACTTAAATAATTTATTATTATTATTATTATTATTATTATTCAGGCCTCCAAGGAGTCAAAAGACTCATCGAGGGAGGTCCTTCCTAAGACATAAAGTCTGTCAAGACTCATCGAGGGGAGGTCCCCCCCCCTGAGAAACCAAAGTCTATCATACCACTCTTTAAACTCACTGACCGTTCTCGCTCCCACCACTCCATCAGGCAATGCATTCCACGGCTCAACCACCCTCCACACAAAGAAACCACTCCTTACCCTCTTGCTCACAGTTTCCTTTCGTAACTTCCAGGGATGGCCTCTTGTCATTACTCCTTCCCGCTGTTCAACCAAGCGAAAGAACTCCCCAGTGTCAACCCTGTAACCACCTCTCAACAGTTTAAAAGTCTCAATCATATCACCTCTCCTTCTTCTATCCACCAAACTCTGCAGTCCACATTCTCTCAGCCGATCCTCATAACTATCCTTGTACAGTCCTGAAACCATCTTTGTCATCCGTCTTTGTATCCTTTCCACAGTTAATTTATCCCCTTCAAATCCTGGGGACCAAATCTGAGAACAATAGTCCAAGTGTGGTCTGATCAGAGACTTATACAACGGAATGATAACCCTCTTATCTCTGCAGGTCAGTGTCCTTCTCATAATAGCAGCAATCCTCTGTGTTACCTTCACCACCTTTGCAATATGTCCCCTAAACTTCAGGTTTCTATCAATCATCAACCCCAGATCTCTTGTCTCCCCTACTCCCTCCAGTATAACTCCTCCCATAGAGTATGCAGCATCCCATCGATGTTTCCCACCTCAAGACCTTACATTTTGCTGCATTAAACTGATACCCCCATTCATTTGTCCATCTATCTAGCTTATTTAAATCCTCTTGCAGGGCTACCACATCTGCACTATTAAATGCACAATTAAATAATGTACGCCACTGTACAGACATCCAATTGGCTGAACCCCAAATTACAGCTACAGCAACTATAAACTGACCAAATCACTCCAATATATGATTCCTTCTGCAAAAGGGTAACATGCATTTGTACAGTCTGATAATCCTTTCCACGGGTATGAAAAATCTGAAATTTCCCTGTCCCATGACATATCATTCATCTGCTGCCTATACTACAACCTAATTCTAAAATCACTCCAGGCTCTTGGAGTCTGATTTAAATTTCCTGAGTTGAACTACCTAAACAGTGAAGTCACCATCTGTGACTAATATTCACAACTCAAATCGGCTGCCTTTTTTCTACTGACCAATCTGGAAGAGAAGCTGAGATATTTTCTATGAGAAATAATCTTATAAATCATTCATCTACCAATCAAAACACTAGACAATTCTCTCTGTTCAACCAACAATCCAGATCTTTTTTTTTAATAATTCTCCTTTCCCACCCACTGTGATGTCACCTCTCCTCTCAGTAACTCAGAAGACTATAATCTTGTATAAGGTTCATCTTCAGTAAAATACCCTTCCCTCAGCCACTCTTATCCTCATGGTAACCTCTGCCATTACAATGGCAGCAAGTAGGATGATCTCCAAGACTTCTGCTTGGTCTTTCAGGGTCAGACTACTGCTTCCTGATCCAAATATTTGTTTTGGCCAAGTTATAGAAATTATCCAAGTTTGGAAGCTATCATTACCCACTCTGCTCCATTCAAAATTCCTGCCCAATACCCAAGGATTTCTAACATGTAAGCCAAGGCAGTGAAAAAAATTCAGCATATCACAAGTGATTTAGACAAAAACTCCAAATTCATTCTCAGCCTACAGTGAAATCCACAGCAACAACCAATAACAAATTTATATCTGACTTCAAATTAATAAATGCAGGAAGCTTGCTCTTAAAAACTGGCAGTAATGTTTTCTAGTTCCTTGGACACAACTTCCATCCACCTATGCACCAACTCCTCTCTCTAGCCCAGATGGCACTAAAGCAGGAAAAAAAAAAACACTATTTCAAAGCATCATTCTCCTTCTACTGCATAGATAACAAGGCAAATAATCACCTCCAACTTAAAACATTATTGTATCTCAGTAATAATGTCTCCTGCTACCACTACCAGATCATGCTGATAGTGTGGTACACAGAGGGCACTGCCAACCTTACATTGCGAAATGGATGTTCTTATAGGCAGCATGTTAAAACATCTAGCTCTTAAGATGCATGTCTCTCTTCATTTCACTTCATTTCCTGGCCTTTTGTCAAGAATACTGAATGACAAATACAATAAGAGCTTCTGATCCTGATGGTATCCCATAATTCCCATTTAAGAGATGTGCTCTAGAACTAACACCTGTACTATATCATCTTTATACCCTCTTATACTCAGTTGGCATCTAACTTACAACATGGAAGCAAACCTCAATTCAAATACGAACTACCTTTTGCAATATGATAAGTGAGGACCTCACCAGACAGAGACACTTCATAAAGCAGAGGAGAAAATAGGAGGATAAATAATCACATTATTCCAGAGATACAGATAGAGAAACAGAGAAAAATGCATTAAGCATAAATTAAAGATAAAAGTCATTGTAATAGTTGTCTGGGAACATGACAAAGCAATTAGGGCAACAAGGTAAATATAGTGATAATTGATCCATGATGTTGAGTCTTGCGATATCAGTGATTTCAGATGATTATAAATAATCATCATAATGATAATATATAATTATATAAATAAAGATAATCAGCAAATTTTTTAAAAGAATCAGCAATTCTGAATCAAGATTGGTACCCATTTCAGGATGCAGTAAAATTAATTTATCAATCAATAAAATGCACCTGAGAGCATTATAGTGTAAAGAAAGTAATACATGCATTGCTTTTTTTTACTTTTAGAGATCATTTAGGGTTCAGATGTTCATGTAAGAAATACAAGCTCTCCTCTTAACACTATATTTTTTTTTAATAATCAATATCGACAGTACCTTCCAGGTGGGTATCTTAGTTCAGAGTTGATATCTGTCAAATAATGATGTTCATCTAAATATAAAATATCAATATTTGACAAATATAATTTAGTATTCCCTATAATGACTTCATAGTAATGCCGTTTCACCTGCTAATTCCTTACCTCTCTTGTTCCTAGTTTGTCAATAAATTCAGACAACATATACAAAAGAAAAAAATACTAGACTAAATAATTATTTACTGTATTCAATAAGTGAATAAGTTTGAACACTTTCAAACTAAAACTTTGATACTTTTAAATAACATAGGTTATGGGCAAAGCGACCAGAAAAAGAATAGAAAATAAAAACGTTACAAAATGTAGCCACAACATAACACTATAAGCACATTTTGCAATATTACATGTAACTTAAGCTGGTCTGGTATGCAAGTGTTTTGCACAGTTCTTTTGTTAACCTTTCCTCCCTCATTTTTAAGTAAGCATACTATTTCAGATTAGCTCTGTTCAGACATTCTTGAATGCTTGCAATATCAATTTCCTTCCCAATATCTTTATTTTTAACATGATTTAGTCATTGATACTATCTGTACACTCTGCTAATTTTTCTCAGGCCCCCATATCTGTGGTCTCTGGTCCTTGTTTAACTGTTTTGAGAGTGAAAGTGTGATGCAAGGTTCAAAAGGTCAAAAATTCTAAAGAATGAATGACAGCAAAAACAAGTTTTGAAAGTTGAGTTAGTCAAGATGAGGCAATGAATGCAGAATGAAGTTAAGAGAATTCGAGATAAGTATGGAAGAGCAAAAATGATGAAAAATATAATGTTGATAAAAAAGAGGTAACGAAAGACCTGCGAGTGGCATTGTATGGTGATTCAATTATTAAAGGTGTGCTGGACGAGACGATGCACAATGTATGTTTTACTGGAGGTAACACGAGTTGGTGTGATTGAGGCATTAGAGGTGAGAAGTAAGAGAGTTAAAGAGTTGGTAGTTGTAATAGGTACAAATGACTTGACTGTGAACAAAGAACACGTCAGATTGGATATCAGGTTGTTGAGATGGATAAAAGAGAATAGTGTGATAGGAAAGGTAGTAAGCAGATATGACAGTGATGAGATGAGACAGAGAGCAAAGATTATGAATGATATGTTACAAGAAATGTGTGAGGAAAAAGGAGTGCAGTTTGTTAATGTGTGGAATGAGTTTGAAGGAGAACGTGAACTGTATAGGAGCAATGGACTACATTTGAGTGGTTTTGGTGTGTGAGTCACTTGGAGAGACTGTTGCTGGAAGGTAGAGAAGTGAGTGCAGAGAATGAATCTGATCAAGTGGGAAGTGATGTGGAAGAATGGCTTTTTTGGAAGAAGAAGCGAGTGGCATGAGTATAGAGAATGAGAGAACAGGTGTGCAAGACAGAAAGTGAAACGGGGAGGCTCAGAATAGAGAGAGGAACATAAGAAAGGTAGATGCTCCAAGAGGATGTGAATGCATGTGTAGACAAAAAGGGATGGGAAATTAACTTGACCTGGGATAAAGTGAAAACAGTTGGATTTGAAGAAGATTCTAAGATGAACAAGAAGAAAAAGAAATGGCTCAGTTAAGCATGGAGAAGTCACATCAAATAAGTGATATCAGTGGAACTAGCTATAGATTCAGGAATGAGCTCTTGTGTTTCTATGCAAATGCTCGAAGTGTAAGAAACAAGACAAATGAAATGGATGCATTTAATTAAATTAAATTAAATTGATAAAAATTAATAAAAATATTAATTATTAATTAAAAATATTGAATATTATAAAATTTAAAAAATAAAATTAATTAAATTTAATTGAGTCTGTTTACCCAAGAATTGTTGGAATGAGTGAGACATGTTTGGATGAGGATGACGTCCTGACAGGAATAGAGATGGAAGGATATGATGTGTTTCGTGAAGATAGAAAGGGCAAAAACGAAGGAAGGGGGGGGGGTATGCTATTGATGATAGAGAAAGAGTTATGTCCATACAAAGTAGAGATGCAAGAGGGGGAAATTGCAGTGATTTGAGGCAGTATGATGTGAGATAGAGGTGAAGGGAATGAAATACTTAGTTGGATGTTGTTATAGACCTGGTAATGTGGATGGTAGTGACTATGAAATGTAGAATCAAATTAGCCAAACAAATAAGAAAAGGGTAATCATTATGGGCAATTTTAATTATGGCAATACAGACTGGGATGATGAGATAGCAAATAGAAATAAAGAAAATGAGTTTCTTAAGTTTTTGAGGGACAACTACCTCAGACAGTATGTAACAGATGGCACATGAGGATTGAGGGTCTTGGATTTGATCATCTCATCAGAGGATGTAATTATAAATGAGGTGTCAAATCACCCTCCAGTTGGTGAGAGTGATCATGAAGTGATTACCTGGGTGGTTGCCAGCAGTGTAAGGACATCTGTGAGAAAAGGGTATATGTGGAACTACAAGGCTGGTGATTATGAAGAGCTCAGGAGATAGCATGGAATAAAGAGTTAGCTGAAAAAGAGATCAATGCAGCTTCAGGGTATTCAAGAACTATCTAGTAGAAGCAATGTCTAAATGTATTCCAAGGGTCAGGAAGGTTAAATAAAGTAGGTGTGAAATGGATGAATGAACGAGATTAAGCATGTAATACAGAGAAAAAAGGCATTATGGAGGCAGCATAACAGAAGTGGTAATAACCAATTATATGAAGATTACAAAGACAGGCAAGGAGGGTTATGATTACTAAAACATGACCTACTTTTAGCAAGAGGTGTACGGAGAATTGAGCAAACTTGATGTTAATAAGGGTGTGGGACTTGATAATATACACCATGTATTCTGAAGGAATGTGCCAGGGAGTTTTGACATCTGCCTTGTCATATTATTTTATTATGAGACTTGCAGCGGGTCGAGTTCCAAAGGAGTGGAAGAAGGTAAAGATCGTGCTGCTTCATAAGGGAGGTGATAGAACTCAAGCATGAAGCCTGGTTAGCCGAGCGGTTAGTATATCCGCTCTCCAACCAAAATGCTGTGGGTTCGAATCCTGCCATGGGCATTGATGTTTGTGATTGTCTGAAAATACTAGTGGTGGTGGTTGACAGTTGATGGCGTTAGTGTAGATGATGAAGGTAGTTGCGTTTGGTGGAGACGGAGAGTTGTAGAGTAGGTGCCCTCCCTCGATGAGTCTTTAGACTCCCTGAAGGTGTTACGTAATAATAATAATCAAATTATAGGCTTATCTGTGTGTCAGGTGTTGCAGTTAAGTTGTTGGAGAAGCTGGTGAGAACTAGGATCCAGAATTGGGTTGACAACAATGGTATTATCTTTGATGGACAGCATGGATTTGCTACAGGTAGGTCATGTTTTAGTAATCTACTTACTTATTACAATAAGGTGATGGCTTCCTTGGACAAAGGAGAAGGATACACAGTAGTATACGTAGATTTTGCAAAGGCTTTTGATAGATTACTGCATGATAAGTTGATAGTCAAACTAGAGCAGATGGGTTGGATATTAGATTAGTGCATTGGATTGGAGACTGGCTATCTGATAGGTATCGGTAGTAAAATGCAAAAGTGAGCATTCTTATTAGACCTTTGTTCTGAAACTTAATCCTATCATTATTATGTCAGGAGAAAGAATATAAGCTTATGGAAAAAATTTTCTAAAAGCATTATCTTAAATAAATGCTTGCATAAATGTTTAGACATATGAAATCATATTCAAATTAATTAAATTCTGAATGATTTATATGAAAATTATTTTCAATAGGATATAAAAATAAAGATTAAAGAAAAGGTATAGTTTTGCTATAATAAATTTAGTTTAATCCTTTATCCAAGTGTGAGCAAACAAAGTTTGCTCACACTTGGATAAAGGATTAAACTAAATTTATTATAGTCTAACCAAGTGAAAAATAAACTTTCAAAACTTTCAACGTATAGTTCTGCTGTTTTTCAAAGCATTTAATTTTAACCAGGAAAATTAAGTAATTAACTTACACTGGTGCTTTATTTCTTCTAGCTAAAGGATCATCATCAAAGTGATCTCTTCTTCCTGTGTATTCTTAAAAGAAAAAAATTTTCTTTTCATAAATATTAAATCATGTTGACTAATTTGATAATTTTACCTGTGGCTAAAACAAAACCTTAAAGTGTTTAAGAAGTTTAACTCTCATTGAGTAGTCATATTGAGAAGAAACATTACAAAAAATGATTTAAATTCTTAACAAATACACAGTCTTGCCATAAATAGTTAACAACTTCTGCAGAGCACCGCATTGCCCTCAGAATTCCTGAGACTTGTTTCATTAGTAGTGCTATGCACAGCCAACATTTCCATGTTTATTAGTAAAAAGAGAGAGAGAGAGAGAGAGTTATTTAGCTGTATGGGTTAACATGCAGTGGGGAGATTATGAGAACCATGTAGCTGTAATAACACTTCTCAAGGTTGGAATGCAGGCCACCTGTTATTTTCTACATGCTAAAAACACTCAGGATCAGTAGGATGTTTCTGTATCAGAGTATAAAATGTTATAATGATACAGATGATGTATATATGATTGCCAAAGAACAGGTCGGCCATGCTGCATTAGTAGGCAACAGCTTGTGAAGGTACGCTTCTGGCATAATCTTGTGAGAATGCAGAAAGTGATGTTGTGAGAGATGAACATTTCACAGAGAATAATGTCAACTGTACTAGCTGATGACCTGGGAATGAGCACCTACTCTCGTCCTTAATACCACAACTTATGCAGCAGATGGTGATAAAATCAAAAGTATTTCTCTGGCAGTATGCAAACAGACACAGAGATATCCTTTTCACAGATGAGAAGATTTTCACCAATAAGAGTCATTGAATTGCCAAAACTATCAGGTACATGCCCTGGAATAGTTGCACCCAGGATTCATAGAGGTTAACAGCCCCACGTCAATGATGGTTTTGTGAAGGTGATGTATTGGGGATATCCATGTTGCATGACTGTAAGAAAGGGATCAAAACTTTGCCAAAGTGTATTAAGACACCATGCTGGAACCTGTGGTACAGCCCCCAAACAACACCTTGTTTCATAGTAGGCAGTGAACCTTCCAACAGGACACAGCTCCTGCACACAAGGCAATGAACACACAACAGTGGTTGGATGCAAATGTGCCAGACCATATATTATCATCTCGTTGGCAGCCTGGAAGGCTCAATCTGAATCCACTGGACTTCAAATTGTGGTCAGACCTTGAGAGAGCTGCCTGCAAGAAACTACACCAAAGCATCGCTAGCCTGAAGGTGGATTTGGAACAAGCAGTGGCAGCATTTCTGTTGGATGTTGCACATGCCACCATCAACATGTGACTTCACAGACTTCAGGCATGCATGAAAGCAAAAGAGAGGACATTTTGAACATTGAGTGCTGCTATATCTTATGCATTTTTTTTTTTTTTTTTAAATAACGAAATCTGTGGTGAGTTCATACTAAAAGAAACACATGTATTAACCACAGTGAAAACTATTTAATTGTAAATATTTCATCCTAAGTATCTTAGGACATCATCAGTACAGTAGTTTAAACAATAATAGGAATAACATACAGTTAGGATTAGGGCGCATGATTACATGATTACAATAGAATCTCATTAAACGTCGTAACATGTTACAGAAGTAAAAAAAAAAAAAAAAAAAAAAAAAAAAAAAAAAAAATTAATAATAATTATTTTACACATGTCATTGCAGTTTAAATTTGGTCTTTGTAGTAGGGCTTCAGAACTTTCTTTATATAAACATTCATGTTTACATAAAGATCTATGTAAAAGTTTAGACTTTTCCTAATGGATCCTATGGCCTGGATTTTCAATTCCGTGTTGAGAGAAGCCAGATTTCTGCAGTTTAAAAAGACGAATGTGGTCTTGATATTCCTAGGTGCGTTTCTGAACAGACCTACCTGTCTGTCCAAAGTAAGACAATTTGCATGAGCATGGAATCTCATAAATGACAGGCAACATCAAAGGTGAGAGTTTGTCCTTAGGAGAAGGTAACAAGTTGTAAATTTGGTTGATCTTTGAATGTGTAAATCCTAAAAGAGATACCCTGTGGAGATTCTTTTTCTAATGTAAAGTTGATGTGATGATGAAGGTTAATTTTATCTAGAAACAGTTGTAATTCATGTTCGGGATGATCCCAGACTGCAAATATGTTGTCAAGATCGTAATACTTACGCCAAATTGGATTATGATCCTACGAAACGTCAACTCAGAAAATTAAATAAGCTACTTAATGAAACTTCCTCCTTAGATGAAGAAACAATCAAAAAACTTAAGACATACCATGCCAGCCCTCCTAGAATTTATGGCTTACCTAAGCTACACAAAACTAATGTTCCACTCAGACTCGTCGTAGACTGTATCAGCAGTCCAACTTACAAGTTATCAAGATTCTTATCTAACCTTCTCCGTCTTTACATAGGTCACTCAGTCTCTTCAATCAAAAATTCTACAGAGTTTCACACAAAAATGAAAGACATTCAACTGTCAAAAACTGACTTGTTAATCAGCTTTGACATTGTCTCCCTCTTCACAAACATTCCCCATAAAGAAACAATAGCATTACTAACTCCAAAATTTCCATTTGATATCGTTGAATTGTTCACGTTTGTTACTGCATCAGGTTACTTCACCTGGAAAGGTCAAATTTACAAGCAAGAAAAAGGAACAGCAATGGGATCTCCTTTATCACCAAACCTAGCAAATTTGTTTCTAGAACACCTTGAGGAAAATATATTCACTTTTGAACCCAAACCAAAAATTTGGTATGTCGATGATGTATTTGCAGTCTGGGATCATCCCGAACATGAATTACAACTGTTTCTAGATAAAATTAACCTTCTTCATCATTGCATCAACTTTACATTAGAAAAAGAATCTCCACAAGGTATCTCCTTTTTGGATTTACACATTCAAAGAAAAGAAGACGGTTCCATCACCACGTCTGTCTGTCTTTCGCAAGTCTACATTCTCAGGTCGCTACATTCACAATTCTTCTGCTCATTATCCATCTCAGAAATCTGGCATTATTAAATCGCTAGTTTCCAGATCACACAAATTCTGCTCCTCTGAAGAATCTCTAAACCAAGAATTAGAAGTAATCAAAAATACAGCCATACTAAATGGATATAATCCTAAAACAACTCAAAAAATCATCAGTCACTTTCCCACACATCAAACCAGACAAGAAGAAGTCCATAGGATTCCCATACCTTACGTCAAAGGCATCTATGAACGTCTTTCAAAAATTATGAAGAAATACAATTTTGCCACTACTTACAAACCTATCAACCAAATTTACAACTTGTTATCTTCTCCTAAGGACAAACTCTCACCTTTGATGTTGCCTGGCATTTATGAGATTCCATGCTCATGCAAATTGTCTTACTTTGAACAGACAGGTAGGTCTGTTCAGAAACACATCTAGGAACATCAAGACCACATTCGTCTTTTTAAACTGCAGAAATCTGGCCTCTCTCTCAACACGGAATTGAAAATCCAAGCCATAGGATCCATTGGAAAAAGTCTAAACTTTTACATAGATCTTTATATAAACATGAACGTTTATATAAAGAAAGTTCTGAAGCCCTACCACACAGACCAAATTTAAACCACAACGACATTCTTACTATTCCTAAAGTATGGGAAATTGTTATACAAAATTGTGTAAAATAATTATTATTAATTTTTTTTTTTAACTTCTGTAACACGTTACGCACGTTTAATGAGATTCTATTGGAATCATGCACCCTAACTATGTTATTCCTATTATTGTTTATACTGCTAAACTACTAAACTACTATTATTGTTTAAACTACTATACTGATGATGTCCTAAGATACTTAGGATGAAATATGTACAATTAAATAATTTCCACTGTGGTTAACAGGTGTGTTTCTTTTAGTATATCTTATGCATGTTATAACCACATGTTTACACATGCGGTTTGTACAGTGCCATAACTAGCTTTTCATGGGCCCTGTGCAAAATTTTATTTTTGCTCCTCCATTTTTTGGGGAAAAAAAATGAAAAAAAACAAATATGATAGAAAGAGATTGGTTAATTTTTAACTTTAACCAAAAATGTTACAGAATCTGCTTCCATGGCAGCATAATTTAAATTTTGAAATAAAAATATAATACTGATTTTGTTTTGATACCCCATTTCAGGCCCTTTCATCCTGTGCCCATGCACCTATTGTACCTGCCTAGTTGCAGCACAGGGTTTGTAAGTGCTAAAAACTGTGAATGACTAACAGTTTATATGCTGCTCAAATTGTAACAGTATTTATGGTTAGACTAGGTATATTTCAGACTGAATAAAAATTTTAAAGTACAATACATAAATAATCAAAAAAAAAAAAAAATTATTTAGAAGCTAATGTTCTCTTGTCATCACTCCTAGACAGGTGCTTATTCTAGGAATCATGACCAACACTAAACTAAAATTATCTACCACAATGGCTAACAATATTCATTTAGATGAGGTCAGCATTCTGATAAAATTAAAACTTTAAGAAACGTTCTATATAAGAAGAACATTCCACCAAAAGAAACAAAAACTTATAAACAAAAATATGGTTATAAGCAAAACATAATGATAAAGCAACTGTAAAAATGGATGACACAGAATACAGGGTGGCCATCATTAAAGAGGGGATGTTCAGAGCCATGTAGCGAAAAATGTATTGAATATGAAATTCAACCAAACTTGGTGTTAAGTACACTCTGGAACATGAGATTTGATTTACAGAAGATAAAAAATAGTACAAAATTCTGCCACCAGGAGACATTTGGCACTCTGAGCACTTGGTTTAGGACTAATTAAAAAGAAATGGCTAGAAAAGATACAAAAATCAATTTTCATGTTCATATAACTTACAGGTGTGGTTCAATAAATCTGTGGAGTGAATTTGAAGGAAGTGGGAATGGTTTAAAGCTGATAGATTACATTTGAATGGGTTTGGTGTTGGAAATTTAGAAAGTCTATTGTTTTCCAAGAAGGCATAGAGTCAAGAATGTAGTAAATGATCACAGTCTACTTGTGAAGCAGGATAGTACAAATAAGCAGATTGTACAACAGGAGGAAGATGGATATGAGGTTGAAAATGTGGTTGGTTGCAGCAGCACAATATGATGGAATGCATAAAGGTGAGGATGAGACAGGTAGGAATGGAAATCTGAGTCAGGATCAGGGAAACAGGAATGGTCAGATCAAAGAGAGAGAGAAGGGGGGGTGGTATAGCAGCTAGAATAGAGAATGTTGGTGCTGGTAGAATGGCTTCAAACACACAGGGATTGTTATGTTTGTGCACAAATGTAAGGAGTATTTCAAACAAGAGAGCTGAGCTTGTTGCACTGACTGAGTCAGTATGCCTAAAGATAATTGGAATATGTGAAACTTGGTTGTTCTGAGGTGAATGTGATGTTGGGAAAAGAAAAAGAAGGATATATATAATTTTCTAGAAGGATAGAAATGTGAAAAAAGAAGGGAGGGGTGCTGTTAATGATTGCAGAGGAATTGTGTCTGCAAAGTGTGGAAGTTGATAGTCATCATCATCATCATCCTGCATATCAAGGATTTAGGCCTAGTGTGGCCTGTTCTGGCCTTAGAAATCACTGTTGAATCGTTTAAGAGGGACGTGCTGATTTTTTTTTTCCTAATGGCTTGTATTTTATGGCTTGTTTTGGAAATCTTTCTATTTTCATTCTTTGAACGTGTTCCATCCATTTATGTTTATATATTTTAATTTTTTTTAATTACTGATTCTTGGTTTCTTTCATAATTTCTTCGTTTCTTTTGTGATCAAATAGAGTAGACTTTGCAGTTTTTCTGATAAACTTCATTTCTGCTGTTATTAATCTTTGTTTGTCTTTTTTGTTTTATTGTCCAGATTTCACTTCCATACAATAAGATTTGTAGGGCTAATGTATTGTATACTTTTAGTCTGGTTTGTTTTTGAACTAGGTTTGGTTTAAATATAGCGTTAATTACACTTGTTATTTTTAAATATTTTGCAATTTTTAAGTTTATATCTTTTTCATTTTCATATGTGATCATACATCCTAGGTAGTTAAATGAATTCACCTGTTCTAAGATCTTGTTATCTATTACTATTTTAGTTTTTGCTGGATTTTGTCCTTTAAAGGCCAAAGTTTTTGATTTTTCTGTTGATATTATCATACCGTAATCTTTGACTATCTCATTTAGATCTAAAATAGCTTTCTGTAAGTTATCTTCAGAATTTGTGATTATTATTTGGTTGTCGGCAAAAAGGAGAGTGTTTAAGTTCACAGTAGGAGAAAGTTTAATACCTTGATGGAAATTTTTATTCCATTTTATTATTATTTCATCATTTAGGTAAATATTAAAAAGAGTTGCTGAGAGGGGACATCTCTGTCGGACCCCTTGTTTTATCTCTCTCGTATATGATAGCTCGTGATTTAATCTTATTTGTATTTGATTATTTTCATATATACATATGATAGCTTTTAGGATATTATTTGATATTTGTCTTTCTTTTAATATGTTAAATAAAATGCTCCTTTTAACTTTGTCAAATGCTTTTTCAAAGTCAATAAATGCAACATGTGTTTCTAAATTGTATTCTCTTCTTTTCTCTATTATTAATTTTAGGCAAAAGGCTGGGTCTATACATGATTGTCCTTTTCTGAACCCATTCTATACTTCTAAAATAAAGTTTTTGGAATATTTCATTAGTTTGCTATTTAAAATTCTGTTATATATTTTGTAACAGGAATTTGGTATACTTATACCTCTATAGTTTTTAGGGTCATCTCTACTACCTTTTTTAAAGTAGGAATCACAATTGCTTTTTTCCATTCCATTGGGGGAGGTTACCAGTTGAATAAATTTTATTTAAAAATAATAGGCATCTTTCTTTGAATCTTGTTCCTGCATATTTATATAGTTCTGAACCTAGCTTATCTTCTCCAGGTGATTTTCTGTTTCTTGTTTTTTTCAGGCTGATTTCTAATTCTTCTTTAGTTATTTCCTTTTCATTAGATGTTTACCAGTTGTCTTTTTTAAAATATTTATCTGTACACAATTTTGTGTAGAAATTTAGAAATTCTTCTAATTTCCATTCGGTGTTTAATTTTATGTTTTCTTTAGTATCTGCATTTAAGTGTTTCAAAATCTTATATACATTGGGTCTTATTTTTTTTATAAATCATGTTCTAAATTAGAAACAAATTTGTTCCATGATTCTCTATGTCTTTTTCTGACTTCTCTTTTAGCTATGGCTCTTATTCTTTTATATTCTATTTCATCTTCTAATCTTTTACTGCTTAATCATTTATGATAGGCTTCTTTTTTCATTTTGATTATTTCTTTGATTGTATCATCCCATATCTTCAGTTTTGTCCTTTTATTGAATTTTTATTTTTATTGAATTTTATTTTCTTTCATTTGCTGCTGCATTTAGTATCATTTTTATATTAAGCCATTCTATTTCTATTTTTTCATTTTGTTTTATTTTATCTAGATATTGGTTAATTCTTTGTTCATATAGCCATTGTATATTGTATCATTTAATAATCTAGTTTTATAAACAAATGTTTTAAATTTTCTTTCTGTTCTTGTTACTTGTAGCCATTTAGGTGGTAATCTTAATTTTATTTTAACGAGGAAGTGGTCGCTGCTTATTTCATATCCTCTGTGAACTCTAGCATCTAACTAAAACTTTGATGTCTTTTCATTTAAGATAAAATAATCTAATATTGATTTCCATTCTCTTGCTACCCAAGTATATTTATGTATGCTTTATGTTTATAGAAAGAATTCATTCTTTTTAGGTTATTGTAAACTACAAAGTAAATCAATTTTAAAAAAAAAAATTTTTTTTTAAATTTTTTTTTAGTGTTGATAGTGCATGCACAGACTTTGAATCTGTGTGGTGTGAAGTGAAATAAACAAGTTAGTATATCTGATAGGATACTGTTATAGGCCAGGGAATGCAGAGAATACCAACTGTGAAATGTTCAGGCAAATTAGTTGGGAATGTAAAAAGAAGGTGATCCTGATGGGGGACTTTAATTACAGGAATATATAGAATGGAAGGAGGAGACAGTGTATGGGAACAAGGAGAGTGAGTTTGTGGAAATTCTGAGAGATAAGTATCTTAAGCAGAATGTGATTGACACATCTAGAAGCTTTAATGTTTTAGATTTGGAGTTAACTTCCCAAGATGTAGTTGTTAATGAGGTGTTGATACTGCCACAGTTGGTGAGAGTGATCACAGTACTTGTTTGGGAAGTGATGAAACAAGAAAAGGTCACTTCCAAAAATGGATACATGTGGAAGTATAAAGCAGGTGATTATAGAAAGCTCTGTAGGCAGTTAGCATCAGTATGTTGGGTAGATGAGCTGAGCAAAAAAGATGTTGACAATGCATGGACGTCAAAAGGCAATATCTGACAAAAGCAATGTATGACAACATACAAAGGGTTAAGTGAGTAAATAGAGTAGGAGTGAAATGGTTGAACAGTGAAATTGAGCAAGCTGTGCTAGAAAAGAAAATGTTATGGAGGAGGTACAAGGAAGTTGGCGGTGATTGGACCCATGAAGAGTATAAAGTGCAGGCTAGAAAGGTGATGAGCATGGTAAAGAAAAAAAAGGGTGCAGTATGAGAGGAGATTGGCTGGTCAGGTCAAGGTTAACTCAAGGGAAATTTTCTACTATATGGCAAACAAGAGAAAGAATAATTACGGCAGGTTAACGCTGGTGGATAATCATGACAGCAGAATAACAGCTGCAAAGGATATAGTGGATATATTACTGAATATATATTACAAAGGATATATTACTGAACAAGCATTTTATCAGCTTATATCATACTGGTGTAAATGATGCTGTGCAATATATAGAAGGGAGGCAAGTATTAGGAGAATGGGAAGTGAAAGAATCAGAGGTGTATCAGATGTTGGTTGGGTTAGATGTTAATAAGGCTGTGGGAATGGATGGCATATCACCACGTATTCTTGAGGAATGTGCACCACAATTGGCAATGCCCTTGACCTGGTTATTTAATGAAAGTCTTGCAGTGGGTAGAATTCCTAAGGAGTGGAAAGAAGGCAAAATAATACCACTCCACAAGCATGTTTCTAGGACAGAAGTCCCCAACTATAGACAAGTCTGTATAACTGTGGTTGTGGTCAAAGTGTTGGAGAGAATGGGAAAGAATAGAATACAGGATTGAGCTGATGGACATGACATTCTTTATAATGGTCAGCATGCATTTGTAAAGGGGTAGGTCCTAAAAGAATACAGAGAAAAATGCAAGAGAAAGCTATGTGTAAAAGTAGCTGAACAAAAGTCACGGGAAGACTTTGGTAAGAATATAGAAGATAAGCACCAGGAAGGTGCCAAAATGCTATGGAGGCTATTGAAAAGCACATAAATGAAAGCAAAGAGTGCTGTAAAAGGAATCAAAAATGATAAAGCAACTTGAAAACTGAAGATATGGATATTTCAGATGTCAGGAATAATTACTTTGAAAGTTGCCTGTTAAATGGGGGGAAAAAAATGGTGATGGAAAAGTAGCAGAAAACATTCAAGAGGAATGCAAACAGATATATATCAATACGGCGGGTAGAAAAAGATATCAAAAGTCTGGAGTAGATGACATTTGACCAGAAATGCTCAAATATGGAGAAAGCCATATTTGAGCATTTCTTAAAGGATAGCCACTTCAAAAAAGTTTTGAAGTGGCTATCCTGCATAATTCAAAGGACCTGGTCAGATGGGTGAATTTCAGATGATTGGAGTGGAGGTCTAATAGTTTCCATGTATAAAAAGGAGAATAAAGCTGATTGTGAGAATTATTATTATTACCCTTCCCATGGCATCAAAGACACATCTAGGAGGTCTCATTATCATATATACACAGCTCATCATACCGCACCTTAAAACACATTCGAATTCTCTGCACACACCACACTGTCAGGCAAGGCATTCCAATCATTCACAACTTTGCGTGCAAAAAAACCTGCTTCTGAGAAGGTGAGAAGCAGCATCCCCCCTCCCTTGGTTCACATCCTCCTTATACAGCTTCCAGGGAAGACCTATTGTTCTCCCCTGATCTTCCACAATTTTATGAAAAAACCTCTTCAACATTGATTCTATAACAACTCATTATCAACTTGTACATCTCTATCATGTCTGCGCGGTTAGCCTAGTGGCTTTGCACTTTGCAACCATATGCCTGGGAAAGGAGTGTCCTAGGTTCGATTCCCGTCAACGACGTGAGGAACATAAGGATCTTCCTCAGCCATAGCCAAGTTAGCTGGTCTTGGGTGTGGACAGCAGGGTTTTTTTCCTCCAGTTTATCTGGGGTTTTTCATCCCACAAGCAGGCAAACCAGTCTTCTGAACACACGGATTACAGCCAGGAATATTGACCCAGCCATAGGCCTGACTCATCAGCTTATGCCGGTTCCAGAGCCCGGATAAAATTTGGGGAGACTCAGATGGTGCTGTACATTCCGGCAAAAAAAAAAAGAGGGGGTACTGTACCATCACACAGAAAGGAAGGATTTCTATCATATCACCCTTCTTCCTCCTATCCATTAGACTCTGTAGATTGCATCTTCTCAACCTTTCCTCATATTCAAAATTCAAGAGATCAGAAACTTACTTTTAAGGTTACACAGTGATCCACACTCATATTTGTAAATTTAGGGACACAAAAACACACGTGTTGAACAGATTATTTTATTAATTACTAATAAAATAAAACTTTATTTTTTTAAAATAAACTTGTTTTATAAAATAAAACAAGTTTTATTTTATTAGTAATTAATAAAATAATCTGTTCAACACGTGTGTTTTTGTGTCCCTAGATTTACAAATTTTTTTTTATTTTTATTTTTTTAAAATAAACTTGTTTTATAAAATAAAACAAGTTTTATTTTATTAGTAATTAATAAAATAATCTGTTCAACACGTGTGTTTATGTGTCCCTAGATTTACAAATATGAAAAACTACCTTAGTCAGTCCCTCTGGACCCTTTCCAACATACTCTTTAACCTTTTGAAAACCAGGTGACCATATCTGCACAGCAGTCCATATGAGGCCTAATCAGAGCCTTATATAATGGAACAAGAATTCCTTACTTCTACAAGTCAGTGTCCTATGCATCATTCCCAGAATTCATTGTGTTGTCCTCATAATTTTGCCAACTCATTTGCTATGAACTTTCAATTGGCTTTCTTCTTTTTCCAGGACTGCTTCTTTAACCATGCTACCGGCCAGGACGTATATATACGTCCAGGTTACCATGGATGCGAAGTGCATATTAAAATTGTAATACCATTGACAAAACATTGAAATATATGATGGATACGAAGTGTATGAGGATGCATATTTGATCCATAATGGCCGGTAAGGTGGTTAACTTCTTTTGTCTACCGTGATGTTATTTTTCTATCCTTGCAGGCAACTTCACCATATGCCTCCTGATGAATCAATCAACACTTTCTTCAGAGTTTGCCACTGAGATTCCAAGGTTTGGTTTTTGTTTTCTCTCCTGCTAATATTTCTCACTTCCAATTCTTCTACCCATGGAACTGCCTCAGATTTCTATTATTATTATTATCATTATTATTATTATAGTCAACATTATAATTCTAGTGAAAATTACATGGTCAATCTCACCAACTAGGAGCAAAGATGACTTTCTGATTAATCAGATCCTCTGATGTTAGGACCCAATCCAGAACTCACATGTAAAGTCTTAAGTGCTGGGAGAAAGTGCAGGCTTAATGGAGTAAAACAGCACTGAGAAGGGATAAAGGATAATATTTAATTCTTCCAATATTTCATCTCAATCACTGAGACATTGTCAGATAGTACTATATAAGACTTGCAACATACACACAAAGGCAACATAAAATTAAGTGAAACACATGGATGAAAGACTAGAGTTCTAACTAGGTAGGGGCACCCTCTGTAGGCATCTACTGTTAACAGCCAAGGATGTAAACTGGGATCTCGAATTCAGTGGGATCTCGAAACTGGGATCTGGGATCTCAAATTAAACTTCCCATATTGGGAAGTTTAATGCAACCATATTTATTCAAATTAGGCTGATTTTTGAGAGCAGCTGCAGATTCTCAAAACAGTCTTTCTCTTCTAAATTTACTGCAGTGGAGCATTATGGTCTTTTTCCAATTAATTCTATGAGCAATATCTAAAGCATGGTCTGCAAGGACCGACTAACCAGAGTCAAAACTGCAGATGTATTTTTTTTTATGTTCTTCCATGTGGATGTTGGCTGATCTTCCTGTCTATCCATAGCAGGCCAACTTGCAGGAATACGGAACTAAATATACTCCAGGAACTTAAGAGAACCTCTGTATGACTTTCAAGCTCCACTTGAAATTATCTACCTTTTCTGCAAGTTGGCCTACTATGTACAGATAAAGATCAGCCAACACATGCATAGAACAACATAAAAAATACATCTGTATTCTCTTTAATTTACATGAAAATACAAGGAAATAAGTAAATACTTGAAATAAATAATATTTATTCAAAGCCATATATTAAATTTACTGTGGAAATAGAAAAAAAGACAACAAATTATCCTTCTTAGATATTCTACTGCTCCACTCACAATCAGGTGAATTAATTACTTCCATTTATCGAAAGCCTACTTTCACTGGACACTACATTCAATAGCAATTTGCTCAACATCCCTCACAGAAGACTGGAATTTTCAAAACTTTAGTGCTCACATTGTATGTTCTACACTTCAACAATTACAGCAAGAATGCTTAAACATCAAATGATATATGAAAGTTAGTGGCTTCTCAGAAAGGACCACACAACAGCTCTTTTAATTCATATAATTCTAGCTCAAATAACAAGGAAACAGTGTGTAAAGTTCCAATCTTGTGCATATCTGGCATCTTAGAACCCAGTTCCATAATTCTTATGAATACATATTAGTGGCTACTCTTCTTCCTATTAACAAATTATCATCATGGTTTCCATCTTCAAAAGATAAATGCTCTCTACTGGCTATTCTTGATGTCCACCAAGTTTCTTCTGACTGCCATCATTCTTACTTCAGACAGACTGGATGCTCAGTAGAAAAGGGAATATACGAACACCAGTCTTATATAAGCAACAGGAAAATCTAAGCAGCATTGTTTTATGTATAAATATCAGGCAGCTTTTACCGTTTCAAATCAATCCATTGTTTGCGTTCTACCTTGTAATTAATTACTGCTGACACTGATCATGGCCTGTAATATTCAAGATGAATGTATAGCTTTAAATAAATATTATTTACTTATTTAAGTTAAAGGATATTATATCCCATATTGTTTCTTAGCCAAATAAGAAACTCAAAGCGTTTCATGCCGAATATAGAAACTATATAAAGTTCGGCGATTCCAAGCATAAGCAAATACCTGGATAGTGCAGCAACTGACCCGTGACGGTAGTGCAAGCTGAGGCAACTCATGTAAAAGGTGGAGCAAGCTCCGATCACTATTCTTGATATTTACCCATAATGTAAACTTACTCCTAGGAGCTGTATTATTGTTCAACATTATGAGAGAAGGTCACTACCCAGACCGGTTTCGATCTTTTTTGAGGTCTCATCAGTGAGTAGGTAGACCATGTTAATACCAAGTTTGTAGTGAACAGAACTTACATCCCTTTAACGAGAATTGCCAAGAGGTGTCCTGTTCAAGTATTAATTATAATGAAGAGCCAAAGGCTTCAATTCGGCAACATGAACTTATTTAACTTATTTGGCTAAGAAACAATATGGGATATAATATCCTTTAACTTAAATAAGTTCATGTCGCTGAATTGAAGCCTTTGGCTCTTCATTATAATTAATAATTATTTACTTATTTCCTTGTATTTTCATGTAAATTAAAGCAATTTCATTGCACAAGTGTCTCCTGAAAGAACATCTGCAGTCCTGACTATAGTCAACCGGGTCTTGCAGACCATGCTTTAGATATAGCTCATAGAAGTAATTGGAAATAGACCACTATGCTCCACTGTAGTAAATTTAGAAGACAAAGCCTGTTTTTAGAATCTGCAGCTGCTCTCAGAAATCAGCCTAATTTGAATAAATATGCTTGCATTAAACTTTCTAAAATATGGGAAACACTAATACTTCAAGATCCCAGTTTACATCCTAGGTTGCCAACAGTGGCTACACAGAGGGCACCCCACCTATTTAGGGCTCCAGTCTTTCATCCACATTTCACTTGGTTTTGTGTTGCCTTTGTGTGTGTGCACACGTGCATTATAAGTCTCATATTGTACTACCTGAAGATGTCTCAGTGACTGACACAAAATATTGGAAGAATTAAATATTATTTTTAATCCTTTCTCAGTGCTGTTTTACTCCATTAAGCCTCTAATATGAGCAAATACAGAACTCTTGATCCTCATAATCCCTCTTTCCATATACCATCATTCAAGAATTCTGGAAATTCCACTCCCTTAATACTGTATGTGGTTTCATTTGCCCAGCATATATTGCTATAATGAAAATTTCCCACAATAACTTGCTTTGCACCTGCCAATCTGCATAAATGTTTTCTGCTTATCACCATCTATGTTCCCTGGTATACAGCAACATTGTACTAAATATCTTGCCTGCTTCCATCTCACCATATACTTCCAAAACTAAGTATCACCTTTCAAATTCTCTACTTCGAAAGGACAACTCATCACTTATCATAAGAAACATTCCATCACTCCCATTTATTCTTCCTGTCCTGCCAAAATATACTACACCCTTCTATTCCTCTCAGGACAATATTTTTTGTTAACCACATGTCATTGATTCTAATAATCTTTAGACAAGCTGAGACCAGCAATGCCACCAATTTATTCCCTTTATTCCTGATACTCCTGGCATTTACATTATCAATATTCATATGCCACTTATTATTCTCCCAGATTCCACTAAACTCTGTGGAACATCACACACCCTCCCCTCTTCTAAGCAACTAGCTCTACAAGCAGCAGCATCCTCCACCCCCCTCTACTATCCACCCTGGAAACTCTAGTTTCCCTGTCCTAACACTCACTTGCTCAGACAACAACAATCTCTCCAGATATCTGAACCCCTTCCCAGCTATCTTCTGTCTTCAAATGCACTCCAAGCATTCACATATTCCAAACCTCTTTGACACATTCTCACTATCATGTCTTATGTCTACTATATGTTATTGTATATATATTTTTGTAAGGTAGAAAGGAGAGGTGGTCATCTCACATATATGGTACAGCTTTCAAATGTTAATCAAAGAAAAAAATAATCAGACTTTTTCCATGAAATGTTGCCTTCTCTCTCTCTCTCTCCCCATCTTCCTTCTCACAGTTATTTTCTTACCCAATCCCTAATATTAATCTCAGATCTTTCACCATACATTCATGATACTTCTTGGACCATTCATACCAACTATCACTATCATCTCATCCACATTCTCACACTGTTTCAGTGCCAGTCACACTCTCTAACGTTCTTCAAAGTAACACATACTATTCTGCACATCACCCCGCCCCTCATAGATTCATTCCTTGCTTGCTTACCTTATCGCTCTCTCTCTCTCCCCCCCCCCTCCATCTGACATGCTCCTCCTGGTTCTCTCCCCCACCTGCCTTCCTCTCATCTCTTTCTATCCCTTGTTCCTCTCTTGACTTCCTTTCATTTTCTCTCTTTCCCTGGTTCTCCCATTCTCTCTCATTTCCATAAGTACTTCCACTCTTCTATCTTACATCACTTAGCATTTTAAGTCTCCTAATCCAAATTCACTACAGAACTTTCCACTACATCTATTCCTTTGTCCACATGTATTTGCTATAATGAGAGTCAAATGTAATGACTGTTTTGCCATATCTACTTAGAGATTAATAAAGATGCATACCATCAATACGAGGAAGACTTGGCTTAGGTAGAGGCTCTTCTTCTAGGCTTAATGGTGCTCTTGAATGCCCATGTCCCGTGAGAAGAGGAGTAGCAGGTTGATCTAGTTGACTCAGAGATATGTCCATTAGAGGGCCACGATTGCGTCCTGCATGCAGTCTTCATGTAAGTAAAATTGAAAATAAAATGCAATGAGCAAAAACAAAACAAAAAAAAAGCACAGTATTTCTATTAACATTCACACATATTTTTCTTTAAAGAAAGAAACAAACATCTCAGGATAATGATATTGAACATCTAAAGAAGTGAATGATATATGAATGAGGAAGTTAGCAGGATGAAGCAAGTGTCAAAGGATGACCGGGTAACATTATACAGAGATTCAGTCATTAATAACTGAATCGTTAATTCAGTCATTAATAACAAGGTATATAAGACATGTTCAAAGTGACACACTGAGACAAATATCTGATGCTTTGCATGGAAGGAAGGAAAGGCCTCAGAATTAAGTTGTGGATACAAATGACTTGAATGGTGAGGGAAAAAAAAATGCGAAAAGGGATTTAAGAAAGTTATTGCAAGAGTGAAGGATAATAGTGTTGTTAGGGAAGTGGTTAGCATATTGCCCAGATATAATAGGTGAGTTGAGAAGGAAAGCAGAGAATGAATGGTAACTCTGCTGTGTGAGACAAAGGGTGTATGGAGAGAATTTAAAGGGAAGCTGAAATAATTTAAAGTTGATGAAATGCATCTGAAAATTTTTAAGGTTGGGAACAAGAAGAAGTCACAATGGGCCAAGTCTGGAGAATACGGTGGATGTGGAACCAATATGAACCTCAATTCATGCAATTTTGCCATTGTGATGGCCGATGTATAGGATGGTGTATTGTCTTGATGAAAGAGCATCTTTTTGTGTACCAATCTTGGCCGTTTTTTCTTCAGTTCTTCTTCTTCTTTTAAATGGTTCAACAATGACGCATAATAGACTCCTGTGTTTTACCTTTTTCCAAATAGTCTATCATGATAATTCCTTGGGAATCCCAAAAAACAGTGGCCATTACCTTCCCAGCTGACAAAATGGTCTTCGCTTTTTTTGATGCTCTTTCATTGAGCATTGTCCTCTGTTTTGACTACTGCTTGGACTCAGGTGTGTAGTGGTGGATCCAAGTTTCATCTACAGTCACAAATCAATGCAAAAAATCGTACAAATTGTGATTAAAACATCAACAAACACTGCATTAAATTGTCTTTTCACATGCGTTTTTGATCAACAGTCAACAATCACGGTACCCATCACATACACACACGCGCACAGCTTTTTCATGTGCAATTTTTCATGCAGGATTTTATACACCTGTTCAGTTGAGATACCTACAATCTTAGCAATGTCATGCACTTTTACTCGGCAGTCTTCCATAAAGATACCATGGATTTTGTCAATCATTTCCTTTGTAATGATTTGTCAATCATTACGAAGGTCAGGCGTCCAGAGTGTGCTTCATCTTCGATGGACTTACAACCACGTTTAAACTCATTTATCCAAAAATAAATAGTCTTTAAAAAAAAAAAAGGTGCAGAGTCCCCATGAATTACATCTAACTTGGCTTTGATCTGCATGGCCGTCAACTTCTTCAAATAAGCGTTTTATCACTGCACGAAACTAGTTTTTCTCCATTTTTATGAAAAATGTGAACATGGTCATTTTAAATGTTTGCCAAACAAGAACTATGCGTTGCACATGGCTTAAATTTTGCCAAGGGGTCATAAAAAAGATGATACATGCCGACACTAGTATGAATGAACGAATTGTGTTGCCATCTATTGGAAATTTATCAAACTTTTCAAACAACCCTCACATGGGAATATTTTGAAGCTATTTGGTGTGAGGTTGAAATTAACATAACAGTATATCGAATAAGATGTTATGGGCTGAGAAACGCAGAGAGCACTAATTGTGAAATGTTTAGACACACTGGTTGGGCATGCAAAAACAAGGTGATCCTAATGGGGAATTTTAATTACAGGAATGTGGACTGAAAAGAGGAGACAGTGTATGGAAATAAGGAGAGTGAATTTGTTTATTATCAGACAATTAACTATTTTAAGAATGTGATGCAAGCAACAGGAAGTTTGAAGATACTGGATTTGGTGATATCCTCTCAGTTGTACCTTATTCACAGATTGTGAATAAGGTACAATACTGCTGTCAGTTGGTGAGAGTGATTATGAAGTACTGATCTGAAAGATTGTCAAACAGAAAATGATTGCAGCCAAGGAGGGATAATACACAGTATATGTGGAATTATAAAGGGGATAATTATGCAAAAGTTTCAAAATCAGCTATCATCAATACCATGAGTCGATGAGCTATAGGAAAAAACAAGTCGACAAAGCACAGAACTGATGAGAAGCAGTCACACGAGCAATTTACATAACACAGTTCTGCAAATAAATAGAGTAAGAGTGAAATGGATGAACTGTAAAATCAGATAAGTAGAGTGGGAAAAGAAGATGGTATGGAAGGAGGTACAAAACATTCAGTAGTGACAAGATGCATGAGAAATATAAAATGCAGACTAGAAAGGTGAAAAGCATGGTAAAGAAAACATACAAAGAGGAGAATAGCTAGTCAGGTCAAAACTAATTCAAGGAACTTCTATGAATGCATCTGCAATATGGCAAGCAAGAGTAAAAATAATTATGGAATGGCTATTGTTGTTGCTATATGCCATCTAGTCATTTTTTGACTCTTGGTGATCATGTGGCAAAGACTCTCCATCCCACTTGGCCTCTTGTCCTTTCTTTCAGCAACTGTAATTTCAAGTTGGTAAATTCTTTTATGCTGTCCATCCAGCTCTTTTGCGGTCTTCCTCTCCTTCTCATGCCCTCAATCTTACCCAACATAACTGCCTTTTCCAATGATTCATCTACTCGCATAATATGTTCACAGTACATCAACTTCTGTTTAACAATCATTGCCTTCTTTATATTCTCTAAAGCTTTCTTATTGGTCATTCTTGCAGTCTATGGCACTTTTAATAGTCTGCTCCATGCCCATAATTTAAATAAACCAATTTGCTTTCTTCTTAATAATCTAGCTTTCACATCCATACATCACTACTGGAAATACCATTGCTTTGACAATTCTAACTTTTGTGGCCTTACTCACACCTCTTTTTTCAGAATTTTTGTCATGTTTAACATAGCTTTTTTTCTCATGACTATCCTTCTTTTAATTTCATCTTCACATTTAGCATCATTTCTGATTCTGGATCCCAGTAAATCATAACTTTCAGCAATCTCTATTTTGTCTTCCTCTATTATAAATTCATCTAAACTGTCATCAGTCTTCATTTTTGTTTTGTTGATGTTTAAATTCCCTGTAACTTCATAGAAACAGGAATTAAGATAAATGGAATTGATATTAACTAGCTACGGTTTGCAGATGATATAGCAGTTATAGCTGATAACAAAAACAAACTGAAAGCCACCCTAACAAAGATGGAAGAAATCTTCGCACAGTACAGCCTAAAAATTAATTATAAGAAAACAAAATTATTAATTACAAGTAAAGCAAATCCAATGAAAATAAACCTGGAAATAAATAATAACCTACTACAACTGGTATCCTCTTTTAAATATCTTGGAAGTCTTATCACAGAAAATGGAAAAAACCAATCAGATATTAAAGCACGAATAATCCTAACCAAAAAAGCATTCTATAACAGAATAAACATTTTTACCAGTAAAGGACTTAGCATCCAGCTCAAAAAAAGGCTAGTGAAAACATACATATGGAGCATTGCATTATATGGTTGTGAGGCCTGGACTCTAACAAAACAAGACATGAAAAAGTTGGAGGCATTTGAACTTTGGTGCTGGAGAAAGATGATGAAAATTAGTTGGACAGAAAAGAAAAGTAATGAAGAAGTTCTGAATATAGTTCATGAAGAGCAGTAATTAATGAAACACATCAATAAGAGAAGAAAAAGCCTAATTGGATACCATTTGAGGCATGGGGGACTGATTGCAGAAATAATGGAGGGGACTAGAAGGAAAGAGGCAACGAGGCAACCAAGAATTTCATATATAAATAACATAATGATGCTAACTGGCGCTAAGAGTTATGAAGAGATAAAAAGGAAGTCACAAGACAGGATGTTGTGATGTGCTGCTATATTTACCAATCTTCGGATTGATGCACCAAAGAAGAAGAGATGTTTAAATTAAGCCTGACTTGGTTACTTTCCATCTTAACCAATTGACTCAATTACTCCAGATCATCCTTCGTTTCTGATATGAGGATTGTATTATCTGCATATCTTAAATTATTTATTTTTCTGCCACCAATCTTAATTCCAGATGGGTCGTTGTCTAAGTCAGCCATTCTTATAATATATTCATTATAAATATTAAAAAGATATGGTTTACAACTTCTAATCTAGAGGTAAACTTCCCTGTAACTTCATTTGTCTTTCTAAACTGATCTCTTGTTCTATCCATAATATTGCTTTTTTCAATTTCCTTGCACTTTTTGTTTAGATGTTTTTTTCTTATCTTTCCTTCCCTGTCTCTGGAAATCTACACTCAGTTGTCTTATCCTGTCATTGTTTCTCTGAAGTTTCATTTTCTTCTTCTTTTCACTGCTATTTGAATAGCTTCTTCTGACAGCCATTCACAATCTTTCTTTCTTGTTGCTTTACTTAGTTTTCTTTGTTTCTTCTATTAATGTATATTTTGTTTCTTCCTGCAGTTCTTCTAATTCTCTTCCTATCCTCTCCAAACTTTTTAATTTCTTTCTGACTTCTACTTATTTATAAATCATATAAATGCTTCATTTATATGATTTAAATCAAATCTGATGTTGTCCTTTTATTTTTTCTTCTTAGCCCTTAATTTCAATTTAACTTCAGCTATCAATGATCTGTCTCACAGTCTGCACCAGGTAGGTGTTTTAGCTGCTTGGATAACACTTCTCTACCTTCTGCTGGAGACAATATAATCTATCTGATTTCTGTATTTACCATTAGGTGAAGCCCAAGTGTACAGTCTTCTTTTATGTTGTTGAAAGCAAGTGTCTGCAATAAAACAACAATTCTCGACACAAAACTCCAACATCTTTTCTCCTGCTTCATTCCACAGTCTTAAACCAAACTTTCCACTAATGCCTCATTCTTCTTTTTCTCCCACTTTTGCATTCCAATCACATATCAAGAGAAAACCTATTTTATGAACACTGTATACTACTTGTTGCAATCTAGTGTAAAATTCTTCGACTTCATCTTCACTTGAATCTGTAGTGGGTGCATACACTGGATGTGCCTTTATTCTAATTAGGATTAGGAATGGCTATACTGGTGAATATTTATGGTGGTCAAGTGACAATGACAAAGAATATAGTGGAATTACTTAACCCTTTGAGGAGTACATTAAAAATACATATCTCACTTACATGGAGTGAGGATTCCCCCCCCCCCCGCAAATATAAAAAAATTATGTGATTAAATGAATTCAGAAATATTCCAATTAGAAAATCAACATTTGTTAGGACAAAACAAACATATTTTTCAAGTTACTTGAAAACATATTTTTCAATGGATTAATAAGTGCTTCATCAGAATATGTCACAATTGTAATTCATGCTTTGCAAACACCTAGATGAGAGGCAAATGATAAGTGACTTAGAAGAGAATCAACCAGAAGAGTACCAAGTGTTGATTGGCCTAGATGTTAATAAAGCTGTGGGAATGGATGATATATCACCACATATTTTTAAGTTATTTGCAAACCCTTGACTGGGAAAAAGTATTTAAGTGCAAGAAATTGAAAATAAGGAAATGGTTTTGTATGAAGATTTGATGATAAGAGGACTGCTTAATGAGAAAGTGATAAAAGCATATCATAAGCAGTGCTGCATGTGTCTTATAGAAAAGTCTTTAATTTTAGTGAATATTTGTAATTTTAGTAATTATATTTTGGTAATATCTTACTTATTTTAGATGATAAAACTGAATGTGTGTATCTGTTTGTGAAATATAATAATAATACAAAAGTGAATAGGGAAAGTATTAAAGTAAAAGAAACTGTAAATAAGGAGAAAGTATTGTAAAGAGATTTGATGATAAAAGTAAACTACACTACTAGGTGAGGTATTGATGATGGCTAAAGAACTTCAATCAACCAAATTCAATGTAAAACAGAATTTTAGGTCTAGGGAGATGGCTCGTTTCAGGCAATCTGGTGTGAGATAGAGACCAATAGGACAAAATATATTGTTGGCTGCTGCTGCTATAGACCAGGGGGTCCACAATAAAATGTAGATGTCATGCATTAGTAGAATAGCACAATGAGTGCAGGCCAAACAATTATTATTGGAGATTCCAACTATGAGGACATAGATTGGACGGATGAAAAGGGACATGGAAAGATGGAAGTGAAATTTATATAGTTGTTAAGGCATAATTACCTGAAACATGTTATAGAAAGAACTAGGAATTTGAGAGTGCTGGATCTAGTATGAGCATCAGAAGATATAATTCTGCTCCCAACTGGGGAGAGTGACCATGCAGTCTTGTTCTGGAAGGTTACTAAAAATGTGGAACTCTCAGTCAAGAAAGGGTTTGTGTGGAACTGCAAAACTGTTGATTATAACAAACTTAGGTGGCAACTAGGAGCAGTTCCATGGTTTGAGAAGTTTTAGAGAAGCAGTATCAGACTGAATAGCCAAGATCAGGAGGATAAATAAGTGAGGATTATGTGGACGAGTAGAGATATAAAGCACGAGTTGCAAAAAAAAAAAAAAAATAGAAAGAAAGAAAAGAAAACACTGTGGAGGAAGTGATCAGCATACTCATGAGAGCAGTACAAAGTGCAAATAAGAAGGTTTACTATGTAAGAAAGGCAATGTAATGTAAGAAAGGCCAAATCAGATTATGATAGAAAATTAGCTAAGCAGGCCAAAGTAAATCCAGAAGACATTCATTTTGCTCCTTTCTTTAAGTCCAGAAGAGTTTTTTTCATTATAAAGTAAGTAAGAGGAAATATGATTATGGAAGGACGACATTAATCAATGCTGATGGTAGGAAGACGACAGAGACAAAAGAAATAGTTGAGTTGCTGAGTGGTCATTTTGCAAAAGGTATATATTATCCAGGTGAAGATTTAAGTTATTGATATGACAGAGATACATGCCAAAATTGAGGCAGATGAACAGGAGGTGGTCAGCATATTGAAAAATGTCAATATGAATACAGCAGTGGGATTGGATATAGCATGCCGCCTGTATACTACACTACTTGGAAAGAAGTCAATGGACACCCCCCCTCCCATGGGCAAAATGCATTGTGCCATGTAATGAGTCATGTATTTGTAGTAGTGGGTATGAATTGGAGGAACATGATGCTCCCGAGTTGGAGCAACTGTGTCCAGGTGAAATGACTGAAAGAAGGGAACTGATGGAGTTTGAAAGAGGCCCTGAGATAGGAAGCTGGTTGCAGGCATATCTGTTCAGCAAATTGTTCATAAATTAAGCCATCCCAAGTCAACAATCAGCGATAAGATACTGATATGGAAGAGCAGGCAGTCAACTGCAAGTGTTACCTGCAGTGGATGCTCCACCAAACCTGACTGTAGAGTGCTACAAAGGATAACATGTAGAAACCACTATTCGTCAGTGACATGTTGAATGTAGAGTTCCAGGCATCAACTGGAACAAGAATCTGCATAAAAACATTCATAACCGAGAATCACAACATGGGTTTCCATGGTATGACCACAATATGCAAATCCCACATAACCTGAACCAACATGCCATGGTGCAAACAGCATGTACAGTGGGACATGGAAGTGTTATGGAGCAATGAGTCATGCATCAGGTGAGGTCAAGAAACATCACCCCTGCAACAGTCCAGGATCTCATTACATGCCTACAGGAAGAATGGTCCAAATTCCTATTGATCGCTATGATATGCTTGCAGAAATTATTCCCAATAGGATTGCTGCAGTCATTGCAGCAAAAGGAACCTACATCTTATTAAGGTGGGTGCTATGGCTGTTTATTCCTCACATGTCCATTGACTTCTTTCCAAGCAACGTATTTGAATGTACAAGAGAACTAGCATTACATCTGATGAAGTAGTTCAATTTAAGTGTTAGCTCAATTAATATATCAGGAGTAGTTGTTACAGTATTGGAAAAGTTCGTTAAAAGTAAAATCCAACAGTGGTTGGATAGGGATATGATACTGTATGGCAGGCAGCATGGCTTTGTAAAGGGTAGGCCCCTGTCTTAGTAATCTATTCATATTTTATAATAAAGTGACAGCTTAATTGAATAAAGAAAATGGCTACATCATGATACTGCTGGACTCTGCAAAGGCATTTAATAGAATACCACATGGGAAAACTCTTACAAAAGTTGGAGCAAATGGGAATGGATATGAAGCTAATAGCATACATAATGAGGGTGGCTGAGTGACAGACATATAGTATATAGTAGAGTGGAATCTAGGAGAATGAGAGTGACTAGTGGAGTACCTCAGGGTTCAGTACTAAGGCCACTACTCTTTCATCAATGACATAGGGAAAGATTTATGAGGGAATATTCAGTTGTTTGCTGATGATACAAAACTGGGATGACAATAGTTGATAAAGGTGATGTAGATATCCTGCAGTATAATTTACATAAATTGGCATTGTGGACAAAGGCTAATGATTGTCAATTTAATGTTGTAAAATGTAAGGTTATGTACTTCAGGTTCAAAGGGGGTACATACTGTGTATCACATTAATGGTATCAGATTGCAGGAAGCTAGAGATGAGACTAGACTTGGGGATAATGGTGGATAGAGAGTTGAAGTTCAGAAGGCAAGTTGGTAAAATACCTCAAAGGATTCTGGTGAAAAACAGGATAACAATTAAAGATAGGGAGTTATTATCCCACTTTATAAGGCTATGACTCAGCCACATCTTAACTATCATGCACAGATTTGGTCAGTTGGGTTTTTTGGGGATCAGAAGGTGGTAGAGATGATGCAGAGACAAGTGACCAAGCTGGTGATAGGAATGCTGAAAATAGACTGAAGATGTAGAAGTTACAAAGTTTAGTTGATAGGATGAAAATACACAATGGACATTAATATCTATCATGCCTGAAGTTATGTAAGAGTGTGATTAATAAACATGAGCAGCAGACCCTTTCTTTTTTTTTTTGCATGGAGAGTAGTGAATGAGTGGAATGGATTGTCAGTTTGCGTGCACCCTGACAGTGAATGAGTTTAAGGAGAAGTTGTATGTACAAAAGTTAGTATTGGTCTTCCACGATCATTCTCCAGACTCCATGGAGATACCATATAATAACAGAATACAGGAATGGGCTGATGGATATAGGATTTTCTATGATGTTCATGGATTTGTGAAGGGTAGATCTTGTATTAAGAAGCTACTTGCATCTTATAATAAGGCAAAGAATGTATTGGATAAGAGAAATTCATATAGAGTGGTATTATTGGATTTTGAAAAAAGCATTTGATAGACTGCCACATGAAAAGTTCATATATAAGTTGCAAAATATGGAAATCAATAACATGATGGGTGGAATGGAGACAGATTCCCATAACGATGCTAGCAAGTCATATATAATGGAACAGTGTCACAAAAGGAAGTGACCATTGGTGTACCTGAAGGTTCAGTTTATCCTTGCTGTTTAACTTATTTGTTAATAATATTTCATGTGGAATGATTACAGGCCTTCAATTATTTGAAGTGCAAAATTGGAAGAATTAAGGAGTGCTGCTGATGTTAATTCCCTCAGAAAGAATTTGAACAGACTTTTATCTTGGACAAACAAGTGGGGATGTACTTATAATATTAATAAATGCAAAGTGCTGCATGGAGTGCAAAGATATAAGACTGTGCTTCAGGAAGCAAATGAGATCTGGGGAGGGGGTGATGAGTGACAGTGGAATGAAGTTCAGAGGGCACACTGCAAATGTTGCAAAGACTGATATAGTATTGCTGCTATGATAATGGGTACATAAGGAGTAAGAATAAGAGTGTGGTGGTGCCACTGTACTAGACATTGATCAGACCCCACATGGACTACCTTGTTCAAATTTGGCCACCTAATTTTCATTCTGATGTGGAAACACTGGAGAGGGTGCAGAGGGCAAATGACCTGACAATATCAAGCTTCAGAAATGTTGATTATACAGAAAGATTGAGAGAATGTAATGTCGACTGTAGTTTGGTGGAACCCATGAAAAGAAGTGGTATGATAGAGACCTTTAAGTTAGTGAAGGGATTTTACTGGACTAATACTGAAAGGGATTATAAAAAGCATGGAGGGTGAAAACCAGAAGAATAAGAGACCATCCCTGGAAGTTGTGTAAAGATGTGATGAATGATGAATCAGATTTTTTGTATGGAGAAAAGGTGAGCGGAATGTATTGTCAGAATGCATTAATAAATGCAGGGAGATTATAAGTTTAAGGCTCAATATGACAGATATACTGCTAGTTAAATAGTTTGTGGGATGGTCAGTTCAGACTATCCCACAATGAGCTTGCTGACTTCATTGGAGGTTGCTATAATAATAAGCAGAATTAACTTTTTATTTAGTTATTATTAGTTAATATTTCACCTTAGTCACTGAAACATTACACAGGCATATGATTGTTCTGCTAATGATCTCATGATGACAGTCTCCAGATATTTATTAGAGTGAGGCACTCATATTTATTCAAGTTAATTAAACCTGATATTGTTACTTATATAATTTTTAGTTAATTCTATGCTAATAAAAATTACATAAGTACGTATTAAGTTTAATTAATTATCATGGCTTATGTTCCAACTTGTCAAGTTATTTATTCAGGTTAGGAGAATGTTGTAGAGCTATGGTACACTCATATTTACATCTGCATAATAGAGAGGTTTTTCCACTAGATCTTATGGTCTGTGTCTGTGGCATGATGAGCAATTCCAGAAATGCTGCAGTGTAGATACTGCATGCATTTTCTACACTCATTCAAGTCAAATACTGGCTGTTCTTCCATTCTGACCAAAATATTTCAGTTTTTCAGGAGCAAGGAATATTTTAGGCACTAGGGTGAACTAGGTAATGAAGAGGATCTTTTGGCAAAGGAAGAATCAAAGAAATGGCTGTGGATTTTTTATAATCTGGGTTTTGGGAGAGCACAAGGAGTTTTGTTGATTTTGTAGAGGAAGTCAGTGGCTAAAAAGGAGAAGATTCATAGATGGGGCTGATTTCAGCGAAGAGGCTGCTATGTCTAAACCAATAGTTCCCAAACTTATCTGGCTACCCCCTTTTCCAAAAAAAATTTATTCAGCATCCCCCTGGAAACTACTTTCTAAGAGCTGACCAGCTCTACCTGATACATATAAAAGAAAATCATATGAAAATTGGAGTTTTTCCAATTTTCATACGATTTCCTGAGTTTTAAATGAACCAAAAAGATAGACACAGAAATAAATTTGTGTTTTATTATGCATGTAGTAGAGATTTTTGAAGTTTGAAAATGAGACACCTTGGAACTGAAATTTTAAAACTATTTATTGAAATCAACAAAAGAAACAAATTCCTCATTTGTTGTTACTTCTATCAGTTCTTCTTGTAATTGTAAAAAATCTTCTATGTTTATACCTGAAAACAGGTCCAAAACACAATTGGGTATTTTTATTTCAAGAATATCTTTAAAATAATTGGTTGAAATCACAATGGAGAGCCTCCAAGTGCTGGCAATAGCTGAGCACATCTTCATCACATTTTCCAACTGTTCATTTCTGCTTTCTTCCTCTGTGGAAAATAAAGAGATGGCGGTGGTTTCGTTTCAATGCTCATCACAAGCCAGTGTAGATTTAACTGTTTATATGTATGTTCTTGGAAATTATATGGAAAAAAAAAAAAAAAAAAAAAAAAAAAAAAAATTTATATATATATATATATATATATATATATATATATATATTTTTTTTTTCATAAAACTATATATATATATATATATATATATATATATATATATATATATGTTTTTTTCCAGTTAACGTGTAGAGGTGAGTACATGCACCCACAGACTACCACTATTTGCACACAGTTTAACTTTTTTGTGGGGAGGGGGGGTTGTGGGGGGAAATGGCATGTTTATGTCCTTGTAATGGTGTTTGAGGGAGTTTGTTATGTGTGTGTGTGTGTGTATTATTATATTTATAATAATAATATATCTGTACAAATTTCTTCTTTGTTATATTCTACTAACTAATTCTGTCCATTGTTTTTTATTATGCTGATTTGCTGCATCTCTTTCTTCATTATTTAATTTTTATACTTCTTGTCCTCCATATATACTTGTATTTTATCAATAAATCTATCCCAAGAATAATCTTGGTGACTTCATTATGGTTTTAGCTATTTTTCTTTTTTTTTGTGTGTGTGTGTGTGTGTGTGTGTGTGTGTGTGTGTGTGTGTGTGTGTGTGTGTGTGTGTGTGTGTGTGTGTGTGTGTGTGTGTGTGTGTGTGTGTTTCTGTTTCCTTTGTTTTTGAAGGAATGATCTGTATGCTAATTGTTTCTCCTTTATAGCATTTTCTATATCATAATTATAATAATCATAAATCTAATATTCTAATATCATAAATCATAATTTTAATACTTTCAATACTTTATTTTTCTTTCCAAGTACTTCAAAGGCAGCCTTATGAATTATCTTTACTAAAGCTTCCTATTCTTCTTCCATATCGTCACTTATTTTGGCTTCATTTAGGCATACTGTTCATCATGACTGATATAATGTACTTTCTTCTTACATATACACACACAGACCTACACACACACATATATACAGTGGATTCCAGTTAATTGGGCTCCATTAAGAATAGCATAACTTGGCCTTTAAACAAAGTTGCAAATCAAGAGAATTTAAAAGGTGTGTGTACATAACACAAAACACATGTTTAGACAAGTTTTTTTTGTTTATTGCATAGAAAATTACAGACTTAAAAACAATTCGCTTTAATTGCCTTCCTGCATAAAACAGAGTTGTAATCCAGTAATATATTTTCTAACATGCAAGTAGTCACTTGTTCAAGCTCGGGAATGTTATTCTCATCACTTTCTTTTTCCTTTAATGTCCTCTGATGTTTTGCTTCAATTTCCTTCTCAAAATTTACATAATAGTATTGAAGATGATGACCAATGGATGCAAATGCTTCACAGTTTCTGATGTGGATCACATCTAATGGGACATCATTATCACAAGTAGCATATCCACGAATGAATGCTTAAAATTAAAACCATACTGAGTAAAACAATTTTGAATGGTCTTGTTGATTATTCTGCACCAACTACTAGCTATAAATTGTACTGTATGTAAAAGATTTTTGTACTGACCTCCTTAGCAACATCAAGAATCAGTAACATTTTTCTTGACTTCTGTTGTTATTCCATGTCCCAACACAAACTAATTCTTAAAAAATTCAAACATTCACACATTTTTGTTCGCATCATACTGAACTGGTAAACTCTCAATTCTAATTCCTTTAAAGCATTGACAAAGCAATAACTAACAGCTTTCGTTTACTAGTTCCTGACATTTGAACAGAATAACAGTGTTATATGATCTGCTTTCATTGAGCCAAACAGTGTAGCATGTTTATAAACAAGGAACCATCCATGACACAATAAAAAGGTCCTGTTTCATCAGTATTAAGAGTGTCATCAGCACTAAATTTCTGAATCAAGATTACATAATTTTTCTAACACCCAGATTACTGGCTGGCCCAATTAAATGAAATTGTGTCCTAAATAAACAAAGCAAATTCTTGTTATATTCTCATTTTGTTCTTCTTCAGACCTTTCCCAATAAAATAAGTGCTCTGATTAACCAGTATACCAATTAACCAGAACTTACTGTATGTACACACACACATATACATTTTTTAAAGCTTTGGAATTGTTCTATACAGCACTTTTTTTTTTTTTTTTTTTTTTTTTTTTGCAAACCAATATTTTGGTTTGCAAAAAAAAATTTTCAACTTTTCTTACTGGAAAAGTTGAAAATTAAAAGCATACGACATCCATGTGTCGTCGTTAATGAAGATACCAGTGCACCATACTGTGCATACTATCTTGGGGGGGGGGGGAACATTAGTTCTATTCCATCTGAGAGTGACCTCATGTTCTAGAGCAAGTGCAAACATAGACTAGTACCACAGAGAAGGTAATATTTTTTTTTTATTGTTGCTTAATTGCATTAGACATTACAAAAAAAAACCAGCAAGAATCAAGCAGTGTTAAAGTGATAGGCAATTGTTGCAATGCCTCTGTGTTGCATGGGAACATATAAAACCATCTGGTGGATTCACTGAACTTACCTTTGAACTAATCAAACTGGGAAACTAATACCAGTTGAATGGAAACAAATCTAGCAAATATGGAGGCTGTTATAAAGCATTGCTAAGAAGCACTTCGTGTTAATATCTTGTGTTAAAATTTAGTTTTGAAACCTTATGGAAATTCTATCCCAGTCTTGCTAGTTAATTACCCAATATTTTGAACTGCTATTTATTTATGCTGCTGTTTCATCATCTTTTTAACACTCATGATGCTCCAGAGTACTTTTGAATGAAGTCTTTCCTCTTTAAATTGACAGTACTACTCAGAATTGTGTATATCCCATAACAACATTACCATGTATTTCAGTAGTAATTTTGTCAAATGAAAAAAAAAAAAATAATAATAATAATAATAATACAAACACTGCTTAATACTTTCAAGCATGTCAAAATTACTGTGAAACATGTTGATGAAATAAAAAACAGGTTTAGTATTATATGGCAACTAACAGCTTGTGATTTAATCCCAAAAAAGACTGTCCTGAAGATACAGACATTCCAGCATTTTGCTGAATCATGCATATCAGTAAGCATAAGAAGAAGGAAAGGCACAAAAAAACAATATTAAATTGGCAAAGATTTCCAATTCTTGTTTTAGGGATTCTTCAGAATCAGGTCATTATATCCATAATACATCAGCTCACCATCCATCTCAAAAATATGGTATCATAAAATCTTTAGTATCCAGAAAATACAAGATTTATTCTTCTGAAGACTCCCTAAAACAAGAAATGAAATTTATCAAAGAAACAGCCTTACTAAATGTATATAATCCAATAACAGCCCAAAAAATAATTAACTTCTCTTCTACAAATCAACCCAGACAAGAAGAAGCCCACAAGACTCCCATTCCATATATTAAAGGCATCTCTGAATGTGTGGCAAAAATTATGAGAAAATATAAACTCGTTACTACCTACAAACCAATCGACCAAGTTCACAACTTGCTATCTTCTCCAAAAGACAAACTCTCACTACTGATACTACCTAGCTTATACCAAGTATCACGTTTGTGTAACTTGTCTTATTATGGACAAACAGGAAGATCTATAAATAAATGTATCTCTGAACATCAAGACCACTTCCTCCTTATCAAACCTTGCAAATTTGGCCTAGCACAACATGGAATCAAAAATGCTAACCACAGGATCAAATGGCAACACACCAAGTTACTACATAGATCCACATATAAACATGAACGATTATATAAAGAAAGTGCTGAAGCCTTACTTCATTGACCTAATCTTAATCGAAATGACACAGTCATTTCGATTAAGATTAACTGAATTCGATTAAGATTATTCCAAAAGTGTGGGAAATTGCTATCTTCAGGTGTATTCAATAAGTTATCGGCTATATTTTAATTTAAGTAATTTTAATTTCAGCCCAGTAGTTTTTAATCCATAAACACACAACCGTATGCATAGAGAGAGATTCTAATTTAAGCATCCACACTACTGTTTTTTATTTTTTTGAATTCAATTCCTACTGTTGTTCGTTAGTTGTACTGATGATGTCTTATGAATATATAAGACGAAATATTTACATAATATAAAAGTTATTTGCTGTGACATACATGTTATTCTATAGTTATTCTACTCAATGATCACTCTCCAAGAAAAAACAGTCTAGTCCTCAAACCTTGCTAACCACACTCTTACTCAATTTCTGAAAATGACCCCACACATTACTGATTTGCAACAGTGTTACCATTATTTTTTCTCTCAACATTTATACTAAGGGAATACAGACTTAGATAATGTTTATTTATTAATAGCAAAGTTTTTTTTTTCCTGAAAATTACCTGTACCTTGATAAATTGTTTTTCTCATCTGGGCGTTCTGCAGTGGACAGACGAAAGTTACCTACATCAGAATGAATTATATTTATTACTCTCAAAATCTTCTATATTCTATGTTTCTATGTAATCATTGTTACAGTAATAAAAATTGTGGATAAGTCATGTTTACTACATGCTAAATTAAAAACACTTTCAATGTTTTTTAGCTCAGAATATACTTTAGCAATTCACTACTATTTGGATAATATCATATTTGGTGATATTATTGATTAACCATCTTAACAATAATGGTGGCATAAAAATCCCAAAAATTTGGATGGCACACATTCAGCCCACTTAGTTTCCAACAAACCTTGACTTTAGGACTCTAAGCAAATTTTCAGCTTTTATTGGGCACACTATCCATACCAGTTGGTTGTAACTTATATGTATATTTATATAAGTAATTTTTTTTTAATTTTTTTATTTATTTTTTATTTATTTTTTATTTATTAATTTTTTCCTTTTTTTGTAAGCATGTTGCTCTCCAGCTTAATTTAATTTTGTAACCTAATAGATGATGATGATAATAACAATCAAACTCTAGCTTTGATGTAGTAAGTTTTTTTTTTTTTTTCAACCAGAGGTCAGGCCAGTAGTGTAATGGTTGGTCAGTAACTTTAGCATGCCATGTAGATTGTAGTGCAGCTTGTTTCTTTGTGTGTGTGTGTGTGTATATATATATATATATATATATATATGTGTGTGTGTGTGTGTGTGTGTGTGTGTGTGTGTATACTCCAGATGATGACCTTAATATGAAGGTCATCATCTGGAGTACACACACACACACACACACACACACACACACACACACACACACACACATATATATATATATGTGTGTGTGTGTGTGTGTGTGTGTGTGTATACTCCAGATGATGACCTTAATATGAAGGTCGAAACGTCGAGTATTTATTTTGGTTTATATTAAACTAAAGTTTTACTCCAACATGATAGTTGTTTCCATAATTTTCATAATGTATACATATCATGTAGCATGTCCTAATCAGTTCATGTTTTGATTACAGTTGAGTTGAGAGGAGAATGCACTATTAAAGTTCGAAGGAGCAAAATGGATAGCTTCAGTAATGAAAAACTAAATAACCTAATCAATGTTTTCTTTTTAAAAAAAAAAATAATAATAGTAAATGGAAATTACTTCCCAGAACTTTACGAATAGTATGCAATCACAGGGAGTAAGATGAGAACATAGCATTCAGAAGTTTTGGGGAAAAGATGATCAAATTTAAATCTGCTGGAACAAAGAATCTTCATTTGGTTCCAAAGAACTCTGTTTGGTGTTCATCACATGGAAAACAAGGCCAGACTTCTCACATTCAAAATATTTAATGCAATTCTAATTCTTGCATTTTAATATTAGCAGAATGGTTGGTCTGTCCAAAATAACAAACTTAATATGAACAAGACACTTGACATACACCTAGCATGAAAAGAGTAAGTAATCTTTGCTAGATGGTAGAAAAGATCACAGCTTCCAAGTTAGTTGGAAGGTGGTACATAGATTTCGCTTGTGAAGAATTGATGCTATTTGTTCAAATGTGCTTTTAAGGTAGGGTTTGAAAATTCTTTTCACATCAGATTGTAGCAAGGCTGAGAGATGATAGCTGTTGATAATTTTCAGGATGACAGTTTCATTATAACCATTAGTCGCCAATGCAATTTTTATTTTAATAGTCTAACAAAAGAAAATTAGAAAAGTAGATTATGTCTTCTGTGCTTGATGATAGTGTGAAGATGGATGGATACAAGATGGACGGATACATCTGCCAGTAAAGGAAGGTTTTGATAAAGGGAAAATTCAATACTGTCTGTAGGAGTATGGATTATTAAGATATCTAAAAAGGGGAGACTGTTGATGGATTCCTGCTCAATAGTGAACTTGATATGGGAGTACACGGATCCAGAAATTGTAGTAATTCTGTCTGTGAGTGGTACTAAACTGTGAGGATACTATAATGAAAAGAAACCAGATATGAGATTGAGGGAAAATGGTACTGAAAATTTGACTTTCTAGGTGTTCCATAAAATAATCAGCTAAAGCAGGTGAGAGATGCTCATCATTGTACCTTCAATCATCTTGTAGAGCTTATTCTGCCATGTAAAATAACCAGCATTGATAGTGAATTTAAACAGGATAGCAATGTCCTCAGGGAAATCAGCTTGTAAAAATCAAAGAGTTCCCTGAAGTGGTATGTTAATGAATAGGAAAACTGCATCAAAGGAAACTGGTATTTTATTATCCAGCAGATGCAGACCTTAATTTTATTTTTGAAATCAATGTTGTTTTTAATATAAGAGTGGCCAGTGAAGTTTTGAAGAAGATTAGAAAGATATTTGGCAAGATGATTGCATTGGCTTTCCTACTTGCCAACTACAGGATGTAATGGATAACCATTTTTGTGAACTTTTGGTAAATCACAGATATGTGGAGCATGCACATAACAAATCTGCAACTTCTCAACAGTAATGGCATCCCATGAATGTACACAGCCCAATAATTTATTTAATTTGTTTATTTGGATCTGAGTTGGGTCCCCACTGATCACACTATCTTACTCCAGGATAGATCACACTAGTTGATCTATCCTGGAGTAAGACATTAAATTTACAATTATATTCTATAGCCTTCATCAGAACAGACATTACCTTTATTAGAGTTAGAAAATTTTAGAATCAAAGAGACCACAATTTCCCCCCCCCCTTTATGTTAAACCCATATACAAGAGGTTGGTTGATCAACCTCTAGTATATTGATATCATGTATGGGTAGTACTGTGTATGCTCTGATTGCATACCAATCTCAAAGTTCTGGGAAGTGTTTGCATTATTTCTTTTTTTTTTTTTTTAATATTCATTAGGTTATTTAAGTTTTAGTTACAGAAGCTATCTGTTTTGTTCCTTTGAACTCTAATAGTGCATTCTCCTGTCAACTCAGCTGTGACTGAGACATAAGATAGTAAGTACATTCTACATGACTCGTTTTGTGATTCATGTTTTGAATGTAGTTAGCTAATCACTTCTCTCCCTGACAATGCCCATGTAACACTGGATGAAACATACTGGAGTATGTTAACATGAATAGAATATATCAGAACTCCAGTTCTAATATATTCTATTCATGTTAACCATCAAAGAGATAACATGTCTAGTACACATGTTCTTTTAAGTCATCTGATCACTTGATCAGATGACTTAAAACTTTTAAGTCATCTGATCTTGCATGTAATTTACAAGTGAAAATTGAGCCTATAGCCATCAATGAATTTAAAAGCATCAGAGAAATGTTCAACTGTCTGAAGACAGTACCAGATATATCTCAGCTATTTATTCCATATAACCTCAAAATAAATATATGACTAACATAAAAACTGACCAATGAACAAGAGTTTACATTAACTGACTAATTTATTAAATAAATAAAGTCAATATTCAAATTGATTTTTTTCAAATTATCATCCCATTACTGATTGATCCTCATAATGTCCTCATATTCATAAGGAGAGCATGTATCAATAATTTGACAATATTCATCATAATTTATCAAACTCTATATAAAAATAATTTAGCCATTTTCTGCAATAATTTTTAATTTTTTTCTGCAAAATAATTTTTGCTCTAGACACCCTCCAGATTCGCTACAGTGACACAAATCACAGTAGAGTATCATCATATCTTCCTGAAATGAGTCATAGCCAGTCTGGCTGGCCGAGTGGTAGCGTATCCACTCTCCAGCCAAAAGGCTGCAGGTTCGAATCCCGCCATGGACATGGATGTTCATGTTGTCTGTGGAAATACTAGTGGCAGTGGTTGGCGGTAGATGGCGTTGGTGTAGTTGCTGTCAGTTGGTGGATTCAGTGATTGAGACAGAGTTGTAGAGCAGGTGCCCCCCCCGATGAGTCTTTGGACTCCTGGAGGTGTCAAATAATAATAATAATAATAATAATAATGACTTCATGGAAGCCTAATGATAATAATAATATTCCGTGATATAATGCTATCCACTACATCAACCATTCCTATGTCTCTAAAAGTTTGCTACAGTGATAGTTAACTGTACACATAAAATAATAAATGTCATAAACCAGTCATTTTCAAACTGTTGGGTACACTCTCTACGAGGGAAAGACCTTGCTAGAAGGAAGCAGTGGTCAATATTGTTTATTTTTCTGCACGTACTTGATATTCCACCCACTTATTTTAATACAATATATCATTAAAAACACTTGCAACTTCCATGTTTAGTTCGTTAACATGATTACATTGTAGGTTACTATTGTGGTTATGACTACAATGTAGTCACTACATCATCAAAATTTGATTTCATTTTAAGTCTTACATTGTTACCAAATCTCTGATATGCAATTCTTCTGCACATCTGGGTTGTACACTGATGTCAAAAAAAATAAGGACAAACTACAGTTTTACTTGTATATGAAAAACTTTTCTTAACTACAGCCAAATGTGGATATAAATTTACTAATAAATTAATTACTAATAACCAGCATACTAATAAATTATATTACACAAAAAATTTGTTATAAATTTCATACAAATGAAATTGCAATATGTTTTTTTGTAAAAACTTATAACTTTCCTAAGGAAGTAGTTAAGGAATTAGTGCTTACAAAAAGCTATGTGGAGCGACATTTCAGTATGGAATATGTCCAACCCTGATGCAGCTCTCATAACGTCGTGCCATGCTTAGCACCAAGTGATTCAGGAGTTCTTGGGACAAACTGGCCCGCCCCTCCTTCAGAGCAAGGATAAGTCTTATTTGTTTACCGGAGGAGAATTTTTAACAGCAATACATCTCCCTATTGTGTTCCAAACATGTTCTGTGGGGTTGAAATCTAGTCAGCATGCTGACCACTCCATTCAATTAATATCCTCAGTCTCCAGAAGAAATCTCCACAGCTCATGTATGATGTCATGTGGCACTATCATCCAAAAAAATGAATTTTTCACCTACAGCACCACAGAACAATCAAACATGACATTGACGAACTTTGTTGAAATATCGTTCACCAGTCATAATTCCTTTTTCTATCACTTTTAGTTAGATGCATCCATTAAGCATAATGCCTCCCCACTCCACAACTCTGGCACCACCATATCTATCCTTTTCAAGAACATTCTCATGATGATAAACAGTATCACTTTCATGCCAGATCAAGTGTCATCTAGAATCAGAGGAAAGACAAAGAACTTGCATTTGTAAAGAGTACATTAGCCCATTGGTGTCAACTGAAAACATGCTCTAAGATGAGCTGTTGATAAAGGGATGCAGAGCACAGGCCTTCAGGCTTGTAGGCCTGCTTGTCACGGATGTCTTGCAACAGTTTGTCAAGATATCTGTGTACCTGTTGTTGAATGGAGCTGACTTGCAAACTGACCTGCCATGGTTTGTCGATTCATGCTCTAGTTTGAAATGCTGTCCAGTACCTGGATACAATGCTACAAACTTTCAGGCAATATCAGTAATTCTGTGGCCTTCTTCAAGCTTTCCAATAATTCTCATCCACAAGAAATCATCTAGATGATGTCTTTGAGACATCACAAGACGTCCAAGTTTGCAACTATAGTCCTTCATGAAAGAGCTTCCTTTCAAACACAATTCAATTAATGCAGCCTTTTGCCTTTTATCTTGTTGAGTGCTACCACATGACCCTTAGGGCGCGAATCGAAATTTTGAATGAGCATCCCCTTTCTACTCAAAATAGTCAGTTATACAAATTGCCACATGCTGATTCATCTGAATTTGTGGTTGTAATCTGAAGAAATAGTGTTCATTCTTAGGTTTTAGGTATATACTGTACTGCTATTTTTTCTTAGGTCACTACTCTATGGATGCATTCTCTTTCTCATTCTCTGACTAGATTTGAAATATGATTTGTTGTGGCAGGAAAACTGTCAGGAATTCCTCAACAGTTCTGCTGCCATAACAAAACTGCTGAGGAATTCTCGAAAATAAATCTCCCATCACGGTTTATTTGAAAGAATTATCAGTGTCAATATCATCATTAACTCCACATTTAAAAAAAAAAAAAAATGTCTGTTGAAGAACAAACCCAGCCATCTGATTAAATATTTTTATTGTCATTAATATATTAAGTTAGAAATCTAAGTGGTAATTTTTAAAATAAATATCTTTGCATGCTATTTTACTTTTAGTTTTGTTTGAAGCATAATCATGTACTACAAAAACTGATCACAATGAGTTTTTGACCTCCATGGTAGTCAAGTGACCAAATCTGCACAATAACCATATGGGACCTGATCAAAGCCATGGAATTATAATATTTTTTATTTCTATACATCAAGGTCCTCCAAATCATTGCCATTATTATTATTATGGGTATCTCCATGGAGTCAGAAGACTCATTGCAGGAGACCCAAACTAGCAAAACAATATCTGTCATATCTCTTCTTGAATTCATTTACAGACGAAGAACTCACAACTAAGCCAGGCAATGAATTCCACTCATTCACCACCCACCAGGCAAAAAACCTTGTTCTTGCACCCTGGTTAACCACACTCTTCTTTAATTTCCAGGGATGACCTCTTGTTCTTCCATCACTATCACACAGCTGAAACATTTCCTCTGCATCAATCCTAAAAAAACTTTCAGCAATTTAAATGTTTCTAACATATCCCCTCTTCTCTGCCTATCAACCAACCTCTGCAATCAACAGCTCTCAATCTATCAATGTAGGGAGCATATTTTACATCACTCGCCAACTTAGTCACTCTTCTCTGAACCCTCTCCACAGCCTCCTCATCTCCAAGGAATCCAGGTGACCAGACCTGAGCACAGTAATTCAAACATGGAAGTATCAATGCTTTATAAAGGAGAATAATAACCTTTTTATCTCTGGATGTCAGTGTGTTCCTCAACAACCAAGTAATCCTATGTGCAATCTTGGACACCTTAGCAATGTGTCACCTGAACTTCATCTCCCTATCTACCAACACCCCTAAGTCCCTAGCCTCATCAATCTCTTGGAGTACTGTTCCATCAATGTAGTACACAGCTGGTAATCTTTTAATCCCAAAATGCATAACTTTACACTTTTCCACATTGAACTGACATCCATTACCTTTTTCCCATTCTACCAGCTTATTTAAATCATCCTGCAAACTTTCAACATCAGCTTAATTTTTTATTGCGCTATCCAACTTTGCATCATCAGCAAACAACTGAAAATCTCCCTTTAAGCCATTTCCTATATCATTTATATACAAATTAAACAACAATAGCCCAAGCACAGAGCATTATCTGAATGATGACTTCACAACTTGTACAATATGGCTCCCTGAATTTCAGGTCCTTGTCCACCACCACTCCCAAATCTTTCATCTCTACCGCTTCAAAATTTCCCCAACAAGTGTGGAAACTTTGCATTCCATCATTGCTTACCAAATTTAAAAACCATACACTGCAACACTGAACTGACAGTTTTACTTACCTGCACATTCATACAATCTATTTAAGTCCTGATGTAAGGTCACAACATTCTGCTACATTGTTCTTCCCAATTTTGCATCATCTACAAACAGTTGTTGTATATCACCAGTAAACTCATCCCAATATCATTAATATACAAGTTGAACAACAATGGCACCAATACAGACCCAGCAGCACACCGCTAGTGACTCTCCTCTTTCCGGATACTACATCCCCACATACAACTTTGATATCTATCTGAGAGCCAGTCACCAATCCAACTCGCCAGTCTGTTATCCAATCCCATCCATGTCAATTTATTTAACAGCTTGTGGTTTGCAATCTATCAAAAGCCTTTGCAAAATCTAAGAATACTACTGTATGTGCATCTCACTTGTTCAATACATTTGTCATGTTAACAAACACATACTGATAATCACAGAGAATACTGCTATTATCAACCCATTTATGTATCCTGGTTCTCCCTAATCTCTCCAATACCTTAATCACTACTCCAGATATACAGAATAAATAAAATAAATAATCTGCTAATTCCAGATATACAGATGCCTATACTTTGTAGCCACACCTTATCACCAACTTGGTGCAATGGAACAATTTCACCTTCTTTTCACTCTCTTGGGACTTTTGCTGTTATAAAACTCTTATTAAACAGGCATACCAATGCTAATGCCAACTCCCTAGAACGTTCCCTTAAGACACATTGTGATATGTCATCAAATCCTATTGACATCAAGCTTAATTATTTCCTCACATACCTCCTGCTCACTCACAATTAAACTATCCTGTCCTATTTCCTCTACAGTTGAGCTTCTCATGATTTCACCATGAAGATGAAGTATCCTTATAAATTGTTCACTGAATACCTCAACTATGTTCTCTACTATTCCACTATCTTTATCCATTAACATCATCTTACCATAATCATTCTTCCTTCTACTTGCCATATATTTGAAAGACTATGTAGGTTTTTTTTATTCTTGGCCCAATTTGCTAATTTCTTCTCATACTGCAATTTTGCTGTTCTAACCAATGAGTCGCCTTGCTGGTCTGCTCTTTATACTCCTCATGTAACTGATTGCTGCCAATATTCATCTTGTGCTGCTCCCTCCACAGTATCCTCTTCTTCCATATTTCGCACTTAATCCTTTCATTCAGTCATCTGACACCTACTTTATCTCTTTCCCACTTAACACCTTATTCCATACTATAGCTGCAAGCTGTCTCCTAAGCTTTATATAAATCACCAGCCTTGTAGTTTCACATATATCCTTTCCTCGCAGAAGTCTTCATATTTCTGGCTAGCATCCAGATGATCACTCACCAACTGTGGGGAAACATGACACCAAACTCATAATCACATCCCCTGATGAAATGATTAGATCTAAGACTTTCAATCCTCACATGCCCTCCCTCCCTTACGTGTGTAGAGGCTCCTCCAACATGACCTCCCTCCCTTACTTACTGCCTAAGATAGTTGTTTCTCAAGAACTCGAGAAATTCATTTACCTTATTCCCAAATACTGTCTCTTTATTCCAATCCATATTATCATAATTAAAATTTCCCATAATGATCATTCTTCCTTTGTTCATTAACTCAAGTTGTTTATACATTTCATCACCATCCTCCACATTTCCTGGGTTATAGCAGCATCCAACTAAATATTGCTTCCTATCAACCTCCACTTCTCACCATACTGACTAAAACCATTGTCATCATTTACATTTTGCATCTCCACTTTACACTTTACATCCACACAATTCATTTGTAATCATCAACAGCACCCCCTCCCTTCTCAATCCTTTCTATACTCATGAAAAACATCATACCCTTCCATTTCTATTTCCATCACGATATCATCTTTATCCAATACAGGTCACACATTTCATGGCAGTGAGCAAAGTGGAAAAAACACAAAGTTTGTATCCTGATTAATTTGTAAGGAGGTCTACTCTTATTATTGAAATTTGGAATTGAAGTGTACCTCAGATTCAAAAAAGAATCAATGGTTAATACTAAACAATGTAATGAACAACCATATAATACAAATGATTAGCTTTCTTAATATTTGTGGAATACTTAAATATTTGCAAATTTCCAGTGACATAACATAAGTGTACTTAATGCATTTGACAGCAATCTGCCACTTTAGACTTTTAGTCGAAATTAATTCATCTTAATTTTAGCTTATCTCTGATTACAACAATTGTTGGCAGAGACACTTATAAAGTTCTACTACACAAAATTAGAATCAGATACATATTTAGTTACATGCTGAATCACTGTTTATAAGTGAAGGCAATTCTCTTGCATGATCACAATTTCAAATATGCTAAAAACATCATGAAGCTACATCATGAAGGTTGAAGAGGTTAGTTCTTCCAAACAGTCCATAGAATGGATCTGAAATACTTGAGCATAGGACAGAATTTTATTCTTGCCTTCTACATGTAAATCACTCAAAGGACTGATTGACATCCTAATAGAGCTTCCTGGTTTTTTATTTATTTATTTGATTTTATTTATTTATTTTGTCTCCATTGTATGCTACTTCTGGTTCTATTGTGTTCTGGCCCTCATATTACTATTTTTACTTATGCTTTTTTTTTTTTTATTTATGTTGACTGCTATAGAAGGCTATCAATACAACGTTTGCATCAGAATTTTGACTTTGGAAAACTCAGTCATAAAGGCTGTTTTAACCCTGTGGCTTTGAATACCGTATCTCTCACAAATTCTCGGGCTTTTAAGTACACTTCACCACACTGAAGAAATCTGTGTGGTGAAGAAAACGAAGAAAATAATACTTCCATAATACAACTGGAAGAATGAACAGGCACATACCCCCTTCAATGGAAAAGACCTAGGTTCAATTCTTATGATGAGAGGAATTTTCATACTGGATTTTTCAAGTCTCATATATAATATAACTGACTGAATTGGCTGAGAGACATATTTTTGAAACATTAAATGACTAGAAGCCGAGAGATAAAAATAGAAAACTATTTTAAGTAAACCTTGCAACTAATTTCATCTTCTTAAAAGACTTCAAATGCATAACATGAGAGAAATATCAACAAACATTGCAAGAGAAGAGCTATACATAAAAATGCTAACATATTAATTATTAATTAATTAATTATTAATTATTATTATTATAAAAACAGCAGGAAGGAGTGATGACAAGGGGCCATCCCTGGAAGTTACGAAAGGAAACTGTGAGCAAGAGGGTGAGGAGTGGTTTCTTTGCATGGAGGGTGGTTGAACCGTGGAATGCATTGCCTGATAGAGTGGTGAGAGCGAGAATGGTCAATGAGTTTAAGAAGTGATATGATAGACACTTTGCGTTTCCTAGGAGGGACCTCCAACGATGAGTCTTGATAGATTTGTGTTTCCTAGGAAGGACCTCCCGCGATGAGTCTTTTGACTCCTTGGAGGCCTAAATAATAATGATAATGATAATAATTAACATTTGAAGGCATTGTGTATATATTATCTCTTCATTATTGGGCATGTGCCCAATAATGAAGCGCCTCCGTAGCGCAATTGGAAGAACGACGGTACATTGCGCCCTTCGATTGGAATAGGCCTAAGTTCGATTCTCGTCGCGACGGGAGGAATCTTTATCTGGTCGATTTCAATCAATGGTGAGTTAGCCGATCTCATACGGAGGTAGCAGGGTTTTTTCTCCCGGAAACTCGGGTTTTTCATCCCGCATACATACAAATCAGCCCTTCGGAACACATGCAATTTACAGACAAAAATTACTAGTTGTGGTGGTGTTGGAGGTGGGCGGTAGATAGCGTTGATTCGTAGTAGAGGTAAGGTGTAGAGACAGTTGAAGATGTCCTCCCGCGATGAGTCTTCGGACTCCTTGGAGGTATCAGGAATAATAATAATAATAATATTCTTCTAGACATAACTCTATGGATTTTTCAATCTTGCCAAATTAAGGCATCTTTCAGTTGCACCAAACATGGTAAACACTAGGATATTTTAAGTTATGTTTTTATTTGGACGTACTGAGTAAGTTACGGAGCTTGGATAGAGGAGTAAAAGAAGTCCAGATGTTAAATTTTTAAGAACTTTAGCTAACTTAGGTGAAACAGAACTGATATATAATAGGGATTGTGTTGCCTTTTTCATTATTACTATCTTCAGTATGGCTTTAGAGCAGCTTCTAACGCTCTTCAAGGATAAATTATCGAACAGTAATGTATTTATTAACCCACTGCATTAATTCTGGTTATTTCCAGTTTAAAAACACTATTTACAAACAGAACTTTGGCTTAGCCATGGGCAATCCTTTATCTCCCATACTGGTGAATTTATATTGCTTGAATGGCCGAGTAGTTAGTATATCTGCTCTCCAGCCAAAAGGATGCAGGTTCGAATCCTGCCGTGGGCAAGAGATGTTTGTGATTGTCTGTGAAAATGCTAGTGGTGGTGGGCAAAAGATGCAGTTGGTGTAGATGATGATGATGGTAGTTGTGGTTTGTTATAGTTGGTAGTTGTTGGAGACAGAGAGTTGTAGAGTAGTTGCCCTCTCTCTCAATGAGTCTTTGGACTCCCTGGAGGCGTTACATAATAATATTAATATTTAGAATCTTTTTTTTGGGGGGGGGAAGCTACTCTTCATTCCCATTGAAACCTAGGTTGTGGAAGGATATATATAGATGACACTTTCCTAATCTGCAGTCATGCTCCTGATTCCTTAAAGAATTTCCTAGACCATCTCAACAGTCAACACCCAAAAATCCAATTTACTGCAGAATTAGAGACTGATTAAAGACTCTCTCTCTCTCTTTCTCTCTCTCTCTCCTGTTCCTAGATGTCACACTCACTCGTGTATCTGAAAAACTGAAGATCTCCATTTACAGAAAACCCACTCATGCCAATAGATATCTCAGGTACAGTCCAATCTCTATCCACCTCAAAAACTTGGTATTATCTCTATGCTCAACAAATATGCTTGCTACCTCCTCTGCAAAAAAAAACAATATCAACAAACTTCAGTTTCTTCTTACAAGTTTCTTCTTAGTTGCAGTTTGTTGTAGTTGGTAGTTGTTGGAGACAGAGAGTTGTAGAGTAGCTGCCCTCTCTCGATGAGTCTTTGGACTCCCTGGAGGTGTCACGTAATAATATTAATATTTAGAATCTTTTGGGGGGGGGGGGAAGCTATCTCTTTATTCCCATTGAAACCTAGGTTGTGGAAGGAGATATATAGATGACACTTTCCTAACCTGCAGTCATGCTCCTGATTCCTTAAAGAATTTCCTAGACCATCTCAAGTCAACACCCGAAAATCCAATTTACTGCAGAATTAGAGACTGATTAAAGACTCTAGCGCTCTCTCTCTCTCTCTCTCTCCTGTTCCTAGATGTCACACTCACTCGTGTATTTGAAAAACTGAAGATCTCCATTTACAGAAAACCCACTCATGCCAATAGATATCTCATGTACAATTCCATCACTATCCACCTCAAAAACTTGGTATTATCTCTATGCTCAACAAATATGCTTGCTACCTCCTCTGCAAAGAAAATGATATCAATAAACTTCAGTTTCTTCTTTCAATCTTACAAGTGGGCTTCTTACCACTTCCTCACCATATTGAAGATAGAAGTAATGAAAAAGGCTACATATCAGTTCCATTTCACCTAAGTTAGCTAAAGTTCTCAAAAAAAAAGCTCTAACATTCAGACTTCTTTTACTCCTCTACCCAAGCTCCATTCCTTACTCAGTATGTCTAAACAAAAACATAATTTAAAATATCCAGATGTTTACCATGTTTGGTGCAAATGAAATGCCTTATTTTGGTAGAATGAAAAATCCATCAAGTTACGCCTAGAAGAACATAACAGAGACATCTGATATGGTAGAACAAGAGCCAGCACTCTGTCTAAACCATGTCCTGAATTCTGCTGATGCTAACGACAAAAACTCTATCGCTCACCTAGTCATGTGGAACAAATTGGAAAACATCTCTCAATGCTATGATGAACTGGAGAGAAAATTGTAGAATCTAAAGAAATCATCCTCAATCCAGTACATCGCAACACTAACATCAGTTATAATCTCTCAGACTGTTATTGATTGTACTGCTATCCAGCTTTGGCATTCATTAGATCTTGAATGCATACACACACCCAACAATGAGAGCTACACAAAACACCTTCAAATGTTAATATGTTAGTGTTTTAATGTATAGATTTTCTCTTACCATGTTTGTTGGTATTTCTCTCATGTTATGCACCCAACGAAGGCTTCTAAGAAGACTTCATTGAGTGCATAACATGAGAGAAACTAGTCAACTAGTTGTGCAGTTTACTTAAAATAAAAGAATGTGTCTATTTATCTCTGTCAGCTTCTAGTCATTTAATCTGTTTCAAATATATATAGGCAAACTGGCCAGTGGAAACAGATGCAACAAGCAATAAAAATATTTGTCATGTTTTTAGTGGACAGTGTAGAGTAGCCTCTGGAGACTCCATAGGCTCAGTTGGTATAGACGAAGCATTTTGGTGGGAAAGACCTGGGTTCAATTCCCATCCAAGATGTAGATGTGAGGAACCTTTATCTGGTGTCTCTTTCGACTAAAAGTGAGTTAGCTGGTCTCATATGGAGGTAGGAAGTTTTTTCACCCAGAAATTTGGGTTTTTTGTCCCCCCAGAAAAGACAAACCGGCCCCATGAACACATGCTTCTACAGGCATAGGACCCACCGGGAGGCAGACGGTCAACCACCTCATCCTCAAGATGATCGCAGTTGTGAAGTCCACAACTAAAGAACCTCATGGTTCGTGAAAAGCTTGAGACAAGACAAGAGTGGCCTCTGGCTTCTGACATGGTCTTGGGACTGCATGGAGGTATTAATACAATAATTATTTATTTTTTGAGAAAGGGTGAGTTAGGAGACAATACCATATGGCAGCATTTCAGATTAAGGTGTGCTCAATGAAATCCAGGCAAAATCACATTTTCCATATGCAATATTTAATGGTGTCAGTGATGCTGTTAAGATTTGAAGAGGACGAGTGATGGTTAATGGTCTTGCAGATATGAATGATCTAAAAGGTGACTAATATGCAAATGAGAGAATGCATGTACATCAGTCCTCAACTTATAACATATGCAACTCATGACCACTAGTACTTATGACAGCCATCCCATTAATACTTTCACCAAATACCACCTCTCATCTGCAATCCATGAACCAAGGTGTTAAAAAGTTATAATGCTGCCTTCAAGGCATATTATTTAAGAAATACAGAATTTCTGCTAAAGCTACTAATGCTACTTAGGGTGAAAAAACCTTCAAGACTTTTGATAGAAATATACTATTTTGTAATGTACAAAGAATGTAGATGCAGCATATTTGAGGAAACAGACCTCAATATGAGTGATGCAAGGTGCAATTCCATATTACAGAGAAACTGTGTAGAAGTTACACATCATGAACATATTTTTAAAGAAGCCCACTACTGTTGCCATCTTACCCATTGAAGATGAGCCATCTGCCGAACTTTTTGTTTCAATTCCTAAATTGAAGAATTTGTTGTTAATGACCTAAGCCTCTTCTGACTCCTCCAATGAATCATCCAAATAATAAAGCAACAACTTTGAGGAATTACTCTTCCTCCACATGTTTCCAGCTGATTATGTGGTTGTTAAGTGCCACAGAAACACTGTACACTCATGTTTCATTATTATTACAATGATTCTTTGTATAATAATTCATACATAATTTTATGCATGATGTTTATAATAATTTGTATGTTGCATTATTTCACTATAAACAAAAAATAAAAATTAGTTTAAAAAAAAAAAAAACCAGAATAAAACAGATCTACATATTTTAACATTCTAGCATGTTAATTGTTAACATATCATTATGGTTCATATAGTGCCTGACATCAGAATGTAACCCCATCATAAGTTGAGGACTGGTTGTATTTTAAAGAATTACAGTAAAAATCAAAAAGGAGGAGTGTGAGAGGAAAGACTAAGTCTGTTGCCAAGTTATGATAGTTGCAAATTAAGATGAAAGGTCATTAATGCAAATGAGTCAATGCATTGGTTTTGTAACAGTGTGAGGAATAGCATGCATTTTTTCAGTTTATGTAATATATATGATGGACAAAATATCTTGTGTATACAGACCATGCTGAATTTGAGATTAGGTATCTGAAGAAACTGTTGTTCAGTGAGAGAAAAGAAATGCAAAATTGGGTAAGCTAAGGTTTTGAAGGTGGATACACCCGAGCATAAGTGTAGGCACTCTTGAAGTGAGTGTGAGAATGGAAAAGTTCAATGGATGATAACTGTGGTTTTTTTTAGAAAAAATCTGAATGAGTATTATTAAAATATGCTAGGGAGACCTGTGGACCAGAGAAGATGTTACAATTCATGTACACTAATACCAGAAACATTAGAAACAAGGATCAGTTTTGGGTTGGTTAGTTGTTCAACTTGCTTGACAGAGAAGGATAATATAGTTGAGCAATTGAAGAAAGGATAGTGCATTTCCACAGAAGAGTGAATATCACAAGGGGAAAGGGTATTGCTGATTATATCAGCAATCATCTTCAGCAATCTCCCTCCAGACCATAATTTCACAATAGAAATCCATCCCCCATAATGACAGTCCTTGATTCCATAAGTTTGAATTTTAGTCCTTTTCAGATGATCCTGGTCTATGGCAGCATCCAATTATATATTCTGTCTTGTTAACATCTATCTCAAAAAATTAGGTCTCAAACCATTACCTGTATTTACTCATACTGCCAATACTATTGGATATTTCTACTCTGGTGGGATTCAATTTCTCTGCAGTCAGTAGCAAACTCCATACCCTTCCTATCTTGACTGCCCTCCTTGAATGTGTCATATTCTATTCCTGTTAGGATATGATATCCTCCTCTGTCAGCAAGGCCTCACAATGCCAATAATTTCTGATCTGACCACATTTATCAGAACTAAGAACTCCTTGCTTTTATTCTTGATGCTTCTGGAATTAATATATGTATATACATACATAACAGCAAACCATCACGGTAATGAATATTCTAATAACTCTTAAAATAATGACAAGTTCGTTCCTCAACCAAATTCCCCATTATATTTTGACAGGTTTTCACTCTTTTTTTCTTGATCAAACTGATTGATCATTACTGAGATCATCCCAACAATAATCAATTCTTGCTCTCTCACTCTGTATATCATTACAGTCACAATCATGACCTCTTAATTTAATGCATGCAGCCACATCCAGTTTCCCCGACCACTCACTTTCAAAAAAACAACCATTTCTCCAAGCACCAAATCCATTCAAATATAATCTAACCTGCAAGTACAAATCTTTTTGACTCTCAAAATCATCTCTATATCGACATACCACACAACTCCATTTCTCTTACACATTCTACTCACTAATCATCTAGTATTATTCATTCATCCAAATCATTCTACTGACTAATCACAGCTCTCAAGAAACACATAATCTTGACTCTTTTGCTCTTCTTTTTTTGCCTCACTCAACTTTTCATAACTTATCTTCCAGTTCATTCACTCTAACCATGGCAATTACTTCCACTCATTAAACCTATTTGCATATAGCTTCAATCATATCATGAGTCTCTGCTCCAGGAAAATATGCTTTAATGACAAGTTCATCCAGCACACTCATAATCATGGACTCCCCATATTCTTTTTCCTCAATTTGTGCTTTCTTGTCCCATCCTTTATTTACTTAACTCTCCTACTATTTGTCAAGTATCTTTCAAGTCTCTAACTCCTGTGTAGTATTTACAAAGCACTTGAAGACTCAAATCTACTATTTTCATATCACCTTTCACACACACACACACACACACACACACACACACACACACACACACACACACACACACACACACACACCTCTTTCATACTGCTATCACTGCAAATACCTCCATTCATACTCATATTCTGCCTAGCTTGCTTCACTACCTGCTCTACCATCTCATTTGCTACCTCATTTGAAATTCCCATCACATTCATTTAATCTGCCTGATTAACATATATTTCTGACATATTCTGGTACCATCTCCTTTTCCCCATAAGCTACTCACATTTACCAATGCATACCACATGTGCACACAAACACACACTCTGCACTGAACAAACTTTTTCATATCAAATTTAAGCAAAGCACTCATGGCCCCCACTGTTCTAACCTCTTCTTCATGTTTATTGTACAACTGATTTCATATGACATTAGCATCCTTGGTTTTAGTAAAAACTCTAAACCACACAAAGCACGTTTGCAATGTGTTTGATACTATGAAAGTAGAATTGGAAACAATAAAAATTTGACACTGTAATGACACATAAACAGAAGATGTATTCCATAAAAAAACTGATATCATATATTGATTCAAAACAGAATGTTCGACCTGGCCATCTTCTGTATCAGGTTACATAAGTTAAAATGAACAAAGTAGAAAAGAATGTTTAAATTATAATCATCACCATCAAATTTCTGATAACTATCCTCAAGGAGTGTACAGGATACAATGATAGCACTACATGAATAGTTTACATTATTACTTTTACATTTACATTATGTTTAAAGTATAAAAAACAGAGAACATGATGTGAAAACATCACCTTAATGGCAATTTAGACCTAGTCCAATGCATAATTTAGAACCCAGTTCACATGTTTCTTTACTATTCCATTCTACTTTGTTCACTGTAACTTACATAAGTTAAATTAAATGGCAACAATATCAAAATTCTGCTTTGAATCAACACATAGGTTTGTTAATTGTTTCCATTTATTTAGTAAATAACCCTTTACTATTATCACTAAACTGAAGTCGACCCACAACTTTGCTAGTATTCAATTTTATTAAGTGGAAGTAAAATGCTAAACAACAATTGGACTTTCTCTGTATAGCTGACTCACATTGTAGCAAAACCATTATAACTTACTCTCAGTAACAAACTACTGAAAGTGCCAGCCAAAGATCCATAGCCGAATGCTATTCTAAACAAATCACTATAGAAAACTATCTCCTATGAGCACCAACTCTCTCTCTCTCTCTCTCTCTCTCTGTGAAAGAGAGAGAGAGAATTTCCCAAAAATTGCAAAGTATTTGTTGATAGTCTCTGTAGACATTCTGGAATAAAATTAAATAAATCAATATTTGATTAAGGAAATAGCACATGTAAAAACCATACATAATCTGCTTTAACATTAAGAGTGAAATGTCAATTAGCTAAATTATAGATTCACATCTGGGACTTCCACCATTCTGACATTCAACTCTCACTATAGCTAACTTGTAGAGACCAAAGAAATAGTCCTTTAAAGCAGAAGGATTGCTGCATAGAATTTCCTTTAGAAATTCCATGTAGAAATTTGCATTGATATTATGGGGCTTCAACTGGGAATTTTCAATAATTAATTTATTATAATGGCATTTCTTTTCTTTTATGCATTCATATTGATCACATTCATAAAATGCAAATAGCCTATAGTACATACATACATACATACATACATTAGTATTAGTGCCATGAGCAGGATAAGGGCTAGATAATTCAGAAAGCTTTCTCCAGGGACTAAACATGGAACTTTTTCAAGTGACTTCAAACCTTCAATAAGCAAAGTGGTTGTCTCTTACCATGCAATGAAAAGTCATTAAAACTAAAAACGTTCTGACATTCAACAGCCATGCCTATGGTGAGATTTGAATCCAAAATCAGTTGGGTGGAAAGCAATACACGCTATCCATTCAGCCAACTAGACCACATTCTGTTATAGTGAGAGTTGACCACAAAAACAGAGCAAAAAAATCAGTATGACTTGAATGTCAAACAATGGAAGAAATTCTCAAATTAATAATATTGTTAGCAGTGATATCCCCTGAAGAAGCCTAGATGTCAACAGTGAAAATGCCAATGATATTCAATAAATGATACTGTGACAATTTCCTGAGTCTAACACTAATGTAATTAAATACAATATAGTAGAAGTTGAGATGATCAAAATAAATTATACATAATTAATGACAGATATATTTACTTTTATTAAGATTTGTTGTAGGTTCATATAAATTATCGGCAGACCATTGATCTCCTACTGCACTTTTTTCTCCATCCCTCCTGACAATAAGTTGGACTTTTTCTTTGCTATTTTCAATTAATTTTTTAGCCTCCTTCAGAGTCATGTTTTCTGTGCTAGTATTGTTGATCTACAAAACAGAACAAATATATAAGAAATGGATTATTATTCTTTATTTACATCTTGTATAATTAAATGTTATAAAAGAACAATAGTACACTGGCAGTCATTCTAGGGATGTTTTCAAACAAATGATATCAGATTAGGTATTCTTTGAAATACAATACAATTTCAACAGAAATATTAACACCAGCAAACTTTCAATCTCTCATTTTAACATTTTGGAACACCTAATATTGAGAATCCTACTATATTTGGAATTGCATGGGAGTAGATCTGATAATGCAATCTCATTCTTCAAGTTTAATCATAAAACTTTGTTCATCTAGACATAAAAATAGCTTTGGAAAGTCACATTTATCATGGTAAATTTATCTTTGTCATTGCTTTTAGAAACACTAATATATATATATATATATATATATATATATAAAAAGATAAGCTGAAATTTGAAACGTTTTTATGTCACGTTTCTTTGTCTCTGGCTTACCAGACCAGAACTCGGGGGATTGGGTGCCGCAGGCGCCCCTAGTATGTGTGTGTGTGTGTGTGTGTGTGTGTGTGTGTGTGTGTGTGTGTATATATATATATATATATAAATAACCTACACCTTCAAAAATTTTTAACTTCAATCTTTCTTGTGTGTAAAAAGCTCTTTCACTTGGTTAAAAAGTAAATTATACTTGCCAAGAAATTATATTCTTGCTTAGTCATTACCCAAACGGTTTGCACATTAAGTATCTTCAAGGCTACTTGTATACAGAGGCTGTTGACTTCACATCAGTTGCATCAGAATCCCATAATGAAAAGTTGACACACTTCCTTTCAGGTGTGTATATTGCTATGTATCATAGGAAGGATCAATACTCAGAGGAGTTTTTTACTGTACAAGTAAAGTGTCATCACCAAAAACTTGGTGATCCTTCAAATCATTCTAACCTCAAGGAGTGACCTGAAAGATCATTTACCATCCACACTGGTTACTTTTCTTGCATCTCTCAAGATACAATATATAAACCCTCTACCATATATGATAGAGGGTACAGCCAGTGGTGAGCTATGGAAATTTTAACAAAGGGCTCGCATTGTTGAGCAAAAAAAAATAAAAAAAGCCATAGTTCACACAAAAACTTATTAATACAGCTTGTGTACAAATTCTAATCAAAAAGTATGAAAGTATGAGGACAATCACCCTCTAAAGGCCATCGTTTTTAAACAAATATTTCATGATCTAAACATGAAATATTTGCACACAATCAACTGTGTTAATTTATCTTACATGAGAAAAACATTTTTTAACTATCAAAATAATAAGAAGAATGGAATCTTTTATAAAGCATTTGATGGGCTACTGGTTTTACCATACGATTGACTAAGAAGAGAGAAGGGTAAAGATAGCGCATATGCTTATTTTATTTTCAAACTTCGGCACATTCGTTATAGAGGAGTTGAAACAATAATTCCAAATAATCTATACACTGCTGAATAGACTAATTTTTGTTAGGTTACTGTATGAGTTTGTCACTTAATATGTTTGAAAAAAAAATTTTTTTTGAAAAAATAAAAAAGTAAACAAGAAAAGGGGTTCGCAAATTTGAGAAAAATTTAACAAAGGGCTCGTGCAAGCCCTGCGAGTCCCTTATAGCTCACCACTGGGTACAGCCATAGGCCCACTCTTTAGCCAATTTCTTTATGTAACATTTGATAAACATGCACTTGGTAGCACCATTCTCAAACCTTGTATCTGGCTTAGATATATTGACAACATTTTCTCCTCCTCCTCCTCAAGAGCCAGTGTCCCAGAATCAAGTTCACCATAGAAAAATAAAATAATAATAGCCTGCCTTCTCTAGATACTGTAATCATGCACCTTCCCAATGAAATTCTTTCTTTCTTTTTCAGTTTACAGAAACCCACCTGCACAGGTAGATACATACATACATAACCTTTCCCATCATCCCTTCTGTCAACAGTATGGTATTATCAAAACCCCTGTCAAAAAAACTTCCAACTTCTGTTCCACATAGGCTTCCCTGTCAGCTGAACTCTCCTTTATTCACCAGATCTTCCTAGCCAATGGTTACGTTGCTAAGAAGACCACAAATTGGTTTTTCCTCCCTTCTCCTCATATCTTTCTTGTCAAAGAGAGTACAGTAATGCTATTACTGTTCCCTATATCTGGGGCACCTCAGAAAAATTATCTAGGACTCTAAAAAAAATATAATCTCTGGACTGTTTTCAAACTGCATCTGAAGATGGCTGCTTTTATTCGATCTCCTAAGAATCCACTATCCCCCCTCTCTGTTTCAGGTGTTTACAAGGTTCCTTGTTCTTGCAAATTATCTTATTATGATCAAACTGATGCCAACATCTACCTAGAAGAACATGAGAAATATATCTACTGCTATAACTATGGTCAGTCTAGTCTAGCTGAACATGTTCTGGATACCTTGTACAGAATCAATTGGAAAAAACTATCATCATACTTCACTGCAACAAATATAAACTTGAAAGACTTTTCTTAGAATCAGCAGTAGATTTGTTAAACCAGCCTAATCTTAATAAATATGAATGTGTTAAACTTCCCAAGATTTGGGAAACTTTAATCTTTAGACCTCCCACATAATAGCAAAGGCTAGCCAAAAGCATCCATAAAGGGTGCCTCTCATAGGACGTTAGGCATTTAATCTAATTTCTTCCACTTACTGTTTTGAGTTATTTTGTGTGTGCTTATACAATTTTGAGACTGTATCCTTGATGATGCCTCTGTGGAAGAGATGAAATATAGGATCTAATAAACTTATATTTTATTGTTCTCTTATGCTGTATTCTTTTTCTTTAAACTTGAGTTTGAACCAGCACATAAGTCTAAATACTGACTTTAAGCAGAGTCAGAATATCTGTAATGCAGTAGAATACCATACTACTGTTGAAAAAATTTTAAACTGCTAAAAATTATTGACCACGTTACAGCAAAATCCATACTGTGTAAGGCATTGCTGTATATAAGGCATATTCCGATAATTGGACCACATTTTTTTTTTTTTTTTATTAAGTTAAAAGCACAATAAAGAAATAAAATCTGATAAGTTTCATAAGTCGTTTGAATTACATCTTCAGTCAAATGACTTACGAAACATGTCGGGGTTTATTTCTTTATTGTGCTTTTAGATTAATTTTAAAAAAATGTGGTCCAATTACCGGAATATGCCTCATGAACTTCTAAACCACAGAAACCTCCACTTACAATTGCTGTATATGTTAATTTTCTCCCTGATTGAAACACTGGTCTGCAACACCATGAAATCCTGTCTTACTAAAAGTAGATAAGATTCACATTACCATCATTTTTTACTGCACCAGATATTATGAAAGTCGAAAATAATATTTCATTACTAATTTCCTACTGACAGTTTTCTTCTAAATTGGTTTAATTTTTAATACTGTGTGTGTGTGTGTGTGTGTGTGTGTGTGTGTGTGTGTGTGTGTGTGTGTGTGTGTGTGTGTGTGTGTGTGTGTGTGTGTGTGTACGTAGCACCTAAATCTTCTCCATTCCTCTTCTCCAATTGGAGAAGAGAAATGGAGAAGACAGACATGATTAAGTAATTGAATATTCTTGCACATTAATAATGTTGTGTTATTTTCTGATATCTGCATTTTTAATATGGTTCTGTCAGGGATACTATCTACTCATTAACCTAATTTTCTTCTCGTATATGGTCACCAATCTTTGAAGAACTTATTTTTATCTCAAATCTCAGATTTACACATTAAAATGGTTTGAACATTGTCTTATACACCACTAGCTTGGTATTTTAGCTGATCTCTCTTTTGTATGTATATCTCTCTCTCTCATATTTCTATACTTATTTAATCTACCCATACAAGTCCTTTCTCCCCTCAAATGCATCAGAATAAAATTCTACAGGCTGATATTCTTTATCTTCACTAACTAAATTAGATGTATTTTCACATTCCTCTGGTTTATTTAATTCTAAGTTTAACTAACCTGCTACTATTTCATCCATGTTGATTCTTTTTGATTATCATCACTCTTATGTTGTACATTATTGAATTATGTACCTTGGGGTTTCTGGAATTTCTTTCTAGAATTTCTTGCATTAGGTTTTGTTTTACCAGAATTTAATTTTCTCTTTTGCTTTATATTTGAATTATGAGGTTTGAAACTATTCCCTTTCCTACTATCTGATTGTGAATGAGGTGCACAATTAGTATCAGGAAAATAACCCTCATCCTTCAATATTGTATTCATATTCTCTCCTAACATAATCAAATTTCTATTCCCTAAAAAAGTACCTTTTTAACCTATCAGAGTGTACATTCACAATTTTACTAGGATTTCTCACTTCTTGAATCCTAAAATTCACAGGAGATAGAGCTATATAGACCTGAAGCTTTCTTTCCCAATTTTTCTACCCTTTTTATACTAGATTTATCATCCAACAATAGTATATCTCCTGGTGCAAATGACTTATACTTTCTGAAACGATTAATACACTGTCTGGTTTTCTGTGAACTTAATTTACTTATTTCGCCTACTAACTTATGAGTAATGGAAAATTTATCTACTGCTGTTTCTAGGTACTCAATTTATGTCATTGTATCCTGTATAAATGGAAGAAGAGGACAAGGAAGATGAAGAAAATCTTAGCTGGCAGATATCAGACAGTGGACTGGTATGAACTCTGAGAGACTGCTCAGAATAGCTGAGAATCGCTCAAAATTTGCCAAAGTGGTCGCCGACCTCCGATAGGAGATGGCACTCAAAGAAGAAGAAGTATCCTGTATTAGGAATGAGTGAAACAACTTCATTAGGAAAGATTGGATCAAAGACATATAAAGCAAAAGATGGGTTTTTCCTTGATAGTAGAATGAAAAGCATATCAGCATGCATATAATTCTTGAGAAAGATATGTGTTCCAATCATTCATTTTAATGTTTGCAAGATTTGAAAGTATTTGCTTTATATGTTTATTATTATTACCCCAAGACCTCATGGAGTCACAGACTCATCTGGGAGGTCCTTTTATCACATCACACAGACACAGCTCATCATACTGTGTCTTAAACACACTCAAACTCCTTGCAGACACCACACTCTCAGGAAAGGCATTCCAATCATTCACAACTCTGCACGAAAAAAAAAAAAAAAAAACTGCCTCTCACTCCCCTACTCACACCCTCTTTATATAGTTTCCACCAGGGATGACCTCTGTTTCTTCCCCGATCTCCGACTATTTTCTGTAGAACTTCTCCAGCATTGATCCTATCACAATCCCTTACCAACTTGTAGGTAAGGGGTTGTTATAGGATCATATATCTATATTTATAGATATGTTATAGGTATCATATCTCCCACTCTTCCTCCTGTCCACCAGACTCTGCAAATTACATTTTCTCAATCTTTCCTCATACTCGACATCCCAGAGGTCAGAAACTACCTAATATATAAGTGACTTCCAAATATCACATAAAATCATTCCTTGGTTTCTGTTGAGTGTGCCTTGTGAGTGGATAACCATTGCAGACTCTTTGATGTTGGGGGCACTGAAGTTGTCTTCCATGTAAGGCATGGAGCTTTTGTCCTGTTCAGTGTTGTGGTGAGTTTGGAAGAAGTGGAAAGCTAGGCCCGAGTTGACTTCTCTGATATGTAATGGATACAACAAAATTATCATTGTTTAAGTAAGGAAATACCGTGAGTAGACATATTACTTAAAATTATAATAATTGAATTAACTCATATAAAATATTATTTATTAGTAGATTTTCACTTTTGAATTTTCATTTTAGTAAACATCAATTTTTCACCTAAGGACCACAACCCTTTCACAGGATGGAGGGGTAATGTTAGGAGGAGGAGGGTAATGTTGAGGAGGGTTTCTTTTAGGGTTTATAAATAAACCCTAAAAGAAACCCTCCTCAAAGAAACCTTAGAGCTAATCCAAGCTAAATTTCATCCCGATATTTCAGCCCTATTTCAGTTTACAATGAACTCAGGCTATTTCGTTTGGCAGGAAAAATTCTACAAACAGATAGAGGGGACAGCCATGGGTTCACCATTTTCCCCACCCTTGGCCAACTTCTTCATGGAGATGTTTGAAGAGAAAGCCTTAAACTCAGCCCCACAAAAACCTACCATATGGCTTCAATACGTTGATGATGTTTTTGCTATTTGGCCACATGGCCCGGATTCACTCCTCTCCTTCCTAACACACTTGAACAACCAACACCCTAGAATCAAATTCACCCTGGAAAAAGAGGAAAACAATAACCTCCCCTTCCTAGACACACTAGTCACCTGCCAACCTGATGGAACCTTGGTTTTCTCAGTTTATAGAAAACTCACCCATACAGGCAGATACATTCACCAACAATCCCACCCCCACCCCCTCACAACAATATGGAGTTATTAAAACATTATTCAACAGGGCAAAAATAATCTGTTCTAATGATCAAGCCCTAACCACTGAACTAAATCACATCCGTGACACTTTCTCAGCCAACGGCTACCCCCTCCAAAAAATCCAAAAAATACTTAACCCAGTTATCCACAACCCACCACCCCCTCCCCTTCACAAAAAAGATTACTCTAAATCCATCACTATTCCCTACATCAGAGGCACCTCGGAAAAAATCAATAAAATCTTAAAAAAACATGACTTGACCACTTGTTACAAACCACACAGAAAACTGGCATCCCTTATCCGCTCCACCAAAGACCAACCACTTCCCCTAGACCTACCTGGTGTATACCAGGTCCCTTGCAGCTGTAAACTGTCCTACTTTGGCCAAACAGGCAGGACAGCAAATATCAGAATCTCAGAACACAAGGATTACATCCGATTTCACAGTACAGCCACTCTGGACTTGCAGGACCACGCTCTGGATACCCGCCACAGAATAAGATGGAAGAAAGCCACAGTAATACACCGCAGCAAGTTCAAATATGAAAGACTATTCATGGAATCAGCCTCGGCCCTTAGGAACATGCCAAACCTCAACAAATTTGGATGCATGAAACTGCCCCAAATTTGGGAAACTTTTATCAGAAGAACTTCAGCCCAAAGGCCAAGAACTACCAATATAGCCCGCCAGGGGGCACCATCAGGACTTTAGGAAAACGCTAGCTTCCTAGCTTCAGTCTCATTTGCTGTTATTAGTACTTGTGTGCACGTGTCTTTTTAGTAAGTTCCCAAGAAGATGGCAACGTGACGTTCGCCGAAATATCGGAAAGTGTATATTAAAGTTTATTTAATCTATATTTCCAGTATACGCTGTCAATTCCTTAAATATTAGTTATCATTTATAAATAAAGTACTAAGCTTTACAAAAAAAAACAAACCTTTATTCTTCTTATAAATGAATAACTGTGAAAAATATAGTATAAAATCTCTTATTCCCAAATTTATATATAAATTAAAGTATATAAAGTCACGAAAGTATATAAATAATTCAAACACAATATAAATAATTATAAATATATGTAGCAGTTTATAAAAAATTAATGTACAAAATCAAATAATAGAAAAATAATATTATTTTAAACACAATCTCAGTGACTTCCTTGGTTTGTTTAACTTTGTACAGGATATATAAACTTGGTTAATAATTGGAAACTTTTAAATGGACACAACTTAGAATTGTCACACATAGTTTACTTCTTAGTGGATTTAAAATGTAATTCATCTGAGAAAATATTTCTTGCATATGTATGACAAACCAAATACAGATAGAATAACTACTGGGACGTTTTTTTCATTGCTATAAATGTTAAAGGAATTGATGGCAACATTGCATTCTGTTATAATTTGATTTTGATTTTTGGTATATTTTTCTCAGCCATGACAGGCCGTGAAACCTGAAGCCTGACATGTTTAGGGAAACACAAGATGAATTATTTCTGTATTCAGAATATGACCTGAATTGCAAAAGCATTCAGGTGCAGTTATTGAATAAGGTGGAGGAATAATTCGTCTGTTTTAAATATTAAATAGCTTGAATTCAGTGGAAAAGTACTGTATAATGGTTATAAAATAATATGTAGTGATTAAAGTTTTAAGAGAAATTAAATTGCATATTTCTCAAACTAAATATTTGAAAAATTATAAAGTAATTTCTAAATTCATTATCAAAAATCACATTTAATACACCATGTTTTATTCAGGAAAGACATTTATCGTCTTCCTTATTGCCTGAAATCACCTGGAAAATTTCTAGACTTACTTATTACAATAAGGTGACTGCTTCCATGGACAGAGAAGAAGGATACACAGTAATATACTTAGATTTTGCAAAGGCTTTTGATAGATTACTGTATGATAAGTTAATAGTCAAACTGGAGTGGATGGGGTTGGATATTAGATTGGTGCATTGGATTGAAGACTGGCTATCTGATAGGTATCAACAAGTTGTGTATGGGGGGAGCGATATCCAGGAAAAGGAAAGTTACTAGTGGTGTGCCTCAGGGGTCTGTTTTAAAGCCATTGCTGTTTAATTTGTATATTAATGATATTGTGAAGATTTGAATGGAGATATTCAGTTGTTTTGCAGTTCATGGAAAGTTGGGACAAACCATGAAAAGTAGTGAAGATGTTGTAGCCTTACAGGAAGACTTGAATAAATTGAGTGATTGGGCATGGGAATGTGAGTTCAATGTTGTAAAATGTAAAGTTTTAAAATTTGGAAAACAAAGATGGGATGCAGAATTTATGCTTGGTGAGAATATATTGTTGGAGGTAGAGGAAATAAGAGATCTGGGGGTGATAGTGGATAAGGATCTAAAATTTACGGGACACATTGCCAAAATTGTGAAGACAACACAAAGGCTTCTGGGAATGATGAGAGAGGACACTGACTTGCAGAAGTATGAAGATTCTTGTTGCATTGTATAAGGCGCTGATTAGGCCACACATGGACTATTGTGCCCAGATTTGGCCAACTGGTTTTTAGAAGGATGAAGAGATGTTGGGAGAGGATCCAGAGGTGACTGACTAATGTAGTTTCTGACCTCTGGAATGTCGAATATGAGGAAAGATTGAGAACATGCAACTTGCTGAGTCTGACTGGACAGGAGGATGGGAGATATGATAGAGACCTACAAGTTATTAAGGGGTTGTTACAGGATCATTGCTGGAGAGGTTCTACAGAAAATAGTGGGAGATTAGGGCAGAACAAGAGGTCATCCTTCGAAGCTGTATAAGGAGGGTGTGAGTAGGGAAGTGAAAAGCAGTTTTTTTCATGCAGAGTTGTGAATGATTGGAATGCCTTGCATGAGAGTGTGGTGTCTGCAGAGAATATGAGTGTGTTTAAAGCACAGTACGAAGAGCTGTGTGTTTGATAAAAGGACCTCCTAGATGAGTCTTTGACTCCATGGGGTCTTGGGTAATAATAATAATAATCTCAATCCAGAACATGGTTTCCAGAATATCTAGTCTTTCATCCACTTATGTTATTAATTTGATGCAGGTTTATACCTTTTGCTGGTGGGATTCTCAGTGCACACAATGGCTAGTTTAAATCCATGTGGGAAATGAATGAACATTTAATTTAGAATGAACAGATGGGTTGGCATTTCTCATTATAGTAAAGAAGTGAGATTATTTATATCAGTAATAAATTGGAGTGTGATAGGTTGAAGGCATATTTCTCTTTTTCAAGAACCATGGTTGCATGATGTTGGAGACACATGCTCTAGGATGATAGTCAACAGGATCTTGAAGATGAAGTTCATCTTCAAGATGAACTTCATCTTGCTATAGACAGCACCTAAGAATTACTTCACTAATGAAAAGGACACTGAGGGGGGGGGGGGAGAAATATGTTGTTACTCTATTGTATAAGATTTTTATCAAGTCACATCTGGATACAAGCAAAAACATTTCTGTAGTGAAGATGTATAACCAGATTAATAAAGAGGATATTATTGATGGAGTGAAAGAAATAAGGAGAGAATAAGTAGGCAATGATCTCTCAAGATTTGCTGAGTAGGAAATTAATAATCAGCTTTGAATTATACAGTAGAGAATGATATTTATAATAAATACACACACAAAGGGCATTGCATAATGTATAGCAAGTTGTGAAACTTCTTTGTGTGTAGGCAAATGGTTAAGAAGAAGGGTGAAACCTGAGTGTGAATATAAAGAAATGAAAATTATTAATGCAGCATGTCTGGTTTTTAATCAGAGATAGCAAACTTCCAATACAGAGTCCTGTGATTCCATTAATTAATTCAAAAACTTTCATTATCCTTAGTAATGGTCTAAAGTTATCTAAATAATTAACAACTTTCAAGTTGTTAATTATTCAGATTATTTTAGAAATAAAGTTCACAAATTTTTTAATATGGAATTTGAATTTTTTCCCCCTAGGGCAAACATACTATTCTCGATATTACTCTGAGTGCAGTAGATCGTTTGAACTATGCTCAGTTCTATCCTATTGTCATATTTATGTGAGCTGAGAACAAGCATGTTGTTAAAGAATTGAGATCCAGACTTGCAAAATCAAGTCATAAAAGCACTAAAAAAAGCTATATGACCATGCAGTAAAACTTGAAAAATTATGGTCTCATATATTTACTGGTAAGTGAAATGTATTAAAGCTCTAATTTGTAGAATTACGTTATTATTTTTTCATATGATCATATTACACGGTGCTTCTTTTTGGTTTCAGTTTTTTATATCATTGGACAGTGTATGAAATCACAACTTCATAAGTTTTACTACAGTGAAACTATAACATGACTTAATGAGTTAAAAACAGACTTCAACTTAACATGGTGAAAATACATGTTTAATTAGCCAGAAGATTTTTGACTGTAACAAAGACAATTTCAAATAGTATGGACTAAATTATTAACAAACCTTCATGAAGTCAGTAGACTCATTACAGAAGGTCTCAGCAACTCTACTATTTAACAAAGGTTTGATGTAGCTTGAAAAAGTAATAGGTTTGATCATTGTAATTATTATTACTAAAGACCTCCATGGAGTCTGGGGACTCACCAGGTGAGACCCATATCACCCATGACAACTATCATACTTTTTCTTGAATTCATTCACACTGCCTGAACTCACCACCTCAAAACACAGTCCATTCCAATCTATGAGAGAAAAATCTAGCTACTCACTCCCTTCTTGCCTGCATTCATTCTCAAGTTCTATGGATGCTCTCTGGTTCTTTTCTCCTGCTCCCTTAAAATGAAAAATACCATTTCCTGTTATCCTTTCAGAAGTTTATAAGTCTCAGTCATATTACCCCTCTTTCTCCTGTCAGGTAGTCACAAGAATCTGACATTGCATTCTACTCACTTGCCACTCTCCAAGTTTAAAATAAAAAAAAATTAAAAAAAATTACTCCTTCACCATATTATTATTACCCTAAGACCTCATGGAGTCAAAGACTCATCTGGGAGGTCCTTTTATTACACACATAGCTCATCATGCCATGTCTTAAACACACTCAAACTCCTTGCAGACACCACACTCTCAGGTAAGGCATTCAAATCATTCACAACTCTGCACAAAAAAAAAACCTGCCTCTCACACCCTCTTTATACAGTTTTCAGGAATGACCTTGGGTTCTTCCCCGATCTCCATTTTCTGTAGAACTTCTCTCAGCATTGATCATATAACAACCCCTTACCAACTTGTAGGTCTCTATCATATCTCCCCTCTTCCTCCTGTCCACCAGACTCTGTAAATTACATCTTCTCAATCTTTCCTCATATTCGACATTCAAGAGATCAGAAACTACCTTAGTCAGTCGCCTTTGGACCCTTTACAACATCTTTCATCCTTCTGAAAACCGGGTGACCAAATCTGGGCACAATAGTCCATGTGGCATAATTAAAGCCTTATACAACAGAACAAGAATCTCCCTACTTCTACACGTCAGTGTCCTCTGCATCATTCCCAGAAGTCTTTGTGTTGTCTTCACAATTTTGGCGATGTGTCCCCTAAATTTTAGATCCTTATCCACTATTACCCCCAGATCTCTTATTTCCTCTACCTCCAACAATATATTCTCACCAAGCATAAATTCTGCACCCCATTGTTTTTCCAAATTTTAAAACCTTACATTTTGCAACATTGAACACACATCCCCATTTGCTTGCCCAATCACTGAATTTATTCAAGTCTTCTTGCAAGGCCACAACATCTTCACTACTCTTTATAGTTCGTCCCAACTTTGCATAATCTGCAAACAACTGAATATCTCCATCCAAATCTTTGCCAATATCATTAATATACAAGTTAAATAGTAATGGCCCTAAAACAGACCCCTGAGGCACTCCACTAGTGACTTTCCTTTTCCTGGATATTGCACCCCCCATACACAACTTGTTGATACCTATCAGATAGCCAGTCTCCTATCCAATGCACTAATCTAACATCCAACCCCATCTGCTCTAGCTTGACTGTCAACTTATCATGAGGTACTCTATCAAAAGCTTTTGCAAAATCCAAGTATATTACTGTGTATCCTTCTCCTCTGTCCAAGGAAGCAGTCACTTTATTGTAATAAGTAAGTAGATTACTAAAACATGACCTCCCTTTAGCAAATCCATGCTGTCCATTAAAGATTATACCATTGTTGTCAACCCGACTCTGGATCCTAGTTCTCACAAGCTTCTCCAACAACTTAACCACAGCACCTGACACACAGATAGGCCTATAGTTTGATGCTTGAGTTCGATCACCTCCTTTATGAAGTGGCACAATCTTGCCCTCTTTCCACTCTTTAGGAACTTGACCAAGTGCAAGACTCATATTAAAAAAATATGTCAAGGCAGGTGTCAACTATCTGGCACATTCCTTCAGAATACGCGGTGATATATTATCAAGTCCCACAGCCTTATTTACATCTAGTTTACTCAACTCCCCAAACACCTCTTGCTCACTTACAGTCAGTCTCTCCTCCCCATCATCAACTGTTCTTAATCTCTCCATGAAGTCACATTCACAAGATTGAAAGATCTTTATGAACTGCTCATTAAGTATCTCCACCACACATTCTGCAACAGCTGTCTTTATACCATTTCCTCCAATCAATGTCATCCTTCCATAATCATTCTTTCTTTTGCTGGCTACATATCGAAAGAACTCCCTAGGATTCTTTTTGGCTTCATTAGCTAACTGCTGTTCATACCTCTCTTTAGCTACTCTCACCAACCAAGTCGCCCTCCTTGCCTGGTCTTTGTAGACCTCATGAAATTGGTTACTTCCACTTCTCTTATGCTGCCTCCACAATGCCCTTTTTCTCTGTATCACATGCGTAATCTCTTTATTCATCCATCTCACACCTACCTTATTTAACCTTCTCACCCATGGTACACCTGCAAGCTGTCTCCTGAGCTCTTCATAATCACCCCCCCCCCTTGTAGTTCCACATATACCCTTTTTTTCACAGGGGTCCTTGCACTGCTGGCAACCACCCAGGTAATCACCTCATGGTCACTTTCACCAATTGGTCGATGATTTGACACTTCATTGATAATTACATCCTCCGATGAGATGACCAAATCCAAGACCCTTAATCCTTGTGTGCCCTCTGTTACATACTGTCTGAGGCAGTTATCCCTCAAAAACTCAAGAAACTCATTTTCTTTACTTCCAGTTGCTATCTCTTCATTCCAGTCTATATTGCCATAATTAAAATCACCCATAATGATCACCCTTTTCTTATTTGCTTGGCTTATTTGACTATACATTTCACTATCACCACCATCCACATTACCAGGTCTATAACAACATCCCACCAGGTATTTGATTCCATTCACCTCTATCTCACGCCATACTGCCTCAAAACCACTGGCCCTATTTCCCTCTTGCATCTCTACCTTGTATGGACATAACTCTTTCTCTATCATCAATAGCACTCCCTCCCCTCCCTTTTTACCCCTTCTATCCTCACGAAACACATCATACCTTTCCATCTTTATTCCTGTCAGGATGTTGTCCTCATCTAACCATGTCTCACTTATTCCGACAATCTCTGGGTGCACAGACGCAGTTAGTGCTACCATTTCATCTGCCTTGTTTCCAATGCTTCTAGCATTGGTATACAAACACAACAACTCAAACACATCAACACTCACTCGATGTGATCTCTCTATGCTGTACTGGGGCCATTTCCCTTTCTGCTTCTTCATTTTAGAACCCTTTGTAATTCCATCTGTTTCCTCTTGATCCCTGGTCATCCCATTACCTTCCTGCCTACACATGCTCCCACCTCCTCTTGGAGCATCCACCTTTCTCACGCTGTGTACCCCTGTCCACCCTGAGCCTCCCCGTTTCCCTGCTCCTCTTGCACACCCATTCTCTCATTTTCTATACTCATACCACTCACTTCCCCATTCATTTCCACTTCTTCAATCTCTCCTGTCTTACTCTCCTGCTCTTCCACATCACTCCCTTCTCGATCTCATTCATTCTCTCTATTCACTTCTCTACTTTACAGCAGCAGTCTCTCCAAGCGACCCACACCATAACCACTCAAATGCAGTCCACCGCTCCCATATAGCTCACTTCGTCCCTCAAACTCATTCCACACGTTAACAAACTGTACTCCCATCTCCTCACACATTTCAGCCAGAATATCATTCATAATCCTTGCTCTCCGCCTCATTTCACCACAATCATACCTAGGCAACACACTGACTACCCTTCCTGTCACACTGTTCTCTTTTATCTTTCCAAGCAGTCTTCTGACATTCATTTTGACATGCTCTTTGTTCTCTATCAAATCATTTGTACCAATTAATACAATTAACTCTTTTGCTCGCTCCCACCTCATATTCAATGCCTCAATCACTCTACTCATTTTACCGCCTGGAAAACATACCTTGTGCATTTTACCTTGTGCCACTGAGAGCTGCTGATGATTCTAAGAATTTTAGAATCAGCAGCAGCTCTCATGAATCAACCAAATCTTAATAAATATGGTTGCATCAAGCTTCCTAAGATTTGGGAAACGCTTATCATCAGAGGTCCAACTTTACATTCCAGACCACCTAAAACCGCCCTTAGAGGGCGCTCCACCTAGATAGGACTTTAGTGTCTCCCACGTGGTTGGGCTTATTATTGTTTGTTATTTGTTTTTATGTTACATTAGTTTTTTTGTAATCCCTGAAGATGTCTCATTGACTGAGACGAAATACAGGAAGAATTAAATTCTGTTTTTAATCCTTTCTGAGTGCTGTATACAATCCATTAAGCCTCCGACATGATGTTCTCACAGCACTTAAGCCTCTACACACAAATTTTCTATAGAAATTTAACATGCCAATGAATCTATAAACTTGCCTACCTGTTTTTGGAGGTTTGGTTGATAACATGACTTCAACATTTGACTGAGTTGGCATAATTCCTTTGTTGTTGGTTTGATGACCTAAATACTCAACTTCTTTTAAGAAAAACTGGCATTCAGAGCATTTTAAAGAAAGATTTGCTTCATCTAATCTCTTTAAAACATTCCACAGGATTTTACAATGGCTATCTAGATCCTTTGAAAAAATTAGAAGATCATCCTGAAAACAGACGACTCCATTTCCTAACATATCCGATAAGACAGAATTCATTAAAGACTGAAATGACATGGCAGCATTTCTTGCACCTTGTGGTAATCTACATAGCTGATATTCCTACAATCTAATAGTAAATGCAAGGTATTTTCCATCTTCCTTCTTGAAAGGGATCTGAAAGTAGCCAAAATTTAAATCCAGTTTTGTAAAAATTGTGCTCGTTCCAAACAGATCAATAACTCCTCAATCTTACACACAGAAAGAAATCAATAGGCTTTGTAACCTTATTGATGGCTCTCAAGTCTAAGACAAACTTTTAGGTTTCCATTTGGTTATTCAATTAAAATGAATGAGCTATTCCACTGAGAATTTGACTTCTCAATTATTCCTTCCTTTTCATATTCCTGCAGTAGTTTCTGAAAATGCTCTATATATTTCAATGGAGTCTGATATTGCCTAATGTAAATATGAGAGTGAGTAAAAATCTGCACAGTGTTCCACTGCATTAGTGCAAGATATTGAAATAATATCCTCAGTGAAAACACCAGAGAAAAATTCAAAGGCAGATTTAAAGAATTTCAAAATTATATTCTTTTCTTCACTAGAGTTTGCTGATTTCATTGAATTCTGCAAGTTCTCTTTTGTTTCCTCAATGTTTTCCCTCTCACCTTTCTTTAGTGATCATCATCAAATTCCGGCAATGTACCCTCAAGGAGTGTACAGGATATGACAGTACTACATGAAAAAATTACATCATTACTAACTTCCTATCTACAATTTTCCTCCAGACCAGTCTGTTACTTGTCAAGACTCCAATATTATCAGATCTTATATTTCTGCCATCTAAGGCACTTTGTACCCTATCAAACCACCTATATCTTGGTCTTCCTCTGGGTCATTTTCCTGCTAACCTGGCAGAGAACACTTGTTTTGCTAATCTTTCCTCACTCACTCTGTTTAAATGACCACATACTACCTGAGATTAGCTAACACATTCCTGGATGCTGACAATGTCAAGTTCTTTCCTGATATCCTCATTTTTAATATGATATTGCCATTGATGACATCTGTTCAGCCTCTAATCTTTCTCAGGACTCTCATATCTGCAGTCTCTACACTTTGGTCAAGTCTTTTACTTCTGACCCAGCTCTCAGATCCATAAGTTAAAACTGGTTTGAACACTGTCTTGTATACAGCTAATTTAGTGTTCTGACTAATTTCTCTCTTATTCCATATGAATTTATTCAATTGACTTCCCACCATATCAGCTTTACTGATTCTGTTGTTCATTTCCATATTTAATTTACCATCTTCACTAAAAATCGTGCCTAAGTAGGTGAAATGTTTTACTTGTTCCACAGGTTCTCCGTTCACAATGCAGTTGACATTTTCAATGATTCTGCCTATTTTCATTGTCTTTGTCTTTTTATTGCTGACCTTCATACCATAATCTATTACAACAGTTATTCAATTTAGTCAAGGAATCTTGAAGACTCATAGTGATTTAATGATAAGTATAACATCGTCTGCATAAAGAAAAGAGCTGACATTAACATCTCCAATTTTGATATCATGTTTAATACCACTTTCCTTCATAATGTGATCCATATAGATAATGAATAACAGAGGGGATAATGTACATCCTTGTCTCACACCTGATTTAACATTAAACTATCTTCCTGTGCTTCCTTCAATTCTAATTGCTGACTTACAACTCAAATAAAGACAAAGTATTGCTTAATATAATGCTCCATTGACACCATATAACTGTAGCATATTGAATAGCTTCTCTCTTGCCACCTTATCACATGCCTTTTCCAGATCTAAAAAACTTAAATAGAGATCTTTGTTATATTCCCATGATTTCTCCACTATTTGTCGTAAAGTGAAGATCTGATCCTGACAGCCTCTATTTGGCCTGAATCCAGCTTGTTCTTCACCAAGCTTTTCTTCTACAATTCTTCTCAACCGTTTCTCAAGTATATTTGCATAGATCTTACTAGGAAAACTCAGTAGGGAAATACCTCTGTAATTCTCACATTCAGTTTTATTTCCCTTTTTATATATGGGTACTATTAGAGCTCTACTCCTATCATTCTATGCACTGCAGCCACTGCAAGACTTTTATACCACCATACTTCAGCATTTCTGGACAAATATCATCTACTCCTGCTGCCTTTCCACATTTCAAGCCTTTGATGGCTTTTTCTACTTCAAGTATGAGTATGTATTCCTGACTGTATGCCTGTTGAGTGTTTTTTTACCACTGTGCTATCACTGCTTGTTTCATTTAGCAATTTCTCAAAGTAATTACTCCATACTTCAAGGATATCTTTTTCTCCAGTTTTCAAGTAACCTTTATCATCTCTAACTCCTTTTACAGTACTCTTTCCTCCATTTCTAAGCTTCTTCAATAACCTCCAAAATATTTTGCCACATTCTTGATATTTATTTTCTATGTTCTTGCCAAAGTCCTCCCATGACTTTTGTTTAGCTAGTTTTACACAGTGTTTAACTTTCTTACATTTGTCTCTGTATTCTCTAAGAGCACAAGATGACTTATTTGCCAGGAACTTTTGATATGCTTTCTTCTTTTCCTTCACTGCTTCTTTAACTCCCTGTGTCCACCATGGATTCTGATTTTTCTATCCTTGCAGACAACCTCACCACTTGCCTCTCTGGCTGAATCAATCAAGGTTTTCTTCAAGGCTTGCAACTGAATCTCTAAAGTTTGGTTCCTGTTCTCAAACACTTTCATTTTTTCTTCAATAATCTTTGCGTATTTTAGTCTACAGTTCACATTGGAGAACTGCTCAACTTTTATTCCCTTTAAAACTTTCTTACATGTACTTCTTTTCAATATGAAATCCAATTTTATCCTGCTCAAGACTAAATTGTGATCACTTCCAATTTCAAATCCTCTGTACATTCTGGTGTCCTGCACCAGGGAGAAGACATCACTATCAACAATAACATAGTCAATGAGACTTTTCTTATTTCTTGCGTCTTCTCTCCATGTGAATTTGTACACATTTTTATGATGGAACATGGTGTTAGTAATAACCAGTCCATGACCTGAGCAGAAATCCAACATATTTGCCATTGCTTTGCTCTTTTCTCCAAATTTTCCCAATATATTTTTGTATGTCTGATAATCATTTCCTACTCTGCTATTTAGATCCCCAACAAGGACCAACTTTTTCTCTTTCATTGTGTCAGATGCTTTCTCTAAAGCATTAAAAAATTCCTCCACTTCTACCTTAGTAGAACCTTCTGTGGGACCATAGCACAAATAAGTCTGATTGTCCAGTTCCCCATTCTCATATTTACCCACATCACTCTACTTGAGACTGCCTGTCATTCAAGAAGATTAGCCTCGTATTTAGTGTTGAATACAATAGCAACTCCTTCTTTTCCTTGATTGTCATTGCCTGAATATAACATTTCGTATTTATTGCTCAGAAAGATCTCACCAGTTTTTGTTTTTTTTGTTTCAGTCACCCCTATTATGTTGATCTGGTACTTATCTAATTCCTCAGCTAGCTCCATTTCTTTGCCATTCAGGCTTCTTATGTTGATAGTACCAATCTTTAACTCTGGTGATGTTGAGTTGGAGTGTTTTTTCAGATTTGTTTTTTAGAGTTTCAATAATAAAATCTTGATCACTATCATCAGTGTGTTTAAAAACTACAGGAGACTGCTCTAATTTTCTTTGTCTTCCTCAAACAGTAATTCAAGTCCACACAAGGACATTGTACCATCAACAAAATTTCATGCAAAAGAATAATTCTTCATAAAATCAATTCCAAATATTACTTGTACCTTTTGATTAGAAAATTCTGGAAGAACTATTAATGGATGACCAACTTTCAAAGTAATACAAGGAATCGAAATGAAAGCATTTATTTGCTTATCAGTTGAAATTTCTGATTCGAATATACCCTTCAACTTAATTGTATAACTTAAAACTGATATGTCATTTGAAATTAGAGTTTTAATTTTGTTAAACTATAAGAAATTAGTGAAATAATATGTTTCACTCATATGTTTCAATGTTTCAAAGATAATTGTTTGACAGTTCTACAATGAATCCTTGTAGAACTGTCAAACAATTATCTCCATTAGCATAAGGAGCTAATGCTACATCATACTCTCTTTCAAGGTATGAGCTGCCTTTAGTTTAAATCTTACCCATGTCTAATGCCAGCAAAGGTTGGTCAATTGGTATGTTACTAATGGCTCAGCAAAAAGTTAAGCAAGTTTGAGCACGGTTAGTAGTTGGAAGGGATTCAATCATTCGATGCTGTTGGCATACTTTGGACTCCCTGGAGGTACTACTAATAATAATAACTAATAATATTTCTGTCCTTGCCAATATGATAACGGAATAATAATTATTTCCAATTTTCCCTATATTCTCAGATTTCTTATGTTGAAAATAAAATTTATCCCTAACATAACAGTCTTTAGCAATTATTTCAGACAAATTGTGGAGACTACAACTGTATCAGAAATAATTATTTTAATATTTTAATACAGAGATGAGACAAGCTATATTACATTTCACATAGTATGCTAAAGAGACAATGATTTGATCAACAGTTATTCAACTGGCTTGACCTCTAGTGAAAAATAAACAAAATAAATAAAATAAAATAACGACATCAAAGCTATATTCTGTTTATGACAACATCAGAGAAAAGAATACTTAAATCAGTCACTTCTTGGCCCGAAGACACAGTTAAAAAATTCCTTCACACTATGCCAAGAATTTATGGTCTACCAAAGATTCACAAACGAAACACACCACTCCGGCCGATAGTTGAGGATATAGACAACCCCAATTATCACCTAGCCAAGAAACTAAGTGTCAACACTCAAGGAGTTGGTAGCTCATTCTCCCTCCTATAATAAAAACACACAACACTTTGTAAACAAAATCAAAGACACCCCACTGGAAAAAGAAGATGATTTGTTAGTCAGTTTTGAAGACTCTGCCCTCTTCACAAATGTCACAATCAATGACACAATCCTTCTATTACATGGCAAATTCCCTCCCAACATCACAGTGCTCTTTGTGCATGTACTATGTTCTGGCTATTTTGTGTGGCAAAACACTTTCTACCTACAAAAAGAAAATACAGCAATGTGCTCACCGCTATCCCCCCCTCCTTTACTGTTAACTTTTACATGGAACATTTTGAGCAATGTGCTCTGGATTCCTCTCCTTTAAAACCCAAAGTCTGGCTTAGATACGTTGACAATGTTTTCACTATTCGGTCTCATGCCTGCCAGACATTAGACACTCAGCCACCCTAAACAAACAATACAAATGCATACAATTCACAATTGAGATTGAAAAGCTGAACACACTTCCTTTTCTAGATATACTTGTCACCCATCTTCCTTCTGGCAGTCTTTCCTTCACTGTTTACCAGAAACCAACACATACTGGCCAATATATACACAAAAACTCCTACCACCACCCAACACAAAAACCAGGTGTCATTAATACACTAAAAAAACAGGGCTTTGAGGATTTGTTCCAATAAACAAGCATTTAAAGACAAATTAAAAGTTGACAGCAATACCTTCCTAAAAAATGGTTAGAGACAAAATACTATCAACAAAATTCTGTACAAGACCACAATTAAAAACAAAAATAAACAAGACTACAATAAAACTGTAACCATTCCATACATTAAATGGATATCAGACAAAATAAATAGAATACTATAAAAATACAACTTTAAAGCCACCTTTAAACCTCCTACAAAATTAAAGAACTTACTCAACTCGTCCAAGGATCCACTCCCTCCACAGCCCACCCTGGAGTATACCATATTCATTGTACCTGTAATTTGCTGTATATAGAGGAAACAGGACACAATTCCTGTCAGAAAAAAGGAACATAAATGACACATTAAATATAACAGCTGTGGTAAAGCTGGCCTTTCTGATCATGCCCTAAATACTTTACGTAGAACTGACTGGAAAAGCACCTGTTGTTTATATCACACCAAAACATGGTATGAACATAAATTTAAAGAGGCCTATGAGATGCTTATCAATCACCCTAATCTTAACAATAATGATGGTCTAAAAATCCCAAGCATATGGAAGGCACATATTCTACCCACTCAACCTTTCTCCCTAAGAGTTAATTATAAATGGGACCATAGGTAATCCAGGATCCTAAATTTAATATAACAATTGTCATGTTAAATTAGAACATCATTTTACTGTAACAAAACTATCTATATGAAAGAATGGTTCTCTGATGTTGTCTTAAATAGAACATAACTTTGATGCAGTTCAAATCATTGTATCTTCAGTATACTATGTGAAATGTAATTTAGCTTGTCTCTGTATATATATATATATTATTATTATTAGCCAGAGCCTATGTAGCTCAGTGGATGTGGCATTTGCACACCACAGCGCTTGACTGCAAGAAGGAAGACTTCTTGGTTTCGAAGCTAGTCAGCGACTAGAAGAAATTTTTCTGAGCCTTTTTTCGACTGGTTCCCAAGTTAGTCGATTTCTGGCATGGGCAAGCAGGTTTTTTCTCCCGGAAACTCTGATTTTTTCATCCCATAAACTCAAGAAAATCGACTGTAGAACCCACATTATCTCAGACATTAAATACGAGTGTTAGGGTTAGGGACCATGAGATGGCAGCACGTGTTGAGCAGTCTTTCTTCACTGCGTGCTGCTTAATTAGTGATAGCCTTGGGCTAGCTATCTCTGATTGGGTGCCAGTGAAGATTGAACTGCTCACTCAGTCTCCAAAAGTTAGATAGGGCTAAAATGGCCTCGCCTACTCCCTATATACGGGAATAAAAAGGCGTTAGCTTATTTTTTTTTTATTTATTTATTTTATTATTATCCCAAGACCTCATGGGGCCAAAGACTCATCTGGAAGGTCCTTTTATCACACACACACACAGCTCGTCATATCGTGTCTTGAACACACTCAAACTCCTTGCATACACCACACTCTCAGGCAAGGCATTCCAATCATTTACAACTCTACACAAAAAAAAAACCTTCCTCTCACTCCCCTACTCACATAACCTTCTCACCCTTGGAATACATTTAGACATTGCATCTACTAGATAGTTTTTGAAAATCTCCCAAGCTACATTTATCTCTTTTCCAGCTAACTCCTCATTCCATACTACACCTGCAAGCTGTCTCCTGAGCTCTTTATAATCTTTATAATGAACTCTTTATAAATACTCCAGATGATGACCTTAATAGGAAGGTCGAAAAGTCGGGAAATAAAATAATTATTTATAATACAGTTGTAGAGTCCATAATTTGTGTAAAATGAATGTTGATCACCGTGTAACACTAAAGGAAAAAATAACCATCATCCTAAATCTCTAATTTTTTTTGCATATCTAAAAAATGTTTCTATCCTTTCATGACTATCACCCGAGAATGAAGGTATTACAAAGTTTGGATTAACTAACTTAAAAAATGCTTCATCTTTAAGTGAAGAAATTTCACTACTAGAATTATTATCTCCCATAGCCATTTTACTTGAGTCAAAATTAAGCTTTCTGGATACTTTAGATATACATGTCTATCAGTCTAAACATTTTGTTTTCCACAACAAATTCCAACAAACAATAAATGTTCATTAGAGTCAGTTCTTTATTAGGCCTTTATTTTCAAAATATAAAACTTATTAACTTCCCTGGGACTATGCAATGTTTCCTTATTTAGCATAAATTGTCACATTCATCCTCACTGTTTCACTGGAGTATAAATATTTTTACCTCGGGCAGTTTTATTACAAGACACACAAATCATAAATTCATTACCAGAGAAAAACAGTTTCCTTTACTACTTTATAAACACTGTATCTAAGTAGAACTCTTTATTAAAACTACTTTATAGTTTCGTATTCTTCTAATTATATCACTTGTCCGATAAATCAATATCGCCGCGTTCTTGACACAGAAGGCGAAACTTTTCATTTAGAGTCTCTTGGAATGTTGAAATAAAACATCTACTTAATCTCTTTTATTTGCTATTCACTTGTTGACAGTCTCACCAATCTAGTCAAAGGATTCACCTTGTTACAATTCCCCAATTCCCTTTTCGGAATCCACTATTAATATGTATTCTGACTGTCAAGTTTACTTAAAAAAACTTCCTAAAACAAAATTCTGTGATCTGTGTTCTTAAACTTCCATTCTCTCTCTCTCTCTACTTGTTTTTCTCATTCCCCGGATACCAAACGCTCTCTCTGTCAGCTGTCAATCACTCATCAATCTCCTTGGCGAACATGCACACTCCATGTAAATGGCAAATGAGAAGTTACGTATAATGGCTGACATGTTTTCTCTGTTAGTGTAAACAGAAGCTTCACAAACCACAACAAATATCACAACACTAAGAAGGTTAAAAATTATTACAAACTATCAGAATCTAGTAAGTACAACAATTTCAAATGCTTTACATTTCATTTTTACAATAATATATCAATAATAGGCACATCGCAAGTGCTATATACACGTTATAAAACCAAAACTAATGATATATTAGAATAGGGAAACAACTGTTGTTTATTATTTTAACGGTATAATAGAACACAGAAACTAAGTAAATAATTAATTTATTAACTTGATGCTGATATTTCGCTGGTATTATAACCAGCATTTTCAGAGCACAAAAACACTGTTTGTCACAATATGCGAGACTAAAACAACATGTACTTAAACAAAATTGTAGCAGCAGCACAAAGACTAGAGTCCTGATTTTGGCACCCTCTATCTGAAAAAAAAAAAAAAAAAAAAAGCTATCATATATTATTAGAGTCCTAGAAAAGTGCTAGTTTTTTCTTAATATGACTGTCTCCCAGATATTCGGCAAGTTAATACAGCCATATTTGTTGAGATTTGGAGTGTGTTTTAGGGCTTCTGTCACCTCTAAGAACAATCTCTCTGATTTATATGGGTTTCTGTGTAGTACTTTTGTGTTTTTCCAGTTGATCCTGTGTGCAGGGGTATCCAGAGCATGGTCTGCTAGGCCCGACTTCCCATAATGATAATTCCAGACGTATCGTTTATGTTCGCTGATGCGGATATTCACAGTTCTTCCTGTTTGACCGTAGTAGGCTTGATTGCATGAGCAGGGTACTTGGTAGACTCCTGGATGTGATAAAGGAGGAATGCTGTCCTTGGGTGAGCAGATGAGGGTGGCTAATTTGCTACATGGTCTGAATGTAGTGCGTAGTTCATGTTTATTGAGAATTCCTGAGATCTTTTCGGATGTGCCTTTAATGTAAGGGATGGTGACTGTTTTGTTGTTGTTCTCTGTGGTGGATGGTGGGAGGGGTTTCTTAGAAGTGTTTAATATTTTGTTTATTTTATGTGGATTGTAGCCGTTGGCCAAGAAGGTGTGGCGTAAGTGAGTCAGTTCAGCAGTAAGAGCCTTGTCATTGGAACAGATTGCTCTCGCTCTATGGGTTAGCGTTTTTAATATGCCATATTGCTGAGAAGGATGATGGTGTGATTGTTTGTGTAAGTATCTGCCTGTATGTGTGGGTTTTCTAAAAACTGAAAATAATAAGGAACCATCTGGGAGACGTGTGATGAGTGTATCCAGGAAGGGCAGACAGTTGTTGGCTTCTAGTTCCATAGTAAAGTGGATTTTTGGATGTTGGCTATTTAAATGTGCTAAGAATGTTTTCAATGTCTCAGTGCCATGTGGCCAAAGAGCAAGCACATCATCAACATAGCGTAGCCAAAGTGTTCGTTTGAGAGTGGCTGTATTGATTGCTTGTTTTTCCAGGTGTTCTATGTAAAAGTTGGCTGGGGGGGGGGGCATGGCTGTCCCATCAATTTGTTTGTATATTTTCCCTTTCCATGTGAAATATCCTGTATGTATTGTGAATTTGAATAGTTCAAATATATCAGGGGGGAAGTGTGACTTCAGTAGATTGAGGGTTTCTATTAGTGGTACATTTGTGAATAGTGAAGTGATGTCAAAGCTTACTATTAAGTCTGAGCTTTTTAGGGTAAGGTGTTGTAAGATGCTTTTTAGGTGTGCTGAATTTTTGACAAAGGAGGGAGAATTGTTAGTGAGAGTGGCTAGTAGCTTCGCTAAATGTCTAGCCAGTTTGTATGTGGGACTATTTATACTGTCCACAATTGGGCGTAGGGGTGTGCCTGGTTTGTGAATTTTTGGTGATCCATAGATCCTCGGTGTTTTAACATGGAAGGGTTTGAGTTTGTTAACTGTGTCTTTGGGCCAGGAAGTGACTTTTTTTAATAATTTTCGTGCCTTATTCTTTTGTTCTTATGTTTTGTTCTTTGTATTTTCTCTTTTGTTCTTTTGTTATTTCATTATTCTTTTGTTCTTTGTACCTTATTCTTAGGCACGAAAATTATTAAAAAAAGTCACTTCCTGGCCCAAAGACACAGTTAACAAACTCAAGCCCTTCCATGTTAAAACACCGAGGATCTATGGATCACCAAAAATTCACAAACCAGGCACACCCCTACGCCCAATTGTGGACAGTATAAATAGTCCCACATACAAACTGGCTAGACATTTAGCGAAGCTACTAGCCACTCTCACTAACAATTCTCCCTCCTTTGTCAAAAATTCAGCACACCTAAAAAGCATCTTACAACACCTTACCCTAAAAAGCTCAGACTTAATAGTAAGCTTTGACATCACTTCACTATTCACAAATGTACCACTAATAGAAACCCTCAATCTACTGAAGTCACACTTCCCCCCTGATATATTTGAACTATTCAAATTCACAATACATGCAGGATATTTCACATGGAAAGGGAAAATATACAAACAAATTGATGGGACAGCCATGGGCTCCCCCCTTCCCCCCAGCCAACTTTTACATAGAACACCTGGAAAAACAAGCAATCAATACAGCCACTCTCAAACCAACACTTTGGCTACGCTATGTTGATGATGTGCTTGCTATTTGGCCACATGGCCCTGAGAAATTGAAAACATTCTTAGCACATTTAAATAGCCAACATCCAAAAATCCACTTTACTATGGAACTAGAAGCCAACAACTGTCTGCCCTTCCTGGATACACTCATCACACGTCTCCCAGATGGTTCCTTATCATTTTCAGTTTTTAGAAAACCCACACATACAGGCAGATACTTACACAAACAATCACACCATCATCCTTCTCAACAATATGGCATATTAAAAACGCTAACCCATAGAGCGAGAGCAATCTGTTCCAATGACAAGGCTCTTACTGCTGAACTGACTCACTTACGCCACACCTTCTTGGCCAACGGCTACAATCCACATAAAATAAACAAAATACTAAACACTCCTAAGAAACCCCTCCCACCATCCACCACAGAGAACAACAACAAAACAGTCACCATCCCTTACATTAAAGGCACATCTGAAAAGATCTCAAGAATTCTCAATAAACATAAACTACGCACTACATTCAGACCATGTAGCAAATTAGCCACCCTCATCCGCTCACCCAAGGACAGCATTCCTCCTTTATCACATCCAGGAGTCTACCAAGTACCCTGCTCATGCAATCAAGCCTACTACGGTCAAACAGGAAGAACTGTGAATATCCGCATCAGCGAACATAAACGATACGTCCAGAATTATCATTATGGGAAGTCGGGCCTAGCAGACCATGCTCTGGATATCCCTGCACACAGGATCAACTGGAAAAACACAAAAGTACTACACAGAAACCCGTATAAATTAGAGAGATTGTTCTTAGAGGTGACAGAAGCCCTAAAACACACTCCAAATCTCAAACAAATATGGCTGTATTAACTTGCCGAAGATCTGGGAGACAGTCATATTAAGAAAAAACTAGCACTTTTCTAGGACTCTAGTAATATATGATAGCTTTTTTTTTTTTTCAGATAGAGGGCGCCAAAATCAGGACTCTAGTCTTTGTGCTGCTGCTACAATTTTGTTTAAGTACATGTTGTTTTAGTCTCGCATATTGTGACAAACAGTGGTTTTGTGCTCTGAAGATGCTGGTTATAATACCAGTGAAATATCAGCATCAAGTTAATAAATTAATTATTTTACTTAGTTTCTGTGTTCTATTATACCATTAAAATAATAAACAACATGTTCGACGAACACATAAGTCTGTCCACACGTTTAGGGAAACAACTGTAAAAAGATTCATAATTGTAAATTATGATTAATTTTACACCAGTACTACTGAACAGTTGTCAATCTCTGCTGCCTCCTACTGGACAACTGATTCATTTCTATATATATAATTCAAGCTGGATTTAAAAACAGAATTCAGTGGAATTTAAATGGTAAACAGTGACTTTTAAAATTAAACTGACCATACTGCACACATTTATTAAATTGAAGTAAAACCTTACTTTTAAAATAATATCTTCTTCGTGAATATTGCCATCTTTCTCAATTTGGGAGTGATTAATTATTTCTTTTATATAAATCCGACAGCCTAGTATAATTCCAAAATCTGAAATGTAAAAATAAAACAAAAATTCTTGGAAATTACTTCACAAAAGACAGAATGCAAAGAAACTTGATATGAAAACAAAATGTTTCAGTGGAGATAAATGTTATTAGACAACTATCATTTATCTAATAACAGAATTATTACACAAATAATGAGAAATATCTAATTCAAATAGAAATTTACATTTCACTTGCTTTTGAAATGTAAATTTCATTCACTACAGTTCTATTTACAGTAAAAATTCAACAAGAATTTTTGGCACTTGATTCTAGCTAACTTTCTTATCTTTTATTAATCAAGTGCCAAAATTTATTGTTGAATTTTTATTGAAAACAGAAGTGTACTGAATGAAATTTACATTTCACAAGCAAGTGCTTCCATACTAATACAGGACAACTTCTTAAAGAGTTTCCATTAGTATCTATTATACTCAATATACTCAACAGTGTCCCTGCCATAATGGGACATGAGATTTTCATTATAGCATTTTTAAGAATTTATTTTAATTTTTCTATATACAAAAGTATTGAACATATTTTTCTATATGAAGAACATTGTAGAAATCATTCACTAGTATATAAGTCAAAATGGTATGTCAAAGATAAACCATTAATGCAAAATAGTGATATAATTTTGATAAAATGACTGCCAGTCTAGTTGGATGGGTGGATAGTATATCCACTCTTCAATTAACACTTGTGAGATGGAAAGTGGGTATTTCAGCAAATCCTAACATAAGCATGAACGTATGTGATCATCTTTAGGTGGTGGATAAAATTCATCTGGAGGTGGATTGAAATACTGCATGTGTGATCTCTAGAGCAAAGTTTCTGGATTAGATAACTTTTAACCATTCATAATAATAATTAATGTACTATAGGTTTACATGGGTAGAATTCACATGAAAAAAAAAAAATAAATAAAAGTGTAATAACATTCAAGCATAAAAAACATTCACATCTTGATTTTTTATTCAGAATACCAAAGAAATGTTTGCAGTGAATAAAATTTACACTTTATATTATATGAAATGACTAAACTACACATGCAATTTACACAAACTTCTTAGTTGGGAGGTGGTTATGACTAAATACTCATTTACACACAATCCAAAATATTCAACTCTGAATAAAGATTCTTGTGCTACTTTTGCATCAGATTCTTTCCACAAAATAAATACAAATTTCAAGAAAAGCTGAACAGTAAAATAAATAAATCAGACCACACTATACCAAATTTGTATATTATTATGAACTATTGAAAGTCATGACCATAGCAGGAATGCTATTTTAAATTTAATATTGCAAATAATGACATATTTGAGAAATTCATGCCAAAATTAATCATTCAATTCATTCAATGGATATAGATGCTTTTTTTTTTGAAGGGTAGCTAAAAGTTTTTGGAATTTCCTTTATATTATTATATTTTCATCTGTTACTATGTGCCATGATAAATAATTTACTATAAACAATTATAAATCATTGATACGAGATTAATGCTTAACATGGTTTCTTGTACTATTTAGATTTTGTGGCCAAAATCATCTAATTAAAGTACTCAGCCTGAATATAGCATAGTGGAGCCAAAAATGTTCTGCAAAGCAAAAGGTCAGAAAAAAGGCAAGCAGCAGACTGATGAGACAAAAAAGTTCTAGGATGATAACATCACTATTCAAAATTAACTTTATTTCAGAGACACCTCAGTCAATCCCACCACAATATATCCAACCAGGATGAATATTATACAGGAGGCACTGGACAATGTCATCATCACTAGCTTGCAAGTTTGATAGAAGATATAAAAATGTTCTAGATGAAGTGATGCTAAAAACAAGCTTGGCGTTAAATTAATGCAAGCAGAGAACTGCTGACCAACATTAGAAAACTGTTTCATCAAGTTATTATCAACAATAAGTGGGGCTACTCAGCAAATCTAAACATAAAAAATTAAGAGATTTTGTAAGCTTGGATTAACCCTAGAACAACAAGTACTTTAAGAACAACTTTATGTGATGCTTTAATACAATTTTAGGGACAGTCACTTCATGCTAATTTCATAAGGCATGCCTTCAATCCCAATAAAAAAAATGGTAATACTCCAATGCAGGGGGGGGATAAATAGCTGCAGGCAGTTTTCTCCCTCATTCATGTACTAAACTGGAAGCATTTGATTACTGCTTTTTCAGATCAATGGCTAATTTCCTGTATGGGTGGCATTTCAACAATATTGCAAAAGTTGAGAAGATGTCAAGATTTTTTTTCCCCTTGTCTAGAACTGATTATACAGCAAAATCAACACCACAGCACATAGCAGAAGTACAGTGTGTGTAAATACAGTGTGATGCATGCAAGAGATCAGAAGAAAGAGATGAACAGAATAATCAGGAGAATGGTACTAAAGAGACAGAAATGCTTGGCAGTGAAAACAGTAGTGCAAGAGATGAAGAGAGAATGGAAATGCAAGAGGAACAGGGAAATGGATTGGGGGGGGGGGGGACAGGGAGACATGGCATAGGGAGAGAAGATGTTGAAAGTGGCAGTGAATGTGTGTATGAAGATGGAGTATATTGCGACATGCATGGGGAAGTTGAGACTGAGGAGATATATGTGGCAAGTGGTGATAAGCGTGATCGGATGGAGCAGGTGTGGAGGAATCATCACAACCAACAAGTGGCTTGGATAGGACTAGTTATAAGCTAAAAACAAACTGCTGTGTTTGTTTACAAATGCCAGAAATATCAGAAATGAGGTGGGGGGGGGGGGGTTGAAATGGTTTTCAGTGATTGAGTAAATTCACCCCAATTCATTGGAATAAATGAAGATGATATCGTAACGGAAATAGAAATGGAAGGATACAATATTTTTTCCCAAGATAGAAAGGGCAAGAAGGAAGGTGGAATGCTGCTGATGATTGCAGGGGAATTAAGCATACATAAGGTAGACATGAAAGAGGGAAATAGTAGCAATGGTTATGAGGCAGTATGGTGTAACGTGGAGGCTGAGAAGATATATTTATTATTATTATTATTATTATGTGACACCTCCAGGGAGTCCAAAGACTCATCGAGGGAGAGTGTGCCAACACCATCGAACGACTGATCCCTTCCAACTACTAACAGCACTCAAACTTGTTGAACTTTTTTTTTTTCGTGAGCCATTAGTAGCAGAGGCTCTACCAATCAACCAACCTTTGCTGGCTGTTGCTATAGGCCTAGGAATGTGAAGGGTAGTGATGAAAAAATGTATACACAACTTCAATTAGTGAACAAAGGAAGGGTAATTATTATGGGTGATTTTAATTATGGTGGTATAGATTGGAATGAAGAGATAGCAGTCGGGAATAAGGAAAATGAATTTCTCGAGTTCTTGGATGATAACTATCTCAGGCAGCATATAAAAAAAGAAGGGCACACAAGGATTGAGAGTTCTAGATCTGATCATTTCATCAGAGGATGTAATTGTGAGAAGGATTTCACACTTTCCTCAAGTTGGTGAAAGTGATCATGAAGTGATCACCTGGGTTGTGGCTAGTCATATGCAGATTTTGTAAGGAAAGGATATATGTGGAATTATAAGGCTGGTAATTATGACAAACTTAGGAGACAGCTTGGAGCTATAACATGGAATGAGGAGTTGAGCAGTAAGGAAATAAAGGCTGCATGGGAACTGATAAAGAAATACATAACAGAATCAATGTATTCCAAAGGCCAAAAAACTGAATAAGGTAGGTGTAAAATGGATGAATGTGGAGCTTAAGCATGAAATCTGGAAAAAAAAAAAAAAGTACTTTGGAGGAAGTACAAGATGAATAATGGTAATAATCAGTTACATGAACAGTGATCATTTTATAAGGGTGTTTTGTCTTGATTAGGGTGAAATCATGAGGAACTTAAGTGTAGAGGATATAGGAGAGGATAGCTTAATTGTGAGTGAGCAGAAGGTATTTGAGGAAATAAATAAACTTGTTGTCAATAAGGTGATAGGATTTGATGACATATCACCATGCATCTTAAGGGAATGTTCCAGGGAATTGGCATGCCAGTTTAATCAGTGGTTAAATTCAGCCGGGGCTATCCAGGGCCAGGTACTGGAACTTTTTTATGCACTGGACCCAGAACATTTTTCTGTTTTCTGACTTTTCTTCCTTTATGGTAATTAAGCCTAATGCGAAACAGACAGCAATGGTAGGTTATTAAGACGTGCATATGATTGATGCAGTATTAAAGATCATGCGACCAAAAGATAAAAGCATAGCAGACAATTGAGTTGAAATGCTAACTCTCTTCAACTGAATTCCATATGTGAAACTGCCATAACAACATTCACTATATATATATATTTCTTAGTTTTAACAGGTTTACAAATTTTAACACGTTCGGTTGAATTTTATTGCTGCCTTGCAGAGAGCAAACTCACACACATCTAATTAATAACAATAGTTTTTAGTTAGATACTGAGTTTGCCGGTGCAACATATGGTTTTGCTTGAGTCCGTACAGCATAGTTTCTGTATGAGGGGACATGTGATTCATTGTCTATAATTGCACTATTTGTTGAGAAATATATTACACAGACTGCTCATTACCTTATTAACTGACATAATAAAAGTACTTGTTTTTCTTGCCTCTGCAGTATAGTGGCTGTTGGGGAGGGCGTGTTGTTTACCACTGCAAGCGAGTTACTATCTACCCGATGTCAACGTTATTTAAGCTTTTTTTCATGTGTGAGGTATATGCGAAACTTTTTAATTTCTTTTTTCAAAAAAGTAAAATCAGGGGTGCTAGTTACATGCGAGTAAAATATGGTATTTCAACTATGGATAAGTACATTGGTACCTTCTTTAAATGGAAAAATAGCTTGGATGACTGTGATAATACAAAATTGAGTTTGTAATGACAGTTTGTGTGTAATTTCTGAAGAGAAAGAGGTCTGTAACAAATCCACAGAAACTCAGAATTCCCATCAGTTGCAATGTGATAATATTAATATGCTGAACGAAAGGAAAGATTTGCTGACTTGTTATACACTTGACCAGTGGATTGCATTCAAAGGTAAATACAATTGGTTATTTTGTAGTAACATTTTTCTGTTTTGTGATTTTTCTTCCTTTACGGTAATTATGCCTACATCATTGTGTTATTATTCAACAACTGTTGACAGTTATTGAATAATAATTGGTTAGCTGAACAATTGGTTATTTTGTATAGGGGCCCCAGAGCTTATTCATTTAGAATTTAACCACTGAGTTTAATAAGAATCTTGCAACAGCACAGGTTTTTCCAAGAGAGTGGAAGGAGAGGGTAAAATTGTTCAACTGCATAAAGGTGGTGATAAGGCTGTAGCTTCAAATTATAGGCCAATCTGTATATCTGGAGTCGGCAAAGGTAATGGAGAGATTGGTGAGAAGTAGGATACAGAAATAGGTTGATAATAGGCAGCATTCTCTGTGATTATATCAGCAATGGAGGGTTATTTGGAGGGTTATAGTATGTAAGTTAGTTTTCACTAACTTACATACTATAACAAGGCAAATACTTTGGACAGAGGAGATGCATATACAGTGGTGGACCTAAATTTTGCAAAAGCTTTTGATAGGCTACCACACAAAAAGCTGTTAAATAAACTGAAACAGACAGGACTGGATAACTGACTTCTGAGTTGGATCAGTGACTGGCTATGAGATAGATATCAGAAAGTTGTATATGGGAGTGCAGTATACCAAAAGAAAAAGGTCACTAGTGTTGTACCACAAGGGTCAGATTTAGGACCACTGTTGTTCGATTTGTATGTTAATGATATTGGGATGGGTTTAACTAGTGATATGCAGCTGTTTGTAGATGATGAAAAACTGGGGAGAGCAATGCAGAGTCAAGAAGATGATGTGGCCTTACAAGAGGACTTGAATAGACTGTATAAATGGGCATGTAAGTGGAACGGCCAGTTCAATGTTGAAAAATGTAATGTTTGAGATTTGGTAAGCAACAATGAGATGCAAAGTATGCACTTGTGGGAAAACTTAAAAGTAGAGGAGATGAGAGATCTAGGAGTGATGGTGGACAAGGACATGAAATTCAGAGGCCAAATTGCACAAGTTGTGAAGACATCATATTAGATAATAGCAATGATGCAGAGAACCCTGAAATGCAAAAATAGAGAGGTTATGATACCAATGTATAAGGACTTGATCAAGCCTCATGGATTATTGTACACAGATTTGGACACAAGGTTTTCATGATGACAAAGATATGTTTGAGTCCAGAGGTGTCTCAAAGATTTCACACAAGGGGGCCAGTAGTCTTTGGAATGTGGAGTATGAGGACAGATTGAGAGAATGTAAGTTGCAAAGCCTCATGAATAGGAGGAAGGGGGGGGGGGGATTTGATTGAGACATATAAACTAGTCACAGGTTGTTATCAAGTCGACATGAGATAAAAGGGGGGGGGGGAATAGACAACAAGAGGCCCATTGCTGGAAACTGTATAACTGTATAAGGAGGGTGTGAGGGGCAGGTTCTTTGCATGGAGAGTGGTTGGTGAGTGGAATGCATTGCTTGAGTGTATTGTGAATGTAGACACACTTGAATTAGTTTAAAGCATGTTTGGATGAGTTGTGTGCAATAGTGTGTATCTCCTACAATAAGTCTCTGACTCTATAGAGGTCAAATATATACTATTATAATAATAGTATATATTTTTAGTGAATACGTTTTTCAGTTGCTATTTTGAAGTATTAAAATAAAAATATCAAAAACTTCTGGTTCACATCTTATAACAATCTTCCCAGGATCCCAGCCATTTCAGAGGAATGTTGCCATAACAACAGATGTGAAAGATAATCTCATTTTCACATGAAAGGGCAGATCCACCTAATATTTACCATGATTTGTTGCTTAAAACTAACCACTCAAAAGATAATTAAATATTGACACACTTCTATGGAATTGGTCAGACTCATTTGGGAAGGTCTTGCTTGACCTAGAAAAAACACATCAGTCATACTGAACTCACTCACAACAGACTGGTAAACTTGAGACTGCTAAACCTTCACACAATAGTTATTCCATGGTAAAACCACCTCCTTATTTGTGCTTGTCAGTGTCCTATTCATCATAGTGGCAATGAACTGCTCAATCTTTGCAACATATCCTTGGATTTGCCATCAGCATCACTCCTTCTCTGTCCCAACTTTGTATCATCAGCAAGTAATCTGAATATCAATTCACATGAAATATCATCACTAACAACAAATGTCAGCAACAAAATAAACTGAACAGTAGTTGTCCAAAAATCCTGTGGCACACAGTTTTTTCCATTGCTGGGAAACTATCCCCCTCACTCATTACAGGTTGTTTCAAACAACCAATCATTATCCATCTGACAGAGATGGATAGATATTAATATATACAAGTTTAGAAAGATCTTCATCTCCCTAAGCTTATGCACAGTGATTTCTCACAACATGTCAAATAATTTTGCAAAAGTACAAAAATATGAAATCCTTCAGATGTGGTTTGATGGATATTGGTCAACTGGTAAATTATCTGAAGTTTACAACTGAATGCCAATAATATTTATGCAGAACATGTCAGAATAAAATAGGTATAAATCATTTTAAATAAGCAGAACACTTAAATATTGCAAAGAAAAAAAAATCTTTCTATTATATATATATATATTATATATATATAGAGAGAGAGAGAGATTAGATTAATAGATAGACAGATAGATAAAAAAATCTGTTATTATTAAAAGCCAACAATCCTATGTACAAGGATTAACTGGCATTGATTTCTCTGCAGTCAGATAAATAGTTTACAGCTCACTGATTATTAAATAAAATAATATTACATTACAGATTATATGAAACTAACAGTTTTTATTGATAACATTACAAATTACATGAAACAGTTATTATAAGATTAGTATTACAAATTATATGAAAATAGCAGTTATAAGATCATTATTCACGTTCCGTTAAGTGGCAGGAAACTCTTTTTTCTCCCCTTTGGGGTGGGAGGCAATGACATAACTTCTAAGTTGAAAAGTGCATTGTGATGCAGTCACCCTTGCTCAGGCCTAGAGCTGATTCCAGTCTTGGTGGAAGGGATATAGGGTGTTGTTTTGCCTGTGGTGATGATGATCTCATGGAGGAGATGGCCTCTCACCTTTTGTTTAAAAGGTGCAAGCAGATGGTCAGTTGCCTCTCTCGGTGATGGTGTGTGCCAAAGGTTGATCTACAGCATGGAAGTCCTGGAGTGAGTGTTGTCTCCACTTGTGTTCAAGCTGCATTAACAATCAAAAATAATAATAATAATGAATTCTTACCATCTTTCTTTTTGCTTTTTGTAAGAGTTACTTTAATAGCTTGAGTTTCTGTAGAATTAGGAGGTAGGAGAACTCTTCGTTTGATCACCTTAAGTGGGGAGAAAATAGGCTGTTCAACTCTTTATAAACATAACAGAAGGAAAAATCTTAACACTCTAAGAGCTATAAATTTATAGATTGTAAGATTAAAAAAATATTTGAATGCTGTTATGGAAAAATATTCACAATCTGATGACTAAAGTAATGCTCTGAAAACAAAGGATTACACGTCACTGAGTAAGTTAATATTTTTCTGTATGTAAATGGGATTAATCCTATATGCATAACAATTCAGGCATTTCATTAATATGAAATTACAGAGTTCATTAATTTAGTAAAATATGTATGCTAATCATAATGCAAAAAGGTTAAAATGGATAACTACTATATATATTATTATAATTACAGTGACAGTGATCATGTCAACTGATCTGGGAAGCAGCCAACTATATAGATGTTTCAATCAGAACAAGCTACTTGCTAAACTATGAAACTGGAAATTATGACAAATGCAGAAGAATACTATCTTTGGTTCAATGGTATTGCTTACTGAATGGGAAAGATATCAGCAGTGCATGGGAAGCTTGAAAAGATGCTTAAATAATATAGTAATGCAGAAAAGATACAAGTAATGTATCCCTAGAGTTCAAAGAACCAATAAGATGGAAGTTAAATGGATGTGTAATCTTATTAAGCAAGGGACCAATAGAAGAAAACGATGTGGAAGGAATATCAGAGAATAAGAGTAAAATGAGTTATGATACACAGGCACACCACCAATTTTCCAGCAACAAATAATCCAGCATCTCCTTTAGTCCAGACAAAATTATGAGAGCACACTTGAAATTCCCACAACAACCCAACAAGCTAACTAGGATTACCACAGATGGTGATCAGCATGTACTCATGTGTAGACCTACACTTTACTGTGCAGGCTTTCGAAACTAAATCTGATAGAATAAGGTGGTTAATCCTTATTCCCATAATGCTCACTTAATTTAGATAGGAGATGAATTTCATTGCCCAGTGTGAGACTACCATCCTGTTTTGGAAGCCTAAAGTGGATTAAAAAAGTTCCATGTTTGGTCTCTAGAGTACAGTTTCTGGACTATGTAAAAAAAAAATTAATTAAAAATATATATAAAACTGATGGAAAAAAAAAAATCCTTAGCCCTCACAGTACAAAATGTACTATAAGTTTCCATATAACATTTAGTGGGTGGGAACATAAAAATAAATTATTTACATCTGCACTTGATGGTGATCTCTCGATTTTGAGTTATTATTAGTGTGAAAAAAAAATAATAATAATACACTAAAATGTAAGCAAAAAAATTATGGCTGTACCCTTAGCATACTGATTCTTGCTTAGAGACCTAAGCTAGGGTTAAATGTAAACAAAAAAATTATTTTTGATTACATTTAACCCTAGCTTAGGCTTCTAAGCAATGGCCAGTTCACAGTGTGGTAGTGTCAAGCTTAAGCGCAATTCAATATTCACTTGCACTGTATCATTTATACTAATCCGTTTAATTTAATAATTTAATTCACATTTAAGGCATATTGATTGTTAGAGCAGTTGATGTTGCTTTAGTAAAATGCAAGCACTTTAATTCATGAGTGTACTGATGAATTATTGCGTGATCTCTGTTGGTCCAGCAAAATACTTAATCCAGCAAGGCTCTGGAATTAAAGGTGCCAGAAAATCATAGGGTACCTGTATATATATATATATATGTGACCTTTTTGGCATCAGTCTTCTTCTCTAATTTAAATCATAAGAAATCTCCTACTACTATTCCTCAAACCACCCATAAGTTGCTTCCTCTGCTCATATTAGGACAACAGTAAAATACTCAATAGCCTTGATATTAAAAAGCACCCTAGCCTAGATGGTATCCCTGTAGTTGTACCAAAAGCTTGTCACCAGAAGTACCACCAATCCTGTATCCTTTACAAGCTGTCATACTTATCCAACAGCATGAAAGCAAGCTTTTATCCAATCCCTGTTCCTAAAAATGGAGATAAGTCAGCCATCAAATTATCATCCCACTGCCTTCACCTTGGTAACATTATGGAGGTCATCAACAACCGGCTTCTTTACTACCCAGAAACCATTCGGTTCATTACTGATCATCACCAATATGGATTCTTCCATTCTTATTCTACAGCAGACCTCTTCACTAACCTTACCCACCTTTAGACATGGATCACATCCACAGAAACTCATGTGGTTACTCTTGATATTTCCAGAGCATTTTTTAAGTCTGGTATCATGCCCTCTTACCAAGTTGTATCCTATGGCCATATCCTACCCTTTGTGAGTGGATTGCCAGCTTTTTGTTGTTCACTGTGTGAACAATGTCAATACCCAATCCTATTCATAGCTTTACTCATAATGAGAGATGGTTAGATGACTCAAACTTCAAAATCTTCTATGGACAATGCCCTAAACACTGATTTATACATTTTCGAGTGATTGAGCATAGTGAATTTTAATGCTACCAAAACACAATTCTTTCTTATTTTCTGGAAGAAACTCCATGCTTCACTCTCCCACATTTGTGCTAACATTCTGCTCATATCAAAGATCAGTTTTCTCTTTTTAGTTGAATTTTGCATCTAGCTTATCCATGCATCAACAGCCTCTTTAGCCTCCAAAAAGTTTGTATTCTTTTTTTCTTTTAAACAATACTTCTATTCTGCTCAACTCCTAAAACTTCATAAATCCTAAATCTATCCAACCTTGGAATATTATTTTCGCATTTGGGATGGTGCACAAAAAATCCCCCTTCAGAATGCACGATTGTATCCAGAAGAGAGCCATTTGCTTCATAAATTACCCCTTCTCCTTCAACCATGACTCTTGCAAATAGCTTTTCCACAGATACTCTGTTTCTGCATTGTCTTTTCTGTAGGTATTTCTATGGATGTTGCTCTATTGAAATGACCACCACCATTCTTCAAATCATAAAATGCAAGCAGCTACTGGTCAATATCCATATATAGCTCAGGTACAAAACTCACCAAACCAACTTCTTCAACTCTTCCTTCATTCTATATGCCTCTATTCTCTAGAACAATTTTCTCCATACTGTTTTCCCAACGAATATAATTCTCAACTTTTAAAGAAACACACTGACAGATTCCTTTCCTCTCTATGATCACTTACCCATAGATCTATCATGCTATAGGTTTTGATATCTCCTCTGTGTTGGGTTGACACACACACACACACACACACACACACACACACACACACACACACACACACACACACACACACACACACACACAAATTTAGAATAAGAATCTGAATAGGACTCTGATATTACTTACTACATCTGAATTACTACTGTACCTAGATTTGATTGCCTTAATTTCTATGAGATGTGGAAGCAGTGGAAAGGATTCAGAGGAAAAAATCCAAAATGGTAACCGATTTGTGGAGTGCTCTCAAACACAGCAAAATTCAATATATTACCAAATGGGAGGGAACAAAAGGTCACTCCTGTTAAGTTATGGCTAGAAAAAGTGTGAAGAATAGATTTTTGTTGGAACAGTGAACGAACAGAATGGGTTGCCAGAGGCAGTTGTGAGTGCTCTATAAGTGAATGAGTTTAAGTAGAGGTGTGATAGGAATTGTTATTAGAAGGGGCCTCCCACAATGAGTGGGGTCAATGGAGATGCCCAAAAAAAAAAATAATAATAATAATCCATAATAGACTTGTCTAAAAAAACAACAATAAAAAAAAGATAAATATTTGTTAAAGTCAAAATACTGCTGTCAATTTTTATAATTATAAATAATAACATTCCAACTATTACAGTATATATTCACATATTTCTCACGTTCAGTATAAAATATACTTAACTGGAATAAGATGTCTGTTCAACAATTATCTTTTTTTTTTTTTCAGTTAAACTCTTTGATGTAAAATTTTAAGGAAACTTTCAAGCAAATTACATAAACACAAATACTTAAATTACTCACTAAATTAACACTGCTGCCACATTCTCGTAACACTTGAACAGCTATTGCATAGTCAACATTCTCTAGAGATATTCCATTGGCACTAACAAGACGATCATTGATCCTATAAACAGACAATAAATAATATTTAGATTTCTTTATGTTATAATTTAAAAAAATAAATAAAACATTTTAATTATAGTATTTAGACCGAATTGAGAAATGATGAGTCCATATGGTATCCTATTATCAACTGCCTCTACTTATATTTTTAATGTATTTATTTATTCTTATGGCAAAAGGAATACAAAGCAGCTACAGGTCAATGTCCAGTCTAGAAAGTCAATTCAGCACCTCATCCGTCACTTTGTGGATGTCCTGGAGGCTACCACCATGAAATTGGTGCCTTGGGCAGTCATTCACAATATGAGTAATCATCTGGTCTGACAATCTCTTTATGTAGTAGGTTGCCACATCTGCCATGGTAAGTTCTGATCCTACAGAACTAACCAGGGGAGTTGGAAGATTTGTTGGAACAATCTTCCAACAAATGGCTTCCTGGTTGAAGATCCCTGTGCTGGAAGATTGTTGGACCAGTGTTCTCTCCACATGTTAGGTGTTGATGGTAAGGCACCTGAAGAGAGTTCATCCATGGACCAGAAAGGGTTTCTTGATTTTAGGTGAAGACTAGGTGGATTTATGAGTCTGGAGCAGGGGCAGGAGTAGGTTGCTCATTACTTTATTAAATTCTTTAATCGAGATTTATCTTCTCCATATATTTAGTGGAGCAATGTTAGACAGGATAGGCAACCAGGAAGAGGGATGCTTCTCAGTGTCCCACTAATTGTGTGCATGGTAGAGTTTAGCTGGGAGTCGATAATGTTAGTGTGCACATTTCTTTCTCAGACTATTCTGTTGCAGAGAATGTGAGGGCTAGTGCAGATGACCTTAGAACTTCTACACCACAACCCCAGGTTGTTCCAGCAAGCCTTGAAATGATATTATTCCTTGTTTTAATTTTGTTGGACAGGTTGGTGATGTGCCTTTTATAGGTTGGGCTCTGTCCAGACTTACTCTAAGGTATTTCAGATGAGGCTTGTGTTCTACCATTTTGCCACAGAAAGAGAGAGAGATTGAGGTGTCGATTTGCCTCTACATTGTTCAGGTGGAATACTGTGGACACAGTTTTTGTTGGATTTGGCTTCATGTATCACTGCTTGAAGTACTCTTCCAAGATGTTCAGGTCTGTATTCAAGGTTAATTCCAGATTGGCAAAGGAGGTAGATTGGTATAGGATCGCTAGGTCACTGGCGTACATATATTTGATTGAGCTGGTATGTGGTAGGTCAGATACGTAAATGTTAAAGAGTAAAGGGCTAACACAGAGCCCTGTGGGAGACTGTTGTTGAGGAATCTGGGCCTGCTTTTTTTTTCCACCAATATGGACCCAGATCTTTCTATTGGAGAGAATGGATTCAAAAAGCTGGAAAGTATTTTTGCACCTTATAATATTGCCTAGCTTTAGGAGAAGGCCCCTGATCCAGACTGTGTCATAAGCTGATGTTAAGTCAATGAAAGTGACTCTGGATTTAAGTTTCTTCTAGAAGCCTGCTTCAATCTCTGTTGTCAGGGCCAGGAGACCTGGTCACAGCAACTTCTTCCTGGCCTGAAGCCAGCTTGTTCAATCGGGAGTGCTCTTTCAATGAGTGGTGAAATTCTTTTAAGGAGAATTGTTTCAAAGCGCTTAAAGGTGGAGCAAAGCAAGGAGAGATAGGTCATAGATTTTTGACATCATTTAGATCTTTCCCTGGTTTGGGCACTGCAATTATTTTGGCTTCCCACCACAGATTTGGTAGTTTTCCAGTTGTTATAATTTTTGAGAAAGGGCGGCCAGAGATGTTTGACCTTGTTGGCCAAGATGTTTTAGAAACTTGGGAAGGATACCATCCACTCCTGCAGCCTTGCCATTCTTGATAGAGCTGGGACATCTTGGAGGTTTTCAGCAAATGATTAGCCATTTGATCAGAAGTTATCTCTGGTGGTTTGCATGTTGTTGGTTCTGCCCCCCCCCCCCAATTTCCTCAGAAATGACCAGCTTTTCCAGCTAGATTTGGTGAAGTCAAGTTCATGGATGGTTGAGATCCATCTTTCCTTTCTATTTTTGTCCAGCGTTGCTACGAGCCCCTTAGCAACAGTTGGGTCTTCAGTTTCTTCATATTTGGCTAAAAGTTACTAATAGGCTGTGAAGTTGATGATGTATTAATTATTGAGTTGAAATTTGTTGATATTGTTCTCTCTCTCTCTGTCTATCTGTCTGTCCTCCATGTAGAAAAAATGAAATTATTTCTAATTTGTTAATTTACACTGATGAGGGTAGAAAGATTTACATAATCAGTTCTACATAAAAAGCTCTATTTAAGAAATTATTTTCATGTGGCAGTATGCTAATTTTTATTATACAAATGCTTCTTCTTTGAAACTTGCAAAAGTATTAGCCTATTTGATAATAAAACAAACTGATATATGTTTACTTTCCCTTCAATTAGGTTCGATGCCATAATGAAGCTTTCTAAAGGTTCTTCTTTTATTAATATTTTTAAATTTTAAAAAGTGACAAAATTTTCAAAATTAATTACATTTTTAAATTAATTTTGATTTTTTTTTTCTAATTTTCCATTTTTTTATTCACAGCAATGCATCACAATAGACTATATATGGTTTTTAAATTGAATTGGATGTCAGTAAGGTTGACACCAGTCATTAAATCTATCCATGGAATTATCTACAGAGTTCTGCTGGTTCTACAACCTTTTCTATGTAGAATTGCCATAAATGATAAATTAGTCATGTATTACTCCAACTTTTCTGCAAGACCCACTGCATGATAAACTTTTCCATTCCAACGTGTGCAGATATACGAATCCTTTGAAGTGCATTGTATATGACTGATTGATGATATTTTCTAGATGGATGATATTTTGTAGAAAAAATGAAATTATTTCTAATGTCTTAATTTACACTGAATGAATCATACTTCTAAGTATGAAGAAGATGGATGATATTTTCTGTGTATCATTAATAATGTTAAGTAATCACAGAAACTTTGAAGTTATCTTAATATTTTTTTTCTTCTTTTGATAAGTTACAAAAGTACCTATATTCCAAAAATGGACACCAGTGGCATCATTCGTTATGCACATTAAGAAAAGGACCTAACACCTAAGGACATTTATGAGGACATGGTATGGATAGTAAGGGAAGTGAAGCAGAGGACACCGAAATTCCACCATGGCTTATTTGTAGATGATCCTCACGTTGACTTTTCATTAGCTGCCACAACTAAAGAAAGGGTGGACAAAGTCTGAAATTTAGTAATATCAGCTGAATGAACTAGTGACATCTCATAAAACAAATAGTCAACTCCATAAAAGTGCCTGGTTTCATCAGGTCAATGCACTGTCTCGCAAGTCACTGGTGGTGATTATGGCTGTTGCTGTAACTTAATTTATTTGAACACCCATCCTATTCACCTGCTCTTGTTCCATTAGACCACCATCTCTTCCAAAACCTAAAAGAACTTGATGAAGTCAGAATACAGCTCAGATAATGTCATCTCAGCTGTGGAGATTTGAGATGTCAGATGATAGTTTCTTTGTCAATAGGATAAGACCACCTCACAATCACCGGAAGTCTGCTGATTAACATAATCTGCTGATAAGAGAACTATTGACAAATAAACAGATAACCATTCAAGTCAGTATAATCTTTTGTATTTAAGCTATGAACTTTCTTTCACTATGGAATGTGAATAATATCCTTGCATGTGTCTGTATGTATGGGGATATGTGTGTGCACGCACATGCACACCCCCTCAATGGTTCACTTTAGTGAGTACAGGAGTGGTGAATCTGAGGTACCTGTTGCTAGACCATGCCTTACTTCATATAATATACATCTGTTATATTATCTTCTGGCCTCCATCCTTCTTTCTTTTTTTTATTCTTACTCCTTTCCCCAATGCTATTGGAGTATTCAAGGGCTAGAGGTGAACTTCTCCTATTTTACTTTTTTTTTTTTGTCTCATGTGGTTGGGGGTCTGCCTTCTCTCTCACCATACACAGCTAAAACTAGAAGGCAAATATAGCAGAGGAGTGGCAAACTGGCTACATTAACACACACACACACCATGGACAGAGAATCATTATGGAGGCAAAACAATGAAGTAAATTGTGGCAGAACGAGAGGTAGCGAGACTGCAGGAGGCACAGAGAGTGAAATTGTCGGAATGCAAGATTTGATGAAACAGTTATTGAACATGGAAAAATGAAATTAGGAATATGTGGAGTGATATTAGATGAAACTAATGAAAGTGTGCGAAAGAACAGAATGAAAGAAAAAGGGTAAAAGGAAAAAAAACTGGTGATTATGATTCCAGGAGAACATTATATGGAGATTCCATAGTTACAAAACAATTAGTTAATGAGAGTCCATTGGGTCTGCTATCCAGGAAGGAGAATGAGTAGGATAATTCAGGCATGTCCAATGCCTGATGGTTGTGGAAACAAATGATCTAAGTGGACATAAGGAGCATGTGAGGATGAATATCAGGAGGTTTTTTAGAAGAGTGAAAGACAACAGTGTAGTGGGAAAGATTGTCAGTGTGTTGCTGAGATATGATGATAATTGTGACAGAGAGCCAATATCATCAATGGTATGCTAGTGGAGCTGTGTGAGGAGAAGGGAGTACAGTTTGCAGATGTATAGCATGTGTTTGAGGGAAGAATGGAATTATACAGGCGTGATGGGTTGCACTTGAATGGCTTTGGAGTGAGTGCACTGAAGAAACTGTTGCAAGATGGAAGTACAGTGTTTGTGTGTAATGAGTGCAAGAGAACAAAAGCAAGAGTTGAAGTGAAAAATTAAAAGAGTGGTATGGAAGAAACAGTGGAAACAGTAGTTGTATGAGAGATGAAGAGAGAAAGGGAATGCAAGAGGAACAGGGAAAAGGGAGGAGCCTGGATGGACAGGGAGACATGGTAGGGAGAGTGGATTTTGAAAGTAGCAGTGAATGTGTGTGTGTGTGTGTGTATGAAGATGAGTATAATGCGATGCGGGTTGGGAAGTTCAGGCTGAGCAGATATATATGGTAAGTGGTAATAAAGGTAATTGGTAGGAGCAGGTGTGGTGGGTAGATCACAACCAACAAACGGCTTGAATAGGACTGGTTATAAACCTAAAAATGAATTGTGGTGTTTGTTCGTAAATGCCAGAAGTATTAGAAATAAGGAATACGAAATTTCACTGACTGAGTTTATTCATCTCAAAATCACTGGAATAAGTGAAAGATGGTTAAATGAAGATGATATTGTAACAAATGGAAATGGAAGTATACAGTATTTTTCGTGAGGATAGAAAGGACAAGAAAGGAGTGGGAGTGCTGCTGATGATAGCAGGAAAAGTATATCCACATAAGGTTGACACAAAAGAGGAAAATAGTGATTATAAGGCAGAGTGGTGTAATGTGGAGGTTGACAGGAAGACATATTTAGATGAATATTGCTACAGGCCAGGGAATGTGGAGGGTGGAGATGAAGAAATGTATAAACAACTTGGATTAGTAAACAAAGGAAGGGTAATTATTATGGGTGATTTTAATTATGCCCATATAGATTGGAATGAAGAGAGAGCATTTGGGAATAAGGAAAATGAATTTCTCAAGCTCTTAAGAGATAACTATCTCAGACAGCATATAAAGGACAGCACATGAGGATCGAAAGTTCTAGATCTGATCATTTCATCAAAGGATGTAATATTATAAGTGGGGTTTCACACTTTCCTCCACCTGATGAGTGATCATGAAGTGATCACCTGGATTGTGGCTAGTCTTCTTCAGACTTCTGTGAGGAAAGGATATACGTGGAATTATAAGACTGCTGATCAATGGCGGCCGGTAAAAAATTTAAGTAGGGGTGTTGCATATACAAAAAAAAAAAAAAACTCATTTTTCCCTAATTAGTAACGAATTTATTAATAAATAAATTTACATATTAAAAATTCCTTTATTAAAAATATTTCATCCTCACCACGAACAAACACCAATAATAAAAGTTTCGTATCAATAGCAATGACAAGCACAAACGAATATTGGCGTTAGATCGCAGTGCTTTTGTTTTGTAATCTAACGCGTTAATCGAACAATTCCAATTATTAACTATTCAATGAATGTCAAAACATAAGCTGTAACCTTTAACGTGTTGTATTGCATTTATATAATGTTGTAAGCATTGTTATTATTTATAAACACAAACAAAATTTAAACTTTTAATTTTTTCCTTGGGGGTGCTGCAGTGTCGCAGTGCTTATGTACTGGCTGCTACTGCTGCTGATTATGACAAGCTTAGGAGACAGCCTGGAGATATAACATGGAATGAGGATTTGAGCAGTAAGGAAATAAATGCTGTTTGGGAATTGACAATGAAATACTTAACAGCATCAATGTGTGAATGTATATTCTGAAGGCCAAAAGGCTGAATAAAGTAGGTGTAAAATGGATGAATGAAGAGCTAAAGCTAAAGCATAAAATATGGAAGAAGAAGAAGATACTTTGGAGAAAGTACAAGATGAATAGTTATAATAATTAGTTACATGAAGAGTATAAAGAACAAGCCAGGATAGTGACTCAGTAAGAAAAACAAAAGTGCAGTATGAGCAGAAATTGGCAAATCTGCCGAAGAAAATCCTAGAAAGATTTTTTAGATATGTGGCAAGCAGAAGAAAGAATGATCATGGTAAGATGATGTTAATGGATGAAAATGGTAGAATGGTAACTGCTACAGAAGACATTGTTGAGGTATTCAGTGATCAATTTATAAGGGTGTTTCATCTTGATTAGGGTGGAATCATGAGGAACTTAAGTGTATTGGACATAGGAGAGGATGACTTAATTGTGAGTGAGTGAGCAGGAGGTATTTGAGGAAATAAATAACCTTGATGTAAATAAGACAATAGGATTTGACAACATATCATTATGCATCTTAAGGGAATGTTCCAGGGAACTGGCAGTAGCATTGGCCTACCTTTTAATAAGTCTTAAAAAAGCAGGTAAAGAAGTAAAAAGCAGATATTCCACTGCATAAAGGTGGTGATAAGGCTGTGGCTATGCTATAAATTATAGGCCAATCTATATATCTGGAGTTGTGATGAAGGTACTGGAGAGATCTGTAAGAAGCAGGATATGGAAATGGGCTGGTAACAGCAGTCTTCTCTGTGGTTATCAGCATGGGTTTGTTAAAGGGAGATCATGTTTTACTAACTTATGTATTATAACAAGATGAAAAATACAGGGGAGATGCATATACAATGGTGCACTTGCATTTTGTAAAATACTTTTGATAGACTGCAACACAACAAGCTGGTAAACAAATTGAAACAGATGGGATTGGATAACAGCCTTCTGAGTTGGATCAGTGACTGGCTATGAGATAGATATCAGAAAGTTGTATATGGGAGTGCAGTATACCAAAAGAAAAAGGTCACTAGTGTTGTACCACAAGGGTCAGATTTAGGACCACTGTTGTTCGATTTGTATGTTAATGATATTGGGATGGGTTTAACTAGTGATATGCAGCTGTTTGTAGATGATGAAAAACTGGGGAGAGCAATGCAGAATCAAGAAGATGATGTGGCCTTACAAGAGGACTTGAATAGATTGCGTGAATGGGCAGGTAAGTGGAACAGTCAGGTCAATGTCGCAAAGTGTAAGGTTTAAGATTTGGTAAGCAACAATGGGAAGCAAAGTATACACTTGGTAGGAAAATTTAAAAGTAGAGGAGATGAGAGATCTAGGAGTGATGGTGGACAAGGACCTGAAATTCAGGGGCCAAATTGCACAAGTTGTGTAGACATCATATTAGATAATGGCAATGATGCAGAGGACCCTGACATACAGAAATAAAGATGTTATGATGCCATTGTATAAGGTCTTGATCAGGCCTCACATGAATTATTGTGCACAGATTTGGTCACTGGGTTTTCATGGTGATGAGGATATGCTGGAAAGGAATTATCAAATTTATGCTCTAGATCAATCCCATGATGATAAAGAATTAGATACTTTCTACCAGCAAAATAACAGGAATTTATTGATGAAAACAAACAAAAACGACCATCCTAATAACGATTAGAAACTTCAGTGCCAAGGTTGGGAGGTTTACACCAGATATTAAAGATATGATGGGCAAAAATTGGAGTGGATGAGCGAAATTAAAGGGGCAAAAGATTGTTGTAATTCTCTAAACATAACAATCTATTACCTCAAGCAACATATTTTTCCATAGACCATCACACAAATACACATGGATATCTCCAAATGGTATGATTAAAAATTGTATTGATTACATTCTGATAAAAAAATTACAAGAAATCCTCAATCCACAATAAAAATATTAAAGAAACCAGATGTTGATTCTGATCATGAATTACCAGCTGCAAAATTGAAGTTGAAATTTAAAAACAGCAAACCAATGACTCTAAGCAATACTATTAACATAACAAAACTGAAAAATACAACTATACAAAACAACTACAGAAACATAGCAGAAACAGAGTTAAAGAATAAAACCTTTGACAATGTAGAAAATACATGGAAACAGAGCAGAGCAGTTATGGTAAAAGCCACAAGATAAAACTGTGGTACAACAATCGGAGCAAATAACAAATGGATAACCTCAGAAATTTTGGAAACTTAGAAGGAAAAAAAAAGAGCTGCAAAAAATACTTTGAACAGAGAATATACAAAGTAAAATAAGCAACATTATAAAAGACTGAAAAACAAAATAGAATGTACAGGTCTGCCAAAAATGCTTGGTTGGAAGAAAAAGTAAAAATGTGTAAAGAAGCCAATAAAGGAAAGAAAAAAAAATGACAGCAAGACTTCATAGTGCAGATCCCTTAATTTTCCCATTGCCAAAACACCTTTGTGGGCAGGTGCATCGTCCTGATGAAAGATGATTTTTTTTCTTCTGCAAACCGGGTCGTTTCTCACGAATTTTTTCGTCTAGTCTGAAGAAAAATAAAACAGGGACGTCCTCTTAAACGATTCAACGATGACTTCTAAGGCTGGAACAGGCAATGCTAGGCCTAAATCCTTGATATGCATGATGATGATGATTTTGGTAACCTCTGTGGAGTCAGACTTATCGTGGGAGGCCTACTCGAAGCAACATCTATCATAATGAGCTTTGAAGTGATATATGCTACCTGCATTCACAATGTACTACAGTGATGCATTCCACTCACTAAGAACTCTCCATGTAAAAATTCTACTCCCCACACTCTTCTTCACCACATCTTTATACAACTTCCAGGAATGGCCTTTCGTTCTTCCCATCTTAACATCCACTCTTTTTAGAATTCCTTCTGTATTAATCTGATGGAATCCTTTAACTAACTTGAAGGTCATTATCATATCTCTTCTTTTCCTTCTATCCACCAACCTCTGTAATCCACATTCTCTCAAACATTCTTCATAACGAACACTCCAGAGTCCTGATATCATTTTGGTTATTCATCTTTGGACCCCTCTCTAGTGTTTCTACATCACAATGAAAACTAGGTAACCAAATCTGAGCACAATAATCCATATGTGGTCTGACAAATGCATTATATAGAGGCACTACCACCTTCTTATTCCTACCTTGCAATGTACTTTTTATCATAGCAGCAACACGATGTGCAATCTTTGTAACACTTGCGATGTGCCCTCGGAACTTCAGTCCAAGATCTCGAATCTCATCCACTTCCTGAAGTACAGCTCCACCAATACAGTACATAGCTTTATATTTCTGTATCCCAAAGTATAACACTTTGCATTTATTCATATTAAAACTGCAACCCCACTCATTTGTCCAAGCTAAAAGTCTCTTCAAATCTTCCTGTAGAGAATTAACATACTCCTGATATTAAAAGTTTTTCCACTTGGTACTATAAATTAAAGATGCCAAGAAATTATATTCTTGGTTTAATACTAAAGCAAGTGATGTGAAGTCATTCGCCTCTTTATACGAGTCAGCCACTCCTGAAATTAATTACTTCAGGTGCAAACTTTGTTTGCTTACACTTGGATGAAAGATTAAACCAATAATATAATTTCTTGGCATCTTTAATTTCTAGTATAACCAAGTGGAAAAACTTCCAACATCTATCTCTAAAGGTATGGCACCTTTGGGCTACCTCATATATGGAAATATGACTTCTGCTTTACTTCAACCTTGGTATCACTTCTGGGTCTGGCTCCTACTGATGTGCTTTTGTGCTGAAGTGGTTGCTTTCCCTGAGAATATGAGAGGCCCTGCTGAGTAGTGGAGGTGGGCCTGCCATTGGGCAGAGCCGCCACCCCCCCCCCCTGCTGAGGGCTCTTCTCGGTGTGCAGGTGGGCCTGTCACTGCTTGGAACTACTGCTGAGTTGAGTAATTTGAGGGATCACAAGTTTTTGGAGAGGTATTCCCACACTTAAACATACCTCAATAAAAGCCAAAACTGGTCTGGGTAGTGATCCTTCCCATAATGCACAGTACTATACATGTCCATAAGAATATGTGCTTTGCATTATGGGAAACTAAGGCAAGTCATGTGAAAGCATTAGCCATTATATATAATATGATATAATATATATATATAATACGAGTTGCCCAGTCCTGAAATTACTTCAGCACAATCTTTGTTTGCTTGCACTTGGATTAAGGATTAAATCAAGAATATGATTTCTTGGCATCTTTAAGATGTTGAAAGTTTATTTTTCACTTGGTTAGACTATAATAAATTTAGTTTAATCCTTTATCCAAGTGTGAGCAAACAAAGTTTGTGCCTGAAAATATCTTCAGGACTGGGGTAAGGTAGTACAAAACCGTGCAAATCATAGCAAAGGTGGACCAAGCTAACATCGCTCCTATCTCAGTATCTCCCATAATGCAAAACACATCTCCTTGCGGATATGTACAATGTTATGGGAGATAGGAGTGATGTTAGCTTGGTCCACCTTTGCTATGAGTTTCCCGGTGCTGTACTACCCTACCCCAGTCCTGAAGATATTTTCAGGCACAAACTTTGTTTGCTCATACTTGGATAAAGGATTAAACTAAATTTATTATAGTCTAACCAAGTGAAAAATAAACTTTCAACATCTTTCTCTAAATCCAGAGTAATTTAATAAAAAGGTGGCACACCTTTTGGCAACTCCTATAGGTAAAGATGACCTTGCCATTGCTTCTGGGCCTGGCTCCTACTGAAGAGACCTCAATAAAGGTCGAAACTAGTCTGGGTAGTGGCCCTTCCCTTAACGTATAACATTGTACATATCCACAAGGAGATGTGTTTTGCATTATGGGAGATACTGATATAGGAGTGATATTAGCTTGGTCCACCTTTGCTACGAGTTGCCCGGTGTTGTACTACCTTATCCCGGTCCTGAAGATATTTTCAGGCGCAAACTTTGTTTGTTCAAACTTGGATAAAGGATTAAACTAAATTTATTATGGCATCTTTAATTTATACTATTCCTGATAATTCTACCTAACTTTGCTTCATCGGCAAACATTTGAAGATCCCCAGTCAATCCACATGAAATATCATTAACAAAAAAGTTAAACAGCAGGATCCCAAAAACAGATCCCTGAGGCATGCCACTGGTCACCTTCCTTTTCTGAGACTGCTCCATCATACATAACTTGCTGGTATTATTCAGAAAGCCAATCTCTGATTCATCTAATTAATATACTATTTCCTATTCTCTGTAGCTTGTACACCAACTTATCATGTGGTAATCTATCAAATGCTTTTATAAAAGAATTAACAAAAACACCCCACTCAAAATGAAAGGCAAAAATAATATTGAAACTGGAAGAATTCAAGAGATTAAAAAAAAATTTGGAAAAAATATTATCTGATACTTTTCCAGAGGGAAGAGACAGGAAAAACACAAAGAAACAGAAAAATCACCACCTGTAAGAAAAGAAAGTTTGAATTCAATAAACCAAATGAACTTGTCTAAGTCACCTGGTTATGATTAACTTCCTACTGAACTGTGAAATATAGTGGCAAAGCAGCCATCAATTTCCTGCTTAAACGTTTTAACTAAATACTACATACTGGTGAAATTCCAGATGACTGGAAGACAGGCATCATAATACAAATGTTCAAAATGGTAGATAAACGAAAGTGTGAAAATTATAAACCCATAACATTGCTATGTCATAGCTACAAAGTCTTCGCATGCATTATACAAAATAGAATTGAGGGTTTAATGAATGAGACAACAGAAGATCAAGCAGGCTTCAGACCTAGGAAGTCAACTATAAACCATATTTTTACAGTTAACAGCCTTGCCAAAAAGTACTGAGCATACAACTTACCTATATACTGCAATTTTATTGACTTCAATCAAACATTTCATTCTACTGACAGGAACAAAATGATAAGCACCTTACAATCTATAAGGGTCAAAGCTGTATAACTGAGAGGAGACCTCCACATCGCCTTTAAAGGAATGCGAAGAACCGAACAGGGCTTCTGACCTAATATCCAATCCTCACCTTCTCGTGGTGCACCCTGTTGGGTATCTACCTGGATACTGAATGAATGAGGATGGGCTAGCAATTTGGGATTTAGCTGACCAAATTGTATTCTTATTGGCTTAAACTAATATACAAAATGATGGTACAACATGACAAAATTTCATGCCGGCTGGGGCGTCGCCGGTTAAACAAGGCCCACGTTGTTTTTGCCAGGGAACCAGGGCAAACAGCGAAAAGTCAGCTACTGGAACAAATCTGAAATCACCAGAGTTAAAGATCGATACTATCAACATAAGAAGCCTGAATGGCAAAGAAATGGAGCAAGCTGAGGAATTAGATATGTACTATCAACATAATAGGGGTGACTGAAACAAAAAAAGACAAAAACTGGTGAGATCCTTCTGAGCAATAAATACAAAATGTTATATTCAGACAATGACAATCAAGGAAAAGAAGGAGTAGCTATTGTATTCAACACTAAATACGAGGCTAATCTTCTTGAATGACAGGCAGTCTCAAATAGAGTGATGTGGGCAAATATCAGAATGGGAGAACTGGACAATGAGACTTATTTGTGCCTATGGTTCCCACAGAAGGTTCTACTAAGGTAGAAGTGGAGGAATTTTTAATGCTTTAGAGAAAGCATCTGACACAATGAAAAAGGAAAAGTTGGTCCTTGTTGGGGATCTAAATAGCAGAGTAGGAAATGATTATCAGACATACAAAAATATATTGGGAAAATTTGGAGAAAAGAGCAAAGCAATGGCAAATATGTTGGATTTCTGCTCAGGTCATGGACTGGTTATTACTAACACCATGTTCCATCATAAAAATGTGTACAAATTCACATGAAGAGAAGAAGCAAGAAATAAGAAAAGTCTCATTGACTATGTTATTGTTGATAGTGATGTTTTCTCCCTGGTGCAGGACACCAAAGTGTACAGAAGATTTGAAATTGGAAATGATCACTATTTAGTCTTGAGCAGGATAAAATTGAATTTCATATTGAAAAGAAGAACATGTAAGAAAGTTTTAAAGTGAATAAAAGTTGAGCAGCTCTCAGATGTGAACTGTAGACTAAAATACACAAAGATTATTGAAGAAAAAAATGAGAGAGTTTGAGAACAGGAACCAAACCTTGGAGATTCAGTGGTAAGCCTTGAAGAAAACCCTGATTGATTCAGCCAGAGAGGCATGTGGTGAGTTTGTCTGCAAGGATAGAAAAATCAGAACTCCATGGTGGACTCAGGGAGTTAAAGAGGCAGTGAAGGAAAAGAAGAAAGCATATCAAAAGTTCCTGGCAAATAAGGAAAATGACCCAGAGGAAGACCAAGATATAGGTGGTTTGATAAGATACAAAGTGCCTTAGATGACAGAAATATAAGATCTGATAATATTAGAGTCTTGACAAGTAACAGACTGATTTGGAGGAAAATTGTAGATAGGAAGTTAGTAACGATGTACATTTTTTCATGTAGTACTACCATATCCTGTACACCCACTGAGGGTACATGGCAGGAATTTGATGATGATCTATAATGTCAGATTCAGAAATACAAACCTTTATTATGAATTATTATAAAGATACCAAAGTAATTGTCAAGTTTAATAAAATAAAAACAAATGCAAAGTAAAAAAAGGAGTCATACAGTGTTGTTGCTCTCACCAAATTTATTTGCTGTTTATCTCAAAGAAATATGTGCCTTCATAGCACAATTGGAAGAAAGTGTAACATTGTGCCCTTCGAATGGAAAAGACCTGCGTTTGATTCTAGTCATGAAGAGGGGAATCCTTATACGAGCTCTTTCAATTGAAGGTGAGTTAGCCAATCTCATACGGAGACAGAAGGGTATTTTCTTCTGGAAACTCAGGTTTTTCATCCCACATACAGACAAATCAGCCTTCAGAACACATACAATTTACAGACAAAAAAATACTGTTGTTTGTGATGATTTACAGTAGATGGTGTTGATGGTTGTGGTGTCATAGTAGGAGAATTAAGTAGTAGTAGTGGAGAGGGATGAGATGTATTTAGCAAAGTAGAGAAGATTTCCCTCCTGCGATGAGTCCTTGGACTCCCTGGAGGTGTCACGTAATAATAATAACATGCAAAATCACAGACGAAGAATCAGGTCTACAAATAAATAGCACGAATATCAGTCACATTAAATATGCAGATGATATTATTATTCTTATAGAATCTACAGCACAGCTGGAAAATATAATAAAAATTTTAAATGAAGAGTGCAAAATATTTGGAATGAAGATAATCTAAGCAAAACAAAAAGAATGAAAATAGGAAGAGAAGGGAAAACTTTTAACAAACTTAGATAATCATATGCTCGTACAGGTGAAGCAATTTATGTATCTTTGCAGCCTCATTACTCATAAAATCAATATCCCAGAAACAGTAAAATACGGACTTAATATAGGATGGTCTAATATGAATAAATTAAATAAAATATGGAAAAATAACAGCATTTCAAAAAGCCTCCAACTAATACTGTATAAAATTATTATTTACCTGCAACATATGGAGCCAAGACATTGAGACTCAATCAGAAAGAAATGCAGAAAATCAGAGCATTCAAACTGAAATGATTAAGAAAAATAAACAAGACTTACTGGTCAGAACCCAAAACAAATGAGCAAGTCAAAAAGAAATTAAACCATAAAAAGATATCATAGATATAATTCTTAAATGACAAGATGGTTTAGGCACCTCCAGATAATGCTCTCTAGATAACTAATCAAATACAGCCTTGAATGGAATCACTGAAGAAAGAACATAAGAGGCAGACCAAAAAGAAATTGATTAGGCTTTGAAGAAAAAGTCACAATTATCAAGTGAGAAAGATGACAGAAAGGGCCAGAAATCTCATTCCATCACCTGATGGATGAGAAAGAATATATATATATATTTTTTTTTTATGATAAGCCCATACACAAAAGGTTGGTTGATAATTTATTATAATACATTAGTACCATATATGGGTAATTGGTTGGGAAAGGAGAAACCTGTTTACGTTTGATTTAGATGCCTGTATATTGTATTTCTTGGGAAATATATCAGAAGGGAGGGAGACTGTTCCACAGTACAGCTGTAGCATGGATGAAGGAGGAAACTTATTCTGTGAGTTTCAAGGTGTACTGTGAAAGGATGTTGGGTGGCAGCTGTATGTGTTCCAATGGGCTCAGTATGAACACATACTTTTTTTTTGTGAAAGTGGGGGGGGTGAGTTGTCAAGAGATAGGTCATTTATCAATCTAATTGCTCTCCTCTGTATTAAGCCAAGCATTCTGGGGGAGCTTTCAGGAGCTCCACTCTAAATGTGGAGCAGTATTCGATAGCTGGGCAGATTTATGATTTGTATATGGTTAACAGCTATTCAGAAGTGAAGCAACATCTTGAGTGAAAGAGAAATCTTAGTTTTTTGGAAGCTGAAGATGTAATGGTTGTGATGTGTTAATGCCAGGAGAGGCTTAATGTCTGGGTAATTTCAAGAAGAGAAATCTCATCATGTCTGGAAAGTTGAGTGTTATCAAAAATAATACTGGGGGAAAATGGTTTTGTGAGAAATAAGACAGACCTGGGTTTTACTAGCATTGAAATTGACAAGGTTATCTGAGTACCATTGGAGGATGGCTTGGAGATCAGAAATGAGGGCAGTGGTGGTTGATGGTCTGTAGGTTGAGGTGAGTGGTGTGAATGGTTGGGGGAGAATTTACCACTGAAGTTATGTGTGCATTGGAGGCAAAGTGTGAAGCCAAGAGATTGGCTTTTTCTGTGGATGGTGATGCAATAGAGCCATCTGGGTATGATAGGGATGGGAATAGTGTTGGGCAAAAGTTACAACCAACTGCTTTGGGAAGAGACCAAAAGTCATAGTTGCCATTTGGACAGGCTGCAAGTTTCCTGCTTTTTGTCCATTCAAATTCTGTTTTGGAAGCATTGATAGTTTCTTGCATCTTTTCGGGCTTGGGTATAAACGTTGAAAGAGAATGATGTTCTTGATGTAAGCCAGTTGTGGTATACTTGATTTTTCATTTGTACAGCCTTGGCACATCTTTTAGAGAACCAGGGTTTAGTTAGGGAACGGCAGTTCAGAGAAGAAGTGTGGGGAATGTATGTTTCGATGCCAGTGAGGATTACTTTGGTGATACGTTTGGTGCATATGTTTGGATTGGAAGACCGAAAACAATAGTCCAACCATGGGAATGAGGCATAGAAATCATGCAGGCTGTCCCACTTAGCACTGTTATAATGCCAAACTACTCTTGTATGGGAATAGTTGTTTAAGCATTGTTGCATGGGTGAGGAGATGAACACTAGATTGTGGTTGGAATTACCCCCTGGGTAATTCCAACTTCACTACATTCACTGTGCATTTGGAAGAGTCATTGGTGAGGAAGAGATTGGGTGTTTTTGGAGTGTTTCAGGTTATCTGGTATTCTAGTTGGCATGTGAACAATTTGTGTAAGATTGTTAGTGATGGCAGATGTTTCAGTATTTCTGCCTGCAAGATCTGTACAACTGGAGAAGAAAAGCCAATTGGTGTTGTGACATTAAAATGCCCTAGGAGGATGATTTTGCTGTTAGGGGAGGAACTGAGGAAAATCAATTTTTAAGGAGAGAAAATTAAAGAGCTCAAAGTGATTGTGGCATTGGGAGAGCAATAGAGACAGCAAATGAATCTGACTGAGTGGGAAAGAGATATTTTCAACCAAAGAAGGTCAAAGTTGGGCAATTCTAGGTTAGGTGCTCTCTGGCAAGGTATGTCAGAACAGATATATGTGCAGATGCCACCCTTTGGTCAAAAGGAATTAAAGATTGTGAGGTTGGAAGGTTGAGATGAACAGTGCTGGGGGAGGCGAGATTTGAGTTTCTGCTAAAAAGGAGTAGCAGAGTTTGGTGAACTGAAGATGCCAATGGATGCTATTAAGGTTGGAGTTCAGGCCAATGTGCAAGGTTCTGTGGAACATATATTTGGCTGCAAGGGTCTTGCACATTTCCAATACAGTGCCTGCATACTTGTTTCCATGGTGGCTGCTTGGCTGTTAGTGGTGTTCACTTGATTTTTACATTAATTTAATTTGTTTGTAGTTGATCCAACTGTTGTCTCCATTTTGGCATTTTTCTTCAAGTTGTCTTCGAAATTGGCATCCTTTTCGAATTGATCCTTCATGGTTTAATCAGAATAGATCTTAAAATACACAGACCAAACTGGATGGAGTAGAAAATTTAAGGTGGGTGAAGGTTAGTAGCAACAGAAATATTAAGTTAGTTGAGCACATATGCGTGGTTGGGAGCAAGTGTCCTTGAACTTGTTATTTACCACCATTATTAATTTCGACATGCTTGTTGGTGTGTCACATTTCACTTTTTTTTTTTTTTTCGGTAACTTTGGTTTTACAGTTGCTACACTTCATATTGTGATTGGGTTTGTCAATGATCGAAAGCATTAAGATGACAAAACTCGAGGTACTCTTTCATCGTTGGCCTTTGTTGCCATCTTTACTTCATACAGTAGGCATAGCAGGTGCTTGCATGAGTAAGTTTTTAATTGTAAGGATAACTGATTTGATGGACTATAGGTACTTACATGTTGTGCAGAAGTAATTGGCTCCTTAATATCCACTGCTAGTTTCCATTTACTGATTATTTTGCACAAAAAATACTTATAATAACGATACAATGTGGGAGCACAAGTTTAGAGTAGCTTATTCACAAGTGCCATGTGCAGTGATGACATATATGGTTTGAAAAAAATTTTAACTAGCTTTCCAGTCAGGCAAATAATTCACTAGTCAAATGTCAGCCTGAAGGAGACTTGGTCAATTTATAAGTTTTTGTTAATACCACAACTAATTTTTTTCTTGTGTAACTACAGCAGTGTTGAAGCAAATATATTAAATACTTACTAATCAAATGAAGTGAGAAAACTAAGACATTTTATGAATGACACATGAACATATGAAATATAAAAGTATAATACAAATATTATCACTTGAGAGAAATCAACACCAATGTTGAAAAAAAAAATTAATCGCACGTAATTTAAATATTTTGTTTCTGACAAATAAACGCTGTCTAATTTAAGCAGTAAATGCAAAATATATCCAAGATTATTAACACATCATATGATGTTATATCTAACTTAAAAGCAATCAGTCTAAAAAATTAATTTTGATCCTTCATAGTTTAATCAGAATAGATTTTAAAATGCACAGACCAAACTGGATGGAGTAGAAAATTTAAGGTGGGTGAAGGTTAGTAGCAACAGAAATTTTTAAAAGAAGTGATAGCGTTGAAAAATTTGGTGTTTCAACAGAAAAAAAAAACAGATTTGGTTGCTGTACCACATATCATAGCATATGGAACTAGGAGCCTGTAAAACAAAAATAATACTAGGGTTAACCTTCATGGTTTTATCAGAATAGATTTTAAATATATAGATTTATATAGTAGAAAATTTAAGGTGGGTGAAGGTTAGTAGCAACAGAAATTTTTAAAAGAAGTGATGGCATTGAAGAATTTGGTGTTTCAACAGGGAAAAAAAAAAACAGATATGGTTGCTGTACCACATATCATAGCATATGGGACTGGGAGCCTGTAAAACAGCAAGAATACTAGGGTTCTTACCAAAAAGATGCCTTAATTCAAAAATGAAACAAGACAATGCTTTTACCTCTATAAAAGAAGATACTAGAACATTTTTCCATGTTCAGTTCAACTCATTATCTATTTACGATCTGACCAGATAATTAAGATTACTTAAAATATATGCATCATCCAGATCTTGAACTGCATAGAAGAGTTTCAGATCTGATCAGCAATGAATAAGAATTAGATATATTGGAAAAAAAAATTAGGAATTGATATGGAGGAGAAAACAATGGAGTATTAAGGTGAGAATCCTGTGGTTGGAACTCTGGATATATGTGTGTGTGTGAGAGAGAGAGAGGAGTTCTGCTAATCTACTCTTAAATAACAGAAGCTTAGTGGCTACTCCTGTTTAAGAGTAAGTGAAACTTCATATTTATTAACTTGGATGATTACATGTCTTTGTGACATGATACCTACTAAAATAGAACTAGTGACATGCTATAAATTATTTATAATAATATTTCATTAGTACTCATGAAAATGCATTATCACTGGATACAACTGGAAACAATGTTAACAGCAATAATACAGCATAAAAGATAAATAATGAATTTTTAAAAAATAAGATAATTTATATGTTCTTGTTTCAGATAACTACTTTCCAAAATCTTCAGACAAAAGAGAGTATTGTTAATTTGGTGAATGAAAGAATGTTTTGCAAGACTAAACAATCTCTCAAATTTGAAAGAATCGTGAATGAAGCAAGGATATTTGGTTTCATCAAATTGCATGATCTGTGGGTAAGGCATTTGCTGGACTTTCCACGTTGAAGAAATTCATGTAACCCATGTGTTATTTTTTTCTTTCTATGAACTCAGGAGAGAGAAAGAGAGTTTAACCATAGGTAGGATGGAGGATATTTTCTTAGAGGTGAAAATAATATGTGAAAGGCATTTCCAAAAAAATTACATATACTAAAGATAATAACTTCTACACATCACTTTCACATGTGAGAAAAATAGTCTCCATCTTACCTACGCTTAAAGATAAAAATTCATCCATAGTCTCTCCCATCTGTTTATACAATTCTACATTCATCAGAATTTTTATGGATAAACCGGATATACTTCTGAAATAGAAAGAGAACATATGGATTACATATGATTTTTTCAACATGAGGAAGTGTGGCACTGACAATGCCCTCTCTACAGATTATGCATTTTGATGGAACAAATTGATATTGTTTTTGTATTCTTTCAAATTCAAGAGATATTTTTAATCAGACTTGCAAATCATCAACTAAATTTTATAATGAAAACAATCGTGTGCCTATCACAAAAAAAACTCAGAATTGATTATCTAAATCAGTAACATTTAATAATATATATATATATTTAAAATTGTCAGATTTAATGGCAGATGAAATATCAGCATAAATAAATAATTTTTAATATTACAATCCCTGTCTCTGTTCTATTTTACAAACTCGTTGTTTTGTTGCAGGATTACAAGGTGGGAACATAAAGATGAAATAACATCATAATGATTATGCTTTTAATTATCCATCGCTCATATAACCAGAACTTCAGTTAACTAGTCACCAAATGAATATGCTGAATCAGCCAAATCATGGAAGAGCATTATCTAACTATTAACCATGCCCTCAGTTAACTGACCAACCATCAAATCATTTTTTAAATGTGACTGGACAATTGACTGATATATATATATTTTTTTTTTATTTGAGAAGCAGTGCTTGATTTAAACATAGGTTTAGTAAATGTGATTTTCCACAATAAGGGAGAGAGTAAATGCTAAGGCCAGCCATGGAGAGTTTGGAAGGGGAAAGGTGGGGAATGATTAATAATTAATGAGTCAATTTGGGATTTAATCTCACTAGGAGAAAGTCAAAAGAGAAGGAAAAAATTATGGGAGTAGTATAAAAATGATAGCAGAATCTAGCTGAATTCATCTGGCTAGTGATGTTTATACTATAAGTTAAGGAGCTGATGAAGAATCAGAATATTTTAACATCTAAGAGAAGCAGAAATTTTCACTATAGAAGCAAAATCCTCTAGAAAGTCTGAAATTTTGTATTTTTTATTAACATTTCAAATAATTAAGAACAACGCCTTTTTTTTTTAAAGTTTGTACTAGATTTAGGATACAGGTCGTGATTAACACGATTAATTGATCCCTCGATGTTACCCCATATATTAAAATCGCGTTAATCAAATATAATAATCAATGGTAACAATTGCAATTCGTCCATGACCAATTACTGTATTAATAGTTCATTTTATATGGTACTCTTTTAGGAAAGATAAAAAACGAATGCAAAGTAAATGTTTAATAAATGCTTGTACCTACATTAGTTACTGCACTTTTTTTATCAAAAAAAAGTTATCAAGAGTCATTTTAGTTTTTTTCTTATAAGCATATATTCTATGATAACAAGCAAAATGACTATCTAGACCTCGGCAAACAAGCATTCTTAGATCATCTGGATCCACATCCATTACTTGCTGCTTAAGCTGCTAAACTGTGAAATATTCCATCCAATTCTTTGATTGTTATCTCCTTGGAACCTCATCTTCACATTCCATTTGTTCATTGTCCTCATATGCACGTTGTTGTACAATTTCAAGAAGATCATTGTCATCGAAATCTTTTGAATTTGAATCCAAAAATTCTTTAACATTTTGAAAGTTTTTTCCACTTGGTTAGACTATAATAAATTTAGTTTAATACTTTATTCAAGTGTAAGCAAACAAAGTTTGTGTCTGAAGTATCTTCAGGACTGAGGCAACTCGTAGTAAAGGTGGACTAAGCGCACATCATTCCTTGTCTTAGTATCTCCCATAATGCAAAGCACATCTCCTTGTGGACATGTATAATGTTATGCATTAAGGGAAGGACCACTACCCAGACCGGTTTCGACCTTTGGGAGCCAGAACCAAAGAGGTGGTGATACTAAGGTGGAAGCATGGAGAAGTCATATTTACCTATATGTGTTGCCAAAAGGTGTCTCACCTTATTATTAAATTACTCTGGATTTAGAGAAAGACGTTGAAAGTTTATTATTATTATTATTATTATTATTAAATAAGACCTCATGGAGTCAAAGACTCATCTAGGAGGTCCTTTTATCTCACACACATCTCATCATACCGGGTCTTAAACACATTCAAACTCCTTGCAGACACCACACTCTCAGGCAAGGCATTCCAATCATTCATAACTCTGCACGAAAAAAACCTGCCTCTCACTCCCCTACTCACACCCTCTTTATACAGTTTCCAGGGATGACCTCTGGTTCTCCCCTGATCTCCCACTATTCTCTGTAGAACTTCTCCACCATTGATCCTATAACAACCCCTTACCAACTTGTAGGTCTCTATCATATCTCACCTCTTCCTTCTCTCCACTAGACTCTGCAAATTACATCTTTTCAATCTTTCCTCATACTCGACATTCCAGAGGTCAGAAACTACATTAGTCAGTCACCTTTGGACCCTTTCCAACATCTCTTCATCCTTCTGAAAACCAGGTGACCAAATCTGGGCACAATAGTCCATGTGTGCCCTAATCAAAGCCTTATACAATGGAACAAGAATCTCCCTACTTCTACATGTCAGTGTCCTCCTCATCATTCCCAGAAGTCTTTGTGTTGTCTTCACAATTTTGGCGATGTGTCCCCTAAATTTTAGATCCTTATCCACTATCACTCCCAGATCTCTTATTTCCTCTACTTCCAACAATATATTCTCACCAAGCATAAATTCTGCATCCCATCTTTGTTTTCCAAATTTTAAAACCTTACATTTTGCAACATTGAACTCACATCCCCATTTCCGTGCCCAATCACTCAATTTATTCAAGTCTTCTTGTAAGGCCACAACATCTTCACTACTCTTTATGGTTCGTCCCAACTTTGCATCATCTGCAAACAACTGAATATCTCCATCCAAATCTTCGCCAATATCATTAATATACAAGTTAAATAGTAATGGCCTAAAACAGATCCCTGAGGCACTCCACTAGTGACTTTCCTTTTCCTGGATATTGCACCCCCATACACAACTTGTTGATACCTATCAGATAGCCAGTCTCCAATCCAATGCACTAATCTAATATCCAACCCCATCTGCTCTAGTTTGACTGTCAACTTATCATGAGGTACTCTATCAAAAGCTTTTGCGAAATCTAAGTATATTACTGTGTACCTTCTCCTCTGTCCAAGGAAGCAGTCATTTTATTGTAATAAGTAAGTAGATTACTAAAACATGACCTCCCTTTAGCAAATCCATGCTGTCCATCAAAGATTATACCATTGTTGTCAACCCAACTCTGGATCCTAGTTCTCACAAGCTTCTCCAACAACTTAACCACAACACCTGACACACAGATAGGCCTATAGTTTGATGCTTGAGTTCGATCACCTCCTTTATGAAGTGGCACAATCTTGCCCTCCTTCCACTCTTTAGGGACTTGACCAAGTGCAAGACTCGTATTAAAAAAATATGTCAAGGCAGGTGTCAACTCTCTGGCACATTCCTTCAGAATACGTGGTGATATATTATCAAGTCCCACAGCCTTATTTACATCTAGTTTACTCAACTCCCCAAACACCTCTTGCTCACTTACAGTCAGTCTCTCCTCCCCATCATCAACTGCTCTTAATTTTTATATTATATTATGCCAAGATATTATACTAAGCAAGGAGTGATGAGAACTTAGTCCACCTTTACCACGAGTTGCCTCAGTCCTGAAGATACTTCAGGCACAAACTTTGTTTGCTTACACTTGGATAAAGGATTAAACTAAATTTATTATAGTCTAACTAAGTAGAAAAAAACTTACAAAATCTTTCTCTAAATCCAGAGTAATTTAATAATAAGGTGAGACACTGTTTGGCAACTCGTATAGGTAAATATGACTTCTCCATGCTTCCACCTTAGTATCACCACCTCTTTGGTTCTGGCTCCCAAAGGTTGAAACCAGTCTGGGTAGTGGCCCTTCCCTTAATGCATAAGGGAAGGGAGATCAGGCTAGCATGATTAACAGTTGACCAAATTAGTGATATTGGCATACTTCATATATTGTAGCATTACTTGTTTCTTTGTGTGTGTGTGTGTGTATGAGTGTATACTCTAGATCAGGGGTTCCCCAACCTTTTTGCTTCCTAGAGCACATTCTAAAATACTGCTAAGGCAACGGGCACCATCTATTTTTTCAAGCAAATTTTTTGAATTCTTTTGTTAAATGAATACATACAAAGTTTACATTATAATCAAATGTTTTATTACTTAAAATTTTACATTATATAAAAATTTAAATATATATGTGTAAGTTAGTGTGATCTTTGGCATTGCATTTCATTGGCCAGTGCTTCATAATTAGGAGAATATGATGATATTCCAGTTCTTAAACTGGAATGAACAACTTTGAATGCGCATCTACTTTACATTGTATGCGTTTAATACTCATCATGTGTCATTAACGCATGCGTCATATAGTATGCCATGAATCGTTGCGTGATTATTTCAAACTATACGGCACACGGTTGAACAGCAGCGGACACACACAAATTGGTCAACAGGTGCCATGGTGCCCGCGGGCATAGGGTTGGGAACCCCTGCTCTAGATAATGACTAATATATAAAAGTGTGTGTACTCTACGTGATGACTAATATGAAGATTGAAACATCAATTAATTATCTTAGTTTAAATTATTATCCTAGTCACCATAATTTTACCATAATGAATAGCAGCAGGCCATGTCATGAAATTTACCTGATTGAACTAGACTACTTGAAGCAGATCGTAGAAATCAGACGCTTGTGGGTGAGTAGAGCAATATTACAAGTGTTAATCATTTTTTACTCTTGGATTATAATGAATAGATTTTAATTCAGTTTATCCACAAAAGTAGAAACAAAATGAACTATTTGATTACATTTATGACATTTTTGATGATCCTATCTATGATAGGATCATCAAAATGGAACCCTAATGTAAGTCAATGCCTGGCTGTACTGCAAAAATAAAAATAAAAAAATTTTTTTTTTTTTTTTTTAAGTTTAGAGGTATATATGCTGAACAAACAATTATGAATTTAAGAAAGTTTCTCAAAGGGTATAATTTATTGAACCAAATGTTCTGAATGTGTATTTAAATCTTAATTTACATTAACAATAAATAATAGTCCACACTTATTAATTTGTGTCCACAGATAATTTCCAAAAACATGTAGTATCTCATTTTATCACACTAATCAATTCCTACTTTACTTCATTTTATGAGACAAAAATTACCTATGTTAATCCAGTTAGTAGCAATGACACTCTTTAATTGGAAGGACCAAAGAAGAATTCCATCTTAAGATGCAAGAAACTTTACAAGGTTTTTCTTTTTTTAATGAAGAGCTAGCCAGTCTCATACTGAGATCATTTTATTTCATGCAAATTAAAAAACAAAGTGGCCAGAGAACATACACAAATCATCCAATCTCAGATTTATAAAAGTGAAGATACCATGCAAAAGTCTTATATTTGTCAAATAAACTTGAAAAATGTGCTATACTGAAAAACTGGAAGCCACTGATATGAGCTGGAAAAATTAGCAAAATGAACACATGGCAAAACCGTATGAGAAATTCGATGTATTTGACATGTCAAGCCACTTCAGCAAAACCTTCTCAAAGATAGTGCATTACTTCCTACAAGACAGCTCTTTCAACTTATGACATGGATCAAAGTCTGAAGGAATCATGGGAGGAGAAGTGCTCTTCCATTAAAATCAGATACTTCACAATGAAACATATGGCCTCAGATCCAATCTATGTCAAATTCTTTCTTTATTCTGAAGTCATATTTCAGAGAATAAGAACACTAGAAACAGAAAACAAGCATATATTTTTACTCAGAGTCTGGAATCTGGTTTATAACTGATATATATAAGTAGAAACTCTAATTTCATCTTACTTCCTACACATGAACGAAATGACCTTCATACATTTGAAAAAAAATTTATACTGCAAAAGGAAGTTATCAATTTCCTGATAAGGCCACATCTGGGTTGCCGTGCTCGGGTCTAATCACCTGGGTTTCTTGCGGATGAAGTGGTGGATAGAGGCAAGTGAGAGGACCCAAGGGGTTTTATAAGATTGATGCAGAGGAAATATTTCAGCACTTAGTTGAAGGGAAAGGGGAGGGTTATAGTTTATTTGGCACAAAAACTACAAAGGTCATACTGTGCCATACTAAGGTTACAACTATACATAAGCAGTTAAAGAAAATTGTAAACAATATGCCTGTACAAAAATTAGGTTCTACAAAGTAGCATCTACATGGAAACAGAATTGCTGCAGAGGGCACAGCAACACAAAAGGTTAAAGGTTACAGTAGTACAAAAATTGTCAACAATACAAGTTAAATAAACAAAATGCATGTACAAGACACCAAGCCAAGGAATGCAGTATCTACATATAGTTAAACTTATAACGGATGTTTTTACAGCCATACATAAATAGGCAAAAAGCAATTATTATACAACATGCATGCATAAAAATAAAATTTGGCAATGTGGTATCTACATATAAACAAAATTACAAGAAGGTTACACAAGTATCAAAGGTGTCCTACAGCAATACATAATTAGGCAAAAAAATAGTAAATAATATGAATGCACAAAAGTTAAGCTGGACAATGCAGTATCTACATATAAGATTATTATAATAAGATTACAACAAATGTTATTACAGTAATACATAGAGTTAAAGAGGAATTATTATACAATATATATGTATAAAAATTAAGTTTAGCAGTGTGCTGTTTACATATTAACAAAATTATGACAAGGTAACACAAGGCTACAGAAATACATGATTGGTCAGAAATTAAATTAATGAATGATATATATATATATATATACACATTAGTACTCAACTCCTGCACACATACATTACAAAACATTATATATTTTGGAATATATACATACAAAAGTTAAGTGAAGCAATACAGTATTTACATATAAACAAAATTACAGTCAAATGTGTTTGTATAAATTAATTCTTTGTAAAAAATTAAAAACATTGTGCAATCTGCACAAGTCTGTCAGCATCTGCCTGAGTGTATATGGTTTGGGCCAGGTAGACAAAAATTTCATTCCTCTCTCGTGCAAAGTATGCTGGCACTCTACCAGTATATGATAAATAGTGAGATGTGTATTGCATTTTTCACACATGGGAGGGGTCATTAGCTCTCAGTAAATAAGAATGTGTAAGATGACTGTGACCTATGCGGAGCCTAGTGAGAACAACTTCCTCTCTTCTCTTTATTCGTTGACTAGAATGCCAATGCTTGATTTCAAGTTTAATGTCATATAATTTGTTTGTTAATGCTTCCTACCATGATGACTGCCATTGAGCAATTAGCTTTGATCGCATAAACTGTCTGGTCTGTATATGGGAATGTCAAACAGTATGTGGAGAAAGTTTGAGCTGATTTAGCAGCTGCATTCTAATCTATATTGCTGTAATTAAAATCAACCATAATGATCACCCTTTTTCATTTGCTTGGTTAATTTGCTTATATATTTCTTGGTCACTACCATCCACATTACCAAGTCCATAACAACATCCAACTAAGTATTTCATTCTATTCACTTCTATCATACACCATACTGCCTCAAAACCATTTATTTGTCTTGTTTCTTATACTTCTAGCATTTGTATAGAAACATAAGAGCTCATTCCTGGATCTATAGCAAGTTTCACTAATACCACTTATTAGATGTGACTTCTCCATACTTAACTCTAGCCATTTCTTTTTCTCTTTACTCATCTCAGAACCTTCTTCAAATCCAATTGTTTTCCTAGATCATCCCCTTCCCTTTTTGTCTTCACATGCATTCACATCCTCTTGGAGCATCAACCTTTCTCAACCTCTGTGTTCCCCTGTCTATCCCGAGTCTCCACATTTCTCTGTTTGTCTTGTACACTTGTTCTTTCATTCTCTACACTCCTGCTACCCACTTCTTCATTCCTAAGCAGCAGTTTAATCTCTCTCCTTCCTGCTCTCCTGCATTTGGGGAAAGAAATCTCTAATCTGTGTAAATAAAATACATGCATAAAAAAATAAAGCTCAGAAAATTTAAAGGGTTAAAAGGAGCAAGGTTCTGATTAGTAACTTTGTATTGGAGAAATGTATTATATAATTTTAAATGTTTCACATGAATTCATGGAAAACTTTCAATAAACCTCATCACTATAAGAAAACCAGAAGATATCTTTGCAACTAATAACCATCCTCTATATAGTTTATTAAATATTTCAGTTATATATATATATATATATATATATATAAGGGCATATCATTTCATCTTTTATATTCTAGCTGAAATACAAACAATGCCTTTTCAATCTGTTGATTAAATGACAATTCATAATCTATTTGTTAAATATATAGGACTCACTTACTGAAGTTTGCCTTCAGCAGGTCCTGCTTTAAGGACATCAGATATTGCAATGGAAGGATCACCACTAGCAAAATGAGGATTATCCTTACCACCACTGACTGCAATTCCAAATCCATATCCTGCTACCTAAAATGAGGAGAAAAAATCGTAAAGGGAATTAATACATATATGCACTAATCCACATGAAAAGGTTAATGTAAACGTGTGGACAGACTTATGTGTTCGTCGAACATGTTGTTTATTTTTTAACAGTATATATTAGAACACAGAAACTAAGTAAATAATTAATTTATTAACTTATTGCTGATATTTCGCTGGTATTATAACCAGCATCTTCAGAGCACAAAAACACAGTTTGTCACAATATGCGAGACTAAAACAACATGGTGTAATCAACGGACTAGTTAAACAAAACTGTAACAGCAACACAAAGACTAGAGTCCTGATTTTTGGCACCCTCTATCTGAAAAAAAAAAAAAAAAAAAAAAAAGTACTAGTTTTTTCTTAAGATGACTGTCTCCTAGATCTTAGGCAAGTTAATACAGCCATATTTGTTGAGATTTGGAGTGTATTTCAGGGCTTCTGTCGCCTCTAAGAACAATCTCTCTGACTTATAAGAGTTTTTGTGTAGTACTTTTGTGTTTTTCCAGTTGATCCTGTGTGCAGGGGTATCCAGAGCATGGTCTGCTAGGCCCGACTTGCCATAATGATAATTCCGGATGTATCTTTTGTGTTCGCTGATGCGGATGTTCACAGTTCTTCCTGACCGTAGTAGGCTTGATTACACGAGCAGGGTACTTGGTAGACTCCTGGATGTGATAAAGGGGAACCCAAGGACAGCATTCCCTCTAAAAGTACTACACAGAAACTCTTATAAATCAAAAAGATTGTTCTTAGAGGCGATAGAAGCCCTGAAACACACTCCAAATCTCAACAAATATGGCTGTATTAACTTGCCTAAGATCTGGGAGACAGTCATCTTAAGAAAAAACTAGTACTTTTTTTTTTTTTCCAGATAGAGGGTGCCAAAAATCAGGACTCTAGTCTTTGTGTTGCTGCTACAGTTTTGTTTAACTAGTCCGTTGATTACACCATGTTGTTATAGTCTCACGTATTGTGACAAACTGTGTTTTTGTGCTCCGAAGATGCTGGTTATAATACCAGCGAAATATCAGCAATAAGTTAATAAATTAATTATTTACTTAGTTTCTGTGTTTCTAATATATACCGTTAAAAAATAAACAACAAGTTAATATAAAGATCATAACTTAATATGAACACAGATGGATAAGAAAATAACTATTTATTAACTTAGAAGCTAATATTTCGCTTGTATTATATCCAGCATCTTCAGAGCACAAAACACAAAGTTTGTTACAAAAGCAAGACAACCACAATCTGGTGTAACAGTGGGGCTAGTATAAGTAATTGCAGCATGCAACACAAGACTAACGTCCTAATATGGTGCCATCTAGGTTAAAAATAAAAAATTCAAAATTTTGAAATAGTAGTCCAAATGATAGTCTTAGAAAGTTTTAAAAAATAAAATTAAATTAAATTAATAAATATTAATTTGGTCTTAGGATGACTGTCTCCCAAATCTTTGGTAGATTTATACAGCCATACTTATTAAGGTTTGAAGTATGTTTTAAGGCTTCTGTTGATTCCAGGAACAACCTCTCTGACTTGTAGAAGCTTCTGTACATTACTTTTGTTTCTTTCCAATTGATCCTGTGTGCAGGGGCATCCAAAGCATGGTCTGCCAGACCCGACTTGCCATAGTGAAAGTGTCGGATATATTTTTTGTGTTCACTGAGGTAGATGTCCACAGTTCTTCCTGTCTGTCCATAGTAGGCTGGATGTCAAGAACAGGGCACTTCATAGACTCCTGGATGTGATAAAGGAGTGCATTTGTCCTTAGGTGAATGGATGAGAATTGCTAATTTTAAGGTTTGAATACTGTGCGTAGTTGGTTTTTGTTAAGCACCCTGGATATCTTTTCAGATATGCCTTTAATGTATGAAATTGTGACAGTTTTGTTATAGTCTTTTGCGGTAGATAGAGGGGGATTTCTGGGTAGCATTTAGTATGTTATCTATCTTATGGGGATTATAACCATTGGTTAAGAAGGTGTGATGTAGGTGAGAAAGTTCAGCAGTGAGAGCAATATCATTGGAATAGATTGCTCTAGCTCTATGGGTTAGTGTTTTTAAGATACCATATTGTTGAGAAGGGTGATGGTGTGATTGTTTGTTTAAGTATCTCCCTGTATGTATGGGTTTTCTATAAACTGAAAATGATAAGGAACCTTCTGGAAGACGTGTGATCAGTGTGTCCAGGAAGGGTAGGCAGTCATTGGCTTCTAGTTCCATTGTAAAGTGGATTTTAGGGTGCTGGCTATTTAGATGCGCTAAAAATGTATTCAACGTGTCTGGGCCATGTGGCCAAATAGCAAACACATCATCAACATAGCATAGCCAGAGAATAGGTTTGAGAGTGGCTGTGTTGATAGCTAATTTTTCCAGCTGTTCTTTGTAGAAGTTGGCTAAGGGGGAAGAAAGGGGGAACCCATAGCTGTCCCATCTTTTAGTCTTGTGTTGCACGCTGCAATTACTTATACTAGCCCCACTGTTACACCAGATTGTGGTTGTCTTGCTTTTGTAACAAACTTTGTGTTGTGTGCTCTGAAGATGCTGGATATAATACCAACGAAATATTAGCTTCTAAGTTAATAAATAGTTATTTTCTTATCCATCTGTGTTCATATTATACTGAAATCTATTACAACATGTCTGACGAACACATAAGCCTATCCATGCGATCGTAACTTAAGTTTTCTTTGGAGTCCATATTAGTGAAAGAATTACTTCATCATGGTTTGGATATTTTAGTGGTCAAAAATTAATAAAGCATCAAATGAGCTTTATATTTCAGTACATATTTTTAATTCTTTTCTAATGATTTTTTCTGACTAAAGAGTGTTTAAATTACATTAATTACCGAAAAAAGGTTTACAAAATATGCTTTACAAAAAAGTTTTACAAAAGCAAAATTTGCACACTGATATTTGCTGTTCAAATTTCGAACTTGACAACCAGTTAGTTGTAATCAAAACTTTTTTTCCCTCTAAAGTTTCGATTACAAAACTATAAAAAAAAGTAACACAAAGAAAGCACATCATTCACTGATTTGCTTTTCTGAACTTGTTGAACTTATTTTAAAATTCACATGTGAAAACTGTAAAAATATTTACTTTATATATAAAGATTAATGGGATGGATGGAATTGTATAAAAGGAATAAAGTGAATTTGGGTTTGGAAATGCATGTTGTGTAAGTTAACTGGCAATACTTGATTGGAATGTAATGAGTGAAGTGAACAAGCGATCACAGGAAGGAAGAGATAATGAAAAGGAGCAGTATAGTTGAATATTATGAGAATGAACAAAATACAAGAGATGAAGGGATACAGTTTGGTATCCCTTTATCTTCTGTATTAGAAATTAGAGACAGAGTAGTTGCATTGATTGAGCATATTCAACTGAAAATTATTGGAACAAGCGAATCATGGTTGGATGAGGATGATATCTTGATGAGAATAGAAATGAAAGTGTGTGATATTTATCATAAGAATAAGAAGGGGAAGAAGGGAATGTGAGCGCTTCTAGCAGCAGCTGTAGTTGGTTGTTTGGAATAATAATAATTATTATTATTATCATCCAGGCCTCCATACTCCATACGTATTATCCAGACCTTCCATGATGAGTCTTTTGACTCATCATGGAAGGTCCTTTCTAAGAAACACAAGTCTATCATACCACTCCTTAAATGCATTGACCGTTCTCGCTCTCACCACTCCATCAGGCAATGCATTCCATGGTTCAACCACCCTCCATCCAAAGAAACCACTTCTCACCCTCTTTCTCACAGTTTCCTTTTATAACATCCAGGGATGGCCCTGTCATGACTCCTTCATGACAGGGCCATCCCTGTCATGTTCAATGTCATGACTCCTTCCTGCTGTTCAACCAAGTGAAAGAACTCCCTAAGTGTCAACCCTGTAACCACCTCTCAACAGCTTAAAAGTCTCAATCATATCACCCCTCCTTCTTCTATTATGACTCAAGTAACTAAGGTTTTCATACTTGATACTGTTTTACTAATAGGCTGTATTAAAAAGACACTTCAGTTGCTCAAACATTTTAGAATCCATCTTTCTTTGGAAAGCAGCATGTTTCCCAGGCAATTTCTGGCCAAGTCGATCTTACAGCATATTTTGTGAAACTGAACTAAAGACCTCGAAAACCTTTTAGTCGTCTTGAGTTTCTGTGAGCAGTTCCAGGATTTTATTTTACAGATTACAGAATGCAGCTTTGTCTTCATAGTACAATCGCTTGAATTTCTTGAGCTATTTGATTTAAAAACATGTCTTGATTGTTTTTAGTTGCAGCCATAGTAAAACTCTTTTCTCCAGTGTTTTAACATTTTCTAGTTCCATACCTTTGTGCTAAGTTTTACACTTTACACTAAAAAAGTGTAGTTTGCATCATTTCCTTTCATTCATTGTCCACAATGAAGGGTAAATTTATATAACTTATCTATAAAAATAATTCAATAGGAAAGACAAATAACAGACTTTGTGGAAAACAACATAAAATGGTCAATGCTATCAATAGAACTAGATTAACTTTTCACGATGAAATTTCAATAATATGATCTGGTCTCTGGCTCGGCTTTACAAAATAATAATATATATTATTATCTTTTTTTAATACCATTAAAAATAAGTCATGAATAACTGTCAACACCTAAGCTTATTTGTTAGCTGTTTAATTTGTACATAAATGATATATGAAATAATCTGAAAGGAAACAGTTGTTGTTGTTGTTGTTGATGATGCAAAATTAGGTAAAGTAATAGTTAATCAAAGTGATGTGGAGAGATTGCAGGATGATTTAAATAGGTTTAAATCATGGATGATTTAAAGGAATGTGGAGAACCAACCAGGGCTTCTGACCTAATGTCCAATCCTCACCTTCTCGTGGTACACCTTGTTGGGTATCTACCTGGATACTGAACAGACGAGGATGAGCTAGCAATTTGGAATTTAGTTGACCAAATTGTATTCTTATTGGCTTAAACCAAAATACAAAATGATGGTACAATATGACAAAATTTTCATACCGGCTGGGGCATCACTTGGTCAAACAAGGCCTCCATTGTTTTTGCCAGGGAACCAGGGCACACAACAAAAAGTCAGCTACTGAGAAATTAGAGAGCTAGCTGAGGAATTAGATAAGTACCAGATCGACATAATAGGGGTGAGTGAAACAAAAAAGACAAAAACTGGTGAGATCTTTCTGAGCAATAAATACAAAATGTTATATTCAGGCAATGACAATCAAGGAAAAGAAGGAGTAGCCATTGTATTCAACACTAAATATGAGGCTAATCTTCTTGAATGGCAGACAGTCTCAAGTAAATTGATGTGGACAAATATGAGAATGGGGAACTGGACAATGAGACTTATTTGTGCCTATGGCCCCACAGAAGATCCTACTAAGGTAGAAGTGGAGGAAATTTTTGAGGCTTTAGAGACAGCAACTGACACAATGAAAAAGGAAAAGTTGGTCCTTGTTGGGGGATCTAAATAGCAGAGTAGGAAATGACTGTCAGACATACAAAAATATTTTGGGAAAATTTGCAGAAAAGAGCAAAGCTAATAATAATGGCAAATACTTGTTGGATTTCTGGTCAGGTTATTACTAACACCATGTTCCAACATTAAACTGCACAAATTCACATGGAGAGAAGAGCAAGGAATAAGAATAGTCTCATTGACTATCTTATTGTTGATAGTGATGTTTTCTCATTGGTGTAGGACATCGGAGTGTACAGAGGATTTGAAATTGCAAGTGATCACCATTTAGTCTTGAGCAGGATAAAATTGAATTTCATATTGAAAAGAATAACGCTCTCAGATGTTAACTATAGACTAAAATACACAAACATGATTGAAGAAAAAATGAAAGAGTTTGAGAACAGGAACCAAACCTTGGAGATTCAGTGGCAAGCCCTGAAGAAAACATTGATTGATTCAGCCAAAGAGGCATGTGAGGTTGTCTGCAAGAACTCTATGGTGGACACAGGAAGTTAAAGGGGTAGTGAAGACTGTGTAAAACTGGCTAAATAAAAGTGCGAGGACTTTGGCAAGAATATAGAAAATAAATATCAAGAAGGGGGCAAAATATTCTGGAGGTTTGAAGAAGCTTAGAAATGGAGAAAAGAGTTCTGTAAAAGGACTTAGAGATGATAAAGGTGACATGAAAAACGGGAGAAAAAGACACCCTTGAAGTATGGTGTAATTACTTTGAAAAATTGCTAAATGAAACAAGCAGTGATAACACAGTGGTAAAAAACACTCAACAGGCATACAGTCAGGAATACATATCCATACTTGAAGTAGAAAAGGCTATCAAAGACTTGAAATGTGGAAAGGCAGTAGGAGTAGATGATATTCGACCTGAAATGCTGAAGTATGGTGGTATAAAAGTCATACAGTGCTGCACCGCGTAGTTCAGAAGTCCTGAACAAAGGGACAAATTCCCAATGATTGGAGTAGAGCTCTCATAGTAGCCATATATAAAAAGCGAAATAAAACTGAATCCTTTCTTTTGTCTTGTTTCTGTTGACTCATTGTATTCCTTTCTGTTGACTTGTCAAGGATGACAGTGTCGTCCTTGACAAGTGAACATACGTACTTCAAATGAATCAACTAATAGCCGATAACAACATATATAAGCTGGTAAATTATAACCCAACAAAAAGGATAAAGGATAAAACAGAGAAACTACTCGAGTCCGTCACTTCTTGGTCACCAGACGCGGTTAAAAAACTCAAACCCCACTACGCCTCCCCCAGAATGTATGGGGTCCCAAAAATACACAAACAAAATATGCCCCTTTGACCAATCGTAGAAGGAATAGACAGTCCCAATTACCACTTAGCCAAGAAATTAGCGACAAGGAGTTGGTAGGTCATTCCCCTTCCTACATAAAAAAACACACAACACTTTATAAACAAAATTAAAAACAACACTCGACAAAGACGACTTATTAATCAGTTTCGACGTTTCTGCCCTTTTCACTAATGTCCCCATCAATGACACAATTCTCCTACTACAGAACAAATTTCCACCTGACATTACGGCCCTCTTTGCCCACATATTACAGTCCGGTTACTTCATGTGGCAAAACAAATTTTACCTACAGAAAGAAGGTACAGCCATGGGCTCACCACTATCCCCCCAATTGCTAACTTCTACATGGAAACCTTTGAGCAAAGGGCTTTTGATTCCGCCACACTAAGACCGACTGTCTGGCTTAGATACGTTGACGACGTGTTCGCGATCTGGCTGCACAGGCAACAAGCGCTAAACACATTCCTTAGCCACCTGAACAAATAACATGAACGCATACAATTCACCATCGAAATCGAAAATCAAAATTCGCTCCCGTTCCTAGACACACTAATCATACGTCTTCCTTCAGGCAGTCTATCCTTCATGGTCTACTGAAAACCTACACACACTAGCCAATACATACATGCTAATTCATACCACCACCCATCACAAAAATATGGAGTCATTAACGCCCTTAAAAACAGAGCTACAACAATTTGCTCCAACCAGCAAGCCCTGAAACAAGAACTAAAAATCATCAGCAACACATTCATAATAATGGATATAACAAAGATACTATTAATAAAATACTCCATAAAACAACAACAAAAACGAATCTAGATTACAGTAAAACCATAGCCATCCCATACATTAAAGGGCTATCAGAAAAAATCAACAGAATCCTACAACATTATAGCCTCAATGCCACCTTCAAACCACCCACTAAACTTAAAACAATATACAACTCCTCTAAGAATCCTCTCCTCCCAATAGCACATCCTGGAGTCTATTGCATCCGCTGCACCTGTAACTTACCGTACATTGGTGAAACAGGACAGACAATTCCTATACACAAGAAAGAACACATTAGACACATTAAATATAACCATTATGGTGAAGCAGGCCTCTCAGACCATGCGCTCAACACCTTACACCAAATCAACTGGAAAAGCACCCGCTCTTTACACCACACAAAACCCTGGTATGAAAGGAAATTTAAGGATGCCTGCGAAATCCTGATAAACCACCCAAATATCAACAACAAAGATGGCATGAAAATTCCAAGGATCTGGATGGCACACATTCAGCCTACCTAACATATAAGATCCAGCATAAGTCAGGACTCTAGCCAATCTTCAGCTAGTATTAGAAACAATTCCATACCAACTGGCTGGAATGTACAAGTATAATCATGATGTTAATATATGTATATAGATAGATATTTGTTGTTATGCCCAATGTATTTCTACAACCAACAGATAACACTAGCGTTGATGTATAATTTTTTTTTTTTTTTTTTCACCAGAGGTCAGGCCAACAATTGTTGCAGCAGCAGTTGGTCAGTATCTTTAACAAACCAGTTTGATTGTAGTGTAGCTTGTTTTCTGTGTATAGTTGTATGCTCCAGAAGATGACCTTGACATAAAGGTTGAAACTTCGAATGTAGATTTTAGTTATATTAAACTAAAGTTTTTATTCAAACACGGTAGTTGTCTCCATAATTTTCAAAAATGAATGGAAATAAAACTGAATGTGAGAATTACAGAGGTATTTCCCTACTGAGTGTGCCTGGCAAGATTTATGCAAGTATACTTGAGAAACCGTTGAAGAATTGAGGAAGAGAAGCTCGGTGAAGAACAAGCTGGATTCAGGCCAAATAGAGGCTGTAAGGATCAGATTTTCACTTTACGAGATAGTTGGGAAATCATGGGAATATAACAAAGATCTGTATTTAAATTTTGTAGATCAGGAAAAGGCATACGACTAGGTGATAAGAGAGAGAGAAGCTATTCCAAATGCTACAGTTATATGATGTTAATGGGGCATTATATCAAGCAATACTTAGTCTTTATTTGAGTTGTAAGTCAGCAGCTGAATTAAGTACAGGAAGGTTGTTTAATGTTAAATCTGGTGTCAGACAAGGATGTACATTATCCCCTCTCTTATTCATTATCTATATGGATCACATTATGAAGGAAAGTGGTATTAAACATGATATTTGCTTTATGCGGACGATGTTATACTTCTAAATAAATCTGCTACAGGTCTGCAAGATTCTCTGACTAAATTGAATAACTGTTGTAATAGATATGGCATGAAGCAGCATTAAAAAGACAAAGACAATGAAAATAGGCAGAAACATTAAAAATATCAACCGTATTGTGAATGGAGAACCTATAGAACAAGTAAAACATTTCAGCTACTTAGGCACGATTTTTAGTGAAGATGGTAAATTAAATATGGAAATAGACAATAGAATAAACAAAGCTGGTATGGTAGGAATTCAATTGAATAAATTCATATATGCAATAAGAGAGAAATTAGTTGGAACACTAAATTAGCTATATACAAGACAGTGTTCAAGCCAGTTTTAACTTATGGATCTGAGAGCTGGGTCAGAAGTAAAACACTTGACCAAAGACTAGAGACTGTAGATATGAGAGTTCTGAGAAAGATTAGGGGCATGAATAGATGGAATCAATGGCAATATAATATTAAAAATGATGATATTAGGAAAGAACTTGAAATTGTCAGCATCCAGGAATGAGTTAGCAGAGCTAATCTCAGGTGGTATGGTCACTTAAACAGAATGGGCGAGGAAAGATTAGCAAAACAAGTGGTCTCTGCCAGGTTGGCAGGAAAAAACCCAGAGAAGGACCAAGATATGGTAGTAGTGATATGGTAAAAAGTACCTCAGAAGATAGAAATATAAGATCTGATAATGTTGGCCTCTTGACAGGTAACAGATTAATTTGGAGGAAAATTGTAGATTAGGAAGTTAGTAATGATGTAATTTTTCATGTAGTATTATCATATCCTTTACACTCCTTGAGGGTACATGGCAGGAATTTGATGATGTATATTAGAGTGGATTTTTGCATTTTTATACTAGTTAGCGTTTTCATAAAATATTTTTATTGAGATATTGCAATAATAAATACAGCTATAAAAAAACACACAAGAAATGACACACTAACGAGAACAGCAAGAAAAGTTGAGAACAAGAAGGCTGCTTATCCCACTAAAAAAGATAGTGAAAATGATCTAACCTCTAAAAAATCACAATGTTAAAGCATATTATGACATGGGGATTGCAGAAAGTCAAGTGGCATTTAGAGGAATATAAGGAGGATAAGAAAATTAAGTAGCAAAATGAGAAACAAAGGATGGAGTCAAGTAAGTTAGTGCATAATGAAAATCAGGTAGGTAACATTGATCATAAAAAGAAGGATATTATTTGATATGGTGACTATCATAAAAAATGCCATTGATGAGTGGGTTACAACTTCAAGTTTCCCCAGAGTAAAAATTATAAATATAGTACATGCAATTGAAAAAAAAAAAAAAAAAAAGCATGCAAATAACTTATTATATCTTTACAGAAATGAGAAACAAAGAGGTAGAGTTTGTTGCATGGTCAAATATGTTGGGACCTCAGATTATAGGCATTAGTGAGACCTAGCCATTAGAAACAAACACCCTAACTGGTATTGAGTATAAATGGTACAGTATGTTTAGGAAGAATAGATACAATAGGAGAGGAGGATATGTGCTGCTAATGATATTGGATAAGTTCAATCTAGTTAGCGTTGAGACCTATGACTGTAATACTAGTAACAGTTTTTCACGTAGCAGTGAGTTTGAAGCCATATGGCATGAGGAAGAGACTAACAAGATCAAAATATATGATGGGGTGTTGTTACAAACCTAGTGCATCAGCTGCCAGTGATGAATAAATGCATCACCAAATAAAGATGATTGGTGTGAAATAATGGGGCACTAATTATTTAAAAATTGATTGGGTAGCAGTAAAATTTCATGAGAAGAATGAAACTGAATTTATTGAGCTCTTGTGAGACAACTCCTCAAGCAGCTTGTGACAGAAGAAACTTGAGGTCAAAGAGTGATAGATTTGATTACAGTGTTAGAGGGGGATTTCAGTTAAAAGACATTAACTGAATTGATGATAATGATCATGCCGTACTCACTTGAGAAGTAGCTAAGTTTATGAATGTTCTGTTCAAAAAAGATTACATGCCTAACTACAAAGCAGGAAATCATGACCAACTGAGGAATATCTTGGGTTCTGTGCCATGGTATTAGTTAGTGGATGGACTGAATACCAACACTGCATGGGAAGCATTTTAAAAATACTTAAATGATGTGTAGCTAGAGTTTCAAGAATAAATAGGGTAGGAGAAAGATGATGTGGAAGAAATACCATGTACATAAGGATGATATCATTATTAAAATTATAAGGAGCAGGCTAGAAGTCACGTGTACAGAAAGCTAAGTCTAAATACGAAAAGAAACTGGCTCTGCAAGCTAAATAATTCTATTGTTATGCTGCAAGTAAAAGAAATAATGAATATAGAAGAATAACTCTGCTGAATGCAGATGGTGTGCAGATAACGGATGCAGGAGAGTGTTCAACTAAAGAATGCCCATTTTGCAAAAGCTGTCAACCTGGTGTATGCAACATTGAGCTCACTGCAACCTCTTCTCTGGATGAAGAAACTCAGGTGTATAAAGAGGCAGTTCTTCTGTTGCATAAACTGAATAAGAATTCGGCAACAGGGACTGATGAAATATCAGCACAAATGCTAAAAGAGTATTTAGCTAAACTGGCTATTCCTTTGACTAAGCTATATAATGAGTCTCAGAACAGAGAAGAAAGAGTGGAAAGAAAGAAGAGTGGAATGGAAAGAATGTATGGTAATAATTCCATTGCAAAAGAGTAGAACAATGACTGACATATCCGACTATCGACATATCAGTATCTCTGGAATGGTGGTGAAGATTTTGGAAAAGTTGGTTAGGGCTTGCATACAGAAATGGGTTGATAGAGAAACTATACTTAGCAATGAACAGCATTTGAGGAAAGTTATGTTTGAGTAACATTCTATAATAATGTTACTGTTGGGTTAGACAAGGGGAATGGATATGCCATGGTACTTTTGGACTTTGTTAAGACTTTTGTCAGGATAATGTTGCATAAATTGGAGAATATGGGATTGGATTATAAAATATTGGCATGGATAAGAGGATGGCTGACTGACAGATATCAATAAATTATATATTTAGTTTAATCCTTTATCCAAGTGTAAGCAAACAAAGTTTGCGCCTGAAGTATCTTCAGGATTGGGGCAACATGGCAAAGGTGGAATAAGTTCTCATCACTTTCCTTAGTATCCCATTAATGCAAAGCACATCTCCTTGCAGACATGTATAATGCTATGCATTATGGGAAGGGTTACTACCCAGACCGGTTTCGACCTTTATTAAGGTCTCTTCAGTGGGAGCCAGACCCAGAGATGATACCAAGGTTGAAGCAATGCAGAACTCATATTTCCATATGCCAGTTGCCACAAGGTGTCACATCTTATTATTAAATTACTCTGGATTAGAGAACAATGTTGGAAGTTTTTTTCAACTTGGTTAAATTATAAATTATATATTTAGTTTAATCCTTTATCCAAGTGTATGCAAACAAAGTTTGTGCCTGAAGTATCTTCAGGACTGGGGCAACTTGTGGCAAAGGTGGAATAAGTTCTCATCACTTTCTTTAGTATCCCATAATGCAAAACACATCTCTTTTGCAGACATGTATAATGCTATGCATTATGGGAAGGGTCACTACCCAGACCGGTTTCAACATTTATTGAGGTCTCATCAGTGGGAGCCAGACCCAGAGGTGATACTAAGGTTGAAGTAATGCAGAAGTGTATTATTAAAACTATTATTATTAAAATATTATTAAAATTATTATTATTATTAAAATACAACATTGGACAGATGAGAGTAATGTTATCTGAGAGTTAACATGGATTTGTTAAGGAGCACTCTTGCTTTAATAATATGATTGCCTTTTATAATAAAGTGACAAGAGCAATCGATGAGGGAAAGGCATATACTGCCATTTTCTTGGATTTTGCAGAGGCATTTGACAGGGTGCCACATGATAAGCTGATATTTAAGTTGTAGCACATGGGTTTAGATGTCAGATTAGTCAACTGGATTCAGGATTGGCTGTCTGATAGGTATCAGAGAGTTGTGTATGGTGGGGCAATATCAAGGAGGCAGAAGATTACAAGTGAGGCAATGTATCGTTTAACCTTTATATCAATAACATTGTCAATGGATTGCAGGGGGATATTCAGTTGTTTGCAGATGATGTGAAGCTGGGAAGGATTATTAGTAATGCATCAGCCCTGCAAGAGAATTTGAATAAACTAGACAGATGGGCAAATGAATGAGGATATCAGTTTAATGCAGCAAAATGTGAAGTCTTGAAGTTTGGGATACATTGATGGGAGGTTGTATACTCGATTGGAGGAGCTGTACTGAAGGAAGTAGGGGAGACAAGAGATCTGGGGGTGATGATTGATGGAAAACTGAAATTCAGGGAACATATTGCAAAGGTGGTGAAGGTAACCCAGAAGATTGCTACAATACTGAGAAGGATGCTGACCTGCAGAGATAAAAGAGTTATTGTTCCATTGTATAAGACCCTGATCAGATCACACTTAGACTATTGTTCTCAAATTTGGTCCCCAGGATTTGAAGGGGATAAATTAACTGTGAAAAGGGTACAGAGGCCGATAACAAATATGGTTTCAGGACTGTACAATGTTAGTTATGAGGATTGGCTGAGACTTTTAAACTGTTAACAGGTAGCTACATGGTGGACACTGGGGAGTTCTTTCGCTTTGTGGAACAGCGGGAAGGAGCAATGATAAGGTGCCATCCCTGGAAGTTACGAAAGGAAGCTGTGATCAAGAGGGTGAGGAGCGGTTTCTTTGCATGGAGAGTGGTTGAACCGTGGAATGCACTGCCTGATAGAGTGGTGAGAGCAAGATCTGTCTCATGTGTCAATGAGTGGTCTGACAGACTTTGTGTTTCCTAGGAAGGATCGACCTCCCATGATGATTCTTTTGACTCCATGGAGCTGAATAATAATAATAAAGTTTTTTTTTTTTTTTTAATATAGTTTCCAATCATGCATCACTATACCAAAATTCTGAAGAAAAGGATGTTCTTAATATTGCAGTAATTAGTCACATTTCATAATAAAGGGAAAGCAGTTGCCTATGAAAATAATAAATATACTATAATTTTTTCTGCATTTTGCAAAACCATTCAAGAAGCTACCATGTGATTAGCTGGTTCATAATGAACGAGTTTAAATATCTATCTGGTTAGTGGAATGAAATGGCTCACACATCAAACAGTTGCATTTAAGGGAATGGTACCAAGGAAGAGGTAGTTTCAATTAAAGTTCCACATGGCTTAGTGTGTGGCCATTACTATTTAACTTTTATGTCAACAATATTGTAAATGGACTGCAGAAAGACATTCAGTTGTTTCGAGATTATACAAAGTTAGAATGGGTTATCAGGAATGGTAATGTAGTTCCACTTCAGAAGAATTTCAATAAGCTGGAAAAGTGAGTAAGTAAGTGAGAATACTAGTTCATATGAATGTAGATAAATGTAATGTTTTGAACTTTTTGGTCCACTTGGAAGGAGGTGTACATCTATTGGTATGACTAATTAAGATATAATAATTGAACTTATATGAGGGTGCCTGTAGCCCTGTGGAAATGGGGTTTGATTCAAAAGCTTGGGTGCCTGAACAAAGATTATAGATTCAATTCTAAACTGACTAAAGCCTTTTCTAAGCCTTTCTTCAGCCAGCATGGAACAAGTAGAGTTTTCTCCTCCTGAAACTCGGGTTTTAACTGCACATCTAAAAAAAACTCATACTATTACAGACAATATGAGAGTTAGGGTTTAGGATCCTGATGAAGCAGCAGTTGCTTAGTACTCCTGCCCTCCGGAAAGCCTTGGTACATTGATACCCTAAAAATCACTGTTTGTGAAGGCTTGGCCACTTATCTTCAAAATGTTAGTTCTAAAGTAGCTCTGTCTACTCCCTTTGGAGAATAACATTAGAGGATTTATTTAACTTTTGTGGAAAAAAAAGTCATTATTTATTAACAAAATTTTCATTCATATTTTATGGACATCTTCAGTTTGAACTGACTGGAATCCAAGCACAAACATATATAACAGAAAATTCAACTATGTTATAAATATTATTTCTGGAAATTTTCCATGTTAATCCTCCAAACTGATATTAATGCTTATGGATAATTTGCCTACTTTTAGTAAAATATAGCCATAAGCATTCAACTATCTTATCTTGTGAGATTTAATAGAACAAAATACCTACACATTGCACTGTTGTGTTAACACAACAGTGCCATATTTAAGCATTTCTGGCATCACACATCTGCTTTACTAACCTTCATTATAACTAAGTAATAACAGAAACACTTAAGTTAATTTAATTCTTTTTAATTTGTAGAATTTTCAGCTATGTTTCATAGCCATTATCAGTACAATTATAGGAAAACAATCACAAAAAAGAGTACATGAATTCAATAATTGTATTAATAATGGCTATGAAGCAAAGCCAAAATTTTATAAATTAAAAATAATTAAATTAACATAAGTGTTCTGGTTATTAATTAGTTATAATGAATTCTTTAACTTAAGTCTCAATTTTTAGATCAATTTACTAACTTTCCCTCTCTTATTCTATTTAAGTGACCATAATGAATTTCCTGAGAACTCTCATATCCATGGTTCTAGTCTTCAATCAAGATTTCTAATCTAGCTCTTGGCTCCAAAAGTTAAAATTGGTTTTTAAACCATCTTGTTAAATGCTAATTTCTCTCTGTTCATAAAAATTTATTAAACTGACTCCCCACATCAGCCTTGCATGTTCAATTATCTATTTCTGTATTTAACATATCTTTACTAAAAATTGAGCAAGAGGGTGAAGAGTGGTTTCTTTGCATGGAGATTGGTTGAACTGTGGAATACATTGCCTGATTGAGTGGTGAGAGCAAGAACAGTCAATGAGTTTAAGGAGTGGTATGATGGACTTTGTATTTCCTAGGTAGGACCTCCCACGAATAAATAACTCAGATGTTTCACTTTTCTGAAGTTTCATCACTGAATAATGCCAGGTCAGGTCATTCTTCTGGGTGTCTATGGTACTATTTTTTGTATGAAAAATGTGGTAGGCAAGAAATGTTACTAGTGAAGGTAGTAAATGATTCATTACTGAATGAATTTTAAGGAATGATATGACAGCTGGATAATACTTAAGTGTTTTCTCCTATTACATAATAAAAGAGTAAGTTACTGCATGCAAAACACATACTTACTCGCTGAAGAACAACACTGTGGTACTCCCATACTACACGATCACTGCTCTGCAAAAAAAAAAAAAAAAAAAGAGGTAGGAAAAGTGAAAAGAAAAGCAAAGTTATAAAATATAATTACATATATGGATTATAATTAGAGATAAAAACACATTAGAAGTTACCTATATTTGAGTTAAATTTTCTTCTTATTAGCTATTACAGCTTGAAAATTTCAATTAAATATTTTTGGCTCTAAATGTTTTATAACAAAAAGAAATTTTTAAAATAAAAACTTATTAATTCAACTACTGACAAAGAAAGATTAGTAATGAAGTAACTGTGGATATTTAAATCAGTCTGTTAACATATTTAAAGATATTTTTATACATTGAAATTCTATGAGCACATTGTAAAAGTGGTGAAGACAATCTAGTACATTACTATTATGGTCAGGAGGGCAGTGATAGGTAATCAAAGGATGCAACAGTTTCTTTGAATAAGGCTTTGATTAGCCTTCACTTGGATAGCTATGGACATATTTGGTCATGATATTTGTGATATGGAAGGCCTAGAAGGACACATAGATAAGTAAGGTAATTTCAAGATTGTAAAATGAAACTTATGAGAGAAACTAAGGGAGTGTAAATTGCAAAACATGGTAAATTTGAGAAAGAAAGTGATGTGATTGTGATATAAGTTAGTAAAAAGAACTTATTAAACAGACACTACAAGGATTTTTTAAAGGTTAGTAAATTAGAATGACAAACCATCCCTGAAAACTGAAGAAAGGTGTGGTTGGTGAATTCAAGTATGAAAAGTTTCTTTGCATGGATAGTGGGACAAGATCCTCTGTCCTCTAGAACAGCCTTCATCATGAAGTATTTTCCCAAGCTACAGTTTGCAACTCTTCAAGAAAAATGTAAAACTTCTTTTTCAAGTTCTCACCTGCACCCCACCCACAGCAGTAATGTGCTTATATGTTCATTAACTCTTAGGCATGAGATCAATATAATAAGAAGAATTAGTATAATAGTGATCAGAGAAAGTAAGGAGAAGCTGTATGTATACAACACTACTTATGAAGATAAACTTAATAGCAGGTAATCTCAGACAGAGTGATGTAAAATTGGACAATGAGACTTATCTGTGACTACAGTTCTGGAGAAGGTTCCACTAAGGAAGAATTAGAGTTTTTTAAGTCATTAGAGAGGATGGCTAACACAGAAAAAGGCAGTTCAAGTTGGAAACCTAAAACAGAAGAATAGAAAATGTTATGAGAAAAACTGGAATTATTATTATTCCTGATATCTCCAAGGAGTCCGAAGATTCATCGTGGGAGGACACCTACAACTGTTTCAACCACTACACCGGACGTCTACTACGAATCATCTCCATCAACGCCATCTACAGTCCACCACACCATAACTAGTATTTTTTGTCTGTAAATTGCGTGTGTTCTGAAGGGCCAATTTGTCTGTATGCAGGATGAAATACCCGAGTTTCTGGGAGAAAAAACCCTGCTAACTCCATTATGAGATCGGCTAACTCACCTTTGATTGAAATTGTCCAGATAAAGATTCCTCCCGTCGCAATGAGAATCGAACTTAGGCCTATTCCAATTGAAGGGGGCAATGTACCGTCGTTCTTCCAATTGCGCTATGGAGGTGCGAATACAGAGCAAAACTAATAATAATGATAAGTATGTGGCGGATTTTTGTTTAGGATATTGACTATTATTGATTACAAACACCATGTTCCAATATTGTGTATAATTCATATGGAGAGGATTCGAAAGAAATAAGCTATCACCTATGTCATTGATTCCAGATGTAATCCAGAATCAATGACATAGTTACATCTTCATACTAATTCAGGATACAGAATAAGGGATGCAGGACATGGAGTTTAAAATAGGAAGTGATCAAATAGTTTTAAGCTGAATAAAAATAAATATCATATTGAAAAGATGAATATGTATGAGAGTTTTAAAATGACCCAAAGTCAAGCAATTTTCAGAGGTGAACTATAGGTTCAAGTATAACAGATGTTACTGGAATGAACCTCAAATGTGAAACAAGACCCAAACTTGGAGACTACTCAGTGGCAAAATATGAAGAAAACTGATTCATTCAGTCCAGTTGCGTAGCTAGGAGGGGTGCAGAGGGGGCGGTCCGCTCCGGGCGGCACTTTGAACTTTTGCAGTTAATTCTAAAATACAGTCTTGGGAACTCATTTCCAAATATTGTAATACTACTGCGAATTTTCCTCACAATTGCTGTAAGTGTTACTAGTTGTGAGAGGAATTTTTTTAAATAAAATTTGATTAAGAATTACCTATGACATATTTACTATGAAATAAATTTTGGCAATGTTGGCGACGATTTTGCTAACAGAAAAGCAAGAAAAATAACATTCCAGAATGTTGAAATTAAAGTTTTACTCTTCAAAAATAAACATAGTGTTTTAATTTATTTCCCTATTCATCATTTTGACTTTGTTTTATTTTTGGTGTGTATTGAGAGGGGCAGCAAATTCAGGGACTGCCCCGGGCTACAACTGCTCTAGCTACGCCACTGATTCAGCCACACGCTGATTGATACAGAGATGGCCAAACTCTTTAAGCCAACCATCCCTGTATCCAGCCTACCAGTTGGCCATCCATATTTTCAATTTCGATAATAATCTGTCATTCAGTATTTATATTTACCGAATGTCTTTGCAAACATGAGTAAAAATCACCATAAAAAAAAGAAGTAAAAAGAGCCTCTCCTGTACAATACAGCTACTACCCTATAATGATTATAAAACATTACTTGATACTGAAAACAAGATCCCACACACACACACAACAAATCATGCAGCCCTCTGGAAATAATCTATTTTTAATGGTACTTGTGACAAAACTATGAAAATCATGAAAATATTTGAAACTTACATATCATCATCAGTATAACTGAGGATGAAAAAAGGTACAAATTGCGCATCTTAACTGGTTCAGCACAGAGTCAATGCAAATTCTGAAATCTTCTAGAACAGTCTCCTATACAAGAAACCAGTTTAGATTTGCTTATTCAAAAAGAATGCCAATAAACAATTGTCAACTATTAGCATAGTACAACTCTTATTTCAATTTATGAAATTCATCATTGTAGTTTTGCTTTTTTTTTTTTTTTTTTTTTTTTTTGAATTTTCAGTCACACTAATGATGATCTGTAAGTTTTAAATCAAAAAATTTGTATTTCACATGATTAATAACTTCTTTTGCATACATGTTTACATAGTTTTATCCTCTGGTAATATTTCTATCTACATCAATCCAATTTTATATTCCATCTCTAAATACTTCCCAACATCTTCACTATTATGCCAGACACAAACTTACTTAGAGTCGGCTACCATATCAATATAGATACCCTCTCAAAAACTTGCCTTGCTGGAAATGACAACCAAGAAAGCACTGAAAGAGAAACGGGGGCAGTGTCTATTAAAAATGAATTAGTCAGTCTTTTATCTCAAGTATCAGCTGGAATCAATGTGCATCTCATGACCATATACCTGAAGCTGACAAAGAATTAGAAAGCTACAGTTTTCAATACACATACCCTTACTTTAGATGTTTATTCAAAATAAGATTTTTATGCCAAACTGCATACCACCTCATGTAACATCCCAAGACAAGAAAGTGATTCTTTAAATTAAAGATGCCAAGAAATTATATACTTGGTTTAATCCTTATCCAAGTGTATGAAAAACAAAGTTTGTGATTAGATAAAGGATTAAAACAAGTATATAATTTCTTGGTATCTTTAATTTAAAGTATAACCAAGTGGAAAAACTTCCAGCAAAGTGATTATTTTCTTGGTGACTTCAATGCCAGACTTGGATGTGACTCAAAACTCTAGCAGGAAGTAAGGTGTTAGAAAAATTAATTAAATGAAACGAAATTATATACAATAAATCAAATGGATATTAAATTCAGAATTATTTCAAAGTCGAATGTAGAAACTATGAAAGTTTCGTAAGAAATTTGGCCAGAGAGCTTATGAGAATATACTCGCTGGCATTTACAAGTTGCCCTGGCACAGACCTTATAGAAGACATGATTGCTTGCCTTAGCGTCCATATATTCACCTTCTATTAGTACATTTTGATAGGGTTTCACTGGCCTGACAGCTGTTTCAAACTGGTTGGTTCTCCTCAGAGACCAGGCAAAAACCTTAAGAGAACCATAAACCTTATCAAAATGGACCAATAGAAGGTGAATATATGGATGCTGGGACAAGTGATCATGTCTTCTATAAGATCTGTGCTAGGGCAACTCATAAATGCCAATGAATGTATTATAGAAACTTCCCGAGTTTCTACATTCGGCTTTGAAATAATACTGGATTTAATATCCACTTGATTTATATAATTTTGCATCGCCGAACCGAAGCCTTGGTTCTTTTTTAGTAAATACTTTATGTACTGATCAAGAGTTCACGTACAAAAAATACACCTCTCCAACACTTCAAGTTTCTTAGTACTGAAAGAAAGTTTTTGCTCTCTTAAGGGTTCTTCTGAGTCTAGCTCCAGATGGAGGGAGTTAAAATTTGGGGAGGGGGGCTTGAGTGAGCAACTTGAGTCTCTGGGGAAAGTGTTTTCTGGCATAGCCATATGGGGCCTTGTCGGTGGATGCTTTTCCCTAGAATATGAGCACTCAGTAGTAGGATGAGCCTGTGATCACTGGGTTGGACGATCCTTCAGTCACTCATAGGAAGTAGTCTGGGGGAGGGGGGGGGGGTCACCTAATTTTTTTTAGAGAGGCCTTTACTTATAAACCAGGTCTTGTCCTGCTGAGGAGGACTTAAAATTTTGGGGGAATTTTGCGTTGAGAGAGCAATTTGAGTCTCTGGGGATTGGCGTTTTCCCTGCAGGGCCTCTATCAGGACTGTGCCGGTGGGTGCAAACTTTATCAAAATGGACCAATAGAAGGTGAATATATGGATTCTGGGGCAAGCAATCATGTCTTCTATTATAAGATCCACACTAGGACAACTCGTAAATGCCAGCAAGTGTATTCCTGTAAGCTCTCTGGTCAAATTTCTTAAAAAAATTTCATAGTTTCTATATTTGGCTTTGAAATAATGCTGGATTTAATAACCACTTGATTTATTATTATTATTATTATTCGTGACCTCCAAGGAGGCCAAAGACTCATTGCCGGAGGACACCTACTATGCAACTGTCTCCACTACTACACCGAACCAATACTACCAATGATCTATATCAACGCCATCCACTGCCCACCACCACCACCACAACTAGTATTTTTTGTCTGTAAATTGCGTGTGTTCTGAAGGGCCGATTTGTCTGTATGAGAGATGAAAAACCAGAGTTTCTGGGAGAAAAAACCCTGCTTCCTCCATATGAGATCAGCTAACACATCTTCGATTGAAAAAGTCCACACATAAAGATTCCTCCCATCAGGACGAGAATTAAACTTAGGCCTTTTCCAATTGAAGGGTGCAATGTACCGTCGTTCTCCCAATTGTGCTACAGAGGTGTAAAGGATTTATATAATTTTGCATCGCCAAACTGAAGCCTTTTGGCTCTTTATTTTAAGTAAATAATTAAATGAAATTCTGCTGACAAAGCGTCCCAAAAATTATCACCAATATACTTTTCATCAAGAGAACATATTGAAGATATCATGGAAACACCATTGTTCAGGTCAATGTCATCTAATTGATTATGTCATTGTGCATCATGATAATGTTCTTCTTAGAAGAACCATGACTATTGTTGCAGATGACTGATGAACTGACAATCTTATTTATTCTTATTTTGGCCACAGTGATTGCACACTAAGAGGAAATTGAAATGAAACCACACAGAAATACTGATGTTCTGAAAGATCCTGTATAGTGTAGTCAATTCCAACAGTGTCTCAATAGCAAATGATCCACTGAGAGTATATAGGTGGTAGGCAGCAGAGGCAGGAAATTAAGCCTCCATTCTTGTTACCAACAAAGAAATTGATGGTTACTATTTTAAAAACATTAAAACTAGCTGATGAAATAACACAGAAATCCATGTTCCAATAAATAAGAAAGCTTTGTTTCTTATCTTCTAATTCTAACTGCTCTTTAATGAGAAAAACTAATTAGAAATAAGGAGGTTCGCTGCAATTTAGAAGTAGCTACTTGACTGACATCGTTTCATTTGTAAGTTGCCACTTCAATTTTGCTCTCATAGTTTTCTATTTATTTATTTATTTATTATTTCTTAGATGAATCAGTTACCTGAGGTGGCATCTGCAAATAGGCAAATCCCTTTCTCCTATAGTCTGTACTGAAACTCCCAGAAAACACAAATGGAACGTGATGACATTTCACCATGTATTTTGAAGGAATGTACCAGGAGTTGCCATCTGCCGTGGCATATTTGTTTAATATGAGTCTTATGTTGGGCCAAGTTCCAAAGGAGTGGAAGGAAGGCAAGATCGTACCACTTCATAAGGGAAGTGACAGAACTTAACCATCAAATTATAGGCCAATCTGTGTGTCAGGTGTTGTGGTTGAAGTATTGGAGAGGTTAGTGACAACCAGGATCCAAAATTGCGTTGACAACAATGGTATTATCTTTGATGTAGAGCATGGATTTTCTAAAGGAAGGTCATGTTTTAGTAATCAAATTGCTTATTACAATAAGATGACAGCTTCACTGAACAAAGGAGATGGATACACAGTAGTATACTTAGATTTTGCAAAAGTTTTTGAAAGATTACCACATGACTGATAGTCAAACTAGAGCAGATCAAGTTGGATATTAGAATGGTGCATTAGATCGGAAACTGGCTATCTGATAAATATTATCAAGTTGTGTATGGGGGAACAATATCCCAGAAAAGTTAAGTCACTAGTGGTGTACCTCAGGGGGCCTATTTTTATGACCATTGCTGTTTAACCTTTATGTTATTGATATTGGGGAAATTCTGAATGAGGATATTCAATTGTTTGCAGATGATGCAAAGTTAGGATGAAGTATGAGGAGTACAGCAGATGTTAAGGCCTTACAAGAAGACTTGAATACATTGAGTTAATGGCTCAATGTTGCAAAACAGAAGGTTTTAAAATTTTGAAAACAAAGATGCGATGTAGAGTTTACACTTGGTGGAGATATATATATATTGTTAGAGGTGGTGGAAATATGAATTCTTTGGGTAATGGTTGAAGAAGTAATATCCAGAGGACACATCACCAAAATCGTGAGGACAACAAACAAATTCTGATAATGATGTGGAGGACTCTGACTTGTTGAAGTAAAAAGATTCTGGTTCTACTGTATGTCTTGATTAGGCCACATATGGACTACTGTGCACAGATTTGGTTACCTGGTTTTCAAAGGATGAAGAGATACTGGAAAGGGACCAGAGGCGATTGACTAAGGTAGTTTCAGTCTCTGGAATGCTGAGTACAAAGAAAGGTCGAGAAGATGCTATTTAGAGTCTAGTGGATAGGAAGAAGAGGGGTGATCAAACATAGAACTTCTTCAGCCACTTCAGACCTCCAGTAAGTAGAGCAGTGGTCTCACACCAGGAAATGAAATTCATCTTCCTCCTAAAGACAATCACAAACATCCATGCCCACTGCAGGATTTCAACCTTAGACCTGTTGGTTACAGATAATTACTCGGCCAACCAGGCCGGCAAGGTGTACAAGGAATAATGACTTTTCTGCAAAATGCAAGATCATGCACTTTGGACCAAAAAAATTTTCAGTCTGTGCATTCTATTGACATGGTTTCACTTCTGAAAATTGATGAGACCAGAAATCTCCGAGTAATGAGTCTCAGACTCCATGGAGATCGGATGTTAATAATAATAATAGTTGACATGGAAATGAAATTCAGAAGCCATCAATGTTTCCTCTTAACTATGCACATGTACATGCACACATCAGTCAAAAAGCAAGCACACTGCCCAAATTATATGATAAATCATACTGGTCGCTTATTTATTTAGTAATTTCTCCAATGTCTCACCGTTTCACTATTACTCTAACCTATTACAATTTAATACACTAATTAGTTACTTTTAGCCTGCATTGTATGGGCAAACTGACACTAATGGCAGCAAGTTGCAGAGGCATAATTGTTTAGATTGTCTACTGTCTAAACAGTGCAATTACTTGAATTCATGCAAATGCCCATTCTGTTTAAGTAACCATACCACCTGAGATTAGCTCTGCTAATGCATTCCTGGATGCTGACAATGTCAACTTCTTTCCTAATATCCTCATTTTTAATATGATATTGCCATTGATGCCATCTGTTCACACCTCTAATCTTTCTCAGGACTCTCATATCTGCAGGCTCCAGTCTTTGATCAAGTGTTTTACTTCTGACCCAGCTCTCAGATCGATAAGTTAAAACTGGTTCGAACACTGTCATGTATACAACTAACTAATTTAGTGTTCTGACTAATTTCTCTCTTATTCCATATGAATTTATTCAATTGACCAGCTTTGTTCATTCTGTTTTCTATTTCTATATTTAATTTACCATCTTCACTAAAAATCGTGCCTAAGTAGGTAAAATGTTTAACTTGTTCCACAGGTTCTCCATTCACAACACAGTTGACATTTTCAGTGATTCTACCTATTTTCATTGTCTTCGTCTTTTTATTGCTGACCTTCATACCATATCTATTACAACAGCTATTCAATTTAGTCAGAGAATCTTGCACACCTGTAGGGGATTTATTTAGAAGTATAACATCGTCCGCATAAAGCAAATATCATGTTTAATACCACTTTCCTTCATAATGTGATACATATAGATAATGAATAACAGAGGGGATAATGTACATCCTTGTCTCCCACCAGATTTATCATTAAACCATCTTACTGTACTTCCTTCAATTCTAACTGCTGACTTAAAACTCAAATAAAGACTATGTATTGCTTGATATAATGCCCCATTGACAACATATAACTGTAGCGTATTGAATAGCTTCCTCTTGGCACCTTGTCATATGCCTTTTCCAAATCGACAAAACTTAAATAGAGATCTTTGTTATATTCCCATGATTTCTCCACTATTTGTCGTAAAGTGAAGATCTGATCGTGACAGCCACTATTTGACCTGAATCCAGCTTGTTCTTCACCAAGTTTTCTTCCACAATTCTTCTCAACCGTTTCTCAAGTATACTTGCATATATCTTACCAGGAACACTCAGTAGGGAAATACTTCTGTAATTCTCAATTCAGTTTTATTTCCCTCTTTTATATATTGGTACTATGAGCAGGACCGGCCTTCTCTATAAAGGGGTCCGAGTGCATGAAACCTTTTGGGGCCCTAAAATATTTTTCAAAGTTAAAAATTAAAGAAATCGAAATAAACGTATTGTAAACTCTCTTACTTGCAAATGATTTTATTATTATTATTATTATTATTCGGGCCTCCATGGAGTCAAAAGACTGATCGTGGGAGGTCCTTCCTAAGAACATAAAGTCTGTCAAGACTCATCGAGGGGAGGTTCCCCCTAAGAAACAAAGTCTATCATACCACTCCTTAAACTCATTAACCGTTCTCGCCCTCACCACTCTATCAGGCAATGCATTCCACGGCTCAACCACCCTCCATGCAAAGAAGCCACTCCTCACCCTCATGCTCACAGTTTCCTTTCGTAACTTCCAGGGATGGCCTCTTGTCATCACTCCTTCCCGCTGTTCAACCATGTGAAAGAATTCACCAGTGTCAACCCTGTAACCACCTCTCAACAGTTTAAAAGTCTCAATCGTATCACTTCTCCTTCTTCTATCTGCCAAACTCTGCAGTCTGCATTCCCTCAGCCGATTCTCATAACTATCCTTGTACAGTCCTGAGACCATCTTTGTCATCTGTCTTTGTATCTTTTCCACAGTTAATTTATCCCCTTCAAATCCTGGGGACCAAATCTGAGAACAATAATCCAAGTGTGGTCTGATCAGAGACTTATACAACGGAATGATAACCCTCTTATCTCTGCAGGTCAGTGTCCTTCTCATAATTTCAGCAATCCTCTGTGTTACCTTCACCACCTTTGCAATATGTCCCCTAAACTTCAGGTTTCTATCAATCATCAACCCCAGATCTCTTGTCTCCCCAACTTCCTCCAGTATAACTCCTCCCATAGAGTATGCAGCATCCCATCGATGTTTCCCAAACCTCAAGACCTTACATTTTGCTGCATTAAACTGACACCCCCATTCATTTGCCCATCTATCTAGCTTATTCAAATCCTCTTGCAGGGCTACCACATCTGCACTATTACTAATAATCCTTCCCAGCTTCGCATTTTGGCACAGGAAAACAAAACACACACATTCGAAATATAACAGGTTAACATAACGTTTGCTGAACACAAAACACTAATATAATAGAGAAACACGGAAATATTATTATTACTGGGGGCCCTAAAATCCTGTCGATGAAATCCCTTTAGTTATAAGCAAAATTAGAAGAAGAAAAAAAATAAAATAAAAAATACGTTTCCGCAAATGTGTACCGACTGTGCCCACTCGATCGTGGGGCCGGGTGCATTGCACTCACTGCACCACCGAGATGGCCGGCCCTGACTATGAGATCTCTACTCTAATCATCAATAATTCGTCCCTCTGTCCAGGCATTCTGAACTATGCAGTGCAACCACTGCAAGACTTTTATACCACCATACTTCAACATTTCTGGTCGAATATCATCTACTCCTGCTGCCTTTCCACATTTCAAGCCTTTGATGGCTTTTTCTACTGCAAGTATGGATATGCCTGTTGAGTATTTTTTACCACTATGCTATCACTGCTTGTTTCATGTAGGAATTTTTCGAAGTAATTAATCCATACTTCAAGGATATCTTTTTCTGCTGTTTTTTCATGTCACCTTTATCATCTCTAATTTCTTTTATAGCACTCTTTCCTCCATTTCTGAGCTTCTTCAACAACCTCCAGAATATTTTGCCATCCTCTTGATATTTATTTTCTATGTTCTTGCCAAAGCCCTCCCATGACTTTTGTTTAGATAGTTTTACACAGTGTTTAGCTTTCTTACATTTGTCTCTGTATTCTCTAAGAGCACAAGCCGACTTATTTGCCAGGAACTTTTGAAATACTTTCTTCTTTTCCTTCACTGCCTCTTTAACTTCCTGTGTCCATGATTTTTCTATCCTTGCAGACAACCTCACCACATGGCTCTCTGGCTGAATCAATCAGGGTTTTCTTCAAGGTTTGCCACTGAATCTCCAAGGTTTGGTTCCTGTTCTCAATCTCCTTCATTTTTTCTTCAAGCCGTGAAAATATCTGTCCCACCTCGCCTAAAGAGATCTATTCAATCATTAGGAAGCTTAACAACAAAAATGCCCCTGGTCCAGATGAAATTACCAACAAAACAATTAAGGCCCTCCTACACAAAGCTGTCATGCATTTTGTAGCCATTATTAATGCAATGCTGAGATTAAATCATTTCTCCTCATGATGGAAACAAGCTGATATATTCCTTATTCTCAAGCCTGGTAGGGCACCTCAATTGCCACAGAGCTATAGACCTATCAGCCTTTTATCATGCCTGGGAAAAATCGCAGAAAGAGTCATTCTTAACCTACTTAATGAGGAGGTGAATAAAAAACAACATAATTCCAAAAGAACAATTTGGTTTCCGTACCGGACATAGCACTAGACAGCAAATTCACAGACTAAGAATTCATCACTACAGGCTTTAACTGGAAACAATGAAACAACACACAGGAGCTATCTTTTTAGATGTTGCAAAACCTTTTGATAAGGTGTGGCACAAAGGTCTCATCTATAAATTAATTTCAGCCAACATCCCTCTTTACCTTACTAAAATTATTGAGTCCTTTCTAAAGGACCGTAAAATCCAGGTCAAGTTGCACGGAATTCGATCCTCACTGAAAAAAATCACTGCTGATGTCCCTCAAGGCTCGCTGCTATCACCGCTGCTTTTTAACATCTTTGTTTCTGATGTTCTTAGCACATCACTAACCACTATAGCTAGTTATGCGGATGATATGGCAATTCTTAGCAGATCTCTCAGGCCGAATATAGCTACACAGCGCTTACAAACTGCAGCAACAAATTTAAAAAACTGGTTCAGGAAATGGAAAATATTTGTAAATGCCAATAAAAGCACTGCCATTCTCTTCACAAGAAGACAAGCTCTCACTTTGGAGAAGTTAAACTTTTTAACACAGCCATCCTATATCTAGCACCAAATATCTAGGCATTCAACTTGATAACCATTTAAACTTTAACTCCCACATAGTTTATGCATGCAAAAAAGCAAACTCTGCACTTGTGCAACTCTATTCTCTCCTCAATCGAAGAAGTCAAGTCAGCAATGAAAACAAACTACGGATCTACAACACAATTATCAGACCATCGCTAACTTAAGGATCGCCGGCTTGGGGTCACACTTCCCCCACAACATCAGAAAGCTACAAGTTATTCAAAACAAGTGCCTCCGTATGATTTTCAATGTTCCGTGGTTTGTCAGAAATGCTCTCTTACATCGCGATGCCGATATTCCAGATATTCCAACATTTCTCCATAATACTGTCACTGCTTATTTTGCCAAAGCAGCTGTTCATCCCAATCAACTCATTCAAGAGTCATCTAACTATGACGAACACGATAACTGCCCGAAAGCAGCTCTGCTTATCGGTTCAGGTGCCTCCATACAGCCCTAAATAGGGTGAGCCAGGTGCTCGCTAACCTTTAATATAAGTCTATCTCATAGCGATGAAGGGATTGGAATCTATAGGAGTGATATCTCCATCAAGCCACATCAGTTATCAGTCATTTTTTCTTCAATAATCTTTGTGTATTTTAGTCTACAGTTCATATCTGAGAGCTGCTCAACTTTTATTCGCTTTAAAACTTTCTTACATGCTATTCTTTTCAATATGAAATTCAATTTTATCCTGCTCAAGACTAAATAGTCTTGATCTAGATTTCTCCTTTGACCACATAGTGTAAATAACAGAAAATATTCTCTCAACAGGTGCTGTACTTCCTGGGAGACAAAGAATAAACTCTACAATGTTACAAAAGTCTTGAAGGTCTAGGCAGTTTTTGCTTATTTCAGAAAAAAATCTGTACCTATCAAATACTGCCTCACAGTTATAGATTTTATGAGGGTCCACTGATCGAATACACGAATTTCTTCTGTTTCTGTACATGTGATGAGTACCTCATTCAGGATGTCCTCTATTTGTTTCCATTCAGGTGTCTTCCTTAGTAGCACCCCACTTGAATTTCTCAGTGTTTCCTAAACTGCACTTACACTGGTTGACATATTCTATGCTGGTTTCATAGAAATTCTCAACTACCTCAAAAAATGTAGCACCATTAATTTCTCCTGAATCTGCTAACAGTTTCAGTTGTTTTTTGTCATCAGTAGTTACAAACACTTCACTTTTTCTGGACTCTAAATTATTTACAAGATTTTCAATGTTCATGGCTACTTCTGTAGCTGAAATATTATCTTCTTCAATTAAGTTAATGTATGTTTGGAAAGTAGAAACTTGATCTCTTGCAAATGATAACCACAATTTCAAACAGGGATCGTCAAGCAATTTTCACAACATAACAGGGAATGTTTTTGAGAAAAAAATAAGAACAAACCCCATCATACATGCTTGAAAGTCTGTCAATTGCTGGACCTAAGGACAAATCTTGTATTTTTGTGTACTTGTGTTTGTAAAATCTTGTATTTCCATACTCTAACAATTTAGTGTAATTGTTTCCTGCAAAGTCACAAAAGTTGTTTCAACTCTGAGTTTTCAGTTCTTCAACTCTGACTGTGTATATATTGAAGTATTTGTATTCTTTCACTGCAAAACTTTCAATATCAATTGGAAAACAGTCGACATCACACTGGAGACAACTGGTATAATGTGTGTCCCACAAGACTGGTAATCTGCCTTTTCAGTTCAGTTTCAAGTTTTTGCCACACATTATTTTTGCCAAGTCTTTTGCAACCACCAAAATTGGTGTTCATGTTATCTGCACACAAAGCAACAATTTTGTTTTGTAAGGGAAATTTGTCACTTACTTCCTTCAACATACACTGTAGGTCGTATGTTTCACCAGGTAAGGAAATAAGGTCTATAATTTGTCGTGAACATCACAATTTAGCAAAAAGTACCCCACAACGACTGGAGAAAGTTTGATGTATTTTTTGTTTGATGCATCTAAACTGACTGTAATGCTTTTTGTTTTATTCAAATCCTCTATTACTTCACCCAATATATATATATATACAGGGTGTTCGGGATAAATTTGACATATTTATAATTAATTATATTTTTCCGTAAGTTACATGTATTAACACACACTTCTCTTCATTTAAAAGTTTGGACCCTTCTTCATTCATATACAAGATGTCAGAAAGGATGGATAGCTGGAACCCACCTGAATCATGGAAGAGAATAACTTGTATCATGATGATTCGTGCCCGCCATCAAAATAAGGATATTACGACTGCTGCCCAATGCTCCCTGAATACAGTAAAAACAATCAGGCATGAACTAGAGACTTGCAATGGTGACTACGAGGATGTAGCAAGAAGAAAGATCCCTAGCAGACGATCTGATTGCGTTCGTACAGCAGAATTCCTCGCAAATCTGCAGGAACAGGTGTTGAAGAACCCTGGCATTGGAATTCGGGCTTTGTTCGTGGAGTTGCTAACTGTAGTCAAGCCCTGGATAACAAGGGTAGCCAATGGTAGGCCGTATGTATGGCAGCAGGATTCGGCCCCTTGCCACACCTCTGGGAAAAGTCAAAAATGGTTGTCTGAAAATTTCTACGACTTCACCAGTCCAAATGTTTGGCCTCCAAACTCCCCAGACCTTAACCCCATGGATTATTTTGTATGGGGCGCAGTTGAAAAAGACACCAATCGCACTTCCAGTAATACAAAAGCCCAGTTAATGGATAAAATTAAAACAGTTTTTGCGGCCCTTCCCAGGGAGACTGTAGCATCAGCTTGTTCGAGGTTCCGAAGCAGAATTGAAGCTGTGATCGATGCTAATGGTGGTTATTTTGAGTAAATCTTGTTGATAGTATTGTAATTAACTCTGCCTGTAATGTTTTTTTGTCAATTCATTAAATTTAATAGATACAAAGAAGATTTTCTTTTTCCTTACGAAACTGTCAAATTTATCCCGAACATCCTGTATATGGTGATAAAACGTTGGTAATTATTGCTTCTGATTTGGTACGTGCTGAAAAAAAATTTTGGTTCATAAATTTTATATATCATTGTCTACAAGCAGTCATTTGCATGAAAACTTTGGCCATGATGCACAGTATGATAAGTAACAAAAGTTCACTTGCTGCAATTTTATTGCTTTCGCTATCACCACGTCTCACCATAAACGAATTGATATTTTTAACTGAAGCCATAGTCTTTTCAGCATCCTAATGTTTCTGGCTATGTAGATGTTGGTTGATGTTGCTTCTGCCTCCATGAACAATGGAGAAATGGACATTATAATGTTGGCATACCACTTTTGTTCCATCATTTTGTTCCTTGTTGGGGATCTAAATAGCAGAGTAGGAAATGATTGTGAGACATACAAAAATATTTTGGGAAAATTTGGAGAAAAGAGAAAAGCTAATAATAATGGCAAATATCTGTTGGATTTCTGCTCAGGACATGGACTGGTTATTACTAACACCATATTCCAACATAAAAATGTGCACAAATTCACATGGAGAGAAGAGGCTAGGAATAAGAAAAGTCTCATTGACTATGTTATTGTTGATAGTGATATTTTCTCCCTGGTGCAGGACACCAAAGTGTACAGAGGATTTGAAATTGGAAGTGATCACTATTTAGTCTTGAGCAGGATAAAATTGAATTTCATATTGAAAAGAATAACATGTAACAAAGTTTTAAAGTGAATAAAAGTTGAGCAGCTCTCAGATGTGAACTGTAGACTAAAATACAGAAAGATTATTGAAAAGAAAATGAAAGAGTTTGAGAACAGGAATCAAACCTTGGAGATTCAGTGGCAAACTCAGAAGAAAACATTGATTGATTCTGCCAGAGAGGCATGTGGTGAGGTTGTGTGCAAGGATAAAAAAATCAGAACTCCCTGGTGGACACAGGAAGTTAAAGAGGCAGTGAAGGAAAAGAAGAAAGCATATCAAAAGTTCCTGGCAAATAAGTTTGCTTTTACTCTTACAGAATACAGAGACAAATGTAAGAAAGCTAAACAGTGTGTAAAACTAGCTAAACAAAAGTCATGGGAGGACTTTGGCAAGAATATAGAAAATAAATATCAAGAAGGTGGCAAAATATTCTGGAGGTTGTTGAAGAAGCTTAGGAATGGAGGAAAGAGTGCTGTAAAAGCAGTTAGAGATGATAAAGGTGACATGAAAACGGTAGAAAAAGATATATTTGAAGTATGGAGTAATTACTTTGAAAAACTGCTAAATGAAACAAGCAGTGATGACAGCACAGTGATAAAAAAAAAAAAAACACTGACCAGGCATGCAGTCAGGAATACATATCCATACTTGAAGAAAAAGCCATCAAAGGCTTGAAATGCAGAAAGGCAGCAGGAGTAGATGATATTTGACCAGAAATGCTGAAGTATGGTGGTATAAAAGTCTTACAGTGGCTGCACTGCATAGCTCAGAATGCCTGGACAGAGGGACGAATTCCCGATGATTGGAGTAGAGCTCTCTTAGTACACATATATAAAAAGGGAAATAAAACTGAATGTGAGAATTACAGAGGTATTTCCCTACTGAGTGTTCCTGGCAAGATCTATGCAAGTATACTTGAGAAACGGTTGAGAAGAATCGTGGAAGAAAAGCTTGGTGAAGAACAAGCTGGATTCAGGCCAAATAGAGGCTGTCAGGATCAGATCTTCACTTTACGACAAATAGTCGAGAAAGCATGGAAATATAACAAAGATCTGTATTTAAGTTTTGTCGATTTGGAAAAGGCATATGACAAGATGCAAAGAGAGAAGCTATTCAATACGCTGCAGTTATATGGTGTCAATGGGGCATTATATCAAGCAATACTTAGTCTTTATTTGAGTTCTAAATCAGCAGTTAGAATTGAAGTACAGGAAGATGGTTTATTGTTAAATCTGGTGTGAGACAAGGATGTACATTATCCCCTCTGTTATTCATTGTCTATATGTATCACATTATGAAGGAAATTGGTATTAAACCTGATATCAAAATTGGAGATGTTAATGTCAGCTCTTTGCTTTATGCGGATGATGTTATACTTCTAAATAAATCCGCTACAAGTCTGCAAGATTCTCTGACTAAATTCAATGCTGTTGTAATAGATATGGTATGAAGGTCAGCAATAAAAAGACAAAGACAATGAAAATAGGCAGAATCATTGAAAATGTCAACTGCATTGTGAACAGAGAACCTGTGGAACAAGTAAAACATTTCAGCTACTTAGGTACGATTTTTACTGAAGATGGTAAATTAAATATAGAAATAGACAACAGAATCAGCAAAGCTGGTATGGTGGGAAGTCAATTGAATAAATTCATATGGAATAAGAGAGAAATTAGTCGGAACACTAAATTAGCTGTATGCAAGACAGTGTTCAAACCAGTTTTAACTTATGGATCTGAGAGCTGGGTCAGAAGTAACACACTTGACCAAAGACTAGAGTTCTGAGAAAGATTAGAGGCGTGAACAGATGGCATCAATGGCAATATCATATTAAAAATGAGGATATTAGGAAAGAACTTGACATTGTCAGCATCCAGGAATGCGTTAGCAGAGCTAATCTCAGGTGGTATGGTCACTTAAATAGAATGGGAGAGGAAAGATTAGCAAAACAAGTGTTCTCTGCCAGGTTGGCAGGAAAACGACTCAGAGGAAGACCAAGATATAGGTGGATTGATACGGTACAAAGTGCCTTAGACGATAGAAATATAAGATCTGATAATGTTGGAGTCTTGACAAGTAACAGACTGATTTGGAGGAAAATTGTAGATAGGAAGTTAGTAATGATGTAATTTTTTCATGTAGTACTGTCATATCCTGTACACCCCTTGAGGGTACATGGCAGGAATTTGATGATGATGAATTCTTTCTGGAGTTTGTCATTAAAACTGCAGTTTCGCCTCTTTGACATTGCAAATATAGACTTAAAGCTTTCAGAAATAAGACTTAAAACTTTTAAAAATAGGAAATTTAAACCACCTGCACTGAATAACAACGCCAAAGCATACAGGAAACGTATGCTTTGCTAACGCTACAGCAGAACAAATGGCGCGTCAGAGACGAGCAAGTGTATTTTTTTTTAAAATTTTCTCTGAATAAATCACTGCATATATCGATATCTAGTATCGAAAAATGCGATTCCATGGTTACAAAAATTACTGGTATCCATGATATTGATATAATTATAGGTTATGAATAATAACTTATGATTGACCAATATTAAAGTATATTTATAGTTTTTATTAAAAACGGGACAAAATTAACATTTTTATTAAAACGACAGGACGGCAGGGAAATATGAAGAAAACGGTACTGTGGTACTGTCCCATTCAAAATGGTACATATGGTCAGCCTACTGGTAGAATGCATCATGCTATTGCCTCCCTTGATAAGTCTCAACTCCAGAAGGTGTTTGTATATAACAATAATAAACAAAGAAAAGTAGCAGAGTAAAATTACGATGCAACTGCTATCTACTGACAGAATAGCATTGCCAATCACGTGAAAAAAGCATATTTAACTGTCTCAAAAAAAAAAAAAAAAAAAAAAACACCTAAATTGGCATATAAAGAATACCCATGATTCAGCCCCAAGAAGGCCACAGAACTATTTACCGTAGACGAGTGTTCTCTGCTTATTTGTTCTGGCTTATGAGACAAAAAATTATTTCCAGCAAGAAAAAAAGTCCCTCTCTCTGAAGTCTAATTCAATGACTTTTATTGGAAACACCTTGGTTTGAATCTGGTCCTAAACATTTCTAAGTGCTTTTTCAAATGCAGTTACATTATACAGTCTCATATAGATCTGGCAGGATTTTTCCTCCACGAAACTTTCTTCATTCAGTAAAATGGGCAAACCGGAAGACAAAAACAAAGAATTAGACAATGAAAATGCAGAATAACTAGCAAGTTTTGAGGTGAGATTTTATACGCTATATGCAGCGCGGGGGGGGGGGGCATTCGCAAAGTGAGTGAATGTGAGAATAATAATAAAAAATAAAAAAAATCCAGAATCTAGCCCGAAGCAACAAAATCAAATGTGATAGCGAATTCAGTCATAAAATCGCATAAATCAACTACGTTTTCCATAATTCTACCCTCACGTTCTACTTTAGAAAATATTCTAAAATAACTATTTAATGAATAAACTGATTGAAAAATGTTTATAAAGAAGTACTGCCATCAGCATTGGGTGGAAGAACTGTTGAAACAAATATGTGATATGATACAGTAACGAACAAATTAATCTGAACAAGCGAATTTTAGTCAAGATTTTGGTTTTAATTCATCATTTCGGTTGAGTGCTACCTGTTTTAACTGTCTCTATGATGTTTACCAATAGTGCTGTGCATTTTTAATAGTGTAAAAAAGTTGACATTCCAGGTGTTTTATTCATGTTGAGTAGCCATAAAATGGATACATCTCCAAGAAAGCGCTCAAAAATATGTACTCTTTCTCGTCACACATCTATGACTTAAAGACAAATTGCCAATGAGTATAGTATTGGTTTGGGTACTGTTAATGTGATTTTAAAGAGGTTTAAGGAGAAAAGTGCCTTTTTTTTCCCTGACAGAAAAGGAAAATGTGGGCGATAAAGGGAAACTACACTTACTCAAGATCGTTTACTAGTTAGGAAAAGCAAAATCAATCAAAGATTGTCTGCTGTGGACTAATAGAGACTTGGCAGCTAGTGTATATAATGTTTCTGACATGACAGTCCGTCGTAGATTGTTGGAAGCAGGGAGGACTGCCCACAGACCAAAAAAAGAAACAATTGTTGAAGAAGGCTATGCAGAAAATGAGTCTCTTATCCTATCTTATCAGTGGTCCTAAGAGGCACTTAGCGTCCACAACCTTTCCAAGTATTCTTGGACTTCGCAACTGTAACTCGATGATAAGGTGGTTAGTCCTATGCCTCCCAGTGTGTCCTATGTCTGTAGATAAGTGTGTTCACATGGGTCGATTTGCCTGTTCTGGGAGACAAAAAACCAGAGTTTCCGGGTGAACCTCCCCCCCCCACATCCGTATGAGACCTGCTAACTCACCTTCCGTCGAAAGAGACCAGATGAAGGCTCCAATGGGCAAAAGTGTACAAAAATTGGACTATTGAGCTTTTGCCGCCCCTCTCAATACACACCAAAAATACTACAAAAAGTCAAAACGACGTATAAGGAAATAAATTAAAACTTTATGTTTATTTTTGAAGTAAAACTTTAATTCCAACATTCTAAAATGTTATTTTTCTTGCTTTTCCGTTAGCAAAATCGTCGATGACTATTTCATCACTCAGTTGCTGTTCTGTAGACAGTATGACAAGATTTCTTAAACGCAAAGTGCCGCCTGGGGCGGAACCCACCACCGCATTAAAATTTGAAATAAAGAAAAAAAGAATATTTACATGAAAAAATTGATGCATAATTCGTGCATCTTGTACTGCGAAGAATTTAAAAAAAAAAATCGACATCAAAAATACGATGCATCTTATAAGGCGAAAAATACGATAATCTTTCATATTATATTGGCAAAACTCTAAAACTAGCACTGTGCCAATTTAAAAAACAAAATCAATTTTCTATTTTTTCATTCATAAATATTTAGTCTGAGCATTTTTGGACACATATCACTGGGGGGGGGGGGGAGTTAAATGTGCATTTCACAGCAGAAGTATTCATTTTGTTCCTTTAGCATTTAAACGTCACATTTTCATCCTAAATTTTGTAGGATTTATTTTTTTATAATGGAAAATTGGCATAAGACATTATTTAATTATAATCATAGAAATGCCTTATTTGGAATAAATTGCATGAACTATATATCTATATGTAAAAATATAAACTATTAATCTTTAAAGTACTAATGACTAACCAAAAAGGATTAATTAACCAGAACTCCTGCCACTTTGCGAGATTTCATTTGGCGATTATGGTATTTTTTGCTCTGCGTCGCAGGCGGAGGTTTCACTGCATTCCGACCCCTCCTCCAAGTTATTAGCATTCCAAGAACAGACGTTATGATATATTTAATCCTAACCTTAGACAACACGTCACGATGGTAGCACATAACAAAGAATGGCCTTCTGCTGTAAGAGTTTCACAACGTAAGATGACAGCACAGAAAGAGAGAGAGAGAGAAAATTGAGACTCCCCCCCCCCAGTATATGTTCACATATATTTGTTCATATTCAAGGTTTTAAGGAATAGCCATAAAAGCTGAAAAACCTGTAGTTCCGGGATGAAAAATACTTCAGAATCTGAAGAATTTAAAGTGCATTACTCAACCGTACTAGCACTTTGATTTAAAATAATAAATTAAAAAAATTATAAAATAAAATAAAACTTTATCTGAGCTTTTCTGTTGTTGTTCCGAATTTCAAGATATGCAAGAATTCATCATAAAATATTATTAGAAGAATCACGTTTAATTTAAATGTCTTTATTTGGAAAATTTTTTACAATTTTTTTTTTAATTATCTAATAATATTTTATGATGAATCCTTCATCTTGCGTATCGATTTTTAGAACAATATGCAAGAATTGTTCTGCATTAATTGCAGTATTATTTGACGACAATAATTACTTCTTCCTCCATATTCAATACTATGTCATTTTTTGTCATGAGGTTATCCGGGAGCACGCTGTAATTTTGAAGCATAAAGTGTGCACCGTACGACAAGCCGATGCTGCGATTTTATCGTTTGGTATTCATCGACTATGGCGATATACTTTCGTAATCACTTTTTTTTTTTTTTTAATCGTTTCCTGTTCGCATCGTAAAATTTACTTAAATCATTATAGTAGAATAACGAATTTTGTTCAATATCCACGTTCACTGTCTTCAGTGAACGTGGATACTGAACTACTACTAGTTCATTACTAGTTGATTACTATTTTAAATTCTTGACCGTTATAGACCGTACAATCAAATTATCGACAAGCGATGACGCACTGTAATTGTGCATATCTGTATACACTGTCTATATAAAACGGGTACACAACTGGGCGACGGAATAAAAGATCAAATATGCAATTCTATTCTGTTGATCTATTACCAGATAAATTTAAATAATATTTTCTGACTAATGAGTTAAAAGAACGGTATAAACATAAAATTTGAAAAATCTCGCTTATAATTAAGTTTATTTTTAGTGTGTAGAATTACGAATTGTATAGAAGTCATATTGAAATTTCCAATACAAAAAATGAGTCAGCTAGTTAATAAATAAAGTTAAGGGGATGATAAATCTCTCATTATTTTAAAGCCGAATAAGAAACACGAAGATCGAAATCTAAGAGTTTCATGCCGAATAACGTTGGGCGAGTCCAAGCGTAAGTCAACACCTGGTATTATATAATAGTACAACACTGTGGCAACTCGGAGCAAAGGTGGTGAAAGTTTCGATCACTGTCCTTAATATTTTCTCATAATGTAAAACGCAGATCCTAGGAGATGTATTACTGTTTTACATTATGAGGGAAGGTCACTACCCAGACCGATAAAAATAGCCTCTTGGCTTTTATTGTAGTTAATAAATATTTATATTAATTTTTTTCGTTTATATCATATATCAAAATTTGTGGGATCATTTAAGAAAGAGATGGCTAAAAAGAGTAGTCCGAAAATGATTTAAAAATGCACAATTATTAAAATAATTGCACAATATTAAAATAAAGAAAACAATACAAATACAGTTTTTTAATTGATTTAGTAATGTTATTTTGTAATTAACAAACATAATTTGCAGTTTAATTTCTAGTAACATAACCTAAACTAACCTAACCTAACTACACAATAAAAATAAACTTAAAATTAAACTTAAACTTGAAATAAACTTAATTATAAGCGAGATTTTTCAAATAATCTAACCTAACCTTACCTTACCCAACTTAACCTAACCTAACCTAACCACGCAATAAAAATAAACTTAATTATAAGCGAGATTTTTCAAATAACCTAACTGCACAATTCCATCTCCCAGTTGTCTTTGTCCCATATAAAACACATCGGTGACACGCACCGTAAGATGCACCGGTTTATAAGACGCATCCTAATTTTCAGATAAATTTTAGGTGCAAAAAAAAAGCGCGTCTTATAAGGCGAAAAATACGCTAATTAATATCACGTACGATCTTCATATAAGTACAATAATATTATCCAAAAAAATTTTCAAAAACTGCAGATGAACATTAACGAAGAGTACAACAGCGAACAAATTAATCCGAACAATCACATTTTAAAGAAAATTTTTAATTTCGCAAGAAAAAATTAAACTCCCACTTTACCTAATAATATATATATGTGCTACTCTGTTCCTAATAAGTTCATTAATATTCTTAGGCATGGACCTCTACTTAGAAACGTAGAACACATTTTTCTTATTTCTGCATCTCGAAACCATACTTTTATAATGGAATGTATTAAGTTATCCTTTTGTATCACAACTTAATTTTTCAAGTCTCATTTCCACTATGACCCACAAATTTTCTATTCGGCTAATGTCAGAAGAATTAATTGCCTATTGAAGCAATTGGATGTTGTGATTTTTGAGGCACTCTTTCACTTTTTGTTTGTTTTTTTTTGGAAGTGTGACATGGAGTAAGACCCTGTTGGAAGATGAGTCTTTTGTTTTTCTAGATCTGTGGGAGCACTCTTTTGTTCCAATACTTTGTGTATTAATAACTTTTCATCATACAATCGACAGGCACAAGCATTGGCGCACCCAGGAAGGGGAAGGGGCCCTGGCCCTCTCCAAAAGAAAAAGGAAAAAAACACTAGAAAATTTTCCAAAAATCTTTTCCTAATTAAAATTCTTTTCTTTTTCTTTAAATTTATGTTGTGTCGTGTCTTCTATTTCTATGCTACTTATGAATTAGCGGTCACATAAAGTGGGAATACCCTATAGCTATCGGGAATCCTGGTCGCTGTGAATGCAGGGCGCTACTTCGTTTGCCCGAGCCGAGCCAGAGGAGATCACGAGTATCATGTATTGGCCTGCAGATGCTCAGTCATAGGTGGTATGCAATGCGTAGTGTGTATTCTCAAATCGTCCTCAACTCGGCCCCATCCAAGATTAAATCCTAAGTGCGCCACTGGGCACAAGTGATCCTGAATCTTCATATGTTAAACAACCCCAGAACATCTTTTTCGCTGGGTGTTTAGGAGCTCGTTGAAGGTACCCGCTCTCCTTGGACAAAGAAATGGCTCTCATCTGGGAATATAACCTTCCTCCACTTCTCAACAATCCAATCTTTGTACATTTTTTCCTCCCGGAGTCCTCTTTTTCTGCCTAGCCTTCGTCAGCGGCTGCTTTTTTTCTTTTTTGGTCTGTGGGCAGTCCTCACTGCTTCCAACAATCTTTGACGGACTGTCATGTCAGAAACATTTGCACTAGCTGCCAAGTCTCTATTAGTCTACAGCATAGGTTCACAAACTTTTTTCGGGCCACCGCCCACTTTGCAAGACATAAATTTTGTAACGCCTCTCCCATTATATAAATTATATAAAATTGGGTTTATTTTTGTACAAATCAATTAGAAAAGCGGTTTTATATATTTTATATATATTTTGAAATGAAATATAACGAATATATTTGCTACTGTAAACATAACCTATTATACACACATATATACATGCTCTATTTTCTCATTGACATCTATTTCTATCTGACATGGTAAATTTTCAAATGATTAAATAATTGAAACAGAAAATTGATAAAAAAAATTGATCGTGTAAGACGGGCATAACATGAATTAAAATGCAATATTTAAATTTTAAATGATTATTTAATCGCAAAATCAGGATAATAATTAATTTTTAAATATATATTATTAATTTCGTCTATAAAGAGCCACCGACCCCTAGACCGCCTGAAGGCCCCCAAATGCTTCTGATCCCACTATAGCCCTCCCCCCTAGAAGGCTTCAGCGCCCACTGGGGGGGGCGGTACCGCCCAATTTGGGAACCTATGGTCTACAGCATATAATCTTGAGTTCATTATGCTTTTCCTGACTAGCAAACGATCTTGAGTAAGTGTAGTTTTTCCGTTTTCACTCACATTTTCATTTTCTGTCAGGAGAAAAATGTGCCAGTCTCTCAAAACCTCTTTATAATTGCATTAACAGTACCCAAACCAACGCCACACTTATTGGCAATTAGTCTTTAAGTCATGGATGTGTCCTGAGAAAGAGTACATATTTTTGAAAGCTTTATTGGAGATGTCTCCATTTTATAGCTACATAACATGAATAAAACACTAGGAATGTCAACATGTTTGCGGTATTAAAAACGAACAGCACTATTAATAAACATCGTAGAGACAGTTAAAACATGTAGCACTGAAACATGTAGAACCAAAATCGAAAACGGTAAACTGAAACCAAAACGATGAAAATTTGGCTTGTTCAAATTAATTTGTTAATTAATGCTACTGTATAACAGGGTGGCCAATAAGTCACAAGGGGTTTTAAGTATGAATAACTCATAACTAATAAAAAAAAAACTTCAGGTTCTGTATTTCAATATAACAAAAAGGAATAAAAATAATTAATAAATAAAAAGTTATTAAATATTTAAACTTCTTCGTGACTTATTGACCACCCTCTATTATTGCTGTGCATTGCTTCCAGGATAACTTGTCCCCTAGCGATAGGCATGTATGTGTGCATAAAAATGGATTACTCTATTTCTCCAGAAACCATTTAAATGATTTTGACATATTACTTTCCAGTGCAGGGGCGCGCTGGCCATATGCAATGTGTGCGAAGCACACAGGCGTCAGGATAGTAAAGACGCCAGAGAGGAGGAAATACTTTTTAAAAAAACGTTTTTTTAAAGTGATTTTTTTATTGGAGGGGAGAGATAGGGGCGCCAACTAAAGTTTTGCACACAGGCGCCGGACACTATTGGCGCGCCCCTGTTCCAGTCCAATTCATTCATCGTGAATGAATATACATAGAGTGTGATGTCTGTGATGTCTATTAGACTGACTCAATATCAAGCAGCATTCCCTGTTACAATTCGCTAGCCGATTTAAAATCAGGTGTGGAAACCTTTCTACAAGAATGGGTAGCCCATTTAGACTGGATCACATTTGGACTGCGGAGGACCCAGGTCTCCAATGCTAGTTCCCAACTCATTTCACATATGATCAACTGAATAAATATCTAGCTGAAAATGCCAATAAATTCGGGACAAAATCTGATAGATGTAGCACTGAATTTCTCATATGTTCCACTGCTGACCATTGCTGGACTCGCGTTACCATTTTACCGATTATTGATAGACTGCACGACTCTTGTAACCTCCATTTGCCTCTTATATCAAGATGCTGTCTCCTACTATAGGGCAGCTGCTAGTTGGATGCGCTCTGCTTATTATATTTATAAAGCTCCCAGACACGAGAAGTTGCAGCACATTACTGCCGTGTGTGTGTGGAGAGAGAGAAGGAACTATTTATATTCTTGAATAATTGAAAGTTATTTATTTATTTTGGAAAAATCTTTGCGAAAAAGGCTGCTCTAGAGAACAGAAGCATATGTAACGAAAGCGGAAGAAGAAAGTTCTGTGAGTTTTCAAATGGAATATCAAAGAATAGGCTATTCATGTTATAACAAGCTTAATGGAAAGTGGAAAGAAGAGAAGAAGAAGAATGGAAAGTGGAGAAATGACAGATACTAATTCGACGAAACTGTCTTCTCAAGGTATCGAGAGTATTTTTGGAAATTTTTGGTGCACCCCAAACATAACAGTATCAGGTTAGGTGAATATAGAGTTTGTGCAGAATTAGTTGAACAGGTGAAAATTATTGCATTGAGCAAAACAATGATGACTAGTTTTCTTGGAAGATGAGGAAGCTAATAATGTGTTTGCAATATGAAAGGCTAGAGAGAGAGCCATAAATGTCAGTCCAAAAAGAATGATCGTAATGTCTGAAAATGTTGGCATTGTTAAAAAAATAAAATAAAATAAAATAAAACAAATAAGAGAGTTCCCCCCCCCCTTTCCGGTAAGAAAGAAAGTAAGAGTGTGTTTTAGTAGCATTTGCAGGTGACTTAGTTATCCTGAGTACAATTGAAAAACAATTTCGAGACAGATAAGGGCTTGGATGCCGTGAGGATATTTATAAATACTTTTCCAAATGAAGGTGAGCGTGTTAGCCTATCTCATAAGGAGAAGGAAGAGTATTTTCTGGAGACAGAGAAGAAAAAAAGACGTATATGCAATTACCTGACAAGTACATTTGATGAATGAAGTAGACTTGGATGGATTATGAAGTGGATTAGAGTCTGTGGAGTAGCTGCAGATGCCAAGAAGTAATAATTTTTCAGAAAGTCTTTTGGAGTTCCTAAATAATAAAAGCGAGAGCATTCATATGTAGTACACAGCCTCCCAGTAGAATCCCAAATAACGTATTTAGAGTAACTCGATACTAAACTAGGATCACCAAATTCAGTATACACACCTTCCTCTTAATATAACTTAACGCTAAGTAAGGGTTGGTAAGGTACATTGAGCTATCAGGGCCAGTTTCTGATTTGCAAAATTTTACATTCATCATTATCACGATCCATGGGCTCACTGCCCGTTGGTGTCCGATGCCTCCTTCACTATCTTCTTCCACCTTCCTTTGTCCAGTGCACAGTGTCGCAGTTTCTGTACACCCATTCTACACCAATTTTTACAAAATTTTATATTACCTCACTATATAAGTTGGGGATGAGAAGAGGATCATCTATTTCCACTGACAGCTCCTCTTGTCAGATATTAATCACTGTAATCGCTGTTAGTGTGGGGGCGAAAGACCTCTAATGGCCTCGAGATGCTAAAAGTCATCTACCACCACTTCAGGTAGCAGACGATTTACGTATCGCTGTGAGACAATCACTTTGCTTATTTGAGGCTTAAAAAGACCAACATGTGGTCTCTAAAGCAGAGTTCCTGGATTATCTTCCCCGTGGTACTAATAACGTGCTAGAGATTTATTGTTATATAACAGTTGTATTTAAATTAATATTTTATTTTTTATTTTAATTTAATTTCTTATAGTTTTTCAACAGTCACTGTTTTCACATGTAGTAATTCATAAATGATGCCGGTCATATTTGCATCGCACTCTTTCTCCTGCGCGTCTTTCATCAGTTCTTAAGAACAAGAGAATGTCCAAAGTGCATAATGATGTGTATGAAAGAAAATGGGGATTTTAGTGTTTATGATACAACGAAAAATATAACTTTAGATAATATTTTTAGATTCCCTCATTCAGACTGACACATGAAATATATATCCCAGCCTAAAAACACGAATGATTTTTCATAACTATGAATATCGCCAACGACCTGCAAGTTCTTTAATCACTAATAGAATTCAAAACTGGTCCAAAAGTTTCTCGCGCCCCAGGTGGATTATGACTACTTCCTCTTCCCCACAGTCACATTAGTATCGAGAAAAACGGTTTAAGGAATACTAATAGACGAGAATTGCCATAAATGAATTGATTATCAGTCTCGGTAGTAAGTTTTACTTTGACATATCACATCGCATATGTTTGCTAACCAGTTGTGATTTGAGATGATTAAAAAAAAAATTGAATTTTTTAATTCTAAAGAACTTTCGTAAGAGAATCACATAGCGACACCATTAACACAGCAAGTGAATCTAGCATTTTAGCATAAATAGACTACACTGCTTGAAAAGAAGTCAACGGACACCCCCATGGGGAGGATGCATCGTGCCATGTAACGAGTTACGTGTTTGTAGCCGGTATATAAGGAAGAATGCGATGCTCCAAAGTTTGTGTAACTGTGTCCAGATGAAATTGAGTGTAGAAGGTTTTCTTTTCTTCCTGGCGTTCTGCTATTTGTTACTTATGTGGATTTTTTTTTTTTTTTAACCACTAACATTGTTATATTGATATTTTTTGTTGTTGTTATACTAACAGCTGGTAACGAGTCCCACGCTACGGGATTACTAGAGTCTCACGACTCATAATTTTTTTTTTCTTTCTTTTCAGACGCAGAGATCAAGAAATCATGAGAAAGATGATCCCCATTCCACCCAGGTCTGGGACATTAGGAGTGGGTTACCGGGACTGGAGGAGCCTAGAATCCTCACAATAGTCATTAAAGAGCTGAAAGGAGCTGAAACCGGACGATTTTGGAGGACGATTTTTAATTGTGGTTAAAAATTTATCATAGAGAGATAAACTTTTAGAGGATTTCCTTGTCCAGGGGAAGCAAGTAACACCGACTATAGTAGGCTCGCAGGTGAGACAACTCAAAATCGAACGCTTCCCCATTGAATATTTGAGGCCAGAGACGATGTGCTCGCACAAGCTTTTAGCAAATGGGGAAAAGTGAGCAACATCAAAAAGAACGTCTCGAAGGAAGACCCCGCGTGGAACTCCGATGAAGTCATTGTCATCATGGACATGCGTTTACCAGAACTCAACCTCATTAACATCGGAACACCAAGGGTAATTGTGAACTATCACGGGGTACAGACAGTGCTTTGCAATGCGGCTCGACGGAACATCTGGGTAATGACGGCCCCCGAGCCAAGCGTTTTAATTGAGTCGGAGTTGGGCACATCTCCAGCCAGTGCCCACACCCCCTGCCGAAAGTGCTCTAATACCGAGCACAGAATAACATCTTCTCCTCTGTGTACATTTGCAGATTGGGCAGGGGCGCCAATTGAACCACAGAACCTGCAACCTGTCCGAGACGGCGAAGTTCCAGAACTTTCCAAAAAAATAAAAAATCAGCGGGAAGAAAACATTCTCTCAAGTAGTGTTGGGAAAAATTAAAAATCCCCCTATATAGACACTGCCACCTTACGATTGGTTAGAGAAGAGGAACAAACAGCTGGAACAGATGAAGATAACAAATCCAGCGGCAAAATCATCAACAACAACATCAGAGGAGAACATCTGTTTCGGAGGAAACCAAGACCTCCCCTCGCAGTAGCTAGCGTCCCCCTGCACAGGAAATACAAGTTGAAGAGGAGGAAAAACAACTGCCACCTTTCCCCCCCCCTCCCAAGGAACCACCAAAAAAAAAAAAAAAAGAAAGTAGGAAGCTTCTCCTAAAAAGGAGAAAAAAAAAAACACAGAAGCCACTCCCAAAAAACAACAGACATCGGATTCTGAAATGGAGGTGGAAACCTCCCCTCACAAACATGAGAGAATCAACAATAAAATCAAGATATATACTGGCTACCAGTTCAACTGTTATGATTATACAACAGCAAACAACAAAATTACCAGCTTTAAAATAAAAAACTAGTCGTCACAAGTTCAAGGTCCTCTCGAGCTCGTGTTCAAAGCTGGAAGCCAGTCTGCAGGGTGCTGGATATTCTGCCTCTCCCTATACATAGACTCACTAATTAACTGCGTCAAGCAGCTGAGAATTTAAGACCTAGGTCTGGTCAGGTATAACATCCAACATCATAATGCCGCCACACTCCCCCCCTCTGCGTTGCCTCCCTTAACATCAGAGGGCTCAGCCATTCATCAACAAGCAGAAGTTACTGGCATTATTTATTTCGTATCCAAACACAAGTAGTACAGTAGTAAGTGGTACAACATGATTTACACCAAATTAGGATACGTTACAATGAGATCAGCTTGGTAGGTGAATTATACAGGGATATAATAATTAAATATGAAAAAAGGAAACTATATATAACTTATATAGAATAGATATGGTCAGATGTTCCTCCAGCATCTTGCACAATCAACTGCTCTTTCTGTGCAGGATATAAGGTCCTCTTTTGTGCAAGGTGATGGAAGAAAGGGACAAGAAAGAAGGTGTTCCATGGACTGGGTTGTCCCACACTCACAGTTGTCTGGGCCAGTGAGGTAGCCCGATTCGATGAGGTTTTGTTTGCAGCGTCCTGTCGTTCGCAGTCTGTTGAGGCTATTCCAAGTATTCCAGTCCAAGTGAGCACCACGTGAAAGATGTTCGGCTATTGGAATACCAGTATTATTTTCAGAATACAGTGCAAGCCATTGTATTGTCCGATTGGTATTTATCATCAACAATGATAAATACCAATCAGACTGCTGTCACTTTCCTCCCAGGCCACAGTAATAAAGACCCTAGATCCGGAACATCGGTACGATGATGGGATTACTTTACTCTTTCACCGGCACGTAACAGGTCTTTGCTTCTGAGGTTTGCTCTCTCTCTTTTTTTTTTCATGTGTTCTTAATAACTGTTATTTATTACTAACTTACTAGCTCTAGTGGGAATGTATATTTTTTAAATTTTCTTCCAATAGAGCGGGATTTTTGCCAGATAGGCTCGTTTGTTCATAACATTACTAACATTACTCTAAGTCGGTAGGGAGTCTATCTTTGTTTGCCCTTTTTTTTTTTTTTCAACTCATAGTTATAATACGCAAATTGATTCCGGTCCCTTCCAGGACTAGAACGCTGTGACTCGGGCCAGAACTGGCGGCAGATTAGTCTCTCTAACATCGACTACAAGATCTTGACCTGAGTCATTAACAACAGACTCAAAGTGGGGATGAAATAAGTCATCAAAAGCACCCAAGTGCATGACATTCTGAGATCTGAGACCGTCTGGGATCAGACGGACCATCAGAAATCTGCTCCATCTGGTCCACCAAGAAACACCGAATGGCATTGCTCTCAATCGATCTCAACCGAGCATTTGACAGCGTCAGACATTCATATTTTTTCCATATTCTTCAAGAAGTCAGGATCAGCAGGTCCTCCTTTCCATTCTCCATGGAGCTACAATAGTTCCACTCGCCTCCAAATCAACGGATATCTATCTGACCTCATTACCATCCAAAAAAAGGTCAAACAAGGATGTCGTCTTAGCCCCATCTTTTTGCTCTGGTCCTTGAGACTTTTCTACGGGCAGCAACCCTCGTGCCATCAGAGGAATACCACTTCTGCTCACCCTGGAATCCAAAATAACAGCCTATGCAGATGACGTGGTGGGCACCCTTGGGGACAACGACTCCACTAGGAATTTCTTAACATCCTGGAGAGATTAGAGGTGTCGGAACTACAAGCAAATCCCGACAAAACTCAGCTCAAAACATGTGGAGTTTGGGACCCAGTTAACATCCCACTGGATTTAGTTCCTAAGGAAGACTCTATTACCTTCCTACGTCTCATCGCGAAGACCGTCAACAGCCTCAAGGGCTGGAAAATCGGACTGCTGTCACTTTCCTCTCAGGCCACAGTAATAAAGACCATTGTGTGCCCAGCTTACCAATATGTCCTCAACATAATAAACATCTTGGAACATCAAGAGAGCCGGCTGTACAGGAAACTCTTAAAGTTTTCCTGGAACAACTTATGTCAGGAAATTGATACTAAGATCCTTCAACTTCCAGGGAAGTGTATGGGGCTTTGGCCTCCTAGTCCTCAAAATACGTTACCTGAGTAATACTACATTCCATCTGAAAAGGATACTGCAATCCAACCATCTTAGCAGTTATCTTGTTCGGTATTACTTGGGTTTCAAGCTTCCTCACTTTGGAATTCCAGCTCTCCAAGGCGGAAATTGTCCTAAAATGCTACAACCTGCTTTGCCAGATTTTACAGCATCTCCGCTCTTCAGTATAGACAACAACATCCGGAACAGTATAAAATGATACATCATCTTTGACCATCTTCATACCGATGTTCCGGATCTAGGGACCGACAACAACAACCTCTTTAGTTACCTAGCAAGACACCGTCGCTACCCGGCGAAAAAAAAGACCTGCCATGGGGGATATCATAGTGCAGCCTTTCAGTCAAATTTAACATCTGGCGGTTCCACAAGACCAGGAACTCCTTCTGTGCCTTCTGCCCGAGTGTGGACAATGTGGAGCACGCCTTCTATCAGTGCCATCTCCAAAACATCTGGAGGAGGCTGAGTGACGTGCTTCGCATGCCACTCTTAACTTAGGATCAGGTCATCTTCCTGCAGTTCCCACCACCAACAAGAAACAGGCAGAGGTTACTAATCTTCGTGATAAACGAGAACAAATATAGCATCTGGAAGGTGAGGAAAAAACGTGCAAACATCAATCCTCCGAGCTGGATAGATAACTCTCGGATCGTGCTGTACTGTTTCTACGGAGCTACACGACGTTTCCTGATGATCAAGAAAGAAACTCTAGGTGAGCAGAAATTCAAGACCATCTGGTGCTCTCCTCCCATCCTATGCGCTCTAAGGGAAGAAGTCTTCGAGTTCATGCTCCTATTGTTATAACATCAGCAATGGCATCCATAACATCTATTGTCTATTTATTCCAGGTTCTAGTTCTAGGTTTACCACGGGAACTAACTTGAATGCGAGCCCGGGCAGGGAAGACCAACTCTAGACGGTCGACCAGGATTGGGCTGATCACCGGGGCGCCGGTTTCCCCCATGGTCGTAGTCGTCCAGCAGACCTGTAGGGTGGAGGGTGAAAGAGTTAAACATCTGATAGCACAAAGCTAGATAGATGAGAATAATTAGCTGAGGCCTTTTCCCCTTCCTCCCGTCCCATATCTGCATACCCCCCTTGACTTTCCTATTTTCCTGTTCCTTATCATTCATATTTCCTACCTCTCCCTTACTTTTCCTCTTTCCACACTTTCCGAATCCCCCCCATCTTCCTCTAATTTCTATAGGTTCTCTTGCCTCTTATTTAATAAGCCGATAATTGGATTCCTTTACTTTTTCACGGAACTGACGGAGTTTGAAAGAGGCGTTGTGATAGGATGCCATGCTGCAGGCAAATTGTTGACAAATTGGGCCATCCCAGGTCAATAATCAATGATACCATATTGAGATGGAAGTGCAGGGAGTCAACTGCAAATGCTACCTGCAGTGGAAGACCCACCACACTCACCCAACGTGACTGTACGGTGCTACGAAGGATAATATGTAAAACTGCCATTCGTCGTCACACGCTGAATGAGGATATCCGCGCATTGAGTGGAACAAGAATCTTCACGAAAACATTCATAACCGTGCCTTACAACATGGGTTTCCATGATAGGACCGCAATATGCAAGCCCCAACACTGCCTGAACCAACATGCAGAGTCGTCTTCAGTGGTGCAAAAAACACGTATACACTGGAACGGGGAAGCTTGGAAAGTGTGTTATAGAGCGACAAATCGCTCTATACCCTCTACCGAGCAGATGGAGGGTGTGGGTGTAGTGAACGTCTCTTACCAGAGTGCGTAACCCAACTATGAAATTCGGGGATGGCAGTGAGATGGTATGTCCTGTTTTTACTAGTTTTTCCTCGGACCACTTTTTGGGATGCCACGAACACTGAACTCCGAGAGGTATCCGAACATTCTGGACAATGTAATATTTCCCACTTTGTGACGTTTCACAAAGTAGGAAATATCTGGTGCATTATCTTTCAGCAAGATAATGCATCATGTCATAAGGCTGCTGCTATAACTACGTGGTTTGTAGACATGAATGCCACCACACTTAACTCTCAACTTGACTCTCTGATCTCAACCCTACTGGTCATCTGTGGGATGAACTCGTGCATCCGGTGAGGTCAAGGGACGTCTGTCCCATAACAGTCCAGGATCTTATTACATGCCTACAGGAAGAATGGTCCAAAATTCCCATTGATCGCTATAGTACGTTTGTGGAAAGTTTACCCCTCCCCCTCCCTAGGATTGCTGCAGTCATCGCCGCGAAAGGGGGGGGGGTCCTACATCTTATTAAAGTGGAAGCCATGGCTATTGGTTTTCCTCACACCATGGTATTCGTTGACTTCTTTCCACGCAATGTATAGTCTATAGTATTTAGGTAGTTTCAGCCTAAATAACATAGATATCCTCGCATTGAGTGGAACAAGAATCTTCACGAAAACATTCATAACCGTGCCTTATTACAATATGGGTTTCCATGGTAGGACCGCAATATGCAAGCCCCAACATTGCCTGAATCAACATGCAGAGTCTCAACATCGAGTCATGATTTTAATATCGAAATGGCACAAATGAAATAAAAGACTTTAACGGATTCTAAAAAAACCACCATTTTGAATTGATTAAAAAATCGAGACGTAACTAGACGACATAAGAATAAAATTAAATATGAATAGCGCTTACGTTAAAATTATTAGTTATTTGGTGAAATAAAAGATAAGCATAAAAAGAATAAAACTTAAATTGCAAGCGCGTGACAATACATGTGCTATCAATTGTAGGATGATAACTTCATCTAAAATTATTAGAATTCAATGAATAAAAGAAAATCTAATTTAAATAATTAATTATAATTTTATGAAACACGTGAATGAGGAGTGTTATTTAGGACGGCTTCCCAAAATTGGGAAAGTTTAAAACAATCGTGTGCTTTACATCTTTCTTTATATAATCTTTCCAGAAGAAAATAACTTTTGTTTAGGACTTTAGCTTTATTCCAATGAATTCTATGGCTAGTTGACAAGGCATGGCTAACTAAACCAGATTTATCGGACTCTTGCTGTAAAATATACTCTTGGTATTCCTCCAGAGGAATCTGAATAGAACGACAAGTTTGCCCAAAGGCAATAAACCTCAACAAAAGACGACTGCCTTATAAACTTCCTCGATTTTGGAAAGTCATCCTAAATAACATCCCACATGCATGTGTTGCATAAATAATGGCTATGAAACCTAGCCGAAAATTCTCCAAATAAATAATAATTTATTTGTATAAGTTATTTGTATAAATAATAAGTTATAATAATAACGTAAGTGTCATCCTTATTTAATTTTATTCTTAAACCAAATTTTCATTAAACGGCAAGCTCGTCAACTATTTCGGAACGGTTTTTTTTTTTTTTTCCAATAAAAATAACTAAATTATACAGAGAATATCATTGCAAATCGCTGACAATATTAAAGAATTATAACAGAAGAAAAAAATATTTCATCAACCAATCTTCACTAGGACTGGTTCAAAATCAAAAGTTCCCCATTGCTTCCCCTCCCCCCATCATCCCCTAAATTTTATCCGGGTTCGGGACCAGCATATGGCTAGAATTTTCTTTATTTAACGTATGATGATACAACGGCCGTGAGGCCCTTTGTACAGGGAAGTACGGCACCATCTCAATCCCCCCCCCCCCTAATTTCATCCGGGTTCGGCATAGCTGACGAATCAGTCCTATGGTTGGATCTTAAGTATTCCTGACTATAATCCATGTGTGTTCATGGGACTGGTTTTCCTCTTCTGGGGGAAGAAAAACCCGAGTTTCCGGGTGAAAATACCCGACCTCCGTATGAGACTAGTTAACTCACCTTTTATCGAAAGATACCAGATAAAGGTTCCTCACATCACTGAGAATCGAATGAAGGTCTTTCCCACCAAAGGGCTCGTCTATACTGACTGAACTACGGAGGCGCTTCCGCTACTGATATATCTGGTTCTTATTACAGAAGAGATAAAAATACCTTATCCAAAGATACTAATTTTGTCATTACTCTTATAAAACAGATCCAGTTATGAATTTTAATTCCCCTTTGAATAGATGACGTAATATTTCTTCAGACGCATCTAACTGGCTTCGTTTTGAAGCAACACAAATTCTTTAGGTAATAGAGGTTTAGACTTATAATCTGTCTTATTCGAAATTTAGTGCTGCTGTCCTTAAAGAGAAATACAAATTTTGCGATTACAAATGATGATAAGGAAAAATGCTGTTGTGGCACAAGACAGAAAAATTATTATAGAAAAAAAAAAAAAAAAAAAAACTAGTTTTAAATGTCCTCTTCCTGATCCGACTTTTAGTCAGTTAACTATACTCACTGATGTATATTAACAGGATTGACAAACTCACTGATGACAGTGCCATTTTTGGAATGAAAACAATAAAACCAAAAAGAAGCTCAAAACCTATCATGGCCATCCTCCCTCCTAGACTGTGTGTTCTCCCCCCCCCCCACAAAAAAAATCATAAAGCAAAATGTTCTATTACTGTTGTCGACTTGCACAGGCTACCAATATTATCAGCGAATAGAAAGTGCTTCCATTGGTAGTCCTCTTTCTCCCACTCTTGTGAATTACTTTATGGAATACTAGGGGCTCCTCCCCCTGACGCCTACTGCTCCCAACCCCTCGAGTTCCGGACTGGTAGGCCGGTTTTCCTGGAATTCTGATGACTCGAATTTTGAAGACTCAACACTCTTGGTAGCCCCGAGTTTCAAAACGTTTCAAATAATTTGACAAAAACCGTGACCCAAAAACGTTACAAAAAAAAAAGCTTAGCATTTTATATTATAGAGTAGATTATGAACATTTACTACTCTAAGATCCATCATAATCCTCAGGATGGTAGAGAACGTGGATGATATCTTTGCAGTATAGTAAGGTTCCATGACTGAACTTCAAGTCACAAAGATGATCCTTGCATGCAATTTACTCTCAAAATGGACGCGGATAAACAGATTTCATTTCTTGGCATGCTTATGCTCCGTCAGCCAGAGATAAGTTTTCTGTCTTTAGAAAGAAAACTCACACTCGACATTATATCCATACTCGTCCATACCACATTCCTTGTCAAAAATCATTAAATCACTTATTCATCAAGGTCTGTACTGTACTGAAGCATTGCAAACGCAAGAAAAAGATTTTATCAAAACCGCCTTTTCTTGGGAAATGGCTTCAGTGAGTCTTTTGCAAACAACGTCGTTAACAGTCATGGAATTTCTCCATAGCCAGTCTCCCGAGAAGTTGTCAACTATATCGCCATCCCATATGTGAAAAGGTGTCTCCGAATGAATCTCCACAATAAGAAAAAGAATGAAGAACTGTTTTTGTATCTAGCAACTTAGAAAGCTGCGAAACCTTGCTACATCATTCCAATCTGAATAACTGATGGACTTAAGTTATCTTTTTTGAGGGAAACTACTATTCTTCCCGCACCCTTTTTTTGGGGACTGACACGTTCTTGTCACATAGCCCTATGCCTGTGACTTGTAAATAAATAAGTATATCCTCTAAGGACATTCTCCAAAGTGAGAAGTCAAGGTTGCATAGCCCGAACTAAAGGGTTTGGGCTAACTCAGCCCTATCACTGAGTCATCACTGCCAACTTGTCCACAGCTTTCAGTGATTTTCATTGCAGGATTAAAAACCCGAGTTTCCGGAGAGGGGAACACTACTGGACTGTGCTAGATCAATTGACTCGAGAACTGGCTGAAAGAGGCCTAGAAAAAGTTCCTCTGGTAGGCGACTAGAATGGCACTTATCAGTTTTTTATCAGTCTATGAAACCAGACACAATTTCCTTGTTACACATTTGAAATGGATTTTATCGCCCAGTGTGAGATCAAAATGAGTTGAAAAAGCTCCACGTTTGGTCTCTAAAGCAAAGTCTCAGGGCTATGCAAAAAATAAAATACAAAAACGAAGAAAATCCTTAGGCCACTCACAGTACTAATGCACTATAGGCTAACAAACTTCGTGAGTGGGAATCACATAAAAACTTTGGCGGAAATTTTATGCAATTAAAAATATCACCGTAAGTTATTACGTATAGACTATATAATTTTGCACGCCGAAATGAAGAACCACTGCAAGTAATTACTTTTACGCACTGACTGAGAGTTTAAGAAAAATGCATTTCTCTGACATTTGATTTCCTTAATACTGAACGAGAGTTTTTGCTCTCTTGAACTAGCTATTGAACATCCGAGAATTTGGGTTCGTTGGGATGGCCTGTTCGAGGTTGCCTCGGAGGATGCTTTTCTCTGGAATATGAATGTTTGTATTCTGCGGTGGGGTGAGCCTGTCACTAAGTAGAACCAACGCTGAGTTAAATGATCCATCGGGTCACTCATTGTTGGGTGATGCAAGAGGCACAAAGGGTTTACGCTTCATGGTGATCTTAGATTATCATTGGCAAATACTAGAGTAAGACGCGGATAATTTGAATTTTGATACGATTTTTTAATACAGCCCTATAAAACGCACAGAAATATGAAAAAGTAGTCAGTTGGGAAATTGTTATTTTATTTTTCCGGATTGAACAAAAGAAAGGCTAAAATAACTGAATTTACTCATTTACACATAAGTTCCAACCTCCTTCGACTATAATCATACAATCCACAAAAGCTCTGGCAGAAAAAGGGACATTCAGCGTCAACACTGCTTTCCACATTCGTTCAACTTGTAATATATTATTTTATTTCTTCAAAATAAATAAATAAATAAAATATAGATATAAAAATTTCATTCCAAACGTTCATCACAATATTTGTTACTGTTATCTACTGGAGGAAGGCCTGTCAGCGAACTTTTTCATAAGCTTTAATTTGAAATTATAAATTTTCACAAAATATTAATCTCCCTTCAGGTACTATATTTATCTATCTATAGCAGCCTAAAATTGCTAATCAGTTTGTAAAATTACTAGGAGAAGTGGAATAAGAATCTTTCACAATCTTTGAGAGTGAAATAAATAACTGAATTAAAAAAAATACTAATAAATCATAATGAATTTCTGTGCAGGCAAAATGCTGCCATGTGAGGTCATGATAGTTGGTGAACGCGTACGATATTTGACAGGAACTATATTAACATGCAAGTCAATAAACCTAAAAGTACTGCAGACACGACGCCAAAGGCAGATATCACAAGAAATAATCTCCACTGCAAGCAGCTTTAGAAATGAGGACAGCGACACCTGGGAGCATTACAAACGAGGTTTCGGCACAAGGAATGTTCAGGAGATCCAGAGCTATAGGGCAATTGTTTTGATTTATAGTGAAGTGGCTAGATTTCTTTCAAATTGGGGACATTTTGGAATGTACCAAGATATATTTTTGATAAAACTGGGAGCATAATATTGGGGCAGTAGTATATCGCTTTAAATGTTAAAATGTCAAGAAGGAATGCACTATTATTGAAACCCACATATATGATAAAGTTAAACGAAGTCAGTTTTTAGTATAAGCAATATTCATTTTTGATACTTCGAAATGACCTATTGCTGATTTTTTTTTTTTCATAAATTTCTTCGTCACACTATCCAAGCTCAATTTTTTTTTTCCTTTTAATGCAAAATTAAAGGGAATAAAAATATTATTTTTGAAAATAGTTATTCATAAGCATAAACATTCGTTATCCTGGTAGGCTTGGCAAATTGAAGTCAAAAGAATTTAAAAAAGTAATTTGGTACAATAATCATGTAATTATTTTACTGAAGTTTATTAAATAATTTGGGGAGAAAATGTTTCGTAAAGCATTCTATTTTTGCGGATATCATATTTTGGCTAATTTTTCCAGGCAGCTGGCATCCCTAGCTTCTATATCAACTCATATTTGAGACAAACCTATCATTCAGTAGCGTTCCAGTTCCTCTTTCAGTGTATACGAGGGATTAAGCCTAAACTAGCAAGTTACGAGAACAGAATTCACTTTTGGCAAAGCATTTTAATTACCAAACGACATTAAATCTTTTATTTAATTATTTAATAACCGTCCCTCAGTCTCCAAAAGTTAATGGCTTCACTTAAATGGCTAAAATGGCTTCACCTACCTCCTATATGGAATAAAGACGATAGCGGATTATTATTATTATTATTTATTTAACCAAACATCACTTCGAACATTCTTCCCAGTTTCATTTCAATTCAAATTAACATCGTATATACATTTACTGGTAGTTTAATTAGGTATTTATGGGTGAAATCAACGAAGTTTGGGTTTACACCCAAACTACTTCATCTTTTGGTTAGCATTCCACAGTTAAAAGTTTTTATGATTACATATAATCCATAGGCTGCTGTTCTTAAATGTGAAAAGTTAGCACTCAAACAGCAACAAAAATCGATAAGAGCATGCAAAAGGATGCAGACAGGAACATTCCTTTCAGTCCCCCCCCCGTCTTTCTTCCCACATACCACCACCATCCAAGCCGATGTGAAAGCACTCACAGACCGGAAGTCCGCAACCGTAGGTCGCGAACCTCGCGGCATGAGAAATTCCTTCTGGATAAATACTGATCTGGATTTATGTATTCCGAAAATCACTGCTGGTTAGTGATGGTTACTATATTTTTCGTAGCATGAATTTATTGAACTAATTCGTACGGTATCTGAGAGGTTAATATTGCAAGTCGTTTTTGTAATTCAATTACTTTCCTATTATTTTAGAGTACATTAGATGGCGCGCACTGACTGTTTGTAAGTATGTTAGAAAGGGGAAAAAAAAAAAAATAGAATTAATGCGCAGTTTGAAATTAATTTAGAATTACTTGTCGAAGATTGTTTGAACTTTGGATTCGGTGACAGAAAAAGGGGTTCCAAATGCACATTAATAGATTAATATAATAAAAAAGGCTATAATAATAAAAATATAATTTAGACCAAAGTATACCAATGGTTTTTTTTTTGTTTTTTAAAAAAAAAGAACGAAATGAAACTAGAATGTGGGAAAATTTGAGATCAGATTTAAAATAAAAATAATTACTAAAAATTAGCTCGTTTAAAAGCATTTAAAAAAATACAACTATTCAACTATTAAATATATATTTCTAAACAAATGTTTATGCTTATTTCTAACCACCATGAAAGTTTTCTAGCATGCTATACCCCGCCCCCTTAAAGACTTAGTCTACCTTCCCATGTCACAAGTATCCCAAAAAGACTGGCAGCCACAATATCACATTAAATAAATAAATAAATAAATAAATAAAAATTATTATAAAATATGTAAAGTTTTGTCGTCACATTCAGATAAATCCATTCCTAGTTTGGAAAATTCAATTACATATACTAAGAATCCACACTACCATATTCTGAAATCATAAAAAATCAATAATTGAATACATTTGTATTCGATTTTCAAATCAACTTTAGCATTTACGCAGTGTGCTACAAGTGCAGTTTGTTCGACTTTGTGAAGCGACATCCTTCTAGAAATATTGCTGTCACATTTACTTGTAACTTATTGCGCAGTATGACAATTAAGGATATTTTATGGATGATTCCTAAGACAAAAATATGCAAAGGATGTGTAACTCCTTTATATTCCTATTTTATTTCGGTGAAATGCTCCTTTTGTTCAATTATTTCTTTAGCCATTTAAATGATCCTCCTGTTACTAGGATAAAAACAAATGACATCGTTTTAAAAGGGAGTTTATATGTAATTTCACGACACGTGAAAATTCAAAACCACATGCCCTATCGCTTATTTATCCTCACCACTTTGTGCAGTCTCTTCTTTCATATCAACTCTCCTCACTATTCTTCCTTTATCCCAACTTTGCCATCAACTTCTCTCTGCAAACTGCTATAAAATCAAGTAAATCTGTTTGTTCAGCGTCTTCAATTGAACCAAGTAAAGGAAGGGATCAGTAAATCTGAACCTACAGGAACCTCTTACGACGCTAGCAAGCTATTAATTCTCATCCTATTGATATACGTACTGCACTGGAAATGAACTTTTTCTTTTTTTTTTTATTAAGTTTATACAAAAAGAAAAGGAACTTCTGCAGCCATTATACTATAATCATTGCTAATATATTCATTAAATGTTCAAACAAATTTTGATGAATGATGTTTTATCATTATTTCAGTTTTAATGTTTAAAGCTACGGGCTATTTACTGACTAATAGTCACGTGTGGTGTTCTTAAAAATTCTTAAAGTAGACAGTTTTCAAATAAGGAATGTTGTGTTACAAGACGAATTTAAAACTGTAGATCACACTCCGCTACTCAGATGAAAAAAATAGTTGTGAGCAATCTAGAAAGTTGCAAAACAGCTTGGGAATTATGTAAGCTATGAATATAGTTATGTGCGATTACAGTTTTCAAAAAAAAAAAAAAAAAAAAAAAAAAAAAAAATCCGCTAACGCCTTTCATTCCCCATAGGAAGTAGGTAAGGCCGTTTTAGCTCTAAATTTTGGAAAATGAAAGGCAGTCGATCTTCACTGCAACCAATCAGAGATAATCGGCCCAAGACTATCACTAATTTTAAGCGGCATCCGGTGAAGAGAAGTGCTGCCATCTCGTGACAGCGCGTATCTTTCTCTCTTCATGGATAATAAACAATTTATTACTGTCTGAATTAATGTGCGTTCTACGAGTTTATGGGGAGAAAAACCTGACTTTCTGAGAGGGAAAAAAACGGCTTCCCATTGCCAGAGATCGACCAACTACTGTTTTCATTTCAAAATAATTATCCAGGTTATAAAATAAAGTGAGGGCTGGCAATCTCCACACTTAACCACTCGCAGATAACTGGCACATGATTAGCAACGATTTTAACTCATCTGAAAAAAAAGAATATACCAGACATCAGCTGCTGTATCGTGGTCCCTAAATTTTATTGTCTGTAAGAGTTAATTCTAGTCTATTTAAGTTTTAAAAATAAAATAAAATTTCGCTCGAAAATAATAAAAGCAAATTTTTCGAACAGTCCTTCGTTTTGTTGAGTATATGTCATGAATTTTCTGTTATGCAGTGGTAATATATTCAACTGATGTAATAAAACAGCGTCAAATGTTGGACATTATTTTTAAGATACGTACTTAGTAGCTAACTTACTATAGGCACTACGGTTCTGCAAGAACAATCAAGAAACACTGGACCATCGACTTCATGAGGTTCCAGAACACACTCAAACTAGTTATCCAACAGGTGCAACAAATTAATGCATAAGAAGTAATCTACCTCGAATGGTTATAATACATCTGCATTACTAAAATGCTAGGAAAATACACGCCACGATAAACAGCCCGTCTGAAAATATAAATCGAACAGTCATTCCAACAAACGGTGTTTCTGAAAAACTTAATATTACCTGCGTGACACCTCCAAGGAATCCAAGAAAAGTCACTCAATCTTGAAGAAATTCAATTATTCCATTTCCTTTTCTTTGGTTTAAAAAGATGGCATTGCTTCCCTTCCGCAAATAACAAAACATATCCTTGATTTCTTTAAGGAGTTTCAAGAAACAAAATTTCTTTTTCGTGTAATATTAATTATTTTAAACAAAGTTGTCTCTCTGCAGAAAGGAGATGTGAGAATCCTGCCCACAAAAAAGTCATAACACTTTAGTACCTTGGTTAGGATAACAGTTAAATAATCCAAGAAATCTTCTCTAGAGACCTCCAATAAGCAAAGTCGTAATTTCATACTGGACAATGAAAATCATCTGCCACCTAAATAAATTCATGAATATCCATGCAACGTGAATTCAAGCATTCATATGGGTTAGAGTGAGGATATCCTAACCAGATTAGCAACAGATAGATTATATCAGAGTTCAAGAACAATGCGGGGATGGTAACTATTGACCAACATATTAAACAGCAAGAAAATGACCTAATAGCCACTTCGATTGGCAATACGCAAGTATCGTCTACGGTAGGTGATATACCGCATTTATAGAAGATACAGTAACGTGTTACTAGTGGATTCCATTTAAACACGGCACAAATATTCATTGCACTAAAAAAAGTGCATCCCACCCCAAACGTTTAAAAATTAAACACTATTATGTGAATCCTAACACAAAAAATTGTAAACTTACAGTACATTAGAAGGGCTAAGAGTTTTAGTATATATATAAACCAATCTAGAAACGGTACTCTAAAGATAAAACATGAGGTTTTTCAAGGCCTCCAATAAGTGGGACAGTAGTTTCAAACTTAGACGATGAAATTCATCTCCTACCTAAACATAATCGTAAACATCCATGTTCACTCAACGGGATATGGATTTCTCGTATCCTGAGCATTTTTAAACATTCATCAGTACTGTCCCTCTCTATCAAAAAAAAAAAAAAAAAAGTTTAAGCGTATGAAGGCCGTGACATCATGTTACCATGGCAAGAGTAGGTTCTGCTTGCGAATGCTGGACATATTATGTTATCAAATCATGTTACAAAATAGCAATACTGTAGCACGTCCCGTGATACTATCTGCATCCGATTTGTATGTTTTGCAGGGTTAAAAACCTGAGATTTTTTTAAACTTTTCCTGCAGACACTAAATCTCATTTAGAAATTAACCATTTGCCATTTTATTATTAACGGCCTCCATTAATAATCTAAATACTTATCTGTTAATTAACATAAACACAGTGGACTGAGTTGATATTATTGTGACACCTCCAAGGAGTCACAAGGACACCTCCCTCCACATCTCACTGTCTCTCCTACTACTTAATTCTCCACCTATCATCGACGCCATCTACTGTCCACCACCATCAACAGCATTGCTGTTTGTAAATTGCGTGTGTTCTCATGGCCGAATTTCCTGTATGCAGAATGAAAGTCCCTTCTACCTCCGTATAAGATCGGCTGACACACTTTCAATTGAAAGCCCATATAAAGATTCCTCTTGTCAGGACTAGAATCGAACCCAGGTCTTTTTCAATCGAAAATATATAGATATTAATTTAATATAGATATTAAAATTTTTATATTAAGTGGATTTGTTCAAATGTTTTGTCTGAAAATCGTTTTGAATGTTTCTGAAAGGTCTAATGGAAGGTGAATAATTTATTATGGTTTGCATTTGTACAGAAAAATTCCTATCTTTCGTTAAACATTAATTTAATAAAATCAAAACGTAAAACAGTAAGCTATAATTCGAAGTCATTAAAATTTGCGTACCTTCAAAATGTTTGAAATATTCGCTATTAATCATTAGGTTTCATTGCTTGTAGTATATAATTAAACTTTCATTTCGGTTACGTTGATTTTTGTTTTTAACAGAGTTTCATTGTACTGTTTTTAGCGATTACACCTGCTATGGGAAACCCGCTGTAAGGTAGTTTCCTGCATCAGACAATCGAATCTTGAAAGTGATCTAAAAGTTGTTGGGAGTAACCTGCAAATGACAGAATAAATTATAACTGCAGTACAAGTTTTCTAATATATGTTTTTTATATTTTCGAACGTGAATGTAATAAAATAGAAATTTTGTGCGTCACAGTCTTATTCACTTTTGATTATAACTAGTTTGAATCCCATTTAGCATCTGCCAACAAGAGTTAAAGGAGTTATAGTGCATGAGAAACAACACAAATTCTCTCATTTTTCAAAATGGAAAATCTTAGTTTACTGGATTGTTTTCCTTGTGTTTCTTCGTTTGTATTATCACCTAAATACTGTAACTGATGTATCAACGTATCTTTTATTTTGAATTTGAAAATAATACACAGTACCATAGTTGTACTGTCAAGGTATATTTTTCCAGAAAAAAAACGAGTAAGTTTCTTCTGTCAAATTTAAAACGAAACATTTATTATGTTTAAATAGATATTTGCATCAGTGTTCGCACTGGAGTATTACAATATAATCAAAGGGTATAATGTTCCACATGGAGTGTTATAAGGAGGAGGGATTATACTGATATCGTTAGATTTATGGTGTTTTGTACACATCCATGCGTATTGCCCGTTGTGTGTTTTGATATGTTTACAATTCACACATTTAAATTCGTACGTTACAATGAATAATTGACACTTTATTATGTTAGCCATATTTGGGAGGAGGGGAAAATGAAAACATTAAGAAATCTTAACACCAAAATTCAAAAAAGAATATTTCTTGAGGTAAGCCGGATTCAAACGCAGGACTGAAAGCTGTTATTTCGAATTACGGCCGAATTAACTATGTGGATAGTGAATCATCTGTTAATTGGGTGTGTTTTGACCACTTTGCTTGTTTTAAAGTAGGAAAAATTCAAGCTTCCTGGAGGGAAAATACTTCCATCATTACATGAAATCGGTTCACTCACCATTATATGCAAAAAATCCTTAAAATGTTTTCTTGTTCTTGATGGACTTCAAATCTCAGGTCGTTCCAGCCAAAGTGCATCGTCGATACTGATCGGAAGCAATAGCATGTATCTTACCACTGCGTTCCGATACTCTACGTGCACCGACTACTTCACCATGTAGGAAGGACCTACTGTTTCCAAACGACATTTACCATCAACTAAAGTCACGAAGCCGTTGAAATATAAATTGGGTACTTACTTTCTTGAAAAATCAAACATTTAAATAGCACAAAAATATTTTCCTTATTGTGCTGGATTGTATTTCGTTTCTTTTAAAATCCATGCAATAAAAGTAAAAATTGTTTTCTATAAGATGAACACAAACTAAATTAAGGAGGAAGGGAAAGTGATTTTCGAAAAAATTACAGAAACTCTTTTAGGTTTTCCTACTAGAAAGGGGAGTGTTATCATCTCGAAACCTCATCTTAAATCTAAGAACGTGTTAATAATACTCCTGTGCAAAATGTTAGCTACCGCCTGATAGCTAAAGTATCCGGGGGGAGAGTTGACGGAAAGCCAATATACAAATTTCTATCGGAAATTGTGTGTGTGTAACCTGCACTCAGCCACACAAGCGACTTCACTCCTTCAACTTGAGGCTATAACATAAAATACAAATTATGGCAAGTAAATCTAGGATGAAAAAGGACAGATAAAAATTAAAAAATTTACGTGTCCTGCATGACATCTGCAAATTGTTTTTTGAGTATTGAGAGCTAACATTTGTTGGAAATACTTGACATGCTCTATAATGAAGCAAAATTTCACTTTGGATTTCGAGATAACGTTTATAATTCTCTTGTAAATTTAAAATTATTTCCTTATGCACTTTTCCACATGTGGAAACACAGGCGACCCGACATGTGCAAAGTAGTTGAGTCGGGTCGGATCACAGCCTCGGTAACTGTAATCCCCATTCATCAGTGTCCGTCTCATAGCAATTATTCTTTCCCAAGCCTTTATTATCTTTGTAGTATGATACCTTGTCCATTATCATACTCATTCCGTCTGCTCAATCTACCGGAAATCCAGTCCGCAATCTTTTCATCCCAAACAGTAATCTGATATCTACTCTCGTCCACCCATCTCATTAATCTATTTATGTTATCCAGAAAGCATAATGTTCTCATTTATTTGTATATAGTTAATATACAAAATTAAAAAGCAGTGAACCAAGGGCATAACTAATATATCACCTTCATTGCCTTTCAACGATTCCTTTATATGCTGCTGTTTGATATCCCAATCCAATAATATTACTGGGTGCCTTTATCCGATCTGTTGCATTCTATAATAATATGTGCAGATGACCTAAAACAAGATCTGCACCAAAGAAACTCGTATCACTATCCACTTCGGAATTCTGGCTCTAATACCTTTTCACAAGACTTGAGCAACAATTTTCTACCTCCGCTTTGATATCACCCTTGTGCAAATATCCTACCTTCTTTCCACTCCTTTGGCACTGTGCCAGAGTTAAGGCAAAGTAATCAACCACGTAAAAGTAAATTTCATTTATCTCGAACATTCCTTTAACACATGCGATAACTACTGGCATCCACATTTTGCAATATCTTTACAGCCTGTGAATTCATCTGTTCTCGTCCAGTATTATATAATTGCAGCAAGCAGCCTCAAAAGAAAGATGCAACAAAAAAAGAAAAAAGTCTCCAACTATGTCAAGTTTGAGAAATGCTGGTGATTGAAGTCTTATTAGCGGAATAATTACTGACCATTTAAAACTATTTACAGTATTTAGAAATTTATGTACATTTAATCATACAAATACAACATTTATTTTACAAATGATATTCTATCTTTTTCAATTTAGCTACTTGAATACAAATCCTACCCTACGGTTCTTCTTTATGAACTGTCAATAACATCGTCATAAAAAGTTGGTTGTAACTTAATTTTCCCAAGCAACACGCACACTTGTAAAGGCTGGCTGAAGCTCACTGGCTAGAGCTACTTTTGCGCATGGTCTGTGCTTAAGCAGATGACGTGAAGGGAGCGGAAATGGTTATGAGCGCGCATGACTGGAAATCAGAGTGCTGAAGCGAGGACCTGGATGCTCCCACAACCGAGCAAGCCAAGGTAGCTTGACTAGCGTCGGCCTTCGATACACAACGCAAAGCTCAATTATTGCAGCGCAAGCTTAAAACGTCTTCTGTCTACAAAACTAAAAGCCTAAATGGAATGCTTATAAATGCATGCATTTATTAACAAATAAATAGTACTTCTTTCTCAATTAATGAGCTTGCGCAGCAAGCATGGAGAATTCGCCACTGGTAGTGATGTACACGAATGCATGTAGTATGAATAATCAAAATGGAGTTCAGAAGAAACGTGATAGGAACTGCTTGTTTTTCAGTTTGTTTCCTTAAATCTTCAAAATCTGAGACAGGTTCGAGTTTGTTGGGGGGGGGGGTCAACTACAAAGACTATTTTACCACCTACAGAAAGGAATATCAACATACAATAAAACATAAACTATCAGCATAAAAAAAAAAAAAACTCAATGAAATAAATACATTCAATGAACAGCATTTCATTCTGCACGTGTAAATAATTAGTATAATGGGAGAGAAAATTCTTTATTTCAAATCCAGATTAATTCCAGTCAGAAAAATCGGAGAACACAATACAAGTACATGTAAATAAATATTAGTTAGATTTATTTTCGTTTTCCCTTTTCCATTCCAGGGTCGTTTCCCATAGATTCAATCCGATTATCTTTTTCTGTCAGCTTACAAGTAGGATTATGTTCTCCATGTCAGGGGACTAGCCTGACGATGGAATAGTTCAGTGGTAGGGCTGCTACCTTAAGGCTTCTGAACTAGCCTTCTTCCGAATTTAAACCCATAGGAGGAATAGGGTATATTGAAGGGGAAAGAGTAGATTATAGAAGAAATATAGTAAGGTTTATAGAGAGGGCATAGTTGTAAGGCCAGAAATGAAAAGACCCCATGGCCCTCGAGTACTCTAATAGCATAAGGATCATAAAGTAAGAAGAGTTGGCTGATAAGGCCTTATAGGAAAGATTAAAGTAAGTGGATCTTCCTCAAAGTAGAAGAAGGAGAGGATAGATCCAGCTAGGGATCCATGGGAGTGCCGCTTCCCTTACAATCAAGATGATTGCCCCTTAACCAGGACGTCCTCTTAAACGATTCAACGATGACTTCTAAGGCCGAACAGGCCATGCTAGGCCTAAATCCTTGATACGTATGATGATGATGATGACTTAGAATTATGAACCACACCTCATATAATTACCCTGTGGATGCAATCAACCTCGCAATGGTAAGAGGTGGAAGTAGAATATCTACCGATCCCCCTCCCAAAAAAAAAAAAAAATTAATGCCAAGAAGAGTAACACCTTTGACAATGAAAAGAGCGTTAGATTTACTTATTTAAAAGGAAAGAAATTAAATTTAAAACATGTTGTATTGGTGAAATGAACATTTTATTTTTATTAATTATAAGAAATACCTGAACTGGGGGGGGGGATGAACTGTAAAAAATGAATGCAAATAATTAAAATTCAGAATTAATTTATTTCCCATGTGATGTGTTTCTATAAAAGCAACTAAATAATAATAAATAACCTCGGCTTGGTGGGGGGAGTTGGCAAGAACATAAACTAAATGACTCTTTTTTTTTTTATGAGTCCAACGCTCTACTCGTAAACCTGAATTTTTCAACAAACATTTTTTACGAATTTAGAAACATGTGACCTCATGTATATAAAAGAATTTCTATTTTTGGACATATTTCCGAACAGCAGAAACCCTTTGAAGGTAAGAAAGGAGTAGATCTCATTCTCATTTTTATCGCTTCTGCTCTACTTTTGAAACCGTAGGATTAGGCTAATACGACTGTCTTACATTGAGGACATGACTCGCCAAGCCCTAACAAAAGGTAAATGGGCAACATGGCCTCATTCTAACATATAATTTTAATTGCTCATTTTATGTTGCGCTCCACAAACGCACGTGCGTGTGTGCTACATGTGTCCAGCCGTCTGAAATAAAATCACAAGGGTATTACCACATGCTGAGAAAAATACAGTTCTGCACGTGTACAAAGTCGAGTTCTGATCACCGTAGTTAAGCTACAATGAATATCAAGATTTGAATTAAGTGGTTTCTGTAAATCAAGCCAAAATTTGAGACATATCATTACGCAATATGCTTAAAATCTAACTCCTGCTTTATCTGCCCGAGGTTCAGTTCCTCTGTCGCTGAATCGCCACTAGTATGTTCCAGGCTCTGATATCTATTAGGTATAAATGCAAATGTTTGATTGTTTATAAGTTTAATTACTGATCTATTTAATTAACCCTAGCTCAGGCAGTATTGACGATACTATTTAAATACGCAATTTACATGTATGAGACCTCACAGCCTTAGTTCTTCGGCTGTTGTTTCAAACAACAACCGTTCCTGGCGATGTCCTGATCACTCGAAATATAACAAAAACATTTTTACTGCCGATACATGTTCAATTAACAAATTCTAATGTAATTACAAAATTTCCGCTTTGTCTCGCAAGCTATTATCAATGTGAGAGAGTGGAGATTCAAATACAGCACTTTATGTGCTATTAACAGTGGTTATTGTTTCATGGGAGGGGGGGGGGGGAATGCTAGGGTTATTACACGTAGCTGTTAAAGATTTCATTTAAGCTGATTGTTCGAATTTGTTGATGCTTCTAGGTAGCAATTGAGCATAATTCCAAAGGATCCGATGGCCAGTGTTATTAATAATATGATGTGCATAATAATGGCTCTATCATTACCAAACATCAGTGGAACATCCGTCACAAAAATATTATCAAATCTCTGATATCATTCCCGCGCCTTCGGATGAAACAATGACATTATTCATAGGGCTGTGTGAATTTCTTTTTTTTACATCAATGGTGCTTTGTGAGACACAAACCAAAATATTTCTGATTATATTATAATTTGTTAATTAAATGTTTTTACTGTGGATACGTGTTTGCACGTATCCACAGTATTTTGAAGGGATTTCCCACAGTTATCTCTCCATCCAAAAAGGTACTTGATCGCTCACAAAAAAAGTGGGTAGCTCGTTTCAGTTTTACGAAAAAAAAAAAAAAAAAAACACTGTCATGCATTTGGGTTCCTGAAAGATTTCTGAATCGTATGTGTTCTTTTAGCAAAAAAAAAAAAAAATTAAGATTTTAATTTGTGTGTGCGTGTGTGTGAAAAATTCAATGCAAGTCCTTCCATGTGTCTGCTCGTGCATCCTGGAATAATTGTAGCTACAATGTCTAATCTTTTTTTTTTCTTTCAAACTCTTCGTGGCGAAATCACGTTAGATATATATATATATATACCTTATTATCTTTACGTAATCTCATAGTGGTGGTGGATGTAAATCAGAACTCAGTCCTTATCTACCCAACCGTCTATTCGGAACGTGGGCATCGCCTTCTTTGAAAGAGCGAATCGAGGAACGCCCAACTCCAAACTGCAAGAGCAGACTCTTCGCCAAGACCTTTCAAAACGATTCCGAACGAAGTCGATTATTTCATGATTTCTCAGGCGAATCGGACATATTTCTGAATATTTACTTTCTTTTAAACGGATTACATCACCGTCTATTCATTGATGCAATGATTAAGTTAATTCACCAATAATAGATCACCTGAGAGAGAGAGATTAGGCTTCTGCATACTATAAATCGCACTTTGTTATTGAAATATCGCCATCCACTTACTAAATGAAAAGAGAATATCACATTCTCTGAGGTGTACAATATCTACATCAAGCAGCTATCAATAATTTAGTCTGAAAATATTTGCATTTAAAATTCGGCCATTATATTTTGTGAAAATCCTGCATCGAAAACAAGGCGAAATTCTCAGCCATCAAACAATATATTGCAACAGCAAGCAAGGGTTGCGTAATAGTAAGTATACGCCATCATCGCATTCTTTGTGGAATTGTTTATCAGCATAACGCGTTCAACTTAAAGTTGAAGGAAAACTAATAAATAAATTTTCACGTGAAGTAGCCTGCGGTGTTAAAGTTACTAGTAAGAATATCGTTCTCCCAGAGGCTATTTGAATTTTGTATTTCATAAATCCTCGGAAAAGTGGCATGGGGGCGCTGCTAATAGCAGCATGAAAGCTAATAGCAGCATACTAGTAGTATACCGTTTGTTAAAATTCCAGGCATTTTGTTTTGTGGCCAACGCCCTATTAATTAAATTTTTAGCCTTTTACATAAAAATAATGCAACATTATCTTTTTTTTTCAACCGACTAAAGACATTGGTTAAAAAATGTAATTAATAAAAATAATCAAATAAATAAATTAATAAAATAAAAATAACGTTTATAAGCAATCTCCCTAACAGCACAGACGATTGCAGATTTTCGAAATCGAAAATTATCCGTCAAAAAATCGGTTGACGATGTGCTATATGTAACCATTATAATGAAAGTAATTCGATTATAAATTCTACAATAATGCTGACGTCTAGTGTTCAAAGTTTAAGTCAGCTCATTAATTATCACTTCATCTTGTTCTTAATGGAGATGTTAATTTTTCGTAATCCCTAGTTACGTGTCATAACAATGGATTTCGTGTGTGTGTGTGTGTGTGTGCGCGCGCGCCGCATGTAAATGTGAAAAACAAAAGCCATCGTTTGTTGATAATTTATAAAAACATCATCTTTTTTTGCTAACATTAAAAAAAAAATCACCGAGAAATGGGCAAATAAGAAAGAAAAAAAGTAGTGCCAGATTAAAATGAAAGAGGATTACAGCTCAAGGTTTTTGATAACCTTACTTAGCAGGAGATAAATAATAACTGCCTTAATACAGTACACTTTCAGTTTCTGTTATGAATTCCTAACCACACCGTTTCTTAAATAGTTGTGCACTTTAAATATTAGCATATCAAGGTGAGCTATGGCAAGACAAGATAAAAACGTACGTGACTAAAACAGTAGTTAGCGGGCGTGCAAATCAACATTGCGAAAGTAGTAAGAGACCGGTTATACAAATCAGAAGCCTTAAGCAGTAATTGCATAGCGTATGTCAGTTTTTTTTTTGCGTCCCCCCCCCTTATTCCCATTTTCACGTAATCTACGTCATCATATAGCTTTATCAGACCATAGATCAGTTCTGCATATTTCAGTATTTATCTTAACCTTTCAATCCGGGTATATATGAATCAGTCCTACCATTAGAAACTATCCATGTTTTGTTTTTAAGGGAAGAAAAAAAAAAGCTTTTTTATGCGAATCTCACCCATGAAAGATTGTAAATTTACAGTATAGTACAGTATTAATATACTTTCAAGTGCATTAATAATTCATTAAATGGGCTATATATACAGTATGGTACATTGATCATCCACTAGCCTTGTAGGCCTAATGGATAAGGGACTCGCTCTCCAATCAAGGGTTGTAGGTTTGAATCCCTCCATGGTCATGGATGTTATTCGTTTGTCTTCAGGTGGGAGATGAATTACGTCACAGCGTGAGACCACTCCCGCTTCTTGTGGGCCTGAAGTAGTTTAAGAAACTCTGTGGTCTCGATCACGTAGTTTCCAGACTATATATATATATATTTTTTTTAAAAAAAAAATCTTCAGTCACCCCCCCCCAGTACTGATGGTCAATAGGTTTACAATCTTTCCTGAGTAGACAACAAAAAAACTATATAATACATATAATTATTGAATAAATAAATTTAAGAAAAAAAAAGCTAGAAAATAATGCTTAATATCGAATAAGTTAACATAATGCAAATATATTTAAGCCTATTTACTTGTTTATTATTATTTTGCATTGTAGGCATGTAATGAGAATTTTTTTTTTCTTTCGGGAGTTTGGATTTTCCCATTCTCCCATGACAGAATTAAAAAAAAAAAAAAAAAAAAAAAAAAACTCAATTAAATTTCTATTTTTGTAACTAATAATTTGATAACATATTACTTGCTCTAAACTGAATATTCGGGAAGTTTTCCAAAATTAACTAGGATTTTTAAGATGTATTTAAGAGGATGTATTTTTAATCTAAAAAAAATCATTTTCTTTTAAACTAAGGAAATCTTTTATTTTTCCATAATTTAAATCGCGAAAGATAAAACACACACACACACACACACACACACACATACACATTAAAAAATGCCACATTTTATCATATCCTTTCCCACTTCTTCTTAAAGCATCACATTTAACTTAGGTCATTTAATTTTTCATTTGTCTCCACCCTTTAGTAATGGGAGAAAAACAAGGAAAACAGCTGCAATACTTATTAAAAAAATAATAAAAACAAAATAATTAATACATACAACTCTCCAGAATAGTATTTTGTTTCAAGAAAGAACAGCACAGTGATCTGTAATCCATTAGCAATTCACCAGAGCCTCCGTAGCTCAGTCGGTATAGACCCTTTGGTCGGAAAGACCTGGGTTCGATTCTCGTCCATGACGTGAGGAACCTTCTTCTGGTCTCTTTCGACTAAAGGTGAGTTAGCCGGTCTCATACGGCGGTAGAGGGTTTTTTCTCCCGGAAACTCGAGTTTTTTGACCCTCAGAACAGGCAAACCGGCCCATGAACACACACGGATTTCATTTTAATTAGGAGGGCTCAATCTGTCCTAAAGGACGGTTGAGGATCGGGTAGAACCCCACAAGAATAAAATAAATAAAAAAAATAAAAGCAGTTTACCATCCTAATCAGAGATTAAAGAATGCAAATAGATGATAATACCAATACTTCTGTTTACTAGTTCCTCTGAACGTAATAAGAGGTTCTACTAGTTTAGAGGAAGTGTTTTTCACTGGGGAACGCATATAACTAAAAAAATCGAAAACAAAAGTTGACCGTAGTTTATAAATTGGAAAGATTTATAATTATTCAACACTTGGGAACTATTATTGTAATGTGTTTAACAGACAGTTTTTCCTTAGGGGTCAAAATTATCTCTCAAGATATATTTCAAAATAAGTAGGTCTATCGATAGACAATTTCTCTTTCGAGACTTTGGAACTTTTTATCGTGTAATTTAGTTATCTATTTCCAAGCTTTTTTTTTTTTTTTTTTGGGAGGGGGGGGGGACATCGCTGAGTGGCATAAAGCTGGTATAAACAAGTGCTGAATGCAGTTTTAAATGGAAATCATACTAATGATCTGTTGCTAGTAAACCGCACCCTTGCAACTCTGTAAAAAAAAATGAAAAGATACAAACCTAGCTGCTATCTAATTGCCTTCCTTATGAACCACTTGCACTCACCTGAGCCTGTCTGCCCGAGTCCATATCCAATAATCCAAAGCACAACGTCTTCATACAAGTTGTCCAGCGTGTGTCCCACACACTCTTTCTCAACAAAGACTTAGGTCGCTCAGATCACCGGCTCGCTGCTTAGACAGCTGGACACTTGGACAGTTCCACATTCCCTACATAGCAGAGACTTCATGTCAAGTACCGAGTATCTGACGCACACAAAAATTCCCCCCACGCGACTTGCTCTGGGATAGGGTCGTAGCGCGTGTACAGTCTCGCGGGCCGAGGCGAGTAAACATGCACGTACGAAGTTCGCGGCTGTACGAAGTAAACTGCAAAGAGAATCGGCAACTGGCACGAGTCTAAGTTCCACCAAGGTTACAGCAAGACTGGCATGCGGTGCGCATACCTAACTAGCAAGTGAAATGGCCCGAAGCAACAGGTATCTTAAGGTGTGCGTGCCTTCCACTCGGAGACGGACAGGTTTAAGGGGGTCTGGAAGTGTATCCACCAAAGGCCATCCTAAGAAAGTATCTATTAAAGGGCTTCCATGTTACAGTTATTACCGGGAACGTTTTAGTTCTATAAACGTGAGTTTGAATTCATAGTTGTTAGCAAAGCAATGGAGGTGAGGTAAAAGTCAGGCGATGTGCGGGTTGTGTTAAAGTTTGACCTCATGGTCGTCAAGATGTCGACAAGTACGCAGCAGCAACGTAACCTACCAATGGTAAAATCGGAAGCATGCATAATTGATTATCATTTCGTATGCATTTAATCTATTTAAAGCAAGGGATCAACACGATCATGAGGCTTCGCTTGAGGAATGCACTGATGTATTCCTATTTTGAAAAGTTGAAGGCGAAAAAGAAATTACGTAAATTAAAGATAAGGAGTTATTTAAAAATTAGAATTAAAAGGAATATCTCATGAAGTGCTTTATAAGCAAATTTGGGATTGAATTTCACTTTTTTTTTTTTTATTGCTGTAGTAAGGGAAATCCAGTATATTCGACTACTAAAAGCAATCTGCTAAATCAACAACATACGTCGCTATTTGCATTTAGAGTTGAATTCGAAGACTGTCATTAAATGTAATTACGCCTACAAGCTGAACACGAATGGTTCACTGTCGCAGTGGGCGAACGCGTCCGTATACACACACACACACACACACACACACACATAAAGTAGTAGCTCATCAGAAGCGCCGAAACGATGACCTGAAATGAATATCTAAAAAGGCAAAACATAAAAAAGTAAATGATCGATCAAATACTTGAATCTAATTAGCTTTTTCTTTGTTTATCGTATTAAGGTTGGTGGACGTGCGCCCAACTACATGAGCTGACATATGCATGCAAACTATCTACTCATTTTACATCGGTTAATGGAAATAGTTCGCGATTGGTAGCCGACAATTACTTGAAATTAAAAACAAAATATAACTTTTGTTTTTAAAATAAAAAATATAATTCTAAGAGCAAGATAAATTTTATTTTTAATTATAAATGTCGACATTTTATTTATGACACTGCGATATATAACGGCTCCATATGCATAGCACCCAAATCGTGAATTTCACACTCCTCCAAAACATTACAATGTCAGAATGGTTGCTACTTGCATCATTATGACACACAGCTTCAACACTATCTCAATTAACTTCTTAATAGAGGGTGGCTTATGTAAGTCATTCATCGTCATTTTCCCCACTGGATATTCCACTAATGGCCTGTTTGGTTGGTCAAATGGGGTGTCTCTTTCCTCTCCCATCCTCTATTAATTTCGGACCAATTAGGATTATATCAAAGCAACTAACGAAGTACTACGTCTGTGTTCCTCACTCACTTTATCTGTTTATGCTGGACGAAATGAGGCAAAAGAGCAGTCTTTTTTTCTTACTACACAGGTGCATAATTCTCTGGGGGGTTCTCTTACTACCCTCAATTACGAATTGACCGAAAATGCGAAGATAAGATCATCGCAATCAGTGCTCAAGTTACACCAGATGTGTTATTCAGCGGATGCAGGACGAAATTGCATACCATTGCGACATCCGCAGCATCAGTGCATAATCACGCGAGCTGTTTAAACTGAACTAATAAAACTACATTTTTAGCTATCTGTCATTGCTCTGTACTTTGTACTACGAAACAGGTTAATAATGTTAATGGTTGTGCAAAGTGAGACGTATTTTTGAATACTTTTACTTTATATAAAACCCACTGAACATGTTCAGCGTGTGTTTTAATTAAGCAAATTGATCATAAATGCTATTAACTGTTAACTTTTTTAGCAGTTATTGGGTCATCGTACACATAATCACAACCCAAATGACTTTAAAACATACTTTTCGAACCTAAGCATGCCAACGAAGTATGCCTTGATATTTTAAAAATTTGCTAATAATAAGGACATTATATTGAAGAACTACAATATATTATTTTATTATTTTAGTTTGAAAGCAATCTCATCTTCCCGAAAGACTGGAACCTTATAATATATTAGTTCTGTAGCCCAGTCCAGAATTGGAGTTGAGAATCTTACACATGGTAGGGCTTTGCAGATATAAAAAGTGGTAACTCCCGTTTTAGAATTAATATATTTTGCATAATTTGGTGTAATATTATGATCAATACCGGTATAGCAGAGAACTATACGGTTACAGCGTTATCAGCTATAACCAATAATTGCATGTAACAAAAATGCACATTAGAATAGAGCAGATGCTTATCTATATTTCTTCCCTATTGAGTGCCCTATTTTAATAATGAAAGCAAATAGACCAAAATCTGCATATAACACTGTTTAGCAGTAACATTACTTTATTAGGGATACAAAATCTCGATTTATAATTAATTATCGGGAAAGAAATTTCTCTCGGCAGGCAAATACCCTTTGTTCATGCATGATTTCTAGTTTTTCACTCCAAGAAATAGACAAACGAACTTTTAGAACACATAAAATTAGACACAGTTTGAAAAACTAACTGAAAAGCTAAACATAAAATAAATTCCAACCATTTTGAAATTAACATAAATAAATAAATGAAAAATCTCTATAAAAATATGGCGCCTGCGGATTATACAATGAGAGGAGATTAAGAAGAAATGTATTAATAATAGATTTAAATAAATGCAGATTGGAAATATGGAAGATACTGCTAAAGTAAAGTTATTTCGGTGAATAAAGAATATAGATAGAAGGAATGAAGAGAAAAGAAAAGTTTGATATGTTTAAAGAGGCCTCGGAATGAAGGGCTAGTCAGAATATTATCCGTAGGAAAGTGCATCAAAGATTGATGCAGGGTGACAAAAGAATGGGTGCGCGTGGAGGGGGGAAGAACAGCTTAACCAGAGTACTTTCTTCTAAAGAGATTGTCCGAAATTTTTAAGGAGAATGACTTCGCTGACACCGTCTTAAAATGTAGGGACAACAACAATGTAAGTAAACTAGTACACAATTTTGGGGAAGTGGGCGAAAAGAGAACGAATAAAAACATTAGTAGCAAAGGAGAAAGCCTGGCTTTTTTTTTTAAAGATATAAAGCAACTATAAATGTAATGTTTGTGCCAAGAAAAGATGGAGGTTAGCGTTTATTCCAGGAAGAGAAGTCTGTTCTTGTCTGATGAGCTGGGTATTATCCAAGGTAAGAATAGTCAAGAGTGTTTTTCTTCTTCTTTTTTCGGAAAAAAATTAAGCAGAATTGGTTTGGGATATTATGCAAATGAAAACTGCCACCCCACTGGAATTCTAAAACTGTTTTCAAGCAAGTGAATAAAAGAATGAAGAGTACACGCAAATCAACTTCTGCATTTACTTTAACAACATCCCAAATAACGTATATACATTGTGGGGTAATACAGGCAACGTATAATGAAAAAAAAAAAAATCATTGATTTAGTCTATAAAATTATTAGCAGGTATTATATAGGCTTAACTCCTCCACTACTGCATTCGTTTCAATCAAATGAAATAATATTTAGGCTTACCAATTCTCCTGGACTGACGAAAGATTTCACAGAATTGTATTTGTTCTCCCGAGTATTGGCATATATTCTTGCAGGCTACAGAAGAAGATAATCGTTAATGGAAGAATCCTTAGAGTATTCCATCATTTGAAATTAAAAGCAAAGTAAATACGCAATAATTACTGGTAATCATTACAAAACACAAAATTAAGTATAACGATCTGAATAAATATGTAAATAATGTTTATCAATATCATTGCTGTCATTAATTAGTCAAAATATTTTAAGCATGGAGTAGCAAAGTTAAAATATCAAACGCATATATTAACAACTCCGTTGTAAGTAACGGACGTATTTTAATAAAAGTTGATATCTGAATCTCAACTAAAATTTGTAGTCGCCTCAAGTTTGGTTGAAATTGGAACATGCAAAATCAGACAATCAATTTGTTATTTGTAACATATTGTAACCAATAAGTTACAGACAGCATATAAGCCAAAAAAAAAAAAAAAAAAAAACGAGCTCTGTTATATTATTATAATAAATGACTTTTTTTTTTGTTTTTTAGGATTGTCTCAGATTATTTCCATACTGATGTCCAATATTTGATCAATCTATTCATGATTTACAAAAATACGTGTATATGCTCATTTTGTTTTTCATGCGGATATATGTAATCGATTTCAAGAGAATTCAAAACAAGCATGGTTAGTTTTATGCATAATTTGATTTTTTTTTTTTTTATCTCAAACTGCAAATCCGGTTGAAATCCAATAAGCTAGACCTTTTGGACAACAGGACTTTGTAATGCCATGCTATGTTTTTCCATAAATATTGTTTATTACTAGTCTGTTTACTAGTCTTTGATCCACTTCTCCTGGTATAGATTGATTAGATTAAGTTACTAGAAATACAGTAGCAACAAAATCAACAGTTACACATATATTCAGAGAGAGGAAATCCATTACAGTTAGCATTTCCAAGTACTGGTTGTTTTACTAAACCCGATCCACTGATTTGTCATTCATAAAAAGGAACTGTATGCTCTTCTGAGATAAAAACTAATTCGATCCTTTTTATATTACTACTTGAGATAAATACTCACTTTAAGTTTGCTATTCTTCTATTTGCCTTACTGATTTATTACATTTCGAAGCACTCATGCAAAATTGTGATTACCTGCTTGGATGTCCACGGCCAATCTGAAATAGCTAAAGAACCAGTTACTATGCTTATTGGCATTGCTGGCGTGGCTAGAAATCTCAGGGTTCTATAAATGCCAAAACAGCCACGTTCATCAATACCAGACTGTGGCGACCACTATCTGTAAAAATTCTTATTTTTCCAATGGCATATTGTATTAGACTATCACAACATTTCGTGGATTGAAGAACATCTTTCTATATTCAAACATTTTACAGATATCTTTATATTAGTAAATATATATATTAAAAAAAAAAAAAAGATGTAGCATCTGGAAACCATGTGGGATCAAGTTTCATCAAGCATAATTCAAACTAAACACATAATAAAATAAACGTTAATCTCCATTTTCGTCTTAATCTTCCAAATTCAACATTTATCTGATAATTGTATAAGATGGGAGAAAAACTAGCAATCTGGCAATCCTGATGTCTCCAAATTCAGTGAGATGAAACCAGATAATCTACGTATCACATATTACTTGGGATATAAGAGCATCTGCGAAGAGGCAATCCATCAATGTATGATGCCAGTGACTGCCAGAAAGGCCTCATGTGATCCCGAACAGGGGAGACATTTCGAAAAGGGCAGAGTTGACTTCAAAGGGTGTGCAAACAATGAAGGCAACACCTAGTATGTTCCTTATGTGGAAACGACAGGAGAGACTTGCAACAACAAGAATGTTAATAATTCTAGTCGACAGACAAAGATTAATGAGAGGGATTGCCGACAAGAACAGTGCTTCGAGAAATGCATAAGTAGAAGGTACATACGCACAGGTTTTATTTTGTTTGTTTTTTTACACAGGTACACAAGTATGTTTGCACAAAGCTGTGGCACAAAAATTCCTCGTTTTACAATAATAGGAAACTACAGTAGCCTAAAGAGCATAGGTTCTGGACTTCTGGAAAGGCGTATAATCTGCAGAAGTAACTGTAGGTCAGAATCTATTTGATGATATGCGATGACCTCTCGATCCAATGTCATGCTGTATAAGAAGAAGCAGTTTTGAATGTCCTTTACTGGGCATCCTTCTCCATTTTTTTTTTTTTTTTTTGCCTTAAGGAAGACGCTCTGAGCTTCAGTAAACGTAGACCTTTGCTCAAGGTTTACGAGAGAGATAGCGATTGACTCATCGTTTCCCATGCCGCGTGGGAGATGATGTACAGTGACGACCAACTGTTTCACCCATCAGACGTCACAATAAAGTTTAAAATATGTGACTACACCATTGAAACATCATTTAAGTATGAAGCATTATTTGTGGTCCCTACTGTGTGGATGATTGGATGCATCTGCCATACATCAGGAAGACTCAACACATGGTTATAGTCCACCTTCTACATCATTTTCCCCCATACTAAACTGAATATGTTCTTTGGCTGGTTTGCATGCTCCACGGGATTAAAAAAAAAAAAAGTTTCTAGGCGGTGAGGGAGCTACTACTCACAAATGACATCGGTTAACTCCTTCTTTACTTAAACTCTATACACAAATTGAGTCATCTTGTACAAAACAGAATCCAATGGAAGAATCATATCAAGATGGCAGCAGACACCTACGGGCATTGGACCCATGGTTGTTGTTGATGATGATGATATACTTGTATAAAATTTTAGTTACTAAATACATTAATTTATTAACTTCAGAAATTAAAAAAAAAACAAAACGAATGCCATTGAAATAATTCTAAGTCGGGGCGCAGTGAAAATTTTAATAAGACTGTAGGGTGAGGAGAATGATGCTAAAGTTTGAACTCTACTATAAAGGTTTCCTATTACATTTCAAACAACTCTGCATTTGTTAACTACACATCATTATTTCCTCACAATGAAAAGACACAGTCGCCCTTCAAAATCAGTTAACGCAACATTCATTCCCTAAGCTTGCCTTCGTAGTCAACAGGCAGTAACGGTTACCACACAAGGACACCGCAACTAACAGTGATGTCTGGGCAACATCCCACCGAAGTGGAAAACATTAATGAATAGACTCAGTGAACATCATCGAGCATAACTATAATGACCTTTCTTATACTCAATAAAGAACGCCTAATAACTATTAAAATTCAGACTATTTTTAACACACTTTTTTTTCTTTGTATTTAACGTCATTCTAAACTGCGAATTATAATGATACCAAATTCTATTTCAATTATATATATATATATATATATATAATCAGTTAATTAGAAGCATTTTCTTTATTTTAAGCAGGGGAGTTTGCTAAATCACTACATTTGACATGCAGTATGAAATCGAGTACGTGGCTGAATCTCTGGGTTCTACGTGCGAGAATGTCTAGTCATGTGATACTGATCATGTTTGGAACGAGTAACACGCGGTCACAACTGCAATGTAAACAGTTCTATTTTTCCCAAGGCTGGAAGTATGGGGCCTCTGACCACTTGCCCTACTCCAAATGAACACTTCCCTCGGCTATAAATAATGGCTCACAAGTCAACATATTTTACTGAGTACGAGTTGTAATGCAAACAGGTGTCGCTTTATTTCATTTGATAACAGCTCTAAATATATTTTTTCAGAGCAGAAAAACTATTTTTAATTTATTCTTAAAGAACAATAATTCATACGATAACAGTCAAGAACGTAGATTTAAAGACGTCCAGTGCTGACACCTGCTGGAAAATTAAAGAACAGTGTTTAGTTATGGATGTCACAATTAAGAGTTAATTGTTTACTAGTTTTTCGGTGATGGGAGAAATTCTTGTTGGGAGAAAAACCGCTGTGTTGTCTTTCGTAATTGAGAGAGGTGGGTGAGAAAAATACGAATAGGGAATCCGTCTACTTAAATTTTTCTTGACACACGGAGCACCACTAGGCCAAAATAACTCTGTGAAATTTCTTTTGTAAGTTAAGGTTATGGAAAAACGTTTGCTGATATGATTACAAATTGCCAAATAATCTAAATGCAATCGTTCCACAGGCCTATTTTAATAAATAAACGAATAAAGTTTTTAACGCCTTTTTATTCTCCCAAAAAAAATATAGGCTGAACCCTAGCTTTTGGAAATATGTAGTCAGCCGATCCCTGTCCTAAACAGTTACCGATGAGCTGTTCTAAGCTAATGGCTAACAGCAATTTTGAAAGTAATCAAGAGAGGATATAGACGATAACTGCTACCATCTTGTGATCCTAAATCTGAACTAAGTAATTATTGTTTGAAATAGTGTGAATTCGAGAGTCAACTGCTTTCAGTTGTAGAATTAACCCTGCCCCCGAGTTTCCAGAAGGGGGTAAACCTTGTTGTCTGCGACAAAAAATAAACTAACCGACTGATTAAAAGACCAGAAAAAGTTCCTCTACTAAGGGACTACTAGACTAGAATCGAAGAATCGAACCTGTTTTTTTTTTTTTTTTTGCTGCCTAGCACTATGGAACCAAAAATGTTGCCAACAACGCCGCTGGGCTACACAGAATCCCTCACACCTATATATAAAAAAAGGAAATTGTGTCACCTCACGTTAAAATAACCCATTCTGAAAACTTTACATGGAATTAATACAAAATGGCCTGAATTTAAAAAAAAATCTACTGAAACAAACAAATACATTTAGATAATATAAGTAAAAAAGAAAAAAAAGAAAGAAATTATAGTGGTTGCTCTAGCAACCACTATAATTTCTGTGCATGTTTGCTTTATTTAGAACAGAAAAGAAGCGTAAAAAAAAAAATCATCATCAGGACTTTTCCTCCTAACAAATCCAAACACATTTTATCTTGATCTAAGCAGGAAACCTACCATCCACCAGCGTTTTGGCGCTGTCCATCATTGTCATTTTATATTGTTAAATGCTAACAGAATTAGCATTTAACATATAAAGTGATTAGACTACCTACAAGGAAAAGATCCTGGTTACAGACGTTTAAATATGTTTGCCTAGTACATAACACAGTGTTTCCTAATGGCCGATTTGAGTTTGGGATACCAGGAAGTGGCGCACTCGGGGGGACAAGAGCACTCCCCCCCCCAAAAAAAAAGAAAAAAGGAAAAAACAGGAGAAAATTTTCCGAAAATCTTTTAATTAAAATTCATTTTATTATTTATGTTGTGTCGTGTCTTCTATTTCTATACTGCTCATGAATTAGCGGTCATATAAGGTGGGAATACCCTATAGCTCTCGGGAATCGAAGTAGTGCTCGGGCGGACCGAGCGCTACTTCGTTTGCCCGAGCCGAGCCGAGCCAGAGATCTCGTGTATCATGGATTGGCGATCACTATAGATGCTCAGTCACAGGTCGTATGAAATGTGTAGTATGTATTCTGAAATTGCCTACTCAACTCGGCTCCCCCAAGATTAAATATTGAGCGCTCACCTCGCCCCAAGGTTAAATTCTGAGTGCGCCACTGATATCAGGTCTACTAATTTTCGGATTATGAAGTAAAACCAGCTAAAAAATACAATACATATTTAATATATCAAATATATTTTTTACAAAAACTTTTTTTTAAAAAAATAGACAACTTACTCTTATTTCTTTTAATATAATGAAAGTAAAAAACATAATAATCTACTGCCACACATTACGATCAGAATGTTGCAAATTTACTCTCCCCTCCAAGCAAGAGGAGCTATAAAAACGTGACTTTTTTTAATACCATTCTTATAATTCGGGTTATCTCTTCAAATCCGCCATAATACGACATTATTGAATATAATAAAGATCAAGTATTTCAATCTAAATTTAACCGTGGCAACTCCGATATGATTCATCAAACACCAATTATCTGAGTTGAACTTCCCATGAAGTTTACTATCCCGCTAGCAACAAGTTAACAATGTCACTTTGATAACTCTTAATGGGCCATTATTCTCTTTTCAAGCATCGAAGTGCACTTCACAGTGTACTAAAGAATGAGATCAGGAATCCGTTTCCTTTTGTGGAGATGTTGAAGTGCTTGGCTAAAGTACACTGCCTTTCAGTACTCGAGAAAATTGTACTCTGTCTTTGGCAGCGGCTCTCGACGTGTGCATGTGTAGCTAGATTCTTTTAAAATGTTTTAAAAAACGGAGAAGCTAAATTTTAAAATTAAAAATTTAATTTCAGTATGCAAAGTGTACAAAAAATGATCGCATTATTCCGATACTGCACATGCGCAGAAATGGAATCGGTCGCTGCCATTCCTCATTTCGTTACACATATCGAAGGTTTTCATTAAAAAAAAAAAAAAAAAAATCAGCTAAAAAATCAGCTAACGCCTTTAAATTCCCGTATGCGGGGAATAGGCGAGGCCATTTAGCCCTATCTAACTTTTGAAGACTGAGTGGGCAGTTCAATCTCCACTGGTACCAATCAGAGATAGATGGCCCAAGGCTATCACTAATTAAGCGGTACTCAGTGAAGAGAGACGGCTCAAATGTGCCGCCATCTCGTGGTCCCTAACCCTAACACAATATATTTAATGTCTGAAATAATGTGGGTTCTACGGTCGATTTTCTTGAGTTTACAGGACGAAAAACCCGAGTTTCCGGGAGGAAAAACCTGCTTTCCAGTGATCGACTAACTCGGGAACCGGTCGAAAAAAGGCTTAGAAGTTTCCTCTAGTCGCCGACTAGACTCGAAACCAAGTCTTCCTTCGTGCGGCCAAGCGCCATGGTATGCAAACGCCACATCCACTGAGCTACACAGGCTAACTGTGTAGCTAGAGTTATAACGAAGGTTTTTATTAAAAAAAAAAAAAAATATATATATATATATATGAAAAAAGAAGTATGCTCAAGATTTTTTCGCGTCTTACGCCTTAAAACCTAAAATATAATGTATGAAATATTTTATAATATAAAATACAACAAATATGGCTCTTCTTTCTAAGGAATATTATTAATATATTAACTCACTAATATATCCAAACACATTTTATTAATAAAATGTGTTTGGATATTAAAATTAATATATGTTTTATTTTGACTTTTTACAAAATATCATAAATTATCAAACTAGTATCCTAGCTTATGTTCATTGAAGGAAAAAAAAAAAAAAAAAAAGCTGCACTTTAAGAGCTATAAAAGCTAGAGATTGCCTCCCCCTGATATAAATAATACGAAAATCCTCTCTAGAGAACAGTAAACAAGATCATGTTTTGTCATTACAATCATTTTCAGTAAATAACCATGCAATTCGTCAATATTGACGTAAATATTTACAAACAACTATACACAGTGAGCTTCGTCACAATCTGTTCATCATCAACTTATTAATATATTATTAACATTACTGTTTATTGATCCACGTGTTGCAAAAACTGATATTCCAAACTATATGCAGTTTGTCACGATTTAAAAAAAAAAAAAAAAAGTTGAAGGCCCTCTTAAATTTTCATATTTAAAATATGAAAGCCACGCAACTTTCAAAATATTCTAGTTTGAACAATACTTAGACTGAAATAAAATAATATAATACTAATAATAACATCAGAGAGAGAGAGAGAGAGAGAGCGTCCTGGAGTTAAAACGAATTTCTTATAAACACAACGAGTAGCGCACACACTCCATATGTTAGGCTTAATGCTGTGTAACAGTTATACACCGTTAAGCCTAACACATGGAGTAACGATGTGTAACAGTCAGTTAACATATTTCGTATACATTTACAGAATGAAAATCAGTGCACAGTAAACTCGCCTTCGATTGGAAAGTCTTGTAAATTTTCTTTGCATCCTACGATGGTATCTTCAAATCTCCATAATTAGCTTTATATTCACGGACCTATTACAACCTCCCCATAACAGTATACAAAACATGAAAATGAACAAGCAAACAAAAATCCGTTAACACCTTTCATTCCCCAAAGGGATAAGGCGAGGCTGTTTAACCCTCATTAACCTTAAAGATTGGTGGGCACCAGGACCGGTCTAAGAGTATCTGATGTCCCTAGGCAAAGAAAATTTAGGCTCCCCTATACATTGTCTCTCTGTATATATTTTGTCATACACACACAAGCACACGTACACCTACACGTGATGCCCCTAGGCGATTGCCTAGGTTCACCTAATGATAAAACCGGCCCTGGTGGGCACCCAACTCTCCACCTTATCCAATCACAAATTGCTGACTTAAGACTATCAATGATTTTAATACACATCTGGGGAAAACAGTATGGCAGTCGACTTCCGATATTTCGTGGTCAGCGTGAGTTCTATGATCAGTTTTCTTGGTTTGCGGATTAAAAATCAGTTTCCAGGAGAAAATCTTTTTTGAAAATAAATATAGTTTTTCATATTTTGTACAAACATGCAAAAACTTTAATCGTAAGTTATAATTTAGGAGGGGTGGTCTGTACACTATTTTTCCAAATTAAAATAAAGATATAAAAGTCAACCATAAGTGCGATTATAGAAATTTATTATTATTGATGGTGATTATATATCTGTTATATTAACCTCACACACGAGAGGTTGTAATCTACTGTATCGGATTCCTAAGAACAAAGATGGATGATTCCAGAATATAAGAAATTTAAATAGGCGTCTTATATATCGCAAATGAAAATATCTTGATTGTAAGATTCCGTTGATATGAAAATATTACTGTAGTTTAAGTAATTTTAGTTATTTCATAATTATCCTATATTTTACTAGAATAAGTTTTCACAGCGGAAAAAAAAAAATCGATGATCGAAACAGTGGAGTACGTTGCTTATGCATTGATTTACAATGAAAGATCGAGAGAGAAAAAAAAAGAAACAAAGAAAGAAAGAAAAGAGATACTTAGTATTGTTACTGAAAGCAAGAAATAAGGTATATAAAATAAATTTTAGTTTATTAAGCGTAATAAAGTAAAAAAAAAAATGATTGCATTAAAACGAACAATATCCCATTTTATTATATGAATTCTTGAAGCGTTAAAATAACTGAACGACATTGAAAGTGCCTTAGAAGGTACTATCTACTTTCGCACAGATGAATGGATCAAGATTATCAGACGCAATTTAAGACTCAAAAGAAAAAAAAAAGAAAAATTACACTTGCAATCGCTACGGTTCATTGTTAAGATCACATCAGATCTAATAGAGATAGAATTATAGAAACTTTTTATTTTCAATAAGAAACGGACAATATAGATATGGAAGACAGCATTATGTGTTATGGTTCAATATAAAATCATTCAAGGATAAAATGATGGAATTATTATAAACGTAGAGAGGATAAAGTCGAGGCTGCTTCGAGAAACAAAGAAAAAATTTTAACGGCAAGGAAATTGTAGAGTAATGAATAACAAATTGAATATTACTTACATCTCCACTCTCTAAGTTTCAACAACTTAGAATAATACACGCGAAAGACATAAATGAAGCATACTATATGCTAATAAATTCAAATATTTACATTTGATCTTCAATAAGGAATATTATTCCATCCATTGTTTTACAACTAAGTAAATACGTCAAATAATACAAACATTATCATATCAAGTCTCTTGGACAAAAAACAAAGAAGGGTTACTGCACAAAGCAAGAACCATACAACGGGAAAATAACTTAGAACCAATAAATAATTTCAATAGAAAATCAACTCGAAATAGGCTTTCTAGTTAAAGCCTTAGCTGATTTTTCCCTGCCAATCCAACTAGCTGGTAACATATTTCTCTCTTTGGATTTCTTGGCTCTCCATAAGATGCAACAAATTAGAATACACAGAAATAAATATAAAGGCATAAGAGAATTATAAAATATTAATAATCTTGCCATGCAATGTAAAAAAAAGTAATATATCTCCAAAAGTATTACAGACAGAACATCGATTTTGTTTATTTTACGAAACTATTGTTGTTGCATGTTTCAACAAAAAATAGTATTCCCCCCGCGCCACACACACACACGCACCATGCATTGGAATTTTATTTTCCAAGTGCTCCTAAATTAATGGTATATATATATATACACACACACACAGAGAAAAATAAATTAGCAGAGATACAGAAATAAAGCTGGATCCGTACTAACATAACACAACATCCCACACTAATCAAAAATTTCTATAAGATAAATATAGTTCAAAAACTTTTGTTAGCATAACCGTTTATCATTATTATTATTTTTTACTATGAAATATTAAGGAACTATATTCAATATTGTGTGATAGATTTCCATTTTACTATATATTTATTTCCTTGTAAACATTATATTAATTCTGAAATGCACAGCAAAATTAGCAAACGTAAAAAAGAGCTATTCGCCATTGGCATAATTAATAATTTTCCAGTCGTCCCTTTAAATAATAAAAAAAAAGTGCTTTCAGTATATACTTGAGAACCTTCTACAAATTTCTTTGAATTTACATAAGCACTACAGCATTTTGACGAAATCCACTAACGCTCAATCCCACATTGCCGCGTTTCTGCCACCATACTTAGGGTTTTAAATAAAATGAAAATAACGTTAATTTTTAAAATGGTTGAAATAATTTCTGTGTATCAGTTCCTGATTGGAAGACAATAAAATTATTACCAAAAAAATCGAAGTGCACAAACACTTCGAAAGTGCTTTTATCTTAAAAAAACATTCGACATGATCTAACACACATACCGGTCATTGAATTAAAAACCTTTATGCAAATGCACGTAAACGTCACATACGCAGCGTATATGCAAAATACTCGGTCACGTCACCACATGTTTAATTGTCTTAATGATAATGGAAAAAAAAAAAAAAAAAAAGAAGAATTTTCGGAATTCGATACAGGGCTTATTGTAGATGTCCGACCGCTGAGCTAAGCCTCGATTCTGAATACAGCAGAGTTGACTGATTTCACAAAAGGTGAGATATCCTAGGTGTTTCATCAGTGGGAAAATAACCCACATAGCTTGTCTAAGAGGCATAACTGTAGTCCTAAGGCATTCTGTCAGCAACGAGATCGCCATCGATTGAGAAGGCTTGTAAGGACAAACAGAAATTCCTGTGCAGCAATTGACCGAAACATTTAATGAAGACTGTTCCCCACCCATTTCTCACCGAACTATGAGTAGGGAATTCAAGAGAATCGATATTGGCAGTCGTGTGACTATATGGAAACCACTGATTTCTGCGAACTGAAAAGTTAGTCTATCTACAGTGGTGTCAGGAACACCGTGACTGGACACTGGAAGACTGGAAAAACGTCGTGTGATCCGACGAGTCACGGTACACCTTATTCTGTACCGACGGTAGGCAGAGAGTTTGGTAGAAGCCCCATGGAGCAATGAACTCAGCTTGCCTTGTAAACACAACTCAAGGTTCTGGTGGTGGTGTCATGGTGTGGGGAAAGTTCTGTTGGCATGGAACAGAACCATGATATTACTGGAAGGTGGGATGCCTTCCAAGGAATATCTGAACATTGTCGCCGATCAAGTCCATCCTGCGTACTTATAGACAATGCTACTGTCCATCGCGCAAGAATTGTTCAGCAGTGGTTCAACGAGCATGACAACGACTTCCACCATCATCTCTGGCCACTACAAAACCAGTATCTGAACCCCAGTGAGAATGTATGGGACATGTTAGGAAAACAGATCCGGTAGCAGAGTCCTCTTCCGTCAAATCTGAACAAATTAAAGGAATGTCTGGTAAACAGCTGGTATATTGTAGACATAGATGTATTCCAACACCTTGTGGAATCTACGCCAAACCAAATGTGCTGTAATTTTGGGCTAACGGGGTCCAACACGGTATTAAATAAAAGTTTCTAAATCAGTGACCGGTATGTGTATCATCTAACAACTAGGAACATTAGGACCACACATAATCCTTATTAAATTGATTGTCATTAAATGTAGAAAGTTAAATAAGATTTTTTTTATATTATATTTGCAGCACTGTACTTCAGTGGTCGCTTTTTCAAGAGTTTTGCAATGACGTTTTTTTGTGTGAGTTATTTTCGAAGCACGTGAAGATCTTATCTGCATACTAACATATGTTAAAATAATGCTTGTAGAGTATCATATGTCAACAGACACCAGCATGTTAAGTCTTAATTAGCCAACGGTTGCATGTAAAGGATAACAAATCGAGAGAGAAAAAAATCTAGCATTTGAGTAGCACTGCGAAATTTCCAGTTAGTTATCCAGTTAGTTACTGGATAATGGCTGTCCAACTATCTCGGAAACCTGAAACTGTGTTATTATTAGTCGAGATTTAAGCCAAAGCAACTAGCGTCACTAATGGGCAGGTGAAAAGCAATGTATAGTCTCTTTTGTTAAATCTACCCCTGATGTCTTCTCCGGACGTTACCCATTTCCACCAAAGAGAATCTGGCACTATGAGGGAGCAATCCTACTGTCTAAGGATACTTTTCTAGACAGAGAAAATACCAAATAGATATACAATGAGTAAACCACCTTCACTATGTGGTGAAACACTACCACCACCATCCCTTGCTTATTGGAAGCAAGAAGAAGTTGATGGTATACTTGGTCTTAAATATAGATTCCAGCCTCTTTCCCATTCCCCCCCCCCAATCTTATAACTTGTGGTGTAAGTGATATATTTGGCACAATATACTTGACGTATCCTTTAGGGGTATGCCAAACATATTGTGAAGATCCAGAGCTTCCCATCTTCGTGGGTACAGCAGTAAAATAGTTTCACAAGCTGGCCGACAGCGTGCGGAACTAAACCTAGCGGAAACACGCTTAAATTACTTTCAGCTATAACAGAATACTGCCAGATCGTTCCTGGATGGAGGCCGTATAGTAGTATAAGGAAAGACTGTTCAGGCCTCATTATGGCATAGGCTGAATGTTCTCTGCATGGGCAACGTGCCCAAGAATCTATCTCCTTCCAGTGCATATTTCGTTGAATTTTTTTAATCCCTCTTCACGTCTTAAAATTGATATAACAAACTCAAATTGATATAATGTAACTGTAGTTAAAATAAAAAAAATAAATAAAACCAGGCCAGTTTGGTTGGCCGAGTGGTTAGCGTATCCGCTCTTCAGCCAAAAGACTGCGCGTTCGAATCCCGCTGTGGGCATGGATATTTGTAATTGTCTGTGGAAATGCTAGTGGTGGTGGTGGGCGGTAAATGGCGTTGGTGTAGTTGCGGTTAGAATGAGCTGTAGAGTAGACAGAGCTGTAGAGCAGGTGCCCTACCTCGAGGAGTCTTTGGACTCCCTGGAGGTGTTATGTGAAAATAATAATCACACATCCTTCAAATAAATAAAAAACTTACAAAAAATCTTCCACATTCACCTCACCAACATTCATGTTATCAACAGCAACTTAATTATGTGTACCATCACCTACACACATCGAAACCCGATCTCCTGTTTTTGATCGAACCTCAAATGACTGTTGTAGTACATCTTATCTGTCCAAACGATACTGTGCATGATTCCTTCCACCACAAGGGTAGTATTCGTGCACTCCGCTATTCCCTGTCAGAGGATGCAAATCTTGAATCTGCTCTTGTTGACCTTCAGTATTTGAGATTTACTTGCCCTATTATGTAACGCTCATAGCAGGTGAGCGTTACATAATGTCTCCCTATTGTTACCCTAATTCTGAAAACTATTCAGACCGCTCTGAATTCTTATCCTTGAAGTTAAATTTCCTACAATCCAACTACATTAACATGGTCGCCTTCCTTGATGACTTTAATACCCACAACTCCAAATGTCTCATTTTTTCCAATTCCACTGACATGAATGTGAACGGAGATGCTGAACTATTTGCTACAAGCGATGACTTTATAAAGCAAATTTACCAGCCAGAATTCCTGACAATCTCTCCACTCGCTCAACCCATTAAATCTTTTCTAACCAGTTCCCCTTCCAAGTATACTGTTGAGGCAACCTCTCCTTGTGGTAATTCAGATTATAATCTCATAGAAGTTTCATTTCAAGTGGAACACCCTCCTCTCAGCAACTATTCATAATCTCATTTCCTCTGGCACCAAAATAATGCTAAGTGAGAAGATATCAGATACTATTACTCTTTCCTTCCATCTCAGACTGCTACTTCCGTTCTCAAGTCCACTTACTTGTTATACCATGATACAGAAATTATCCATGTTGGAATGAGAGTCTTTATTTCTCCCTTATTCAAGATCATAAAAAAATAATTAATTAAAAAGAAAAAGAAAAAAGGCAAATGTCTAAAATCAAACGATCGACCCAAATGCTCATAGTGCTGTCTAAATTAATGGAGGTCATCAATAGTCAACTCCAACACCTGGGAAAAAAGCCCTATCCATCTTGAAGGTAAACCACATAAACATCCCAAGCAGAAGTCAAACCGCCAGATCGTTTTGGGAAATTAAATTTAGAAACGTCAAGTTTTGACTTGTACATGTTATTGAAAAATCTTAGTTACAATTTATAAATAACTTTCATGTTATTAAATAATAGTATATGCATTGAATTCTGATATTTAGGCGGCGTTAATTTCTTAATTAGCGACCTCTTGAATTGCAGCCATCTGCTAATAAAACTTCAATTGAAATAAGTTAACAATTTTTCATAAATGAAAGCATTTTTATCTATAAAAATATTGTAATATTAAAGATTTTCATGGTTATTTATAATTTGAAAAATCTTAGTTACAATTTATAAATAACTTTCATGTTATTAAATAATGTATATGCATTGAATTCTAATATTTAGGTGGCGTTAATTTCTTAATTAGCGACCTCTCGAATTGCAGTCGTCTGCTAATAAAACTTCGATTAAAATAAGTTAACAATTTATGAAAATAAATGAAATTTATTTTCATAAATTTATTTATGAAATAAATAAATTTAAAAATAAATTTATGAAAATATATTATAAATTTATTAAATAAATATTATAAATATTATAATAATATTATAAATTTATGAAAATAAAAATAAATTTATTTTCATAAATTTATGAAAATAAATGAAATTTATTTTCATAAATGAAAACATTTTTATCCTATAAAAATATTGTAATATTAAAGATTTTCATGTTTATTTATAATGTTTCATTTTTTATTTGCTTTAATAATTAATAATAAAAAGTTTTTTTTTTTTTTTTCAAATTGGTATAATTTTAGTTGAGTTAATGTTTTTGTAATTTACAAAAGTAAAATGTCTGTCAGCAGTTAATGGAGGATTGGTAGATAGTAGTTGAAAAAGTTAATTTTATCATTCTACAGTCTCGTAAAATTCAAGAGAATATTGGAATTTAGATTAGAATTTAAAGCCAACTCTCTCTTTCTTTTTCTTGGTCATGCTTACTCTACTATGGAGAGTCATGAAAAGGCAATCCCTCCATTATGCTACGCGCCTCGAGGTCACTCCCTTGTATAAATGCAAACAAAGAGCAATTACGAGACGGACATTTTGTAGAACGAATTTTGACACATGGAATGCCAAGAGGATTAACGGGAAAGAAACCGAATTAGTTAATAAAATTAAGTTTAAAAACCTGCTGTGGCAGTGACTAAAAAGAAAGGCGAAGGATATGGAATGTCGGTGGATTCAATGGATGAATCTAATTCGTGAGAGGAAATTCATCATTTAATGTCAAAATGTCAAGAAGAAGAAGAAGAAAAAAAGAAAAGAAAAAAAAAAGAAAGAAAATTTTCTCTCATATAAGAACATGTAGGAACGGAACAAGACAACTTTTGCCTTAAAAATAATAATAAAATAATAGCATCTTGAATAAAGAAAAAAATCTTCAAAGGAATATCTATAAAATTTTGCATTACTTACAAGTTGACTGTTATAAACATCACATTTTATATAAAAAGAATTGTATATGTATCAGTACAGGGAAGAAATGAAAAGTTCATAACGGTCGACAAAAGAAACTATGAAGTCCCGTGAGATTTGGTATTAAAGTTAGGAGAGGAACAGAGAGCTTGGTAGTGATCTTAAGATGGAGACGATAGCAATAAGAAAGAAGAAAAGAAAACAAAGTAGGAAAACAAGGTAAAAAAACACGAAGTTTACAGACCGAAAGTAAATGAGAAAGAAGAAATATTGCAGATAAAAATAGAACGATAGATTCCGATTTTTGGATATAAAAAAGCTTGCGTATCCTACTACCGTTTCCTAAACGAATAAGTTTCTCCAGTCATTGGCGTGATTTTAACACTAAACCGTCCATTTGTAGAAGAAATGAAGCCTCTCTCTCTCTCTCTAAAGCAGTGGTTCTTAACCTGGGGGGGGGGATGCGAGAGAAGTTTCTAAATTTTGACCCCGATTCGATGGATAACAGCTATTTATTAAAAGACGATCTTATTGAAATACGAGCCAATGCGTATTTAAATGGAATTTGAAAAACTAGACTTAGAAGAATTCTAGCGTAACAGCTGGCAAAAGCAGCATTGCAGACACTTTTACCATTTGCCACCACCTACCTGTGTGAAATGGAATTTTCATCACTTTTGCACATAAAAACAAAAGCCAGAAATCGCTTAAATGCAAGTGGTGACTTACGCGTGGCTCTTTCAAAAAAGGAGCCTCGCTTCAAAAGCATTATTATGAATAAACAACAACAACATAGCCATTAAATATTGAGATATTGTTTTGTATGTATATGTAAATGTATGTGTTTATTTTTCAATGAATAAATTATCTTGCAATAGATGTAATTTCATAAATAAAGAAATACATTTTTCAAGAGGGTGCGAGAACTTATTTTTAGATTCAAGGGGGTGCTGATCACTAAAAAGGTTAAGACCCACTGCTCTAAAGGATAGGCAAAGGCAATATGATGCATCCGTCATTTTTTAGAAAAACGGGAGAAACTTGACGACTCTCACTCACGAAAGGTTTGCAAAGCTATAGTATATTACTGGTACCGTGGGAAGGATAAGCATTTTTTCTAATTTTTTTTTTATCAATTTTATATAATGTTTGTATATTTTATTAATTTTTACATGATCCGGAAACTGTGCTCTAAAAAATGAAATGCCTTAACTCAATCCTTCATCTTTAGAATATAAATCTCTATCCTAACATCATGTCTTATTACATAATCCTGTGAATTGAAATCCAGACAGATATGAAGCAAAATCAGAATCCACGTATCACACCTGTATTTATGTTGCGTGTGTCTTTCTCTTTTTTGTCTTTCTCCTAGAAAGACAAAAAAAAAAAAAGTAAATAAATAAATACAACTCTGAGAAATTTCACATGCAGTGAACTGAGTCGCTGCCTATTCATCAGTTTACTTTTTATTACTGTTTAAAGTTGCAAAGATAATTTGAGAACATACTTAGTATACAAATGTAGCTAGATGCAATAATTGTTATCCCATTACTTTTCTCGCTGGAGGGCGCTTATTGTTGCGTGTCCTTGGCAACATTATTCTGTAGTTGATCGTTGTATTCCCAGGTACAGGTCGAAAGTTATCTCAATGTCACATTTCACTATTAATTACTGCATTGTTTTAAATAGTTACCAAGGACCTTGTCTACTTGGGACAAATCTCAGACGGCGAAATCCAGAGGATGGTCATAGCGCAAGAAGTAAAAAAATAGAATAAAATAAATAAATAAATAAAATAAAAGCTTTTTTGGTTGAAGAACTATAAAAATGATAATAAAATTATTATTGCGAACACAGACACATTGCTGTCTCTTATTTCAATGCAATGATCTTTCGCAAGTTCCATTGGCGGTTCGCGACTGTAGCAAGTAGAAAGACCTTATGTGCCATTCACTAGTATACTGAAGGGATTAGCACATGCGTGCAAGAATGCGATAAACAAGAATTTCTTTTGTTTGTGATGGTATTACATGCGATATTATATGCACATTAAAAAGTGAATTCCTTTGATTCGTTCAACATATTTTTCTGGAGAAGGGGGGGAGGAGGAACAAAACATCCAGACCCAAGTCTGGCCATACCACGAGGGCCACACATAGTCACGTGTAATAAGTTGTCACGAATCTTTTTTTTTTTAAGCCCGGGTTCGATCATAATGCTTTGGAGAACACATATTTTTCATGAAGTCCACCACAACATACAATGTTTTTAATACTATTTTTCACCTTATGTATGCTCAACAGAATTCAATCTAACGATGCTCCCCTTCGAAAAGACCTGATTCGAATTCCATCTAGGACGCAAAGAATCATTATACTGACTTCTTGAATGGTGACTTGGAGAGTCATACGGAAGTAACAGGACTTGCTTCTAGGTTTGCAAAACTTCTCGCCGGTTTGTAAAACAGGCATTTGACATTTAAAAATAAATAAATTAATTAATAGTAAACATGAGAAATCTCATTAAAAGCAGTCAGAAAATAAAATAAAAATGTTAACCAAAAAAAAAAAAAAAAAAGATAACGACGCGTGGGGGGGGGGGTCAATTTAATGAGTTTTCGGCTAATGAGAGATATGCAAACTTTAACAGACAAAAGCGTTAAAATCTCTTTTACACCCCACCCCTCTCTCTCTCTCCACAATAATTTCTTCATATTTAAATTTCGGCTGAAATTTGAAGCGAGACTAACACAGAAACCTTCACGTGTTCTTTCTATGGGAAAAAAAAAAAAAAAAAACTGAAGAAGTCCATCATACATAATACTTTTCCCTCCCTCATCACTTAATACATTTACACGTTTCTACGCAGTGCATTTTAAAAACACAATCAAACGAGGTAAAGAAAATTACTAAAATATTAAGGGTATTTCTTCCCGCCAACTTTTTAAATAAACGTATAGCATTCAGTGTAACCTTGCAAGATTATTATTATTACGTGACACCTCCAATGTCATTAAAGAAAATATATTCTCACGTTCAACCAAATATGTACTGGAAGTCTATAAGTAACTATAATATTTACTCTCTGTTCATTTATGTTTTAAACGTATGTTTCTAATTATTTTACATAAATATAAAATTAATATTTAACATTATAAGTTACAAAACATACATTTTATAGAAACAAACATGTATTTAAAAGAATAAGAATGTAAGCCATTTAAGAAGTGTTGTTCAAACTATAGTTTGCGTATCCCTGGGGAATTCAGGAGGTATTTTAAGGGATCCTCCAGTTTGTGAGAATAAGAACGTAGACCACCCGTTGACTCCGCATATATCAAAGGATACCGATCGAAGTTAGCATCACTCGTACAATACTAGTTAAGTTGTAAATTCATTGTCCTACTCATAAATTTTTATGAAATACAATAAAAATAATAAAAGAATTTATATAGTTATATAGAATTGTATTTAATTTACTTATTATTATCTGAATTATGAAAAAAAAAAAAATATATATATATATATATTTAGTACGAGGTGTGTTAGTAGAGGATTTGACAAAATCGTACCAACCTGGTGCGACCATAAAGGACGTAACTGCGTCTATTAGAGAGCAAAAGGAAAGGGTGAAAGAAATGATTGTTGTGGCAGGTACGAATGATTTGAAAGGAGATAAAATGGAAATGATAGAAGACCTGAATGAATTGTTTGAGGTAGCAAAAGAAAAGAGTGAGAGAGTTAGAATGATTAGTCTTTTGCCAAGGTATGACAGTGAAATGTTTAAAAGGAGGGCTATAATTGCAAATGACTTTATGCGTGGGTTATGTATGACGAGTGGTGTGGAATTTGTGGATGTGTGGAGTGAGTTTGATGGGCGAAAGGATCTATATAAGATGGATGGCTTGCATTTGAATGGTTACGGTGTAAGAAGACTTGAGAAAGTGTTGCTGAATGTAGTGGATGTGCAAATTCAGGGAAACTAGATTTGTTAGGGGGGGGGGGTAGAGATACAGTCCTTATGGAGGCAGTTGAATGTAAGAATGAATATTATATGCCAGAGCAAATAAGGACAACAAATCAGAGTGGGATAGTTAATATAAGGCATCAAGGTAGGGTTGGGGCTAATGGGGGTCTTAAATTCATGTACACTAATACTAGGAGTATTAGGAACAAGAAGGAAGAGTTTTTGGCCATGGTTGGCACTTCCAGACCACAGGTTATAGGTATTAGTGAAACATGGCTGACTGTAGATGATATAACTAGTGGGATTGAATGTGATGGGTATAGTGTGTTCAGGAATGACAGAGAGAATAAAATGGGGGGAGGAGTATTGTTGATGATAGCTGATGAGCTCCAGCCAAGGAGAATAGAAGTTGAATTGCAGGATAGAGAAAAGAGCACATTTGAGGCCATTTGGTGTGAGATTGTGGCTAGCAGAACTAAATATACAATTGGGTGCTGCTATAGACCAGGTGATGGAAAAGATGGTGGTGACAGTATGCACAAGCAAATAGAAGAAATGGGTGGAAGGAGGGTGATTATTATGGGAGATTTCAACTATGGTCGCATTGATTGGAGTGAGGAGAGGACACATGGGAGGAAGGAACTGGATTTTATGCGGTTATTAAGGGATAACTATCTGCGACAACATGTAATGGAAAATACTAGGGGTCAGAGAGTGCTTGACCTAGTAATTACATCTGAGGATCTGGCTGTAACAAATATGACCACATTACCACCAATCGGTGAGAGTGATCATAGGGTCTTAACTTGGGAGGTGGCTAAAGGTGTAGAATTTTCAATTAAGACAGGGTACATGTGGAATTATCGGGCGGGAAAGTATGACAAGCTTAGGAGTTTGATTGGTTCAGTGCCATGGCATGTACAACTGCAAGGACTAGAAGTTGATAGTGCATGGGAGGTAGTTAAGAAGTGCTTGCATGAAGCAATGGCTGACTGTATACCTAGAGTCCGAATAATAAATCAAGTAGGGGTTAAATGGATGAATAACACCATTAAGCTTGAGTTGCAAAAAAAGAAACAACTATGGAGGGAATTTAAGGAGAAGGGTGACCGGCAGGCACATGAACGGTATAAAGCGCAGGCCAGAAGGGTGACGAGTGTGGTAAGAAAAGCAAAAAAGGATTACGAAAGAACATTGGCCATGCAGGCTAAAGAGAATCCTAAACAGTTTTTTAGATATGTAGCAAGTAAAAGGAAAAATGTACATGGCAGATTGATTTTAAAGAATGCCGATGGTAGGGAGGTAACTGAATCAGTTGAGATAGTTGAGTTACTGAGTGAGCACTTTGCAAAAGTATATCATCAAGGTGGTGACATTGCAGAAACGAATAAACCAGTAGATTATACGGGAATTGTGGTTAATGAAGTGGAGGTGAGTAGTCTATTGCATAACCTCAATGTCAATACATCTGTGGGATTGGATGGTATACCAGCTCGTGTTGTACGAGAAGCAGCTAAAGAATTGTCAGTACCCTTGACCATTTTGTTTAATTTGAGTCTTGGGTCTGGGTTAGTCCCGAGCGGGTGGAAAGAGGGGAAAATAGTTCCACTGCATAAAGGTGGTTCCAAGACTGCTGTTGTAAATTACCGACCGATTAGCATATCAGGAATCATTGTAAAGGTCTTAGAGAAAATAGTCAAAAGGAAAATACAAGATTGGATTGAAGAAAATGGGATACTGTATCGGGGACAGCATGGTTTTGTGAAAGGTAGGTCATGCCTCAGTAACTTGCTCACGTATTATAACACAGTGACGGCTGAACTGGATAAGGGTAATGGGTTTACGGTGATTCTACTGGACCTTGCCAAGGCCTTTGACAGGATTCCACATGGAATTCTAATCAGTAAATTGCAGCATATGGGAATGGACATAGGGTTGGTGAGATGGATAGGAGGGTGGTTGACGGAGAGATATCAGAGAGTGGTTTACTCGGGAGTAGAGTCCACAAGACGGCCTGTGACTAGTGGTGTGCCACAAGGATCTGTTCTTGGACCAATGCTGTTTAATTTGTTCATAAATGATATAGGAAATGATCTGAGAGGAACAGTTCATTTGTTTGCGGATGATGCGAAGTTGGGTAGGGCAATAGTGAATGCAGATGATGTCAAAATTTTGCAGGATGATTTGGATAGATTGGAGGTCTGGGCTAAGGAGAATGGATGTCAGTTTAATGTGGCAAAATGTAAGGTTATGCATTTTGGGGTGAAAAGATTGGAGGCAGTTTACTGCATTGGTGGAACCCTGCTCCAGGAAATTGATGAGGCACGAGATTTAGGAGTGTTGGTGGATAGGGAATTGAAATTTAGGGGACACATTGCAAAAGTGACCAAAACAGCTCATCAAATCACTTGGTTGCTGAAGAATACGTTGACAAGCAGAGACAAGCAGGTTATTGTTCCTCTCTATCGAGCCTTGATAAGACCCCATCTAGACTACTGTGCTCAGATTTGGTCACCTAGGTTTCTTCTTGGTGGGGAGGATGTGGAGAGGATCCAGAGGCGAGTGACCAAGATGATAGCAGGTCTGTGGAATGAACCGTATGAGAACAGGTTGAGGATTTGTGGGTTGCAAAAATTGGTTGATAGGCGGAGGAGGGGAGATATGATTGAGACATTCAAATTACTGAAGGGTTTCTATAAAATTAATTCAGAAGATATTTTTGAGAAGAGGGCTGGTTGTGGGAGGACTAGGGGACATCCATGGAAACTGGGCAAAAGTGTGGTTAGTAAAGGTGTTAGAGCTGGGTTCTTTACTTTTAGAGTAGTGAATGAGTGGAATGCGCTCCCTGAGTCTGTAGTGGATGCTGTGACAGTGAATGAGTTTAAGGCGAGGTATGATAGATACTGTATGAATGTCAGATAGTTGTGATGAATATGATTTGGGGCCTCCCTCGATGAGTCTAATGACTCCCTGGAGTTGCCCGTAATAATAGTAATAATAATAATAATAATAATATATGTTGTGCAAAAGTAAAAGATTCTTAACTACTCAAGTCCTGGCTAATTCTTAACTACTCAATTTCCTGGGGACTGAGTGTCGATTTTTACAAAAACGTAATTTTCGAACAACAAAGTTTTTTCAAGCAGTAAATTAATTTACTCTGAGTAATCAGTTGACCGATTAACTTACAATAATCGGTAATTGGATGTATTAAAGCTAATAAAAAAATTAAAACTTTTTTCATACTTAAAATCTTTGTAAAAAGTGTTTTAGTTAGATGAAGAACTTTATTAATATGTGCAGAAAAGCATTTGTAATTCAACTTGAGTACATAATTAGAATTTAAATAACTTCATAATGGAACCCTTATTATTAGCTGACAGGCTCCCATACGTTCCGGTGCCACTGTTCCTTTGCTTTTCTTTTTCTATTTTTTTATTATTATTATTTAATGAAAAAAAAAAGTATCCTCGAATTAATGAAGATTAAGAAACACTAATTTAAAATGACCTCGTTGTAAAATAACGAATTTAACTAATTGGAAAAACTTGTGTTTCGAAGAAAGCTTCAAAACTTAAGAAATCTTAACTGCTACCAAAAATGATTTGTAAGGTAAACGTCTCATGTTTAAAAATAGTGTTTGCAACACTATAATAAACTTAGTCCGCAGTGAGTATACGCATATTCTTATAAGGTGTGTGTGTGTGGCGAGGACTCGTTCTAAGAAAAATCAATGAAAATAAGCATCCTGAGTATAAGGTTTCTCCTCCACCCTCTTTCCATCGGAAAATGTATCCAAATAGCGGCAAGAAAACAATACTCATATGAAGGTGATGTCACATCGGAAACAATGTGACATCATCTTCATACCACCTATGACGTTATACACCCAGCATTCCAATTGTTTCCTATAGTTTCTTCGTGTGTCCTATTTATGAGATTTAAAAATCTGTGAAAGGGACCTTGAACTGATTCTGTGCCTCGGCTATAAGAAACTTTAAATCCTTAAATCACCGGGATCAAGTTCTTGAAGTGTGTCATATTCGCATCCTTTCAAAATACTAGGAAGTCGTTCATCTTCATTATTATTTTTAGTGAGAATTTAGAGAATTCCCTTACAGTTTTTATTGGCCATCGAATTTATATAATCGAATATAATCAATAATCAAAAGTGTTGGATGGCAATACATTTCGTTGGCGAATCTGAATGGTAACATATTCTTATTAAAAATCCAAAATGAAAACTAAACTCATATCGCAATGTTCTCATGTGAACACACCACGGGAAAAAAAAAAAAAAAAAAAAAAAAAAAAGAAAGAAAGAATAGAGCAACCAGTTCTTATCCAAATAATCTAGACATGTTTAAAGAATAAATAAGAAATATTAGAGTCGGATTTGAAACTTTCGAAACTTAGAAATTTATTCAAATAGTTGTAGATCAATGAAGGGAATATGCGAAGATTCTGTGTTTGTGTGGTTGACGCTTTGAACAAAATTGACTTAAACATGACATCAAAACAGGCCTGAATTTATTCAAGCAAATGATTGATTCCATTTTCTTAGAAATTAATTATTCAAGGGATTTTTTTTTTTTTGCCTTGTCTGAAGATACAGTAATAGCAAGCGCCCTCTATCGAAACACCTTAAACAGTTTATTATGCCGAGTGTTAAAAGCTTTCATCCAGTAAAGAATTTTATACTTCAAGTCTGTTAACGGATGCCTAGTTCAAATATGGGGCGATTCTTATAAAAAGAAAATAATTAAAAGCATCATTTTCTTTATTAGCCTACCTTTTTTTTTCTTTTTTACATGTAACTTTTTATACAGAATTGTATCCCAAGTTGCAAGGTTATTTTCCTTTACTTCGAAAGCCCAAGACAATGACATCTATTCTGGGATTCCTGTATTTATCCCAAGAGAAAAATAGGACGTTTCCGGAGGCAACAAATAGATTGCATCCTGCTCTGACTTTCCTAGTTTAAAGATGCTACTACAGATGGCGTTAAAATAAATCAGTAGCAGACGATACCCTGCGTAGAATTAGATGTCGAGCGACTCACTGACATTCGTAGTATTACACATAAACAAATATTTATTAAAATCACTTTAATAAATGAAATTAACAATCATTTAATTCGTTTGATCACATTCCATTTATTGATCGTTTGTCATTCTAAACTTTCCAAAAATTTTATAATGCTTTTGCACAGCCTTATTCTAAAATGTAATTGAGTACAAGATGTGCAACGAAAAAAAAAAAAAATAAAAGAATAGCAAAATATGTGTAATGCGAATTTAAAATGTGTGCAGTTAAAAACATACTTATTTAAACATCGAAAAATGTCTAAATAAATAATGAAACTATATTTTATGTAGAAGTATACAAATGAATGTGTAATTACAATGAGATTTTTCTTTTGTCTTAGTTTCGTCATTATTTTACTTTTTTTGTGTCCGCTTCTCTGAAAATTCATTTATACCATGTCCTGTATGCACAACAACTCTAATTCATGTCGAAACTTGAATTCATAGAGTGCAACAGTGCACATAGCATGAACGGAGAGCTTGGAATTTCGGAAACACTTAAAAAAATAATAATAAAATAAAATAAAAACAACTTAGAAATAAAATAAAAACTTAGACAAAACACCCTTGTTTTGGGAGCAGAAACGAAAAATAAATAAATAATACCAGTGAAGCGATTAATGGAGAGAATCTGAATAGTTGTCTTTGGCACAGAATTACTTCAGAAGTATTCAGATTCTTTGGATATAATGAATATTTGTTAAATTCTCGCATCAAGATTGTGCTATATTTTCATGTTCCTTAATTGATTTCATGCCTTTATGACTAAGTGATGTAACATTAAATGTCAGCATTTCGAGATTTAAAAAAGAAAAAAAAAAAGATCAAGCACGTGACTCGATCATTAAAAATCTGTGGTCCCACGATAAAATTTCGATGTTCAGAATATGAATGAAGTCTTTAAATTGCCTTGTTTTCGATTATATATTGCACGAAAATATTTTTAAAAAAATTTAGTATAAAATAATAAATATTACAAGTTACACATTAAAGTTTATAAACAATTAGAAGACAAAGTAATGGCACAGTGGCCCGTGATAACACGATGCATCGAACCTAATGCCCCCTTGAAAACAAGTGTATTCTTTTATTTATTTTTTTTAATCGAAATTTTAAAATGACAATCCATTATGGCGAATTTGTAATCGTAATGATATTTTTATCAGTAATTTTTTTTATCTTTGTAACCTTTACTTCAAAAAATTAATTTCTATTGTAATTCCAAAATAATAATAATAATAATTTGAGTGATTTTTTTTTTAACTCCGGTTTTTTCGTTAAGTGTAAAGCTAGCGCTTGAAGCATTTCTGCCTGTATGTATTTATTTTTAAGCCAAGAAAAAGATGAGGAAGCGACACAATCTTTCAGGATTGCTCGAGTGCGTCCATAAAGGCTCTTGTGTTTAGATTAATACGACCTCAAAGAACATGCAGTACCAATAATTCCACTACGTATACAATGAACAGCGTTCCAAATATTCCTTAATGTAAAAACGCGAACAATGAAACGCATGTTTGTGACATTTTAAATGTCACAAAGAATTATCTGAAGACCACACAATATATGGATGATGCAAACACTGCCCTTGTTGCGAGATGTCAAAATGTCGGAAGATACCCCAGCCTCGAGAAAGCCAGGTTAACGAACCTGATACACGGTGAATGTTCTGTTTCTCACGATGATGGCTGCAGTAGTTTATAAACGTAACCTCTGCTGTCCCGTCTAAGGTTGTTCTACACACTCGTAATAATCAGACGCCTCTGGGACCAATTAAAACGCCGATGACAGAGCATCAGACCACAACAGCGTCCCCTGCGAGATGTTGAATCAGATATTTCTTATCGTTCTACTGAGAAGCTGACTAGTCGAGAGTGGGAGAGAAGGTATTTTAATAATTTCAATTTAGAACGGGATCTGCTTCAATAAATTCAATGCGTCGGCATTTCCCGAAGCCCAATTGGCTATCAGTTAAAAAAAAAAAAAAAAAAAAAAAAAAAAAAGTCGTCCTAACTTAAAATATTCCAGCGTGTCACTTTCCAAGGTTGGTCGATTCGTGGAGCCTTTGCTACTCAGCAAAAAGTTAAGCAAGTTTGAGCGCGGTTAGTAGTTGGAAGGAGTTAATATCGTACGATGCTGTTGCCACACTCTCTCTCGATGAGTCTTTGAACTCCCTGGAGGTGTCACATAATAATAATAAAAAAATATGATCCGAGTTTTTACTTATGACGCGAAGGGTGCTAGAAATTAAATAATTCGTTTGCAAAATAACTAATATTGTACTAATATATATATATATATATATATGGAGAAAGTTTTTTATCTTGGGTATAATATATGTTAAAGATACCAAGTTATTTTAAATATAAACCTGTTTTTTTTTTTTTACTTCATTTCCCAAGAAAGCAAACAGACAAGTCAGTCAAGTTTGCGCCTGCAAGTGTTGCAAGTCTAGCTGACCAGAGCTTATTCTACCTTTACCACGAGTTGCCTTGGACTTGCACTACGTGCACGGTCAGCTAGACTTGCAAGCGCAAACTTGACTGACTTGTCTATTTTCTTTCTTGGGAAATGGAGTAAAAAAAAAAAAAAAAAAAATATATATATATATATATATATATATATAATAAAGAAAATTTATAAAGAAAAATATAAAATTATAAAGGAAAGTCATCCGAAATATTTCTTGGGAAGGGAGCGTACACAAAACTAAAGCGAAAATTGATGAACATGCTGCATTCGGAGCAGACAGGGGTTGTTAAAATCAAACTTTTATTTTACTACAAAGAGTCAAAAATTCATGGTGAATATTATTATTATTATTATTATTATTACGCAACACCTCCAGGGAGTCCAAAGACTCATCGAGGGAGGGCACCTACTCTACAACTCTCGGTCTCCACCACTCAATCCACCAACTACAACTAAACCGGATATTGACCGGATATTAAACCGGATATCGACATCTTAGAAGATGTCGATATCCGGTTTGATATTTCGTTTGTTTCAAACTGACGCAAAGTCCATACTCCTTTGACACGTTTGTTTCAATGTCATAGGAGGCAACATTTTTTTTTTTCCTCTAGGAAACTCGGGTTTTTATTTACAAAATGGAGGAAAACTAGCCGAAGAACACATGCGATTAAATAGCAATAATATATTTTTTTCGTGGTCTCTAATTTCAACCAAAATATTCTGTCCCTTCTCAAAAAAAAAAAAAAAACCTTAACTTAAAACTTAATTTCATTTAATTCGCTGCAAATTAGGCTTACTGATATTTATGATTAGAGTTTCTTATATATTTTGTACTCCAAAATTAAGTCGGTATCGCACACCTGTTTCATGAAATTCTCATTCCCTCCAAATGCGATATTTTGGCATCTTCCTCTCTCTCTCTCTCTCTCTCTCTCTCTCTGATTCCTTCAGTCACTGGCAGTATTTCAACCTGAATCCCATCTCTAAAATAACCCAAACAATTGAGAACTATAACATACATCATTTTCCTGGGTGAAATCCGAAGACCCTGTCTTTAGACGATAAATGCTGTCGTTATGATTCATTTGGACTTTCAATAAGTAAGGTAACGAATATGGGGATTAACTTCTGCTGCCAAATCCAAACTACTTTCACACATACCCACAGTGGAACTCTAGAGGTGAGCACGCCTCTTCATCCGCCATTACTAAATACATAGAAGTTTAACAAACAAGAAAAAGTAAAAGAAAAGACAAAAAAAAAAATTCTTTTAAGACTAAGAAGTACACGTTACACCCACAAAAAATACTTATTTTTTTTAATATCTAAGAACGTTTTTTCACTAAAAAAAACAGCAATGTCGAAGGTCACAATGCGCTCAAACTACTAACACGTTTCTGCAATACAGCATAAAAAAAAAAAAACTAAAATAATTCCTTAAAACATGACAGAATTAAATCAACAGAAATATGAGAACACTATCGAGATAAAGTTGTGTTGCATTAAGACGAATATATTGTACAGAATCAGCGAGCTGTGAAAATTAATGCTGAATAGACAGAAAGAACGATAGAAGGATCAGGTGTACCACAAAATAACTAGCTCAGGTGCTTTTTTTCTTTTCTTTTTTTTTTTTTTTCAGCCGTCATAAGAATTATTCTGGAGAAAGGCATGCTGGAGTCCGCCTTTAACAACAACTAAAGAAGAAGAAAAAAAAAATCCCACTGAACTGAAGACCTGTACTTCCCTCAGATACCTTTAAAAATTCCTTGAGGCGACTTAAAAAAAAAACAAAAAAAACTTACTGGATACAGCAGTGCGGGAGCACTAGTGCGTGAAAGAACGCTTGCCACTAATCAGAAACCGGATAAAGGACAGAGGGATGCATCTAGGTGTCGCCACTATCTGATGACACCCGCAGTAAACTTCGAATTGAAGTCTTCGAAATTACCACTTAATTAAAACAGTTTCCGGGGGTGTTTTTTCGTTTGACGCCCTTAGTCTACTCCCACGGACTGCAGAGCCCAGTAAATTTGAGCGTCTCGGTTAGTGGGAATCGCTCGCGTTCAATATTTGAGTATTTTTCGTAAAATACAAACTACTCGTTGAACATGAGAACATGAGTAACACGAATTCGTTTTAATCAAAGTTGCCTAAAAAAAAGACTTTTGTTATTATTGGTTGCCTCTTCCTAAAAACCAAATAAGTTGAAATTAATTACTTAAAAAAATAATAAATAAAACAAAGGAAACTAGAAATCATTCGCTGTGCAGGCTAAGTTTGAGAAAAAAATGTTACTTTGCATGCATTCAATATTTGTATTGTGAGCATATTATACATGTATGAATAACAAACAGAGACACCTACAAATCCAGAATGAATTATCATGAACTAATTATTAACAAAAAAGAAAAGAAATACTGTATGCGAATAAGGAAAAAAATAACAATAGAAAAAAAAGGGGATGACCGTTTAATATTCTACACTTGGTAAGACCATGAAAATGTGCAATGATACATTACATGATAAATGTACGGCATTTCATATGCTAATAAAGTACAAGGACCATGCTTGAGCTGCCTCGTCAATGGTAGGAAACGCTTTCCGGTGGTTCTTTCGACTTAGGCAGACAGATCGAAATATGCAGAGATCGTCAGCGATGTGCGGGGAAGGATGAGGAAATACTTGCCATCATGCTTTTTCATAAAATCAGCTACGTTACGTGAAATATGCAATCTCGCACTGTCATGCAAAATGGTATCTGACTGGTTTCAGATTCTTCCTTGATTCAAAGAAAATAAATTATTTCAATCTTGATACGCAAGAACCCTTTCTCGCTCCCAGTTTAGTCCTTTCAGTTTTAACTTCGTGGTACTTACAAAGAATACGTATGAGTACCACTGATGGACCATCAGTAAAGCAGGTAAAGTTCAAAATAACAGTTTCATGATTTAAAAAAAAAATAAATCGACACTAATCCAGCAAGTTGTATTTTAGTCCTTCAGCTGCAGCCACTCAGCATTTGGCCATCCGTGATTCTTTTAACATTATCTTCATGGTAGACGCTGCCAATCAGAATGTATGTGACGAGGTGTATTCTAATATTTTAAACTATTAAAAATCAAATATAGATGAGCATAGATTAGTTACAGAAATTAGTAATACATATGACGTCACTGAAAGCTGTTGGTCACTCCCGTACCTCATTGAGTTTTGGGAGTGAAGCCTTCTACAAGAAGTGGTAGGGTCGCAGATGCCCTTTCCACACAGCGTTAGGGGAACAATCACAAACATCCATGCCGGAATTCGAACCCGCAGCCTCCTGGAGAGAGCGTACGAGCTAACCCACTTAGCCAACCTTGCCGGCTACAGAAACTATGCAAAGTATTATTTCATAATAGTCAAGACGCGTACAAGCAGAGCATGACTGAAATAGCTTTTGCTGAGGGCGAAAGCATCTCTTGTACGGTCTCGAAGCTGCCATGCTATTGATTAAAAATTAGATGGATCTGAAGCGCAATATATAGCTTCTCCCAGTCGAGTTGTCAACATACGTTCGCCACCAATGCCTTCATTAACTGTCAACGAAATCTGAGCATCGGTTCATTCAGCAACGTCATGACGCTAAAATCATCAATTAGGGCATCGCAGGAGCGGAGCGTTGTAAAGGTGATATCTTACATATTCGACATTGTAGAAATCCAGTACATTGTCCATTCGATGATGCAATAGTGAATTTCCGCAGGGCAACTGCTAGATAATGCACGGAACCGAACTTACAGCATTGGGGAAAAAAAAAAAAAAAGCATGTTAAAAATTATTTATTTTTGCAAACGAGTGCGACGTATTCGTGGTATGTTTCAAAATGAACAGAATTCTTGAATTTGGTTCATATGTATATTGAAACTCGTGAATAAAAGACTAACAGGTTTCAACTTCAACTTAGCAATGAACCATATTATAAAGGGAAATAATATATCTTATTATATCAAGTAGAAAAGCATTACTTAGTAGAAAATTGAAATTCGGATCACTTTAAAATTTCAAAAGTTCTCGAGGACTTCGAAGTTATATACTTCCAACATGGCGAACTCCACCAGAAGACTGGACATTCATTGTCTACTTGAATATCAAAATAACAGAGTTTAACTTCTACGTTCTGAATCGCTTTCTAAACTTTTAAGGTTCAGTCTCGGTATAAGATAATCATGGATGTTTATTATCCTTCCTTTCCGTAATCAGGGGCGAATGCTGGTCTTGAAATTCACGCTTGCTCTTGTTATCATTCAGGGAGTGAGAGGTGTGATTGAAGTCTGATTAGCGGAATAATTACTGACCATTTAAAACTATATATTTAGAAATTTACGTACATTTAATCATACAAATACAACATTTATTTTACAAATGATATTCTATCTTTTTCAATTTAGCTACTTGAATACAAATTCTACCCTACGGTTCTTCTTTATGAACTGTCAATAACATCGTCATAAAAAGTTGGTTGTAATTTAATTTTCCCAAGCAACACGCACACTTATAAAGGCTGACTGAAGCTCACTGGCTAGAGCTACTTTGACTGCGTATGGCCTGTGCCTAAGCAGAATGACGTGGAGGGAGCGGAAATAGTTATGCGCGCGCATGAAATCACAGTGCTGAAGCGAGGACCTGGATGCTCCCACAACCGAGCAAGCCAAGGTAGCTTGACTAGCCTCGGCCTTCGATACACAACGCAAAGCTCAATTATTGCCGCGAAAGCTTAAGACGTCTTCTGTCTACAAAAATAAAAGCCTAAATGGAATGTTTACAAATGCATGCATTTATTAACAAATAAATAGTATTTCTTTCTCAATTAATGACATCATAGCAAACATGGAGAATTCGCCCCTCTCGGTAATGCATATTCAATTTTAACTTCTTCCACGCAATGGCAATTATCTATTAATGTTTTTACACGAATATTGCTTTATCGAAATTACACGTTTCTACTAACATCATAAAAATGCAAACATCAGGTCGAGTCCTGAAATGAAATACGAGTTCTAACTTTAAAAACACCAATTTATGTTTAATGTGTGTGATTTAATTGCATTCCTTAGCCATCCTATTCATTTCATAAAATCTGTTTTTCAGTAAAATTTCTGAAATAAACTGTGTCAGCTGCATACCAAACAAACTGTTATCTCATATTACAAAAAACAGAGTAAAAGTGGGCAACTTTTGCCCCACATTTATTTTCTGGATTTAATTTCAAGAGAGTTCTCCAGTTGCTGTTAGTTCTAATCTGCGTAAAAATAATTTCGGAACCCCTATCTAAAAACGGCTGTTATCCGTCAGTCCACCCTCTAAAAGCGGGGGATGGATTGCAGTAACTTACAGTGCCTCTTTGTCAACGTCACATTACGTCATTGTGGGTAAACCAGTTTTTCCTCCACCAGACGCCACCCGAAGCGTCTTTGCTGTAGTCCATTACACAGAAACACAAATCCAACGGTTCTGTCTTTCCGCTTGACCTGCGTTCTTCTATAGATTATATATAATGACCTAGAACAACAATCGCACACTTGACCCATCAGCTAAAGTCGACCAAAAACTAACTGCATAACTTAGTTTGGTGGGGTTACTCTTCCCCCCGCAATGGACAGGTGCATCCCTAATCCCTCCCCCCCTACCCCGACACCTGTCGCTAATACTTTGAAACTTATACAAACTATTCTGTTAAATTCAGCAACATATTGGAAGAATAATATAAGGAATCCATTCAATTGACTAAATGTATGATATAAAAATTAAATATAAAAACAGAAATTGACGAATTTGAATGCAAACAACTTGTTAGCATCTAACTAGCTATAGGATAGAAACTTCTTTAAAAGCTCTAACTTGTCACTGAAGTTTATCAAAGGAATTTATATAAAAATGTTTGCAATTTTCGTTACCAACAATTTTATATGTAAAATTTTTGATTTAATATACAATTTTATAGCTTTTGAATTGTAAATTTTTGAAGTTTGTCTTACCTTCGCTTGTAACAGCAATCTGGACAGTCCTACCGCCTCTGCCATTTTGAAATCTGGGTACTCTCAACCCAAAGTGATGATACCGCCATCTCGTAGTAAAACGGTGAACCAGAATGCAGTCATATTTCGAAGCTAGGAGATTGACCTTTACTTCTTTCACGTGAACATTGATAATATAATTGTTTTTCGTAAGTTGAACTTGATGAATGCTCTTATTATCCAGAAATAATACATATTAAGTTTAAATGTAAAATTGACACAATAGTATATACCTTGCTTGTGTCAGGCAAGTAATTAGGGTAAAAGAAGGAATATGTTGATAAGTTTCTTGAAGAGTTGACGGGAAGGGGGTTCATTTAGCATAAGCTAAATGAAAGAGCCATTATGCCACTATACCACCTGAACACTATTTTTTAAAAATAGCAAGATATATTCAAATAAAAATTTATCTTAAGTTTATGACATCATATTCTTCTCTTCCTGTAGCATACGATATTTCACAATATTATATGTACAGTAATTAAAAATTAAAATAGAAAAGTAAAAATTAAAATAAGTAATAAAATCAAAATTAAAACATTAAAATAAACAATAATCTTAAAAAATTAAAAAGAAAATAAAAATGAAATAAATAGTAATACTTAAAATTAATTATAATTAAAAATAAAACAAATAATTTAAATAAAAAAATAAAATAAATAAAAAAACAAAACTTTTATGTTTTAAATTTAAAACATAAAACAAATAACTAAAATTTAAATTAAAGATTTGTAAATTATTATTATTATTATTTTATTTATTTTTTTATTTTTTCAAAACACGTTATGCAAAACTTGTTTTATATTAATGATTTTTCCGCAGACGCAAATCGGTCTACGAATCGCCAGTCAGGCATTGATGTCTTCAAACTAAAGTTATAGCCTCGTAAGGTTTGTTTCATAATAAAGACACAATGAAAATACGAACAATTAAATTTTTTAAAAAATAATAAATAAATAAAAAAACGTGCATTTTGTAATAGAATTCATTTATTAGCTGTTCACTTGCTGAAATAACGAATGACGTCATTCATTATTTCAGCAACTTAACCTAGAGACGTTTGTAATATATGTGCTACAAGTAAACATAATTGTATTTGGCCTAAATTTACTATACACATGTACCGATTAAAACCAAAATTGAAGTAGTTGAAATTGTAATAAATATCCGAAATATCAACTTTCATTAAATTCTATAAAGCCAGAAAGTAATTATTATTATCCTTTTGAATCGTTCCTCCAAAATCAAATCATACCAGGAGTTCTGATAAACACATAGAACAAAAATTAATTAATTTTATGTCTTCTTATATATGCTAAAAGAAAAGATATTTTCTGAAAATCATTTTTATGTGAAAAAAATTTATGAAAAAATATTTTTGTTCTAGGTATTTATCAGAACTTTCCAGACCCCCCCCTCAGCATAAACTGAATATCCCCTTGAATTTCAGTGAAAATATCATTCATATAAAGGTTGAAAAGTAGTGGTCCCAGCACAAAGCACTGTGGAATTCCACTAGTAACTTTCGTTTTCCCCGATATTGCCCCTCCATACACAACCCTTTTATATCTACCAGACAACCAACTGCCAATCCACTCCACCAACTTAATATCCAAAACCATATGTGCTGGCTTAAATACCAGTTTAGCATGGGGTACCCTATCAAATTCCTTTGCAAAATTAAAAAAACAGTGTATGCATTTCCCTCATCAACAACTCTTGTTACTTTATCATAAAAGTTAACGATATTACTGCAGAAGTGGATCAAGAGGGTGCCGGACCTGGCGGCCCCCAGCTATGTAAAAAAATTAAAAGAGATCTATAAGAACGCTATAGATATTATTACACATTTTGATGATGAATTAGAACAGTTTCTACTATTTTTAAAAGAAGATAAAGACAAATTCAGTACTGCCACACAAGTATATCAGGCTGCATGAGAAATGTCGGCAACTTTTCCAAATGTAGAAAAAAATTTAGGGCTCCCTTAAATTTTACCGCCAGTGTAGTTCCCATCTACAAAAAGGGAAACAATGGGGAGCACTTAGTAGGATAATTCAGTACTGCCTGAATTATCCTACTAAGAAGATAAAGACAAATTCAGTACTGCCACACAAGTATATCAGGCTGCATGAGAAATGTCGGCAACTTTTCCAAATGTAGAAAAAAATTTAGGGCTCCCTTAAATTTTACCGCCAGTGTAGTTCCCATCTACAAAAAGGGAAACAATGGGGAGCACTTAGTAGGATAATTCCTACTGAATGTTCCTGGTAAAATTAGGCAAGCATACTTCAGAAAAGGCTAGGAAAATTGTGGAAATCCTGGAGAAGAACAAACTATGTTCAGGCAAATTGAGTTTGTCAGGATCAGATTTTCACTTTAAGACAAATAGCTGAGAAATCATGGGAATATATCAAGGATCTGTAGTCACTTACAACTCAAATATGGACTATGTATTGCTATATATATAATGTCCAATTTACATTTTATAACTGGCTCTGGACAGCTTTTCTCTTGATCTATCTCTAGTAGCTCTGGAAAACGCATATGACGATATGTCAAGAGAAAAGCTGTCCAGAGCACTACAGTTATAAAATGTAAATTGGACATTATATATATAGCAATACATAGTCCATATTTGAGTTGTAAGTGACTAGTTAGAATTGTAGGAGGGTATAAAAAATGGTTCGATGTTAAGTCAAATGGAAGACAAGGGTGTATATTATCTCCACTGTTATTCATCATCTAAATGGATTGCATTAAAAAGAAAAGGAGATTGAACCTGACATAAGTAATACTCACAAATTTTTATTTTATTTTACTTTTACTTTTTGTCTTTTTATTGATGATTTTAATAAATTTGGTATGAAAATCATCAATAAAAACGACAAAACTACGAAAATACATCTTGAATAGAGAACAACCTAGAGAGTAAATGCAAAGCTAGTATGTTTATGAGTCACCTGAATTGATTAATATGGAATAAGAGAGAAATTAGTCGAACTAGCAGTACACAAGACGGTATTCAAACCAGTTTTAAGTTAAAAGATCTGAGAGCTGGGCTAGAAGTAAAACACTTGATCAAAGACTCGAGTCTACAGATATGAGAGATAAAATTTCCGAGAAAGATTAGGAGAGTGAACAGATGGCATCAATGGCAAATGTATTAAAAATGAGGATGTCAGGAAATAACTTGTTGGCATTTAGATATGTGTTAGCACGGCTAATATCAGGTGGAAGATATAGCCACTTGAAGAGAATATATATATATATATATATATATTATGACAGATGCCGCGTCTGAGACGCGCAAGTGTTACCAACATTTTTTTTTTTTTTAATTTTCTCTGAATAAATCACTGCAGTCTGCAGATATCGATATTTAGTGTCGAACAATGCGACTCCACGGTTATACAAATTACTGGTATCCATGATATTGATATACGACTATAGGTTTTGAATAATAATTCATGATTGACCAATCTTAAAGTATATTTATAGTTTTTATTAAAACAGGACAAAACTGACATTTTTATTAAAACGACGGGAAGGCCGGGAAATATGAAAAAAAAAAAAAACGGTAAAAAAATGAAATACTTCATGAATTTCAACCCGCGCTCATACACACACATACTAGATTTTAGTCAGTCTGGTCAACGATCTGCTTTCTGATCATGTATACAGTACAAATACGTATATACAATCTTACACGCACATATCGTCCAACTAACCAAATAATCTTTTGCTCATTTACTACGTCCATAGCACCTCCAATCAATAGACGATCTCCCGTTAAGTATGTGTGTACTTTCCTACTATTTTGCTCTGGGCGTTCCCGCCGGCTATTTACTGCCTTATATAGAGATGAACAACGCGTAATTCGCTAATTACTTAAAAAATGCTTATAAGATAAACCTGAAGCTTCGTGACTGCCATCTAGTGAATAGAGAAGAAACTTCAATGACTCTTGTTACAGAAGTTCGTAAAGTACAAAAATACTGATTTAAAAAAAAAATAATAATAAATAAATTAAAAAAAAATGAATAAAAAGTGAGAGTGCAGTTACTGTTTTTTTGATCGATATTCAAACTGATGCTATACTAGATAATAAAAATTAGCTAATTTGTAATAGACTATTTTACGATTTATACAATGCAAAGCATTAGGTAGAGGTGTCAAACTGCGGTCTTTTGGACCTTCGGTTTTTATTTATTTATTTATTTATTTTGTATGTTCGTGAAAATAAATGCAACACATCATGCGATGGTGACAACTCATTTATTGTGATAACTTGTTAAAAAAAGTAAATTAATTATATTTGGGATTTCTTTGATATTTTATCTTTTAAAACATACTTCTTTATATATAAAGAGGAGACTGACCACAAACATCGACCCTACTTAAGTGGGAAAAGCTGCAGAAGAAGAAGAAGAATAGAGTAAAAAAAAAAAAAAAAGAGTAATCATTATAATATACACACTCCTGAACAAAATATATTCGGATTGCCTTTTATTTATTGTTCGCTAATGATAATATATTCAGAAGTTTTTACAGGCGATTAATAACCGATTGTGTATGCAATTAATGATTATATAATTTAAGATGGTATTTATAAAGGAAGTTGAAACTCCTATTCAACATGCAAGGCTGTATTCATGGGTGTGCGAACTGTGCGGTGGCACAGGGCCCCGCAAAGCGCAAAAAATTGAAATAAGAAAATTAATTAATTTTTTAAATTATTATATAAATTAATATGGTAATTATTATAGAAAAATATTATTATATAGAAAAATATATGTATATAATTTTACAACCAACTATTGCTGTTATAGTAAGCGAAATAAGATCGTAGCGCTAGAGCGGTAGTATTTGAAACTACTCTAAGATATATATAACAATATCGTACAACATGGTGTTAAATAGGGAAAGGTGCATTTTAAAAAGGTTTATAATAATTTTAAGGAGGTTTTATTTTTATTTTAGCTTATGATTTTATGAACAAGTTAGTATATACACGTACTGTCAAGGCAATTTTTTTATGTGACATTACTTGCAAAACATCTTAAAAATATATATTTTGTAAACTGGTTTTAGGTTATTCGACATCAGAATTTTTCTTCAATAGCAGTTTTCAATCTATATAGAGGATGATCGGATAACGAACATAATCCGTTCAAAAGACGATGTTCGCTACCCGAATTGTTCGTTAACCGATCATCGATTTACCATAGATTTTTATGAGAATTTGATTAATTCGTTCTGGAGAAGCAAAAAATAAATAAAAAATTATATAATTTCTTACTACGTTTATTTATAATAACAATAATACATACATACACAATCTTGCATTTTCATCAGTCATGTTTTTTTTTCTGTTTGTGGGGCGTTAAAGAATCTGTCCAATGTCAATTGCTTTTCTCTCTTCAGGATTTTTTGGAAGTGATTAATGGCATTGTCGTTGTAGAGATCCCCAAGCCTATTGACCTCAACCTGGTTTGGGTGCCATTCTAAGACCGTTGTTCTGACATCCTCCGACTTCTTCAAAAGATCTTTAATAGCAGATGTCGGCATTGGTCCTCTTTCGTCTTCCTCTTTTTCAGAAGAAAATACATCTCGCTTAGTTTCTTGGTGTTCTTCATTCAAGAGTTCTTGGAATTCTTCTGTCGTCAGATCATTTTCATGTTCCATTATGAGCTCTTCAATGTCATCTTCATTCACCTCCAATTCCAGATCTCTAGCAGTTGTCACAATTTCATCCATAATTTCAGGGACATCATCTCCCTGAATGCAGGATGGATACAGCTTTGGCCAAACAGAATTCAACTGTCGTTAAGTGAATTCTGACCACGCCTTTTGAATGAGCCGGATATCTTCAAGAATATCAAATTTTTCTTTCCAAAACGTTTTTTATATCATCGTCGAGGAGAACTGGCATGCTTCAAAACACCGACGAAACAGCGTGCGAGTGTACAATTTCTTGAAACCCGCAATAACCTCCTGATCGATTGGCTGAATCAACGAAGTGGTATTTGGAAGCAGAAACTGAACTGTCAGCCAGGGAAATCTTCCAGCAAATTATCTTCAAGGTCTTTTGGGTGTCCTGGTGCATTGTCCAACAGCAACAGTGCTTTCAATGATAATTCATTGGTCTGAAGGTAATCCTTGATGCTTGAGGCACAAACTTTAAACAGCCATTCTTTGAAAAGAACCTGCATGACCCATGCCTTTTCTTTCGATCTCCACATCACTGGCAGTCTTTCTTTAATTATGGAATTTTTGTTGAATGCTCTAGGTGTTCTCAGAGTGATAGATAAGAAGCGATTTAAGCTTCATATCACCACTAGCGTTAGCTCCCAAAAGTAACGTCAATCGGTCTTTCATGGGTTTATGCCCAGGAATATTTTTCTCATCTTTCGTGATGTAGATATGGTTCGGCATGCGCTTCCAAAATAAACCAGTTTCATCACAATTGAAAATTTGTTGTGGACAATATCCTTCTTTTTTTAAATGAATTCTTGAAATTCGAGACAGAACTTCTCAGCTTCTTCTTTATCTGCACTAACAGACTCACATGTTTGATGCCAAATCTCCTAAACTTTGCAAACAATTCAAGGCTACCACTGGATGGTAGCCTTGAATTCTATCTCATCATGTGACGAATGTGGAGTTTGTTTCTTCAGTTCTTTAAAAATTTCTCTACCTTTCTCTTGAATAATAGTCATACTAGTTACATCTCTTTTCATTTCCCTTTCTTTTATCCAAACTAAAAGCAATCTCTTAATTTTTTCATGGATGGCACATCTTTGTTTCTCAGATGTGATTTTCGTTACTCCTTTAGCTGCTTGAGTCTTCTTAATTATATCTTTCTTAGCTAAGATTGTGCCTACTGTAGACCTGTTCAAGCCATGCTGCCTAGCAACATCACACATCTTCTGCCCACTCTCTACCTCGGCTATTATCTCTTGCTTGGTTTCTATGGTGAGCACAGTTCTTGACACTCCACCTTTTTAGGCCCCCATAATATCATCATCATACGTACTAAGGATTTAGGCCTAGTATGGCCTGTTCCGGCCTTAGAAGTCATCGTTGAATCGTTTAAGAGCCCCATAATATTATCAGTTTTTTTTTTTTTTTTAAATAAAACGTTCAGAAAAGCACTTACAAAAATTCAGAGAACAGACATCAACTAGCGCACAAAAAGGTTATGTATACAACTGTCAAAGTCTCGTTTCGGAAACCGTTCATAGATGGCAGTAAAATACAGTTCTACAAATCTTACACACAGAATCGCTTCTTCTTGTGTTTGTTCTGTGAGATGTACGTTATCAGAACATGTTTGTTGTCCTAACATAAAAATCTTTCGCGAAAGTGTTTGTTGTCCGATTTGTTCGCAGTCCGAACTGTTTGTTAATTAACCGATCACCCACTGTATTAGATTTATTTATTTTCTAATATTATCTATTTTAGATATATTTTATTTATCAGGTAAGTAATTTTGTTTTAATTTATTAACTTATTTTATAATTAAATCTGTCGTATTTAATTCTAGAGTATGACTAGTCGTGAGAGTGATTATTATGGAAGAAAACACCCAAGTGGGCATGAAAAACGAAAGCGAAAACAAGAAAAAGAAGCGGCTGAGGAACGTCAAAGAAATTCACTGTTTAAATTTATGAAGTTGAACTGATATATTTGTTCAGATATATCAGTTGATAACGGGAGTTCTGAAATAACTACAAACAGTTTTTTGGCTTCAACATTAATTAATAATGAGAGCTCTGAAATACTCAAAGGAAGCGGAGAACATGACGCGTTTGGTCAAACAATGAGTATTGAAGATCCTAAAACTGAGACACCAGAGGAATAATTTATATTCCTATAACTATCTATTATATATTTTTATCTATATTTATCTATTATAACTATTTACTATTGATGATACAGCAACATGGCCCAAAATTTTGAACAACGCAACACTAACACAAATTGTACAACGTGGTCCACCGTCTCCTTCGGCTAAAAATGATTTTCCAAAAGATGACAACAAGAGGTGTTTTTCCACAGCTCACTATGTTAGGACAATTGCAAATGGAGAAGCAAAACAGAAGATGGCTTGTATATTCAAACTCTTCCAACTCTATTTTTTGTTTTTGTTGCAAATTATTTTCTTCTGATGATAATTTTTTTATCTAATAATGGCTTTTCTGACTGGCGACATGTAAGTGAAAGATTAAAGTCGCACGAACGAAATCCAGTGCACATGAAATGCATGTATTCATGGAAACAAATGGAATGTAATTTAAAAAATCACAATACAATTGATCAGGCAAATCAGAATGTCATAAAATTTGAAGCAGAACGGTTAAGAAATGTTTATTCTTTAATTATTCGAACATAATTTAGCTTTTAGAGGTAATTTTGATACTTTGTACACAGCCCATAATGGTAATTTTTTTTTGGAATCATAGAATTAATTGCAGAATTTGATCCACTTTTAAAATATCATTTAATGCGATGTTCGGGAAAAAAATTATAGGTAAGAACCAAAACTCGTATCTATCACCCATTATGCAAAATGAATTAATTGATATGGGAACTAAAATTCAACAAAATATTGTAAATATGATACGACAGGCAAAGTACTATTCAATAATTCTCGATTGTACTCCTTATGTTAGCCACTAGGAGCAAATTTCAGTAATTTTGAGATTTTTACATATATTTGAAGCAGATATTGAAATTCGTGAACACTTTTTGATGTTTTTAACAACTAATGATACTTATAGTAAAGGCATATATTATTATTATTATTAGACACCTCCAGGGAGTCCAAAGACTCATCGAAGGAGGGCATCTACTCTACAGCTCTCCGTCTCCACCAATCGCAACTACTTTCAACTACACCAACGCCATCTACCGCCGATCCCCACCATTGTTTTCATAGACAATCACAAACATCCATGCCCACGACGGGATTCGAAACAGCAGCCTTTTGGCTGGAGAGCAAGTATGCTAACCACTCGGACAACCAGGCCAAGTGGCTATTTTATATGAAAATATAAAATCACTTTTGAACAAATTAAACCTTAAATTGTCAGATTGTAGAAGGCAAGGGTATGATAACGGAGCGAATATGAAAGGAGTATATAAGGGAGTCCGTGCTTACATTTTAAATGAAAACGAAAAGGCATTTTATACTCCTCGCACCTGTCATAATTTAAATTTGATTTTAGGGGATGTTTCAAAATCATTAATTATAGCAATAATTTTTTAATGTTATACAAAAAATATATACATTATTTGCTGCCTCAACTTCATGTTGGGACATATTAAAGAAATTTGTTAAACAATTAACTCCAAAACCATTATGTGATACAAGATGGGAATGTAGAATAGAATCAGTTAGAGCTGTACGTTTTCAAATTCCAGAATTTTTAAATGCACTAAAAGAATTATTTAAAACTGCATCAGATAATACTATCAAAGTAGAAGTGGTTTCAATATATGAACAAATAGATTCATTTGAGTTTATACTAAGCCTTGTAATTTGGTATGAGCTTTTGTCAAAAGTTAATTTAGTATGCAAAGTATTACAAAATGCAAAAATTCCCATAGACGTAGCAACTAAGCATATTAAAGAGTGTGCAGTACTTTGAAAAGCAGAGAAGATCAGGATTTGATAGCTGTTTTGAGATTGCTAAAGAATTGTCAAATCTATTAGAAATAGAAATAAAATTTAAAGAAAGTCGAGCACGTCGAAGAAAAGTATTTTTTGAAGTATATTTATGAATCACACATAGGTGACAACAAAGATAATTTTAGGATAAATTTCTTTTTTGTAATTTTAGATACTGCTCTACAATCTGTGAAAAAAAGATTTGAATTGTATGAAATTCACGAAAAATCATTTGGATTTCTTTATGATATGAAATTAATAAGAAAAATGACAGAAAATGAGAAAAGGGCCAACCACCTTATCCTCCATACGGTAGCGATTAAATGAAGACAAATCCTCGACACAGAAAGGTAAAAGAGCAGGCAAGGAATAAATAATTCTTTGAAATAACAATTAATAGCATTAAATATATACTGAACTCTTGTGGGCTCTGACAGAGGATGACAAAGAAAAGATTCTCTTCAACTTCATTGCCTTTCAAATACCTAGCAATAACAAGCAGAACAGAAAAATAAGCAACATCTGTGCTTTCATCAACTTGTATAGCAGGGAATTAGCTATCTTTAATTCTACCTATTACAATATCTCGAAGAATTCAGGATATGTTTTACGATGTTGAGGCCATAGTAATAGTTAGAATTACTATAAATAAAAGGTACAATAAAAGGGATAGTGTTCATTTTCCTCACATGTTCTTCTCCAAGCATACACAGAACGGCATCTTCTACATATAAAAAAATAAATCAGCTAACGCCTTTTATTCCCTTATCGGGAGTAGGCGAGGCCTTTATACCCTATCTAGCTTTTGGAGATAGCGGGCTGTTCAATCTCCACCGGTAGCCAATCAGAGATAGCTGTCCCATGTCTATCACTAATTATAGCAGCCATCGATGAAGATGGCTGGCAAACAAGTGCGCCATCTTTTGGTACCTAACCGTAACAAGATATGTTACTGTCTGCAATAATGTGGGTACTACAGTCGATTTTCTTGAGTTTACGTGATGAAAAACCTGAGTTTCCGGGAGGAAAAACCCGCTTGCACATGCCACAGATCGACTAAATCGGGAATCGGTCGAAGAAAGGCTTAGAAAAAGTTCCTCTAGTCGGCGACTAGACTTGAACTTAAGTCTGACTTCAAGCGACGAAGCGCAGAGGATGCAAGCACCACTTCCACTGAGTTAAACAGGTCTCAACATAAGGAGAAATTAATAATCTACATCTAGCAATACAATAAGTAATAAGATAGGATAGGCTCCATCCTAACATGGGCTCCAAGCATATTTTCATGATCTTTGTTAGCTGACAACAAGAACGATGTCATATTCCGATTATTCGCTAAGTGGTGAAAAATACTGCATTCCTTTCTTTTGGTTTCCCCATGGATTCTCTTCATGTTAGAAAACATTTAATTTTCTTGACCAAAAAAGCTCTGGAAAGACTTTTTAATGGGATTATATTGATCAAGTGCATATAATAAACAACTATGTTATACCAACTAGTTTCACCAACTAAGGCTGTTGGCATCTTCAGGGTACATAACTGATGTAAGGTACTAAAAAGTAAAAAACCAGAAAATTAAACGTTTTTTAACATGAATAGAATCCATAGGGAAACCAAAAGAAAGGTACGCCGTTTTGAACTCCTTAAATGTAAAAAAGCCAAACTACTGCATTCCTTGTTTGTACAGCTGGCATGTTTTGTTGGTAAATGCCACAAGAGTAAACAAGGTTTCAAGCTACCACTGGATAATATTTCTTCACACACTACACACTGGGACTTAGGACAGTCCTCATCTGCTATATACGAAAATCCATACTTCATGTATTCATCACAGTATTTTCTCTTTTTATCTGTACGAAGAACTGAAGACTGCCTTCTCACTGCTATGCTCTAGTATCTTGAGAAATTCTTGGTAATTAGTCACTATCCACATTATGTTTCACCTTTTTTACTGTTCCAATTTTCAACCACTGATTCATATTTGATAATACAGGAAGTGAAAATTAATTTAAAACGATGACAAAGAGAAGAGACGTAAAGTAGACCCAAAAGAACTCTCTTACTCATCACGAATGGTGGAGGGCCTCCCCACCATTTGCCAAAATAACAAAGCGATGGAACGGGTCTTTTAAATAACGAAGGAAATCCGCTCTGCAACTCGTCTTAGCGTTCAATTAATTTCACAACTTCTGACTTCTATCTTGTTTTATACTGTTGACGTATGTGTGTCTTTTTCTGCATTATTCAATTATTTTTTGCGTATCTCTAAATGTTCTAGTTCGTACCCCTGCGTACTCCAAGGTTGGGAATCACTGCTTTAGATGAACGTCATCAAAATTGTACAAAAAAAAAAAAAAAAAGGTTAGGGCCTGTGCAGCTCAGTGGATGTGGCATTTGCACTCGACGGTTGACCGCATAAAGGAAGACATGCTTTCGATTCTAGTCGGTGACTAGAAAAAATTTTTCTAAGCATTTTTTCGACCGATTCCCGAGAAAAAAACCTGATTTCCCCTGCCAGAGATTGACTAACACGGGCAAGCAGGCTTTTTTCTCCTGGAAACTCGGGTTTTTCGTCCCGTAAACTCAACAAAATCGATCGTCGAACCCACACTATTTTCAGACATTAAAAAATATTGTGTTAAGGTTAGGGACCACGAGTTGGAGGCATTAGTTGAGCCGCCTCTTCACTGTGTGCCGTTTAATTAATGAAAGCCCTGGGCCAGCTGTCTCTGATTGGCTATCAGTGAAGATTGAATTGCCTACTCAGTCTCCAAAAGTTAAATAGGGCTAAATTTTGTTCCCAATACGGAACAAAAAGGCTTTAGCTGATTTTTTTTAAAAGGTTGAATTGTTCAAATTGGTTGATTACACTTTGAAAAGTCTAAAATTAAAAATAATCGTTAACAAATAAATTATCTTGAATCAGAAATTCAAAAACGAATTTTATTTATTTTTTATTAGCTAACGCCTTTTTGTTCCTGCATAGGGAGTAGGTGAGGCCATTTTAGCCCTATCTAACTTTTGGAGACTGAGTGGTAAGTTCAATCTCCATCAGTGGTGCCCTGTACATAAGCAATGCAACACTGCAGCACCCCCCCCCCAAAAATGAAAAATTTAAATTTTGTTTGTGTTTATAAATAATACCAATGCTTACAACATTATATAAACGCAATACAACACGTTAAAGGTTAGAGCTTATGTTTCGACAGTGATTGAATAGTTAATAATTGGAATTATTCGATTAACACTTTAGATTACGAAACAAATACACTGCGATCTAACGCAGTGTCGGAATTATCACGGTCGACCAATCGCATCTAGACTCGCCGATATTCGTTTGCACTTGTGATTGCACGTTACAAGTCATTTGGACACAGCTCAGTTGGGCAGTGTATCGTATGCTTGCACATTATTTCTGTGAGATACAAAACTTTTATTATTGTGCGTGTTCATGGTGAGGGTGAACTATTTTTTGCAAATCTTATTTTATTCTGTTAAAACAACATATAATTATTTTTCATTATAGATACAAGGCTGAATTATGTCGAGTGTCACTGTTGAAAATATGAAAAGAATTATATTTTTTCAATTATCGTTACACAAAACAAATACACTGAGATCTAATGCATTGTCTGAATTATCGCGTTTGGCCAAACAGCCAGACTCGCGGATATTCGTTTGCGCTTGTGATTTGAAATTGAAGTGTGCAGTCGTGGCCGAGTGGTTAAGGCGATGGACTTGAAATCCATTGGGATATTCCCGCACAGGTTCGGTTCCTGTCAGCTGCATTATTATTTTTGGCCAGCCTGGCTGGCTGGCTGAGTGGTTAGTGTATCTGCTCTCAGGAAAAGGCTGTGAGTCCGAATCCTGCCATAGGCATGGATGTTTGTGATTGTCTTTGGAAATAGTAGTGGTGGTGGTTGGCGGTAGGTGGCGTTAGTGTAGTTATGGTCAGTTGGTGAAGACAGAGTTGTAGAGCAGGTGCCCTCCTTGATTGAGTCTTTGGACTCCCTGGAGCTGTCAAATAATAATTGCACGTTCATTCCGACACTGCTCGTTTGGGCAGTGTATCGTATGCTTGCACATGTTACTTCTGAGATACAAAACTTTTTTATTATTGGAGTTTGTTCGTGGTGAGGGTGAAATATTTTTAATAAAACAATTTTTTAATATGTAAATTTATTTATTAATAAATTGGTTACTGATTAGGAAAAAAAGAATTTTTAAAATTGTTTTATTTATTTTATTTTATTTTGTATATGCAACACCCCCACTTAAAATTTTCACTGGCTGCCACTGATCTCCACTGGTAGCCCAAGGTTATCACTAATTAATCGGTATTCAGTAAAGAAGGCGGCATGGTTGCTAACCCTAACACAATATTTTTAATGTCTGAAAATAGTGCGGGTTCGATGGTCAATTTTCTGAATTTATGGGAAGAAAAACCCGCTTGCCCATGCCAGAGATCGAATAACTCGGAAACCGGTTCAGAAAAGGCTTTAAAAATGTTTCTCTAGTCGGCGACTAAATTAGAACCAAAGTCTTTTGTCATGCGGTCTAGCGCCGTAGAGTGCAAATGCCACATCTACTAAGATACAATGAATTACTAACATTAAAACGACAAAAATTTAGACATAAAATAGTAAATAAATTCAAATAACTGAAATATTATTGAACAGTACTAGGCTATGCTCACAGGGCATCATAAAAACAAATATATGAACTTTTTTTGGAAAATGGACCGTACGGTACATTAAAATTACCTATAAATAAAAAATACAATAAATCAGCTGTCTTTATTCCCTTATAGGAAGTAGGCGAGGCCTTTCATACCCTATCCAGCGTTTGGAGAATATAAAATAAATCACTTGACTTTTATTCCCTGAAGGGAGAAAACGAGGCCGTTCTGGTCCTTACTTACCTTTTATTATTGTTATTTTTTTTTTGGACGATCGATACATAGTCAATATGGCGTTCCTAACAGCTAATCCAAGACTATCAATCATCATTTGGAAAGGAGTGTACTGTAGACAACTAATGCCATCTTATGGTCTCTACAGCCCTAACATTATACTTAAAAAAATAAGCTAATACCTTTTCATTCCCTTATAGGGAGTAGGCGAGGCCTACTAGCTTTTGGAGACTGAGTGGGCAGTTCAATCCCCCCCTGTAGCCAATCAGAGATAGCTGGCCCAAGACTATCACTAATTATAAGCCTCCACCAATGAAAAGACTGGCAAACAAGTGCATCTCTTGGTACCTAACTCTAACAGGATATGTTACTATCTGAATTAATGTGGGTTCTACGGTCGATTTTCTTGAGTTTACATGATGACAAATCCGAGTTTCTAGGGAAAAAATCCCGCTTACCCATGCCAGATCGACTAACTCGGGAAGTGGTCGAAGATAAGCTTAGCAAAAGTTCCTCCAGTCAGCAACTAGATGAACTGACGTCTACGTTTGGACGGCCTAGCGCAGATGATGCAAGCGCCACTTCCACTGAACTACACAAGCCTATAAATACTATAGTTTATTGTCTGAAATACTATAAGGTGGATTTTTTGAATTGCGAGATTGAGCTCTATTTGTCCATGGAAAAGATCGACTAACTGGGGAACTGGTCAGCGTTCCCGAGTTTAGTTCCTCTAGTCAGTGACTAGAACCAATGGAATACTTTTTCTTCTGGCAACCTATCACTATGGAGGTAAACGCCGCTTCTGGATGTTTACACAGCAGCCCTCATAATGATGGATATATGCTATATATTTTTAAATCATAGAACAATCGAGAAACAATAACTAGATTCGGTTTGTTCGTATTCATTTTTTAAAGTGAGTCATGCCACTGCGTTTCTAAATTTGAAAAATTCCGATTCTGTGTTTTATTTTTCTCCCCATTATAAAATATTACATTTTCCAGTTTTTTCTCTCTCTGTTGGATAGCACTATAAATAAAATTAAATGTGGATGACAAGTTACATTCAAGGATGTTATTAAGGCGATACACTCCTTAAAAGATTAATATATCACAGTATTAATTTCTCTTAACAAAATTTCAACGATAAACCATCAATACATAAGATGTTGGAAGTTTATTTTGCACTTGGTTAGACTATAATAAATTTGGTTTAATCCTTTACCCAAGTGTAGGCAAACAAAGTTTGCACCTGAAGTAGTTCAGGAATGAGGCAACTCGTAGAAAAGGTGGACCTAGCTCTCATCACTCCTTGTCTTAGTATCTCCCATAATGCAAAGCACATCTCCTTGCGGACATGTATACTGCTAAGCATTAAACATGTATACCAGTTTCGACCACTGTTGAGTTCTCATCAGTGTGAGACAGACCCAGAGTGGTGAAACTAAGGCAGAAGCAATGGAGAGGTCATCTTTACCTATACAAGTTGCCAACCGCTGTACCACTTTATTATTAAATTACTCTGGATTTAGAGAAAGATGTTGGAAGTTTATTTTGCACTTGGTTAGACGATAATAAATTTAGTTTAATCCTTTATCCAAGTGTAAGCAAACAAAGTTTGCACCTGAAAATATCTCCAGGACCGAGGTAAGGTGGGACATCACTTGGCAACTCGTAGCAAAGGTGGACCAAGCTCTCATCACTCCTTGTCTCAGTATCTCTCATAATAAAAAGCATATCTTGCAGACATGTATACTGCTAAGCATTAAGGGAAGGGCCACCACCCAGACCGATTTCGACCTTTGTTGAGGTCTCATCAGTGGGAGACAGACCCAGATTGGTGATACTAAGGCAGAAGCAATGGAGAGGTCATATTTACCTATATGAGTTGCCAACTGGTGTACCACTTATTTTTAAATTACTCTGGATTTAGAGAAAAATTCAGTCTTGAAGATATTTTCAGGGGCATACTTGATTTGCTTACACTTGGATAAAGGATTAAGCTAAATTTATTATAGTCTAACCAAATGCAAATTAAACTTCCAACATCTTTCTCGAAATCCAGAGTAATTTAATAATACGTTGGTACACCAGTTGGCAACTCGTATAGGTAAATATGACCTCTCCATTGCTTCTGCCTTAGTATCACCACTTTGGGTCTGCCTCCCACTGATGAGACCTCAATAAAGGTTGAAACCGGTTTGGTTAGTGGCCCTTCCCTTAATGCTTAGCAGTATACATGTCCGCAAGGAGATGTGCTTTGCATTATGGGAGATACTTAGACAAGGAGTGATGAGATCTTGGTCCACCTTTGCTATGAGGCACAAACTTTGTTTGCTTACACTTGGATAAAGGATTAAACTAAATTTATTATAGTCTAACCAAGTGCAAAATAAACTTTCAACATCTTTCTCTAAATCCAGAGTAATTTAATAATAAGGTGGTACACCGGTTGGCAACTCGTATGGGTAAATAGCTCTCAATTGCTTCTGCCTTAGTATCACCACTCTGGATCTCCCTCCCACTGACGAGACCTTAATAAAGGTCGAAACCGGTCTGGGTAGTGGCCCTTCCCTTAATGCTTAGCAGTATACATGTCCAGAAGGAGATGTGCTTTGCATTATTGGAGATACTGAGACAAGGAGTGATGACAGCTTGGTCCACCTTTGCTACAAGTTGCCAAGGGATGTACCACCTTACCTCAGTCCTGAAGATATTTTCAATCGGAAACTTTGTTTGCTTACTCTTGGATAAATGATTAAACTAAATTTATTATATCAATACAGTAAATAATACATTGACATACATGTTTTTAATCTCAGCCTCATTTACTGCTGATTTCTGCTCATTTTGGTAAGGTACATCCACAAATTATTATTTTTTAGTTGTTCGTAGCTAAAGTCTATATTAGGCTCGACATACTAAGTCACTTTTGAAAACTTTAAATTTAAAATTGAATTCACAAGTTAATAACCAATTACTATACATCTCTGTTCGTTCTCGTCCCATAGTGGATGGCATTGATTCCCCCACATACAAATTAGCTAAACATTTGGCCAAAGAGCTCACACACTATACTGGCAACACACCATCACACATAAAAAACTCAGCCCATTTCAAAGCCAGCATAGAAAACCTTACACTCCAACAGACTGACATAATGGTCAGCTTTGATGTCTCCTCTTTATTTATAAATGTCCCACTCAAGGAAACTTTAGAGCTAATCCAAGCTAAATTTTCTCCCGATATCTCAGCCTTATTTCAGTTCACAATGAACTCAGGATATTTCGTTTGGCAGGGAAAATTCTACAAACAAATAGAGGGGACAGCCATGGGTTCACCACTCTCCCCACCCTTGGCCAATTTCTTTATGGAGACCTTTGAAGAAAAAGCCTTAGCCTCTGCCCCACAAAAACCAACCATATGGCTTTGCTACGTTGATGATGTGTTCGCTATTTGGCCACATGGCTCTGAAACACTTCTCTCCTTCTTAACACACTTAAACAACCAACACCCCAGAATCAAATTCACTCTGGAAAAAGAGGAAAACAACAGCCTCCCTTTTCTAGACTAGTCACCTGCCAGCCTAATGGAACCTTGGTTTTCTCAGTTTACAGAAAACCCACCCATACAGGCAGATACATTCACCAACAATCCCCACCCCCTCACAACAATATGGAGTAGTGAAAACACTATACAACAGGGCTAAACTAATCTGTTCAAACGACTTGGCCCTAAACACTGAACTAAATCACATCCTCACACTTTCTCAGCCAATGGTTACCCCCTAAAAAAATCCAAAAAATATTAGCACCTACAAACCACAGATCCCCTCCCCACCTCCGCAACAAGGATTACTCTAAATCCATCACCTTTCCCTACATTCGAGGCACCTCGGAAAAGATTACCAAAATCTTAAAAAAACATGACCTGACCTCCTGTTACAAACCTTACAGAAAATTGGCATCCCTTATCCGCTCCACTAAAGACCAACCACTTCCCCTAGACCTACCTGGTGTATACCAGGTAGGTCTAGGGGAAGTGGTTTACAACTGCAAAATTACCCTTGCAGTTGTAAACTGTCTTACTTTGGCCAAACAGGCAGGACAGCGAATATCAGAATTTCGGAACACAAGGACTACATCCGTTTTCACAAATACAGTCATTCTGGGCTGGCGGACCATGCTCTGGATACACGCCACAGAATACGGTGGAAGAAAGCTACAGTGATACACCGTAGCAAATACAAATTTGAAAGACTCTTTATGGAATCAGCCTCAGCCCTAAGAAATTCTCCACACCTCAACAAATTTGGTTGTATGCGACTGCCCCAAATTTGGGAGGCCTATATCAGCAGACCTTCAGCCCAACGGCCAAGAACACCTACTTAGCCCGCTAGAGGGCACCATCAGGACTGTTAGGAGAACAATAGCTTCATCTCTTCATTCCCAGTTACTGTGTTTGTAGTGCCTACGTGCACGTGCTTTTTTGTAAGTTCCTTTAGAAGATGGCAATGTGACATTGCCGAAATATCGGAAAATATTTATTAAAGTTAAATTTAATTTATATCCTTAACTACGTTGTTCAATTTCTTAAGTGTTTTAATAAAACATCTCTGTTCGCTTGGACTCTTGGGCAAATTCATTCAATGGTTCGAATATGTGAAATCAATATCTTACAGAAAATGGAGGCTGCACATTTCTCTATGAAGTGCTATATATATATATATATATATTTACGTTTCGATTCTAACCACCCATTAATATTTATTTATATCATTTTATGTACATGAACTTTCATGTTTTCTGAATTAAGTTGAAAAAAAAAACGATTGTAAACAAACATATTATATAATACAAACAATAAACGAGTTGGGATTAAGAACATGAAGTGGACAGCAAAATTAAAAGAATGTGGAAAGAGACGCATTGAAAAATAATTCCTTGCAGAATGTAGTAACAATTATATTCAAAAATTAGTCGAAATGGGTTGAAAGTCCCATCGTTCAACCGATGCCTATGGACTGGACGAGAAAAAGAAAATTACCCCTGATGGGTTGTTTTTTCCTTTTGCTCTAACTAAAGCACAAAATACAAGTCTCATTAACTGGATTGAACGTTTAGGTTTGTTGAATAATGTATCGAATAAAAAAGGCAGAGCACCTGTGTAGCTCAGTGGAGATGGCATATGCCTTTCACAGTGTTAAATCGCCCTAAGAGAGAGAATCCTAAATTCTATTTTAGTCGCCAACTAGAGGAACGATTGTAAACAAGCACCAACTAAGCCTTTTTTCGACTGGTTCCCGAGTTAGTCGATCCCTTTCACTGGCAAGCGTTTTTTTTTTTTTCCCCTCCCAGAAACTCGGGTTTTTCGTCCTGTAAATTCAAGAATATCGACTGTAGAACCCACACTATTTTCAGACAATAAATAGTGTTAGTATTATGGCCCACGAGATGGCAGTTACTATGTATAATTAGTGATAGTCTTGGGCAAGCTATCTCTGGTTGGTTATCAGTGGAGAATGACCTCCCCCCCCCTCCATCTCCAAAAGTTAGATATAGAGCTAAAACGGCCTCACCTATTTCCTCTGCAGGAATAAAAGGTGTTAGCTGATTTTTTTTATTTTTTTTTTTAAAGGCAGACACATCATATTCAACGTAGAAGAATATCATGGGCCTGCTTTTTTGTATTTGTCAAGTTATAGCAAGTCGAAATTTGGGCCCAACACATCTCGTAATAAGAGGATTCAGTGGAGTGTTGGAATGTTTGGCTTAAAAGTCACTGCCCATATCTTGATAAACACAAGGGATAGAATAAAAAAATACGCTAATACCTAACATCATGAATGACACTACCAATCTACAGGCATCATAGTTTTCAAGTACCTGCATAGATGATTTGAATAAATGTCCCTGACCATTCCAAACATCCAGTACTTAATGCTTTCTCTGTCATTTCTCCAAATGTCCTAAGACAGCACTCCAGAGCTGTCTCCTGTTCTACATCCTGGAAATTAGTCCATCACCAATCTATTCCCAAGAAGTGTGATAAATCCTTACCATGCAACTACCACCCAATACCTCTCTTCTACTGGAGTGAACCATCAACATCCAACTACAATGAAAGTTAACTAATAAATGACTGCTGGTATGGATTCTACTAATACTATTCAATAGGGGATCTGCTCACCTATATCTCTGAATAGGTAACATGAAAAAGTTGCAATCCTAAGTGGTTACACTAGTTATATCTATGGCTGTTGACCAGGGCTGGCACAAGGGGCTATTAAGCTCCAATTATTCAGTCTGTCCCATGAACTGGAACTGAGTTGCCAGTTTTTCTTCACTGGATGCATATTGCATACAATGGTGGACAGTTCTCTATCTTCAAACTACAACTAATGATGGCATTCTGTCCTCTCACTTGCCTTGTTTCTTCTATTCATCAATGACTTGCTCCAGGTGACATTCAATCCAATACACAGTTTTGCAATGACAATACACTACATTCCTTCTTCTCTGTAACCTAAATTCTGATCTCCCACCCATTATTTCATTGGACTCAGATAACCTTGTCAATTTCAATACCTGCAAAAATAGAGTTCTGCTTTATTTCTCACAAAAAACAACCCAAATCTCTAGGCAAAATGAAATTTCTTTCCTTGGGATTACTGTGGCACCAAGACTATTGGCATAAGCACTGCCTCTAAGGAATCAAAAAATTTGGGATTCCTTTCGCTAAAGGCATTACTTTAGCGAAAACAGCTAAATCTGAACAACTATTAACCCTGCACAAATAAATCTGCCTGTCCAGAGTACTGCTCACACATTAGGAACAGTGTTACAGAGTTCTCTATAAATACTCATCTCAACATAGAAGAAAACGATCACTGATTAATAACTTATCTCTTACCACCTCACTCTTCTATAGACATTTAGTATCTACTAAATGCCTATGCTAAATCTACTAAATCCATGATAAATGTTCATTAGAACTAGCATCAATAATTTCCCCTCTATCAAATCCATATGTGCAAGATGTCACCCACTCTTCCCCTTCACAGTACAACTTTATGCTCATAGAACAAGTTTCTCTACCTCCTAAATAGGCCTTCAAATCTAATTTGAAGAAGTTCCTCCTTTCCCAAATCTCTTCCCATACATAGACCTAATGTACTATAGGTGGACCAGTCAAACTCTTTTATGGGCCAACCTAAAAAAAAAGATTTATTTTTGCCAATATCTATCATTATTGGTAAATATCAGAAATTGAGATACAAAGTGTAGGAGCTATGGTGTCCTCATTGTACTTCTGCATATTACTGTAATCATACTTCCTCCATGCAAAGATTAGAAAGAAGCAGGATTATTCACTGGTTGTCAGAAATCCTCTTGATGCATTAACATCAAGTTGGTTCTGTGTACTGTATTTAGTAGTTTGCCTACAGAATCACTTTGATGGAAGAAATAGTGGCTCCCTACTCAAATACAGTGTCCCCAAAAGTTACCTGCATTATATATGTGTAAAAAGAGAAATGCATAGAAAATGAAAACAGCAATGGCAGAAGCCACTTATACCTTGAAGTGGGGTATTTCACTTTGTGATATTCATAAATGATGAATATCACAAAGAATAATACCTTAACTGATATATGCAGTTAAGGTATTATTCTGATTATTAGTGTCTTCTCCTGTCACATTCATCTATCAAGCATCAATTATTTTTACTCTAATTATGATTAGAATTATTTACTGATCTGTTACTTTCAGTCCAAGAACAGATATCTTTACTGGAACTATCAGTGTTCTAGATAACTAGAGTACCGTTATCTTCTCTCATTCACTTAAAATCTCATCGATTCCTTCAATTTTTGCTTCAGTGGCCTTCTAACCTAAGCATTGGCACTAAACTCATCGCTGATGTAATCCTTTCCATATTGCTTGAAACTAGTGAACTCAGACAAGAATGGTGCACAGTATCCATTTTTGATAATTTACGTTTTGCATTTCTGTTGTACCATCATATTCATTTGTAGTGATGCCATTTCTGCTGTTTGTTTTCAAGATGATATTGTTGAATAAAAGATATGCAAGGTATATATATATATATATATATATATTTAGTTAATTTCTTCCCTCATATTAGATATACTTTCAGTAACTCCAGAGTTCAATGATCAATTTGGATTGTTCTGTTCCTAGTCATACTTGTAATGCATGGATTTTATTTAAAAAAAAAATAATAAAAACACCAACAAATGTAAAATATCACAAAGTATCAAAAAGGAATAAATATAATCAAGAAAATATAAAATAATGAGGAGAAAAAAATCGCAATATAGAAAATACTACTAAATACAGTTGAAACATTTTCTATATATGCTACTTGAATGAGATTGTCATATGCTAATTATTGCACTACGGGAACAAGCAATTCAGCTTTCATTGCAGTTGTAATGTTAAACTGTATTATTTATTATTTTTATGGCTATTTAGCCTAATTTTTGTTTAGGAGTACCACTTTTTTATACTGGCATTAGCTTTTTACTCAAATTTTAGGGCATTACTTTTTTTATATGGACAGATATATGAAAAATATATAGGAAGAAAAATACACAGGAAAAAAAAAACGGACATACTTTTGTGGGATGTTGCTGGCTGTCTTCTTTTTCAGTGGCATCCCAGCATACAGCGATATACATTCATTGTTGAAAGAAGTATGACTGACTGAATGGAAGGAGGGTTGGAAAAGTGAGAGAATAATTTGTAAGGCAAGAGGTTTATGAACTTTTTAGAAAAACACAGTTTTTTATATTTTTTAAATTATTAAAGGGGGGCAGAGAATATTTTGGGATGGGGGTGAACATAGAAATCTTTGGGGAAGAAGAAGGATATTCTGGGATAAAATCAGAGGTGGGAGAATGGGATGCGAGCCATTTTGACAGTGCATTGTCTTCGGAGTTCATGGGGGGAAGGCTTTTTTCCCTTCCTATATATTCTTCATATATCTGTCCATATAAAACATCATAATCAAATTCTTGCCATGTACCCTTAACAGGTATATGGGATATGATAGTACTACATGAAAAATTTACATCATTACCAACTTCCTATCTACAATTTTCCTCCAAATCCGTAAATCAGTCTGTTACTTGTCAAGACTCCAACATTATCAGATCTTATATTTCTATCATCTAAGGCACTTTGCACTGTATCAATCCACCTATACCTTGGTCTTCCTCTGTTGTTTTCCTGCCAACCTGGCAGAGAACACTTGTTTTGCTAACCTTTCCTTGCCCATTCTGCTTAAGTGAGCATACCACCTGAGATTAGCTCTGCTAAAGCATTCCTGGATGAAGAACAATGAAACTTCTTTCCTAATATCCTCATTTTTAATATATAATATTGCCATTGATGCCATCTGTTCACACCTATAATCTTTCTCAGGACTCTCATATCAGAGGTCTCTAGTCTTTGGTCAAGTGTTCTACTTCTGACCCAGCTCTCAGATCCATAAGTTAAAACTGGTTTGAATACCGTCTTGTACAGGGTGTTCGGGATAAATTTGACAGTTTCGTAAGGAAAAAGAAAATCTTCTTTGTATCTATTAAATTTAATGAATTGACAAAAAAACATTACAGGCAGAGTTAATTACAATACTATCAACAAGATTTACTCAAAATAACCACCATTAGCATCGATCACAGCTTCAATTCTGCTTCGGAACCTCGAACAAGCTGATGCTACAGTCTCCCTGGGAAGGGCCGCAAAAACTGTTTTAATTTTATCCATTAACTGGGCTTTTGTATTACTGGAAGTGCGATTGGTGTCTTTTTCAACTGAGCCCCATACAAAATAATCCATGGGGTTAAGGTCTGGGGAGTTTGGAGGCCAAACATTTGGACTGGTGAAGTCGTAGAAATTTTCAGACAACCATATTTGACTTTTCCCAGAGGTGTGGCAAGGGGCCGAATCCTGCTGCCATACATACGGCCTACCATTGGCTACCCTTGTTATCCAGGGCTTGACTACAGTTAGCAACTCCACGAACAAAGCCCGAATTCCAATGCCAGGGTTCTTCAACACCTGTTCCTGCAGATTTGCGAGGAATTCTGCTGTACGAACGCAATCAGATCGTCTGCTAGGGATCTTTCTTCTTGCTACATCCTCGTAGTCACCATTGCAAGTCTCTAGTTCATGCCTGATTGTTTTTACTGTATTCAGGGAGCATTGGGCAGCAGTCGTAATATCCTTATTTTGATGGCGGGCACGAATCATCATGATACAAGTTATTCTCTTCCATGATTCAGGTGGGTTCCAGCTATCCATCCTTTCTGACATCTTGTATATGAATGAAGAAGGGTCCAAACTTTTAAATGAAGAGAAGTGTGTGTTAATACATGTAACTTACGGAAAAATATAATTAATTATAAATATGTCAAATTTATCCCGAACACCCTGTATATACAGCTAATTTAGTATTCTGATTAATTTCTCTTATTCCATATGAATTTATTCATTTGACTTCCTACCATACCAGCTTTGTTGATTCTGTTATCTATTTCCATATTTAATTTACCATCTTCAATAAAAATCGTGCCTAAGTAGCTGAAATGTTTTACTTGTTCCACAGGTTCTCCATTCACAACACAGTTGACATTTTCAACGATTCTACCTATTTTCATTGTCTGTCTTTTTAATGCTGACCTTCATACCATATCTATTACAACAGTTATTCAATTTTGTCAGGGAATCTTGCAAACTTGTAGCAGATTTATTTAAAAATATAACATCTTCCGCATAAAGCAAAGAGCTGACATTAACATCTCCAATTCTGATATCATGTTTAACACCACTTTCCTTCATAATGTGATCCATATAGATAATGAACAGAGGGGATGATGTACATTCTTGTCTCACACCAGATTTAACATTAAACAATCTTCCTGTACTTCTTCCATTTCTAACTGCTGACTTGCAACTCAAATAAAGACTAAGTATTGCTTGATATAATGCCACATTGACACCAAATAACTGTAGCGTATTGAATAGCTTCTCTTTTGGCACTTTGTCATATGCCTTTTCCAGATCGACAAAACTTAAATACAGATCTTTGTTATATTCCCATGATTTATCCACTATTTGTCGTAAAGTGAAGATCTGAACCTGACAGCCTCAATTTGGACTGAATCCAGCTTGTTCTTCACCAAGCTTCTCTTCCACAATTCTTCTCAACTGTTTCTCAAGTATACTGGCATAAATCTTGCCCGGAACACTCAGTAGGGAAATACCTCTGTATTTCTCAAATTCAGTTTTATTCCCCTTTTAATATATGGGTGCTATTAGAGCTTGACTCCAATCATCAGAAATTCATCCCTCTGTCCTGGCCTTCTGAACTATACAGTGCAGCCACTGTAAGACTTTTATACCACCATACTTAAGCATTTCTGGTCGAATATCATCTACTCCTACTGCCTTTCCACATTTCAAGCCTTTGATGGCTTTTTCTACTTCAAGTATGGATATGCGTGTTCAGTGTTTTTTTTACCACTGTGCTATTACTGCTCGTTTCATGTAGCAATTTTTCGAAGTAATTAATCCATACTTCAAGGATATCTTTTTCTCCTGTTTTCATGTCACCTTTATCATCTCTAATTCCTTTTACCGCAGTCTTTCCTCCATTTCTAAGCTTCTTCAACAACCTCCAAAATATCTTACCACCTTCTTGATATTTATTTTCTATGTTCTTGCCAAAGTCCTCCCATGGCTTTTGTTTTGCTAGTTTTACACACTGTTTAGCTTTCTTACATTTGTCTCTGTATTCTCTAAGAGCACAAGCTGATTTACTTGCCAGGAACTTTTGATATGCTTTCTTCTTTTCCTTCACTGCCTCTTTAACTTCCTGTGTCCACCATGGAGTTCTGATTTTTCTATGCTTGCAGACAACCTCACCACATGCCTCTCTGGTTGAATTAATAAGGGTTTTCTTCAAGGTTTGCCGAATCTCCAAGGTTTGGTTCTTGTTCTCAATATAAAACATAATGCCCTAAAATTTGAATAAAAAGCCAATGAAATAAAAAAAGGATTACTCCTAAACAAAAATAGGCTAAATAGCCATAAAAATAATATTTACTTACAGGAGTAAGATGGGAATTTTTCATGATATATGGATATTATTATTTTTAAATTGTAGTTTGAAAAACTTCCATAGTAATAACAGGTGAACAGTGTTGCATGCTTAAGAATATAACTGTAGTTGTCTATTCTGATTCCACAAAGTGTAACACCATTTAAATAAAAATGAAACTGAGGTGGTTGAAATTGGTCTGAACCTAGATGATTACAGGAAAAGACTGGATATAATGGTGAGTCAGCCAATGAGAAAAATATTTTAAATACATGCAATTATAAAGAAATGTTTAAAAACTCACCTGCTTCTGTATATACTTAGATATCCTTTATTCAAGTCAGGACCTGCTATGACATTTTTTGAAAACTAAATCCTCTAATGCATTTTATTATTCAAAAGGAAAAATTTCTTTAGCACTAACTTTTAGAAATAAGTAGGAAGTTATTCCTTGCTGTCATTATTAATAGTTGAACTCATGGTTATAAATGAAGACGTGTCTTCATTTATAACCATGTAGTGCTATTATAGTCGCTACCACCTTCCTATCAACAATTTTCCTCCAAATCAATCTGTTATCTGTCAAGACTCCAACATTATCAGATCTTATATTTCAGTCTTCTAAGGCACTTCATTTTTTACTGTAGCAATCCACCTATATCTTGGTCTTCCTCTCAGTCTTTTTCCTGCCAATCTGGCAGAGAACACTTGTTTTGCTAATCATTTCTTTCCCATTCTGTTTAAGTGATACCACCTGAGATTAACATGGATGCTAATAATGTCAAGTTCTTTCCTAATATCCTTGTTTTTAATATATTGCCATTCATGCTATCTGCTCACATCCTTAATCTTCAAGTTTTTTTTTTTTTTTTTATATTTCTAACCTAGTTCTCAGATCCATAAGTTAAAATCGGTTTGAACATGTCTTATACAGCTAATTTCTCTCTTATTCCATATGAATTTATTCAGTTAACTTCCTACCATACCAGCTTTGTTAATTTTGTTGTCTATTTCCATATTTAATTTACCATCTTCACTAAAAATTGTGCCAAAGTAGCTAAAATCTTTTACTTGTTCTATAGGTTCCTCATTCACGATGCAGTTGATATTTTCAATGGTCTGCCCATTTTCATCATCTTTGTCTTATTGCTGATTTTATACCAAATTTATAACAGTTATTCAATTTAGTCAGGGAATCTTGTAGACTTGTCCTAGATTTATTTAAAAGTATATCATCTGTATAAAGTAAAAGGCTGAGATTAACATCTCCAATTTTGATATTAGGTTTAATACTGCTTTCCTTCATAATGTGATCTATATAGATAATGAACAACAGAGGGGATAATTTACATCCTTGTCTGACACCAGATTTAATATCAAACCATCTTCCTATACCTCCTTCACTTCTAACTGCCGATTTACAACTCAAACAGAGACTATATTGTTTAATTATAATGCCTCATTGACATCATCTAACTGTCGTATTTTGAATAGCTTTTCTCTTGGCACCTTGTCATATGCCTTTTGCAGGTCTATAAAATTTATATACAGATCTTTGTTATATATTCCAATGATTTCTCAACTATTTGTCGTAAAGTGAAAATCTGATCTTGACAGCCTCTATTTGACCTGAATCCCGCTTGTTTTTTTACCAAGCTTCCTTACCGCAATCCCTCACAACCGTTTCTCAAGTATACTTTTTGTAAATCTTATCAGGAGCATTCAGTAGGGAAATGCTTCTAATTCTCACATTGTCTTGGGTACTATGAGAGTTCTACTCTACTCGAATTCATCCTTCTGTTCCACTGCAAGACTTTTATACCTCCATACTTCAGCATTCTGGTTGATATCTACTCCTGCTGCATTTCCACATTTCATGCTTTTGATGGCTGTTTCTATTTCAGGTGTGAATATGTATTCTTGGTTGCATGCCTGTTGAGTATTTTTTTTTACCACTATGCAGTGACAGTTTTATTTAGAATTTTTTCAAAGTAATTACTCCATACATCAAGGATATCTGTTTCACCAATTTTCATATCACCTTTATCATCTCTAATTCCTTTTACATCACTCTTTCCTCCATTTCTAAGCTCCACCTTCTTGATATGAGAAGAACTGCAAAATACACATTATTAGATCAAAAAAAGGAATGAAGACATTTTAAAAGAACTAAAAACAAAATCAATAGAAGAAACTAATGTTAAACCAAATGGCCAACACCCGATATCCAAAACAAATACTAAAATATAAGTTAATTGGAAAGAGAAGGCAGGGTAGACCTCAAAAAAAGGATATTGGATGGATAATGAGACTGGAACAGACCAATATTGTCTATACCTGCAATTAGTGTTATGATGGTGTTCAGCTGTTTTTTTTTTTTACAGGGTTTAGCTTTCCTAAATTTGTCTCTGTATTCTCTAAGGGCACAGGCCGACTTATTAGCCAGGAACTTTTGATATGCTTTCTTCTCTTCCTTCACTGCCTCTTTAAATTTCCTGTGTCCACCATGGAGTTCTGATTTTTCTATCCTTGCAAACAACCTCACCACATGCCTCTCTGGCTGAATCAATGTTTTCTTCAGGGCTTGTCACTGAATCTCCAAGGTTTGGTTCCTGTTCTCAAACTCTTTCATTTTTTCTTGAATAATGTTTGTGTAGTCTACAGTTACATCTGAGAGAAGCTCAACTTTTTTGTTTTAAAACTTTCTTACATGTTCCTCTTTTCAATATAAAATTCAATTTCATCCGACTCAAGACTAAACAGTGATCACTTCTAATTTCAAATTCTCTGCACACTGTCCTCAACCAGTGAGAAATCATCACTATCAACAAAACATAGTGAATGACTTTTCTTATTCCTTGCCTCTTCTCTCCATGTGAATTTGTGCACATTTTTATGTTGGAACATTGTGTCAGTAATCAGTCCATGTCCTTAGCAGAAATCCAACAGGTATTTGCCATTATTATTAGCTTTGCCCTTTTCTCTATATTTTCCCCAAATATTTCTGTATGTCTAACAATTTCCTACTCTGCTATTTAGATCCCCAACAAGGACCAACTTTTCCTTTTTGATTTTGTTAGTTGCTCTTTCTAAAGCCTCTCAAAAAATTCCTCCACTCTACCTTAGTAGAACCTTCTGTGGGACCATAGGCACACAAATCTTGTCCACTTCTCCATTCTTATATTTGCCCACATCACACTACACGATATTGCCTGCCATTCACGAAGATAGCCTTGTATTTAGTGTTGAATACTATGGCTACTCCTTTTCCTTGATTGGCATTGCCTGAGTATAATATTTTGTATTTATTGTTCAGAAAGATCTCACCAGTTTTTGTCTTTTTTGTTTCAGCCATCCCTATTATGTCGATCTGGTACTTATCCAATTCCTCGGCCAGCTCCATTTCTTTGCCATTCAGGCTTCTTATGTTGATAGTACTGATCTTGAACTCTGGTGATGCTGAGTTGGGGTGTGTTAGAATTTCATGTCAGTAATTTCAGACATGAAATTCTGCATGTTGTACTATCATTTTATTTGTGATTTAAGGCAAGAGAGAGTACAATTTGGTTGGCTAAGTCCCAAATTGCCAGCCATTCATTGCACATTCAGTATCCAGGTAGATACCTAACAGGGTGCACCACAAGAAGGTGAGGATTGTTCATTAGGTCAGAAGCTCTGGTCGGTTCTCCACATTCCTTTAAAGGCTATGTAGAAGTCTCCTCTCAGTTATATAGCTTTGACCCTTAAGCACCCCTTTTTCTGAAGCTTTGTGGTTAAAAACCAATTGAGAGAAGATTTCAAATTATCTGCAGAGTTTGACTAACTTGAAAAGTAGCTAAAAATGTCCTAGAAAGAGTTCTTTAAATGGTAATTAGGACTAGTTTATTAATATTTCTCTTCTAGCATTATAGAAGTATTATATAATGCAACTAAGGATTTTATATAAATAAATTCCTTAATACCTTTATTCCCAAAAGGAAGTAGGCGAGGCCATTTAGATTTAACTTTTTGGAAACTGCAGGTTATGCACTGCAAGCTGTTAAATACAATTTTCAGAGCTGCTGAAAAAATTTTAAATATTTAATCTAAAAAAATAAAAATGCAGATGGAATTTAGTTTTCAAAGCAACTATACATATAAAATGGATATAAAAATAAATGAGACCAAAAGAAAATGCTGTAAATAGTGGAAACACAAAAGCACATTGTAGGTATCAGTGGCAGCACGTACATAAGCACTGCGACACTGCAGCACCCCCAAGGAAAAAATGAAAAAAAAATCAAATTTTATTTATAAATAATAACAATGCTTACAACATGTTAAAGGTTACAGCTTATGTTTTGACATTGATTGAATAGTTAATTAGAATTGTTCGATTAATGCTTTAAATTACGAAACAAATGCACTGTGATCTAACGCCAATAGTACGTCATTCCCAACAGTAACTGCTCAAACGGCAGTGTATTTTTAGTATGCTTATGCGCTTTATTTCTGTGAGATATGAAACGGTTATTATTGGCACGTGTTTGTGGTGAACTATTTTTTTGTAAATCTTATTTTATTTTGTTAAAATAACATTCATTATATAGACACAAGGCTGAATTATGAGTGTCACTGTTGAAAATATGAAAAGAATTATATTTTTTCCATTATCGTTACACAAAACAAATGCACTGCGATCTAATGCCAATATTCGTTTGCACTTGTCATTGCTATTGATACAAAACTTTTATTATTGGTGTTTGTTCGTGGCAAGGATGAAATATTTTTAATATGCAAATTTATTTATTAATAAATTCATTACTGATTAGGAAAAAAAAGTGTTTTTTATTATATATGCAGCACCCCCACTTAAAATTTTTCACCAGCCGCCACTGGTATGGATTCACTATAATTTGGAGACTGAAAGCTTTTCTGCAAGTAATTTATAAAATCAAGAAGAAAATTTAGTTATTCTGCAAGCTACATTTAAAAATTCCTAATCTTTCATAAATTAGTAAATGAATACAAAAGAACCAATGTGTTTAATGTCTTTTTAATATCAGAATTCAATTTTAATAAAGATCAAGATTAGTCATATTAAAAACTATTTTATTTTTCAGCAAACTTACAGATATTGCATCGAGTAATTGGCTACCATCTGTACTTTCACTTCATGACAGTGATAAATTCAGGTTGTACTATATCTTAGTAGGTTACAGTACTCAATATACAGACAATGCATTTCAATACTATATTCCCTTCTCCCACTTACAGTACATATGCCTTAACATAATTATGTGGTAGCAGATCAAAAAAGCACAGCTGATTTACATCAGTCAAGGATGCAAGTTAAAATTAACTAGAGATCAATCTGTGAAAGGAAGAATTATACATCAAAAGAATCAAGACTATCATACAGCAGGGAATATTATACTGACTGTTGAGTGTACAGTTTTTTTTTTTCCCAATATATTCTCTATGTTGAAATGAATTTCTACAAATTCAGTATTTTCTAATAAAAATCATATGCTCAGAAATATTTCTTAAGTAGCAGTTTACTACTGTATGTTATTAGTAAATAATTTAAAGAAATATCTATTAAATTCTGGACTTTTACTTATTCACGAGTGAAATTTCTAAAATTATAATAAACACAAATGACAGAAAAAAAGATTTCTACAGCTGAGGCTATATACAATCTATATAAAGACATACATATACCTGTGTGCACATAAAATACAACACTTTCAGGCTTGGAATATATTGCAGTAGAATCTAATTACTATACAGAATAACTGTGCACATAAAATAAAGTATGCATCTGTTTGATTACATATATAATCAAGTAAAAACTTTGTTAAATAACTTATATTATGACATATCAACATATACTACAATCACCAGCATTTCAATGCATAAAGTTCTTAGTATAAGCACTTCAAATGAAAATACTGAGATTAAGAAATTTTCTCACATATAACTAAGTTCTAATATAAATATTAATCACCAATATCAATATTTGTACTTCACAAAAAATCCTGTTAAGTTATTGCTTTAAAATTTAATGCATCCCATTAAATTAGGATGGGAATGAGTTTATATAAAATATAGTATTAAAAAACTTTCTAAAAATTCAGTTGAATATAACAAAAAAAGTGTTTAAAGATATATTAAAAGCTTAATAGAAAGCTGTTCATAAAATGTAAAGATTGTAAGTACAAAAATTTGGCACCCAACAGCCATTTGTAGCAAAGTTTTCTGGATAACCAATAAAATTTAGGAAATAAAACCAGAAGGAAACATCAATTTGAAGCATGCAATAAACTGACTATACTTTAAAATGTAGGAAAACTGGAAACCAACAAAAAAAACATTTTTGAGAATATTGAGTCGACAGTTTTTGGATATTAATTATATTGACTATAATTTGAGATTGGCTTTATATATATTATATTACGAAACTCAAGTTTCATTTATGTTGTGTGTTTTTGAGACAGGAATTGCAAATTCCATATTATACAAAAAAGGAAATGATTATTGTAAAGAACATCAGTGAATAAATATTTTATGGCTGGTCTTAAGTTTTATATTTTAATAACTCTAAAATGTTATTATAAAATAATGTATACTTCAATTAAAAAAAAAACCGCATTTAAAACTTTTCTCAAGACAAGCTATTCTATTCAAGTTCAATGCTAGCATAACATCAAAATAAATGTTCTTTAGATGAAATCATAAATTAAGAACTGATAAAGCAACAGATCAGCATATGGTTGCTATGGTTATTTTTATATTAAAAGTGTTGAATTGTACTGTCAGAGAAAAATTATCTTAATCTGCATCACACATTTTAAAATCTGTAAAGATATATTTCATTATGAAATATTAATTGGTAGTTCAAGTACTTTCCATCAGATTTCAAAAATTTGATTGCAGTTTAGTGTAATCAATTTTTTTTTTTTATGAACTAAAAACAAGAACCATTTCAATGAAATACTGAAGCAAATATCAGAAAACTTTATCCAGGTTAAAGTAAAAATCACTATAAAAATTCTAATACATTATTTTGTATTAGTATTCTCAGACACATAGATGAGCACAGATGCATATCACTGTTCAAGTTCTAAAAATTTGGCAAATAAGTCTATATCCTCCATCTTGTCAATGCAAAAATCAGGGAAAAATTAATGAATCATTTAGCTTCTTTTTAAGTTATTAGTCCAACAACAGCATCAGTCAAATTACATTAGAAAACCATATAAAGCAGCTGCTTTATCATTGTTAGCAAATCATGCTCACTACTAAACAGGGACATATTCTCTCCCTTTTCCTTTATATAAAAAAAAAACAAAAAAGCTGATGATTTCATCTGGTGCAAATGGTAATAAGGAAGCCAATAATACCTGAGGCTGGAGTGGTGTAGCATCCACTAACTGGATTAAGTGACAAACATTCAGAACTGGCAAGGTATAGGATAATCTTGCTCAAAGCATCAAAACTCAAATTGATGGTAAGAGTGTGGGATTATATAATCCTTGATAGATGAATGTAGTAAAAATTTCAAATGAACTATTTTCTAATTGTACAAAGCAGAGGAGCAAGTAGTAGTAGTATCATGGTGTATAATTATCACATTTGTCATGATTTTTAGCCAGTCAGGGACATAAAGACCTGTTGTGTACGACTTCTGCTTTATTTTTATGGTAATGAATGTTAATTGTAACAATGCTTTATAAAAAAATCATGCATCTACTGTATTTGTCTTACTATGTGTTTAATGACAATTTGACCCACATGGATCAAATTTAATTAAATATATTTACATTGTAAACATATTTACAGTATTTAATATGTATCCATTAAACACTGCAAATCAGATTCTAATAAGGTATTTACCATATTATGAGATGTGTGTATATATATATATATATATATATATATATGCATTCTAAAGGATTTTTATGGGCTTAAGGCAATAACAGTGCACAAGACTATAGAAATTTTCTATTGACAATTATTACTTCACGAAAATAGAAATGTAAGTTTGCTAGAATACATAAATTTAACAGCTATACTTTTTCTTAGACTTAATAGGAAGACTAGTTAACTAATACCATGTTTTCAACATTATGAACAATCACTGAGCTTTCTCCTTCATTAATTTCTGAAAATGTTATGTGCAAATAAATATACAATTTAATATAAGAAGTGACATACATATTGCTAATCTTAATTTATTGATAGTAGTTATGAAAGTGAAATATTGCCTACTGTAACTAAAAAAAAAATAAGATTTTTCTACTTTTCCTAAGAATTTAAGGTGGTATATTAATGAAACTGTGCAAACATCATATCTTGAAATGTTATTAACTAATATCTTGTACCTGGAGAAGTAATACAATAAGAGACATGGCTTAAATACCTAAGCAAGTATACTAGAATGCAGTGATAGTAAATATATTACATGATGATGAGAGTGACTATAGCTCTAAAGAGTGCTTTTCTAATAAATAACCTTCAAACTGCTTTTATATGGAAGTATGCAGATTATCACCTACATACTTTTGTATGGATAAGATCAAACAGATAAGATGTATACACATACTAGCAAGATTCTATATATACATTTCCAGCCTCTATGTATATATCAGTTATAGTTTCATGATTTAAAAGTACTATCAAAGGGGAACCATTTATTACAGTGATTGTCAGCTACTACCAATACTGCTACTATCACCATCACAACTAAAATTTTGATTAGTTATATCAATGATCTTTGAAAAATAACTGCTATCATCTGTGCTAGGATTCTGAGAAAAAGTGAAATAACTAGAGAAGTGTTAAATACTAGTCATATATAGATAATTTAAATGAACGACCTAATAACTTTTTTTTTCTTTTCTTTAAGAACTCTTAATGCCAAACTAACAGCAATCAAGGAGTACACATAAATGATATTGACATTTCAGAACAAAGCAAAGAGAAGAAATACAACATCACTATCATATAGATTAGTTAAGCAGAGTAAAAAAGTGATTCTAGTGATATGACCTTTTTATTTGTGCAAAATAATACTTCTGAAAATAGGCAGTTGTACACATATTTCTCCTGGATAATTTTCTATACATTACATGAATAAATTATTAGTTTTTTTTTTTTTTTTTTTAAATATATGTTGATCTAAAATTGTATCAAGAAGAGTAAACTTCAGATTTGATAACAAAATTATAAATCTGGATTTTATACAGAAACTAGCTTAATCCACTGGAAACTCAATATTATACAGCTTATATACCTCAATAAATCACCTTTCTCAACTGATCAGAGGCAAGCACCTACTAGTCAAATCAATTACGTTGTTAGGTAACTGGTTTATAATATAAGCTGGTGTTTATAATATAAGTGAGTGACCAGGTATGGGCTTAATATCATATTAGCATCACTAAATATTCACTAATATTCATAAAAAACACAGTGGACACTACTGGGGTTTTTGACTGCATACTAGTTTCAAAATTTCTTTTCAGATAGAAATACAATGAATATTAAAATAATATTAAACTGCAAGTAATGATCATATCCAATGCGAACTTCAATATAAAAAGTAAAATAATTATATAACAGTTACATATCGCATGCTATTCATTGTTGCTTTTCAGGCAAGGAATTCAAGCTCATAATTTTGTATGTAATCATGGACATGCAACAAACTGAAAACAAAGCCCATATGTTAATGAACTTAACAGTTGAGTCCACTGGCATATGTTGTTCCTCTGAGTATTAAATTCAGGTGCCATATTACAACTTACACATTAGTATATGCATTATGAAGTTAAGAATAACTTCAGACTAGTATCTGTAAGCAAAAACCTAAAAATATATAATCACTGAAAGAAATCACAGTGAAAACCTAAATTCAAGCAAATTTTATGACAAAATTATTTTAGGATAATGCTTAACAGACTTAAAAACCCTTTTTTTTCACATGAAGTTAGATTACTATGAATTTATTAATTTTTTATTTAAGTAACATTTAGATGCTCCCATTTACTCTAATTTATAGAGAAAAAATATCACAGTACTATTAAGATGGTTCTGTAGAGGATTATAATCAAACTTAATATACTGCTTAGGCTAAGTGACAAATTTTTAAAATTATTTTTGAAGCATATGTTTTTTTCCAAAAAATATTTTCCTGCATACTGTGTCATACAAATGACAAATTTTACTTCTTGCAATATTTATTAGAAATAACCTCACTTATATTATTTTTTAGGTTTTCAACACTTATTTGTTAGAATTTAAATATCCCAAAACTATCAAACAAATAAATAGAATCTTACAAGCTAATATATATCTAATACAATTCAAAAAAAGTGGACAAAGTTTTCAAATTACCACTATTTAAGACAACACTACAATATGCCAGTATAGAATAGCCAAAAGCTTTCCTTTGAGAAGCTGATAAACTAAACCAATTCCTACACTGGTAATAAAGATTTAATGTGGAATTGTTTTCATATTACCAAAGTTTTATATATTCTTAAAGATTAAAATTGGCACCAAAATTATGTAATATGTAAGTTGATAGTGAAATAAATGACTCATGAAATAAAAATGTTTATTCTTTATTAATGCAATACCTTAAAATTGTGTAAGATCTTTAAGATTCACTGCATATGCTGTAAAGTATTCAAATGATTACTACAATTTTCCTGACAAAACTCACTTAAAATAACACAAAGTATCCAATGAAATAACTGTTTCTCTTGTTTTTGTATAAAAAGACCTTTCAAGGAAAAAGTGCAGTAATCAATCTTTTTCATTTGTGATCATTAATAAAAAGCCATTTACAAATTTTTTTTTTTCAATATTCATTGGTATATTATAAAAATGCCTATTTAAATAGTTTATTATGCGAGTTCTTTCTAGATCTACTCATTTTGTCATTCTGCTCGCCTATTAAACATTAGATGCTACAAAGTTCCACATTTTACTTTTATGATATAAAAACTTAAAGGAAGTTAATAATTTTGATTTGCAGCAAAATGCTGTAATAATCTTAAATATCTGTTTTGTAAAATTATTTTTTATGCAAAATAGTCATGATTCATTCATATTCACTAATGAATGATGAACAGAGAAACAGGGATATAATGAGTGTACCTTTTGCAAAAAATTCATTTACAAAAATGTTCATGTCATATACAACTTTATCATTATTTTAAATGTAATGATTTTATTTCTGACATGTTTCTCTTTTCAAATTTTTATGTAGTAAAACAAAACTGATTTAAATGAAATGCCATTCAGCCTAATCCTTATTTTCATGACACACAACATGGAATTAGAATTGGTATTGTGCAACGATTTTAAGGAAATATTATACAACAGATTTTTGTAGCAACTATTTGATTGTCAGTATTTTTTTTTTACATTTACAAAAAGAATTTATAACAGTAATAGTATTTAGGCATATGCAGAAAAACAAATAATTACATCAAAGTAAAATTTCCATATGATAAACAGAAGGATAACAATTACACAAAGAATAATTTAAAATCTTACAGCAGTACCAATCCTTTCAATTGTTAACTTAGTTATTTATAAACATGAGTAATTTACAAGTCAGAATCAGCATATACAAAGTTAGACAGTTGCAAAATGTTGCCATGTTGAAACCCAGAATATAAACAAAAGAAAATGACTCTGGTATATTCAAGGCAATGTCCAATCACATTACTACTTCATGATTAAAACTGAGAAATCATCCATTCCAGCAGTAATGACACCCTGAACAATAATCAAGATGTCATTACATTATAAAAGTTTTCACCTGCTAGTCACAATGTTACACAGTCAAATGTGACGGTTAAAATTCAATGCTTCTAATGAAGTCCTATTCACAAATGTTTACACAAGCTGGCACACATCTGAAAAATAAACAAATGCTAGTGATTATCAATTATGCAAACAGAATACAGCAAATTTTTCTGTGTTAAATAATTACAAATCTATTACATGGTTAATTAAAAATCTATATCTAAACAAATATCTCAAGACAAGACACTTTAAGTGAGAAAAACCCAGGGAACCTTGTTCTGCAAGAATAAATATGGTTTTTATGTTACTATAGATTCAATCAAGCGAGGCAGTATCATCACATTGAGCAATGAATGTTATATCATTTTTTATCATCATTATCAAATTCCTGACATGTACCCTCAAGGGGTGTACAGGATATGATAGTACTACATGAAAAATTTACATCATTACTAACTTCCCATCTACAATTTTCCTCCAAATCAGTCTGTTACTTGTTCCTCCCAACCTGGCAGAGAACACTTGTTTTGCTAATCTTTTCTCTCCCATTCTATTTAAGTGACCATACCACCTGAGATTAGCTCTGCTAACGCATTCCTGGATGTTGACAATGTCAAGTTCTTTCCTAATATCGTCGTTTTTAATATGATATTGCCATTGATGCCATCTGTTCACGCCTCTAATCTTTCTCAGGACTCTCATATCTGCGGTCTCTAGTCAAGTGTTTTACTTCTGACCCAGCTCTCAGATCCATAAGTTAAAACTGGTTTGAACACTGTCTTGTATACAGCTAATTTAGTGTTCCGACTAATTTCTCTCTTATTCCATATGAATTCATTCAATTGACTTCTTACCATACCAGCTTTGTTGATTCTGTTGTCTATTTCCATATTTAATTTACCATCTTCACTAAAAATCGTGCCTAAGAAGCAGAAATGTTTTACTTGTTCCACAGGTTCTCCATTCACAACACAGTTGACATTTTCAATGATTCTACCTATTTTCATTCTCTTTGTATTGTTGACCTTCATACCATACCTATTACGACAGTTATTCAATTTAGTCAGAGAATCTTGCAGACTTGTAGTGGATTTATTTAGAAGTATAACATCTTCCGCATAAAGCAAAGAGCTGACATTAACATCTCCAATTTTGATATAATGTTCAATACCATTTTCCTTCATTATGTTATCCATATAGATAATGAATAATATAGGGGATAATGTACATCCTTGTCTCATGCCAGATTTAACATTAAACCATCTTCCTGTACTTCCTGCAATTCTAACTGCTGACTTACAACTCAAATAAAGAGTAAGTGTTGCTTGATATAATCCACCATTGACACCATATAACTGTAGCGTATTGAATAGCTTCTCTCTTGCCACGTTGTCATATGCCTTTTCCAAATCGACAAAACTTAAATACAGATCTTTGTTATATTCCCATGATTTATCCACTATTTGTTGTAAAGTGAAGATCTGATCCTGAGAGACTATTTGACCTGAATCCAGCTTGTTCTTCACCAAGCTTTTCTTCCACAATTCTTCGACCGTTTCTCAAGTATACTTGCATATATCTTACCAGGAATACTCAGTAGGGATATACCTCTAATTCTCACATTCAGTTTTATTTCCCTTTTTATCTATTGGTACTATGAGAGCTCTACTCCAATCATCAGGAATTCGTCCCTCTGTCCAGGCCTTCTGAACTATACAGTGCAGCCACTGTGAGACTTTTATACCACCATACTTCAGCATTTCTGGTCGAATATCCTCTACTCCTGTTCCTTTCCACATTTCAAGTCTTTGATGGCTTTTTCTACTTCAAGTATGGATATGTATTCCTGACTGCATGCCTGGTCAGTGTTTTTTTTTTTTTTTTTTTTTATCACTGTGCTGTCATCACTGCTTGTTTCATTTAGCAGATTTTCAAAGTAATTACTCCATACTTCAAGGATATCTTTTTCTCCCATTTTCATGTCACCTTTATCATCTCTAACTTCTTTTACAGCATTCTTTCCTTCATTCCTAAGCTTCTTCAACAACCTCCAGAACATTTTGCCACCTTCTTGATATTTATTTTCTATGTTCTTGCCAAAGTCCTCCCATGACTTTTTTTTTTTTAGCTAGTTTTACACACTGTTTAGCTTTCTTACATCTGTCTCTGTATTCTCTAAGAGCACAATCTGACTTATTTGCCAAGAACTTTTGACATGATTTCTTCTTTTCCTTCACTGCCTCTTTAACTTCCCGTGTCCTCCATGGAGTTCTAATTTTTCTATCCTTGCTGACAACTTCACCATATGCCTCTCTAGCTGAATCAATCAGGGTTTTCTTCAAGGCTTGCCACTGAATCTCCAAGGTTTGGTTCCTGTTCTCAAACTCTTTCATTTTTTATTCAATACTCTTTGTGTATTTTAGTCTACAGTTCACATCTGAGAGCTGCTCAACTTTTATTCGCTTTATAACTTTCTTACATGTTATTCTTTTCAATATGAGATTCAATTTTATCCTGCTCAAGATTAAATAGTGATCACTTCCAATTTTGAATCCTCTGTACACTCTGGTGTCTAGCGCCAGGGAGAAAACATCACTATCAACAATAACAGTCAATGAGTCTTTTCTTATTCCATGCCTCTTCTCTCCATGTGAATTTGTACACATTTTTATGTTGGAACATGGTGTTAGTAATAACTAGTCCATGTCCTGAGCAGAAATCCAACAAGTATTTGCCATTATTATTAGCTTTGCTCTTTTCTGCAAATTTTCCCAAAATATTTTTGTATGTCTGACAGTCATTTCCTACTCTGCTATTTAGATCCCCAACAAGGACCAACTTTTCCTTTTTCATTGTGTCAGTTGCTTTCTCTAAAGCCTCAAAAATTTCCTCCACTTCTACCTTAGTAGGATTTTCTGTGGGGCCATAGGCACAAATAAGTCTCATTGTCCAGTTCCCCATTCTGATATTTGCCCACATCAATTTACTTGAGACTGCCTGCCATTCAAGAAGATTAGCCTCATATTTTGTGTTGAATACTATGGCTACTCCTTTTCCTTGACTGTCATTGCCTGAATATAACATTTTGTATTTGTTGCTCAGAAAGATCACCAGCTTTTGTCTTTTTTGTTTCAGTCACCCCTATTATGTTGATTTGGTACTTAATCCTCAGCTAGCTCCATTTCTTTGCAATTCAAGCTTCTTATGTTGATAGTACTGATCTTTAACTCTGGTGATGTTGAGTTGGGGTGTATTTTCAGATTTGTTCCAGTAGCTGACTTTTCACTGTTCACCCTGGTTCCCTGGCAAAAACAACGTGGACCTTGTTTAATCTGGAGACGCCCCAGCCGGCATGAAATTTTGTCATGTTGTACCATCATTTTGTGTTTGGTTGCCAATAGGAATACAATTTGGTCGGCTAAATCCCAAATTGCCTGTTCATCCTTGTTCGTTCAGTGTCCAGTATAGATACCCAACAGGGTGCACCACGAGAAGGTGAGGATTGGACATTAGGTCAGAAGCCATAGTCGGTTCTCCGCATTCCTTTAAAGGCTGTGGAGGTCTCCTCTCAGTTATACAGCTTTGATCCTATATCATTTTTTTAAATTAAAATTAATTGTAATTATGAAAACATTGACAGTTACAATAAATATGGTTATCCTATTCAAATCAGAGTTGACAATTTGATTGATGAACAACAAAATTAAAAGACTGCAGGTCTAAAGTCCAACTTATTTCTGAAAATTTGGTTAGAAATAAACAGGTAATCAAAGCCTGAAGATCACAGACAGAAAAATTAGGGGAGTGAATAGATGACAATCATATTTAAAATGAAGGAACTTGACAATGCTAGCAATCAAGAATGGATGAGCAGAGGTAATTCAAGATGATATAGTCACTTAAACAGAATGGAAAAAAGTTAGCAAAACATGAACACTGTTTGATGCCAAGATGGCTAGAAAAAGACAGAGGAAGACAGAAGTACAAGATCTAAACAAACTGATGCAGTTAGAAGTGCCCTAGAAGACATAAATACAAGATCTGATAATACTGGCGTATGTATCAACAAGTGACGGAATAATCTGGAGAAAAAACTATTAAACCCTTTATGAGTACAAAACAGGAAGTTGATTAACACTGCAATCAAACCAGAGCAATAATTTTATATGTATATATTTCTAGCACACGCCATTTCTGAAAAGAACAGGGGAAGGAGGGAGCAGATTTGTAATTCAGACATTACTATTTGAAGTCTGAAATTATTAAATTCCTATAATAACTGTTGACAAGAGTTGCATTCCCAAACTGGCCTTTTCCATTAAAAATTGAAAAAATCTATTTCTAATGTAAAAAGCCAATTTGGGAAAGAAAGGAAACTGAAAACTGTATAAACAATATATATATGTTGCTTAATGGTCAAAACCAAATAACTGGGAGGAGACCACCACATGACCTTTAAGGAATGTGGGAAACCAAATTGGGCTTCTAACCTAATATCCAATCTTCATCTTCACATGGTGCACCCTGTTAGTAGGTATTACTGGGTGCTGAATGAACAAGAATGAGCTGACAATTTGGGACTAAGCCTCAAATAATACTCTCTATACTTAAACCACAAATATATATGATGGTACAACACGATGAGACTATGCCAGCTGGAGTGTCACCCAGTTAAACAAAGCCCCCACTGTTTTTGTCAGTGGATCAGGGTGAACAGTGAAAAGGTAGCTACTAGAACAAACTCCATCATCTAGTAAAAGAAGAATAAACCAAACATCAGAAGAATTGAAGATAGAAACCATCAATATAAGGAATGTTAATAGAAAGAGAATTGAACTTGAACTGGAAAATGTGGACATAACTGGCATTACTAAAACAAAGAAAATAAAAACAGATGAGATCTTACTAAATAAGGATAGGGTGTTATATTAGGGCAATAATGATCAACAAAAGGAAGGAGTAGCAATAGCATTCAACACCAAAACACAAAGATAAACTTCTTCATTAAAAGGGTTTCAAGTAGTTATGTGGGCAAACTTCAAAATAGGGAAACGGACAATGAAACTTATTGTCCCATAGAAGGTTCTCTTAAGGAAAAAAGTGGAGGAGTTTTTTTTTGAGTCATGAGAGCAAGCAGCTAACAAAGAAAATGGAAAGAAGTGGTCTTTGTTGGAGATCTAAACAGAGTAGAAAATGAATCTCCATCATATGAATCTGAGAAAAAGGGCAAAGCTCATAATAATGGTAAGTATCTGCTGGATTTCTGTTCAGGATATAGACTAGTCATTACTAACACCATGCTCCAACATACAGATGTGCACAAGTTCATATTGAGAGAAGATGCAAGAAATAAGAAAAGCCCAATTGACTATGTCATTGTTAATAGTGATATCTCCATACTAGTTCAGATACAAGAGTGTACAGAGGATTTGAAACTGGAAGTGACCATCAAAGTAGAATAAAAATGGATATCATATTGAAAAGAACAGTATGTAAGAAAGTTTTAAAAAGGATTAAAGTTGAGTAGCTTTCACAGGTAAACTGTAAACTCAACTATACAAACATTATTGAAGAAAAATTGAAATATTTTGAAAACAAGAACCAAACCTTGGAGTCTGTGACAAACACTACAGAAAACATTGATTCAGATAAGGGGGGGGGGGGGCATGTGGTCATATGTGTCTGCAAGGATAGAAAAATAAGAACACCATGACAAACAAGATGTTAAAGAAGCAATCTCCTAGACAAAAAGAAAGCAAACTGAGATTTCCTACCAAACAAGTCAGCAGATGCCCTAAAAGAAAGGAGAAAATAATGTAAGAGAACTAAGCTAAACAAGTCATACAAAAAACAAATATCAAGAAGATGGCAAAATGCTCTGGAAGATATTGCAAAAAGCTAAGAAATGAAGGAAAGAGTACTATAAAAGGATATCATTTATCAAAAATGATAAATGTGACAAACTGAAAATAAGGATATTCTAGATGCCTGGAGTAATTACTTTGAAAGAGTGCTAAACAAAACCTGTCAGAACAGGGGTACACATCAATACTTGAGGTAGAAAAAGCCATCAAAAACTTTAAATGTGGAAAGGCAGCTAGAGTAGATAACATTCAACCAGAAATGTTTAAATATGGAGGTATTAAAGTTTTGCAGTGGCTACACTGCATAATTCAGAGACCCTGGTCAGAAAGTTGAATTTCAGATGATTGGAGTGGAGCTCTCGTAGTTCCATCTATTAAAAAAAAAGGAATAAAGCTGAATGTGAAAATTAGAGGAATTTCTCTACTAAGTGTTCCAGGTAAGATTTATGCAAGCATACTTGAGAAGAGATTGCAAAAGAGAAACTTAAAGAACAAGTTTGATTCCAAGTAAATAGAGGTTGTCAAGATCAAATTTTTACTTTATGAATGACAAATTACTGGGAAATCATGGGAATATGACAAGGATCTGTACTTTTTTTTTAGATCTGGAAAAGGCATATGACATGATGCCAAGAGAAAAGATTTTCAAAATACTACATTATATGGGGTAAATGGAACATTATACATAACAATACATAATCTATATTTAAGTTGTAAGCCAGCAGTTAGAACTGAAGGAAATATTTTGATGTAAAATCAAGAGTAAGACTTCTTTATATGGATCACATTATGAAAGAGTCAGATTAAATCAGATATTAAAATCCGAGTCTCCCAGTGCAAGTCTCTAGGGTTTTCTAACTAAACTGCATAACAGATGTAACAAATTTGGCATGAAAATCAGCAGTAAAAAGAAAACAATGAAAATAGGCAGGAACATAGAAAATGTGAGCTGCATTCTCAATGAAGAACCTACAGAATAAGGTTTAATTTTAACCCTTATTCTGTAGGTTCTTCATTGAGAATTTATATGAAATAAGAGAGAAATTAGTCAGAATTTCTTGTATATTGCTAGATTAACAGTGTTCAAACCAGTTTTAAGTTATGGATTATGTGAGTTAGAAGTAAAACACTTGGTTAAATACTAGTGAGACTATATGAGAGTTCTGAGAAAAATTGGAAGAGTGAACAGAATTCAGTGACAATCATATTAAAAATGAAAATTAAAAATGACACATTCAAGAATGTAAGAGCAGAGCTAATCTAAGGTGGTATATGGCCACTTAAATAAAATGAGTAGGGAAAGGTTAGCAAAATAGGTGTTTGATCCCAGATGGCAAGAAAGAGCATCTAGGTAGACTAATTCAGTCAGAAGTGCCTTAAAAGCATGAAATATCAGATAGAACATATTGGAGTGCCAATAAGTAATAGATCAATTTGGAAGAAAATTGTTGAGAGGAGATTAATAACAATGTAAACTTAATCATGTAGTACTGCCATAGTAGTCTGAACACTCCTTGATGATACGCAGCAGTAAATTTATGATTGTTTTACACATTCATACCTAATATATATGTAAAACAGTGATAAATTTATCAATTTTTAATTGATAAAAAACACCCCACCATCTAAATTGGAGATTAAAAAAATGCTATTAAAGAAATGAAAAATGGGAAAGCAGCAGGACATGATATCACAGCAGTTCTAAAATCTGACACCACAACAATCACAGATATGCTCTACCCACTTTTCCAAGATATATGGCAGAAAAAGACATTTCCTAGGGATTGGAATAATAATAACTGGAGGAGCATAAACCTGCTATGTGTCATTAGCAAAATCATTTCTTCATCATCAAATTCCTGACACATGTACCCTCAATGGGTGTACATGAAATATTTACACCATTACTAACTTCCTATCTACAATTTTCCTCCAAATCAGTCTATTACTTGTCAAGACTCCAATATTATCATTATCAGATCTTATATTTCTATCGTCTAAGGCATATTGTACCGTATCAATCCACCTATATCTCGGTCTTCCTCTGGGTCGTTTTCCTGCCAACCTGGCAGAGAACACTTGTGCTAATCTTTCCTCGCCCATTCTGTTTAAGTGACCATACCACCTGAGATTAACTCTGCTAACACATTCCTGGATACTGACAATGTCAAGTTCTTTCCTAGTATCCTCGTTTTTAATATGATATTGCCATTGATGCCACCTGTTCACGCCTCTAATCTTTCTCAGGACTCTCATATCTGCGGTCTCTAGTCTTTGGTCAAGTGTTTTACTTCTGACCCAGCTCTCAGATCCATAAGTGGTTTGAACACCGTCTTGTATACAGCTAATTTAGTGTTCTGACTAATTTCTTTCTTATTCCATACGAATTTATTCAATTGACTTCCTACCATACCAGCTTTGTTGATTCTGCTGTCTTCCTTAATTTATCATCTTCACTAAAAATCGTGCCTAAGTAGCTGAAATGTTTCACTTGTTCCATTTTCAACAATTCTACCTATTTTCATTGTCTTTGTCTTTTTAATGCTGACCTTCATACCATATCTATTACAACAGTTATTCAATTTAGTCAGGGAATCTTTCAAACTTGTAGTGGATTTAGTTAGAAGTATAACATCGTCTGCATAAAGCAAAGAGCTGACATTAACATCTCCAATTTTGATATCATGTTTAATATCACTTTCCTTCATAATGTGATCCATATAGATAATGAATAACAGAGGGGATAATGTACATCCTTGTCTCCCACCAGATTTCACATTAAACCATCTCGATGTACTTCCTTCAATTCTCACTGCTGACTTACAACTCAAATACAGACTAAGTATTGCTTGATATAATGCCCCATTAAAACCATATAACTGTAGCATATTGAATAGCTTCTCTTTTAGCACCTTGTCATATGCCTTTTCCAGATCGACAAAACTTAAATACAGATCTTTGTTATATTCCCATGCTTTCTCGCCTATATGTCGTAAAGTGAAGATCTGATCCTGACAGCCTCTATTTGGCCTGAATCCAGTTTGTTCTTCACCAAGCTTTTCTTCCACAATTCTTCTCAACCGTTTCTTAAGTATACTTGCATAGATCTTGCCAGGAAAACTCAGTAGGGAAATAACTCTGTAATTCTCACATTCAGTTTTATTTCCCTTTTTATATATGGGCACTATAAGAGCTCTACTCCAATCATCGGGAATTCATCCCTCTGTCCAGGCTTTCTGAACTATGCGGTGCAGCCACTCTCGAGACTTTTATACCACCATACATCAGCATTTCTGGTCGAATATCATCTACTCCTGCTGCCTTTCCACATTTCAAGACTTTGATGGCTTTTTCTACTTCAAGTACGGATATGTATTCCTGACTGCATGCCTGGTCAGTGTTTTTTTATTATCACTGTGCTGTCATCACTGCTTGTTTCATTTAACAGATTTTCAAAGTAATTACTCCATACTTCAAGGATATCTTTTTCTCCTGTTTTCATGTCACCTTTATCATCTCTAACTTCTTTTACAGCACTCTTTCCTCCATTTTTAAGGCTTCTTCAACAACCTCCAGAATATCTTAACACTTTCTTGATATTTATTTTCTATGTTCTTGCGAAAGGTCTCCCTTGACTTTTTGTTTAGCTGGTTTTACACAGTGTTTCGCTTTCTTACATTTGTCTCTGTATTCTCTAAGAGCAAAAGCTAACTTATTTGCCAGAAACTTTTGATATTTCTTCTTTTCCTTCACTGCCTCTTTAACTTCCAGTGTCCACCATGGAGTCCTGATTTTTCTATCCTTGCAGACAACCTCACCATATGCCTCTGGCTGAATCAATCAGGGTTTTCTTCAAGGTTTGCCACTGAATCTCCAAGGTTTAGTTCCTGTTCTCAAACTGTTACATTTTTTCTTCAATAATCTTTGTGTATTTTAGTCTACAGTTCACATCTGAGAGCTGCTCAACTTTTATTCGCTTTAAAACTTTCTTGCATATTATTCTTTCAATATGAAATTCAATTTTATCCTGCTCAAGACTAAATAGTGATCACTTCCAATTTCAAATCCTCTGTACACTCAGGTGTCCTGTACCAGGGAGAAAACATCACTATCAACAATAACATAGTCAATGAGACTTTTCTTGACTTTTCTTATTCCTTGCCTCTTCTCTCCATGTGAATTTGTGCACATTTTTATGTTAGAACATGGTGTTAGTAATAACCAGTTCATATCCTGAGCAGAAATCCAGCAGGTATTTGCCATTATTATTAGATTTGCTCTTTTCTCCAAATTTTCCCAAAATATTTTTGTATGTCTGACAATCATTTCCTACTCTGCTATTCAGATCCCCACAAAGGACCAACTTTTCCTTTTTCATTATGTCAGTTGCTTTTTCTAAAAGCATCAAAAAATTTCTCCATATCTACATTAATAGACCCTTCTGTGGGACCATAGGCACAAATAAGTCTCATTGTCCAGTTCCCCATTCTCATATTTTCCCACATCACTCCACTTGGGACAGCACGCCATTCAAGAAGATTAGCCTCGTATTTTGTGTTGAATATTATGGCTACTCCTTTTCCTTGATTGTCATTTCCTGAATATAACATTTTGTATTTATTGCTCAGAAAGATCACCAGTTTTTGTCTTTTTTTGTTTCAGTCACCCCTATTATGTCGATCTGGTACTTATCTAATTCCTCAGCTAGCTCCATTTCTTTTCCATTCAGGCTTCTTATGTTGATAGTACCGATCTTTAACTCTGGTGATGTTGAGTTGGGGTGTGTTTTCAGATTTGTTCCAGTAGCTGACTTTTCGCTGTTTGCTTTGGTTCCCAGGCAAAAACAACAGGGGGGGGGGGGTCTTGTTTAACTGGGTGATGCCTCATCAGACATGAAATTCTGCATGTTGTACCATTATTTTATTTGTGGTTTAAGCCAAGAGAGAGTACGCTGTTCACCCCGGTTCCCTGACGAAAACAACGGGAGCCTTGTTTAACTGGGCGACGCCCCAGCTGGCATAAAATTTTGTCATGTTGTACATCATTTTTTTATTTTAGTTTAACCAATAAGTATACAGTTTGGTCGGCTAAATCCCAAATCGCCAGCCCATCCTCGTTTGTTCAGTATCCAGGTAGTTACCCAACAGTGTATCTACCCGGATACTGAACCTCACCTTCTCGTGGACATTAGGTCAGAAGCAATGGTCGGTTCTCTGCATTCCTTTAAAGGCAATGTGGAAGTCTCCTTTCAGTTATACAGCTTTGACCCTTAAGCACCCCACTCACGAATCTTTAATATTTTAAATGAGGGCATGAGAAGAGAGCAGTCTCATTTTAGGTCAAATAGGAATGCCATAGAAGATAAATTTAAGATTGTTTTATATATGTATTATTTTTAATCTTATACAGGAAGGATATAACAAATTCCAATGCCAGGTGCTGCAAGATGGATATTTGTCACAACTGAATCTGGAGTGCAGCAAGAATGTCTGCTTTCTCCCTTATTATTTATGCTAGTGCTAGATCGTGTACTAGAACAGATAGTAATGAAACATGCCAAAAGGAATATTATGGAAATCATTAAAACTTTGGGTGATCTAGACTATGCAGATGTATGTCTAATTGCTCACAGACATGAGGATATCCAAAATAAACTAACCACATTACAAGAAGAATCGCTGAAAGTTGGTTGGAAAATAAGTACAAATACAATAGAAGAAATACGAATCAATGTGAACAATAAGACACAAAGTACAACTGAAAATGGAAAAACCAAAACTGTTTCAAGTTGTACATATCTCAGCAGTATTTTATCTGCAGATGGAGGAGCAAGTAGACATGTTCACATAAGGATTCAAAAATCCAAAAAGTGCATAGGGGTGCTTAAGGGTCAGAGCTGTATAACTGAGAGGAGACCTCCACATAGCCTTTAAAGGAATGTGGAGAACCAACCAGGGCTTCTGACTAATGTCCAATCCTCACTTTCGTGGTGCACCCCGTTAGGTATCTATGGATACTGAACGAACAAGGATAGGCTTTCAATTTGAGATTTAGCCGACCAAATTGTATTCCTATTGGCTTAGACCACAATATTAAATGATGATACACCATGATAGAATTTCATGCCAGCTGGGGTGTCGCCCGGTTAAACAAGCCCCCCCCCCCAGTTGTTTTTGCCAGGGAACCAGGGTGAACAGCGAAAAGTCAGCTACTGGAACAAATCCTAAAACATACTCCAATTCAGTATCACCAGAATTGAATATCGGTACTATCAACATAAGAAGCCTGAATGGAAAAGAAATGGAGCTAGCTGAGGAATTAGATAAGTACCAGATCGACATAATAGGGGTGACTGAAACAAAAAAGACAAAAACTGGTGAGCTCTTTCTGAGCAATAAATACAAAATGTTATATTCAGGCAATGACAATCAAGGAAAAGAAAGAGTAGCCATAGTATTCAACACTAAATATAAGGCTAATCTTCTTGAATGGCAGGCAATTTCAAGTCGAGTGATGTGGACAAATATCAGAATGGGGAACTGGACAATGAGATTTATTTGTGCCTATGGTCCCAAAGAAGGTTCTATTAATGCAGACATGGAGAAATTTTTCGGTGCTTTAGAAAAAGCAACTGACACAATGAAAAACTGGTCCCTGTTGGGGATCTAAATAACAGAGCAGGAAATGATTGTCAGACATACAAAAATATTTTGGAAAATTTGGAGAAAAGAGCAAAGCTAATAATAATGGCAAATACTTGTTGGATTTCTGCTCAGGACATGGACTGATTATCACTAACACCATGTTCCAACATAAAAAGGTTCACAAATTCACATGGAGAGAAGAGGAAAGGAATAAGAAAAGTCTCATCGACTATGTTATTATTGATAGTGATGTTTTCTCCCTGGTGCAGGACATCAGGGTGTACAGAGGATTTGAAAATGAAAGTGATCACCATTTAGTCTCAAGCAGGATAAAATTGAATTTCATATTGAAAAGAAGAACATGTAAGAAAGTTTTAAAATGAATAAAAGTTGAGCAGCTCTCAAATGTGAACTGCAGACTAAAATATACAAACATTATCCAAGAAAAAATGAAAGAGTTTGCAAACGGGAATCAAACCTTAGAGGTTCAGTGGCAAACTCTGAAGAAAACATTGATTGATTCTGCCAGAGAAGAATGTGGTGAGGTTGTCTGCAAGGATAGAAAAATCAGAAGTCTCTGGTGGACACAGGAAGTTAAAGAAGAAAGCATATCAAAAGTTCCTGGCAAATAAGTCAGCTTGTGCTCTTAGAGAATACAGAGAGCAATGTAAGAAAGTTAAACACTGAGTAAAACTAGCTAAATAAAAGTCATGGGAAGACTTTGGTAAGAACATAGAAAATAAATACCAAGAAGGTGGCAAGATATTCTGGAGGTTGTTGAAGAAGCTCAGAAATGGAGGAAAGAGTGCTGTAAAAGGAATTAGAGATGATAAAGGTGATATGAAAACGGGAGAAAAAGATATCCTTGAAGTATGGAGTAATTACTTCGAAAAATTGCTAAATAAAACTAGCAGTGATGACAGCACAGTGATAAAAAAAAACACTGACCAGGCATGCAATCAGGAATACATATCCATGCTTGAAGTAGAAAAAGCAATCAAAAGTCTAAAATGTGGATAGGCAGCTGGAGTTGATGATATTAGACCAGAAATGCTCAAGCATAGAAGTATAAAAGTTTTACAGTGGCTACACTGCATAGTTCAGAGGATCTGGAGAGAAGGACGAATTCCAGATGATTGGAGTAGAGCTCTCATAGTACCCATATATAAAAAGGGAAAACTGATTGTGAGAATTAAATTACTGAGGTATTTCTTTACTGAGTGTTCCTGGTAATATTTATGCCAGTATTCTTATTCTTGAGAAATGGTTGAAAAGGACTGTGGAAGAGAAGCTTGGTGAGGAACAAGCTGGATTCAGGCCAAATAGAGGCCGTCAGGATCAGATATTCACTTTACTACAAATAGTTGAAAAGTTATGGAAATATAACAAAGATCCGTATTTAAGTTTTGTAGATCTGGAAAAAAACACATGACAAGGTGCCAAGAGAGAAGCTATTCAAAACGCTACAGTTGTATGGTATCAGTAGATCATTTTATCAAGCAATACTTAGTCTTCATTTGAGTTGTAAGTTAGCTGGTAGAATTGAAGTACAGGGATATAGTTTAATGTTAAATCTGGTGTCAGACAAGGATGTACATTATCACCTCTGTTATTCATTATCTATATGGATTACATTATGAAGGAAAGTGGTATTAAACCTGATATCAAAATTGAAGATGTTAATGTCAGCTCCTTGCTTTATGCAGATGATGTTATACTTCTAAATAAATCTGCTACAAATCTGCAAGATTCCCTGACTAAATTGAATAACTGTTGTGACAGATATGGTGGTCAGCAATAACAAGACAAAGATAATGAAAATAGGCAGAAGCATTGAAAATATTAGCTGCATTGTGAATGGAGAACCTATAGAACAAGTAAAACATTTCAACTATTTAGGCACGATTTTTAGTGAAGATGGTAAATTAAATATGGAAATAGACAACAGAATCAACAAAGCTGGTATGGTAGGAAGTCAACTGAATAAATTTATATGGAATAAGAGAGAAATTAGTCAAAACAATAAATTAGCTGTATACAAGACAGTGTTCAAACCAATTTTAACTTATGGATCTGAGTCAGAAGTAAAACACTTGACTAATGACTAGAGTCCTGAGATAGATTTAGGGGCGTGAACAGATAGCATCAATGGCAATATTGTATTAAAAATGAGGATATTAGAAAAGAACTTGGGCGCGTGAACAGATGGCATCAATGGCAATATCGTATTAAAAAAGAGGATATTAGAAAAGAACTTGACATTGTCAGCATCCATGAATGTGTTAGCAGAGCTAATCTCAGGTGGTATGGTCATTTAAACAGAATGGGCGAGGAAAGATTAGCCAAACAAGTGTTCTCTACCAGGTTGGCAGGGAAAAGACCCAGAAGAAGACCAAGATATAGGTGGATTGATACGCTAAAAAGTGCCTTAGAAGATAGATATATAAATATAAGATCTGACAATGTTGTAGCTTTGACAGGTAACAGACTGATTTGGCAGAAAATTGTAGGTAGGAAGTTAGTAATGATGTAAATTTTTCATGTAGTACACCCTGTACACCCCTTGAGGGTAAATGTCAGGAATTTGATGATGAAAGAGTGCATATGTTAAACTCAGTAGAGTATGAAAAATATTAACACAGTTAAAAAAAAAAAAAAAAAAATATTTAATGCAGGAATAAAAAAAAAGTTCATAAATTATTACTAATGAAGACCCCTGGAAAAGAACAAGGTTGAACAAAAATTCAACCTTGAAATCAGAAAACAAAAATTTAGATGGATTGGATATACACTTAGGAAAGATCATGAAGAAATCTGTCATGCAGCCCTGGAATGGAATCCAGAAAGAAAGAGAAAGCCAGGCCATCCTGAAAATATATAAATAAGCTACTTTAATGGAATGTGAGGAGAGTTTTGCTGAACTAAGACCAATACCAAGGATAAGGAACTGATTGAAAGCATTTTCAAACTCCCAAAGTTTCTGATGGAATCTGAAAAAAAAAAAGTTCGAAAAAGGACAGATTTACCTGTAAAGAATGTTAGTAAATTAGAGAGATACTTGTGACCTGCGTAACAAGGTGAACCTACGTGGTCAATGACAGATGCTAACAAAGATCTAATGTATGGATTTTGGGGGGTACAATCTAGGAGGGATGGCTGTGATGGACTTTGTTTTTTTTATTTTTTCATCCCAAATGGCAACACACCATCAATGAACTTGAGTCTCTAAATGACTAGAAGTTGTACCATCTGAAACAGGATGATAAATGGTACAGTCATGTAGCAATGAAGTAAAGTTTCTATAGTATTCTTCTGTCTTGAACCATAATTGCTTTACTTTTCAGCTTTGTGCTAACTCTTATAGAGTTAGCACAAAGCTGAAAAGTAAAGAACAGGACAGCACTTTTAAGTTCCAGATATATATATTAGAAATAAACCATCAGCCTCACACACACAAGGGGTCCCAAGACTTATTGAGAGTGTCATGCGTGGAAGTAGTTAAAGGAAAGGAATTTGTTGATGTGTTTCATAAAGACCTGATGGTTGTAATCATTGGAAAAACTGTATGGTGCACAAGTGCACGAGGCTCTACCTGGGGCTCCGAAAACTTAGGGTCACAAATGACAGAAGGGTCCCAGAGTCTCTAGCGCCTAGGGAAAAGTAAGTATGGCCCTGATGGTACAGACTGTTCCAAAAAAGCAGAGGTGTGGGGACTGAAGGAGAATAAGAAGTTGGTTTGATAAAAATTGGGGCTAAACTAGATTCACTGGTACTAGTTGGCCATATCCACTCTCCAACTAACAGGCTGTAGGCACTGTACCAAATTCATTTGGTACAATGAAGGATATTTTTAGTCAAATGATCAAAAAGAAAAAGATTCTAAGTGGTTGCTAACTGGTATCTTAATGAGATACCAGTCAGAGATTATACCAAATGATACTTTTGAGATAAAAAGAATCAAAGAGAATGTAAACTGGGAAAATCTGAAATGAAACAACAGAAATTGAGTTTGTTAGGAAAAATATATGGCATTTTGCAAATTGGAAATCATTGGAGCTAGAACTAAAAATGTGCCTTTCTGTCTTGTGTAATTTAATTTCTTATTGCTTTTTGTAATATTGTACAGAAAGAAAATCCAAAAAAGGTCAAAATGGTTACGCATTAGTACAACAAAGATAACAATTAATTTGATACAATGAGAGACTGTCAAAAGATCAAAAAGATTCTACACATGGACCTTGGTACAGAGAAATAGCACATACATGCACTAACACAAATGCTATCTTTGAGATGAAAAAACAAAGTGCATATAAAATGAAATGAGTAGCGCATGTATAAACTGAAGACTTAAGAAAAGTAGGTGTGGTTTTGCAGATTTGAAATTAATGTTTATCCATGCTATGTCTCAGATGGTATGACATGACATTTCAGCATGTAGTACCATCAGTTTGGTGTGGGTTTAAGCCAATACAGAATATAATGTAGTCTTATATCCCAAATTGTCAGCTCATACTGTTTTCAGTTATGAGTATACCTAATAACAGTGTGCACCATGAAAGGTAAGGTTTAGACACTGGGTTTGAAGCCTTCCGTTATCCATTCTTTACATCATGTTAGGTCTCATTTGTCTAATTTTGACTTAAGCAACATCTTCCTTAAGATTGTCAATTTTGTCTAAAGTTTGGTGCTTGTTTTCAGACTTTTTATCCAATAATATTTGAGTCTACAATTCACCTGAAAGCTGCTCGACTTTCTTTTTAAAAGTTTTGTATATATTTTTCTTTTTAATATGGCCCTCATTTGTATTTTAAATGTTAAGATACAAATGAGTGATCACTTCTATTTGAAATCCACTGTATGTGTTGGTATCCCTAAATAGTTTGAAGATATTATCAATAACATGATTATCAAGATTGTTCTTTGTGTATTCTCTTTATGTGAATCTTGAACATATTTATTGGAGCAGTGTTAGTATTGACTAGTTCACAGAAATTCAGTAGTTCGTAATGCTTTAGTGAAGATGGCAAAATGCTAAAATAGCAGTATACAAAACTGTCTGCAAACCAATTTTAACTTATGTCTTAGAAAACTGCATTTTTAAAGCTGACAATACTAAAGATATAGCTTGAAAGAAAAAAATTGCTGATAGGATGCTAGCAATAATGAAGACTTCATTGTGCTGGATTCTCATAGTATACAGAATAATCTTGAAGCTCTATACAGCAGCAAACAAATTAATACATACAAGCTGAATTATCAAGTTTTTGTTTCAGTTCACTATTTTGGTTGAGCTGCATATTTTAGCGGTCTCTATGATGTTTATTAATAGTGTTGTGCATTTTTAATGAATATCAACTTGTAAACTGATATTCATAGTGTTTTATTCATTTTGTGTAGCAATAAAATGAATACAAGAAAGCATTCCAAAATATGTACTCTTTCTCAGTACACATCCATGACTCAAAGACAAATTGCCAATGAGTGTGGTGATGTTGGTTTGGATACTGTTAATGAGATTTTAAAGAGGTTTAGGAAGACAGGTACTTTTTCTACTGACAGAAAAGGAAAATGTGGGCAAAAAAGAAAAACCACACTTAATCAAGATTGTTTACTTGGAAAAGTAATATGAATCCAAGATTGTCTACTGTAGACTTAAATAGAGACCTGGAAGCTAGTGAGATTAATGTTTCTGACATGATAGTCTGTTGAAGATTGTTGGAAGCAGGGAGGACTGCCCACAGACCAAAAAAAAACTGTTAACAAAGGCTATGCAGAAAAAGAAGCTCAAGTGAGCAAAAGTGTACAAAGATTGGACTGCTAAGAAGTGGAAAAAAGGTCATATTCTCAGATGAGAGCCATTTCTTTGTACAAGGAGAGCAACAAGTATCTTATGTTCACAAATCAACAGCTGATAAGACTTCTTTCCCCCCACATTCAACAAGAAGCATCCAGCTAAAAAGATGTAGGTTTTTTTTTTTTTTTTTTTTTCCACATTATGGTCCAGGATCACTTATGCCTGTTGACAGTATGATGACAAGTTATCAATACATAAAAATATTGGAGAAAAGAGTACTCTCACAGATCTAGAGAGACAAAAAAGACTTTTTTCAAAAAAAGTGAAAGACTTCCTCAAAAATCACAACATCCATTGATCAAAAATCAATGACCAGGTAACTTTCCTGAGATTAATCCAAGAGAAAATTTGTGGGTCATAGTGAAAAAGACTGAGAAAATTAAACTGTGATACAAAGGATAACTTAATACAATCCATTATAAAAGTATGATTTCAAGATGCAGAAATAAGAAAAACGTGTTTTTCGTTCGTAGAGTCTATGCCTAAGAGAATTAATGAACTTATTACGAACAGAGGAGCACATATAATTATTAGGTAAAGTTGGAGTTTAATTTTTGTACTTAATTTCTTACAACATTAAAATTTTTCTTTAAAATGTTTGGATTAATTTGTTCGCTACTATATATATAAATAAATGATATTTCTGCAGTGCCCTTGCCAGCACCCTTCTCATCTGAGATTTTATAAACTGAAGGTATGCATCTTCAGTTTCTAGCAGACTACTTCACTGTTCACTCTGGTTCCTCCTGACAAAAATAAAACCTAGTTTAAATGACATCCCAGTTGAATACATTGATAGCTTCAGCAATTAGCAAATACAGTTTGGTTAAGTCTCAGGCCTATCCTCATTCGTCAGACATCCAAGTAAATTAATACAATGTGATACACAAGCCTCTGTTATGACATTTTTTCATGTTTCAGGTATAAGACTACTGTATTATTTGTCAAACTATGTAAATAACTTCTGAATAATAAAGCATAAGCTAAACTATATAAGTTTTTGAGTTAAATATGAAACATTAGGCAGGACAGCAAATATCAGAATTTCTGAACACAAGGACTACATCTGGTTTTACAAATATAGCCATTCTGGTCTTGCAGACCATGCTCTGGATACTCGCCACAGAATACGGTGGAAGAAAGCAAAAATAATACACCGGAGCAAATATAAATTCGAAAGATTATTTATGGAATCAGCCTCTGCCCTAAGAAACTCTCCAAACCTCAACAAATTTGGTTGTATGCGACTGCCCCAAATTTGGGAGGCATACATCAGCAGACCTTCAGCCCAACGGCCAAGAATGCCTACTTAGCCCTCCAGAGGGCACCATCAGGACTTCTAGGAGAAAGATAGCTTCATATCTTCATTTCCAGTTACTATATTGTTAGAGCATGTTTGTGCTCCTGCCTTTTGTTAAGTTCCTTTAGAAAATGGCAATGAGACATTGCCGAAATATCGGAAATATCTATTAAAGTATTATTTAATTTATATTCGGATCTACGTTGTTTTAATTCCCTAAGTTATTTAGAAATGTATAACCAACGTATAAGCCTATCTACGAGAATGAAACATTAGCTATATAAACCAAGCATTTTTAAACATTAATGAAATGACTGCATACAAAAATATGATTTAACAGTGGGATCTATTGTTTACCCATGTCATAATGCTTCTTTATATGCAGGATAGAAATCGAATTTGTCAAATTGCTTTATGATACTTGAACCCACTATAAAATTAGTTGGATAAACAGTTTCATGGCTAAGTATTAAATTTTGGATAAACATTTGAATTATTCTGAACAATAATTTCTGAACCTATAACTCTTGACATGTTTAGTTGCTTGTAGATATGAAACTTCAAAAGTTTCATTAAATCTTGTGATGTTTTGAAGAGACTGCTCATATGAAATTGATATAGGACTACAGTTAACTATTACTCTAATAATAAATACCAAGCCTTTTACTTCATTATGGATGAGCAATCCCAACATCTCTTACTGTATTTCCACTTTTTATAATGTAGTTAATGCATGAATACCAATAAATATGGAATCAGTAAAAATATTAAACTTACTATGTGCAAAGATTTATTATGCTTACCTAATTTTTCACATCTACTACTGGAATTTGAACATTAACTGGCAGTGCATATTCATAACCACCTTTAGAAGCCATCTGGTGCTGCAATGTATCTAACTATAGAAAAATAAACATGCATTTGTATTACTTTTTTTTCTTTTAATGGTTACATAACATGCTGGAAATGATTTCAGTTAGGACAATCATATTTAAGTGTAATATACCAAATTATGTTTCATTCTCATGCTGCAAAAAAAAAAAAAAAAATCATAATTAAATGTCTATTCCAAACTTTCTGTAGTAAACCACAGTCCCTAGGGTAAATAGTGAATGCAGTGACTATTACAGATAATTACTGTTTGCACAGACAGGCATGTTTTGGTCATTCATGGTCAGTGCTGAAAGTGTTGTTACTGAATGTGACACTCAAGACATCTGAGAATTAGAAACAATGCATGCGTCTTTTTCATCGATGAAAACTTGTGCTATAATGAAGTTTTATTAATATTAAAATAAGTTTCACAGTTTACACCTGTAATGAAATTATATAGAATTTAAATACAAATAGACCATACTAGAGTTCAAAGGAACATTTGTAGTAAGTGACGTAAATTAAAAAATAATAATAAATAAAACAGATTTGAAAAACCCAAATTATCTGAACCTGAATAAAGCTATTAAGAAATCTTGTCAAAAAGATAAAAATAACTATATCCAAAACATCTGTAAAGAAATAGAAAGACACTCCAACTCTAATGAAACAACAGATTTATTCAAGAAGGTTAAGGATATAACCAAAAAATTCAAACCAAAACTTAATGACATAACCAGAAGATGGAAAGAATATTGCGCCGAGCTTTACAAGGACCCAGCTATTCAACAAGAAGACGAAGGAGCTATGGAAAACATGGAAACAGAACCGGAGACCCTCAAAAGTGAAGTAGAACAAGCAATCAAAAAATTAAGGAATAACAAAGCCCCAGGTCTTGATTCAATACCAGCTGAAATGCTGAAAAACCATGGAGAGAATGCAGTCAACTGGATACATGATTTTTGCAATAAAATCTGGAAGATGGCCAAATGACTGGACTAGTTCCACCATTATCCCAATCTACAAGAAAGGCAATCACAACAAATGTGAAAACTACCGCAACATTGCCCTTATCTCACATACCAGCAAGATTTTACTACACATTATTAAGGAAAGATTACAAAGTTTTATAGACCATCAGATCTCAGAAGAACAAACAGGATTCAAAAAAGGTCGAGGAACTAGAGATCATATATCTAACATCAGACAAATAATTGAAAAAGCAAGGGAATTCAACTTAGGCCTTTATCTATGCTTTATAGATTACTCCAAGGCCTTTGACTGTATGAGATGGGATATCATGCAAGAATCAGGAATACCAAACCATCTAGTAATCCTCATAAAGAACTTGTATCAACAAAATCAAGCAACAGTAAGAATTGAAAACTTAGTGTCCCTTGCATTCCAATTTGAAAAAGGTTCAAGACAAGGATGCATACTCTCACCATTACTTATCAACCTTTACAGCAAAACTATAATGAAAAGATCTCTAGAAAAGTGGAATGGTGGCATTAAATTAGGTGGCCGAACAATCACTAACCTACAATATGCAGATCACACACAGTGATAATAGCAATAAATGAACAGGAATTAAATCCATCCTAAATCAATTAGAATGGGAAAGCTTAAGTCATGGTTTACGAATAAATCAAGACAAAACCAAAATAATGGACAATGCAGAAGAGATAGAAATTCCTTCTATATCTTGGAGTGATAAAAAAAAAAAAAAAAAAAAAAAAAAAAAAGATGTAAAAAAGAGATAAGAAAAACAGCACTACTAAGAAAGCGATGACTGATTTAACTAAGATCTGGAAAGACAGGCACATCTCCAAAAAGACCAAAATTAAGCTTGTAGAAACCTTAGTTTATTCAATCTTTCTCTATGCTTCTGAATCTTGGACAATGATAAAAGATGACAGAAGAAGAATTGAGGCGTTCGAGCTCTGGTGCTGGAGGATTGTTAAGAGTGTCTTGGACAGAAAAATGAACAAACAAAAGTATCCTAGAAGAACTGAATATCCACACAAGACTGACAAACATAACTGACAAGAGAATAGTGCAATATTTTGGACACATATGTAGAAGGGAAGGCAACTGCCTGGAAAAAATAATCATCCAGGGTAAACCGTGTGGGAAAAGAAAAAGAGGTAAACCACCCTACAGGTGGATTGACCAAATATCAAAAATCACTGGACTTAAAACTAGAACAAGCAATAAGAGAAGCACAGGAGAGAAAGAAATGGTGAAGCATCATCAGGAAAGTCACGAGTCCTCAGACATGAGAAGATCTGAGAGAGAAAGAGAATAAATAAAAATTATTTAAAATATTTATTAATTTATAAAATTGTGAACAATTAATATTGATTACTGCCCAAAACTTGGGCAGTAATTTGCCCAAGGTAATTTGCCTTTGGGCAGTATTGGCATACAGTCTGATCGGTTCAGGTGATTTCTTAGCATTTCACTCGTTTCAAGTGAAAGAATTTGAACTTTGCTAGCGTGAAGAAATTGTTTGTGTCAATAGCATGAGAAGCAAATCTAGACTTGTCAGATTTCAAAAATCTAATATAGTCTTGATGTTCTTCAATTCTAACCAAGTCAGAATGGCCAGTCTGTCCAAAATAGTAAAGATGATATACTTGATAGACACCTGGTAAGTAAAGAGGTGGTAATGTATCCTTTGTTGATGGAAGGAAGATAGTTTCCAAGCCGGTTTGAAGGAAGCGTGTAACTGAGTAACACCAACAGCCGAGTTATAAATTTAACCAACAGATCACTAACAAATGATGAACTAAATGTTTTGTCTAAAAGGTCTCGAATTTCCCTCATCTCCTCAACGTATACCTTATTTACAAATCATGGTAAATGTAGAAGGTATCAGAAATATTACGTACAGATGAAGCTAATAAATTATGTTTTGAGATTGCCCAAATTTCATACAAAGCAAAACCACCTCCTTCTCAGAAGAACAAGTTCTTCATTCCCAATTCCACAACACCAGTATTGTCATCACAAAGACTGATAAAGGTAATGATACTGTTGTCATAAATATCACCGAGTATAATTGATATTAATATTATCAAAAATTAATATCTTATTAAGGGATAGATCAACCTACAGTGTTATCAGCAGGGATCCAACAAAAAGTCAAATCAATATATTAAATAAATTATCAGACAATGTACAATCGTGGAATGCCACTACTGTTGAGAAGTTGGGAATTCATCATGCCCGCCTGCCTTGTCTCTATGGTCTTCCTAAAATGCATAAGGATGGCAACCCACTATGCCGAATAGTGAACTGTATTGGCTCTCCAACTTACTACCTTGCAAAATATTCATCTTCAGAATCTCACTGGCAATATCAGCTCTTATATCAAAAACAGTCTTCACAAAAAATACATTTGTCTAATAATGAGATTATAGTTTCTTTTGATGAAGTCTCCCTATTCACCAACATACCATTACAAGAAACTCTTCAGTTTTTACAATCTGATTTCCCAGAAGACACTCTGTTAACCTATTTAAATTTACCATTAACAGAGGGTGTTTAAGGGTCAAACCTGTATAACTGAGAGGAGACCTCCACAGAGCCTTTAAAGGAATGTGGAGAACCGACCAGGGCTTCTGAACAAATACCATATTTGTTCAGGAAAGTCGTAATACAAAACTATTACAACATATAGTTGAAAAGTCATGGGAATATAACAAAGATCCGTATTTAAGTTTTGTAGATCTGGAAAAAGCATATGACAAGGTGCCAACAGAGAAGCTATTCAATATGCTACAGTTATATGGTGTCAATGGGGCATTATATCAAGCAATACTTAGTCTTTATTTGAGTTGCAAGTCAGCAGTTAGAATTGAAGTACAGGGAGATGGTTTAATGTTAAATCTGGTGTGAGACAAGGATGTACATTATCCCCTCTGTTATTCATTATCTATATGAATCACATTATGAAGGAAAGTAGTATTAAACATATCAGAATTGGAGATGTTAATGTATGCTCTTTGCTTTATGCAGAAGATGTTATACTTCTAAATAAACCCACTACAAGTTTGCAAGATTCCCTGACAAAATTGAATAACTGTTGTAATAGATATGGTATGAAGGTCAGCAATAAAAAGACAAAGACAATGAAAATAGGTAGAATTGTTGAAAATGTCAACTGTGTTGTGAATGGAGAACCTGTGAAACAAGAAAACATTTCAACTACTTAAGCACGATTTTTAGTGAAGATGGTAAATTAAATGTGGAAATAGACAACAGAATCAACAAACCTGGTATGGTAGGAAGTCAATTGAATAAATTCATATGGAATAAGAGAGAAATTACTCAGAACACCAAATTAGCTGTATACAAAACAGTGTTCAAACCAGTTTTAACTTATGGATCTGAGATCTGGGTGAGAAGTAAACCACTGACCAAAGACTAGAGACCGCAGATATGAGAGTCTTGAGAAAGATTAGAGGTGTGAACAGATGGCATCAATGGCAATATCATATTAAAAACCAGAATATTAGGAAAGAACTAGACATTGTCAGCATCCAGGAATGCGTTAGCAGAGCTAATCAAGTGGTATGGTCACTTAAACAGAATGAGCGAGGAAAGATTAGCAAAGCAAATGTTTTCTGCCAGGTTAGCAGGAAAATGACCCAGAGGAAGACCAAGATATAGGTGGATTGATATGGTATAAAGTGCCTTAGATGACAGAAATATAAAATCTGATAATGTTGAAGTCTTGACAAGTAACAGACTGATTTGGAGGAAAATTGTAGATAGGAAGTTAGTAATGATGTAAATTTTTCATGTAGTACTATTATATCCTGTACATGTCAGGAATTTGATGATGATTAACAGAGGCTATTTTACTTGGCATAAGCTGTTCAAACAAACAGAAGAAATAGCCATGAAGAGTACTATCTCACCAGCCTTAGCTGATTATTTCATGGAGCATCTAGAAGAGCACTCAGATACTATATTCCCTCAACCTCGTATATGGTTACATTTTGTTGATATATTTGCAATCTGGTCCCACACACTGAGTCGGAATTCTTTCAGTTCCTAGAGAAAATAAACTCCTGTATCAAGTACGGTAACAAATGTGAGCTACCTTTTTTTTTTTGGATAATGTAATAATTCGTAATCCCACAGGCCATTTTGAATTTTCAGTTTATTGAAAGCCAACCTCCCACAATCATTCATCACAAAAAATGGGTATTATCAAAAATCTTGTACACAAAGCTCACACAATCTGTTCTTCTAATCTCCTCTTATTAGATGAACTAAATAAAATTAAAGGCAATCTGATATGTAATTGGATCCCTATACTAAATTTTGAACAGACTGAACACGGTTGGAAATGAGAGAGATCAAGTGAAAATAAACATTCAGAAGACAAAAGTGATGAAGATTTAAGAAAAGGAAATGATGGGATGGAAATCACTTTGAATGGACAAAGAATAGAAAATGTAAAAAGTTTTGAATACCTTGGGAGTTGGATAACAGAAGACAATAGATCTAATTATGAAATTAAGAACAGAAATAAAAAAGCAAAAGCAGCATTTTTCCAAATATACACATATTAGGAAACAAAAATCTGAACAAACAGTTAAAAGTAAAAATCCTCAAGACAATGATCTGGAGCGTGGGGACATAAGGATGCGAGTCCTGGACGATCACAATAAGGAGATGAGTGACCGATTGAATGCATTTGAAATGTGGTGCTTGAGAAAAATGGATCTTATCAGCTGGACTGAAAGAGTGAGCAATGAAGAGGTTTTTAAAATATTCAAAATGAAAAGAGACTATATGACTGGTATCCAAAAAAGAAAATAGCATTTGCAGAAAACATTTGATGAGAGGTTCTTCTGGAGAGCTTCCCAGAATAGTATTGCAGGGGATGGTGGAGGGAAGAGGAAGTCCCCGACTGCAATGGAAAGACAACATCAAAGATTGAACGGGCAAGAATCTTACAGGAGCAAAAGGTAGAGAGGCATGGAAGCGGACTGTTCATCAGCTACAACCCTCTTAAAGAGGAGATCACAGGATTAGATTAGATTAGATATTAAAGGAATCTTGGAACAAATAGCAAGGCTTCTTCATAAATTGAAGCTATATGCTTCCTTCAAACCAGCTCAGAAACCATTTTCCTTCCTACCATTAACAAAGGATACTTTACCATCTCTTTCCTTAACAGATGTCTATCAAGTACTCTGCTCATGTCATTTTTCCCTATTTTGGACAGACTGGCCATTCTGCCTTGATTAGAATTTCAATAATTTCAAATCAAAGAACATCAAGACTATATTACATTTTTGGCATCAGACAAATCAGGCCTTGCTTCTCATGCTATTGACACTAAGCACAGAGTTCTTTGAAACCAAACAAAACTTCTTTACTCCATAAAAGTTCAAATTGTATTGTCTTTTCCTTGAAACATGTGAAACACTAAGAAATTGTCAGAACCTGAACTGATCAGACTGTATGCCAATATCCAAGTTTTGAATAGTTATCACTATTAATTGTTCATCATTTTTTTAAAATTATTTTAAATATTTTTTTAAATCTATGCAACTGCAAATGTTCCTTTGAACTTTAATAATGTAATATCATATACTTCAACTGCAACTGAGATATGAGCTAATCTAAACATGATTTATGACTCATAATTTTGATTCATCTTTTGAATGTAGTTAACAATCTATTTGTCTGACAATGTCTATGTAATGTTGGATGTAACATTAGTTTTTGAATAAATTCTATATAATTTTGTTACATGTATAAGCTGTGAAACTTGCTTTAATATGTCTAGTGCACATGTTCCATGAAAGCTATTAATTATAATAAAGTTTTATAAAAAAATTGCATAAATGCAACAAAAATGGTACAATGAGCACACAAGAGTGATTCGTTCAGCTATATCAAAGATGAATGAACATGAAAATAATTTATCAAAGCTGAAGAGCAATCTAAATTTTCTTCTAAGAAAGGAGAAAGTCAGTAGTTAAGTGCATATTTTAGAGAGAAGGGGGGGGGGGGGGGAGAATGAAAGAAAACTAGTCACCTGTTCAACTATTACTAGCTGCCAGTCATGTTGGCTGAGTGTTAAAAATATCTGCGCCCCAACTAACTGGCTATGCATTGGAATTTTACCATGGACACTGATATTTTGTGAATGGCTTTGGATGGTGGGAGGTGAATTTCACTGCCGAATGCAAGAAGACTGTCAACCTCTTACTAGGCCTGAAGTGGTTCGTAAAAAGTACTAAGTCTCTAAGCAGGGTTTTCAACACCTTCAGTATCAGTACAATGGATTGGGTACTATAGGCTAATAGCTCTTCATGGCTGAGATTCACATAAAAAGTTGCAATAGTGTAACACCTTGCTGTACTGACTACTAGTAGAAGGGGGGGGCTGAAATGTTCTGATAAACACAGAGAACAAAAATATTAAAGCAACTGATATAACCATATCTTAAAACCCTTCAACCCCCATGTTTCATCAAATTGTAATAACTTGTTCTTTTAGGATATATAAGACATCACATGTCAATTCCTTCATAGTGATTATCACAACTTTTCAGTACACCCTTGTATATACAACTATTTCTACAACTTTCCTGAAAGACAAATGACGATAATACAATCTAACAAAATATGAACTATCAATATCAAATGGCATGAACAAATATGCAAATAGAACATACTTTGAAGATTAACTTTCAGAATCTAAGGGTTAATCTGAAATAACAGGAAAGAAATATAGGCATACTTCAAAAAACAGATTACATATGAATAATTATGAATTTTAATATCAAATTAGGAAAATGATAAAATAACATACAAAGTATTTTTTTTTAAATACTGATGTTACTTTAAAAAAAAAAAAAAAAGCCAAAGAATAAACACTTTATTTTCAAGCATTTTTCATTTACAGTTTTCTTGTAAATGTTACCAACGACTTAACACAGTTAAATTTTTATACCTACTAATGTTAGACTGTTATAATGAGTCAGCTTTAAAAGCAAACTCATGCAGAAAACGAACAGTTTGATATGATGTATAGTAGTGTACCACTGGATTTCTGGTCAGAATTTTTCAGTCATTTGTTATAGCAGTTATATATTTGGTTTAATATTTTATCCAAGCGTAAGCAAACAAAGATAGCTGAAGTATTTTCATGACTAGGGCAACTCATGGTAAAGGTGGGATAAGTTCTATCACTTGCCTTAGTATCCTATAATGCAAAGCACATCTCCATGTATATTGCTATGTATTAAGGGAAGGGTCACTACCCAGACCAATTTCGACCTTTATCGAGGTCTCGTCAGTGGGAGCCAGACCCAGAGGTGGTGACACTAAGGTGAAAGTAATGCAGGAGTCATATTACCATATACTAGTTGACAAAAGTTATAGCAGTGTTTGCTATAGTGAGTCAGCTGTGTTTTGCTCTTTAAAATTTAATAGCTACTTTTAAAATGGTAAAACAATCTAGATTAAAACTGATTTGAAATTACAGCTGACCCTTCCTTGAACAGGGCAGGAGTTAGGGGCATCAACCACTTGTGTTGTTTGAAATCCGTGTATGACTTTTGACTTCCCAAACACTTAACTGCTAATAGCCTACTGTTGACCGGAAGCCTTAACGATAATATACAGTCAATTAACACATATTTTGTATGGTATGTATATATAGTACATAGTACTGTATATATTATTATATATATTCTTACAATAAAGTAAGCTAGAGAAAAGAAAATGTTATTAAAGAAAATCATAAGGAAATGAAAATACATTTATGGTACTGTATTTATCGGTACCGTAAGTTTACAAGATGAATCATGTCTGTCATTACCTACATCAATATTGTCTTATATGATACAAAACACTGTAGATGTCATATGTATTACTAAGACATCAAAAATGAAAAGCTAACGTGAAAAAAAAAAAAAAAATTCAGATTTATTTACAGATATAATAATCCATGCATTGAATGAGCAGCAGCAATATGATTGCTTTATGGTAGCCTAGTGCAATCGATATGATTGCTTCGCGGTAGTCTAGCCTGTACACTAATGAATGAATCATAAAATTTATTTTATGCTAATTAATTTAATTAGCAAGTTAATTTTATGCAGTTATGATTTAATACTACATCTTTACATTTGTTTACATTTCTCTCAGCTGGGAATGGCACCATGCATGGTCTGTAAGTGGTTGTGTGCATAAGTTTTGATAAATGTTAACTTTTTATAATAGATTTGTGTATATTTTATGGTAATAAATGATAAAATAGACTAGCATCTATATATATTTTATACATTCATGACATACCTAACTTTTTCTTAATTTTTTCGATATTTCTAAGCTACGCGGTTTATCTTCAAGTTTTTTCAAATTGTCGAAATCTCTAAAAAAATTTCTAATATATTTATTCAAAAAAAAAACCATGTATAAGTGGAACTGCACAGTTCAAATCCACATTCTTCAAGGGTCAACTGTACATCTAGGGAAAAAAAACAGTTGAAGAGATCATAAAAGATGTATGAAACTTTTTCAGATAATAGATAAACAATGTATACACAGTATGCCTATTAAGTAATGAGATTTGTTCAAAGGGCTATCCTGGAAAAAATCAAAGCAAACAAACATGTTTATAGTTTTGATGGCTAGAGTGTTGAAATCACAGGTGCAACTTTCAAGTTGTATGATGCAGCAGCTTTCGTGTGGCAGTAGAGTATGTCAAAAGTTACATTATGGAGTAAAGAGCTGTGATAAAATTTTTACTGAAAATTAGGAAAAACTGCTACACAAGTGTAGCAAGACCTAAATAAAGTTTATGCTAATGACTGTCTGAGCTGAGCACAGGTCTACTGCTGGTTTTCAATGTTTAAAGATGGAAGGGAGTCCATGGAGGATAAACCATGCTGTGGATAGCCAGTTTCTGCATGGACAAATGAAAAGGTGAAAGCTAGAGAAATTGTTGCCCATGACAGGCAAATGACCACTAAGCTACTTGCTGTACAGCACATGTTGACACACAAACAGAGAACGCACCAGGTTACATGTTGTCAAAATTTTATCCATACAGTTGATAAAAATCACGATGTATTGCAAAGAATTGTCACTGATGATGAAAGTTGGTGTTTTCAGTTTGATATCCAGAAATGAAATGCCAGAGCATGGAATGGCATAGAACGTCTTCTCCCCCAGCAGAAGAAAGTCAGGTTGCAAAAATCATGTGTCAAGATAATGGCCTTTTTTTTTTTTAATGCTGCTGGAATTATCCACTGTGAATTTGTTCCTGAGGGCACTACAGTGAACAGTCAATATTATTTAGGAGTAATACAAAGTCTATATACCCACATGTGACGTGGCAGGAAAGAACTGTTCACAACAATTGTTTTCTGTTGCATGACAATACACCTGTGCACTGTGAGCAGTTTCTGGCTTTGAAGTCTGTGTAATGAAACATTCATTCCTCTACCCAAAGATGGAGTGTGCCTTGAAAGGGGAAGCTCCACTGTGCTTTTGAACACCTGTAAGATAGATGTAAACATTGTGTGGAGTTGGAGGGAGATTTTGAATCTGTGTAACTGACAATTCCAAATATGGATTATTTACATATCCAGAAACCCTGCTCTAGACACCATACATGGAACTTTTTGAAGCTACTTCAGCTCACCAATAAGCAGGGTACACATCAAGAAATGAAATTCATATCCCATCTAAAGATCACAAACATTTATGCCCACTGTGAGATTCAAACCTGCAGCCTGTTGGTTGGGAGTATATACACAACTCCGCAAATGAGTTCTTTCACCCAATTAAGAACTACATCCTTATTTAAATTAAAGCTTTGGGAAACCCCATTAAATTTTGAGAGTATGATTTATAAACTCATGACCTATACAAAACAGTAGTAGAACAAGTTTCAAATAATGTGTATACGAATTGCTAATAGAACAGATGAGTTTGACTATTTGCCATGCTTGTCAGCAATCTAAATAATCACAAACTCAGCTTCTGAATTTGTCATCATCATCAAATTCTTGCCATGTACCCTAAAGGAGTGTACAGGATATGATAGTACTACATGAAAAATTTACATCATTACTAACTTCTTATCTACAATTTTCCTCCAAATCAGTCTGTTACTTGTCAAGACCCCAACATTATCAGATCTTATATTTCTAATTTCTATCGTCTAAGGCACATTGTACTGTATCAATCCACATATATCTTTCTTCCTCTGGGTCATTTTCCTGCCAACCTGGCAGAGAACACTTGTTTTGCTAAATTTGTCATTCTTTACAATTACAAAATTTGTTGTAAATTGAATAGTGGGATTGACTGGTCTCTAAATAATAAATTTTCACTCGCTAAAAGTTATACATATTTGTGAATGTTGCAGGGTTTTTTTTTTTTTTTTTTTTTTTTTTTTTTTTTTTTTTTTTTAAATATATACAGTTGCCACCCTATCCACATACAAGTCTAAAAATCTGTAGTATATAATGGTGCCTTGATGGCAGAGTTAAATATCAGCAATTGTAAAAATGGTTATTATGAATTATGCATGAGTGCGAGTGTCTTTACTGATTGTTTTAAAATAATCAAACATCACAGGACAAACAACAGAATCAAGTACTGATTTACATAAATTATTCTGGAACCATAATCATTTTTGAGTATGCTACACCATACTATGAATAAAAATTATAAGGTTATTTATTTAGGCAAAAAGTAAGGAAAAGAAGGTATAGCTATAGTTAGACCTTCTTTTTGGGCAAGAAGAAACCAATTCTTGTTGGAGATCTAAGGTACAGATAATGTCAGAATTACTAATTCTGCTACTATTTCACTGAATTCAAACAGCATTTTCAGAGCATAAAGCCTTTATCAGAAACAGCTATTAGAAACTAGTATACACAGAGGAACAATTTAAAAAAAATGCAAAGGTAAAAACTCAAGTCTTAAGCACCCTCCAAGGGTGCTTAAGACTTGAGTATTATATAGCCAAGTATCTGCATACTAAACAGCCAAGTATGCAGATACTTGGCTGTTTAGTTGGAAGTGATCTTAGAATGATTTTACAAGTTTTGAATAACTTAATGTGAAGCTTGCTGTTGTAGTATAACTTGCAGAAGAGTGTGGCTACACAAAAATGAATTGCTTCACTGCTGCTGAGAACACGAAAAATAACTTTTCAGATTTTAACTTAGTGGTATTATTGTTTTCATCTGCCTGACCTTGTGTAGAGGCAATATTCTAAGTGTGATCTACTAGACCTGACTTTCCATAATAATGGCAATATATGAATGTTTTACGTAATCCAAGGTGGAGATTAACTGTCTGATCCCAAAGATGGCACTGCAGCACATGAACTCATTCAATAAACTAATTTTCATGCCGCTAAATTTTTTAAAAATTTCAGTTATAATCATGTCTTCAAACTTCAACACAGTGTTTCAACTTAGAACATTTGAGTCAGCAGCCATCTGGAACCAAAAGGTGAAGTAACTCCAGGTGATGACTACAAAAGCAAAATATGCCAGAAATTCAAAATTTTGACACTGAATATCAAAATCCAAACTAAATGTGATAGACCTGACAAAACAAAGTATGTGGGAACTTGAGGAAAAGTTCCTGGAAATAAAGAAGATGATATACTTCATAAATCAAAGCAAGGATATTCTGTATATATGGTGATTACTTAAAAAAAGTTATCAAATTTGCTTGTTGGATAGTAAAGTTGATTGCCTATACTTTGCATCCAGCAAACTAAGGAAGCAAATCCCATTGTTACATAACATTTATGAAAATCTTGAGAGGGTAGTAGATGATTTTCATTACTTATCATGAAATAACTATCTTGCTTAATGGAAACTTGAAGGAAAAAAAAAATTCAGATGATCTAACTGTTATCACACCTGCAGTACTCAATATCTACAGACTAATATTTCATGTGTGATATTATTAAAACAAAGTAACCTTGAAGTAGTTCATAATATCCAAGACAATGCCTTCAGCAAATTTTAATACTTGAAACCTGACTGTTTAAGTTCTAAAATTTGCTGAAGAAGTTGAAACGATTTTACATTTTGCACAATTTTGAATAATGCTCCTTAAGAAAAATGCAATTTTGGCATTATAATCAGTAGTACAAAATTAGGGAATTTTGTATAGATATACAAAATATATTGCCATAAATACTGTTAACTTCTACACATTCCCCCGCACTGCCCAATTACGCAAGCCCAGTTCTGTTAGTGGCAATGTGTGCAGCCAACATTCACATGAGAGTTAACACAGTGGGAGAACCATGTAGTCGTAACAGCACTCCACAAGGTTGGAATGCAGCCACATGTTATTTTCAACATACTAAAGACACTCAGGATGAGTAGGATGTTTGTGTATCAGACTAACCATTATAACGATACAGAAGACATATATGATATCAAAGAACAGGCAGTCTCAGAGGTTGACTGCCACAGAACAGGATATGTTCTGTGGCAGTCAACCTGTGAGAACACAGAAAGTAATGTTGTGAGAGATGGGCATTTCACAGAGAATGATGTCACATGTACTGATGACCCAGGGGTGAGAGCCTATTATCGTTCTACTGGACGTTTCCTAACACCACAACTTATGTGGCAGAGGGTGATAAAATCAAAAGGCACTTCGGTGGTACACAAACAACAGATACAGAGATATCTTCTTCACAGGTGAGAAGATTTTCACCATTTAAGAATTGTTTAACCACCAAAATGATTGGGTATATGCCCTGGATTCAGAGAAGTCATATAAATTGGTACAAGGTAATTACCAGATTAATGTGGATGAGATTTTTCATAAAATATCTAAAGACAAGGAGAGAATAACAGGCCATCCTTGAAAGCTGTAAGGGGGCAAGGAATAGTTTTTTTTTTTTTTTTTTTTTGCATGGATAGTGGTAGGTGATTGGAATACATTGCCTGAGTGTGGTGAGTGCAGGGATAGTGAAAGCATTTAGGTCAAGGTATGATGAGCTGTGCATGTGAGAGTGAGACCTCCCACGATGAGTCTCTTCACTCCATGGAGGTCTGTTGATAATATCTTCCTCACTTAACAGTTTATATATAAAATAATACACTTACATGAATATTCATATCTCCAGAACCAACATGGGCAGTATGCCTAAAATTTGTAGGACTTCCAATCATTGATCTGTCTATCTGTCGCCTTCGTTTCTAAGAAACATGAAATATATATAATATTGCACAAATATACAAAATTAGATGCATATCTAAAATTTTAATAAAATGTTGTATGAAAATTTACTTAACACTTCCCACTATTAAAATTGCAATTAATGAATTTAAAAATGAAGTATTTTAAAAATCATTTGTGACATTTAAAATAGATTACTTAGATGTCAAAATATTTCAAGGCCAAAAGAAATTTCCAACTTTCAGAGCTTCATTGCAAAAGTTGTTCAACTTTCACACCCCACTCTTAATAATCATATCAATTTAAATTTTATAACTTAACCCCCCAACCAGCCTCGATGTCTATAGACGCCGAGGTAAATCTGGATACGAAGCTCTAAAACCCATTGAATAACATGGATAAGAAGTGCAATTTGGTATCAGTATTTCATCCACATTGGCCAGTAGGGAGTTAATTATAAAGACTTTTATACAATGCTAGAAGAGCATCTGATGGCATTATGGTAGTTTTAAAAAATGTATCTTGATGCAAATGAGCTTACTCTCAAAGGCTGATAGTATGTGAACCTGGAGTCAGAGGTTTGTCCTTAGTTCAAGATTCACATGACAGGCACTTTCCTGTTCAAGATTGTTACTTTCCAACCTTCAAGTTAAAATCAGGTCTCTGACAAGGAATAAGCTATCTTCATTGTTATTTATTATACCTTATCAGAATGTTATAATCTTATCATAATGAGAACAGCCTCAACTATGTGCATCGAAAAGGTTTAGTTAATAAAAAAATCACTATTACAATTATTAAAAATTTCTGACTAGAAGCAAAATAAAATTTGATATTTAAAGTTGACATTTAATTAAATAAGCTATATTAAAAACAACAGGATATGAAATATCCTGTTGTGTTTTTAATATAGCTTATCAATATCAAATTTACCATTCATTTCAAAAGATTCTTATTAAATTCTTAACTGCAGAATATTAAAGCGATATATATATATATATATATATATATATATATATATATATATAAAACTTAAATTTTCAGGAAATAATGTATCCTAAAATATTAATCATATTAACTTTAATACTTACCTATATTTCAGAAACATTAAATTGCCATCATTGGGATCAAAAATAATGATATATGCATGCAGGCATAACATTGGGCAAATGAGGCTGAAGAAAGGCAACCAAATTCAGGCCTAGAGTTCTAAATAGCACTCCTAGTGGGTTAAATTGAGTGATCTTGGCCATTGGGCTGAAGATCTAAGGACAAATACTTCCCAAATTTGGCGCAGTTCCATGAACCCAAATTTGTTGAGGTTTGGAAAGTTTCTCAGGGTTGAGGCAGATTCGAGGAATAGTCTCTCATATTTGTATTTGCTGCAGTGTAACAGAGCAGCCTTCTTCCAACATATCATCCTGTGATGAATGTCAAAAGCATGGTCAGCAAATCCTGAGTGGCTGTAATGGTTGAACCAGTAGTTCAGTTCCACCATTACAGTCACTCAGGACTTCATATAGTCACGTTGTTCAGAAATTCTGATACTGGCTGTCCTGTCTATTTGGTCATAGTAGGACCATTTGCAACTGCAAGGGATGTAGGCCTTTGGTGGAGCAGATAAGGGATGGTAATTTTTTTGTCGTCTGTAAGTGGTTATAAGGTAGTATTTACTTAGGATTTTGGTTAATTTTTCAAATGTGCCCCAGATATATGGAATGGTGATAGATTTTGTGTAAAATATGCTCCGAAAGGGGAGATATGGTTACAGGGTTTTAATATTTGGGGGGGGGGATTGTAGTCATCGGCTAAGAAAGTGTTGAGAATATGGTGAAGTTCAGTAGTTAGGGCACTGCTATCAGAACTGATTAATTAAACTTTCTTTTATAGGGTTTTTATAATCCCATATTGTTGGAAGGGGGCGGGTTACTTGGTGAATGTATCTACTGGTACGTATGGGTTTTCTGTAAACGGAGTTGGCCTAGTTGAGCGAGTGGTTAGCATATCTGCTCTCCAGCCAAAGGGCTGTGGGTTCAAACTCTGCCATGAATGTTTGTGATTGTCTGTGAAAAATACTAGTGGTGGTGGGCAGTAGATGGCACTGGTGTAGATAATGATGGTGAGTGGTGGAGATGAAGAGTTGTAGAGTGGGTGTCCTCCCTCGATGAGTCTTGGACTCCCTGGAGGTGTCGTGTAATAATAATAATAAATTGGATCCTGGGGTGTTGATTGTTTAGACGTGTTAAGAAAATGTTCAGTATCAAGGCCATGTGGCTAAATGGAGAATACACATCTACATAGTATAGCCAGACTTATGTGGGGGGCAGAGTTTAAAGAGGACAACCCATGGCTGTCTCCACTGTTTGTAGAATTTTCCTTGCCAAACGAAACAGCTCAATTTCATGGAGCTGAAACAATGCTGAGATATCGGGGGATGAAGTCTAAGATGTCTTTGAGTGGGACATTAATGAATAGAGAGGAGAAGACATCAAAACATTCTTCCAATTGTGTCTCCATAGCGCAATTGGAAGAACGACAGTACGTTGCACCCTTTGAATAGAAAAGGCCGAAGTTAGATTCTCGTCATGATGGGAGGAATCTTTATATGGACTTTTTCAATTGAAGGTGAGTTAGCCAATTTCATACAGAGGTAGCAAGGTTTTTTTTCTCCTAGAAAGTCAGGTTTTTCATCCTGCATACAGACAAATCAGCCATTCACAACAAGCACAATTTACAGACAAAAAATACTAGTTGTGGTGGTGAGCAGTAGATGGTGTTGATGTAGATGATTGGTAGCAGAGGTTCAGTGTAGTGGTGGAGATGGAGAGTTGTGCAGTAGGTGTTCTCCTGCGATGAGTCTTCAGACTCCTTGGAGGTGTCAATAATAATAATAATAAAAAACTGGCCATTGTGCCAGTGTGTCGCCAGTATACTGTGTAAGCACTTTGGCTAAATGTTTTGCTAATTTATATGTGGGTGAATCAATGCCATCCACAATGGGATGCAATGACACATTTTGTTTATGGATTTTTGGTAGCCCATATATCTGGGAGGAGAGATCTGGAATTACAGGAATACCTCGATTATTGCGGTGTTTATAATTTGATACCAAAATTCCAATTATTGCGCTCCAAATTAGAATTATTGTGGCCGAGAGATGTAGCCCACTCCATATGCAACCAGTTCGAGTCGCCACTCTCCAGGTATCGCTCTCTTGTAGCGCTTCGTTTTTATCCGACGGCGCCTTCTCACCACTTACCAGTAACTATCCGCCCTTGCCTGAAGTAGTACATGTGGATATTTATTTCTTTTGTTATTTACCCCCACAATAAATGCTAAAAGAAACAAGGATGATTTCAAGTCTACAGCTATCAAGAAGAAACGTAGAGTGTTCAGCTTAGAAGATAAGTTGCATATGATAAATAAGTATGAAGCAGGCATACCCAAAGCCAAAATTGCAAGAGAGTACGGTCTAAATGAATCAACTGTTCACCATATTTTAGACCATGCTGCAAACTCTAGGATTAAAAGAAATTGAAAAAAATGATGTTCAGGACCCGCTTCAGTCACATGATAAGGAGCTGGATGATTAAGACCTAATTAACCTCGAGAGAGAACGTGCTTACGATGATAATGACGAACAAATTGACTTGGCACCAAAGGAATTTACCCTCAAAGAAATGACGAAATGTTTAGAATTGCTGAAAATTTTAAAGAAAAAATCTTGAACGGCGATCCTAATCTCGAGCGATCACTGAAAGTTCGTCAGGAAATTGAAAATTCTATCCGTTGCTACTGAGTTTTATACAAAGAAAAAAGAAAGAAAAAATTCAACCAGACAACTCTACACCAATTTTTATCCAAGAAAGAATAATTGTATGTACTGTATGTACTTCTTATATATAAATAAAGATTACAGAATAATCTTGTTTTTCTTAATGAACCTTCATTTTTTACTAAACACGTTTAACACATTTCTTTTTTACTTGATATATAAAATTTAATTAATAGATTAGAAAAATCCTTGGCATTGATCACCCATTTTACACGCATTATTTATCCCAATTATCGCGGTATTTTTCGTGGCAACAATAACTGCGATAATCGAGGTATTCCTGTATATAGGTTTTTAGTTTGTGACTTCCACAGGCCAAGAGGTGACCTTTTTAAGGAGCCTATAGTGTGTTCTGATCTACGTAGTCTCTAAGAAAATAGGTGGAGTGATCTCTGAGTAAGAAGGCAAGCTTAACTGTGTAATCTTTTTGGTTTAAAACCAAGATTAGACAGGTATTCTACCAAAAAAAGTAATTTTTCAAGAAAAGATAATGAAGCTATGCAAGAAATTTAAAACAAAATCAGAACAGTAATTACCAAAGTGGATAAGGGAAATGCCAATGCAGTTTAAAACAAAAAGATTTACACAGGTCTTGCCTCCTTACTTTGAAATCGATCTACCAACCTTCCTATAGACTATGATCCAATAAATACACAGATCAGAACTCTGTAGTTTTCTTAAAAAGGTCACTTCCGCAGGTCAAGAAGCCTATGGAAATCATAAATTAAAACCGTATAATTCCAGACCCCTGCCCTCCCCAGATACATGAGCTGTCAAAAATCCATAAACAAAATGTGCCATTACGTCCCATTGTGGATGGCACTGATTCACCCACATACAAACTAGCAAAACATTTAGCCAAAGTGCTTACACAATATATTGGAACCACACCTTCACACACAAAAAACTCAGCTCATTTTAAAACCAGTATAGAAAATTTCATGCTCTAACACATTGACATAATGGTGAATTCTGATGTCTCCTCTCTATTCACTAGTGTCTCACTGAAAGATAGCTTAGACCTAATCCAAGCCATATTTTCTTCTAATATCTCAGCACTGTTTCAGTTCCCCATGAACTCAGGCTATTTATGAAGGAAAATTCTACAAACAGAGGAGACAGCAATGTACTGTCCACTTTCTCCACCCTGGAACAACTTCATGGAGATTTTTGAAGACAAAGCCTTTACACATTTTGGCTATGCAATGTAAATGATGTGTTCTCCATCTGGCCACATGACCTTGATACTCAACATTTTCTTGACACACCTAAACAATCAATACCCCAGGATCAAGTTTATCTTAGAAAAGGAAAACAGCCTCCCATTCCTAGACACTCTGATTACACGCCAACCTGATGGATCCCTGGTACTCCATTTACAGAAAACTCATATCACCCCTCCCAACAATATGGGATTATAAAATCCCTATAACAGGGCAAAATTAATCAGTTCTGTTAGAAGTATATTAACTATTGAAAATCTATCACCATTCTATATATCTGGGGCATATCTAAAAAATTAACGAAAATCCTAAGGAAATACAACCCTACAACCACTTACAGACCAAATAATTGGAATCCTTTATCTGCTTCAAAGATCAACCACATTCCCTAGACCAGGGCTATCCAACCTTAGGTAATCCAAGGTCCGCATTAGAAAAAAAAAATTATCCGAGGGCCATATAATGCGTATCTAGTAATTTGGTGAACAGCAGCGCCACAACCTCGATAGTTGAACAAATGAACAACACTAATCGCATGCTTACATTCCCCATAAGCACCCGGAGCATGCGCGTTGGAACAAAACAGTGTAAAAACGTTTCTTTGACACACCTAATATTTGAAAAACGTGGGTATATAGTGATGTAAAAACACCAAATAAAATTACCAACATCGAAATTATCGATTAGTGATAGAATTAAAATTATTTCATTTTTTCGCTCACGAAAATTAAAACCCTCATGCAGTCCACAAGGCAGTGCTTTGGACAGCCCTGCCCTAAACTTACCAGGTCCCTTACAGTTGCAAACTGCCTTATTATGGCCAAAAGGACCGTATTTAAACCTTTTGTGAAAATTGGCAACTCTCACCCATTCACCTAAGGACAGATTCACTCCTTTATCACATCCATGAAGTGCCCTGTTCATGTCATCGAGCTTACTATGAACAGACAGAAAGAACTGTGGACATCTGCCTCAGTGAACACAAAAAATATATCCGGCACTTTTGCTATGGCAAGTCAGGTCTGGCAGACCACGCTTTGGATACCCTTGCACACAGGATCAATTGAAAAAAAAAAAAAAAAAAAAAAGTGCTACACAGAAGCTTCTACAAGTCAGAGAGGTTGTTCTTGGAATCAACAGAAGCCTTAAAACATACTCCAAACCTCAACAAGTATGGCTGTATAAATCTACCAAAGATTTGGGAGACAGTCATTTTAAGACCAAATTATTATTCCCCCCCCCCCTCAAAACTTTGAGCTACTGTGTTTTTTTTTTTTTTTTTTTTTTTTTTTTTTTTTTTTTTTTTTTTTAAACTTAGATGGCACCTAACTAGGACTTTAGTTTTGTGTTGCACACTGCAATTACTTATACTAGTCCCACCGGATTGTGGTTGTCTTGCTGTTGTAACAAACTGTGTATTCTGAAGATGCTGAATATAATACCAGTGAAATATTAGCTGGTATTATTAAGTTAATAAATAGTTATTTTCTTATCAATCTGTGTTCGCATCAATACCGTTAAAATCCAATTCAACATAATTGTTTACAATACAACTGTTTTTGATTTACATATTCTAAACATTTTACCCCTACAAATGTTCTGTATCTTATTCAGTATAGACAAAGCTCTTTGGTTGAAAAGACCTGGGTTCAAAATCCCATCCAGGATGCTAAGAACCTTTATCAGGGCTTTGCAACTGAAGGTAAGTTAGCTGGTCTCATGCAAAGGTAGAAAAGATTTTCTCTTCCAGAAACCTTTAATACTGCAAGCAGGCAAACCAGCCCCACGAACACATATCGACAGACCCTTAGAGAGATGCAGAAGAGGAATGGCAAGCTGTCTGCATTATATTGCTTGAAACCAATAATTAGGATACTCAACTGATCTTGGATGGACAATAGCTTGGACTTGAACAAATAGTCCGACATATGCAGTGTGCCTATTAAGTAATGAGATTTTTTTTTTTTTTTTTTTTTTTTTACATGAAAGACCTTTGAATAAAAGTAACAAATGTGTATATTATTTCTGGGAAAACTCCCAACATACCCCGCAGATCGACAAGGCCATCATAGTAGTAGACAGACAAGACAATGAAACAATGCTAAGAACCATAAAATGTGACGCGAATTCTATCAACGTACACAGGCCCTACATAATCTCCGAGGTTTGGAAGCTTCACAACATAAAAATTGAGGTCACAACCCCGACCAATAGGCGATAACACAAACACTTCAAAAACAGAAGCACCTACCCGACCTGACATAGCATCCACTTTCCCAATGTGTTCAGATGATGACCGAGAATAGTCGAAACGGACTGCACCCCGTCAACCCCCTTTCCCCTTCCCTATATAAAAAATCAACCCTTTCACCTTTCCCCCACCTATATAATATAGTAATATAATATATATATATTACTGGAAAAAAAACCCGGGTTTTTCTAATTTAATTCTCCCAAATTGCCTACCCCCCAACACACTCAGTAGTTTTCGGACATCACATAAAGAAGAACAGCCGCAACACCCAGAAAAAGGTATGTGTAAATTTCTCTTCCTTATGCTACATATACTTTTTGGTAAATTTACATCTACAATGCCCTAAGAATCCGTGAGTAAATAGCCAATGACATTTAAACAGGGGCACTCCTAAACTGAAGCAAGCAAAATAGCCATAATTATAATAATAGTAACAAATGTATTTATAGTTTTGACCGCTAGTGTTGTAATTGCAGGTGCAACTTTTCAGTCAGGTGACATAGCAGAAGTAAGAATGTGTGAGTAGAGCATGGAGAAGTTGCATCACGGAGCAAAAAGTTGTGATAAAATTTTACTGTAACTTAGTAAAAATTGCTACAGAAGTGTACCAAAACCTAAAAACACGTTTACGCTCATGCACAGATGTTCTGCTAGTTTTCAGTGTTTACAGAGGGAAGGGAGTCCCTGCAGGATGAACCATGCAGTGGACAGCAGTTTCTCATGGACAAATGAAAATATGGTGGAAGCTAGGAAAATTGTTACTCATGAATAACCACTATGCTACTTGCTGAATAGCCTAGCATTGTAAGAAAATGGCAAGATTAATCTTAGAAAGATTTGTTCGAGGTTTGTGCTACACATGTTGACACATGAACAGAGAGAGAGCACTAGGTTACATGCAGTCAATATTTCAACCATACAGTTGATCAAGATCGTGATGTGTTGCAAAGAATTGTCACCGGTGATGAAAGTTGGTGTTTTCAGTTTGATATGGAAATGAAATGAGAGAACACGGAATGATATGGAACGTCTTCTCCTTGGCAGAAGAAAATCAGGTTGCAAAAATCAAGTGTCAAGACAATGGTAATTGTTTTTTTTTTCAACGCTGCTGGAATTATTCACTGCAAATTTGTTCCTGAGGGCACCACAGTGAATGGTCAGTATTATTTAAAAGTAATGTAATGTGTATACATCAGCATGTGACATGTTAGAAAACAACTGTTCCACAACAACAATTGTTTTCTCTTGCATGACAAGAGAAAACAAAGAAACTGCTTCACAAGTAATGCACATGCATTATTACTTGTGAAGCAGTTTCTGGCTTTGAAGTCTGTGTAATAAAACATCCCCCTATTTGTCAGATTTAGTTTCTGCAGACTTTTTTCTCTTCCCAAAGATGAAGTATGCCTTGAAAGAAGAAAGATTATTTAGTATTTGTCTCATTACTTAATAGGCACACTGTGTGAATTAGAATAACTTGACAAAATTTGGATTCAAGATGCCAAATATCAAATTTCAATAAATTTCATTCAGAGTTCCAGAAAAACTAGTATATGAATGGATGAATAGATGGGCAAAAATCTAATAAGTGCTTGTACATTTTGTGAAAACATTTCAAGTGTTTTATATAGTATTCTTGTATGCTGATATTGTTCATTACCACAATAAATGAAAAACCTAGGGCTGTTTTTAGCATGTACTGTACTTAGGCCTATATTATATAAACTTAAATGTTATTTTCTATTTTTGGCCATTATAATTGGTCTAATTTTTTATGTGGCTCCCAAACATGGGAAAAATAATTTCAATCTTATTCATGAGAACAAAATGATTTTGAAATTTAAATTCCAACAATCAGAGGATTGTCATGAACTGTTTTGCCAAATTCTGAAAATTAAAATGATCCAATTATAGTAGAGGAAAAAACAAGCCTTTTGAATACAACTTTCTGGCAAGTTTAATGAACTTGATATTGTTAGCATTCCGGAGTGTGTAAGCAGAGCTAACATCAGCTGGTATGGTTACTAAATGGGAGAGGAAGGATTAGCCAATTTCTCACAATCCTGAAAAAAAAAAAAAATTTTTTTTTTCAGGATTGTGAGAAAAAAGACCCAGAGGAGGAACAGGAAAATCTGGTTGGATTGATGCAGTTAAGAATGCAACAGACGACAAAAAATATAAAATATACGAGTCTTTACAGATAATATATAAATTTGAAGGAAAATTGTCGCTAGGAAGTAAGTAATGATGTAGACTTTTCATGCTGGCATAATATCCTGCACACCCCTGGAGGGTACACATCAGGAATTTGATCACTATCCATATTAATTTTTGTGGTGATACCTGAACAGCAGCATGTATTAATAAAATCCAAATATAAATGCTCAATCACTAACTGAGTTAAAATTAAAAACGCCAAGAAATTATATTCTTGTTTAATCCTTTATCCAAATTAAGCACACAAGTATCTTCATGACTAGGTTAGTTGTATAAGAGGGTTTGAAAAGTTTGGTAAATTTCCAATAGACGGTGACACAATTTGTTCATTCATATCAGTGTTGGAACGTATCTTTTTCATGATCCTGGCAAAATTTTAGCCATGTGCAATGCATAGTTCTCATTTGGCAAACATTTAAAATGACTGTTTGCATTTTTCATAAAAATGAAAAAAAAAAAAAAAAACGAGTTTCATGCAGTGATAAAACACTTTAATTTGAAGAAGTGGACGGCTGCACAGATCAAAGTTGAGTTAGATGCATGTCATGGGAGACTCTGCACCAGCATTAAAGATGATAGTTTTCGATAAATGAGTTTAAACGTGATTGTAAGTCCAAAGATGAAGCACGCTCTGGATGCTTGACTGAGGTCACTACAAAGGAAATGATTTTTCCTTTGTAGTGACCTCAGCTTTTTCATGTGCAATTTTTTATGCAGGATATACACCCTGCATAAAAAATTGCACATGAAAAAGCTGTGTGTGCGATGGTCGCAGGGATTGTTAACTGTAAATCAAAAATGCATGCAAAAAGACATTTCAACACAGTGTTTGTGATGTTTAATCGCAACTCGCAGGATTTTTTGTGTGTCGATTTGTGACTGTAGACAAAACTTGGATCCACCACTACACACCCGAGTCCAAGCAGCAGTCAAAACAGTGGACAATGCCCGGTGAAAGAGCACCGAAAAAAGCAAAGACCATTTTGTCAGCTGGCCATCATCTTCCCAGCTGACAAAACGGTCTTTGCTTTTTATTTTTTGGTATTCCCAAGGAATTATCATGATAGACTATTTGGAAAAGGGCAAGACAATAAATAACAGGAGTCTATTATGCACCACCGTTGGACCGTTTAAAAGAACTGAAGAAAAAATGGCCAAGATTGGTGCACAAAACAGTTCTCTTTCATCAAATTTTGCCATTTGTCATCACAATGGCAAAATTGCACTGGTAAGAGGTTAAATTTGGTTCCACATCAACCGTATTCTCCAGATTTGGCCCTGCGTGACTTCTTGTTCCCAAACTTAAAATTTGACTCGGTGGGAAAAAATTTTCTTCAAATGAGGATGTCATCAAGGTTGTCAATGAGTATTTTGCACAATTTGACAAATTCTATTTTTTAGATGGGAATGAAAAAATTGGAACTTGCTGGACCAAATGTGTAGACCTCGATGGAGACTACGTTGAGAAATAAAGTTGATTTTTTTCCAAAAAAAATGTGTTCAACTTATTTTTTTTACTAAACTTTTCAAACAATCCTCATATTGAGATTAATGACCGCATTAATTGTCTTAGTATCCCTAATTCAAAGCACACATCTTTTGGGTGTGTATAATACTATGCATTATGGGAAGGGCCACTACCCAGATCAGTTTCAATCTTTATTGAGCTATGTTAAAGTGTGAGGATATCTCTCCAAAAACTCTGATCTACAAGATCACTCAGAATCTCATTGAGTGATTGTAAAAGATCACTGCCAAACTCATTACTCCTGAACCGAAACGCTCCAGGAGTGGAGAAACTCAGCTGTGGTTCCCCTTAGTAACAGGACAAAAACCGCCACCAAGTAGAGCCTCTCTACTCCCCAGGAAGCAAGCAAACCCAAAGATGAACATTAAAACATCAGTGGGAGCCACACCCAGAAGAGATACCAAGATTGAAGTCACATATCTTCCATACATAAGTACAGTCATTCCTCGACTTATGTCCAGGTTCCGTTCCATCCAGCAGGACGTAAGTCGAATCAGACGCAAGTCGATACATTAAATCAACAGAGTTGGGGTTAGGGACTTAAACAAAGCAAGCAAACCCAAAGACGAACATTAAAACATCAGTGGGAGCCACACCCAGAAGATATACCAAGATTGAAGTCATGCTGAAGTCATATATCTTCCATACATAAGTACAGTCATTCCTCGACTTATGTCCGGGTTCCGTTCCATCCAGCAGGACGTAAGTTGAATCAGACGCAAGTCGATACATTAAATCAACAGAGTTGGGGTTAGGGACTTAACCGAAATAAGTACACTGTCACGTTAATTTTTAAACCTTATTATAAAACTGTACTGTGTGTTACTGCCACTATTCCAATGTGCTCTGCTTATTCCTCTTCTTTTCATCATAAATTTGTTCATAGCAAGCAAACGCGTCATGTACTTTCATTTCTACTAATAAGTAGCATTCAACATTGGGGTCCATGTCTTCAACCATTTTGAGAACATCGCTAACTGCAGAGAACATTTCTGCAAGAACAAAAACAAGAAAAAATTCACTGTGAATTGTTTAACTACCTCTCCTTGATTTTCTTTTCCCTCTTCCTTTTCTCGTTTTTCCTCTTCTGCAACTTGTTCCTCCAGTTCGATCAATTCATCGTTGCTCAACTCTTCAGGGAACTTTCTGAGTTGAATTATGTTATCATTCACTTTGAGATTTAGGCCCACTATTACAAACTTCCAAAATCATGCACAAACCTTTATGTCTTTTTCCATATGCCCACTCATACATTGAGAGGTCACTTTCATCCCAAGCCACAGCAATATTTTTAATAGCATGATAAATATTGAATGTTTTCCAGAATTGCATGCACGTCTGGTCATTTCTTTCAGTGGCAGAAATGGCTTGTGAAAAAGTTGTCTGTAGATAATAAGCCTTAAACACTGCAAGAACTCCCTGATCCATCGGTTTGATCAATGAACTTGGTGAAGATCACCGCTATAAGACTTACAAGATGGATGACCAGGAGTGTTATCTAGAATTAATAACATTTTAAATTCTACATTTTCTTTCACACAATAGTTATTTCACTCGCATAACTCTTGATTAAGGCATCCTCAAACAATTTTGAGTCATTCACGACTTCTTATTGCTCCGATAATGAAATGGGATTCTAGTGGTAAGACTTATACGTTGGTTAGACATAACTGGTAATTAATTTACGGAATTAACAACGCATATAAAGTAAATTAATTAAAGATAACTTTAATGAATCACTTCTATATTTCGACAATGTCACATTGTCATCTTCAGGAACATAAAGATATGGTATGTGCACTACAGGAACTAACAAAGCAAATGAGGAAGAAATTAAGACACTAATTTTGTTCCTAAAGTCCTAATGGTGCCCTCTTGCGGGCTAATTTGGTAGTCTTGGCCGTTGGGCTGAAGTTCTCATAATGAAAGTCTCCCAAATTTGGGGCAGTTTCATGCACCCAAATTTGTTGAGGTTAGGAACGTTTTTTAGAGCTGCTGAAGATTCTTTGAATAATCTTTCGTATTTAAACTTGCTGCGATGGATTATTTTTGTCTTCTTCCAACGAATTTTATGGTGGGTATCTAAGGCATGGTCTGCCAGCCCAGAGCGGCTGTACTGGTGAAACCGGATGTAGTCTTGGTGTTCTGAAATCCTGATATTTGTTGTTCTGCCTGTTTGGCCAAAGTAGGACAATTTGCAGCTGCAAGGGACCTGGTATACACCAGGTAGGTCTAGGGGAAGTGGTTGGTCTTTGGTAGAGCGGATAAGGGATGCCAACTTTTTATATGGTCTGTAACAGGAAGTAAGGTCATATTTCTTGAGGATATTAGTTATTTTTTCAGAGGTGCCCTGGATGTAGGGGATAGTGATAGACTTGGTGTAGTCTTTATTGTTGAGGGGGGGAGGGGGTTGTGGTTTTCAGGTTTTAGTATTTTTTGGATTTTTTTGGGGTTATAGCCATTGGCTAAGAAAGTGTTGAGGATGTGGTTTAGTTCCATAGTCAGGGCCTTGTCATCTGAGCAGATTAATTTTGCCCTGTTATATAGTGTTTTTATCACCCCATATTGTTGTGAGGGGGGGTGGTGGGATTGCTGGTGAATGTATCTGCCAGTGTGGGTGGGTTTTCTGTAAACAGAGAAAACCAAAGATCCATCAAGCTGGCGGGTGATTAAAGTGTCTAGGAAGGGGAGGGTGTTGTTTTCCTCTTTTTCTAAGGTGAACTGGACTCTGGGATGTTGGTTGTTTAAGTGTGTTAGGAAGGAGTGGAGTGAGTCTGAGCCATGTGGCCAAATAGCAAACACATCATCCACATAACGAAGCCAAATAGTGGGTTTTTGTGGGGCGGAGTTTAAGGCTTTTTCTTCAAATGTCTCCATAAAGAAATTGGCCAAGGGTGGGGAAAGTGGTGAACCCATGGCTGTCCCCTCTATCTGTTTGTAGAACTTTCCTTGCCAAACGAAATAGCCTGAGTTCATTGTGAACTGAAATAGGGCTGAGATATCGGGAGGAAACTTGGCTTGGATGAGCTCAAGGGTTTCTTTGAGTGGGACATTAGTGAACAGGGAGGAGACGTCAAAACTGACCATTATGTCAGTGTGTTGGAGTGTGAGGTTTTCTATACTGGCTTTAAAGTGGGCCGAGTTTTTTATGTGTGATGGTGTGTTGCCAGTGTAGTGTGTGAGCGTTTTGGCTAAATGTTTGGCTAATTTATATGTGGGGGAATCAATGCCATCCACTATGGGACGTAATGGCACATTTTGTTTATGTATTTTTGGGAGTCCATATAATCGGGGGGGTCTAGAGTTATAAGGTTTAAGCTTGTTGGTGACTTCCACAGGCCAAGAAGTGACTTTCTTAAGGAGTCTGTGGATAGTTCTAATCTGAGAGGTGGTCGGATTATATTCAATGGGGAGGTAAGTAGTAAGGTCTCGTATTAAGGAATTTAGCTTACCTTTGTAGTCTTTTTGATTGAGTACCACAGTGGCGCTTCCCTTATCAGCTTTGGTGATTACTATTTTTTTGTTGTTTTTTAATTCTTGTAGGGCTGTGTATTCGTTTTTGGATAAGTTGGATTTTGGAGGTTTGGCTTTAGTGAGAACACCGACTACATCCAGTCTCACGTTGTTGGCGATATGGATAGGCAGGTTGCGAATTCCACGCTCTATTTGAATCATGATTTCTTCAGCAGGAATCCTTTTTGGAGCTAGGGCGAAATTGTGACCACGTGAAAGTGCGGTGAGTGCTTCAGGCTTTAAAACTGCCGACGAGAGGTTGACTACTGTGTTAAGTGGTGGCTGGGGTACAGAAGTCTTGGTCAGGTTTTCGTATTTTTTTACGTGCCGACTACGTATTTTTTCGAATTCCTTTCTTGCCGATGTGCATGATATGTCATGGAGTATCGACCATAGATCAAGGCCGAGTGTGTTAGAAAGCTCTTCCTCTAGCGCCCGTACGTTTTTGTTTTCGTCGGCAAGGAGAACGCGTGTCGCGGTAATTTGTTCTCTTAACAGGGCGAAGCTAGTGCGGTTATAAATGCGTAGAGCTTTCTCGGAAGTGAAATGGTGCTTCAATTTGACACAGTTGGGGATCACTTTGTTATCCCGACAGCGTTTTAGGAACGTCAGGCGATTTATTTGCCTCGATATCTTTAACCTCAATTTGCCGTATTGACGGGCCTTTCGTGCGATTGCATCTCCGTGGATGATCATGATTCTAGTGGTAAGACTTATACGTTGGTTAGACATAACTGGTAATTAATTTACGGAATTAACAACGCATATAAAGTAAATTAATTAAAGATAACTTTAATGAATCACTTCTATATTTCGACAATGTCACATTGTCATCTTCAGGAACATAAAGATATGGTATGTGCACTACAGGAACTAACAAAGCAAATGAGGAAGAAATTAAGACACTAATTTTGTTCCTAAAGTCCTAATGGTGCCCTCTTGCGGGCTAATTTGGTAGTCTTGGCCGTTGGGCTGAAGTTCTCATAATGAAAGTCTCCCAAATTTGGGGCAGTTTCATGCACCCAAATTTGTTGAGGTTAGGAACGTTTTTTAGAGCTGCTGAAGATTCTTTGAATAATCTTTCGTATTTAAACTTGCTGCGATGGATTATTTTTGTCTTCTTCCAACGAATTTTATGGTGGGTATCTAAGGCATGGTCTGCCAGCCCAGAGCGGCTGTACTGGTGAAACCGGATGTAGTCTTGGTGTTCTGAAATCCTGATATTTGTTGTTCTGCCTGTTTGGCCAAAGTAGGACAATTTGCAGCTGCAAGGGACCTGGTATACACCAGGTAGGTCTAGGGGAAGTGGTTGGTCTTTGGTAGAGCGGATAAGGGATGCCAACTTTTTATATGGTCTGTAACAGGAAGTAAGGTCCGGTTGAGTTCAGTTCACAATGAACTCAGGCTATTTCGTTTGGCAAGGAAAGTTCTACAAACAGATAGAGGGGACAGCCATGGGTTCACCACTTTCCCCACCCTTAGAAATTTCTTTATGGAGACATTTGAAGAAAAAGCCTTAAACTCCGCCCCACAAAAACTCACTATTTGGCTTCGTTATGTGGATGATGTGTTTGCTATTTGGCCACATGGCTCAGACTCACTCCACTCCTTCCTAACACACTTAAACAACCAACATCCCAGAGTCCAGTTCACCTTAGAAAAAGAGGAAAACAACATCCTCCCCTTCCTAGACACTTTAATCACCCGCCAGCTTGATGGATCTTTGGTTTTCTCTGTTTACAGAAAACCCACCCACACTGGCAGATACATTCACCAGCAATCCCCCCCCCCCCCTCACAACAATATGGGGTGATAAAAACACTATATAACAGGGCAAAATTAATCTGCTCAGATGACAAGGCCCTGACTATGGAACTAAACCACATCCTCAACACTTTCTTAGCCAATGGCTATAACCCCAAAAAAATCCAAAAAATACTAAAACCTGAAAACCACAACCCCCCCCCCCCCTCAACAATAAAGACTACACCAAGTCTATCACTATCCCCTACATCCAGGGCACCTCTGAAAAAATAACTAATATCCTCAAGAAATATGACCTTACTTCCTGTTACAGACCATATAAAAAGTTGGCATCCCTTATCCGCTCTACCAAAGACCAACCACTTCCCCTAGACCTACCTGGTGTATACCAGGTCCCTTGCAGCTGCAAATTGTCCTACTTTGGCCAAACAGGCAGAACAACAAATATCAGGATTTCAGAACACCAAGACTACATCCGGTTTCACCAGTACAGCCGCTCTGGGCTGGCAGACCATGCCTTAGATACCCACCATAAAATTCGTTGGAAGAAGACAAAAATAATCCATCGCAGCAAGTTTAAATACGAAAGATTATTCAAAGAATCTTCAGCAGCTCTAAAAAACGTTCCTAACCTCAACAAATTTGGGTGCATGAAACTTCCCCAAATTTGGGAGACTTTCATTATGAGAACTTCAGCCCAACGGCCAAGACTACCAAATTAGCCCGCAAGAGGGCACCATTAGGACTTTAGGAACAAAATTAGTGTCTTAATTTCTTCCTCATTTGCTTTGTTAGTTCCTGTAGTGCACATACCATATCTTTATGTTCCTGAAGATGACAATGTGACATTGTCGAAATATAGAAGTGATTCATTAAAGTTATCTTTAATTAATTTACTTTATATGCGTTGTTAATTCCGTAAATTAATTACCAGTTAATGAAATGGGAGTATGCTTCCTAATGTTTTTGAAGATTCGTGGATTCTCACTGTGTCATATCACAAATGGTTTCAGTTTATATCCAGCCACATTACCCGTAACAGAATCTTAATACAGGCATTAAGAGCTTTGAAACTAGGTATAGATTTCAGCTTTTTGTGGATGAATGTCCGCTCGGGCATTTTTTTCCGAAACAAGGATGTCTCATCCATGTTAAATAATTGCTGTGGCAAATAATTTTCCTCTGTAATAATTTTATCCAATTTTTCCACAAACTCCTTGGCAGCCATCTTAGCACTTGCAGATTCCCATACATTTTCACATTATGCAGCGCAAAACCAAAACTCTGCTTGAATCTCATGAACCAACCGGAAGAACCATTGAATTTGTAGTCATAATGGGGGTTCTGCTTTCTCCTTCAACATGTTGAAGAGACTAGGTGCCTTAGTGGTTATAGTCACAGTGCTAAGGGGTATGCACTTTTGGTTCAAGTCCTCTATATATAGTCAAAAATGTTTGTTCCCTTATGGGATCACGGACGTATCTTCGAAAGGATGTAAGTTGAGGGATGACTGTAGTTAAAAGGAGTTTATACTAAGGAGTTAAGTGTAACACCTCATTATAAAAACACTCTGGATTACAGCTGGTGGTGTAAGTTTTTCCACTTGGTTATACATTAAATATGCCAGGAAATGATATTTTTATTAAATCCTTCATCCAAATATAAGTAACCAAAGTTTGAGAAAGAAACTGTGAAGATACTTCATGTGCACACTTTGTTTGCTTACACTTAGATAAAGGGTTAAACAAGATATAATTTCTTGGAATCTTTAATTTAATGTATAACCAAGTTACTCTGCACAGTTGTGCAGAATGTTCTGGATGGCAAGCATCACTTTCTACATTTATATCAATTACACCAATTATTTTATTTTGTATAATTTTTGTCTTTAAAAAGCACTTTTTCTGAAAAATATTTCTGGGTTGTATTTTAAAACAAACATTTTGTAACATAGAATCTTATATAGGTCATACATTAAATAACTGTTTCAATTTTACAAGAAATAACCACTTGTGAACTGCTAATGAGATTAGCAAATACAACTGATATTATTTATAGTATTAATATATATAAAAAAATATAAATTTATATATATATAAATATATAAATTTACACTAGTATTGAATTTTTAATATTTGTATAGTAAGTAAGAAGAATCAAGATGAAATCAAATATTTGCATATTAAGATAATAGATTTTATTTTATTTTATTTATGTAATTCACATCATAGTCACATTTAGAAACAGTCTGCTATATAATCGTATTCCTTAAGTAAGGATAAATAGGTGTAAAACAAATCATGAACTTAAGCAAAAAGTATGGATATATAGAAGGTATAAGGAGGGTATTCAGTAGACAGTGAGGTGTAAGCCAGGAAAATGGTAGGTGAAGTGAGGAAGGAGAAATTAGCTGGGTGGTGACTAGAAGTTGCATATAAGTAATGTCCTGTTAGTTGGTTTCCTGTAGACTGAGAAGCCGAGTGTGTTTTGTTCTGATATTTCAACTAGGGTATCCAAAAACAATAAAGACATATTTCTAACTCAACTGTGAATTTAATCCAAGGATGAATGTTATTCAGGAAGGTGATGAAATCTTGTAACAGTATGGGTAGAGTATAAAAATATCATCAACATAACTTTGCCTAATTTTTGATTGTGTTCTTTGATGTTGGAGGGCTAATTTTTTCAAACCAATCCATGAATAGGTCAGGCCTATTCATGGATTGGTTCAAGAGGAGAGCCATTGAGAGTCCTTCCTGTTCAAAAAAAATCTTTAAATAAGTACTATTGATAGTGTTTAAAGAAGTTCACTGTGTCTGGTGAGAAGATATCTTGAAGTAATTGTATGGTTTTATCCTTGGTGAAAAGATTTACTATGTCCAGGTTTTACAATTATATCAAGTAGGAGTCAATGCGATGTCTAATATTTTATATGAAGTGTATGGTGTTTTTTTTTTACATAAGAGAATGTCTGCCTGATGTATGGTTTCAGTAGGTTTGCTAGATATTTAGATAGTAAAAAAAGTTGGAGTATCTTTTGTTCCTTACACGACAGAGCCTACAGAATTTCCACCAACATAGATAAAAGAAAATAAGAGCTACAGTATCTTAACTCTGTCCATCCAAAAATGACTACAACAGAACATTCATCAAAAACTATTTCAATCTCAAAATACATCCAAGAATACAAAAGAGCAGTGATTCTTCATTTATTTATATATATATATATATATATATATATATATATATATATATATATAAAATCAATCACAGATAAAATAGAAAGCATCACTTTCTATTTCAAAGGTTGTTTCACCAACAAAACTTAAGTCTCCTTCTACCCAATCAACAAAAGCTCTTAACACCTGAAACCTCCAACATACACCACTCAAAAAAAATCAGGTGTCTACAAGATCAGTTACTATTGTGGTCTACACTACATAGGACAGACTGTCAGTTTATATGTTGAGATAAACTGATCAAAACACTTCAAGGACATTGAGAATGAAAAAAATCAGGCTTGGAAGCAGAAAAACAAGTAAAATGGCAACAAACTGAAATGCTCCATATTGATTACCATTTTTACTCAAGAACATTCAAAGAATAAGCAGCAGCCTCTACAGTGTAACAAAAAACAAGGATGATTTTACATCAAGTCTAGTCTTTCTTAATCCATCAAGACATATTTGTATCTACCAGTAATGCACAGAACCAACAAACCAGCAGACAGCATAACAGAAAATTTCCACTGTTTAAATGTTCACTGTTATTACTTGCATTCTAGTTTAGAATAAACAAGGATAATTTATTCATGTTATTTCCTGATGAAGCAAAACAAAGTATTTCACAAAACCAATCAAAATAAAAGCGTGGTTTCTATTTCATATCTTAGTTTGTGATTTTATACAAAAAAAACATTTACTTCTAATGAACAAAACAAAGAATGGTTCCTTATAACTAAAGATAATGTGGTTAAGATAACCATTTGGATTATTTATTTCAATCCAATTTTTTATTTATTCTGAAAAGATGTTTGATAGTTTTATTATTATATGACACCTCCAGAGAATCCAAAGACTCATTAAGGGAGGGCACCTACTCTACAGTTCATTCCAACCACACCCACACCATCTACTGCCCACCACCACTACTAGTATTTCTGCAAACAATCACAAACATCCAAGCCTGCAGTGGGATTTGAACCTGCAGTCTTTTCGCTGGGGAGCGGATATGCTAACAACTTGGCCAACCAGGCCTAAAAATTTCCTCTAGTCGTCGACTAGATTCGAAACAAAGTCTTCCTTCGTGCGGTCAAGCGCTGTGGTGTGCAAACGCCACATCCACTGAGCTACACAGGCTCTCAAATTTTACATGACAAATGAACTGAAGCTAAAGGATAATTTAATAATAGCTTAGATATAGAATCACTGTCACGTGCTGGTGAACTGTGTATAAGAGTTTAACGTTGTATGGAGAAGGATGAAATGTGGTGTACCACAGTTTTTATGAAGCCGTTATGTTATATACTGATGATAGTTCAGAATTAAGAGAAAGATAAACTGGAATGACTTTTAATGGGATTATATTGATCAAGTGCATATAATAAACAACTAGTTTCACCAATTAAGGCTGTTGGCATCTTCAGGGTACATAACTGATGTAAGGCACTAAAAAGTAAAAAACTGTTACAAACTATAATCAACCGATTCCAATTATATTAAACAAAGAACAGAGTGCATACAATACATGAATAGAGCGTGCATGATATCACTTGTTGTTATTTAGGAACGTTCTATAGTTGGCACTATAATTCAGTTCTGGCGAGTTGAGGGATCTAATAAGGGTCTTCCAGATCATGGGCAAGATTAGTACTTGGTTCCTGTTAAGGTTCTGTATACAGCGGGCAACTGTTGTGGCCTTCTTAACTAACTATAGAATGTTCCTAAATAACAACAAGTGATATCATGCACGCTCTGTTCTTTGTTTAATATAATTGGAATCGGTTGATTATAGTTTGTAACAGTTTTTTACTTTTTAGTGCCTTACATCACTTATGTACCTTGAAGATGCCAACAGCCTTAGTTGGTGAAACTAGTTGGTATAACATAGTTGTTTATTATATGCACTTGATCAATATAATCCCATTAAAAGTCATTCCAGAGCTTTTTGGTCAAGAAAATTAAACGTGCCATAATGAGGACACCAACAAGTTGCTAACCTAAAGGCAAAGTGAACAGCATCTGCTCTTTAATCAATACCTTGTCAATTCAAATCTGATTGTGATAAGGATGTTTGTGAAGATTTTTGGAAAGTAGACTTGTTGCTGTTCAGTGTAAGACACCACTGCTGTTTTTGGAGGCTTGAAATACTCAAAGCAAAGTGTAACCTCTAATGCATCTGTAGAGTGTATTTTCAGATTATTTAATCTGAGCCAATAGTACTAGAATGCTATTTGTTTACAAGTTTTCATGGATTGGATTCATATAAAGTGGCGACAATATCATAGGATAAGGATGCCCAACTTATTAAGCTATTTTAATCTGGTCTGAGAGAGAGAAATCAAGAAAGATAAAAGCAAGAATGTATGCTTTGTTGCTAACTGATGTTGTTTCAGTTAGATATAGGCTTACTATACGTCCAGGTTTGAAGGTGTGGTACTGGCGTCCAGGCTAGTTTGTCATTTTGTCCCGGTTATTTGGTAAAAATCTAGAAGTGCAGAATATACACTCAGTACAAAAAGTGCAGCCTCAGAAAATGGTGATTAGGTAACACGAATACCCCACTTTGACTATGGCCTGCACACTGCGTCGCAAGTCATTGTTGACTATGCGTAATCTTAGTTGAGTTTAGACTGCGAGTCAGTATTTCTTTTCTGAGTTTTGTTTGCGATTTTTTTTTACTTCATTAAATTAATTTAATCCCAAAATGCCAAAAAGAAACTGTGTTTATGGATGAATTAAAAAATGATTATCCGTTTTTGAAAAACGTTTGTGGTCATATTGACAAAGTGAAATGTGAACAGTGCTCTTCAGAATTTTCTGTGGCTCATGGTGGGCATTCGGACATTAAAAATCACTTGACATGTATGAAACATAAAGCTAGTCTAGCAGTAGCAGGAACTTCCTCAAAGATATTGTTATATTTTAAAGGTGCCAATCCAAGTGACAAAGAATTTTTAATAGCTGCTAAAGAAGCAACTTTTGCATTTCATGTTGCTATTCACAATCTCAGCTATAAGTCTGCCGATTGTCTGCTAAATTGATATCAAAGCTTTTTGAAACAAAGTTTAGACTGGGTAGAACAAAATGTGAAGCTGTCATTGTTAATGTGATTGAGCCACTGTTGTTTCAGCAACTTTGTGAAGATTTAAACAAAACAAATTTTGTGACGATATCAATTGATTCTTCCAACAGGAAAGAAATTAAAACTGTGCCATGTGTTGTGCAGTATTTTCACCAGATTGTGGAGTAAAAGTTAAACTTTTAGACTTTCAATCAGTTCCCGGTGAAACTGCAGAAATACCGACAAACCATTTAATGTCAGTTATGAAAACTCATAATATAACAAAAAAAATTATTGGATTTTGTGGAGATAACTGCAATACCAATTTTGGAGGTGTAAAACGGAGAGGAGAAAACAATATTTACAGTCGATTGAAAAAGGAACTAAGAAGAAATATTGTGGGCATTGGTTGCAGTGCTCAAATTGTTCACAACTGTCTTCAAACTGCAGTTGATGTTCTACCTATTGAAATAGAAGCTTTAGTAGTCAAAATTTATAAATATTTCCACATTTATATGGTTTGAGTCACTCAACTAAAAGCGTACTGTGAATTTGTAGATGTAGAGTATAAAAAGGTTCTTCAACATGGCAACACCCATTTTCTTTCACTACTTCCAGCTATTGACAAAATACTTGAAATCTATGAGGGACTGAAATCATATTTTATTTCACAAGAACACTGTCCGGTGAGGATAAAACAGTTCTTTGATAATGATTGTGGTGAAATGTATTTGTGGTTTGTGCACGGGCAACTCAAATTGTTTAACAAATCTATCTTGATTATGGAAAGTACAAAAGCCAGTGCAACAGATATTGTCATTGAACTTAGAAAATTAAAAACAAATCTTGAGGAATGGCGTGATAATAAATTTATACCTCAAGAAGCAAAAAAGCTTTTAGAATACTGGAAAATAATGGAAGTATTAATATTAATATAATACTACAAGAGTTTACAAAATTTTATGACCGATGTCTTTCTTACATTGAGCTTTGGGAAAACAGTTTTGATGGAGCAGAATCTTTTACTTGGATAAACAACAATTAACTAACTTGGTCGGAAATTGAAGCTTCAGGTGAAAAAATTAATGAAACTCTTGCAAATAATGCAATAAACATGGATGAACTGGTGATTGCAAAAGATTTTTGGTCGGCAAACTGTGACATTTTGAAAAATACAAGTTGCAAAGAAAAAAAAAAAAAAATATTCAGTCATTTTAAAGAAAAGAATATTTCATTGCCCAATCTTGTCCAAATTATAGAATACATTTTCAGCCTGCCAGGCACATCTTCACCTGTTGAAAGGATATTCTCAATAATGAATAACATATGGTCTGAAGAAAGAGATAGAATGGCTGAATCAACAGTAAAAGCTATATTGCGCTACAAACTTAATAGTGCACTAAACTGTAGTGAATTTTTCGACGCGATTAAAAATAACAAAGAATTTTTAAAGAAAGTTCAAACTAGTGATAAATATTAATAACTTTTTAATAATAAGTTATGTTCAGTTAAGAGTAATTAAAAATTATTACTACGAAATGTTTTTTTTTATTAACTACTCCATTATTTAGCCTTTTGAATCGTACTTAGTGTAGAAGCGTTACTTTCTGTTTTGAGCAAAGTCTCAAAAATGTCCCGGTTTGATAAAAAAAATTTTTATGCCAAGTCTAGTTAGATATGCAACTGTCTGGCATGTGTTTACTTTCTATTACATTACAAATTTGGATGTTAACTTTTCACGGTTTATTACAAGTTGGTGAATTTCAGTTTTATAAAGGAAAATATACATCTCAAACATGTCATTAAGTAAATTATCTATTAAGTTATTACACATTATTATTATTTCCCAAGACCTCATAGAGTCAAAGACTCATCTGGGAGGTCCTTTTATCACACACACATCTCATCATACCGTGTCTTAAACACACTCAAAACTCCTTGCAGACACCACACTCTCAGGCAAAGCATTCCAATCATTCATAACTCTGCACGAAAAAAACCTGCCTCTCACTCCCCTACTCACACCCTCTTTATACAGTTTACAGGGATGACCTCTGGTTCTCCCCTGATCTCCCACTATTCTCTGTAGAATTTCTCCAACATTGATCCTATAACAACCCCTTACCAACTTGTAGGTCTCTATCATATCTCCCCTCTTCCTCCTGTCCACCAGACTCTGCAAATTACATCTTCTCAATCTTTCCTCATACTCGACATTCCAGAGGTCAGAAACTACCTTAGTCAGTCGCCTTTGGACCCTTTCCAACATCTCTTCATCCTTCTGAAAACCTGGTGACCAAATCTGGGCACAACAGTTCATGTGTGGCCTAATCAAAGCCTTATACAACGGAACAAGAATCTCCCTACTTCTACACGTCAGTGTCCTCTGCATCATTTTCCCAGAAGCCTTTGTGTTGTCTTCACAATTTTGGGGAGGTGTCCCCTAAATTTTAGATCCTTATCCACTATCACCCCCAGGTCTCTTATTTCCTCTACCTCCAACAATATATTCTCACCAAGCATAAATTCTGCATCCCATCTTTGTTTTCCAAATTTTAAAACCTTACATTTTGCAACATTGAACTCGCATCCCCATTTGCTTGCCCAATCACTCAATTTATTCAAGTCTTCTTGCAAGTCCACAACATCTTCACTACTCTTTATGGTTCGTCCCAACTTTGCACCATCTGCAAACAACTGAATATCGCCATCCAAACTTTGCCAATATCATTAATATACAAGTTAAATAGTAATGGCCCTAAAACAGACCCCTGAGGCACTCCACTGGTGACTTTCCTTTTCCTGGATATCGCACCCCCATACACAACTTGTTGAAACCTATCAGATAGCCAGTCTCCAATCCAATGCACTAATCTAATATCCAACCCCATCTGCTCTAGTTTAACTGTCAACTTATCATGAGGTACTCTATCAAAAGCCTTTGCGAAATCCAAGTATATTACTGTGTATCCTTCTCCTCTGTCCAAGGAAGCAGTCCCTTTATTGTAATAAGTAAATGGATTACTAAAACATTACCTCCCTTTAGCAAATCCATGCTGTCCATCAAAGATTATACCATTGTTGTCAACCCAACTCTGGATCCTAGTTCTCACAAGCTTCTCTAACAACTTAACCACAACACCTGACACAGAGATAGGCCTATAGTTTGATGCTTGAGTTCGATGACCTCCTTTATGAAGTGGCACAATCTTGCCCTCCTTCCACTCTTTAGGTACTTAACCAGGTGCAAGACTCGTATTAAAAAAATATGTCAAGGCAGGTGTCAACTCTCTGGCACATTCCTTCAGAATATGCAGTGATATATTATCAAGTCCCATAGCCTTATTTACATCTAGTTTACTCAACTCCCCAAACACCTCTTGCTTACTTACAGTCAGTCTCTCCTCCCCATCAACTGCTCTCAATCTCTCCATGAAGTCACATTCACAAGATTGAAAGATCTTTATGAACTGCTCATTAAGTATCTCCACCACACATTCTGCAACAGCTGTCTTTATACCATTCCCTCCAATCAATGTCATCCTTCCATAATCATTCTTTCTTTTGCTGGCTACATATCGAAAGAACGCCCTAGGATTCTTTTTGGCTTTATTAGCCAACTGTTGTTCATACCTCTCTTTAGCTACTCTCACCAACCAAGTCACTCTCCTTGCCTGGTCTTTGTAGACCTCATGAAATTGGTTACTTCCACTTCTCTTATGCTGCCTCCTCAATGCCCTTTTTCTCTGTATCGCATGCTTAATCTCTTTATTCATCCATCTTACACCTACCTTATTTAACCTTCTCACCCTTGGAATACATTTAGACATTGCATCTACTAAATAGTTTTTGAAAATCCCCCAAGCTGCATTGATCTCTTTTCCGGCTAACTCCTCATTCCATGCTACACTTGCAAGCTGTCTCCTGAGCTCTTCATAATCACCCCCCTTGTAGTTCCACATATACCCTTTTTTCACTGGGGTCCTTGCGCTACTGGCAACCACCCAGGTAATCACCTCATGGTCACTTTCACCAATTGGTGGATGATTTGACACCTCATTTATAATTACATCCTCTGATGAGATGACCAAATCCAAGACCCTTAATCCTCGTGTGCTCTATACATTTCACTATCACCACCATCCACATTACCAGGTCTATAACAACATCCCACCAAGTATTTGATTCTATTCATCTCTATCTCACACCATACTGCCTCAAAACCACTGGCCCTGTTTCCCTCTTGCATCTCTACCTTGTATGGACATAACTCTTTCTCTATCATCAATAGCACTCCCCCTCCCTTTTTACCCCTTCTATCCTCACGAAACATATCATACCCTTCCATTTCTATTCCTGTCAGGATGTCGTCCTCATCTAACCATGTCTCACTTATTCCGACCATCTTTGGGTGAACAGACGTAATTAGTACAACCATTTCATCCGCCTTGTTTCTTATACTTCTAGCATTGGTATACAAACACGACAGCTCATTTCTGGATCTACAGCTAGTTCCACTGATACCACTCACTCGATGTGATCTCTCCATGCTGGACTGGGGCCATTTCCCTTTCTGCTTCTTCATTTTAGAACCCTTTTCAATTTCATCTGTTTCCTCTTGATCCCTGGTCATCCCATTTCTTTCCTGCCTACATGCTCTGACCTCCTCTTGGAGCATCCACCTTTCTCACGCTGTGTACCCCTGTCCACCCTGAGCCTCCCCGTTTCCCTGCTCCTCTTGCACACCCATTCTCTCATTTTCTATACTCATACCACTCACTTCCCCAATCATTTCCACTTCTTCAATCTTTCCTGTCTTACTCTCCTGCTCTTCCACATCACTCCTCTTTCGATCTGATTCATTCTCTCTATTCACTTCTCTACCTTCCAGCAGCAGTCTCTCCAAGCGACTCACACCATAACCACTCAAATGCAGTCCATCGCTCCCATACAGCTCACTTCGTCCCTCAAACTCATTCCACACATTAACAAACTGTACTCCCATCTCCTCACATTTCAGCCAGAATATCATTCATAATCCTTGCTCTCCGCCTCATTTCACCACAATCATACCTAGGCAACACACTGACCTGTCAATACCCTTCCTGTCACACTATTCTCTTTTATCTTTCCAAGCAGCCTCCTGACATTCATTCTGACATGCTCTTTGTTCTCTCTCAAATCATTTGTACCGATTAATACAATCAACTCTTTTGCTCGCTCCCGCCTCATATCCAATGCCTCAATCACTCTACTCATTTTCCCGCCTGGAAAACATACCTTGTGCATTTTATCCTCTAGTACACCTTTAATAATGGAGTCGCCATACAAGGCCACTCGCTCATCTTTCGTTAACTCTTTCATGCCATCATGATTTATTTTAATAGTTTTGACCTGAATTCTCTTAATTTCATTCCGCATCCATTTCATTTCTTGCCTCATCCAATCCAATTCAATTCACTTTCCGAATCTCGCGAGACATTCTCTCTATCATTAAATCTTTCTAACTCTCGACCCCTCTTCTCACTTTCCCTCTCATTCATCCTTCTTTGTTTCCGTACTTTCGGTCCAACATGTCCAACTTTCGCTATCATTCTTCTCACTTTCACTCTCATTTATCTTTCTTTATTTCCGTACTTTCGGACTAACATGCGTCCAACTTTTGCCATCATTCATTCTTTTTTCGCTATCATTTATTCTTTCGATTTTTTTCACTTCTGATTTCTGCATCACGCCATTTCTATTTTCATTCGTTCTCTCAATTTCGTTTCTTTCCACCACTCTCGTCTCACTTTCGTCCCTTTTAACATCCATTACGGTTTTCAAATCGCTCTTTTTCTTTTTTCCTGATTTTTTAACATTTTTTTTGCCTCTCTTTCTCACCATCCTACTCTTTCAAACGTACACTCGCGACACAATCGTTGCTAACACTTTCTGTCATCAATTTCATATTTGCATTCATCAGTTCCTCATTCAGGTCACACTTCACACACGCCCTTCTTCCATCCGTGCTAAACATCCACAAATCATTTATGTAATCGAAGGAATACATATAACAGACCTCACACTTAACGAAACGACTGAAATCTAAATTAAAATCATGGAATGACAATGCCGCCGCATTGTCATTCCATGATTCCATATTTTTTTTTTTTTTTCCCCTGCAGGTTACTAGGTCTAATAATAACGATTTCGTAAGCAAGTTTAGGCAAGAAAATCCCCCACACTAATAATACCGGTAGCGCACGTTTACAGCCGCTCTTACTCAAACAATTACGCATATATAATTAATTATTTCTAGAATAACATATCTGAATCAGGAGCTCTTCTTAGGTAAGTCCACAGCACTTGGCTCACTACCGCCCTCCCTATATACATATGATAATTTAATTATCTAGTTTGTTGGTCAAAAGGCTGAAGGAGTGGTTAAGTAAAGATCAGATATTTGAGAGATGACTGTAGTTAAATTCTGACTTTTGCCTGTGATCAGAAAGGTTCTGGGATCCTACTTAAGACACAAAGAACCTTTATTAGAACTTTTCAAGTAAAGGTGATTTACATACAAATTGACTGTAGCCAGTATATATTGCCTGTTAATTGCAAATGTTCTCCAGTCAATTTTTTTTTTTTTGCATGAAATTTGGTCTCCATCTGATCACATGAACATCCGAGAGATAAGGAAATACCATAGAAGGTCAAAGTGAGTGACTAAGATAGTTTCAGGACTGAAATGTCCATATGCCTTGAAGGCATGTGCACCAATTTCAATGCTAATAAAACCCGGTTCTGTCTTATTTCTCATAAAAAAAGAAATGTTTTTTTTCCAGTAGTATTTTTGACAAATGATTTGGCTTGGAAGAAGACAAGATGAAATGACATGTTAGTAAAAGGGACCTATTAGACAGCCATGGGAGTGATACTGCATAAAGTAATAAGCAGGAAAACAAGTCATCCCTGAAAGCCTTTATGGATCTTGTAAGGTAAGTGAACATAGTTTTTGCATGGAATGCAAGCCTTCACAGAATGAGGACCTCCAACACTAATATTACTATCAACCACAGAACAAAAACCAATTCTTAGACAAATGGATGTCTAAAAGAAAATTTTTTATGTAAACTCAAAATTAAGAAATGAAAATTGGATCATTCTCTTAATTGCAAAGCCACTCTTAAACAGAACTCAAGAATTGGGAAATTCATACTGAATATTAATGACATTTATTTATGAAGCACAGAATACATTCTAACATCAATATATTATAAACTGCTTTAATGTTTGAAAACTTATTTACTACTAATGTTAAAACTTAATCTTCATACTACATATGGATGATGCAGATAATCAGTATGTGGAAGATGCTAGATTTCACTATTACTACTTGTCTAGTCAAATTTCACAATAAGCATTTAATACTATGCATAAAATAAAGCTGAAATTTTTTTGGAAAATATACTCATTTTTATTAATATATAAACAACGTAAATTTTGACCAGAAATTGTCAAACATGCTTACTGGAGGAGGTTCATCCGTCACACAACAGGTAAAACATTGAATCCAGATTTCACTCATCCTTTTAGATGGTATCTTTTAAAACTGACAAAGCAAAAATTAAATCTCTTATCCCACAACCCTACAAAATAATAATAATCATTTAAAAAAAGTTAGCATTATCATAAAATATCAGATAACAGTAATATTAGCCAAAAAATTATCAGTGTGGTACAGATTAGTATTTATAAAAAGAATTCATGCAGCTGTTCTCTCTCAACATGTATATCAAATGTCAGTAAGAAATAATAATTGGTTATGTTTATTGTGATACTGTATTCAAATTAAGAAAAACATTTTCTTTCACAGAATTATTTCTGTGAAAACTAATGAAATATTGAAAGTACTTAAACCATTTTTTATAAGCAAATGGTATATATTTACTTTGCATATGAAGAATTTCAATTTATTTAAATTAATTTATTGGGCTGACATGTAATTCATGATGTATGGTAGCACAATCTTAAATCCTGTTAGTTCAAATCTTATCTTATCTCAGTTACATAAGGATAATGTAAATAAGATATACTATCGTTCCCACCAGTAATAGTAGTTTTAATGGAAAGGGTCTCAGGATGTGGCATTTAAACTATAATAAATCTAATGTTAGTTTTGGAAGAGCTAAAAGGATTAGAATTGTTTTATGCCAAACAAAAACTGACATCTCAGACTACTATTTATATTCAATTAATAATTACTTTTGAAATCTAATACTGGAAAAGTAATTATTTTTGAATGCCAAAGTCTGAGGCTATTTTCAAAAAACATTTGTTTTATTCATTATGTAACGTAATTCACTGTACAAAATAATGTACACTCATAATCAGAGCCGGCGGAATCGGACATGCAAAGCATGTGGACGCCGCCGCCAGGGCATGATTCATAAGTTCATTTTTATCATAAAAACAAAAAATTCTTAGAATGATCAATATTAAAATAAATAAGGCTGAATACACCAAATAAAAATTTTCAAAATTTGTATATTGTCGCCTCTTTGATCATTTTGCTGTTTACAATTTCGCAGCGAGAGCAAGCTAAATGCTTGCCTGCAGAATGTTGCGTCTACTGCAGTCTATCTAAAGTGAAACGGTGAACGGTTTTTATGTGCAGAAACTAATTTTCGTACAAAACATTTGCTAGTTAACTAGTCATATGATATGCATCTCAGTAGGCTACTGACAGTAGCGCAGTGCAGCTATTATTTCGTCTCTGTGTCGTGTTGTGAAATAATTTCTTAAATAGAAATGGAATCAAAAATTTAAAAAAAGTTATCCAGTGTACAAAATCGTAAGCGTCATGCTGCAAAAGAAGCAGATATTAAGAAACAAACTGGGGCTCTCAATAAATTTGTTAAAATATTAAAATATTCTGATGCAGATTGTAACCAACTCGATACATCAGAAATCAGAGTTGAAGAACCGTGCACATCATCCAGTTTTCATGAAAGCACTATTGCAATTATTGAACAAGATAACAAGACACATATTTAAGTGAAAAACAGTTAGGAGAAGATTTAGTTGTAGTTGTATCATGAAACTAACACATTGTTAGTTTCTGTAAATTTAGAAGATACAAGTGAATGAGGAAATATTGATGAAAAATTACGAGTTGTTTTAATTCAAATGGAGCCTGTTCAAAAGAAAAATATAATATATCCCAGAGATACATATGGTCATAAATTTGGCGACACATATTATAATAGAAAAATGGAACACGGGGAGCTCGTGCCAAGAACATGGCTCATTTATTCCGAAACTTTAAATAAATTCTGTTTTTTTGCTTTTGTTGCAAACTTTTCGCACCTACCGAATCAAGTAGTCTTGTAGAAGGTTATAATGATTGGAGAAATGTAAGTACAACTTTGCATAGACATGAGACTAGTTTAACTCACATGAAAAATTTCTTAAAATGGAACTTGATAAAAATTTAAAAAACAAAACTACTATTGATTGCCAGACTCAAAGCATGTATGAAATGGAAAAGAAACATTCCACGAGTGTTTTAGAACGCTTGATTGAAATTATAAAATTCCTTGGTAGCCAAAATTTAGCTTTTCGCTTATCATCTGATAAATCATACGAAAGGAATAACGGCAATTTTCTAAAATTAGTCTAAATGTTTGCAAAGTTTGATCCCATTATGGAAAATCATGTTGAAAGGGCCCTACAACGAAACAATGGAGTACACTATTTGAGTAAAGACAGTCAAAACGAAATATTGGAAACTTCAAATAACGCAATCAGGGATACAATTTTATTATCAATTCGAAAATCTAAATATTATTCCATAATTTTAGACTGCACACCTGATGCAAGTAAAACAGAACAAATCACCATTATTTTTCGCTTTGTTTCCTCTGACAATGGAATTGTCAAGATCAGAGAAAACTTTTTAGGTTTTTCAGATATATCAGATTCCACAGGACGTGGTTTATGTTCAACAATAATGGAACTGGAAAAATGGAATATTCCCATTGAAGACATGCGAGGTCAAGAGTATGACAATGGGGCAAATATGAAAGGGAAAAAATATGCTTTTGAACAAAAATCCTCGAGCTTTTTACGTGCCATGTGCTGCTCATACTCTAAATTTAATCATTTAATCATTAACAATGCAGCCAAAGTGAATGCAGATACAATTAGTTTCTTTGCAATTATTCAAGAAATATACAATTTCTTTTCATTTTCTTACAAATGTTGGACAATCCTTTTAAAGTTCACAAAAAATTTAACATTCAAACAGCCATCATAAACGTGATAGGAAAGTAAAATTAATGCAATCTGCCTTCTATGATATCAGTTAGGAGAAATTTACGATACACTCTTTGAAATTTTAAAGAATGAAAATTTTAATAAAGAAACTCAGCACGAAGCACAAACATTATGTGCTAAAATAAATGACTACAAATTTATTTGCTCTCTTATAACTTGGCATGATTTACTTAATAGAATAAACCCTGTGAATAAAATGCTTCAAGACAAAAATATGAACATTATGCTTGGTTTAGAATCTATCGAAAACTTAAATATTCTTACAAGAGTATCGATCAGACACAAATTTTAAAGAAATTCTAAAAACGGCAAAAGAACTGAGTGAAGAGGTAGATGGAGAACAAGAATTTAAAACTGGTAAGGAAGTTCGACGACGAAAGAAGACATGACAATTTGACTGTGCATTATGACGAAACGCCACAATCGCCAGAAGATAAATTTAGAGTGAATGTGTTTTATACACTTCTAGACATTGCAATGTGTTCATTAATAGAACGTTTTGAACAACTAAAAACAGATTATGATAATTTCAATTTCTTGTATAGATTACTACAAATTAATAACGAAGATTTACGAAAAAAATTGTGACGATTTAGAGATTCTCTTGAAGGACGGCGACAATAAAGACGTAAATGCAATAGAACTCTGACAAGTTATGTGCTTTCAAGGATAATTTAAATATTCAAAACCCTTTCGATATTCTTAATTTTATTGTATCCAATAATTTATCTTTCCCTAACTTTTCAATTGCTTTAAGAATACTATTAACCTTACCTGTTAGTGCAGCGAACAGTGAACGTTCATTTTCTAAGTTGAAATTGATTAAAATCTACTTAAGAACAAGCATGTCACAAAAAAAGGCTTGTTAGTTTGGCATTAATAGCTACTGAAAATGATATAGCTGAGGAATTAGACATTAAGACCATTATTTCTAATTTCATGAATATGAAATTAACAACCCTAAAATTTTAATAAAAAAATTGCAAGTATATTTATGTAATTTAATTTATTTTCTGTTATTCTGTAAAGATGTATTTTTTGAATACTTATATTAAATGTTCTAATTATTTCTGAATTCTTTTCTTATTTTCTCATCTATCTTGAGTTTCTTTTATTTTTCCTAAAAGATAGTTCCACTCATAAAAATCATTAAAAATTTTTTACAAGTTACTAAGAATTTAGTAAAATGCAAGAATTTTTTAAACTTTAGTTCAAATAAATTTTAACTTTAATTAAAATTCATTTTAATTTTGTTAGCGATTCAGGTCAGTGAGAATGCTATAATCCCTGTATCATTATATTCAATGATTAAAGTGAAGTGGCTTTATCAAAATTTGCTTTAACTTTTGAGAATTTTTTGAATATTCGGGTTTTTAACAATTATCCTGCCTAGTCAACACCCCTGGTTTGTTACATTTGGCGAACCAACGTGTGGCTGTTCTCTCAAAATTTATTTAAGAAATTTCAAATAATTTAAATTTTTATTATGCAAAGGTTGGTCGATTGGTATAGCCTCTGCTACTAATGGCTCAGTTAAGTAAGTTTGAGTGCGGTTAGTAGTTGGAAGAGGCCTATCGTTCGATGCTGTTGGCACACTCTCCCTCGATGAGTCTTTGGACTCCCTGGAGGTGTCAAATAATAATAATAAAAGAACCACACACGCCCAGATCGTTACAGGAGCGTTTATATAGAAATTGCATGCGGGCGGAAAAGACCCTAGTGCCAGTTCTGGTCATAATGATAGTCACTACTATCAGTTATTTAGTAAATTAAAGAAAAACTAAGCATTAATAATGGGTTATTTTAATATCAGTGATATGTTCTAGAATATGTAAACATTTTAGTTAATTCATGACAGCTCTAAAGCAATGCATACCAAGTAGGAGTGAAGTATTGGATTTAAGAGTAATCCAAGAGATCATGTCACTGTGTAGTTATGATCCTTTAACCATAATAGAGGGAGATGATTCTGAAATGTTCAAACAGATGCGAATTTGAATTGGAAAGTGATAATGGGTGATAATGGAAGCTTTGATTGAAAGCAGGAAAAGAAATAACATGCAAGTAAGATGACAGCCTCCGTAGTTCAATCAGTATAGACAAAGCCCTTTAGTTGGCAAGACCTGGGTTCGATTCTTGTCAGTGATGTGAGGAACCTTTAACTGGTCTCTTTTGATGAAAGGCGAGTTAGCCAGTCTCATAAGTAGGGGGGGGGGTTTCACCCAGAAACTCAGGGTTTTAGTCCCTCAGAACATGCAAACCGGTCCCGTGAACACATGCATCTACAGACATAGGACATACCAGGAAGCATAGGGCCAACCAACTTATCCTCGAGTACAGTTACAAGAATACATGCCTTGACACCGTAAAAAGGTAAAAGAGGAGGATTAAGAAAGAAAGGAAATTGAATTCCTTGAGCTACTCAGGGACAAACATCTTATGTAGCATGTAGCTGAGGTAACATATAGGACACAGGAGTGTTGGATTTAATATCGTCCCCTGCAGTGATAATAGAAAACATCACCACAATGCCACCAACTGGGTACAATGATATGTGGTTTGATATAGAGAGTGGCTAGACAAGTACAAGTTTCATGGAATAAAAGATATGTGGACAGAGTAGGAGATTATCATAAATTAAGGAAACAGACTGGCAGTGAGTAATAGCTTGATCAATTGAAGTGAAGTCAGATGTGCCTGGAACTTGGTCTGGAACCAGTTGTTTATGACAATATTAGATTATTTTCCAAACCTAATGAGATTGAATTCCTTGAGTTTTTAAAACTCAAGGAATTCAATCCTTGAGTTTTAAAAAAACTCAAGGTTTGGAAAATAATCAATTAATGTCGCTCCAACCCACAAAAGATTTGTAAACCTACACTATGTTCATAAAGGCATGTGTGACTCAGTGGAAGTGGCATTTGCTCTGTGCTAGGCCACCAAAAGATAGACTTAAGTTAGAATCTAGCCACCAACTACAGGAACCAGTTACTGAGTTAGTCAATCTCTGGCATGGACAAGCTGGTTTTTTCTACTGGAAACTCAGTTTTGTTGATAAAAAACAAACAAAAAACCACATAGAACATACACTATTTCAGACAATGGCATATCCTATAAGTTAACGTTTCATGCCGACGAACTGTCAGCGTATCCAAGCGTAAGTGACCACTTGGTAGTGCCACACCACGGCAACTCGTTGCAAAGGTGGAGCAAGCTCCCTCACTGTTCTTGATATTTTCTCATAATGTAAAAACAATAAGGGATTTTGTTTTGGCTTTTCATCTTAGTTATACTATGTTATAATATAATATAGTGACACACCTTTCGGTCAATCGTATAGCAAAAGTATGTAAGTTTTCTTCACTTAAACTCTGATATTCTAGGTCTAGCTACTCACTGATGAGACCTCAAAAAAGGTTGAAACCGGTCTGGGTAGTGACCTTTCCTCATAATGTAAAACAGTACTACATCTCTTTAAGAGCTGTGTGTTTTACATTATGAGAAAATATCAAGAACAGTGAGGGAGCTTGCTCCACCTTTGCAACGAGTTGCCGTGGTGTGGCACTACCAAGTGGTCACTTACACTTGGATACGCTGACAGTTCGTCGGCATGAAACGTTACAGATCATAGTTTGATCATAGTTTCGCTTACTGGCTGAAAAACAATAAGGGATTTTTATCCCCTTAACTTATATCAACCTCGCCAGAAAAAAAATAGCGGTTTTGGCTTTTCATCTTAATGGCATATCCTGTTCTGGGGGGACGAAAAACCTGAGTTACTGGGTGAATCCCCCCCTGCTACCTTCATATGAGACCGGCTAACTCACCTTTCATCGGTGAGTTATCTGGTGTCATATATTAAGAGACCAGATAAAGGTTCCTCACATCACTGACGGGAATCGAACCCAGGTCTTACCAATCAAAGGGCTTCATCTATACTGACTGAGCTACAAAGGCTCTAAGCTAACCAGGCCAGCTATTAATTTATATGATATATTTCGGGATGTGAGAGGAGATTTCAGTTGTTTGCTGATACTAAATTATGCGCAGCAATGTCAAAAAGCTCTGACATGTTACAAAGGGATTTGAGTAGGTTTGGTGCTTTAGGCTGAAGAATGTGGATGTCATTTCAATGTTGAAAAGTGTAAAGTTAAGCTCTTTGGCGAGAAGATGGAATGAGGTTTATCATAGTGGAGGATCTTTGTTTTAGGAGGTGGAGAGATGGCAAGGGATCTGGAGAGCTTGGAAGATAAGGAACAGAAGTTCAGGGGACATTTCAAAATGTGGCAAGGGATATCCAGAAAACTGCTACTACAATACAAAGAACTAAGATTGTATACAGATAATAAAGTTAGTTTTAACGTACAAAGTACTAATCAGGCCTCATTTGAATTTCTGTGTATGCAGAGATCTAGTCACCTCATACAAAGAAAATACTGGAGAGAGAAAGGAGTGAATAAATCTCAGAACTCTAAAATATTGAGTATAAAAACAGACAGAGAATATGGTCTTCAGAGCTTGGTGAATAGGAGAAAAGACAATATCACTGAGACATTAGTTGGTGAGATGAACCTATCACATAGATACTGGGGAATTATTGCAGAGGACAATGGCTGAGACAAACAAAAGGTCACCAGGAGTAAGGAAGTGAAAAGGAGATTTTTGCATGGTGTAGCGAATGAGTGGAATACGTCCAGAGTGAGAGGCGAGAGCTCCAGTACACTTGAAGGCATGGTATGATGATTATAATTGTCTGTGAGTGTTCAAACTCCTGCAATGAGTCAGATTTCATGAATACTTGAAAGTAATACTAAAAAATTAAGGGAAGAGGTAGCAGTAAAAAAACAAAGTTGAAATTTTGAGAAAGCTGATTTTGAGGTAATTGCAAAAGAATCAGAAAGGAATAAGAAGTAAAACTTAATAGATGGGCTACCAATAGCAAATGAGACATTTAAGGATATTGTGCACAATGCAATGTTAAGTATTTAAATTTGTTGGAAGAATAGTCAAATTCTCAAAGAAATACATCATTAAAAACTTACAATATATATATATATGTGTGTGTGTGTGTGTGAGAAAAAAAAAAAGATAAATATAAACAATTATTTAACTTGAAAAGATATACCAAAACTTCTAGGTTCAAGCTTCTAGTACAATAAGTTCCAATCTTATTCACAGCAGCATTTGCCTATATTAATTCTGAATCAGGGTCGGCTCTACCGACGATGCAATATGTGGGCAAAATTGGCATAAACTATACGAAAAATAAGGGGGAAGGGACAGCAAAATATGCTACTGCACAGGGTGGCCCTGTTCTGAATGCGTGGCAAAGCTTAACCAAATTTTGGAAGTGCATAAAGTAAAACCATATGATCGCTCTCTCCAACTGGTGGGAAAGATGTCATCTCAGTTATTATCAACACTTTTGAACTTCTTGTTCCCTCTGTTACATGTTGCCTAAGACATCTGTCCCTCAAGAATTCTAGCAATTCCATTCCCTTATTGCTACATGCATCTTCCTCTCCCCAATTTATACTGCTGTAGTTAAAATCTCCCATAACAATCATTCTTGCACTTGCCATGCTCAACTGTCTCAACATCTCCTGGTCCCCACCCTCTGTGCTCTTTGGTCTATAGCAACACCCCACTAAATATCCTGTCTTGCCCACCTCCACCTCACACCATATGCTTTCAAAATCAGTGTCACAGCCTTCCAAAGCCTCCACTCTTAGAGGACATAGGTTGTCACTTATCATAAGCAGTACTCCACCACCATGCTTTCCCTTCCTATCCTGCCGAAAATTGCTGTACCTAGCAACTTCTATTCCTGTTATTATATCCTCTTCTGTCAACCACATCTTGGTGATCCAAATAATCTTTGGCCTGGCTGATGCTATCAGTGCCACCAATTCCTCTCCCTTATTCTGAATACTCCTGGCATTAGTATAAAGTATAAAAATGCCATTGTTTCTATATCCAGCATTATCCCCTCTAGACTCCACTGGGCTCAGCATTACCTGATGTCGACCCCCTTCTCCCAAATACCCATTCCCACAAGAGGCCACCACTGCTACCATCCACACTGGGACACACTGACTCGTTCAGAGCAGCAATCTCTCAAGATGCCTAAGTCTTTCCTTATTCAAATGCAAGTGGTCTCTCACATACAATTCCTCTCTGTTCTCAAACGCTCCAAGCATCCACACATTCCAATCCTCTCTTCTGACACATTCTCGCTATTATGCCATTCAATATCACTGCTCTTCTGCTCAGCTTGTCACTATCTTTCCTCTGTGTCTTCTTCAATACACCCTCAAGCAAGAATCTCATATCTCTTGCTGCCCTACTTACGTAGGTTGTTCAATAAGTTATAAGACTATATTTATACAGAAAACAGATTACCTTTAATCGTCATCATTTACATTTTCGAAGTAACTACCGTGAGACGCGATGCATTTGTCCCAACGTTGCATCCACTGCTTAAACACATGTGAAAGTCCTTTTTTTGAGAGTTCTTTCAAAATTGCCTCTGCAGCTTTTACACGTGCTTTGTTGCTTTCGAAATGGCGGCCTCTTAGTGGTTTCTTGAGCTGAGGAAAACAGCCAGAAATCGCAGAGTGCAAGATCAGGACTGTATGGAGGATGTGGTAGGATATCTATGTTGTTCTTCTGCAAAACGTCCACTACACAACCAGCAATATGTGGCCTTGCATTATCGTGGTGCAATAAGAAGCCATTCTTCAGCAATGGACACTTCCTTTTGACGTGCTGTACCATTGTCCGTAAAATATCCGCATAGTATGAGCAGTTTACCGGGTTCTACAGCGTGTTGGTAAACAATGCCTTCGTAGTCAAAAAACATTATGGTCATAACTTTACCAGCCGATTTTACAGTTTTTGCTTTCTTGGGGGTAGACAAAGATGGATGCTTCCATTCACTGCTTTGTTGTTTCATTGTAGGGTCATAGTGATACAACCAAGCTTCATCTGCTGTAATGATACGTTTTAAGAAGTTGTCGCCTTCTTGTTCCAGTCTTTCTTTCCATTCTGATTCTGTGCACACATCCACTTGATGCTGCATTTGCTCCTGTATCAAGAGTTTGGGAATCCATCGGGTGCAAACACGTTTCAGTCCCAAATGTTCAGCCATGATTGAGTGAACACTTCCCACAGAAATATTCAGGATAACATGCAGCTGGAGTACTGTAATTCTGCGATCCTCCTTGATGATAATCGCTCCTGTGTTGATCACTGTCTCTGTGATGGACGTTGAAGGTCTTCCCTCACGTTCAAGATCTTCCACATTTTGCCTTCCTTAAAAGTTTTATGCCAGCAAAAAACACTTGCCCTCGACATTGCTTCATCGTGGAAAGCTTCGTGTAGCATGTTAAAAGTGTCCGATGCCGACAAGCTTGCGTTTAGTCACGTGACACTCTGGCACATCAGCCCATATACGCCATCTATCAACCTCTTTTGTTAATACAGACAGCAACATTTCTTTATTCCACAGAAATTAATATTGTGATGAGTGGTTTTGCAACAGTAAAATTAGTCTTATTACTTACTGAACAGCCCTTGTACATTACCACTCAAGTCATTTGTTCCTACCATCACAATCATCTCATCCACCCTTTCACCTCTCTTAATTGCCATAGCCACACTTTCTATCGTTCCTCCTGGCAAACACTCCTCATGCATCCTATCTTGAACACCACGGATCATTGAGTCCCCACCTCTTACCACCCTATTCCTTGATTGCTCACATGCATCCCTCACTCTCTCTCCTGTAATACTTTCTCTCTGTGCTCCCCTACTTACCTGCCTTCTGGACATCACTCTATTCCTAGTCCCTGTGCTCCCTTGCATTCCTCTCATTCCCTCTCTGCTGTTTTCATTCTTTCCTCTTCTACCATTCCCATAACTCTCTCTCACTCCCTCTCCTCTACTATTGTTCCTATTCTCTCCTCTCATTCCCATAACTCTCTCTCACTCCGCCTGTGATTCGCCTTGCATTCGTGTCTTCCATTTGCCTAATCTCATCTTTCACACTTCTCATCCCATTCCCCAGACATTCCACCTGCTCTTTCAGCTCATCTATTTCTCTCTGTAAGTCAGTCACTCTTGTTTGCCATTCATCCTCCCAATTCATCTCCTAAAACTTCAGAATCATTCAACCTTTTCATACTCTCCACTCTTATTATTTTATTCATACTTCTCTAGCCCTCTATCATACCAGTCATCTCTCTATGCGGAGAATCTCCTGTCTCTGACCAAGATCAGTTATGGCCATTTCTAAATCACAATTTCCTCCCATTGCCTGCATTTTGAGCATATACGAATTGCGAAAAAACAAGTAGTTTTTAAGGGAATATTAAATCACATGGAGGAAGAAAAAACAGTAAAAGCAAATTCAAGATTTAAAAAAATAATTGCAATATATATATATATATATATATAAAGACAAATATATTGATGTCTCCTATTAAGTTCTTTTCTTATTTTTGGCTGTGGTCCTTGATTTTTTTCTTTATCATAAATTTGAGATAAATCAAACTGGCATAGCCAGCAATGAGGAGAAAAAGTATATATCAAACTACATAACACAGAAAGACATTCATTTTAAGATTTGGCAAATGAAGGTAAGAGGTGACTGATGTTGGCAGGAATTATAAATGTTCATTAAACCATATAGGAATATTTTTAATGAATGGACATCAGGCATTATCACTTAGTGGAAATCTGAAAGGGCTACCTCAATTCATAAGAGGCTCACATAAAATAGAGAATTATAGGTCAGTTAGTCTAAGGACTTTACAAATCAGGTTATGAAATTTTCCAAATTCTTAGACACTCCCCTCTGTTCCAAACTGCCATATAAAACAACACTTCAAAAATTATGTAATAAATATAGTCTAAAGGAGATGGGGAGAGGGGTGAATAAGTTTTATAAAAAAGATTTAATAATAAAATTTAAAAACAGTATATGTGAAAAAAATCAGAAATTCATATAGTAATTAAGACTTATTTAACATCTTCATTATATCTTATTAAGTTATTCCAGAGAAGGTTTAAACATTCAATGAATAAAACATACTGGAAGAAGTAACTTAAAGGTTCAATTCATAATTCCAGCTGAAAATTAATCTTTCCTTGCGAACAATAATTATTATAATTTCTTTACTACTTTTTGAAGCAACATTCTGCAAGAGTTAATAAGATGGGCGTATGAATAAACTTACAACCTGAGACGTTTGATTAGTTTATAATGAAATCTGTGCTGTATTCTAAGACAATATTCTAATCCCCCTGATGGATTATAAGACAAAAATATAAGAAAATCTCCAATTGCCATTTTGTTTTTATTACAAGAGAAACACTGATGCAAAATGATTACATAATAGCTGGCCTGGTTGGCAGAGTGGTTAGTGTATCCACTCTCAAGCCAAAAGGCTGCGGGTTCGAATCCCGCTGTGGGCATGGATGGTTGCGATTGTCTGTGGAAACAGTGGTGGTTGGCAGTAGATGCCGCTGGTATAGATGGAGTAGTTGCGGTTAGTGGAGTGGCGGAGACAGAGTTGTAGAGCAGGAGCTCTCCCTCGATGAGTCTTTGGACTCCCTGGAGGTGTTATGTAATAAATAATAATAATATTAATTAAATGTCTGCTCTATGTGATATCACACAATAAAACTGTTTACAAGCTCTTCTAAATTTAAATTATAAGCTATGTCCGCCTCTGTCAATACAGTTCCAATCTTTCTTGGGTCACTGCTGTTTGCAAATAATTTTAATCAGTTTAAGCTTGAAAAAACTTTTTTTTGCACTTGCTGCACTAACAGGAATTGTTAGAGTAGCGACAGTGGCTACCGCAATATGGCTGAACGAGTGCCCTCATTAAGCCGCACTGTGAGGCAAGCTGCCTCTACGCTACACCCTGTCAACGGTACTGGGTCTATATTTATCCACCTCTTTTGGTAGCTGATAACTTTCCATTGTTCTTTATATTTCTTGATCTTTACATTTAAACTATAAATACCTAGCTCTCTTCTAATGGCATAATTTTTTTGACATAAGAACAGTTTAACTCTGTGCATCCTTTAAATGTTCTTAAAAATAATTTTCTGCTACCTGTATTCTACTTTGATTTTTCTTTTTAACAGTATACTTTTGAACCTTATACCATTACTATATAAAATTTGAGTCAAGTATCTTTTTTTTTTTTTTTTTTTTTTTTTAAATATTCAGGATATTATTTTTATTATCCTTTTAACTGTCTACAGATTTTATGGAATTTATTTTTTCATTTATTGGAAAAAGCACATTAGAATTCTATCTAGGATATGAAATTTTATAATCTATACCTCATCCTTGCTTACCAAATGTCAAAACCTTACACTATGCAACAATGAACTGGCAGCTCCACTCACTTGCCTACTTATGCAGTCTACGTACAAGGGTGGTCTGAAAAGTTCTTGGCCTCAACCATAGATGGAGACACTTAAGTTTTTTTTTTTTAAGTTGGTATACACCAGTAATAAGCATCCATGTGAAATTGCAACTCATTCTATCAAGTAGTTTGTTTTATACAGCTGTCTGAAGCAAAAGTGTTGTCTGTACCCCTTGAAATGGATAAAATTGAGTATCGTGCGGTTATAAAATTCTTTGTAAAAGAAGGTTTAACGCCAAAAAAAAGTCATTCGAAGTTCATAAAAGTTTATGGGCATTCATCTCCTTTGTATTCGACAATTAAGAAATGGGCTGCTGAGTTTAGACGTGGATCATCTCCAGCCCTGAAGATGATCCACTTGAAGGACATCCAAAAAGCGTAACAACACCAGAAATCATAAGTGCACAATGTGGTACTGGATTACTGGTAAGTCAAAGTGCATGAAATTGCTGAGACTATAGGCATTTCAAAAGAATGTGTAGGATATATTTTGCATGAAGAATTGCAATGAAAAAGCTTTGTGCAAGATGGGTGCAACACTTGTTCGCAGCAAGATCAAAAATGCACTTGCATGAAAATCTCTAAACAGTGCTTAGAGCATTTTAACAAGAATAAAACTGATTGTGTGTGTCGATTTATTACTATGGATGAGACTTGGATTCACCATTACACACCAGAATCCAAACAGCAATCAAAACAGTGGACAGAAGCCAGTTGTTCAGCGCCAAAGAAGACAAAGTTCAGTTCCATCAGCAGGAAAGGTCATGGCATCGGTGTTTTGGGATGCTAAAGTGATTGTGTTTATTATTTATCTTGAAAAGGGTATAACTGAAGAATATTATTCCGATGATGAAAAAATTCGTGAGAAAAGACACAGTTTACAGAAGAAAAAAAATCATCTTCCATCAGTACAATGCACCTGCTCACAAAGGTGTTTTGGCAATGGGAAAATTAAGGGATCTGCACTATGAATTGTTGGAACATCCACCCTATTCCCCAGATTTGGCTCCCTCTGACTTCTATTTGTTCCCAAAACTAAAACTCTTCCTTACTGGGCAGCGTTTTTCTTCGAATCAATTGCAGCTGTAGAGGGGTATTTTGCAGATCTTACTGAGAACAACCACAGGGACAGGATAATGGCACTGGAGACATGCTGGAATAAATGTATTAGTCTCAAGGAAGATTATATTGAAAAATAAAAATAATTTTGAAATTATAAATTCGTTTTTTCAATGTTAAGCCAAGAACTTTTCAGACCACCCTCGTAGATTCTTAGGCAAGGTCACAACATTATGAACAGCTGCACGTCTAGTAAAAACCTATCCAAATATCATTAACATACAAATTAAACAATAATGACTCTAAAAGAGACCCCACCATCTTAAGCACAAAACTTGTGACTTTCCTCTTTCAGGATATTATGCCTCCTACCCCATACACAACTTGCTCTAATCTGACATCCAATCACCTACCCAACTCGCTAATATATCTAACTCCATCTATTTCAATTTAGCCACAAACTTCTGTATGTGGCGGTCTCTCAGGTCTTTCAAAATTTAAGTATATCACTGTATACGTATTTCTCTTGTCCATTCATCACTTGTGTGTTAAGGATAGTGCTGTTTCACTTCTTTAAAGGTTTATCATGAGTATTCATCACCTTGTACATAAGTAACAAGACCTCCCTTTATCAAATTCATTCTGACCATGACAGAGAACAATGGTATTAAAAGCCCAATTCTGTATCCTAGCTCTCACCAACTTCTCCAAACTCCTGTCAGAAAGTTTGCATATATTTGTTTAGTGTCTACTCTCTAAACAATAGTCATTTAAACTTGTGCAAATAGTAATGGATTTTTGTAGCTTGCTACATGGATTTATGCAAATTAATTTAGCTATAATTTCAGGTTATAGCTAGACAAAAAAAAAAAGGGACAACATTAATATGAGAAATATTACATTAGTGCACACATTAACTTGCACAGAAAATGTTTTTCATGTGCATATGGGCCAGCAAAAATTAGCGGGAGCATTTGCTCAAGGAATTCAAGTTGTGGTGCTACAAAGACAAAGCTGCATTCTGTAATACATAAAAAGTATCCTGTGACTGTGACAGAAACTATTACAACAAAGTTTTCAAGGTATTTTTAAAGTGGAGACATTTAGGTTTCATGAGACTTCAATTTTTGCAAAAAAAATGCTGTAATACAGACTGCTAGAAATTGCCTGAGAAACCTCTAGCTACTTTCCAAAGAAAGATGGATTTTAAAAGATGGATTCTGAACACCTGAAGTGCCTTTTTAAGACAGCCTATTATAAAGAGAGTGAAAGATAACAGTGTGGTAGGTAAGGTAGTCAGCATGTTGCTCAGGTAAGATAATGAGTTGAGAAGGCAAATGAAGATTATGAATGGCATGCTAGCAGAGTTGTGCAAGGGAAAAGGAGCCCATTTTGTGAATGTATGAGATGAATTTGAGGGAGCCCATTTTTATATAGATAGCTATATAAAAGAGATAGGCTATATTTAAATAGATTTGGTGCAAGTCAATTGGAGAAACTGTTGCTGAAGGAGAAAATAAAGTAGTAAAAGGTGTTGTGGAAGAGTAATAGGAGAGTTTGAGAATGGAGAGGTGAGTGGCATGAGTGAAGAGAATGAAAGAAAGAAGATAAGGGCAGGGGAATGGGGAGGGGTCACAGTGGACAGGGAGACACTGAAGTGGATGATGGTTTCAGGAGTAGGTGTGCAAGTCTGCAAGAAAGGTCAAGATCAGTTAGTATGGAGGGGTCATATCCAAGAAGTGGGGTCAGTGAGACTTCCTATAGAAACAAATGAGCTAGTGTGTATGTTTACAAATGCTAGAAGAATTCAAAACATGGGGAAAGAAACTGTAGTACTGATAAAGTTCATTTGCCCAAAAATTGTTGGAATAACATTCCACATTCTGACAGGAATAGAGGGAGAAATATGTAGTCTTTCATGAAGATAGACAAGGCAGAAAGGGAGGAGAAGTGATGATTATGGCAGAGGAGTTGTACCCATCTCGGCTGGAGATATGAGGAGCAAATAGTGACAGTGGTTTTGAAGCAGTATGATGTGAAATGAAGGTGGACAGAATGAAATATTTAGTAGAGTGTTGCTATACCTCTGGTAATGTGGAAGGCAGTGAAAAGGAAATGTTTAGGCAAATTGGTTTGGCTAATAAGAAAGGGGTGATGATTATGGGCAATTTCAATTATGGTAATATAGACTGGAATGAAGAGAAAGAGCATCTAGAACCAGAGAATGAATCAGTCTTTGTGGGACAACTATCTTAGGCAGTGTGTAACAGAGGCTACAAGAGGGACTTGGATTTGATTATCTCATCAGAAGATATCATAAATGAAGTGTCAATCTTCATGATATAGTTTAATAGAATAATTATAGCACAAAGAGAAATAATTAAACAGCAAGTTTAATTGTTTCAATATTTCACCTCTGACAACTTCAGGAATACAATGTTAAAATTGTAATCGCACACATAAAAGAAAGTGGAAGAAATGAAATTAGACTAAATGAAAACTGAAGTCTTATTGGGGGGGGGGGGCAATCTAAAGATGTTGTTGGCTAGTCTTAGATGTTAGGAGGCCTAAGAATTAAAGTTTCCCAAATCTTAGAATGTTCAATATAAAAATATTTATTAAGATTACATTCGTTTTTTTTTTTTAAATCTGCTACTGATTCTGAAAAGTCTTTCAAGTTTGTACTACTGTGATGGAACATGATGGTTTTCTTTCATCTGATTCTGTGCAAGGTATCCAAGATATGGTCTGCTAGACCTGACTGACAATATTTGCAGCAGTTGACGATGCATTTTTTTTTGTCTTCCTCTAGGCAGATGTTAACAGATTTCATAGTTTGACCATAATATGATAAGTTGCAAGAACAAGGAACGTAAACACCCGGAATAGAGGGGAGGAAGTGAATCTTTAGGAGAGTGGAGAAGAGTAGCCAGCTTTAAATGAGGTTTGAAATCTGTGCAGAGATTATTTCTTTAATGTTCTGATTATTTTTTCTTAGGTATCTTGGATATAGACAAAAAATACATCCACCACTACAACTATGGTCAGTCAGGTGTTGGAGGACATGCCTTGGATATCTTGCACAGAATCGCATGGAAGAAAAAGGATATGTAGCGGTGCTGTAGATAAAAATTCAGGAGAAACAATGAGCAAAGACAACAAATGACATAAAATGATGATAACAATCTGCAATAAGGAAGTGAACGTACCCCTATATAACCACTTTGAATGTTACCATGACATGGATGAAGCATCATGAAAAATGCAGCTGAATGTACAAGTAAAAAACTGTCTTAAGCTTTTTTTTAAACTTATACCAGAAATCATTAGTGTTAAATGAAGAAATACATATCCTAAAACTGTTCTAACACACCACTCAACTGATCATGGCAATTTGTCAGTATAGTATGGTCTTTGTGAATTGTATTTGTAAATTAGGTTACTAAATTAGTAGCATAATTTAGTATGCCCATTTCTATATAGTATCTCTTACCAATAAATTAAAATAAACAAAAATAGAAAGCACCTTAGCCCACTCACGGCACAAATGTACTATAGTTTTACAGCGCATTAATAGATCTGAGTCACGTAACAAAGTTTTTTATTTATTAATTTTTTTTTAACTGATAATCTGTACTGTGCAACTGAGTGCTTAATGTCTGCAATCATCTCAGACAGATGTTTTCCATTGCAATATATATATAGTGTGTTTCGCCTGAATGTTAGTTTTAACTTTGTCTCGATTGATCAAAGACATTGGGCAATACAACAGTATCACATGAGACCTCTAAGGGCATCGCAGGAAGGCACACTATTCCACACAATGTACTATCTACACCAATCCTCCTACACACAACACTACTATCCATCTACTCCCAATGGCATTTACTACCCATTAAGAGTATTTTTTTTTTGTCTGCAAACTGTGCTCTCTGGTTGATTTGCCTGTACATGGGTTGAAAAGTTAGTTTCCAGGAGGGGAAAAACCCCCGACATTTTTATAAGAGACTGGCTATTTCACCTTCAATTAAACACAGTCATATAATCATTCCCCTCATCACAAAAGAAAATTAAGTTCAGGTCTTTTCCAATCAAAGGGTGCATGCCCTACAAAGGCACTATCAAAAGACTAAATGAAGAAACTAGTAAAAGCTACAAAGTTTTGCATGTAGGCAAATTAAATTTTGGTAGTACAGCATATCAGTGAAGAAGTTTAATGACATGCTTTTTAAATTAAGGTGTGTTACAGAGATCTTAAATGTTTTAAATTAAATGAACTTGAATTTCTTAAATACAAATGGGAAGCTGAAAATTATCTACTCCGATTTACTGTTAATATCCAAATTAATTTCAAGCGGAAATAAAATTCAAACCCACTATAACATCCAGATTTTGGATTTCATTAATAATACGGAGTGCATAAAAAGTTGCGTCTTTATAAATATATGAAGACAAAGCAGATTATAAAGAAACCAAACAAGATCTTCGTTATCAAAACTTCAAGTAACGGGGGTATCATGTAATAATTTTTCTAAACACCGAATCGCATAAAACATTTCAAAACTGGATATTCCTATTAACAGTCACAAAAATATTTAAATCACAGAGGGGGAGGATCTTGGAAAGAGTTGTTTGAGTGAGAAACAAACATAATACGCGAGCAATAAAATCAAAGGTGGACAGAATGAAAATTTAACGATATGGAAAAACATCAGGAACAGAGAACAGTAATCGTAAAATTAATAACAATATCAAGAAAATTCGGTATAAGGTTCCTATAAATCTATATAATATACTAACGTCATTCGTCTAATAATCATATTGAAAGAAATGATAAGCATGTCACTGTACTTCACTTACCGGGTCAGGTTTTTTTTTTTCTTCTTCTTCTTTTTCTAAATGATACTTTTTACTCCTAATTACTACTAATGCTTAGTAACTCACTCGGCTATCGCAAGCGGTATAAATTTCGAATAACTAAAATGGGCAAATCATAATAATGAATAAACTTTCAACCATAGTAACATATAGAAACACTTTCAAATGACGGCAGTAGCTAATATAAATGAAGCTTCCGCTCCACTTTAAAATGACTAAACTTATATCAGCGTGCTAGAGAACGATAGCTGATAACGAATATCACTCATTACTATATATACCATTCATTTCACAACTAAAATAACCACAATGTGAACTATTATATCTCCAAAACCGAAGTAAACAAAATATTTCGCTCCTTTAACTTTTCAGATGAATACAACTACTTCCTTCTTACGATGCTAACATTCTCTAGTGGAGGATGTTAGCATCATCGTAAATAAGAGCTAAATAAGAAAAAATTAATTCATATAATAAATAATATCATTCAATTTGTTTCTAAATCGAAATGCAATTCGTCACATTAATCAATAATGATGACAAAATACTTACATGAAACACTTTTTTATTCATCAAATTTTCGCATGGAGTATTGCATCAGATAAAAAAATAAAAAATAAATAAAAATAAACATTAAACAAAAGTAGATATGGCCAAAAAATAAACAATTCAAACTTGAAACAATGAGTTTCAGAGAACAGTAATTTCCAATTTAAAAGTGGAGTTCTAACAGTATTTTGTAATTTAAAAGTGAAGTTCTAACGAGGTATCAAAGATAATGGAAAAATTTAACTTATAAAACTATGAAAAATAAGAAACTATTAAAACACTGTTAAGCAATACTACTTCTCACAATGATAAACCCATCTCATTAGATCGATTTAATGAGTCACTTAATGGTCAAAGCTAAATAACTAAAAGGAGACCACCACCACATCGTCTTTAAGGAATGCGGAGAATCAAATTGGGCTTCTGACCTAATGATTAATCCTCACCTTCATGTGGTGTATCCCGTTAAACGAGGACCGGCTAGCAATTTGGGACTTAGCCAAACAAATTGTACGCTCTATTGGATTAAAGAAATACGTATGATTGTACAACATCATGAGATTTATGTCTGCTGGGCCTGGTTCAACAAGTCTCCAGCTGATTTCGACAGGGAACCTAGTTGTTCAGTGAAGTGGCAGGTACTGGAACAGACTCAAGCACAACATATAGAAGAAGAATAACAGTAAACCAAACATAATAAGAACTGAAGATAGGAACTATCAATTTATTACTCCATCAATATAAGGGATATTGATAAAGGAAATCGAACTTCGATATTATTATTATTATTTTTTTTATTATTATGTGACACCTCCAGGGAGTACAAACACTCATCGAAGGAGAGTGTGCCAACAGCATCGAACGATTCAATCCCTTCCAACTACTAACCATGCTCAAACTTGCTTAACCAAACCAAACATAATAAGAACTGAAGATAAGAACAATCAATTTATTACTCCATCTATATAAGGGATATTAATATAAAGGAAATCGAACTTCGATATGAATTGGAAAAGTACCACGTGGACATAATCGGCATCACTGAAATAAAGAAGGAAAAAAAATGAGATCTTACTAAACCATATATTATACCATGGTATATTCGAGCAATAATGATCAAGAGAAGGAAGGATTAGCGATAGCATTCAACATCAAACATGAAAATAAACTTCTCCATTGCAAGGCAGTTTCAAATAGAGTTATGTGGGCAAACTTCAAAATGGGGAAAATGGACAATGAAACTTAGTTGTCTTAGATGAAACTTCCTTAGAAGCCTCTCCTAAGGAAGAAGTGATGGAGTTTTACAGTAGGCGGCTGACAAAAAGAAAATAGAAATGGTACTTATTGGAGACATAAACAGCAGAGTAGGAAGCGAATCCCACAAGCATACTGAAATGTTCTGGAAAATTTGGAGAAAAGCGCAAAGCTATTAAATGCTGTTGGCACACTCTCCCTCGATGAGGCTTTGGATTCCCTGGAGGTGTCAAATAATAATAATAATAATAATAATAATAATAATAATAATAATAATAATAATAATAATAATAATAATAATAATATGCTGGATTGTTGCTCAGGATATTGAGAAGTCATTACTAACATCATGTTCCAATATAAAGATGCAGACAAGTTGATATGGAGAGAAGATGCAAGAAATAAGAAAAGCCCCATTAAATAGGTGTTTGTTGACAGTGATATCTTCAAACTGGATCAGGATACAAAGTGTGCAAAGGCTTTGAAACTGGAATTGACCATTTAATGCTGAGTAGGATAAAAACTGATATCACATTGAAAAGAAGAGTATGTAAAAGGAAATTTTAAAAATAAATAAAGTTGAGTACTTTTCACAGGTGAACTGTAGATTGAACTATACAAACATTTTCGAAGAAAGAATGAAACAGTTTGAAAACAAGACCCTGGAGTCTCAGTGGCAAACTCTGATGAAAAACATTGACTGCTTCAGCTAGGAAAGTATGTGGTAAAGTCGTCTACAGGGATAGAAAAATAAGAATGCTACCGTGGACACCTGAAATTAAAGAAGCAGTCCAGGTAAAAGAAGAAAGAATACCGAGATTTCCTAGCAAATAAATTGGCAGAGGTCCTAGAAGAATGCAGAGAAAAATGTAACAGACCTAAGCTACAAGTAAGAATAATTAAACAAAAGTCATGAGAGGACTTTGGCAAGAATATAGAAAATAAATAGCAGGAGGTGGCAAAGTGTTCTGGAGGCTATTGAAAAGTTTATAAATGGAGAAAAGAGTGCTGTGAAAGGAATCAAAGATAACAAAGGAGATGTGGAAACTGAAAATAAGGATATCATGGATGTCTACAGATCTGCAGTAATTACTTTAAAAAAACTGTTAAAGGAAGCAAGAAGTGCCAGAACTGTAGTAGGTAATTTTCAAAAGGAAATCGATTAGGAGTATAAAGGTAGAAAAAGCGATAAAGAACATGAAATATGAAGAGGCACTGGAGCAGATTATGTCCGACGATAAATGCTCAAATGTGGAGGTATAAAATTTTTAGAATGATTGCACTACATAATTCAAAGGGCCTAGTCAGAAAATCTCAGGAGAGAGCTTACAGCAATATCATGGAACTTAAAAAAAATCAGCTAACGCCTTTTATTTCCTTATAGGGAATAGGCGAGACCTTTAAGCCCTATCTTGCTTTGCAGTTTGGGCAGTTCAATCACCACTTGTCCGTCTCTTGAGTTTACTGGACGAAGAACCGGAGTTTCTGGGAGAAAAAACTTCCTTGACCGTGCCAGAGATCGACTAACTAGGAAACCAGTTAGTCGATCCTCTGAATAGTTCAGTGGAGATGAACTGTGTAGTTCGCTTCCACTGAACTACAAAAGCTCTGATTAACTGAATAGCATGAATATAATGCTGCATGGGCCTATCCAAGAACTATTTGATGCAGGCAATATCAGAATGTATTCAAAAAGTCAAGATATTAAATATCGTGATGTGAAATTGATGAATGAAGATATGCAATATAGGACATGCAATCTGGAAGAAGAAGATATTATGAAATGCACCACAACCAGAGGGGTGTAGTCGGGCCAGGGCGACGCCCTGGTACTTTTTTAAAAATATCACATTTATTAAATTCATTATAATAAATTATAAGAATTATATTAATGAGAATTATAATGCATTTCCAGCTTTAGGTCAAAAAATAGCAGGTTGCCGCTCTTGTTATTTTTTTTCAGAAAACAAGGCAATCTCTCTACCATATGGATGTCGCAATAATAATAATAATAATAATAATAATAATAATAATAATAATAATAATAATAATAATAATAATCCCCAAAGGAACACGGCCTTGTCGTGGCGGAGGGACTTGCGTGCTTCAGTGATGCTGAGAGCTATTCTGGCGGTTGCATAGCTTCCAGCAGGGCTACCCATGTCAGGCAGGTCTCAACTGGGGGATCCAGACTAACAGTGTTCCATCCCCCCCATCTTAATGGTGAAAAGGAAGAAGAGATCCATATCGGATCAGTCGATGCCCGGGTCATCAAGGACTGCGTCAGATGTTGGGGATCCTGGGCATCAGGCGACAAGTGGGCTACAGGACCCAGCTCTCCTTGCTGGGCAATCAGGGCAGGTAGCTGGAAAGCGACTGGAAGAAACCAAACGTAAAAAATGGACTGTAGAAGAAAACAGAGAAATTATGAAATGTTTTTACAGATCAACACCAGAAAAACGAGGTTTCAGAAAGCGTATGCATTTAATTTGGAAACAAAAATTCCCAGAATCTGCAATAACAGAACAAAGACTTATGGACCAAAAGAATTTCATTTTCCGTAACAAAATATTTACTAAACTTGAGCTGCAAGAGTTATGTAATAAACCAACTCCAGTAACAGAAAATCATCAGGAGGTAGCTACATCAAACTTTGGAATTCAACTCAGTAAACATCAAGCTGACGACATACTTCAGAATGTTTGGACAGAAGGGTAGTGTAAAATGAAGTCAGTGATAATGGAACATATGAACTCCATAAACGACCGTATAAGATACCACCATTAAAAGCTTTACAACAATCTAAGCTAAAATAGCTCCTCTTAGACGCAAATGCTGTAATTGAAACCATCACAACCAACAGTGGGGTGGTGAAGCGCAATACATAGCCTCTCCCACTCAAATGTCAACCTCACCTTCCCGTGGTCCATCCTGTTCTAAAAGTACAAACGAGGCACTGGCGATCGAGTATGGGCGGTATAACCTTAACACCCTAACAGAGTAAATGCTGTTAGATATGCCTGTCCAGAGGCGTTAGGTAGTAGCCCTACCACTGGACTTACCCAGCGACAGGTTAGTAATTTCCCTGCCCTGGGGAAATTCAAAATACTTTCAAGTTTCATGCAAAGAAAAGCCGGACGGACTGTCAGGGAAAAGACCACAACCCAGGAAACAGTAAACGAAATTGGAAAAAGGAACACATAATGAAGATTGCAACATGGAATGTGAGACGCATTGCACACAAAGAAGAAGAACTTGATAAACAACTAAACCAAGCTAACATAAAGATATGTATAGTAACAGAAATAAAGAAAAAACAAAAAGGTACAAAAGAAACAAACAACTATATACAAATCTACAGTGGGGTAAAAAAAGAAGAAAGAGCAAAAGCAGGTATAATGATTATGGTACATAAATCCCTAAAGAACAATATTGTATATTACAACTATTTGAATGAAAGACTAATAGAAATTAGACTCAAGACATTAAGAGGCCACATAACAATAATTGGTGCATATGCACCAGAAGAGGGAAAAGAAAAAGACAGTAATATATTTTATAAAGAATTACAGAATGCCATAGATAAAACAAACAAAACTGACTATTTACTGCTAGCAGGAGATTTAAATGCCAGAATAGGAAACAAAAAATACAAAACAAACATAGGTAAATTTGGCGAAGATAGATGTAATCAATATGGTCGCAGATTGCGCGATTTTGTCATTTATAATAATATGAGAATAATGAATTCAATGTTTAAACACAAGGAAATACATAAATATACTTGGTCAGCCAGAGGATACAAATCAGTAATTGACTACGTTATCACAAATTTTAAATTAGCGGAGTTAATTTTAGACGTAAGAGCATATCGAGGCTTTGAATAAAACTCTGATCATTATATGGTATCAGCAAATATTCGTTTTAAAACACATGGCTAAAAACACATAGAATTGAAAATTCTTACCAGCCAAGCTACAATCCTCAAGTTAGACTACAATATCAAAAATGCACAAACTTAAAAACAGAAACCACACATGAATCAAGTGACATAGATAATGAATGGGAAAATTTGAAACAAATTCTCACAAAAGCAGCAACAGAAACCTTAGGAATAAAGCACAAATGGATTAGATAAAGAGGACTACGAGACTGGAACAAAGAAATAGAAAATATAATAAAAACCAAAAAAGGACAGTTACCAGAAATGGCTAAATTCCAAAACAATAGAAGCAGAAATAGAGTATAAAAGAAATAGTGCAATTGCAAAACGAGAAGTAAGGAAAAAACATAGAGAAAGATGGAACAATTTCGTAACAGAACTAGAAAAGGATTTATTTAAGCCACAACCCAAAACCTATAAAGTAATAAAATACATGAATAAAGAAATAAAAGAAAAGATAAAAATACAAACAATAGATTTAGAAAAATGGGTGACATATTTTCAAAATCTCTGGACAGATGAGAACAATGAATTAAAATTTTATAAGACAAGTTGCAAACCGAGAGCAAAAGCCGAGGATGAAACAATCTGCACCATGGAAAATCCGGTTAGAACAAAAGGCCAGCAGGCTTCGAGCTGATCTAAGCTACTTAAAGACTTTTAAAGAAGGACGGTTGAAAATAATAACATCAAAAACAAACTGATTAACACATATAATTTGGCCAACAAAACAATTGCTGAAGTTACCGAAGAGCTAAAACAAAGAATTACAGCGACTGCACAGAAAATTAAAAGATATGAAGCAAGAATAAACCAATATGTACAAAATATGTAATTTTGACAGAACCAACGCCAGTTCTTCCAGTCTCTCCAGAGAAATACAAATGCAAACCATCATTCACCCGGAAAAGAAGAAATACTCAAATTTTGGAAGTCAATCTGGGATAATCCTTTTGAACACAATAAAGATGCTTCATGGATTAATGAAATACAATCAGAAATGAAACAAAAACAAATGCGAAATGTCATTATCACTAAAGAAATGGTCAGTTCTCAAGCTAGAAAATTAAAAATTGGAGTGCACCTGGCAAAGGCGAACTACATGGATTTTGGTTAAAACATCTAACCAGTCTACATGATCGAATGGCAGAACAATTTAATTATTTGTTGTAGTTTGGCTCAGTGGAAGACTGGATGATATCTGGGCACTTTTCTCTTCATGAAAGATAAGGATGCAGACCGAAGTAACTATTGTCCAATAACATGCCTACCAACTATGCTTAAGCTGTTCAGATAATCAGATTTATCCGATTGAACAAAAAGGCAATTTTCAAAAATCTAGAGGAACAAAAGACCAGATCCTTATAAATAAAATGATTCTCAGAAACTCAACAACAAACAACTGGAAAAAATTACTAAATATCGAGATCTGGCAATCGAAGTTGGCCGAGTGTGGCTTAAACACACCAAAGTCATTCCAATAGTTATCGGTGCACTTGTTGCAAATTCAAAGAAGCTGTTCAACTATTTACAGCAATTAAAAATCAAAGAAGTGACCACATATGACCTACAAAAAACAGCATTACCTGGAACAGTCCATATTTTACGACGCTACCTGACGGACTATTCTTAGATTCTTGGGTAGAATCCGAATTGTTCTGAATCACTAGTCATATTTTTATTTATATATCTTGTTTTGACTGTGTATCAATAATAATAATAATAATAATAATGCTGTACTTCGTGCTCTGGATTTTTGTTTCCAGGGTAGAGCCCTGGCACTATTTCTTTTAAGACTACATCCCTGAGCACAAGCACAAGTTGAACAGTAACAACTAGTTGCATGAGGAATACAAGCACCATAGAAGGTGACTGCTATGTAAATATAGCAAAAGTTTAGTTCGAGCAGAAATTATCTAATGAGGCTAAAAAGCCCAGAGAGATTTTTTTCGATACGTTGCCAATAGAAAAAAGTATGATTAATGAAGGATGATATTAATTTGCGAAAATGGTAGAATGGTAGAACCTTTTGCAGAGGACATAGTTCAGTTGATTCATGAGCAATTCATCAATTTACTAGAAGTTAATAGAGACATGTGCATCAGATATAGTACAATTTTAAATAGCGGCCAGAGACAATAAGAGAAATCTAAATATAATTTATTACTACTATATATTTCTTTCAATATGTCATTAGCTTCTTTCACGCAGAAGGCAGAAGAACTGGTGAAAACATTTAAATTCTGAAAACAAGAAGGAGCCTGTTTTAGCTAAGTGGAAGTGGCGCTTGCATACACTGCGCTAGTTTGCTGGAAATTAGACTTAGTTGAAGTCTAGTCGCCGACTGGAGGAACATTTTCTAAGCCTATCTTCGACCGGTTCCCGAGTTAGTCGATCTTTCGCGTGGGCAAGAAAATTGACCGTAGAAGTCACATTATTTCGTAACATATCCTGTTAGGGTTAGGTACCAAGAGATGGCAGCACTTGTTTGCGGTCTCTCATTGGTGGGTACTTACAATTAATGAATAGTCATGGTCCAGCTATTTTCTGATTGGCTACTGGTGAAGATTGAACTGCCCACTCAGTCTCCAAAAGCTAGATAGGGTCAAAAGTGCTCGCCTATTCCCTATAAGGGAATAAAGGCGTTAGCTGATTTATTTTTTTATTTAACATGTTCATTGCCAAACACGCGATACGAGTTCTCACCAAACGGCCGATCACGCGTTATCGTGTGGACGTCGTTAACTAAATAAAAAAATTAAAAAAATTTGCCCACCACACTAAATTCCAATTTTCAGCTTGGCAATGAAAGTGTTAAACAAGAAAAATTTGTACAGCATGGTTATAATACCATGTAGCTGTACAGTGAGAGGAAACACTATTATTTTTTCCTCTTACTGTACAGTTTAATATAAAATTAATTAAACAATAATTAATTAATTAATTAATTAAAATTATAAAGAATTAATGGCAATCACTTAGAAAAATTTGGATATAGGCATACTGCTTGACCGATTAATATTATGACGGTGGCGTAAGGCTTAACACGATTCAAAATAATAGACGATCAAATTTGGATCTACTGTAGTGTAGCTTCTTGGTATGGTTCCAGTGAACTTTGTGTCTACTGTCGATGGCATGAGGAGCAACACCTGAACTCTTGTATGTACTTGTCAACCAACTAGTTATTCAGATTACAAAAGTTTTATATAATCTTCATTTACTTCGATTCTAAGTGTAGAGAACCGGCAGTAAACACTTCGCAAAACTTGGAGATATTATTATTATTATTATTACTTGACACCTCCAGGGAGTCCAAAGACTCATCGAGGGAGAGTGTGCCAACAGCATCGAACGATTTACCCCTTCCAACTACTAACTGCGCTCAAACTTTCTTAACTGAGCCATTAGTAGCAGAGGCTCTTCCAATGTACCAGTCTGTTCGATTATCCTTAGGACGGTGGCGTAGTGCTTCATACGATTTAAAATTCAGATGACAAATTTGAATCTAACGAAGTGTAGCATCTTGGTAAGGTTCCAGTGAACTCTATATCTAGTGTTGATAACATAAGAAACAAAGCCTGAATCTTTAGATTCCCAAATTCATATAATCCTGATGTGCTTCTTCTGCACATTCCCTGAGAATTTCATGACATATTTGGCGAAATATATAGGAGTATTAAATTATGTTTTGTTTTCTCTTTCATCTGTTGATCCGTTACTTAAAAATTATATTAAGCAATCCTTAAAGTTATTTAATTCTTGTGAATGTGAGAGCATGCATTATTTTAATGTAATGGGAAGGAAGTAAGAGAAGAAGAAACTGTTAATAGGTGATCAGAATGTATGAGGAATTGAATAAATTTGACCATATTAGGGCTGTAGGACTTGATGAAATTTCATGCATTTTGAGTTAAGTTTCCGGCGAGATAACAACAGCTTTAACATATTTTTACATGAGTTTTCACTGGGTCAAGTTCTAAAGGAGTGGAAAGAGGGCAAAATTGTTATGCTCCATAAGTGAGGTGATGAGACTATATAGGACTTCGGATTAGAGACCAATCTGTTTGTCTAGAATTGCGGTTCAAGTGTTGAAGAGAGGATAGTAAGAACCAAGATTCGGAATTTGATTGACAACAGTATAGGTCTGCTACAGGAAAATCAAATTTTAGAAATCTGCTTGCTTGTTATAACAAGGAGACAAATGCATTGGATAAGGATGATTCGTACACTAATAAAGTGCAACATGCCAAGCTGTAATTAAATCAGTCCGAATATGACTAGACAGTTGATTAATGCGTTGGATTGGAAATGGGCTGTCTGATAGATATCAGTGATTTATCTATGGAGGAGCAACATTCCAGAAAAAGAGAATCACCAGTAGTGTGTGTCCAGGTTGTGTTCAGAAACCACTGCTGTTTAACTTATATGTTAGTGATATTGAGAGAGGTCTGAATTGTGATATGCAGTTGTTTGCAGATGATGCAAAGTTGGGGAGAACTATGAGGAGTAGAACAGATGTTGAGGCTTTGCAAGTTCTGCAAGAGGACTTGAACATACTGGCTGAATGGGCAACTGACAATCCACTTATCACTTCAATGTTGTAAAGTGTAAGGTTCTAAAATTTGTGAAGCAAAAATATGATGTGGAGTACACAATTGACGAAAATATCTCGGAGGACATAGAGGTGAAATGAGAGATCTGGGAGTGAATATGGACAAGGACTTAAAATCGGGGAAACATTACTAAACTTGTGAGGACAGCACAATAGATTATGGGAATGATGCAGAGGGCACGGGCGTGTAGAACTAGGTATTTCACCTTTTGAAAACCAGGTGACACAGATTTTGTCACTGGTTTTAAAAAGGTGAAGATGTATTGAAAATGGTCCGGAGATGATTGATTTTAGTAGTCTGTGGTCTTGGAATATTGAGTATGAAGAGAGATTGAGAAATTGCAATTTGTAGAAACTGATGGATTAGAGGAGGAAGATACGATTGAGACAAACAAGTTGCTAAGGACTAATAATTAACAGATTAAAGATTAGGATTAATAATTAATATGAAAGAAGGTTTACATAGAATGGGGAAGAAAGGGGGAGAACAAGGGGTTATCTCTGAATGATGTATAAGGGAGAAGAGAAGCAATTTTTTTAATGGAGAGTGGTGAGTAATTTAAATACATTGCAAGAGAATGTGATGAGTGCAAAGACGATGAATATATTTCATGTATGATATGATAAACTGTGTGTGTGTGTGTGTATGTGTGTGTGTGTGTGTGTGTGTGTGTGTGTGTGTGTGTGTGTGTGTGTGTGTGTGTGTGTGTGTGTGTGTGTGTGTGTGTGTGTGTGTTACAGTGAGACTTTCCATGATGAGTCTTTGGGCTCCATTAATAAAAATCAGCTAACGCCATTTATTTCCATATAGGGAGCAGGCGAGGACAATTTACTCCTATCTAACTCTTTGGAGACTGAGGGTGGGAAATTCAGTCTCCACCGGTAGCCAATCAAAGATAGCCGGCCCAAGCTCGTCACAAATTATACATGGCGTCCAATGAAGAGATGTAGATGAGAACTGCCAGCACCTCATGGTCCTTAGTCCTAATACTATGTTTATCGTCTGAAAATAGTGTGGATTCTATGGTCGATTTTCTTGAGTTTATGGGACAAAAAGCCGAGTTGCCAAGAGAAAAAAACTAGCTTGCATGTACTAGAAATACACTAACTCGGGAACAGGTCGAAGAAAGTCTTAGTAAAAGTTCGTGTAGTCGGCGACTATAACAGAACTTACGATGCTTTTTCTTCGGGTAGTCTAGCGCCATGGAGCTACACAGACATCATTCCTGTAAGCAATGACCTAAAGCAAATTCAGCATCTGCCAATCAGAATACCCAAGACTCCATGAATGTCTAATTTTTTTTAAATTATTTTATTATTTCTCAGATAAATTACATACATTATATGAAGACAATTATGCATAACAAATACTTTCTCGTACTTAAAGTTTTTTTTAAAATAATAATAATAACAATAACTGTTTACAACATATATTATTATAATATTCATAATGATGATTATTACAGTTGTTTCTTTGCAATTTTACACTCTATATATACAATATCAATGGATATAATCACTCTACATTGCATACTTTTGTTACAGTTATTACATACATTTGATTACATATGGTACATTACTTACATTTGTTTACATATGATACATTACTTACATTTGTTTACATATGATAATTACTTTACATATGATACTTACTTTACATACATTTGTTTACATATAATACACACATTAAATACTTTGGTTTACATATGATACATACATTACATGCACTTGGTTACATATGATACATCTTGGATGAGAACTAATTTCTCTGCTTCCATCCTCGAAGCTTATTATTATTATTATTATTATTATTATTATTTGACAGCTCCAGGGATTCCAAAGACTCATCGAGGGAGAGTGTGCCAACAGCATCGAACGATTATACCCCTTCCAACCACTAACCGCGCTCAAACTTAACTGAGCCATTAGTAGCAGAGGCTCTACCAATCGACCAACCTTTGCCGGCATCACACACACACACACACACACACACACACACACACACACACACACACACACACACACACACACACACACACACACACACACACACACACACACACACACACACACACACACACGCACGCACGCACGCACGCACGCACGCACGCACGCACGCACGCACGCACGCACGCACGCACGCACGCACGCACGCACGCACGCACACACACACACACACACACACACACACACACACACACAATAACTTTGAATGTATTGATGCGTCGCTGAACTGGAAGCCTGAACGAATATATTGTGTTTCATTAAGTTTGTATGGTATTTTGGGTGCGTGTTTCTTGTTCATGATATGTCCTTAGAGCTCTTTTCAGGCTATTGTAGTTTGTAATGTTTCTGTATTCAAAAGGTAATTTGTTTATCATGTCTGGGATGTAGAGTTTCGCGTGGCCTTTCCGTAGTGATTATTGTATTTATATGTGATATAACTAGTAGTCCTAGGTCTTGTTATACGGTATATATTTCTGACTGTCCTGTAGTTGGCATCGCAATAATGTTTTAGCAAAGCTGCATAGTGACATAAATGTTTTGCTGTCAGTGTTTTGTGTTCTGACATTGCAATGTTTATAAGGTCGTGAATTTCTCTTTGTTCCCAAAAAGATCAGTTTTATCATTTTGTACTGTAGCGACATTAATCTCTTTAATTTGTAGGGTGCACAGAAAGCATACGTTGTTATAGCTTATCTTAGTATATTTTGGCATAGTGCTTTGTATATTAGTGTTTTTAGGCGTATGGGAACTATGTCTTTTAACCTGTTGAGTTTGCCACTTATTGTTCGGAGTTTGTTGTGTAGATGTTTTATATGGCTATTCCAGTTCATATCTGCATCGAGGTAAATTCCAAGGTATCGTATTGTTTCAACCTGGGTGATTGCAGTGGTTTTGCTGTTATGTGTGTTTTTTTATGTTGTAAAGTGGATGTTGGATGGTTATATATTTGTTATCAACTGTCGAGTCAGTGGATTTCTGAATATCATTAATTTTGTCGTATCTGAGTTTAGGTGTATGGAGTTTTTCGTGAGCCAGTCTATGATCAGATTTATATTATGTTGCATATTTGTTTGGGCTATGCTTGCGTTATTATGGATAGATATTATTGCTGTATCGTCTGCGTATTGGAGTATCTTACCTTTAAGGGGTAGCTGATTAATATCGTGCGTGTAAATGTTGAATAGAGTTGGGGAGAGTACAGCTCCCTGTGGTACTCCACAGGTTACTGGTAGCTGTCTGCTTCGGTTTGACCGGATACGTGTGATATGCTTTCTATTTTGAAGGTAATTTGTAAACCACCTGTAAAGAGGCCCGTCTATTCCAACATGCCTCAACTTTTCTAACAAGGTTTGATGTGTAAGTTATCGAATGCTTTAGTTAGATCAATAAAGAAACTACCATGGCAATTTTGTTTTTGTCTAAGGCGGTATTAATTACGTCTGTAAAGTCTTCCAAGAGAGATGTTGTTCCCTTATTTTTCTGAAAACCATATTGTGTTTTGGGGATAATATTAAAGATCTCAGTGTATGCTGTGAGTTTCTTCAGTACGATCCGCTCCATAATTTGATTGATAATTGGTAATGTTGCTATGGGTCTGTAATTGCTGATTAAATTTCTTTTTCCATGTTTGTATATGGGTGTGATTATGGCGGTCTTTAGCACACTTGGTATCTGTCCTTTTTTAAATATTTTATTTATTAATTTTAGTAGGATAGGACTTAAACTAGTTGCATGTTGCTTTATATCTTTAGGTCTGATAACATCAATTCCTGGGCCTTTGTTTGGTTTGATTTGATGTATTGCAGAGAGAAGATCTGCTTCTTTTATGGTTGGGAACCATAATGTATGTTTTGATTGTGGCCCAAGTGGACGGTCACGTTTTGTGATTGGGGGATTATTTCTGTGCAGTTCTTGGATGGAGTCTGCAAAGTATTGGTTAAAGTCATTTGCTAGTTATCAGATAGGTTTTGCGTCTTCCTTGAAGGTGTGTTTATTGGTTTCGGAGGCGGTGGTGTTGGGAACAAAATCTAACATCTCATTGATCAGATGCCAGGTTTGTTTCATGTTGTTTTGTACGGAGGTTAGTTTGTCTCTGTAGTAGCTTCTTTTTGCATTTCTGATTTGTGTTGTAAGGCGATTCCTTGTTATCTTATATTCAGTTTTTAAAGCTGTGTTATTTGAATATTGCTTTAATTCTTTCCATAAAGCGTCCTTTCTGTGTATTTCTAGGATTAAGTTTTGTGTTATCCAAGGATTTTGTGTCGTTTTTGAACGAATTCTGACTTTCTTTGTTGCTTTCTTATATATTTCCTCCAGTGAGAGTTTAATGTTGTTGTATAATATATTTGCTGAATCTGATGCCAGGTGTTCTCAGTCTGTTTTTCTTATTTCGTGGTTGACTATTTCTTCGTCTATTATTGTTTTCTATCGCTTTTCTTCTGTGGGCCGTTGCATGGATATTGTCTTGGTGTGCAGGTTTAGAGCGGTGAAGTAATGGTCTGCTACTTTGCACTTTATGACTGATGCAGTGTAACTATTTGGTGGTGCTCGGACGTTTATATGATCTAGACAGGAGGCAGTGATAGTATTTCCGAATATTTCTTCTCTAGTACATGATGTTATTGTTAGTATTAGATTATACATGGATAGTGTGTCTAGGTATTGTACAGTGTTGTTCTGGTTTTCATTTGCAATATTTATGTTTATGTCGCCAATTATCATTAGGTGTTCGGTTGAGCATATTTCTTGGCTTGACAGCCAGCAATTGAGTTCGTGCAAGAATTTTATCATGTTTAGGTTTGGTGGCCTGTAAATAGCATTTAGTATTATGGGATGCTGTGTATTCGCGGTATTAATGATTTCGAGGCAGAGGGTTTCAGCATGCTCAAACTGATAGGCCGTTTCTTTTGTTATTAATTTTTGTTTGATAAATATTAATATTCCACCCCTTCTTTTTGTTTGGTGGCATGATCTATGTTGTTGGAAGCCTGGAATTTGGAAAGCAGTCGCTTCGTCATTAGTTATGGATACTTCTGTTAGAATCAATATATCAATAATATCAGTGTAATTCCTCAGATAAACTTGTAACCAATGTTTTCGGATGCTTCTGATGTTACTATGCAAGATTGAGAGACCTCTCGCTTGTACTGTGTATTGTTTCCATGCATCAAGCGATTCGAAAGTACAATTACTGATGTATTCTGATATAATTACATCTATCTGATGGTTCACATTCATTTTTGTTGTGTTGAGATCTTCTTATTGAACTAAGTTGGCGCCTTTTGTTTCACTCTGGCAGCCTGTCTATATCTTCCGAACTTTTTATTTGTATAGACTTTGAAGTCTGTGACTTTCTCAAGAATATTTTGCCGTCTTTGATCCATAAAAATTGATACTTTGTTCTGTTTTTACTTTTCTAATTTACTATTAATAATAATAATAATAATAATAATAATAATAATAATAATAATAATAATAATAATAATAATAATAATAATAATAATAATAATAATAATAATAATAATAATAATAATAATAATAATAAATGCATTGGATTATTACTATAACTCAATATAATTTTTTTTTATCAAGGTGAACATTTTATGAATGATTTTTATTATAAAATTTATTATGTACAAAGTTTTTTATGACAGCATTTCATTATCATTCTTGATCAGTACTAAGCGATGGATGACATTCACTGTCTTTTGAAACATTATCAGCTTGCTTGTTGGGACTAATGCTATGTTTGATCACCAGAGCAGGAGTCGGCCTTCCATTATCCTGTCTTCTAATATAGAGTATACCAAATATACGGTGGAGGTCCAGAACTATCACACATCATCGAGAGAGTACAGCGGTGTATCACTTGTATAGACTTGCCACAAAATAATGTACTGGGCTAAATCTGATAGTAAAATGTTTAGAATGCCTTCCCGATTTAGCTGCGTATAACGTCTAATTTGGCAGATAGCAGCAGTTTGCTGAAAGAAGGCAGCATATTTATGCAAGAAGAACTGTCGAGGCTACGTTAAGGCATAGAGACTAGATGATCTCTGCATGTGATAATATGGATAGAAGTCTATTTCTTCACTCTGCATGTTCTACCTTCGTTTTCTTACCAAATTCCAAACTACTGGTAAAACAATTACAGTCCATCAAAACTCTCCAAACTTCAATCTGAATGATTATTTCCACCAAAAAAGATGCCTAATCTTATATCTCCTATTTTTTTAATTGTTCGTCGCTTAAGGTTACCTTGCCTGATTGCCTTATCTACAGCTTGTACTGTTACCAAATTTCTGAAAATCAATCTGACTACTTTCACTTCTTATCCGTAAAGTCAGGCAAACAAACTTCTCAAAGAATAAAATCATCTTCTTTGGTGTAAGCAATGGCCTAAAGGAAATTCATCATCTACCAATCAGATACTTAACAATCCGCTGTGCTATCCTAGAACTATGAATCATGTCTTAGCCAGTTCTTTGTAGTGACCATTGACATTACTGACAGGATGGGTGAAGCACAAGTGCTTTTCATATTCCCCTTTATCTGTAATGAGAGTTATTTGGGAATGGGAGATTTGTGAGCAATTAAGCTCGCCCTCTGAGGGCAGTAGTGTTAGCTATGATCGGTTGAGAGAAGAATAGCCTTCAGTCTTTTGTGTTTGTAGTAATCAGTCTCATTGTAATTAACAGCTTGCACCATTAGTGGGTTTGAATGTGAACTTGACTTCACGAAGAATTTTTCTGCAAGATCACGAAGATGGGAGGAGATGTATGGAGTGCCGGTTTCTCGGTGAATTTGTGAATTTCTGATGAACCACGGTGCATCCAGGATCATCCTAAGGCATTTGTTTTGGATTCTCTGTAATTTTGAAATGTTTGATCTTGAAGTGTGACTCCATGCTGGTGAGGCGTAGGTAATGACTGGACGTATTACCACCCGGTAAAGAAGCAATTTATTATGTAGGTTCAATTTGCTCTTGCGGTTGATCAATGAGTAGAGCTGAGCTATGACTTTGGAAGATTTGGAGCAAATGAGATTGATGTGTTTGTTGAAAAGGAGTTTCTTGTCCATCAATACCCCAAGATATTTGGTCTCTGATTGCCATGGGATCTTTTGATCAGAGAGCAGGATGTCTCCTTTGTTGCAGATCTTTCTTCTTGAAAACATCATGGCTGAGATTCTGGTTCACCATATTGGTGAACCAGTTTGCTAGCTCATTGATACTTCCTTGGAGTCTAGTGATTGCTAGGTGTGGGCTGAGCGATCTTGCTAGAATAGCGGTGTCGTCGGCATAAAGAGCCGTAGTAGTTGTTTTTGGGTTGAGAGGAATATCTGCCATGTAAGTTGTGAAAAGTATTGGGGCCAGAAGAGAACCTTGAGGTACTCCCGCCAGGATTTTGCGCTTTGAAGAAACAATTCAGTTGAGTTTTACTTGCATGTATCTTTCATTGATATATGAATATATGAGTTTCACTAGTTTAATTGGGATATTGTTTTCAATTAGTTTGAAGATAAGGCTTTGATGCCAGACCTTATCAAAGGCCTTGGCAACATCCAAAAATACAGCAGCAGTATGAAGGTGCCAGTTAAAGCCATAAGTGATATGTTCACTTATGGTTAAATTCACCGACTGTTAGTCGGTGAATTTGTTGCACCGTGTTGTGAGCTTTGCGAAACCCAAATTGCTCATTTGGGATTATTTTCTGTTGGTCCACTGCTGATTGTAATCTTGATAGGATGATCTTTTCTATTACTTTGCCAAGACAGGAAAGAAGACTGATGGGCCTGTAGCTTTGGGGAAGTTGTGGGATATTACCGGGTTTTTTCAGAGGTATAATGTCCGCGATTTTCCAATCAGAGGGAAAGTAATGGAATCTTAAAATGGAATTGGTAATATTAACTAGATGAATTATGGCTTTCCGTGAGAGTAGCTTTATTATTCTATTGGTAATGCCGTCAGGGCCTGGGACCTTTTTATTCTTCAGATGGGAAATGATATTTATTATTTCTGTTGGAGATGTGGGGTGATGGTTTCTGAATCATCCTTAGGCTGACTTAGTGCATTTCTAACTTTACGATGAACTTTGTAAATAAGATTGATATTTAAGTTTGCATAAGATGGGGTGCATTGATTTTCCAGATTGTCAATTAGGGCTTCTACTTTTTCTTCATCTGTGTGTGCAACTCCAAGATTGGTCTTTAAAGGGGGAAGTGGTTGTCTTTTGGTACAAAGAGATTTTACAAACTTCCACATGGAGTTATCTTCTGGGTTGATTTCCTTCAGTTTGGTTTCCCATTTGGAGTTCCTGTGGACCTGGAGGGCTTCTCGAACCTGTCTGTTCAAAGTGTTTAAGGTTGCTTTGTCCAGCGGGGCTCTGGTGTTGTGATATCGCTTTCTGGCCTTGTTTTTGGCCCTAATCAGGTCCATTATCTCTTCTGGGATCCAGTTAGGAGCGTGGAAGACAGTGGTTTGAGTGACTGATGCTAATGCTGTGTTGATGGGGAGAGAGAATGATGGTGAGAGAGCTGGTCTTGAAGTCCTAACCTGAGTAGGATGGGATTATGATCTGAGTTAAGCTCTTCTACTGTCTCCAGCTGGTATTGATATTTGATGTTTCTGAGGATAACTATGTCTAATACATCAGAACTTCCTGATGGGCTGTAGTGGGTGGGCTCAGTGGGTCCAGCTACTATTGATGAGTTGAGTAATGTGTAGTTGTATAAGGTACGGCCTTTGGCGTTGATTGACGAACTGAACCAGGCCGTATGTTTGGAGTTAAGGTCTCCAGCTATAATTATGGAATCCGTGGAGCCGAGGATGGAGTCTAAGTCTGCTGTCAATAGTGGAATACTGGGAGGATTGTACGCTGCGTAGATTTTGAGTTTGCCAGCGTTATTAGTGTGCACATCCACACCCGTCACCTCAAGGTTCAGTTTGGCGGTTGGTCAGCGAGTTGTGGCTTGAATAATTTTTGATAAAAATAGCTGCTCCGCCTCCACTAGAGTTAAGTCTGTCTGTCCTGTATAAAATATAACCTCTTAGTTTTGGATTGTTTAATGGTCTGAGATGGGATTCGCTGATCAAGATTATGTCTGGATTGTATCTTTTTGCAAATTCTTGCAGCTCGAGAATTTTGTTTGTTAAGCCATTGGCATTCCATGCTGTTATCATGAGAGAATTTGGTTTAAATTTTTTAAACATTATAGAGAGCTGTTAATATGGATTGGGTTTCTAGGTAGAATCTTTTTCTGGAGGATGGTGAGGTGCTTGCTTTGCTGAATTCATGCAGCATTGTTGCAAGTGACGAGGTTAAAGCTGATGTGAGATTAGAGCTTGTTCGCTCTTGCGATGAAGAAGCCTGGGTTCTTACCGCTTCCGCATATGATTTGGACATGGTTGAGGGTCGAGTGCCTTCCTGTGTTGTCGAATGTGAGGTAATATGATCTGGAGGGCGAACTTCTTGGATGTGCATTGTGTCATTTCTTGGAGGAGCGTGGTTACTTCTTAATGATCCACGGTTTTTTGGATGGAAAAGGCAACCCTTGTAATTAGAGGGGTATGGTCCTCTACAGTTGGCACAACAGGCAGGTGTCGATCTGGGTTTGGTGCAGGAGTTGGTTTGATGACCCTCACCGCATTTTAGGCATCTATATGCAGCTCTGCACAGTTTTTGGGCATGCCTGAACCTCTGGCATCTGTGGCACTGCCCTGCCGATGTCTTCTTCCTTAGAGGTTCGGTTGTGATTTTAAGTTTACATATGTCTGTTACTTCACAGATGCTTTTTTGTGTGTTGGAGATTTCGACCAACACCACTGGCATTGGTGTTTTATCTGACCTCAACATTCTACTGACTTAGGTTGGAGTCAGTCCTTGATTGATGAGGTCAGCTGTGATCTCATCAGTTGTGATGCCTTCGGCCACTCCTCTTAGAACTACCTTTAAGTTCTTCTCGCCTGCTAGTGCAAAGGTGTGGAAGGGCAGTTTGGAGTTGTCAAACATTTTCGTCATCAAGCGATAATCAGTGACAGTGGTAGGGTGGATCTTTACACCCTCTTCAGTATTTCTTGCCCAGGAAAAATTGATATTTTGTTCTCCTAGGGATCTTGAGACTGAGGTCCATTTGTCTTTATCTCGAAGGATAACTGGAGGAACCTTTTCTTTTCTGTCTTGGGAGATCTGATTTTGTTGAGTTGTTACATTATCTTCCAATTCACCTCCCGATGTTCTGCGTCTTTTATTAGGTTGTTCCTCATGAGAACAATCGAACTGTCGGGGAATCTTTGTAGGTAGAACAGGTGTAATGTCCTCTTCTATGTCCAAATCATCATCTTCAGTGTCATTTACTTGAGTGAAGAGATTCAAGCAACCAGGATAGTCTGTATGAAATTTCTTAAGGATGAATTTGAGAATGCCAAGTGACATATCTTTATTTAGCTGTTAAATGGCGTCCTTGATATCGTTTACATTCTCCATTCTTGTGTACGAAATATTAAGATATATTTCGGATTGGTATGATGGCGAATAGAACGGGCTAGGGCCAGAAAATTGTATCAAAAGTTAAATTCTTACCTTCTATTCCGCAAATAAAGCAGATTCACAATATCTAAAACTCACTAGTCACCACTGAAATCAAAAAACATTCTTTGCAACAACAACCATCATGCGAGACTACTATGCGAGCCGCGATCTTTTTTCCACCCTCTAATTCGTTCTTTGTAGTTTTACACCGCATGCCAATTAAAGTCACTGTTCTGTGATTGGCTCAGAAGAGAGACTAGCATCCCACTAGTATTGAAAAGTTAGTTAAGGCTAAATGGCCTTGCCTTCTCCCTGTAGAGAATAAAAGGTATTAGCTGTTGTTTCTCTCCCTACGTTTATGATGTTGAGTTGAGCTCTCCTCTTCATTATTTAGATCGTAATCTCATTTCATTTGGAACTACAACACAACATCATTAAGTAGGAAATTGTCCAAGAATTTTTCCTCTTCTTTCCCATAGTCCAAGCTATCCTGACTGTTGCTTGTGCTCTATCTTTCACTAGGCAGATCAATTTATTGTTTATACTATAGAATTCCAAGACTGCCTATGTTATATTTCGGTCAATATTATCAAAGGCTTTTTGGAAATCGACGAAACAGCAGTATACGCGTATCTTTTTGTTCTTTCTTCGAGCTTTCTCTGCTAGTCTTTGGGCTCCCTGGAGGTGTCAAATCATCATCATCATCATCATCATCATCAAATTCCTGCCATGTACCCTCAAGGTGTGTACAGGATATGACAGTACTACATGAAAAAAATTACATCATTACTAGCTTCCTATCTACAATTTTCCTCCAAATCAGTCTGCTACTTTACTAAAATAAAAAACGGTGTCAAATAATAATAATAATAATAATAATAATAATAATAATTACTCTTAGTGCGAGCATCTGTTGCACTGCACTTCGATCTTTTCGAAATCCGGCTTGTTCATCAGGAAGATGTGCCTCCATATGACCCTTCAGGCGTTCTGTAAATTCTTAGAGTTGTAGTTTAGTATAAATAGCATTTTTGTGGATTGTATTAAGGTATAATACTTTTACTATTAATTGTTCAGGATGACTAAGGTATAATGCTTGTATTTTGGTTTTTATGACATTCTTTTTCCTACATGAGGAGATGCTGCTCAATTGAAAGATGCAAATAGGCAGACGTTTGAAGAAATATGAGAAGAAACTTCTTAAGATTGGATTCGAAATTTCTATGATTGTACTCTTTAGGAAATATATAAGAGAAGCTGTTCTAAAGAAGAGTAGCAGAAGGAATAATAAATGAAAGGAATTGCAAGTGCTTTAACAGATTTAAAAGAAAGTGGAGAAATTAATTATTAAAAGCGACTTGGAAATAATTGTAGAAAATTCATGTAGTAAAAATTGCCTTTTTATCTAAAAGACAACATGAAGTGAAAATGGAGAGAGACAGGTCATTACTTTGCCTAAATGTTCTCCACTATATCGAGTCCTATGTTTTTATGAAGAGCTTAGAACACTACTCCAAATGTAAGAACCAAATATCAATAGTTTTACATATTTATAGTTTTTAGAGAGATGTGGATCGAGATGGGTTTTTTGAATTACGACCAAATAAATTATTAGGCCAGTGTATCGTGTTCATTAATTACATATACATGTATTGTTCTGCTAAATTTGCCTATTTTTATGGACGTGAAACCTGTATGTCCGGAGGTAAAGCCCTGCTGCTGCTTCCTTATAAAATCCTTATCTATCAGCATTATGTAAATTTTTAATTTTTAAGGAATGAGATTCGTCAAAACGATAAGAAACGTGGCACCTGAAAAAAACTGGTTGCTATATCACAGCATATCCTATTGCATATTTGCATACATTGAATTGTCTAAATAATAGTTTTTGTCTCAGGACTTTCTTCCCGATATAATAAAAATCTTCAAATTTTTGATGCATAGTGGTTATTTCAATTGGTTACTTCAGGTTTGAAGCACAGCAATGGAAAGTCTTATTTCACCCTGTCATTATTATTACATGACACCTCCAGGGAGTTCAAGCTCAACGAGGGAGGGTAGCTACTCTACAACGCTCCGTCTCCACCAATCCATCAACCGCAACTACCTTCATCATCTACACCAACGCCATCTATAGACCGCCGACCACTAGTATTTTCACAGACAAACATCCATGCCCACGGCTGGATTCGAACCTGCGGCCTTTTGGCTGGCGAGCGGATACGCTAACCACTCGGCCAACGAGACTGGCAAATAATTAATGTCAGCAGCACCCAGGGTTCCCAGGTGGGCACCCTCCGAAGTACTAACTGTGCTCAGGTTTATTTAACTTCAGTGATCAGACGAGAACTGGTGCTTCCAAATCGATCTGGCCGCTGACAAAAAGAATTCCTGTTGAAACCGGGATCGAACCAGGGACGTTTAGATCTTCACTTTAACGCTGAGCTATTTCGGTTTAAATGCTGTCTAAAACATTCTTTGTCTTCGTCATTCATTCTCTGATTTCTTTTTGTGTCCACTACGTGGACGATATTTTCGCAGCTTGGCCACACACCCAGAAAATTCATAAATAAAGTCGAATACATTTACTCCTTCTTAGCAGATTAACAATCTTCATCTTCTGATTAAGTTCACTAATGGAAAAGGCCCATAGTTTAGTTTTCCTGGATATTATTCCTGGAGCCCCCCCCCCCCCCCTTTTGGCATTTTGATGACTACCTCTGTGTTTTGTAAACCGATTCACCAGTAGATATATTCAACATTACCCTGCATATCTCCCCCCCCACCACCACCACCAAAAAAAAAAAAAAAAACATTTAACAGTAAGTTAGCAGTTCTGTGCATATACGAGCGATGTGCAACATATTGCAAAAGAAAATGAAGTCCTATAAATAGTCGAACTGATTCTAAATTGATGAAACAAATACAATCTGAAGAAAATTATTGGAGAGAGGTTTTAAAAAGAATAATATCTACCATTAATTTACTGAGTAAGCTAGGGCTAGCTTTACAAATGATATTTTTTCTAAGTCTTGCGGAAATTATTTATCGTGTTTACATTATTTAAGTGAATTTTATGATTTTTTTTTATAAATATCACATGAAAATGTACGCCAACTGTGGTTCTGGCAGATCAAATTATCTTTTTCTTGCCACAATTGTGATGAATTCATAGCGTTAATAGCTAACAAAACAAGAGAAATATTAATATCAGAAACAGGGGCAGCTCTACCGTCAGTGCACCACCTGAATTTGCACGGGACGATAAGTTTTGTGGAGGCGGCAAAATTGGCCTAAACTATACAAAAAATAAATTATAAAAAAGTCATTTTTATTCCTCTGTTGAAAACCAGAGTGCAGGATGTCGTTAGTTAATTTTTACATAATAAAAATTCATTGTACTCTATATTTTTTTAAAAATCATAAGGATTTAAACTAATGTAGTATTATGTTGCGTTTTATATGGCATTGTCAGTGTTAATATCAGATGCCGTGACAATAGCCGAACACCTATCGTGAATTTATTTCCGATTCCACTGTTGGCCGTGAGTTGACATTGCCCTGAGGTTTAATTAGAGTAAACCAATTAAAGAAATAGAATCAAAATACTTAAATACAGTTGTGCAGTGATTGTTAATAATACTTTTTTTTGATACAGTTATTACGATTTGGCATTTAAAATAATTTAACATTCCAACATGTCAGATAAAAGAAAAAACTATCAGGCGCAGAATATCGCAAACGAAAATCGGAAAAAGAACGCGATTTTCAGAAACAATGCGAGTCTTTGCATAATCATCTAAAAAACTGAAACTGCTAATGTAGTACAAGAGAAAATAAGCGAAAGGACAGAAACCAAAAATTCTGAAGTCATGGCAATTGTCTGTAGAAATACTAGTAGTGGTGGGCGGTAGATGGCGTTGGTGTAGTTGCAGTTAGTTATAGTTGGTGGAGACGGAGAATTGTAGAGTAGGTGCACTCCCTCAATGAGTCTTTGGACTCCCTGGAGGTGCCACGTAATAATATATTTTTTTTCTTTCGTACAGAATGCTAGGAAAAAATCTTATTTAAATTGCATAAATAATGATATTAATAATGTGTTTTATATCTTTTTTCACATTCATATTTATAATGTTTCATTTAAATTTCCAATGATTCACTTTTTATTAAATCGATTATAATATTTGCTTGTTTCTTTGGGTGGCTTCTTCCTTGAAGCTTTGCAGAGCTTATCTGAATAATGTTATCAGTATCTTCATTATTGTTATACACCGTACTGACTGTTTGTTACGTAATCTGCAGTTTTTGATTATGAGGATTACGTGTAGATGAATGAGGCAGATTAATCCCACCTAATTCGAAGCTTGAGTTAGCTTTTATGAAGAGAGTGGGATTAGCTTTCACTATTTATGTTGTTGTTACTGTTTATGGATGGGACGTTGGCATTGGCTGCTGGTGATTTGTGATGTGTATATTAGTGTTAATGGTATCTTAACTTTGTTGGTATATTTTCCAGAGTTCGCGTTTTAGTATTCTGTAGTTATCTACTAGGCCGCCGAGAGGGCCCTGACGTTTATAATGCATGGTTTTAATTCTCGTAATAATACAAGAATGATAAAGGATAATGGCATATCGAGAATGATACTGTGTTTTGTTTTAGACAGATGGCTACGCTCTTTAGTTCGCCGTGAGTGTCGGGAACACACTAATTCTCTCGGCGCGGATCGCTGTAGTTATAGCGGGTGATGACGTCAATAGGCATTTGTGCAAGGTTGTTGCAGTCGGCTGCACTAGCGCTAGCAAGTAATTGCATTCGCAGTACTGTTCCCTGCCAGAAGACTTCGTTCTTGTTAGTATTTTGATAGACGTAGGTTTTGTTATTGTTTGTAAAGTGTGCAATTGTATAGTGTAGGCCATGCGCTAAAAAATAAAAGTAAGTATTCTTATTAATTTGATTTTTTAATTATTAAAATTATATTTTTAATAATAAAAATTTGACCAACAGAAATGTGTCATCATAAATCTGGAAATCAAAAACGAAAGGAGAAACTTGTCAAAGTGGGGCCCAGACCACAGACTTGTCACGGGTTCGAAAATTTCTCTCGGCGGCCCTGGTTATCTATGTGTTTTAAATTTCTTGGTAGGTTGTTGAGTAGCGTGGGTGTCTGATGTGATCTCACATAAGAACTGTATGAGTTCTTGAAGGGTGTGAGATGTAGAGAGTTGTTGTCGGTCGTGTTATACGATATGTGTCTCTGTTATTTCGATAGGTGATGTTGAAGTAATTCCTTGTTAATGTCATGTAGTGTTTCAGATTTTTAATGCTCAGGATTCTGTGCATCATCAAGTGCTGGACGGATATTGGTTGTTGCGTGTAAGGTGTCCAGATCCCTGTTGACACGATTTTCCTGTGTAATATTTCTAATTTTGTTAGGTGGCTGGGTGATGTATTTGCATAGACTGTTATTCCGTATCTGAGTAGGGATTCGCAGATACCGTGATATAGGAGTTTTTTTATGTTGGATGGAATTATGTCTTTAACTTGGAAAAGTTTTGCTGCGATGATCTGGAGTGTGGTGTGTAGCTATTCTCTATGTTTTGTCCATTTAAGGTGGCAATCTATATAGAGACCGAGGTATTTTGCGTGTATTACAGGTTTGATTTCGGAACATTGGCAGGTATTTTTGTTGTTAATGCAGCAGTATGTGTGACAATGTATCGATAGTGATGCGGAGCGTATGATTCTTGGGTTGTGTATTATCAACATCTGTGTTTTGGTGCAGTTGATTAGAATTGCGTTTTGGTGGAAGTATGTTGCGATTTCGTTTAGGTCTTGTTGTGCTTTGCAGAGAGCTGTGTTAATGTCTGTGTGGATTGCTAGTAGTGCAGTGTCATCTGCGTATTGAAATATTAATCAATGGCACCAAAACACAGATGTTGATAATATGATAATGCCAGGTTATGAACATCGTTAATGTATATGTTGAATTGAGTGGGTGATAATATGGCACCTTGAGGTACACCGTGTTTTATTTGTATACTCCGACTGTGACATGTACATATTTTTGTTACCTGTGTTCTGTTTGAGAGGTAGTTCTTGAACCATGTATGCAGTGTTCCTCTTATACCTATTGAGTATAGTTTGGTGAGTAGTATGTCATGTTCATGTGTATCAAATGCTTTGGTTAGGTCCAGCAGTATAAGGACGGCGTACTTGTTTTTGTCGAGAGCTTTTTATTGTGACGGCGATGTCTTCTAATAAAGTACTGGTGTTTTTGTTTTCTGAAAGCCCTATTGGTTCTGTGATATGATGTTGTACTTCTGTAGATAGTTCTGTAGTCTGTTTTGTGTTATTTTTTCTAGAATTTTTGAAATGACTGGTAGGGTAGCCATTGGTCTGTAGTTTTGAATATCGTTTCTTTTACCATGTTCGAAAATTGGCGTAGTTATTGCAGTTTTTTGTTGTTGTGGAATAATGCCAGTGTCGAATATTATGTTCACGAGTTTCAAAAGTATTGAATTTATTTGTTCAAAGTGTGTTAAAAGGTCTGTGAATCTTATTTTGTCTATTCTTGGAGTGGTCTTTGGTTTTAGTTGTAAGAGTGCTTCTTTTAGTTCATGTTTTGTTACGGGTGAAAAATACATCGTTTGTTGTTGACTTTGTGTCGGTCATAATAATAATAATGATGCAGATGCACATTTTCAGAACAAAATTCCACCATTTAAGAGTTAATTGTCTCTCTCTCTCTGTAAAAAAATACAGTTTATGATCATTATGAATTTTCATTAGCTAATGCTACTATTTAGAATTTATGGTCAGACACGTTCAAGCCTAGCTTATCATCATGGCCTTTAAGACGTCATTAAAAGAGCGTTTTTTAGAGGGAAGGGGAGGCAAAATATGCTATTGCATGGTGCGGCTAAATTCCTAGGGCCGCCCTGATCAGAACTTAAGGAAGCTCCTTATTTTGCAATAATACTCGAATCAACGCCAAACTTGCCCATAATGACCAACTAGCTGTTATATTTAGGTAAGTTACCTCAAATTCTGACATTAGAGAAACATATATCAGATTCATCAATATTACACAATTCCTTATATAGAAGAGGTATTATTAAAAAAATTAGAAGAATTATCTTTGGAGATAAAAATGTGCAGCGGGCAAAGCTATGATAACGCTGCCAATATGAAAGGGGTCTATGCAGGTTTACAAGGTAGGCTGAAAAAAACATAGTTCCTCTGCACATTATATACTGTGCTTGTCCAGGCTTGGCCAACTTCATTCTATACGACGGCCAATATATGATGAGTGGTAGCGTCACGGGCCGCACACTTTTAGACAGAACTTAAATAAAAATAAACTCTGCATTTTTTCAAGGCAATAGTTATATGTATTGAATTACTATATTTGTTAAATCATTTTACTACTGGGAGAACAATATAAAATACTTGATTGATTTAAATATAAGGTAAATTAAATTTAATTACATATTTCTGGTTTTTTCACATGTAACACCACTTAATGAGAACACTGTGGGCGTTCATGTGCGCAACAAGTTCATCCAAGTCGATTTTCAACGATGATGACGATATTCGTAACAAATCCTGAAGATGGTCATCAGTTAGTCGGCTTCTTTGTGACGATTAAACCGCCCTCATAGTTGAGAAAGTGCATTCACATATGTATGTGCTTCCAACATAAATGCAATTCTTAAGCTGAAATCACTCAATGCAGGATATTTTTCCCTTGGTACCAAAAGTTTCCAAAAGTCAATGCCACCCTGGACTGGAAAAAGGGATCACTTTGAAGGTCACACAACTCCAATTGTATAGTGTCATGCTGCTCTGAAATGTCGCATTTCATTGGGTTGTTAACTAATGTCAGTTTAGGCCGCATGTCACCGGAGCCAGAAAATCGCTTACTGAATTGCTCCAAAAGTTGGTCTAACATTGGCACAGAAAACTTGAAGTCAATGTCATGGCTCTCCTCCAACTCCCTTCAGGAAGAGAAATGTACCAAGTTTACTCTGACTAAGGTGAATTTAAAAACCTTCAGTCGACTTATGAACCATCTAGGTGTCCAACTAAATCTGAGATTGTTTGGCTACGTCCCTGTAACTTTATGTTGAGTTCCTTCATGTGTGTGTGTGTGTGTGATGCAGCTATGCTAACCACTCGGTCAACCAGGCCAGCATACGATTAAAGGAATAAATTTTTTTACTAAACATTTGTTGAGCTATTTCACTTTTATTTTAAATTTAGCAATTAGGAAGGAATAGTCTCTATTACAATTCTAAGAATAAATCATTCTAGAGATTATTCTGAGAAATAAATAAAAATATTTAAATGTCATCCTCACTTAAAAAGATTCAAGGTACAAAAGTCTTAAGATCCTGCAACCTCAACAGAGGTGATCTAATACTCATTATCATCTTCAGTCATTTCCATTTGTGCACATCAGTGTGATATGCACAAATCAGTATGACTATTAATGCAGTTTGCACTTCTGATTTTTCCATCTTTGCAAACAACCCTACAATATACATCTCTGGGTAAATCAGTCAGTGTTTTCTCCTTTGCACTGCATGCAACACAATTTCCACATTCCCATGGAAAAATTCACAACAAAAATTTGCAATATTGCACACATCTCCAGTTTGTCTATCTCAAAGATCACATTGGTGCCTGTCTCGTCAGTCACTGCATTTTCACAATTATAAATTATTTTACCTCATCCTGATGATGAATCATTCAGTAATTCAACTATTTCTTCAGGTTCTCTTACCTTCATATTAACAGAATTCAAGGATCTTTCCATCATCATATCTTGTAACGCTGGTAATTCGGCCTTATCTGAAAAATGGCTAACAAAAGTTTACGTCTTTCATATCTGGGATTTGAACTCTGGTCTCTTAAAGTATACTAAATATTATACTAAAAATTACCCCCATCATTTTTAGTATAATATTTATGAAATCAAGTTGGCCAAGTGGATAATACTCAGGAGGGTGCAAGTAGTGTCTGGCATCTGTGTGCAAAACTTTAGTTGGTGTCCCTATACCCAGTAGCACACCAGTAGTATCCAGCGCCTGTGTGCAAAACTTTACTTGGCACCCCAATCCCCCCCCCCCATCCAATAAAAAAATCACTTAAAAAAAAACGTTTTTTTAAAGTATTTCCTCCTCTTTGGTGCCTTTACTATCCTTGTGCCTGTGTGCATTGCACACAAGCACAAGGATAGTAAAGGCTGTACTACCCAGTGCGAGGCCACCACCCTGACTATTAGGGACCTGAAGTGGCTCAAATGTCCTTTCAAAGTTCTAATGTATAATGAGATTATAACCTTTCTGTGGGATCATATGAAAATTTTTTAAGAAACTTAAATGCAGAATGATACAAACTGATGTGCTACCTTATTATCCCACACTTCTAAAGCACATCATTTACTGAAAATGTGCAACTGCAGTATGATCATCAGGCAAACTAATAAACAAACTCTCACTATACTCATTTAATATTCTCAGGTATTAATATTAAAATGCAAGTACCATTTTCACTGTTATTCAGTTAAGACTATAAAACTAACTTGAGGAGACAAACGCAATAATAGTGATGATGAAAAAACAACAATTTAAGGAAATTATTACTTTTTCATAATTATAATTATTATTATGTGACACATCCAAGGACTCATTGAGGGAAGGGCACACTACAATTCTGTCTCCATCATTTAATCCACCAACTACATAGAACTGCTACTGCTGTCATCATCTACACACAATGTCATCTTTTCCCAACAACCATCACAACTAGTATTTTTTATCTGTAAATTGCATGTTTTCAAGGCCAATTTGCCTGTATGCAGGATGAAAAACCCAAGCTTCCAGGAGAAAATAGTCTGCTACCTCTATATGAGATGGAATAACTTACCTTCAATTGAAAAAGCCCATATAAAGACTCCTCACTTCACGACAAGAATCAGACTTAGGACTTTTCCAACTGAAGGGTACAATGCACCATCATTCATCCAGTTGCACTATAGAGGCAATTATTCCTCATTAGGAAGTTAAGAGTTGCGACTTTTTTAAAAAAAAATTAAAAACTGAAACATAATCAAATAATTTATCTGCTTAAAAAATATCCTACTCTTTGCATATGTTGTTTTCACCACAAACTGCTGAATGTTACAATATTTAAGCATAATGTACAGTGGTAAATATTTAAGCATAAGTTACAATATTTAAGCATATATGTAAGTGGTAAATAAAATAAAAAGACAAATTCTCGTCTACATTTTTCTTTTATTGGCATATAAAGTTTACGGGATATTTTTCCCGTTGTTCAAGTCTCTCCCTAAAACTGTACAATAATTCTATACAATTAAATCTGAATCTCAACAAAAGCAGTACAGACTACTACCCAACATACTAAATATCACTTTCATACACGTGTGTATGAAAATCATATTTATATTTGTGTGCATATATGAACATATTTGTATATGTCTGTGGGTGTTTATATACATACATACATACATACATATACATATATATACATACATATACATATATATACATACATATACATATATATATAAAAACACACACATACACAAACAATTTGATATATGAAATTTGAAGATGCACTTTAGAATCATGAAACGTTCTGCAACATCCATATATAACCAGTAAGAGAAATTGGCATCAGAGCAGCAAGACAGGCATTAGGAAAAGCTGATTTTCAGCAGTAAATCTCTCTTAAAACACAAAAAATATGTAAAACAATTTATATATTTAAAGTAGAAGTTATAATTTTGCATTTACACAGTCTTTCAGATATGAAACAATATTTTAAGAAAGAAGTTCACAAAATTAAAGCAGAATTGACATCTATTGTTGTGCCACTGACATAGAATGATTAAAGTGTAGTGGCTTGCAGCATATTACATACAGATGTGGTACTGTCATCTAGGATAGCAGTTCTATAACACACACAATATTACTAACATAGCAAACAGGCCCGGTCTTAAGAGTTTGAAGCATTCAAGGTAGCATACTACTGGCAATGGAGTTTTGCAGCCAGATGTACATCTGATAAGCTGCATATCCAAATTTGTTTGTCAACTGGAGCGGGCCTCAAAAGCTTAGGATCTAAGATGCTTAGGGTCTAGGGTCCACAACTCCCAATAAGCCACATCATTACAATGCTGCCTGGATCCAGGTGCAGTACCGCTGCTTCCTGAAAAGTAAATAAATCTCTTTGCCCTAAGACCGAGCCTGGTAGCAATATGATATCCGGGTGCTACAAAATTTTGCATTATAATGGCAATTTCTGTAGCATCATGTCGTGAACATTATTTTTTCTAATAAATTGATATACATATAATTTCAACATATGGAAATGCTGTTTTATATACAGTTTTGTCCAATTGCATTTTCAACCAACCATAGAAATGTGTACATAAAGGGGTATTATATATATAACAACATATCCATTTACAGAAAAGCAAGCATTCGTGTAACAAAAACTATTAGAGATTCTCTTGTGGAATACCTCTTGCTCTTGTGTTGACTTTGAACAGTAACCAACCCCTTATCTTTTGAGGTAGGAGGTTAGTGAGGTAATGTCAGATTCTAAAAAATATTTACATCAAGCTCTACCTACTTTAAATTAGCTAATTATAATAATATCATCGCTGATCTATGTACTCCAATGTTGATCACACAAAAGAGGGAGGGAGAGTGGGAAGGGAGAGGAGGCACTTGCATGTACATTTTGTATACCGGGAGAAAAGTAACGTATGAAAGAAAATGCTAATTAACTTCATTTCAATCGGAGAGTTTAGAATTTATGAAAGCTGTTCAAATATTACTGAACGTGGCATAATACCGATGATATAAATGTTACTGTAAGAAGTGAATTTTAAATATTTTTACGTAAGAGTTTATAATTTAATGATATGATTAATATTCAATCTAATGAGCATTCATTTTAAAAGAAATGATTTTGAATTGGGGAAAAATGTGTGAGCATGTGTGCATGCATACAAGTGCATGAGTAATGCATGAAGAAAGAAAGAAATGGCTTATTTGGAAAGAATGCAAATATTTTCTATATTTTGACAAACTAGAACCAAAAATGATTTAAAGTATTCAATATAATCCACAATCAAAAAGTTTAAACTAGAATTATAAAAATTACACTAGTTGTAGTGTTTCAAGAAAGCAAAGATAAGATTTTTGTATAAGAGGAATTGTCCACCTTGATTTTTGGACTTAGCTTGTAAAGAATTTTTATAGATAATAAAATAAATATTTACAAAAAAATATCATAATGTTTATAATATGTAGTTAATAACTACTATTCAAATGAAAGACCGTCTAAAAAGGTATAATTTCAGATGCTATATTTATTTAGATTTTTTAAAAAAGAATTTTGATCTGCTAAAGCTCTTGTGTTACAGAAAAGAACTGACAAAATATATTGTTTGTAAATCTTAAATATAGCATTTCTATATTCAAGATAAAATGCAGAAAGGTATGTATTTATGCTGGATCCTTTATGCATTTCAATGATAAATTTAAAAGATAATGAATGTTATCTAAAAGGATAACATTAAGACTGACTGCAAGGTTTAAACTTAATCTGATGAATCAGAGCGCTGATAAAAATATTTAAGTATGGTTAATATGAATATCAATGGTATATATTTTAATTTTTTTGTATTCTATTATAGATGGATATGGGTAAAGAATTCATTTCTAATTTTAGTTTGGATTCTAAGCTACAGGAAACTGTATTCATTAGATTTTTATTTTATATTTCATGATGATCAAGATTAAACCAGAGGTAAGATTTTTTTTTATGGAACAAATCCTGATGCTAATTTTTAAAGTTAGTTTTCCATTTATAATTTTGATAATACAGACACTAGCTAATGATAAGTTTTATTTATGTCCAACCCAGATCTGCTCCCAGGTTTCTGTAAAGATCCTATGCCTAAGTACAAGCATGAAGGCACTCCTATACATGTACAGTATTATATATTTTATTACACAAGAACAATTAAAGAAAAGTTCTGCATAAATACTCTTGGCAACTGATGGCCATTCCATGAAGGGAAGAGTGATGGAAGATGCTGTTCCGTACCGTGGCGCCATCTTGTGCCCCTGATAATAATTAATCTCAGTACTGGCTACAATTGACTATGGAAGCAGTTTTCATTTTGGAGTCTTTTTTTTTTTTCTAAAATATTGCACGTGAGTATGACGAACCCACACTGTTAACAACACGCAATGCAACTGCTCAGGTGCTGCTGTCACGTAAAGGCAGTGTTCACCGGATTAAGGCGAAGATGGAAAGACGTCTTTTTTTTTTTTTATTTGTTATTATTATTATTATTTTTATTTCTGGTATTTGTACTTCCTGCCACCTCATGGATTTAGTACAAGTGCCTGGTCTTGTTAACAGAGGACATAATTTCTGACATGGCAGTAATCGTTAACATAATCACTATTGGCCATATAACAATTTTTACAGTCGTCATATATATACATATATATATATATACACACGCGTGCATATATTCTATATATATATATATATAGATAGATATACTTTTTAATACTTTAATAAAACATGGCTGTGATGACTTTTGTGAAACGAACAGATATATGAAAAACAATTACTTCGTATCAGACATCGCTCAAAAAGAAAAAAAAAAATTAAAAAATGGAAAGAAAACACCCGCATTCTATTGATTCCCGACTTAAAACACTAATGGCAGCAGCAGCATCGACATTTGGGAATATCAACTGGCGACATCCACCATACACTGCCATCTGGCTTTCCATTAGCCCTGAACTCCGACCGAGTAACTGTATTTCGCACCTCTACTGACAACACCACTGCTGGACTAGCTGGAAGTGATGCAGCTCAGGCATGCCTTAACCAAGACAGCATTTTTTGAAGGCGTCACCTACCAACTGATAAAAGTACCTCCAGCCAGCAAGGACACGATGTGATGAACTGACGGGAATATTTCGGCCCCCACCCCTTAGCGAAACTAATGCGGACGGCATTGGGGTCGAATGGACCGTCTAGAAGCTCAGGATCCTGTAGAGTCTGGTGTAGCTTGGCCTTCTCAAAGTCAAAAATCCTGATCGAGAATCCTGGGAGCACCTTGTGGACGGTCAATGTCCTGGTGTTGGGGAGGTCCAAGGTGGGAGAATTGACGAAGATGGCATGTTCAGACCGGTTGTACACCCACACACCATCTTCCTCTTTACTCAACGATACACCGGGTCCGATTTTGTCCCGGGTTCGAAGGACACTTTCGTTGCTAGTATCATGGGTACGAGCCAAAGTTCCAAGGCACAAACCATCACCGTGAGGTAGATCCGAGAACACGTTAACTGCTGGGCTATGGACGGGAAACAAGCGTCCCACTCGCGTCCGCAACTCCCAATAAGCCACATTACACCAATGCTGCCTGGATCCAGGTGCGGTACCATTGCTTCCTGAAAAGTAAATAAATCTCTTTTAATATAGGGAAAAAAAACTGAGTTTAAATGTTATATATATGATTTACTTTACTATATTTTTTATAGTTATGAATTTTAGACCCACTGTAACTTGTAGCAGTGTGCACCATGTGGTCCACTTAATTAGCAAAATTTTTAGCCCATCTCCAACGAAGTTTATATATCAAGACGAGAAAAAAATGGAAGATTTGTCGGCAAACATACACTACCTACTAAGGACGTAATTTCTATTTTAATCTACCAGTTTTCTGAAGAATTAACCATAAATATTTTAACAATTCAAAATACAATTATCATGATATACTTCAAAAATTAAGACCCTTAGAATTATTGGTATTGCTGTGATTTTTCGTATTCCCCTGCCACTTCACTCTTAGGACTTCTTTCCCCCCCTACAATGCAGTGTTTTAAGGCATGGAGGGGGTTATTATTATTATTATTTGACACCTCCAGGGAGTCCAAGGACTCATCGAGGGAGGGAGGGCACCTGCTCTACAACTCTGTCTCCACTACTTAATCCACCAACTGAACCGCAACTACACCAACGTCATCTACCGCCGACTATCACCACTAGTATTTCCACGGACACTCACAAACATCTATGCCCACGGCGGGATTCGAACCCGCAGTCTTTTGGCTGGAGAGCGGATACGCTAACCACTCGGCCTGCTGTTTGAAATGTACTTCGCTATTCACATCTATCTATGAAAGTATTTAATCGGTGATTGGTGGAGGAAGGGGGGAGGAGATTTACCCCAAAATAATCATACATCTTTACAAAAACTGAGAATGTATATTTCCATCACATCACGACAATCTCAATTACCATTAGACACCGTCAGAACAGCAGAAGAGGCTCTGCAATAGTCTGGGATACATCCTGCTACTCATAACTTAAAACCTTTTATATCATCACATGACAATGACCTCAAACTGTACTTGCAAGTTTAAAAAAAAAAAAAAAGTGAACCTCTAGTACTATCTTAACACAAATATACTACTGTTGTAATTCGAAATGATTGCATGTAAGAATAATCGGCGCAACCAGTGGGTTTGTGATCATCTTTCCTAATCTCCAAAATAATTAGCAATGTACAGTATTCGTTGCAAGCGATAAAGTCGATACATCTAAACATGTTAAAGCAAGTGACAGACCAAAGTAATTAACAGTATAAATCGGCAGACGAAGTTGGAAATTCGGATGAATTAAACTTCAAGCAGTAAACCTGTAAAGTACAGTAGGAGACAAAAACGTCAAAGTAATTTTAATCTAAGTGTTTTGATACTCACTTCCCCTCCCATCAAGAACGTTGTTGGCATCGTTTTTAATAGATATTAAAAGAATTAAATTACTTAAGTTTTTCGACATATTTCTCAATCGAATTTAACAAACTCCACATACAAGTATTTAAACTTACTGTTGGTCGACCGACGTTATGAATTAGTAATGACACGAACAGACACGGCATACCAAAACAAACTTTCTGCTCGACTTCAGAAGGTACCAACTATTCAGATAATTACACCCAAGTCGCCAGCTGACTAAGCACAACGCTATTGCCTCTTCCATCTTTCTAGTTTCTTCTTTCGCCCCCTTTCTCTATCTCTACATCTCTCAAAGTTGTTTAAAAGGCAAGAAGGGAATAAAAGCACTGTTCAAAAATGGTGGGGGTGTGAGGGAGGGGGGGGGGGAGAGAGAGAACGAGAAATGAAAAAAAAAAAAAAAAGTCGTAGAGTGAAGCAGTGGTGGCGACGGCATTTTCGAGGCTGTCTCGTTCCTTTACAGCTAGTGCCGCTGTTTCGGAGAGTCCCTGACCAGTCCTATTCCGGAGACCTTATCAGTCGTGATGGAGAGCCGTCTGACTCACCCTGGTGGCGGCAACAAGGGGAAAGCAAAAGAGGGGGGGGGGAGAAGCCACTGGAGCCGGCCTGCCTCTTCCCGCTGATCTGGGGAGACGCCAGGGCCTCAGGGACACGGGACGGTGGTCTTCAGAACATCACTTAATCGACGACGACGCCGTTGCCAAAGAGGAAACTTAGAGACAGTGGAACCAAGAATGGTTAAGACGGCGACCACGGGACGAACTACGTCGAGGAAATGGACAGGCCGGCGGCACCCCATGTGTCACTGACATTTTCGGTCTACGGAGTAACAAAATTTCCACAGCAAACTTTCTCCATTAGCGGCAATAGGGCGCGCCTCTGGCAGTTCCCTGTCTCCTGCGACGGAGATTAGGTAGGCGAAGAATTATGGAGGAGAAACAAAACCGAGGAGGGGAGATTAACGTTATGAGGAAAAATCGGAAAAACTGGTAATGAGAATATCTGGCTGGGAGTGGAAATGAAGAAATGGCAATAATTGTATTCGGTAAGGAAACAGAAGGGAAAGATAATCCATTAGGCAATGCATTTGATCGAAAGGTTATGGTAGCATATCTGCGCATGTGCGTAATTAAGTTGGGAAAGGGAAAAAAAAAAATCGCTTAGAACACGATAGTATGTAATTACTGAAACGTCACTGGCACCGAATATAATTTGAATTGATTAATTCAAAAATATTCCTGTACGGGATTTTCACTGATTTTTTTTTTTAATGATACCTAATGAATAAACGTTTCTAAGTTAATTTTTTTTTTAACTCAGGTCATTAGAGTTTTCTGAATTGTAAACTTAAAAATATACTCCGTTGTAGGTCTCTATAATATTCGTTAAGTTAGCATTTCCTGATGTCTGTAACGAAATTTAAGGAAGAAATAAGATACCTATTATTCGCGAAATGTCTGAGATTTTGGCCTTGCACTATATCTTCGTTCTGGATTTTATTTTATACATAACAAAGTTTAACCAATTGAAAGAAACTTTCCTTCCTCCCTTGTCCCCTATTACATTTAAATTATATCAAATATATAACGGTTTGGGGAAAGACCTTTAAGATTATTACTGAAAATGCAACATGATATTATCCATATACATTACAAGAGAAGAAGAAAGATGAAACCAAGCTAATTACTTTTTCTTTTTTCCCCCTCTTTTTTTTTTTTTTTTTTTTGTCGCTGTTGTTCTTGATGTTTGATCTGATACGAGGGCATTCAAAAGTGCCTTCGGAGTCCACACATTGACCGTATGCCACATGCTTTGATAAATAACTGTTGAGAACGGCAGAGATCTAAAAATAGCGACGTGGTTATACGAAAGCTGTCCGCTTGTTCTGAGAGAGACAGCCACTTTTTAAATTCATTTTAAAAACTGTACCAGCAGTATAAGCTTCAGTTTCATCACATAAATAACTGCCCTAACTTAGGAAAAGAATAACTGTTTGGCAGCGTATATATTAAAGATCACTAGAGCAACAGACTGAGGCGCGGGGGGGGGGAGAGAATTCATAATATCTTCTGCTTTGTGCAGTATTATAGAACTGGTTGAATTATTTGTTTCGTAAAAATAGGTCAAATAAAAGTCGAGTATTCTGAAACAGATGTGTTTTGGATATTCTGAAAAATATACATGAAAAATTATTAAAAAGTAATTTAAGGAAATTTAAATATAGCAAAATAAATACGAAAATTATCTGCTGTCTTTGGCAGCAGATAATTTTCGTATTACGCTATACAAACAAACGAGAGAGAGATTGAACGATTGCTTCAATAAATGACGAAAAACAAAAAAGCAATGCAAGTGTAAATGCAATTCCAATACTAATTCCAAAAATTTATTACTCAAGGAAATTCGTCCTCTAAAAGTGAAAACAAAACAAAAAAAGTCTCGACCAAAACTGTTCGGAACTCTTTCGGCAATTTCAGTAACTAAAAATAAGACAGAATAAATGTGAAACGTTATTATATCCACAGGGATGCATGTAAATATTAAAATCCGAGATTAATGAACTCGCATTATTTTTCTTAATGAATTTTATATTCCCCTGTCGACACGTGACTGTAAACAAAGAATTCACACGTCATAGTTAACAATATTCATAATAAACAAGCAAAAAATAAGTATCCATTCTTTCTTTTAGAGAAACTTGTGCTCTAGTTATATGAATTATTTGCCCCTCAATCTGTTGCTTCAGTGATTTTTAATATATACGCTGAAATTCAGCGACAAATTCTTATGGGTGCGTGGGAGGGGTAGCATAATTCCATGTTCGACTCCTAACATAAGCGCAGTGATCAGGTTTCGGAAATTACTAATTTGCATTTATACAATTAATATTTGGCTTAAGCGCTCCAACACTAATTAGTAAATACTGAAATTTTCGGATGATGATCCTAGGCACTCATAAAGTCGAATATTGGGGGAAGAAGTTAAAGAATGGAGATGTATTCTTATTTATACATGTGTTGCTGTTGTTGAATGATTTGGGGTTAAAGAGAAGGGGGGAGGACTAAGGAATAGCTCTTCTTCCTTGAAAGACTGCCAAAATCCTTGGTTTTAGGCCTTACTTTTTCAACCCTACACACAGAGAGAGACATACGCTTAGAGAATAGTTAATTTGATATCTAAACTCTCTAAAACGTGTATAGTGAGACAAGTCTGACATGCGCAATGCTATACATCACAATATAAACTGCTGCACAACAAACGGTTATCATTAGTGTTAGAAGAACAATAAAAAGATTAACTAGGATAGGATCGTCGTTTCTCATGTGGGAGGGGTCGAATTTAAAGGGATACAAGTCAGAACATTTTTAATGATTATAATGAACCTTTTCAATATTTTTAGTACAGTAAATGGAATCTCTAAAAATCTTAATAGTATTTAACCTGAAACAGTTTAAAGTTGTTAGTAAATAATTAATTATTTTATTTTATTATTATTTTTTTTTTTACGCTTAAAGCTATTTTCTTCTCTTTCTTTCAATTAGAAATCAGGAACTGCTTCGGGATATACACAGAGAAAAGTGAAACCTTCATCAAAACACAATCGTATATATTCTCAGCATGTCAAGGAAACTGTCGCTGCGCGTGCTTTGATTGCAAGCGCAATAATTCTGTGATCAGTTTATTTGAAGTCGTTTACCAAATACGAATCGAACATTTCCAAAAGAAAACATGGCATGAATTTAAAGTTCGCCGGAAGATGACTCACGTGCACAGTCATCCAAAGTATGGTTTTAACCGTGCAATTTAAACAAAAACTTAAATGGCTCGACAAATTTTAGTAACAATAACAATCCCAAATGTTAATTAAATCTTGCTAAAAATATCTACCACAACAGCGACACACATAAAGACGAATAAACTCTAGATTCTGATACTCTGCAAAATGTCCCTAAAACCAGTCATAGGGAAACCAAAATTGCAGCGAGCATTGAAAGGATTTAACTATCTACAGTCGAAGTTCATAAAAATGTCGAAGACAATATGACTGTTGTTAATATTAATGACCAATTAAATAATAATACCAAAATTCGCTTCTGTTTTCTTAAACAGGTTTTACGATACATTCAAGGAGTATTTAATGCCATAGAGCTTAAAACGCAAATAAACACTTAAATAACTTCGAGAATATCCAATTTTTTACGTAGATCCCGAATTCGATCTATGGATCGCTAAAAACAATGCGTATTTCTACGATGAAACGATCTAAAAAAAAATCGGAAGACAGGTTGTTGATATTGTCGACTTACAGGGTGTAAATAATCAATAAATGAATTCTTACTGTTTCAACGTGGACGAATTAACAGAGCACATTTCCGATTTTATTATTATTAGATCTATATTTGGTACTCGAAATCAGGTTTGGCCAACCTATAAATTTCGGGCTGCAGATGAATGAATCCACTTGGTATTCATTTTTTTGGAGCTTGAAACATATTGAAATGGATTTTATTCATTAAAAAAAATGGGAACAGGCGAAAAACTCCATAAAATTCCTGGCAATTTACTCAATGCAATTTCGTACGGACCAGTGAAATTTAGCCGTAGGTTACTAGAATATCCTGGATGCACACAATTCCGGGTGGTGTAGGGTGAACCGGGGCATCACCCCCAAACTTCACGTAAACACTGTTTACGATCTTCTGCCCGAGTATCTAGTACAGTACAGTACATACACATGACAGGCAAACAGCTTAAGTGGCGTGAAGCCATCATAATTAGCTCTCAGTTCCTCTCAGCAGGAAACGAGGCTTTTCCCCAACTTGCCTAATTCGTGGTTACCGAAGATGAACGGTTCAACGTGGATACCTTTAAAAAAAAAAAAAAAAAAAAGATTAGGGAATATACAGTGTATAGTGCAAAAACGAATGCTTCGCAAAATGCCAAGTTTCGAACCAATCAGAAATTAACGAGAAAAGAAGCAACAGCTTTTGTACAAACAAACATTCTGCCAAAATGGATGCAAGCAAAACATTTCAAGGACGCTGACACAGTGTGTTGCTGGAGGCTGCTTATCAAAAACCATCACGTTCGCGTCTCATTATTATTCAGTGGACAGTTGCAATAAGCAATAATGTTTCAAATGAAACATATTCTTGGTTAAAGTCAGTCGTTTTTCTTTCATTCCATTTCTATAGAGAAGTGCGCGCTTTTTTGTCTTCTTTTGTTTCCGACTTAATCTCAAATACGAACGGTCAATGATCCTGTACACTCGGTACCCCCTGATGGAGCTGACGGTGACGAGCGGAAAAACTTATTGCAGTTTTATTTCAATACTGATATTGTAAATAAAGGAAATTCTGATGGAAGACAGATTAGTCTATATTATAACAATAAAAACGAAACAAGTTAGTTCGAAGTTGAACTCTGAATGGATGATAGATGCCAATTTAGAACCACTGCTATGGAAAAATCCACAGTGTGCCAGGTAGCGGAATCAATCGATGAGCGAATGACATTCTGAATAGAGTCAAGAAATTTTATAAGGTTTTTACAGGCTGTCTCCCAGATACCGAGAAAAAGAGCATCGTGCATTTCTACTGAACTACCATCTTCAGAAAGAAAATGGTGCCAATGAGAATATCAAACTCTATGGAAGTTTAAGATCAAACTTTTGAAATATGCACTCGCATATGAAGGCAAACGTTATCACCTTAATTTTTTTTTCTCCTCACTTTTAAGTTTCTTTCGTAATGAAATATCTGAGTAATGCAGAGTGGTTTCAGAATTTATTTAAATCGATAGACTATATTTTCACATCCCGAAACGTGAAAATGTAGAAACGCGAAAAAAAAAAAAAAGTTCAAAATAATGAGCACAGCCAGCGACTGGTTTGATAGTCCCACTTCACTTCAGATACACTGTACTAGGGTCGTGTCAGGATCGGTTAACGCTATTCCAAGAAGTGAAATCTTAGTTCTGAACTCTGTGAACTAAGTTGGCAAAAAAAAAAAGATAAGATAAAATGGGGCGGGAATAACACGCAGTATTCAAACAGAGATATCATTGGACTTAAACGAACTAATATCTGAAGGGAAATGGTATTAAAAAAAAAAAAACGATCGCAGATATTTGACGATGTTAATTCTGTACTCAGCAAAATGTGAATCAAATGTTGAAGTCTGCTAAGCTTTTTTTTAATCCCTCAATTCACACACACACGCCAGTTTCCAAAAGATTTGTGCATTTACTGAATGATACATAAATGAATATAATGCTCATTTTATATACTTCAGATGTAAAAAGACGTTCTTTTTTATTTATTTATTTTTTTTTTATCCTTTCTGAAGAATCGTTAGCGTTTTATATGCTAAAGGTTAACGATGTCAGAAAACCTATCAAACTTGATCCATTTTACCAACATCGGCAGCATAAATGTAAACGATATAGTGTTCAAATCACTTGTAGGATTGCTTTAACTACAAGGGGTGGCAATTTATGCATTTGTACAGTCAATTATTATATACAACACATAAGACATGCTATGCAAGTCTTAAAACAATGAGCAGTTTACAAAAATTAAGTCGGCTTACAAATACGAAATAAACGTCATGTGGTATACGATTAAAAAAATGCTTATGCACTATAAACTGGTCTATTGTTTTTTTTTTATAGTCACGTTATCGATGTACTCACAGGATACACTTAGTGTGAATTTCCGAAGATAAAAAATTACGATCCGAAAAAACTATTATAAAGCCTTTGAGAAAAAAAAAAAAAAAAACTATGCACATGCTTTTTGGTATTTCTTAATGAGGACTAAATGAATGAAAACAACACGGAGAGGTGTTAATTGAGTTAATTTTTTTTTTGTCGGTGCAGTAATCATTAAGGTATAATGATATGATTTTCTGGTTAATCATTATATATTTATTGTTAGTTGTTAGCAATTTCTTCTCCCGTCTACATACAGCTGCTAACATCCCGATCCCGTTTCGTTGTTGCACCTGTAAGGTACTATTTGGCCCCTTTCCAGGAAATATAAAAATCAAGTCGGTTTGTTCCGAGTAGTCCATACCATATTCGGAAGGGGGAAAAGAAAGAGACGGCACTTGAAGAACACAAAGCTCTTATGACAATTTAATTGCTTTTTCAAAACTTTACTGTCCTGTCTTGAAAGCGCTGCACTCCGCCACAATGACGTCATTATTGCTTCCTTCCCATTTTCCAGAGCCTCTCTGGGTAGGCCCATCCCTTCCAGTGACTAGGGCAACTCTTCTTCTGGAATGCCGTACACAGCAGGGGCTCGCGGGACGAACCACTACCTGTGGACGACAGGGAGGTTTCGGTGGCCTGAAAACTTAACACATCAAGGACGACCGAGCCACGGTAATTTCTTTCTCCAGTTCCGCGGAACTCATTCTCTTCACTCATTACCCCCCCCCCCCCCCCTATCCTCCTCCCCATCTGTAGGATGTAACCTGACATCAAGTTCCCTGCTAGATATTCGGGATGAGCAGATTTCCCTTTAGAGCTCGGATATAACCTGAGGTCATCACGCACACTACTTACAAAAGTGTCAAGCATTTTTATTTATTTTTTTTTTTTTTTGCTAAAAAGGAAAAATAAAACATGCTACCGATTAAGTTGATATATTTCTTTAGTTGAAAATTCACTTCAGCGAGAAAATGAAGAGATCCAATCCAGACCACGTCTTCAATTTTAATTATGAATATGCAAGTCAATTTTTTGTAAAAGGGATTTTGCTAACACTATTAAAACCATATTTTAATTAACGGATTTAGCGATGCATTTACAAAAAATGAGATTAAAATGATTTACTATCTAAAGAAAGACTGCCATTTATCTATTAACACTTCCGAGGTTCCCTGAGAATATTTTTAATGACGAAAAGTGGGACAGTATCTCCATTTGACATATCCTAGCACCTTGTGCCAAGTCGCTGTCAAGTATTGCTACTTGAAATATGCTTTTATTACATAATAATAATATTTTATATGTAAGCATATGTTGGTGGTAAATGATTTTCATGCGCCATTCTAGATTATTTAACGTTATTAATATACAGCAGTTTTTTTTTCCTTTTTTTTTTGACCTTCTGTGTGTGGAATTACAATGAAAAATGCTTTACGATCTTTATTCAATGCATGAAAAAAAATATAAATTATTCTGGCGATCAGAACAGAAGAGAAACAGCTATTTTAAAAGAGGGACAAGACAGTTACTAATATTTGGTGAGAGAAAGAAAAATATGTGTAGCGTCCGTAGGATTTTTGGAATACAGAGAGTCTGTGGGTTCTGATTTTTCCTAAAGAAGGTCAACTTTTCTTTTATCCACAAATATACGGTTTTATTATTTTATCTATTTTTTTTTAATAATATAAACAGTTGCTTTTTTGCAGTTTCTACTTGCTCACCTAAGGACTGTTATGAAAACTTTTTTTTTTTAATTTTAATATTAATTCCCATCTACGATAGATTGAACCTATAGTGCATTAGCACCGTTGGACAATAAGTTAGCTAATCCGGAAACAACCCTGCACCTTTTTTGAAGCCACTTCAGTCCTCCATTATGAGAAATTTGATTGGGAGGTCGGTTAAACCACTCGTAATAACTTCCCCTCTATTCCCCTAAAATAAATAAATAAAGTATGCAAAACAGAGGAAACCCACAAAGTGCAGGACTCATCCAGACATTTAAAGGATAATTTCAACTCAAATTAAATGTTTATTTACGATTTATTTTTATTCATTCTTTTTTTCTTACTGATCGATCTCCCTTTGTACCCCCAATATTTTCCGGAAATAAGGCGACGATTGGTCACTCATCATTATGGAATTTTCATTACCACTTTAGTTGATAGCATATCTTTTACTCTCTCAATGACAGAAGTGGCGTTTCGCTGACCGAGCAATTCCCTAAGTTCTAAAACCGATAGTGGTTCGCTAAAATTTTGAAAGCTCTAAGTTCACACAGTGGCAGTCCGAGAGGGGGAAAAAAATCGAAAAACAAACATTCTTGTGAAGAATACATTTCAAAACTGTTGGTATATCTTACTGGGAGGGATGAATAAACGAAGTGATCGGTAATCAACGGGCAGGAAGTTCAAACGTCGCAAAGTATCGATGAATAGTAATCACATACCGTTGTCTACACCTTAACTATACGCTGTTTCAAACTACCGGTCACCGTATTAAAATACTTACACTGATTATGACAATCTGCGAATGGCGTCCACCTATTTTGATTCATCCTACACATTTCGCTAACGAGCGATTCCCCTACCTCTCGGAGAATACAAGGGCAAACAAAACGCAACTAAAATGTCACGCGACGTTTTCATTTAATGAATTGTTGAGCAAAGTTATTACAGCGTAATAATTATTAGGTACTGTTTAATTACACAGTGGCAGAACCACCAGATACGACACCTATTGACTGATCCATCCGCTATTTTAGTAGGTTCAAATATATTGAGGCCAAGGACACGGAAGATTTTTCTTCCCGAGGAAGCGGAGACGAAAAGGGTCACTGCAATTCACAGAAACGCACTTATGTACAGGCTGTTCCGACAAATCAGCAGTTGGTCTCATTCACAAATTGTAAAAGCGACCATTCCTTGAAGTAGAATGAAGGGGGGGGGGGAGGAGTGAGAGAAAGGAGTGTAAGTGATAATAAAGCATTTTTATCGAGGATAATAATATGTGGATGTAATGATTGGGTGTTTATGGGTGGGGCGTTGAGCAGTGGGTATGTTAAGTGTGATGTGTATATGTATACGAGAGAGAGACAGGGAATCTGGAAGCAGCCTTCAGACAAAAGCGGCTCGACAAACGTGAACGTTAGAAGAGCTAAATATAGAAAGGTTTTGAGATGGAAATGACAGGTGCCAATGCACTAGAAAAACCACAAAAACTTGATATGTTCTATGAATTACGTAATACTGGTTCAGTGCTTTTTCCTATGGGTAATTTTCATAATCAAATGCTATTAATAAAATCGCCACCACACACACAAAAAAATTAAAAAAGGTTCCACAAGTGACACACGCTGGAAAATATCTTCCAACTTATTAGTGACATCGGCCAAAAAATTTATTTCTATTTATTATATTTATTCACCACCGGATGAATTACAAATTCATTTTTGCTTTGGTTCATGTCTTCACCAGCGCGAGAACAAATAGTCATTAAGGTTTTTTTTGTGGGGGGGGGACCTAAGGACGAAATTAGAAAAGCGATCAAGGATAGAGAGTCAATTGTGTTTAATTCTGCCTGTCCAGAGGCTTTTTCAAACTAGGATACACTCGTTATGTACGTATTTTAATTATACACGTTTTTCTGATAGTAAACTGCATATCAGATATCCAAGGAGGAAGAGGAGAGTTCAACTGGAAACTATCAACATGAACGAAGAAAGAAATTCGAGAAGAATGCAATTAAACTGTATTTTTAAGGTCATCAACTTCGTTTTTTTTTAAATTTTATACATTTCCAGGATTTTTCACATACTTTAAGAGATGAGAATTTCTGTTCCTCATCACAAAATATCACATTTTTCGGGTCTACTGCTCTTCCTAAAGTGCGCCACCATTTAAGGATAACCTCTTAGTAAAACAAACATTATTACTGCTAACTAGCAACATACAAATACTTTACTGGCTGTTTATCGTCACTTTTAACAGTACGCACCTCAATCAAAATACGAACGATGTGTGTGTGTCTGTCTGTCTGTCCGGTCACGAACAGCTGTAAAGCGTATTCCTTATTATTTTTGACATAGTCCGGAAACAATATTTAGAGATCGCACGTCTCAAGCCACTTCTTTTTGTCTGAAGGACATTAAAAAAAGTGTTCTCCGTATTAAAAAAATTTCATTTATGAAAAAATATTAAGTATCTGAGGCCGTTTATAATTTAAAAACAATGCGTATTAGCACATTTAGAGATTCTTCAGGATTCTGAATTGTTAATAACAAATATATTTCAATAAAAGTGAAGTTTGCCTGATAGTAGGTTAATGCTGCAGTTTAGAGATTCACTTCCGGCAGACTACAGGAGGGGAAACAAGCCGGTTGGGTATGTTAGAAAGCATCCCCCCCCCCCCGATTTGCAGTATTAACCGACCTCATTGCCCTAATCCGTTTTGAGGCGTTCCGTTTCGGTAATCAACTCCACACAACTAAACAAATAGTGGGGTTCTAATATACTTACCGGTGGGTGGACTGGGGAAGGACCCGTACTGGCACGTGTCACGCGTCTCCATGGAAACCAGCTCACTCGGAGCTCGATCTGGAAGTGGAAGATGAATGACGGTATGATTATAGATAATACGATCCACTATCTAATATGGATTATCTAAATCAGCCATACACTTATAATACTGAAGTCAAACAGTCACCTTAAGCCACTGAAAGAGAAGCCAATGGCCACAAGCAATTTTCTTACTAACTTACCTCTTCTATTATTACTGACAGCTTCAAAAAAGGTGTCTAGATAAATCTAGTGCAGAGATCTCCAAGCTACGGCCCGTACACGAGGGGGGCAAATGATTACGATTATACATATCCCCCCATGTTCCGAACTTTCAAATAAATTTACAGAGGGGGGGGGGAATATAAGTTCTGTGCTCAGAAGCGTATTATTATTTTATATACAAAACATTGCAATCATTAAAATTCCAATAAGTTAATATCTATCCGAATTTAGCATACAGCCGTGAGAGGGAAATGCCACCAACCTCTGAGTGGAGTTTGGAGACCCCTGATCTAATGTCAGATTCACTACTTGCGAACTTAAATTCGGAAACCAAAACGAACACTATCATTATTGGATTAATGAAAAAAAATCTTTAAGTTAGCGTCACATTATACAAGGTCGTGACCTCTTTCTTGAGGTGTTCTGCTATTTATGTAAAATAAAACAGCTTATTCGATATTGCCTGCTATATTTTTCATAAAATAACAACACCATAGAAAACGAATAAGATGATACCCGCTGATTTCTTGTAGTGTATTAGCAATGCACCTCATGGAAGAAATCAGACACACGTGTAGAATTTTACCCAATATCTGAAGTGTTCCGGCAAGTTAGTTTTTCAACTTAAATCATTCATTTAAATTCACTAGGTTTGGGGGATTTTAGGTCCTTTTTTATGTACAAAATATGTGATTTCTTAAACTCAAACTTTTATTTTATTTCTCGGCGAATGGCCATATAGCTCGATGCATGTAAAACTCATGATTAATAATATTATCACACAGCTATTTGTTCCTTATGCATAATAATAGCAACGTATTAATTGTGTCTTTTCACAAGAGGCAAACTGGGAAAGACGTAAACTAAGTAATCCGTAGTGTAACGTAATGTTGAAGATCGATGATGGGTCAAGAAACGCAGATGTGTACGTCATTCATGAAACACGAAAAGCCATTAATCTGTGACATCACAGAGTCACATTCTTCTGCTTATAGAAGACAATTCGAAGCCAATGAGCCCATTCTTCGTTTCAAGTGAATAGCTATTTAGTAATATAACTTAAACGTAATATGACCAAGGCAACAACTGGCTGGATCACAGCAGAGAATATCTAACTTGGCAGATTGTCATCAAGCTAAAAACTAAAGCTGGCCGAAAGTGGTAATGGCAATCACTTTAAATCATATATACAAGCATACAAGCATCAATTGCTTAGTACCATTTCGAAAACGCATCAAGTGTTCTTGTATTGCGTAACTTTATCTTCAAATCTAAGGTGGGCATACCATAATGTTTCGTTATTAATCTGTTTAGATGCCAACAGAAAAGGCTAATTTATTATTTCTTCATTTTTATTTGATAATAACAATTTATTTATTTATTTTTAGTAAAGATAAGGTAATCTTGCGTAATATTCCCAACCCTTAAAACAATTTTAAAACAACAATTAAAATTAGATAAAATTATTTGCAAGCAGAAGATATTTGAATGAACAAATAAGACCAAAGAATATCTAGATACATTATTATTAATACAAATTGTACCTCCTGGAATCAAAGACATCGCAGGTATATGGTTACTACAATACGATATTGGTATAGTGTGATTCGAACTACAGTCTGTTGATTGGAGAACAGGGACACGATATCCACTTGGTCAACTATATTGGCAGAGAAATGGGATATGTGCTCTACCATCATAAATTATACACTTATAACCGATTTACTGGAAGATTATATTGTTACCTGCATCACCCAAAGATTGAAGAGACTCATATTTGTTTTGCAGTCGCCCAGATAAGAAGTGTCTTGCCCTACGAAGATTACTGCTGATGCAAAGCAGATGGGTGATCGAAGATAATATCAACCCGCAGAACCATGATTGAAGAAATAAATTTTTCATTACGCAGAGTTAAATAACTTTAAAACAGGTAAGTAATGTCTCGCCCGCTTTGCCATCGTGAGTTCGAATTTTACTGTGATACAGATGTTGTAAAAGTCTTTTAAGGAGGTAGGTCATTTTCATCGCCAGATGTGATCTTGCTTTTCTTACTGACGGGCATAAAATGTTATTTAGTCTTCCAAGCCTACCGAACACTCCACCCACAAGTTTCCTTTTTTTTTTTTTTTAAAAAAAAAAGGTAATGCTGATACTTCTATGAAACTATAACTACGTGAACGTTTAATTTATTTAATTTATTAATAACAAGATACGTATAAACTTTGAGAAGTCTGTGAGACTTACCTTCTGGTTTAAAAATTTCCTGAGGATGTCTGCTGTATGGGGGAGGAGGAGACTCTGCAAAGGAGGAAAAAGTCCACGATTAGTTTTAAGCAGCAGTTATGCATGTTTATAGAAATAATGCCATTATATTTATTCAGTGGAGGATATCAAATTTAATCACGGGTGTTCCAAACACATGACAGAACTAGTAGTTCACTCGTTATCTCTTATTTTACCCCCCACACACACACACTTTGCTATTTAAATATATTGTGTAGCAGTCTGTGAAATACATCTACCGAAAATCTGAAATTGCGCAGTAATATCATCTTCCCTCCAAGTCCACTGTTGTTATCCTTATTGTAGCATGACAGATTTCAATAAAAAGGTAATAAAAAAGGTATATGTGATAAATGAATTTATTCTTCTACAGTATTTTTTTCGAAAACTTGCGATATTAAAGCAGAAAGTTATTATAAAAACCAATGTGCAATCCTCCCCTCAAAAAACACCCACTTAAGTACCTTTCTCCACTTCTTTTTTTTTCTTTTATCATTCGGCTAGTTGCTTCAGGTGCTGCATAACGGCGCAGGCTATCCGACTTCATTCCATCGCTGCCGCCGCCGCCAAAATATCACAATGAATAGAAACAACCGAAGTTGAAGACTGTAATTTGGACAGGGGCGAACTCTGGGGGTTAGAAACGCCAGCTCCAAGCCTACCGAACTAAACTACTATTTCCATGGTTCACAATATCCGGTGGCGCTGACAACTTTAATGGATGGCAAAGAGATGGATTCCCATTTCTCTCTGGTTGATGGCTGACGGTTGTTTTGAAAGTCCGAAAATGTCCCCAATAAGAGGCTGACAGGTATAAAAACGACAACTATATTTAACAGAAATCTTTAAAAAGTGTGACTATATACTCAAAGATAATTTCATTCTCTCTAAAGAATTTAAATATCGATATAAATTCTTCATAGAGAGAATTAAAGAATTTAAATAGAGAGCAATAAAATAGCACATAACAAATAATAACAGTAATAATAATAATAAACGGACGTTTGTTTATGTGTGCATACCCAATGGGATACCTAATATGTAAGCAAAGCTAATAGAAGTTGTGACTAATATAGAGTTAACTTAGATTCAGCGGCAGCTCATGGCTTCAAATCGTGGGGATGCTGCGACTTTCGAAATATACATACACACTGTAAATACAGTGTATACGTGTTTGGATAAAATATCAAAATTATGGTTAAAATGAAAAAAAAAAATTAAACATGAAAAAATATTGTTTATTATCGATAAAATTATACAGTTTGGTATAATTCAAAATTACTTTAAAATAAAATCCATTCATTTAATTGTAATTAAAGGAATGGATTTACAATTTTTGGACATTACAATTAAATCCTTTAATTGTAGAGACGGAGTAAACACGATAAGCACTACGAACACTCTACTACTGGCGCAAACTGCATATAAACAACAGTGGAACTGCGCGATGGACAGTGCCGCATGACGCTAATAGCTTGCATCTCACTATGCGTGCATATGCTTGCGCGCGTAGCAATATGACACTGCGGTAAACACAGTGCTGCTAGCGCCCTCCTAAGTGCTACAAGATGGATTTTTATTATTTTTTATACAAAATAAGAGAATTGTATAGGATTGTTGATGATAAAATTAAATATTACAAGCAAATATAAATAAATTAATAAATATATTTATATATCGAGAAAAATTGGGGATGCTGCAGTTCCGCAGTGCCTATGCACGAGCCGCCCCTGCTTAAATTATCCTTTGCCTTCACGGTGCGATACTCAAAAAATTCTTGGAAGTTAAATATATTTAAAAAGCCATCAAATTCTTGTCCACTTCAAAATGCAAAAAAGTTACGCTTAGCAATAGAGAATTGGCATTTATCCCCTGTCCATCAGACGTCAATCTGTTTGCAAACTATTTCTATTTACATATATATCCTGTGGCATATTTATTTGTCTTTGACTTTATTACTCCGACTTCGTTCTGATACCGATCAATGAGCCATTTTCCTAACATTACTAGTCGTTATTCATCCCCCTTCACTTTAATTTATGCAGTAATAACTTTCCTGTAATTATTCAGCTCAATTGTCGCTTTACCGCAAAGAGTGGAGATAACGAAGACAAAATTCTACTCCTCTACAGTAGAGGCAGAGGTTTCCCTGCTGGAAACTTTTTTCCCCCCTCTCCCCTCACAAAACAAAAAAATGAATGAAAATGTAGATGGCACACAGGTCTCGTAGCTTTACCTGCTTCCACAATGTCAAACAAACGAAATCCTTCTCCCTAAAAAATCGATATTCAGGCCACAGGGAAGCATCAAATCGTTTCCATTTCTGAATTCCTATCCTATCCAACTTCTCCAAGATCTTAACCCTCCACTCCATGAATAATAACTAGCCTATACTTCACTGCCACTGCTTTGGCAATCGAACTATCTTACTCTCCTCCCACTACTTTGTGTGTGTGTGGGGGGGGTGGAGAGTTGCCAACATTAAACGAATTGATAAACTAGGTCAAAGGCATTGCCACTTCCTGGGTACACACGTTGGCTCATCTTAATGGATTACAACCAAATGCTAATAAATAAATCATTAAAAGTAAATCCTATTATAATCCGATAACAAAAATAGTTTGAAAAAAAAAAAAAATCGTATATGTACTTCAATACCAGTTATCGGCAACGGCATAACCTTCAATTTGAGGGTACCCAGGCAAATTAAAAATAAAATTAACAAAGTTTTAAAATTAATATGACATCCCCCTATGTATATGTTGTCGACAAAACACAAACGTTCTACACATAATAAATAAATAAACAAACCAGCGAACAAACTATTTCATTTTAGCTTTCATTAGACCCGCTGGTAGGTAGCTCCACACAAGGCCTTGAATGAACTATGATGTGGAGTCACTCTTGCGAATCAAATTTACAAAATCAACTTGACCGAAGCTGTTCCAAGCATTCTTTGAAAATATCTTCATACATATCTGTACTGTAATTCCCCCCCCCCCTTTTTTTTTTGCTATTTTGAGATGTCAGTTGTATTGATTATATGTATTATTTTATTTATTCATTTTTTTAAAGAACTAGGCATATATTTAGCAATATTTCTGTTATTGCTTGCAGGAAGTGAAAGGTGCCTCCCCCCCCCCAACACACAGAGAATAAAAATTATTTTCATAGCACTTGTATTCCTTATAGCAGACATAAAGAAAAATTATATCAAACTAAAAATCTACGCCTCCATGTTGTAACTTTATACGATTACAACTAGCGCGACGGTTACGCTGTTTTTTTTTTTTTTTTTTTCTTCTCCCTAAACGAATTATGCTTGTAATATATCGTTTAAACTTCTGAATTCAAAAATCAATTCGACTGTTTTGAATTTCTGAACGTAACGAATTAGTCCAGAACAAATTTTCTAACCCTGTGCTCTGTCGAATTTGGAGACGTTCCATACTATGCAGCTCTGCAAGTCACGTGCTAGTTCAACTACCAATCGACCTCTTTACCTGAGGGATGACGACTACGTTCAAGCAAGGAGAAAAGAAGTAAGGGGCGGGGGATTATCCCTGTCACGTCTGCCAGGTACAGTACATTGATGTAGTACAGGGCCTGTCAAGAACGCTTTCTTCTTTTCACAAGAGGGGTCCAGAAAGGTCACCGAGGTGAGTAAAAGAGAGAGGGACAAACAGAGTCGAGGAGTATGTCGTTACGTACTCTTTCGAACGCTAAGCTGAAGCACCAGATAGTGCACAACGACCTTTTCTGAGGCCGTTGTGTTTCGCCTGTCGTCCTTTAAACATACATTGTAAACTAGGCCCACGCCAACAGCCAAGGCAGCCAAACCACCTCAGTGAAATAATCTGACCCATAACGCTTCAAGGTGTACTATCTGCCTTGGGTTGTGTTTGCTGAAAGTACAATTGCAAGCTTAAGTGTTTACTTAACACGATGAACCGTATATAAATTGTTATAATTTTGGACAGTACTTGAGAATACACTACAACCTGATATCATCGCTTTCGGTCAACATTTCTTTGTCATTTAAAAACTATGCAGTTGTGCGTATGCTGTCATATTATATATGAAATAAATCAAACTGCAATATCAAATCAAATAATAATAAATAAAAAATGAGCACGCCACCTGCAGGCGAAAGATCTGAAGCCCGCTTATAAGGAATAATAATAACGTACTTCAATGCTTTAACTGACAAATCAGATACTAGTATTTGATCGCTATCCATCGAGGAGTATAGGTGAAAAGTGCGAATAACAAAATAAATAAAAAAATATATATGGGGAAAAGTCAGCTATGAGAACAGAGATTTCACATTGAAACAAATCTGAAATGCTGTGTGGATACCAACACGGGTCATAGTTATCAGAATGTGAGGGAAACTAAGTAAAAATACTTGATTTAAAAATTGATGGGAAATATTACTCGATATATTTTTTTATAAAGTGAACTAATGCTTCCAAATAATAATGATAACAGGAGAGAGAAATGATGTATTGTTGTATTTGCTATACAGTATATCTAATGCTTTGTAACTAGTGCTCATCTCTACTAGTATTAGCATAATATGCGTGCGTGTGTGTGTAAAATACGATGACAGTCACAACTTGTGGTGATGTAGGAAGCGTGATTTGAAGTGTGACCAGAATGCAGAACAAAGACAAGGTGGATGCTCTGTATAGCGACATAAAACATGCTCCGTAAACAAGTGCGCATCAGCTCTTCAGCGTCAGTGTTAACTATAATACACTTGGCAGCGGCTTAAAGGTGGTTCTGATGTGAAGCTGAGAGAACTCATCAAAAGAAATCTCAACGAGGTTTCAATAACGACGATAATCGAAATAAGTATGTAAACTGCTCGACAATGTAAGCCGAACATTTTGCTCTATCCCTTCTCTTGTAAAGAAATTTTCCGTTTTTCTAGCATTCAAGAATTGCGATAAACACAGTAATACAAATATAATTTGTAAGAATTTATTGCCACACTTCCACGGTATGCGAATTCGAGAAAGCGACTGGGGTCGGAGAGAGAAGTCACCTATTAGACGGGTTCTCTTTTGTATATAATCAAAGAATTCTTAGGAGATTTTTGGTGCACCACTCCAAATGTGAGAACGATATTCTAAAGTCGGCCGGATTTGGGATTTACGAAGTGTTAGAAAGTCGAGCAGAAGATGCATTTTGAACAAAAAATATACCACAGTTCTTTTTGGAGGCTAAGGGTGTAATATGTTTATACTAGGACAAGCAACATGTGAAAGTGAGTCGGTATAAAAAGGGAGAAACAGATCTTTACTGGAAATTGGAATTTTATCAAAAGTAAGAAGAGTTCTTCCGGATAATAAGGCAGGATCTTGGGAGAGCGTTGAAATTCACTAAACTATCTTCACCTCATTTGAGAATGGTAAGGAGATCGGTGTAGAAGACGATCTTCAAGCTTGATGCGTTTGCGTACTACAAGGTATTCTTGAATGAAGTACAGGAATAGAGAGTACTGGCATCAGCGAATCTATGAATAGGATTTGAAGTTATACGACGGTGGGGTACTTCAGCACCGATAAAGAAATCAGATTAAAGGCAGTCATTTCCCATTACACACAACGAACGATCAGGCCTGGTGGGCTGACGAGTTAGCGTATCGGCTTTCCGACCACCAGCCTACGGATTGGAATCCCGCTGTGGGCATGTATATTTGTGAATGTCTTTCGGTGGGAGATGAATTTCATGGGCCGGAGTGAGACCACCGCCGCGATTATTGAAAACCTGAACTTACTTGAAACAGACTGTTTGGTTTCTAGAGCGAAGTTTCCGAACTATGTACAAAAAGAAATACAAAATTTATAATTAAAAAGAGGAGAAAAAATCATTAGCCCACTCACGGTATGAATGTAGTGCAGGTTTACAAAACTCTTTTGTAAACCTGTACAAAAGAGTGTACAAACCTGTAACGCTTTGAGAAGACTTCAATACCACATACGATCAAATGTCTTAGAAATATCAAGAGCAACCACATGAGCTTCTCCAAATCTTTCCATGGCCTGTGTCCAAACGTAGAAATAGGCCATGGAAAGATTAAGATTAGTGAGAAAATGGCTGTAGAATGCAATGGCGGAATCCACACTAATTCACTGATGAGTCTCCGGGTAGTGAAGACGCTAGTTGTTGATGACCTTCTCCATCATTGAGGTGAGGGTAATGGGACAATAGTTGATGGCCGACTTGTGCTCCCTTTTTAGGAAGAGGAAGAATAAAGGCTTGCTTCCATGCTATTGGTAGACGCCAAATGATTATGACAGCTTACACAGTTGATATAGGATGGGTGTGCACAAGTTTGGAGAACAAATGGAAGGATACCATCTGGACCAAGTGACTTATAGCATAAAGACTAATGAGATTTTTCTGATGGCTTTCTGGCGAAATATCACAGGAGGCATTCTTTGAGAGGTTTGTGGTATTGTCGATTGTCTATATAAGAGTTGGAGGAAAAGACTTGATTCCAAGAGGTATGCCTTAGCAAGGGACTGGAATGTTCGATGCCAAGGTAGAAGCAAACGTATAGGTAATAAGAATATTAATATATGCATATATTATTGCACAAGTGATAACGCCCGTGAGCACATTTTCATTTGAAACTGTTACAATTCTTTCCGAAGCGATCTTCCTCCAGTATCAATCCTGAATCACATTTTTACAAGTTCATTGTATCAAATGGTTATAATTTGGATACTGATATGTTGATAAATATATATTCTGTCATTGTCATCAGCTTTTTCTGGGATCAACATAAAAATTGTAAGATAAAAAAATAAAGAACTTGATTGTATATATTTAATAAGTGATTATTAGCCACGTTCTCACTCCTACCAACAAAAACTCCATCCTCGTTTTCCGCCAAGTAGATTTGGCAATCCCAAAATGAAACTCCTTTTAGATTCACACAAGTTTCGTATACAATTGTATAGCACAATAATACTAATTATTTGAATATTATAAAACTATTACATATACCTTCTGTAGTCAGCGTGTCAAAGACTCGGAGGATTGTACACATAAATTTCAGTAAAAACTTAATGCAAACAATAATATTTACAAAAGTGAATCTTGTTTATCTAAATGCACTGCTTTTTTGCTCGAATCCACCTCTACTTCTAGAAGTGTTTTATGTGAGAGCAGTAAGCTGCTCATTACCAAACTTTCTTAGATTTGTCAATGAAAAAAAAAAAAAAAAAAAAACGCGGTTAGAAGTTTGGTTTTCTGACATTTTTTTAAAGCAGTCATTCCTAAGATTTCACGTTATCCTTAAAACATGTACGAAACTCCTTAGCCATTTAAGCTTTCATTCAGATTTCAGTCACGCTATTATTCTCCCCCCCCCCCTTTAATTACTGCTTGCATTATCAGTCTACACTATTTCGTATGCAAGCATGCACTCGACTAAAATGCGTAATGAATTTCAATCGAGATATATTTGAAGGGAGGGGGGGGGAAGTTTATCATTATGTTGTAAAATCGCCTTCAAAAAATTCTTGGCTATAGAGATTTCTTTTTCTTTTGCAGAAATCAGATAACACATAACATAATCGTACATTTGAGAAACGAATTCTTTTCCAATATCCTTTTTTGTTGAACACAAAAATTTACATTTTTGAAAAAAGTATTTTGTATTTAAGAGGTACAAACCACTTTTGTTATATGACTAAAACTGTAATGCATTTTGTATCAAAATTCTGAGAAACTTTCTTCCATTTATTCCTTTATCCCCCCCCCCCCTCTCCACAAAATCAATTACGTACATATGACTTGTGTATTCATGAGCAACTGCAGTGTAATTATGCAATACGGTTACTTGCGTGTTTTTTTTTTTTCCCCTTTATGGGAAGGAAAATGTCCGCAATACACAGTTGGATAATATAATATTGCTTTATATCAACCCATAAAAGGTGCTGTATAAAATACATGAATTTGACCTCTATGGTCTGGTGTAATAATAATACCATGGGATAATAAAATATATATATAACACTGCAGCAGGAACTTTAAAGTCTTTAATGTGTCTGTGGTGATTATGATCAATGTAGTATCACTGAATTGCAAAGAAATTCAATGCTTTTATTGAAGATGGTGGTAATATATATATAGATCTATTATTCTTGTCCACTTCACCTTCTTTAGGATTATTTTTTTATGAAAATTACAATGCTTAACCAGACAGATGATTAGTGTACACAAAATGTTATTCTAATCAGACTGAAACTGGGCATTAAATGATGCTGGATCGCAAAGACCGCACACATTTCACGAAGAACAAACAATCCGACTGTAATTCTCAAATTTAAGAAGTCTAATGGATGAAAATTTGCTATGGTGTGCTGACACGATTACAGTAGAAACAGTTGCAAAAGGCCTCGTTTACTGGAAACCTTGAAGCCAGAAGCTGTCTAGAATGTCGACAGACAAGCTACAAGACACTAGTTTCTTCTTAACGTTGAGACTCCTAGAGGAGTGTTTCTCTAAATCGCCGAGAGTCGCCATGATAATTGCCGGTCTGGCGGCGACAGATAAGGGTACACATCTAGCCCTCTTCGGCGCCAAGCTGTAATTGCAATCCCCCTGAATAAGAATGAATCCTTCGCGGGAGGCCTGACAAGCGAAGAGCTCGAGCTTTCTAGCCGGCGCGAGCCTCACCTCAAAGGCAGGCGTGCACGCAACGCGGGGAGGGCCCACGACTGGCGTCGCTGTGTCCAATGACGTGGGTCGTGAATACAGGTAGACAGACACAGGCACTGTTGTTCAATGACTAGTCGACCCGACTTAGAACATATCGTCTGGCCCAGAAATCTTGTTTTTAATTTATTAACAAAGATGGCGGTTTAGTTGATGATGACGAACATTAGTTATATAAACCAACACCTTTAATGATATAAATCCAATGGTATTTCGTCCATGTGTGCAGGCAACTCCTTCACAATAGGAGAATTCAAACTAAGACAAACGTATATGTTAGCTGCAAAACATTACAGGTTTTCAATTAATCTTTCAACTCAAATACCATGATAAACTACCTGGCTTTTTCGAAATTCTAAACATGCTTTTCACACAAAGAAACACATGTAGGGTAAGCGATAAACAAAATTTGAAGTAATATAATGTGTGGAAGCTACGATTTCAAAACAAAACAAATATGGGGTTGAAAATGCCACCTTATATTGCTTCACATATGATGGTTATTTTAACTTCTTCTTCTTTTTTTTTTTTAATATAAGAAATATTTCGAAAGCCTTTCATTCATCTTCATGATGCCATCCATCTGATCATTTTTCCGTCCACATCCATCCACTTCAATAATCCAAATGAAGGAAATATCTTTTCATTATATGATTCGCTGTTTTGCAGTAATCCGGATAATGAGAAATTAATTGTGAACAAATTGTTTATAATCAAGGGAGATAAATACTAAACTTCTCTCCAATGCAAAACAAATAAAGTAGTTTTTAATAAAATCCTGATTTCTCTGCTGTTACAGAAGTATTTCCCTTCCGTTTCTCTTCCATGACAACAGAAGTTACAAGTCTTGGCATACATCTCATCATTAATAAAACTGAAACATCACGTCTCCATTTCGCTTCTTTCTAATCAATGGCTGCGTGTCCGCTATTGCGGACACTTCAAGGATACGTGTATACTCAATATATCAGCTGTTGGCGTCATTATACCTGTACACAGTTGGCCATAGAAAATGATTTACATGTTTTTCTATTTGGAAATTACCAACGCAAAATTCACTAATATGGTACAAATTTATGGTATAATTCGCCTTTCATCGTTATGATGCAAACGATGAATTATAACTCCAAAATTAAGTTCTGTAAATATTACGTTTTACCAAAGCTCTAAAAAACACATTTTCATGTTATTTCTCGAATTAATTTTGAAATATAAATTCAAAACTAATAAAAGAATGAAGAATAACTATGACGCCCGTGGTGATCCCCTCAGGAAGATTTCAATAGGATGGGATTCTTAGCCGATAAACGAGAGGTATCAGTAGGACGTGGCACTTGAAGACTGGAGAGATGGAATGCAGTGTATGATACTGTTGAAATGTACTCCAAGAAACAAGGGATGATGGCAGGCTGCAATTCGGGCATCATTGTTGTAGTTATACGCTACGGTGTGGCGTATGTATAAATGGCAAGAATGCGTATAGCGGTTTTACAACTAATAACGGCTATGCTCAACTGTGGTATCATACTGAGTATTCCCGCATGTTTTCCATAGATCCATAGTGCATCAATTTTCGATTTTTTAAAAACTTGGCAATCCTAGGTTAACCACGGTACAGATCTGCTATAGCCTTTTCATGTCTGCAGTTTGGATTATGCGCTTCTGCCCAGCATTACTGTTCAATGCCTCTTATTTATTTTCTAGGTTAATATTATCTACAGAATATGCTAGCGATACCCATAGTCGCTATATATGAGTTTCGTTTGTTAACTTGACTAAGACGGATGTGACATATGAAGTTTCGTTCCCATAGCAACGCGATTTGCGTCTACCATGTAGAATATTACAGAACACACACACACACACTGATGCAACTCGGTACTTAGACTTGGTGTTTTATGTTCCTGATTAATGCAAAAAGAAACTAACTATTACTAAATCGGGCTTCTTCGAGAAGCCCGATTTAGATACACGAAAATGAAAAGTTTCAGGGAAATATAGATATAACATATTACAGTAGCTAACGCTCATAAAAAGGGATTACAGCTGATCAAAACTGCTCTGTGTACTCTAATGGGCCTAGCAGACGTATTATTCCATACCCAGAGATTGGCACACAGGGATCGGAGTCGGAGTAGGCGCAGATTTTTTATTATTTTTTTAAAGCCAGGTTTTTATTATTATTACATGGCACCTTCATGGAGTCTCGGGATTTGCAGACTATTGCATCATCTCGCAAGTGTATTTTTATCAGTATTGTTCTGTGGTCGGTTTGCTTCTTTCGTGAAAGAGACAAACCTCAAATTTCTAGAAGAAAAACTGATAACTCTGTATGTTTCGCATCATGCAAGAATCAATATGGTAAAAAATAAATAAGACGATATCTTATTTTATTTAGATTATCTTGCTTTTAAGCTCTTCTGGGACATTTTAAAAAGTAATCTAAAATATAATTTAAAGTTCACTGAAGGTATAGTTCCTTTACGTTGATACAGAAAAACACTCGCGTTAATTTACCATCATTGGTTGCACCATGAGCGTTTTTTTTAATTAATTTATTTTTTTAAGTGTTTTATTTCTTTAATGACAATCCCACCTATGCAAGGTTATGACCAACAGCACTGTCTCTTACTTTTCACACCACCACTTACCCTTTCCCACCAAGAAAGAGCAAGATAACCCAGAGAGATTCTAGAGATTGAACATACTGCTTCTTTGCACTTCAAGTCTCCAACAAGCAGGATCGGAGTCTCACACTGGACGATGAAAATCGAAAACATTAAATAAGTTAAATTAGCTAAATGAAATATTAAACTCTTGTGAGCAGGGAGCCCATTTTATTCAAACGGTTTAGATTATTACACCCCCTGTCCAAAAAGAAACCGAACTTTTCGAAAATAGCAGGAACTAGTGGCGCCACCTGTTATATCTTTTTGTTGTCGAAAGCGGCAACCTTCATTAGTGTTGTGTCAATTGGTTATGACATTTGTTTCATTGTATTCTATATAGAATTATGCTCTTACGAGTGAACCTCCATAGCTCAGTTGATCGAAGATGTCACTGGATTGACTTGGAAAGAGCTGGATCCGGATTCTGTCTAGGAAGCGAAGAATCTTTTTAAGTGTTTCTTTTTTTTTTTTTTTTTTCATCAGAAGGTGAGCTAGTCGGTCTTATATGCAGCAGGGCATTCCTCCCAGTTTGAAAAACAGACATAATGCAGACTTCATAGCTTTAGTTGCTTCAGATGGTAGTTTCAAAACAATAACAACTCTTACCAGTGAAGTAACTACACTAATTTCTTCACATTTGACAAGCTTTATTTTCTCTCTCTCTCTGGACCCTTTAATAATATTTCGGGCTCATCACCGCAACAAGCTTTCGTTGAGTTCCTTGAGAGAGAGAGTTCGTTACTCTTAGGCTTTTCACGATCTTCAATAGGCCCAGTGAATTTACGGGCCCCACACGCACTGCAGGTTACAGTATGGTAGTTGTCAGCCGAGTTTACAATCTAGTAACGATTCTCTCTTGCAGTTATCAACAGCACATGACTTACTTTCTCAAGAAGAATTAAATGATCTTATTACAGATCTGAATCTTTCAAAAATTCAGACTGCGATTTTTTGATTTGAGAATTAAACAGCCGAATCATGTAAGAAATTATAAGCTAAAGACACTACAGCTGAATCATCTATATCTTATAATTACGGCAATGGCAGGGTTGTTTTTCTGCGGGAAACTGGGTTACATCCTGCGAAACAGCAAACCGGCCAGAAGAATACACGCAATTAAGACATAATACACTGGCTTCATAGCCTTAATTGCTTCGGCCGTAATTCAAAGCAAAAACAACAGCTAACCCATGATCCAATGCATTTTTTTGCACTAATGGTTCACTTATTCTTCCAAGAGATCTATTTTTATTCTCCAAAATAACGCTCGTCTTGTGTTAGTGACTAACACAAGACGAGCAATCATTATGGGAGACTAATCATTAGGGAAGGAAAGATTGAAAGGAAGGAAATGGAATGTATGCAGCTACAGGGATAATTGTCTAAAACAAGTGATGGAGGGATCTAGGATTTGAGAAATTTGATTACAGCCTCAGCGTTTTCATAACCAAAGCACCCATTCTGATCCCGAATATCATTTAGTGAGAGTAATCAAGCAGCCTAAACCTCGAAAGTAGTCAAGCACGTGGAGTTTTCAGTTAAGGGGTAGATCTGAAACTACACAGCAGGTAATTATGACAAAAAACAGAAAGCTGATTGGAGAAGTAGAAACTGCAAAGAAAGATATTAGCAATGCAAGGGAAATTGGTCAAGGGGAATAGGGATGAGAAAAGCAAAGCGGACTGCATTTCCACAGTGAGGAAATTAAAAATGGGAGTTAAATGGATGGGTAGCATCGTTAAGAAGGAACTGCATAGAAAAAAAATGTCGTAGAAGACATATAAAGAGAAATGGGATGAGCAAGCTCATGGAGCATACAAAATATAGGGCTGAAAAGTAACTGGCCGGTAAGGAACGCAAAATCAGATAATGAGATAAAATTTGACCAACAGAACAAAAGAAATCCTAGATCTTTCGCTACTTGTTATTTATTTTAAATTAAGTGTGGCACAACTCTTTTCCCCATTTGATGTCAGTGATACTACAGAACCCTCATAGCACCGTTCCAACATAACTTGTTCTTCGTTGGAATCCAGGCTGGACAGAACTTACAAAGGCTTCCTAACCGTTTTCAAGTGAATCGCCAGTTTCCTCTTGTCATTCGCTGCTACGTATCGTGGTGAATCACTCCTTTTCTTCAGATTTCCTCACCAACACAGGAATACCCCAAAGTTCTGTACTTTCGCCCATATTATTTCTCCTATCAAACTCCATCTATAGTTCTACTGATAACAGTACAGTCCATTTTTCTTTTCATATGACAACTTCCACACTGCCTCTCCTCTTACCTTTGATACCCCCCCCCGATTTATTTTCTTGACCTTACAGCCTTTCATGGCATAAACAAATCAAATCAAAGCCTCTGAAAAAGTAGATGTTTCTTTTTTGCTCCAGACACTTCTCATCTGTACTAACATTATATAAATCTGCCCTATATTAGAATAATGTTCTGATATTTGATGTTGCACAAAATCCTTCCTCAAAATGCTTAACGCTATCTAGAAGAGAGCAATCTGGTTAAACTGATGATCCATCTCTCAGAGGCTCATTTTAGTCGCTTTCTCACAGATGTTCCGTCTCCTCCTTATGCCATTTTGTAAGTATTTTCACAGGAGCTGTTCAGTTGCTGGCTTGTTTACTCATGTAAACAAGCCAGCAACTGATAGTTAACATTTACTCTCTAGCTTCAACTTATAGACCTGTTTTTTTTTTTTTTTTGTCTTCCCCTTTCAGCAAGACAATCCACTGTGTCATAAGAGTGCTGCTGTGCATGGTTTGTGGACATGAATGTACCACACTTGACTGCTCTCCACAGAATCCTGATCTCAATATTGAACATCTATGGGATGAACTAGAGTGTTGGGTGAGGTCAAGGGATGTCCCCCCCCCCCGACAACAGTTCAGGACCTCATTACATGTCAACAGAAAGAATGGTCTGAATTCCCATTGAATTTCTATGGCTGTTTGTTCCTCACACTCTGGTGTCCATTGACTTCTTTCCAAGCAGTGTACATACACACACACACACTGTATACTAATTTCTTGTCCTTAGGTTGTTTTGCAAGATGAAAAACCCTTTTTCAAGCCAGCTAACCCGTGTTCGGTGTGTGTGTGTGTTTAAGAAGAGAGAGAGAAAACATTTATCATATAACTGTAGTCAGAGTGGAGTGTCATCTCGTAATGAGTCCTGTCACATAATTTTTTTTAATAACTGGAGGCTGTAATCCATAAGAAAAATGGGGCGAGAAAAACTCCAAATCACAATATGGACGAAATTAAAGAGATAGACAAAATATGACCTCGGACCTCTGTCTGAACATTTTGGACAATGCAATGCTTCCTACTTTATGGGACAGACTGTAGTGTAAAGCAATCTTCCCCCACAAATTCCACAGTGAGGCCTAGAACTCCATGGAAGCATAATAATGCTGTTGCTCCTGCAGCCATATATAAAGATGATAATTTGTCCACAAAAATTTAATCAGTCTGAATATTTTGACAAAGTTCTTTATTGGATAATGCACCTGTCAGGTAGCTGTATACACAGAAATGCTGTAAACAGCCTATAATGTTTAAGTAGTACATTATTTCAGTGTGTACAGCTAACATTGTAACTAATGTTACAAATATCTTTATATTATAACACTGTTAAAATTCTCATTAAAAATCGTGTCTAGAGGCTTTAAGAAATAATAAATTTCCCAAAATTCCTCTCCTTTCCCACTGTAGGATTTCATAGTATGTTATCAATGCCTCTAAAGTAGTTCAAAATAAAATTGTAGTTTTTCCACAAAAATGGTAGCATTGATTATGAGAAGAAACATTTCTTCTATTATAGTGATCATATTTGTGCTGGAAGCATTCCAAAGATCTTCAGAAAAAATCTATCAAGTCTTTAAAAATGATAATAACAATATAAGTGTACACAAAAGTTAAAGCTTTATACAGTGAGGTCATGTAAATTGCGTATACTGGACTGTAGCTTTTTCATAGTTTAACTTGCATAAGCAAACGATAGTCTACTAAGTATCTTCACAATTTCATTTTTGCATACTGAGATTTGAGACTGAAAATATTGCCAGCTGTAGAAATAGCTCAAGTTTTCTTTTTTTTTTTTAATGACAATTCTATCCATATAAAAGGTTCTAACCTAGAGAACATTAATGTAACATATTGTAAAACTGTATGCAAGCTAGAAATCCTTGCTTCAGAAGAAAAATAAGTTTTTTTTCCTTGTGTTATTTCAGTCCTCATTTTCTAAGCCATTATCACTAACAACAGATCATTTATAATAATAGATGTGTACAGCTAACATTGTAACTAATGTCACAAATATCTTATCATTTCCATGATGCATTTCAAACTGAATGACAGTAAAGTTTTAGCATTAGCACAGCATAACCCCCCCCCCCCAAATGATCTAAATAATACAAATTGGTAATAATCATTGTTTCTTGTCTCATATGGTATTTATCACCTCATCTTCCTTTCCCTCTTTTACATTGCGGTGTCGAAGGTTTATTAATCATCGGACCTCAAAACGTTCACAGGATAAAGTGGTCAGCCCTACACCCCAGTGTATCCTATGGAAGAACTGAAAACACTTATTCTTTTCTTATTGTATATTGAATTAAATGTAATGTTACTGCAAGAAAGACATTTGCAGTTAGTTTTATAATTTTTAGAAAAAATTGAAGTACACAGCTGAACTGTTAAAATGATTGAAATTACAAATAAATCGACTAAAGCTAAGATATCAATGTCTTATCCCTATTTATCACTGGCTGATTTGCCTGTTTTTCAGGATTATAAAATCCAAGTTCCTAAGAAGTCAAACTCTTCCACCTCTATATGAGACTAGTTGGCTCATTTTCAGCTTAAAAACCATTATGATAGTTTCTTGAGTCCTTGCCAGGATTTGAACATAGAAATTTTCATCCCGAAGGAAACTGTTGCAACCTTCTCATCTGCAGTACAATCATTCCTGAAGCTACAGCCCAAGACAGGAGTGACTACCTCAGTGCTGGATATTTAAAAAAAAAAAAAAAAAAACTCCCCAATGAATAAAACTCCCAACTCTTCAAGAAAGACACTAACAGATTCCTTTCTTATCTCTAATAACTTGCCCACACAAAGAAGGAACTGTCACTTTATAAGTTTTGAGACCTCGTGTGGCATTGATACATGGATGGATTTTGCATATTCACTTCAAAACAACTATCTCTCTTCCTTTTATTCTCATCCCTTTTAATTTTTTATGTATTCCTTTTTTAGAAACACTAACGTGCTAATTATATATCGATAATCTTCTATTAACAATCACATTACTGATATTAAATGTCAATAATCAATAATTTATAAAACTAAAAATGATACCAACATGTTCAATAATATCAGTTGTGCATTATCCATCTTTAACTTAATCACTTATTATTTTTATATTAGCTGTGATTAAAAATTAACAGTAATAACCACAGCAACATGTTCAATGCCAATTAACTTATTCATTAACTAATTGCTGTATTAATTATCAAAAACTTTCAGTAATTGCTAATATTTAAGTATCCTTAATCATTACATTTATATCTAATGATAAAAACTAATTATATATACATCATATGATATTATTTAAAACTATTTCCTAGTCAAAGCATTTATAAATAATTTATATAATTCTAATTCACCCTATTACTGATTATAAAATAAACTATTTCATTTTAGTTTTTCTAACATTTTGTTTCATTAATATAATTTACCTCAATTTTTCACAAATAAAAGCACTTTCTGCTTTTAATGACTAATACACTTCTTTTTGCAAATAAGTCAAAAATACTATAATTTCACTTTTATTATTTAAAAGTTTTTTTAAAAAAATTGTTTCTGATTTCTTGTGAGAAGAGTGTTGTTCCTAATGTTTCTCCCCATACCCTTCATTTGTCTGTTTCCAGAGTAATTTCAAAGGAGAGTAGACAAAATTTTTAGGATATGAACAAAAATCGTTTCAATTATTATTATTACTATTATTATTATGGGTATCTCCATGGAGTCAATAGACTCATCGCGGGAGACCCAAACTAGCAAAACAATATTTGTCATATCTCTTCTTGAATTTATTTACAGACGAAGAACTGACAACTAAGTCAGGCAACGAATTCCACTCATTCACCACCCTCCAGGCAAAAAACCTTGTTCTCACACCCTTGTTAACCACACTCTTCTTTAATTTCCAGGGATGACCTCTTGTTCTTGCATTACTATCACACAGCTGAAACATTTCCCCTGCATCAATCCTATAAAAACCTTTCAGTAATTTAAACGTTTCTATCATATCCCCTCTTCTGTGCCTATCAACCAACCTCTGCAATCCACAATCTCTCAATCTATCAATGTAGGGAGCATTTTTTACATCACTTACCAACTTAGTCACTCTTCTCTGAACCCTCTCCACAGCCTCCTCATCTCCAAGGAATCCAGGTGACCAGACCTGAGTACAGTAATCCAAATGTGGAAGTATCAACGCTTCATAAAGGGGAATAATAACCTCTTTATCTCTGGATGTCAGTGTGTTCCTCAACAACCAAGTAATCCTATGTGCAATCTTGGACACTGTAGCAATGTGTCCCTTGAACTTCATCTACCTATCTGCCAACACCCCTAAGTCCCCTAGCCTTATCAGTCTCTTGGAGTAGCTGGTAATCTTTTAATTCCAAAATGCATAACTTTACACTTTTCCACATTGAACTGACGTCCATTACCTTTTGCCCATTCAACCAGCTTATTTAAATCATCCTGCAAACTTTCATCATCAGCTTGATTTTTTATTGCGCAACCCAACTTTACATCATCAGCAAACAGCCGAATATCTCCCTTAAAGCCATTTCTTATATCATTTATATACAAATTAAACAACAATGGCCCAAGCACAGAGCCCTGAGGCACACCACTGGTCGCCTGCCTCATCCTGGACTCGGCTCCTCCATACACCACCTTCTGGTATCTCTCCCCGAGTCATTATCCTATCCATATCAACAATTTAGTATCCATTCCCATCTGCTCCAATTTGCGTAACAGTGTTCCAAGGGGTATGTATCCTGTCAAAGGCCTTAGTAAAATCCAGAAGTACCACTGTGTAGCTAGTTCCTTTGTCCAACTCAGATGTCATTCTATTATAAAAAGTTAATAGATTGCTAAGGCAGGATCTACCTTTAACAAAACCATGTTGGCCTCTATAGAGTATCATATCCTGATCCACCCATTCTTGAATTTTGTCTTTAACCAACTTTTCCAATACTTTTACCACTACTCCTGAGATGGTGATTGGTCTGTAATTAACTACCTACATCAGCTTGATTTTTTAGAGTGCAGTTTTAGAGCCACCTTTATGCAAAGGAACCACTTTACTAACTTCCACTTTAGGGAACATACCAGAGTTCAAACTTAAGTTAAATATCTAAGTAAGAGTGGGGGGTGACAATTTCTTTGCACATTCATGCAACACCAGAGCTGATATTCCATCTAAACCTACAGCAGTGTTTGCATTTAAATTTTGCAATGTATTAAATACCTCTGATTCCTTAACTTCAATTCTCACATTAGTTATTGCTACAGGTACAGAGATATCCTCACTTGGGTGATAGACTTTTGAAAAGTGATCACTCAGTAACTTGACTATTACATCTGATTTTGTCACGTCAATACCATCAGCACCCACTAGTTATCCTTCCGAAGTCATTCTTCCTTTTACTTGCCACATAGCGGAAGAACTCTTTGGGATTACCCTTGATCTCATTGGCTAAAGTCTTCTCATAATCTGATTTAGCTTTTCTTACTATGCTGGTAACCTTCCTAGCTTGAGCCTTGTACTGCTCATGGGTGTACTGATCGCATTTCTCCTTGTACATTCTCCATAACATTTTCTTTTTTTGCAGATCAAGCTTGATGCTACTGCCCATCCATCTAACGCCTACCTTGTTTGTCTTCCTGACCATATGGACACAATCTGATATTGCTTTCCTCAGATACCCACTGATTTTATCCCATGCACTGTTAACATCTTTCCCCTGCAATATGTTTGCCATGGGATGGCTGCAAGCTGCTCACTCTGAAGCTTGTTATAATCGCCTAACCTGTAGATCTGTATATACCCCTTCTTAACAGAAAAATCTACAGATTTTGCAACCTCCCAAGTCAATACCACATGATCTTTACCACATTACAATTAAGGTTAAAGAGTGTTTATAATAGCCTCAGCCAAATCTGTAAATAGTTTACTTTTTCCCTTCAAAGTCATCTGATATGAATTACTCTGGAAGATAAATTCTGATGTATTTTCTCAGGGACAAACTCTGATTTAGTAAACTAAAGGAGATGAGGTGGGCAAAAAGTACTTTTTTAAACATTTCCAAGTTTTAAATTTATATTAGAATTAAAAATTTTAATAAAAAATTCAGTAATGTTTTTGTTCTGAGGAGGGAAGGTGTTTTCCTTCCCTCCTCAGTAATCTTTAGCCCTTGAATCATTAGCCCTTGAAAAAAACCTTGAAATCTTAAGATCATTAGCCCTTTCAAAAATAATGGAATATGGACCTGATTCAATACAGATGGCTCCAAAAATCCAAATGTCAATCTGAGAATGGAGTACTCATTTATTGGCTCTCAAAATATAGAACTAAAAAAAAAAAACAACTAACAGTATTGGATGCAACTCATACCATGCAGAATTAATAGCCATTAACACAGCACTGCAACATTTGGATAAACAAAATCCAAAGGAATTTATATTTTTCACAGATTCCTTAGCAGCCCTTCAAGCTATTAACTGCTAACAAACTACATAAGGATTCCGAAATAATTTTCCAATGGATTCCATCCCATGTGGGATTAAAGGGAAATGAAACTGCAGATGAAGTAGCAAAAATGGCTGCAACATTAAGTGATACTACAGATTTCGATCTTTTTAAAACCACTCAAAAAGAAAACATAAAAAGAATGATTCTCCAGGATATGACTCACCAATTGTATTCAGCAGAAAAACCAGGAGCTACCATCAACTCCAAGTTTAATCGATGTGCCACTACCATGATCTCTCACCTCAAGACCGGCCACACCAGACCAATCAAGTTTAGCAATGGCATAAAAGTCTTCCCCATCTGCAAAATTTGTACCATCGAGGAAGCATCGCCAATGCATTTACTAAATTGTATGAATATTTCCAAATGTCAACTTTATAACAACCCAGAAAAGGTGCTGTATAAAATACATGAATTGGACCTCTATGATCTGGTGTAATAATACCATGAGATAATAAATAAGGATATATATGATCCTTTCTGCTTCCCAGCATAGTCCATAGTCTTGTGGCTCTATGGCAGTCAGTGGTATGTGAGAATTTTCTTAAGGTGGAGAGATCCATGGGTTCCAATTTTAACTTTTTTCTGTTTCTTATCCATTATACTATTCACTGGTCATAATTAATTCAATATAATTAAACAATTCACCAGAGGGAGTAATAAACTCATTCACTCATTCTGGTGTATGGATCTTTAGGCAGACAAATATGCCCTTTGCAAGGGAGTTTCAGATTCTCTCCTCAGAGCACACCACATTGGGGGGAAGGGGGGGAAGGACGTTGTTTCATTTAAATGTTTAAGGAAATCAAATCAAATGTGCAAATACTAATCGCATTATGTTTTATGCTGATGGATGATATCCTAACATCATGGAGGCCTATGAAATATCTACATCTTATTCAACGTCTAATCAGTTTATACCTGGATGTGTATACCTCGAATCTTTAACTGTTATACTTTAAAAATATTTACAAGTAAATCTCCTTTATAATCTCTACATAGCCATCTAAACAACATAAGTATTTGCCTGGATGTGTCATAATCACCGCAGAACAACAAATTTTGGGCTTTATTGGAACTTAAATATCATTATAAATATATAAAAAAAAGTAAAAAAGGAAATCTTCCAGTTTTTAATAGGTGGCTGGCTATACTGATTTCTCACAATTTTAGTATACAATGAGAAAGATTTAATTTCGTTTGCATCCTCTATTGCAGTCTTCTATTTAAATAATAATATTACTGTGAATATTAACAAAGAAAGAAATCTTTTTGAGTTTTTTTATTGACTGGCTATACTTATTTTTCTCATTTTTAGTACGGTGAGAGAATGCTTTTAATTTTTTGTTTACTTCCTTTTTTTCCGTTCTCCCACTAGAAAAAGTGTTTGCTGCAACACCTCAAAACCCTTGTTCCGAGGCGCCTTCATTAATAAGTGCCGTACAAGTGTGTCATTGGCAGACATTCAGCCATATAATACGGTGAGTTAGTCCTACCTACGCTACTACTAGCGCCACACTGGCGATGGCTTGCGGCAATGAGGCTCCAGAGAACACTTGTGGAGTTTTTGCAGGCGACTATTACAGGAGAGAATCGTTTCTCCTATCAGACTTTCTTGTGAAATGAAAACGAATTGAGGTCACAGCTTCTATATTAGCTGAAACAAGATTAATTATAAACAAACTGTATGAAATATATGTAAATGGTAGATTTACTATATTTTGGAACTACTATGCTCAATATGTGCAAAGTTACATTTACGCCTGGTTGAATGGTGTGCATTAGACGTGTACTGATAATGTATTTTAATTTCATTATCATTAAAATTACTGTAAATGATAAGAAAAGAATATACTTGGCGTTTGGAAATTCTAGATCAGTGCCATTAAATAATCATTATAAATGGAATTTCAAATCGTGTTTACGTAACAGTATTCCAGTCTCCGCCTATTTGTTCAGAAGACATTTATTTAAGGTTATGTGAACAATTTCTTAACACAACTGGAGAAAAATCACCTGTGAGGTTTGTAAAAATAATTAAAATTACTAATCTAAGAAAATAAGCAAGGGATTTACCATATAGTCTTTCGAGTAATAGATGTAAACTTTTTTTTTGGGGGGGGGGGTACCAATCAGATGAAATTATGCACATTATTATTATACGGACAACACCCTTGAGGATTACGATTACTACAAAATGAAGTATTTTATAGTAGAGAAAATTAATCAAGAAAACAATATTGTGTAGTTTGTTAGTATATCACTAAATTCAATTTTTTTTATTGCCAAAATGAAAAATAATAAAACAAAATTTTAAGTTTACAGAAAATGTGTTCTCAGATACTAACATTCATAAATCACCAGCCTTGCGGTTAACGTATCCTCCTCTCCAGCCAACAGGCTGCAGGTTCGAATCCCATTGTAGGAATGGATGCTTTGCGATTGTCTTTCGGTAGGAGATGAATTTCATCGCCCGGTGTGAGACATCCCTAAATGCCTCTCAACCACCCCGTTTATTAGAGCCTGAAATAACTTGAAAAAGTTCCATGTTTAGCCTCTAGAGTGGTATTTCCGGACTATATAAAAAATAAATGAAAAAATACAAAAATTATAAAATTAATTTTAAAAAAGAATAAAAAGTGCAACATATTGCAGCACACTTCATTTTTGAGAAGAAATTGAATTCAGAAACTATTTAAAAATACTGTTGTCCCTAAAATCCTTTGCCCACCCATGATACAACAAATGTACTATAGGTTTATAGAAGCCTTTCATGGGTGGGAGCCACCACATTATATATATATAAAGTTTATTTCAATGTGGATTTTCCAAGCAAAGGACAGTGCTGTTACTTAAATGAGAGGCATTTAGGGATGTGCATTTCTGAGAAGTTTTGCTCAGACATCTTTTGAGATATGTAATTGTTTTTCTTACATATGAATATTATCTTATGGGTAATCTCAAATACAATTCAATAAAGGTTGTTGAACTTACAGCTTGGTGAAGATAATTTGGCACCTAAGGCATATTTTAATTTTGGTACTCCACTTGAGATACCAGTGACCACAAATGATTGTTAATAAATTGTTTCAGTCTGGAGAAAGTCCTTTTGCTAATAAAACCGTTTATTACATACCATATTACCATTTATTGGGAGAGTTGACATAATGCAAAACATAACTGCAACATATTAGGACAGCACATTTCATTTTTGTTAGAAACTGAATTCAGAAAACATTTAGAAATACTGTTGTCCCTAAAAATTCATGCCTCAAGTGGTCACTTGGACTGCTTGGGTGATCAAGCCATCTTGTCTAAGTAAATTATATTCTTGTTTAATCCTTTACAAAAAGGATTGTGTAAGTAAGCTTTGTTTGCTTACACTTAGTAAAGGATTAAACAAGAATAATTTCTTGGCAAGTATCATTTACTTTGTAACCAAGTGAAAAAAAATTTTTTACAACCATCTTGTCTACAGTGCAATCGAACCTAGTAATGCTAGATAATAAAAACATATCTGGGTCAGGGCCAATACTAAGCTAGCTCATGTTTGAAGAAAAAAATTGTGTCTTGCTAATTAAATTTTTATATAGTGGAAGTTTTTGAATTCAATTTTTGTAAATCATTTCTTGAAAAAAATATCCTAGTTGATCAGTGTGAATTGATCTGGTTAAATGAAGTGAGAATCTTATTAGAGTATAAACAAATAATTATAAAGGTAAGCTATTTAACTATTTCTTTTTAAAGATCAATTGATTAGTTTGTCCACCTGAGGCTGGTTCTACAATCATAATGAAGTTGTCCTTAAAATTATTTAAAATATTATTAAGAAGGCTTTAAGTCTAATCATTCTAATGATGAATACAACTGAAACAGCATGGCATGTCAGAGTAGATTTATTATTTGATAAATCAAACAGTGACAAGGCATGAATAAAGGAAAACTTATATGCTCATCCAAAATATTCATTACGTTTTTTTATGTGTATCCCACCTATGAAAGGTTGTAAACCTATAGTAATATTATTACTGTGGACAGGCTAAGGAATATTTTTTTATATTTGATATTTTACATGGTCTGGAAAATGATCGAAGAAAATTAGATGTCTGGAGGCCAAACATCTAATTTTTAGTCACTTCAGGCCTCCAATAATCTTGTCAGTAATCTCACACTGAACAATGAAATTCATTTTCCATCTAAAGACATCATTATTATTATTATCTGACACCTCCAGGGAGTCCAAAGACTCATCGAGGAAGGGCACCTGCTCTACAACCCTCTGTCTTCATCACTCACAATCCACCAACTATAACGGAACTGCAATTACCATCATCATCTACACCAACACCATCTACCGCCCACCACCATTAGTATTTTCACAGACAGTCACAAATATTCATGCCCACAACGGGATTCAAACCTGCAGCCTTTTGGCTGGAAAGTGGATATGCTGACCACTTGGCCAATTGCAAACATCTATGCCCATAGTAGTATTCAAGCATGCAACCTGCTGGCTGGAGAGCTGTATGTTAACCACTCAAGCCAAGCTTTCAGAATAGGAATAATGAGTTGCTCCAGTTTAGAGAAAATATATATTGCTTCTGATCCAAAGGATCTGATACATCCTGAAATTTTCTACTTATCCAAATCATAAATCACGGACCATCTACAGAGATATTTTCCAACATATCAGATACAGTTTATCAAAAGCATCTTCACAAATGGTCTGCTAACATCTGTTTTCTGCAGCACAATTATGTGTTATGCCATACCACCCTCTGTAGCTCTGCTTATTCAGTAATTCGTAGCCAGTCCAACATTCCTGTGGTTCGCCCACATCACCCAGATTTTATCATTTTCCCCTCTTGCAAATTTTTCCTGTCCTTCAGGCTGTAAAACACTATAAAGAGGGCATTTCAAAACACTTATATAGATCTGCAGCTTTAGTGAATTTGTTGATCCCATCTCTTACTGTTTAGATTAGGTAAAATCCTAATGCAGCGCTGTCATAGGGATTGACCAAATCTTTATGCTGTTTTAGTTAAAATTTGATGGTCTTAGCAGCAGTTACCATTTAGGTAAAAATTTCAAAACATTATTGTCTCCCCCCCCCCAGAAGAAGAGAAGCCAACCTTGTTGCATTATATGAAGGAAACTGTTTGATTAGTTATAAATAATATTGATTATGCCATCAATATTATATTATCACTGCAGTTAGCAAATAATTAAAATGTAGTTACTATGGTAAGTTTTTTTTTTTTTTCCTCCCTTCAGTTGCACTAGGTAATATCTATAAAAGCCTAACTGAGTTCACAAGTGCTCACTGACTCTTCTGTAGTCACTTCTACAACCACTTACTTTTCTTTTACATTGTGTATTTCACTTGGGATCTGCTATTCCCCCCCCTTTTGCTTTTGCTGTCATTGATAAATTCCTCTGTAATTTTGCACTGCCTCATGCTCTCCACATCCATTCATTTTTTTTTTCGGCATTTCCTTTGATCATTTTCTTTCTGTCACCATATATATGACACTCTATTTTAAAAATGCCACTGTTTAGTTGAACTGACATTAATTTCACTATTCTCCTCAGAACTATTTAAATTAATACATTTATTAAAGACCCTCTCTTCCAGCTCATCCTAACGTATATAATGATATATACTAATCATTCAATCCTACTACTACCCTATGAAACAAGCTTCTTTTATCAGCATTTCCTAGAAACTGTGATCTCTAGTTAACACCTGATTCTATTTTTAATGATACCTAGGTACTCAAAATGAAAACTGTTTCTTGGAAGAATGAAAACCTCAATCTTTTCTTGGCACAAAGAGTTAGTCTTAAATGAAGTCACTCTTAGAAGGAAGGGGGGGGGGGTCTATCACTAAGAGGCTGAAATTTTCTTAAAAAATCTGAATTTATCAGCACAAGAGATGAAAATATTTTAAAAACTTTAGAAAGCATTCAGAAATCTTTTTATATACTTATAATTCATTGGAAAGCAAGCTGTAGAATACAAAGGGAATCCAATTAGTGATATCAAAATATTATTATATGCAATTACTCCATATAATAATGCATCATATTATTAATTTTTGCAAAAATAAAAACTTGTTTTGAAATTTTTAAATGCGAAACATCTCATCACCAAATGAGATGATGAGATATGTAGTCCTGATATGTACTCTCAAGGGGATGTATAGATTTAAAAATATATTTTTAAATTTGTGTTGCAACATATGGAGAGAGGTGGTCTTAAGAGTGTTGTGACACTGCAACAGAGGAGTGGGATATCCTGGAGTGGAAGAAGAAAAAGAAGCTAATTTGTTTGGATGCAAGGAAAGCTACCATATATAATGCACTTAGAGAGGTCATCCTAAAATGATGTTATATTGGTTTTGGAATTGCTCCCCCCCCTCCCCAGGAATTACATCTTATTCTTTACAAATCCTTAATCAACACTGTTTCATAGATTTGATTAACACTTTTCCACCCACAAAAGGTTATTTGCAAACCTTTAATACATTTTGTACTGTGGGTGAGCTAAGGATTTTTTTCTATTAGTATAAATAAAATAATCAGCTAATGCCTTTTATTCCCTTATAGGGAGTAGGTAAGGCCATTTCAACCCTATCTAGCTTTTGGAGACTGAGTGGGCAATTCATCAGTTTGATATATATTTTTCATATTTTTAATTTAGTTTTTACATAGTCTAGAAACCCTGCTCTAGAGACCAAACATGGAACATTTTCAACCCACTTCATGCCTCCAATTAGTGAGGAGGAGGTCTCATACTACGGTAATGAAATTTATCTCCTACCTGAAGAAAATCACAAATGTCCATGCCCACAGAGGGATTCAAACCTACAGCCTGTTGATTGGAGAGCAGGTATGTTAATCACTCAACCAGCTGGGCCAGCAATCTACTCTATTTTCACCTTTTTTTTGGAAGTATCTAGAGCTTTCCTAAGCAAGAAATATTTAGTGAAACTTCAATGGTTCAATGGTCACTATTCAGCTGAACTGAGATCTATAATAGTGAATTGAAGTTTCACTAAATTTGTCCACTAAATGGAAGGAAGGTGACTATTAGTGGCCATCCACAAATGTATGATTTCACTGTTCTCCTAAAAATCATACATTTGTAGATGGCCACTAATAGTCACCTTCCTTCCATTTACAGTCCAACTCTAAACTCACTGTGCTGATTCTATTCATCTCAGTCACAAGAAATATAAGCTTCTTTTAGCAACATTTCCCAGTTTTACAATATGTCCAATGTAGCATTAATATATTACAGGTTTCTGAGCCTTCGTGATAGAGATTACAATAAAAAATATTACAAAGTAAAATCTACAAAAGTAATTTGAAAAAAAAATTACAATATTAGACTTAAAGAAAGACTAATTTTTGTTTTCTCTGAATATTTTTAACAGATTTTAAAAAGTTATGTTATCCTACTGCATCTTTCTGAAAAAATCAAGCAGCCTTGCATTTGGCCATGTTAATTTTTATTTTGCTCATTTTGTAGCAATGAGATGTTACATTGCTACATTTAACTAATCCTGTAAAAACACAAAGAAATTGGGGGGGGGGGATAGAAACTGGGATCATGTACACCCAGTGGAGTAAGAGGGTTCAGCTGATCTTTGGAACAGATTATGCGAACTTAATAAATATGAACATGATTCAAATGTTATAACTTTTAATAAATGCTGTATATTTCATGTAGAGTATACAGTAACATATTGTAACTGTATACTTCGAAATGTAATAAACAATGTGTAACTCTATTGGTACAATGTGAATCACCTCTTTATGGAGAGCTGCAGATAATTTTCTTAATTGCACAGGCATGTTTAACCCAGTGGCTATTCACTGGGTTAAACAGTTGTGTATGATATTCAGTTTCTATTTCAACAGGTTATGAGGATAGATGCATTTTTGCTTTAGTAACTAAAGCTCTAGTGATGGTATGTTTCTGAATAATGACATGGAATTTCTTAAAATGCATTTTTTGTCATTTTGTAAGCAGTATTCTCTGTGGATGAAACATGTGTGTTTATTATGAAAGAGCCCACCACATATCAATGGTAAATTTTATATAGTCATTTTGAGTGCTTATATGATTCAAGTTCCACCCATAAAGGATTATAAACCTATAGCACATTAGTATTGTGAGTGGGCTAACTAAACAAGACACTTTATGCCTCCAGTAAGTACTTCCTACACTTGGCAATGAAAATCATCCAAAAACATTCACAAATATCCATACCATGATGGAATTCAAGCCTACAACCTGTGGATTGGAGATCAGAGATGATATCTGCTCAGCTAACTAAGAAGAAATATTTTCCAGGGATTTAATTTAAGTAATCAAAATAAGAATAGCATGGAATAAATATAGATAAAGATGTTCATTTTTTTTTATTCAGCATTTCCATCACCATTTTCAAGGGCATAAAAACTCACTCTTTTGGGGTGGGGATTATTATACAAAATTTTACATACTACTGTTAAAAATAAATTTTTATTTTGATTAAATATTATTCTAATTGATGGATTCTGTGTTATTCTGTTAATTTTAAAATGATTAAAATTTGTTAAAACAAAAACTTTGCAGTTTGTATAATGGTTAATTACTTTCTAACTCATCTTTGCTTTACTGAATCAACTTCATTATTATAACAAATTACTTCCATGATGTTTTATACTGAGCAAAACTAGTACTGGGAGGTACTATTTATCAAATCAGCACTTAACTGCTAAGAAAACTGCAAATAAGCTCATATATATTACTCTCATTTCATATACATGTAATGTTTTTAAACTATTTCTGTTTGAAAATATTTAATGGAAGTAAAAAGAATAGTGACATTCAGATATTTTAAAAATCTTTGTAATCGAGGAATATTTTAGTAGCAGTAAATAATGATGGATTTGTTATAAGGCATATTTTTGTTTTTTAATAGCAATTACATCAGTGAAAGACTGTAAAGTATAGTATTAATAAGCTAGAAGATATGCTTCAGTTAGAATGTGTTTTTTTTTTTTTTTTGCCATTTCAGACTTCCAAACATACAAGTTGATTGTATGCTATACTGGACAATGAAAGTTGCTATGACCTATGGTATGGATGTTTATAAAGAGTTTTAAAAATTGTTTTCATGCAACATAATTATTTCTAAAGTAAATTTCTCATTAAAAAATTATATGTCATTAACCTGTCTTATGATCATGATTTCAGGTGAAAAATTATGGATATATAACCTGCAGATGATATATCCATCTGCAGGCCATTTGACCTCTTGGCAACAGTTTTTAAATCTGACTCTTGTATAGATGACCAAGGCAAATAACAATAAATCACCTCCTACAAGACCACAAATTTGTCACACCATGCATCTGCTGATCTTTTGCTAGAAGGACATCAGAAAAATCCTCATTTAGCCTTGATACTGATAAGTCCCCAGATGGTATCCCTTCAGTTCTGCTCAAAACTTGTGCTCCAGAATTAAATACCCATCCTGTAAAGCCTATATAAGCTGTTGTATTAATTTGGTATGTACTGAACAGTATGGATGCAAGCCTTTATCCAGCCTGTTATTAAAAAGAGAAATAAAAGTCGGCCTTCAAACTATTGTCCAACTCCCTCATCTCAATGCTCTCAAACATGATGGAAGAGGTCATCAACACATGATGATGATTAGTGATTACAATATGGCTTATACTATTCCTGTTCTACAGTAGATTTCCTTTCTAATCTTACCTACTCCTAGACATAAGTCATGGAGAAACTCATGTGGTAGCTGTTGATATTTCCAAGGCATCTGATCATGCCATGATGGATGGCTTCTTCTTATCAGATTTCTTTATCAGTGCTGGAGCATCCCCATGGTTCTGTACTCTCACTCACACTCTTCCTCCTATACATCAGTGACTTTCTCTGTTTAACTTCAAATCTTGTTCATAGTTTAGCTAATTTTATTATTATTTTCTTGACCCCTCCCCCCATGGAGTCACAAGACTCATTGAGGGAGGTCAACACTAGTAAACACGAAGTCTATCATGCCACTCCTTAAAATCATCCACAGTCTGCACATTCACCATCCTCATAGGCAATGCATTCCATACTCCATGCAAAAAAAACTTGCTTCTTACCCTTTTACTCATCACCTCCTTTTGCAAGTTCTAGAGATGGCTTCTTGTCCTTGTTCCTTTCATTTTTCATTTAAAAATCTTAGGATACTGTTGGGGAGGGCCACAATATTTAAAAAAAACTTCCAAGGAACTTTTGTTGCATTCATTGTGCAAACTGATTTTCATTAAAGCTTTAGCAGAAGCTTAATAACTCTTCTTCATGGCAACCCCCCCCCATTCCATTTTTCTAAGATGTACTGGAACAAATGTGCTATTGCATGTAATTTCATTCATATACATTCTTACAAAAAATTACTGAATTGTTTTTGCAGTTGGGAAAAAATATACACAATGAAACTTCAACCATTATAATGATACTGCTGACCTAAACGAAAATCATATTTCTGTATGCTATTTTATTTCACTGAATTCTCTTCTCCAAAAAAGGTTGTAAACCCATGATTCTAATGGTATCTGAGTACTGTGGGTGGGCTAAGTAATTACATAATCTAGAAACCCTACTGTAGATACCAAATATGGAACTTTTTCAAGCTATTTCAAGCCTTTAAAAAGCAGAGTGGTGATCTCACTGAGCAGTGAAATTCATACCACCTACCACCTAAAGATATTCATAAACATCTATGTCCACAGCGAGATTCGAATTCACAGCCTGACCAAGGATAGGAATATAAGCAGGCATGGTTTAAAAGAAAAATTACAGATGGGTAACTTACATGATTAAAATATCAAAAAAGAATTTTCAGTACAACTGAATAACAGAACATAATAGAATACAAATAACAGAAGAATTTCACCACCACCACAGCAAAAAAAAAAACAACCTACATTACAGATCCACTTAGGATAATGTAATAAAGGGTTCACAAATTCCCTTATAAAGATATTCCTCCACTTAGGCATAAAAACACATATAGACTATTATATGCAGGCAATGTCACATCATCATCATCTCAGTCAAAAAATTGGGAACATCCAGATCTTATTAAATTTGTGTTCTACAGAGGACTTATTACTTCACAAGAGTTGAATTATATCAAATCAGCTTTTCAAAAAAATGGTTTTAGTGAGTTCTTTATTGTCAATCTTTCAACAATTTCAGGCTCTGTATTCTTATCTCAAGAAGAAACCTCTCATGTTCCTCTTCATATTCCTATGTTAACAGAATATTGGAATGTATTGCAAAAGTTTTGAGGCATCTCAACACTGTTGTGTCCTTTCATCCTTCCTGCTAATTTCCACTTTCCTTTCTTTACCTCAGGACAGGATTCCTCCACTTAGCCTTGCAGGTGTCTAGTGGATTCCTTGCTCTTGTGTTTTATTTGTCAGTCTGATAGATCTCCTATGGTCTGTCATGAAAAGCATTAATAAGTATAAGCAGATATTAGGTATCAGAAACCTGAGCAGTCTGGCCTGGCTGAACATGCTATCTCTACTCAGAACAGTGCCTTGTGGATGAAAAAACTTCTACACAAGAGCAGATTCCTTATGGAACATCCTTATAAAGTTGTGAAGCATTATTACCTGGCCTTCATTTGCCAGATCAGTGGCAGTGCTTTTTAAAATTCTTTTGTTAGTTGTATTTTATTGTGTTCCATTATTTCTTTGCACTAAAGATGTCCTTTGATACTAAGATGAAAATTTTATATCAGTTAAATATTTTAGCCACATAAGTTAATCTAATTTTTCTGAACCCACAGTCTGTTGGTTAGGGAGCAGACAGGCCAGTTTCCTATATCCTGATTTAAAAAAAGTAAAGTCCCATTCATTGTTTTTCTCTCAATTCAAGAGTGTGATGTAATTAATGATTAGCCTTTTACTAACTGTATTAACTCTTTACAAATTAAAAATCTGCCTTATACTTAGAGAAGATACTTAAGAAGAGGAATATGCACATTCAGCATTTGTTTAAATCTTAATAATTCCCCCCCCAAAAAGGGAATAACATTGCAAGAATTTATACAATTTATATTTGTACAGCTAATCAGAAAGGATATGATACACTTATGTATTTTTTGATCACTATCTGTTTATTACCTCTGTAGAAAACTAGCTAATTTATTATAAATATTTACATGAATATAACATAAATGAAAATTTCTCAAATAACATATATATATATATGTATACATATATAGAATATATTTAGGTCATGGGCAATCACAGTGTAATAGAGTGTAAGTTTTCTTTGAGAAGGTTGCAGTTTTAAAAAGTTTCAATACAATTTGACTATATATTAACTTCAGATATTATAAATATTAAAAAAAACCCAGCGAAATAAGAAATTTTACTGAATATTATACATAAAACTGCATTACATTTGTAAAATGGAAAAAGGTGCATTAAAAAACCCCTCAAAAATAATATATTTGAGGTTTGATTTTTAAAAGGAATATATAGAGAACTGAACACATGCAATTTTTCTTTTGATGGTGTTTTAAATATTGAAATAATACTACTTAAATTTACTAACAATGCTTCACCATGGATTAACTCAAAATAATAAAGTGCAACTCATTATTATTGCTATTACTGAACTTCCCTGGAATCCCAAGATGCATCCTTTGATGAGCTATTCCTATTCCTGCAATTTAAAATTTTAAATATGAAAAGGATATTAAAATTGGGGAAACGTTTCTTTATTAATATGTGAAATGGCCAAGCAGAAAATAGTTTTTATCTTCCTTCTATGTAACTGCTTCCATTTAATAATAAAGTTTAACTATTATAGACGTGAGGAAAATTTATCAAGGATTCTGAAACTAAAGGCGAGTTAGCCGATCTCACGCGGAGATGGAATGATTTCCCTTCAAGTGCCAACTCTTAACTAAGGAGGGGGGAAAAAACCATATGCACTTTCGGAAATGTGAGCTTTTCATCCCCGCAGAGCAGGCAAACCAGTATGAGAATATGCACAATTATTAAATTCAGCCAAAAATGACATGTAATTGGTGGAATGGCCTTCCGCGATTTTTCCATGGAAGTGCGAAATGATAATTAAAAAAAAAAAAATCCGCTGATGTGAACAGCTGATCATTTGGATGAGGTAAAATAATCACTCTTTAATCAATACGGAAGAACATTTCGGAAAGGTCAGTGACATCTTTTAAAAGTGAAAAGCATATATTACAATGCATAGTTTTATCTCTTTAGATGGGAAAATTAAGTGTTTTTCAACTTCTCGTAAGGAAAGTTGCCGGATTTATCGGTTTACGAAAAAGTATTCAAGTTCTCATTTCATTATATCAGATCGGGAAAAAAAAAAAAAAACAGCTCTATTAAACAAAGTTATTTACAAAACAACTTGTTCTCCCATCTTTCTCGAAGAGCAAAAATTTAAAAATCCCCTTCGGTGAGGGAATCCTGGAAGCAGGACTAATATTTCCATTTTGATTAATTAGCACATATGATTAACTGGGCGAATATAAACACATCGATAATTCTATTACGTATGATACACTATCGTACATAGTGTATGAAAACAGAACGTACTAACAGATTTTTACTTAACTTCCACTGAAATGAATGAATATTCGTGGAAACCGATGAGAACAAAAATTATTACACCGAAGAAATAAAACAACAAACAAGCTTCGCTATTATCATATAATAGCATATATTTGCATCAAACTAAAATAGCAAAATTTGAAAACGCTAACAACTATTTGGTGCAGAATTCAGAAGATAATAGATCATCTTTGGAAACGAGCGAAATCTAGCACGATAAAAGTTAGTATTTATGATGTTTCAGAATAAATAAATAAACTTTAAAAAATAAGAAGAATAGCGGATCGACAATCGATTTATCATTTATTAAAAATTGGATTACTGGGAAATTCATCATTATTAAATTTGAAGGAAACTATGATATTCTTTTGCAGTATTGTGTAACAGTATAAATTATATCCATATAATAATGGAGCATTATATACATAAAAAACTTCCGAAGTTCTTCAGACTTTGGAAGTCCAGTAGGTCGTTTTTTAGTATGACCCCACCTACTCAATATTCTGCAGATGTCCGTCGTCTGCTTACTCCCAGGGTGACACTGCAAGGCAAGAAGATACCTATATTGCCAGTAAGCCTTTACAGTAAGTGATAGAAATTTTTTTTGAGCAACATTTTTCCTTTCAGATCGTGATCAATGTATTAAAATAAAAGTTCATAGCATAGCATGAAAATGACAGTGTTGGATACTGGGAAGGTAGAATGAGCGACTCCTCCCTTTTTTTCTCTCTCTCTCACATACTCGGTATTTTTCATATCATTTAACCGATAGGCTTGATAGACTTAAGAGATCCAAAGTTTGTAGCACTTGTGTTCATCCAAATACAAGAATATACAAATAGAGATCATCATCCTCTGCATCTATATTATTAAGGCAATATAAAACTGCCTTTCTGTATGATTTTTTAAAAGGATATTTAAGCACCTGTAAGTCAGTTTTTATAAACATACAATAAAATGTTAAATACCCCTTTGAAGTGAAAATTCATAACTTACCTGGTTTGCAGAGCCTGCTCCAGTGGTATGGATTACAACAAACGTAAAGTGGATCGTTGGCAGATTGGCACCACTGTAACCTTTTCAGTTCCCACGGCTGTTGCACATCAGGCCACCTCCACAACTGACAACACAGCACGTGAGGGGCTGCGGTCCTTCGCCCCAACCGTAGATCACCCTTTGGAACTAGCACACAGCCTGTGGTGTCGGCACCACGACTTTCCAGAGCCTGAACTAAAAGTTCAAGCTGCGATTCTTTAAGTCTTTTTAACATGGCTTGTGCCACAGCTTTAGTTTCCATCGGCCATGTGGCTTCATCGTCTGCGTGTGGCAGTAGCCGCTGTTTCCACAGACGTTTCACTAGAGCATTTCGTCTAGAACGAAACATGAAAGCACAACATAATCTCTGCGGGTCTCCTGGTCCCGAGCCCGTGGTGGCATTCACTCCCGTCGTCGGGATACTCTCCTCCTCATCCGACTGACAGACAGCAAAAGTGTCCAGGCACTGGCGCCTTGGGCCGACTGACTGGGACACCACGGCAACCCACTTCTGCTGGCTCCAGAAATCCCGAAGGCCCGGTGAGACGGCTGGAGACGTGTAATCTCACACGAACACTAGAACACATGGACTTCCACTTATCTTCAGACAAATACAGCCACAAATACACATTAGTAGGCTCACTATTACACAATCACTTCCAATGGAAACTAACTATTACAATAACTTGCAAAGAAACCATCTAAAACAATGTTAGATTCCGTAAAACCTTCGGTCACCACGCTGGTAGACATGCACGCCACTGTCGCTACTTCAAACATCCCCACACAGAATAGGTGGCGCCTGATGGAAGGTTGGAATGACTCTATGAATAGAATTAGAAAATATCTCAGAAACTCAGTTTTCATCTAAAGAGAAGAATGTTAGTCAATAAACATAAATTAAAAACATATTAATCCTTTTATCAAGGAAGATAAAATTTTTTTTGTATGTATGAATACCACATTCTTTTTAAAGATCAAACTCATACTACCGGCTACACCCCTCAATGTAAAACGGACTCTTCCAAAATAGGCTACAAGGCGACGCGAGGGAAAAGTTATTCTGATTGGGTAAAGGGTGTCACGTGTCCGTCTAGACTTTTTGGCGCGTCTGATATCTGAAATGATTGTTGCGCAAATAAGATCAAATTACTTCTAGCAAGAGCATTTCTTCCTTTGATATTTTCAGGAATTTGATTATTAGAACTCAATTATATGATACTGACCATCTGAAAGCATTTTATTTCCCTTCTGAATACCGCACACATCATCTAGAAGCCAACGTTCTTTGCTATGCTCGTTGAAGTTCGGCGGTGATGCGGATTTGAAAAGAGAAGCAGACGACATTTGGCGAATGGAACGAATATATCAATGTGTTATTACCTTACTTTTTTACTCAGGTGAGACAGTGGCGCCGATGCGCAGAAAATGTGTATAAGATAACTACAACAGACTATTGAACGGCAGATTTAGTAGCGAATTTAGTTAGACTCACTGGTTGATCTTGGTGGGCCAATGAAGGGCGCACGTGAGCTCATGAACGTCACGTTCAGATCCTGAAGCATTCCGGCGCTAATGTTATCGTTGTTTTACTGTAAATCGTTTTTCCAACTCTGTCGGAGGTCAGTCTGAAGGCTCCTCTGACGTCATTACCCATCAGTTTTCGAATGAAGAACGCCACAGTATCTGTAGGACCGACGACAATCGCCGTTCGCTGTCCTTAGCTGACGAGCGGCACGTACTGTCGCAGCAAGTGTCGTCAGGCAGTCGGGCCGAGGCGTCGAGTCGGCTTGTTGACAGAAATAAACAATGTAAACTCCGCACGTCACAGAACGTCCCTTATGGGTCCCCGTTCTAGATTAATATCTTCAACTCACACAGTCGCTCAACTAGAAGAGGAAGTCTGCTTCAAGAATGTCTTGCTGGGTATTTTTTTATTGCTATATTGTCGCAGAATGTTCTTCGTTAATAGATTAATTAAAGGGAAACATGAGTCGGAGTTCTGCTGAATATGAAGAGCTTTCCATTGCTTATTTTAAACGTGATTATCTGTTGCTTTTAGCGCTTACTCCTGTTTCAAAATAAATTATATTTTTGCTAATATCAATTTCATTTTTACTTATATTCATTTAACTACATTCCTATGAAAGTATAATCAAATCTTAAAAGTCTTCCTGTAACGGAACTATAAATATTATTTGACTTCAGCAAGTCACCACATATTGTGATATAGTGGCTTGGCTAGATTTATTTTATCGAACACTTGACTAATTCCATCTGTGGCATATATATATATATTTTTTTTTTTTTTTGAAAAATTTTTTTATGGTAATTCCATTCCACACACGAAAGGATATTGATTCCGTACTTTGCCATCTTCCAGGTTGGCGGTGGCCTTGTGCGCTAAAAGGCATGAAAATTTCAATAATAAAGTATAACGAATATTTTTTATCCCTTCATACTATCCTCTGAATGAATCGGATTTGGGGGGGGGGGAGGAGAGAAAAGACGATACTTCTACATTAAATTTATTTATTTAATAAATTCATTACAGTTAATTCATATACAAATCTTACTTGGGCCTTTAGCTAAGGCGAGATGACGAATTTTTCACTTGAGGCAATTTATCTCCACGTCTTTCTTGCTATGCTGTCACTTCTTTTACATCCTTGTGGTACCACCGAAACATCTCCTAAAGAAACATCTGACTGATCTCTTGGTATCATAATTCTCTTTCATCTCCTACATATAATGATCTAGACCAGGGGTTTGAGGGTTTTTTTACCCCTATCTGAAGGCCAAATATCATTTCAGGGAGTCTCCAGGCCGCAGACTATCATAGTGGACATGATACATACAGTGTTAAAGAAAGAAGGGGAATGATTACTGTCCCCCCCTTATAATACCATACGATCTCAAAACAGTATCCCAGTTTGTTTATTAAGAGCAGTATACAAAAAACTAGCTGCACTTCATACTGTCTTCAATTACCTCCGATAGACACCAGGACAGTCGTAATTGTCTTTAATAACAAATCTCATCTTGCCTACATATCTCTGTATCCAAAATCTATTTCCCAGAATCATCCCTCCCCACGATTGCATGTTACCTATTTTCTCTCGTGTGGCTTTCATATACCCCTTGGTATATTCCACAGTTGCAACTCCTCCTTTGTATATTTGATTGTAAGCAGTCAAATTCGAACGGTATCTTAAATGCAGATTCCCATTTCGTCTACCAGTGGGGGTGATAGGAAGCCTTCCATACTTAACCTTTCGCTGATTAATGTCAACGCAGCTACGACAATCGTACTAAAACTAAAGGATTCTTCTTCGCTTCCCTTTACCATACTTCAAGATTCTCTTCTCGTCTAGTATTAACGTTTCCTTGTCCAAATGAATTCAAGAATAAGTACGATAGCTGGTGTGTGTGTATTATACTCCCTCGATGAGTCTCTGACTCCCTCGAAGTCTCTCTTAATAATAATAAAGCTAGAGGTTGTATATTTATTATTTAATGTGAAAAATTGTCCTACCTTAGAGTTCTGTTCCCATTGAGGTTGAAACTCCCCTACTTAATATTCTTAATTCCATCTAGAATATATCACTTTCTAGAGGTGATCTATTTTTGCTTTGTTTTTTCTATTGGTACTTCTGGATACTGTAAACTGAAGATGTTACGACGTCCCTGACGAACTGTCATAGTCAAGTTTTGATGATTCTGTGAGTTCTTCCACATCAACTTCTGGTTTAGTTGCATTCAACATATCGAAAGTAATTTCTGCATTCTTGCACTTGAGGACTGTGACATAATACTTGCTGCTATAGAACGTGCAGGTTTCTTGAACTGGATTGATTGTTACAACATCTGCTTTTTCAAAGGAACTCCAACATCTTCAAATGATTTCCTCTTCATACTGTTTTTTATCTGAGTACCAGATGGAGAGGACTCTGCAATAGGATGAAACTTCATAGTTACCTCACTAAGTTTGGTGAATGCTGCTCCTGCAACTGTGAAGATTTCTCCAACCAAATAATAGTAAGATGTCACGACGGTTCTGATGAACTGTCATAGTCAAGTTTTGATGATCCCGCGACTCCTTCCACATCAAAACTCTAGTGCAAGAAACTACACGTTCTACAGCAAGTATTATGTCACAGTCTTCAAGGGTAAAAAAAAATGCAAAGATTATTCTCAGTATGTTGAATCCAGCTGAACCAGAAGTTGATATGGAAGGACTCACATGACTGTTCAACTTACTTAACCTCGCCATTCTTGGATCCGTCGTTTTTCTCGCTTCGCCAACAGGCATTATCCTTGGATTAAAAAACAAATAAAATAAAACGAGTTTGTTCTCAATTCTAGGATGCAAGGAACATTTATAAGGACTTTTCAAGTGAAGGTGAGTTAGGCCGTCTTATTTGAAAGTGGTAAGGACAAGGCTTCCTTCCCTAATCTGAACAATAGACAATCGGGAGAAAAGCTCGCGCACACACACGCATTTGATGGGCATAATTACACTCACTTTTTGGACATATCTAATCAATGTAATTCTAAACAACAATAATAATAACAAAATTCCTTTTCTAGTTTTCCTGAAGTAGTAGAGTTCCCCATTGGGAAACTACAATTGTTTGTCAACTGTGGGGACACACCTAACTGATAGATGCAGTGTGGTCGCCTTGTTATGGCCTTAGTTGCCTCGAAATATTAAAAAGAATTCAACGCTTTGTGTTTCATCGAAATGATCTTTTGTGCTCTCAATCTATGAATGGTACAGCCCGTTTCCTCTCGTGTGTGGTATTGGTATAAAATATATGTATATATTATCGGATTGCCTTGTAGCAACGTTTCTTATACTCAGGGGCGAATGCTGGTCTTGAAATTCACGCTTGCTTTTGTTATCATTCAGGGACTGAGAGGTGTGCTTGAAGTCTGATTAGCGGAATAATGAATTACTGACCATTTGAAACTATATATTTAGAAATTTATGTACATTTAATCATACAAATACAACATTTATTTTACAAATGATATTCTATCTTTTACAATTTAGCTACTTGAATACAAATTCTACCCTACGGTTCTTCTTTATGAACTGGTCAATAACATCGTCATAAAAAGTTAGTTGTAACTTAATTTTCCCAAGCAACACGCACACTTGTAAAGGCTGGCTGAAGCTCACTGGCTAGAGCTATTTTGACTGCGTATGGCTTTGTGTTTAAGACGATGTGAAGGGAGCGGAAATGGCTACGCGCGCGCATGAAATCACAGTGCTGCAGCGAGGACCTGGAAGCTCCTACAACCGAGCAAGCCAAGGTAGCTTTGACTAGACAAGCAAGCATCGACCTTCGATACACAACGCAAAGCTCAATTATTGCTGCGCAAGCTTAAGACATCTTCTGTCTACAAAAATAAAAGCCTAAATGGAATGCTTATAAATGCATGCATTTATTAACAAATAAATATTACTTCTTTCTCAATTAATGAACTTGCGTTGCAAGCATGGAGAATTCGCCCCTGCTTATACCATACTAGACCTCAAAAAAAACCATAACGACACCAGTGAACTATTTCGTGGAATGATTAACTGGCCTATAGACTTAATAAGAAAGTTAAAATCCATGCACCCGTTGACTCCAAGATTGTATGGCGTTCCTAAAATATATAAAGAAGGTATACCATTACGTCCAATAGTTGATGGAATCTATTCTCCTACTTACCAACTGTCTAAATATCTAGCCAAGATTTTACAATAACACATCCACAACTCAGATAATTATATTAAAAACTCGCAACATTTTATTGAAAATTTTAAAAATATCCCTATATCTGAAGATGATATACTAGCAAGCCTTGACGTCACATCTCTGTTTACAAACATTCCAGTTGTGGAAGTCATCAACATCTTAGACAACTTGTTCCCAAGAAACATCACTACTTTGTTCAATCATTGTTTAACTTCGAACTATTTCATTTGACAAAAAACAGTCTACAAACAACTTACCGGATTAGCCATGGGTAGCCCCCTCTCTCCTTGTGCTGACTTATTCATGGAAGACTTAGAGGATAAAATCTTATCCCAAATTACCCCAAAACTGAAAACTTGGTACAGATATGTTGATGACATCTTTATCATTTGGAATCATACAAAAGAAGAACTAATGGATTATCCGAACCAAATCAATAGTTTCCACCATACCATCAAATTCACATTAGAAATTGAAAAAGATGAAAAACTTCCATTTCTAGACATCCTAATAAAAAAAAAAAAAACTAATAACAGTATCAACCTGTCTGTATATAGAAAACCTACGAATACTGGACGTTACCTCCATCTCAACTCGTCACATCATATATCCCAGAAACTTAGCATTATCCATATGCTTAAGAAAAGAGCTATACATTACACAACAGACCAAGATGACTTACAAAAAGAATTAACTACAATATCCAGAGAGCTATACTTAAATGGTTATCCTAAAAGACTGCAACAAGATTCTCTTTTCGGATATACCACAAAGACAACGTGATGACACCCAATACATCAGTACTATAACTATTCCATTTGTCAGCAGTATTTCAAAAAAATTGGCTAACCATCTAAAACTACTCCTAAAGCTATTCAAGCCAGTCGATGCTATTCGGAAATTTTTAAGATCACCGAAAGACCCTCATCCATTCTACAAGTACTCTGAAGTATATAATATACCTTGCTCCTGTGGTGTTAGTTACGTTGGTCAGACCTCTAGAAGTTTCGAAACGAGACAGAAAGGATATAGGATATGTCAGAAACAACAGACAAGATATTTCAGGCCTTTCTTGCCACTTTGCCTCTACCAACCATCTCATTTAGTGGGCTAAGAGTCATATGCCTTATATTGAAGAGAACTACCATTCCAGAACCTTCAAGGAGGCTGTTACGGTCGCCCGTCCAACAGGAAACCTAAATAAGAATCAAGGTCTAATCCTACCGGAAATTTGGAAAGCTTTAATCAGATCACTAAACATCAAAGAAATGAACTTTCACACCAATTACATTATGTCTCGTAACAAATAAATCATGTTCCCGAGACACGCGCATTGTCTCGCACAATACTAATTTTGTATGAATTAGAACTGTCAGTTAAAACCTAGTCTGTTACCTTCATATAGCTTACCAATTGTATTGCCTGAAGATACCGATAGCAAAAATCGGCGAAACATGTAGGACAATAAATTAAAAACCCACTTGACTAACATTCAAAAAATGTGTTTTGGTTATTAGGGGTTTCCTTCTTGGTTTTTTAACCCCATCATCTCATAAAACTCGATCATAGAGCTTTGACTGTTTCCTGGGCAGCCCCTAGGAATTCCCCCCCCCCCATGTAGTTGTATATTTTGCCGCTCCTTCCCCCTTATTTTTCGTATAGTTCATGCCAATTTTGTCGTCCCAAAAAACTTTACCTTCTCGTGCAAATGCACGGTTTGCACCGTCGGTAGAGCCGGCCCTGACTGTTTCACACAACAGCACGAGTGTTAAGGTTTTAGGATCACGAGATTACATCGGTTATCTGCTATGCTCTTTTCCCGATTGCTGTAAAATTATCGATAGCAGCGGGCTCGGTTTACTGTGATGGCTAAGGTGAAAAATGTTTTCCTTTCCGCTAGATTTCCAAAAGTTAGGACTTAAAGAGCTCCGCCTACTCCCTTGGGGATAAAATGTGTTGAAGGATTCATTTATTTATATGTTATCATGTATGAGATGAAGTTTTCTTCGCTTTAAGAGTCCTTGAACATCAGAGAGACTTAAGTTATTAGTTAAAATGGCTCCCTAAGCTCGAACTAAAAGAATCTTTCTGAATCAATACTATTGTATGTGTGTGTGATGGAAAGGGTCTTCCTTAATCTTAATTACACTTGATCCCCGTGTGATAATCTCCGCTTCTTCCAATGAATGTGAAAAGTAGCAATTTCTACACGCTTGAAGCATATTTCAAAAATTGCTATTTGTCATATTCCTCGCATAATATTTTCTCTCATCAAAATGTTCGTGGTAGAAAAATGCGGCAGTAAGCTGTCTGCCTAAGCTGTTATAGACGTTAGTTAAACTATCGTTGAAAATTCATATCTATTTATGCAGCAGAGCATTCACAAAAAGCTCTGCTGCACTGAAATCAAACTATTCACAGCAAATGTATTCAAATGTAAAGAATATATATTTAAGCAAGTATTGCACAAATGTTACTGTAATAAATTCATTTCCTTTAATATATAATTCACGTCTTTAAATTTTACGAAAAAAAAAACAAATCGAGGTTATTAATATTAATAAAGGAATAACAAGAGATGGCTTCTTTGTACTTTGTTTATATCAAAGATATATTCGGTTTCTTTAAGTTTAACATATTAGAATTCGACAATAGGGACTGATGTGATATCAGTACTAAGCTTTAAAAGAGTGTTGGATTATAAAATAGTGACTGACAGATTACAAAAAAGTGATATATGGGTATGAGTCTGCAAAATTTAAGGTGAACAGTAGTGTACCACAAGTATCAATCCTTGGTCCATTGTTATTCATAGTTTACATTAATGACATTGAGAAGGATTTGACATACAGCTGTTTGCTGATGAAGCAAAGATAAGTAGGGTAATCAGGAATGAGGTATACAGTACTTGCAGAATTCTTCTTCAGCTTCTCCCACTTAAGTGGGGTCACTGTTTATAATGAGTCTCCTCCACACCTTCCTGTCTTGGGCTGTCACCACATCCAAGTTCTTCATCTTCAAGTCCTCTTCTACCAGCTCCCTCCATCTCTTCTTTGGCCGCCCACGCTTCCGCCTTCCTTGCACATCCATCTGCATGACCCTTCTTCCCACATATTCGTCCTCCCTCCTCATCACATGACCAAACCATCTCAACCTTGCCTCCTGTATTTTCGCTCCTAAGTTCATAACTTTCACTGTTCCCCTGACATAGTCATTTCTCAGACGATCCTTTCTGGTCACACCGCACATCCATCTAAGCATTCTCATCTCTGCTACTTCCATCCTGCTGATGTTATTTTTCCTCAGGGCCACAGTTTCTATAGCATATGTCATAGCTGGCCTCACTACTGTACATTTTGCCTTTCAGATTGATCGGCACCCTCTTATCGCTTAACACTCCAGCCATCTCCCTCCAGTTCCTCCAACCCGCTTGTATCCTGCATCCCACTTCCTTCACATCCCATCACAATTCCTCCAGTGGAATTCTGTCGGGGCCCACCGATTTTCCATTCCTCATCCTTTTCATGGCCTCCGTCACTTCCACTCTACTGATGTTCTGCACCATCCCCTCAGAAGGCTGCCTATCTCTTCTGTGAGTCCTTGCCATTTTCCTCATTCAAAAGTCCCTCAAAGTGTATTTTCCATCTGTTTCTTATGTCCACATCCCTCCATAATTCTCTTCCTTCGGCGTCTTTGATCTGCCTCACATGTAAGATATCCTTTGCTGCTTTATTTCTACATTTCGCTAGTTGGTAAATTTTTCTCTGTCCTGCCTTTGTTTCTAATTGATCATACAGATCTTGATATATGCCATGGCCTTCGCCTGTGCCACAACTCTCTTGGTTTCTTGCTTTCTCTCGTTTTTTCTCTCATGTATACAGTACTTGCAGAATGATTTCTGTAATCGTGGGCATGCAAAAATGGCTCTCCCAGTTCAATGTTAGTAAATGTCATGCACTTTGGTGTGATGAGATATCGAATGTTATATTATGTTGGTGGGATTATACTAGAAGAAACTGGGCTGGCTAAGGATCTTGGCGTTTTAGTAGATAGGAAGTTGAAATTCAAGGGCTATATCGCAAAGGTTGAGAATAAAACTCAGAGGATATTTGCAATGCGGAAATGAACCTTGACATGTACGGATAATGAAGTCATTTTGCTTCTTTACAATGCATCAATAAGACCTCACTTGGACTATTGTGCACGGGTCTGGTCTCCTAGTTTCTATGGTGATTTTGATTAGTGGAGAGTGTGTTAAAGGTGATATCTGGATTATGGAATACTGATTATGAAGACAGACTGAAAATTTGGGTGCTGCAGATACCAGTAAAAAGGAGAAAGAGGAGTGATATGATTGAGACTTACGAACTTCTGAGAAGGTCATACAGGATACCAGTAGATGTGGTTTTTCATTTTATGGGGGGGGGAGAACGAGAGGGCATCCATGGAAGTTGAGAGTGAATACAATCAAGAAAGGTATTAGAGCTTTTTTTTTTTTTTCTCATAGAGTGGTGCGTAATCGGAATGGATTCCCTTTGGAGGTTGCGTGAATGAATTCAAGTAGCATGACAGCTGGTGGGAGTATGTGACCTACCTCAATGAATCACTGACTTTGTGAGGTTTCTCTTAATAATAATGATAATAATAATCAGGACGTCCTCTTAAACGATTCAACGATGACTTCTAAGGCCGGAACAGGCCGCACTAGGCCTAAATCATTGATACGCATGATGATGATGATAATAATCTTTTTTTAAATTATCCAAACCAGTGGATATGCGAGAGTGTTACGTACCCCGGAAGCAAGGTATTTGCATCAATAATCATTTTACTCTGTATTTGTTACTCTTTAGCCACCAAAAACAAGCACTTAAAATAACCAAATTGAACTTCCTTCATGTCGCTTTGTGGCGTATGCGAGTTTTCACTTCAATTGTATACATTGTATGTTGTATGTTTTCCTTGCTTAAACATTCCTTAGACTGCCGGAGCAATATGGATGAATGTCGAACTTAAATGTTATTTCTTATAGTTGTGGTACTACTTGTCACTTATTTGAATTGCATTGTTTCATTAGTTTTCATATCGAATCCATTATGAAGTTGCGAAAGTAGTAAACTGATCATGTTTGAGAAGACTAAAAAGCTTAAAGGAAACTGACATATTGCTATGTAACTCTTGTAATCCTGCAATGGGCGTAGTGATATGCTTAAGCTCCCACAACTAAGCTGATAAACGCTAGCACCCACAAAAGGCACTGATAACAGTTCTTTTGATAAGTTGTAATGTTAGCTTTATGTCGGTCCTTTATCTACATGTAAACAGATAAATATGCAACATGTAAATATGAAAGCACAGGCAAAAAAAAAAAAAAAAAAAAAAACGTGCTTTCTTTTTTATTACTTCAAAAAGCGTAACTATATTACTATATTTAAAATTGTTCAATGTTTTAAAATTTTCGCTAATCAAAACATTTAGGAACTTTTTCCTACCCCTGTCCTTTTTTTTTTTAACGTTCCGTTTCCTCTTTCCGGTTATTTTATACTAGCAGAATCTGTAGCGATTCTCAGGGAACGTTCTAGCATTTGATACTAGGCAGTACGCAAATAAAGTAAGTAAATACAACATTGCGTGTTGCTGTTTTAGTCCCTAGGTAGTTAAATTGAATCGAACTTGCTTTGTTGATTTTCAGAAAGCATTTGACAGTATTGACCAGAAAGTGACATTAGCAGTTCTGGAGTCCTATGGAATTGGTAAAAAACTAATAGCTATATTAAAAGATGTTTATCAGAATGCAGTTGCAGCAGTTAGAATAGGTGATGATTTGGGGAAATGGTTTAAAACAAGCAGAAGTACTAGACAGGGAGACCCAATATCACCAAGCATTTTCATCGCACATTTAGAAAGAGCAATGGATAAAATGAAAGAAGATGCCAAAGGAATATCTGTACACGGAATGAGAATTAACAATCTGAGATTTGCAGATGACATTGTTATTATTGAAGAAGACGAAAGAGAACTACAAAAAACACTGAAACTGTTAAATGAGGAAGGGAAGAGATTTGGACTTGTTATGAACTTTGAAAAAACAAAGACAATGGTATTTGGTGAGAAGAATATGAAACAAAAGATTCAAGTGGATGGAACTGATATGGAAAATGTAGAACAATTCACATATTTGGGAAGTAAACTGACATGGACTGTAAAAAAGAAATAAAGATCAGGATTGCAAAGGGAAGAACAAATCTGAAGGCCATGGATAACATCTGGAAAAGTAAAGTGATCAGTCTGCAAACAAAACTAAGAGTATTGGAAACATGCATCTTCAGCGGTGTACTGTACGGATCTGAAACGTGGGTAATGAATAAGGAATCAAGAAAAAGAATTTTGGCATTTGAAAGAACTTGTTACAGGAAGATTCTAAGAATAGGATGGGTACAGAAAATCACCAATGAAGAGCTCTCTCAGATGATATAACCAAAACAGAATCTAATGCAGAAGATTATAAAACGGAAGCTGCACTTATTTGGACACATCTGTAGAATGAGTGATGACCGGAAGATAAAGACATTTATGTTTGGTATTTTGGATGGTTTAAACAGAAGAGGTAGACCATACAGAGAATGGATAGACGATTTAAAAGACTGGTGCGGAATGGGTGTACAAAAAACGCTGCAACACTGTGCACTGGACAAAGAAAGATGGAAGAAGAAGATAGTGAAACAGGTATCAGACATCAACGAGCAGTGAGCCCATGGTTTGTGATGATGATGATGATTGGGCATTCCAAGATTACACTCGTGGAGTCTAGATGGTAGGCATGGTTTGCACCAGTCATTGCATAATGATATTTGCGATTATAATAAATGCAGCATTCATGTGAGTGTTTATCCAGTGGTTTAGGACAGTGCTTCCCAAACGTATGGATGTAAAGGCCCCCCTTGAAAAAATTAAAATATTTCACGGTCCCCATCGAAAAAAAAAAATCGTAATACAGACATATATTATTATAATATTTATTGTATTTATATTCAATGCAAAACGTACACAGCGAATATTGCAAAAATCAAATGCAAATATTACATTTTTAGCATCTTACATACACATTTGACATGGCACATTTAGTCCTAAAACATTTTAAATTTGTTTTCATTATTTCACGGCCCCCCTCCACAAAACTAACGACCCTAAGGAGGCCGCGCTGATCTAGGACATGTGCTTCTTCTTCATGTAGCTTCCTGAGTGAGGAGGTGCAGTACCATGTCCTTCCAGTTTTCTCTGTTGGTGGCTTTCCTTTTTGTTTCTGCTTAGCTATGTGAACCTGTCCATGAACTTATATCTTCAAGCCATGTCCTTCTTTTTTTACCTCTTGATCCTTTTCCCATATTTCTTTCTAAAACTGTTAGTATCCTTTGTCGTGCTAAACCTCTCAGTAAATGTCCCGCCAATCTCATCTTTCTCTGGATCATTTTCTGTAATAAAAATCTCTGTGTTCTCATTCTCTGTAGGACATCTGCATTTGTCGCATGTTCTGTCCATGAGATTTCCAGAGCTCTCGTATAGCACCACATTTCAAAAGCCAGGACTCACTTCCATATGTGAAAACTGGACACACTAATGTTCTTATCATTCTTTTCTTTGTCTCGATACCCACAGAACTTCTGAGCAGATCTTTATTTTTCCAGAAGGCATCTTTAGCTATAGCTGTTCTTATTTTTATTTCTTTATCTTGCTTTCCATCTGCAGTAAAGTAGGTGCCTAAATATTTGTATTCTGTTGTATGTTCAATTTTCATATTGTTTATGAATGTTTCTAGCTTGGATCTGTTTTCTTTTGAGATTTTCATAAATTTGTCTTATTTGCATTTATATGTAATCCAAATTCTTTACCTTCTTCAATTAGTAGCTGCAGTAATTTGATTAATTTGTTTCTGTTTTATGTTATTAGAATGGTATCATCAGCATATCTAAGATTGTTGTATTTTATACCATTGATACTAATTCCTATTTTTTGTTTTTCAATCTTTTTCATCACTGTCTCCAGGACATGTTCACAAAACTAAAACGTTGTTCATGGATTTCAGTCGCTCTGGGTAGTGACATTTCTAAATTGTAGAGTTGAACTATTTCCATATGGGTGAACGGCTTCAAATTTTAATTTAATTTTCATCAATCCTTTTAAAATTTTATAGCCAATTAACGGTTGGAATATTTTATGTGTCGTGTTTCATATTTTAATCCCTTCTGAAGTGTCTACTCACATAAAATTATCCATCTAGCACTTTTGATGTTAGATCATTTTTCGAGGTAGTAGTACTTCGCTTCTTCTTTTTTTTTTTTTCCAGAAGTCATCTTTAGTTATCGCTGTTCTTATTTTTATTTCTTTATCTTGCTTTCCATTTGCAATAAATATAAAATATTAAATAAAATTTTATATTCTATTAATAAAGAATCATGCTTGAGAAAATCACATAGGAGAGAACTAAAATGGGGGCATGCTTCAGGTTGGCTGGAATTATCGTTGAAGCAATTGACACTGGTTCAGTTTATTATGTCTATTAATTGCGTGTGTTCTCCGGCTAGTTTGTCTGTTTTTCGAAACAAAAAATCCAAGTTTCAGAGAGGAAAAACCCAATAAATAAACCTCATAGCTATGGCATCACCATGAGAAGTGGGAGTAGAGTTGTATCTCCCCATTCTCTTTCAAGAAAGGCCTGTCTGAAGTATAAGGCATTATTAGGTGGTGGATGAATTTCATTGGTATAACCATTGCTTTGCTTATTGGAGGGTTCAAGTTGCCTCAAATAAATCAAGAGAATAGTCTTTTTTTTTTTTTTTTGAATTGTCATCATTGTGAAATCAGCATTTTTTTTTTGTGGGAGGGGGGATATCTCAGTAAAAATATCGTTTTGTATATAAGTCCTAATGGTAACTATTAAAAGGCTTCTAATCAGCGAATAGTTTCGTTCCCATAAAAGAGGTGATTAGAATGTTTCCGCTAGATCGCTCTAATGCTGTTACCACTTAAGGATGGAATCCTTTTTCATTCATTTCGAAATTGTAGCTTATGTTATTGAGAACCTTATAAAAGTGCAGTTGTGCCCTTTATGAGAAACTATAGCAAAAAGTGTGTGTGTGTGCCTCAAGTTCTATTCAAACTGGGAATAAACTGTACGGGAGACTGTGCAGGTAAATTAAACTGAGGCGGATAGGAAAGTGCTATGTTCGCTGGAGATCACGAAGATATTTCCATCCTTCTGCTTGCCTGTAAATTTCGGAAGTAAGGAAGGTGTGCCACTAAAAGTGGCACACCTTCCTTACTCCGATCTATACAACGGATATTTCCTTTTTTGAAAAATCAAAATGACCCCGATGAGGGAAAAATATACTTGCACTACCATTATTGATGACTACTATAATAATAGTTATTATACTTGCTGAGCTCAAAAGAATTTGTATCTGATTTCTATAAATGTTTACAACAACCCCACGAGTGCTGTATTTGCTGTACTAAGTAGCAAGCAAATAAATTCCATTATCTTACAAAGAAATAATAACACATTCCGAAAACTTTCGATCACATCTTGTAATCTTCCAGCTGAAGCGATTTTAGTTAACAATATCTTTGAGAATCGGATTTGTTGAGAAATTGGGTAGTCTTTTTGGTGCATTGCTTACAAAGAAGTCATGACTGCATATATTATGCTCTCCCTAGTATCAGACAACTATGGAAAACTCAGTGAGAAGCTCATTGCAGCAACAAAAAAAAAAAAAAATCATTCTCATTTCACATATGTACTGTGATCTCCATATACCATCTTTGATGTCTGTTTCCATCTCCAATATTAAACTAGACCTCTCTTTCTCAAACATAAATCTCTATCAGCAATCACTTTTTTCAAATATTGTTAATCGATCTTTGATTGCGTCATTTAAGACTGCTTCTAAAAGAAATGTAAAATGATTTAAAAAACTAAGTTCGCTCTCGTAACTTTTATTCTATGAATTGGTAATAGTATATAAAGTCCCCACAATCCAGAAAAGTCGACCATAGAATACACACACGTTACATGCATTATATAATACGAGTTAGGAATGCGTTTACTGTATTCTCATTGCCTTTCGTGTCGGCAAAATAATGTACTCAACTGTTGCGCTGGTAAAAGCTCAGATTGGACAAGTTACCGATTTTCAAAAGAAAAGGTTAAAAGAGTTTAGCCTACTCTCTTTGAGGAATGAATTAGCTTTAAGAATGTATTTATTTGTTTTAAAATAATAAAAATATTAGACAAAGTAATTCCCACATGAGAAAAAGATGTGCAGAAAACATAACCGAAACAGGAGGGGGTGGCGACATGGATCATCCTACTTCAGAATTCGGGTATTTATAGTAATCTGTTGATGTATTTTGGTAGTAATTGAGGAGACTTCGTTTTTCAGCTTTTCGTCAGGTTCAAGAGAAGTAATGCAGTGTACTTTAAGTGAAAGCAATCTTTCAGAATATTATCTGAATATTAGACTTTATTTCAGATCTATAATAAGCATCCGCGGTTCTAATTGTCCACCAGTGGTACTAGTGTACCATAGGTTGACCAACCTCTCGTGGATGGGTTCTCATAATTAAAAAAAAAAAGTAACGCGATGGGCTCACACCGGGCGATGAAAATCATGTAACATTTAGTGACATTGACAAATATTTATACCACCGCATGATTTGAATCCATAGCCTAAGTGGAGAGTGGAAGTGCAACCCACTTTTTATTTATTTTATCGTTATTATTCTCATCCAGTGTTTCTTAATAGTTTTGGTGTTGGGAATATCTTAAAATCTTGATCATTCTGCAGAAACATCCCCCCCCCGTAAAAATATAATCTGTCAACATGGCAAGTTCCCACAGTAGCACTTTGTAGATGTTTATGCAGCCATTTAAACTTTCCGTATTATTCAAAATCTACATAACATTACGAAACTGAATACTGATTTATTTATTTTCTTTTAAAAAGAAACATTTAAAGTTACAACATTTATAAAATGATAGATGAATTTTATCATCCCCTCCCCGGAGGGGATGATGAAATTTTGGGAGGAGATGATGAAAGCTTTTGGGGAGGGGATGATAAAAGTCCATGTTTAATCTCTAGACCTCATAGAACCGTTAATCCACTCACTCGCGGTACGATGTGAATTGCATCCATGATACATGATAGCCGAAGTGGATGGGATTCACATAAAAAATTAAGTAAATAAAATTGTAAAAATATTTAAGTCGATGCAAAAATTCTTTTAAAAAACAGCAAATTTCCTAGTAGTAATGACAACTTTGAAATAAGGGGAATCTTCTAAGCAGAATGTAGTCAGTTTTTTTTTTTTTTTTTTTTTTTTTTTTTTTTTTTTTTTGGCAGGGAGGGAATTTCATCGAGAATATAATAGCTAAATTTAATGTTCGATCTTTGTAGGGCATTTCATTATTCATTAACTTCAATAGCAGCCATCAAGATAGTAGGTATTTTGACTTTATCTCTACAATACTAATAAAAATAAAGTGGAGAAGGAAGGTGAGAAGTAATTCGCATAAAATTCACGTTTTTTTCCTTCTTCCAGATGGAGTGGCTAAATGTCAGTGGGGATTGCCCTTCAAGTTTTTGACTATTGTTAACAGACGTAAAACATTCTGATGGGAGGTATTTTGCCTCCTATTTTTAAATCTAGGCTATTTTGAACCACACTAAAACAAATAACAAAGGGAACTATTATTTACCGAGCAATAAAAATGGACAGCGTTATGCAACTTGTTTCTGGGTAAGCAATGTGTGTGTGTGTGTGAGAGATTTGTTGTAAGACTAACGATATGACTTATCTCTAGAGAGAAGTGAGGAACGAGAAATGAGTGGGCAGCTGCCTAATGATAGCTCGCTCAGAAAAACAAATATAGTAATAATGAATGTAGTTAACTTAATATATTTCAAATTAGACATTACGGAAGTGAAGTGTTGGCTGAGTAATGTTGTATGCATGTTGAGGGAGGGATGCATAACTTTTAATTACCAGCCATTACATTATATTTCCTTCCTCCCTACATTCTCCATAGACTTATATTGTACAGAATAGCGATGTGAAACTTCTATTCCTGGAATCAAATAATTGGACCAAGAAAATAGCGAGATGGACATGTCTGATCACTCTGCGTCAGTGATGTAGTTATTGTACCGAGAAAATATGCGGTGCAAGTTAGGAATATGAAGGCTTGCAAGGGGGTTCCATTGAGAGCAATGGAAACTCTTGAGATCCAATGAAAATTGCGGGGGAGGAAGACGAGCATGGAGCATGTTATTAGTGATCAGGCGCCATCAACCGAAAAGAAAAAAAAAAAAGGAATTAAAAAAATTGCTAAACGTGGCTTGTTAGTAAATGCGGCATCAATTAATATGTATGAATTTGAGTGTTCATTTTTGCTGATTACAAATACACGGCATGAAACAAAATTAAAATTCCTGTTATAGTTGAATTAGATGTATGCTCTCTCTCTCTCTCCCTCTCTCTCTCGGACATAACTGGATCATAGCTGAGTTCTATTCCGAAATGTCGCAACTCGGGTTTATGTGCAAACGGCTGAGATTTAGTATATTTGATCCTCATATTCCATGATTTTCCTTTCCGTTTCGTAGTATCATAGGCATAGAAGATCTTTAGCATTCCTGGGTCGGGTTGTATTTAAGCTCTATTGTTTTAATCCAGCGAGGACAGTGTATTATGCGTGTTAACTGCCAATGGCAATGTTAACATTGCCATTGGCAGTTAACTTTGTAGTGCAGTGAACATTTGTATTTGCATCTTGCGGTGAACATTTAACATGCAAATACCAGTTAGTCCTTTATCACATATTGTTACTGTTTTCTCATCTTAATTCTGATTGCTATCAAAATTAAGAGACTCATTTTTTTATAACTTCACAGACAGTGAGGGGGGGGGGGATCTTTCGCACTATCAAGCAGACCAGAGTATGTAAGTTTGGTGGTGTTTGAGATGGCGATACATCCGGTTGATATCTCATAACATGCCTTAGCTTCAGCACTAAAATGCCATAGGAGATTGTAGATCTTGTATGTTATTTGCAATTTTCAGGAATTCTCAAGCTTCCAGTTTCTTTTTTTCGCATTTGAAACTGCATATGAACAACACCTTTAGCAAGTAACTTGGCTTGAATACGAGTATTTCAGCTCATTTCCAATTTTCAGCAGATTGTTCTACCCTTTTACAGATAATTCTCGATTACTGTTAGTCTTATGGTAGTTTAGTATGTTGTTGGATTTATCTGTATGCTTTTTTTGGCCTGCAAATTTACCACCTTTCTTGCTGCATTGGAGTCTTGTTTAGTGTGCGAGCATATACTGCAGTTAATGCCGGCCTGTTGGAACAATTAGTGTACCGCTCTCCCACCAACACATCATGGGCTCGAATCCCAAAGTGGCATGAATGTGAAAAGTCTGTAAGTAGTTCATGATTTTCGTCGCTCGGTGAGACCGCACCCTGCTTATTAGAGACCTGAAGTACCATGTTTAGTCGCTAGAGCAGAGGATTTATCTAATTCTTAGTCCATCCATACTAATATACAGGGTGTTCACAAATGTTTACTCTGATTTCAACTGGCTATAATATTTTAACAGTGAAACTAACTGAATAAATTTTGTTGCAGGTAAACTTGGGCACTCATAAAGTTTCCATACTGGTCTCTTCAGTATATTGCTTTTGCCACCAGGAGCGCTGCTGCTACTTTAAAAATGGTTTCAGTACAGGAAAAAGCCCAACAATGCGTTCTGTGGCTAGCAGAAACAAAATCTTCAGTTACAGTGCCAATGTTTGCGTACAAAGTTCAAATTTTCCAGGCGATAAAGCCAGATGATCGTCCAAGGCGTGAAGAATTTGCTAACCTCATTTTGAACCGCATCGATGAGGATAATGATTTTTTGCAGGGTGTTTGTTTCTCTGATGAGGCAACATTTCACGTGAGTGGAGTAGTCAACAGACACAATGTAAGGATCTGGGGATCTGAAAACCCACATGACATAAGAGAACACATTCGAGCTAGTCTTCTTGGTGGGGAGGAGGTGGAGAGGATCTAGAGACGAGTGACCAAGATGATAGCAGGTCTATGGAATGAACCTTATTTGAAGATTTGTGGGTTGCAGAAATTGGTTGATAAGCGGAAAAGGGGGTGATATGATTGAGACATTCAAATTACTGAAGGATTTCTATAAGATTAATTCAGAAGATATTTTTGAGACCAGGACTGGTGGTGGTGGTGGGAGGACTAGGGCCATCCATGGAAACTGGGCAAGAGTGTAGGTAGCAAGGGTGTTAGAACTAGGTTTTTTACTCGGAGAGTGGTGAATGAGTGGAATAAGCTGCCAGAGTCTGTTGTGGGTGCCATGACTGTGAATGAGTTCAAGGCGAAGTATGATAGATACTGTGTGAATGTTGAATAGTTGTTATTGACATGATGTTAGGGCCTCCCTCAATGAGTCTGAGGATTCCTTGGAGGTTGCCCATAATAATAATAATAATAATAATAGTCCAAAACTCAATGTGTGGTGTGGACTAATGCATGATCGAGTGATTGGCCCTTCTTTCTTGAAAAAGAAATTAATGGAAATGTATACTTAGACATGCTCAATAATTATGCCATTCCCCAGCTACAGGAGATGCAACCAAATGTTATCTTTCAACAGGATGGAGCCCCCCCCCCCCCATTGGTCTTACGATGTTCGCAGTTCGCAGTCGTCTTAATCGAGAATTCCTTGAATCGCTGGATTGGCAGAGATGGTCCAATCCCATGGCCCCTGAGGTCACCGGACATTACACCTCTAGACGTGTTACCGGCGGGGCACATGTTGAAGTTGTTCGTTGACTTTTTTTTTTTCTATATGTTATGCATTGAAGTCTAACTTTGTGTTCCATTTCAAATATCCACTGAAGAGTTATAATATATTATAATCAGGGTAAACATTTGTGGACACTGTATTATAGATTCACAACCAAAGTGGAGGCACATAAAAATATTGTGTTGAATATCTTTATATTGTATGTTGAATATGTCCATAAACCTTTAAAAACCTCCTAATTTTATAGGGAACGAAGAACACCAAAGCAAAACAACAATACCTACAAATGTAATCAGCTATTACGGGACTTCTCAGATCCTGCATTACAAACCTGTGTTGGTGTTCCATGAACCTACTTTTTCATCTTGTGTCATCTTATACCTCCCCTATCATTGCTATCACATAATATGCCTCTAATACTTGTCACCCAATTTCCAATGGGACTTAGCCATACAAGACAAACACTAAGCAAAATACATATATTAGTGGTTGCTGTACAACATCTGTCCCGTGCCAACAAGTTCAACAAATTCGACTTCGGTAATTTAATTTTTGTCTCTTCTGTTACTCCAGAAACACCGAATGCACATATCTAATCTTATGAACAAGACAATTGTCACATAATGACCTAGATACTACGCCTGCAACCAATAACCACACACACACACACACACACACATGCACAAACAGACGATTACAATTGTATTTATTTCACAGTACCAAAGAATTTACAGAATATGTAATCAAAAGTTTTTACTAATGACCAACGTACCACCATCTTCCCATGATTTGCATTCTATAGAAATGCTCTGCAACGTTGAAAAAGTATAAAGCGTCATCACAAACTAACTCGATTATCCCTATCAGCTATGGTCACAGTGCTTTTTAAATAACAACATAAGTCCGACAACTAGCCGATACCTTCTTTTCCTATTTCAGAACTGAAATGGAAAGCCTTCAAAAGCCTACTGCTGAAAACCTTAAAGGCAAAACAACAATTCATTCAAGTGCAGTCAGCCATCGTAAAGACTCTTTCAGATATCAGCAGTAAACGTCCAAATCTGTACCAGAAACTCCCACAAATCCACATTTCATGTTGTCTTCTGAAGCTTCTACCACTTCATCCTGCCAACTTCGAGAAAATGAACCATCTCCTCATATCAATGTGCACATGCATTTTTCCTCTGCATACCAACATATACTACCACCCGACTTTCAACGGATCCTTTTTTTTTGTTCTCCTTATCTTCTAGAAGACAATGGGCATTAGACTAGATGCTGACATACGGTGGAAGCTGTAATAGAACATTTTTTTCCTTCCATTAACTAGCTCCACAAATTTCGACCGAAGGAATTACAACTTTGTTTCTTCCGCAAGACTTCAGGAATCTTTCAGCACACATCTCATTTGTCCTGGGAACAAAACTATTATCACATATGCACTGTCGTTAACACTTGTAACCATACACAACTCGAAGAGTTTCTTAGAGCTCTGTATAGCTTTTTTTTTCATTCATGTTGAGGCTGTCATCTTTTTACCGAAACACATACAAAACACCACATGCATTAGTCACTAAGTCCGACCAACGTTTCATGTGAAGTTTATTTAGGAAGCTAAACAACAGACTATAATTTGACCATCACACACACACAATAAAAAAGAACTCGAGCTGAATGCATTCAAACTTTAATTCAAACAAGCATATGGAGACAAACAATCTAATCAAACCCCATTTGTCGAAAAAGTTAATTGATAACGTTTTCGTAATATGAAACCATGATTATCATCCATTCGAGATTTTTTAAATCAAACTCAACCATAATCTCAACATAAACTTCACCGCTGAATTAGCGAACGCTGACTTCATATAAAAACCTAGCCATGCCTACTGAAAACTTGACATGCCGGTCCCAAGCCCGGATAAATGGAGAGGGTTGAGTGCAGGGATAGCAATCCAGTCTCAGAAAAAAATTTTTTTTTGCTATTCAAACTAAAACCTTCCAAAGATACCGGATGAAGCAAAAAACAGAGTCCGGTGTCAAATGGTGGTGGAAGACCTATGCTCCCAGATGGAGTGAAGAGGATTAAGGAAGTAAGTAAGACTTCATATAAAACTTTGCTATGGGAAACCAGCCCACAAATTCATGTCGATTCACACCGCATAAATCTCAAAACTAAGATATAATTTAAGCCCTTTGAGCTCATGCTCTCCTTATTACTAATGAGGATAAGACATTCATTCAGTTCAAAACCGTTATTAATCCTTCGCATCCTATACGGGATTTGAACCCAGATCTTGCCAACCAAAGGGCATTGTTATTACTGACTGAATAACGCAGTGGCTGGCATTACTATATACACAGGCATCAAAATTAAAGTATCTCTTCTGTTTAAGACCTTGTGGAGCACAACCGAGTGATCCAAATGCTGTGAAACCTTGCAGGAATACATTGTGCGTCATGCGGAAGCGTTATTTAAAAAAAATAATAATAAATAAAAAATCCAAAATTCACCACCAGGGGCGCTGTATCATGTACCGAATGTAGATGTAATTTTTCTGTGTGTATAAGAAGGAGAAAAGCGACACAAGTTTAAATAACACATTTTTATTCACTTCCATTATGCATTCACGGTACTGGTCAATGTGCTGACTTCCTGGTAAGCCAAAACTGCATCCTTTGCACAGTGTGTTCGACGGCAGAACGCAACTGGTCGGGACTGACGTTGCCCACATGCTGCTTTATGCTGTCTTTCCGCGTTGGCAAGTTGTCAGAATGATCTCGATAAACCCTGTCTTTGAAAAATCCACAGAGCTAGAAGTCGCAGGGGATCAGATCAAGTGAACGAGATGGCCATGCAGTGGGAAACGCACGGTTGATCACTCTAGCTTCTGCGAAATATTCTCGAAGAACCTCCTGTACGGATGGACCGATGTGTTGAGGGACTCCATCGTGTATGAAAATGACTGAATCCATGAACAAGCTCTGCTGTAGCTGTGGCACAACAAAACTGTTTACCATATCGCAATACCTCTCGGCAGCAACTGAGTAGGTCACAGGACTCGACTAGCGAACGTTCTCAAAGAATAGTCTAATGATAAATGACGCTGTAAACTCGCACCAGACAGTAACTTTAGGTGAATGCAAAGGAATTTGTTGGAATGTATGCGGGTTTTACGTAGGCCATACTCGACAATTGTGGGTATTCACAGCTCCGTTCAGATGAAAGTGAGCCTCATCTCCTCACAAAATCATCCATGCCCACGCAACGTTCAACTCCATTCGAGCAAAGAATGCTAAAGCGAATGTCAGTCGACTTTCAAAGTCCTGCAGGCGCAACTCCTGTGTCATTGTTATCTTGAAGGGGTAAAAATGCAGAATCTTTCGTAGAATTTTCCAGACATTGTATAAGGCGCAATCATGTGTCTTGATACAGCACGTACACTGCAGGAACCAACGTTGTTATTCATGGCCTGCTCCACAACGGCAGTAGCAACTTCATTTGCTTGTTGTGAACTGATAAGTTTGCTATCTCTGCCAGGTCTAACTACCAACGATCCAGTTTCTTCAAAACGACTAATCATTCGTTGCAAAGCACATCGGTATAATGGACCTCGCCGACATTTGTTCAGGAGACGAAATTCGAGGAGTGCAGTAACAGCATGCAGTTGTTTACGTAGTACAGCTTCACGAGCAAAGCACGTTGTGGCAAAGTCAGTGCCATCGCTGTGGACTGTATTAACAATCAAACGAAAGGAAAAAATCCCGTGTCCATCTCTTTTGCTTGATATGTAAATTCCATGCTTTTGGAGTTTACAATGACCCTGGTGGTGAATTTAGGAACAACCCCCCCCCCCCCCCTCAGATATCGCTTCCGTATGACGCACAATGTATTCCTGCAAAGTTTTGCAGCATTTGGATCACTGGGTGGCGCTCCGCAAGCCTTAAACCGGGATACTTTAATTTTGATCACCTTGTATATATATATATATATATATATACAGAGTATAATACAGAGTATTATTATTATATAAAAAAAGAAGTGACATTAACACTATTAAACTAGTTATATTTAAAATATTCGCTTCTGAGGAATGTCTTGAGAATTATGTTAATCTCTTTGATTACTAAAGGCTAATTTAAGAAGAATCTTAGAAAAAGAAACTTTTTCTTCATAAACCGCTTTCACCAGAATAAATGGAATATCTAGAAAGTGATCTCACATTAATATCTCTCTTCGAAACTGTTCTGAATATCAATCAGAAATCTTATTTATAAAAGTACGAAGCGCTGGCATTTATCCAGAAGCTTGGAAATGAAGGTAACCACTAGCATTCAACGTCTGCCTTACCCGGAAACCTCTGAATTAATAAACGATGTCAAATATGGGGTCTTCTCTCTCTCTCTCTCTCTCTCTCTCTCTCTCTCTCTCTTATAACGCCCATTTTTGGACCATGCAAAGTTTAGAGACATACCAGCGATTACTCTTGATATCACTAAAGATAGGGTTTGACAGCCAGACCAACCCTCACTATTGGTAACGATAGTGCCCTTTGGTTGGAAAGTCCTGGGTTTCATGTACTCGTGTCCCTTCTAGGACGCGTAGAACTGGATGAGGGTTTTGCAACCAAAGATGGGATTGCCAGTCTCATATGAGACTGGCAAAGTTTTTCCTCCTAGAAAATCAGATTTTTTTTTTTTAAATGATACGCTTTTTTCATAATCATACTTGTTTCGCCCTTAATTCCAAGGACCATTAATGGCACAGAAGTTTATACAATAAACTCTCTTCTTACAATCCATCTTTTGAGTTTTGTAACTGAGTTGCAAGCTTCTCTCTCTCTCTCTCTCTCTCTCTCTGATAGTGCATTGCATGCGTTGGTGGATTTTTATCCTATTGATTTGCAGCTAATACTATAGTACAAGAAGATTCTGTTCTTTCGCAAATTCTCTAATGAAGTACTCTTCAGTTGATTATGAATCCAGTCTAGAGCTGATATTGTTAGACTGCATTCTTCTCATTTGATAAACTTTGCACTATCCAAATCGCTGAAATCTCCATAAAATTTCCAAAACATACAAGTATTATTATTAATATTATTATTATTACGGGCAACTCCAAGGAGTCCTTAGACTCATCGAGGGTTTCCCTAAATATCATATCAAGAACAACTATTCGGCATTCGCACAGTATCTATCACACTTTGCTTTGAAATCATTTTCAGTCATGGCACCCACAACAAACTCTGGCGGCTTATTCCACTCTCCAAGTAAAAAACATAGTTTTAACACCCTTGCTAACTACACTCTTGCTCAGTTTCCATGGATGGCCCCTAGTTCTCCCATCACCAGACCTGTTTTGAAAAATTTCCTCTGAATTAATCTTGTAAAAACCCTTCAGTAATTTGAATGTCTCAATCATATCACCCCTTTTCCGCCTATCAACAAATTTCTGTAACCCACAGATCTTCTCGTAAGGTTCATTCCATAAACCAGCTATCATCTAGGTCACTCGCCTCTGGATCCCCTCTACCTCCTCCCGATCAAGAAGAAACCCAGGGGTCCAGTTCTGGGCACAGTAGTCAAGATGGGGTCTTATCAAGGCTCGATAAAGTATCGCATCTGAAAATCTCTTTCTATCAAGGCGTTCTTCGATGAAAGGGTAACTATGTATAACCCACAAAAGAAACTCAAAATTCCTGTGAACACAGTGGAGAGATAATTAAGTGTATAAATATTTCGATTTAAGTTTCTTAAACTATTATCAGTGTAATAGAATAGAAATGGGAAATTCGAAAACCAACATTGTAGTCACGAGAGACCAGAGGTCAGTATAAATGATATTAGGATCTGATATAATCATGGAAGTACCATAAGTGATAAAAATTTCTCAAATTTTGGACAGATAGTCGGTCATTGAGGTTGAGGTTTGGGCGATGGAGAAGGACCTCAGCACCTTTCTTTAAAAGGACATTCTAATTTGTGAGCGCACCTGTGCAATAATTTCGTATCGTCCCACTAGCATTGGTAATTCCATGTGTTCAAGCAACGCCAGATTTGTGACGTTTTTTTGGATATAATAGAATTGGTGATCCACCTCAATGACCGACTATCTATGCATTTAGTGACGGATCAGTCTGTGTCACTGAAGTAAGATCTCTTTAAATGTCTTAATGTCCTCATTATGGATATTTCCATGGTCGCTATTTTAATCATTTTTACAGTACAAGAATCCGTTACCCACTTCAGCTCCATACTCAGAACAAATTTTTCTTCTCCGTTAATTTCCTCTGCTGTTGGATTTACGATACGGTCAAGTATTATGATTGTGTATGATAAAGTATTATGTGCAGAAGGTTAAGGAAATGCAGTTGTTGATCAGTAGCCTTAGTCGAATATGGAAGATCAGCTATTTGAGGGTCCCTAAGGTAAGTGACTCACATGCTCAGCAATGCAGTTAAAAAGGAAAATCTGGAGTGGTTTTGTTTTGAAAAAAAAAAAACATTCCCATATGACAAAGTTTTTAGCATGAGCTATTTTGCCATCTATCAGTCACTGAAGGAAATATAATATATATTTAAGTCGTTATAAGAAGCATTTCAAATAATGGCAAACTGTCCGTGAAAATATTCACCTCGAATATGGGGTGTGTGTGTGGGGGGGGGACAATAAGAAGTTTTTTTGCTTACTCATCCTATTATAATATCATCATCATCATGATCGTCTTATTGAATATATTGCATTAATGCATACTGTGTTTTGACGAAACAAGATACTGGCTTATCTATCTGCGAAACGTAGTAATTGCAACTTATTAGGTGGCATGTGATACTCGTGTCAAACAGCAGTACTTCTTTCATCTGGTAGTTCTTTAATTCACTACTGCTACTGCTTTCTTGAAAACCAGAATCATGCGGCAGAATACCAACTGAAGATCGCATAAAATGTAAAGCATATTCTAACAATTATAGAAACTCTGCTGTAATTCAGAATCAAGAATCTATTTCTATATTTAATTATCGGGTATTGATATATATTATGCCGACTACAGAGGGTGAAGTAATATTACAAAAAGAAATAAAAAAAAATAGATTATATATAAATTCTGCTCACTGACAACCTTTATTTACGAAATAAAAAGAATGTCTACTTACAGCCTTAACATCCTGTATATCAGTACCGCCCAGTATGGTACTCAATACCGTGAACTGTTCACACTTACACTAGAAATGAATTATTTTAAGTAAAAATAGCAAAACTTTTTTTCATGAATATTTCAGAAACCTTAAATATAGAAATAGATTCTTAGGATTCTGGGCCATGATTCAGATTGTGAGTAAGCAGATTTTCTATAATTGTTAGAATATGCTTTACATTTTATGCGATCTTCAGTTGGTATTCTGCCGCATGATTCTGGTTTCCAAGAATTCAAGAAAGCAGTAGTGAATTAAAGAACTACAGATGAAAGAAGTACTACTGTTTGACACGAGTATCACATGCCACCTAGTACTGTAAGTTGCAGTTACTGCGTTTCTCAGATAGATTAGACAGTGTCTTTAAGTTTAAGGTGGTTCATGCTGGAACAATTCATTTTTTTTAAATTTAAATTGTCAGTGTTTATTTGAATACACTTATTTTGATATATATATATATATATATATAGAGGTCCCAGTAAAGTATTTTCCACGGGCGTGTATATGTATATTATTAAACTTGTATAAACAATAGTTACATATTTCTGTAATTTATTATTCTTATTAGTTTTTTTTTTTTTTTATCATGTATGACTTGATTTTCTTTATCAACAGCTCACATGTCCTATCGGAATTTTTATATTTTATGAGGACTGGCAGTTTTGTAAGCGTGACCAATTGGATGATATCTATCTTCATGCTAACTGTAAGCAGGATTCTGAGTAAAAAAGTCACACCTCGTTTTTTGTTTAAGTTTCCGCGAAATAAGAATAAAAACAGAATAAAAGAAGAAAATCTCAGGTTGGATATCGCGCATTTTGCCTGACAGAAGTGAGATCACGTGTTTCGTGTAAAGTACCTGATATTATGGAAAAGTACGTATGGCAAGTGATCCATCAATCCCGTCTCTCTTCCCCTCACATTATAGTCCCCACATAAGTCCTTCAGACGTCGATCTGTTCCCTAAGGAAACACTTAGCTACCACTGACGAGACATCTGCTGAAGAGACCCCACTGATTATCAAACAAATCAACAAAACGGTTTGATGATAGAAATGTATAACTTATCCAAACGTTGGGTAGCAGTGATAAGATAGAAGGCAGAATTTATTGGAAGAAAGCCCACAAATGTATTTTGGTAAATAAAGGGTTGGTTTAACAACAAGAATTCAATGTAGAACTTTTGAAATACTCTCATATAATGCAAATATCATCATCAGCATCATCATGCATATCAAAGATTTAGGCCTAGCGTGGCCTGTTCCGGCCTTAGAAGTCATCATTTAAGAGGAGGACGTCCTGGTTTTCTTTTTCCTAGCATAAAATATAAACATAAATGGATGGAACATGTTCCATCCATTTATGTTTATATTTTTTAATTTATTCTATTATTGGTTCTTGGTTTAATTCTTTCATAATTTCTTCGTTTCTTTTGTGATCAAATAGAGTATACTTTGCAGTTTTTCTCATAAACTTCATTTCTGCTGTTATTAATCTTTGTTTGTCTCTTTGTAAATGTAAATATATCAGCTATTATGTTGTTGAAGCGGATGCACATTTACTTTTTTTCTTTTTATACCAGCATGTTGTTTTGCTTAAGGCCAATGGTATAACTGCTATTTTTCTCCTAGCTTCGTAAGTTTCAGTAGCCTCTCCTGAACTTTATATGGTTCTCTTTAAATTTTTCATGGTTAAGCCAATGCTTAGGGTACCCCGCATATTCTAAACCCACCACAAATCCCATAAAATGTAATTTAAAAAGAATAAAATCGACTTACAGTATTTGCAGAAATACCATAAAGCGATTAAGTACCATAAATGCAATTATATATACCGGCTTGCAATTTAACGGTTAATGTAGACCATGAATGGCGAAATGCAGTCTGTTCTCTTCCATCCATCCATCCATCCATCCATCCATCCATCCATCCATCCATCCATCCATCCATCCATCCATCCACTTCTCGTCCGTCCAGGACAGGTCGAGTCCCCTGATTAGGGGTTTTAGGTAATTTAATGCATCCAGCTTGCTTTTCCTCTGCTGCATCCCACTAAGGGTAAAGCCTCAATGACGACTATAGCTATCTTTTCCCATTAAAAGAACGAACAAATAAGGAAACGATCGTAAACAACCATAAAATGGCACATTTCGTAATGGCTTTCTTGTATAGGAACTCCATTTATTATTATGAGAATTATACTCTTAGTACGCATAAATTTTTTTTACCTAATTTTAACATTAAAATAATCCTGTTGAATCCAAAATTGTTAGTAAAATTGAGTTAGTTTTAATAGCGGTCCTTTTAGGCCTACAGTGACTTGAAAAGTTCCATGTTTAGTTTCTAGATCTACGTGCTCCTTAGCCCCAAAGCACTAAAACGTGCTTGTGAGTTAACATTTTCGTAGATGAGAATCAGATTAATGGGGAAGGGACTTTAAATTATTTCCGTCTAGTGATAGGGTAATAATTATAAATTTGAATAATTTTTCTAGTAAAAAAATGGTCCATTTAAATGATTGTGAATGTTGAGTCTTGAATTTGACCAAAAAGAAAGAAAGAAAAAAAATCTCATCACGATGTTCGTATACCTAGGAGGACACAATGGACTAAGCATAATGTCTTTATTATTATTATTATTATTATTATTATTAAATTTTTATCCCTTTGTTGTTGTTGTCATGTTCCATCGAGTTGTTTTCGACTCCTGGTAATTCTATGAACATACACTCTCCATTCAGATCTGTCCGTGGCCATATCTTTCAGAATTTCCAAGCGCATTCCAGTTTCTTCTTTAATTCCATCCACCCATCTAATTCTTGGTGTTCCTCTTCTCCTGCTCATCAACTTTAGCAAGCATCATCATCTTCTCCAGACTGTCATTTGCTCTCATAACATGTCCGAATTATGATAATTTTTGCTTGATGATCATAGCTTCGAGGGAGCAATCTGGCTTTATTCTGTCTATCACTGATTTATTGGTTTTCTTTGCGATCCATTGTATCTCTACTGATCCATAAAAGATTATGAGATTAAATAAATATATAGAAAAAGATGGTCTCGAAGAATGTAGTGGAGGTCATAAATAAGAGACGAGGGGAAAATGTTTCAGTGAGTTTAGTATTCGACTGCGGATGGAGATGGCTAAGCATGCAGTAGCAATTTAACTTTGTAAAAAGTCACAAAGGAGAGAAGAGAGAGAGGGAGGAGATGCTTTTTGAGAGGAATTTCAATAGCTTTTTGGAAATTTTCCGATTTTTTTTTAAATAGTCATTCCAAAAAGCTTCTTAAGTCTATAATATGAGGGGGGGGATTTAAAAATTAATGCATGCGCACACGCATCACTTGGAGAGAGAGAGAGAGTGGTCTTGAAACATGTCTAAACTTGTTTTATTCCTTCATTCCTCATCGTTTAGTATAGTACGATCATAGTTGTATTTCTCGTTTCGTTGTAAACACAGTGGATGAGTCTTTTACAAGTTTGTCGAAAGTGAAACAGCACGCAGTAATGAAAGTTTTGATGCATGAAATGTGAACTCTTGAAATTCACTTTCGATTACAAGGTTTGTATGGCAAAGCAACTGTAGATGTAAATCCCGTATATCATTGGTCACGAAGAACAAGAAACAACAATGGTGAAGTTGACATTAAATGACCGATCACGAAGTGGGTGACCAAAAAAGCGAGGATGAGTTCCATAACTAAACACGAAAAGTAGTTAATCAGAGAAAATTGGCAAATAAGTCAGAGATCACTAGCACTTGGATACCGCGTCAGTTGACAAACGAAATGAAACAGATAAGCCTGCAACTTTGTCGCCGATTTTGGATATCAGTGTTGCCAAAGAGAAGGCAATGGTTTTCTTCACAAAATCATGACTAAGAATAAAGCTGGGAATCATTATCCCGAAAGAAAATTCAGTCTATGGAATATCTCACCGAGAGATCAAAGTTGAAAACTCATCCTTTGTGAATGCCGAATAGGTTTGGGGGAGAGCAAAGGTGTCATTCATCAGGACTTTATTGAGAAAATGAACGACAATAGATTTTCCCAGCTGCAAAGACCCTGAGCAAGTTGAAATAGCGAATTATTATATTCGTACTGAGGAACAGCCATTGATTTTACAACATTACTCGAAGCCGATGTTCACTTTTACGGCCATCAGAGAAGTCAAATTTAAAGTTACGGAACATCCTCCCTGTAGCATGAACTTGACTGTATCGAACTTCTGTTTATTTTCTAAATTAAAGACCTTTCTTAAATTGACGAAAGAGATCAAACCATAGGTGGGAAAATGGTTCCGAAGACATCCCTGAAGAGTTTTACTATGACGGATTTATTTGTTAGGCAGTAGAGAAAGGTAGCGGTGGTGTATTGAAAGTGAAGGAAAATGTTGAGAAACAGAATATGAAAACAGAGTGGAAACTTCAAGCGATCTTTTGTTTTTATTTCACTTACTCCAAATGACATCTGTTGAATTGTCCTTCTACTGCAGTGGTGTTGTTTAATACGGAAGTGCACGATTTTCTCTCCTGGAATCTTGGGTTTTATATTTGCATAACATGGACACCTAACGGAGAACAGAACAGGACAGAACAATTAAGAGACATAATGAACTTGCTTTTTAGACTTAGTTTCTTTGGCATAAACAACCAACCAGCCAGCTTTAACCTCATGCTTCTCGCGACTTCTGAATAGACGCCTCCATTTTATCCCTCCAGCCATTGACATACCGTCGCAATAATGACTTGAAGCATTAGCCAAGTAACTGAAACCTATACCGCTTAAGTGTGGCGCCTTGTTAAAACTGTAAACAAATGTCATACATTGTGAATCTTCCGACGCCAGTTTAGGGTTAAACATAGGTTCATGATTTAAAAAAAAACAAAAAAAAAAAAAAAAAAAACGATTTTTTTTTTTTTAATACGAGGGTGGTCTGAAAAGTTCTCTGCCTAACAATGAAAAAACGAATTTATAATTTCAAAATTATTTTTATTTTTCAACATAATATCCCTTAAGACTAATACATTTATTCCAGAGATGCTCCAGCGCCATTATCGCGTCCCTGTAGTGGTTCTCACAAAGATCTGCAAAATAGCCCTCTACAGCTGCAATCATCTCTTGATTCGAAGAAAAACGCTGACAAGCGCGAGGAAGAGTATTAGTTTTGGGAAGAGATAGAAGTTAGAGGGGGGGGGGAGCCAAATCTGGGGAATAGGGTGGGTGTTCCAACAATTCATAGTGCAGATCCCTTAATTTTCCCGTTGCCAAAACACCTTTGTGGGCAGGTGCATTGTCCTGATGACAGATGATTTTTTTCTTCTGCAAACCAGGTCTTTCCTGACGAATTTTTTCGTCTAGTCTGGTTAAAAGATCGGAATAATATTCCCCGGTTATTGTTTTACCCTTTTCAAGATAATTAATAAACAAAATGCCTTTAGCATCCCAAAACACTGATGGCATGACCTTTCCTGCTGATGGAACCGACTTTGTCTTCTTTGGCGCTGACAACCGGCTTCTGTCCACTGTTTTGACTGCTGTTTGGATTCTAGTGTGTAATGGTGAAACAAGTCTCATCCATAGTAATAAATCGACGCACAAAATCAGTTTTATTCTTGTTAAAACGCTCCAAGCACTGTTCAAAGATTTTCATGTTAGTGCTTTTTTGATCACGAGCAAGCGTGACACCCATCTTGCACAAAACTTTTTCATTTGTAATTCTTCATGCAAAATATATCCTACACGTTCTTTTGAAATGCCATAGTCTCAGCAATTTCACACACTTTGACTCGCCGGTCATCCAATACCATATCGTGCACTTGATTAATGATTTCTGGTGTTGTTACACTTTTTGGACGTCCTTCACGTGGATCATCTTCAAGGCTGGTACGGCCACGTTTAGACTCGGCAGCCCTCTTAATTGTCGAAAACGAAGAGAAGAATTCCCATAAACCTTTATGAATTTCGAATGAATTTCTTTTGCCGTTAAACTTTCTTTTATAAAGAATTTTATAATCGCATGATGCTCAGCTTTATTCATTTCAAGCTTCAGATAGCTGTATATATATATTATATATATATATAACTACCTGATAGAATGACTTGCAATTTCACATGGATGCTTATGACAGATGTACCAACTAAGAAAAAAAAAATCTTGCCGATAGTGTTGCCATGTATGATCGAGGCCGAGAACTTTTCAGACCACCCTAGTACTGTACTTATTTCAGGATCCTGAGTGAGTGGTTTCCTCCCCCCCCCCCCCGATCTACTCTTCCTCGCATTGGACTTAAGTGTATTCCTATTAAAATTGAAACAGTCATGACCCAACCTATAGTAATGTTATGTGAGAAGTTAGCTTACGTTGAGCAAAAAATTCAAATGACAAGGACTGTTCCATTTTTGTGTGTATTTTACTATTCAAAGTTCAGCATTATTATTCTCTCTTTCTTCCATTTCTTCGCTAATCGTTTAGTGCTGAAAGTGGGTGCTCATCAAGTTTTGTTCTTGTCGGTGTTTTGCTTTGATCACGGAATGATACTGACACAGTTTTAAAAGTGCGTAGATAATTTAGCGGATGCTCACTGTCCACTTATGTAACCAAAGACCATCTAACAATAGTTGCTTTCTTTTAGACTGCGACCCTAGATAAGGTAGGCTGTGTGAAGAACTAAGTAGATGCAGAGTTCCCAGCCCTCTCTTTCTGCTGTGTATGTGTGTTGTTTTTGTTGTTGTTGTTAGCAAGTAGCAAGAATTTATAAGAGTAAAAATAATGCTATATCGGAACAAGTTTTAATCAAGTATATATTTTGTTTTGTTCTCCAACACGTTTTATCACCTTCCCACAATCATTTTAGTTTCATGCTTATAAAGCTGTTTTGGCTACGAAGTAACGAATGCGAATAGAGCATTGGTGACTACCTGAAAGGTTTTGGGTTGTAAGAGTCAAACTAATTTACGTTTTAAATAATTTAGCAAAGTCATAAGACGGGCTCTTAGTTGTGGCGAAGTGGAAACTCTGTGACTTACCGTCTATAGTGCTGAGCATAGGCGCAATAAACATTATATCTCACATCCAGTGATGAGGCGATTGAAAACATCTCCTGGGGCTAATAAGAACTTTTTAATATGAAAAAAAAAATATAAGTTAACATAATTCCATCAGAAACGTACTGTAGAGACCAGAGATGGAACCTTTTTTTAAGTCAGCTTAGATCACTAAGCGTGGCGATTGTTTTTCATTGGAGATGAAAGTCATGTACCATCTAAAGAACATACACAAACATTCATGCCCATGGTGGAATCGAGTAAAGTTGTGGGCCTGACAATGCCAGCCAGGCCGACAAGTCTATGCAATCCTATGATTGTCTGGTAACAATATGTAACGACCCAATGTTATAAGTTTAGACACTTCTCTAAGCCGTAGCAAGGGCTCGAATACAGCTGCATGTTTCTCTTAGGGTGTAGTTAATAGCAGGCCATCGTGGATCTAACTAGGTTGACGCATTTCATCAGTTTAATCTTTAGTTAGTAGACTGTGTTGGTATTCTTTATCGCAATTTCCGCCTTTATATTGTTTGCAGTTTTTATTGTGTGTCATAATAAATCAAATCTGTTTTGAAAACACAGCGTACAGAAAAAAGTATTTTGCGAAAAATGATACGCGAATCATTTTTAATTCTTAAGTGATATTTATTTATTGTATAAAATGAATAGTCAAGATTGTCTAATTATTTATGAGTTTGAACCCAGGTTTACTGCAGCTGAAGCGTCCCAAATCATCGACCAAGCGAAAGATCGGAATGCTCAGATCCATCTCAACAGTTAATAGCAATTCATTTAATGAAATTGTTCCAATAATTGACGAACAATTGATTAACGACATCGACGCCATGCCGAGCTTGTTCTGGTATTATAAATTCCCGCTGAACATTTCGACAATATTTGTTTTGATTTAACTAAATTGGAGAAGTTGATATACAGTTTCCTTTGCAGTACCGAACTCGGCCAACATTCTATGAATGTGCGTAACTAGAATGGCTTCAACAGCTTGATTCAGGATCGATTGGGAGTCGCCACCAATCGATCCCAAGTCAAGAAAAGTTCAAGGTCAACTTATTCTCACGATATTGAGATCAAGTTGGACTTGAATTTTTTGGACTTGTGCTTTATTTATTTATTTATTTTTCTTTAGAAACGTATTCATTTCTCTTTGTGGAGGGTAAGTATAGCAAATGAAAATCATCGTAGAACACACACGATAAGCTATCAAATAATATACTAGTTAGTATTTGGAACACGAGGTGGCAACAGTTGACTATTGCCTTATCATGTCATCTTTGGCCTATGCACGCCCGCTGAAAACGCACTCATTTCCAGCGATGACAAAAGTGAAGATCGACCATCAACCGATTTCTAAAAATATTAGGAGACTGCTGTTTACTTCCTTATAGGTGATAGAAGATTTATTTTCTTTATTTAAATGGATAACAGATATATTTATGAAACTTTAAAGTTAAATATTTGGCATACTTAAAAATGATATATGAATTAATTAATATTAAATACTATACGTAATTATTATACTTGCACACGAACAAAAGTGATTGTGGGCATCAAAAATCTTATAATAAGTGTCTCCAGGATGCATTGCGAAACCATACGAATAGTCTGGATGGGTGTCTGGAGCTCTGCGTATAGACAGACGAATCTCACACGCTAGTGAATCATCAGTGATAAATTTTGAATGAAAGGAAATAGAACCAGGCTCTTGCATCAGATTTAATTGTATTGAATTATTTTTCGTACATGTTTTCATTACTTTTTTTTTTATTTCTAACAACGTTTATATGATATTCTGAACCAATGACCAATTTTCATTCGATACTTGAGTTGTTGAAGAACTCTACAGGAATTCAGGGATTTTTTTTAGGGAGGATTTACTTTACTTTTTCACTTATCACGTAGTTTAGGTATTCAGTTATAGTGAATATTTAATTCGGTTAACTTGGATTACTTCCATGACAAAAGACATGGAGGTAATGACAACGCAATTAAGAGTGAATCGTGGGATCAGTACCTCCATCTTGCAGGTCCATGAATAGGACCTGTAAGATGGAGCAAGGTCATGAAAATAGTTACTGAGGCCAATCAAGTAAGCCAAAATGACGTATTTACCAATAAACGGATGTTGGTGGTTCCTGCCGGCCGGCGCAGTGGGAGCGAGATTGCAACACGTGTGTAGTTCTTATTTACTGATACTTACAAGTATTCGATCCCAGTCTCATTTTTGCGCATCGACATACAAGTGAGGGTTAATGTTCTGAAATTCATCAACATACATATTATAATTCAATCGTTATTCATTCGCGAACTAAACTTCTCTATGTTGAAGAGTTGAGCAGCGCTGGTAGTAATACCAGTAGTTTATTAATATCACTAGTACTACTAGTGATATTACTACTAGTGATAGTAATAGTAATAGTAGTAGTAATAGTAATATAATAATATATACTATATTATACATACAATAAACACTGTAACTATAAAATAAACAATCTAAAAACTCACATGAGCATCTTTTTTTTGCTTGTCCTATTATAATCACATAATAGTAAAATATAGGGGATCGATAAAAAGTCAAGAAACGCTTGAAGGGGTCGACGGGCAAATAACGACCCCTGATCTAGGAGAGAAAGAAAAAAGTGTGATCAGGACGACGTTTTTCATAATGTGATTTCGGAAGTGATTTTAGAAACAAAGAGATATATAAGGTGTACGAGGAAAGGACAAGACTCGACTCTTCTGTACCAAATAATTATACTTAGATTGTATCTAAATAACTGTGTTTAATACTAAACCAATCTTATTTCAAAATAGGTTTGTTTACTAATATTCTTAATTTCGAGTTCAGGACATCATCTCTTTGATATACAAACTACAAGGAAGTTACATCCCGTCATTCTTTTATTTGTTAACTGGATGGGGTTTTCTTTTTTTAGGATGCGTGGGAAGCATATAAATATATTAACAGAAATAATTTTATTACATGGACATTTTGTGCAATTCCATTTTGTCGTATGCTCTCTAAATTCTGGGATTCCGCTACGCTACTTGTTGGTTGTTACTGGTACGTAATACATTCTGGGCAGCAGTGCCACTTTACTAGGGAATAATAACAACAGGAAGTATTTATGTTAAAGATACCAAGCTATTTTAAATATAAACCTGGTTTTAATCCATTTCCCAAGTAAGCAAACAGACAAGAAAGTCAAGTTTGCGCCTGCAAGTAGTACAAGTCTGGGGGACCCACACGTAGTGCAAATCTTAGGAAACTCGTGGTAAAGGTGGAATAAGCTCTGATCACTATTCGTAATATTTACCCTTAATGCAAAGCACATCTCCTTGAGCAGATGTATAATGCCATGCATTAAAGGCAAGGGGCCATTACCCAGAGCGGTTTCGACCTTGATTGAGGTCTCATCAGTGGGAGCCAGGCTTAGAAACACCAAGGTTTAAGTAATACAGAGCTTATAAGTATTTTACCAAAACAAGTTACAAAGGTGCATTGACCTTATTAAATAAAAATCTCAGGATGAGAGATAGATGTAGAGAGTTTTTTTTTTTTTTTACCTTGGGTGTAATATACGTTAAAGATACCAAGCTATTTTAAATGTATTTATATCCGTAGATAGGAGTGTTCATAGGCTGGTTTGTTTGTTTTGATGAAAAAGTCAAGTTTTCGGAAAAAAGCCCTTCCACCTCCCTATAAGACTGTCTGAGTCATCTTATAATCAAAGGGCTTCTTCAATATCGACTGAGTTACGGTCACTCAGTATAGTGATAGGAATGATTTATAGCTAAGGAGAAGGATTGGGATGACAGGTAAAAAGAGTATTTCCCCATATACATATATGATCTCTGGATTGTTAATTTAAGCGATGCTCGAAATGGTAACCTGGACTGCATAAAAAAGAGTCAGCGAAAAACTTTTGTACTTAAAAAAAAACGCATTGCAAATTTTAGAAATTATATTTTTAGATAATTTTTTTTAAAAAAAAAGCATATGACAGTTTCGACGAAAATAATTTCATACTGTAGCCTAAATATTGATCACAAAATGTACACTCAAATAAAAATTGTTTTCACGTATGAAATAAAGCATTAAAAAAAAAAACACTCATGTAACTGAAAAACGGTTCCATCACTGACTATATCAGTATTAGATACTTAAACTCTTGCACACCTTCACTTCGCTGATTGTAATCAGTGAATTGAAAGAACATAAATCAACCACTGACTGGATTACGAATATCAAACAAAACTAAACGAGTCTGTACATTAACATCAAATATTAATGACAGAAATATTCCTTAAAAAACAGAGAACAAAAGCCTAAGCACGCACTTAGCGACTCATAGAGAACAACATTTGTTGAACAGGCCTGATTTATTGTTCAAAGGTGATTTTTGTTCGAATGTTCTTTGCCCTCTGACACTTGTGATGTCTTAGTTCTCGAGAGCGTCTAAGATGTTCCGAAATCAGATAAGATCAATGTACCGTAAAACAATGAATGCTTTTAAAGCTTATCATCTCTTCCTGATAAAAAAATTACCAGAGGTTCGAAGTGGCTGTTTCTAAATACCTTCCTTAGTAATCGTAGTAGGGACGTCTCCATTTCCGTGCCGATTGTTATCTGTGCCGCCTTCCCAGGACGTTATCAACGTCCTTTTGAAGACGCGTAAACAATACTTAAATATCATGCCGACAGCGGGGCGGCTTCGCTCATTCCGGAGACAGAGGTCTGGATCTCCATCTGTCGGATTTTGCCATCGAAATGCGGCAGATAACAAACATTACATGGACGCCTCTCTTGCAGATGTCTGCTGGAAAATATTTGGGACACCTGCGAACTCAGCAAAAAAGGCAATTTATTAAATACATTATAAGAAAGTTTCTACTGACGCTTGATAAAGAAATAAAACTGATAAATTAATTTTGCTTAATGAATAATGTGCGCAATACTGCAGTTTAATATAACTCATGTCATCCCCAAAGTATACACGTCTTGTCAGTTATACAATCTCGAATCCTTTATTTTTTATGTGTATGTATGTGTGTGTGTGTGCGCGTGCGCGCGTATATATATACAGCGAAAAGACGACTGCGCGGATTTCTGGCATGGTTAACTGAGCAATAGTTTGTCTCCAATCAATAGGCTCCAGCAGGCTGTTATTCCCAATCCCACTGTGTACGGATGTTTTTAAGCTTTTTGGCGAGACAATTTTCGTCGCCTAGTGTGAAGCCACCACGCTGGAGTCGGTTGAACCCTCCCCTCCCCTCAAAAAAAGAATGGTGTTTTATTTCTATAACAATTTCCAGATTATTTAATTTTTCGCCCGCCCAGGGTATTAATTGTGATGTAGGTTACGAACTTTTCATGTGTGGGATTCATATAAAAAATAATAAATTTATTAGTTATATTGAATATTCTGATGATTTTTTTTTTTTAACAGATTTTCACTTATAGAATTTTTTTTTTTCCTGATTCAACTAATAAATGATCTTACCATAAAATTATTGCTGGAAGGGATGTAAAGTAAAATTGAACTATCTTGATATGTTCAGCAAAGTATTCTGAGTTTTTAGAGGTTTCGAATTCCACCCCCCCCCCCTTTCGTATAGAACTGGTTGAAATAATTGTGAGAGGGAAGGAGATGTCCTTTGTTTCAATTTTTTTTTCCAGGTGATTTTTGAAGAGATTTAACATCTTCCTGATTCGTCAAGAAATCCGTCTGTTTGACACATGCGAATTAATTGATCCTGGAATCTTAGAACGATGTGTCGTGCGTTGAAAACACGGTCGCTCGGTTGATAACCGGAGACCAAAAATCTGTTGTTGCTGGTGCTTAACTTGTTTAGAATCTCCACGGTTTCCATCTTGCTTATTCCACAATTTAAAAAAAAAAGAAAAAAAAGTTCGCGATCAACATTTTTGCAATTCTCCTACCCTTGTATATGAATTAATTAATTATCAAAGCCAAAAAAATCTTTTAGATATTTAAAGCATATAAAAAACTTATCACTGTGTCACTCTAATCTGTTATTGAAGAATACAGTGGTGGTTTATGAACAGGCATCTCCCTACAATAAAGGACAATTTGATGATCTCGGAAAACCGGAAAAACCCATTTTTCATTGACTATTTCTAAGAAAGCACCATTTATTCAGAATTTCCATAATGGTAGTATCTGAAGTCTCATTTAGCTTCCTTTATATTCTTATCAGGCTTATCTGCAAAAGAAACATTAAATTTCCCATCAGACTGCCATTCTATACAAGAAATTTTTTTTACCACTACAAACGTTATAGAATGACATGGTGATTCACTAATAATGCCCAGTGAAAGACGAACTACTGACTTCATTTACAATCTCAATTTATTTTTTATTACGAGAATAATATCAAGAATTAAGGGGTTGCACGGAATCAATGAACACTTTCTCTCTTCTACCCCCCATCCCCCACTTATATATATATAAGTACATTGTATTCAACCAAGTGCAATTAGTGTGTTCCTAATGAGTGTGACTCGTATAACACTAATCTACTTTGGTATTAGAAAAATGTTCCTGCTAACCTTTTTCCAGTTCAGTATTTCTTAACGTGGATCCCAACTCATTGAGTCTTGAGGGGATTATGGGAGATGTACCTGAGAAGGAGGAAATAGCGACATGTAATCTGTATATTAATTCAATGCAATGAATTTTGTAACAGAGCTTTTGGTTAGTCGGAAATCTAATTGTGTAGGTGTGCCAAAAACCAGGCGGATTTCGAAAGCCAAAATTTTAAAGAAGTCTTGAGAGTTGTATACACAGGAGATCACATCGAAGAATATGAGACTCGCTTTTGTCTTGTTACATACCTTGTCAGGTATCCCGTTAGCCAGCCACGATTTCACCTTCTGAGGGGGAAGGTGTTTTGCAAACAGAATGAAGGTCAAAGAAAGGGTTAACAATGGTAATGAGATAAATATTCGGTGTGTCAGCCTACGACATTCATGTGTGTGCGTGTGTGGATAGACATCTGTAAAATGTGAACAGCGAGATTCCTGGCAAGATGGTTCTTGATGAAGATGTCAGAAGTACTAAGTTTAGAATCAGGCGATCCAGAAAGTCGCCTACAGCGCCATCTAAAGATTATTTACAGTATCTTGATGGGCATCATCATTTCAAAATGCTCTACAAACTTGAAATATATTTAGTATCCGATAAAAAAAAATAGAGTCGTATTTTGTGGGGGGAGGATGAATCATGAACGACAGAGGGGACATTGGAGATGCTTCTCTTCTTGGGCGCCATTTAGTCTAGAACTGGCTCCGATTTCAGACAATATAGTTGTACTACGTGAAATATCTCAAGGTTCTAGTAATTCGATCATCACAAATTGCCATGAAACATCCATTCAACTCTTTGGTCATTGTTTAAAGTTTGGAAATTGACAAAGAACATGCAAACTGATACAAATGCATTGATCTTTTTCTTGGAACCGAACAACGCACAACAGCTGATGATGTACTGATAAGGAAAATAAATCCAGGTTATTATATATAAAGGAATGACAGAGAGTGTTCAGACTCCCCTATATTTTATACATTAAAGATTTGTCGCATTTCCTAAACTTTTCTTAAGTTTCAAAGTTTACAAATTGCATAAACTTAAATAAATTAGCATCTGCCGAGTTCAAAAAATTAAGAAATATTAGTAAAACAAACCCATTTTAAAATAAGATTGGCTTAAGATTAAACAGCTTTCCTTGCAATGCAATACAGTTCAAATATAGTTATTTGTTGTATTTAATCGTATAAACTACAATGAATATTAATTTGTACATAATGTAAAATCACGGACGTGACAAGGATTTTACTCCTGGAAGCTCGAGTTTTTCATCCAGGCAATCCTGTTATTATTATAGAATAATAACAACAGGATTATTACTACAGGATAATAATAATAACAATTTTACAGTTTGATATCAACGTGATTAGTTTCTTAGTTAAGTGTTTATAACTTTTGTGACGTTTCCGTGTTGTGTGGTTTGTTAGAGAAATCCTCTAATTTTTAACCATAGCTAAGATGGTCGGTCTTAGATGGAACCGATAGATTCCCCCCACTCCCCACCCCTTCTGCACGACATGCAGACTTGTCTGTGAACCCACAAACAATGGATAGTCAGTAGTAGGAGCACCCGAACATCAGATAATTCTAAGTAGATGATAAAAATCACCACTGATATTAATTTGTTGCCTTTCTGCTAACACGTTGTAGAGAACTGCTTATGGTTTAAGTGTACTGCCAATAGCTTATCTAAAATAAAAAATAAAATAAAATAAAACTAGCGGTAAGCCCCGCTATAAAAATTTAAAAACATTGTCCTGCTGGAAGTTGTGAACAGCATTTAATGTCAATAATCATTATTTGTTACTGTTTTTTTTTTTTTTTTTCTTGCATTATTCTCGCGTTTCACGCAGTTGCTCGGCCATTTTCAATTTTGATCTCACGTCATTTTATTCCCCTCTTCAATATGGTTGGTGTGCCCTTCTTTACCTCACATTGGAATCTCTGACACATCCAAGGGCGTACCAAGGTTAGAGGTGAGCGGGGAATCCGCTCCAGGCCTAATTTCAAATTATTAGAGCTAGCATTAGTAGATGGGAGGGGGAAGAATAACTTCTCCCGTCACGTAGCGGGGAACTGACTACGCACGTTACTGGTCATATTTAAAATATGAAGATTACAAGGTACTAGGTTGGTTGCTAACAGACTGCAGGAATACCACATATAACGAAATAAAATAACCATATGAAACTTTCTCCAAGTTTGTTTTTATAGTACAGTATTCATGAATTATTTGCCATTTCTGTTTTTTTTTTTTTTTATTTCAATAAAAAAAATAACAGAATATGTAATATTAACCTCACCTGGCTAGGCCAGCGATTTGATATCGAACAGCTTAGTCTGTTCATAATCCTACAGTAAAATACTGGAAGCAGTTCGTGGCAGCAGGCAAAGTGTTGAATAAATATTTCTAACCACTTGCTTTCACGCTGCGCTAACGAGCTATAGATTTCGTTATCTCTAGTGTACAGTGTTGACATAACATAATATAAAATAATGTTTACGAACGTAAAAGCATCGCTGACTAAAGCATAAGAGGACACATCATGAGTCACAAAATAGTATGCCTATTAATAATATTTGTGAATATGTAATGTAAGAATCGTGTCTAAGTTATGGAGAAGAAATTCGGAGTTCTCATTTTGGTTATGAATAATTCGCCATTATTTAATTGAAAATAAAAACAGTAGAACTTAAAAATTTTATATCGTTTTCGAAAAAAAACAAAGAAAAAACATATAGAATTGTTTGTGAATATCCATATTGTATTTTTATTTATTTATTGTCATCCTTAAGATTTTTGTGTTTTTTTTTATTTTGTGATTGCAATTACAGGTCTGTAATATATTGAAATGAGATCAGCCATCTTAAAATTGTCCTTAGTAAACTGGTTTAAACAATCTATACATTTTTCTTGTTAGTTTTGTTTAAATAAACAACGAAATCTGATGTTATATAATTGCTATAATATTTTCTTCTTTGACATTACTGTTATGCTTCTTTTTCTCCCTTAAAAAGTATTTTTTGAGTATTAAAGAGTTTATTATTGGCTTTAAAGCTCAAAAATTATATATGTATATAATTTGGTATCCTATGTCTGTCGTATCGTATGTTCACTGGCCCGGTTTGCCTGCTTGCTGGATGAAAAACCCCAGATAAACTGGGGGAAAAACCCTACTGTTTACGCACAAGACCGGCAAACTTGGCTATGGCAGATCCTGAAGTTCCTTACGTCGTCGACGGGAATCGAACTTAGGATACTCCTTTCCCAAGCGTATGGTTGCAAAGCGCAAAGCCAGTAGGCTAACCGTGCAGACGTGTGAAACCCTATAAACTAAACACAAAAAGTCTAGCAGCAGTCTAAAAGTTTTTTTTTTTGCTTTTTTTTTTGCAAAAATATTGATCTAACAAAACTAGAAAAGTCAACACATTTCTTATACTAAGAATTTTCAGCACCAGGATGGATCGCATATGAAGGTAACCAAATTGACGTGGCGAAAGTTAAACTGATAGTGCAATTTCTTTCTGGTGAATATTTAAAATTTTAACTTATCCTGCCATCTATGAGACATTGTAAGAAACACAATGCATAAGTCACTGCAGTGTTCATGGCGATTATTTTACATCATTTTAAACACGACATTCATCGTTGACAAGCGGAAGTGCTATTCTTCTTTCATGATTTTATTATTATTATTATTATTATTATTATTATTATTATTATTATTATTATTATTATTATTATTATTATTATTATTATTTGTGACACCTCCAAGGAGTCCAAAGACTCATCGCGGGAGGACACCCACTGTACAGCTCTTCGTCTTCACCACTACCGAACCGCTACTACCAATCGACTACACCAGTGCCATCTACTGCCCACAACCACCACAAGTATTTTTTGTCTGAAAATTGCGTGTGTTCTGAAGGGCCGATTTGTCTGTATGCGGGATGAAAAACTCGAGTTTCCGGGAGAAAAAACCATGCTACCTCCGTATGAGATCGGCTAACTCACCTTCAATTGAAAAAAGTCATTATAAAGATTCCTCCCGTTTAATTTTTGTGAAGAGTTAAACTAGGAAATGAACCAATGAATTTATTGACCATTTGATGTTACCTGGTTAAATTTTGCTTTTTTTGTACTGTGAAGTCTGGGATACATAGGTTGCAAACTCTTCTAATAAAGAATTAATTTTGATATGTCCTCCATTCTTTCTTCATTTTAATTATGTCTACTTACATTCCTCTGTATCTTAAAATGTAATATAGATTTTAACTGTTTTAGATTAATTATCACACTATGTGATAAATCCTAGAAAATGATGGCATATAGTCTCATGTGATTTTTTTTCTTTGAAGCCTAATGATGACATCAATCCTTAGTCCTTTCAATGGAACCATAAATTTCAGGAGGGAGAGGGAAGTTAACAAAGTATCAGATCTAAGAAGATGGAATGCTGCAGAACTAGAACAACATTCGTGCTTCTCTTTACCAGAAGTTCCTATGTAGACAAGATAGAGTAAGTGTAAGCATTATCAAGGTGAGAAAGTCACACATTCAGTGTATCAATTCTCTAGATTGTCTTCCCACATATCTAGAAAATTATCCAAACAGAAGAGAACAACCCAACAAAAATACCAGCTGACAGTTCACTTAAGGATGAATTAATAAAGAAAAATTTAATGGATGTCAGCACTTTTCAACAAGGCAAGTCAATCATTTTTTTATATATATATATATACATAAAAAATAATGTGTATATATATATAGATGTGTATGTATATAGAGACCGCTGGACTTTGACGCCATTTTAGGGCCCTACAGTAAGCAAGGATGATCTTGCACTTGCCAAAGAAATTTATCTTCACCTAAAAACATTCATAAGTATCCATGCTCACAGTGGGATGCAAACCCACAGCTAGGAAATGGAAACACTATCCATTCACAAACCAGACACCAGCAAGAATAGAAGTTAAATCTATATTGTGCTATAAGAGAAGCTATAAAATGGTAAGGCTATCAGAATAAACTAATTTCACAACTAAGGGGCAGTTTGTGTGAAATATAGGGATCTTGCCTTTTCGTCAACCCCACCTTCCCAGGGTGTGGCTTGTTTCCACAAAAAGGGATCCAGAAATCCCGGTAAGTATTCTTGTTGCAAAAAAAATCTTTCGTGTTAGAGGAAATGCAAACTAGCTCATCAGGTGGCAGATGATCTTAACTGCCTAATGAAATGCAACCAACCAGTGGTATTTCAAAAGGACTGAAGTGTTAAACACAATATTTAGTCTGCATAACAGGAGTCCCGGTATCTCTTCCTCCCCCCTCATCCTCTCCAAACATTAGAGACCCAAAGCTTCCTCCATTTCAAAGGTACATCAGTAAAAATGGTGACAGGTTGGCTGCCAGAGTCTGAGTGGTGGAATGTAGGAGGAACTATTGTGGATATACTATTGCATGCAGACTGATCTCTTTTTCTGTATGAGTACCATGTCCAAAACACTATCCTTCCATCTAATCATAAATGAACCAATAATGAAATGTGCAAATATTGACAGGGACACTGCAAAAAACAAATCTCCCACAAAAAACCCAATCTCAACAAAAATAATAATAATAAAAAAAAGACAAATTAAGTACAACATACAAACTGTCGCAGAATCTCCACGAGAGAAAAACTCACTTCCACTTCATCAAAATCTGTGTCATAATAGCCAACGTAAATTACATTCCCATCACTTACGGTCCTCCAAACCAGACCTCATAATCTTCACTGAAACTCAAATTGCAGCTACATCCACTACTATCCACCCTCAATGTCCAAATTAAAATATATTTATTCCTCACATTACGTGGGTGCCACCTGTGCCTTTGTGAGATCTGCACTGCATGCCAGAGAATAGCCAATTTAGAATCCACTGCTTTTGATCTCCTCTAGCTCAAGTTTCCTTGCTCCATTTAATAACATTCATCTGCTGCATTAACCGATCTCTAAACAGTACTACAATGACCTAATGCAAATTGTGCTCAAGTGCTCCTTAAGTGAATGCTCAAGTATTTATGTATTGTTTTTAAAATAAATTTCATCAAGCATTACTCGCATACTTTCCCATATTTATTACCTTTGTGAGACGAGAATATTGATGAAATATAGATTAAATATGAAATATGTGAGCCAGGGATGGGAAAAGCGAAGCATTTGCTTCTAGTGTCAGATTTGTTATCGTCGTGTTTCTTTTTCTTGTTAGGGTTAATGGCTTGTCACTTCCAGGTAACTTGGCTTCTTTGAAACCTGATAACTGCCTTATGATAAGGTGGTTAATTATATCTGCGTTGTCTCTGAAAACCAAATCTGTAAAATCTTCTGGCTGGTTTACCTGCTTTGCAGGATGAAAAATCCTGCTACCACCGTAATGAAGCTCGCTAACTCACCTTCAGTTGAAAAGTCCACACCGACTGATTTATTATTATTATTATTATTATTATTATTATTATTATTATTATTATTATTATTATTATTATTATTATTATTATCCTAACTCTTGATATGGCATGGCCTTGTGATATCTTAATACGCTAGTATCATGTGGGGGGGGGGAGTAGGAAAAAAGAAGATTTTTTTTTAAATTTTGAATATTTGCAGCTTTAAGAAACTCGCGTTGTGTTGAAGGCAGCTAAAAAAGAAGAAATGGAGAGAATGAAGGAAATGAAAGAAAGAAAAAATGCAGAGCTTCATATTTGTTCATAAATGAAAAATGAGCAAATAGAAGTACATAAATGTGCACTTTTTATTTAAAAAAAAAACTTAGAATGTTCTTGAAGAATTGTTTCTAGATAAGTAATATTTCCTTTTATCATTTTTCTTAGAATGCCCGGTAATAATGATATCTGTTCTGAAACAGTTGATTTGTATTTTACCTACGGCGATAGCAACTTGACTTTTGTTAACAGAAACAATTAGGCCACACTGTCGGGCTTTTACTTGATTTAATGGCTCTTAGTTACCTCTCGTTTTAACAGGTTTAGAACATAATCTCTATAAAATAAAGAATATATATATATATATATCATATATCATATATATATCATATATATATATATATAAAATATCATACAAATGTAACAATTGTTTTGTATTTATGTTTCAACGCTCGTGATAACATCAATAATGGTCCATCTGTGTTTCAAGCAACATCACAGACTGTGCAGTTGTAGTTCCCTAGAATACACCTGTGTGTGTGTTTTGCATCTAAAATTCTATATCCACGCGATTGGCCGTTTCTATGTATGCAATGAGTGCGCTGTGTGATGTATTATAATTCCAGTTTGAAAAATTCTCAATCTCCCCAAATCAGTATTGATTTCAAAAGAACTAAAGGTTTGATTGGAGTGTTTTTTTTTTTTTTTTTTTTTTTTTTTTTTTTTTTTTTTATGTTGGTTCTTCCGCTCAGGATGGAGAAGGCGTTTGTCGCTTATTATGCGAAACTGCTAATCACTGATACTGTCTTGAATTCGCTTTAAGATATTAGTATCCTTGTCCACACTATTTTAGATATGGTTCTAGTTTTTAAACCTCCCAAAGCATACTCAGAAGCTTCTGTTCATGTGAAGCGATTTAGATATCACAACCTGTCACTGGAATTATTTGAAATGCAGAACAAGAATTATGATGATTAACAATAATTCCTTTGATTAGCCATTATTTGCATCGGTAGCAGGGATTTTGAACTGGCAGAAGTTTGCATGGTCCAACGAATTTAAATTCCTGCTATGAATTCCTGCTATGATCGTAGGATAAGAGTTTGAAGGCCTCTTGAATATGAATTTATCATTCGTTCCATTTAAGGTTTAATTTGGAAGCAAATATGTGGTCTGCCATATCACATGTTTCTCCATCACTTGTTTGACAGGGTATTACCATCTACATGATTATAGGAGTTGTAGATATGTTTATGAGTTTAAGCGATCATGAAAAAAGTCACATTAGCACATATTGCCTTTACAAAAGTAATAAAAAAAAAAACCCTGCGAAGATCAAGCGGGATCTTCGCATGCTCATAGCGGGACAATGTGCTGTAATGCCTCTTGATGGTGGCGTGTTCTGCAACCCCTTCTGATCATGTATGTACAGCCTGTGATGGTATCAGTACTCTGTCCCATAAGATACAATAGTTCAGAATGATGCCACTAACCATCGAGTGAAAAAGGTTTAATAATGGCTCGCAGAGGGGGGGCGACAAAAATCATCGCTTGGTTTGAGACCACTACCCTACTTTTGAGACCTGAGGTGACTATGCAGGACAATGTTTGGTGCCTACAACAACGCTTGAGGATTATCTAACCTCTAGCCTAGCCAAGTTTATAATCTACTATAGGTCCAGTTTTTATGGATACGAATATTATTAAAAAAAAAAAAAAAAAGTAAGAAGCATATGAGCCAGAGTGCTCAACCACTTACCTCTCTCGAGAGATATATTGTTTATGGGGTTATTAATTCATTTGAATGTGGAAAAAAAGATTCAATGGAGATTTATTTTGTTTATTTTGTATTATTAGTGCGACCAAAGTAATTAACACCAAATTTAAACTGCAGAATTCAATAGAATTACACTAATAATACGACTACATATTCAAATATTAATATACTTAAAGAAACTTGACTGTTTAATTAAGGTTTTATGCCTCTACCACCAACTTTTCAAGAGTATTATTTGAGTAGCTACGTTGTTATAAGCACAGTGATACGCTTTGAAAATATCACCATTTTTTATGCTTGTATATTTATTTGAAATACTTCCGAAAAACGACCCCAAACCTGCCCGAATCTTTACCTACTCTTTGGGATCTAAAATACTAAGACTTAACTTTCTTTTATCTTGTATTACCTTAAAGTGAAATAGTGGATTTTTTAATGTCGCAATGACTTATGAAAGTCATTGCGACAAAAACAAAGTGCAATTCCATTTGCGAGGTTGTTAACTTTTTAAGACTCTAATGCTTCTTTAATCTTGCAATCGATATTTCGACATCTTTCTCACACTCATTATCGCCAATGTTACTTGGTGTTCCATTAAAGCAATCTTCCTTCCTACGGCGCGGTTTATGTGCAAGAACAGAATGAAATCACACCGCGATCTAAGTTTTGTGATTACTAAGTTAACAAGCGAATTATGAACAACTGCAAGTCGCCCGCTAAACGCAAGCACATCTAACCTCTTGACACACTTCAGGGATATACCAGTGTGGCGTCCGCTTGTCGACCCGTCGGAGGTGTAGAGGAGACGGGCGCCAGGAAAATGCTCTTCCGGTCTCTCTCTCTCTTTCTGTCAGTCACAGGCTCTCTCTCTCTGTCAGTCTTAAGAGAAAATTTGTAGACCTCGAAGGACGGTATGTCGCTAGTCACCCCGCCAGCTGGGCGTTAAACGTCGCCACCATCTGTCGCAGCTTTCTCAGATCTCCGTTGTGTGTTCGGAGGAGGTAATGACTTCTATAGTACGCAAAAAGTTGCCCTACTACTTTCCACAAAATTCGCAGTCTGGAGACTCATGCACGACGGCAAAGTATATGTCGAATAGCTGAACTAACAATTCTCGTACTCAAACTTCCTTCCACAAAGTTGTTTTGCCTCTCATTTCTTCTTCTTTCCCTCCCTTTCCTTCTCTCAAGAGTACTGCGACCTTTTCACGTGATAGTAAGGTCAACCCATCGCTACACGATAGCAAAACTTAAGGAGGAAGAGTGCTTAAACACAACTACCACGCCCTCTAAAGTGAAACAGTTTGCAAATACAGAAGAGTTGGTAGATAGCATTTTTTTTTTTTCCCTTGGCAAATTTTTGAACCGTTTCTTACCGTGTTTCATTAGTAAACAGTGTCATGAAGAGTTTTCACTTTACAACGTAGCTAATCTTTCTTTTTTACTTTCTTGACTTATTTTAAGCGTTTGAGCTATTTGTGTTTGTATGCCAAAACGTTTTTTGCACGGACAACTTAATTTCTTATTTTGAACTGGGAAATAAAAACGATTTAGTCTTACTCTCTTTAGATGGGTAGATGTAGCATCAGGTACGGAGATCCCCGAATCTTCAGAAGGATGGGAAGAGTCGGGTAGAAGCAGCTAAGCCAAGTTATGGTATGGTATGAATTTCTTAACGAGAAACCTAATTCGAATTGGTTCCAGGTAGGTTCGCTCCTTGTAGCAGTCCAAAATATTCTAAATCTGACAAGAAAGCAGCCAGTTGTTAAAGGTGACACGATCCGTTTCCACTGGTTACTCTTTAATTCGATAAGGAAGGCCACTGCATTATTTATGCTAATCTAATGTTGAAGAATGTGCAATTTCATATTCTTCAATGTGAAATTGAACTTCTCCCAAGTGTTAACGACTTCATTTCGAGACGAAATATTTGAAACTCACATCAATTATTTTCAACCAAAGAGATTTGAGGTGTGTTTAACTTTCGAGGGAGTTTCAGCTTCAGAAGATTTTAATAACTGGGGAATATTCGCATGATGTTAATGAGCACCGTATCTGATATCTGTCCTTTTCAAACAGGAGGCACCAAAGCTATATTGTTTTTTTCTCTCATCCACATTCTCACATAAAGTACAAATCTGGTCGCTATTAAAGAAGCTATGTTATTCTCAGACTTCATGATATGAAGGAAGGGTATCCATTTAAAACCGTTAGACTCTTCCAATCTCCATCCTGTAGAGAACAGCAAATTATCCTCCTTATTTTCACTGAAAATTTCTTAATCCGATAGGTGTTTCTTTTTCAACACTCAGACACATCACATTTAGGTTTTGCACATACCTGCAGTTATTTTGTAGTGTTCCTTCCCAGACTTAAAATAGGATGAAGACCCTTTCTGAAATCAGACTTGACTGTTGTAGTATCTTCAGTAGGTGCAAAAGAGGTGGAGGGTACCAGATGATTAAACACCGATCCTTATTTTATTTTTTTCTCGCTAAAAAAATTTTATATTCCATCAAAATTTTATTGAACTTTTTTTTTTGAGACCACAAAATGACTTTATAATGCAGTTTATGATGTTGACAAATTTAAGCAGGTAAACAGGAAAGAAAGATTAAAGATTAAAAACATTATTCTAAACCTTACCGCAATTTCAAAACTTGTAATTTATTTATCAATGTAATTTCTCTAAATCACATTGATAAATACGTAATTTAGAGAAAGTCCGCGCGGTTAGCCTAGTGGCTGTGCGCTTTGCAACCATATGTCTAGGGAAGGAGTGTCCTAGGTTCAATTCCCGTCGAAGACATGAAGAGCTTAAGGATCTTCATCAGCCATAGCCAAGTTAGCCGGTCTTGGGCGCGGGCAGCAGGGTTTTTTTCTTCAGTTCATCTAGGGTTTTTCATCCCGCAAGCAGGCAAACCGACCCTGTGAACACACACGGATGCAGTCAGGAACATCGCCCTTAGGGAATGCAGCAGAGGAGTGGCGAACAGGCTGCATTAATACACCGGTAACCCCCTCATTAGGAGGGGACTCAACCCGTCCTAGACGGATGAGAAAGGATAGGATAGAATTTAGACAAAAGAAGTGAGCAATATCGCAAATCGAAAGAAAAATATCAAAGAAGAAAAATAAATGAAAATACAAGTCAAAAACTTAAGGCAATTGCAAGTTGAAAATCATTGAAGAAATAAGTCAGTACTAATAAAGTAATCGATAGCAAGGAAATTTATAATTTTTTTTTAAGAGAACAGAAACAAAACATTTGGAAAAAATCGAAAAGAAAGCCAGACGTACCAGTTGCAAGAATATTCTAATCATGGTGTGTTACATCAATGAAACAGTTGAAGTGACTTGATAAACTTGGATGTTTGGCCTCTAGAGTACGGTTCCTGTATTATCTAAACCTTAGCCCACATACAGTACTAATGTACTATACATTTCCACCCTTTCGTGATAGCAGTTAACATAAACAATAACATAATGTTCGAGATTTTATTAGAAACATTTCACAGTGGTCAACTGACTCCGACTGGACATATTTGTCAGCATCTCGGCAAAGTGTGGAGATACTAATGAAAGTTGAGCAGTTGACTTCTGACAACTGTTGTTTGTTGTCTTCGAGGATCAGCTGAAAGGTAGCGATTCATTATCTCGGTGAATTTCTCCATTTATTAAAGAATTTTATCTTCATACGCAGGGGCGGCTCGTGCATAGGCACTGCGGAACTGCAGCATCCCCAATTTTTCTCGATACATAAATATATTTATTAATTTATTTATATTTGCTTGTAATATTTAATTTTATCATCAACAATCCTATACAGTTCTCTTATTTTGTATAAAAAATAATAAAAATTCATCTTGTAGCACTTAGGAGGGCGCTAGCAGCACTGTGTTCACCACAGTGCCATATTGCTACGCAAGCATATGCACGTCATAGTGAGATGCGCGTTGTTAGCGTAATGCAGCACTGTCTGTCGCGCAGTTCCACTTTGTTTATATGCAGTTTGCGCCCGTAGTAGAGTGTTCGTAGTGCTTATCGTGTTTACTCCGTCTCTTTAAATATTTGGTCATTACAATTAAATACATAACATTAGTTATAGTTTTTATTTTAGAACATTATTGGGGTTATGATGATGGATTTTATTTTTAAGTAATTTTGAATTATACCAAACTGTATAATTTTATCGATAATAAACAATATTTTTTCATGTTTAATTTTTTTTTAAAATTTTAACCATAATTTTGATATTTTATCCAAACACGTATGAACTGCATTTACAGTGTGTATGTATATTTCGAAAGTTGTGGCACCCCACGATTTCAAGCCACGAGCCGCCACTGTTCATACGAATCTAATATAGGAAGATTGTACCAATAAAAGAAGGTAAAAAGGAAAAAAAAACTTGTAGTAAATACTGTTATGTTGGTGGAAATTATCGCAAGTTGTTGGAATAAACAGAAATATAGGTTAGTTGTGTAACATGCCCATAAGACAATGAATGTGATTATTTATATTCTTATTCAGATCATTTCTTATTCTGTATATTTGTTGTTATTATTATTATTATTATTATTATTATTATTGTTATTATTATTAGTTTTCTGAATGCAATGGATGAGCAGGAAACAGTTTTTTTGTAGTACATTATCGTATAATGTAGATGAAGGTGGTCTTTGCGAAAGTGATTCCTCATTCAGGTCACCACTTCCGTTTCGGAATACACAGCGCCACGTTTCCTGCTTAGGACGGATTTACCGTCCGAATACGTGAGATTTTGCTCCTGCCAAAAAAGACAAACAGGACGGAGAACACAGACACAATAGCCGTGATTCATGGCTTTATTTATTTAGAGATGTTATCAGCAGGCCAATCAACCTTCCTATCATTTCACATCAGTGTTTTATATCTATTGACGTTCGTTACGTTTATTATTGTCATATCTTATTTGATTAAATAGATTATTTATTTAGCATTTATTATTATTTATTTGCGTTCTTGTTGTTTCTGTCTTGTATTAAGTGTATAACGCAGTGCTGTCTGCAAAGTAAGTAAATGCACTCCAGAATTTCTGGATTGTTAAGTATTTCGCACATTAAAAAAAAATATTGGTATATCACAAACCTAACTAGATTTTAAAAAAAAAAAGGTTTTAGGTTATTGATCTCCACAACTTATTTCCACCCCCTACAATGAGCAAACAACTTCAGCCATTTTCTACGAAAACCGAAGTAAATAAATAATAAAAAATACATTAAGCTTCACATATAAAAATAACTGAGTGTTCTCTTTTTGTTGATTTAAATTTCATTTTTTTTTAATTTTTTCATAATATACTCTTGAAAATCGACTCATCGTGATGCTATTGGTCTTATAGATTCATTGAATGCTATTACAAATCCGGAATGTTTAGATCTGATCAGTATTACCAAATTACTGATCATTGTTCTGATCAGTAATTTGGAATTACTGATCAGAACAATGATAGACAGTCGAGTGAAGCAACTATGATCACAATGCGTCAGTGTATTATCTGCTGTTATCAATTTAATTTTGAACGTTTCAAAATAAATGACCATTTAGGATAGCTGGAGAAAAAAAACACCCGATTTCACAGTCAAAGTCAGATTAAAAACTGTCAACTATAGTGACTTTTTATGTCGGTCTTATTTTCTGTGATTCTTTGAATGTCAAAGCTTAAAGAAAAACAAAAGTCATGCTCTGCTGTCATAAAGGATCCTTTGTGAAATCTTTAAGATGATTCAAGTAAATTGGCACTATGGACAAAGGATAATGATTGTCAATGTAATGTTGCAAAATGCAAGGTTATGCACTTCCGTTTGAAAAGGTTGCATATGGTGTATCATATTGACGGTATTGGTTTGCAGGAAACTGATGAGGCTAGGGACTTGGGGAACATGGTGGACAAAGAGTTCAGAGGGCGTATTGCAAAAGTTTGTAAAATAGCTCAACGAATTACTTGGATGTTGAAAAACACACTAACAAGCAAAGATAAGGAAGTTATTATCCTTCTTTATAAGGCTATGATTCGCCACATCTTGACTACTGCGCACATATTTTGTCACCTGTGTTTCTTGCGGACCAGGAGGTGGTTGAAAGGTTCAGAGACTAGTGACCAACATGGTGACAGGTCTGTGGAATACTCCGTACGAAGATAGGATGAAGGTTTGTGTTACAAAGTTTAGATAGGCGGAAACACAAACCTTCATCCTATCTTCGTACGGAGTATTCCACAGACCTGTCACCTGTGATCTCTGAACCTTTCAACCACCTCCTGGTCCGCAAGAAACCCAGGTGAGTGACAAAATACACCGCTATTAAGACACTCTTATTGGTCCGCACACCCTTATTAACCATACTCTTATACAACTTCCATTCGTGGAAGTCGTATAAGAGTATGGTTAATAGGGGTGTGCGGACCAGATTTTTTGCGTGGAGAGTGGTGAGTGAATGGATTGCTAGAGTCGGTTGTGAGTTCCCTGACGGTGAATGGATTCAATGAGAGGTATGATAGAATTTGTGTGTATGATGGTTGATTTGGGTCTCACGATGAGTGTTCGGACTCCATGGCAATATATATATATATATATATATATATATATATATATATACATATACACACACACACACACACACATACACTAGGGGAGCTAAGCCCCCCTGGTATATATGCTCCCAATTCTCCGGAACTGGTAGGCAGTTTCTTCTTGAATTCTGATGATTCGAATTTTGAAGACTCAACACTCAGGGTAGCCCCTGAGTGTCGAATCTTCAAAAGGGGAAGTTCCTCTTCCCCGCCTACGGCGCCCAACCCCCCGAGTTCGGGACTGGTAGGCCGGTTCTCCTTGAATTCTGATGACTCGAATTTTGAAGACTCGACACTCAGGGTAGCCCCTGAGTTTCAAAACGACATACACAGGGAGGGGGGGGGTATACCCTAGTATATATATATATAAGAACATATTAGTAGCAGAGTTATGAATGTAACTTATGTTTCTTATATTCTTATATCCTCGTATGATCCTCATAAAATCCAGATATTCTTGTATTTAGAAAAGTGCTGCCAGCGCAGTTGTAGTTTTCACAGTTTGGTCATCCTTACTCCTGAAAGTAGACTGACCTATTTAATATGTATCTATTTCTTAGCAAGTTAAAACAAAACTAATCAGTAAGAAAGGGAGACTTAAGCAGGTGTAATACATTCCTTATATGAAGAGCACAAATTATCCCTATGAAGAAAAATTCCTGGTTACGCCAGTGCTGTTGTTCTTTCTTATGATCACCTCTAAGGGTCTACAGTGTTTTACGATCACGTTTGACGACCGAAATCGAAGAACTAATCCTATTCTTCCAAAATTAAAGCCATCCAAAGACTTTAGATTGCTACAGACAATCCTTTTTGAGTAGTGTGCTCTACATCTACCCTTATTAATGTAATGTTTTATTTGGAAAAAAGTAGGCTCATAAATTGAGAAAGGCCATTGAACATCAAAGACAAGTAATCCTACACGACACTTGAACCTCGAAAGTAGATTATGCTTCAGAAACTTTTCCCTTCAAAGATTATGCATTTAAAGACTTAAAATACATCTATTATGTTTTTATTTTACAAATAACACGCGTATTTTTTACGAAGGTATTATGAACTGTATATTATGCGATGTCTTATATTAAGGCATTACTTTTATCACTATTTTATCGGCAGAATTTCCGTGGTATTGGCTGCACAATGTTTATGAAAGAAATAGCAGTAGCGAGCTTTACGTTTTCGACTTCTTAATACTAATCCACTGCTCCGAAGTTGTATCTTTTAGTACTTATTTGTAATACAAATCAAGTAATAAAATACGCATAGCTCGGAGGAATTAAGCATTCATTGCATTGTAGGATATAAGTTAACCAAGTCACTTGGAATCAAGGAGGTAACCACAGGAAAGATACAGTGCTTAACACTTTCATTGCCAAGCTGAAAATTGGAATTTCGTGCGGTGGCCGATTTTTTTTAATTTTATTTTTTATTTAGTTAGCAACGTCCACGCGATAACGCGTGATCGGCCGTTTGGTGAGAACTCGCATCGCGTGATCGCGCGATATCGTTCATTGCCAAGCGGAAAATTGGAATTTCGTGTGGTGGCCAACTTTTTATTATTTTTCTTTATTTAGTTAACGACGTCCACGCGATAACGCGTGATCGGCCGTTCGGTGAGAACTCGCATCGCGCGATATCGCGTGATTGGCAATGAACGTGTTAAACGATCTAGGGATTGAGGGATTCTCTAAGGGATTCAGCGAAAGATTGTTGCGCGTGAAGATGGAGGGCGGGGTCGGAATCATAGTTATTGGTGTTTTAGATGGTTTATTGCTAATAGTCATTCGTTTGAAAAAAAAATATGGATTTATAGTGAGTGGCTGAGTCCATAATAAAAGGAACACAGTTATTAAATTGTCGGCCTGGTTTTAACTCGCTGTCCAACCAGTAGATTGCGATTTCAAACCCTGCATGGGAGGGATGTTTGCGAATGCCTTTAAGTTGGAGATGAATTTCATCACCACCCGTTTATTAAGCATCAGCTGTATATTTAAATAAGAAAGCTATTTAATATGGGCATACTTCCAGTGTTAACCTATGTGTCCTGAAAAGCTCTATTATTTCTAGAGCAGGATTTCACATTAAATAAAAAAAAATAACAACAAAAGTTAATTTAAAAATCTCTTAGCCCGATGTTTCTTCGATGGGAGTCACATAAAAATGTATGTTAATAAAATCGAATGATCAGAACTTCCTTTTGCATAATTATCGATACCGATTTCAGATTTATTGAAAAAAGATGTAGAAGAAAAAAACATTTCAATATTTTATGAACTGCTAATACTGACGCGGTGAAATTGGGACACGAACTGCACATGTTTTCAGTGGAGCATATCTGTGGTTTAGAAAGTGGGTCAAGATACGTAAGAATGCCTCATCAGGGAAGAAAAATAACAGCAGAAATGGCATTATCATGTTTGATCAATTATGCAAAGAATTGCTGTACGAGTTCAATTCTTTGTAATAATCCAATAGTGGGTTACATGGATGACTGGATCTTTGAGATTCTTTGCTGCGTATTTGACATTGGGAATGCGCTCACAGAAATTCGTTTTACTGTTATCTGATCGAACATTATTACTAATGTGACCTCATTCTCTTCTCTTTTCTATGGGGGATATGTATAATTCATAGTAAAACAACTCGAGTTCGTTTCTTTTTTTCTTTAATCTGTTGCGAAGTATCGGAAATGGCTAATGTTTTGGGGAAGAAGATAATGGCGACTTAAATGAGAAGGGAGGAAATCCTGTGTCACAATAATTTAGTGAGAAATAAGTTATGTCTTACCAGATACCAAACAGGACATAATCTGTTATTCCTATCTGTTGGAAGAGTTAGCGGTATGTTTAAATAAAGCTATTTAATATGTGCATTCTTCCAATGTTTACCTATGGAAGTGAGACATGGGCAACACTGAAAAACAGGAAGATAGATTGCCTGGCCCAAAGAGCTTGCAGAGAAGAATGCTTCACATAACTAACGAGGATACGGGGGAAATATCAGCATTAGAGAGATGACAGTGGCGGTTCGTGGCTTGAAATTGTGGGGGGTGCTAAAACTTTCGAAATATACATACACACTGTAAGTACAGCGTATACGTGTTTGGATAAAATATCAAAATTATGGTAAAAATTAAAAGAAAAAATATTGTTTATTATCGATAAAATTATGCAGTTTAGTATAATTCAAAATTGCTTAATAATAAAATCCATTATCATAACCCCAATAATGCTCTAAAATAAAAACTATAACAAATGTTATGTCTTTAATTGTAATGTCCGAATATTTAAAGAGACGGAGTAAACACGATAAGCACTACGAACACTCTACTACTGGCGCAAACTGCATATAAACAACCGTGGAACTGCGCGACGGACAGTGCCGCATTACGCTAATAGTTCACATCTCACTATGACGTGCATATGCTTGAGTGCGTAGCAATATGACACTGTGGTAAACACAGTGCTGCTAGCGTCCTTCGCGCTCCTAAGTGCTACAAGATGGATTTTTATTATTTTTTATACGAAATAAGAGAATTGTATAGGATTGTTGATGATAAAATTAAATATTACAAGCAAATATAAATAAATTAATAAATATATTTATGTGTCGAGAAAAATTGGGAGTGCTGCAGTTCCGCAGTGCCTATGCACGAGCCGACCCTGGTAGAGGATATTGTGAAGTACTGCAAAGCATGCAAATAGAAATGAACTGACCGCATTAGTAGATTAACAAACGAAAGATGGACAAAACTAAGCGCTAAGTGGATACCAAGAGAAGGAAAGAGAAACAAAGAAAGATCTCCAAAGAACAAGCTAGAGGGATGATCTACACCATCCCTCTAATAATACACCATCCTCTAATAACCATCCCTCTGATGGAGATGGTGGACATCTCCATTAGCTGAAGACAGAAAGGACTGGAAATTTCAGGAGGAAGCCTGTATCCAGAAGTGAATGGAAAGTAGCTAAAATAATAAGAAAAACGTATGCCCAATCCCCATGATAGCGAGCCATCTCAGGGGATTCTGTTAAGCAGTGAATAAATGAAATTATCCACTGATTTACAGGATTTCGTTTTTCATATCGGAAAAACAACATCCTCATTGCGGTTAGAAGAATAATAACAGAAATGTGAATGGAAATATACAGTGAAACGCTTGAGATCATAATGAAATAAAATTATGTGTTATCTTTTAGTGTTATCGTAGCAATTCGTGATTGCACATGTCAAAAAGATTCCATTATGTTAATGTGCTATTAATAAATTTAGTGATTCGTTGTGTTTCACGTCTTTTGAAATAATGATCCCGGAGATGCTTCAATAGTTCAATAGCCTAATTGGAAATGACTCTCGTAGCTACAAGTAATCACTTGTATATTAGCGACTTTATGAATTTTTTTTCTTTCCCTTTCAAGTGCTTTTCAGCTTTTGGAGAAGAGGGATAAATGAATTAAACATGAATTAAACAGGGAATAGAAGGGATACTGCGCTTGGTTAAGAAGAATTCCTGGACAATCAGGGAAGTTTAGCATGGAATATTCTTGTCGTATAGAAACCAGGCGTCATAAGACCGTTTGCAAAACCTTTTTCGACGAGCCTGCATCTTGAAGACATTCCAGATAGTTCTGTAGGCACGCGGACTCTACTTTCCGAAGAAATTCGTGATATTATTTGTTGTGCGCGGTAAAGAAGGCTATCAGCATTGCCTTCACATCTTTAAAAGGAATCTGATTCAAATATTTCTTGAATCCACTCGACAATGTTCCTTCTCATAGGGTTGGTGTAACAATTCATAAATTTCTGTGCAGTATCGTTGTTAGGACAGATGCCGCGCCTAGGCAAGCACTATTTCGCAGCTCCTAAATTTAAGAAAATATGCAAAATAATAATAATAATAAAGGAACGGTGTTTTTTATGGTTGAGATACAATTTTCCGAATTTTGCTGCTCTCCAAACTCGCCCTCCTAGACATTGTTTAGGTGCTTAGTGGGTTACTGTACTTTGCTTTTGTTGTGGCTGTTCTACTAAGTCTGCGACAGAATTTTTCGAAGAGAAACTAACAACATATTAACTAGCAATCCGATGGAATATTTGGGAAAATCTCACAAAGCCAACTGCTTTGGAAAGATGGCGATAGGTTGATTCAGTCGTAAGAGTGAGTGTTTTCCACATGCGCATTGTAAAATGGATATGCTGAAAGAGCGATGTGTGTATGTGTGCGTGCGTGCGTGCGTGCGTGCGTGCGTGCGCATCACATTCTGTTGCAGACTTAGTAGAACAGCTTTACTTTTGAATCTGTCTAGAACGTGAAGTACCTTTTCAGGACAATGGGACCCCTATTGGCCTCATTGCCTTAGTTACCTTTACCTCATTTCTAATTCCAAACAGTTCAATCCAACACTGCCTAATCTCTTAACTCACGAAGACTATGTCAAGTCTAAGATTCATTCGTAGCACCAAATGTCCAAACAGCTAGTTAAACTTCTCAAAATTTTTCGATGAGGAAAAGGGCATCTTATGTGACAAGCAGATTATATCACATTACTCTGAACGAAACATCAATTCTTTTCGATAATTGAGGCGGTCTTCAAAACGCAAGGCAGAGGAATTATAACTCATCATTTGGTATACGAACTTCATTCATTATCTCATTCTTTGAACCTACGGCCAATTTTTTGTCATATGTACTGTAGACATAATCCCTTCTAACCAGAACGAAGTTATTGTGAAGTATAATTTCGTCCTTGCAAATGGTTTGAATGAATCAAATATTGAAAAGACCCCCCCCCCCGAATTTTTTTTTTTTTTTTAAAGATTACAGATACCAAATTTTGATAAAAATCTCTACAGCCAGATTTCCAGAATAACTTTACTGTTAAAGGAAGGATGGACAAAACCAATGTAATCAGTGCTAATACATTTTGTGAAACGCACCAGAAAAAGACACAAAATGTCGCAGTGACTCACTTTATGCAAATTGTTGTGTAAGACTTGACTGAATAGAATCAGCAAAAAAAAAAAAAAAAACTGAATCAAAAATAGAAAACAAGGTAGTTTTTTTTTTTTTTTTTTAGCTTACATTTCAGCTAGAGCAAGACAAAAAGTTAGATTTCAGTTAGAGCAAATACCAAAAAGTTAGATTTCGGCTGGAACAGCAAATGCTTTAACATTAGATTTCTGCTGTAGCTTTCAACTTTTGCTATAGCAAATGCAATGACATTAAATCTAAATTTGGCATTAGATTTCATATATATATATATAGTAGTTGACTGATGTGACGTCATGTTTCTTTCGCTATAGTAGCTTCTGCTTGCACGACAAAATAGTCGTATATTTCATTGTCAAGAAAAATAGGTTGAGATGGCATAACTAAGTGGTAAGAGGGGTGCCATTGCTTTCAAACGCCACTTTGTGCTATTACTTCCTGCTTTAGAATCAAGCCAACCTACAAATTTTTCAAAAACAAGTATATACGCATATAAATCACAATGTAAAAGATATTTTGGTATGATGAGGATGCTCATATATTCAAGTTGTGAAGATAAATTTAACTCATTATTTAAATTTCCACGTCATTGTTTAAATTGTCTTCAAACTCCGGATAGTCCCAGCATCTACGCTGATATCAACTTTGATGTAATATGAATAGTTCACAGAAATGAAACCACTTTTATCCAAAAATAAAAGTTTCAAACGATATTTCATTATCTCTCCAAGATATATGGAACGATATATTAAAATCTAATGGAAAATGATACTTTTGTTGGATTTTAAACAGTAAATGGATTTTAAGTGCAGTAAAAAAGATACCTTTTAATGAAGTTCTTACTTTGTCTCTCTTTTTTTTTTTTGTTTATAAGTTAAACAGTTTACCTCAGCAAACCAGACGGCAAATACACACATTCGACAGACAATTGACACAGAGGAAAAAAATCACCTTTTACTGTTTTATTTTCCGAAAGCATTCACATAAATGGGTCATCATTCAGTTAGAGACGTTTATAATAATGAAAAACAGAGTGTCATATGTATTTCTTACTCAGTGATTATATTCTTAGTTTCATGTTTCGTCTGGAAAATATCTTCGAGACTACTGGCTTCGATTTTTTTTTTTTTTTTTTTTAATATTGATAAAAATGCTATTCTTCTCATATCATGAATATTACACAAATATAATTTGAATAATTTTATTCAAGTTATATTTGTATAATTCCATTTACTACATTATTAAAAGTGCGAGATTGATTTACATAATTCATAATTATGTAAATATAGTAACTAAGGATAGTTAATAAAAGGTGATAGCATACTGTTTTCAGTTTATTGAGATTCTTCTTTTTATTAATTGATAAAGTTTATAATCACAAATTTGAAGTGACTGACAGTACGTTATGATTATTGATAATTAGCACTGTATTATTATTGTTATTAATTTTGTTAATTATTATTTTTTAGAATAATACCCCGCTAAATGTTAAATAATAATAATAATAATAATTGAGGAGTTGTGTGGCATTGTTTTTGAGTATATACACTTACCGGCCACCGAATTAGAAAAATTTATTTAATATCGTGTTGGACCTCCTTTAATCCGAATTACAGCAATATGCGGTTTGACATAGATCCCGCAAGGTGTTGGATTGCATCTACGTCTACAACATACCAGACGTTCACCAGTAAAAAATTACTGTTTTTCTAACATGTCCCATACATTCTCAATGGGGTTCGGATCCGGGTGTGTGGTGACCAGGGAATATGGTGGAAGTCGCTGTCATGCTCGCTGAACCACTTCTGAATAATTCTTGCGCAATGGACGGTAGCATTATGGTCCATGAAACAACCGCCACCTGCTGGATAAAAAAATCAGCATTGCGTGATGGATTTGATCGGCAACAATGTTCAAATATTCCTTGGAGGACAGCCAACCTTCCAGGAATAATAGGGGACTCGTTTTGTACCAAAAGAACATGTTCCACCATGACTCCACCTCTAGAATCTGCAGTTGTGTTTACAAGGCAAACTGAGTTCATTGCTTTATGGGGCTCCGCCAAACTCTGCCTACCGGCGGTGCAGAACAAAGTGCACCGTAACTCGTTAGACCATATTGACTTTTTTTTTTTTTTTTTTCACTTTTTCAGTGTCCGGTCGCGGTGTTTCTGACACCATTGTAGACATTAACAATACCAATCTCTACGCAGATTCCCTCCTCTCAGACGACGGCGATTCGTTACTGACCTTTCTTAGGAACACAGTTACGCCTCTTCGACAGGGAAAGTGCTTTTTTTTTTTTTTTTTTTTTTTTTCGATTAAAAACCCGGGATAGCTCACCTTTGAGAAACCAGTCAGCTCTGCTGTTTTCTAAACCGTGGCTCCAGCCAGATGGGCACCCACAATAAGTTCTTTATCGAACTCCAAAAGATCCTTTGTTTTTCCCATTGTGATCAACACTGTTGACAATTACTGAGCAGCAGCAGCATTCTTAAATAGTTGCCCCACAAAAGAAAGATAAGAAAAGGATAAGAATGAAAGAACAGAATATTTCGAGATTGAAGCGAAAAAAATGCTAGATGAAAGATGATTCTAGTTCTTTTTTGATTTTCCCGAGTTAGTCAATCTTTGGCGCATGTAAGTCGGGTTTCATTTGTCCGAAAATTAAGTTTTTTAAACCAGCACCAGCTTCCGCAGCTCATTCGGTATAGATTAGCCCCTTGCTTAAAAAAACACGATTCGAATTTCGTGTATGATGTGAGCAACCATTATCAGGTGTTTGCAATCAAATGGTGAGTTTATCGGTCTCATACAGAGGAGGAGGTTTTTCCTCCTGGAAACTTGGGTTTCTCGTCTCTCAAAACCAGCAACCCAACCAGAAAAAGAAATGCGGTATACAGACACGAGACACTGTGGAATAGGGATTAACCACCGTATTACTTCGGATTCGGTTTCGAACATCTGCATGGTAAAGTGTGAATCTATGCGTAAGCGTAAATCAGGAAGGAAAGAAGCCAGCAGCTCAGAAAAAGTGATCCTCGAACTCGCACTATTTCAAACAGTAATACCAGTTAGAGTTTAGGATCACAAGATGGTGGCAGTTATCTGCCATACTCTTCTTTGAAATCTTCCAAATGATCGAAAGCCACGAATTCAACTGCAGCGATGACTAAGGATAGATACCGACTGTGTCCGATTTTCAAAAGTTGGTTAGGATTAAAGGAGTTCCTCACATTCTCTTTGCAAAAGTAAAAGGCTTTAGAAGATTTATTCATTATTACTTATAACATTTTCCCTCAGTATATTTTCAATGTATTTTATTGTTACTTATGTCAAAGTTTGAAAGAAGTTTCTTAAAAATTTAAGAGATTTTAATTTCTTAAGATATTCATTTCTAAAAAATAAGAAATTCTCATCTCTTATTTTATTTTATTTTTACATCACAGCAAAGTAAAGGTAACTAACAAAATCTACAACCTAACAGTGCCGTGTGTGTGTGTGTGTGTGTGTGTGTGTGTGTGTGTGTGTGTGTGTGTGTGTGTGTGTGTGTGTGTGTGTGTGTGTGTGTGTGTGTGTGTGTGTGTGTGTGTGTGTGTGTGTGTGTGTGTGTGTGTGTGTGTGTGTGTGTGTGTGTGTGTGTGTGTGTGTGTGTTTGAAGCTGAGGAGGATATGGATGTAATGTATCTGTACGGAAAGGCTAAAGGTGTAAGTCAGCCACAAGAGAAATCTGATCTTGACTATAAATTCTGTCTTACGAGAAATGAGACAGTAAGACAGGTACATTATTATTATTATTATTATTATATTTCTGTGAACAAATTCTCATATAATGATCCTGTAACATTATATCAGAATTTCCAACTAATGTTCACAGAAATATACCAAAAAGCAACAAAGCCTACACAAACGAGGCGACAAACAGATAATAATCCATGGATAAATGGCAACATATTAAATAATATTACTGTAAAAGAAAATCTATGGAAACAACTAAAAAAGTCACCCAGTAACACACATTTACAAACCTTATACAAAAACACAAGAAATCAACTAACAACAAAAATTCGTAGAGCAAAAAGACACTACTACTTCTAAAAATTCATGGAATATAACGACAACATGAAGCAAATATGGGTTACACTTAACGAATTAGTAACTCGAAAAAAAAAAATTTTAATTTTTTCAATAAAATCTTGTGCTGATTTTATTGCAAAACGTTTCGGTCAGAATACAAACCAAGAAGACTCATTAAACCATTCCTTTACAAACAATATCACACAACTCAAAAAAGACAAACTACCAACGATCAACAAAAAACTACCGACACAAAGTCAAAAACAAACTATGTATTTTTCACCTGTAACAAAACAGGAACTGAAAGAAGCACTCTTACAGCTAAAACCAAAGACCACTCCAGGAATAGACGAAATAAGACACACAGACCTTTTAACACACTTTGAACAAATAAATCCAATACTTTTGAGACTCGTGAACATAATATTCGACACTGACATTATTCCACAACAACAAAAAACTGCAATAATTACCAATTTACAAACATGGTAAAAGAAACGATACTCAGAACTACAGACCAATAGCTACCCTACCAGTCATTTCAAAAATTCTAGAAAATTATCACCCACTCTATTCAATATATACATTAACGATGTTCATAACCTCGCCATTAGAAGTCAAATATTTCAGTACGCAGATGACACCGCACTACTAGCAATCCACACAGACATCAACACACACCAGACTACAGAACTATTTACAGAAGTACAACATCATCTCACAAAACCAATACGGCTTTCAGAAAACAAAAAGCACCATCACTTTATTAGAAGACATTGCCGACGCAATAAGCAAAGCCCTCGATAAAAACAAGTACGCCGTCCTTATACTGCTTGACCTAACCAAAGCATTTGATACACTTGAACATGACATACTACTCACCAAACTATACTCAATAGGTATAAGAGAAACACTGCATACAAACTCTCAAATCTCTCAAAAAGAACACAACTAACAAAAATAGGTACATGTAACAGCCGGGGTATACAAATAAAACACGGTTTCCCTCAAGGTGCCATATTATCACCCACTCAATTCAACATGTACATCATAACCTGGCCATAAGAAGTCAAATATTTCAGTACGCAGATGACACCGCACTTCTAGCAATCCACACAGACATCAACACGCCTCTCTCCAAAGCACAACAAGACCTAATTGAAATCACAACATACTTTACCAAAACGCAATTGTAATCAACGGCACCAAAACACAAATGTTAATAATACACAACCCGAGAATCATGCGGCCCGCACCACTATCTATACACTGTCACACATACCGCTGCATTAACAACAAAAATACCTGCCAATGTCCCGAAATCAAACCTGTAACAACGCAAAATACCTTGGTCTTTACATAGATTGCCACCTTAAATGGACAAAACATATAGAATACCTACATATCAAACTCCGCATCATCGCAGCAAAACTCTTCCAAGTAAAAGACATTATTCCATCTAACATTAAAAAATAAATAAATTAAATAAAATAAAATAAACTCCCATATCACGGTATCTGCGAATCCCTACTCAGATACGGTATAACAGTCTATGCAAACACATCAAACAGCCACCCAACAAAATTAGAAATATCATCATCATGCGTATCAAGGATTTAGGCCTTGCGTGGCCTGTTCCGGCCTTAGAAGTCATCTTTGAATCGTTTAAGAGGAAGTCCTGGTTTTCTTTTTTCTAATGGCTTGTACTTTAAGGCTTGTTTTGGTAATCTTTCTGTTTTCATTCTTTGAACGTGTTCCATCCATTTATGTTTATATTTTTTTAATTTTTTCTATTACTGATTCTTGGTTTAATTCTTTCATAATTTCGTTTCTTTTGTGATCAAATAGAGTTTTTCTCATAAACTTCATTTCTGCTGTTATTAATCTTTGTTTGTCTTTTTGTTTTATTGTCCGGATTTCGATTCCATACGATAGTGCTGGTAGGGCTAGTGTATTGTATACTTTTAGTCTGGTTTGTTTTTGAACTAGGTTTGGTTTAAACATAGAGTTAATTACACCTGTTATTTTTAAATATTTTGCAATTTTTATTTATATCTTTTTCATTTTCATAAGTGATCATACATCCTAGGTAGTTAAATGAATTCACCTGTTCTAAGATCTTGTTATCTATTACTATTTTAGTTCTTGCTGGATCGTGTCCTTTAAAGGCCATAGTTTTTGATTTTTCCGTTGATATTATCATACCATAATCTTTGGATATCTCATTTAGATTTAAAATACCTTTCTGTAAGTTATCTTCAGAATTTGTAATTATTATTTGGTCATCGCAAAAAGGAGAGTGCTTAAGTTCACAGTAGGAGAAAGTTCAATACCTTTTGATGGAAATTTTTATTCCATTTTATTATTATTTCATTTAAGTAGATATTAAAAAGAGTTGCTGAGAGGGGACATCCCTGTCAGACCCCTTGGTTTATCTCTCTCGTATACGATAGCTCATGATTTAATCTTATTTGTATTTGATTATTTTCATATATACTTGTGATAGCTTTTAGGATATTATTTGGTATTTGTCTTTCTTTTAATATGTTAAATAATATGTTTCTTTTAACTTTGTCAAATGCTTTTTCAAAGTCAATAAATGCAATATGTGTTTCTAAATTGTATTCTCTTCTTTTCTCTATTATTAATTTTAGGCAAAAGGCTGGGTCTATACATGATCGTCCTTTTCTAAACCCATTCTGTACTTCTAAAATAAAGTTTTCGGAATATTTCATTAGTTTACTATTTAAAATTCTGCTATATATTTTGTAACAGGAATTTAGTATGCTTATACCTCTATAGTTTTTAGGGCCATCTCTACTACCTTTTTTAAAGAGAGGAATCACAATTGCTTTTTTTCATTCTATTGGTGGGTTACCAGTTGTATAAATTTTATTTAAAAATAATAGGAGTCTTTCTTTGGATCTTGATCCTGCATATTTATACAGTTCTGAACGTAGCCTATCTTGTTCAGGTGATTTTCCGTTTCTTGTTTCTTTCAGGCTGATTTCTAATTCTTCTTTAGTTATTTCCTTTTCATTTTCATTAAGTGTTTGCCAGTTATCTTTTTTAAAATATTTATCTATCCACAATTCTGTATAGAAATATAGAAATTCTTCTAATTTCAATTCGGTGCTTAATTTTATGTTTTCTTTAGTATCTACATTTAGATGTTTCAAAATCTTATATACATCGGGTCTTATTTTATATAAATCATGTTCTAAATTAGAAACGAATTTGTTCCATGATTCTCTATGTCTTTTTCTGACTTCTCTTTTAGCTATGGCTCCTATTCTTTTATATTCTATTTCATCTTCTAATCTTTTACTGCTGAACCATTTATGATAGGCTTCTTTTTTTCATTTTGATTATTTCTTCGATTGTATCATCCCATATCTTCAGTTTTTTCCTTTTATTGAATTTTTTGGTCTTTCCTAAGCTTTCATTTGCTGCTGCATTCAGTATCGTTTTTATATTAAGCCATTCTATTTCTATTTCTTCATTTTGTTTTATTTTATCTAGATACTGGTTAATTCTTTGTTCATATAGCCATTGTATATTTGTGTCATTTAATAGTCTAGTTTTATATACAAATGTTTTAAATTTTCTTTCTGTTCTTGTTACTTGTAGCCATTTAGGTGGTAATCTTAATTTTATTTTAACAAGGAAGTGGTCACTGCTTATTTCATATCCTCTGTGAACTCTAACATCTAATGAAAATTTTGATGTCTTTTCATTTAATATAAAGTAATCTAATATTGATTTCCATCCTCTTGCTGCCCAAGTATATTTATGTATGTCTTTATGTTTATAGAAGGAATTCATTATTTTTAGGTTATTATAAACTACAAAGTCAATCAATTTTTTACCATTCCAGTTTAGAGTATGTTCTCCATGTATTCCTATATTATTATTAATTTTCGTGTTTCCAATTCTTGCATTTAAGTCTCCTGCTAAAATTACGAAATCATTTTTATTTATTTTATTATATATGTTTTGTAGCTGATTATAAAATTCAATATTATCCTATTCTCTTCCTTCTTCTGGGGCATATAAATCAATTGTTGTTAAATAACCTCTATTTTTATTCTAGCTTCTATTATGCTTTCATTCCATAATTTATAATGTTTTAACTGTTTTGAAAGGGAGTTATGAATCCAAATCATGACTCCTGCTTGTGCTCTTTGGTCTCTGTCAACTCCACAGTATATCACATTAAAATTTTCAGTTCTCATGGTTCCTTTTAATTTCTTTTTTGTTTCATAGATTACTACTATTTTAAAATTTCTTTTATTTAATATTTGGTCTAATTCTATTTCTTTATATGCTATTCCTCTTACATTCCAGTTTGCTATATTTTGTCGTTTCCATTTTCGTTTTACCTCTTCCAGGATCGTTTTCCATAGATTCATTCCGCTTACCTTTATCTGTCAGCTTAAAAGTAGAATTATGTTCTCCATGTCAGGTGACTAGCCTGACGATGGAACAGTTCAGTGGTAGGGCTGCTACCTTAATGCTTCTGAACTAGCCTTCTTCCAAATTTAAACCCATAGGAGGAATAGGGTATATTGAAGGGGAAAGAGTAGATTATAGGAGAATAGAGTAGAATTATAGGAAAGGTTTATAGAGGGGACATAGTTGTAAGGCCAAGAAATGGAAAGACCCCATGGTCCTCGAGTACTCTAATAGCATAAGGGTCATAAAATAAGAAAATTGACTGATTAGGTCTGATAGGAAAGATTAAAGTGAGTGGATCTTCCTCAAAGTAGAAGAAGAAGAGGATAGATCCAGCTAGGGGTCCATGGGAGTGCCACTTCCCTTACAATCAAGATGATTTCCCCTTATTGCCCTGTTGGTCCACGAGTCCTTATTCAGTATATTCGGACCACCCCACCATATATAAATATATATACACACACATACATGGTGGGCCCCTATCCGCCACTCAAGGGACGCGCTCCCTAGGGGTTACAGGGTCCTCCCCCCCGAGAGAATTAGAAATATTACATAGAAAAATTGTGTCAACAGTGATTTGGACACCAATATCCGACCAGCAGATGACGATACACAGAATCCTGAGCATTAAAAATCTGAAGCACTACATAATACTACTAAGGAATTACTTCAACATCACCTATCGAAACAACAGAGACACATATCGTATAATATGACCCACAACGACTCTCTACATCCCTACACCCTTCAACAACTCATACGATTCTTTTGTGAGATCACGTCAGGTACCCACGCTACTCAACAACCTACCAAGAAATGTAAAACACGTAGATAACTACAGAACATTAAAACACGAACTCTGGAAAACATACCAACAAAGTTAAGATACCATTAACACTAATATACACATCACAAATTACCAGCATCCAATGCCTACATCCCATCCATAAACAGTAATAACAACATAAATAGTGAAGGCTAATCCCACTCTCTTCATAAAAGCTAACCCAAGCTTCGAAGTAGGTGAGATTAATTCGCCTCATTCATCTACACCTAATCCTCAAAATCAAAGACTGCAAATTATGTAACAAAACAGTCAGTACGATGTATAATAATAATGAAGATACTGATATAAAAAAAGTATATGAGTTGTTGAAGGGTGTAGGGATGTAAAGAAATATTGAAAAGAAATAATGTGCCTTAAACTGCGTACAGAATATTGTAGAGAGCATCAAGTGTAATATGCATTAATTGTAAATATGTAAATACTCTTGTTGTAGAAAGTTTTTTTTTTTTTTAACCTTGGGTATACTATACGTTAAAGATACCAAGCAATTTTATAAACTTGGTTTTAATCCCTTTTCCCAAGTAAGCAAACAAGCAGATAAGTCAAGTTATTTTCAGGTCTGAGGCAATTCGTGGTAAAGGTGGAGTAAGCTCTGATCACTTTCCTTAGTATCTCCCATAATGCAAAGCACATCTCCTTGTGGACATATGATTAAGGGAAGGACCACTACCCAGACCGGTTTCGACCTTTATTGAGGTCTCATCAGTGGGAGCCAGACCCTGAGATGCCAAGATTGAAGTAATGCAGAACATAAATTTTACCTATACAAGATGCCACAAGGTGCTTTGACCTTATTAAATAAAAATCTTAGGATGAGAGAAAGATGTAGAAAGTTTTTTTTTTTTTTGCCTTGGGTATACTATACGTTAAGGGTACACCTATACGGGTATACTTGTATAGGTAAGATTTATAAGTTCTGCATTACTTCAACCTTGGCATCTCAGGGTCTGGCTCCCACTGATAATACCTCAGTAAAGGTCTTAACCGGTCTGGGTAGTGGTCCTTCCCTTGATGCATATCATCATACATGTCCGTAAGGAGATGTGCTTTGCATTATGGAAGATACTAAGGAAAGTGATGCGAACTTAGTCCACCTTTGCCACGAGTTTCCCCAGTCCTGAAAATACTTCAGACGCAAACTTGACTTACCTGCCTTGTTTGCTTACTTGGGAAAAAGGATTAAATCCAAGTTTATAAAATTGCTCGGTATCTTTAATGTAAATACTCTTTAATGTAAAGACTGTACGATGAAAATAGAAAAATTGTTATTTTATACATAATATGTAAACATGCAAAAAATTTCTGTAATAATCATATGTATGTAATTTATCTGAGACATTATCATATTATTATTATCCATTATTCAAAAATTCCGTGTAATCTTCATTGTTAATATTAGAAAAACACGTGTTGTAAATATAGATGCAAAAAAGTATTTTTTTTTCAAAATTCTAATTGAAATGCAATGTAGAAAATGAATCACATATGCAATACTTAGTGCTGAATTTTGTAAAAATTGCAAGTTGGAATGTCACTAAAGATGATTATTGTAATTGTGTAAATATTTTAGAAATAAAAAAAATATTATTTTTATTATTATTATTTGATGCATTAAGTGCACAAGAATTATTTGATACATTAAGTCCTCACCAATTATATAAACAGTTATGGATGATCTTGAAACTTGAATCATTTGGGGGTGATACAACGTTTGTTAAATGAAGAAGAGGAATGGGATGTACTGTCATCAGCAAGACTGTGAATAGTATTTGAACTCAACGAGATAAGGTCATTAATGTAAAAGAAGAACAGTGTGAGGAAAAGTATAAGTGCCCTGGTGTACTCCGCGAGTAAACGACAGAGAGAAAGCCGACAACTCAGTTGCAAAGTGCAGAAGGCAGACCATAAGATGCAGTAAGCAGGTCTCTATGGCAGTAGAAATACCAAGAAGAAAATTAATGTTCGCATAAAAGCAATAATCTCTTAGAACATTTATACAAAAAAGAGTTGTACCTTGCTACATCGACCGAATCTAAACAGAAACGACGACCTTAAATTATCCCTATTATGGGAAATAGTTCATCAAATTTCTTCAAATTCCAGAATTAACTTAAATTTAAATATATTTTTATTATTCATTATTAAATCTTGTTAAAGTTATTTTTTACTAGACCATGACGCTTTACATCATGTATCAGTTCGCGCGTGTCACTGTTGAATATACCAGTTTCTGTTCTTGCTGTTTAATTTAGAAGTCATACCGAAGATAGTATACTGACTGTAATTATCTTCATTTAGATAAATTTAATTAATTAAGATAATGCATTAATTAAAAAGATTTTATTGCATTTTCCCCTGTCTTTTTTTTTTTTTTTTACATTATACTATATGTCCTAACACGCGCTCTTTGCACTTACAGATCTGTCGATATAAACATTAAAATCTTCACATAGAATGTGAGTAGGTACAGTTTGTCAAGTGTATGTAAAATAATATAAATTTTTAAAAATTTGAAAGAATGCAATGGCACATCGATAAATTAATCATTTTAATAAATTAATTAAATTATTTTTTTGATAAGTATGGAATATTACTGTTAGATCCCTACAAGATTTTCATAATCGCATCTAGAACTTGAGGGAAATTTTCAACAAAAATGACCGCAGGGTGTTATTGTTAAGTCGGTAGAAAAGAGCAGAGTCTACTCCACCCACATTTGTCTGCACATCGGCCTGCCAACTTGTTTTCGTTTGCTTGAAATTCCTGCCAATGCTCTCACTCAGAATACATATTATCAGTGTGACCAAAAGCCATTAAATAATGTTGAAACGCTGTACAGGATTATAGAAAGGGTTTACAGTTTCATCAAGCAACACTTTTTTGTTTTGTTTTCTCCTGAATGCTTTTAACTCAGGAATATGGTTAGGCTTACCCAGGGCCGGCGGAAGCGGACATGCAGAGCATGCGGGCGCCGCTACGAAGGGGGCGCCGCAGGGCGAGGCACGGTTCATAAGTTCATTTTTAAGAAACAAAATTTTTATCATAAAAACCAAAAAATTCTTAGAATGATCAATATTAAAATAAATAAGGCCGAATACACCGAATAAAAATTTAAAAAAATTATATATTGCCGCCTCTTTGATCAGTCGGCTGTTTACAATTTTGCAGCGAGAGCAGGCTAAATGCTTGCCTGCAGATTGTTGTGTCTACTGCAGTCTATCTAAAGTGAAACGGTGAACGGTTTTTATGCACAGAAACGAATTTTCGTACAAAACATTTTGTTGCTAGTTAACCAGTCATATGGTACGCATCTCAGTAGGCTACTGACAGTAGCGCAGTGCGGACTATTATTTCGTCTCTGTGTCGTATTGGGTAATAATTTCTTGTGGGTATAAAATAGAAATGGAATCAAAAATTAAAAAAAAAAGTTATCCGGTGCACAAAATCGTAAGCGTCATGCTGCGAAAGAAGCAGATATTAAGAAACAAACTGGGGCTCTTAATAAATTTGTTAAAAGATTAAAATATTCTGATGCAGATTGTAACCAACTCGATACATCAGAAATCAGAGTTGAAGAACCGTGCACATCACCCAGTTTGCATGAAAGTACTATTGCAACTATTGAACAAGACAACAAGACGCGTGATTTAAGTGAAAAACAGTTAGAAGAATTAGTTGTAGTTGACCACGAAACTAACACATTGATAGTCTCTGTAAATTTAGAAGATCCAGGTGAATGGGGAAATATTGATGAAAAATTACGAGTTGTTTTAATTCAAATGGAGCCTGTTCAAAAGAAAAATATAATATATCCCAGAGATACATATGGTCGTAAATTTGGCGACACGTATTATAAAAGAAAAATGGAAAACGGGGAGCTCGTGCCAAGAACATGGCTCATTTATTCCGAAACTCTGTTTTTTGCTTTTGTTGCAAACTTTTCGCACCTACTGAATCAAGCAGGCTTGTAGAAGGTTATAAAATTAGAGAAATGTAAGTACAACTTTGCATAGATGTGAGACTAGTTTAACTCACATGAAAAATTTCTTAAAATGGAAGGAACTTGATAAAAATTAAAAAAAAAAAACTATTATTGATTTCCAGACTCAAAGCATGTATGAAATGGAAAAGAAACATTGGACGAGTGTTTTAGAACGCTTGATTGAAATGATAAAATTCCTTGCCAGCCAAAATATAGCTTTTCGCCGATCATCTGATAAATTATATGAAAGGAATAATGGCAATTTTTTAAAATTAGTCGAATTGTTTGCGAAGTTTGATCCCGTTATGGAAAATCATGTTGAAAGGGCCCTACAACGAAACAATAGAGTACACTATTTGAGTAAAGACAGTCAAAATGACATATTGGAAATTTTAAGTAACGCAATCAGGGATACAATTTTATTATCAATTCGAAAATCTAAATATTATTCCATAATTTTAGACTGCACACCTGAAGCGAGTAAAACAGAACAAATGACCATTATTATTCGCTTTATTTCCCGTGATAATGGAATTGTCAAAATCAGGGAAACGTTTTTAGGTTTTGCAGATATATCAGATTCCACAGGACGTGGTTTATGTGCAACAATAATGGAACAACTGGAAAAATGGAACATTCCCATTGAAGACATGTGAGGTCAAGCGTATGACAATGGGGCAAATATGAAAGAGAAAAAATATGGGCTCCAAAATTTGCTTTTGAACAAAAATCCACGAGCTTTTTACATGCCATGTGCTTCTCATACTCTAAATTTAATCATTAATGATGCAGCCAAAGTGAATGCAGATACAACTAGTTTCTTTGCAATTATTCAAGAAATATACAATTTCTTTTCATTCTCTTACAAACGTTGGGCAATCCTTTTAAAGTTCGCAAAAAATTTAACATTCAAACAGCCATCAGAAACGCCACGGGAAAGTAAAATCAATGCAATCCGCCTTCTAAAAACGGCAAAAGAATTGAGTGAAGAGGTGGATGGAGAACAAGAATTTAAAACTGGTACGGAAGTTCGACGACGAAAGAAAACACGACAATTTGACTATGAGCATCATGACGAAACGCCACAATCGCCAGAAGATAAATTTAGAGTGAGCGTGTTTTATACACTTCTAGAAGTTGCAATGTGTTCGTTAATAGAACGTTTTGAACAACTAAAAACATATTATGATAATTTCAATTTCTTGTATAGATTACTACAAATTAATAACGAAGATTTACAAAAAAATTGTGATGATTTAGAGATTCTCTTGAAGGACGGCAACAATAAAGACGTAAATGCAATAGAACTATATGACGAGTTATGTGCTTTCCGGGATATTTTTCGGAAGGATAATTTAAATGTTCAAAACCCTTTCGATATTCTTAATTTTATTGTGTCCAATAATTTATCTTTCCCTAACTTTTCAATTGCTTTAAGAATACTATTAACCTTACCTGTTAGTGTAGCGAGCGGTGAACGTTCCTTTTCCAAGTTGAAATTGATTAAAACCTACTTAAGAACAAGTATGTCACAAAAAAGGCTTGTTAGTTTGGCGTTAATAGCTATTGAAAATGATATAGGTGAGGAATTAGACGTTAAGACCATTATTTCTAATTTTGTGAATATGAAATCAAAAACCCTAAACTTTTAATTTAAAAAATTCCAAGTCTATTTATGCAATTTAATTTATTTTCTGTTATTCTGTAAAGATGTAATTTTTTGAATACTTATATTAAATGTTCTAATTATTTCTGAATTCTTTTCTTATTTTCTCATCTATGTTCAGTTTCTTTTATTTTCCTAAAAGATAGTTCCACTTATAAAAATTATTAAAATATTTTTACAAGTTACTAAGAATTGAGTAACTTGTAAAATGCAAGAATTTTTTAAACTTTAGTTCAAATAAATTTTAACTTTAATTAAAATTCATTTTAATTTTGTTAGCGATTCGGGTCGGTGAGAAGGCTATAATCCCTGTATCATCATATTCAACGATTAAAGTGAAGTGGCTTTATCAAAATTTGCTTTAACTTTTGAGAATTTTTTGAATATTCGGGTTTTTAACGATTATCCTGCCTAGTCAACACTCCCGGTTCGTTACATTTAGCGAACCAACGTGTGGCTGTTCTGTCAAAATTTATTTAAGAAATTTCAAATAATTTAAATTTTTATTATCGTAAAAGAACCACACACACGACCGGATCGTTACAGGGGCGCTTAGATAGAAATTGCATGCGGGCAGCAAAGACCCTAGTGCCGGTTCTGGGCTTACCCGATGTTGTGCTGTTAATAAAGGTTAGTATAAGCTGATCTGTCCAATACGCTACAACACGACTTAAAGCTGCCTGAAAGTCATCGGAAAAATACTACGACAAGTTCTATTTGTCCCAAACGAGTTCCTTAGTATTGATTTCTACCTAATATAGAGAGGAATATTGGTTATCTTTCCTTGCAATAAGGCTGATACACTTCGCTTTGAAACTGAACATTTGATAAGATCACATATTTTGCTAAAGTAACTATTAAAAATATAAGAAAACCAGACAAATAATGTGATACTTCTTAGAATCCATACAGAAAAATAATTGTCCTCTTCGTTGTTCGAATCTGTTGTTGATTCATACTTGCAAAATTTCTAAATTTTTGTCTAACCTTCTGCATGATATAATTGGTCACTCTACTACTTCGATAAAATAGTTCCACAGCATCTCTTTCAAAAAATAAAGGCGCAAAACGCAAATATTCAGTATTATGGTCAGCTTAGACATTGTAGCTCTTTTCACAAGTATTCTTCCAAATGCGGCATTAGAATTTTATCTCAAGAATTTTCATTCGACCTTGACTTATCCAAATTTACGATTTTGTATATTACCAAGAAAAACAAACTTTTTAAACAGGTCAAATGAGTTGCTATGGGTTCACTTCTATTTTTAAATATGACTCATTTTTATTTTATTTAATAACGTCTTGAAAAAAGAGAGAATCTTCAATTATCCGAAATCATGTCTCTGACTATGCTATGTAGATGACCGTGGAGTGACACTGAACGGCAGCTGCTATACTTTATATCTTACACCCTACAATCAAATTTACTTTGGAGACAGAATACAGAACAATTAGTATGTACACATCGAACGTGTATCTGTTGAATCCGTTCCAACTTCTATCTACCTTCAAACTAACGTTTACTGATCGCTATATTCTCATCGCATCTGTACAAATCTAAAAAAAAAAAAAATACGGAATTATGAAATCCTTGGTATAATAGAGCATGTAAAATTTAATCCTCCCGAAGTATCTCTTCGAATGAATTGGATATTAAACAAATTGCTCTGCTAAATGGGTATAACCCAAGAATTATGCATATAAACCATTAAAAATTTCTCTCATTCTTCCAAGGGAAGAAGTCTACAAAATACCTATTCCTTATATAAAAGGTATTTCTGAGCTTGAAAAAGATTTTGGAGAAATTTCAACTTATCTACCTTCAAATCCGTCTATCAAATCCCAGCAAACGTTTTTAGTTTCTCCAAAATGAAAACTGTCACCATTGCTGCTACCTAGTGTTTATCAAGTTCTGTCTTCTTGCAACGTGTCTTATTTTAACCAAACGGGAAGATTAGTAAAAAAAAAAAAAAAAAAAAAAAACATATATCAGAAGCAGATACTGGACATCATAATTGACCAAACTTTATATACACGTTTCTTTTGTATTCAATTTCTAGTATTATTTCAGCCTACACCGATATGATGTGTGTTGTGTTACGAGACATGAAACGAATTTGCTACTGTGATTAGTTAAACTAGTATCTCACTGTTGCAGGCGTGTATTGTCTAAATAATTGAAAACTAGCTTGCTCTAATTTTGACCATAAACAACTTGATTTGTGAGAAATCAAAAGTTGTGATCCTATTACTACAGGTGGGCAAAGTAGTGGAAAACGTCGCTTAAACATATTGTTCTAAAAATCGAGACGTAAGAGGAAGAATTCGTAAAATATTAATACCGGAATCATTTACGTTAATTTAAATGTCTTTATCTCTAAATTTTTGCGGCTAAGTTTCATAGCCGTTGTCAATACAATTATAAGAAAACACAAAATAGAGAACAGCAATTAATTTTGAAAGCGAGTGCACTATCTGCTGCAGGAGAATAGCTCCATCTATATTAATAGATATCCAAGATAAATTACGATAAAATAATTTAGTTAATAAATTATTTAATTTATTATTTTATTAATTTATAAATGTACTAATTAACTAAATTATTAATTTAGTTAATAAATTATTTTAAATATAAGCAAAAAATTAATTTCAAATTAAGGAACCCACGAATGGTATCTATCTGCTGCAGGAGAATAGCTCCATCTATATTAATAGATATCCAAGATAAATTACGATAAAATAATTTAGTTAATAAATTATTTAATTTATTATTTTATTAATTTATAAATGTACTAATTAACTAAATTACTAATTTAGTTAATAAATTATTTTAAATATAAGCAAAAAATTAATTTCAAATTAAGGAACCCACGAATGGTAAGTATTAGTAAGTAGAACTTCCCGAAATTGAGAAAGATTTTAAGCAATCGTTTATGTTCAGGTTTAGGTTGTGAATGTGTGCTTCACAGCTTTCTTTGTACATTCCAGAAGAAAATAATTTTTGTGTAACATTTTGGTTTTGTTCCACTGTATCCTGTGTTTTGTAGATAATGTGTAGGTTGCTAAACCGGTAATTAGCGTAAGTGATTCCGGTATTAACATTTTATAGATGAACTCGCTGAAACATGTGACGTTGATTTACAAACATCTCTGCAACTGTTTGATTTGAGCCCATATCCTGTTTGGTTGAGACGCTATCCACTTGGTCCACCAGTCCGGCAATGTATTTGTAAATCTCTATGAAGTGCTTGTCTTTATTGGACACGCTTTCTATTGTGAAGTAGTTCTCCAGCCAGGAAAAAAACATCACATATATTTTACAATTTAAACTTTATAATTTCGTGCCGCTAGTTTTCACGGCTTAATTTCTGTGACGTATTTCTCAGAATCCATCTATCCATACAGGGTCTCTGAGAAATGAGCAACAACAGAAAGCAAATTAAAAATTATAAAAAAAGTCACTGATCAACATAGGACATCCTGTACTACACGAAAACTAAAATATTTCATGATCAGCACCATAGCAAAGTTTCCGTCGGCCTCGGACATTTAATTAAGGGTTTCGCACTACATAACAAAACATCAAAATCTTATTGACAGGTCATTTGGGTCAACTGTTTTCCTTCAGGTCTAATTGCAGGTGTCTGATTACCGTATATTGTATTCTGTCTTTTACATTTTAATTTCGTCGGCATCGTCTTGTTACATAACACCTGTCATTGCCGTCCGTTTATTCCTGGCGCTGACAAGTGGACTTGCTGGTTGTTAACACAGATTAGCATGTTTTAAATCAGTATAAATTTTCAACACATAATTATATAAAGAGAAGAAAAATCCAGGTTCCTCCGAAGTAACCTACTTCAACTTTTTCTGACAGTCTAAAGATGGTCGTTAATAAATTCAGTATATAGAAAACATAATTTGGAATTAAGTAAAGTAATACATCTTAGGATTTGCCTGTTTCACGCATAAGAAGTCGCGCTTTCTAAATGGATTTCTCATTGAACAATTTAAATGTACCGCGAATGTCCAAAACCCTAAGATTGCATCATTTGCAAACTTTCTGTTTTCTTGAGTTGTTTAAATTCACTAACTTGATTAATTAACATTTTCGTCTTTTTTTTTTTTTTTTTTTTGAGGGGGGAGGACACGAAGTACAAAAGAAAGAACCGTGATTTTCTACATTCCAACATATTCGGAATGGCATGGATGGGAGGGAATTGAAAGGTGATTACTAGTAATGGTTGAAATTACTGCTGTAGCTAGGACAGTATATTTATGCCCGTTAATTTGTGTGTATTTTTATTACAGGGAGAAAAAACTAGTTTCTGGAAGGGAAAAACCTAGGTTTCTTTATACAATCTATATGAGACCATCTCATCTTCAGTTAAAAAGTTCTTAGGAAGGTTCTTCATATCCTACACGGGATTTGAACTAAAGTCTTTACAGAAGGAAATATCTCATATTTACAAGGATTTACAGATGGCAAATGTCTTCTTATGTTTAAATACGATTGCTAATAAATTCAGATGAGAGGGTTAGTCGATTCAGTCGGTATCGACGAAGCCCTAGAATTTAGGCTACCCAAACTCTGTATTTCACATAAATTATTATTATTATTATTATGTGACACCTCCAGGGAGTCCAAAGACTCATCGAGGGAGAGTGTGCTAACAGCATCGAACTATATACCCCTTCCAACTACTAACTGCGCTCAAACTTGCTTAACTTTTTGCGAGCCATTAGTAGCAGAGGCTCTACCAATCGACCGACCTTTGCTGGCTCTACCTGGAAATCCTGCAGTTTATTTCTGTCATTATCAGTCTTCACAACCTCACATGAAATTTCATAAACATCACATTTCTCGCATCGGAAGAATTTTTCCCTATAGACTACCTCAATAGAAACATTCATTTATACGACCTGTTACCATTCATTCGATAAAAGGAATTTAGACTTTGTTACTGATCAGACAGAAATGGGGTGGAATGAGGGGGGGGGGCACAATCCCATCAAAACTTTTTTACAACCTATAATATCCGCATCTGGTAGTCAGCCAGAGGGTGCTTTCCGTGTGTGGAAGTAAGGAGAGTGAAGACCTGTTATTAACTTACTTGGCTCAATCTCCTCGACACAGACCAATTACCGCCCAAAGACGTTCATCCATCATGACAACGGTGGTGTTTATCGCTGACTATCGACAACTGATAACAGGGGAAGGACAGTAGGAAGATATTTTGCTGCACTTGCTTTACATCAATGCTGGAAGAAAGGCAGGTCAGACAAGAAGCCGATCTGAAGAAGAGGTGCGGCCGCTAACTCCACACCCTCGCGAGGATTGGTGATGTCACTATTGCAGGATTTAGGAATCCCAACTGCTCTACACCACATAACAAGCATTTTTTAGTGCGTGACGTAATTATGATAAATGAACTACCCCGGATATTGTTTATGGGGAGGGGAATCGGAGGTTAGAGGACGAAATGAATGCGAAGTTGGAAGCAGGTACTGGAAGTCAGGTTCGGGAATTGCAAGTTGTTTTCATGTGGTTCATCCGAAACACATAATGTTTAATAAGTTTTAATTGGCAAAATCCTCCACGAGTAACTTTCCATTCCAGCACTTAGAAGACATTTAGAATATTGTACTTTACCCCCCCTCCCTCTCACGTATGACTTTCAAAGTGTTAAATTATATTTTTCTTTCGTATAAGTTTTTATTTTGTTCTTAGTTTCAGACTAAAGCCAAAAATGTCTGGCGAAGTATCAAGGTTTTATGAGTAGCACCCTACTCTTTGTTTTGAATGACACACACACACACACACACACACACGAAATAAATAAGACAGTAGTATCTATTCCTCTCACTAGCGATCTATTCGTGGCATCTACAAGACATCAGCCTTTGCGGCACAAGTAATAGCTGCGACATTCATCACACATATCGCTAAATCCCAACAAAATGTGTAAATAACAGTTTATGCTTTTTGAATGATGAATATTTCGATAGAACATAATTGCAAGGGAGGATAAATAGCGAGAGGTCACAATGAGTTAAAATTATATTTGAATATTTAACGTTGATTACAAGAACAGTATGCCCTCTATTACTTTTGTGGCGATTTTTTTTTTTTTTTTTTTTTTTTTTTTGTCGCTTACAGAAACAAATATAGAGTGTTAAATGTCGTCGGCTCTCGAAAAAACAGTTGAAACAAAACCGATAAACTTAAAAGTCTTGCAAAACTCCAGTTGAATGTCGCTATAACACATGCTTATGTATACATAAATCTATTTTGTACCACACCTGACTAAATACTGATCTAGTATCATTGCTGAATTAATTCGAATAGCTCCACTAATAGTTTTTGAAAAATGTCTATTACACCATATGTTAGTATGACAAAAATGGCGTCGTGCAATGTTTTCTAATAAAGCAGAAGAACTAAACTAAATGCACAAACTGTAAACCACAAGAATGAAACTTCTATCTGGCTTTCAGAGATTTGAAGGGGGGGGGGGAACTTCCTTACAAAAGAATGTTGTTTTAAATTAATTCATTCTATTCATTTACGCTTAAATACGTTAAAAATGCCATCAGTTATTACCGAATTCACAAAATATGAAAGAAAACTGATTTTGATTAAAAATGTAATTTTGTTTCAGAGTTAATTTTAAGTACTTTGTAGGATCTTAAATTTTAATCAAAATTATGTTTAATTATTGATTTTCTATTTGTTCTATTTCTCTGTATAAAGAATTAGTCCTCAAATTAAACCGACTGCATAAAAATGTCCCTCGAGCGATAAAAAAAAAAAAAAGTTAGTGCGCCCATGATCTACGGATTCCCTGTTATGCCCTAAAAGGAAAAGGAAGAGACGCCAAGCAGTCTGTGCTAGAGAAGGTGAAGTTTAGCAACTCCCCTTAACTATTGCGTGTGTAGGGGAAAGGGGAGGGAAGGAGGAGAGGAATGAAGAACAGGAAGCAGAGTTTTTCCAAGCACAAGTACGGCGAATTCTTAAATTCAACGGAAATGGCTAACAACGTGACGATCTTAGTTGGGTATTGATTTTTTTACAATTTATAGTCGTGTAGTTTCTTATGAGACTTCTGCATATAATCCTTTTAATCAACTCATGAAACGTATTTTAAAGATGCTGCTATCTCTACAAATTCTAGACAACCTGAATTGTAGACAATGCATTGTTAAACATTTATTTAATACCTGTCGGGACCACATTTATGAAAAAATCCCAAAAGACAAACACGGGTAGCTCGTTAAAGACAAGCGTTGTCTTCAATAAGCCACCTGGAACACTAACCTTTTCTATATTAATCACGTGGAATACTAATCTGGTCTTAAATGTACAATTAACTGTTTTTACCCACTACTGAGATGGCGTGAATTTTGATCAATCCCTTTTTTTGCTTACTTTATCCTCAATGAAAGAACTATAAACTTTTTCAAGTTTTATCCCCGATTTATTGAATCAAGGATTCATAATCCAAGGTGTATTTGATGAACTCTAGTCACATCTGCTCTTTACGGCCACCGTAGCACAGTTGGTTTTGGCCGGAAAGACCCAGGTTCGAATCCCATCTATGATAGGAAGAATCTTCCAGGGCCTACAATCAAAGACCAAGTTAGCTGGTCTCATGGAGGGTTTCTTTCGTGGAAAATCGGGCTTTTCGTTCATCAAAACAAGCAAATGGCGCGTGAAAACTCATATCTACAGGCTATTGGACAAGGAATACAACAGAAATCCATCTTGTTCTATAATAATTCCCCTGGTAAAGTACCCGACTAACCATTAGGTTGAGGACACACACAAATGCTCTATAATTGCAAAAATAAAAAAATAAAAATAAATCCTAAAAACTTCATATCAGGAAGCATTTCAAATAGTTTAAAAAAAAATTACTTTTCAGTAAGATAACAAAATACAGGATCCACCAAAAGATGGTAAAGATTTTGTATAATTATACTTTCCAGTATACAATCTCCCCCTCCCTCCCTCCCATTTTTTATTTTTTTAAGAATAAAGATCAGCGTTTAAAATTTCGTGATGAACAGACTGATGATCCGACACCGTTCTTTTATTGATCTTCACTTCAAAAATAACTTCTCTACCATGGCAGCACAAAGAACATATGCCAAGAGTTTAGAGTTAATGTGGCTCCAGGACGTCTCATGTACAGGAGCAAGCGCACTCATGTCATACGTTCGTATTATGTATTATCACAGGTGATAACCTTCAATCGGATAGGCAATCTTAAAACATCGACGGAGAATGTGTTTACTTGATTATTACCAAACTGTTGACGATATGAATGAAGCATTTAAAATAAAGATTAAGAAAGATCTTATAAGAAAGTTATTGGATCGTCAACATGTTTATCATGAAATTTCGAGCTCAAATCTTAATTCTGAATAATAATAATAATAATAATAATAATAATAATAATAATAATAATAATAATAATAAAATTACCGTGAATATTTTGCAAAAATTATATAAATTTTGGCAGTCCTTTTAACGGATCTTAATTTGGAATATTTGTTTCACTGTGTTGTGCAGACTCGATCTTCACTATATTTAGTAAATAACATGAAAATACACTTTTTTTTTTTTAACTTTAACATGTTGAAATTAATTTTTTTTTCTTTATTTAGAAATAAGATACAAAATCGGTTAATATTTATTTCAACACTTTACACAGAATAAAACTGTGCAGGCTGTGATACAGGAACTCTACTGGCAGCGTTATGAAATATGCTGCAGACGACAAGCACGTCATGTACTGTACAGATGCATTCCTGCTAGTATTCTCGGTTTTTAACTAAGAAGGACAACAAAATTCCTCGTGGTAAGTGCAGAAATGTATCTTTGTACGTACAACTTTTTTCACCACTAGATGTTTAGAAACTGAAAACATTTATTTTCATTTATTTATTTTTATGCAATTATTGTGTTTACTATCATTTTAAAAGTTTAATGTTGCTAAATGTAAGGTTTTGAACTTTGGAATCCACAGGTAGGTGGGAGAGGCTGCATATTTTATTTGCGGAACTATACTGGAGGAAGCACTGGATCTTGGGTGACGGTGGATGGAAATTTAAAATTCAAAGGACGCATTGCAAAGGTGGTTGACAATCAGAGGATTGCTGCAATTCTGAGAAGACGTTCATCAGTACATATAAAATGGTAGTGGTTCCGTTGTATAAGGGTCTGATCAGATCACATCTGAACTATTGTGTTCAGATCTGGTCATCAGGGTTTGGAGAGGAAAGAAGCGACTTTGGAGAGGGTGCAAAAGCAGTGACAAAAATGAATTTAGAGTCAGAATATCAGCTATTAAGATAGATTGAAGGCAAGTATTCTGTAGTGTTTGGGTTAATATAAAACGAGGGGATATGATTGAAACGTTTAAGCTATTGAGAGGTATTCACCAGTTGAATATGGAAGAACTATTTGAAATTGTAGAACAAGGAAAAGGAACAATGACTAGGGTGTGGTGATTAAGAAAGTGAGATTTTTTTTAGTGAGGGAATGGTATTCATTGCCTAAATATGTTGTTAATATTAAGAGTGTGAATGAATTAAGATTCATTATGATAAATTTGCTTCAGGCAGTGTACTCCTCATGACTTCTTTAGTAATATTATATTTGACATGAAATATTCTCCCTCGATGAGTCTTTGGTAATCATAATAATTATTTATATTATATTTTACATACTTATAAGTTTTTATAATTATTAAACGTTTTTCGCAGTTTTATGTTTGCAATTGAATTAAAAAAACAAAAAAAAGGCAAGGTACCTCTGTAGCACTGTGGAAACGGCATTTGCTAGTAGAGTGCTGAACCACTACAAGAAAAACCGTTATAAGTTCCATTCTAGCTACCAGACAAGAGAAAATTTTTTTCTAAGCCTTCCCTTTTTTTTTTTTTTTCAGCCGGTTCTTGAGTTAGTCGATCTTTGATTCAGGCAAGTAGGGCTTTTGCTCCTGTAAAATCGGGTTTTTAACTTAAGAAAATCGACTGTGGAACTTACTCTATTTCAGACCTTAATATATAGTGTCAAAGACTACAAGGTTTCCATGCTCTCCTCCCTGAATACCTATGAAAATAACTTATAGATAGCCTTGGATCAGCTGTCAGTGATGGTTGAGGGTGGAGGCTGGCTGCCTTCACTCTTCAAAAAGTTAGAGCTAAACGGCCTTGCCTACTTCCTTGAGGAATAAAAAGTGTTAGTGAACTTCTTTATTTTTTTAAAAAGCAGATTATTTGAATATTTAAAATAAAATAAACTGAATAAAATAAATAAACTGAATTTTCAGAAACAAATATTAATATGACATTTGGGAAACTTTCACGTTAATAACTAATGTCCATATCAAATACTGAAAGTACAATATTAGGACTATGCGCAAAAAAAAAAGAAAAGAAAAAAGAAAAACTATGCGCAAAAAAAAAAAAAAAAAAAGAAAAAGAGTAGCTATTATGATTAAGAGACAGCACAATCTATACCTACCACAAGCTGATTTATTCATGTTTGATTCCATTGTATTGCCAGGATTGTGGAGGGGGAATTGTAGGATAAGATTCTGTTGTGAAACAAAATAATATATTTTTTTAAATGCTAAAAATATTTATGTGCTAGTTACTTCACTAGTCTAAAGGCACAGCGTTCGTAGTGTGTCAACGGAGATGAATATTGAGTGGAAGAAAAGAAAACATTTTATATACTTCTATAGATTATACTTCATAAGTATATTAGGCATTTATCGGGCTGGTTGCCCGAGTGGTTAGCGTGTCTGCTAAAAGGATGTGGGTTCGAATCCCGCATTGATCTTTATGAATATCTTTTACATTCATTCATAGAAGTATATATACACTCTCCTAGTAGGGAGTGGGTCACCTTCCCATGATGGGAGAGGCCTTCACCTAGCAGTGAGAAAGATACAAGTAGAATATCATTATATTAGTATTGCAGACAAAAAATAATTTTGGTTTAGAAAAGGGAAGTGGCTTTCGTGAGTTTCATGTGAATCATTAAGCTTAACCTAATTTTGCAAAGGTAACTAATCTTAGAATTTTTTTCTTCTTTTTATGATTTTTATGTCAAGTATATCACTTAGCGGACTTGATCCTAGAGATACCAGGAACTGTGATAGTCATCTGAATTTATTTTATTTAAGTAGCGTACGCAAATCATTTGATTTAATTATAAAAAATGAAATCAACAGAAGCAAAATGCTAAATTCTTCCACACACATACGCGCGCACACACGCACACACACATACACACATACACACACTGTAATTCGATCAGACTGCTCTGAATAATAAAGTTAATTATTATAAGGATAGCAATTTTATATTAGCATTATAAGTTTACGATAGGAACAAGGTAACGAATTCATTAAATGTTCCCAGTTTAATCGTGTGTGTGTGTGTGTGTGTGTGTGTGTGTGTGTGTGTGTGTGTGTGTGTGTGTGTGTGTGTGTGTGTGTGTGTGTGTGTGTGTGTGTGTGTCGATTTGATCTCCATTTATGATGCCGGTGAAGGGAAGAGCATTACTATCAGTAATTGTGTATGACTGTGTCCTGAATTACATGATACCAACTGGGTCACGCGAAACACAAAGTGAACATCACGGAATGTTAGACGTTGTTTCTGTTGTAGGCTACTTAATTTTGGGAATTTAAAAGTTTTCTTTAATTTTTAGATAAGAAAAGGAAACAAAAAGTAGCATTTTAGGCAAATATTTGGATGACTGGGATACTTAAACACATTCATGAGCATACAATTAAAATTAACATTGAGTTAACCATAATTATAACAACACTCAACAATTCTCACAGCAAATCCACTCTTTTTTTTTCCCTCCCATCAGACGATATAAATTTCATAATTGAGATCTCTGCCCCCCTCTCTCTCTCTCTCTCTCTCTCTCTCTCTCGGAGTGTGGTACAGAAAGAAGCATATCTGGAAATAGTTGGGCAAAATTCATAAGGAGTTCATCACGTGCTGCCTGTCGGTCTGCCAAAAATACACGCTCTACAGGAACTGCTGTCTGTCGCGCAACATCTTAGCGACTTCTTATCATCTCGGATAGTCGTACTGGCCGCTGACATTGTTCTGCGTACGGAATGTAGGCCGTACTTAGGACCGTTCTGTCCGGGCTGGCAGGCCGCCACGTGAGCGTGACGTCATGCAGCGCCAGACCTCCTGGAGTGGGGAGTCGCTGTCCGTCGTCCCTTAGTGTTGGTGGCGCCAGGATTTATCTCACGACTGTGATGTACGGGATGGCACGAGTCGGCCAGACAATAATAAAATAACGTTTTTCTTTCTGCACGGGTCTCTGCCTGCCGAATAGTAGTAAGATACCATAACAGCTGAGAGCATCTTCTCGTACCATTAATCACGTGACTGAAGAGACTTTGGTCCAGTTTTAAAGTCGGCTCTGGTTTTCTTCTGTTGAATGGATGTATCCTACACTATCCAGTACAAGCCGAACGCAGACTTGGAATTGATTACAAGGATTAATTAGAAGTTGTCATTGTCCTAGTTGGCGCCACAGCGGGGGAACGGTCTCCGGCTTAAATCTAATGTAAGCCAAAGTTTTACCGAGGAGTTTGACCAACGCCGATTAAGCAGTGAATCATGTACTATGACGCTGTTTTGTATTTCTCGCTGTATTTCCAACCAAACTTACAGAGTTCTTGAAGCGTATAATCAACTGATTTTTTTTTTTTTTTTTAACCGAAATCGAGTTATTAGGCTGATGTTACATAGAAGTAGGTAGCGATTTGTTCCTACTAATGGCAGGGGCAAACGCATGCACAAATACGCCAATTTGTTCTTGTTAATACATAAATTTAAAGGTCCTTTCAGTTAGAACATTTTATTGTTTTTATTTCATCTAAATCTTTTTTTTTATGAAATACTTAAACTTTTTCAGTAAAATGTAATGATGATTTCCACGCGTTTTACTGAAATAAACGTGTAGGCATTGCTATTAATGAAAACTCACTGCTTATTAGTTTTCAATATACATAACTTGGCTAGCTTTGTTGCGACAAAAATTAATGAATGAGATGTGCATACAATTCTTAATTTTCTACAGTTCAAGACAAAGTAAAGCATTTCTTTGTTCGATGAATCCGGGACATTTTAACAGCTGAATTCATTTCAGGGATAACTTTCCTGTGATTTTTTTCTACATCTTGCCAGAAAACAAAATCCAGAAACTTGAAGACTTAATTAAGACTTCTTTTAATTTATGATATTTTATTCAATAACTAAGTTATTCCTACTTCAGGTAGTCAAATATTAAATTTCGCTAATGCGTATTACATCAAGGAAGGGTGGATGCATTTTCATGGTCCACCAAGAGGATTTATACATAATTATAAATGATTTATTTGTAAGCGATTTATTCATAACTGTAAACGATACCAGGATCCTGAAGACGTTTATAATTATACACAATTGTAGTTTCTGTATTTTCAGTGTATGTTTAAAATAATAAAGATTCTCTACCAAGTAGTCCTATTTAGTTTGTGTTTATTTAGTGCAACTTAAAAAAAAAAAAAAATCCACGGCTAGTTTTTAGTTACCGCACAATTCGAAACTGGTTGCGGCAGTTACTTAGCAACCTATCCACGAGAATCAACGAAATTGTCTATCTGGACTGCTTAGCAAAGGGGGTCGGAGGATTTGGAGAGTTCCTGGTATAAAATGCTGCAACATTTAAACAAGATGGCGTACTTAGTATATAAGATGTCGCGTAAAGGATTTAAAGAGAGATTGTCTTAATCTAACACACTGACTTAACTATAAACTTATTCAAGTATTTCATATACTTTTTCCTAAAAGTAAAAATGCAATAGTCGTTATATAATAAGATAAAATATCCGGCCTCTCCAACTTGTTTTTCTTTACAAAACAAGTGTGTGTGTGTGTGTGTGTGTGTGTTTGCGCAAATCTCAAATTCTTTTATGGCAAAATTTGCCAACAAATTAACTTTTTTGTGTTGACTAAGTTAACATCACCGCAGTGCAATTCCACAACTGAACACTGTTATATATATATATATATATATATATATAACAGGACTTTTTCTCTCGAATATCGTTTTTTCATCCCGAAAATGGCGTTGTCTGTAGTTGGAGAATTAAGTAGTGGAGACAGTGAGTTGTATATAATGGAGTAGAGTAGAGAGCTCTCCTGCAATGACTTCTTGGCGGTGTCACGTGATAATAGTAATGGATTTAACCCTGCGGAGGTCGCGGTTGATATGACAGATACAAACAAATTGTTTAATATAAATATTCTTATACATATCAGTGTATAGCTTGGAGGTCATGAGTAGCTGCGCATGCATATATTACGAGCGATATTCCACACTGTTTATGCGGTCAGTTTTGGTTTAACACGTGTTATGTAAAGGTGTATGTGATATTTCATAATAGATTGTATCTGAGAGATACCGCGACCTCCGATGTCACTATAGTATTGGTTTAATTTATTATTATTATTATTATTATTATTATTATTATTTACCGTTGAAAATGGCTGGAAAAATATATCGATTGGATAATCCATCAGATGTTGAAGAGATTCCGCGATTCTGATACTCGATTCCGATGATGAGAATGATAGCGTCGAATGCCAAAGTGAAAGTGATATTTGATAGTAAATTGTATCTGAGAGATACCTCGAACTCCGATGTCAGTATAGTATTGGTTTAGTTGTTGTTTATTTATTTGTTCAATAATTTCTAGATTGTAACTGAAAATAAATAAACCATCATGTATTATATTTGCATTTTTTTTTATCGCATTTTAGCACATACTAGTAAGGAATGTATCTCTCAGCCTCCGCAGGGTTAAACATAAAACAGTAAAGTAATCTAGAGATAAACTCGAAAAGGCAGTAAGTTTAGCGTAAAGACGAGAGCAACAGCTGGAAATCGAAGGGTCGAAAATCAGAAGAGAAAAAAAAAAATGAAACACGAGCCCTCCACTCACACACACAGGTGAGTGAAAGAAGTCAATATTAATTAGGAGAAACTTCAAATTAGCTAAGTGTAGAGACATTAGTAAATGTTAACTAAAGAAAAAGACAGTTCTCGGTTACGGCATGAATCTCATAATCTGGAAAAAAAAAAAAAAAAACATTATTTGAAAAAATCAGTGCCAGCCAATTAGTTGTGGTTAATGAAATTATCGAAAATAGTGTGCGGCCTTAAAAACTTCTTTTTTCTTTCTTTCTTTTTCTTTTTTTTTTTTTTTTTCCCATCGGCGTTGTTCGCTGATCGCTTTGATTCGGGTTTTCGTTTTTTTTTTTTTTTCAAACACTTTCTCAATTGTTCCGATTTTTAAAATTCATTCAATAGGTATCTTGGTTGAAATGCTGCCATCTTGACATCTGCTGATTAAAGGAATGCGCACAAAACTCTTTGAGTGGATATCAGGAATTGTTTTGAATTACAGTCAAAGCAACTAAATCTATGAGCTCATTATGTCTGTTAATGTCACGTGTTCTTCTAGTCGGCTTGCTTGTTTTATTATTATTATTATTATGTGACACCTCCAGGGAGTCCAAAGACTCATCGAACGAATCCCTTCCAACTACTAACGGCACTCAAACTTGCTTAACTTTTTGCGAGCCATTAGTAGCAGAGGCTCTACCAATCGACCAACCTTTGCTGGCAAAGGATGTATCATTCAGATGATAATGCAGTGAACAATATGAGAACAGAGGTGAGCCGAAATGGAAGTGTTTAGAATATTAAAAAAGCTTAATGAGATCAGTAGCTGTGTATGTGTAACTGTGCACACGTTTTGCAGGATGAAAAACCTGAGTTTCTGGGAAAGAAAACCTTTCCATACCCGTGTGAGACCAACTGATTCACCTTCAGTTGGATCTTTGAGTTAACCTCATGAATAACTAATATTTATTTATCATGTTAACTCAAATAGTTACCTAAATTTAGTGTTTGGTTAGATAACTATCCAACATGTGATTTGAAAAATATCTGAATTTACAATACCGGCATTCTTTTGAAAGAAAACAGTACACACACAAATTTTGTATCTGTTCTTGTAGGTTATCTACATAGATATCTGTTCTCTGATATCCATATATTAGAGCCATAGCGTAAACAATGGGATTGGCTATGGCCTTGCCCTTATGAATACGTGTTTAGCTCAATATTCGTTACCATTTCCCTCAGGCGAAAATAGGCTGCACTAGGACGTAGATTGGCAGTTGAGTGATGGATTATATAAAAAGCTTCATTAGTTCTCGCAGGCCACCTATTATATATAATTCAAAATATGAATTTAATAAAGTTTTAACTCGTTAATTGGAAAAGTGGGATAAATCATAAAAAAGCACAACTTTCTTACTAATAAGCTTAATAAGCCGTGCTTTGTGTGTGTGTGTGTGTGTGTGTGTGTGTGTGTGTGTGTGTGTGTGTGTGTGTGTGTGTGTGTGTGTGTGTGTGTGTGTGTGTGTGTGCCCGCGCGCACGTGAGAACGAGAAAGCATTCCTTATATATCCGGACAAACACCCAGACAAGCATTTTAATCTAGAGCCTTAATATGTGTATAAATAGTGAAAAAAACCAATGTTATTCTTGATCGAAATATGCCGGTGGCTCAAAATCTTAAATGGTCCCATCTTTTCGTGGAATAATAATTCAGAATACTGCTTTGATTTGTCCTGTTTGCTTTACAAATATTGAGATAACTTGCTTTAAGATTCATGCCTATCTCATATGTACTGATTAGGTGGTTGTTTTCATTTATGGTCGAGGTACTATTACATAAATTGCCTGTATCCTTCTGGCTGGTTTGCCTGCTTTAAGAGATGACAAAACGAGTTTCCGGAAGAAAAAATTATTCCGTATTAGATCTCAGAGGGAGCTGGCAGCATGTTTTCATTTAATTATTTATTAAGGTAGTAATTCTAAAGAACTCAGTCCAAAGTTTCGCTTTAGATTTTATTCATTCATGGCCATAGAGGCAGAAATTCACGAAGTTATTCTTATGAAACGAAACTTGAGTTTATGGCGTAGATAAGCAACAAGAAAGTTGATAATTGTAATCATTTTATGGTTTTTCCTTAAAATGAAAACTTTGGTGTAAACTTTTTATAAATGAAGTAACTTTTTTGTTGTAGTTGTGAATTTTCTCATATACTAGTTATTGCAATCTTGAATACTCCTGCGATAAAGTTATTTCGAAGTTGCAGATCTCAGAAGCAGCCACATTCATTGATACAGTGCAATAAATCCCTGAGTGCTCAACTGTGGTGTATTATACATAATGCAGCATATACACTGCTTGGAAAGGAGTCAACTGACCCCCCTCCCCACGCGCAAGGTGCATCGTGCCATGTAACGAGTCACGTGTTTATAGCCAATATAAATTGGAGGAATATGAGTTAACCTCTTTTAGATTAAGCCTGATTAGACTGCATACAAGGTTTTTCAGGAATCTCACATTGCACTGGCGCTGACACAGTTTGATTCCTACTGTCTCCCCCTCTACACGAAACATGCAAGAGGTCTGATGGCCGGCAGGCCCCACCCGCTATGAGGATCAGTGCTGGATTTAAGGTATTATAGGGAGGTAGGATTTCAATCTGTGGCCAAGTGAGTTCTTGACACTCCTTTCTTAATTTAGTTGGATGCTACAAGTCTAAATATTGCTAGTAGACCACCTTGGTCTACAGGATTTTTTCTGGCAGGCCCCTAGCCCTGCAGGATTATATATACTGCTCTCAAACAATTTCAGCCGGCAGGAGACCCCGCTGCGATATGGAAAACATCAAGGAGCAGATCCGGATCCTTAATAAGGAGCAATCCCCAGAGGTACTGAAGCTCATAATGGACAAGCTTGAATCTGACTGACCTGGTTTTATAAAGAAGTACATTCAAACTAATGACCAGGATTTAGAGGAGAAGGAGGAGATATCATAAGAAGAATTCATTACTGTTCTGTCCCCAAAATCCTCCTGTCAAACAACTCACAGGGGGAGCATTCTAAGAAAAGACGCAGAATTACACTGGACCAGATGGATGAAGACTCACCAACACCAGATGTCCCGAGGAACACTGAAAAGGTTCCATTTGTTATATTAAGGGACAAGGACAAATGGACCACTGTCTCATCAGCCCTTAGGGAACATAAAATCTCATATTCCTAGGTTAAAAACCAAGACAAATGAGTCAAAATCCAGCCAGCCCCAGTCACTGGATACAGACAAATGACAAAGCTAATGGATAACAAAAGTCTTCCTTATCACACATTTGCTTTACCCAGTGAAAAGAATCTCAAGGTGGTACTTCGTGGAGTAACCGAAGGTGTCACAAGAAATGACTGCTGACCTTATGAGTCAGGGCCTGATCCCTGTCAAAGTGAGCAGGATGCTCAGGTCAGATTAACGGCCAATGCCACTGGTACTGGTAGAGATTGACAAGACAGAAAAAGATATATGAACTGACCGCTATCTGTGGCCTCAGAATTTCTACTGAGCCGCTAAGGAAAAAGTCGTCAGCTGGACAGTGCCAAAGGTTTGGCCATGCCCAAAAACTTTGCAAGACCAATTTCAGGTCTTTAAAATGCGGCGAGGACCACCAGACCATCATATGCACCAAGCCAAGATCTATGCCAGCTAAATGCATCAACTGTGGAGGACCTTGCCTTGCTTGTGGGTCAGCAAAAGCTGCCCTTCCAACACCCTACAGCGACGCTCGAGGTTGCCGTTCAGGTCGCATTCTGGTCCAAATAATCTCCAATTCGACAACTCAGGAAAGAAAACAAGCTGCAGCAATGATCAAAACTTATGCCGAGGTCGCACGAACTAAGTCTGTTCCATCCCACTAACTACCATGTTACAAGAATTCACCATGACAAATCCTTCGCCATCCTCCACAAAATGATTCCTACAAGGTACCCACTCAGTTTTGACAGCCCTCAATAATGAATAAAAGAAAATACCAGCCCAATTCTCTCATGATCACTGCATGGAATGCAAATTGACTGAACAACAAAATTTGGAATTGTAAGAGTTCACTCACAGACACAATCCTGATATAATATTAGTAAATGAAACACATCTCAGGCCAGCTAATAACCCCAAATTATGGAACTACATAATGTACAAAACAGACAGACTCACTAGCAGTGCAGGAGGTACAGCCGTATACATTAAAAACTACCTAATCCACAATGTCGTGACCAATCCACAAACCAAGAACCTAGAGATAACAGGAGTTGAAGTTCATGCTAACAATACGAGCAGTATCAAAATCTATGTGTATACAATCCACCTGACATTCCATTACTGATATCTGACTTGGACTCCATTCTCTGCTCCACAGACTCTATCATCATGGTTGGTGACTTTAATGCCAAGCATACAGCCTGGTACAGCTCCACAATCAATGACAAAGGTCGTACTCTAAACCATTACTTAACGCAAAATTATATTGTTATAGCCAGACCCACAGAGTCTACCCATCACAGCCCAGCTGGAAGCTCAGATGTACTTGATATAGTCATTCTCAGAAACATCAGATTCCAGTATCAGTTGGAAACATTAAATGAACTTTCTTCCGACCACAACCCCATTCTGCTTAAACTCGGTACACAAGAGCAGTTCCCCCCCCTCTGCAAGCTTTCATATCTTGGGAAAAGCTCTCCAGAATTCTCCCAGACCACATTGGCCCAGTCCCTGTTATTCACAATAAAGAGGAGATAGACCTTGCTGTAACAATCTAACCAGTCAAATCAAAAAAGCAATAAAGTCGGTCACCCAAACTACAGTCTTTCACCCTACTGGTCGGATCCCCGAGGAAATCATAGATCTAATAAGATTGAAAAACAAAGCCAGAAAGAGGTACCATAACACAAGAGCCCCACAAGAAAAAACAACTCTGAATAATCTAAATAGACAAGTACATGAAGCTATACAAAAACATTGAAACCAAGATTGGAAATCCAAGCTGACGAAGCTAAACCGAGACAACTCCATCTGGAAATTCTTGAGAACCCTCCGTACTAAAAAGCAACTTATACCCCCAATTCAGATCAAGAAGGGAATAGCCCATACTGACAAGGAAAAGGCAAAGGCTCTGGTAGACAGCTTGGAAACTCATTGTAACCTATCTTATAAAAATATGAACATCAATCTTATCTACAAGATTCACCGCCGAGTCAAGCAGGTCATAACACAACAAAAGGATGATTCAGAACCTATCACACCCACTGCTCCAGCAGAAATTATAATTATCATAATCCATTTGAACAACAGTAAGGCTCCAGGTCCAGATGGAATCACAAACAAAATAAACTACTCCCCAGAAAAGCCATTGTGCATCTAGTCAATATAATCAATACCATCCTCAGACTCAAGTATTTTCCCTTAACATGAAAGATGGCAGATATCACCCAATCAAAAAGATTGGAAAGAACTCTCAGCTTCCCCCTAAAGCTACAGACTTATCAGTCTTCTGTCCAGCCTTGGAAAGGTTGCGGAAAAAGTCATCCTTACAAGGCTTCAATCAAGAACGGATAAATTAGGTATTATTCCTAATGAGCAGTTCAGATTCAGGAAAAAAACATAGCACCGTACAACAGATACACCGAATGGTCGAATTCATCACCAAATGTTTCAATTGGAACCTCCACACACAGCTGCATTCTATACATGCTGCGAAGGCATCAGGGTCTTTTCTATAAACTCACCAAATTCAATATACCAATCAATTTAATAAAAATAATTGACACATACCTCAAAGACAGATTCATGCAAGTCAAAATAAATGAAACTGTGTCAACCAGATGCAAGATCCTGGAAGGTGTGCCACAGGGCTCACTCCTGGCCCTCCCATGCTATTTTCTATCTACATAGCTGATATCCCTCAAAACCCAAGTTCAACAATCACTCCGTTACATGCAGATGATATCGTATTATTATGCAGTATCAGCTGCATAATAATGCAGTGTAACATCTCAGCCCCAAACTAGCTATCAGAAGACTCCAAAGCAGTATTCATACATTGGAGAAATGGTTGATGGACTGGAGGATCCAAGCAAACCCACAGAAGAGTCAGCCATACTGTTCACTAAAAAGAAGTTTGAGACCAAGGAAGACATACATCTACTAGGAGTGAAGATTCTATGGCAGACTGAAGTCAAATATCTCGGCGTGATGCTCGACAAAAAACTACAATCACCAGTCATATAAAACACATAAGCTCAAAGATATCCAAAGTAATTGCGCAGCTCTACCCCATGATCAACAGAAGAAGCAAACTGGATACTCGGAACAAACTACTCATATACAGGATGGTAATACGTCCAGTCATCACTTACGCATCTCCTGCATTGAGCCATACCTCGAATACAAATATTCAAAAGCTGCGTAGAATACAGAACAAATGCCTGAGAATGATTCTGTATGCCCCATGGCTTATCAGAAATTCCCAGATTCACAGAGAAGTCAACATTCCCTACATAACGTCCCTCCTCCATGACCTAGCAGAAAAGTTCTTCATCAAGACAAACAATCATCCAAACCCGTTGCTCAAGCAAGCCTCAGACTACAATTAAGCAGAATTCTGCAAATACAAAAGACCCAAGTCAATTCTATGCTCAGCTGAACACAGCTAATCTCACTGCCCTTCAAGGTGGAGCTTGAAGCTCAATAACTCTCCATTCAAAGAACTTCCCTCTCAGACAAAGGGAAATATGAAAAGCATTTAAGCTTCACCCATCAAATCAGTATCGTTCTGCTCCCGAGTCAGTGCAACTGTGTCCGCTTGAAATGGCCGCGAGAAGGGAACTGACGGAGTTTGAAAGGAGCGTTTGTGATAGGATACCATGCTGCAGGCCTATCTCTTCAGAAAATTGAGCCATTCTAGGTCAACAGGCAGTGATGTCATACTGAGATGGAAGCGCAGGGAGTCAACTGCAAGTGCTACCCGCAGTGGACAACCCATCACACTTACCGAACGTAACCGCAGGATGCTACGAATATATAAAAACCGCCATTCGTCGGCCGGCACGTTGAATGCGAAGTTCTGGACAGGGACTGGAACACGAATCTGAAAAAAAAAAAGGAAAAAAAATTCAGAATCGAGGCTCAAAACATGAGTTTTCATGGTAGGACCGCAATATGAAAGCCTCACTTTACACGTGCAAAGAGAGTGGTACGTGAAGGATTGGAAAGAACCATACACTTGGGAAAAAAAAAACACTTGGAACAGAACCATACAATCACACCGCCACCGGAGGTGGTGGCGGTGTGATTGTATGATTCTGTTTCAGCGCCCTCTCCAGCCACGTTTGGTTCTCAGTTAACTCCAATGATGAATGCCGCCAACATCTAATAGACTGGAATTTAACATCCAACATACATAAATGTTACGATGAATTAGAAAGTCGTATCCTTGAATCAAAAGAAATAATCCCCGACTCTTCCCACATGAACAGCAATCTCAGTTACAGTTTGCCAGACTCGCATAGCTCTGGTATTCAGTATTGACGAGCTCGAGAAGTCATACGCTCGCATGTGCATAACACTAGAACTGTAGCTCGGACTCCGATTCAAACATAACCACAATTTTTTAATGCTCTGTTGTTGTTGTAGAAGTGCAATGTTTTTACGGTCTTTTATTTACTTTTATGTTATCACACCTGACGAAGTCGGCATCCCGACTTCGTTATTAAATATATTAAATTTATTTATATCCTTATAATCTCGGAATTCAGTCATTAGATAATAGTTAACACACACACACACACACACACACACACACACACACACACACACACACACACACACACACACACACACACACACACACACACACACACACACACACACACACACACACACACACATATAAAGCCATTCGCATTGGTATGAGATCGGTTAACTCGTCTTCGCCTCACGTCCTATAAAAGATTCAAACCCAGATCTTTCAATCTATAGGATGCTGACTGTACTAGTGAGGCTTTATTGTATGCCATATTATGTATTTTAACTCTGATATTTTCCGGCAGATTCCTTTATATTTCAATGAAGGCCTCTTGGATAAGTTTAAACTAAATCTTCTAACGTGGTTTTTCTCCCCAAATGGCATAGCCGAAGCTCCTTTAGTCCTGTAGAATGGTGTAGGATATATTTTGCATGAAGAATTGCAAATGAAAAATCTTTGCGCAAGATGAGTGCCGCGCTTGCTCACAGTAGATCAAAAACGCACTCTAATGAAAATCTCTGAACAGTGCTTGGAGCGTTTTAACAAGAATAAAACTGATTTTGTGCGTCGATTTATTACTATGGGTGAGTCTTGGATTCACTATTTTTCTTGGATTCACGATTTCCAAAGGCCAGTTAGCGCTAACAGGCCTTTGGAAATCCAGAAAAGCTGGTCTTCGTCCTTAACTGACACTGCCTGAGCTCAGAGCTATCGACAAATTTTAAGGCATGGGAATCTGTTAATGTACTATATTAGAATGCAATAGGGTGAACACATCCTCACTACTAATTCTTATTAGGGATTGTTTCAGATTAGATACTGCCCTGTATGGTGACAATGTGGCCCAATGGATTTAATATCTTCCCCAAAGGGAAGATATTAAATCGTATTGTGCAAGAATGGTTCGAAGAGCATGTACAAACATCCCTTATGCTCTCCTGGCTGCGAAATTCTATTTGAATCCCATCGAACAGTTGTCGGACCATATGGAACGTAGCATCCCTGGTAGAAGTCAGTGCCTCGCTCGGTCGATGATCTCTGGGAGATTATTCTGTCTAGTCTGTCAAAATATCTCAGGACTCCTGTTGTTTAGTGGAGTCAATGCCAAGACTGGTGCAAACAATTATCTCGAGTTAAAGACACAGCACACTAATAGATAGGCAGAAAAAAAATAAATCAACTAATCCCTTTTATTTTCCTATATGGAGTATGCCAGGCCTTTTAACCCTGTCTAGTTTTGGAGACTGAGTGGACAGTTCAATCTCCACCGGTAGCCAATCAGATGATTGCTGGCTCATGACTATCAATAATTATAAGCCGCAACCGATGAAGAGACAGGCTAACAAGTGCTGCCATCTCTTATTAGCTAACCCTGACAGGATGTGGTACTGTGAAATATTGTGAGCTCTATGCTCGATTTTCTTGAGTTTACGGGACAAAAAACCCCAGTCTCTGGGAGAAAACACCCACTCGTTTGCCTGTGCTACAGATCAACTAACTCGGAAACTGGTCGAAGAAGGGCTTAAGAAAAGTGCTTCCAGTCAGCAACTAGACTTTAACTTAAATCTATCTTCGGGCGACATGGTTCAGAGGATGCAAGCATCACTTCTACTGGGCTACACAGGCCTCTATATAGGTGGTTATAATATTTTAGCTCATTATTATTATTGCATGGACGGCTGCATGGAGTCCTAAGCCTCTTCGCGTGAGTTTGAACTATCCACGCAATATCTATAATACCTCGCCTTGAACTTATTGACAGACAAAGCGCTTACAAGTTGGCAAGGCTGTGAGAACTAGACTTTTTGCTTGGAGAGTACTCATTCCACTTATTGATTACTCTCCAAGCAAAAAGTCTAGTTCTCACAGCCTTGCCAACTACTCTCTTACTCAATTTTTAGGGATGGGTACTTGTTCAAGCATCAAAATATTTTTCTCTTCATCAATGCTATAACACACTTTTTTAGTAACTTAAATGTTTCTATCATATTCGCTGTTTTCCACCCATCCATCAATTTTTGCAACTCACAAATCCTTAATCTGTCGTCATAGGGAGATTCCTAGACCACTTGTTATGTGGTCAGTCACCTCTGGGTGCTATCCATCACTTCCTCATCCTCAGATGAATCAGAGCACATTATTGCAGATGTCGATTACTGTGGATTATCGAGGAATCATAAGAGGAACGATAACTTTCTTATCTCTGCTTGTTAGTGTGTCTTCAATAACCTTATGATATACTTTGGCCACCTTAGCAATATGTCCACTGAACTTCATCTCTGTCTATCACATTCCCCCCCAAATCCCTAATATTTCTCGTCACAATTGTCGGAGCAGTATCATTACTCGGTTGATATACAGTATCGAACAAATTATAATTTGAACAAGTCGAATTTTCTTCAAGTGTTTGGTGTTGGTTTGGTTTTTGTTTCAGTCACAATAATTTTGGTTTACTATTTTCGGTTTTTGCTTTAGTTCACTACTTTAGTTGAGTGCTGCGTGTTTTAACTATTTTAACTCTTCTAAAATGTTTATTAATAGTGTGGTGATTTTTAATGGTGTAAACAAGTTGATATTCCTAGTGTTTTATTCATTTTGTGTAGCTATAAAATTGATACATCTCCAAGAAAGCGTTCAAAATATGCACTCTTTCTCAGTACACAAAGACAAATTGCCAATGAGTGTGGTGTTGGTTTATGTACTGTTAATGTCATTTTAAAGAAGTTTAGAGAGAGAGATGGGTACCTCTTCTCCTGACAGAAAAGGGAAACGTCGGTGAAAACGGAAAATTGCACTTGCTCAAGATCGTTTACTAGTTAGGAAAAGCAAAATGAATCCAAGGTTGTCTGCTGAAGAATTAAATAGAGACTTGGTAGCTAGTGAGATTAATGTTTGTGATGTGACAGTCTGTCGAAGATTGTTGGAAGCAAGGAGGACTGCCCACAGACCAAAAAGAAACAACTGTTGACGAAGGCTATGCAGAAAATGCGGCTCCAGTGGGCAAAAGTGTACAAAGATTGGACTCTCGAGAAGTCGAAAAAGGTTATATTCATAGGGAGTCATTTCTCCAAGGAGAATGAGTATCCAATGTTCGCAAATGAGTGGTTGACAAGACTTCTCCCACCCACCTTCTACAAGCTCCTAAACACCCAGCTAAAAAGATGTTCTCGAGTTGTTTTACACATGAAGATCCAGGATCACTTGTGCCTGTTGATGGTATGATGATAAGTGACCAGAACATAAAAATATTGGAGAAAAGAATGGTCCTACAGATCCAGAAAGACAAAGAACTCATCTTCCATCAGGATCTTGCTTCATGCCACACGTCAAAAAAAGTGAAAGTTCCTCAAAAATCACATCTAATTGCTTTTTCAGTAACTCTCCTGACATTAACTCAATTGAAAATTTGTGGGCCATAGCGAAAGAGAGACTTGGAAAATTAAATTGAGATATACAGAATAACTTACTACAATTCCTTATAAAAGTATGGTTCCGAGATGCAGAAATAAGATAAATGTGTTCTACGTTGGTAAGGTCTATGCCTAAGCGAATTAATGAACTTATTAGGAACGGAGGAGCACATATAAATTACTAGGTAAAGTTGGAGTTTAATTTTTGTACTTATTTTCTTGTGAAATTAAGAATTTTCTTTAAACTGTGAGTGTCCGGATTAATTTGTTCACTGCTGTATATCCTTGAAGTGGTCACTCGGTAACTGAACTATTTCGTCTGCTTCTGTCTGCTCACAACCATCAGCACTTGTTAAATAACTGGTATACCCTTATTGTCAGCCTATTTAAATTATCCTGTGACCTCCCTGCGTTAGTTTGATTAACTATTACCCTACCTAGTTTTGCATAATCAGCAAACAACAGGATATTTTCCTTCAGATCATTTCCTGCATTTTAAGTACAAATTAAATAGTAATGTTCCCATCCTACATCCTTGCAGCACGCTGTTAGTCATCTCCTTTCTCTTCAGTTCTACTCCTTCATATACTACTTTTTTGGTATCTGTCCATAATCACCCTAGTATCCATATCACCAGTTTCATATTCAGTTCGATTTGTTCCAGTTTGTGTTACAGAGTTCTATGTAATATCCTGTAAATCCCTTACAATCCATCTGCATCATCGTGTAGTAATTCCTTTATTCAACTCAGCTGTTACTCTATTTTAAACAGTTAGTTATTTACTAAGGCAAGACCTATCCTTCACAAAGTCATATCTCCCCCTCCGAATTACTATCATATTCTTTTTCACTCATTCCTGAATTCGCTTTCTTTGACTAACTTGTCCAATACTTTTACTATCACTTCCGAGATAGTGATTGGTCTATAATTTGCTATTGCAGTCTTGGAGCCTCCTTTATGCATAAGAAGTATTTTACCCTCCTTCTTTTCCTTTGTAACTTTACCAGAGCAGAGACTTTAGTTAAACAGCTTAGCCAGAGATAATACCAATTCCTTTGCATACCTCACAGTTCCTTTGCATAATATAATCTCACCCCCGTATTTGCATTGAGATTCTGCAATATTCTAAATGCTCGTCCAGTTCACCAACGTCTATTCTCACATCAATTCCTATCACAACTGTTGGAACAGTATCCTCACTTGTATAGTGTATATATATCCTTGCATCGCTCCAAAGTACCGTTTTCCACTGTCAATTGCCCAGTTCACACGTTCTTTGCACCAGGCCAGACGAGCCGCCTTGTTCGTTGTTGTGATGTTCAGCTTGTGTGCCGATGCTCTTCCGTGGAAACCCAGCAAATGGAGTTTTTTTTCATACAGTATTAGTGCTCTCTATGGTGGTACTGGCGCTGTCGAACTCATCACGGATGGACTGTGCCAATTGTAGCCGATTTTTGCGTGCCATCCGTTTCAACACCTTTTTCTTCCTGCCAGTCATTTTCGGCGGCAGCCTTGGGTGGTTTTCTGCACTAGTTATGCCAGAACCAGGGGCGCGCCAGTAGGCTCCGGCGCCTGTGTGCAAAACTTTAGTTGGCGCCCCTATACCCAGTAGCACGTCAGTAGTGTCCGGCGCCTGTGTGCAAAACTTTAGTTTGCTCCCCTATCTCCCTCCCCCACAATAAAAAAACCACTTTAAAAAAACGTTTTTTTTAAAGTATTTCATTCTCTTTGGCGCCTTTACTATCCTGGCGCCTGTGTGCGTCGCACACATTGCACATATGGCTGGCGCGCGCCTGGCCAGAACCTCTCCATTTGTTGATCACATCGCTAACCGTTGATTTTGGATGCTCCACTTGAGCGGCAATGGCACGTATTGACATGCCACTAATGTGACAGCCCATGATGACATCTCTCTCGGAGTCACTGAGTTCACGTCGTGTTGCCAGACCATGTACAGGGTGTTCGGGATAAATTTGACATATTTATAATTAATTATATTTTTCCGTAAGTTACATGTATTAACACACACTTCTCTTCATTTAAAAGTTTGGACCCTTCTTCATTCATATACAAGATGTCAGAAAGGATGGATAGTTGGAACCCACCTGAATCATGGAAGAGAATAACTTGTATCATGATGATTCGTGCCCGCCATCAAAATAAGGATATTACGACTGCTGCCCAATGCTCCCTGAATACAGTAAAAACAATCAGGCATGAACTAGAGACTTGCAATGGTGACTACGAGGATGTAGCAAGAAGAAAGATCCCTAGCAGACGATCTGATTGCGTTCGTACAGCAGAATTCCTCGCAAATCTGCAGGAACAGGTGTTGAAGAACCCTGGCATTGGAATTCGGGCTTTGTTCGTGGAGTTGCTAACTGTAGTCAAGCCCTGGATAACAAGGGTAGCCAATGGTAAGTATGTATGGCAGCAGGATTCGGCCCCTTGCCACACCTCTGGGAAAAGTCAAAAATGGTTGTCTGAAAATTTCTACGACTTCACCAGTCCAAATGTTTGGCCTCCAAACTCCCCAGACCTTAACCCCATGGATTATTTTGTATGGGGCGCAGTTGAAAAAGACACCAATCGCACTTCCAGTAATACAAAAGCCCAGTTAATGGATAAAATTAAAACAGTTTTTGCGGCCCTTCCCAGGGAGACTGTAGCATCAGCTTGTTCGAGGTTCCGAAGCAGAATTGAAGCTGTGATCGATGCTAATGGTGGTTATTTTGAGTAAATCTTGTTGATAGTATTGTAATTAACTCTGCCTGTAATGTTTTTTTGTCAATTCATTAAATTTAATAGATACAAAGAAGATTTTCTTTTTCCTTACGAAACTGTCAAATTTATCCCGAACACCCTGTATTCAACTCCTACGAATAAATATTGCTTTCTACTATCTATACACCGGTTTTTATGTTAACAAACCTGGAATGTTCCTTGACAGGGGTGTCTGGACAGTTATTTTTAGATGGTGTATATATAAGATTCTGCTGGATTTTTCACAGGCATTTGGCCGAATACCACATGGAACTCTGTTACGTAAATTAGAACAAATTAGGAAGGATATGACACTGGTTGTGTGGATAAGAGCGTGGCTGCTGGACAGCTATCAGAAAGTGGTATACAGAGGAGCAAAATCCAGGCGAAGTGACTAGTGGTGTGCCGCAAGATTTAGTGCCAGGACCACTACCGTTTAGTTTGTACATAAATGATATAGGATATAGCCGAAAGAAAATATTCAGTTGTTTGCTGATGATGCAAAATTAGGTAGAGTAATAGTGAATCCAGGTGATGTGGAGGAGAGCTTGCAGAATGATTGAAATAGGCTGTCAATATGGGCAAAAGGTAATGGATATCAGTTTAAAGATAAATTTTGCGGATAATTTGGGTCCCCTGCGATAAGTCTTCGGACACCATGGAGGTTCCATACAGTAATAATAATATTCAGAGTAAAAAGTCTTCTACAAGGCAGAAAACTGGGAAAAGATATTAACAGTCACTTTCATTAATAAAAAAAACGTTTCATCCTAATTGCACAATATTTCTTCAAACATTGAACGGTATTATGTTCCATAATTTTTAAAAATAGTAAAACTTAGTATAAGTGGCAGCCACTATGTAGGTATACAAGAAAAATATTCCTAATTATGTGTTGCATTGTCGAGCATGTTGTGCGTTCGTGTTTACGCATTCACGTACACCTGTTTGGCTAACGATGGCTAATAGGCATTACCACATGTTGATACTTGGGTTTATATTTAGATGTTTTAGATCCAATGCCATTTCTAAGGATTCCCAAATTCTTCCATTGTTGTGACAAACGAGAGAAGAATTTGGGAATCCTTAGAATAGTTCGGACTTATCCCATATCACTTGATGTCTCATTGCTGAAGTGTCCTGTGGGTCATCTGAAGAGCCGACCCAAAGGGCGAGCGATCAATGTGTTGGTCGATAGAGTTTTCTGTGTGTCCATAATATGATGACCTGCATCCGCGCCATAGTCTATAGACCATGCTATTTTAATGGGCCTTGTAGAAGTTTTGCAGATCAGACTGGTGATGTCATCCTGATAAAGTCGGTGAATACTGATATGATTTTATGTTCTCTAAGTATTTTGGCAAGTTTTATGAAAATAGAGCTAATACGTGGAAGAGTGATGAAGCCTCTGCTTTCCTCGGTTAAGCAGTTCTGAGACAATGTGTTCATCGTAGCCACTAGCGCACTCACTGTTTAATGTTGGGGAGGGGAAGTTGAGTAGACGATTTGAGAATACACATTATGCATCACATACGACCTATGACTGATCATCTGCAATGAGCATTAATTCATAAGTAGTATAGAAATAGAACATACGACATTATATAAATTAAAAAAAAAAAGAATTTTAATTAGGAAATGGTTTTTGGAAATTTTACTAGTGTTTTTTTCCTTTTTCTTTGGGGAAACAGAGCTCCTTTCCCCCCCCCCCCCCGGGTGTGCCACTGATCGTAGCTATTTTGTAGAAAAGTATTTTTTAAATATTGGCGTTCTTTAGCTAGTTTAATCTGGTCAATGAGATACGGCTGTTGCTCCTATGATGAAATAATGCCAGTTTTTGGGGTCTGTAATAATGTAAAGAGGCATGTAGATATATGTCAGTATGTATAAGTTTTTATAAACATCAACTCTTTTAATTTATCAGCTATTTTAGTTGGCCGAAGTTCCAGAAATGGGAGTGAATCACCAAATTCTAACTCGTAGGTAAATTTTATGTTAGGGTGTTGACGAATGAGGTACTTATAGAAATTCCATCAAATAGCTACAAGAACTCACTGTCTCAAAACTGCTCAACCTACAGGGAGGCTCGAGATATTTTTAATGACGAGGAAAGCAAAGGCTTGAACACTCTTCTACATATTAGCTCTATTTCATCCTTTATCAGGATGAGATCACTAATCCGACTCTTTCGATCGGCGTAGTGATCTGAACAATTCGATCTGAAAAAACTCTACATGGCCTAATAAAATAGTCTTCTGTTTATCGGCTATGGTGTGAATGCAGGTCATCATCCGTGATATTGAATACCAAAGCAGTGAGGCCACAACTTTGTCATCTTGTGTACTCTCTTCAGCTGACCCACAGGATTCTTCGGCAACGAAACATCAAGTATGGGATAAGTCTAAACTACATATTCTGGCCACTGAATTAGAAACTTTTATTGAATACCATGTTGGGTCTCCTTTAGCCCGAATTACAGCACATATGCGGTTTCGCATAGATTCCGTTATGGGTTTGATTCATCTAGGTCTACAACATACAAGGCGTTCACCAGACAGTCCTTTAACTGGCAAAGAATTGATGGAAGATGACTTTTCTCCTGGATCTATTTTGCTAGTATATCACATGCATTCCCAATGGGGTTCACATCCGGGCTCCAGGAAAGAACACTAAACCACTGATGAACAATTCTTGCTCAATGAACAGTAGCATTATCGTCCATGAACAACAGTCATCTGCTGGATAAAAAGTCAACATTGTAGGATGGATGTGATTGGCAACAATGTTCAAATATTCTTTGGAGGACACCCGACCCTCCGGCAATATCAGGGACCCGTTCCATGCGAACGGAACATGCTCCATACAATACAACACCACCTCCAAACTTTTGATTTACAAGGCAAGCTGGGTTCATTGCTTCATGGTACTCCAACCAAACTCTCTAATGAACAAAATGCACCATAAGTAGTTGGACCACATGACTTTTTTTCAGTCTTCCAGTGTTCAGTCATGTTGTTTCTGAGACCACTGTAGACGAACTTTCCGGTTCTTTGTAGAAATCAGTGGTTTCTGTATAGACATACTACTGCCAGTATGAATAATCTTCCTAGCATAGTTCAGTGAGACATGGGTCTGGAACAGCTTTCATTAAATGCTTAGGTAAATTGTTGCACTCAGGAAGTTCTGTTTATCCATATAAACGATCTCAGATGAAGATTGTCCAGTTTCTTGCAGACTGTCTTAGGACCACAGTCACGCCTCTTGGACAAGCAAAGTGGGTTATTTTTCCACTGAAAAAACACCAGGGATATCTCATATTTGGAGAAACCAGTCAGCTCTGTCGATTTCAAAATCGTGGCTCCAGCCAAACAGGCATCCACAATAATCCTTTGATCGAACTCCGAAAGATCCTTTGGTTTACCATTGTGATCAACACCATCGATAATTTTTGACCAGCAGCATTCATAAATAGTTACATAAAACATGTAGTGACAAGTAGTTTGCATATATGCTGCATAAGTGGCTTTTTACGTTCATCTGCATAAAGGTTTCTAATTCAGTGGTTGGTATATGTGTAGATGTCACTTAATTCACTTATCATGTGTAGATATCACTTATTTCCAACATCATATTGTTGCATTGGCAAATGCGCACTACTGAAAGTTAATAGCTTACATTATGCGATAGCCATTGCCATCGAGAAGCAATAGTTCTTGTGGAATGAACAATTGTGGCACCAACACTTGGCTACTGCATATTGCTATACATGCACATACAGTTCTTTTCCCTATTTCTGTGCATGTTTAGCAATTTGCTTAACATGCATAAAAAGTGTGTTGTTATAGTTCTATATTCGAATTTCCTTTAAGATGTATTACTTCTTTGTATGGTATTGACTAGATTAGCTTCTATGCTAGCGTTCAGTATACACATCTGCTGATGAAACAACTTCTCGAGCATAGGATTTCAAAAATAAAAATAAATAAATGAAAACATCAGCAAAATCTACTGAAATGATTTTTAACGAATCTCACAAGGTGCTTGCTGTTATCCTTTTTGCACTTGGCATCATCTTGAACTTTATGTGCTAATAAGGGGACTAAAATGCTTGGCAGATTTTGACATACATAAGGATGTTATGGATCATTTAGAAATTGTCCACATTACTACAGTTTTCTGACACGTTCTGACCGGAATATAATCTGTGAAAACCCAGAGAATTTGTAAAAGATTTCCCAGCTATCTTTCACCAATTACCTACTTGTCCACTAGATTGCCTGATGATCATTTCATTCTACCAACACCCTTGATCTCTTCTTATCTCTTTTTCCAGATAAACATACTGTGGATAGGAGCTCCCTTCTTGGTAATTCATACCCACATTATTTCAGACAATAATATATCTGAAATAATGTGGTATCGTTGTCCCTATCGCCTTAGTGATAGGGACAACGATATGGCGGCAGTTGTCTGGCATACTCTTTTAACCAGATTCCATTTAAAATCATTGATAGAATGAGCTAGATATCTTTGAGTGAGTAAGAAGTAACCATAAAGGAAATAGATTATGGTAATGGTTATCAGTAGCGCACTCAGTATTTAATCTTGGGGGGGGGGAGAGTTGAGTAGACGATTTGAGAATACACACTACGCATCGCATACAAACTATGACTGAGTATCTGCAATGATCTCTAATTTATAAGTAGTATAGAAATAGAAGACATGACACAACATGAATAAAAAAATGAATTTTAATTAGGAAAAGATTTTTGGAAAATTTTCTGGTGTTTTTTTTTCCTTTTTATTAGAGCCCCTGGCTCTAATAATGCAATTTATTTAAAATTCAGCAAAACAAAACCTGTTACAGTGTTCATAAGGTGAATGAGGAAATGATTGATAGGTATACAATAAGGAGTAATATTTTGAAGGTTGGCCTTCTGGGAATGAAGTTTTTACTGCAGAATATTCCATGGTTTGCTTTCAGGACTCTCGGTAGTTAATATATTCATTAATGCTTCAGGATCAAATATTATGGATAATATCTCTCCTTGGTGATTATGTGACTGGAACAGTGCCTGCCTGGTTGACTAGTGAACAGTGTACTCACTCTACAACTAACTGGTTGTGAGTTTGAATTCCACAGTGTGTACCGATGTTTGTGAACTTGTTTAGGTGGTAGATGATTTTCGGTGCCATATGTGAGACCACCAGCCTCTTATTGGAGGCATTAAGTGGCTTAAAAAATTCAATGTTTGGTCTCTTGAGCAAGAATTTCCTGATTAACTAAATCCTTATCTCATGTACAATACTAAAAATTACTGTAGGTTTATTTAACACCTTTCTTTGGTAGAATTTACGTTAAAAAAATTCTGTATTAGTAAAAGGGTTTTAGAAAGAGGATGAAAATAAGGATTTGGATATTTTGGATTACAACAGTTCGCCTACTCCCTATTTGGGGATAAAAAGGCATTAGCTGATTTTTTTTTTTTTTGACAGTTTTAAATTCTGGAATCACTTTGGAAAAAGAAGTAGTCAACTTCAGAAGATTATGGTTTAATTGAAGGCAGCGTTATTCTATTGTAGAAAGAAATAAGGAAATTATGATGCACTTACAGAAGTCCCCGATCACAGCTTAAGAAATTAACAGCTGTCACGCCATCGAAACTCTGATCTTTCTCTATCGCCATTTATTTTGAATTCTACTTTTGTATTATATTATATTAAAAATTTTCAACTTGAAAAGTAAATAATTTAGACAATTGATGTATCTTACATCCTGTTTCAATGCGATTCTCAGTAAAATAATTACATAAATGTTTTTTGTTTTGTAGAGGCGCTGATGTAAAATTGAAGTCATATGCTTATGCAGCTTGGTTAAGTGTTTTTATTCTTCGAGGTCCTGCATATGCGATTATAATAATTTCTAATCAGGTTAAGAAAAACGACTGTAAGTTGTATATACATAACAATGGTTTTTTTAGGGAGTTTTAAAAGCGCTATTACAACGAATATTTCACAGTGAAATTAGGAGGTAGCAGTATTCTGATAATCGTGCGATGAAATTAAAGAATCTGCACAAATGCAAATTGCATCATCCTGATAAGGCGAAAATGTTTTCTGTAATAAATAGATTATAATAAAATTTTCACTTTACTTTTCCGAATTTTATATTTATGAACTGTAACACTCCAAAAGCGTCAATTACTAAGACTAACCAGCGTGAATTAATTGCAACTTACTGCCCCCAGTTCGCATACTGTTAGCATGCTATAAGCTAAAATGGTATAACAAGGCATAGAGCTTAAAGGGCTTTAATTTGGCTGAAGATTACGAATGATTAATATCTCAAATATGTCAAATTGAAGTTTTATGACTATGCACTTACCAAGAGTCGCTTATGATGAATTTAATTTTGACTTAGGATTGCAGTGGCAAGATATTGAACAGAGAGTTTTTGCCTTTTTAAAGTTTCTGATGAAAACTCAATAGTCAGAAACAACTGCCTGTCCAGTGAAACCTAATCTAAACTAATAAAAGGCAAAATGTTCGGCTCCTGGACAGGTCTGTCTGTGTAGTGCCAGCTAAGGAAACTCCAGTGCTGAAAGTTATATTCTCATAAGCTCGCCAATAAATTTCGAAACTTTAAGTTTCATTTGTATTTTGGCAGTAAAATATTGATTCATTTATAATATTCTCAATATTTATAGATAAGTTGCCACAGATTATATAGTAATAATGTACATTGTCTATTATATATTCTGTGTATCTTACTGGTTATTAATTGTAAATATTATGTATTAGTTATTACTTTTGTAATGTAGGTTTATTAAACTGATGGCATGGTTCTTAGTAGGAGGAGGACAATTTTTTGTACTTTTAAATATAAAATGATACATTTGCACACTAAGGAATATGTATTAACTTTCCACCAATTTTTTTTTTTTCCCCTTGTTCATTCAATGTTATTCTATGAATATTTTTATAGTATTCTTACACACACACACACACACACACAAAAAGGAGGGGTGGTTGAAAATCATATCATAGATCATAGTGTTAGATGTGGACAAGAGGCCAAGAAAAAATTAGAAACCATTTAATGATTTATTGAAAAGCTAGAGAGTTTAATACTTAGTGCGACTATGAGAAAGATAACTTGGAAATTTATCACATAATTTTTTTAAGTGTCAGAGTGCTGTTTTGCACAATAGTGATTAGTGGGATTGGTTTTAGTTGCTATTTGATATCTGAATTGTACAAATATAGTTACTTTAAGACAAAGTTGTCAGTAATATGAATATAGTTAAAGATAAGTTCCAACTCTCACAAATAAAGCAAAATCAGATTATGAGAAGAATTTAGCTGAGTAGGCCAAAGGAAATCCCAAAGAGTTTTTTTGTTATGTGGCAAGTAAGAGGAAGAATAACTATGGAAGATTAACCTTAATGAGTGATGGTCACGAGGAGACAGAAGCAGATAAAATAGTTGATTTACTGAGTGACCACTTTGCAAGTATATATATCTTCCTAGTGAGGTTACTGCTTTAACCTATGAGACAGATACTAATGTGGGTACACAGATGGATGAATTGGAGGTCTTGACGATATTGCAGAATCTCAATGTAAATACAGCTGTGGGATATCAGCTAGGGTTTTGCAAGATTGTGCAAGAAAAACTGGCAATGCCCTTGACTAAGTTGTTTAAATTAAATCTCAGCTCTGGGAGAGTTCCAAAGGAGTGGAAGGAGGACAAAATCATTTCTTTGCATAAGGGAGGTTCTAAGACTAAGGCAGCAAATTATAGACCAATCAGTATCTCAGGTGTGGTGGCAAAAGTACTAGAAAAATTGGTAAAAAAGAGAATTCAAGAATTTGGGTAGATAAAAATATGATACTGTATGAGGGTCAACATGGTTTGTGAAGGATCGGCCATGTCTTAGTAATTTACTAACTTTTTATAATAGAGTAACAGCTGAGTTGGATAAAGGAAATGGCAACATGATGATTTTCTTGTATTTTGCAAAGGCATTTGACAGAATACCACACGAAATACTGTTATGCAAATTAGAACAAATGGGAATGGATATGACACTGGTTAGGTGGATAAGAGGATGGCTGCTGGACAGATATCAAAAAGTGGTATATGGAGTAGCAGAATTGATGCAAAAACAGGTGACTAGTGTGCCACAAGGTTAGTGCTGGGATCATTGCTGTTTAATTTGTACATAAATGATATAGGAAATAACCTGCAAGGAAATATTCAGTTGTTTGCTGGTGATGCAAAATTAGGTAGGGTAATAGTTAATCAAGGTGATGTGGAGAACTTGCAGGAAGATTTAAATAGGCTGTCAGTATGGCAAAAGTTAATGGGTACCATTTTAAATGTCGAGAAATGTAAATTTATGTATTTTGGGATAAATAGATTACAAGCTGTGTATCACATTGATGACACTGTACTCCAGGAAATAGATGAAGCTAGAGATTTAGTGGTGGTGCTAGACAGAGAGTTAGTTTAGAGGATATGTTGCTAAGGTTGCTAAATTAACCCATAAGATTACTTGGCTAGTGAAGAACACATTAACAAGGAGAAACAAGGAAGTTGTGATTCCTCTTTATAAAGCCTTGATACCCACATCTGGATCACTGTGCTCAAGGCTGGTCTCCTTGGTTTCTTGGGGATGAGGAAGTGGTGGAGAGGATTTAAAGGCAAGTAACCAAGATGGTGAGTGGGCTGTGGAATGTGCTCTATGAGGATAGATTGAAGGTGTGTGGATTGCAGAAGTTGGTTGATTGATAGGAGAAAAAAGTGAGGATATGATAGAAACATTTAAGTTGCTTAAAGGATTTTATAGGATAGATGTAGGGGAAAATGTTTCAGTCCTTGGCTAGAGGAACCAGAAGAACAAGGGATCATCCCTGGAAGTTGAATAAAGGTGTGGTCAGTAGGGGCATGAAGACTAGAATTTTTGCTTGGAGAGCAGTGAATGAATGGAATGGGTTGCCAGAGTCAGTTGTGTGTGTGCTTTTTCTGTTAATGGGTTCAAGAGAGGTATGATAGATTGGGTTTCTCGTGATGAATCTTCAGACTCCATGGAAGTGCCTGTATAATAATAATGATATTTTAGATTACTCAACCAACTTTTCGTGTGTGGGATCAACATAAAATACAAAAACCATTGCATAGGATAGCTGCAGTTTATCCACAGCTATTCTATGATTATCCTCATCTACACGATGTGCTCATGTAGATGTGGATAATATGTATATTGAGAGAATAAATGAAAAGGTTTGATATCTTAATGGATTGTAATGTTTTTATGTTGTCGTCTTGGAATTACAGCTGAAACAGCTAAGGCTGTGAGACCAGTGTATATGTATAAATTGTGTGTTGTTCTTGTCACTTTGGTTGGAAAAAGCCATGCCAACTCCATATGAGACTCACCTTCACATGAAAAGCTTAGTAAAGTTCTTTCCATTGTAGACAGTATTGGAACTTGGATTTTTCTGACCAAAAGGTGTTATGAGAGTAACAAATGAGGAGTTAATGTTGACAGAAGGTGAAAGTGAGTGGAGTATAGCCGATTTTAATCGTTAATGAGCAGAGTGGTGAATGTATGGGAGTATCTGGGATACTAGTATTGGCATTTGGATCCAAGATGAGGTATTGGTAAGAAGTTTCTACTTCCTAGCTGGGGGCCATTGCAGGCTACCATCATTCCCTGAAGTGTTCAATGTCTGTAAATCTGTGTATGTTCACGGGACCAATTTGCTTGTTTTGCGGGATGAAAAATCCAAGTTTCCAGGAAGGGAAAACCCTCCACCTCCATGTGAGACTGGCTAACTCACCTTTATTTTTATGCCACTAAGGGTTGGGTGGGTGGCAGGCTAAGAATTTTTTCCCTATTATTTTATTAATTATATATATATATATATATATATATATATATATAGTTTTTTTTTGTATTTGATTTATTTTACATTCTCTGGAAACCTTGCTCTAGAGACCAAACATGGAACGTTTTTTTAGGCCTCTAGTAATCAGGAAAGTCATCTCCCACCTGAAGACAGTCACAAACGTCATTGCCTATATCAGGATTTGAACATGCAACCTGCTGATTAAAGTGTGGTTATGATAACCATTTGGCCAACTAGGCCAGCAATGTTTTTATTTTAGGAAATAATCAAAGTATCAAAGTGTGATAAAGTCCAAATGTAGTGAAGATATTATTATTATGTGACACCTCCAAGGAGTCTTAAAACTCATCGACGGAGGCACCTACTCTACAGCTCTCCATCTCCACTGCTTAATCCACCAACTACAGTGAACTGCGTTATCTTCACAAACGCCATCTACTGCCCACCACCACCACTATTATTTTTCACAGACATTCACAAACATCCATGCCCACAGTAGGATTCAAACTTGCAGCCTTTTGGCTGGAGAGCAGATATGCCAACCAGGCTGGGAAAAATCCGCTTTTTTTGCTGACAACCTAGCCACCAGTGAGGTTCAAACTCACGATCCCTGGTTTACGAGACCAGTGCTCTAATCACTGAGTTATGGTGGCTGGTTTCATGTATGTATTTCATGTCTTCAAATTCTTTCAATAGCCATTGAAGTGAACAGAGTTGTTGAATATTTTTCCCAACAGGTCAAAGTAGAGGTGAAAAGATGGTCTACTACCTGAAACCTGAAGAGATTTACTATGATGATTTTAGAAAATTTATTATGCAGTGGTGAATATACGAGGGACATCCAGAAAGTAAGTTCCGTTTGCATTGCAGCGCTGCTATTGCAATGGTGCACATGAATGCTGAGTTTGTTGATTCCTTAGCAAGGCATTGGTGCCATTTTCAAACATTCTCGCAGTGCGTACACTTCTTGGTGTGTATTTATAATGTCTAAGAAAATTGAATCGCCTGCCGCATGTAAAATCGAATCATCCGCCGTTACTTTGGTGTTGTACACAACCCCTGAATCAGACAACAGTCCATGGAGTGGAGGCACACCATATCGCCAGTCAAGATGAAATTGAAGACAACGGTTTCCACTCGAAAAATCATGTGCACTGTGTTTTGGGACAGACAAAGAATTTTGCTGGTAGACTTCTTGGGTCAAGACTCCACAATCAACATATGTACGTACTGCCAAACCCTTAAGAAACTGCGTTGTGTGATCCAGAATACGTGTTAGATCTGAAATGGGCAACCTCATTTACAATGAAGTCACCCATTCAGATTCTAACAGAATATGCCCCACTAAGAGAGCATACTTGTCGTTTCAGCAATTAAGTTCATGTCATAAAAGAATTAATATCATTAGATATATGAAGAACTATACTTTATATAGTTTCTACTATATTTGGCACGAAACTCTTTGAGTTTCTTATTCGGCTAAGAAACGATATGGGATGTAATTATCCCTTAACTTTAACAAATTAATATCATGATCAATAAGGTGAACGAAATATTTAGTATGTGTTTTGACAGATCTAAATTAGAATTGTAGATGTAAGATAATCAAAGAGTATATGTAAAGATAATTACTAGCAATTTATAACTACACATGCAAGAGTGTCAGTACACTGCCTAAGAAAGGGCGAAGGTCGCTCAAATACCACCGTAATATTGTAAGCTCCTGTGGTTGCTAGTTTGTGGAAAATATCTAGAGGCACGCGTTCCCAAAAATGGAAAGCCCCGTATGGCGGTGCGATGAGGTCACCCAGTCGGGGACGAATCGAAGGCAGAATATGCAAAATCTAACTTGAAAAGAGGGTGCTGGAAAGGGAGAATATATGCAGCAACACAGGTCTGGATCCCCCCCCCCATTTGTTTTTTCCGGTTTTCTCTCTGTGTGCTCCTCAGTGGTCAACGATGTCTAACTCCTACGTTCCCGGAGTTGACTACCATAGGTCCCGGCAAGGCATCGCAGCAGACTACGGCAGATAAAATTGCGGGCCATCAGCAAGGAAAGTGCACCAATGTAATTCTTGAAGAAGCGAGCACCAGACTCGAAGAATACATGTGATTCCCACGTGGCAGCAAACCTTGAACAACAAAGTTTTCCACTACGAAGGAAGGATGGAAGGAACCCCGAAAACCTGTGCAATGTAGATAAGTGCTTTACATATTCTTTGTCCCTTAAACATTAGGATGACTGTGAACGGAAGAAATTTTGTGTTTCAGAATGAAAATTGAACTTTGAAGATTAAGCAGATTATAGAACAATTTAAATCTCATTTGACTGACTGTCTGAGAAACGTGAATTTGTTAAGAACCAATGTTTTAACCCATACGAAAAGGAAACAAGATGTGTTTGTACCTAACGAGCACCTGATCAACTGTATATAGTATTTTAACTATTTGAAGGAAACATTCTATGTAATGAGAAATTGTATATTTAAGGTATAAGAGAGTGAGTGAAACCTAGATGATTTTAACTTAGTATTGCTTACATAATGTCTGTGTCTTGTATTACTTATGAGTTCGTTAAATGTGTTTCATTGTTTCATGTGTGTGTGATCTGACCATGCAGACTGACTCTTACCACTCATAAAAATTACGAACTTGTTAATCTGTATATGCACGTAGGGATACCCAAAGTAAGTTAAGAAGGAAGGGCTACGACTGCAAGATTAGAACACCCATGGCCTCTGATTTAGTTGTAACCACATTAGTGACATCTAATTTCTGTGAACTTCCCTAGGTTGAGATATACTCTGTACCTAAGCTCAGGCTGGTGCAGTATATAAATTTGTCTGAGAAAAAAGGGGATGCCTCACACAAGTTAGAGAGTAGGTAATCTAAGGGCCCTACATAGTATTTGATAGACAAAGTTTAGAAAAAAAATTTAGGAAAAGAATTAGAGCGAAGTGCCATGAACAACAACACGTAGCATTAAGAACAAAAATAACAAAGGAGAACACAAAAGAAGGAAATATAATTCATGACATTGCATGCTTACCAGGGGCGTTGTTTTGATTCATGATAATGCATGGCCAGTATAACACATCAACTTCTCGCCATCTTTGGCTGGGAATAACTCCATCCCCCATATAGTCCTGACCTCGCACCAAGCAACTTTCACTTGTTCAAACATCTGAAATCTTTCCTTGATAGCTGGCAGTTTCAAGACGATGATGAGGTCAAAGAAGCAGTCAATATATGGTTTGCGTCACAGGCGGCAACCTTCTAGAAGGTTGAAAAGTAGTGAAAGATGTCTACTCTAATTTCCAATAAAGTTTTTTTTGTAAGTATATTTTTTTTTCTCTAACAGTCCATCAGAACTTACTTTCTGGATGTCTCTCGTATATTGGGACTGAGAGAAATTATATTAAGAAGTAGCACATGAAAGATAAAGTAGACTTCAGACTGTCTTTTTTATTATTTATTTATTTTTTATTTTTTATTTTTTCACTGACATCTTTTTCAGGTGGGAAGCTATCACAATAAAGGCATTACTTTCAGAATGGTCTTCATAGACAACCATTAACACAACTGTCTGTACAGCATTTGCTGACTTAGTTATAGAGCCAAGCAGATAGTGTGTCTGCTCTCAGGATTCGGACTTGAATCCTACTGTGGGTATATATACTTGTGAATGTCTTTAGGTGGTAGATGAATTTCATTGCCTTGTGTAAGACCACCATCCTGCTTATTGGAAATCTGAAGTGCCTTGAAAATGTACTGTTTAATCTCTACATCGGGTTTTTGGGTTATCTAATTCTCAGCCCACCAGTAAAATAGTAATCTGCTATTTACAACTTTTCCTTGGTGGCACATATTAAAAAAAAAAAAGTCATCTAATTGACTGCCAGTGGAGTCTCTGGCCTGCCATTCACTTCTGGACAAATGCTGTGAAAAAAATAAAAAAAATTTGAGGAACTGTTTAGCTACTCTTGAGGTTTGAATAGGTTTTGCATAGAAGTATTTTAAGTAAGCTCTCATGCTATATGATGGCAGATAAATTCTTAACTTTGCAATTAATACAGGTAGATGAAACTTTAGGTTTATATTATCAATAAGGTGGTGCCACAGGTTATGTCGACATACTTTTTTTTGTTGTCGCTGATCTTCAGCTGGAATATATGTGCCATTACAATTTTGCAGATGGCAATACATTGCAGGTTTATTTGCACTACACCGTTGTATACTTTGCACTACACCGTTGTATACTTTGCACTACACTGATGAGCAATTTCTGGAATAACTACTTGTACATAGATAAATACTGACTTCCAGACTTCTTTTAAAGATATGTGGTTCATGTTGTGCAAATAAACCTACAATGTATTGCCATCTGCAAAATTGTAATGGCACATATATTCCAGCTGAAGATCAGCGACAACAAAAAAAAGTATGTCGACATACTTTTTTTTGTGTACTTGTTTTCCTAAGATGGGAGGGAAGGGGGAGGGAATGTGCCACCTCCTTACGAGACCAGCTGACTCACTTTTAGTTGGGAGAAACTCATTTGAATTGAAATCTTTTCCAACTAAACTATGTTCTGTTGTCCTTCCACCTGTGCTATATGAAACAGTTAATAGTTCAAACTGAACTTTGATCCACTCATGAGTTTGCACTGTTGCATTAATAATGTAGGTTGCATTGTACAGCAAATATTACATAGGAAATCTGTGTAATTTATTGTTCTTTATATTAATTTTGAATTTCAACTGTGTGGAATGGTATTACCGAAATGCATATTATCAAAAGCAGCTGATATCCTCCTCTCCTATGTTGCCATTAATGTATTTATCTGAAGATAAATGAGGTCAATATTTTTATGCCAAAATATATTTTCTTAAATTATTTTTTAGTATGTTTTACATATTAAAAGACTACTGATATCAAAACCAGTTAAAGAAATCATATATCAAGCTAAGAAATAACATTTCATATTAAAGGACTAAAATTAATTATATTTAATTAACCTATTTTTGTATAGATTCATGTAAAATGTCTTTGGTGACTGACTACAGAGCTACATTTGCAGTTTAAAATGGTAGCATTATAGGACTATTTGCATTAAAGTAATATATTTCACTGAACTTTACCGAAAGATACATAAGTGCTGGTTTTCTTTAAAAACAAGCACTGCTGGTCTAGTTGGCTGAGTGGTTAGTGTATCTGCTCTCCATCCAATAGGCTGTGAATTCAAATCCCACTGTGAGCATGGATGTTTGTGATTGTCTTTAGAACTAGTCTGAAGAAACCCTAAGTCTAGAGCAGAGTTTCTGGATTATATAAAAATCAATAAAAATACAAAATAATTATAAATAAATTAATTAAAACAGAAAAATCCTTGGTATACTGATAGTATTAGTATACCTAGTCTTGCCATAAATACTGTTACAACTTCTGCACACCCTAGCAGTGCCCATAGAATTACGTGAGCCTGGTTGTGTTGATGGTGCTGTGCGCAGCTTGTGTTTATCAGTAGAAACTGTTGTCTAGCTGTATGGGTTAAGATGCAGTGGGAGATCGTGAACCGTGTAGCTGTAATAGCACTTCACAAGGTTGGAATGCAGCCACCTGTTATTTTCAACATGCTAAAAACACTTTGGATCAGTAGGATGTTTGTATATCAGACTATTAACTGTTACAACAACACAGAAGATGTATTTGATGCCAAAAGATGTATTAGAAGATGCCAAAGAACAGGTCAACCATGCTGCATTAGGATGCAATAGCTTGTGAGGACTGTGAAGTCATGCCTCCACTGTAATCCTGTGAGAACACAGTGATATGAGTTGACAAATATTTCACAGAAAACGATGTTACATGTACTAACTGATGACCTGGGGGTTAAAGCCTATTGTCGTTCTACTGGACACTTCCTAACACCACAACTTATGCAGCAGAGAGTGATAAAATCAAAGGCACATCTATTCTCTGCCAGTATGCAAACAACAGACACGGAGATATTTTCTTCACCCAGATGAAATGATTTTCGCCATTTAACAATTGTTTAACCACCAAAATGATTGGATATATGCTCTTGATGGGCACACAGCACATGCAATAACACCCAGGATTCAGAGAGGTCACCACCACATCAGTAATGGTTTGGTGGGGAGGTGACATATCAGAGGATATCTAAGTTGCATTTCTGCAAGAAAAGGATCAAAACCTCCACCAAAGTGTATCAAGACACCATGCTAGAACTTTTGGTATCTACCCTGAACAGTGCCTTGTTTCAAAGTAGGTAGTGGACTTTCTAACGGGAAGCAGTCCCTGCACACAAGACGAGTGCCACACAACAGTGGCTGGAGGCAAATGCATCTGATCATATATCACCATCTGGAAGTCTTGATCTGAATCTGTTGAACTTCAAATTGTGGGTGGAGCTTGAGAGAGTAGCTTGCAAGAAAATACACCCCAGTATTGCCAGTCTGAAAGTGTATTTAGAGCAAATGGTGGCAGTTTTTCCCATTGGATGTTGTGTGTACTGCCATCAGTATGCGGCCTCACATACTTTGGGCATGTGTGAAAGTGAAAGAAGGATATCTCGAACATTGAGTGTTGGATATGCATATGATTTGTATGTGCTGAAAGCTATAAATGATACTGTTCAAGTTGCAACAGTATTTATGGCTAGACTGTGTACTCTAGGCTTACAACCTTTCCTTAGTGGTAGTCACAAAAAACAAAGCTTGAATTTCCTGCTATATTGATACATCATTTGTAATTATATAGGTAGTGGTGAAGCAAGCAAGCATCATAGCTTTATAAGTAAAGCTATGATGCTTGCTTTGAGAGCTTTATTTCTAGATGAATAAAGTTTTGAATCATGGTTTTTTAGGTTTTTGATTGTACATTGTCTCATAATGTAATAAGTAAGATATTTCTACAATTCAATATAAAATTGTATTGTACTCCACTCTTTAATACTTCTTTTGTCTATATATTTCAGTATTTCTTTTCTAGTATGTCCAGTGGTGAGCTATAAGGGGCTCGCGTGAGCCCTTTGTTAAATTTTTCTCAAATTTGCAAGCCCCTTGTTCTTCTTGTTTACTTTTTTATTTTTTCAAAAAAAAATTCTTTTTTAAACATATTAAGCGACAAATTCATAAGGTAACCTAACAAAAATTAGTCCGTTCAGCAATGTATAGATTATTTGGAATTATTGTTTCAACTCTATGACGAATGCACCCAAGTTTGAAAATAAAATAAGCGTATGTGCTATCTTTATCCTTGCCCCTTCTGGTAGTCAATCGTATGGTAAAATCAGTAGCCAATCAAATGTTTTATAAAAGATTATAAAATATTTCATTCTTATTATATTTAGATAGTTAAAAAATGTTTTTCTTAAGTAAGATAAATTAACACAGTTGATTGTGCAAATGTTTCATGTTTAGATCATGAAATATTTGTTTAAAAATGATAGCCGTTAGAGGTTGATTGTCTCCTCTCATACTTTTTGATTGGAATTTGTACACAAGCTGTCTTAATAAAAAAATTTTGTGTGAAATACGTTTTTTATTTTATTTTTTGCTCGACGATGCGAGCCCTTTGTTAAAATTTCCATAGCTCACTATTGCTATTAATGTAAAATCACAGTGATGAATTTCAACAGATATGGCCACATGCTAGTGTAATACAGTATGATTGATTGTGAGTGGTGATTTAAAAACAAGCTACTGCTTATAACTAATAAGAATGTCTGAAATTTTAGATAAAGAAAGATGGTCATTACAGTTCAAGTTGGTGTGATGCACTAGTCCTTCAGTATTCTCTTGAAACAAACATTCAAATTTAAAACAGCAGTAGATGCTAAATGAGTCTTAGACCAAAGATTCAGTGATGTGTGAACACTATGCTCTGCTATATCAGATTTCTTAGGCTTATTGCAGATGAAATAATTTTCTGCATTCCTTTCTCAGCAGAACATCCTGTTTGTCCAAAGTAAGAAATGGCAGTCATAAGGAACTTAATAAACACTTTTTTAACCAAAGAAGGGGTTCGAAGATACTATTCATCTTTGGTGAAAGGTAACAAAAAAGACAGTTTACCAGCAGGAAAAAAATATTATTATACGGGCACCTCCATGGACTCTGAAGACTCATTGCAGGAAACCCAATCTATCATACCTCTCCTTGAACTCATTAACAGAAAATGTACTCACAACTGACTCTGGCAACCCATTCCACTCATTCACCACTCTTCAAGCAAAAAATCTAGTCATCACATCCCTACTGATCACATCTTTATTCAACTTTATTCAACTTCTGCAATCCCTTGTTCTTGTCCCTCTAGCCAAATAATGAAACGTTTCCCTCTGCATCTATCCTATAAAATCCTTTAACACATTTGCTGCCACGCTACTCAGTCATAGTTTGTTCCCGCACGCCAAGCGCTTTTCGCCTCTTCAAGGTCACTACGAGTAATCTCGTAGCCAGCTTATCAGACAGAATTTTGTTTCATACGCCAACTATGAGTAATCTCGTATCACTCCCATCTTCAAGGTCACTACGAGTAATCTCGTAGCCGGCTTATCAGATCAAATTTTGTTTCATACGCCAACTACGAGTAATCTCGTATCACTTCCATCTATATATTACATGTGCTGACGCCAGTGTTTATTGCGTCTAGTTCAGTTTTAGTTTCTAGTCTCTAAGAACCTTCAATTTCACCATGACCAGTAAAAGAAAACTTACTGATATAGAAGTAGAAGCTTATGCTAATATGAGCGATGATGAATTTCATGAAATATTTGGTTCCGATTCCGAAGACGATCCTACAGACGACTCTAGCGGTGACTCCGATGATGAAGAAACTTTTGAAGATGAAGTTAGCAACCAGCCAAATACATCAACATCAACTTATTGGGAAAATTCAGAAGAAGAGCCCCCACAATTTGACTTTGTTGAAACTGCAGGTTTTAAAATTGACACTGGAAATTTCAGTATCAAAAGGTTAGTTGAACTTTTCTTTTCTGAAGATTTTCTCACAATTTTAGTAGAACAAACCAATTTATATACTTTACAAAATATTGAGGAAAGCCGAGTTTAAAATTGATTTACAAATTACGGTGTTATACTACGGATTAACTCGCGCTTGGCATACGAGGTTGGTAATCGACATACGAGTATACTCGTAGTTGGCTTGTGAAGCTCATATACGAACTACGAGTATACTTGTAGTTGGCATCTGAGGCATATACACAATATACTATATTTTAGTTGAAATTATTTCTCTTCTACCAAGCCCCCAGACATGCTCTCCGCTTTATTCAGAATCCAAGGGTCCAAATTAAGGTAATTATACAAAGGGATAACTCGTGTTTGGCATAGGAGGTCGGTAAATCGACATACGAGTATATTCGTAGTTGGCAGCGAACGTGTTAAGCAACTTAAATGTTTCTATCATATCCCCACTTTTTCTCCTATCAACCAACTTCTGCAATCCACACAACTTCAGTCTATCCTCATAGGGCACAGGCCACTCACTATCGCCTCTGAATCCTCTCCATGGCTCCCCCCCCCCCAAGAGGGGACCAGACTTCAGCACAATAATCCATATATGGGCACATCACGGCCTTGTGATTCCTCTTTATAACTTCCTTATCTCTACTTGTTAATGTGTTCTTCACTAGCCAAGTAATCTTATATGCTACCTTAGTAACATGTCCTCTAAAGTAATTCTCTGTCTACCACCACCACCCCTAAATATTTAACTTCATCTCTTTCCTGGAATAAAGTGCCACCAATGTGATAAACAGCTTGTAATCAATTTATCCCAAAGTGCATAACTTTACATTTCTCGACATTAAACTGACACCCATTATCTTTTGCCAATATTGACAGGCTATTTAAATCAACCTGTAAGCTCCACATCTTGAATAACTATTACTTTACCGAATTTTGCATCATCAGCATACAACTGAATATTTCCTTTCAGGTTGTTTCCTATATCATGTATATACAAATTAAACAGCAATGGGCCCAGCACTGAATCTTGTGGCACACCAGTAATCACCTCGATTTTGCTCCTCCACATACCACTTTTTGATACCTGTCCAGCAGAAACCTTCTTATCCACTTAACCAGTGTCATATCCATCCCTGTTTGTTCTAATTTGCATAACAGTGTTTCGTGTGGTATTCTGTCAAATGCCTTTGCAAAATACAAGAAAATCATTGTGTAGCCATTTCCTTTATCCAACTCAGCTGTTACTATATTATAAAAAGACAGTAAATTACTAAGGCATGACCGACTCTTCACAAAGCCATTTGATCGTCATACAGTATCATATTTTTATCTACCCATTCTTCAATGTTCTTTTTTACCAATTTTTCTAATACATTTACCACCATGCGTGAGATACTGATTGGTCTATAATTTGTTACTATAGTCTTAGAAACTCTCTCAAGGAATAATTTTGCCCTCTTTCCAGCTCTACCAGAGCCGAGACTTAATTTAAACAACTTAATCAAAGGCATTGCCAGTTCCCTTCCTCTTACTTGCCACATAACAAAATAACTCTTTGGGATTTCCTTTGGCCTTCTTGGCTACATTCTTTTCATAATCTGATTTTGCCTTCCTTGCCATGCTGGTCACCTTTCTTCCCTGAGCTTTGTACTGTTCATGAGTTTGCTGGTCACCTTTCTTTTTATATGCCTTCCACAACACTTTTTTGTTCTGCAGCTTGTGCTTAATGATATTACTCAACGATCTAACTCCTACCCGATTAATCCTCCTTACCCAAGGTATACAATTTAATACTGCTTTCTATAGATGACCCTTAACTATATCCCATGCACTACTAACATCCTTACCCTGTAGTGTGTTATGCCATGGTACAGATTTAAATTTCTTCCTATGCTTGTCATAATCACCTGCCTTGTAGTTCCCGAAATACTGCTTGATAGAATATTCCTCATGTTTTACAATTTCCCAAGTCAAGAGTGCATGGTCACTTTCACCAATTGGAGGCAATGTTGTCAACTTGTTATGGATAGCTCTTCTGATCTTCTGACCAGGTCCATTACTCTCTCACCCCTAGTCCCCTCCATCATATGCTGCCTTAAGTAATTATCTCTCGGCAGGTGTATAAACTGTTTCCTTTCTGCTATGTGATCTTTCTTCCTTCTAATCCATATCTCCATAGTTTGAAGTCCCCCATAATAATGACTCGACTTGTACTCATTGTATTAATTTGGCAATGCATGTCTTTCAGGTCATCTGTGGAATTTCCTGGCCTATAGCAACAACCAACTGTATATTTTGTCTTACTGTTCCAGATTGCTTCAAATGAACAACCACCCTCCTGCCTGTCTCCTATTCTTTTTGGTTGCAATTAATCTGCTGTCATCAACAGTACTCCTCCCCCAATCCTACTTCTCTATCTTCCATGAAAATACTAAACCCTTCACGTTCAATCCCTGTAACTACATCATCTGCTGTTAGCTAAGTATGACTAATGCCTATAATTTTTGGCGAGGTTGCACTAATCAATGCCAAAAACTTCTCTCTCTTGTTCCTGATACTTCTGGCATTAGTATATAAAAATGACAACATCCCTTTATTTCCCCACCCATCTTTACTTTCTGAATTGACTAACATATTCAAGATTTTTGCTTGAGAGACTAGATTCCTCACTTGGTCATTCTCACACTCACTTGTTTCATGTTTACCTTCATGCAAACTCACTTGTTTCCATCCTAATTGCCTAAGTTTCCCTGAATTTGCACGTCAGCATGCTCAGTGAACACAGCTCTCTCCATACACCTAACACCAAAACCATTCAGAAGTAGTCCATCAGCATTGTACAAATCCTTCTGTCCATCGCACAGAAACCACAGATTCACATATTCTACATAATGCGCAACCTACATATAGACTCATTGGCTATCAATGTCCTCCTCCTCAGTTCTGTTCTATCATAGCCTGGTAGGAGACTTGCAATCTTCACCTTCTTGCTCTTCAGTTTTGCCTCTTCTAACAACTCCTTTACATCCTCCCTCATAGAATGCTTCTTGCCTCAAATCATTTGTACCAACCAAGACAATCATCCTCCTTCGACTTACCTTTCTGCATCCGGATGGTGTGGCTAATCGTGAATTTTCGCATCCGGGAAACACGATTTTAAAATACTTTCATTAAGTACTCCTTTGATTATTGATTTTCCATACATGATTTTCTCCTTTACTTGTTTTTCTTGTTTGTTCGGTCAGTCTTTATTATTCTTTCGGATCACTTGCTTTTTTCTTTTTTCAGCTCTGCTTAACTCTTGCTGCTAAACTCTGCAATTTAGAAATATGGACACTGGATTGTATTCATTAAGGATCTTTGATTCCAGTCAGAGATAAGAGATTTCAGTAATAGATGAATGGGATAAAGTTCATGCTGTTTGCTTCAACCCTCATAATCACAAAGTACAACTTGACAACATCCCACATGTTATGCAACAGAATAGTCAGTTCTTATAGACTTATGCCTAAGATTACTGAACCTGTATGGATAGTTTCAATTCCTTATGTTGCTGGAATCTGAACCAGTTTTGAACATCCTCAAGAAATACAATTTAGTGTTCCCCCCTCCCCCTTTTTTTTTTGGTCAATAAACCTCTTTTTTACTTTTAAAGATAAATGGTCTCCTTTATCCCACAAAGGTGTTTATTAAGTTCCTTGTGATTGCCATCTCTTTTACTTTGGACAGCAGGATGTTCTATTGAGAAAAGACTGATCACTGATCTTATATCATCTGCAATAAATCTGATAAGTCTGGTCTAGCATAGAATGAAGTTGACACTGATCACAGAATTTTCTAGTCTGACTCATCTATTACAACATTGCCGTTTCAGATTTGAGCATTTATTAAAAGCACTAATACGTTACCCCAACTTTGAACTGTCATGATTGTATTTCTTTACCTAAAATTTGGAGAATCTTAAGTTCCAAACAGTTTTTTTTTTTTAAATTACAGCTTGCAATATACTATACTGTATTATGTTGCATCTCATTATCCTTTAAAATGCATTCTTGTTATTCTATCATGTTGGAATTGTTTGCTCAGTGAAAGTGATCTGTTATATTTGCATTGAAATATTTAATTTAATAGTGTTATTAAACTTTTTGTGTCTACATGTTTCACTTTGACTTATTGAATTGTAATTCATTTTTTACATAATATCGTTTAATGAAAAATTTAATTAATTTAAAATTTTGTTTACTAGATATATATCCATCCCCTTGAATATTTTATTGGAAAATGTCTCTAATAAGAGTGATAATTCATAAGCATCTTCACCTGTTAACTACTGATAATAGTTACCCTGTAATTCGAAAGGTAAGCACTTTGTTTTCTTGGATTATTTCCTTTGTTCATAGTTTTACACATGTAAATATAATATTGCAACAAATAACATGTGAAGGTTATTTTAAAAATAACAGTGCACTTGCATAATGATCACCCAGATTTCATTCATGAATGGAAAATTCATTTGTTAGTTTGTTTTTAATATTATAATGTAAGAATGAGATGCTCCTCTGAACTATCAAAGTATGGAATGATTTTAAACAATGCTTGGCATATTATTGTCATAGATGACAACAATAAAGATATGGGCTACATGGCTCACTCAACAGCTTCACAAATAAAACACATGCAAATGTGTAAGCAGTCCCAAAATAAACAGTATAAAATGTATTCTATAATTTGGACAAGATTGGGCAATGAAATGTTCTTTTCTTTGAAATGACTGAATAGTTGTATCCATTTTTCTTCGCAACTTGTATTTTTCAAAATGTCATAGTTTGCTGACCAAAAAGCTTTTGCAATCACCACTTCATCAAACAGTTCATCCATGTTTATTGCATTATTTGCAAGAGTTTCATTAATTTTTTCACTTGAAGCTTTAATTTCCAACCAAGTTAATTCATTGTTGTTTATCCAAGTAAAAGATTCTGCTCCACCAAAACTGTTTTCCCAAAGCTCAGTGTAAGAAAGACATCAGTCATAAAATTTTGTAAACTCTTGTAGTATTGTATTAATATTAATACTTCCATTATTTTCCTGTATTCTAAAAAGCTTTTTTGCTTCTTGAGGTATAAATTTATTATCACACCTTTCCTCAAGATTTGTTTTTAATTTTCTAAGTTCAATGACAATATCTGTTGCACTTGCTTTTGTACTTTCCATAATCAAGATAGATTTGTTAAACAATTTGAGTTGCCCGTACACAAACCACAAATACATTTCACCACAATCATTATCAAAGAGCTGTTTTATCATCACCGGACAGATTACAAGTATTCTGTCAACAGCTGGAAGTAGTGAAAGAAAACAGATGTTGCCATGTTGAAGAACCTTTTTATACTCTACATCTACAAATTCACGGTACGCTTTTAGTTGAGTGACTCAAACCATATAAATGTGGAAATATTTATAAATTTTGACTACTAAAGCTTCTATTTCAATAGGTAGAACATCAACTGCAGTTTGAAGACAGTTGTGAACGATGTGAGCACCACAACCAATGCCCACAATATTTCTTCCTAGTTCCTTCTTCAATCGACTGTAAATATTGTTTTCTCCTCTCCGTTTTACATCCCCAAAATTGGTATTGCAGTTATCTCCACAAAATCCAATACTTTTTTTTTGTTATATTATGAGTTTTCATAACTGACATTAAATGGTTTGTCAGTATTTCTGCGGTTTCACCGGGAACTGATTGAAAGTCTAAAAGTATAACTTTTACTCTACAATCTGGTGCAAAATACTGCATGACACATGGCACAGTTTTAATTTCTTTCCTGTTGGAAGAATCAATTGATATCGTCACAAAATTTGTTTTGTTTAAATCTTCACTTGTTGTTGCTGAAACAACAGTGGCTCAATCACATTAACAATGACAGCTTCACATTTTGTTTTACCCAGTCTAAACTTTGTTTCAAAAAGCTTTGATATCAGTTTAGATGAACAATCTGCAGACTTAAAGCTGAGATTGAATAGCAACATGAAATGCAAAAGTTGCTTCTTTAGCAGCTATTAAAAATTCTTTTTCACTTGGATCGGCACCTTTAAAATATGACAATATCTTTGAGGTGTTCCTGCCGCTGCTAGACTAGCCTTATGTTTCGCACATGTTAAGTGATTTTTTTATGTCTGAACACCCACCATGAGCCACAGAAAATTCTGAAGAGCACTGTTCACATTTCACTTTGTCAATATGACAACAAACTTATTTCAAAAACGGATAATCCTTTTTTAATTCATCTGTAAACACACAGTTTCTTTTTGGCATTTTGGGGTTAAATTAATTTAATGAAGTAAAAAAATCACAAACAACATGCTGAAAAGAAACACCGACTCGCAATCTAAACCCAACTAAGATTATGCATGCTCAACAATGATTTGCGACACAGAGTACAGGCCAGAGTCAAAGTGGGGTATTTGTGTTGCCTAATCGCTATTTTCCGAGGCTGCACTCTTTGTACTGTGTTTATATTCTACACTTTTAAATTTTTACCAAATAACCGAGACAAAATGACAAACTGGCTGGGATGCCGGGACCATACCTTCAAACCAGGACGTATGGTAAACCTAGCTCTTCTGATCCTCTGACCAGGTCCATTACTCTCCCGCCCCCAGTCCCCTCCATCACATGCTGCCTCAAGTAATTATCTCTCAGCAGTTGTACAAATTCTATTTCCTTTCTGCTATGTGATCTTTCTTCCTTCCAGTCTATATCTCCATAGTTGAAGTCGCCCATAATCACTCGTCCTGTACTCGTACTATTTGGTGATTCATGTCTTCCAGATCATCTGTGGAATTCCCTGGCATATAGCAACAACCAACTGCATATTTTGTCTTACTATTCTTAATCTTACTCCAGATTGCTTCAAGTGAACAGCTACCCTCCTGCCTGCCTTCTATTTTTTTTGGTTGCAATTCATCTGATATCGTCAACAGTACTCCCCCCCCCATCATATCTTCTCTGTCTTCCCTGAAAATACAAACCCTTCACATTTAATCCCTATAACTACAATTGATGTTGGTGATGAATAATTTATGTGTTTTATATTTATCCTACATAATGAGAAGTATACCACTAAAACATATATCACATCAATCCCGTGTGAATGAGGTGCAGGCAAGGATTGAGAAAGAAGAAATCTCTTGACATTTTTCTTAGAGTTTGAGGTTGAAGTTTTTGGGAAATACATAAGGTTCTAGAGATAGAGGTAGATGGAATAAGTGAGGAAGAGGAGAAGCAAGGTCATGATAAAAGCTTAGTGGAATGAAACAGACTAGGAAACTATTAAAAGACGTGGATAGACTTATGTGTTCATCACACATGTTGAATTGGATAAACGGTATTGATGCGAACACAGATTGATAAGAAAATAACTATTTATTAACTTAAAAGCTAATATTTTGCTGGTACTATATCCAGCATCTTCAGAGCACACAAACAAAGTTTGTTATAAATGCGAGACAACCGCAATTAGGTGTAACAGTGGGGCCAGTCTAAGTAATTGCAGCGTGCAACACCAGACTAAAGTCCTAATATGGCACTATCTAAGTTATATAAAAAAAAATAAAATAAAATAAAATAAAAACAGTAGTCCAAAGTTTGAAAAAAATAAAATTAAAATAAATAAATATTAATTTGGTCTTAGGATGACTGTCTCCCAAATCTTTGGTAGATTTATACAGCCATACTTGTTAAGGTTTGAAGTATGTTTTAAGGCCTCTGTTGATTCCAGGAACAACCTCTCTGACTTGTAGAAGCTTCTGTGCAGTACTTTTGTTTTTTTCCAATTGATCCTGTGTGCTGGGGTATCCAAAGCATTGTCTCCCAAACCCGACTTGCCATACATGCATTTGTAACAAGCTTTGTTTGTGTGCTCTGAAGATGCTGGATATAATACCAGCAAAATTTTAGCTTTTTAAGTTAATAAAAAGTTATTTTCTTATCAATCTGTGTTTGCATCAATACTGTTTAAATCCATTTCAACATATTAAAAGAAGTATGTAATGCTTGCAATATTTTGTCTGTTACAGAGACATCATCAGGGAGTACAAAATGAGACTTGCAACACACACACACAGAAAGTCAGTACAAAACTGAAACACTTGGAAGAAAGACTAGACTAGAGTCCTAATTAAATGAAGCACCCTCTGTGGACACCAGTAGGCAGCCTAGTATGTAAATTGGGATCTCAAAGTATCAGTGTTTCCCAAATTTTGGAAGTTTTATGCAACCATATTTAATTAAATTAGGCTGATTTTTGAGAGCAGCAGCAGCAGATTCTAAAAACAGTCTTTCTCTTCTAAATTTACTGTGATGGAACATGAGGATCTTTTTTCTATTGATTCTGTGAGCTGTATTCAAAGCATGGTCTGCAAGTCCTTATTAACCATAGTCATGACTGCAGATGTATGTTTTATGTTCTTCCATTTGGATGGTAGCTGATGGTAGTCTGTCCATAGTAAGGCAACTTGCAGGAACAAGGAATTCTATATACACCTGGAACTGAGAGGGGAAGGAATTTGTATTTAGTGGAGTGGATAAGAGTAGCTAGTTTTAAGTGGAGTTTGAAAGTGGTGCAAAGATTGCATTTCTTTAAGATTCTGGAAATTTTTTCTGATGTGCTTCGGTCATAGGATGGCGATAGCATTTATGAAATCTTTCTGAAAAGAAGGTTGTGGATTGGGGGGAAATGATTATTTTTTTTTTTGATATTGCGGGAACTATAACCATTAGATAGAAAAGTGTGGTATATATGATTGGGTTCTGTTGCAAGAGCGATCTCATTGGAACAAAGGTGGTTATAAGCTCTATGGATAAGTGTGTTTATGACACCATATTGTATTGAGATGGGGTGGATGGGAAAGTTTGTGAATGTATCTGCTTGTGTAGGTGGGTTTCATATATACTGAAAAGGACAGGTTAGCATTAGGTAAGCAGGTGACTAATGTGTCTAGAAAGGCTAGTCTATTATTAGTTTCCTTTTCTGTAGTAAATTGGATTTTAGGGTGAATTCTATTGAGATGACATAGAATGTATCTAATGTGTCTGGACCATGAGACCAAATAGAAAAAACATCAGCTACATATTTCATCCATATAGAAGGTTTGAGATGGGCTGAGTCAAGAGCTTGTTTTTCAAAATCTTCCATAAAAAAATTTGCAAAGGAGTGAGAGAGGAGACCCAAGAGGTAGCCTTAACACAGAGAAGCAAGTTCAATGTGTTTGCAGTTGTACTGAAAGGGATTTTGAGCAGCTGTTTCTCTTGTTTTTAACAGGTTCAACAGTAAAGTGGAAGAATGATGTTTTTCACTTCACTGAAGCATTAACAATGGAAGTACCTGTAGAAGAGACTTCTAGGTCTGTGAGGTTGTATCTCTGAAATAGGGGTTGAAGTGAATCTGTGAGGGAATAGTCATCTCTGAGCTAAATTGCTCTCCTCTGAACAGCATCAAGAAATTTTAGGGCAGTTTTGGGTGCACTACCCCAAATGTATGTACAGCATAATAAGATGTGTGTGTGTGTGTGTCTGTGTCTTGTCATCATCAAATACGTGCTCTGCATCCTCAGATTGTATGGGATATTATGTTAGTACTACATGAAAGATTTACATCATTACTAATGTTGGATTCTGGATATATAGAGATTGGAGTAATTACTATTTGCTTCAGAATCCAACATGATCTTCCATCACAAAGGCTAGATTTGTAAATATTATTTAATGTAAACAACTTATTTTACAATTTAATATTCATATAACTACTTTAATTTTGTCTAATATCTAATTATTTAATCAAAGACTGTATTAAATATTATTAAGCTATTTTATTTATTACTATGTTAATATTATAAGAGTTTGTATTTGATAATTTAACTGCGCATTAATTGAAATGTAAATATTCTCTATTTATTCCTATTCGTAGAAGTTTAACATTATGCAATAGCTCAAGTTTATTATATTTTGTTTTGTTGTCATGGAGACGCATGTAAGTAAGCGAGCGCGAGTTTTGGAACACCACGTGAGGAGAATGTTAAAAGCTTATTTAAAAAAAAGAAATCACGAGAATAATTTAGGTGGGAAGAATGGATATAAAAAGGGAAGAACGCTGAAAATATATAGAGAGAGAAGGAGATAAATTAAGAGAGAGAGAAAGGAGAGGATTGGCATTAGGTTGGAATCAGAGCATTCGGGAATCACGGTGCGATAATAGCGAGTCGGCAAGTCACTCAAGCAGCTAATAAAGTCTACTAGTCGAGAGGCGGTTAGCTAATAAATTGTAGAATAACAATTATAGCTACGGAAGACAGCTGAGTGACTACTAAATAGACTAGCGATATTTGAGTTGAGATTCAATTTCAGGGCCGACCTTTCAAGGACATACAGAACCTTGAAGCAAAGCACGGAGTTACTAAAGAATAGTAGAGGCTGTGAAGTTGAAGTTTAAGGATAGCTGTGTATAGAATTATAGTACCTAAAGAATTAATTGAATGCAGGAAGAATGAACAACTGTGCATATAAAACCTCAAGTTAAGAATTATTGTGTGTTGCCTTTATTCATGAGTGATCAGTAGTACTTCATGCAAGAATGTTTGTTTATGTGTATAGTGACCGATGATTAATTCAGTTACTGCTTAGAAGATTTATTTAATGAGTGCTGTATACTGTTTACAGTTATAAAAAGTGTTTACGTATAAGTAGATGAAGAAAGAAGATTATCGGTAAGATTATTCCAACCATTAATCCTTTGCAGAGAAGTGTGCGAGTTTCATCCTAGAATTTCCTTATACTAACAGTAACTATTGCGGAGAATTAGCTGAAGTGTAAAGTTAAAAGTGTTTGTTTGTGAAGAGGTATTACTGCAATTTATATTGTATTTTGGAACTTAAGGAACTGTGAGAAAACTGTATTATAGAGATAACAGATTTACCTTTGTCTGAGTTTGTATGACTGTATTGTCAGGAAGGCTGAAGTGTTTCTAATAACTTAATTAGTGATTTGAAGTTAAGTGTAAAATTTGTAATTTTAAAATTAAATGTTTGTTTTTGTTAATCAAAAGTTGTATTTTGCCTGAATCTCTTTTACTGCACCATTCATAAAATATTCGAACCAAAGCGGGTAAATTATTAAGTAAGTTAAATATACTCCGCCAGTATATATATAAAAACAACATATATAGGAAAGGTAGTTGAGAGTTGGTTTTTCTTCAATTCTTGAACTAATTCAAATATAAAGTGGCGCAGTCTTTAAATATAAATTTTCTCTATATTTGAATTAGAAATCAACTTACAACTTATCAAATTAGTTAAGAACATCGTAATAGTAATCATGTTGGATCCAAAGTATAGATTGAGAAGAAGTAGGATCCAACACTAACTTCCTACTAGTCAGCAGTTTTTCTTCAAATTAATCTGGTATCTATGAGGACTACAATATTGTGGGGAGGGGAACTTATTTTGGTTTTCTAAGGCACTTCTTCCTCTATCTTTTTCTTTTATTCTGACAAAAAACAACTTGTTTTGCTAACTTTTCCTATCCATTCTGTTTAAGTGACCATACCATTTGAGATAAGCTCTGTAGATACATAACTGAATGCTATCAATGGCAAGATCTTTGCTAATATCCTCCTTTTTTAATATGATTTTGCCATCTGTTCACTCCTCTAACCTTTCTATTTGTGGCCCTCAGTCTTTGATCAAGTATTTCATTTCTAACCCAATTCTCAGAACTGTAAGTTAAAATTGGCTTGAACACCATCTTATATACAGCTGTTTTAAGGCATATGTGAGAAATTGGACTAATTCTCTTTTATCCCATATAAATTAATTCATATAACTTCCTACCATACCAGTGTTGCTAATTGTATGGTCGATTTCCATATTTAATTTTCAATCTTCACTGAAAATTGTGCCTAAATAGCTAAAACATTTTACTTGTTCTATAGGTCTATTTAGAATAGTCGATGTTTTCATTGTTCCTGCCTATTTTCACAGTCTTTGACTTCTTATTGCTGATTTTCATACCAAATTTATTACAGTAATTCAGTTTAGTTAGGGAATTTGGCACACTTGTCAGATTTATTTAGGAGTATGACATCATCTGCATAAAGAGCTGAGATTAATATCTTCAATTTTGATATCTGGCTTATACTACTCTCTCACATATGATCCAAACAGATGATTAATGACAGTGGAGATAATGTGCACTCTTGTCTTATGCCTGATTTAATGTCAAGCTGCAGAAAGATAAGTTGAAATTTTGAGTTTGTTGTGTGTCTATGTCTGATAGTTTGTAAATTAAGTTTTGTTGTGTGATAGCTTTGATCAGTTCATGGTATTTACTTCAGTTCATATTGTGTATTAATTTATTTCTGTGTGTTTGGCTTTGAGAGTGAACAAAATAGCGATGAGACTTAGATTAGCACGAAAGACAGATGTAAGCAATATTGATTTTTTGCAAGTGATAAGTTGTCATGAATGCAGTATTATGTGCTTGAGGAGATATGGAGACTATATGCATAGAGAAGATTAATAAAAGATGAGAGAGAGTGTGGTTATATAAGAAATGTAACATGCTTATGGACTAAAAGATGTCTTTGTACGAGGGTGGTCTGAAAATTTCTCGACCATAGATGGCAACACTATCAGCAAGTTTTTTTTTTCCCTAAGTTGGTACATCTGTCATACGCATCCATGTGAAATTGCAAGTCATCCTATGAGGTAGTTTGTTTAATACAGCTGTCTGAAGCAAAAGTGTTGTCTGTATCCCTTCAAATGGATAAAATTGAGTATCGTGCAGTTATAAAATTCTTTGTAAAAGAAGGTTTAATACCAAAAGAAATTCATTCGAAGTTCATAAAAGTTTGTGGGCATTCATTCATCTCCTTTGTTTGCAAGAATTAAGAAATGGGCTGCCAAGTTTAAACGTGGCCATACCAGCCTTGAAGATGATCCATGTGAAGGACGTCCAAAAAGTGTAACAACACCAGAAATCATTGATCAAGTGCACGATATGGTATTGGATGACCAGTGAGTCACAGTGCATGAAATTGCTGAGACTATAGGCATTTCAAAAGAACGTGTAGGATATATTTTGCATGAAGTATTACAAATGAAAAGCTCTTTTGCTTTTTCATTTGTAATGCTTTTTTGCCTATCAGCTACTTAGTGTACAGACCATCAATCTATTCTCATAGGGAGCATTTCGTACATCTACCACAATCTTTGTCACTAGACCTCTGGATCATCCACCACTTCTTCATCCCCATTGAATCCAGATAACCTGCTTGTTTGTGTTTTTCAATAACCATGTGTCAGTCGCAATATGCTCTATAAACTTCAACTCTCTGTACACAATCACCCTTCAAGTCTGACCTCATCAGTTTCCTGCAGTTCAGTTTCATCAATTATAATACATAACTTGTGATCTATTATTAGAGTGCATCACCTTACACTTGGCAACATTTAAATGTTAGCCATTTACCTTTGCCCATACTGCTAGTCTATTTAAGTCTTCCTGCAGATCTCTGCATCACCATCATATACCATTGCTCTTCCAAGTTTAACCATCATTCTTATGCCCCATGGATTATATTTCCATTCAAATCATTTCCTACATAATTGATACACGAATTAAACTACAGAGTACCAAGTACTGAGCTACCCTATGGTACACCACTGGTTACTTACCTTTGCCTGGACTCAACTCTTCCGTAAACTACATCAAAAACCTCTAATCCAAATCACCAGATTCATATCCATTCCAATTTGCTCCAGTTTATGCAATAGAGTTCTATGTGGAATCTTGTCAAATGCTTTTGCAAAATCTAGCAATATCACTGAGTAGCTATTTTCTTCATCCAACTCCATTGTCACTTTATTATAAAAAGTAAGCAAGTTACTAAAGCAAGATCTACCTTTCACAGGACCATGTCCCTTATAAATATAATATTCCTATCCGCCCAGTCCTGAATCTGTCTTTCATCAATTTGTTCAATATCTTCACCACCACCACTCTTGGGATGCTGATTGGCCTATAATTTGCTGATTCTGTCTTGGAGCCTCCTTTATGCAATGGGACATTTTGTCTCTTTCTACTCCACTAGCACCTTCCCACTACTGCGGCTTATATTAAACAGCTTGGTCAGTAGAGCTGAAGATTCCCTTGTACCTTCTCATAATATACAGGCCAATATGCCATCTAATTCCATGGCTGTGTTCATATTGAGTTTCTGCAATATTTTAAGCACCTCTAATTCTTCAACTTCTATTTTCCCATTAGTCGATGTCATATTTGTCATTGTAATTTCACCATCTAAATTTTAAACCCCTTGCAAAATGCTCACTCAGTAATTCAACTATTTGATTTGGTTCTGTGAGAAGCTGACTCTTCAGTTTGTTATAATTACCTGCTTTGTAATTCCACATATTCCTTCTTAACAGAAAATTCTACATTTCTAGAAATCTCCCCGGTTAAGACTGCATGATCACTTTCTCTGAGTAGAGGCAGCATAGCCAGATTGGTTAGTTTTAAGCTCTCTCATGCAACAAGCAGATCTAGCATTCTCAAACCTCCTATCCCCGTCAATCACATACTGTCTCAAGTAATTATCTCTCAGCAGTTGCATAAATTCTGTTTATTTCCCTGCTATGACCATTCCTCCTCCCAATTGAAATCCCCCATAATAATTACTTGACCTGTACTCATGCTAATTTGTGAGTGCATCTCATTTACATTCTCCCATATACTTACTGGATTATAACAGCAACCAGTGACATATTTAGTCCTGTTGGCTTCTATCTCACAGATAGAGGCCAACAGATAGCCTCAATTGTACTGCTCTCTGAATCCCTGTCCCTTTGATATACTTTTACTCTTTTTGGCTTTAATTCCTCTGCTATCATTAGCAATTCACCTCCCTCTGCAGAGGAGAGAGGGTACTGTTCCCTCTGTCCTCTCTGAAGACACTATATCCATTGCATTCTATTCCTGTGTCCATATCATCCTCAGTTAATCATGTCTCACTAATGCCTGTAACTTTCAGCCAAGTTGTGTTAACCAATGCCAAAAACTCCTCAACCTTATTTTGAATACTTCTGGTATTACCTTGTGTTTCTTAGTTCACTAAAGTTAAGAACTTGAGTGCTACATTTTGCATCATGTGATCACTCTCCCACTTACTAACCTGTAGATTCCTTGGCCCCATGCTCACCTGTCTTCCATCCCCTCCCCCCTCTAAACATTATGGTATTCCTGACTGCACTTCCAGACTCTCAGTGAACAACACTTTCTCAAGACTCCTGACACCAAATCCATTTAGATGCAAGCCATCCACCTTATATAAAATCCTTCCTTCCATCAAACTTACATACTTAATTTGGTGCTGTTATAGACTTGGTAATGTGGAGGGCAGTGAGAAGTAAATGTATAAGCAAATTGGTCTGGCTAATAAGCAAATAGTGATCATTATTGGCAATTCTAATTATGATAATATAAATTGGAATGAAGAGACACCAAATCCATTTAGATGCAAGACATCCACCTTATATAAAATCTGAGTAAAGAGAATGAATTTTTTCGAGGGATCTGAAGTAATATATAGCAGGTACATGAGAATCAAGAGTCTTTGATTCGATTATCTCATCAGAGGATTTTACTGTAAATGAGATGTCGGATCTTCCATGTTGGGGAATGTGACCATGAAGTGGTCACTTCGGTGGGGGCCAGCCATATCTGGACTTTTATGAGAACGGGATATATATATGGAACTATATGACTGGTGCTTATGACCAACTCCGGAGATAGCTTGTAGCTATATCATGAAATGAGGAATTGGATGGGAAGGAGATCAGTACTGTTTGGTCCCCTACTTAGGAACTATTTAGAAGAGCAAGGAATAAGAAAAGTCTCATTGACTATGTTATTGTTGATAGTGATGTTTTCTCCCTGGTGCAGGACACCAGAGTGTATACGGAGGATTTGAAATTGGAAGTGATCACTATTTAGTCTTGAGCAGGATAAAATTGAATTTCATATTAAAAAGAATGACATTTAAGAAAGTTTTAAAGTGAATAAAAGTTGAGCAGCTCTCAGATATGAAGTGTAGACTAAAATACACAAAGTTTATTGAAGGAAAAATGAAAGAGTTTGAGAACAGGAACCAAACCTTGGAGATTCAGTGGCAAGCCTTGAAGAAAACCCTGATTGATTCAGCTAGAGAGGCATGTGGTGAAGTTGTCTGCAAGGATAGAAAAATTAGAACTCCATGGTGGACACAGGAAGTTAATGAGGCAGTGAAGGAAAAGAAGAAAGCATATCAAAAGTTCCTGGCAAATAAGTCAGCTTGTGCTCTTAGAGAATACTAGCTAAACAAAAGTCATGGGAGGACTTTGGCAAGAACATAGAAAATAAATATCAAGAAGGTGAAAATATTCTGGAGGTTGTTGAAGAAGCTTAGGAATGGAGGAAAGAGTGCTGTAAAAGGAGTTAGAGTAAAGGTGACATGAAAATGGGAGAAAAAGATATCCTTGAAGTATGGAGTAATTACTTTGAAAATTTGCTAAATGAAACAAGCAGTGATGACAGCACAGTGGTAAAAAACATTGACCAGCCATGCAGTCAGGAATACATATCCATACTTGAAGTAGAAAGACTTCAAGTATGGATATGTATTCCTGACTGCAAAGACTTGAAATGTGGAAAGGCAGCAGGACTAGATGATATTCGACCACAAATGCTGAGGTATGGTGGTATAAAAGTCTTACAGTGGCTGCACTGCATAGTTCAGAATGCCTGGACAGAGGGACGATTTCCCAATGATTGGAGTAGAGCTCTCATAGTACCCATATATAAAAAGGGAAATAAAACTGAATGTGAGAATTACAGAGGTATTTCCCTACTTAGTGTTCTGGGCAAGATTTATGCCAGCATACTTGAGAAACGGTTCAGAAGAATTGTGGAAGAAAAGCTTGGTGAAGAACAAGCTGGATTCAGGTCAAATAGAGGCTGTCAGGATCAGATCTTCACTTTACAACAAATAGTGGAGAAATCATGGGAATATAACAAAGATCTGTATTTTAGTTTTGTCGATTTGGAAAAGGCATATGACAAGGTGCCAAGACAGAAGCTATTCAATATGCTACAGTTATATGGTGTCAGTGGGGCATTATATTAAACAATACTTAGTCTTTATTTGAGTTGTAAGTCAGCAGTTAAAATTGAAGGAAGTACAGGAAGATGGTTTAATGTTAAATCTGGTGTGAGACAAGGATGTACATTATCCCCTCTGTTATTCATTATCTATATGGATCACATTATGAAGGATAGTGGTATTAAACATGATATCAAAATTGGAGATGTTAATGTCAGCTCTTTTCTTTATGCAGATGATGTTATACTTCTAAATAAATCCGCTACAAGTCTGCAAGATTCTCTGACTAAATTGAATAACTGTTGTAATAGACATGGTATGATGGTCAGCAATAAAAAGACAAAGACAATGAAAATTGGCAGTATCATTGAAAATGCCAACTGTGTTGTGAATGGAGAACCGGTGGAACAAGTAAAACATTTCAGCTACTTAGGCGCGATTTTTAGTGAAGATGGTAAATTAAATATGGAAATAGACAACAGAATCAACAAAGCTGGTATGGTGGGAAGTCAATGGAATAAATTGATATGGAATAAAAGAGAAATTAGTCAAAACACTAAATTAGCTGTATACAAGACAGTGTTCAAACCAGTTTTAACTTATGGATCTGAGAGCTGGGTCAGAAGTAAAACACTTGACCAAAGACTAGAGACCGCAGATATGAGAGTCCTGAGAAAGATTAGAGGCGTGAACAGATGATATCAATGGCAATATCATATTAAAAACGAGGATATTAGGAAAGAACTTGACATTGTCAGCATCCAGGAATACGTGAGCAGAGCTAATCTCAGGTGGTATGGTCACGTAAATAGAATTGGTGAGGAAAGATTAGCAAAACAAATGTTCTGTGCCAAGTTGGCAGGAAAACGACCTAGAGGAAGACCAAGATATAGGTGGATTGATATGGTACAGAGTGCCTTAGACGATAGAAATATAAGATCTGGTAATGTTGGAGTCTTGACAAGTAACAGACTGATTTGGATGAAAATTGTAGAGAGGAAGTTAGTAATGATGTAAATTTTTCATGTAGTGCTATCATATCCTGTACACCCCTTGAGGGTACTGGCAGGAATTTGATGATGATGATAAGTATCTCAGTGTATTCTAGAGGTCAGGAGATTAACCAAGGTTGGTGTGAAATGGATGACTGAAGAGGTGAAGCATGCACTATGGAAGAAAAAGGCATTGGGAAGGCAGTACAAGATGAATGGCAATAATCAGTTGCATGAGAAATACAAAATGCAAGCAAGAAAGGTAATACACTTGGTAAGAAAAAGTACAGCAGTTAGCTAATGAAGCCAAAAAATATCCTAGGGAATTTTTTTTTTTGATAGACGAAAAATTAATGAAAAATGATATTGGTCAGTGACAATGGTAGAATGATAACCATTGAGGAGAAGGATATAATAGCGATAGTAATTTTACCTGGAGATTTTAAAAATATCATTATTGTTGTATTGCAGTGCAATGTTTGTACTAAGTTCATCCTTGTGAATGTAAGATATCTGAAAAAAAAAAAAAAAAAAAAAAAAGGAATGTAGCAGACTGTAAAAATTATTGAATGTGAAGTTTACTCAGTCATGTCTCAAAGATAGGGTGACCAGACCTCCCGGATTATTTCAGTGTGGAATTCCACCTTGTAAATACTGTACCCCCACAGATGTGAGACCCTTCGACACTTCAGTGCATGTCAAAAGAAGGAGAATCCATTCCAATAATAGGGCAATCAATCCATCTTGTGAGATGAGTTGTTTATTATTACACGTTGGAAAATTAACTTTTCTTTTAGGAACATTGTAGTTTTTAAAGTAACTATTTTGTTTGTATAACAGTTGGAAAATTTTACGTATAAAGCATGTGATTTCACATGTTGGTGACTAATTCGTACATCCTTTATTTCTTTTTACCCCCTTCAGCATGAATTTACTCTTCTTGTTAGGTTGCCAGACTAGGCTCTCAAATCCATGGTCGGACAGTAGTTGACATGAATTTTGCTAGTGACACAGTGTTGCAAGTTAATCATCTCTGAATGTAATTTAGGTGCACTTTTATGTTTGCAATTTCAATGTTTGTTTCAGTAGTGCTGTAATGTGAATTTATCACCAAGTTTTTATGTTTACTTATTAAGTAAACATAAAAACTTGTTTATATGTTTGCAATCATTGGATAAACAGTCTAATAAATATTCAACTCTTGTAAAAGTGGGCCTTCTTTTACTGCAGACAATCTCCAGTTGATAGCTTATTTTTAATCTCTCTTGTGTGGGTGCTGTCAAATGCTATTTTTAAAATTTATTTTGATAATATGAAATCTTTATTCAGACTGCACTATTTAAAAGTGAAGTTTTTGGTATCTGTCGTGTTCAAGTTTAATACTCTATTCACTGCGATGCAATCTTATTTTAGTTACACAGCAAAAGGATCAGTGATTTTATAGAACTTTGTATTTTATTTTTGCAATTATGTTTTTCCATTTATTTTTCTATTCCAATAATTTAAAATGATACTTTAAAAACATTTAAAATATAATTGAGTAAATGTTAATAATTTGAGTTTTAATTTTTTTTTCTAATTTTTTTAAATTTTAGAAATGGCTTTTAAAATTTTTTCTCATTCTTTCTTTTTTAATTTAATATTTTTTAATTTTAATTCTTCATATGTCTCTTGCTCACTCACCATTAGTGGTTTCTCCCCCCCCCCATTCCCACAGTTCTCATGTTCTTTAAAATCACAAGGATGGAATACTTTAATGAAATGCTTATTTAACATCTCTTTTATATCCTTCTTAGTGTTTATCATTCTCCCACAATCATTCTTCCTTCTACTGCCACATATTATAAAAACTCCCTAGGATTTCTTTTAGCCTCATTTGCTAACTGCTGCTCATACCGCACGTCTGCTACCCTTACTGAATCGCCTTCCTTGCATGCTCTTTGTGCTCCTCTTGTAACTTATTATTGCTACTCATCTTGTTCTCACTGCATAATGCCTTTTTCTTTAAGATTACGTTCTTCACCTCTCAGGCATTCGTTTTCATGTACCTTATTCTTTGGAACACACTCAGTCATTGTCTCTTCCAGAGAGTGCCTGAGTAGAGATCAAGCAGCACTGATTTCCTTCCCATCTAATTTCTCATTCCATGCTATCACACCTGTCTTATAGTTGCACATAGAACCCTTTCTCATAAAAGTCCTGATATGGCTTGCCACCACCCAAGTGATCACTACATTGGAGAAAGATCTGACTTTTCATTTGCAATATCTTCTGATGAAATAATCAAATCCAAGACCCTCATTTCATGTGTAGCCTCTGTTACATTTACTTAAGATAATTGTCCTTCAAAACCTCCAGAAATATATTCTCTTTGGTTGCAGATGCTATCTCTTCATTCCAGTCTATATTCCCATAGTTGAAGTCACCCATAATGATCACTCTTTTCTTATTAGCTAGATCGATTTGCCTAAACATTTCCTTCTCACTGCCTTCCATATTACCAGGTCTATAGCAACACCCAACTAAACATTTCATCCTGTTCACTTCCACTTCACACCATACTGCTTCAAAACCACTGTCACTGTTTACTCTCTACATCTTGAGCCTAGATGGGCACAACTCCTCTGCCCTTTTTGCCTCGTCTATCTTCACAAAAGACTACATATCCCTCCAACTCTATTCCTGTCAGAATGTCATCCTTGTTCAACCATGTCTCACTTATTCCAACAATGTTTGGGTGAATGAACTCTGTCAATGCTACAATTTCATTTCCCTTGTTTCAAATACTTCTAGCATTTGTAAAACATACCACTAGCTCATTTCTGTTTCTACAACAAGTCCCACTGATCCTACTTCTTGGATATCACTTCTCTGCACCCCTCTCATCTCCATTCCTCTCTGTCATTATTGATATTACATCCCTGCCTAGACCTAAATGTCACCTCCACATCCTTGACTATCTTAACCCTTTCTTATGCACTTGCACATTTACTGAAACCATCATCTACATTTGTCATGCAGTGTCTCCCTGTTCAACATGACCCCTCCCGTTTTCATGTTTAATAGAAACTTAATGGTTTTCTTTTACATAAATACCATATACATAAATTCCAAGCTTGTCATTTCATAATTCAGTGTTTGCAAATGTAATATCAGCAAGTATGTGTCATTAATGACATAGAGGAATTCTTTGAATTTGTACTTATAAGAAATCTAAACAATGCAGTAGAAAATGGATCACAAACTTATTGAAATATGAGAAAATTTGGAGATAAAGGCAGGGTTAATAATAATAGTTTCTTCTGGATGTCTGACATAACACCTTATCATTGCTATTAGACAAACAAATAAGTCTTAGTATGTTATTGTTAATAGTGACATTTTCCAACTAATTCAGGATACAATAGCACACAGAGTTGTAGGAATTGATAAACATTTAGTGCTGAAAAAGTTCTATGAAAGTTTCAAATGGATAAAAAATTATCTTTTGAATGTGGTCTCAAATATATAAATATTATTGGAGAAAACGTAGAAGAGTTTGAAAACAAGAAACAACCTTTAGAGATCCAGTGCAAAATTTGAATAAAATATTGATTTGCCCAGTCAAATAAACACATGAAGTCATTGCAAAGATGAAAAAGTCAGAACTGGATGATAGAGTAATGGAGTTAGTTCATGACAGAAATGATATCATATCGAAAATGCCTGACTAGTAAGTTTGCATATGCTCTTAGAGCATATAGAGAAAAATGCAAGAAAATTGAGTTCTTAAATAGATAGCATGACAAAATTTTCAAAAGAATGTTCAATTGACTTATTATAATAAACTAGTGAAAATTCCCAAGCAGTACCCATTTGGCACAATGACATACCAAAAGTAATTCATTACTGCAAACTACTGCTATAACAAAGTTTTCTGTGGTACCTATGAGTTTGCTATAGTGAGAGTTAACTGTAGGAGATAAATATCGTAAAGGTGTCACAATGTAGTGGAGGCTATCAAAAAAGATTAGAAATGAAGGAAAAGTTCAATGTAAAAGGAATCAGATAATAAAAGTGATAAAAAAAAGACTGAAGATAAGAATATTTTGGATGTCTCAAGTAACTAGTTTGAAAAACTGTTGGCGAGAACAAATAAGAATAATCACAGAAAAAAATCTGTGAGGATTACCTAATAATATTTTAGGTAGAAATATTCTTGAGAAACTCAAATTATGAGAAGGCATATGGAATAAGATATTTGATTAAAAATGCTCAAATATGAAGGTATAAACATTTTACAGTTAAGTTTCAGAGCAAGATAACTGGGAGACAACTTCCACGTTGCCTATAAAGGAGGGAAGAAAACTGACTGGGGCTTTTGACCTAATATTCTATCTTTACCTTCTCATTGTACCCCATTAGTAGATGCCTTCCTGGCAATCAATTTGAGATTTAGCCAACCGTATTGGATTTTTTATGACTTAAACCAAATGACATTTATGGTACAATAAATGAAATGTCATGCCGATTAGGACATCACCCAGTTTAATAAGGCTGCTACTGTTTTCTTCAGGGAACCAGGATGACAGTGAAAAATCAGCTAATAGAAGAAACTTTGATTTAGTATCAGCAGAACTCAAGATAGCCACCTTCACTTCTACCAGTTCCACTTCTTACGAAATGGAACTGGTAGAAGAAATAGATGAGTACCTTATTCACATAATTGGTATTACTGAAACAGGAAATTAAAATATGTCACCATGTGCTCTGAGAAAATACAGAGGAAAAAAATGTAAGAAAGCAATGCATAGCTAAACAAACATCATGGAAAGCTTTAGTAAGAATATAGAAGTAAGTTAATTATCAGGAATGTGGTTTAATGTTCTGGAAGCTGTTGAAAAAGTGAAGACAGAAAGAGTACTGTAAAAGAAGCTGAAGATGATAAAGGTGCCATGAAAACTGAAGACAGAGATATTTTGCTGTATGGAATAGCTACTTTGAATGATTGCTAAATAAGATGAAGTGACAGAACAGTAGTATAAAATATTCAAGAGGAATGCAATTGGGAGTATATATCAATACAGAGATAGAATAAGCCATTTAAAACTTGAAATGTGGAAAGGCAGTTGATATATATGATAGATGATATTTAACTAGAAATGTTCAAATATGAAGGTACTAAAGTTTTACAGTGGTTGTACTGCATTATTTGGAAAGCTTGGTCAGAAAGTTGAATTCAGGAAGATTAGAGTTCTAATACATTTTCCATATACACTTTCCGCTAGCACCACGAAATACATATATGTTTCACAGATTAATTCATTATTCACAGTGGCCTGTGAAAATAGAAAAAAAAATTAGTATCATGACAGTTAACGTGTTAATTCTCTACAGGAAAACTTGAATAGACTTGCAGTTTTAATATTAATAAATGCAAGGTGTTATGCTTTGAGATACAGAGATATAAGGCTACATACTGTGTTGGTGGAGCTGTATTTCAGGAAGTAGATGAGATTCTGGATCTTGGAGTGATGGTAGACAGCGGATTGAAGTTCCGAGGGCACATCGCAAGTGTTGTTAAGACTGCACATTGTATCGCTGCTATGATAAAAAGTTCATTGACATGTAGGGATAAGGAGGCAGTGGTGATGCCTCTATAAAGGCATTGGTCAACCACATATGGACTATTATGCTCATATTTGGTTACCTGGTTTTCATTGTGATGTGGAAACATTAGAGAGGATCCAAAGATGAATGACCAAAGTGATATCAGGACTCTGGAGTGTAGGCTATGAAGAGCATTTGAGGGAATGTGGATTACAGAGGTTGGTGGATAGGAGGAAAAGAGGAGATATGATAGAGAATATCAAGTTGATTAAGGGATTCTGTCAGATTAATACAGAAAGAACTACAAAAAGAGTGGTTGTTGAGATGGGAAGAATGAGAGGCCATCCCTGGAAGTTGTATAAAGATGTGGTGAAGAAGGATGTGTGGATTTTTTTGCATGAAGAGTTGTTGGTGAGTATAATGCACTGTGAATGCAGGTAGTGTAAATAACTTCAAAACTCATTATGATGGACATGTTGCTGGTTGAGTGGGCCTCCCATGATGAGTGACTTCATGGAGGTTACCAAAAATAATAATACAGTGAAACTTGTTCAAAGCAGAATCCCTTGCGATTCTGCTTTGAATAAGTTTCTGCTTTGAAGCTTGTTCAAAGCAGAATCGCAAGGGACCAAATATATATTCCACATTGGCCAAGTTTCCACATTATACAAAATTGCAAAAAAATTTAAAATCCATTAAAATCATATTACATGGTACATACCTGTTTATGAGTGAATATCAGCGGCTCTGGCTCTTGTAAGTAGGTGATACTTGTAGACCTATGTTATTAAAATAATAGTAATAATAACACATTATTAAAGTACTGTATTAATGCTCTATTACACTGCACTTTACACGTTACCAATATACAACTCATTGAGATTTCTTCCACAGATCCAACAAAGAAACTTGTTTCCACTTTTTTGTGATCATATCTTTTTGAATGCAGTCCTTAACTGTATACAATAGTTCAAGAAGACTGGAAGAGTTTGAATCAATTGCAAACTACATTACTTCACTGATTCAATGAGGGACCTGTTCATGTGTATGAATTTTCGTTGAAATATCCTGTTCTCCGGCTGCTGCTTCTCCTCGTTCTTCCTCCTCATCCTCCACATCTTTGTTTTGTGTATTTCTTACCACTAGTAGAGCTGTAGCAGATTCAAAGCTGTAATGTGTGGCTAGATGGTCATCACTCCAAACAAAGTTCTCTGTATCACAGGAAAGTTCTTTTCTTCAGCAGAGATTGGATATTGCAGTAACTTTTTCACTCCCTCCTCCAAATTATCTGCCACATCACTTTCCCCAAACCCAGCTTTAGCAAAATACTTTTCACTGTTTCTGCTTTAATTTTCTTCACTGCCAACCCGATCCAATTCACAGCATCCAGAACTGATACAGATCTTGCTAATCCATAAGAGTTATCGGCTTCTTCTACATTCGAAATCAAAGATTGCATCAGAAATTGTCTGTAGTGCGATTTGAATGTGTAAATAACACCCATATCCATGGGCTGTAATACACTTGTTGCATTTTCTGGGAAACAGGCGATTTTCACATTTGAAAGTGTTATCTTTGGGTGGCAGGTAGCATTGTCAAGAAAAAGGATGACATTTCTATTTTCTTTCTTCATTTTTGCATTAAACATGTTTAACCACTCTTCCATTGTAGCTGCAGTCATCCAAGCTTTTTTATTGTTTCTCCAAATCACTGGTAAATTATTAATTTTCAGGTTCTTTGAATATCTTAGTTTTGCTGCTTTTCCAGTCAGGAGAGGCTTTTCCATTTCTCCCACCATATTCCCACATAATAACACTGTAAGTCTTTCTTTGGACATTTTGCCCCGGTACACTTTTCTCCCTTAACAGTGAGTGATTTTGTTGTTAATGCCCAAAAAAACAATTCTGTTTCATCCACATTGTAAATGTTTTTAGGTTCATACGGTGAATTGGAAACATAATTTCTAGCAGTTTTGGTTTCCACTCACTCACTACACTTTCATCCATATCTTTAGATTCCCCACAGACTTCGTTCCACACAATATTGTGCCTCTTCTTAAAACTATCCAACCATTCTGTAGATGCCTTAAACTGATCATTCCCAAGAGATTTTGGCTACTGCGAGAGCTTCACTTTGGACCATTGGATCAGATATGTAAATGTTTTTTGATCTTGCATTCGTGAACCACTCCCACACTATCTCGTTGATTTCCTCATTGCTGGTTACCTTTGCCTTCCTCTTCATTCGACCATTTCATTATTTTATCCTTTATTTAAGTGTGTTGGATACTTTCGTTTTGCCACACTTAAACCGCATCATTATTTCCCATGCCGAGAGTTTATCCTTTTCTTTAGCTTCAATGACTTTGACTTTTTTGTTTAGCGACAACGCCATGATGCAAAAAAATAAACCGATCGGTTTGTTGAAATTCGGGTTACTGAAATGTTTGGACTTACCAGAAACTGACCAACATTATGACCAACAATTCTCAAACGAAACAGTAAAAGCAACACATGTGCCAAACTCTAATAAATATAGGTGTATTTTTAAAACACTTTCTGCTTTATACAAGTAATTTTTAATAAATTCTTCAAATATTGCTTTCCGTTTCCACGTTGGGCAGATTCCGCATTATACAAAATAAATAACACTGTAATGCCTATTCTTCTGGCCGGGACTATATAATTTGTTCACATCGAGCAAGGTTCTGCCTTGGACATGTTTTACTGTATAACAAAGATCTGTATTTAAGTTTTGTAGATCTTGAAAAGGTATATGTCAAGATGCCAAGAGAAAAGCTATTCAGCATGCTATAAGTATATGGTGTAAACAGGACATTATACTGAGCACTAAATAGTCTCTGTTTCAATTGTAAGTCAGCAGTTAGAATCTTTCCATATTTCCTTTGATAAGGATAAGTGCAGAAAGATATAAAGTCAGGCATAAAAGGGTGCACACTATCTCCACTGTTATTTATTGTCTATAAGGATTTATTTATTGTCTATAAGGATATAAGAAAAGTTCTTCTAGTCATTGACTAGAGGAACTTTTCTAACTCTTTAGAGAAAGGATTAGAAATTGGATTATTGGTTGCTTCAGTATTGCTAGGCCACTCAAAGAAAGCTGTTCTTAGTTTGAATCTAGTCACTGACTAGAGGAACTTTTCTAATTCTTTAGAGAAAGGATTAGAAATTGGATTATTTGTCCCATACACTCAAGAAAATTGAGTAGAATCCACCCTGTTTCAGACAATAAATATATTGTGTTGGGGTTTGGAACCATGGGATGGCGGCACTTGTCAACTGTTTCTTCATTAGATGCCATCTATGATTAGTGGTAATCTTGGGCCAGCTATTTCTGAATTGGCTTCTTCCCTTGAGTCTCCAAAAATTGGATAGGGCTTTTAAAAAATGGTCTCGCCTACTCCCTATAATGAAATAAAAGGCATTAGCAAATAAGCGAAGTGGTTTATATTATGAAAGAAAGTGGCATTAAAATTATACAGCTATACTCCTAAGGATTCCTTGTGTGTCTTCAGGATTCCTTAACTAAATTGAATAACTATTATAACAATATGGCATGAAAATCAGCAATAAAAAGACCACTGAAAATAGGTAGGAACATTGAGGTCATCTATTTAAATAAGCACAATTTTCAGTGAAGATAGCAAATTAAATATGGAAATGGACAACGGAATAAGTAAAGCTAGTTATGGTAGGGAGTCTACTGAATAAATTTATTTGGAATAAGAGAGAAATTATTCAAACACTGAGGCATCTGTATACGAGACAGTGTTCAGAACAGTTTTAATCTATGGATCTGAAATAGGTTAGATATAAAACAGTTGATCAAAGAGCAGAAATCCCAGATATAAGAATTTTGAAAAAAATTAAAGGAATGAGCAGTTGGCCTGAATGGCAGGATCATAGTAGAAACTGAAGATATTAGGTAGGAATATTACCTAGCCTTGAAATTAGCAGCAACGCTAAAAGTGTTGGTAGGCCCCCCCCCTTCCCCCCACACAAAAATCAACACTTTATTACAAAAATTGAGGATTCTGATTTAGATGAACAAGATATCTTAGCTTTTCAATCTCTACCCTCTTTTCGAATGTCTTTGTCAGTGACACAATTCTCCTTCAAAACAAATTTCCACTCATGTGCTATGATCAGGTTACTTCATATTGCAGAACAATTTCTACTTTCAAAAAGAAGGGGTGGGCATGGACTCATTATTCTTCCCCTTTTGCCAACTTCTTTATGGAAACTTTCAGGCAGAAAGCTCTAGAATCCACAAATTTAAAACCAATGGTTTGGCTTAGATATGTCATTGGCATATTCATAATTTGGCCAAATGGCCACCAGACCTTGAATGTGTTCCTCAGCCATTTAAACAACCAACTAATGCATATTCACAGTAGAGATATAGATAGAAAAAACAAAATTCCTTACCATTCTTGGATACACTTGTATCTTGCCTTCCATCAGGCTTTCTCATTCAGCATTTAATAGAAACATACATATACCAGTCAGTTTTTACATATAGTCTCCTACCACCACCAGAAAAAAAAATTAAGGATAATAGACTCCCTCAAAAAGAGTGATTTCAATTTTCTTAAATGACATTGACCACAAAAAATAACTGCAGTGGATTAGAACTATTTTTGTCAAAAACGGATATAATAAAAATTAAATTGACAGCATACCGAACAAAAAGATTACACCCCCAAACAAAAAATTTCAACAAAGCTATATCTGTCCCATATATTAAAGTTCTACCAGAAAAAATAAGTAGAAATCTAAAGAAATACGACATAAAAACAATCTCCAAACCTCCTACAACACAAATCAATAAATTTATATGGAATAAGAAAGAAATTTGTCAAATTAAAAGATTAAATTAGCTGTATACAAGACAGTGTTCAAACCAATTTTAACTATTGATCTGAGAGTTGGGTTAGAAATAAAACACTTGATCAAAGACTGGAGACCACGTATATAGGAGTTTTGAGAAAGATTAGAGGAGTGAACAGATGGCATCAATGGCATATTAAAAATTAGGATATTAGGAAAGAATTTGCCATTGTTAGCAGAGCTAATATCAGATGGTATGGTCACTTAAACAGAATGGGAGAGAGGAAAGATTGTTTGTTACCACAGTGTGTTGTACCCACAGTAAAGTTTGGTGGTGGAGGAGTAATGGTGTAGGGTGGGGTGGATTCAGTTGGTTTGGAGTGGTACCATTGGTTGTTGTTCATGATTCCATGAAGCAGTTCAGTACCTCCATATTCTGGATAATCAGGTGCTTCCTACACTGTGGAGTTTTATGGAACAGACCCATGTTACTATCAAGACGACAATGCCCCATGCCACAAAGCTGCAGCTGTTAGTATGAAGAGATGGGTGTTAAATGAATGCCCTGGCCTGTGCAGAGTCCTGACCTCAATCCCATCAAACACGTGTGGGACAAATTGGAGGGGTGATTGATCAGCACATCCTTGAACTTTCACTGAACTCAGTGCAGCTTTGATGGAGGAATGGAGACAAATTCCACCTGACGTCTGCCACACATTGGTGGAAAGTCTCTCTCAAAGGATGCAGGAGGTAATTAGAGCCAAAGGTGGACATTCTCGATATTAGTATATAGCAGTTGTAAATTTCTAAAGTATCCAGACTATGCATTGGTAAAATGGGACACACAGTTGACATGGAGGGGGGGGGAGGACACAAAGACCATATTGTCCAATCCACCATAGAAAAACAGGCCTTTCTGACCATGCAGTGAAGGCTTTCCATAGAATTAATTGGAAAGGCACTCAACTCTTATATAAAAACTTGGTATGAAAGGCAAAGAAGCATCTGAAACAGTCATAAAACAACCAAACTTAAACAAAAATGGACTAAAAATCTAAAACTTTTGGACAACTTGTATGCAATCCTGACAACATTATGCATCCTTATACTATCTAAGGTACTTCGCAACACTGATCTTTAAAACAAAAAGTAGAAGAAAAAAAAGTAACATCTGATAATGGTAGCTTCAAAAATAAAAAAAAATCTAACAGAAGATCCACATGCTCCTATATACGTGTGTGTGTGTGTGTGTGTGTGTGTGTACACACACACACACACACCAAAGGATTCCATAGATCAAACCAGTGAATACAATGATATATAGAACAGCATTTCCCAAACTTTTTGTACGACGGAAAACTTCACTAATACTGAAATTTTAACGGAACACCTTGGTTAGAGTCGAGTATCATTAGTCTCATATTCAATGTATAGCTAAACACACACTATCGCCGAAGCAGGCTGTATCACATCACAAAAGTGCGACAGCTCACACTACAGGCATGCTGGGCCTGAGCGCATTGCTTTGACCTTGCTTGTGACAGCACATTTCCTAAAATAGATACCTTTGTACTTCATTCGCGCTCGGAGGTGTCGGCAACCACAGGCAGCTGAGTCAAGGTCAGTGCTCACTGGCTTAATAGCACAATCCAAACGCAGTGTGAGGAGTGCCTGATTTTCAAAGATGTTTTAACTTGTCACAGCATTTAAAACCATTCCAGGCTCATATTAATTTTGATAATTATTTACGGAACACTTAGTCACTTCCCGTGTAACACCAGTGTTCCAAGGAACACAGTTTGGGAAACCCTGATATATAGAGTATTAAAAGTAAGGTGTAAGAAGCAGATGTAGTTAATAAGAATATTCTGAATGGCTGATGTAATTAATTTTTAATCTTTTTAAACACAAGAGGTCAGGTTAAGCGGATTATGTAGTTTTAGAATTGATGTAGCTTCCAATTATGTTGCTAATAGCGGTTATGTAATGTGCATATATATATATATATATATATATATAGATGTATATATTCATGAAAATGATCTTGATGTAAAGTTTGAAAGCATTCAGGAATGTGTGAGCAGAACCAATCTCAGGTGGTATGGACACTTAAATAGAATGGGAGAGAAAAGTTTATCAGAACAAGTGTTTCATGCCAGGATAGCAGTATTTCAATATCATAAAAATTTATGATATTGAAATACAGGGTGAAAGATGGAAGGAATACATCGAAGAACTTTACACAAAAAATTAAAGACCAACAAAAATTGAATTGGAAGAGCAAAATGAAATCTCAACAGAAGAAAGAGGTCCTGAAATACTAAAGAGAGAAGTAGAAACAGCAATTAAGGAATTAAAAAGTGGAAAGATGGAAGGAGTGGATGGAATACTTAGTGAAATCCTAAAACAACTGAAGAACAAAGGTATAACAGAAACATGGAAACTCTGCAACCTCATTTACAAAACAGGAGTATGGCCTAAAGATTTCACAGAGAGTATTCTTATACCAATTGAAAAGAAAAGCAATCCTGCTAAGTGCAGTGACTACAGAACTATAAGCATACTCTCACATGTCTCCAAAGTACTGCTAAGAATATTAAATCAAAGATTATATAATAGAGTGGAGTATTTTCTGGGGATGATCCATTTGGATTTAGAAAAGACAGAGGGAACCAGAGATGCACTTGCAGTAATGAGGACCATATGCCAAAGGAATATAGAAGTAAATAAAGAATTTTATATTTGTTTCATCGACCTTGAAATAAGCATTTGACATGGTGAAATGGGAAAATCTGATGGAAATATTACGCAAAATAGGTTTAGATTGGAGAGACCAAAGGTTAATAGCTGAATTATATATGAACCAGATGGCCATAATAAAGACAAAAGTAGGAAAAACTAAAAAATGTGTGATTGGCAGAGGTGTAAGACAGGGATGCTGCCTGTCACTGATGCTCTTCAATATATTTGCAGAAGAAATAATAAAAGAAGCATTTTATGAAGGAAAGAGGAATCACTACTGGAGGAAGAACAATACAAAATATTAGATTTGCAGATGATCAAGCAATATTAGCTAATACTGAAATGAACTACAGCACCTAATGCAAAAATTTGAAAATGTATGCAAGAAATATGGTATGAAAATTAATGCAAAGAAAACAAAAGTGATGAGAGTCTCCAGGAAACCAGGAAGTATCAAGGTAATGATGAACGGAGAAAGTGTAGAGCAAGTGAGACAATACAAATACCTTGGTAGTATAATACAAGAAAATGGAAAATGTGACATGGAAATAAAAGAAAGAATTAACAAAGGAAAATATGCCTTTTATAGCAAGAAAAATTTGTTTATTAATAAAATGAATAAAAATCTAAAGAAAAGGCTTATTAAGTGCTATATTTGGAGTATGACCTTATATGGGTCAGAAACATGGATAATTAGGATGAAAGAAGCTAAAATGTTGGAGGCATTTGAAATGTGATAGAGAAAATAAAATGGACTGAAAAAATCACCAATGAAGAAGTATTACAAAGAGTTGAAGAAGAAAGGAATTTACTAAAGACCATAAGAAGAAGAAAACATAACTGGATAGGACATGTATTAAGAGGAGGCAGCCTACTGAAAAGAATGATAGAAGGGAAAATTGAAGGAAAGCGACCAAGAGGAAGAAGACGACTAACGATGCTTGATGATATAATTAGAACAAGAAGATATCAGGAAATGAAGGAGGAAGCAAGAGACAGAGGAAATTGGGGGAAAAGAATCTGCTGAGTTATACCATTGGACCTATCAAGAGACAGAACACTAATGATGTTGAATGGTGTCCTGACTGATAACAGACTAATTTGGAGGAAAATTGTCAATAGGAAGTTAGTAATGTATATATCAAGAATTTGATGATGAAAAAAATTACATTTGTTACACTACATAATTCAGGAGGGAATATGATTCGGATAGAATTTCAGATGGATTGGAGTTGAACTCACTTTGTATCCATCTGTAAAACAGGGAAATTAAACTAAATATGAGAATTACAAGAATTAATTGCATATATTGTACCCAGAACTCTCAGAAAAAGTTTAGTAATTCTCTAAGAATTGTTGAGAAACTGGGGTCAGAGAAAACCAAGTTCTCTCAAATCAGTGTTGTTGGGTCAGTTTTACTTTTAGATAAATGATTGAAAAATCACAGAAATATAATAAGAATTTGTACTTAAATTTTTTAGATCTGAAAAATCCATTTGCAGATCTAAAAATTTCAATATTCAATAATATGGTGCAAATAGGATATTGTACATAGGCATTATATAGTTGATACGTAAGTTGTAAGTCAGCAGCCAGGATTTGACAGGAAGATAATTTAATGTAAAATCAAGTGAAAGGCAAGAGTATACACAAAAGGATCATATTCTTAAGAAAAATGGTGTTAAAGCTGATAACAAAATTGGAGATAATAAACTTAGTTCTTTATTTTTTATTGATATTATACTCATAAATAAATTTGCTACATCAACCTCTGTATACAAGGTGCCTAGTCTTGAAGATATTCCATGTGCAAACTTTGTTTGCTTAAACTTCAGTAAAGGTTTAAACAAGAATTCTAATTTATTTTGTAATCAAGTGAAAAAAACTTTCTACAACATCTCTGATCCAGATTATTTTAATAATAAGATCATATTCCATTTTACTACTTGTATATGGAAAATATTTCTACATTAATTCAACTTTGGTATTGACATAAAACCCAGGACCTCACCAGCCAAATGTGCAAACTGTGGGGCCCCCACCCGGCAAACTACAGTGGCTGCAGTCACTACCCTAAGAATAAAACAGACAACAAAAGGAAACAGATCTCTCAACCATGCCCACAGGCACCAGAGTTGACGGCTCCCCAGTTGCCTGATACCCAACAAAAGACAACAAAATACCAGCTCTCACAAATGGAAAATACCAACAGTCTGGAAAGCCACCGTCGAAGCAGGACATACACCAAAGTAACCCACTCATCCAAAGATATCCAGCAGGACTAAATTCTTCCAAACATGACAACAGTCATCACAGCCTCATTGGCAAACATGCTTCAAGACTTCAGTAAGTCAAACCCTTCACCGAACTCCACAAAAAGATTTCTAAAAGAAACTCAAACCATATTATCGATGCTTGTTAATGAATAAAACTAGATTACTCCCAGACTCACTACAGATCGCTGCTTGGAATGCCAATGGCCTAAAAAAACAAGACACTGGAGCTTCAAGAATTCTCTCACAGATACAACCCTGACATCATCCTAATTAATGAAACTCATCTAAGACCTGCAGACAATCCAAAACTGAGACGCTACACACTATATAGAAATGACCGACTGGACTATAGAGGTGGTGGTACAACCATATCAGGAGCAATGGAATACCCCCCCCCCAACCTCCAACCTAGAACTCACTGGTGTCGAAGTCCACACAAACTCAACAGGAAGACTTAAAATCTACGCCGCCTACAACTCCCCCGCTAAGACCCTGCTATTTTCTGACTTGGATGCTGTACTAGGCATAAATGAATCCATCATTGTCGCTGGGGACTTAACTCCAAACAACCCTCCTGGAACAGCAGAATCACAAATAAAAATGGCTGTATCCTCTTCGGCTACACAGGATTAAACAACGCTGTTGTAACAGGACCCACTGAACCAACCCACCACAGCCCAACTGGCACAGCCGACATTCTAGACATTGCCATCCTACACAACATCAAATACCAGCACAGCATTCAAGCATTGAACGAATTATCTCAGACCACAACCCAATCCTACTTCACTTAGGAAATAAAGACCAGTCATCTCCCCCCCCCCCCCAAACCTCCATTGTCTGGGAGAAACTTAGGAAAGTGCTACCAGAACACATTGGTCTGGTTCCCCATATAAAAGCCAAGGAAGAAATAGACACGGCAATAAAGAACCTCACCAATCATATCAATAAACCCATAACAGCAGCCACAGTATCCACGATTACCCACAAACAAAATTGTCTCCTGGAAGAAATCATGGACTTAATAAGGGAAAAAAACAGACAAAGAAAAAGATATCACAACACTCGTGCTCCCCAGGACAAAACAGCCCTCAACAGATTAAACAAATCTGTCCGAGTGGCTCTCCAGAACCACAAGAACCAACAGTGGGACAACAAGCACAAATCCCTCCCTCCTCTGCAGGCAGAACAGCACCTTGCATACACAGATGCTGACAAAGCCAAAGCCATAGCAAGAAACATAGAGAAACAATGCAGTCCTGCATATGAGAACCTAAACATCAGCCATGTATACAAGATCCATCGTAAAGTCAAGTTTACAGTAAATCGTCCTGATGTCAATCCAAGCCCTATAATGCCTACCTCACCTACCGAAATAATCGGCATCATCAACCATCTCAAGATCAAAAAAGCCCCAGGTCCTGACGGCATCACTAACCAAGTCATCAAGGCACTACCACGCAAAGCCATAGCACATCTGGCAAACATCATAAACTCCATCCTCAAATGGCAGCACTTCCCCCATTCATGGAAAATAGCTGACATCATCCCAATTTACAAACCAGGCAAATACCCACACCTACCTGAAAATTACCATCCCATCAACCTGCTATCCAACTTAGGTAAAATAGCTGAGAAAATCATCCTCATCAGACTCCAAGATCATGTCAACCAACTAAATATCATTCCACAAGAACAATTTGGCTTCCATCAAAATCACAGCACCACCCAACAGATCCATAGACCGGTAGAATACATTACCACAGGATTTAATTGGAATCAACACACTGGAGCTGCCTTCCTAGACATCTCAAAGGCCTTCAGTAAGATCTGGCACCAAGGCCTCCTCTACAAACTTATCATCGCTAACCTTCCACTAAACATGATACACCTGATCAAATCATACCTCTCCAACAGGAGGATGCAAGTCAAAATCAATGAAACAGTCTCAACCCAATGGAAAATCCTCGCTGAAGTTCCTCAAGGATCACTGCTAGCCCCGATCCTGTTCAACATCTATTTGGCAGACATCCCTCAAAGTCCTCTCACATCCACCATTGCCCTTTATGCAGATGACATGGCTATTCTAGCTAGATCTCGCCAACCACATCTCGTTACCAAAAAACTACAAGACACTATCCTGAATCTAGAAAAATGGTTTAAAGACTGGTGACTACAATTAAACCCCCAGAAAAGCAAAACGATACTCTTCACAAGAAGACGAGCATCCCCCAAAGGAGACATCACCCTGTTCAACTCTAAAATTCCCTGGAAAACTGAAACAAAATACCTCGGAATAATTCTTGATAAGCGATTATGCTTCAACAGCCACATCAAGAGCACATGCACCAAAGCTTCAAAAGTTATCACCCAGCTATACCCCTTGATCAACAGACACAGCAAACTAAGCTCAAGAAACAAAATTCTACTGTGCAAGACAGTGATCCGTCCCACAGTTATATACGCCTCCCCAGCCTAGAGCCATACTGCCAAGACAAACATCCTCAAGCTACAAAGACTACAGAACAAGTGCCTGCGAATGATACTGGATGCTCCGTGGTTCATCAGGAACGCCCAGATCCACTGGGACATAAATATCCCCTACATCTCTCCACTACTATGCTCCCTAGCAGAAAAATTCTTTATGAAGACATCTACGCATCCAAACCAACTAATACAGCAAGCCGGAAACTATGACGGTAATGACCACTGGAAACATAAAAGACCAAAAGCCATCCTAACACTCAACGATGAATAATCACTTCTGCCCACTCAGGGCGAGCTAAAATAGCTCACAAATCTCTCCCATCACTGCTCCCGAAACAGACCACAGGGAATATGAAAAGCGTCAAGCTACACCCTCTGCGCCATATATGTCCTGCATCCTGGTATCGACATCCCATGCACGATCGCCACCATAATAACCCTATATACAGATGATACTGCTATAATGGTCTGCTTCCTGCAACCTGGGTTAGGAACTAAAAACTGCAAAACGTACTCTTGGAACTAGGACAGTAGTTCAAAAAATGGTAGATTGATGTTAATGCAGACAAGAACACTGCAGTTCTATTCTCAAGAAGGCAAATGTCCTTGGAGAACAAAGTTATGTTTGGCATCCCCATTCTATGGCAGCCATTAGCCAAATATTTAGGGGTACAACTAGATAATGGGCTTCACTTTGATTCATATTGATCACATCTATTCAAAAGCAATTAGGACAATAGAACAACTATACCCATCATTTAATCGTCATGGCTTGCAAATACTACTATCAACCGTAATCCATTAATCCACTAAGCAGCATACTACAGTGAGCATGATCTTGCAAAACATAATGTCCCAAAACCATACTGTGCTGGTAAGCTTTTTAAACCCACTGCCAGAGGTCCAAAATAGGCGAGCCAAAGCTCACCTATTTTGGACATCTGGCAGTGGGTTTAATACAGTAGTATTCCAAGTCCATCACAGTCTACCACCCAGTGGTAGGCTAAAACAAACAAATTTTCCAAAAAAAAAAAAGCCATACCAAACAAGTAATTTGTTTTCTTTTAATTAAAAAAAAAATAATAAAACCTCACTGGTAGTCAATAGCCTATAATGGGCAAGCTAAGAGCTCAATTACATTGCTTAATATCCAGCAAATTTGTTGCAGATCTGACAAAGGGATAAAGGACCACAGATCATATCAGTCCATCGCAACAGAACAGTTAGTTAACCTTGGTATTATTTAATCTTGTAATAAACATCAAAACCAGTCATCACAAGCGGTCTTGTCGTGACTGGTTTTGCCTTCTGGTCCTGTAAAGGCCATTATGCTCTTCTACCCATATGTGTTTCCACTTCTCTTTCTTGTCTGTATAGCACTACTGTAACCACACCTAAAAGGCGATCTGCTAACATGAATTGCTTCATAACTCCTGCATCAATGACCAAGACAAATCATGTTGTGTCCTGTCTTTCTAAAGAATGATAACAGAAGAATTTTGGATGAACCACATACTGAAAACTGTATGGAAACTTTTGTTTTTGAAGCTTGCTCTTACCCCCCCCCCCACACACACACACAAACTGCAAGTTACACTCTGTCATTAATACCAATCTTGCATCATTTTTATACCATTTTCTACTCAGCTGACAACTATCCCATGGCATTGGAAGCAAACCCATATTCAATTTATCCTTAAAAATGGGGATATAGGTATATCCTAAAACTACTGACCTGTTGCTTTTCTTTCAGTCTTCTCTAAATAGAGAAGATTGGAGGAAGAGCAATGAGTCATTGTTTCATAGAGAAGATCCTTAACATTCAGCTTTATGTACATCTCACTTGTTTTATCAGACTGTGAGAATAGATTCTGCCACTCCAGAACCACATCAGATCTCCTATTCTACATTGCCCACTTTTAGATATGCATGGAAACTTTTGGACTTGTTCTTGACATTTCCAGGGTCCTTCAATATCAGTCCTGATCATTTGATTAGGACTGAAATTGAAGCCATCTCAACAAACTGCTGTCCTGTGCCTTCTGACATTGGTAATTTGGTTGTTGTTTTTCTTTGTGGTCATCCACTGTGTGTGTGTGTGAGATGGTTTCCTGTCATATTTCTCCATTGGCACAGAGGTGATGGAAAAATCCCAGAGCTCTACTCACTTTCTAATCTCTATACATTGACTTCTCTCACTAATCTCAAACCCTTTTTATAGTTATTATGATGATTATATCCTATGTTCCTCCTACTCGTGAAAAACTAAATCTAGTAGGTCTTTGATTTCAAGATTTAAGGATGTCTGCTTTTGGTTGAAGCAGATAGAACTTATTTTGGGTTATCCATTAAAACCTAGTCACATTCAGTACTACCCAAAACAATCTTGTCTTCTTGCTTGGAAAATATATTTCATCTCTCATTTGCTTATCCAAATCTTCAGACAAAATCAGATCTCACTTTCTCTTTTCTTGGCCTGGTGTTTACTCTAGCTTATCATGGCACAGTCAGTCACATCCATGGCCTCCTCACTTTCCAAAATAAACTTATTATCCTTTTCTTTTCAATACTGCTGGAATAATGTTCCTGCATGTGAGGTATTATACCAAAAACCTTCTTAAAAATTGTTGGTTCTGTCTAAAGAGAACAGTTTGGCTATTCAACAATCACTGTCTCATAGATGGTCTGTTTCTGCTTTGACTGAACCGACATCCATCATCCTCTATTTTTTTGTTTAGCCTATAATAAGAGCATTGGAGGAAGAGCAATGGGTCATCAGCATATGTTCAGTTCAAGTACAATCCAATGAATCTGCTTCTCATATGTATCTTTTATTCCATCTATTGCTGTTATCTGAAACAGCCTCCCCTTCTCCCCCTGAGGTTTGAAACTTCCAGCTATCCAACAATAACATCAGTCTGTTTCTACTCTCTTCAACTTTACCTCTGTAAAACCTATGCCATATTAGTGACTGTGTCATTAATATATATATATATATATATATATATATATATCAAGGGGACCCTGTCACCTATCAAGGGGACCCTCTCAGGGGACCCTGTAACCCCTAGAGAGTGCGTCCCCTGGGTGGCGGATAGGGGAGCCCACCATGTGTGTGTGTATACATGCGCGTGCGTGTATGTATGTATATATATATATGTTAAGAATACCAAGTAATTTTTAAACCTGGTTTTACTCCATTTCCCAAGTAAGCAAACAGACAAAAAATCAAGTTTGCGCCTGCAATTGATGCAAGTCTAACTGATCCTACAGGTAGTGCAAGACCAGGGCAACTCGTGGTAAAGGTGGGGCAAGCTCCGATCACTAATCTTAATATTTACCCTTAATGCCAAAACACATCTCCAAGAAGGGGATGTATGATGTTTTGTATTAAAGGCAAGTTGCCACTACCCAGACCGGTTTCGACCTTTATTGAGGCCTCATCAGTGGGAGCTAGGCTAGAAAATACCAAGATTTAGTAATACAGAGCTCATAAGTATTTTACCAGAACAAGTTGCCATAAGGTGTTTTAACCTTATTAAATAAAAATCTCTGGAGGAGATATAAATGTAGAAAGTATTTTACCTTGGGTATAATAAATGTTAAGAATACCAAGTAATTTTTAAACCTGGTTTTACTCCATTTCCCAAGTAAGCAAACAGACAAAAAATCAAGTTTGCGCCTGCAATTGATGCAAGTCTAACTGATCCTACAGGTAGTGCAAGACCAGCGCAACTCGTGGTAAAAGTGGGGCAAGCTCCGATCACTAATCTTAATATTTACCCTTAATGCCAAAACACATCTAGAAGGGGATGTATGATGTTTTGTATTAAAAGGATGTGTTTTGTATTAAAGGATGTGTTTTGGCATTAAGGGTAAATATTAAGATTAGTGATCGGAGCTTGCCCCACCTTTACCACGAGTTGTCCTGGTCTTGCACTACCTGTAGGATCAGTTAGACTTGCATCAATTGCAGGCGCAAACTTGATTTTTTATCTGTTTGCTTACTTGGGAAATGGAGTAAAACCAGGTTTAAAAATTACTTGGTATTCTTAACATTTATTATACCCAAGGTAAAATACTTTCTACGTATATATATATATATATATATATATATATATATGGTGGGGTGGTCCGAATATACTGAATAAGGACTCGTGGACCAACAGGGCCATAAGGGGCAATCATCTTGATTGTAAGGGAAGCGGCACTCCCATGGACCCCTAGCTGGATCTATCCTCTCCTTCTTCTACTTTGAGGAAGACCCACTTACTTTAATCTTTCCTATAAGGCCTTATCAGCCAACTCTTCTTACTTTATGACCCTTGTGCTATTAGAGTACTCGAAGGCCATGGGGTCTTTTCATTTCTGGCCTTACAACTATGTCCTCTCTCTAAACCTTACTATATTTCTTCTATAATCTACCCTTTCCCCTTCAATATACCCTATTCCTCCTATGGGTTTAAATTCGGAAGAAGGCGAGTTCAGAAGCCTTAAGGTAGCAGCCCTACCACTGAACTATTCCATCGTCAGGCTAGTCCCCTGACATGGAGAACATAACCATACTTGTAAGCTGACAGAAAAAGATAATCGGATTGAATCTATGGGAAACGACCCTGGAATGGAAAAGGGAAAACGAAAATGGAAACGACAAAATATAATACACATAGCAAACTGGAATGTAAGAGGAATAGCATATAAATAAATAGAATTAGACCAGTTATTAAATGAAAGAAATTTTAAAATAGCAGTAATCACTGAAACAAAAAAGAAATTAAAAGGAACTATGAGAACTGAAAATTTCAATGTGATATACAGTGGAGTCGACAGAGACAAGCAGAAGTCATGATTTGGATTCATAACTCCCTTTCAAAACAGTTAAAACATTATAAATTATAGAATGAAAGAATAAAAATAGAGGCTATTTAACAATAATTGGTTTATATGCCCCAGAAGAAGGAAGAGAATAGGATAATATTGATTTTTATAATCAGCTACAAAACATATATAATAAAATAAATAAAAATGACAATTTTTATGACAAATGACAATTGATTGACTTTGTAGTTTATAATAACCTAAAAATAATGAATTCCTTCTATAAACATAAAGACATACATAAATATACTTGGGCAGCAAGAGGATGGAAATCAATATTAGATTACTTCGTATTAAATTAAAAGACATCAAAATTTTCACTAGATGTTAGAGTTCACAGAGGATACAAAATAAGCAGTGACCACTTCCTTGTTAAAAGAAAATTAAGATTACCACCTAAATGGCTACAAGTAACAAGAACAGAAAGAAAAATTGAAACATTTGTTTATAAAACTAGACTATTGAATGACACAAATGTACAATGGCTATATGAACAAAGAATTAACCAGTATCTAGATAAAATAAAACAAAATGAAGAAATAGAAATAGAATGGCTTAATATAAAAACGATATTAAATGCAGCAGCAAATGAAAGCTTAGGAAAGACCAAAAAATTCAATAAAAGAAAAAAAACTGAAGATCTGGGATGATACAATCAAAGAAATAATCAAAAAGAAAAAAGAAGCCTATCACAAATGGTTAAGCAGTAAAAGATTAGAAGATGAAATAGAATATAAAAGAATAAAAGCCATAGCTAAAAGAGAAGTCAGAAAAAGACATACAGAATCATGGAATAAATTTGTTTCTAATTTAGAACATGATTTATATAAAATAAGACCCAATGTATATAAGATTTTGAAACATCTAAATGCAGATACCAAAGAAAACATAAAATTAAACACTGAATTGAAATTAGAAGAATTTCTAAATTACCACACAGAACTGTGGACAGACAAATATTTTAAAAAGACAACTGGCAAACAATTAATGAAAATGAAAAGGAAATAACTGAAGAAGAATTAGAAATCAGCCTGATAGAAACAAGAAACGGAAAATCACCTGGATAAGATAAGCTAGGTTCAGAACTATATAAATACCCAGGAACAAGATTCAAAGGAAGACTTATTATTTTTAAATAAAATTTACTCAACTGGTATCCCCCCAGTAGAATGGAAAAAAGCAATTGTGATTCCCATCTTTAAGAAAGGTAATAGAGATGACCCTAAAAACTATAGAGGTATCAGTATACTAAATTCATGTTACAAAATATACAGCAGAATCTTAAATAACAAACTAATGAAATATTCCAAAAACTTTATTCTAGAGGTACAAAATGGATTTAGAAAAGGACGATCATGTATAGACTCAGCCTTCTGCCTAAAATTAATAATAGAGAAAAGAAGAGAATATAATTTGGAAACACATTTTGTATTTATTGACTTTGAAAAAGCATTTGACACAGTTAAAAGAAACATATTATTTAACATATTAAAAGAAAGACAAATACCAAATAATATCCTAAAAGCTGTCACAAGTATATATGAAAATAATCAAATACAAATAAGATTAGATCATGAGCTATCGTATACAAGAGAGATAAACCAAGGGGTCCGACAGGGATGTCCCCTCTCAGCAACTCTTTTTAATATCTACTTAAATGAAATAATAATAAAATGGAGTAAAAATTTACATCAAAGAATTAAACTTTCACCTACAGTTAACTTAAACACTCTCCTCTTTGCAGACGACCAAATAATAATTACAAATTCTGAAGATAACTTACAGAAAGCTATTTTAAATCTAAATGAGATATCCAAAGATTATGGTATGATAATATCAACGGAAAAATCAAAAACTATGGCCTTTAAAGGACAAGATCCAGCAAGAACTAAAATAGTATTAGATAACAAGATCTTAGAACAGGTGAATTCATTTAACTACCTAGGATGTATGATCACTTATGAAAATGAAAAAGATATAAATAAAAATTGCAAAATATTTAAAAATAACAGGAGTAATTAACTCTATATTTAAACCAAACCTAGTTCAAAAACCAGGCTAAAAGTATACAATACATTAGCCCTACCGGTCTTAATGTATGGAAGCGAAATCTGGACAATAAAACAAAAAGACAAACAAAGATTAACAACAGCAGAAATGAAGTTTATGAGAAAAACTGCAAAGTATACCCTATTTGATCACAAAAGAAATGAAGATATTATGAAAGAATTAAACCAAGAACCAGTAATTGAAAAAATTAAAAAATATAAACATAGATGGATGGAACACGTTCAGAGAATGAAAACAGAAAGATTACCAAAACAAGCCTTAAAGTACAAGCCATTAGGAAAAAGAAAACCAGGACGTCCTCTTAAACGATTCAAAGATGACTTCTAAGGCCGGAACAGGCCATACTAGGCCTAAATCCTTGATACGTATGATGATGATGTATATATCAAGAGCAAATATTCCAGGTGTGTCAGGTGTGCAGTGCTCATCCACCAAATGGCAATATCACTGATATTATATTTTTGAATTTATTCCCATTAAAGACTCCCTTAATTTCTTCCAGACTTCACGTGATTTCTAAACGTATATTAAACACAATATACTAATGCTTCATGAAGTGGACACTTTTCAGTGCATAAACACTTCATCACATTCACATTAATAGCCTGGGTGTGCATTCAAAATACATACACCCTCGAGATCTTTGAAAAGATGTACAGATGACAAAGTGGGTCAAATTCTTAGTGTTCTAGGAGTTTTTACAATGCTCAGAAAGTGAGGGAGGGAGGGTGAGCTCTGAGACTAGTTTTGTTTGCATGAAGTGTGAACTGACATGGTAGGTAAGTTTTTATATATAATATAGACACGTTTTTGATATATAATTTTCGATAAATTTATAATTTTTTTGCCCATATTTCCAATGGAAAATAGTATTGTAGTCAAAGGAGGTAAGCCTTCTCTTCCTCTTCCAAATTTTACACCTTTGAGTAATTCAAATATACCAACCAAATATAACATTTCCTTCATTATTGTTTTCTAATATACAATATCTTAAAACAAATGCATTGTCCCCCCCACACACACACTCTGTGCAGATTTGATTACAATTAGTTGATAAAATATTCAAAGTTATTATTATTATTATTATTATTATTATTCCTGATACCTCCAAAGTTATCCTACAGTTAATTGCATTAGACCAATTAAGATGAGTGCTGATGCACTATGCATTCTTAAAACTTTAATACGTCGATAAAAATGCAATCATACGGTCAAACTGATGTGAATCCCTGTAGCGCTAATTGCATAAGTCATGACAGCACACCCAGACAAAATGGGCATTCGATGCCACTGATATATGTATATGAGGCAACATACATCTTTATATCAGATAGGAAATAAGCAAAGACGTCAGATAACTTATTGACAGCTGCTTACAAATGTCAGAACCATAAAATTGTTACAGTGGTTATGTTTATCAAGTGCAAGAAATGCTTTGGGGAACATTAGAAAATTAGAAACAATTTTTACATTTTTCCTATAATAGAAACTGATGGTTAATTGATTACTGTTCTTTTATTTACTTCAGATGTCATCATCAGCAGCAACACCACAGGCTGGAACAGTCATTAAAGGAAAAATAGCTAAACAGATTCCTAAATTGGTGTATCTTAAAGAAGACAAGAAGTATAGTTGGTGTTCTTGTGGCCTCAGTAAAAAGCAGGTAAAAATATTTTTTTCTACTGCAGAGAATAAGATATAGTAATCATGACAGAATGATTTTTTATACAGGCACCTGTATCTAACATAAGAAATTCCTGTCAATTGCAAAATAATAAACTGTGTTTGACAAAAAAATCAAATAGATTTTTCAATACAAATACACATTGGTATTTGTATTGAAAATAAAGGAACATAATGGCTTAGAATTTTGCCAGCTCTCTCAGTTGCAAATGCAGGATTTTCCTTCTGCATTGAGCTACTACTATTTTGTCATCATCATCATCATCATCAAATTCCTGCCATGTACCCTCAAGGGGTGTACAGGATATGACAGTACTACATGAAAAAATTACATCATTACTAACTTCCTATCTACAATTTTCCTCCAAATCAGTCTGTTACTTGTCAAGACTCCAACATTATCAGATCTTATATTTCTATCATCTAAGGCACTTTGTACCATATCAATCCATGGTCTTCCTCTGGATCGTTTTCCTGCCAACCTGGCAGAGAACACTTGTTTTGCTAATCTTTCCTCTCCCATTCTATTTAAGTGACCATACCATCTGAGATTAGCTCTGCTAACGCATTCCTGGATGCTGACAATGTCAAGTTCTTTCCTAATATCCTCGTTTTTAATATGATATTGCCATTGATGCCATCTGTTCACGCCTCTAATCTTTCTCAGGACTCTCATATCTGCGGTCTCTAGTCTTTGGTCAAGTGTTTTACTTCTGACCCAGCTCTCAGATCCATAAGTTAAAATTGGTTTGAACACAGTCTTGTATACAGCTAATTTAGTGTTCCGACTAATTTCTTTCTTATTCCATATGAATTTATTCAATTGACTTCCCACGATACCAGCTTTGCTGATTCTGTTGTCTATTTCTATATTTAGTTTACCATCTTCAGTAAAAATTGTGCCTAAGTAGCTGAAATGTTTTACTTGTTCCACAGGTTCTCCATTCACAACACAGTTGACATTTTCAATGATTCTGCCTATTTTCATTGTCTTTGTCTTTTTATTGCTGACCTTCATACCATATCTATTACAACAGCTATTCAATTTAGTCAGAGAATCTTGCAGACTTGTAGTGGATTTATTTAGAAGTATAACATCATCCGCATAAAGCAAAGCGCTGACATTAACATCTCCAATTTTGATATCAGGTTTAATACCACATTCCTTCATAATGTGATCCATATAGATAATGAATAACAGAGGGGATAATGTACATCCTTGTCTCACACCAGATTTAACATTAAACCATCTTCCTGTACTTCCTTCAATTCTAACTGCTGACTCACAACTCAAATAAAGACTAAGTATTGCTTGATATAATGCCCCATTCACACCATATAACTGCAGCGTATTGAACAGCTTCTCTCTTGGCACCTTGTCATATGCCTTTTCCAAATCGACAAAACTTAAATACAGATCTTTGTTATATTCCCATGCTTTCTCGACTATTTGTCGTAAAGTGAAGATCTGATCCTGACAGCCTCTATTTGGCCTGAATCCAGCTTGTTCTTCACCAAGCTTTTCTTCCACAATTCTTCTCAACCGTTTCTCAAGTATACTTGCATAGATCTTGCCAGGAACACTCAGTAGGGAAATACCTCTGTAATTCTCACATTCAGTTTTATTTCCCTTTTTATATATGGGTACTATGAGAGCTCTACTCCAATCATCAGGAATTCGTCCCTCTGTCCAGGCTTTCTGAACTATGCAGTGCAGCCACTGTAAGACTCTTATACCACCATACTTCAGCATTTCTGGTCGAATATCATCTACTCCTGCTGCCTTTCCACATTTCAAGCCTTTGATGGCTTTTTCTACTTCAAGTATGGATATGTATTCCTGACTGCATGCCTGGTCAGTGTTTTTTATCACTGTGCTGTCATCACTGCTTGTTTCATTTAGCAGTTTTTCAAAGTAATTACTCCATACTTCAAGGATATCTTTTTCTCCTGTTTTCATTTCACCTTTATCATCTCTAATTCCTTTTACAGCACTCTTTCCTCCATTCCTAAGCTTCTTCAACAACCTCCAGAATATTTTGCCACCTTCTTGATATTTATTTTCTATATTCTTGCCAAAGTCCTCCCATGACTTTTGTTTAGCTAATTTTACACATTGTTTAGCTTTCTTACATTTGTCTCTGTATTCTGTAAGAGTAAAAGCTGACTTATTTGCCAGGAACTTTTGATATGCTTTCTTCTTTTCCTTCACTGCCTCTTTAACTTCCTGTGTCCACCAGGGAGTTCTGATTTTTTTATCCTTGCACACAACCTCACCACATGCCTCTCTGGCAGAATCAATCAATGTTTCCTTCAGAGTTTGCCACTGAATCTCCAAGGTTTGATTCCTGTTCTCAAACTCTTTCATTTTCTTTTCAATAATATTTCTGTATTTTAGTCTACAGTTCACATCTGAGAGCTGTTCAACTTTTATTCGCTTTAAAACTTTCTTACATGTTATTCTTTTCAATATGAAATTCAATTTTATCCTGCTCAAGACTAAATAGTGATCACTTCCAATTTCAAATCCTCTGTACACTCTGGTGTCTTGCACCAGGGAGAAAACATCACTATCAACAATAACATAGTCAATGAGACTTTTCTTATTCCTAGCCTCTTCTCTCCATGTGAATTTGTGCACATTTTTATGTTGGAACATGGTGTTAGTAATAACCAGTCCATGTCCTGAACAGAAATCCAACAGATATTTGCCATTATTATTAGCTTTGCTCTTTTCTCCAAATTTTCCCAAAATATTTTTGTATGTCTCACAATCATTTCCTACTCTACTATTTAGATCCCCAACAAGGACCAACTTTTCCTTTTTCATTGTGTCAGTTGCTTTTTCTAAAGCCTCAAAAAATTCCTCCACTTCTACCTTAGTAGAACCTTCTGTGGGACCATAGGCACAAATAAGTTTCATTGTCCAGTTCCCCATTCTCATATTTGCCCACATTACTCTACTTGAGACTGACTGCCATTCAAGAAGATTAGCCTCGTATTTTGTGTTGAATACTATGGCTACTCCTTCTTTTCCTTGATTGTCATTGCCTGAATATAACATTTTGTATTTATTGCTCAGAAAGATCTCACCAGTTTTGGTCTTTTTTGTTTCAGTCACCCCTATTATGTCGATCTGGTACTTATCTAATTCCTCAGCTAGCTCCATTTCTTTGCCATTCAGGCTTCTTACGTTGATAGTACCGATCTTTAACTCTGGTGATGTTGAGTTGGGGTTTGTTTTCAGATTTGTTCCAGTAGCTGACTTTTCGCTGTTCGCCCTGGTTCCCTGGCGAAAACAACGGGGGCCATGTTTAACCGGGCGACGCCCCAGCCGGCATGAAATTTTGTCATGTTGTACCATCATTTTTTATTTTGGTTTAACCAATAAGAATACAATTTGGTCGGCTAAATCCCAAATTGCCAGCCCATCCTCGTTCATTCAGTATCAAAGTAGATACCCAACAGGGTGCACCACGAGAAGGTGAGGATTGGACATTAGGTCAGAAGCCCTGGTCGGTTCTCTGCATTCCTTTAAAGGCTATGTGGAGGTCTCCTCTCAGTTATACAGCTTTGACCCTTAAGCACCCCCTATTTTGTATATTTGCACCTACTATTTTGTATATCCTCTATTTTTTTTTAAATAATTGCTTTCTTTTATATACTGGCATGTTAAACTGATTTTTTTGTCAAACAGAGTTCATTATTTTGGACATAGATCCTCACATGAACCACATGCAATAAAAACTTAGTCTGATAAAAAATTTCTGCACCTAATCAAAGTAAATCAAGGATCAGTTCATTTTGAAACTCTTGGTAGTCTCTATCACAAACCTGAAATACCATTATGCTTAATTGTAAGATACCCAAGAGATTGTACACAACTTTTCAAGATATTTATTCAGTTTGCTGTTCTCTACATGAAACAATCAAGTCAACAGAAATTCTAAAGATTTTTAGAAAATAAAACACATTAAAAATAAAATAAAAAAACTCTTAGCAAGTTTAGACATAACTTATTTACTAGCTTATTTACCAATATGCCTAAGGATGAATCCTTACTATTACTAGAAGAACTCTTCCTACTTGACACCATCATTCTATTTAAACATTGCTAGACAACACATTCTTTCAGTGTGGCAACAGAAACAAGGTTTAGCTATTAGTTTGTCAATTCATCACAGTTAACCAATATTTATGTGGAAAACTTTTAGTCAGCTTTATAGAGCTAATAAGCTACTGCATTAAACCTAAAATATGGCTGTGTTATTAAATATTTTCCTCGTTTGTCTAGGAGCAAAAAAAGAAAATCAACTATTTAATTTTGCCTTCTACTTGAACAGGTGAAACCCTAAAATAAGTTTTACACTAATAAATATCTTGAATGGTTGTGTACAATCTCTTGGGTATCTTACAATTAAGCATAATGGTATTTCAGGTTTGTGAAATTTAGGGACTACCAAGAGTTTCAAAATGAACTGATCCTTGAAATTGAAGAGAACAGATTCACTGTTATTCTTGGACATGTTAATCTCAGTTTGAAATCAGAACAGATTTGAAGGTAGATATATGCCACTTCATATCATCATCCAAACACAAAAATGAGACATTGTCAAAACTCTCAGGGAGAAGAAGAAATAAGAGCAAGAAGCAAAAAGCAAGAAGTACAAAAAAAAAAAAAAAGTGAATGACATCCTGCAGAGAATACCTAAAGAAAACTCTCAGTCAAGAAAATCAAAATTACATAGATACTGTCACTCTATCTTATATTTATTAAAGAAATGAAATAAATAGAATAAATAGTCTAGGTTCTGAAGCAGCATAATTTGAAAAAAAAAAAACTTTTACCCCTGATATAGTCGCATCCCCCCTTCACAGTAGGTGTGCCTGTAAGATATTCTGTTTCTATACCATTTGCTTTGTAGGACAGATTGGTAAGTGCAGAAGAAAAAAAAAATTAAGAGAATCTTAATGTTCTTTCCTGATAACAAATCAGGTTTGACCTTCCACACCAGTTATTTAGCATATAACAATACAATAGCCATAAAGCTTCTATCAGTGAAAGACATGAAGTGTTTGGCAACAAAAATGGCTTTGAATTTAACATTCAAATAGTGTAATCTTCCATTTATCTGACCTTAAAAACAATGACTCTTCAATCAACTGACCCTTGCATGTCAACTGACTTCTTTTAGAGCACCATGTAAATTGTGCTTCAATTATCAGAACTTACCATTCTGATAATTGAAGGGCTGGATAAGCAGTAGATTACTGTACATTGAGAAGAAAAACACATTGGATTTAACATTTAAATATAAACTTAAGAGATATTGTATGAAAGTCAACAATAGCAAGGCAAAGACAATGAAAATAGGCAGAAGCATTGAAAATATCGACTGCATTGTGAATGGAAAACCTATAGAAAGTAAAACATTTCAGCTACTTAAGTACAATTTTTAGTGAAGATGGTAAATTAAATATGGAAATAGACAACAGAATCTACAAAGCTAGTATGGTAGGAAGTAACTAAATAAATTTATATGGAATAAGAGAGAAATTAGTCAAACACTAAATTAGCTGTATACAGGACAGTGTTCAAACCAGTTCTAACTTATGGATCTGAGAGCTGGGTTAGAAATAAAACACTTGACCAAAGACTAGAGACCACAGACATGAGAGTCCTGAGAAAGATTAGGGATATGAACAGATGGCATCAATGGCAATATCATATTAAAAAACGAAGATATTAGGAAAGAACTGACATTGTTAGCATCCAGGAATGTGTTAGCAGAGTAATCATAGGTGGTATAGTCACTTAAACAGAATGGGCGAAGAAAGATTAGTAAAACAAGTGTTCTCTTCCAGGTTGGCAGGAAAAAGACCCAGAGGAAGACCAAGATATAAGTGGATTGATATGGTGAAAAGTGTCTTAGAAGATAGAAATATAAGATCTGATAATGTTGGAGTCTTGACAAGTAACAGATTGATTTGGAGGAAACTTGTAGATAGGAAGTTAGTAATGATGTAAATTTTTCATGTAGTACTATCATATCTTGTATACCCCTTGAGGGTACATGGCAGGAATATGATGATGTTGATCTAAACTTAAAGAAGGCTCAGAGGTGATTTGATGTCCAACACAATGCAGTAGGAATTAGGTATTATTCTCACCTAGCTTTTGGCTGTTTCTTATAAGACATTTCAGCTTTTACAAAGTTAGGTTATGATACACAATATATAAACTGGCTTAACGGTGAAGCTTGTTATGTCGTATGGCATGCACAATGTTTATTGCTTAATATTTCCATTGTTAAATACTCGTAATTTTTTATCTTTGAAAGATTTGAGTTTACTTTTGTGTTGAAAATTTGTATTGAAGTAATAAAAAAAATTATACTGATTACAGTAATTTACACTAAATTACTAGGTAATTTAGTGTAAATTTTAGATACCATATAATTTTTCAAGAAGAAATAATTAGCTTGTTATTTTATAGCTGAAATTTTTTGTTATATTTAGCCTTTTTGTGATGGTTCTCACAAAGATGATCCAAACCAGCTGAAGCCAGTTCATTTCACAGTTCCAAAGAGTTCACGATATTTATTGTGCCGGTGTAAGCAAACAAATAATCGACCTTATTGTGATCTGACACATGTAAAAACATGTAAGTATATGTGAATACTTCAGAAGACAGCTTCTTTTCTGTTTCATTTCCATTTTACTTTGAATAACTATTATTATTATTTGAATGGGAAGAGATATCTATTATTGTGATTGTTTTTACATTAAAATTTTGTTGCTATTAACTTTTCTATGCTAACTGTTAACATATAATTTTTGTTTTGAGTAGTAAGGAACATTCACTAGTAATTTCCCATTGGTGCAGTGACTTTAATTCTCTTATAGTCCAGAAAATGACGAACTGAAATCAGATAAAAAAAATTATATATTTGCTAAGACTAAACAAAAAAATATATTTTCATTATGGACCCGTGCTCTCAGTAGGTTTTTCTCCATGACTGCAGTTTTCAAAAATGCCAACTTTATCCTGAGCCAATCTCCTCCATTTCCCTCATATTGACTTTAATATAGGATCCTCTCGTGTCCTAGGTGTGGTCTACTAGGTATTCTTTTTGTGTGTCTGGGATACCAGTCTGTTATTCTTGAAGTCCATCTATTGTCTTTCATAAATGCTATATGTCCTACTCACCTTTTTTGTGTTGTTATAGATAGCTTCTAACTCATCTTTGAATCTAGATTTTTCCTTATTTTAGTGTCGTATGTCTAAAACTAAATAATTAATATGTGATCTTTCTTACTTACATTACAGACTCTTCTTTCTTTGGGTTGTTATTAGACTTTGTTCTTTTTTTTTTTTTTATTTTGTTGCATTCCATGTCTCATTAAGTCATCATTGAATTTTGATATCTATTTTTTGGTCTGTGATAGTGTATTTTATCTGGTTAAAAACTTGCTAAGCAGTTTTTTTGCATTTCTTTCTTTAGATATATCATTGTCCATTTTGATTGCTTGTCCTAAATAAATGTAGATCTCCACTCTGACTTTATTTTGTAATTTGATATGTTGGTCAGGAAAGTATTCATTTTTCATCCACTTTGTCTTGTAAGGATGGATTTGTAATCCTGCCATTCTATAGTGCAAATCTATTTCATTCGATATTATTTCTAGTTCAGGCAGTTCATGAGATATCAGAACCACATCATCAGCAAACCAGAGTATTTTAAGATACTCTAAATATGCATTTAAACCTCCATCCAGGTTTATGTTTGTCTATAGTTGCTATAAAGAGATTGTGGAAGATCACATCTTCATATATATATTACTCCTCTCCTGAGAGGTATTTCAAGACGTTTATTAAAAAGAGTAATTTGGGTTTTGCTGCCTTATACATGTTTTGAATTAACTGGATGTAATGTCATTCAAAGCTGTGATCTTTTAGTGCCTGAAAAACTGTATTATATACTACTATTATATATTCTTTTTTGACATCAGTAAATAGCATACAATGTGGAAAATAATATTCTCTGCATTGTTGAGTTAGTTAGTTTATTGTATATATATGATCGATTATAGAGAATCCTTTCTTAAATCCTGCTTGCTCTTTGTAGCTAATTTCATAGTGGGTTTTTTTTTTTTTTTTTTTTCAATTTTATTTAGTATGGTTCCTACGAATATTTTGTAGAGGTGGTACAGAAGACATTGGTCGATAGTTGTCAATATTCTCTTTTTCTCCTTTTTATTGCATGATGATGGTGATTTTAGATGGTTTCCATTCCTTAGGTATTCTACCATCATTTAGGTACCAAGTCAACCTTGTTGCTAAAACTTTATAGAGAATATTTCCTTCTACCTTGATATCTTCTATTCTTATTTTATCTGTCCCTGGTGCTTTATTTACCTTCATCTGATTGACTGCATATTCTGTCCCTTTTGACAGTATTTTTGATGCTTCATTATACTCAGTTATAAATTATATATTTAGTTTAATCCTTTATCCAAGTGTAAACAAACAAAGTTTGTACCTGAAGTATCTTCAGGACTGGGGAAACTTGTGTTAAAGGTGGTATAAGTTCTTCACTTGCCTTAGTATCTCTCATAATGTAAAGCACATCTCCTTGTAGACATGTATATTGCTATGCATTAAGGAGAGGGCAACTACCCAGACTGGTTTCGACATTTATTGAGGTCTCATCAGTGGGAGCCAGACCCAGTGGTGGTGATACCAAGGTGGAAGTAATGGAGAAGTCATATTTACCTATACGAGTTGCGAAAAGGTGTCTCACCTTATTATTAAATTACTCTGGATTAGAGAAAGATGTTGGAAGATTTTTTCACTTGATTAGACTATAAATTATATATTTAGTTTAATCCTTTATCCAGGTGTAAGCAAACAAAGTTTGCATCTGAAGTATCTTCAGAACTGAATCTTTTAATCACCACCACTGAGTCTGGCTCCCACTGATGAGACCTCAATAAAGGTCGAAACTGGTCTGGGTAGTGGCCATTTAGTTTAATTTAGTTTAATCCTTTATCCAAGTGTAAACAAACTTTGTTTGTTTACACTTGGATAAAGGATTAAACTAAATATATAATTTATAGTCTAACCAAGTGAAAAAAACTTCCAATATACTCAGTTAACTTTATTGGAGTGACAATTTGTGTGGACAAGTAGAGCATACTGTAGTAATTCTGGACAATTATTTCCATTTCGCTTCTGTTTGTTTTTCTGATATTCTATTCATGGTATTCTGATATTCCATTCTACCTTTTTTTTAGGCTCCTTTGTAATTTTGTTGCCTCTTGTAGTTTATTATTCTAAATTTGGTGTAATCTTCTTGTATATTTATTTTTAGTAACATGCTAATCATTATATATTCTAAATGAATATGATCTGAATCTTTTAATGCTCTTCTTTTACATAGCAGTCGAGAGTTGTTGGTTGAGACACTCCATGTGATTTTTTTCTGCCCATGTTTTGCATTGTTGAATTTGGCCAGGTCTTTATCTTCTTTCAAACTCTAATCAGTCTTCTTTACTAATCTACTAAACTGCTACCTGTCATCACATTTTGATTAGTTCCCAGTACTTATCTGTTCACTGATCTTATTTCCTGTGTGCACATGTGTGTGGCTGGGGGGGAATTAACCCAACCCTCTGTTAGGTTACTTGGCTTAACAGGGGCCACCTCTTGTAGATGATTTGGAGTTGGGATGGAGAACCGTATGTTGCACTCATTCCCCCCCCCTCCCCCCATTTGGACCCCAAAGAAAAAATTATGTTCAAGATAAAAATCAATGAAAACTATTTGGATCCAAGTCTATTTGATTATTAAAACATACTTTTTGAGATCTGCTTATGATCACAGAAGATTAATAATCATTTGCTGATTCAGACCATTACTAAATTGCTTTTTTATACAGAGGTGACAGAATTCCCCTTTCCCAGAAACTTGGAGTTTTCATTTTATGGAACAGTCCAGCTGGCTGGAAGAACATAGTTTATAGGCATAGCAATTGGCCTCATTATCCTTAGCTTCTTGAACTGTTATTTAAAAAAAAAAAAAAAGACTCAACAAGGTGCTTTGCAAATTAATGGATATTATTAATATATAACAGCCAGTTTACCAGAAAATAATTGTTCTTTAAATGAGTTTATTATTATTATACAGTATCTCAATGGAGTCAGAAGACTCGTCATGGGTGATCCATTATTCACACAATACCTATCATACCCTTCCTTAAACTCATTCATTGATTAAGCACTCACACCAACAATTGCCACCTCTGGCAACCTATTCCATCCATTCAAAAATGATCTTATTCTAAATAATTAATCATTGAATATATCAAAATAATTAAAACAAAGATCATTGAATATATTAAAAATATCAGGTTTCTGGTAAGTACAGCTTAATCTAAAAACTTCATTTCCTTAAATATATATTTAATTGTGCATATGAAAAGTGCCACTGGTATGTGGTTCTGATATAAGAATTATAATATGCAAGAATTGGGAAATACTTATATAAATTATCATGGGGCAGATTAATGCAATGCTGTTTTGAAGAGCCTTAGAAGGCTAAAATATAATATCTACATTATTAAAGTCCTAACAAATAATAGACTGATTTGGAGGAAAACTGATAAGAAGTTAGTATTACACAATTAAGTTTATATTATTAATATGATGGCCATCTGTACACCAAAGGTTATGAGGGATTTGATGATAATAAATTATCATCTACTGTACTCTCCTCCTTGGATGCCAGCTAAAATCAGTGATAGTCTTGGGCCAGCTATTTTGTGATTGGCTAAGGGTGGAGGTCAGCTGCCCACTAGTCTTCAAAAGTTAGAGCTAAATGGCCTTGGCTACTCCCTTTGAGCAATAACTAAAAAATTCCATCAGCTGATATCTTCTAACATCATTTCAGAAGTTTATAGCCATCTCTTATCACCCCTTCTTTCTCCTGTTTCACTGTTTGAGGTCACATACTTTGTCTTTCCTCATAATCTAGATTTTTATATTGTCAATAATTATATTATTATACACAGTCCTCCTTTTTCCTTTATTTTTTTTTATTTTTATTATTTTGAAAATATTAATTGTAAATGGCAGAATGAATTTGTCATTCATATTGTATGCTCATAACAAATTCTGAGACATGCTATAAAATTTCCCTAATATACATAATATTGACAATTTAATGTTCTTTTGAATGCTAATGACGTATTATCCAATGCAGTCATGACTCTGGAGCTTGCATTATATGCACGTGACATCTCCATTTTAATGCAGCTTTGGTGTTTCTTAGCTCTCTCTCTATGCTTTTGTAACAGACAGTGAAATGTGAACTCTTAAATTCAAATTGTTGCATGTGTTAATCATGACCATTTAGCATTACTGAGTATATTATACATGTTATAGAGATATGGGTAACTGAGAATAAAATCATTCCTATATTTTAAAAAATAAAACCAATGTATACATTTTGAAATAGACATTACAATTAAATTGTCTTATGTACTTGATTTCTTCCACTTCATCTAGATTTCCCCATTTTTTTCCCTTCCTCATTCATTTCTTAACTTTATAAAGCTGAAGTTTAATTATTCTATGACTATTTATTTTGGTTTATCTTCAAGTTTTTATATTTTATTTTCGATTAGTTTTATGTTCCATGTATGTTTATTGTGACTTATGATTACCCAGCATGCTTAGCTAGTGAAAGTGCATTGCCATGCAGCATTTAAATGTATTAACAAAGTTGGTGCTGAAGGAAGAATAGACAGATTTAGTGAGATATCATAAGAAAAAATGATTCAAGGTGTTTTTCTAGAGAGCATGAGTTTGGACCATATGGGGGCAGTGTTCCAAAAGTCATTAAGTTTTTCTGTCAGTTAAAGTGGCATCTGCAGTAGTTTTGTTCATCAGACTGCTGTTTAATTTATTAAGAGCAGAATCTTTAGAAGACGTGTTAGTATCTTCATGCAAAAGTTATTGTCCACATTCTTTGAAGTAGGATAATAATGATACTGCAAATGTTGAGCACATATATCCAGCATGAGTTCATTTTTTTGTATGAAGGCAATTACACATGTCTGCTAACTTCATTGTAAATCAAATATTTAGTATTAATCTATTGATTGCTGTATTGATCATCAGAGATACAGTAAGGAAGACTGTATATCTGAATCAAGGAAGGGGGGGGGGGGTGATTCCAACACAGAAAGCAGAGAATCCTTGGTTACCATGTATAGTAATGCAAACTGTTATTAGATATTTATTTGTATATTATTATTGGTTTTAATTTTTTTATGGGGAAAAAAAACAGGATAAAATCATTACTGTTATTTTTCTAATAGTTTTTACAGTGTTCCTTTTTAACTTTCTACAAATTTGTTGTTCCTATTGAATTGATTAAAGCATTTTTGTAAGTAAATAGAAGAGAGACTGAGTAAAAAAAAAAAAAAAAATTAAAATGTCATACTCTATTAATCTGAAATGTTTGGATGTTTTCTAAATTAAATTAATAGCTCGTTTTATATATTTATTTATTTTTGTTTTTACAGTTATACCAGAAAGCCTCAGGAAGACTCTTAATATCAAGTTATAATTAAAGAACTTTTTCTTTAATATTTTTTGTTTAAAGTATGATATAGTTGTAGAAGGCAATGTTATGAAAATAGATGTTTATTTTGTTGTAGATTGTTGAACAGTTATAAGATTATATGCTTTTATTTCCTTAATTGCATTCATTTCATATTTTCTTTCAAAATTCCTATATTAAGTATCTATTAAGACTATAACTATATAAGTAGATCCTATGGGAGAAAGCTGATGTTCTCTGCATAACTCACTGAAAGAAACGTTTTTTTGCATGAGGTATCTATGAAAGTGGAGCACTCAGAAATTTTAACATTATCACTATCTTAAATTTCTGAATGCTCTACAAAACCATGATACATCATAGACTATAGTAATTGTGCCAGAATGATTGCCATATGTGATGTTAAAAGTATACTGTATAATATACACACACACACACACACACACACACACACACACTGAAGTAGGATGTGTGTGTGTTGAGGCTGTAAACATGGTCATCCATAAAGTGCCTGCTTAAATCTCAAATAGCATGCTTTTAGATTCATCTTCTTTGCTGTGGGAAAGTATGAGCTTGAACTACTAAAAGTAATAAGATGACTACCTCTCAAAATCAAATGGGAAATTGGATGTGACAATTGTGCCAGTGGCCCACTAAAGACTAATATTGAAGAATTAAAGAAATTCTTTGAGTCATTAGAAAGCTACAAGATGGAAAACATTGCTTGTTAGAGACCCTAGCTAGACAGCAGAGTATGAAATGAATCCAGGATTGATTTACATTACTATTGACAGTGATATCCTCATTGTTCCAAGATATGCTGAGTGGCCACTTCATTAGGAACACCTTCTCATTTAGAGAAATGGGGAAGATGTTCTTAATAAAGTGACTACTCGGTGACAAGAAGTGGACAGAGAATTTTGAAGTAAGAAGGATTAACTATTTAGTTTTGAGCAGGGTAAAAATCAGTATCACATTGAAAAGACATTTTAAAAAGAATCAAGGTGATCAACTTTGTGTAAGCTTGAAGACAAATATTATTGGGAAAAAGTTTGAAAGTAACCAAATTGTGGACAGCGAATAGTAACATGGCTACTATTCACTTAGATTCAACCAATCAATTAGTTGAAATTGTGTTCAGAAATATTAAAAAGAACTCCTATTGGTCTTTTCCTTAAGTTAAAGAAACAATCCAGATGAAAAAGTAAATTGTACTGAAAATTCTTAGCTGGTATGTTGATATGTGTTCCCTCCTTCCCTACAGGATAGACAAAATTACAGAGAATTAGCTTTTATACATAGCTAAAAGTAGTTAAGCGGGATTGAAAAATTTTGTATTGAATCACATGATCATCCAATCAACCTTCACCCTCTCATGCATGTTCTTTAATCAGTCATATTTTCATCTATTTACATTTTTGTAAATTTTCCCATTGTCAGCATAAATTCATTTTTGCACTCAATAAATTCTTTTTTGCATTCATTTTTGCACTACTCAATTCAGTAGCTTATTGCTAATACTGACATTATTCTAGGTATCAACATTAGTAAGGGTAATAATGTTTTAAAAAAAAAAAAGGTGATCAGCTTTGTGTAAGCTTGAAGGCAAATTATTATTGGGAAAAAGTTTGAAAATAACCAAATTGTGGACAGTGAATAGGAACATGGCTACTATTCACTTAAAGTAGTAAGTGTAATAATGTTTTCATTGCATTTTTCATGTATCACTCCCCCCCACAGTATTGTCATTGGTTTGATGACTTTTTATTGCTGACATTGTCATTGTTACTTGCCAATAATTGTTTAAACAACTTCTTCCTACCTTTATGCAATAGGATATAGCTAATCCCATGAACTCAGTGTTGCTGTTGTAATTATTAGCATTTCAAGGTTAAAGCATTACACCCCAAGTCCAAAGGCTGATTCCAAGAACACAGCTGAGGCATTATAAATGGTTATGCTTCAAGATCCAAGCATTGCTCTGCATGACAATTAGAATTTTGTTTATATATATTTTTTATTTATATATATGATTTAAATAGGCTGTCAGTATGAGCAAAAGATAATGGGTGTCAATTTAAAGTGGAAAAATGTAAAATGTCAAGCAAAATGCTCAAATATTGAAGATATAAACAATTTTTCAATGGCTTTGCTTGCATATTCAAACTTTGAATAGTGGGATATTCTCAAAACATTGAAAACTCATTTCGGTGGAACCCTTCATTTCTATGATCTTCCAAAACTTCATAAAGAAGGTATTCATTCTGACCAATTTTGTCACTTAGTGAAATTTCTGTCATGGTTCTTACAAAATGCTATTACAGATAACTCCTATTTATTTGTAAAATAATAATTAAAAATCGAACAAATCATGCTCGGTTACGACATTGTCTTTATTTATTCATTCATGTTACTTAATCTGAGAAAAAAAAATACGATGAGATTCAAGTTACTACTATGGGGGATGTCTCTCTTCCCTTTCCCTAACATTTACTACTTTCGGCATATGGAAGAATCATTATTTATCTCTTCAACCTCAACCATCATCTGTATATGCTATGATATATCCTATCATACTGTGGCAATAGACTTACAATCTTCACATCCTTGCTTATAATATTTGCTTCTTCCAAAAACTCCTTCACATCCTCCCTCATAGAATACTTCTCATGTCTCAAATAATTAGTTCCAACCAAGACAATTAGTTCTTTTGCCTTACCTTTTTTTTTTTATTTTTGCATCCAGATGGCATGACTGATATTAATTTTTGTGCCAGGGAAATGTGATTTTGTTACCCTGGCTCAGGCAAAAGCAGATAAAATAGTTGAGTTACCGAGTGAACACTTTACAAGGGTATATCATCCTACTGAGATTACTGCTTTAACATGTGACAGGCAACACTAATGTGGAAACAGAGGTGAATGAATTGGAGGTTCTTAGGATATTGCAGAATCTCAATGTAAATTCTTGGACTTCTGGTAGAAGTCCAAGAAAGAGAGCCAAATAATTCTCCTCCATAAGGGAGATTCAAAGAGTGCAGCAGCAAATTATAGACGAATATGTATTTCAGGAGTAGTGATAAAAGTAATGAAAAAATTGACCAAAATGAGAATTCAAGAATGAGCAGATAAGAATGATCTTCTATGAGGGGCAAAGTGGCTTTGTGAAGTTAGTAAATTACTAAGGTCATGCCTTTGTAATTTACTAACTTGTTATAGTAGAGTGACAGATGAGTTGTTTAAAAGAAATGGCTACACAATGATTCTGCTGTATTTTGCAAAGGCATTTGACCAAATACCACATGGAACTCTGTTATGCAAATTGGAACAATTGGGGATGGATATAACTGGTATTATGTGGATAAATGGATGGCTGCTGGATATATATTAGAAAGGGGTGCACAGAGGAGTCCAGGCAAAAGCTAGTGATTAGTGTAGTGCAGCAGGACCATTGCTGTTCAATTTGCAAATAAATGAAATAGGAAATAACCTAAAAGGAAATATTCAGTTGTTTACTGATGATGCAAAATAAGGTAGAGCAGTGGTGAATCAAGGCAATGTGGAGAGCTAGCAGGATGATTTAAATAGGCTGTCAGTATGAGCAAAAGATAATGGGTGTCAATTTAATGTGGAGAAATGTATGTAAAGTTGTTCACTTTGGGATAAATAGATTAACATGCTGTGTACCATATGATGGAAATGTATACCAGGAAATAGATGAAGCTAGTGGATTTAGTAGTGGTGGTAGACAGAGTTGGAGTTTAGTGGATATATTGTTAAGGTAGCTCATAAGATTACTTGGCTATTGAAGAACACACTAACAAGTAGAGATAAGGGTGTTGTTGTTCTTCTTTATAAGACCTTGATACATCCACATCTGGATTACTTTGCTCAGGTCTAGTCTCCTCAGTTTCTTGGGGACGAGAAAGTGATCGAGAGGATTTAGAAGCAAGCAGCCAAGATGGTGAGTGGTCTGTGGAACATTCCCTATGCTGAGGATGTGAGAGCTGCAGAAGTTGGTTGATATGCAAAAAAAAAGAGAGGACATGATAGAAACATTTAAGTTACTTGAAGGATTTTATAGGATTTATGCAGGGGAAATGTTTCATTATTTGGCTAGAAGGGACAGAACAAGTGGTCATACCAAGAAGGTGAGTAAAAGTGTGAATAGTACAGTCATGAGGACTAGATTTTTTGCTTGGAGAATTGTGAATGAATGGAATGGGTTTCCAGAATCAGTTGTTGGTGCTTGTCTGTTAATGGTTTGCTAAGTTCACTAAAAAGTATGCCTAAATAGAAGAAATGTTCACAGTTGATGTTTGTCTTTTTTTTTATTGTAGATTTATTTCTGCACAAAGTAAAAGCCGAGTTGAATATCTCAGATTTTGATAACAGGCTTGAAAAGAGAGAGAGGACATGTCTTACACTCAATTTACATCAAGCACCTTCCTATACTTACATTAATGATGGAAGTATAGGAAGGTATTTGATGTAAAAGTCTGCTAACTTGTGATGAAGTATAGGCCAAATACTACTTTGCATAACGTCAAATTTACACCATATTACTATCGAGTTTTAAAGTTTTTTCTCTTGGTACTTTATTTTATGATAAGGTTTCAGGTTGTATTCCTGCTGTAACCTTCGTTGTTTATGAATGTCTTGAGATGGAAAATTAAGATGGAAGTAGCACTCGGTCCGCCCGAGCACTACTTTGATCACAACGGCTGTGATTCCCGAGAGCTATAGGGTATTCCCACATTATGTGACCACTAATTCATAAGTAGTATAGAAATAGAAGACACGACACAACATAAATAAAAATGATTAATTTTACTTAGGAAAAGATTTTTAGAATATTTTCTTCTGTTTTTTTTTCCTTTTTCTTTGGGGGGGGGTGCCAGGGCCCCCCTTCTCCATCCTCTCTAGGTGCACCACTGGTGACACACACACACACACACACCAGTGCTTCACTCCAATTCCATTTATTTAAGACATCAGAAAATTGCAGCAAGGAAGACCATTTTGTTTGTGTCATAATTCTGCATTATTACATGACACCCTCAAGTACTGATTGCAGAAGGGTACTCCCACAATGAGTAATTGTATGCAGATTATGTTGCTATCCACCATCTACATAATATTTATGTAATTGCGTGCATTCTCTGGCCAATTTGCCTGTATGTAGAACGAAAAACACCAGTTGGCATGAGCTCGTATATTCTCCTGAGGATGTGAATCGAACTCGCTCTTTTCCATTCATATTGGATAAGGTCCTGTTGTTCTTCCAGCTGTGCATTGGAGGAATTATAGCTCAGATATGTTATCAGATATAATGCTTAGACTGCTTGTCACTGCAATATTATAGTGTTAAACTTAAATGTAGTCCAATTAGTAGTCCAATATGAGTTTTCATATTGGACTACTAATTTTCTCCAAATGCAAATTATCTATGCTATATACAGGGTGTTTCAAAAAGAATGACCCAATTTCAAATAATTATATTTAATAATGAAAATGTGGTACAGTTACAAAATAAATGACCAAGAATGAAGTAAGGCCTAAAATTTTACTCGCCACAGTTACAAATGCTCAATGTGCCCTCCACCTGTGGTTCGCGGTTGCAGAGATATACAATTTTCAAATCGGGACATTCTTTTTGAAACACTCTGTATAATATAGTGTTCTGAAATAAGTATTGGGAGAGCGTTATATTTCATAGGAACAAAAATTGGACACATCTCGACTGTCAGTTGATCCTCCTCCATTAAACCTGATCTTTGCTTTTCACATCTCTCTTCTGTGTCTACTTTCAACTAGGTGGTGATGAGTCAGATCATCGAGCTCTACTTTATGTCATGCCTGATGATTGAAGGCAATGGTCTGGCTTGCCCTCGATGTTAGTTTCCACAAACTTTCTTTAAATCATGATTCTTGACTTTATTGAAAGAGACATCTGTTCCATGAGCACTGTTGGAAGCACTACATTGCATATCTTTTGGAGTCTAGTCTTTCTAAGTCCCTAGTCTGTATTAGGAGAAACACTTCCAGAATTTTTACCTTTGCTATCAAACCTCAGTTCCCATAGCATTTGGATATGTAATGTTCCGCAGGCATACTCAAAATCTGATCAGAAAAGTATGTAACATGATTCCTCTCTCTTCCATACCAACAGACTTCTGCTCTACCAACAAATCATGATTATTATATCTCATTGCAATCTGCTCTGTAACTGATGTTTGACTTATGTGCAAAAAAAAAAAATAATAATAAACAAATTAAAGAGCAGATACAGATGTCCCAATAATTATTTCATCCTATTGATTTGTGTCATTTTTTCTCTTTTGTGCAAAACCAATGTTTTTCAGAAAGAATGCCATATCTCAGGGGGGAAAAAATCATAGAACTCAAAAATTATATAAATAGGATAAGAAAAGTGAATAGTGGCCGTTGGGTGTTTTGTGGGAATAATAGTGTTTTATTTCGAATCAAATAATGTACTATTTCCAAATTAATTTGACATTACTGTTTCAAATTCGATTACAAGGAATGTTCTTTGAATACCATAAGTTACAATAATTAGGTTAATATGAAACAAGTCATGGCTAGTGAGGTAGGATATGAATTCCAGGAATTGCTAGTGGAAGTGAATCCAACCTGCCATTTTAATATCTGATTATATGATCAGCAACACTTTGCAGCACGATGAGGAATAGGCGAGGTGTATTCAGATTAGTATTGATTAATCTCAACCTGCAGTATATTTTAATCAGAACAGCTTCATTCTACAAGATATGTTCTCGAGTCGGCTTGTCCAACCTGCGGGCCGCATGCGGCCCAAGACGGTTATGAATGCGGCTGAACAAAAAATCTTAAACTTACAAACTTTATGAGATTGCGACTAAAAATACCATTAATAATACTACAAATACAATTTTAACATGCTATTAATTTATAAGCGATGAATTTTTGAATTTAACACGTTCTTTAGCAATGAGAGATTCATAAAATCATTCTCAAATAATTGTATTTATTCAAAATTGCCGACCATGCGAGTAGTTACTTCTCGACATAATAAATGGTGCGCTAGCGCCTTGCTTCCTACTTTTACCATGCAATAGATGTCTCTATGTGAGCCATGGGTACGCTGATACAGCTTTCAATGTGCACTTGTAAACAGCCGAGTTGACACCGAAGAAAGGTGCAGACTTTACGTGTGTTTGTGGCGATTTGGCGAGTAATTTTTTTAGTAGTAAAAATTTGGCGATTTGGTGATTATTAAACCATGCTTATTAATTTTCAATCTTTTTTTTTGTTGAGGGAAATACTAAGGCAATCTGCTTAATTTGTAGGGAATTTGTGCCAGTTTTCAAAGACTACAATTTGGAAAGGCATTACACGCAAAAACATGCTGCGAAATTTAGTGCGTATCAGGGAATGTGTCGTAAAGACAAGTATCATCTCAACAAAGTTTTTTTAAAAAAAATAACTGAAACGGATTCTGTTGTAAAAGCTAGTTATGTGTTGCAAACCTGATAGCAAAAAAATCAAAACCGTATGCCGATGGTGAGTTTATTAAACAATGTATGGAAAGCGTGGCAGATATAATTTGTCCCGATAAAAAAAGAGTATTTTTCTAAAATCAGTTTGTCTCACCAGACTATAGCCAGGCGAATTGATGTAATAGGAAAATCTATCGAAAAAGGTTTGGAGAGTAGAGCTAATTTTAAATTTTTTGCTTTGGCAATAGACGAAAGTACTGATGCTACTAATACAGCTCAGTTGGCAATTTTTATTAGAGGTATTGATGACGAATATAATATCACTGAAGAAATGGCTTCTTTAGTGCCATTAAAAGACAACTAAATCAAGAGATTTATACGAAGCAGTGAAAAATACGTTAAAGCGATTTTCTTTGTCCATTGTGAACATATCTGGCAACTATGCCAGATATGTTCACATATCTGGCATCTACTGATGGTGTCCCGGCGATGATAGGTAAAAGAGATGGACTTGTAAAATTAATAGAAGACGATGCAATTGCCTCCTAAAATTTAAGTATGACGAAATATCACTGCATAGTACACCAAGAAAATTTATGCGCAAAAGCTTTAAAGATGGATAATGTCATGCAGATTGTCATCAAGGCTGTAAATTTCATAATGGCCAAGGGATTGAATCATCGCCAATTCCAGGAATTCCTTAAATTTATGGATGCTGACTATGGGGACATCATTTACTTTTTCAGAAGTAAGATGGTTAAGTCGAGGTAAAATGTTGAAAAGATTTTATGATTTGCGAAATGAAATCAAGTCGTTTATGGAATTAAAAACAAAATTTGTGCCAGAACTTGACGATGAAAACTGACTCGCAGATTTGGCATTTTTAGTAGACTTGACCGCTCATTGAGTTAAACATGCGACTTCAAGGTGAAAACCAACTGATCAGTACAATGTTTCAAACCATAATAGCGTTCGAAATGAAACTGAAACTATGGCAATCTCAAATTAAAGCAAACAATTTTATGCATTTCGACACGTTGGCTAAACACAGTCCTGTGAACAACGAAAAATATGCAGCCTTGCTTTTCGATTTGATACAGGAATTTGAGAACAGGTTTCAAGATTTCCGGAAAAATCATCAATCTTTTGGTATATTTGCGACTCCATTTTCAGTCGACATAAACATATTACCTGCCAATTTTCAAATGGAATACATGGAGCTAACATTCAACTTAAAGAAAAATTTGATCATGTCTCTTTACTAGACTTCTATAAGATATATCTTCCCAGAGAAAAATATCCCTCGCTTCACAATCATGTCTTATTCATGTCATCGCTATTTGGAAGCAGCTATTTTGAAGGATGAAGCACACGAAGAATAAAACTAGAATCAAAATATCTGATGAGCACCTTGAGAACCCACTGAGAATTGCAACTACTTCTATCGAAGCATTAGTACCTCATAAACAATGTCAAACATCTCACCAATTTCATGTTGCTGTCTTGTCTTTTACTTTTATAATAAAAAATTCATGAATTAATGAAGTTTAAATTACTTAAATATGTTAACTATATATTCTACTTTTTTTGCTCATCAGCTATCGTTAGTGTATTTTATGTGTGGCCCAAACAACTCGTTTTCTTCCAATGTGGCCCAGGGAAGCTGAAAGGTTGGACACCCCTGTTCTAGAGCTATGAGAATCCAAATGGTATTCAAAGAACATTCCTTGTAATCGAATTTGAAAAGTAATATCAAATTAATTTGGAAACAGCACATTATTTGATTCGAAATAAAACATCATTATTCCCACAAAATAGACAATCATGATCAGTGGCGTAGCTAGAGCTGTTGCCGCCCCTCTCAATACACACCAAAAATACTACAAAAAGTCAAAACGACGTTTAGGGAATTAAATTAAAACACTATGTTTATTTTTGAAATAAAACTTTAATTTCAACATTCTAAAATGTTATTTTTCTTGCTTTTCTGTTAGCAAAATCATCGATGACAAGTCTTTTATAGTAATTCTTAATCAGTTTTATTTAGAAAAACTCCTCTGACAACTAGCAACACTTACAGCAATTGTGAGGAAAATTCGCAGGAGTATTACAATATTTGGAACTGAGTTCTCGAGACTGTATTTTATTAGAATTAACTGCAAAAATTCAAAGTGCCACCCGGGGAGGACCGCCCCCCCCCAGTAGCTACGCCACTGATCATGATTAAAGATTTAAAATAAGTCAGTGTCTACATGAAGGAAATAGGCAGCGGAGTTGAAATTGCAAGCGATAATTTTTTTTCTCATCTTTATTCAACTCATTTAATTTTTGGAAAGAGTTTCCTCAGCTTAGTATTGCCATGAATTTCAGTTGGAAAGACCCAAGTTTGAATCCGTCTAGGAAATGGGAAACTTTTTTTTACGATTTTTCAACTAGAGTTATCCAGAATTATGTGGCAAGATTTCTAACTGGCAACTGACTTCTTTCCTTAAAACAGTCGATGTTTCGTCAGGATATACTGGGTTAATAGGATAATCATTATATAACATTAATTAGGTGAATATGAAACAAGTCATGGCCAGATGAGGTAGGATATGAATTCAAGGCATATAGAAAGGTTTTGGAGAAAAGGACCAAGCTAATAATAATGGTAAATACCACCTCCACTTTTATCAGGACATGGATTAATCATAAGTAATGTCAGCTTTGAACATAAAGATATGTAACAGTTCACATGAAGAGAAGACACACCAAACGAAACATTTCATTTACTATGATAGTCATATCTTCAAGCTGGGTAGAAGTAAAAAAAAAAATATACAGAGGATATGAAATACGAACTGACTATTTAGTTTTAAGCAGGATAAAAATTGACTTTGTACTGAAAAGAAAAGTACGTATAAAACAAAAAAAAAAAAAATGCATAATCAAGCAGCTTTCAGACATGCAAATATACAAATTGAAGAAAACTAAAGCGTTTGAAAACAAGAACCAAATCTTGGAGATTCAGTGGCAGTCTCTGAAGACAGCATTGCTTCCAGCATAGACAGCTGCCTGCACCGATAAAAATCACAACTCCATTGTACACTCAGGAAATTAAATTTAAAAAAATAAAAAGGAAAGCGTATCGCCACCTAGCAGTAAGTAGCATGTATATTCTGAAGACAGAAAAAAAAGATTGGATTGGATTGGATTTTTTGATTTAAATCATTGAGGAAATCAGGCTAAGAAGAATCTCTTCAAAACTTCACTGACTTAAATCCAATTTATATCATTGGTAGAAAGAGATAGGTCCATTTCGTTTGTGGATGTTCGCATTTCACTTAAAGATCACAGTAGTCTTGCTTTTGCAGAAAACAGGAAAAAAAGTTTAATGCAAGTAGGTTTCTGAATTCCAGTTACCACTACCTGTCACGAAAATGGGTTACCATCAAAACATTAGGAGACAGAGCCATTACTATGAAGTGATGGCAATAAATAAAAAAAGGGAAATAACTTTTAAGACAATCAAAAACAAACAAAAAAAAAATGGTTATAGCATCAAAATGTATTTAACAAACCATCACAGGCTCCAAGACAACAACCAGATGTTTCTTTACCCTATATCAAGAATGTTACAGACATCATAGCGAAATTCCTACAAGAACAACTTAACATTGTCTTTAGACCTCTACAAAAAATCTCCACGAGGTTAAAATCGCCTAGCCTAAACAACCGCAACAACCTACGAAGATACCAAGAGTTTATAAAATCATTGCAATTGCAGTGTTTTCTACGTTGGACAGACGGGACGTTTTGCAGAAATTCGTCAAAAGGAACATGTCCGAGATGAGAAAAAATGAGCATATAAATCTGGATTGGCCTATCACAAAGCCAGCGAAAATCAACTCAATCAGCAAATCACCAAAATACCATTCTCTTCCAAGAATTTAATACTTACATGTATGTAGGCAAATGAGGCTAGTGAGATGATGCAATGACTACCGGTGTAATAATAATATGACGATATTAAACTAACTCTGGGCTGCATATATATATATATATGTTACCGCTAAAGTGCAGAAATCAGTTATTCTACAGATTAACTAGGGTGATCCGTTAAAGTGCCGAAAATTGTTTCATTTCTCAAATTACCTAGGTAATCTGCAAATTATCTAGATAATCTGCACATTACCTACTAGGCACTCGTTAAAGTGAAAATAAGATCTTTGCTGGAACAACAGCAACGTTTCTGTACGCTTAAATTAACATAATGTTATTTATTTATTTTTCGATATCTAAAGAATCAAGTTAATACAATCAACAAATTAGTTGATAGAATCAATCATCAATCAATTAAAAAACTATAATACAAAGAATCAAACGGTTTAAAATATTATTACAATTAAGGAAATGAATTTGCAAAACATATGACACTGGCGAAACCAAACTAAAAGTGGAGGGAGAGGGGGGGAAGGAGTAGGGAAAGGAAATGAGAGAAACAAACTTTTGAACTTTAACGATAGGGAAGCCGTTAATGTGCACATTACTAGGTAAAATGCGGAAAACCCTTGATTCCGCACCTTAATGGAGCAAATCAGTTAATCTGCAGATTAGCTAAGAAATGTGCACATTAACGGCTTTCGAGCTTTAGCGGTAACATATATATATGAGATCTACGGATTGATGAATTAGGTCATTGCTTCCCAAACTTATGGATGTAAAGGCCCCTTTGGAAAAAGTAAAATATTTCACGGTCCCCATCGGGAAAAAAAAAATCGTAATACAGACATATATTATTATAATATTGTATTTATATTCAATATAAAACATACACAGCGAATATTGCAAAAATCAAATGCAAATATTACATTTTTAGCGTCTTACATACATATTTGACATGGCACACTTAGTCTTAAAACATTTAAAAATTGTTTTCATTATTTCATAGCCCCCAAGGGGGGGGGGGATCTCGGCCCACAGTTTGAGAAGCGCTGAATTGGCTATGCCTGTGTAGCTCAGAAGTGGCTGCTTATTCAGCCCTGAGATAGGCCGAGGTTCATCTCTAGTCGTTAACTAGAGGAACTTTTTCTAAGCATTTCTTCGACCCAGTGGCGTTGCTGGAGCTTTCGCCGCCCCCTCTCGATATACACCAAAAATACTAAAAAAAGTCAAAAGGACATATAGGCTAAGGTTCAAAGTGCCCCTCTCAGAGGCAAAGGTTTTGTCTCCCGGCAACTCGGGGTTTTCGTCCCGTAATTTCAAGAAAATCGACTATAGAACTCATACTATTAGAGACTATAACATATTAATCAAAAACAAATAAAGAAGACTGTTTGTTATTTAGAAATTTTTATGTTAATACATCTGTTTATTTTTATTGCATCAATCTGAAGTACGAAATAGTGTTTTACTAACCTAGTCATTAATTTATTAAATTGATTTACTTTTTCACTTGGTTTTTAGTCAGTATTAATTTAATAATTACGAATACTACAGGAATATAAACTCCTGACAATAAAGATATTCAGATGTTTCGAGTAATTTCTTTAATAATTTTCTGCACAATTCAGAAGGCCTGGTTCAGAGATGCCTATTCCATGATAACTGGAATAACGCTCTCCGACCTATTAAAAAAAAAAAAAGAAAGTTAAATCTGAATATGAGAAATACATAGCGAAATTCTTGCATGCAGGTTCATATTCTTCGTATGCAGTGTTCCAGGTAAGATTTATACATGCAGACTTGAGAAAAGATTAATCGATTATAAAACGTCATACGATTATAAAACCATTGATATTTAAAATTTGTAGATTTGGTAGGGGATATGCGACAATTAAGCTATGAACAAAGCTGTTCAAAAGGGTTACAGTTATATGATGTAAATCGGACATTATACAGAACAATATGCAGTCTATATTTTAATTGTAATTGGAATTAAAGGAGCTACAGGAAGGTAGTTTCATGAAATACCATGTGTACGGCAAAAGTACACGTTGTCTTCCCTGTAATGCATCATCCATGTCGATCACATTATGAAAGTGGCGTTCCAAATACGTATATTCAAATCGGTTCCAGGGGCGCGCCAGTAGTGTCCGGCGCCTGTGTGCAAAACTTTAGTTGGTGCCTCTACCCCTCCCCCTCTAATAAAAAAATCACTTTAAAAAACGTTTTTTTTTTTGTAAGCATTTCCTCCCCTTTGGCGCCTATACTATCCTGGTACCTGTGTGCGTCGCACACATAGCACATATGGCCGGCGCGCTCCTGATCAGTTCTTTATGTAGATGATGCTATATTCTTAAATAGATCCGGTAGAATTCTGCAGGATTCTTTACTTAAAGAATTCTGCAGAATCCTGCAGAATAAACTGAATCACTTCAGCACCAAATTTGGCATGAAAATCAATAAATTAATAAATTAATTGAAATTGTGAAAAATTTCAATTAAGTAGCCACTGTTTATTGGTGAAGATGCAAATTAAATATCGATATAGTAAACAATCAAAGGTAGCATGGGAGGGATCTAACCATATATATTTATGGAATAAGGGAAAAATAAGTGCATCCGATAAACTACCTGTATATAAGACAATATAATGTTCCAAGTTTAGCTTATGATTCTGAGAGCTGGATTAAAAGTAAAATAGTCAAAAACCGCAGATCTGAAAGAAAAAAAGAAAAAAAAAGTGATTTAACAGGTGACATTAGTGTCGGAGTTATTTAAAAATAAGATTATTACATGACACCTCCATGGAGTCCAAAGATTTATCGAGGGAGGGCACCAACTACAAAGAACAGCAACTACACCAATATCATCACCACTAGTATTTTTACAGACAATCGCAAACATCCATGCCACCTTATCCTAGGACCGTCTTAACAAGTTTGAGTTCCCTGGGCTAAAAAAATTTGCCTCCTTAATCACATTCGATTGAGCAATAATTAAATAACTTTCATTGCAAAAAAAATTATTTTAAAATATATCGACATTGCACATTTTTATTTAATTCACTTTTGTTTAATTCAATATTTATAATAAAGGTAGTTTATTTATAGTTAACTTAAAAAATTCTAAAATTGAAAGGAAAAAAAAAATTTCAACATACTCTGTTCTTAAGCGCCCTTGGATCAATGACGCCCCTGGGCTATAGCCCATTTGGCCCAATGGAGGCCCTGTCCGTGCCCACGGTGGGATTCGAATGTGCAGCCTTTTGGCTGGAGAGCAGATATGCTAACCAACCTACCTTACACTTTTCTCGAGGCGCTAGAGTGTTCGAGGGCACTCCACCATTTTCCCTTAAATTCGCCATGATTTTTCGGTATCACCCCCGCTAGAGCCTGTAGCACCTGTGCATAAGTAGGTCCTGAGCAATGTGATCACTTAAACAGAAGGGGAAAGGAAAGGTTAGAAAAATAGAAAATAAAATAAAAAAAGTTAGAAAAAATAGGACAGGAAAAGATTCAGAAAGCCAAGAATTAGGTGGAGTGAATGCATTCACGAAAAAAGTGCTGTAGAAGATTCTTATGCGATTCTGACACTAATAAAGTCTTGACAGGTAACAGGCTAATTAGGAAGAAAATTATTAATAATCAATTAGTAATAATTTCATATTTTATTGTATCTCCAGGAAAGGATTGTGTATAGTTCTTACATACCAGGAATTTGACTATCAGATGTCCGAGTGGTTATGCGCTTCGCAACCATATGCCTGGGAAAGGAGTGTCCCGGGTTCAATTTCCGAAGGTGAGGAGCTTAAGGCTCTTTCTCAGACATACCAAGTTAGCCGGTCTTGGGCGTAGACTGCAGGGTTTTTCTCCCGCAAGCAGGCAAATTTCCTCCCTGAACACACGCCACGTAGCTACAGACATAGGACACACCAAGAGGCATAGGGCTAGCCACCTTATCCTCAGGACGGGTATGGCTTAGGACTAAAGATAGCTCCGTAGCAGGCCACTAGGCCTATAACCTGAAGAGAAGAAGACTATCAGATAAAAAGAAAGAAATTATTTAACACCTTTTATTTACTAATGGAGATAAAGAAGAAATGATTTTGACCCAACTGAAATTTATGAAATCTGGAAGAACTAGTTCATTCCTTTGTCTCATCGAGTTCTGTTTATTAGTAATGATGGTTTTGGGGAGTTTCGTTTTCTAGAGCATAGAAGACAATTCCTCCAGTTTGTGTTCCTAAACATTAACTGATATGTTGTTCTGTTTGAAATAGTGTAAATTATACAGTAAATTTTTGAGTGAAAATCCAGTTTTCAGGAATAAAAGTTTAATAATCATTGCCCAGGAAAGTAGGTAGGATATTTTCTATTTTCCTGTGCAATGATTAACTTAGGAACTAAAACTGAAAAAAAAAAAAACTATTGAGACGAAGAGAATCACACGTATAATAGTCTTCTTGTAGTATAGCGTAGCGTAATGGACGCCAAAGCGTATCCCAGTTGTATACAGGAACTAACTATTAGAGATTGCCGAGAAATCTCTTGACATCTTTTCAATTGCTAAAGGCATATGCACCATATAGGCAGTTATAACTTTTTTCATATATTTTTTCATATACACGCTCTCCATTTATTTAAACGATAATCCTATCCATTTTACACAAGCGAAATATACAAGTAGAAACCATAAATGTAAAAATTTATTAACGTCAGCTGTCGAAATGGAGTTATACAGCTGACTATTGACTATGATATTTTACTGTTCTCGATGTTTGCTAAGATAAACTCCGCCAACGCCTTTTCTTCCTCTGCAGGAAGTAGGTGAGGCCATTTTAGCCTTATTTAACTTTAGGAGACTGAGGGAACAGTTAAATTTCCACCGATTGCCAAAGGTCAGAGATAGCTGGCCCGACTTTCACTAATTATAATCTTGGGCCATGAGCTATGTCTTCGGCTATTGACTTACAAGTGCCGCCATCGCGTGGTTCCAAATCCTAACACTATATATATATATATATATATATATATATATATATATATATATATATATATATATATATATATATATATATATATATATAATGGCGTTTGCATCGATTGTAAATGCCATTTCAGACCTACTCCCGAGTAAGTCTTTCTCTTGCACGGGAAAAAGATTTTTTTCTTCAAGAAATTCGGATTTTTCATCTCGTAAACTCAAGACATTTCGACCGCATGACTCACTATATTAGCATTAATACAGAGTTTTAAGATTTGGACCATGAAGCGGAGGAATTGTCTTCAATATTCTCCTCTGCCGGATGCCAATTAAAGTCACTAATAGTCTTCGGCCAGCTCTTCTGTGATTCGGTAGTGGATGAGGCTAAGTGCTCACTACTCTCCAAGAGTTGATTAGAGCTAAATGGCCACGCATATTCCATTTTAAGAATGTTGATATTTATACTATAATCTTCACTGAAACAAACTTCTTTCTTTTTTTCCCCCCTCTCTACAGGAACAAATAGTATTGTTATTGAATAATATAAGCACGTAAACACAAGAAAGATATTTAATTAGTCAAATATTTCGGTCTGAAAATTGCAGACCATCTTCAGTGGCACTACAAGATCAGTTTTAAAAAATACAAGGTGGAATACGAACAATAGATCATTTAAAAACAGAACAAGCCACGTGATGTTATATCACTAAGTATTAAAGGGAATGTTATTAAGCAGAGACATGATTGAAATAAAGATATTAATTAATAATATTAAATAACAAAATTAATATGAATTAATGAATTATCCTGATTAGACTTTCCCAGATTTTTGATACAGATATATACAGTCATTCCGATCGAGGTTAGGACGATGGAGTAAGGCCTCTACGCTTTCTTTGAATAAACGTTCAAATTTATAACGGGATCCATGTAAGAGGCGAGTTTTTGACCAAATGATGGTGTGGTTAGTTTCAATCCCGTGCTAAGCCAATCCAGATTTTTCAGGTTTGCTATGATGAATGGAGGATTGATGTTCTTGGATTATTTATTCAAGAGAGCGTCCAGTTTGTCCAAAATAGCAGAGATCACAGTTGTAAGGATTTTTGATAAACTCCAGGAAGAGACCTAGTTGAGCGTTTGACTTTACGAGAAGGATGGGAAGATAATTTGTTAACAGGTGAATACGTAGCTGTTAACTCATATTTCTCAGAATTCTTGAGATACGTTCTGATATCCGGGAGATGTATGGAATTGGAACTCGACGTATTGAATCTTTGTTGTTTAGTGGTGGATTATAAGAATCGAGAAGATGTTGAGTACTCTTTTCGGAAAAGCCATTGAGTTTCATGTGTTGTTGGACAGTAGAAAGTTATTTCTGTAGAAAATTAGAAGTAGAACAATTAGTTTTGGCTCTTCTAATTAGACATTTCATAATTCCTGTTTTTTGACAAGGATGATGGGCTGATTCCTTAAGAATATACCAACCTGTGAACGTTGGCTTCCTGTAAACTGTAGTTGTAAGAGTATTTGAATTTGACCGGATGAGGAGAACGTCTAAAAATGATAACTGGTTGTTTTTTTCCATTTCCATAGTAAACTTTATACGATGATGTAAGGAATTGATACTGTTTAAAAAAGAAGGTAAAGAGTCCTTGTTGTGAGGCCATATAGTAAAGATGTCATCTATATATCTTACCCAAAAGGATTGTTGAGGGAAAATAGATGAGAAGAGGACTTTTTCTAGATATTCTAAATAAAAGTTGACTAAAGCAGGAGAGAGAGGACTTCCCATGGCTGTTCCTTCTACTTGGCTAAAATTTGTTTTGACATAAGAAATATCCAGAGTGTATTACGAAATCGAATAGTTTTATAATATCTTATGGAAAGATGTTAGCCAGTAATTTTAAAGTCTCCTTGAGAGGTACATGTGTATATAAAGATTCTATGTCAAAGCTCACCATAAGATCCGTAGGTTGCAATGAGATATTTTACAATTTTTCTAAGAAATCTGAGGAGTTTTTAAGAAAGGAACTAGAGTTGCCTATGTGAGATTTCAATAATTTAGCTAGATATTTGCTATACGGTAAGTAGGAGAATCAACACAATCTACTATTGGACGAAGACGAAAGTCAATCTTATGTATTTTAGGAAGACCATAAAATCTAGGAGGTTTTGCAAAATGAGTTTTAAGTCTTTCAATTGTGTCTCTATCTAAACTGATGACTTCATCTAGGAGAGAATTTAATTTCTTTAGTTGTCTGTTGGTTGGATCATAATCAATATCTTGATAGCCTATTAAAATCATTCTGTAATTACTGCTGTTAGCTGTTTATAATCTAATCCTATAATTCTTCAACATATGCAACAGCCTCTCATGGTCAAAACGTTTAGTAATTCTAAAAGTATCATGGTGTATCAATTCTCCTTTTCTATCTCAACGTTTCTCTCTAACATTAGTATAAAATGTGAGTCAGTTATTCAAGCATGACTTTCCCATAGGAAATATCTATTATTCATTATGAACTATAGAATCTCTGTCAACCCTTTTTTTGTATTGTGATCTATCTTCACACCTCAGGTTGATAGTTTTTAACAAAATGGCTAATCATTAGTTGAACAAACTCTTCTGAATCAGCCAGTCACATATCATCCACATAAAGAAAAGCATTCTTTCGCATCTATTCATTCTTTTACTTGAAACATGATTATAGGCACTATTTTGAGTTTCTTTAGTTTGCAGAGCTAGTTTTTTTTTAACTCCCCATACACATCTTTCCATACAATAGTTGCATTTTTAGCCTGTGCCATATAATTTCTTAACTGACATCATCCTTATGAACACAGTATTCGTTCCACATAATCTTTTTGTTTAAAGATAGCCCATCCATTTCACTCCCATCCCGTTAATTCTTCGAACTCTATAAAATTGGTTCACTATGTAATTGATCTTGTTAGATTCTGATATTTTAGTAAAAATGTTAGAAGTTCTTCTAAATGAAGTATATATATATATATATATATATATATATATATATATATATATTATATATATATATATATATATATATATATATATATATATATATATATATATATATATATATATATATATATATATATATATATATATATATATATATATATATATATATATATATATATATATATATATATATATATATAATATCGATCTCTGGACTAGAAGAACTGACTTACACCTAGAAATTTGGTCTGGCTATTCTAGTATCGGTTGCCTTCCCACTTATCAATTTTATGGAATTTTCATAGGGAGCCTTACATTTCAGACCAAAATGCCTTACACTAAGGCATTTTGGTCTGAAATGCCTAGTAGTTGTTCGAACCTGGGAATCATGCTTAAAAGAATTTTGGAACTGTCTCAGTTCCATTCGTTAATCACAGTACACCGTTTTATGTGAATATGATCAATTTATCTGTGATGGTATCAACGTTTGCAGTTTAAAAGACAAGTCACAGGGATAGACAGTTCAACAATGCATTTTACCAGCCTGTCCGAGGGATACTGGTCTTTCCCGAGAGTGTACCTTGACGAATGGTTTCTCAAGAAGAATGAAAATAACAGTTAATCTCATCCTGAAAAAAAAAAAAAAAGGAGATCTCACCAAAATTCGAAAACTGGCGGCCTATTTCCATATACATGAACACTAATTGAAAAATAATATCCAAAGTTATTGCTAACAGGATTAAACTTGTACTAGAGGAGATAATAAGCAAACACCAGAACTATGCCATCCAAAACAGATCAATCACGACAATCTTCACTTCATCAGAGATCTGATAAGCATATCAATTATTTGAAAACCGTAGGAGATCGGCTAACTTACCTGAAAAATCTCATACAAAGATTCCAGCATAAACAACGAGAGAATAGGCCTTATTACACTGAACTAAGAGAAGTTATCTGATCTAATTACCTGTCTGTTCAACTGCTTGCAAGTCTATGGCTTTGATCCCAACATCATTCATGCAATCAATATACTATATTCATTGCTCACGTCTGTCTACAAAAGACTCGTCATACTTCTGCCAATAAGAGAGAGGAATAAGCTAAGGCTACCCACTATCTGGCCTTCTTTACCCAATTGCCATAGGACCTTTTCTATTTCCTGCGAAGATTGAACACCATGCTCAGCAAAGATCATTATTCTTTGATTCCTTCTTATCGAGCACTGACTTTGATAGCATATGTCGATGATGTCACTGTAGCAGTTCGTGAGACGTTTCACGCATATAAGTAGTTTCAGGAACGAATTCAAATTATTATTATGACGTGACACCTCCAAGGACTCATGGGGAACTCTATTCCACTCCATTACAAACATCACACAATCTCTCCCTACTACTACTACTACTTAATTCTCCCACTACACAAACTACCACCAACGTCATTTATCGCCCATCACCAACACCATTTCTTTGTCTTAAATTGCATATATGTTCTCATGGCTGATTTGGCTGTATGAGGGATGAAAAACCTGTGTTTCTGAGGAAAAAAACCCTGCTACCTCCGTAGGAGATCGACTAACTCACCTTCAACTGAAAACTCCCATATGAAGAATTCTCTCGTCACGACGAGAATTGAACTCAGGTCTTTTCCCATCGAAGGGCGCAACGTACCGTTGTGTTTCCAATTGCGCTACTGAGTCAATAAAAGTTCCTCTACTCGGCGAACAGAATCAAACTTGAATGCTCATTTTTCAGTCAGCCTAGCGTTCTGGATGCACATGCCATTTCCACTGAAGTGGCGTGTGCATCCTACACAAGTTCTGAGATAAAGTCAGAAATTGTCTTGCTAACAGCACCTATGGTTTCCCGGTGGTCACTTTCCCCAATACTAACTGGTCTCAGTTTTGCTAAACTTTAGTGATCAGATGAGAACTGGCGCTTTTAGACCGATGTGGCTGCTGATACACAACTCCACACAAAACTATAGGACTTTCGTGAGGAAACTCTGACTCATCTATGCAAGGCTACTGTTCTCACGAGAATAAAAAATATCTCGGAATCAACATCAGAAATACACATTTCTATCTGTGAAATAAATATGCATTATTTCAAAAACAACAACAACTGGGATGCACTAGTCTAATGATTTAAATAAATAAGCAAAATGGGCCATAGTACGAGCTACTTCATCTATAAAGGGGGGAAGTAATAATCATTAATCAAATAGTAGCAGGTGTGCACAGGCACACATTGACATTTCTAGCCTTTTCAGAACAGTTCATCAATGCAATCTAACCTCCTACATCAACCTTTCATATCCCGTTTTTCAGAAACCGTCAATATCATGAAAGGCCACATAAAAAACAACCATAGAATGATCGGTATTTATGTCGCATTTCTTTATTTATTTATCAACAGCGCGAGTGTCGATACACCTGGCCAACTTTTGCAGAGATGCCCTTCAGACGTGGAAACGCCTAGATATACAGCACAGTGAAGTTTCTTCATCTGTGCATACACCTGGTTGATATATCTTAGCAAAGGGAGCACCAATTAGCTTCCGACACTCAAGTACAATTTGCATTCGATAAAGTTATTCTTTCATTATTTCTTTTGCTTGTGGAATAATAATAAATTTCTTTTGGATTGACTTTAGCTTGCATGGCCAATTTCTTTTCATACTCCGATTTAGCTTTCTGGCCAGGGCTTTATATATTCCATAACTCCTCTCACTCTAACGGATACGCGGATACGGTAATCGCGCATGGGCATGGAGACAGAGTTGTAGAGTAGGTGCCCTCCCTCGATGAGTCTTTGGACTCCCTGGAGGTGTCTAATAATAATAATAATAATTAGTAGTAGTAGTACTCCTCCTCATCTCCTATCTCTTCTGGCATTCCTAAAAATAGTATACCCATTACACTCGATCCCATTTTCCATATCTGTTTCTGATAGGCAGGTTTCACTAATGCCAACAATCTTAGGCCACATCGTATTCAATAAAGCAACGAATCCATTCTTTATCACTTTTGCATACCATAGCTGAACTTTCACTCGCATTTTTCTCATTCCTCCGTTGATGATCGAGTTCCCCTGAGTAGTACTTCTCCTCGTCTCCTATCGCTTTTGTCATTCCTAAAAATAGTATACCCATTAGACTCGATCCCACTTACTATATCTGATTCTGATAGCCAGGTTTCACTAATACCAACAATATGAAACTGCTTTCTTCTGTGCTGGCTGCACCAATTTTAAAGTAAAGTTCTATTGCACTGAAGTGAACTACATCGCTATCCACAGATGAGCTGTATTGTGTATTCGACCGACAGCGAAATTTTACTGAAAAAAAAAAAAAAACATCTTATAAATTGCCGAAGTTATGCATATTTCTCTTTATTCACGCCTATGAACTAAACTTCGTAAACTTTTTTTTTTTTTTTTTTTAAACAACAATACGCCTGCAATAAAGATATAATCAACATTTCGCTTCTTTACTAACCGAGGCGCTGGGTGTTTTCGGAGGGAAATATGGTAATGTTGATTTTCGTTATTTGTGTAAAATGTGTTTATTGAATGGAATGGTGGTTGCATATTACCCCGAATTTTTTCTGTGATGTATCTTAAAATAGCAATACGGGTAAACTCGTACTCACTTTAATTACTTTCAGAATATCGAGGTCTCTTTGTGAAATATGTTTTTAGTTGTTGCTAAAATTGTCGATATTATCATCAGAGCTCTGACCAGTCAAACTAATTTTTATATACCTTAGTTTTGTCTTGCACAACTTGGCTTAGTGTGATTCCAAAGTTACATAACAGTTGGTCATCAGTTGTTCAGGAAAGTTAGATTAACGTTTTTTCCTAAGGAATCCTGCAATTCTGTGACGGTTGTTTCTACCACAGCAACCCATTTTCCTTTGCTGTGATTTGCCTCTTTACGTCACTGATTGAAGTACATTGTGTGGAGAACAAATTGAAAGATAACATCTCATGCGTAATTACCAATGTCCGTTTTGTATTGGTTGGTAATACATATAACCAAAAGTGAATATGCACAAGCTTTATTTTCTTCATGATCAGATGCTGTTCCCTGATCAATTAGTTCATAATCAATTGATCATTGATGAAATTATCATTTTAAGTTTCATTGTACATTGGCTTGAATATTTAAGAAGTTCATTGCCTTAAAAAAAGTGGTAGTAAAATATAATAACACAAAGTGTAAGATACATACTTCTGGTTATCATATTGTAGTTTTGAAGTACCTTTGCAAGTAGACTGTTTAGTCTAAGAGGTAATGAATTTTTTTTTAAAATGCATTTCTAGGATTTAAAAAAAGATCTGCACATAGTAGTCTAGATGTGGCTGTATTCAAGGGAAACAGTAGCCTCCCTATACTGCTTGTCAGTGTCTTTTCAACAACCATGTATCTGGTCTAGCCATAAATACTGTTACAACTTGAACATTGCATAAACCTTTAATCTGTCAGCAAATTCTTTACAGCTTTCAGCACACACAAACTACATGTATAACATGCATGTAACAGCACAATGTTCAAAATGTCCCTCTTTTGCCTTCATGCATGCCCGAAGTCTGTGAGGCTACATAACAATTGCAGCACACACAACATCCAACAGAAATGCTGCCACCGCTTGCTCAAATTCCACCTTCAGGCTGGCAATGTTTTGATGTTGTTTCCTTCAGGCTACTTTCTCTCTCTTTTTCAAGCTCCGACCACAATTTGAAGTCCAGTGGATTCAGATTGGAACTTCCAGATGGCCTATCAGATGGTGATATGTGGTTGGGCACATTTGCCTCCAACCACTGTTGTGTGGTCCTTGCCTTGTATGCAGGGGCTGAGTCCTGTTGGAAGTTCCACTACCTACTGTGAAACAAGGTGTTCAGGGACCATATCACAGGTTCTGGCACTGTGTCTTGATACACTTAGATGGCCCTTTTCTTGTAGAAAAGGACCACCAAATTTTGACCCTTTTCTTGCAGAAATGCAACTTGGATATCATTGAAGTGGGGTGATGAACTTTCTGAATCCTGGGTGCTATGGCATGTGTTGTGCGACCATCCAAGGCATATATAATCTTCTCATCTGTGAAGAGGATATCTCTGTGTCTGTTGTTTGCATACTGTTGAAGTGCCTTGATTTTTACCTCCCCCCCATTGCATAAATTGTGGTGTTAGGAAGTGTCCAGTAGAACATTAGGCTCTCACCTCAGATCATCAATTAGTACACACGACATCATTTTCTGAGATGTGTTCATCTCTTGCAACATCACTTTCTGTGTTCTCTTAGGATTATAGTGGAAGCATGCCTTCACATCCCTCATAAGCTTTTGCATCCTAACACAGTGTGGTCGACCTGTTCTTCTTTGGCAGTCAGATATGTTTTCTGTATCATATAATGGTTAATAGTCTGATACACAAACATCCTACTGATTTTGAGTGGTTTTTAGCATGTTGAAAATAACAGGTGGCTGTATTCCAACTTTGCAAAGTACTATTACAGCTACATGGTTCTCAATCACCCCATTGCATGTTAATCTATATAGCTAGATAACTCTTTCTGTACTGATAAATACGTGAATGTTAACTGAGCATAGCACCACTAACGGAACCTAGCTCGAACAATTCTTTGAGTAGTGTGGAGGGAGGTGAAGATTGTAACAGTATATATATATATATATATATATATATATATATATATATATATATATATATGCAAAAATGTGTAACCATGTGCTGTTTTGGTTGCCTTTGCAATATTATGCCCTCAGAACCTCAACTCCCTGTTCACAAACATCCCAAAGAACCTGTCCTTATCAGTTTTCAGTAATTCAATTTCACCAATATAGTACACAGCTTTGATCTGTTCTTCCCAAAATGCATCACCATACACTTGACCACATTAAACTGCCATCCATTCACCTTTGCTCATACTGCTAGTCTATTTAAGTCTCCTGAAGGATCTCTACATCACTATTTATCATTTCTTGTGGTTGTGAGTGCTTCATCATTAAAACAAGTATAAGGAGAGGTACGATAGGTATTGTATGAATAACGGATCACTCTTGATGAGTTTTCTGACTCCATTGAGATAATAATAGTAATAATTGGTTTCGTAATAACAGGGTTCGATTTTCGTCATTACGAGGGGAATCCTTATAGGGTTTTTTCAATTGAAAGTGAGTTAGCCAATCTCTTATGGAGGTAGCAGGGTTTTTTCCTCCCAGAAACTCAAGTTTTTCATCCCCCACACAGACAAATTGGCTTTCAGAACACATGCAATTTACAGACAAAAAATACTGTTCTTGGCAATTGTGATAGTATTGTGGTAGTAGGAGAATTAAGTAGTAGTGGAGAGGGTGAGATGTATTTGTGAGGTAGAGTTGAGCGTCCTCCTGGATGAGTCCATGGAGGTGTCACGTAATAATAATAATTTTTCATATTCAAATGATGAAAGCCCTGAAAAAAAATTGTGAGATTATAATTATATACATGGTCAGTATTTCTCTGTCATTTATCCAGCTTCTAAAAATAAGAGCAAAATATGAAGCTCACCTTGGCCAGCTGGTTAGCTCAACTTGGTCAAAAGTTATAGGCATTAGTGAGACTTTGCATTATCTCACATTAGTGAAATAATGCAAAGGATATAGTATCTTCAGAGGATAGAGGGAACAGGATGATGGTGGGAAGGGGAGTTTTGCTAACAGAAGAATTGAAGCCAAAAAAAGGAAGGATGCAAAGGAAGTTTATTTGAGGCTATCTTGTATGAAATATAGGCCAACAGGACAAAATATATAATTGGTTGCTGCCATAATCCAGGGGTATAAGAGAGAATATAGATGGTATGCATTGGCAAATTAACATGAGTGTAGGTTAAATGATTACTATGGGGGATTTCAATTGTGGGAACATAGATTTGGAGGAGGGATAGAGAGTCATAGGGAGCAAAGAAAATGGAATTTATACAGTGGCTAAAGAGATAATTACATGAGAGAGCATGTAATGTACAGGACACGAGGTTCAATAGTGTTGGATCTGGTCATAGCATCACAGAACTTAACAGTAGTCAGTCTAGCTGTGCTGCCTCCATAATCACTTTGGGAAAGTGATCATATAGTCTTGACTTGGATGATTTCTAGACATGCAGAATTTTCTGTTAAGAAGGCATATATAGAATTTAAAGCATGCGATTATGACAAATTGAGGATTCAGCTTTCAGCAGTGCTTTAGTATAAGAATTTGGAAGGCAGAGAGATGGTGCATGAGAGGTGGTCAAGTGGTGTTTATAGGAAGCCCTATCAGAATGTATGCTCAGAGTCAGGAGGATAAATCAGGTAGGAGTTAGATGGACGAATAGCATCATCATCATTATTATTCCTGACACCTCCAAGGTGTCTGAAGACTCATTGCGGGAGGACACCTACAACTGATACAACTGTTTCAACCACTACACCGAACCTCTACTATGAATGATCTCCATCAATGCCATCTACCGCCCACCTCCACCACAACTGGTATTCTATGTCTGTAAATTGCGTGTGTTCTGAAGGGCCGATTTGTCTGTATGCGGGATGAAACACCCGAGTTTCCAGGAGAAAAAACCCTGCTACCTCCTATGAGATCGGCTAACTCACTTTCGATTGAAAATGGAATAGGCCTAAGTTCGATTCTCGTGACGGGAATCGAACTTAGGCCTATTCCAATCAAAGGGTGCAATGTACCGTCGTTCTTCCAATTGCGCTACCAACTGCTAAATTATCAAGCAGGAGTTCTAAAAAAAGTTGTGGAGGGAGTGTATAAACAAAACAAGTGATCAGCAGTATACAAGGCCCAAGTAAGAATGCTGATGTGTATGGTAAGGAAGGCTAAAGCTAATTATGATAGAAAGCTGATGAGGCCAAAAGAAATCCTAAAGAGTTTTTTCACTATATGGCAAGTAAAAGGAGGAATGACCATGAAAGGATGACTTCAAAAGGTGCTGATGATAAGGAGGTAACAGAGACAAACCAGATATTCAGTTACTGAAGGATCATATTGCAAGGGTGTACCATCTAGTTGGTGAGATCACAAAGCCAGATGTGACATTGACTGAGGGGAAATTAGTGGTTGAAGAATTGGAGGTGCTTAAAATTTTGCAGAACCTCAATGTGATTGGACAAGATGGCATATCAGCGGTGTATTACGTGCAAGGGAATTATCAGCTCCTCTGACTAAGCTGTTTTAATTTAAGCTTCAGTATTTAAGCTTCAGAATATGGTTACAAAGTTCAGCAATATCACTGAATAGCCATTTCCTAACTAACTCCACTATCACTTCATATTATGAAAAGTAAGCAAATTACTAAGGCAAGACCAATCCTTGAAAAAAAAACTGCCCTATATAAAGTATCACATTCCTAGAGACCCAATGCTGAATTCTGTCTTTTACCAATTTTGCTAATACCTTAACTACCACTCCTGTGATAGTGGAGTTAGTTAGGAAATGGCTATTCAGTGATATTGCTGAACTTTGTAGATGGATTTGATTGGATTCCACTTGGAATTGTGTTGTATAAATTGGAGATAATTGGGATGAATTATGCATTTTCTGATTTGGATTTGAGAGTGGCTGATGAAGATATCCAAGAGTGGTTTATGGAGGAGTTGAGTCCAGGAGAAAGCAGGTGACAAGTATACAACAGGGCTCAGTACTTGGTCCTCTGTTGTTTTTTGTGCATTAGTGATATTGGAAATGCTTTGATGGGAAATATTCAGTTGTTTGCTAATGTAATACTGAGATAAGCAATAGTTAGTGAAGGAGATGTAGAGCCCCCTGCAGGATGACTTAAATAGACTGGCAGAATGGGAAAAGGTAAATGGCTGCCAGCTTATTGTGGACAAGTCTAAGGTGGATGCACTTTGGTCAAAAGTGATCACAAGCTGTGTACTATATTGGTGGAACTGAATTGCAGCAAATTGCCAAGAACTTTGGCCTCATCAATTTGCTGTGATTGTACAAGGAGTTCAAGGTTAGAGGGCAAAGGTAGCTAAAACTGCACAGTTTTACATGGTTACGTGGTTTCAGATTACATGGTTGTTGAAGAACATATTATTATTATCCTAACACCTCATGGAGTCAGAAACTCATCTAGGAGGTCCTATTGTCATACAACTCATCATATTATGCCTTAAGCGCACTCAAATTCTCTGCAGGCAAGGCATTCCAATCATTCACAACTCTGCATGTAAAAAAACTGCTTCTCACTTCCCTGCTCACACCCTCCTTATACAGCTTCCAGGGATGACCTCTGGTTCTCCTCTGATCTCCCACCATTTACTGTACAACCTCTTCAACATTGATCCAGTAACAACCCCTTACTAACTTGTAGGTTTCTATCATATCAGTAGGTTTCTATCTCCTCCTCCTCCTATCCACTAGACTCTGTAAATTGCATCTTCTCAACCTTTCCTCGTATTTGACATTCCAGAGATCAGAAATCGCCTTTGTCAGTCACTTCTGGACCCTTTCAAACATCTCTTTGTCCTTTTGAAAACCAGGTGACTAAATCTGTGCACAGTAGTCCTTGTGTGGCCTAATCAGAGCCTTATACAATGGAACAAGAATTTCCTTACTTCTACAAGTCAGTTTCCTCCATGTTATTCCCAGAATTCTTTGTTGTCTTCACAATTTTGGCAACATATCCCCTAAATTTCAGATCCTTATCCACTATCATCCCAAGATCTCTTATTTCCTCCATCTCGAACAATATATCCCTACCAAGCATAAATTCTACATCCCATCTTTGTTTGCAAAATTTTAAAACATTTGCAACATCAATATTGAACTGGCATTCCCATTCCAGTGATCATTCAATTGAAGATTCACTCAATCTCTTCAAGTCTACTTGTAAGGCCACCACATCTTTGCATCGTCTGCAACCACTTACTATCTCTATCAAAACCTTTGCCAATATCATTAACATATAGGTTAAATAGCAATGGTCCTAAAACAAACCCCTGAAGCACATCACTAGTGACTTTCCTCTTCCAGGATATTGCTCCCCCATATACAACTTGCTGATACCTATCAGATAGCCAGTCTCTGATCTAATGCACTAATCTAATATCCAACCCCATCCACTCTAGTTTGACTATCAGCTTATCATGCGGTAGTCTATCAAAAGCCTTTGCAAAATTTAAGTACAGGAAAACCTCGCTTAACACGATTAATTAATCCATCAATTAATGTGCGCTAAGCAAAATCGCATTAAGTGAATGCAGTAAAAAATAGGAATAATTATAATTCATCCGTCAGCGTAAATTTGGAAAAAATATTACAGTATAAGCTATATTAGAGGATAAAAATCAATTGCTTAAATTTCTATTTAATGTCTAAACATTTGATTGAGCTTTTTTTACAAAAAAATTAAGTAAACATGTTTGAATTGTGCTCGATTTTTTCATCTTGTCATACAATTTGCGATAGCTTTATCAAGATTTCAGTGGATTTTGCAGCATCATTCCATATCAGGATCAGCATCGAACAAAATTTCTTTAGTATGCTCAATGTGTTTGAAAACTATCTCAAGTTCTTTAGCAGTTAGCTTCTTAGTCGTAACATTCCTTTCTTCTTCTTCATATGCACACTGTTCTATTTGAAGGAGATCATTCTACTTTAACTGTTCTGAATGGGAATCCAAGTTTCTCACTTCTTATCCAGTTCATTAAATCCAAGTTCTTTTCCAATTGTTCTCTTTCTTCAATAATATTAGATCTTGGATTTTGTGCACGATAAACTAACATAGGCTTGAGTTTAAAGTTGCCTTCTGCATTGCCTCCTAATAAAAGTGGATGATCTTGAGATACTTTGTATCCTGGTTGAGATGCCTCAGTTTTAGCTAGGAAAGTTTTTGTTGGCATATACTTCCAAAAGAGACCAATTTCGTCAATGTTGATTATTTGCCAATCGTCATAATCACCCTCCTGAATTATCCTTTGCAATTTTTCAGGAAACTTGGCTACAGAATCTTTATCAGCACTAGCAGATTCCAAAGTTATTCTCACGTTATGCAGTCCAGTTTGATTTTTAAAACAGTCAAACCATCCTAAACTCAAAGTAAAGCTTTCACATTCCTCTTGAAATTTGGGCTCTTTCAATGAGGTAAAAATATTGAGAGCTTTTGCCTGAATATTCCATGTACTAAGAGGTATTCTTTTTTGATCATAATCCTCAATCCTGAGTGATAGAAGAGATACTCTATCTCGATCATTAAATGTCTTCTATTTCGGGTGATCTGCATGTTTAAAGAAGCAGTAGCAACTTTTCCCTTGTTCTTTGTATTCTTTGCTCTTATTTATTATAGTCCAAACTATATACTTGCTGTATCCCAGGTCTTGCACAATCATTGTATTACTAGCGCCACTTTCATATCTCTTAATGACTTCCAGCTTTTTTGCTTGCTGCAGATTGGTGATAACAATTTTTCATAACATAAAAAAATCGCGTTAACTGATTAATCACTCACTTAAAGCAGGAAATAGTATCATTTCACTTATCGCGCATATTGAATTCGCTTTAAGCGAGGTTTCCCTATATACTACTGTGTATCCCTCTCCTCTGTCCAATGAAGCTAAGTAGATTACTAAAACATGACCTCCGTTTAGCAAATCCATGCTGTCCATCGAAGATAATACCATTGTTGTCATCCTAATTCTGGATCCTAATTCTCATCAGCTTCTCTAACACCTAAGCCACAACATCTGACACATAGATAGGGCTATAATTTGATGCTTGATTTCCATCACCTCACTTATGAAGCAACACAATCTTGCCCTCCTTTCACTCCTTTGGAACTCGACCCATTGCAAGACTCATATTAAAAAATATGTCAAGGCAGATGCCAACTCCCTGGCACATTCCTTCAAAATATGTGGTGATATATTATCAAGTCCCACACCCTTATTAACATTCAGTTTACTCAATTCCCCATATACCTCTTGCACACTTACAGCCAGTCTCTCCTCCTCATCATCAACTGCTCACAAACTCTTCACGATGTCACATTCACAAAAATGAACGACCTTTATGAACTGCTCATTAAGAATCTCCATTATATCTTCCTCGGCAGTTGTTATTATTATTATTACACGACAGCTCCAAGGACTCAATCGAGGAAGGGCACCTACTCTACAACTCTGTCTCCACCACTCAATCCACCAACTACAACGAATCACAACTGCTATCATCATCTACACCAATGCCATCTACTGCCCATCACCACCACTAGTATTTTCACAGACAATTGGAAACATCGATGCCCATGGCAGGATTTGAACCCGCAGCCTTTTGACTGGAGAGAGCAGATACGCTAACTACTCAGCCAAACAGGCCAGCTTATACCATTTGTTTTTATACCATTTTCTCTAATCAATATCATCCTTCCATAATCATTTTTTGTTGGCTGCATATCGAAAGAACTCAGTTCTTTTTGGTTTCATTAGGTAACTGCTGCTCATACTTCACTTTTACTACCCTTACCAACCAAGTCATCCTCCTTGCTTGTTCTTTTTAATCCTCATTCAATTGCCCATTTTATTATTACCACTTTTCTTATGCTGCCTCCATAATTCCTTTTTCCTCTGTATCACATGCTTAATCTCTTCATTCATCCATTTCACACCTACCTTATTTAATATTCTGATCCTTGAAATACATTTAGACATTGCTTATACTAGAAGTTCTTGAATATTCCCTAAGCTGCATTGATCTCCTTTCCAGTTAATTTCTCATTCCATGCAATACCTGCAAGCCGTCTCCAGAGTTTCTCATAATCACTAGCCTTGTAGTTCCGCATATACCCTTTTCTTTCAGAGGTCCAAAACTTCTTGCAACCACTCAGGTAATCACTTCACCGTCACTCTTACCAACTAGAGGGTGATTTGACACCTCATTTATAATTACATCCTCTGATGAGATGATCAAATCCAAGACCCGCAGTCCTCATGTGTTCTCTGTTACATACTGTGTGAGGTAGTTGTCCCTCAAAATCTCAAGAAACTCATTTTCTTTACTTCCAGTTGCTATCACACCAGTCTATATATTGCCATAATTAAAATCATCCATACTGATCACCCTTTTCTTATTTGCTTGGCTAATTTGATTATACATTCCATATTCACTACCATCCACATTACTAGATTAACACATTATCATCCACATACTAACAAGTAGTTATACAAGGTTATTGTTCCCCTTTATAAGGCTTTAATAAGGTCACGTCTGCTCTGCCATGTATAGATCTGGTCATCTGGATTCTGTGGGGATGAAATGGTGAAGAGAATTTTGAAACAAGTGACAAAGATTTTGACGGGTCAATGGAATGCTCCCTGTAAGAACAGATTGATGATCTGTGGGCTTTGAAAACTAGCTGATATTATTATTATCACATGACACCTCCTTGGAGTCCAAAGATTCATCGAGGGAGGGCACCTACTCCATCTCTCTGTCTCCACCATTCAATCCACCAGCTACAACTAACCGCAACTACACCAACGCCATTTACTGCCCACCACCACTAGTATTTCCACAAACAATCTTAAACATCCATGGTGGGATTCAAACCCGCAGCCTTTTGGCTGGAGAGCGGATACACTAACTGCTCAGCCAACAAGGGCGGTAAAAAATCCACTGAAAAAATCCAAAAAAGCCACCAGTGAGGTTCGAACTCATGACCCCTGGTTTACGAGACCAGTGCCCTAATCACTGAGCTATGGTGGCTGATATGCCAAACATAATAGAAGCAAATAAGCTATTTAAAGGGGTCTTATAAGATTGACACTGAAGACTTTTTTTCAGTATATGGCAGGAAGGGAGAGAATGATAGGTCAACTGTGTAAATTGTGTAAGAGTGTTATTTTAAGAGCAAGGATGTTAGAACTGCGTTTTTTGCTTGGATAGGTGATGAATAGGTGGAATGGATTGCCAGAGGTGGTTGTGAGTGCTTCATCAGTGAATGACTTTAAAGAGAGGTATGATAGGTAATGCGTGAAGAATAATGGGTCTCTATAGTGTCTTCTGACTCCATAGAGATACCTATATAATAATGCCAGGAGAACGATTTATTTAATTATAATAGTGAGTCATTCCCTTGGCATCATTCCTCATCCAACTCCTGCATAGATAACCGAGCAAATCAATTCCATGGTTACCTGGAACATGCATCTTCCTTAACTTTTTGCTCTTCCCTGTGTTAGGGTCATATCTAAAAAAATGCAACCTCTGCACAACTTTCAAGTCTGACTTGAAGCTGGTTATCCTTATCTGTTCTCTTCAAGGATTATTCCCTCTCTCTCTCTCTCAGTTCCTGGATGTGTGTTTATTGCTGTTCCTTGTTCCTGAAAGTTGGCCTACTGTGGACAAACTGAAAGATCATCCTTCCTCCACATGGAAGAACATAAAAATACACGATTATGGTCAGTCATTTCTAGCAGACTGTTCTTTAGATACACACACAGAATCAGATGATAAAATCCAATGCTAGAAAATGAGACAAATTAGAACTTTCACAGGTAGTTAATATGGATGAAGTGCCTCTGAATTTTGATGTGCACTCAAACAATACTGTTGACTCCAAAGATAAAAAAATATTGTTAAAACTTCTGGTCATGAAAACCCCCACTATACTGTGGTTTTGTTATGCTGTGCAGATGGAACAAAATTGCCATCTCTTAATTTTTAAAAGAAAAACAATGCCCAAAGAAAAACTTCCCAAAGGAGTTTTTCTTTAAGAAAAAAAGGTGTGGTCCGGATGTCTTGGCAGTTGATGTGAGAAACCTGCTTTGTTAATATGGGATCAGTTTAGATGCCATAAAACTGAAGCTGTTAAGAATAAACTTCACAAAAATAGCTGTAATCCTAGGAGGACTCACCTCTGTGCTTCAACCTTTAGATGTATCAATAAACAAACCATTTAAAGCGTTTATGAGGGAAAAATAGGCCAGTTGGATGCAATTTCCAAATTTTGAGGAACCATCTACAGGTAGGAGAAAGGCCACAATTTTGCAGGTGTTTGAATGGTAAAGAGTTCATGGAATGAAGGGGAAAACTGAAATTATTATCAAATCTTCAAAAATGTGGCATTAGTAATTCTTCTCTTGACAGTACGGAGGATGACTTGGTTTCTAATGAAGAATCAAGTTCAGAAAATTTTGAGAGTGAAGATGAATAAAGATTTGAAAAGAAGATTAATGAAATTTATAATAATTTTGTTTATTTTATTTTATATATATATATATATATATATATATTACTAGGGGGGGATCTGATGCCTACAGCCCACCCCCACCCCCCTGAGTTCTGGACTGGTAGGCCGGTTCTCCTTGAATTCTGATGACTTGAATTTTGAAGACTCGCAAAGGGATTCTGCCTGCGGGGCCCCCCCCCCCCCCCCCCCCCCCCGAAGTTCCTGACTGGTATGCCACCAGTTCTCCTTGAATTCTGATGACTCAAATTTTGAAGACTCGAAAGGGGTTCTGCCCCCCCCCCCCAAGTTCCAGACTGATAGGCTTGTTCTCCTTGAATCCTGATGACTCAAAATTTGAAGACTTGAAAGGGGTTCTCCCCCCCCCGGCACCTCAGTGCCCAATCCCCTGAGTTCTGGACTGGTAGGCAGGTTCTGATGACTCGAGTCTTCCAAAGGGGGGTTCCTCCCCCTGGTGCCCAACCCTCCTGAGTTCCGGACTGGTAGGCCGGTTCTCCTTGAATTCTGATTACTCGAATTTTGAAGACTCGACACTCAGGGTAGCCCATGAGTTTCAGAACGTTTCAAATAACTTGACAAAAAACGTTACATAAAAAGGCTTATCATTTTATATATATAGGGTAGATTATTTGTTAGATTTTTTTTAATGATTTGATGATTTTTTAAAGATTGGTTTTATCTAATAAATGAATAATACATGTATTAAAATTGAAAATAAACAAAATTAATATTTACATGAAAAATAGATACACTATAATTCGTGCTTCTTATAATGCAAAGAATATTTTTTTATTCAAAAATTCGATATGAAAAATGTGATGCATCCAGTACAACAGTGTGTCTTATAAGGTGAAAAATATGGTAATAATCAGTTTTAATTCTTTCCCAGTGCTGTTTTCCTCCTTTAATCCTCCGATATGAGTCCCAAGAAGATTATATCTCTCCTTAAAATTCATTCACTGTCAAGGAAGGTACTTGACAGTGAATGAATGTATGAGTGAATACCAATGAATAAATAAATGAATGAATACCAATTCACAGTCAACTGACTTTTCTGTTTCTCAAACTTTCTTTTTATGAGAGGTGGTTACAGGGTTGACACTGGGGAGTTCTTTTGCTTGGTTGAACAGAGGGAAGGAGTGATGACAAGAGGCCATCCCTGGAAGTTACGAAAGGAAACTGTGAGCAAGAGGGTGGTTGAACCATGGAATGCATTGCCTGATGGAGTGGTGAGAGTGAGAACAGTCAATGAGTTCAAGGAGTGGTATGATAGACTTTGTGTTTCTTAGGAAGGACCTCCCACGATGAGTCTTTTGACTCCATGGAGGCCTGAATAATAATAATAATAATCAGATCCCATGTTGATCATAAGAAAGTTGGAGAAACTGGTTGTGAATTGATTGTGAGTAGCTTGACAGGGAATGAGTTAAGGAGAGATATGATCAGTTTGTGTGTATAAAAGACTGCGGAGATACCATGATAATAATAGTAAGATTATTATTTAATCCCCTCTTTTCTTCCTATCAACCAACCAACTTTTGCACCCACAAACCTTCAATATATATTTTTGTAAGAGCATTCCATAGATAACTTATGTCTTGGTAACTAACCTCTGGATCATCACCACCACTTTTTCATTCCAAGAAATTCAGGAAACTAGACCTGTGCATAGTAATCCAGTTTTGACTGTATTTAAAATCTTATAAAGAAATGTGTTAATTTCCTTATTTAATTAAATATCTGCTGTTAGCATGTTCTTCAATAACCATGTAATCTTGTAAGCTATCTCTGGTCACTTTTGCAATATTCCTGCTGAACTTTGACTCCCTGTCGACGAACACCTCCCAAAATCCCAGCTTCATTAATTTCTTGGAATACAGTTCCATCAATAAAGTGCTCAACTTGTGATATTTTCATCCCAAAATGGATAACTTTACAATTTTCTACATTAATCTGGTGCTGATTATCTTTTACTCATACTTTTAGTCTATTGAAACCATTCATCAGGCTCTGAATCTCCTTAATTAGCTATTACATTGTCCAATTTTGTATCACTTACAAACAAGTGAATATTTATCATTGAATATTCAAATCATTTCCTATCTCATTAATGCATAAATTAATTAGCAGTTGTGGAAGCACAGAGTCCTGCAGTATCCCAATAGTCACCTACCCTCTCCTGGATTCTCAACCTCCAATCGTGTAACAGTCTCATGTGGTATCCTATTGAATGCCTTTACAAAATCCAGCAGCAACAGCATATATGTATTCCCTTTATCCAACTCAACTGCCACTCTCTTTTAAAAAGTTAGTAAATTACTAAAATATAACCTCACAGTGCTATGATATTTCCCACAGAGCATCATTCTTATAGACACATTCGTGAATTTTGCCTCTGACCATTCCAGTATCTTTAACACCACTTCAGAGATAGTGATTGGAGTCATGTTAAAGGTTTACCACCCTACATAATGTGCAATTCTTTACACATTATGCAGGGCAGATAGTCCATCTAATCCCACTGCTATGTTCATGGTGAGATTCTGCAATATTATAATCCAATTCATCAACTGCTGTCAGTTCCAGTTCTTGTCACATCTGACACCACAATATCTTTACCTGAATGATAAACCATTGCAGTGGGCACTCAGTAAATGAATTATTTTGTTTGCTTTTGTCACCTTGCAACCATCAGCAATTGTTTAAAATGTTCCTTCCATAATCATTCTTCCTTTCACTCACCACACCACAAAAACTCTTTGTGATTTCCTTTGGTCCACTTGGAGCACCTGCCACAATTTTTTTTTAGCTCTGGTTTGATAAGGATGTTAATTAATACTACTCATCCTCCTAACTCCTACATATTTATCATCCTGACCATGAGTATACAGTCTGAATATCGCTTCCTTCAGACACCCCTTGACGATCTTTTATGCACTGCTAACATTCTTCTCTTGCAGACTCTTTGCCATTGCTCTACTTCAAGATGCCTCCTGCCTTGTCTCTTAGCTCCATGTAGCTGAAAATTTTACTGGTTTAGACTGCACAATTACGCTTCCCAATCAGAGACAATGTGTTTTTTGACTTTTCTGTGTGTTTCTTCAACTTTCTCTTTATGATCAGAGCCTTCTGAGATCTATGAGTCTCTAGGTCTTCTTGGGCCTTATTGGATGCTTAAAGGAGTAGAATAGCACTTGGAAAGGATTAAAACTGATGTTTAATCCTTTCAGTATTTCATCTCTCTCTCTCTCTCTCTCACTCACACACACACACACAAAAACAACAAAAAAAAAAACTAAGTGAAACTCAATAAAAAACTAAGTGAATGATAACTAGATGGCGATGCCTTCTTGATACTTTCTGGAAGTCTTGGTTATAATCTTAGATCTATGAGAATTTAGGTTTTCTGTGCTGTAGTAAGTTTAATACATCCATATTTATTCAGATTGGGTTATTTTTTGATGACAGTTGCAGATTCTAAACAAAGTCTTTCACTTTTAAACTTGGTGTGGTCGAGCATGGTGGATTTTGTCTAATTCTGTGTGTAGTATCTAAAGAATGATCTGCTAGAACTGACTAACCATAAGCATATATTTTTATTATGTTTTATGTACTTTTATGTTCTTAAATATGTGGAGGATGGCTGATCTTCCAGTTTGTCCATAGTAGGTCAACTTTCAGGAGCAATCCACTAATGCTTTTTATTCCCTAAAAGGAGTGAGTGAGAACATTTAGCCTCATCTAACTTGTAGAAACTGGAGGACACGGACCAATCTCCAACTACAGTACATGTGCATGCGCGCACACACACATAGAGCGAGAGACAGAGAGGCTAATGAAGACATGCATGTTTCAGGTAAAGATTGAGTGATTTGCCTTGGTCATCTATAGAGGAGTTGGATGAGGAGTGATGCCAGGAGAATGACTTACTATTATAATCATAGTGAATCATTCTCCTGGCATTATTATACAAGGTATCTCTATGGAGTCAGAAGACTCATTGTTTACACATTACATATTTTAAATTCATTCACTGATGAAGCATTCACAACCACCTCTGACAACCCATTCCACCTATTCATCACCCTCCAAGCAAAAAAATGCAGTTCTAACATCCTTGCTAACACTCTTACACAATTTCACAGTTGACCCATCATTCCCTCTTCCTGCCATCTACTGAAAAAAAAGTCTTCAGTATCTATTCTATAAGACCCTTTAAATAGCTTATTTGCATCTATTATGTTTGCTATTTTTTGCATATCAGCTAGTTTTTGAATCCCACAGATCTTCAATTTGTTCTCGCAGAGAGCATTCCACTGGTTTTCCACAATCTTTGTTACTTGCCTCGGAATTGTCTCCATCCCCACAGAATCCAGATGGTAAATCTGGTAGATTTACACATAGTAGTCCAGATGAGGCCTTATTAAAGCCTTGTATGCAAATCTTGTGAGATCAGCAGTTCACTCAATTCATTTTGTCTTTCCATACATTCAACATCTGTATGGAAAGAGTTAATAGTTTCAAGTGGTGTTGAGATGATAAGTGGATATTATTTGCTGAAAATGTCACATTCTGTTGCTCACAACAGTTAAACTTGTCCAGGTCATTGTTGGTTTTGTAGAATAAAAAGAAGTCCACAGATGATAGAGTCTAAGTTATGACTTGGTAGGGCTAAAATGATGACTGATAGGAACTGACATATTATCCTTGAGAGAGTTACTCATCTTGCTGCCATGCCCTGGAGAACTTGTTTGGCAGTTAGCAGCCACAGGTGTGATGCTGAAATTTTGTCATGTTGTACGATCATATTGTATTTTGGTTTAACCAGTAAGAATACAATTTGGTCGGCTAAATCCCAAATGGAGTATTTTAGGTTTATCAGAAACACATTGGTGCAGAGATGGATTCATGGATTTACCAGAAGGAAGACTGTACTTCTCAGGAAGAAAAGATAACATACACAGAGAAGGAGTTGCATTACTAATTGAAAAGAAACTTACACACTCAGTAATTGAAATAAACCCAGTGTCTCCTAGAATAATAACAGCGAAACTTCAAGCAAAAGAAAAAGGTCAAGCAATTAAAATAATCCAAATATATGCACCAGACAGTAACCATTCAGAAGAAGAAATAGAAAATTTCTATGAAGAACTACAACAGGAAATAGATAATCCCAAAAATAGAGAACTCATGATAGTGATGGGAGATTTTAATGCTAAAATAGGACAGTTCACAGCAGACAAAAAAGATGTGATGGGGAAATTTGGATACGGAGAGCTTAACGACAGAGGAGAACAATTACTCCACTTCTGTAAAGCAAACAATCTGATGATTACAAACACATTGTTCTATCAACGCCCTAATAATAAATATACATGGACATCTCCAGATGGTAATATAAAGAACTGCATAGACTATATCATCATAAACAAACAATGGAAAAAGATCAGTAAATAATGTACGAACATTAAGAAGATTTGATTTTGACACTGACCATGAAATATTAACTGCCAAAGTAAAGATAAAATTCAACAGGAAAAATAATATCAGAAAAGAAGAAATCATCAACCTATCAAAACTAAAAGATAGCTTAAGCAGAAGTCGATTTTTAGAACAGATGTGCTTGAAATTAAAACCCTCCATCTTACAGAACAACGGAAAATACTGGGAAGAAGGAAAAGAAACAGTGTTATCAATCGCAAAAGACACTCTAGGTTCCAAACCCAAAATAAACAAACAGTGGATAACCCAAGAAATCATAGTTACCATAGAAGAGAAAAGAGAGGCCAAGATACTTGTAAACCAACAAAACAATGAAGAGAATAGAGAAAAATACAGAGCACTAAACAATAAAGTTGACAACCTATGCAAAAAAGCCAAAGAAAAATGGTTAGAAGAAAAAGCTAAGAAATGCCAAGAAGCATACCAACAAAACAACCTAAAAGTCTTCCATGATACTGTAAGAGAAATTACAAAGGAATTTTCAGCAAAAGCAGTAACAATGATAAACAACAAGATGACTGAAACCGGGAATATTGAACATATAAGAAAAATCTGGTCAAACCATTTTAAGACTATCTTCCACCAAGGAAACAAAACTACAATGCCAACAATAGAAGAAAACAATGATCACCCAAAAATTTTACAAGAAGAAGTTAGATACAATAAAACAGATGAAAAACAATTAAGCACCAGGCATTGATACTATCCCTACTGAACTGTGGTCATATGGAGGCAGTATATCAATAGAATATTTAACAACCCTATTCAATAAAATACTACAAACAGGAGAGATCCCAGATGAATGGAGAACTGGAAAGATCATCCCAATATACAAGAAAGGAGACAAAAGAGACTGCAGAAATTACAGACCAATCAATTTACTCTCTCACACCTATAAAATATTCATAAGAATTATACAAAATAGATTAAAAAAACACCTACGAAGAAATGATAGGCATAGAACAAGCTGGTTTCCGAGGAAACTATTCAACAATAGACCAAATTTTCACATTGCACCAACTAGCAGAGCTCAGCTAGGAAGACCATAAAGAACTATATTGTTGTTTTGTGGACTTTAAACAAGCTTTCAATAACATCAACAGAGAAATCCTTCTTAAAATTCTACTAGAAAAAGCAATAGACAAATATATAATACAGTTTCTGATAAAATATTACTCTAAGACAAATGCAATAATTAAAAAGGACACACTCACAACAGAACCCATAGAGATCCAAAAAGGAGTAATGCAAGGATGCCCATTATCTCCATGCCTATTCAACATATATCTAGAAGAAGTTGTAAAGAAAGCAATAGACAATGAGCCTGGAATCAATGTCAATGGTTTAAACATAAATAATATCAAATATGCAGATGATCTCGTCCTTCTTGCAAGAACCCCAAATGAACTACAAAAGCTGATCAACAAGCTAAACGAAACCTGTAAAACATATGACATGACAATAAATATACAAAACACAAAAGTGATGAAAATAGGGAGGAACAAAACTACCATCTCAGCCACCCTAAACGGAGAACAAATAGAACAAGTAGACAACTTCATATACCTTGGATCAAAACTAACAGAAACAATAGATGAACTCAAAACAATCAAACACAGAATAGCGATAGGATGGACCACCATGGGAAAATTACAGAAAATCTGGAAAACAAACAAGATATCTAAACAAGCCAAAATCAAATTATATGAAGCAATAATTATACCAACAGTCATCTATGGAGCAGAAGCGTGGACAGTTAAAAAAAAGAGAGGAGACAAAACTGCTGGCATTTGAAATGAAATGCTTAAAAAAAATAAATAGAACAAGTTGGATAGAAAAGAAAACAAACATCACAGTCAGACAAGAACTATTGTATAAAAAGACAATAATAGAAAAAATTAGAAAACAACTGAGATGGTCTGGACACACTGTACGTATGGATGCAGACAGACTTCCTAACGTCCTAATCAGTACTTTTCCAACTGAAAAAAGAAGACCTGGAAGACCAAGAATTACCTGGCTGAAATTAATAAGGAACATCTCGGGATGCAGAACATATAAGGAACTTTTTCGAACAGCAAGGAATAGAGAAGACTGGAAGATCCTGCTCAAGAGAAGACTCAACCCGTCTTAGATGGAAGAGAAGAAGAAGAAGAAGAAATCCCAAATTGCTAGCCCATCCTCGTTCATTCAGTATCCAGGTATATACCCAACAGGGTGCATCACGAGAAGGTGAGGATTGGACATTAGGTCAGAAGCCCTGGTCAGTTCTCCGCATTCCTTTAAAGGCTATGTGGAGGTCTCTTCTCAGTTATACAGCTTTGACCCATTGTTCATAACACTGAATATTTACTTTGGAGTGAATGAACTGGAGAAACTGCTAGATGGAATTGCAGTGTACGATGCAAGCAAGATATGAGAAGTAAGAGGTGAAGTAAAAGATCATGAGTGTGTAACAGAAGGGACTGAAGTGCTTGACATTTAAAATAGTAGTGGTGTGGAATATCAAAAGAAAACAGGAATTCAAGAGGAAGAGGGAAATGGGTTGGAGCCCAGGTGGACATAGCAACACAGCCATGTCCACCTGGGCACTTCCCAAGCAGATGTTGGAAGTAGCAGTGAATGTTTGGGGATGATCAGCATAGGAATAGAAAGGATCGGGATGTGAGTGTGGTATTGAGACAGAGTTGAGATATTGGGTAAGCCTTGATAAAGGTGATTGGGCAAGGGCAAGTATGGCATGGAAATCAAAAGCAACAAGTGGTTTGGGTAGGACTGGCTATAGACCTAAAAGTGAATTGCTGTGTTTATTGACAAATGCCAGGAATGTCAGAAATAAGAGATGAAATTGTTTCACTGATTGAGTTTATTCACTCAAAAATCATTGAAATAAATGAAACAGGGTTGAATGAAGATAATATCCTGATGGGAATAGAAATGGAAGGGTACAGTGTTTTTTGTGAGGCTAGAAAGGACAGGAATGGCAGGGGGGGGTTATTTTCCTGATGATTGCAGGGAAATTATGTCCACATAAGGTAGATATGAAAGAGGGAAATAGTGGCAGTAGTTTTGAGGCAGTGTGAGGTAGAGGTTAACAAACATATATTTAGTTGGATGTTGCCATAGGCCAAGGAATATGGAGGGAGGTGATGAAGAAATCTGTAAGCAACTTGGGTTAGTGAGCATGGGAAGGGTGATTTTGATTATGGCAGTATAAATTGGAATGAAGAGATAATATTTGGGAATAAGGAAAATGAATTTATCCAGTTCTTGACAACTATCTTATGTCAAAAGGCTGAATCAGAGGCAGCACAAGATGAATAATGGTAATAATCAGTTACATGAAAAGTATAAAGAGTAGGCTAGGTGAGTGACTCAATTGGTAAGGATAGTAAAAGTGCAGTATGAGCAGAAATTAGCAAGTCAAGCTAAGAAAAATCCTTGGTAGTTTTTGCGATATGTGGCAAGTAGAAAGAAGAATGATTATTGTAAGACATGTTAATGGATGAAAGTGGGAGATTGGCAACTACTGAAGAGGACATAGTTGAGGTATTCAGTGGGCTGTTCATCAGGATGTTTCATCCTCAGTATGAAATCAGAAGCTCAAGTTAGAGAATGAAATGAGAGAAGACTTTATGGTGAGTGAGCAAGAGGTATATGAAGAGTTAAGTAAGCTAGATGTCAGTAAGGCAGTAGGACTTATTGACATATCACCATGTGTCTTAAGGGACTGTTCCAAGGAGTTAGCATCAGCCGACCTACCTGTTTAACAAGAGTCTTGCAACTTCACAAGTTCCAAAGGAGTGGAAGGAAGGTAAGGTGGTGATAAGGCTACAAATTATAAACTGATTTGTATATCTGGGATTGTAGTTAAGGTATTAGAGAGGTTGGTGAGAAATAAGATACAAAAGTGGGTTGATAATAGCGATATTCTTTGTGTTTGTCAGCATGGGTTTATTAAATGGAGGTCGTGTTTTTTCCAACTGACTTATGTATCATAACAAGGTGATGAATGTATTGGACATCTCTCTTGTCAATATACAGTGGTATACTTAGCTTTTGCGAAAGCTTTTGATAGACTGCCACACCACAAGTTGGTAACTGAACTATAGCAGATGGGATTGGATAATAGGTTATTGAGTTGGATAGGCAACTGCCTCTCAGATGGGTATCAGCAAGTTGTGTATGGGGTGCAGTATCCTGAAAGAGGAAGGTCAGTAGTGGTGTGCCATAGGGGTCTGTTTTGGGATATTGTTATTTAATTTGTATATTAATGATATTGGGATGGATTTAACTGGTTATATACAACTGCAAAACTCAGGAGAGTGATGAGGAATCAAGCAGATGTGACCTTACAGGAAGACTTGAATAGATTGTATGAGTGGACAGCAGTATGCAATTGTCAGGTCAGTGTTGCAAAGTGTATGTTTCTGAAATTTGGTAGGCAACAATGGGATGCAAAATACACTTGGCAGGAAAATTTTGGAGGAAGTTGAGGAGACAAGAGACCTTGGAGTGGTGGTGGACAAGGATCTAAAGTTCAGGGGTCACTCTGAACGTCATAATGGCAATGATGTAGAGGGCCTTAACATGCAGAAATAAAGAGGTTCTGGTTCCATTGTATAATTCCTTGATCGGGCCTCATATGGATTATTTTGTACAAATTTGGTCTCTTGGTTTCATGGTGAGGAGAATATATTGGAAAGGGTCCAGAGAAGACTGACTAAGGTGGTAACTGGTCTTTAGGATGTGGGATATGAAGACAGATTGAGGGACTGCAGTTTGCAAAGCCTTGTGAATAGGAGGAAGAGAGGGAATATGATTAAGACATTTAAATTGGTAAGGGATTGTAACCTGGTTAATGTGGAAGACATTTTTCATAGAATTGGGAAAGAATAAGGGGGACATCCCTGGAAGCTGTATCAGTGATGTGAATAGGGGCGAGCAGGTTCTTTTCATGGAGAGTGGATGGTAAGTGGAATGCATTACCTGACGTTGTAGTGAATGCAGATACATTGAATGAGTTTAAAGGATGGTTTGATGGGCTTTGTGTGTAAGAGTGTGTGTCTTCTGCAATGAGTCTTTTGACTCCATGGAGGTCTGGTATTAATAAATAATATGTATAATTGATTTTTATGGTTTAAGGCACATAGAACCTGGACTTTGAATCAATGGGAATCGGTAGTGTGAAACAAGTTACATTATGCTCTTCCAATTTGATGGACAAGTTTGGGTAATATAATGTTTTTTACTTCAGCATGTTATTCCAATAATTCGGAAGTGTGACTGCATAATTATGTGAGATTATTCTTATAGTATGAATTAAGTCCACAAGTCATAGTGCATGGAATCATGACGTAGGTTTCTATATTTTTAGCTATGTGGCCAGTAAGAGGAGAAATGACTGTGGAAGAATGATATTGTGGGATAAAAATGGGAATAGAGTGACTGATGCAGAGGACATAGTGGAATTGTTCAATGAACACTTTATTCTAGTATTTCATCCCAGAGGAGTCAGTTTTAATGCTAGAGGGATAGGGCAGGTTCGAGGTTTAGAGGTACAGGAGGAGAGTGTGTTTCGGATACTGAGTACTCTGGATGTCAGTAAAGCTTTGGGACTGGATGGTATTTCACCACGAGTTTTGAGAGAATGTGCTAGGGAACTGACAGTGCCTTTAACCTGCCTTTTCAATGAAAGTTTGGCTGCGGGAAAGGTGCCCAGGGAATGGAAGGAAGGTAAGATAGTGCCATTGCATAAGGGTGGTAACAGACTGGAAGTGTCTAATTATAGGCCAGTTTGTGTGTCATCAGTAGTTGTTAAGATCTTGGAGAAAGTAGTGAGGGATCGTATACAGCATTGGGCAGATGAGGGTAATGTTATCTGTGAGAGTCAACATGGATTTGTGAAAGGGCGTTCTTGTTTTAGCAATATGCTAGCCTTTTATAATAAAGTTACAAGAACATTAGATGAGGGAAAGGCATATACTGCAATTTTCTTAGATTTAGCGAAGGCATTTGACAGGGTGCCACATGATAAGCTCATATTTAAGTTGCTTGCAGCACATGGGTCTGAATGTCAGATTGGTCAACTGGATTCAGGATTGGCTGTCTGATAGGATCAGAGAGTTGTGTATGGTGGAGCAGTTTCAAGGAGGCAGAGGGTTAGAAGTGGGGTCCCACAGGGCTCAGTACTAGGACCTATATTGTTTAACCTTTATATCAATGACATTGCCAGTGGATTGCAAGGGGATATTCAGTTGTTTGTGGATGATGCGAAGCATTATTAGTAATAGTGCAGATGTGGTAGCCCTGCAAGAGGATTTGAATAAGCTAGATATATGGGCAAATGAATGGGGGTGTCAGTTTAATGCAGCAAAATGTAAGGTCTTGAGGTTTGGGAAACATCGATGGGATGCTGCATACTCTATGGGAGGAGTTATACTGGAGGAAGTAGGGGAGACGAGATCTGGGTTGATGATTGATAGAAACCTGAAATTTAGGGGACATATTGAGAGGATTGCTGCAATTATGAGAAGGACACTGACCTGCAGAGATAAAAGGGTTATCATTCCGTTGTATAAATCTCTGATCAGACCACACTTAAACTATTGTTTTCAGATTTGGTCCCCAGGATTTGAAGGGGATAAATTAACTGTGAAAAGGGTACAGAGACGGATGACAAAGATGGTTTCAGGACTGTACAATTTTGGTTATGAGGATCGGCTGAGGGAATGTGGACTGCAGAGTTTGGTGGATAGAAGAAGGAGAGGTGATATGATTGAGACTTTTAAACTGTTGAGAGGTGGTTACAGGGTTGATACTGGGGAGTTCTTTCGCTTGGTTGAACAGCGGGAGGGAGTGATGACAAGAGGCCATCCCTGGAAGTTACGAAAGGAAACTGTGAGCAAGAGGATGAGGAGTGGTTTCTTTGCATGGAGGGTGGTTGAACCGTGGAATGCATTGCCTGATGGAGTGGTGACGAGAGCGGTCAATGAGTTTAAGGAGTGGTATGATAGACTTTGTGTTTCTTGGGGGGAGGGGGACCTCCCCTCGATGAGTCTTGACAGACTATGTTCTTAGGAAAGGACCTCCCACGATGAGTCTTTTGTCTCCATGGAGGCCTGAATAATAATAATATTGATGTTCTGGAGAACTGTGCCTAACTTATACTGTGGCAGTTTTATGGTACTGTTCCTTACAACTTCCATCATGATAATATTCTGTGTCACAGTGCAATGTTTGTAAGCTTGCAGTTTGAAAAGAATAAACCAGAACATTGCAGTGACGTCAACCCAGTGGAACAGATGCAAGAGGAACTAAACCTATGCTTTAAAAGAGTGACTTTTGAAGTTAGCCAAAAAGATGACTTCAAAAGAGTCACTCATCCTTTAAATTTGGTAGTACCCTACTTATCACAAATGATAGGCGAGTACCAGAAATTAGCAGAAAGTCTTCTGTAACACATCAAAGCAGTTATTGGAGCCAAAAGCAGGACAAAATGTTATTTATTTTTCTGTCAATAGAGATGCCTTGTTTATATGCTTGTTGCATAACCTTATTTTTGGTAGGATAGCTTTGTTTGGCAAGCTGTTGTAGTGATTTCATTTAATTTTCAGTTTCAGAAGAAGTTGACATAGAAATGCAAATGTCATGGATAAAGAGCTTGGACTGAATACTGGAATTAGTTTTAATTTTGATGTACAGGATGTGGTTCAAGGGAAGGAAGAAGAAGAAGAAGATGCGGAAGAAGCTAAAAGAAAAGAGAAAGAGGTTAGTAGCTTTATTTACTATTGAGTATACACATTTTTAATTTCATAAGGTGATACATGATCACAATATTTTTAATAATTTTTTGATATGTGATATTACTAGCACATTGAAATTTCATTACTTAAGAAAATGTCTGTTAGATTAAAGTTGAAGTTTAAAGACTATTTATGTTAAGAATGTTAGTTAATTTACATTAGAATTGTACCATACTTGAATATATCTAGAGCAGTGGTTCTTAACCAGTGATCCCTGGAACACTTGTTCCGCAAACTGGTTACAAGTGTTCCGCCGGTGAAAGATGTCACATGACACAGTTCTGAGTGTAATCAAGTCAAGACTTTTAGACTTTTAAAAGCATGCCTTTTTTAAAAAAAAAACTTTGCATATCTATGAAGCCAAGTACGAATTTTGTTTTTGCACACTGAAATAAGATGGTTATCCAGTGGTAAAGTGCCATTCCAAAATTTAGAACTTAAGAATGAATTATTGGCCTTTTTTCAAAACGAAGGTACAGATGCTTTTGTAAAATGTCTTGAAAATGATATTTGGTGTGCTAAAATGGCATATTTAGCCGATATTTTTAATTACTTAAATAGTGTTAATACAAGTATCCAAGGGAAAAATGAAAATATTTTGACATCCACTGACAAATTGTCAGCTTTTCAGAAAAAAGTATCTCTTTGGAAAAACCGCATATCATAAAAAAAAAAAAAAAAAAAAATACTGTAGATATGTTTCCTTCTCTCCAAAATAAAAATGTCGAGGGAATTATTTCTCGTTATAACAGAATATTTAACAATATTGGAAGAAAAGATTTCAAGTTACTTTCCTTCCTTAAATACACACAATTATGACTGGATATGAAATCCATTTGGCACAGTTGATACATCGAGTGGTGAATTTTCATTACAAGAAGAACAATTAGTTATGTTGTCAACAGAATCATACTCTAAAAATGAAATTCTCTGAAATAACTCTTGAGAAATTTTAGATTTTTGTCCAAACCGAATACCCAGCTCTCTCCACAAGGGCACTGAAAATTTTATTGGTTTTCAACATCATATTGTGTGAGTTCGGTTTCTCAATATTAACCAATATAAAAACTAAAAAGCGTGAAAGACTTACTAATATAGACAAAGAGATGAGGGTAACTATATCACATATTACATCTGATGTTGCTGAAATCTGAAAAAGCTGACAAGCTCAAGTATCGCATTAAAATAAGTTTCATTTTTATAAAAGGCAAGTCCATGCACATTTTTATTGTTAGTTTTATGACCCTAATGCTTTTGGTGTTCCCCAAAATTTTCTTATAATCATGAGTGTTTCGTGACTTCGAAAAGTTTAAAAACCACTGATCTAGAGCAATGCATCTTTGGAAACGTAAGTTGCCTCATGAAACCAAAAGTTGTGCACATCAAAGTTGAAGTTGAGCTGCATTAAAATGTTTCAATTCTAATTATTTGTTTTGCCTATAAATGGCACCCTGGAAATCTTGGTCACTTTATGTAGGCTATCTGCTGCAGGTCGGGTATTGGGCATCTGTTGTGTAGTTTTGTTTATGAGGAAAGTGAAATGTTACTTTCCCAAGAGCAACGAGTTATTCTGGAATGTTATTTTGCCTGTTATTCTTATGCAAATGTTGTGGAGGAGTTTTGTGAGAAGTATCCCAACTCTGTTGTTCCTCAAAATTCAACAATTACCAGATTAATCAAATGCTTTCGGGGAAACTGGATCAGCTGTGGGCAAACAGCAGCATGGAAGATCTTCTATTTTGACTGAGGCTTGTGGTACATGTCGTATTGCAACATTCACCTTCAGAGAGTCTTAAAAAAACTCTCTGTACAGACAGATATCACATGGCAGTACCACCAAACATTTAAAGCTTTGTCCGTACTGTGTTCACTCAGTTCACTCAGGAATTGAAGCCAAGGTAAGTACAAGCATGTATGTACCGTAGGTGGTTTTGATCATTTGTTGAAGAAAATGGAGTTCACAAGCTGGAAAATGTTTTTTTCAGTGAGGAAGCATGTTTCCACTTAAGTGGATATGTCAATAGCTAAAAAAGCAGAATTTGGTCATCAGAAAAATCCTTGTTTTCCATGAAATGCGTTTGCATTCTCTGAAAATTGGAGTGAGATGTGCAGTATCATTCTGTTGCATTGTTGAACCATTATCTTTGAGACGGCATTGAACAGTGCATTGTACAAAGACATCACTCAGTTCGTGATTCTCCTTGAAGTTGAGGAATATGATTGCTGTTTTCAGCAGGACAGTGCCACTCACTATAGATCAAATGAAATAATGCAATTTTTTCAAGAGTTTTTTGGCAACAGATTGATTTCTAAAAGACTTTGGCCTTCAAGGTCACCAGATTTGTCACTTCCAGATTTCTTCTTATTCAGTTACCTGAAAGGTAAGGTGTATAAAAATAATCCTCACACAATTGATGAACATCATTGAAGCAATCAGAGCAGTCAGTAATTCCATGCTTTGATAAGTTGCCTAGAATGAGGTAGCCATTTTGAACATTTGTTTTAGTAATATTATTTTTTTTTTGCTTTGTAAAGATAGGATTATAAGCTTTGTTTGTAGCAATTTAGTTCTATAAAGTTTGTCGCTAATATTGAAAAATTCAAGTTTATTATGTAATTGTATAAAATACAATGCAGATTCAAATACAGTACAAATACAATGCAAATTCAAATACAGTACAAATACAATGCAAATATGCTGGGCAATAGGTACATTTTGGAATAAGTCAATGTAAATGCATGCTCTTTGTTTTTATCATTTAAAAGTGATTCCTACTAAAATTTAATCAAGTGAAACTGCAGCAGCAATTCTGAAAAGGATTAATACCATGGAGAAATCATTAAGTACTCATACTAGTTTTTTTATTCATATAATATTGGCCACGTGCAAATACCCACTAATGCTTAGCGCAAAAAAAGCAAAGATGGCAGCAGTAAAGCCCAGTGATAACAAAGCTTTACTGGGCATAAACAGTGCAGCACAGCTGTCCATCACCAATAAAACCAACAATGCATCATCTCACAGCTGCAGACTAGATGTCACAGACACCAAAAAAAAAGGCCTTCTGTGCAGTTTGTGACCAATGGTTGTATGTCCAGTGCATAAAAATCAATGAATCGGCATACAAACTTCTTGTGAACCAGTTTTTCTTCTGCACATTGTGTCTCCCTTCAGTGAAATTGTTCCTGAAATTAGAAAAACACATTGAAAGCTTGGAGCAGTGCCTAGCTACTATTGACGAAACATTCTCCCACAAAATCAAATTGAAATTAATCGAAGCCAAGCTAGAACTGATCCACAATCAGTGCTTAGATAAAAAATCATCTACCACCAATACCAGCCAGCTCTGTACTCTCATCTCATTAATGGCACACAGCTCGTTCAAGGATGAAAGCAAAAAATATAATGCCATTACCCTCATCTTCCACACTGAAAGCTACAGTACACTAAAGGAAGACATCACTAAGCTAATGGAAAAATCTGGTATCACCAGATGCTGCCGCTTTGGACCTACAAACAAAAAAAAAAAGGGATGAGATGACTTTCCCACGACTGGTGAAAGTAACCTGTGACATTCTGGCAAGTGCTTCGAAACTAATGGTGGCTGTGAACATCCTCAAAGTCAGTTCTCCGCAATCACGTATATGAGCTTGGCCTGACTTTACTTTACCAGTTCAAACAAGGTCGATAACTTCACAAACAACTGGAAGAAAAATGACAAAGTGTAGTCCATGTACCATAACGAAACATGGTACATAGACTACAAAAGAGAAATTCTAGTGCAGAAATCGAGCAGTGTAAACAGTTATCTGAAAAATCAAAGTACAAGTGCTGCATAGAAAATATGTATGACTCACTTGGTCAACAACCCCACATCTGCGGTCTCTAGTTTTTGGTGAAGTGTTTTATTTCTAACCCAGCTCTCAAATCCATAAGTTAAAATTGGTTTGAAACATTGTCTTGTATATTTTAACTTATGGATTTGAGAGCTGGGTTAGAAATAAAACACTTCACCAAAAACTAGAGACCGCAGATATGAGAGTCCTGAGAAAGATTAGGGGCATGAACAGATGACATCAATAACAATATCATATTAAATCTACACAATGGTTTGAAACATTGTCTTGTATACAGCTAATTTAGTGTTTCAACTAATTTCTCTCTTATTCCATATAAATTTATTCAGTACTTCCTACCTTGCTTTCTTGATTCTGTTTTCCATTTCCATATTTAATTTACCATCTTCATTAAAAATTGTGCCTAAGTAGCCAAAATGTTTTACTCGTTCTATAGGTTCTCGATTCACAATGCAGTTGATATTTTCAATGCTTCTGCCTATTTTCATTGTTTTTGTCTTGTTATTGCTGACTTTCATACCATATCTATTACAACAGTTATTCAATTTAATCAGGAATCTTACAGACTTGTAGCAGATTTATTTAGAAGTATAACATCATCCACATAAAGCAAAGAGTTGAAATTAGCATCTCTAATTTTGATAACAGGTTTCACCTCCCTACCAGCCGAAATAGTGAGACCAAATTGCACTTCTTATCCATGTTATTCAATGGGTGTTACAGAATCGTATCCAGATTTAGCTGGACGTCTATAGATGTCATGGCCTGTTGCAGGGTTTATACCACTTTCCTTCATAATGTGATCCATATAGATAATGAATAAGAGAAGGGATAATGTTTTTCCTTGTCTGACACCAGATTTAACATTAAACCATCTTCCTGTACTTCCTTCAATTCTAACTGCTAACTTACAACTCAAATAAAGACTAACTATTGCTTGATATAATGTCCCACTGACACCATACAACTGTAGTGTTTTGAATAGCTTCTCTCTTGGCACCTTGTCATAAGCCTTTTCCAAATCTACAAAACTTAAATACAGATCTTTGCTATATTCCCATGATTTCTCAACTATTTTGTCGTAAAGTAAAAATCCGATCCTGGCAGTCTCTTTTTGACCTGAATCAAGCTTCACTTCCACAATCCTTCTCAACTGTTTCTCAAGTACAAGGGTTGTTTGAAAAGTTTTGTAAAAAAAATAAGTTAAACACATTTTTTTGGAAATAATCACCCTTATTTCTCGACATAGTCTCCATCGAGATCTACACATTTGATCCAGTGAGTTTTCAATTTTTTCATCCCATCTGAAAAGTAGGATTTGTCAAATTGTGCAAAATAGTCATTTATAGCCTTGATGACATCTTCATTCGAAGAAAATTTTTTCCTGCCAATCCAAATTTTTAAGTGTGGGAACAAGAAGCCAAGGCTGGAGAATACAGTGAATGTGGAACCAATTTTAATCTCAATTTGTGCAGTTTTGCCATTGCGACGGCTGGTGTGTGGGATAGTGCATTGTTTTGATGAAAGAGCACTTTTTTTTGTGCCAATCTTGGTCGATTTTCTTCAGTGCTTCTTTTAAACGGTCCAACAATGATGCATAATAGACACATGTTATTGTCTTACTCTTTTCCAAATAGTCTATCATGATAATTCCTTGGGAATCCCAAAGAACAGTTCCCATCACCTTCCCAGCTGACAAAACGGTCTTCGCTTTTTTTGGTGCTCTTTCACCAGGCATTGCCCACTGTTTTGACTGCTGCTTGGAATCAGGTGTGAAGTGGTGGATCCAAGTTTCGTGTACAGTCATGAATCGATGCAAAAAATCTTGCGAATTGCAATTAAACATTGCCAAACACTGTGTTGAAATGTTTTTTCGCATGCGTTTTGATCGATAGTCAACATTCTCAGCATCCATCATGTATACAACTTTTTCATGTGCAATTTTTCGTGCAGGATATTATACACCTGTTATATGCCTTCAATCTCAGCAATCTCATGCATTTTCACTCGGTGATCTTCCATAATGATACCATGGATTTTGTCAGTCATTTCCTTCATAGTGAACTCGGTTGTGTGTCCAGAGTGCACTTCATCTTCGATGGACTTACCACCATGATTAAACTCATTTATCCAAAACTAAATAGTCTTTAATGCTAGTGCAGAGTCCCCATGAACTGCATCTTACTCGGCTTTGATTTGTGCCATCCACTTCTTCAAATAAGTGTTTTATCACTGCATGAAACTTGTTTTTCTCCTTTTTTATGAAAAATGCAAACACAGTCTTTTTAAATGTTTGTCAAATGAGAACTACGCATTGCACATGGCTAAAATTTTGTGTCAGGGATCATGAAAAAGATGATACGTGCCGACACTGGTATGAATGAATGAATTATGTCGGCATCTATTGGAAATTTACCAAACTTTTCAAACAACCCTCGTATACTTGCATAAAACTTACTAGGAACACTCAGTTGAGAAACACCGCTGTAATTCTCAGATTCAGTTTTATTTCCCTTTTTATAAATGAGTACTCTGAGAACTCTAATTCAATCATCTGGAATTGGTCCTTCTGTCCAGGCCTTCTGAACTATGCAGTGCAGCCACTGTAAGACTTTTATGCCTCCATACTTGAGCATTTCTGGTCGAATATCCTCTACTCCAGCTCCTTTCCACATTTCAAGCCTTTGATGGCTTTTTCTACTTCAAGTATGGATATGTATTCCTGACTGTATGCCTTTTGAGTGTTTTTTACCACTGTGCTATCACTGTTTGTTTCATTTAGCAATTTTTCGAAGTAATTACTCCATACTTCGAGGATATCTTTTTCTCTCGTTTTCATGTCACCTTTATCATCTCTAACTCCTTTATAACAGGACTCTTTCCTCCATTTCTAAGCTTCTTCAACAACCTCCAGAATATTTTGCCACCTTCTTGATATTTATTTTCTATGTTCTTACCAAAGTCTTCCCATGACTTTTGTTTAGCTAGTTTTACATGGTGTTCAGCTTTCTTACATTTGTCTCTGTATTCTATAACAGTACAAGCTGACTTATTTGATAAGAACTTTTGATATGCTTTCTTCTTTTCTTTCACTGCCTCTTTAACTTCCCGTGTCCACCATGGAGTTCTGATTTTTCTATCTTTGCAGACAACCTCACCATTCCTCTCTGGCTGAATAAATCAATGTTTTCTTCAAGGTTTGCCACTGAATATTGAATATTCTCTACACTCTAGTGTCCTGCACCAGGGAGAAAACATCGCTATCAACAATAACATAGTCAATGAGATTTTTCTTATGCCTTGCCTCTTCTCTTCATGTGAATTTGTGCACATTTTTATTTTGGAACATGATGTTAGTAATAACCACTCCATATCCTGAGCAGAAATCTAACAGGTATTTGCCATTATTATTAGCTTTGCTCTTTTCCAAAATATTTTTGTATGTCATTTTCTACTCTGCTATTTAGATCCCCAACAAGGACCAACTTTTCATTTTTCATTGTCAGTTGCTTTCTCTAAATCCTCAAAAAATTCCTACACTTTTACCTTAGTAGAACCTTTTGTGGGACCATAGTAGCCACAAGTAAGTCTCATTGTCCAGTTCCCCATTCTGATATTTGCTCACATCACTCTACTTGATGTGGTTAGCCATTCAAGAAGATTAGGCTTGATCAGAATAAGCCTATCCAAAATAGACACCGAAAAGTCCCCTGGTCTTGATGGCATTCCTCCAATTGTCTTGAAGAGTGCTTCTCTGTTGAGCGCATCAATCACATGACCTATGGCCTTGCTCCAGAGACAACTTCAAAAATGGTCCCACCAGATGAAAACCCACTTGTCAAAAAAATTATGGCAAGAATATCACTCAAAAATAAACCACCAGACACTCCCACAGAAAAAAATGGATACTTCAGTACCCACTGAAAGTAAACTAAACTTATCAACTGACCCTAACGTATCAGATGTATTGAACGAATACTCTACCAGAGGAAGAGATGAATACTGGCTGTCCATACTTCCCCAAACCAATTGATAAATATAAATCTGACAAAGATAAGCCCTTAACCTCCCAAAAACCAGACATTGCTATAAAACTAAAACAATAGAAACATTTTTACAATGGAACTGTCGTGGATTTCGCCAGAATATCGATGTAATCAAGATTTTGTTGCAGAAACATAAACCTTTCTGTTTCTGTCTACAGGAAACGTACTTAAGACCCAATGAGAACCCTATGTTTAAGAATTTCACTGTTGTACAGGACAGAACTGGAGGTGGTCCTGCTCATGGAAGAGTTACTATCCTAGTGGGCAGTCATATTCCTTTCCGTCATGTCCAACTTAATACTGCTCTGTAAGCAGTAGAGATTCAGCTCCATGGGATTTCTTATTACAATATGTTCAATTTATTTACTACCAAGTGCTGAGTTAAATGAAATTGATCTTGATAATCTTATCTTGCAACTGCCTGAACCCATACTCTTGATGGGTGACTTTAATGGTCACAATACTCTGTGGGATAGTGCCAACACTAATAGATGAGGTAAAATCATTGAAAGCATCCTTGATAATAATAACCTCTCCCTTTTAAATAATAAGCTCCAATACTTTCTTCCATATGCCTACCTATTCATATTCTGCAATTGATCTTACAATCTGCTCCTCTTCCATTCTTCCACTGCTCACATGGGATGTTGAAGAGAACATATGTGGAAGCAATCACTTCCCTGTTCTTTGCACAATGTCCTTACAGGAACCATATTCACCCACCTATATGGAAAATGGACCAGGTGACTGGAACATTTTTTCTCATCTTGCAAAATTTAATGCTGATACCGTCAATCAGACACCTATCAATGAAGCGGTAAAGTATATAACAGAGTGCATTGTCCAGGCAGCAACAGCCTGAAAAAATCATCTCAGTTTCCATTCTATCCAAAGCTTTGGTGGAACCCAGAATGTTAGACAGCCAAAAAAAGATCAACACAGAGCATGGGGTATATTTTGTAGATACCCCCACCACATCAAACTTAATAGCTTTCAAGTGTGCTCAAGCCAAAGCACGTTATGTGAGACATCAGAGTCAAAAACAATCATGGATCCAATTACTACATCAATGAAATGACCAGTCCAAAAATTGTATGGGATAAAATTCAGAAAATGAAAGGCAGATAGAGTACACATTATTTGTCTACCTTAGACCATAATGGAAACGTTATTGCTGATCCCAAAGCTGTTGCAGACACTGGGAGAAATTTTTGCCAGAATCTCAGCAGCAGCTTCATATCCTTCTGAATTTTTAATACTAAAAGAGCAGCAAGAGAAACAAAGGTAAATTTTTCTACCAACATTCTTGAGCCATACAATCAGACATTTGTTTAGGAGGAACTAAAAAGAGCTCTCCTACTATCTCACCCTGGTGCAGTAGGGCCTGATGACATCCATTACGAAATGATAAAACATCTACCATCATCTTCTATAGATCTCCTTCTCTTATTATACAATAGAATACTTGCAGAGGAAGTTTCTAAATTCTAGGCATAAGTCAATTGTCATTACTATCCCAAAACCAGGAGAAGATCCAACACAAGCAAATAAATATCGACTCATTGCTCTGACTAGCTGTCTTTGTAAGCTACTAGAGAAAATGGTTAATGACAGACTTTTCTGGTATTTAAAAAGCAACGATCTTTTCTTCGATACACAGTGTGGTTTCTGTAGACATCGTTCAACTTTAGACGATTTGGCTCATTTAGAAACTTGTATAAAAGATGCATTTCTGAAGCAAAAACACCTTGTTTCAGTTTGCTTTGAAACTTTTTGAAAGTTTGCTTTGAACCAGTGAGAAAACATTGCTATCAACTATAACATTATTATTATTACATATTATTATTATGTAACATCTCCAAGGAGTCCAAAGACTCATCGAGGGAGGGCACTTACTCTACTACGCTCCATCTTTACCACTCCACCAACCGCAACTACCTTCATCATGTACACCAATGCCATCTACCACCGACCACCACTAGTATTTTCACAGACATTCGCAAACATCCATGCTTATGGCAGGATTCGAACCCGCAGCCTTTTGGCTGGAGAGTGGATACACTAACCACTCGGCTAACCAGGCTGAGTGGTAGTGTATCTGCTTTTTTTGAGACTTTTTCAATGAAACATAGTCAATGAGACTTTTCTTGTTTCTTGCATCTTCTCTCCTAGTGAATTTGTGCACTTTTTTTATGTTGGAGCATGGTCTTAGTAATAACTAATCCATGTGCTGAACAGAAATACTCAGGCATTTACCATTATTAGTTTTGCGCTTTTCTCCAAATTTTCCCCAAATAAATCTATGTCTGGTAATCATTTCCTGCTTTTCTTTTTAGATCTCCAACAATGACCAACTTTTCCTTTTTCATTGTGTGCCAGCTGCCCTCTCTAATGCCTCAAAAAAATCCTCCATTTCTTCTAAGTCTCGTTGTCCCGTTCCCTCATTCTGATAGTTACCCACGTCATTCTACTTGATATTTGCCCATATCATTCTACTTGATATTGTCTGTCATTCAAGAAAATTATCCTCATTTAGTGTTGAATACTATAGCTACCTCCTCTTTTCCATTATTGTCATTGCCTGAATATAACATTTTGTATTTGTTGCTTAGAAAGATCTGACCTGTTTTTGTCATCTTTGTTTCAGTCATGCCTATTATGTCGATCTAGTACTTGATCTTTATTTTTATGTCTTTTCCAAATTTAGCTCGCCATCTTCACTAAAAACTGTGCCTAAATAGTTGAAATATTTTATTTGTTTTCTATAGGTTCTCCAAAGATAATGCAGCTCAAGTTTTCAATCTTCCTGACTATTTTCATAGTTTTCTTTTTATTACTGATTTTTGTACCAAACTTATTACAGCTGTTATGCAGTTTAGTTAGAGCACCCGGGAGACTTGCATTGGATGGGTTTAGGAGTAAACATCATCTGCACTGAGTAAAGAGCTAAGTTTGATATCTGATTTTAATACCATTTTAATATCGTTTAATACCATTTTCTTTCCTAATGTGATCCATATAGGTCATGAATAACAGTGGAGATAATATGCATCCTTGTCTGACCCCTGATTTTACATTAAACCATCTTCCTATATTTCCTTCATTTCTTAACTGCTGATTTAGAACTTAAATATAGAACTATTTAGAACATACACTATCTACCAATAATTATCCAGACACTTTAGCAATTTACAGTTGAAACCAGCAGGCAAACCCTAATATCAGGTATGTCCATCTTTGGCTTTGATCACCACCTGCATCCTTTAAGGGAGCTTTCCACCAATCTGCGGCAGACATCAGGTGGAAAACTCCAGACAGTATGTCGAGGACATACTCCTCTGGATCTCAATCGTTGCTCCAGTTCGTCCCACAGATGTTCGATGTTGTTGAGGTCCAGGTCCGACTGCCCTGGCCTGTGCAGGTCAGGACTCTGCACAGGCCAGGACAATCATTTAGCACCTATTTCTTTATACCATCCCATAACAGCTGCAACTTTGTGGCATGGTGCATTATCGTCTTGATAGTAACATGGGTCCGTTCCATAAAAACTCCACAGTGTAGGAAGCATCTGATTTTCCAGAATATCAAGGTATTGAGTTGCCTTTATGGAACCATGGACAACAACCAGTGGTCCCACTCCAAATTAGCTGAATACATCCCACACCATTACTCTTCCCACCAAACTTTACTGTGGGTACAATACACTAGGGTACAATAACCACACTAGGCTGCTTCCACACCCACACCCTGCTATCAGACTGGAAACAGGTGAACATTGATTGTTCCAGAGTACCGTTTTTCACAGGTCAATTGTCCAATTCACATGCTCTTTGCACCAGGCCATACTAACTGCTTTGTTTGTTGTTATGATGTTCAGCTTTTGTGGCACTGCTCTTCTGTGGAAACCCAGTAAATGGAGTTATTTTTGTACAGTTTAGTGTTCATCATGGTGATTCTGACACTCTGGAACTCATCATGGATAGTCTGTGCTGATTGTAGCCTGTTTTTGCGTGCCACCACCCGTTTTAACACCCTCTTGTCCCTGTCAGTCATTTTTGGTGGCCGCCCTGGGTGTTTTTTGGCACTAGTGATGCCAGAATGTTTCCATTTGTTGACCATATCGCTAACAGTTGATTCTGGATGTTCCAGTTCAGCGGCAATGATATGTATGGACATGCCACCAACGTGACAGCCTACGATGACACCTCTGTTGAAGTCACTGAGTTCACATTGTGTTGCCATATCACCTGTATTCAACTGCTACGATGAAATGCTGCTTCCTACTATCTGGGTGTTCCAGATTATTAACAAATCTGGAACACCCAGATAGTAGGTGTTCCAGATTTGTTACATTTACACTTTGTAACAAATAGTTGAGAACTCATGGATATATTACAAGCATCTGTATTTAAGTTTTGTAGGAAAAGCATACAAGGTCCTCAGAGGAAAGCTTTTCAAAAACACCACAGTTATATGGGGTAAATGTAACATTATAGAGTAATGCATAGTCTATATACATAATCTACCAATAATTGTCCAGACACCCCTGTTATTTCAATAACTTGAAATAACAGGGGTGTCTGGACAATTATTGGTAGATTATGTATATAGACTATGCATTACTCTATAATGTTACATTTACCCCATATAATTGTGGTGTTTTTGAAAAGCTTTCCTCTGAGGACCTTGTATGCTTTTCCTACAAAACTTAAATACAGATGCTTGTAATATATCCATGAGTTCTCAACTATTTGTTACAAAGTGTAAATCTTATCTCTATTCGGTCTACTTATGTTGTCAATTTGCCAATTTACTTTGCAATCTTCACTAAAAATTGTGCCTAAATATCTGAAATGTGTTACATAAGTTCTCCATTCAGGATGCAGTTGATGTTTTCTACCTATTTTCACTGTCTTGGTCTTTTGATTGCTGATTTTTATGCCATACAGTAGCCACCCAGATGAGGTACATATGCTAATGCCTAATTATCTACACCCATATCTAGAGTTTACATCTCAAATACGTCATTAGACTAGTCAAGATGGGAAAAAAGTTGCTGTTTTTTGGATAAATCTAATTTCCAGCTATGCCAAGTGAAAGGAAAGTAATTGGTCCCTAATCCAGCAGAAACAGGCAAGTAGTGATAGTGTTATGGTGGATTTTTCCATAATACGTATGGATTGTACTAATGCTAAAAAAAATATTTAGAGCAGAAGTGTGTTTTAGCAAGATAATGTGTTGTACTTTGTTGCCAGGGGTGGCTTGTGAATTATGACAGTAGCTTCATGTGTTACCATGACATGCATGAATTTGGTGGATTTGAATACCATAGAACATCTCTGAGATTACTTAGATTGAGAGAGAGATGTTATTTTAATCCCCCCCCCCCAGCAATTGCAGCTCTCTGAGAAACAACCTTGACAATGGTGAAGTGCATACCTCCTGAAACATTCAGAGGTTTAACAGAGTCCATGCCATTTGTTCTTGCAGCAAAAGGGTGCCTATGGATTATGACAATGGTGACAAAATTTTGACTGGGCAGTGTATATGAGGTAACTTCCAGAAGTTCTGCTCTTCCTTTTCATGGTTAGGCTATTGCTTTCCACTATTTTGAAATATGAGAATGACATAAATTGGTTAGAAGAGCTCTTACGTAATAGAGGAGATTTTTTATAGGTAGCAGGGTTTATCCAGGTTACCAAAGATTTGGAATACCTAGTATATATATCTGAGCAAAAATATATTGAACAAAACAACCAAACAATGTGAGAAGAACAAAAAAAAAAAGCATAATAAAGCCTCAGACTGTATTTTATTTCTACAATGTTTATTTTTCAGTCTTTAAGATTTTATGTATTTTATGATGCTGTAGTGACTATAGTGAAATGTTGGTAATTACATTTCATGTGTGGAAATTGGAAATTTATTATTATTTTTATATCACTTCCACATGGGAGGTCACAAAACCTGTAATTCAGCAGTGCTGTGTATGGGCAAGCTTTTTTTTTTTTTGAAGACTAGAGATATTCATATGGAAAAATTGAATGGGGATTGTTGTTCCAAAAAACAGAGGTAGATTAAATGATAAAAGCTGAGAAGTAGTTTGATAAGTTTGGAGCAATTGCATCTGGATATTGCCAGCCATTCACTTATATTTTTACTTGATTAGAAGAAAGTGGAGAAATAGTAGCAGCCAGTTCAGTGGAGCATCTCCCATGAAAATACCTATACATACAAATTCAGTATCGCAAGGGAGGTTTATGGGAATACACTCACCGGCATTCATGAGTTGCCTTAGTGCAGACCACTTAGAAAACATAGGTGCCTATTAGTCCATTTTGATAAGGTTTCGCTGGCCTGACAGCTGTTTCGAACTGATTGTTTCTCACGTTTTCTAAGTGGGCTGAAAATAATCTAGTGAATTTCAATGATATTAAAACACCATCTTGTTTTATTACTAGGAAGAAAGATCATGCTTCACTCCTCCCCAACTTCTGATAATTTTACAATCAAGATCAATTTTCTTTTCCTAGGATGACTTTAGCATGTAGCCTATCCTGGTAGAAACACATAACATTCACAGCACCCAAAAACTAAGTATTCTTTTTACTAAAATAAAGAGCCAAAAGGCTTCAGTTCAGCAATGCAAAATTATATAAGTCGATATTAGATCCATTATTATTTCAAAGCTGAATGTAAAAGTTATGAAAGTTTCATAAAAATAAGTTGATCCGAGAGTTTACAAGAATACGCTCACCGGCATTCATGAGTTGCCTTAGCGTGGATCACTTAGAAAACATAGGTGCCTATTAGTCCATTTTGATAAGGTTTTGCTGGCCTGACAGCTGTTTCGAACTGATTGGTTCTCATGTTTTCTAAGTGGTCCATGCAAAGGCAACTTGTGAATGCTGGTGAGTGTATTCTAGCTAATCTTTACCCACCTTTGAATTCAAAGAGAGTGGTGGAATTCACATTTTTGTACTGTCATCAGAAAAGCTATGGATAGGATTTGAGATTAGTGTGAGAAAGTCATTGATATGTAGGAGGAAGAGTATGTGTGAAACACTGAACAAGTGCCCCAGCATTGATAGAGAAATCTGATGAGAGCAAACCATATACCATGACATTCATTGAATGACCAGTGAGGAAACTGGCAATCTGCTCACAAAGGATAGAATAAAGACCATAAGATACGCTAGCTTGGTAAGCAAACTTTCATGCTAGACTCAGCTTGATTCCCTCAAAAGTAGTGAGACAAATTTCTCACTTTTCCATGGCTGGTATCCAAAGGTGGGTAAGGGTTAGCTGGGGGATCTAGCTAATCCTTACCCACCTTTGAATTCAAAGAGAGTGGTGGAATTCACATTTTTTATCACTAATTAGTGAGGTGCCAGGTAGTGAAGTTGGCCATTAATGATCTTATGCATTACAATGGGACAATAGCTTGATGGCTGGCTTTTATTTCCCCATTTTAATGTGGAAATAAAATGGATGGGCTAATTACCTATATAAGCAGTATGACAGCTTATATAGGTAATTCTGGAGCACAGGTTTCTAGTACATTTAGGACTTATTACTATTGAGATTCTTGAGGATTTTTCTGATGTCCTTCTTACAAAAGATCAAAGAAAGCATGCTGTGAGCATTGGTTGCTTTGCTTTGGTTGTCTGTATAGAAGTTGGAGAAAAGGATGGATGTCAAGAGATCTACCTCGATTTAGGTGATGTCACTATGGTAATATCAGGATGTGAGATGGGGAAACGAGGAATGTCAGAAGTGATGTCCAACAGCATTTGCAAGGGACAGGAAGGCTTGATCTGCCATTTGAGCAGAGCAAAGATTTTTCATTTGGCCCTTTACAAAATGTGCTTTGGATTTTTGACATTTTTTTCATGTTGATGACAGTTGCTTCCACAATAATGGAAGTAAGTTTCCAATCCTGTGCTATTCTTGATACCCTTAAGCCTAACATTAAAAAAGCAGTTATTGCATAGAATTGGAACATTGGAGTATGTAACATTCATAAATATATCATTTGTTATTGGAAAGGTGGATGGTAGGATTGCTATCAAACTTTGTCCCACCTGTATTCAAGTTAAAAAAAAATAATGAAATATTGGTAATAAATTTCATCTGTGGAAATTGCAAATTTATATCCTAGAACAGTGCTTTCCTGAGCTGGTTTATTGGCACGATCATATATCAGATATATGAATTTTTTTATTACAGTACTAGTGATCTTTGATCACAAATTTCATTAAAAAAACAATTAATTTATAAATGCATACAAGAAAATAAAATGATTGACACACACACACACACACACACACACACACACACACACACACACACACACACACACACACACACACACACACACACACACACACACACACACACACACACACAAAGAGACAGCTGAATTGTACTTTGGCATGGAATATGAAATATTAGCTTCTTAAAACTAAGATAGAATGCTTAAAACATCAAACGAATATGCACATATAGATGAAACTGAAGTGCAAAGACATATCACTTCTATATTCTTGCATTTAGTGAGGTAACAGCAAACCAAAGTTTGCATTATATAAAATGGAAAGTTTTTCTACACAGTGCACAAATGATAGTTATTCCTGGCAACTTGCTGTATTTGTCAGCTTACTTTATTTTCACAAATTGAATGCAGTTTGTGCTGTTGGCAAAAGTTTATAAGGAAGAATAAATTTAATTCTTAACCAACTGTTCCTTTTTTTTTAAAAGTCAGTACTTAAAAAAAGCAACATAGTGATGATGATTCATTTTCACTAATTGGTTTTGTAAATCTCATCATAACCATATTTGCACTTTAATACCAAAGAAAAAATGGGAGGAAAAAAAAAAATCCCTTTTCCTCACATGCTAGGAATGTACTTTTTTTTCTACCAAGTCATGATTGTTTTTACTTTAATTCCATTTATGTTGACTGGTAATAAAGTTGATGATCGATTGTATTGTATTAGATGCAAATGGCTATGATGAAATATGAAGGCGGTCTGAAAAGTTTTTGGCCTTGCCAAGAACTTTTCAGAAGTTTTTGCCTACTTTTAATCAAAAGTAGATGGCAACACTATCGGCACGATTTTTTTTTTTTCGAAGTTGGTACATCTGTCATAAGCATCAGCAGTGAAGGTGTGTTCATTAGGGATGAGAAGACCCAGTGATGTCCATGAGAACAATCTCCATACCCATGATACTGACACTGTCAGCCCACCGTGCAGTCTGGTTGACCAGAAACAGGCTTGGTGGTCATAATGGTTTGGCTCATGAGTGTATCTATCAGAGAAAACAGATTTGTGATTATATATATATATGTATATATATACACATATACATACACACATGAGGGTGGTCTGAAAAGTTCTCGGCCTCTATTATAGATGCCAACACTTTTGGCAACAAATCCATAGTATATCAGTGCTGTAGAGGTTGACGGTAGGGGGGAGGACCAAGAGATATGAAGAAAGAAGGAAACTGTGGACATGTTTGTGTTACACTTTCATGGAACAGTTCACAGCACAAAGAGAAACAATCAAACAAGTCCAGTTGACCTCAACACCTCATCCCAGTCATGCCATCAGGAACATAATGCTTCTTCTTATTGTGCTATCTTCTATCGAAGGTCAGCGACCATCTTGGCGAACAAACTGCGCTCTTGTGCTAATCTGAGCAGTTGTGCACTGCTCTTTCCTGTCCACATCTTTGCTCGCCATGGTGGTTGTTCTGGAGATAAGGTAGAGCAGTAGTTTGCTTTCTGCTCCGCAGTATTACAGACGTACACAGTATAATCATATTGCCATCTGCAAATCTCTGATCACAAGCTTTTCCGTCATCATTTGGCTTCAACCTTGTGTCAGTACTGACGATGCTGCTTCCTAATGTCAGGGGCAGTGACCCCAGCAGGTGCTTATTTAATGGCGGCACTACTCGCCATGTCACCGAGTTGTCATTGGGCTTTGTGAGGTTTTAAGTGAAACAGAGTTGCCACTTCTGCTCCCTCACGCCCTGATAGCTCAGTCGCTGTTGGTCCACGGCTGCTTATTCGCCAGATTGCTCTGCTTATATCTCAGCTAGCTTCCATATCTGAAGGCTGTTCCCCGATCCGCCACCTGGGGACACCCGGTAGTAGTCAGCTCTGCCCCGGGAACATAATGCTAAAACTGCAATAACACACAAGAAACAATAAGTGGATTAGAATAAGCGTATGAATTAGAACTATATTGTAAGAAAATCACATTTCTTGTTTTCAGTAGTATTAGCTCTGAGGTACAGTAATGAAGCCGACTTAATTGTAAGCCAATAAATTATTTGCCCTCCCACCTCTTCACTCATTATTAACAATAGAGAACACAGCTGTGTTCTCTATTGTTTGGCTATGAACAAGTCCAAGTGTGAATTAAAGCTTAAAATCTGTAACTGTGTAAAAATGATAAACTAACATGAACAGATTCATATATTACTTTACTGCAAAATACTGGAGCAAAACAAAATTTCATTCTTGATGTTTTATTTAAAGAATAATGGAATTATCAGATTTTTTTTTTCATTAAAACTAGCTTTTGATTTAAAAAATAAATTGCATATTAGATAATTATATTTTCATGAATGCAAAAAAACTGCAATGCAGGGAAATAATTCAGATATGTACATGTAAAATGCATGTATTTAAGTAGCAGCTGCCGTGCTAAATGTACTAGTGTTTACCTCATAAGCAAACTCAAAATAATTAATACCATGGTCACAGACACATTAAGTAAATTCCTCCTGCTTATTTTGCAATAGAAGTAAAGCTCAATTATTTTTATTATTTCGTGACACTTCCAAGGAGATCCGAAAACTCATCGAGGGAGGACACCTACACTAACGCTACAACTCTCCATCTCCACCACTACATCGAACCTCTACTACCATCATCATCTACATCAATGCCATCTATTGCCCACCACCACTTGTATTTTGTATGTAAATTGTGTGTGTTCTGAAGGGCCCATTTGTCTATATGCAGGATGAAAAAACTTGAGTTTCCAGGAGGAAAAAACCCTGCTACCTCCATATGAGATTGGCTAACTCACCTTCAATTGAAAAAATCCATATAAAGATTCCTCTTAGGTGGTTGCCTAAGTTGATAGCACATCTGCCCAACAGATTGGGCAGATGAGCTATCAACTTAGGCAACCACCCTGTCCTTCCAAACCAGTTTGTATATACACACTATCTTTACCTTACATTAAAGGTACAGTAGATAGATTGGACTATCTTCTTCTTTTTCTACAATGTCACAGGATTAGAACAGTTCATAAACAACTGGACAAAATTTCTTTCCTCCTGGGGGGGGGGGGGGAAGATTGATTGCCAGAATCCTTTTTTTTTTTTTCAGATGTTTACACCTTAAAGTTACATTGATGTGATCCCTAGTATTTCGGACAAACAGGATGGCCTCCATTGTTAGGAAGCAAAATCATAAAAAAACATATATACATCCCAAAAGCAGATCAACACTGCATGCCTTGGCTAAAGATCACTCCATGAGATGGAAGAAAGCCAAGTTATTGTACTAATCATATTTCAAGTTGCATGAATGTTGGAAGGTTTGAGTTCTACAAAATCTGATAATCCTGACAGAAATTAATAGTGTGATTCTAAACAAATTTTGAAACACCACTTTATTTTCCTTGTAACAGTAATTACGGAAGATTGCCATGAGGAATGCAACTCCCACCTTCTGCTTTAAGAATGTAACTACCTTTCTTGAGGTTAACTTATTTTAATTTTTATTATTTTATTATCTATATCTTCAAGTGAAGGTCTAAGTCATGGGTCTTCAACCTTTCAGACAGTGTGGGCTGCATTAAAAATTTCAATGAAGCCCACAGGCCACTAAGCTATACTGCAGTATTTAGAATTGTAAGATGCTTTCCAGATTCACAAGGAATGGTGTGCATTTGATACTTTACATAAAATCCTATAAAAATAAACAAACTCAGCTTTAAGAGCATAGGTAGGAGTCAGGTTCACGATAAGTAAATACAATCGATACTTGAAAAAAGGTAATTTAATGAAGAAAACATTCATTTTTTACAATGTCAATGGGCAACTTGGCATTGTTTTTCCTTGACCAGCTTGTCGATGTTGGCATCAATGTTGGAAGTTGCTATGCACAGAGTATTCTCGAGATGTTGGTCCGTAATCCGAGTTCTTCTCTTGGACTTCACATGCTTCATTCTGGAGAAGAACTGCTCACATAAGTATGTGCTTCCTAACAAAGTGCACATCTTCAAAGATTAGGGAATGCGTCCTCAGAAATGTAGTCTTTGTAAAATGTAAGCAAGGGCACATCGAATAATTTTTCTCTTAAAGAAGAGTTGTTTTGGAGTTCAAGCAGCTCCATTTGTAGTGAGCCTGGCATTTTGGCAGCATTGACACTGAATGGCATTGAAAATAAATCTAAAGAAGACTATTGGTTACGAAAATCACTAAATCTCTCTTTGAACTCGCTTCGCAACATGGCTAATTTTGTAGCGTATTCATCAAGAGACGAACAGTTGGACTCAGTGAGAAGCTGAAAATGAGTTGTCTTTTTTTGCGCGTTGTGCCTCCGAAAGTTTAAGCTTGGCCACAAAAGCTTTGATGTGATCAAACAGTTGATCTTTGGATTGTAGCTGTGTATTTAGGTCATTCAAATGCAATGAGATGTCGGTCACAAAGGCAAAGTCTGTCATCTATTTTGGATCGTTAAATTCCACAATCGGATTCCTCTTCGTTTGCATGAACTGCTGTATTTCGTTCCTAAGTCAAAGACTGTTTTAAGAACCTTCCCTCTGCTCAACCAATGCACATCACTATAATAAACCATATCGTCGTGATCCACTTCGCACTCTTGAGTCAAAAACTCTTGTAATTGACAATGATTCAATCCTCTTGCCCTAATAATGTTGACGACAGTCACAATAACTTTCATGACATTCTCAAATCCAATAGTTTTTGTGCACAAATTCTCCTGGTGGATTAAACAGTGGTAATGGACGAAATCCGTAGCAGTGCAATAAACCCTTCGTTCTTTCCCACCATAGCAGGGGCACCATCAATTACCACACCCTCAAAGTTGGTTAAGCTGAGGTTGAAATGCTGCAGCGTTTTCTTGGCGGCTTCAAGAATATCAGTGCCTTTCTTCGTTCCCTTCATAGATACAAGCGCTAGCAGTTCTTCTGTCACATTGAATTTTTGATCAATGCCACGGACAAAAATAGCCAGTTGTGCTGTATCCTTCACATCTAAAGCAAGTGAATATGACGTAAATTCAGATGACCGTTTTTTAAAGTTCCTTTAATTAGCAAGTTCTTAGACATTCGTGCTCCAGTTACCCCCAGCCAAACTCAGTTTTTTAAACAATTCCTTATTATTTGGGCACAGAATATCCCCAGCAATGATGAGACCCTTTTTCACAAACTCGCCATCCAAGAAGGCTTTTGATTTTTTAGCAATTTTTTCAACTATTACATAACTTAGAGTAATTATTTGGACAGTAGATCAAGTGTTAACTAATAAATATTTATTAAACCTACTAGTTTCACAAACTTTAGCTGTTGGCATCTTCAGGGTACAAGCACTTAGGTTAAAAAAACATTATACAAATATGAATAACTGTAAAATTCTAACGATTATAGTTACAAACTGAAATAGCATTGAACGTGAGGGATACACGTATCGCGTGTACATGATTAACTAGTTGTTGCTAAGGAACGTTCTGTAGGTTGCATTGAAGTTGATTTCCTGTGTGTTAAGAAATCTAATTAAGGTTTTCCATATTCTGGGAGTATTAAACCCTGGTTCCTGTTAAGTTTATCAACAGAGTGAGCAATTGTAACTGCTTCTTGAAACATTCGAGAGTGGTAGTCTTCTTCTATGTAAGGGGAACAGCTTTTATCCCACTCAATGACATGGTTAGTTATAGAAAAATGAGATGACAAGCCTGATATGTTTTGTCTGTTGTTTTTGACTTAACCAATGACATCAAGAAGCCTGCCCGATGTAACTTGAACCACATGAGCATGGAATATTGTAAACTCCAGCATATTTATAGAACGGATGGTTATCTTTTGGAGATCTTAGTAGTTTACGAATTGTTTCTGTAGGTTTGAATGTCTCTCTTATTTTGTGTGGTTTGAGGAGACTAGCAAGCTTGTTGGAGATGCCACTCACATATGGAATTGCGATAGTTTTGATATATTGAATATCCTCTCGCTCTCTTTGTTGTGGTTCAGAGAAAAGGATTTTGTTGATGAGTCTTCGTGGGTAGCCGTTCAAGTAAATATTATTAGATATCAATGTTAACTCTTCTTGAAGGTCCTTGTTATCTGTTGTGAAGCGGACAGCTCTTTTCTTTAACATGTGTACTACGCTGAGTTTGTGAGAAATATGGTCAGAGGAGCTGAAATGTAGATAGCGACCTGCATTCGTAGGTTTCCTGTAAACTGATAGGTTTATATGGTAATTAATTTGCTTCTTAATTAAGATGTCTAAGAATGGCAGTTGTTTGCCTCTTTCAAGTTCCAGAGTAAATTTAATAGAATAATAAAAAGAGTTGATCTTATTGAGGAAGTCAAGTAGGTCATCCTTGTTGTGGTTCCATACAATGAAGATGCCTTCCACATATCTCCACCAAATTGTTGGTTTAGGAATTATTTGAGATAGGATTTTATTTTTGAGATGTGCCATAAATAGGTCAGCACAAGAAGGTGAAAGTGGACTCCTCATTGCCAAGCCAGTTAATTGTTGGTAAATCGTATTCTTCCAAAAAAAATAGGTATTTTTATTTCCAACAATTAATTGGCTTCGTAATGGGAAGTCCACTTTCACCTTCTTGTGCTGACCTATTTATGGAACATCTTGAAATAAAATCCTATCTCAAATAATTCCTAATCCAACAATTTGGTGGCGATATGTGGATGACATCTTCATTGTATGGAACCACAACAAGGATGACTTACTTGACTTCCTCAATAAGATCAACTCCTTTCATCATTCTATTAAATTTACTCTGGAACTTGAAAGAGGCAAACAACTGCCATTCTTAGACATCTTAATTAAGAAGCAAATTAATTACCATATAAACCTATCAGTTTACAGGAAACCTACGAATGCAGGTCGCTATCTGCATTTCAGCTCCTCTGACCATATTTCTCACAAACTCAGCGTAGTACACAGGTTAAAGAAAAGAGCTGTCCGCATCACAACAGATAACAAGGACCTTCAAGACGAGTTAACATTGATATCTAATAATCTTTACTTGAACGGCTACCCAAGAAGACTCGTCAACAAAATCCTTTTCTCTGAACCACCACAAAGAGAGAGTGAGAGGATACTCAATATATCAAAACTATCGCAATTCCGTATGTGAGTGGCATCTCCAACAAGCTTGCTAGTCTCCTCAAACCACACAAAATAAGAGTGACATTCAAACCTATAGAAACAATTCATAAACTACTAAGATCTACAAAAGATAACCATCCTTTCTATAAATGTGCTGGAGTTTACAATATTCCATGCTCATGTGGTTCAAGTTACATCGGGCAGACATCAAGAAGCCTCGAAATTGGACAGAAGGAGCACATTGGTTAAGTCAAAAACAACAGATAAGACATATCAGGCCTGTCATCTCATTTTTCTATAACTAACCATGTCATTGAGTGGGATAAAAGCTGTTCCCCTTACATAGAAGAAGACTACCACTCCCGAATGTTTCAAGAAGCAGCTACAATTGCTCGCTCTGTTGATAACCTTAACAGGAACCAGGGTTTAATACTTCCAGAGATATGGAAAACCCTAATTAGATCTCTTAACACACAGGAAATGAACTTCAATGCAACCTACAGAAAATCCCTTAGCAACAACTAGTTAATCATGTACACGTGATATGTGTATCACTCGCGTTCAATGCTATTTCAGTTTGTAACTATAATCGTTAGAATTCTACAGTTATTCATATTTGTGTAATGTTTTTTAACCTAAGTGCTTGTACCCTGAAGATGACAGCAGTAAAGTTTGGTGAAACTAGTAAGTTTAATAAATATTTATTAGTTAACACTTGATCTATTATCCAAATAATTACTCTAGTTAGATGATCAAGAAAATAAACATTCATTATTACATAACTTACTTTGACGCACGCTTTGCTCTCTTCCCTCTTCCTTTTAAACGTACCCTGCTGGCATTTTTAATCAATTTGGAGACGGTTCACTTTGTTCACACAAAGCCGCCCTTGAAGGTGATCGAAATTGGACGCATGCTTTGTCTCATAGTGTCGTTTTATATTGTATTCTTTTGATACTGACACTGACTCACGACAAATTAAACACACTGGCTTATTGTTGATCGGCACAAAACAGTATAAATTGGTCCACTTTTGATTATCAAGAATCACTTGATTTATGCTTTTTTCTCATAGATGCCATAGTGATGGAAGGTGAACCCAAAAAATGATCCAAAATGACTGTGTAATGGTTATTATTCACAGAATATATCTCACACTAATGAAAAAAGTCTCGCAATATAAAACCACAATAGGTTATGGCTGACACGACAAACCTGCGTGCTCTTTTACACAAATATCACATTGTTTACGACTGACTGTGGATGAGATCCTCTTATATTTATATGAAAATAACGAAGTATCGAGAACCTTCGAGATGTATCTGGAACTACTCATACTACTGCTTCAACCATGTACCTGTGACGTTAGTAGTAGTACTTAAGTACTTAGCACTGGTAGATGACTGAAGAAGCATGTCTATTTGATATTTATTTTTATAGGATTTTATGTAAAGTATCAAATGCACAGCGTTCCTTGTGAATCTGGAAAGCATCTTACAATTCTAAATACCGCAGTATAGCTTAGTGGCCTGCGGGCCACTAAGCTATACTGCGGTATTTAGAATTGAAATAATTTTTTATTTAATCGCATTTTAATGTTAAGTAGTTATTTTTTCAAAATATCCAACGGGCCATGTGTTGAAGACCCCTGGTCTAGATATTGCTAGATTGAATTGGTGACACATCAGCCTATAATTTAATATTGAATTTAATTATTTATTATTGATCCTGTTCCAAGTAATTATTTTTCCTGAAAAATTCATCGTTGCTGTTTATGCATTAATTCAAATAATATATTTAGTTAAAAGACAAAGTTTTTTTATAATTATGAAAATTACAATTATTATAGCTCTGTGTTGAAAATCTTAGCTACAAGATAATCTTGCAACAGCATTTGATGATTTGATTGATGATGATGATGAGGATGAAGATCAATATGATGGATCAGAATTTGAATCTGATGAGGAATCTGATGAATCCAGGTAGGAAAAGAATATGTAGATAATATTAAATGTCTATGCAATGCTATTTTTAACAGAATTTTATAGTTTTATATAAAGTTGATTATTTCAGAAGTATGGCACTTTTCTGTTTCTGTAGAGAGAGAGAGAGAGAGAGAGAGAGAGAGATTGATAACATGCTGAATGTCAGATAGGCAGTATATATATATTCTCTAAATCATAAAATAGTAGATGAATATGAAGGTCGAATTCCAGTTGATTGGAGTAGAGCTCTCATAATACCCATCTATAAAAAAAGGGAAATAAAACTGAATGTAAGAATTATAGAGGTATTTCCCTACTGAGTGTTCCTGGTAAGATTTATGCATGCATAAATGAGAAAAGGCTAAAAAAAATTGTGGAAACGGAAGAATGTTTTGGCCAAATAGAGGTTGTCATTTTAATATTAAAATGCGAGTAATTGGTAAAGATTTCACTTTAACATTCAACAAATAGTTGAGAAATCTCTGTATTTAAGTTGTAAGTCTGCAGTTAGAATTGATTGAAGATTGTTTGATGCTAAATCAGATCTGAGACAATGGTGCACATTATCTCCACTATTATTAATCATCTGTATGGATCACATTATGAGGAAGAGTGGCATTAAACTGGATATCAAAATTGGATATGTTGTATTCCTAAATAAATCTAGTATAAGTCTGCTGGATTTCCTGGCTAAATTGAGTATCTACTATAATAAATTTGGTATGAAATCAGCACCTTCTTTATTTTACCTTCTATTACTGTTCTGAGAAGTCCTCCTTCCATCCTTTCAATGTGTCCAAAATATTTTAACTTTCTTCTGTCAATATCCTTAAGGAACCTTAAAGTTCTACTGATCTTTTCTAACACCCATTCATTTGAATGCCTTTCGGTATATGATATCCTCAACAGCCTTCTGTAACACCATCTCAAAAGGAGCTATCCTTTTTCTTATCTGTCCTCTTTAGGTTCCAAGTCTCACATCCATAAATTGCTGTTGGAAAAACAACTGCATCCAAAAATCCTCAACTTTGTTCTTGTGGAGATGAATCCATCCCTCCAGATTTTAGACAATTCTCTGACTGTTGTTTTAGCCATTCCTGATCTTCTTCCGACATCTTCTGAACAGCAATTCTTCACATTAATAATGGAATTCAGGTACTCAAACTTGCTGACTTCCTCAAATCTTTCTCCTTTAAGGTACACTTGTTTCTCAAGAGCATGTTTGTATTTCCTTTGAGAACCATAATCTTTGTATTGTGCTAGGATTGAGTTGAAGTCCTCTGTTATTACTCGCATTTTAATGTTAAAATGCGAGTAATTGGTAAAGTTACTTGATAAAGTTAACATGAACTCGTGTTCTTGTTAACTTTATCAAGAATTTGTCCTAGTTCCTCCTTGTCATTACTTATTTACTTAATCCTCTTCACTTCACCTGGGAGCATAGGTCTTCCACCACCATTTTCCACCAGACTCTGTTTCTTGCTTCTGCTTTTATTTGGTTCCAGTTTTTATTAATATTTGTTATTTCTTTCAGTGTCTGTCACTTTCTTCCGTACCTCTGCTTCCCCAGAAGGGCTTTCACAGAGGTGCCTCGTGTTCGTGTCAGTTCGTGTTCTATTTTCTTCATCCAGTATCACATTTTGGAAGGTTTCAGTTTGCATAGCAAAGATTTTTTTCTGAGACTGGGTTGCCAGCCCTGTGCTCAACCTTCCCCATTTATCCAGGCTTGGGACCGGCATGTCAAATTTTCACTAAGCATAGCTGGGTTCCTTGTCATTACAGAGGAGTATAGTATGATCAGCATACCTCATATTACTGATCAATCTACTACCTATCCTAATTCCTGTCTTGAGCTTATCCAATGCTTCATGCATGATGTCCTCTCCACATATATACTAAACAAGTGAGGAGAAAGTAAACTTCTTTTCCAACCTGAAGCCAATCAGTTAATCCAACACCTGTTCTTAACATGTCTTCTTGCTTCCTGCACAAGTTGGCTATCAGCCTGATAGTGTGTTCAGGAAAACTCATTCTTTTCATTACTTCAACGTTTCACATACTGAACACAGTCTCTGGTGCCCTTACCTTTCCTAAAACTTGCTTGTTCCTTGGGCATCTCTGCCTCAACTTTGGCCTCAATCCTATTTAGCATGATCTTCAATAAAATTTTGCTTGCATGAGATATTAAACTAATAGTTCTTTAGTTCTTGCAAGCCTTCGTATTTCCCTTCTTATGTAGTGGTATGAAAACCGACTTCTTCCAGTCTCTAGGCCATGATCCTGTCTCCCATATCCTTGTAATCAATCTATGAAACAGTCTTATCCCTCCATCCCCCTGTGGGATTATATAATCCCAGCAGAGTTAATTAACTCTGCTGGGATTCCATCTTCACCTGGGGCCTTATTGCTGTTAAGCTGCTTAACTGCTCTTTCAACTTCATACCTAAGTGGAGGAGGAGGTTCCGAATCGGAATTTTTCTGGTGAGAGGGCTCCTCCAAATTTTCTTTATCCACTCTAAAAGAGACATAAAAAGACAAAGACTCTGGAAATAGGCATGAACATTTATTATTATGATTACTGTTAGACCTCCAGGGAGTCGAGGATTTATCAATGGAGGCCGTACATCACCCACACCAGCTGTCATACCTTCTTTTAAACTCATTCACACTGGATGCACTTGCTCATGGTTCTGTGAGAGAAAAATCTAGCTCTCACCCCTTAAGCACACACACACATTTAACTTCCACAGATGCCCATTGTCCTCCATTGTTCTCTCGCAACTTCCATATAATGAAAAATTTTATCAATATTCTATAACGCCTTCCTAAAAGTTTATAGACCTCTATCCTGTTGCCCCTCTTTCTCTTGTATGTCAGTGCCTGCAGTCCACACACTTTCAATCTGCCCTCGTAATCTACATTCCATAATTTCAGCATCTTTGTAACTCTTCTTTGCAGCCTTTCTACAGCTCCTTTATCCCTTTGGAAACAGGTTACGAAATCTGCACACAGTAGTCCAGGTGCAATTGTATCAAGGCCTTGTAAAGAGGCAATATATCCCCACACGTCAATGTTTGTTTCAATATCACAGTTATCCTCTGAGTTGTATTTGCAATTTTTGCTATGGGACCCTTGAACTTCAAATTCTTGCCCACCATAACTCCAAGCCTCACCAGTTACTCCAAGCATAAACCCACCAATATACTATGCTGTTGGATATCTCATCACACCAAAGTGCATAACTTTACACTTACTAACATTTGAATTGACAACCATTATTGTTTACCTATGCTGCTAGCCTATTCAAACCACTGGAAATTCTGCATATTAGTAGCATCTCTGATTTCCCTGCCCATCTTTGCATTATCAGCAAACAATTGAATATCTCCTATCAGGCTCCTTCCAATATGAGACAACAATTATTATATCAAAACAAAGAGTATATTTGAAATTTTGGTTATACAGATTTAAAATAATCTTCCTCCATTATACAGGTGTTCGAAGGAATGGTGGAAGTCCTGAAAGGGAACCTCCTTCAGTGTCTGGGTCACACTGCATTGGATGTTTTCATATCACTGAAGCACTTCCCTTTCAAGGCATACTTCATCCTCGGGAAGAGGAAAAAGTCTGTGGGAGCCAAATCTGGCAAATGGGGGGGGGGGGATGTTCAATCACACAGATCAACTTTGAAGCCAGAAACTGCTTTACAGACAGCACACAGTGTGCAGGCATGTTGTCATGCAATAGAAACTAACTGTTGTGGAACATTTCTTTCCTGACACATTGCATGCATGCATACAGACATTATATTACTCCTAAATAATACTGACCATTCACTGTGGTACCCTCAGGAACAAATTTGCAGTGGATAACTCCAGCATTGTCTTGACCTGTGATTTTTGCAACCTGACTTTCTTCTGTCAGGGAGAAGCCATTCCATGCTATGGTGTTTCATTTCCAGATCAAACTGAAAACACCAGCTTTCATCACTGGTGACAATTCTTTGCAATACATCATGATCTTGATCAACAGCATGGATGAAATTTTAATAACATGCAACCGGTGCTTTCTCTGCTTGTGTGTCAATATGTGTGGCACAAACTTTGAACAAATCTTCCTCTTGTGCAAATCTCATTCTAAGATTAATCTAGCCATTTCCTTACTGACGCCAACTGTAGAACAAGTAACTTAGTGGTTATATGCCTGTCACTGACAACAATTTCGCTAGCTTTCACTACATTTTCATTTGTCTGTGCAGAAACTGGAAGTCCATAGCATGGTTCATCCTCCAGGGACTCCCTTCTCTCTTTAAACATTGAAAACCAGTGGAACACCTGTGCACAACTCAGGTAGTCATTGCTGTAAACTTTTTTTTTAGGTCTTGGTACACTTCTGTAGCAGTTTTTCCTAATTTACAGGAAAATAATAATAATAATAAAAATAATATTTTTATTTGTAAAAAGGACTCACCTCTAGTGTAGTTTTTTATTTTTGTAGCATAAACTTGAAAAAGAAATTATTGAATTTTCTGATGACACTTTCATTGCACCGAAGAACAGCTGACTTGTTTACAAGTGCCCATCACCTAACCACCATGTTGATTACTGCACCAGACAGTAGTGCACTTGTGCGAACATTGTACTTCCGAAGAGGAAGTTGAATAAGTGTGAGAGAGAGAAACAGAACAGCTGTCGCATACATGAGAACACAGAAAGAGACGACGTTCTAGAGAAGGGAGTTGGAAGTTTTAGGAAAGAAAATAGTTTTAAGGCAATTTCTGAAGCCAAAAAGGTGGAAAAGAGTGTTATGAGGGAAACAAATAATTATATTTATCTTTATTATTATAATTATGGCTATTTTGCCTGCTTCAGTTTAGGAGTGCCCCTGTTTAAATGTCATTGGCTATTTACTCACAGATTCTTAGGGCATGGTAGATGTAAATTTACCAAAAAGTATATGTAGCATAAGGAAGAGAAATTTGCACATACCTTTTTCTGGGTGTTGCGGCTTTTCTTCTTTATGCTATGTCCCAAATTGCCTACCTCCCCCAACAAACTACTGAGTGTGTGTGGGGGGGGGGGGGGTAGGCAATTTGGGAGAATTAAATTAGACAAACCCGGGTTTTTTTCCCAGTAATATATATATATATAAACATATATATTATATTACTATATTATATAGGGTGGGGGAAAGGTGAAAGGGTTGATTTTTTATATAGGGAGGGGGATGGTAGTCCACAGCATGGTTCACCCTCCAGGGACTCCCTTCTCTCTTTAAACAATGAAAACCAGTGGAACACCTGTGCACAACTCAGGTAGTCATTGCTGTAAACTTTTTTTTTTAGGTCTTGGAACACTTCTGTACCAACCCCCCCCCCGATCACAAAATACCCTTAAAAATAGTTTTCACCTAATGCACATACCAACACAAGCTTATGTCATGGTCGCACGTCACATATTCAATGAGTGCATAAACTTTACAAAAAGTACATACCAAAAAACCATCCTAACATACACCACTCAAAAAATACACATAACTTTCCTCAAAAAATGCCTCGATCACAACATCACACCAAAATTCGCCACGGTACGCGGAAACAAAAAAATTTGCTACCGAGCATCCCGTGCCCTCATAAAACAAGCCATAAACAACAGGTTTAAAAAGAAACAACAAGCATATTCATACATTCACAAAACAAAAAACAGATTGAAAAAGCTACTAACCACAAACGAATGGGCAGTCTTTTGGGATAATACCCAATCTCACATCAACGACTACACGCTATTATTAGAAGATTGACATGCAAAGAAATGGTACGCACTAACAAACACCCAATATAACAATTGCGTTGCTTCCAACCCTTCAGTTATTTCTGCCTTAGAACCAACAAAAAACAATTCCATCATCAATCTATTGCACCACAACCTCACGCCTGACGAAATCACCATCCTGAGCAAAGGATTAAACTTTGGTGTATCCCCTAAGTACATACAAAACAGAGACATCATTACCGAAATGCAAGAGAAATTAGAATATGACCCTAACAAAGAAGCAATATTCCACAAAATTAACAACATCATAAACAGTAAAATAATAATTAAACCAAACATCAACCCCAACTTACAAAAAGCCCTTTTATCCCTAAAGAGGAACCTGAACATTATTATCAATAAAGCTGACAAAGGGGACACTGTAGTCATCACAAACCAAACCGATTACCACAACAAAATAACAGCCATCTTAACCGACCAACACACCTACCGAAAAATACAAATTGACCCCATCCCCGACCTCATAAAACAAATCAACAGTACCCTACACATCGTAAAAAATGAAAATAAAATACACAAAACCACACTGAAAAACACAACCCCCCGCACCACATGCACCCCTTGTATGTTCGGACAAATAAAAACCCACAAAGATGGGTACCCGATGAGACCAATAGTCTCCTACAAAAATACCACCACAGCCCCTTTATCAAAATTCGTAGCGAAACTTCTCAAACCATTAATTACAATGTCTAACTTCATGATAAAAAACACGGACTACCTTTTCGAAAAAATAAAAAACCTAACCCTATCCCAAGATGACATCCTCACTTCATTGGATGCGGCCTCTTTATATACTAACGTCGACGTCCCCAGAACTTTAGACATCGTACACACACACACTACTCACAGAAGACCACACCCTACACTCTCGTACTAAACTAACGCCCATTGACATTATTAACTTAATAAAACTAATAATCTCGGCAAACTTCTTCAAGTTCAACAACAACATGTACATTCAAATCTTCGGACTCCCCATGGGCCAAAACATCAGTGGACAACTAGCGGAATTATTCCTAGCACATATAGAATCACTCCTACTCCACCCTTCCCTTCCCCCCGCCATCACCTTTTATGGCAGATACGTGGACGATATTCTGTGCATTGGTAATCCCACACACATCACCACCTTAAAAACATCCCTAAACGGTTACAGCAACAGACTAAAATTCACCACAGAAACCGAACAGAACAAATCCATCAATTTCTTAAACTTGACATTAACCAGAACACACAACAAAATAGCCACGAAAGTATACCACAAATCCTCGCATATCGGAAACTACCTCCATTTTCACTCATACCATCCATATTCTGTTAAAAAATCTGTCATCTTATCAAAATTCATAAATGCCTACAAATTTTTAACCAATCAAAATAATCTAAATGCAGAAATAAAAAAAAACACAGATCTTCATAAATCGCAACTATCCTACACAACTGATTAACTACGCAAACAAGACGGCAAAAAACCGCCAAAACAACCCAAGTACCAAAAGAACTTCCCAACACAAAAAATTATCAAACTACCATACACCCAAAACACATACAAAGCTTATAAATACATCTTCAAACATACTGACTACAAATTGGTATTCACCACAAACCAAAAACTGGAAAATCTAAAATCCACCAAACCCCACATACAGAAAGAAATATTTGAACATCACAATGTAGTCTATAAATTTCCCTGCCAAAAAGACTGTGATATCACCTACACAGGTTCCACCATCAGGTCTTTATGGGCAAGACTACAAGAATACTACTGCGATTGTAACATCCCTATTCCAGAACATTTAAACGCTAAAAAACGTAACATCAAAAAGAAAAATCGAATACAAAGCACAGGAAAAACGGAAATAGCTGTTCACGCCCTTGAACAAAAACATACCCCGCAGATCGACAAGGCCATCATAGTAGACAGACAAGACAATGAAACAATGCTAAGAATATCGGAAACAATAGCCATAAAATGTGACGCGAACTCTATCAATGTACACAGGCCCTACATAATCTCCGAGGTGTGGAAGCTTCACAACATAAAATTGAGGTCACAACCCCGACCAATAGGCAATAACACAAACACTTCAAAAACAGAAGCACCTACCCGACCTGACATAGCATCCACTTTCCCAGTGTGTTCAGATGACGACCGAGAATAGTCGAAACGGACCGCACCCCGTCAACCCATTTTCCCCTTCCCCGTCCCTATATAAAAAATCAACGCTTTCACCTTTCCCCTACCCTATATAATATAGTAATATAATATATATGTTTATATATATATTACTGGGAAAAAAACCTGGGTTTTTCTAATTTAATTCTCCCAAATTGCCTACCCCCCACACACACACTCAGTAGTTTTCGGACATCGCATAAAGAAGAAAAGCCACAACACCCAGAAAAAGGTATGTGCAAATTTCTCTTCCTTATGCTACATATACTTTTTGGTAAATTTACATCTACCATGCCCTAAGAATCTGTGAGTAAATAGCCAATGACATTTAAACAGGGGCACTCCTAAACTGAAGCAGGCAAAATAGCCGTAATTATAATAGTTTATTAAGAAGAGTAACATGGGAGTTTTCCCAGAAATAATATACATATTTATCTTTAATTAATTAAGGATAATAAAAACAGTTATCTTAAAAACAAATGAATTTCCTTTATATGAAGTAAGGTTGTGACAGATGAAAAGTGATTATATAGATTCTTCCGAAACAAAGGAGCTGTCCTTTGTTAGCCGGAATATGCTTCTGCATATTCCGGCTAAGTGCTGTAAACTCATAAGAACTGAACTTTTTGTATTTAAGGATAATGATGAAGCTTCCACAAGGAAACTGTTGACTTTAAAATTATCTTCATATTCTATCAGTTCCTTTCCTACTAAGAAGTAGGAAAGGAACTGATATTGCAAAGAAGATAAGAAAGAAATACTTTTTTTTTTTAAAGAAAGATTGTACAAAAATTACTTTTTTGTTTTAGAGGAGAAAAAAGTATGAGTTAAGAAATTTATATTTTATGACCATTATTGAGAGCTCAAGAAACTGTGTTATGAGCTTAAAGTTTGTGTATTCTGACAAAATCCTGTGATTTTGAAGAGAAGAAAACTTAAATGCTTATGTTCTTTAACTGTGTTAAATGTGTGGACCTTTATTCTTTTAGGAGATATTTTATTTGAAATGAAGAATTGTATATAGTGCTTGTGAAACATAAACATTTTACACACACCATTTAAGGTAATACAGAAAAATCTACACTAATATTATTTGTAAATAAATGTATTATTTTGAATTTCCTTTGTCTCTCACTCAATGTCTTATTGTATTGTATGATATGATATATTGTATCATAATAACAATATTCTGGGTACGAATCTGGTATTTACCAACTATTTCTCTTTGAAATAGCTGATTTTTAAAAAGAAAGTAGAAACACGCCATAAGATTCTTTAAGATTCTTCATTCCAATAGATTTTTAATCTTCTGTTTTTTTGGAACTTGTGAAACTTTATAACACCATCTGAATCTTACCTACTTCGATTGCATACCAGTCTTGAAGTTGTGGGAAGTAATTGCCTCTAACTGTTCATAATTTTTTTTTTTTTTTTTTTTTTTTTTGTTTGTTGAAATAATGAATAACTTATATACCATTGTTTTTGAATCAAAAAACCCATCTATTGTTTCTCTTTGAACTCTGATAGTGCATTTGCTTGTTAACTTAGCTGTGACTGAGACACGAGTAAGTAAACATATGCTGTGTGACTATTATCTTGTGATTCATGTTTTGAATATTATTAATTGATCTTTTCACCATGACAATGTTCTTGTAACATAGAATGAAATATATTGGAATTTAATAAATATATATGCGTGTCATCCATTATAAGAATATATCTGGTATGCACGTTCCTTTAAAAATTCTAGAACCTTCATTTCATGTGTGTGTGTGTGTGTGTGTGTGTGTGTGTGTGTGTTAAAATAGCACTATGTTACTCCATCTAACGAAATTGATTCTTTTATTAATTCTTAGCTTTGATAATTTGATGACAAATGTTAATTGGAATATATCTACTTACTTAACCAAGATATTACTCTATTATGCGGTGGTGCTGTCCTTACAAATTTCCTTAACAGATATAGAGTAATATCTTAAATTTTTTTCTTAATAGAGATCAAGATAATCAGCAGGAGCATTGGTCATATGATACTAAAATATCTACTCCAAGGGAAGAGGTAATAAAATATATCTATATGACACATACCTAATGAATTTCATCTTATGTATTCATATAAAGGTAAATAGGAAATCATGATACCATGGTATCATGATTTCCTATTTATCAGATCTTTGTTTGCACACACTGTGATAACATTAGTGCAGCTGCTTCCATGTCATATTCTATTTCATGTTTCTTAACAATTTTGGGAGATATGAAATGAATTCATGATATAATAGCTTAAATTATTAGATATTCTTTATTTATAAATGAAGCAGGTAGTGATGTGAGGCTTGCTCTGTCTAGAGTGACCATCATATCTGAAGTTACTTGACACTTCCAAAGAGGAAGTAATGGATTTTGATGAAATTTTGCATGGAATTATTATTACTGAAATTCAGTTTGAGTAATAAATTTGCTTTAATGATACTTATGACTGACATTTAATTTGACACATTTTCACAATATAAAATTAGTTTATTGCTATCTATTAAATATCTATTAAATGAAAGAACAAATATTTTGGGATGAATAATTCATTTGCCATCAATGTAAGTATTGAAAACAGCTTAAAACATATAAGGGAATAACTTGTTCCAGAGAATGCTGCATGCCAGAAGTAATATGATACCACAATATTAAAATTTATTTAACTAAACAGATATATCAAAAAAATTTTTTTTTTGATAATCTGATTTTTAATTAGTTGTTGCAGTTCAAGGTCATGATCTTCCAAATGGTGATTAATGCATCATTCCATTTCATGTTGGTGTGATGTAAAAGTACTGTACTTTGTGTAAATAATAATTCAAAATATTGATTACTCTGATATTACTCTAAAGTAGTGGATCCCAACCAGGGCACTGCACATGCATTTGGGTGAAACAAGATTTTTTTCTAAATATCCAATACATCATCAAATTCCTGACATGTACCCTCAAAGGGTGTACAGGATATGATAGTACTACATGAAAAATTTACATCATTACGAACTTCCTATCTACAATTTTCCTCCAAATCAGTCTGTTACTTGTCAAGACTCCAACATTATCATATCTTATATTTATATCATCTAAGGCACTTTGTACCGTATCAATCCACCTATATCTTGGTCTTCCTCTGTGTCATTTTCCTGCCAACCTGGCAGAGAACACGTGTTTTGCTAATCTTTCCTTGCCCATTCTGTTTAAGTGACCATATCACCTGAGACTAGCTCTACTAATACATCCCTGGATTCTGACAATGTCAAGTTCTTTCTTAACATCCTCCTTTTTTAATATAATATTGCCATTGATGCCATCTGTTCATGCCTCTAATCTTTTTCAGGACTCTCATATCTCCTGTCTTTAGTCTTTGGTCAAGTGTTTTACTTCTGACTCAGCTTTCAGATCCATAAGTTAAAACTGGTTTGAACGCTGTCTTGTATACAGGTAATTTAGTGTTCCGACTAATTTCTCTCTTATTCCATATGAATTTATTCAATTGACTTCCTACCATATCAGCTTTGTTGATTCTGTTGTCTATTTCTATATTTAATTTACCATCTTCAGTAAAAATCGTGCTAAGTAGCTGAAATGTTTTACTTGTTCCACAGGTTCCCCGTTCACAACACAGTTGACATTTACAACAATTCTACCTATTTTCATTGTCTCTGTCTTTTTAATGCTGACCTTCATATCATATCTATTACAGCAGTTATTCAATTTAGTCAGGGAATCTTGCAAACTTGTAGCGGATTTATTTAGAAGTATAACATCATCTGCATAAAGCAAAGGGTTGACATTAACATCTCCAATTCTGATATCATGTTTAATACCACTTTCCTTCAAAATGTGATCCATATAGATAAAGAATAACAGAGGGGGAAATGTACATCCTTGTCAGACTTAACATTAACCCATCTTCCTGTACTTCTTTCAATTCTAACTGCTGACTTACAACTCAAATAAAGACTAAGTATTGCTTGATAAAAAAAAAAAAATCCATTGACACCATATAACTGTAGCGTTTTGAATAGCTTCTCTCTTAGCACCTTGTCATATGCCTTTTCTAGATAGACAAAACTTAAATACAGATCTTTGTTATATTCCCATGCTTTCTCAACTATTTGTCGTAAAGTGAAGATCTGATCCTGACAGCCTCTCTTTGGCCTGAATCCAGCTTGTTCTTCACCAAGCTTTTCTTTCACAGTTCTTCTCAACCGTTTCTCAAGTACTATACTTGATTCAGTCAAGATCTGTACTTGCATAGATCTTGCCAGGAACACTCAGTAGGGAAATACCTCTGTAATTCTCACATTGAGTTTGAGTTTTATTTCCCTTTTTATATATGGGTACTATTAGAGCTCTACTCCAATCATCGGGATTTCGTCCCTCTGTCCAGGCTTTCTGAACTATGCATTGCAGCCACTGTAAGACTTTTATACCACATACTTGAGTATTTCCGGTCAAATATCATCTACTCCTGCTGCTTTCCACATTTCAAGCCTTTGATGGCTTTTTCTACTTCAAGTATGGATATGTATTCTTGACTGTATACCTGCTGAGTGTTTTTTTACCACTGTGCTATCACTGCTTGTTTCATTTAGCAATTTTTCGAAGTAATTATTTCATACTTCAAGGATATCTTTTTCTCCTGTTTTCATGTCACCTTTATCATCTCTAAGTCCTTTTACAGCACTCTTTCCTCCATTTCTAAGCTTCTTCAACAACCTCCAGAATATCTTACCAACTTCTTGATATTTATTTTCTATGTTCTTGCCAAAGGCCTCCCATGACTTTTGTTTAGCTAGTTTTACACATTGTTTTGCTTTCGTACATTTGTCTCTGTATTCTCTAAGAGTAAAAGCTGACTTATTTTCCAGGACTTTTGATACTTTCTTCTGTTTTTTCACTGTCTCTTTAACTTCTGTGTCCACCATGGAGTTCTGACTTTTCTATCCTTGCAGACAACCTCACCACATGCCTCTCTGGCTGAATCAATCAGGGTTTTCTTCAAGGCTTGCCACTGAATCTCCAAGGTTTGGTTCCTGTTCTCAAACTCTTTCATTTTTTCTTCAATAATCTTTGTATATTTTAGTCTACAGTTCACTTAACTGCTGCTCAACTTTTATTCGCTTTAAAACTTTCTTACATGTTATTCTTTTCAATATAAAATTCAATTTTATCCTGCTCAAGACTAAATAGTGATCGCTTCCAATTTCAAATCATCTGTACACTCTGGTGTCCTGCACCAGGGAGAAAACATCACTATCAACAATGACATAGTCAATGACTTTTCTTATTCCTTGCCTCTTCTCTCCATGGAATTTCTGCACATTTTTATGTTGGAACATGGTGTTAGTAATAACCAGTCCATGTTCTGAGCAGAAATCCAACAGGTATTTGCCATTATTATTAGCTTTGCTCTTTTCTCCAAATTTTCTCAAAATATTTTTGTGACAATTTTCTGACAATCATTTCCTACTCTGCTATTTAGATCCCCAACAAGGACCAACTTTTCCTTTTTCATTGTGTCAGTTGCTTGTTCTAAAGCATCAAAAAAATTCCTCCACTTCTACCTTAGTAGAACCTTCTGTGGGACCATAGGCACAAATAAGTCTCATTGTCCAATTCCCCATTCTATTTACCCACATCACTCTACTTGAGACTGCCTGCCATTCAAGAAGATTAGCCTCGTATTTTGTGTTGAATACTATGGCTACTCCTTCTTTTCCTTGATTGTCATTTCCTGAATATAACATTTTGTATTGATTTCTCAGAAAGATCTCACCGGTTTTTGTCTTTTTTTTTTTTGTTTCAGTCACCACTATTATGTCGATCTGGTACTTATCTAATTCTTCAGCTAGCTCCATTTCTTTGCCATTCAGGCTTCTTATGTTGATAGTACCGATCTTGAACTCGGTGATATTGAGTTGGGGTGTGCTTTCAGATTTGTTCCAGTAGCTGACTTTTTGCTGTTCACCCTGGTTCCCTGGCGAAACCAACGGGGGCCTTGTTTAACCTGGCGTGCCCCAGCCGGCATGAAATTTTGTGATGTTGTACCATCATTTTTTATATTGGTTTAAGCCAATAAGAATACAATTTGGTCGGCTAAATCCCAAATTGCCAGCCCATCCTCATTCGTTCAGTATCCAGGTAGATACCCAACAGGGTGTACCACGAGGAGATGAGGATTGGACATTAGGTCAGAAGCCCTGGTCGGTTCTCCGCATTCCTTTAAAGGCTATATGGAGGTCTCCTCTCAGTTATCCTGCCTGTTGCAGAGTGAATATAAAACTGCTAAACTGGTATTGGAAGCAATTAAATCTGAAACATTTTGTAAAAAAGAATATAGTGTAAAAGATAAAATATGAATTTGTCACTGCATATACTTGGTACTACTCCACATAATAATTATTATATAAACTAATATATATATATATATATATAAATTAATGTATGAATTATATAAACATTATGTGATACCTCCAAAGAGTCCAAGGACTCATTGTGGGAAGACGCTTCACTCTACCTTCCTATGCACATCTCACCAATTACTTAATTCTCCAGCACACTCACTACCACTAACAATAGTGTTTTTTTGTCTGTAAATGTATGTGTTCTTATGGCGAATTGCTTGTACGTGGAAAAAAACCCAAATTTCCAGGAGAAAAACTCTATCCCCATGTGAGATTGGTTAACTCACCTTCAGTTGAAAAAGCCTATACAAAGTTTCCTCTTGTCATGAAGAGAATTGAATGCAGGTCTTTTCCAATTGAAGGGAGCTATGTTCTGTTGGTCTTCCAGTTATGATACAGAGGTGATTATTATGTTTTAATAAAGAATGTGCAAAAAATAAAATGAGTGCCCTTTTTTTTTTTTTTTTTCAAGAAAATATGTATATACAAATAAACACTACTGTAAATTATGCTGTGAGAAAAAATTGCAAAATTTAATAATGAAAAATGAAGTGGAAAAAAACATTAAATCAGTATGCAAAACATCCACACAGCCTTCTCAGTGATGCAAAGTTTTTTTATTGAATTCTATAAACTTTTTTTTTAGATTAACAGATTTAACTTTTGTTTGTAATAGGTTCGTTGGGATCACTTTTGTGTGGGTATATAGTAACTTGGTAAACAGTTTACTAACTCAAAATATTATAGTGCATCACTAAAATTTGCTTTTTACAATAAAAATTATTCAAAAATCTCTGAAATCATCACAAAACAGTCAGTTTTCACATTTGCATGTACTCTGAATGCAATCTCTTGACTGTCATGTGCAATTCATGATTATATAATATTTTCTTGCATATATTTTTCACTTTGGTGTTACCTACATGATATATCTGGCTGTCTACCTTGGGTAACTGGAAATAAAGACAAATCTGACTAATACATAAATACCCATAAAGTAGGTCATTTGGTAGGCTTAAATATATATATGTAAACATTAACTTATGGCATTAACATCTTGTGGATTCAGTTTTTTACTCCCAAGTACATACTTGTTGCTAAGAAGTGATATCAAATGTTACTCACTGAAAAAAAAAAATTGTATGCCTTGGAAAATCAGTCAAGGTAATTTGACCTTGATGTTTTTAATGCATTCCAAAAAAAGGTGGGCGGAATCATGGTAATGTGGACATTTATTACTTACTGTATTTAAATTGATTTTAACATATAAACTGTTACTACAATGTTTTTAGTACTGAAATTACTTTTGCTTTTGCTTATTCAACTGCTCTTAGCTATTCTAACTCTTTTTTTGTCATATATTTTTATAATTAATTTATCTTCACTACAAATTGCTTAAATAAATATCAAGTTATTTGTTCTGTAGTTGACTACTGAAAATGCAGATTTTGTTGTTTGCTGTTTCCTTATTTTTTATGCCTGATTTTCTTACCATATTTGTTACAGCAATTATTTGCATTGAGACTCTCGAAAACTTTTAACAGATTTATTTAAGAATATACATTATCTTCTAGAGTAAAGCACTAAGTCATAATATTCATTATTTTGATATCATGTTTCACATCAACAACCTGTAGTAAGCTTGTGAGAAAGGGGCTAAGCAATAGTTTGCTATAATGGAAGCTTTGTTATGGTCAATTTCCTAATTTTAGCATAGTATTGATACTATGGAACATTTCTGTAGGTTGTTATAGTGAGTGAATACACTATAATGGTATTTGCTGTAGTGGGAATCAACTATAATGTGATTCATATAGATTATAAACAACACTGAATTTGGTATATAGCCCTATTTTTTTTTTTTTTAAATCGAAGATTGTAAATGCATTGTGTTAGTTTGGGAAGGTTAAGGATTAGATCATCCAAAAACTGCTCTAGACACTAATAAGCATTTCATTTTAGGATCTGTAAAGAAACAGAGTAGTGGTTTCACACCAGATGCTGAAATTCATCTGTCACCTAAGGTTTGGTGCTATTCACTTAACTATATTTACTTAACTGGCACTACAACCAGGTCAGTATTTTTAATACTGACCCCCCCCCCCCCAAGAGTGGTCATAAAACCTATAACACAATGGTGTGGGGGGATGGTTAAGAGGGGGGGGGGAGAGGGAGAGAGAAGGAATGAATGAAAAGGAAGGAAGGAATCTGTTAAGTTTCTTGAAAAGCTGGGAGTTGTATTCATTGGGATAAACACTATGGGGATGGTCCAAAGAATAGAAAGAAATGGAATGATAGCAAAAGATGAAAAATTGGTTCAATATGTTTGGAGTTGAACCAATGTGCAGATATTGACCAATGGTTGCGCTTATCATGAGATTAGAAGAAAGTGAAGTAATGATAGTTGCCTGGTTGGTGCGAGTAACACCATTGAAAGTATCTATAAAAAGGCATAATTGTAGAAACAGAGTGCCTATGAGAAAGTATGAGGGTGGTCTGAAAAGTTCTCGGCCTATGAAAAAACGAATTTGTTATTTCAAAATTATTTTTATTTTTCCACATAATCTCACTTAAGACTAATACATTTATTCCAGCAATGCTCCAATGCCATTATCCTGTCCCTGTAATAGTTCTCGGTACGATTTGCAATCACCTCTTGATTCGAAGAAAAATGCTGACCAGTGAGGAAGAGTTTTAGTTTTGGGAAGAGATAGAAGTCAGAGGGAGCCAAATCTGGGGAATAGGGTGATGTTCCAACAGTTTATAGTGCAGATCCCTTAATTTTCCCATTGCCAAAACACCTTTGTGGGCAGGTGTATTGTCCTGATGAAAGATAATTTTTTTCTTCTGCAAACCGGATCTTTCTCACGAATTTTTTCGTCTAGTCTGGTTAAGAGATCGGAATAATATTCCCCAGTTATTATTTTATCCTTTTCAAGATAATTAATAAACAAAATACCTTTAGCATCCCAAAACACCAATGGCATGACCTTTCCTGCTGATGGAACTGACTTTGTCTTCTTTGGCACTGAACAACCGGTTTCTTGGATGTTGGTGTGTAATGATGAATCCAAGTCTCATCCACAGTAATAAATTGATGCACAAAATCAATTTTATTCTTGTTAAAACACTCCAAGCACCGTTCAGAGATTTTCATGCGAGTGCATTTTTAATCTGCTGTGAGCAAGCGCGGCACCCATCTTGTGCAAAGCTTTTTCATTTGCAATTCTTCATGCAAAATGTATTCTATACGTTCTTTTGAAATGCCTATAGTCTGAGCAATTTCATGCACTTTGACTCGCCAGTCATACAATACCATATCGTGCACTTGTCAATGATTTCTGGTGTTGTTAGACTTTTTGGACGTCCTTCACGTGGATCATCTTCAAGGCTGGTACGGCCACATTTAAACTTGGCAGCCCATTTCTTAATTGTCAAAAACAAAGGAGAAGAGTGTCCGTAAATTTTTATGAACTTTGAATGAATTTCTTTGCTGTTAAATCTTCTTTTACAAAATATTTTATAACCGCACGATACTCAATTTTATTTATTTCAAGGGATACAGACAACACTTTTGCTTCAGACAGCTGTATAAAACAAACTACTTCATAGAATGACTTGCAATTTCACATGGATGCTTATGACATGTACCAACCTAGAAAAAAAAATCGTGCTGATGTTGCCATCTATGGCCGAGGATGAGATCTTTTCAGACCACCGCCGTAACTGGAAGGAATCTGCAAGTCAGAGATGGTTCACCTATTAGGTGGATTGTATTCTTCTGTATACAGTCGAGAATTATTAGGGTGGTTTTGGGTGCACTACCTCAAAATCTTCCTAATAACAACTAAGCCTTTCTATATGTATACAACTTTAAGATATTGTTCTCACCTCAAATGTAAGAATAAAGTTGTATACATATGAAAGACTAAGGTGTTGTTGTTTTTCATGACAGTGCCTCATGGTATAAAAAAAAAAAAGGAGAAAAAATGTAATTAATTCATTGAACTTATTACTGATGCACTGGGTTTCTACTTAGCATTTTCAGAGCACAAATAACTAACAACAGTCAGCTAGATTGTTGTAGATGAAATTCAAATTGTAACTGAAAAGAACTAATATCCTAACACGATAATCTCTAGTAGTTAGATAATCCATGAAGTTAATTTGGAGAAGTCATGCTGTTTAGTCTCAGGATATCTGTCTCTCAGATATTTGGCACATTACTTGTTTATGTTGGGGAGTATTTCATAATTGTTGTTAATTCTGAAAATAGGAGGTTTAAAGGTAGCTTTAAGAAATACAACCTTAAAGCTACAAAATTAAAACTACAACCTGCAAAATTAAAGAACTTACTCAACTCATCCAAGGATCCACTTCCTCCACTGGTCCTCCCTAGAGTATACCGTATTTGTTGTACCTGTAATTTGTCCTATATAGGGAAAACGGGATGCACAATTCCTATCTAAAAAAAAGGAATATAAATGGCATATTAAACTTAATAACTATGGTTAAGCCATCCTCTCTGATCATGCCCTGAATACGCTACGTAGAATTGGCTGGAAAGGCAGCTGCTGTTTACATCACGCCAAAACATGCCATGAACGTGAATGTAAGGAGGATTGTGAAATTCTTATCGACTACTCTAATTTTAACAATAATGGTGATTTAAAAATCCCAAGAATATGGAAGGCTCATATTCTACCTGCATAACCTTGATGCCTAAGAGTTAATTATAAATATGACTAAGGTAAACCAGATTCTTAAGTCTAATATAACAACTTACATGTTAAATTAGGACATCACTTTTGCTCTAATAAAACTATCTATATGAAATTGTTCTCTGATATTGTCATAAAGTTATTTTAATTTAATTTATTTAATGTAATTTTTTTTTTTTCCCTAGAAGTCAGGCCAGTAGAATAACCGTTGATCAAATCATTGTCTCTTTGGCATACTGTGCGAAATGTAATATAGCTTGTCTCTGTATATATGTGTATATACTCCAGATGATGACCTTAATACGAAGGTCAAAACGTTGGGAAATTAAAATAATTATTTCTAACACGGTTGCAGTCTCCATAATTTGTCTGAAATGAATGCTGATCACTGTATAACACTAAAGGAAAGGATTGAGATACAGTATGTTTTCTGAAAGAAGTAATTTTTTTTTGTTTTTTTTTTAAACTTGTGCAGTTAGGGTACATGCTCAAAGATTAAAAATAAAGGTCTGTTGTGGTAGACATTTGAAGACATTGTTTTTTTCATTCGTAGTGAAACATACAGAGAAAGATCCATTTTAAAGAAGCTTCTGTGAGAATATAAATAATAAAGAATATTATTGCAAGTGTGTATTTATAGAAAAGCTAATTTTGGTGTTCTGAAATGGCACTTTAAGCTTACCTTGTGAATTCTTAAGAAATACAATTTAATAGCTAATTTTCTTCCTATCAACAAATTATCAGCATGGTTTCCATCTTCTAAAGATAATCGGTTTCCTCTAGCTTTCCCTGCTGTCTGCCAAGTTCCTTGTGACTGCCATCATTTTTACTTTATACAAAGTGGATGCTCTCTGGAAAAGATAATACAAGAACACCAGTCTTACATTAGCAACAGTAAATTTGAAAAATCTGGCTTGGCAGAGCATGGAATAGGTACAGACCACGACTTCCTATGGTCTGAAATATGCTTATGTCATGAATTGGTATAAATTTGAACATTTGTTCAAAGAATGTGCTGAGACTTTACTTCACCATCCCAACTTCAATTTGAATGACTGCCTCTCTCTATCTAAGATATGGGAAAGTCACACATCAATAATTTTTAGAGAGCTAATGAATTATCAATATTGCAAGTTTATTTTGCATTTGGTTAGACTGTAATAAATTTAGTTTAATCCTTTATCCAAGTGTGAGCAAACAAAGTTTGCACCTGACAAATATCTTCAGGACTGTAGCAAGGTGGTGCAACTGTTGGCAGGAGCAAAGGTGAACCAAGCTCTCATCATTCCTTGTCTCAGTATCTCCCACCATGTAAAGCACATGTCCGCAAGGACATATATAATGCTATGCATTGAGGGAAGGGCCACTACCCAGACCGGTTTCGACCTTTATTGGAGTCTCGTCAGTGGGAGGCAGACCCAGAGGTGGTGACAGTAAGTCAGAAGCAATAGAGAGGTCATATTTACCTATAAGAGTTGGCAACTCTTATAGGTAAATATGACCTTTCATCACACTGCCATAGAGGGTGTGATGATGGTAATACTAATAATCTAATTTTACTATGCTGGTTACCTTGTTGTTGGCTGTGCTTTATACTGCTGATTATTTGCAGGTCATATTTTGTACTATATTCCCTCCACCATTTTTTTTTCTTTTCTCCTACAACTTTTATTTAATGATTCTACTCATCCATTTAAGTCCCATTATTTAACCTCTTGAACTTGGGTTGTAGTCGGATACTGCTTTCCTCAAGAATCCCTTGCATATTTTCCATGTCCTATTAACAGTCTGCTCTCAGTTTCTTATGCCTTGGTACTTCTGCAAGCATTCCCTTGAGTTTGTTATAATCACTACTAGCTCAGCAGTTCTACATACAGTAAAACCCCTTTTTTACACTTTTCAGGGGCCTGATGGAAAAAAGTGCAAATAGCAGGAAATGTAAAAAAACATTAAAAAAAGGCTAAAAGATGACTTACTGCTAGTATGTGAGCCTACATACTAGATTAAAAATTTAATAACTGAAAATAAATGAATTTACAATATACTTACATTTATCTATTTAAAAAAATCTTTAATTGCTGATTGTTTTTTTTTTTTTTTTTTTTTTTTTTTTTTTTGACTTAGCGCCAGATTACTTTGCATTGAGTTCAGTGCTTGACCTGTTTTTTACTATCGTGTTCAAAGTGGACACGGAGAGTCCAAGATCTTATGCTAAATGGACACGTGTTCCAACATGCCAATTTACACGTCGCAGAATTGCCATCCTTTCTTCTGCCGAATTACATTTTCTGTCTTTTTTCTCCATGTTACTAACATGGATACTCCACCACCGCAAAGCAACTTTCACACACTAAATTACGTTGCAGAAATTCTGCAATAGCAATTCGTACTGTGATTGAAAAATCACGTTACAGTACTGCTGCATGCGCGCAAGTCACTGTGATGGCGGAAACGAAACTACAGCTGAAAGCAACGCCACCTGAGAACAGAAATGCGCAGATTTCCATTGAAACTGATTCAAAAATCGGTATTGCCACCGAGAAAAAAAACGCAAATCACGGGAAATAATGTCCACGTCAAGTTGTTAATGGCGGGAAAACAATACATCGTGAGAATAGGTCTTAAGACAGGACCAACAGAAAATGACGTAAATGGCAGGAAAACGTAATATATATATATATATATATATATCGGGGGTGTATATTCAGGGTGTGCAGTCTCATCCAGGGAATAGCAATATCACTGATATTATATTTTTACATTTATTCCAGTTAAAGACTCCCCTAATTGTTTCCTGGCTTTGTGTGATTCCTAAAATTAAACACAATATACCAATGTTTAATGAAGAGGACACGTTTCAACACGTAAACATTGCATCACCTTTGTGTTAAATAGCCCAGGTGTGTGTGTGTGTGTGGTCACAAATATGGACACCTTTGAGCCCTTTGAACAGATATACAGATGGTGCATCAGGTCAAATTCTTACTGTTCCAGCAGTTTTAAACCACCCATAACGAGGCAAGATGTGTGTGTGTGTGCCGAGACAGCAACATCCAGAAATCAGTGGCTGTGATTGGTTATTGTGTCAACCAATCCATTGAATGTTGTAATTTGTCATGAGTTGCTGTTTTCTGAGTTTCATCTGTTTTGTGTGAATTGTGAACTGACATGTTTAGGACACTGATATAGACGAGTTTTAATATATAATTTTGTAAAAATAATTTATAACATTTTTTGCCCATATTTATAATGGGGAAACAGTGTTGTTAATCTGCTGAATGTTCCATTTTCTGACATAGCTTTTGCAGATGTATGATTACGACTGTTAAAACCATTCGCCTAACCTCTGGTGGGGAAAAAAAAAAAAAGTCCTTACAACATCAAAGCTAGAGTCCTGTTGTTATTATTATCAATTAGGTTACAAAATTAAATTAAGCAGGAGAGCAACATGTTCACACAATTACTCTTATAAGTATACATATAAATTACAAAAAGTCAAATTACAACAATAAATTAAAACTATTCACAGGTGAATAGTTTTAACAATTGATCAGTAACTTTAGCATACCATGTAGATTGTAGTGCAGCTTGTTTCTTTGTATATATGTGTATACTGTAGATGATGGCCTTAATGTGAAGGTCAAGACATCGAGTGTTTATTATGCTTTATATTAAACTAAATTTTTCCTGTAATGCAGTAGTTGTTTCCATAATTTTCATGATATATTCTGATCACCGTGTAAGCATGAAGGAAAGGATAGAACAGATAATCTGTTTATGTAGTCTCATGTGAAATAATGGATAAAATAGTATCATAGTATTGAATTACTAAAGAAACAAATATCTTTACCAAAGAAATAATAGCACACAGCATAGAAAAACTTAAAACTAAGAAAGCACCTGGTATTTATCAATACCAAGTGCTGAATTCTTAAAAGCAGAAAGGAACAACCTTTGGAACCATTAAAAACATTATTTGAAAGGATTTACAAAAATGAAGCAATACCTACTGATTGGACCTAATCAGTCATAACTCCTATGTACAAAAAAGGAGATAAAACAGAATACAATAATTACAGAGGCAACAGCCTCCTCAGTATTCCAAGTAAGGTTTTTACAAAAGTACTCCAAAAACAAATATAAGCTATATATGTATATATAGAACTAGCATTAGGAGAAGAACAAGCAGGTTTCAGACCAGGAAGAGGCAGAATTGATCAATTATTCACCTTAAGACAGCTAATAGAAAAGACACTAGAGTACAACCGAAGTTGCTATATAAATTTCATAGACTTTTGTCAGGCCTTTGATTTAATCCGTAGAAGAGAACTATGGGAAACTATGAAAGAATTTGGAATTCCCAACAAAACTATAACAATAATAAAGAATCTGTACGTGTTTAAGGCCAGTAAGGCCTTAAACAAAGAAGACTCCAGAATCAAAATATATGGGAAAAATATAGCCTATTTAAAATTTGCAGACAACATTTCATTACTTGCAAGCACAGAAGAAGATATACAATGAATTTCTGATAAAGGAAGAATGTATACAATTTGGATTAAACCTAAATATAGACAAAACAAAAATTATGCAAATAGGAAAAAGAAACACCAACCTGAAAATTGAAATTCATAGTAAGAATCTAGAGCAAGTAGAAAACTTCACCCACCTCAGAGGAATAATTAAGTACAATGGTGAAATTACAAAAGATATAAATAGTCATGGATGCAGTCAAGCATCCCAAACTTATGGATGACTAAATAAAATATGGAAATCATCAAAATAGAGACATCAAACAAGTAACAAAAGTAAGAATCTATGATACAATGACCCTCACAATACTTCTCTATGGAAGTGAATGCTGGAATTTCAATAAAGCCGAAGAGAAAATATTAACTACTGAAATGGGTTGGCTAAGAAGATTGTTTGGAGTATCTCTGCTGGGTAGACTAAGAAACGAAGACACAAGGAAACGACTAAAACAAGAAATAACAATAATAGACCAAATCCAAGAAAGAAAACTGTGATGGTTTGGCCATATGACTAGAATGGGAACAGAAAGATTACCAACTAAAGTCCTGGATACAATGATGGAAGGTAAAAGATTCAAAGGATGGCCCAGAATTAGATGGATAGACAAAATAAAGAGGACCTGAAAACCAAATCACAACATTTGACACCAGGGACAGACAGAAGAGGAAAGAATTCGTTCGGCCTCATCATCATCCACATAGATGATGGAAGAGAGAAGAAGAAGAATAGTATTGAATTCCATTTCATTTTTTAAAACAGTTTACAGCACATGTATCTTTTCCACTGTACTTTTCTTCTTCAGCATCTTTCCATCAACTACTGGATTCAGGTCCCATAAATTTTCAGTAGTTTTTATGCTTAGCTAATGTCCACCATCTTATGTCAAACTGATAATATCTCCAACTTGTTCTTTGGCAATATTTCCTTCTCATTTCTTCTCTTGGTATCCACTCAGTGCTTATTTTGTCTCTCTTCCATCTGTCAAGCTGCTATATATGGCTAGCCCATCTCCATTTCCATGCTTTGTAATACTTCACAACAATATCCTCTACTCTTATCTGTTATTTTTAATTCTATCCCTTTTTTATGTGGAGCATTATTCTCTTCAAAGCTGTTTGGGCTACATGCAACTCTTTTCATGTTTTTTAGTTGTTGCCCAGTCCCACTTCCATTGGTAAACACTGGAATAATATACTGTGAAATAGTTTTCTTTTTTAAACATATAGGTAAATTAGGACAGATAATTATTTATGTAGCCAAAATGCTCATCCTACTGTGATTCTTCTATTTATTTCCTTTGCTTCCCCTTCAAACTAATTGTCCGAGATAAATATAGTAATCCACAATTTCATTAGGATCAATTGCTAATTTTAGTTCAACCTGATATGAACTTGTTATTAATTTTGATTTTGTTATGGTAATCTATAAACTTTTTTTTCCTGTTTTCTCTTTCAAGGTAATTTAGCATTTTCTGAACTTCTTGCTAATTTTTTCACAGAACAGTCAGTGGTGAACTATAGACTCAGATACACAAACATCATTGAAGAGAAAATTAAAATGTTTGAAAACAAGAACCAAACATTAGAGTTTCAGTCGCAAACTCTGAAGAATGCATCAATTGATTCAGCCAGAGAGACATGTGGTGAGGTTGTCTGTAAGGATGGAAAAATCAGAACTCTATGCTAGAATCAGGAAGTTAGAGAGGCAATCAAGGAAAAGAACAAAGCATGTTAAAAGTTTCTGGCAAGTAAGTGCTCATAAAATTGTGTTCATAGAGAATACAGAGAAAAATGTATGAAAGTGAAGCACTGTGTAAGGAGTAGCCATAGTATTCAACACAAAATACGAGGCTAATCTTCTTGAATGGCAGTCAGTCTCAAGTAGAGTAATGTGGGCAAATATGAGAATGGGGAACTGGACAATGAGACTTATTTGTGCCTATGGTCCCACAGAAGGTTCTACTAAAGTAGAAGTGGAGGAATTTTTTGAGGCTTTAGAAAAATCAACTGACACAATGAAAAAGGAAAAGTTGGTCCTTGTTGGGGATCTAAATAGTAGAGTAGGAAATGATTGTGAGACATACAAAAATATTTTGGGAAAATTTGGAGAAAAGAGCAAAGCTAATAATAATGGCAAATATCTGTTGGATTTCTGCTCAGGACATGGACTGGTTATTACTAACACCATGTTCCAACATAAAAATGTGCACAAATTCACATGGAGAGAAGAGGCTAGGAATAAGAAAAGTCTCATTGACTATGTTATTGTTGATAGTGATGTTTTCTCCCTGGTGCAGGACACCAGAGTGTACAGAGGATTTGAAATTGGAAGTGATCACTATTTAGTCTTGAGCAGGATAAAATTGAATTTCATATTGAAAAGAATAACATGTAAGAAAGTTTTAAAGCGAATAAAAGTTGAGCAGCTCTCAGATGTAAACTGTAGACTAAAATACAGAAATATTATTGAAAAGAAAATGAAAGAGTTTGAGAACAGGAATCAAACCTTGGAGATTCAGTGGCAAACTCTAAAGGAAACATTGATTGATTCTGCAAGAGAGGCATGTGGTGAGGTTGTGTGCGAAGATAAAAAAATCAGAACTCCCTGGTGGACACAGGAAGTTAAAGAGGCAGTGAAGGAAAAGAAGAAAGCATATCAAAAGTTCCTGGCAAATAAGTCAGATTTTACTCTTACAGAATACAGAGACAAATGTAAGAAAGCTAAACAGTGTGTAAAACTAGCTAAACAAAAGTCATGGGAGGACTTTGGCAAGAATATAGAAAATAAATATCAAGAAGGTGGCAAAATATTCTGGAGGTTGTTGAAGAAGCTTAGGAATGGAGGAAAGAGTGCTGTAAAAGGAATTAGAGATGATAAAGGTGAAATGAAAACAGGAGAAAAAGATATCCTTGAAGTATGGAGTAATTACTTTGAAAAACTGCTAAATGAAACAAGCAGTGATGACAGCACAGTGATAAAAAACACTGAACAGGCATGCAGTCAGGAATACATATCCATACTTGAAGTAGAAAAAGCTATCAAAGGCTTGAAATGTGGAAAGGCAGCAGGAGTAGATGATATTCGACCAGAAATGCTGAAGTATGGTGATATAAGAGTCTTACAGTGGCTGCACTGCATAGTTCAGAAAGCCTGGACAGAGGGACGAATTCCCGATGATTGGAGTAGAGCTCTCATAGTACCCATATATAAAAAGGGAAATAAAACTGAATGTGAGAATTACAGAGGTATTTCCCTACTGAGTGTTCCTGGCAAGATCTATGCAAGTATACTTGAGAAACGGTTGAGAAGAATTGTGGAAGAAAAGCTTGGTGAAGAACAAGCTGGATTCAGGCCAAATAGAGGCTGTCTGGATCAGATCTTCACTTTACGACAAATAGTCGAGAAAGCATGGGAATATAACAAAGATCTGTATTTAAGTTTTGTCGATTTGGAAAAGGCATATGACAAGGTGCCAAGAGAGAAGCTATTCAATACGCTGCAGTTATATGGTGTCAATGGGGCATTATATCAAGCAATACTTAGTCTTTATTTGAGTTGTGAGTCTGCAGTTAGAATTGAAGGAAGTACAGGAAGATGGTTTAATGTTGAATCTGGTGTGAGACAAGGATGTACGTTGTCCCCTCTGTTATTCATTATCTATATGGATCACATTATGAAGGAATGTGGTATTAAACCTGATATCAAAATTGGAGATGTTAATGTCAGCTCTTTGCTTTATGCGGATGATGTTATACTTCTAAATAAATCCGCTACAAGTCTGCAAGATTCTCTGACTAAATTGAATAGCTGTTGTAATAGATATGGTATGAAGGTCAGCAATAAAAAGACAAAGACAATGAAAATAGGCAGAATCATTGAAAATGTCAACTGTGTTGTGAATGGAAAACCTGTGGAACAAGTAAAACATTTCAGCTACTTAGGCACAATTTTTACTGAAGATGGTAAACTAAATATAGAAATAGACAACAGAATCAGCAAAGCTGGTATCGTGGGAAGTCAATTGAATAAATTCATATGGAATAAGAAAGAAATTAGTCGGAACACTAAATTAGCTGTATACAAGACTGTGTTCAAACCAATTTTAACTTATGGATCTGAGAGCTGGGTCAGAAGTAAAACACTTGACCAAAGACTAGAGACCGCAGATATGAGAGTCCTGAGAAAGATTAGAGGCGTGAACAGATGGCATCAATGGCAATATCATATTAAAAATGAGGATATTAGGAAAGAACTTGACATTGTCAGCATCCAGGAATGCGTTAGCAGAGCTAATCTCAGATGGTATGGTCACTTAAATAGAATGGGAGAGGAAAGATTAGCAAAACAAGTGTTCTCTGCCAGGTTGGCAGGAAAACGACCCAGAGGAAGACCAAGATATAGGTGGATTGATACGGTACAAAGTGCCTTAGACGATAGAAATATAAGATCTGATAATGTTGGAGTCTTGACAAGTAACAGACTGATTTGGAGGAAAATTGTAGATAGGAAGTTAGTAATGATGTAATTTTTTCATGTAGTACTGTCATATCCTGTACACCCCTTGAGGGTACATGGCAGGAATTTGATGATGATGATGTGTAAAACTAGCTAAACAAAAGTAATGGGAAGACTGTGGTAAGAACATAGAAAAATAAATATCAGGAAAGTGGCAAAAATATTCTGGAGGCTGCAAGAGATTTTAGTTTTGAATCCTGCTGTTGCATGGCTATTTGTGAATGTCATTAGTTGGAAGATGGATTTCATTGGCTGGTTTGAAACCATCACTACCCTGTTTATTATCTTCGTTTGGGAAATCAGATTATCTAGCCCTTAGTCCACCCATGCAGTGTTGAAATATATAATAGGTTTACAACCTTTTATTCATGTATGGGATAGTGATTCCACATTCAAGGATGAAAATTGTCTAATGCCTAAAGATTTTCACAAACATCGCATAGCTGAATTTGAACCAAAATAGGTTGGGGAGAGAGAGAGAGAGAGAGAGGTGCTATTCCACTTAGGTAACCAGATTAGCATATAAAATTATTAAATAAACATTTTTAGCACTACACCTGATTACTAATTCTTCAGTTTAATATTTTTCTTTTTCTATGCTGGTAACTTGCTAAAAATATATGATTTTTTCCATTGTAGTTATTTCTGCTGTTGTCATAGGATTAAGTTAGTTATTACATAAAAATTCATTTCACTCATAGATGAATAGGGGAAAGCATTACTGAACAACTTACTTTATTTCACACTAATTTTTAACAATTTAGGGAAGTCGAAGAGGAAGAGTTGGGAATTATAGTCAAAAATATTGAACTTGTGTCAATATTTTTGACTATAATGGCATAAGTGCATCATGGATTTTAAATTAAGAAATTAGTTATTTTTCATCTTTTCTGTTTTAAAGTTTTTGAAAAAAGAACATTAAAATTTAAAACACATTCCTAAACTTTCAAGTTTCCTACATTTCTTGTATAACTTTTGTATGTTCTTCAACTTATTCAGTTTTATTTTTATAAGTTTACTCATTTAAATTGACATGTGACATTTGTTATATAATTTGTAAATTCTTTTCTCTTTATATCTTAGCCTCTGAAAAGTTTGCCATCTGAATGTAATCAATCAGACATGCTATCTACTCATCCAGTAGATAATTTTTCATCAGAAGGATCTGCCATAAGTGAGGAAGGCAGTTCCTCAGCCACTAGTAAGGATCAGTCATCATTTCTTTTAGGACCACAGTATTCCAAAGATGAAAGCCAAAAGAACTTGTATTTTGTAGATTCAGTACAGAATGCTGAAGTTAATAATATACAATTTAACAAATTACATTTCAGTGGTATCAGTAAACATGATGAATTTGAATTTAATAATAAAGTGACTGAAGATTCAAAAAAGGCAACTGAGACTAAGGGAGAGGAAGTACATGGTGTGCCTTTGTTTCATCACGTGAAAGAAAGAGATGTACGTAATACCGTAATAAATGTTGATACACAAACAAATGCAGTAGTTAGTGCCACACAAAATTCTGATTACTGGCAGCAACAAAATGTATACATGGGTAAGTTTGTATTAAAAGTAGTTTTCTTGAAGATTTTACCATTTTTAAAATTAGCAGCATTTTATCATGATTTATTACATTAAAGCATCTTACAGCTCCTTTTCTATAGTTTCAGTGGAAGACTGAAAATCCATCTGACCAAACTTGTAAATTCAGGTTCCATGCCAGTTTGGTTTCTAAGCTCCCACTCATAACGCTGAAAAAGCTAGTAATGTTCATCTGATTTAACTTAAGTGTATCTGCAAACATCTGCTTTATCTATATATCTTCCTCATCCAAAGGTGTACTTTTGGAAAAGGAGTGGAGAAAAAAGAAAGGAATCATTTTAAACAAACATGTAGTAATTCATAATGTCCACAAAAAAAAATTATATTCTTGTTTTCAGCTTATTTTTTAGTCATGAAGATATTTCACCTGCAAACTTTTGTTTATGCATTGGTAAAATAAGAATAAAAACAAGAGTATAATTTCCAACTCAAAAAAAAAATATACTACAACTCTCACTGCAGTGAACTAATAGAGATAAAAAAAAGTTTGTAATAGTAAAAAGTTCACTCTAGGGATTTTTTTTTTTTAAGAAAATTAAAAAAAAAAGTGTTGATAGTTATATAACACCTCTCCCTCTCATTTGACAAACCCTACTCTACACAACTCACTTCAACCCACAGAACATCAACCCCATTGGAGGATGGCTTGGAGGTCAGAATTAAGGGCAGTGGTGGTTGATGTTCTGTGAGTTGTGTAGAGTAGGGTTTGTCAAATGAGAGGGAGGGGGTGTAATGCGCTATCATCTGCAAAAATGTGTATTGGGTTAGAGGTCAACTGAAGTAGGTCATTGATATATAGAAGGAAGAGGGTCGGTGAGAGAACTGAACCTTGTGGGACCCCAGCATTAGTTGGATGGTGAGAGGATAGGGTGCCATCTACCATCACACATAGTGTTTGTCCAGACAGGAAGCTTGCAATCCATCTGCAGAAGTCCTGAGACAGTCTAAATGATGGGAGTTTGCTTAGTAAGCCTGTGTGCCAGACCCAGTCAAAGGCTTTAGAGATATCAAGTGCAACTACTTGAGATTCGGCGAATTTCTCCATGGCATTTGTCCAGCGATGGGTGATGTATGAGAGTAGATCTCCTGTTGATCGGCTTCGACGGAATCTGTACTGGTGGTTGCTTAATAGTTGGGCACCTTCAAGGTGGAGTTGAGAGTTGATGGTTTTCTCCATCATTTTAGATAGGACTGAAGTGGCACACTCAGATAACCTCGTCAACTTCAAGCTAGTAAAACCCAATTCTGTCTTATTTCTCACAAAAAAGAACCATTTTCCTCCAACATTGTTTTTAATAACACTCAAATTCCCAGACAAGATGAGATCTGTCTTCTTGGAATTACCCTAACACCAAGCCTCTCCTGGCATAAACACATCACAATCATTGCATCCTCAGCTTCCAAAAAACTAGGTTTTCTCTTTCGCTCAAGACGTTCCTTCACCTCTAAACAGCTGTTAACATTATACAAATCTCAAATCCGTCCAGCTATCGAATACTACTCTCACATTTGGAGTGGGGCTCCTAAAAGCTCCCTCAAAATGCTTGACTCAGTACAGAGGAGAGCAATTAGATTGATAAAACCCCTGTGCCAAACCTGATCACATGCCTTTGAAATGTCGAGGACAGCTATGTGAGTTTCTCCAAATTTCGCAATGACTCGAGTCCATAGTTGGTATATCTCTAGATGGTTCAAGAGATGGTTGTTGTTGACCTCCATAATTTTTGAGAGAACAGAAGTGAGAGCAATTTGGATAGTAGTTCGTTGGTTTACTTTTATCACCATTCTTTGGGATGGACTGGATGTGGACCTGTTTCCATGTTGTCAGGTAGATGCCACTTGAATAGGATAGCTTGAAGAGACAATACAGGATAGGAGTTAGTTCTGGAGCACAATTTTTTTTAAGACAATAGGTGTGATACCCATTACCAGATGCCTTGTTTGTGTTCAGGTTAAGGATTCTTCAGTTTCATGAAGAATCTTCATGAAACTGAAGAATCTTCATGAAGAACCTTGTGTTGCCACAGTCATTCTGAAATGAAGTAAGCAGTAGGAAAGTGACAAAAAACTATTCAATACTTAATGGAAATCCTTGCTTAACTCTCAGGCAGTGTCTAGTAGCAGCTGCCGTGTTTAAGGTGCTCACGAAAGCTACTATTAGTTAGAAATTGTATTATATTATATTGTGGTGTTAATTAGAGTAAGTTAATTTTGTCCATAAATATAAGATACATAGTGTGGCACTTGACACCAATACAAAATAGAACAATAGCATCGAAATCATCATTGTTCAAGGATTCAACCTGAGGGGCTATGTGCAGTGCAGTGTCTGTGAAATGTGCTTGTTACTAAAGGTGGATAAACTTTGGTTCGAAAACAAGCGGTGTGAGAGTGTGCTGAAAATGTTATGAAAATGAATGTCAAGTGTGGTTTGGTCAAGAGATTGAAGGGGTAGTTGTAACAGATTTATGTATGAAAATATATGTGATAGTGTAGCAATAGTTAGGATTGAGAGAAAGAGAGAGAGCAAGGGTAAAGTAGCAAGATTGAGAGAGAGAGAGAGAGAGAGCAGCAAAAGTGACACGATAGAGAGTAAAATTGACAAGATTGAGAGATAGAGAGAGAGGGAGGATAAATGGGACAAGATTGATAAAGATAGAGAGAAGGTAAAATTGACAAAGATTGAGAGAGAGATGGAAGGAGGGTAAATGGGACAAGATTGAGAGAGAGAGATGGAAGGAGGGTAAATAGCACAAGATTGAGAGAGAGAGAGAGAGAGTGAAGGTAAAATTGACAAAGATTGAGAGAGAGAGATGGAAGGAGGGTAAATGGGACAAAATTGAGAGAGAGAGAGATGGAAGGAGGGTAAATGGGACAAGATTTAGAGAGAGAGATGGAGGGAGGGTAAATGGGACAAAATTGAGAGAGAGAGAGATGGAAGGAGGGTAAATGGGACAAGATTGAGAGAGAGAGAGAGAGAGATGGAGGGAGGGTAAATGGGACAAGAGAGAGAGAGAGAGAAAGGTCAAAATGACAAGAGAGAGAGAGGGTGGAGGTTTAAGTGACAAGATTGAGAGAGAGAGAGAGAGAGAGAGAGGTCAAGATTGAGAGAGATTGACATAGAAAAAGGAGATGACTGAGAGAGAGAGAGAGAGAGGTCAAAATGTCAAGATTGAGAGAGATTGACATAGAAAAAGGAGATGATTGAGAGAGAGAGAGAGAGACTGACAGGATAAAAGTGACAAGATTGACACAGAGGAAAAAGTGACAAGATTGAGAGAGAATAAAAGTGACAATCAGAATAGAGTATGAAAGATGGAATAAGTTCTGATCACTTGCCTTAGTATCTCCCATAATGCAAAGCATGTCTCCTTGTGGACATGTATAATGCTATGCATTAAGGGAAGGGCCACTACCCAGACCAGTTTCGACCTTTATTGAGGTCTCATCAGTGGGAGCCAGACCCAGAGTGGTGATACTAAAGTGGAAGTAATGCAGAAGTCATATCACCATATATTGCCAAAAGGTATCAACATCTTATTATTAAAATTCTTTGGATTAGAGATAGTTTATGGAAGTTTTTTCACTTGGCTATGCTACTAATTATATATTTGGTTTAATCCTTTATCCTAAATCCTTGGGTAGCATAGCCAAGTGGAAAAAAAACTTCCATCAATTATCTCTAATCCAGAGAATTTTAATAATAAGGTGTTGACACCTTTTGGCTGGTATATGGTGATATGACCTCTCCATTACGTCCACCTTAGTATCGCCACCTCTGGGTCTGGCTCCCACTGATGAGACCTCAATAAAGGTCGAAACCGGTCTGGATAGTGGCCCTTCCCTTAATGCGTAGCATTATACATGTCTGCAAGGAGATGTGCTTTGCATTATGGGAGATACTAAGGCAAGTGATCAGAACTTATTCCACTTTTACCACGAGTTGTCCCAGTCCTGAAAATACTCCAGGCGCAAACTTTGTTTGCTTACACTTGGATAAAGGATTAAACCAAATATATAATTGGTAGCATAGCCAAGCGAAAAAACTTCCATCAGTATGAAAGATGGTGTGCTTGCACGGAGCACTACATAAGATGAAGTGTGAGCTAGAGCAAATTCAGAAATGTCTGGCGAATGGATCAGCAGAGAACAGAAAGAAAGGTGCAAAAAAAGAGGGAGAGAGAGGAAGCTTGGCTAAGTGAGAAAGGACAAGTAAGGGGAGAATCTTGTATGGCAATTCCATTATAAGAGGTGTGCTTGATGAGAGAGTTAAGAAATCATGTTTCCTGGGTACAAAGATTAATGACGTTAGGCTATTAGAATGCAGAAAATCAAAGTGAAGGAGTTGATTGTTTTAGCGGGAATGAAGATTTGAAAGAAGAGAAGTATGCTATGCAGGAGGAAATGAAAGAGTTACTGTAAGTAGCAAAAGCAAAGAGTGAGGCTTAAGATAGTTTGACTGTTGCCATGATAACAAATGAGTTGGTGCATATCATGCAGGAGGAATAACATGGAGTGTGTGTGTGGAGTGAGTTTGATGGATGAAAGGACTTACACAAAGTGGATGGTTCGTACTCCAATGGATTTGTTGTTCAGTGAAGTGAGATTAGAGGTGCAAAATCAGGGAAACTAAAGCTATTAGAGGAGAGGCTATTGAGTGACACCACAGATATCATCAGCAGCCAGATTGGTTTGAAAGCACCAGTTCTTGTCTGATCACTGAAGTTAGCAAACCTGAGCCCAGTTAGTACTTGGGAGTGTCACCCTTGAAATCCCAGGTGGTGCTGGCATGACACTTTCTGTTGTCAGTAGTGTGGCTGAGTGGTCTAAGGCACTGGTTTAAAGTACCAGTCTCTTTGAAGGCATGGGTTCATGCCTTCGAAGGTTTTTTTGAGTCATAGTCAAGGTACTGGATAAGTTTCTCAAGATCAAAATACAGGAATGGATAGACAAAAATCAGATACTATATGGGGGACAATATGGTTTTGTGAAGGGTGGGTTGTACCTCAGTAATTTGCTCATGTTTTATAATATAGTGATAGCTGAGTTGTATAAAGATAATGGAGTTTTTCAGTAATACTACTGGATTTTGCAAAAACTTTTGACAGGATACCATATGGAATTCTAATCGGTGAATTGCAGCACATGAAAATGGATATAAAGTTGGTGAAGTGGATAAGAGCTTGGTTGATGGAGAAAAAACTTCAGAATAAACTACTCAGAGAGTAGTTTATTCAGAAGTAGAGTCCAGTAGAAGGCCTGTGACTAGTGGTGTACTACAGGGCTCTGTTCTTGGGCCACTACTATTTAATTTGTTCATTAACAATATAGGAAAGGATCTGAGAGAAACTATTCAGTTGTTTGCTGATGATGCAAAACTGGGTAGATCAATAGTTAATACAGATGATGTTAATATTTTGCAGGATGACTTGGGTAGACTGGCAGTATATGCAAAGGAGATTGGATGTCAGTTTAATGTGGCAAAGTGTAAGGTTATGTATTTTGATGTGAAAAGATTACTAACTGTATACCACATTGATGGAACTGTACTCCAGGAAATTGATGAAACCAAAGATTTGGGGGCATTAGTGAATAGGGAGTTAAAGTTTAGAGTGTACATTGCAATAGTGTCTAAAGCAGCTCATTGGATTAGATTACACAGTTATTACTGAAGAATACTCTGATGAGCAGAAACAAGCAGATTATTATACATCTTTATTGAGCCTTGGTATGATCACATTTTGACTACTGTGTGCACATATCTGGCCACCTGAGTTTCTTAGTGATGAGAAGAAAGTGGAGAGGATCCAGAGGCAAGTGACAGATGGTATCAGGTCCATGGATTGAACCTTACAAGAACAGGTCAAGGATTTGTAGCTTATAGAAATTGGTTGACAGGAGGAAAAGGGGTGATATGATTGAGATATTTTACTTGGAGAGTGGTGAATGAATAGAATAGATTGACAGTCTGTGGGTGGCATGACTGTGAACGAGTTCAAAGCTGACTATGATAGATACTGCAAGAATGTTGCAAAGTGTTAACTTAGTAATTCTACTATTTCGACTGATTCAGTTACTTTCCCACCATTGGCTTTCCTTAAAATCATTCTGCCATATACATTTTTTCTTTTACTTGTAGCATTTCAAAAGAACTGTTTGGGATTCTCTTTAGCCTGCATTGCTAACTTCGTTTCATAATCTGGTTTAGCCATTCTTACCACACTAGTTACCCTTCTTGTCTGTTCCTTGTACTGTTCATGTGTCTGCAGGTCACCCTTCTCCTTAAATGATGTTTAAGGCCTCCCTCATGAGTCTAAAGACTCCATGGAGTAGTCCATAATAATAATAATCATCATCATTGTTATTACAGGCAACTCCAAGGAGTTCTTAAATTCATCCCTCGATGAGACTAAGGATCTAAACATCATGTCAAGAACTATCCAACATTTGCGCAGTATCTAGCATACTTTACTTTGAACTCATTCACAGTCATGGCACCCAAAACAGAGTATGGCAACCTATTTCACCCATTCACCTTCACTACTTCCCAAGCAATAAACCTAGTTCTAACACCCTTGCTAATTACACTCTTACTCAGTTTTCATGGATAGCCCCTTAGTTCTCCCACCACCACACCTATTCTGAAAAATATCCTGTGAATTAATCTTGTAAAAACCCCTCAGTAATTTGTATGTCTCAATCAATATCACCCCTTTTCCACCTATCAGCTAGATTCTGTAAACTGCAAATCTTCAACCTGTTTTCATAAGGTTCATTCCATAGACTTGCTACCATCTTCGTCACTCACCTCTGGATCCTCTTGACCACCTCATCATCACCAAGAAACCCTGGAATCCAGATCTGTGTGCGGTAGTCAAGATGGGGTCTTATTGAAGCTCAATAAAGAGGAACAATAACCTGCTTGTCTCTATTCGTCAAAGTATTCTGAAGTACAGATCACTTACCCAAGTGATCTGATGAGCTACTTTAGCCACTTTTGCTATGTGTCCCCTAAACTTTAACTCCCCATCCACTAACACTACCAAGTGTCTGACTTCGTCAGTTTTGTGGAGTACAGTTCCACCAGTGTGGTATACAGCTGACAATCTTTTCACCTGATATTTTTCTCCTTTGCCCAGTCTGCCAATCTGTCCAAATCATACTGCAAAATTTTGAATTCATCTGTATTAACTATTGCTCTACCTAATTTTGCATCATCAGAAAATAACTGAAAAGTCTCTCTCAGATCCTTTCCTATATTGCTAATGAAAAAATTAGACAGTAGTAGTTCAAAAATAGAAACCTGCGACATGCTATCACAGGCCTTCTTATGGACTCTACTCCTGAATAAACTATTCTCTGATATCTCTCCATCAACCATGCTTCTATCCATCTTACCAACCCTATATCCATCCCCATGTGCTGCAGTTTACTGATTAGCGCCTTTGCAAAGTCCAGCATTATCGCTGTAAACCCCTAAATCCAACTCAGTTGTCAAAAGCATGTTCCCCCCACCCCAATACATTGTTCCATTTCCATCTATATCCATTCCTGTATTTTGCTCTTGACCAACTTTTCCAATACTTTAACAACTACTCCTGATATGCCGATCGATCGGTAATTTGCTACATCAGTCTTGGAGCCTCCTTTATGCTGTGGAACTGTCCCCCCCCCCCCCCCCCAAACTAACCCAGAACTGAGACTTAGATTACACAATATGGTCAAGGGCACTGACAATTCCCTTGCCGCTTCTTATAAAACTCAAGCTGGTATAGTACGCCCACAGATACGAGACCATTCGACACTTCTGTGCATGTCAACAGGAGAATCTATTACGAAAATAGGGTAATCAATCCATATTGTGAGATGAGTTGTTTATTATTACACATCAGAAAATTAACTTCTCTTTTATGATCATTGTAGTTTGTAAAGTGGTAACGATTTTGCTTGTATAACAGTTGGAAAATTTTATCTATAATGCATGTGATTTCGTGTGTTGTTGAACAATTCATTCATCGCCTTATTTCTTTCTCCCCTTCAACATGAATTGACTCTCTTCTTGGCAGTCTGCCAACGAGAGCTCTCCCTTATGTGGTTGGACTATATACCATTCAATCCCACAGCTGTATTCACATAAGGTTCTGTAATATGCTGCACCTCCATTTCATTTGCCTCAATTCCCATATAAGCCTTTGGTTTTCTCATTCAGGTGGATGATATACTCTTGCAATTCTTGCAAGAGTGTTAACTTAGTAATTCTACTATTTTGACTGATTCAGTTACCTTCCCACCATTGGCATTTCTTAAAATTATTCTGCCATATACATTTTTTCTTTTACTTGCAGCATATCGAAAGACCTGTTTGGGATTCTCTTTAGCCTGCATTGCTAACTTCCTTTCATAATCTGCTTTTGCTTTTCTTACCACTTTAGTTACCCTTCTGGTCTGCTCCTTATCTGTTCATGTGCCTGCAGGTCACCTTTCTCCTTAAATTCTCTCCACAGTTGTTTCATTTTTTTTTTTTTTTTTTTTTTTTTCCAGCTTCAGCCTAATGGTGTGATTTAACCATTTAACTCCCAATTGATTTACTCTCCTGACTCTAAGTATGAAGTCTGCCATTACCTCCTTCAAATGCTCCTTTAACATTTCAGGTGCACTATCAACATCCAGCCCTTCCAGTTTTACATACCATAGTACCGATCCAATCAATTTTCTAAGCTTGTCATACTTACCAGCCCTGTAATTCCACATATACCCTGTCTTAACTGAAAATTCCACAGATTTCACCACCTCCCAGGTCAAGGCCATATGATCAGTCTCACCAGTTGGTGGCAATGTGGTCATATTCGTTATGGACAAATTCTCAGATGCAGTTACTAGATCAAGCACTCTCGAACCCCTAGTATATTCCATTACATGCTGTCTCAGGTAATTATCCCCTAGTAACTGCACAAAATCCATTTCCTTCCTCCCATGTGTGTCCTCTCCTCCTTCCAATCTATGTTCCCATAGTAAAAAACCCCGTTAATAATGCCAGTAATAATACCAATGAAGCAACTGAGTGTGAGCATGTGCAAAAAAACCTAGTAGAACTGCTTGTAACTAACTAGAATGAGATAGTTAATATAAAGCTTCAGGATAGTGGTGGGCCTAAGGGACTTTTGAACTTTATGTACACTAATGCCAGGAGTCCCATTTGGGGACACCTGTAACCTCCATTGGGCACTTCCACTGGTGGCAGATCTGGGAAGCTCGTCATAGTTTACTGTGAAGGGTAGGAGGGAAATAAAATACCTCCCACAGACCAACAGGATAGCACTTCTTTCATGGGCCAGTCTGGGGGCCTCAAAGGTGGCAGCCCCACCATCACCAGACTCAGATGCTGAAGGCTAATCTTTACACACCTTAAAATTTCACCCATTATAAGAAACAGAGAGCTGAACTGCCTAAATAGTTAAAGACAAAGCGAGGAAAAAAGTACATGAGATACGGAACATGGAACATTAAAAGTCTACATGGAAAAGAAAACGAATTAATAGATAAATTAAAAAATCGAGACTGGATTTGCTAGCAGTCACAGAAACAAAAAAGAAAGGTCAAGGTTGCCAAAAAATGAAGGATGTCTATATATGCATACTTTTCTATTCAGGGGTAAACCCAAGAGAATGGGGAAAACATGGGGTAGCATACATAATTAAACCAGATCTCAAAGAATATATTATTAAATGGCAACTAATAAATGAAAAGTTGTTGACAATCACTATAGATTTTAAATCAGATAACCAAGTATTCACTGTAATTGTTGCATATGGCCCAAATGATAAGAGTAGACGAGGAAACGAAATAAGTGTTGAGATCACAAGGAGAAATAACCCGGAATAATAATGGAGAAAGAATAATATATCTTTGCCTAATAAAGAAATTAAAGATGCATTCTTCAAACTCTTACAAAAAACAAAATTGAAGAAGTTCAAGGGCATATTATACTACTAGGAGGCCTTAATGGCCATGTAGAGAATCAAGTAGACAAGGAAATGAAACAAGTGTTGGGATCACAAAGAGAAATAACCCGGAATAATAATGGAGAAAGAATAATAAATAATCTAGTAATAGCGAATACTATGTTTAAGCATAAAGAAATCCATAAGTTTACCAGGGAAGAGCCCAGTAGAAATGAAAAATCTATAATTGACTATGCCATCATAAGCAGATTGTACTGGAAGTATACAAAAATTGCAAGAGTCTATAGACTTTTTCATTTTTTATTTCAGGTCCTGAAATAGGCAATTACCACTACTTATTAGTATTGGAAATGACCCATAAAATAAAAGTTGAAAAATGTAGAAAAAGTAGCAAAGGAATAAATGTTAAGATAAAGAACTACAAACTAAAGAAAGAAGAAATAGCCATTGAGTATAAAAGTAAAATAGAAGAGAAGATGAAAGAAGTAGAAAAAGAGAGAGAGATATATATGAAGACCAAGATGTAGAAAGCCTATGGTACAGGTTCAAAACACTTCTAGAAACAAGCAAAGAAATTTGTGGTGTATCATTAAATAATAAACAGAAGAAACATAAAACACCCTTGTGGACTGAAGAACTAAAAGAAAATTAAAAAGAAAAAGCAATTGTGGAAGAGAGATATAACATCAAAGCTGCAGGGTGATAGAGAACTATACAACCAAAGAAATAAAGTTAAAACCTTAGTGAAAGAAGAGAAAAGAAAATGCTGGGAAGACTTTAGAACAAAATTTTGAAGGAAGCCAAAAACTCTTCTAAAATGTTTTAAGAAGAATGAGGTCAGAGAAAGAATGCCCCATAAAGTTTTATCAAAAATAAGGATGAAAAGTTACAAATTCCGAAGACATCATGGAAAGGTGGAAACAGTACTTCCAAGAATTATTGGAAGATGCAGGACACAGAAAAAATAGAACCCTAAGAGATGCGAGCAAAATAGAAGATCAAAGTGAGGCAATTCATGTAAATGAACTGTTAGCAGCAATAAATAAAATAAAACTGGACAAATAGCAGGCCATGACCAAATAACACCAGAAATGGTAAAGAATTTAGGAACAAAAGCCATAAAATTTCTTTTACATCTATTCAATGTCGTATGGAAAAAGAAAATTATTCCCAAAGACTGAGAAGTAGCAATAATAATTTATATTTAAGAAAGGAGATAACCGTAAATGTGAAAAACCATAGAGGGATTTCGCTTTAAAGTGTTCCAGGAAAATTGTATTTTAGAAGAGAGGCTTAGTAACCAAATAGAGGATGCACTGGATGAAATGCAATATGGCTTTCTTTCAAAAAAAAATAGCACACATGATCTTATCTTCAGTCTTAGACAAATATCAGAGAAAACATTGGAATATGGAAAAGAACTACAATATTTAATAGATTTCGATTTCGAAATCTATTAAATATGCATGTAGTTCTATTACTATGGCTGTACAAAGTCATAGAAATTATGTAAGAACCTATAATAATAGATCAAAAGAATTTGAAACAAATGTAGGAGTGAGGCAAGGCTGTATTCTCAGCCCTCTTCTTTTCATTATAGTAATGGATGAAATTTTAAAGGCATGCTAAACAAAAACAAAAAAGTTCCACCTAGGATACAGGAAACTGAAAGAAACCAGGATTTTGCACATGGCTTTTGCAGATGATGTAGTGATTCTAGCAAATACAGCTGAAGATTTGCAGTGCAACATCAACATTTAGTGTGAAGAAACAAAGAAAAGGAATATGACCATAAATATAAATAAAACTAAAACAATGATCATATCTAGAAACCAATCAAAACAATAAAAATAGAGAACCATCAACTGGAACAAGTTCACTCCTTTAAATACTTGGGATCATATATACAAGAAAATGGTAGACTAGACATAGAAATTAACAACAGGATAACTGGGAGAACAAAGCTATTCTATGCAATGAAAGGCCCACTCCTAGATAAGAAAGAAGTTATCCAGAAGAATACCAAAATGGCAGTATACCATTCAGTGTTTGTACCAACATTAACATATAGTTGCAAGTCTTGGCATTTAACAACAGAAAATACAAATAAACTATAAACAATTGAAATGAAATATCTTAGGAAAGTGGCGCAAAAAACAAGACTAGACCGAATAAGAAATCAAGCTATAAGAGACAGCCTTCAAGTTGCACCTCTGAACCAACTCATAACACAAGCCCAAATGAGGTGGTTTGGACATCTTAATCGAATGGAAGAAGGAAGAATAGCAAAAACTGTATATGAAAGCCAGAAAATAGGAAAAAGAAACATAGGCAGGCCCAGGAAAGATTGGCAAAAGGAAATTAAAGAAAAGAAGGGAATTAACTTGAAAGAAGCAAAAGAACAAGCCTTGGACAGGATGGCATGGAAATCTCTTTGGAAAAATCTCGATGCTTAATATCACAAGAAATCATAGACGAAGAATGCCAGGAGCATTCGGAACAAGGGGATGAGATTTTGGCATTGGTTAGGTCTTCTTGGCCAAAGGTTATTGGTATTAGTGAGACATGGCTGACAGAAAATGGTGTAGTAAGTGTGATACAATGTGAAGTATACAGTATTTTCAGGGAGGATAAAGAGAAAAGAATGGGGGGAAATGGTATTGATAATCAATGAACTGCAACCAATGGGAATAGGAGTTCAACTGGAGGTCAGTGAAAATAGTGCATTTGATGTGAGATAGGCCAACGGGACAAAATATACAGTTGGATGCTGCTGTAGACCAGGGGATGCGAAGGACAATGAGGATAGTATGCATTGGCAAATAAGCTCGAGTAATTATTATGGGGGGGGGTTTCAACTATGGGAACATAGACTGAAGGAGGAAGGGCACACATGGGATGAAGGAAATGGAATTTATGCAGTTACTGAGGAATAATACTTAAAGTAGCATCTGTGGAATACTTTGGGGATTTAAGAGTTCTAGATCTGGTAATTACATCAGAGGAGTCTGTAACCAATATTACCACATACTGCCAATTGGTAAGAGTGATCGTGTATTCTTGACATGGGAGGCAGCTAAATGTGTGGAATTTTCAGTTAAGAGGGTGGAATTACAGAGCTAGTAAATATGACACACTAGGAGATTGGAGCAATGACATGCCATGGGAAACTGCAAGGGTTGGATGTTGATGGTGCATGGGAGGTGGTAAAGGAGTGGTTGAGGGATATTAAAGCATAGAAGACTATAGCTAGAGCCAGGAGGATAAATCAAGTGGGTAGAGTTATGGATGACTATCACCATTAAGCAGGAGCAGCAACAACAAAAAAAATGTGGAGAGAACTGAAAGAGAAAGGTTGATAAGTAGGCACATGTCCAATACAAAGCACAGGGAACAAATATGGGAACAAAAGCAAAATCAGAGTATGAGAAGAAATTAGCAATGTAGACCAAAGATAATCCCAAAGAGTTCTTTTGGTATGTGGCAAGTAAAAGGAAAAATTATTATGGAAGTATAATTTTGATGAATGCCACTGGTAGGGAAGTAACTGAAGCATGCAAAAATTGTTGAATTACTAAGTGAACACTGTGCAAAGAGATATTGCTCTAGCAAGGGCTAATATGGAAATAGGAGTAGATGAACTGAAAGTGCATGATATATTACAGAATCTTGATGTGAATACAGCTGTGGGATTAGATAGTATAATCCCACAGCTTGAGTGTTATAAAAGGTGCTAGGGAATTTGCTGTGCCTTTGACCACGTTGTTTAAGTGTCAGCTCTAGATTGGTCCCAAGGAAGTGGAAAGAGAGAAAAATAGTTCCACTGCATAAAGGATGCTCCAAGACTGAGGTAGCAAATTACCAATTGCGTCTCAGGAGTGGTGGTCAAGGTATTGTGGAGGTTGGTAGAAGAATGGTTAGACAGGACTGGAATACTATATGGGGGGGCAACATGGTATGGGGAAGAGGAGTCATGCTTCCGTAACTTACTTTTTATAATACAGTGACAGCCGAGTTAGATAAAGGTAATTGGTTTACAGTAACATTGCTTGACTTTGCAAAGGCTTTACTTGGAATTCGGATAAATAAATTGTAGTACATGGGAATGGATGTGAATTGGTTAAGAGGGTGGTTGATGGAAAGATACCAGGCAGTCGAGGAGTAGTCCAGTAGAAGGCTTGTGACTAGTGCTGCACTGCTCTGTACTTGGGCCACTACCATTTAATTTGTGCATTAATGATATAGAAAATGATCTGAGAGAAAATATTCAGTTATTTGCCAATGATGTAATATTGGAAATAATTAATTTTTAATTATTTAATAGAGCAATAATTAATAAATATGATAAAATTTTTCAGGATGATTTAAATTGTATGAGCAAAGGAGAATGAGTGTCAGTTTAATTTGGCTTTAAAGTGTAAGGTTATGCATTTTTGGGTTGAAAAAATTACCAGCTATGTACCATATTGATGGAACTGTACTCCACAAACTAATGATACTAGAGATTTGCTAAGACCTTATCTTGACTGTTGTCCACAGATCTGATCATTTGGGTTTCTTGGGGATGAGAAGATGGTGAGAGGATCCAGAGGCGAGTGATCAAGATGGTGGCAGGTCTGTGGAATACACCTTATGAGGATAGGTTGAAGATTTGTGATTTACAGAAATTGGTTGATATGTGGACAAGGGGTAATATGATTGAGACTAGAGTCTGCAATCCACATACTTGCAATCTGTCCTCCTAATCTAAATCCCATAATCTGGATGTAATCTTTGTAACCCTTCAAAAGATTTTTACTGGATTAATATAGAGTAAATTTTTCAGAACAGATCTGGTTGTGAATGAACTTGGGACTAGCCTTGGAAATTGAGGAAGAGCATGATTAGCAAGGTTTTGAAAACTAGATTTTTTTTGCTTGTAGTTGGTGAATGATTAGAATAGATTACCAGAGTCTATGGTGAGCCATTACTGTGAATGAGTTCAAAGCAGAGTATGATAGACATTATGTGAATATTGGATAGTATTTGGCATATTGTTTAAGGCCTCACTTGATGAATCTATGGCTCTATGGAGTTGCCCATGTAATAATAATATTTGCAGTTATATTTTCACAATTCTTCAAATTACATCGCCTATCTTTGAAGCAATAACAAAGTTAACATTGAATTTAGGCTTAGAGTAAATTGCAAATCAGAGAGTTTTCTAAATTATTACTGTATTAAACTAATTATGAACAACTTAGTAATATAGCACAAAGAATGATGTGTAAACAGTGATAAAAGTATTATCTGCTAATATTTTTTTTCTCATAAATGAGAAAACATTTTTTTTCTTACATTCACTTCACTTTGTAAAAGTGAAGGGAAAATTTTACAAAGAATGATTAACCACAGATTTTCTAAAGAAATGAGCACATGAAGATCATTCAGTCATCAAGCTAATTAAAATGAAGAAACTAAAGTACCAAGAGTAACTTATCTGAGTTCATGAGATGAAGATAATGAATCCCTTAAGAAGAAAGTCAGTTTTACTGTGCCACAACATTCTTTTTATGCACACACAAATCATTTCTGTTCATGTCTTTTCTTTTGTTGCAAAATATAAACACAACTAATATAACTGCAAATCTACAAAAGTTAAGCATATCAATTGATTTATAATATATCAGTCAAAGGGTTGCTTAATGGGGTCAAAGCTAAATAACTGGAAGGAGGTTTCAACACAGCCTTACAAAGAATGCAGAGCATCTGAGTCTGACTTAATGTCCAATCCTCACCTTCTCATGGTGCATCCTGATAGTAGGTATTGACCTGGATACTCGAGGAAATAGGATGGACTGGCAATTTGGGATTTAGATGACCAAATTGGATATCAGGATCAGATTTTCACTCTAACACAAATAGTTGAGCAATCATGAGAATACAATAAAGATCTATATTTAAGTTTTGTAGATCTGGAAAAAGGCATGTGAGAAGATGCCAGGATGTTCGAAACAGACATTATATCAAGCGGTGCATAGGCTGGTGAGAATTGAAGGATGCCCACAAAGGAAGATGGTTATGTAAAATCAGGTATGAGACAAGTGCACATTATCTTGACTATTATTCATCATCTATATGGATCACAAATTTAAGAAAAGTGGCATTAAAGCTGATATCAGAACTGGAGATGTTAATCTCAACTCTTTACTTTGTAATATAATGTTATACTCTTAAACAATTCCATTGTAAGTCTGCAAGATTCCTTAATTAAATTGAAATTGCTGTTAACAAATTTGGTATGAAAATGTGCAATAGAAAAGTCAAAGACTATGAAAATAGGCAGTATCATTGAAAATTTGCTACATTATGAATGACAAAACCTATAGAAGAAGTAAAATATTTCAGCTATTTAGGCAAACGTTTTAGTGAAGATGGCTTATTAAATATGGAAATATAATAGAATAAGGGAAGCTGGTATCATGGAGAGTTAAACCCAATAAATTTATTTGGAATAAAAGAGAAATTAGTCAAAACACTAAATCAGCAGTACACAGGAGAGCTCTGAAACTAGTTTTAACTTATAGATTTGAGTGAGTTAGAAGTGAAACAGTTGATCAAAGACTAGAGATTATAAATATGAGAAAAAAAAATTAGTAGAGTGAATTGGTATCATCAGTGGCATTAAAAATGAGGATATTAGGAAGAAACTTGAGATTGTTAGCATTCAGAAATGTGTGAGTCGAGTTAATATAAGGTAGTATAGTTGTGCAAATGAATAGAAGTGCCTTAAAAGACTGAAATATAATATCTGATACTATTGGAGTACTGGCACGTAACAGACTAATTTGGAGGAACATTGTGGAGGAAGACTATGATCTAGGTGGATTGATGATCCTTAGATGAAAGAAGTGCCTTAGAAGAACAAAACACGTAGGTGGTCTGAAAAGTTCTCAGCCTCGACCATAAATGGCAACACTCTCGGCAAGATTTTTTTTTTCTAAGTTGGTACATCTGTGATAAGCATCCATGTGAAATTGCAAGTCGTTCTATAAAGTAGTTTGTTTTATACAGCTGTCTGAACCCAAAGTGTTGTCTATATCCCTTGAAATGGATAAAATTGAGTATCGTACAGTTATAAAATTCTTTGTAAAAGAAGGTTTAACGGCAAAAGAAATTCATTCAAAGGTTATAAAAGTTTATGGGCACTATTCTACTTCGTTTTCGACAATTAAGAAATGGGCTGCCGAGTTTAAACGTGGCCGTACCAGCCTTGAAGATGATCCACGTGAAGGACTTCCAAAAAGTGTAACAACACCAGAAATCATTGATCAGTGCACAATATAGTATTGAATGACCAGCGAGTCAAAGTGCGTGAAATTGCTGAGACTGTAGCCATTTCAAAAGAACGTGCAGGATATATTTTGCAAGAAGAATTGCAAATGTTTTTGATCTGCATGGCACCCATCTTTGTGCAAGATGGGTGCCATGCAGATCAAAAACACACTCACATGAAAATCTCTGACCAGTGCTTGGAGCATTTTAACAAGAATAACAAAATTTAATAAGATTTAACAAGTTTTAACAAGATTTTGTGTGTTGATTTATTACTATGGATGAGACTTGGATTCACCAGTACACACCAAAATCCAAATGCAGTCAAAACAGTGGACAGAAGCAGGTTGTTCAGCGCCAAAGAAGACGAGGTCATGGCATTGGTGTTTTGGGATGCTATAGGCATTTTGTTTAGAATTATCTTGAAAAGGGTAAAACAGTAGCCAGGGAATATTATTCTGATCTCTTAACCAGACTAGACGAAAAAATTCGTGAGAAAGATCCGGTTTGCAGAAGAAAAAATATCATCTTTCATCAGGACAAATCACCTGCCCACAAAGGTGTTTTGGCAATGGGAAAATTAAGGGATCTGCACTATGAATTGTTGGAACATCCACCCTGTTCCCCCAGATTTTGCTCCCTCTGACTTCTGTCTCTTTCCAAAACTAAAACCTTTCCTTGCTGGTCAGCGTTTTCTTTGAATCAAGAGGTGATTGCAGCTGTAGAGGAGTATTTTGCAGATCTTACCGAGAACCACTTCTGGAACAGGATAATGGTGCTGGAGCATCACTGGAATAAATGTAGTAGTCTTAATCGAGATTATGTTGAAAAATAAAAATAATTTTGAAATTATAAAGTAATTTTTTCATTGTTAGGCTGAGAACATTTCAGACCACCCACGTATATCATCATCAAATTCCTGATATGGCAGTTTGCAGAATATTGTGATAGTACTACATGAAAATTTTACATCGTTACCAATTTCTTGAGTCTCCATCACTCAGTCGGTATAGACAAAGCCCTTTGGTCAGAAAGACTTTGGTTTGATTTCTGTCCATGATGTGAAAAACCTTTATCTGGTCTATAATAAATTTAGTTTAATCCTTTATCCAATTGTAAGCAAACAAAGTTTGCACCTAAAGTATCTTCAGGACTGAGACAACTCATGGTCAAGGTGGACCAAGCTCTCATCACTCCATGTCTTAGTATCTTCCATAATGCAAAGCACATCTCCTTGCAGATATGTATAATGCTATGCATTATAAGGGAATATTAAGGGAAAGACCACTACCCACTTCCAACATCTTTCTCTAAATCCAGAGTAATTTAACAATAAGATGAGACACATTTTGGCAACTCGTATAGGTAAATATGACTTCTCCATTGTTTCCACCTTAGTATCACCACCTCTGGGTCTGGCTCCCACTGACAAGACTTCAATAAAGGTCAAAACCGGTAATGGATAGTGGCCCTTCCCTTAATGCATAGCATTATACATGTCTGCAAGGAGATGTGCTTTGCATTATGGGAGATACTAAGACATGGAGTGATGAGATCTTGGTCCACCTTTACCACGCGTTTCATCAGTCCTGTAGATACTTCAGGCGCAAACTTTGGTTGCTTACACTTGGATAAAGGATTAAACTAAATTTATTATAGTCTAACCAAGTGGGGGAAAAAAAAAACTTCCTTTATCTGGTCTCTTTCAACTAAAGGTGAGTTAGCCGGTCTCACTGGAGGTAGAGGGTTTTTTTGTCCCTCAGAACAGGCACACCGGCCTCATGAACAATCACATCTACAGACACGAGACACTCCCCTGGAATAAGGATTAACCAGACTATTCTGTAGGGATTTTGGTTTCGAATGTCTGCATGAAGTGTGGGTCCATGCACGAGCATAAATCGAGAAACAGGAACCAATTTCCTATTGTCAGTTTTTCCCCAAATTAATGTTATCTGTTAGGACGGCATTGTAATCAGATCTTATATTTGAGATCTGATTATTTCTAAAGCACTTCTCTTCTGTCTGCCTAGATTTGGACCTTCCTCATCTTGGATTAAAACTAATTTAACACCGATTTGTACGCAACTAATGTTTTGACTAATTTCTCTTTTATTCCATATACATTTATTCAGTTGACTCCCTACCTTACCCCTTTGTTAATTTGTTTGTCTCCTTGCATATTTAGTTTATAGTCTTCACGAAAAAGGGTGCCTTTCTAAATAGCTGAAATATTTTACTTGTTGTATAGGTCCATTCAGAATGCAATTGATAAAATCAATGTTCCTGCATATTTTCATAATCTGTTTCTTGTTGATTTTCATACTGAATTTATTAAGTTGTTATTTAGTTTGGTTGCATAAACCTCCAACAATGAGTCTGTTGGAGGTTGGTATAATAATAATAATAATCCTGCAGACTTCTATAAGATTTGTTTAAGAGTACAACATCATCTGTATAAAGTAGAGCCGAGTTGGATATCTCCAACTTTGCTATGCTTAATGTCACTTTCCTTCATAATGTGATCTATATTCGTGATAAGTAACAGTGAAGATAATCTGCATCCTTGTCTTGCACTTAATTTAACATCAAGCCATTTTCCTGTATCTTTTTCTAACTGCTGACTTACATTTCAGGTATGTATTTTTCAGTATAATGTGCCAATCAAATTATAGCATTTTGAAAAGCTTTTTTCTTGTTACCTTGTCATGAGTCTTCCAGGTCTACAAAACTCAACTACAGATCCTGTTATATTCCCATGATTTCTCAACTGTTTGTCTTAAAGTGAAAATCTGGTTTTGATAATATCTCTTTGGCCTAAACCCATTTTGGTCTTCTTTAAGGATATTTCTTTTACAATTTTTCTTATCCTCTTCTTAAGTACTTAAGTATGCTTGCATAAATCTTACTTGGGATACTCGGTGAAGAAATTCCTCTGTAATTTGCACTTTCAATTTTATTTCCCTTTTTGCCATGAGAGTGCATCAGGTAAATGAACAAGAAATGATAGTACATCTTTCACTTTTTGTTCATTTAGCAGTCTTTCAAAAAGTAATTACTCCAGACATCTAGATTGTTTTTGTCTGCAGTTTCATTCCCATTTGTTAGCTCTGATTCTTTTATAGCACTAAGATTTTCAATAGCCTCCAGAATATTTTGCCTTCCTGGTTATTTTTATATTTTTTACCAAAGTGCCTCATTGCTTTTGCATAGCTGCTTTTGTACATTGCTTTCTTACATTTTTCTCTATATTCTTGCAGAGTACACTGAGTTGCCCTGGTAATTTTGATACACTTTCCTCTTCTTTTCTTTGAATGCCTGTTTAACTTCCTGAGTCCACTGTGGAGTTCTGATTTTTCTGTCCTTGCTGACATCCTCACCACATGCATCTTTGGCTGCATCAATGTTTTCCTACTACCGAATCTCCAAGGTTTTGTTTCTTATTTAAGACATATTAGAATATTACAATATTAAGAAAGTAGAATTAGATGAGATTTCAGTGCATACTAAGAGAATGTACGGATGAATGTAATATCTCTGATATTTTCTTTTATGTGAATTCCACAGTATTAAACCTATCAAACAAAATTCATCTCATCTAAAGATATCCAGAAACATCCATGCATGCTGTGTATGTGACACTGTCTTCTTGGCCATCTAGGCAGGTGTATTTCAGTCTTAACATAAGTTTGATCTCAAAGTAATGAAAAGAGGAGAGAATAATTTCATATGCAAAGGTGATTCCTTTTCACATCACCCTTGCATATGGGAATAGTGTAAGGTCTTTGAAAAGTTTATAATTTAGAAATGTATAGATATTCAGTAACATATAAGAGACATGTATTTGTTGAAGGATCTCATTGTTTTTATGATTTTCTTGGAAAATTGAAATGAAAAATTTTGATCATGTTGGATAAAGGAAAATACATTGCCTTATGGATGGGTAGAAAAGTGAGGAAAAGAAATTCCTTCTACTGCTGTCTGCTCCAGAAAACAGCAGTAGAGAGAATAAATTAATGAGGAAGAAGAGAAACATGTTCAATGAATTTGAAGTGCAGCTGTGAAAGAATATTGAAGTTGTTGCTATACATATTTTAACTGCTAATGAAAGCAGCATGAAATTATCATTGCCAGTTCTGTTGACCATTGGCCATGGAAATATTTGTAAAAATGCTAGTAGAACCTGAACTTTTATGTGAAAGAAAGTGAATGGTTGAGAGATGTGTCATTAATTATTTGCTTTTTCTGTACCAAGTCAAGTATAAAGGGGTATCATCCTAAATGTGAGAACAGTATTCAGTGGTTGGACTCATAATTTGTATGGTTAATTGCTCAAGTGTCTTGAGTAAAAGAGGAAAAAAACTATTTTTTTTGGATGTTGAGGAACTAATATTTCTAATATATATGTGCCAAGATGATTTCACAGTACAGCATTTCCCGGAAGAGTAATCTTGTTTTAGCTAGAGACTTTGATGTTGTAAGACTGGAAGAAAAGGTTTTTTTTTTTTGTGAGAAATAAAACAGGATTAAGTTTTATTAGTACTGAAATTAATAAGAATATGAGTAGCCCATTGAAAATTGTTTGGAGATCAGAATTTATGGTTGTAAAAGTTGATACTGGAAGTTTTGGTGGTTTGTGTAGTACATGGTTTGTCAAATGAGAAAGATTAGTACTGTGTAATGTCATCAGCAAAACTGTGTACTGGATTTGAGTCAACTAGAGAAGGTCAGTAAGGAAATAGGTAAAGGATAGAGCCTTTTGGAACCCAAAAGTTAGTTGCAGAGTTTGATGACGAACGCCATACACATCACACATAACGCACATCCACACAGAAGCTGGCAATTCAGTTGCAGAAGTCAAAGGATGGACTATATGATGGGAGGTTACTTAATAGACCTCTGTGCCAAGCCTGAGCAGATGACTTACAAATATCAGCAATGACTTCAACTTCCCCAGACTTTTCTATGGCATTTCTTTAAAGACTAATGACATTAGCAAGAAGATTCTCCGTTTGATTACATCGGTAACAAATCCATACTGGCAATGGTTTGGAGGCTTCAGTGTGAAATCTTGTCTCTAGCCAAGATTCAGATTTCTCTTCCAGGAAATGCTATAAAAATTGAGTATTTTTACGAATTTTTTCATTGCTTCAGAGAGAAGTTGATTGAGTGAAAATGAATGGTGATTGGATGCAAAGATTTGTTGTCTTTCTTAGGAATAGATTGAGTATGGGTTAATTTTCAGATTGCATGATGGATATTAGTAGAATAGGAGAGAATAAAAAGGCAACACAGAACAGGCATTAACTACTCTGGAGCATAAGCCTTCAGAAGCATGAGCCTTTGAGAGATACCATTAAAAAGGTGATTTTTTGGTATCCAGTTTGAATATGATTCTTCTGATCTCTTTCTAGTGAAAAATCAGATACATTGAAGATTATGTGTATGGACTGGTAGACATGCTTTTCTGTGGTTAAATGCAATAGAACCATTATTGAATATGGATTGATCTTTTGCATCATTATCCACAGAAAAGGATTCAAAAATGTGGTTTTTGCAGACTGGTGGTGGTGGTAAATAAGCATGATAGAGGTTATTTTGTGTAGTAAGTCTGGTGGAAAGTTTTTTTTTTTGGGGGGGGGGGTTGCCTCTGTCTGCATTAATAGATTTCTCTTAATGATAAGAATAATAACAGAATAATAACACTTATGTAAGGAAAAATGTATTTTTATTACATGCAGAATTTTCGGCTGGATTTCTTAGCCATTGTTGCAAAGTGGATGGCAGCCAGGAGAGAGATCTGGAGCTGGAATGAAATGTCATCAGGAAGGTTAGGGACTTTAGATACTTAGGTTCAGCAGTGGAAGAGGATGGAGAGGCCGAGAAGGAAGTGGGATGCAGGATACAAGCAGGATGGAGGAATTGGAGAGAGAGAGAGAGATGGCTGGAGTGCTGTGCGATAAGAGGGTGTCGATCAATCTAAAAGGCAAAATGTATAGCACAGTAGCGAGACCAGCTATGACGTATGCTATGGAAGCTGTGGTCCTTGAGGAAAAATAACATCAGCAGAATGAAGTAGTGGAGGTGAGAATGCTTAGGTGGATGTGCGGTGTGACCAGAAAGGATCGTCTGAGAAATGACTGTGAGTGGAATGGTGAGTTACGAACTCAGGAGGCAAGGTTGAGATGGTTTGATCATGTGATGAGGAGGGAGGACGAATATGTGGGAAGAAAAGTCATGCAGATGGCTGTGAGGGGAGTAGGAAGTGCAGGCGGCCAAAGAAGAGATGGAGGGTGCTGGGCGAGGAGGACTTGAGGATGAAGAACTTGCATGTGGTTACAGCCCGAGACAGGAGGATGTGGAGGAGACTCACCACAAACAGTAACTCTACTTAAGTGGGACAAGCTGCAGAAGATGAAGAAGATTTCTTAGCCATTGTCAGTGCATACAAATTAAAACATTATTTAAAATGTGCACACGTGTGACAACATTTGCTATTAACTTCAGGAAGATAATTCCATCCATAACTATTAGGATATAATCTATAACTCTTAAACTCTTTCTCATCCTGGACTTTACAGAATCCCATGCTCATGCAGTCTTTATTATTATGGGCAGATGGGCTGTTCAACTCAGATTCATCTAGAAGAGCATAAATGGTATATTCTATTTCATTATCATCATCATCATCATCAAATTCCTGCCATGTACCCTCAAGGGGTGTACAGGATATGACAGTACTACATGAAAAAATTACATCATCACTAACTTCCTATCTACAATTTTCCTCCAAATCAGTCTGTTACTTGTCAAGACTCCAACATTATCAGATCTTATATTTCTATCGTCTAAGGCACTTTGTACCGTATCAATCCACCTATATCTTGGTCTTCCTCTGGGTCGTTTTCCTGCCAACCTGGCAGAGAACACTTGTTTTGCTAATCTTTCCTCTCCCATTCTATTTAAGTGACCATACCATCTGAGATTAGCTCTGCTAATGCATTCCTGGATGCTGACAATGTCAAGTTCTTTCCTATTTCATTATTACTATTATTATTATGGGCAACTCGAAGGAGTCCTTAGACTCATCAAGCGAGGTCCTTAACATCATGTCAAGTACTACTCCATTTTGTTCCTTTTATGTGTCCTCTCCTTCCTCCAATCAATGGTACCATAGTTGAAATTTCCTATAATAATTACCTGTCCTCCACTCATTGAGTCTATTTGCTGATGCATACTATCTCCATCATCTTTTCCATTCCCTGGTCTATAGCAGCACCCAACTGTATATTTTGTTTTGTTGGCCTCATTCTCACACCTGGTAGCCTCAAATGTTCTATTTTCACTGTCTTGAAGTCAAACTTCTACTCTCTTTGGCCATGTTAGCCATGTCTCATTAATGCCAATAATGTTTGGCTGGAATGAGCCAACCAAGGCCAAAAATTCCTCCAGCTTGTTCCTAATGCTCCTGACATTAGTGTACATAAAGTGTAAAAGCCTCCTAGGCCCATCCCTATCTTGATGCCTTACACTAACTATCCCATTCTGGTTTGTTACCATTGGTATTAACTCAGGCATATTGTACACATTCTTACACTCAGCTGTCTCAGTGACGCCTGCATATCTTCTCAGTTGCTCCCCCCCCCCAAATAAGCTCTAGTTTCCTTGATTCTGCACATCCACTTTCACTTCATTCAACAACAATTTTCCAGTCTCCAAACACCAAATTCCGATGCAAACCATCCTTCTTGTATATGTCCTTTTGCCCATCAAACTCCCAAAGTCAAAGTCCACTCTCATGCCATACTTTTTTCCTTTTAAATAATTCATTCTGGCCACTACAATGATTTTTTCTCTTTTGTACTCTAATAGCCTCACTAACATTAATTTTCGTGCCAGGAAAACACGATTTTTTCAAACTCTCATTGATTATTATTATTATTATTACATTACACCTCCAGGGAGTCCAAAGACTCATCGAGGGAGGGTATCTACTCTACAACTCTTCGTCTCGCTACTCCGCCAACCTTCATCACCTAACACCAACGCCATCTACCGCCGACTACCACTTTCGCATACAATCACAAACATCCATGCCCACAGCGGGATTCGAACCCGCAGCCTTTTGTCTGGAGAGCGAATACACTAACAACTCTTGGCGTATGCCGGCCTGGTTGACTGGGTGGTTAGCGTATCTGCTCTCCAGCCAAAAGACTGCAGGTTCGAATTCTGCTGTGGGCATGGATGTTTGTGATTGTCTGTGAAAATACCAATTTTGGTGAGTGGTAGATGGCATTAGTGTAGATAAAGATGTTAGTTGCGGTTCGTTATAGTTGGATTGAGTGGTGGAGACAGAGAGTTATAGAGAAGGTACCCTCCTTTGATGAGTCCCTTGGACTCCCTGGAGGCGTCACGTAATAATAATAATAATAATAATAACACTCGTTTCTTAATTTTTCTTTCTCTCCTGATCATGCCCTCATTTTTCTTATTTTGCACTTCTTTCTTTTTGTTATTAGTTGATCCACTCGGTAGACATTTTTGCAATCAATCCAGCTGTTTCTTCTCCCTATGTATTACTCTGTGCAACCGAGCTATCTCTCTCTCTCATTGTAGCTAACTCTTCATTCTTGACATCAAAATATTCTCCCATTCGACACTTTTACTCTCGCTTTCAACTGTATCACATTTAATCTCACTCTTAATGCTATGAGGCGTTACATCACACTTTTCAATCATATTCTGACTTTCATTCACTGCTTCAATCTCGCAACCTGAGACACACTTTTGATCTTGCTTTCATGACACCTTCCCATGAGTGATAAGTCTGCTCTGGCCAGCCATGCCTTATCCACTAGACATAGAATTCACTGGAATCAAATTAAAGTCTTACACAAAACTTATGTGTAAGACTTTAATTTTATTTTTTTGAATTCTAATAATGATAGATGGAGTTGTCTGCCTGCAGTTAATAGCATATATTGTCACACTTGTTTACATTTGTAGTGTTTGTTCTAATTTTGTTTATATATTGTCATCTATATGCATTATAGTGGCTAGGAAATCTAGTCAAACATCTTACTTGTAATAAACAAATTTTTGCTTAAGGAAGTGTTATCATTCTGTAACTAATTTTATCGTTATGTCGTCCACACATGTCTCTATGTTTAGTTCTATTCTTTGCTTTACTTTACATAGTTGTTGTTTAGTGGTAGTATTAATTACATTAGCTGATGAAACTCATCTATCACCTAGTAGTGCCTAGTACTACCACAGGGTTTTGTCCATTTCTCTGAGAGATGTGGATGACATCTTGATCCTTTGCCTATTCTAGTTCACTCCTGGTGTGTGGTTCCTCCCACTCAAATAACTGTGGGTAGGGAGATATATTTAGGACTACTAACATGCCTACACTACTCACTTGTGTGGAGGTGTAGTCAGTGGACTTCACCAGAATTCAGCACACTCTACATTGTGGTAAAGAGAACACCAGTTCTGTCTGTGTTTTAGACTTGTGAGTTGCAGTTCTAGATTCTGTAGTCATGGAAAATCTGTCTTGGCTGTCTGGAGAAGAATATCCATAGAAATGCCGCATTATGTAAATCGTATTATGCAAGACTCAGATCACATAAAAAAGTAGGGTTATGTTCCAAAATCAATTTTTAAATTATATAAACAGAAATGACATACCCAACAAAAATATATTTTTATTTAATTCAGGCCATTCATGTTAGTTAAGAAAACATATAAGCTATGAAACAAATACATAGTATAAACTTATAAAAATTACAAATTGTACATGAACTTCATTGCACATAACGCATAAATGTTTTAGGCTGAATAAAATAAAGTGTATATTTTAATCATCATCACTATCTTCAAAAATGACATTTCATAGATGTTCTTTATTTACGAGTGGCCAGACGTCATCATCACTTGAAATCTCTTGGACATCATTTGTATAATTCTCATTGCATACTTTGGCTGGTTTAGTTATCATGAAGTCAGTAATAAGACCTTGCTTACCACATCAAAAACTTGCAGCTGCAAGTTTTTGATGTTCAATGTTTTTCAATGTGACCAGGTGTTCAGTGCAGATTCATCTGCAATGAACACCTGGTCTGCACTATAACCACCACCTTCAATAATTTCTAAAAGTTCTCCTGGGTATTTCCAGGCAGCTTCTATGTCTGCTGATTCTCCCTGCATTTTAAGATTATGCAAAGTAAACTGTTTTTCAAAGTTTTCAAACCAACCCTTACTGGCACAAAATCCATGCTTGAGAGCCTTCTTCTGAAGAATCTTGATGAAGTTCTTTTAAATGTTTATAAATTTTCAGAGCTTTTTGTTTAATAAGATTTCTATCCAAAGGAATTTTCTTTTGAGTGCAATCTTCTATCCAAATCATTACAGATTTCTCCATTTTTCCATTAGAATATTGTGTACACAAGCAATGCACTTTGCACTTATCGTTGACCTAGCAATAACACTTTCTTGGATTTTATGTTCATTTTGTTTGATTGTTCTAATTGTTGATTTATTTAAATTCAAAGTCCTTGCAACAACTCCTGGTTTTTCTCCATTTTTCACCCGATCCAAGATTTCAATTTTTTACTTCAAGAGAAATGAATTTTCTTTTCAGTGCTAGTTTTCTCCCTTTTGTTGCAATTTTAGTGGCCATTAGTATAAAAATAAAATTTTTACATAAAAAAAAGCATTACATATTAATTATGTTAGTCACCAGAAAATGAAGTGCCCAGCATGAGATTATTACACTTTTGATTTTTAATGCGCTTTCCTGGCATAAAACGAAGACAATTTTCAACAATAAACAATTTATATGGTAAACAGTTGACGTGCATGCATGCTAAAAGGGTATTTACCCTAATATAAATTCGCTACTTATACATGTGTGTATATTTGTGTCTGCCCATATCGCTACATGAGCGATATGGGCAGACACAAATTCAACAAAGGTAAAATTTGATTTTTAAATCACATGGTGAAAATATATGAAAAGATAAATGGTTATTACCACAATTTGTAGACCGTGTTATATCAAAACTACGTTGAACAAGAGTTACTACAATTTGTAGACCACGTTATATCGGATTATATTTGTAAACTGTTGTATAAGTACAGCATTATACTAGGGTTAACTGTATTTAATAACATTATATGAAAGTTTATCACTATAATACCGAATGTTTTTAATATAATTTTGCTGATTATATACTTCGTTTTAAATAGACAAGATGTTTATTAAAATTGTACAAAGGGGTAAAAGTATTTTTTACTATGTTTATTTTAAGGCACTGAAATGTAAAGTTAATTACATAATGCCTTTTTACTATCACTCCATTCCCCCATCTCACCTCACTCCAGAACATGTCAATAATTTGAAGAATATTTATTACATGTAATAAACAAATGTCATCATCATCATACGTATCAAGGATTTAGGCCTAGTATGGCCTGTTCCGGCCTTAGAAGTCATCGTTGAATCGTTTAAGAGGACATCCTGGTTTTCTTTTTCCTAATGGCTTGTACTTTAAGGCTTGTTTTGGTAATCTTTCTGTTTTCATTCTCTGAACGTGTTCCATCCATCTATGTTTATATTTTTTAATTTTTTCAATTACTGGTTCTTGGTTTAATTCTTTCATAATATCTTCGTTTCTTTTGTGATCAAATAGGGTATACTTTGCAGTTTTTCTCATAAACTTCATTTCTGCTGTTGTTAATCTTTGTTTGTCTTTTTGTTTTATTGTCCAGATTTCGCTTCCATACATTAAGACCAGTAAGGCTAATGTATTGTATACTTTTAGTCTGGTTTGTTTTTGAACTAGGTTTGGTTTAAATATAGAGTTAATTACACCTGTTATTTTTAAATATTTTGCAATTTTTACGTTTATATCTTTTTCATTTTCATATGTGATCATACATCCTAGGTAGTTAAATGAATTTACCTGTTCTAAGATCTTGTTATCTATTACTATTTTAGTTCTTGCTGGATCTTGTCCTTTAAAGGCCATAGTTTTTGATTTTTCCGTTGATATTATCATACCATAATCTTTGGATATCTCATTTATATTTAAAATAGCTTTCTCGACCGTGCGGTTAGCCTAGTGGCTAACCGCGCTTCGCAACCATATGTTTGGGGAAGGAGTGTCCCAGGTTCGATTCCCGTTGTAGACGTGAGGAATTTGAGGATCTTCCTCAGGCATAGCCAAGTTAGCCGGTCTTGGGCGCGGTCAGTAGGGTTTTTTCCGCCAGTTTATCTGGCGTTTTTCATCCCACAAACAGGCAAACCGGCCCGTGAACATACGCCTCTACAGTCAAAAATATATCCCCCCAGCGGCAGACCAGGCGACGGGTCGGTTGGGAGTAGTACTAACAAAGAAGTCGCACCTAAAGTAACATGCAGACCCTGCATGGGAAGCGGGAATAACGCGTAGAAAAGAAAAAGAAGATTTAAAATAGCTTTCTGTAAGTTATCTTCAGAATTTGTAATTATTATTTGGTCGTCTGCAAAGAGGAGAGTGTTTTAGGTTAACTGTAAGTGAAAGTTTAATTCCTTGATGTAAATTTTTACTCTATTTTATTATTATTTCATTTAAGTAGATATTAAAAAGAGTTGCTGAGAGGGAACATCCTTGTCGGACCCCTTGGTTTATCTCTCCTGTATATGATAGCTCGTGATTTAATCTTATTTGTATTTGATTATTTTCATATATACTTGTGATAGCTTTTAGGATATTATTTGGTATTTGTCTTTCTTTTAATATGTTAAATAATGTTTCTTTTAACTTTGTCAAATGCTTTTTCAAAGTCAATAAATGAAATATGTGTTTCTAAATTATATTCTCTTCTTTTCTCTATTATTAATTTTAGGCAAAAGGCTGGGTCTATACATGATCGTCCTTTTCTAAATCCATTCTGCACCTCTAGAATAAAGTTTTCGGAATATTTCATTAGTTTGTTATTTAAGATTCTGCTATATATTTTGTAACAGGAATTTAGTATACTGATACCTCTATAGTTTTTAGGGTCATCTCTATTACCTTTCTTAAAGATAGGAATCACAATGCTTTTTTTCCATTCTGTTGGGGGGGGGGATACCAGTTGAGTAAATTTTATTTAAATTTGTTTAAAATAAACAAAAGTATTTTTCCTAATGTAAGTGTTATCATACGATAACTATTTTTATCATTATGTCATCCACATGTGTCTCTATATTTAGTCTCTTCTCAGCTTTACTTTTCACAGTTGTTGTTTGAGTTAACATTGGGAGGGATGTTGAATGTATAGTAATGAATTTTCTTTAATACATGGAGATTTGACCCAATTTCTCTGCCAATCGTGGCCTAATGTAATAATCTCTTGAATAATAAAGGTCATATTTTTTAAACAGAGGTTTTGTTATTAGAAATTATGAAACTAGTGTTATTAAATACTCAGTGTTCTTTTAGATAACTTGTCTATATTTTCTTCTAGTTTATTGTTTCTTTATCTGAATTAAAATTTTTTATTAAAAAATAAAAATAAATCTTTATTTGTGTATATAAAGGGCCTGATCAATATATTCAGCTTGAAGTGCTCTATACAGCTAGAGGAAGAGAACTGGAGCGATTAAGAAAAGAGTTATATCAAATTAAAGAAGAGAAAGAAAGGGAAATTAGAATTTTAAAGCATGAGTTAACTTTAGCTCAAGGTAATATTTTTATGTTTTAATTTCAAACAAAAAAATATGAGAACGTAAAATTTATTTATTATTTGAATTAATCATACTCTCTCTACCTCTGTCTTTCTCAGAAAGTCCTGATTCATTCATAGTTTGAGCTCACCTAAAGAAGCACTACTTATTCCCTTTTGAAGAATAAACAGTGTTAGAAGATTTACAAGTAAAAATCTGATTATTGGAAACTTTATCAAAAATATTGGTTATCTGACGTTCTTGTTTCTTTTTTATCCCTTTTCTGGTTTTGAGAGTATCATATATTATACAGATATGTTCAAAGAATACAGTAATTTATTTATGTATATTTGTTTTCTGTTAATTTCATTTGTTGCGATTTGACTGCAAAAGTAATGTTAACTTCAACACTAGAGTATAAGTAATATCAGTTTAAGAAGAAAGGCTTGTATAAGATTATTTGAGGGATAACTACCTCAGACAGTATGTAACAGAGGGCACAAGAGGATTAAGGGTCTTGGATTTGGTCATCTCATCGGAGGATGTAATTATCAATGAGATATCAAATCATCCACCAATTGGTGAAAGTGACCATGAGGTGATTACTTGGGTGGTTGCCAGCAGTGCAAGGACCCCTGTGAAAAAAGGGTATATGTGGAACTACAAGGGGGGGGGTGATTATGAAGAGCTCAGGAGACAGCTTGCAGGTGTAGCATGGAATGAGGAGTTAGCTGGAAAAGAGATCAATGCAGCTTGGGGGATTTTCAAAAAATATTTAGTGGATGCAATGTCTAAATATATACCACGGGTGAGAAGGTTAAATAAGGTAGGTGTGAGATGGATGAATAAAGAGATTAAGCATGCAATACAGAGAAAAAGGGCATTGTGGAGGCAGCATAAGAGAAGTGGAAGTAACCAATTTCATGAGGTCTACAAAGACCAGGCAAGGAGGGTGACTTGGTTGGTGAGAGTAGCTAAAGAGAGGTATGAACAGCAGTTAGCTAATGAAGCTAAAAAGAATCCTAGGGAGTTCTTTCGATATGTAGCCAGCAAAAGAAAGAATGATTATGGAAGGATGACATTGATTGGAGGAAATGGTATAAAGACAGCTGTTTCAGAATGTGTGGTGGAGATACTTAATGAGCAGTTCATAAAGATCTTTCAATCTTGTGAATGTGACTTAATGGAGAGATTAAGAGCAGTTGATGATGGGGAGGAGAGACTGACTGTAAGTGAGCAAGAGGTGTTTGGGGAGTCGAGTAAACTAGATGTAAATAAGGCTGTGGGACTTGATAATATATCACCGCGTATTCTGAAGGAATGTGCCAGAGAGTTGACACCTGCCTTGACATATTTTTTTAATACGAGTCTTGCACTTGGTCAAGTCCCTAAAGAGTGGAAGGAGGACAAGATTGTGCCACTTCATAAAGGAGGTGATCGAACTCAAGCATCAAACTATATGCCTATCTGTGTGTCAGGTGTTGTGGTCAAGTTGTTGGAGAAGCTTGTGAGAACTAGGATCCAGAGTTGAGTTGACAACAATGGTATAATCTTTGATGGACAGCATGGATTTGCTAAAGGGAGGTCGTGTTTTAGTAATCTACTTACTTATTACAATAAAGTGACTGCTTCCTTGGACAGAGGAGAAGGATACACAGTAATATACTTGGATTTCGCAAAAGCTTTTGATAGAGTACCTCATGATAAGTTGACAGTCAAACTAGAGCAGATGGGGTTGGATATTAGATTAGTGCATTGGATTGGAGACTGGCTATCTGATGCACCCTCATATATCAACAAGTTGTGTATGGGGGTGCAATATCCAGGAAAAGGAAAGTCACTAGTGGAGTGCCTCAGGGATCTGTTTTAGGGCCATTACTATTTAACTTGTATATTAATGATATTGGCGAAGATTTGGATGGAGATATTCAGTTGTTTGCAGATGATGCAAAGTTGGGACGAACCATAAAGAGTAGTGAAGATGTTGTGGCCTTGCAAGAAGACTTGAATAAATTGAGTGATTGGGCAAGCAATTGGGGATGTGAGTTCAATGTTGCAAAATGTAAGGTTTTAAAATTTGGAAAACAAAGATGGGATGCAGAATTTATGCTTGGTGAGAATATATTGTTGGAAGTAGAGGAAATAAGAGATCTGGGAGTGATAGTGGATAAGGATCTAAAATTTAGGGGACACATCGCCAAAATTGTGAAGACAACACAAAGGCTTCTGGGAATGATGCGGAGGACACTGACGCATAGAAGTAGGGAGATTCTTGTTCCATTGTATAAGGCTTTGATTAGGCCACACATGGACTATTGTGCCCAGATTTGGTCACCTGGTTTTCAGAAGGATGAAGAGATGTTGGAAAGGGTCCAAAGGCGACTGACTAAGGTAGTTTCTGACCTCTGGAATGTCGAGTATGAGGAAAGATTGAAAAGATGTAATTTGCAGAGTCTAGTGGAGAGAAGGAAGAGGGGAGATATGATAGAGACCTACAAGTTGGTAAGGGGTTGTTATAGGATCAATGGTGGAGAAGTTCTACAGAGAATAGTGGGAGATCAGGGGAGAACCAGAGGTCATCCCTGGAAACTGTATAAAGAGGGTGTGAGTAGGGGAGTGAGAGGCAGGTTTTTTTCCTGCAGAGTTGTGAATGATTGGAATGCCTTGCCTGAGAGTGTGGTGTCTGCAAGGAGTTTGAATGTGTTTAAGACCCGGTATGATGAGATAAAAGGACCTCCTAGATGAGTCTTTGACTCCATGAGGTCTTGTTTAATAATAATAATAATAAAGTTCAATAATAATCATATAACATAAATTTTTTGCATTCTTTTCTGGAAAGAGAGAAATTTAAATTTCTTTAAATCTAATAAATGAAATAATATATTTATTTCATTCCTGGTTTTATAGCAACTACAATTTCAAAGAAAGTGTTAAAAAAAACTACATGAACATTTTCCCAGATTACTCCTGTATATTTCTGACTACTATCAACATTCCTGATACATACACTCAGAGGATGTACAGCAGGGATATTCTTGATGTGCTAGGTGGGCAGTGCACATCCATGAAATATCGGTATCATAGATATTATATTTTTGCATTTATTTCTGTTAAAGACTCCCCTAATTGTTTCCTGGCTTTGTGTGATTCCTAAAATTAAACACAATATACAGTCATCTCTCGACTCAAGTTACGTTCTTTTGAAGATACGTCCGTGATCCCATAATGGAATAAATAACATTTTCGACTATACTTTCAAACAAGACTCCAGCAAGTGTAAAGTAAAAAGGTTTTTATTTAGCGACAATGCAGTGGCAATGGCGCATTCAGCAACAACCACTGTCTTCAGTTGGCACGTAGCTTCAACAGTTACTCTGTTGATTTTCTGTTTGAAAAATAGGTTATTTGTGTATTTATTGTCAAATATTTCATGATATTTTGTGTAATATGGCCCCTACACACCCTTCCCAATTAAGAAACCTAGTGAAGAAAAACAGAAAAAAGAGGCGAGCAATTGATCTTGAAATGAAATTGCAAGTTCAACGATAGTGGCGAAGCAACAACAAGGTCCTATCAGTGATTAGAAAAGCTACTTCCATCATGCATAGAATAACTGAACCAAAAGTGCATACCTTTTAGCATAATGAGCATAACTGCTAAGGCAACAAGTCTCTTCAACATGTTGAAGGAGAAAGCAGGACCCGATTACGACTGCGAATTCAACGCATCTTCCGGTTGGTTCATGAGATTCAAGTATCGTTTTGCAGTGCACAATGTGAAAATGTATGCTGAATCTGCAAGTTCTGATGAGAAGGCTGCCAAAGAGTTTGTGGAGAAATTGGATAAAATTATTTGCTACAGCAAATATTTAATATGGATGAGACCTTGTTTTGGAAAATAAAATGCCCGAACGGACAATTCTTTCACAAAAAGCTAAAATCTATGCCTGGTTTCAAAGCTCTTAAAGACCATGTTACGATTCTGTTAGGGAGGGTAATGTGGCTGGATATAAACTGAAACCGTTTGTGATATGGCACAGTGAGAATCCACGAGCCTTCAAAAACATTAGGAAGCATACTCTTCCAGTTTATTATCGGAACAATAAGAAGTCGTGGATGACTCAAAAATTGTTTGAGGATGCCTTAATCAACTGTTATGCGAGTGAAGTAGAAAGCTATTGTGTGAAAGAAAATGTGGAATTTAAATTTTAGATAATGCTCCAGGTCATCCATCTTATATTGGTGATCTTCGCCTGTTTAACGGTAAAAGAAATTCATTCAAAGTTCATAAAAATTTATGGGCACTCTTCCCCTTCATTTTTGACAATTAAGAAATGGGCTGCGGAGTTTAAACATGGCTCTACCAGCCTTCAAGATGATCCATGTGAAGGATGTCCAAAAAATGTAACAACACCAGAAATCATTGAACAAGTGCACGACATGGTATTGGATGACTGTCGAGTCAAAGTTCGTGAAATTGCTGAGACTATAGGCATTTCAAAAGAACGTGTAGGATATATTTTGCATGAAGAATCCAAACAGCAGTCAAAACAGTGGACAGAAGCCAGTTGTTCAGCACCAAAGAAGACAAAGTCAGTTCCATCAGCAGGAAAGATCATGGCATTGGTGTTTTGGGATGCTAAAGGTATTTTGTTTATTAATTATCTTGAAAAGGGTAAAACAATAACCAGGGAATATTATTCCAATCTTTTAACCAGACTAGACGAAAAAATTCGTGAGAAAAGACCCTGTTTACAGAAGAAAAAAAATCATCTTTCATCAGGACAATGCACCTGCCCACAAAGGTGTTTTGACAATGAGAAAAATTAAGGGATCTGCACTATCAATTGTTGGAACATCCACCCTATTTCCCAGATTTGACTCCCTCTGACTTCTATCTCTTCCCAAACCTAAAACGCTTCCTCGCTGGTCAGCGTTTTTGAATCAAGAGGTGATTGCTGCTGTAGAGGGATATTTTGCAGATCTTACTGAGAACCACTACAGAGACGGGATAATGGCGCCGGAGCATCGCTTGAATAAATGTATTAGTCTTAAGGAAGATTATGTTGAAAAATAAAAATAATTGTGAAATTATAAATTCATTTTTTCCTTGTTAGGCCAAGAACTTTTCAGACCACCCTCGTAATGAACATCTAAAGAATAATAGAGACGTTTTTAAAATGATTAATTGATGCTATATGCTATTTGTCTAAGCAAGAACTTCCTTTGAGAGGTCATGATGAGTCTAAAGATCTAGCTAATCTAGGATATTATATAGAATTTTTAAAGGATCATACTTACATGCTGTGAGTATGATCCTCTTTTAGACAGTCATTTAAAGGATTTGACTATATTTCAAGGAACTTTTTCCACAATTCAAAATGATATCATTAGTGCTACATCTGATGTGGTTAAAGATGTTATATGGCATGTTAGTTTCACCTATAATATATTTAGTTTAATCCTTTATCCAAGTGTGTGCAAACAAAGTTTTCACCTGAAAGAATCTTCAGGACTGGGGTAAAGTGGTACATAAGCATTCATCACCATATGCTTTTTGAAGCATTTGATGTGTTTTGGTAAAACTTTTATCAAGTTTAACACAAAGTCAATCGCAGCTTTGTTTGAAACTCATTTTCCGACCGTTCATCAAAACACACTGTTACTCTTGGCACTATAACTCGGCTTCTAATGAAACAAATGTCATAAACAGTTGACACAACACTAATGAAGGTTGCCACTTTCGACAACAAAAAGATACAACAGGTGGTACCACTAATTTCTTCTATTTTCGAAAAGTTAGGTTTTCTTTTTGGACAGAGGGTGTATGGTTAAATTGATGAATTTTGTAGCATGTACATGAGTCGCACAATAGCACACCCAACCAAAATGGGCATGCGACTCCACTGGTGCACAGAATATGTGATAATATTACATGAAAAGGTTACATCGAAATACTGTGAACTTACTTCAGACTTCAACTTCATGAAAATGATTTTCTTAATCAGTAATGCAGTTATATTACATATTTACATGATTATGTAATCATTTATCACTTTATTTACCCCTCTATTCCAATCATCTGGAATTCATCCCTCTGTCTAGGCCTTCTGAACTATGCAATGCAGCCACTATAAGATTTTCATACCTCCACACTTGAGCATTTCTTGTCAAATATCATCTACTCTTGCTGCTTTTCCACATTTCAGGCTTTTGATGGCTTTTTCTACTTCAAGTATGGATATGTATTCATGATTGCATGTCTGTTGAGTGTCTTACTACTGTGCTCTCATCACCGCTTGTCTCATTTAGCAATTTTTCACAGTAATTACTCTATACATAAAGGATTTTTTTTTTCATGTCACCTTTATCATCTCTAGTTCCTTTACAGCACTTTTTCCTCTGTTTCTGAGCTTTTTCAACAGCCTCCAGAATATTTTACTACCTTCTTGATATTTATTTTCTGTGTTCTTGCCAAACTCTTCCCATGACTTTTGTTTAGCTAGTTTTATACAGTGTTTAACTTTCTTACATTTGTCTCTGTATTCTCTAAGAGCACAAGCTGATTTATTTGCCAAAAACTTTTGATATGCTTTCTTCTTTTCCTTCACTGCCTGTTTAACTTCCTGTGTCAACCATGGGGTTCGGATTTTTCTATCCTTGCAGACAACCTCACAGCATACCTCTCTGGTTGAATCAATCAATGTTTTATTCAGGATTTGCCACTCGCTTTCCATGGTTTGGTTTCTGTTTTCAAACTCTTATTTTTTCATTTTATTATTATTATTATCACTTTTATTATTATTGGGCACTGAGAAAAACGAAGAATGGAAAGGCTGTGGGGGCAGACTGGATACCTGGAGAAGCTTGGGCAGCGAGGGCATAGACATGTTATGGGATCTGATGAGGAAAATAGCCGAACAGAAAAAGATACCAGAGGAATGGAGGAAAAGTATTCTCATCCCAATCTACAAGGGAAAAGGAGATGTTCAAGATTGTGGCAACTGTAGAGGAATCAAGTTGATGTCACACACCTTGAAGATATTGGAAAAAGTAATTGAAGGAAGGATATGGCGGGAAACAAAAATTGGTGAGGAACAGTTTGGATTTATGCCAGGAAAAGAGACAACGGATGCAATATTTGCGCTAAGGCGATTGATGGAGAAATATATGGAGATGCAGGCAGAACTACATATGGTGTTTATAGACCTGGAAAAGACATACAACAGAGTGGCCAGACAGGAGGTATAGAGGCGTACGAGGAAGAAGGGGGGTGTCGGAAAAGTACGTGAGGTTGGTGAAGGAAATGTATGAGGGAGCGAAAACTCAGGTCAGGTCTAGTGTTGACATGACAGAGGGGTTCTCCATTGTCGTAGGGTTCCATCTGGGATCAACTCTGAGCCCCTTTGCCGATGATATTGTTCTCTGAATCATCCCGAGAGAAGCTTGAAAGACCCTGGAAGAGGGGAGAAAGGTATTGGAGGAGAGAGGCATGAAAATTAACCAGGTAAAGACCGAATATATGTCAACGGGGAGTGATGAGGATATGATCATACGACTCCAGGGTGAATGGTTAACTCCAGGGAAGAAATTCGAATACCTTGGGTCGGTTGTCAAGAGGATTGGTGACCTGGATGAGGAAATACAGCACCGAATAACATGTGGCTGGATGAACTGGAGGAAGATGAGTTGGGTCCTGTGCGACAAGAGAGTTAGTTGTGAAATGAAAGGAAAGCTGTATAAGATGGTGGTGAGGCCGGCGATGCTCCATGGTGCGGAGACGTGGCCTGTAACAAAGGCACAGGAGAGGAAGATGGAGGTGGTGGAGATGCGGATGTTGAGATGGATGAGTGGTGTGACAAAGGACAGGATAAGGAATGACTACATCAGAGGGACGATCAAGATGGGACCGATCGGTAAGAAGGTACAAGAAAGCAGGCTGAGGGTGGTTCGGTCATGTAGAGAGGAGGAGTGAGGAGTGTGTTGGTAAACGAGTGGAGCGTATGGAGGTGGAGAGAAGGAGGAAAAGAGGCAGGCAACTCACATGGAGGGATAAGGTGGCAGAGGATCTCAGGGAGAAAGGATGGAGTCTGGAAGATAGCTGACTTTTCACTGTTCATCCTGGTTCCCTGGCAAAAACAACAGGGGCTTGTTTAACCGGGTGAAGCATCAGCCGGCATGAAATTCTGTCCTGTTGTACCATCATATTTTATTTTGGTTTAAGCTAATAAGAATACAATTTGGTCGACTAAATCCCAAATTGCCAGCACATCCTTGTTCGTTCAGTATCCAGGTAGATACCGAACAGGGTGCATCACGAGAAGGTGAGGATTGGACATTAGGTCAGAGGCCCTGGTCGGTTCCCTGCATTCCTTTAAAGGCGAAGTGGAGGTCTGCTCTCAGTTATACAGCTTTGAACCTTAAGCACATTTAAGAAAATATAAAGTAAAAAATCCAGCAGTAGAATGTTTAAAGCTTGAGAATAAAAGGCTTCTAGTCTAGCAAAAATAGAACAACATATACAAATTTCGAAATTTAAACTACACTCATCAAAGGGGAAAAGTTCAAGTAATGTGATAAAATTTTAGATTCAGAAAAGGAACAGCTAAAAGAATTTTTGAAGAAAATAGTTGTCAGTCTAAAAACACCACAGTTGACACAAGAAGTTAAAGAAGCAGTCCTGGAAAAGAAGAAAAGCATACCATGAGTTCCTAGCAAATAAGTTGGCAGATACCCTAAAAGAATGCAGAGCAAGATGTAAGAGAGCTAAACTATGTGTAAATATAGCTAAACAAAAGTCATGGGAAGACTGGTAAGAATATGAAAAATAAATATCAGGAAGGTAGCAAAATGTTCTGGAGGCTATTGAAGAAGGTTAGAAATGGAGGAACGAATACTGGAAAAAGATTCAAAGATGATAAAGGTGATGCAAAACCAGAAGATAAGAATATCCTAGATGTCTGGAGTAATTACTTTGAAAGACTATCAAAGGGCTTGTTTAACCGGGTGAAGCATCAGCCGGCATGAAATTCTGTCCTGTTGTACCATCATATTTTATTTTGGTTTAAGCTAATAAGAATACAATTTGGTCGACTAAATCCCAAATTGCCAGCACATCCTTGTTCGTTCAGTATCCAGGTAGATACCGAACAGGGTGCATCACGAGAAGGTGAGGATTGGACATTAGGTCAGAGGCCCTGGTCGGTTCCCTGCATTCCTTTAAAGGCGAAGTGGAGGTCTGCTCTCAGTTATACAGCTTTGAACCTTAAGCACATTTAAGAAAATATAAAGTAAAAAATCCAGCAGTAGAATGTTTAAAGCTTGAGAATAAAAGGCTTCTAGTCTAGCAAAAATAGAACAACATATACAAATTTCGAAATTTAAACTACACTCATCAAAGGGGAAAAGTTCAAGTAATGTGATAAAATTTTAGATTCAGAAAAGGAACAGCTAAAAGAATTTTTGAAGAAAATAGTTGTCAGTCTAAAAACACCACAGTTGACACAAGAAGTTAAAGAAGCAGTCCTGGAAAAGAAGAAAAGCATACCATGAGTTCCTAGCAAATAAGTTGGCAGATACCCTAAAAGAATGCAGAGCAAGATGTAAGAGAGCTAAACTATGTGTAAATATAGCTAAACAAAAGTCATGGGAAGACTGGTAAGAATATGAAAAATAAATATCAGGAAGGTAGCAAAATGTTCTGGAGGCTATTGAAGAAGGTTAGAAATGGAGGAACGAATACTGGAAAAAGATTCAAAGATGATAAAGGTGATGCAAAACCAGAAGATAAGAATATCCTAGATGTCTGGAGTAATTACTTTGAAAGACTATCAAATGAACCAAACAGTGACAGAACAGTGGTAGGAAATTTTCAGGAGGGATGCAAAGAGGATTACACATCAATACTTCAGGTAGAAAAAACTGTCAGAAACTTGAAATGTGGAAAGGCAGCTGGAGTAGATGATATTTGACCAGAAATGCTTAAGTATGCAGGTATAAAAGTTTTGCAGTGCTAAACTGCATAATTCATAGGGGCCTGGTCAGAAGGTCGAATTACCAATGATTGGAGTAGAGCTCTCATAGTACTCATCTTTTAAAAAAGAAATAAAGCTGAATGTGAGAATTACAGAGGAATTTCTCTACTAAGTGTTCCAGATAAGATTTATGGAAGCATACTTGAATAGAGGTTGAGAAAGATTGAAAGAAAATCTTGGAAAAGAACAAGCTGGGTTCAGGCCAAATAAAGGTTGTCATGATCATATTTTAACTTTAAGACAAATAGTTGAGAAATCGTAGGAATATGCCAAGGATCTGTACTTAAGTTTTGTAGATCTGGAAAAGGCATATGCCCATGAAAAATGTGCCCAGAGAAAAGCTTTTCAAAACACTACAGTTGTATGGGGAGAATGAAACATTATACAGGGCAATACATAGACTATATTTAGATGGTCAGTAGCAGTTAGAATTGAAGGAAATGCAGGAAGATGATTTGATGTAAAATTGATGGCAAGACAAGGATGCATATTATCTCCACTCTTATTCATCATCTATATGGATCACGTTATGAATGAAAGTGGCATTAGGCCTGATATTAGAATTAGAGATGTCAAACTTAACTCTTTGCTTTTTGCAGATGATGATGTACTCCTAAACACATCTAAGGCAAGTCTCCAAGATTCTCTCACTAAATTGAATGACAACTGTAATAACAAATTTGGCATTAAAATCAGCAATAAAATGTCCAAAACTAGAAAATATTCAGAAGCATAATAAACTTCTGCTGCATTCTGAATGGAGATCCTATAGAACAAGTAAAATATTTCAGCTATTTAGGCACGGTGTTTAGTGAAGATGGCAGGTTAAATATGGAAATAGACAACAGAATGAGCAAAGCAAGTATAATCAGTAGTCAGCTGAATAAATTTGTATGGAAATATGGAATAAGAGAGAAATTAGCCAAAACATCAAATTAGCAGTATACAAGACAGTGTTCAAACCTGTTTTAAGTTATGGATCTGAGAGTTGGGTTAGAAATAAAGCACTTGATCAAAGACTAGACCACAGATATGAGGGTTCTGAGAAAAATTAGAGTAGTGAACCGATGGCATCAATGGCAGAATCATATTAAAAATGAAGATTATTAAAAAGGAACCTAACTTTATTAGCATTCAAGAAGGTATCAGAAGAGCTGATCTAAGGTTAGTATGGCTACTTAAATAGAACGTGTGAGGAAAGGTTAGCAAAATAGGTTTTTGATGCCATGATGGCAGTAAAGAGACCCAGAAGAAGACCAAGGTCTAGGTGGATTGACTCAGTCAGAAAGTGGCTTAGAAGCACAAAATGTTAGATATGACAATATTGGAGTGCTCACAAGTTATTGGACTGATTTGGAGGAAAATTGTTGATAGCAGATTAATAATAATGTAAACTTAATCATATAGTGCTGTCATAGTAACCTGAACACTCCTTGCAGATACATATCAGGAAATTGATGATGGTGATGATAGATGTCAGTTTAACAAATATTGATTCCTTCTTTTTTGTTGATTGAATAAATGACAGCACAGTTCAATCAACAAAAAAGAAGGAATCAATATTGAGATGATCAGGAGGATAAATTATTAATCAGTAATAAATTACGAAATTATTAATTTGCTGATAACTTATTATTCAGTGATCTATTTCTATGAAGTAAGTTTGATTATTGATTAATAATTTGCATAAATTATTGTTTGTCTTTGATTACTGTACATACTATTTCTAGACACTACTAGAAATAGTATGCAGAAAAGTCACAAAAATGGTTCATCAAATGATAATTCACCTAAAAGTAATTTACCAAAACAGAAAAAAAAATTCTAAAACAGTCAATCAAACAGTCAATCAAAAAAGCAATTCACAGAATAGAAATTAACCAAAAAAATTTATTAAAAGACAATTTGTTGAAAATTCACAAATCTTTAAAAAATCACAATTCATTAAAACTACCAGTCAAAAAAGAAAACATTTTACTGAAAAACGAATTGTAAAACTTTTGTGGTGTGAGTTATGCAACAGTCAGTTGATGTGAGGAGATTAAAAAAAAAAAAGATAGGTATTAATATTCAGAGAGGATTTTTTATGTGCATATCTTTACTAATCTGGTTTTATAATGAATTTTGCAGCTATTGAGTTTTACTATTTTTGTATGATTGGTATAGCATTTTGTTACAAATCTGTTGTCTCTGTCTTATATTTAATTGTACTGTTTTTCCATCATGGTGACCACCAGATCTAAGACATTGTTGCCTAACCTGCTACAGAATATTGTTGTTGTCTTTGTGTATTTTTATTTGTAATAAGAAATGTTGATGATAATTGTTATTTTTTGATTTCTCATATTTTTATTGTTATTTAAATTATTTGTTTCTATATTTCAGGTGATAAAGAAGGAATAAATTACAGTTTTCAGCAAGCTCAAAAACTTTTAGCTGATAAAGAAAGTGAAAATAACATTTTGCAAGGACAGGTTGCTGCTTTAAAGACTCAGGCTATGGTAGAACGTGAAGCAAAGGAGTCTGTAAGCTACATTTTCAAAATTATATGTAAACATTTTGAACAATACCTGAGAGCATGCATTTGTGACAGTCACCACAGTAACACACTCTACAGTAATATTATTGCATTATTACACAGTAAATTTAATTAAAAAGTGAATAACAATGTTTTTAAAATTAAGAGCAGTTAAGAGTACTATATTTTATGTGTAGAGTTGTGACATATTACAAATCATGTTATTCATCAGAGATGAACTGGAACATGGTTAAATGGAAAGAAATTCAGATCCAGAGGAAGACCAAAATCTAGATCAACTGATGTAGGCAAAAGTGCTTAGAAAACTAAAATGTTAGCTGTACTTATATTGGAGACCTGACATATAGAAGATTCTTAATAAAAAAGCTAGTATTAATGCAAACTTAATCATACAGTTGAAGCTGTGCTTGTTTCTAAAGTCTATTCACACACGACTTCATTTCTGCGCTCCACTCTACATGGCAGAAAATTACCTTGTCATGGCTTCACTATGTATTGCCAAAAACTTCAATTTTTTGGCACTCCCCTCTCCAATACTAAAATTTTGCAAAGAAGTATTACTTGTTATGCCCTGTTATTAAAAATTGAGGTGAAGTTTGCACATGGCATTGTGAAACATTCTCTTTTTACCACTAAATGTTCTTTTCTGCAAGACACTTTACATTAAAAAAGAAAAATGGAAAAGTCAATCCACCATATTGAATGAACATAATAAATGAATTTATACTACATAATAAGGAAATGAAGAAGTAGCTATAGTATTCAACACTAAATATGAGGATAATTTTAGAAACAAAGGGGTTGAGTTTGTTGCTTTATTGAATAGGATGTGGTCTAAGATTGTCTACATCTCTACTGTTATTCATCATCTATATGGATCACGTTATGAAGAAAAGTGGCATTAAACCTGCTATCAAAGTTTGAGATGTTAATCCCACTTTATGCAGGTTGTGTTATACTCCTAAATAAATCAGGTACAAGTCAGCAGGATTCTCTAACTAAATTGAATAACAGCTGTAATAAATTTGCTACGAAACTAGGTAGGAACTTTGAAAACATCAACTATATCCTGAATAGTGAACCTGTAGAACAAGTAAAACATTTCAGCTATTTAGACAAAATTTTTAGTGAATATGGCATATTAAATATGGAAATAGACAACAGAATAAGCAAAGCTGGTATGTTGGGGAGGCCAGTTCAATAAATTTATGTGGAAGAGAGAAATTAGCCAAAACACTAAACTAGCAGTATACAAGACAGTTCAAACTAGTTTTAAGTTATAGATCTGAGAGTTGGGTTAAAAATAAGGCATTTGATCAAAGATTGGAGGTCACAAATATGAAAGTTCCGAGAAAGATTAGAGGTCACAAATATGAAAGTTCCGAGAATGATTAGAGGAGCAAATAGATGGCATCCATTGTTAACAATTCCAGAATGTGTGAGCTGGACTAATCTATGGTGGTATAGTCACTTAAATAGAATTGGAGGAAAATATTAGAAAAACAAGTGTTTTTTTTTTTCTTTTGAAAGGATGGCAAGAAAAGGACCCAGAGGAAGACCAAGATCTCAGTGGATTGATAAAGACATGCCTTTGAGAGACTGAAATATAAAATCTTACAATAGTAGAGTCTTGACAGAGAACATTAATTTGGAAGAAAATTGCTGATAGGAAGTTAGTAATGATGCAAGCTGTTCATCATTATTAACTTCCTATCAACCATTTTCCTCCAAATTAATCCATCTGTCAGCACTCTACTAATGTAAGATCTTATATTTTGGTCTCTTTAAGGCACTTAATAATATCCTATATACCCCTGAGGGTACATTTCAGGTGTTTGATGATAGTAATGATAAGCAAAATTTAAAAAAAAAAATTAAATTGTTGAAACTAAACATACTATAATTTCTTTTACTACTTCTCATCAAGGATCAGTCATTTACTGGATTTTTCTCCACTTTTTCTTAGATACATAACACTGAGTTGAGTAGACAGATAAAATTGCCTGTTCCAGCTCAACTGGTTTTTCCTCCTTGCAAGCAGTTCTCCCCCCCCACACACACTTTGGTCTATATTTATCTGCCTCTTTTGCTAACCAATATCTTTCTATCCTATACAAATGCTCTTTCCATTTCTCTCTGTATTCCTTTATCTTGTATGATGTTCAGCCAGTGTCTGTGTGATCCATCCAGTGTTCAGCATCTATGATACGGAGGCTGAACATTGGTGGATCACACAGACATCATGCAGAGAACAAGTTATTGGCTTCATTTACTTGTACTCACCAGTCTTTTAACAGATTTTTCTTCATTGTTCTTAGGTACTTAACACTGAGTTGAGTGGACAGATAAAATTAAAAGTGGCTAAGTCTTATTCACATTAACTGAACTCAAACAAACAGAGATCCTAGTATATATAGAAAGAGAGACTAAACATGTGTGCCAAGACAATTGAGGCAAAAATTTACACTTAGAGATAAAATGACTTTTTATTAATGCTTTTGCTTGATGATATAAAATGTTGAATTATATTTTTAAAATTTATGTTTTATGTATTTGAAATTGACCAATTTGATATATGTCTGAATAAGCTAATTTCTATAGAAAATTGAGTAGCTGTCATTTAACTTGATATTCAGTTTTATTTTACAGATTATTAAAAAATTGCAAATTAGTGAAGCAACCATCACTTCTTTAGAAGAACAAATAACACAACTAGGTCATGCTGAAAGTATTGTTAGATCTCGAGAACAACATGAAAGTATTGTTAGTAGTTTGAAGAAACGGCATCAGGAAGAAATACTAGAACTAAAGGAAGAAATTGATAATATTAGACATAAATTTGTAGACAAGGTAATTTATTTGTTAATGCTTGCATTCTTTTTAAAGAAGATAAACAGTAAAACCTATTTAATTTCAGACTCACAAGATTTTAAATTTTTAATGCCAAACTAAACAAATTTGAGTATTATGCACCCCCCCCCCTCCCAATAAAGTTATTAATTATGTTAATGTATGTGAAATTTGGTTTTATAATCAGATTTACTTGAAAGAAACATGTCACTATATTTATACATTTACTATGTTGGTTCACTGTCAATATTGACAGTGGACTAGCAAAATATAAATTTCGTTTTATGCCCTTGTAAACTTTTATGATCATTTACAAGAGAGTTGTTTGGCTAAAAATACCTTTTTACAAGTTCATCTGTAATTGCTATTTTTGACATGCAAACTTATTATTTTTTAACTTGTATGGGATTATGACTGTGATATATTCTTCATCTTTGTAAAAGGGAGGAGGATTTTAAGAGTTGATTCTGTCATATCACCCCTGCATACAGTCAAAATTATGTAATCCATATTCTTTCAACTTCTGTTCATGATGAAAAGCATAAAGTTTTGAATTTTTTTTAGTAATATGCTTTTGTATCCTGTTTGTCATCTAATTATCACTTTAAAACTGAGAAATTCAAATCTCAGCATAGTAATTGAAAAGAAAAAAGTTTCATATAGTGGAATTACTCCTCTACAGCCTAAGTGTTCTTGTCATCACAACCTTAATTATCTTAGACTCATCTCTAACAGTTACTTTTATAATTCAATCTACTGTCTTCAAGCATCAATATACTGAATGCTTTCATCTCATCTGCCAGATATGTACCCTCAGGGGATGTACAGGATAATTATGACAGCAGTGCATGAGAAAGTTATAACATTACTAACTTCTGATCAATAATTTTCCTCCAAATTAATCTGTTATCTGTCAACACTCCAATATTATTAGATCTCACATTTCTGTCCTTTAAGGTGCTTTTTACTGTATCAATCCATCTTGCTAATGGCAAGTTCTTTCCAATATACTCATTTTTAATGTGATACTGCCATTGATGCCATCTGTTCACTCCACTAATATTTCTCAGAACTCTCTAGTCTTTGATCAAGTGTTTTATTTCTAACACAGCTCTCAGATTCATAAGTTAAAATTGGTGTGAACCCTGTCTTGTATACATCTAATTTGGTGTTTTGATTAATTTGTTTCTTAATCCATATAAATTTATCAGCTGACTTCCTACCATACCTGCTTTACTAATTCTGTTGTCTATTTTCATATTTAATTTACCATCATCTTCACTAAAAATTATGCCTAAATAGCTGAAATGTTTTCTTTTTTCTAACGGTTCACCATTCAGGACACAGTTGATGTTTTCAATGTTTTTTGCCTATTTTCATTGTCTTTGTCTTTTTATTGCTGATTTTCATACCAAATTTATTACAGCAGTTATTCAATTTAGTCAGGGAATCTTGCAGACTTGTACTGGATTTATCCAGAAGTATAATGTCATCTGCATAAAGTAAAGAGCTAAGATTAACATCACTAATTTTGATATCCAATTTAATACCACTTTCCTTCATAATGTGATTCATGTAGATAATAAATAACATTGGAGTAATGTGCACCCTTGTTGCACATCTGATTTTACCTCAAACTATCTTCCTGTACTTCCTCAATTCTTACTGCTGATTACAGCTTCCAGGAATGCATTAGCAGAGCTAATCTCAGGTGGTATGGTCACTTAAACAGAATGGGAAAAGAAAGATTACTAAAACAAGTGTTCTCTGCCTGGTTGAAGACCAAGATATAGGTAGATTGATACAGTAAAAAGTGCCTTAGAAGATAGAAATATAAGATCTGATAATATTGGGGTCTTGACAAGTAACAGACTGATTTGGAGGAAAATTGTAGATAGGAAGTTAGTAATGATGTAAATTTTTCATGTGGTACTATCATATCCTGTACACCCCCTTGAGGGTACATGGCAAGAATTTGATGACTTACATCTTAAATAGAGATTATGTATTGCTTGATATAATGTCCCATTTATACCATATAACTGTAGCATTTTGAAGAGCTTTTCTTTTGGTACCTTGTCATATGCCTTTTCCATTTTTTCCAGATCAACAAAACTTAAATACAAATTCTTGTTATTTCTCACTTCTTTCCTTGAACAGCTCTTAACATTGTAAGTGGAAAGTTTTTCTGCTTGGATGCAATGCATATTATACTTGACAAGAATTTATATTCTTGTTTTAATGCTGATTCTCGTAGACAGGCTTATACGTTGGTTATGCATTATAAAAACACTTAAGGAATTGAACAACGTAGTTAAGAATATAAATTAAATTATACTTTAATAAATATTTCCGATGTTTCTGCAACTTCACGTTGTCATCCTCTAAAGGAACTTATAAAAAAAGGCACGTGCACGTAGGCACTACAACACAGTAACTGGGAATGAAGAGATGATGCTATTGTTCTCCTAAAAGTCCTGATGGTGCCCTCTAGCGGGCTAAGTAGGTGTTCTTGGCCGTTGGGCTAAAGGTCTGCTGATGTAAGCCTCCCAAATTTGGGGCAGTTGCATACAACCAAATTTGTTGAGGTTTGGAGAATTTCTTAGGGCTGAGGTTGATTCTATAAATAGTCTTTCAAATTTGTATTTGCTACGGTGTATTGCTATAGCTTTCTTCCACTGTATTCTGTGGCGTGTATCCAGAGCATGGTCTGCAAGACCAGAATGGCTGTACTTGTGAAAACGGATGTAGTCCTTATGTTCAGAAATTCTGATATTCGCTGTCCTGCCTGTTTGGCCAAAGTAAGACAGTTGTAGTGCCTACATGCACGTGCCTTTTTTTATAAGTTCCTTTAGAAGATGGCAACGTGACGTTGCCTAAATATCGGAAATATTTATTAAAGTATAATTTAATTTATATTCTTAACTATGTTGTTCAATTCCTTAAGTGTTTTAATAATGTTTTAATGCTAACCCCAAGCGTAAACCTAACCAAATAGGAGGTATATAATCATTTTGCATTATTCCTATAATTATAACAAACTATCTGAAATCCCTGACCAAAGCTCCATGGGTAGAATACTATGCTAAACAAAATTCAGTATATCAAACTATCCACTGATAACAAACTAACAAACTATTCTTGTATACCCTATTTGCTATAGTGAGTCAACACCCAGGATATCTCAGTTTGCTATAGTGAATTTTGTTTAGCTTAGCGTATGGTACCTATGGAGCTTTGGTTGTGGATTTTCGGTAGTTTACTATAATGAGCAAGTGTGTTATAGTAGTGTTTCTTACACATACCTGCCACTGAATTAGAAACTTTTATGTAGATGTATACAAACGTTACTTATGCAGCATTTATGCAAAATACTTAGTCATGTGCATCACGTGTGTTCTAGGCAACCATTTAAGAATGCTGCTGGTCAGTAATCATCAATAGTGTTGATCACAATAGGAAAAATAAAGGATCTTTCAGAGTTTGAGAAAGGGCTTATTGTGAGTGCCCATCTAGCTGTAGCCATGATTTTGAAAACAGAGAGCAGACTGGTTTCTCAAAAGGTGGGATATCCTGCATGTTTAATCAGTGGAAAATAACCCACATTGCTAGAAACCTTTATTTAATACAGTGTAGGCCCTCTAGTGCCTTTTAGCGACTGCCAGGTTCTAAGACAGTCTGTGAGGAATGAAAATGATCGCCATATGAAAAGGCTTGTATGGACAAGCAGAACTTACTGTATGCAGAATTGACTTAAATATTTTAAAAAAAGGCTGTTCCTGACCCATATCTCACCAAACTATGCGCAGGGAAGTGAAGCGTATTGACAATGTAAATGAGGTCCAACATAGCATTAAATAAAAGTTTCTAATTCGGTAGCCGGTATGTATATAATGAGTCAACTGTATAACACAGTAGCAGTGTATGTGGTCAGGGAAAAAGAGAGAATCTGTTAATGTGTTTCTGCATTGATTCAACATTAATTGTTAAGTGGATTTCCCTCTTCTGGACAGCTTCAAGCATTCTTAGGGAGGTTTTTAGTGCACCACTCCCAAATGTGAGAACAGTATCCTATTTGGTTACAAATTTGGGACTTATAAAGCATCTGGAGTTGTGAAAGAGAAGTAATATCAATGAAAGAGGACACTAAGTTTTTGAATCTGTGTTGGAGACCATTGATGTGATGTGTCAAAACAGGCCAGATGAGAAAGTCAACCCAAGAATATTAAACCATTTGTGACAAGAGATTGGAATACTATCAAAGTATCGATGGTCTTTCTTCCAAGAAATTAATGGATTGTGTTTCAGTAGCATTGAAATGCACTAGATTATCTTCATCCCACTGGAGAGTGGTGAGGAGTTTGGTATTTTTGACATTGATTATGGAAGATCTCGAAGATTGAATCATTTGAGCACTACAAGGTTTCTCAAATGAAGAGGAATGGAGTGGCATCATTGTCATCAGCAACACTATGACTAGAATTTGAGGTTAATGAGAGAAGGTCACTAATGTTTAGGAGGACGAGTATGAAGAGAACAAAGCTCTGAATTACCTTGACATGGAATCATTTGAGCACTACAAGGTTTCTCAAATGAAGAGGAATGGAGTGGCATCATTTTCATCAGCAACACTATGATTAGAATTTGAGGTTAATGAGAGAAGGTCACTAATGTATAGGAGGACGAGTATGGAGAGAACAAAGCTCTAAATTACCCTGATATGGATAGAGAAATCTGATGGAGTTCCCAGTAACAAAAGGCAGAAAGGAGACCATAAGATGGTAGCATGTAAGAAAGAAAGCCTATGTGTCAGACTACATCAAATGGTCTGACTATCACACTAAATCATTGATATTTGGAAATATAGCAATTTTTTGGTTTGCAACTGATGTGAGACCAATTTATTATGTTTGTAAAAAATTGCATATATTCTGACTGGATTGGTTCTTTTGTATTTACATCTGATGCAACTGAGATTGAGGGTAGTGTATTATGCCTGTAAATGGCATGCACTCTGATGAGAAGGGGAAAAAACCTTATCTTGTCATCTCCATATGCATCTTATTAACTCACCTTTTGAAATGCTCTTATAAAAGTTCATCGCATCCTAGATGAGATTTGAACTCGGGTCTCATCTAGGATAGACATTGACAGTACAGACTGAGCTAGCTGTTAAGTTGATGCCAGATGAGTATGACAGCTTGTGTATGCAATACAAAATGGTTGTCAGTTTTGGTGCACAGGGTTTTAGCACAGTTGGAAAATACTATCTGGATCTGGATACGTAATAACATTTAGATAATAAATAAGTATTTTTGTGATATCTTTCTGGCAAATGATTGGAGCAGAATATGGTATAGTGAGGTCATTTTCCTTGTTTATCTTATACAAGGTAGAGAAGACTGATACCAAGAAGGTCAGCCTTAGAGTAATGTTAGTATGACACCACCAGGGTTTATGAGAGAGAAGGAAACATGAATGTGAAGTATAAGGGGATTCTAAAAAATAGGAAATTTTAAATGATTAAAACTATGTACGAAACTCCTGCTCATTGTTTTTTCAATAATAATAATAAAAACTGTGAAAATTTGATTTGATATAAATTAAAGATGCCAAGAAATTATATTCTTGAATAAAGGATACTTGGATAAAGGATGAAAATATAATTTCTTGGCAATTTTAATTTATAGTATAGCCAAGTACTTTAAAGATACCAAGCAATTTTATAAACTTGGTTTTAATCCTTTTTCCCCAAGTAAGCCAAGTTTGCGCCTGAAGTATTTTCAGGTCTGAGGCAACTTGTGGTAAAGGTGGAATATTTTTAACATTTTAATCTTTAACGTATAATATACCCAAGGTAAAAAACTTTCTACAGTATAGCCAAGTGGAAAAACATTAAAAATTTGAAATGATTTAGAGTATATTTAGGGATCATGACAGTTAGTTTTTAATATTACTCCCAATAAAATTATGTAAGTTTTTTTTTTTTTATTCTAAAAATCTCCTTTGTCCAAAGTGGATTTTTAAAAATTTTATTTAATTATTAATTTTTAACATTTTTTTTTTTTTTCAAATGAATATCAGCTTCACTTTTAGAGGACATGACAAAATTAAATTTGATTATTCAAACATTAATGCAAAAAACAGTTTACAAATTCTTAAATTTACTAGTTTTGTGGCTGTTATTTTGGCATAATTGCTGTCTTGCAGTCAGGATACTTTTCTGTAGTCACATATAACCAACAAAAGAAAGTGTTTGTAGTCTTCATCTTTGGTATGCAGTTTATTGTATTTGTCCATCAGGACCATGACTCTTTCTGCTATGTCATTGACAACTCTCATGCATGGAACTGTCTTTTTTTATTGACTCGAATGACTCGTCTTCATTCCAGTCAACAACATCCTTGTTCAGAAAATCAGCGAGAAGTCCAATGAAAGAGAAGAACTGCAGAGTGTTTGATGTCAGAGTCTTCTAGTTGCATAAAACAATTCTACTTCTACTGTAGAATGTGTAACTCATTACATTAGACTGTCTTCTCTGGACTTCTTCAAAACAAACAATTTTTTGCTTTGTCATTGAAAATAGCAGATGTGATCAAGCAATACAGCATTTGCAATTGCTTCATTTACTTCCTTGCACAAGTAAATGTCCTTCAGGAACTGCAGGTCATTTCTAGGAGCAGACATAGCAGATGGAGCTTGGAACCAGGCTTTAACATAGATCTTAGCAGTGAATACCAGATTCATGGAAATTGTCTTAGTGTCCCATAATACAAAGTGCAAGCCTTTTGGAAGTGTATAATCTGTGCATCATAGTGCACGACTTGTACTATGATGCATACAATATGCATAATATAAAGCACAAGCCTTTTGGAAGTGTATAATGCTGTACATCATAGTGCACGACTTATACTATGATGCTGTGCATCATAGTACAAGTCGTGCAGTTGTGATGATACTTTATGCACAAACTTTGCTTATACAGGTATCCCTTGATGTTACTGCGTATATCAAAATTGCGTTAATTAAATCTAATAATCAATGGTAAAAATTACAATTCGTCCATGATCGATTACTGTATTAATAATTCCTTTTATATGGTACTCTTTTAGGAAAGATAAAAAATGAATGCAAAGTAAATGTTTAATAAATACTTGTATCTACATTATTTACTGCAATTTTTTTTATCAAAAGAAGTTATCAAGAGTCGTTTGAATAGTTTTAGTTTTTTCTTATCGGCATAAATTCTACGATAACAAGCAAAATGACTCTCCAGACCTCGGCAAACAAGCAATAAAACACAAAGAAAAAACACTGCAAATATAATACATGATGGTAAAAATTAAGTGGATATTGAATCCAACATTATTTCATAGCCGAATATAGAAACTACAAGAGTTTCATGCCAAATATATAGAAACTAAAAGTTTCGGCAGATGCAAGCATAAGCAACCTTCTGGGCAACTCATAGTAAAGGTGGAGTAAGCTCTAGTATACTTTTCTTAGTAATTTCCATAAAGTAAAGCACATCTCCTAGAGGACATGTATGACAAATAAGCCTTTGGCTCTCTATTTCAGTAATACATGATGGTTTATTTATTTTCAGTTACAATCTAGTAATTATTGAATAAGTAAAAAAGAAACAACTAAACCATAGTATACTTAAATTGGACGTCGCAATATCTCTCAGATACAATTTACTGTCAAATATCACAAACCTTTACATAGAACTGACAGCAAAAAAACAGTCGGAATATCACTTGTAACATGAATGCACAGCTACTCATGACCTCCACGCTGTACACTGAATTGTGTAAGAATATTTATATTAAACATTTTGCATGTATCTGTCAGGTCAGCTGCGAGCTCTGCAGGGTTAAAGGCGCATTGATCAAAACTCTTGCCGCGTATATCAAGGGATTGCCGCATTAATCAATTCCCGCGTTAAGCAAGAGATACATGTACTTGGATAAAGGAATAAACAAGAATATAATATCTTGGCAACTTCAATTTATATCATAACCAAGGGGGAGGGGAAAACTTTCAAAATTTACCTCTGATCCAGAGTATTTTAATAATAAGGTTACACACCTTTTCACTACTTATATATGGGAAATATATTTTGGCTATTACTGAGTAGAGCCACCAATGAGTGTCCTGTCACTGAGTAATGCAGGTCAAGAGTGATGAGCTTTGAGTAGTGATCCTTTTGTCATTCAATGAGATTCAGAGTGATCTTGTAGATCACTCTGAATGTGGCCCTTCCCATAATGCATAGCATTATAAACATCTAAAAAGGGATGTGCTTTCTACTGTGAGACTGTCATCTTAAGATCAACTTCTGCATAGCTGTAATACCTCTTCTTTTTTTACAACATTAGAGGGTGCCAAATTAGGACTTCTCTTGTCCATTACAATTTGAATTGTTTTACTTATTCATTGTTGTGTGTAAACTATAACATGGTGCTTTGTGCTTTGAAGATGCTGGTTTGAAATCTAGCAAAATATAAGTCAGTTAATAAACATCTTTTTTTTAAAAAATAGTTCATTTGGTGTTGTTAATACTGTTAAAATAAGTCATGGGATGTTCTTTGCATTATGAGATACTAGAGCAATTCATATGAAGTCAGTGGCCTGTATATACAAGTAGCTCAGTTGTGAAGGTAATTTATGTGCAAACTTTGTTTGCTTATACTTGGATAAAGGATTAAACAAGAAGATAATTTCTTAGCAACTTTAATTTATATTATAATCAAGTGAAAAAACTTTGAATATAATAGATTACGTCACAGCTGATGGGCCAATTTGAAAGCTGTCATCCATAGTGCTGCTGGCTAAACATTAAACAAATGAAAACCGCTCAACATTTATGGGATTGGTGCAACAATGATAGGAGTTTGGAACAAATTTAATTTACTTCATCTAATCAGGATCTTGGACATGTTTGGTCCCTCTCTGACCAAAGAAGCAAGCTGAGCAAAATTAAGGTTGCCCTCTGGAGCTAGAAAAACATTGCTGTCAGAATAAGCTAAAGTCTAAAAATGTCTCCAGGAATCTGTTTCAGTTAAAGAGAGAGAGCCTAGAAAACATGTTGCATCTCTAACTGAAGTAATTAAGAATAATATGGATTGACAGGTGACATACAGCTATTTTCTGATAATGCAAAGAGAGGTGGGGTATTCAGGAATGTGACTGATATGCAATACTTGCAGAATGATTTGAATAGGCTGGAATTGTGGGCATGATGTCAGTAAATGTAAAGTCATGCAGTGTGGCATGATTAGATATCCAGTGTCATATTATATTGATGGGATTATGTGAGAAGAAACTGATCAGGCTAGAGATCTTGGAGTGTTAGTAGATAGGAATTTGAAGTTCAAGGGCCATGTAGCAATGATTGCAAATACAGCTCAGAGGATAATTGCAATGCTGAAACAAACTTTGACATGTAAAGATAATGATGTAATTTTGCCTCACTACAAGGATTTGATAAGACCTCACTTGGACTATTGTGCTGCAGCTCTGGTTTTCGTGGTGATTCAGCTACAGTGGGGAAAGAGAGAGAGGAAATGCAAAGGAGAGTGTTAAAAATGATATCAGGATTGTGGGATACTAATTTTGAAGATAGATTGAGAATTTGTAGACTGCAGACACTAGCAAACAGGAGAAAGAGGGGTGATATAATTGAGACTTACAAACTTCTGAAAGGGTCATACAGGATTTCATTTGATGGAATTTTTAATTTTATGGAGGATGAGGAAAGGATGAAAGGGTATCCTTGGTGGCTAAGAATGAATGCCATCAGGAAAGGGGTGAGATCTTGATTTTTCTCTCATAGATTGGTGCATGATTGGAATGGATTGCCATTATTGGATGTTGTGTGTGCAAGCAGTGCAAATGAATTCAAGAACAAGTGTGGCCTCCTTCATGAGTTCCTGACTCCCTGGAGGTCTCTCTCATAATAATACTGATCTTGTTACGTGCAGTAAGGAAAAAATTGGACTAACAGAAACATTCTTGAATGAGCAGTCCAAATATATAGCACTGACCATTTCAGATACAGATTTATCTGTCAAAAACTAGAGTTTTGTATTTCACCTTCCTTTGAACCAACAGATTGCAAGTCACCTTAACAAGTGCTATAGATGTAGTCATTACCATATGTTCTGCACAGAGGAGAAGTTTCATCCGAGGTTGGCATGTTTCATTACATGTCAGCCTGTGATGGCGAAGTGGTTAGTGTATCTGTATCCACTTTCCATCCAACAGGCTATGTGTTCAAATTCCATGGGCACAGATGTTTTTGATTGTTTTTAGGTGAGAGATGAATTTCATCGCTCAGTATGGAACCATTTCCCTCACTTATCGGAAGCTTGAAGTGGCTTGAAAAGCTTACAGGTTATCTTGACCAGGATTTCCAGTAAATGGACACACACACACACACACACACACTTTATAGTAAACAAGCTGTGGCTTTTAACAACTTTTTTTTTTAATTATTAATGCAAATATGTGTTATGCTGTTTCTCTCTTATTATTTTACTGTTTTCCTGTATTTAAAATTGTATTGACTTCCATTCTTATAAGCCTCCATACCACAACTGTGAGAACTACACAACATTTGTTTTGTAGTTAGAAATGCCTGGATTCAATTTCTTTAAGATCTTAGGAAGCTTTATAAAGGCTTTTCCAGCTGAAAGGTATATTAGCTGATATCATTCAGAGACATCAGGGTTTTTGCTTCTGGAAATTCTGGTTTTCATAACACAAAAGAGACCAGCTGGAGATCACATGAATTTAATAGATAGTATATTATCCCTTTTATCTTTAGTGTATGGTTTCTGTCTTGGAAATTCTTCTCAAGAAACTCTTTTGCATCTGAATCTTGATACATCTTATGCAGTGGGGCTTTCTTTCAATATTCTTTGTAGTATATGAATGATTTCATTTTTTCTTATTAGTCTTTTAACAAATACTTTGGCTCTTAACATTGATCTTATTTATGGGGTCTTCTAATGTCTGATAATCAATGTGCATTGATAGCTATAGAATGTCATTTGCTGTATCTATTCATTTCATATTACAGATTTTTCTCGTTTTATGTGTCCATTATAAACAGACCTTATTTGTTAATGAGACAAACACATAATAGGATTTCATTGAGTTTAGGTTTCTGTTTTTATTTCTAGCATTACAGATTAATTAGCTGAATTACCTTTTCAACCTTTTTTGTGGTATACAACTATTTCTGTGTCTGTGCAGAATGAAGATTGTGAGAGATTGCAGAAACAGTTACAGGAATTGGAGCAGTCATATCAACAGTGCCAAATAGGAAAAGCAGAAACTATAAATCGTCTCACTGAAAATTTAGAAGCTAGTCAAGCTCAGTGCCAAAAACTTTTAGAAACAGGTTAGTAAAAAACGAACTTCTTTCAGAATAAGATATCTTTTTTTGGTGGGGGGGGAGTGGTGGGAGGGTGCTTCCATAGGTGTGTCAGTAACAGACTTATTTTGAAAGTGAATTAACTTGCATCAAGTGGAAGCAGCATACTTTCTCTAGCTGTTTAAAACAAACCAGCTGGAAAACACATATAGTTAGGTAGAGATATTTGTGATTAAGAGATATCTCTTAATGCATGTGTTTATGAAGATAGGATTAATTTCCCTGTTAGGTTAGCAAAATACCTGGTCACTTAGTCCTAGCAGGATATTAAATTTAACACATAAAGGAAGATAGGATTAGTTCTCTCTTTTTTTTTTTTTATTTATTTAATTGGAGAAGGGAGAGAGGGTTAAAATATCACTGATAAGTGAAGTGAGGACTTTGGAAAAGTTATTACTATCAAGCATTGATGAAAATTTTAAGCATTCATTTATTTCCTTAAATATGATGTATTTTTTAAGTGTTTTAGATGTCAATATTTTTTTGAAAAATATTTTAATTTTTGTGACAATTTAAAATTTTTTTTTCATTATCATCATCATTAAATTCCTGATATGTACCACCAAGGATGTTATGCACATGATTATGTTTGTACTATTAATAGTTTCCATTATTAGATTTCTTCCAGATTAATCTGCTGTTCTTCAAGTGTTTGTTGATCAAATGTTTATTTCTTATCCCCTCTCTCAGACCCATAAGTTAAAATTCGTCTGCACACCATCATGTATGCTGCTAGTTTGTATATATTACCTTGTCTACCTTCTTGTTTCTTCTTATATACAGTATAAGTGGTGGGTTTCGTGAGCATGCTCTCTCCACACTATAATTACTGAACTAGAGAGCCAGTACTTTCTCCATTTGAGGGTACAGAAGTACAGCAGTTTCCACGGGCTGGTTACCAGAAAGTACAAGGGACCATACCTATTGGTAACACTTTCGGAGGTTTCCTGAGCAGAATAATTCCGCTACTTCTTACTCTGCCAGGTTGTGCCTGGAGGGAGTCTAAGTATAAACGTTTGTAGTGGGTGCTGTTGAATGCTGTCAGAATGCTGGTTGTCCCTTCTCTTACTAACTTTTTTTAGTGGCTTTCTCATAGATATTCTCCTCCATGTGAGGTACCTATTCATAGAAAAGGAGACCTCCCATTAATGGTACTGGTCCTTTTTGTTGTTATTCTTTTTCTATGCTTCCTGTATTCTTTAATTTACTTCTCCTGGGTCTTTTTTTTATTATCCTATCTTCTGGACCACTATCACTGGGTTCTAATGCTTTCTGCCATATTTACAGTGCTGTATAGCCCATAGACATCCAGAAAGGTGGGTAATCCTTGTTGTCTTACGCTACTTTGGCCTCGGCTTCAGCAAGATAGGTGTTCTGGATGGCCTGGCCACAATTAATCAGCTAGTGGGCTTCTCAGCGAGGGTCAACCATGTTGCAGTAAGTTCCCTTCCCATTGTTTAGGACAGGTGAGGTGATGCACAAGGCTTGTAGCGCTTTGTATATCATCTGAGATAGTTTAGCCATTTCACTCCTCAGTGCAGTCATTGCTTGTTGTAGAGTAGAGTGGAGTTCCTCACCCACAACAGAGCCATCCATGTATGGCTCTGTTGTGGGTGAGGAACTCTGGCACTGAACCAACTTCCTCTTGAGAAAGAATAATTTTTCATCTTCTTGTTTATCAAGGCCCTCAACAAGCCCTAACCAAATTCAGAAACCATTGTAATGTCAACAGAAAGCATCAGAGACAGCAATAACAAAATCAGCCTCCTTAATATTGCACTTGACTGGTGAATGTGCACTCAAGAAAATGTCATCCTTTTTTATCCAGAAGAGTTTGGAAGTTGATGCAATCTTCAAAATCAATCAATAAGATCAATTCAGGGGACAGTATTATTATTACCAGGTAGTAAGAACTTATTGAGGGAGGCCACATATCAACCTCACCAGCTGTCATACCTTTTTCTTGAATTCATTCACTAGCTCCAAAGGCAATCCATTCCAATCGTGGCACCATTCTATTAGAGAAAAATCTAGCTTTCACCCACTTTAATTCTCATTCTTAACTTCCATGGATGTCTTCTCCCCACCTTCCATAAAATGAAAACTTCCATCTTCTGATATCCTATGTGACCCTTTGAGAAAATTTTAAGTCTCAATCATATCATTCCTCTTTCTTCTGTTTGCTAGTATTTGTAGTTCACAAATTCTCAATCTTTCTTCACAATTTGTATTCTACAATCCCAGTATCATCTTTGTGCTCTCTTTTGCTCTCTCTCTCTCTCTATTGTATCAGTTTCACCATGGAAACCAGGATACCAGAACTGCTCATAATAGTCCAGGTGAGCTCATATCAAGGCTTCATAAACAGACAAATTTACTTTGTTATCTTTACATGTTAAGGTTCATTTCAGCACTGTAATTATACTTTGAGTTGTATAGGAAACCTTGCTTAATGCAATTAATTAATCCATCAATTAATGCACACTAAGCAGAATTGCGTTAAGCGAATACAATAAACAATAGGAATAATTATAATTCATCCATCAGTTAGCATAAATTTGGAAGAAAAAAAAACAGTGTAAGCTATATTAGAGGTAAAATCATTGAGGTTAATAAAAATCAATTGCTTAAATTTTTATTTAATGTCTAAACATTTGATTGAGCTACTTTTTTACAAAAAAATTAAGTAAAGATGTTTGAACCATGCTCGACTTTTTCATCTTGTCATGCAATTTGCAATAGCTGGTGATTGCTTTATCAAGATTTCAGCAGACTTCGTTCCATATCAGGATCAGCATCAAATAAAATTTCCTTAGCATACTCGATGTGATTGAAAACTAGCTCAAGTTCTTTTGCAGTTAGCTTCTTAGTCATAACATTCTCTTCTAGCTTCTTAGTCATAACATTCTCTTCTTGTTCGCTCTCCTTATCTTCTTTATATGCATGCTGTTCTTCTAGTTGAAGATCATTCTCACTTAAATGTTCTGAATGAAAATCGAGCAAGTTTCCATTATCCAGTTCATTAAATCCAAGTTCTTTTCCAAGTTCAATTGTGCCTGATTTCTTCAATAATGTTAGATCTTGGATTTCGCGCACGATAAACTAACATAGGCTTGAGTTTGAAGTTGCCTTCTGCATTGCCTCCTGATAAAAGCGTCAGACGATCTTTAGATACTTTGTATCCTGGTTGAGATGCTTCGGTTTTTAGCTAGGAAAGTTTTTGTTGGCATACGCTTCCAAAACAGACTAATTTCAATGATGTTGAATATTTTCCGATCATCATAATTACCCCCCTGAATTCTTTTTTAGCTGTGGAATCTTTATCAGCACTAGCAGATTCCAAAATTATTCTTAAGTTATGCAGTCCAGTTAGATTTTTAAAATGGCCAAACCATCCTAAACTTGCATAAAGTTTTCACATTGCTCTTGAAATTTAGTCTCTTTCAACGAGATAAAAATAATGAGAGCTTTTGCCTGAATATTCCCTGTACTATGAGGTATTCTTTTTTGGTTATAATCCTCAATCTAGAGTGATAGAAGACGCCCCATCTGTATCGCTAAAGTTTCTATTTCTGGTGATATGCAAGCTTAAAGAAGCAGTAGCAATGTTTCCTTGTTTTTTGTATTCTTTGCTCTTATTTAATATAGTCCAAACTGTAGACTTGTTGTATCCCATGTCTCGCACAATCATTGTATTACTAGCACCACTTTCATCTCTTAATGACTTCCAGCTTTTCCACTTGCTGCAGATTAGCAACAAAAAATTTCTCTTGATGTAAAAAAATCGCATTAACTGATTAATCACTTGCTTAAAGTGGGAAATAGTATCATTTCACTCAATCGCGTTAACAGATTATCAATATCGCACATATCGAATTTGCGTTAAACGAGGTTTTCCTGTATTTGCATTCTTTTCTATATGGTTCCTTGAACTTCCTATCCACTAAAACTCCAAGATCACTTGCCTGATCAGTTTCTTCTAGCATAATTTCACTGATATGACATCGCTATCTCATTACACCAAAGTGCTTGACTTTGCATTTACTAACATTGAATTGATAGCCATTTTCACATTCCCACAATTCCAGCTTATTCAAATCATTCCTCAAGTACTGCATGTCAGCTGTTCCTGATTACCCTGCCTTTCCTCACTTGCATTCCCCATATACTACTTTTTGATAACTGTCAGCCAGCTATTTCTTATCCATGCTAATATTCTATAATCCAATTCCATATTCTCCAGTTTATACAAGTCTTCTATGCAGTATCCTGGCAAAATCCATAACAAAGTTCAAAAGTATCATGGTGTATCCATTCTTCTTGTCAAACTCGATGGTAACTATTATAAAATGTGAGCAAGTTTCTGAAACATAACCTTTCCTTAGTAAACCTATACCATTCATTGAAAAGTATAGATTCTCTGACAACTTTATTTCTGTATGAACTCTTACTATCTTTTCCAAAATCTTCACCACCACTTCAGAGATAATGGTAGCTGATAGTTGAACCCTTCACTCTTTGCACCACCCTTGTGCAACTAGATTATCATCATTCTTTCCACTCCTGTGAAATCTTCTTTATTCTGATACTCAAATTAGATAGCCTGATAAATGGAACAGCCTGTTCACCTGAACACTCTTTGGCAATAGGGACTGATTGGATATGAGCCCTTATTGCCAAATTCTTATTCAGTTTATGCAACAGCTCTAGTATCTCCTCCTCACACACCTCAGCTTCTTCATCCTGTGTAGAGTTAGCTCCATGTTGAATATACCAAGTTGGTAGCTATTTTAGCAAAATAGGCATTAGTTGAACAGTGTCTTCTGAATTTGTAACCCACATACCATCCATGTAAAGAAGATTATTCTTTCACATTCGTTCTTTCTTTTACTTGCAATATAATAACAGAATTCTTTTGGATTTTCTTTAGTTTAAATTTTTTTCATACTTGCACCACTTAGCGTTCCTACGATAGTTGTATCCAGTCTTTTTTTTCAGCCAGAATGGTCCAGAATGCGTTCCGTAAACTTTTAGGACTTTAATGGTCCCTAAACACATATTTTATAAGTACAGGTAACCCTCGTACAATGCGGTACTTATACAACGCAGTTTCGATATAACGCGGACCACAAATTGTAGTAACCCTTGTTCAACGCGGTTTCGATATAACACGGTATAGTAACCCTTTATCTTTTCATATATATTTCACTGCGCGACTAAAAAATCAAATTTTATCTTGGTTAAATTTGTGTTTGCCCATATCGTGCATGTAGTTTATAAGTAGCGAATTTATATTAGGGGAAATATCCTTTAGCACGCATGTACATCAATTGTTTACTGTATAAAGTGTTTATTGTTGAAAGTTGTCTTTGTTTTCTGCCAGGAAAGCGCATTAAAAATCATAAGTTTGTTAAACTGAAGCTGAGCACTTTATTTTCTGGTGAGTTACATACAATATGTAATGTTTTTTTTTATGTAAAAATTTATTTTTATAGTAGTGACCACTTAGAGGACTTTTGCGATATAGTTGTAAATGAAATTAGTGAATTAATTGATGGGGAAACATTTAAAATGAGGAGGAACTGGTACAAATAATAGATGATGTCGAACCAAATGGTGGGGAAAGATCTGCCGATGATTCTTATTGTGATGAATTCGTTAAAGAATTCAGTTTAAAGAAATTAGCAGAAGGATTGGACTTGGCAAGAAAGTTAGGAAGTTACTTTACGGATAATGATCCCTCAATAGAGCATTCTGGAAAATTCACGAGACAATTGGACATTTGTTTAGCTCCATATTATGAACTTAACAAAAAAATTGCAGCATAGTCATAAGCAAGATCTTATTACTGACTTATTGATAACTAAACCAGTTGAAGTATGCAATGAGAATAATACAAATAATGCTGAACATATTTCAAGTAATGACGACGTCTGGTCACTCGTAAATAAAGAACATCTACGAAATGTTCGTTTTGAAGACAGTGATGACAATTAAAGTATGCATTTTATTTTATTTTGCCTAAAACATTTATGCATTATGTAGAATGACGTTTAAGTACAATTTGTAATTTTTATACTTTTATACTACGTATTTGTTTCATCATCATCATCATCATTAAATTCCTGCCATGTACCCACAAGTGGTGTGCAGGATATGATAGTACTACATGAAAAAATTATATCATTACTAACTTCCTATCTACAATTTTCCTCCAAATCAGTCTATTACTTGTCAAGACTCCAACATTATCAGATCTTATATTTCTATCGTCTAAGGCACTTTGTACCGTATCAATCCACCTATATCTTGGTCTTCCTCTGGGTCGTTTTGCTGCCAACCTGGCAGAGAACATTTGTTTTGCTAATCTTTCCATGCCCATTCTGTTTAGGTGACCATACCACCTGAGATTAGCTCTGCTAATGCATTCCTGGATGCTGACAATGTCAAGTTCTTTCCTAATATCCTCGTTTTTAATATGATATTGCCATCTGTTCACGCCTCTAATCTTTCTCAGAACTCTCATATCTGTGGTCTCTAGTCTTTGGTCAAGTGTTTTACTTCTGACCCAGCTCCCAGATCCATAAGTTAAAACTGGTTTGAACACTGTCTTATATACAGCTAATTTAGTGTTCCGACTAATTTCTCTCTTATTCCATATGAATTTATTCAATTGACTTCCCACCATACCAGCTTTGCTGATTCTGTTGTCTATTTCTATATTTAATTTACCATCTTCACTAAAATTGTGCCCAAGGAGCTGAAATGTTTTACTTGTTCAACAGGTTCTCCATTCACAACACAGTTGACATTTTCAGTGATTCTGCCTATTTTCATTGTCTTTGTCTTTTTATTGCTGACCTTCATACTATATCTATTACAACAGTTATTCAATTTAGTCAGAGAATCTTGCAGACTTGTAGCGGATTTATTTAGAAGTATAACATCATCCGCATAAATCAAAGAGCTGACATTAACATCTCCAATTTTGATATCATGTTTAATACCACTTTCCTTCATAATGTGATCCATATAGATAATGAATAACAGAGGGGATAATGCACATCCTTGTCTCACACCAGATTTAACATTAAACCATCTTCCTGTACTTCCTTCAATTCTAACTGCTGACTTACAACTCAAATAAAGACTAAGTATTGCTTGATATAATGCCCCATTCACACCATATAGCTGCAGCATATTGAATAGTTTCTCTCTTGGCACCTTATCATATGCCTTTTCCAAATCGACAAAACTTAAATACAGATCTTTGTTATATTCCCATGCTTTCTCGACTATTTGTCGTAAAGTGAAGATCTGATCCTGACAGCCTCTGTTTGGCCTGAATTCAGCTTGTTCTTCACCAAGCTTTTCTTCCACAATTCTTCTCAACCGTTTCTCAAGTATACTTGCATAGATCTTGCTAGGAACACTCAGTAGGGAAATACCTATGTAATTCTCACATTCAGTTTTATTTCCCTTTTTATATATGGGTACTATGAGAGCTCTACTCCAATCATCGGGAATTCGTCCCTCTGTCCAGGCTTTCTGAACTATGCAGTGCAGCCACTGTAAGACTCTTATACCACCATACTTCAGCATTTCTGGTCGAATATCATCTACTCCTGCTGCCTTTCCACATTTCAAGCCTTTGATGGCTTTTTCTACTTCAAGTATGGATATGTATTCCTGATTGCATGCCTGGTCAGTGTTTTTTACCACTGTGCTGTCATCACTGCTTGTTTCATTTAGTAGTTTTTCAAAGTAATTACTCCATATTTCAAGGATATCTTTTTCTCCCATTTTCATGTCACCTTTATCATCTCTAACTCCTTTTACAGCATTCTTTACTCCATTCCTAAGCTTCTTCAACAACCTCCAGAGTATTTTGCCACCTTCTTGATATTTATTTTCTATATTCTTGCAAAGTCCTCCCATGACTTTTGTTTAGCTAGTTTTACGCAGTGTTTAGCATTCTTGCATTTGTCTCTATATTCTGTAAGAGTAAAAGCTGACTTATTTGACAGGAACTTTTGATATGCTTTCTTCTTTTCCTTCACTGCCTCTTTAACTTCTTGTGTCCACCAGGGAGTTCTGATTTTTTTATCCTTGCAGACAACCTCACCACATGCCTCTCTGGCAGAATCAATCAATGTTTTCTTCAGAGTTTGCCACTGAATCTCCAAGGTTTGATTCATGTTCTCAAACTCTTTCATTTTTTCTTCAATAATCTTTGTGTATTTTAGTCTACAGTTCACATCTGAGAGCTGCTCAACTTTTATTCACTTTAAAACTTTTTTACACGTTATTCTTTTCAATATGAAATTCAGTTTTATCCTGCTCAAGACTGAATAGTGATCACTTCCAATTTCAAATCCTCTGTACACTCTGGTGTCCTGCACCAGGGAGAAAACATCACTATCAACAATAACATAGTCAATGAGACTTTTCTTATTCCTAGCCTCTTCTCTCCATGTGAATTTTGTGCACATTTTTATGTTGGAACATGGTGTTAGTAATAACCAGTTCATGTCCTGAGCAGAAATCCAACAGATATTTGCCATTATTATTAGCTTTGCTCTTTTCTCCAAATTTTCCCAAAATATTTTTGTATGTCTCACAAACATTTCCTACTCTGCTATTTAGATCCCCAACAAGGACCAACTTTTCCTTTTTTCCTTTTTCATTGTGTCAGTTGCTTTTTTTTCATAGTTTATATATTTTCTTAACTTACATGAATTACCTGAATTAAATAAAAATATATTTTTTGTTGGATATGTCATTGTTATTTATATAATTAAAAAAAAAACGATTTCTGAACATAACCCTACTTTTTCTATCTGATCTGAGACTCGTATAATGCGATTTATATAACACCGCATTTCTATGGAACCTAACATCCGCGTTATACGAGGGTTACCTGTATTTCAAAACTAGGACTGCCTCCATTTTAAATTCTCAGTTATGGTCATTGACAACATAAATCAAGAGTCATCTTTGATTCATCCAATCTAGTTCTGCCATCTTGTGTTGTTCACACTGAACCTCGAAGATCAAAGTTTTCAATTAGAATTGATAGTCGGCCGGAAGTTACGGTAGTTACCAGAAGCGGAACTTCTATGCGAACAAGTATACAAGTTGACTTGCACTTTTACAACGTGGGTGAGTGAGGTTAATGTGTTTCATGGAAGTTTCACTAGTTTTGTGTGATGAATAGTAAAATAACACGATTTTTCTCTTCCGCTCCCACAACTAAAAAGTTAAAGCTCAAGAACAGTAAGTGTAGTGATGATGGGGATTGGGATGATAGTGATGAGGCAAAAACAGTCCCAATAGATAGTGATACAAAAACTGGAGGGATAAAACACATGGCTGCTACAGTTGCTGCAATGATGACTACGACGACTAAAGACGCACAAGAAGATCTGCCTGACTATTGGACTCTAGATCAAAAAGCTGATTTTTGCAACAAAAATGATTGGCTGTTGGTGGAGAATAAAGCATTGGCTTTAAAATATGTAAGAAAGTTGCAAGTTTGGGAGTAGAAAGGAATAAACAAGGTATGAATATTTCAAAGCCATGGGCAAATATTCAAATTTCTCATTATGGAAAGAAACAAATTCGTGAAGATGGCAACACCAGTGTGATGAGCCCAATTTGGAAGCTATTGTGAAAATTAAGGTATTTTTTAAACTTTTTTCTCCTTTGCTTTAATGTTTAATGTTTTATTTCCATTTGATATATATAATATCCATTTGTCAAAACTAAAAAGAACGAGCTTCAAAGGCCTGGTATGTTTCGAGTTTCTTGTGTTATGAGATGAGATGGTAGAGTTCCGGTAAACTTATATTTAGAAAAAAAGCCCTGGTTGTATCTCTTTTGGTCTGTCTTATAATTTTCATAACTTACATCATCCATATAGGTTCTAATTTCATCTAAGGCACACAAAAAAAACTTTTACTAGCCTTTTTTGGGTGAAGGTAAGTTAAGCCATCTCATACAGAGGTGGTGGTGGTAGGGTTTTTTCCTCTTGGCAATTCAGGTTTTTCATATTCTCTTGTATAGCAAGATTATGAGTTTTCATAATTAAACATTCACATGTGTGTCACAATAAAAAATATTTATTTTACATATATTTCATTTTCGTATCATAAGACATCATCAGTGAGAGCAAAGAACATCCATAAGGAATTTGAAAAATAAAGTAGTACGGTACATGTACCAAATTTGAATTCCTCTGAACAAGTAGTTGTGCATTTGTTAAGTTAAACTATTGGGCTGATATGATAATTAATTAAATTAATTATTATGATACAATCTATTTAACACATTTGAGTATAACAATTTCTTAAACTTTTGGGATGGTAAGGCAGTCGTTATGATTAAGGTTTGGTCTGGGTAGAGCTTCAGTACTTTTTTTGAATGCCATTTCATATCTTTACATAGATCTCTGTAAAAGCTTTGTGTTTTCCCACTGGATCATATGGTTCATCCTTTCAATTCCATGTTATGCCATGCCAGATTTGTGTGATTTGATGAGCCGGATGTTGTCTTGATATTCAGAAATGCGTTTATAGACCGATCTTCCTGTTTGCCTGCAGTCTATAAACATATTTCTGAACATCAAGATTACATGTGGCTCATTAAACTACACAAATCAGGCCTGGCACAACATGGAATTGAAAATGCAAACCACGTTTTATGTTTTATTCAGGTTTTTCATTTAAAAAAATAGACAAATGAGCCAGAAGAACACATAATTTTCAGACATATTAGATGGTACAGCTATGATTAACTGCATTATCATAAACAGTAAGTAGGTTTCAAAGAAGCCAAGCTCCTTGGCCATGGCAAGTTACTGTACTTAACACCAGGAAAAAAAATAAATCTCTTAGAAAGGAATCAGCAGATTACTGTTCTCTTGATCCTGATCATATATGGCATTGATTTTCTATAGGCTTTGCAACCTCTGTGTGTGCGTGTGTTGTGTGTAGAAGTGATAATAAAAATGTACAGGGTAGTAGATGGTAGATTGTAGCGTTGTGTATATAAAATGACCTCCTGTGATGAGTCTTCAGACTTCGTGGAGGTTTCATGTAACAATAATAATGATGATAAAATAATAATAATTATTATAATTAAGGATGAAGAACTTGGATGTGGCTACAGCCTAAGACAGGAAGTTGTGGAGGAGACTCACCACAAACAGCGACCCTACTTAAGTGGTAAAAGCTGCAGAAGAAGAAGAATTATTATTATTATTATTTGACACCTCCAAGGAGTCCTAAGACTCATCAAGGGAGGGCACCTACTCTACAACTCTCCATCTCCACCACTCAACCTCATCCACAAACTGCCTCATCTACACCAATGCCATCTACTGTCCACCATCACCACTATTATTTTCACAGACAATCACAAACATCCATGCCCACTGCAGGATTCGAACCCACAGCCTTTTGGCTGGAGAGCAGATATACTAACCACTCAGTCAACCAGGCCGAGTGGTTAACGTAATTCTAGTTGATTTAATCATATTTTTCTAATGGTACATCTTTCCAAATTTACAGACAACAAATTGACACAGTTAGTTGCATTAAAAAAACTTTCTCATATCCAAGTTCCCAACAAAAATAAATATGGTGTTATAAAATATGTCTAGTTAAAACTATTAATCTCTGCTCTAACCAGGCTTCCCTCACAGTTGAATTTAATTACATTTATCCTACCTTCTTATCTAATGGGGGGGGGGGGGTGAAGGAAGCAGTTGAGTGGATATGCAGATGTTATTGAGGCAATTGAGTGTAAGAGTGTGTATAAAATGCCTAAGTTAGTACCTCTCGTAACAAACCAAAATAGGATAATTAGTATAAAGCATCAGGATAGCAGGCCCAAGGGGCTTTTGCACTTTATGTACACTAATGCTAGGAGCATTTAGAATAGGGGGGGGGGGGGGTTTTGGCATTGGTTAGTTCGTCTTGGTCAAAGGTTATTGGCATTAGTGAGACATGGCTAACGGAAGATGCTATAGTTGGTGGGGTAGAATATAAATGGTATAGTGTGTTCAGGGAGAGTAGAGAGAAAAGAATGGGAGGAGGAGTGTTATTGATGATAGCCAATGAATTGCAACCAAAGAAAATTTTCAACCAGTGAAAATAGCACATTTGAGGCTATCTGGTATGAGCGGGAGCGAATGCTGGTCTTGAAATTCATGCTTGCCCTTGTTCATTCAGGGAGTGAGGTATGATTGAAGTCTGATCAGCGGAATAATGGATTACTGACCATTTAAAACTATATATTTAGAAATTTATGTACATTTAATCATATAAATACAATGTTTATTTTACAAATGATATTCTATCTTTTTCAATTTAGCTACTTGAATACAAATTCTACCCTATGGTTCTTCTTTATGAACTGGTCAATAACATCATCATAAAATGTTGGCTGTAACTTAATTTTCCCAAGCAACACACACACACTTGAAGGCTGGCTGAAGCTCACTGGCTTCCCTCACACAGGCCATACTACGTTGACTGCGTATGGCCTGTGTTTAAGCAACAGAGTGAGATGCTGTGAAATAGCTATGTGCCTACATGAAATCACAGTGCTGCTGTGAGGACCTGGAAGCTCCTACAACCAAGCAAACCAAGGTAGCTTTGACTAGACAAGCAAGCATCGGCCTTCGATACACAACGCAAAGCTCAATTATTGCCACGCAAGCTTAAGACATCTTCTGTCTACAAAAATAAAAGCCTAAATGGAATGCTTATAAAAGCATGCATTTATTAACAAATAAATATTACTTCTTTCTCAGTTAATGAGCTTGCGCAGCAAGCATGGAGAATTCGCCCCTGGGTATGAGAGAGAGAGAGAGAAGGCAGCAGAACAAAATTTACATTTGGATGATGCTGCTATAGACCAGGGCATGGAAAAGATTATGGGGCTAGTATTCATTGGCAAATAGGCTCAATTAGTGGGGGGGGGGCAGATAATTATTATGGGGGATTTCAACTATGGGAACATAGATTGGAAGAGGAGAGGACACATGGGAAGAATGAAATGGAATTTATGCAGTTGCCAAGGAATAATTACCTGAGGCAGTATGTGATGCAATATATGAGGGGTTTGAGAGTGCTTGATCTAGTTATTGCATCTGAGAATTTGTCTATAACCAATATTATTATTATTTTATTATTAAGATAGACCTCCAGGGAGTCAGGGACTCATCGAGGGAGGCCACATACTATGCACCAGCTATCATACTTATACTTGAATTCATTCACATTCACAACATCCATTGGCAATTCATTCCAATCACGTGCCACCCTATGAGAGAAAAATCTAGCCCTCATCCCCTTCTTAGCGGCATTCATTCACAGCTTCCGAGGATGCTCTCTTGTCCTTTCCCCACCCTCCATAAATTGAAATATTCTATCAGTTGAAATTCCATATGACCTTTCAGAGGTTTGTAAGTCTCAATCATATCATTCCTTTTTCTCCTGTTTGCTAGTGTCTGCAGTCTACAAATTCTATAACCAATATGACCACATTGCCACCAGTTGGTTAAAGTTGCATATGATCTTGACTGAGAGTGGCTGAATGTGTGGAATTTTCAGTTAAGAGGGGGTATATGTGGAATTACAGGGCTGATAATGACAAGCTTAGGAGATTGTTTCGATCAGTTCCATGGCATGTGAAACTGCAGTGACTGGATGTTGATAGTGCATGGGAAGTGGTAAAGGAGTGTTTGAGAAGGAAATAATGACAGACTGCATACCTAGAGTCAGGAGAGTAAATCATGTGGGAGTTAAATGGATGAATGTCATCATCAAGCTGGAGCTGCAAAAAAAGAAAGAACTGTGGAGGGAATTCAAGGAAAAACATGACCAGCTGTCACATCAGTAATACAAAGCACAGGCCAGAAGGGTAACCAGTGTTGTAAAAAAGGCAAAACAGATTATGAAAGGAAATTAGGAGTGCAGGCCAAAGATAATTCCAAACAGTTAATTTGATATGTAAGTGAAAGAAAGAATGTTTATGGCAGAATGATTTTAATGAATGCTGATGGTAGGAAGGTAACTAAATCAGTCGAAATAATAGAATTACTAAGTGAACACTTTGCAAGAGTATATCAACCTGGTGGAGACATTGCAGTAATGAGAGAGAGAGAGAGGCAAAGGCTTATATGGGAACTGAGGTACATGAAATGGAGTTGCATAGCATATTACAGAACCTTAATGTGAATACAGCTATGGGATTAGATGGTATACCAGCTTGAGGTTTATGTGAAGGTGCTAGGGAATTGTCATTGCTCTTGACCACATTGGATATAGGGTTGGTGAGGTGGATAAGAGGCTGGTTGATGTTGAGATAAGTATTCAGGAGTAGAGTCCAGAAGAAGGCCTGTGACTAGTGGCATGCCACAGGGCTCTGTTCTTGGGCTGCTGCTGTTTAATTTATATGTTAATGATATAGAAAAGGATCTGAGAGGAACTGTTCAGTTGTTTGCCAGTGATGCAAAGTTGGTTAGAGCAATAGTTAATACAGATGATGTTAAAATTTTGCAGGATGATTTGGATAGACTGGCAGTCTGGGTAAAAGGAGTAGCAAAGTGTAAGGTTATGCATTTTGGGGTGAAAAGATTACCAGCTGTATACCACATGGATGGAACTGTACACCAGGAGATTGATAAAGCCAGAGATTTGGGAGTGTTATAGGATAGGGAGTTAAAGTTTAGAGAGTTACATACCAAAAGTGGCTAAAGCAGCTCATCAGATTGCTTGGTTACTGAAGAATACTTTGATGAGCAGAGACAAGCAGGTTATTCGAGCCTTGAAAAGACTGCATCTTGACTACTGTGTGCAGATCTGGTCACATAGGTTTCTTAGTGATGAGAAGGAGGTGGAGTGGATCTAGAGGTGAGTGACCAAGATGGTATCACGAATTTTCCTTACAAGATTTAGTTCATAGTTCATTCCCTATGGAATGAACCTTATGAGAACAGTCAAAGATTTTTGGCTTACAGAAATTGGTTGACAGGTGGAAAAGGAGTGATATGATTGAGACATACAAATTACTGAAAGGTTTTTACAAGGTTAATTCAGAGAAAACTTTTTAGAATAGGTTTGGTGCTCGGAGAACTAGGACCTGTACTTGGAAACCGAGTAAGAGTGTAATTAGCAATGGTGTTGGAACTAGGGTTTTTGCTTGGAGAGTGGTGAATGAGTGGAATAGGTTGCCAGAGTCTGTTGTGGGTGACATGACTGTGAATGAGTTCCAAATAGAGTATGATAGATACTGCGCAATGTTGGATAGTGCTTGACTGGATGTTTAGGGCCTCCCTCGATGAGTCTAAGGACCGTGTGGAGTAGCCTGTGATGATGATAATAATAATTACTATAAATCCAACAATTAATTACTTGAAAATACTTGTTATCTCCTCTCCCCCACCACACAGCCTTATCAATGTACAGATTATAGCAGCGCCAGTATTATTCCCTCTAATTATTCACCTCAGAAAAAACAGCCAGTATGTTAAAGAAATATAATATCTACATTGCGTTTTTGCCCCATATTGAGTTGGTTGCCCTTATCTTCTTCACTGAAGATGACCTTGCTTCCTCTCCTGTTAGTTCCAGGTTTATATAAAGTTTCTTGTATTTGTAACAAGTCTTAGTATGACACACGCAGGAAGATTTCTGTCAATATTCATCTGCAGGAGTTTAAGAAATACATATGTTCCTCATTTATGGTCAGACTTGTCTACCAGAGCATGCTATGAATGACACCCTGCACAGAATCAAATGAAAAAATCTACTATGCATCACTTCAGTAAGAACAAACATGACTTTTTAATGAACACTAGATAAAAAAAAAAACAGTCTTAAATGTTGGTTCAATTATTCTGCAATAATATTTCAGTGCTGTCAAAGAGTTAGCTTTGGAACAATATTCCCTCTAATTTTTGCTGGCCCAATGTGTGCATGAAAAACATTTTGTGCACAAGTTTCCAATCTTATACTTTATGTGTGTGTGGTACAAATTTTTGTTAAAAGATCTTGTATAAAAATATATATATATAAATATTTCTACAAGATCTTTAAGATTTTTCAAGGCCTAGTAAAGAGGCAACGTGACTTCTTTATCCTTACATGCCATTGTTTATTTCAGACATTGCTATGTTCTGAATTGTATTTGTGCAGTCTTTGCTACAGGGCTCCTGGATCTATTAAAAGTCCCAAGATTTCTAGCATGATCTGTTTCTTCTAGCATAATCCCACCAATTATAATATACCATTCAATAGTTTATCATGCCAAAGTGCGTAACTTTACATTTACTAACATGCATTCAGTGACTGCCATTTGCACATGTCTACAATTCCAACCTATTCAAATTGTTCTGCAAGTACTGCACATCTGTTGGTTTCCTAATTTCCCAGCCTATCTTTGCATCATCAGAAAATAGCTGTATATCTCCTATAAAATCTCCATTGTCATTAATGTAAAGATTGAGGAACAGTGTATGTGGGACTGATTTCTGGATATGCCACCAGTTACCTAAAATGTTGCAATCTCTCCCTACTGTGGACTTCGAAGATGAATTTCGATTGCGTTTACCTGCCATTGGGCATTCGTGTAATAATTGGTGGAATCACGTTTACTATTTGTATATAAAACTTAATGATTCTTTTCTTTCATTTAATCTTGGTTTCATATTTGTGTCTACCTAAAAATAAATCCATTTCTTATCACACAAATCATTTATAATGACCATTTCTAATGATCTGAACTCTTAGAATGTTTTTATGAAAGGTGATAAAAGTCAACCAACAAACTACTGTTCCCATTGCTCTCACTTGTATTCTCTCTAAAATTATGGAGAAGGTCATCACCAACCAATTAATCAGTGACCAGCAGTACGGATTCTGCCACTTGCGATCTACAGCTGATCTTCTTGTTTTCACCACCCACCTTTGGACTCGACCCAATGGAAAAATTTGAGAAACTCGTGTGGTTGCCTTCAACATTTCAAAGGCATTTAATCGGGTTTGGCACAGGGACCTACTTAACAAACTGACATCCTATGACCTGCCTTCCACAATCTGCAACTGGATCACCAACTTTCTCATTGATCACTCACTACATGTCATGGTGGATGATTTCCTCTCCTCATATTTTCCTACCAGTGCAGGAGTATCTCAGTGTTCTGTTCTTTCACTCAATCTCCTCTTCTTGTATATAAATGACCTGCTCTCACAGACATCCAATTCTATCCATAGCTTTGTTAATGACAGTACACTCCATTCCTCCTTTTCATTTGACAAACCTTGTAGTGCTCAATTATTTGAATCCTCAAGCTCCACCATGACAAGTGGCCTGAACTCTGATCTCCTGGCTACATCTCAGTGAGGCAAGGTCGACCTTGTAGACGTTAATGCCACCAAAACGTAGTGCATGAAAGAGTTCCCCTCCCCCTTTACTTTCAATAATACTGAGATATCCAAATGCAGTCAGATTTCTCTGCATGGACCTATGCCTTTGATCTTTCTGCCATAATACATTTCAACTATAGCTTCTGTAGCAGACAAAAACTTTGGTATATTTTTTTTGCAAAAGACACTATTCCACACCTTCACAGCTGCTAACTCTATACAAATCCCAAATCCACCCAACCAAGGAATATTGCTCATATATTTGGGGTAGTGCATCGAAATCCTCTCTCTAAGGTTGCTCAATTTTTATCCAGAAGAGGGCATTCCGGCATTCCTCTTCTACAGATATTTTCATGGACAGTGCTCTGCTGAATTGGTTACTATCATTTCCCGACTTTGCTCCAAAATCATTAGAATAAGAGCCACTGCTAACCAACATCCTTTTACAGTCCATCTTGAAACTCACTGAACCAACTTCACTGCTTCCTCTTTCATTCCATCTGCTTCTGTTCTTTGGGATAGTCTCCTCCAAAGAACTCAACCTTCAGCTGTTCAAACAAAATGTGAACAGATTTCTCCTTTCTTCTTTTTCTCTTGCCCACCCATTGCACTAATATGCTGTAGGTCTTGTGGCCTTTCAGGTGTGGATCAGATGTGTGTGTTTATATATCAGTGGCGTTTCATGCCCATTTAGGTTGAGTGTGCTGTCGTTTATGCAACTGCACTACAAAATTCACATCAATTTGACCGTATGATTACGATTGCATTTTTATCAAGGTATGAAAATTTTAAGAGTGCATTATATATCAACACTCATCTTAATTAGTCCAATGCAATAAAAATTGTCGGATAACTTTGAATACTTAATCAGTTAATATAATTTTAAATATAGAAAGCATAAAAGTCAAAAAAAACAATAGCTATGCTTCACATGTGCCATTTATGTGAGCTCAAAGGATTTAGAAGCACAAAGGATTTATGCTTTGTGGTAAGATTAGATTATTATTGACAAATACTACAGCAACACTCAGATAATTTGAATTTTGATACGATTTAAAATATAGAAATCATAAAAATTACTTGAAAATTATTATTTTTCCATATTGAGCCAAAGAAAGGTGCTGAAATAACTCTTTTTACTTATTTATACACAAGTTTCAACCTCCTTCGACTATATTCAGTCATACAATCTGAGAAAGCTCAGGCAAAAAACGGAACATTTGGTAAATCGTCAACACTGTTTCCCCATTGTAAATATGAGCAAAAAAGTTATAAATTATTTATGGAAAATTACTTGTCTATATCGGTGTCCTAAACATGTCAGCTCACACTTTATGCACGTGAAACAGTATTTTTTTTTGTCTATAAATTGCTTGTGTTCTGAAGGCCGATTTGTCTGTACCTGGAATGAAAAACCTGAATTTCTGGGAGTAAAAAACTCTGCTATCACCAATCTAATTTTCTCCCCGAAACTTTGGTTTTTCATCCCATATACAGACAAATCAGCCTTCAGAACACACGCAATTTACAGACAGAAAAATGTTGGTGATGATGGGGGTGATAGATGGCATTGATGGTAGTAGTGTCGGTAGTTGGAGAATTAAGTAGTAGTGTAGAGGATGAGATGTATTTAGCGAAGTAGAGTAGTGTGCCCTCCCATGATGAGTTCTTGGACTCTTTGGAGGTGTCACATAATAATAATAATAATAATAAAACAGATGAAACTCAGAAAACAAAAATAGCAACTCATGACAAATGACAAAATTCAATTGGATTGGTTGACACAATAACCAATCACAGCCACTGATTTCTAGATTGCTGTATGCTATTCACAGCCACTGATTGCTATTGTCTCAGTGCTCAACCTGCCTCACTGTCTGGGTGGTTTAAAGCCACTGGAACACTAAGAATTGACCGACTGTGCCATCTATACATCTTTTCACAGGGCTCAAAGGTGTATATATTTGTGACAGCACACCCGGGCTATTAACACGAATGTGATTCAATATTGACGTGTTGAAAAGTGTGCTTTTCATGAAGCAGTAGTATGTTGTGTTTAATTTTAGGAATCACGTGAAGCCAGGAAACAATTAAGGAAGTTTAACCGAATAAATGCGAAAATATATCATATTGGTGATATTGCTATTCTTTAGATGTGCACTGCACACCCTGAATATTCACCCCTGGTGTGTGTGTGTGTATATATATATGTATATCAAATATACAAATTCTTTACAGCAGCAATTATAACTTGCTTTTGTATATCTTCCCCCCCCCCCCTCCCCCATGCAAAAAAAGCGAACTTTGATGTTTTAATACTACGAGAGTGTGCTGAAAAGTTGTGGTAATCACCATGAGGAATTAAGATAGAACCATGTGACTTATACATTATTCTACATATTCCCTACAAGGTGTTATACACTTGTTACAACGCTGCTGCATCATTTTCAGTCATCTGAGAAAAAAAATTCTTTCCATTGTTGCACAAACCTGTCCTCAGCTGCAGATGTGACTTCATCATCTGTGGTAAATTTTGTTACTTTCAAGTGTTTCTTTAAATTTGGGAATAGGAAATAGTCAGATGGGGCCAGGTCTGGCGAATAGGATGGGTGAGGCAGATGTTGAAAGCCCAAGTTGTGTATTGTCTGTTTGGTTTCATAAGCAGGTGCATTGTCCTGCAAAACAACATGCCTCTGCTCAGTTTTCAACAGTGTTTTTCCTTCAGTACCTCCTTCAGAGCTGTTGAATAAACTGCTGTAACTTTTTTTGAGATACTTGGTAAGGATTACATCATCCACATCCCAAAAGACAATGAGCTTGCCTTTCTTTTTCTCCATGACACTAATTTGCTATGTTTTTCGACCATTTGTGTGTGAGTATGCTAGTAATGAAGTATGAAAAGTAGCCTAGTAATAAATGTATTTCACTTGCAAATTTGAAACAACTAAGAATGGATATAAAGCTGATAGCATGGATGGCTGACAGAAACCAGTAAGTAGTATATGGTGGAGTGAAATCTAGGAAAGTGAGGGTGATTAGTAGAGCTTCTTGACTCTGTACTAGGGTCACTACTCTTTAATTTGCATATTAATTTGACAGAAAAAGATTTAAGGGAGGAATATTCAGTTGTCAGCTGATGATGCAAAACTGGGGAGGGCAATAGTTGATAAAGGTGAAGTAGACATCCTGCAGGATGATTTAAATAAATTGGCATTGTGGGCATAGGATAATGATTATCAGTTTCATGTTCACTTTAGGTTGAAAAAGTTACATACAGTGTATCACATTGATGGTACTGGATTATAGGAAATTGATGAGGCTAGGGACTTTGGGAGTAATGGTGAACAGAGAATTGAATTTCAGAAGGCATATTGCAAAGAATTGCAAAGAAAAGAAATATTATCCCTCTTTATAAGGCTATGATTTCGCTGCATCTTGACCTACTGTGTGCAGATTTGCCACAGTGGTTTCTTGGGGGGGGGATCAAGAGGTGGTGAAGAGGATTCAGAGATGATTGACCAATCTGGTGACTGGTCTGTAGAATTCTTCCTCTGAAGATAAGTTGAAGGTATGTGGTTTGCAAAGTTTAGTTGATAGGCAGAAAAGATGGGACAATAGAAACATATAAATTATTGAAGGGGTTCTATAAGATTGACACAAAAGAAATTTTTCAATATGTGATGAAGAGAGAGAGAGAGAACTAGAGGTCACCCTGGGAAATTGTATAATAGTGGATTGTTGTTAGTAAGGATGTGTGGGCTAGATTTTTTGCTTGAAGAATAGTGAGTGAATGGAATGGATTGCCAGAATTAGTTGCAAGTGCCTTGACAGTGAATGAGTTTAAGGAGAGGTATGATGATATTTAAAAAAAAAGTTTTTTTTTTATTTTAAACACACACCTCTTGCCTCACCGATAATTCTCCCATATCTCTCTATCCCTCACATTTCCAACTCCCCTTCCTTTCAATCATAATGCAACAGCAGATAAATGTATATTGCCATATGCCAGATGCCGCTGAATAAGAAGATAATCAGCAACATACCTTTGTAGGAACAAAGGTATGTCTGAATTATTATTCTTATATATTCTTCATATATCTGCTTTAAAAACATCAGTAATGCCCTAAAAATTGAGTAAAAAGCCAATGACATTATAAAAAAAGGGATACTCCTAAAAAAAAAATAGGCTAAATAGGCATAAAAATAACAATGTATTTTTATTTATTAGGTGCCATCCCTGAAACAGGTAGTTTAAGAGCTGAGTTGCAAAAGATGGAAGATGCAAAAGTATCACTAGTCATAGAAAATAAAGCACTAAAGGTATGTTATTTCTCTCATATGTTCATACTCAGAGTATGCTGTTCTGTTATAGGACAATGAATATGAAATTCACATTGTCAATTTTTTGTTTGAGTGATGAATTTTAATCATTTTTAAGATATAAGAATTGGGTACAACTTTTACATAATGTCATTAGTTGATAATTAAATAAACAATAATATAATAAGTTACTAGTGTTAACATTAATAGCATACATTTTGATACACCTTGCTGATATTTTCTTAGTTGCATTTAAAAGCAAGGCTTATTTGCATCTCATTATTCCAGCTTTTTGTGGTTACTTTCACTATGCAGTATTGATATTTATTATTGTCATTGTTTTTATTATTACATTACACTTCCGTAGAGTCCCAGAACTTATCACAAAAGGCCATGCTGTGCCACACATTGCTACAGGACAAGCCACCTAACACTGCACAATACGTGTCCACTGTCTGCACTTCTTTCTTTTATATGGGTATATGCTAGCTTGTAATTTGCTTTTAGCAAAAGCAACAATTATAAGCATATATTTAAGGTGTATTTTTGCTATTGCAAAAATTGTTACTGGAAGAAATTTCATAGTGCAAATGTTTGTCTTACTGTATGTCAAAAATATACCTTTTTATTCTTTCTTTCTAAATCATATTTATTAATTCTGGTAATGCATGAATTAATGCATTGATATATACTACCAGTTTCTGTCATTTTGTGGATTATATAAGGGGGACCGGAAAGTAATCAATTATTAAAAATAATTGATTACTTTTTTTTTTTTTTTTTTTTTTTTTTTTTTTTTTTTTTTTTTTTTAATATGGTGGACTTTAAAGTTGAAGAGCACCATTTATGTCATTGTATGCTGTTTTTGTTTTACCAAGGAAAGAATGCTACCAAGGCTACCAAAATCATTTGCTCAACTTATGGAGATGTATTGAAGGTTAACAAATGTCAGCGGTGGTTTAGGAGATGTGCAAAAAAATATTTTGATTTCTCTGATTGTCCTCGATCTGGAAGACCTCTTACTCTAGATGACGATGCTCTTAAGACTCTCGTTGAATCAGATCCAAAACAAACCATACAAGAATTAGCAGACAAACTTAATTCATCATGGTCAACTGTCCAAGAGCACTTACATAAGAGTGGCAAGGTTCTTAAACAGGGTGTATGGGTACCGCATGAACTATCAGAAAACAATAAAGCACAAAGACAGGCGATTTGCAATTCATTGTTGACCAGACAACAAAATGACCCCTTTTTGGAACGAGTCATAACTGGTGACGAAAAATGCGTGCTATATAAGAATAATAAATGCAAAAAACAGTGACTTTCTCCAAATCAAACTCCAATTCCACCTAAAGATGGACTTCATCCACAAAAGGTTCTGTTGTGCATTTGGTGGGATATTCATGGAATTATTCATTACCAACTCACGGAACAAGGTAAGACTATCACAGCAGCCATCTACTGTGAACAATTAGAGCGACTACATCAAGCATTGTTAATCAAACATCCTGCGCTTATCAATTGAAAAGGGGTAATTTTGCAGCAAAGTAATGCAAAAACACATTCTTCAAGAATGACTCAAGAAAAAAAATTAGGCAGTTAGGATGGGAAATTCTACCACATCCTCTGTATTCGCTGGATATTGCCCCTAGTGACTATCACTTATTCAGGTCCTTAGAACACAGCATAAGAAATAAAACCTTCCGTTCGCAAGATGATGTCCAAAGGAGTTTGATATAATTTTTTGCCTCCAAAGAAAAAACTTTTTTCAAAAAAGGAATTCTAAACTTAGTAGATCGTTGGAATAAGGTTATAATTAACAATGACGATTATAGAATTGAATAATGTTAATTTGTTCTTTAATAAAATTTATATTAAAAATGTAGTTCAAAAAATTGTTTACTTTCTGGTCCCCCTTATAGAAGTGAAAAAGAAAAAAAAAATCCTGTTTCTTAGCAAAAACTTATATTTCCTTGTAATTGCCTATAAGAATAAAGTGGTGAAAATTTGTATTGCCATTTTTGGGGGAATGTTTTTTAAAATCCAAGGTGAATATATTTATTCTTAACTAATTTTCACTATTTCTATGAATGATATTTTTATTGCCTTTCAATTCTTTTCAATGCAAAGATACTATTTTTTTTATTTCTTCTCAGTACATGTGTGTGTTATAATCGACTCTCACTATAGCAAACTAGTAATAACCATAGGAATGCTTTGTTATAGTGGATAATTTACTGTACCGAATTTCTTTTAGCTTTGCTTGTACCTGTAGGGTTTGGTCAGGACTTTTCTGAGTGTGTTATAGTGATGTTTGGTATAGGAAGATTCAACAAGATGCTATTTGTAACATTTCCCCATATCTTGTCTATATTCTGAATTTCATGGAAATGCAATGATAATTTTGCTTTTCATGCTAGATTTCTTTCCTGCCATCCAAAAAAAAAAAAAAAAAAAATGTTTTGTTAACATTTCCTCTCCCATTCATTTAGGGACCATACAAGTTGAAATTATCTCTGCTCACTCCTGAATGTTAACAGTGTCAAATTATTTCCTAATATCCTTGTTTTTCATTTGATATAATTAATATAAAGTGAACAGGTTGCATCAGTTACATTGATGCAACCTGTTCACTCCCCTAATCTTTTTCAGAATTTTCATATCAGTTTTCCAGTCTTTGATCAAGTGGTTTACTTCTAACCTGGCTCTCAGACCCATATTTTAAAATTGGTTTGAACACTGTCCTGTACAGCTGTGTATTATTTTACACAGTAAAATACAGTGTAAAAAGTACAGGACTGGTTAATTATTTTACAGCATCTCCATGGAGTCCAGAAACTCATCATGGGAGACCCAAATCAACAATCATACACACAAATCATATCACACTTCTCCTTGAATCCATTCCCCATCAGAGATCTCACAACCAATTCGCGCAATTCATTCCGCTTACTCACCACTCTCCTCATCTGGTCTGCACACTCTTACACAACTTCCACGGATGGCCCCTAGTTCTCTGACTATTTGTCATATATTGAAAAATTTCACTTATCAATTATATAAAACCCCTTTAATAACTTAAAAGTTTCTATCATGTCCCCCCTCACCTCTGCCTATCAACCAAACTTTGTAACCCACAAACCTTCAACCTATTCTTGTTGAAGTTATCTCTTCTTGAAGAGATAACTTCAACCTATTCTTGTATTCCACAGACCTATCACCATCTTGAACACTCGGCTCTGAATCTTTTCGACCACCTCCTGGGCCCCCAAAAAACCCAGGTCACCAAATCTGTGCGCAATAGTCAAGATATGGCTGAATCATAGCCTTATAAAGAGGGATAATAACTTCCTTATCTTTACTTATTAGTGTGTTTTTCAACATCCAAGTAATTCGTTCAGCAATTTTACCAACTTTTGCAATATACCCTATGAACTTTAACAGATACATAGTGTATCTGTATGATACACCGTATGTAACTTTTTTAACCTAAAGTGTATAACCTTACATTTTGCAACATGAAACTGACAGTCATTATCCTTTGTTCACAATGGCAATTTATTTAAATCATCCTGCAAGATATCCACATCACCTTTATCAACTATTGCTCTCTGCAGCTTTGCATCATCATCAGCACACAAATGAATATCCCCACTAAAATCTTTCACTGTGTCATTGATATACAAATTAAAGAGTAGTGGTTCTAGTACCAAACTCTGAGGTACTCCACTAGTCACCATCATTCTCCTGAACTCCACCCCACCATATACTACTCTAGTGTTTGTCCATCAGCCATCTCCCTAGCCATGCTACTAACCTCATGTCCATTCCTATTCTCTCCAGTTTTTGTAATAATTTTCCATGTGGTATTCTGTCAAATGCTTTGACAAAGTCAAACGGTATCATGGTGTAGCTTTATCCATTTCTGCTGTCAAATTTTTTTCTTAATTCGTATAAATTTATTCAGATGACTTCCTACCAAGGAGTTAGAGATGATAAAGGTGAAATGAAAATGGGAGAAAAAGATATCCTTGAAGTATGGAGTAATTACTTTGAAAAATTGCTAAATGAAACAAGCAGTGATAGCATAGTGGTAAAAAAACACTCAACAGGCATATAGTCAGGAATACATATCCATACTTGAAGTAGAAAAACCATCAAAGACTTGAAATGTGAAATCCCGATGATTGAAGTAGAGCTCTCATAGTACACATATATAAAAAGAGAAATAAAACTGAATGTGAGAATTACAGAGGTATTTCCTTACTGAATGTTCCTGGTAAAATTGTAGATGCAAGTATACTTGAGAAATGGTTGAGAAGAATTGTGGAAGAAAAGCTTGATGAAGAACAAGCTGGATTCAGGCCAAATATAGGCTGTCAGGATCAGATCTTCACTTTACGACAAATAGTTGAGAAAGCAAGATCTGTATTTAAGTTTTGTCGATCTGGAAAAGGCATATGACAAGGTGCCAAGAGAGAAGCTATTCAATACACTACAGTTGTATGGTGTCAATAGGCCATTATATCAAGCAATACTTAGTCTTTATTTGAGTTGTAAGTTAGAATTGAAGGAAGTACAGGAAGATGGTTTAATGTTAAATCTGGTGTGAGACAAGGATGTACATTATTCCCTCTGTTCTTCATTATCAATATGGATCATATTATGAAGGAAAGTGGTATTAAAAATGATATCAGAATTGGAGATGTTAATGTCAGCTCTTTGCTTTATGCAGGCGATGTTATACGTCTAAATAAATCATCTACAAGTTTGCAAAATTCCCTGACTAAATTGAATAACTGTTGTAATTGATATGGTATGAAGGTCAGCAATAAAAAGACAAAGACAATGAAAATAGGTAGAATCATTGAAAATGTCAACATTTCAGCTACTTGACCACAGACTAGAGACCGCAGATATGAGAGTCCTGAGAAAGATTATAGGCGTGAACAGATGGCATCAATGGCAATATCATATTAAAAATGAGGATATTAGGAAAGAACTTGACATTGTCAGCATCCAGGAATGGGTTAGCAGAGCTAATCTCAGGTGGTATGTTCACTTAAACAGAATGGGCGAGGAAAGATTAGCAAAACAAGTGTTCTCTGTCAGGTTGGCAGGAAAACGACTCAGAGGAAGACCAAGATATAGGTGGATTGATACGGTACAAAGTGCCTTAGACGATAGAAATATAAGATTTGATAATGTTGGAGTCTTGACAAGTAACAGACTGATTTGGAGGAAAATTGTAGGTAGAAAGTTAGTAATGATGTAAATTTTTCATGTAGTATTATCATATCCTGTACACCCCTTGAGGGTACATGTCAGGAATTTGATGATGACTACCTACCATAGCAGCTGGCTAATTCTGTTGTCTATTTCCATATTTGCTTTGCTGTCCTCACTAAAAATTGTACCTAAATTGCTGAAATGTTTCAGGATGCATGATGTTTTTAATCCTATTTTCATAAGTCTTTGTCTTTTTATTGCTGATTTTCATATCAGCAATAAAAAGTTTTTAGGAGTATGATATCATCTGCAGAGGATTTGAAATAGGAAGTGATCACCATTTAGTGTTCAGCAGCATAAGATTGAATTTCATATTGAAAAGGAGGGTGTGTAAGAAAGTTTTGAAGTGAATCAAAGATGAACAACTATCAGATGTAAACTGTAAACTCAAATACAGCTGAATGTGAGATAAATCCTAAAGAAAATTATTTTGATTGCAAAAGAGACATTTGGTGAGGGAATCTGCAAGGATAGAAAAATCAGAACTTGATGGTGGAATCAGGATGTTAGAGGTTGTCAAGGTAAAGAAAAAAAGCATACCAAAACTTCCTGGCAAGTAAGAAAGCAAAATATTTTGTAAAATTAGCTAAGCAAAAGTTACAGGAAGTCTTTGATAAGAACATTGAAAATAAATATCAGGAAGGTGGTAAATATTGTGGAGGCTATTGAAAAAGCTCTGAAATGGGGGAAAGAGTACTGTAAAAGGAATTAGAGATAATAAAGGGAACATGAAAACCGACGATAAAGATGTTCTTGATGTTTGGAGTAATTACTTTGAAAGATTGAAATGAAATTGAAAAGAATGAAATGAGCAGTGACAGCATAGGGGTAGAAAACACTAAACAGGAATGCCATCTGGAATATATATTTGTACTTGAAGGAGAAAAGGCTATCAAAATCTGTAATGTGGAAAGGCAGCTGGAGTAGATGATATTTGATATAAATGCTAAATATGGAGGTAAAAAGGTTAGTGACTATGCTGCATAATTCAGAAGGCCTGGTGAGAGAATTCCACATGATTGGAGTAGAGTGCACATAGTACCCCTTTATAAAAAAAAAAAAGGGAATAAAGCTGAATGTGAGAATTACAGAGGAATTTTTCTACTGAGTGTTCCTGGTAAAATTGATGCAAGTATTCTTGTGAAACGACTAAGAAAAATTGTGGAGAAGAAGCTTGGAGAAAAACAATCTGGGTTCAGTCACACAGAGGTTGTCAGGATCACTTTAAGACAAATAGTTGCAAAATCATGGGAATATAACAAAGATATGTATTTAAGTTTTATAGATCTTGTAAAGGCATACAAGGGTTGTTTGAAAAGTTTGGTAAATTTCCAATAGACAGTGACACAATTCGTTCATTCATACCAGTGTCAGCACGTATCATCTTTTTCACGATCCCTGGCAAAATTTTAGTGACGTATGATTCGTAGTTCTCGTTTGGCAAACATTTAAAATGACCGTTGTCAAATTTTTCATAAAAATGGAGAAAATGAGTTTCATGCAGTGATAAGACACTTTTATTTGAAGAAGTGGATGACCCCGCAGATCAAAGCCAAGTTAGATGCAGTTCATGGGGATGCTGCACCAGCATTAAATACTATTTTTGGTTAAATGAGTTTAAATAATTTTTCATTAAATTTATTTTTGGTTAAATGAGTTTAAATAATTTTTCATTAAATTTATTTTTGGTTAAATGAGTTTAAACATGGTCGTAAGTCCATCGAAGATGAAGTATGCTCTGGCTGAGGTCACTACGAAGGAAATGATTGACAAAATGTATGGTATCGTTATGGAAGACTGCCAAGTGAAAGTGCATGAGATTGCAGGCATCTCAACTGAACAGGTGTATAATATCCTGCATGAAAAATTGCACATGAAAAAGCAATGTGCATGATGGGTGTTGTGATTGTTCACTGTCGATCAAAAATGCATGGGAAAAGACATTTCAATTCAGTGTTTGGTGATGTTTAATTGCAAATCACAGGATATTTTGCCTTGATTCATGGCTGTAGACGAAACTTGGATCCACCACCACACACACCTGAGTCCAAGCAGCAGTCAAAACAGTGGACAATGCCCAGTGAAGGAGCACCGAAAAAAGCAAAGACTATTTTTTAGCTGGGAAGGTGATGGCCACTGTTTTTTGGGATTCCCAAGAAATTATCGTGATAGACTATTTGGAAAAGGCTAAGACAATAACAGGAGTCTATTATGACTCCTGATATGACTTCTTTTAAACGGTCCAACAATGATGTTGGACCGTTTGAAAGAAGAACTGAAGAAAAAACGCCAAGGTTCATCAAGACAATCACCGACCCGCACATTAGCAGTCGCAATAGCAAAATTGCACAAATTGAGGTTCGAATTGGTTCCATATCGACTGTATTCTCTGGACTTGGCCACCCCATGTGACTTCTTGTTCCCAAACTTAAAAATTTGGTTTGGCAGGAAAAAATTCCTTCGAACGATGATATCATCAAGGCTATCAATGACCATTTCACACAGTTTGACAAATCCTACTTTTTAGATGATATTCTTGTTAAAACTCTCCAAGCACTGTTCAGAGATTTTCATGCGAGTGCGTTTTTGATCTGCTGTGAGCAAGCACGGCACCATCTTCCGCAAAGCTTTTTCATTTTAATTCTTCGTGCAAAATATATGCTACACGCATTTCTTTTGAAATGCCTATAGTCTCAGCAATTTCATGCAATTTGACTCGCCATTTATCCAATACCATATCATGCACCTGATCAACGATTTCTGGTGTTGTTACACTTTTTGCCCGTCCTTCACGTGGATCATCTCCAAGGCTGGTACGGCCATGTTTAAACTCAGCAGCCCATTTCTTAATTGTCGAAAACGAAGGCAAAGAGTGCTTATAAACTTTTATGAACTTTGAATGAATTTCTTTTGGCATTAAACCTTCTTTTACAAAGAATTTTATAACCACACGATACTCAATTTTATCCATTTCAAGGGATACAGACAACAGTTTTACTTCAGACTGCTATATAAAACAAACTACTTGATAGAATGACTTGCAATTTCACATGGATGCTTATGACAGATGTACCAACTTAGAAAAAAAAAAAATTGCTGATAATGTTGCCATCTATGGTTGAGGCCGAGTACCTTGGATCAAACAATTTACGAGTACTTTTCAGACCACCCTCGTAAATTGTTTGATCCAAGGCTGGTGGCTCCACAGATATGAGAGTGCAGAGAAAGATTAGGAAACTGAAGTGATGGCATCAATGGCAGTATCATATTAAAAACAAGGATATTAGGAAAGAACTTGCCAATGTTAGCATTCAGTATTGTGAATGCTAACATTTAAGTGGTATTGCCACTTAAATAGAAGGGAAGAGGAAAAAAACTAAAGAAGTGTTCTCTGCAAGGATGGCATGAAAAAAGACCCAGAAGAAATCAAGATGTGGGTAGATTGATGCAGTAAAAAGTGCCTTAGAAGGCAGAAATATAATATCTGATAATATTGTATTGATTCGTAGTTCTCATTTGGCAAACATTTAAAATGACCGTGGTCACATTTTTCATAAAAATGGAGAAAAATGAGTTTCATGCAGTGATAAAACATTTGGCAGATAACAAGCTGATTTGAAGGAAAATTGTTTCGCAACATCTGGATCTTCCAGATGTTGCGAAACTTTACAGGAATACATTGTACGTCATGCGGAAGCAACAACTGAGGAAAAAAAAAAGTAGTTCCAAAATTCACCACCAGGGTTATTGTAAACACCAAATGCATGGAATTTGCATATCACATAATTTAACAGGTACCAAAAGGGTTTAAAAAGATGGGTACGGGATTTTTCCCTTATTCCGGTTGTTAATACTGTCCGTAGTGATAGCACTAACCTTGCCCCAACGTGCTTTGCTCATGAAGCTGTACTATCTAAACAATTGCAATGCTGTTGCTGCACTCTGCAAATTTTGTCGCTGGAGATAGTGAACCTGATGAGGATCGCTATTTCCAGTGCTCTGCGACAAATGTTGAATAATTTTGAAGAAACGTGACCATTGTGTTAAAGATCTGAAACTACCTCACTCTAAATGAGGTTACCCTTCCAGAGTCTAACAGTAAACGTAAATTAAATAAGCATACTTATCATTTAGCACAGTGTGACTATGTTTTATAGGAAATAACATCTTGTAAATTAAATTTTGAACTGTTTGAATTGAAGTTAATGTATCTGTATATCAAATGTAACTGTAAGTCAACAAAAAGGGGCAATTGTAAAAGAAATTATTAGTGATATTCTACACGTAAAAGAATGTAAATTATTCGGCAAGATGGGGCAAAGGTTGCCCTAATGCTACAAGAGGAGCGTAAGCGCCCGTGGGTGTTACATCTGAGAAAATATCATGATGCATGTATTCCCGGAATTAGAAAACCCCGTATGAGGATCGGTGAGGTCACCCAGTCGGGGACCAATCGGCAGGACGATAGGAGAAATCAAACTTGGAAAGGTGGCACTCTTGGGGAGCGTATAAAACCCGCAACACAGAGAGAAACCCTCCTGTTTTCTTTGTTCCTGTATTCTCACTGTGTGCTACACGTGTTCATCGTGATTCAGTTCTTATTTTTAAGAGCTGACCTTCGAGAAGTTCCAGCATGGCACTGCCACAGAGCATGGCAAGATCGAACGTAGGCCATCAATGAAAAGAAGCGTTGACGTAAATCCATAGCAAAGAAACAGCGCCCGATTCAGGAAAAGCACGTGAATCCCACGTGGCAGTAGAATCAAGATAGCCAGAATCTTCACAAAGAAGGAAGGACAGAGAGAAACCGAAACAGTGTAGATAAGTACTTTCATATGTTCTAGCCCCTTTTAGAGAAATTGACTGACACTACGGAAAAAGAGTGTATTATCAAATATGTGATAAAAGGAAGTATGAAGAATTGAAATTTATGTGAATAACTCTATATCTTTGGACTAAATTTTAAGAACCATTAGTTTACTAGATATTTTGTCGACTCGAAAGAAAATATTAATGTGCTAAATGCCTAGCTGGCCTAATGAGTTGTAAACTAAAATGTCAAATAAGTCGAGAAAATTGAATTGTAAAGATTTAGAAATCAATGTTTATTTTAAGAACGAGAGAGTGAGAGGAAAATAAGAGTTTAACTTATTATTAATAATTGTTTTGTTCCTGTATTATATTAAATGATGAATTCATTAAAATTGTTTAATTTTAATGAATTCATCCTTTCATGCCTGTATTTCTGACCATGCTGACTGACCCTGACCCTTCATAAAATTTCGAACCTGCGATCATATATGTGCGCGGGGATATCCTAATTAAGAGAGAAAAGGGGCACGACTGCAAATAAACTAGAAAACCTAAGGCTTCTGAATTATAGTAAATAATATTAGTAGTACCTGATACCCTATAACTATCCTTAGGCTGAGTTTAACTCTAACCTTAAGGCCCAGGCTGGTGCAGTAAATAAATTTGTCTGAGTGAATAAGGATAGCTTATAGTGATCAGGGAACAGGTATATCTGGGGACCCAAAATTGAGAAATTTACTAGATAAGCAATAAGATCACATATTCAAGTAAGATAGACGACTTAGGGATACATGAAGTTAAAGATAGCAGATAGAAGCCAAAGTATATATATAAGAAAGTAAATCGTGCAAAGAATAATATAAAAGGATAAAGATAAAAGGGATATAACAATGGCGCAAACCACGAAAAAGGGGTAGAAATGTATCAATGGCCCAGACCCGATGACAAAAAAAAACATAACAATTGGGAGTTAGACCTTGAGCAGAGGTTGCAAACCAATCAGTTCACAATGAGTGAATGAAGTTGGCCTGTGAATGAATTCATGGCCTACTCCACAATAGCTACTGCCTTTGTAGAGCAGGCCATGAATAAAAATATTAGTTCCTGCAGTGCACATGCTGTATCAAGACATATGAATGTGCCTTACATAACTGTTTGGAAAATTCTCTGGAACATTCTGCATTTTTATCCATTCAAGATAATTCTCACACAGGAAAGATTCATTTCCCATGTTGTTGTAGGTTTGGTGACTGAAAGTTAACTGACATTCGCTTTAATATTTCTTGCTCGAGTGGAGTTGGATGCTGCATGGCTATGGATGATTTTGTGGGAGATGAGGATCACTTTCACCTGAACAGAGCCATGAATACTCGCAATTGCTGGGTATCGGCTACACAAAACCCACATGCAATCCAGCAAATTTCTTTGCATTCACTACTGTCTGGTGTGAATTTACAGCTTTGCTGAGGACTTTCACCAATTGAGTCCTGTGACCCGCTCAGTTACTGCTGGTACCTCAATATGATAAAAAATTTTTGTTGTGCCACAGCTACAGCAGTTCTTGTGCATGGATTCAGTCATTTTCATGTAGGCCTCCACACATCATTCAATCCATGCAGGAGGTTCTTCGAATACATTTCACAGAACTAGAGTAATCAGCCGTGCATTTCTCACTGCATGGCCATCTTGTTCGCCTGATGTAGTTCCCTGTGACTTATGGCTCTGGCGACAGTACAGCACATGAATGCATAATGGAAATTAATGAAAATGTATTATTTATGCTTGTATTGCTTTTCTTTTTCTTACACACATGCACACACACACAGAAAAATTACTATATCTACATTCAGTGCATAATACAGCAACCCCTGGTGGTGAATTTTGGAACTACTTTTTTCTCAGATATCGCTCCCACATGACCCATAATGTATTTCTTCAAATTTTTGCAGCATTTGGATCACTACATGGTGCTCCACAAGATGTTAAACAGGGATATTTTAATTTTGATCACCCTATACTGTGAATTCTAGCTGACAGAAATGATTATTAAAGACCATCTTGCAAATTAAAAGACTGCAGAGAAGGATCACTGTCAGTTGATGCAGTTTCCTATAAGTGCTATGCTGTACCAATATTAATTGTGTTTTCTTGTATAAAATATCATATTTAGACTTCTGGTAAAAACCTTGACAAATCCGAAGCAGCAATATTTTGAAAAGCTAATTACCAATTGAAAACTACTAAGTGTACTTAACAGAATTGCTCTTAACACATAAAATTGCAATAATATAAGTTTTACTCATTGCATGTTTTGGAAGTGTGCATCTGCCTCATTCATTAAATCTGCCAATTTTTATTATTATACAATAGTTACTTAGAAATTCATTTGACCCATCAGATTTCTCTCTTACACAAATACTTTTGTATTTCATCCCATATCACTGTGCCCACTTTGTCAGCACTCAGTGGTTCTTCCATCCTGCACCATCCTGATGTACAGCAAATAATGCACATCTCACTTTGCTTTTATAGACTGACAAAGAAGAAAAATTCATTTCCCATATTGGAAGTTTTTTCCCACTTGGTTAGACCATAATAAATTTAGTTTAATCCTTTATCCAAGTGTAAGCAAACAAAGTTTGTACCTGAAGTATCTTCAGGACTGCGACAACTTGTGGTAAAGGTAGACCAAGCTCTCATCACTCCTTGTCTTAGTATCTCCTATAATGCAAAGCACATCTCCTTGCAGACATGTATAATGCTATGCATTAAGGGAAGGGCCACTACCCAGAATGGTTTCGACCTTTATTGAAAATTCAAGTACAGGTCAAACTCCAAAAACTTAGCGTTGTTCCCCTCAGTAACAGGCTCACCCTGCCACTGAGAAGAACTCTCAGAACTGGTTGACTCTACACTGTGGCAGGCTCACTCCACCACCGAGCAGAGCTGCTCATATCTCATCCGAGGGGGTAACAGCAACAGCCGTGCCTCATCAGTTAACTTCACAGGCTACAGCATCACCATTCATTACCCCCCCCACCACCACCACCACCCAAAAAAAAAAAAACACCCAGGACCTGGCGGACAGCAACAGCCGAGCCTCAGTTAAAACTTCATGGGCTATAGCATTGCCATTCATCACCCAAGCTTGCAACCGGTTTCGACCTTTATTGAGGTCTCATCAGTGGGAGCCAGACCCAGAGGTGGTGATACCAAGGTGGAAGCAATGGAAGTCATATTTACCTATATGAGTTGCCAAGAGGTGTCTCACCTTATTATTAAATTACTCTGGATTTAGAGAAAGATTTGGAAGTTTTTTCCACTTGGTTAGACTATAATAAATTTAGTTTAATCATTTATCCAAGTATAAGCAAACAAAGGACACACTTGGATAAAGGATTAAACTAAATTCATTTGCCATGTTGTTGTAGGTATGGTGTTTTTATACATGAATACCACCTAAGAAAGGTTGTGAACTTATATTACATTAGTATTGGTATTATAGTTGAGCTAAGAATTGATAATCCAGAAACCCTGCTCTGGAGGCCAATCATGGAACATTTTAAAGACACTTCATAAAGTGTTGATTAAACATTTTCAGTCATATATCCAAATAACTTTAGGCAGACAACCTTCATCCCTGCAGATGGCTGTACTGATCATTCTTTCCTCTGTTCTCTCTCTGAATCCTGATGCTATTTCTGCTTTTCTTTATAGCAGTAGGTTATTGACAGTGTCTCCCCTTCAAGCTGTACTTTGAGCACTGTCTATTGCAGGATATCTGAACTTTTTTCACCTGTATATCAGAGTAATTTACAGAGTAAATCTGTGATATATTCTGCAAATTTCCTTACTATCACCCTGGACCATAGATTGACATCCATCCCAGCACTTAAGGATGTGCCAAGGAGATCCCCCCCCCCCTCTCTGTCTCTCTCTCTCTCTCATTTTCTTTAGTTGTATCATTGATGAGTTTCTTCACTTTCTTCCAAGCCATATTGGCTACTTTCTTGACACAACCACAGTTAATGCTTTGGCATATGCTGATGACCTTATACTCATAGCCTCTACTAGAGAAGGCTTGCAGGAAGAACCTTTAACCGAGCAGTCGAGTTCACTTTCTCTTGTCTCCTCATGTAGAGACAAGAAATTGAAGGTTGAGAACCTTTGAATTTTCCCTACATGCCATGCCCTTGCATTCTGTCTCAGTTCTGGAAGAGTGGCAATACCTGGGTGTTCTTGCTCTGACAGGCCTTTCTTCTTTCCCATCCATCTATCCATTTTTAGTATCTTTTCTCCCTTCTCTCCGAAAATTCCCTATTAAACCCAAACAGAGACTTTTCATTCTGAGTTATTTCCTTCTACCTAGACTCTACCTTTATCTAGGTTAATCCTAGATAAAGTCTCTCTCTGAGTATTGTTCCTGATGTATGTAGCAGTTTGCTCACCACTCCGTTCATGGTTACGTATTCCTCACTATGTGTCATTAGCATTTTTTCATGCCAGCATAAATCATGGGGGGGGGGGGGTCTTGGGATTTCCTTCTTGTGATGGTTATGCCTAGATTATGATATCTATCCAGATTACAGAAATTTTCTCTCTCTACTTGAGAATTATGTCTTGCTGCCTCTAGGACTTAATTTATTAACCCTGTGGGGGTCACAGCTGATCTGACAGATACAAACAAAATTTAATATAAATATTCTTACACATATCCAGTGTATAGCTTGGAGGTTATGAGTAGCTGCACATGCATATATTACGAGTGATATTCCACACTATTTATGCGGTCAGTTTTAGTTTAACACGTGTTATGTAAAGGTGTGTGATATTTCATAGTAAATTGTATCTGAGAGATACCGTAACCCCCGATGTTAGTATGGTGGTTTAGTTTTTTTTTTTTTTTTTTATTTACTGTTGAAAATAGCTGGAAAAATATATCGATTGGATAATCCATCAGATGTTGAAGAGATTCAGGGAATGTTACTTGAGCCTGATGATGAGAATGATAGAGTCAAATGCAAAAGTGAAAGTGATATTTGATAGTAAATTGTATCTGAGAGAGAGATATCGCGAACTTCAATGTCAATATAGTATTGGTTTAGTTGTTGTTTTTTTCTTTGTTTCTTTGTTTCTTTGTTCAATAATTTCTAGATTATAATTGAAAATAAATAAACCATCATGTATTATATTTGCAGTTTTTTTTTTAAAGTTTTATCGCATTTTAGCACATACTAGTAATGAATGTATCTCTCAGATGCATTCGACCTATGCTGCAATTTTTTCATCCAGGACCTCTGCAGAGTTAAGGAGATGATTATTGACATATCTCTGGATGAGTGCTTGATCGAAGGACACCAATTATAGCTGCCTTGGCTGAACAGAGAAGATGGGCTTTAATGTTGCACCATTCAGTCGACGGAGCTGCATTATTATCATCATCATCATCCAATTCCTGCCATGTACCCTCAAGGGGTGTACAGGATATGATAGTACTACATGGAAAAAATTACATCATTACTAACTTCCTATCTACAATTTTCCTCCAAATCAGTCTGTCGGAGCTGCATTATGAGAATCTAAACACATTCCCTCTCAGCATCAATGGATCAAGGATGGAACTCACTTCCTGCCTGGATTTGAATATATAGATTTAATTAGGACAAGAATTAGTTCACTGCCGAATTAGACTCATGCGACTTAAGAAAGAAGTGATGGCAGGAATTGTGGAGAAGGCTGTCATAGTATAGAAACTTTGGCTCATCTTGCTCAGTGTTGTTATCACACACTGGAGCACATGTTAGAAGACATAATGCAGTAGTGAGAATTATAGAGAATAGGTTAAAGAACAAAGGTTGGATAACAGCACGAACCCCACTATAGGGTTAATATTGGATTGAGAAAGCCTAATTTCTTGTAATAAAGAGAGGAGATAAGCTATCATACTTATTCTTGAATTAGGTTATTGCTGTACAAGTTGTGAGTGTTCAGTGACCACTCACTACCCTCCATCATGAGAAAGCTGGTTACTATGTGCTAAAAACCAAGACTTGGTATGGCTACCTGAGGAAGAACATCACATCTTACCAAAATTTACCACTGCAGCTGTATCCTTTAAATGTGTATGGTGTTAGCAAAGGTATATGGCAGTACTAAGCTTTGGACTCTCTTGGGCTGATTTTGAGATACTCTTTTTGCTTGACATGCAGGGTACATGGGTAACGTCAAGGACTTACCAGACAGTGACTTCTTGAATCCCAAGGACTGGAGTTGGATAGCACAGGATGTTGTGTGAGGCCTCATCTGGTTCTGCATATGGGACCATAGTATGCAGCACTGTTTTCAGTGTAAAGTTAGAAAAATACAAGTAATAAATAAAATGTAACTCTCCAGTAAGTGACTTCACACTTACTGGAGAGAAGCTATCCACCAAGCCTTTAACCAGACACATTTAAGTTTGTAACCTTTTTTAAGCAAGTTTGTAACCAGACACATTTAAGTGATTCCACAAAGAACAGTTCTTACTTAAATGTGTCTGGTTGCATAAGCTGAATGTACATATTTAAATCATTTCTCTCTTTCAGATTTGCTTTCCCAAAAATATAATCCTTTAGTACATGATTAGGTTACGTTTGAGTAAATGTAGTTTATCATCATTATCATTGATTTCCTGATATGTTCATTCAAGGGTTGTACAGGTTACTATGACAGTACCACATCATTAAGTTTGCATTATTACTAATCTCTGGCAATAATTTTCCTCCAAATTAGTTTATTACTTAGCAACTCTCCAATATTGCTTTTCCACCTGATGTAGTAACGTGTCAGAGAAGGCACTTCTAACATACATCAGTCCATTTCAATCTTGGTCTTCCTGACATCTTAGCATCTAATGACTGTTTTGCTAATCTTTCCTCACCCATTTAAATGACCATATACCATATTATTATTATTATTATTATTATTGAGAGAGACCTCCAGGGAATCAGGGACTCATTGAGGGAGGCCACATACTACACACACCAGCTATCATACTTATTCTTGAATTCATTCACACCGCTTGCACCACACAACACCCAGTGGCAATCTATTCCAATCATGCACCAATCCATGAGAGAAAAATCAAGATCTCACCTCTTTCTTGGTTCTTGATGGCATTCATTCTTAGCTTCCAAGGATGCCCTCTCATTCTTTCCCTATCCTCCATAAAATGAAAAATTCCATCAACTGAATTCCTGTATGACCCTTTTAGAAGTTTGTAAGTCTCAATCATATCACCCCTCTTTCTCCTGTTTACTAGTTTCTGCAGTCTACAAATTCTCAATCTGTCTTCATAATCAGTAGTCCACAATCCTGATATCATTTTTAGCACTCTCCACTGTATTAGGATCACAACGGAAACCTGGAGACCAGATCTGTGCACAATAGTCCAAGTGAGGTCTTTTCAATGCCTTGTAAAGAGGCAATGTTAGATTAGCTATGTTTACACATTCTTGAATGCTAACAGTGCAACCTAATTTTTCTTAGATCTTTCATATCTGTAGCCTCCAGTCTTTGATCAACTTTTTATTTCTGACCCAACTCTTAGACATATAAGTTAAAATTGGTTGGAGCAACTACGTTAGTGTTTTGACTAATTTCTCTCTTATACCATATAAATTTATTTATCTGGCTGCTCATCATACTAGCTTTCAGTATTCTGTTATTTATTTTCATATTTAATTTGTCATCTTCCTTAAAAACCATACATAAAATTGCTGAAATATGTTACTTGTTTTGTTTGTTCTCCATTGACAGTGCAGCTGAAGTTTTCTATAGTCCTACCTATTCTTATAGTTTTGGTCTTTTTATTGATGATTTTCAGTTATTACAACTTTTTGATTTAAATTTGTTGCAGGCTATCATTTAATTTAGTTAGAGAATACTGGAGAATTGCACTGGATTGTATTGGGTGTTTGTTTGATACCTCGAGTTCTAATATCAGGTTTAATGCCACTTTCCTTCATAATGCAATCTTTATAGGTGATGAATAAGAGTGGAGATAGTGTGGGCCCTTGTCTTATACCTGATTTTAAACCATCTTTCTATATTTTTTTTTCAATTCTAATCGTTGGTTTACAACTTAAATATAGATTCTGTATTGCCCTGTTTAATGTTCCATTTATCCCATATAATTGTAATGTTTTGAAAAGCTCTTTTCTGAGTACCTTGTCATATGCCTTTTCCAGATCTACAAAACTTAAATACAGAACTTTGTTATATTCAAATGATTTCCCAACTGTTTGTTGTCAAATAAAAATCTGATCTTGAACAACTCTGTTTGGCCTAAACCCAGATTGTTCTTTTCCATGTTTCTCTTCCACAATTTTTCTTAGCCTCTTCTCAAGTATGCTTACATAAATCATAAATGGAACATTTACTAGAGAAATACCTGTGTAATTTTTGAAATTCAACTTTATTCCACTTTTTTATAGATGGGAACTATTAGAACTCTACTTCAATCATTTGGAATTCAACCTTCTGACCAGACCCTCTGAATTATGCAGTGTAACTGCTGTAAAACTTTTATACCTACTTATTTGAGCATTTTGAATATCATTTATTCCAGCTGACTTTCCAAATTTCAGGCTTTTGATAGCTTTTTCTGTATCAGGTATTGATATATAGGTATCAACAAGTTGTGTATAGGGAGCGATATCCAGGAAAAGTCACTAGTGGTGTGTCTCAGGGGTCTGGTTTAAGCCATTACTGTTTAACTTGTATATTAATGATATTGGTTTGGATGGAGATATTCAGTTGTTTGCAGATGATGCAAAGTTGGGACAAACCATGAAGAGATGTTGTGGCCTCATAATGATTGGGCATGAAAATGGGGATGTGAGTTCAATGTTGCAAAATGTAAGGTTTTAAAATTTGGAAAACAAAGATGGGCTGTAGAATTTATGCTTGGTGAGGATATATTGTCGGAGGTGGATGAAATAAGAGATCAGTTTACCTGTAAAAGCTGCTCAACTTTAATTCTTTTAAAACTTCTTACAATTTTTTTTTTTTCAATCTGATATTCATTTTTTTTACCTTACTTGAAACTGAGTGGTGATAACTTCCAGTTTCAAATCCTCCGTATATGCTTGTATCCTGAACCAGCTTGATTGATATCATTATTAAAAAGAATATGTCATTGAGGCTTTTCTTATTTTTTTGTGTCTTCTCTACACATGAACTTCTACACATCTTTATGTTGGCACATGATGTTAATAATAACTAGTCTTTATCTTGAGCAGAAATCCACCATGTGTTTACCATTATTATTAGCCTTGACTTTTCTATTTTTTTCCCAAAACATTTCTATTGGGAATCATCTCCTATTCTGCTGTTTAGATCTCCAAAAAGGGTGCCACTTTTCCATTTTCTTTATGTCAGTTGTTTACTCTAAAAATTCATTGACTTCTTCCTTAGAGGAACCTTTTGTGAAACATATGCACAAATAAGATTCATTGCCATTTCCCATTTTGAAGTTTGCTCACAAAACTTTACTTGAAATTGCCTTCCAATCAAACGTTTATTTTCATATTTGATATATTGAAGGCTTTCACTACTACTTCCTTTATTTGACCACTCTTGTCCTAATATCACATTCTTGTCATCTTATTATTTCTTAGTAGGATCTTATCTGTTTGTCTTCTATTGTCAATTATGCCCATGTGATTTGCCAATTATGGCAATTATGCTATACTTAACTATAACATAATTATGCCAATTATGCCCATTATTTCAATTATGCAGTAATGCCAATTATGCCCATTATTGCAATTATGCAGTAATGCCAATTATGCCCACTATTGCAATTATGCAGTAATGCCAATTATGCCTACTATTGCAATTATGCAGTAATGCCAATTATGCCCATGTGATACTTTTCCAATTCTTCTGCAAGTTTGGTTTCCTATCCATTGATACTCCTTATGTTGACGTTTTTTTTTTTTTTTTTTTTTTTTTTTTTTTCTGACATTGGGTTGTTCTTCTTCTTGAGTTGGAGTTTGTTACAGTAGCTGATTTTTCACTGTTTGCCTTGGTTCCCAGATGAAAACACCTGGGGGGGGGGTTCTTGTTTAACTGGACGATTTTTCCAGTTGGCATGAAATCTCATCATTTTTGTACCATTATGTGTATTTCTGGTTTAAGCTTTGGTTGGCCAAGTCCCAAATTGCAAGTCCTTTCTTGTTTGTTCAGTATACCTAGTAGACACCTAGTAACAGGACACCATGTGAAGGTGAGGCTCGGACATTAGGTCAGAAGGTCCCAGACAGTTCTCTGTATTCCTTAAAGGCAGTGGTGAGCTATAAGTGGCTTGCACGAGCCCTTTGTTAAATTTTTCTCAAATTTGCGAGCCCCTTGTTCTTGTTTAATAATCTTATAGAACTAGAAAATACCACCGTGGAATGTATACATGCTACTATTATTGCTACTTTAAATTCATATGGATTTTCTGATAACATATAAAAAAATCATTTCATTGCATTTTGTTCTGATGGAGATAGTGTAATGTTAGGAAACAAATCAGGTGTTGCAATCAAACTTGTACAAAAATTTCCCAATGTCTGATTTGGCATTGTGCTCATCGTTTACACTTAGCATTAGATGATTCGATAAAAAACATTAAAGAAATAAATCATTTTGAAATGTTTATGGATAAATTACATGCTTTTTATTTTCAATCACCCAAAAATCAACGAGAATTAAATACGATTGCAAAAGACCTCATCATCAAATTCCTGACATGTACCCTCAAGGGGTGTACAGGATATGATAGTACTACATGAAAAATTTACCTCATTACTAACTTTTTATCTACAATTTTCCTCCAAATCAGTCTGTTACTTGTCAAGACTCCAACATTATCAAATCTTATATTTCTATCATCTAAGGCACTTTGTACCGTATCAATCCACCTATATCTTGGTCATCCTCTGGGTCGTTTTCCTGCCAACCTGGCAGAGAACACTTATTTTGCTAATCTTTCCTCGCCCATTCTGTTCAAGTGACCATACCACCTGAGATTAGCTCTGCTAATGCATTCCTGGATGCTGACAATGTCAAGTTCTTTCCTAATATCCTCGTTTTTAATATGATATTGCCATTGATGCCATCTGTTCATGCCTCTAATCTTTCTTAGGACTCTCATATCTTCAGTCTCTAGTCTTTGGTCAAGTGTTTTACTTCTGACCCAGCTCTCAGATCCATAAGTTAAAACTGGTTTGAACACTGTCTTGTATACAGCTAATTTAGTGTTCTGACTAATTTCTCTCTTATTCCATATGAATTTATTCAGTTGACTTTCTACCACACCAGCTTTGTTGATTCTGTCTATTTCTATATTCAATTTACCATCTTCACTAAAAATCATGCCTAAGTAGCTGAAATGTTTTACTTGTTCCACAGGTTCTCCGTTCAACAACGCAGTTAACATTTTCAACGATTCTGCCTATTTTCATTGTCTTTATCTTTTTATTGCTGACCTTCATACCATATCTATTACAACAGTTATTCAATTTAGTCGGGAAATCTTGCAAACTTGAAATGGATTTATTTAGAGGTATAACATCGTCCGCATAAAGCAAAGAGCCGACATTAACATCTCCAATTCTGACATCATGTTTAATACCACTCTCCTTCACAATGTGATCCATATAGATAGTGAATAACAGAGGGGATAATGTACATCCTTGTCTCACATCAGATTTAACATTAAACCATCTTCCTGTACTTCCTTCAATTCTAACTGCTGACTTACAACTCAAATAAAGACAAAGTATTGCTCGATATAATGTCCCATTGACACTATATAACCATAGCGTTCTGAATAGCTTCTGTCTTGGCACCTTGTCATATACCTTTTCCAGATATACAAATCTTAAATACAGATCTTTGTTATATTCCCATGCTTTTTCAAATACTTGTCGTAAAGTGAAGATCTGATCCTGACAGCCTCTATTTGGCCTGAATCCAGCTTGTTCTTCACCAAGCTTTTCTTCCACAATTCTTCTCAACCGTTTCTCAAGTATGCTGGCATAAATCTTGCCTAGAACACTCAGTAGGGAAATACCTCTGTAATTCTCACATTCAGTTTTATTTCCCTTTTTATATATATGGGTACTATTTGAGCTCTACTCCAATCATCAGGAATTCGTCCCTCTGTCCAGGCCTTCTGAAATATGCAGTGCAGCCACTGTAAGACTTTTATACCACCATACTTCAGCATTTCTGGTCGAATATCATCGACTCCTGCTGCCTTTCCACATTTCAAGCCTTTGATGGCTTTTTCTACTTCAAGTATGGATATGTATTCCTGACTGTATGCCTGTTGAGTGTTTTTTACCACTGTGCTATCACTGCTTGTTTGCAAAAGACCTTGGCCTAAATCGAAATTTTAAAGATCAGCCATGTGTTTGGACAACGATGGGCAATTTACAAACGGCTGTTTCTTTGTGGAGAAATTATCCAGCTTTATGCAAGCATTTTGCATTGAACGATAAATGTAAGGACTTTTTTTTAAACCCACTTCTCAATTTGCAATTTTTAAATGATCTAGCATTAATGATTGATATCCTACAGGAATCATCATATCTGTCAGAAGCTCTACAAAGTTGCAATATAAGTATTATAAGGGTTAAGTTATTTGTGTATAAGTGGTGAGCTATTTCCATAGCTCACCACTGCTTAAAGGTGATGTGTAGGTTTCCTTCCAGTTATCTGGCTTTGATCCTTAAGCAACCCCATGAACATAGTTTTTAGAGAAAAAATTATTTGTGATAATTTTTTTCTTTTTTAACATAAAACTTTACAGTATGTTAAGTATGCTACTGATCCCCCAAGAATTCAGGTCAGTTAAAGTTTCTTGTCATGATCTATATGCACAGAAAATTTTTGTATGATGCAACAATTCTAATGATTTTTGTATGAATCGTACTTACAAATGGTATGTAACCTGTGGCACATTAGTAGAGTGGGTACATTAAGAGATAATTGTCTAGATATCCTGTCATAGCAATAAATCATGAACTTTTTCAAACTATTTAATGAGCAGTGTTGTGAACAGGAACGAGTACAAACATGCACTCACTTAAAAACAAGGGGGGGGGTGAAAAAGACAGAAGTAGATGGTAATAAATTGAAGATCTTTAACTGCAGAATTGACTTTGAAGCTGGTTTTAAAATGTTTGTTATGCATGCTGATAATTAACATAAAAATTGGAAAGAAAAAGACAGAAGAAGGGAATAGAATGAAGATCTTTGACTGCAGAATTGACTTTGAAGCTGTGGGTTTTAAAATGTTTTTATTACACATGCTGATAATTAACATATTCCAATAGGAAGAACCAAATCCCTTTGGAATTAAATCAAGAAATGCATGTTGCAGCATTTAAGATCATAATATTTCATGTAGTCATGTGAGTGGCTTTTGATCTGAATACCAAATACTGTGCTACTTAACTTCTTGTTGTAGAAATATATTAAAGCTTATTACCATTAATGTGGATATTATCAGTTTTCATGCCACATATTTCAAATTTCTTAGTTTCTTATAATTAGTTTGTAAATCAGTTATTTCAATGTTTTTAAATCTGTGGCATATGGTTATCTCTTACTTATGTAGACCTCTTAATTGCTGTAGTTATTCTGTTTTGCTTTTTTTACATTTAGAAATAATTAGACAGTAGTTATGGAACTTCTTCAATTCATAAAATATTCTTTGAATTTTGTATGCATAAATTTAATAAAAGATTTATTATATGAAACATCACAAATTGGTTGAAGTGGACATTTAATTTATAAATGGTGTTGTGGTATTCAAAACTGTGTGATTATTTAAATTATGTTATTAATAGAACCATAAAATTAAAATATATATATTACCTTGATGGACCTGTGATTTCAGTCAGGATTTCTCCATGACTGCAGGTCGTAAAGAGTCCAGCTATTCCTGTCTTGGGACTTTCTTCTCCATTTTCTTCCAACTTTCTTAATCATTGGGTCTTCCCACCTTAAGGCTGGTCTTCCAGGTTTTCTTTTGGTATCTCTCGGATACCAATTTGTAACTCTGACTGTTCATCTGTTGTCTCTCATTCTGGCGAGATGTCCTGTCCATCTTCGTTTGCTGTTGTAGATTGCTTTTATTATGTCCGTGAGTCCAGACTTCCTGATTTCTGTGTGTCTTATGTGGTCTATTTTGTGTATATTGTACATTCTTCTTTCTATTGCATATTGAGTTATTAAGCTTTGTTCTTCTTTTGAAGTTTTGTTCCATGTTTCACTGCCATAAGTTAATGCTGGTAGGATGTGACTATTGAAAAAGATGGGCTCTTTTTTTCTGTATCTATGTTTTGGTTGGTAATTGTTGATTTTATTTTGTTGAAGGCTATCCAAGCAGCTCTTTTTCTCCTTGCTATTTCATTTGATATATCATTATTCATTTTTATGGACTGGCCGAGGTAGATGTATTCTTCAACTAAAAAAAATATATATATATATATATATATATTAAAAAAAAAATATATATATATATATACACACACACACACACACACACACAAAATCAGAAACTTTGTTCACATTTGAATTTATGAAATATGTTGTGATATCTATAGTGTCTAGTCAACCAGATCATGTTCTATTCTTCCACTACCCTATCTTCCTTTTCACTAAATCATTCCTACCTTTCTTTAGATGCTTATATAATTTATATTCTCACTTTTTAGGTGATCTCTGTAGATCAGAGAATATCAGATTAAGGCAGCATGACTGGGGAATGAACATATGCTCATTCCAATGAACTCGCTGTTGATCTTTTGGTTTGTCTACTTTTTTATGTCTCATTTTTAAAGTTACTTCTAAAGGTTTAGAGATTATGTTATATGGTCTGTAGTAATAAATCTCTGGTTTCTTTTCCTTTTTTAACCAGATCTTATCAGGTGATGAATAAATAGACCTGGTTAAAAAAAAAAAAAAAAAAACAGGTAATGAGAGAAATCTACTGCCACTAGATAAAAATTATTCCTGTTAAAGGATTCAGGACACATTTAAGCCACTACATTAATTTTCTAGTACATGATTCACAGCATAAAGCAAAATTGTAGCATAAGCAGAAGATATCCTTCCTTATGAACAGCAAAATATTGTGGTTATATACTACTGTGATCATCACCAGTTCCATTGTAACATTATTGCCAATGGTATGCTTGTTTGTACTTCAGTCTTTTTTTCTTCATATCTTGAAGTTAGAGCTTAAAATCCAAATAATACATAGCATCCCTTCCTAAGAAGCAGCGAATCTGATACCTTTTCATTGGAAAAGAAAATTGACACCTACTAATTAGAATCACTAATGGACAGTTTCCATGAAATTGTCCATTAGTGGTTTTATAGTGCTGTCATGAGAACATCATGAACTCCTTAGTTGAAAAAGATCCAGTTTGAATCTTTTTCAACTAAGTCTTATCAACTCACTCACCCTCAACTCAGGAGCTATTCATTCAAGGGTGAGTGATCTGGTCTCACGTGGAATGGCATGATTCTACTTCCAGAAACTTTTACATAATATGCAACAGGTACTTTTTTAATATCGGAAGTTTTTTTCACTTGGTTAGACAATAATAAATTTAGTTTAATCCTTTATCCAAGTGTAAGCAAACAAAATTTGCACCTGAAGTATCTTCAGGACTGAGGCAACTCGTGGTAAAGGTGGACTAAGCTCTCATCATTCCTTGTCTTAGTATCTCCCATAATGCAAAGCACATCTCCTTGCAGACATGTATAATGCTATGCATTAAGGGAAGGGCCACTACCCAGACAGGTTTCGACCTTTCTTGAGGTCTCATCAGTGGAAGCCAGACCCAGAGGTGGTGATACCAAGTGGAAGCAATGGAGAAGTCATCGTTATCTATACAAGTTGCCAAAAGGTGTCTCACCTTATTATTAAATTACTCTGGATTTAGAGAAAGATGGAAGTTTTTTTCACTTGGTTAGACTATAATAAATTTAGTTTAATCCTTTATCCAAGTGTAAGCAAACAAAGTTTGCTCCTAAAGTATCTTCAGGTCCACCTTTACCACAAGATGCCTCAGTCCTGAAGATACTTCAGGCACAAACTTTGCTTATACTTGGATAAAGGATTACTAAATTTATTATAGTCTAACCAGGAAAAATACTTCCAACATCTTTCTCTAAATTCAGAGTAATTTAATAATAAGTTGAGACACCTTTTGACAACTTGTATAGGTAACGATGACTTCTCCATTGCTTCCACCTTGGTATCACCACCTCTGGGTCTGGCTCCCACTGACGAGACCTCAATAATGATCGAAACTGGACTGAGTTGCCTCGGTCCTGAAGATACTTTTTTAATATGTCCCAGAATATGCAGAGTGCCAGGGAACAATTTATAGATATACTACCTGGTAGTCAGACTGTCACCACATGGTGTCCTCTGATTGATAACGGGTGCATCCATTCTGCACTATGCGGATACTTATAGCCATTGTTCAACAGAATCATAAGGGTGGGGGATATGAAAAGAACTTTGTAGTTAATAATCTTATAAATGTATAATTTTACAGGCTTAACAAACTTGACTACAAGAATAGTTTGTTATAATGAATAATTTGCTGAATTTCATTTAGTATAACATTGTACCTGCAGAACTTTTCAGTAGTTTGTTATGATAGTGTTTGATATAGTGAAATGATGGTATCATTTTTTTTTTTTTTTTTTTTTGTAATTCTGTTATCTTCTTGATATGTTTCTTATCTTCTTTAGATAAGCAATTGCTTGGAAGAAACTAAACCATCAGAAGGCCATCTCTATATTTCATGTGCTAATCAGTTGTATTTATCTCTCTTGTCTACTGATGACATTGGTTGGAACTTATTTGTCTCGATATATTCTGTTCACCATGGTACTTCTTTAAGAGAAGCTAGCAACTACCACTAAAGTGTTTCTTGTCTTACATGCTTAGGTATAAATAGGACATAACAAAACAGCACCATCCCCATTCTACCCACTGGGTCTATCACTGTATTGGGGTGAGTAAATCTTCATTCCCCAATCATGCTGCCTTAATATTTGCTCTGCTTCTTAATGCATTGCATCTAGTTAATTAGATTGCTTTTCTCTCTTTTATATGACATGCTAAATTCTCATTGAGTATTTATTTATTTATTTTTAAATTAACTGCAATAATCTGCGTTCAAAAGAAGATCTAAATATACAGTGGGAAAAATATGGCACAATTATATGTTGTGACTAATATCAGACACAGACCAAGTTGCATTTTTATTTAACATGGGTGTGACTTTAAAAGTTAAGTTTGCTTATGAGACAAGCTACTTTATTTTTTGAATAACTAAGCTCAGACATGATTTGCTAGCAATAGTGTAATTGATTAAATGTTAACGTCTAACAGATACCAATTTCAACATAATAAATTCAAGATAATTTGAAAGTTACTAATAGCAGAACTAGAGAAGTAAATAAGTCGTGCAAAGCTGAAAGCTTAGGACTTCAGTAAATGGCTATATACATATGAAAGTTACACATCTCCCCCAAATACCACAGTACCTGAATGTTTCTATGAATGCTAATACTAGCTATCATTACTTTAATAACAACTGCTTGTTGCTGCTGGTGTAAGCTGTTCTATTCTAAGCTAGTAATTCAGGACTGTTCTCTGGTTTTTGTAGACACTTGCTACTAAGAGGAACAACAGATTGAGTTTCTCCTGTACATCTTGTTTTAGTCACATATAAATATAATAATATCACTAGACATTTGTTACTTTGAAAGTCTTTCTCTTTGCATAACTAGTAATACAAAGAGAAAGACCTTCTCTGGTCTTGAAGCATCTGTATCAAATGCAATCTTCCCTGCTGCATCTGTGCTGTACTCCTATCTGAGTCACACTTTGTGGCATAATTGAATTGTCTGAAATGTTTATAAGTGTTGTGTGTGTGTGTGTGTGTGTGTGTGTGTGTGTGTGTGTGTGTGTGTGTGTGTGTGTGTGTGTGTGTGTGTGTGTGTGTGTGTGTTTGGGAGGAGTTGAGTTGGTTGGAAATGCAGCCAAATTACCTAAGACTATGAGAACAGTGCCTTATGTCCACAAATGGAGTTTGTTCTCCATCCTGTTTCTTGCTGGGGTTAAAAAAACACTGCCATTCCATGTAACTTTGGCTAACTAATCTTCATTTGAAAAGCTCTTTTAAAAGTTTCTCGTTTTTCAAAAGGGATTCAAATCCAGGTTTTTCCAATCAGTAAATCTTTCTAATTTTTCCAAATATCATTGACAAATGTCATGACATTCTTGTAGCTGCACCTGAAGCTACCTGAGGAGCAAGGGGGGGGGGGATTATTTTGATATTGCATTGTACTTATCGTGCAGTTGAAAACTCAAAAGACAAAAGAAACATTCCTAGACTATATACCTCTCATATGCTTGCCAGCTTGAAAGCACCGTGTACTTAGGCATCTCGTTTACAACCAGTCATAAAAAAGGAAGTTGAATGACTTAAAAAATAAAAATATGCACTCTACTTCCATACAAAATTCTATTCACATTTTATTCACCTATTCATATTTTATTTCTTTATTTGCTCTGTTTCTCCTCTTTGAGCTTAGTCTTTTCCCTTTTATTTATTTATTTGATATTTATATTCAGCTTTTCATAATGGTCCTGTCTTATGTTCAGAATTTTTTATTAATTCTTTCTCAGAGAAAAATCTTCAGCGAGGTTTTCTTTCTTTCTTTATTTTTTTGCATATCAGTTTTATATTTTTTATATCACATGAGAGGTAGCAGAACCTATAACATAACTTTGCCGCAAGTAATTAAGAAGAAAGAGGGAATCTTTTGATGTATTTCTTGAACACTGGAAGTCACAGGCCTTGGGAATTATGATATGATATGATTACTTCATGTTGCATATTAAATAATACATTCAATTCAAAACTTTCCAATATTTTATTATCAAACAAACCTGTTATTCTGAATATTGGCTAAGTTTTAATTAAAAAATTATTGTACAATAATTTTATTTTAAAAACTAAAGGCTAAGAAAGGGTTGAAGTTACTGAAGCTCATTATCCTGAAATTCAGCTATTTTTAGTGATTTTGTTTTCACCATTTTGAAGTAGCAAAGTTTTTATCTCTTTTATCTTTAAGTTATGCTAGTTGAAAGTTGCAGTAAATTCTGTACATTTCACTTCTTAGCCTTTTGTGTTCTCAGTTAAAGAATGAGCGGGTTGCATTGTCAAATAATGTTTCTCCCTTCCATGCTTACTTTTTAACCACATTAAATAATATTATTGAAGAAAAACTGTAAGGTGTTCAAATGAGAAATTGCATATTGCTTGCTTTTTAAAGAAGGGTTTAATATGTAATTACTGTTCCAAATTTATTGTTACTAAATATAGTAACAGATTGAGTACAAAAGAATGACATGATATAAAATGTTGTTTTCTTAATTAAACAAGCCTTAAAAATATGTAGCCTTTAAATCCTTAGATATGTTTGTGTTTTGCAGCAATATCACGTGTAATGGCACTATTCATTATCACAACAATTTTATACTGTAGACATAATTTTAGGGTTGGGGGGGGGGGCTCAAGGATCAAAGCTGTATAACTGGGGGAGACCTCCATGTAATCCTTTAAAGAATGCAAAGAACTGACTGGGGCTTCTGACCTTTTGTCCAATCCTCACCTCATGGTACACCCTGTTAGGTATCTGCCTGGATACTGAACAAACAGGATGGGCTGGGAGTTTGGGATTTAGCTGACCAAATTGTATTCTTATTGGCTTAAACCATAATGTAAAATGATGGTACAACATGACAGAATTACATGCTGGCTGGGACGTTGCCTGGTTAAACAAGGCCCCATTGTTTTCATCAGGGAACCTGGACAAACAGTGCAAAGTCAGCTACTGGAACAAATCCCAGAACACATCTCAACTCAACATCAGCAGAGTTCAAAGATTGGTGTTATCAACGTAAGAAGCATCAATGACAAAGAAATGGAACTAGCAGAAGAATTGGATAAGTACCAGGTTGACATAATAGGCATGACTGAAACAAAGAATACAAAAACAGATGAGATCTTTCTCAGCAACAAATACAAAATGTTATATTCAAGCAGTAAAAATCAGAGAGAGAGAGAAGGAGTAGCTATAGTATTCAACACTAAATATGAGGATAATCTTGAATGGCAAGCAATATCAAGTAGAATGATGTGGACTAATATCAGAATAGGGAACTGAACGATGAAATTTATTTGTACTTATGGTCCCACAGAAGGTTCTACTAAGGAAGAAGTGAAGAAATTTTTTGAGGCATTAGAGATGGCAGCTGACACATTGAAAAAGGAAAGGTTGGTCTTTGTTGCAGAGTAGGAAATAATTACCAGATATATAGAAATGTTTTGGGAAAATTTGGAGAAAAGAGCAAAGCTAATAATAATGGTAAGTTCTTGCTGGATTTCTGTTCAGGACATGGACTGATTATTATTAACACCATGTTCCAACATAATTTGCACAAATTCACATGGAGAAAAGATGCAAAAAATAAATGTCTCATTGACTATACAGTTGATAGCAATGTTTTCCCACTGGTTCAGGACAAAAAACATGCAGAAGATTTGAAATAGGAAGTCATCACTGTCTAGTTTTGAACAGTTTTTCAGTTTCAGAATCTAAAATTCAATTTTATTGAATTTCAGATTGAAAAGAAGAGTGTGTGTATGAAAATTTTTAAACAAATCAAAGTTTGAGAGGTGAACTGTAGACTCAAATGACGTTTATCATCGAAGAAAAAATGAGTTTGCAAACATAAACCAAACGTTAGAGATTCAGTGGCAAACCCTGAAGAAAACATTGATTGATTCAGCTAGAGAGGCATGCAGTGAGATTGTCTTTAAGGATAGAAAAATTAGAACCCCATGGTGGATTCAGGAAGTTAAAGAGGCAGTCAAGGAAAAAGAGAAAGCATATTGAAAGTTCCTAGCAAGACATCTTGTGATCTTAGATAATACAGAGAAAAATGTAAGAAAGCAAAACACTGTGTAAAATTAGATAAACAAAAGTCACGTTTCTTCCTGATATTCCAGATGGTATCGAAAAGCTTTGAAATCAAGGAAGTACTGTCAAAGGAATCAGAGATGATAAAGGTCACCCATAAAAAGGGAAATAAAACTAAATGCGAGAATTACAGAGGTATTTCCCTGCTGAGTGTTCCTGTTCCTGGTAAGATTTATGCATGCTTGAGAAATGGCTAAGAAAAAAGGAATACAAACAGTAATACATATCCATACTCGAAGTAGAAAAAGCCATGAAAAACCTGAAATGTGAAAAGGATGCTAGATGAAATCCAGAAATGCTGAAATTTGGAAGGTATAAAAGTTTTATACCTTTGGAACAGATTACTGGAATCATGTATCAATTATGGAATGAAAATTAACATAAAAACAGGTAATGAAAATAGCAAGGAAAGAGGCAAGTATTGATATCAGAATAAATGGGGGAAAATTGAATCAAATAAAGACATTTAAATATCTTCCATCACTGTGATAGGAAGAGATGCCTTTAATAGAAAATGGAATTTATTCAGAAATAAAATGGATAGAAACCTAAAGAAAAGACTAATAAAATGTTATGTGTGGAGTTTTGCCCTCTATGCAGCTGAAACTTGGACATTAAAGAAAGAAGAAATTAAGATTTTGGAAAGCTTTGAGATGTGGATTTGGAGAAGGATGGAAAAAATCAAATGGACAGATAAAATAATTAATGAAGAGGTCTTAAAAAGAGTAGAAGAAGAAAGACGTCTGTTAAGGAGGATAAAGAGAAGGAAGGGAAACTGGATCGGACATATTCTGAGAGGGAATGGAATCGTCAGAGATGCCATCGAAGGAAAAATAGACAGAAAAAGACCCAAAGGTGGAGTAAGGAAAACAATGTTAGATAACATGCTGAATGGAGACAGGTACCTTGAAAGAGAAGGCTCAGAACAGAAGAGAATGGAAGGAAAGTTTTTGCTACTAAGAGAAGAACCTGCTCAATTGCAGAATACTCAAGAAGAAGAAGAAAAGTTTTATACTGGCTGCTCTGCATCATCATTCAGAAGACCTGGTCAGAGGGTTGAATTCTGGATGACTGGAGTAGAGCTTTCATAGTATCCATCTCTAAAAAGAGAAATAAAACTAAATGTGAGAATTACAGAAGTATTTCCTTACTGAGTGTTCCTGGTAAGATTTATGCAAGTATACTGGAGAAATGGCTAGGAAAAATTGTGGAGAAGAAGCTTGGAGAAGAACAAGCTGGTTTCAGCTCAAACAGAGGTTGTCAGGATCAAATTTTCACTTTAAGACAAATAGTTGAGAAATCTTGGGAATATAATTGCCAGTCTGGTTGGCCGAGTGATTAGCATATCTACTCTCCAGCCAAAAGGGTGCAGGTTTGAAAGCTGTCTTGGGCATGGATGTTTGTGAATGTCTGTGAGAATAATAGTTGTGGTGATGGGCAGTAGATGCCGTTGGTGTAGATGATACAGTTTGCTATAGTTGGTGGATTGTTGGTAGAGATGGAGAGTTGTAGAGTAGGTGCCCTCCCTCGATGAGTCTTTGGATTACTTGGAGGTGTCACGTAATAATAATAACACAAGGATATGTATTTAAGTTTTGTTGATCTGGAAAAGACATATGACAAGGTGTCAATAGGAAAGCTCTTCAAAGTGCTACAGTTATATGGTGTAAATGGGACACTATATCGAGCAATACGTAACCTCTATTTAAGCTGTAACTCAGCAGTTAGAATTGAAGAAGGTACAGGAAGATTGTTTGATGTTAAATCAGGGGTGCAACAAGGGTGCACATTATCCCCACTCTTATTCATTGTCTATATGGATCGCATGATGAAGGAAAATTGCCAATGTTAATCTTAGCTCTTTACTTCATGCAGATGATGATATACTTTTGAATAAATCCAGTACAAGTCTGCAAGGTTCCCTGACTAAATTAAATAACTGTTCTAGTAAATTTGGTATGAAAATCAGCAATAACAAGACAAAGAAAATAGGTAGAAACTTTAAAAACATCAAAGGTATCCTGAATGGTGAACCTATAGAACAAGTCAAATATTTCAGCTATTTAGGCACAATTTTTAGTGAAGATGACAAATTAAATATGGAAATAGACAACAGAATTAGTATAGCTGGTATGGTAGGAAGTATGCTGAGTAAATTTATATAGAATAAGAAAGATATTAGTAAAAACAAAAAACTAGCTATTCAAAAGACAGTGTTCAAACTAATTTTAATTTATGGATCTGAGTTAGAAATAAAACTGATCAAAGACTGGAGACCACAGATATGAGAGTTCTGAGAAAAATTAGTGGAGTGAATAGATGGCATCAATGACAGTATTTATTAAAAATTAGTATATTAGGAAATAACCTTGCCATTGTTAGCTTTCAAGAATGTGTTAGCAGAGCTAACCTCAGTTACTGTGGTCATTAAACAGAATGGAAGTGGAAAGATAACAAAACAAGTTTTTTGGCAGGAAAAAGACACTAATGAAAACCAAGATGGAGGTGGATTGATACATTAAAAAGTGGTTAGAAGACAGAAATATAAGATCTGATAATGTTGAAGTCTTAACAAATTAATTTGGAGGAAAATTGTTGATCGCAAGTTAGTAATGGTGTAACTTTTTCATGTGGTGCTGTCATAATGTACACTTCCCGTATGGTACATATCAGGAATTTGATGATGACATAATTTTGTTTTGCCTCAATTTGGCCTTAAAATGGTCTGATTCAAAATTGAAATGGCTCAAAATTTTAATATAAATCCTAAATGTCAGATTTCATTAAATTTTATCCAGCCAGTGAAGAATTGACATCATCATTTTGAAATATAGCCCAATTAATTATAGGGAAAAAAAAAAAGTTTACCAGTCACTCTTCATTGTCAAACTAAATATTACTATACTATACATGTGCATGCCACCAAATATACATATACTCTTATAACTCTTTATGTGCTATAAAATTTGAAACTGTTCAGAGTTAAATTTTAAATTATCATTTCTATGAGAACTGTCATGATGTTATTACAAAGAATTCAATAGTTCAATCAAATGGTGATACTTTTGTAAAAATCTGAGTGTATAAAAAAAGTGTAAACTTTTAATGTATTCAGATATATTTACAAGAAATTTTTTGTTGCATATTATCAATAAAATATATTAAGATAAATATTAGGGGAAATTTGTTTTAAGATTGTGTTATGTCGATTTGTCTTTTATGTTGAGGTGGCTATTGAAAAAGCTTAGAAATGAAGGAAAGAGTACTGTAGAAGGAATGATAAAGGTAACATGAAAACTGAAGATAAAGATATTTTAGATGTTTGGAGTAATTACTTGAAACACTGCTAAATGAAACAAGAAGTGATACCATGGCTGTAGAAAACATTCGAGAGGAATAGTCAGACGTGCATATCAAGACTTAAGTAGAAAAGGCCATCACAAACCTGTAATGAAGAATGGCAGCTGGAGTAGATGATATTCAACTAGAAATGCGCCAATATGGAGGTATAAAAGTTTTGCAGTAGCTACTCTTCCTACTTCAGAAAGCTTTACAGAGTAATTTCCCAACTGAGTGTCTTGGTAAAATTTATGCAAGCATACTTGAAAAAAGACTAAGAAAAATGGTGGAAGGGAAGCTGGGAGTACAACTTGGGTTTAGGACAAATGCAGATTTTCAAGTTCAGATTTTGACTTTTAAAAAAGATAGTTGAGAAATCATGGGAATATAACAAGCACCTGTTATATTTCTACAATTACTTGGTTTAGTGCTGTGTGCCTGTGACAGTATTTTTCCTCTTGGTATTAGTTATACTGTTAAGCTTAATTATGGATAATGAACAACATCTAAGACTTTCTGTATGAATCTGTATTTAAGTTTTGTAGATGTGGAAAAGGTGTATGAAAAGGTACCAAGAGAAAAGCTGTTCACCGTGCTACAATTATGTAGTGTGAATAGGACATTATATCAATCAATACATAGTCTATATTTGAGTTATAAGTCAAAAGTTAGAATTGGAAGTAGGCACAGAAAGATGGTTTGATGTTAAATAAGGTGTGGGATGAGAGTTCATATTATTGCTATTCATTCATTTATATGGATCACATTATGAAGGAAAGTGCCATTAAAGCTTATATTAGAATTGGAGTTGTTAATCTCATTTCTTTACTTTGTTATGCAGATGATGATATGCTTCTAAACAAATCCATTATAAGTCTGCAGATTTCCTAAAATCGAATAACTGCTGTAATAAATCTGGTTTGGGGGGGGGGGGAAACACCTGAAAATAGGCAGGAACATTGATAACATCAGCTGTCCTGAATGCAGAACTTACAGAACAAGTAAAGCAATTCAGCTATTTAGGTTCAGTTTTTCGTGAAGATGAAAAATTAAATATGGAATTAGACAACATAATTAACAAAGCATATGATAGAAAGTCAACTGAATAAATTTATAAGAGAGAAATTAGTCAAAAGCACTAAATCAGTTGTATACAAGACAGTGTTTAAATCAATTTTAACTTGTGGATCTGAGAAATGATTTAGGAATAAAACATTTGATCAAAGACCGGAAACCATTGATATGAGAGTTCTTAGAAAGATTAGGGAGTGAACAGGTGGGTATCAATGGCAGAACCATATTAAAAACAAGAATATTAAGAAAGAACTTGACATAGTTAGCATTAATGAATGCATGAGCAGAGCTAATCTCAGGTGGTATGTTCATTTAAACAGATAGACAGAGGAAATGTTAGCAAAACAGGTTTTTTTTTTTTTTTGCCATGATGGAAAAAGACCCAGAGGCAGACCAAGCAGTTTGTATCTTAACAAGTACCTTATATATACAGTAAGAAGTTTTTACTGAAATATAAGATCTGACAATATTGGAGTTCTGGGAGATAACAGATTAATTTGGAGGAAAATTGTTGATTGGAAGTTAGTAACGATTTAAGCTTTTCATTTAATACTGTTATAATATCCTGTATATTCTCTGAGAGTATGTAGCTTTTGATGATAATGATGATTTGTCTTTAAAAAATTTTGCATTGTAAGTTTTTCAGAATGAAATGTTAACATGTAAAGAAACTCATCTGTGTAATAGCTCATGGTTCCATGTGTGTTTCTATATATATATATATATATATATATATGGACAGATTGACAGAGGAAATGTTAGCAAAACAGGTGTTTCTTGCTTTCATATCTATTTTTATTTGTGTCTATTATGTGTGTTTGTGTCTAGTATCTTGGTGATTATTCATTTTTACTCGGTAGAAAATATTATAAATTATTTGAAATGACTGATACTGAGAGATAAAGAGATGACATGGTTTATTTAAAAAGATACTACTAGTTTACTAATTTCATTGAATGGATCAACTTCTTCAGGTATAACAGAGACTTAAAAATTGCATTAACAGTACTAGTCCAAAAAAAAAAAAAACATAACTGGTAATTAATTTACGGAATTAACAACACATATAAAGTAAATTAATTAAAGAACTTTAATGAATCACTTCTATATTTCGACAATGTCACATTGTCATCTTCAGGAACATAAAGATATGGTATGTGCACTACAGGAACTAACAAAGTAAATGAGGAAGAAATTAAGACACTAATTTTGTTCCTAAAGTCCTAATGGTGCCCTCTTGCGGGCTAATTTGGTAGTCTTGGCCGTTGGGCTGAAGTTCTCATAATGAAAGTCTCCCAAATTTGGGGCAGTTTCATGCACCCAAATTTGTTGAGGTCAGGAACGTTTTTTAGAGCTGCTGAAGATTCTTTGAATAATCTTTCGTATTTAAACTTGCTGCGATGGATTATTTTTGTCTTCTTCCAACGAATTTTATGGTGGGTATCTAAGGCATGGTCTGCCAGCCCAGAGCGGCTGTACTGGTGAAACCGGATGTAGTCTTGGTGTTCTGAAATCCTGATATTTGTTGTTCTGCCTGTTTGGCCAAAGTAGGACAATTTGCAGCTGCAAGGGACCTGGTATACACCAGGTAGGTCTAGGGGAAGTGGTTGGTCTTTGGTAGAGCGGATAAGGGATGCCAACTTTTTATATGTCTGTAACAGGAAGTAAGGTCATATTTCTTGAGGATATTAGTTATTTTTTCAGAGGTGCCCTGGATGTAGGGGATAGTGATAGACTTGGTGTAGTCTTTATTGTTGAGGGGGGGAGGGGGGTTGTGGTTTTCAGGTTTTAGTATTTTTTGGATTTTTTTGGGGTTATAGCCATTGGCTAAGAAAGTGTTGAGGATGTGGTTTAGTTCCATAGTCAGGGCCTTGTCATCTGAGCAGATTAATTTTGCCCTGTTATATAGTGTTTTTATCACCCCATATTGTTGTGAGGGGGGGTGGTGGGATTGCTGGTGAATGTACCTGCCAGTGTGGGTGGGTTTTCTGTAAACAGAGAAAACCAAAGATCCATCAAGCTGGCGGGTGATTAAAGTGTCTAGGAAGGGGAGGGTGTTGTTTTCCTCTTTTTCTAAGGTGAACTGGACTCTGGGATGTTGGTTGTTTAAGTGTGTTAGGAAGGAGTGGAGTGAGTCTGAGCCATGTGGCCAAATAGCAAACACATCATCCACATAACGAAGCCAAATAGTGGGTTTTTGTGGGGCGGAGTTTAAGGCTTTTTCTTCAAATGTCTCCATAAAGAAATTGGCCAAGGGTGGGGAAAGTGGTGAACCCATGGCTGTCCCCTCTATCTGTTTGTAGAAATTTCCTTGCCAAACGAAATAGCCTGAGTTCATTGTGAACTGAAATAGGGCTGAGATATCGGGAGGAAACTTGGCTTGGATGAGCTCAAGGGTTTCTTTGAGTGGGACATTAGTGAATAGGGAGGAGACGTCAAAACTGACCATTATGTCAGTGTGTTGGAGTGTGAGGTTTTCTATACTGGCTTTAAAGTGGGCCGAGTTTTTTATGTGTGATGGTGTGTTGCCAGTGTAGTGTGTGAGCGTTTTGGCTAAATGTTTGGCTAATTTATATGTGGGGGAATCAATGCCATCCACTATGGGACGTAATGGCACATTTTGTTTATGTATTTTTGGGAGTCCATATAATCGGGGGGGGGGGGTCTAGAGTTATAAGGTTTAAGCTTGTTGGTGACTTCCACAGGCCAAGAAGTGACTTTCTTAAGGAGTCTGTGGATAGTTCTAATCTGAGAGCTGGTCGGATTATATTCAATGGGGAGGTAAGTAGTACGGTCTCGTATTAAGGAATTTAGCTTACCTTTGTAGTCTTTTTGATTGAGTATCACAGTGGCGCTTCCCTTATCAGCTTTGGTGATTACTATTTTTTTGTTGTTTTTTAATTCTTGTAGGGCTGTATATTCGTTTTTGGATAAGTTGGATTTTGGAGGTTTGGCTTTAGTGAGAACACCGACTACATCCAGTCTCACGTTGTTGGCGATATGGATAGGCAGGTTGCGAATTCCACGCTCTATTTGAATCATGATTTCTTCAGCAGGAATCCTTTTTGGAGCTAGGGCGAAATTGTGACCACGTGAAAGTGCGGTGAGTGCTTCAGGCTTTAAAACTGCCGACGAGAGGTTGACTACTGTGTTAAGTGGTGGCTGGGGTACAGAAGTAGAAGTCTTGGTCAGGTTTTCGTATTTTTTTACGTGCCGACTACGTATTTTTTCGAATTCCTTTCTTGCCGATGTGCATGATATGTCATGCACACTGCCCCAAATTTGGGAGACTTTCATTATGAGAACTTCAGCCCAACGGCCAAGACTACCAAATTAGCCCGCAAGAGGGCACCATTAGGACTTTAGGAACAAAATTAGTGTCTTAATTTCTTCCTCATTTGCTTTGTTAGTTCCTGTAGTGCACATACCATATCTTTATGTTCCTGAAGATGACAATGTGACATTGTCGAAATATAGAAGTGATTCATTAAAGTTATCTTTAATTAATTTACTTTATATGCGTTGTTAATTCCGTAAATTAATTACCAGTTATGTCTAACCAACGTATAAGTCTTACCACTAGAAAAAAAAAACAGTAGTACATTTTGAAAACAGTAATGCGAGCTTGAGTTCCAAATACTCGTGACAGCAGGGAGTCAACTTTTCAAAATGTAGTACTGTTTTTTTTTTTTTGGATTAGTACTGTTAATGCAATTTTTAAGTCTGTTATTTTTTGTATATTTCTTTGATTGTGATACCTGAAGAAGTTGATCCATTCAACAAAACTAGTAAACTAGTAGTATCTTTTTAAATAAACCATGTCATCTCTTTATCTCTCGGTATCAGTCATTTAAAATAATTTATATATATATATATATAGACACACACACATACACGAGGTGTGTTCAAAACAATTTTTGAACTTTTTAAATAGTGCACCAACCGGTACAAAGAGTGAACTGCAGCTACTGAGTGCACCTAGTGGCAACCAACAGACAAAAAGGTTTTGACAACAAACTGCATTTACCCTGTTATGCTATGAGCATTACGTTGATTTACATCCACTGAAGTGAGCACATGCACAATCTGTTCATCGGATTAGTGATAATGAAAGAGCTTGAAGAACAGTGTGTGTGTGACATTTTGCTGCAATCTTGGTAAAATTTTTGCAGAGACATTTTAGTTGCTTAACCAAGCATATGGGGAGGTCTCCTCGACTAAAAATTGCATGGATGAGTCAGTCAAAGATCAAGGTGATGTTGGTTGTGTTTTTTGATTGGAAAGGCATTGTCCTTTCCAATTAGTAGGGATTAACTGCCCTACTATAGCATTGCTAAGTTACTTGGCTGTAACAGCTCATTTTTCCTAATGTCAAGGAAGCGTGGATAGATGCACAATATTAAGTGTAATCAACGATAATTGCTATATAGATAGCAAATTGATAGCAGATTCACACAGTTCATAGTTGCATCATTCACTAAGATCACAGCAAATTTAAATTATTTATAAAATTTAAAGAAATAAAAGTCCTATACTAAAATAATTCAGATCTTTCACATCTCTTACTCATTCTTATATATATGATTAACCTTTGGAACTTTACTTTATTATCATATTTTTATCACTTAAGCATGTTAGTACAGTAATTAAGATTACTGTACTAACATGATTAAGTACTGTTCATTTATAGGAAGAAGTAACTAATCTCTATTCAGAATTGAAATGCTATGAAACGTCATATAAAGTTGGATTTCTTCCAAGTGGACCATTTGGTGACATCGATGAATCTGTTACTCAGCTGGGTCTTAAAAGAAAAATGGAGTATGGATTTCTTTCTTTTTTTACTGTTTTATCCATTTCATTTCATTACTCAAGTTAACACAAATTTTTATTTTTATACAGAAAATTCTTGAATCAACATTATTATAAGCAGTTAAGTTTTTAGCATACATTGTTAGAATGTGCTCACTTTTAACATGCATTTATTTTAATGTGAATGAACCCCACAGACTGTTGTAAACCTATTGTGCATTAGTACTGTGGGTGAGCTAAAGGTTATATATTCTGTAAACCCTGCTCTAGAGACCAACCATATAACTTTACAAGCTACTTCAGGCTCCAGTAATTAGGGTAATGGTTTTACACTAGACTATGAAATTCATCTTCCACCTTCCACATTGATGAACATTACTACCTGATGAGTATGAACAGATAGCTCTTACCACTATAAACTGCTTTTCTACCTCAGCTGAGTCACTGCAAAAATAGAAATTTTATTACTGCAAATACTGTGCAGTTGGATTCTGACCTATGACCTATTGGCTGGAGAGCAGCCAATAGGTCATAGGTTAGAATCCACTCAGCCAACCAGGATTTGGAAATAGAGTTACCGCTTGGTAAATATAACTGGTTTGTTCTCTGTAGTCAGCTATCACATGAGTAACTCTATTTAGTAAGAGAAGAGGTGAACAAAACAGATATCAGAGCAAGACTCCAGATCGGTCTGGCTGAGTGGATAGCATGCCTGTTCTCCAGCCAACAGGTTGTGGGTATGGGTGTTTGTAAAAGTCTGCTCTGGATGAGCTTGTATAATTCCTTAAGTTTATAAGCCTTATCTTTTTTTTTTTTCTTTTTTTTAATTAAAAAAAAAACATGATACAGACATGCAAAAGAGATTTTTCTATACATGGTATAGGGCAGTGGTGGTGAACCTTTTTGTGTGCGTGTGCCAAAAGTTTACAAATCGAGTTGATGACGTTCCGGTGCATGCCAAAAATTTACAAATCAAGTTATGACGTGCCGGGCAGTTTTTAGTAGGGGAAAAAATTAATTTATAATATTATATAATATTTTATTTTATTTATAATATTTATTTATAAATTTATAATATTATTCAGTGTAAAATTGATTATTGTATTATTAATTTGATTTTAATGATGTTAGTTTGAAAAAAAAAAAAAAACTGTAGTGAGAAAAATATTTATGCATTTTAACTCACCATAGAAGTCAACTGAGCAGGGGAAGCAACAGAAGGATGTCAACTTGTTGGCAAAATGCTTACTGTATTTACTTGAATTTATAATTTGGATAAAATTACTATAACTTGCTCTCGTGTATAACTTGCACCCCTGATTTTACTTTACGAAAAAAGACATAAAAAGTTTTGCATATACCTCGCACACAAAAAATGTTTAAAGTCGAGGCGATAGTAACTCGCTCCCTGCGGTAACGACACACCCTCCCCAACAGCCATTATACTATAGGAAGTATAATGCATCTGTAGTATATTACATTATACTACAGATGCAAGAAAAACAAATAGTTTTATTGTATCTCTGAATAAAGTACAGTGGCTTTTGCAGTCTGTGTAATATATTTCTCAACAAATAGTGTGATTCATTAGTTAGTGCCGTTTTTATTCCAGCTGTCTCTAATTGCACTATTATTGTCCCCCCTCACAGAAACGATGCTGTATAGACTCGAGCAAAACCATATGTTGCACCGAAACACAGTATCAAACTAAAAACTACTGTCCCATTTTTCAATTACATGAAATAAGTGTTTGTTTTATTGCATTTGAAATTCTCGATGTCATTATGACAGATCACAGAGGCTAACTTCATATAAAATTCTACCACGAATTGAAATATGTCAAATAATTATTGTGACCATACGTCCTTTAATTAAGAGGATAGTTCTTTATTTTACTGCTCTGTCCTTTAGATTTATTTTTTTTCTAAAATGGCCATTTTGTCCTTTATTTTGTGAATTGAAATAGAAAATTGAATATTGATGCCAATATGTATAAAGATGCATTTTATAAATTTTACCAAACCTACATTGATTATTTAAATACAGTGGTACCTTGATTTAGGCACTGAATTCATTCCTGACCACGGTTCGTATCTCGAAACCCAATTTTCCATTATATCTTATGGGAAATCAATTAATCCATTCCCAGATTCAAAAATTTAAAAAAAAATCCCCCCCCCCCCAAAAAAAAAACTATTCTCAACTAAATTAAGAAAATGAAAAGAAATGGAGAAGGAGTGAGAAGTAGCACATATTAATTTTTATTTATGAAATCTTTTGTTTTACATGATTAGTATGAAAATCATCTTCCATTAAATTGTAAAAAAAAATCAATTTTCTTGTGGCTGGTTTTGTGGTTCAGGAATTTTCAATTTGTTGTCATTAGTTGCTTCTTTTTGTCTCTTAGGTGAGGGAGGTTTAAAAAACCTATCCAATGTTGACTGAATCTGTCGTTTCCTTAACACCCTTCAAAAGTGATTAATGACATTGTCACTGAACGTGGCTCTAGAAACAATACCTTGATTTGGATGCCACTTGTTAACCAATTCGTCCCAGTGCTGCAAGATTTTTTTTATGTCACTTGTTGGAATTGCTCCCTTTTTGTTGCTGTTTTCTTCATCCTCTGAAGACATTTGCTTTTCCTCCTCATCCCTTTCTTTTTCCTGCTCTCTTCTTAACTCCTGTAGCTTCAGTGATCAGCTCAACATTGTGCTCCTCTACGTCTGCTTCATCAACTTCCAAATGCATGGTCTTGCCCAGGGAGACAACTGTATCTACAATGTCAATTTTGCTTTCAGGTCTTTCCAATGCAGTTCCTCGAACACAGTCGTGCCATAACTTTTTCCAGGCTGATTTTAGAGTTCTCACAGAAACATCTTCCTATGCCTGACTAATAAGACGCAAACAATAAAGAATATTGAAGTGATTATTCCAGAATTCCCTGAAAGTTAATTCTGTGTTGGTGATAACTTTGAAACATCTTTGGAAAAAAGCTTTGGTATAAAGCTTTTTGAAGTTGGAAATAACATATTGATCCATTGGTTGTAGGAGTGGTGTGGTATTAGGAGGCAAGAACTTAATTTTGATGAAATTAAACTCTTCATCCAAATCTTCTTCCAACTGTGGTGGATGTGCTGGAGCATTGTCCATTATAAGAAGAACTTTCTTAGCAGAACCTTTTCTTGTATATACTGTTTCACTGTGAGAGCAAAGACCTCTGTCATCCACTCACAGAAGAATTGCCTGGTTACCCTGGCTCTGCTGTTACTTCTCCACATAACGCTGACTTTCCTGTTAACTTTCTGCTTTTTAAAGACTCTAGGATTTTCAGAGTGGTAAACCAATAGCAGTTTTATTTTCAGGTCACCACTGGCATTGGCACAAAAAAGCAAAGTTAGTCTGTCTTTCATTGGCTTGTGTCCTGGCAGTGCCATTTCCTCCTTAGTGATGAACATTTTCTTAGGAATATACTTTGTGTATACTTTGCATCCCATCGTTGCTTACCAAATTTCAAAACCTTACACTTTGCAACATTGAACTGATAGTTCCATTTACCCTGCCCATTCATGCAATCTATTCAAGTCCTCCTGCAAAGCCATAACATCTGCTTGGCTCTGTATTGTTCTCCCTAATTTTGCATCTCTGCAAACAGCTGTATATCACTCGTTAAACCCATCCTAATATGATTAATATACAAATTGAACAACAATGGTCCCAAAACTGACCCCTGCGGTACATCTCTAGTGACCTTCCTCTTTCGGGATACTGCACCCCCCCCCCCCCCCATATACAACCTTCTGATACCTATCTGACAGCCAGTCACTGATCCAACTCAGAAGTCTGTTATTCAGTTCCGTCTGTTTCAATTTATTTAACAGATTGTCATGTGGCAGCCCACATGATATCTCAAAGAATATAATAGATAATACTAGTTCTTAACTGTGCATAAATATAACTGCCAATACTGTGCATTGCATTTGCTTGTAATTATGTCCTATGGTTGGAAAGATATTTTCATAATGTGGGGTAAGATGCATAGCGTTAATTAAAAATTAAACAAGATTTGCCATGTTTTACCATCAATTAGCTGTCAGCATCGATAGGAAAAGAAGTAGAAAACATACAATAAGTCTGACCTTGCCACATGTACATGGTATTCTATATACCCCAGGATATTTTGTAAAATAAGCAAATGTAGGAAGTTTTGTAAGATGTAGACTATTTTGATGGCTGTTCAAATGTTGATTGTTTTGATAAGATTAAGCATTTTTTATATTGGTTGGACAAGGAGAAGTTTCAAAATACATATATAAAAAAAAGCACAACAGTGTAACATAACAGGAAAGAAAAAAAAGTGGTTTCAGTTCTGTACACATCTTCTGTGAACATCATGATGTGGATTGGCTATCGGCTTTCATGCTGTGCTTGGAAGACTAGGATGTTTAAAGAGTCTTCTTGAAGTGATTTGTATTTGTAGCACCACAGAAACCAGAGCCTTATACTTCATGTCATCTGGAAGTCTCTTATTCATTTGTGTATACAAGAGCTCTGTTATGCAATAACAGAGCTAAAGACTTATTGTATTAATAATACAATAAGTAATGTGCAGACTGTACACTTATTGTAAAATAAGTGTACAGTCTGTACATTACTTATTGTGTGTTTTTTACTGCTTTTCCTGATGATGCTGTCAGATAAGTGATGGCAAAACATGTTTTGCCATCATTTATCTGACAGTTTGTCTATTTTTTTAATTTGAAGTTTGTCTTTTTTTTTTTAATAAATCTATGAGTATTACCACACATTATTTAGGCTTTTGTAATTATCACATCAAGACTTAGAATTGAATCATGTTATACTATAAGAGGAAAATTTATAGGAACTTGGAAATTAAAGGTGAATTAGCTAGTCTTTTATTTGTAAAATTTTAACATGTAAACTGGCAGAGAATTATGCAATTTGTGGATGATATAATTGCCTCATAGCAGTAGTTTTGAAATAATCTTAACAACAGCAACCATGGTTAGAGAATCACATCAGAATTCATGTTGAATATGATATTCGATAAATTGAAAGAATTCCACCAATCTCGCTATCTGTAATCCATTACTACCTGGTGAGTATGAACAGATAGCTCTTACCACTGTAAACTGCTTTTCTATCCCAGCTGAATTGCTGTAAAATGGAAATTTTATTACTGCTTTTATAAAATATACATTTTATCATAATGCTGTTTAAGTAGTGTTATCATAATTTTGTCATGATAACACTACTTAAACTCATCCACTATCTACACATTCACTACCCTCTCAAACAATGCATTCCATGCTTCCACCACTCCCCATGCAAAAAACTTCTTATCCTTTTACTCACCATTCCCTTTTGCAACTTTCCAGGGATGGCCCCTTGGTATTTATTTATTATTATGGTCTTTCTATCCCTAAAGAAGAACCACCCTCCCCAGTTGGTGATGAACTGATCAATGGTGCATTGCCAACAAGAAGAAGAAGAAGAACAAAAACATAAAATCAGCACAATCGTTAGAGCCTCCGTAGCTCAGTTGGTATAGATGAAGCCCTTTGGTCGGAAAGACCTGGCTTCGATTCCCGTCCATGACATGAGGAACCTCTACTGGTCTCTTTCGAGTAAAGGTGAGTTAGCTGATCTCATATGGAGGTAGAAAGTTTTTTCACCCAGAAACTCATTTTTTTTTGTCCCTCAGAACAGGCAAACTGGCCCACGAACACACAGGGATTTAGAGTAAAATAAATTAAAGACAATAAAAAATTATATACTTGGTTTAATCCTTTATCCAAGTGTAAGCAAACAAGTTTGTGCCTGAACTATTTTCATGACTGGGGCAACTCGTATAAAGAAGCTAAGCTCGTATAAAGAAGCATAATGCAAAGCACATCTCCTTGCTGACATGTATAATGCTATGCATTATACATTACACTTGGATAAATGATTAAACCAACTGGAAAAACTTCCAATGGATTTACGGTCATAAATACCTACTTAATCCTTCATTAGGAGTGCTCAACCAGTCCTACGGGACGGATGAGGAATGGGAAGAACCCCATACGAATAAATAAATAAATAAATAAATTTTTATTATTATTATTATCCCAAGACCTCATGTAGTCACAGACCCATCCAGGAGGCCCCCCCCTGTCATGCCCACAACCACATCGTGCCATGCCCCAAACACATTCAGATTGTCTGAAGATGCCATGCCCCAGGTAATGCATTCCAATCATTCACAACTCTCCATGCAAAAAACCCATTTCTCATTCCCCTGTTCCTCCCCATACAGCCTCCAGGGATGACCAGATGATGTGATTTTCAGTCTTGTGGATGGGCAGAAGAGGGGGGTGGTGTGTTCTCCCTCAAACTCCTGCCATTCAACTCTAATCCTACAACAACCCCCTTACCAACTTGTATATCACACCACCCCTTTCTTCCCATCCACAAGACTGAATATCACATCATCCTCACCTTTCCTCATATTCAACACTCCAGAGGTCAAAAACCACTTTGACCAGTTGCCTCTAGACCCTCTCCAACATCTCTTCATCCTTTTTAAATTTTAAAACTAGGTGACCAAATATGTGCACAGCAGTCCATATGCAGCCCTACCAGAGCACCACACAGTAGAACCACAATCTCCCCACCTCTACAAGTCAGTGTCCTTCGCATCATCTCCAGAACTTGCCGCATTGTCACCACAAATCTGGCAATATGCCCTCTAAATATTAGATCCTTATCCACCATCACTCCAAGATCTCTTGTTAAATTCCACATCCCATCTTTGTTTTCCAAATTTTAAAACCTTACATTTCGTAATATTGAACTGACATCCCATCCCTGTGCCCATTCACTCAGTCTGTTCAAGTCTTCTTGTAAGGCCACAACATCCACTCTTCTCCTCATAATTCGTCCCAACACTGTATCATCACCTGCAAACAACTAAATATTCCCATTCACATCTTCCCCAATATCATTAACATACAGATTAAACAGCAATGGCCCTAAAACAGATCCCTGAGGCATGCCACCAGTGACCCTTCTTCTCTGGGATATTGCTTCCCCATTAGAAAGCCGGTCTCCAATCTAATGCTCCAGTCTAACATCCAACTCCATCCGCTCTAGTTCAACTATCAATTTATCATGCAGTAATCCATCAAAAACCCTTACCAAGTCTAAACATACATTTCCCACCTCCAGTGAACCTGCAGTCACCTTATCGTAATAAGTAAGTAGATTATTAAAATATGACCTCCCTTTAGCAAATCCATGCTGTCCATCAAAGATAATATGATTGTTGTCAACCCAATTTTGGATCCTGATTCTCACCAGCTCCTCAGCCACAACACCAAATGTACAGAATAGCTTATAATTTGATGCTTGAATTCTGTCACCTCTATGAAGTGGTACAGTCCTGCCTTCCCTCCACTCCTCTGGAACTTGGCCCAGTGTAAGACATATTAGACAAACATGTCAAGGCAGAGGTTGACACATGCCTTGACATGGGATGACATATCAAGTTCACAGCCTCATTAACATCAAGTTTGCCCAATTCCCCACATACTCTCTCCACACTCACAGTCTCTCCTCCTCATCATCCACTGCTCCCAAACTCTCCACAGTGTCACATCCACAATGATGACAGAATTTGCTGGCTGAGAAAGAACTCCCTAAGATTTCCCTTGCCCTCACTAGCTAACTGCTGCTCATACTGAACTTTTGCGACCCTTACCAACTGAGTCACCCTCCCTGTCTGTTCTTTGTATTCCTCGTGGAATTGACCATCACCACTCCTGCCATGTTGTCCCCATAATGTCCCCTCTCTCTCTCTGCATTGCATGCCCAATCTCTTCACTCATCCATTTCACACCTACCTTATTTAACCTTCTGACCTTTAAAATACATTTAGTCATTGCTTCTACTAGATAGTTCTTGAATATCACCCAAGCAGTCCTCATCTCCCTTCCACCCAACTACTCATTCCATGCTACTACTGCTTCAAGCTGTCTCCTTAGCTTATCATAATCACTAGTCCTGTAGCTCCACATATACCCCTTCTTCACAGACGTTCTCACATGGCTTGCAACGCAACCACCTAGACAATCAACTCCTGGCCACTCTCACTAACCGGAGGGAGACCTGACACCTCATCTCTAATAACATCCTCTGATGAGATGATCAAATCCAAAATCCTCGTGTGTCCTCTGTTACATACTACCTGAGGTAGTTGTCTCTCAAAAACCCAAGAAACTCATTTTCTTTACTTTCTGTTGCTATCTCATCATCTCAGTCTTTATTGCCATAATTAAAATCACCCATAATGATCATCCTTTTCCCATTTGCTTGGCTAATTTGCTTATACATTTTCTGGTCACTACCCTCCACATTACCAGATCTATAGCAATCCAATGATGTATTTTATTCTATTCACCTCTCTCTCACATCATACTGCCTCAAAACCACTACAACTATTTTTCCTTTGATTCTCTACCTTGTATGAACATAACTCTTTTTCTATCATCAGTAGCATTCCACCTCCCTTTTTACCTATTCATCTCTATTCCTAGTAGATGATGAATAAAATAGGGATATTGTGAAAACTTGACTTAACCTGATTTTACATCACATCACACTTTGTACTGCTTTCAACTTAAGTAAACTATATATATTATACTAATATATATATATATATCCTGTTTACTCCATATAACTGTAGTGCTTTGAATTTTTCTCTTGCCATTTTGTTATATGCCTCTCCAGATATATGAAGTCTAAATATAAATTCTTGTTATATTCTTTCATGATTTCTTGAGTCTTAAATTAAAAAATTTGATTTCCACACGTTTTGTGTGAACCCCACTTTTTCTCCAAGTTTGTCTTCAATGGTAGTTTTTTTATCTTTTTCTCAATTATGCCTGCATAAATCTTATGATAGATAGGAAAATTTCTTTATAATTCTCACATTCATTTTTTAAAATATTTATGTAGGATCTGTGTGATTCATATAGAAATCAAATTTCTGTCTAGGCCTTTTGATTTGTGCAGTGTAGCAACTGTTGTATCTTCTTAATTCAGCATTTTTTGGACATTTTTCCATATTTCAAGTTTCTGATGTTTTTTTCTAACTTGTTTTATCAGTTTCATATTTAGTAAGTAGGGTGGTGATCTTGCATCAGGCAGTGAAATTCATCTCCCACCTAATGACAATCACAAACGTTTCACAAACAAAAGAAATTCTACCTACATACTCAGCATTAAAACATTTCTGTATGACTGGTACTCTTTTTTCTTCTCTGCTGTTTGGATCTCCAATAAGAACAAGCCTTTCTTTTTTCTTTATCTGTAAAGCAATTGATAAAAATCTAAATGACATGAAAAATTCCTTTACTACTAATTTTTTTGTCTTCTTAAATCAGCTGTTGACTGTATATACAATGAAGATCAAATTTCCATTTTGAAGTTTACACATATCACTCTGCTTGAAACTGCCTAACATTCAAGCAGTTTATATTCATATTTAACATTGGATATTATAGCTACTCTTTCCTTTCCATCATTATTGCTTGAATATCATATCTTATAGTTATTACTTAGCAGTATCTTATCTGAATTTTAGTCTTCTTGATCTTAGTTACACCAGTTATGTCAGCATTGCACTTCTCTAATTCTTCTGAAATTTCCACATCTTTTCCATTGCTGCTTCTCACATTGATATGCCTATCTTGAATTCTGATGATATCAGATGAGTTTGTTCCAGTAGCTGACTTTTCACTGTTCACCCTGATTCCTTGACTAACAAATTGGTGTTGTTTAACAAAGCAATGCCATTAAATGATATTTCATTATATATATTGTGCCATCATTTTTTTGCAAGTTAATTCAATAAAGAATGCAGTTTGGTCTGCTGTGTCCCAATTTTCTGGATATCTGCACTCATTCATTATCCTGATGGCTCCCTAACAATGAGGTGTGTTATAGGAAGTAGTGGATTGGACCAGTGGTGCACTCAGGATTTAATCTTGGGGCGGGGGCAAGTTGAGTAGATGATTTGAGAATATACAGTATGCATCACATACGACCTATGACTGAGCATCTGCAATGATCACCAATACATGATACTCGTGATCTCCTCTGGCCCAGCTCGGGCAAACGAAGTAGCATTCAGTCTGCCCGAGCACTACTTCGTTTGCTTTGTGTTCACATCAGCTCTGATTCCCCAGAGCTATAGTGCATTACCACCTTATGTGACCGCTAATTCATAAGTAGCATAGAAATAGAAGACACGAAAAAAAATGAATTTTAATTAGGAAAAGATTTTTGGAAAATTTTCTAGCGTTTTTTTTTTTCTCCTTTTTCTTTGGGGGTTGCCAGGGCCCCTTGCCTCCCTCCCCCTCTTGGTGTGCCACTGGATTGGACATTTAACATAAATCATGTCCAGTTCTCCATATTTTTTCCAGTAGATGCTGCAGCAAATGTGGAGATCTCTTCCCAGTTATCTAGCTGGGCAATTCTTAAGCAACCCTACTTTCAGATTTTTAATATGATCAGCTTATATATTTCAGTTTTCTAAGGCACTACTAAGTGTATCAATCCATTTTAAAAAAATCTTTGTTTTTGTCTGGGTGGTCTTTGTTTCTGCCTTTTCTGTTTTTAGTCTTCTTGATCTCAGTTACACCAGTTGTGTCAACATTGTACTTCTCTAATTCTTCTGAAACTTCCATATCTTTTCCATTGCTGCTTCTAACATTGATATGCCTATCTTGAATTCTGCTGATATCAGATGAGTTTGTTCCAGTAGCTGACTTTTTACTGCTTACCTTGATTCCTTGACCAACAAATTGGTCAAACACCTGCTTCACTAACATTTCATTTCTCATTCTTCATAAGTGACTGTACTACTTACATTTAGCTCTCTGCCTTACTAATTCTTTAATGGCAATAATTTTCTGGTCTTCTTTCAATTATTTTTAACATTTTTTACTCTAATATTTTTAATATGGATCTGTCATTGGTACCCTTTGTTTACTCCTCTGTTTTATCTAACATTAACATAAATATTAATATTATTAATATTATTTATTAACAGACCTACTAACAGTAGGTCTGTTAATATTTTATTCTAAATTTAATTAAGACCTTCACTTTTGTTATAAGAATACTTCTGAAAAATTATACTGATAGTAAAAATTTCATTTGTATTTTTAATCAATCATTAAATAAATTTATTTTAATTTAGCTAACAAAATATTTATAATGTAATTATTATAACTGAAGCAAAATGATTCTTTTTGTTAATACATAAATACACAGTAATCTACTGTTTATCTAGCTCTTCAATTATTAGAACATTCCAATAATTGATGGTTAGATAATTGAAGTATAATTTCATGGTGCTCTACCTGAAGTCAGTTGACAATCGATGGTTAGTTAATTGAAGGATCATTTTGAAGGATAGATTATTGTACGTACACACACACACACACACAAAATAGCTCACTATGAGCTTTCATTGTTTAAAATTCAGCTATAAATTTTATATAATTTATATATAAAATTTTATGTAAATTTTAAATATAAATAAATTTAAGAGCATACGACAATTGTGAAGTATGAAGGTAAAGTTTAGCAGTGACTACAGTGTATAATTCAGAGGGCCTATTCAGAAGGTCAAATTCCAGATTGGAGGAGAGCTCTCATAGTTCCCATATATAAAAAAGTGTTCCAGGATAAGATTTATGCAAGCATACCTGAAAGGAGGTTGAGAAAGATAAACTTGGAGAAGAACAAGCTGGGTTCAGGCCAAATAAGTTTGTCAATATCAGATTTTTGCATTAAGACAAATAGTTGGGAAATCATGGTAGGAATATGACAAGGATCCATACTTAAGTTTTTGTAGATCTGGAAAAGGCATACCACAAGGTGCTCAGAGAAAAGCCTTTCAAAACACTATAATTATATGGGGTAAATGGAACATTATACAAGCCAATACATAGTCGATATCTGTCAATCAGCAGTTAGAATTGAAGAAAATACAGGGAGATGGTTTGATGTAAAATCAGGGGTAAGACAAGGATGCACATTATCTCTACTCTTGTTCATCATCGATATTTATCACATTATGAAAGAAATAAATTAAAGATGCCAAGAAATTATACTCTTGGTTTATCCGTGTAAGCAAACAAAGTTTGCTCCTGAAGTATCTTCAGGACTGGACAACTCATATATAGAGGCTAATAACCTCACATCACTTGCCTTAGTTTCAACATTATGAAAGAAAGTTGCATTATGCCTGATATTAGAATGGATGTCAAACTGAGTTCTTTGCTTTATGCAGATGATGTTGTACTTCTAAACACACCTAGTACAAGTCTCCAGGATTCTCTGACTAAATTGAATAACAGCTGTAACAGATTTTGCATGAAAATCAGCAATAAAAAAACCAAAACTATGAAAACAGGGAGGAGCACGGAAAACTTCAACTGCATTCTGAATGGAGATTCTGTAGAACAAGTAAAATATTTCTGCTTTTTAGGTACAGTTTTCAGTAAAGATGGAAAGGTAAATCTGGAAATAGACAACAGAATAAACAAATCTTATATGGTGGGTAGCCAGCTGAATAAATTTATATGGAATAAGAAAGAAATTAGCCAAAATATGAAACTTGCATTATACAAGACAGTGTTCAAACCAGTTTTAAGTTATGGATCTAAGAGTGGGGTTAGAAAGAAAGCACTTGATCAAAAGAGACCACAGATATGAGGATTCTGAGAAAAATTAGGAAGTGAACCGATAGCATCAGTGGCAGAATCATATTAAAAATGAAGATATTAAGAAAGGAACTTGACATTAAACATTCAAGAATTTGTCAGCAGAGCTAATCTAAGATGGTATGGTCACTTAAATAGAATAGACGAGGAAAGGTTTAGCAAAAAAGGTATTTGATGCCAAGATGGCAGGAAAGAGACCAAGTGTTAATATTTAATGAATTTATCCTCTCGGCTGCGCCATTGTTCATATTTAATGATTTATCTTATATAGGCTGTGCCATTAGTTATTTATAATGTGTATTATAAATAATATTTCATTTACTAACAATTATTTTTATTTTTGACTCCGAGTGTCCCTATATGTTATTATATTTGCACAAAGAGTTCACTCCAATTGGTGCAATGACTTTAACTCACTCTTTCAGAATCCAACTAATCATTGACTCAGTACCAAGTACAAAATAAACACATTTAATAAAACTTAAAACAACATATATACACTTCTAGTAAAAATACATAACTACAATTGCAGATTATATGGATCCAAGGCCTTATTAAAAAAATATAAACTTACTCTTAAGACAAAACACCTTTTTTTTTTACAATCAAAAAAAATTGTTCATAGTCTTATTCTCTTCTTGTTAAGGCTCTTTCCAGAAGTTACAAGGTTCTGTACTTCATTTTTTAGGATCCCTTTAAAATTCCTTTTTACTGCCTCACACAAAACAAAATCAAGTTCCTTCCTACTTGAATATATCTTGGCCAGTTTATAAAAACTTAGTTTCAAGATTTCCCTTTTCTTTACTTATTCCTTCTTGAAACATATTATTTCCACTATTCCTTTTTCGGAATACAATATGAAATTTCCTTTTGACTGCCGCACACAAAAAAATCAAGTTCCTTCCAACTTGAATATATCTTGGCCAGTTTATAAAAACTTAGTTTCAAGATTTCCCTTTTCTTTACTTATTCCTTCTTGAAACATATTATTTCCACTATTCCTTTTTCGGAATACAATATGAAATTTCCTTTTGACTGCCGCAGACAAAAAATCAAGTTCCTCCCAACTTGAATATTCCTCGGCCAGTTTATAAAAACTTAGTTTCAAGATTTCCTTCTTCTTTACTTATTCCTTCTTGAAACATATTATTTCCACTATTCCTTTTTTGGAATACATATGAAATTTCCTTTTTACTGCCACACACAAAAAATCAAGTTCCTCCCAACTTGAATATTCCTCGGCCAGTGTATAAAAACTTAGTTTCAAGATTTCCCTTTTTCTTCTGTACTTATTCCTTCTTGAAACATATTATTTCCACTATTCCTTTTTCGGAATACAATATAAAATTTCCTTTTAACTGCCGCACACAAAAAATCAAGTTCCTCCCAACTTGAATATCCCTCGGCCAGTTTATAAAAACTTAGTTTCAAGATTTCCTTTTTCTTCTTTACTTATTCCTTCTTGAAACATATTATTTCCACTATTCCTTTTTCGGAATACTATATAAAATTTCCTTTTAACTGCCGCACACAAAAATCAAGTTCCTCCCAACTTGAATATTACTCGGCCAGTGTTCTAAAAAACTTTCCGAACGCTCTCTTGTTTACCACTGTAACTTGGATACGCAACGCTTTTCTTGTCAGCTGTCAATCAAACATCAAGTTCACTCCGGGAGCATGCGCACTTCAACAACGTCAGAAACTACGCATTGTAAAAATATGGCTGACTCGCTGTATCCACCAGCGCTGAAGAAAGTCTTTCATAAACACAAAATTCAACATTTAAAAATACAACAAACTTTCTTATAAATAATACAAATAATCAATTAAGTAAGTACTTCAATATTTTTACTTCTTTACATATTACTTCTAACATAATATTTTCATAACGAGCACATCACAAGTGCAGACACTGCGTGTATGAAAACAAAAACTAACAAGCAAAATTAATACGTAAAAATATTCAAAATTTTTAATATGATTATTTTTACATCAGTTTCATTTTTCTGTGAAAAAATTTTTTTTAAAAAAAAATTTTTTTATATTTAACCTACGTCTAAACAAACTTTTAATATTTATTTCTAGATCTTATATTTTAAAATCTAATCTAATTATCTAATCATTATGTATATCTTCTGAATCACTAGTTTCAGAATCATCTGACACTAGAGATAATTCTGAACTTTCTTCTTCCAAATTAGTATACTTAAAAATTTCATTTTTATACCTTTCAAACACTTCATTTAAACTACTTGAATGATGTCCTAAATCTATAGAATCATCACTATCAGAATCAGTTTTTTCTACAGGTTTTTGTGATTCTATAAGTTTCTGGGATTTCTTATCCTTACTAACTAAATTTGAGGTATCTTTAACTTCCCTTTTCTTATTTAATCCTATATTTATCAACCTATGAAATTCCGCTATACTTTCATCAATATTAGAATCAATTTGATTATCGTTATTCTTACATTGTACATCATCTGAAACATGTGTCTTAGGAATTCTAAAATTTCTTGTATTTTGGTTCACTTTACCAAAGTTTAATTTTTTCCTTCGCTGCATATTTGAATTATGAGTATTAAATCTATTCCCTTTCCTATCATTTAACTTTGAATAAGATTCACAATTAGTATTAGGAAAACTACATTCATCCTTCAATATTTTATTCATATTATCACCTAAAGTAACTAAATTTTTATTCCCCAAAAAGTACCTTTTTAATCTATCAGAATGTACATTTAAAATTTTACTAAGATTATTGACATCTTGAATTCTAAAATTCACAGGAGAAAAATTGTCTAAAATTCTAAATGGACCTAAGGCTTTCTTTCCTAATTTCCCAACTCTTTTAATACTAGATTTATCATCTAACAATACTAAATCACCTGGTACAAAAGATTTATAATTTCTAAAACGATTTATATATTGTCTAGTTTTCTGAGCACTTAATTTACTTATCTCACCTACTAGTCTATGAGTAGTGGAAAACTTATCTATTACTAATTCTAAATATTCATTTATATCACTGTATCCTGTATTTGGAATAACTGAAACAAGTTCATTAGGAAAAACTGGATCAAAACCATATAATGCAAAAGATGGTTTTTCCTTGATAGCAGAATGAAAAGCAGACCTACATGCAAATAATGTTTGAGAGATATGTGTATCCCAATCATTCATTTTGGTGTTTGCCAACTTTGAAAGTATTTGCTTTATGTTTCTATTTAGTCTTTCACACATACCATTACATTGCGGATGATAAGGTGTTGTAAAAATCTTCTTAACATTAAGCAATTTACATAACTGTAATAATAGTTCAGATGTGAAATTTGCTCCTTGATCTGAAAGTAAGGTCTGAGGAGTTCCATATCTACAAACTATCATATTCAAAAACTTTCTTGCAATAGTTTTTGCAGATTGGTCTTTCATTGATACTGCTTCAGGAAATCTAGTTAGCATGTCTATGACTACTAGAATATACCTATTTCCTTTTTTAGTAATTGGTAGAGGACCTACTACATCAATAGCAACAGCTTGAAATGGTCTAGTTGGAATTGGAAATAGTTGTAAAGGAGCTTTTCCTCTAAAAGGGGATCTTATTTGGCACTTATGGCATGATTTGACATACGTGAGTATATCACTCTTCATACCTTTCCAGATGTAACGATCCTTTATTCTTCCCAAAGTTCTAGAAAACCCTTGGTGTCCTGCTAAGTCAGAATCATGGAAAGTATACATAATCCAAGGAATCATTTCAGTTGGTGCCAATATTTTCACCTTCAATTTTCCATCTTCCATTTGTCTAGATAAAAGTAACCCATCTTTATCTAAATACAAATTTTCCAGATTCAAAAATGTATCTAGTTGAGTTTCCTCTTTCAATACTGCTTCATAAATAGTTTTTAGTATGGGATCATCCTTCTGAGCTTGGATAATCTTATCCTTTTCCCAAATTTGTATACTAGGATCCTTATTCTTTAGAGTTTCAATATTAAATACTTGATCATTTTCACTAGTATCTAGAAAAACTTCAGGAGACTGCTCTAATTTTCCACTGTCACCTGATTTCCTATCCAAACAGCATTCTACTCCACACAATGATACTGTATTATCAACAAAATTACACACAAACCCATGACGTTTCAGAAAATCAATTCCAAATATTATTTGTACATTTGGATTTGAAGATTCTGGAAGAACAATTAATGAATGAGAAATTTTTAATGGAAAACAAGGAATTGAAATAAAGACATTGATTTGCTTATAAGCTGAAATTTCAGATTCAAATATTCCTTTTAACTTAATTGGATTGCTTAAAACTGAAATATCATTTGGAATTAGAGATTTAATTTTGTTAAATAAGCTATAAGAAATGAGTGAAATGTGTGCACCTGTGTCAAGTAAGATTTCACAAGGTACATCTTCAATAAATCCTTGTAATACTGTTAAAGGATTACTTTCATTAGCATAAGGAGCTAATGCTACATCAAACTTTCTTTTATGGTTATAGCTGTCTTTGGCTTTACCCATGTTTAGTGAATAGTTTGACATTTCTGTCCTTGCCAGTATAATATTGGAATAATAACTAATTCCAGATTTACTTTTATTCTCTGATTTCTTATTTTGAAAACAAGATCTATCTCTAACATAACAATCTTTAGCAAAATGACCCTGTTTATTGCATCTAAAACATTTTGGAATGTATCTTCTATGAGATGCTTTATTCCTATTAATGCTATCAGATTTACAAGAAAAAGATTGATTATCTCTAAGATTTTTCGATAATGTTAAATCCGACATCATCTTAAACAGAAGTTCTTGTCCTTGTATTATGGGTCTCTGTTGTCTTTCTATTTCTTCACTCAGAAATGTTTTCAGTTCCTCATATTTTTCCAAATCATGTAATTTTACCCTGGAATCAGATTCTGGAATATCCTTAGTAAAATTCACAGAAGTTTCCTTAGACTTTTTGTTTTTATTTTCAGCTTTACCCTTTTGAAGCTTTTCTTCTCTCATTTTATCAGTACCCACAATGCTAGAAGAATGAGTTTGATTATGCTGAAAACAATTTACTTGCTTATTGCTTGAGGAATGAAATATATCTCTTAATCTTTCTTCCTTTTCTTTAACAAGCTCAAAACATTGTTCAAGGTTTCTAACTTTTTTCTTATACGCTGTTTCTTTTAAATTATCCTTGAGGCCAAGCCTAAACTGATTGAAGAGCAACCATTCTAAAGAGGATTTCTCTTCAGATGAAATATTAAATCCATGAGCAATGGTCCACAATCTATGATAATATTCAGAAACAGATTCCTTATTACCTTGGATACACTGTTGAATCTTCCAAATGTTAGGCCCTAATTCTCTTACATTTGAAAATTCTGATATTAGCAATCTTTTAAAGTTTGCATAATTGTCAGTATCTCTTAGTAAAGGAGATGTATTTAAGAATGTTTTGGCTTTTCCCAACAATTTATTACGAAGTATAATTAACAAGTGAAAATCTGACCAATTTCCTAAATCTTTAATTTTTTCTGCATACCTAAAAAATGTTTCTATGCTTTCACTACTATCACCTGAGAAAGAAGGTATTACTAAGGTTGGATTTATTAACCTAAAAAATTCTTCATCATTAACTGAAGGAACTTTACTACTAATATTACTATTTTCTGTAGCCATTTTTTTTTTGATTTGAGTCAAGATTTGCCTTTTGGATTCTAAAATAGTTTAGTCATAACCAATTATCCTGTCGTCGACTGCGCCATTGTTAATATTTAATGAATTTATCCTCTCGGCTGCGCCATTGTTAATATTTAATGATTTATCCTATATAGGCTGCACCATTAGTTATTTATAATGTGTATTATAAATAATATTTCATTTACTAACAATTATTTTTATTTTTGACTCCGAGTGTCCCTATATGTTATTATATTTGCACAAAGAGTTCACTCCAATTGGTGCAATGACTTTAACTCACTCTTTCAGAATCCAACTAATCATTGACTCAGTACCAAGTACAAAATAAACACATTTAATAAAACTTAAAACAACATATATACACTTCTAGTAAAAATACATAACTACAATTGCAGATTATATGGATCCAAGGCCTTATTAAAAAAATATAAACTTACTCTTAAGACAAAACACCTTTTTTTTTTACAATCAAAAAAAATTGTTCATAGTCTTATTCTCTTCTTGTTAAGGCTCTTTCCAGAAGTTACAAGGTTCTGTACTTCATTTTTTAGGATCCCTTTAAAATTCCTTTTTACTGCCTCACACAAAACAAAATCAAGTTCCTTCCTACTTGAATATATCTTGGCCAGTTTATAAAAACTTAGTTTCAAGATTTCCCTTTTCTTTACTTATTCCTTCTTGAAACATATTATTTCCACTATTCCTTTTTCGGAATACAATATGAAATTTCCTTTTGACTGCCGCATACAAAAAATCAAGTTCCTCCCAACTTGAATATTCCTCGGCCAGTTTATAAAAACTTAGTTTCAAGATTTCCTTCTTCTTTACTTATTCCTTCTTGAAACATATTATTTCCACTATTCCTTTTTCGGAATACATATGAAATTTCCTTTTTACTGCCACACACAAAAAATCAAGTTCCTCCCAACTTGAATATTCCTCGGCCAGTGTATAAAAACTTAGTTTCAAGATTTCCCTTTTTCTTCTGTACTTATTCCTTCTTGAAACATATTATTTCCACTATTCCTTTTTCGGAATACAATATAAAATTTCCTTTTAACTGCCGCACACAAAAAATCAAGTTCCTCCCAACTTGAATATCCCTCGGCCAGTTTATAAAAACTTAGTTTCAAGATTTCCTTTTTCTTCTTTACTTATTCCTTCTTGAAACATATTATTTCCACTATTCCTTTTTCGGAATACTATATAAAATTTCCTTTTAACTGCCGCACACAAAAATCAAGTTCCTCCCAACTTGAATATTACTCGGCCAGTGTTCTAAAAAACTTTCCAAACGCTCTCTTGTTTACCACTGTAACTTGGATACGCAACGCTTTTCTTGTCAGCTGTCAATCAAACATCAAGTTCACTCCGGGAGCATGCGCACTTCAACAACGTCAGAAACTACGCATTGTAAAAATATGGCTGACTCGCTGTATCCACCAGCGCTGAAGAAAGTCTTTCATAAACACAAAATTCAACATTTAAAAATACAACAAACTTTCTTATAAATAATACAAATAATCAATTAAGTAAGTACTTCAATATTTTTACTTCTTTACATATTACTTCTAACATAATATTTTCATAACGAGCACATCACAAGTGCAGACACTGCGTGTATGAAAACAAAAACTAACAAGCAAAATTAATACGTAAAAATATTCAGAATTTTTAATATGATTATTTTTACACAAGGTCTAGATGGATTAATTCACTCAAAAATGACTTAGAAGCATGAAATGTTAGATATGGCAATATTGGAATGATAGACTAAGTAATAGAATTTGGAGAAATTTTGATGGGAGATTAATAATAGCATAAACTTAATCATGTAGAACTGTCATAGTAACCTGGACACTCGTTGGGGGTACATGATGATGATGATGGAGTTAGCAGAGCGATTTCAGTCAGTTGACTCTCACTAAAGCAAACTCCTGGGGGATCTCAAGAATAGTTTATTTCCAGTAGATAGTTTGTTTAGTGATTTTAGCATATTAGCATGATATCTAATGGATTTGTAGTTAGGACGTTTTGATTATTTTGTTATAGTTGTGTTGCTATAGTGAAAACTAATTATAATACCGTGTTATTATAACTGCTTTTGTTGTGATGAAAACTAAAAGAACTGAGATATTTCTAAATAATATCTATAAGATGTTTTATGCGGGCAGTAGTGACCGGGGCAAAGAAGTACAGGTATCCCTTGCTTAACGCGGAGAAATTAATTGTGGCAATCCCTTGATATACGTGGCAAGAGTTTTGATTAACGTGCCTTTAACCCTGCAGAGCTCGCAGCTGATCTGACAGATACATGCAAAATGTTTAATATAAATATTCTTACACAATTCAGTGTATAGCTTGGAGATCATGAGTAGCTGTGCATTCATATGTTACGAATGATATTCTGCACTGTTTTTTGCTGTTATTTTGGTTTAACACATGTTATGTGAAGGTTTGTGATATTTGACAGTAAATTGTATCTGAGAGATACCACGACCTCAGATGTCAGTATAGTATGGTTTAGTTGTTGCTTTTTTTTTATTCTTTGTTCAATAATTTCTAGATTGTAACTGCAAATAAATAAACCATCACGTATTACTGAAATAGAGAGACAAAGGCTTATTTATCATACATCTCCTTTAGGAGATGTGCTTTACATTATGGAAATTACTAAGGAAAGTGATCTGGAGCTTACCCCACCTTTACTACGAGTTGCCCATAAAGTTGCTTATGCTGGCATCCGCCGAAACTTTTAATCGGCACGAAACTCTTGTAGTTTCTATATTCAGCTATAAAATAATGTTGGATTCAATGTCCACTTAATTTTTACCATCATGTATTATATTTGCGGTATTTTTTCTTTATGTTTTATGGCTTGTTTCCGAGGTCTGGAGAATCATTTTGCTTGTTATCATAGAATTTATGCCGATAAGGAAAAAACTAAAACTGTTCAAATGACTCTTGATAACTTCTTTTGATAAAAAATTGCAGTAAATAATGTAGGTACAAGTATTTATTAAACATTTACTTTGTATTCATTTTTTATCTTTCCTAAAAGAGTACCATTTAAAACGAATTATTAATACAGTAATCGATCATGGACAAATTGTGGTTTTTACCATTGATTATTAGATTTGATTAGTGTGATTTTGATATACGCGGTAACATCGAGGGATTAATTAACTGCGTTAATCGAGGATTTGCCTGCCATTCAACAAGGAAGTTACCTCTTCATCCAGTGAAGAGGTAGTTTGCTGCTACTTCTTCACTGGATGAAGAAACTTAGGTGCATGAGGGGGAGATATTAGAGCTGTTGCACAAATTGAATCAGCAATAGAGACTGATGGGATCAGCATGGATGCTAATAGAGTGTTCAGCTGAACTGGCTAGTCCTTTGACCATGCTATATAATTTGAGCCTCAGAACAGGGAAGATTCTTCAAGAATGGAAAGAACGTATGGTAATCCCATTGCACATGGTGCAATGGCCGATGTATCCAACTATCGACAAATAATTATAATTATTTGTTGATTAGTTGAGTAGTATTATATATTCTTATAATTATAAGAATGACATTAATGTTAATATTTCTTTAGTTGCATGTTATGCAGAACAAACTATTTATCAGCTGTATATTAAAAAAATGCTGTTGTTTATTTGTTATAAATACATTTTATTATAGTTCTCAGACTGATCCCTATTTTCATAAAATTGCCATATAATTAATTTTTTGATGAAAAGTTCATTCAGTGAATTGTATGTTCGATGAATTGTGATTTTTTGAAAAATTGTGAAATCCAGAGGTTGCAGCTGGTCTTTTTGTGCAGTTTATAAGTGGTCACAAGATTGTGTTTTTTTAAGAGCTTGGCCACATTTTATGAGATGCCATAAATATGGGGAATGGTGATGGATTTGCTGTAATCTATGTTTCGAGGGGGCGGGGGCATACGTGGTGTTAAAATTCTTTTTACTTGGTGGGAGGTGTAGCCATTAGCCAAAAAAGGTGTTTTTTATATGGATGAGTTGTGTGTTGAGTGCAGTGCAGTATCCAGATCTCCAGAGGTGGAGCTGCAACCTCTGGATTTACCCAGAGGTTGCAGGTACCCTGCAGCCGCAATCATTCATACTATGCTCAGACAGGTAGGACTGCCAACATCTGTATATCAAAACACCAGGATTACATCCTTTTCCACCACTATGGCTGCTCAGGATTAGTAGACCATACCCTGAATACTTAGCACAGAATCCATTGGGGAAAAAGCCACCTTACTCCACTGAAGCAAATTTAAATTCGTGAGGCTTTTCCTCGAATTTGCTGCAGCACTTACCAGCTATCTCAGCCTAAACAAATATGGTTGTATCAAGCTGCCTCTCATATGGGAAACCCACATCGGCAGACAGACAGCCCAACAGCCAAGAACACCCAACCAAAACCAATAGGTGACATAATTATAGGACTTTAGATCTTTCTATATCTCTCCTGTTCCATCTTTGTTACTGAAGTGTGCCTGTGTGAACATGTTTAATACCAGTGTATTAATCCCTGAAGATGCCGATTTAACTTTACCGAAATATCATCTTCAACAACCATGGGTCCAATGCCCGTAGGTGTCTGCTGCCATCTTGATATGATTCTTCCATTGCATTCTGTTTTGTGCAAGATGACTCGATTTGTGTATAGAGTTTCCGCACCAATTGATGATGTCATCGCCCCATTCTATTTGTTTGGTTATATTTGTTCTTTCCTCCAATCATTCCAAACAGCAACGTTTTTAATTTTTTCTCATCATTCATTCTATATGTATGGCCAAATAAATGTAGTTTCCTTTTGATTATTTTCTGGATCAGGTTTTCTTTTGGTTATATTTGTCTGTAGATTTCCTCATTGTTCACTTTCTGTATCCAGCTTATTCTCAAGATCTTTCTATAGCACTTCCTCTCAAATGCCAATATCCTCCTTTCAGATTCTCTCAGGAGTACCCAGGCCTCGCATCCATAGAGCATGCTGCTGAAGATATAGGTTTCTACAATGCGCAGTTTAGTTTGAATCTTTATAGCTCAGCTCTTCCATATTTTGTTCATGGCTTTTAAAATAGTTGTTGCTCTGGCTATTCTAATTTTTCTCTCTTTTTGGGGGTCCAAGTCATGCGTCATGTGGCATCCAAGATATGTGAAGTGTTCCACATTTTCCAGTTGTAATCTGTCTATCGTAACTGTGTTCAGTAATTGTCCGAATATCATTGTTTTAGTTTTTCTAAAAGTTGACATTTAGTCCATATCTTTTTCCTTCGTGTATAGTGTTTGCAATGTCTGTTCCAGCCTTTCTGCGCCTTCTTCAATCACGACGATCTGCAGAGCAGAGGTAGTTTATTCTCATGCCGTTCATTGAAATGCCTCCACCTTCTTTAATCTTATCTAGTGTTCTTCCCAGGTGTGATAAAGATGATTGGTGATATTGGGTCCCCTTGTCTTGTGCCTTGACTAGTGGCAAACCAATCTCCAGTCTCACCTGCTATTCTGATTTTTGCTTGTGCTTGGCTGTTTATATCTTTCAGCAGGCAGATCAATTTATTGTCTACACCATAGGATTCCAAGACAGCCTATGTTATATTTTGGTCAATATTATCAAATGCTTTTTGGAAGTCCATGAAACAGCAATATATCTTTTTCTTTCTTCAAGCTTTCTCTGCTATTAGTCTTAGTGCAAGTATTTGTTGCACTGTTTTTCAATCTTGTCGAAATCCAGTTTGCTCATCTGGAAGATGTGTCTCCATATGCCCCTTGAGGCGCTCTGTTAGTATGTTCATACCGAAATATAGGAAATAATAATTAAATGTTTTTAGTTATTATCTAGTCTATGTAGTTAATATCCTTAAACAACATGCTGGAGAATCAATGTATAAGGCTAAACTCCATGATTATTTTGTTACTCACCTTTTTTGGTTATTTATCTCTGATTATCTACTTAAACAGTGAGATAATCTTCCTTTGAGATTTCAGCATCCACAGCTCTAACTGGCTCTCCTTCTCTAACTTCAACTAAGCTGGAAGACAAATAAATTGTTTGCTATCAGTAATTATGTAACGCAAATTGCTAACCTACTAGAATTCCAGATAATCCCCATCCTTCTCCAAATACTTTGGACTTTTCCTTAATCGGCTCCCTCTTCAATACCACTGATATTAGTTCTCCTCTTGGCAACATTGATCACAACTTTCTCCATGTTTCTTTTTCTACAATTCATCCTTCTGCCCAAGCCTTATATCCTATGGCAATACGGTGGTTCTCATTGGGATGACTTTCAGAATTTCTCTGCCTTTTTTCCATGGTCTGGTTATTGCTTCTTCTGTACTGATCCAATTGTTTGTTCCAATCTAATGACTGAAATTATTCTTGCTGGGATTAGTGTCCTTATTTTATTCCACTGAAATTCCTGACACTTATCCAAGCCATGTTTTCAAACAATGTGCCAAAGCACTCCAAACTGAACATACCATATATACTTAGTGGCTTATTTTAAAGTTCAGTCTCTCACTTAGCTTATGCTGCAGCCCATGAAAACTGCAAAAAAAAAATAATAATTAAATAAAAATAAATAAATGTATAAAATAAAAATCAGCAAATCTAAATCAGACTTTCTAAGTGCCTAATGCACCAAGCCTGTTCAAATTTGATTTGACACAACCTGTTATTGTCCTCATCGCTGCATTTATTTGTGTGTTGATTTTCTTGATATGAGGACTGTTTAGCCATACTGGTGAACAATATTCTGCCACAGAGTAGACTAAGGCCAATGTGGAGTATCGCAGTGTAATAGCAGAAGAACCCCATGTAGAACCACACAGTTTTTGTATGATGTTATTACGGGTTCTGATCTTTAAAGAGAGATTCTCCAGATGTCTTTTGAAAGATAGTGTTCTGTCCAGGGTAACATCCAGATATTTAGGGAAATCTTGGTGCTGCAGCATTGTGTTGTTAAAGCTGACCTGAAGTTTCCTATTTGCCAATTTGGGTTTAGGTGAAAAGAAAAAAAACCTACAATAAACCCTGCTGAAGTCCTCTCCTAAGATTTTCTGCTGGATTTGTACAGTTCAGGTTGCTATTGAATGTTTAAAATAAAAAAAAAAGTTAATGTTTTTTTTTTACCACTAGAGGGTCAGGCTAAGTAAAAGATCAATTAACAACGTAGATTCAATTTACCTTTGTAGAGTGCAAGAGCATGTAGCCTGTTTTCGTATACACATGTATCTTTCTGATGATGACCTCAATACATGGGTCGAAACGTCATTTGTTATTTTATTAATAATAATTAAAATAATCATTTCAACTTAGGTGTTTTGTATCCCTAAATTTGTAAATATGAATGCTGATCACCATGTAACCTTAAAAGAAAGAAAGTCATCATAATCCATTGAGATTTGACCCACAAGCAGTGCAGCCTCTACGGTAAGCTAAAGATACGTGTTTCCTTGTTAATTAATCAACTAGCCTTTCTGAAACGATGTAGAGACAGCATCTTAATACCCAACTGCATTAAACTAAAAAAGAAGTTTACATCAGCTGAAGTGCTCCGTATCTATGCCCAGTTGGAAAAAGCATTGTTAAGGGAACAGATACACGAGACACGAAAAAACTTAGCATCTGGAAGTTTTTTCCTACTTGGTTAGACTATAATAAATTTAGTTTAATCCTTTATCCAAGTGTAAGCAAACAAAGTTTCCACCTGAAGTATCTTCAGGACTGAGGCAACTCGTGGTAAAGGTGAACGAAGCTCTCATCACTACTTGTCTTAGTATCTCTCATAATGCAAAGCACATCTCCTTGCGGACATGTAAAATGCTATGTATTAAGGGAAGGGCCACTACCCAGACCGGTTTTGATCTTTATTGAGGTCTCGTCAGTGGGAGCCAGACCCAGAGGTGGTGGTCTCACCTTATTAAATTACTCTGGATTTAGAGAAAGATGTTGGAAGTTTTTTTCCTGGTTAGACTATAATAAATTTAGTTTAATCCTTTATTCAAGTGTATCTTCACGACTGACTTCCAACGTCTTTCTCTAAATCCAGAGTAATGAAGTTTTCAAGTACTGTATTTACACTAGATTAATAAATGCATCTATGTAATATATACAACTATGTACACAAAAGTAATTAATATATATTAATTAATATAAAAGTAAGTAATATGAATAAATATAAAATATATTAATAAGAAATATCAAATTAATTAATATGTATTAATTAACATGAAATATTTCAGACTTGTGAACCATTCTGCATTTATGATACACATACAACTGCATTTGATCTGTATTTTTATTATTTTTATCATTATGCATTTGTTTCCTTAGTTTTATATATATATATATCTCAGTCCTCTATGCATAAAAGATTACAATACGTATAACATGAGTGTCATATGTGGGCAAGTTGTTAAGGAGTAAATAAGGAATTTGTCAATGTATTTCTTGAGCAGCTGGGAGACATTATAGAAAAGGCTGTTATAAAGAGCTAATGTAGATGGAATGAAAGAGGAGGATGAGAAGTTGGTTGGTTAGTTCAGTAAATTTAAAGCTGGACTGTGTATGAATGGTGTTCATACACAGTCCAGTTATATTCATACACTGAACATAACTTGTTCAGTTTGCATTTTTACTTGCTTAAAGGAAAGTATAAGAATGATTGTAGCCAGTTCAGTGGAGCAGTATTCATGAAAATACCTGTAGAAAAGGCATAATGCAGTAACAGAACATCTGTGAGAAAGTGAGTGTAAGGAGTCATCCATTAAGTGGACTGTTCTCATCTGGATAGAATCAAGTATTTGTAGGAAAGTTTTTTTGATGTACCACTTCAGATATAAAACAGTATTGTAATGAATGAATCTGGGATTTATATAGTGATAAATGTTGTACAGGTGAGAAATGATTATCCTCCAGAAAACCAAGTTTTTTGGAAGCTTAAGGAAGTTGCTAATGTGCAGGAAAGGTTTGAGTATAAGTCAGCCTGAGAAGAGAAATCACATCTGAACTGGAGATCTGAATAATCTGCACTTGTATTTGTTAGAGCCTGGAAAAAAACTCTAAATATGAGGTGTTCTGTATTTCTCTTCATAATTAAATTCAGTTTACCACTCCAGAAAATAGATTCTAGATCTGAATGCAGATTTTTTCTCTCCTTTTCTTCATCATGTTGATCTATGTTGAAAATCCTAGATCACCAGAAAATCACCCTAATTTCTAAAAGTGATTTATTATTATTATTAGACACCTCCAGGGAGTCCAAAGACTCATCAAGGGAGGGCACTGCTCCACAACTCTGCCTCTGCTGTGCAATCCACCAATTGACTGCAACTACACCAATCCCATCTACCGCCGACCACCACCACTAGTATTTCCAAAGACAATCGCAAACATCCATGCCCACGACAGGATTGAAACCTGCAGCCTTTTGACTAGAGAGCAGATATGCTAACCACTTTGCCAGCAGGCTGGCCGAGTGGTTAGCGTATGATTTTTTTGAAAAATAAATACACCTTTTTTCTGCTTTAATTATATATTTTGTTTATCAGATTTTTCCTTGTACATGATTAACTTATCTTCCTTCTAAGGAAATGAGAAATATGAATAACATATTTCATTTTTCAGAACTTATGAATCCCCTGAAGACTTAGTGACCAACTTACAAGCTGAACTTGAAAGAGCACTTCTCAGCTTGCGTTCACGACGACTCAAAGTAATTGCTTTGCAGAAGGAGCTAGAAGCAGCTAGAAATCAAATTTCTCTTTTAAAAGAGCAGATAACACTTCAGAAAACAAACCAAGTCAAGGTATGTATACAACATAAACATGCTTTGCATGATTTATATATACATTGTCTTTTACATGTATTGGGACATGAAGAGAATAACAAAATTTAATACTAGATGATATAGGCCTTAATGACTTCAACTGTCTGTGCAATACAAACTTTTGACAAGTTTATTGTCTTTAAACCCAAGAACTTTGTCTACTCCTTTCTCCCAGAGCAATAACTAACTCATTCAGAGAATAGTCATTTCAGTGTATCTTCGATACACTGAAATGACTTTGATTCATTTTTGATATGTTCAAGTTATAGCATTTAGGATTTTGGACAGTCTGAGGTAGCATTTAAATATTATCACAGACTGCTCTGTTATGGATTCTTCTTCTTTCTGAGTCCCCTATGAGACCATAGGGGACTCAATCCATCAGATGATGGATTGAGTCCCCTATGGTCAGGTGAGAAAGAAGAAGCATAGAACACAATCATCATCAGAAGATGATGATTGTGTTATAATCAGACATTTTCTGGATGTGTCCAAACTATCTTAATACCCGATTAAGAATTATTGCCATGATATTTTCTCTATCGTTTAATTCGTGTTTTACTTGCTCATCTGTTTTGTGTTCTGACCAGTGAGTCTTATTTATTTTTCTTAAGCATTTCATTTCAAATGCTCTGATTTTCTGTATTGTTGGAACCACTGATGATGATGATTGTGTTCTATGCTGTTTGCAAACTGAACAAATTGATAAAAATTGCTTCCACAGTTTTTACTTTTTAACAGATGTGTCGATTTATGGAAATCCGTTCATTTGCAGTCTTGTTGCATATTTAACATTATGAGTGAGCTTGAAGTGTTTTGAGACCAAAAACAAAACTCTTTTCAAACCACTTTAGACCTGCAGTTAAACAGTGATGGTCTCACTGTTTAACTGTGAAACCACATATATGATTATGTGGTTTCTATCATCTGCCTTTACTATAGATGCTTTCTTTCAAGGTTACACACTAGTCAGCATCACTGTGTAGAATTTATGAAGACAAAAACACACATGTTGGAACAATTACTTTACTTATGAATAAGAAAACTCGTTGTTTCGATTTCTATATCAAGGTCATTATCAGCAAACATATACGAGGGCTGTTTGAAATGTTTGATAAAAAAATAAGTTAAACAAATTTTTTTGGAAAAAATCACCTTTATTTCTCAACATAGTCTCTATCAAGGTCTACACATTTGGTCCAGCGAGCTTCCAATTTTTTCATCCCATCTAAAAAGTAGGATTTGTCAAATTGTGCAAAATAGTCATTGACAGCCTTGATGACATCCTTGTTCAAAGAAAATTTTTTCCCACCAAGCCAAATTTTTAAGTTTGGGAACAAGAAGACGTCACAAGGGTGCAAGTCTGGAGAATAATGTGGATGTGGAACCAATTCAAACCTCACCTCACTTTGTGCAGTTTTGCCATTGCGACAGCTGATGTGTTGTACGATTCATTGTCTTGATGAAAGAGCACTTTTTTGTGCACCAATCTTGGCCATTTTTTCTTCAGTTCTTCTTTTAAACGGTCCAACAATGACGCATAATAGACCCCCTGTTATTGTCTTACCCTTTTCCAAATAGTCTATCATGATAATTCCTTGGGAATCCCAAAAAACAGTGGCCATCACCTTCCCAGCTGACAAAACGGTTTTCACTTTTTACGGTGCTCTTTTGCCGGGCATTGTCCACTGTTTTGACTGCTGCTTTGACTCAGGTGTGTAGTAATGGATCCAAGTTTCATCTTCAATCACGAATCAACGCAAAAAATCTTGTGAATTGCGATTAAATATCGCTAAACACTATGTTGAAATGTCTTTTCGCTTTCTTTTTTGATCAACAGTCAGCAATTGCAGCACCCATCGTGGAATTTTTCATGTGCAATTTTTCGTGCAGGATATTATATACCCATTCATTTGAGATGCCTACAATCTTAACAATGGCATGCACTTTCACTCGGCAGTCTTCCATAATAACAATACCCTGAATTTTGTAATCATTTCCTTTGTAGTGACCACAGTTGAGCATCCAGAGCGTGCTTCTCTTCGATGGACTTACGACCACATTTAAACTCATTTATCCAAAAATAAATAGTCTTTAATGCTGGTGCAGAGTGCTTATGAACTGCATCTAACTCGTCTTTATCTGCATGGTCGTCCACTTCTTCAAATAAAAGTGTTTTTATCACTGCATGAAACTCGTTTTTCTCTATTTTTATGAAAAATGTGAACATGATCATTTTAAATGTTTGCAAAATGAGAACTACGCGTTGCACGTGTCTAAAATTTTGACAGGCGTCAAAATTTTAGACATTGGAGACTATCAAAGGTCGAGCATGCCTTAGTAATTTACTATCTGTTTATAATAGAGTAACAGCAGAGTTGGATAAAGAAAATGGCTACTCATTGTTTCGATATCTATATCAAGGTCATCATCATCAGGCAAACATGTGAACAAGATACAAGGGTACATGACACCACACATAAGTATGCTGTGATAATGTATGAGGGGGAAACATGGCTTTGTGAAAGGTCTGGCATGCTTTAGTAATTTACTATCTGTTTATAATAGAGTAACAGCAGAGTTGGATAAAGAAAATGACTACATCATACTTTGCTGGATTTTTCAAAGGCATTTAACAGAATACCACATGGAACTCTGTTATGGAAATTAGAACAAATGGGGATGGATATGGCATGGGTTAAGTGGATGGCTGTGGACAAATATCAAAAAGTGGTATATGGAGGGGCAGAATTGAGGCAAAAACATGTGACTAGTGGTGTGCTACAAGGTTCGGTGCTGGAGCCTTTGCTGTTTAATTTGTACACTAATGATATAGAAAATATTTAGTTGTTTGCTGACGATGCAAAATTAGGTAGAGTAATAGTTAATCAAGGTGATGTGGAGAGCTTGCAGGATGATTTAAATAGGCTGTCAGTATGGGCAAATGATAATGGGTGTTAGTTTAATGTAGAGAAATGTTAAGTTATGCATTTTGGTAGAAATAGATTATAAGCTGTATATAACATTAAGGCACTGTACTCCAGGAAATAGGTGAAGCTAAAGATTTAGGAGTGGTGGTAGACAGAGAGTTAAAGTTTAGAGGACATTGCTAAGGTAGCCCATAAGATTACTTGGCTATTTTAGAACACATTAACAAGTAGAGATAAGACAAGTTGCTATTTCTCTTTATAAGGCCTTGATATGTCCACATCTGGATTACTCTGCTCAAGTCTGGCCTCCTGGGTTTCTTGGGGATGAGGAAGTGGTGGAGAAGATTCAGTGGTGAGTGACCAAGATGGTGAATGGTCTGTGGAATGTTCCCATTGCAAATAGATTGAGGGTGTGTGGACTGCAGAAGTTGGATGATAGGAGAAAAGAGGGAATATGATAGAAACATTTAACTTGCTTAAAGGATTTTATAGGATTGATGCAGCTAATATTTCACAATTGGCTGGAGGGGCCGGAACAAGGGGTCATCCGTGGAAATTTAATAAAGGTATGGCTAGTAGAGGTGTGAGGACTAGACTTTTTGCTTGGAAAGTCAGTTGTGAGTGCTTTATATGTTAATTGGTTCAAGAAGAGGGATAGTTTCGGTCTCCCATGATGGGTCTTCGAACTCCCTGGAGGTGTCCATACAATAATAATAATATCTGCTTTGTGAATCTTTTATACTAACCTGACCTATGGTGAGAAAAAATAAATAAGATAAAATAAAATAAATAATTAAATAAAATAAGTTTATATATAATAAGTATAATAATATATAGAGGATAAATAAATAAATAAAAATTTATTGTGGGACTATATCAAATGCATATCTACAGTCCTGTTATCTTAAGGTTTTCTTGTGTTGTAGATTTGCCATCATTTTCTGGATTCTATATACGAGAGTGGTTTGAAAGGTTCTTGGCCTTGACCATAGATGGCAACACTATCGGCACGATTTTTTTTTTCTAATTTGGTCTGTCATAAGCATCCATGTGAAATTGCAAGTCATTCTATCAAGTAGCTTGTTTTATACAGCTGTCTGGAGCAAAAGTGTCATCTGTATCCCTTGAAGTGGATAAAATTGAGTATTGTGTGGTTATAAAATTCTTTGTAAAAGAAGGATTAACGGCAAAAGAAATTCATTTAAAGTTCATAAAAGTTTACAGGCACACGTCTCCTTCATTTTCGACAATTAAGAAATGGGCTGCCAAGTTTAAATGTGGCCATACCAGCCTTGAAGATGAACCACATGAAAGGCATCCAAAAAGTGTAATGCCACCAGAAATCATTGATCGAGTGCACGATATGATATTGGATGACTGGTGAGTCAAAGTGCGTGAAATTGCTAACACTGTAGGCTCTCGTAGACAGGCTTATACGTTGGTTATGCATTATTAAACCACTTAAGGAATTGAACAACGTAGTTAAGGATATAAATTAAATTAAACTTTAATAAATATTTTCCGATATTTCGGCAACGTCACGTTGCCATCTTGTAAAGGAACTTACAAAAAAGTTACTTGCACGTAGGCACTACAACACAGAAACTGGGAATGAAGAGATGAAGCTATTGTTCTCCTAACAGTCCTGATGGTGCCCTCTAGCAGGCTAAGTAGGTGTTCTTGGCCGTTGGGCTGAAGGTCTGCTGATGTAGGCTTCCCAAATTTGGGGCAGTCGCATACAACCAAATTTGTTGAGGTTTGGAGAATTTCTTAGGGCTGAGACTGATTCCATAAAGAGTCTTTCAAATTTGTATTTGCTACGGTGTATTGCTATAGCTTTCTTCCACTGTATTCTGTGGCGTGTATCCAGGGCATGGTCTGCAAGACCAGAATGGCTGTATTTGTGAAAACGGATGTAGTCCTTGTGTTCCGAAATTCTGATATTCACTGTCCTGCCTGTTTGGCCAAAGTAAGACAGTTTACAACTGCAAGGGACCTGGTAAACACCAGGTAGGTCTAGGGGAAGTGGTTGGTCTTTAGTGGAGCGGATAAGGGATGCCAATTTTCTGTAAGGTTTGTAACAGGAGGTCAGGTCATGTTTTTATAAGATTTTGGTAATCTTTTCCGAGTAATCTGTTCAAACGACTTGGCCCTAAATACTGAACTAAATCACATCCTCAACACTTTCTCAGCCAATGGCTACCCCCCCAAAAAAATCCAAAAAATATTAGAACCTACAAACCACAGATCCCCTCCCCCCCTCCACAACAAGGATTACTCTAAATCCATCACCATTCCCTACATCCGAGGCACCTCGGAAAAGATTACCAAAATCTTAAAAAAACATGACCTGACCTCCTGTTACAAACCTTACAGAAAATTGGCATCCCCTATCCGCTCCACTAAAGACCAACCACTTCCCCTAGACCTACCTGGTGTTTACCAGGTCCCTTGCAGTTGTAAACTGTCTTACTTTGGCCAAACAGGCAGGACAGCGAATATCAGAATTTCGGAACACAAGGATTACATCTGTTTTCAGAAATACAGTCTTCAGAAATACAGTCATTCTGGGCTTGCGGACCATGCTCTGGATACATGCCACAGAATACTGTGGAAGAAAGCTACAGTGATACACCGTAGCAAATACAAATTTGAAAGACTCTTTATGGAATCAGCCTCAGCCCTAAGAAATTCTCCAAACCTCAACAAATTTGGTTGTATGCGACTGCCCCAAATTTGGGAGGCCTACATCAGCAGACCTTCAGCCCAGCGGCCAAGAACACCTACTTAGCCCGCTAGAGGACACCATTAGGACTGTTAGGAGAACAATAGCTTCATCTCTTCATTCCCAGTTTCTGTGTTGTAGTGCCTACGTGCACGTAACTTTTTTGTAAGTTCCTTTAGAAGATGGCAACGTGACGTTGCCGAAATATCGGAAAATATTTATTAAAGTTTAATTTAATTTATATCCTTAACTACGTTGTTCAATTCCTTAAGTGGTTTAATAACACTATAGGCATTTCAAAAGAACGTGTAGGATGTATTTTGCATGAAGAATTGCAAATGAAAAAGCTTTATGCAAGATGGGTACCGTACTTGCTCACAGCAGATCAAAAACGCACTCGCATGAAAATCTCTGAGCAGTGCTTGGAGCGTTTTAACAAGAATAAAACTGAATTTATGCACTGATTTATTACTATAGATGAGATGTAGATTCACCATTAAACACCAGAATCAAACAGCAGTCAAAACAATGGACAGAAGTCGGTTGTTCAGCGCCGAAGAAGAAAAAGTTGGTTCCATCAGCAGGAAAAGTCATGGCATCAGTGTTTTGGGATGCTCAGGGCATTTTGTTTATTAATTATCTTGAAAAGGGCAAAACAATAACTGGGGAATATTATTCTGATCTTTTAACCAGACTAGATGAAAAAATTCATGAGAAAAGACCCGGTTTGCAGAAGAAAAAAATCATCTTTCATCAGGACAATGCACCTGCCCACAAAGGTGTTTTAGCAATGTGAAAATTAAGGGATCTGCACTATGAATTGTTGGAACATCCACCCTATTCTCAGGATTTGGCTCCCTCTGACTTATGTCTCTTCCCAAAACTAAAACTATTTCTCGCTGGTCAGCATTTTTCTTCGAACCAAGAGGCGATTGCATTGCAGCTGTAGAGGGGGATTTTGCAGATCTTACCGAGAACCACTACAGGGATGGAATAATGGCGCTGGAGCATCGCTCGATTAAATGTATTAGTCTTAAGGGAGATTATTTTGAAAAATAAAAATAATTTTGAAATTATAAATTCATTTTTCATTGTTAGGCCGAGAACCTTTCAGACCATTGAAAGGTTCTCGTACATTGCAGATGGATCTTCTAGACTCTTGTAATTACTAATTCATCATTCTTGTTGAGATTAGGATGATCAATCAACATTTCGCAGGCTTCCTTGAATTTTCTTTCAATCCTGGTTTTGGTGCATTACAGAGATGTGGTGTAGGCATTTGATGTGGTTCCACAGTAAATTTTTATCTATTTTTTATACTCTGTATGTTATTATACTTATTATATATAAAATTTTTATTTTCTTTTATTTAATTATTTATTTTATTTATTTTTTCTCACCATAGGTCGGGCTAGTGTAAAAGATTAACAAAGCAGATATAGCATACTTATGTGTAGTGTCATGTACCTTGTGTCTTCTTTATCATATATGTATATATATATGCTTTGCTGATGATGACATTGATATAGAGACGTCGAAACATCAAGTGTGATTTTCTTAATTGTAAGTAAAGTAATTGCTCCAACATGTTTTCATCTCCATAAATTCTACTCAGTAATTGCTTTGCTAATAACTAAGAATAATTAGAACAACATATCAGGTAACATAATCTCACTTAACCAATTAGTTGTTATATAAATATAACATTGGATTTAGAAAATCAACCTTGAGTTTTTATGCTTCAGTTGTTGCAACGATTGCATGTAAGTGGAAACCTTATGATAAGAGCTATTGATGTTGAATAAATATATAATGAAAGAAGAGAGAGAGGAAAGACTATTCAGTTAGCCTGATGAAACTCATTAACCAACAAACATAGATCCAGGCGCTGAAGTACAGTACCATATATTTATTTACCAAAAATTTGGGAGTCTCTATTCTCTACCTATCTTCAGCTCAATAGTCCTAGGCTACATCTGTATCTAGTTCTAGAACAAATGGTAGAATTTTTCTTTCTTTTATCCTTTATGATTTGAATTATGTTTACTGTTTACTTGGTTGTGGTGTCTTCTGTTTGAGTTAAGTACTTTCTTGCGGTGAGGATGCTGCTTTGAAACCAGCAGCTTAACAAATTTTATTAGTTTATTTTGTTCTTATATAATATTGTGAGTTAATACCATTATTTACTATAAAATAAAAAACTTTCAACAACCATCATTTACTGTGTCACTGCATTGATTTTGGTGTACTTGTATTTGATTATTCATTGGAATCATTATTTATGCTCATAAACAATGTGTGCATTAGCATTTATGCATTCCATCATTATCAGTAAATAGGGACCTCCTAAATGAGTCTGTGATTCCATGAGGTCTTAGGATAATAATAATAAGTTACTTCACAATTGGGGCAGTAAATGCTTACATTTCAGCATTGTCCAAATAGAAGTTATAAGAGCAGGGGAAAAAAAAATTAGAAAATTCATTTATTGAATGATACTGTTGTTGTACATTTATAATAATAATAATTATTATTATATGTCAAGGATCTAGAACCAGATAAATTATATGATGGTAATACTGCCTTACATGTGAAATATCAAAAAGAAGTTCAAGATTTGATTGAACAAAAAACTAAACTGCTGAAAAAGTTACAGGTAGGGGACTCAGATTATTTTTTGAATTTATTTTTTTATTTATTTTTTATTTTATTTATTTGAAAATAAAAGAATACTATTAAAATCTAAATAAATTTTATATTATAAAAGTTTAATCATAATAATCATCATCAATTTCCTCAAGGGGTGTTCAGGCTACAATGACCACTACATGATTAAGTTTACATTATTATTAATTTCTTATCACAAATTTTCCTCCAAATTAGTCTATTAGTTTTCAGCGTGCCAATATTGTCATGTATCTAACATTTCATTCTTCTAAGGAGCTTCTGACTGAATCAATCCACCTAGATCATGATCTTCCTCTGAGTCTCTTTCCTAACCCATTCTATTTAAGTGGCCAATACACCTTAGATGAGTTCTGCTCATATATTCTAGAATGCTAAATGTCAAGTTTCTTTCTAATATCTTCACTTAAATTTAATATGATTATCCCATTGATGCCATTTGTTCAGACCCCTAATTTTTCTCAGAACTGTCATATCTGTGGTTTCTAATATTTGAAATCTGACTTCATAAAGATCAGGTATGGTAAAGCATAATGTATGGCTAGAGAAAGAAAGCTAAAACTGGTTGCAAAAGTCAAGAGAGACCATGAGTTAGGAGCATATAAAATAAGTCTTTATGCTAACACTGAGCCTCCGTAGCTCAGTCGGTATAGATGAAGCCCTCTGGTCGGAAAGACCTAGGTTCGATTCTCGTCCATGACATGAGGAATCTTTATTTGTTCTCTTTCAATTAAAGGTGAGTCAGTCGGTCTCATACGGAGGTAGAGGGTTTTTTCACCCAGAAACTCGGGGTTTTTTTTTTGTCCCTCAGAGCAGGAAAACTGGCCTCGTGAACACATGATGCTACAGTCAAAAAATACATACTTAATCCCTCATTAGGAGGGCTCAACCAGTCCAAAGGGGTAGTTGAGGAACGGGGAAAACCCCACATGAATAAATAAATGCTATACCCAACCAAATGTCTTACATCAGTTTCTCCAAGTATTTTCACATTTGTCCAGATACAGAAGACATATATAAGAAGATCTCACTGTTGAGTATTGATAGTGAATGAGCCCATATTAGCAATTATTAATTAGAAGAGAGATTTCCTTGTGCCAAGGAAGTTAAATGCTAGTGGCAAATCCATGATTTCTTAAAGAACTGTGAGAACAGTAAGATAATTTATGATAAAGATTTGTTGTCCCTTTTAATGATAGATATACCTTTTAATAATAATAACCCCAAGATAAATGTAGTGAAATAGGAAAGTGTAAGAAAAAGGCACCTTCAGAACAATAAGAAGAATACCCTCAGAACCAGGAGAATTTTGAGATATTTTTAGACAAAATCCTTCTGATCTCTCTTTCTCTTTATTTATTATAATCATCAGTGCAAGAATTCAGAGAACCACCATTTAAGCATGATGCAAATTTTCTTCTTTTGGCCTTTTCAAAATTTGTTTTAAATATGATTATGATATTCTTTGCAACTGCTTTGAGTTTTAATTTAGAAGTTGAAGATTTTAATAAAAGACAATTTGCAGTATGCTTGATTCTTTTCTTTAATGGTCTTGCCACACCTCTGTGAAAACTAAGATATATATAAGAGATAAATCTTTCAATAATTTTGCACACTGCTGAAGCAGTACAAATATAACTCTGGTAATGAAGCATATTAAAAGTCATCTTACTTTGATATCCTTGTTATTATATCATCCATTGTTGTGCAATTGTTTTTATTTTTATTATTATTATTATTATGTGACACCTCCAGGGAGTCCAAAGACTCATCGAGGAAGGACACCTACTCTACATCTCTCTCTCTCTGTCTCCACCACTCAATCCACCAACTACAACTAGCTGCAACCACACCAATGCCATCTACTGCCCGCAATCACCACCAGTATTTCCACACACATTTGATGATAGCAAATGCTTCAGCATCTCTACCTGCAAGTTATCTTTTAAATAATTGGGTTTGTGTTTGGAAAAGTAGATGTCATTTGAATATTGAAGATGGAAATGACATTTAAGATACGTTAAAATTGAGAGGGATAAGGAAGATTCCAATAATGAATTTAATAAACCATACACTAATACACACTTAATAAGCCATACGTTGGTAGCACCCTCTCATAACATTACTTGGGATCCCTCCTAGAACACCCAACAAAGTAATGGGACAAGAATATAAAATAATTAATTTACTGAGCCATATATTGGAGAATTTTATCCAGTGGAATTCCTCCTGCCAAAGGTAGTATCTGCAAGATTATAAGCTGACCTGAGCTTAGTAGCCAATCTGGGTACTAAGAGTATCTCTGCAAAATAACAATTTAATAATTAAGGCTGTGAGGCTACCCCAAAAGAAGGAGATGTTGGTTCTCTCCATGATGTGTGACATAACCTTGAAAACACTTATATTGCATACTGTAAAAATAAATAAATAAAACAATTAATAAAACTAGGATTTTTTGTTGTGTCCACACACATTGTGTTTGGACTTCAAAGTAAAGGAATGATATTACACTGGATGATGAAACTCATTATCCAGTATAATACCAATCCTGCCTATTACTAACCATGTCTTTCCTCTGAGGATTACAATGTTACAGTCCGAATTGTTAATAATGTAATGTATCAAATAAAGTTAATAGAAGTAATAATTATGCAAATTTATCAGTCTTACATATTGCATTGATGTTCTTAGTCCAGAGTATAACAGAGTTTGCTGTAGTATTATTTAATATTTTTGATAAATTGAGCAACTTCTGTTAGAACTAATGAACCCCTGAGCTAAATTCCTGTAGAATAAAAACTCTGGACTTGCAAAGCTTGCTATTTTTAACGGTCACAAGAAATACCATAAGAAGACATGTTTTACAGGTTTAAGTTTCTGAGGAATGAAGAGGCTAAAATTTTATTACAAAAATTTTATTTCTTTGTAAAATAAATTTATGTTTATAAAAGTTATTTAAATTGAATGCAGATAACGAGAAGGTATCTTTAATGTAGTTGATTTAAAATTTTTAAGTATCATGAAGAATAAGTAACCCAAACCATCTCTCTTAATTTATTCCTTTTATTTTTATTAAAAGAGTCAACTTTTACAAAGAGTTGTTTCTTATCTGTGTTAATTTAATCTTATTTCTTAATTAGACTACTTTTAATAAAGCATTACTAACTTTATTAATGAAAACAATAGGATTAAATCTGTGCTAATTTAATCCTTTTGTTTTTATTATTAATGTTAATAAAAGAATCAACTTTTACAAAGAGTTCTGGTTTCTTTTTAAAAGTGGTATTGGTTGATTATTTTAGCTAATCAAGATTAGTTATTACTGCAGTTTTATTAGCACTGTGGAATGATGCTTGCTTGAATGGAGTGTAAAGAATGGGCAGGAATCTGAAAGTTATAGAGTAGGGTGGGGATTTTTAAAGAAGAGTGGTGTTCGAATCCTCCTGCATGTTCTCTGGTGTTGAAATTTCTTATCTGTTCGGTTCTGTTCATGAGCTTAGAAAAGGTTTAGTATTTAGTATTTATATTTATACTTAGTCTGGCCATAAATACAGGTACAACTCGAACAGAGCATAAACATTTAATCTATCAATAAATCATTTGCAGCTTTCAGCACATACAAACCACATGTATAACATGCACACAGCAACACTCGATGTTAAAAATGTCTCCCCTTTTGCCTTCATGCACGCCCAAAGTCTGTGAGGCTACATATCAATGGTGGCACACACATCATCTAATGGAAACTACTGCAACTGCTTGCTCCAAATCCACCTTCAGGCTGGTGATGCTGGGGTGTTGTTTCTTGCAAGCTATTCTCTTAAGCTCTGACCACAATTTGAAGTCCAACAAATTCAGATCAGGAGTTCCAGACAGCCAATCAGTTAGTGATATATGGTCATTTGCCTTCAGCCACTGTTGTGTGGTGCTTGCCTTGTGTGCAGGGCTGAGTCCTGTAGGAAGGTCCACTGCCTACCATGAAACAAGGTGTTGTTCAGGGGCCATACCACAGATTCCAGGATATTAAGGTATGGTGGAGGTTTTGATCCCTTTCTTGTAGAAATGCAACTTGGATACCCCCTGATATGTCCCCTCCCCACCAAATCATCACTGATGTGGGATGGTGACCTCATTGAATCTTGGGTGTTATGGCACATGCTGTGCAACCATCCACGGCATATACCCAATCATTTTGGTTGTTAAACAACTCTTCAATGGTGAAAATCTTCTCATCTGTGAAGAAGATATCTCTGTCTCTGTTGTTATGTACTGCTGGAGAAGTGCTTTTGATTTTATCATCCTCTGCTGCATAAGTTGTGGTTTTAGGAAGTCTCCAGTAGAATGATGATAGGCTCTCACCCCCAGGTCATCAGTACACATGGCATCATTCTCTGTGAAACATTCATCTCTTGCAATATCACTTCTACATTCTCACAGGATTACAGCAGAGGCATGCCTTCACAGCTCTTGCAATCTGTTGCTTCCTAACACAGCATGTTTGACCTGTTCTTTGGCAGTTAGACATGTCTCCAGTAATGTCATAATGGTTAATAGTCCGATACATAAATGGGTGGCTGCATTCAACCTTGTGAAGTGCTATTACGACATGATTCTCATAATCTCCTCACTGCATGTTAACTTGTACTACTAGACCCCTCTCTCTCTACTGATAAATATGCAAATGTTGGCTGCATACAGTACCACTAACAGAAATGCTCACGCAATACTATAGGTAGCACGGGGGTTTGCAGAAGTTGTAACAGTATTTATGGCAAGACTGTATAATGATGACACACCCTGCTAGTTAGACTGCAACTCAGTTGTGTTAGCTGACATATTCCTATTGTGTGTGCGCGTGCCAATCTTCATATAAATGACATGCACATTTTTAATTGTGCTAATCAGTCTTAGACCAGATAGTCTGGTAAGTTTAATTAATGAAGCAAGCCCTACAGTAGTTTGTGCCTTTCTCTGAGGAAAGATATCCTCTAAAGAAAAACTAAATAAATAAAATAAATAAATGCTGTAGTCGCAAGAAATGAATTCAGGCAAAACATTTCCTGCATGTTATATATTCTTATTATTATTGCATGACACTTCCAGGACCTAGCCTTGTCATGAGAGTTCACTTTGCACTACACTGTGCTACTATTCACTGTCTGTGCTACACCATCTCCTGTACACTACATGATACTTTTGTCTGTAAGTTGTGTTTTCTGACTGATTTATCTGTAGGATGAGAACTTTGAGTTTCTAGGAAGAAAAACCCTGCTACCTCTGTGTAAGACTAGCTAACTGACCTTCACTTGAAAAATCTCTCAAATCATGACAAGAATTGAACTTTTCCATTCAGAGGGTGCTTAGAAGCACCTGTACTTAGATAATTGTAATCATTTGTAGGCAGTAAAATTACAGTCAACTCTGCACAGCAAAATAGGCAAACTAATTTTATTGTTTACCATTTTCTGAAAAGATAACTCTGTTTGAATGACTTCAGTCATTATCTTCTTACTGTTGTGCTGATTCCTGCTAGTTAGAATGTCACAGTTTACCATTTAAATTGCTGTATAAGTAATGTTTATACATTACTGAAGAGTAAGCATTAACATCTTAATAAACTGATTGATCTGGATATATAAAGAGTCTGATACTCTGGCACTTTTTTTTTTAATTGATTATTAACACATTACTTAAGAGGTTTTATGATTTATCCCTACACAACAGGCAAAAGAAGCAAATATTTTATTAACAATATTTCATCTAAAGCTGCTAGGTAATTTTAAAGAACAGAATGTGATCACAAAGCTTCATAATGCAAAAATAAGTTCAAGCAATAGTGAAGTTAGTATCCTGATGTCTTGACTGGTTTTGTTGTTACTTTTGGCAGAGGATTGCAATCTCCTAAATCTTTGTAGCCAAATAATCAAATTTAGTTAAATTAGAAGTAAATGTTCTATGGTTCATATGCTGATTCCTAGAACAGTCACTTCTGAGGCATCATCTTTTAAAGCTAGTGACTTTTCCACCTTGCTGAATGAAAGGCTGAATACATGATGTTCTACTCTGCTTTTTCGATAAATAGTGGAAATAATGTTTCATAAATATGCAGTCTTGACGCTCTTTTTTTCCCCCTTTTAGATTTGACGTATTGAGTAACAGGCAAATTAATATTGGCAGTGGATCCTATAAATTCTATAATGGTGATTTCATTTTTTGGATGAATAGGAAGCTAATTTTCAGATTGGTTACAGATAGTTTGTGTTTAGTATTTGTCAAGTATTTTATTTTAATCTTTTAGAAGTTCCTGTAATGATAAAGGCTGGTACTGTTTTGGAGTGACGTATATGTGTTTGCTGTTAGTCTGCATTTTATTAAAGTGGTTTGTTATTGAGTCTTTTGGTCTTTATTGGATTTCATCCATTACTTCTGAAACTTTTGAAGGTATATTCTAATTAATTTTGTAGTATGATATCATTGGTTACTAGGTTCTTTCCTTCCAATTATTTCGTTTTGTGTACTAATATTTTTATTATACCATATTTCTGTACAGGATGGTGATGTGACTTTAATATTGAGGCATGGGGTTTTCTGTGGATAAGAACAAGCTCTTTGAGAGTCTGACTTATAAATGATATGCATTGGTTGTTTACAATTTCTACTATAAATTTTATTTCTAGAATTGAAGCTATTTAAAACTTTAAAATGTATTGAACACATTCTAGTTTTATGTCCAAATAACATGTTGTCAATGAAACACAACCATAGGAAGGATTTTAGGTGGGGGAGGAAGTTTGTTTTACCTCAGACAACTCCATAAAAGAGTTAGTGAAAGAGAATGAAAATAGTGATATAGATTTTTATGCCATGTGATTCAGAGTAACTTTTTGCCTGATTAATAAATGTTTCTCCTATCTAAGCTCTGCAAATTCCCTGCATTTTTCCTAACTGGCAAATCTGCAGTTTTTATCCAGAAAAATATGGACTTGATGAACATGCCATCTCCTCCAAACATAAAATTCTTTGGTAAAGACTCAAGTTTTTTATGGAAGCCATTTTCTTATGCAACAGTTGTATAAAGAAAGCTCTAAAACCTTACTACATTGCCCCAGTCTGAGTAAATGTGATGGGCTTAAGTTATCCCCCTTTATGAGAAACTGTTCTTCTTCATGTAGCCCTCTCTGGTCAATATTTTTTTCTCATAACATATAAAAAGCATTTTTATAAAAACATGTTAACAACAATTTTGGAAATGTCATTGGGAAATTAGAACAGTTTAGACCATGCCACTACTCTATTCATGTAGGTCTGACATGTTTTCATTGTTATGTTACTTGTGCTTTGTTAAATTTTAAATTCATTCTGAAGATACCTTTGATAATTGAATGAAAATCTTATCACTTAAAACAAATTCTAACATATGTGTTAGCATTTGAATTAATTGTATTAATGTTTATTTACTTCTTAGTAATGGCATGTTAATTTTTATTTAATTGTGAGTAATGTTCTTATAATTTTAAGTATTAAGGATGGGCAAGGGCTAATTCTATTTTTTTCTTATTTTATTCAGATCTGGCCACACGACTCTTATTTATTCTTAGAATAAGGCTTGGTTAGTCCTTTTTTATATCAGTGTTTTCACTAGCTAGAATTTAGGCTTTATTTTGATGTATGTTGTTATGATATTTTACCTATAAGTCATTAAACTTTCCAAGTAACATGAATAACCAAAGGCAAACCTAATTTTTTTCTAGTCAGTTCTCATATGCCACTAATGTATAAATTGGTGGCTCACCCTAGTAGGCTATACAATGCATTAGCTTTAACATTATCGATCATTAGAAACATGTATTTGCAAGAATTAACAATAGTTTTATTATTGCAAATATTTCAGGCTGAAATATTTGCAATCAGACATTCACAAGGTTAAGCAAGGAACAGTGGAATGTTATTCCTTTTTACAGATATGAGCCACATGCTGGAGTACTGCCATAGAGTTAGGTGGTACAAAACTGGTGGAACTCCAGCACGTGAAGAAGAAGAAATCTATTATTTCTTGTTGTGATAGCAAGAAGAAAATACTATGAAAAAATAAACTGAACAAAAGGCTTGTGATAAGATTTTGCAATCATATACAGATAAACTTTTTTAATTTCCAAAATATAATTTATGTTGTCAATTTATGCACTTTAAAAGTTACTAGGTTCCTTCCTTCCAATTATTGGAAGTTTGGATTGCAGTTAAAACAGCAGGTAGTTTAGTGAAATTTTCTTAGCAAACAGAGAGTTGATTTCTTTTCAATAATAACTTTCTATGATAGTACAAAAGAAAGCAAGCAATAAACAATCAAGAAAGTACCGGCCCTCTTTTGGAAACTAATTATATAATGTTAAGTATTATTTTTGATGACAGTTTGTTGCACTTAATTCTCACCTTAACAGTTATCAAAGTTCAGTGTTGTCGAAAAGCTTTCCAATTGCTATCCACTTTTGTTTGCTTGAGAAGGTTATTATTCTAATATTATTATTTACTGCTGTTATTTTTTAATTGAAAAGCTAACTGAAAGTTTAAGTACATATTATAGTTTAATGGTGATGATGTAAAATAACATTGATTAGTTCCAAGAAGGTTGTTTCCTAAATAATAGTGCTACCAGCACTATTATTTAGGAAATCACTTTGGCATTTTCCCAAGTAATTCTAAATAATAGTAAATGGTAATGCATTCTAAATAAGAATGCTGATAGCACTAAGATCTAAGCAATAGTTAAGCTTAGATTATTTCCATCTTGCATTAGGGTTGCACAAAGCTTTGCAGAGCATGGTTATATAAGTCTGGATTATTTGTGCTGATGGTTATACTTATTTACATGATAAATTTTACTGTTTGAACTTAAACTCTAATTCTAGCATCTCTATAGTTTTTGTAGATTTTTCCTACTTTAAGATTTGACTGTTTCAAAACTTCTGAGATTGACATGTTTATAGTTTAATAATTAAACTATAAATTGTTTAATTGAAAGGAGTTGAAAAATATTTAATTAGTAACATTTATCAGCAGATTCATTATGGTTTTGTCAGTCATTAAATCATAATAATCAACTAGTTTGGAAAAAAATTGTTGGAAAATTGTTGTTAGTTAGTTCACTAGTAATCACTCAGTAATTGTTGGATTTTGCTTATATTTCATATACATACTACCTTGTGGATATATTCAAAACTGGGAATTGATAATGGGAAAATAAATTTATTGGAAATTTTAAAAGTAGATCATATATTTACATTTTTTCCTGCCTTTTCATAGAAAATTGTCACTTGTGACATGAAAAGGGGCAGTCAAAAGAGGTCCAATTTGTGATCTACGACAAAGAGTTAAAAGTGAAGGAAAATTCTCTATGGACTAAGAAAGTTTTCCAGAATTTGAACACTAATTTTTTAATTTTTTTTTTTTTTTACTTTCAATATATAAGATGAAATGAATAAAAAGTCTCTAAATCAAAATAATATATAAATTTGTATTTCCACAAAAAATATTTTGAAACACTGCAGTATATATATATATATATATATATATATATATATATATATATATATTTTTTTAATACTGTTCTTATCAAAATAAATATATCAAAACTTGTTAATTAATGATATGGAGGAATGGAAAAATGTATGCTTTTGAAACGCACATTGAGCTAACAGTAATACTGGTATTTTGTGATTTAGGAAACCCAGTGTCATCTTGACAAAGTATCTTCAAATGAGAATGATCTAAATAAGATGATTTGTAAACTGAGAAATGATATGTCTGCAATGATTAAAGAACACGATATCGATAAGCAGCAAGCTGTGGAAATGTAAGTTGCATAGAACTGAGTGGTATTGCATTATTTTTTTAACAGTTACTACTATAGGCAACTGCTTATTTCAGTTTTCTAATTTAGACTGAACCTATTTGCAATTTGGATTCTTCTTGGAGTGTTGATGATCATTTTTAAATATTTCTAAATATGATATAAATAATATCATTGCAAATTGACATGTGATATTTAAAGATGGATAAGGAAACAATGATTGTATACCTTGATGATAATTAAATTTAAGTATGATACTGAATAGAAAAATAACCTCCATCATCATCTTCATGAGAATGTTTTGAATTGAATTATCTTATTCACAATAACAACTTGACAACCATTTTATACTCTAGTAGACTTAATTATTATAGTGACAGCGCTGCTCTATGTAGGTGCATACGATCAAATAAATGGAAGATTACTTGTTTCTGGGACTGCTGTTAGTAGAAAGGGTTGTAAAAAAGTGAGTAGAGTGGGAACACAAAGAGATATTATATAAAAGATTAATGAAAGGAATGAAGGGAGAAATGGGGTTTTTATTGGAGTTGAAAAATCACTGTAAGAAGTGGGGAACATACACACACATGAATTCATCACATCAGTCTGAATTCATCACATGAAACACACACACACACACGTGTATGTGTGTGTGTGTTTCATGTGATGAATTCAGACTGAGGTCAGTAAAGAAAGAGAGATAGGTAACCTTAGCCAGTTTGGATGGATAAGTCCACTCTCCAGCTAAAAGATTGGGTTTGAATACTACTGTGTAATAGATGATTGTATGCCTAGGTAGTAGAGTTTTTTTTTTTTTTTATTGTTCCCTTATGAATCCACAACTCTGTTTATTGGATAAATTAAAGAGGCAAAGACATTATATTCTTGGTTTAATCCTTTATACAAGATAGTAAAAAAAGTTTGTGTGTGAAGTATCTTCACAACTGGGCTACTTTTATCTTGAGGCTAATGACTTCACATCAGTTACCTTAGTATAACATAATGCAATGCACACATCCTTTTGGGTGTGTATAATGCTAGGCATTATGGAAAGGCCTGAAGCAATTTGCAAAAAATGTCACATTTAGTCACCAGAGTAGGAAAACTGGATTATTTCACCTTATCTCTTGGTTGTAAATATCCATTAAGTTTACATTTCGTAGAATGGGACTCGCATTAAAAAATAAAAATAAATTTAAAAAAGTATCGGAATAAACAACATTCACACACAAATAATTAACAAGAAATTACATTCTTGCTTTTGTCTTTTACCTGCATATGATCATGTGAAGTAACTTCACAGATAGACTACTTGTGTACAGGAGCAGATAGCTCCCGTACAGAAGTAGCAAATAGCTCGCGTACAGTATTGCCTTGTATTATGGGGAAAGTTGCTACCCAGATGGGTTTCGACATTTATTGAAGTCGTAGGAGTTTCGACAGTAGGAGTTACATAACATTGAGATTTATTTATCACATCATCATCACATTTCTGACATGTACCCTCAAGGAGTGTACAGGATATGATAGCACTACATGAAAAATTACATCATTACTAACTTCCTATCTACAATTTTCTTCCAAATCAGTCTGTTACCTGTCAAGACTCCAACATTATCAGATCTTATATTTCTATCTTCTAAGGCACTTTTTACTGTATCAATCCACTTATATCTTGGTCTTCCTTTGGTTTTTTTTTTTTCCCTACCAACCTGGCAGAGAACACTTGTTTTGCTATCTTTCCTCTCCCATTCTGTTAAAGTGACCATACCATCTGAGCTTAGCTCTGCTAATGCATTCCTGGATGCTGACAATGTCAAGTTCTTTCCTAATATCCTGTTTTTAATATGATATTGCTATTGATGCCATCTGTTCATGCCCGTAATCTTTCTCAGGACTCTCATATCTGCAGTCTCTAGTCTTTGGTCAAGTGTGTTACTTCTAATCCAGCCCTCAGATCCATAAGTTAAACTTGGCTTGAATACTGTCTTGTATACAGCTAATTTAGTGTTCCGACTAATTTCTCTCTTATTCCATATGAATTTATTCAGTTGACTTCCCACCATAACAGATTTGCTGATTCTGCTGTCTATTTCTATATTTAATTTGCCAACTTCACTAAAAATTGTGCCTAAGCAGCTGAAATGTTTTAGTTGTTCTGTAGGTTTTCCATTCACAGTGCAGTTGATATTTTCAATGCTTCTGCCTATTTTCATTGTCTTTGTCTTGTTATTGCTGACCTTCATACCATAGCTATTACAACAGTTATTCAATTTAGTCAAGGAATCTTGCAGACTTGTAGCCAATTTATTTAGAAGTATAACAGCATCTGCATAAAGCAAAGAGCTGAGATTAACATCTCCAATTTTGATATCAGGTTTAACACCACTTTCCTTCATAATGTGATCCATATAGATAATGAATAACAGAGGGGATAATGTATATCCTTCTATGACACCAGATTTAACATTAAACAACCTTTATGTACTTCCTTCAATTCTAACTGCTGACTTACAACTCAAATAAAGACTAAGTATTGCTTGATATAATGCCCCATTGACACCATATAACTGTATTGTTTTGAATAGTTTCTCTCTTGGCATCTTGTCATATGCATTTTCCAGATCTACAAACCTTAAATACAGATCTTTGATATATTCCCATGATTTCTCAACTATATGTAATTAAGTGAAAATCTGATCCTGACAGCCTATATTTGGCTTGAATCCAGCTTGAAATTGTAGAAGAGAAGCTTGAATCCAAGCTTCTCTTCTACAATCCTTCTCAACCTTTTCTCAAGTATACTCGCATATATCTTACCAGGAACACTTGGTGATGAAATGCCTCTGTAATTCTCACACATTCAGTTTTATTTCCCTTTTTTATATATGGGTACTATGAGAACTCTACTCCAATCATCTGGAATTTGTCCCTCTGTCCAGGCCTTCTGAACTATGCAGTACAGCCACTGTACGACTTTTATACCTCCAAACCTGAGCATCTCTGGTCAAATATCATCTACTCCTGCTGCCTTTCCGCATTTCAGGCTTTTGATGGCTTTTTCTTCAAGTATCAATATGTATTCCTGACTGCATGCCTGGTCACCTTTATCATCTCTAATTCATTTTACATCATTCTTTCCTCCATTTCTGAACTTCTTCAACAACCTCCAGAATATTTTGCCACCTTCTTGATATTTATTTTCTATATTCTTGCCAAAGTCCTCCCATGACTTTTGTTTAGCTAGTTTCACACAGTGTTTAACTTTCTTACATTTGTCTCTGTATTCTCTAAAAATACAAGCAGTCTTATTTGCCAGAAACTTTTGATATGCTCTCTTCTTTTCTTTCACTGCCACTTTGACTTCTTGTGTCCACTACGGAGTTCTGATTTTTCTATCCTTACAGACAACCTCACCACATGCTTCTCTGGCTGAATCAATGAGTGCTCTCTTCAAGGCTTGCCACTGAATCTCCAAGGTTTGATTCCTGTTCTCAAACTCTGTCATTTTTTCTTCAGTCATATTTGTGTTTTAGTCTACGGTTCTGAGAGCTGCTCAACTTTTATTCGATTTAAAACTTTCTTACATGTTTTTCTTTTCAAAATGAAATTCAGTTTTATCCTGTTCAAGACTAAATGGTGATCACTTCCAATTTCTAATCCTCTGTACACTCCTGCATCACTATCAGCAATAACATAGTAAATGAGACTTTTCTTATTCCGTGCCTCTCTCCATGTGAATTTGTGCACATTTTTATGTTGGAACATGGTGTTAGTAATAACCAACCATGTCCTGAGCAGAAATCCAACAGTTATTTGCCATTATTATTAGCTTTGCTCTTTTCTCCAAATTTTCCCAAAATATTTTTGCATGTCTGACAATCATTACCTACTCTGCTATTTAGATCCCCAACAAGGACCAACTTTTCCTTTTTCATTGTGTCAGTTGCTTTCTCTAAAGCTTCAAAAAATTCTTCCACTTCTACCTTAGTAGAACCTTCTATGGGTCCATAGGCACAAATAAGTCTCATCCAGTTCCCCATTCTGATATTTGCCCACATCAATTTACTTGAAATTGCCTGCTATTCAAGAAGATTAGCCTCGCATTTAGTGTTAAATATTATTGCCACTCCTTCTTTTCCTTGATTATCATTGCCTGAATATAACATTTTGTATTTATTGCTCAGAAAGATCTCACTAGTTTTTGCCTTTTTTGTTTCAGTCACTCCTATTTTGTTGATCTGGTACTTATCGAATTCCTCAGCTAGCTCCAATTCTTTGCCAATCAGGCTTTTTATGTTGATAATACCGATCTTGAACTCTGGTGATGTTGAGTTGGGGTGGGTTTTAGGATTTGTTCCGGTAGCTGACGTTTCGCTGGCTCCTTGAAAGCAACAGGGGCCTTGTTTAACCTGGCGATGCTCCAGCCGGCATGAAATTCTGTCATGTTGTACCATCATTTTATATTTTGGTTTAAGCCAGTAAGAATACAATTTGGTCGGCTAAATCCCAAATTGCCAGCTTATCCTCATTCATTCATTATCTAGATAGATAGCTAATAGGGTGCACCACGAGAAGGTGAGGATTGGACATTAGGTCAGAAGTCCTCTTCTGTTTGGTTCTCTGCATTCCTTTAAATGCTATGTGGAGGTTTTCTCTCAGTTATATAGCTTTGACCCCTTAAGCATCCTCATATAAATTGTGATGGCTATTGAAATCTCCCAGTATCACACACGGATGTTGTAGTTTGGTTAGAGGGGGATCAGGCCAAGTGGCATTCAGGAGGTCATAGATGTTCATGACTATGGTGTCAGCTATTTGGATAGTTGCTGAGAATATGCTGCTGTTGTTACTTGTTGTCATGAGTTTACAATTCTCAATATCTTCTTTTATGTAGCATCAAGGGAGGCTATACATCACCCAAACCAGTTGTCATACCTTCCCTTAAACTCACCCACATGAGACGCATTCATCACTTCAAGAGGCAAATGGTTTGACTGACTTGCTGCTCTATAAGAGAAAAATCTAACTCTTGCCTCTTTCTTAACAGAGAACAAAATTAACTTCCATGGATGTCTCCATGTTTTCTCCTCACCTACCATATAGTGAATAATTTCATCAGACAATATCCTATAACACTCATTCAGAAGTTTATAGACCTCTGTCATATCACTCCTCTTTCTCCTATTACCAGAATCTGTAGTTCACATACTCTCAGTCTACCCTCATAATCTACGAATATTCCCTAGTCCTGATATAATTTTTGTAACTCTTCTTCTTCTTTGCACCTTTTCCATAGCTTATTTATCCCTTTGAACCCAGGAGACCAAATCTGCACACAATAGTCTAAGTTTGGTCTTATCAAGGCGATGTAAAGATGCAGAATGACTTCCTTATCCTTCCCTGTCGAGGTTTGTTTCAACATTGCAATTATCATCAGAGTCATATTTGCAATTTTTGCTGTGTGACCTTTGAACTTCATGTTCCTATCCACCATAACACCAAGATCCCTAACCACACAAATATAATATGCCATTGGAAATCTCATCATGCCAAAGTGCATAACTTTGTGCATACTAATGTTGAACTAATAGCCATTTTTATTTGCCCAAATTTCTATCCTGTTCAAATCATTCTGTAATTGCTGATTATCAGTAGCATCCTTGATTGCCGTGCCTATTTTTGCATCATCAGCAAATAATCGAACATCTCCAGTTTATTAATGTATAGATTAAACAACAATGGTTCAAGGACTGAATCCTGGGTGGCATCATTTGTACCTTAAATTTGGAGGACTCACATCCACCATATACTGCTTTTGATACCTATCTCTCAACCTTCCACTTATCCAAGTCAAGAGTTTATATTCCAAACCCATATTTTCCAGTTCATGTAATAGCTTTTCATATGGTATCCTTCAAATGATTTAGCAAAATCTGATAGTATCATAGTGTATCCATTCTCTTTATACATCCTGGCCATAATATTAATATAAATATGAACAAATTGCTTGGGCATGACTTCCCTTTAGTAAACTCGTACAGTTCCTTGCAAAGTATATCTTGTTTGTCTACCCATTTCTGTATGAATACTTACCAACTTCTCTTAAACCTTTATAATTACTCCTGAGATCCTGATAGGTCGATAGTTAGACATATCAGTCTTCGTACCACTTGTGCAATGGAACTATCATACGCTCTTTCCATTCCTGTGGTATCTTTCCTAAGCTGAAACTCAAGTTATACAAACAAGTCAAAGGTCTAGCCAGTTTGGTTTAACATTCCTTTAGCATGCATGCTGACATTTCATCTGCCCTTATTTGCTGAATTCTTATTCAGTATGCAACAATTCTTCAACTCATTGTAATGTACTTCTATCTCTTCATCCAATGTGGTAGTAGCCCTATGCACCATACTACACACACCTGGTTGATATTTCTTAGCAAAGTAAGCATGGATTAATTGAACAATCTCAATAGCACTACAGTACCATTTGCATTCAGTGAAGTTGTTCTTCCACATTCATTCTTTCTTTTACTTGCAGCATAATGATAAAATTCTTTTGGATTGCTTTTAGTCTACATAGCCAATTTCTTTTCATACTCTGAAAAATAAAATTGCCTGCAGCCTGGATCCTCTCCACTACATCCTCATTCCAAGGAGTCCAAGTGACTATATCAGATCTATTCACAGTAATCCAAATGTGGCCTTATTCACCTTATAAAGCTTTATAAAGCTTCATGGCCTTATAAAGATGAATAATAATAATAACTTTCCTCCCGCTTGTCATTGTTCTTCAGCATTATGATAACGAAATAAGCTATTTTGACCATTTTTTCTGTATGCCTTCTAAACTTCAACTCTCTGTACATAATCACTTCCCACCCAAAATCCCTGATCTCAGTCCAGTTCCATCAATGTAGTACATAGTTTATGACCCCCTCTTCTTACTTCTTTACACTTTGCCATAGTAAACTGGCAATTGCTATCCTTTGACCATACCGTTTAAAATCTATATCTTTTCATTGACTATTACACTCTTCCTAGTTTTGCATCTTCAGTAATTATTATTATTATAATTATATGCCTACACAGGGCGCTGTGCAGGCATGCGAACAGGTGCATGGTGATATCGCTGTTCCCGTTTTTTATAGTTTTAAAGTGGTTCCAACTCCTGTTTTTAATTTCAAAGTGTTCCCAAGCAACTCTACTTGTCATGCTGAAGACAGTGATATAAAATTCACTGAAATCTGCTAAGAAGAAACCAAATTTTGAAGTGCTGAAAAGTGTACAGAGAGGACTGTGGTCAACAATGAGTGAAAAACAAAGGACGTCGCCATCTTTACAATCAAACTACAGTTTCTCAAGGGAAGAAAGGTGAGTCATGAAGTGCATCAAATGCCTGAAGGATTTATCGTCTGACGGAAATCATATAACCTGTAGGAAATGCAGTAGGATTTTACACTTTACATGTGCCTGCCTTTTAGAAAAACCTGGCAATGTAAATCCATTGCAACACGCGAGGAATGGAAGTGTGTACTCTGCAGGGAGAACAAAGAAATGCATCTAAGCCAGCCACCTACGATGCAGCTGATTATACCAGAGACAAAATCAGATGACGAACTGAACAGACAAAAAAATATAGGTGAGTCCTATAATTTGAACTCCTTAAATATACTAATGGAAAACGGTCTAGGGACTGTAAAAGCCAGCATAGTAGATCTTGTGCAAGAACTCTGACAAACAGAATGAACAAATAACAAAAAAAACTAGCGAATATGAAGATTTGGTCAAACATAATAATTAAATAGTGGCATGCCCAACACATTACATAATCTGTTCCAAATACTTAAACAAGAGGACAGCTGTAGAATGCATGGTCTACTGTTTCCAATTGGTAACAGATGCCACAGATTGGATCTTCGATGCTAAAGTACCTCCATTTGATGGCAATGACTGGAAGGTGGCCATATGCAATTCTCCTTCCTATCAGGGTACCCTTGGAACTTCATCAAGTTATGAAACAAAATACTGTTGTCAGTACCCAACTGTGGAACTTCATATTGAAAGAGATTAAACATTTCTTTATACCAAATTTTACTTTTTTTTAATGGAAAGAATGTTAATTCCAGAGTGTTTTAGCAGTCTTAGAGTTAAGCACAGAGTGTTGTAGTATTCAGGAACAATCTCAGCTTTTGGACCTTTATAATCATTAACTCCAAACACGGGAAGATGAAAACTCAAGTTGTACCAGAGAAGGTCTGCACATGTGTGATTAGTTTGCAATATTTTATGGATTTTTGAATCTGTATTGCTTAAATAGCAGAATTTTAAGACTGGAAGTTCAAATCCTTCATGCTTTGTTGATAGTTGAAGAAGTTCTTTTTTAACTTCTTGGTATCGGCTGGACCAAAAAATTGTAGAGGTTTACTTATATAATTGCTTTTCTTCAGCTCCTGTGATGTCATTATACTTGGAATTCGCTTCTCCACTTACCCAATATTACCAGTCCAAGAACTTGGAAATGTTAGAAAACTGGAAAACAGGGCTACTCTCCTTTTCTTCTAAAGCAATAGTACTCAAATATTACATCTCTGTAATATTTATTATGTACAACTGAGCAGGAAAGATTATGGTTTTGAGTACTATTGCTTTAGAAGAAAAGGAGAGTAGCCCTATTTTCCAGTCTTCTAACATTTTCAAGTTCTTGGACTGACTGGTAATATTGGGTAAGTGGAGAAGCGGATTCCAAGTATAATGAGGGTTTCTTGGGGTTAGTCCAAAAAGGAATGCTTCCAAGATCTCACTTTCCATAAACTTTTAATTTTGTCTTGTCTGCATTAATAATTAATCCGCTGCTTTTGCTGAATTTTTCCAAAATACCAAAAAATATATATATGGAATCATTATCCTTCAAAGTTCGACTACATCATCAGCATATGCTAATACCTTACTTTTCTTTTTAGTTGAAAGAACTGTTATTCCTCACACAGCATGTGTATTGTTGACTTGTTTTAAGAAAGGTTCAAGAACCAATGCAAAGAGCAGTGGACTGAGAGGGCAACTTTGCTTGACTCCTTTTTGAATTTTTACTGAGCTGACAGGAACCCATTAGCTAGGAGGCGGGTGGTTGAATTGGCATATTCTCCTTTGATAACAGATAGCAGTTTTTTACCTACACCAATTTGCTGGAGGATGTGGAATAAAAATGGATGTCACACATTATCGAATGATTGAGTAAGGTCTGCTGATTGAGGTCTCTTCAGTGGGAGCCAGACCCAAAGGTGATACTAAAGTTGAAGTAATGCAGAAGTCATATTTTCATATACCATCATCGTAATGCTAATTACGGGTATAGACCATATTGATCTGTTCCGGTCTCATTATCCATTCAATATCCTTTTTTGAGGTCTACCTTGCCTTTTCTTTCCAATTGATTTTGTTTTTAGTTCTTTTAAAATGTCTTCATTCCTTTTTTGATCTAATAATGTGTATTTTGCAGTTCTTCTCATAAATCTCATTTCACTTGTTTTTATTCTTTTTTTTCTTTGTTTATTGCCCAAATTTCACTGCTATATAATAATGTGGGCGCTGCTAAAGTATTATATATTTTCAAGCGTGTTTCTTTTTGTACTATATTTGGGTTGAGTGATCTATTTATCAGGCCTATAATCTGGGAAAAATTTTGAAGTTTTTAATTTTGTCTTTTTCTCCTTCATATGATATTTCACATCCAAGATAACTGAAAGTATTTATCTGTTCTATTATTTAGTTATTAATAACTATTTTGCTTCTAACTGGAGTTTGTCCACAAAATGCCATTGTTTTAGTTTTATCTATGGAAATTTTCATTCCAAACTGTTCTTCTATAATGTTTAAATTATATATTGCTTTTTGTAAATTGTCTTCCTTATCTGATATTATTACTTGATCATCTGCAAATAATAGCGTATTTATTTTGTTATTTCAGGAAATGTCTATACCTTGATTGTTTAAGATGTTCCACTGTATTAATATTTCATTAATGTAAATATTGAAAAGTGTTGGAGACAGAGAGCAGCCCTGTCTTACTCCTTGGTTTATAGATTGTTTCAGACAACTTTTCATTTATTTTTATTTCATTATCTGTATTATGTTTCAATATTGCATGTAGTAAAATATTAGGTATATTTATTCTTTGTAATATATCAAATAGTATATATCTTTTTACTTTGTCAAATGCTTTATCAAATTTTTAGTTTTTCATTAAGTATTCTGCTATATATTTTGTAGCATGTATTCAATAAACTAATACCTCTGTAATTAGCAGGTTTTGTTTTATCCCCTTTTTTAAATATAGGTATTGCTATGCTTGTATTCATTGGTATTTGTATATATTTTATTTTAAAATTTTAGTAAACTTTGATGAAATTTTTTTCCAGCAAATTTATACAGTTCCGAGTTTATCCCATCTTCTCCTGCTGATTTGCTTTTATTTTATTTAAGTTGTCCTTTAATTCTTTCGTTGTTATCATATCATTTAAGGTATTTTGTAAGTTTGTGGTGTAATTATTTTTGATGCCAGTATCATCCGTCTAAAGATCTGTAAAGTAATCCAAGAATTCTTTTACATCTATTTCACAATTTAAAGAAGCTAAGACTTCAACGAGTTGCCCCAGTCCTGAAAATACTTCAGGTGCAAACTTTGTTTGCTTACAGTTGGATAAAGGATTAAACCAAGTATATAATTTCTCCGTATCTTTAATTTGTAGTATAACCAAGTTAAAAAACTCTCAACAACCTTCTCTAATCCAGAGTAATTTAATAATAAGCTGTGACACCTTTTGGCAACTTTATATGAAAATATGACTTTTGCATTACTTCAACCTTAGTATCACCTCTTGGTCTGGCTTCCACTGAAGAGACCTCAATAAAGGTTGAAACCGGTCTGGGTAGTGACCCTTCCCATAATGCATAGTATTATACATGTCTGCAAGTAGATGTGCTTTGCATCATGGGATACTAAGGCAAGTGATAAGAAGTCTTAACTTCTTTATGTGAGTTGCCCCAGTCCTGAAAATACTTCAGGTGCAATCTTTGTTTGCTTACAATTGGATAAAGGATTAATCCAAGTATATGATTTCTTGGTATCTTTAATCTAATTTATGGGTATCGTTAGCACAAAAAACAGGGCTTTAAAGATCAGTGACAAGCTAGCATTTGAGCACAAATTAAAAATTATTATCAGTAGTTGTTGTTGTTATGTGCTATCCAGTTATTTTCATCTCTTGGTGATCTTGTGAACAAAGGCTCTCCATCCCACCTGGCCTCTTGTCTTTTCTTTCAGCAATTGTAAGTTCAAGTTGGTAAGTTTTTTTATGTTGTCCACCCATGTTAAATTGTGAATGAAGCTATGTTATGTAATTTATTATTTTTCATTCACATTTAACATTGCTTATTAAATAGTAATCATGGCTCATATAAATTTATTTATTATCCCTTAATTAAGAATTACTAATTAAATATTTACTCAAAACTTGACCTATTATTAGTTTATAAAATAATAATATGTTTAGAATTTTGTATAACTAAATATATGTGGTGTAACGTAAAATGTTAATTTATATTTAACTGTATACGTAATCAAAAAGTTAAAGAAGTAGCTTAAATATTATGTTGTTCTTATTTGTAAAATATTTAATGTTATGTAATCACAAATGTAGTAGTAACAGAGCATACATTACATTAGCGAAATGTTTACGTTTAGTCTGTTGTCATGGAGACGCACGCGTAAACAACCACGAGTGAAGAGAGCGTGGCGTTCGAACGTAAGGTGGGAGTGAAGGTCATATAGAATATAGAGAAAAAGGGTAAAGAAGAAGGAAGGTCATAGATAAGATAGAGAGGAAGAGAAGAATTATTATTAAGGAGTGAGGAGAGAGTTTTGCGGAACCAAGATTATAAAATCCTCAGGGCAGAAATTTATGAGTATAGTGTTGGGAAGTGAACCTATAAGTAGTGAAACATAAAGTTTAATGTTATAAGCGAAATCTGCTGTTGTTATGAAGAAAGGTTGATACCGTAATCAGATAAAAGGAAACTGGACAGTCAATGTGAAAATTCTGATTATTTCCAGTTAATCTGGATTACGATTAAACTCTATGTTGCCCTAGGAAAACGTTATATTGATTACTTGGAGGAAAGTGAACTGGAAAAGATATCAGTACCTAATTACTGTTATTTGGAATAGTGAAGTGCGACTTACAGTAATACAGTTTAAACTATGGAGAATATTTGTTATGTGTGTTCCGCTAACGTTAATTAAGTTAATTCATAAGTGCTCTCTCAATAATTTGATGTATTGAAGAATTTGTCTGGTAAGAGTAGTTGTATAAGTTTGTCTATTTTAGCATTAACTGTGATATTTCTCTGATGCTCAAGGTCCGGAATATAATTGCTTGGAATATTGCTTACGTGGTTTATTGCCTGCTGTGAATATAAACATTGAGCTAATAGATTTGTGAAGACTGATTAATTGTAAAGTTGTTATATTAACTTGAGATAAGAAGATTTGTGTTTTTGAGACTGTGAATTGTATATGGAACATAGAACGTTGAATTGGAATGAGTGACCTAAGAAGAAATATTAAGTTAATTGTATAGTTCCATTTTAAAATAGAATTCTTGTATTTGTTAACCATATCATATATTAAATGTTTTATTTTGTTGATCTAAATATTGTGTTTGCCTGAATTCCTTATTATTGCACCGTTCATAAATATTCGAATCTAGCGGGAACCCCAAGTAAAAATGATAATAAATAATTCGGCCTAATGAGATGACTGCTAAACTAATTTAGAATTGATCCTACTATTTATATAGACTAATCTAAGAATAGGGTGGCGCAGTATAAATATAAATTTCCCTACTTTTGGATCGGTGATCACTTCGTAATTAGTTATTTTATTTATAAAAGTGACTTGAAACTAGATAGATTTAGAACACGACAGGAAAAAAGTCGTCACGACACTATCCAGTTATTTTCATCTCTTGGTGATCTTGTGAACAAAGGCTCTCCATCCCACCTGGCCTCTTGTCTTTTCTTTCAGCAATTGTAAGTTCAAGTTGGTAAGTTTTTTTATGTTGTCCACCCAATTCTTTTACAGTCTTTTTCTCCTTCTCATGCCCTCAATCTTCCCCAATATAACTGTCTTTTCCAATTATTCATCTACTCACATAATATGTCCAAAGTACATCTTCTTATTAGTGATCATTACCTCCAAGGAGTATTCTGTCTTTATACTCTAAAACCTTCTTATTGGTCATTCTTATAGTCTGAGGGATTCTTAATAGTCTTCTCCACCCTCATAATTCAAATGAATCAATTCATTCTCTGTCTTTCTTTTTAATAATTCAGCTTTCATAGCCACACATCACTACTAGAAATACTATTGCTTTGACAGTTCTAACTTTCAAGGTCTTAATCACACTTCTACCTTTCATAATTTTTGTCAGGTTTAACATAGCTCTTTTCCCCATGACTATCCTTTTAATTTGATATTCACATTTACCATCATGTCTAATTCTGGACCCCAGAATTTGATCTCTCTATTTTATCTCTTTCTATTATAAATTCATCTAAATTGCAGAAGCACCATCACTTTTGTTTTGCTGATGTTTAAATGAATCCCAGCTTGTTACTTTCCCTCTGAACCAATATAATCAACTGCTCCAGATCTACCTTAGTTTCTGCTATGAGGGTTGTATCATCTGCATATCATAAATTATATATTTTTCTGCCACCAATCTTAATTCCAGGTAGGTCTCTGTCTAAGTTAGCCATTCTCATAAAATATTCACTATAAATATTAAAAAGATAGGGCGACAGTATACAATCCTGCCGTACCCCTTTTTATACTCGAACACTGTCTGTTTCTCCAAAGATTGCTTGCTGAAGTTTCTTGGTTGTCATACAGCTCTCTTATCAAGAGAATTAGATTCTGAGGTATTCCCATTGAACTCATTACAATCCACAGTCTGTTGTGATCCACATAATCAGGTTTCTTATAATCAATAAAACAGATGAATACTTTCTTCTGAAATTCTCTTGTTCTTCTTTCTATAAGCCATCTCAGAATCTAGAGACCACAGAGCCTCTACCTGCCTGTTATTGTGCATTTCTCTATTCACATATGGCTCTGGCTTTTTTTTTTTTTTTCTTTTGTATCAGCAATGGCCACAGCAAAAATGCTATCAACAAACAATTATAGTCTATATACAAGTAGCCCAGTCGTGAAGTTACTTCACGACTGCAAACTTTGTTTGCTTACACCTGGATAAAGGATGAAACCCAAGAATATAATTTCTTGGCATCTTCAATTTATACTATCAACAAAATTCTTCACAAGACTGCACATAATAATTAAAATAAACTAGATTACAATAGAACTGTAGCTATTCCATACATTAAAGGATATCAGATAAATTTAATAGAATACTACAGAAATGCAACTGTAATGCCAAATTAAAGAACTTATTCAATTCTTCTAAAGATCCACTTCCTCCATTGGCCCACCATGGAGTATACCATATTCAGTGTACTTGTAACTTTCTTATATTGGTGAAATTGGATGCATTATCCCTATCAGAAAAAAGGAACATAAATGACACGTTAAATTTAATAACTATGGTAAATCTTGTGCTTCTGATCATGATAAGATCAAGTGTGACAAGAAGCTCAATCTTGCTGAAAAGGAAATCACCATCACAAATCTTCTGATGCCGATAACATAAAGTGCTCAAGGATTTCTTGATACACTTTAGAATTGGCTCTTTCATATACAATACACAGTCTACCTGGACCCTCTGCAGTCATACAAGTCCATACCATGACAGGGTTGCAAATTTCACCAAACATTTCATACATTCTTTATCAAATACTTCTTGCTTAAGACCCAAACGCCTTTAAAGATCCTTGATGACCATGGGACACACACAAAACATACCTTTTTCCAGGCCTCTTTTTCCAGACCTCACGACAGTCTTTGCATACACTACACACCATTGCACTCTAGCTGCCTTTTGCTTGAAAGTTATAAGTGGCTTCGTCTTAGGCATGTTTGATTTAAAACCCAGTTTGTGAAGTCGTCTCACCATTGTAGATTTAGACACACACATTCATAGCTAGTTCTTTCCATCTCCTGTGAAAATACCTTACACTTCAGAAGCGGTTTTTCTTCGCAATATTCTTCAATCTCCTGTCATCTCTTGATGTAGTTATTACCTTTTGACAATTTCAATTTATACTATCTTCTTATTCTAATAAACTCCAGTTATTAGAATACTGTCTGAATACTCGACTCGCGCTGGCTTGAGAACATTTCAATTCCTTATTGGCTATTTCAATTAGCTATGAACTGTTGAGTTTGGTCTTCTTTGTGTAGAGACACCATACAAAACTTCTTTGCTTCTGATATGTCTCTTGTTCGACCCATGTTTAGCAAATGATTAACTGAAATTCATGCACAAATGATTCCTCACACCCGAGTCAGTCCTGCAGCTACTGAAATATATGCTATTTCTATGCTCTCTTCAAAGCCAATCGGAAAAATTTGGAATATTCTAATATTTGGAACCATGCAAAAAATTATTCTAATTTTCTGAATGTTTTCAAATAACAATTTTCTATTTATATTACATTTTATGTGTTTACATGGTTATATAATCTACAAAGTATGTAGATTTAGATGATGCTAATTCATATTTGGTAATAATTATTTTCTATGCAATAAATTAGAATTGCAAATTATTCAACACATTTCCTTTGATTATTCTAATTTTTTGATTTGGAGGTGTATTGTACCTCCCCTTGAAATCATTAATAGACAAAGCACTCATAAGTGACTTAGGTAGCCCATTCCATTTATTCTCCAAGTGAAAAATGTAGTCTTTACAACTACACTCTTATCCAACTTCCAGGGATGACCTCTTGTTCTGCTTCCTCTAGCCAAGTGCTGAAATTCCCCTACATCAACCGTTAAGTAACTAAGCCTTTAAGTAACTTAAATGTTTGTATCATATCCCCTTTTTTTTTTCACCTATCAATCAGTGTTTGCAATCCACAAATCCTCAATCTCTCCTCATAGAGAGCATTTCAAAGACCACTCACCATCATGATTACTCACCACTGGATCCTCTCCTCCATTTCCTCATCTCTAAGAAACCCATGTGACCAGACCTGAGCACACTAATCCAGCTATTGCTGTATTAAGGCTTTATAAAGAGGAATGATAACTCCTTTATCTCTGCTTTTTAGTGTGTTCGTCAATAACCAAGTAATCCTGTGAGCTACCCTGGCTACTTTAGCAATGTACCCTAAATTTCGAAACTTCAACTCTGTATCTACTACTACTACCACCCCAAATCCCTGGCTTCATCATTTTCGTGGAGTACAGTTCCCTCACTGTGGTACACAGCTTGTAATCTTTGTATCCCAAAATGCATAACTTTACACTTTTCCACATTAAATTGATATTAATTTTATTTTGCCCATACTGTCAGCCTATTCAAATTATCCTGCAAGCACTCCACATCACCTTGATTAACTATTACCCTACCCAACTTTGCATCATCATCATCAGCAGTAGCAGACAACTGAATATCTCCCTTCAAATTGTTTCCTGTATCATTTATATACAAATTAAACAGCAGTGGTCTAAGCACATTGTCCTGTGCCACACCACTAGTCACCTGCCTTCTTCTGGATTCTACTCCTCCATATATCACTTTTTTTAATATCTGTTCATCAGCCACTTCTTTATTCATATCACCAGTTTCATATCCATTCCCATTTGTTACAGTTTGCGTTAGAGTTTCATGTGGTATCCTGTCAAACACCTTTGCAAAATCCAGGAATATCATCGTGTAACCATTCCCTTTATTCAACTCAGCTCTTACCGTATCATAAAAAGGTAATAGATTACTAAGGCATGACTTACTCTTCAAAAGTCATGCTGTCCCTCATAGAGTATCATATTCTTATCCACCTATTCCTGCATTTTCTTTTTGACCAACTTTTCCAGTAATTGTTTTTACCACCACTCCTGAGATATTGATGAGATAGAGTATATATGGAGTATATTTTCAGCAGGCTTTTTACATTTGCAACTTGGACCTCCACCCAACTGATTTCTATGTTGTTGGTGGTGAGATTTACAATTTCAACATGCTTCATACTGTACTTGACAAACATAGCTATGCTCCCTTCCCCAACACTCGGCTTGTCATTGAATTATAGAACATAGTTTCTGAACCTTGGGTTACCAGCTGTTTGGAAGTGCATTTCATTTACAAGGATTATCTCAGCACTGTAGCATGTCTTAAATACTTGCAGTTCGTGCATTTTATTTCCTAGACCAATGGTGCAAGGACAATCTGTAGAGAGTTTGGCCTTCTACTTTTAGTCATTGATTAGCACAGTAAGAATTGTTAGTCTAAGGCTTATAAACTTGTTTATGGGGTTATGACTTGGGTTTCTTTACTGAAGTTGATTAAAATCTTGCTTAGAGTGGTAGCCACTATGATTGTACCTTTTCTGGATTTGGTTGGATGTTAAGGTTCATTTTTTTTTTTTCTTCATGTTTAGATACCACTAACTCTCTGTATGAGGCATGCACTTCAGTGGTTTGGTGTGCTATTGATGGGGGGGGGGGGGAGATCAGCATTTACTGGGAATAATGCCTATGCAGTTGATGGTGGAGCTCTTTGATTTTATTTTGCTGGTTTTTAGTTGGCCAAGTATTACTTGCACCCTCTTTAGTTAGCAGGATGTGATCCACTTCAGTTGTCGCATTTATATGGCTCTGTTTTTGAATTTTTTGCAGTAGACTGTCGCGTGATTTCCAGTTTTCACTTTGTCATGTTTCATGTAGTGGAAATTGACCCTGCAGCAATGTTGTGAGTAAACAAAATTTTGATAGCAGTGGCATTATCCAGTTCATGCCTTTCATCATAATGGGTGTGGTTTTATAACCAGGTTATAGGCAATTTTTTTTTTTTTATCATAGATTTCTGAGCAGTATTTTTTGTTGATTTCCACCAGGAAAAGAGCATTTATCTGCTCAGAACGTCTGTATGGCTAACTTTAACAGGGTTTAGTCTGCAGTTTTAGAGATCTCTTGTGACTTTCAGTAGTTATGGATTATGTTATACTGCACAGTGCCACCTTGAAGCTTGTTTTAACTTATTGGAGCAAAAGTATGATACTGAACATTTTTATTGTTCAGTTAATATAAATTGTAATAGATTCAGTTGTATAACTCAGCATATTTGCAACAATTCTTGGCATTGGATATATATTTATATTAACACTGGAAATCTTTTCTAAAGGAATTCATCTGATATATCAATAGGTTCAGAAGTCTCACACAATATAAGAGAAATCTAAGATACAAGAACCAAACCTTATCAAGATAAAGGGACTATTACTCTTTTCTAAATCATTTGAAATAATTCTTAATTTGAAATATTAAACAGTGAGGAGTTGGTTGTTACAAGTGTGTTTGGGGGATGGGGGGGTACTCAAATACATAGGTTTTGTCATAAAACGAATTTAAGACATTAAATTAAAGATGCCAAGAAATTATATTCTTGGTTTCATCCTTTATTCAAGTGTAAACAAACAAAGTTTGTGCATGAAGTAAGTTTGCACATGAAGGCTACTTGATTATAGAGGCTAGTGACTTTGCATCAATTGCCTTAGTATCCAATAATGCAGTGTACATATTACGGACATGTATAATGCTATGCATTATGGGAAGGGCCACTACATTCACTAGTTTCAACCTTTATTGAGGTCTCATCAGTAGGAGCCAGACCCAGAAGTGATGCAAAGGTTAAAGTAATGTAATGTAGAAGTCATATTTCTATGTAGAAGTAGTCAAAAGATGTCGCACTTTATTCCTAAAATACTGTGGATTCTTAGAGATAGATGTTGAAAGTTTTTTCACTTGGTTATATTATAAATTAAAGATGCCAAGATATTATATTTTTGGTTTCATTTATCTTTAATCTGGAGTATTTTAGGAATAAGGTGTGACACCTTTTGACTACTTGTATATGGAAATATGATTTTTGCATTACTTCAACCTTAGTATCACTTCTGGGTCTCCTCCCACTGATGAGACCTCAACAAAGGTCGACACTGGTCTGTGTAGTGGCCCTTCCCATAATGCATTGCATTATTGGATACTAAGGCAATTGATGCAAAGTAATTAGCCTCTATAAACAAGTAGCCTAGTCATGAAGTTACTTCACGTGCAAACTTTGTTTGTTTACACTTGGATAAAGGATGAAACCAAGAATATAATTTCTTGGCATCTTTAATTTAATGCCTTAAATTCGTTTTATGGCAAAACCTATGTATTTGAGTACCCCCCCCCCCCACACACACACACACTTGTAACAACCAACTCCACACATTTCAAATTAAGAATTATTTCAAATGATTTAGAAAAGAGTAATAGTCCCTTTATCTTGATAAGATTTGGTTCTTGTATCTAAGATACAAGAACCAAACTGTGGCATGATGTTTCTGGAAGTCTTTAGATGACAGATGATTTTATGAATGTCACTGCCACCACCCTGGTTGCTGGAAGTCTGAAGTGGCTTAAAAAAAGTTTCATTTTTGGTGTCTAGAGTAGGGTTCTTTCATATATAATAAATGTTTCATAGTTTTCGACTGGTCAGATGTTTCACCACAAGCAGAAGAAGTATGGATTCAAAGCTCCAAAATCTAAGTGTGCATTTTTAGTGTACTCTTGAAGAAGTTTGTATTATGCTGGTCTTGTTGGTTGAGTGATTAGCATATCTGCTCTCCAACCAACAGGTCACGGGCTTGAATTCCACCATGGGCATGGATGTTTGTGGTTGTCTTTAGGTGAAAGATGAATTTCATCGCCCGGTCTGAGACTATGAGGCCTGAAGTAACTGAAACAGTTCCATGTTTGGTCTCTAGAGCAGGGTTTCCAGACCATGTAAAAATAAATATATATATATATATATATATATATATATATATAAATTGACAAAAATGGGAAAAAAAATCCTTAGTCCACCCATGGTACAAATGTATTATAGATTTAGCAATAACCTTTCGTGGGTGGTAACCACATAAAAAGAAATAAATTTTGAAATTATAAATTTGTTTTTTCATTGTTAGGTTGAGAACTTTTCAGACCACCCTCATATATATATACACAGGAGTACCTCGATTATCGCGATTCTTGATTTATTGCAGTTTGTAATTTGATACCAAAATTCAAATTATCGCGGCCGCGAGATGTAGCCCACTACATGTGCAACCAGTTCGAGTTGCCACTCTCAAGGTATCACTCTCTTGTAGCGCTTCATTTTATCCGACAATGCCTGATCACCACCCACCAGTTGTGAACAGGCTCACCACTACTGGATATTTATTTCTCTTCTTATTTACCCCTACAATGAATGCTAAAAGAAACAAGGATGATATCAAGTCTACAGCTATCAAGAAGAAACATAGAGTGATCAGCTTAGAAGATAAGTTGCATATGATAAATAAGTATGAAGCAGGCATAACCAAAGCCAAAATTGCAAGAGCGTGTGGTGAATCAACTGTTTGGTATATTTTAGACCACGCTGCAAACTATAAGCAACTAGGACAAAGTGCATCGACCTCGTCTGGGTCTCCCAAACTACGAGAAACAGAAGCCATCTTATGATTGAAATGGAAACGCTATTGTCAGTGTGGATAGAAGATTGTAACCAAAAGAGAATTTCTCTTAGTCAAATGACTATAAAAACAAAAGCATTGAATTTGTTTGAAACTTTAAAAAGAAAACAATTAGAAAGCGAAAATGATTCGGCGTCAGTAGTGGAAGAAACTTTCTCTGCAAGTTCAGGGTGGTTTGATCGGTTCAAAAAGCGATTGAGCATTCATAGTGTTCGTGTACAAGGTGAAATTGCAAGTGCCGATGAAAAAGCAGCAGCTAGTTTTCCTGGTGAATTGCAACAGATCATTGAAGAAGGAAATTATACCGATAATCAGATATTTAATGCTGACGAAACAGGCTTATTATGGAAAAAAATGCCCGCTGAAACATTTTTAGCAAAAAATGAAAAATCACAGCCTGGCTGCAAGGTTTCAAAGGAGCATGTAACAATTTTACTATGTGGCAATGCTTCTGGAGATTACAAGATGAAGCCTCTCTTTATTTATCGTTTACAAATTCCTTGCCCGCTTAGAAGTTTAGATAAAAATTTTCTTCCTATTCATTGGAGATTCAATAGAAAAGCTTGGATGACAAAAACTATTTTTGAGGATTGGTTTAAAAACTGTTTTTGTCCTGAAGCTGAAAGGTACTGCAAGTCATTAAATCATGATTTTAAAATCTTATTGATATTAGATAATGCACCTAGTCATCCAATAGCACTGAAGGATTTGTGCAAAAATGTAAAAGTTATTTATTTACCACCTAATACCACTTCCATCATCCAGCCAATGGATCAAGGTGTAATCACATCCTTTAAGGCATATTACCTACGAAGAACTTTTTCACAAGCAATAGAAAAGACTACAGGAGATGAAGCTATAACTTTGACAGAATTCTTGAAGGCATTCAATATCAAAAATTGCATTGAGAATGTCAAGGAAGCATGGAGTGAAGTAATGTCTAGCAACGAAAGCGGCATGGCAAAAGATTATTCCTCATTGTGCAAATGATTTTAAAGGATTTGAAAATGAAGTAACCCATGTTATCAATGACATAACTAAGCTTAGCTTCGATATAGGACTAAAAGAAATTGAAAAAGGTGATGTTCAAGACCTGCTTCAGTCACATGATAAGGAGCTGGATGATGAAGACCTAATTAACCTCAAGAGAGAACGTGTTTACGATGCTCAAATCAATGATAATGATGAACAAATAGACATGCCACCGAAGGAATTTATCCTCAAAGAAATGGACAAAATGTTTAGAATTGTTGAACATTTTAAAGAAATAATATTGAATGGCGATCCTAATCTCGAGCGATCAATGAAAGTTCGTCAGGAAATTGAAAATTCCATCCGTTGCTACTGAGTTTTATACAAAGAAAAAAGAAAGAAAAAATTCCACCAGACAACTCTACACCAATTTTTATCCAAGAAAGAATAATTGTATGTATTCCTTATATATAAATAAAGATTAAAGAATAATCTGGTTTTTCTAAATGAACCGTCATTTTTTACTTAACACGTTTAACACATTTCTTTTTTACTTCATATATAAAATTTAATTAATAGATTTGAAAAATCCTTGGCAATGATCACCCATTTTACACGCATTATTTATTGTGGATTCGATTATTGCGGTATTTTTCGTGGCAACAATAACCGCGATAATCGAGGTATTCCTGTATGTATATATATATGTATATGTAGAAAGTATTTTACCTTGGGTATTATAAATGTTAAAGATACCAAGCTATTTTAAACCTGGTTTTACTCCATTTCCCAAGTAAGCAAACAGACAAACAAGTCAAGTTTGCGCCTGCACATATTGGAAGTCTAGCTGACCCTGAAAGTAGTGCAAGACCAAGGCAACTCTTGGTAAAAGTAGAATAAGCTCTGATCACTAATCATAATATTTACCCTTAACGCAAAGCACATCTCCTGAAGGAGATGTATGATGTTTTGTATTAAAGGCAAGGGGCCACTACCCAGACCGGTTTCGACCTTTACTGAGGTCTCATCAGTGGGAGCCAGGCTAGAAATACCAAGATTTAGTAATACAGAGCTTATAAGTATTTTACCAGAACAAGTTACCATAAGGTGTTTTAACCTTATTAAATAAAAATCTCAGGAGGAGATATAGTAGAAAGTATTTTTACCTTGGGTATAATAAATGTTAAAAATACCAAGCTATTTTAAACCTGGTTTTACTCCATTACCCAAGTAAGCAAACAGACAAACAAGTCTAGTTTTTGCGCCTGCACGTATTGGAAGTCTAGCTGACCCTGAAAGTAGTGCAAGACCAAAGCAACTCTTGGTAAAAGTAGAATAAGCTCTGATCACTAATCTTAATATTTACCCTTAATGCAAAGCACATCTCCTGGAGGAGATGTATGATGTTTTGTATTAAAGGCAAGGGGCCACTACCCAGACTGGTTTCGACCTTTATTGAGGTCTCATCAGTAGGAACCAGGCTAGAAATGGAGGAGATGTATGATGTTTTGTATTAAAGGCAAGGGGCCACTACCCAGACCGGTTTCGACCTTTATTGAGGTCTCATCGGTGGGAGATGTGCTTTGCATTAAGAGTAAATATTAAGATTAGTGATCTTGCACTACTTTCAGGGTCAGCTAGACTTCCAATACGTGTAGATGCAAACTTGACTTGTTTGTCTGTTTGCTTACTTGGGTAATGGAGTAAAACCAGGTTTAAAATAGCTTGGTATTTTTAACATTTATTAAACCCAAGGTAAAAATACTTTCTACATTTATATCTCCTCCTGAGATTTTTGTTTAATAAGGTTAAAACACCTTATGGTAACTTGTTCTGGTAAAATACTTATTTATTATTATTATTATTATTATTGTTCCGGGAAACTCCAAGGAGTCGACAGACTCATCGAGGGAGGCCCTAACATCATGTCAAGAACAACTATTCAACATTCACACAGTATCTATCATACCTTGCCTTGAACTCATTCACGGTCGTAGCACCCACAACAGAATCTGGAAGCTTATTCCACTCATTTACCACTCTCCAAGTAAAGAACCTAGCTCTAACACCCTTGTCAACCACGCTCTTGCCCAGCTTCCATGCATGGCCCCTTGTCCTCCCACCACCAGTCATATTTTCAAAAATGTCTTCTGGATCAATCTTATAAAAACCCTTCAGTAATTTGAATGTCTCAATCATATCACCCCTCCTTCGCCTATCGTCCAATTTCTGCAACCCACAAATCTTCAACCTATTCTCATAAGGTTCATTCCACAGACCTGCTATCATCTTGGTCACTCGTCTCTGGACCCTCTCCACTTCCTCCCCATCACGAAGAAACCCTGGTGCCTATAGCTGGGCACAGAAGTCCAGATGGGGTCTTATCAAGGCTCGATACAGAGGAACAACAACTTGTTCATCTCTGCATGTTAAAGTATTTTTCAGAAGCCAAGTGATTTGGTGAGCTGTTTTAGTTACTTTTGCAATGTGCCCCCTAAACTTCAACTCCCTATCCACCAACACTCCCAAATCCCTGGCCTCATCAATCTCCTGGAGTATGATTCCACCAATGCGATATACTGCTGCTATTCTTTTCACCCCAAAGTGCATAACCTTACACTTTGCCACATTAAATTGACATCCATTTTTCCTAGCCCAGTCCTCCAAACTATCCAAATCATCCTGTAAAATTTTGACATCTTGTGCAATCACAATTGCTCTACCCAACTTTGCATCATCAGCAAACAAGTGAACACTTCCTCTCAGATCCTTTCCAATATCATTGATGAACAAATTGAAAAGCAGTGGTCCAAGAACAGAGCCCTGTGGCACTCCATTAGTCACAAGACGTCTTTTAGACTCTACTCCTGAGTAAACCACTCTTTGATATCTCTCCTTCAACCACCCTCTTATCCATCTCACCAACCCTATATCTATACCCATCTGCTCCAGTTTACTGATTAGGGTTCCATGTGGAATCCTATCAAAGGCCTTGGCAAGGTCCAGTAGTATCACTGTAAACCCATTACCCCTATCCAGTTCAGCCGTCACTGTGTTATAAAACGTGAGCAAGTTACTGAGGCATGATCTACCCTTCACAAAACCATGTTGTCCCCCATACAATATCCCATTTTCATCTATCCAATCCTGTATTCTTTTCTTGACTAATTTCTCTAAGACCTTGACAATGATTCCTGATATGCTAATCGGTCGGTAATTTACAACAGCAGTCTTGGAACCACCTTTATGCAGTGGAACTATTTTCCCCTCTTTCCACCCTCTCGGGACTAACCCAGACCCGAGACTCAAATTAAACAAAATGGTCAAGGGTACTGACAATTCTTTAGCTGCTTCTCGTACAACACGAGCTGGTATACCATCCAATCCCACAGATGTATTGACATTGAGGTTATGCAATAGACTACTCACCTCCACTTCATTAACCACAATTCCCGTATAATCTACTGGTTTATTCATTTCTGCAATGTCACCACCTAGATGATATACTTTTGCAAAGTGCTCACTCAGTAACTCAACTATCTCAACTGATTCAGTTACCTCCCTACCATCGGCATTCTTTAAAATCAATCTGCCATGTACATTTTTCCTTTTACTTGCTACATATCTAAAAAACTGTTTAGGATTCTCTTTAGCCTGCATGGCCAATGTTCTTTCGTAATCCTTTTTTGCTTTTCTTACCACACCCGTCACCCTTGTGGCCTGCGCTTTATACCGTTCATGTGCCTGCCGGTCACGCTTCTCCTTAAATTCCCTCCATAGTTGTTTCTTTTTTTGCAACTCAAGCTTAATGGTGTTATTCATCCATTTAACCCCTACTTGATTTATTATTCGGACTCTAGGTATACAGTCAGCCATTGCTTCATGCAAGCACTTCTTAACTACCTCCCATGCACTATCAACTTCTAGTCCTTGCAATTGTACATGCCATGGCACTGAACTAATCAAACTCCTAAGCTTATCATACTTTCCAGCCCTATAATTCCACATGTACCCTGTCTTAATTGAAAATTCTACACCTTTAGCCACCTCCCAAGTTAAGACCCGATGATCACTCTCACCGATTGGTGGCAATGTGGTCATATTTGTTACAGCCAAATCCTCAGATGTAATTACTAGGTCAAGCACTCTCTGACCCCTAGTATTTTCCATTACATGCTGTCGCAGATAGTTATCCCTTAATAACCGCATAAAATCCAGTTCCTTCCTCCCGTGTGTCCTCTCCTCACTCCAATCAATGCGAGCATAGTTGAAATCTCCCATAATAATCACCCTCCTTCCACCCATTTCTTCTATTTGCTTGTGCATACTGTCACCACCATCTTTTCCATCACCTGGTCTATAGCAGCACCCAATTGTATATTTAGTTCTGCTAGCCACAATCTCACACCAAATGGCCTCAAATGTGCTCTTTTCTCTATCCTGCAATTCAACTTCTATTCTCCTTGGCTGGAGCTCATCAGCTATCATCAACAATACTCCTTCCCCCATTTTATTCTCTCTGTCATTCCTGAACACACTATACCCATCACATTCAATCCCACTAGTTATATCATCTACAGTCAGCCATGTTTCACTAATACCTATAACCTGTGGTCTGGAAGTGCCAACCATAGCCAAAAACTCTTCCTTCTTGTTTCTAATACTCCTAGTATTAGTGTACATGAATTTAAGACCCCCATTAGCCCCAACCCTACCTTGATGCCTTATATTAACTATCCCACTCAGATTTGTTGTCCTTATTTGCTCTGGCATATTATATTCATTCTTACATTCAACTGCCTCCATAAGGACTGTATCTCTACTCCCCCCCCCCCTAACAAATCTAGTTTCCCTGAATTTGCACATCCACTACATTCAGCAACACTTTCTCAAGTCTTCTTACACCGTAACCATTCAAATGCAAGCCATCCATCTTATATAGATCCTTTCGCCCATCAAACTCACTCCACACATCCACAAATTCCACACCACTCGTCATACATAACCCACGCATAAAGTCATTCGCAATTATAGCCCTCCTTTTAAAAATTTCACTGTCATACCGTGGCAAAAAGACTAATCATTCTAACTCTCTCACTCTTTTCTTTTGCTACCTCAAACAATTCATTCAGGTCTTCTATCATTTCCATTTTATCTCCTTTCAAATCATTCATACCTGCCACAATAATCATTTCTTTCACCCTTTCCTTTTGCTCTCTAATAGACGCAGTTACGTCCTTTATGGTCGCACCAGGTTGGTACGATTTTGTCAAATCCTCTACTAACACACCTCGTACTAACGAATCTCCATACAGCACTCTATCCTTCATTTTGTTCATGTTCACATTCATACGTCTATTTTTCCTGTCATACCTTTTATTATTGGTTGGTTCATTCAGTCTACTTTTGTTCATGCACTCTAACTGCTGTTTTGCTCTTTCTATCGCACTATTCAACAACGCGATCTCACTCAATGCATCTATCTCATCTTTTTTGTTCTCTGAGAATCCATTTATACTATCATTCACACTTTCTACATTCACACTCTCACAATTTTCATGTACAACCTTGCCGTTTCTTGTCATATCCCTATTTCCTTCATTCTGAAGGTTGACAAAAATATCACACTCACGATCCGAAATACACTTCAATTCCTCATTCTCCCTACATTTTCTACACACATTCAATCCTTTATTATCATCTAACCACACTCCGACCGCACTCCGCAAAGCGTACATTTCACAGCTAGTACACTGACTCATTTCTTTTATGCTACCGTTCTTTGATAACGATGGCGAACCTTCATTACTGGCCGCCGTTTTCCTTCGCACAGGTGCCATATTTATTTGCAACGTGTTTTGTCAAATTATACCTTATAACACACCAAAAATAGACTCACTAAAATACGCAAGGCAAACAAAACAAAACTACACAATATTAAGTAATTTGTATCGATAACTGAAAATGATACTTATCTTATCTGGAGCTTGCACGAACACTACACGTTACGAATTCATCTAGCGGCGACTTCCCAACATAGATTGTTATAAAACACTTTAGTACACTAACCACGCTAATAAAGCTCCAATAATATACCAAAATTACACACTTAAGTCCATTAAATTGAATCCAAAACACCAATAAATCAACAAAAAACATAAATCTCTCAGGAGCTCTCTGGTAGCACGTCCGTTCACCAGCTAGCCTCGAAACCTTATCCTAAATATAAGCTCTGTATTACTAAATCTTGGTATTTCTAGCCTGGCTCCCACTGATGAGACCTCAGTAAAGGTCGAAACCGGTCTAGGTAGTGGCCCCCTTGCATTTAATACAAAACATCATACATCTCCTCCAGGAGATGTGCTTTGCATTAAGGGTAAATATTAATATTAGTGATCAGAGCTTATTCTACTTTTACCAAGAGTTGCCTTGGTCTTGCACTACTTTCAGGGTCAGCTAGACTTCCAATACGTGCAGGTGCAAACTTGACTTGTTTGTCTGTTTGCTTACTTGGGTAATGGAGTAAAACCAGGTTTAAAATAGCTTGATATTTTTAACATTTATTATACCCAAGGTAAAAATACTTTCTACGTATATATATAAAAGTGGTAAAAGAAGAATTGGAAGACCAAGAAAGTGATGGCATGGGACCATAACATGTCATTTGGCCTAAAAATAAATTCCAAGATGTATTCCAAGTGGAACCATAAAAGAAATGAAGAAATTTTACAAATCCTGAATATAAAACTAATTAACCACTATATAAGTAAATATATAATATTTAGGCAGTCATCATTCAGAACTGACCATTGTTTCAGCAAGGCAGTGTCATAAGGCTGCTGCAACTGCATGGTTTGTGAACATGAACATTGAGACATTTGACTGGCCTCCACAGATCCCTGGTCTCAATGCTATTGAACAGAATGAACTGGAGTATGTGGTGAGGCAAGGGACATCTGCACACAGTCCAGAACTTTATTACTTGCCTACAGGTAGAATGGTCAAAAATTTCAATTGATTGCTATCATGGGATTGTGGAAAGTATCTCCTGTTGGATTGCTGCAGTCATCACAGCGAAAGGAAGTCCTACATCTCTTATTAAGGTAGGCACCGTGGCTGTTTGTTCCTCACCCTGTGGTGCCCATTAACTTCTTTCCAATCAGTGTGTGTGTATACACACACACACACATATATGTGCACACACACACACAAAATATTTGCAGAAGAATAGACATTAGAATATTAGTGAGAATTAAAAGTTATCCTAGAATCATGAAATTTTTAAACCATCATTGCAATTTTGATTAATTTGATTGTGAAGAGTTTCATAGCATTCTTTGAAAGGTCTCTCAAATTTGAAAGGACTTGTGCGAATTTTTGCATTCTTTATAGAATCATATAGCTAATAGAAACTTCATGTTTCCGCAGACTTTTTCCTCTTCCCAAAGATGAAGTATGCCTTGAAAGGGGAGTGCTTTAGCAACATTGAGGACATCCAATGCAGTGTGACCCAGAGACTGAAGGAGGTTCTCATTCAGGATTTCCACCATGCCTTCAAACACCTGTACAAGAGAGATAAATGTTGTGTGGAGTTGGAGGGAGATTATTTTGAATCTCCCTCCAGCTGTGTAATTGATGATTCCAAATATAGTTTTGATATAATAATTGTCTCATTACTTAATGGGCACACTGTGCAAGTACATTGCAGAAGGTGATTGCTTCAAAGGTAATAGTAGCTACTAATCTACAAGTAAACAAATGTAGTTTTTTCATGTGCATTCTGGGAATTTAATTGTCACACCTTGTATCATTAAACCTGCCAGAAAGTGGCTGAAAGAAAGCACTCTGCTATGTCAGTTGTCATTCCATTCCCACTTTATGTAACTGTCTGTTCATTCTGTGTCACTTTGATAATGTGATGAGATACCATCACAAAATATAAGTGTCTAATATATGAAATACTTATTTTGTGTTTACATAATTTGTGTATAGTAAGTTCATTGTGTCTATGAATTACTTTAGTATTAATAATCAAAGTTAGAGCTTTTGACACTTGGTTGAGTAAATTATAGTGTATTGGAGGAGTTGTACCTACACAGCGATCATAGTTGCACATCTCTAATCTGGATTCTGGTGTTTCATTTTTGAAAATAATCATTTGCATTAAAAGGTGGTAGGCCAGATGGGTAGTTACCTGATTTTGCCATTATTGTTATTGCAGAAGTTCCAGTAAAACATGATACTTCAGATATCTAAAGATATACTCACAAATATTTGAAGATACATAGGTATGTATTTAAAAAGTGAAAGAAGGAGCAGTGGAGTACTGTACTGCTTTGTCTAGTGTTGTGTGCAAATGATTTTCAAATCCTTACTTCTATTTGCAGATCTTTAATTCTGTTTTATTAGAAATAGTTTTTATTCAAAATTAATATTTCTGTTATTTTAAATTTTGAAATTTTGACTTTGATTTTTAAAGGTGTCGTCAGTCTTGTCTTCAACTTCATCAAGATGCTATTCAGACTGTAAGGCAAACTGCTGATGAAGAAAAGCAAAAAGACATAAATAATTATGAAATTAAACTAAAAGAGTACAGGTAATAGATGAAATATTGCAGTGTTTATTTAAATTTTTCATGCTTTTACAAAATAGTAAATCTAATTCTAGAAAAGGGAGAGGGGAGTAAAAATTAAAAAAAAAAAAAAAAATCAGCTAACGCCTTTTTATTCCCGTATACAGGAGTAGGCGTGGCCATTTAGCTCTATCTAACTTTTGGAGACTGAGTGGGCAGTTCAATCTCCACTGGTACCCAATCAGAGATAGATGGCCCAAGGCTATCACTAATTAAGCGGTACACAGTGAAGAGAGACGGCTCAAATGTGCCGCCATCTCGTGGTCTCTAACCCTAACACAATATATTTAATGTCTGAAATAATGTGGGTTCTACGGTCGATTTTCTTGAGTTTACAGGACGAAAAACCCGAGTTTCCCGGAGGAAAAACCCGCTTGCCCGTGCCAGAGATCGACTAACTCGGGAACCGGTCGAAAAAAGGCTTAGAAAAATTTCCTCTAGTCGCCGACTAGACTTGAAACCAAGTCTTCCTTTGTGCGGCTAAGCGCCGTGGTGTGCAAATGCCACATCCACTGAGCTACACAGGCGAGTAAAAATTATCCAAAGCTAAATTCTATGAACCTTGAAATGGCCTAAAAACAAAGGCTATAGATATCCTTCTTCAGTTAGTAGATATAAAGCACAATAAATTTATAGCACTTTTATAAACTTTGTAGTTCTAAAACTCTGATGGAACTGATGCAGCGAAGTATCTTAGAATGAACAGAATATCTTCCCTTGGCAGGCAGTCTAAAACAGTCTGTAGAAAAAGTATGTAGTTAGGCATGACCATATGGCATCAGTTTACATGTTATGAAATTATGGATGGACAGTAATCTGCAATGTAGATAGTAGCTAACTTAAATGGTATTGCACCTAGGTGGGGTCCTAAACTTGCTACGTTCGAGTGTTGTGGAAACAAGTTCATGTTTGTATTATGAGATTAGAGGACAATTCTTAATTAAACAGCAAATAGTCTGAATTAACTTAAGAGTCTTGAAATGCTTACCCTAATTAATAAATTCTGTGTCTAAAGTACTACTCAGTTTATTGTTTGCAATACAATATGTGTCAGCATGTTTCCTTAATAACACAGAGTTTTCAGCAAACCATATCCCATGGGTCTGGTGATAATTCATTTTAGCATCAGGTGAACTAAACAAAATCTCTGTCTGTTTTGAAAACACAAGAGTTGGAATTATTCTCAAAGGAACATTATTTTTGCCTTCTAAACATCTTTGGCATACTTTTATTTTAGCAAGTGTGTCAACTAGTTCTGACTGACTGATCATTCTCTACTTTAACATTAGACGCATAGGTTTCTGTTTATGAGGCACCCTTTTTATTCTTTGTTGTTTCTGATTAAATTCGCGACGCTGATTTTTCAACTATTTTTCTTCCTTTTTTCTCTTTCCCCTTTCATAACAAAGAGGTCTTGGCTTCTTCTTCTTATGACCACAAAGACATTCTAGTTTATAACCAGTGATAGTGAGGATAGATGAAGGAAAGCTTTTAGCCTTCTTATCCTAGTGAAGCCCATGAAGAGAAAGAGTAAGTTGAGGAGTGCTCATCTTTTTCTTTCTCTCAGCTTCTTATTTATTTTTTTATATTGATCTACATGAGAGGTCAAGAGACATACACACACCACTGTGCCATGTTTGGAGTGCACATGCGGACTGAGATAGAAGTTCTGGAATGACATTAAATGACATCAAGTGCATATAATAAACAACTATATTATACCAACTAGTTTCACCAACTAAGGCTGTTGGCATCTTCAGGGTACATAACTGATGTAAGGCACTAAAAAGTAAAAATCTGTTACAAACTATAATCAGCCAATTCCAATTATATTAAACAAATAATAAATTTAGTTTAATCCTTTATCCAAGTGCGAGCAAACAAAGTTTGCGCCTGAAAGTATCTTCAGGACTGGGGTAAGGTGGTACAACACCGGGCAACTTGTTGCAAAGGTGGAGCAAGCTCACAACACTCCTAACTCAGTATCTCTCATAATGCAAAACATATCTCCTTGCGGATATGTATAATGTTATGCATTAAGGGGAGGGCCTACCCAGACTAGTTTCGACCTTTATTGAGGTCTCTTCAGTGGGAGCCAGGCCCAAGTGGAGATACCAGGCAGAAGCATTAGCAAGGTCATCTCCACCTATAGAAGTTGCCAAACGGTGTGCCACTTTTTATTAAATTACTCTGGATTTAGAGAAAGATGTTGAAAGTTTATTTTTCACTTGGTTAGACTATAATAAATTTAGTTTAATCCTTTATCCAAGTGTGAGCAAACAAAGTTTGTGCCTGAAAGTATCTTCAGGACTAGGGTAAGGTGGTACAACACCGGGCAACTCATTGCAGAGGTGGAGCAAGCTCACATTGGATAAAGGATTAAACTAAATTTATTATAGTCTAAGCAAGTGAAAAATAAACTTTCAACATCTTTATCTAAATCCAGAGTAATTAAATAAAAAGGTGGCACACAGTTTGGCAACTCCTATAGGTGGAGATGACCTTGCTAATGCTTCTACCTGGTATCTTCTACTTGGGCCTGGCTCCCACTGAAGAGACCTCAACAAAGGTCGAAACTAGTCTGGGTAGTGGCCCTTCCCTTAATGCATAACATTAGACATATCCGCAAGGAGATGTGTTTTGCATTATGGGAGATACTGAGATAGGATTGTTGTGAGCTTGCTCCACCTTTGCAATGAGTTGCCCGTGTTGTACCACCTTACCCCAGTCCTGAAGATACTTTCAGGTGCATACTTTGTTTGCTCACACTTGGATAAAGGATTAAACTAAATTTATTAGAGTCTAACCAAGTGAAAAATAAACTTTCAATATATTAAACAAAGAACAGAGCACGTACAATACAAGCATAGAACGTGCATGATATCACTTGTTGTTATTTAGGAACATTCTAAAGTTGGCACTATAATTCAGTTCTGGCGAGTTGAGGGATCTAATAAGGGCTTCCAGATCACGGGCAAGATTAGTCCTTGGTGCCTGTTAAGGTTTTGTATACAGCGGGCAACTGTTGTGGCTTCCTTAAAAATTCGGGAGTGGAAGTCCTCCTCCATGTGAGGAATTGTGCTTCTATCCCGCTCTATGGTATGGTTCGTTCTTGAGAAATGAAAAGCTAACCCCAATTTTTCTTCTCTGTTAATATTGACATCACTTATATGTTCTTTTTACCTAATTTCAAGGCTCCTTGAACTTTGGCTGATGTAATTCAAGCCGCATGAGCAGGGTATGTTATAAACGCCAGCATATTTGGAGAAAGGATGGCTATCTTTTGGAGATATTAAGAATTGTCTAATCGTTTCTGTGGGTTAAAGCCCACTCTTATTTTATGTGGTCTAAGGAGTCTAGCATTCTTATTGGAAACTGTCCCTAAGCATGGAATGACGATGGTATACAACAAGATGATATTGCATTATATTTCTACCAAGCTGTTCCAGAGGACAGAGATGAACAGAATAATAGAGGAAGAGGAGAAGTCAGTTCATTGTGTTTTCAATTGCACAGTAAAGAGATACTAGGCAGCTGCTGCTCTTGTATTAACAGGTACAACAGAAAGTGGAAGAATGATAGTTTCCAATTCACTGGAGCAGTAACCATGGAAGTACCTAAAAAATAGACACGGTGCTGAAACATCACCCGTGAAATAGAGATTGGAAGTGAGTATGTAGGAGAGGGATCATCTATTAGTGTAATTGCTCACCTCTGGACAGCATCAAGGATTTTAAGGGATGTTTTAGGCCCACTATCCCAGAAGTGAACAGTATTCTAAGCATGAGAGGATTTGATATTTGTATATAATTAAGAGTTGGTTGGGCATAAAATAGCCAATTGAACAATAGAGAATGACTAATTTGTTGGATGCTGAGGAGGCTATTGATGTGCTTATGCAAGGATAGACAGGAGGTAAATGTTCAAGCAGAGAGATCTAATCTTGTCTGGTGAATTGTTTATTACTGAGGGTAAGGGTAGGTGAGCCGAGATCTAATTTGAAAGAGAAAAGGCAAGACTGTTTTGGTGGCATTGAAAATGACAGGGTTGTCCTCGCCCCGTTGAAGGATAGTATATAGATCATTGTTTAAGGCACTAGTTGTAAATGATCTTGTATCCTAGGTATACTTAGTGATTTGTTCACATTTCACAGTAATGTTATGGGTGAGTTGGATAAATGGAACGAATGCACTATAATACTGTTGGACTTTGCAGATTGACAGGATACCACATGAAAGGCTGTTGCATAAATTAGAGGATGTAGGATGGGGGTTCACGGACAATTCATTGCAGGAAAATTGATCGCGGGGAAAATTGATCGAGAAGAAAATTCATTGCAGAAAAAATTCACTGAAAGCGTTATTTGCTAGAAAATTGAAGTCAGTTTGGTTTAATACGTGTTATGTAGAGGTGTGTGATATTTGATAGTAAATTGTATCTGAGAGATACTGAGAACTACAATGTCGTATAGTATTGATTTAGTTGTTGTTTTTTTATTTTATTATATTTATTTTTAATAATTTCTAGATTGTAACTGAAAATAAGTAAAGCTTCATGTATTATATTTGTAGTGTTTTTTTTTTTTTTTTATCGCATTTCAGCACACACTAGTAATGAATATATCTCTCGGATACATGTGACCTAAACTGCAATTTTTTCGACCATGACCTCTGCAGGGTTAACCTCCCAACCAGCCAGGATATATATGTATCCAGCAAATCCTGGATACGAGTCAGACCACTGTTAAAACAACATGGATATCGAGTGCATTTGACTGTCATATCCATTAGAAGGTGCGATAATCCTTCATGCTGACAAGAACACTTAACCAGATTACCTCACAGACGTAGTTACATTCAGTTACCTATTGCCAGAAACACAGTTGCTTGCCGTTTGCTCAGTAACTGGAATCTAAATTATATTTACCTACAAGTTACATTTATTTTTGCTACTTGTTTTATTGTATAATTATAATTTTTAATGCCAGTGCAAATAAGAGATCCTTTCCTATTTCTTGACTTAAGATTGTATCACTCTGGAGAACAATGTCACTGTCATTTTTTTTTTTTGCTAATTATCTTAGTTGCCAATACATTTTATTCTCCCAGAATTCAAGCTAATTATTTTTGTGAAACAATTATTTTATAAATTCATAAAAATCCAAATCCTAAAATAAATACAGCCTCGATCTGTTACAAATTGTTTTCTTTATTTTTTATTTTAATTTTTTTTTTCACATATATCCGCGATTAAATTCCCTGTGATGAACGATGGGAATATAAACTATTAACTGAGATAAGGGGATGGTTGATGAACAGTTATCCTAAAGTAGAGGTGTGAGTCTGCCTGATGTAAGTAACCAGTGGTGATCCCCAGGGATCAGTCCTTCGACCGTTGTTGTTCCATCTGTACATTAATAATATTGGGAAGGACCTGATGGGAGATGTTCAGTTGTTTGCTGATGATGCAAAGAGGCAGTAATCAGGGATGCTACTGATGTGCATCATGTACGGAATGATTTGAAATACTGGAACCATGAGTAAATGATCATGGCTGTCAGTTCACTGTTAGCAAATGTAAAGCTATGCACTTTGATGTGATAGGATTTCCAGTGATAAACTATATTGGTGGGATTGTGTTTTGAGAAATAATGAAAGTAAGGATCTCAGAGTTATGGTGGTAAGAAGTTAAAGTTCAAATCTCACATAGCAATGACCTCAAATACAACTTAAAGAATAATTGCAATGCTAAAACAAACATTGATATGTGGAACAAGGAGTTCATTGGACAACTGCGTGCACATTTGGCCTTCTGGATTCTGAGAAGGATGAAGAAGCTGTAGAAGGCAGCTTCTTCATCCCTAAGGAATATTGGGATTATGTAATGTACACCCTCTGTCCAAAAAGAAACCAACTTTTGATAGAAAATAAAAACACAGGCCAATTATAATTATTCAAATCATTTATTTCAATCAATATACTCTCCCTCAGCTTCGATACAGCATTTGGCATGGTCAATTAATTCATTAAATGAGTTTTTTATATTGATTTTTGGAATACTGTTAAGGGTTGCTTAGAACAGAGTTACAGAAGACTGAAATGTTTGCCTAATGATTCTTGTTATATAAGGATAGTTACAGTACTCAGTTTAGCATCATTACCTGTAATATTTTCTTTTATATACTTACAACGTGTACATCCATAGTGCAGTTGTGAGATTGTCATGGCATTTACCCTTCAGATGGAAAATCAAAATCTGGATTTGAATCCCCCATTTAGGATGTTAGTAATCTTTACAAAGGCTTTTCTATTGAAGGGGAGTTAGTTGGTCTTAAACTTAGGTGCGTTTTTTTTTCTCCTTGAAACTCGTGTTTTTCACCCAATGAAACATGCAAACTGGGCTCATAGACTTTGCTTAGCAATAATTTCAACCAACAAAACACTCCCAAAACTTGGTTTTATGTTAAAGCAAAACACTAACTGTAAATTGAACCTATTGAAAGTATAGACAAGAAATGGCTGCTTTTTTGGAATGATATTTTACCGAAGGCATAAGTTAAAAATACTTTTGATTTCTGTTTGCATTTTTTTAATCAAAATTGTGTGCTACACATTGCTGATATAAATTAAAATTTATTATTCAGAAAACAGCCATTTTACATTAGGCTATTGTTTTAGATTTCATCAAGTTGGTTCACATTATAGCTCAATTCCATGATAGTAGAAGCTCATTATAGCATATAGACCCAGCGCTAAAATCCCATAGCATGAATGCTTTTCTAAAGGAAATTTATTATTGTTTTCCTCTTTAGAAAAATATGGAATCAAAGACGTATCATACCATGCCCTAAATACATTCATATTCTCTATAGACAATACACTCTCAGGCAGTGCATTTCAATCATTCATTAATGTAACAAAACCTGCTTTCTCACTCCTTTGCTCACACCCTCCTTTATCCAGGGATGACTTCTTGTTCTCTCCCCGTCTCCCACCATTCTATGAAAAACTTCTTCAATGTTAATCATAAGAACCCCTTACCAACTTATAACATCTCTATCATATCACTCCTCCTCCACTAGACTGTAAATTGCATCTTCTTCAGATGGAAAATCATGATATGGGTGTGAATCTCCCATCTAGAATGGCAGTGATCTTTATAGCAGCTTTTCTATTGAGAAGAATTAGCTGGTCTCAAAAATTGTAGGAAACCTTCCACCATAGCAAACTATCTCTTTCATTTTTCTGAATGTGTTAACTGACTCTAATAACTGTGAATGTGAATATTAGAATAAATGTGAAAACTGACTATTGTATTAGTAATAATAATAAAATCTTTAAGCTGGAGGTTTATTTATATACAGAGTTTCCCAGAAGTAATACGAGCAGCCAGAGAATCTACATTCAAGCAGAAAAAATTTTATTAGCAGTGCATAATATATAAACTGTATGTGTAGAACATAATATTTAAACAACACACAACAAAAATCAATTAATAATGAAATTTTAGTGACTGTTGTTTGGGCAACTGTCCTATTACTTCTGGGCCAAATCCTGTATATTACAGATGGATTTTTGTATATATGCTATATGTACATTTTGCATTAAGTTTGAATTCCTGCATGATTTCATATAACTTAGTTATCAGAATTTCTCTTTGTTTCACCCATCAGTACTCTTTGCTCTTCAGTGATATTTCCTATCCCTTGACATTTTTATAAATTTTTGCATTGTTGGCCTAATTTTTTTTATGCTCTGACCAAAAGTGACATTGATGCTCTTGCTTTAACAGCTTCCTATCACTAATACAATTATCATTATTGGACAACAGTTGATTCACGATGAAACATCTTATCACTAACATAAGCAAGGATAGAGCCAACCTCATGAACACAACTGAGACATAATGAATATCTATGCCTATAAGCATAGTCGAATCATTATGTGCATTATTCCCTAGTGTTTAATTGAGCACAGTGGCACTATAAAGAGAAACTGTAAAATTATATGAAGTTGACTTTGTACTTAATATGGTGTGTTCACAAATGATTTTTTTTGTTCACAATAATATAGAAGGTGTGTAAAACATAAAGCTTTTATTTTCCTGTTAAACAGATGTTTTATCACTTTGTCTTCTCCTCCCACTCCTACCTGCATTACTGTGCTTGTATTTCAGACCCAACAGAAATTTATTGGTTTATCTTATTAGCATTTAACTACTTTTGATGGTTGCTTCATTATCTTTTTTTCTTTTTTTTTGTAAGGCATGAATTTTTAAATACTTATGATAATATTAAGATTTCATTTAATGATGGCTCATCTTCTCAAAAACCCTTTTTCCTTTCTGCAAAATTTTTTCAAATGAATTTCATTTCAGAATATTTTTACTGATGTGCAATTTTGCAGCAGGGTCTGGTGTAGTGTGCTTTATGCTTTTTGATATGCTTTGTTTATTATCTGGTACAAACCTTCATAATTAAGTCTTTGTTGCTATTGGGTATATCTTGAGTTGACCACATAGACGGTGAAACAGCAACAAGAATGTGAATTATGAATGACTACAGTGTGCTTTCTTGTCCATGTTCTGAATTCTGGAACTGCTGATGGATATACTTATTTAGTTTTATTGTTGATTATAAGATAATGAAAATCATTCTGATAACTGTTATATTAACTTTATTCTAAATGCTTTAAGTTTAAATTGTTGCCATTTGTGTGTCTGCTTTCAGTGACCACATTGATCACCTTAACACTTCACTGAATGATATTAAGGAAGTTTATTTAAAAGTTTGTGAAGAAAAAAATGCTGTAGAAAATCAGCTGCAGAGTATATTGGCCAGTAAAGAAAAACAAGATCAGTTACTTCAAGAAATGATAGAAAAAGAGTTTGAAAACAAATTCCAAAAAGGTAAATCACTTCTCTGAAGTTTTAGTACTGTTCCACTTTCTCCCCTTTTGAACATTAACCTAGTGTCCTGTTATGACCAGGTAATTTGGTATACCTGATTATTGAATAATAGATTAACCACCAGTGGATAACATTATTATCTAGTTAACCCAGACTCCATAATATATTATCTGGCATTTGTGTGCATATCCATGTGCACATATGTGTTCTCTGGCCTGTTTTCACTTTATTGGTGGTTTTAGAGATTCTTCTACTATTACGTATATCACTTCTTTTAACTGATTATGAGACATTTAACTACTGTTATTTGTAGATAAATACAAGAAATGTGAGTAATCATAGGCTATAAATTATTTTTCACCACTCACTCTGATATGATCTCAATCCTAAAGTGCCACAAAAATTTATGTGCATTATCTCTAGAGCAATGTATACACAAGGAGGCAGGTGCTACTTTTTTAACTTTTTTTTTTAAGTGTATGATATATTGCCCATGAATCCCATATAGGAAAGTATGTCATTATCTTTACAACTAGCTTAATATAGGTTGAAATGTTTTTATACGTAAATTGCCCTCTGTGTGGATGATTGACCAGCTTTTGCCATTCATTTCTGGTCATAGAAGGGACATTTGTAGCAAGTTATTGACCATCTTTCAAATGGATCTAATTTTTGCTGCACAAAACTGTTCGCATGCATTTTTACTGCAAACACAGTGTTTCATAAATTAAAGATACCAAGAAATTATATATACTTGGTTTAATCCTTTCTCCAAGTTTTTCGCCTGAAGTATTTTCAGGACAGGGACAACTCATACAAGGGATGGTCCGAAAAGTTCTCGGCCTAACAATGAAAAAATTAATTTATAATTTCAAAATTATTTTTATTTTTCAACATAATCTCCCTTAAGACTATTACATTTATTCCAGCGATGCTCCAGTGCCACTGTCCCAACCCTGTAGTGGTTCTCGGTAAGATCTGCAAAATACCCCTCTACAGCTGCAATGACCTGTTGATTCGAAGAAAAATGCTGATCAGTGAGGAAGAGTTGTAGTTTTGGGAAGAGATAGAAGTCAGAGGGAGCCAAATCTGGGGAATAGGGTGGATGTTCCAACAATTCATAGTGCAGATCCCTTAATTTTTTCCTATTGCTAAAACACCTTTGTGGGCAGGTGAATTGTCCTGATAAAAGATGATTTTTTTCTTCTGCAAAAACTGGTCTTTTATCAAGAATTTTTTCGTCTAATCTGGTTAAAATATCAGAATAATATTCCCCAGTTATCTTTTTACCCTTTTCAAGATAATTAATAAACAAAATGCCTTTAGCATCTCAAAACACCAATGCCGTGGCCTTTCCTGCTGATGGAACCGACTTTGTCTTCTTTGGCGCTGAACAACCGGCTTCTGTCTCCTGTTTTGACTGCTGCTTGGATTCTGGTGTGTAATGGTGAATCCAAGTCTCATCCATAGTAATAAATCAACGCACAAAATCAGTTTTATTCTTGTTAAAACCCTCCAAGCACTGTTCAGAGATTTTCATTCGAGCGCGTTTTTGATCTGCTGTGAGCAAGCACGGCACCCATCTTGCGCAAAGCTTTTTCATTTGCAATTCTTCATGCAAAATATATCGTACACATTCTTTTGAAATGCCTATAGTCTCAGCAATTTCACGCACTTTGACTGGCCAGTCATTCATTACCATGTCATGCACTTGATCAATGATTTCTGGTGTTGTTAGACTTTTTGGATGTCCTTCACATGGATCATCTTCAGTGCTGGTACGGCCACGTTTAAACTCGGTAGCCCATTTCTTAATTGTCGAAAACGAAGGAGAAGAGTGCCCATAAACTTTTATGAACTTTGAATGAATTTCTTTTGACATTAAACCTTCTTTTACAAAGAATTTTATAACTGCACGATACTCAATTTTATCTTCTCAATATGCTCACATAAATGTCACCTGGAATACTCAATGGAGAAATTCTAATTCTGCTATTGTTTTCCTGTAATCTGTTGGTTATGTGATTACATTGGTAAGACAATTTGCTATTCTGATAATTTAAGTAAAATTACATGGTGTGTGCCAGAAGTTGGTTTACATGCAGGGATCATCTAATTGAAGGGTCGATGTTTTGGGAGTCAGATAAAAGAGTAGATTGCTGCATTTCTTTTGGGTACTCTGAGAGCTCTACTCCAATCATTTGAAATTCAACGTATACTTACTTTCATATTTGAGCATTTTTTGATTGAATATCATTTACTTCAGCTGCCTGACCACATTTTGAGTTTTTGAATTCTTCTGTCTCAACTATTAATACATACTCGTGATTGCATTCTTCTTAACCGTTTTCTACCACCTCTTTTTTACTACTTGTTTCATTCAGTAAGCTTTTGAAGTAATTACTTCAGACACCAAGAATATATTGGCCTTCAATTTTTTTCATGCCACATTTATTGTCTCTGATTCCTTTTACTGTATTCTTTCCTCCATTTCTAAGCTTTTTTGATAGTCCTCTTTTGCCATCTTCCTGATATTTGTCTTCTGTATACTTCAGTGGTGTCACTTGCCCATTTCGATTGGGTGTGCTGTCATGTGGGTTATGCAACTTGTGTTACAAAATTCACGTCCATTTGACCATATGATTCCATTTTTATTGCTGTATGGAAGTTTTGAGAGTGCATAGTGCATCACCACTCATCTTAATTGGGCCATTGTAATTAATTGTAGGATAACTTTGAATACTTTAATTTATCAATTAATTGTAACCAAATCTACATAGAGTTGGGGAACAATCTGTTTGTTTTAGGATTTATTAGAAAACAACAATGAAGGAGAATTCTTTATTTGGTTGGTATATTTGAATTACTCAAAGGCATAAGACATGTGATAATGGGAAATGAAAGGAAGGAATAAGTGTGAGTAGAAATACTTTCATTAATGGCAAACAAATTATTAATAATTAACATTTTTGACATGTGTGTGTATCACATGTGATAATGGGAAATGAAAGGAAGGAATAAGTGTGAGTAGAAATACTTTCATTAATGGCAAACAAATTATTAATAATTAACATTTATGATGTGTGTGTCTCATAAGTTTCTGGGTAGAGCATACAGCATGCGATTCTATAAAGTCTAGACATGAATAAGTGAATTTATGATGTCATAATTGAAAAAAAAAAAAAAGGATGAGGAGAGGAAAAGAGATTGTTTGTAAAGTATAATTTAACTAACTAATAATAAACAGCCACTAATACATTATTTAGTAGTTCAGTTAAAAACTATAGGGAGAGGCTAATCCAATGAGCTAATAATGTTGATCAGGTGATACATTTAAGTGTGGCAGGAATATACATGGTTTGATGGAGCAGCAAATCGTCTAGTAAAATTTGTTGTGTATATTATGTGTATTTCTCTGATTTATGTAATTTTGCACTATTTTCTAAGAATTTTCTTTTGTTTAGTGAGACTCAGTATACATTTTATGCAATAATAGGATACACAATATCCGATCATTATTGAAATTATCCACACTTTTGGGAATCTTGCATTCATTAGTTTTTCTCTTTTTTTTAAATTTTATTTTAGTGTCAGCGGCTCTTCTGTCTTATCGATCTCACATATACTGGGATTTTTTTGTAGACTAACAACTTCTTATAATACGTAGATGTTCATTTTTATTCGGGAAAAGATAAATTTTTGCTGTCTGTTGTTTCCGAAGACTAGAATAAAAATGTCATTATCCTTAAAATTTATTTCCAACCTCAACAGATGCTATACTGCACAAGCAAGGAAAACAATTAGTTTATCACTAAACAAGTTTTCGTTTATCACTAAACAAGTAAACAGATATTTAACATCTGTGTACTATATTTAGGAATAATTAGTGTAAGACAACTCAAATGACATACTTAATGAAAAAACACTCCGCTCCCAGCAGGCTATGCTGCATGCATGCGAACAGAACAGATTTATTGTAGCACTAAACATAATACCTAATTAAAGGCATTTGTGCTAACATCTGCTTTCAAATTTTTTAGATTATCATTGGCAAATACTAGAATGAGACATGGAGTGAGACACTTCACACAGAAATTTAAAAAAAAGTAATCACTTGGGAAATTATCATTATCCAGACTGAATCAAAGAAATGCTGAAATAGCTCGTTTTACTTACTTTATTTATACACAAGTTCCAATCTTCTGTTTCTTTAGGAATTGTGTTTGCACATCATCATCATAAAATGAAGCTTTTTCCTTCAGTCCCATTATCAATGTCTTTTCAATAGCGATTAAGTATACACTGCACAGAGCCTTTTCTGTGTTTTCAGCTATGAAAGAGAATGCACATATGTATTCTCTTCATAGCCGAAAAAGAATGCTCGACTGTAGCAGTAGAACTCAGAATCGACAAGACAAGTTCTTCTAATTTATAAATTTCCTGAAGTTGATTTTCTTGCATGAATTTTAATAGGTGATCAGGGGCGTGCCTGTGTGCAAAACTTTAATTGGTGCCCCTATACCTCTCCCCCAATAAAAAATCACTTTGTAAAAACGTATCAGTGAATTAAAATGAAATACGAAATATATTAATTTAAGTTTATTGAACAAAAAGCAGAAATTACAAAAAAAAATGTATAAAATACAATAAACATTCAAAAAGGGTACAAAAACAATAAATATAATTTGAAAAAAAAAACAAAGAGTAAATAAATAATAGTAACTTACAAGTATATAAAATAGGAACATATTAAACATTATTGGGTAAAGAAATAGTTAAATAAATATTTAAACAGAAAAAAAAATCACTTAGTGAATTGAATTTTTCTAGTTTACATTAATGAAAATTCTCTGCCTGCCATTCAAGAAGATTAGCCTTGTATTTAATGTTGAATACTATGACTACTCCTTTTTTCCTTGATTGTCATTGCCTGAATATAACATTTTGTATTTATTGCTCAGAAAGATCTCACCAGTTTTTGTCTTTTTTTGTTTCAGTTACCCCTATCTGGTACTTATCTAGTTCCTCAGCTAGCTCCATTTCTTTGCCATTCAGGCTTCTTATGTTGATAGTACCGATCTTTAACTCTGGTGATGTTGAATTGGGGTGTGCTTTCAGATTTGTTTCAGTAGCTGACTTTTCACTGTTCGCCCAGGTTCCCTGAAAACAACGGGAGACTTGTTTAACCGGGCGACGCCCCAGCCGGTATGAAATTTTGTCATGTTGTACCATCATTTTGTATATTGGTTTAAGCCAATAAAATACAATTTGGTCAGCTAAATCCCAAATTACCAGTCCATCCTCGTTCGTTCAGTATCCAGGTAGATACTTAACAGGGTGCACCGCGAGAAGGTGAGGATTGGACATCAGGTCAGAAGCCCTGGTCAGTTCTCCGCATTTCTTTAAAGGCTATGTGGAGATCTCCTCTCAATTATACAGCTTTGATCCTTAAGCACCCCCAAAAAAAAACAAAAATTTAAGAATAATAAAATGTGCTATAAAACAAAACAAATATTTTTATTTAAAAAATTTACAATTAAAGATACAGTACAATATATATAGTGATGTTTGAAATCTCCTTATATTATTTTCAAAGCATTAATAAATAATACAATAGTACTTACATTAGCTAGTGGACCAATTACATGTTTATAACAATAGATCATTTAAAGCTACATTGTATAGAATATAATATTATCTTACATCTAAACATTACTTGCACGTGTATGGCATACTACAGTGTACCATAACTGTTGAATAAAAACTGGCATGACATATTCAATAGCTGTATGCTACCATTTAACTTCAGTAAATCGAAATCATACTGTTTAAATGAAAATTTTAGCATTTTTTTTTGACTATGCAAAACTGAAATTGTGCATTTCGAGTACTACATAAATCTACTTTCTTATCTTGTACATCAAGGTATAGCTGTGATATAAGTTATTCGGATTTTAGCAAAGCCATTGATACTGTTCCACATTGTAACTTACTAAAATGTGCAAAACAGGCATTATTGATCATCTAGCGAGAATAGCAGGATGGTTGGTTGATAGATGACAATAGTGTTTGGAGGGGAAGACTTCAAAGATGCAGGTTATTGGGAACAAGTTACCTGTAATTCTGTGTTAGGATAGGATTCTTGTGTTTTAATATACTTGTAAATAATTTATGGTCAGATATTAAATAGTAAGAGTAAAATTTCTTTCTTGCTAATGATAATGAAACTAAGCATTTGTGATTAAATTAAATGTAAATGATAAATGCACATAAGCACAAGAAAGATATTTAATTAACCAAATATTTCAGTCTGGAATTAGCAGACCATCAGTGGTATTAAAAGAACAGTTTTAAAAAATACAAGCTAGAATACTAACAATAGATCGTTAAAAATAGAACACGCCGCATGATGTTATATCACTAAGTATGAAACGGAATATTTTGAAGTAGAGACATGATTGGAAAAAAAAAATTAATGAGTAATCTTGATTAGACTTTCCCAGATTTTTGATATAGATATACAGTCATTACGATTCAGGTTGGGACGATGGAGCAAGGCCTCCACGCTTTCCTTGAACGAATGTTCAAACCTATAACGGGATCTATGCAAGAGGCGAGTCCTGGACCAAAGGTTGCTGTGGTCATTTTCAATCCCGTGCTGAGCCAATCCAGAGGTTTGTTGTGAAGAATGGAGGATTGATGTTCTTGGATTCTTTTTTCAAGAGAACGTCCAGTCTGCCCAAAATAGGAGAGATCACAGTTGCATGGAATTTGATAAACTCCAGGAAGAGATAAAGTTGAGCGTTTGTCTTTAGGAGAAGGAAAATGAGAAGACAATTTGTTAATAGGTGAATACGTAGCTGTTAAATCATATTTCTTTAAAATTCTTGTGATAGGTTCTGAAATACCGGAGATATAAGGAATTGGTACTCGACATATTGAAACTTTGTTGTTTTGTGGAGGATTATAAGAATTGAGAAGATGTTGGTTACTTTTTTCAGAAACGCCATTGAGCTTCGTGTGTTGTTGGATATTAGAAAGTTCTTTCTGTAGATAATCAAAAATAGAACAGTTAGTTTTGGCTCTTCTGATGAGGCATTTTATAATTCCTATTTTTTGACATGGATGATGGGCTGATTCTTTAAGAATATAACGACCTGCAAACGTTGGTTTCCTGTATACTGTAGATGTAAGAGTATTTGAAGGTGACCGGATGAGGAGAACGTCTAAAAAAGATAACTGGTTGTTTTCTTCTATTTCCATAGTAAACTTTATACGATGATGCAAGGAATTGATACTGTTGAAAAAGGAGATAAAGAGTTTTTGCTGTGTGGCCAAATAGTAAAGATGTCATTTATATATCTTACCCAAAAGGATGGTTGAGGGAAAATAGATGAGAAGAGGACTTTTTCTAAATGTTCTAAAAAAAAGTTGGCTAAAGCAGGAGAAAGAGGACTTCCCATAGCCGTTCCTTCTACTTGGCTGTAAAATTTATTTTGACATACGAAATATCCAGAATGTATTACAAAATTGAAAAGTTTTCTAATGTCTTCAGGAAAGAAGTCAGCAAGTAATTTTAAAGTTTCCTTGAGAGGTACATTGGTATATAAAGATTCTATATCGGTTGTAATGAGACATGTTTTAATTTTTCTAAGAAATCTGAGGAGTTCTTTAAAAAGCATTAGAGTTGCCAATGTAAGATTTCAATAATTTAGCTAGATATTTGGCTATATGGTAAGTAGGAGAATCAATACAATCTACTATTGGACAAAGAGGATAGTCAATCTTATGAATATTTGGAAGACCATAAAATCTAGGAGGTCTTGCAAAATGAGTTTTAAGTCTTTCAATTGTGTCTTTATCTAAACTGATGACTTCAACTAAGAGAGAATTTAATTTCTTTAGTTGTCTGTTGGTTGGATTATAATCAATTTCTTGATATGTGAAACGATCTTGAAGCAAAAGAGAAAGTTTTCTTCTGTAATTTGCTGAGTCCATAACTACTGTTGCTTTTCCCTTGTCAGCTTTGGTGATAATGTGGTGATTATTTTTTTTCTCAAGGACTGTAAAGATTTCATTTCAGAAGGAGATATGCCGGAATAATGAAGTTTGGCCTTAAGTAGAGAAGAAGCAACTTCTAGGTGAAGAGCATTAGCTTTATCACTAGTTAGATGACTGAGATTCCGTTCGATGTTAACTAGGAAAGCTAGATCTGGTATTTTATTAGGAACAATAGAAAAATCATATCCTTTTGACAGGATGAGGGTTTCGTTTTCAGTTAAAGGACATCCAGATATATTGACAATCCAATTATCTGGAGTTATGAAGGGCTTGGATTGTCTAGATGAAAGAGCTTCATATAAAGAACTCCTCAGATTTCTTAGAAAAATTAAAAAATGTCTCATTACAACCTACAGATCTTATGGTTAGCTTTGATATAGAATCTTTATATACCAATGTACCTCTCAAGGAAACTTTAAAATTACTTGCTAACATCTTTCCTGAAGACATTAGAAAACTTTTCGATTTCGTATGTCAAAATAAATTTTACAACCAAGTAGAAGGAACGGCCATGGGAAGTCCTCTTTCTCCTGCTTTAGCCAACTTTTATTTAGAACATTTAGAAAAAGTCCTCTTTTCATCTATTTTCCCTCAACCATCCTTTTGGGTTTGATATATAGATGACATCTTTACTATTTGGCCACACAGCAAAAACTCTTTACCCTCTTTTTTAAACAGTATCAATTCCTTGCATCATCATATAAAGTTTGCTATGGAAATAGAAGAAAACAACCAGTTATCTTTTTTAGATGTTCTCCTCATCCGGTCACCTTCAAATACTCTTACATCTACAGTATACAGGAAACCAACGTTCGCAGGTCGTTATATTCTTAAAGAATCAGCCCATCATCCATGTCAAAAAATAGGAATTATAAAATGCCTCATCAGAAGAGCCAAAACTAATTGTTCTACTTTTGATTATCTATAGAAAGAACTTTCTACTATCCAACAACACATGAAGCTCAATGGCGTTTCTGAAAAAAGTAATCAACATCTTCTCAATTCTTATAATCCTCCACAAAACAACAAAGTTTCAATACGTCGAGTGCCAATTCCTTATATCTCCGATATTTTAGAACCTATCGTAAGAATTTTAAAGAAATATGATTTAACAGCTACGTATTCACCTATTAACTAATTGTCTTCTCATTTTCCTTCTCCTAAAGACAAACGCTGAACTTTATCTCTTCCTGGGGTTTATCAAATTCCCCGCAACTGTGATCTCTCCTATTTTGGGCAGACTGGACGTTCTCTTGAAAAAAGAATCCAAGAACATCAATCCTCCATTCTTCACAACAAACCTCTGGATTGGCTCAGCACGGGATTGAAAATGACCACAGCAACCTTTGGTCCAGGACTCGCCTCTTGCATAGATCCCGTTATAGGTTTGAACATTTGTTCAAGGAAGCGTGGAGGCCTTGCTCCATCGTCCCAACCTGAATCGTAATGACTGTATATCTATATCAAAAATCTGGGAAAGTCTAATCAAGATTACTCATTAATTTTTTTTTTTCTCCAATCATGTCTCTACTTCAAAATATTCCGTTTCATACTTAGTGATATAACATCGTGCGGTGTGTTCTATTTTTAACGATCTATTGTTAGTATTCTAGCTTGTATGTTTTAAAACTGTTCTTGTAATACCACTGATGATGGTCTGCTATTTCCAGACCGAAATATTTGGTTAATTAAATATCTTTCTTGTGTTTACGTGCAGTTATCATTCAGTCTTATGTCACAAGTATCCTTAAAACAACTAAATTTAATGTGAAAAAATGCAAGTATATGTGATTTGATAAGAAGATAATATTAGATGGATAGAAGTTGAATAATAGGCGCTTGAGAAAGTTAATGAACAGAAAGACGTGGTGATTGCAGAAAAGAAGTTTTGATACTGTTATTCATGTCTCTAGTGTATTTCTAATAGTTCATCTACTAAAGTTTTTTGATAGATGTCAAGAAATCAAGGAATATTTATAGAAGATTGATTAAATGTGTAGGGGAACTTTATTCTGATATATAGAGATGTACGAGAATTGGTTAGTTAGTTATAATCCGTGTATTAATATAATAAAAGATGGAGAGGAAAGATGATGGAAGGCATAATAAATTGATAATGAAGAAGAGACTGAGTACAAATATAAAGGCTCATTTTTACTGTTTATATAGAAAAGATGCAGAACAGTTTCAGCAATGAGTTATAGAGGTACAAATTTATGTAACTTTTAAGAGAGAATTAGAAGGTTTGAGGGAAAAAAATGACGGGACATGTATCACTTTTGAATGGAAAATACCCAGATGTTTCTTGTCATGATGATGGACTTTTTCAGTTGATGGTGAAGTAGACTCCATATCATATGGAGTTAGCAGTCTTTTTTTCCTTGACATAAAGTCATGTTTTTATTCCAAATAGCATGCAAATTGGCCAGAGAACACACACAATTAACAGACAAAAATACTTGTTGTGTAGTAATGGTAGTAGATATAGTACAGGCTATAGATTGTGTGCTTTGTAGATGGTAGATAATGTAGTATAAATGGAAGAATGTAGATAATAGCACTTGCAGTTGTTAGATCCTGAATGAAGGAATCTTGCAAAGAAATTCTTTATTCAGGATTTAACATAATAAATATTACTAATTAAGGAGACACCTGCACATCAGCATATAATTGTGAAGATTTCCTTGTGTTATGTGATATTATATGTTCTATATGTGCTATATACTGAAGTTTATTCCTGTATAACTGAATTCAGAAGCAGAGAATTTTGTGTTAGAATAGTGAGAATTGTGTAAAGGAATTGTTAAATTATTTGTAAATCCCATTAAGCTGTCTAGTACATTATGAAATTTCCAAACAGATAATAAGTAGTAATCCAAAATAATCGTATGTAATCTGTATGAGTTGAGTGTAGTGCTGGAGGCTGTACCTACACGGAAAATGATGTCAGAATGGCTACCTGGAATATGGTGAGCTAACAGATTGGGGAGAGTGTGGGATCACCCAAGGGGCATGAACTGTGAGTTTCGTGCGGTAAAGGAGATCGAATAGAGGGCACACAAAAGGGTGAATAAAAGACGATGCGCGCAACGAGGCGATGTCAAATGGCTTTTTTCTTCTTTGGTTCCTGGATTCCAGTTTTAGGAGGTTTGTCTGGTGATTCATGAGAGAGCAGTGGGTCGACTACAGTGATGTCGGATGATGAGACCTATTCCTGAGAATGCTTGAGGATTTCTAAGCAAAGCTGATCGTGTTACGATGGCCTATGCAGAATCGAGCCTTTGAATAAAGTCCCATTGAAGAGAACAGAGGAAATTTCCTGCTGAGCGGTAGAAAGCATGCCACAGTCTGAAAGTGATTCAAAGAAAAGCGTAGTGCATCGCCAGGTGCATAGACAGCCGATATTTATACAGTAAGGTAATCCAGATCTACATGAGATGGCAGCATGAAATCAGAAAGGATCCGGTAATGTAAAGAATTTCATTCTATGTTAAAAATCGCTTAGAAGAATGAGAATTTTGTGTATACTGTAAACTAAGGACACTAAGTGAGAATTTGATAGTTAAGACCCCGTAGAACAAAGAAGAATTGTTGATAGGCAGTATTTTGATTGAGAATGGCTAGGCTTGACTAATGAAATTTAGAATTAAGATAGTTATTGATAGAGTATTAATGAAAGTGTTCAATGCGTGTACTATGAATAACTTGTGAAAGGAATTATATCCTTGTAGTGTTATGCTTACACTTAATCTTACCTTTTCGTAATTGAAGGTTTAGCTTACTCAATTTCATTGTTGTGATTTAGTATGAACCTTAACTTAGAGTGAGTTTTGTTCTATTGAGTATTTGAATTTTCTTAACTGTAAATGTTGTTTTTCCAAAAACATGTTTTGTACCTTATACCTGAGTTTATGCCCGATTACGAATTCAAACCACCACTTATGAAATAGAACCTTTTGGCGGGAAGAAATTAGATATTATTGCTTAAGTGAGATTCAGGTCACGACTGCTGACTAACTGAATCTGCACAGCACTAGTGTAAGATTAATTATTGTGTGTATCCCTTTTGAATTTAGAATTTAGAATTCCCTGAACAAGAGTCTCTTCTTTTATAGGATATTGGCTGGCGCAGCAAAAAATAAATTTTGCCAATATCCGAAAAGGAAATAGTACTGAATTAATATTTTAAAGGCGCAACAGTAGATTAGAAAGCGGGCTATTTAGAGGTAGAACAAGGTAAAATATAGAAAAAACAACGACATAACACAGTGTAGATGACAGATCATGTAATGTGGATGGTAGACATATCCATGGATTTCCAGATCTTCCACAAGTGAATTCCAGGACTCCTTTCAAGCAATACTAGTGGTTAGGCTTATATGTTGATTTTTGCATCATATGTTGTTTAAGGAAATTAACAATGTATTTGTTAATAAATAAAATTACAGTATTTACTTATTATTCTATATTTCACCAAAGTCAAATCAGCATCATCAGGGATTAATACACTTGTATTGGACACATGCACGCAGGCACACTTCAGTAACAAAGATGACAAAACCAGAGAGAGATGCATGAAGACCTAAAGTCTTACAAATAGGCTTCGGTTAGGTGTTCTTGGTCATTGGGTTGACTGTGTGTGGATGAGTTTCCCAGGAGGAGTCTGATACAACCATATTTATTTGGGTTGGGATAGTTGGCGAGAGCTGCAGCTGATTCGAGGAAAAGCCCCTTGAATTTGAATTTGCTTTGGTGGAGTAAGGTGGCTTTTTTTTCCTCTAATGGATCCTGTGCCAAGTATCTAGGGGTATGGTCTGCCAATCCTAAGCAGCTGTAGTAGTGGAATCAGATGCAATCCCGGTGCTCTGATATATAGACGGATGTTGGCTGTCCTACCTGTTTGTCCATAGTAAGAAAGGCTGCAGCTGCAGGTAAATCCAGAGGTTGTAGGTGGTCTTTGGTGGAGCAGATAAGGACTGCTAGCTTTTTGTGTGGTTTACAGGTGATCACAAAATTGTACTTTTTTAATATCTTGGCCACCTTTTCTGAGACACCGGGGTGGTGATTGATTTGCTGTAATCTATGTTTGGGTACATGGTGTTAAATGTCTTTATATTTCTTCCAGAAATATAAAGATATTTCTCTATCAAGCAGAGAGTAAGTGTCTGAGTTTAATAATCCCAAGGGTTTTTTGGCAGTAATCTGATTTATTTAGGATTATAGTTGCATTTCCTTTGTTGGCTGGAAGGATAATAATATCTTTATTGTTTTTTAATTGCTTTAGAGCCTGTTGTTCACAAGAACAAATTTTGTTCTGTCACCGAGATCTATTCCTAAAGAATTATTTCTCACAAAAATTGAAAAGGCCGCTTCTCTCTCCCCTCCCAAGAAGCAAATTACTTTGCATGGAATCAATTTTCACCATCAACAGTGCCAAACCACCTGCAAACAACATTCTACCTGGTGAACGACAGGCTCTAAAGCAATTAAAAAACAATAATATCTTCATTTACTATCCTTCCAGCTGACAAAGGAAATGCAACTGTAATCCTAAACAAATCAGATTACCGCCGAAAACTCTTGGAATTATTAAACTCAGTCACTTACTCTCTGCTTGATAAGGATTCGACGAGAGAGACGCACAACTGCACAAATAACTTACTAAGAACAACTTCAGAATTGCTTAGGAACATACTCCTTTCACTCCACTCCCTTCACCCACTTATCCCTCGTCTTTATGGCCTTCCTAAGATACATAAGGAAGATATTCCTTTGAGACCGATAGTTGAAGGTATCGATTCTCCTGCCTACAACTTGTCAAAATATCGCGCTTCCTGTCTGAAATGCTTCACAGGAAAATCTTCTTCCTTCATTAAAACTCATCTGACTTTATTTTCAAGATTAAAGACTTCAAATTGTCCAACTCGGGTATTATGGTCAGCTTTGACATTGTGTCCCTCTTTACAAATGTTCCCACTTTAAAAGAGTAAGAGGTTCTTACTCTTTTAAAGAACAAGATTTCTAAAAAGATCTTTCACTACTATCGCACTTTGTCAAATCAGTATATTTTAAATTCAAAAACAGTATTTACAAACAGAAGCTGGATTCTATTATCTATTATCTCCGGTCCTCCAAACATCTATCTTGAAGACTTCGAAGAAAAAGCAATTTCTTCCTCTCCATTAAAACCGAAGATATGGTTCCGCTACATAGATGATGTTGTGTCCCCCTTTTTACTGTCCTATAATTGTTAATTACTCTTACAAGTTTAATTTTATCTTGTTTGTAACAAATTTCTTACTGTACATGATATCACCCAAATACAAGGTATCTAAGCTCTTACTCTCCTTAGTATCCTAAAATATTTATATTTTTTAAGCTGCGCCATTTAGGATTTAGTTTATGAAAGAAAATCAGAACAAGAAGCAATTTCTTGAATATGTTTAGGTGTGAAACAATTTTGCAGTCGTGACTTTGAACTCACAACTAAAATTTTTCTCTTTCCCCAGCGCAGCTAGATTCGTACGTTATTACAAGCAGTGCATTGAATGGCAATTTCAGACAACTGAGTTTTCAATGCGCAAAACTTTATTATACATATAAGCACAATACAATACATTAAAAATCGTTAAAACTTAATTCAATACTAAGCTGAAGCAATACTAGCAAAACACAAGTGATAGGTTATAAAATTCTATGTGGGAATGGCAATTATGCCGCCACAAAAGACTCCACACATACGATAAAAGGATATCCTCGTAAATGTTAACAATTGACTAAAACTTCTCATCTGTCTGAGCACAATATTATGATACAATACCTTAATTAAAAACAATTAGTTTACACACGTTAACTTACGAGAGTAATATGGGTTAAACAGTCCTATCACTACAATAGTAACCACATTCAATTCTTCAGACGGCTCTCAGACAAAATATAGATGACATGCATAAGTTACTAGACACAATTTTTTATCTATTAACACTGACAAGCCCATTCTCTTTCTATTCTTAAATGCACTAAAGTAAGTTCTAGTTCAACTCTCGTTCAAGTCTTTCAATAGATCAGTAACTGAACTACAATCACAGCTACATAAGATTTGAAATAATATAAGATTTTACGATACCGTTTGATAAGGATCTTCTATGCTAGTCTCTGCTCTTACTTGTATGTAATTTCCGAGGACGAATTCTTCTGTAGTGGACCATATCTGAGATTTCTCGGATCAAGGTGGACCTTCACGTCTTCAGCACATCAAGCTTCTTCTAAGGAAACACAATGGATCTGCGATTCGGCAGTCGTGAGATTCACTACGCAGACACCTACTTTTCCACAGATTTTCTTTGTTCGTCAAGAACAGTTGATATAACATGCAGTAGTTACCTTTCTTCTCAACTGTACAGCATCCCTCCTTTTTACAATAGGGAAATAGGACCGAAATCCCGCTTACTTTATTCCTTGTCATGGCAGAAGGAGAGAACTCCTGACCGTCACTCAGGAAAACTACACAAGACAGCCCATACAAAGACTGGAGAACCAAGAAAGAGCCTCGTGGGGGGGGGGGGTGTTCCTAACCCTTTTATACCATGACCCTACGGGCACCTTCTGCAGTTAATCCCCCCCCCCCCACACACACACACACATGTCTGGATACACTTTCTGTGACCAGTTAGGGTGGTGTTTTTCTGCCGAAATTTCCCGTGGGCCGTATGCACGCGATGTCCAAAATCGGGAACTTTGACCTTGGACCTTACCTCGTTTCTTGCTAACCCTATGAGTCACATTTATTAAACTTTATCAGCTTACCAAATTTTTCTAAGAATTGACATAAACTTATAATCCCTTGTTTCAATTGTTTAACAGCAAGGCTTTACATGCAAAATTCTTATGACCAGTATTCTATAATTTAATTATCTTATTTTCATCATATTACAACAAATTTTTTTTGTGGGTTAACAAATACTCTCAGTTGTATTTCACACTTAGATGCAAGTATATTTTTCTTTTTTATTAAAGGTTCCTACTTGTTAAATTGCGACAAAAATTAAATTCCTTTTAGGAACTTTATTAATCACAAACTTTAACAATGACGTATTCTTGATTTGGCAACATGGTCTAGATAACCTCAAAATATTTCAAAATCACCTGAAAGATATACATCCAAATATTAAATTCGCATACGAGCTAGAAGTGGATGGCTCTCTTTCTTTCTTGGATATTCTACTAACCAAGACAGCTGAACATATCAAATTCTCCATTTTTAGAAAACCGACGCACACTGACAGGTACCTTCACGCAGACCTGCACCATTATCCACCACAAAAGTTTGGCATCATCTAACTCTGGGTCATCGAGCAAGATCTTTGTTGTCAGACGAACAAGAACTTCACAATGAACTCAAATGCCTTCAAAATACGTTCAAAAACAATGGATACTCTAGGACAGTATTTCACAACCTGTGGTCCGCAACGATGGGACAGGTGGTCCGCAGGCAGCTTAAATTAAACAAATAAATATATATTTTTTAATTATCCACACAAAACAAATTAAAATTGAATAAGTAAAAATTATTGAAATAAAATGGATACTTAAAAAAAACTTACAAATAGTGGCAGAATGACGAGTAATAAAAGAGGGGTGAGGTGAAAAACAATATTGTTTTATTGCTTCTGCCTCCCTTACTGTTTTGTTTAAATACTGGTGTCGTGAGGTAACCCCAGTATTTATATATTTCTCGGAAACGTCTTTTTTATAATGGAAAAGTGGCGTAATACTGGTGTCGTGAGGTAACCCCAGTATTTATATATTTCTCGGAACCATTTTTTTTATAATGGAAAAGTAGCTTAGAACTAAGACTTTGAAAAGAAAAGCAAATGAAACAATTGATGCTAACCCTAATTTTGATACACCTGTTGTAACTGCGAGTAAATTTGATACTGCTAAAGTAGAAGAAACACGCAGTTCAAAGAAAAAATACAGCAGGAAATATAACAGTTCATATTTGGATTTCGGGTTTACTTGGTGTGGCGATGAAAGTGAACAGAAACCTCAATGTGTTTTGTGTTAGCATGAAACCTGTGAAACTCCGATGATATTTAGAAACCAAACATTGTGATGTGAAAAACAAGCCAACTTAAATTTTTCAGTGATGTTTAGGGGCATTAAATCATGGGAAAGATATATTATTATTATTATTGTTGTTCCGGGCAACTCCAAGGAGTCGACAGACTCATCAAGGGAGGCCCTAACATCACATGTCAAGAACAACTATTCTACATTGACACAGTATCTATCATACCTTGCCTTGAACTCATTCACGGTTATAGCACCCACAACAGACTCTGGAAGCTTAATCCACTCATTCACCACTTTCCAAGTAAAAAACCCAGCTCTAACACCCTTGTCAACCATGCTCTTGCCCAGCTTCCATGCATGGACCCTAGTCCTCCCACCACCAGTCATATTTTCAAAAATATCTTCTGGATCAATCTTATAGAAACCCTTCAGTAATTTGAATGTCTCAATCATATCACTCCTCCTTCGTCTATCGTCCAATCTCTGCAACCCACAAATCTTCAACCTATTCTCATAAGGTTCATTCCACAGACCTGCTATCATCTTGGTCACTCGTCTCTGGATCCTCTCCACTTCCTCCCCATCACGAAGAAACCCTGGTGCCCATAACTGGGCACAGTAGTCCAGATGGGGTCTTATCAAGGCTCGATACAGAGGAACAACAACTTGTTTGTCTCTGCATGTTAAAGTATTTTTCAGAAGCCAAGTGATTTGATGAGCTGATTTAGTCACTTTTGCAATGTGCCCCCCAAACTTCAATTCCCTATCCACCAACACTCCCAAATCCCTGGCCTCATCAATCTCCTGGAGTACGGTTCCACCAATGCGATATACTGCTGCTATTCTTTTCACCCCAAAGTGCATAACCTTACACTTTGCCACATTAAATTGACATCCATTTTTCCTAGCCCAGTCCTCCAAATTATCCAAATCATCCTGTAAAATTTTGACATCCTGTGCACTCACAATTGCTCTACCCAACTTTGCATCATCAGCAAACAAGTGAACTGTTCCTCTCAGAACCTTTCCTATATCATTGATGAACAAATTGAAAAGCAGTGGCCCAAGAACAGAGCCCTGCGGCACACCACTAGTCACAAGCCGTCTTTTAGACTCCACTCCTGCATAAACCACTCTCTGGTATCTCTCCTTCAACCATCCTCCTATCCATCTCACCAACCCTATATCTATCCCCATCTGCTCCAGTTTACTGATTAGGGTTCCATGTGGTATCCAGTCAAAGGCCTTGGCAAGGTCCAGTATTATCACTGTAAACTCATTACCCCTATCCAGTTCAGCCGTCACTGTGTTATAAAACGTGAGCAAGTTACTGAGGCACGATCTACCCTTCACAAAACCATCTTGTCCCCCCCCCCCATACAATATCCCATTTTCATTCTATCCAATCCTGTATTCTTTTCCTGACTAATTTCTCTAAGACCTTGACAATGATTCCTGATATGCTAATCGGTCGGTAATTTACAACAGCAGTCTTGGAACCACCTTTATGCAGTGGAACTATTTCCCCCTCTTTCCACCCTCTCGGGACTAACCCAGACCCGAGACTCAAATTAAACAAAATGGTCAAGGGTACTGACAATTCTTTAGCTGCTTCTCGTACAACACGAGCTGGTATACCATCCAATCCCACAGATGTATTGACATTGAGGTTATGCAATAGACTACTCACCTCCACTTCATTAACCACAATTCCCGTATAATCTACTGGTTTATTCATTTCTGCAATGTCACCACCTAGATGATATACTTTTGCAAAGTGCTCACTCAGTAACTCAACTATCTCAACTGATTCAGTTACCTCCCTACCATCGGCATTCTTTAAAATCAATCTGCCATGTACATTTTTCCTTTTACTTGCTACATATCTAAAAAACTGTTTAGGATTCTCTTTAGCCTGCATGGCCAATGTTCTTTCGTAATCCTTTTTTGCTTTTCTTACCACACCCGTCACCCTTGTGGCCTGCGCTTTATACCGTTCATGTGCCTGCCGGTCACCTTTCTCCTTAAATTCCCTCCATAGTTGTTTCTCTTTTTGCAGCTCAAGCTTAATGGTGTTATTCATCCATTTAACCCCTACTTGATTTATTATTCGGACTCTAGGTATACAGTCAGCCATTGCTTCATGCAAACACTTCTTAACTGCCTCCCATGCACTATCAACTTCTAGTCCTTGCAGTTGTACATGCCATGGCACTGAACCAATCAAACTCCTAAGCTTGTCGTACTTTCCAGCCCGATAATTCCACATGTACCCTGCCTTAATTGAAAATTCCACACTTTTAGCCACCTCCCAAGTCAAGACCCTATGATCACTTTCACCAATTGGTGGCAATGTGGTCATATTTGGTTACAGCCAAATCCTCAGATGTAATTACTAGGTCAAGCACTCTCTGACCCCTAGTACTTTCCATTACATGCTGTCGCAGATAGTTATCCCTTAATAACCGCATAAAATCCAATTCCTTCCTCCCGTGTGTCCTCTCCTCACTACAATCAATGTGACCATAGTTGAAATCTCCCATAATAATTACTCTCCTTCCACTTTTCTTTTATTTGCTTGTGCATACTGTCACCACCATCTTTTCCATCACCTGGTCTATAGCAGCACCCAATTGTATATTTAGTTCTGCTAGCCACAATCTCACACCAAATGGCCTCAAATGTGCTCTTTTCTCTATCCTGCAATTCAACTTCTATTCTCCTTGGCTGTAGCTCATCAGCTATCATCAACAATACTCCTCCCCCCATTTTATTCTCCCTGTCATTCCTGAACACACTATACCCATCACATTCAATCCCACTAGCTATATCATCTACAGTCAGCCATGATTCAGTAATACCAATAACCTGTGGTCTGGAAGTGCGAACCATGGCCAAAAACTCTTCCTTCTTGTTCCTAATACTCCTAGCATTAGTGTACATGAATTTACAACCCTCCATTAGCACCAACCCTACCTTGATGCCTTATGTTAACTATCCCACTCTGATTTGTTGTCCTTATTCGCTCAGGCATATTATATTCATTCATACATTCAACTGCCTCCCTAAGGACTGTATATCTACTCCCCCCCTCCCTTTAATAAATCTAGTTTCCCTGAATTTGCACATCCACTACATTCAGCAACACTTTCTCAAGTCTCCTTACACCGTAACCATTCAAATGCAAGCCATCCATCTTATATAGATCCTTTCGCCCATCGAACTCACTCCACACATCCACAAATTCCACACCACTCGTCTTACATAACCCACGCATAAAGTCATTTGCAATTATGGCCCTCCTTTTAAACATTTCACTGTCATACCGTGGCAAAAGACTAATCATTCTAACTCTCACTCTTTTCTTTTGCTACCTCGAACAATTCATTCAGGTCTTCTATCATTTCCATTTTATCTCCTTTCAAATCATTCGTGCCTGCCACAACAATCATTTCTTTCACCCTTTCCTTTTGCTCTCTAATAGACTCAGTTACATCCTTTATGGTCGCACCAGGTTGGTACGATTTTGTCAAATCCTCTATTATCACACCTCGTACTAATGAGTCTCCATACAGCACTATATCCTTCATTTTGTTCATGTTCACACTCATATGCCTATTTTTCCTGTCATACTTTTTATTATTGGCTGGTTCATTCAGTCGACTTTTGCTCATACGCTCTAGCTGTTGTTTTGCCCTTTGTATCGCACCATTCAACAACGTGATCTCGCTCATTGCATCTATCTCATCTTTTTTATTCTCTGTAAAACCATTAATACTATCATTCACACTTTCTACATTCACACTCTCACAATTCTCTGGTACAACCTCGCCGTTTCTTGTCATATCACTATTTTCCTCATTCTGAAGTTTGACAAAAATATCACACTCATGTTCCGAAATACACTTCAATTCCTCACTCTCCCTACATTTTCTACACACGTTCACTCCTTTATTATCATCTAACCACACTCTGACCGCACTCCGCAAAGCATACATTTCCCAGATAGTACACTGAATCGTCTCCTTTACATTACCATTCTTGAAAGAAGATGGTGAACCATCATTACTGGCCGCCATTTTCCTTCGTACTGGAGCCATACTTACTGGTAACGTATTTTATCAAATTATAAATTATAAACACCAAAAACACACAAACAGACGCACTAAGATACGCAAGGCAAACAAAACTATGCAATATTAAAGTAAATTTATCAACGATAACTGAAAATAACACTTATCTTATCAGGATCTTTCACAAACACTACACATTACGAATCCCTCTAGCGGGGACTTGATATAGTTTCAGCCATGGGTTCGATTAATAGCAAGGCACTGGAAGCATCCTATCTCTTAAGTTTGTGCATAGCGAAAACAGGGAAACCGCATTCTATCGGGGAAATTTACTACTTCTAGCTATAAAAGATGTTTTAAAAACTATGTTTGGCAACAAGTTACTAAAAGATGTTGATTTGATTCCTCTTTTGTGACACTGTCAGTGGCAGAATAAATGATATTGCAGGTGATGTAGAATCTCATTTAACTGAAAGAGTAAGAACAGCCCTTATTATGCATTACAAATAGACGAGACTACTGATGTTACAAATGATGCACAGTTCTACGTAAGATATGCACATGATAACAATATTCATGACAATACTCAGTTTTGTAGAATTTTGTCATTCCAAACAACTGGAGAAGAAATATTTCACACTCTCAATAATTACATAATACACAAAGGGATCCAGTGGGAAATATATAAGGGCTTCTGTTCAGATGGAGCTCGTTCTCTTATAGACAGTCATAGTGGGGTTGTATCTAAGATCAAAGAAGTGGCTCCGGATATGAATTGGATACATTGTTATATACATAGGAAAGCTTTAGCCTCCAAAGGAATGGCACCAAAATTTAAAATTGTGCTATACAACGCTGAAAAGCTAGTTAATTTTATTAAGACTTGACCGTTAACAGGTTATTTTCAGTATTCTGCGATGAAATGGACACTGAATATATACAACTTTTGCTTCATTCTGAAATTCACTGGCTTTTCAGGGGCAAAGTACTAACAAGGTTATTTCAATTAAGGCATGAAGTTTTATTGTTTGTAAATGAACATCATTCTGATTTTGCATCACTCCTTGTTGACGAAGCATGGTTATCAACACTCTCCTATCTTTCAGATATTTTTTCGAAATTAAATGAACTAAATCTCTCCCATCATGGAAATTCTTTAACAGTTCTTGATGCCTACTACAAAATAAAGGCATTCAAGAAAAAAACTGGTGTTATGGATTAGTTATGTAAAACATAGGCAATTTGCACCTTTTTCAACATTGGAATCCTTTTTAGTGGAAAATGATATTTTTGTTCATTCTGAGTTTCTGGAAAGGATTTGTGACCACCTTGAGGTGGTCACAAATCACAAAACTCTGAAACAGAATTTGAAAACATATTTTCCGAATAACTTTCATAAGAAATTTTTGTGGGTTCGAGATCCATTTCAGGCTTACAGTCACGAGAACAACCTTTCGTTATCGAAAAAAGAACAGTTAACTGAGCTTTCAAGTGACAGTGGGCTTAAAATGCAATTCCGTGATCTTGGTTTAGCTCGATTCTGGATCTCGCCTTCAATGAGAAGTCAATTTCTCAATTATCTGAAAAAGCATTGAAAATCCTCATGCAGTTTTCTACAACCTATCTTTGTGAGAAAGGATTTTCATTGCTCCTTCAAATAAAAATAAAATGCAGAAATCATCTTTGTGTGTGTGCTGATCTTTGACTGAAGTTTACCAATATTGAGCCAGATATTCAGCAACTCTGCAAGGGCCGAGAAGCTCAACCATCTCATTAAAAGTAAGTAGTAGCATAACTATATCACATTGTTTATTTGTTTAATAAAAATTAAAACTTTGTTCTATGATGATACACTTTTAATCGTTTACTTCCAATTTAATTAATTATGGTTCCATATGTATTCAAAATATTATTTTAGATTTATTATGTTATAAATGGGACAGTTTTTCCCAAATGTTAGTAACACCCATATAGGGTGTTACCAACATAGGTTTTTTAAAAAAATTACATAACTTAGTGGTCTTAGAATTGTTTTAGGCATTTTACTGGTCCTTGGGTTTAGAAAGGTTGAGAAATGCTGCTCTAGGAGAACTATTAATAGAATACTGTTTAACTGCTTAACAACACAATGAGGATACAACTAATTCCAAAGGGCTACATTTTCTTACCTTATATTAGCTCTCTGTCACCAGTTTTAGCAAAAATTTTAAGGAAATACAATATCAAGACTTTTTTCACTACTTTACCCAAACTTCGCTCAGTCTTAATACATCCAAAGGATAGACATAATAATCTTCACTATCCTGGTGTCTACAGAGTTCTCTGCAATTGCAGTAAACCATACTATGGTCAAACGGAAAAATCCATCGAACTCCACCTAGAAGAGCATCAAAGAAACATCTCCTACAACAGAATTCGAGCCATTGCCTTGTCCAGCCATGTATTATTTTTGGCAAACTCTAATGAAGATAGCCTCCCACATCAAATACGCTGGGATTTAACTAACAACGTTCACAGATGTTATGACAAATTAGAGAGAAGGATTTTCTGCTATTCAATATTGGGGATTGCGAGACCTTACACACATGCACGCATGCATGCCCATGATACTACAGCCAAAGTTCTTTCTTCCATTTAAATGTTCCTCTGTTGTTTTATACATTCTGCTATGTAGAAATCCAGTACTTGTACGGTTCTCTCTGATATTTTTTATGTCCTTTTCGCTTGCACCTGACAAAGTCTGTTCTCAGATGAAACTAGTTGTATGTATTAACTCAAAACCTCAGTTTACAGTCATTAAATAATTTTAATATGTTATGAGGCCGAGTAAACTTTCAATTTAATTATTTATATATATACATTTTTATATACAGTAATCCCTCGATTAATGCGCCCCTCATTAGTGTGTTTCTGATTAGTGTGCCTATATACATCTTAAAAATAAATGTTACAGATTTTAAAAATTTTCTATCTATACATTTTTTATGGCTAACTATTTTAAAAAATCATTCACCAGAATGAAATAATTTAGTTACTGATTTAAAACATTTTACAAAGTTATTTTAATGGCATACTACACTACTTCCATGTACGCTATATATACTATGTTCCAAATTTTTACTGCCAAAATTTATGTTGTCTGCTAATTACATCCCATTTTCCTGATCATATCTCGTACCTCCTTTAAATTATTATTTTCCTTATATTTTTTTATTTTATTTTAAAGTATTTTCCCAACCTTTCATCATGAGTCAAAGAATTAGTGAGCAAAAAAGTGAAAATGATTAGAAAAGTAACCTCATTGGAAGAAAAACTTGAAATGATACAGAAAGTGAACAAGGCAGAGTCCAGAGCAAAGATAAGACAAGAACACAAAAATGGGTGAATCAACTATAAGAGCAATTTTTAGCAAAGCTGCTGAATTCAAAGTATTATAATGATTGAATTAGAGACGTCTTTGTACACAGATCGAAGATTGTATCCAAAAACGGATCTTGCTAAGAACTGACCTTATTAAATCAAAAGCGTTAAGTCTCTTTGCAACCTTGAAAGAAAGGGCTATCAATGATGGAAAAGAAGAATTCCACGTCAGTGCTGGGTGGTTTGAGAAATAGCCTACATAATGTTCTAATCACAGGCAAAGCTGCAAGTGCCGATAAGGAGGTGGCCACAAATTATCCAGAGATTTGAAGAAAATTGTATAAGAAGGGGCTATTGTGACCAACAAATATTTAATGTCAATGAAACTGGCCTTTTTTTGGAAGCCAATGCCTTCCGAGACTTTTCTGGCTAAATCAGAGAAATCTCAGCCTGGTTATAAAGTCGCAAAGTCGAATGAAATTACTGCTAGCAATATGCGATCATTTGGAAGCACATTCTTCCACATTGTGCAAATGATTTTAGAGGCTTTTCAAATGAATCTAAGTTAATTAAATCTCATTCTGAGAAATTGAGTGATTCCGACCTGCTAAATGTAGATGCACAGCAGGAAGATCCTGAAGAATAAGAAGAAAATGTAATCACTGACAAGCCCAAAGAGATTTCACAGAAACAAATTTAAAATATTTTTTATGCAACCAAAACTTTTAAGTAGCAATGCTTAGAAACTGGCTCTTGTGAAGAGAGAAGCAGGAAAATTTGCAGAAGAGGCAGTTGTATGAAAAAAAGAAACAATGCCCACCAGAATAATAGATTTATATTCTGAATATGTTTTGTTGTCTTTCAGCTTCATGGTTTTCCTTTGACTAGGTGCTGAGACATACCCTAATTCTTTTATAAAAAAAATCAAGGGTAAAAAAAAAATTTTGAGGAACGAATTATACTTTTTTCCATAGGTTATTATACTGAATTAGTGCACCTGTTTTAAAGAACGCATTAGGTGCACTAATCGAGGAATTGCTGTATATATTTGCTAAGGTATACTGCACTAATTGCATTGCTAAATTGTAATAAGTCTTGGGAAGTTGTCATATAATAATAATAATAGTAGTTGTCATCACTGGAGGATAGGTTAATTAAAAGTTATGTATAGTGATTACATAATTTAGCAATGTTAAACACGTACTGTTATGTCTTTATGTGTATAGGAAGAAATATATATATATATATATATAGGAAGATTGGTTTACTTGGTTGATATACATTTTTAAAAAAGTATTGAATGACTAGCAACCGAGAAAAATGAAAACAAAGTTTAATAGCACAACTAGTTTCAGTTTGTATCAGCCTTCTTCGGGTGCACATTAAAAAAGAAGTAACCAGTAAAACATAGAGGAAATAACTGTAAACATCACGGAAAGTTAGTGTGTATATATATATATATATATTCAACGTTGAAATGTTGAAGTCTGCGCATTCAAAACTGTTCTCTCATTGGCTTCATTGTTGGGCGTATGCATGCTTATAGCATCTTGTGAACGCCGGTATTTGATCGTAGCACAAAGAGTCTGAAAGGTTGTAACGCAGGTTGTTGTTGAGATGTAGGGGGTTGAGAATGATTTCTTTTGATTCTATTATCTTTCTTTCTAATTCATCCTGGCAATGGAAAATGTTATTAGACTTGTCCCATAGGACTGTATGACTAAGGTTTTCTTCATTAGAATCAGCTGAGAACAGAACATGACTAGACAAAGCTCTGGCTCTCGTTCTCCTGTAACTGATGTCTCTTTCTCTTATGTTCTTCAATGCATAATTCGATCGATGTTTCTGTTTGGCCAAAGTATGGTATATCACAGTTGCACCAAATCTGGTAAACACCGGGATATTTAAGGTTGTGATGTCTAGGTTTCGGACGGCTCGCTAAGGAGCGGATTTTCGGAAGAAGAGTAAATAAAGTTCTTATGTTGTATTTCCTAAGAACCTTGGCCAGTTTGGGTGAAACAGAGCTTATGTATGGTATAGAAATATTACCTTTCACCCTATTGGTCTCTTCATTATTGCGAGCGGGTGGATTTAATAGGAATTTGTCAATTGTGTTTTGTGAATAACCATTTAGTTATTCACAAATTCACTGAGAAAATTAAGTTCTTTATTATCTCATCATCAAGAAGAGAGCGAGCATGATGTCCTAGTGTAGAAATGATTCCAAACTTTTGAGGAGGATAATATGGGAATGACCATGGAGATATCTATTGGTGTGGGGTAGCTTTTCTGTAAATCGAGATTTTTAATTTCTCTGAGGAACGGGCAGTTTGATGTCCAAAAAGGAAGAGAATCATTAGCTTCAAACTCAGCTGTAAATTTTATGTTTTGATGTTGATTATTTAGTTTAGATGTTCTAGGAAGTTCAGGAGAGATTAACGGCCATGGTTCCAAATCAGGAAAATGTCATCAATATATCTTTTCTAAATTCTTGGTTTTAAAGGATAAGAAGAGATAGCTTTAGCTTCCAGATCTTCTAAATAGATATTCGTAAGTACAGGTGACAATGGATTACCCATTGCAAGGCCATAATTTTGTTTATAGATGATTTCCTGAAACTTAAAGTATCCTGAGTTGATGCAATGAGTGAGTAAGGCCATGATCTTTTTAGATAATTTATCTTTGAGTAGCACAAGAACTTCATCCGTAGGAACATTGGTAAATAAAGAGACTATATCAACACTAGCCATGATTTTGTCTTCCTTAATAATAATATCTTTTATACATGAAACAAAATCTGCGGAGTTTTTAATGAAAGACGATGATTTACTAGAAAAACCATTTGAGAGATTTAGTCAGATATTTTGAAAAGTTATGTTGATTGTCCAACATATAACCTCTTTAGTTGAACTTTTGTCATTGAATTCTAAGGTTATCATATTTCTGAAAGTTGTCATATTTTCTAAGTTAGTGTTAAGATTTAATTTAATGTGGTTGCAGTTTTTTAATGTTTTTACGTAGTGTCGTGTAATAGTGTTGATGTCATTCATTAAAATTCGTTTAACTGTTTTAAGTGGTGTTTGTAATGGCTTCAAGAGGTTGCAATAATTCACCTAACATTTTCTGCTATATATGCGGGAAGTTAGTGGTAAAAAAACAATGAAGAAACATTACAGATTTCGTGAAAAAAGTGTACTATGCATATTTTGGGATGAAACTTGGTGACTTAGATAAGCCATGGGTGCTGTTTGAAGAAAAAATGGCAACTGTTGAAAAAGAAGCATGGAAAGCTTTGAAAGAGGTGGTGACCAAACTTTTAGGAAATCACAAGGAACCCAACTATAAAATGATTGTGGAAGACATGCTACAGAAATTCAAGGATTTGAGATGCTCCATGAGCCTAAAAAAGTGCACTTTCTCAACTCTCGTTTAGACTGCTTTCCTGAGAATCTGGGAACTGTCAGTGAAAAGCAAGGAGAGCAATTCCACCAAGACATCAAGGAGATGGGAAGAAGGTTTCAGGGCAGGTGGAATGTCAATATGATGGCGAACTATTGCTGGATGTTGCACAGAGATGACCCGGGAAAAGAATTTCACAGAAAAAGTTCAAAAAGAAGCTTTGAAGGAAAATGACACCACAATGAAATATAAAGTATGTACTAAAGATTAATCTTGAATTACTTTAATTAAATTTTTTTTCCCAATACTTTCATTTCAAAAATGTTTACGGAAAATTTTAAATACTGTTATTTTACTTAATATAATACATTTTAAAGATATTTTACTGTAATATTGAGATCCATTTTGTGAAAAATCCTTACGTGATAGAGAAAAATGGAAGATATATTTGAAATCAGCGGTCAAAAATAAATCGGAAACAGTTAATAGTTTCCAGACAACTTTTCATGACTCGAATTTTGGAGGCCTGTGTAATTAATATTTATTAATTTATTAGCTGATATTTCACTGGTATTATGTCCAGTATCTTCAGAACAGAAGCAGTGGTTTGTCACAGTATGCGAAATAACAACAATTTGGTATATGTTGGAAAAAGAGAGAAAACAAATATTGATTAGATCTTAAAATGACTGCTTCCCGGATTTTTGGTAAATTTATGCAGCCATACTTGTTGAGGTTTGGATATGTTTTAAAGTTCTGTTGATTCCAAAATCAATCTCTCTGACTTATGACTTCTGTGTATCACTTTTGTTTTCTTCCATCTGATCCTGTGTGAAGGGATATTCAAGGCATAGTCTGCTAGTTCCAACTTGCCATAATGATAATGCTGTATGTATTTTTTATGTTCACCAAGTCAACAATTCTTCCTGTCTGTCCATAGTAAGCCCAGTTCACAAGAACCAGGGCACTTCATAAACTCCTGGATGCGATAAAGAAGAGAGTTTGTCCTTAGGTGAACGGATGAGAATTGCCAATTTGACATAAAGTTTAAATACGGTGTATAGCTGATATTTATTTAAAACTCTATATATCTTTTCAGAAGTGCTTTGAATGTATGGAATGGTAACAGTTCGCTGCAGTCTTGTGTGGCAGGCAATGAAGGGGATTTCTGGGGAGCATTTAGTATTTTTTATATCCTATGGAGATTATGGCCATTGGCTAAGAAGGTGATATAAGTGACTGAGTTCAGCAATAAGAGCATTGTCATTGGAACAAATAGCTCTAGCTCCGTAAGTTAGTGTTTTTAGAAAATCCTGTTGAACTGGATGATGTTGTGACTGTTTTCACAACATCATGCTCATTTGGCTCTGAATATTTTGTCATCCTCACCTTCCAAAAATATAATCTAGGTATGTCTTTTAAATTACTCTTCAGTATTAATTAAAATTGTATATTAGTCTTTTAACTTAGTCTCTGGTTGGAAATATGGAATAGCTCCATTACCTAATAGGCTTTGATATTTTTCTATTATCTGACATCAGAAGCAAGCCTTAGTTTCAGAAAATTCATTTTTATTGATGAAGCACTGAATGAAGGAAATAACATGACATCTGAAGAAGTATTTAAAATGCAATTTACAGCAAATATCACTCATTTGCTAGAAGAATGACATAACTAAAAAAATTTTGTTTTTGTTTTCTCAATTGCAGCTGCATCATTTGTGATGTTGACCCTCACCATTCATCAGTGTTTTGGTGCCAATCAGAATTCAGAAAACAAAACCCACTAGTGTAGCAACAAGGGCTTTAATTTATTGAGAGGTTTTTAGGTGGATTTTGAATGTTTTTACCCTCAAAATTTATTTTTAATGGCACAGAAGAAATTGTCTGACTTTTTTATAATAATGTTGATTCAAGACATACTGTAAGAACTGAAAACGTGTGCAAATGAACATATATCATTAATAAATAAATGATAAGAAACGGTTATGCTTCACTGATAAACACACTAATACATGATTAGTATAATATATATATTTTTAATAATGGTGGGAATGTATAAGCATCTGTATTTAAGTCTTGTAGATCTTGAAAACATATATGATAAGTTATATTGGGAAAAAACTGCTCAAGACATCAAATTAGGCTTTATATATATCCACTGTAGCACATTTGGAAGAACAGCAGAACATTGCTCCCTTTGACTGGAAAAGACTTGGGTTTATTTCTCATTGTGATGAGGGGAATCCTTATATGGGCTTTTTTTTTTTTTCAGTTGAAGGTGAGTTAGCCGATCTCATATGGTGGTAGCAGGGTTTTTCTTCCAGAAATGCGAGTTTTTCATCCCACATACAGACAAAATCGGCCTTCAGAACACACGTAGTTTACAGACAAAAAATACTGTTGTTGGTGCTGATGGGCAATAGGTGGCATTGATGGTAGTAGTGTAGTAGTTGGAGAATTAAGTAGTAGTAGTGGAAAAGGATGAGATGTATTTAGTGAAGTAGAGTAGTGTGTCCTCCCCTTTTTTCCACGATGAAAAAAGGAGGTGTTGCGTGATGATTATAATAATAATTAGCTCCACACACGAGCAGTCCCAAGACCTGTGATACAACTTTGTGTTGTGTGGGCAAGTGATTAGAAGTGAGAAAGGAATTTGTTAATGTGATTTTTGAAGGTCCGAAGATTGTGATCATTGGGGAAAACAGTATGGGCAAGACTGTTCTAAAGAGCAGTGGTAGGAAATGAAGGCAGAGGAGAAGTTGGTTTAATGAGCTTGGAGGTGAACTGTATATGGATGTTGAGTGTATGTATTCGTATATGAGTAGAGGACAGTGGAAAGATGGTAGTGGCTAGTTCAGTACAGCAGCACCCATGGAAATACCCATAGAAAATACATAATGCAGCAACAAAAATCCATCCCAGATGTGCAAGTAGTATTCTGTGTTTGGGTAGATTTGAGCTTTATAAAGTGTCAGGAGTCGAGTGGGAATGAAGTACTGCTTGGAACAAAAAAGAATACAACCTTTTTGGAAGCTGAAGAGGCTTTGAACCTGATGTGCTTATGCCCAGATAGATTAGGTGTGAGAGCTAACCCAAGAAGCAAAAACTGATTAGCAAGAGCAGAGCCTAACAGGAATAACAATAAACACAAATGCCCAGTGACCAAGATGGTGGGGGAGGGATGATACTGACCCACATAATAAAATAAATAAATAAATGCCACCTGTCATGTAGACAATTGTAGACTCTGATCCACTGAATTCATCAAAAATATTCTACAGAAGAATATATGTTATGTAAATAATGTTATTTCTTTCTTAAGTATAAAGAGCTAATAAGCCTCATTTTGGCAATGAAAACATTACTTAAATTTAGGGGATATTAAATCCCACATAGTTTTAAAACCGAATAAGAAACTCAAAGATTATTGTACTACGTACTAGGATCACTTGCATTGGCTAAATTGTGTCGCCGATACTTTATAGTTTACTATATTCGGCAAGAAACTCTCTGATTCCAAACTTTGAGTTTCTTATTTGGTTTTAAAACTATGTGGGATTTAATATCCCCTAAATTTAAGTAATGTTATTTCTTTCACTTTTTAATCACTTATTTATTCAAATGTAGAATAGATAATAGTTCAGATTATATTATAATAATATTTCCAAATTAACCATCCTACTCTAGTTAGTGTGATTGGAGTAAATGTATAATGCTCGAATGTTTAGGTAAATAATGGTGCTTCATAACCAACAACCACCGTTTTTAACTAGTGTGATCTCTAATTGTATTTTTGTAAAATAAGTTAACACAGCTTATTTGGTCTACACATTTGTGTGTTATTGTGACAACAGGTAAGCTTTATTAAATAAAAATTTCAAAAATACATTTCTAATATATCCTTTTTGAGGTTGTGATGCATTTGAATCATAGGATTTTTAAATTTATTTTCTTTTTTTATATAGAGTGCAATATCACTTTGAGATTTTATATTGATTTAAAAATGTTTATATTTTTATTTAGTTATCATGCAGTGTAACAAATAGTAATTTACATTCTTGTAGTCCAAAAATGTCCATGCAACTGTCTGGTGCAAAAAAAAAAAAAAAATTAAAACGAAAAAAAATATATATAATAAAATAAACAAGAAAAAAAATAGAAGAATGCAAGTTTACAGATTTGTTAAATGGCTAAGAAATGAAATAACAGAAGGTGAAGAGCCTGTAGAAGAGGATAAATCTGCTACTTCATCACAAGATATTAATACTATACTATATATTGCACTCTACTATTTCAAGAGACAATGATATACAAATTGGGGGAATTTTTTAAAATTTAATTGAATTTGCTAGCCATTATAATACAACTTTAAAAGAATGTATTGAAAAAAAAACAATAAAACAGCTTCAGTTTCATATTTTTCTCCCCTTATTTAAAATGAAATAATAAAATTGATTGGTGATAAAACTAGAAATGAAATAACATGCCAAATTAAAAAGATCAAAGTACCACACAGTTTTATTTGACTGCACTCCTGATGCCTTGAGGATAGAGCAGATGAGTCAAATGATTATACATTTATGTTGACTCTGATAGCAAGGTGATGAATCATCACTGACAATCAAAGAAAGCTTCATCAACTCATCCATTCAATGAAAAAAAAACAGGAGAAGGTTTAACGACTGAAATTCTATATAAACTAGAAGCAGATAAATTGGATATTGATACCAGATGACAAGGATATGAACAGTGCCAATATGGCTAGCAAATACAGAGGAGTAAAAGCACATACTTTGGAAATTAATAATTCAGGTCTATTTGTAACTTGTACAGCTCGTCATTTAAATTTGCTGGTGTCTCTGCTGTATCTACAAACACCAGAAATGGTCACTTTTTTTTTGGTACTTGGGAATTTATTTTAATTTTTCTCATTTTCTGCAATACAATAAAAATCTTAATGAAGTCTTTAAAATTATCAATTAATTATTTTTTTTTTTTTCTATACAAGGTGGTCATCAAAGACCAATGCAATGAATTTGCTATGTTTACAATTATCAATATCAAGTCTGCTAGAAGGTATATCAAATGTTAATTGTACTCTTTTCGTGTGGAATAAAATTCTGTGTTGCATTGAATAAACAAATAAAGCATTGGAATGGAGAAATATTGATAGACCATACAACAAAATTAATGAATGAACTACATGGTGCTTTACAAGGACTGTGATAAACAGGTTTAGAACAAAATATTCTGGAAGCAAGCAATTTGGCTGAAACCATGGGTATAGAGATTGGATTTCCTAATAAACAGAGGAGAGGAGTTGAGAAAATAGAAATAGATGAGGCACTGGATGAAGGAAGTAACATGACATCTGAAGAAGTATTTAAAATGCAGTTTTACAGCATATATCACTCATTTGCAAAAAGAATGATATAATTTAAAAAAAAATTGTTTTTGAGTTATCTGCAGAAATTGAAAGGGAACCTTGAGTTCTGTTTAGTGAAAGAGTGACATAAGTCATTCTTCCATAAATTGACATAAGTTGGCAATCATTTCCTCATAGGGAATAGTCATTTTTAAAAGAATATTGAGCATTTATTTTTATTGATGCAAAACTTTTAAACTCATTTCCTGAAAGATATTGTTTTTTTGCTTGATGCCGTTCTTGAAAATGCATATATGGCAGTCTGTTGTCTCAAACAGATTTATGTATGAGCAACTAAGAACTGTGTGTGAAGATTTTTACTTTCTCTATGGATCCTTTTAGAATCAACACATGTTGCTGATTTACAAAACCCAGCTGCAGATCTCACTATGAAGTATAGCAAATATTTAAATATGTGCAAACTAATGTGAAATTCAAAGCTTTAAGTAGAAGCCTCAAAACAAACACCAAACAATAAAACTGCAACTCTGCTTAATATATTGCAAGCTCTTCATGATTTTTGGACTAAATGAATCAGATCTGAATCTCATCGCTCTTCGAATATTCCTCACTCTTCCAGTCTGTATTGCTTCATATGAAAGAAACTTTGGTAAATTAAAATCAATTGTTAGGTATTTAAGATTGATGGACTACAGGTAACGATTAGCCAGTCTTTTCCTAGTTTCAGTGGAATATGAAAGCAATAAAAGTGTGCAGTTAAAATAATTATTTTCATTTAAAAATGCATATGCAATTTTATTAATATATAAATATATTAATAAAATATATAAAAGTTATTAATAATCTTTATTGTTTACATTGTATTCATTTTCATTATTATTTTCATAAAAAAATTAAGGGACCCCCAAAAAGAAAACCTTGCACAGAGCACAAGAAAGACCATTTGTGGTTCTGGGCAAGAGGAATATTGTCAGGTGAGGGGAGAGAAGGCATGGTCTTCCTGGAGATGAGACAGTAATGTATTTTGGTAGTATTAAAATTCACAAAGTTGTCCTCACCCCACTTGAGAATGGCAAACAGATAAGTGTTTAAGGCACAAGTTAAAGATCTTGAAGAATGAATTATGTCATCACTGCAAGGTTTTGAAAAATGAAAATAGATGTTGTAAATGAAACTTAGCAATAAGTTTAAGTTTATTGGTCCCCTATTTAGTAGGCTAGAGTCTTGTTTGTTATCGGAATTAACCAGACAAATCGCTCCAACTAAGAATGGCCATGCACCACCACCCACTGAATCCACAAAGAGGACTGCAGAGTTTGGTGGATAGAAGAAGGAGAGGCAATATGATCGAGACTTTTAGACTGTTGAGAGGCAGTTACAGAGTTGACACTGGGGAGTCCTTTCACTTGGTGGAACAGCAGGAAGGAGCGATGACAGGGGGGCCATCCATGGAAGTTACGAAAGGAAGCTGTGAGCAAGAGGTTGAGGAGTGGTTTCTTTGTGTGGAGAGTGGTTGAACCATGGAATGCATTGCCTGATAGAGTGGAGTCAGTGAGTTCAAGGAGTGGTATGATAGACTTTGCGTTTCCTAGGAAGGACCTCCCACGATGAGTCTCTTGACTCCATGGAGGCCTGAATAATAATAAGCTTAAGTTGTAAATTGGCAGAATCAAAGGATGTATATGAAGGCAATTTGAAGTAAAATCCAGTGTAAAGTAAGGTTGCATGCTATGACTGCTGTTATTCATCATCTGTATGATTGCATTATAAAGGAAAGTAGTACATTAAGCCTATTAACAAACTCTCAGTTATATACTCAGTTCATACTTCTAAATAAATCTACTAGAAGTAGTAAAAAATTTGGAATGAAAATCAGCATTAAAAAAAAGACAAAAACTATAAAATTAGACAGGAACAATGAAAACATTATCTGCATTCTCAGTGATGAACCTGTAGAAGATGCAAAATATTTTAGCAGATTAGTCAGAATTTTTAGTGAAGAAATGAAATATGGAAATAAGAGAATAAGCAAAGCTAGAAAGACAACAATTGAATAAATTTATGTAAGAAAATAAAAAATACAGAGAAAGAAATTAGCAAAAACACCAGACTAGCAGTATATAACACTGTATTCAAACCAATTTTAACTGATTAAGAATAATCATCTGATCAACAATTATAGACATGAGAGTTGTGAGCAAAACCAGGAGAGCGAACAGAAGGTTAGTAGAAATGAAGTTATTGGAAAACAATTTGATATTATTAACATTTGATAATGGATATGTCTAGCTAATCTAGGGTAGTAGTTTGATCACTTGAACAGAATGGAAAAGTTGGCAAAACAGGTATTCACTGAATGAAGAGCAAGAAATAGATTCCAAAAACAAGATATATGTGGAATTAATAGTGGCTTAGAAAACTGAAATGTAAGTGCTAACATTATTGGAGACCTGATAAATAGCAGATTAATTTGGAAGAAAACTGTATAACAAGCTAGTAATAATGCTGCTAGTTGGTAATGGAATGCTCCCTATGAGGATAGGGTTGAAGGTGTGTGGTTGCAAAATTTAGTTGATAAGCAGAGGGGCATGATAGAAACTTTTAAGATATTAAAGGGGTTTTATATAATTAACACAAAGAAAATTTTTCATTACATACAATAGAGAGAGAACTAAAGGTTATTTGTGGAAGTTGTGTAAGAGTGTGGTTAGCAGGGGTGTACAGGTTGGATTTTTTGCATGGAGAGTGGTGAATGAGTGGCATGGATTGCCAGGATTAGTTGTGAGTTTAAGGAGGGGTATGATAGGCTTTGTGTGTATGACAGTTAGTCTGGGTCTCCCACAATGAGTCTCTGGACTCCATGGAGATACCATATAATAGTGATAATGAATATTACTATTATTGACTATTATAATAGCCTCTACAGTTCTTGATTTTACATGTTAGGTAATGATGATGATAGATTTCTTTTTAAATGTGACACTTGTAACTATGGGGGGGGGGGACTTGAAGCTCTCTAATAGTTTATGTCACAGAGATAATTTGGCCCAAAAGTTACATAAAATGTGTTATAGTCAAATCTCACTATAACAAACATTGCTGTCTTAAAAGAAATTGACTATAGCAAGCAAAAATTACAACAAATTTAAGGTAACCCGAGAGGTTTAAATGCAATATGTACATACAGCATTTATTTTCTTAAAGATGTATGCACATATTTTAAAGCTGTCAATACTGTGTTATAACATTAAGATTGTGATGCCCTGTGTTGTTTTCAAAACCTTATACACACACATCTCATCTGTATTATTAAAGCCACTGTTCTTTTTTATCTGGGTTCTTTATTGCATTCATGCATGTTCACTGGATTGTCCATTATGCTTTTCACACAAATATGTGATATGTGCAATGGTAACTTGTGACTTATTTTATTTTTTTTACAGCTCTTAATGGACATACATCTTATTTCATACTAAGTGCCTCAACTTACTGATGTAATTAATATAAAAGTATATTACTGATACTGTGAAATTACTGAGTATTCCAATACACAGAGCACTAGTGTGTTATAAATTCTACAGCCTATTACATGGATGAATATAAAAATGTTATCTAATTGTTGACCTTATAAATTTATTTTAAAGTTCAATTTATTCCACAGATAAAGAAGAATGGCAAAAACTAACATTTTTGAAAATAAGAAATGATATAGAAAAAGAAGTTATGAAAGAAAAAGATGAATTTAAGAAGAAGTTAGCAGAAGATGTACAAATCACATTACAGTCAATCAAAGAGGAATATGAGAAAAACATGGAAGTAAAATTACAGAAGGTAATTTTAATTTCAGGTGTATTTAATCAGCTAAACTATCTGTGGAATGACCTGTTTATTTTCAAATTTAAATATGCATACTTTGTAATTAGAAATGTGAATGAATTGTACATAATTACTGTTGTGGATACCAAGTTGTAAATTTGAGTTAGTTAAATTATACATTTTGCCATTTTTTAACTTTTTCAATTCTTCGAGTGCCATCTCCTATTGGAGGTTGGCGACCACGTTGGCAAATTTTGAGCGATCATCAGCCACTCTGAACAGTCCCACAGAGCTCATGCCAATCCACTGTCTGATGTCTGCCAGCCAAGATTTTCTTTGTCTTCCTTGTCCTCATCTTCTATTTATCTTCCCTTTTACGATCAATTGAAGTATTTCATTTTTCATTATGTAGTAGATGACCACGATATGTAGTTTTTCTTTTTTTTATGGTATCTAAATGTTCACGTAATTTCCCCATTTGTTCCAGTACTTCTTGATTGGACGTTTTTACCGTCCATGGGATTTTTAACATTTGTCTGTATAACCACATCTCAGAAGCTTCAAGATTTTTTATTGATGTTGTCTTCAAGGTCCAAGTTTCTGCATTGTACAAATGCAGAAACTTGTACAGGCAATACAGACCATGCATAGCATTTAATCATGTGTACTCTAAGCTCTAAATTCAAATTGCAGTACATAGTGTTGATTTCATCAGGAGAAAGTTTTTTCTTGCCATTTCAATTCTAACTTTTATTTCCATTTCTGGATTGCATTCTTCATTTAACCAGCATCTGAGATATTTAAACTTTTCATGCTTTCTATTTGTTTCCCACTTAAAGAAAGTACTGAATTAGGTTTCTTGCTTATGACCATGAATTTAGTTTTGGTGATTTTTATTTTTAATCCCATTTTTTCTCTCTTCCTTCACTAGTTCCAGAAGATTTTGAAGATCCTGAATATTGTCAGCCAGGAGAGCTGTGTCATCAGCATATCGAATGTTACTGATGATTTCACCATTTACATTAATCCCTTCCTCTCTTCCTTTTAAGATTTTTTGAAATATGTCTTCTAAGTATATGCTAAAAAGAAGAAGCAACAACACGCATTCTTGCCTTACTCCTCGTTTGATATTAATGGAGTCTGTAATAATGTCATCAACTCGAACAGATGCTTTTTGGTTCCATTATAAGTTTTCAATGATCCTGATGTCTTTACCATCTAATCCAATTCTTTTTAATCAATCATTTTAGTATGTTAGACTTTCAAATGCTTTCCCAAAGTCGATGAAGCTAATGAATACTTCTTTGTTTTGGTCACTACATTTTTGGAATAAGATTTGAGAACAGAAAAGAGCCTCTCTCATTTCCAAACCATTTCTAAATCTGAATTGAGTATCACTGATGGTGTCTTCACATTTTCTATATATTCTTTTTTAAATTATTTTCAGAAACATTTTGAGAACATAACTTGTTAGACTGATCATTCTATAGCCATTACATTTGCATCTGCTTATTAGGTAGCATGATAAAGGTCAACCAGTAACCAGTCTTGAGGGATTATGTGTGTATCATAGATCTTATTAAATAGCTTTACTAATACAGTAATGTTTCGCCTTCTAATAACTTTACTGTTTCTGCTGGTATTCTATCAGGGCCTAAGGCTTTACCATTTTTAGCTGAGTTCAGCACACATTCTACCTCTGATCTTAAAATGTATGGACCTTCCATCTGTTCATAAGTATTTTTTGGGTTTTGTCTGTTATCAGTAAAGAGTTCTTTTACATATTTCACCCATTCTTGCTTTTTTTTTCATCCTTTTTGGAATATTATTTCTCCCTTTTTGTTTCAAAGGATACATAGTTATTTTTTCATAAATATACCTGAGGTCTTCAGTTTTTTATGTAGATTAAAACTTTCATACTTTTCCTGTAGAAATTCTCTTTCTTTACATTTTTCATTCATACAGATTTCTTTTGCTTCTTTGATCTTGTCTTTAATAATTTTCTGAACCTCTTTATATTTTGTTGGACTATGATTTTTATGTGATCTGCATTGATCCATGAGAGAAAAAATTTGTCAGTTATCCAGTTTTTTTTATTTTTTTTATTGCTCTATCAGGACACAAGATATTGGTACATTTCTCTATGAAGACAGATTTTAATTTGTCCCATGATTCATCAACCCTCATGATGTCATCATTCTTGATAAGTGCTATCTCTTGACTCGGTTTCCCCCCCCCCCTTATTTCTGGGTTTTTTAACTTTCCTAGATCAAACAAACTTAGCAAGTAATCAATTTGGTTTCTGACTATATTTGCATTATTATCATGTGGTGATCACCAAGTATATAGCCTGCAGGATGGTAGCTTAAACCATGTGTTTGTGATTGTTAGTTCCTCTTCTTGGCAAAATTGAATAAGACTGTCTCCTCTCTCATTTCTTGTTCCCAGCCCATGTTCACCAACTATATCTCCACTTCTTACTTTTCCAACTTTAGCATTGAAATCGCCCATGATGATGTTAATATCATGTTTCTTTGTTTTCCATTAGTTCTTTTAATTGATCATAAACTTTGATCCAAGTATCATTCTTGTCAGCAGTAGGGGCATAGACCTGTATAAGATTAATATCTAGTGGGTGACCTTTCAGTTTTAATAACATCTTCCTATCTGAGTAGAGGATGAAGGTCAACAGTGACTTATTGGCATCTTTGTTTATTATTATTCCGTTTTGATGATTGTTTTCACTACTTCCAGAGTGGAAAATTGTCATGTCATTAACTTGAGTTTTGCCTGATTCTGACTACTATCTTCACTCATTCCTAAAATTCCAATTCCAAGTCTTTTCATTTCCTGGATAGCATTTCTTAGCTTACCTGCTTCATACAGGGTTCTGACATTCCAGGTTCCTAGTTTTAGTGGACACACCATTTTGAGCCCAGAGATTTTTTGTACTCCTGTCCCATTTAAGGAATGCCTGGAACTTGGGGCCATTTGTGTAGATTTGCTCTTTTGTAGCTTTTCAGTTACATTACATTAACTTTGTCTCATGGAGAGTTCTAAACTTTTACTAACAAAAAAGAAATTGTCTTTAATTGGTTCATACCAATCAATGGCCTCAAATAAATAATTCCCTTAAACCTTTCCTATTTATGCTATTAGAGAAAATGTATTAAAAAACCAAAAAGAGTGAGAAAAAAAATAAGTTCAATGTCAAGCAAAAGAACACAAAATGTAGTCAGCAGTTATAATATAAAATAAACAATTCACTCATACAATTGCAAAATCAAAAGAATAAATATAAATTGGATTCATCAGTGGCCATTGAATATGTATTGATCATCTTCTGATGAATCTGGAAAAAAAAAAAACCTGCAAATGGGGAATATATATACAGAGGTTTTTCTAAAGAAAAATCTTCACATAAACGTGAATCTGATAAAGACATATACTAGGTAAAGCATGCATTAAAACATTTACAACTCACACTTCAGTTTTTAAAAAAATCCACCTTTGGCCCCAGCACACAATCCTGCTTGTTTTGTGTATCATGCATTATGTTTGTCACCATCAACCCAAAGCCTATTTTTTTTTCTTTAATATTAATCTCACTGTTAATGTGAATCTTCTTTTCAGAGTTTGAAAACAAGAACCAGACCTTAGAGACCCAGTGACAAACTCTGAGAAAATATTGAGTAATTCACCCAGAGAGGCATTGGGTGAAGTTGTTTGCAAGGATACAAAAATCTGAACTTCAGGGTGGACTTAAGAAGTAAAAGAGGCAGTGCTGGAAAAGAAGAAAGCATATCAGAAGTTTTTGGCAAGTAAGTCAGTATGTGTTATGAGGGATTACAGGAGTGGAAAAAAAAAACAGAAGAAAGCTAAGCTGTGTGTAAAAGTACCAAAAAATAAAAAATTCATAGGAAGAATTGTAAGAATCTAAAAGGTTCTGGATGCTATTAAAAAAAAAGATTACAAATGAAGGAAGGTGTTAAGGAAAAAAAATCAAAGATAATAAAGGTGACCTAAAAATAAAAATATTCTTGTCGTTAGTAATAATTATTTTAATAGGTTGTTGTTAAATGTCTTCGAGAGATCAATATACTCTTTAAATATAATTGCTAAAAAATTTGGAATGTAAATATCAACAGACAAAACAAAAATCATGGCTTTTAAAAAGGACCCAGTCAGAAGTGTTATTTATTTTCACAGTATTGATGATGACACAGAATGAGAAGAAAATAACATTTATTAATTTATTTGCTGATATTTCACTGGTATTATATCCAGCATCTTCAGAGCACAAAAATAGTTTGCCACAGTACATGAAACAACAATTTGATATAACAGTGGGACCTAGTTTAAAAACATTGTAACGGATAACACAAGGAACTAAAGCCTTAATTAGGTGCTATCTATGTTGGAAAAAGAGAGAGAGAGAGAGAGAACAAATATTAATTAGATCTTAAAAATGACTGTTTCCCAGATTTTTGGTAAATTTATACAGACATAATTGTTGAGGTTTGGAGTATGGTTTAAAGCTTCTGTTGATTCCAAAAACAATCTTTCTCTCTCTGACTTATGACGTCTGTGTAGCACTTTTGTTTTTCTTCCATCTGATCTTGTGTAAAGGTGTATCCAAGGCATGGTCTGCTAGACCTGACTTGCCATAATAATACTGTCGGATGCATTTTTTATGATCGTGATCCCACTATCTCTCAAAAGAATAACATTTGCAAATTACTGAAAAAGTCACTTCCTGGTCAAAAGAAACAGTTAACAAACTCAAGCCTTTTCATGTTAAAACAGCCAAAATATATAGAGCACCTAAAATTCACGAACAAGGTACACCCCTATGCCCTATTGCGGATAGTATAAACAGTCCCACATACAAACTTGCTAAACATTTAGCTAAGTTACTAGCCATCCTCACAAATAATTTGCGGATAGTATAAACAGTCCCACATACAAACTTGCTAAACATTTAGCTAAGTTACTAGCCATCCTCACAAATAATTCTCCCTCCTTTATTAAAAATTCTGTTCACTAAAAAAGTATTTTAGAAAACCATATTTTAAAAAGTTCAGACGTAATGATTAGTTTTGATATCACTTCGCTATTTACATATGTACTGTTAATTGAAAAAAAAAACCTTGATTTACTAAAGTCACATTTCCTCCTAGATATATTTGAAACATTTAAATTTACAGTACATGCAGGTTATTTTACATGGAAAGGGAAGATATACAAACAACTAGATGGGACATCAATGCTTTCCCCCTTTTCTCCCTTTTAGCTTTCTGCACAGAACACTTGGAAACGCTAGATATGAATACAGCTACTCTCAAACCAGTGATTTGGCTACTCCATGTTGTTGATGATGTGTTTGCTACTTGGCCACATGTTTTAGACTCATTGGATACATTTTTTTGTGCATTTAAATAACCAACATCCTAAAGTCCATTTCACATGGAACAAGAAGCTAATCACTGTCTGCCCTTCCTGGATACGTTAATTACATGACTTCCAGATGGATCCTTATCTTTTTTTTATAGAAAACCAACACATACAGGGAGATATTTACATGAACAGTCACAACATTGTCCAGCTCAACAGTGATATTCTAAAAACACTAACTCACAGAGCTAGAGCTATTTGTTCCAAACAATGCTCTTACTGCTGAACTCAGTCACTTATATCACACCTTCTTAGCCAATGGCTATAATCTCCATAGGATATAAAAAATACTAAATACTCCCCAGAAATCCTGTCCATTGCCTGCCACACACGACTGCAGCGAACTGTTACCATCCCATACATTCAAGGCACTTCTGAAAAGATATATAGAGTTTTAAATAAATATCAGCTATACACCATATTTAAACTTTATGTCAAATTGGCAACTCTCATCCGTTCACCAAAGGACAAACTCTCTTCTTTATCACATCCAGGAGTTTATGAAGTATCCTGGTTCTTGTGATTGGGCTTACTATGGACAGACAGGAAGAACTATTGACATTCGCCTTGGTGAACATATTATCATTATGGCAAATCGGGTCTAGCAGACCATGCCTTGGATATCCCTTCACACAGGATCAGATGGAAGAAAACAAAAGTGCTACACACTTTTGTTTTCTTCCATCTGAATCATAAGTCAGAGAGATTGATTTTGGAATCAGCAGAACTTTAAAACATACTCTAAATCTCAACAAGTATGGCTGTATAAATTTACCACAAATCTGAGAAGCATTCATTTTAAAATCTAGTTAATATTTATTTTCTCTCTTTTTCCAACATAGATGGTGCCTAACTAGGACTTTAATTCCTTATGTTGTCCATTAGAATTTGTTAAACTAGTCCCACTGCTACAACAAATTGTTGTCATACTGTGACAAACTGTGCTTGTGCTCTGAAGATGCTGGATATAATACCAGTGAAATATCAACAGATAATATTATTTTCTTATCATTCTGTGTTGTCATCAATATTTTGAAAATAAAGAACATGTACTGTGAGTACTGTGAACACATAAGCTTTTAAAGGCGTTACAGTTAGAAGTAAAATCATGATTATAAATAAATTTTAGAACAAATTAACTGCTTCAAATACCTCAAATATGCCTGTATTGTATACAAAAGAAGCTGACATTGATAACAAAATTTCAAACTTCTTAAAGATAACAGCAGTGCTTAATAATATTTTCAAACTTAAGTTTAAAGACTTACAAAAATAAGAGTTTATAAAGTTTTGGCAAACCTTCTCTACTGTACCGAGATGAATTATGGACCATAAAAATTGCAGAATAAAACAGAATAGAAACTAGAGAAACGAAATTCTCACGAAGGGCAGCAGACTATACTCTCTCAGATGAAAAAAGGAACAGAAATGCACAATGAACTAAAAATAGAACTCAGTGACAAAATATACAAATACTGAAAGAAGTGGATCAAACATATTGAAAGAATGAACAGTTCAAGACTATCTTCAAAAATTATTGAAACAGCTACTGTTTTAGAGTAACACTTCAGTTTAATGTAAACCAAAATAATCACTTGACGTTTAGACCTTCACATTAAGGTCATCATCTGGAGTATACGCATATATACAAAGAAACAAGCTGCACTACAATCTGCATGGTATGCTAAAGTTACATTGATTTGATCAACCAATGGCTATAATCCATAATTTTTGAAGATGTAAATTGATCACCGTGTAAGCATGAAGGAAAGGAGTTTAAGACTATCCAAAAAGATAATACTCCAATACCAAGTGACATAGAATTCAGGGACAATCAAGGAAAAGGTGGAAGGAGACTGGAACAGGCCAGTGGGCCAAAATTCCTTATAGGATGATGATAAATAAGATAAGCAGTGATAGAAGAAACAAATTGTATTCAAGAAAAATGAAATCAGAAGTACATAGCATGAGGTGTAAAAAGTCATCAGACACTTGAACTGGAGAAAGGCAGCTGGAGTTGATGATATTCAAGCAGGAATACTCAAGTATGGAAGTATAAAAGTTTTACAATGGCTACATGGAATTAATTCAGAAAGCCTGGTCAGAAGATCAAATTGCAGATAGTGGTACACACTTTTATTAGTATCCATCTATAAAAAAATTAAATGAAGCTGAATTTGAGAATTCCAGTAAATTTTCCTCTTAGTGTTCCAGATAAATTTTATGCCTGCATACTTGAGAAGAGGCTAAGATTAATTGTGGAGGAGAACTTAGAGAGAAGAACAAACTAGGATCAGTCCAAAAGTTAGCAGGAACAGATTTTTATTTTAAGATAAGCAATGCAGCTGAAAAACATGAGAAATATAACATGGATCTATATTTAAGTTTTTTAACCTGGAAAAGGTATACAACAAGTTACCAAGAAAATAAGCTTTTCTGAATACTACAGTTGTGTGGTAAAATGGGATATTTTATGGACTCAATCTTCCCCAATTCTGACTGATGATCAATGCATTGATCATCAGTCAGAACTGAGGAAGATGGGCAGATGTAAAATTTGCTACATGACAAGGGCAAACACTATTTCCACCCTTATTCATCATCTACATTGGTTTCCAAAGGAACAAAGAGAAAAATCATGATAACTCGGGAGAAAAGGAAAAAACATCTGAAAGTCAGGTAATTAAAAGTTAAGGTAAAAAGTTATGTAAATAGTGATGCTGAGTCTGATTCACATAAAAAAAGAGTGGCACTGTCAGTGGTATATGCAAATGAGTCATGGCATAAATGCAGGTGTTTTGGAGTGGTTTTCCATTTTGTGTCTGGAGTGAGAAAAAGACATTTTATTATAGCAGAATTCTTGGATATGACTGCAAGACGTCATTTAACTAATGAATTTAGGTGGCGAACTATTGTAAGACATAAGGCTGGCAAGAGTCAGGCAAGATAGCCAGATGGTTGCATGCGAGTTGTTCCGTGGTTCACAGACTGTGGAACCAATTCCAACAGTCACAAACAGTGAAGGAAGGCCACGGGCCACAACTGCAGTGGGAAACTGATATCTCTAATTATTTACTTGCCAAAACAGGAGTGCTACCTTGAATCAGCTATGAAATGACCTCACATCAGCTACAGGAACATTGGTATCTGCTTACACTGTGTGCAGAAGGCTTCATGAAGATGGTCTCTATGCTAAGCAACCAGTAGTCTGTGTGTCCCTATTTTCATGTCACTGGTAAGAATGTTTGAAATGGACTAGGCTCATGTCAGCTGGACCCAAGATCAATAGGGGTTGGTATTGTTTAAAGACGAGTCTTGATTTGTTCTACAAAGTGATACCAGGCATGCTCTGACCTAGAGAGAACCAGAAACACATCCTTCTAATATCCATGAAAGGGATACTTATGGTGGAAGTAGTGTGATGGCTTGGGAAGGTATCTCATTGGGTTAACTCACTGATTTGTATGTTCTTCCAAGCAGAACCATTAATGCTGTAACTTATAGAGCAAGGTATTGGACCCATGTGTATATCCATAGGGAAGACATTTATTTACCCTACAAGACAATAGTGGTCGTTTTCATCAAGCAAAACTCATGGATTAATATCTTTAAGAAGAGACTTTAGTATGTATGGGCTGGCCAGCCAAGTCTCCTGGCTTTAATCCTATTGATTGGATTTTAACAGTATAGATGTGAACACAGATTGATAAGAAAATAACTATTTATTAACTTAAACGCTAATATTTCGCTGGTATTATATTCAGCATCTTCATAGCATACAAACAAAGTTTGTTATACTAGCAAGACAACAGCAATCTGGTGTAACAGTGGGACTAGTATGAGTAATTGTAGCATGCAACACAAAGACTGAAGTCCTAATTAGGAGCCATCTAAGTTATAAAAATAAAAAAAAAAAAGATATTAATTTGGTCTTAGGATGACTGTCTCCCAAATCTTTGGTAGATTTATACAGCCATAATTGTTGAGGTTTGGAGTATGTTTCAGAGCTTCTGTTGATTCCAGGAACAACCTCTCTGACTTGTAAAAGCTTCTACATAATACCAGCAAAATATTAGCATTTAAGTTAATAAATAGTTATTTTCTTATCTAAGATATCTAGGGTGCTTAACAAACACCAACTATGCACTTTATTTAAACCTTATATGAAATGAAATTGGCAACTTTCATCCGTTCACCTAAGGACAGATTCTCTCCTTTATCGCATCCAGGAGTCTATGAAGTGCCCTGTTCATGTCATCAAGCCTACTATGGACAGACAGGAAGAACTGTGGACATCCGCATCGGCGAACACAAAAAATATATCTGGCACTTTCGCTATGGCAAGTCTTGTCTGGCAGACCATGCTTTGGATACCCCTGCACACAGGATCAAGTGGAAAAAAACAAAAAGTACTGCACAGAAGCTTTTACAAGTCAGAGAGGTTGTTCCTGGAGTCAACAGAATCCCTGAAACATACTCCAAACCTCAACAAGTATGGGCTGTATAAATCTACCAAAGATTTGGGAGACAGTCATCCTAAGACCAAATTAATTTTTCTTTTTTTTTTAACTTAGATGGTGCCTAATTAGGACTTTAGTCTTTGTGTTGCACACTACAATTATTCATACTAGTCCCACTATTACACCGGATTGCTGTTGTCTTGTTACTGTAATAAACTTTGTATGCTCTGAAGATGCTGGATATAATACCAGCAAAATATTAGCGTTTAAGTTAATAAATAGTTATTTTCTTATCAGTCTGTGTTCACATCTATATTGTTAAAATCCAATCAACATGCGTGACGAACACATACCTTTCCACACGATTAATCCTATTGAGCATGTCTGGGATGCTGTAGGTATGAATTGATTGAGAGAGAGAGAGAGACCAAATAGAACAACTAAAAGAAAGGAGAGTGACTCAAAGTAAGCAGAAGAAGAGGCCAAACCCAGTTAGGGGATTATGGAAGAACCACCTCCCTTGCTATCCAGTTGATAGCCTCTGTGGCCCTGTTAGTCCATGGGTCCTTATTCAGTATATTTGGATAACCCTGCCATATCTGGTAGGATCCACCATCCAGGAGGACACACCCTCTAGGGATTGCAGGGGTCCCTGAGAGATAATCACTTATTTAATTCTGGATCTGGGCAGTTTATAAGCTTTTCTTAATACTATGGCTAATGTTTATCCTATTTAAGAAGATTGAAGAAGCTATGTTTAACTAGTTATATATTAGTGTATTTATCAACCTGTGTGTGTGTGGGGGGGAATGTATGCTTTTTATAATATGTCTTATAATATATCTCATCATCAATTTCCTGATATGTATCCTCAAAGGGGTGTTAAAGCTACTGTGATATCACTACATGATACATATACATTACTATTAATCTCCTATCAACAATTTTCCTCAAAATTTATCCATTACTTGTCAGCACTCCAATATTGTTGTATCTAAAATTTCGTGCTTCTAAGGCACTTTTGACTGAATCAGTCCATGGAGACCTTGTTCTTCCTTTGGGTCTCTTTCCTGCTATCTTTGCATCAAACACCTGTTTTGCAAACCTGTCCTCGCCCATTTAAGTGACCATACCACCTTAGATTAACCCTGCTCACACATTCTTAAATACTAACAATGTCAAGTTCATTTTTAATATGATTATGCCATTGATGCCATCTGTTGACTCCTAATTTTTCTTATTAACATCATATCTGTGGTCTCTCTAGTTCACTCCAGAGTCTCTAGTTTATAATGTGTCTTGAATCACTTTTCTGAAAAAAAATCAAAAACAATTGCTTCTCTGCCATTATAAACAAATATGAAATAAAATCCTCAGGTCTACACATATAACTTTATTAAAGCATTTCTGTATTCTGATTGGCTCCAAAACATCACTGGATGGACAGGATCAGTGATGTGTTACAAGGTGACAACTCTGAAAAAAAAAATTAAAAAATATTTAGGTTAGAACCAATATAAAGAAATATTTTGGGCATATAAATACTTATTTCTCATCTTTCTAAGTTTTAATATCCACTATTAATGGTCTTCTTCTTTAAATCATATTTCCTAATGAAATTAAGTGACCACCTTTGCAAATTTACTTCTGTTTTTAGTGGCTCTATGTTCAGTTTAGTCCAGTTTTTTATATTGTCTAGCTGTGATATTTTTCTTCTTCCAGGCTTTCTCTTTCCATTGATTTTACCTTCTAATATTACCTGGAGAATGTTTTATTTATGGTTTCTCATTAGATGTTCAAAGTAGGCAGTTTTTCTTCTTTTCGCAATATTGATTAATTCTCAATTTTTATTTATTCTTCTCAGTACCTCTTCATTCTTTATTTTATCTGTCATGGAATCTTGAGCATCCTAAATATCCACATTTCTAAGGCTTCCAGTTTTTTTTATTGTAGCACTTCATCATTCATAATCGAATTTCAATGTGTAAGCCGTTGCTACATAAAATGGGTTTTATGTTGATAAAGGACTGTCTTGCAATTTCCGTTCTTGATCTTATCTCCATTTCACAGTACAAACTTTCATGCCAGGATCCCAGGTATTTGAATTTGTTCACTTATTTGATTTTATTTCCATTTAGAATTTAGTCATTTGTTATCAAAGGGTTATTGCTTATTATCATAAGTTTTGTTTATTTCATGTTAATTTTTTGGCCCATTTCTGTACTTTCTTTGTTGACACATTCTAGGAGTAGTTGAAGATCTTGATTATTTGTTGTAATTAAAGCAGTATCATCTGCATAGCATACATTATTTATTAATTGGCCCTTTATGATTACTCCTTTCTTTCTTCCTTCTAAGGCCTTGAGAAATAAGACTTCTGAGTAGATGTTAAACAGAAGTGGAGCTAGTACACATCCTTGTCTCACACCTCTTTCAATTTTGATATTGCTTGTCCTGATGTTATCTGTGGACAGATGCAATCTAGCCTCACTAGAGGTTTTTAATGATTCTAACATCCTTATCATCTGGGCCTAGTTGTTTTAAGATGTTTATTATGCTAGACCTTATCAAAAGCCTTTTCCAAAACAACAAAACAATGTAAATGTTAGTTGTTGAAAGTTTTTCACTTTGTTATGCTATAAATTAAAGATACCAAGAAATTATATACTTGGTTTAAGTTTAATCCTTTATCCAAGTGTAAGCAAACAGAGTTTGCACCTGAAGTATCTTCAGGACCGGGGCAATTCGTGGTAAAGGTGGTATGACTTCACATCACTTGCTTTAATATCCCATACTACACTATACTTACACTTGGATAAAGGTTTAAACCAAGTATATAATTTCTTGGTATCTTTAATTTATAGCATAACCAAGTGAAAAACTTTCAACAATAACTATCTCTAATCCAGAGTATTATAATAATAAGGTGAAACACCTTTTGGCAACTCATATATAAAAATATGACTTCTGCATTACTTCAACCTTGGTATCACCTCACCCTGGGTCTGGCTCCCATTGATGAGACCTCACTAAAGGTCAAAACCAGTCTGGGTAGTGACCCTTCCCATAATGCATGGCATTATAAATGTCTGCAAGGAGATGTGCTTTGCATTATGAGATACTAAGGCAAGTGATGTGAAGCTTACACTTGGATAAAGGATTAAACCAAGTATATAATTTCATGGTATCTTTAATTTAAATATAAATGTTAGTCTGTTGTTCTCTGCATCTTTCTGTGCTAAGATATGTGAGCAGAAAAGTGCTTTTCTTTTTGCAAGGTTTTGCACTAATGAGATCATCACATTTTTAGTATATTCTGTTATGAATAATTTCTAGGAATATTTTGAGAGTCTGGCTCAATTAGGCTAATCAATCTAAAAATCATTACAAGTGTTTGTATTAAGTTTTTAGGCAATTCAATGGAGATTGAATTCATCCAGCCAGAGTATAGTTTACCAGTGTCATAAATTTTGCTGTATAATTTTATCAATATTACTGTCATTGATTAGTTTAATCATTTCTGCTGTAGTTCATCAGGTCCACATGCTTTACCATTTCTTGATAATTTGGTCATCTTTACTACTTCAGACTTCAAGATAGGTGAGCCTGTGACTATATTCCTTGAATTTGTTAAGTCTCGTCTGTTATCAGAAAATAGTGCCTTAATGTATTCAGTCCAAACTTGTCCTTTTTTTAGATGTTTCTAAGATTATCTCTCTCTTTCTCCTTTATTAGTCCTAAGTATCATGTCATTTTTTCATCAATCCTGAGAATTCTTTACTTTTTTGGGGAAGATTGAAGTCATCGTGTTTTTTTTTTTTTTTTTTTTTTTTTTTTTTTTTTTTTTTTTTTTAAGGAATGCCAGTAACTCTGAGCTATTGTTCTTATTGTGTTTGCCTTGTGGTTGGTCTGGAAATGTTGAATGCAGTAGTTTCCCTTCTTGCTTTCTGCATTGCAGTACTATGGCCATTAAGGAAGTTCTATCCATGCCCCCTAGGTATCCAATTTTGAACCTTGCCAGTGTCATTCATCTTCAGCCTCAAGATCAGTAATGGTGTATGCTGCTGCCTGTAACCATGGAGGTTGATTCACCATATCTGGCTACTCCCTCTGCATAAGATGAAATGAAATAGCAAAATAGGAAAGATTCACCCTGGCCCTCAAATACTCTAATGGCATTGGGGGAGGGGAGAATAAAAAGAAAAGAAAGAAGGGGAGGGCCCAGTCTACAGATAATGTAACAGATGTATATCACATGAAGTAAGGCATGGTCCAGCATCAGGTACCTCAAGTTTGCCACTTCTGTACTCACTAAAGTGAGCTCTTGAGGTCTATTAATAGTCAAATGCTGCATATTTCATCACTAGATATGAAAATATTTGCTAATTACCACTGCCTTGCATATCAGTTTTAGGTTGTCATGTCACAATTAATTAGTTACCTCACAACATGACTGAATGCTCTCTAATTTCCATTATCCTCATATTGGTTGCATTCTGTTATGACAAAATTAGTGATAATCAACACAACAAACATTTGTAATGATCAACATGTCCTAATAGATGATATAAGTAAGGTTCTTTTTTCTTAGATGATCTCCCCATGGCTGAGAACTTGTGGCCAGTGTATTCATCCTCTCCATTTGTCTCTGTCTTCTGTCATTCTAAGTGCATTCTCCAACCTTAGTCTAGTAAGAGCAAGAATTTTATCTAGCCATCTCCCATTGGACGTGCCTCTTCTTTTTCCTCCTAACTTCTTGCTCTGCATGAAGAGTTTTTCAGTGTTCTTTCCCTTTCTTCTTGAGATGTGTCCAAAAATATCTTGAGGATTCTTCTCTTCACCATTTTGCAGAGACTCATTTCAAGATTTATTTAATCTCTTATGCTCAGGTTGGTTCTTTTCTCTGTCCAAAGAACTTTAAGCATCGTTTTCTGGGCTCGCATTGCAAAAGCATTGATCTTAATTGTTGAAAATTTATTTATCACTAGGTTAGACTATAATAGATTTAGTTTAATCCTTTATCCCAGTGAGAGCAAACAAAGTTTGCGCCTGAAAATATTTTCAGGACTAAATATAGTGTTGTACTATCTTATCCAGTAAGTAGTGCAAGAAGTGCCTGGTAGCTTGCTCCACCTTTGCCACGAGTTGCCTTGGTGTTGCACTACTTACTGGATAAGATAGTACAACACTATATTTAGTCCTGAAAATATTTTCAGGCGCAAACTTTGTTTGCTCTCACTGGGATAAAGGATTAAACTAAATCTATTATTGATCTTAATTGTTTTGTTCAACATCCAAGACTCTGAGAAGACCAAGGATCTGACCAGTCTGATCTTTGTGTTGATAGATATTTTTCTATTCTTCCAGATCTTCCCATTGTAATCAGTCTTCTTACTTCCTCCATATGACTTCCATTGGCAGTGAACCCAAATGGATAAACTGATGAACTTTTATCTATGTTAATAAGCAGTCCTGAAGTATTTCCATTATGATTCCTATCTAGGATTTACTGATGTTGATCGTGAGTTCATATATCAAACTATGTCATTCTATTCTTCCAAGGAGTTCATTCATGTCCTTTTCATTTTTTGTTATTAGTACTATCATCAGTATATCTTAAGTTATTGGTTCTTGAACTGTCTATCAATATGCCTCTATTCCAGTCATCCAGAAATCTCTTGATGATCTCCTCACCATAGAGATTGCATCTAGAAGATAGAACACATCCTTGCCTCACTCCTCTTTGTTAGCAGAACCACTCTGATAATGTGTTATCAGTTCTTATTGCAGTTTGGTTATTGTTGATAAAGTTGACCTAACTGGATAAGATGTTGGGGAAAGCTAGACTTAGACATTATTTCCCACATCAGTTTTCAGTTTACACAGTTGAAGGCTTTGGTGTAGTCAAAGCATAAATAAGCAGGGCTATTGAATTCTCTTGATTTCTGAATAAGGTGTCTGACATTTTAAGATCTAGTCTCTGGTACCTCTTCCCTTCACAAATCCAGCCTGTTCTAAAAAGATTTTAGGTGTCTTCAGGTGATTATCAATTTTTTTCTTTGATAATATAGAGCACGACTACTTGCATTTGGGATTAATGCTGTTGTTGTATGGATTTCACATTTCTTGGTGCTTCATTTTTTTATTTTGTCTTCACCCAGTTCATTAACTGGATGCCAGTATCCCAAAGTTGATTTTATAATCTCAGCATTACTTCAATCGATATAAATTTAATCATTACCTGCTGCTTTTCCAGTTTTCATATTTTTGATAACTAGTTCCACCTCCTCTCTGAGGATGGGAAGTTCATTCTCTCATGTTTGTGTCAACTCATTCCTTATCTAATATATCTTAATTTTTGTATAGATCCTCACAATATTCCTTCTATTTCTTTAAAATTATCCTTTTTTTTGGTTAGAATGTACTCATCGTTATCTTCTCTGTTGTATTATTTTGCCTTGATACTATTGGAGTGCTTTGATTTTTGGAAAGGGAAGCATTATTTCATTACTATCTGCATGGGATTCTTTCTCCTCACATATTTTATTGATATATGTTTTTTTTTTTTTATCTTTCCCACAAGAATTTTCTATTGCTTTACTGATTTCTTTATAATAATTTCTATTGCCTTCATATATTATTTCCCTGGATTTAATTTCTTTCCTGTGATTGATTAGATCAAATGTTTCTCTTGAAGGAGTCTTATTAATCTTCTTTCCACGTGTTTTTTTTTTTTTTTTTATAATAATTTGCTGTTTCAATCAGTATCATCTTGGCCTGGTACCATAATTCATCTGATGTAGCATTACTCCAAAACTCTCTGTCCATGTCCTTTCTCATGTCACTTCTGAAAATATGATAATATCATCAATCCACTGTGATTTAGGTCGGCATTGTGGTCATTTTTTTGATCACAAAAAGAATATCCATGTATTCCTTTTGTGATCCAGTGTCTTGTGATACCAGGCATACTTCTTTCCATACTACATTGTGTTGTTCTTAATTTTTGAATTTCCTTTACATTTAGTGTCCATGTTTCGCAGCCATATATCAATTTAGGAAGAATACATTGGTTAAAACCTTTCTTTTAGGCTTGCACGGTGATCCGACTGCATTTTTGGAAATTATGGAGACAACTACCGTGTTTGAATAAAAACTTTAGTTTAATATTACTAAAATTTTACAATTCGATGTTTCGACCTTTATGTCAAGGTCATCTTCTGGAGCGTACAAATATACACAAGAAACAAGCTATACTACAGTCATACTGGTTCGTTAAAGACACTGACTAACCGCTACCACAATTGTTGGCCTGACCTCTGGTGGAAAAAAAAAAAAAAAAAAATTATACATCAATGCTAGAGTCCTATTATTTGTGTTGTCTACTATATACATATATTACCATCATTCCAGCCAGTTGGAGTGGAATGGTTTCTAATACTAGCGGATTGGCTAGAGTCCTGACTTATGTTGAATCTTTCATATTAGGTTGGCTGAATGTGTGCCATCCAGATCCTTGGAATTTTCATACCATCTTTATTGTTGATATTTGGGTGGTTTATCAGGATTTCGCAGGATTCTTTAAATTTTCTTTCGTACCATGTTCTTTGTACGGTGTAAGGAGCAGGTGCTTTTCCAGTTGATTTGGTGTAAGGTGTTAAGTGCATGGTCTGAGAGGCCTGCTTCACCATAATGGTTATATTTAATGTGTCTAATGTGTTCTTTCTTGCGTATAGGGATTGTCCGTCCTGTTTCACCAATGTACGGTGAGTTACAGGTGCAGCAGATGCAATAGACTCCAGGATGTGCTAATGGGAGGAGAGGATCCTTAGAGGAGCTGAATATGGTTTTAAGTTTAGTGGGTGGTTTAAAGGTGGTATTGAAGTTATAATGTTGTAGGATTCTGTTGATTTTTTCTGATAACCCTTTAATGTATGGGATGGCTATGGTTTTACTGTAATCTAGATTCGTTTTTGTTGTGGTTTTATAGAGTATTTTATTGACAGTATTTTTGTTATAGCTGTTGTTTATGAATGTGTCACTTATGATTTTTAGTTCTTGTTTCAGGGCTTGTTGGTTAGAGCAAATAGTTGTGGCTCTGTTTTTAAGGGTGTTTATGACTCCATATTTTTGTGCTGGGTGGTGGTATGAATTCGCATGTATGTATTGGCCTGTGTGTGTCAGTTTTCGGTAGACCGTGAAGGATAGACTGCCTGAAGGAAGACGTGTAACTAGTGTGTCTAGGAAGGGGAGCGAATTTTGGTTTTCGATTTCGATGGTAAATTGTATGCGTTCGTGTTGTCTGTTTAGGTGGCTGAGGAATGTGTTTAGCGTTTGTCGCCCGTGCGGCGAGATCACGAACACGTCGTCAACGTATCTGAGCCAGATTGTCGGTCGAAGCGTGGCGGAATCAAGAGCCCTTTGCTCAAAGGTTTCCATGTAGAAGTTTGCGATTGGGGGGGATAATGGTGAGCCCATGGCTGTACCTTCCTTTTGTAGGTAGAATTTGTTTTGCCACACAAAGTAACCGGACTTTAGTACGTGGGCAAAGAGGGCCGTAATGTCGGGCGGAAATTTGCTCTGTAGTAGGAGAATTGTGTCATTGATGGAGACATTAGTGAAAAGGGCAGAAACGTCAAAACTGACTAATAAGTCGTCTTTGTCGAGTGTTATGTTTTTGATTTTGTTTATAAAGTGTTGTGTGTTTTTTATGTAGGAGGGGGAATGACCTACCAACTCCTTGTGTGTTGCCGCTAATTTCTTGGCTAGGTGGTAATTGGGACTGTCTATTCCTTCCACTATTGGTCGAAAGGGTACGTTTTGTTTGTGTATTTTTGGAACCCCATATATTCTGGGGGTGGGTGGGCGTAGTGGGGTTTGAATTTTTTAACTGTGTCTGGTGGCCAATTTTAGTATAGTATTATAGTATAGATTGTAGTATAGTTTGTTTCTTGTGTATATTTGTACACTCCAGAAGATGACCTTGACATAAGGTCGAAACGTCGAATTGTAAAATTTTAGTAATATTAAACTAAAGTTTTTATTCAAACACGGTAGTTGTCTCCATAATTTCCAAAAATACATTGGTTAAAAACTTTTCTTTTCAGGCATAATGGTAGTTGGCTTTTATATATTGAATGTAATTTTCCAAATGCTTTCCACCCAAGCATCGTGTGTCTTTTAATTTTGTCCATGATATTTTGTTCCATTGATATCTGTTGTCTTAAGTATATGTAATGATCTACTTTTTTAATTTCCTCATTATTGATTTTTATTATTTCTGGTTGGACATAGCTATTGAACATAACTTGGATCTTCTTTAGGTTTATCTTTAGGCCAGCTGTTTTGCTAGCAATTTTGAGTTCATGGAGACAAGTCTATAATTCATGAACAGTTGAAGTAAAGATAACTATGTCATCTGCAAAGCGTAAATGGCTTGTTTTGATGGTCCTGACTAAAATTGCTGATTTGAGGGTCTTGACATATGGCTCCTCCACTTGTTGGTTTTGTAATGCTTTAAATATTGCACAAGTTTTTACTGAATCAAATGCTTTCTCATAATCAATAAAACCAAGACATAATGGTAACTGATATTCATTACACCATTCAATAATCTGCTGTACAACTTGAGTGTGGTCCATTGTACTAAAGCCACTTCGAAAGCCTGCCTGTTCTTTTGGTTGTGCTAGGTCTAGAGGCCTACAAAGCCTATGAGCTAAGACTTTTGTAAACACTTTGTAAACCACTGATAGTAGGCTGATGGGTCGGTAGTTCTTCAAGTCTTCTACCTAATCTTTTTTATGTATCAGAATTAGGGTAGCCTTCTTCCATGTTCTTGGTACATCATTTTATTTCAGGCATAAAGTAAATAGTTTTTCTAAGAGTTTGTAGAGTATTTCTCCACCTGTTTTTAGAAGTTCAGCTAACTCCATCCTCACCTGCTGCTTTTCCATTTTGAAGCTTTGGATGCACCACATAACTTCTTCTGGTAGAATCTGTAGTACTTCAGCTATTTTGTAGCTGTCTTCTTCATTTAATTCATCATCCTGATATAATATTGAGTAAAATTCTTCAATTCTTTTTGCTATAGTATATCTGTCTGGTTATGGTCCCATCTTGTAGTTTGAACTGCAACCATCTGTTTATTGCTGTTTAGCTTTTTTTAAGACTACAGTTGTTTGTTGTATGAATTTACAATTGAATTTTCTTATTTCTTCTGTGATACATTTTCTTGTCATTTTGAACAATTCAGTGTATTCAATTTTATTCTGTAGGTTATTTGACTGTTTCATTTCTCTTCGTTTCTTCAGAAATTTTGTCTTGTTTCTGTTCTGTATTACCAGCTATTTCAAATGAACATTTTAAAAGGTTTTGAATAATAATGTCATTACTTTCTGATGGATCAACATTGTCATCTATAATAAGATGTTTAAATCTATTGTTTAGTTCATGTTGGAATATATCTTTTTTAATGAGTTTGTGTACATCTATGTTTTGCTTTGATCTTTGAAACATTTTTCTTTATTTTTGGTGGTTTATTTGGATTTTACTGCATACCATATGATGATCACTTCCAATTCCTCACAGGCTGAGGATAAAGTCAGTTTCACTAGTTTTTCCATTTGGACTTTTGAACTAGGAATTCATGATGTACAGTTTTTCTTTTTCTGCAAATTCTATTAACCTTGAATTTCAAGTCCTTGCTTCTCTGTTGTCTCTAATGCTATATCCAAAATTTCCCATTGAGCTTTCATCTGATTGTTGTATACCAATTCTAGCATTAAAGTCTCTCATTACAATTCTGAAATGATGTTTTCCTTTATTGTAGAGTTGGGATACATCATGATAGAAGGCTTCAATTTCTTCATCAGTATGACTTATTGTTGGTGATAATCTTAAGAGTGTATGTTTTTGAGATTTCAACAACAATACTTGCTATTCAATCAGATATACTGTCAAATTCTATTATGCTGTTCTTCAATTTTTTGGTGATCATGAATTCAACTCCAATCATTATATATATACACACACGCACACATTCAATGAATAAAACATTAAAGATAAGGGTGATAGCAAGTTGACCCCCCCCCCCCCCCCCCGTGCAGAGTGAAATGTACCTAACCCAAATGCGGACAGTAAATAGGCAGACATTGAGCTTCCCAGCAGTGTATCGCAATCGACAAACATGGGTAAATGTGGTGGTCTTAGTGACTTTGATTGTGGATGTATTATCAGTGCAAGACAGATGGTTTATTCTGTCACCCAAGTGGAAGAACCTCTATGGTTCTTGAGGGCAACCATAGAGGTTCTACTATGGTTGCCCTCAAGACAACCATAGTAGAACAAGGGTCTACTGTGAGTATACCATCAACAGACATACCAATGCCCAGCAAGCAAGTGGTGGCCAATCACATGCCATTTGATGACTGGAGTCGACGTAGATTGGTCTCTACAAGCTTGGACAGTCTATGTCGACCCCAGTCAGGCAGCACAAATTACATCTGATTTCAATGTCGGAGGTCTGTGCAGCAAGTGAATGGTATGGTGTACTCTGCATACTATGGGCTACATGATTAGGGCACCTGAGCCGATGCCCTAATCATGTACCACTGTTGACAGCTCATCATTGGGCATTGTACCTCGCCTGGTGTCAGGACCATCAAAACTGGTCCTCTACAGAGTGGATCAGAATAGTGTGGTCTGATAAATCCCATTATAATCTGTACTGAGTTACAGGAGGATGTGGGTATGGCATCGACAGCACGAGGCCATGGCCCCATCATGCTAGGTTTGCTCCTCAAGGAGTTGGTGGCTCTGTGATGGTTTGGGGAGCCTTCTCATGTGACATATTACGTCTCTTAGTGTGTCTGGAGAGGTCCTTAAATGCTGCAAGTTACCAGAATGTGCTGGCTGATCACCTACACACTTTCATGGCCTTTGCACATCCTGCAGCTGATGGTCTGTTTCCACAGACAGTGCGCTGCCCCCCACCAGGCAACAACCACCCAGGCATGTCTCGAGGAACATTCATCTCGGTTTGGGACCATCCAGTGGCCACCAAGGTCCCTGGATTTAAATCTGATCGAATCTCTCTGGGATGCCGTAAAGTGATACATCAGATCCGTGTATCCAGGACTGACATCTAAGGAGCAGTTATGGACGATGCTGTAACAGGCATGGCTGGAATTACCTTTGGCAATCCTGTGGCATTTAGAGTTAAAGCCATGGTGAGTACAGGCTGTTAATTGCACTAGAGGAGGAATTACATGCTATTAAGTAGGTAATTCTAATGTTTTGTCCATTGAGTATATATTTTTTATGAAAGGTCAGGGGAGCAGGAACATGTTCTATAACACTACAGTGGTGCACCTGGGGGGCAAGGTGTCCTGCCCCCCCCCCCCCCCCCCAAAAAAAAGGAAAGGACAAAAAACACTAGAAAATTTTCTAAAAATCTTTTCCTAATTAAAATTCATTTTTTTATTTATGTTGTGTCGTGTCTTTCATTTCTAAACTACTTATGAATTAGTGGTCACATAAAGCAGGAATATCCTATAACTCTCAGGAATCACGGCTGCTGTGAACGCAAAGCGAATGAAGTAGTGCTCGGGCAGACTTCGTTTGCCCGAGCTGGGACAGAGGAGATCACTGGTATCATGTATTGGCGATTGCTGTAGATGCTCAGCCATAGGTCGTATGCAATGTGTAGCGTGTATTCTCAAATCGTCTACTCAACTCCCCCCCCCCTCCAAGATTAAATCCTGAGTGCACCACTGGTGCCATGTATTGGTAAGTGATTAAGTCAAAAGAAATAGCCTGTTGATATGTTTCTCAGAGTTGGAGGTTGTATTCAGTGGGGAAAATATGGGGAGCAGATTGTTCCAAAGAATTGAGGTGGATGAAATGAAAGAAGATGATGAGAAGTTTGTTCAGTATGTTTAGAGTTGGACATTGGCTGCTCTTGTTCTTACATGGTTAAAAGAAAGTGGAGGAATAGCAGTCAATTCAGAAGAGCAATGCCCATGAAAGTACCTATAGGAAAGGCACAGTGCAAAAACAGAGCACTTATGGGAAAGTGACTGAAGGAGGTCTGTGAGGGAAGGGTCACCTATTAAGCATTGCTCTCTTCTATATATAATCAAGAATTCTTAGGGAGGTTTTGAGTGTTCAACCTCAAATGTGGTCAGATCTGAGACTTGTAAAGTGGAGTATTTGTATTTATTTGATTTCTAAATCTGTCTCCAGGAGACTTCCAGATGTAAAGTCTTCTGTTATGTTAGTGGAAAAATTTGTTAATGATAGACAGTTCATTCTCAATGCAACAGTCTATTAGCTTTTCACTTCTCTGATTTCTAACACTAAGTACATACCTCCTATGCAGAGCTGTATTAAAGCTAGATTTAATGTATCCATGTGAACTTCAAAATGCCAGCAGAAACAATCCATATCAATGAACAAGTGCAAAACTATGCAGAAAAGGTAGGATTTCATTTCCAGTTTTATTTAATTTGTAAATAACATCTATCACTTTTCCCCCCATAAAACTCAGTAAAATACATTTTGGATATTTATATATTTAAATCTTCACAAATATGAGGCATATCCAGAAAGCAAGATCTGTTCAGAATTTACTGCCAAATAAGATATGAGAGAGGAATTGCACATGTGTGGTAGCATAGAATGACTCATAAACTAGCTGTTGCCCATTTTACTTTGATCACGATATTCTTTGTTGTCTTCAATAAAGAATTTATGAGTGCTGCAATAAAAAATCTTGCCAGTTGCAAGGTTCCTAGTGTGATATGGTTTTTGTTGGCTGAAAGCAATCATGCTGCAGAAATTCACCAATAACTGTGTAAGGTTTACGGACCTAACATAATGAGTGACAGTAAGGTCAGGCAATAGTGTTATTTGTTTAGAGAAAGGCACAACAGTGTTCATAATGAAGAGCACAGTGGCTGGTGAAATGTGGTGACAGATGATAAAGTGGACACAAAAATTCATAAGACGTCATTTTACAATTACAGAACTTTCTTTCGAATTCCTGGAAGTTTCATGCTTAGTCATTCATGAAATGTGACAGAAAAGCTGGGCATAAGAAATTGTGTGCCAGATGGGTCTAAAACATGCTGACCAATGCGCATAAATGGCAACAAATGGGATCAGAACCAAAATTTTTGGAGCGTTATGAAAATGAAGGAGATGAACTTTTTTCTCGTATCATGACTGGTGATGAAATGCAAATTTCATACACATATGTCAAGTCAAAACAACAATCAATGCAGTGGTGCCATTCATCATCTCCTAAAGCAAAAAAATTCAAACAGGTACCGTCAGTCAAAAAAATTATGGCTACTGTCTTCTGGGACCATAAAGGGATCTTACTCAGTGAAGTGTGTTACTCAGTAATTGTGTTCTTCAGTGAAGAACACAATTAATGCTGATGCGTAATGTGAAATGCTGAAGAAAGTCAGATGAGCAATTCAGAACAAAAGATGAGGAGTATTGTCATCAGGGATCATGCTTTTGCATGACAACGTGCGAGTTCACACTGCAGCTTGAATTGTCCAGTAAATTCAGAAGTTTGGGTGGGAACTTTTCAGCCACCCACCCTACAGCTCCAACCTCATATCCAATGACTACCTCTTGTTCCTGCAATATGAAGCAGTGGCTTCCATCTCAGCAGCTTGAAGAAGGTAAGGAACTGAAGAACAGCATGGCTCAGTAGTTGAACTCACTTGCAGCAGACTTTTTTTGACATGGCTATGAAGAAGCTGGTGCCATGGTACCAAAAATACCTGGAAGTCAGTGGTGACTATGTGGAAAAATAAAGCATGTAGGTATTTTAGCATATAATAAATTTTTTTTCTTTTTACCTTTTTTTTTTAAAAAAATTCTTGACTAGACCTTATTTTCTGGACATGCCTCATATGCACTAAAGGATATCATGCATTTCATATATGTATGCACATCGGCTAACACTACATGTGTCATATCACGAGAGTGGTCTCAACCCATAGATAGAAAATACACAAATTTAATCTCATCAAGAAGCTAACTGCAGTATCATCTTTCTATAGTTAGTGAATCCTTATGATATATATGGTAATTATTTTGAACATAACATTAAACAGAATTCTGGACAGAAATCCACATAAGTTTTTTTTTTTCTTGTTGTAGCAGAGAAATGAGTTACATAATGAACTGTTCATCTTAGAGAATGAAAAAACTAATTCTTTAAAAGTTCAACTGAAAAAAGAAAAAGATGAAGCTGTGAATACTGTGCAACAAAAATTATCAGAGCTATATCTTGTTCAGCTGCAAAAGCTAAAGGAAGAGTTTGTCTTGCAGCTCCAGCAGTACAAAGCTTTTATTGTGAAAAACTCTGCAGAAAAGGTAGGATTTCATTTCCAGTTTTATTTATTTTATAAATTTGCAAAATAATATTGATCACTTTTTCCCCCATAAAACTCAAAGGCACAGTGAAATATATTTTGGATGCTTATATATTTCAATCTTCACAAATATGCACTACAGGATGTCCATGCATTTCATATATGTAGGCACATGGGCCGACACTGCTCTAGTCTGTCCTGGCAGAAACATATCACATTTGTAGCATCTGCCTTCAAAAAACTTAGCATACTTCTCTCAAGACTTTCATCTGTCCTTTCATCTCAAGATTTTCATCTGTCCAGTTACCCTATACAAATATGCTCAACTTAGAATACATCTCTCACATTTAGATTGGTGAACCAAGAGCCTTGATAAAATTCTTGATTCTGTCCAGAATTTGTCTAATTCACAACCCCCCCTCCCTCCTCCTCCTCTTCTCTTTCTCTAGCTACACTCTCACAGTTTCCATATTGTGTCTTCAACAGAACTGGCATCTCCCATTTCCCATTTTCTGCTAAATGTACTCAATTGCCACTATGATAATGTGAGCAACAGCCACCTACCATCCATTTATAATTCAACTGTAACCCACTGAACTTGCTACTCCCATCCATCTTCTAGTCTGTCTATGATTGTTCTTTGGAATAACCTTCTCTATAAAATTTTCTCCAAAGGCTACAACTCTGGCTCTAAAAAAAAAAAAAAAAAAAAAAAAAAAAAAAAAAAAAAAAAAAAAAAAAAGGGCAGTATTGTTTTTCTGAACATGGACTGTGCATGGATGTTATAGCTGATGCTATGTCAGTGAACAGATGGGAGGACATAAGGCGATATTTGCATTTTGTTGATTCAGATACAACACCTACCAAAAATAAAGACAAAGCAATACATATAAGACCAGTGCTGCAAAAGTTTCATGAAACATCCCATGCTGCTGTCAGCCCAGAAGAATTTCAGAGTGTAGATGAGATGATGATTCCATTCAAGGGATGTTCACAACTCAAACAATAACTTACCTAAGAAACCAAAAAAAATGGGGTTTCAAAATGTGGGTGAGGGCAGGCATTTCAGGCTATGTATATTGTTTTGATCTTTATGTAGATGCAGATCCTGGAAGACAAAATTCAGACTCATTCAGTGCAAGTGAAAATGTAGTACTTTGGCTTTGTCATGATCTTGCTGGTAAGAACTTCAACAGACAACTTCTTCACGAGCATCCCCCTAATTAAGAAACTAAAGGAAGATGATATATTTATTATGTGGGTACATGCAGAAGAAATCAAGTTGAATTTTTCAGAAAAAACTGAAAAATGAAAAGGATTTGCAGATGATGGGACGAGGAAATATGTCAGTTACCACGTCCTCTGATGGCATTACTGTCACCAGATGGGTTGATAACTCAATAGTACATGTGGTATCTAGCTACTTAGGAAAGGAGCCTGTCAGTGTATGTCAGAGGTTCAACAGGAAAGAAAAAAAGTATTTTGAAATTCCACTACCTCGCAGCATAACTGTTTATAACAAACATATGGGTGGAGTCAGCCTTATGGACTCTCTTGTGACTTTGTATCGAAATGATACCAGAACAAACAATGGTATATGAGAATTTTTTTATCATATGTTGAACATACTTGTTTGTAATGCATGGATCATTTGGAAATGGGAAGAAAAAGAAAAATTGGATTTGTTGGAATTCAAATCAAAAGTGGCAACTGCTTTGATATATCAAGGTTTAGCTCAGCTAGGTACAACAAAGAAACGAGGACGCCCTTCACGTCAGACACCACCAGCACTAAAGAAACTCATAACTCACTCTGTGTGACATGAGAAATGTTTTGATGGCAGTGGACACTTCCCAAAGAAGACAACAGGTGCTAATGTCAATCGTTTCAGATATGTACACTACAAGAGTAAAACAAGATACATGTTTTCAGTCTTTCTATACACAAAATGAGGCAAAGAGAATAAGACTGTTATTGATTTATTTAGCTCTACTGCAAATTTTAATTGTTCTACTTTTTTGTATGTACCAAGTAATCCAAATTTTGATCATTCATGCAGTGTTTCAACAAAATAATCTGTTTTATCATACTTGTAATGTCTTTCAATGAAAATAAATTCCTTAGTCTAAGTCATTTTCATAGAAATATGTCTGTAGTCTGTTGGTGTTAGTGCATGATGTGTCCTCAGATGTGGACATAATTTTTAACATATATAGAGGACAGAAATTTAGCAAAATTTATGAATTCATGGTTATACTGGAAGATTAAATGGTACTGTATCATGCCATTATAATTTTTTATAAATGAATATAAAAATTCATGCATGAGAGGGTTAAACCTCCTCCTTCACAACAGCTATGGCTAGCCATCAGCACCCATAGAGGGTGCCCCCCCCCCAATAGGACTTTAGGCTTTCAGTCTAATCTTTTCCGCTTATTGTTTTGTGCACATTTCTGTGTATTTTTGCAATTTTAATATTGTTTCCCTGATGATGATGTCTCAGTGACTGAGATGAAATATAGGATTGATTAAATGTGTGGTTTAATTATTTATATATGCTGTATTTATTCTATTAAACCTTAAAATATGTAGGGAAATAAACAGATGGCATCAGTGGTAGATTTTTACTAAAACTAAAAATTTGGAAAAAGAACTTAGATTTAAGATTGTGTGTGTGTGTGTGTGTGTGAGCAGAGTAAATTTAAAAGTGGTATGCATGGTATAGTCATTTAAACAGATGTGTGGTGGCATGATAAAGACTAGGAGGAACAATCATCATCTAGGCAGAGAGAGATGCAATTAGAGTAAATTTAAAGACAAAAATGTAAGATTTAACACTATTGTAGAATTTTTTTTTAATGATTTTTTTTATTTTTTAATGTTATACAGTGGTTCCAAGAGAAAAAAGAAACCTGGTAACATTAGCTTTGAAGATTTACAAACTGTACTCATTAGGAAATATATAACAGGAGAGACACTGCTTTAAATGATAGCAGTGGCAGGAAATGAATGAATGAGGAAGAATAATTGGTTCGGTGAGTTTGAAGTTGAACTCTGAAGGCTTTTGATAGCTGTTGATGGTGTTTTAACAGATTTTTAGAGCATGGAGAAATTACCAGCACATATTGATAAATACATGCACCAAAAACTGAATGCTTTCATGAAAGATTTAAGTGAATTGTTGAGAGATGTGTCATTAATCAACCTTATTGGCATTTGTCCAAAGATAGGTGACATAAGCATGATCTCCCTGTTGATCAACAGGGATCTTCTAATGTTTGTTCTGCTATCTGCTATATACCTTTTTCCCCTTCCTACACCATCAGCATTAGTTGCATCATACCATTCTTCATCAAGTTTTTCATAGCTAATGACCAGTATATCTAGGTTTCTTTCTTTGCTTTGATATCTTGACCTATACTATCAGTACTAAATCTACTTCATGTGTATTACTCATTTGCTAAGTGTCTTGGATCTCATCATCATTTTTCTACTCATAAAATATATTTGTTGTGTTATCATTGATTCCACTTTTACTTCCATATTTATCTCTCCATTCAGTTTCATTCCTCAATTTAATCCTCTTCATTCCAAGCTGATATTCAACATCCTCACTTTGGTCTTACATTTGCAGTTGACTCTCACTGTAGTCAACAGCAAATCTACTTCCTATGAAAACTTTCAAAAAGTTCTAACCAAGTCATAATCAGTGCTATTCTAAAGGAAATTCATTATAGTAAACTATACATCATATATATATATATATATATATATATATATATTGTGATTATTAATTTTTACCCAGTAGAAAATATTATAAATTATTTTAAATGACTGATACAGAGAGATAAAGAGATGACATGGTTTATTTAAAAAGATGCTATAGTTTACTAGTTTCGTTGAATGGATCAACTTCTTCAGGTATCACAATGTACTACTGTTCAAAATGTACTACTGTTTTTTTGGACTAGTACTGTTAACAATTTTTAAGTCTGTTATTTTTTGTATATTTCTTTGATTGTGATACCTGAAGAAGTTGATCCATTCAACGAAACTAGTAAACTAGTAGTATCTTTTTAAATAAACCATGTCATCTCTTTATCTCTCGGTATCAGTCATTTAAAATAATTTATATATATATGTTACGGTTAAAGTGATAAATCCAGTTATTATTAATAATTACTGGTTAAAGTGATAAATCCAGTTATTAAAATTAAAAAATAAGAATAATTAAAATTAATCACTTTAACCGGTTAAAGTGAATAATTCCTAGAGGAGTCTGGTAAATGTAATAAAAATATGTTTATAGGTTTTATATATAGGTTTTCATTCTCAATAGAAATTATTACAGGTTAGGTTAGTTTATAATGAAAAAAAGTAAGGAAAGTACTTCTTTTGCACTCAATGAAATCAGAAATCATTATAAACTAACCCAACCTAACCTTTATCGGTTGGAAATCATTATAAGCTAACCTAATCTTTATTGGTTAGGTTAGTTTAGGTTAGTTTATAATGAAAAAAAGTAAGGAAAGTACTTCTTTTGCACTCAATGAAATCAGAAATCATTATAAACTAACCTAATCTTTAGTGATGTTCTTCCTTGACTACTTGTATAGTAACTAAAACACTTTGTTTGAATGTTAGTCAAGTGGGTTTTAATTTATTGTCCTACATGTTTTGCCGATTTTTGCTATCGGCATCTTCAGGGAATACAATTGGTAAGCTATATGAAGGTAACAGACTAGGTTTTAACTGACAGTTCTAATTCATACAAAATTAGTATTGTGCGAGACAATGCGCGTGTTTTGGGAACATGATTTATTTGTTACTAGACATAATGTAATTGGCATGAAAGTTCATTTCTTTGATGTTTAGTGATCTGATTAAAGCTTTCCAAATTTCCGGTAGGATTAGACCTTGATTCTTATTTAGGTTGCCTGTTGAACGGGCGACCATAACAGCCTCCTTGAAGGTACTGGAATGGTAGTTCTGTTCAATATAGGGCATATGACTCTTATCCCACTCAATGAGATGGTTGGTAGAGGCAAAGTGGCAAGAAAGGCCTGAAATATCTTGTCTGTTGTTTCTGACATATCCTGTGTGTTCTTTCTGTCTCGTTTCGAAGCTTCTAGAGGTCTGACCAATGTAACTAATACCACAGGAGCAAGGTATATTATATACTCCAGAGTACTTGTAGAATGGATGAGGGTCTTTCTTAAAAATTTCCGAATAGTATTGACTGGCTTGAATGCTACTCTAATATTGTGTGGTTTTAGAAGGATAGCTAATTTTTTGAAAATACTGCTGACAAATGGAATAGTTATAGTACTGATGTATTGGGTGTCATCACGTTGTCTTTGTGGTATATCCGAAAAGAGGATATTGTTGCAGAGTCTTTTAGGATAACCATTTAAGGATAGCTCTCTGGATATTGTAGTTAATTCTTTTTGTAAGTCATCTTGGTCTGTTGTGTAATGTATAGCTCTTTTCTTAAGCATATGGATAATGCTAAGTTTCTCGGATATATGATGAGACGAGTTGAAATTTGGAATCATACAAAAGAAGAACTAATGGATTATCTCAACCAAATCAATAGTTTCCACCATACCATCAAATTCACATTAGAAATTGAAAAAGATGTAAAAAACTTTCATTTCTAGACATCCTAATAAAAAAACAAACCAATAACCGTATCAACCTGTCTGTGTATAGAAAACCTACGAATACTGGACGTTACCTCCATTTCAACTCGTCTCATCATATATCCCAGAAACTTAGCATTATCCATGCAAAAAAAAAAGAGAAAACAACTCAAATGGAAATGGAGAAGAGAAATTCCAAGGGTAGCTTTGACACTGATCTTAGGGAGACGGGGGGAGGAAAAAGTGAAGGAGAAGGCCTAAACTAATTTGGTCAAGAATGACAGAAAAGAAAGAAGGCTGGTTGAGAAAGATGGAGAGAAGCAGAATTAGTTACAAAAGACAGGACTAACTGGAGAAGACAGATCTCAGCTTTATGTTAAATAGGCATGAAGAGGATAGATAGAGTATGCTTATGTTATTAACTCCCACATTCAATAAATTTTGATATTCTTTTCTTTATAAATGTGATTTTAATTTATCTAAAATTTTAGGATTTGGAATATCTTATCAAGCTTAATATATATATATATATATTTTTTTTTTTTTTTTTTTTGATATTTATACACTTTCTGAGAAAATTGTGTATTGTGGCATTAACTGACAGTTACTTAATTACTAGTATATTAATTTCTCAACTTTATGAAATTCTATATTTCTAGGCATTTTAATTATTTTTTTTTTTTTTTCAAGAAACAAGAGGACAAAAGTTTAAAGAAAGATCTTTCTTGTTGCAAAAAAGCTTTAGATTTAGAGAAAATTAAATTAACTGAAGAAAAAGATAATCTATTGCATAAATTAACTGCTGCTTGTGAGACTGAAAATAAATTAAAGGAAAAGTTGCAAAAATATCAAAATCAGTTACAAATGGAAAAGCAGAAATACCAAGAGACTGTTAAAAAACTCTCAAAAGATCATCAGTCTGAAGTGAAAAAATTACAACAGAAGGAAGCTGAACTGCAAAATCAGCTGAAGTGCCACACATATAGAACTGTAAAGCATACGTGTTCGCAGGTAAATATTTTCCTTTGCTAGATACTGTGTTGTTGAAATAAGTATTAGGACAGCATTATATTTTGGATGAACTATCTTAAATTCATACCTCAATAGTACATAGGCAGTATTACACTTTCTACTCTCTTTATATACTGTCCAGTTTGTGATGAGTCAAGTATATTGAACCATTCTTCCATCATGAATACACTGGTCTGGCCCATGCAAATGTTCCATTTTGTTCCAGAGGTATTCTGATGGGTTGAGATCTGGAGTTTGTGTAGTCTCAGATTTTTTCACATATTTTTCCTCAGCAATTTGCTCAACAAAAATGTGTGTGTGTCTGTAACATGGATATTGTCTTATTGAAAGAGACATGGATCTGTTCACTAAAACTAAAAATTTAGGAAGCATTGCATTATCCAAAAGCATTTCATATCATAAAGATCCAAAAGGCAGTCCCCATGCATCATCTCTCAAAGATAAGGCTGACTGACCTCTGGGCATCATTTCCTCTTCCAACTCCTGCATAAATGACTATATCAAATTACCTTGTACAGCTATTTGCACCATGCTTCCTGAAAGAAATCAGAAAGATTTCAGAAAGAAATTTTAAAAAAAATTCTGAATAGCTTGGTTAATCAGTCTTCTGGTTCAGAATCATCAGTTGTTTCAAAATTTGTGCATTTTACAATATTTTTTATCCACTCTAACCTACCAAATGGAAGCAAGCCTATATTTAGTCATTGTCCTCACTTTCCATTCGTGTGTTATCTCCTATCCAGGAGGTTGTCTACATGATGTGACTCACGGTCGACTACAGGCGTAACGACTTGTGATGAGGACTCTATCTCTTCCACATATTGTCGTAAGTATTCATGGCTGTAAATCCTCACTTCAGTACTCTCAAAAAATCATGGAAAAAATCAGCAGTGAACTTCTCCATGGAGATCTACTATCTACTTAGTGACTAGCTATATAGATACTGCCACTATAGATCTCCCAGCCATCACAACACACTTTAAACATGGTCACTAGCATTCACTATTCAAGATCATGGTTACACCACCCTCTTCAATGAATTAGGGCCCAAATATGCCATGGCCCGAAACTGCACACCATGCAATGACCTTCTCACTATGAAGAGGTTTCTCTTGAACAAATTCAGGACTTGAGAACCAAAAGACCTGTAGGTTCATCTGTTTATATGACTGCTTAGACAGAAATGGAGGAAGGATGGATCTTCATTGACATTGGCCAGTACATGTGCACCATATTCCCACTGTGTAGTATAATCCACTGCTGTTAAACACTGATCCACCTGAAAAGGCACCCTGCTCCTTAAAGATTCTCTGTAGTGACCGCCTTGGTATCCCAAGTTTTACTGCTGTTTGACATTGACTGCATTTCAGAGACTGTAACACTTGCTCCAGCACACGTTCATGATTCTCATTTGTGTTAACAGTCTGTGGTCTCCCCGAATGCCTTTACATTGTGGCAGAATACTCCCTATATGTTGGAACCTCTCAATTAAGGCAATGATGACACCGTTGCTTGGGGGAAGCTTATGGAAACAACAAACAAACATGTCGTAAACTTGGACCATTTGCTCTACCAGCTCCATATGAAAGAAGATAATGCTCAACAATAAACGTCTTTTCTTTCAACATTGACACCATTGCTAGAGTTGAATATAATGATGTAGACTCGATATGTGCTCTCCTATTAATGTACGTGCAGTCAAATGGCATATCTCATAGCACATGTACTGAAGAGGGTGAGGGTGTCAAAATCCAGTACTTTTTTGCGCCATACCGTATAGTAACACATTCGTTCTAGGCTGTGTCTCATGCAAGTTGTGCCTCAAGCAGGACTATATATAAATAAAACTTTTACTTTGTTTGTTTTGTAATTATGCAGTACAGCCTTTATTCCTGTTGTTTCTAATTACTCTATTTTTCACTGAATAGAGTACACATGGACTGTATCTGTGTGCTGTTTTTACTATACACTAAAACCTTACTTTGTTTTGCTTGCATCTCTACAGTACAGTGTCTACAAGGGGAGGTGTTTTTCACTATATAGCATTATTTTCATTCTAGTGATAAACTACCAATATATCTGATATGCACACAGAAAGCATTCGGCAAATTCTCGGTCCTATGCTATGGTCAAGTATAACACAAGACGTCCCTTTCCCTCGCAAGTGTGTTATATAATTAATTTTCATTAAAATTATAACAACAGAATTAACTCACGTAAAATATTATTTATTAGTAGAATTTTCGCCTGAGTATCACAGGCATCTTCAGTATATGTATAAAGCTAATTAAACTAATTGAGAATTCAAAAAGGTGCCACCTAAGTAGCTAATGTAAGATAAATAAAAATGGTCAATAAATTTCCTAACTTATTTAAAAAAAATAAATAAAACTTTTTTTTTCCTACTAATAAATAATATTTTACGTGAGTTAATTCCGTTATATAATTTTAATTAATATGTCTACTCACGTAATTTCCTTACTCAAACATATAATTGATTTTACTAGGTTTCTTCTAACTTTCACAGATGTTTGGTTCATCTAAGAAGAAATACAAAAATTGCCTTGGACCATAAAGTAAAAAATGAAAATAATTACTAGTTTCTTTCCCCACTTCCAAAGTTAGGAAATTAAAAACAAGCAAGAAAATTAGTGAAGACTTAACTACAGAGGCCTTTGTTAAAAACTGTTTTTGTTCATTACAGTATCTGCATCCAACACCAAGGCATGGAACTCTTGGAGTGGAAAAGAAGATTTCTGATGAATGAGTGAGACAAACATCAAAGGTTGCCTATTTTGAGAAATTTTATTAAAGACAGCAGCTGTCTTTAATAAAGAAAACATTATCATGCTAGGAATTAACAAGATAGGTATATATATAGTTTTAGTTTTCGTTTCATCTCCTTTTAATCTTCAGTTTTTCTTGCTAACAAAAAATTAGTACTGGCACTTTTTTTTTTTTTTTTTTTTTTTTTTTATACAAAAAGAGCATTGGTGACAGGCTTTGTGTGAGCATTGATTGGTTATTGTTTGGTGAAATGTTCAGTGCCTCCCTCGATGAGGCTATGGACTCCACAGAGATCTCTATGTAATAATAAGGATAGACAGCTGGATAAGATAGGGATAATGCCAGTTGCTGTACCTGTTTCAGCATTGCAAGTAAACTGAATTTTGGGAAAATTTGATATATGCATTCTGATGTGCCTTTTAAGTAAAGAAAGGGGATTGTTTTATTGTCTAATTAATTGAAGGATTATGATGCATTGAATATAAGGATTATATCTCCATAGTGCAGCTGAGGACAACACAATATTGACTTTATCTCAATGGAAAGACAAGTTTGTCCCATAAAACCTTTATAAGAGCTTTTCAATTAAAGATGAATTATTAATGAATTTTATATAGAGGTGATAGAGTTTTTCTTCCCAAAAACTCATGGGTGTGTATTATTCTTGTAAAACAGACAAACCAACTGGAGAAACTCGCACAACAGACATAATACCAACATGAAATCAATATATTGATTTCATGTTGGTATTATCTGAGATAAGTAAGGTCACTAAACCAGTATACTGGTTTCGTGTCATCCTGAACATAATTCTAACTAACCACTCAATACAAAACTGTGCACAAAGGTTTTGACGATAATGAGTCAAAACTTTATGAGCATCTTAGGCAGATGTAGCATATTAGGCTTCCTTTGACTGAGATGACTCCTTGTACCCGCTTCACTACAGAATGTGTCCTGAAGTATTCTGGACCAACTACATAGAATAATCCTGGTGGTCACCAATGAGCAAAGCACTGGTTGACCAGCAGATGCTATATTCCACATGATCCCACAAATATTTTGGCATTCAGATAAAGAGAGTTAGGGATGGGGAGAACATAGAATATTTGGATATGCTCTTTGAACCATGCTTGCACAATGCAACCATGGTTCAAAGGAAGAGACCAGATAAATTGGGCCCATTGTCACCTTGTAGGCTAATGCCAGGTAAAAATCAGCAGTGAAGGTGTGTTCATTAGGGATGAGAAGATCCAGTGATGTCCATGAGAACAATCTCCATACCCATGATACTGACACTGTCAGCTCATCGTGCAGTCTGGTTGACCAGAAACAGGCTTGGTGGTCGTAATGGTTTGGCTCATGAGTGTACCTATCAGAGAAAACAGATTTATGATATACATATATATATACACACACACACACACGAGGGTGGTCTAAAAAGTTCTCTGCCTCGACCATAGATGGTAACACTTTCGTCACATTTTTTTTTTTCTCTAAGTTGGTCCATCTGTCATAAGCATCCATGTGAAATTGCAAGTCATTCTATCAAGTAGTTTGTTTTATACAGTCTGAAGTGTTGTCTGTATTCTTTGAAATGGATAAAATTGAGTATCGTGTGGTTATAAAATTCTTTGTAAAAGAAGATTTAACAGCAAAAGAAATTCATTCAAAGTTCATAAAAAGTTTATGGGCACTCTTCTCCTTCGTTTTCGACAATTAAGAAATGGGCTGCCAAGTTTAAACATGGCTGTACCAGCCTTGAATCCACGTGAAGGACATCCAAAAAGTCTAACAACACCAGAAATCATTGATCAAGTGCACGATATGGTATTGGATGACCGGCAAGTCAAAGTGCGTGAAATTTCTGAGACTATTTCAAATTATATTTGAAATAGTCTCAGCAATCTCAGAAATAGACAATTTCAAAATATATCCTATACATTTCAAAAGAATGTATAGGATATATTTTGCATAAAGAATTTAAATGAAAAAGCTTTGCGCAAGATGGGTGCTGCGCTTGCTCACAGCGGATCAAAAACACACTCACATGAAAATCTCTGAACAGTGCTTGGAGTGTTTTAACAAGAATAAAAATGATTTTGTGCGTCTATTTATTACTATGGATGAGACTTTGATTCACCATTACATACCAGAATCCAAACAGCAGTCAAAACCTTGGATAGAAGCCGGTTGTTCAGTGCCAAAGAAGACAAAATCAGTTCCATCAGTAGGAAAGGTCATGGCATTGGTGTTTTGGGATGCTAAAGGCATTTTCTTTATTAATTATCTTGAAAAGGGTAAAATAATAACCGGGGAATATTATTCTGATCTTTTAACCAGACTAGACGAAAAAATTCTTGATAAAAGACCCAGTTTGCAGAAGAAAAAAAATCATCTTTCATCAGGACAATTCACCTGCCCACAAAAGTGTTTTAGCAATGGGAAAAAATTAACGGATCTGCACTATGAATTATTGGAACATCCACCCAATTCCCCAGATTTGGCTCCCCCCCTCTGACTTCTGTCTCTTACCAAAACTAAAACTCTTCCTCGCTGGGCAGCGATTTTCTTCGAATCAAGAGGGTGATTATAGCTGTAGAGGGGTATTTTGCAGATCTTACTGAGAATCACTACAGGGATGGGATAATGGCGCTGGATCATTGCTGAAATAAATGTATTAGTCTTAAGGGAAATTATGTTGAAAAATAAAAATAATTTTGAAATTATAAATTCGTTTTTTCATTGTTAGGCTAAGAACTTTTCAGACCACCCTCGTATAAGTGATAATAGCAATATGATTTTCATGTTTCACAGGAGTCAAGAAGAAATGAACAACAGTTATTTGCTTCTTTCTTGGTGGTAAACGATGAAGTCTACATGTGTGGGCTATTAATTTTGTCTAGGAGCTTTATGAGATCAAATTCAGAGCCTGATGAAATGACAAAGGTGAAACAGTGCTGCAGTTTGAAAAAGAAAGAAAATTTTTTTTCTTCTAATTAATTTGCAGGAATAGAATCAATACATGATGCTATTGCTATGTCTTATGTTGGAATGTTTTGTTGTTTCAAGTGATCAGATGGATTGTGAAATAATGGAGATTAACATTTCAAGCCATAAATGCAATGATGTGCAAAAACCACTCTAACTCTCTGTTATTATGTACTGTTCATTAAGAACAGTTTGATAACATAAGGAATAGTTTGCTATGGTAAGAGTCAACTTGAGCATGAATTTATGTATGCAGATATAAACTGTTTTTAATATATACACACAAATACATTGTTTTATAGTTTTTTTTGTTTGTTTGTTTTTTTCAGACAGAGGAGCCTGTAATTACAAGAGATAAAATGAATTCAGTAATTAAAGAATACCAAGAATGCTTACATAATATATCAGGTAACTATGATAAATTACAACATCCATTTTTCACATGTTCACTATACATAAAATCATGAAAAGTCCAATTTTTATTTAAATTGGGCTTTTCACACTTTCTCTGAGTAGGATATCATGACATGATTCATTATCCTTGAACCCAATAATCCAGTATTTGGCTGAATGGTTAGCATGCCTGCTTTCCAACCAACAGGTTGTGGGTTTGAATCCCACTATGGTAATGGAAGACAGAATACTGTTCTGTCTTCAGATTTTCCTGGTAATGCAGGTGTTCCTCAGGGCTCTGTTATCTAATCCATCCTCTTCCTTATATACTAATATAGTGTAAATGAAATCTTATGCAGAACAATAAGTTTATGCATAATTTGCCCATCAGAAGTTAACATTGAATGATGTGCAGGAAGATGGTTTTGTGTGCTACCCCTCTTTTATTTATCATCTATATTGACCATTTTATTAAGGAAAGTTATTTTAAAAATATTATTCATGTCAAGATATATTTAATAATTTAAAAATGCTTCACGTGTTTGTAATTTATTATAACACAAATGTTAAAAAAATAAGTACCTTTATAATTATTTGGGTTTCAAGGAAATATTATTATAACTTCTCTCAAATTGCCTTGCCTAAGTAGGGGTAGCTAGTGTTAATAAAATTTTAAAAGGGATATGCGAGTGCTGAAAGTTTGGGAAACACTGCATATAACATTGTCCTATTAAATAAATCTGCTACAGATATTCAAGATTTTTAGCCAAATTATAACTACTGTAAAAAAAAAATCTTATGAAAATCAACAGTAAAAACTATACAATAGTTAAGAAAAACTGAACACATCAACTGGATTCTCAAAAATTTAGTATAATTGGCAAAGTATACCATTTCCAAGAAGGAAGTGTGCAAGGCAGACCAAAAAAACCAACAGCATATTGTACGTGGCTTGAGACAAAAACTACAACTTCATTTAAAGTCTGTTGATGCTTGTAGAACAAGCAAGGCTAAATTTGAAATAGGTAAATGCAGAAACCTTGCCTCCTACACCAATAGCAATCATACCTTCTGGTCCCTTGCAAAAGCTGTTGGACAAGTTTCTTTCCATTATGCCCATGCTTTTTGCTCACCCAAGATGGCAGTATTGTAACACATCATCTAAAGATAACATTGACCACTTCACATCATTCTTCTCATCCAACTCTAGTATAGATGACCAAGTTATTTACCTTTATCTCATCACCATCATCAAATTCCTGACATGTACCCTCAAGGGGCGTACAGGATATTATGATAGTACTGCATGAAGAAATTACATCATTACTAACTTCCTCTCAACAATTTACCTTCAAATCAGTCTGCTATCTGTCAAGACTCCAACATTATCAGATCTTATATTTCTATCTTCTAAAGCACTTTTTTACTGTATCAATCCACTTATATCTTGGTCTTCCTCTGGGTCTTTTTCCTGCCAAACTGGCAGAGAACACTTGTTTTGCTATTCTTTCATCTCCTATTCTGTTTAAGTGACCAAACCACATGAGATTAGCTCTGCTAACAATGTCAAGTTCTTTCCCTCCTACATGCATAAAGTAAAGAACTGAGATTAACATCTCCAAATTTGATATCAGGATTAATGCCGCTTTCCTTCATAATGTGATCCATATAGATAATGAATAACAGAGGGGATAATGTACATCCTTGTCTGACACCAGATTTAATATCAAACCATCTTCTTGTACTTCAGTTTTAACTGCTGACTTATAACTCACATAAAGACTAAGTATTGCTTGATATAATGTCCCATTGACACCATATAACTGTAGCATTTTGAACAGCTTTTCTCTTGGCACTTTGCCATATGCCTTTTGCAGGTCTACAAAACTTAAATACAGATCTTCGTTATATTCCCATGATTTCTCAACTATCTGTTGTAAAGTGAAAATCTGATTCTTGACAGCCTAGAGGCCTGAATCCATCTTGTGCTTCACCAAGCTTCCCATCCACAGTCCTTCTCAACTGTTTCTTAAGAATGCTTGCATAAATCTTGCCAGGAACACTCAGTAGGGAAATACCTCTGTAATTCTCACATTGTTTCATTTCCCTTTTTATATATATTGGTACTATGAGAGCTCTACTCCAATCATCTGGAATTCGTCCCTCTGTCCAGGCCTTCTGAACTATGCAGTGCAGCTACTGTAAGACTTTTATACCTCCATACTTGATCATTTCTGGTCAAATATCATCTACTCCTTCTTCCTTTCCACATTTCAGGCCTTTGATGGCTTTTTCTACTTCAAGTATAGATATATATTCCTGATTGCATGCCTGGTCAGTTTTTTTTATCACTGTGCTGTCATCACTGCTAGTTTCATTTAGCAATTTTTCCAAGTAATTACTCCATACTTTAAGGATATCTTTTTCTCCAGTTTTCATGTCACCTTTATCATCTCTAATTCCTTTTACAGCACTCTTTCCTCTATTTCTGAGTTTCTTCAACAACCTCAAGAATATCTTGCCATCTTCTTGATATTTATTTTCTATGTTCTTACCAAAGTCTTCCCATGACTTTTGTTTAACTAGTTTTACACAGTGTTTAGCTTTCTTACATTTGTCTCTGTATTCTCTAAGAGCACGAGCTGACTTATTTGCCAGGAACTTTTGATATGCTGTCTTCTTTTCCTTCACTGCCTCTTTAACTTCCTATGTCCACCATGGAGTTCTAATTTTTCTATCCTTGCAGACAACTTCACCACATGCCACTCTAGCTGAATTGATCAGGGCTTTTCAGAGCTTGCCATTGAATCTTCAAGGTTTGATTCCTGTTCTCAAACTCTTTCATTTTTTCTTGAATAATGTTTGTGTATTTTAATCTACAGTTCACATCTGAGAGCTGCTTTTATTTGCTTTAAAACTTTCTTACATGTTATTCTTTTCAATATGAAATTCAATTTTATCCTGCTCAAGACTAAATGGTGATCACTTCCAATTTCAAATGCTCTGTACACTCTAGTGTCCTGCACAAGAGAGAAAACATCACTATCAACTGTAAAATAGTCAATGAGCTGAAATTCAAATTATAGTCACATTAACCAGTCCACCATCAATATGCAGACTACAAACTTGATTCGTTTTACCACAAGGATGCACCTGTACCTTTTTGAGGTCCAACATTGACCATCAGAGAATGCTTTATTTAGAATTCCCTGCTTGTGAGCTCCTCTGGCTAAAGGTTTCCTTAGCCCATTCAGTAACGTTCATCTGCTGTATTTACCACTCAACAAATTCTGAAAATCATTGTGACCTCTTCGCCTTCCTATCGATGAATCTTGACCATCCGCATCCAGCTGTCCAAATAGTCAAGTCACTTTCCTAGGTGACTAATGTCCGTAACACCAACTGGCATCCCTTTTCCAACATCCCCGAGCAAGCTGGGCATGATCAAGATAAGCAATGACCTAGCACAAATCATACATTTGTCTACCTACCTGAATTTCAGATAATCCTTTCTATTTACCAAAGTACTCTTCATTTTTTTTTAACCAGTTTTCCTTCCAGCTACACCATAAAAGTCACTTTTCCACTTGATAACTTAGATTGTAATCTTGCACATGTTTCCTCTTGCACAGCATTCCCTCCCTTCAACAACTAGCCTCGTTTCCTTTGACACTACAGTGATACTCAGTGGGGCAACCTCGAGAACTTCTACTCTTCCTTTCTGTGGTCCGATCATTTCTTCTGATATCTTAAACACCTGAGTGAATCACTGAAATTATCTTCACTGGCATGAAAGTTTTCATTCCACATTCTGCCCAAAATTCTTGTCCAATTTTCAGTGGTTCAACAGAAAATGTATACCAAAGCAATTGAAGAAATACTCACCCAACCACAGGTAGCTTGCAACAAGAACCCCAGCTTCATGCTCGCCTATGCAGAAGCATGCAATAAATGCAGGACAACCATCAGCAAATCCAAATTTGACTTTATAAAGGCCAACAGCAGAACTGATCTGTCCAAATGGAAGCTGTACCATCTGGTTCCTTGCAAAGGCCACTGGACAAACTTCTGTTCATCTGTGCACTCACCTCTCTCTCTCACACACATGGCACCATCACTAATACTACTCCCTAAAGAAAAAGCTGACTTCCTGCATCACTTTTTTTCCTCCATCTCCTGCACAGATAACTAAGGCAAATCACCTCCTACAATACTGCCAAATGAGCACCATATGCCTCCTATAGTTTTTCAGCATAAAGACATCAGAAGAATACTTAACAACTTAGACACTAAAAAAAAAGTCTTCTAGTCATAATCTCTCCAATTGTACTCAAACATTGTGCTCCAGACCTAACACCTGATTTTATTGTTTCCACAGTCTTTATTCAGCTGGCATTTATCCTATCATAGAAGCAAGCATATATCCAAACTATATCAAAAAAAAAAAAAAAGATATAAAAATCTGCCATCACCTCAGTGCTCTCCGAATAATAGAAAAAGTAGTCATCAAGTCAACTTCTTCACTACCCAGAGGCTCACCAGTTAATCCGCAAGCACCAGTAGTGTAGAGTCTGCCAATTTAGATCCATGGCTGACTTCTTTTGCTTACATACCCACCAATGAATATGTGCTATGGAAAGGTTTGGAGAAGCAGGTGCTATAGCTCTTGACATTTCCAGGACTTTTGATTGAGTTTGGCATTGCAGCCTACTAAACAAATTGCCTTTCTTCGAGCTTCACCACCAATGCAGGGATGCCTCACAGCTCTGTTCCCTCACCCCCCCCTTTCTCCTATACATAAATGACTACTCTCAATCACCACTAATCTTCTTCATAGCTTTCCCAATGATGGTACACTCCATTCATTGTGCTCTTTTGATAAACCATGTAGTGCACTGACATCCCAAGTTTCAAAATCATCTATAACCAATATCTTTTTAAACACTGATCTCCATACTGTCTTTCAATGGGGTGAAGATAACTTAGTCACCTTCAATGCCACCAAAATGCAGCCTTGCCTTTTCTCACACAAAAAAGGGACCCCAGCTGACATTGCCTCTCCTGCATTAATGCACAGTTCACCAGACAGGATCAAATCTCTCTCCTTGGACTGACATTTATCTCCAACTTCTTCTAGCATAAACTCATCACATCAGTAGCTTCCTCTACCTCTAAAAAACGAGGTATTCTCTTCTGCACAAGATGCTATTTTCACCTGCCTTGCTGTTTACGCTATACAAATTTGCACAGCCTTAAAATGCTGTCTAGAGGAGAGCAATTAGGCTCATAGATGATTCTTCCTTTTCAGACTCGCTTCAACCTCTATCTCACAGACACACTGTTTCAGCTACTTCCATGATCCAGGAAACTGGTAGCCATCATTTTTCCACTTTTTGTTGGGCCTGTTAAAACAAGAACAGCAGATGTCTAACATACCTTTTCAGTACAACTGCAAACACATCGAACCTGCTTCTCATTTATTCCATGTGCCCCTGTCCTCTGGAACAGTTGTCCTCATGTTATTTCCTAATAGAACCTCCATTTCTTCAAAAAGTCGATAGATCTCTTCTTTCTTAATATTAACCTGCATTCCACATATGGCAGTGAGCTGCTACAGTTTCTTCTACCTCTTGTGTATGGAATAATTATGAAAAGAAAATAATAAACTTTAACCTTACACTTAATAACATTAAATTGACAACCATTGTCATTTGTCCACAACTGCAGCCTATTCAAGTCATTGTGTAAACTGCTGCATATCATTTGTATTCCTGATCATCCTGCCTATTTTTGCATTATCAGCAAACAATTGAACATTTCTTGTCAGTACCTTCCCAATAACACATTATTATAAAGATTGAACAAGAATGATTCAAGGACTGATCACTTAGGTAACACCACTATATACCTTAATTCTGGCAGACTCATATTCCCCGTATATCACTTTCTGATTCCATCAGCCATCCTCTTATCTAAGTCAGTACTTTATATTACAATCATGTACCCTCTAATTTATGCAGAAGCCTTCCATTTGACATCCACTCCCTTTATCCAACTCAGCATGTAACAATATGTAACATTATTATAAACTACAAGTAAATTACAGACATGGCTTTCCTTTAGTAAATCTGTGCTGTTTCTTTTCTTGCAAAGTAAAGCTTGTTTGTCAACCTATTTCTATATATGAGTTCTTACCAGTTTTTCTAAAATCTTCACTGCTATACCACAGATTTTGATAGGTGCACAAGTTTTTTTTTTTTTTTTTTTTTGCACACTTTTGTACAACAGATACATTCAGCCAGTTTGTCTGAACCAGTTGTTAAAATTTGTTAGGCTTGCCAAACCACTTATTTTGGGGACAGAAAATGAAAAATCAGTTAAATTATTGTGAGCTTAGCTTGCTAAATGTTTTAGTGTAAGTGAAATGAAAATAATAATAAATTATTATAGAGGTTATAAGCACAATTTATTTGAAAATAGTCAGTTGCAACAAACACCATGACTCCTTTGTCTCACAACTTCACACAAATGTTACAACAATGAAAATGTGTACTAAAATAGCATATCTTAATATGAAATTCACACTTTCTTGATGCACATTATACCTGAAATCATATTATGCAAAACTTTTTGCCAACAACACTATCACGTAGTTCAATCGGCACTAAGTAATTGAGCTCACTGAAGTGACTCAGAGCAGTTTTGTTTACAGTATCTTTCTAGTTCTTGTTCAAGAATGCTGTCTAGGTTTTAGCTGCTTTTTGTCAGAAGTACAATAATGAAATGTCAAAGTAGCATTTTAAATTTTTTCGTTAGGAGCAATGACACTGCAAGAGGATTAAAGTGCATGGTGAGGCAAATGTTTCCATTCCTAGAGATGAACATTCAAATAAGTTTGATTTATCCTTTCCCAGTGACAATGCAGGTGTAACACAAGAAAACTCGAATAATAATTTAACAATCTGGTCAGAGGGTCATTGGCAGTATTTTGTGAACAAATATCCATGGCTTGAAATAACCAATAGTGACAGTGCTGAATGTAATACATGTGCAAAAATAACGAAATGGGATGTCAATTCAAAAAGAAATATTCATCTCTCCTCAGAATAGTAGTCAGCATCCATAAGAAATTGCATCATTGAATTTCTCTTGCTCATTGTAAAGCTGTGTAAATCATAGAGGAAAGTAATTTAGATAAACTGATAACAGTTGGCAAATGTAATGAAAAACATTCAAGTCAATAATCAGTATAATAAATTTAGTTTAATCCTTTATCCAAGTGTGAGCAAACAAAGTTTGCGCCTGAAAGTATCTTCAGGACTGGGGTAAGGTGATACAACACCAGGGCAACTCGTTGCAAAGGTGTAGCAAGCTACCAACACTCCTGTCCCAGTATCTCCTATAATGCAAAACACATCTCCTTGCGGATATGTCTAATGTTATGCATTAAGGTGTTGTATCACCTTACCCCAGTCCTGAAGATACTTTCAGGCACAAACTTTGTTTGCTCACACTTGGATAAAGGATTAAACTAAATTTATTATACTCTAACCAAGTGAAAAATAAACTTTCAACATCTTTCTCTAAATCCAGAGTAATTTATTAAAAAAGGGTGGCACATCATTTGGCAACTCCTATAGGTAGAGATGACCTGCGAATGCTTCTGCCTAGTATCTCAGCTTGGGCCTGGCTCCCACTGAAGAGACCTCAATAAAGGTCGAAACTAGTCTGGGTAGTGGCCCTTCCCTTAATGCATAACATTAGACATATCTGCAAGGAGATGTGTTTTGCATTATAGGAGATACTGGGACAGGAGTGTTGGTAGCTTGCTACACCTTTGCAACGAGTTGCCCTGGTGTTGTATCACCTTACCCCAGTCCTGAAGATACTTTCGGGTGCAAACTTTGTTTGCTCACACTTGGATAAAGGATTAAACTAAATTTATTATACTCTAACCAAGTGAAAAATAAACTTTCAAAATCAATAATCAGTGTTTTCAATACAGTATATAGTTTGATAAAACATAACCATCCAGTAATAAATTTACTTTAATCCTTTATCCAGATGTAAGCAAACAAAGTTTGCACCTGAATGTATCTTCAGGACTGAGGCAACTCGTGGTAAAGGTGGACCAAGCTCTCATCACTCCTTGTCTCAGTATCTCCCATAATGCAAAGCACATCTCCTTGCAGAAGATGTATAATGCTATGCATTAAGGGAAAGGTCACTACCCAGACCGGTTTCAACCTTTATTGAGGTCTCGTCATTGGGAGCCAGACCCAGAAGTGGTGATATTAAGGCAGAAGCAATGGAGAAGTCATATTTACCTATACGAGTTGCCAAAAGGTGTACCACCTTATTATTAAATTACTCTGGATTTAGAGAAAGATGTTGCAAGTTTTTTCTCACTTGGTTAGACTATAATAAATTTAGTTTAATCCTTTATCAAGTGTAAGCAAACAAAAGTTTGCTTAACTAAATTTATTATAGTCTAACCAAGTAGGAAAAAAAAACTTCCAAATCTCTAAATCCAGAGTAATTTAATAGTAAGGTGGTACACCTTTTGGCAACTCGTATAGGTAAATATGACTTCTCCATTGCTTCTGCCTTAGTATCACCACTTCTGGGTCTGGCTCCCAATGATGAGACCTCAATAAAGGTCGAAACCAGTCTGGGTAGTGACCCTTCCCTTAATGCATAGCATTATACATGTCTGCAAGGAGATGTGCTTTGCATTATGGGAGATACTGAGACAAGGAGTGATGAGAGCTTGGTCCACCTTTACCACGAGTTGCCTCAGTCCTGAAGATACAGTCAGGCGCAAACTTTGTTTGCTTACACTTGGATAAAGGATTAAACTAAATTTATTATAGTCCAACCAAGTAGAAAAAAAAAAAAAAAAAAACTTCCAATAACCATCTCCAATGTTGGACATAACAGATGAATTAATGCTACAAAAAAAAAAAAAAAAAAAAAAAAAAAAAGGGGTTAAATCTTGGTATCAGTTTGCATTCGTGGCAAATAGCAACATTACTTGGCAAACACATTTCCCAAGAGATCATAGAATTTTATGCTAAAATAATTTTCCAGCCAAACTTTGTATTATTATTATTGACAAAGCAAGCAGAAATTCACATAAAAGTGTTTTAGTAGTATTCTTAAGATGTAACATTGATGTTTTTTCTGATTTAAAAGAGCTGGACTATAGATGCAAAATAAATTTGTGCCACTTTGTTAGTTTTTAATCAGTGTGGATTACTGAAAGCTACTTAAACCAAAATTTAATAGTTTTTTAAAGTGCAAGCAGCATGTTAGGATGAAAAACAGGAGTTGCATTCTTTCATTTTTTTTCCAGAATTATTTGTTTACATTGCCCACATCATAGAGTTCATTTACTATTGCATGAAATAATTAAGTTGTTGACTCAAAATGATTGACCCCAGTCAACCATTGCTTCCACAATACAAAAAAAAAAAAATAGAATTAAGCAGAATTGCACAGGACTTAGAAATCCTTAAAATCGAATGAGTTTTTCAGCCCAACTGGATTGGATAGCATGCACTACTGCATGCTATCCAATAAATATGCTAACCACAAAAGTGGTGCAGAAAGCATCCCCACCTTTGTACACACAGTTTTCTAAAAACAACCCTAAGGATTTGAAGAAAAAGTTAGAAAGTATAAGCTTCATTAAGGACCCTGCTCTGATGACTGACATCTTGGAAGAAGATGCTCTTCTTCCTTTAGCATTACAAAGCCTGGAGATAACACTTGTAAGAACTGATCGATCAGAAGATGGTCCTCAGTGCTCATGTATATAGTACAGATAAAAGAAATTTCCTCCTCATTTTTTGAAAATATCTATCATTTTGTGACTGTAAAGCTGATAAGAAAACCCCTTAAAAAAGGGGATGCAAATCCATTTGTGAAATCACGGTTATGCCAAGGACACCATATAGCTGTCAGTCGGATCAAGACGAAAGGGAATTTTTAGGGAGTTTTTAGTACCCATAGCATCAACTATCCTTGTGGTATCTTCTTTTAAGTGTTTGCCAGCAATTGCTGAGTTTTGAAAATAATGTAAAACAAAAAAAAAAATAAATGTAAAACAATGAAATAATTGTAATTCTGTGAGTAGTTTTTGGTATTAAGACCACATTATGATGTAACTAAAAAAGTTTAATAAAAAAAATAAGCAATTAAAACCCAACGAGTTTCGTTAATCATAAGACTTACATCATCAGGGGTACTGGTACAGAAAAGTTTTAACAACAGAAGCCTATTGACAATTACACATATTAGATGTTTTGATAACTTCACAACTGTTACATATAAATGGTAAATTTGTTACTGTATGCTAGTTGTTATTATCACTTTCTGTGGTATCACACATGATGTATTCTAGGTCCGAGGCAGTTAAATGTTTGATGAAAGCAGACCATACATGATGTAAAATTAAGTCTTGATTTTTATTGCATTGTGTTGGGATCCTAATAATTTGCGAGGCTTCTTTAAATTTTCTTGTAAAACAGCTGCAATAAATGTATGACATTTTTGTTTGTTGCCAAAGTACTTGATGGCCTGTAGTAGTTGTGTGGAATGCCAATCCTGATTTATGTTCTCATCTTTTACGTGTTCAGACCTGCAGATCTCTCTCCCAACCTTCCTGTCTGTCTGGCCTACATAACAAATGCCATATGAGCAATGAATATCATAAATGCCTCGTTTTTTTCATGGGGTGATGTGGAGGTTTTGGTAGATGTAGGGATCTTGAGATTTGTTTGTAAAGGTGAAAAAGCCATTTTTAAGTTGTACTCACAGAGCAATGCAGCCGCTTTGTCCATGACATTCTTGATGTAAGGCAGTGTGATTGTATTCTTGAAATTTTATTTAATTAAGGGAATTATAGGAGATGTATTAAAATTTTTCTGATCGTCTTGGGTTCATAACCATTCATTGTGAGGTTCTGTTTCAGGTAGTGTAGTTTATTTTATTTCTTTTAATTGACAAGCTTGATATATTGTATGCCCTGTCTTATAAAGGGTGGTGGTGTGAAGCAGAATTTAAAAATCTTCCCGTTGTGATAGGTTTTCTGTATATGGAAAAGGATAACCTTTTTTCCTCTTTGTTTACTTCAACAAGGATATCAAAGAATGGTAATTTTTGGAATATGCAAGAAAAATGAACAGCCTATTAGAAGATTCCAATATCTGTTTATTCTTATACAGAGATCCCACATGGTGCACACATAATAAAACCAATGACTTGATCAAAAAGTTACCTAATTGGCCAAAAGAATTTTATAAATCTTTATTATCAAAACATCGATTAGTTCCAAGAATTTATGGCGCACCAAAAATACACGAAAAAGGATATTCCATTATTGCCAGTTGCAGATGGGAGAGATTCTCAAACTTTAAACTTAGCAAAATATCTGTCAAACCTGATATTACCACCATCTCACCATATTTATAAAGGATATAAACATAGAACCTTCAGCCTTCTCAAGTTTATATGTAGTCAGTCTCTTCACCAATGTACCCAGAAATGACACAGTGGATCTTCTTGTAAATCTTTTCTCACCAGAAACTGCAGGACTATTCAAACACTGTATGGAAAATATTTTTTTCATACATATTTCAAGACAAATATTAGGAACAAAAAGAAGGATTCAGGTTCCCCCCCCCTTTCTCCAGCCTTAGCCAACCTGTTTATGGAAAATTTTGAAATTAATGGGATGTAAGATGAACAACTTACATCCCAGTATAAAATTCACTTTAACTAGAATAGCACAAAAAATGACTGCTCCTTGATATTCTTGTCAAAGTAAACAAAGAGGAAAAAAAGGTTATCATTTTCCGTATACAGAAAAAATATCATGGAAGATTTTTAAATGCTGCTTCACGCCACTATCCGTTAAAAGAAATAGGCATAATTAAAACCTCATGAGACAGGGCATGCAATATATCAAGCTCATCAATTAAAAGGAATAAAGAACTACACTACCTGAAACAGAACCTTGCACTCAACGTTTATGAACCCAAGACAATCAGAAAAATTCTTAATTCCTCTCCTGTAACTCCCTTAATTAAACAAGATTTCAAGAATGCATTCATTTCAGACAAATTATGGAGATTACAACCATGTTAGAAATAATTATTTTAATTTCCTGATGTTTCGACCTTCATATTAAGGTCATCATCTGGAGTATCCACACATATATAGAGACAATCTATATTACATTTCACACAGTATGCCAAAGAGACAATGATTTGATCAACAGTTATTCTACTGGCCTGACCTCTAGTGAAACAAAGATCTGAACAAAATCGAGCTACTCAATGGTGAAAAAATCAATTCAATAAAATTTGAAGATAGCTACAAATATTTGGGAATTTTAGAAGCATCAGAAATTCTGCACAATAAGATTAAAGAAAAAACTAGAGCAGAATACATAAGGTGACTAAGGAAACTCCTTAAGTCAATGCTTAATGCTGAAAATTTGATAAAAGCAATTAACACCTGGGCCATATCTGTTCTGAGATATTCATCAGGCATTGTTAAATGGACCCAGCTAGAGATGGAGGATTTAGACCAAAAAACTCAACAATTAATGACTGCACCATGCCCTCAATCCTCGCATTGACATTGATAGGCTCTTTTTATCATGCAAAAAAAGGAGGCAGAGGATTATTACAAGTAAAGCAAGTTACTTGAAGAAGAAAAATTAAATCTGAATGATTATCTGCAGCAAACAATGGAAAAATTTCTAATTGAGGTAAGGAAAGAGGGTTTATTTAAACCCATGGAGACAAAATTGGAATACAAAACCAACCAAGTAAAAGTGAGAACTGAAAGATGGAAAAAATTTGGAAAAGGCATTGCATGGAAATACCTTCACAGCATAGAGGACAGTGCTAACAGCAACTTGACCTGGCATTGGTTGAGAAATGGAACACTAAAGAAAGAAACAGAATCGGTAATTTTTGCAGCACAAGAACAGGCTGTTAAAATCAATGTTATGAAGGCAAAAATGCAAAAAATTCAAGAAGACAGTAAATGTAGATTATGCAAAGAAAAAGAAGAAACGGTAGACCACATAAGTGAGTGCAGCAAAATCGCACAAATTGAGTACCGTAAAAGGCATGATAACATAGCTAAGATAATTCACTGGCATTTATGTAAAAAGTAGATGGTTTAAAGTATCTAAAGACTATTGGAAGCATAAAGTTCACCAGAAAGTGATTGAGAATGAAAATTCTGAAATACTCTGGATTTCAAAATCCAGACTGACAAAAGCTTGGAATGTATTACATCTGATATAACAGTGGTTGAAAAAAGTGAAAACAAGGATGTTCAGTTTATTGAAATATCAGTATCAGGAGATAGCCGAATTCACAAGAAAGAAACTTACAAAGTATCGCGAGTTGCAAGTCGAAGTTGAACGAATCTGACAAAAGAAAATGAAAGTTGTTCCCATAATAATAGGTGCTTTAGGTGCCATCCCCAAAACAATGAAAAAACATCTAGAAGCACTCGAGTTAGATGGATTAAAAATCGGGCAGCTGCAAAAGGCTGCTTTGTTCGGCACAGCATTCATATTCAGAAGGTATTTCCACAACTCGTAGGGCTCGAATTAGTAGAATATAACCAGCCTTTTACTTAAGACTGAGGAAGCAAATCAAGCTTTATTATATATACAGTGATACCCCAAAGTTATGTGGTAGGTGGGACCAAAAAGTGTGTAAGTCGAATTCACATAACTCGGGGTATAATTTTGCATTTAATTTATATATACAAACATACAAAATATTAGTTAAGTGGGGCCAAAGGTTTACAAAAACACCTATATTTTTTAAGAAATATATACATAATTGTAGTTTTTCGTACATAAAAAAAAAAAAGTTATTTCGATGTCGATGGTTTCATAAAATCTAATAGATTCGTCTGACCACATAATGTCTTTTTCTTGTCACACAAAATTTCTTCATAGCAAGCCAATGATTTTTTTATTCCTTGCCTTGTGGCTACAATTCGTTCCTTGTTAGAATCTGTGTCCTCCAAAATCTGTAAACCTTTCTTAATTAAGCTGAGACCTTCTGTTAATTTTGCAATTGTCATGTGCTTTTCTGGTAGAACTGGATCTGAGGTTTTGGTCTCTTCAGTAGCGCTTTGCTCACGCATTTCTATGAGCTCGTTGATTGTAAGCTCCTTGTTATGTTGAGTCTAACAGCTCGCTGACATCTTCACTGTCGACTTCTAAATCTAATTGCCTGGCAAGGTTGACAAATTCTATTGCCTCAGCAACTTGATCAGTTTCTGGCAAACATTTCCATTTTGCATTTAAAAAAGGATGGACAAAGTTTTTTCCTTCTTTTTGTTCTCAGATTCTATCTTTATAGGTGAAAAAAGTATTGTTTATACAATGTTTAAAAGAAGGACTGGCCATGGGTTCATTATTATCACCAGTATTAGCAAACCTATTTATGGAAAAATTTGAAAACAATGCTCTTAAGAATTACCATAAAAAAACAAAAATATGGCTACGCTATGTGGACGATATTTTCATCATATTCGGTGGAACAACAGATGAACTTATCAATTTCAAAGATTTATCTCAACAATTTACACAACACCATAAAATTCACTTTAGAACAAGAAAAAAATAAAAAAACTTCCTTTTCTGGATATTCTATTAGAATTTAATGAAGAAAGTAAACTCTCCTTCTCAGTATATAGGAAGCCGACAAACACTGGAAGATTTCTAAATGCAACCTTACACCACCATCCTTCACAAAAAATAAGCTTAATTAAAACTCTTCGAGACAGAGCATACAATATTTCCAGCACACAAGAAAGATGTAATGAAGAACTAAAATACTTAACACAAATCCTCTAACAGAATGGATATGAAACAAAAACCATCAAGAGAATCCTTAAAATGCCTCCAGCTAACAACACAATAAAACAGGATTACAAAAACGCAATCTCACTTCCTTATATCAAAAATGTTACAGACAAGCTAGCCAAATTAATGAATAAACACAACATAAAAGTAGCCTTCCTTCCTATGGAAAAAATCTCAAGATTCCTACATCCACCAAAACCACCTCATCATCCTCTTAAAAAACCAGGAGTCTACAAAATCCATTGCTCTTGCGGGATTTGCTACGTAGGACAGACAGAAAGATCTGGAGAAATACGCATGGCTGAACACCAAAAAGACGTACAATACAAAAGAGAACAAAAAAACGGGTCTTGCTTCCCATACCACTTCCACTGGACACGATGTACTCTGGCAAAAACGACGATGTCACATAGAAAACAACAGTTATATAAGAAAATTTAAAGAAGCTGCTAATATGCTCAAAAAAACCAACCCAATGCATTAAAAATCAAGGTTTAATTCTCCATCAAGTGTGGTCAGCTCTAATAAAAAATCTACCTCAATCTGAGCTCGGACTGTATGAACGAGAACAAGAACACGTGACATCGTCCAGTATTGTTCAATGTCAATAACGTTATACATCTGCATTCTGTTATTTGAGTTTTATGAATAGCCATACGGTTATGATTTGTATTTATTAATTCTCTTGTTTAAACTTTAAGTTATGCTATTTACCCCCGAAGATGTAAATCCTACGATTGACGAAACTTGTCGGGAACTATTATTTCAGTGTTTTATATAACTGAATAATAAAAAAAAATGTGGTGTAATCACCGAAATATATCTTTTGAACCAATTAGCCCCAGAAGTCTACGCTGACAGGTGCTCATTTTGCCTCATAGCTTCATTCAGACTTGTAAATGAACGGCGTGTGTAGTACGCTTTGAATGTTTTGATAATGTTTTGCAGGAGGGTGACCAGGTGCATTATCAATAATGAGCATAATTTTAAACGGAATTTTTTAAACTGGCAATAATGTTCAACTTCTATGAAGTGGTGACCAAACCAGTCTTCAAAAATAGAAGCTGTCACCCAAGCTTTAAAATTTGACTTCCAAATCACTAGCAAGCCAGCTTTAGATTTTTTTTTTCGGAGCGATAAATTAAGAGAGGTTTTAACTTGCAATCACCAGCTGCATTTCCACCAAGCATTACTGTCAACCGGTCTTTGGAAGCCTTAAAGCCAGGAAACATTTTTTCTTCATGTGCGATGAAAGTTCTCTTAGGCATCTTTTTCCAGAACAAGCCAGTCTCATCTACATTAAATATGGTTTGACTGTTATAGCTGTGTTCCTTGATGATAGCCTTAAGTGTCTCAGGAAAAGCAGACGAAGCCTCTTTATCAGCGCTTGCTGCCTCTCCACAATGCTGTGTCAGTTACAGCGATTTTTAAATCGGTTGAACCAACCATTATTGGCCACGAAATTTTCTTCTTTGGCCGCTTCTCCAGCTTCTACTTTTAGCCTCTCAAAAATTAGCTTGGCTTGGCTACATATTGTTGTTTGATCAACTGGACAATTTTTTACTCTCACTTGATTATCACACCATAATTTAAGCATCGTTCCCATCTCGCCAATAATCCCATGATGTTTATGAATTATGCTTGAATTCAATGATTGGGCATTTTTCACAGCAGCAAGAATTCTTTCTTTATCTTTCATGATTGTTCTTACTGTGGATTCCTGTAGATCGAACTTCTTTGATAGCTCACAAATTTTCATTCTGCCTTCAAAATCCTTAATAATGTTGAGTTTTGTTTCCAAAGTCAATGTTTTTCTTTTCTTGCTAGCTGGAGAAGAATCAGACTTGCTTCTTTTGGACGACATTATTATTTTTTATGTGATAAAATTTTTATCAAGAACATAACATTAAACAGTCGCAAGGTTTGTAGACTAAAAGTAGTGTATGAATGGAGACCGTGCGAAACAAGCACTGACGTGTTTTGCATTCGCCATTGTTGCACAGCATGTGCGACAATGGCGAATGCAGCCAGTGCCGGAAAGATAAGACTAGTGGTGAGGCGTGAAGCGGGATGGGAATACGTACATATAAGAAACCACGTAACTCCAGATTCGCATAAGTCAGGGTATGACTATATATATATATATATATATATATATATACATATATAAAATAAATAAAAATAAAATAACTACATCAAAGCTATATTCTATTTATAACATCAGAGAACAATTTCATATAGGTAGTTTTATTACAACAAAGGTGATGTCCTAATTCAACATGAGAGTTGTTATATTAGAGTTAAGACGTTGGATTACCTATAGTCCTGTTTATAATTAATTCTTAGGCAGAAAGGTTATGTGGGTAGAATATGTGCCTTCCATATTCTTGGAATTTTTAGAACATCATGATTGTAAAGATAAAGTATTCGATAAGAATTTCACAGGCTTCCATAAATTTATGTTCATACCACGTTTTGATGTGATGTAAACAATGAATACCTTTAAACTGAAACATATATTGATCTTTAATTGACCATGATTTATAAACATCTAATACCAACAAGTTTCACCGATGGGGCTGTCTGGCTTCTTCAGGGCTTATAACGGTAAGAGAAAAAAACTCAAAGTGGCTAGTACAGAGAAAATGGAGTAACACTATCATATAAATTAAACATTAAAACAGAACGCGTAACATTACATGCATGAATGAATACCTTTCCAGTCAATTCTGTGTAGAGTATCAGGGTATAATCAGAGAGGCTATCTTTTTACCATAGTTATTAAATTTAATGTGCCGTTTATGTTACTTTTTTTGGATAGGAATTGTGCATCCTGTTTCCCCTATATAAGGCAAATTACAGGTGCAATTAATATAGTATACTCCAAGGTGGGCCAGCAGAGGAAGTGGATCCTTGGATGAGTTGAGTAAGTTCTTTAGTTTTGCAGGAGGTTTAAAGGTAGCCTTAAGGTTGTATTTCTGAAGTATTCTATTTATTTTATCTGATATCTCTTTAATGTAATTAAAGGAAATGTAATGTAAGGAAAGGTTTCAAGAATACAATCATGCTGCCTTACATCAAGAATGTCACGGACAAAGTGGATGTATTGCTCCACGAGTACAACATAAAAGTGGTTTTTTTACTTGTACAAAAAACTGTCAAGATTCCTACATCCACCAAAACCTTTACATCACCCCATTAAAAACCAGACGTTTATGAGATTTATGAAATGAAATGCCACAAGATCATATATCTTGAGGCATTTGTTATGTACACCAGACAAGAAGGTCAGAAGAGATCTGCAGGTCTGAACACATAATTCAGGACTGCCATTCCACACAACTACTACAGGCCATCATGTACTTTGGCAACAAACAAATGTCATACATTGATTGTAACCATTTTACAAGAAAATTTAAAGAAGCCTGGCAAATGATTAGGATTCCTACACGATGCAATAAAAATCAAGGCTTAATATTATATTATATCATGTATGGTCTGCTTTCATCAAAAATTTAACTGCCATGGATCTAGGATATAACACATGTGATAGCAACAACTAACAATATTCCAGCAAGCATACAGTAACGAATTTACCAGCATTTATTCTGATTTATCAATTATATGTAACAGTTGTGAAGTTATCAAAACACCTAATATGTGTAATGAATTGTCAATGGGCTTTTGTTGTTAAAACTTGTCAGATTTTAATTGCTTATTTTTATTAAACACTTTAGTGACATCATAATGTTGGGAGAGTTTCTCATCAGTTTCCACCTTTATTGAGGTCTCATCTGGGTCTGGCTCCCACTGATGAGACTTCAATAAAAGTCGAAACCGGTCTGGGTAGTGGCCCTTCCCATAATGCATAGCATTATACATGTCCATAAGGATATGTGTTTTGCATTATGGGATACTAAGGCAGGTAATGTGAAGTCATTAGCCTCTATATATATACAAGTAGCTGAGTTGTGACGTTACTTCTAGTGCAAAGTTTATTTGCTTAAACTTGGATAAAGGATGAAACCAAGAATATAATTGCTTCGCATCTTTAATTCAGTAGATAATAATAGGATGAGAAGAGCTACCCATTACCAGTGTGGTCACGTTGCCTCCGATTGGGGGGTGACCGTGCAGTCTTCACTTGGGATGTTGTGAAGCACGAGTATATATGGAACTACAAAGCAGGTGTTTTGACATTATTATGACTTATTATGAGAAGGATGTTAATATTGCATGGGAGTTAGTTAAGAGCATCTGGAGGAAGTAATATTCAATTGTATACTTAAGGTCAAAAGAGTTAATAATCATACTTGTGTTACTCTTCGTACAAATGAAATTATTTTATAATATAATAAATAGAATCAGATTCTGTGATGACTCCTAGCAAGGAATTCATTTTGCTCTTTACTGTTTTTTTTTTATACATTGAAGCATATTCATACTGCATTGCTTCTAGTTGGCTGCATTTTAACAATGAAAACTTCTGTGGAAATTTAAGGGACTCACCTGCTTCTCACAGTATCTCAATTAAAACTCTGCTTTTGAAATTTGTATTAAGAAGGAAGAGTGAAGTAGATGCATGTTCTTTCCCACGGAATGAAAAAAAGTATACAAACTGTGGTCTAAAGGAAAATATAGCTGACTCTGGAGTGTATAGACTTATCTTGTATGTAACCATAAATATTATGTAAATAGAAACAGCATCTCTACTAATCCCCCCCCCCTTTTTTTTTAACAGTAGCGATGAATGAATAACTTTCCCACTACAAGACATAATGGTCTTGCATATTAAATAATTTTCTGAAAAACAAGGCACTGTAATACAATTGCTATTTAAGAACTGTAATTATTTTCTGAAAAACAAGGCACTGTAATACAATTGCTATTTAAGAACTGTAATTATACATGCATTTCTTTGATTCTTTCATTATTATACATCATTTATTTACAAATGCCAACAATCGTTTTCTTTAACATTGCTAATTAAAAATTAGTATTATTTAAATAGGTCTTGTTTTATGTGAATTTTGCAAACTGCATAACTACCTATTAGATTCATTTTCTCCATCCATTTGTGTGGTAATTATTCTTGTTGCATAGATTTTATTGAAATTCAGTATTCCGAATCCTTCCAGAAATTTGTCAAGCATTCTCCCCTTTTATATCAATAGGACCATTTGCTGGAGGACAAAATGCATCTAAATTATATATATATATATATATATATATATATATAATTTAGATGCAATAAAAAATCAAATTTCAGATTAAGAATGCTATGTAGTTCAGTTCAGATCTGTTTTGTTGGCTAATCAAAAGATATTATTAATTCTGCTGTGAATGGATAAAATTTCATGTTTAAGAACTTAGAATTATCAATAAATTCACTGCGACCATTTTAATGTCAAAATTATTCCTATGGTGTACATAAAACATGGGTGTAAGTTTCATAAACTTTTAACAAACTTGGTGTTTTTAATGAAGATACCACCATTCAGTAGTCCTCTTTGAATTCTCCTGATCTGGTTAGTTGAGTGGATAGCATCCTCCAGTAACCAACCTAGCATAGATGTATGTGAAAATCTTCAGGCAGTAGAGACAGTTTTAGCATGAGATCATGGAATGCTACTTGAAAAGTACCATGTTTGGTCTCTAGAACAAGGTTTAAATGATCTCATCCTTAGCCCACCCACTGGGATAAGGTGGGAATGTACTATAGGTTTACAACCTTTTGTGGGTGAGATTCATATATAGGTATATAATAAAGTTATTTTGGGACTCTTTTAACTATTATATAAATTAAAATTTCATTATTTATGAAAATTAGACAAATAGTGTGTATGTCCATAAGTCAGTACTTGTGACCTGCTTTAATAGTAATAAGAAAAAATGATTCAAGATAAGAAACTATCTTGAATCATCATAGGAAATCAGCATATCATTTACATATGCATGGTCAAATGCACACTATTTGATTTGCTTGTTTACTACAATATTTCTAAACTGGATATGTAAGCTAGTTATTTGATTTATATGAAAAGCAACCTGAAGGGATACAAGGGTTTGAAAAGTTTGGTAAATTTACAGTAGACGGTGACACAATTTGTTCATTCATACTAGTGTCGGCACGTATCTTTTTCATGACCCCTGGCAAAAGTTTAGCCATGTGCGACACATAGTGCTTGTTTGGCAAACATTTAAAATGACTCTTGTAGATAAGCTTATACGTTGGTAACACATGACTATTAAATTATTTCAGGAAATTACAATGTATACTAGAATATTAATTAAAAGTAACTTTAATCAATACGTCCTATACTTCGGCAATGTCACATCTTCATGGGAACATAAAACTATGATGTGCATGCAGGCACTAACAACGAGCAAATGAGGCAGAAGAGAGAAACTAATGTCATTCCTAGAGTCCTAAAGGTGCCCCCTAGTGGGCTATATTGGGTTGTCTTGGCTGTTGGGCTGCTGTTCTCATGATGCAAGCTTCTCAAATTTGGGGCAGTCTCATGCACCCAAATTTGTTGAGGTTTAGAAATTTTTTAGAGCTAAGGCTGATTCCATGAACAATCTTTCGTATTTAAATTTGCTGTGGTGTAGTAAAGTGACTTGCTTCCAGCATATTCTGTGGTGGGTATCCAGAGCATGATCAGCAAGCCCATTCTGGGCTTGCTGACCATGCTCTGAAACCAGATGTAGTGTTCTGATATCGTGACATTAGCTGTCCTGCATGTTTGGGCATAGTAGGACAGTTTACGGCTGCAAGGGACCCGGTATACTCCAGGTAGGTCTAGGGAAGGTGGCTGGTTTTTGGTGGAGCGGATAAGGAATGCCAATTTCTTATATGGTTTGTAACAGGAAGTCAGGTCATATTTTTTTAAGATTTTGGTTAACTTTTCAGAGGTGCCCCAGAATCTTTGTTATGAAGGGGTGAGGGAGTTGTGGTTGAGGGGGGGGGTGGGATTGTTGGTGTATGTATCTGCCTGTGTAGGTTGGTTTTCTGTAAACAGAGAAAGCCAAGGATCCATCAGGCTGGCGAGTAATCAGAGTGTCTAGGAAAGGGAGACTGTTGTTTTCTTTTTCCAAGGTGTGTGGGTTGTTTAAGTGTGTTAAGAAGCTGTGGACTGTATCTGAGCCATGCAGCCAAACAGTGGGTTTATGTGGGACCGAGTTTAAGGCTTTTTCTTCATAAGTGTCCATAAAGAAGTTGGCCAGCAGTGGGGAGAGTGGTGAACCCATGGCTATCCCCTCTATCTGTTTGTAGAATTTTCCTTGCTGAATGAAATAGCCTGAGTTCATTGTGAACTGAAATAGGGCTGAGATATTGGGAGGAAATTTGGCTTGGATGAGCTCTAACGTATCCTTGAGTGGGACATTTGCGAATAGGGAGGAGACATCGAAACTAACAATTATCAGTATGTTGGAGTGAGAGGGTTTATACTGGCTTTGAAGTGGGCTGAGTTTTTTATGTGTGATGGTGTGTTGCCAGTATAGCGTGTGAGCGCTTTTCTCCATTTTTCATAAAAATGGAGAAAAACGAGTTACGTGCTGTGATAAAACACTTTTATTTGAAGAAGTGGACAGCCACACAGATCAAAGCCGAGTTAGATGCTGGGGACTCTGCACCAACATTAAAGACTATTTATTTTTGGATAAATGAGTTCAGACGTGGTCGTAAGTCCATCGAAGATAAAGCACTCTCCGGACACCCGAGTGAGGTCACTACGAAGAAAATGATAGACAAAATCCATGGTGTTGTTATAGAAGACCGGCAAATGAAAGTACGTAAGATTGCTAAAATTGTAGGCATCTCAACTGAACAGTGTATGATATCCTGCATGAAAAATTGCAAATGAAAAAGCTGCGCGCGCGATGGGTGCCATCATTGTTGACTGTCGATCAAAAACGCATGTGAAATTTGCAGGATTTTTTACTTCGATTTGTGACTGTAGATGAAACTTGGATCCACCACTACACACCTGAGTCCAAGCAGCAGTCAGAACAGGACAATGCCCAGTGAAAGAGCAGCAAAAAAAAAGCGAAGACTTTTTTTTGTCAGCTGTTGAAGTGATGGCCACTTTTTTTGGGGGATTCCCAAGGAATTATCATGATAGACTATTTGGAAAAGGGTAATACAATAACAGGAGTCTATTATGTGTCACTGTTGGACCATTTAAAAGAAGAATTGAAGAAAAAATGGCCAAGATTGACGCACAAAGAAAGTGCTCTTTTTATCAAGACAATGCACCGTCCCACGTGTCGGCCATCGCAATGGCAAAATTGCACAAATTGAGGTTCAAATTGGTTCCACATCAACTGTATTCTCTGGACTTGGCCCCATGTGATTTCTTTTTGTTTCCAAACTTAAAAATTTGGCTCGGGTGGGAAAAAAATTTTCTTTGAACAAGGATGTCATCAAGGCTGTCAGTGACTATTTTGCACAATTTGACAAATCCTTCTTTTTAGATGGGATGAAAAAATTGGAAACTTGCTGGACCAAATGGTAGATCTCGAAGGAGACTATGCTGAGAAATAAAGGTGATTTTTTCCAAAAAAAAGTGTTTAACTTATTTTTTACCAAACTTTTCAAACAACCCTCGTAAAGAGCAGGAAATACTGGCTTTTAACTCACTTGTTATATATTATTATAAATTTGTTTTGAGATGCTGTATTGAGAAACAATTATGAAATGGAGTAATTGTGTATATTATTTTCTATTCCTTCTGATTATTTTTTTCCCACAGGAAAAATAGCTATGCACATCACTGAAAGTATTGTTCAAACTAGAGATAATATCCAACGTGCTTTACTGATATACCATCAGCAGCTACTACAGGATATGTTACAAGAAGTTGCAAGTAACAGACATTTGCAATCAGATATGAGAATTATTGATATGTTACCTGAATGCATTAAGAAGCATGAATCTGAATGTAATTCTGCAGGTTCACATCAACATCCAGACGTTCAACAGATATACAAAGATAATTTTAAAGAGTGTAAAAGTAAACCATTACCAACAAACATGAAGTCAAAAAGAAGCACACAGACTAGTGATAACACGAATCTGCAAAAAAGAAATGTCACTGATCCATTAAACTCAATGCTAAATAATAAGAATAGGTTAGATCAGTGCAATTTGAGTAAAATAACATCTTGCATGACATCATCATCATCATGTGACCAGAAAAGATCAAGTGATGAAGAGAATGCTTTCAAGGTCCCTTCACTTCTTTCTTTACAAGAAGAGAAAGAAGATAAAGGTGAAGTTTCTGAGAATGGTACAGAATATTTAAGTCTTCCACAGCACAAGCATGCTATTAGCCTTCTAGCCAATGCTTTTAGGACAGTTTCTCCTGTTGGTGAAAATCATGCAGATGATTTTCTTCGTGTCTGGAGGGAGAAGTCCGAAAATTTGAAAAGTCAACTTGTTCAAGAACATTCATTAAAACCTAAGTCAGTATATAAATGATTATATTTTAAATGTATATTCTGTTTTTATTAATAGTATGGCAATAAATTATTTGGATAAAATACATTGTATTTTTACAAAAAAATAAAAGTTCTAATTTCAGGAATCATAACTAAAAAACTTCAAAAAAATAATTTCTTTATGTTATACTCACAAATATAATTACTATTAATAAGGATGTAGTTAAAGTTATTGATCAAGAAGATGCATTATTATAGGATTATTCATAATGCTGGACACTATTTCATAAATTTATTGCACAAATACTAAAAGTGACAGAAGAATAAAATGATGTACAGTTCTGGTAGAAGTGAGTGGTGGTGGTGCAGTTTGTTTTGTGAAACACAGACCTCATGTTGATTGAACAGTATCTCATATAGTATAAGACTTACTTCTTGCAATGATTCCTTAGATTCCATTGAGACATCATCATAATAATATTTACTTAGGGGGAGAAAGCGAGGTGTGTTGTCTGGTTTACAGAGATACAAATCAATTATTATAGTTGAAGAATTTAACAAAAATACTCTGTTAAAGATGAAAATTTGTAAGTGGTATAAGTTTTTTTTTTAAATGGAGGTTATGGTGCATGAATTTGGAACATTTTGATGTTTGCCATATAACAAATGGCCTACCACACTGAAAACCTCTAGCGAAATGCAACATAGCATAAATGACAAAAATACCATTTATACTTTTATTTTGATATTTGTAATAACTATAATTCCTATTACTATACATCATCTTATTTATTGAAAAAAAGAATAAATATCCACCATTATAAGCAAAAACAGCTTGCCATTGAAACTTTATATATGAAAATAGAAACCTTTGACATTTATACTGTCATGTATAAAAATCATTTATAATTTTCTAGTTGTTGGTAACAAATTAATGGGTGGCTGCATAACCTTGTGATAACATTCATTTCTGCATCTATTATAGAATTGATTCTGATCACTGACTAAAGGATCTTTTTCTAGGCCTTTTTTTTAGCTGGTTCCTAAGTTTTTGGTATAGGCAGATAGGTTCTCCCTCCTAGAAATTTTGACTTTTAACCATGTAACTAAGAAAAAATTCAACCACAGAGCTCACTATTTCATACATAATATACCATGGTAGTGCAGGAATATGAATGCCACAGTTGTCAGTTCTTGCACTTAGTCTTTGAATCATCAATAGCCATAAATTCAACTACTGGTGAGAATTAAGGACAACGAAGACTAGATGCATACTAATTTTCAAAAAATTACATTAAAAATGTAATTTTCAGGAATAAATAGTATTAGAGGGAGAACCTTCAGCAACAGCACAAACCATGCTGAAAATTTCACTCTAGCTTTTGTTATATTGCATAATAAGTAATCATTACAACTAATAACTAACACTAGCATTACTGAAATTGTTAACAATAACTGTAATATTTGGTAAAGTACACCAAGAGTCTACTTTAATAGAGTTTGCTTTTAGAAGAACAAAATGGTTTCTAAAAAGGCCGATCCTGCATAGATCCAATTTTTACTTTAAAATTATTAATAGAAAAGAGAAGAAAATTTCAAAAAGAAACACATGTGGTCTTTATTGATTATGAAAAAGCCTTTGACAAAAATTGTTTAAAATATTAACCAAATTAAACATACCAAACCAACTTTTACAATCCATTCAAGAAATAAAATAGCAGTTAAATTAGAACACATCTCAGAATGGAGAGATATATCAAGAGGAGTATGACAAAGATGTTCCCTCTTTGGAGGCATCTGTAGTTAAAACCAATAAACGGAATGAGACCAAATTTTATATTGAGACTTTTGAAGGCATGGGGAGATGATTTCCGTGGAAATCATCTCCCCATGCCTTCGAAAATCGCCAATAGGGGAAATTTTGGTGCTGGCGGAGCCAAAAACAAGTGGATAATTACATTAAAGGCAGATAAAATGGAATAATAACATTTTGACGGTGTAAGCGACAGCATCATCACTCATTCCAGCTGGATATGTGGCGCGTTACAATGATGATAATACTAATTAAACTAAAAAAACAACTTGCAAGAGACAAATTAATGTAGTGATTGAACTCACAGGAAATAATGTTTTATTAATCAGAAGATTGCATTGCACTGTTTAAGGTAAAACAACTTAACAAGTAAAGCACGCTGAGGCAAGGTAGGATGCATATTGAGCACAATTCGTCAGTCATTCAAATAACTGCTGAACGCTCCCAATCTCTTTTTAAATGGAATTAGTGGTGCTGCTGTCACGTACACACAGTAAAATTTGCATAATCCTTTTTACCTGTGTTTACTGCAAATATTTGACTGCTTTCAGATCTGCCAGTGCCAAAATTTCCCCTATCAGTGACTTTTGGTACTAAATTTTTTTTTTGTGGAATTCATCTCCCCATACCTTCGAAAGTCTCAAATAAAATGTGGTCTCATTCCGTGTATTAGTTTTAGCTACAGATACCTCCAAAGAGGAAAAGTTAATTTATGGCCACCCTGTATATATAAATAAAATTATAACAATCTGGAAACAGTATAATCCATACAAATGACCCTGCAAATGAAGATAGATACACTACTATTTTCAGATGATCAAATAGTATTAGCTACATAGAAGATGATTTACAAATGATATCTCAAAACAATATAATATGACAATATCTAAAGAAAAAATAATTGCATTCAAAGGAGAAAATCCAATAAGAGGTAAAATAATGATAGATAATAAAATACTAGAACAAATAAACACTTTCAGATATTGGGATGTGATCTATCATATGAAGAAGAAAAAGACAAGACACTAAAATATCAAACTTTGTCAGTTTGATGTAAATGGCATAATAAATAGTAGGACCTGATGACATCCATTATGAAATGATAAAACATCTACCTTCATCTTCTTCTCTTATTATACAATAGAATACTTGCAGAGGAAGAGTTTCCAAATTCTTGGCATAAGTCAATTGTCATTGCTATCCCAAAACCAGGAAAAGATCCAACACAAGCAAATAATTATCAACCCATTGCTCTGACCAGCTGTCTTTGTAAGATACTAGAGAAAATGGTTAATGCCAGACTTCTCTGGTATTTAGAAAGCAACAGTCTTCTTTCCAATACACAATGTGGTTTCCGTAGACATCGATCAACTTTAGACCATTTAGTTCGGTTAGAAACATATATAAGAGATGCATTTCTGAAGCGAGAACATCTTGTCTCAGTTTTTTTTTTGACATGGAAAAAGCTTATGACACAACCTGGAGATATGGCATATTAAAAGACCTCTATAACCTAGCTCTCAAAGGACACTTCCCTATATATATTTATTAAAAACTTTTTGTCCATGCGAACTTTCCAAGTCAGAGTGGGAAGTACGCTATCTCAACCATATCTTCAAGAACAAGGTATTCCCAAGACTCTGTCTTAAGTGTAACCCTTTTTGCTATTAAAATCAACTCAATCATTGAACAGCTTCTTCCCACTGTAGACAATGCTCTATATGTTGATGACTTCACAATTTACTGTCACGTAACATGAGGGTAATTGAAAGACAACTTCAGCAAGCAATTGATCATGTCTCTCTGTGGGCTCTTAATAATGGGTTTAGGTTTTCAACAGAAAAAAGTATCTGCGTACACTTCTGTCAAAAACGCACTCATCACCCAGATCCTGAACTAAGAATGGGACCTACTGTTATTCCGTTAACTACAGAAACCAAGTTCTTGGGACTCATTTTTGACAGAAAACTCGCATTTCTAGCACACATTCGTCAACTAAGAGAAAAGTGCAAAAGAACTTTGAACCTCCTTCGCTCTCTATCCTCTACTGAGTGGGGTGCTGATCGAGCTTCATTGCTCCATCTTTATCATGCACTTATACGTTCAAAGCTGGATTATGGGTCCCAAGTCTATTGTTCGGCAAGACAGAGTAACCTATGATGGTTGGATTCCATCCATCATCAGGGTATACGGATAGCTACTGGTGCCTTTCGCACCTCACCCACTCCAAGCCTCTATGTAGAAGCAAATGAACCAGCTCTATCACTTCGACGAAAACCGTTGTCTCTTAATTACGCCCTAAAAATAAAATCTCTCCCAGATCACCCTACATGGAATGGTATCTTCTCTCTGCATTGGGAAGCTCAATATCACACACATCAAACTGCTATACATCCTTTTGGTATGCGTATTAAAGAAACCATGCAAGCTGTTAGTATAAATGTTGACAACATTAGCTACACTAAACATAACAGCATTCCTCCATGGCAGGTTTGCACACCATCATGCAACCTCTCACTTTGTCAGCTACAGAAATCTTATACCCCATCATCCATCTACCTGCAATTGTTTAATGCACACAGAGCAGCACATGTTGATTTCTTACCCATTTATACTGATGGTTTAAGAACTAACACCTCTGTTGGCTGTGCTGCTGTGTTTCCTGACATTATTACCTCAAATCAGATCCCACCTGACTGCAGTAATTATACAGCAGAGTGTATAATTATACATGCCATTAAGCTTGCACTTGTGCATATAAAAGAAAACTGCTACCAAAAGTGTATAATTTATACAGACTCATTGAGCTCTTTACAGGCTATCTCTTCTCCTATGTATAATCCTCATCCAGTACTTTATGAAGTGCTACACCTGCTTCACAAAATGAATATCCTTAATTTCGATGTTAAGTTCTGCTGGATTCCCAGCCACATCGGAATCAAAGGAAATAAGGCTGCAGATGCAGCTGCTAAATCAGCCCATACCTTCTCCACATACTATTTGACAGTTCCATATACAGACTACAGACAACTTATAAGATCAAAGCTAATTGCTCAGTGGGAGTTAACATGGCAAGAAACATCAACAAACAAATTATATAACATTAAACCTGAAATTAAACACTGGCATTCTGGTCAACGTAAAAAGAGAAGAGAGGAGGTTGCCCTTGCTAGGCTCCGCATAGGTCACAGTCACCTTATGCATTCTCATTTACTGAGAGCTGATGACCCTCCCATATGTGAAAAATGCAACACACATCTCACTATTCATCATATTCTGGTAGATTGTCAAAAATTTATACGAGAGAGGAATGAAATTTTCACCTATCTAACCAAGCCATATATACTCGGGGAAATGCTAGCAGACTCAGGCAAATTGCATGATGTTTTTAATTTTTTAGAAAGAATTAATTTGTACAAACACATTTGACCATAAATTTGTTTATATGTAAATACTTTTTTGCTTAACTTAACTTTTATACATACATATTATTCATTAGGTTAAATCTGACCAATTACGTATTACCATAGGCCTTGATTTTGTTTATTTGTATCACCCTGCTGTAATTTTGTTAATATGTAAATATACCATAATGCTAAACTTAAATTTTATGCATCAATGCTGTATAATAATTCCTTTTATTAGTATAATAATGTTTGTTATAATCTTACTAGATGTAGACACTGTGCTTTCCTTGACTTGTTTTGTATATACATATGTTAATCTATAATTATCTATTTATGTACTGCTGAAACCTCTGCAGTAATTTTGTTTATATGTAGATATTGCATCACTTAACATGCATTTTGTGTATGCATCTTATTTACTACTTTATTTTTCGAATAATCATGTAGTGCTGTAGGACATCTTACCTATTTGTGTACTTTCTAGAAATTCTGTTTCTACTGCATTGGTAAATTTAATTTTCATCCATGCATATTGTATAATAATCCCTTTTTGCCTATTTTTGTACTGCTATAAAGGCATCTATTATAATCTTACATATATGTAGATACTGCATTCCTTGGCTTAGTGTTTCATATATTATGTATTAACTTATATTGTTAACTATTTTTGCACTACTGTAATAACCTCTGACCTTGTGTGTGTTGCTGTGCCCTCTGCAGCAGTTCTGTTTACCTAGAGATGCTGCTTTGAGAAACTATTTTTCTGTAAATGCTAATGTTATAACCTCTAGTATGGTACAGTATGACCTTTGTAGTTTTTGTACCAAATAAACTATAAACCAACCAACCATCCCTAGTACAAAAATACACTAGAATCAGACTATATAATGTCTTGTCAAAACCAACTCTACTATATGGAAGCGAAACTTCCATATAGTAGAGCTGGCCATAAAAAGGAAAGATGAAAAACAAATTCAAACAGCAGAAAAACAGCTGGATATACCAAGTGAGACCACAAAACAAACGAAGAAATCTTACAATCCCTGAAAATAAAACCAATTAATTACTACATAAGGCAGTATAAACAAAAATGGCTAGAACATTTAAATCGAATGGACAACAGCAGACTACCAAAAATATTATACAGATACAAAATAAGTGGAAAAAGAAGAATCGGAAGACCAACAAAGAGATGGTATGAGACTGGAACAGGCCACTTGGCCTAAATTCCATGTTAGGAAGAAGAAGCTTTTATAGAAGATAAAGAAGTTTCAGGAACTAGTAAGCCAAATATTTTATGAACATTCATGTTGCGAATTTAAATGGAAATAAAACACACAGGAATGAATAAAACAGCAGTTTAATGACTTCAGTATTTTCTTTCATGGCAACATCATCAGAAAATACAATGTAAAACTAACTTGCATGGTGTTTTTTGAGTCAGCTCTTAAAACCATCTTAATCTAAATAAATATGGATAGCCTTAAAATTGAAAGCTTTAAATCAAACTATTTCCACTTCCTCTGTGTTGCTTTTGAGCACACAGTGCCCAAAAGTGATGTAACAAAAGCAAACTACTGGAGTCATTAAATTGTCTTAATTCATTCCTATGCACAGCTTCATTTCCATTAAACTGTCAATATAAGTGTTAACCAATAGTTAAGCCTACATATAAGCTTGATTTTATGAACACTTATGACAAGGTGCCAAGAAGAAAGTTCTTCAGAATGCTAGTTGTATGGTGTAAATGGGACGTACATCAAGTAATACATAGTTGTAAAATCTCACATGATGAATAATTTGTTTGTTTTATTTTTCATATTTATCTGTTCATCTTTCATGTTCAATTTATCATGTTTGTTTGTTTTATCAGGTTTATGTGTAATTAAGAAATAAAGAAATGTCGTTGTTTGTATCCTTGAAATTAATCCTTTTGTGTGTAATAATTTAAATCACAAGGCTTTGTTAAACTATTGTGATGAATGAAATGTGACATCATTGTGTATCAGGGTATATCCATATATGCCAATTTCGAAAGTCATGGGAAGTGTGATGTCACCATGTCCAGATACCCATGATCATATATGGAAGTTTCGAAAGACACGCATGCATACACTTGAAGTCAGTGCCCTTAAAAAGCTCAGTGTTGGGAAGAATTTCATCTTAGGTTTTTCAACCTTCTCTACCTGGGTCTACCACCATGAAGTTCACTGTCGGTCATCGAAAGAGAGGTGTTGTAAGTCTTAGATTTCACCTTCTCCTACCTGGGTTTGTCACCACATGAGGTCCACTGTCGGTCATTGAAAGAGAAGCATCTTACATCTTCAGGTCCTGCCTTCTCTTACCTGGGTCTGGAACCCATGTAAGGTGTGTGTAGAGAAGTGTCTTGAGGCTTTGCCATCTTTTCCATGGGTCCAACACCATGAGAAGTCTGCTGTCAATTGTGATATAGGAACACTCATTATACTGTCATTGCTGCCATGTCTTCGAATTAAGAGTTCAACAGAATTACCGATAACTTGAACAAAGAAGTTTGATAGGAGATCAAGAGCAAGTCAGCAGAAAGGAAGAGGACAAAAAATTTGTGTAATGGACTGTCTGAATGAGCGTATTGCAAAGAATGTGACACATAAGTACCTAGATATGTAATAATTCTGAACAATTCACATCAGTGTCTCTGTTTGTAACCAATTGTGACGATGTAAATAATTATGATAAAAATGTGTAATATTATATTATAAGAGGAAGAAGAATCCTGTATGAAGTAGCATAATTCATGTTAAGCTCACTCAAGGCGTGCTTTACATTCAATTTGTATAAGAGTGACTAGTAGGATGTATTAAATTGTATTTAGGTTTAAGAATAGAAATGTGGGTGAACTAAACCTAATTTAGAAACATTTGTAAGTAACTATGAATTGTGATTCAATTGTGTAAATAAGCTAATGTGGATTGAGCTGTATAATATGAATTCTTGATTTAATTAAATGGTTTGTGAACAACACATTGGACTGATTTTGTCATTGCACCATCTCCAAAAATTTGAACTTGCATGTGATTGGGTAACATTTGAAACATTGAATATCTATCTTAGATTAAGTTTAAGCTACGACTGAATTAAAGTAAAGATTAAATTTTAGTGGAGATATAAGAACAGTATCTGCTTTGTCTTCAGCTTAGAATCTTATAAACTTGCTCTGAATATGTAGTCTAACTGAAACAGTCGAAAAACAAATAAATCTGTTATACTACAGAGTGTGAGCAAATAAGATAGTAGAATATGTTACAGATGGCAGCAGCCGACAATTAAGGCAGTTGACATTTTATGACAGTTAAGACAAAGCAAGATTATTACATAGTCGCTATTTAAGCTGTAAGTCAGCATTTAGAATTAAAGGAGATACAGGAAGATGGTTTGAAGTAAAATCAGGTGTGCAACAAGGGTGCACATTATCTCCACAGTTATTATCTATATGGATCACATTATAAAAGAAAATGGTATTAAATCTGATATTAAAATTGCTTTATGCAGATGATGTTATACTTCTGAATAAATCCAGCACAAATCTGCAAGATTTCCTGATTAAATTGAATAACTGTTGTAATAAATTTGGTTTGAAAATCAGCAATAAAAAGAACAAAGACAATGAAAATAGGTGGAAACATTGAAAACATCAACTGTATTCTGAATGGTGAACCTATAGAACAAGTAAAACATTTCAGCTATTTAGGCACAATATTTAGTGAAGATGGTAAATTAAATATGGAAATAGACAACGGAATTAGTAAAGCTGGTAGGATGGGAAGTCAGCCGAATAAATTTATATGGAATAAGAAAGAAATTAGTGAAACCACTAAATTAGCTGTATACAAGACAGTGTTCAAACCAACTTTAACTTATGGATCTGAAGAGCTGGGTTAGAAATAAAACACTTGATCAAAGACTAGAGACCTCTGATATGAGAGTTCTGAGAAAGATTACTGGAGTGAAGAGATGGCATCAATGTCAGTATCACAAGGATATTATTAGCATTCAGGAATGTGTTAGTAGAGCTTTTATTTAGCATATGATGATGCAACGCCTGTGAGGTCCCTTTTACAGGGAAGTATGGCGCCATCTCAATCCTCCTCCTCCCCCCCCCCTTTTTTTTTTTTTTTTTTTTTTTTTTATCCAGGCTTGGGACCAGCATACAGGCATGTGTTCACAGGGCCAGTTTGCCTATTCTGGGGGACAAAACATTTGAGTTTCTGGGTGAAAAAACCCCATACCTCCACGTGAGACTGGCTAACTCACTTTTCACCAATAGAGACCAGATAAAGGTTCCTCACATCGCGGATGGGAATTGAACTCAGGTCTTTACAACCAAAGGGCTTTGTCTATACGAACTAAGCTATGGAGGCTCTTAGTAGAGCTAATCTCAGGTGATATGGTCATTTAAACAGAATGGAAGAGAAAAGATTAACAAAACAAGTGTTCTTTGCCAGATTGGTAGGAAAAAGACCCACAGAAAGACCAAGATGTAGATGGATTGATACAGTTAAAAGCACCTTAAAAGACAGAAATACAAAATCTAGAAATATTGGAGTCTTGACAGATAACAGATTAATTTGGAGGAACATTATTGATTGGAAGTTAGTAATGGTGTAACTTTTTCATGTAGTACTATCATAATTATCTTGTACATATTGGGAATTTGAAGATGACATTAAGCTGATTCAGTTAAACAACTAAAAAAATCATCTATCTGTAAAAGCATGTGGCAGTGTGCAGCTGATTAGTAAATTCAGACATATATATTGAATACTTTTTATTGATATTTTTCAAAGAATTTTTTTTAACTTAAAACATATTTTGTTTTGCATAATTATCTTTTGCAGTTCTAGCATAAAATAACATAAATGATACTGAGTTAATATATTCTGTTTTGTATATATAGAGAATTTGAATTAATTTCAGTTTTCGTTATTCTTCTGTATCTCATTTTGTAAATACTTATTTCTATATATACATATATTAAATTATACATACCAGATTTTAAAGATTAATACACTTTATACAGTTTACCAGTTAGAAATGAATTTATTTTGCTTATCACTCTAGTGTTAGCAGATGAGGATTTCTCATTTTTCTTGTTTTCATATCCATAATGCTTTACAGTATTAGATGTATAAAAATATAAATAAATATTTCAAAGCAGAATGTTTTAACAATGAGGAAACAGAAGCAGCAGTTCAGAGCCACTGGATTTTTAACTGATTTAATCATAGATGATGTCAAACAAAAAAAATGTAACTTTACTATAGCTGTGTGTAATACTGTGATTTTCCTGGGGAGAGGAAAAAATATGCTATAATACTAGGCTGACCCAAAAGTTTTAGAATCTGTTTTCATACAAATTCATATTGTATTTTTATTTTGTATCATAATAATTATATTTCATGTATATTAAAAACAGGTACCAAACCTTGGAGAATCATTACTAGACCCTGAAGAAAATATTGACTGCTTCAGCCAGAGAAGCATATGGTGAAGTTGTCTGCAATGATACAAAAATTAGAATTCCATGAAGTTAAAAGACTTATGAGAACAAAGAGCACATATCAAAAGTTCCTGGCAAGTAAGCCAGCACGTGTTCTGAGAGAATACAGAAAAAAAAAAATGTAAGAAAGCAGAGCAGTGCTTGAAAGTTCTAATGAAAAGCCATGGAAAGACTGATAAGAATATAGAAAATAAATATCAGGAAGGTGGCAAAATGTTCTGGAGGCTATTGAAAAGCTTCAAAATGGAAGAAAAAAAATACTGTAAAAGAAATAAGAGATGATTATAAGGGTGACATAAAACTGAAAATAAAGATATTCTGGATGTCTAGTGTAATTACTTTGAAATATTATAAATGAAGCAAACAGTGACAGAAATATTCACAGAGGAATGCAATCTGGGATACAAATCAATACCTGAAATATTAAAAACCACCAGAAAACCTGAAATGTGGAAAAGCAGCTAGAATAAATGATATTCGAAGATTTCCCAAATGTGGAGGTATGAGTTTTACAGTTCTAGTCTCTAAACTTACATCTTTGAAATACTAAATTACTTAGAATTAAGAATTAATATACCTGGAATTTATGGAATGCCAAAATTTCATGACTGAAATAGTTTTTAAGGCTTGTCTTAGGCAGCCTGGTTGGCAGAGTGAGCCAAGCAGAAAACAACACATCTAGGCCAGCCAATCTAGGCAGTTTTATTATTCTTTTTGGGGACACCTTTAACATAAAAATTGGCAACATGATGGATCACCTCTTAGGAGGCAGGTGACAAGGAAACCCTATAGCTATTAATAATTTTGTTGATATAAGACTCATTGAAGCCATTAGCAAGGAGGGTGGACTTGAAATATTTTGGAAGAAGATTAAGGTCCTTCACAAAAATTATAGAATGTTTATACAAAAAGTTGTGAAACCTTGCTTCACCATCCAAATTTGCACAATAATGATGGTCTGAAATTACCCCTATCATGAGAAATGGTTCTTCTCTACACAATCTACAGTCAAGTTGCTGTTTTCCTTTCATAAATTTGCACAGTTAGAACATTAATATATTTTAGACTGGTACTCTATATCACGTATGAGTAACTCATGCATTTTCATTGTTGAGTCTTCCCATTTTCTCTTCTAATGTTTATTAATTTGAAAGTCATACTGAAGATGCTCTAGTCACTAGGGCAAAAATTCTATGTTAAATAAATGCTCGCATAAAAATCCGTACAGAAATGTGTTGATGGCACGATATTCTGCTTATTGCAGAATATTGTATCAGCAGCAGGAGCAAGTGCAAACTAAATGGATTATGCTGTGACAAGATTCCTAACTGCACACAACAATTTGGATAGAAGAAAAAAAAAAAAATCAGTGCACTAGAGATCAGATTTCCTGCTGTTATCAGAAGAAAGTTAAAATGGGATTTTTGTGCAGGGACTAAGCCTTTACAAGAATTAAAATATGCTTTCAGAAAGATGAATCTTGAATATATAAGCCAATATTTTATTGAATAAGGTTTATAAATTGTGATTTTACACAAAATCTTAAAATGAAATTATCAAAATCCTGAAAACTTTTGGATCATCCTAGCAATTTAAAAGTTAAAGCAACAACCTCAAACTTGCTATTTAGTTTGTGGCCTCAAAAGATTAGCAGTCAATGTAAAATTTACTATAGCAAATGCTGCTATGACAAGCTCACTCAGTATACCAAACTCCCCATTGGCACATTAATGTTACTCTAAAGAAAAGTCACTGTAGCAAACTATTCCTATGAGTTTGCTATAGTAAGAGACTTTGAAATGTAAAGATTGTTTTTATGGTCTACATGTATTATTTTTTAACAATTTTTATGTTAAGTACTTATGCATGCGAGTATAAAGAGTATATTTTAATATAAAATAATATTTTGTGGTCCCATGACAACAACTAAGAACTTTTATTCCCAGATGTCTGACGTGCTATCTCCTCCTGGATATCTCATTTCATGAGCCAGTACAGGTCCACCTGGTTCAGCTCCAAAATCAATTAAAAAATTGGGATCTATGCTGAGTCCTCCATTCTCAGTATCAACATTGATTTTCAGCATTGCCGCACCATTCCTAAAAATAAAAGATTCAGCAATTTTAAAATACTTTTGAGTCAAATTTTAGAAAATTTCTTTAAGAATGTTAGATTAGTTCAATTCAATTTGGTATGTTTTACCTAACACTTTACTCTATACCAATACTCATATGCATATTAGCAATCATGGTAATTCCAACAAAAGGGAATCAGATGGAGTAAATCAGATGAAGGGAAAGGCTGTTAATTACTACAGCTTGTACTAAGCATGTATCTAAGTCTTTGAGCACAACCAAACTGTATATATTGTCTGTGAAGAAAAGCCAAATACAAGGTTGAGAAAAATGGTAACGAAAATTAACTTTTCAGATACTCCATAAAATAGTCCTTCAAAGCTGGTGAGATGGAATTCCCCATAGTATTCTCTTTTTCCATGTGTTTTTAGGTGAAACAGTCTGCACAATGGAGATGAACTTAAATTAGTTAACAATATCTTTAGGAAACAAAATAAATAATTTATTAATATTTCAATGGATTGCAAAACAGCTGCTTCAGAGCACATATTAGAAATGTGGTGAAACATTTAAAATTGTGACTAAAAAGGAGCTAATGTCTTAAATGAAAACTATATTTGCAGGATTTTACTCATAGATTCATTATAGTTAGAATTCTAGACCTAATATCCTGTCAAGGCAACTTCTAGGAACAGATAAAAACAAAGTTAATTCAGAGAAGTCAAATTAAATGTTGTGTTAGAATGACTGTCTCCCAGATCAAATTAAAGTAACCATACTTATCCAGTTAATGGGAGTGTCTCATAGCTGATGCTGATTTTAAAAATAGTCTCTCAGACCTATAGTTACTTCTATTCCGCACAGGTGTCCTCTTCCATTTAATCCTGTGTGAAGGAGCAGGCAGAGCATTGCCTGCCAGTCCATGTGTCTTAAAGAGAAAATACAATCCTGACAACTCCTATTTGGCTTGTTCTCCAAATTTCTCTTCCACAATGTTTCTTAGCCTCTTATCAAATATACATAAATATTACCTGAAACAGCAGTCAGTAGAGAAATTTCTCTGTAATTCTCACATTTATTTTTGTTTCACTGTTTATAGATTGGTATTATGACAGCTCTACATGAGTTTTTGGATTAAGTAGTGCAACCCCTTATAAAACTTTTCTAATCCACACTTGAGAATTTCTGGTGGAAGAGCATCTACTCCAGTTACTTTTTTCATATTTCAGGTGTCCAATGTATAATCTAACTCGAGTACTAATATGTAATCCTGATTGCACTGCTCTTGAATATTTCTACCACTGTTTCACCAGTGTCCCCTTTCATTTAAAATCTTTCAAAGTAATTATTCCACACATCTCAAATATCTTCAAATCTTATTTTTACCAAAGTCTTTCTGGACTTTAAAAATGTTTAGTCACTTTTAAACATAGATTAACTGTTGTATATTTTTCTCTTATTCTCTCAAGGTACCTGTTATACTTACTTGCTAGTAAATTTTGAAATACTTTCTTCTTTTGTAGGACTTCTTGACTTTAAATCCCTGACTCCACCATGAAGTTTGGATTTTTCTTTCCTTGCAATCAACCTCACTACATGCTATCCTGATTAATACTTTTAATGGGACATGTGCACTCAACATTATAAAGTAATTTTACAGCTTACACATTTAGCAAAATTATATAATTATTATTTAAAACTCCAATATTATGTGGACTTCGTCAGGGAAACAGACTATTAACTATATTCAAAAAATCACAATGAGTGGCAATTCAAGTGGATATTAGCTTATGTCTCAGTTGCAGATATAATCTTTTGCAAACATTTCACATTATCACATGATATTACATTACAACCTGGGTGGTGATATGCATGATGTGAAAACAGGTTTGTCTCCTAATTATAAGATAAGAGGGAGACTCTTAACCATGCTACTGGCCAGGACATATATATATATATGTCCACATTTCCATGGATGCGAAGTGCATATTAAAATTGTAATACCATTAATATTACATTGAAATTTATGGTGGATATGAAGCTTTTGAGAGTGTGTATTTGATCTTTAATGGCCGGTAAGGTGGTTAATTAAACAGCAAATAGTGAGGTGTGACCACTTAATTTCAAGAATGATATAAGGTAATAAGAACAAGAAACGCTACAAATATATAGATTAGTTGACAGTGGCTGTCAGCTGTTATCAATTAATATAACAAAGACTTACTTTCTACTACACATTTAATTGAGTCCTTGTGTCTTAACACTAAATACATGAAATAGAGCATTCTTATGTGCTTAACCACATTTAAGATATGCATTAAATTTAGTCAAGTAGCACAAAGCAACATTTAAGTTAATTTTAGACCATCTTAAATTGCTTACTTTAGATTCACTAAATTCTGAAGTCCTACTTGACTTACAGTTCACAACTTAACATGCATCAATAATAAATTTAGTTTAATCCTTTATCCAAGTGTGAGCAAACAAAGTTTGCGCCTGAAAGTATCTTTAGAACTGGGGTAAGGTAGTACAACACCAGGCAACTCGTTGCAAAGGTGGAGCAAGCTAACATCACTCCTATCTCAGTATCTCCCATAATGCAAAACACATCTCCTTGCGGATATGTATAATGTTATGCATTAAGGGAAGGGCCACTACCCAGACTAGTTTCGACCTTTATTGAGGTCTCTTCAGTGGTAGCCAGGCCCAAGTGGAGATACCAGGCAGAAGCATTAAGCAAGGTCATCTCTACCTATAGGAGTTGCCGAACGGTGTGCCACCTTTTTATTAAATTACTCTGGATTTAGAGAAAGATGTTGAAAGTTTATTTTTCACTTGGTTAGACTATAATAAATATAGTTTAATCCTTTATCCAAGTGTGAGCAAACAAAGTTTGTGCCTGAAAGTATCTTCAGGACTGGGGTAAGGTAGTACAACACCAGGCAACTTGTTGCAAAGGTGGAGCAAGCTAACATCACTCCTATCTCAGTATCTCCCATAATGCAAAACACATCTCCTTGCGGATATGTATAATGTTATGCATTAAGGGAAGGGCCACTACCCAGACTAGTTTCGACCTTTATTGAGGTCTCTTCAGTGGTAGCCAGGCCCAAGTGGAGATACCAGGCAGAAGCATTAAGCAAGGTCATCTCTACCTATAGGAGTTGCCGAACGGTGTGCCACCTTTTTATTAAATTACTCTGGATTTAGAGAAAGATGTTGAAAGTTTATTTTTCACTTGGTTAGACTATAATAAATATAGTTTAATCCTTTATCCAAGTGTGAGCAAACAAAGTTTGTGCCTGAAAGTATCTTCAGGACTGGGGTAAGGTAGTACAACACCAGGCAACTTGTTGCAAAGGTGGAGCAAGCTAACATCACTCCTATCTCAGTATCTCCCATAATGCAAAACACATCTCCTTGCGGATATGTAATGTTATGCATTAAGGAAAGGGCCACTACCCGGACTAGTTTCGACCTTTATTGAGGTCTCTTCAGTGGGAGCCATTAAACTAAATTTATTATAGTCTAACCAAGTTAAAAATAAACTTTCAATAAATAACATGCATCAACATGTTTCCTTAAACACAAGCAGTTTCAGCAAGCTGCAGCTCGAAAGGGGAAAGGCGGGGGAGGGGGATTGATCAATCTTAGCAACTGTTATCGACTTGCATAGACAGTTAATCCTTTTGCATATTTCAGCATCAGCCAAGCTAAACAAAATCTCCACTTTTCTTGGAAACATGAGTTGGGGTTATCCTCATTACGAAGGTTATCCTTTGGCTTTATGAACCAATAATAATTACAGTGTTATTTTAATAGGTGTGTCGAGTGGCTCTTATAAACAAATTGTTCTCTAATCTAATAACATTAGAGACTTACAGTATTTGTAGGTTTCTAATTGTGATTTGATGTCTTTATTCTTCATAACTTCTGACTACAACGCCTGGATTCCGATTTGCAACTCCTTCCACCCTCTCTTTTTTTTTATGGCAAAGGACTTTCAGCCTTTTTATGCAGGCAAAGATGAAAACTTGAGAAGAGAGAGAGAGAGAGAGAGAGTGTAAGTCTCCCAGACAGTCTGGGAGCTTACTTCCTTCTCCTTTTACAGCAAACAGGCCCTCTCCTTCTTATCTTACTTTTTCTTATCTATAAAAATATGTATCGTGTCAACCTGCTTTGCATACATATAATTACAATTCTTTCACGAGCAGCAATGTAATCAACTGTCATGAGGAATATGATTTGTCAGCTATAATACACATTATGCTGCACATAAGAGTTTGTTCTGGCAAGGGTCGTCATGAAGTTTTTGATTTTTTTTGTACCTAACAAACACTAGAAGATTTGTAATGTTGGTGGATTTACTGTGACACTGAATTCTTGCACTTACCATTGATTACTAGCCCTGCTCTTGCCCTTCCAGGGTTTCAAGGACTCATTAAGAAATGCCATAGATTGCTCAAACCAGCTGCTATGTGTTCTTCTCTTAAACTCATTCGCACAAAATATGTTCAACAGGCAGAGTATTCCACTCGCTTGCTGCTTGGAAGAGGAAACAGCTTGTACCTCTTTCTTAACCACACATGCATACTTAACTTCCACAAATGTTCCCTTCTCCTCTCCCATTTCATATAATGAAAATTTTCATCACTCTATATCCTGTAACACTCTTTCAGAAGTTTATCATATCACCCCTATTTCTCCTGTTTACCAGTCTCAGCATTCTACATATTCAATCTACATTCCATAATCCAGATATTAACTTATATCTCTTCTTTGTATCTTTCCAGCTGCTTTTTCCCCTCAGAACCTGGATTATTGTGTACCAATTCTGTGCACAATAATCCAGGTGCTGTTGTATCAAGACTGTAAAGAGGCAGAATGACTTCCTTTTCTTTATACAGTGTATCAGTGTTCATTTCAGCATCACAATTATTCCCCTAAGCTGTACCTTCTGAACCTCAACTTCTTATCCACCATAACTCTAAGAATCCCAGCCTCATCGATTTCTCCAAGTATAATCACACCAGTGTAATATGCCAATAGAAATCTCATGCCAAAGTGCATAGATTTACATTTACTAACACTGAACTGACAGCCATTATCATTTTCCCACAGTTCTGTTCTGTTCAAGTGATTCTCACTTTCGTCCATGATTACATATCTTTGTAACATCAGCAAACAACTAAACATCTCCTGCCAGGAGATCCTTCCTAGTATCATTAATGTATAGACTGAACAACACTGGTTTAAGGATGCATATATCACTTTCTGATACCTGTCCATCCACTTATTAAAGTTGATACTTTATATTCCAATCCCATATCCTCCAGTTTATGCAACAACCTTTCAAGTGGTATCCTATAAAATGCCTTATCGGTAACACAATCTACCCATTCCCTTTATCTAACTCAGTGAAAGATTATTATAAAATATGAGCAAATTGCTCAGACATGACCTACCTTTATAAAACTCATTTTTGTATGCAAATTCTTTGAACTTCTTTAACATCTTCTCAAGTCCAAAAATACTCATATGGCAGTAGTAAGGCATATCACTTTTTGCATCTCCCTTGTTGAATGGTACTATTATTTGTTTGTTTGTTTTTTCCATTCCCGTGAATCTTTCTTTAGCTAGGATTCAAAGTATACATACATGTCAAGGGCTTAGCCAGTTCAGATGAATATGTCTTTAGTATAATATGCTGATATCCTATCAGTCCCTATTGCCAAATTCTTATTCAGGTTATGCAATAGCTCTTAAGCCTCCTTCTCATGCACCTCTATCTCTTCATCCAATGTCATGGTAGCACTAAGTGAAATGTTACACACAGCAGGTTATTAAAACTTAATGAAATGAACAATCACATCAGCTTCTGCCACAAGGGTACCATCTGCATTTGGTTAAGTTATTCTTCCACACTCACTCTTTCTTTTACTTGCAGCATAATAATAATAATTCTTTTGGGTCGCCTTTAGCCTACACCAGGGGTGGGGAACCCTTGGCACGCATGCCAAACATGGCACGACTTTTTTTTTTTTCTGGCATGCAACCTAGGGCTCACCTTAAAAAATAAATAAATAAATACATATCCAACATCTTCGCTGAATTGTATATTTTAACTTAATAGAATACAATTTTAATTTTATTAAGTAGAGCAAAACCAAATAAAAATGCAATAAAGAAACAAACCCTATCAACTGTTTTAGTAGTAAAAAACCGTCTATCTCTGCAATATACTGACATACAAGTTTTGTCCAGTTCAGTTGTTGCATCATTTGCCAGTCATGACGTGACTCCATTACCATTATTTTATATATTTTTCTGTATTTTGTAAAGAATTTACCAGTTTTCTAAAGTGTGTGTGTATGTGTGGATTTGGATTTAAATAAATCCTAAGTCATTAAAATATGGATGGAAATATTCATTGTCAATTTAATGTCATAACCACCCAGCAAAGAAACCAATTCAAATAAAGAGGATATCAGAGAATTTAAAGAATACTGGACTGAAAAATTTGGTTTGATTAAGAAAGATAATAAAGCATTATGCATTTTATGTTCCAAATCAGTGGTTAGTAGGACTTCTTCTGTAAAGAGACATTTTGAAACTGTTCATAAGGACTTAGCAATAAAAATGAGCAAGAACAAAGAGAATTAATTTCTTGTTGAATGAGCAAGACAAAAAAAAACAGTCTGATACTTTGATGAAATTTATTCCAGGTAGGCCTAGTTCCAATTTAGTTGCAGCTAGTTTTGAGGTTTCAAAAGTTATTGTCCAACATAGAAAAATCACTCAGTGATGGGGAGTATATTAAAGAAACATGGCTAGAATGTGATCCTTTCCTTTTTGACAATCTTTCAGAAAAGATAAAAATTATTCTGCACATTAAAGATTTGTCTTTGAGTAGAAAAACAGTTAAGGATAAGATACTTAAGTTGGAAAGGAATACAGCAATTAACAAAAATTTGCCTTCATGTAAATTCTTTTCTATTTGTGTTGATGAGAGCACAGACATTACATCATCAGCTAGGCTAGCAATCTTTTCTCGATTTTGTAGGGGTGACGAAGTATGTGAAGAGATGATTAACCTTGTGATCTATTCAGCAAATTGATATTTCAAAAGTGGTATCCATTACAGATGGTGCACCCACCATGATTGGTAAGGAAGCAAGATTTATAAATCTGTTTGCAAAACATGTTGATCATCCACTGATAGGTTTTCATTGCATCATACATGAGGAGGCTTTATGTGCAAAAGCTGGTCTAAAGGAATTTCAAGAAGTGATGCAAACAGTAACCAAGGTTGTTAATTACATTTCTGCACGTGCTTTGAATAAAAGACAATTTCAGAATCTATTGAATGAGGTGGATTCGGTGTACAAAGGACTAATAATGTACGAGTACAACAATATTCGTTGCCTTAGCCGAGGTCTTGTTCTGAAACGATTTGTTAAATGCCTGGATGAGATAAATCTCTTTTTGACTAATCAACAAATTTCTTATAAAGAAATGTATGACATCGTGTAGGTTTGTAAACTGATGTTTTTTTGCAGATTTTTGCAAACATTTAAATGACTTGAACCTTAAACTGCAGGGTTTTGGTAAGACTCTTGATGTTATGTTTGATGACATAAAGGCATCTGAAATCAAACTAGCAGTTTTATACGAGGGATGTAGACAGTGAAAGATTTAGATATTTTCCAAACCTAAAGAAATACATCAATGATCTCCAAAAGGATGAGAAAAGAGGCAGCCAATGTCTTCAAAAGCTATTTTTAAACATCGTTGTGTCAACTGTTGAGCAGTTCTAAGGTTTATTAGTTCAGAGAATTAGAAGAGACTGCAAAATTCATTAAGTTTCCAGGCACTATAAAACTGGATGAATTAAACTTTCAGATGTTTTTGTGGATAAATAGGGATGATTTTGAAATGCAGTTGATTGATTTTCAAAGTAGCTCAATTTGAAGGCCGAAATTTGTTGACTTGGAAAATATTGTAAAGACGCGATTAGAGATGGGAGTAACAAAGAAGTGCGGTAAACGAGGTATTAAGGACTTGGAATACTATTCCAGAAACTTTTGTATGTTTAAATACCCTTGCAACAGCATTACTATCCATTTTGCATCTACATATTCTTGTGAATAATTGTTCTCGGTGATGAACTTTGTTAAGTTTCGTAACGAGTAGCCTTACAGATGAAACTAGTTATTGTGCTTTAGTCAAGTAAAACGATTATGAGATTGTGCACTGTAATATGTTGAGAAAACTTATGTCTGATTGATTTTTATAAAAAAACAAATTCAGAATTATTGTTTACCGTTTTGCTAATGTTAAAAATTGTGTGGCTGTATATGGCAGCTAGAATTATACTTAAAGGCAAATAAAAAAAATCTATGTTATCAACAGGGTAGAAGGACTTTTAAGTAAAAACTCCATCAATAATTTTTACATTCATCCAATCTTACATGACTTACAATAATCACTCTTATAATATTCTTTGATTTTACCGCTTTAGTGCGATTTTTTATTATTTGAAAAGGTTCTCCCAATACTTAAAAGACACCATTGGTAATTAACTTAAGGAATTTCCAACGCATAAAATGGATATTAATTAAAGAACACTTTAATGAATACCTTCAATATGTCGACAAAGTCATGTTGCTATCTTCAGGAACATACAAATACGGTATGCATGCAGACACTAATAAAAGCAAATGAGGAAGAAGGCAAGAAACTATATTGTTCCTAAAGTCCTAATGGTGCCCCCTAGCGGGCTAATTGGGTTATCTTGGCCGTTGGGCTGAAGTTCTCATGATGTAAGTTTCCCAAATTTGTTGAGGTTTGGAACGTTTTTTAGAACTGCTGATGATTCCATGAATAATCTTTCATACTTGAACTTGATGCAGTGTTTTTAGTTTTAGTTTTCTTCCGACGAATTCTATGGTGGGTATCTATGGCATGGTCTGCAAGCCCAGAGTACTCGGCTGTACTGGTGAAAACCAGATGTAGTCTTTGTGTTCTGAAATCCTGATATTCGCTGTCCTGCTTGTTTGACCAAAGTAGGACAATTTACAGCTGCAAGCGACCTGGTATACACCAGGTAGGTCTAGGGGAAGTGGTTGGTCTTGATAGAGTGGATAAGGGATGCCAACTTTTTATATGGTTTATAACAAGAAGTTAGGTCATATTTTTTGAGGATATTGGTTATTTTCTCAGAGGTGCCCCGGATGTAGTGGATGGTGATAGATTTAGTGTAATCTTTATTGTGAAAGGGGGGGGTACCAGTTTTAGTAATTTTTGGGGATTGTAGCCATTGGCTAAGAAAGTTTTGAGGATGTGGTTTGGTTCAGTGGTTAGGGTATTGTCATCTGAGTAGATTAATTTTACCCTGTTATATAGTGTTTTAATAACCACATATTGTTGTGGGGGGGGGGAATTGCTGGTGAATGTATCTGCCTGTATGGGTGGGCTTTCTATAAACAGAGAAAACAAAGATCCATCAGGCTGGCAAGTGATTAGAGTGTCTAGGAAGGGGAGGGTGTTGTTTTCCTCTTTTTCCAAGGTGAACTGGACCCTGGGGAGTTGATTGTTTAAGTGTGCTAGGAAGGAGTGGAGTGTATCTGAGCCATGTGGCCAAATAGCAAGCACATCATCCATGACACGAAGCCAAATGGGTTTTTGTGGGGCAGAGTTTAAGGTTTTCTCTTCAAAGGTCTCCATAAAGAAGTTAGTCAAGGGTGGGGAAAGTGGTGAACCCATGGATGTCCCCTCTATCTGTTTGTAGAATTTTCCTTGCTCACAGTCAATTCATGCATTAAAATGAAGTTAGATTTCAAAATTTCTGAAATGAAAGTCATTAGAATCAACTTCAAATCAGTAAGGTGTAAACCATATTACTCTGATTTACTTTGGATGTGCAAACATACTTTGTTAAAATGGGATAATAAGTGGTCCTGCCTTGAGGCTAAGCCATCATTAGGTTATGCATTAAAGAAGGGAAAAGACTGGTGATGTAAAAGGTCTTTTAAACAAACTCGAAGCAAATGGTGGGCATCCTGCAATAAAATTTTATGCAAATATATTTTCTTCCTCAGCAAGTAATGACATGACTGTTTGGCTCGATCATATTAATTATGATGTAGTGATTACTCTTTAGGTTAGAATTAACTTTGTACTTTAAGATATACATAAGTTTACTGTAACTGAACATACTTTATATTTAATATAATAAAACTATTTTCATAGTTTTATTATATTAAATTTTTGGCTTTTTTCTTAAAAAGGACCCTTTTTTTTTAATCCCAAAGTGACTTAATTCCACTGTTGGAATTGCAATTTCTCTCTGATTATTTTACTCCAGGATTTTTTCCATTATTACATATTTATTTACAATTAAAAATAGAGTTATGTACAAAAAAATTAAAATACTTCATTGATATTGAAGCTCATTATCAAAATTTGTTGGGTTTTTTTTCCAAAATTTTGTATTTAACAGATAAGTCACTTTGAAAATAAACTCTTCACTTTCTTTCAATACTCTGACTTAGCTTTCTGTACAATACTCATAACTTTTCTGGCTTGCACTTTATATATTTCATGACTCTCTCATTCTTATTCTCACAATATTCCTTACACATTGTCTTTTTGTAGATCTGCTTAATAAGGCTGCACATTCATTTCCCTTCCTTTAAAAAAATTGTTTTTTAAACTCTAGGTATACATTCAGATACTGCATGATTTAAGCAACATTTCAAAGCATCCAATGACCTGCTGATATCCTTTATGTTTAGTTATACTAGAGCTACTTCTTCCTTTCCCTGATCACTACTGCCTGTATATGACAACTAGTTATTATTTGAAGAATCTAACTTGTTCATATTCTTGTTCTTATGAATTACACAGACACATTTGAAAAATATTTAATTAAGATGGATTATTACAGATATTTTGATTAACATATTGTGGATCATTGGCAGTGTAAAACAGAAATCAAAAAAATTAAACATGTAGATATATGGAGAATGAAATCTCTCCTTACAGGCAAAAAACAATATTATTAGGATCAACTGAAGTGTGCTTGTGTGTGATTAAAAAAAGATTTAAGCATATGTGTACATGTAATAAAAACTTACAAAATTAAACAGTATAGGCCTTAATAATAATTTCCCAAATTTTTGAAATGGAGAGCCCATTGTTAAGGTTGAGATTTGGGCGATGCTGGAGTACTTCAGAACTTTCTTTAGAGACACTCATATTTATGAAAACATCTTTTTATCTACATTATTTGGAAAGACGTCAAGGGACATCCCCATGGACAAGGTGCATTATGACATGTAGCGAGTCACGTGTTTGTAGCCAGTATAAATTGGAGGAATATCATGCTCCCAAATCAGTGCAACTGTGTCTGGGTGAAATGGCTGCACGAAGAGAACTGATAGAGTTTGAAAGAGGCATTGTGATAGGATGCAATGTTTGCAGGCCTATCTGTTCTACAAATTGGGCCATCCCAGGTCAACAATCAGTGATACCATACAGGGAGTCAACTGCAAGTGCTGCCTGCCAGTGGACGACCCACCATACTCACCAAATGTGACTGTAGGGTGCTATGAAGGATACTACGTAAAAGCTGCCATTCACAGCCAACACATTGAATGCAGAATTCCTGACATCGACTGGAACACAAATCTGCACAAAAACATTCAGAACTGAGGCTCACAACATAAGTTTCCATGGTAAGACTGCAAAATGCAAGCCCCACATTACCTGAACCAAAATGCAGCATCATCTTCAGTGGTGCAAAGAGTATGTACGGTTGGGATGTGGAAACTTGGAAAGATGTGTTATAGAGTGACGAATCGTGCCACACCCTCTACCGAGCAGATGGACAGGTGTGGTGGATGCCTAGTAAACATCTCTTACCAGAGTGTGTAACTCCAACTATAAAATTTAGAGGTGGTGGTGTGATAGTATGGTCCTGTTTTTCTTGGTTTGGCCTTGGACCTCTGTTTGTAGTGCCATAAATATTGAACTCTGAGGGATATCTGAACATTCTGGACAATTCAGTGCTTCCTACAGAACTGACCATTGTCTCTTTCAGCAAGACAATGCACTGCTTCATAAGGCTGCTGCTGCTGTAACTGCATGGTTTGTGGACATGAACGTCACCACACTTGACAGGGCCTCCACAGAGACCTGATCTGAACCCTACTGAACATCTGTGGGATGAACTGGAACGTGGAATGAGGTCACGGGATGTCTTCTCTACAAGAGTGCAGGACCTCCTTACATGCCTACAGGAAGAATGGTCCAAAATTCCCATTGATGGCTATCAAACACTTGTGGAAAGTATGCCCAAGGATTGCTGCACTCATTGAAGCAAAAGGAGGTCCTATATCTTAAGGTGGCACCATGGCTGTTCTTTCCTCATGCTATGGTGTCCATTGACTTCTTTCCAAGCAGTGTATGTAGTAATTTGGCATCATTCTAAAGGATTCTGTAGCTAGTATTAGTAATCCCACGTTATGCTAGATTTGTTCTATTTCTTTTAGGAAATGTAGGATATCAAAAATTAAAGATTTCAATTTGCAAATTTACTAGTAAGCTAAAAAGTGAAACTGACATGGCCTCACTTTTTTACAAGTGTTCCTCTAGCTGACACCCTAGAATTTTTATCATATAAGTTTCCATCAGATATTCTAGACCTCTTTAAATTCATAATGAATTCTGGATATTTTAGCTAGAATGAAAATCTTTATCAAAAAATTGAAGGTATTGTGATGAGCTCTTCAATCTTCCCCATCCTTGCTAACTTCTATTTAGAATAACTAGAAGAAAAAAATTCTAATGATCACTCCAGAACCTTCAATATGGATTTGGATTAATCATGTCTTTGCTGTTTGGAATAATTCATGGGAACAAATAATTGTTCCCATGAATTTTTCAGAAAAAAATCAATAACCTTCATCACAGAATCAATTTCACTGTGGAACTTGGAATCAAATGGAACTATATCTTTCCTTGATGTTCTTATAAAAATAGAATTGGATGGTTCTCTATGAACATCTGTTTTTTGCAAATCTGCCTTTTTGGGTCAATATGTCCATTAGACTTCAGCTCATCATCCCTCACAAAAACATAGCATTATTAAATGCCTTCTTTCCAGAGCTCGTGTTATCTGTTCTTCATCTGATCTACTTCAAAGAGGAATTTCTACAATTAAAAAAACTGCCATTCTCAAATTAAACACCTTAAAGAGGTTTAAGGTGTGCAGAATCCATACCTTAAAAACAGGTTTAAGGTGTTTATATAGCTCATATGTCTTCTTTTTTTTTTTTAATTTTCAACTGTATTGAAATACTTGTAATTGATATCTTAATTAAAAAATTTTCAACATGTAACTTAGGATGAATAATACGCAGTAAATGTTTTATCTATTTTGTTTCAATAATACCAATTACATCAATGTGGCATTTCAGTAAGTTTTCTGCCAGTTCCATTTCTTTTTCATTGATATTGCTAATTGTTGTTGTCGTGCTCATGTTGAGTTTGTTTCAGCAGCTGACTTTTCACAGTTCTCCGTGGTTGCCCAACAAAAATAGCAGGGATCTTGTTCAATTATGTGATGTCCCAGCTATGATGACATTTCATCATGTTATGCAATCATTTTATTTTGGTTTAAGCTATTACAGAATGTAACATGATTAGCTAATTCTCAAATTTCCAAACCATTCATATGCAGGTGAAAGTAGATGAGAACTGGATATTAAGTCAGAAGCTCCAGCTAGTTCTTTGCTTTCCTTAAAAGACTGTAGAGTCTGTTCCATTATCTAGCTTTTACTAATCCAGTAGCCATGTTTTAGAGAGCATCATAATTATATATATATAGGAATAAAGATGCTCAAAGTGGACCCCTAATTTTATGACCTAATTGGTTCCTAAAAACTGATTAATTGAGTCATCAAAAATCAAACTGTAGCTTCCTTTACATGTTGTGCATGTAAAGGAAGTCATGAATTAGGGTTACATTCTTGGAAAACACATACTCTATAATAACATATAACATATACTCTATAACAGTGTTTCTCAACCTTTCTAAGGCCAAGGACCAGTAAAATGCTGAAAACAATTCTACGGACCACTAAGTTACAGAGGCAGGGGTGATCTGCCAAGGACAGCACTTTTTTGGCATTTTAAGAAATCTTGCCTTACTGTCTTAAAACAGCAACTAAGTGATGAAATAGACTGACAATGTCATCAACGATTTTGCAAACAGAAAAGCAAGAAAAATAACATTTTAGAATTTTGGAATTAAAGTTTTACTTCAAAAATAAACATAGTGTTTTTAATTTATTTCCCTATATGTCATTTTGACTTTTCATAATTTTTTTAAAAACCTAAGTAGGAATTACCAACATTTCAGAAAAACTGTGCCATTTATAACATAATAAATCTAAAATCATGTTTTGAATACATATGGAAACATAATTAATTAAATTGTAAGTAAAGAACAAAGTTTTAATTTTTATTAAAAAAATAAATAATATGATCTAATTATGTTACTGCTTACTTTTAATGAGATGGTTGAGCTTCTCGGCTCTTGCAGAGTTGCTGGATATCTGGCTCAATATTGGTCAAATTCAGTCGAAGATCGAGACACAGACGAAGATGATTTCTGTATTTTGTTTTTATTTGAAGGAGCGATGAAAATCCTTTTTCACAAAAATAGGTCGTAGAGAACTGCATGACAATTTTCAATGCTTCTTCAGATAATTCAAGAAATTCACTTCTCACTGAAGGCGAGATCCAAAATCGAGCCAAACCAAGATCACGGAATTGCATTTTAAATCCACTGTCACTTGAAAGCTCAATTAATTGTTCTTTTTTCGATAACAAAAGGTCGTTCTCATGACTGCAAACCTGAAATGGATCGCGAACCCACAGAAATTTCTTATAAAAGTTATTCGGAAAATATGTTTCAAAATTCCGTTGCAGATTTTTGAGATGGTCACAAACCCTTTCCAGAAACTCAGAATCAACAAAAATATCATTTTCCATTAAAAAGGATTCCAATGTTGGAAAAGGTGAAAATTGTCTGTCTTTTACATTATTAATCCATAAAACCAGTATTTTTTCGAATTCCTTTATTTTGTCGTAGGCATCAAGAACAGTTAAAGAATTTCCCTGAAGGGAGAGATTGAGTTCATTTAATTTCGAAAAAATGTCTGAAAGATAGGAGAGTGTTGATAACCATGCTTCGTCAACAAGGAGTGATGCAAAATCAGAATGATGTTCATTTACAAATAATAAAACTTCGTGCCTTAATTGAAATAACCTTGTTAGTACTTTGCCCCTAGAAAGCCAGCAAATTTCACAATGAAGCAAAAGTTGTATATATTCACTGCCCATTTCATCGCAGAGTACTGAAAATAACCTGTTATTTAACGGTCGAGCTTTAATAAAATTAATTAGCTTTACATAACCTGTTATATAGCACAGTTTTAAATCTGGTGGCATTCCTTTGGAGGCTAACGCTTCCCTATGTATGAAACAATGTACCCAATTCATATCCGGAGCTGCTACTTTGATCATAGAAGCAACCCCCACTATGCCTGCCTGTAAGGGGGGCAAGCTCCATCTGAACAGAAGCCTATACATTTTTCTCACTGGATCCCTTTGTGTATTATGTAATTATTGAGAATGTGAAATATTTCTTCTCCAGTTGTTCAGGATGGCAAAATTCTACAAAACAGAATATCATCATGAATGTTGTTATCATTCGCACATCTTATGTAGCATATTAACTGCACATCACTTATAACATCAGTAGTCTTTTTTATAACTGATAATAAGGGCTGTTCTTACCTCTTTCGATTAACTGAGAGTCTACATCACCTGCCATATCATTAATTCTGCGACTGACAGTGTCATTTGAAAGAGGAATCAAATCAACATCTTTTAGTAGCTTGTTGCCAAACGTCGTTTTTACCACATCTCTTATAGCTGGAAATAGCAAATTTTCCCTGATAGAATGAGGTTTCCCTGTTTTCGGAAAAATATAAGTTATATTTTTATATTTCTGTTATATTTCCTACTGTATTTTTTCTTTGAACTGCTTGTTTCTTCTTTAATAGTATCAGATTTACTTGCCGTTACAACACTTGTATCACAATTAGGATTAGCATCACCTGTTTTATGTAAAATATATAAATATATAATACTGGGGTTAACTCAGGACACACTCTGTCCAAGTATCACTTAGCACTTCTCAAGATATACTAAGCCTTGGTTGAAGGAGGGGAAACCTTCAATAATAAAAATCAATAAACAAGCTTCCGCCTTTGAATATTCTGATGATATTTGTTGGGGTTTTTTTAAGTCTCCATTTGATTTCAATAATTTTTATTTACTTATTCAATTTTAATTTTTTTAGATAATTAAAAAATATATATTTATTTAATTACTTAAATAAAAGAGCCAATAGTCTTCACTTCGGCGATGTAAACATTATTTAAATTAAGGGGATATTAAATCCCACATTATTTCAAAGCCGAATAAGAAACTCAAGCTGCCTGCAGACCACCTGTTCCCATCGTCGCAGACCACAGGTTGAGAAACAATCCTCTATAACAATGGAAACATGCGGTAAGTGTCATCACTATCATTCCAAGTTTGTGAAGACTTGTTTTACACTACTTTAAGGATTTTGTATTCTTAAATTCACTTTTCCTCTTTTAAGGTACACATATGTATCCTACCATATTTGTAAATAATTTTTAATTAAACCTGGCAATAAATGAAGAGTGAGGCAAACTATAAAAGTTTGCTCCCTCTGCAGCTGTGAAGCAACCTAAGTGCATCAATGTTTGTTTTTTTTTAATGAAAATATGCAAATATTTTGTGGCATAAAACTTATTGGGTAACAAAGAGTCATGCTGATTCTGTTATTAGAAATTATACTAATTAAAAATGTTTTATTCTTGGTTGCAGTATGCACTGTAGTTCTTCATACAACAACCTGCAGTTGAAATAATATTCATCCTGATCACCTCATTTCTGTCGCCTGGTATTTCATACAGTCATAACAGGAAATTTTTACCTGTCATAAAAGCGGGAAGCAACTCGTAAAGTGAGTGCTTTCATGTAGCAGGAGATTGCTGAATATAATTCATCATAATGAAAGTGGAAAATGATCATGCATTGTTTCTGCTGATTTTTCAATTCAGGTGATGTTAATTTTCAGCTGTATACTCCAGGCATGTAATAGCAATGTTATAATCATTGTTATATTTCTGGACCAAATAAGTACAAATTAAATAAACAGGACTCGAAAAAAAAAATTTTCTAAATGCTTCTCTGCGATGAGTTAGATTTCTAATTGACGAGGGGAGAAAAATCAAAATAGGAGTTTCAGTTTAATCATTAATTTTATTATACAGCAACTATGTTATCAACCGTGTTAATGATAATAATAATTATGGGGAAAGAATGATCGTGTCTTCATTGGGTTTGGACTTACTTAGCATTTGCAAGGATGCCTGCATAAATAAGGCATTAGACAAGAATAGATATCCACAAGTAGTCCAAGTGAATCATGCAAACCACAGAAGTGAGTATATTAAAAAAAGCATGCAGGTAATTTATTATGTCTGTACACAAATGCCAGGAATATCAGAAACAAAGGGTACAGTTTGGAGGCCTTAGGTTGTGTGCATTAGTGAGATCTGGCTATCAGAGGCAGATAACTAGTATCCAGTGTAAAGGGTACACTATTTTTTTTTTTAGGAAAGACAGACAGGACAGGAGAGGGGGGAGGGAGGTGGAATGCTGCTAATGATATTGGATGATTTGAGTCTGGTTAGTGTAGAAAGCTGTCAACAATGAAATAATTGATTGAAGTGTTGTGCAACAATTTCCTCAAGCAGCAGCAGCATATTACAGAAAAAACTCAATGTCAAAGAGTGTTAGAGCTGATTATATTGCCAGAGAGGGGGGAGGGGTCAGTTAAAGATGTGACTGTTTTATCTCTACTGATGACAGGAATCGTGCTGTACTGACTTGGGAAGTGGCTAAGTTTATGGATGCTTTGTAGTTCAGCATTCGGAAAAGGTTACATGCTAAACTACAAAGCAAAAACTATGACTAAGGACTGTAGGTTCTGTACTATGGTATTAGTGCTAGATAAAAGGATATACTGACAGTGCATGGAAAACTAAAAAAAATATTTAAATAACAATACAGTAATGTCTTCATAGAGTTTGAAGAACAAATAGACTGAAATAGATGTACAATCCTATTAAACAAGAGATTCTTAAGAAAAAGATGATGTGGAAGGAATACCATGTGCATAAGAATGATATCAATTATGAAAATTATAAAGAGGCAAGAAGAGTTACAACTATTATACGGAAAGGATGAGCACAAACTGACTCTGCAATCTAAAGACAACCCAAAGAATTCTATTATAATAGAAGAAGAAGAACATTACAGAATGTAGATGGAATGGTGTCAGATACAGAAGAGATTATTCAATTAACGAGTGCCCATTTTTCTAAAAGTTATCAGCCTGGTACATGCAACATTGAACTTACTGCCGCCTCATGACTGGATGAAGAAACTTGGGTAAAGAGGATAAGATACTAGAGGTGTTGCACAAACTGAATAAGAATTTGGCAACAGAGACTGATGGAATATCAACACAGATGTCAAAAGAGTGTTCAGCTGAACTGTCTTCATAATTTGTCTTAAAACAGGGAAGATTCCATATGTGTGTGGAAATGGAATAAAAAGAGTCTATACCTTGCAATGATGCATGGGTTTAGTAAGGGAAGGTAATTTTTGAGCAACCTGCTCACATTTTATAATGTACAGTTGAGTTATGAGAAATGGATTATCATGATATGTTTGTACTTTGCTAAGGCTTCTGACTGTTGCATAATTCGAGAGTATGGATCTGGATCAGCTACTGGAACAAATCTGAAAACAAACCCCAACTCAACATCACCAGAGTTAAAGATCAGTACTATCAACATAAGAAGCCTGAATGGAAAGAAATGGAGCTAGCTGAGGAATTAGATAAGTACCAGATCGACATAATAGAGGTGACTGAAACAAAAAAAGACAAAAATTGGTGAGCTCTTTCTGAGCAATAAATACAAAATGTTATATTCAGGCAATGACAATCAAGGAAAAGAAGGACTAGCCATAGTATTCAACAGAAAATATGAGGCTAATCTTCTTGAATGGCAGTCAGTCTCAAGTAGAGTAATGTGGGCAAATATGAGACTGGGGAACTGGACAATGAGACTTATTTGTGCCTATGGTCCCACAGAAGGTTCTACAGGGTGTCCCAAAATTCACGCAAGATTTAAATTTAGTGCCATTTGTGCGGTAAAGTGTTGCCAACGAGAAAAAAAAAGACAGCGTGACAGTTCAGAGTTATGAAATATGGAGCGCTACACGAAAGAACAATGCATTTTCACTGTTGAGCAATATTCTAAAAATAATGAAGATCTGGCAGCTACAGTTCGCAATTTTCGTACAAAATATGGTCGGAATAGTGATTTAACTTCATCAACTGTGAAAAGATTAATTAAAAAATTCAAGGAAAATGGATCAATTAGTGATCTTATACACTCTGGCCGTCCTTCAACAAGTCATTCAACAGAAAACATCGAAACAGTTCGTGAGAGTGTTGCTGAGAGTCCAGGAACATCAATTCGGCACAGTGGTCTTGAATTGGGCATTTCGAGAAGCTCTCTAAGCGTATTCTCACGAAAGATTTGCATTTTATGCTTACAAAGTTCAATTGACTCAAGAACTGAAGCCTACTGACCACACACAGCGAAGAGAGTTCGTTGAATGGATTATGGAACAACAACAAGTGGATGCTTGTTTTTCAAACAAAATAAATCATCTTCAGCGATGAGGCTCGTTTTCATCTTGATGGCTTCGTTAATCGACCAAAATTGTCACATTTGGGGTTCAGAAAATCCACGAGTGATTGTTGAGAAACAAATGAATCCACAATGTGTTACTGTTTGGTGCGGATTTTGGGCTGGAGGCATCATCAGTCCATTCTTCTTCGAAAATGCGGCTGGTAAGGCAATAACAGTTAATGGTGCCCGCTATCGCAACATGATAATCCAGTTTTTTGTGCCTAAATTGCAAGATATGGATGTGGACGACGTGGTTTCAACAAGACTGTGTCACATGCCATACAGCCCGAGAAACAATTCAATTACTGCATGAGTCATTTCCTGGTCATGTAATTTCCTGTTTTCGTGATCAGAATTGGCCGCCCAGATCATGTGACTTAACGCTGTTGGACTTTTTTCTTTGGGGTTTTTTTGAAGTCTAAGGTTGCCAACAAGCCCACGACCACCCACACCTTGAAGGAGGAAATTGAGCGCTGTATCAACGAAATTCAGCCACATTTATGCAAAACGGTCATGGAAAATTTCGACAAAAGAGTGCGTATGTGCCAGCAAAGCCGTGGAGGCTATTTACCCGATATGCTATTCCATGCATAACACTATACTGTATACTTTATGAATCAATAAGAAATTACAATTTTTAATTAAAAACCTGTGTTTTCTATCAAAATTACTTCTTGCGTGAATTTTGGGACACCCTGTACTAAGGTAGAAGTGGAGGAATTTTTTTAAACTTTAGAAAAAGCAACTGACACAATGAAAAAGGAAAAGTAGGTCCTTGTTGGGGATTCTAAATAGCAGAGTAGGAAATGATTGTCAGACATACAAAAATATTTTGGGAAAATTTGGAGAAAAGAGCAAAGCTAATAATAATGGCAAATATCTGTTGGATTTCTGCTCAGGACATGGACTGGTTATTACTAACACCATGTTCCAACATAAAAATGTGCACAAATTCACATGGAGAGAAGAGGCAAGGAATAAGAAAAGTCTCATTGACTATGTTATTGTTGGTAGTGATGTTTTCTCCCTGGTGCAGGACACCAGAGTGTACAGAGGATTTGAAATTGGAAGTGATCACTATTTAGTCTTGAGCAGGATAAAATTGAATTTCATATTGAAAAGAACATGTAAGAAAGTTTTAAAGCGAATAAAAGTTGAGTAGCTCTCAGATGTGAACTGTAGACTAAAATACACAAAGATTATTGAAGAAAAAATGAAAGAGTTTGAGAACAGGAATCAAACCTTGGAGATTCAGTGGCAAACTCTGAAGAAAACATTGATTGATTCAGCCAGAGAGACATGTGGTGAGGTTGTCTGCATGGATAAAAAAATCAGAACTCCCTGGTGGTTCACAGGAAGTTAAAGAGGCAGTGAAGGAAAAGAAGAAAGCATATCAAAAGTTCCTGTCAAATAAGTCAGCTTGTGCTCTTAGAGAATACAGAGACAAATGCAAGAATGCTAAACACTGAGTAAAACTAGCTAAACAAGTCACGGGAGGACTTTGGCAAGAATATAGAAAATAAATATCAAGAAGGTGACAAAATATTCTGGAGGTTGTTGAAGAAGCTTAGGAATGGAGGAAAGAGTGCTGGTGACATGAAAACGCGAGAAAAAGATATCCTTAAAGTATGGAGTGATTACTTTGAAAAACTGCTAAATGAAACAAGCAGTGATGACAGCACAGTGATAAAAAAACACTGACCAGGCATGCAGTCAGGAATACATATCCACACTTGAAGTAGAAAAAGCCATCAAAGTCTTGAAATGTGGAAAGGCAGCAGGAGTAGATGATATTCGACCAGAAATGCTGAAGTATGGTGGTATAAGAGTCTTATAGTGACTGTACTGCATAGTTCAGAAAGCCTGGACAGAGGGACGAATTCCCGATGATTGGAGTAGAGCTCTCATTGTACCCATATATAAAAAGGGAAATAAAACTGAATGTGAGAATTACAGAAGTATTTCCCTACTGAGTGTTCCTGGCAAGATCTATGCAAGTATACTTGAGAAATGGTTGAGAAGAATTGTGGAAGAAAAGCTTGGTGAAGAACAAGCTGGATTCAGGCCAAATAGATGCTGTCAGGATCAGATCTTCACTTTATGACAAATAATGGAGAAAGCATGGGAATATGACAGAGATCTGTATTTAAGTTTTGTCGATTTGGAAAAGGCATATGACAAGGTGCCAAGAGAGAAGCTATTCAATACGCTACAGTTATCAATGGGGCATTATATCAAGCAATACTTAGTCTTTATTTGAGTTGTAAGTCAGCAGTTAGAATTGAAGGAAGTACAGGAAGATGGTTTAATGTTAAATCTGGTGTGAGATTAGGATTACATTATCCCCCCTCTGTTATTCATTATCTATATGGATCACATTATGAAGGAAAGTGGTATTAAACATGATATCAAAATTGGAGATGTTAATGTCAGCTCATTGCTTTATGCAGATGATGTTATACTTCTAAATAAATCTGCTACAAATCTGCAAGATTATCTGACTAAATTGAATAACTGTTGTAATAGATATGGTATGAAGGTCAGCAATAAAAAGACAAAGACAATGAAAATAGGCAGAATCATTGAAACTGTGTTGTGAATGGAGAACTTGTGGAACAAGTGAAACATTTCAGCTACTCAGGCACGATTTTTACTGAAGATGGTAAATTAAATATAGAAATAGACAACAGATTCAGCAAAGCTGGTATGCTAGGAAGTCAATTGAATAAATTCATATGGAATAAGAGAGAAATTAGTCGGAACACTAAATTAGCTGTATACAAGACAGTGTTCAAACCAGTTTTAACTTATGGATCTGAGAGCTGGGTCAGAAGTAAAACACTTGACCAAAGACTAGAGACCGCGGATATGAGAGTCCTGAGAAAGATTATAGGCGTGAACAGATGGCATCAATGGCAATATCGTATTAAAAACGAGGATATTAGGAAAGAACTTGACAATGTCAACATCCAGGAATGCGTTAGCAGAGCTGATCTCAGGTGGTATAATCACTTAAACAGAATGGGCAAAGAAAGATTAGCAAAACAAGTGTTCTCTGCCAGGTTGTCAGGAACATGACCCAGAGGAAGACCAAGATATAGGTGGATTGATACGGTACAAAGTGCCTTAGATGATAGAAATATAAGATCTGATAATGTTGGAGTCTTGACAAGTAACAGACTGATTTGGAGGAAAATTGTAGATAGGAAGTTAGTAATGATGTAATTTTTTTCATGTTGTACTATCATATCCTGTACACCCCTTGAGGGTACATGGCAGGAATTTAATGATGATGATGATGGATCTGGATCATAAAGTATTAGTGTAGATAGAATTGTAAAAGTGTAGATATGAGGATGGCTGACTGACATATCAAAAAAGTGCTGTATGACTGGAGGTGCATGATTCAAGGTGATTATAGGTGTACCACAGTTCGGTTCTTGGTCCATTATTATTTAGTCTTTACATTAATGACATTGGGAAGGATTTGACAGGTGATATAGTTGTTTACCGATGATGTAAAGATAGGAACAGTGATCAGAAATGCAACTAAATGCAGCACTTGCAGAATGACTTAATAGGCTGGAGTTGTGGGCATGTGAAAATGGCTGTCAATTCAATGGTAGTAAATGTAGAGTTATGCACTTTGGTGTAATGAGATATCCAATGTTAGAATGTTGTGATTATGCTAGAACCCTCCGTAACTCAGTCAGTATAGATGAAGCCCCTTGGTCAGAAAGACTTGGGTTCAATTCTTGTCCGTGACATGAGGAACCTTTATCTGGTCTTTTCGACAAAAGGCGAGTTAGCCAGTCTCATATGGAGGTAGGGGGTTTATTTACCCTGAACCTTGGGTTTTTTGGCCTCCAGATCAAGCAAACCCGCCCCGTGAACACACACATCTACAGACATAGGACACACTGGGAGGCATAGGGCCAAGCACCTTATCCTTGAGTTATGGTTGTGAAGTCCAACAATAGTTGGAAAGTTGTGGGTCCTTAATTGTCTGTTAGAACCACTGATGAATGAATGAATGGGATTATGCTAAAGGAACTAGGGCTGGTGGGCTAGGGATATTGGAGTTTTAGTAGGTAGCAAATTGAAGTTCATGGGTTGTAGTAATGCAAATATGGAGAAAATACAAAGGAGGCTTAAAGATGATGATGGAATTGTGGAATACAGATTATGAAGACATTGAGAATTTGCAGACTCCATGCACTAGCAATCATAAGAAAAAGCAGATGACAGCAACATTGAACTCATTGTTGTACAAACTGAATACAAATTTGACAGTAGGGTTCATGTGTTATGTTAAGAGTGTTTGGCTGAACTGGCTGTTCCTTGACCAGTTTATATAATTTGAGCCTTAGAACAGGGACAATTCCACAGGAGTGGAAACAGTCTATGATAATACCATTGCACAAGAGTGGTGTAAAGACTGATGTATCCAACTATTAATCTTTCAGTATCTCTTGAGTTGTAGTGAAGATTTTGGAAAAGCTAATAAAAGCTTATATACAGAAATGGATTATGGAGAATCTGTGCTTTGAAATGAACAGAACGGATTTACTAAAGGAAGTCATGTTTGAGTAATTTGCTCACATTCTATAATAATGTTACCATTGAGTTAGACAAGGGGAAATGGATATACCATGATACATTGGACTTTTTTTTAAGACTTTTGACAGAATACAGCATAGAATGTTGCATGATTGGAGAGTATAGGATTGAATTATACAATATTAGTGTGGATAGGAAGGTGGCTGACAGATATCAAAAAGTGGTATATGGGGGAAGTGAGTCTGCAAGATTTAAGGTGACCACTGGTGTACCACAGGAAGCAGTCCTTGGTCCGTTGTTATTCAGTCTTTACATTAATGAAATTGAGTAGGATTTGACAGCTGATGATGCAAAGATAGGCAGAGTAATTAGGAATGCAGCTGATAATGTAGTATTTACAGGTTGATTTAAAGAAGTCGTCCTGTCTCTTTACAAGGACATGATATGACTTGGACTATTTTGTGTAGGTCTGGTTTGCATGGTGATGCTGATAGAGTAGAAAGAGTACAAAGAATGAAAACTTTTATTGGGATGTGGAACTGAGATTCTGCCGGCTGCATACACTAGCAAACAGGAGAAATAGGGGTGATACAGGATACTAATGGATGGAATTTTTCATTTTATGGAGGATGTGGAGAGGACATCCATGGAAGTTGAGAATGAATTCAGTCAAGAAGGGGATGATAGCTACATTTTTCTCTCATATCATGGTACATGAGTAGAACAGACTGCCTTTGGAGGCAGGGAATGCAAATAGTTTGAATGAATTCAAGGAAAAATATGACAGCTAGTGTGGGTGATAGTTGGCATCCTCAATGAGTCCCTGACTCCCTAGAGGTTTCTTTTATTACTAATAATGACTTTATCTTGGGAAAATGATTACATGAAAATCTAATTATCTCTTTTACACATTCTCTGCTTATTTTCTCTCTTTCTCTCTCACACACACACACAACACAATAAATCAATACCAATGATTATATATATATATGGATTTTGTATTAACTCTCCATTTTTCTGTTATACAGATCTGCTTCATACTGCATACCAATTTGATATTTAGAATATTTCCAAAGAGAAATGGAAATATGTGAATAACTACTTCAGTGATGTTAAAAGCAATGCACAAAACTGAAAATGGAATAAATATGGACCAACAAACCATCTTCCAAAGTTTATTTTTTGACAAATGGCTCTTCTGTTCTTCTTGAAGACAGGATTAGTGCAAAAATAATACTTCATAGTATGCATAATTATTATCTTGAGACATCCTTCAAACTAGGAACCTGTAAGAGTATCTGAGAAAGTCTAAACAATATTTTCCAAGACTATATCTTGACTCAAAATTTGTAATAAATTCTTGGAATACTAAATTTTAGTGCTAAATGCTTTAACTTTTTTATAGTTACATTTTCAAATTAAGAAAATGGTGCAACTTACTGTATCAGATCTGGATAAAACTGCTTATCCCACGCACTAAATAGTGAGTTAGTAACATATAAGCGTTTGCCATCCAAACTCAACTGAAGCATCTGTGGTCCCCCATGAATAGCTACTCCTTTTACTGAAGGTCTATTAGGTTGTTCCTATGAATAAATTAAAAATACTTAGTATTTGATATACAATATTACTACTTCCTATATATTTATGATACTCTCTGAAATTGAACAGCAAGTTCTGAAGAAAATGCTAGGTGGCAATATTACCTACTGAGATAATAAATATAAATTGTTTTGGTAGACTTGTGAATTCAAAGAATCCAGAAAAATGAGAAATCCTATAAAAGTTCGGCATGAAAATTTGTGTGTCCTGAGAATACTGCAAAACAAAAAACTCAACTGGGTGTTAGTAATATGCAAAAGTAATTAAACAAAAATCATGGAAAAATTTAGAAAGAATCTCACGCTATCTTGAAATGCCCAACAGCCTATTACAAGTAATAACTCAGATTCGTATAAATTAATTTTGGTAATGATATTTTAGTTTAGTTAATCCTGACTCTTTAATCTGTATCGTGTGTGTGTGGGGGGGGGGAGTCTAAAATTTTGCAAGGGAGAAGTATATCCAAAAAAAAACTGCACTTCTGTATGACACCAACTAATGCACCTTCTGCTATTAAAAAAAAAGTACAAACACAGATGGCATACAGTGTATGAAACTAAAATAATTTTTTTATATCATGATTAATCTAATCCAGAAATTCTTTATATCATGTAATTTAATCTAATACCAGCAACTGGAAACAGTCTTTCAGACAAAAAAAAAAAAAAAAAAAATTATACTGACCTAAGTATTATACTTAGACACAATTTCAACCAAGGCTTTTTTCAAACCAAGCATTGTCACTATGGAGGGAATCTTCTGAATACAGGAGATACATATCATGGAGATGGTAAAATATTCTGGAAGCCACTGAATAAAACACAGAGCCAAAAAAAAAAAAGTGAAAGAGATGATACAGGAAACCAAATATAAAGAAATCTGGAATAATTACTATAAAAAAAATTTCAAACTGATAGAACCAGCAAGAAAATAAAGAATGGAAAAATTCAGTGCTGAGCATATTTTAATGCTAAAGCCATGAAAAAAATAAAACCTGAGTGGCAGATAGTGTATAATACAGTAAACCCCAGCTTTAAGAAAATGAAAATTACAATATTATTAAAAGTAAAAGACAGGAATGCTTATACATAATAAAAATTTAAAAGAAGTAATTACTAATTATCAGAAACATGTATTTTATTAAAAAAAAAAAAAAAAAAAAGGTGCAAAATGGTTGCATATCTCTTGGGTATAATGAGTATAATTTAATACACAGCTAACTGTGTGTACATGGATAAAGGGTGTGCTTGTATGCTATCAAAAATGTCTCAAGTGGAAATATAGTATATATATATTCATATGTATTTCAAAAATTGAAACAAAAAAATAATAAATCAGCTAATGCTTTTTATTCCCTTACAGGGAGTAGGTGAGGCCTTTTAACCCTATCTAGCTTTTGGAGACTGAGTGGGCAGTTCAATCTCCACCGGTAGCCAATCAGAGATAGCTAACCCATGTCTATCACTAATTATAGCAGCCACTGATGAAGAGGCTGCAAACAAGTGCTGCCATCTCTTGGTACCTAACCCTAACAAGATATGTTACTAAAATAATGTGGGTACTATGGTCGATTTTCTTGAGTTTACGGGATGAAAAACCCGCTTGCCCATGCCAGAGATCGACTAACTCAGGAATCGGTCGAAGAAAGACTTAGAAAAAGTTCCTCCAGTCGGCGACTAGACTTGAACTTAAGTCTGACTTCAAGGGACCAAGCGCAGAGGACGCAAGCGCCACTGAGCTACACAGACCTCTAAAATTGAAACAAGTTAATTATTTTAATGCTATCATAAAAACAGATATTATCCACATGTTAATACATTTAGTTGCTGAAACATGCTAAAGAGGACCTTAAACAAAGAGCCTCTTTAGGACCTTTGTTTAAGGTCCTCTTGAACCTTAACCCTAACTAAATTGGATCTGTTGAAAATAATATCTTCATTTCATGTCAGTGCTTGACTGTATACCTTATTACTGATAGTGAAATTTTCATATTGTATAACAAAGAATAACAGTATGAGAATTAAGAGCTGTACTGTAAATCTAGCAATGCTATAACTAAATCTCAGTTAGCTCACTAATAAATTTTAATCACTTTAACAAATTACTGAAAAACATTCACTAAGGTTGCAAAATATAAATACGATGATTTTAACTAGGATTAATGTTTCCTTTAGTAGGACATTCACAAACAGTGACATATTGTTGAAGCTCACCATTAATAGATTAAAAGGTTTTCATTTTAGTTTCTGTTAAAACTAAAAATTTCCAGTTGTTTAATTTTAATTCTGGATAAAGGCTGTCAGAGAATTCGAGCAAAAGTAAGTTTATTTTGTGTGCGATATTTGACAATACTGTCTACATTTTAATCAAATTTCATTTATTTGTAAGAGAAGAGCTTTGGATAAGTTGATGATAATGATGTCTTTTGTGTAATTTGTAGCTTATAATAATGACAATACAGAAGAAGAAGGAAAAAAAGGTTGTTTTATTGAGCAGCATGAAAATGAAATGTGACAAATGATATGGATTGTTTTGTAGTATGCACGCATGAAGAAATATAAAGGATGTGTTTGTAGAAAGAACGAACAAGAAAAATAAGTTATTTTGATGAACTATAAGGCACCAGTAAATGAGAGAAGGAAACATGGAGTGAATGTTATCCATATATAGCAGTGTTTGCTATAGTTAGAGCCAAATGTAATTTCGTTTTCCTTTGTCAGCATAATTACTAATGGTTCCTATCTTCAATTCTGTTGAGGTATTTCAATAACTATTTTTTCATTTCCTGGGCAATATCCCAGCCTGCATAATATGTAAAACATATGTACTTTCAAACATTACAGTTGGTCAGATAACTCCTAAATTTCCAATCCATCTTCATCATTCATTCATCATGTATGGGGATACCTAATAATGGAGCTCACCACAGAAAGGCAAGATGTGACATCAGAATTAGAAGGCCCAATTGGTTCTCCACATTGCTCTTATAAGCTAACTAGAAGTCTTCTCACAGTTATCTAGTTTCAACTCTTCAGTAGCCTTAATACAAAACTAGTAATGAGATATTAACTGTGCTAGACTATTACATGTGGCAGACTCCCTTGAGGTATAAACCAGAAAATTATGCATTTTATAAGTGCTTTAAAAAAAAAAAAAAAAAAAAACGTACTTACTGAAAGTTCTGAATCTTCTGTGACAATAACTTTACTGTCTTTTGTTACACTACCTCCAAGAAACAGCTAAAAAAATAAATGTTTATTTTTGTAATTCCCAGGAATTCAAAGTATCAATTTTATTTGTTAATAAAACTAATTAAATTGAGACACAATATAATTACATAGCATACTGATATATGTTATAAAACTGTAAAGAACTAATTATATCCTTTTACCTGAACTTGTTGATATTTTTGAAAGTACTAATGAAGTAATTCATATATTTACCCAGTGTGTGCATATATTCCTCAGTGGTTGCTTGTGTTGAGAAATCTCATGGACTTCTTCAGAGTGATTTCAAAAATATGAAATGCATAAAATATCTTTCTCCCAATGCTTCTATATCTTTTTAATATATATAAATTTTATACGTTGCTCATTATTTTATATAAAATATGAAACAAAGCAATGTCTAATAAATTTTTCTTGTGAGCTTGAGTGCATGCATGCACATACACGGTGAAGCGCAATTATCTTTCATTGACAGTCTCTACAGATAGATTACACCAAAGTGTGACCTTGACAGTCCCATTAACCATAACCATTTCAGTCTGCACTGTATATTACAAGTTGTGTAAGATCAATATAAATTTCTCCCAACTACCATAAGTGATAAAATATGATTAAAAACCTCGAACATTTTAAATAATGCTAAATCAATAACTAGCAACCTAACCAAATCTGAATTGGCAGCTGTGAAATCTTTAAAAGCAAGTCAGGACATCGTAATCACTAGAGCTGATAAAGGCAATGGCACCATTATTTTAAACCAAACACTTATCTAGAAAAAATGAATCAATTAGTCTCAAAAAACAGCATCTATCAACTTAAACTATAATCCAACTAATTGGATTAAAAAGAAAACAGAAGAATTACTTAAATCAGTCACATCCTGGCCTGTGGATATAGTTAAAAAAATACTTCTGCACTATGCTCATTCCCCAAGAATTTATGGTTTACCTAAGATTCACAAGCAGAACGTACCGCTTTGGCCAACAGTTGAAGGTATCGACAGCTCCAATTATCATCTAGCCAAGAAACTAGCATCAACACTCAAGGAATTGTTAGGTCATTCTTCCCTCCAATATTAAAAACACGCAATGCTTTGTAAACAAAATTAAAGACATCACGCTAGAAAAAAGTGATTTATTAGTCAGTTTTAACATCTCTACCCTTTTCATGAATGTACCAATCAGTGACACAATTCTTCTTTTATAGGAACAAATTCCCACCTGATATCAAAACGCTCTTTGCCATGTACTACGTTCTGGCTATTTTGTGTGCCAAAATACTTTTTACCTACAAAAAGAAGACACAGCTGTGGGCTCACTGTTATCCACCCCCTTCCCCCAATTGCTAACTTTTATATGGAAGCTTTTGAGCAAGGTGTTCTAGATTCCTTTACTTAAAAATCCAAAGTCTGGCTTAGATACATCAACAATGTTTTCATTACCTGGTCCCATGTCCACCAGACATTAGACACTTTCCTCAGCCACCTAAGCAAACAACACAAATGCATACAATTTGAAACTCAAATTGAAAATCTCAACTCAATGTTTACTGTAAACCTACACATACTAACCAGTATATATATACATAAACTCTTACCACCACCCCATACAAAAGCTAGGTGTCACACTAAAAAACTGGCTTTGAAGATTTGCTCCAGTGAACAAGCACTTAAAACATGAATTAAAAGTTATCAGCAACACTTTCCTGAAAAATGGCTACAGCCAAAATACTATCAAAAAAAACTCTTCACAAGCCTTCACTTAAAAACAAAAAAAAATAAAAGTAAACTAGATCACAATAAAACTGTAGCCATTCCATACATTAAAGGTATATCAGATAAAATAAACAGAATATTACAGAAATATAACCTTAATGCCACCTTTAAACCTCCTGCAAAATTAAAGAACATTTTCAACTCATCAAAGGATCCACTTCCTCCACTGGCCCACCCTGGAGTATATTGTATTCATTGCACCTGCATCACACACACACATATATATATATATATATGTGTGTGTGTGTGAAACAGGATGCACAATTCCTATCAGAAAAAAAGGAACATGAAAGGCATATTAAATTTAATAACTATGGTAAATTTAGCCTTTCTGATCATGCCCTGAATACTCTACATAGAACTGACTGGAAAGGCACTTGTTGTTTATCATACCAAAATGTATGAGCATAAATTTAAGGAGAACTGTGAAATTCTTATCAACCACCTAATCTTAACAATAATGGTGATATAAAAATCCCAAGAATACGGATGCCACATATTCTACCCACTTAACCTTTTGGTCTAAGAGTTAATTATAATTAGGACTGTAAGCAATCCAGGATCCTAACTCTAATATAACACTCTTGTTCATTTATGGATTACGCCACCACTTTTGCTGTATTAAAACTATGTATATGAATTTGTTCTCTGATGATATTATAAACAGAATATAGCTTTGATGTAGGTTTTTTTCTGCTCATTAGAGATCAGGCCAGTAGAATAATGGTTGATCAAATCATTGTCACTTTGGCTTACTGTTTTAAATGTAATATAGCTTGTCTTTGTGTGTGTGTGTGTATATATATGTGTATATATATATATGTATATACACACACATATATATATACAGTAATCCCTCGATTAGTGCGTCATTTTTTTTTGATACCCAAATTCGATTATTGAAGGTTAAACAATATACATCTTAAAAAATAAATGTTACAGATTTTAAAAATTTTCTATCTATACATTTTTATGGCTAACTATTTTAAAAAATCACTCAACCAGAATGAAATAATTTAGTTACCGATTTAAAACATTTTATAAAGTTATTTTTAATGTCATACTATATTACTCCCATGTACACTATGTATACTATGTTCCAAATTTTTACCGCCAAAATTTATGTCGTCTGCTATAGTACGCCCACAGATTCGAGACCCTTCAACACTTCTGCGCATCTCACAAAAAGGAGAATCCATTTCAATAATAGGGTAATCAATCCTTTTTCTGGGATGATTTGTTTATTATTACATGTCAGAAAATTAACTTCTCTTTTATGATCATTGTAGTTTTTAAAGTGGTAACTATTTTGCATGTATAACAGTTGGGAAATTTTATCTATAAAGCAAATGATTTTGCCGGTTGGCGACCAATTCGTACATCCTTCATTTCTTTCTCCCCTTCAATGATAATGTCGAAGATTAATTAAATCTTATTCTGAAGAACTGAGTGATTCCAACCTGCTAAATTTAGATGCATAGTGGGAAGATCCCGAAGAATATGAAGAAAATTTAACCACTGATAGTCAGCCAAAAGAGATTTCACAGAAACAATTTGAAAATATTTTTCATACAATCAAAGTTTTTAAGCAGCAATACTTAGAGGCTAACCCTGATGAAGAGAGAAACAGTAAAATTTGCAGAAGAGGCAATAGGGCTATACCGTCGGTTGTATGAAAACAAGAAACAAAATGCCCGCCAAACTACGCTAGTTCAATTCTTTGTTAAGAAGTAGAAATAAAATTTATATTCTGAATATGTTTTATTGTCTTTCAGCTTCATGGTATGTCTTTCAGCTTCATGGTATGTCTTTCAGCTTTGGTATGTCTCAGGGCCTTTAACTAGGCCCTGAGACATACCAAAAATTGCAAGAGATCATCGACACTTGGAGGCAAGTAAAAAGTAAGATGAATAGATGCCTGCAAAAAAAGGTTATGGTGCTTAATCACTCTTCTCATTCCCCCAACATACCCTCTAGCTAACTTTTTTTTTTTCTGATTTCTAATTTGAAATTGAAGGTTAAACAATAAGATGTGGCCAATGATATTCAATAGAACACAGTAGAATTGAATACCATCACAACAGACAAGCTTTCTAAGTCTTTCCAAGATTTAAATAAGTGCTGTAATATGAGGGTGGTCTGGTCTGAAAAGTTCTCGGCTTCGACTATAGATGGCAACACTATTGGCAAGATTTTTTTTTTTTAAATTGGTCCATCTGTCATAAGCATCCATGTGAAATTGCAAGTCATTCTATCAAGTAGTTTGTCTTATACAGCTGTCTGTATCCTTGAAATGGATAAAATTGAGTATCGTGCGGTTATAAAATTCTTTGTAAAAGAAGGCTTAACACCAAAAGAAATTCATTCCAAGTTCATAAAAGTTTATGGGCACTCTTCTCCTTTGTTTTCAACAATTAAGAAATGGGCTGCCGAGTTTAAACATTGCCGTACCTGCCTTGAAGATGATCCACGTGAAGGACGTCCAAAAAGTCTAACAACACCATAAATCATTGATCAAGTGCATGATATGGTATTGGATGACCGGCGAGTCAAAGTGCGTGAAATTGCTGAGACTATAGACATTTCAAAAGAATGTGTAGGACATATTTTGCATGAAGAATTGCAAATGAAGCTTTGTGCAAGATGGGTGCTGCACTTACTCACAGCGGATCAAAACGCACTTGAATGAAAATCTCTGAACAGTGCTTGGAGTGTTTTAACAAGAATAAAACATATTTTGTGCATCGATTTATTACTATGGATAAGACTTGGATTTATCATTACACACCAGAATCCAAACAGACATTTGGATTCTGGTTGATGATAAATTTTATGTCTTGGTGAAAGTTGTTTAAATGATTTAGGAAGATGTGAAGATTCTCTACACCATGCTCCTAAATAAGGAATATATCATCTACATAGTGGAGCCATATTCTAGGTTTTAATGACTTCGAGGAAAAAGCCATCTCTAAAGAAACATTAAAACCTAGAACATGGCTCCGCTATGTAGATGATATATTCCTTATTTGAGAGCATGGTGTAGAGAATCTTCACATCTTCCTAAATCATTTAATCAACTTCCACCAAGACATAAAATTTACTAAATGTCTGTTTGGATTCTGGATTGTGTAATGATAAATCCAAGTCTTATCCATAGTAATAAATTGATGAAGAAGAACTTAAAAATGAACAAACGTACCTAGAAAGAACTTTCTTAAATAATGGATACTCTTCCAAAAACATTAAGAGGCAACTATACCAGCACCCTTGAAACAATACAGAGAGCCCTAACAACCCCAAGGGTTATATTTCTTTACCTTTCATCAGCTCACTCTCCCGGAAACCAGGAAGAATCTTGAAAAAATTTAATATTAAAACGTGTTTTTTAACTCTTCCAAAACTAAGGTCAGTTCTAAGCCACCCAAAACAGGCTCATAACCATCTTCAGTTCCCCGATGTATATAAGGTAATATGTGATTGTGGGAGGCCAGACTGAGAAGTCGATCCTCCTACAGCTAGAGGAACATCAGAGAGACATTTCATATAATAGAGTCAGAGCAAGTGCACTCTCAAGTCACGTCTTATCTTCAGTGAACACAAACGATGAATGCCACCAACACAGAGTAGATTGCGATGCAACATCGAATGTTTATATTTGTCACGATGAAGTGGAACGGTGCATAGTTGAGTCCAGAGAAATTGCCCTAGACTCGTCTCATATCAACAGCAATCTTAGTTATAGTCTACCTGACTCACATAGTTCTGCTATTAGGTACTGGCGTACGCGTGATCTCATACGCTCGCATTTGCACAACAATAGAACTACAGAACAGACTATAACGACAATTCAAACTTAACTTCAGTTCACAAGTCTGTTAATATAATAGCACAGTGTTTTTATGGTTTTTTAATTTGCTTTAAGTGTTACCACACCTGAAGAAGTCATTTTTGACGAAACAGGTTGTGTGCTCCATTAAATTAACTTATCTATTTCTTGGTTTCAGTCAGTCAAAAAAAGATGAACATATCCAATCACCGAGTCAATGTAACTACTGATTACTTCGATATATATATATATATATATATATACATACATACATATATATACATATACTGTATATGTCAACGTACAGGATGACCGGCGTATAAGACGAGGCCTAAATTTTAGGCTGTTTTTAAGCTTATGTCGGTAGTATAAGACAACCCCCTCCCAATTTTTTCTTTCTTGTATTAATGCAACATTAGGTATTGTTGTTATATCCATTATTTCTATATCCATGCATATCCATTATTTTTTTGCATAGCATAGATTTAGTATTTATGTGAATTACCCTAATTAAAAATGATTAGCCCCAATTTTAATTAATTATTAATTTTGCATTTTTTTTTTAAATTTTAGAATTATTAAAATTATTATCATTTAAAATCATGGAACCAGCAACAAAACGAAGAAAGTATGAAGCTCGACTTAAAATAAGGGTAATTGAAATGGCAAAGCAAACTAATAACTGTGCTGCTGCAAGAAAGTTTGACATAACCAAGAAGATAGTAAGAGAATGGAGGAAGAAAGAAGATATTTTTAAAAAATTGCCAAAGAAAAAATGTGTGATGAGAATGGGGATCACCCAATGGCCGCAACTGGAAAATCACGTTGCAGAACGGGTATTTGAACAAAGGCAGAATGGTTATCTTATTACAAGAAATATGATTAGAGCATATGCACTAAAATGGTCAAGATTGAATCTGGATGAAAGTATAGAATTTCAAGCTACTTCAGGATGGTGTAATTGTTTTATGAACAGACAAAATCTGGTAATACGACAAAAAATGAAAATTGCTCATAAACTACCAGCAGATCTTGATCACAAACTACCAGTTTCCATAAATTTATTCAGTTGAGACAAGAACATAAATTTCTATTGTAAAATATTGGAAATATGGATGAAACTTCTATGAGCTTTGATATGATAAGTAATAAAACAGTGGAGTCTAATGATAATAAGAATGTGCTAGTTCGAAGTATACGTCATGAAAAAATAAGGTCTACGGTTGTGTTGTCATGTTTGGCTGATGGAACCAAGTTAAAACTAATGATCATCTTCAAACGTAAAACTAAACCTAAGATAAAATTTCCTTCAGGTTTTTTGTACATTTTCACAAAAAAGGATGGATGGACGAAAATGGTGGGAAATTATGGATAAATAATGTGTGGAACACGCAACCAGGCAGTATAATAAAGAAATGCAGTTTATTAGTATGGGATATGTTTTATAGTCATTTAACTGAGAATACTCAAGTCTTCTAGAAAAAAATAACACAAAAATTGCTGTTATACCAGGTGGTTTAACTTTTATATTGCAACTACTAGACAAGCGAGAAGAGTGGAATAATCTTCACATGTGAGAAGAATGGAATAATTGGATGTTGACTGGTGAAAAATCATTTACAAACAGTGGATCTATGCACGCTGCATCACTTGATAAGTTGTGCAATTTTGTGATCAAAGCATGGAATAAAGTAAAAGTAGAGACTGTAATAAAATCATTTAAAAAGTGTAGTATCTCTAATCTTATGGATGGTATGGGAGATGATCTGTTGTGGGACACTGATGACGATGAAAACGAAATCAATTCACCGGATTCGAACTGGGATCCATATGAAGATCATTTAAACAATGAATCTGAAGAACTATTTTCAACAGATGATGAAGAAAATTAACATGAAAATTGAGGTTAATAATTATTATTTGTTTTTTTAAGACTTACATCTATTGTAATATTTTAAATAAATTTATGTAACAAAAAATTAATCTGATTTGTTTATAAACACTGCCTATTTTCTTATATAACGATGTATTGTAACTAAAGCTTAATATATATATATACCGTACATATGCTGGCATGTACGGTATATATACATATATATGCTTGGTATCACAAGACTGGATCACAAAAGGAATATGTGGATAGAAAATCAAACCAAAGTGTCTGACATCATAGGAAGAGTGAAACATCTGAAGTGGGAATGGGCTGGGCATATTGCCCAAAGACAAGATCAGTGATGGACAAAAGAAGTACTGGATTGGATTCCAGGAGAGGAAAAACAACCACAACGCCGACCTAAATCACACTGGATTGATGATATCATCAGATTTGCAGGAGTGACATAGGAAAGGAGAGCCATGGACAGACAGTCTTGGAGTAATCTTGGAAAGGCCTTCAACTGACAATGGCTGATGATGATGATGATATATATGTATTATATACACAGTGGATGCTGGTTAATTGGGAGACATTGGGACTAGAACATTTTGCCCAATTCAGCAGCTGCTCCAATTATGCAAAGTTTCATGCTAATAGTTAAAAAGACAAACATTTCATTGAGCAACAAATCATTTATTATAACAAAACAAGTACATATTTCCCTCATCATCAATATCAACAAAGACAATGACCTGTTGTCCTTTCCTTCAATGTAATCCTATTTATAATAATCATGACCCAGATTCTTAGCTAGCTCCTTAGACTTCTTTTTTTTTTTTTTTAACATTGGACCACTGATGCATACAGTAGAGAGGTGACAGACAGACAGACAGACAAACAAATTTTTAAGCTACTGAGTGACCACTTTGCAAGGGTATAGTGAAGATATTGTTATGGCAGATCACAAAAGTGATAGGGACTGATGTGAGAACAGAGGTTGATGAATTGGAGGTATGTAGGATACTGCAGAATCTGAATGCAAATACAGCTGTGGGATTGGATGGGATATCAACTCGTGTTTTAAGGGAATGTGCAGGGAAACGTGTGCTACATGCTGAAGCTATGGTTAGTGGTGTAGCTCCGTGAGCACAAACTCAATGCTGTCTACAAACAAGATAAAGCACCCCACTTACATCCATCATACTGTGATAACCCTTTTAAATATGCAATGGGGCATTTGTTCAGTCCATTGGACTGAAAAAAGGGCCCAGAGCCTGACATGTACAGTCACTAGATCTTAACTACTTCCCTTTCCTCTGGAGTAATGTAAAGGATATAGTTATGTGCTCCCATTGCCACAAAATGTGGATGATTTAAATAGTGACACATAAAGCTGTTGCAAAACTCAGTCCCAGATGTTATCTAGGTGGCAGAATGCAGTATTGTTTCCATAGGTGCAATACAACACGCAGTGCACAACATGTACTTTGATAAACAGGTGAGAAAACTGAATTGCTATATTAAATAGTGTAAGTTTAACATTTTTGTACTAACACTTTTTTCTCATAAAATAAGAAGCTGAGTTACAAAACATTACAAGATTAACATGATAACAGCAAATATGATCTTATGTAGAATTCATAATTCAGATTAGCTGCAAATTGTGGACACATTAGTCTGCTCTTAATTGAGTATTTGGTTGCCCATAGCTAGGAAACATTCTGACAGATTAATGTTGGGATTTATATTTAAGTGCACAAGGACTAATAACATCTCTATAGACTATCAGATTTTTCTTTTGGCTTTTCATAACAGCAGTGCAAGGTTTCCCCAATTATTCTATGGAACTTGATACCTTTCTGTTGAATCATCATATGATGAGCTGAAGATAACATGTGATGACAGAGCTGAAGGTTCACATTGCTGGCATATACCTCAAGGCACTGCTCAATAGATTTCTCTGTCCATAGTCTTGCAGTTACATCTTAGAATAAATTGCTGGATATTTCAGAGGACTGTGTGTAAGTTAAATAGAGCCTTACTGTCGATATCCCTCAGAGACTAAGTTCTCTGGTCATATTCTGAAATTCATTAATTTCGAGGAGAGGTTTCACACCCCAAGATTTGACAGAATTTATAGCAAAGCCAAAACAGTGTTAATTAATAGGCATCGCCAACATAAAATGTTGGCTTACTAAAGTGAATGATAAGAAACAATATTTAGTGGATAAGTTTGAAAATATTTTAGATACATCCATATAGCAGAATGTAATTTTTGTGTTCAACACACAAATGGATAGGGCTTATGACAAGGAGAGCAGACATGCATGATGAAACATCAGTCAATATGAACAAGTTTAAATATTTTTATTCGCAGTAGATATTCTTTGCAAAGGCTTGAACTTTGCAATTTTCCCAAGAAAACTACAAGAACTCCTTATAAAAAAATGAACATGTAATCTCCTTTCTGTGCGAAGCTTCCTTTGCACTTTTTAAATCAACTCTCTTAATAAAAACACAGCTAAACACCTTTTGCTGACAATCTTATGCCACCTATGAGAGAGTGAGAAAAATCAGCTTGAAAGAATCTACATCAGCAAAACCCAAATAGTGATTCTGATAGCAAATAAAAGAAATGCATCAGTAATTAATCTCAGACGTGGAAGAGTATGACAGCAAGATTAAACAACACTTCGCACAGATACATACTCTGTAATAGAGAACTTCAAAATTATCCCAATAACCTAAAAACTGATTATGAATTTAGTAAAGATAATAGATTAACATATAATCTCTCCATCCTCTTATCCCATGCCTTTACAGAACCCCCAAAATTCACAAAGAAGATATGCCTCTGCACTCAACTGTTGATCTCTCCTCATCCCAACATTGTCTTTCCAAACAGTTAACAAAATTGTCAAAGGGACTGAAGGACAACTGTCATCTTTCAAAAAACTCTGAACACCTCATTTCTACTATCACAACATTGATCTTAAGGAACATGATATCTTAATAAGCTCTGATGTAGGCAATTTGTTTAATAATATTCCAAATGAAGTACATTTCATTTTACAAGATCAATTTTATAAAAAATTCATGGTCCTTTTTAAACACTATATAATATTTGGATATTTTAAGTACAAAGATTCCATATATTCAGCAGAGCTTGAGATTGGCACAACATAAGAAGCATCATTGGAAAAGAAATGGAACTAGCAGAAGAATTAGATGAGTACCAGAGAGATAAAATAGGTGTTACTAAAACAAAGAAGAGAAACACGGGTGAGTTTTTTTTCTTTTTAATAAGATAAATACAAAATGTCAGGCAACAACAATCAGAGAAAAGGAGGAGCTATAGTAATAAACACTAAATATAAGGATAATCTTCTTGAATAGTAGGCAGTATCAAGTAGAGTGACTGGACAAATATCAGAATGGGGAACTGGATAATGAGAGTTATTTGCACCTATAGTCTCACAGAAGGTTCTACTAAGGAAGAAGTGAAGAAATTTTTTGAGATAAAATTGTTTGGAGATCTAAATAGCAGAGTAGGAAATGATTAGACATATGATCTCTAATGACAAATCGTTAGAAATGTTTTAGGAAAATTTGGAGGAAAGAACAAAGCTAATAATAATGGTAAGCATCTGCTGGATTCCTCCTCCTCAGAATATTGACTAGTTATTACTAACATCATGTTTCAACATAAAGATGTGTACAATTTTATGTGGAGAGAACATGTTAGGGAAAAAAACTCATTGATTATGCTATTGTTCATCATGATCTTTATATTGGTTCAGGACACAAGAGTATAACAGGATTTGAAATTGGGAGTGATCATAATTTAGTTTTGATCAGAATAAAATTGAATATCACAATGAAAAGAAAGTGTGTGTGAGAAGAGTTTAACCCTCTCATGCATAAGGGCCTCATATGAGGACACATATTTTCCCTCATAATAATTATTCATTCATAATTTAGTGCTACTGTATGCATGTAGTCCCCATTTGGGGAGACCAAAGTGTTCTTAGAAACAACACCAGATGGAAGGAGTTTCAACAGAGTTACAGGAATACAAATCTCTCTGCAGTGCATGGTAGTATCAAGGAGGAAGTGAAAAGCTGCTGTTTTATTGATTTGGATTTGGTGATTTTATGAGTCTTCTGGAAAGGTTAGTATGGTTTTATATATTGTTATACCTTGTAGATGAAGTGTGAATATTTAATTTGTTCATGTTTATTACCATATTCATAAAACGAACTTGAAAACAACCTGTCCTCACATGAGGACAATATGTTTATAAGATAATCTATGTGGCAAATAGTTTGAGGTTAGAAAGTTCTTGTACAATATTTTTATAATTTTATTTATTTTATTTTTGCAAACATAAATGAATAGTAAGTGTGTTAATTGGCATTATCATCTCTTTTATAGATGGATAACCAAAAGCCAGATCCATCAGGCATAAAAAAGGCCTATTACCACAAGAGACTTACTGAAGAGGAGATTGAAAAACTGTTGGAGGAATCTGAAGATGGTTTGGAGTGAGTGATTCTGATGATGGTCCTACATACCAGCAGCCACAAAATGATCCTACAGAGAGTGGCAGTTCAAGTGAAGAAGTGATGTTCAGTGTCCTTCCCCTGTTGGTCAGACTCACAACGTTCAAAGTCCAGCTAGTGTGCAAAATACAGCTGTTGCTGGTCATATGCCATTGCAGAGACAATCAGTGTGGTTTAGGAGTTATAATGTGGTTATAATCCCTTTGCTGGTACTGAATCACAATTTAGAGAAAAACATCAAGTAAATATTCACAGAGAGAGAGCCCTGTAGATTATTTTTCACAGCTGTTTCCAGATGAAATTGTGAAACAAACTAATCCGTATGCATGCCGTAAAGGCAAAGATAATTTAGCACTTACTGTGACTGAACTCACAATTGACCTTGGAATTGTACTTGTCATGACATACATAAAATACCCATGTGTAAGGCAATATTGGTCTTCTGAACATGGACTGTATGAATGTTATAGCTGATGCTATGTCAGTGAACAGATGGGAGGACATAAGGCGATATTTGCATTTTGTTGATTCAGACACAACACCTACCAAAAATAAAGACAAAGTAATACGTATAAGACCAGTGCTGCAAAAGTTTCATGAAACAATCCATACTGCTCAGCCCAGAAGAATTTCAGAGTGTAGATGAGATGATTTCATTCAAGGGACGTTCACAACTCAAACAATACTTACCTAAGAAACCAAAAAAATGGGATTTCAAAATGAGAACAGGCATTTCAGGCTATGTATACTGTTTTGATCTTTATGTAGGTGCAGATCCTAGAAGACAAAATTCAGACTCATTCAGTGCAAGTGAAAATTAGCACTTAGGCTTTGTCATGATCTTGCTGATAAGAACTTCAAGGTATACGCAGACAACTTCTTCACGAGCAGTTAAGAAACTAAAGGAAGATATTTATTATGTGGGTATATGCAGAAAAAATCAACTTCAAGGTGCTGACAAGAAACTGAAAAATGAAAAGGATTTGCAGATGATGGGACGAGGAAATATGTCAGTTACCACGTCCTCTGATGGCATTACTGTCACCAGATGGGTTGATAACTCAATAGTACATGTGGTATCTAGCTACTTAGGAAAGGAGCCTGTCAATGTATGTCAGAGGTTCAGCAGGAAAGAAAAAAAGTATTTTGAAATTCCACTACCTCGCAGCATAACTGTTTATAACAAACATATGGGTGGAGTGGGCCTTATGGCCTCTCTTGTGTCCATAAAGTCTTTGTATCGAAATGATGGTATATGAGAATTTTTTACCATATGTTGAATGTACTTGTTTGTAATACGCAGGTCATTTGGAAATGGCAAGAAAAAGAAAAATTGGATTTGTTGAAATTCAAATCAAGAGTGGCAACTGCTTTGATATATCAAGGTTTAGCTCAGCTAGGTACAAAGAAATGAGGATGCCCTTTAAGTCATACACCACCAGCACTAAAGAAATGCAAAACTCACTCTGTGCCACATGAGAAACATTTTGATGGCAGTGGGCACTTCCCAAAGAAAACAACAGGTGCTAATGCCAATCATTGTAGAGATGTACACTGGAAGAATAAAACAAGATACATTTGTGGTAAACATGAGGTTCCAATCTGTCCGGAATGTTTTCAGTCTTTCTATACAAAATGAGGCAAAGAGAATTAAGACTGTTCGTGATTTACATAGCTCTGCTGCAAATTCTAATTGTTCTACTTTTTTGTGTGTACTAAGTAATCCAAATTTTGATCATTCATGCAGTGTTTCAGCAAAATATAAGTTGTTTATAATCTGTTTTGTCATACTTGTAATGCCTTTCAATGAAAATAAATTCCTTAGTCTAAGTCATTTCTATAGAAATATGTCTGTAGTCTGTACATGCAGAAAAAATCATACACCATGTTATAGTGCATGATGTTCTCAGATGAGGACATCATTTTTAACATATACAGGACACAAATTTAGCAAAATTAATGAATTCATGGTAATACTGTAAGATTAAATGATACTGTATCATGCCATTATGATTTTTTATAAATGAATATAAAAATTCATACATGAGAGGGTTAAAGTGAATCAAAGTTGAGCAGCTTTCAGAGGTGAACTGTAGACTCATACAAAAATATTATTCAAGAAAAAAAATGAAAGAATGTGAAAACAAGAATCAAACACTGAACGAATCAGAGAGGCATATGGTGAGGCTGTATGCAAAGATCTCCATTGTGGAGGTCTTTGTATACAGATCTCCATTTGCCTAGTCAAGGAAAAGAAGATAGCATATTGAAAGTCCATGGCAAGTACGTCAGCTTGTGCTCTTAGAAAATACAAAGAAAAAATGTAAGAAAGTGAAGCACTGTGTAAAACTAGCTAAACTAAGCTCATGGGAAGACTTTGGTAAGAACATAAAAAATAAATATCAGGAAGGTGGTAAAATATTTGGAGTTATTAAAAAAACTTAGAAATAGAGGAAAGAATACTGTAAAAGGAATCAGAGATGATAAAGGTGACATGAAAATTGAAGATGTAGATATTCTAGATGTCTGGAGTAATTACTTTGAAACACTGCTAAATGAAACAAGCAGTGATACTACATTGGTAGAAAACAAACACGAGGAATGCAAACAGGAGTACATATCAATACTTGAGTAGAAAGGTTACCAAAAACCTGAAATGTAAAGTCATCTGTAGTATATGATATTCGACCAGAAATGCTCAAATATGGAGGTATAAACGTTTTAAAGGCTATAATTCAGTAGGCCTGGTTAGAGGGTCATATTCCAGATGATTGGAATATTTTTCTTTCCTAGTTACACAATAATTAGCATTCATTTTTAAAAATTTATAAAAACTACTGTGTTATAGTGAAACTTTAGTTTAATATAAACCAAAATCACCCAACATTTCACCCTTCATATCAAGCACATATAAAGAACACTTCATAAACAAAATTAAAAACATAATGCTCAGCAAAGATGACTAAAAGATGATTAGTTAGTTTTGAAGTTTCTGCCCTTTTCACAAATGTCCAATCAGTGACAATTCTTTTCTTGCAGAACAGATTTTACGGCTCTTTTTGCCCATACTATGTTTTGGTTCCTTCATATGGCAAAATAATTTTTACCTACAAAAAGAAGGTAGAGCCAATGGCTCACCACTATCCCCCCCCCCCAACCTTAATTGCTAACTTTCATATGGAAGCTTTTGAGCAACACACTCTAGATGTAGAATTTGGCTTAAATATCTGATAATAATGTTTTTGTTATGTGGCCCCACATAGCTGACAAACTTCAAACACCTTCCCAGCCACTTTAACAAACAACATGAATTATTATTATGGGCTACTTCTTAGACTCATCGACGGAGGCCTTAAATATCATGCCAACTACTATCCAACATTTGTGCAGTATCTATCATACTTAGCTTGAAACTCATTCACAGTCATAGCACCTACAACAGACTCTGGCAAGCCATTCCACTCATTTACCACTCTCCAAGCAAAAAATCTAACCCTGACACCCCTACTAACCACACTCCTACTCAGTTTCCAAGGATGGTCCCTAGTTCTCCCACAACCAGAACTGTTCTGAAATCCTCTGTATTAATCTTGTAAAAACCCTTCAGTAATTTGTATGTCTCAATCACATCACCCTTTTTCCACCCATAAACCAATTTCTGTAATCCACAAATCTTCAACCTATCCTCATAAGGTTCACTCCATAGACCTGCTACCATCTTGGTCACTCTGGATCCTCTTCACCTACTCCTCATTCCCAAGAAACCCAGGTGACCACATCTGTGTACAGTATTCAAGATTAAGCTCTATAAAGAGGTATAATAACTTGCTTGTCTCGAATCATCAAGGTATTCTTTAGTAACCAAGTAATCAAATGAGCTGCTTTAGCCACTTTTGTAATATGCTCTCTCAACTTTAATTCCCTAAACACCCCCAAATCCCTGGCTTCATCAATTCTCTGAAGTGCAGTTTCATCAATGTGGTACACAGCTGGTAATCTATTTCACCCTAAAATACATAACCTTACACTTTGCCACATTAAACTGACATCCATTCTCCTTTGCCCAAACTGTCACATCTATTCAACTCATCCTGCAAAATTTTAACATCAACTTTATTAACTAACTCTATCCAATTTTGTATCATCAGCAAACAACTGAATAGTTCCTCTCAATTCCTTTCCTATATCATTAATGTAAAAACTAAATAGTAGCAGCCCAAGAACAGAGTCCTGTGGCATACCACTAGATGGCCTTCTACTGGACTCTACACTCCAATAAACTACTCTCTGATATCTGCCCATCAACCACCCTCTTATCCACTTCACAAACTTTATATCATCCCTATGTCCTGAAATTTATTAATTAGAATTACATGGGTATCCTGTCAAATGCCTTTGACAGGATACTGCATGTAATTCTAATTAATAAAGTACCCCTTTCTGTCTATCTATTCTTGTATTTTGCTCTTGACCAACTTCTTTAGCACAAAAGAGGCTTAGTAAAAGTTCCTCTAATCAGCAACTAGAACTGAACTTATGAAGCTCTTTCTTCAGATGGTCTAGCACTCTGGATGCCACACACCATTTCCACTGAGCTACACAGGTACTCTGAACAGAAATTGTGATGTCAGGATTCTCAGGTGGTCACTCTCCCAAGTACTAATGGGGCTCAGGTTTCCCTAACTTCTGTGAATGTGTAAAAATAATCATATTAAAAATTCTGAATATTTTTACGTATTAATTATGCTTGTTAGTTTTTGTTTTCATACATGCAGTGTCTGCACTTGTGATGTGCTCGTTATGAAAATGTTATATTAGAAGTAACATGTAAAGAAGTAAAAATATTGAAGTACTTACTAAACTGATTATTTGTGTTACTTATAAGAAAGTTTGTTGTATTTTAAAATGTTGAATTTTGTGTTTGTGAAAGACTTTCTTTTAGCGCTGATGGATACAGCGAGTCAGCCATTTTATTGCAGTGCGTAGTTTCTGACTTTTGTGAAGTGCGCATGCTCCCGGAGAGAACTTGATGTGTGATTGACAGCTGACAAGGAAAGCGTTGCGTATCCAAGTTACAGTTGTAAACAGAGAGCGTTCGAAAGTTTTTTAGAACACTGGCCGGGATATATTCAAGTTAGAAGGAACTTGATTTTTTTTGTGCGGCAGTCAGAAGGAAATTTTATAATGTATTCCGAAAAGGGAATAGTGAAAATAATAGGTTTCAAGCAGGAATAAGTAAAGAATAAAAAGGAAATCTTGAAACTGCAAGTTTTTATAAATTGGCCGGTAAATATTCAAGTTAGAAGGAACTTGATATTTGTTTTTGTGTGTGGCAGTCGGAAGATATTTTATAGTGTATTCCGAAAAAGGAATAGTGGAATTATTAGGTTTCAAGGAGAAATAAGTAATGAATAAAAGGAAATCTTGAAACTGTAAGTTTTTATGGTGAAATAAGTTAAGACTGTCAATTTAGTATTGTGAATGAAAGGAGAACTTGTTGCTTACATTCTAAGGTGAATGTTTTTCTTAGAAAAAATATTGATAAGGAAGTTTTATAAGTATTAAGAATGCCTGAAAGTGAAAGTTTAGAAAATATATTGATTAAGAAAATTTTTAGGTATTAAAGGTGCCTGATCTGATGAGTATTACTACTAAAGGAAAACAGGATATAGTCAAGAAGACTTTATATGTGTTATATTGATTGATGAAAAGGATCCTGATAATGAAGTACAGAGCCTTGTAACTTCTGGAAAAGAGCCTTAACAGAAAGAGAAAAAGACTATGAACATTTTTTTTGTGATTGTGAAAGAAAAAGTGTTTAGTCTTAAGAGTAAGTTTATATATTTTAAATAAGGCCTTGGATCCATATAATCTGTAGTTATAGTTATGTATTATTGTTAGAAGTGTATATATATTATTTTAGTTTTATTAAATGTGTTTATTTTGTATTTGGTATTGAGTCAATGATTAGTTGGATTCTGAAAGAGTGAGTTAAAGTCATTGCACCAATTGGAGTGAACTCTTTGTGCAAATATAATAACATATAGAGACACTCGGAGTCAAAAAAAAAAAAATTGTTAGTAAAAGGAAATTTATATAATATTTCACCTCATAAGTATATACTATATAGAGAGAAATAGATAATATATAGAGGGAGAACAATATAAAAAAAACACCTAGAAATAACAAATGGATGGGAACTGGTGCTTTCAAACTGATCTGGCAACTAACTGCATATGAGTGAATACACACAATTTGCCACTGAAATTGAAAATCAAAACTAGCTTCCTTTCCTAGATACACCAGTTACACATCTTCCCTCAAACAGTGTATTCTTCACTGTCTACCACATGCCTACACATACCAGCCAATATATATATTCTAACGCTTATCACCAACTTTCCCAAAAACTTGGAATCATTGATCCTCAAAAATAGAGCTATAACAATTTGCTCTAATAAGCAAACTCTTAAACAAGAATTACAAATTATTAGAAATATGTTTATAAACAACGACTATAGCAAAAATCATCTTCGTTGCCCATGGGTCCAATGCCTGCTGGTGTCTGATGCTTTCTTCATCATTCTGTACTATTTCTTTCTCTCTGTCCAGTGTCAAGTGACTCAAATCCTGCAAAATCTTTCCACACCACTCTTTCACGTCATCTACCCACTCTTTCCTTGGCTGTCCTCTTCTATTTATACTGTCTATTGTAACAAGTATCAAGGTTTGATCTTTCTACTGTCATCCATTCTACAGATATGTCCAAAAAACTTGACTTTCCTTATGGGACAGTTCACTGATTCACTTTTCTATATCTTGTCCATTGCCTGTAAGTTGACTTTTACTTTTGTTATCAGAGACCTTATCTCTTTTTTACAGTCTAAATCATGTGTCACATTGCTGCCTTGGTATGTTAAGTTCGTAACCACTTCCAGCTGTTGTCTATTGACCTTTATTTGCTTTTTCATTCTCTTCTCTCCAAATATCATTGTTTTTGTTTTATCAATGTTCATTATCAACCCATATCTCTTTTCTTCTTCACTTTATTTCTTTCTTGTTGGGAAAAGGGGAAAACATTTGGAGGGTTATGGGTTGTTTCATAATGGAAATGGAGGAAAATTTGCATTCCCAGTAAGAAAGCAGACAATTTTACTTGGACTGTCTTCAAATCGGGTTCATAAAGAGTAAGAACAGCATGTATTTCTAGTGAAGGTTGAGAATGTCTCTACAATAGCATCAAAACCAAAATGTAAATAATGCACGCCCTGAGGGTTGTGGATACACTAAAGCATTCTTCCACATTTCAAGATTATCCTTCTTGTTGTCAAATAAAAAAGAAACCTCAGAACTGATTGGTCAGTTTTTCTAACCTGGCTTAGTTGGAAAAATTAACTTCATATTGTTTCTTAAAACCTTGAATAACTTCAGCACTGTTCCTTCTAGTTCCTCTTCATCTTCTTCAATAATGACTGTCATCTGAAAATCGTAAATTGTTTATGTTTGCACTTTGTATTGAAATTCCTCTTATATTATCCTTTATGGCATCCATTGTTCTTTCCAAAAGCACAATAAAGACGCTTAGGGATACTGGATCTCCTTGTCTCGTACCTCTTGTTGTCCGAAATCATTTTCTTATTTCTCCACAGTTTCTCACAGTAGCCTCTGCACTGTGATCAATTTTCTGCAAAAGATAACATATCAGGTTTCTGTTCACTCCGTAAAATTCGATTATAGCCTATGCCACTTTCTGAAAGTCAACAAAACAGGTATAAGTATTTTTATTTTTATATAGAGCTTTCTCCACAATTAATCTTAAAATTAATATGCACAGTTCTTCTAAATCCTGCTTGCTAATCTTCCAGATTTTCTTCCATTAGTTTCTTTTTTCTTTCCATTAATATCATCATAAGTACTTTGCTCACATAACTCGTTACAGCTACTGTTCTGTAATTTTTGCAGCCCATGTTGCTTCCTTTTTTGCAAATGAGTATTAGGATTGATCTTGTCTATTCATTTCTTATTTTAACTTCGTCCCATGCCATGCTACACAACTGGTACAGTTCATCTATGATCACCTTGTCACCATGTTTCAACATCTCTCCAGTGATCTCATCATTCCCAGGGCATTTATGGTTTTTCAGAGTGTTTTACTGCCTTTACAACCTCATCCCTCAGTATATCTGTTTCTCCCTCTATTCTTGGTGGTGATATTTCTCAAAATTCATCAATTGACTTCTTTCAGCCTTCAACATCTCCCTGTGTCTTATATAAGCAGTCTCTGAGCAGTATCTTGTCCATCTCTCTCTCTCTTATTTCTTCTATGTTCAAGATTTCACCATTTTCATTTTTATGATTCTCTGCTTTGAACTCCATTTCTTGTTAATGTTTCTGATCATCTTATATATGCTCTTGTACTGTAATCACATATTATTTATTGATAGCCTCAAACTGTTCCTCTAGTCATTTTGATTTGTCTCTCCTAACTGCCTTCTTCACTTCATTGCATTTCACTCTATGCTGTTCTTCAATTTCTACAGCGATCTCTCTCTCTCCTAATTTTTTATTCTCTTTGTCTTGAATTATCTTTAATGTCTCCCATTGGATCCACTTTTTCTTTATCTCTGGTACTGTTTGGTCCACTGCTCTCTTGATTGTAGACACCACTTTCCTGTTTCTACCCTCCAGTTCTTCCTCGAGCACATTCCCCAAGATTTCCTTGCTCAGTGTCCTCATATTTTGACCTCATAGCACAGTTTTGGAGTCAGTGTCCTCTGACTCTAAAACTGTACTTTCACTTGTTGCTTGAGTTCCAACTTGATATTGGCAATCATTAAGTTATGATCTGATTTCACACCTGTTCCTTGAAACGTTCAACACTACTGAACTGATGTGGCCCATCCCTTGTTTATAAGTATCATTATTATTATTATTATTACGGGCAACTCCAGGGAGTCATTAGACTCATCGAGGGAGGCCCCAAATCATATTCATCACAACTATTTGACATTCATACAGTATCTATCATACCTTGCCTTAAACTCATTCACTGTCACAGCATCCACCACAGACTCAGGGAGCGCATTCCACTCATTCACTACTCTAAAAGTAAAGAACCCAGCTCTAACACCTTTACTAACCACACTTTTGCCCAGTTTCCATGGATGTCCCCTAGTCCTCCCACAACCAGCCCTGTTCTCAAAAATATCTTCTGAATTAATTTTATAGAAACCCTTCAGTAATTTGAATGTCTCAATCATATCTCCCCTTCTCCGCCTATCAACCAATTTTTGCAACCCACAAATCCTCAACCTGTTCTCATACGGTTCATTCCACAGACCTGCTATCATCTTGGTCACTCGCCTCTGGATCCTCTCCACCTCCTCCTCCCCATTAAGAAGAAACCTAGGTGACCAAATCTGAGCACAGTAGTCTAGATGGGGTCTTATCAAGGCTCGATACAGAGGAACAATAACCTGCTTGTCTCTGCTTGTCAACGTATTCTTCAGCAACCAAGTGATTTGATGAGCTGTTTTGGTCACTTTTGCAATGTGTCCCCTAAATTTCAATTCCTTATCTACCAACACTCCTAAATCTCGTGCCTCATCAATTTCCTGGAGCACGGTTCCACCAATGCAGTAAACTGCCGCCAATCTTTTCACCCCAAAATGCATAACCTTACATTTTGCCACATTAAACTGACATCCATTCTCCTTAGCCCAGACCTCCAATCTATCCAAATCATCCTGCAAAATTCTGACGTCATCTGCATTCCCTATTGCCCTACCCAACTTCGCATCATCCGCAAACAAATGAACTGTTCCTCTCAGATCATTTCCTATATCATTTATGAACAAATTAAACAGCAGTGGTCCAAGAACAGATCCTTGTGGCACACCACTAGTCACAGGCCGTCTTGTGGACTCTACTCCCGAGTAAACCACTCTCTGATATCTCTCCGTCAACCACCCTCCTATCCATCTCACCAACCCTATGTCCATTCCCATATGCTGCAATTTACTGATTAGAATTCCATGTGGAATCCTGTCAAAGGCCTTGGCAAGGTCCAGTAGAATCACCGTAAACCCATTACCCTTATCCAGTTCAGCCGTCACTGTGTTATAATACGTGAGCAAGTTACTGAGGCATGATCTACCCTTCACAAAACCATGCTGTCCCCGATACAGTATCCCATTTTCTTCTATCCAATCCTGTATTTTCCTCTTGACTATTTTCTCTAAGACCTTGACAATGATTCCTGATATGCTAATCGGTCGGTAATTTACAACAGCAGTCTTGGAACCACCTTTATGCAGTGGAACTATTTTCCCCTCTTTCCACCCGCTCGGGACTAACCCAGACCCGAGACTCAAATTAAACAAAATGGTCAAGGGTACTGACAATTCTTTAGCTGCTTCTCGTACAACACGAGCTGGTATACCATCCAATCCCACAGATGTATTGACATTGAGGTTATGCAATAGACTACTCACCTCCACTTCATTAACCACAATTCCCGTATAATCTACTGGTTTATTCGTTTCTGCAATGTCACCACCTGGATGATATACTTTTGCAAAGTGCTTACTCAGTAACTCAACTATCTCAACTGATTCAGTTACCTCCCTACCATCGGCATTCTTTAAAATCAATCTGCCATGTACATTTTTCCTTTTACTTGCTACATATCTAAAAAACTGTTTAGGATTCTCTTTAGCCTGCATGGCCAATGTTCTTTCGTAATCCTTTTTTGCTTTTCTTACCACACTCGTCACCCTTCTGGCCTGCGCTTTATACCGTTCATGTGCCTGCCGGTCACCCTTCTCCTTAAATTCCCTCCATAGTTGTTTCTTTTTTTGCAACTCAAGCTTAATGGTGTTATTCATCCATTTAACCCCTACTTGATTTATTATTCGGACTCTAGGTATACAGTCAGCCATTGCTTCATGCAAGCACTTCTTAACTACCTCCCATGCACTATCAACTTCTAGTCCTTGCAGTTGTACATGCCATGGCACTGAACCAATCAAACTCCTAAGCTTGTCATACTTTCCAGCCCGATAATTCCACATGTACCCTGTCTTAATTGAAAATTCTGCACCTTTAGCCACCTCCCAAGTTAAGACTCTATGATCACTCTCACCGATTGGTGGCAATGTGGTCATATTTGTTACAGCCAAATCCTCAGATGTAATTACTAGGTCAAGCACTCTCTGACCCCTAGTATTTTCCATTACATGCTGTCGCAGATAGTTATCCCTTAATAACCGCATAAAATCCAGTTCCTTCCTCCCGTGTGTCCTCTCCTCACTCCAATCAATGCGACCATAGTTGAAATCTCCCATAATAATCACCCTCCTTCCACCCATTTCTTCTATTTGCTTGTGCATACTGTCACCACCATCTTTTCCATCACCTGGTCTATAGCAGCACCCAATTGTATATTTAGTTCTGCTAGCCACAATCTCACACCAAATGGCCTCAAATGTGCTCTTTTCTCTATCCTGCAATTCAACTTCTATTCTCCTTGGCTGGAGCTCATCAGCTATCATCAACAATACTCCTCCCCCCATTTTATTCTCTCTGTCATTCCTGAACACACTATACCCATCACATTCAATCCCACTAGTTATATCATCTACAGTCAGCCATGTTTCACTAATATCAATAACCTGTGGTCTGGAAGTGCCAACCATGGCCAAAAACTCTTCCTTCTTGTTCCTAATACTCCTAGTATTAGTGTACATGAATTTAAGACCCCCATTAGCCCCAACCCTACCTTGATGCCTTATATTAACTATCCCACTCAGATTTGTTGTCCTTATTTGCTCTGGCATATTATATTCATTCTTACATTCAACTGCCTCCATAAGGACTGTATCTCTACTCCCCCCCCCTAACAAATCTAGTTTCCCTGAATTTGCACATCCACTACATTCAGCAACACTTTCTCAAGTCTTCTTACACCATAACCATTCAAATGCAAGCCATCCATCTTATATAGATCCTTTCGCCCATCAAACTCACTCCACACATCCACAAATTCCACACCACTCGTCATACATAACCCACGCATAAAGTCATTTGCAATTATAGCCCTCCTTTTAAACATTTCACTGTCATACCGTGGCAAAAGACTAATCATTCTAACTCTCTCACTCTTTTCTTTTGCTACCTCAAACAATTCATTCAGGTCTTCTATCATTTCCATTTTATCTCCTTTCAAATCATTCGTACCTGCCACAACAATCATTTCTTTCACCCTTTCCTTTTGCTCTCTAATAGACGCAGTTACGTCCTTTATGGTCGCACCAGGTTGGTACGATTTTGTCAAATCCTCTACTAACACACCTCGTACTAACGAGTCTCCATACAGCACTCTATCCTTCATTTTGTTCATGTTCACATTCATACGTCTATTTTTCCTGTCATACCTTTTATTATTGGTTGGTTCATTCAGTCTATTTTTGTTCATGCACTCTAGCTGCTGTTTTGCTCTTTCTATCGCACTATTCAACAACGCGATCTCACTCAATGCATCTATCTCATCTTTTTTGTTCTCTGAGAAACCATTTATACTATCATTCACACTTTCTACATTCACACTCTCACAATTTTCATGTACAACCTTGCCGTTACTTGTCATATCCCTATTTCCTTCATTCTGAAGGTTGACGAAAATATCACACTCACGATCCGAAATACACTTCAATTCCGCATTCTCCCTACATTTTCTACACACATTCAATCCTTTATTATCATCTAACCACACGCCGACCGCACTCCGCAAAGCGTACATTTCACAGCTAGTACACTGACTCATTTCTTTTATGCTACCGTTCTTTGATAACGATGGCGAACCTTCGTTACTGGCCGCCATTTTCCTTCGCACAGGTGCCATAATTATCTGTAACGTGTTTTGTCAAATTATACGTTATAACACACCAAAAATAGACGCACTAAAATACGCAAGGCAAACAAAACAAAATTACACAATATTAAGTAATTTGTATCGATAACTGAAAATGATACTTATCTTATCTGGAGCTTGCACGAACACTACACATTACGAATTCATCTAGCGGCGACTTCCCGACATAGATTATATTATAAAACACTTTAGTACACTAACCACGCTAATAAAGCTACAATAATATACCAAAATTAAACACTTAAGTCCATTAACTTGAATCCAAAACACCAATAAATCAACAAAAAACACAAATCTCTCAGGAGCTCTCCGATAGCACGTCCGTTCACCAGCTAGCCTCGACACCGATCCGATCCGATCATGTATAGCACATTCTTAGTTCTTCCAACTGGTGACTGCCATGTCCACTTCCTACAGTCTTTTTGCTGGAATTGTGTGTTGCAAATTACCATGTCATGCGTCAAGGCAAATTCAAGCATTCTTTCTCCTCTTTCATTGCTTTTTCCATATCCATATTTGCCCATTATTCTTTCCAATCTATGCATTCCAGTTTCCTCCAATAATTAGTATATTTTGCTTTGGTACCAATTTCAAGGTTATTTCCAAGATACTATAGAACTTTCAGTACTTTCTGAAGTGGATGAATAGACCTGAATCGCTGTGATGTTAAGTGGTCTTGTTGCAAATCTTGCCATTGTTATTCTTTCATCTACTGATTTGTATCCTAATAATGCTTTCTCTTCCTCTTTTACTGAGCAGAAATCCAACGCCTGCCTATGTTTTATACTACTACTGCCCAGACCAAATGATTCTTCCACCTCTCATTTCCCCATCTGTCCAGCACATCTCACTAATCCAACATCGGTAATTGGTTTTGCTCCATCTCTTTGTAAAGGAAGTCTAGCTTTCCAGGAGCCCATAAAGTATGGATATTCCATGTTCCTACTGATATCCTGTTTGTTGCTAGTTTTAATTTTATTGTACTTCTTTCAATAACTAACTTGTCAATCCAATCCTGATCACTCAGTTGGATACGTGGATCCTGTTTATCCAGACGACATCCGAGTCAGCATGTTATAATTTTCCTTTGCACTTCAACACTGCACCAAATTTTAATCGTGTTTTGTTTTCACAGTAAGTACATCGACATTAATCTGACCAACCTTAATGGTTCTTTCAGCCACTCCTAACATGGGGAACTGACACTGTTTGCAGCTGCCCACTATGGATCAGATACTGTTGTTGCCTGTTGGTCCATGGGAGGTATTTCATTTCCCTCCTGCCGCTCATATCTGAGAGGCATTCCCCAATATGCCACTCTGGGATGAGTCCTCTAGGAATTTCAGGTATTAGAACAAAAAACTATCAATTTCATATTCTTCATAAAATACACTAAAAATGCAAATAATATAGATTACATTAAAGGGTTCCTTAACTACGTCCTTAGGAAATTTGTAACTTTTGCCAAAAACATATTGCAATTTAATTTGTACAAAATTTATAACACATTTTTTGTAATATAATTTACTAGTATGCTGGCAATAAATTTATGTCCACATTTGGCTGTAATCATAATTTTTTTTTTTTTTAATAGAGATAAAAATATAGGTTCATCCTTAGCTTTTACACCAGTGTATTTTCCATGCACCTCCCTATTTTCATGCCAAATTTCGTTCAGAAATTATACAATTTATTTTAGGATTCCTGCAGACTTGTACTGGATTTATTCTAAGAATATATCATTATCTGCATAAACTCGATTAACATCTTCAAGCTTGATATCAGAAATAATGCCACTTTTCTTCATAATATGATCCATATAGATGATGTGGAGATTCTCCCAGTTATCCAATGCCAATCCTTACAATTCTCCCTATCCATCCAAACACACACACACACACACACACACACAACCTTTCAAAATCTGTAAAACCTTCTTTGTGTCTATGCTTTAAGATCTTATGTTTCTATCATATCTTATCTTCTGTTACTCAAACTTAAAAGACTACATTCCTTCAATCTGCTCTTACATGCACAACTTCAAAGACGTCATCTTGGTTGGCTATTGCCTATTTTGCTGAGAGAGAAACTGTTCTCTCCCAGCAAAAGCCATGCCACTTCTGTATAAGACCAGCTAACTCAACCTTCAGTTGAAAAGTCTTGATAAAGATTCTTCATATCCTAGATGGGATTTGAAATCCAGGTCTTTCCAACCAAATGGCCTTGTTGAAACCAAATGAGCATAGAAACTCTGAAAAGTGCTGCATGAAGCAAAATACTGCTTGCATATTAAAATGAAAGTATTACAATACTGCTTGCAAATCTGAACAAAAGACTGATAAAAATGAACTGACTTGACAGAGCAATCTTAATACCAATGAAAAGGAAATATCAGACTGCTCTGGATTCCATTCTAACATGCATGGAATCCATGGTAGCAGGCCTCTATTTGCCTTTATACACACATTCCTTGGAAATGTTGGGAGTATATTTGCATATCAACTGTAAATGTGTTTGGTGCATTATAGACACTGCATTGCGACTACCGATAATGCAACCTGATAGCTCAGTGTTTCAATTTTTTTGTCCATTACCTGTGGTATGTGTATATATATATATATATATATATCTTGTTTGAATTCATGAAGAGTTATGTATTAAAATACAATAACATACAAATTTCACTTCAGTCCACATAAAAAAACTCACCTGGCCTACAAGTTTTGGATTTTTCACATCTGTAATATCAAATTGACGAATATCTCCATGTAACCAATTACTAATATACAGATAGCGATCATCCAGTGATATTAAGATATCTGTTATCAGTCCTAAAATTAAATTATTATAACATTTTTGTTTATTTTATAGTTTTAAGAGCAATGCATAAATTATATTAATGACAATAAGTCAAAACCATACTCAAAATAAAGAAGGAACAATTCTGGTACACTTAATCCTGTTTAACTCAAACTCTGATAATTCAGTGTACCAATTAATCCAAAGAAGAACCCATTTACCTGCCAAATAAATATAGTTTGTGTACTTAACTGTTTGTGCATTTTAAAACCACAAAAAGAAAAAAGTTTTAAAACACTAAACTTTTTAATACAAAATGCATTTTTGATTGACTATCTGGGTTTGATTAATTCAAAGTTTACAAGATCTTAACCCTCAGAAAAAGAAGAAAACAAAAATTCCTGATTTTTTATAATTATTAATACATTAGTGTGAACATACAGCCACAAGCTTTCAACCAAATATCTAGCACTGTTACTTGTGACAAATCTAAATGATGACAGCATATTCACTAAGTTGCAATAAAATACTGTCATAGACATATACGTTATTTAGAGGATAAGCAATGTTTTTGATGCTTTTCAATTCATTTATTTTAATTTCCAATCTGAACCAAAATTGCACTTCCATTAAGTATATAATACCAATTAAATCAATCAACTGAAAATCATATACTGAAAATTAATTTCCTGCCCCACTTGACCTTATTAGGCATGAGTTTTTGCCTTGCAAACAATTGTATACAGTGACCTTTTCCAGGTACTGTATGTCTACCTCACATGCACACCTGGTCCAACATGTTTGAGCATTTTAAGTATATCTTGTTTTAAGAATATAAAAGATGTCAAAACTAAGTGGCTCACTGGTCATGCTTGGCTATGTTTATTTGTTTGTTTTGGATTTGTTAATGAAACATCTAAGCTAAGCGGTATTATGTCTATAAATTGCATGTATTCTTCATGCCAATATACTTATTTTGTGAGATGAAAAAATTGACCAACTCCATATTGAGACTGGCTAATATGCCTTCAGTTAAAAAACTCTTAAAGAACCTTCATAGGTGTTTTTTAGGTTTTAGATGGGATCCTATTCTGGTTTTTCCAAGCAGAGCTGGGCAATGAATTTTAATACATTAGAGTGCTGATTATCCAGCATAAACGAGACTGATTAGATGATCAGATAAAAGATCAGAAGTGCAAATTAAGTAGAAGTCTAAATATAAGTTTAAAATCTTGTTTAGTAAACATTAATTACTATACAACTATAGAAATACATGCAACCATAGAAACTCATGCAAACGCATGAGTATACAATATGGTCAATGCAAAATTTTTTTTTAAAAAAATAGTGATTAGAATTTGTTTGTTTCTTGTTTTATAAAGCTAAAAGAATCACATAAAAAAACTGGAGAAAAATGGACCTCCATTCATGTAACTGCAAGATTTCCAATTGTTGGATCTCAAAATTAGGGATTTCTAAAAGCAGAATTTAAAAAAAAAAAAAAAAAGTCTCAGTAAAATAGATCTAGAAGCTTGGAAATTGTTCAGCGATATTTTTGAATGGGTTTTAGACTACTCTAAAGCTGAAAATTACAAAGAAATAGTATTCCTTATAATTTTCAGCTTTGTTTAACTCAGAGTAAATCAACAAGGGATAAAGTTTTATTGAAGATCATTACCTTCATTTTCTCCAACTTCTTTCAGAAAGAATTTAGTGCAGTGAGTAACAATTAGGCTTCCACTAGGATATCAAAAAAGAGCAACAATAGACAAAATGGAATGCTAGCATGATGGGAAAATACTATCGTTGGCCTCCTCAAAGGGAGACACGATAAAACAAAGTACTTATAAGCACTTAAATACATTTGTATTTTTACATTTTTTTATTTTCTTCTGGATTGTTAGTACTGTATAGTAAAATATGCAAGTACTTGAAATTGGGCTGTTTATATTCATTTCAACAATACTACCTGTTGAATCACACTGCTAAGCAAAGGCCTCTTCTAATTTTCTTCACTCTTCCCTTTCAGTGGATGTTGTAAAAATAATCATAATTAAAATTCTGAATATTTTTACGTATTGTTTATGTTTATTAGTTTTGTTTTCATAACACGCATTGTCGGCACTTGCGATGTCCCCCATTATGGAAATTGTTTTGTTAAAAGTGATATGTAAAGCAGTTAAAAATTTATGTACTTACTGGATTTGAATAGTTGTGTTACTTTAAACAAATTTATTGTGGTTTGAAATATTAAGTTTTGTGTTTTATGAAGACATTCTCTTGTCGCTAATGAAAACAACCGTGTCAGCCATTATACACCTAGTTTCTTGCTTACCATTTTCAAGGAGTGCACATGCTCGCCGAAAAGTTGGATGTGTGATTGACAGCTGACAAGGAAAGCATTTGGTATCTGAGTAACGGCTGAAAACAAGATAGCGTTCGGAAGGAATTTAGAACACAAGCCGGCAGATATTTAGGTTCGGAGGAACTTAAGTTTTTTATGTGACAATCGGAGGAAAATTAATAGTATATTCCGAAAAAGGAATCGTGGAACTATTAAGTTTTAATGTGGAATAAGTATGTGGATAAATAAAAGAAATATTGCTATATGCGTTTTAAACAGAATATTGGAGGAAACACTAATTGAAAGATTTATAGTAGATTCCGAAAGAGGAAATCGTAGAAACTGTAAGTTTTTTTTAATTGGAAGAGTTAAGACTGTCAATAAGCATTTAGTGAATAAAAGAAGAATTTGCTATTTATGTTCAAAAGGAATGTTCGAGAAAATAAAAGAAAATATTGCTATATGCGTTTTAAACGGAATATTGGAGGAAACACTAATTGAAAGATTTATAGTATATTCCGAAAAAGGAAATCGTAGAACTGTAAGTTTTTTTAATTGGAAGAGTTAAGACTGTCAATAAGCATTTAGTGAATAAAAGAAGAATTTCCTATTTACATTCAAAAGGAATGTTCGAGAAAACTCTGATTAGGAAGTTTCATCTGCATTAAGGACGCCGGATCTGATTATTATTTCTACTGAAGAAAAGAGACAGAATTAAGTTTGATAGAATTAATGTGTGCTACATAAGTGATGAGAAAGGATCCTGTAAAAATGAAGAATAAAGTCATATGTCTTCAGAGAAGGGCCTTCACAGAGAGAGAGAAACTGACTATGAACATATTTTCATTTGTGAAAACAAAGTGTTTATCTAGTCTTAAGTGTAAGTTTATTTTAAAAAGGCCTTGGATCCAATTAATTTGTAGTTAGTTATGTAATATTGTTTGAAGTGTATATACATTGTTTTTGTTATATTAAATGTGTTTATTTTGTATTTGGTCTTGAGTCAGTGATTATTTGGATTCTGAAAGAAAGAGTTAAGATCATTGCACCAATTGGAGTGAACCCTTGTGCATATAATAATATATAGGTACACTCGGAAATAAAAAAAATAATTGTTAGAAACAGAGATCATCTCTATGGTAGGATTAATATTAAGATAATATCTATGAATACTCTATCTATATAAAAATCCACCAATTATTAACAATGTACACTTGTCACCCTCTGTTTTCTTATGAGTCTCTCTCTCTCTCTCTCTTTGGGAATCCAAAGAGAGAGAGAGACTCATAAGGTAAGTAAGGGCTATCCATCTGTCCTCTTTCATCCAGGCTATAGGGCCAGCCCAGCTCCACTTTAATTCTTTAGCTTTTGTGCATAACATCAACAATTTTTGTGCTCTGTCTTCAATTTTTTTACCTACTCTGCTCTTAATTCCTAGTTTAGGACAAAATTTGACACTGTGTGTCAATGTAGACAATATAATGAAATCCAACAGCTTCCTTTTAAGAGGAAAGGCAAATTACGCATCATCCACTGATTCTGACTATTCTAGGTATGCTTATTTGGGAAAAAGGATTAAAACCAAGTTTTAATCCATAAATTTGCTTGGTATCTTTAACGTATTCTAGGTCTTATCAGTTGTCAAAAGATGTTATCTGTCCCACTGTTTTAAAGTTAATGCCCTCAACCTGTTTTGACTCTAGTTACAAAATCCTTGATGATTGTGATTAATGACATTTCATATTAATGCAGTGACTGTCAAGAGAATAGATGCATGATTGGATAGTTACCAGCATCATTTATCATACCATTTTAGAATTCTGTACACCCAAAGACATAGAACAATATCTGCAATTTTGACCAAAACTTAAATTTTTACATGGTATTCATGTTTCATGAGGTACATCTAAAATTTCCTTTCTTTTAGAAGTTAGGCATGTTCAACATTAACCTGTGACATGGCAAATGCCTCCAGTCATTTGTGCTTGGAGGCATAAACACAGCCACTGCCCAACATACAGTTCCCCCCCCCCCGTATCCTTTTGCCAGAAAGAGATCATAAACCTGTTGTGTCTAAATTAGACACAAAAAAGGCTCATGGCCCTGATGGCATTCCTCCAATTGTCTTGAAGGTCTGTGCACCAGAACTGACTCCTATCCTATGCTGTCTGTACATACTCTTACTCCACTGGTATATATCCCAAAGCCTAGAAATTGGTCTATACTCAACCCATTCCTAAAAAGGGAGTTTGCTTACTAAGCAAACTCCCATCATTTGGACTGTCTCAGGCCTTCTGCAGATGGATTGCCAGCTTTCTGCCTGGACGCACACTATGTGTGATGGTAGACAGCTCCCTATCATCTCACCATCCAGCTAATGTTGGGATCCCACAAGGCTCAGTTCTCTCACTGATCCACTTCCTTCTGTATATCAACGACCCACTTCAGTTGACCTCCAACCCAATACACAGTTTTGCAGATGACAGCACATTGCACTCCTCCCTTTCATTTGAAACCTTACCCTACAACTCACTTCAACCCACAGAACATCAACCACAACTTCCCTTAACTCTGACCTACAAGCCATCCTCTAATGAGGCTCAGATAACCTTGTCAACTTCAATGCTAGTAAAACCCAGTTCTGTCTTATTTCTCATAAAAAGGAACAATTTTCCCCCAGCATTATTTTTGATAACACACAAATTCCCAGACAAGATGAGATTTCTCTTCTCGAAATTACCTTGACATCAGGCCTCTCTTGGCATAAACACATCACAAATTGTATCCTCAGCTTCCAAAAAACTAGGATTTCTCTTTTGCTCAAGATGTTACTTCACCTCTAAATATGAGGGTGGTCTGAAACGTTCTCAGCCTCGACCATAGATGGCAATACTATTGGCAAAATTTTTTTTTTCTGAGTTGGCACATCTGTCATAAGCATCCATGAAATTGCAAGTCATTCTATGAAGTAGTTTGTTTTATACACTTGTCTGAAGCAAAAGTATTGTATCCCTCGAAATGGATAAAATCGAGTATGGTGCAGTTATAAAATTCTTTGTAAAAGAAGGTTTAACGGCAAATGAAATTCATTCAAAGTTCATAAAAGTTTATGGGCATTCCTCTCCTTCATTTTTGACAATTAAGAAATGAGCTGCCGAGTTTAAACATGGCCGTACCAGCCTTGAAGATGATCACATGAAGGAAGTCCAAAAAGCGTAACAACACCAGAAATCATTGATCAAGTGCACATGACCAAGTGTACGATATTGGATGACCGGCGAGTCAAAGTGATGCGTGAAATTGCTGAGACTATAGGCATTTCAAAAGAACACATAGAATATATTTTGCATGAAGAATTGCAAATGAAAAAGCTTTGCACAAGATGGGTGATGCGCTTGCTACCAGCAGATCAAAAACGCACTCGCATGAAAATCTCTGAACAGTGCTTGGAGCATTTTAACAAGAATAAAACTGATTTTATGCATCGATTTATTACTATGGATGAGACTTGGATTCATCATTACACACCAGAATCCAAACATCAGTCAAAACAGTAGACAGAAGAAGATAAAGAAGATAAAGTCGGTTCCATCAGCAGGAAAGGTCATGGCATCGGTGTTTGGTTTTAGCATTTTGTTAATAAACAAAATGCTAAAGGCATTTTGTTTATTAATTATCTTGAAAAGGATAAAACAATAACCATGGAATATTATTCCGATCTTTTAATCAGGCTAAACGAAAAAATTCATGAGAAAAGACCTGGTTTGCAGAAGAAAAAAATTATCTTTCATCAGGATGATGCACTTGCCCACAAAGGTGTTTTGGCAATGGGAAAATTAAGGGATCTGCACTATGAATTGTTGGAACATCCACCCTATTCTCTAGATTTGGTTCCCTCTGACTTCTATCTCTTCCCAAAACTGAAACTCTTCCTTGCTGGTCAGTGTTTTTCTTTGAATCAAGAGGTGATTGCAGCTGTAAAGGGGTATTTTGCAGATCTTACTGAACACCACTACAGGGATGGGATAATAGTGCTGGAGCATCTCTGAAATAAATGTCTTAGTCTTAAGGGAGATTATGTTGAAAAATAAAAATAATTTTGAAATTATAAATTCGTTTTTTCATTGTTAGGCTGAGAACTTGTCAGACCACCCTTATAGCTGTTAACCTTATACAAATCACAAGTTCACCCAGGTATCGAATACTGTTCTCACATTTAGAGTGGGGCTCCTAAAAGCTCCCTCAAAATGCTTGACTCAATACAGAGGAGAATAATTAGGCTGATAAAACCCATCTCTTACCAACTCACTCCCCTCACTTTCACATAGATGTTTAGTCTCAGCAATATGCATATTCTATAAATATTTCCATGGAAAATGTTCATCTGAAACAGCATCAATAATTCCCCCCATTCTGTACTAAGCCCATTGGAACACGTACAGCTGCTGCCCAACATCCTCTCACAGTACCCCTTGAAACCCACAGAACGTTTCTTTTCCTCCTCCTTCATCCCTGCTAATGCTGTACTGTGGAACAGTCTTCCCCTGAAGTATTTCCCAAGGAATACAATATACAGGCTTTTAAATTGAATGTCAACAAGTTTCTCCTTTTCCAATCCATTACCCATATACAGTACTAAAGTACTATAGGTTGATCAACCAATCTCTCGTATATGGACCCAACATAAAAAAAAAAATAATAATAAAAATAAAAAAAATAAAAAAAAAAACATCTATAGCAAAAATTAAGAGTAAATAAGAGTAAATATTCTCCAGATCATACTGAAAAGCTATTTTGTGGAATAGTGACCTATGATTCTGCAGTACAGAATTATTGATAATTAAAAACATGAGTAAAAGGTAGAAAGGAAAGCATGTGAGATTAAAGGAGATAGGTAGGCTAAATTGGTAGTGGGGGGGGGGGATTGAATCACAAGTTGCATATATTTGCATTTGATCACAATGGTGATAGTCAGTACATGGAACTGACTGGTCGTTTTTTTTTTTTTTTTTTTTTTTTTTTTTTAAATCTCCAGAGCTTGAATATAGCAAGGGTATTAAAATTACTTTTGATGTACACAGTGCAGTCCATAAGTTTGAGGACAAAAATTAAAAAATCAAAAACATGCAAGAAAAAAATAAAACATATTTGTTATTTGAATATGATCAGGCATTTATATAAGCTTTAGCAGCAGTTTTTGGAGAACCACAGAAAAATTCCACTTGTTTGATTGTCTTTAATATAATTCATCAGTTACAGCTTTTTGGATGGCTGGAATATCTGCAAATTGGTGTCCTTTCAGCTTCATTTTCGATTTGGGGGAACCGAAAATAGTCTGGAGGGGATAATCTGGTGAGTAACGAGTGAGGATACTTTTGTGTGTCAAAAGTGTGACACATTTTTCTGTGATGTCACAAAAAGTGATTGCACATGGTATTTGTCCAGAGAAGGTAGACATAGGTTAGTAGATCCACTGTTGATCAGAAGTGATGAAATCCATACTGTTCAGTAATTTATTAGATGAAAATCTTGACAGTAGTGTAGGAGTTAGGTGTTGGTGGGTCTTTCTATTACTTCAGATGCGAGAAATTGAGAGAGTTTCTAGACTACAGGATAGATACCAGTGGAATAAGAAAGTGTAAATAGGTGGCATAGAGTGGGAGTCAACTCTTGAGTATAACCCTTTAGAAAAATTGGAAGAATGCCATCAGAGCCAGGAGACTTTCATATCTAATTTGAGCAAACTTTTTTTGATCTCTTTTTGATGAAAGTGAAATGCGACATACATTTGAGTGTTTGGAATGGGTGTGGGAGCAGCAATGTAAGAATTGGAGGAGAAGTAAGAAGCCAGGAGGTTGGCTTTTTCTGTAGATGATAATGCAAGAGTACCATCTGGATATAATAGTGGTGAAAGTAGTGTTGGGAAGAAGTTATGGCCAATAGCTTTGGCTAGAGCCAGAAGGCATGTCTCTGCCATTTGGGAAGGATGCAAGTTTCATTTAAAAAACATTTAAAAATAAGTGATTGAAATGTTCAGAGTGGTTGTTGGCATTAGTGGTACAGATAGCATATGAATTTGGTAGAGTGATTTTTAGTCGAAGAGGTGAAAACTGGGAATATTCCAAGTTGGATATGCTCTGGCATGGTATATCAGAGCAAGCATATGCACAGACACTTAATCTCGAGGCAAAAGGAGTCAGAGATGGGGGGGGGGTCTGTGCATATGTATACATAGAACTGGTACTGCGTATATTTCTAAAATGGATGTAGAAGATTCTGTGTAGTTTGCTGTTGACCATATGGGTCTTACACATTCCCAGCGCAGTGTTTAGGATCTGGTTTCCATGTTTTTTTATTTGCAGAATTTGATTTTCTCACTAGTATCACTGTTTTATAATTGATTGTCTGTGCTTTGTCCCGGTTTGATATATTTCTCTTCTAGTTCTCGTCATAGCTGTTGCCCCACCCCCACGCTGCATGTAGGTCAGATCTGACCAGACTGTTACACATGATGTGGGCTAGTGCCTTCATATCAGCCATGAACTTGTTGTTTACGGCTGATATGAATACAGATCTGCCTTTTTGGGGGTATCGCAGGTCAGTTTTATTAAGAGCAGGAAATTTGTTCTGTCTCTCCTTGTAATCGTGGGCCTGAAGCAACACCTGAGAATTTTCTTGGGATCAAAGTGGTACTGTTCAGCAAGCCTCCAAATGTCATCATTTAGCATTGTGTTGTCAGTAATGTTTTCTGAAATTTGTTTTCTACCTAAATCATGTCTTGAACTGATAAGGCAATGAGGTCACAGAGCTTGCTGACATTGTTTTAAGACACTGATTGTGAATTGCTTCGAGCATTTTTTCAGTTGTGTTGATTTTCTGGGAGAGAGTTTCATCGAGCTTGATAAGGCACTGTTCCAAGCTATTTGTGCACTTATGAGTTTAGGAACTGTTTAATGGTAGGAAGGCACAGGAGACAGAAAAATGGCTGGCTGAGGTTGCTGGTTGCTTAGGAGTCTGAGCACCAATTTGTTGTTGTTTTGGCACAATTGGTATAAGTCCACTGGCAACCTGGTTGGCCAAAGGCTAACATACCTGCTCTCCAACCAGCAGGCTACAGGCTCGAATTCCATCATGAGCATGGATATTTGTGATTGTCTTCAGGTGAGAGATGAATTTCATCGTCCAGTGTGAAACCACTTCCCTGCTCATTGAAGGCCAGAAGTGGCTTGAAAAAAGTTCCATGGTTGGTCTCTAGAGTAGGGTTTCTGGACTAGGTAAAAAAATAAATTAAAAATACCAAAAATATATATATAATTAATAAAATTAGATTAAAAAAATTCTTAGCCCACCCACAGTACTAAATGTACTATAGGCTTGCAAATAACCTTTTGTAGATGGGAGAGACATTAAAAAAATAAATAAATAAATAAAGTAAAATAAAAGTAAAAAATAATAATAATAATAAATCACATAGCAAATTCTCTTTCTTTTCCAAACTACTGCTTTGGCATTTTTAAAACTTCAAGAGGTCTATCTACAGTAGCAAGCCTTGAAGCACTCTGTCATCACTCTGCTTTCTTGTTGCCATCTTTGCTTCATGCTGCAGCCATGGTTACACACTTCAGCTAGTGCTTACTATGACAGATTTTTTTTTCAATGCTCAGAGTATTTATAGTTGGTTTAGCATTCTTCAATCCCTTGAGCTATTGCTATATCATACTTTCTTTTGGGGGGAAGAAGGTTAAAGAGCACAATTTCCAAGTAACACAATTCAAAATGCAATCTGGTGCCACTTCCCTATGTTAAATTACTATAACACAAACACAGTATTATGGAAATTTTTTTACTTGGCTATGCTACTAATATATAATGGTTTTATCCTGTACTTTAAAAAATCCTTATAAACCTGAAATGCCATAGAGGTCATCCAAAAAGTCTTTTGCAAATGTCTATGCCTTACATGAGATTAAACTCGCAATCTGTGTAGTAAAGAAGCAGTGGATTGACCATCTTAGCTAACAAGGCAGGATAAATTAACATTAAATTTCTAAATTAATTCCAGTTTGTTTGTTTTTTAAAAAAAAGATTGTGAAAGTGCATACTATTAATCTGTGTTGTTATAGGCAACCTCAGCTACATATATTTGAGCTTTTGCAAGCTGTGGTGCACTGTATCAGAGATTGCATCAATTTGCACACAGAATAAAATGAAAATTCTAAATTATAATTATAAAAACATCTTACAGGAATCAGTTCATCATCATCATTTAGATAATCTAAAATCTACTACAGAAATACAAGATGCAATATACTAAAAAATTACTTCTCAGGAATTCTTATTCTGAATTCCCATTACATGCCAAAAATAAATAAAGAATACTAAACTTTTTAAGCAATTACAACAATACATATCATCTCTGTTCTAAAAAAATAAAATAAAATATATTTACCAGGCATCTCAGATAGTACCCAATTTCTGACTTTCTTATTTGGTATAGTTATGACTTTTTCAGATGTCCAAGCACCATCCTTGATGGAAAATTTTTAAAGTAAGAATATACCAATGTTAAACTACATAGATAAAAATCAAATGCTTTTCATGCTTGTTTCTTTTAGGCAAGAGAATCATCCCCCCACCAAAAAAAAAAAAAAACCGATCACTAGAAGCATAATCAAAAAAATAATAGCTTAAACTTTTGTTTTTTTATGAAGAAAATAAATAAAAATAAAAATAAATAAATAAATAAAAATACCTAAAAAATTAACAAATGCACACATGCCTCATTATGGATGTGTGTGTACAGCAATCCCTCAATTAGTGCACCTAATGCATTCTTTAAAACAGGCGCATTAATCGAAAATGCACTAATCGAATATAATAATGACCTTTGGGAAAATGTATAATTCATTCCTTAGATTTCTTTTTTGACCCTTAAGTTTTTTTATAAAAGAATTAGGGTATGTCTCAGGGCCTAGTTAAAGGAAAACCATGAAGCTGAAAGACAATAAAACATATTCAGAATATAAATTTTATTATTCTACTTCTTAACAAAGAATTGAGCTAGCATAGTTTGGTGGGCATTTGTTTCTTTTTTTCATACAACCGACGGTATGGCCCTATTGCCTCTTCTACTCTTCTGCAAATTTTACTGCTTCTCTCTTCATCAGGGTCAGCCTCTAAGCATTGCTGCTTAAAAACTTCGTACGAAAAATATTTTCAAATTGTTTCTGTGAAATCTCTTTTGGCTGACTATCAGTGGTTAAATATTTTTCGGGATCTCCCCGCTGTGCATCTAAATTTAGCAGGTCGGAATCACTCAATTCTTCAGAATGAGATTTAATTAACTCTTGGACGTTATCGTTGAAGGGGGAGAAAGAAATGAAGGATGTATGAATTGGTTGCCAACACGCGAAATCACGTGCTTTATAGATAAAATTTTCCAACTGTTATACAAGCAAAATAGTTACTACTTTAAAAACTACAATGATCATAAAAGAGAAGTTAATTTTTCAACGTGTAATAATAAACAACTCATCCCAGAAGATGGATTGATTACCCTATTATCAGAATAGATTCTCCTTTTTGTGAGATGCGCAGAAGTGCTGAAGGGTCTCGAATCTGTGAGCGTACTATAGCAGACGACATAAATTTTGGCAGTAAAAATTTGGAACATAGTATACATAGAGTACATGGAAGTAGTATACTATGCAATTAAAAATAACTTTTGTAAAATGTTTTAAATCGGTAACTAAATGATTTCATTCTGGTGAGTGATTTTTTAAAATAGTTAGCCATAAAAATGTATAGATAGAAAAATTTTTAAAATCTGTAACATTTATTTTTAAGATGTATATAGGCGCACTAATTGAGGGATTACTGTATACACACACATTAATTATTTTAATTAACAACACGTTTCATTCTAATTGTATAGGATTTCTTCAGGTGTAAACATACAAACTAGTAAACTAGCAGGCAAACAGTAAAGACTAACAAAAGTGACAACCACTATATAGTTACAGAAGAGACTGATATTTTTTAAAATATTTTATCACATACACATACATACATACATACATATATATATATATATATATATATATATATATATGATAATTTCTTCTCTAGTACTATCTTTCAGTCAGAATCCTACAAAAACAAAACTACCACTGTGGCAATTTAGGAAATCAATACAGGAGGTGCTAATTGTCTTAATGTGTTTCTTTGTAAAGTGCATGAATTTACCAGAGAAAAAACATTAGCTTGCTGTAAACAGCAGTGGCCAAATAATTTTCCTAAATTTATATTCCTTAGTATCCTTAGTCCAATTTTTTTTTTACATGCCCAACCAATTTACCTAAACATTTCACAATCAGTATTCACTACATTCCATGGGCTATAACAGAATCCTATCAGATATAATAGCCTGTTAATTTCAACTTGGCACCAGGCAGATTCAAAATCTGCACAGTACTATCAACTTCCACACCTTATGGATACAATTCCTCTACAGTCATTAACGGCATTCCCCTCCTCTTTGTCCAAAAATTGTATATCCTTCCATTTCTATTCCCAACACTTCTCATCCTCAGACAACCAAGTTTCACTTAAATCAGTTATCTCTGGGCATAATGACTTAATCAATGCAACAAACTCAGTTCTCTTATTTTGAATACTCCTTACATTTGTATTCAAATATAATATCCCCTCCCAACACACACACACACACGCTGTTTTGAGGCCATTCTACCAACACTAATATTCTCTACTCTAGCCACTTTATCACACTGCTCTTTTCAGTCTGACTACACCTGTTTCCCTGATCCTAACTCTGATTGCCATTCATACCTGTCTCATCTTCACCATGTCTTGGAGAAATCACATCTTCAACCTTGTATCCATCTTCCTCCTGCTGTACAAACCATATGGCTGTTCTATCCTACTTCACAAGCACCCAATGATTGTTGGTTTCACTAATGTTTGGCTTAGATATGTAGATGACATATCTGCACCCAATAGCTGCCATGTTTCGAATACATTCCTCAGCCATTTAAACAAACAATACAAGTGCATACACAATTCATGATAAAAAAAATAAAACTCCTTACAGTTCTTGAATACACTTGTAACTTGCTTTCTGTTGAGTTGTCTCTCATTTAGCACATATCACAAACCTATGAAATATGTATATATCCCTATCACCACCCAATGCAGTAAACTAGGGATAATAAATACGCTCAAAAAGAAATTGTTAACAATTTGCTCCAATGAAAAGGCACTCGAATCAGAACTACAATGGGTTAGATCCAACTTGTTAATATATATATATATATATATATATATATATATATATATATATATATAACATAAGAAAAACTGATAATAATATTATTATTATTACGTGACACCTCCAGGGAGTCCAAGGACTAATCGAGGGAGGACACCTACTCTACGACTCTGTCCCCCACCACTCAATCCATCAACTGCAATTAGACCAATGCCATCTACTGCCCACCACCACTAGTATTTCCACAGACAATCACAATCATCCATGCCCACAGCAGGATTTGAACCTGCAGCCTTTTGGCTGGAGAGTGGATACTCTAACCACTCGGCCAACCAGGCTAGCTGGTTGGCTGAGTAGTTACTAACCAAAAAGATAAAGCACTACATATTACAACAATGATTTCAGAAAGTTATATCTATGCTGCTATATATTAAAGGTTTACCTGAAAAAATAGGTAGAAATTTTCAAAATTAAAACATTTATTCAGCACATTCAAGAATTAACAAAACAAATCTTTTTTGTCAAGTTGGCAGGGAAAAGACCTCTGGTCTTTTCCCTGCCAACTTGACAAAAAAGTGTTTTGTTTCTGTTTCTCATTCTGTTTAAGTGATTAGCTCTTCTAACACATATATATTTAATTTATGTTCCTGGATGTGACAGATCCTTGGATGTGCTGAATAAATGTTTTAATTTTGAAAATTTCTACCTATTTTTTCATGTAAACAGGTTGGTCGATTGGTAGAGCCTCTGCTACTAATGGCTCGCAAAAAGTTAAGCAAGGTTGAGCGCGGTTAGTAGTTTGAAGGCAATCAATCGTTCGATGCTGTTGGCACACTCTCCCTCGATGAGTCTTTGGACTCCCTGGAGGTGTCACATAATAATAATAGTAACCTTCCGTACAGAGGTGGAACTAGAGGCACAGTACCTATTAGAAAAGAACATAGAAACCATATCCATTTAATCTACCAAGGGAAAACAGGTCTTTCTGATCATGTTTTGCACATATTCCACAGGACTGACCAGAAAGGCACAAAACTCTTATATCAATAATAACTTAGTAATGATTAGGAAAAGTCAGCCAAAAAACTCCAATTTCTAACATATGGCTTTCTAGAAAAGCTATAAAAAATACCATCTCTAGACACTATGCAAACTAACAGATTTGGTGTACCCCCCAATGATGAGGAAGTCAAAGGTTAGGATAAGAGAAAGATCTCTCACTAGAACTTGATACCACAATTCAAAGCATCATGCTACAGAATGGCTTCACCTGAAGGAGGATTAAATGGATCTGTGACACAAGCTGTCCATGAATTACTCCAAGTCCCAATTTCATACATTGTATCTCTGAAGCAACTGTACAGATGCTAAAAAAGATAAGAGTTCAATCCTTACATTCCTCCTTGTAAACAACTTCTCCTGGTTACTCTCCACAAAAGATAAATAGCTCTCTCCCCAGGGTTTATCAGGTTCAATGTGATTGTCTCTGCTTGTATTTTAGATGTTCAGTCAAAAATGAACTACAGGAACACTAGCCTTACATCACCTACATAAAATCTGGTGTGTGGCACAGTATGGACTAGACACTGACCACAATATACTTTGGCCCAATATATACCTGTTACATTGGTGCCAGTTTAAGTTTTCTGTCCTGTCAGGTGTCTTCTCCCTCCAGGAGATCAACTACCATGTGTCTCCAACATGTCCAATTCTGCACCTCTCTCTTGCATTTCTCATATGAGAGATAGGTCCATTCTTCTATATTTTTCATCCGCTACAGCCTTTGTCTTCCTCTTCTTCTCTTTCCCTCAACAGTTCCTTTGAGAAGTGTCCTTTATAGGCAGTTATGTCTAAGAATATGTCTGAAATAGCTGACTTTTCTCTTTTTAATTTCTTTTATTGGGCTTCTGTTTTTGCTACCATCTCTAATACCTCTTCGTTTGTCTTTTTGTCTTTCCATGATATCTTCATAATTCTTCACAGCATCCACATTTCAAAGGCCTCCAGTTTTTTCACAACCAGACTGGAGAGTGTCCATGTCTCCAGTCAGGGACACATGTGAATATATTTTAGGTACTTCCTTTTCTCTTGAAATCATCATGATTTTTGTCTTTTTAAAATTGAGTGGAGAGTATCCATGTCTGCACTCTGTATAAAATGTGGACCATATGTAACATTTCAAGATTATGAGTCTTGTTTTCAGATTTAATTCTCTAGATATCACTAGATTTTTCATATAATTGAAAGTTGACTTTGCAATTTCAATCCTTCTTCTAATTTCATCTTCTTTCCTGCCATTCTCTGTGATCAAGTATCTGAGGTATGTGTATGTTTGCACTTGTTCTAGTTATTTCTTTTTGTATTGATGTATATTTTTGGTATTTCCTATTTTCTTGAAATTATCATGATTTTTTCTTTTCAAAGTTGAAACTGAGGCCATATGCTGCATTTGAGGGTTTCATCAATAAGAATCTTAAGGTCATATTTATTTTCAGCTAGAAGAACTATGCAGATGACACAGTTCTTCAGCTAGAAGAACTGTGTCATCTGCATATCTTAGGTTATTAATATTTCTGTCCCCTACAGTGATTCCTTTGAGGTTATTAATTTTATTAAATATTTCTTCTGTGTATAGGCTAAAGAGAATTGAGACAAGGCTGTGTCTTGTCTCCAATTCTCTTAGAAGAACTGGAATTCTTCTGAGGTTTCTCCATTTATTCTCAAAGATGCAGTCTGTTCCCGGTGAAGATTAGCTATTAGACTAATGTCTTTTCCATCCATGCCTATTTTTGAAAGGATTTCAATTAATTGCTTGTATTGAACATTGTGCTGAATGCCTTTTTGTAATCTATGAAGCAGAGGTACCTTTTTGTTTTTCTAGATATCTTTCTGTGATGGTTCTGATGTTGAAAATACCTTCTCTTGTACCTCTTTATCCGTTAGAATATGGTCTCTTGAGTCTCTACATTTTCCTTGAAGCCACTTTGTGTATCATTTATTTCTATGTTTATTTTTCTTTTATTTCTTTCAAGAATAACATATAAGAGGACTTTTGACTTGACTGATGAGGCCAATTGTCCTGAACTCTTCATATCTTATAGCTTTTGTTTTTTTGGGAATTAGAGTGAAAAGTGAGTGATTAATATCTTTTGGTAGAAATCCAGTCTCATATATCTTATTGCATAATTTTGTTAGGAATTTCAGCCCTTCTTCATCTAGAGCTCTCAACTATTCTGCCAAGATATTATCTATTCCTGCAGCTTTATGTTCAGGAATATTATTTCTTTGTTGCTTGTATAATTGAATCCTTGCGCATTCAATCCATCTTTCCATGATTTCTTTTTTATCCATTAGAATATGGTCTCTTGAGTCTCTAATGGCACTTGCATTATTGTTGAGGCTATGCTTCTAAACATAGCCTCAACAAGAAGGCTGAAACATCAAGTTTATTAATGTCAGTACATTAATTCCTAATTTATTCCTCTTTGGCTTTCCTGCATTCTTTTTTTTATTTCTTTATTCATGGTTTTATATTCAGGTTTGTTCTTTAATTTTTTTCTTTGTTCCATCAACTTTAATATTTTTTTCATTTATCCAAAGTTTATTCCTTTTCCTTTTAATTCTGGGAACATACATTTGGCTGCTTCGTTGATGATGCTATTTTTGAATGTTTACCACTTCATACTAATTTCATCAATCTATTTTCTTTGTGAGTTGTGGTGTCAGACTTGTTAAGGGATTTTGTAAATTCTTTTATAAAGCAGTCTTCAACTGTTGTTAAGTGAGTCTGAATTATAGGTTTCTCTTATGAATGGTATCTTAAGTTTTATTTTGATTTTTGCAATCAGTGGGTTGTGGTCCAATCCTATGTCTGCTCCAGGATATGTTTTTTGTTTGTGTTATCGCATTTCAGAATCTTTTGCTTATTAGTATATAGTCAATTTGGTTTCTATAGATGTCCCCAGGGCTTTTCCATGTATAGAGTCTTCTGGGAGGATGTTTAAATAGTGTGTTTGCAATTGTTAAGTCATTGGTTTCACAGAACGGAATTAATCTTTCACCTCTTTCATTTATAATTCTAAGCCCTTGGTTTCCCTTGCAAAATGAGATTTTTTCTGAACCCACTTTTGAATTTAGATTACCCATCATGTTTAAGTGATTTAAAGAGGGCTAAAGTGCTTATACACAGCCTACACTTAAATCAAAATGAGTGCCTATCCACAGAAAAAGATTTGGAAAAGTCTCAACCTGATAAATGGCAAGCAGTAACTTTACACCCCACACACATTCTTTTCATGTGATTTTAATTTAATTAATTTTTATTATTTTAGTGCATTTGTGGATACATGTTTTGAATAATCCTTTCTATGTCACTAATGCCATTAAAAACTTGTTTATTAATGGCTTCTTCCAGATGATTCAGGATTAAGTTTACTCAAGTGTTCTTCTCTACCAGCTCCTCAACTTATCCACAAACTCTGACCATAAAGTTTCAATATAAGTTGGAAATGTAGTCAGGCCCTCAACCACCAAAAAAATCTTCTAAAAATGAATTTAGGCCTCTAGCCTATTTAAGTCACATAATACTTATTTAGTATTTTATTTTTAATAGTTTTTACTCTTATTAAGAGAGAGACATGTCCTACATTAATAAACAGAATTCTTACAGTTTACCAGTAATAATGTTTTAAGCATGTGTGTGTGTGTGTGTATGCTTCTAAACATAGCCTCAACAAGAAGGCTGAAACATCAAGTTTATTTATTACTCTGGTTAATAACTTTTTATTCTTCAGACATATGACATATGTAACTGCTATAAAATTTGCATACCTTAGGGGAGGGAGAAAAAAAAGCAAGGTCTAAAATGATAAATAAAATATTACATTCTTTTAGGGTAAAGCTTCTTAAACACATGCAGGATAAGCTGAATCTTCCACAATTGGTTCACTGACTTCATTGAGATCATATCATATAATAACAAAAGGAAAAAAAAAAAAAACATTATCTGCACTTAATGATATATAGAATAATATATTTTTATGATATGCATGATACAATTACCTCTGCTTTAAAAAATCTAAAAACAGTTGAAGAAAGTGCACATCCAACAAAACCAACTGAAGCATCAGGATTATGCAAGAAGCGAATCTCTAGTGGTATCATACCATCAGATCCTAAATTTAAAGTCTTTGCTTGCTTTGCAGTAGTCCAGTCCCATACTGTTAAAGAGTGACCATACTTGCCTATATTTAAAAGAAAGAGAGAGATAAAGAGAAAGTAATAACTACCGGTAAATAAAATCTGTATCAGAGATAAAAAATAAAAATATGCTGGTTACTTTAGCAATTTTACTACTGAATAAATTATTGAATTTTCAATTGAGTACTTGGAAACAAATACATTTTGCATTTTTTTATTTCAATTTTTCTTGTAGTAATAAACAGTGTAAAATTTTTACACATGAATGGAACAATTTGGAATAATTTTGCTGAGTATATTAATAATGATGATACTAATAATATTATTATTATCATCTCCAGGAAGCCAGGGATTCATAGAAAGAAGCTATACATCACCCAACATCAGCTGTCCTATTTTTAGTTGAATTCATTCACACTATTTGCACTCCTACCTCCAAACATTTGTTCCAATCATGCACCACTCTATGAGAGAAAAATGTAGCTATCATTCCCGTTCTTGACTGCATTCATTCTCAACTTGAATGGATGTCTTCTCCACACCCTCCATAAAATGAAAAATTCCCTCTATTAGTATCCTATATAACCCTTTCAGAAGTTTCTAAGTCTCAATCATATCACCCCTATTTTTCCTGTTTGCTAGTGTATGCAGTCTGCAAATCCTCAATCAGTCTTCATAATCTGTATTCCATAATCCCAACATCATCTTTAACATTTTCCTTTGCACTCTCTCTCTCTCTATCCACTGTATCAGCATCACCTTGCAAACCAGACCTGCACAAAATAGTCCAAGTCACATCATGTCTTTGTAAAGAGGCAAAATTATTTAAATCCACCTCCATAAAATGAAAAATTCCATCTATTATTATTATCCTGTATAACCCTTTCAAAAGTTTCCAAGTTTCAATCATATTGCCCCTATTTCTTCTGTTTCCTAGAGTATGCAGTCCACAAATCCTAAGTCTTCATAATCTGTATTCCACAATTGCAATATTATCTTTAACATTCTCCTTTGCACTCTCTCTCTACTGTATCAGCATCACCATGCAAACCAGACCTGCACAAAATAGTCCAAGTCACATCATGTCCTTGTAAAGAAACAAAATGACTTCTTTAAATCAACCTGTAAATACTACATTATCAGCTGCATTCCTGATTACCTGCTTATCTTTGCAAACAGCTGTATGTCAATCAGCAAACAGCTGCACAACACCTGTCAAATCCTAACCAATGTCATTAATGTAAAGACTGAATAACAACGGACCAAGGACTGCTTCCTATGGTACACCAGTGGTCATTTTTTATTTATTTATTTATTTTTTTTTTTATTATTAATCTTTGTACTGGTTATGGGCAGTACTACCGTTACATCACATCCTGATATTTCGTCCAGACTTGATATAGGCCTAAGTCTTTACAAGTGTTTTACCCTTGCCTATTCGAGTTATCATTGTAGTCATTCTCTGGTGGCAATGCCATGCCACCAGCGTGCCCTGTAGGGCCCTCAAGGAAAGAACTTTTATATTCTTTTGCGTAAGCCCAAGCTGTTTTTAAGTCCTTATAACTATCTGCACTCCATACACCATGTAAAGAGATGGTGGCGCTGGTAAACCTCGGAGTTGCCCCATGCTCCTCCCATATCTTACTAACTAGATCTGGGTTATTTTTATAATAATTTACTTTATTATAATGGCTATAGGCTAGTGGGTGCCCTGTTCCCACCACCTGGGTGTCAACTACCGAAACGTCACCATCACTTTTAATCACTAAGTCTGGCTTACGCAAACCTGCGGAGGTCCTATAACGTGGTTCCACCGCAGTTTCCCAACCTTTGTTCTTAAAGCAGTTGTTCAGAATGGAGATCACAGCATCATGCCTCCTCACGCAGACCCCATGGGTGCGGAAGCAACACTGGGCTATATGAGACAATGTGAACTGGTTGTTATTATTAACACCATGTTCCAACATAAAAATGTGCACAAATTCACATGGAGAGAAGAGGCAAAGAATAAGAAATGTCTCACTGACTATGTTATTGTTGATAGTGATGTTTTCTCTCTGGTGCAGGACACTAGAGTGTACATAGGATTTGAAATTGGAAGTATAACGTGGTTCCACCGCAGTTTCCCAACCTTTGTTCTTAAAGCAGTTGTTCAGAATGGAGATCACAGCATCATGCCTCCTCACGCAGACCCCATGGGTGCGGAAGCAACACTGGGCTATATGAGACAATGTGAACTGGTTGTTATTATTAACACCATGTTCCAACATAAAAATGTGCACAAATTCACATGGAGAGAAGAGGCAAAGAATAAGAAATGTCTCACTGACTATGTTATTGTTGATAGTGATGTTTTCTCTCTGGTGCAGGACACTAGAGTGTACATAGGATTTGAAATTGGAAGTATAACGTGGTTCCACCGCAGTTTCCCAACCTTTGTTCTTAAAGCAGTTGTTCAGAATGGAGATCACAGCATCATGCCTCCTCACGCAGACCCCATGGGTGCGGAAGCAACACTGGGCTATATGAGACAATGTCTCACTGTAGTAGCAGCCAGCCATACAGTTGGAGTCGTCACTACCCCATCAAGCTGTGCACGCTCGAGTAGGCAGGGCATTGATCCTCGTCTGCATTGATCTTGCAGACTCACTTCCCCCATATGCCATTTTTTGATATCTGTCAGCCACCCTCTTATCCACACTAATATTGTGTAATTCAATCCTAGTCTCCACTTTATGCAACATTCTATGCTGTGTTCTGTCAAAAGCCATAAAAAAAAAGTCTAACGTATCATGGTGTATCCATTCCCCTTGTCTAACTCAATGGTAACATTATTATAGAATGTGAGCAAGTTACTCAAACTTGACTTCCTTTAGTAAATCTGTGTAAATCTCTTCTTTACAAAGTAAAGATTCTCTGTAAACTCTGTACATGAGCTTTTACTGTCTTTTTCAAAATCTCACTATGAACTCTAGAGATATTGATAGGTTAATAGTCGGATATATGTCTTTACTACTCTTGTGCAATGGTATTATCATAGACTATTTCCACTCCTGTGGAATTGTCCCTCTTCTGAGGCTCAAATTATATAACCTGGTCAGAGCAACAGCCAGTTCAGCTGAACACTCAACATCTGCGCTGATATCCCATCGACCCCTACTGTCAAATTGGTATTCAGTTTGTGCAATAATTTTCACTCCTCTTCCTCATACACTGGACTTTCTTCATCCAGCAAAAAGATAGCAGTTAGCTCACTATTACATATGCCAGGTTGCTAGCTTTTAGCAAAATGGGGTATACTCATTAGTTGAACAATGTCTTCTGCATGGCTTTAGAGAAAGCAACTGACACAATGAAAAAGGAAAAGTTGGTCCTTGTTGGGAATCTAAATAGCAGAGTAGGAAATGATTGTCAGACATTGAAAAATGTTTTGGGAAAATTTGAAGAAAAGAACAAAGCTAATAATAATGTCAAATAACTGTTGGATTTCTGCCCAGGACATGAACTGGTTGTTGTTATTAACACCATGTTCCAACATAAAAATGCGCACAAATTCACATGGAGAGAAGAGGCTAGGAATAAGAAATGTCTCACTGACTATGTTATTGTTGATAGTGATGTTTTCTCTCTGGTGCAGGACACTAGAGTGTACATAGGATTTGAAATTGGAAGTGATCACCATTTAGTCTTGAGCAGGATAAAATTGAATTTCATATTGAAAAGAAGAACATGTAAGAAAGTTTTAAAGCAAATAAAAGTTGAGCAGTTCTCAGATGAAAGATTATTCAAATAAAAATGAAAGAGTTTGAGAACAGGAACCTTGGAGATTCAGTGCAAGCCCTGAAGAAAAAAATTGATTGATTCAGCCAGAGAGGCATGTAGTGAGATTGTCTGCAAGGATAGAAAAATCAGAATTCCATAGTGGACACAGGAAGTGAAAGAGGCAGTGAAGAAAAACAAGAAAGCATATCAAAAGTTCCTGGCAAATAAGTCAGCTTGTATTCTTAGAGAATACAGAGACAAATGTAAGAAAGCTAAACACTGTGTTACACTAGCTAAACAAAAGTCATGTGAAGATTTTGGTAAGAACATAGAAAATAAATATCAAGAAGGTGGCAAGGTATTCTGAAGGTTGTTGAAGAAGTTTCCTCCATTTCTAAGCTCAGAAATGGAGGAAAGAGTGCCGTAAAAGGAATTAGAGATGATAAAGGTGACATGAAAACTGGAGAAAAAGATATCCTCCAAGTATGGAGTAATTACTTCAAAAAGTTACTAAATGAAACAATCAGTGACAGCACAGTGGTAAAAAACACTGACCAGGTATGCAATCAGGAATACATATCCATACTTGAAGTAGAAAAAGCCCGAAATGTGGAAAGGCAGCTAGAGTAGATGATATTCGACCAGAAATGTTCAAGTATGGACCTATAAAAGTCTTACAGAGGCTGTGTAAAATCTCTTGTTGTGAAAAATAGAAATATTTTTCACCTATATTGATTTTACATGGGCCATAAAATACTTATAACTATAAGTAATATAGTGTATATAACCTACGGTAATGTAATAAATTTTGTAATATAATGTTAGAATAACTGAATGTAGAACCACAAGCAATTGTAACTAAAAAGATCAGACAGGATTAGGCTAGTAAACTGAAGGTCAACAACAGTCTCAAAGGTCACCGGATCACATGAGTTTTGCCGGTAAAACCTAACATACGCATGGGTGACGTAAGGGCATTTCCAGTAAATCCGGAAAGTTTTGGAAGGAAGGTCAAGGGACGGCAAATGATATAAAAGGCAGAGATTAAGGAGCAAAAGCACTCTCTCTTATTTTTTAGTTCCTATAGCAAGCTTTTCGAGGAGGGGAAGAATCGGGGTCCCACGAGCAGTAGTTCTCTCGATCATGGGGAGGTGGCTGGCAGAAGAGACCGTATTTCAAGGTAGCCTTCTGTGAAATTCTTCGACAAGTGTACTGGTCCATGTGCATGCTGACTTACAGCAGCCGAGGCAGTTCCTAACATTGCCGAAGAAATGCAGTACTGTTACAAGGGAGGAAATCGCCACAGGACTACCATCGGATAGTGCCCGATCACAGCCGTAGCGCAAGATTAAGAAAGGAGCCAGCGGAATTCACCCTTAACCCTTTTGGATCCAGCACTGTACAATGATATAGTGAGCTTGTAAGTAAATTGTTTTTATATTAATAGCCTAGATTGTGTGTACAGACAATAGATTTGATTCTGTTTAACTTATGTAATGTGTTGAAGGGGTCAGAAAGCCGAAAGTGAGTTTGAATATGCTTAAAAGAATATTGTAGACTTGAATAGCACTTGTGTTATAAAATGCTTAGAACGTGTGTAGTATAATTTTTGGCTTTATTATTTGTAACGAGAGTAAGGTTAAGTATGCAAAAATCCATCTACGTGTCTAATAAGCTGAGTGTAAATAATCTCATTGTCTAATGTTTTGAGTGAATTGTTTTAATGAATGTATGGAGAATCAGACACGTGATATGTCCTATTTCCTTTGTATACTAATTGTCTTACTTAGAATAAACATGTTTGGTTTTGTTAATAACTTGCCTGATCTTTGTTAGCCAATGCACTGCCTCATAAAAACAAACAGAATCTGTGTGACCTAAGTAAAGTAACAGCCACGACTGAGTAATTTGGTGTTGCTTGAGATAAAATTGATTTAAGGGTTATTATACGTGCTTAGCTAAATTATTCTCTTGTATGTAAAGGAAAGATAGAAAATTCTTTTACACTATCCTTAATGGTGCAGTTGTTAACAAAAATAAATTTTTAAGGATTAATACATTTGAATTATAGCAACATAGATTAAGGATTTGGCCCCAGCCAGAGGCTTTTCTTCAGTCTACAATTCTAGCACGTGTAAGAGAATGCTTAATGGCATTAAAAGGAGGGGGGTAAGCTAAGTAGATTATTAAAGGATTAAGGTTAAATAATAGTATTATACATGAGTTCGAAATCAGAGCATATAGGCATTTTGTACAAGCTCAAGCAATCACGAAAGTAATGAAGCAAGAGCAGAAATTGAGTTAAAAAGTAGCATCATAAACAATATAATAAACTATAAATTAAAAATTACTAAACATTACAGCTGCACTGCATAGTTCAGAAGGCCTGGGCAGAGGGACAAATTCCAGATGATTGGAGAAGAGCTCTCATAGTACCCATATATAAAAAGGGAAATAAAACTGAACGTGAGAAGTACAGAGGTATTTCCTTACTGAGTGTTCTTGGTAAGACTTATGCAAGTATACTTGAGAAACGGTTGAAAAAGATTGTGGAAGAGAAGCTTGGTGAAGACAAAGCTAGATTCAGGCCAAATAGAGGCTGTCAGGATCAGATTTTCACTTTACAACAAATAGTTGAGAAATCATGGGAATATAACAAAGATCTGTATTTAAGTTTTGTAGATCTGGGAAAGGCATATGATAAGGTGCCAAGAGAAAAGCTGTTCAAAACGTTACAGTTGTATGGTGTCAGTGGGGCATTATATCAAGGAATACTTAGTATTTATTTAATTTGTAAGTCAGCAGTTAGAATTTAAGGAAGTACAGAAAGGTGGTTTAATGTTAAATCTGGTGTCAGACAAGGATGTACATTATCCCCTCTGTTATTCATTATCTATATGGATCACATTATGAAGTTAAGTGGTATTAAACCTGATATCAAAATTGGAGCTGTTAATCTCAACTCTTTGCTTTATGCAGATGCTGTTATCTTCGAAATAAATCTGCTACAGGTCTACAAGATTCCCTGACTAAATTGAACAACTGTTGTAATAGCTATGGTATGAAGGTCAGCAAGAACAAGACAAAGAGACAACGAAAATAGACAGACATTGAAAATGTCAACTGTGTTGTGAATGGAAAACCTGTGGAACAAGTAAAACATTTCAGCTGCTTACATACAAGTTTTAGTGAAGATGGTAAATTAAATATATAAATAGACAACAGAATCAACAAAGCTGGTATGGTAGGAAGTCAACTAAACAAATTTATATGGAATAAGAGAGAAATTAGTCAAAACACTAAATTAGCTGTATACAAGACAGTATTCAAGCCAATTTTAACTCATAGATCTGAAAGCCGGGTTAGAAGTAGAACACTTGACCAAAGACTATAGCCTGCAGATATGAGAGGCCTGAGAAAGATTAGGGGCATGAACAGATGGCATCAATGCAATATCATATTAAAAACGAGGATATTAGGAAAGAACTTGACATTGTTATCATCCAAGAATGTGTTAGCAGAGCTAATCTCAGGTGGTATGATCACTTAACAGAATGGGAGAAGAAAGATTAGCAAAACAAGTATTCTCTGCCAGGTTGGCAGGAAAAAGACCCAGAAGAAGACCAAGATATAGGTGGATTGATAAAGTAAAAAGTGCCTTAGAAGACTAATATAAGATCTGACAATGTTGGAGTCTTGACAGGTAACAGATTGATTTGGAGGAAAATTGTAGATAGGAAGTTAGTAATGATGTAAATTTTTCATCTAGTACTATCATATCCTGTACATCCCTTGAGGGTACATGTCAGGAATTTGATGATGATGAGGAGGAGGAACTATATTAATGTGCTAGTCATATCAAAATATAAGCTGCTAATCTTCCAAATTAAGATAACAGCCATTTTTTGTTATGACAATCTATATACCACTGTATGCATAAAATTATTTTACTATGTATTATATATTTAAAGTGAAAGTGAGAAAATGATTGAATTACACACACATAATACCCTCTTTCTTGTTATATTGATAATAAAGTTTATAAAGAAATAAAAGATAGAGAGCATATATGATGCAATTACAGATAATACTTGCAATTTACATTGGAACAATCACTGATAGGATTGTGTCAATCAAACTTGACAAATTCTTACTGATATAGAACAATTCCTGTACCCTTCTCCATCTAAGCCTTAATTCTGTAAAAAGTGTACGAAAGTCATACAAGAAAAAACCCAGACATACTTAATTGACATCCAACTCTCCATCTTCCTTTACTGCTTACATCAAAGCCTGAAATAGTAGCAAGAAAACTATCAACATCCAAATGGCAGCCAGCATTCTGGTCTCATGCCAAAGTTATTGGCCATAACGTTTGTCCAAATCTGTTCCTATCTATGTTGTGTTCTGACGATTCTATTATCATCACTCACAGTAAAAGCTAATTTCCTGGCTTCTTGTTTTTCCTCAATTATTTCATAACTGATCTTGATAAATGCTCTCCAACCATTACCAATGCTCATCTTTTATCTTCATCTTTCACCAAAAGAGATCAAAAAGAATTTTCATCTTTTATTTTTTTGGTGAAACTAGATACCAAATGCTCCTAGTCCTGATGGCATTTCTCTAATTGTTCTGAAGATTTTTGCTCCAGAGCTGAATCCTGTTCTTTTTATGCTCTTATTCCACTAGTACCTATCAAGCAGCCAGAAAATTAGCATATGTGCATCCATTTCCTAAAAGGGGGACAAATCGCTACCATACTGTGCAATTTCTCTTGCCTCAATTATTGAAGAGAATTATTAACACAACTCCTACAGCACCTTAAAGTCTCTCAACTATAAACAAACGCACGCACTTTTTTTTTTTTTTTTGAGTCCATACACAAGAGGTTGGTTGATCAACCTATAGTGCATTAGTACCATATATGTGTAATGGATTGGGAAAGGAGGAACTCGTTTGCATTTAATTTAAAAGACTGTATATTGTATTCCTTGGGAAACACAACAGGGGGAAGACTGTTCCACAATACAGCAGTTGCAGGGATGAAGGAGGAAGAAAAGAAACTTGTTCTGTGGGTGTTGAGAAGCACCCACAGTTTGAAAGGGTGTTGAGCAGCAACTGCACATGTTCCAGTGAGCTTAGTACTAAGCAGGGGAATTGTAGAATACACATATTGCAGAAACTAAATGTCTCTGCAAAAGTGGGGGGGGGGGGGGTGAGTTGGTAAGAGATGGGTCATTAATAAGTCTAATTGCTCTCCTCTGTATTGAGTCTAGCATTTTGAGGAAGCTTTTAGGGATTTAGATTTAGTTTTAGGCTTTTAGATTTGTGATTTGTATCAAGTTAATAGCTGTTCAGGGGTGAAGTAACGTCTTCAGTGAAAGAGAAATATCAAATTGTCTGGAAATTGGGGTGTTGTGAAAGATAACACCGGGAGAAAATGGTTCTTTTTTATGAGAAATACGACAGAACTGGGTTTTATTAGCATTGAAATTGATGAGATTATCTGAACCCCACTGGAGGATGGCTTGGAAATCAAAATTGAGGGAGGTGGTGGTTGATGTTCTGTAGGTTGAGATGAGTTGTGTAAGGCTTATCAAATGAAAGGGAGGAGTGCAATGTGCTGTCATCTGCACTGTGTATTTAGTTGGGGGTCAACTCAAGTAGGTCATTGATATATAGTTATTTTTTGATATATATATAAAGAGAGTGGTGAGAGGACAGAACCTTGTGGAACCCTGGCATTAGCTGAATGGTAAGAGGGATAAGGAACCATCCACCACCACACAGTGTGTGTGTGTGTCCAGACAGAAAGCTGGCAATCCAACTACAAAAGTCTATATCAAACGATGGTAGTTTGCTTAGTAAGCCTTTACGCCAGACCCAGTCAAAAACTTTGGAGATACCAAGTGCAACTGCTTGAGATTCACCAAACTTCTCCGTGGCATTTGTCCAGAGATGGGTGACATATGTGAGCACATCTCCTGTTGATCGGCAGCAAAAGAATCCATACTGGTGATCGTTTAGTAGTTTTTATATTTATTTTCCATTACTTTAGACAGGACTGAGGTGAGCAAGATAAGGCAGTAGTTGGACGACAGAGACTTGTCGCCCTTCTTGGGAATGAGTTGAATATAGGCCAGTTTCCAGGCTGTGGGACAGATACCAGTGGAGTAAGAGAGTATATATAGGTGATACAGAATAGGAGTCGGTTCTGGTGCACAAACTTTCAGGACAATTGAAGGAATGGCATCAAGCCAAAGACTTACTTTTGTGTCTAATGTAGACAGTATTTTTCTGATCTCTTTCTGGCAAAAGGATACAAACATGCCCAGGGCCCCATGCTGCCATATTGTTCATGAGAGACCTCTTAGCAGAGTGTATAAATTACTCGACCTCTCACTGGAAAACTGAGCCAAGAAAGAGAACTGGAGATGGCACACAATATGTCAATAACTAAATACTTTTCATACTATATTATAAATAAAATTTTTTAAAATATTTTTTTTTTCCAGGTGGATAACCCTTTGAGCAGAAATGAAGCAGAGCTGCAGAGGAGAAAGAGAAAAATGAGCAAACTTCCAAAGTCAACATCTTGGTTCAATCCAGATGCAATGTCAGCTATTAGTACTCCTCCTCCAAATACAGCATTGTCATCTACATCCACTCCTGCATCAAATCATCCAGTTCCAGACATACCATTACCTGTTCCTGCTGCTGGGGACATTCCACAAGAGGAAATACACAAATATGTAATGGCAAAGGAGGGTGCAATTCACATCACAGATCCTGGGATATTGAACATTAAGAATACTAATACAGTGGATTACTGGATTCGTAGTGGGCTGACATCATGTCAGAATCATGGCAACCTTTCAAACTCATGCCGAGTGTACAGTGGGTTCGGAGAACATGAAACTGCTTCTCAATGTTGAAATTGCACTAAGAGTGTTCATGTGCATGATGGTGACCAACAGTACAGGGGAACATTCATTTTCAAGATTAAAACTTACAAAGAATCAGCTTCTCAGCACAGTGGGGCAGCAGCATTTGAACTGACTTTCACTCATGTGCATGGAAAATGACATCCTGAAGATCACTGACTTTAAGCCAATCATAAATCAATTCTCTACAAAGAAATTTTGCAAACGTTTGTGTTGATTAATCTTCGCTTTACAGCAGGTTTTTTTATGTTTAAACATTGATTTTGTTAAAAGTACCAATAAATCTGTAGGTTTAATTTTATTGACTGTTTACATTTTTATTCCTGTAGGTGGGTAGGGTCTCGCATGTTTCCTATGCAGTGCCTGCATACTGGTCTCCATGGTGGCTACTAGTAGCATCACTTGATTTTTTGCACTAATTTAGCTTGTATGGAGGCTATGATCCAATTGTTTTCTCCATTTTGGCATTTTTCTTCCAGTTGTTTTCAAAGTTGAAGACTTTGTTCTCTCTGGGCAAATGTTAGGTCTTTGATATATGATATATGATATAATTCTTCGAAAATGAATTCTTCAAAAATAAGTTTTTCGAATGATCAATTCTTCGAAAAAATATTTTTTTTAATTTATCGAAAATTAGAATATCGGAGGCAAATTCACGCAGGTAAGCTTAGGTCAGGATTATTTTTATTTATTATTATTATTTTTTACAATTATGTGGAAATAACTCATAGTTCATAGCTTAGAACTCATGCCTCATAAGTCTTAACCATATTTATATATATTTTACCAATATTTACAAAAAAAAAAAAAAAATCTGCCAAACCTTATGCCTGCTAAGTGTGCAAAAATGTGTAAGTTTATGTTGCCCACATGACAGTCACCCACTTGGCTATTGTCCAGTTTACCATCGCCAAGTTGTCACATACCCACAGAAATCACCATAACCTCTGTTTCCCTAAATTCTGATCTCATTATCATTCTTCAGTTGTGTTTTGAATAGACTTGTCAATTTAAATGCTAGCAATTTATTTCCCACTTATTGTGGGAAATAAAGCAGGATTGTGCTTCCCTTTTCTTCCAATCTCATTTTGAAATCTGTCTAGAAGTGTGGATATTTTACCACCTTACTAAATCTATCTTGATATACATATATTAAAATTGTCTACACTGCAACCAAAAAGTTACAATTTCTCTTTAATTGGAAGCATTATTTTATTTCTGAATAGCTATTAACTACATACAAATCACAAATCTGGGCAACCATTGAATGCTGTTCTCTAATTAATGAGCCCCTAAGAGCTCCCTAAAATACTTGATTCAGTATAGATAAAGAGCAACCAGATTGATTAATGCCCTGCTCATCTCTCACCAATTCACTCTACTCTACCCACTTTTCTTGGTGGATAGACTGAAGTTCAGGGGGACACATTACAAAAATAAGGGTTATTCTGAAAATTTCACTATTACCTCCTTATCCATATGGATAAGGAGGTAATAGTTCCACTCTCTCTAAGGTGCTAATTAGACATCAACTGGATTTCTGCACACTCAGATCTGGTCACCTGGCTAGAACGATAATAAGGAAACATTGGAGTACAGAGGCAAATAATTAAGACTTTCTCAGGACTTTGGAATATTGAGTAAGAGGGCAGATTGAGGGAATATGGTCTTCAGGGTGGATAGAAGATATGATTAAAACATATAAGTTGGTGAGAGGAACCTATCAAATAAATACAGAGGCATTATTGCATAGGATAATAGGTGATGTGAGAATGAGAGGTCATCCCAGAAAACTGTACAAAGGTCATGTGAGTAAAGAAGTGAAAAGATTTTTTTGCTTGGCAGGTGGTGAATGAGTGGAATGCATTGCCAGGGTGGGTGGTGATTGCTTCAAAGTTTAATGTCTTCAAGGCAAGGTATGATAGTTATTGTGGCCTGTGAGTGTTCAAATTGACCTCTTGCGATGAGTCTTAGGACTCCATGGAAGCTTGGAAGTAATACCAATGCTTTCACACAGGCACTGAAGTCTCCACAGCTTGTATCTTTTAAAAATACTTCACAACCACTGTTCATCTGTAGCATCAATAATATTCCTACACACAAACACACACTTTTCTAAATCTATGAAAACTGTGCAGCAGCTAACCTACACTCCTTCACAGTTCAACTCCAAACTACAAATTTCTCTTCTTCTTCCTTCATTCCTTCTACTGCTTTCCTCTGGAACAGTCTCCCCTATTCATGTTACCCAAGGAATATAATCCACAGGCTTTCAAATGAAATATGAACAAGTGTAATTTTGCTCATTCATAGTAGTAATGTATGAAAGGTTGATCAGCCTTGTGAATGGGATTATCATAATCAAAAAAACAAAATAAAACATTTCCAGGTATCACACTTGCCTAGTGCAAACAGTATATCAAAACAATTTCTTATATATTGCTATTGTTAATTAAATGTTTTCATATCTCTAGAGTGTTATCTAGTATACATCTTTAGAAGTATCGAAACTTTTTTTAGCTCTTCTCCTTGAACTTATAAAATATATTATTATGCAGGAAAAACAGAGAGGAAAGAGGGATAAGAGAAATTTAACAAACACAAAAAAAAAAAAAAACCAAAGCTATACCTGATCTAAGCTATACCTGTTCCTGTTAAAAGTCAGCTCATTCTCAAATCAGGAAATGACACTTTTTTTTTTTTTTGCTCTGATGATATATATTTTATTTTACTTCTACTTGATCTAACTCAATATCTTTAGTTAGTGTGGTTAGATTTCTGATTTAACCATTCGAAAACAATAACTATTGAATTTTCACTTCTTTTCAGGATATCTTAACTAAGTTTTAATCTGGCTTTTTATCATTCAATAGCCTATTTTTTTTTTTTTTAAACTGAACTGACAAATTTGAAGATCAAATGCTTATGTTTATCAAATGCTTAATGATTACAATTTCACTTTATTTATATTTTCTCCATATATTTAACTTTTTTTATGTGCTTAAAAGAAGAAATTTCCATACTACCTTTCTGCACATCTTCTAATGCAAATCCTTGTTTAAAAGCAGAAGGAGCACCCCAAGAAGAACTTATCATTACATTATGACGAGGTTGATACCAGAAGTCATACCCAAACTCTGCCTCCTCCATTTCAGGCTGCCATGAGCCCTTTATTTCAAATGTGTTGCCATCCAGAAGTATAAATGAACCTGGTAAAATAAAAGATAACATGAGTGAGAAGTATACATTAACTAAATAAATATTAGTAACTGATCTACTGGAGGTAGTAAATGTTTTCATGGTAAACGAAGAAGGGATTATTAAAAAGCATTAGCAAAAAAATCCATTTTATGGTTTTTGTGTATTATATAAAATTGCACACATAAACAGTGGCCATTTGATAAGAAATATTTCCCTAATACTGTGTAGTACTTTTTTGGTTTCTAAAACAAAAAAACAAACATTGCAAGTTGCCATGGCAATGATTTCACAAAATAAAAACAGCACTGCGCCATTTCAAAAATTCTTCTGTTACACTATTGAGTTCTTCAATATAACATCTCTCGGTTATCAGATAATAGAAGAGAATATCAACAAACCTGATTAATCATTCTGTCATTCCATAAATGTTTAGCTGGGTGTCAGATCAGGTGAGTAAGCAGGTCAATGAAACAGAGAGAAAGTAATGCATGTTCCTGGAACCACTTATGCATGACACAGGCTTTACCACATGGTGTGTTATGCCACCAGAAGTAATCATTACAAGATAAGTAAAAGTAAACTGTTAGCAATGAAAGGTTTCATCTGGTCAATAAAAATATTTATAAATAACATGATCTGTAAATTTCCAAAAAAAATAAAAAATAAATAAAAAGCATGTTCTAGACCAGGGCTATCCAACCTTAGGTAATCCAAGGGCCGCATTAGAAAAAAAAATTATCCGAAGGCCGCATCACAATGCATATCTAGTAATTTGGTGAGCAGCAGCGACACAACCTCAAAAGCTGAACAAATGAACAACACTAGTTGCGCAATAATCGCGCGCCCGGAGCACGTGCCTTGGAACAAAACAGTAAGAACGCTTCTTTGACACATCTAATATTTGAAAAATACGTGGGTATATACTGATGTAAAAACACTGAATAAAATTATCAACATCGAGATTATCGATTAGTGATAGAATTAAAATATCTAATATGCATCCGATTCTTTTTTTACTTCATGTAACTTCCTCAGTGAGAGGATGTAGCACCATCTCCTTCTAGTTCTCGCTGTTGGTGGCTTTCCTTTTTGTTTCTGCTTAGCCATGTGATCCTGTCCATGATCTTATATCTTCAAGCCATGTCCTTCATTTTTTGCCTCTTGATCCTTTTCCCATAATTTTTCCTTCTAAAACTGTTAGTATCCTCTGTCCTGCTGAACCTCTCAGTACATGTCCTGCCAATCTTATCTTTCTCTGGATCATTTCCTGTAATAAAGATCTCTGTGTTCTCATTCTCTGTAGGACATCTGTATTTGTCACATGTTCTGTCCATGGGATTTTCAGAGCTCTCCTATAGCATCACATTTCAAAGGCCATTATCTGTTGCCTTACTCTCTTTTTGAATATTCAGGTCTCGCTTCCATATCTGAAAGTTGGCCACATTAATGTTTTTATCATTCTTTTCTTTGTCTCAATACTCACAGAACTTCTGAGCAAATTTTTATTTTACCAGAATGCATCTTTAGTTATGGCTGTTCTTATTTTTATTTGTTGAAAGTTTATTTTTCACTTGGTTAGACTATAATAAATTTGGTTTAATCCTTTATCCAAGTGTGAGCAAACAAAGTTTGCACTTGAAAATATCTTCAGGACTGGAGTAAGGAAGTACACCGGGCAACTCGTAGCAAAGGTGGACCAAGCTAACATCACTCCTATCTCAGTATCCCCCATAATGCAAAACACGTCTCTTTGTGGATATGTATAATGTTATGCATTAAGGGAAGGGCCACTACCCAGACTAGTTTCGACCTTTATTGAGGTCTCTTCAGTGGGAGCCAGGTCCAGAAGTGGAGATACCAGGCAGAAGCAATGGCAAGGTCATCTTTACCTATAGGAGTTGCCAAAAGGTGTGCCACCTTTTTATTAAATTACTCTGGATTTAGAGAAAGATGTTGAAAGTTTATTTTTCACTTGGTTAGACTATAATAAATTTGGTTTAATCCTTTATCCAAGTGTGAGCAAACAAAGTTTGCGCCTGACAATATCTTCAGGACTGGGGTAAGGTAGTACAACACTGGGCAACTGCCTTAATGCATAACATTATACATATCCACAAAGAGATGTGTTTTGCATTATGGGAGATAGTAAGATAGGAGTGATGTTAGCTTGGTCCACCTTTGCTACGAGTTGTCCAGTGTTGTACTACCTTACCCAAGTCTTGAAGATATTTTCAGGTGCAAACTTTGTGCTCACACTTGGATAAAGGATTAAACCAAACTTATTTTTATTTCTTTATCTTGCTTTCCATCTGCAGTAAAGTAGGTGTCTAAATATTTGTATTCTGTTGTATGTTCAATTTTCATATTGTTTATGAATATTTCTGGCTCAGATCTGCTTTCTTTTGAGATTTTCGTTAATTTGGTCTTTTTTGCATTTATATCTAATCCAAATTCTTTACCTTCTTCAATTAGTAGCTGCAGTAATTTGATGTTTCTGTTTTCTGCTATTAGAATCTAAGATTATTGTATTTTATACCATTGATACTAATTCCCATTTTTTGTTTTTCAATCTTTTTCATTACTGTCTCACAATAGATATTAAATAGATTTGGTGAAAGGATACAACCACAACCTTCTCTAACTCCTCTTTTTATTTTCACTACAGAAATCTCATCGTTCAACAGTTGCATTTTCTGTTTGGTGTAAATCATTTTTATAATCTTAAGTATTTTTATAATCTTCTATGTCTAATTTATCTAATATATTGAACATTTTATTATGTTTTACCCAGTCAAAAGCCTCCTGAAAGTCTATGAAGCATATGTAAATGTTCCTTTCAAGTGATCTTTCTATTAGTATTTTTAGTTCCAGGATAGCATTAATAGTTCCCATATCTCTTCTGAAGCCTTTCTGTTGTTCACTCAATTCACCACTTAAGGCTCTTTCAATTTGTTTGTTAACAATGGTTAAAATAATTTTAGATGCATGGGATATTAGGCTCACAGTTCTGTAATCCTCGCAATTTTGTGCATTATTTTTCTTTGGAATTGGTATGCAAATAGATGTAAAAACTTCAGGTAATTGTATTGTTTTATAGATATCCTGAATGGATTCTACTAAATAGTTGATATTATTGCCAGTCAAAGCTTTCAGCAGCTCAGCCGGAATATTATCACACCCAGGGGATTTATTATTAGGAAGATTCTTAATTATGTGTTCTACCTCCTTTCTTGTGGGTAGAGTGGTATCTGTTGTTACGTTTAACTTAAGGTGCCGTGAATCATCTAACATGTTACCATTATCACCATCATAGAGATCTGATAAGTACTCTACCCAGCTTCCATTTATCTTTTCCTTATCAATGAGTATGTTTCCATCATTGTCCTTGATATTATTAGACTGTGTACGTTTTGCTTTCCATTAAGTTCTTTCACTTTCAGGATTGCTTCTCTGGTTTTGTTCCTATTTTGTAGTTCTATCTCAGTACTCTACCTATTTATCCAATTTTGTTTCAATCTTTTACATAATTGATTCTTTTATCCAAAGTTTTATATCTTAACCTTTCTCCTTCATTTGCTCCTCTTTTCCATGTTCTTCTTTCATCAATAAGGTTGATTACCTCTTGAGTTATCCATGGTTTTTTCTTTCTTTCTTCTTGTTTATTGATGTGGTTTTTAGCAGATGTCATTTTCGCTTTGCAACTGTGCAGATAGCAGTTCTGAAATATTTTCATTAAATTTTGATCTTACTATTGGATTTTGTACCATTTGCAGATCCTATTTTAGGGGTTGACTTCTTTTAAATTTTATTGTTTTCAGGCGAATATTCATCTTCATTAAGACCAGTCTATGATCAGATCCACAGTCAGCACTTGGCATCAGCTTTGAGTTCCGTATTCCATTGAAGTAATGTTTACTGACTTCTTCCATCTGGACTTTCCCATGTGTATTGCGCATTCGATTAAAATTGTTATTTTATTTTTTTTGCTCATGAAAATCAAAATCCACAGGCAGACCGCACAAAATCACATCACAGGCTGTATGTGGCCAGGGGGGGCAGTGCTTTGGACAGCCCTGTCTTACACCATTTACCCCCCTGCTAGGCTGAAATGTTCTTACCACCCTAATGGTTACAGATATGTGCTGCTTTCTTTCCTATTCTTTAGTCAGCAGTACACTTGGAATCATCAGACCAAACAAAAGTGTAATCTAGTGCAATCTAATATTAATATTATTATTATTATTATTATTATTATAACGTGACACCTCCAGGGAATCCAAAGACTCATCGAGGGAGGATTTACTCTACAACTCTCTGTCTCCACCACGCAATCCACCACCAACGCCATCTACCGCCCAACACTAGTATTTTCCCAGACAATCACAGACATCCATGCCCATGGTGGGATTCGAACCCACAGCCTTTTGGCTGGAGAGCAGATACGCTAACCACTCGGCCAGCTAGGCCGGCATATGTTGTAGAATTCCCCACAGTTGTTCTGAGATGTTATGTGGGTCAATGTGGAATGTCCATTGACTGTTCAAATTTCTATACTTTCATCTGATCTCCCAGTATTCAGAGTCAAACTATCATAAAAATCAAAATCTGAACATATACACCATTCTGATGGTTAACTGCTCTGTTACCCATTCTTAGTAAATTATTAATATCAATAAACATTCAACAAAAGATGCAACCTATGTAATAATCACATGTGCTCTTCAGGCATCTACAATAATACCACATTCAAATCTCTTAAGCTGTAGTTATTTCTGAATCTCTCATCGAAAAATGTCAACTATGGCTCATTGTTTGTATAGTATACTATAATAACCATTGCAACTGAAAAGTTTCATTCAACACCATGGGACTAATAGCTGAAACCAAAAGAAAAATTAGAGTATAACTCATGCAGTTCAGTCTCAATATACGAAACCATTACACAGCACTTATAAAAATACATAGATCATTATAGTCATCAAATTTCTGATATGTATCTTCCAGTGTATATTAGGATGTTATGACAGTACTACTACTACATGAAAGTTTATGAGTTTTAAAAGAGGTATACCGTGAGTAGACATATCGATACAAAATTAATAACAGAAAAAACTCACGTACAAAGATTATTTAATAGTATAATTTTCGCCTGTGTGTCACAGGCATCTTCAGTACATATTAAGCTCAAATTAAACAATAACTGACAATTCCAAAAAGCTCCACCTAAATAGCTGGTGTAAGATAACTAAAAAGGTCAATAAATTTCCTAAAAAAAAAAAATTACAAAAAAAAAAATCAATACAATAAAAAGTTAGGAAAGATTAGCCGATTTTTAAAGTATTATCTCCCATAAAGGAGATAGACGTAAGCCATCGGATCTGTTTAGGTTAGGAGAATGAAGTAGAATTTCACATGTTTCTTTATAAAGGCGTTCCATGAGGAACTGACTTTTGTGGAGAACTCTTGTCTTTCTCCAATGAACTCTATATCTAGTGAAGATGGCATGTTCTGCAAGTCCAGACTTTTCAAGTTTAAAGTATTCAATATAAGATTGGTGTTCTTCTAGCCGAATAGAAGCAGATTTTCCCGTTTGTCCGAAATAAGATAATCCACAAGAGCACGGAATCTGGTAGACACCTGGATGATTAAGATGTGGAAGCTTGTCCTTAGGAGAAGTAGAAAGGTGGAGATTTTTCTAAACGGTTGAAAGGCAACAAAAATATTCAGTAGTTTTAAAACTTTTGCTATACGTTCACTGATGCCTTGTACATAAGGGATAGGAATGCGTGTTATTTCTTCTGTGTTTGAAGAAGAAGACGTATTAAAACTACTCAAAGTTCTTTTAATGAAGCAATTCTTATAACCATTGGATAGAAAGGAAGAAGTTATATATTGTAGTTCTTTCTGTAAAAGATTGTCTGAAGAACAAAAGGAATGGGCCCGATGAACCAGTGTTTTAATAGTTCCTGCCTTTTGACTGGGATGGTGATAAGATTCCGCATGGATATAATGGCCTGTATGAGTCTTCTTTCTATAAACTGAGAAATGTAGGTTACCATCTGGTTGGCGAAGAATTAGAAGATCTAAAAAGACTAACTGCTTATTTGATTCTACTTCTAGGGTAAACATGATCCTAGGATGAAGTGCGTTTAACTTAGTGAGAAATTGTTGAAGTTCATCCGAAGAGCCATTCCATACAGCAAAAATGTCATCGACATATCTGAACCAATGAGTAGGTCTGGGAGAAATGTTGTCAAAGATACGTTGTTCAAAATGTTCGAGGAGAAAGAGGATTGCCCATTGCTGTTCCTTCAATTTGTTGATACAACTTATTTTTAAAGGAAAAATAACCAGAAAGTATTACAAAATCAAATACGTTTACAATGTCTGAAGGAAATTCCTGTTGTAGTAATTCAATGCTTTCATAAAGAGGCACATTTGTAAATAAAGAAACAACATCTAAAGTGATCATGATATCAGAAACGTCCAAATGAAGATCTGAAATTTTATTTTTGGAATGAAAAGTATTTTTTATATAAGTATCAGTTCTTCTAGTTGAAGAGGAGAGTAAATTTGATAAAAATTTTGAGATTTTGTAAGTAGGGCAACCTATACAATCTACAACTGGTCTTAACGGAATGCCTGGTTTATGAACTTTTGGAAGACCATACAATCTAGGCGGACGACCGAAGAAGGTTTTAAATTTTTTCTTTTGATCTTCATTCCATGTAGATACATTATCTATAAGAGAATCAAGTTTCTTCAATTGACTCCGGGTAAATTTTTTCCTTTAAAAATAAGTTGTATCAACAAATTGAAGGAACAGCAATGGGCAATCCTCTTTCTCCTGCTATCTCTAATTTCTTTATGGAACATTTTGAACAACGTATCTTTGACAACATTTCTCCCAGACCTACTCATTGGTTCAGATATGTCGATGACATTTTTGCTGTATGGAATGGCTCTTCGGATGAACTTCAACAGTTTACCCCAGAAGTAGAATCAAATAAGCAGTTAGCCTTTTTAGATCTTCTAATTCTTTGCCAACCAGATGGTAACCTACATTTCTCAGTTTATAGAAAGAAGACTCATACAGGCCATTATATCCATGCAGAATCTCATCACCATCCCAGTCAAAAAGGCAGGAACTATTAAAACACTGGTTCATCGGGCCCATTCCTTTTGTTCTTCAGACGATCTTTTACAGAAAGAACTACAATATATAACTTCTTCCTTTCTATCTAATGGTTATAAGAATTGCTTCATTAAAAGAACTTTGAGTAGTTTTAATACGTCTTCTTCTTCAAACACAGAAGAAATAATGCGCATTCCTATCCCTTATGTACAAGGCATCAGTGAATGTATAGCAAAAGTTTTAAAACCACTGAATATTTTTGTTGCCTTTCGACCGTTTAGAAAAATCTCCACCTTTCTCACTTCTCCTAAGGACAAGCTTCCACATCTTAATCATCCAGGTGTCTACCAGATTCTGTGCTCTTGTGGATTATCTTATTTCGGACAAACGGGAAGATCTGCTTCTATTCGGCTAGAAGAACACCAATCTTATATTGAATACTTTAAACCTGAAAAGTTTGGACTTGCAGAACATGCCATCTTCACTAGACATAGAGTTCATTGGAGAAAGACAAGAGCTCCACAAAAGTCAGTTCCTCATGGAACGCCTTTATAAAGAAACATGTGAAACTCTACTTCATTCTCCAAACCTAAACAGATCCGACAGCTTATGTCTATCCCCTTTATGGGAGATGGTACTTTACAAATCAGCTAATCTTTCCTAACTTTTTATTGTATTGATTTTTTTTTTATATTTTTTTAAAAAAAATTTTTTTTAGGAAATTTATTGACCTTTTTAGTTATCTTACACCAGCTACTTAGGTGGCGCTTTTTGGAATTGTCAGTTATTGTTTAATTTGAGCTTAATATGTACTGAAGATGCCTGTGACATACAGGCGAAAATTATACTATTAAATAATCTTTGTACGTGAGTTTTTTCCGTTATTAATTTTGTATCGATTTGAAAGTTTATATTATATTACTAACCTTCTATCAACAATTTTCTTCAAAATTAGTCTGTTATCTGTCAGTCTTCTTGTCTGTTACTCAGTATTCTTGTGAAGCGTCTTTAGGTGGAGGACGAATTTCACTTCTCGGCATAAGAACACCACCCGGCTTACTGAAGACCTGAAGTGGTTTGAAAAAATTCAATGTTTGGTCTCTACAGGCAGGGGTTCCCAACTATGTAAATATATAATAAAAATAGAAAAAAAAAGAAAAAAAAAGAAGAAAATAAAATCTTAGCCTACCCATGAAACCAATCGGCTATAGGTTACAACCTTTCATGAATGGAAGTCACATGAAAAAAAAAAGTATATAAACAGGGTGATCAAAATTGAAGTATCCCTGTTAAGGCTTGTGGGGCAACACCCAGTGATCCAAATGTTGCGAAACTTTGCAGGACTATATCATGCATCATGCGAAAGCAAAGTGATATCTGAGAAAAAAGAAAAAGAAAAAGTAATTCCAAAATTCATCACCAGGGGATGTTAACATTAACTGCATGGAATTTTCATATCACACAACTTGGCAAGTGCCAGGAGAGTTTGAAAAGATGGTCATGAGATTTTTCCCTTTGTTCTGGTCATTAATACCATCCACAGTGATGCCACTGACTTTGTCCTAAAAGTGTTTTGCTTGTGAAGCTGTACTATCTAAACTAGTGGTTCCCAATCTTTTCCCACTTGTGTACCCCCTTTTAAACCCATTTCTATAAATTGTACCCCTTGTTTTTAAAATAGCTGTTTTTAAATACTGACACTTTTGTTCAGTGCCTATCTTAATGTAAAATTGTTTACTTTACTTGTTTTTCCACCATTACTGATTATTTTTCGTATACCCCTGAATGGCCCAGCACATACCCCTGGGGGTATGCATACCACCGATTGGGAACCAATGATCTAAACAACTACAATGCTGTTGCTGCACTCTGCAAATTTTGCTGCCTGAACAAATCTCGATGAGGTATGCTATCTGGATGCTGTGTAGCCATGGATGATTTTGTGGGGAAAGGCTCACTTTCCCTTGAACGGAGCTGGAATACCTACAATTGCAAGGTATGGACTATGCAAAATCTGCATGCAATCCAACAAATTCCTCCTTTGCATTCACCCAGAGTTATTGTCTGATGCAGGTCTACAGCTTCATTTATCATTGGATCATTCTTCTTCTTTTTTGAGGACATTTTTCAGTCAGGTCCTGTGATTTGATGAGAGGTATCACAATATGATAAACAATTTTGTTGTGCCACAGCTACAGCAGTGCCTTGCATAAGATTCACTCATTTTCATGCAGGATGGGGTCCCTACACACAGTGGTCAATCCATACAGGAAGTTTCAAGAACATTTCATGGAAGTGTGATCAGCCATGCGTTTCCCACTGCATGGCCACCTCATTTGTCTGATTTGATCCCCTGTGACTTCTGGCTCTGGAATTTTCTCAAAGACAAGTTTTTTGTTATGTTGCTCACACCCATGAAAGGTTATTCTGTAAACTTATAGTACATTTTGTACCGAGGGTGGACAAAGGATTTTTTTCCTATTTTTATCAATCTTTACATATATATATATTGTATTTTTCATTTATTTTTTTACATAGTCTGGAAACCCTGCTCTAGAGATCAAACATGGAACTTTTTCCAAGCCACTTCAGACCTACAATAAGTGGGGTGTGATCTCACATGAGATGATGACATTCTTCTTCCACCTAAAAACAATCACGAACATCCATACTCACAGTGGGATTCGAACCTGCAAACTAATGGTTGGAGAGTGGGAATGCTAACCACTCAGCCAACTAAGGTTTATTGAGATCATCCTAATAACTTGCCAGCACTGAAAGACAGCATAATGCAGCATGTGGGCAACATAAGTCCTGACCAGCTGCATTCTTCCATTGAACACACTGTACAAAGGATGCAGTTTGTAGCATAAAGGGAGGGATAGCAGTCTGAACAGTACAGCCAGTGAATGCATAATGGAAGTAAATAAAAATGTATTATTTATGCTTGTTTTGCTTTTCTATTTCTTACATATACACAGAAAAGTTACTATGTCTACATTTGGTACATCACACAGCATCCCCAGTGGTGAATTTTGGAACTACTCCCCCCCCCCAGATATCACATAATATATTCCTACAAAGTTTTGGCAGATCACTGTGTGGTGCTCCATAAGGCCTTAAACAGAGATACTTTCATTTATTGCCATATATATATATATATATATATATATGAGGATGAACAGCCTATTTTTCTACCCACTGCAGGGTGAAGACCTCTCCCATTAAGGGAGGTTTTTGGGTCTACTACTCCTATGGTGACCCAGTTTGTATTGGGAGAATGTATCTATACTTGGGTGAATGAATGTATAAAGGTGGAAGACAATCACAAACGTTCATGCCTACGTGGGATTCGAACCCGCAGCCTCTTGGCTGGAGAGTGGATACACTAACCACTCGGCCAACCAGGCCGACATATACAGGGTGTTCAGGATAAATTTGACAGTTTCGTAAGGAAAAAGAAAATCTTCTTTGTATCTATTAAATTTAATGAATTGACAAAAAAACATTACAGGCAGAGTTAATTACAATACTATCAACAAGATTTACTCAAAATAACCACCATTAGCATCGATCACAGCTTCAATTCTGCTTCGGAACCTCGAACAAGCTGATGCTACAGTCTCCCTGGGAAGGGCCGCAAAAACTGTTTTAATTTTATCCATTAACTGGGCTTTTGTATTACTGGAAGTGCGATTGGTGTCTTTTTCAACTGCGCCCCATACAAAATAATCCATGGGGTTAAGGTCTGGGGAGTTTGGAGGCCAAACATTTGGACTGGTGAAGTCGTAGAAATTTTCAGACAACCATTTTTGACTTTTCCCAGAGGTGTGGCAAGGGGCCGAATCCTGCTGCCATACATACGGCCTACCATTGGCTACCCTTGTTATCCAGGGCTTGACTACAGTTAGCAACTCCACGAACAAAGCCCGAATTCCAATGCCAGGGTTCTTCAACACCTGTTCCTGCAGATTTGCGAGGAATTCTGCTGTACGAACGCAATCAGATCGTCTGCTAGGGATCTTTCTTCTTGCTACATCCTCGTAGTCACCATTGCAAGTCTCTAGTTCATGCCTGATTGTTTTTACTGTATTCAGGGAGCATTGGGCAGCAGTCGTAATATCCTTATTTTGATGGCGGGCACGAATCATCATGATACAAGTTATTCTCTTCCATGATTCAGGTGGGTTCCAGCTATCCATCCTTTCTGACATCTTGTATATGAATGAAGAAGGGTCCAAACTTTTAAATGAAGAGAAGTGTGTGTTAATACATGTAACTTACGGAAAAATATAATTAATTATAAATATGTCAAATTTATCCCGAACACCCTGTATATATATATATATATGCATGGAGGTTCATTTATTCAGTTGTTACACATCTTTTTTAAAAGAATGACATAAACCAAGAGAAAAGGAAAAAGGTTTAACACAAGACTAGTTTCAGCTTTTTACAGCCTTCTTCAGGTGTTTTTATAAAAAAAGAAAAAACATTAAACATTGAAGCTAAAAACTGTGAATAGCACACGAAAGTCACTATACATATTTAACATGAAAATGTTGTAGTTAATGTATTCAAAGCTGTTCCTTTGTTGGCCACATTGTTGGATGAGTGCGTGTGTATAGCATCTAGTGAGCACCAGTATTTGATCACAGCAGAATGACAGTTTGGGAGGTTGTAGCTTAAATTATTATTTAAATGTACAGGGTTGAGGATGATTTCTCTAGATTCTACAATTTTTCTCTCCAATTCGTCATGGCAACCGAAAATGTTATTTTCAGTTGCCATGGATTGTACGACAATGGTTTTCATCATCAGAATTGGCCAAAAAAAAGGATATGGCTGGATAAAACACTGGCACGTGTTCTCTTGTAAGCGATGTCCCTCCTGTGCTCCTCCATACGCAATTCAATAGACTTGTCTGTCTGGCCAAAGTAAGGAATGTCGCAGTCACACCACATATCTTGTACACACCGGGATATTTTAGATTATGATGGCTAGGCTTTGGATGGCTCACTAGAGAGCGGATCATAGGAAGTGGAGTAAATAAAGTTCTAATGTTATTTTTTTTTGAGAACCCTGGCTAATTTTTGAGAGACTGAGCTTATCTATGGTATAAATATATTGACTTTAACATTGTTCATTTCTTCAGTATGGTGACTAGGAGGATTAAAAAGGTATTTTTTAGTAATTTTTTGAGAATAACCATTCTGTCTGAAAGTAGATCTAAGAAAATTGATTTCTTTACGAAGCTCATCTGGGTCGTCAAGAAGAGAGCGTGCTCTATGTCCCAAGAAATAATTCCCAGTTTCTGAGGAGAAAAACTGTAGAATCTAGAGAAATCATCCTCAACCCTGTACATTTAAATAATAATTTAAGCTATAACCTCCCAGACTGTCATTCTGCTGTGTTCAAATACTGGCGTTCACGAGATGCTATATGCATGCACTCACCCAACAATGTGGCCAACGAAGGAACAGCTTTCAATACGTTAACTACAACGTTTTCACGTTAAATATGTATAGTGACTTTCCTGTGCTGTTCACAGTTTTTATCTTCAATGTTTAATGTTTTTTCTTTTTTTATAAAAACACCTGAAGAAGGCTGTAAAAAGCCGAAACTAGTCGTGTGATACTATTAAACCTTTTTCCTTTTCTCTTGGTTTATGTCATTCAATTCTTTTAAAAAAATATGTTTAACAACCGAGTAAATGAACCTCCATGCATCTATAGCCTTCATGATGAGGCTTCTCTTAATAATAATAAAAGAAACTTCAACAAAACACTGAAGAAGATAGGACTGAATGTCAACAGGTTAGTCTTTCTGAAATGCTGTAAATTCCATGCAGTCTTTCCTAAGTTTATATCTTTTAAAGAGAATATTACAACCGAACATGCCAAAAGAATCTATCACAAAGCAAAGTTAGACCTTCTTGCTGAAAGAATATTCGACACAAAACGTACTCTCACTTTTTTGTTTGCCAAAAAAAGTACATTATCTTAAATACTTGAAAAATCTCTAGACAATGAAAGTTGGCATCTCTTTAGTATGCATAGTGAATTTCAAGCAGCCCAAATCCAATATAACAACAAATTAAAACTTATTAGGAAATTTGAACCCCTAAAAAGAGTACAAAATAACCTGAACTTCTCAAAACCCCACATCAACCCTGACAAAGTTGTCAAAATTAATAAATCATCTCATATCCTTTCAGATGCAGAAAAAGGTATCCTTAGCAAGGGTTTAAATTTTATTCCTTTTCCAAAATCTATCCCAAAAGAATCACTCCTCACCAAGATAGAAAAAGCTGCTTCCTTCCTCCCTTCACAAGATGCATAACTTCTCCATATTGAATCCATCTTTATCATCAACAATGCTAAACCACTCACAGATAACATCTCTTTGTCAGAACGACAGGCTCTTAAGAGTTTAAAAAATAATTATCCTTCCCACAGATAAAGGCAATGCCACAGTTGTCCTTAACTTTGAAGATTATAAAAATAAGATGCTTGAATTACTACAGAGCGACACTTACTCAATTCTTGAGAGAGATCCCACTCGTGAACTTCAAAATCGTACAATTTATTAAAAACAACTTCTGAACTGTCTAGAAACAATTGCCTTTCTCTTTGCTCTCTCCATCAGCTTATGCCACGCATATATAGAGTTCCCAAGATCCACAAGGAAAATACCCCACTTCATCCCATTGTTGAAGGCATTGATTCACCAACATACAACCTTTCAAAACATCTTGCAAAATACCTCAAGTTTTTCCAGCAAGTCTTTGTCTTTTATTAATAACTCTACGGATTTTGTATCATACATTAAGGATATTACTGTTCAAGAAAATGAAATCATGGCTAGCTTTGACATAGTACCCTTGTTCACAAATGTTCCTACAGACAAAGTCCTGACACTACTCAAAGATAAGTTATCCAAAAAGTTAGCCTTACTTACTCATTGCATCAAGATTTCAGGCCACCATCTACAAGCAAAATCATGGTCTAGCAATGGGTAATCCTTTATCTCCTGTACTTGCCAACATTCATCTGGAAGATTTTGAAGTTAAAGCTATCTCTTCCTGTTCCTCAGCACCTAGATTTTGGAAATGATATGTGGACGATGTTTTCCTCTTTTGGAGACATGGACGTGATTCTCTCCTGGATTTCCTTGAACATCTCAATTGTCAACACCCGAATATCCAATTCATGGCTGAGTTTGAAACTAATGGTTCCCTGCCTTTCCTGGACGTGAAACTGACCCGTTCTTCTGAAAAACTTAAAATTTCGATGTACAGAAAACCTACACACACACACACACACCAATAGATATCTCCATAGTCAGTCCCATCGTTTCCCTCCTCAGAAACTTGGAATTATTTCTACTTTGGGACATAGAGCTCGCTCTCTTCTTGATGACCCAGATGAACTTCATAAAGAAATCAATTTTCTTAGATCTACTTTCAGACTGAATGGTTATTCTCAAAAAATTACTAAAAAATACCTTTTTAATCCTTCTAGTCGCCATACTGAAGAAATGAATAATATTAAAGGCAATATATCTATACCATACATAAGCTCAGTCTCTCAAAAATTTGCCAAAGTTCTCAAAAAATATAACATTAGAACTTTATTTACTCCGCTTCCTAAGATCCGCTCTCTAGTGAGTCATCCAAAGCCTAGCCATCACAATCTAAAATATCCCGGTGTGTACAAGATATGGTGTGACTGCGACATTCCTTACTGTGGCCAGACAGACAAGTCTATTGAATTGTATATGGAGGAGCACAGGAGGGACATCGCTTACAAGAGAACACGTGCCAGTGTTTTATCCAGCCATATCCTTTTTTTCGGCCGATTCTGATGATGAAAACCATAGTCATACAATCCTTTGGGATAGATCTAACAATATTCTCGGTTGCCATGACGAATTGGAGAGAAAAATTATAGAATCTAGAGAAATCATCCTCAACCCTGTACATTTAAATAGTAATTTAAGCTACAACCTCCCAGACTGTCATTCTGCTGTGATCAAATACTGGCGCTCACGAGATGCTATACACATGCACTCACCCAATAATGTAGCCAACGAAGGAACAGCTTTGAATACATTAACTACAACATTTTCACGTTAAATATGTATAGTGACTTTCCTGTGCTGTTCACAGTTTTTATCTTCAATGTTTAATGTTTTTTCTTTTTTTTATAAAAACACCTGAAGAAGGCTGTAAAAAGCCGAAACTAGTCTTGTAATACTATTAAACCTTTTTTCTTTTCTCTCAGTTTATGTCATTCAATTATTTAAAAAAAAAAAAAATATATATATATATATAAAATTACAATGAAAAGAACAAAATTGCCAAAGTATAAATGAAATTTACAATGTTTAAATATGGTTTATGATGAAACTATCATGAAACAACTAACAAATTATTCTGTAGTAGGAGCATATATAAACATTTGGGCAAAAAAGGAGAGAAGAAAACAATAAAACTCTTGGTTCACTATAACATATCAGATTAGATTAATTAGATTAGATTTATTTCCTAAAAAATATCATTCTTAAGTACTGTTTCTTCAAGTTCTGGTTCATGAGGCTTAATGGTAAAAGTATTTTGGCATTTCTTGCATTATTTCCAAGTATAGTGAAATAAAAGTAAGATACAAGTAATCCAGACGTGAAGTGACTTCATGCGCAAACTTTGTTTGCTTACACTTGGATAAAGAATGAAACCAAGAATAAAATTTCTTGGCATCTTTAATTTATTCAATAACCAAGTAAAAAAACTTTCAACAAGTTCCTATATTAGATTTTATCTGCAGCCATTTTTTAAGTGGTCCCTGGACCATGTATAGAGAATCCGCAGACATTTACATATAATGCATTCCACAGTATAAATGGGGTTCACTCTGGAATGATAGGTAATAACTAACAATGATTACAATTCACAGTAAGTTTTATGTTGGGTGTACACTATTCCTAGTAAATACAAAAAAACTGGTGCTATATGTAAGGTGTATATGAAGTATTATTATTATTACATGAACATCTTCCTGGGGTCTAAAGACGCATCACAGGAGGCCAACCAATCTCGTTCACTGACAGTGCATTCCTGACCGCCGCCAGTTACCCATTCCGCATATTCATCACTTTCCAAGAAAAATATATTGTATTCATTCATTCTCTTAGTAACATATTATTATTTATTATTATTTGACACCTCTAGAGAGCCCAAAGACTCATCGAGGGAGGGCACCTGCTCTACAACTCTGTCTCCACCACTCTATCCACCAACTGACTGCAACTACACCAATGCCATCTACCACCGACCACCACCACTACTACTATTTCCATAGACAATCACAAACATCCATGCCCACGGTGAGATTCGAACCCGCAGCCCTTTGGCTGGAGAGCAGATACGCTAACCACTTGGCCAACCAGGCTTACAACTTCCAGAGGTATATCCTTATCCTCATTCAGTTGCATATTGGAAATTTTCTTTGGCATGTGATCTAAAAGAAACTTTTAGTAACTTATATGTTTCAATTACATCCCTCCTTTCTCTGCTTATCAGCTAAAATTTAACCCACAAACCTTCAATCTGTCCTCATTTTCAATGTTAAGTCCAGAAACCAGTCACCATTTTGGTCATTTGTCTGAATCCTTTCCACCACTTCACCATCCCAAGGTGACCAAACCTTCACATAGATTTGATCACCTGGAATGCAATCTTTTGAGCCATTTTGCCCCCCACTTTTTGCAATATATTACTATTATATGTGTATCTCCGTCCACGCGGTTAGCCTAGTGGCTATGCGCTTCGCAACCATATGCCCGGGAAAGGAGTGTCCTAGGTTCGATTCCCGTCGTTGACGTGAGGAGCTGAAGGATCTTCCTCAGCCATAGCCAAGTTAGCCAGTCTTGGGCGTGGACAGCAGGGTTTTTTCCCCAGTTTATTCTGGGGTTTTTCATCCCACAAAGCAGGCAAAATTGGCCTTGAGAACTCAACACTACAGGCCATAGGATACACCGGGGCATAAGGCTGACCACCTTATCCTGTAAACGGAGTGAGGTCCGATGATCAATGGACCCTCGACACTGCAAGGTAAAAGAGGGTATAAGGATGATGATGATGATGATGATGATGATGATGTGTATCTCCATGGAGTCAAAAGGCATCGTGAAACACCCACATTAACCATTATTCACTCAATCCATTCCACTCATTCCCCACTCTCTAAGCAAAATATTTTATCCACACACCATTACTAACCACACTCTTATAGACCTTCCAGTGGTGATCTCTAGTCCACTGCTTACTGATCATGTATTAAAAAATTTCTTTTCTGTCACACTTATGCAGTATGGTGCAAAAAAGAAAAAACAGTACTGAACTTTGACGCCCGCCTTCAGTATATGCGCTATGAGATATGCCATTCGACTGTATGCACTTTAATAGAAGAGCACGTGTGGAGTCTATGCCATTACATTTAGTTGTAGCAATGGTATTGACGTTGGAAGAAAAGACATTTGCTGTTGAGCATTATTTTCATTCATACAGAGTTGGTAGAGCAAATGGTCCAAGCCTACAATATATTTGTGAGCAGTCTGTTCATTATTTCCTTAAGTGGGACTCAAGTAACAACATCATCATTGCCTTAATCGAGAGGTTCTGATGTACCAGGAATGTTCTGCTGGAACATTCCTGGTACATTCAGGGAGACCATGAACTGTTAACACAAATGAGAATCACAGGTGTGTGTGCTGGAGCAAGTGTTACAGTCCCAAAAACACAGTCATCGCCAAACAGCAGTAAAACTTGGGATACCAAGGCAGTCACTACAGAGAATCATTAAAGAACTGGGTGCCTTTTCGTACATCATAGGTGGATCAGTGTTTAACAGCAAATGTAATGCAATGCAATGCACGGTGGGAATACTGTGCACACGTCTATGAAGATCCATCCTTCTTCCATAATGTCTGGTTCTCAGAGCAACTGCATTTCCATCTAAGCAGTCACATAAACAGATGAACCTACATGTTTCTTTGTTTCTAGAGACCTGAATTTGTCCAAGAGAAACCTCTTTACAGTGAGTAAGTCACCGCATGGTGTGCAGTTTCCAGCCATGGCATAATTGGGCCTTACTTCATTGAAGATGGTGGTGTAACTGTGACCTCGAATAGCGAATGCTATATCGAGAATGTGTTGGTTCCATTCATCCAGGATTTGCATAGGATGCGTCATGCAAAATACATTCCATTTCATGCACAGGTATTTCCAACAGGTGGAAATACCTGTGCATGAAATGGAATGGAACAACCTGTCACACATCACATGGTTTGAGGGTCTAATTATCAGAACACTTCCCTGGGAGCTCATTTCAAGGTTCACAGAATTCCCATATCCTTCATGTTCTCCTGATCTCACATCACCTGATGCGTACGTTTGGAGTATTTTGAAGGAATGAGTATTCCACCATTACCTGCCTTCAAACCTTGATGAACTAAAGGAAAAATTACACGATATATATCCAGTAGATGTCCCAACCCTTGTTCTCCAAGATGATAGAGAATGTTTGCATGCACTATGAAACCTGTCTTGAAAGACAAGATGCCCATTTTGAGCATGTAATCTACCATTGTTAATGCTTTATTCGACCAAGATTCCACAGATGGTTGTGGATGTACATATCATTATGAGCAAACATATATTTCTTTGTTAATAAACCTGTTTACTCCATAACGCATATTACTGCAGTTATTCAGTACTGTTTTGTTTTTTTGTACCATACTGTAGTATCCCTTCAGTAACTTATACGTTTTTATCATATCCCCTTTTCACTTCTGCCAACTAAATTTCTCCAATCCACAAACTTTCAAATCTATCTTCATAGGGAGCATTCCACAGACCTGTCACCAGCTTAGTCACTCATCTATGTATCCTCTCTATCACTTCCTGATCCCTAAGAAACCTAAGCTGACCAAATCTGTGCACAGGTCAAGATACAGCCAAACCATAGCCTTATAAAGAAAGATAATCCTATCTGTCCATTCCTGAATTTTACCTGTAACCAACTTTTCCAATACTTTAATCACCACTCATGAGATACTAATATCCTCTGAAATTTAATTTCCATCCCACCATCACCACCAAATACCTATTTGGTATTTTACCAAATACCTATTTGGTAAAAATTATAGACCAATTAGTATCTTAGAGTAGTGGTATTGGAAAAGTTGACAAAATTCAGGAATGAGTAGGTAGGGATACAATATTCTATGGGGAACAGTAGGTTTTGTGAAGGGAGGTCTTGTCCTGTCTTAATAATTTGCTCACTTTCTACAATAAAAATAGTTGAGCTGTGTAAGGGAAATTGCTACATAGTTTGTAATTTACAAAGGCATTTGATAGGATATTGCATGGAACCCTATTGCATCACTTGCAACAAATAGAGATGGACACAAAGATGGTGGCATGGATAAGAGGATGGCAGATGGACAGATATCAGAGAATTGTATATGGTGCATTTGAATCAGAGAATGCATGCCACAAGGCTCTGTACTTGGGGGTGCTAACATCCAATTTGAATTTATATATTGTGAATAATTTGAGGGGAAAGATCTCCTCAAATTCCCAGTTGTTTTCTCATGCTGCTGGACTAGTGAGGTCAGTAATTAATAAATATGATGGAAAGATCCTTCTGGATTATGTAAATAAACTGACACTGTGGGAAAAGGATAATGGTTGCCAGTTTAATATGACAAAGTATAAGATTGTATATTCTGGACTGAAGAGATCTTCACTGATTTGCAATTCAACTATTTCTTCTGCTTCTGTCACCTCCTTACCATCAGCATTCATTAAAGTTATCCTTCTGTAATCATTATTACTTTTCTTCGTAACACAGCAAAAGAATTCTTTGTGATTTACTATGGCCTGCTTGGCTAATTTTCTCACATAATATGATTTTGCCTTCCTCGCCATGCTAGTCACCTTTCTTTCCTTTGCTCTGTTCTGCTCATGAACCTAGTGATTGCCTTTCTCATTATATTGCAGCTTCCATTTAATGATGCTACTCATCCATTTAATTCCCACCTGATTTATACTCCTTCCCTAAATTCATTTTGCATGCATTACTAAGATTCTTCCCTTGCAGTTTTTTAAGCCATGGCAATGCTCCAAGCTGCTTCCTGAGTTTATCATCATCATCATGAAAATTTCACAGGTCAAGGATGCATGATCACTCTCATTTGGAGGTAAAGTGTTTGAAGAATTTGTCCATGATTATGGACAAATTCTCTGATGCTATCACCAGATCCCTTCCATCACATGCTGTATTAAATAATTCTCAGCAGCTGCATAAATTCCATTTCCTTCTATGTGTGTGCTCTTTCCTTCCTCTAATTATTCCCCAAGTCTTCCTTAATGATTATCCACCCTTTGTTCATTGAGCTAATTTCCTGATACATGTTCTTCACATCATCTTTTGTATCCCTGCCTATAACAACCATCAACAATATATTTTGTCCTGTTGACTTTGTTCTATGAAAACATAAAGAAATAATACAAATTCATACATTTATTACATTATTTCTTCAAGTGCAAGCATGCAAAGCTTAATAAGATGGAAAAGTTTCAATGAATAGATGAAATAAAACACAATTTCCATCTTTCACCAAATAGTAGTAGTTGCTTCAGATGCTCAATATCTGTGATTTTAATTTCATATGCCTTATGAGGTATCCTCAGAAAAAATAATCTAAAAGGGTTAAGATTTAGAGAAATTATCTTACAATCCAATGGAAGGAATTACACTCCAAAATAAGATCATACTGCAGTGAGATGGTGCTCCATGTTTGGAATCATCTCAGAAACCTTCATCGATCAAGTCAAATTTGTGGCATTAACTGATCATCTAATATTGTCAGATATGCTTCATCAGTTAAGATCATCATAGAAGAATGCTCCCTTAGACACTCATCACCAAAGGACAACACAAAACATTACTACCTTGTCTGCTCCTTGCTGTCTGGTAGTTAAGAACCACCATGGATTTTCTTGAGACTAGTATCTACAATGATGCCCATTTACTTCCTGGTTCAAATAAAACTGACTATCACTAAACATGCACTGTACAGTGAAACTGAAACCTTCAACTAAAAAATGATACTGCAGATGTAAGTTGTTGATAAGGACAAATGGATAGCAATGTTCAGTCTTGTAAAAGCTGTCATACCAGATATACAAATATCAGTTACAGACAGAATTAGTGTAACTAATTTGGAATATATAACAGAATAAGCAAAGATGTATGGTAGGAAGCCAGTTGAATAAATTTTAAAAATTAGAAACTACAGATGACATGAGAAAAACTAAGGAAATGAATAGATGGCATCAGTATTTCAACATCATCAGCATGTAGAAATGTGAGAACAGAGTCAGAACTGGTTACTAAAACAGAATGGGTTGTTGTTGTTTTTGATGCCGTTTAAACTGCTGAGGTAACTAAGGCTATGAGGCCAGTGTGTTATGGCTGTGAATTGCATGTACTTCTGGCTGGTTTGCCTGTTTTGTCAAATAAAAAACACCCAAGTTTCCTGAAGAAAACACCCTGCTACTTTCATATGAGACTAACTTACCTTCAGATAAAAAGTCCTAATAAAGGTTCTTTGTATCTTAGATGGGATTCAAAACAAACAGCATCAACAATGCTGAGTGAGTAAGCAAGAAAGGAAAGGAAAGAGTAGCAAAACAAGTGTCTGATGCTAAGGGCAGGGAAAAAATCCAGAGGATGACAATGACCTAAGTGAACTGATGCAGTTATAAGTGCCTTAGAAGATGTAAAATCTGACATTTTATCAGATTTTACATTTTAGTCTGAAAGATCTGATATACTGGTGTCCTGACAAATAAGATGAATTTGGGGGTAAACTTTTGTTTAGAAGTATAGTGCTACCATAGTAATTTTCATCCCTTGAGGATTTCCCAGAATCTGATGATGACAATATCTGTACTGTAACTGGTCGCTTACAAATACAGTAAAATTGAGTATAAAGAAGAAAACATATCGCTCGCCAATTTTACCATTGATTATTGATTGAGTTTTTCATGACAATTCCAAAATTAGTTGTTTTGACTGCAAAATTTATATTCTAGTCAAACTTGAAGAACTGAAATTTTACAAAAGCAATAAATAAATTTCAGAAATTAAAATAGTTATTTTTACTTTTGTTGAAAAGCAGGTGACAACCCCACTCATAATCATAATAAATTTAGTTTAATCCTTTATCCAAGTGAGAGCAAACAAAGTTTGCACCTGAAAATATCTTCAGGACTGAATATGGTGTTGTACTATCTTACCTGGGTAAGTAGTACAACACCAGGCAACTCATAGCAAAGGTGGAGCAAGCTACCAACACTACTATCCCAGTATCTCCCATAATGCAAAACATCTATCTGCTTGCAGATATGTATAATGTTATGCACTAAGGGATTGGCCACTACCCAGACTAGTTTCGACCTTTATTGAGGTCTCTTCAGTGGGAGCCAGGCCCAGAGTTGGAGATACCAGGCAGAAGCAATAGCAAAGTCATCTTTACCTATAGGAGTTGCCAAAGGTTTGCCACCTTTTTTTTATTAAATTACTCTGGATTTAGATAAAGATGTTGAAAGTTTACCTCTCACTTGGTTAGACTATAATAAATTTAGTTTAATCCTTTATCCTCCTTTATCCAAGTGTGAGCAAACAAAGTTTGCACCTGAAAATATCTTCAGGACTGAATATGGTGTTGTACTATCTTACCTGGGTAAGTAGCACAACACCAAGCAACTCGTAGCAAAGATGGAGCAAGCTACCAACACTACTATCCCAGTATCTCCCAGCCAATCCCTTAATGCATAACATTATACATATCCGCAAGGAGATGTGTTTTGCATTATGGGAGATACTGGGATAGGAGTGTTGGAAGCTTGCTCCACCTTTGCTATGAGTTGCCTGGTGTTGTACTACTTACCCAGGTAAGATAGTACAACACCATATTCAATTCTGAAGATATTTTCAGGCACAAACTTTGTTTGCTCTCACTTGGATAAAGGATTAAACTAAATTTATTATAGTCTAACCAAGTGAAAGGTAAATTTTCCCCTCATAATCATCCACTGATAGATCATTTTACAAGAGGACAGTGTCAATAATACTGTCTTTGTAAAATGTAATAGGGTGCAATCAAATAAGTAACCAGGAAGAAAGGCATTAGGGTGTCCTATTCTTTAACTGAAAAAAGAAGTCCCTTTTTTGAATAATGTGATTCCTATTTTATTACTGCATATTCATGTTTACTCTTTGCAGGGTTAATTTTTATGAACATAATACACAAGATACAGAATAACATTTTAAAATACAGCAAATACTAATGCTGTAATGTGTTATGAATGATAGAGATGTGAATAACTAAGGTTAAGTATGATAGATATGTTGCTGGCTGAGTAGACTTTCCATAATGCATCTGTGGAATCCATGAAGGTTTGTTCTAAAATAATAATAACTAAAAAAGTGAAACTGAGTTAGTTTCTGAGGTTGAGAGAAATATATGATGTTGTAAAAATAATCATATTAAAAATTCTGAATATTTTTACGTATTAATTTTGCTTGTTAGTTTTTGTTTTCATACACGCAGTGTCTGCACTTGTGATGTGCTCGTTACGAAAATAATATGTAAAGAAGTAAAAATATTTAAGTACTTACTAAATTGATTATTTGTATTATTTATAAGAAAGTTTGTTGTGTTTTTAAATGTTGAATTTTGTGTTTATGAAAGACTTTCTTCAGCGCTGGTGGATACAGCGAGTCAGCCATATTTTTACAATGCATAGTTTCTGACGTTGTTGAAGTGCGCATGCTCCCGGAGTGAACTTGATGTTTGATTGACAGCTGACAAGAAAGCGTTGCGTATCCAAGTTACAGTGGTAAACAAGGGAGCGTTCGGAAAGTTTTTTTTTAGAACACTGGCCGAGGAATATTCAAGTTGGGAGGAACTTGATTTTTTGTGTGCGGCAGTTAAAGGAAATTTTATATTGTATTCCGAAAAGGGAATAGTGGAAATAATATGTTTCAAGAAGGAATAAGTAAAGAAGAAGGAAATCTTGAAACTAAGTTTTTATAAACTGGCCGAAGATATATTCAAGTAGGAAGGAACTTGAATTTTTTGTGTGCGGCAGTCAAAAGGAAATTTCATATTGTATTCCGAAAAAGGAATAGTGGAAATAATATGTTTCAAGAAGGAATAAATACAGAAGAAAAAGGAAATCTTGAAACTAAGTTTTTATAAACTGGCCAAGATATATTCAAGTAGGAAGGAACTTGATTTTGTTTTGTGTGAGGCAGTAAAAAAGAATTTTTAAAGGGATCTTGAAAAGAGCCTTAACAGGAAGAGAATAAGACTATGAACATTTTTTTTGTGATTGTAAAGAAAAAGTGTTTTGTCTTAAGAGTAAGTTTGTATTTTTTTAATAAGGCCTTGGATCCATATAATCTGTATTTGTAGTTATGTATTTTACTAGAAGTGTATATATATTGTTTTAAGTTTTATTAAATGTGTTTATTTTGTACTGGGGTTTGAGTCAATGATTAGCTGGATTCTGAAAAAGTGAGTTAAAGTCATTGCACCAATTGGAGTGAACTCTTTGTGCAAATATAATAACATATAGGGACACTCGGAGTCAAAAATAAAAATAATTGTTAGTAAATGAAATATTATTTATAATACACATTATAAATAACTAATGGCGCAGCCTATACAGGATAAATAAATTCATTAAATATTAACAATGGCGCAGTCGACAGGATAATTGGTTATGACTAAACTATTTTAGAATCCAAAAGGCAAATCTTGACTCAAATAAAAAAAAATGGCTACAGAAAATAGTAATATTAGTAGTAAAGTTCCTTCAGTTAATGATGAAGAATTTTTTAGGTTAATAAATCCAACCTTAGTAATACCTTCTTTCTCAGGTGATAGTAGTGAAAGCATAGAAACATTTTTTAGGTATGCAGAAAAAATTAAAGATTTAGGAAATTGGTCAGATTTTCACTTGTTAATTATACTTCGTAATAAATTGTTGGGAAAAGCCAAAACATTCTTAAACACATCTCCTTTACTAAGAGATACTGACAATTATGCAACCTTTAAAAGTTTGCTAATATCAGAATTTTCAAATATAAGAGAATTAGGGCCTAACATTTGGAAGATTCAACAGTGTATCCAAGGTAATAAGGAATCTGTTTCTGAATATTATCATAGATTGTGGACCATTGCTCATGGATTTAATATTTCATCTGAAGAGAAATCCTCTTTAGAATGGTTGCTCTTTAATCAATTTAGGCTTGGCCTCAAGGATAATTTAAAAGAAACAGCGTATAAGAAAAAAGTTAGAAATCTTGAACAATGTTTTGAGCTTGTTAAAGAAAAGGAAGAAAGATTAAGAGATATTTTTCATTCCTCAAGCAATAAGCAAGTAAATTCTTTTCAGCATAATCAACCTCATTCTTCTAGCATTGTGGGTACTGATAAAATGAGAGAAGAAAAGCTTCAAAAGGGTAAAGCTGAAAATAAAAAGAAAAAGTCTAAGGAAACTTCTGTAAATTTTACTAAGGATATTCCAGAATCTGATTCCAGGGTAAAATTACATGATTTGGAAAAATATGAGGAACTGAAAACATTTCTGAGTGAAGAAATAGAAAGACAACAGAGACCCATAGTACAAGGACAGGAACTTCTGTTTAAGATGATGTCGGATTTAACATTATCCAAAAATCTTACAGATAATCAATCTTTTTCTTGTAAATCTGATGGCATTGATAGGAATAAAGCATCTCATAGAAGATACATTCCAAAATGTTTTAGATGCAATAAACAGGGTCATTTTGCTAAAGATTGTTATGTTAGAGATAGATCTTGTTTTCAAAATAAGAAATCAGAGAATAAAGGTAAATCTGGAATTAGTTATTATTCCAATATTATACTGGCAAGGACAGAAATGTCAAACTATTCACTAAACATGGGTAAAGCCAAAGACAGCTATAACCATAAAAGAAAGTTTGATGTAGCATTAGCTCCTTATGCTAATGAAAGTAATCCTTTAACAGTATTACAAGGATTTATTGAAGATGTACCTTGTGAAATCTTACTTGATACAGGTGCACACATTTCACTCATTTCTTATAGCTTATTTAACAAAATTAAATCTCTAATTCCAAATGATATTTCAGTTTTAAGCAATCCAATTAAGTTAAAAGGAATATTTGAATCTGAAATTTCAGCTTATAAGCAAATCAATGTCTTTATTTCAATTCCTTGTTTTCCATTAAAAGTTTCTCATTCTTTAATTGTTCTTCCAGAATCTTCAAATCCAAATGTACAAATAATATTTGGAATTGATTTTCTGAAACGTCATGGGTTTGTGTGTAATTTTGTTGATAATACAGTATCATTGTGTGGAGTAGAATGCTGTTTGGATAGGAAATCAGGTGACAGTGGAAAATTAAAGCAGTCTCCTGAAGTTTTTCTAGATACTAGTGATAGTGATCAAGTATTTAATATTGAAACTCTAAAGAATAAGGATCCTAGTATACAAATTTGGGAAAAGGATAAGATTATCCAAGCTCAGAAGGATGATCTCATACTAAAAACTATTTATGAGGCAGTATTGAAAGAGGAAACTCAACTAGATACATTTTTGAATCTGGAAAACTTGTATTTAGATAAAGATGGGTTACTCTTATCTAGACAAATGGAAGATGGAAAGTTGAAGGTGAAAATATTGGCACCAACTGAAATGATTCCTTGGATTATGTATACTTTCCATGATTCTGACTTAGCAGGACACCAAGGGTTTTCTAGAACTTTGGAAAGAATAAAGGATCGTTACATCTGGAAAGGTATGAAGAGTGATATACTCACGTATGTCAAGTCATGCCATAAGTGCCAAATAAGATCCCCATTTAGAGGAAAAGCTCCTTTACAACCATTTCCAATTCCAACTAGACCATTTCAAGCTGTTGCTATTGATGTAGTAGGTCCTCTACCAATTACTAAAAAAGGAAATAGGTATATTCTAGTAGTCATAGACATGCTAACTAGATTTCCTGAAGCAGTATCAATGAAAGACCAATCTGCAAAAACTATTGCAAGAAAGTTTTTGAATATGATAGTTTGTAGATATGGAACTCCTCAGACCTTACTTTCAGATCAAGGAGCAAATTTCACATCTGAACTATTATTACAGTTATGTAAATTGCTTAATGTTAAGAAGATTTTTACAACACCTTATCATCCGCAATGTAATGGTATGTGTGAAAGACTAAATAGAAACATAAAGCAAATACTTTCAAAGTTGGCAAACACCAAAATGAATGATTGGGATACACATATCTCTCAAACATTATTTGCATGTAGGTCTGCTTTTCATTCTGCTATCAAGGAGAAACCATCTTTTGCATTATATGGTTTTGACCCAGTTTTTCCTAATCCATGAAGGTTTGTTCTAAAATAATAATAACTAAAAAAGTGAAACTGAGTTAGTTTCTGAGGTTGAGAGAAATATATGATGTGATAATGTAATGCTTTGAATGGTCACACAAGTACAACACTGTTCATGACTTATTTTTAACAGTATTAACAACACCAAACAAATTATTTTATAAAAAGATGTGTTATTAACTTGCTTATATTTTGCTGAATTTCAAATCAGCATCATCAGAGCACAACACAGCATGTATATGTGACTGTGAATAAGTGAAACAATACAATACAATTGCTGCACAAATAGATAAAATACTACATAGCCCCATTACTTCTCCCTCCTCTAATACACAGCAATATAACAATACCATTTCTATTCCTTATGTCAGAGGTACATCAGAAAAGATAGCCAAAGTACTAATGAAACATGGCCTTAGCACCACATTTAAACCTCATGTTAAATTAGCAACTTTGATCCACTTGCCTAAAGATAAACTTCACCCTCTAGCACACCCTGGAGTGTATGAAGTTCCTTGTGACTATGACTTGGCCTACTATGGGTAGACAGGAAGATCTGTTAACATCTGCCTGGCAGAGCATATAAAAAAATACATTTGCTACCATTATTATGGTAAGTCAGACTGGCAGACCAAGCTTTGGAGACCCTTTCACACAGGATTAAATGGAAGAAAACTAATGTGCTATTTAGAAGTTGTTACAGATTCGAAAGATTATTTTTTTTTGAGTCAGCCATGGCTATGAAGAATTCTCTGAACCTGAACAAATACGGTGGCATGAATTTGCCAAAAATTTGGGAAATCATAAGAGCAACTCTCACATAGCTGTAATTTTTTTACAACATTAGAGGGTGCCAAAATAGGACATTAGATCTTTTGTCTGGTACAACTGTATTGTACTCAATGTCACATATACATGCCGTTTGTGCTCTGATTACTGATTTGAAATTCAGCAAAATATAAGCAAGTTAAAAAAACATTTTTATAAAATAGTTTGGTGTTGTTAATACTGTTAAAAATAAGTCATGAATAACCATCAGCATCTCAGTTTATCTGTTAAATTAAGTACAACACTGATTTGTAATTAATGAAATTTTCTTTGACAACAGAACCTTTTAAACATTTATGCATCTCAATGGAACTTTTACTGGATGATAACAAAAAAAAAAAATGAAAGACATTATATACAGAGGGGGTTAGTCATCCTTAGTATCTAGATGACTGACACTCCAATCATTATTACATTGGTATCTCTATAGAGCTTGGCAACTGTCATGGGATCTCCACTCTCTGTAATATCAGAATCAGCCTTCATTCTCCACTATATTCAAAATTATCATCCTATATTCTAGCCATGGTTTTCTGAAAAGCATGCCTTGGCAGTCCGAGAAAAAGAAAACAGCATACTGTAAGTGGCTTGAGACAAAAACTACAGCTTCATTCATAGTCTATAGTGAAGCCTGCAATACTTCAAGTACTGCAGGCTTCAATACAAGCTAAGTCTGACTCTGCAAAGACTAATTATTACTATTATTATTATCCAGGCCTCCATGGAGTCAAAAGACTCATCATGGGAGGTCGTTTTTAGGAAACACAAAGTTTATCATACCACTCCTTGAACCCGCTGACTGTTCCCACTCCAACCACTCTCTCAGGCAGTGCATTTCAAGGTTCAACCACCCTCCATGCAAAGAAACCACTCCTCACCCCCTTGCACACAGCCTCCTTTTGTAACTTCCAGGGATGGCCCCTTGTCATCGCTCCTTCCCGCTGTTCCACCAAGTGAAAGAACTCTCCAATGTCTACCCTGTAACTGCCTCTCAACAGTTTAAAAGTCTCGATCATATCACCTCTCCTTCTTCTATCCACCAAACTCTGCAGTCTACATTCCCTCGGTAGATCCTCATAACTCATATTGTACAGTCCTGAAACCATCTTTGTTATCCACCTCTGTACCCTTTCCACAGTCAATTTATCCCCTTCAAATCCTGGGGACCAAATCTGAGAACAATAGTCTAAGTGTGGTCTGATCAAGGTCTTATACAATGGAATGATAACTCTTATCTCTACAGGTCAGTGTCCTTCTCATATAGAAGACTTACCACCTATGCCAATGTCAGTCATGCCTTCTGGTCTCTCAAAAAAGCAGATGATGGCAACTTTTGTCCATCTGTGCTTCCTATGCTTTCTCACCAAAGGGAGTATTACAACTTCACCTCAAGATAAAACTGACCTCCTGGCATCATTCTTCTCATCCAACTCCTACATAGATGACCAAGGCAAATCATATCCTCTTCACTTGGAACACTATCACATGTGTGACCTTCCAGAAAGACAGAAGAATCTTGAACAACCTGGTTACCATAAAGATTTCTGGTCCTGATGGAATCCCACCAATTGTGCTTTAAACTCCAGAACTAACATCTAGTCTTTATTATCTATACACTATACTATACTCAGCTGGTATCCACCTTACGGCATGGAAGCAAGCCCATAGAAAGCCCATTCAAAAAAAATAAGTGTCTGTCTACCACTAAACTATTAATCTATTGCCCTCACCTCAGTGTTGTCTGAAGTATTAGAGAACGTCATCAACAGTCAGCTTCTATGACACCTGGAGAATGGTCAATTAATTGCTAATCTATTGTGGATTTCTTGATTGGCAAAATCAAGATCACCTGCCTCTGGATATGTGGCATGGATAGGGTGTTTGGAGAAACTTGTGCTATTGCACTTGACATTTCGAACACATTTGATAGGATTTGGCACTGAGGACTTCTCGGCAAATTTCATCTTATGGTATATTTTTTCCTCTCTTTATAACTGCATTACCAGTTTTCAATCAGGTCATTCATTACTTCTGATGGTGGAAGGTATTCTCTCTCTCTTCAGATTTTCCTATGAATATAGGTATTCCTCAGGATCTCTTATTTCACCTACTCTCTTCTTCCTATACATAAACAACCTGCAATGCACAAACATCTCAAAAAGACTTAGTTTTGTCTTTTTTCACGCAAAAAAAAAAGATCTCAGTTCTTTCCCCTTCCCCACTTTTGATGATGTTCAATTTAACAGTCAAGACCAGATCATGCTTCTTAGAGAGAGTCTTGCTCCGAGCCTTTCCTGGCACAATCACATCTTCTATAGCATCCCATGCATAAATATTGAATCCCATTTGCATTAAAAGCCTAGGTGTGCAGTCACATATATGAACACCTTTGAACCCTTTAAACAGATGTACAGATGGTGCAGTGGGTCAAATTCTTAGCATTCCAGTGGTTTTAAACACATACCATCCAGAAGGCGAAGCAGGGTATGCACTGAGACAATAGTGCCCAGAAATCAGACTGTGATTGGTTATTGTGTCAACCAATCCAACTGAAAACTGTCATTTGTCACGAGTTGCTATTTTTGTTTTCAGAGTTTCATCTGTTTTGTTTGCATGAACTGACATGTTTAGGACACAGATATAGATAAGTTTTTAATATATAATTTTTTATAAATAATTTATAACTTTTTTGCCTATATTTACAATGGGAAACAGAGTTGACAATCTACAGGACCTCCCATTTCCTCCTCTTCCAAATTTACTATTATATTTACGCCTTTGAGTAATTCAAACATATCAACCAAATATAGCATTCTCCTTCATTATTGTTTCCTAATATTTCTTAAAACAAACACATTGTCCCCCACTCTGTGCAAATTTGGTTACAATTAATTCAGAAATTAAAGCACTCAAAGTTATCCGACAATTAATTGCATTGGATCAATTAATATGAGCACTGAAGCGCCTATGCACTCTTAAAACATTCATACATCGATGCAATAATATGATTAAATTTATGTGAATTTTGTAGCATGGGTTGCATAAGCTACACGATGCGCACCCAACTGAAATGGACACGTGACACCACTGATGTTAACTGACATGCAGATAATACATACATCACTGTATAACAAGGATTTGTACATGTACAAATCCTCATACATGTACACAAAGCTACATACAGCCTAGATTTAAGTTTTTTATATAATGAAACCTGTGGTGAATTCATCACTAAAAACACATGTATAACCACAGTGATTAGTTTTAATACGTAAATATTTCATCACAAGTATCTCAGGACATCCTCAGTGCAGTAATTCAAACAATACTAGGAATAACATCCAGTAAGAGTGCATGATTACAACGGAATCTCAATACGCATGCAGTGACGTGTTATAGAAGTAAATTAAAATATAACTGAAAATAAATAAAATAAATAAATAAAAATTAAATTAAATTAAAAATAAAAAATTAACATATATAAAGAGACTATTTTACACAGTTTTGTATGACAATTTCCCATACTTTAGGAATAGTAAGAACATCGTTGCGGTTTAAATTTGGTCTGTGTAGTAGGGCTTCACACTTTCTTTATATAGACATTCATGTTTAAATAAAGATCTATGTGAAAGTTTCGACTTTTCCCAGTGGATCCTATGGTTTGGATTTTCAACTCCGTGTTGAGGGAGACCAGATTTCTGCGGTTTGAAAAGATGAATGTGGTCTTGATGTTCCGAGATGCGTTTCTGAACAGATCTACCTGTCTGTCCAAAGTAAGACAAACTGCAGGAGCATGGGATCTCATAAACGCCAGGTAACATCAGAGGTGAGAGTTTGTCCTTAGGAGAAGGTAACAGGCTATAGATCTGGTTGTTGGGTTTGTAAGTAGTGGCAAAATTGTATTTCTTCATAATTTTTGAAAGTCATTTGGAGATGCCTTTGACATAAGGTATGGGAATCCTATTGACTTCTTGTTGTCTAGGTTGATGTGTGGGGAAGTGACTGATGATTTTTTTGAGTTGTTTTAAGATTACATTCATTTAGTATGGCTGTATTTTTGATTATTTCCAGTTCTTGGTTTAGAGATTCTTCAGAGGAGCAGAATTTGTGTGCTCTGTTAAATAGTGATTTAATGATGCAAATTTCTGAGATGGATGATGAGCGGAAGAACTGTGAATGTAGCGACCTGAAAATGTAAGCTTGCGATGGCGATGGAACCATCTTCTTTTCTTTGAATGTGTTTTTCTAGTGTAAAGTTGATGTGAGGGTGAAGAAGGTTTATTTTGTCTAGAAACAGGTGTAATTCATGTTCGGGATGATCCCAGACTGCAAAGACATCATCGACATATCGTAACCAAATTTTTGGTTTGGGTTCAAAAGTGAAAATCTTTTCTTCCAGGTGTTCTAGAAACAGGTTTGCTAAGTTTGGTGATAAAGGAGACCCCATTACTGTTCCTTCTTCTTGCTTGTAAATTTTACCTTTCCAAGTGAAGTAACCAGATGCAATAACAAATTTGAATAATTCAACTATATCAGATGGAAATTTTTTGATTTAATAATTCTATTGTTTCTTTATGGGGAATGTTAGTGAAGAGGGAGACAATGTCGAAGCTAATTAACAAGTCAGTTTTTAACAGTTGAATGTCTTTTATTTTTCATGAAACTCTGTGGAATTTTTGATTGAAGAGGCTGAGTGGCTTATGTGAGGACGGAGAAGGTTAGATAAGAATCTTGATAACTTGCAAGTTGGACTGCCAATAGAATCTACGACGGTAAGTGGAACATTAACCTTGTGAAGCTTAGGTAAACCACAAATTCTAGGGTCTAGCATGGTATGTCTTGAGTTTTTTAGTTATTTCTTCAAGGAGAATTCATCAAATAACTTATTTAATTTCCTGAGTTGACGTTTTGTAGGATCATAATCTAGTTTGGCATAAGTATTACGATCTCGGAGTAGTAAATTCATTTTCCAATCATATGAATTGGTATCAAGAACCACAGTGGTATTTCCTTTGTGATCTGGTAATGATTATATTTTTATTACGTTTTAAGGAGGTAAGAGCTTTCAATTCTGATGGTGGGATATTTAAGTGCGAAGGTTTGGCATAATAAATTATTTTTGTTACCTCGAAACGAAGTCTTGGCTTCAATACTTGAAAGATGGCAAATATTTCTCTCTATGTTATGTATAAAATCTAAATATGGGAAACATTTAGGTGAAATTGAAAAATTAAATGTTCTCTTGCCAGAAAATTTAATTCGTCTGTGGTTAGGGGACGGTTAGATAAGTTGACTACCCATTTTTCAGTCGGTAATTTGTTAGCGATCTTCTTAGAACGATTTAGTAAGTCGAGGTATTTATTATGTAGATGAATATTGCTTTTATCAAAAGCTTTCATCCTTGAATTTTTTGAGACACTTATAATCAATTGTAGTAGATCTTGATTTAACATATTTGATAATTCTCTAGTTCAGTAATTTTTAATGTTGCCAATTCATGCTTAGAAACTCGTAACTGATTAAGTAGTAAGGAATGGCTTGCTTTCTGATAGATTTTATGGGCACCTGGAGATTTGATGACTTCTTTTAATTTTGCAAAAGTTGGAATGAGTTTAACGAGTAAGCACTTTTTTAAAAAAGAAATTCTAGCACGTAGCTTACCTTGCTTTAACTGAAGTTTGCCTAGTAAGTTGGTCTTCTGTGCTGTTAGTTCCCCATGAAGGAATAAGATGTTTTTATATAATGAAACCTGTGGTGAATTCATCACTAAAAACACACGTATGACCACAGTGATTAGTTTTAATACGTAAATATATATTTTTTTTTAATTTAATTTTAATTTTTTTACTTTTTTATTTTATTTCTTTTATTTTATTTATTTTATTTTATTTTTTTTTAAATTATATTTTACTTTACTTCTATAACACGTTATTGTGCATGTATTGAGATTCCATTGTAATCATGTGCCCTAACTGTATGTTATTCCTAGTATTGTTTTTAGTACATTAGTACATTTAGTATATTAGAGATTAGGCCCAATTTTTAGTGAATATGAGAATTAGATTTAAATAGACAACAGAATAAAAAAAAAAACTGGTTATGTGGGAGCCAGGTGAATAAATTTCCATGGAATAAGAGCGAGATCAGATAAAGTATTAGTATACAAGACTTATATAGTATTGTATAGTACTATGTTGTAATATATAGTAATATAGTATTGTATTAGTATAGTATTCAACACTTATATATATAAGTGTTGAAACTAATTTCAACTTATGGATCTGAGAACTGGGTTAGAAGTAAAACAGTTGATTAAAGACAAGAGACCAATATGAGATGAGAAAAATTCTAGGAGTGAATAGATGACATACTCTTAAATAAATCCAGTACAAATCTTTAGGATCCCATAACTAAATTGAACAGCAACTGTAAAAATGTTACAGGAAAATTAGAAATTTAGGTAACATTTATAAATTTTAGCTTATTTAGGCCCAATTTTTAGTGAATATGAGAATTAGATTTGTAAATAGAGAACAGAATAAAAAAAAAAAACTGGTTATGTGGGAGCCTGGTGAATAAATTTCCATGGAATAAGAGAGAGAGATCAGATAAAGTATTAGTATACAATACTTATTTAGTATTGTACAGTACTGTATTGTATTGTATTAGTATAGTATTCAACACTTATATATATATAAGTGTTGAAACTAATTTCAACTTATGAATCTGAGAACTGGGTTAGAAGTAAAACAGTTGATTAAAGACCAGAGACCAATATGAGATGAGAAAAATTCTAGGACATACTCCTAAATAAATCCAGTACAAATCTTTAGGATTCCATAACTAAATTGAATAGATACTGTAAAAATGTTACAGGAAAATCAGTAACATCAGTAACAGAATTAGGATAAAAATAAAAATACTGGAAAAAAAATGTGACATTATTAGCATTTAAGAATGTACAAATGGAACTAATCTAAGGTAGTATGGTCTTAAACAGAAGAGGAAAGGTTAGTAAAATATATGTTTGATAACAGAATGATATGAAAAAATCCAGAGGAAGACTAAGATCTAGGCAGATTGATGGAGACAGAAGTGTCTCCAAAGACCAATATGTGATCTAACAATGCTCGAGTCCTGGCAAATAAAAGATTAATTTGGAGGCGGCAAATTATTGATAGAAAGATAGCAGTAATGTAAACTTAATCATGTAGTACTATCATATTAACCTGTACATTCCCTAAGGGCACATATAAGGAATTTGATAATGTCGATGACACTTCTAAAATGTTATAGTTTTGCCCATGGGTGATACGCTAAACCCCAGTGAATCACAGGAAGTGATGCATTTCTTCAGTAAATGAAGTTTTTGGAAAATGGATTTGGGACTTTATGTTTTTCTAACTGATAAAAAAATAAAATAAAATAAAATAAAATGTAGCTCCCCAATATAATAAATAATTCTACTGAACATCCTCTAGATACATTTGCGAGAGCGAGCAAATGGATGCTCACTCTCGCATTAATTTTATTTCTGGCATATTACTATAGACTTACCAGTCTGACTGAAAATTAACACAAACAAGTAAGTAAATTTTATTATAAAAATATAACGCAGTACTTATACAACGCGGTTTTGCTATAACGCGGTCTACAAATTGTAGCAACCCTTGTTCAACACGGTATTTATGCAACGCAGTTTCGATACAATGCAGTCTACAAATTGCAGTAATCCTTTATCTTTTCATATATTTTTCACCTCGTGACTTAAAAATCAAATTTTATCTTCGTTAAATTTGTGTGTACCCATATCATGCATGTAGTTATAAGTAGCGAATTTTAGGGGAAATACCCTTTAGCATGCATGTACATCAATTGTTTACCACGTAAAGTGTTAATTATTGTTGAAAGTTGTCTTCGTTTTCTGCCAGGAAAGCACATTAAAAATCATAAGTGTGTTAATCTCAAGCTGAGCACCTTATTTCCTGGTGAGTTACATACAATATGTAATACTTTTTTTATGTAGAAAAATTATTTCTATAGTAATGGCCGCTAACAGGGCTTTTGTGATATGGTGGAAAATGAAATTAGTGAATTAATTGATGAGGAAATGAATATAAATTAGGAGGAACTAGTACAATTAATAGATGACGTCGAACCAAATGGCAGGGAAAGTTCTGTCGAAGATTCTGATTGTGATGAATCCATTAAAAAATTCGTTTAAAGAAATTAGCAGAAGGATTGGACTTGACAAGAAAGTTAGGAAGCTATTTTACGGATAATGATTCCTTAACGAAGGCTCCGGAAAATTCACAAGACAATTGGATATATGCTTAGCTCCATATTATGAACTTAAAAAATTGCAGCATAGTGGTAAAAAGGTCTTATTACTGACTTCTTGATAACTAAACCAGCCGAAGTATGCAATGAGAATTATACAAATGATGTCCCAGAGATTTCAATTGATGACGACTTCCAGCCACTCGTAAATAAAGAACATCTACAAAATGTTCGTTTTGAAGACGGTGATGATGATTAAAATATGAACTTTATTATATGCAATGAAGCTTACGTACAATTTGTAATTTTATAAGTTTATACTATATATTTATTTCATAGTTTATGTGTTTTCTTAATTTACAAGAATTACAAGAATTAAATAAAAATATTTTTTTGTTGGGTATGTCATTGTTGTTTATATAATTTAAAAAAAAACGATTTCAGAACCTAATCCTACTTTTTCTATGTAATCTGAATCTCGCATAAAGCGATTTATATAATGCGGCATTTCTATGGAACCTAACATCCGCATTATACGAGGGTTACCTGTACTTTGTATGTGATAATTCTGAACAAGAATGTACATCAAGTGTGTCTGTTTATGGGTAAAATAAGATAATGTATATTGATATTGAATTAAGCTTACTCAAGGTATGCTTTACTGACAGTTTGTGCATATTTGACAGACAGGATATTCTAGATTGTGATTTGTCTTTTAGGGAAGATATGTAGAACTAAGTCCAAATTAGGAAGAATTGAAATTAACAAAGGATTGTAATGCAACTGTTTATATATGTTAATATGGATCAGACTGTGTAAATAGTTTTTTTTGTTTGCTTTAATTAAATGTTTGTGAACAACACATTGAACTGATTCTGTCAATGCACTATCCTGAAAATTTCAAACCTGCATAAGATAAAGTTTAAGTGATCAATAATTAAGCTACGACTAATTAAAGTAAAGATCAACATAAGTGGGGAATGCTAACAGTATCTGCTTTGTCTTTAGTTTAAAAATCTTATAATCTCACACTCGATACACAGGCTAACTGGCGCAGTCATAAAACAAATAAATTTGTTAGACCATAGAGAATGAGAGCATAAGATCTAGTAGAAATAAATAAATGGTGGCCATTTACGACATTTTGCAAAATTTCAAAAAAAAAAAAAAAAGGACAAAGCAGGTAATAGAAATTAGTAATATCCATTGAATAATTGTGGACAGTTTCAGAGAAATAACTTTTATTCTTATTATTAGAATAGCTTAAAAATTAAAAATATAATTTAGCAAACATTAAACTTTTTAAAACCTAAATCAGTGTAAACTGTACTAATGAACAAATAGTCAAAGAGAATAACTATCATACTCCACAAAATATTGCTATTTCTAACCAAATATTATATAAAGTTTTTTAATGCAGAAATTGCCTGAAACTTAGTTTCATGTTACTCCAGAATAAAAACAGTAACAGAAATTGCTTATTGGGTGATGGATAATGCTGCTATTCTGTTGGATAGGAGTTTTATCACCCAATAAGCTTTGTTATTTCTATTACTGATATCTTTTTTAAAATCAGTAACTTAAACCTTTAGCATTTCCTTGAGGGTCCCCTATACAGCTGATCATTATATCTCCACTTCCCAAACAGTGAGATGTATGAGGAGTTCCTGCTTTGGCTTTCTTGTGAAGCTGGTCAGGTTCTACTACCTGCACACAAATAAAATACATATTTATGGTTAAACAAATTAATTATTAAATGTTTTCAAAGTTTTCATATTCTGATAATTATGTGATCATTTTAATATAAAATTAATTAATTAATTAATATATAATTCATAAATCAAAATATGAAATATATACACTGTGTTCAAAACCTAAGGACAAACTCTATTCTGAAGATTATAACCACAAATTTAGACAAATCAGCTTGTGGCAATTTGTATAACTGACAATTTCAAGTTGAACGGGGTATACACATTCAAATATTTGAGTCACATGCAAAGTAGTTACATAGTAGCACTCAACAGGATAAAAGGCAGCACTAAGCGAATTGTGTGTGAAGGAAGCACTTTTTGTGAATGAATAAAGTTGCAAACTTGGATGTCTTGTAATGTCTCAAAGACATCATCAAGATGATTTCACATGGAGAAGAATTATTGGAAAGCTTCAAGGAGGTCGCAGAATTACTGATATTGCTAGAGAGTTTGGAATCTCGCATAGCACTGTATCCAGGCAGTGGGCAGCATTTCAAACCAATGGAATGTGCTTCAGATGTTTGCTAAGAAGTCACTCAGTCAGCCATAGAGCATGAAGACAGATTTTTAGTTCTAACAGCTAAATGTAATCAACAAACCACAGCAGGTTAGCTTGCAAGTCAGCTCCATTCAAGCACAGGTATGCAGATATCCTGACAAACTGTGGCAAGATGTCTGTGCCAAGTAGACCTACATGCTTGAAGGCTTTTAGTCTGTGTCCCTTTATCCACAGCTCATCGTACAGCATATTTTCAGTGGTATTGTATCCATAAAAATTGGAAAAGACACTAATGGGCTAATGTACTCTTAACAGATGAAAGTCATTCTAGTCTTTCCTCTAATTCTAGACAACACTTGATCTGGAGTGAAAGTGGTACTGCTTACCATCATGCGAATGTTCTTGAAAGGGATAGATACAGTGGCACTGGGGTCTTGGTGTGAAGAGGCATTTGCTTGATGGATGCACCAAGCTACAAGTGCTGGAAAAAGGGAACATGACTGGTGAATGATATTGTAATGAAGTTCTCTAACGTCATGTTCAATTATTCTGTTGCTGTAAGCGACGAATTCATTTTTATGCATGATAATGCCACACCATATCGTACATGAGCAGTGGAGATACTTCTAGAGACCGAGGATATTAATTGAATTGAGTGGCCAGCATGAATTCCATATGTCAACCCCAAAGAACACATTTGGGATGCAATAGGGTGATGCATGGCTGTTCAAAATTCCCCTCTAGAAGACAAACAACCCTATCCTTGCTCTGAAGGAGAAGGGCCAGTTTGTCTCAAGAACTCCTGAATCACTTTGTGTTAAGCATGGTATAACATTATGAGCTGCACTGCAGTTCAGGATGGACACATTCCCTACTGAAATGTCTCTCCACAGTTTTCTGTAAGCACTGTACGTTAATTCCTTAATTACATCCTTTAGGAAATTTGTAACCTTTGCCAAAAACACACTGCAATTTAATTTGTATGAAATTTATAACACATTTTTTCATCATCATCATCATATTCCTGCCATGTACCCTCAAGGGGTGTACAGGATATGATAGTACTACATGAAAAAAAAAATTACATCATTACTAACTTTCCTTATCTACAATTTTCCTCCAAATCAGTCTGTTACTTGTCAAGATTCCAACATTATCAAATCTTATATTTCTATCATCTAAGGCACTTTGTGCCGTATCAATCCACCTATATCTTGGTCTTCCTCTGGGTCGTGTTCCTGACAACCTGGCAGAGAACACTTGTTTTGCTAATCTTTCTTCGCCCATTCTATTTAAGTGGCCATACCACCTGAGATTAGCTCTGCTAACGCATTCCTGGATGCTGACAATGTCAAGTTCTTTCCTAATATCCTCATTTTTAATATGATATTGCCATTGATGCCATCTGTTCATGCCTATAATCTTTCTCAGGACTCTCATATCTGCAGTCTCTAGTCTTTGGTCAAGTGTTTTACTTCTGACCCAGCTCTCAGATCCATAAGTTAAAACTGGTTTGAACACTGTTGTATACAGCTAATTTAGTCCAGACTAATTTCTCTCTTATTCCATATGAATTTATTCAAATGACTTCACACCATACCAGCTTTGCTGATTCTGTTGCTTATTTCTATATTTAATTTACCATCTTCAGTAAAAATCGTGCCTGAGTAGCTGAAATGTTTTACTTGTTCCACAGGTTCTCCATTCACAACACAGTTGACATTTTCAATGATTCTGCCTATTTTCATTGTCTTTGTCTTTTTATTGCTGACCTTCATACCATATCTATTACAACAGCTATTCAATTTAGTCAGAGAATCTTGCAGCCTTGTAGCGGATTTATTTAGAAGTATAACATTATCCGCATAAAGCAAAGAGCTGACATTAACATCTCCAATTTTGACATCAGGTTTAATATCACTTTCCTTCATAATGTGATCCATATAGATAATGAATAACAGAGGGGATAATGTACATCCTTGTCTCACACCATATTTAACATTAAACCATCTTCCTGTACTTCTTTCAATTCTAACTGCTGGCTTACAACTCAAATAAAGACTAAGTATTGCTTGATATAATGCCCCATTGACACCATATAACTGCAGCATATTGAATAGCTTCTCTCTTGGCACCTTGTCATATGCCTTTTCCAAATCGACAAAACTTAAATACAGATCTTTGTTATATTTCCATGCTTTCTTGACTATTTGTCGTAAAGTGAAGATCTGATCCTGACAGCCTCTATTTGGCCTGAATCCAGCTTGTTCTTCACCAAGCTTTTCTTCTACAATTCTTCTCAACCGTTTCTCAAGTATACTTGCATAGATCTTGCCAGGAACACTCAGTACGGAAATACCTCTGTAATTCTCACATTCAGTTTTATTTCCCTTTTTATATATGGGTACTATGAGAGCTCTACTCCAGTCATCAGGAATTCGTCCCTCTGTCCAGGGTTTCTGAACTATGCAGTGCAGCCACTGTAAGACTTTTATACCACCATACTTCAGCATTTCTGGTTGAATATCATCTACTCCTGCTGCCTTTCCACATTTCAAGCCTTTGATGGCTTTTTCTACTTCAAGTATGGATATGTATTCCTGACTGCATGCCTGGTCAGTGTTTTTTTATCACTGTGCTGTCATCACTGCTTGTTTCATTTAGCAGTTTTTCAAAGTAATTACTCCATACTTCAAGGATATCTTTTTCTCTTGTTTTCATGTCACTTTTATCATCTCTAACTCCTTTTACAGCACTCTTTCCTCCATTCCTAAGCTTCTTCAACAACCTCCAGAATATTTTGCCACCTTCTTGATATTTATTTTCTATATTCTTGCCAAAGTCCTCCCATGACTTTTGTTTAGCTAGTTTTACACACTGTTTCGCTTTCTTACATTTGTGTCTATATTCTGTAAGAGTAAAAGCTGACTTATTTGCCAGGAACTTTTGATATGTTTTCTTCTTTTCCTTCACTGCCTCTTTAACTTCCTGTGTCCACCAGGGAGTTCTGATTTTTTTATCCTTGCACACAACCTTACCACATGCCTCTCTGGCAGAATCAATCAATGTTTTCTTCAAAGTTTGCCACTGAATCTCCAAGGTTTGATTCCTGTTCTCAAACTCTTTCATTTTCTTTTCAATAATCTTTCTGTATTTTAGTCTACAGTTCACATCTGAGAGCTGCTCAACTTTTATTCGCTTTAAAACTTTCTTACATGTTATTCTTTTCAATATGAAATTCAATTTTATCCTGCTCAAGACTAAATAGTGATCACTTCCAATTTCAAATCCTCAGTACACTCTGGTGTCCTGCACCAGGGAGAAAACATCACTATCAACAATAACATAGTCAATGACACTTTTCTTATTCCTTGCCTCTTCTCTCCATGTGAATTTGTGCACATTTTTATGTTGGAACATGGTGTTAGTAATAACCAGTCCATGTCCTGAGCAGAAATCCAACAGATATTTGCCATTATTATTAGCTTTGCTCTTTTCTCCAAATTTTCCCAAAATATTTTTGTATGTCTCACAATCATTTCCTACTCTGCTATTTAGATCCCCAACAAGGACCAACTTTTCCTTTTTCATTGTGTCAGTTGCTTTTTCTAAAGCATCAAAAAATTCCTCCACTTCTACCTTAGTAGAACCTTCTGTGGGACCATAGGCACAAATAAGTCTTATTGTCCAGTTCCCCATTCTCATATTTGCCCACATTACTCTACTTGAGACTGACTGCCATTCAAGAAGATTAGCCTCGTATTTTGTGTTGAATACTATAGCTACTCCTTCTTTTCCTTGATTGTCATTGCCTGAATATAATATTTTGTATTTATTGCTCAGAAAGATCTCACCAGTTTTGGTCGTTTTTGTTTCATTCACCCCTATTATGTCGATCTGGTACTTATCTAATTCTTCAGCTAGCTCCATTTCTTTGCCATTCAGGCTTCTTACGTTGATAGTACCGATCTTTAACTCTGGTGATGTTGAGTTGGGGTTTGTTTTCAGATATGTTCCAGTAACTGACTTTTCACTGTTCGCCCTGGTTCTCTGGCGAAAACAACGGGGGCCTTGTTTAATCGGGTGACGCCCCAGCCGGCATGAAATATTGTCATGTTGTACCATCATTTTTTATTTTGGTTTAACCAATAAGAATACAATCTAGTCGGCTAAATCCCAAATTGCCAGTCCATCCTCGTTCGTTCAGTATCAAAGTAGATACCCAACAGGGTGCGCCACGAGAAGGTGAGGATTGAACATTAGGTCAGAAGCCCTGGTCGGTTCTCTGCATTCCTTTAAAGGCTATGTGGAGGTCTCCTCTCAGTTATACAGCTTTGACTCTTAAGCACCCCCTAACACATTTTTTGTGTAATATAATTTTTTGTGTAATATAATTTATTAGTATGTTGGCAATAAATTTATATCCATATTTGGCAATAGTCATGAAAATTTTGTCATATACAGGTAAAAATGTGGTGTTTGGCCACCTGTGTGTCCAAAAAATGTGGTGTTTGGACACCTGTGTGTAGTGCTCATCTTAATTGGTCCAATGCAATTAATTGCAGGATAACTTTGAATACTTTTTATCAATTAATTGTAACCAAATCTGAGTAGAATGGGGTACAATGTGTTTGTTTTAAGATATATTAGAAAACAATAATGAAAGAGATTGCTATAGTTGGTTGGTATATATTTCAATTACTCAAAGGTGTAAATATAATAGTATAATTTGGAAGAGGAGGACAAGACTAACCTCCTTCGACTACAATCATGCAATCTGCAAAAGCTCTGGCAGAAAATGGGACATTCAGTAAATCGTTAACACTCTTTTCCATTGTAAATATGGGCGGAAAAAAAAGTTATTATTTATACAAAATTATGTATTAAAAACTTGTCTAATTGTAAGACATTTCACGCAACCAAAACAGATAAAACTCTGAAAAAAAAATCAGCAACTCATGAAAAATGACAATATTCCAGTAGATTAGTTAACACAATAACCAATCACAGCCACTGATTTCAGGGTGCTAATGTCTGAGTGCACACCCTGCCTCGCCTTCTGGGTGGTTTAAAATCACTGATATGTTAAGAATTTGACCTGCTGCACCATCTGTAAGTCTGTTGAAATGGCTTAAAGATATTCATATTTGTGACTGCACACCCCAGCTATTAATGAGAATGTGAGGCAATGTTTACGTGTCCTCTTCACAAAGAATTAGTATATTGTTTTTATTTTTAGGAATCATGCGAACCCAGGAAACAATTAGAGGAGTCTTTAAAAAGAAATAATTGCAAAAATATAATATTGGTGATATTGCTATTTCATAGATGTGCACCACACACCTAACATACCCGGAATATACACTCCTGATATGTATATATATTCTTTTCTTCTTATTATTTAACTCAATACGGTAGCATTTAACTGCTACCGTCTCGAGGATAAGGTGGTTAGCCCTTATCCTCGAGACGGTAGGTGGTTAGCCCTTATCCCCCCCACACACACACCTCCATATGAGATCTATTAACTCACCTTTAGTTGAAAGAGACCAGATAAAGGTTCCTCACGTCACTGATGGGAATCGAACCCAAGTCTTTCTGCCCAAAGGACTTCGTCTATACTGACTGAGCTACGAAGGCTCGTATATATATATAAAATGAATAGAAATGGGAGAAAAAATCCTCAGCCTGCCCACAATACTAATGTATGGTGGTCTGAAAAGTTCTCGACCTCGACCATAGATGGCAATACAATCAGCACGATTTTTTTTTTTCCAAGTTAGTACATCTGTCATAAACATCCATGTGAAATTGCAAGTCATTCTATCAAGTAGTTTGTTTTATACAGCTGTCTAAAGCAAAAGTGTTGTCTGTATCCCTTGAAATGGATAAAATTGTGTATCGTGCAGTTATAAAATTCTTTGTAAAAGAAGGTTTAATGCAAGAAATTCATTCGAAGTTCATAAAAGTTTATGGGCACTCTTCTCCTTCATTTTCAACAATTAAGAAATGGGCTGTCATGTTTGGCCATGCCTGCCTTGAAGATGATCCATGTGAAGGAGGTCCAAAAAGTGTAACAACACCAGAAATCATTGATCAAGTGCACGATATGTTATTGGATGACCGGCGAGTCAAAGTGCGTGAAATTGCTGAGACTATATGCATTTCAAAAGAGCGTGTAGAATATATTTTGCATGAAGAATTGCAAATGAAAAAACTTTGTGCAAGATGGGTGCCACGCTTGCACAGCAGATCAAAATCGCACTCGCATGAAAATCTCTGAACAGTGCTTGGAGCGTTTTAACAAGAATAAAACTGATTTTGTGTGTCGATTTATTACTATGGATAAGACTTGGATTCACTGTTACACATCAGAATCCAAACAGCAGTCAAAACAGTGGACAGAAGCCGGTTGTTCAGCACCAAAGAAGACAAAGTCGGTTCCATCAGCAGGAAAGGTCATGGCATCGGTGTTTGGGGATGCTGAAAGCATTTTGTTTATTAATTATCTTGAAAAGGGTAAAACAATAACCGGGGAATATTATTCCCATCTTTTAACCAGTTTGCAGAAGAAAAAAATCATCTTTCATCAGGACAAGGCTCCCATCTTTTAACCAGACTAGATGAAAAAATTCATGAGAAATGACTCGGTTTGCAGAAGAAAAAAAATCATCTTTCATCAGGACAATGCACTTGCCCACAAAGGTGTTTTGGTAATGGAAAAATTAAGGGATCTGCACTTTGAATTGTTGGAACATCCACCCTATTCACCAGATTTGGCTCCCTCTGACTTCTATCTCTTCCCAAAACTAAAACTCTTCCTCGCTGGTCAGCGTTCTTCTTTGAATCAAGAGGTGATTGCAGCTGTAGAGGGGTATTTTGCAGATCTTACTGAGAACCACTACAGGGACAGGATAATGGCTGGAATAAATGTATTAGTCTTAAGGGAGATTATGTTGAAAAATAAAAATAAACCGGGTCTTTTCTCGTGAATTTTTTCATCTAGTCTGGTTAAAAGATGGGAATAATATTCCCCGGTTATTGTTTTACCCTTTTCAAGATAATTAATAAACAAAATTTTGAAATTATAAATTCGTTCTTTCCTTGTTAGGCCGAGAACTTTTCAGACCACCCTCGTACTAAAGGGTTAACAAATCTTTTTTGGGTGGGAATCACATTGTATTATACACAGTGTTGCCATAGATACTGTTACAACTTCCACACAGCCTGCACTGTCCAGAGAACTGTGTAAGCTCAGTTCTTAGCAGCACTGTTGCAGCCAACATTTGTGTGCTCATCAGTATAGAGAGAGGTCTAGCTGTATGGGTTAACATGCAGTGTAGAAATTATTACAACCAAATTTGGAATGCAGGCACCTGTTATTTTCAATACACTAAAAACACTTGGGATCAGCAGAATGTTTGTGTATCAGACAATTAACTGTTATAACAATACAGAAGATGTATCTGGCTGCAAAAAAGAACAGGTTAACCGTTCAGTGTTAGGATGCTAGAGCTTGTAAGGACTGTGAAGGCACATCTCCACTGTAATCCTGTGAGAACATAGAAAGTGATGTTGTGAGAGATGAACGTTTCACAGAAGATGATATCACGTGTACTAACTGATGACCTGGGGTGAATGCCTATTGTCATTCTACTGGACATTTCCTAACACCACAATTTATGCAGCAGGGTGATAAAATCAAAAGCACTTCTCCAATGGTAAGCAAACAACAGACACAGAGATATCCTCTTCACAGATGAGATTTTCATCATTGAAGAATCGTTTGGCCACTAAAATAATCAGATATATGTCCTGGATGGTTACACAGCATGTGCCATACCACTCAGGATTCAGAGAAGTCATCACGCTATGTCAGCGATGTTTAGTGGGAGAGGGATAACGTATTGGATATGTCCAAATTGCATTTCTGCGAGAAAGGGGTCAAAATGTATATCAGGACACCGTGCTAGAACCTGTGGTATAGTGGTCCCTGAACAACACGTTGTTTCACAGTTGGCAGTGGACCTCCCAACAGGACTCAGCCTCGGCACACAAGGCAAGCAGCACACACAATAGTAGTGGTTGGAGGCAAACATGCCCAACCACATGTCACCATCTGATTGGCTGTCTGGAAGTCCTGATCTGAATCCGCTAGACTTCAAATTGTGATCGGAGCTTGAGAAGAGTAGCCTTCAAGAAATAACATCCCAGCATCACCAACCTGAAGATGGATTTGGAACAAGCAGTGGCAGCATTTCAGTTGGATGTTGTGTGTGCTGCCATCGATATGTGGCCTCACAAACTGGGTGTGCGTGAAGGAAAAAGATAGACTTTCGAACATTGAGTGCTGTATATGCACATTATATATGTGGTTTGTATGTACTGAAAGCTGTAAATGATTTGCTGATAAAAATGTATGCACTATTCAAGTTGTAACAGTATTTATTATTATTACGTGACACCTCTAAGGAGTTCAAAGACTCATTGAGGGAGGGCACCTACTCTACAACTTGGTCTCCACCACTCAAATCCATCAACTATAGCGAACTGCATCATCTGCACAAACGTCATCTACTACCCACCACCACCACTAGTATTTTCACAGATAATCACAAACATCCATGCTCCCAGTGGGATTCAAACCTGCAGCCTTTTGGCTGGAGAGTGGATAAGCTAACCACTCAGTGGCATTTATGGTTAGAGGAAGTATAAACAGAGCAATCAAGAATATAAAATACACAGTGTGGTGGACTGGCAGAGGAAAGATGATAAGATAGGCCTTTGAGGAGGTTTTTATCAAATTAATATGAAAGAGATTATTCATGGAGTGGATGGAGAGAGAGAGGAAGAACAAGAGGCTAGTGTAAATGAATTTAAGACACAAGATCTGATATATCGTTGGTTGAGTGAAAAAGAAGATTACTTTCCAGATATCCTGTGAAGGTCTGCTAAATTAATTAAATTCACGTAAATCTTCCAATTCATTCTTGATGCACACTTTAATTTTGCCATTATGAAATAAGTATTTGTCTTTTTAAATTATCTGGTCAGTTTATTCCAGGTTTCCTTTTTTTTTTTTTTTTTCCCACCAGTTCCTGGAATAAGTCCTTCCTGAACAGCAACTGGAGGTCATAAGATCTGCTAATTTTCAGATACATTAGTAGATCCAATCCTTCTGTTACTTTCCTAATAAAAATCTTAAAATTAGTCAATTCTTCTAACCATTCTTCTTCTTGTGACATTATCATTCTCCTTTAAATCAACTAAATAATCAGCATGCAGAGTTGCCACTTCTGATCCTTCTCATCTGTCTAGGATGGGTTAAGTCCTCTCCTAATGAGGGGTTACTGGTGTATTAATGCAGCCGGTTTGCCACTCCTCTACTACATCCCCTAAGGGCGATATTCATGATTATATCTGTGTGTGTTCATGCGGCCGGTTTGCCTGCTTGTAGGATGAAAAACCCCTACAGCAGTTAAAAAATCCTCATTATATAGGAATGCCAAAGAATTTTGTATTATTAACAATGTAACAACATTGGTAAGTTTGTCATATATTGCTATCCACCATTTCAAATCAAGCTTATCCAAGCAACTTCATATCTTTTTTTGGAAAAAAAAAAAAAAACTTTTTTAGAAGAAAACTAGACTAGCCAGTTTTAGGTGGTAATGCCAAGATCTCATTCTCCTTTAAATTAACTAAGTAATCAGCATGCAGAGTTGCCACTTCAGCAGTTAAAAAATCCTTATTATATAGGAATGCCAGAGAATTTTATATTATTAACAATGTAGCAACATGGTTGAGAAGTTTGTCATGTATTACTATCCACCATTTCAAATCAAGCAACTTCATATCTTTTTTTGAAAAAAAAAACTTTTTTAGAAGAAAACTAGACTAGCCAGTTTCAGGTGGAAATGCCAAGGTTTTTCTCTCTCTCTAGCAAGTTCTTTTGCAAGAAAAGAGAAAAACAATTATGTAAACATATGCAGTCAAGATAGATTGATAATCTAATCTGTGGGCACAGAGCTGATCACATTATCCCTTTTGACACAATTTTGACTTTGTACCTATTGAAGGTACAAAGTCCAAAGGATACTTGAGGGTTTGAATAATAAGTCATCTAATTAAGTGGATGTTTCTGTTTGTGAGAGGAAAGAATAACTGATATACATAAATAAAATATCCACTGTATATATGTATATTCATGTAACAATAAACTTCAATTAACAATAAAAACTACATGCAGCATGAAGGTTATAGATAAAATAAAAAATTAATGAACATTGGTATCTGTATCAATCTTGACTAAAAGAATGCTAAATGAATAGTTACATGTCTGAAATGTCTAAGACTAGTTAGTGCACATTAGTAGAAAGCAAAAATGTGAGGCATTTTTTGTGTTATATAAAATCATGTGAAATTAACTCAATATTGAAGAAATCAACACATACTAAATATATATGTCTATATATGTCTCTATTTTTGTTCTACTTGTAAAAATGAATAATGATTTATTACATGCAAAAAGATTACTATTCTAATCTTTTGTCACTTGTTACAAAGATAAGGACGTTTACAAGTGACATATCACATGTCACTTTTAAATGTCCTCGTCTTTGTATTTATCCTACTCGAGTCTCACTCATAGATGCATGAAAAAGAGAATGCACTAGTAAAGTTTAAAGAAAGCAATAACAGTTATAAATATTTAATACATAGACTTTATATATTATTATAAAAAAATAAATAAATAATATAAATTATTGACAGTTAATGGTTATGTTCCAGAACTTGGATATAAGCATATAGTCTACAACTAAATTAAACCATCACACAATAAGCAAAAACATTTCTCTTTACTTTGGATAAAACAAAAGTCTTCTTCAGAATCATTGTTGAATTTATAGGTTCATTGTTTTTTATTTGGATTACTCATTTTGGGGCAAAATTTTTCAACACGAGAAAACAATGTATGGTCAAAGCATGCCAGCAACACTGGTGAAGCAGTGACACATCCCTCAAGTGCACAGTTGCTAGTAGACTAAATACATAAAACATAGACACAAAATTGGCACTGGTAATACTCGCACTCAAAGACATAGGAATTACAAAATGTTTGTAATATAACATAAATGTTAAAATTTTTTATGATTTCAATAAATATTATTACTAGGAGAAGACTTGTATTTTCCAGTTTTAATTTTATTTCATGCTTATTTAATAATTGACAGCAGGCACATGCAAATAGCTCAGGTGCAAATGCATCCAAAGGCATAGGGTTGACAACTGTTGGTCTAAACGATTTAAGCTGCAATGCAAAGGTTTAGATATCAATCTACTGGAAGAGACTAGAAAGTGGTTTCTGATAGATAATTGTATATGGGGAGAAGGTTACAAATGAAGTTCCACAGGATTAAATACTGACACTATTACTGTTCAACCATTATGTCAATGATATCATCTGTTGAAAGTTTATTTTTCACTTGGTTAGACTATAATAAATTTAGTTTAATCCTTTATCCAAGTGTGAGCAAACAAAATTTGTGCCTGAAAATATCTTCAGGACTGGGGTAAGGTGGTACAACACCGGGCACTCGTTGCAAAGGTGGAGCAAACTAACATCACTCCTATCTCAGTATCTCCCATAATGCAAAACACATCTCCTTGCAGATATGTATAATGTTATGCATTATGGGAAGGGCCACTACCCAGACTAGTTTCGACCTTTATTGAGGTCTCTTCAGTGAGAGCCAGGCCTTGGTAATAACCTTGCTAATGCTTCAGCCTGGTATCTCCACTTGGGCCTGGCTCTCACTGAAGAGAGCTCAATAAAGGTCGAAACTAGTCTGGGTAGTGGCCCTTCCCTTAATGCATAACATTATACATATCCACAAGGAGATGTGTTTTGCATTATGGGAGATACTGAAATAGGAGTGATGTTAGCTTGCTCCACCTTTGCAATGAGTGGCCCGGTGTTGTACCACCTTACCCCAGTCCTGAAGATACTTTCAGGCGCAAACTTTGTTTGCTCACACTTGGATAAAGGATTAAACTAAATTTATGATATCATCTGTATTACAGGAAGATATGTCTGCAGATGATTTGAAGCTCTGAAAGGTAATAGTGATATTATTTTTACTGTCAAAGTCATGAATTTTACTTTAATTTCTTAGCATGTTCGCTCATGTTGTATTTATTAGTTTAGTGTAAACAATATGAAAATACTTTTTTTTTTGAAATGATAGATGCGAATAACAGTAGTGTTCATATAGCATAACAGGAAGTTCTGTTCCAGAACATTCTTCTTAAAGGTCTATCTACCAAAGACCCCATTTCTCCAGCTCTTTAGATACTAGGCCAGTTATCGCATTCAGATTATTTTATGATATTTTTTACCTCACCATTACATTCTCCTTGTGTCAGACTCATGAATCATCAAGGATAAGTAAGTTGGCTGTATACACATACCTAACTAATATAACAGGGTAACTAATCCTATCCACTGGCCTACAATGATAGAGTTGGTGGTCACTTGTGGTAGGGTTCACACTAACCATCACTTACACAATGCCCATCATACCTCTCAAATTCATTCAATCACAATTTATGTATATATATATCCCTATCTGCAAGGCTTTTAAAATGTGCTTGTCTGCTTGTAAAGACATTTTGTAATCAAAAAATTCCTCCAACAGACAGATGCAATAAGTAATATAAACATATAAAAAACTAATTACAACATAAAACAGAATCAGAATTATGTAAATAAAACTGATGATTAAACTAAAATTTTTCTTCTGATTTTTTTCTTTCTAGTTGACAAGTAAAAATAATAATAATAATAATAATACTGTACACCCACAGATACGAGACCCTTCGACTTCTGCGCATGTCAGAATGAGAATGCATTCCGATAATAGGGTAATCAATCTGTCTTGTGGGATGAGTTGTTTATTATTACACATCAGAAATTTAACTTTTCTTTCATGAACATTGAAGTTTTTAAAGTAGTAACTATTTTGCTTGTATAACAGTTGGAAAATTTTACATATAAAGCACGTGATTTTGCGTCTTGGTGACCAATTCATACATCAGCTTATTTCTTTTTCCTCTTCAACATGAATTGACTCTTCTTGGCAAGTTGCCAGACTACGGTCTCGGATCTGTGATCGGACGGTAATAATTAGAAGAGAAGTTTCAGTTTAATCATCAGTTTTTTCTCAATAATACTGATTCTGTTTCATGTTTTATGTTAAATAGTTATCTGTATGTTTAACTTACTTTTCCCCATTAGATGTGATAAGTAAGTTATAATGGAATATGACCATACAGATGAAATGATGCATGCATATCCAATAAGAGGATAGGATGTGCATGCAGAATTTCATCTTTAGAGAGTGCTTATTTGTACCAAGAGGTAACCATTAATCATGACACACTAACCTAAAATAATAGATATGCTATGGACAGCAGTAATTAGCTTATTTCTAGCCCAGTGATGGAATATGCAAAATTTGTTCATTAATAGTGGATATTAAAACTTGAAAAGTTGAGAAAGAAGTATTAATTTTCCCGAAATATTTCTTCATATTTTGGAAAAGGGGATGGCTGAGTGACAGACTTAGTGAGTGAGTCTACAAGATTTAAGGATGACCAGTGGTGTACCTCAGCAATCAGTCCTTGATCCACTGTTATTCAATCTTTACATTAATGATATTGAGAAGGATTTAACAGATGACATACAGCTATTTGCTGATGATGCAAAGGGAGGCAGAGTAATCAGGAATGCAGCAGATATGCAGTACTTGCAGAATGATTTGAATAAGCTGGAAATGTGAGTGTGTGAAAATGACTGTCAATGCACTTTAGTGTAATGGGATATCCAATGTCACATAATATTAATAGGACTAGGATAGAGGGACTTGATCAGACTAGGGATCTTTGAGTTTAGTAGAGAGGAAGTTGAAGTTCAAGGGCATTTTGCAAAAGATCACAAATACAACTCATAGGATAACTGCAATGTTGAAACTAATCTCGACATGCAGGATAAGGAAGTCATTTTACAAGGTTTGATACAACATATAGGGTACTGTGTGACACTCAGGTCTCTAGGTTCTAAGGTGATGCAGATACAGTGGAGAGGGTGCAAAAAAGTGTTAAAGATGATATCAGAACTGTGAAATGTAGATTATGGAGAGCAGATTGAGAGTTTGTGGACTGCAGATGCTAGCAGACAGAAGAAAGGGGGGGGTGATATGATAGAGACCGACATACTTTTGAAAGGTCATACAGTTTCATTTTATGGAGGGTGCGGAGAGGGCATCCATGATAGTTGAGAATTAATACAGTTAAGAAAGGAGTGAGAGCTATAGTTTTCTCTCATAGAGCAATGCATGACCGGAATGCCTTGCCTTTAGAGATGGTGAGCGCAAGTAGTGTAAATGGCGTGGTGTAAATGATATGTGGCCTCCCTCAATGAACTCAAATTCAGAAAACTGATTTGCAGGTGTTTCCATTATTTTGATAACCCCTGTACAGTTTGGAGAATTTTTTATTAATAAGCTGTAGGCCCACCTAGGACTGTTAGAACACTATGAATTTCATGTGGAACAGACTGATACCAGTCACATACATAAGATAATGGAATTTGGGACCATTCTTCCTGCAAAATATGTTCCAACTGTGCCAGTAATGTTGCAGGTGGAAAATGTGATCAAACCTTGGAGAACCCATTGGAGACAACGGCTTATCTGTTTCCATACCTTGTTATAATATTCGACACTGTGGCTTGTGATACAACTACAGTTTCTGCTGTTTTGGTTATGGCAACTCCTACAAGCTGCACTTCAATGATCATATCTTTCTGTAGGTTACTGAGGTACTCTGACATTTTGCACATTAACTGCACAACAACAATCACAGAGACATCATCCATGATATAAGGCATATAATACCATGCAGTATGATATCAGCTATCGCATTGCAGGTCCATAGTCAATGTTGAATTAGCTATTTTGCAGTTGGTGCAAAATGTCAGACCTCAGTGACCTCCAAAAAGGAATGATCATTAGAGTTCTGCTTGCAGGAGCTGACGTAACCAACACAGCAGAAATCATATTTGTATCACAAGCCAAAGTGTCAAAGATTATGACAAGGTATGGAAACGGACAAGCCTATTGTCTCCAAATGGTTCTCCAAGGTTCGATCACATTTTCTGCCTGCAACATCACTGGTATATATTTTCCAGGAAGAATGATCCCAAATTCTATTATCTTATGTACATGACTTGCATCAGTCTATTCCATATCAAACTCATGGTGTTCTAACAGCCCAAGATGGGAATACAACTTATTAATAAAAAATTCTCCAAAAAATTTGTAGGTGTTTTTGGGGTAAGGGTGTTTTTCTGAAACTGAATGTTTTCAGTGGTTGTTTATAATGGCAGAGAAAATAACTGATTTTTAACATAAGTAATTCAAGTGAGTGAGAAATTAAAACATACCAAAAAATAGCATCATTAATTTAAAAAATAATAATAATAAATTATCTTGTTTCACTTATAAAATGCACATTTTTTTTTTATAGACTGATAAACACTAAACATATAAGTAGGTAACATATTTACTTCGACACTGGCAGGTAGTTATACAGGACTATATGTGGGATTAAACATGTTACTATGATATATTATGATGTTATAGGATATACTATGATGATATAGGCAGCCATGGTAAAGTACACCCAGATGTACTTTAATCTAAGTGAGGTATTTACCTGACTGGTGAATCAGCCATTTTTCAAGCCCCTCCCTATCTACATATAAGAGTGTGTGTCTGTGTGTGTGTGTGTGTGTGTGTGTGTGTGTGTGTGTGTATATATATATATATATATATATATATTTTTTTTTTTTTATAAAGAATTGAATGACTAGAACCGAGATTTAAGTAAAAAGGTTTTAATATAAAAACACGACTAGTTTTGGCCTTAACAGCCTTCATCAGGTGAGATTATAGAAGAAAGAAAAAAGAAAACACACTAAAACACTGAAGCTTAAATAAACTATGAACATCATAGAGAGTCTTTATACATAATTGACACTAAATCATTGCAGTTGTATTTAAAGCTGTTCTTTCATTAGTTGTATTGTTGGGAAAGTGCGTGCTAGTAGCATCACGTGAACGCCAGTACATGATTACAGCTGTATGACAATCTGGGAGGTTGTAGCTCAAGTTATTATTTAGATGAACAGGATTGAAGATGATTTCTCTAGATTCCATGATTTTTCTCTCTAGTTCATCATTGCAACGGAAGATGTTAGTAGATTTTTCCCAGCAGACTTTGTGACTTTGGTTTTCATCATTAGAATTAGCCGAGAAAAGGATATGACTAGATAATGCACTGGCTCGCTGTCTCTTGTAAGTAATGTCCATCCCTCATGTGTTCTTCCATATGCAATTCGACAGATTTGTCTGTTTGCCAAAAATAAGGAATATCACAATCACACAATATTTTATATACACCAGGGTATTTGAGTTGATGATGACAAGGCTTTGGGTGGCTTATTAAGAAACGGATCTTTGGAAGTGGAGTGAACAAGGTTCTGATATTGTATTTTCTTAGAACTTTTGCTAATTTGTGTGAAACTGTACTTATGTAAGGAATAGATGTATTGCCTTTGAATCTATTTGTTTCTTCTGAGTGATGTCTTGGAGGATTAAGGAATTTTTCAATGATTCTCTTGGAATATCCATTAACTTCGAAAGAAGTTTTCAGATGGTTTATTTCTGTAAGAAGTTCATTTGGGTCATCCAGAAGAGAACGGGCTCTATGTCCCAAGGTGGAAATTATTCCAAGCTTATGAGGAGGGAAGTGATGGGACTGACTATGCAGATATCTGTTGGTATGTGTGGGCTTTCTATATATCAATATTTTGAGTTTACCAGATTATTTGCAAGTACAGGGGATAAAGGATTACCCATAGCCAGTCCATGATTTTGTTTGTATATATTATCTGAAATGAACTTCTTACAGAAATAAACCATCTGAAAACTTCTTTCGAAGTTAATGGATATTCCAAGAGAATCATTGAAAAATTCCTTCTTAATCCTCCAAGACATCACTCAGAAGAAACAAATAGATTCAAAGGCAATATATCTATTCCTTACATAAGTACAGTTTCACACAAATTAGCAAAAGTTCTAAGAAAATACAATATCAGAACTTAAATATAAAGAGCCAATAGGCTTCATTTCGGTGATATAAGCATTATTCAAATTAAGGGGATATTAAATTAAATACGACAGTGTTTTAAAACCGAATAAGAAACTCAAAGATTGGAATCAGAGAGTTTCGTGCCGAATATAGTAAACTATAAAAGTATCAGCGATTACTAGCGTGAGCTAATGCAAGTAGTTGTAGTACGTAGTACAATCTCAGGCAACTCGTTGCAAAGGTGGGGAAAGTTCTGATCGCTAATCTTGGTATTTTCCATAATGTAAAAACACATTTCCTAGGAAATGTATGCTGTTATTATATTATGGTGGGAGGTCGCTACCCAGACCAGTTCCAGCCTTTTTTGAGGCTTCATCAGTGAGTAGCTAGACCAAATAGATACCAAAGGGTATAGTGAAAAGAACTTATATACTCTGCTATACGAGTTGTCAAACAGGTGCAACCATTAAGTTACTTAAATATAAAGAGCCAATAGGCTTCATTTCGGTGATATAAACATTATTCAAATTAAGGGGATATTAAATTAAATCCCACATTGTTTTAAAACCGAATAAGAAACTCAAAGATTGGAATCAGAGAGTTTCATGCTGAATATAGTAAACTATAAAAGTATCGGCGATTACTAGCGTGAGCTAATGCAAGTAGTCGCAAATAGTACAATCTCAGACAACTCGTTGCAAAGGTGGGGAAAGTTCTGATCGCTAATCTTGGTATTTTCCATAACGTAAAAACACATTTCCTAGGAAATGCATGCTGCTATTACATATGTGTTTTTACATTATGGAAAATATATTTACAAAATATAAAAACACATTTCCTAGGAAATGTATGCTGTTATTACATATGTGTTTTTACATTATGGAAAATACCAAGATTAGTGATCAGAACTTTCCCCACCTTTGCAACGAGTTGCCTGAGATTGTACTACGCACTGCAACTACTTGCATTAGCTCACGCTAGTAATTGCCGATACTTTTATAGTTTACTATATTCGGCATGAAACTTTCTGATTCCAATCTTTGAGTTTCTTATTCGGTTTTAAAACAATGTGGGATTTAATATCCCCTTAATTTGAACAATATCAGAACCTTGTTCACTCCACTTCCAAAGACCCGTTTCTTAATAAGCCACCCAAAGCCTTGTCATCATCAACTCAAATACCCTGGTGTATATAAAATATTGTGTGATTGTGATATTCCTTATTTTGGACAGACAGACAAATCTATCGAATTGCGTATGGAAGAACACATGAGGGACATTACTTACAAGAGACAGCAAGCCAGTGCATTATCTAGTCACATCTTCCTCTCTTCTATGACACCAAGCTGACAGCTCTCTCTCTGATCGAATTTTACATGTGATGATAGGTGGCTCTTTATCCTCAAACTCTGCAACTAATGCTGAGGTTCCACAAGGTTACATACTGTTATCTGCCTCTGCCTTATATGTGTGTTCTTCATATATAGAATAAAAATGTTTTATGTTCTTCAGTTAACTGCAAATCCAATCTCCACACTTCATGACACTACACATTTGAAAAATCTTGTATGATATAAATCAACATAAAACTTCCAGAATACCTACTTCTTTAAACCTTAAATTCTAATCAATGAACCATTTTTAATGGGGGATTCTAATAACCTTTTCAGTGCTGCTCACTTATTTATTCCTCTTTATTCCATTGGGAGCATAGAGCCTCAACCACAGATCTCCATCTGACCCTACCGTTTCACTGTTAGTAAAACTTAATCCTGTTTTTTTTTCTCATTAAAAAAAGGTTCTTTCTTCTGGTCTTATTTCTGGAGAAACACAAAAAACTCTCAATGAGATTTCTCTTCTTGGAATAACACTGACCTTCATAAATAGATGAACAAACATTGCCTCCTCAGTATCCAGAAAATTGGGCATTAGGTTTTATCTTTTGCACCAAGTGTTATTTTCCATCAAAACAACTATTAACGCTATACAAATCACAAATCCATCCAAACACTGAACACTGTGTGCTCATATATGGAGGTAGTATCCCCTTAAGAGCTCCCTAAAAATCCTTAACTTAGAAGAGAGCAATTAGTTTGATTAATGACCTCTTTCTCTCTCAATCATATCACACAAATATTTCTGCTGTTACTTACATACTATACAAATACTTATACTTGCATGGTCATTGTTGATCAGAAATGGAATTACTAATCCCTCACCTTCTCTAAATCTGTAAAAACATGTGCAGCAACTATTTAACTCTCCTTCACAGCTCTCCAAACTTATAAGACTCTTCATGCATTCTTTCTAGTGTTGTCTTCTGGAAGAGTCTTCCTCCCCCTCCCTACCTTTCGTATTTCCAAAGAAATATAATCTGCATGCTTTCAAATAAAATACTAGTACCAGTACACTTTACCTAGAATGTCAATCTGTTGAAATAAATATGCAATATTTGACTAAGTATGGATTTACTGTTTATGTAAGACTTGATTTAACATTGAATTTTTGTCCTACTTATTGGAATTTCAGTATAATTTTCAAATTAAACAAGTATATCATATGTTATTATTAGCTCATGTGTTTTCACTGTTGAGCCTTCCATTCAGTTTTCTCTGCTGTTTGTTTAACTTGAACATCACCCTGAAGATGCTCAAGACACTAAGGCAAAAATTCTATGTTATATAGAGCCTCACATAAGTAATAAATCCAAACTTAGTTGTTATTCATTTACTTATGCCAGCTTACAAATCAATTTTTCATGTTAATCAGTTCAAATCATTCTACAGAAATTTTACATCTCCCTTTATTTACTCTCTCAATTTGATATTAACTGGCAGGGCAATAGTAAATAATTATAATAAATTTAGTTTAATCCTTTATCCAAGTGTAAGCAAACAAAGTTTGTGCCTGAAGTATCTTCAGGACTGAGTCAACTTGTGGTAAAGGTGGACTAAGCTCTCATCACTTGTCTTAGTATCTCCCATAATGCAAAGCTCATCTCCTTGCGGACATGTATAATGCTATGCATTAAAGGAAGGGCCACTACCCAGACCGGTTTCAACCTTTATTGAGGTCTCATCAGTGGGAGCCAGACCCAGAGGTGGTGATACTAAGGTGGAAGTAATGGATAAGTCATATTTACCTATACAAGTTGCCAAAGGGTGTCTCACCTTATTATTAAATAACTCTGGATTAGAGAAAGATGTTGGAAGTTTTTTCCCACTTGGTTAGACTATAATAAATTTAGTTTAATCCTCTGTCTATCACCCATCTTTGTCATACCTTAACACCAGCTTAATATCTAAATGCCTTTGTAAATTAAAGCAACATCAGTATACAGCCATTTTCCTTATCAAATGCAAATGTTGCTTTATTATGGAAAATAAGAAAATTACTAAGAAAAAACTCCTCTTTACAAATCCCAGCTGTTCCCACTGAGTTGTCATATCCTTATCTACCTATTCCTGAATTTTGGACAAAGTTTGCACCAATTACTTTTTTTTTTTTTTTTTGGCAATACCTTAACTGCTACTCCTGAGATAATGACTACTCTGTTATTATTTCAACCTTTGTCTTGGAAATCCCTTCATGCTACCTTCTTTTCATCATTATGTAATATAATAAATGTACATAATAAATATTACGTTCATAAAAAAAATTAAATATATAACATATATCATTACAGATGATTGAAATACAATACCTTAAAAAGACAAGGAGCACGTGGGTTTGTACCTGTATCAACAACATAAATGCGGTCACTATTTAATGAAGGCATAATTAACCTGTTGCGGCACTTGGCACTGTCTTGATGACAACTACTACAAGCATTCCAACCTGTATGGTGTAATTCATCACCATAATTACCAACAGGAAGACGATGGATGACCTATTTTAATTAAATATGAATCTTAAAGTAATTCATTTATAATATATTTCTTTTATTCTTATATACTGTTTATTCAATTTAAAAATTTGAACAATACTAATACACTGATAGGCATAGCATCACAAGCAGTTGACAATGGCTAAAAACCTGGCAGCTGACATTAACTGCTTTTCAAGAAAACTGATCATAAGATCCAAAGAGATTAGCAACTTTTTTTATTATTATTATTTTATAAAAATATCAAATCTCTTTGGATTTTCCTTATGATCAATTCTGACTGATCATAAGAAACATCCTCTCAAGAACAGTATTTAAAATAAAGAAAACAAAGGGCTGAAATACTTTTAATTAATAGTCTCTGTGTTAATACATTTTAGCCAAACTACAAAAACATGAAAGAAAATTTTATGCCAAGGAAATCAAAGTCTAAAACGTTTCATCACATATCAACTAGCTGCTGATAATAATAATAATTATTATTATTATCCAGGCCTCCATGGAGTCAAAAGGCTCATCGTGGGAGGTCATTTTTAGGAAACACAAAGTTTATCATACCACTCCTTGAACCCATTGATCGTTCCTGCTCTAACCACTCTCTCAGGCAATGCATTCCACGATTCAACCATGCAAAGAAACCACTCCTCATCCTCACAGCCTCCTTTCGTAACTTCCAGGGATGGCCCCTTGTCATCACTCCTTCCTGCTGTTCGACCAAACAAAAGAACTCCCCTGTAATTGCCTCTCAACAGTTTAAAAGTCTCACTCATATCACCTCTCCTTCTTCTATCCACCAAACTCTGCAGTCCACATTCCCTCAGCCGATCCTCATAACTATCATTGTACAGTCCTGAAACCATCTTTGTTATCCGCCATAGTACCGTTTCCACAGTTAATTTATCCCCCTTCAAATCCTGAGGACCAAACCTGAGGACAATAATTTAAGGTGTGGTCTGATCAGGGTCTTATACAATGGAATGATAACTCTTTTATCTCTGCGGGTCAGTGTCTTTCTCAGTATTGCAGCAATCCTCTGGGTTACCTTCACCACCTTTGCAATATGCTCCCTGAATTTCAGTTTTCTATCAATCATCACCCCCAGATCTCTTGTCTCCCCCTACTTCTTCCAGTGTAGCTCCACCAATCGAGTATGCATCCTCCCATCGATGGTTCCCAAACTTCAAGACTACATTTTGTGCATTAAACCGACACCCCCATTTATTTGCCCATCTGTCTAGTTTATTCAAATCCTCTTGCAGGGCTGCCACATCTGCACTATTACTGATAACCCTTCCCAAAGGTTCACATCATCAGCAAACAACTGAATATCCCCTTGCAATCCATTGAAAATGTCATTGATATAAAGGTTGAACAATATGGGTCCCAGTACCGAGCCCTGTGGAACACCTTTTAACCTTCTGCCTCCTTGATATTGCCCTACCATACACAACTCTCTGATACCTATCAGACAGCCAATCCTGAATCCAGCTGACTAACCTGACATCTAAACCCATGTGCTGCAACTTAAATATTAGCTTATCATGCGGCAACCTGTCAAATATCTTTGCAAAATCTAAAAAAATGGCAGTATATGCCTTTCCCTCATCAACTGCTCTTGTCACTTTATTATAAAAGGCAATCATATTACTAAAGCAAGAGCACCCCTTAACAAATCTATGTTGATTCTCACAGATAACATTACCTTCATCTGTCCAATGCGGTATATAGTCCCTCACTAATTTCTCCAAGACATTAACAACTACTGATGATACACAAACTGGCCTATAATTAGATACTTCCAGTCTGCTACCACCCTTGTGCAGCGGCACTATCTTACCTTCCGTCCATTCCTTGAGTACCTTTCCCACAGGCAGATTTTTATTGAAGAGCCAGGTCAACGGAGCTGTCAGTTCTTTAGCACATTCTCTCAAAACCCATGGTGAAATACCATCCAGTCCCACAGCTTTACTGATATCCAGAGTACTCAGTATTTGGAACACACTCTCCTCTAGAACCTCTAAACCCTGAACCTTCCCTATCCCTCTAGTATTAAAAATTTCTTCTCCGGGATGAAATACTCCAATAAAGTGCTCATTGAACAACTCCACTATGTCCTCTGCATCAGTCACTCTATTCCCATTTATATCCCGCAGTGTCATTCTTCCACAATCATTTCTCCTCCTACTGGCCACATAGCTAAAAAATTCCCTAGGATTTTCTTTGGATCTTAGTGTCAATCTCTTCTCATATTCCAGTTTTGCCTTCCTCACCATACTAATCACTCTCCTGGCCTGCGTCTTATATTCTTCGTGTATCTGCCCTCCACCTCTCTCCTTATATCTCTTCCATAATCTCTTTCAACTGCAGTTCCTGTTTGATACTGTATGTCATCCACTTTACACCAAATTGGGTCCGCTTCTTCACTTGTGGAATGCAGCTTACTATTGCTGCTAACAAATATCCTTTCACAATTTCCCAAGCACTAATGATATACTGGCCTTCCAATTCTCCCTCCATGGAACTGCCCCTAGTTGATACCTAAGACTATTATAATCACCTGCTTTATAATTCCACATATGTTCCCTTTTCTTTGATACACCTGCATGTCTATTCATCTTCCAAGTCAAAACCACATGGTCACTCTCTCCAACTGGTGGGAGAGATGTCATCTCACTTATTATCAGCTCTTCTGATGCTATGACCAAATCCAAAATTCTTGAACCTCTTGTTCCCTCTATTACATGTTGCCTAAGACATTTGTCCCTCAAGAATTCTAGAAATTCCATCCCCTTATTACTACATGCATTTTCCTCTTCCCAGCTTATACTGCTGTAGTTAAAATCTCCCATAACAATCATTCTTCGTGCACTTGCCAAGCTCAACTACCTAAACATCTCCTGCTCCCCACCCTCTGTGCTCCCTGGTTTATAGCAACACCCCACTAAATATCCTGTCTTGGCCACTTCTATCTCACACCATATGCTTTCAAAACCATTAGTGTCACTGCCTTCCAAAACCTCTACTCTTAGAGGACATAAGTCATCACTTATCATAAGCAGTACTCCACCACCATGTTTTCCTTTCTTATCCTGCTGAAAAATGCCAATAATCCCAATGATCTTTGGCCAGGATGATGCTATCAGCACCAAAAATTCATCTCCTTTATTTTGGATACTCCTGACATAGTATAGAGCATAAAAATGTCACTGCTTCTATACCTATCATTGTCCTCTCTCGACCCCACTGGACTCAGTGTTATCTAATGTCGTCCCCCTTCTCCCAAGCACCCATTCCCACAAGAGGCCACCCCCTGCTACTATCCACCCTGGGAATTCTAGTTTCCCTGCATTGACACACTGACTTGTTCAGAAAACAGCAATCTTTCCAGATACCTTTGTCCTTCCTCATTCAAATGCAATTCAAATTCATAAGCAGCTAAAATACTTCCAAGTGTTATGGCTTAAATGCTGGAAGAGCATCACATTGAAGGTTTAATGGAATATTTACAGCACTAGAAAAGGATTAAAAACTAATTTTAATGCTTCCAATATTTTGTCTCAGTCACTGAGACATCTTCAGGGATTACAAATAACTCTTGTAATACACACACACACACACACACACACACACAAAGGCAACACAATATTAAATGAAACATCTATCTAGGTGGTGTGCCCTCTATGAGTGTTTGTAGGTGGTCTAGGATGTAAAGTGGGACCTCTGACAATTATTGTTTCCCAAATTTCAATTTTATGCATCTGTATTTATTTAAATTCGGTTTTGATTTCTGAATGCCACTACAGATTCTAAAAATCACCGTGCTCCACCATAGTAAATTTTAAAAGGAAAGACTGTTTTTAGAATCTGCACCTGCACTCAGAAATCAACTGAATTTAAATAAATACAGATGCATACAACTTCCCAAATTTTGGGAAACAATAATTGTTAGAGTCCCATTTTACATCCTAGGCTACCTATAAACGTGCATAGAGGGCACCACCTAGATAGGACTTTAAGAGTCACCGACGTGTTTCATTTAGTATTATGCCATTTTGTGTGTGTGTGTGTGTGTGTGTGTGTGTGTGTGTGTGTGTGTGTGTGTGTGTGTGTGTGTGTGTGTGTGTGTGTGTGTGTTACAAGGGTTATTTGTAATCCCTGAAAATGTCTCAGTGACTGAGACAAAATATTGGAAGTATTAAAATTAGTTTTTAATCCTTTCCTAGTGCTGTAAATATTCCATTAAACCTCCAACATGATGAGCTAAAATACTTATGAACATAAGAACTTGTTACTTAGAGCACTTTGTCTGATAAAAGCTTTTATACAGCGAATTCTGTATTATCTGTGGTATCAACAGTAACTTAAATGACATACATCATCATCATCAGTCAACCAAACCTGATGTTCTGTTTCTGACTGAACCTCAAATTTCTGCTAAACCAACTACAGTGCATCTTAACTGTCTAAATTACACTCTGTATGACTCCTGCCATAAAAAAGTGCTGTAACAGAGCTGTGAGCCCACAATTGCTGGGTATGGAAATGAAAAACCAGCATGAAATCCAGCAAATTTGCATTCATCCAAAGTTATTGTCTGGTGGAGATTTACAGTTTCATTTATCATTGGACCATTCTTCTTTGAGGACATTTGCCATTTGGATCATGTGACCTGCTCGGTTACTGCAATATGATAAATAATTTTGTTGTGCCACAGCTACAGCAGTGCCTGTGCATGGATTCAATCATTTCACGCAGCATGGGATCCCTCCACCCATCAGCTAATCTGTACAGAAGGTTCTTCGAGAACAGTTCATGGAAGCCAGAGTGATCAGCCGTGTTTCCCCCCACTGCATGGCAGCCTTGTTCACCTGATTGATCCCCCTGTGACTTCTGGCTCTGGAGATTTCTCAGAGTTTATCGGGATCATTCTGATAACTTGCCAGCATGCGCAACATCAGTCCCGACTGACTGCTTTCTGCCGTTGAACACACTGTTCAAAGGATGCAGTTTGTGGCACACTAGGAAGGGCAGCACATTGAACAGTACGGCCTGTGAATGCATAATGGAAATGAATAAAAATGTGTTATGCTTGTGTCACTTTCCTCCTCCTTACACAGAAAAATTACTATGTTTACATTCAGTACATCATACAGTGCACTGCAGTGAATTTTCGAACTACTTTTTTCCTCCTCAGATACTACTTCTGCATGATGCACAATGTATTCCTACAAATTTTCGTAGCATTTGGATCACTAGATGACACTCCACAAGGTGTTAAACAGGATACTTTAATTTTGATCATCCTGTATTTGATAGGCTCACCAACTTAAATGGCCAATCATATCACCCTCCTCCTATCTGCCAAGCTCTGAAAACTACATTCCATCAATCTGTTCTCATAATCAGTAATCCAGAGACAGTCTTAGTTATCTGCATGAGCTCTTTCTCTCTCTCCATGTTTTCTTATGGCCAATATAGCCAAGTAACCAGATCTGTGCACAGAAATCCAATGAGGCCTAATTAGAACCCTATACAGCGAAACTATCACCTCCTTAACCATACATGTCAGTGTTTTTACATTATAGTAAGTAATCTCCTTGATAACCCTTACAACTTTCATGGTGTGTTCTCTGAACTTCAGTTCCCTACGTGCCAGGATCTCCAAATCCCTTGCCTGCTCCTAAAGCAAGTTCCTCCACTATTGTAAACCTCATGCCAGATTTTCTGGCCAAAGTGCATAATTTCACTTAGCAATGCTACAACCTCCATACCCAACTTACTGGCTCCTATTAATCAACCATCCCTGGAACCAATCTACCAAATGATTGTCCATCCCCATCCAGTTCAATGTTGATGGCATTAGTTTATCATGTAGTACTTGATCAAATGCTTTAGCAAAATCCAGATAAATCACTATATAAGCATCTAACCTGGCTAATACGCTAGTTACACTATTATAAAATGTACCCAAATTACTAAAGCATGACATCCCCTTAACAAATCTATTCTGCTCTCTCTCGAAAGATTTCCATTCCCATCAATCCAGGTCTGTATTCCGTCTTTAACCAGCCTCTCTAACACTTGCACCACTACATTTGATATACACATTTGCCTACAGCTTGACACTACTGATATGGATTCTCTCTCTCTCTTATGCAATGACATGTACATTTTTTTCTTTCACTTCTCTGGGACAATTCCTGTTGCCAGACACCTGTTGAACAACCAAGTCAAGGGCATGAGCTCCTCTGCAAATTCCCTTAATGTACATAACACACTTGGAAAATGATCACTCAGTAACTCAACTATTTTGTTTGCTTCTGTCATCCTTCCATAATTAATCATTCGAGTCATCCTTCCATAGTCATTCTTCCTTTTACTTGCCACACAGTGAAAGAACTCTTTGGGATTCCTTTTGGCCTCATTAGCTAGTTTTCCCTCATAATTAGATTTGGCTTTCCATACATGTCACCATTATTCCTTGTACTGTTTATGGGTTTGGTGTTCGCCTGATTATATATCTTCCACAATTTCTGCTATTTTTTCCCTACAAAATTTTTATGCAATGCGTGCTCTGATGACACAGTTTGTTACAATTATCTGCTCTGTAGTTCTAGTTCCATATACATATCCCTTCTTAAGAGAAAATTCTGCATGTCTGGCAATCTCTTAGGTCAAGATCACACGTTCCAAAGTAAAGTGTTTCCCAAGTTTCATTTCAACAATTTCTCAGCATCTTCTCAAGCATGCTTGTATAAACCTTACCTGGAACACTAAATGGAGAATTCCTATTCTAATCTTTACATTGGTTTATTTCCCCCCCCCCCTTTATACAGATGACCACAATAAGCTTAACTCCAATCATATGGAATTCAAACTTCTGATCAGTCCTTCTGAATCATGCAGCATAACCATTGTAAATCTATTATACTCCATATTTGAGCATTTATTTGAGCATGCAATTCCAGTTGCATGCCATCGCACTACTACCCGATGTGTTGATATAAAATCATTACTGCATTTCACTTAAATTTTATATCAAGTGAGTTTTGTCATTGCTTATCTCATTAAACATTTCAAAGTAATTATCTAGACATCCATAATAACCTTATCTTCAGTTTTTATGTTCCTTTTACAGTATACTTTCTACAATTTCTAAGCTCTTTGAATAGCCTCCAGAACAATTTGTCATGAATAGTTATAATTAAAATGCACTTGCAACTTCTAATGGTAGCATATTCCACATACAATATGCTACAAGAACTTCAACCTCACATGCTTCCTAACTACACCTTTAGTCAGTTTTCAGGCATTAACCTAATTTCTGTCTGCACTTGCCAGAGTTACATGTGTATCTATAATGTAAGATCCCTACTAACTTGTATATTTCTATCATATGTCCTCTCTCTGTCTGTTCTCAAACTTTAAAGAGCACATTCCATAGAAGAGTTACCATCCTCATTTCCTGCTTGATCATTTCAGCTATTTTCTAAACTCCTCAGACCCTAGGTATATCTACATACAGTAGTCTAGATGTGGTCTTATGAAAGCCTTATAATGAGGAAGAATAACTTTTTTTCTTACAAGTTACTGTTATTTTCAACAGTTCTTTTCAAGGGTCTGTAATATATCTTATGCACCTCCAGTTCATCTACTGCTATTGTGACATCAGTCCCAATCTCACTTGTTACTGCAATATCCTCACATGGATGACGCTTAGCAAAATGAACACTCAGTGATTCAGCCATTCATCTGCTTCTTTATCATTTGCATTCATCAAAATGATTTACCATAATTATTCTTCCTTTTACCTGCTACATACTGAATGAATTCTTTTGGATTTCCTTTGGCTTTCTCTTTGATTCTTTAACTGGCTTTCGTGGCTTTCACTACTAATATCCTCTTGTACTCTGATTCTGCCTTCTGTACCATAATGGTCACCTTCTGGCCTTTGCTTTGTACTGATTATGATCACCTTTCTCTTCAAATTCCTTCCACAAACTTTTCTATTTTTGCAACTCCTGCTTAATGATGCTACTTATCCATTAACCAAGGTGGTTAATTTATCCTTCTGACTCTAGATATGCAGTCTGCTATTAAAGGGTTCTTCTTTCAAGAAACCGTTTACCATTTCAAACCATACATTATGAACAACCAAACCTTGAAGTGTCTTATACTGACAATGTTCCAAGCAGTCTTCTAAGATGGCCATAATTACCAGTTCTGTAATTTCACAGAAAATTCCACATGTTTAGCCACCTTCCAGGTCAAGACCACATGATCCATCTCACCAACTGGTGGCAACATAACCACCTTGGTTACAGACAGATCCTCTGATGCAATTACTAAATCCAGCACTATCAAATCCCTGTACCTTCCATCACATACTGCTTCAGGTAATTATTCCTTAGTGCTGCATAAATTCCATTTCCTTCCTCCCCTCCATAATGTGTCCTTTTCTCCTTCCAATCTATGTTCCCAATAGTTGAAGCCCACCCCCAATAATAATCACTGCTAGATCCACAACTACCCTTACACTTTGAATTAGCCATTCTGATTTTTTACCTGACCATATTCAACATTTTCACACACACACCTGCTTCAGTATCTGCACACTCATTCACTCACCTGCTCCCTTCAAAAGCTCTAATTTCCCTAATACCCTTACACTTTGAATTAGCCATTCTGATTTGTTACCTGTGGTAGCATATTGAATATTTTATGTTCACACTTGCCTCATTGGTACTTGCACACTCATTCACTCACCTGCTTCCCTCAACAGCTCTAATTTCCTTAATTTTGCACATCCAGTCTCATTCCATTAAGCAGCACTTTTTCCAAATCCAAACCAAATCTATTCAAGTGCAAACCTTATATGTCGACACATTCACAAACTCCACATTATTCCTTCTGCATAATCTACGTATCGATTCATTTGCAATCACAGTCCTCCTTGTCAATACACTTCTATCATACAATGGCAATACGTTCACTTTTCTCTTTTGCTAGCATGCAGAGTAGCATGGCAGCATTTACTGCTAGCATGTACTGGTACAGTATCCTAAACACCCCTTGAGGGTACAGTGAAAAGAAGATTCCTGACCTTATAAGGTTTCTGCCTGGCTCTTATAAATAAAGCTAGCACAAGTCTTTGAAATTGGTTAACTAAACTGTAATAAATATGACATGAAAATTGGCAATAAAAAAACAAACTGAAAATAGGCAGAAACATAGAACACACTATATATTCTTAATGGATAACCTAAGTCAAATATTTCAGCTATTCAGGAACAATTTTTTACTGAAGATGGCAAGTTAAATATCAAAATAAACAACAAAATAAGCAAAGCTGGTATGGTGGGCAATCAGGTGAATAAATGTATATCGAATATGAGATAAATTAGAAAAAAACTAGCAATATACAAGACCATGTTCAAACCAATTTTAAATTATGGATCTGAGAATTCAGTTAGAAACAAAAGAAGAAAATCACTCTCTAATTTTTATGAAAAATATTAGGGAAGTGATTTTTCATGTGATTGTGCTATGAGTGTCAAATCATATGAAAAATGAAAATATTATGAAAGAACTTGATATTGTTAGCATTCAAAAATATGAAATGAAGCTAATCCATGATGTGTCATTTAAACAGAATGGGGAGGGGGGGGGGGATTGACAAAATGAGTGTTTAATACCAGAATGGCAAAAAAAAAGATCCATAGGAAGAGCATGATTTAGGTAGATAATGAAATTAGAAGTGCATTCAAAGACTGAAATATAAGATCTGATAATATTGTAGATCTAAAAAATAACAGACTAATTTAGAAGAAAAGTGTTATTCTGAAGTTAGTAATAATGTAAACTTAATCATGTCTTACTAGCAGAGCATCCCATATACACCTTGAAGGCACACTGAAAAGAAGGTCCTTGCCCTCTTAAGGTTACTGTCTGGTCTCTGACAGTTCAAGAAAAAGCTGTCAGGCCAGTAAAATATTGATTCTTCTGGCCTGATTGGCCCATTGGATAATATACCTACTCTTCAAACAGGCTGTAGATTTCGATCCCACCATGGGCCACATGGATGTTTGTAAATGTCAATATTCTGCTAAAACTATCCTGCTTACTGGAGGTATGGAGCTTGAAAAAAGCTCCATGTTTAGTGTCAAGAGCATAGTTTTTGGATTACCTAACCCTTAGCCTACCTGTCATACCAGTGTTGGTATATGTGTACAACTTTCATGAGTGGATTTCACAGAAATAAAAACATAAAAAAACAAACTGATGATGACAATAAGTAAAACCTATATCTGAAAATTAAATCTCAAACCATATGCTGGAATAGTTGCATTTTAGAATGCTATTATTATTAACACCTGACCTCCATGAAATCAATTGTCACATAAAGTTCATCAAACTGTGAACAAATTCATTCCATGTATCTGCATTTGAGGCATTGTATTCTACTAACCAACTACTCTCCATAATTCTGCCTGCAGTATTTGATGGGTGGATTGAGTAGCTCAACGATACTGTTGCCAGGCCCAAGCCAAGATAAAGGAGGAGGGTTTGGCAATGAGCTAACAACCCATTCCTATAAAAAATATTTTGTTGCGAAGGCTAAACAATATGAAACCGGACTGACATTATGGAAACGACGTATACAAAGGAAAAGATTAGCGAGGAATATTATGAAAATCAGAACATGGAATGTTAGACATTATTACAGACTGGTAAAATGCAAATGTAGCAGAAGAATTATTCAAATATGGTATGGATATCACAGCCTTACAGGAAATAAGATGGAAAGGACAAGGAATAATTAATAAAAAAGATTATAAGTTATACTTCAGTGGTCCTATAAAGCAAGGAGTTGGTTTTATTATAACAAAAAAGGTCCACAAATGAATATTAGGATTTACACCAATAAATGAAAGAATATGTAAAGAATGTATTAAAGTAAATTTCATAACAATATATTTATAAATGTTTATGCTCCAATTGAGAAAGCTAATGAAAAAATTATTGAAGAATTTTATGATGATTTACAAAATGCATGTGAAGGCATACCAAAAAATGATGCTATAATTGTATTAGGAGACTTTAACATTAAATTAGGAAAGGAAGATATATATAAAGAGATGTTTGGAAGATATAGTCTACATGAACAAACTAGTGATAATGGTAATAGAGTTGCTCAATTTGCAACATCTAATAAATTAAGAGTAATGAGCACAAACTTTCTACATAAAAGAGAGTGAGGAGTGGTTTCTTTTTATGGAGGGTGGTTGAACCATGGAATGCATTGCCTGATGGAGTGGTGAGAGTGAGAACGGTCAATGAGTTTAAGGAGTGGTATGATAGACTTTGTGTTTCTTGGGGGGGGGGGGGGGGACCTCCCCTCGATGAGTCTTGACAGACTTTGTGTTTCTTAGGAAGGACCTCCCATGATAAGTCTATTGACTCTGTGGAAGCCTGGATAATAATAATAATAATAATAATTTAGGAACATGGATTATTCCAGCTACTAATGAGTGTAATCAGACAGATCATGTCTTGATTTCTAAAAGATGGGTAACATCAATCATTGATGTAAGAGCATTTAGAGGGTGCAAACTATGACTCTGACCACATGTTGGTTGGTGCAAAATTGAGACAAAGAATATCAATAATAATAGAAGGAAATCAGAAAGAATTGAGAAATGAAATACTAAAGCTTTGACAAATAATTAGCCAGCCTGGTTGGCTGAGTGGTTAGCACATCCAGTCTCCAGCCAAAAGGATGCAGGTTTGAATCCTGCCGTTGGCATGGATGTTTGTGATTGTCTGTGGAAATACCAGTGGTGGTGGGCGATAGATGGTGTTGGTGTAGTTGTGGTTAGTTGTAGTTGGTGGAGACAGAGAGCTGTAGAGCAGGTGCCCTCCCTTGACGAGTCTTTGGACTCCACGGAGGTGTCACATAATAATAATAAAGAGACTATTAAATTATACAAAGCAAAAATAGAATAAGACATTAAAGAATTTGAAAATCAAAATAATAATTATTATTATTATTCAGGCCTCCATGGAGTCAAAAGACTCATCATGTGAGGTCATAAAGTCTGTCAAGATTCATCGAGGGGAGGTCTCCCCCCCCCCCCAAGAAACACAAAGTCTATCATACCACTCCTTAAACTCATTGACCATTCTCACGCTCGCCACTGAATCAGGCAAGGCATTCCACGGTTCAACCACCCTCCATGCAAAGAAACCCCTCCTCACCCTCTTGATCACAGTTTTCTTTCGCAACTTCCAGGGATGGCCTCTTGTCATCACTCCTTCCCGCTGTTCAACCAAGCGAAAAACTCCCCAGTGTCAACCCTGTAACCACCTCTCAACAGTTTAAAAGTCTCAATCATATCACCTCTCCTTCTTCTATCCACCAAACTCTGCAGTCCACATTCTCTCAGCCGATCCTCATAACTATCCTTGTACAGTCCTGAAACCATCTTTGTCATCCGTCTTTGTATCCTTTCCACAGTTAATTTATCCCCTTCAAATCCTGAGGACCAAATCTGAGAACAATAGTCTAAGTGTGGTCTGATCAGAGACTTATACAACGGAATGATAACCCTTTTATCTCTGCAGGTCAGTGTCCTTCTCATAATTGCAACAATCCTCTGTGTTACCTTCATCACCTTTGCAATATGTCCTCTAAATTTCAGGTTTCTATCAATCATCAACCCCAGATCTCTTGTCTCCCCTACTTCCTGCAGTATAACTCCTCCCACAGAGAATGCAGTATCCCAAACCTCAAGACCTTACATTTTGCTGCATTAAACTGAGACCCCCATTCATTTGCCCATCTATCTAGCTTATTCAAATCCTCTTGCAGGGCTACCACATCTGCACTATTACTAATAATCCTTCCTAGCTTCGCATCATCCTCAAACAACTGAATATCCCCTTGCAGTCCACTGGCAATGTCATTGATATAAAGGTTAAACAATATAAGTCCTAGTACTGAGCCCTGTGGGACCCAACTTGTAACCCTTGCCTCCTTCAAACTGCTCCACCATACACAACTCTCTCTGATACCTATCAGACAGCCAATCCTGAATTCAGTTGACCAATCTGACATCCAGACCCATGTGATGCAACTTAAATATCAGCTTATCATGTGGCACCCTGTCAAATGCCTTCGCTAAGTCTAAGAAAATTGAAGTATATGCCTTTCCCTCATCTAATGTTCTTGTAACTTTATTATAAAAGGCTAGCATATTGCTAAAACAAGAGCGCTCTTTCACAAATTCATGTTGACTCTCACAGATATAATTTAAAAAAAATTATAAATGCAGCAGAAGAAATAATAGGGAGATAAAAGAATAAAAAGGGAATAGTTTGATGATGAATGCAGGAAAGCAATAGAAATTAAAAATAAAGCGAGAAAGAAATATATATATATATATATATAGATTTTTTTTTATTTATTTATTTATTTATTTACAAAGAAATACAAGAGCTAATAGAGAAAAATATCAAGAAAAGAGAAAGGAAGCAAATAGATATGTAATCAAAAGAAAAAAGAGATGATGATGAAGAGGAAAATAGAGTTAATAAGTGAATATAATAAAAACAAAGAAATAAGAAAATACTATAAAAAAATTAATTCACTAGCACAAAATTTTAATCCTCAAATAATAGGATGCAGGAATAAAGAAGGGGAAATAACTGAAAAAGAAGAAGTCATGAAGAGATAGAAAGAGTATTTTGAAGAATTGTTGTCAGAAGAAGAAAATTAAAGATAATGAAGATGAAGATAGTAATTTGAGCGAATTTAGAATAAAGAAAGAAAATAATTGAGATGTGGAATGAAGAAAAATTACCAGAGGAATGGAAGATAGGAGTGATTCAACCAATATATATAAAAAGGAAGTTAAACTGAATTGTAGCAATTATAGAGGAATCACATCACTATATGTAACATAGAAAATTTTATCAAGTTTAATAAATAGTAGATTAGAATCATATACTGAAGAAATTTTAGGAGATTACCAATCTGGTTTCAGACCAAACAGATCTACCACTGATAATATATTTATGTTAAAGAATATACACGAAAAATGTATGGAATATAATATAGAATTATATAATTTATATATTGATTTTAAACAGGATTTTGATAAAATAAATAGACAAAAAATGATTAATAGTCTTAAAAGATTGAGAATCCCACAAAAATTGGTTAGAATGATTGAAACAGCACTGGGAGGATCTAAGGCAAGGGTTAAAATACAAGGCGAGTTAACAGAAGCATTCGGAATAAGTTCCAGAGTGAGACAGGGAGATGCACTGTCTGCAAGTTTGTTTAATTTGACACTTGAACATATAACAAGAAGACTCAATATGAGAGGCTATATTAATAATAAATCTGTACAGATTTGTGCATATACAAATGATGTTGCAATAATTAGTTGTACCAAAAAAGATTTAGAAAGTAAGTTTAAAGAATTAGGTTTAAATGCAAAAGAAGTTGGTTTACAAATTAATGAACAAAAAACTAAATATGTGCAATATGGAAGAAATGAAAATAGAATAGCCTCTAAATGTACTATAGATGGCTATAATTTTGAATCAGTAAATCATTTTAAATATCTAGGATCCCTAATAATAATAAGGAATAACATAGCGGAAGAAATAAATAATAGAATAATAGCTGGAAATAAATGCTATTATGTGCATAAAGGATTATTGGGTAGTAAAGTTGTAGATAAGAATTCTAAACTAAAAATGTATAATTATTATTATTAGGCGACACCTCCAGGGAGTCTAAGGGACTCATCGAGGGGAGGGTACCTGCTCCACAACTCTGTCTCTCCACCACTCAATCCACCAACTACAACGAACTGCAACTACCATCATCATCTAAACCAACACCATCCACAGCCCACCACCACCACTGGTATTTTCACAGACAATCACAAACATCCATGTCCATAGCAGGATTCAAACCTGCAGCCTTTTGGCTGGAGAGCGAATACACTAACCATTCAGCCAACCAGACTGATTATTAGACCAATAATAACATATGGATGTGAATCATGAACCCTACCCCAAAAAGAAGAGAATAGATTAAGTATTTTTGAAAGGAAAATAATGATTATTATGATAATTAATTATTAATTATTTAATAATTGATTATAATTATTAAATTAAGAATTATGGACCAATTAAAGACAAGAATGACAATTAGAGATTATAATAAATTTAGTTTAATCCTTTATCCAAGTGTGAGCAAACAAAGTTTGCATCTGAAAATATCTTCAGGACTGAATATGGTGTTGTACTACCTTAATGGGCTCAGTTAAGTGTTGTACTACCTTACTGGGATAAGGTGGTACAACACCATATTTAGTCCTGAAGATATTTTCAGGCACAAACTTTGTTTGCTCACAATTGGATAAAGGATTAAACTAAATTTATTATAGTCTAACCAAGTGAAAAATAAACTTTCAACATCTTTCTCTAAATCCAGAGTAATTTAATAAAAAAAGATGGCACACCTTTTGGCAACTCCTATAGGTAGAGATGACCTTGCTATTGCTTCTGCCTGGTATCTCCACCTCTGGGCCTGGCTCCCACTGAAGAGACCTCAATAAAGGTCGAAACTAGTCTGGGTAGTGGCCAATCCCTTAATGCATAACGTTATACATATCCGCAAGGAGATGTGTTTTGCATTATGGGAGATACTGGGATAGGAGTGTTGTTAGCTTGGTCCACCTTTGCTACGAGTTGCCCAGCGCTGTACTACCTTACCCAAGTAAGATAGTACAATACCATATTCAGTCCTGAAGATATTTTCAGGTGCAAACTTTGTTTGCTCACCCTTGGATAAAGGATGAAACTAAATTTATTATAGTCTAACCAAGTGAAAAATAAATTTTCGACAATTAGAGAATAAGAACAAATAGTGAAATTTACGAATTAATAAATGGAGAAGATATCGTTAATTTATTAAGAAAAGAATAGCATGGATGGGCAATTTAGAAAGGATGGAAGAAAGTAGAAAAGTTAAAAATATACATAAATGGAAAATAATTGGACAAAGAAGAAGAAGACCTAAAAAAAAAAAAGATGATTAGATGAGGTTGAGAAAGACCTTGGAATTCTTAAAGTTAAGAATTGGAAAAGTACTGCACTGAATAGAGTAGAATGGAAAAATAGTGTGAAGTAAGCCAAAACCTATAAAGGATTGTAGAGCTAAAAGAGAAAGAAAGAACCACTCTCTATGCAAGGAAATTGCTCCTTACTCCTTTGTTCACACCTTCCTCATACAGTTTTCAGGGATGGCCTCTTGTTCTACTCCTTCTCCCAATTCTGTAAAAAAATTTTTCCTCATTAACCCAGTAACAACCCCTTACCAACTTAAATATCTCATCCCCTATCTTCCTCCTCCTATTCATGAGGCTTTGCAAATTCCCTCAATCTATCTTCACATCCCACATTCCAAAGACCAGTTACCAACTTACTTAATGTCCTCTGTACCCTTCTAATATACCCTCATCAATATGAAAACCAGGTAGCCACATCTGTATACAGTAATCCATATGAGGCCTTATACAATGAAACCATAACCTCTTTATTTCCTCTATATCACTGTCATAATCAAATGTGATGACTTCACAACTTGTGTAATGTGAACACTGAATTTCTGCTTTTGTTCTGAAAATGAGTAGATGAATATATCTTTAAATGTAAAACCAAATTTGCAATGAATAAAGAGAAAGTTGGCAGTATGTATCTGTATATTCCTTATCTTTTATTATTTCTTTATAACTTTCCAATAAAATAGAATATTCTTTTCCTGTAATCATAACTAGGTTTTTGTATATTTAGGAAATGGAAAAACATCAAACTCGAATTAGGATAAAAATTTAAAAAATAATAATAATAATAAAGAAGGATAATAAACAAGTCTATATTAACAACATTTTTTTTTGGTTATGCATGGTGCTGAAAATGTTTTCACTGTAATAAAGTATCTTCATGAATGCTCCTAATACTGTATTATGATTTTAGTTCAAAAGTGTTTTCTTACATTCCTAAAATGAATATACCTAATGTTTCTCTTCATCAATAGATTTACACCTTATATGGACATAACACAAAGATATTTATCATGGTAAGCTACTCGTTAAAAATTTAATTAACATGAGTAATTTTATTTTTGAAGAAATTAGGTCTTTATGAGACAAAATATTACACTGATTCCTATCTTTAGAGGTCAAAGTAAATTATAAATGAGCTCACAATATTAATATGGATGCAAGCAAGACTTACTTGAGGTTAATATTTAAAAAAAAAAAAAAAGAAAAGAAAAAAGATCACTACTAATGACACTTATTTTGAACCAAGTCTTGATATTTGATATTTTAAATTCGGAACTTAATGAGATTATTCTCCACAATTCTAAAAATCGAAAGTGACTCAAAGCAATTAATGCTATGAGACAGCCACGTTAGCTAAGTGACTTATGGTTGTTAATTATGTGTGTTTTCCAGCTGGTTTGATATTATTGGGATCACCCATCTTTAGTTGAAGGACCTTATAAAAGGCTCTTCACATCCTAAATAGGATTTCAATCAAGGTCTTTCCAACCAAAGAACAAATGTAATATCATCCTACATGTTTCAGCAGGCATAATTAGCAATCTTTTCCTACATCCTTATGAGCAACTGCATCAGCTATCAGCATTCTCTCATTCACAGGTCACAGTTTCTATCACATTTCTATTCAGCACATTTCAGCAGGAATAATTAGCAATATTTTCCTACATCCTTATGAGCAATTGCATTAGCTATCATCATTCTCTCATTCACAGTTCACAGTTTCTATCACAAAAACTGGAAGATGTGCTATTGGAAATGAAACAGATATACAGGGTGTCCCAAAATTCACGGAAGAAGTAATTCTGATAGAAAACACAGGTTTTTAATTAAAAATTGTGATTTCTTATTCATTCATAAAGTATAGAGTATAGGGTTATGCATGGAATAGCATATCGGGTAAATGGCTTCCACGGCTTTGCTGGCACATACGCACTCTTTTGTCGAAATTTTCAATGACCGTTTTGCATAAATGTGGCTGAATTTCGTTGATACAGCGTTCAATTTTCCCCTTCAAGGCGTGGGTGGTCATGGGCTTGTTGACCTTAGACTTCAAAAAAACCCCAAAGAAAAAAGTCTAACGGCGTTAAGTCACATGATCTGGGCAGCCAATTCTGATCACCAAAACGGGAAATTGCACTACCAGGAAATGACTCATGCAGTAATTGAATTGTTTCTCGGGCTGTATGGAATGTGGCACCATCTTGTTGAAACCACATGTCATCCACATCCATATCTTGCAATTTAGGCAATAAAAAAAACTGGATTATCATGCCGCGATAGCGAGCACCATTAACTGTTATTGCCTTACCAGCAATAAGAAGATCCATTCTTCTTCGAAGAATGGACCGATCATACCTCCAGCCCAAAATCCGCATCAAACAGTGACACATTGTGGATGCATTTGTTTCTCAACAATCACTCGTGGATTTTCTGAACCCCAAATGCGACAATTTTGTCGATTAACGAAGCCATCAAGATGAAAATGACCTTCATCGCTGAAGATGATTTTGTTCGAAAAATAAGCATCCACTTGTTGTTGTTCCATAATCCATTCAATGAACTCTCTTCGCTGTGTGTGTGTGGTCAGTAGGCTTCAGTTCTTGAGTCAATTGAACTTTGTAAGCATAAAGATGCAAATCTTTCGTGAGAATACGCTGTAGAGAGCTTCTCGAAATGCCCAATTCAAGACCATGGTGCCGAATTGATGTTCCTTGACTCTCAGCAACACTCTCACGAACTGCTTCGATGTTTTCTGTTGAACGACTTGTTGAAGGACGGCCAGAGTGTATAAGATCACTAATTGATCCAGTTTCATCGAATTTTTTAATTAATCTTTTCACAGTTGATAAAGTTAAATCACTATTCCGACCATATTTTGTACGAAAATTGCGGACTGTAGCTGTCAAACCTTCATTATTTTTAAAATATTGCTATATTGCTCAACAATGAAAATGTGTTGTTCTTTCGTGTGCGGTCCATTTTTAATAACCCTGAACTGTCAGCTGTCATGCTGTCTTTTTTTTCTCGTTGGCAACACTTTACCGCACAAATGACGCTAAATTTAAATCTTGCGTGAATTTTGGGACACCCTGTATATACTACATGATGGAATGCCTGCACATTCTGTTTATGATATCATGGAGTATTTAGGGAATCACCATCCATGGTGTTAGATAGAGAGAGAGATCGGACAAAACAAACTAGCAAATAAAACAACTTATGCAAATTTCTCCCAATATCACTGCCAGTTTTGACTTGCGAAACCATAATAACACTTTTTTCTCGTAGAAAGGCTTATACGCTGGTTATACATAATTATTAATTGACTTAAGGAATTCACAACGTACAACAGAATATAAATTAAATTAAAATTTAATATACATTTCCAATATTTCGGCAATGTCACATTGCCATTTTCAAAGGAACTTACAATAAAGACACGTGCACGCAGGCACTACATACAGTAAATGAGGTTATAGCAGGAAGCTATCATTTCTCCTAAAAGTCCTGATGGTGCCCCCTAGTGGGTAGGTATTCTTGGCCATTGGGCTGAAGGTCTCATGATGTATGTCTCCCAAATTTGGGACAAGAGCTTTCCTGAAGAAGAGCTTTCCAATACATTAAATCACGAGCTTTGGTCTATTTTAATACGACGTCTCATGTACTGCGGCAGATAAAGAATTTGAAAAATAAGGGGTCAACATATCAAGAAATTTGAGAAATTAAAAAAGAGCTCGACCTCTGAACCAAAACTTCCAACCAACACTGTAGTCAACCTTTCTTCAGTTACATTGAAGCCTGCAGCACTCATTGCACTATCACGTGGCCACAACTTCACCACTGCTCCCAGGAAAATACCGGCCGAGGATACAATGATTCAGATCGAACGTGGGATCCGCCACCTTCAATACCACACCGTCAACAATATTAGACTGGATGTAGCTTGTGTTCTCACCAAAGCAAGATCACCAAAAACCAACATATCCAATAGTGAATATAAAGCGCTGCAGGAATTGAAGAAAAACAAAGAAATAGTAATCACCAGAGTGGATAAGGGGAACGGCACAGTAGTACTCGACCAAACGGACTACAGAGGTAAGCTTAATGCTCTATTATTAGATCGTGCTACTTACCTTCCCACTGAATGCAATCCCACCAACTTGTAAATTAGAAAACTCCATAGGCTCCTTAAGAAGGTCACTTCTTGGACTTTGGAAGTTACTAACAAATTAAAATCGTTTAACTCTATACGCCCCCCCCCCGTATATATGGACTCCCAAAAATACATAAAGAAAATGTGCCATTACGTCCCATAGTAGATGGCATTGATTCCCCCACATACAAATTAGCTAAACATTTGGCCAAAGCGCACACACACTATACTGGCAACACACCATCCAACATAAAAAACTCAGCCCACTTCGAAGCCAGCATAGAAAACCTTACACTCCAACATACTGACATAATGGCCAGTTTTGACATATCCTCCTTATTCACAAATGTCCCAAAGAAACATTAGAGCTAATTCAAGCTAAATTTCCTCCCGATATCTCAGCCCTATTTCAGTTCACAATGAACTCAGGCTATTTCGTTTGCAAGGGAAAATTCTACAAACAAATAGAGGGGACAGCCATAGGTTCACCACTCTCCCCACCCTTGGCCTTCTTTATGGAGATTTTGAAGAGAAAGCCTTAAACTTTGCCCCACAAAAACCAACCATATGACTTCGCTACGTTCCTGATGTGTTTGCTATTTGGCCACATGGCTCTGACACACTCCTCTCCTTCTTAACACACTTAAACAACCAACACCCAAGAATCAAGTTCACCCTGGAGAAAGAAAAAAACAACATTCTCCCTTTCCTAGACACACGCCAGCTTGATGGAATCTTGGTTTTCTCTGTTATAGAAAACCCACCCATACAGGCAGATACATTCACCAACAATCCCATCACCCCCCTCACAACAATATGGAGTTATTAAGACACTATACAACAGGGCTAAACTAATCTGTTCAAATGACAATGTCCTAACCACTGAACTAAATCACATCCTCAAAACTTTCTCAGCCAATGACTACCCCCCCCCAAAAAAAAAAATCCAAAAAATATTGAAACCAGTAAACCACAACCCTCTCACCTTTCACAACAGGGAATGGTGATGGATTACTCTAAATCCATCACCATTCCCTACATCCAAGGCACCTCGGGAAAAATTACCAAAATCTTAAGAAAACATAACTTGACCTCTCGTTAGAGACCATATAGAAAATTGGCATCCCTTATCCGCCCCACTAAAGACCAACCACTTCCCCTAGACCTACCTGTTCAAATGACAAGGGACCTGGTATACAAGTGTATACCAGGTCCCTTGCAGCTGTAAGCTGTCCTACTTTGGCAAAACAGCGAATATCAGAATTTCAGAACACAAGGTCTACATCCGTTTTCACCAATATAGCTGCTCTGGTCTTGCAGACCATGCTCTGGATACACGCCACAGAATACACCGTAGCAAGTTCAAGTTTGAAAGACTTTTCATGGAATCAGCCTCAGCCCTAAGAAACATGCCAAACCTCAACAAATTTGGTTGCATGAGACTGCTCCAAGTTTGGGGGACATACATCATGAGACCTTCAGCCCAACGGCCGAGAATACCTAGGGGGCACCATCAGGACTTTTAGGAGAAACAATAGCTTCCTGCTTCATCCTCATTTACTGTATGTAGTGCCTGCATGCACATGTCTTTATTGTAAGTTACTTTGAAAATGGCAACGTGATGTTGCCGAAATATTGGAAATATATATGATTATTATTATTATTATTATTATTATTATTATTATTATTATCATCCAGGCCTCCATGGAGTCAAAAGACTCATCGTGGGAGGTCCTTCCTAAGAAACACAAAGTCTATCATATCATTCCTTAAACTCATTGATCGTTCTCACTCTCACCACTCCATCAGGCAATGCATTCCATGGTTCAACCACCCTCCATGCAAAGAAACCACTCCTCACCCTCTTGCTCATGGTTTCCTTTCGTAACTTCCAGGAATGGCCTCTTGTCATCACTCCTTCCCACTGTTCAACCAAGCGAAAGAACTCCTCAGTGTCAACCCTGTAACCACCTTTTAACAGTTAAAAAGTCTCAATCATATCACCTTTCCTTCTTCTATTCACCAAACTCTGCAGTCCACATTCCCTCAGCCGATCCTCATAACTAACATTGTACAGTCCTGAAACCATCTTTTTTATTTGCCTTTGAACCCTTTCCACAGTTAATTTATCCCCTTCAAATCCTGGGGACCAAATCTGAGAACAAGAGTCTAAGTGTGGTCTGATCAGAGTCTCATACAATGGAATGATAACCCTTTTATCTCTGCAGGTCAGTGTCCTCATTATTGCAGCAATCCTCTGTGTCACCTTCTCCACCTTTGCAATATGTCCCCTAAATTTCAGGTTTCTATCAATCATCAACCCCAGGTCTCTTGTCTCTCCTACTTCCTCCAGTATAACTCTTCCCATAGAGCATGCAGCATCCCATCGATGTTTCCCAAACCTCAAGATCTTACATTTTGCTGCATTAAACCGACACCCCCATTCATTTGCCCATCTATCTAGCTTATTCAAATCCTCTTGCAGGGATACCACATCTGCACTGTTACTAAGAATCCTTTCCAGCTTCGCATCTGCAAACAACTGAATATCCCCTTGCAATCCACTGACAGTGTCACTGATATAAAGGTTAATCAATATAGGTTCCAGTACTGAGCCCTGTGGGACCCCACATGTAACCCTCTGCTTCCTTGAAACTGCCCCACCACACACACAACTCTCTGATACCTATCGGACAGCCAATCCTGAATCCACTTGTAATATATTAAAGTTTAATTTAATTATATTCTCTTGTACGCTGTGAATTCCTTAAGTCAATTAATAACACTTCTTCTGCATGATATAAGTGGAACTAACTTGTGGAATACCATCAAAACAGCTGAGACAACAATATGCGACATACACTGACATCGTTCAGCAAACCAGATTTCTAAGTGCAACAGGAATCAGTTATTTAATGACCATAATGGTATTCAATAGGATAATCTTTTGTAAATTATGACTGATCAGGTGCCATTCTGTTCATTGTTAAGCACAGTTAAACAATAAACACACATGCACAGAGGGTGGGAGACGTGGTCCTTAGTAGAACAAATAAAGGCAGCCAACTTCATATATATGAGGTTTGAAAGCAATGCAGAAATATTTCTTTAAATCTTTGAAGTGCTAGCTATTTTTTTTTCTGAGGTGCACAAATCTTTTTTGGCATCATATCCATTGGACAGGAAAGTACAGTGAATAATGGAGAATTCAACTGTAAGGAAAGTCTAAATGGAACAGTGGCTGGAGGCTCTGTTAACAATAGTTTTTATGATAGAGTATTATTGGGGGGGAGGGATGATAGGATAGGTTATCTGTAAACTAAGAAAAAAAGAGTGCCATTGGAAAGATATATGGTTAGAGTGTCTAGAAAAGACAGATTATTGTTATTTTCTTTTTTCTATACCAAACTAAAATGATAACAGGTCTATGGAATGAACCATATGAGAACAGGTTGAAGATTTGTGGGTTGCAGAAACTAGTTGATAGGCGGAGGAGGGGAGATATGATTGAGACATTCAAATTGCTAAAGGGATTCTATAGGATTAATTCAGAGGATATTTTTGAGATCAGGACTGGTGGTGGGAGAACTAGGGGACACCTATGGAAGCTGGGCAAGAGTGTGGTTAGCAGGGGTGTTAGAGCTGGGTTCTTTACTTTTAGAGTGGTAAATGAGTGGAATAAGCTGCCAGAGTCTGTTGTGGGTGCTATGACGGTGAACGAGTTCAAGACAAGGTATGATAGATACTGTGAGAATGTAATCGCATAGTTGTGTGGACATGATGTTTAAGGCCTCCCTTGATGAGTCTAAGGACTCCTGGAGTCGCCCGAATAATAATAATAATAATAATAATAATAAAAACTAGATTCTGTGGGTGCTAACTGTTGAGGTAAAGGAGTCTAAAGTGTCTGCCATATGACTAAATGGAGAACACATCATCAACATATCTTAGCTAGCATTTTTCTTAATTTGCGACTTGAAGTTTCATTGTTCTATGTTTTCTGCACGTAAACATAAACAGACAAATCCTAGTAATTGAAATCCTTTGATCAAAATACAAAAACTATATAAAAAAAAATACAAGTTAATATTCTTTGAAAAAAAAAAATCTAAACATATCTCAAATATAGTTGCCAAACCTTAGAAAAAGTGGGCGACTCGGGATCAACATCAACAGTGGCCAAATAATCTGATCTATGACTTTTTTCCCAGTCAGGAACAATACATGTAACATATATAATCTTTTCCTTGGGACCTTTCATTGCATCTAATGGAGAGGGATATCCAGGACCATGCTTTCCATCACCATGACAATGTTTGGATGCTTCAAATTAGAAATAGACAAAAAAAAAAAAAAAAAATTACAGATTCTACTTTATATGCTATTGCTAGATCAACTAACTGAATAATGTTTAATAGAGAGATAAGTATTTATGTTTGTCTCTTAATCAAAGGTGACGGCTGCAATTAGGGCCGATGCTTGCTTTACAGTGCAATTCATTTTTTGAAAAAATATGCATTCTATTGAAAACCACTGATATTCTAATAAATTCAGAATATTAGATTATGATTTACTATATAACTATTTCATAAAAGTGAATAACTCAATGCCTTATCATCATCAAATTTCTGATATGTACCCTCATGAATGTACTAGATGTAAGATAACTAAATAAGATCAATAACTTCCTAACTTAATTTCAATGTTCTATGAACAATAATTTCCTTACATTAGCTGCTCAGGTGGTGCTTTATAGAATTATCTGTTATTGTTTATTTGCATTCTGTGATCCTGTACTGATCTTATGACACTTAGGTGAAAATTCTAAATTAATAAAATTTTTTCACATAAATTTTTCTTTGTTTTTATATTTCCTTTGATTATGCCAACTCACAGTATTTCATTATTGAAACAACCTTCATGTCTATTGTCTCCAGTCTTTGATCAAATGTTTTATTTCTAAACTAGCTCTCAGATATGGAAGTTAAAATTGGTTTAAATACACTGTCGTGCATACAGCTAGTTTAGTATTTTGATTAATTTCTTTCTTATTCCATATAAATTTATTCGATCGACTTCCTACCACATCAACTTTGCTAATTCTGTTGTCTATTCCATATTTAATCTGACTTCACTATAAATTATTATTATTTTATTATCATTATTATTATTCAGGCCTCCATGGAGTCAAGAGACGCATCGTGGGAGGTCCTTCCTAGGAAACACAGTCTATCATGCCACTCCTTGAACTCATTGAACCATTCTTGCTCTCACCACTCTATCAGGCAATGCATTCCACAGCTCAACCACCCTCCAAATAAAGAAACCACTCCTCACCATCTTGCTCACAGCTTCCTTTTGTAACTTCTAGAGATAGTCCTTTCTCATTGCTCCTTCCAACTGTTCCACTAAGTGAAAGAACTTCCCAGCGTCAACCCTGTAACTACCTCGTAATAGTTTAAGTCTCGATCATATCACCTCTCCTTCTTCTATCCACCAAACTCTGCAGTCTACATTCCCTCAGCTTATCCTCATAACAAACATTGTACAGTCATGAAACCAGCTTCATCAAAGACATCTTTATTATCTGCCTCTGTACCCTTTCTACAGTTAATTCATTCCCCTTCAAATCCTGGGGATCAAATTTGAGAACAATAGTCTAAGTGTGGTCTGATCAGGGTCTTATATAACAGAACGATAACTCTTTTATCTCTGCAGGTCAGTGTCCTTCTCAGTATTGCAGCAATCCTCTGGGTTACCTTCACCACCTTTGCAATATGCTCCCTGAATTTCAGTTTTCCATCAATCATCACCCCCTGATCTCTTGTCTTCCCTACTTCATCCAGTACATACTCCAATTGGATGCTGCAAACTCCAATTGAGTATGCAGCCTCCCATCGATGTATCCCAAACTTCAAGATTTTACATTTTGCTGCATTAAAACGACACTCCCCCCATTCATTTGCCCATCTGTCTAGTTTATCCAAATCCTCTTGCGGGGGCTGCCACATTTGCACTATTACTAATAACCCTTCCCAGACTCGCATCATCTGCAAACAACTGAATATCCCCATGCAATCCATTAACAATGTCATTGATATAACGTTTAAACAATACAGGTCCCAGTACTAAGCCCTCTGGAATCCCACTTTTAACCTTCTGTCTCCTTGATAGTGCCCCACCAAACACAACTCTCTGATACCTATCAGACAGCCCATCCTGAATCCGGTTGACTAACCCGACATCTAAACCCTGTGCTGCAACTTAAATATCAGCTTATCATGTGGCAACCTGTCAAATATCTTTGCAAAATCCAAAAAAATTGCAGTATATGCCTTTCCCTCATCAACTACTCTTGTCACTTTATTATAAAAGGCAATCATATCACTAAAGCAAGAGCACCCCTTAACAAATCTATGTTGATTCTCACAGATAACATTACCCTCATCTGCCCAACACTGTATATGGTCCCTCACTAATTTCCCAAGATCTTAACTAGTGATGAAACACAAACTGGCCTATAATTAGACACTTCCAGTCTGCTACTGCCCTTATGCAGTGGCACTATCTTACCTTCCTTCCATTCCTTGCGTACCTTTCCCATAGCCAGACTTTCATTGAAAAACCAGGTCAACGGAGCTGTCAGTTCTTTAGCACATTCTCTCAAAACCCATGGTGAAATACCATCCAGTCTCACAGCTTTACTGACATCCAGAGTACTCAGTATTTGTAACACACTTTCCTTTTGAAGCTCTAAACCTCAAACTTGGCCTATCCCTCTAATATTAAAATCTCCAGGATTTATTCCCATTTTGATCCCACAATGAATGACATTGTGGGATAAAATGATTTCACAATTATTTCTCCTCCTACTGGCCACATAGCTAAAAAATTCCCTAGGATTTCCTTTGGATCATAGTGCCAATCTCTTCTCATATTCCAGTTTTGCCTTCCTCACCATACGAGTCACTCTCCTGGCTTGAGTCTTATATTCTTCATGCACCTGCTCTCCACCCTCTCCTTATATCTTCCATAACCTCTTTTTTACCTGCAGTTCCTGTTTGATATTATTACGGGTATCTCCATGGAGTCAGTAGACTCATCACGGGAGACCTAAACTATCAAAACAGTATCTATCATATCTCTTCTTGAATTCATTTACAGACGAAGAACTCACAACTGAGTCAGAAAATGCATTCCACTCATTTACCACCCTCCAGGCGAAAAACCTCATTCTCACACCCTTGTTAACCACACCTTTCCTTAATTTCCAGGGATGACCTCTTGTTCTTCCATCACTATCACACAGCTGAAATATTTCCCCTGCATCAATCTTATAAAAACCTTTTAGTAATTTAAATGTTTCTATCATATCCCCTCTTCTGCATCTATCAACCAACCTCTGCAGTCCACAAGCTCTCAATCTATCAATGTAGGAAGCATTTTTTACATCACTCACCAACTTAGTCACTCGCCTCTGAACCCTCTCCACAACCTCCTCATCTCCAAAGAATCCAGGTGACCAGACTCGAGCACAGTAATCCAAATGTGGAAGTATCAATGCTTTATAAAGGGGAATAATAACTTCTTTATCTCTGGATGTTAGTGTGTTCTTCGATAACAAAGTAATCCTATGTGCAATCTTGGACACCTTAGCAATGTGTCCTCTGACCTTCATCTCCCTATCCACCAACACCCCCAAGTTCCTAGCCTCATCAATCTCTTGAAGTACCGTTCCATCAATGTAGTACACAGCTGGTAATCTTTTAATTCCAAAATGCATAACTTTACACTTTTCCACATTGAACTGACATCCATTTTCTTTTACCCATTTTACCAGCTTATTTAAATCCTCCTGCAAACTTTCAACATCAGCTTGATTTTTTATTGCACTACACAACTTTGCATCATCAGCAAACAACTGAATATCTCCCTTTAAGCCGTTTCCTATATCATTTATATACAAATTAAACAACACTGGCCCAAGCACAGAGCCCTGAGGCACACCACTGGTCACCTGCCTCATTCTGGACTCGGCTCCTCCATACACCACCTTATGGTATCTCTCCCTGAGCCATTCTCCTATCCATATCACCAATTTAATATCCATTCCCATCTGCTCCAATTTGCGTAACAGTGTTCTATGGGGTATCCTGTCAAAAGCCTTAACAAAATCAAGAAGTACCATTTCCTTTATCCAACTCAGATGTCATTCTATTATAAAAAGTTAATAAATTGCTAAGGCAGGATCGACCTTTAACAAAACCATGTTGGTCCTTATAGAGTATCATATTCTGATCCACCCGTTCTTGAATTCTGTCTTTAACCAACTTTTCCAATACTTTTACCACAACTCCCGAGATGGTGATTGGTCTGTAATTACATCTGAATTGGTCATCTCAATACCATCAGTACCCACTAAAGTTATCCTTCCGAAGTCATTCTTCCTTTTACTTACCACATAGCTGAAGAACTCTTTGGGATTACCCCTGATCTCCTTGGCTAAGGTCTTCTCATTAGTTTTTCTTACTATGCTATAACTTTCCTAGCTTGAGCCCTGTACTACTCATGGGTGTACTGATCACCTTTCTCCTTGTAAATTCTCCATAACATTTTCTTTTTTTTTGCAGATCAAGCCTCATACTACTACTCATCCATCTAACGCCTACTTTGTCTTCCTGACCATGAGGATATTCTGATATTGCCTTCCTCAGATATCTGCTGATTTTATCCCATGCACTGTTAACATCTTTCCCCTGCAATATGATCTGCCATGGGACGATTGTAAGCTCACTCCGAAGCTTGTTATAATTACCTAACTTGTAGTTCTGTATATATCCCTTCTTAAGAGAGAAAGCCACAAATTTTGCACCCTCCCAAGTCAATACCACATGATTGCTCTCACCAGTTGGAGGTAACGAGGACACCTTACTTATGCATATGTCCACTGATCCAATGACCAGATCCAACACTCTCACACCACATGTCCCTTCAGTTATGTGCTGTTTCAAGTAATTATCTCTTAGAAGATGTATGAATTCCATATTCTTTTTGCCACGTGATATTTCCTCCTTCCAATTGATATCACATAATTAAAATCCCCATAATAATCACTAACCCTGCACTCATTGCACTAATTTGCTGATGCATGAATTCAATATCACCACCTGTACCCCCCCCCTGGCCTATAGCAGCAACCAACTGTATATTTGATTGCATTGGTTACTATTTCACACCAGACCACCTCAAATGAACTTTAATAATTCACATCTATCCTCTTGATATACTACTTTCTTTGGCTGCAACTCATCAGCTATCATCAACAGTACTACCCCCCCACACACACATTCTATCTTCTCTATCCTCCCTGAAAATACTGTACCCATCACATTCAATTCCAGTAGCCACATCTTCTGCTGACAGCCAAGTTTCATTAATGCCTACAACTTTTGGTGAGATTGCACTGACTAATGCCAAAAATTCTTCCCTCTTATTTCGAATGCTTCTTGCATTAGTATACAAAAATTGCAGATTCCCTTTAGTTCTTGTACCAGCTTTAGAACTGATATCATTTGTCATCAGTGCTTAAATTCTAAACGAATAAGCTCCAAGGCCTTAAAGCAAGGATCATAAATGTGAGGCTGCAACATTTTTTAAAATTTTATTTATTTATTTCGGTGGAGTTTGTTTAGACCCTTCCCCTTTAATACGTGTTAATCCATTTATCCACTCTGATGCTAATTGAATACCCTGACGTGAAGAACTTGTGCCTAGGGTCTGTACCCCTGAACATGTTATACACCACAAACCACTGTCCTTACAAAATAACCAACTGTATTTACCTTTGAATGCAATCCACTGGTCGAGTGTCCAGCAAGTCAGCAAATCTTTCCTTTTGTTCAACATATTAATATTATCACATTGCAACTAATGGGAATTCTGTGTTTCTATAGATTCGTTACAGACCTTTTTCTCTTCAGAAACTACACACAAACTATCATTACAAACTCGTTTTGTATTATCACTGTCTCCAAGCTATTTTTCCGTTTAAAGAAGGTACCAATGTACTTATCCATAGTTGAAATACCATACTTACTCGAATATAACTCGCACCTCTGATTTTACTTTTCGAAAAAAGAAATTAAAAAGTTTTGCATATACCTTGCACATGAAAAAAAGCTTAAAACATTCATGTTGGGACAATAGTAACTTGCTCCCCACGGTAAACAACATGTCTTCCCCAACATCCACTATACTGCAGAGGCAAGAAGTACTTTTATTATGTCAGTGAATAAGGTACGAGAAGTCTGTGTAATATATTTCTCAACAAATAGTGCAATTAGAGACAACTAGGATAAAAATGACACTAATTAATGAATCACATGTCCCCTCATACAGAAACTATGGTGTATAGACTCAAGCAAAACCATATGTTGTACTGGCAAACACAGTATCTAACTAAAAACTATTGTTATTTTTGTTGGATGTGTGCGAGTCCACCCACTGCAAAGCAGCAAGAAAATTCAACTAAACATGTTAAAATTCGTAAACATGTTAAAACTAAGAAATATATATATATATATAGTGAATGTTGTTAGGGCAGTTTCACATATTATGGAATTCAGTTGAAGAGAGTTAGCATTCCAACTTAATTGCCAACTTGCTTTTATTTTTTGGGTGTGTGATCTTTTTGTTAATACCGCACCAATCATATGCACGTCTTAATAACCTGCTACTGCTGTCTGTTTTGCACCCTGCTTTCATCTCTCACTATTTATTCGTGAAGGATTGTTCATTACATATCTCAAGTCTTGTAAATTACTCGAATATAACTCGCACCCCTGATTTTACTTTTCGAAAAAAGAAATTAAAAAGTTTCGCATATACCTTGCACATGAAAAAAAGCTTAAAACATTACTGTTAACATTACTGTTGACAGGGTGTATCATAGAGGCAGCCTGCCTCATGGCACCGCTTAATTAAGGATGCTCGTTCAGCTGTATTGCAGTAGGTGCCATATTAGGGCAACAAGATATTTTACAACATCTGATGTAGATGCACCAGATTTATTTGAAGAATTGGGCTGGAGAGCAACATGTTTCTCCAGGTACCAATTTAATTTTGTAACCTAATAGATAATAATAATAATAGGACTAGCCTTGATGTAGTAAAGGTGTTATTTTATTTTATTTATTTTTCACCAGAGGTCAGGCCAATAATTGTTGTAACGGTTGGTCAGTAACTTTAGCAAACCATGTAGATTGTAGTGCAGCTTGTTTCTCTGTATATATATGTGTATGCTCCAGATGATGACCTTGATATGAAGGTCGAAATGTCGAGTGTTCATTTTGGTTTATATTAAACTAAAGTTTTGCTCTAACATGGTAGTTGTCTCCATAATTTTCCATAATGTTGAACAGCGGGAAGGAGTGATGACAAGAGGCCATCCCTGGAAGTTACGAAAGGAAACTGTGAGCAAGAGGGTGAGGAGTGGTTTCTTTGCGTAGAGGGTGGTTGAACCATGGAATGCATTGCCTGATGGAGTGGTGAGAGCGAGAACGGTCAATGAGTTTAAGGAGTGGTATGATAGACTTTGTGTTTCTTAGAGGGGACCTCCGCCTCAATGAGTCTTGACAGACTTTATGTTCTTAGGAAGGACCTCCCACGATGAGTCTTTCAATTCCATGGAGGCCTGAATAATAATAATAATAATAATGTACCCCACTAAATATAATAAAATAAAATATAATTATTTACAAAAATTTTTGAATTGTTTCAAATATTCCCTAGTAATGAAGCTAGCATTTTCTGAAAGTTAAACATAAAAATATAAAAAAAGACAATAAAATATAATGTAAGCAAAGAAATATCAGCAAGATCCCTTAATGTATAGAAAAGGAAGGAAGAATGAGAATGTCTGGGTAGTGACCCTTCGCATAATGCATATAAGGGAAGAGATTGCCTTCACGTCTGCAAGGAGATGTGCTTTGCATTATGGGATACTAAAGCAAGTGATCTGAAATCATTATTATTATTATTATCATTATTATTATCCAGGCCTCCATGGAGTCAAAAGACTCATCGTGGGAGGTCATTTTTAGGAAATACAAAGTTTATCATACCACTCCTTGAACCCATTAGCTTTTTTATACGAGTTGTCCCAGTCCTGAAAATAGTTCAGGCGCAAACTTCTTTGCTTACACTTGGATAAAGGATTAAACCAAGAATATAATTTCTTGGTATCTTTAATTTATAGTCATCACAATTAATCTGAAAAAAAAAACCCATTACCAGATTATGTCTCAATCATATATATACCGCCCCCTTCCCTTCCATCTACTAGGTTTTGCAAGCTGCATTGCAAAATTGCCTCAATTTCTTCGTATTCAACATTCAAGAGACCAGTAAACACCTTAGTCCATAATATCTGGACCCTTTCCTATATTTATATATCCTTTTGAAAACCAGACAACTAAATCTGTGCACAATAATCTACATGTGGCCTAATCAAGGTTCAATGAAACCTTTGTTGGGTTGCCTTCACAGTTTTAGCAAGGTGTCCATTAAATTTTAGGTCCTTATCCACCATCACCTCCTTTAAGACATCCCTACCAATTGTACACTCTACATTCCATCTTTGGTTTCTGCATTTTAAAATCTTACACTTTGCAACACTGCCATTTTGCATTCATTACCAAGAGAGTCTCCTTTTTCATCTGCCCTTTGTACTCCTCATGCAAATGATTACTACCCCCCCCCATCTTATGCTACCTTCTTCCAGATTGTATGCTTAACATATTCATTCATTCATTTCACACTTACCTTATATAACCTCCTAACCCTTGAAATACATCCAGACATTGCTTTTGCTAGATAGTTCTTGAGTAGCACCTAAGCAGCACTGATATTTCTATTTGACCCAATTCTGCATTCCTTATACAGTCTCCTGAGCTTTTCACAATCTACAGCCTTGTAGTTCAACATATAAACTTTTCTCACAAAAATCCTCATATGACTGGCCACCACTGAGGTAATCACTTCATAGTCACTCTCACCAACTAGAGGGAGATTGGACATCTCATTTATAATAAAATCTTTGGATATGATGATTAAATCCAAACCCTTGATCCTCACAAGGGTCTGGGATTATATACTGTCTAATTCACACCACTTGACTTGCCATTCACAAACACTCCTTCAATCTTTATTACTCTACTCTACTCTCATGCTCTTCCACATATCACTTACTTTCTTAGATCTACTATTCACCACTCACTACTTTCCTTTTCTTTACTTTCCATCAAAAACTTGAGAAATTCATTCTGTTTGCCTGCAGATGCCATATCTTCATTCCAACCTATATGACCATAATTAAAATCACTCAATGATTACTCTTTTCTTAACAGGTATGCTAATTTGTATATTCATTTTCTTGTCACTACTCTCTACATTGCCATGGTCTATGGCAACAGTCAACTAAATATTTATCCTGGGAATAACTCCTTTGCTATCAACAGCACCTCCCCTACCCTTCCTGCTCTTTCTATCTTCACAAAAAACTCCCCTCCATCTCTATTCTCTGTCACGATGTTGTCCTCATCTAGCCATGTTTCACTTATTCAAACTATTCTGAGGCAAACAAGCTTGAACAATGGAACAATTTCATTTCCTTTATTTCTGATACTTCCGACAACAGTTTGTAAACAAACACAGTAGTTTATTCCTTGGTCTATAACAGTCCTAATGATGATACTTCCCAGATGTGATTTTTTGCCATTCCTCTCTAGATTCAAATGCTCCCCTTACATTCAGAGCAATCTCATAACTTTGCTGTCTGCTATGTTATGTTCACTACTACTTCCAGTGAAACTATCCACTCTCCCTTATTTCCGTCTTGCATTCTAGTTCTCTTATTCTGCTCATTCACACCACTTGACTCTCCACTCACTCCTTCAATTTTTCTTACTCTACTCTCACATGCTCTTCCACATAATGCTTACTTCCTCAGATCTACTATTCACCACAATCATTACTCTCCTTTCTACAAATGGCCTCTCCACATGACTCCCACAAAACCAATTCAAATGCAGTCCATCACTCTTATGCAGTTCCATTTGCCTCTCTTATTCATCCAACATTTCTTTCCCCTCAATACAGCTCTACTGATATACTCTGAAATCTTTGTTCACTGTTTCTACTCATCACTGTTGAGTTAAGTGTCTATCTTACCACATGGCTATCTTTTACTCTCCTCAACAACCTTCTAACCTCCATTCTCATATTCTCTTCATTCCCACGAAATCATTCATTTCTGCTACCACTACCAAATCTCTTGCTTACATACATATCCAATGTTAAAGATACCAAGCAATGCCTCAATCACCTGGTTCATTCTACCTCCAAGAAAACAAAGCCTGTCAAACTCATTCATCATATCTCTAATAACGGAATCTCTTAAATCCAGTGGCAGCTCATGCCTTGAAATCATGGGGTGCTGCAACTTTCAAAATATACATACACACTATAAGTACAGTGTATATATGTTACCGGCAAAGTGTGAAAAGCAGGCATTCTATAGAATGCCTAGGCGTTATTTGGCAAAGTATGAAATGTCTGTTTTTTTTTAATATTTATATACTTTCCCTAGGCACTGTATAGAATACCGAGGCATTATATAGAATGACAAATACTACTGCAACTATATTTTCATTTTGAAGTTTTAAATTTTGCTGACATGGGGAGGTTAGGTTAGGTGCTGGCAGTTGTTATGAGTGTGCCAGACGATGGTTTTTACCGACTTAGAACTGCTGAAGGAATTTTAAACCAACTCTGTGCCAGATCACAATTCAATTCACTCAGTAAGTCCTTGAGACAAAGGACTTACTGAGAGTTGGAGACGTTCCTGACCACAAAATAGCTCTCCAGTCAGCTGCTTCTGCTCAGTCCAGGGGTAGCGGCCAAGGGTTCATGGGGTTACTTACAAGACTAAGTGCCAAAATTTGAAGTGCTTTTGTATGAAAAAGGCAGTTAAGTGCACTTCAAAATGCCATTCCAGAACGTCTCCAACTCTCAGTAAGTCCTCGAGACATAAAGTGAATTGTGATCTGGCAGAGAGGTGGTTTAAAATTCCTTCAGCAGTTCCAAGTCGGTAAAAACCATCGTCTGTCACACTCATAACAATCCTCATAACACCCAACCTAACCTAACCTAACCTCCCCATGGTGGCAAAATTTAAAACTTCAAAATGAAAATATAGCAGAAATAGTATTTGTCATTCTATGCAATGCCTAGGTATTCTATACAATACCTAGGGAAAGTATGTAAAAGATTAAAAAAAACAGACATTTCATACTTTGCCAAAAAACGCCCAGGCATTCTATAGAATGCCTGCCTTTCACACTTTGCCTGTAACACATATACGTGTTTGGATAAAATATCAAAATTATGGTAAAATTTTTTTTAAAAAATTAAACATGAAAAAATATTGTTTATTATCGATAAAATTATACAGTTTGGTATAATTCAAAATTACTTAAAAAAAATATATATTCTTCTTGTTTTGTTTCATGAAAAAATATTGTTTATTATCGATAAAATTATATAGTTTAATATAATTCAAAATTATTTTAAAATAAAATCCATTCCTTTAATTGTAATTAAAGGAATGGATTTACAATTTTTGGACATTGCAATTAAATCCTTTAATTGTAACGTCCAAATATTTAAAGAGTAAACATGATAAGCACTATGAACACTCTACTACTGGCACAAACTCTGCCTTTGACACGAGTTGCCATAGTGTTGTACTACCTAAGTGATGACTTACACTTGGACTCGCCGATAGTTCTTTGGCATAAAACTCTTAGATTTCAATCTCCAAGTTTCATATCTGGCTTTAAAATAATGAGGGATTTATTATTCCCTTAATTTAAATATATTTATATATCGAGAAAAATTGGGGGTGATGCAGTTCCGCAGTGCCTATGCACGAGTTGCCCCTGCTTAAATCATTCATTATCTCTCACACACAGCCATCTTTCATTCCATTCTTCCTCACCTTTATCTAAAATTCTCCTCATGAACTCAAAAAAAAAAAAAGAAAAGAAAAAAGAAAGAAAGAAAGAAAGAAAGAAAGAGAGATGAAAAGAACAGTGATCTCAAAAGAACCCAAATTAAGTTGATGGAATTTTTTTCACTTGGTATGCTACCAATTATATATTTGGTTTAATCTTTTATCCAAGTGTAAACAAACAAAGTTTGCCCCTGAAGTATTTTCAGGACTGGGGCAACTTGTGGCAAAAGTGGTATAACTTCTTATCACTTACCTTAGTATCCCAATCATGCAAAGCACATCTCCTTGTGGACATGTATAATGCTATGCATTAAGGGAAGGGTCACTACCCAGACAGGTTTGGACCTTTATTGAGGTCTCATCATTGGGAGCCAGACATCAGTGAGGTCTGGTGATGCAAAGCACAAGGAGATGTGCTTTGCATGACCAAGATATAAATGGATTGATGCAGTTAGAAGGGCCTTTGAAGACCAAAATATAAGATCTGACAGCATTGGGATTCTGACAGATAATGAAATTTTAAAAAAAAATCCTTGATGCCATCCAAAATTTTTGGGATGTTTGAGTTCATTGGTGACCTTTTTCTTGTGTATCCACTCCAGTCATTATCTCATAGAAATAATGTTTCTGTTTTATGCCTCTTCTATAGGTACTTTCATGGCTGCTGTTTGACTAACTTGCTAACACTATTCCTGCACTTTTTCCTTTCTAGCTCATAAACACACAAAGTGCTACTGGTAGTGAACATCTATTCACTGTCTAGCTCCAAACATAAGGAAAGCAAAACTGGAATATGAGAGGAGATTGGCCCTAAGATCCAAAGAAAATCCTACGGAATTTTTTAGCTATGTGGCCAGTAAGAGGAGAAATGACTCTGAAAGAATGATATTGTGGGATAAAAATGGGAATAAAGTGACTGATGCAGAGGACATAGTGGAATTGTTCAATGAACACTTTATTGGAGTATTTCATCCTAGAGGCGTCAGTTTTAATGCTAGAGGGATAGGGCTGGTTCGAGGTTTAGAGGTACAGGAGGAGAGAGAGTGTATTTCAGATACTGAGTACTCTGGATGTCAGTAAAGCTTTGGGACTGGATGGTATTTCACCCCAAGTCTTGAGAGAATGTGCTAGGGAACTAACAGTGCCTTTAACCTGGCTTTTCAATGAAAGTCTGGCTGTGAAAGGTGCCCAGGGAATGGAAGGAAGGTAAGATAGTGCCATTGCATAAGGGTGGTAACAGACTGGAAGTGTCTAATTATAGGCCAGTCTGTGTGTCATCAGTAGTTGTTAAGATCTTGGAGAAAGTAGTGAGGGACCGTATACAGCACTGGGCAGTGAGGGTAATGTTATCTGTGAGAGTCAACATAGATTTGTGAAAGGGCGCTCTTGTTTTAGCAATATGCTAGCCTTTTATAATAAAGTTACAAGAATATTAGATGAGGGAAAGGCATATACTGCAATTTTCTTAGACTTAACGAAGGCATTTGACAGAGTGCCACATGATAAGCTGATATTTAAGTTGCAGCACATGGGTCTGGATGTCAGATTGGTCAACTGGATTCAGGATTGGCTGTCTGATAGGTATCAGAGAGTTGTGTATGGTGGAGCAGTTTCAAGGAGGCAGAGGGTTACAAGTGGGGTCCCACAGGGCTCAGTACTAGGACCTATATTGTTTAACCTTTATATCAATGACATTGCCAGTGGACTGCAAGGGGATATTCATAAACGTGTGGACAGACTTATGTGTTCGTCGAACATGTTGTTTATTATTTTAACGGTATAATAGAACACAGAAACTAAGTAAATAATTAATTTATTAACTTGATGCTGATATTTCGCTGGTATTATAACCAGCATCTTCAGAGCACAAAAACACTGTTTGTCACAATACGCGAGACTATTAAGGGGATATTCAGTTGTTTGAGGATGATGCAAAGCTGGGAAGGATTATTAGTAATAGTGCAGATGTGGTAGCCCTGCAAGAGGATTTGAATAAGCTAGATAGATGGGCAAATGAATGGGGGTCTCAGTTTAATGCAGCAAAATGTAAGGTCTTGAGGTTTGGAAAACATCGATGGGATACTGCATTCTCTATGGGAGGAGTTATACTGGAGGAAGTAGGGAAGACAAGAGATCTGGGGTTGATGATTGATAGAAACCTGAAATTTAGGGGACATATTGCAAAGGTGATGAAGGTAACACAGAGGATTGCTGCAATTATGAGAAGGACACTGACCTACAGAGATAAAAGGGTTATCATTCTGTTGTATAAGTCTCTGATCAGACCACACTTAGACTATTGTTCTAAGTGTGGTCTGATCAGAGACTTATACAACAGAATGATAACCCTTTTATCTCTGTAGGTCAGTGTCCTTCTCATAATTGCAGCAATCCTCTGCAATTATGAGAATCAGATTTGGTCCTCAGGATTTGAAGGGGATAAATTAACTGTGGAAAGGATACAAAGATGGATGATGACTTTTAAACTGTTGAGAAGTGGTTACAGGGTTGACACTGGGGAGTTCTTTTGCTTGGTTGAACAGCAGGAAGGAGTGATTACAAGAGGCCATCCCTGGAAGTTACGAAAGGAAACTGGGAGCAAGAGGGTGAGGAGTGGTTTCTTTGTGTGGAGGGTGGTTGAACCGTGGAATGCACTGCCTGATGGAGTGGTGAGAGCGAGAACGGTCAATGAGTTTAAGGAGTGGTAGGATAGACTTTGTGTTTCTTAAGGGGGGGGGGACCTCCCCTCGATGAATCTTGACAGACTTTATGTTCTTAGGAAGGACCTACCACGATGAGTCTTTTGGCTTCATGGAGGTCTGAATAATAATAACAATAATAATAATAACATATCAGACTAACTTGTCATCCTCCTGTTTCATTCCTTCTACCTGAATGTTTTTGAACAGCCTTTCAACACAGTTCTCTCTAAGGACTACAACTTTCAGTTGCTCAAACATATTAACAGGTTCCTTCTTGCTCCTTGACCACTTACCTCCTCCCCCCCATAGTGCTGATATGCTATAGGATTTGCAACCTTGTGTGTCTGTAATATATCAGGTCATCCCAAAAGTTGTGCCATTTTTTTATACTGTACTTGTTCAAATGTGTCTCAGCTTGTCTAAACATAACTTTTTAAAGCTTTATAAGTACCACTAAGCTGAGGTGGGCTCATTCTAAGGAATTCCACCTTGCAAGAACATCATACATAAGTTATTGTTTAAATAACCCTTTATTACTATGGAGGTCACTGAAGAACACATTAGGCACATCATGCTTTATGAGTTCAAAAAAGGCAACAATGCTGCTAACACTGTAAAAAATGTGTAAGGCGATAATGTTTTGAATGTGCAAAAGTGTGCAATGGCTCCAAATATTTCGACAAGGTTACTTTAGTTTGAAAGCCTCCCCTCACTCTGAGCGCCCTGTCTCTCCCAATAATGATATGCTGGAAGCCACTATTGCAAGAAAAGCCAATGCAGATATTGAAGATTCAGCAAAAGATCTTAATTCATCATCAATAATCCATCACCATTTGCAAGAACTTTGAATAGTGTCTAAGCTCGGCAAGTGGGGGTATTCACCATGATAACGCACACCCTCATAGTGCAAGAATCACCTGTACCAAGATGGAGGAATTCAGCTGGTAAAAGCTTTCACATCCTCCATATTCTCCTGAGCACCTTTAGATTACCACTTATTTCAAAGTTTGCAGCATTTCATTAATGAAAAACAATATTATACATTAGAGGCACTGAAATTGAGCCTATGCAATTTCTTTGCCTCCAAACCTCCTAAATTCTGTAGAAAAGGCATTATAAAGCTTTCACAATGTTGGAAGAGAGTGTTATTGATTCAAATGGAGAATATATACTTCATTTGAATCAATTAGCAAGTGATTTATCTTCTATATCCTTTCAAACCTTAATGCTAAAAACAACATTACTTTTCGGATGACCTGATATAAATGAATATATATATATATATATATATATATATACTTTATAAAGAATTGAATGACTAGAACCGAGATTTAAGTAAAAAGATTTTAATATAAAAACACAACTGTGTTTTTATATTAAAATTTAATATAAAATATCAAATTAATTAAAATATAATAGTTGCGGCTTGTAACAGCCTTCATCAGGTGACATTATAAAAGAAAGAAAAACTTCCATTAACTTCGAAAGATGTTTTGAGACGGTTTATTTCTGTAAGAAGTTCATTTGGGTCATCCAGAAGATGACCTTATTTTGGGCAGACAGACAAATCTGTCGAATTGCATATGGAAGAACACATGAGGGACATTACTTACAAGAGACAGCGAACTAGTGCATTATCTAGTCATATCCTTTTCTCGGTTAATCCTAATGATGAAAACCAAAGTCACAGAGTCTGCTGGGAAAAATCTACTAACATCTTCCGTTGCAGTGAAACTAGAGAGAAAAATTGTGAAATCTAGAGAAATCATCTTCGATCCTGTTCATCTAAATAATAACTTGAGCTGCAACCTCCCAGATTGTCATTCAGCTGTAATCATGTACTGGCGTTCACGAGATGCTACTAGCACGCACTTTCCCAACAATACAACTAACGAAAGAAGCTTTTGTTAGTTGTATTGTTGAGTTGTATTGCTTTAAATACAACCACAACGATTTAATGTCAATTATGTATAGAGAGTCTCTATGATGTTCATAGTTTATTTAAGCTTTAGTGTTTTTTCTTTCTTTTATAATGTCACCTGATGAAGGCTGTTACAAGCCAAAACTAGTCGTGTTTTTATATTAAAACCTCTTTACTTAAATCTCGGTTCTAGTCATTCAATTCTTTATGAAAATATGTATGTTAACTGAGTTAATGATCATTCTTTCATATATATATATATATATATATATATATATATATATGGTCTTCCTCTTGGCCTTTTTCCTCCATCCTAGCATCAAAGACATATTTTTTTAATCTTTTCTTTCTCATTCTGTTTAAGTTACTATACCATATGAGATTAACTCAACTCTGACGTTCCTGAATATATTACCTGCCAAAGATACCCAGTAATAAAATAAATTGTTCGCTCATGCATGGATAAAGAAGTTATATTCTTTTCTTTATCTTTTACCAATGAATACACAAAGTTTGCACACATGAAGTAACTTGATTTATTAATTTATTATTACTATGTGGATATACCAGAATTTCTACCACTGATTTTAATCCTCCATATCACTATGGTTCTAGCTTCCACTGATGAGACCTCAATAAAAGTCAAAACTGGTCTGGGTAGTGATCTTTCCCATAATGCTTGCCAATGTACACATCTGAAAGGAAGGATGCTGTGCATTATAGAATATTAGGGCCATCTGATATGATCCACTTCATGACTAGGCTACTTATACATGGAAGCTGCTTCCAGATATAAGTAGACTAGATATGATGTTACTTCACATGTAAACTTCTGTTTGCTCACTTTTGAAAAAAGACAATATAATTTGCATCTGAGGAAAATAGCGGCCAAGGCTTCCTTGTTCGCCGAGTTTGGCATGGGGGCTTTTGTAAAACAGTCGTACATTCTATGTATTCATTGCGAAAGAGTGAACAGGTTATGGTATGAAAGCAAGAGAGATAGTTTGTTGTAAATGTTTCCCATGGCAGTACAAGAAATGCGAGTCATGTGGCAAGTGGGAAAAGGAAGTGACAATATTAACAATGTAAGGAAAGATAGCGAAAATGTTCTGGAGGTAGTGCATAGCAATAATGTAGAAGTAGTGAATGACAGTGTGTGGAATGAGAGCATGAAAGAAGTGGCTGAAAGTAACATGGGTGATGAAGCAACGGTAAGGAGTGAAATAGTACACTTATGTTGCATCCTTCACAGAAAAAAATGGGAGTCGGAGTGGCTAGAGAAACAACTGCCATGTGGGTAGCAGGCAGAAGAATGAAAGAAAAAGTAAATTTGGAAAGTATGAAAGTGCAAGAAACTGGAAATAAGTAGAAGATATTATTTGGAGATTCGATAAGAGGTATAATTAATCAGCAAGTGACAAAAGTATGTTTCCCAGGTGCAAAAATCAAGGATGTTAAGAAAAATCTGTTAGTTTTCAGAAGTTAGAAGTGAAACAAATGATTGTCATGGCAGGAACAAATTATGTGAAAGGGAAGAAATATGCACTCGAAAAAGATATAAAAGAATTTGTTGAAACAGTGAAATTGAAGAATAAGGAAGTAAAAATGGTAAGCCTGCTGCCTCAGCATGATAGGACAGAGTTGAGAAGTATTATGATTCCTAATGAGTCAATGAGAAGATTGTGCAGGATGAATGGTGTGCAGTTTATATTGACATAGGGAGTGAATTTGATGGACAAAAGAACTTTTATACATGCCTATGCCTGACAGAATACATTTAAATGATTTTAGAATTAGATATTTGGAGAAAGTGTTGTTTAGTGAGAGTTTGGAAGTACAAAACCAGGGATTTAATATTTGGCAAAACCAGGGATAGAATTAGATATTTGGAGAAAGTGTTGTTTAGTAAGAGTTTGGAAGTGCAAAACCAGGGAAACTATAGCTATTAGGGGGGGATGCAATCAAACATGTGTCTGACCACCTATGTGATAAATGAGCATATGTACAGAAATGATCATGTAATGCCAAATGTGTTTCAAATCAGAAACCAACTGGTTTCTGATTCAAATGGGTTGGTAATGACATTCCTTGTGGGACAAGAAATGCATGTACATGAATGCCAGAAGTATCAGGAATAAGAGGGAGGAGTTTTTGGCATGGTTAGCTCTCCTGGCCAAAAATTATAGGTATCTTGTTGACAGAAAATGATATAGTTACAGGGATAGAATGTAAAAGGTATTGTATTTTCAGGGAGGATAGAGGGAATGGGACAGGAGGTGGGGTATTACTGATGATAGCTGAAGAATTACAACCAACAAAATTAGAAGGTAAAGAGGATTTTAGGTCGGGGAGATAGTTCATTTGAGGCTGTCTGGTGTGAGACAGAGGCCAACTAGACAAAATATATTTTATTGGTTGCTGCTACACAGGAAGATGTTGATGACATGTATTGGCAAATTAACAGAGGGAGTGTAGGCCACTCGCTTATTATTATTATGAGTGACTTCAACTATGGGGACAGAGATTGGATGGAGGAAAAGGGCATGGCAAGATTGAAGTGGAATTTATATGGTTGCTGAGGGATAATTACCTGAAACAACACATTATAAAGAGGACCAGGGGTTTGAGAGTGTTGGATCTGGTAATATCATCAGCAGATATATCCATAACTAAAGTTGACACTCTGCCTCCAATTGGGAAGAGTGACCATGCTGTCTTGTTCTGGGAATTTCAAAACATGTGAAATTCCCTATCAAGAAAGGAATTATGTTGAACTATAAAGTTGGTAATTATGACAGACTTAGGAGTAATCTTGGAGCAGTGCCATGGCTTGAGAAGCTACAAGAAAAGAATGTCAGCAGTACATGGGAAGTGGTCAAAGATTGTTTGAGAGAAGCAGTATCAGACTGCATACCACAAAGTCAGGAGGAAAAACCAAACGGGATTAAGTGGATGAGCAGAGATATAAAGCAAGAACTGCAACAAAAAAAATGAAAACATTGTGAAGGGAACATAAAAAAAAGCGTGATCAGCATGCATAAGCAAGAAAAGTAACTAGTATGGTAAGAAAGATCAAATTAGATTATAAAAGAAAATTAGCTAAGAGGTCAAAGTAAAGCCAAAAAAAGTTTTTTTTTTTCATTATGTAGCAAGTAAGAGGAAATATTACTTCAGTAGGATGACTTTAAATAATGTTCATGGTAGGAAGGTGACAGAAACAAAAGAAATAGCTTGAAAAAAAAAATTGTTTTTTTGCATGGAGAGTGGTGAATGAGGTGAATGGATTACCAGAATTGACAGTGAATGAGTTTAAGGAGAGGTATGATAGGTTTTGTGTATAATAGTTACTTTGGGTATCCCATGATGAGTCTCTGGACTCCATGAAGATACCATATAATAATAATAATTTACTTTGTAATTCATAAACAGGTTCAGGATTTTTGGCAGATACAGTCAGACAGTGTGACTGATGATGTTCACAACAGCAGGCCATTAATACATTGATTCACAAGATAAACACCAGCTAATGTCTTTCTTAGAAGTCCTAAAAAACAGCCCCCTCACCCACACACACCTATATACATGGCACAGAAATCACACACAGTGTAACTAAAATTTGCAGTCCCCTCCCTACCATATGATTTCAGTGGATCACTTTACATCTTGCAGGATTTAAGTACTTCAAAGAACCAAACAAGGACCCCCCCCCCCTCTCCAAGCATTGTTTGTGATATGAAGTTATGCCATTACAAGCATAACAGCAGTTTTTCTATGCAGGACTCCAAACAAAGGATAGATATACAAACTACTTCACATTTGAGACATGAAATACAGTTGTCACCCACTGCAAAAATACACACACAATCTACCAATAATTGTCTAGACACTTTAGTAATTTTCAATTGATACTAGAAAGCAAACCAATGGTGTAGCTAGAGCTTTTGCCGCCCGGGGCGGTCCCTGAGTTTGCCACCCCTCTCAATACACACCAAAAATACTACAAAAAGTCAAAACGACGTATAGGGAAATAAATTAAAACACTATGTTTATTTTTGAAGTAAAACTTTATTTTCAACATTCTAAAATGTTATTTTTCTTGCTTTTCTATTAGCAAAATCGTCGATAACATTGTCAAAGTCTATTTCATAGTAATGTAGGTAATTCTTAATCAATTTTATTTAGAAAAACTCCTCTCACAACTAGCAACATTTACAGCAATTGTGAGGAAAATTTGTTGTAGTATTACAATAGTTGGAACTGAGTTCTCGAGACTGTATTTTAGAATTAACTGCAATAGTTCAAAAATGTTCAAAGTGCCATCTGGGGGGGACTTCCCCCACCCCCTCTAGCTACGCCTCTGAAGCAAACCCTAATATTGGGTATGTCCACCTTTGGATTTGATCACCGTGTACCCTTTGAGGGAGGTTTTCCACCAATGTGCAGCAAATGGTTGCAAAAGGTGAAATTTGTTTCCATTTCTCCATCAAAGCAGCACTCAGTTCAGCGACAGACTGAAGACATGCTGCTCTGGACCTCAACTGTCACTCCAATTCATCCCATAGGTGTTCAATGGGGTTGAGGTCAGGACTCTGCGCAGGCAGGGCATCTGTTCATACCATTCCATAACAGCTGCAGCTTTGTGGCATGGGGCATTGTCATCTTGATAATAACATGGATCCATTCCATAAACCTCCACAGTGTAGGCAGCACCTGATTATCCAGAATATCAAGGTACTGAGCTGCCTTCATGGAACCATGGACAACGACAAATGGCCCACTCCAAACCGGCTGAATGCACCACATACCATTACTCCTTCGCCACCAACTTTACTGTGGGTACAACACACTGTGGTGTTCACCAGGCTGCCTCCATACCCTGCCATCAGACTGGAAACAGGTGAACTTTGATTCATCGTGCCAGAGTACCATTTTCCACTGGTCAATTGTCCAGTTCACATGCTCTCTGCACCAGGCCAGATGAGCTGCCTTCTTTGTTGTTGTGATGTTCAGCTTGTGTGCTGTTGCTCTTCCGTGGAAATCCAGTAAATAGAGTTCTTTTCGTACAGTATTAGTGCTCACCATGGTTGGTGTTACTGGTGCTCTGGAACTCATCACGCATGGTGTGTGCCGAATGTAGTCGGTTTTTGCATGTCACCCATTTTAACATCTTCCTGTCTCTCTGTCATTTTCAGCAGTTGCCCTGGGTGTTTTCCTGCACTAATGATGCCAGAACATCTCCATTTGTTGATCACATCACCAACCGTTGATTTTGGCTGCTCCAGTTGAGCGGCAATGGCACGTATGGACATGCCACCAATGCGACAGCCCACAATGAAACCTCTCTTGAAGTCGCTGAGTTCACATTGTGTTCCCATACCACTTGTCTTCAACTGCTATGATGAAATACTGCTTCCTACTAACTCTAGAGCAGTTTTTATGTTATTAACAAATCTGTAATGTTCCATAACTTCAAATAACAGGGATGTCCAGACAATTATTGGTAGATAGTATGCATGCATCTCTCTCTCTCTCTCTATATATATATATTGATTTTCATTATTTTTCTTTAATCAATAAAGTTTGTGTAATAACGTTCTTTTAAATGCTTAGAAATCTTTCTAAAGCTCAATGAAGTATATTTTAAAAACGAAATTCATATTTTTTAAAATTTTCTTTATATACTGTTGGAATTGTTAATAACTTATTCATTATTATCATTTCACAACTATTAATCTAACTTTGAAAACTAATATGCGCAACAAAATTTCATTCCTGAATTAAAATGTGTTGAAGAACTGATGAACTCACGGCACATCTCCCTTCTTGTTTCTTGTTCGATGTTAAGAGTTTTCGTTACGAAACGTGCGCAGACACTTCGTATACCTAAATCATCCGTGAGCATGGCCTGACAACTTCCATATGAAATGTTCAACATGGATGACAGTTCACGGATGCTCTGTCGTCTGTCAGCATGCACCAACTCCATAAGTTTTGTTACGTTAGCTTTGTTTCGAGAAGTAGAAGGCCGGCCTATCCTAATATCATCTTGAAGGCTCTCCCGTCCTTCCTTAAAACGTTTAAACCACTTAAAAACAGTTGCACGCGATGGAGTAGTATCACCATAAGCCTTTTTCATCATTTCGAAACATTCAGTAGGTGATTTCCCAAGTTTAACACAAAATTTTACATTTGCACGCAATTCGGCATCTGCCATTGTTATGGTAAAAAAATAAATAAAGTGTAATAAAAATCCAGAATATCATCTGGTGATCACATTTTTTTTTTCTTCTATACTGTACCGTTTATCTACCCATGGAGAAAGAACTGAAGTATTTAACGTTTCCCATGGGCAAGGGAAGAATCAGTCTACGAACATTTTGATAGGCTGCTGTACGCTTTTATTTACGTAACTCTATACCATTCAAGAAATAATTTAATTTCAAGTATATATGAATAAGTAACTCAGTTTTGAAGCAAGAAAAAAATGAACAACGTAAAAATGAGAAAGTTTCTTTCTTATTTATTTAGTTGTTTTTTTTTATATAATTATGGTGCCTTACTTTACACAATAATTGGACTATTATCGTACTTACACATAGCTGCTGTAAACCTAGGTGACTTTTTTTTTTTTTGGTTTTTTTTTTTTTCGGTAGTGCACTTTTATCTCTCTTTATACTACGCTCGAATGCCTGACCTTTACAGAATTACCAAAGACTGACAAGTTTACCGGAAAAGATGATGATAAAATATGAAATTTATTCTTGCGCAAGTTATCCAACACATAATCTAGGCACGTGGAGCTCGATAGGCGCACCTACATGTGGGAGCACTATCAAGTCAAGATAAACGGTTTTATGCGTGTGTGTGTGTGTGTGGATATATCAATGCAAGTATAATGAGGTGATTAATTTTAAAGATGGTAATCAGTGATTCACTTCCTTAACGAGTGACCAAAATACTTTCTTAATCAATGTTAATTAAATGAAAAAGATTATCAGTTATTTATTGTAACAGTTATCAGTTATTTAATTTTTAATAACATTAAAAAATCACCACTGGATGATATAAAGTTATGATATTTCGAATTTTAATAATTAGCAATCTACAATCTGGTAATCGAATCTCAATTTACGCATAGACTAATCAATCCCTCAAAGACGTAGTGTAAGTGCTTTCAGGTGGGCGGTAACGTGTTAAATAAAATAATAACAATAATAATAAAGTGCAGATTTCACATTCACTCTCTGCTAACCGTTTTCCCTGTCCTTCTGAAATATCTGAAACCTTGTGAGGCAAAAGGCAAAAGCGTGTGAATAAACTTCATAATGTAATAATACATTATTATTATTATTATTATTATAATTATAAAAAAATAAAATAAAATAAAAAAATTAAAAAACGGCCTCGCCCACCATCCAAGTTCAATCTTTACTGGTAGCCAATCAGAGATAGATGGCCCAAGGCTATATCTGATTGGCTAACTTAAGCAGCCCGTAGTGAGGAGGAAGATCAATAAGTGCAGCCATCTCATGGTCCCTAAACACAGTATTTTTCATGTCTGAAATAGTGTAAGTTCTACAGTCGATTTTCTTGAGTTTACGGGACAAAACGGCCGAAGGAGAAAAAATCCGCCTGCCCGTGTCAGAGATCGACTAACTCGGGAACCGGTCGAAAAGTTAAAAAGAAAGAGTTCCTCTAGTCGGCGACTAGACCTGAATTTAAGTTTATTCTCAGACGATTTAGCGTCGAGGAGTGAAAACACCACTTCTACTGAGCTACACAGGCTATTTATTATTATTATTATTATTATTATTATTATTATTATTATTATTATTATTATTATTATTATTATTATTATTATTATTATTATTATTAAGGAGCCTGTGTAGCTCAGTGGATGTGGCGTTTGCACACCTGGTTTCGAGTCTAGTCGGCGACTAGAGGAAATTTTTCTAAGCCTTTTTTTCGACCGGTTCCCGAGTTAGTCGATCTCTGGCACGGGCAAGCAGGTTTTTCTTCCCGGAAACTCGGGTTTTTCGTCCTGTAAACTCAAGAAAAATCGACCGTAGAACCCACATTATTTCAGACATTAAATATATTGTGTTAGGGTTAGAGACCACGAGATGGCGGCACATTTGAGCCGTCTCTCTTCACTGCGTACCGCTTAATTAGTGATAGCCTTGGGCCATCTGTCTCTGATTGGGTACCAGTGGATATTGAATTGCCCACTCAGTCTCCAAAAGTTAGATAGGGCTAAATGGCCTCGCCTACTCCCGTATATACGGGAATAAAAAGGCGTTAGCTGATTTTTTTTTTTTTTTATTATTATTATTATACCACTAAATATCACAGCAAACTAAATATCTCACCATCCAACATTCATCCTCCTATACACAAAGCGCAGAACCTAAAATCACAACCATCACACAGGTGAAACCAACACGCTATCTCGGACTTCACTTCGATGATGACTCTTATTCAGGAAGCACGGACAAAACACAAAACAGTATGGGAACATAAACATGAAACCACCGCCATCTATCATCTATCATCTTCCTCAGATAAGCTCTGCTAAGCTTCGAGGAAGAAAATTATTAACTTGCAAGTATCTGTTATTCACAATTGTAATGTGTTATAAATATTATACTGTATATATATACAGTATATCAGCTAACGCCTTATTATTCCCGTATATACGGGAGTAGGCGAGGCCATTTAGCCCTATCTATTTTGGAGACTGAGTGGGCAGTTCAATCTCCACTGGTACCCAATCAGAGACAGATGGCCCAAGGCTATCACTAATTAAGCGGTACGCAGTGAAGAGAGACGGCTCAAATGTGCCGCCATCTCGTGGTCTCTAACCCTAACACAATATACTCGGGAACCGGTCGAAAAAAGGCTTAGAAAAATTTCCTCTAGTCGCGACTAGACTAGATTTCGACTAGACTCGAAACCAAGACTTCCTTCGTGTATATATATATATATATATATATATATAATTTTGCATCATCAGCAAACAAGTGGATATTTCCATTCAAGGTATTTCCAGTATCATTGATGTACAAATTAAACAGTAGTGGACCAAGAACTGAGCCCTGAGGTACACCACTAGTCACTTGCCTTTTCCTGGACTCAGCTCCTCCGTAAACCACTCTTTGATATCTGTCCACAAGCCATCCTTTAATCCAAATCACCATCTTCGGATCCAAACCCACTTGCTCTAATTTATGTAACAGAGTTCCATGTGGAAACCTGTCAAAAGCCTTTGCAATGTCAAGCAGTATCACCGAGTAAGGATTTCCTTTATCCAACTCCACTGTTACTTTATTATAGAAAGTAAGCAAATTACTTAGGCAAGACCTACCCTTCACAAAACCATGTTGCCCCTTATAAAGTATCATATTGCTGTCCACCCAGTCCTGAATTCTAATTTCAAATATTATAAATATTTAAAATTAGAATTCAGGACTGCGGTGGACAGCAATATGATAAATATATATATAATATAATTATATATATAATTATAATTATATATATAATTATATATATATATATATATATAATTCTAAATAATTAAATTTTAAATATTTATAATATTTAAAATTAGAATTCAGGACTGGGTGGACAGCAATATGATACTTTATAAGGGGCAACATGGTTTTGTGAAGGGTAGGTCTTGCCTAAGTAATTTGCTTACTTTCTATAATAAAGTAACAGTGGAGTTGGATAAAGGAAATCCTTACTCGGTGATACTGCTTGACATTGCAAAGGCTTTTGACAGGTTTCCACATGGAACTCTGTTATATAAATTAGAGCAAATGAGTATGGATCCGAAGATGGTGATTTGGATTAAAGGATGGCTGGTGGACAGATATCAAAGAGTGGTTTACGGAGGAGCTGAGTCCAGGAAAAGGCAAGTGACTAGTGGTGTACCTCAGGGCTCAGTTCTTGGTCCTCTACTGTTTAATTTGTACATCAATGATATTGGAAATACCTTGAATGGAAATATCCACATGTTTGCTGATGATGCAAAATTGGGAAGAGCGATAATCAATTCAAATGATGTGGATATTTTACAGGATGACTTAAATAGGCTGACGGTATGGACTGATGTAAATGGCTGTCAGTTCAACGTGGCTAAGTGTAAGGTGATGCACTTCGGGAGGATGACATCGCATGCTGTTTACTATATTAACGGAACTGAACTGCAGGAAATTGATGAGACAGGAGACATGGGAGTTATTGTGGACAGAGAACTTAAGTTTAAAGGGCATATTGCGAAGATTGCCAAAACATCACATCAAATTACATGGTTGTTGAGGAACACACTAACAAGCAGGGATAGGGAAGTTATTGTTCCACTCTATAAGGCATTAATAAGGCCGCATTTGGACTATTGTGCACAGATCTGGTCGCCAGGATTTCTTAGTGATGCGGAAGTGGTGGAGAGGATTCAGAGGCGGGTTACAAAGATTGTTGCAGGTCTGTGGGATGTTCCCTATGAGGATAGATTGATGATCTATGGGCTCCAAAAACTAGCTGATAGACGTAGGAGAGGAGATATGGTAGAGGTATTTAAATTGTTAAAGGGATTTTACAGGATTGATACTGATGATATTCTTAAGACCAGTGCAGGGTGTGAGAGAACGAGGGGCCATCCCTGGAGGTTGTGTAAGAGTGTGGTTAACAAGGGTGTTAGGACTAGATTTTTTACTTGGAGGGTTGTGAATGGGTGGAATGCTTTGCCAGAGGTGGTTGTGAATGCTTCAACTGTGAATGAATTTAAGGAGAGGTATGACAGGTATTGTGTAAATAATGATTACTGTGTCAATGTCAGATCTCCCGCGATGAGTCTTTTGACTCCATGGAGACACCGTTAAAATAATAATAATAATAATTATTATTATTACAGCATCTATGCATGCAATTTATCTGAGACATAAAAAATAAATAAATAAATAATAATAATAATTATTATTATTATGTATATTCTAAATTCAAAAATTCTGTATAATGTTTATTGTTAATATTAGAAGAACATGTGTTGTAAATACATAATATAGAGGTAAAAAAGTATTTTTAAAAATTTTAATTGAAATCCAATGTAGAAAAGTAGCACTTTGTGCTGAATTCTGTAAAATTATAAGTTGCAATGTCACTCAAGACGTTTATTGTATGTGTAAATATTTTAGCAGATCAATAAAAATATTATCACATATAAAAAAAATTATTATTATTACTACTACTAATACTACATCCTCTCCTGGAGTCAAAGACTCATCAAGGGAGAGAGAGAGAGAGAGACAGAAGGAGATTTATGCCATTAACAATTACTTAAATTATATAAAAACTATACATTCTGAATCTTAAACTCATTCACACTCTTAGCATTCGCAACATACTCAGGCAATGCATTCCACTGATCCACCATTCTCCACAAAAAAAAAAATCTGACCCTCTTATTCATCACTTACTTCTTGAATTTTCAGGGATGGCCTTTAGGTCTCGTTTTCCACAATGTCAAAAATCTTTCTCGTATCATCCGGCAAAGGTTGGTCGCTTGGTAGAGCCTCTGTTACTAATGGTTCAGTTAAGTAAGTTTGAGCGCGGTTAGTAATTGGAAGGGGTTCAATCGTTCGATGCTGTTGGCACACTCTCCCTCGATGAGTCTTTGGACTCCCTAGAGGTGTCAAATAATAATAATAATAATAATAATAATATCTCAAGAGCTATCATATCCCTTTGCCTTCTATCAACCAAACTCTGCAGATTATATAACTTCAGTCTATCCTTATAGCTAACATTCCACAGTCCTGAAATCATTTTTGTCAACCACCTCTGCATGGTTTCCAAAGTATCTTCATCTCCTCTAAATCCCAGTGACCAGATTTGAGCACAATAGTCCAGATATTGCCTGATCAAGGTCTTATGCAGTGGTATCATTACTATTTTATTGCTGTTAATACAGCAACCTTCTGACTTGTCTAATCACCTTTGCAACATTTCCCTTAAATTTCAAATTTCGATCCACCATAACCTTAAGATCCTGTGCTTCCTCGATCCTGTGCTGCCGTTCCCGAAATTCAAAACCTTCCATTTAGCAACATTAAAGTTGTAAAAGCTGGCTGAAATTAATTAAGAACATTTTGGGATACAGAACATATTAGGAACTTTTTCGAACAGCAAGGAATAGAGAAGACTGGAAGATCCTACTCAAGAGAAGACTCAGCCCGTCTTAGACGGAAGAGAAGAAGAAGAAAGTTGTAAATCCCCAATCATCTGCCCACGATTCCAGCTTATTCAGATCCTCCTGAAAAACCACTACATCAGCACTACTCTCAGTAACCTTCCCCAACTTCATGTCATCTGCAAACAACCGAATATGTACTTCAATTTCGGTGAGAATGTCATGGATAGAAAGATTAAAAAGTAGTGGTGCATAGCCCTGTGGAACTCAACTAGTAACTTTCCCATTCTCCCTCCATACACAACCGTTTGATATTTATCAGACAACCAACTGCCAATCCATTCTACCAACTTAATATCCAAACCCATATTCCAGCTTAAATATCAGTTTATGTGTTACCATATCATCTAAAAAAATCAGTGTACGTATTTCCCTCATCAGTGACACTCGTTACTTTATAATAAAGTTAAAATAAAAGTTAAGGAGATTACTGAAACAGGAACATGCCCTTAACAAATCCGTACTGATTCACAAATAATATTATTTTCATCTGTCCAGTTTTGAATACCAGCTCTTACCAATTTTTCTAATACCATAACAACCGCAGAAGCGACGCAAACTGGTCAATAATTTGATTCTCCCATTTTCCCACCACCATTATGCAGTGGCACTATCTTACCCTCCTTCCACTTCTCATGGACTTTTCTAGTTGCAAGGCTTTGATTAAATAGCCAAAAGGGAACTGATAGTTCTTTAGTGCACTCTTTTAAGATTCGTGGTGGAATTTCATTGAATCTCACAGCCTTGTTGACATTCAGAGTACGTATTATTGTAATTATATCCACTTCACTTACTTCTTCATTTAATCCGTCAACCCTCTTCATCCTCTTGGGCATAAGATTCACATCTCAAGAATGAAAAATTCCAATAAAGTAATCATTTAAAAGCTCTAAAATATCATTCGCCTTGGTCCTAATATTTATTTTGTTTTCTTACACTATTTTTTACATATAATGTAGATGATTCGTGAGAGGACATTATGTTATAATCTATTTCTAATCTTATTTCTTGTAAAGTACTGTATAACTTCTAGATCTCATCTTGAGAAAACCTCTTAAGATTTGCAGACTCACATTCATTATCTATAGCTGACTGATGAACCCTAACTCCTAACTATGCATATCTTTCATTTCGACTTTTCATTCAGAGTGGCCATGGAAGAAGAAGAAAAGAAGTACTAGTGCGCTCAGAGCCCACTCCACCATTACTTCCGGTCGTTAATCGAAGAAGGAAATGAGATCTGTGAGTCTCATCATTCCCTTTAGGTTTAATACAGCATATGTTGAAAATTCTTCAAAGGTGTGTGTGTCTTGGTTAGTCAAAAGGATAGTATATTCAATTCTACCTACACAATTGAAATTGCTCTCTTCGATTTGAACGAATTAAGAAGGCCGATATACTGCAAAGTGATTTTTTAATTAAAAAACTCACCAGTAATTGGCCGTCGATCGAATATATGCTTGGTGTTGTATTAAAGGCAATATGCCAAGTAAATATCACGTTTTCTTTATATAAACTCAGTGATACACAGGTGTTTCTTTTTTGAAACACATTAAAAACGGGTAAGACTCTGTACAAGACAACGTAATACCATAAAATTACGTAATAATAATGAGTCAACGAGAAATTACTATGAAAATAGTAATGATAGTGTTTGCCACTTGAAAGTGTTATTTAAATTACGGGAAGGGATGAGGAGAACCAAGAGTGTTATAAATCATTAATACAGAATTAGTTTTTACGAATATCTGCCCATCATAAGGGATATATTTTTGAATAAAGTTCAAAAGTCGTTAGATTCTCTTGTTGAATATCATGTTAAAAATAAATTAAGTCCAAAGGGCTAATTAGGCAGTATAATGAAGATCATCTCAATATTGGTTTCCTTTTCCTGTATAATTCTTGTTATCGTCAGTGCTAATGTCCTATTTGTCTGGAACGGTTGTCAAAGAAAGTGATTCTATGGAGTGGACTGCAGCCGTACCTAACCACAAAACATCCGTCTTAAATTTTAAAAAAATTCTTTAAAAAATAAAAATAAAAAATCAGCTAACGCCTTTTTGTATGCAAGACCATTTTTTAGCCCTATCTGACTTTTAGAGACTGAGTGGGCAGTTCAATCTCCACTGTTAGCCAATCAGAGATATCTGGCTCAATGCTATCACTAATTAATCAGCATGCAGTTAAGAAGGCGGCTAGTAAGTGCCGCCATCTGGTGGTCCCTAACACAATATATTTAATGTCTGAAAATGGTGTGGGTTCGACGACCGATTTTCTTGAGTTTATGGGACAAAAAAACCGAGTTTCCGGGAGCAAAAACCCGCTGGCCCGTGCTAGAGATCGACTAACTCTGGAACCGGTCGAGAAAAGGCTTAGAAAAAGTTCCACTAGTCGGCTACTAGATTCGAACTCCTTTCGTCTCGGTCAAGCGCCGTAGGGTGCAAACGCAACTTCTACTAAGCTACACAAAGCTTCTACAAACCTGAAATAGAAACAAACTTCCGATGTGAAATCAGGCGCAGAAATCTTGGATCCAGCTCAAGAAGCAAAGTTGCAAGGTCACGCAATTAATAACAAGAACCACAACGCCAAACAATTACAGAATAACTTATTTTGCTTTTCTATATGGAAATTTTCAACCACCACACTTGAGACTGTTGAAGCAAATAAGTATTAAAATTCCCCTTTGAAATAATATTATCAAAAGATGCATAACGATATGTTAGCTGACATAAAGCCAATATTTATCTAGTCAAAGAATCATTGATGAAAAAAATTAAATAAAAAGTTTTATTTTATGGCAGATTGATGAAATTTCAGACATCGCTAACTGTAGTTTCCCTGAAGTTCGAAGTAGAATTCTTCATAGAGTTATAAGATATTAACTTTTTCAAAAATAAAACCAGTAATATAACATGCAGCATTTAACATAGCCCCATAGTTTTAACTAACTTTTCAAAGGCAAAGAGACATTCAGTCTACGTCATTCAGCCTGATGATGAATCCAAGCGATCAATGCACAAAGACTTTGCAATTCAATGGACAATCATCACGATTTGAACTTTAATGCTCATATTATTGTTTTTGAGAAGAGATTTAAAACCCAAGTGTTCTGGAGAAAAAGCCAGACTTTCCAAATGAATAAATATCCTATAACACTTGTTTAAATGAATCAATATGTCATATTACTTTTTCTTGTTCATATAAAACAATGCATTACTTCAATCAAAGAAGTTTTCTCATATCGAAAAGAAAAGTTTATCACATTTGAAATTCATATCAGATAATATTAGCAAAATGGGGAATCTAGTGAAATCAAAATGCGCTACATAGTAGTCTGTTTTCTGAATTTGTTCAGTATATGAGCTCTGTTATTTCTTATAAACTGCATTGACTGTCTCAGTTAAACACTTCAAAAGTAAAAATTCGTAAATAAATTTTAAAAAATTGTAAATGATTTATAAATCTCTGTATGCAGAGCCTGTATACTGTCTAGCTCAGTAGAAGTGGCGATTGTACTCTATAGCGCTTGACCGCAGGACGAAAGGCGTTCGATTCTAGTCGCCGACCAGAGGAACTTTTTCTAAGTCTTTCCTCGATTGGTTCCAGAGTTAGTCGATCTCTGGCACGGGCTAGTTGGTTTTTCGTCCCGTAAACTCAAGAAAATAGGCCGTCAAACATACAATATTTGCACACATTAAACATATTGTGTTAGGGACCACAATTTGGCGTCACTTACTAGCCGCCTTCTTCACTGCATGCCGATTAATTAGTGATAGCCTTGGGCCAGCTATCTCTGATTGGCTACCAGTGGAGGTTGAACTGCTCATTCAGTCGCTAAAAGTTAGGGCTTAAAAACGGCCTCACCTACTCCCTGTATGGGAACAAAAAGGCGTTAGCTGATTTTTTTTTAACTCTGTATGCAGATTTATCGAATAAATATTATTAAGTCCTATAATATATATATAAATCTATAGCGCCTTTTATTCCCTTATAGGGAATAGGCAAGAACTTTTAACCCTATATAGCTATCTCTGATTGGTGACCAGATGAGATATAACTATCAATAATTATAATCAATAATTATTGATTATCAATAATTATAAGCCGCCACCGATGAAGAGACTGGCAAACAAGTGTTGCCATAAAGTAGAAGACTTGATCTACAACCGACCCATCAGAAGTGTTAACAAAAGTCTTGGTTCATAGGCTTTGTACGACACGAGACCTAGCACAACCAAGAAAACAGGCAGGCTTTCGAAGTTCCTTTAGTACAATGGCCTGCATTCAAGTTGTACAACAAATTATCGAAAGGGTATAATGAATATCAGTTACCATTATATCATAGCTTTATTGATTATGAGAAAGACTTTGATTCAGTAAAAACTTGTGCAATAATTAAAGCATTGCGAAACTAACTAGTGGAAGTGCCATATGTTAGGAACATCAAATCAGCATACACCAATGCAGCAGTAGCAATTCATTTCAGTGGAAACGTCTCTACTGCGGAAATGCAGAAAGGTATAAGATAGGGTGACACAATATCTATAAAATTATTCACGGCGTGTCTAGAAGAAATATTCAAACTTCTTGATTGGGAAAAGATAGGTCTGGAGATAAATGGAAGATATTTAAGCGATTTACGTTTTGCAGATGGCACAGTTATCTTTATTTCAACTGCGCATGAATTAGAGACCGTATCCATGAACTCCAAATTGCTAGCAAAACAGCTGGCCTAAAGATAAAGAATTCCATGAATTCCAAATTGCTAGCAAAACAGCTGGCCTAAAGACCCAAGTTATGTTCAATAGTTATGTACAACTAGAAATAATAAAAATCAAAGATGATGAAATTAAACAAGTAGGCATTACATATATTTACAATAACAGATATCACTGGAACAAAATATCATGGACGAAATTAAAAGACGTACGTTGCTTGAGCGGAAAGTATTTGGAAAACTACATTCCATATATAAAATCTTGTGCTGTAAAATCTTTTTTTTTAGGTTGTGCACTGAGAGCAAAACGGTTGTGAAACAATGCATGTATTCTCTCCAACAATAGGCTATAGGTTCAAATCTGACTATCGACATGAGTATTTCGGATGTTCTTTAGATGGTAGAAGAATTTCAGTGCCACCACTCTGTGCTGTTACTTGATGGAAGAAAGTGGAGAAATTATAGGGACAGTTTGGAGAAGGTATGTGCATAAAAACACATTTAAATTAATATAAAGTAGGAACAGACGTCTATCTATAAGAAAAGGATTGAAGTATAGTGTGTCTGATCATCTAGCATACAGCCTAAGATCTTCAAAAATAGTACCAGATATTCCTGGAGAGAATTTTTAATAACAACCCAAATGTGAAAACAGTAATTCCAAACTTGTGCGAATTTAGAAATTATATAGTCTTAGAAATTGTGCAGATGAGATGCAGTTTCTTGAACTTGACAGCAGGCTGAGAAAATTGAGGTAATGTAGCTGTTGAAGAGGCTAGGTGGAGTAACTTCAGTTCCCAGCTAAGAAATGTGATCTCAGCCCAGAGATCCGAATGTCATTTAAGAGATAAACTAATAATATTCTTCCAAATAATATTCAATTAACATAATTTCATACTTGTCAGGTGTTCTTTTTGGTGCTCTCTCACAATACGATAGTCATATAAGGCATGGCTCGAAAGGAACAGCACAATGAAAAGGGATGAATACATTCCAAAATCACTGACCCCAAAACGATTTTAACAGAATGAACCACGAGTAGCACAAACAAGTTCGCGTTCAACGGAGTGGAACCTCCGTATGCTTATTAAACTAAATAAATAATTTAAAAAAATCAGCTGACTACTTTTTGTAAGGGAGGCTGTTTTAGCCCTATCGTATTTTTCCAGACTGAAGAGGCAGTTAAATCTCCACCAGTAGCCAATCGGAGATAGCTCGCCAAAGACTATCACTAATTCTAAGACTACCACTTTCGCGTAGACGTTTAGACTCAGCAATTTGTATTATATTAACATTTCCATGGAAAATGTTCATCCGAAACAGCATTAATAATTCCCTCGCTCTGTACTAAGCCGATTGGAACAGGTACAGCTGCCGCCCAACATCCTTTCAGGGGGAAGACTGTACTGTATAATAGTTTTCTGCTGATGTATTTCCCAAGGAATACAGCATACAGGCTTTTAAATAGAATGTAAACAAGTTTCTCCTTTCACTTTCAGTAAGGAAATACCGTGAGTAGACATATTACTTAAATATATAATAACGGAATTAACTCACTTAAAGTATTCTTTATTAATAGAATTTTCACCTGAATATCACAGGCATCATCAGTACAAGTACAAAGGCTAATTAAACAATAACTGACATATTCACAAGGTGCCAACTAAGTAGCTAAAGTAAGATAACTAATAAAAACGGTCCTTAAATTTCCTAAACTTATTAAAAAAACTATATATACACACACACACACACACACATGTGTGTGTGTGTGTGTGTGTGTGTGTGTGTGTGTGTGTGTGTGTGTGTGTGTGTGTGTGTGTGTGTGTGTGTGTGTGTGTGTGTGTGTGCGTGCGTGTGTACAATTGCAAAAGTTAGGGATTACCTGATTTATAGAGTACTATCTCCCAGAAAGGGGATAGACCATCGGATCAGTTAAAGTTAGGGGAGTGAGGTAAAGATTCACTCACATGTTTCTTTGTAAAGCTGTTCCATGAGGAACCGATTTTGGTGAATGACTTTTGTCTTGTTCCAATTAACTCTATTTCTAGTGTTGATGGCATGCTCTGCAAGTCCAGACTGTTCAGGTTCAAGGTACTTGAATAATCCACTTCGATAATCTTTTTATAATCTATTTCAATAATCTTAATCAATAGTTCACTTCAATAATACAGAAGACTTTTAGTGAATTTCTTTGGAAATACAGCACCCGCTTATAGAAAAGAGCCAAGTTTCAATCTCTAATTTCATACCAGGGATCATACCATTTTGTTCTACTGTACATACTGTGTATACTGTGTGTGTACATCATGAATACTATTAGAAATACAGGGCATCCTTGTGTTACACAAGATTTTACATGAAATCATCTTTTGTAATTTGTTCAGATCTAACTGTTGACTTTAACCTTAAATGTTGATGACATTGCTCTGTATAATATTCCATTTATCCCATATAACTGTAGGCTTTTCAAAAGCTGTTTTTTCTCACCACGTGATATGCCTTTTCATAATGTACTCAATTAAACCAAAAATCTTGGTTTTATTTGTCATGATTGAACTTCTCCCTCAGTCACCTAAAGTTAAGTAGGATTAAAACCGCCTCGCCTACTCCCTATTGAGAATAAAAAGGTTAATTTTTTATTGTATTCTTGCTGTCTTTCACATATCAGGTTTCTGATGACCCATTCTACTTCAAGAATGCACATGTACTCTCAATTTTTTTTTATTTTAAAATCATCTAAAAGTAGGCTGACCATCTTTTTTCTTGAGACAAAAACGGGACATTGGGACACGGGCAAAAATAGAACGGGGGTTATGTAATATTCTGTATTCATAAAAAAGTAAGACGATTAAAAAAAAGTTTTATTACATAAATATACTGAGCTTACCATTATTCTTCAGTGACAGAACCATACAAAAATTTAGGTAGATGTAGAGGAGGGGGGGGGACTGTATTTCAATTTCACCACGATCGTGAAATGAATATTTCTAAGATGAAGTGATCTAACGCAGCAAATTTCGGTCTTTCCACACCTTATCATAAAACTTCTCACATTATATGACACAATTTTGTCTTAAAACTAACATAGACCTCATTTTCTCAACACTTAATCTAGATTTCACCTTTGACCACATACTGTTCATAACAGAAATATTCTCTCAGCAGGTGCTATACTTCCTGGAAGACAAAAAATAAACCCTACAATATTACAAATGTCTTGCAAGTTTAGACGTTTTTCACTCATTTCAGAAAAAAATCTGTACCATCTATCAGATACAGGAATGTTTTCTTTATTCCATGTATCCAACTGCCTCACAATCATAGATATTATGAGGATCCATTGATCAAATACAGGAGTTTCTTCTGTTTCTCTGCGTGTGATGAATTCCCTTTCAGGCTGTCCTGTATTTCTTTTCATTCAGGTGTCTTCCTTAGTAACACCCACTTGAACTTCTCAGTATTTCCTAAACTGCACTTCCACTTGTCGACATATTCTAAACTGGTTTTATAGAAACTCTCAACTACATCAAAAAAACTTAGTCTCATTAATTTCTCCTGAATATACAAACATTTTCGGTTGTTTTTGACATTAGTAGTTACAAACACTTCACTTTTTCTGGACTGAATTGTTTACTAGATTTTCAATGTTCAAGGCTACTTCTTAGCTGAAATATTCTGATTTGGTACGTACTGAAGAAAATTTCAGTTTATAAATTTTATTTATCAATGGCGAAAAGCAGTCATTTGCGCGAAAACTTTGATCGTGATGCACAGAATCATAAGTAACAGGAGCTTCACTTGCTGCAATTTTATCGCTTTCACTATCACCATCACGTCTCACCATAAACGAGCTGATGTTTTTAACTGAAGCCAGAGTCTTTTCAGCATCCTTATGTTTCTGGCTACGTAGATGTTGGTTGATATGTCACTTCTGCCTCCATGAGCAACGGAAAAATGGACATTACAATGTTGGCATACCACTTTTTTTCCATCACTACGCAGCTTGTCCAGTTTAAGAAATTTAAATTCTTTCTGTAGATCGTCATTCAAACTGCTTCTGGGCGTTTCATTTTGTCGGTTTCGCCTCTGACATTGAAAAAATAGACTTAAAGCCATAAAAAATAAGACTTAAAACTTTAAAAAATATGAAATTTAAACTACCGGCATTGAATAACAAAGCCACCGGTTAGCATACAGGCAAAACAAAAACTAATGCTAAACCACGCCGCGTCTGAGACGCGCAAGTGTTGCCCACATGCAATTTTTATTTTCTCTGAATAAATCACTGCAGATATCGATATATAGTATCGAACAATGCGACTCCATGGTTACACAAATTACTGGTATCCATGATATTGATATACGATCATACGTTATGATAATAGCGCCTCCGTAGCGCAATTGGAAGAACGACGGTACATTGCGCCCTTCGATTGGAATAGGCCTAAGTTCGATTCTCGTCGCGAAGGGAGGAATCTTTATCTGGTCGATTTCAATCGATGGTGAGTTAGCCGATCTCATACGGAGGTAGCAGGGTTTTTTCTCCCGGAAACTCGGGTTTTTCATCCCGCATACATACAAATCGGCCCTTCAGAACACACGCAATTTACAGACAAAAATTACTAGTTGTGGTGTTGGAAGTGGGCGGTAGATGGCGTTGATTCGTAGTAGAGGTAAGGTGTAGAGACAGTTGAAGATGTCCTCCCGCGATGAGTCTTCGGACTCCTTGGAGGTATCAGGAATAATAATAATAATAATAATAATAATAATTTATGATTGACCAATATTAAATTATATTTATAGTTTTTATTAAAAACGGGACAAAATTGACATATTTATTTAAACGACAGGACGGTCGGGATATATGAAAAAAACGATACTGTCCCGTTCAAAACGCTACGTATGGTCTATCTAACAGTCTTGGCTAACACTCTGATGGACTACAAATTACTTGAAGAGTAACAGGCATCCAGAATCTTGATTTCAGATACCACATTTTGAAAAAACTAAAGGTTTCTTTTTACAAAAAAAGCGGAAAAAACCCAAGGTAACATATATTTACATGCTGAATCTCATTATATATATAATGTTTTGAACTGTGATCGAAACATATTTCAGTTATTTGGTTTTTTCTTCATCATCACTGATGTCACTGCTGGCTCGAGCCTAAAATATTGATATAATTCTTCGTTTTTGAGGTTGATATTAATACGATTCAGCATGTAAATATATGTTACCTCGGTTTTTTTTTTTTTTTTGTAAAAGGAAACCTTTAGTTCAAAATGGATTGAACACATTACGAACAAATCTCAAGAATGAAAAATGGACCAACTGAAAAGGTTCAAAAGCAAGCAAAAAAAAATAAAAAATTGGTCAACACCCGGGAAGGATGAATTACATGGCTACTGGTTGAAATCTAACAAGCTTACATGAAAGACTTGCTAACCGATTTTATGATGTTTTAGAAGGAAAATGCAAAGAAGAGTGGCTCACAGCAGGGAAAACGTTTTTGATCATAAAGGATAAAGAAAAAGGTCCAAACCCAGAAAACTTCAGACCAATAACCTGCCTGCCAACAACTTTTAAGCTCACAGGCATACTAGCTGATAAAATATACAGCTATCTTAAAGCAAATTCTCTTCTCCCAATTGAACAAAAAGGTAACAGCAAAAATTAAAGGGGCACAAAAGACCAATTGCTGATTGATAAAATGATTCTTAAAAATTGCAAACGTAGAAAAATCAACCTTCATATGGCTTGGATAGATTATAAAAAAGCGTTTGATTCGGTGCCTCATAGTTGGATTTTAAAATGCACAGAACTATTTGGTATTGGCAAAAACGTGCAAAAATTTTTGCAATCCAGCATGAAAAACTGGAAAACAACGTTGGTTATAAATAGAGAAGAAATTGGAGAGGTAAACATAAAAAGGGGCATCTTTCAAGGAGACTCATTATCTCCTCTATTGTTTATATTGTCATTGATTTCCTTAACTAGAATTTTAAATAAAACTGCTCATGGTTATCAAAGTGCGCAAAAGAGTGCAAAGATATCTCACCTTTTATACATGGACGATCTGAAGTTGTATGCAAAATCAGAGAATGAACTCGGATCGTTGCTAAACACTGTGCACATATTCAGTCAAGATATATCAATGGATTTTGGTTTAAAAAAATGTGCAATTGCTGGAATAACAAGAGGAAAATTTGAGGATATGAACGAAATCGAGCTGCTCAATGGTGAAATAATCAAAGCAATAAAATTCGAAGACAGCTACAAATATTTGGGAATTTTAGAAGCATCAGAAATTCTACACAATAAGATCAAAGAAAGAACTAAAGCAGAATACATAAGACGATTAAGAAAACTCTTTAAATCAATGCTTCATGCTGGAAATTTGATAAAAGCAATTAATACCTGGGCCATACCTGTTCTGAGATATTCAGCAGGCATTGTTGAATGGACCCAGCTAGAGATGGAAGATTTAGATCGAAAAACTCGAAAATTAATGACAATGCACCATGCCCTCAATCCTCGCAGTGACATTGATAGGCTATCTATCACGCAAAAAAGGAGGTAGAGGATTATTACAAGTGAAGCAAGTTACTGAAAATGAAAAACGAAATTTAAATGATTATCTACAGCAAACAACGGAAAAATTTCTAATTGAGGTAAGGAAAGAGGGTTTATTTAAACCCATGGAGACAAAATTGGAATACAAAACCAACCAAGTGAGAACCGAAAGATGGAAAAATAAGGCATTGCATGGAAAATACCTTGACAGCATAGAGGACAGCGCTGACAGCAACTTGACCTGGCAATAGTTGAGAAATGGAGCACTAAAGAAAGAAACAGAATCGGTAATTTTTGCAGCACAAGAACAGGCCATTAAAACCAACGTTATGAAGGCAAAAATACAAAAAATTCAAGAAGACAGTAAAAGTAGATTGTGCAAAGAAAAGGAAGAAACGGTAGACCACATTATAAGTGGTGCAGCAAAATCGCACAAATTGAGTACCGTAAAAGGCATGATAACATAGCTAATATAATCCACTGGCATTTATGTAAAAAGTATGGGTTTGAAGTATCTAAAGACTATTGGAAGCATAAAGTTCACCAGAAAGTGGTTGAGAATGAAAAAGCTAAAATACCCTGGGATTTCAAAGTCCAGACTGACAAAAGCTTGGAATGTAACACACCCGATATCACAGTGGTTGAAAAAAGTGAAAACAAGGATGTTACGTTTATCGAAATATCAGTACCAGGAGATAATCGGATTGACAACAAAGAAAATGAAAAAATTACAAAATATCGCGATTTGCAAATTGAAGTCGAATCTGGCAAAAGAAAACGAAAGTTGTTCCCATAATAATAGGTGCTTTAGGCGCCATCCCTAAAACATTGAAAAAACATCTAGAAGCACTCGAGTTAGATGGATTAATAATTGGGCAGCTGCAAAAGGCCGCTTTGTTTGGCACAGCTTTCATTTTCAGAAAATATTTCCACAAATCATAGGCCCTTGGGTTATATATATATATATATAATAAAATCACCTGGTGCCTTTTATTCCTTTATAGAGAATAGGCATAACATTTTTATCCTATCTAGCTTTTGGAGACTGAGTAGGTGGTTCAATCTTCGCAAGTAGCCAATCAGAGATAGCTGGTCCATGACTGTCACTAATTTTAGGCAGCAATTGATGAAAAGACGAGAAATTAGGAAGCACTCCAGGTTTTTGGTTGTTTTAGTCCTACATAACTTTTAGTGACTAATGTGGAAGTTCAGTCTCCACAGGTGTTCATCAGATAGCTGCCATCGCTTGGTATGTAATCTTTATTATTTATTATTATTATTATTATTCCTGATACTTCCAAGGAGTCCGAAGACTCATCGCGGGAGGACATCGTCAACTGTCTCTACATCTTACCTCTACTACGAATCAACACCATCTACCGCCCACCTCCAACACCACCACAACTAGTAATTTTTGTCTGTAAATTGCGTGTGTTCTGAAGGGCCGATTTGTATGTATGCTGGATGAAAAACCCGAGTTTCCGGGAGAAAAAACCCTGCTACCTCCGTATGAGATCGGCTAACTCACCATCGATTGAAATCGACCAGATAAAGATTCCTCCCTTCGCGACGAGAATCGAACTTAGGCCTATTCCAATCGAAGGGCGCAATGTACCGTCGTTCTTCCAATTGTGATACGGAGGCGCCATTGGAAGAACGGGAATCTGGTTTGTCTAATGTCCCAAGTTTAAGTGATCATCAAGACTTTACAGTTAGGTGCCATCAGTCTCATAGGAAACACTCCTTATTTATACAGCCATATCCCAATGTAACTGATAGAAGCGTATGGAGTAAACTGTGTTGTCCAAGTTCTCCTGAGACAGGAATTGATATTTTTAAATGACTGTGATATATTTTATAATTTTGATCTCACCAAATTGTATAGTCTATATTTCAGCATTCCAATATGTTCTAATGTTTTTTATGGAATAGAGAGCATGGGGGAATTCAGAATGACATGGAATGAGAATGACAGATTATTTAGTAACGGATCAAATGAGTGTGTGCATGGAATAAATAGTGCAGAAATACATACACAGAGATTGCTGAGCGATATACAAAAGAATGTGGGAGAAGATTAGGGACAAAAACAAGCATCAGTGGGGATAAAGGATGTCAAGTTAAAAAGGAGCAGAAAAGATATTGTGCTGTATGGGAATTCTATGATTAAGGGTGTGAAGGATGGTAGAGTAATTAAAGTGTGTTATCCTGGGTCAAAGATTAAGGATATAACTGAGGCAGTGAAATTGCAGAAAGATAGTGCGAGTGAGATTATTGTAATAGGAAATTATTGGATTATAATTAATAAGAGATTATTGTTATTGTTATAGAGTTATAGGAAATCTTTCGCTACCTAGATCATTCTAGGTAGCGAAAGATTTTCTGTGAGACAGTATTTGTAGGATTTAATGATAACAATGAATGCAAAGAGCGAGAGTGGAAAGATCATGAGTGTGCTACCAAGATTTGATAGTGATGAATTAAACAGAAGAGCAATTATAGTAAATGGAATAATGTCACGTTTGTGTACAAGCTTCTGCAAAGAAATGAAACTGAATATTCATTTTATGAATGTCTGGGAGGAGTTTGATAAAGGAAGGAGTATTTTAAGAGAGATGGTTTGCACTTAAATGTTTTGGGCGTTTGGCATTTACAACATTTATTGATAAAGGATAGAGTAAATGGTGAAAAAACTGGGAAACGGGATTTGCTAGGGAGATAGGTGATAGAGTCAACTGTAAGTAGTACTGAGGTTATTAGTCACTGTGAATTTGGGATTAATTTAATTCCAAATCTGTTGCCGCTGTATGATAGAGAAGAGTTGAGAAGGATGGCCATAATCGCAATTGATCTTATGCGCAGGTTATGCAGGAGAAGTGGTGTGGAGTTTGTGGACATATGGATTGAATTTGATGGGCAAAAGGACTTATATAAGATGGGTGGTTTGCATCTGAATGGATTTGGTGTGCTGAGACCAGGAAAAGTGTTGCTGAATGAAGTGAAAGTGGATGTGCTGAATCGGGGGGGGTATGAAGTGGATATACATATATTAAGCAGGCAGTTGAGTGTAAGAATGTGTATAATATGCCTGAGCTGGTACGAAGGACAACAAATCAGAATGGGATAGTTAGTGTAAGGCATCAAAATAGGGATGGGACAAATTGGCTTCTGCAATTCATGTATACTAATGCCAGGAGTATTAGGAACAAGAAGGAAGAATTGTTGGCCTTGGTTGGCACTTCCAAGCCACAGGTTATTGGCATTAGTGAAACATGGCTGACAGAAGATGACATAGCTAGTGGGATTGTATGTGAGGGGTATAGTGTGTTGAGGAGTGATAGGGAGAATAAAATGGGGGAGGAGTGTTATTGATGATAGCTGATGAATTACAGCCAAGCAGAATTGAATTTGAACTGCGGGATAGCGAAAGGAGCTCATTTGAGGCTTTCTGGTGTGAGATTGAGAATAGTGGAATAAAATATACAGTTGGGTGCTGCTATAGACCAGGTGATGGAATAGATGGCAGAGATAGTATGCATAGACAAATAGACCCAATGAATGGAAGGAGGATAATTATTATGGGGGATTTAAACTATGGTAACAATGATTGGAAGGAGGAGATGACACATGGGAGGAAGGAATTGAATTTTATTCAGTTATTAAGGGATAACTATCTGTGACAGCATGTAATGGAAAATACTAGGGGTCAGAGAGTGCTAGACCTAGTAATTGTATCTGAGAATTTGACTGAAATGAATATGACCATGTTGCCACCAATTGGTGAGAGTGATCACAATGTCTTGACCTGGGAGATGGCTAAATGTGTGGAATTTTCAATAAAGAAAGGGTACATGTGGAATTACCTGGCTGGTAAGTATGACAAGCTTAGGAGATTGCTTGGACCGGTGCCATGGCATGTAAAACTGCAAGGGCTGGAGGTTGATAGTGCATGTGAAGCGGTAAAGGAGCGTTTGAAGGAGGTAATGGCTGACTTTATACCTGGAGTCCGGATAGTAAATCAAGTGGGAGTTAAATGAATGAATAACACCATTAAGCTTGAGCTGCAAAAAAAAAAAAAAAAGAAACAACTGGGAGGAAATTTAAGCAGAAAGCTGACCTGCAGGCCCATGAACAGTATAAAGCACAGGGCAGAAAGGTAACGAGTGTGGTAAAAAAAAGCAAAAGCGGATTATGAAAGGAAATTAGCCATGCAAGCTAAAGAGAATCCCAAACAGTTTTTTCGATATTCTGCAAGTAAAAGAAAAAATGAATACCGCAGAATGATTTTAAGGAATGCCGATTGTAGGGAAGTTACCGAATCAGTTGAAATAGTAAAATTATTGAGCGAGCACTTTGCAAGAGTACATTATCCAGGTGGTGACATTGCAGGAATGAAAGAACCAACAACTTATACGCGAATTGTGGAAATGAAGTTGAGGTGAATAATCTACTACAAAACCTCAATGTCAATACATCTGTGGGATTGGATGGTATACCAGCTCGTGAAACGGCTAAACAATCGTCAGTGCCCTTGATCATTTTGTTTAATTTGAGTCTCGGGTCTGGGTTAGTCCCAAGGGGGTGAAAAGAGGAGAAAATAGTTGCAATGCATAAAAGAGGTTCCAAGACGGCTTGTCAAGGTCCTGGAGAAAATAGTCAAGAGGAATATACAGGATTGGATAGATGAAATGGGGTACAGCATGGTTTTGTGAAGGGTAGATCATGCCTCAGTAACTTTCTCACGTTTTATAACACAGTGACGGCTGAACTGAATAAGGGTAATGGGGTACAGTGATTCTACTGGACCTTGCTAAGGTCTTTGACAGGATACCACATGGAATTCTAATCAGTAAACTGCAGCATATGGGGATGGATATAGGGTTGATGAAATGGATAGGAGGTTGGTCGATGGAGAGATATCAGAGAGTAGTTTATTCAGGGGCAGAGTCCAAAAGACGACCTGTGACTAGTGGTGTGCTACATGATTCTATTCTTTGACCACTACTATTTAATTTGTTCATTAACGATATAGGAAAGAATTTGAGGGGAACAGTTCATTTGTTTGCTGATGATGCAAAGTTGGGTAGAACAATAGTGAATGCCCATGATGTCAAAATTTTGCATGATGATTTGGATAGATTGGAGATACATCTACATCTACATTTACATTTTACATTTCGGTTACATTTCTAGTTATATTTCGGGGTGAAAAGATTAGCAGCAGTATACCACACTGGTGGAACTGTGCTGCAGGAGATTGACGAGGCCAAGGATTTGGGAGTGTTGATGGATAAGGAGTTGAAGTTTAGGGGGTCACATTGCAATAGTAGCTAAATCAGCTTATCAAATCACTTGGTTACTGAAGAATACTTTGAAAAGCAGAGACAAGCAAGTAATTATTCCTCTGTATCGAAACTTGATAAGATCCCATTTTGACTACTGTGCCCAGATCTGGGCGCCAGGGTTTCTTCTTGATGGGGAGAAGGTGGAAAGGATCCAGAGACGAGTGACCAAGATGATAGGAGGTCTATGGGATGAACCTTATGAGAACAGGTTGAATATTTGTGGGTTGCAGAAACTGGTTGATAGGCGGGAAAGGGGTGATATGTTTGAGACATTCAAATTACTGAAGGGTTTCTATAAGATTAACTCAGAGGATATTTTTGAGAACAGGAATGGTGGCGACAGGATTATGGGCCATACATGGAAAATGTCAAGAGTGTTAGAACTAGGTTTTTTACTTGGAGAGTGGTGAATGAGTGGAATAAGTTGCTAGAGTCTGTTGTGGATGCCAATACTGTGAGTAAGTTTATGGAAAAGTTTGAAAGATACTGTGTGGATGTTGAGCAGTTGTTCGGGGCCTCTCTCGATGAGTCTAAGGACTCCTTGGAGTTGCCCATAATAATAATAATAATAATAATAATTTTATAATGCATATATAGTCCTTGATTTACTGTATGTTTTGAAACTATCATGGATTATTCTTATTATGTACCATTCAGTCGCTTGTCATATGTTGTCCGCCCAACTCTTTGGCAGTCTTTCTCTTCTCATGCTTTCGAACTATAACCATAACCACACACACACACACACACACACACACACACACACACACACACACACACACACACACACACACACACACACACACACACACACACACACACACACACACACACACACACACACACACACACACACACACACACACACACACACACACACACACACACACACACACACAATGATGCACTTAGAAAAAGAACATATGTAGTATTTTCTAGTTACATTTCGATATTCGTAAACCTCCTGCCATCGTTTTTTCTTATTTGTTTATGAAATCAGTGTTGTTTTATGTCAGTTTTCAATGACCCTGGGCATCGTGATTCATTCCATTTCAGAATAAAAGGAATAGATTCAGAATAAATTCAGAATCGAATTTATTTCAATAACTTGTATTTAGCAATCATTGCCTCCAAGGAACATTTTTTAAATTGATATTCTTTATACCATTTAATTAATTACTTTTGCGATCTTTTGGATTCTTGATAATCTCCTTCTCCTTTACTTCAAATTAATGAATTTGCTTTCTGCCTTTTTTCCTTAATGATTCAGCTTCATCTCTATACAGTACTATTGGAAATACCATTGATTTGATAATTTTACCTAACATGGCCTAACTAACATCTCTATCTCATATAATTTTTGTCACGTTTAACATGTCTTTTTTTTTCCTCAGAGATATTCTTTCTTTCATCATTACATGGACCATCATTTCTTCTTCTTTTAGACTACAGTAAATCATGATTTTCAGCCACAGCTATTTTATCTCTGTCAATAATAAATTCACCCAAATTATTAGAACCCATTGCTTTTGTTTTGCTGATGTTAAAATTAATCCCAGATGATTTGTTTTTCCCTCTTAATCCATGGAATCAACTGTTCCTGGTCTTCCTTAGTTTCATTTTGAGGGTTCTACCATCTGCATATCTTAAATTATTTATTTTTCTAGCACCAATCTTAACTCCTGCCTGCTCCTTGTTTAAGGCAGTCATTCACTATAAGTATTAAAACTTGAATTAGTGAACAAAGGAAGAGTAATTATTATTGGGTGATTTTAATTATGGCGGTATAGATTTGAATGAAGAGATAGCATTTCGGAATAAGTAAAGTGAATTTCTTGAGGTCTTGAGAGTTGAGTATCTCAGGCTTAAAGGATGCCACTCAAGGATCAAGAGCTCTAGATCTCATCATTTCATCAGAGGATGTAATTGTTAGAGGGGCTACACATTTTCCTCCAATTGGTGAAAGTAATCATGAAGTAATAACTTTGTTGTGGGTAGTCATCTGTAGGCTTTTGCGAGGAAAAGATATATGTGGAATTATAAGGCTGGTGATTATGACAAGCTTAGGAGACAACTTCGAGCTATAACATGGAACGAGGAGTTGAGCGGTAAGGAAATAAATGCTGCATGGGAACCTACAAAGAAATACACAACAGCATCAATGTACGAATGTATTCCAAAGGCCAAAAGGCTGAATAAAGTAGGTGTAAAATGTATGAATGTGGAGCTTAAGCATGAAATCTGGATAAAGGAAGTACTTTGGAGGAAGTACAAGATAAATAATGGTAATCAGTCACATGAAGAATACAAAGAACAAGCCAGGAGAGTGACGTAGTTAGTAAGGAAAACAAAAGTAGGATATGAGCAGAAATTGGCACATCAGACTAAGAAAAACCCTACAGAGTTTTTTAGATATGTGGCAAATAGAAGGAAGAATGATCATGAAGATAAGGGATGAAAGTGGTAGAAATGTATTTGCTGCAGAAGACATTGTTGAGGTATTCAGTGATCAATTTATAAGTGTGTTTCTTGCTCATCAGGGTGGAATCATGAGGAACTTAAATTTAGAGGAAATAGGAGAGGATAGCTTAATTGTGATTGAGTAGGAGGTATTTGAGGAAAAAATAACTTTGATGTTAATAAGGCGATAGTATTTGATGACATATCACCACTTCATCTTAAGGGAATGTTCCAGGGAACAGGCAGTAGCATTAGCATGCCCTATTTAATAAGAGTTTTGCAATAACACATGTTCCAATGGAGTAGAAGGCGGGTAAAATTGTTCCACTGCATAAAGGTGGTGATAATGCTGTAGCATGAAATTATACGCACGTCTGTATATCTGGTGTTGGGTTGAACGTCCTGGAGAGATTTTCGAGAAGTAGGATACAGAAATGGGTTGATAACAGCAGTATTCTTTATAGTTATCAGCATGGGTTTGTTATCATGTTTCACTAACTTACTTGTATGCTATAAGAAGGTGAAAAATACCTTGGACATAGGATATGCATATACAGTGGTGTATTTGGATTTCAAAGGCTTTTGATAGACTGTCTGACAAGCTCTTAAATAAATGAAACTGATGGGATTGGATAACAGACTTCTGTGTTGGACAGTGACCGGCTGTCCGATAGGTACCATAGTTGTATATGTGGGTGGTGCAGTATCTTGTAAGAGAAAGGTTACTAGTGGTGCCACAGGGATCAGTTTTTGGAACCAATGTTGTTCAATTTGTATTTAATGATATTGGATCCGGTTTAACTAGTGATATCCAGCTGTTTGCAGATGATGCAAAACTGGGGAGAGCAATGCACAGCCAGGCTGATGTTAATGCCTTACAAGAGGACTTGAATAGATTGCATGAATGGGCAGGTAAGTAAAACTGTCAGTTCAATGTTGCCAAGTGTAAGATTTTGAGATTTGGTAAGCAACGATAGGATGCAAAGTATACACTTGGTGGGGAAACTTTAACAGAAATAAAGGAGATGAGAGATCTAGGAGTGATGGTGGACAAGGATCTGAAATTCAGGGGTCACATTGTGCAGGTTGTGAAGGCATCACATCGAATAATGGCAATGATGTGGAGAACCCTGACATGCAGAAATACAGAGGTTATGATTCCATTGTATAAGGTGTTGATCAGACATCATATGGACAGATTTTGTCGCCAGGTTGTCATGGTGACTAGGATATGTTGGAATGGGTACAGAGAAGATGCAAAAAGTTAGTCAGTGGTCTTTGGAATGTGGAGTAAGAGGACAGATTGAGAGAATGTAAGTTGCAGGACCTCGTGAATAGAAGGAAGGGGGGGGGGAATATGATTGAGACATATAAGCTGGTCAGGGGTTGTTATCAGGTAGATATGGAAGAGATTTTTCATAGAATGGGAGAGGGTAGTAGAACAAGAGGCCATTGCTGGAAACTATATAAGGAGGATATGAGCAAAGAAGTGAGAAGCAGGTTCTTTGCATGGAGGGTGGTGGGTGAGTGGAATGCATTGCCTGAGTGTGTTTTTGATGTGGACACATTGAATCTTTTTAAGACGCGGTTGGATGAGCCATTGTATGCAATAGTGAGTAACTCCCATGATGAGTCTCTGACTCCACGGAGATAAAATGTTGATAATAATAATAATAATAAAACGTACGACAGTATACAACCCAGCAGCACCGCTTTTGTCACAATACCTGTCATACTTTGCATTCTTTACAAATATTTTTTTCTTCGTTAATGGTAATATCCTTTATGCTTTTCCTGAGAAGAACTGGTCTAGCCCTTTGCATTGTTCTAACGATAATTCTGTTTTATATCGGAAAAAAATCCCGGCTTATTCGCAAACTTAGAAGTATATTACATTTTAAATAAACCCTATTGTTTAACCAGGACTTTTGTTTTATCTATATGCAATTTATAGCTGATTTACAACAGTCTTAATAATCAAATTGGTTTTAAGATATTATCAATGTGCTTTATTTGTGTATTTTAAGAAATGGGTGAATAAATACATATCTAATATTATTAGGGTAATTATTTCTATTTATTTAATATATATATATATATATATATATTTTTTTTTTTTTTTATTATTATTTTTTTTTTCCATCCCCAAACTTTTAAACTTTTAATGGAAAATAAAACTATTTTTGATATTTCGTTGCAGGTTGTGTGATGTAATTGAACCAAGTAAGCGTTGTCCAATGAACTGACTGATCTCTACAAGCTCTGATATCGAGATTATTTAAGTGTAGTTTGGCGTGATACGCAGTGATCGGCGCTTCCTCTTTGTGCCTGTTATTTCGCCATTATTGGTTTGATCTTCTTTTGGGCAAATGGCTAGCATTGAACAAGAAATTACTACAAAGAAGAAGTTGTGCGATCTTCGAGTTGTTGATTTGCGAGTAGAACTGGAGAAAAGAGGAATGGACAAAAACGGTGTAAAGACTGCTCTCGTCGAGAGGCTGACAAAGGTATTCTTCCTTTCTCTTTCTTTTTGTGCGCCATATTTGATATCTATTGTTGTACTTGAGTCGTTATGCGAAATATTAGTTTTTTTTTCTAGTTATCTTGTTGAAATTAGATTCTTTTATAATTTTTATTATAAATCAGATCAAAATTGTATTTCGTGTACTATTTTGATTGTTTTAGTTAAAAAGAATATCTTTCAAGGTAGTTTACTATTGTGTTCTATTTCTTCAATTTTCGCGCTATAACAGAAGCATGTCTTATTATATATATTATGGTCATGCTTGTACGAACCTTCTTTTTTTTTTGTTTCTTTCATATTTATTGCATAACTTTTTAGGCTTCATTTGAAATATGTCGCATAAAGTTTTAATCAGATTCTTCTGTTGTCCCTTAATATAATATAGTATAATATAATATATCGTATAATATATATAAATTTGGTTAGCTTTAATATAGAAGAATGTTACAGAAAGTGGTCTTTATTGTATATGTTAGCATAGTTCATTTATTATCGAAGTCATTTCCTAATTACTTAAGCCTTTTTGATCCATTTGAATTTTTTTTTTTTTAATATATGAACAACCCTATTTTTCCATTCATATGACCTTTTTTCTTTTGTATAAATGTTTTGTATAAAATGGACTCGGAGATCATGATTTTCGTGTTGGATTTCTTCCGGAAATAATGGATTAGTTTTCATATTGTTAATAAATTGAAGTAAATTTAGTTAACTACTTCAGGGAATCAGTATCCATTAGTATTGAAAATCTACTGAAGATCCTGAAAACTGGCATATGAAAATGAAGAGAATAAACCGAGAATATTGAAACAAAGGACTAAACTACTTAAGAGATTTATAAACAAAAGAACAATAGCAGAGTAGGAAAAAAATTAGTAAAGCAATAAAATTATTAAATATTTTCTTGCTTGATTTCTTCTTAAACTTAATCAGGATAGTAAAAAAAAACTACAATACAAATTACTGAGTACAAAAAGGAGAAAATTGCAAGGAAATTGGAAAAATCTCTAGGAAATGTAGAATATATAATCATTCAGCTTAAAATTATTTAACAATAGGAACAAAGGGGTATAAGGCCATTATCATTGTAATATATGAAAAGTTTTGGGAGCTTTAAAGAACCTAATGCTTTCTGAAAAGGGCAGTCACCTTTCATATCAAAAATCCTTTCTAGATTATCAGAAAGTATGCATGAAGTACAGTCTGTTTATTATACTAAAATATTTGATGCCACCTGCTTAATGTTTAACTTCATTCAATGTCAATAATGCTGATGCCACTTGATTTGAAATATGGGAATTCAAATGCCATCATAGGATTTGTGCAAAACAAGCACTGGACAGAGAAAATCGGTAAATGATTCCTTTCCTGTGTGAAGTGAAGATAGCAGCTTGATTATTAGAAGTATAAAAAGCTGGTAGTCTAGAAGTGTTCACTTAACTTTTAGCCCAGGGTTTGTTAAGTTGGTGCAACCGTTTCTTGCCTTCTGTTGGAGGGATTCAAAATGCCTATAAGAATTAATCCAAAGCTTATTTCAAAGAATGGTTCAAAGAAAGAGTTTGTCCATTTCTTTGGAGGACTTAAACACAACTTCTACAGAAAAGAACTTTGAAATATTAAAATAGAAAGTCGGTTCATATATATATATATATATATATATATATATATATATATATATGAATCAACGGTTCATATCTTATTGATGAGTCCTTGGACTCCCTGGAGGTGTCAAATTATAATAATAATAATAAATACATATGCTGTAGTTGAATAGAATAATGGAAACATTTAAACGCATTTCTTTATTAATATGGTGTTGGACCACTTTTTGCCTTCAGTACAGGTTTTGCCTTGAATTCTTTGAATGGATTAAAGTAAGTTTTGAATAGTTTCTGTGGAGCTCTGGGGTTTCACAGGATGTGAAATCTGTTTCTTATTCGTCTCAAACTGACCAGAGTAGTCTAGTAATGTTCAGATCTGGTGATTGTGCTGACCAGGAAAGATGTAAATGAATTTGGCATTGTCATTTTGGTATATTGCATTGCTTGGAAATAGCATTTGTTTCTCCCACTGACAAAATTATATGCCAACCTATAGTACTTTTTGTACTGTATATGTGGGATAAGGATTTTTTATTTTCATTAGTTATATTTTTTGCAGTTTTAATTTATTTTTTTAGTCTGGAAACCCTGCTCTTGAAACAACATGGAAAATTTTTGAGGCACTTCAGGTCTCCAATAACACTGGTCAACACACAATTTACCTCTGAAATGAAAATAACAATTCTTAACTAATTTTGGTGTGCTGAACATGAAAATGACAAAATTTGTCAATTGGCTCTTGTTTAGGGGAGACTTAGTCTGCATTGCATATAGTTATTTTGCAATTCTGTATTTCATCTTCTGATTGCAGCAAGTTGCCTCATATTGCATCAGCCAATCATGCACAATCCCCCATGAGTCTCTAGGGCAAACCTCCCCCCCCCACACACAAGAAAAACAGGCTTAAGTGCTGTGAGGACATCATGTTGGAGACAATGGAATTTATACAGCACTCAGAAATTATCAGAGCTCCCTACTTACATTCTAGGCCACCTACCTACAGTCACCCATAGCGGGTGCACCACCTAGATAGGACTTTAGTCACCTATGTGGTTAGCTTAGTATTGTGTTGTATTTGAGTGTATGTTACATTTAGTTTTTTGTAATCCCTTAAGATGTCTCTCGGTGACTAAATCCTTTCCGAATTCTGTGTACATTCCATTAAGCTTCATCATGATAAAAAAAAACAAAAAAAACTGAATGATCTTGTTCATAATCTGGAGCTGTCCAAGGCCTATGTGGAGTTACTGGGATCAAGACTTCTGCAGTCGTATCAAGGAAAGTGACTTCTTTTCACACTCATCACGAGCAGCTTGTGCCTTACTTCTGAAAGGAAGATGACCTTGTTCTACTATAATGTTGATTGCCTGATGAATGCCCTTCCATCAAACATGACTTGCGCGAATGGCAACTATTCACAGACTCTTCCAAATTGAGTCTCCAGGTGGTGTTGCTGCGTAATGGAAACCAGCTTCCATCTATTCCAGTTGGGCACACTGTTTACGTGAAACATACCTATACCAACCTAAAACAGTTGTTGGACTGTTTTCAGTACAGCATATACAGCTAGCATCTGTGGTTACTTGAAGGTAATGTCTGTGTTGATGTGTCTGCAGCTGGAATAGACGAAGCACTGCTGCTTTTTGTGTGAATTGCAACTGAGCAAGAAATTTGCACTATGTGAAGAGAGACTGGTGTGCAAGGACATCTCTGGAGGGTGGAGAGAAGAATGTAGCACCTAGTAGAAATGCACAAAATTCTACTACCCTTATACATCAAACTGTTGGTTTAAAAAAAAAAACTGTAAAAACCATGGACCTGACTGGGTCAGCTTTCAGATACCTGACTGGCAAATTCTCTCAACTCAGCAAAGCAAAAATTACAGAGGAAGTTTTTGTGGGTTCTCAGAATCGAGAGCTATTCATCGATGAGAAGTTTACCTGCTACAGAGTGAGAAAAATGGGTGAATGTCAGAAGTAGAAGTGGACATTTACCAATATATGTAATAAGTGCATGTTACTCTATTATATAAGAAACTACTTGCGGATCTCTCACAAACCATAGCCAATTTTTCGTTTTCATTGTCATATTTGTGTCATTTCATTGTCATATCAGCACCTCAATCTATAAGAAATGCCAATTAATCTGGAGGGCATGATTTTGTGTAGCAAGTGGGGTTGTCTTGCACTAGACAATGAAATTCATCTCCCACCTAAAGGCAATCATAAACATCCATGCCCACAGTAGGATTTGAATCCACTGCCTGTTGGAGAGTGGGTATGCTAACCAGGTGGGCATGGGGTGCAACTTGCTTACTGAAAATGTCCAAATAATCCTTGCAGTAATTCTTCCATGAAGGATAATAATGTGACTAACAATACCAGTGTAGTTGCCCAGACTGAATTCCCCACACTACTGTTGGATACACACATTTTGGATTGTAGGTTTCCTTGGGTGGTCTCCAAACATAAACTCATCTTGAGGAAACAACGTGATATTGGCTCGTCTAACCATATCATGTTTCTAATTTTCAGGTTTGATGGTTGGGACACCATTGCTTATTCATCTGAGCATTCTTTTCAGTAATCAGTTTTAGCAGTTGCAGTTCTGCTGTCAATATTGGAATTAAGAAACTCATTTTGGACATTTTTTGTGGAAACAGGTTCTGCAACATGAATATTGAGTTCTGCTGTTACTGCAGTAGTTCTGTGACTTTTTTGAAATAAGCCTTATTGCCTGACGATCTTTCTGTCATTTTGGATTTTTATCTACTGTTTCTCTTCAGTCTTGTCTTGCCATGATCTGTGTACTGTATGCCCACAGATACGAGACACCCTTTGACACTTCTGCACATGTCAGAAGGAGAATCCATTCCGATAATAGGGTAATCAATCTGTCTTGTGGAGGGGGGCGAGTTGTTTATTATTGCACGTCGGAAAATTAACTTTTCTTTTATGAACATTGTAGTTTTTAAAGTGGTAACTATTTTGCTTATATAATAGTTGGAAAATGTTACGTATAAATCACGTGATTTTGCATGTTGGTGACCAATTCGTACATCAGCTTATTTCTTTTTCCCCTTCAACATGAATTGACTCTTCTTGACAAGTTACCAGACTAAGGTCTCAGATCTGTGGTTGGACAGTATGTTGCTATAACGGTCAATCTCAATACGCCCCTAACATCATGGTTTTTGTCACTGCCACTCCAGCTAAATGCACATAGGTTGGCCTTCTTTCAGTCAGATCAGACAAGTCTCATTTTCCATCATTTAACACATCACTCAAGTTCAATCACTAATGTGCTGGCATGAGAACTATAGTGTAAAGAAAACTACTGACAGTCAAAGGAGTTTGAACATAGTGGTAAGAATGGTTCATATTTAATAAGCATGTGCAAGCATACCTCATTTGATATGAATAAAGATCTGCAAGTTGTCCATCTGGGTCATGTGCATCTGCTACCAACCAATTTTTTCAGTGTTCCAATACTTAAAATATTTTAGTAGTTTCATTATTTTGTGCAATAGACCCAACTTTACAATTCCCTGCTTTTACATTTTTTATTATTTAACTAGTGAGCCATGTAAAAACTTGACAGTTTTGAATCTTTTTAAAATGCAACAAGTGTGGATGTGATAGTTAATTGGTTAGCTCTAGAAGTTTTCTGAAGATAAACTTGTGAAAAGTTTACCGTTGAAATTGTTGAGTGAAGATCTATCAAAAAAGAAACCGAATAACCTTTATACTGTTTCAGACTTGTTGAGTTCAGGAATGCTTTTCATTCTGTGGAGAAATTTATCAAGTTAAAAAAACACTAGAAGAATTAAGATATAAGTGGAAGATATAATATTAAATAATTTGGAAGTTGCTTACATGAAATTGTCTATTTGTAGAATTTGACTTTTTTTCATAGCCATTTTCAATACACTGCAGGAAGATAACCACAAAGAAGAACAATTAAATTGAAAGCACATGATTATAGCCAGAATTCTACATAACTTACTTCTGTTAGAATTTTATTTTCAGAAATAAATAGTAAATCTTGCACTGTCTTTCACATGATTTGAATGTTTGTATGATTTCATTAACTACCATAGTTTAGTTTGGCCATGATATTTCATACTGAATTTCCAGGAATGTAACTTTAGTTCATTGTACAGCCCATTGGAAATTAGGATTACTCTTTTCAGGAACCATTTAAATTGTAAAATGCAAGAATCTAGCTTATACAGACTAACAAGGATCCTTGAATGTTATCAAATTCCTGATATGGAGTGATAATGCAAATACAGGATTTGCATTATCACTTCCTATTGACAGTTTTTTACCAAGTTAGTCTTGTCTATCATGACTCCAATTCATGTTTTGGTCTTTGGGAACTTTTAAATGCATATCCCAAACTATATCTTAGTTGATTTATGTGCTGGTCTTTATTTTGGCATCACTGATTTGCTTTTTGCCCTTCAGTTTAAGTGGTCACACCCTGAGGTAAGCTCTGCTTTAACTTTAATGATTATGCCATCTGCTCCCTTTTGTAATTTTTCTTGAAATCCATGTGGCCTTTGGACACAAGATTGTTAATATCAAATGTAACGTTTTGACTCATTTCCCTTGTCCCCTGTATAAATTGTTTTTCTATATATAATTTACTGTCATGACTAGGCTTGACTTGCAAAATCCTTGCCATGAAAAAAACAACTGCCAAGAACACCCCCCCCCCCCCCATCCCAATATTTTTAATGTCTTAATAAGTCGGTAATAGTTCCATAAAGTAATTGGTGGTGCGCTTTGTAACATGCTGTCTTTTGCGTTATTATAATGACATTGGCAAGTGTGCACTTTTCCTCTCTTTCTCACTTACTTTACTGCATACTGTGTTTATCCACCTTCTGTATTTATTAGTCATATGCCTATGAACACTGGAAAATTTATTTGTAAGAATGTGCCATCCAATATATCAATATTTGGCATAAGACCCGATAAAACGTCCGGTAGATCTCTTACTAGCATAAATTCCTTCAACAAAGTTTACATAAACGGTCATGGTTCGTAAGTAACTAAACTGTGCTTCTATTGCCCTAATTGTTTCCTGCTCACAAGTCCGATTATTTTTAGAAACAGTGCAGTTGTAAAATAAAAGATCAGGCAGCACTCTTTTAACAAATAATTAAAACACATTTATTTACATTAATATGAAATATACATGAATTAAACAATAGGCAGATTGCTTTCTCTCCATCCATAAAATCTTTAGCATAGAATTAGAACCCTTTTACTTCAACACTAAATAGTCTATTTAACTCAAAAACTTATTTACTCTCTGTTTACTGCTTAACAATTTCAACTTATTAAACTTCTAGTTTACTCGTAAAAAGGTTAGCTAACTCTTTACAATTTTGATATCAACTTCCAACATGCCAGTTGATTCTTTTAAGAACACTTCTTATTACTATTAAACAAATTCTTAATAGTCCATCTATAACATACTATGAGAGGAATTGTACAAAAGGATGTAACTTACAAAGGCTCTGTATCGCACATTCAGTCATAAGTCTTGCACAAAAGTTTCTATGGCATTTCTTTCATCTCATATCTCGAGCTTGCTTCAGGAATATCTGGCATCAGCAGTATCTTGTCGGGAAAATAGTGGGTTGTGGACTTCAACCTGCGGTACTTGTACAGCTCCAGTAAAAGGGTTGTTCTCCCACGACAAAAAGAAAAACTTCCAAGCGAAGCTGCTTTGGATGTTTTACATCAGCCTTTCTCCTTTGGCTTGGGCTCGCCGTGATGCCTGGACGACTGGCTCTTCTATCTGCCGCCTTAAAAAAAAAAACTAACTGCCACCAACTCTCTCTTTTGACTGCCGAAATGGGTTCCCCACCTCATCGGTGACTGGAAGCCCCTTATGCTCGGCTCGCTCCCCTTTTATTTTGAGATCTCGGGTCCTTGCACTAAGGGTAGTAAACCCCGAAGAATTTGACTCTTTCATCTTCTAAGTTCGACCTGCTCTTTGTTCTCCATCGAGCACTCCCTTTTTTTTTTCTTTTTTTTCCTTTTTCATGCCGGTCAGCAGAAACTTAAGCGGCTCTCTTAGATACCAACTTTAAAGGTGTAATGCACAGAGCTTGTAAGCACTTTCTCTTACACACAAAATTTGTAAACCTTTCTTATGCCCTAATAGAGAGCTATTACACAACGTTCCGGTGGCAAACTATGGCCTTTGTTTTTGACATTCTAAAATATTCTCGTTAAAGGAGTAAATACAGTTAATTTCCAAATGGTTATTTACAATAATATCTAGCACAAAATATACAGTCAAACACTGTTATTTTTACGACATTCTCATGGGACGTGACCTGTAAAAATTGATGTAAAGCGCTTTGGAATTTTTAAGCTACGTTGAGTTTTTACAGCCTTATCTTTGGAAAAAATTTCCTGTGTGCGAGAAGTGACATTTTTACATTCATTTTCGTTACTTAGAATGGCACTTTATATTAAACAGTTTTGCTTTTGTAAAGTTTTTTTTTTTTCCCCATTAAAGAAATATTCTATTTTGTCTAGTCTGAAGCTGCTTATGGTTCTGCATTGATGTAAGCAGCATTTGCCCTCTTCGTCTTCAAAAGAGTGAAGGAAGAAAATGAGGACATGATTGGAGATAACACCTGTAATCTCTAAAACCTGTTAGAGATAACAGAAAAGAACATAATGCAATCTACTTGCCATTGGCAAGCTATTTGTTCCTGGTCATCACTAAAAATTGTGCCTAAAGAGTAGAAATGCTTCTTAATTTAAGTTCTCCATTCAGAATGCTGCTGATTTTCATGCTAAATTTGTTACAACCCTTGAGAGTGACATCTAATTTTGGTATCAGGTTAATGCCACTTAGTTTCGTAAACTGATTCATATAGGTGATGGTGTGTACACTCTTATCCCTGGTTTCTTTCATCAGATAATGTACCTCTTCAATTTTAACTTGTGACTTAATGAAGCATTTTGAACAGGTTTTCTCATGGGACTTTGTCATGCCTTTTTTCTGATTGACAACTTACACTTATTATATTCCCACGATTTGTCTTAAAGTATAATTCTGAAAACTATTTTGGCTGAAATATGTTCCCAATTTCTCTTTTAATAATACTTATGTAACTTAAGTATTATTGCACTGGAAACTGCAAAGGGAAATTCTAATTCCCAGTTTATTTCCATTTTTATAAATAGGTACTATGAAACTGCAATCTGAAATTCAACTTTGCAGCATATTGCATTTAAAACTTTATACTCCCTTCATATTTGAACATTTCTGGTTGAATATCTTGTGCAGATGCCTTTTCTGCATTTCAGTTTTTAATTTCTTTTTAATTCAAGAAAGTCCTTAAATATATGCACTTTTGACTTTTTTTTTATCAGGATTCAGTCACTGTTTCATTTGACAATTACTTGAGATGTTGAGCATATATTTATCCTTGATCTTTTATGATTTCCTTTTACTTTATTCTCTTTTCTTTTTCTTTTTTCTCTATCTATAGACTGCATCCCATGCAAATTTCAACATTTTCATAAGCAATTCTTTACCTCAACATTAGAATAGTCCATTAATTTTGGCACTCATGAGAAATTGCACTTTTTTTTTTTTCCCTAGTCTGGTCGACCATTTTAACAGAAGTCTACGGAAGAAGCAGTGTGCATGCATCGTCACTGTGCAAACTGTAAAGATTAGAAGATTTGCTTCATCCATTATGGTCTCCTCCACTTGAAGTGATGCCATTTTGTGAGTGATTAATGCTGTGTTGCCACAATTGCACTTAAACCACAAATAGAGAACACCTGCTAGGCCAGACTGACCATTGTCGTGGTTGCAAATGTAAGATTTGTGCTCTAAACGGATGGGTGCTGATCTCCCTGTCTGTCCAGAGTATGCGAGAGCTTGCAGGAACAGGGCACTTTATAAACTCTAGGCACTAAGAGAGGAGGGAGCTGATCCTTGGTAGAACAGATAAGGGCAGCAAGCTTGCAATGGAGCTTAAATGCTGTGTGGAGGTTGTACTTTTTCAAGGTCTTGGTTATTTTTTCTAATGTGTCATGGATGTAGGATATGGTGATGGCATTTCTGAACTCATTCTGAAGATATGGCCAGGGAATGGGGGATGAACTGATTTTTTTTTTTTAATACTGTAATTGCTGTAGGCATCGTAGAGGAAAATGTGTATGTGATTGAGTTCGACTGAAAGAGCGGTTCCACTGGAACAAAGATTGTGGGCTCTCTTGGTTAGAGTTTTAATAATGCCATATTGTTGAGCAGGGTGGTGGTGGGAGAGTTTATGAATACATCTGCCTGTGTGCATAGGTTTTCTATATACAGTGAAGGAAAGTGTACCATTAGGAAGGCGAGTAACTAAGGTATCTAGGAAGAGTAAACTATTATTTTCCTTTTCCATTGTAAACTGGATTTTTGGATGTAGGTTGTTGAGGTGACTGAGGAAGGAGTCTAATGTGCCTGGATCATGAGGCCAAACAGAGAACACATCATTACATATCTTAGCCAGATAGAAGGTTTGAGTTTATGGCTCATTTTTCAAAATTTTCCATATAAAAGTTGATGAGGAGGGGGACCCACAGCAGTTCCTTCTCTTTGTAAATTTTGTTCTTCCAAGAAAAATAATCAGAATTGATGGCAGAGAGATCTAAGATGTCAGAAAGAAAAACATTTTCCGAATGTTAAGGTATCATTTAAGTCTATTGGTAAACAGTGAGGTGATGTCAAAGCTTACCAATATGCCTATTATTTAGATTTTCTATCAAGGTAGAGTTTTTTATATAGGATATAAGTCCAGTGAGGGGAGGGGGTCAGAGTTAGCCAGCTGCTTTGACAGTCTGTAGCATGGTGCATTAGTGGCATCTACTATAGGTCTTTGGGTGGGGGATTAGGATCCATGACCTAATGTAGATGCCAATTCTACCCAAAGTACCCCAATTCTAAGTCAATTTCTCTATATAAAAAGGTACATCTTATGGTCTGAAAAATATGGTATGTTGCTTTGATTTATGTCTTCAGTAGAAATAAACCCTCTTTGTTATTTAGGAACAGAATTATAAATCTGAGGATCTTCAGAATCTGCATCAGCAGCTTGCCAAACTTCAACAAATTTGGTTCCCTCACATCAGTTAAAATCCCAGAGGCTCATCATAAGTGGCCAGTTAGCACCGTAGCATTCTGCTACACATATTTGGTCTGTGTTGCCCATAAAGATATGTCTAGGGGAAAATATTGGCATAATTTATTAACTAAATAAATTTAGCATTTCTGGGTGTGTATTTATTTACTGAACTTCAACACAAGTAAATGTTGAGCACTTGTTTCAAAGTGCTGACCATTACCTATGTATTCATGTCCTGAGCCAGTGTGAAAACAATAACATAGTGAGATTCTTATGTTCTCATCTTCTCTCCATATAAATTTATGCACATCTTTTATCAGTGTTAGTAATGACCAATTTTTACTTATCACCAGTATTAGCTTTTTTCCAGATTTTCTCCCTTTTATGTTTTCCTATTCTGTGGTGTAGATCTCCACCAAGAACCAAAATATGAAGATATGCAGATGGTCAGATTCTTAATGTTATTCCTAAGTTATGTGTATGGCATGTTTGAATTATCACAAAAGTGATAATTCAAACATGCAATTGCTTGTCCATTGTGAATTGACTAAGAAAATTATTTACACTATCACTATTAAATGATAATCTGAAATAAACACTGAAAGGGCAGGGGCAATGTGTTTTGCATTTATAGATGTTTAAAGCTATAACAGTTCTAATTTTCATTAGATAGACTTATGCTGTACAGAATGGAAATCAGACAATCAAAACTGATGAAAAATGCTTAATGGAACAGTGCAAGCAATCTTGGCAAGAACTTTGAATTCTTATTTCTTATATTAAAATAGCAAAATTTATGTTCTGCAAAGCATGAAAAAATAAATAGCATACTTGGACATAAACAGATAAGTTAATACTGTTTCTTCATAAAACACTAATGTAGGTTTTGATACCTTGTGTGTGAATTTGATATTAAATTCTTGTTTTTAATAATACTCCTTTTTTTCTGTTTTTTCTAATTATAAATCAAATGGTTATTTTTATATACATTAAACATTAAAATGAAAAACAATTTTAAATGTGATTTTTTTTTATAACTTCTAATATTGCACTGGTTTGAGATTGACATCTCGAAGTAGTCCAAAGTCTTGTCGTATAAGGGCACTTTGCTACACATCTCACTCTCCTCTCTACTATTACTACTTAATTCTTGTACTACACACAACTACCACCTATCACCACTGCCAACTTTTTGTGTAAATTGAAATGGCATGTGTTTAACGATTTACAAGATAGTTCTGGCCATCTGGTGAAAAATACCTTCTTGTAATTTTGTGTTGTGGTGTTAATTTTTCATGCCTGCTTGATGTTTTCTAGGATCAGTGTTTATAGAATGTATACATTCTTTCAAAACATACTGTATAGTTAAATTTAACAAATGTTACAGTACATTTGATTTTTTTCTTTATAAGACAAGGATTTTTTTTTTCCCTCGTTAGGCCATAGAAAATGAAGGCCATGATCCTGAAGAATATTACTTTGAAGTTGCTGTAGAAGGAGCTTCACCAGTAGTTAAGAAGACACCTTCAACACGATCAGGGCGTGAGTATTTTTATATTAGATTTATTAATGTAAATTAAATGTTCAGATATTTTGTCTGGTGTCTACTTAATAGATGAGAATCTTCACAAAAGACTTAGAAGATGGCCTATTATACCTCTCCTAAAATTTGTTTTCACACTGCAACTTTCAGTATCAGTATATCCTTATAAGGAGCTCTTTTATTGTTGATTTTCATACCAAAATTATCACACTTATCTCACATACTTTACTTTTCATTTTACCATGAATATCAGTATCGAGCACATCGCAAGTGTCGATTATAGGTGATTACGAAACCAAAACTAAAAAAAAAACATTCATAGTTGAAAAGGGCTATTTTTACAAAACTCTTTCTGTACCTCCTTCAATTCTAACTTTTTACTACCAACCCAAATATAGATTAAGTATTGCTTGATACATCTCATTTTACACCAGATAACTAGGAACAGCTTTTTCTTGGGCACCTTGTCATATGCCTTTTCCAGATCTATATAAAATCTTAAATTCAGATCCTTTAGTCTCATGATTTTTCAACTATTTGTCTAAAATTTTATTCCTGACAACCTCTATGGCCTAAATCTAGGTTACTATTTTTCAAGCTTGTTAGTTTTTCTTAGCTGTTTCTAAAGTATACTGGTATAAATCTTACCAGAAACACTCAGCAGAGAAAAACATTTAATTTTCACTTTCAATATCATTCATCTTTTTATAAATGAGTCCCATCAGAACTCTGTTCCAATCATCTGGAATTTGACCTTCTGCAATGCATTAGACTGTTATACCTCCACATTTGAGCATTTCGTAGAATTTTATCTGCTCCAGTTTCGTTTCCACATTTCATGATTTTTGATGTCTTTTTCTACTTTGATGCTTCTTTTTCACTAGTTCACAGTGCATTTTCTTTCTATTTTTCTCTGTATTCTAAGATTGCAATGCCATCTCACTTTCCAGGAACTTTATATTTTCTTCTTTTCCTTGATTGCCTCATGAAGTTGTGATATTCTGTTGTTGCAGACTTCTGGCTGAATCATTTTATTCAAGATTTGCTACTATATCATAAGGGTTTGATACTTGTTTGTCTTTTATTTTATTCTTGAATAATGTTTGTGTATTTTAGTTCACCTTTGACAGCTGCTTTAACTTGCATTTGTTTTAAATTTTCTTTTCAATATGAAATTCAAATTTATTCTGTTTAACACTAAATTGCTAATCACTTCCAATTTCAAGTCTTCTGTGTACTCTTATGTACCAACAGTAACATAGAGAATGGAACTTATTTCTTGCATGTTCTCTCCACGTGAATTTGCACATTTTTATATTAAAACATGTTAGTAATTATTCTTGTCTTGAACAGAAATCCAGGAAGTACTTCCCATTGTTATTAGCTTTTTCTCTGACTCCAAATTTATAAAACTTCTGTACGTCTTTTTTGATTCTAACTTTTTACTACACAAAATATAGACTAACTTCTTACCAACCCAAATATAGACTAAGTATTACTTGATATGTCTGCATTTTCAAGTGGTTACTTTGTTAAATGAACTATTATCACATTTTTTTATAATCTTGAATCTTATAAATTTAAAGAATGTTTAAAATTTATTTGGCCATTCTTCAGCCAAATCATTCCTTGGCACATTATAACAGTATATATACATGACTAGGTGGGAATTTGCATTTAGTATGAGAAATGTCTTTCCCCCCCATCAAACTATAAAAAAAATGCATGTTTTCTCTAAAATTTTAGCATTAGAAACTAATTTTCACTTTATTTAGGAAAATCAGTGAGAGAGAATGGATCTGAAACACACAGCAATGCAGATAGTCAAGAAGATTTGGATGATGAAGATGATGAAAAGGTAAAGTAATTGAACAATATTTAGATATTATAATTAAAGTTGAATGTTTAGAATTTTCATTTAGCTTCATTTCAGAACATAAAGACACTAAGTGTCTTTATGTCCTTATGTCTTTTTAGTGTCCTTATAAGGACACTAAAAAAAAAAAAGACCTCAAATGCAAATAGCTTTTGGCCATTTTCCATAAACTGCTGTGGTACATAACTCAACGTGCTAAACCAAGCGTTCCAAATTTGTCTCCATTGTTGAAAGTATTATAGCCATTTGCCTGTTTATCACCACAATTTGCATTTCGAATGATTTGTGTTGGCATAAGAGGCATTTACCAGGCAAATGCCACCTAACAAATTTTAGTCTTCAATAAACTTTCTATGGATGATTTTAGTAAAATTCTCTTTCATATTCATAATTTTAATATCTCTAATTTTTGAATGCTAAAAATATGCAGAGACTTGTCATGTGAAATTTTGTATATATCCCAGTTTCTTTGATTGGTGTCATTTAGTAAGCAAATGATAAATATAGTGTACAACTTCCACTTATCCCAACACATGGAAGCTAGCATGTGTCCCACATGGTTTTAAGGATTCTTTCATCAAAAGAGCTTTTAAGTTATGGTATCTCTATCTCTTCAAATATGGAAATAACTTGTATTCCTATCCCTTATATACATGGCATTAGTGAATGCATAGTACAAGTTTTAAAACCACTGAATATTTTCGTGTTTTACCACATCAGAAAAATCTCAGTCTTTCTTGCTTCTAAGGTAAGCTTCCACCTCTCAGTTATCTAGACATCTGCTAAATTCCTTGCTCTTGTGGGTTACCTTATTTCAGACAAACAGGAAAATCTGCTCTTATTTGGCTAGAAGTACACAAGATAAATTACCATGATCCTGAACAGTCCGGACTTGCAGAGCGTGCTACTGACATTAAACAGAATAAGATGTTCTACGTAACAGTTGATCCAGTGGTTTATCTCCTTTATGGGAGATATTTTTATATCGGCTAATATTTCCTAACTTTTTTTTAGTAAGATAGAAAATTGGCTCTTTTATAGTTACCTTACATTAGCTACTTAGCACTTTTTAGAATTATCTGTAATTGCCATTCTGTGATTTTGTACTGATGATGTCTATGCTAATGGTTTTTTTTTTGTGTGTGTGTGTGAGAGAGAGAGAGAGAGATTTCCTCTGATTTTATAATTCTTTTCAGCATGCTCTGGAAAAGAGAGAGAGAGAGATGAAGCTTGTTGTCCAACTACTGACCAATTGCCATACTCCATCTTTTTAATGGAGAGTCATCAACAATTAACTTGTCTGTCAGTACAGATTCTGCCAATCTAGGTATGGCAGCCGCTGGACAACGGACCATTGAGATTTGGAGAGATATGCTGTTGATACATCTATGGCTTTTGATAATTTTTCGAGGTCTGCTTAGAAACTGCCTTTGGTCTACTTCAATCCATTGTAATAAGGTTTCTGGTAATTCATTCTGTAATTGTGGACAGCTGACACCCCTGCTAAGAACACTTGAGTATCTTGAGTCTGTTCTATCTTTTACCCTCTTTCTACCATACATAAGATACCTATTCACAATCACTGCCTATTGCTGTCCACAGCTTTATTACCAGTGGTACTCTCCGTTTGACATACTCCTTTGATAACCCTTATAATTCTCACCTCAAGATAATCCATAACCATATCTTAAACATTGGTCTCCATACCATCCTTCAAATGGGCAAGGATAACATGGTCACTTTAAATGCCACTACTCCTGCTTTTTTCTGCAAAAGGTACTCCACAGCAATACAGAAATCACTAGACAGGTTCACATTTCTCCTGACATTTACATCCAACTTGTCCATGTATAAACACATTGCATTAGTAGCCTTTTCAGCTTAAAAAAAAAAACTAGGCATTCTTTTCTGCTCCAGTTATTTTACACCTATTTGTTAGAATATTCTTCACTTTGGGTGGAGCACCTATAACTTCCCCAAATATTTTTTTTTAATGCTGTCCAGAAGAGAGCCTTTTCTGTTTCTTCTACTCTTAATGATATATAATTTTCTGTTAATGATAAGTTGGTTGTATTTATTTTTGCAACTAGAGTTGATTTTTAGAAACTTTAACATGTGATTGCTATGTGTTAATTTTTACTTTCCAGAAGTTTTTGCTGGCCTGGTTGGCTTGAATAGTCAGCTTATCTGTTCCCCAACCAAGTTGTAGGTGTGAATCCTGCTGCAGACATGGATGTTTGCATTGTTTTTGTGTACTACTATAACTTTAGATATGGTGTAGTATGACCTTTGCTGTTCTTGTGCTATTAAAACCATAAATTGTCACCAGATGTTTTTTGAGTTGTTAAACTTAAAATGCTATTTTCAGCTCAAACCAAGCTTTTGTGATTTACATGCAGTGGTTTTTACTGGGTTGCAGGTTTATTTGTGGATTTATAATCATCCATGACTTGGTTGGGCTTGATTTATGATAAAATGTTTAAAGGTTAATTTCTTTGTTAATTTAAAGGAGTTTTCCTGTAAATTCAATTTTTTTTTTATTCTCTTTTCAGAATATGGATGACCAAAATGAAAAGAATGCAGGTAAGTTTCTTATTTATTTATTTTATCAATTTAATGATAAGTGTACAGTGAGCATGTAACTTCATAAGTTATACCTATCTAATTTCCAAAGAATTAATATTACAAGTAATTTTATCAGAACTATTTAATTTGAACACAGTTTTATTTTGTTAGTGGGTGAAATTGAACTTATTTTGTGTATGTGTGCATGTGCAAGAGAACTAAGTATATTTGTGTGTTTGCTGGGAGATGAATTTATGAAAAAAGAACTGCTGTTGGTTTACCAGATTCCTGAAATAATGACAAAACATAATGGGCATATAAATTATTTTGAACAGATATGAAGAAAATGGAATTGTTTCTGCATGCTTTTCCCTCTTTGGGCTTGAAGAATTCTTGAAATCATCAGATTTCATGCATTTGTGAAATGAAATTTAGCCAGAGATGCTTATAAGAAGTTTGGACACCAGCTTTTTTTTAATGTGCTGCAAAAAATTTATTTATTGAAATGCTGTAGTTTCCTAAAATAAATATTAAATTAGTTTTCGAAGGATGAAAATAGTAATAATGCAGAATGTGGGCTTAAATTTTAAAATTGATTCAGCGAATATCATCTTGTCACTTAAAGCCATTAATTCTTTAAGCATATTCAGATAACATTTCTGTAAATTATTTTAAGAATTTAATGCAGAAATGTTATAGATAACTAGAATTTTAAAATTTTCATCCTTACTCGGCTGATAAGCCCAAGATTTGTTTGAAAAATTTGCAAAAAAAAAAAAAAGGATTCCATCGAACATCTGCAGCTTTCATTAGAAATTTTAGCTTATGTGGCTGGCCAGTGCCAATCTTAGATATTGTTCCACTCTCAAGTATATAATAATGTTACCATTGAATTTTAACAACAGAAAAATCCAAAGAAGAAAATGGGAGTGTTGAAGAACAGAAGCGAAAGCATCCTGAGGTTGCCCACAGAAATGGAACACATGAAGCTGGAGACCTGAAGGACTCAGATACATCTAGTGTAGGTGCAACGGCCCATCTCTCTCCTCCCAAACCCGAATCGGCTCCAGTGGTTGCCCCCCTCACAGTTGAGGACACTATCACTCTGAGCTCATCTACAGTTAACACTAATGATAATGTATCACTTATTGTACATGTTGATGACACCCAGAGTGACATAGATGATCTAGAAACAGCAGCCAGTGAAAGGGGTAGTGATCAAGTTGAAGACTCTCACAACACTGTCCTAAATATACAGCGGTGTGAGGAAAATGTAACTGTTACTGAATTAGCACAAGAAGGGGCTGAAGCTCCTGAAATTGTTACTGTTGTTGCAGAGGATGAAGAACTGAGTGAGACCTCTCCTAACACTGAGAAGGAACAAGCTGAAACTGCCACGTTGGCTGAGGAGAAAACAGCTGCTGAAGGGCAAGATGAAGATGTGGAGATGAAGGATGACAGCACACCAGCAAGTGCGCAGGACAATACAGCTGCTTCTTCCACAGCAGAGACCCCAACTAAGGCAAAGAGGTTTGTTTTTTCACTACAGCCTTTAAATTTTGTATATTTCATCTGCCTTCACCTAATTAATATATGACTTGATATGATATCACTTAATTATCAATTGTTGAAATGACATATCTGGGGCAAGAGGAATATAATTATGCTGCACTAACCTGCTGGAAAGAATGGTATTGAAATCTTGTGTGAATTGTAATTTTGAAATCAAAATTAGGAAATCAATTTTCTCTTGCACACTTTCAGTAGGTTTGTGTGGCACTTTCATATGTTTTTTGCCAAAATATTTAATATTGAATAATTCTTTGCACATCTCAGTGAAGTCAGTGTAATGTGATTATTGGCTTAGAAATCAGTTCATTTTTTTTTATTAAATATCAGAAAATGAGATATCTAAAGATTTAAATAGTTTGATTTTTGCATATTACATTTACACATTGAATAATTCTAGAGTTATTCTTGCTTCTATATAATTTGTTCAGTTTTTATGCATCTCTGAAAAGATGGTGAATGAAATGTAGGGAAAGATCACACTTGTGTGAACTAATCTAGCAAGTTGTGAATTTAGCATTATTGAAAATTGTACTTAGGAGCAGTGATTGATCTTAATGCAGATGGCTAAGATTTCTCCTGACAAGCTGGAAATTTAACTGGCTGTTACAATTAAGTGATTTCTGTGCATGTGACTAATAGTAAGGCAATTCTGCTCATGGTGAATAATTTAAATGCCTTTCATCGTGGAGGCAAGTGAGGTTGATTACTGATGCTGACTATTCACTTCATTTTCATCTCTTGCTTCAATCAGAATTTCTAACATGTTAAGTTTGAAATTTCATGCTGAGAAGATCTGAACATCATTAAGAATTTCAAATTATTTCCAGCATAGAACGAAGTTTCAGAAATATGCAAGTAGTCATAAAATATTAATACTAAAATAGTGTCAATTCAAAAATGTATAAAGGATTTTAATGAATTGGTTAACATTGGCATAAACTGGCAATTAACATATGACAATGTTTCATAGGAGTGTTTGACTCAGCTGAATATTGTTCCTAGTTCCCTGAAGTGAATTATTGCTTTTTTGTGCTTGATATGCACTGGATTTGTAAGAGGATTGAGATCCTACATAATGAATCATGTTGATAATAGTACTTACTTTGACATGTTAGATGGGATAAATATTGACAATTGATAAACTTATATGGAATGCAAAGATTTGATTGGTAGAATTTGCCTATTGTTGGTCATTCTTTTACTACATTTTTCATCTGCATTGCAAAGTTTTCTAGGACAATATGCAGTTAAACTTTAATTTGTCTGCAATGTGATGCAGTTCCACTGATTTCCAGATAACGATGCTGCTACTTTTTTGTGTAAAAGGTTTGTGGGTCAATTTGTTGTCATTTAAATAACTACTGATAAAGCAATATTTAGTTGTTTTCTTTAGGTTTGGCTCATAAGATCTGTTTGATATGCTTTATAATGTATTGATATAATCCATATTACATATTGTAATGGTCTTGGAGTTCTCATAGCAAGAAATTTTTCTTCATTATTAATTTGGACTACTGTTCATGAACAGATAGTCATTTTGTCTGAATGTTAAGAATTTTCTATCCCTGTCCCCTCACCCTGCAAGATACCTCATTTTCTGAGTTTTATTCCTGTTGTATGGAAGTGTATCCATGATTAATAGCAAATATCATTCATTCATGAAACTGCTTGCTTTTTACCTCATTGGGAAATCCGTGAATTCTGACTATTTTGTTATTGATCATGAGAACTCATTGGTATACTTAATTTTAGCTAATATGAATCTGTTTTTATTCACTCAACTGAGAATCTAAAGAACTTTTTATGATAAAACTTATTTCTAGATATTTGACTTCAGACAAGATAGTGAGATAAAAGCAAACAGGTCACTTGATTGCAGTGGTTGTTTAGCTCAGAAGGCATTGTGTGTTGTAAATATGATGCAAGAAAGAACATTTTAAGAGTTCAAAGTGCAGTTTTTCTGTGGTTTTTGTATATATATATATACTCTGCCATTTCTATTTATTTAAATTTGAGTTTTTTTTTTCCCCTATGTCTGCAAATGGAATCTTGCATAACTACTCAAGGAAGATTGATCCTGTAAATTTCACAACAATACAGAAGGTAAATATCAGCAAGGTGATAAAATGTTCTGAAGGCTATTGAAAAAGCTAAGAAATGAAGTAAAGAGTACTCTAAAAGAAACCTTTGGTTTCTTTTAGAGGTTGAATTCTGAAAGATTGAATAGAGCTCTTAGTTCCCATCTATAAAAAAAATTAGAGTTGAGCTAGAATTATACAGAAATTTCTTCACTAAGAGTTTCAGGTAAGATTTATGAAAGAGCATTCTTGAAAAGAGACTAAGAAAAAATTATGAAAGTGAAACTTCAAGAACAAGCTGGGCTCAGGCCAAATAGAAGTTGCAAAATCAGATTTTCACTTTACGAGAAATAGTTGAGAAATCATGGAATGTGACAAGGATTTGTACATCTGGAAAAAAACATATAACAAAGCACCCAGAGAAAAGCTTTCCAAAACAGTACAATTATATAGGATAAATGGAACATTATATAGATCAATACAGTGGAAGTAGTAAATCAACAGAAGTGAAAGAAATAAGATTGTTTTAATCTAGGTCAGTCAGGTGTGTAAGACAGGTGCATATGATCTGCCGTGTATGGATTGCATTATGAAATGGCATTGAACCTGATATTAGAATTGGAGATAACCAACTTAAATCTTTTGCTTTAAGCAGATGTTATATTCCTAAACACATCTGGTACAAGTCTCCAGGATTCTCTAAATTGAATTACAGCTTGAACAAATTGGGCATGAAAATCAGCAATAACAAAACAAATTATGAAAATAGACAGAAACAGGACACTTCAGCTGTATTGTTAGTGACAGAATGAGTACAATATTTCAGTTATTTAGACAGTTTTTAATGAAGACAAGTTAAATTTGAAAATTGACAACAAAATAAGCAAATTTGCTATGCTGGACAGCCAGTGAATAAAACAAACAAGTTTGGTGCTTTGGCTCATTTCTAAAAGATTTAAGTTATAGATCTAAGAGTTGGTTAGAAATAAAGCACTTGATCAAAGATTAGACCACAGTTATGAGAATCTGGAGGAAGATTAGTGATCACATGGCATCAATGGCAGAATCATTAAAAATGAAGACATTATGGTATTGACATTTTACATTCATGAATTTGTAAGCAGGGCTAATCAAAGTTGTTGTATGGTCACTTAAAAAGAATGGGACAGGAAATAGCAAGACAGATGTTTTGATGGCAAGAACGAGACCAAGGTCTACGTTGATTAATCGTGAGAGATGCCTTTATAATCTCATATCTATAATGAAATTATAGATATGACAGTATTGGAATGCTAATACATAAATTACATTGGAGGAAAATTGTCGATAGGAGATTAAAGATAATCTGCATAAGCTGATTCATGTAGAGCAGTCATATTATCCTGAACAACCTTGAGTTTACATATCAGGAAAATGTTAGATGCTGTGCATTGTTTTGGTGCATCTTAAGTTTATTTAATAGATGGACAAATCTTTCTGTGCCATAAAGAAAATTCTGGTTAAATTTCATTTTATACTTTTGATGTAGTCGATAGTTTCCAGTGCCACATTACATGCTGTTTTTGTTTTTTTGCTTAAGTTTCTTCAGTCGGCAACATTTTCATTCATTTTACAGATCCATACAAATACAAAGTTTTCTCTTATACTATATAGAATATTGGAAGCATGGGGTTAAATGTGTATCCTGTAAACCTACCAAAGTGACTACTGCTAGCCAATAAGAGAAGCACAAACATGGTTGTCTGTATTGAAGGATTAAATATTGCTGTTTTCAGCACCCAGAAACGCTATTCTAAAATTAATATATTGATTTCAGCTATATGCAGTCACTTTTCATTATAGGAAACAGTAACTGAATTTGTTTGCTATAAGAAATGTAAAATGTGGTATTGTTTCAAAAAAAAATAACTAGTCAGACCAAGCCTCCATTAATAGACTTCTTTTAGTTTTTGGTAAGCCAGATATTTACCTTTTGAGTTCAACTTTTATTCTAGATATGTTGCTAGATACTGCAATGTTATGGAAATTTCAAAAGTTATTCAAAAAGAACTTTTATTTTTCTTAACATGGTTAGGAATAAATATTATTTTAATGTTAACTAAATGCCTTAGTTCATTCAGGTATATCTGTATTATTATTGGTAAATGATGCAACGTATGTTTAAAAAAATTATACCTCAATTTTATTTCATTTTAAGTGATTATTTGGTGCTAAATTTTTCTTTCAAGGTTCATTAATATAGAAATGCAAGTTTTCTCTGGTAGGTACTAGATTTGATAATTTTTATTATTTAGCATTATGTTAGTGCAAGTTTAAAGTTGATATACACCTGTTAAATGGCAGATATCCTATTCTCATTGCAATTTACGCAAGTCATGTAAATGATGTTTCATCCAAACCAGATTAATCATCTAGTTGGGTTCTTGAGTACACACATTGATATTGGTAGAAGAATTTGTTGCTAACACAAACATTAACAGCTAATATTATAACCTTGCCCAGCAAAGTAGTTCATTAACTTCTCACTTCATTGTGTGCATATTGTTTTTTGTTCTGAGAGTATGGATCTTTGGTTGATATCCTCACTTGGTGCATGCACTATAATTTCTCATTTGATCTGAACAAAATTTTTATTTTTTTTAAGGATACAATCTTTAACCTTCACTTCCGAATTCTTTTGGTTTGATTATGTTAAGATTAACTTCATATAATTATAGTGTTTCTAATAGTAATGAATATATACAAAAAATTATCACACTGAATGCAGTTTGAGGTGATGAAGTAATAAGGCTATCTGACATTACAAGGATTAATTATACAAATTGCATCCAGGTTTATAATCAAGTATTATGTACATATTAGCCAAGCCTAACTGCAAAGTAGTGATCAATATTTCAGATCCAAGTGATTTTATTTTATTTTTATTTTTTTAAGTCTGAATTACCTTCTTTTTGAAGGTTTTGTTATTTAAAAAAAAGATTTTGTTTTCTTTGGTCTTGCAATTTATTCTGTTCTGATTAAAGCTTTCAATGTCATATCAAATGCCATGGCATAATTTCAATAAGGATGCTCTAACTTAGTTATGGGTGTCATTAGCAGAGAATACTGTTATGGACAGTTGCATGTGCTTTTTTGGACTACAGTATTTATAAAGCAGATACACTTCATCTGCTTTATGAAGTAACCAATGAAAATTCATTAAGCTGTTCATCAAAGTTACTCGCATCTCAGTGGTGACCTATGTGTGGGGACATTGCCCAGATTAAAAATGTATGAAAATGGTTATTATATTCAGAACATTTGTCTGAGATTAAATAACCTGAATTGATATTTTCAGTAGTAACACAGAAATGAATTGCCTTAATTCCATGTTTTATTTCTTTTTCTGCTTGGAAAAAGTATATCCATCTTGGGAAAGGATTGTAATTGCCAAGCACTTGCTATTCATTGTTTTAAAGTTACTCAGTTTTATGAATATAATTCTTGAATTGTTCATTATGTGGATACAGATAAAGCACTTGGATGTGTTTAGCCTTTTGGCAAATAAGTGGCGTAGAAAAATTATGAATGATGGAAAATGGTTCATAAATTCAGAATGCAAGTAATTTTTTAATATTAAAATTTTTAATAAACAGGATTGCAAGTTTTAAACACAAGATTTCAGAAAATGAAGATTTATCTTACATGATGGACTAATGCTGCAAAAAAAAATTTCTGTATCTTTAGTAAGTAGTTCTCTTGCTTATAAACATTTGTGCATTGGATTCATTAATTCAGAAACTTGCATGCTTGAGTGTCAAACCTGATCATTTCCTAAGAAATAATCATGCACAGTTAATTCATTATTCTAGCAAAACTGAATTTTTTTTCACTGCCAATATTTAATTGTTGCAACTTTTTTCTGTGAACAAGATAGATGGACAAAGCTGCAGAAATGTTCCTACTTAGAAGACCAGCTATTTTAAAGTTACATTCAGCTTTCAGAACTATTGTTTGAATTGATAAGTATTACCAAACATGTTTATCTTGAGATGATAAAGTAAATATTTTATTTAGACACTAAACTTTCTGTTACTCTTTCAGCTTCCAGATTATAAGTATATAAAGAACATTCGACTCGGAAAGAAAAGCAGAATACATGTAACCTGACCTTTAAAAATCTGCAGTGCTGCTCTCAACTGTTTTCTTTTAGTATTGATTTAAATTAGTATCAAAATGTATATATGAAGCATATGAGTAACAGATGAAAATTGCATCACCATCACTGAAAATCTTTGGATAAAGAAATGCATGGAGGAAGCCAATGAATTGTTTTTTTTTTTTTTTTTTTTTACTGATAAATTCATATTGCATTTAGCCTGTGATTTTATCTTGTTTTACTAGCAAAGTTACAAGTATTCTTCATAAGCAGATAGTCAATCCATTGGAGACATTTATGCTCCAAGAACTAGTACATAAAAAATCAGGTCAGGGCAGTATACTAATTCAAGTGAGTTAAGGTGAATATTTTTGTCATTATTAATAATAGATGATTGATTGTAAACTATTTCAGCTTAATTCTGAAAGAATATTTTGAATTTATGGGTGGGGAAATTGTCTTAAATAGGATTACTAATCTGAGAAATCAGTTTTCAAATAAACTGCTACATGAATGTTGCTTTCAGAATTAAATATGTAGATTTTATTATACCACATTTTCAAGAATTGTGAATAATATGTATTGAAGTGGAATACTCTGCATTGTCCTAGAAAGATAACTGTTCCAACATCTCATTTGAAAAAAAAAGATGTTCCTACACTAATAAGTCGAAGTATCAACTCTCTTTTAGAGACTTGCTGGATATATACTTTTTGTAAATTGCTTAGTTACAAGCAATACCATTCTCTTTCTAATTGTTGCTTTTTGTGATTCCAGAGTTGGATTTATTGAATTACAAGCCTATAGGAAGTACGTATAAACTGAAAAAAAAAATCCGAACTTACTCTATTAACAGTATTGTGGAAGTGAAATAGCACTATACCCCTGATTTCATATTGTATCATGTGGTTGTTTGATACAGTAAGTAGCAAGTGTGTTAGTGACCACTACATAATTAAGAGCCAAGAGTAAATTCTCCGAATATTTCAGAGAAGGTTATGGATTAGTAGGCAAGCAGTATGTTTTTAAATGACTTTTACTGAGATCAGTCAAATTCAGTAGATGTTACTTGAAAGTGAAACAGTTTATGGTATATACTAGAATTTCTGGACTCAGAAGACAGCTAGTGAAACAATTGTGCACAATTGCAGTATCCCAAAAATTAGTGCACAGAATGATTTTTGTTCTCACACTTGCAGTTGTTATATTTTAATTTTAATCTACTTTTAATTGTCAGTCATACCTGTTGATTTCCTTAGCTATCAGTTATTAATTTTACTGAAACTTAAGGTTTTGTGGATAGTGGGACAAGTGGAATATATAAGCAAATGAATACGCCATTATTAAAAACTTGTACTCCTCATTATTGTTAGATTTCTTTCCTAATATGGTATCAGCCTAGCATTGAGAGCCAGTTGTTATGGACAATCATGAGTTCTGTTTTACACTCTTCTTACTTGAATCTGGTTCTGAATTCAGAAGCATTTGTTTTGAAAATAGCTATACAAAAAGAAATAGTTGAATGGACCAAAATGCTTGTTTTTTTTACTTTGTCCTTCAGTGTAGAGTGACATGTGATATTAAATCTGATATTTAAATATGCAAGTTTGTATAGCTTTACTACCAGGGTGGTGTGATTTGGACAACTGTAAAAAAAAATGTTTTTAAATATGTTCATATTCCATGAGGAGCTTGTCTCATTTTAACCTCTTCTGTTACTCAAATTTTACTTGGAACTTTTTAATTGCAAGCTAACCTTGCAAAGCTTCCTTTGTAAGGAAGGTAACTAACATGAATTTTTTTTTTTTTTCCAATTCTGTTCATGAAAACCTTTTTAAGGAAAGGTTTTTCAAATTTATTTTCCATCCAAGTAAACTTTAAAACACCCTTTTCCATCAGTCAGTTCTTGTTTAAGTAGATCACTATATTTCAATCCTTGATTGTGATTCATAACGATATGCAGTTTTTGTAATATTTGGTATTGCTGTTTCATTCTATCTCTGACACATGTTGGTTTGTTATTAAATGTGAATTGTTTGAAAATACTTTTTCTCGATTATTACATACAGCTCTTCTATCACCGAAAGCTGTATCTGTCCCTTCTCTCTCTTGCTATTCTAGCTAAATCAAGCCTGTATTTCAAACAGATGATTCTTTTTATGTAATTTCTGTTATGCTTAAAAAAAAAGTCCTTTATTTGGGGAATGTTTGTGATAAAGACATACCGATATAATTCTGTATGGGCCATGTAAAACCAATTCTCTAAAAAGATCTTACTGGTGTTTTGAAATAAATTTCAGTGGACATAAAATGGCTTTTAAAAAAGTCATCTAATATTATTTATTCAATTTTCTTAGTCTAATTTTGCTTATCTATTCAATTGATCACAATATTAGGCTGTTCAAAATGTAACTACTCTATTTTGATAGTAGTACATAGAGCCTTTGCTAGGAATTGGTATTTTTCAAATAAATATCAGCACTGGCTTGTTCCTTTGGCTCTTCTTATACACCTTTGTTCATGTTGAACAAAATCTTATATCCTTAATGTGATTATTTCCTAGGTATTTTGAAATTGTTGAGTTTTGTTTTTGCACAGTTCTCATGGTGCACATGCTAATTCCACATAATTAAACAGGAAAATAATTAGGGGGAATGGTGGACAGTGGATTATATATCGTTGCATAATAAAATACATAAAAACTTAATCTAATATGTAATATTAAAATAGGGTATACTGCCATAAACACTTACTTTTAATAACTACTGTGGTTAAGCACTGACTTCCTGAGTAATTCACTTTTTACAAAATTTGGATTAGAAAAATAAAATTGTAAAAAGTGATATTTTGAATGTGCCTCATTTCTTTATTTTTAAATCTAAAATCATGTGATTGATCTTATGCATTTTCCCCGTAAGATAATGTTTGTCATATTTCTAAAACAGCCTGGTTATGAGCAAGTCTTGATTTATTTTTTTTCTTTTTAACGAATAATATTTTACAGTTCTCAAAAAGAATCCAAAGAAAGTGGCAGAGATGATAGAGGTAAGTGTAAACTGTTTATTATTTTCACACAAATATACTTATTCTAAATTAATGAAATTCTTCATATGAAATCAAATTGTCTAATAAATTTTAACAATTTAAGTTTTATTAGTGTATCCTCATACTAATAAATATATTAAATGGGAAAGGTTCTATTCTTTAGCTTGACATAATGGATAGTTAATTTCTATCTGAAATATATGGATATCATTTTCAATAAGAAAAGTTCTTGAAAATGGTATCCTCATATTAGTGTTCTGTGTCATATCATAGTTTGCTAATAAAAGTATCTCGCCTTATCCTTGATATGGAAAAAAATGACAAAAACATAAAAAGAGTCTGTTCAAAAGTTTTGCATCTAAAGCACTAATTATGGTGTTCGTAAATCCTTCCAGATTTACCAAGCCAAATATAAACCCTTATTCCCACGATTTCTCCGGTTCTAAAAGTGAACCTTTTTGACCTATCCAGCTTGTCCAAGTTTTTTTTGTATAGTTCCTGGCATCAAATATGCTTTCATAAATGATATCTGGAATTCTAATTCTCACTTTATAACTCCTATTTGATATTTTTGTAATATTTTCTACCTCACATGTAGTGCTAATTGTGTTCCTCTGGAATATTTTCTCCCACTGTAGTTGGTAACAATTTCAAAAATGATGGTAGTCTAGACATCTAAATTTTCATGATATACTTTGAGGTTTTTTAGTAGCCTATAAGCTACTTATACAAATTGCTCTACATTTTTCTATATTCTCTCACAGCACATACAACTTATGTACTTCTCTTTTCCATGACTACTGTTCCATCTCGGAGTTCTAGGCTACTGTTAAAACCATTTAGAGGATTCATTAATTTTGTTACTCATTGAGTGCTTTTGCCAATTAGAATATTTAGATGATGCCTAGTTCTTAATGCATCTTTTTGATTCTTCTATGTTTATTTTTTCAATTTGGCCTGGAAAACTTACTGAAATTTTAAATACCAGTAACAATACTAAACATACTCTTCTGGGTTGTTACTGAATTGAGAAAATGTATGATCTGAGGGTATGTTACTTGTATGATAAAGATTTAATATAAATGGTTAGCATAAGGAAATTTTTATTTCAACTTATTTTTGTTTAACATTTATTATATGAAGTACAAAATGGGTTCATTAATTATGTATATGTAATAATCTTAGATGATAGGTCAAGACGATCTGGAATCAGCAGTAGAAATCTCTGGATTACAGGTCTTGTATCTACAACACGAGCACTGGAGCTGAAAAATCTTTTCAGTAAATATGGAAAGGTGAGAATTATAAATATTTATCTGATTGCCATTAATTTTGAAATGTAACTTGTAGCAATGTTATACCTGCTTTAGCATACTGGCATTTAGTGAATTGCCAACGTGTGCAAAATAAAGTGTGAAACTAAAAATGAAATTTAGTTGATTAATGATTTTAATTAATAAATCCATGAATGCACATTGCATTTTGTGGAACTTGCTGCTTTTTGTGAGTGGTGATTACATGCATAGTTTTTTTTCCATTGAAGTTTTGTTGGGAAAATATCAGAAAAAACCCTGAAATAGCTTAAAGTCGTTATAGTACAGTATAGTTAGATAATCTACATGTACAGTATAGTTAGGTTTTGTAGAGTATATAAATGTACTACCTCATCATATTAAATTCATGGTAACTCGTAAGAATTAAGCATGTTGAATAACTTATTCCATGAAGAGTTTAAATCGAAAAGCGTTCTTTGGGAAGTGGTCCTAATGCTTTGGCTGAACAACTAGTGCATGCATGCATGTTAAAAGTTCATTTTCTACTTGTATAATACAGTACATTCTTTCTTAATAAAATGCCTTTCCTTTTTTGATGGTTCATTGATCAGGTAAATTGATAACTCCTGTTATTGGAATTTGAGTATCAGTCATGTCTTGGCAGGTGCATTACCTTGCACCTGTGATTATAATTAGGCATGTCGGAGGAAAGGTAACAAATAAAATTCCCTTTCTGGAGGTGAACACAGGATTATTGAAGAAGAAGACTTGCATTGTGGAAGAAAAAGGGAATGGTGAAAAAACCAAATCAAATTGCTTTGCAGCAATACTTTAAAATTGTGCATAGTTTTTTCCTTTCCACATCGTAATTAGTATCAAAGATAAGCTGAGCTGAGGCATGGATTTTTCTAGTGAAAATTTCAACCAGAATGTCTGCACATGCCATTTGCCTAAGAATCTTAGTGTACTTGGGACATTTTTGTTCGTATAAACATTTTCATTTAAAGTCTTTTTGTCCTGAACAAAAACTAGTTTTATTGAAGTTTTGACATGGACCATAGAAAATAGTTTAGTTTGTTCAAAATAAACTAATTTTTGTGGCAGTCATAATGCACTCAATGGACTGAGGCAGTTCTCATCGGTATTGCCTCAGTATCTCATAATGCAAAGCACATCTCCTTGCAGATATGTATAATGCTGCATTAAGGGAAGGGTCACTACCTGGACCAGTTTCAACCTTTATTGAAGTATCATCAGTGGGAGCCAGATGCAGAAGTGGTGATACTAAGGTGGAAGTAAAACATCATTTTTACACAAGAAAAATTAATTCTCAAAAAAAAAAAAAAAAATTTAATGGCTTATTTGTCCTCATCTTTTCTTCTTCAAATACCCATGTACACAAAAAAAAAACCTAATACATTTTTTTTATTGTAGGTTATTGGTGCAAAAATTATAACAAATGGACGAAATCCTGGAGCACGGTGCTATGGTTTTGTCACAATGGGAAACAGCAAAGAAGCTGCACTTTGCATACAGAATCTTCATCGTACAGAATTTCATGGCCGGTCAATATCAGTTGAAAGGGTAAGGATTTGTAATATTTTCTTGCTTATAGGTAATATTTCTCTCGTCTCAGCTAGATCAGTTTAAGTGAGTGTATGAAACAGTGCTCAGTAATAGAAGATAAACACTATTCCACAGATACCAAAGCAACCGGAAAAGCTAGTGTTGTATCAGTTAGCATCTTGATGCTGCTAGTGTTCAACCATCAATGTTATGTTGGTGTGTTGGCTAAAAATGCATCTGATTTCCATGATCAGAATAATACTAGCACAGAAATTGAACATTGGATTGTCAGTCATTTAATTCCCTGGAATTGAGCTATAATAAAATGCATTCACTTCACTGATTATCAGACATCGGATTTGAAATGGTGGATTTGAAACAGGCTCCTGATTGAATGAAGTTGACTTCTGATTATTTGTTAAGTTGAAGACCATATCAAGGTTATATATCTTGTGAATGAACAGGAAGAAAGCAGAAGTGGGAATTGTTCTAAAAACGTTGCGAGCTGTGTTACAACAACCTTCAGAAACCTATTGACCCCACACATGTATGTGGATGGGCAGTTCAGGTGGATGTGAAAAATTAGAGATTGTATTTGGAAAAACAGTATGGAGAATGCTGTTCCAAAGAGCAAAGGTAAGTGGAACCAAGATATGCTGTTTGTATTTTTGCACTGGAACAGGAATGGTGGTAGCTGGTTTGGAGCAGTTGACCATGAGAGCCAGTAAGAAGCATATAATGCATGAAATGAAATCAACTTTTGAGAAATTTTTGAATAACTGAGGTAAGGGGGAGTCAGGTTGTCTATTAGGTGGATTACTCTCTTCCATTTTCAGTGAGGTTTTTTTGGGTGAACTGATCCAAATATTTTAAGGTCAGTTGTATTTGGGATATATACAATGTTAGTTGATTAGGAGGGAAGTATTTTCATTAAAAATACATTCACCTACGTTCCATCTACATATCTAGGTGAATGTAGTATAACCAAAAAAAAATAATTTTTTTTATTAGAGATCTTGATTGAAGATCAAAATAGTTTCAAGTAATAAGAAAAATTGAGTCCAGGCAAAGAAAGGAGGGAAAAAACATGTTTTGGTGGAATTTAAATTTACTAATTCTCCATCCTCTCACGGTGAGTATTTATAAGGTGTGGAACTGAGAGTAGTGTCGTTGATGTAAAACAGAAAGTGTATGGATATTCCAGTAATAATTCTGAAAGTAATCCATTCAACCACCAGAGAGGAATCTGACAGTCTGCATAATAGGAAGCAAGTGTTAAATGATGGCTTTTTTTGAAGGCCTTCTATCAAGATATGTTTTGATACAATCAGATGTCTAGGAAATATCAAGCAATACACGAGGTTTCTCCAAATCTTTTTTTGCTTATATCTGAAGGTGGAGTAAGTGTTGTGTAGTGATTGCAGAAGAACCCATCTGAACTCAGGAAGACATTTTAGTATCCTGGCATAAGATTGAAATAAGCAGTGTAGATGTCTGCCTTAGCTTTATTTTGATAATACAATTAGTATGTGAGGAATCAAGGAGTTCTGGAAATTGCCTTTTAGTCTCTTAGGTGTTTTGGCTACTCGAATAGGAGGCAAGTGACTTTAGACTTATTTGCTAGTTGTGGAGCCAACACAGGGTATTATTTTTGAATATCTCCTGTATGTGTGACATTGAAATTATAGCTACAGAAAAGATGAAGTTTTCAGCCTTTATTGACAGATACTAAAACAGTGACAGCCTGTAGATTATGGAACACTTCATTATATACATTTTTTTTTTTTAAGATGCTTACACATTTGAGAGGCATCAGTAATTCTAAAAATATAACTTCAATATAACAAGCATTTGAATCTACAAGATGATGAAATAGAATATTTTTTTATTCTGTTCTCATTGGTTCTTTGAAGAGTTTTTTTGCTTGCCAAAGATACAAGAATTAATGAATTTTATTAAAATTTTTACCTTTTTAATAAATGTATGTCAAATGAAATCATTTTTTAAATTTTAATTGGTATGTATATTAACTTGCTTGTGGTGTAAATTGTCTGTGTATTAAATATCCATAAACAAGTTTAATTATGTTTATTTGATTTCAATTTAAACCTGAATATTAAAATTTCATTTTTAATTCTTATCTTGTGAAACAGCTCCATGTTATTTGTATGATACTTGCTGGCTACCAGTAACTTGTATTTTAAATTTTGACACTTCATTAAACAGTGGTCACTGTTGTTTTCCATGTTAATTGATTTCTTAGCAAGCAACTTAACACCAGTTTTGTGATTCTGAAATATAATTAGTTGTCTGTATTTCCTCAGTATAGGTGAATCAGCACAGAAGAAATAGCTTGGTATTTCAGTTAACTGCAGATTAGTATTAGTAAGATCAAATTGAAATTTATATGTAATGTGAAGTTTAAATTGTGGAAACATAAAGGAAGTTACTTTCTTAGTTTTCTAGATTATATTGAAATCTTAGTTTCTTGTAGTTGGAATTCTGTTCATTTTGTGGAAAGAACAGTATACTGAGTTTGTGTACTAATAAATTCTTAGCTTGTTGGAATTTCATATAGTATTCAGCATAAAAAAAAATGCTGTTGTATATAGCCAAAAATCAGATTTCTGCATTTTTGACCCTGTAGATATGGCATGATCCTTGCTTTTCTAAGAGTATTTGCTACTGATGTTATTACAAATATCAGAAATGGTATCTGCCGTCTACTGAACAATATGAAATATCATCCAGTGGTCATCTGCATTTATTGTGTTAAGTATTTAGTGACATTGAAAAATAGTTCAATTCCAACGTTAGTTAGGTTGATTTGAGCCTTGTGTAAATTTTACTGAGCTTTCTGTATTGATGTCTTCAATTAAGAAATTGAACTCAACAGGTGAAGAGGGAATCTGGTGGATCAATAAGAAGACCAGATGCAAAATCTGTCAAAAAGCCTGCTCACAAAGATGATAAATCGGCTGCAGAAAAGGCTGATAAACCTGCTGGTGAAAAGACAGATAAACCTGGAGAAAAAGGAGACGCAGCAGCTGGAGAAAAAACAGGTAATGTTGCTCATAAAGTATGTAAATTATTTAATTAAAATATGTTCTGCATCTGCTGGAATTTGGTTAGTTCTCTCCGGATCATGAGGTGAGATCTAATCATTAGAATGCTGTAGTCAAGGCCTTCATGTTTTATTTATTTATTTATTTATTTTTTCATTCCTTGCCAGACTCCACTTTAAAAAGAGAATTTTGAAGAAATTGATCCAGCACTTTTTGCCACCAATTCATTGGGTACTTGACCTTCTTTCATAGGTGTCAGGCAGCATGTTTCTCAAGCAATGTTAATGCCTTAAAATTTGTAGCAAGGTGATTTTTCTGATCTAGTAAAAGGAATGAAAGGGAACAGATTTCTTCAATATGTGTAATTTAAGTTAAAACACTGAGGTATTTTTTCAGAATATCTACAGGCATCAGTGGCCACAGCATTCTCGTGTCATATTTAATGCTGCCTTGCAAAATATTTCCTTGGCTTTAATTTGAGGGGGGGGGTTTGCACCTCATAAAATGCATTTTATATGATCTAATCATTAGATACCTGTGATTACTGTTGCATGTTTCTAATATGTTTATCATAATTCCAAAGCTTCAGTAAGCTTAGATGTGTGCTGCCATGTCCCAAAGTATATATAGTTTTATGCTAGATATTCTCTTTAGTTCATTAATTCAGTGAATTTCAAGATTATTACTGACAATTTTTGCCTTATTGCAACTGCTTGTACAAAATCTCTTTACATGATTTTGAATGTGAGAATATTCTAAACATCAGACTAAAAATGGTGAGTTGGAAGGAGAGGGGGTCACAAAACCCTAGCTACAAGGATGAAATGCATTGTGTAGAGTGCCAAAACAAATTAATGCATGCAAAATTTGAAGCTTATTAGTCACCAGCGTTTTTTACTTGAGTTTCAAGTTGATGGTAAACCAAACTCAAAGAATGCATTAAATTATTATAGAGAGGCCTTGGCGATTACATGTTAGTAGTTTGCGAGCAAGTTTGTCCTAGCAGCAGTGATAATGGATTAATAGCTTTATATCTAAAGCACCTTAAGAATGAAATATCAAGAGTGAAGGGGTGTAATTCCTCTGGAAAATGAGTTCCTCATCGGACAAGACAAAGAAGGCAAAGTAGATTGCATTAGCATTACTATCCCTAACATCCTAAAGCCCACTTAGATCACTGAAATACAACCTTTACTATGTAGTGAGTGCAATGGAAATATTTGAATGGCATGGTTTGAATAATTTTTGAAGTGATGACACTTCTCACAGTTTTGACACACCATAGAGGTGTGCTGTTAATGATAGTCTTCTTGCTCTAGTGAATCCTGTGTGACTGGGTGGGAATTGAGACATTCTCCAGCAGGGAGACAAATTAAAATTTTGAGACTTGCATATGATTAGGTATTCTCTGGATTCACCGAGACATTAAGTTTCTGTTGACGTATTTTCACCATTCGTTATTTTTATTTTATTTTATTTTTATTTTTTGTCCATACCACAAAAGATTTTTGCTGCTCACGTATTGTTGAATATTAACATGATTATTCTTTCTTTTTTAGATCAGTTGTAATGAATTAATCAACATTAAGTTTTTCGAAAGATGATGACAAAAAAGCTCGAGCATATTATGTACTCACTAAGAATCTTATTGTATTAAGTTTAATAATTATAAGAAATTTTCTTACAAATTAGTTTGTTACTTTTGAGCACTACTCCAGTATTGTCACATCTAGCATTTCATTCTTCTCAGGCACTTGCCTCTTGTCTGAAATCCTATTTCTCCTCAATTTCTTACATCGACCTCTGCACTGTCATTGTCTTATGACAGACATTGATTCCTGTCCTTTCCGTAAGATTCAAGTACAACCCATGCTGCATTCTGAAAGTCAAAAAAACAGGCATAAACGTATAGTTGTGCAGAGATTTCTCTCTGATTAATTTTAACACTAATATTTGGTGCATGGTAGTACTGTTTCTTCTAAATCCTTGCTTATTTTCCAGATATCATTCTTTTTCCCTCTTTTATTTCTTTCTCCATATCCATATTTGTCCATTATTCTTTGCATTCTAATCTCCTCCATTTGGTATTGATTTCAAGATCATTTCCAAATTTCTATAGAATTGTGATGTTACTGTGTTGAGGTCTTGCCATTATCATTCTTTCAATTAATGGTTTGTATCCTAATAGGAGAAAAGCGTTTTTTGCTGGGCAAGATGATTATTACATCTTGCTCAACTCTCTAGTGCATTACTGCTATTTGAGGTCACACTAGTGTCAGTTTGCCAGTTTATAATAATATATACACAGTAAAAATATATACACCATACATACAAGTTTACACTTATATGTATGGTGTATATATTTTTGTCCAATAATTGGATTTCACTTCAAATTCATTGTATTCTCTCTTTCAGAACAAACACAAAGATATCAATATAGTCACTGAGACTTGTGAATTTCATGCACCTTTAATTGGTGTCCTGAACAGAATTCCAACATGTTGGTATTAAGTAATGTTTTTTCTCTAAATTTTCATATCTCCTGATTCTCTGACTTAAATTTCCCCATTTTGATTTGCCTTTTATTTTCTTGTCTGATTGTTAGTGATATGACTCATTTGGTTTTCCTTAAAAATTTGGAAATTAAGTTTTGCAATCCAAAAAGACTGAATAATTGAGAATCATGCTAAGTGAACTAGTAATAACACTGTTTGAAGATTCTCCTGTAATTTTCGTAGATGGTGAGGAAAAAATTGAAGAGAAGACTGATGCAGTTCAAGAAGAAAACAAAGAAAAGATTGAAGATGAAGAAATGGATCAAGATGAAGCCATTGGTATGTTTTGAATAAAATTGAGTTCAGAAATGAAGATACTTGGCATTAATAAAACATTTAGGTTTATGCCAATATGTTAGTGTAATGAATGTTGAATATAGCACTTAATTTCAAATTATTTCTTAAGGAGTTTTATGAAATACTTAGATTTAAAAAATCTTTACCATCAGTATCGATGGTAACCCATGGTTATCTTATTTAATACTATATCAAGCTATAAATAAATGGAGAAACTTAAAATTTCTAAATGCTGTAAAACAAAGTGGCTTTCCAAGAAAGTTTTTGGTGGCTATGATGTTATGTATGAATGGTTTATCTAAAACAGATGTTTGCCTTGTTGTGTAAATCCCATTAAGTAATGTGAGTGAGCTATGGTTTTGCATAATCTGATTCAACTGAAGACTTCATTAGGGGATGTTTTGACATATTCTACCACTTAACGAAAAATGAAATATAGCTTATCTCACATAGGGATTGAAGGGGGTGTTCAGAAATTGCAGTTTAAAGATGTACAACTGCCTCATAAAGCTTGGTTTCTTTAACCATTACTCAAAATAGCCTACCCTGAAGACTTCACACAAACATCCATGCCACGAATAACTCTCACAAAGTGGTTAAATTTTTTTTTGATTATGAGAATGATTTGTGTGTGTGTATACATATGCATTAAGTGAATTAATTTCTTACTAGATGGATCCCAAGTTGAAAATATAATTGACATTGAAGGAGAGCCAGATGATCTAACACGAAGAGAGAGGCGGCGTTCACGAAGCAGGGAGTTCAATAGGTTCAGATTTGGTCGTCGTGGAAGAGGACCACTTTCATTCAGAGGTCGAGGAAGAGGATTCAGGGGCCCACTGTATCGACGTGGTGTATTGGGAAGGCCTGGATTCAAAGCAAGGGCTCTCTCATTTCAGAAGATGCAAGTAAGTTATTAGTATCAATTGTTGATATTACTTAATGTATATGTAACTGTTCTAATTTCAATTTCATTAGAATTGCAGAGAATTGTGATAATCCCTATAGAATATTTACTTAACATCATCAAATTCCTGACATGGGTGTATTCAGGATATGTTAGTACTACATTAAATACCTACATCATTACTAATAGTAATGGTATTAAGTTCTTTCCTAATATCCTCATTTCATATTATATTGCCATTGATATTTACTTAACGAGCTATTAAAATTAATAACTATTGGATCTTTTGTCAATCAACTATAAAGACAGGTTTCTCAGTGGCTAAATTTTAATTGTATGTTTTTCTCATTTTGTCTATGCTTCACACTTAAAATCATTTAGTATTATAAAAAAAACAAAATAGGATGGATATTTTTAATGTTATTTGCTGCTCTGTGGACAGCTGGATATATAGTTACTCTTTTATGCTCATAAGAATGGTCGGAATCTTAACTTACGCCTTTAAGTTTTTTCTTGAAATTTTATTTTATTAGGAAGAGAGATTACGTCAACGTAGAAGAGAGAGAGAAATGAGAGAAGCTGAACATCGAAGGTCAAGAGATTACTACAGACAAAAAGATATGGAACGAAAACATAGAGAAGAAGTTTATCGTCTTGAAAGAGAAAGAGAACGGCTGAGGTAACTTATCCTAAGATAATGCTTGATAATTTATTAGTTTCCTATAGTTTTATTTTTATTGCCCCCATCAGTTTTATCAGCTGCTAGATATATCTAAAGTCCATCTTCACTTCATCTCATGTTGCCTTTAATGTCATATAAAGGGTGAGGTGGCTGTAAATATAATCAGTAATTATATTTATAAATATAATTATTGAACATAAGACCTACATTAAACAAGCAATGGAGTTTGACTGTCATTTTATTTCAACCTTGGCTCTGTTTATTTTGAATATTGTGTGTCTAGAATATTAATTCTGCATTTAACATTTTTATCAGAGCTCATGAATATTTTTCAATCAGCTTTTTTCTTACCATTCTTTTTTTCATATAAAGTGAGGATTTTTCCACAATTTATCATACGCTCATAGCTGTCAAACAGAATGCAGAATGTATTCTTTCCCATTACAACTATGAGTGTATGATCCATAAAGGGAGGAGAGATTTGAAATCTTTGACTAGTGCTTTCCGGCATGAATTTCGTTTCTACTCTTGCAAGGTAGTAATGAAAACTACCATGACATCAGCAACGTTCTGAATTCTTTTACTCTGTATGGGTATCATCTCTGTGATTATAATATAATTTGTTACAAACATTTAGTTGTATTTCCTAAACAGATTTTAATTTTTTTAAACACTCTCTACTATTATAGAATTGAGCGAGAACGACTGGAAAGAGATAGGTTGGATGTTTTAAGAATGGAAAGAGAAAAACAAAGGATGGAGCGGGAACGGCTAGAACGTGAGAGAGAAGAGCTAAGGCGTCGCCACCAACTAAGGTAAAGTATATGTTGATTTTATAAATCGTGCTCTTATCTAAAAAATTTGGAAGATTTATTGATTAATAAAAATTAAATCTTAATTTTGTTACAAATACAAAAAATTGAAGTACAGAACAACTAAATATTAGTAGTAAAGTAATGCTTAACAAATTTTGAACATTCCAATAAAGTGATCTTACTAAGACCTCTCACTTAAAGTGACCCATATTTCCACAAAATAAAATAGCCAGGTTCTTGACAAAGACCATGCAAAATGAGATGGACAGAAATAGATTACACAAATAAATGGGATACTGGTCATGGATGCACTGCTTGAACTTAAAAGTAGCATGAACATTATTTATGAAGGACTAAAACCTTCTTCAGTATATTATTGTGTTGTATAGGAGTTTTGTATAAAGTTTGTGTTGTTTATTCATAATACTACTTTATATTATAACCTTCAACGCATCAGATTTAATTTATACATCTGCAGGTTGCACTTCTTTCATTAATATTAAAATCATCCACAGTGTTAAATTGAAGAAAGCATTCCTTTATTGAAGTCTAGAATGCTTCTGGTGATTTTTATATTCTTTAAAACATTGAGCTGCCAGTTTGAAAACACATTATTAAAAATGTATTCCAATTCTTAAGAATATTTTGTGAGCTGATAGATCTTAATATCACTTGCATTTTAAGATATATGGCTTACCAAAAGCTTACCCTGGTGGTATAAGCCACTGTTTCCAATAAATTAAAATTTATTGGAAGCAGTCTGGAATCTCTGTAGGACATGCCTCCAGTAAGAGTTAAATTCATCAATCACCGAAACGCTTAGAAAGAAAAATACCTGCCAAGAACTAGATATTAAAGAAGGTTTAATTTGCTCACTTATCTATAAGAATCCTAGTGTCTGTTTACATTCTGCATAATTTAAATTGATATTTGTTTTTTTATCTGATGATAAATTTTAACGAATGTTTTTGTCTAGGTTTGATAGGGACAGAGTACCATATGAACGAAGAGAATCATCTGACAAACGAGGGGACAGATTTGAAGGAAGAAACAAGCCTGTGGAATTTGCTGGTGCACAAGGTGGACGCCGTGGTAGAGACCAGGAAATCAGAGGTGTCCGTCGAGAAGAATTTGCTGACAGAGAGAGATTTGATGCATCAAAGAGATCAAGGGGTTATGATGTTTCTCGGGATCGTTCAGAACGCTACATGGGTGCTGGAAGATTTTCAGGTGGAAATCGCTCATTTGATAGAGACGTTTGGGATCCATCACAAGGAGACAGGGATGGAAACAAATCCTTTGGTTCAAGCGGGGCAGGATCACAGTGGGGATCCAGTGGTAAAGTAGATTCATGGGGAAGAGTGGAATCTTCACAAACAGACCGCTGGGGTGGTGGAATGGGACATCGTGGTCATCAAGGAGTTGGAATGGGTCAGACTAATGTCCACATGCAGTCAGGTGTGATGAGTAATTCAGGGATGGGTGGCATGATGTCAAATATGGGAAATTTAGAGCGCTACAATGTGCCTATAATAAGAAGGTATTGATCCGTGAGTGTTCTTGGTGTAAATTTTTTCCAGTTTTACTTTCAGATTGCACATTTTATTATTTTAAGAAGTGCAGATATACTTTTAAGTGTTGGATATTAGTCCTTGTGTGTGTATATGTGCTAGTGATATTATTGAGGTGCAACTTAACCATTATGTTGCACGATGCTGTTTTATTCCATTATAGTGGTCCAGTTGTCTGAATGTTCTTTGATATTCAGTAGCATGTGTTAACATGACATTGAATGTATTACATAACCACATGTTGTATAATGCAATAAATGATTTCTGTTTGTCTTAAAAATTTGCTTTTTTTTTCTCCAAACATTCAGTGGGTCAGTTCACATTGCAATTCAGTTATTGATATTTACATATCATTATCTTAAATCTTTACAAACATGATCAAGTGAATTATATTTAAGAGAACTTTTTGAGCATATTCATTCTTCATATAGTAAATTAATGAACTTATATATATATATATATATATATATATATATATATATTAAAGTTCATTTGGGAACAATCATTGTGATATTCCAACTGCATGTGACATCGATGTTTATTTCACAAATCATACATTTTAAAATGAGAAGTGCTGACAGATAATTGATAAATAGAACATTATACGATACGAAGGTATAAAATTGACATTCACTTTTGTTTTCATGCAGCTAAGAATTGAAGCCTACAATGTGTGTGAATCCACTTTTATTCAACTGTATTATCACACCAAATGCCATTAACACTGAAAAAAATCTGGAATATGTTAAATTGGTGAGCTGTATATAAACATTATGGTGAAAATTGCATTAGTATGGTTGAGAGTCAGTTGAAATTTATACTGGATAAATGATAAACTGGTGGCCCATGAATTGGTTTAGCATACCACTACATCTATATTGCTCGGTACTATATAGTCAGCGAGTGGCTTTGTCACGGGTGTTTACTGCGGTGAGTTGTGTATTAGGTATTATTAATCAGTAAAGTAGTATTCGTTTTTACATTTCAGTTTTAACATGAAATATAGTTAAACCTGTTCAAGAGAAAAATTTGTCAAATTACGAGGCATTAATAACTATTGATATTAATGCCTTGTACTTTCACAAAGATGGAAGTGATTCCATGGTGTAAAAACCCAGAGGATTATTAAAGCATGGTTGAAATGATTAGTTGCCTTTGACTGTTCATTATCAGTAGACCTAAAATGAGACTATTTAAGAGACTAAGACTAATTCTTCTCAAGATACTAATACCCTTGCTTTTCTAAGCTAAACCCCAGGATTGTAATTTTGATGAAATCGAACAAAAGAATGATATTCATATATGATACCAGCTTTGTTTTGAGAGCTGGTATGAGCAGCTCAGCTTATCTTAAACACAAAGGTAAACATCAATCATCATCATCATCAAATTCCTGCCATGTACCCTCAAGGGGTGTACAGGATATGACAGTACTACATGAAAAAATTACATCATTACTAAATTCCTATCTACAATTTTCCTCCAAATCAGTCTGTTACTTGTCAAGACTCCAACATTATCAGATCTTATATTTCTATCCTCTAAGGCAGTCTGTACCGTATCAATCCACATATATCTTGGTCTTCCTCTGGGTCGTTTTCCTGCCAACCTGGCAGAGAACACTTTTGCTAATCGTTCCTTGCCCATTCTGTTTAAATGACCATACCACCCGAGATTAGCTCTGCTAACGCATTCCTGGATGCTGACAAGGTCAAGTTCTTTCCTCATATCCTCATTTTTAATATGATATTGCCATTGATGCCATCTGTTCACGCCTCTAATCTTTCTCAGGACTCTCATATCCGGTATCTAGTCTTTGGTCAAGTGTTTTACTTCTGACCCAGCTCTCAGATCCATAAGTTAAAACTGGTTTGAACACTGTCTTGTATACAGCTAATTTAGTGTTCCGACTAATTTCTCTCTTATTCCATATGAATTTATTCGATTGACTTCCCGCCATACCAGCTTTGCTGATTCTGTTGTCTATTTCTATATTTAATTTACCATCTTCACTAAAAATCGTGCCTAAGTAGCTGAAATGTTTTACTTGTTCCACAGGTTCTCCATTCACAACACAGTTGACATTTTCAATGATTCTGCCTATTTTCATTGTCTTTGTCTTTTTATTGCTGACCTTCCTACCATATCTATTACAACAGCTATTCAATTTAGTCAGAGAATCTTGCAGACTTGTAGCGGATTTATTTAGAAGTATAACATCATCCGCATAAAGCAAAGAGCTGAAATTAACATCTCCAATTTTGATATCAGGTTTAATACCACTTTCCTTCATAATGTGATCCATATAGTTAATGAATAACAGAGGGGATAATGTACATCCTTGTCTCACACCAGATTTAACATTAACCCATCTTCCTGTACTTCAATTCTAACTGCTGGCTTACAACTCAAAGACTAAGTATTGCTTGATATAATGCCCCATTGACAACATATAGCTGTAGTGTATTGAATAGCTTCTCTCTTGGCACCTTGTCATATGCCTTTTCCAAATCGACAAAACTTAAATACAGATCTTTGTTATATTCCCATGCTTTCTCGACTATTTGTCGTAAAGTGAAGATCTGATCCTGACAGCCTCTATTTGGCCTGAATCCAGCTTGTTCTTCACCAAGCTTTTCTTCCACAATTCTTCTCATCCGTTTCTCAAGTATACTTGCATAGATTTTGCCAGGAACACTCAGTAGGGAAATACCTCTGTAATTCTCATATTCAGTTTTATTTCCCTTTTTATATATGGGTACTATGAGAGCTCTACTCCAATCATCGGGAATTCGTTGTTCCAGGCTTTCTGAATTATGCAGTGCAGCCACTGTAAGACTTTCATACCACCATACTTCAGCATTTCTGGTCGAATATCATCTACTCCTGCAGCCTTTCCACATTTCAAGCCTTTGATGGCTTTTTCTACTTCAAGTATGAATATGTATTCCTGACTGCATGCCTGGTCAGTGTTTTTTATTACTCTGCAGTCATCACTGCTTGTTTCATTTAGCAGTTTTTCAAAGTATTTACTCCATACTTCAAGGATATCTTATTCTCCCATTTTCATGTCACCTTTATCATCTCTAACTCCTTTTACAGCACTCTTTCCTCCATTCCTAAGCTTCTTCAACAACCTCCAGAATATTTTCCCACCTTCTTGATATTTATTTTCTATATTCTTGCCAAAGTCCTCCCATGACTTTTGTTTAGCTAGTTTTACACACTGTTTAGCTTTCTTACATTTGTGTCTGTATTCTGTAAGAGTAAAAGCTGACTTATTTGCCAGGAACTTTTGATATGCTTTCTTCTTTTCCTTCACTGCCTCTTTAACTTCCTGTGTCCACCAGGGAGTTCTGATTTTTTTATCCTTGCACACAACCTCACCACATGCCTCTCTGGCAGAATCAATCAATGTTTTCTTCAGAGTTTGCCACTGAATCTCCAAGGTTTGATTCCTGTTCTCAAACTCTTTCATTTTCTTTTCAATAATCTTTGTGTATTTTAGTCTACAGTTCACATCTGAGAGCTGCTCAACTTTTATTCGCTTTAAAACTTTCTTACATGTTATACTTTTCAATATGAAATTCAATTTTATCTTGCTCAAGACTAAATAGTGATCACTTCCAATTTCAAATCCTCTGTACACTCTTGTGTCCTGCACAAGGGAGAAAACATCACTCTCAACAATAACATAGTCAATGACACTTTTCTTATTCATTGCCTCTTCTCTCCATGTGAATTTGTGCACATTTTTATGTTGGAACATGATGTTAGTAATAACCAGTCCATGTCCTGAGCAGAAATCCAACAGATATTTGCCATTATTATTAGCTTTGCTCTTTTCTCAAAATATTTTTGTATGTCTCACAATCATTTCCTACTCTGCTATTTAGATCCCCAACAAGGACCAACTTTTCCTTTTTCATTGTGTCAGTTGCTTTTTCTAAAGCCTCAAAAAATTCCTCCACTTCTACCTTAGTAGAACCTTTTGTGGGACCATGGCCAAAAATAAGTCTCATTGTCCAGTTCCCCATTCTCATATTTGCCCACATGACTCTACTTGAGACTGACTGCCATTCAAGAAGATTAGCCTCTTATTTTGTGTTGAATACTATGGCTATTCCTTCTTTTCCTTGATTGTCATTGCCTGAATATAATATTACTATAACTTCCTGCATTGGCATCATCAGCAGAGATGAGTGCATTTTTCAGCCTCTGTTAATTACCCATCGTTAGTTTCTCTTATAACGGAAATACCATCTATTTATCAAACAGATAAGAAGGAAGCATCTTCTGTTTTCATTAATGTAATTTGTTTAATTGCTTTATCCTGGCAGTTGCATTAGCCACACTTCTGCTTTTTAATTCTATGCTCAATATATTTTTATAATGGCATTTCATTTATATATCAGAAAATGAATGTATTACATAGATGTGGCTGGTTGGTTACAACATGCTTCAAAATTTCATAATCATTAATAAAGGTTAACAAATACCTATGGTGAGTGGATTTTAACAGTAGCTGCAGACTGGACAAAATATATTTAATATCTATTTAGTGTACAAGATATAAAAACTTACTAAATTTTTTTTCATTTGAACAAAACACAAATGCTAATATAAAAAGCCATTCTGGTAACGAAGTATGTTTTGACTTTGCCTTGAAATTATTATTTTTTAATGTATTTCTTTCCAGTATTGTTTATTGACAAATTTTGTTCACACAGATTCTTGTGGAATTAATATCTTGCCAAAAGTCTTCTGTCCCTGATCTTTCTTTGCTAGATGTGCTGTAATCCTTGCTATTGTGTCATTTACAACATTGAAATTGACAGTCTGCAGTGAAATTTTTACAAAATGTATTTGGCTATGTCTGATTTGTAGCTATGTTTACTAGAGTGAGAGGAATATTTTGGCAAATTGAATGGTTTACTGTATTAAATTTATTCTAAAAAATTGGGAACAGTGAATTATGTTTTTCATGTGGCTTGACCACTATTGATGCAAGGTTGGGAGATTTTAGTCTGGAAACTTGAACGAGGGGTATTAAAGATCACCCATTTCTTAACCGAATAAACACAACTGAAATTTTGACCGAGAGCTTATGAAACCAACAAAATCTCAATAGAAGTTAATCTAGAAACCAAACGGAATGTTTTCATGTAGAAAACCTACTTGGAAAGTATCACACTTTACCATCTTTCTTCTGTTAAACTGATTTAAGCTATTAGCCTGTTCTAATTCACATATTAGCTACCGAATTTAAATGCCTTTATATGCAGATGTATATAGATATTGTGAAGCATATGTGCTAAATACTTGGTCATGTGCATCATATTGTGTTCTAGGCCAGTGCTTTCCAAACTTCTGGATGTCAGGGCCGCCTTTGGAAAAATATTTCACAACCCCTTCGGGAAAAAATCGTAATATACACATTATTATAATATTTATTGTATTTATATATTCAATACAAAACAAACAGGGAATATTGCAAAAATCAAATGCAAATATTACATTTTTAGCATCTTCATACACATTTGACATGGCACATTATCTCATATTTTTATAAATATATAGATTTATTGTGCATTTGCAGTACAAGCACATGAAAAGTAAAACAATCAGTAATAAAGAAAGAATGATGTGATCGATGTGTTTCAATACTGCTACAAAAAAAATCAATATCAGGTGAAATATTTGAAACTTAAATTTGCATATATATATTTACTAATATTCATTAAGTGCCAAAATATGCAGGAAGCAAAATTCGTGAACCATCATGTGTGATTTTTTCCCATTAAAATAAAAAAACATAAAAATTAAATGTTTCTTTTAAGATAAAAAATTGACTTAGTCTTGAAACATTTTCAATTTGTTTTTATTATTTCACCCCCCCCCCTAAGGGGGCCACGGCTCACAGTTGGGAAGTGCCATTGGTCAGCAGTGTTGATCACGATCGTATACTAAGGATCTTCAGTTTGATGAAGGGCTTATTGTTGGTGCCCATCTACTGAACCCATGGTTCTAATTGAAAAAATAGCCCATACTACTTGTATGAGAAGCATAACTGTAGATAGAACTTGCATGCAGCAGTTGGCAGACACCTATAATATAATATTCTTGACCCATAATTCATTGAACTATGCAGTGCACAGGGAATTTAATACAGTTGGTATTGGCAGTCACATGCCTATACAGCAACCATGGTTTTGGTGAAGAACTGGAAAAAAACTCATTACATGGGTTATGGTACAACTTGTTCTGTACTGATGGCAGCTAATTCAACTCGAGCCATGTGTTAAGGCTTAAGTGCTAGGAAAAACTCATGATTTAATTAATCAATCATGAGAATTGTAACACACACACACAGGGCGCAACTAAAATAAATCTAAAATATGTTGAAGGACTAGTAACTAGATGTGGCACTATCTATGTACACTTATTGGCTACCTAGGATCTAAGGTGGGATCTCAAAGTGTTTCCAATAATTTCAGAAGTTTTATGCAGCTATATATAAATTAATTTTTTAAAAGTAGCTAATTAGTTTTAAACTGATTACTCTTTCCTTCTCCACAACCCCCCCCCCCCCCTCTTAGTTCCAGGTGTATACAGAGTTCTTGTAAGTTGGCCTACTACAGACAGATAGGACAAACATCTGCATTCATGGCTGGTTAATCTGGCCTCGTAACTTGACCATGTAAATTCGTAAGAAAATTAAAATGTCGGAAAGATTTGTCTTCATCACAATGTACTTCCTGGGTTGCCAACAAGTGTCCTCCACCTAGTTTGGACTGTCCAGGTATTTTAGTGCTGAGCTGCCTTTGTGTGTCGCAATTCTCATTTCGTACTAACGATGTTTCTATAACTGATATTGGAAGCATTAAATAATACTTTAATAGTTTCCTAGTGTTTCACTCCATTAGGTTTAATTGGAAAACTCAGCTCAAGGGTTTTTTGGCAAGTGGGGCACCTGTTGGTAAGGAATAGTTCCTTTGATTGCTGGAGGGTTAGGTTTCAGATGAATGTCTGCATATTTTTGATGATCAAGTCCATTGTTCAGTTTATCTAGCAGCTGGCTTGTTTTTGTGCACAACAATGCTACTGTACATGCAAGAATTGCATTTTCTCTGGCTACTACAATACCTGTCTGAACCCCATTGAGAATGCATGTTAAAAAATACATCTAGGATCAGTCCTCTTCCATCAAATCTGCACTAATCATTTTGGTGAACACCTAGTATAGTATGTTGTAGACAAGTGGAATCTATGCCAAACCTGATAGATATGTGCTATAATTTGGGCTACAGCAGGTCCAATATGGTATTAAATAAATTTCTAATTCTTTTTTGTATAAAAATACCAAAGCAAATTTAATAAAATGACTGACTCAAAGTAGAATTCATGCAGAATTGATAAACGTTAATCATCAGCCCATGTGAAAAATCGACTATCTTATAAATTACTCCAAATTAAAAGCTACTGCTGTGTACTTTAATATTGCATTATGCACCTAACAGTTTATTTATGAGTTACTTTCTTAACATCGGTTTGCTATGATATGTTTAAACATAAGGAACTTAAGGTTTCTGTAGCATAATAGGAGTACCTAACAGGTATGAAAGTGTATTCAATCCCATACCTTAATATAAAGAATCCACAGTGCCTTTTTTTTTGTGTCCGTTAAATAATGCACACGAACGCAATTCTAATACTGATGATTTTGCTTTCATGAGCCTGTAAACTTTCAAAACAAAGTTTCTACATGTGTCTGATACCAGTTTGAATCCTTAACTTTCAATATAATAATTCATTTAAAAAACCTATACAGCATAAAAAATCGATAAATATTGCACTTATTCTTTGAAATGAAATTAAAAAGTATCAAAACGGAAATTGTACAGCATACAGAATAATTATAGATTTATTCATCTAAATCTAAATAAATTATGTAGATAAGGAGGTTAATTTCATTTAAATATTTCCCCTTCTGAATAAAAGCTTGATAAATATATTTGCACTTTTTGCTGAGAGATTTTCTGAGAAAATATTCGGTAAAATAAACTTGTCCAATTTGTGGCCTCTTATCCAATACAATCATTTCGCCCATATTGCAAAGATTTGCTCTTTTCATAAAGTTTTCTTGGATTTTTGATTCGGACTCACTGCATTAATTTCAGTTAATTTTGCTTTACAATTCGCTATTACTTGCATATTTACATGACGTAGGTGTGCATTTCATTTTTCCTGTTTAACAAACAATTTGCAAATGTTAATCTTCACAGAAATTGCAAAATTTCCACATTACTTTGTCATGAATATTAGATACAAATAAATAAAACAGTAGTCCCGATAAGGGGAGGATTTTCCCTGTTTATTGCGTTTGTTAAAATGCATGTAACGGATTTTTCTGCTACATTTGAAAAATAAGGAACGTAACCACATCCCTTATTTAACAGCTAAAAATTACACCATGGACAATTTTTTCCAAGTAGTGGTAAATTTTCTGTCGTAAGACAACTTGCGAAGGTTGTCTTACGACTTTTTTCTCTGCACAAAGAAGCGTATTTCACTCACTGGAGATGAGGTTAATTCAAGAAACAATTAGAGGAACGATACAAATTCTGCTGAATACTAGGTAGAAATATTCACAGTTAAGACGAGACGAATCTCAGATGCAAAACTTAAGGGAAATATAATTTGGAAAAATTACAAAACAATAGCTCCAACACAGAAAAGTATTGCTGGAAGTTAACCAAGGAGGATTGAAAACACTTGACACTTAAAAAAAAAAAAAAAAAAAACGACAATTCCATTTAATTAAAACTAGGCATTAATTGTGGAGAAAGTTCTGCATAGAAAAAAATGGTTGTTTTGACTTTCAGAAATCATTCGCCATAGATCAGAAAGTGCCATTTACTATACTCGAATCTTAGAGCGGACAGTAACCTAATGTCTTAAATGTCTTACACAACCAATGAAAATGCAGAGGCTTCTATGAGGAAATTGGAAAACACCAGGCAAGGTGATCCAATATGCCTAACGATTTTTATCATACTTTAAGAAAGAATAGATTGCATTAAGGATAAATATAATCGAATTTCGATGTGCGAAAATAAGCAATTGCGATTTGCAAATGATGATATAGCCATTATTAAAGGTGAACTAGAAAGAACAATTCCGAAGTCGAGGAGGAAAGAAAGATGGGGGTTAATAGTCAACATCTAGAAGACAAACTGATATTCGCAGAGAAGATGAATATCAAATAAAGATCAATGAACAACAAGAGTTTAGGAACTTCACATCCATAAAGAGTAACACGCACTGTTTAAACTAAAAAAAAACTGATAACAAGTAAAGGTAAACCTACAACAATGGACAATGTATATATACATGGAAAAATAATCAGTGAATTTTGAGATTGCTGGAAACATTCGCAAGTAAATTTATGGTTCTGGTAACTTTTAGAAAGATTCTACAAATAGAATAGAATGGGTGAAAAGTGTGAACTATTGCAGACTAAACTGCAAAGAGAATCCAATACAGAAAATAACTCAAACGGAACGGTTTTTTTGGACATTTGCATTATGGATAAAAGTAGATGCCTCGTACAATGGGTGTTATAAAGAGAAGAGACGGCTAATGCAAGAATGGGTAGATGAAAAATAAAATGGATAGTGGAATCAGTTTGCCAGATTTGAGTGGGAAATGGGAAAAAATGCACCGAACCCCAAATGGTGTTGCATCCCCTGGCAATGATTATGACTCTTCAGTGGCTGTTTTCAAGATATATATCGTTAGAAACATTTATTTACTGCTCGTGTACTCACTGATGAAGCCTCAAAAAAGGCTGAAACCGGTCTGGATAGTGACCTCCCTCCATAATGTAATAACAGCATACATTTCCTAGGAAATGTGTTTTTACATTATGGAAAATACCTAAGAATAGCGATCTGAACTTTACTCACCTTTGCAACGAGTTGCCCGAGATTGTACTACGTACTAGGATCACTTGCATTGGCTAACGCTAGTGTCGCCGATACTTTATAGTTTACTATATTCGGCAAGAAACTCTCTGATTCCAATCTTTGAGTTTCTTATTCGGTTTTAAAACTATGTGGATCTAATATCCCCTTAATTTTAATAATTTATTTCCAAATGTTACATTCGTTTTAAAAGGTGAAATTGGCCTGATTAAAACATCGAGTCGGGAAACGTTAGATTCGATTCCTAAATAATGAATAAATCTCATTACTCATTCCTGCCTTAAGTGCTAATGAAAAATGTAATTCCAAGCAACCTGCTCCTGGTTGCCACAGGAGTCGGTTACGAACTTCAGCCACCAACAAGGGGAGAAAACTGCCGTGGATGACAGCGCTGAGTTCGATCTTGCCTCTGGGTGGGGTAGGAGAGGTTGTACAGTCTCTATCTAAATAATATATTAGTCATTAGTGTGCAAAAGTTAAGGGCAAAATTTTTACTGTATGAAAAAAATTTGCATAACTACAGCCAAATGTTGACAAACGTATTGCATCATAATGACACATTTTACTAAAAAATATATATATTGCAGCATAATAATATTACAAAATTACTTATATAAAATAAATTGCAATACATATGGGGGCTTAGGTCTTTTTCAGCACGTAACCCAGATAACGGCTTGATATCTGGGTTACGTGCTGGCTACTTGATTCGATTAAGATTAATAATATCATTGGTCTCCAGAAGTATTTCCACTGCTCGTGTACGATGTAGTGTGACATTGTCATGCGTAAAAGTGAATTCGTCGCCTACAGGACCACCGAATAACCGAACACGACGGCTCCTGATATGACTAATGAACGAAGACTAATGAACGAAGTTCATTAGTCATATCATACATATCATATACAGGGTGTTCGGGATAAATTTGACATATTTATAATTAATATTTTTCCGTAAGTTACATGTATTAACACACACTTCTCTTCATTTAAAAGTTTGGACCCTTCTTTATTCATATACAAGATGTCAGAAAAGATGGATAGCTGGAACCCACCTGAATCATGGAAGAGAATAACTTGTATCATGATGATTCGTGCCCGCCATCAAAATAAGGATATTACGACTGCTGCCCAATGCTCCCTGAATACAGTAAAAACAATCAGGCATGAACTAGAGACTTGCAATGGTGACTACGAGGATGTAGCAAGAAGAAAGATCCCTAGCAGACGATCTGATTGCGTTCGTACAGCAGAATTCCTCGCAAATCTGCAGGAACAGGTGTTGAAGAACCCTGGCATTGGAATTCGGGCTTTGTTCGTGGAGTTGCTAACTGTAGTCAAGCCCTGGATAACAAGGGTAGCCAATGGTAGGCCGTATGTATGGCAGCAGGATTCGGCCCCTTGCCACACCTCTGGGAAAAGTCAAAAATGGTTGTCTGAAAATTTCTACGACTTCACCAGTCCAAATGTTTGGCCTCCAAACTCCCCAGACCTTAACCCCATGGATTATTTTGTATGGGGCGCAGTTGAAAAAGACACCAATCGCACTTCCAGTAATACAAAAGCCCAGTTAATGGATAAAATTAAAACAGTTTTTGCGGCCCTTCCCAGGGAGACTGTAGCATCAGCTTGTTCGAGGTTCCGAAGCAGAATTGAAGCTGTGATCGATGCTAATGGTGGTTATTTTGAGTAAATCTTGTTGATAGTATTGTAATTAACTCTGCCTGTAATGTTTTTTTGTCAATTCATTAAATTTAATAGATACAAAGATTTTCTTTTTCCTTACGAAACTGTCAAATTTATCCCGAACACCCTGTATATATATATATATGATTGTGTGTGTTCAAGTTTTCGAATTGGACGCAAATGAGTCGCATGGTAGCATTCGACAGGATATAAAGCAAAAGGCAAGGCTAAGTGAACTGTCAGGGAAGCTCTTCAGTGTAGGAATAAAGGTGTCCTTGACATGTGTGCTAAAAAGGCAGTCCTCACTCTACCATGGAACATGAAGAGAGATTTGTTGATTCGAACAGTAAAATGTAAATGGCTCCGAGTTGCAAGTCAGCTTGCACCTCGGCTCCATTCCAGCACAGGTAATCGTATATCTCGACAAACTGTGGCATGATGTATGCGACAAGTAGGCCTATGTGGCCGAAGGTTTGTAGTCCCTTTATCCACTTCTCATTGTAGAGCACATTTTCAGTGATGTTGTATATCCATATAAAGTGAACCAATGGAATAATATACTCTTAATGACATGAGAGTTGTTTAAGTTTTCGTCGATTGTAGACGACACTTAATCTGACAGGAAAGTGGTTTTACTTACCATCGCAAGAATGTTCTTGAACGTGATGAGGCATTATGCTTAATGGACACAGAGAAACAAGTGCAGGAAAGAGAGAATCCTTCCCTTAGGATTGATTGGGCCCCTCCTAATGAGAGGCTTATGACGAATTAATGCAGCCGGTTCATCACTTCTCTGCTGCAGAGGAGTGATGAACCATCCCAGTTTGCCTGTTCTTGGGGTTCGAAAAACCCGAGTTTCAAGGTGAAAATATCCCTATCGGCTAACTCGCCTTTCTTTTAAATAGATCAGATATAAAGGTTCCTCACGTCACTGACGAGAATCGAAATTAGGTGTTTTTGACCATCTTCATATATATATTTATTTAAAAAGACTAGAAAAATGAAAACGTTTAATAGCACAAGTGTCAACAGTGTCAAGGACACCTTTATTCCTACACTGAAGAGCTTCCCTGACAGTTCACTTAGCCTTGCCTTTTGCTTTATATCCTGTCGAATGCTACCATGCGACTCATTTGCGTCCAATTCGAAAACTTGAACACACACAATCATATATATATATACAGGGTGTTCGGGATAAATTTGACAGTTTCGTAAGGAAAAAGAAAATCTTTGTATCTATTAAATTTAATGAATTGACAAAAAAACATTACAGGCAGAGTTAATTACAATACTGTCAACAAGATTTACTCAAAATAACCACCATTAGCATCGATCACAGCTTCAATTCTGCTTCGGAACCTCGAACAAGCTGATGCTACAGTCTCCCTGGGAAGGGCCGCAAAAACTGTTTTAATTTTATCCATTAACTGGGCTTTTGTATTACTGGAAGTGCGATTGGTGTCTTTTTCAACTGCGCCCCATACAAAATAATCCATGGGGTTAAGGTCTGGGGAGTTTGGAGGCCAAATATTTGGACTGGTGAAGTCGTAGAAATTTTCAGACAACCATTTTTGACTTTTCCCAGAGGTGTGGCAAGGGGCCGAATCCTGCTGCCATACATACGGCCTATACGGCCTACCATTGGCTACCCTTGTTATCCAGGGCTTGACTACAGTTAGCAACTCCACGAACAAAGCCCGAATTCCAATGCCAGGGTTCTTCAACACCTGTTCCTGCAGATTTGCGAGGAATTCTGCTGTACGAACGCAATCAGATCGTCTGCTAGGGATCTTTCTTCTTGCTACATCCTCGTAGTCACCATTGCAAGTCTCTAGTTCATGCCTGATTGTTTTTACTGTATTCAGGGAGCATTGGGCAGCAGTCGTAATATCCTTATTTTGATGGCGGGCACGAATCATCATGATACAAGTTATTCTCTTCCATGATTCAGGTGGGTTCCAGCTATCCATCCTTTCTGACATCTTGTATATGAATGAAGAAGGGTCCAAACTTTTAAATGAAGAGAAGTGTGTGTTAATACATGTAACTTACGGAAAAATATAATTAATTATAAATATGTCAAATTTATCCCGAACACCCTGTATATGCTTTCTACTAGAAATCGTTAATTATATTTATATATACAAATTTCCATAATCTCTTTTTTTGTAATAGATTTCAGGGTTTGATATGAACACAGATGATTAAGAAACTATTAAGTTAAAAGCTGATATTTTGCTGGTATTATATCCAGCATCTTCCGAGCACACAGCACAAAGTTTGTTACAAATGCAAAACAACCACAATCTGGTGTAACAGTGGGACTAGTAAAAGTAACTGCAGCGTGCAACACGAGACTAAAGTCCTAATATGGCGCCATCTAGGTTTAAAAAAAAATTTCAAAGTTTTGAAATAGTAGTCCAAATGATAGTCTTGGAAAGTTTGAAAAAATGAAATAAAATAAAAGTAATAATTATTAATTTGGTCTTAAGATGACTGTCTCCCTAATCTTTGGTAGATTTATACAGCCATACTTGTTAAGGTTTGGAGTATGTTTTAAGGCTTCTGTTGATTCCAGCAACAACCTCTCTGACTTCTATAAGCTTCTGTGCATTACTTTTGTTTCTTTCCTATTGATCCTGTGTGCAGGGGTACCCAAAGCATGGTCTGCCAGACCCGACTTGCCATAGCGAAAGTGTCGGATATATTTTTTGTGTTCACTGAGGCGGATGTCCACAGTTCTTCCTGTCTGTCCGTAGTAGGCTTGATGGCAAGAACAGGACATTTCATAGACTCCTGGATGTGACAAAGGAGTGCATTTGTCCTTAGGTGAACGGATGAGAGTTGCTAATTTTACATAAGGTTTACATACTGTGCGCAGTTGGTGTTCAGATGTGCCTTTAATTATGGGATGGTGATAGTTTTGTTGTAGTCTACTGTGGTAGACAGACGGGATTTCTGGGTACCATTCAGTATGTTAACTATTTTATGGGGATTATTCCATAATCTCATTTGCCTTAAATTTCGGTTGTAGTCTTCAGTAATTTATGGAGCACAGAAATATAAGCTTATTAAATACAATATCTCCTCACACTTGAAGAAAAATGCCACGGTTTAACCATCATCTCAGCTATTCGCTTGCAAGATGCGAACATCACAAAAGACCTATATAAAATCATATCTGATATAATGCAGTCTTTGGAGACCTCATGCACCTCCACAGGAATCTTCCAAAAGAACATTAGTAAATTGAGAGGATCAAAAATACATGCAATCATTCATTAATGTTATCACTTGAAAAAGACCGTTGGCAAATTAAAAATTCACAATAACATCTTGTGGAAACTGTCACGTTTTTCATGCAAATACTAGTACATTACGAAAAAATTTTTAGTATTAATGCTTCCCACAACACTACTGTTCTTTCATGTGGCTTAACAGTGCAGATTTCATTGACTGATATCCATCAAAACCAAACATTGAGATCAACACCAACTTTCTGACTTCCAACACTTTAATAATTTTTCCCATTCTTCGTTATGTTAGAAAGTGTTTCTTTGATAACCTATGCATTAAATTATTGAAAACAGGACTTGCCCATACAAGAAGACATCCTACTCAGAGTGAAATCGAGACAATCTGCCTGGAGAATTGTTACGCAAATCTTGCTTGAAGCTTTTGATATTGCAATAATGTATAATAGAACATTACATATATATATATATACAAGGGGTGGTCTGAAAAATTCTCGGCCTCGACCATAAATGGCAACACGATTGGCAAGAATTTTTTCTAAGTTGGTACATTTGTCATAAGCACATCGATGTGAAATTGCAAGTAATTCTATAAAGTAGTTTGTTTTATACAGCTGTCTGAAGCAAAACTGTTGTTTGTATCCCTTGAAATAAATAAAATTGAGTATCGTGCAGTTATAAACATTCTTTGTAAAAGAAAGTTTAACGCCAAACGAAATTCATTCGAAGTTGATGGGCACTCTTCTCCTTCCTTTTTGACAATTAAGAAATGAGGTGCCGAGTTTAAACGTGACCGTACTAGCCTTGAAGATGATCCACGTGAAGGACGTTCAAAATTTGAAACAACACTAGAAATCATTGATCAAGTGCATGATATGGTATTGGATGACCGGCGAGTCAAAGGGAGTGAAATTGCTGAGACTATAGGCATTTGAAAAGAATGTGTAGGATATATTTTGCATGAAGAATTGCAAAATTCTTCATGCAAAATGAAGAAAATTGCATGAAGACATCCATTCTTCATGCGGAAGAATGGGTGTCTTGTTTGCTCACAGCAGATGAAAAACGCACTCGCATGCTCTGAACAGTGCTTGGAAAGAATAAAACTGATTTTGTGCGTCGATGTATTACTATGGATGAAACTTGGATTCACCATTATACACCAGAATCCAAACAGCAGTCAAAGCAGTGAACAGAAGCTAGTTGTTTGGCGCCAAAGAAGACAAAGTCGGTTCCATCAGCAGGAAAGGTCATGGCATTGGTGTTTTGGGATGCTAAAGGCATTTTGTTTATTAAATATTATTAAATCTTTATTAAATAACCGAGAATATTATTCCGATCTTTTAATCATACTACACCCTTCCGCCAATAACACATATGACGAGATAGCAAAGGAAATAGGACTAGATGTTGATGTAGACTTATTCAAGAATTATTCAGTCCTAAATAAGTTTTTATACAGATCTAGAATATGTATGGTAAAAATTATGGCCCTTATAATTACTTGCGATTTGTTGCATCTCCTTTAAAAATTAGTACTTTTTCCCCATCATTCATCTGATCTTTGTTTTTTGGAGGTCTTTTTTTCATGGTTAACTGAAATATTATTTCCGTTCTTTCATATTTTGAAAATTCATTTTATGGATCTGTTATTCATCTTGCTATGTCTATATTTTCTTTTGTGTGTTGATATTTCTACATGTTTATCACTTTTACTTACAGCCATCGTGTAAGTAAAAGTGATAAATTCCCTTGCAATTTCTTGTAATACACGGGCCGATGCCCGTGTATTACAAGAAATTGCAAGGGGATTATAAGCTGTTTCATTTAAGCTACAATACTGAGAGGACACCAATAGTGTAATGAGATAGTGAGAGTGGACAAAATATTTCCATTGCATAAAGGCAACTCCAAGGCAGAAGTAGCAAATTATAGGCCAATTAGCATCTCAAGTGTGGTGGTATAGTAATTCGAAGAATTCGTGAAAAACAGAATTCAAAACTCGATGGATAAGAATATGATAGTTTATAACGCACAACATGATTTTTTGAAGGGTAGGTCTTGTTTACTTTTTATAATTAAATAACCATGGAGTTGAATAAGGAAATGGCTACTCAATGATTAATTCATCATCATCATGAACCATTGGCTCACTGCCCGTTGATGTCTGATGCCTGTTTCATTATTTTCTTCCACCTTTCTTTGTCCAGTGCACAGTGTCACAGTTTTTATACACCCATTCCACACCAGTCTTTTATAGCGTCTATCCATTCTCTGTATGGTCTACCTCTTCGGTTTAAACCATCCAATACACCAAACATAAATGTCTTTATCTTGCGGTCCTCACTCATTCTACAGATGTGTCTAAATAATTGGAGCTTCCGTTTTTTTATTCTGCATTAGATTCTGTTTTGGTTGTATCTTCTGATAGAGCTCTTCATTGGTGATTCTGTACCCATCCTATTCTTAGAATCTTCCTGTAACAAGTTCTTTCAAATGCCAAAATTCTTTTTCTTGATTCCTTATTTATTACCCACGTGTCAGATCCGTACAGTGCACGGCTGAAGATGCATGTTTCCAATACTCTTAGTTTTGTTTGCAGACTGATCACTTTACTTTTCCAGATGTTATCCATGGCCTTCAGATTTGTTCTTCCCTTTGCAATCCTGATCTTTATTTCATTTTTACAGTACAAGTCATATGTCAGTTTACTTCTCAAATATGTGAATTGTTCTACATTTTCTATATCAGTTCCATCCACTTGAATCTTTTGTTTCATATTCTTCTCACCAAATACCATTGTCTTTGTTTTTTCCAAGTTCATAACAAGTCCAAATCTCTTCCCTTCCTCATTTAACAGTTTCAGTGTTTTTTGTAGTTCTCTTTCGTCTCCTTCAATAATCACAATGTCATCTCCAAATCTCAGATTGTTAATTCTCATTCTGCATACAGATATTCCTTTGGCATCTTCTTTCATTTTATCCATTGCTCTTTCTAAATGTGCGATGAAAATGCTTGGTGATATTGGGTCTCCCTGTTTAGTACCTCTGCTTGTTTTAAACCATTTCCCCAAATCATCACCTATTCTAACTGCTGCAACTGCATTCTGATAAACATCTTTTAATATAGCTATTAGTTTTTTCTATCAATTCCATAGGATTCCAGAACTGCTAATGTCACTTTCTGGTCAGTACTGTCAAATGCTTTCTGAAAATCAACAAAGCAAGTATATATGCTTTTGTTTTTTTCTCCTAGCTTTCTCTGCTATTAACCGCATTGTCAAAATATGTTGAATTGTAGTTCTATCTTTTCTAAATCCTGCTTTCTCGTCTGCAAGGTATGCTTCCAATTGTATTCTCAATCTTTCTGTCAATATGATCATTATCATCACTTTACCAAAGGTGACTTATCAAGGCAATTGTTCTATAATGTTCACATTCTAGCTTATTTCCTTTCTTGTGTAATGTTACTGATATTGATTTCACCCACTCCTTTGGCATTTTACCTTCTTTCCATACCATATTACATAGTTCGTGCATTTCTGTAACCATACTTTCACCACCATATTTAATCATTTCTCCAGTAATGTTATCGTTACCAAGACTCTTGTTGTGTTTTAGCCGTCGTATTGCTTTTTCTACCTCTCCTCTTAAAGTGTCCATATCATGCTCATTACCTGGTGGTGATATCTGCTTCAATTCTTCAGTCAGTTTCCCAACGCTATCTGAACTAGTTTTTCTTCATATAACTCACTACAGTATCTTGTCCACCGCTGTACAATTTTTTGTTCATTCATCAATACTTTGCCTTTTTCATCTTTAATTGTGGTCTGTTCTGGTTGCCACTTTCTATTAATGGTTCTGATCATTTTGTATACCTCCCTTGTTTTATGCTCTCCATAGTACTGTTCAATATTGTTGCAGTGGGCTTCTAACCATTTCATCTTATCCATTCTGACTGCTTTTTTCACCTCATTACACTTTCTTCTATTTGTTCTGATGTATCCCTTCTTATCTTCAACATTCTTTTCTCCTGTACTAACTTCAGTGTTTCTTGTGTAATCCATTTCTTCTTGGTCTTCTCTTCTTCTGGTACTGTTTCTTCAACTGCATCTTCTATCCCCTTCATTACTCTTTTCACTCTTACATTCGAGTTTTTTTCTTTCTCCACGCTTTTAAGTTTCTCTTCTAACACTGTTCTGTCCCTTCTTCCTATTTCTGCTTCACATGTTCGTGCTGTATCTCCTCTATTCTGATGTTGGGGTTTATATTTCTTTTTTAATTTCATCTTGATGTTTGCAATCACTAAACTATGGTCCGAGTCTATATCCGCTCCTTGAAAAGTTCGACATCGCTGTACTGATGTTATCCATCTTCTTTTAATCATAATCATATCAATCATGTTTTTGGTTTTCCCATCATTTGATCACCACGTCCATTTTCTACACTCCTTTTGTTGGAATTTCTACAATCTTGTGTTAAAGATCATCATATCGTGGTCCGCAGCAAATTCTAACAATTTTTCACCTCGTTCATTTCTTTCTTCGAAACCATATTTTCCCATGACTCTTTCCCAACCATCATTATCTATTCCAACTTTAGCATTCCAATCTCCTTCAATAATTAGCACATCTTGCTTTGGTATTGTTTCTATTGTCTCTGTCAGATCTTTGCAGAATTAGTCAATATCCTCATCTGTGCTGTCAGATGTGGATATATCTGGACTATTGATATGTTGAATGGCTTTCCCTGAAATCATACTACTATGATTCGTTCATTAACTGGTTTGTAGCCTAGCAGTGCCTCTTGAGCTCTTTTGCTAAGAAGGAAGCCAACTCCTGCTTCGTGCATGGTGTCATGTCCTGATCATATTACTTCGCATCCATTGATCTCTCCAGATGATGTCCATCTCATCTCTGCCAATCCTAGTATATCCCACCGATATCTCTTCATTTCCTCACGAAGTAGTTCTAATTTTCCTGACATCCAGAGTGTCTGCACATTCCACGTTCCTACCGATAACAGTTCTGTTAGTTTCAGTTTCTGTTTCCTTTCGATATCCCACTTTTCGATCCAACCCTGATTGTTCGATTGGTATCGCGGGCCTTGTTTATCCGGGAGACGCCCGAGCCGACATGTTGTAGCTGTTGAATGTATAGGAATCAGATAACAATTGTGTTTTTTCTTTACCGTCAGAGCATCGACACTCATCTGACCTCCTCCTTTATCCAGGCTTGGGACTGGCATGAGACCCCTAAGGATCCCATGGCGGAGTTCAATGATTAATTGATAGACTTTAAAAAACCATTTGACAGGATTCTACATAAAACCCTATTGCATAAATTGGAGCAAATGAGGCTGGATATGAATCTGTTGATTTGGATTAGAGGGTATTTGATGAACAGATATCAAAGAGTGGTTTATCGAGGATATGCATCCAGGAGACGGCAAGTGACTAGTGATATATCACAGGACTTAGATTCTCTGTTGTTGATTTTGTATGTCAATCATATGGGAAATGATTTGATAGGAAACATTCAGTTTGCTGATGGTGCTAAACTGGAAAAACAATGGTAAATGAGGGCGATGCAGAGACCCTGCAGGAAGGATTAAATAGTATTGGACAAATGTAAATGTCTGCCAGTTTGATGTGACCATGAATATGAAGCACTTTGGAAATAGATCACAAGCTGTGCACTGCATTGAAGGAACTGAACTGCATGAAACTGATGAGGTCAGGAACTTGGGGGTGGTTGATTGTGTACAGGGAGTTGACGTTTAGAGGGCATTTCGTAAATGTAACCAAAATATTAATTAGATTACATTGTAGTTGAAGAACACACTAACAAAGAAGGATGGAGATGTTCTTTTTCACCTTAAGGCATTCATAAGGTCGCATCTGAACTACTGTGTACGGATGTGGAATCCCGTATTCCGTCGGGATGAAATAGTGGAAAGACTCCAGAGCCAACTGACAAATATTGTTTAAGGAATGCTCCCTTGAGAATACAGTGACAGTCTGTGGGATACAAAAATTATCTGATAGTCGGAGAAAAGAATACATGATAGAAGAATTTAAGCTATTAAAGGGGTTTTATGGGATTGATTTCGAAAATTTCAGTGCATGGCAAGAACAAAGAGAACAAGAGGTCACTAGTGGAAATAGTGTAAGGGTGTACTTAGCAAGGATGTTAGGAATAGATTATTTTCTTGGGGTGAGGTGAATAGAACTTGTTGCAAGAAGTGGTTCTAAGTGCATCATTAGTGAATGAATTTAAGGAGAGGTGTGACAGGTATTGTGTGAGTAATGGATCTCCCACAATGAGTCTTCTGTATCCATGAGATACTTGGTTAATAATAATAATAATGATCATAATAAAGACAGAGAAACATGTGGAGTTACATTCAGTTTTAATCAATGAAAGGTCTACCCGTCAAACCTGGATAATTATTCATATGCTACTCCTTATTTCAGACAATAATAAAAATGTTATGAATTTAAAGATTTCGAGAGAGTCACACTTATCTGAGTTACTCTCGCCCAAGGTTCCTCTAAAATTATCAATAGCCATTTTCTCAGCTTTTTCTGATGACTAAAGGAGGAAACTAGCTCTTAACCAATTTCCAAAATTTAGAAAGAGGAATTATTCTTACTCTCCTTGGAAAATAAATGGCATTAGATTTATTTCATTTTATTTACGTAAGATTGACCTATATTTACTAAGTTGGTAGAGATGCAAAATTCTGATCTGCTACTATAGATGACACTACTCATGTCATCTACTACTGTAGATGGTACCATTCCTGCAGCTACTATTAATTAGCAGTATCGCAATTTATGAACAGCCTTTTTTCTACCCACTGCAGGGTGAAGGCTTCTCCCATTGTGGGAGGGTTGGGTCTACTACTCCCATGGTGACCAGTCCATATTGGAAGAGTGTTTATTCACTTGCATGAATGAACGCATGAAGGGGGAGGACAATCAGAAACATCCATGCCTACTCGGGATTCGAGCCCGCAACCTCTTGGCTGGAGAGCAGATACGCTAACCACTCGGCCAATCAGGCCGGCAGTGTCGCAATAATATTAAAAAATATATTAAACAATCTATAAAATATTACCCAAGAAGTCGTATTCAAAAGACAGATTTCAGAATATCATTAATATGGATGTAGCACATGCACTCGCTGCCCAATTTACAAGAATATCATACCGATGATATCAGAAAACGACATTAACACAAATCACAGTAACCCTTATGCCTATATATTATAAAATTTACAAATCTGAACTGTGATTGATGTAAAAGCTTTATTTATTTAATACTATTTGACTTAATAATTAGAGCTTGTGTAGCCATGTGGAAGGATCATCCGAAGCGCAGTTGGTATAGATGTGGCCCTTTGGAAGGAAAGACCTGGGTTCGCTTTCCGTCCATGACGTGAGGAACCTTTATCTGGTCTCATTTGACTAAAGGTGAATTAGCAGGTTTCATTCGGGGGGGGGGTGTAGAGGATTCTTCCACCTAGGAACTCGGGTTTTTCATCCCTCATAACAGGCAAACCACCCTTGTGAACACATACCGATTTACAGCCACGAATACTTACAACAATATGTGGAAGAGAAAATGGGTTCCTCACCACATGTCGTTACTCCCATAGTCATCCATGAGTCACATCACACTAGCCAACCTCCTGGATAGGTGATGACACACGAATTGGAATGGGAACCATGTACCCTGTTCCTGTAAGCTTGCATACTTTGGACAGACAGGCAGATCAGCATCCATCCGCCTGGAGGAACACAAGTCGTACATCGTTAAACACAATTATGGCCATTCAGGCTTGGGTGACCATGTTTTGGACACCACCCACAGAGTATCATGGAAGAAAACCACCATGCTCCACCACAGCAAATTCAAGAAAGAGAGACTTTTCTTAGAAGCAGCAGCAGCTCTCAGTAACCAACCAAATCTTAATAAATATGGTTGTATTAAACTTCCGAAGATTTGGGAAACACTCATCACCAGAGGTCTCACCTTACATTCCAGGCCACCTACTACCGCCCTTAGAGGGCGCTCCACCTAAATAGGACTTTAGTGCCACCTACGTGGTTGGGCTTAGTATTGTAAGTTTTTGTGTGCATGTTACATTAATTGTCTTTGAATCCCCGTAGATGTCCTAGTGACTAGGACGAAATATAGGAAGTATTAAATTCTATTTTAATTCTTTTTGAGTGTTGTAAAAAAATCCATTAAACCTCCAACATAATGTCCTCACAGCACTTAAGCCTCTACACAAGAAAAAAAGTACTTCTCATCATCCCAGGCAGTTTAACATAAACCAAGACTGCGCAAACGGCGGGCTGTGGGTTGCAAACTGCCCAAATGTGTATTTTTGGCGCACCATAAAAGGTTGATCATACTTACATGGCATGTGGCCCATTAAATTTTATCATCATGAAAAGACGTTATGGACCTTTAAGAGGTCCATAACGTCTACTATTCAACTGTTGGATGGTTACATATAGCTGCTTTGCTAAAAAGATTTTTTACTTTACTTGAAGAAATAGATATTTTCATGACGGAACACGAAAATACTGTCCCACAACTATCGGATAAAAAATGAATTATGTCTCTTGCATTTATAGTAGACATTACGACTACTATAATAAACTTAATTTAGTGTGATAAACTAGTAATAAACTTAATATAGTGTGAAAGAATTACTTGAGGTAGCAAATAAGAAGAATGAGAGAATTAGGATAGTCAGTCTGTTCCCATGGTACGACCGTGAAGAGTATAGAAGGAGGGGCATAGTTGCTAACGACTTTATGCACGGATTATGCAGGAGTGGTGTGGAATTTGTGGATGTGTGGAGTGAGTTCGATAGGCAAAAGGATTTATATAAGGTGGATGGTTTGCATTTGAAAGGATTTGGTGTATGGAGACTTCAAGAGGTGTCGTTGAAAGAAGTTGAAGTGGATGTGCAGAATCATGGAAACTAGAGTTGTTAAGGGGAGGGAAGTAGATATGCAGACAGTTGAGTGTATGAATGTGTGTAATATGCCCAAGCGAGTAGGAAGGACAACAAATCAGAATGGGACAACAAGGACAACAAATCAGAACAAATCTGTAATTCATGTATACTAATGCCAGAAGTATTAGAAACAAGAAGGAAGAATTTTTGGCCTTGGTTGTCACTTCCAGGCCACAGGTTATTGGCATTAGTGAAACATGGCTAACAGAAGATGACATAGCTAGTGAGATTGAATGTGAGGGGTATAGTGTGTTGAGGAGTGGGAGAATAAAATGGGGGAAGGAGTGTTATTGATGATAGCTGATCAGCTGCAGCCAAGGAGAATAGAAATTGAATTGAAGGATAGAGAAAAGAGCACATTTGAGGCTATTTGGTGTGAGATTGAGGCTAGCAGAACAAAATATACAATTGGGTGCTGCTATAGACCAGATGATGGAATAGATGGTGGAGATAGTATGCATATGTAAATAGAAGAAATGAATGGAAGGAGGAGGATAATAATTATGGGAGATTTCAACTATGGTAACATTGATTGGAAAGAGGAGAGGACACATGGGAGGAAGGAATTGAATTTTATTCGTTTATAAAGGGATTACTATCTGTGATGGCATATAATGGAAAATACTAGGGATCAGAGAGTGCTTGACCTAGTAATTGCATCTGAGAATGTTTGCAGGAGGCAATGGCTGACTATATACCTAGAGTCCGAATAATAAATCAAGTAGGGGTTAAATGGATGAATAACAACATTAAGCTTGAGCTGCAAAAAAAGAAACAACTGTGGAGGGAATTTAAGGAGAAAGGTTACCTGCAGGCACATGAACAGAATAAAGCGCATGCCAAAAGGTGTGTGTGGTAAGAAAAGCAATAGCGGATTATGAAAGAACATTAGCAATGCAGGCTAAGGAGAATCCCAAACAGTTTTTTCGATATGTTGCAAGTAAAAGAGAAAATGTATATGGCAGAATGATTTTAAAGAATGCCAATGGTAGGGAGGTAACCGAATCATATATAGTGGAATAATACCGAATCATATATGAAGTTGATATAGTGGAATTACTGAGCAAGCACTTCACAAAAGTACATTATCCAGGTGGTGACATTACAGGAATGAAAGAACCCACAACTTATACGCGAATTGTGGAAATGAAGGTGAGGTGAATAGTCTATTACAAAACCTCAATGTCAATACATCTGTGGGATTGGATGGTATACCAGCTCGTGAAACGGCTAAAGAATCGTCAGTTCCCTTGACCATTTTGTTTAATTTGAGTCTCGGGTCTGGGTTAGTCCCAAAGGGGTGGAAAGAGGAGAAAATAGTTCCACTGCATAAAGGAGGTTCCAAGACTGCCGTTGTAAATTAACGACTGATCAGCATATCAGGAATCGTTGTGAAGGTCTTGGAGAAAATAGTCAAGAGGAAAATACAGGATTGGATAGATGGAAATGGGATACTGTATGGGGGACAGCATGGTTTGTGAAGGGTAGATCATGTCTCAGTAACTTTCTCACGTTTTATAACACAGTGACGGCTGAACTGAATAAGGGTAATGGGGTACAGTGATTCTACTGGACCTTGCTAAGGCCTTTGACAGGATACCACATGGAATTCAAATCAGTAAACTGCAGCATATGGGGATGGATATAGGGTTGGTGAGATGGATAGGAGGGTAGTTGATGGAGAGATATCAGAGAGTGGTTTATTCAGAAGTAGAATCCAAAAGACTGCCTGTGACTAGTGGTGTGCTGCAGGGTTCTGTTCTTGGACCACTACTGTTCAATTTTTTCATTAACGATATAGGAAAGGATCTGAGAGGAACTATTCATTGGTTTGCTGATGATGCAAAGTTGGGTAGAGTAATAATGAGTGCACAGGATGTCAAAATTTTGCAGGATGATTTGAATACTTTGGAAGACTGGGCTGAGGAGAATGGATGTTAATTTAATGTGGCAAAATGTAAGGTTATGCATTTTGGGTGAAAAGATTAGCAGCAGTATATCACATTAGTGGAACTGTACTCCAGGAAATTGACGAGGCCTGGGATTTGGGAGTATTGGTGGAGAGGGAGTTGAAGTTTATGGGGCACATCGCAAAAGTGGCTAAATCAGCTCATCAAATCACTTGGTTGCTGAAAAATATTTTAACGAGTAGAGACAAACAGGTTATTGTTCCTCTGTATCAACCTTGATAAGCCCCCCATCTAGACTATTGTGCCCAAATATGGGCGCTGTGGTTTCTTATGGATGGAGAGGAGTTGGAGAGGATCCAGAGATGAGTGACCAAGATGATTGCAGGTCTATGGAATGAACCTTATGAGAACAGGTGGAAGATTTGTGGGTTGCAGAAATTGGTTGATAGCAGAAAAGGATGATATGATTGAGACATTCAAATTACTGAAGGGTTTCCAAAAAATTAATTCAGAAGATATTTTTGAGAATAAGATTGGTGTTGGTGGGAGGACTAGGGGCCATACATGGAAGCTGGGTAAGAGTGTGGTTAGCAAGGGTGTTAGAGCTAATTTTTTTACTTTGAGAGTGGTGAATGAGTGGAATAAGCTGCCAGAGTCTGTTGTGGGCGCCATGACTGTATATGATTTCAAGGCAAGGTATGATAGATACTGTGTGAATGTTGAATAGTTGTTTTTGACATGATGTTAGGGCCTCCCTCGACGAGTCTATGGACTCCTTGGAGTTTCCCATAATAATAATAATAATTTGACTGCAGGGCCAAGGTAAATTATTAGCAGAATTTCTTTCTGCCATAAACTTTTTGAAGGCAAACTATGTCTGTTGAAGAAATATATGAATGATGAAGAAAATCTGCATCATTATATATGTTGCAAATCTGCATCTACAGTTGGATGGCAAAAGTAAAAGGAAACTTGTGTTAGTATTATTGAAGATTTACAAACGGAAATTTCAATAAGATTTGTGGATTTTCATAAAAATAGCATGGAAATGCAATTATTTTTGCACCCTTTTAATATCGACATTGGTGAATTAACAAACCGACTATAGACTAAATTTTTGGAATTACAACACAAACATTAAAGAACGTGTTTTCCTTAGAAAATATCCAAATATTTTATCGATGCTTACAAAAAATTGAAGGTTTAATCATTTCCACAAAGAAGATGATAGACACATTTGGAAGCACATACATATGCGAACATGCATTTTCTACCATGAGTTTTAGAGAAAAAAGAAATATCTTCTCGACTGAATGATGAACATTTGCATGCTTTGATTTGAATTTGCCCCTCGGGTTAGAAAGTGGATCTAGATAATTTGGTAAAGGGAAAACAATCACAAAAGTCACTTTAAGCAGGGAGACACACATATTTTGATGCATGAACTATATTACTTTGTTTCTATGTGATAATAATTTTTCATTGAGTTTCATTTTCATTGTTTCATATTTTGTACTTAAATTATTTTTGTGTGTTTTAAGATTGATATAATAAAAATTGATAACTTTAGTATTTTTTTCACTCACTAGTTTCTATTAATTAAATGCTTTCGCCCCGATTATTAAAAATAAATCACCGACTTAAGGTTGACGATCCAATGTATGTACCATGGTGAAATTAATATTTCATGGGATATGCTTCCATCATTGTTAAAATCTGCAGAGTTCCTAAAAATGAAAGATTTTTTGGAAGTTGCTAATAAGTACAATGATTCTGTGGAAGGCATACAGCAGAGAGCTTTAGATTATGATCGTCACGAAGTAGGGAAACTGATCATTGTTCACCTGGTTGCTGAAGGCCAACTGTCAGGTGAAAGTGTACATACAAGTGTATTGTCTTATTCAGTATCTAATGCTACTGTTAATTCTCACCTACCACTCACAATCTTGGATAGTGATAACAACAATCCTTTCATCAATTCAGGTGAATGTGTGCATTACAGTGTATTGTCAGTTTCTGATGCTACAGTTAATTCTCACCTGCCAGTCATGGCCTTGGGTAGTGATGACAACAAACCTTTTATCAATTCAGGTGAATGTGTGCATAACAGTGTATTGTCAGTTTCTGATGCTACAGTTAATTCTCAGCTGCCAGTCACAATCTTGGGTAGTGATGACATCAATCCTTTATTTTCTAGTTTTGTTATGTCATCTGAGTCAACCATTTCTTCTGTAGTTGCTAGGGATGTCAATCCAGATTACTTAACATCTTTATCATCTTCTGTTTCTATGGTATCCCCTCTTGAATCTGATGTCAAGGTAGAAACGAAAGATTGCGCTGTCCATTTCACATCTTCTAATATATCAAATGTTTTACCTGTATTAATTGACTCGTATGTTCACAGAAGTTTTAGTGTAATATATGATGATACATCTGGTTTGACTAATATCCCAAGTTTAAGTGATCATCAAGATTTCGCAGTTAGCTACTATCAGTCTCATAGGGAACATGCATATTTTATACAGCCATATCCCAATGTATCTGATAGAAGCATGTGGAGTAGACTGTGTTGTGCAAGTTCTCTTGAAACAAATGAACGGACATTTTTATATGACTGTAATATATTTTATAATTTTGATCGGACCAAATTGTATAATCTATCTTTCAGAATTCCAATATGTTCTAATGTATTTTATGGAATAGAAAGTATGGGAGGGATTAAGAATGACAAAATATGAGAATTACAGAAATGAATATGTGCATGGAATAAATAGTGCAGAAATAGATACACACAGATTGCTGAGTGATATACTAAAGAATGTGAGAGAAGATCAGGGACAAAAACAAGCATCAGTGGTAGTAAACGATGTCAAGTTAAGAAGAAGCAAAAAGATGTTGTGCTGTATGGCAATTCTATAATTAAGGGTGTGAAGGATGGCAGAGTAATTAAAGTATGTTATCCAGGGTCAAAGATTAAGGATATAACTATATAACTGGGGCTGTGCAATTGCAGAAAGATAGACTGAGTGAGATTATTGCAGTTATAGGGACGAATCATCTAGGTAGCAAAAAAAGATTTTCTGTAAGACAGGATTTCAAGGATTTAATGATAGCAATGAATGCAAAGAGGGAGAGTGGAAAGATCATGAGTGTGCTACCACGATTTGATAGTGATGAAATGAACAGAAGAGCAATTATAGTAAATGGAATGATGTCAAGATTGCGTAAAAGCTTTTGCAAAGCAATGAAACTGAATATTCATTTTATGAATGTCTGGGATGAGTTTGATAAAAGGAAGGAGTATTTTAAGAGAGATGGTTTGCACTTAAATGGATTAGGAGCTTGGCATTTAGAACATTTATTAATAAAGGACAGAGTAAAGGGTCATAAACAGGGAAATGGGATTTGCTAGGGAGGCAGGTGATAGAGTCAGATGTAAACAGTACTGTAATTAATCGCTGTGAATTTGGGATTAATTGTTCGCAGGTGTTGTCTCATCAACTTCCTGCAGTTCAGTTCCGTTAATATAGTAAACAGCATGTGATGTCATCCTCCCGAAGTGCATCACCTTACACTTAGGTGATGTTAACAGTATATAGAATGGGCTAAGTCGCACACAGGGAGATTATGGGAGGAAGGGAGTATTGCAGTTTATGTATACTAATGCTCGAAGTATTAGGAATAAGTGTGACGAATTTTGTCATTACTTAGTACAACATGGCCAAAAATTATGGGAATTCGCGAAACTTGGTTAACCAAGAATGATATAGTTATTGGGATTGAATGTAAGGGGTACAATATTTTCAGGCAGGACAGAGATGACAGAATTGGGGGAGAGGTTTTATTAATGATAGACGAAACATTAAAGTCAAAAAAGATAGAAGTACCTCACTGTGACAGGTATGTAGAGCGCAGTTCATTAGAGGCTGTTTGGTGTGAGATAGAGATTAACAAGGCGAAATATGTAATTGGTTGTTGCTATAATCCAAGGGGAATAAGGGAGAATGTAGATAGCAAGTATTGGCAAATTAGCACGATGAGTGAAGGTCAAGTAATTATTATGGGGGATTTTAACTTTGGGGACATAGACTTTGGGAAGGAATGGTCACAAGGAACAAAGGAAATGGAGTTTATACAGTTGTTAAGAGATAATTACCTGAGACAGCATGTGATGGAAGGAACAAGAGACTCTAGAGTGTTAGATCTGGTCATAACATGGGAGAAAATATCAATAAGTAATTTAGTTACAATGTCTCCACTTGGGGAAAGGGATCATTTGGTCTTGACAAAGGCATATACTTCAATTTTCTTAGACTTAGCAAAGGCATTTGACAGGGTTCCACATGATAAGCTGATATTTAAGTTGCAACACATGGGTCTGGATGTCAAATTAGTCAACTGGATTCAGGATTGGCTTTCTGATAGGTATCAGAGAGTTGTGTATGGTGGAGCAGTTTCAAGGAGACAGAAGGTTACAAGTGGGGTCCCACAGGGCTCAGTACTAGGACCTATATTGTTTAACCTTTATATCAATGACATTGCCAGTGGATTGCAAGGGGATATTCAGTTGTTTGCAGATGATGCGAAGCTGGGAAGGATTATTAGTAATAGTGCAGATGTGGTAGCCCTGCAAGAGGATTTGAATAAGCTAGATAGATGGGCAAATGAATGGGGGTCTCAGTTTAATGCAGCAAAATGTAAGGTCTTGAGGTTTGGGAAACATGGATGGGATGCTGCATACTCTATGGGAGGAGTTATACTGGAGGACGTTGGGGAGACAAGAGATCTGGGGTTGATGATTGATAGAAACCTGAAATTTAGGGGACATATTGCAAAGGTGATGAAGGTGGTAACACAGAGGATTGCTGCAATTATGAGAAGGACACTGACCTGCAGAGATAAGAGGGTTATCATTCCGTTGTATAAGTCTCTGATCAGACCACACTTGGATTATTGTTCTCAGATTTGGTTTCCCAGGATTTGAAGGGGATAAATTAACTGTGGAAAAGATACAAAGACGGATGACAAAGATGGTCTCAGGACTGTACAAAGATAGTTATGAGAATCGGCTGAGGGAATGTGGACTGCAGATTTTGGCGGGTAGAAGAAGGAGAGGTGATATGATTGAGACTTTTAAACTGTTGAGAGGTGGTCAGAGGGTTGACACTGGGGAGTTCTTTCACTTGGTTGAACAGCGGGAAGGAATGATGACAAGAGGCCATCCCTGTAAGTTATGAAAGGAAACTGTGAGCAAGAGGGTGAGGAGTGGTTTCTTTGCATGGAGGGTGGTTGAGCCGTAGAATGCATTGCCTGATAGAGTGGTGAGGGCGAGAACGATCAATGAGTTTAATGATTGGTATGATAGACTTTGTGTTTCTTAGGGGGAACCACCCTTCGATGAGTCTTGACAGACTTTATGTTCTTAGGAAGGACCTCCCACGATGAGTCTTTTGACTCCACGGAGGCCTGAATAATAATAATAATAATATGTGGAATTACAAAGTTGGTGATTATGACAAGCTGAGAAGTCAGCTTTCAGCTGTACTATGGCATCAGAAATTCAAGGGGAGAGATGTTGATGGTGCGTGGGAGATTCTCAAGGAGTATTTGAAGAAAGCTGTATCAGACTGTATTCCCGGAGTCAGAAGGAGAAATGAAGTAGGAGTAAAATGGATGAATTATGCTATTAAACAGGAGTTGCAGATAAAGAAAAGGTTGTGGAGGACGTATAAAGAAAAAGGTGATGAGCGATCCAATGAGCAATATAAGGTACAGGCAAAGAGAGTAACCTGTATGGTAAGGAAAGCCAATGCTAATTATGACAGAAAGCTAGCTGATGAATCCAAAATAAACCCTAAAGAGTTCTTTCGCTATGTGGCTAGTAAAAGGAAGAATATCCATGGAAAGATGACTTTAAAAAGTGTTGATGGTAAGGAAATAACAGAAGCTAATCAAATAGTTGAGTTGCTTAGTGATCATTTCGCAAAAGTGTACCATCTTTGTAGTGATAGTGCAGTGTCAAATGTGCCACTGACTGATGAGAGTATAGAGATAGACGAAATTGAGGTGTTTATTATATTAAAGAACCTCAATGCTAACACTGCCATTGGGTTAGATGGCATATTGGCCCATGTGTTACGCGAATGTGCAAGAGAATTAGCAACTCCTCTAACGAGGATGTTTAATTTAAACCTCAGTTCTGGTAAAGTGCTAATAGAGTGGAAAGAGGGGGAAATAGTTCAATTGCACAAGGGAGGCCCTAAGACTGAGGTTGCAAAGTATAAGCCAATCAATCTGGAGTGGTGGTTAAGATTTTGGAGAAATTGGTTAAAATTAGAATTAAGGACTGGGTCGACAGCGATATGATACTTCATAAGGAGCAACATGGTTTTGTTAAGGGTAGGTCGTGCCTAAGTAATTTGCTTACTTTCTATAATAAAGTAACAGTGGAGTTGGATAAAGGAAATCCTTACTCAGTGATACTGCTTGACTTTGCAAAGGCTTTTGACAGGATTCCACATGGAACCCTGTTACATAAATTAGAGCAAATGAGTATGGATCCGAAGATGGTGATTTGGATTAAAGGATGGCTGGTGGACAGATATCAAAGAGTGGTTTACTGAGGAGCTGAGTCCAGGAAAAGGCAAGTGACTAGTGGTGTACCTCAGGGCTCAGTTCTTGGTCCTCTACTGTTTAATTTGTACATCAATGATATTGGAAATAACTTGAATGGAAATATCTACTTGTTTGCTGATGATGCAAAATTGGGAAGAGCGATAATCAATTCAAATGATGTGGATATTTAACAGGATGACTTAAATAGGCTGACGGTATGTACTGAGGTAAATGGCTGTCAGTTCAACGTGGCTAAGTGTAAGGTGATGCACTTCGGGAGGATGACATCACATGCTGTTTACTATATTAACGGAACTGAACTGCAGGAAGTTGATGAGACAGGAGACTTGGGAGATATTGTGGACAGAGAACTTAAGTTTAAAGGGCATATTGCAAAGATTGCCAAAACATAACATCAAATTATATGGTTGTTGAGGAACACACTAACAAGCAGGGATAGGGAAGTTATTGTTCCACTCTATAAGGCATTAATAAGGCCGCATTTGAACTATTGTGCACAGATCTGGTCGCCAGGATTTCTTGGAGAGGATTCAGAGGCGGGTTACAAAGATGGGAAGTTACCTATGAGGATAGATTGATGATCTGTGGGCTCCAAAAACTAGCTGATAGACATAGGAGAGGAGATATGATAGATGTATTTAAATTGTTAAAGGGATTTTACAGGATTGATACTGATGATATTTTTAAGACCAGTGCAGGATGTGAGAGAACGTGGGGCCATCCCTGGAGATTGTGTAAGATTGTGGTTAACAAGGGTGTTAGGATTATATTTTTTACTTGGAGGGTTCTGAATGGGTGGAATGCTTTGCCAGAGGTGGTTGTGAATGCTTCAACTGTGAATGAATTTAAGTTGAGGTATGACAGGTATTGTGTAAATAATGATTACTGTGTCAATGTCGGGTCTCTTGATGAGTCTTTTGACTCCATGGAGACACCGTTAAAATAATAATAATAGTAATAATAAATGTTGTGTGTGGCCCGCGAGTCTGAAAAGGTTGCCTACCCCTGTCATAAGGGACAGTCTTGAGCTAGCTATATCTGACTTTTAGAGACTCAGTTAAAATTCAATCTCCACTGGGGTTTTTTTTCTCCAACGGAGAAAATCACTGATTTTTCATCCCGTAATCATATTACAATCGACCTTAGAACCCACACTATTAAAAAAAAAACCACCATTAAACTTTATTAATAATATTGAACATTTAATTAAATTAATTAAATATATTAAACTTTTGAAAGTTAATTGTAATATAAAAAATAAATAAATCAGCTAATGCCTTTTATTCCTTATAGGGAGTAGGAGAGGCCTTTATACCCTATTTAGCTTTTGGAGACTGAGTGGGCAGTTCAATCTCCAGTTCAATCTGTCATAAGGATAGTCTTGAGCTAGCTATATCTGACTGGCTACCGGAGACGGACAATAAAACTTCCACCTCAGTCTTCGAAAACTTTTGGATACTGCAAAAATGGTTTGTCTGCTCCCTACATAAAATAAAAGCAGTTAGCGGATTTATTTATTTATTAAGCGGTTAGCGTATATATAGATTTCATTTTCTGAGTAGATGCGTAGGAGATGCCTTTAGACTGAGGAGGACAAGTCACTGTCCTTAGTAATCTTATTCCATAAATTATCTAAAGCCGTTTTCCTCCGTAATGGAGGAGTAGGAGGTAGAGGAACAATACCACAAAATATTAGGATCGAGTAACCTACTCTTGATCATATTATTCCAGAGATAAATCTCGTGGCTTCATTCAGAAGGACATCGATCAGTAATATGTGAGCACTATTAAGGAACACTGAAGAAACAGTATTCTCTGCGAGAAAACACTAATGAGAAAGATAGTGTTCGTAATTTACTAATATCTGCATCTCCTGAAGGGCCTACTAGTTTCTACAAGATGTTATTGCGCATTTTTATATCCCACAATCTTTGTCAAATAATTTTTGAAAGTCGAGCATCTTTCAAGAGTCACTACAAGATATTTTGGATTTCCATCGTATTCTACCATGCAGTTTCTCAAGTTCACTTTAGGAGCATAGTTTTATTTGCAATTAACTAAATGGAAAGCAGGACTTCATTTTCTGCAGATTTCATAATAATCGTTACTGTGTAAAATAATTGTCAATTTTGATAGGTCCTCTGTTAGCATATTCTCTGTAACTTGAAAGGAATTTCAAATGTCCAAGAATTTCGGGATTGTACCATCTCATCAAACAGTGTTAGAAGCAGTTCAAAGATACACAAAAATCATTTTTAATATAGTTAGCCAAAGCGAGCTTGATTCCAGCATCTTGTCATAGGCTTAAATTCAGCTTACTTTTTGGGTATCTTGCTGTAGATAATTGGAGAAATTATATTATACAGCAATCCATCAAGACGTTTTAGACAGATATTTAACAAAGCTATCGATAACTTCTAAGAAGAGGTAGGTCTTTCCAAGTTTTTTAATATAGAAATTATTTTTGATCTCTTAAAGAGTTTTGGTAAATTGTCCTTTCCCTGGGATGTCGTAATTCATATTACTCACTCATTTGGGATACAGGTCTTTATGAATTCTAAATATAGTCCATCTAGGCCTGATGCTATCCCATTTCAGGGATTCAATAGCCTGTACAAATTCTAGAGATGTGAAAGCATGGAAGGTATAATTGATGGATAGTATCTCTCTTCGATTTCAGCCTTACCTTCATCTTTCTTGTGGCACAATTTTCATGTGGATAAGTTCTTAGGAGGGCGGTATATTGTGTCATGTCATAAAAAATTAGAATAGCTTTCCATGAAAGTCGAACAGTTAATGTCAACAAAACCACAGCTGTTAGGACTTCTAAAGAACAAGCATGTTCTGAACTTTTGAATGGATCTACAGTAGCCAAGAAATGAAGTACATTTGCAGCTTGTATAATTTTACAGGGATTCTCTAATAAGACTTACTTTTCATAAACAAAAATGAGCATCTTTACTTGTTATTTTCATCAGTTAATCTTATTTCTAATGTTAATCATACACAAAAAATAGCAAAGTCAGTTGTAGCATTATTGCTATGGTTTTAATTTTAAATAATGCATGAAGGCTGCTTTAGAGATCACTCACTAACAGAATGTTATGTCACATTCTTAAGTGACAAGTGCAGATTTAAATTACACATATATTACATATATCATTAACCTAAGTTAATCAGGTATTGTTTGACGTTGGTTAATATCTTCTTTAATACATGGCACTATGGTAGTCCTAATCATTGCCAGTGTGTCCAAAGCTATTTGGGGTTTGATGTATGTTTCACCATTCTTTGTCATTTCTGTGCCCATTTCCAGGAGACTCAAACCTTGCAATCTCTTTCCACACTATCATTTTTACACCTACCATTCTTGAATTAGCCATTTTCTTTTTATAACACCCATTGTAAAAGGCATTAAGTTTTTAATCTTTCTACTGTTATCCATTACGCAAATGTCCAAAAAAACGTTTCCTTTAAATTATTTTCCTAATTGGATTCTCTTTGCAGTTTAATTTAATATGCGATAGTTTGCCTTTACCTTTTTCACCAATCCTATTCGAAGCCGTTCTAAAACATAGTTTCGAGGACCATAAATTTACTTGTGAATGTGGATGTTTCCAGCGGTCTCATAACTTTCACTGATTACTTTTTCATATATATATATATATATATATATATATATGGGCTTCGGACCTAATGTCCAATCCTCACCTTCTCGTGGTGCACCCTGTTGGGTATCTACTTGGATACTGAACGAACGAGGATGGGCTGGCAATTTGGGATTTAGCGGACCAAATTGTATTCTTATCGGTTAAACCAAAATAAAAAATGATGGTACAACATGACAAAATTTCATGTCGGCTGGGGCGTCGCCCGGGTAAACAAGGCCCCCATTGTTTTCGCCAGGGAACCAGGGCGAACAGCGAAAAGTCAGCTACTGGAACAAATCTGAAATCAAACCCCAACTCAACATCACCAGAGTTAAAGATCGGTACTATCAACGTAAGAAGCCTGAATGGCAAAGAAGTGGAGCTAGCTGAGGAATTAGATAAGTACCAGATCGACATAACAGGGGTGACTGAAACAAAAAAGACCAAACCTGGTGAGATCTTTCTGAGCAATAAATACAAAATGTTATATTCAGGCAATGGCAATCAAGAAAAAGAAGGTGTAGCCATACTATTCAACACAAAATACGAGGCTAATCTTCTTGAATGGCAGTCAGCCTCAAGTAGAGTAATGTGGGCAAAGATCAGAATGGGGAACTGGACAATGAGACTTATTTGTGCCTATGGTCCCACAAAAGGTTCTAATAAGGTAGAAGTGGAGGAATTTTTTGATGCTTTAGAAAAAGCAACTGACACAATGAAAAAGGAAAAGTTGGTCCTTGTTGGGGTCTAAATAGCAGAGTAGGAAATGATTGTGAGACATACAAAAATATTTTGAGAAAAGAGCAAAGCTAATAATAATGGCAAATATCTGTTGGATTTCTGCTCAGGACATGGACTGGTTATTACTAACACCATGTTCCAACATAAAAATTTGCACAAATTCACATGGAGAGAAGAGGCAAGGAATAAGAAAATTGTCATTGACTATGTTATTGTTGATAGTGATGTTTTCTTCCTGGTGCAGGACACCAGAGTGTACAGAGGATTTGAAATTGGAAGTGATCACTATTTAGACTTGAGCAGGATAAAATTGAATTTCATATTGAAAAGAATAACATGTAAGAAAGTTTTAAAGCGAATAAAAGTTGAGCAGCTCTCAGATGTGAACTGTAGGCTATAATACACAAAGATTATTGAAGAAAAAATGAAAGAGTTTGAGAACAGGAATCAAACCTTGGAGATTCAGTGGCAAACTCTGAAGAAAACATTGATTGATTCTGCCAGAGAGGCATGTGGCGAGGTTATCTGTAAGGATAAAAAAAATCAGAACTCCCTGGTGGACACAGGAAGTTAAAGAGGCATTGAAGGAAAAGAAGAACGCATACCAAAAGTTCCTGTCAAATAAGTCAGCTTATGCTCTTAGAGAATATAGAGACAAATGCAAGAATGCTAAACACTGTGTAAAACAAGCTAAACAAAAGTCATGGGAGGACTTTGGCAAGAATATAGAAAATAAATATCAAGAAGGTGGCAAAATATTCTGGAGGTTGTTGAAGAAGCTTAAGAATGGAGGAAAGAGTGCTGTAAAAGGAATTAGAGATGATAAAAGTGACATAAAAACGGGAGAAAAAGATATCCTTGAAGTATGCAGTAATTACTTTGAAAAATTGCTAAATGAAACAAGCAGTGATGACAGCACAGTGGTAAAAAACACTGACCAGGCATGCAGTCAGGAATACATATCCATACTAGAAGTAGAAAAAGCCATCAAAGGCTTGAAATGTGGAAAGGCAGCAGGAGTAGATGATATTCGACCAGAAATGCTGAAGAATGGTGGTATAAGAGTCTTACAGTGGATGCACTGCATAGTTCAGAAAGCCTGGAAAGAGTGACGAATTCCCGATGACTGGACTAGAGATCTTATAGTACCTATATATAAAAAGGGAAATAAAAGTGGATGTGAGAAATACAGATGTATTTTCCTACTGAATGTTCCTGGCAAGATCTATGCAAGTATACTTGAGAAACGGTTGAGAAGAATTGTGGAAGAAAAGCTTGGTGAAGAACAAGCTGGATTCAGGCCAAATAGAGGCTGTCAGGATCAGATCTTCACTTTACGACAAATAGTCGAGAAAGCATGGGAATATAACAAAGATCTGTATTTAAGTTTTGTCGATCTGGAAAAGGCATATGGCAAGATGCCAAGAGAGAAGCTATTCAATACGCTGCAGTTATATGGTGTCAATGGGGCATTATATCAAGCAATACTTAGTCTTTATTTCAGTTGTAAGCCAGCAGTTAGAATTGAAGGAAGTACAGGAAGATGGTTTAATGTTAAATCTGGTGTGAGACAAGGATGTACATTATCCCCTCTGTTATTCATTATCTATATGGATCACATTATGAAGGAAAGTGGTATTAAACATGATAACCAAATTGGAGATGTTAATGTCAGCTCTTTGCTTTATGCAGATGATGTTATACTTCTAAATAAATCTGCTACAAGTCTGCAAGATTCTCTGACTAAATTGAATAGCTGTTGTAATAGATATGGTATGAAGGTCAGCAATAAAAAGACAAAGACAATGAAAATAGGCAGAATCATTGAAAATATCAACTGTGTTGTGAATGGAACCTGTGGAACAAGTAAAACATTTCAGCTATTTAGGCACGATTTTTACTGAAGATGGTAAATTAAATATAGAAATAGACAACAGAATCAGCAAAGCTGGTATGGTGGGAAGTCAATTGAATAAATTCATATGGAATAAGAGAGAAATTAGTTCGAACACTAAATTAGCTGTGTACAAGACAGTGTTCAAACCAGTTTTAACTTATGGATCTGAGAGCTGGGTCAGAAGTAAAACACTTGACCAAAGACTAGAGACCGGATATGAGAGTCCTGAGAAAGATTAGAGGCGTGAACAGATGGCATCAATGGCAATATCATATTAAAAATGAGGATATTAGGAAAGAACTTGGCATTGTCAGCATCCAGGAATGCGTTAGCAGAGCTAATCTCAGGTGGTATGGTCACTTAAACAGAATGGACGAGGAAAGATTAGCAAAACAAGTGTTCTCTGCCAGGTTGGCAGGAAAATGACCCAGAGGAAGACCAAGATATAGGTGGATTGATACGGTACAAAGTGCTTTAGACGATAGAAATATAAGATCTGATAATGCTTGAGTGTTGACAAATAACAGGCTGATTTGGAGGAAAATTGTAGATAGGAAATTAATAATGATGTAATTTTTTTTCATGTAGTACTATCATATCCTGTATACCCCTTCAGGGTACATGGCAGGAATTTGATGATGATGATGATGATATATTGTCCATTGTTGTAAGTTTACTTTATTTTTTATCCGATTTCTTATCTTTTTTTATAGTTTAAATAGCGCGTGTTATTCAATGCATAACACGCGCAGGTCAATGAATACATCTTCTTATGGAGGTGTATTCATTGACTTTTATTCATCCCCTCTGCGAATATCAGTTTGTTTTATAGATGTTGACTATTAACCCGATATCTATTTCCTCCTTTAGTTCTGAATTGTTCTTTCTAGTTCTTCTTCACCTTTAATAATGGCTATATCCTTTACAAACAATTGTTTATTTTCATACATTGAAATTTTGATTATATTTATCCTTTATGACACCACTATACTTTTGTGTAACGCAAGTTATGATCGACTGAATCTGTGTTTTGTAGATAATGCGTAGCTGGCTAATTCGGATTCTGAAAAGTATGCTTGATATTCTTCAAGACGAATTTGTGCAGAACAATCAGTTTGTTCATAACAACATAAGCTGCAGAAGCAGGGGATTCTATAAAGTCCAGGATAAGATAGAGGAGGATATTTGTATTAAGGTGAGAAAAGGGAGGTGTTATGTTTGAAAACTAGACAGAAAGGGATTTGAAGTGAATCTGAGAATGAAGGCTTGCTATTTTTCCTGAAAGTCTTAACATATGGAATAGAAATGCTGCTAATTTTCTCTTGAGGCGGGTTAAGACGACGGCCATAGTTATTGATTAGTTTATCGATAGTTTTTGAATTATACAATACCATTAGAGATAAAAGTTGGCTCTGATAATAAACAGTTCCTTGTTTAGAAGAGAATCTGTAGAACGTATTTTGTGAGCTCTGTCGACTAAAGACATGATTACACCATATTTGCGACAAGTATGATGTTAGTTGGAATCAATGTAGTTACGGGTATGAATTGGTTTTCTATATACTGAGAACTTAAGAACTTTAGCCTACCATTTGGTTGACGTAGAATGAGAACATCCAGAAAAGGTAAAAAATTGTTGTAGTCTACTTCCAGGGTAAATTTGATTCTTGGGTTTTCTGAATTATATTTTCAAGAAATTTATGAAAGTTGGACAAGGACGAGTTCCATACAGCAAACACATCATCAATATATCTGTACTAAATCGATGGGTTAGGTGAAAAAAACGTCCAGAATATTTTTGTTTGAAATGTTCCATGAAATAATTACTAAGTTGGTGAAAGGGGGGAGACCTATAACTGTTCTCTCTATACAAAATGTTTATACAGTTTGTTCTGAAAGCTAAAGTATCCTATATTAATGACAAAGTCAAATAATTTTACAATATCAGGAAGAAAGTTATTATGAAGTAATTCAATCGTATATGTCAGAGGGATATTTGTAAAGAGAGATACTATATGAAAACTTACTAGAAAATCTTTGGGGTGTAAGTATAATCCTGAAAATTTACTCTTAAAATCTAAATCTTCTTCTTCTTCTTCTTCTGCAGCTTCTCCCACTTAAGTGGGGTCACTGTTTATTATCAGTCTCCTCCACACCTTCCTGTCTTGGGCTGTCACCACATCCAAGTTCTTCATCTTCAAGTCCTCTTCTACCAGCTCCCTCCATCTCTTCTTTGGCCGCCCACGCTTCCGCCTTCCTTGCACATCCATCTGCATGACCCTTCTTCCCACATATTCGTCCTCCCTCCTCATCACATGACCAAACCATCTCAACCTTGCCTCCTGTATTTTCGCTCCTAAGTTCGTAACTTTCACTGTTCCCCTGACATAGTCATTTCTCAGATGATCCTTTCTGGTCACACCGCACATCCACCTAAGCATTCTCATCTCTGCTACTTCCATCCTGCTAATGTTATTTTTCCTCAGGGCCACAGTTTCTATAGCATATGTCATAGCTGGCCTCACTACTGTCCTATAAATTTTGCCTTTCAGATTGATCGGCACCCTCTTATCACATAACACTCCAGGCATCTCCCTCCAGTTCCTCCAACCTGCTTGTATCCTGCATCCCACTTCCTTCTCACCTCCTCCATCTTCTTCCACTGTCGAACCTAAGTATCTAAAGTCTCTCACCTTCCTGATGACATTTCCTTCCAGCTCCAGGTCTGTCTCCTGGCCACCGCCCACTGCGCAACACATATACTCTGTCTTACTTCTGCTCACTCTCATACCTCTCTCTTCCAGTACTTTTCTCCATCTTTCCAGTTTAGTTTCCGCTTCTTCTCTTGAATCTACACACAGCAAGATGTCATCTGCATACAGCATTGTCCAAGGTGCATCTTCTCTCACCTCCTCTGTTACCACCTCCATCACAATATTAAACAGAAACGGACTTAATGCTGACCCTTGATGCAAGCCAACTGTTACTTGAAAACTTTCTGTCTGTCCCAAACAGGTCCGAACACTTGTCTTCTTCATATTTCTGTACATTTCCTGCACCAACCTGACATATTTCTCCGGCACCTTCTTCTCCCTCAGACACCTCCAGACTTCTTGCCTTGGCACTCTATCGTATGCTTTCTCCAGATCAATAAATACCAGATGTAGCTCCCTTTGTTTCTCTCGATATTTTTCCATCATCTGTCGTAACCCAAAGATAGCATCTGTTATTGATCTACCAGGCATGAAGCCAAATTGTTCCTTTGCAATCTCCACCTCCTCCCTCAATCTACCATCAAGAATCCTTTCTAGGATCTTCATTGTGTGGGACATCAACTTTATTCCTCTGTAATTTTTACAGTCTTGTGCATCCCCTTTACCCTTGTAGATGGGAACAAGAGTACTCTCCCTCCATTCCTCGGGTATATTTTCCTGTTGGCAAACTTTCATGAACAGGTCCCACAGCAGGTCAATTCCCTCTTCCCCCAGTGCCTTCCATGCCTCCACTGGAATTCTGTCGGGGCCCACCGCTTTTCCATTCCTCATCCTCTTCATGGCCTCCGTCACTTCCATTCTACTGATGTTCTGCACCATCCCCTCAGAAGGCTGCCCATTTCCTCTGTGAGTCCTTGCATTTTCCTCATTCAGAAGTCCCTCAAAGTATATTTTCCATCTGTTTCTTATGGCCACATCCCTCCATAATGCTCTTCCTTCAGCTTCTTTGATCTGCCTCACATGTAAGATGTCCTTAGCTGCTTTAATTCTACATTTCGCTAGTTGGTAAATTTTTCTATGTCCTTCCTTTGTTTCTAATTGATCATACAGATCTTGATATGCCATGGCATTCGCCTGTGCCACAACTCTCTTGGCTTCTTGCTTTCTCTCTTTGTACACCTCTCTGTCCTCTTCCACTCTTGACTCATCCCACTTCTGCTTTGCCTTCCTCTTAGCTGTCACTGCCACTTGTACATCATTATTCCACCACCAACCCTCCTTCTGCTCTCTAATCTTTCCAGATGTCTCACCAAGCACCTCGATTGCACAGCTCAGGATTACTTTTGAATTATGTTTCCACCAATCTTGTACACTTTCCAGTCCATCCGAAATCCTCTCTAACACTCTCTCCCTAAAATGATTCCTCACACTCTCTTCTTTTAAGCGAAACCACTTAATTGTCTTCATCCCATGGCAACCAGAAGTTCTTATCTTCGATCTTAATTTAAAGTCTGCGCACAGCAGTCGGTGTTGTTGTGCTACTTGATCTGTTAGAATTACCTTACAATTTGTCACAACCTTAAGATGTTTTCTTCTAGTCAAAATGTAATCAATTTGTGAGCTGTTGTTACCACTTCTAAATGTTATCAAATGTTCTTCCCTCTTGAAGAAAAACGAGTTCACAATTGCCAGATCAAACGCTACTGCAAAGTCCACAACCCTCTCTCCTTCCTGGTTCATCATTCCCACTCCGTGGCCATCATGCACCCTTTCACAGTCTCTATTCTGTCTTCCTATGTGCCCGTTCAAGTCTCCTCCGACAATCACCATCTCATTTTCTTCCAATTCCCTCATTTCTTCATCTAACACGTTCCAGAACTCATCTTTTTCCTCTGCTGTACAACCAACTTGCGGGGCATATACACATAATACGACCACCCGCTCTTCTCCAAGACCCAATTTCATTCGCACGATCCTGTCGTTCCTTCTACCCACATCCAGTACTTCACCCTTCATTCTGCCACACACAACAATTCCTACACCATTTCTTCCCTCGTTATTCGCTCCAGAGTAGAACAATTTATATCCATCTCCCAGTTCCTTTGCCTTTCCCCTTTCCACCTTGTCTCCTGCACACATAAAATGTCCAACTTCCTCTTCCTCATCATGTCTGCCACCTCTCTTCCCCTTCCAGTCATGCTTCCAACATTCAGTGTTCCCACTCGCAACATCCTCTCCACCTGCTGGGCTCGCTTCTTTAACCGCACCCGCCCTTGATGAGGTAACCCTCCTCCACTTCTCACAGCTGTAGGGCGATGTGGCTGCGCGTCGCTTAAGGGGTACGCCCTAGCCCTTATATCATTTTCTCTTCGACTCATAATCATAGTTTGAGTTGGCACTGAAGTTTTACGACCGGATGCCCTTCCTGACATCAACCCTCGCATTTATCCGGGCTTGGGACCGACACCTATTGAGGCTAGCTTGCCTCCTTCGGTGGCTGCATAAGACGAAATGACTTAGCAAGATAGGAAAGACTCACCCCTAGCCTTCGAATACTCTAATAGCATCAGGGGGAAGGAGCAAGGAGAGGAGAAAGAAGCAAAGAAAGAAGAGGAGGGACCAGTCTACAGAATAATATATCAGATATATATTACATGAAGTAAGGCATGGTCCAGCATCAGGTACCTCGGGTTTGCCATGCCCGTACTCACTAAAGTGAGCCCTTGAGGATTCTTAAAATCTAAATCTAAATCTAGTAAATGCAGAAAGATAAGATAGGTATTTTGAGACTATACGTCGGATAACCTATGCAGTTCACAATAGGTCTTAATGGTATATTTTATTATGCAACTTAGGAAGACCATACAGTCTTGGTGCAAAAGCATGATGCCCGTTTAGCCTTTTTACCGTTTCTTTATCCCAGTAATGAACTTCGTCCAAGAGGCTGTTAAGATGAAGAAACAGTAAAAATTCTAAAAGTTCTGCATCCCTATTCACTTATCACAAAAATGTATGAAATGGGCCAGAGTCATGTCAGCTGAACCCAAGCCCATTGAGGATGGTATTGTTTACAAATTAGACCCAATTTTCTCTATAAAGCGATGCGAGGCGTGATTGAACCATGGATACGTTATAATTCCTGTAATATAATATAATATCAGTGACAGAGACTCTTATGACGGAGGTAGTGTGATGGTTTGCGGAAGCATCTCGTTGGATAGCCACACCAACCTTCATGCACGTCCAAACGAACCATGAACACAAATTAATGAGATGAGTTCCTGGAACTCCCATTGCATCCTTATGCACCCGCATATGGACTGGCCAGTCAATCTCCTAGATAGACATATTGCTGCCTTCAACCCTCTGCTCAAAACATTAATGAACTTAGTACAGCATTTCAAGAGCAATTGTTCTTATTACTAACTGAGCACCTGGACACCATTATCAACAGTATTAAACATTTTCTTGAGAACTGTACTGTTCGAAGGCATAATCCCATTCCTTATTGAACACCTTCACAATCTCATTTGGACCTCATCTTTTTTTACCATTGTCTTCATGTATCCATTTATTACTAAATTAAACTATTTATTTATAATTTTCGTGGGCCATTCTTTTACATCTCATACCATACCATATTGCTTTTCAATATATTGCATAGAAATTCACAATACATGATTTATTATTCATCATTATTTTGCTCTTTGTTCCTTAATTTATGGAAATCAGCTTAAATCCAAGTTACTTAAGATGAGAAACTTGCAAGCAGGCATGTGTCACACGGATAAATTTCTGGTGTTTTTTTCAGATGACATTACAGAGAAATGTGCAGTCAATGTGTTAATAACAGTAATATTGCCTGACATTTTATCCCTAATCACAAATGAAATAGCATATGGTGCTTTCACTCTAATGAAAAAAAAAGAGGTAAATAAATGTTTTATTCCATCTATTCCTTTTGGGAAAGGAATAGATGGAACCTATTCAGCGCCATCTCTATTTTCGAATAACAACCAGCGGTTAATTTCTTTCTTTCCTTGAAGCATTAACTGATGGTTAACTGATCTAGCAGTAAATTGGAACTTTTCGGCGCACGCACACACACACACACACACACACACACACACACACACACACACACACACACACACACACACACACACACACACACACACACACACACACACACACACACACACACACACACACACACACACACACACACACACACACACACACACAGAGAGAGAGAGAAAGAGAGAGAGAGAGAGAAATGGCAAACTTCTGCCTGCTGCTGGCACTATTTCCTAACTTTCACATATTTCCCGTCATGGAGTGTTTATATATATATGCCAGTTTAAAAACCCAAGTTTCCGCTAAGAAACCGTAGTCTCGTGCTAGAATTCGGCTAACTCGGGGTTCTGTTGAAGAAAGGCGCAAAAAAATTTTCTTTAGTTCATGAATAGTATCAAACATAGAACTGTCTTTTTTTCAGCTGCCTAGTGGTATGGATGCAAACCACATTTTTATAGTTTCATCACTCACTCACATTTTTTACGCTCTAACATTCTGAAAATCCGAATAAAGCTAGTCTTAACTTGTCGCTATTGTCGAGTCTTCCTGCAATTCCTTCCAGGGTTTATCGTACATATTCTTTTGTGTTTTCAAACTACAGTGATTCCTCGACATACACCGGTTCGAAGATCCGTTCATGATCCCATAAGGGAATAAATAACATTTTGACTCTAAGTTCGAATAAGACGCAAGCGAGGGTAAAATAAAAAGGTTGGTTTCTATTTAGCAACAATGCATCATGCGCATTCAGTAATATGCGTTAAAGGTCTAGTAATTCTGGAATCTATGAAACAAAAACATAGTTAATCTAAAGGATAATGTATTTGTGTATATGTGTGTGTTATTTTTCATTATATTTTCTAATCGATTGCTATGAATAGTGACTGAAAAAGGAAGTTCAATCTCTCCTCTGCAACGCCACAATAATTTTAACTTGACATGATATTCCATCACAAAACTGTCCAAAGCGTCTGAAGAAAACATGAAAAGTAAGTTTTTTCTTTCTAATCGTGCCTAATAAAATTGTTATGATTATACGAAAAATCGTATACTCATAATGTTCCCTTTTAGTCAGAAAAGTAAGTTATAGATTACACCCATGGAGTGAATCTTTGTGCACGAGGCACAAAGTTTCACTCCGTAAATATTAAGTTGAAGAGCTAAGATAGGATTCAAATGTCCTGATGATTTACATACACAATGTCTGTCTAAAAGCTAAGAACAAACTACATTTTTATCTGTATATAAAAAAATTCATAACCCACATTTTATCCATATACACCCATATATGGATAAAAAAAATTGCGAACATACTAATAAATTATATTACGCAAAAATGGGTTCTAAATTCTGAACAAATTAAATTACAATATGGTTTTGACAAATGTTACAAATTTCCTAAGGACGTAGTTAAAGAATTAATGCACAGTGTTTACAGAAAACTATGCGGATAGACATTTCAGTTTTTAATGCAATATGTCTACCCTGAAGTGCAATGAAGCTCTCACAGTTGTACCATGCTTAGCACTAAGTGATTCAGGAGATCATGTGGCAAATTGATCCACTCTTCCTACACAGCTACGACAATTCTGAAGGGGATTTCGAGTAGCAGTGCGTCTCCCTATATCGTCCCAAATGTGTGCAATAGAGTTGAGATCTGGGGAGCGTGCTGTCCACTCAATTCGATTGATATCCTCGGTCGCCAGAAGAATCTCAACTGCTCGTGTACAATGTTGTGTTGCATTGCCATACATAAAAATGAATTCTTCGCCTACAGCATCACGGAAGAATCGAATATGACATTGGAGATATTCTTTGCAATATCGTTCACTAGCCATGATCCACTTTTCCAGCACTTGTAGCTCTGTGGGTCCATTAAGCCTTATGCCTACCCACACCAATACTCCAGCACCGCTTTATTTATCCCTTTCGAATACATTCTCGCGATATTAGCGGCACCACTTTTACTGCAGATCAAGTGTCGTCTAGAATCGAAAGAAAGACTAAAACGATTATCATCTGCAAAGAGTTAGCCCATTGGTTCACATTTTATGGATACAATACTGAACCTGTGCAGCTCAGAGCATGTGGAGTTTGCACACCACGGCACTTGACCGCACGAAGAAAGACTTGGTCGCAAATCTAGTCAGCGACTACAGGAAATTTTGCTAAGCTTTGTTTCGACCGGTTCCCGAGTTAGTCGATCTCTGGCAAGGGCAATCGGTTTTTTTCTACCTGAAACTCGAGTTTTTCGTCCTGTAAGCTCAAGAAAATCGACCGTAGAACCCACACTATTTCAGACATTAAATAGATTGTGTTAGGGACCGATGGCGGCAATTGTTGAGCTGTCTCTTCACTGCATGCTGCTTAATTAATGATATCTCCGATTGGCTACCAGTGGTGGTTGAATTGCTCACTCAGTCTCCAAAAGTTAGAGAGGACTAAAATGTCCTCGCCATTTTCATTTTTTTTTTAACTCCACTGAAATGTGCTCTGCGATGAGTTGTGGATGAAGGGATGCTGATTGCAGGTCTTCGAACGCATTATCCTAATTGTCGCAGACATCTTGCCACACTTTGTCGAGATATCTGCTTATGTGTGCTTGAATGGAGACGACTTGCAAGCTGACTTGAAGTGGGAGATCGATTACGCTTTGCTGTCATAATCAAAAAATGCGTTTTTCATGCTCCAGGGTAGAGAGAGAGAGAGAGAGAGAAAAAAAGGGCGACTTCTTAGTAAACGTCTGGAACATATTCCACTGATTTGAAACGCTTCCCAGAGGTTGGATCAAAGCTATGTGAGATTCTAGACCATCTGGCAATATCAGTAATTTGCCGCTTTCTTCAAGCTTCCTAATAATTCTTCCCAGCTTGAAATCATCCAGTGATGTCTTTAATCCATTATAAGATGTTCAAGTTTGCAACTTTATTCTTTAGAAAAGAGCTACCATTAAACAAAATTCGCTTAGAACAGTTTTTACCTTTTATTCTATTGAGTGCTACCTCGTAACCCCCTTGTGAGCGATTCGAAAATTTCAATGTGGATCCACTTTCTACAAGAAATCGTCGTTTATACAAATTGCCACAAACTGATTCTTCTGAGTTTGCGTTTGTAATCTTCAGAAATAGTGCACATTCGAAAGAAAAGACTTCAAGAAGTTTCCAAAAAATACAACATTTGAAGATCAAGCCTGTGTAGCTCGTTTTCACACCCGAGCGCTTGACCACACTAAGGAAGACTTGCTTTCGAATCTAGTCGGCGACTTGACGTTCCAAATGAATTTTTCAAAGCCTTTTTTCTACCGGTTCCCGAGTTAGTCGATCTCTGGCATGGGCAAGTGGATTTTTCTCCAGGAAATTTTGGTTTTTAGTCCCGTAAACTCAAGAAAATCGATAGCAGAACCCACATTATCTCAGACATTAAATATATTGTGTTTGGGTTAGGGACCACAAGATGGCAGCACTTGTTGAGCTCTCTTCACTGTGTGCGCTTAATTAGTGATAGCTTTGGGCCAGTTATCTCTGATTGGGTACCAGTGGAGATTGAACTGCCCACTCAGTCTCCAAACGTTAGGTAGGGCTGAAACGGTCCAGCTACTCCCTATATATAAATGAAAAGGCATTAGCTTTATTATTATTATTATATCAAACCTACCTTGAGTCTTAGAGCTTATGCATGTTTTAATGCAGAACAATCTAACTTTATGGGACTGGCTTTCTGTTAAAGAATTCCAAATAACTATCCATCACGTTTTGAAGAGAATCGAAACTGGTACGCTTCAGTATATGGGAACGTTCCCTTTTCGCTTGCAGCTGCACTGCAAAGGCACTAGAATCTTATCCATACTTATTAGAATATGTAAAAAACTGGATAATTAAAATATAGCAAACATTATTTTCTAAAAATGTGTCCATGAGTCACGTGACTGAAGCGTATTCGAAGAAAAATTTTTACTCGTTGATATGGCTGATCTAGTATGAACAATATGCTGGACTAAGTAGACGAAATACAGTAATGGACGTTTAAAACTCAGATCGAAGTGTTGTTCAGAAAGGTATTGCTTTGATTGGAACCATTCCTGTATACTGGTCCTTACCAAATTTCTAAAATCCTTATCAGAATTTCAGAGATAATGATAGGTCGATGGATTGCTTTTTGCATCAACCCTCAGCAAGGGGACTATCATACATTGTTTCCATTCATTTTGTAATCTAGGTCAAGGACCTGTGGACTTGAATTAAATATACCCTTAGTTTACATGCTTTATTATTAAAAAAAAAAACCAGCTAACGCCTTTTTATTCCCGTATACGGGGAGTAGGCGAGGCCATTTAGCCCTATCTAACTTTTGGAGACTGAGTGGGCAGTTCAATCTCCACTGGTTCCAATCAGAGATAGATGGCCCAAGGCTATCACTAATTAAGCGGTACTCAGTGAAGAGAGACGGCTCAAATGTGCCGCCATCTCGTGGTCCCTAACCCTAACACAATATATTTAATGTCTGAAATAATGTGGGTTCTACGGTCGATTTTCTTGAGTTTACAGGACGAAAAACCCGAGTTTCCGGGAGGAAAAACCTGCTTGCCCGTGCCAGAGATCGACTAACTCGGGAACCGGTCGAAAAAAGGCTTAGAAAAATTTCCTCTAGTCGCCGACTAGACTCGAAACCAAGTCTTCCTTCGTGCGGCCAAGCGCCGTGGTTGGCAAACGCCAAATCCACTGATGAGCTACACAGGTGCTTTATTATTATTATTATTATTATTATTATTATTATTATTATTATTATTATTATTATTATTATTATTATTATTATTATTAGAGGCGTGTGCAGCTCAGTGGATTTGGCGCTTGCGTTCTCTTCACTACAAAGACACTAGAACCAAGCGTCCTATGCGCTTGGTCGCTTGAATTTAGACTTAGACATGTTGATGTCTAGTCGCCGACTGGAGGAACTTTTTCTAAGCCTATCTTCGACCAGTTCCCGAGTTAGTCCATATCTGGCACGGGCAAGCGAGTTTTTTCTCCCGGAAACTCCGGTTTTTCGTCTCGAAAACTCAGGGAAATCGACCATAGTACTTAGATTATTTTCAGACAGTAACATATCCTGTTATGGTTAGGTACCAAGAGGTGGTAGCACTTGTTTGCCGGTCTCTTCGTGAGTGACCGCCTATAATTAGTCATAGACATGGGCCAGCTATCTTCGATTGGATACCGGCAGAGATTGAACTGCCCACTCAGTCTCCAAAAGCTAGATAGGCATAAAGGCTTCAACTATCCCCTATAAGGGAATAAAAGGCGTTAGCTGATTTATTTTATTATTATTATTATTATACGGGTATCTTCATGTATTCCGAAAAGTAATCGCGGGAGACCCAATCTATACAGACAATCTAGCATAGCTCTCCTTGAACCCAAAGGAGAGCTATGACTCACAACTGAATCTGGCAACCCATTCCATCCATTCAAAACTCTCCAAGCATTGAACTTCCTAGGATGAGCCCTGGTTCTGTTCCCTCTAGCCAACTGCTGAAACATTCCCTTCATCTATCCTATAAAATCCTTTAAGCAACTTAAATGTTTCTATCATGTCCCCTCTTTTTCTCCTATCAACCAACTTCTGCAATCCATACCTTCAATCTAACCTCATAGGGAACATTCTACAGGCCACACACCATCTTGGTCACTCGCCTCTGAATCCTCTCCACCACTTCTTCATTCTCATTAAACCCATCTATATACCATCTGTCCTTATAGTGAAATTTTTTCCAGATTATGAATCATTTCCTCATGCACCACTCTTCATCCAATCAAGTGTTATCACTGTGCTCGATGTTGATACACTAGATTAATGGACCAGTGTAATGAGCGCTAGTTATTTATACAATCGCATCTCTTTTAGTCACAAACATAACTCTTATGACGATATTTTTTTTTTGTTATTAACTGAATAGCCAATTTTTCTACTTCGAATTTGCTTACCATATAATATTCGTAAGTTTACTGATTAAATTTTATATATCTGTAATTTGAGCTTTAAAGACACTTTCGGATACTCCATCATTTAAGCATCTTTGTACTGTTTTTATACACTGCTAATATCCTTTCCATTCGATAAATGATACTGTGGGAATATCCATAGTATTCTAATGAATTTGTTATATTTTTAGCATTTATTCTTTTGTATGAAGAACATTCATATATTTATCAATTTCCCAGGTCAGTACGCATGATCAGCATCAATATCTGGTGGGAAAACATTCCCTTTCTGAAGTGATGCATATTCTGATACTGTGCTTAAATCTAACACTCTTTGACCTAGCTTTCTTTATGTTTTTTATGTGTGATTGAAAAAGTTGTCTTTAACAGCTGCTTAAATTCTCCTTCATTCTTATCCCGATTTTTTTCCCTTACTACCCAATGATTGCTTGGATTGGTTGGACACGTCTAAAACTCTCCTTTAAGTCATCCGCAATGATTACTCTTTTAGTACCCATATGAATAGTTTTACAATATATTTCATCGTCCGTAGCAACTGAACCACTAGATACATAGCATCGTTCCACCATATATTTCATCTTGTTCGCCGTCACTTGACAATTATATGGCATGAAAATCATTGCTTGATGGGGCAATATTCCTCTGATTACCTGGATGAGTTTCTATCCTAACAGGACTCAAATCATTTGATACCATTATTAATACTACACTCCTATCTTATGTCATCTATCATTCATTAAATTCTGTACCACTTCCACTTAATTCCAATTTCAATATATGACTTTTAGACCATGAATGCACTAAAACCAAGGTAACAGACAGACTTCAATTGTTCAAGATGCTTTTGGCATTTATGTATAGAAATAACAAATGCTAAAGAGACAATGATCAACGGTTATTCTACTGGAATAACCATTGTAACACTAAAGGAAAGAACAAATTACCTCCTAGCTTAATTCTATAGTCATATGTGCTGCGTCCATGTCCCAGTTGGGCAACTTTCTCTTTGCCTACTCTGATATATTCAAAAGTTCCGAACCCAATGTGCATTTCCAAACCTTAACTAGATTGATAATCGTACTCATTTGCAATCATATCATTATCACCCATAAACTCTCACCATTCCCCGAGTCATTATCTAGTTTCCGCAGCACTGTGCATTAGATCTCATTGCAATAAATATTCTCCAGTCTCCCGATTTCAAATTTATTCAAGCGTTGGCCTGTCTCTTAAGTAACTATTTCTACCATCAGATTCACTCTACATTTCCAAAAACCCTCAAATATTTCATTTACACAGTTTGCACACATTGAATCACTTGCTATTAAAACTCCTCTTCTTTAATTAATACGCTCATATCTTGGCAATAGCTAACAATTTTTACTTTCTTACGCTGCTTCCCCCCCTCCCCAGAGAATCATTTGATATCCTCTTTCCCAATTATACTTCTTGAAATAAGAATCCTTTATTTCTTAATATCATTTGATAAGTAATGGGATGCAACACGTGAAATCACACCACTCATCTATGGAATCTTTGGTCTGGTAAAATAATATATTTTTATTTGTTGCTTGGCTGTGAAATGATAATCTGATTTTATTATTAATATTATGGCTATTTTTGTTTTTTGATTTCGTTTTTTTTTGTTGTTTTTTTATTTTATTATTTCTTTTTTTTCAAATATGTTTTAATTGGCAAGAGTAAACAACTTAAGTGTAAATTTATTTAACGAAATAATAATAATCGAACTTATTTTCTAATTACGAAACCTATCTCCTTCATTTTTCTTGAGGGCGCTACTTTCTCTTTCAGTAACCACCCGTTGAAGAAGACGATTGTCGGCTCTGTTAGGTCTTTGTGAAAGAGACAAGATGGCTAACGAAGAAGGTGAGGTTGCTTTGTCCAAAAAGAAATTAATTGATTTACGAGTAGTAGATCTTCGTGTTGAATTAGAGAAGCGGGGCTTGGATAAGACTGGAGTGAAAACAGCGTTAATTGAGCGATTAAATAAAGTAAGTGTTCTAGTTGAATTGCATTTCCTTAAATGTATCATAGTTTTTCTGTTGTTTAAAAAGGCACCATTTTGTTCCGTGTTGTGTAATGAGAGTGTGTAGTATAAACGAACAAAAAAACTTCAGTAATATAATATTGATAATAATAATCTTCGGTATTGATGTGGGATTATAAAATTCATGCTAAATTAGATTATTAGGTGTGATACTTATAATTATTTATTTACCGGAGTGTGTATTTTGCTTTATTGATCAAGCCGAATTTGGATGCCATTTAGTTTTTTTATTTTTTCGTGTATAATTTGTAGAAGCGAGTTTCGTTATACTTTTGTATATACTGAATTTCACTAATTTTTATTATAATTTGGAATTAGTCATGAATTTTACTATATCTGAACGAGTCTGCCCGAAAAACTCGACCACAGAATTCGCCGTGCCTTTGTATTTATTGTATGGGCGGGAAAAATGCATATTTTCATCCCCCCCTCCAGTAAAAAAAAAAAAAAAAAATGCTGCCGAGTACTGTGACATGGTATCCAACATCAATCCGAGATTAATAGTAATTCCTTCACACATTTTGTGTAATTTCATTTCTTTCATATTTGTAAGTTCTAATTAATTTTTTTTTAAAATTGATCTGTGCATGCTTTTTATACAGTGCCATAAATATAATATAATAATGCATGCTATCTTAAAACAAATTTAATGCTTTATATTTCCCATCTGAAAAGATGCAAACTGATTATTAGTATGTGGTTTTGAATGTTGAATAATTTAGGAATTATAGGAATCTGTCCTAAGCACCGCTTTGCTGAGATTGCCAGCCAGTTTTGAAATTTTACTACTATCCGAAGATGAAGTGGAAATTTATGAAATGGTTGTGAAAGTAAATGTGAAATAGATTAAGGATTAATTAGTATAGACAGTGGGGTTTGTGTGGAGTGCCTGCAATGTTCATTTCATAGGTGATGCAGAGATATGGAAAATTATGAACAGTGCTGATGTGGTTTTTTAAGAGAATTTGAATACGCTTTAAAGGTAAAAATGAATAAAGGATGGAGTTTAATGTGGCTGAATTTTGACATTTTGGGATGCACAGATGGAGGATCATATTCTATCAGTGGAAATGGAGGCTGTAACAAGGTATTTGGAGGTAATAACGGTTGTGCTAAGATTTTTTTTAAGAGGTTAACAAGTGTGAGAGACCAGAGCCATCTGCAAACTTGTGCAAGGCATTGCATATGCTTTTTTGTATGCCGATGATCCCCACAACTCCACGGAAGTCATGGGTTAATATTAGATCATGGATACGTGATGTAATGTGTAGCAGACACTATAAATGGTGTTTAAAAGAATGAAACTAATAATTTTAATGAAGTGAATGACCAAATAATGAGGAGCACTTCTTGGGATGCTTATGCAAAAGACTTATGTACCCTGGACATTTCTTGACTTAATGTCATATGATAATTCTACATAATTAAGTCTAAATTATTACTAGGTTTCCTATATTATTACATTTCATTCTTCTAAGATACTACTAACTGTATCAGACTTGATCTTGGAATTTGGGATCTTACTTACCATCAAACATCTATTTTGCTAATATAAATTATACTTGATGAACACCGTAGTCCCCGTCCCCCCAATCTGAGGGTTCACTATCCGCAGTCAATCCTGGTCTGAAAATATTCAATAGAAAATTCCAGAAATATACAATTTATAATTACATAGGCAATGTGGATACTGGATTCAACATTATTTGAAAGACGAATGTTTATGGAAACTATGAAAGTTTCATAAGTTGACCTGAAAGCTTACAAGAATACAATCTTCGGCATCCTCAAGTTGCCTTAGCTTGTACTACTTGACTTAAATAGCTAAGGCAACTCGGGGATGCTGAGGATTGTATTCTCGTAAGCTCTCAGGTTAACTTACAAAACTTCCATAGTTTCTACAAACATTCTGCTTTGAAATAATATTGGATCTGATATTCATTTTGCCAATGTAATTTTACATTGCAGAAACGAAGCTGTATAGTTCTTTCTTTTAGTAATCGACAATTCATAAATTTTAAATTGCACACTGTTCTGAGTAGTTCTGAATTATCAGATCGACTGTCACGGTATCACAGTGCTTGTGTTCAAGTAACCCAAGAGAAGAGAAAGAAGCCATAAAGTGTTTCCTTTTAAGTGAAAAAGGTGAAAGTTCTTGACTTCATAAAATAATTAAATAATAAAAAAAAAAATGCATGCTGAGGTTGCTAAGATTCCATTCACATATATTACAGTATGTTATAATTTTTCTATTTTATTATTAGTTATTGTTGTTAATCTTTTACTGTGCTTAATTTATAAATTAAACTTTATCCTAGGTATGTATAATGTATAGGAAAAAACAGTGTATATGGGGTTTGGTACTATCTGTAGTTTCAGGTATTTGTGGGGTGTCTTGGTATGTATCCCTGCAGATAAGGGGGACTGCTATGTTCTCATTTTCATCTCCTTATTTTTATAATGGAGTTACTACCCAGATCACTTTGATAATAGACTTGTGTAAGATAGGCCTTCCATCTTAGTCAACACAAAGATGGAAGGACTCCTTGGACGTCCTGAATAATGATAGGTGTGAGCTATATGCATAGAGTTGACTGAATATCACTTATAGTTCCATTTGCAAGTAGAGAAATTTACTATGGTTAGCAAAGTGTCATGGCTATAATACTAAACTTGGTATGGTGCTAGTTATCTCAGTAAATTGATGTTAGGGATTGCTGAAGTTTTACCTGTTTTCACCTTAGAGATGTCCCATTTTCATCTTCACAGCATGGATATTTTGCTCTGGATAACAAATGATTGCAAAAAAGAAAGTTGAGAAATTATGGTGGCAACTTCTAACTGCTGATGGAAGAGACAATGTAGAAAGAATATGAAATTGAGTGAACTGAATATTTGTGAGAGAGAACAGTTAATTGGATTTTCCTCATCTGAATATTGTTAAGCAGTTGTAACCTGGTTTTAGAAGCACCACCCCAAATGAAACACATTTCTAGGTTTGGTGGATATGGGATTTATATTATTATTAATTTATATATTAATTGTACATATGTGAAATATATAGAACTGAAAAGAAGCTATGGCTGAGGTAAATTTGTACCTGAGAGGCTGGAGGTCAACCCAAGAAGGAAAATCTGGTCATGTTTGCAGATTTGTCATTTTCAAGAGAAAGGGAAAATGAGATTGTTCTTGTGATAAATTAACTGCACTGTGCCTTGGTTGTATTGGAAGTTCAGGTCATTCCTATCCCACAGAAGGATAGTAAGGAGATTGGCATTTAAGGCATTGGGTATGAAAGATCTTGAAATCCTGAATGACTGTACCACAGGGCCTGTCAAAGAGGAATGGAGTGCCTTGAGATCATAGCCATCGATATAAAGCTAGAGAAGTCGATTCATGTGTAGGAGGAATAGCAATGAAAGTATAGAGATTTAATGACTAAATAGGAAATTGGCAACCAAGTTTTGTGTTATAAGTTGCTTGAAGATTTCAATTACTGAAAAGCAAACAAATGGATGGATGCTAGAAAGGACTGGTAGAACTTTGATTCCTTAATGGCTGACAGAAGAAAGCTTAAGATATGTGGAAACATTGAAAGAATGGAAGAGACAGTAATAGAAGATAAAATTCCTGGACAAAGAAGTGTAGACACTGTGTTGGAAGTGACTGAACTTCAGAGTTTGAAACCTCCAGAAAAGCATATGAACAGGACCACATGGGAAGGACTGGAGTAACCATATGGTATCTAATGTCCAATGACTGAGTTGTAGAAGGTGGTATTTTGCTGAGCAGGATTCTGTGCCACATTCAAGCTGAGAGTGACCACATCATAGCATTGTAGATTAACATTGAGTCTGTTAATAGTTGTTTATATCTGATAAATGTTTTTGCTATAATCACTAAATCAGTGTTTGCTTGATCACTCATATTTCTATATGTTGCAATAAAATCCATAAATTGCAATAAAAATTTTCATTAAAACTTCCATTTTGCTAAACTCATGAAGAAAACTGCTTCTAGTTTTGAATTAATAAATAATGCAACTGTTTCATGTTAAAATTAAAATTTTAATGTTAAAATTAAAATTTTTGAAAAACAAACATACAAAAGTAAGTTTTCTAAATACTTTGAAGTGGAAGGCATATCAAATTTTACAAAATTGAAACAAATACCAATTATATGGAACGTTTCATGACTTGAGACTTTCTGGTAATAAATATTGTGGTAGTTACGACACAGTGAGTTTATTGACCAATGCTTTTCTCAGCTGATAATTTGTGGTTTCTACTTTGGCGATGCACTTATGTATTGAACCATCCCTTAGAATATGATAGCTGTGAACAAGCTAGTAATGTAAGATAGTGAAGTCCACTACTGTATTTACAACATTAGCATGAAAGCATCTAATTAAAAATAACTGAGTATATTTACAATTTCATCTTAACACGTTCGCTGCCACGCTACTTTGGCATGGTCTGTTCCCCTACGCCGAGCAGTTTTACTTCTTCAAGGTCAGTACGATAATCTCGTTACCGGAGGTAAACGTCCTACGAGTATACTCGTAGTTGGCTTGTACAGAGCATATACAGTCTATGAGAATACACAGTTTTGAAGCTAGCCCCACAAGCCAAGCATTTTCACTTCTTCAAGGTCACTACAATAATCTCGTTCCCGGCGGTAAGCGTCCTACGAGTATACTCGTAGCTGGCTTGTGAAGCAGGTTTACCCACTACGAGTATACTCGTAGTTGGCAGCGAACGTGTTAATTCACTAAAGAGAATACCATTCCAAATTTAAAGTCCATTCACTACTGCAGAATAAGTCAGATTAACAAGAGGAGGAGTCCCTTACTTTATTTTATTAGTCCACTGTTAATTAGTTGCTTTTAATATCTAAATCCTGTCATGGCTATGCAAATCATTAATATTTGCAACATTTGTCCTGTTATTAAGCCATCTATTCTTTTCCCTTAATTTTACAAGTTCACGTTGCTTCAGCAGTTCACAAAGAAGTGATGAATTCTTAGTAGATAACTATAGTATAACACGTATGCCACGGTAAATAACTTATGTAAATATTTTGTCTTATGTCTTATAAGACATCAGTACAATGATTGAACAATAATAGGAATTGAAATATTTACATAATAAAGTTATTTACTGTAGCCTACATGTTATTCTATAGTTACATATATTCCACAGGTTTCACTATATAAGAAAGTCTCAGTAGATAGCATGATCTTGAAAGCTGAAACTTAAAAATTTGCTTATCTGGATGTGATGATTTTGTATGTAAAAATAGTTGGCTAGTTCAATTAAAAATTTTTTAATTACAGACAATATTAAACAGTTTGGGAAATTGTTATCCTCGATTGTTATAAAATAAATTTTATATTTTAATTTAATTTAGTTTTAATTTCATCCCATTAGGTTTATTCCATGAACACACACGATTGTTCATAGAGGGATTACAATTTTTAAAAGCATGCATGCTACTGTTTTTTGAATTCCTATTGTTCAGTCATTGTACTGATTTCTTATGAGACATAAGATGACATAATTTACTTAAAGAAAAAAGTTATTTACTGTGGCATGCATGTTATTTCTATGGCTATGGATACTCCACAGGTTTCACTATATACAGTTTGCTGAACAATCTGGTTCTTACATACAAGATTGACTATTTTGTATATAAGAACAGTTGGGTTGATTTAGTTGTAGTTGAATTGGAAATTGACTTGCTCGTATCAGTTGCAATTGTGTGAAGTGGGCGCATTGTAGTAGGACGTTATTACAAGTGATGGCTGATCTACAGCAGCATTTCTCAATCTTTCTAAGCCCAAGGACCAGTAAAATGCCTAAAACAAAACAATTCAACGGACCACTAAGTTACAGAGGCGTAGCTGGGGGGGGGGTGATCCTCCCTGGGTGGCACTTTTTTGGCATTTAAGAAATCTTGCCACACTGTCTATAAAACAGCAACTGAGTGATGAAATAGACTTCAATAATGTCATCGACAATTTTACGAACAGAAAAGCAAGAAAAATAACATTTTAGAATGTTGGAATTAAAGTTTTACTTCAAAAATAAACATATTTTAATTTATTTCCTTATACGTCGTTTTGACTTTTTGTAATTTTTTTGAAAACCAATGGGAATTTCCAACATTTTGGAAAAACTGCCATTTATAACATAATAAATCTAAATGCATGTTTTGAATAATGAAACATAATTAAATTGGAGGTAAACGATTAAAAGTGTATCAAATAAATAATATAATATAATTATGTTACTACTTACTTTTAATGAAATGGTTGAGCTTCTCGGCCCTTGCAGAGTTGCTGGATATCTGGCCTAATATTGGTCAACTTCAGTCGAAGATAGGTACACACTAAGATGAAGTCTATTTTTTTATTTGAAGGAGTGATGAAAATCCTTTCTCACAAAGATAGGTTGTAGAAAACTGCATGACGATTTTCAATGCTCCAGATAATTCTGGAAATTCACTTCTCACCAAAGGCAAGATCCAAAATCAAGCCAAACCAAGATCACGGAATTGCATTTTAAGTCTACTGTCAGTTGAAAGCTCAATTAACTGTTCTTTTTTCGATAATGAAAGGTCGTTCTCATGACTGCAAGCCTGAAATGGATCATGAACCCACAGAAATTTCTTATAAAAGTTATTTGGAAAATATGTTTAAAAATTCAGTTTCAGATTTTTGAGGTGGTCACAAACCCTTTCCAGAAACTCAGAATTAACAAAATTATAATTTTCCACTAAAAAGGATTCCAATGTTGAAAAAGGTGCCAATTGTCTGTCATTTACATAATTAATCCATAAAAATCAAATGCCATTATTTTGTCGTACACATCAAGAACAGTTAAAGAATTTCCCTAAAGGGAGAGATTTAGTTCATTTAATCTCAGAAAAATGTCTGAAAGATAGGATAGTGTTGATAACCATGCATAGTCCATGAGGAATGATGCAAAATCAGAATTACTTTCAGTTACAAACAAAACTGCCTTAATTGAAATAGCCTTATTAGTACTTTGCCCCTGGAAAGCCAGCGAATTTCAGAATGAAGCAATAGTTGTATATATTCACTGCCCATTTCATCGCAGAGTACCGAAAATAACCCATTATTTAACGGTCGAGTTTTAATAAAATTAACTAGCTTTACAGCGTTGTATAGCACAGTTTTAAATTCTGGTAGCATTCCTTTGGAGGCTAACACTTCCCTATGTATGGTACCCAATTCATACCTGGACCATAGAAACAACCCCACTATGCCTGGGTGTGAGCTCCAACTGAACAGAAGACTATACATTTTTCCCGCCTTTGTGTATTATGTAATTATTGAGTGTGAAATATTTCTTTTCCAGTTGATCAGGATGGCAAAGTTCTACAAAACAGAATATCATCATGAATGTTATCATGCGCATATCTTACGTAGCATATTAACTGCGCATCATTTGTAACATCTTGTCTATTTTTAACGCATAATGAAGACTCTTCTTTAACTCTTTCGATTAACTGAGATTCTACATCACCTGCCATATCATTAATTCTGCGACTGACAGTGTCATTTGAAAGAGGAATCAAATCAACATCTTTGAGTAACTTGTTGCCAAACATAGTTTTTACCACATCTTTTATAGCTGGAAGTACAAATTTTCCCCGATAGAATGAGCTCTCCCTGTTTTCAATATGTACAAACTTAAGAGATAGGATGCTTCTAGTTCCTTGCTATTAATGGAACCCATGGCCGAAAATATCTTTCCCATGATTTAATGTCCCTAAGCGTTGCTGAAAAATTTCATTGGCTTATTTTTCACATCACAATGTTTAGTTTCTAAATGTCGTTGGAGTTTCGCAGGTTTCATGCACTCTTTCAACAACACTATAACACAAAACACATTGAGATTTCTGTTCACTTTCATCTCCATGCCAAGTAAACCCTAATTCCAAATATGAACTGTTATATTTCCTACTGTATTTTTTCTTTGAACTGCTTGTTTCTTCTACTTTAATAGTATCAAATGAAAAAAGCAAACGAAACAGGTGATGCTAACCCTAATTGTGATACACGTTGTAACAGCAAGTAAACCCATGTATCACAATTAGGGTTAGCATCACCTGTTTCATTTGCTCTTTTTTCAAAATCCTAGTTCTAAGCCACTTTTCCATTGTTAAAAAACGTTTTTGAAAAATATATAAATACTGGGGTTAACCTCAGGACTTTGTCTAAGTATCACTTAGCACTTCTGAAGATATAACTGAGCCTTGGATGAAGGAAGGAAACCTTCAATAATAAAAATCAATAAATAACAAGCACTTGGTTGAAATGTAGATAACACATTTTCACTTCAAATCTGACAAAGCAGCAAGAAGGCGGAAGCAATAAAACTATATTGTTGTTCACTTCTCCCTTCTTATTCTGCTGCTAAATTTGTAGCAGCAGAATGACAAATAATAAAAGAGGGGTGAACTAAACAATAATATAGTTTTATTGCTTCCACCTTTGAACATTCTGAAGCTATTTGTTGGTTTTTTTTAAGTCTCCATTTGATTTCAATAATTTTTACTTATTCAATTTTAATTTGTTTTGTTTGGATAATTAAAAAATATATATTTAAGTCTGCCTGTAGACCACAGGTTGAGAAACACAAATCTACAAAGTTCAGTACAGGGAGGACTGTTAGCATTTATCCCTCATCTTCACTGGAATGCATAGGGGATACTCAGTTTTACAGAAAACCTTGGAATGGTTATTTGTATGTCATTCTTCAGGATTTGTATAAGCTGTAAAGATGGAAAAAGGAATAGGGTGTTCATAGATAAATTTAAGATTTTAAGTTTAGGATCTACATAAGGATGTTTATTTTCTTGGTGGAAGTGTAGGATGCAAGAGATCTTGAGGTGATGGGAAAAATTTGAACTTCAGTGGACAGTATTGATATGCAAAATTGTTTTGGAGACACCCTATAACATACATTGCTGCAGCACTGCAGAGAATGTTGCTGGTAGAGAAACAAGGGTGATGATAGTTCAGTTGCATAAAGCTCTAATTCATTGATGTGTGAAAAGTGGATTGCTAGGAATATTGCTGTAAGCCAGGGAACAGTGATGAATTCAAATTATTTAATTAGCTTATTCTGGATTGGGCAGAAGAAGCCATGTTAATAAAGAACCTCTGAAATGAGCTAGTTAGCCATGACTGACTCTTGAATACTCCTACTTGCAGTTGTGTAGGATGAGTACTAACCACCATCTATCTACCAGTAATATTTTTTTTGTCTGTAAAGAATACTACTTTGGATAATAGTATTTTTTTAATCATGCAGAGGTTTCTGTGGTTAAGTTCAATCGAATCATTCTGGTTTTGTGACCACATATTTAGTTTTAAAAAAGTCTTTTTTAATAAAAAAAGTACTAAAAAACAAACCCGACAAGTTTCGTTAGTTGTTGAACTTCAGGGATAAAGATAACTAACACTTTAAAGCACAAACTATAAGAAATTAAAAAAAAAATTAATAACAGATCTATACAACCGTTAATACGTGTTAGCTGGAAACAATGCTATTTGATGTCTCGTTCTGTGGTTTGCTTTCACTCTGTCCGAGGTCTGAACTGGGTAAAGTTTTAATAAACGCTGACCAAACATGATCTAAAATTAAGCCTTGATTTTTGTTGCATTGTGTAGGAATTTTAATCATATGCCTCTTTGAATTTTCTTGTGAAACAGTTTTTATCAATGTAGGACATGTTTGTTCTGTCCCAGATTACATCATGACCAGTAGAAGCTGTGTGAAATGCCAAGCCAGACTTATTTTGTCTCTTTTTTTGTAAGTTTTTTTTTATGTTCACTCATGCAGGATTTCTCCTGATCTCCCTGTCTGGCCTATGTAGCAGATGCCACAGGAACAGTGAATATCATCAACTCCTGGTTTTTTCATTGGGTGATGTGGGGTTTCAGAGGATGAAGAGATTTTGATATTTTTTCAAGTGGCAGGAAAGTCACTTTTATGTTATACTTGTAGAGAAGTTTGACTAATTTATCTGTTACATTTTTGATACAAGGAAGGGTGGCTGTGTTCTTGAGAAGTCTTGTTTATTTAAGTTTCTTGTAGGTGCTGCATTGAAAAATTCCTACACAATGCAACAAAAATCAAGGCTTAATTTTAAATCAAGTTTGGTCAATGTTTATTAAAAATTTACCCAGTTCAGACCTCGGACAGAGTGAAAGCGAACCACAGAACGCGACATCAAATAGCATTGTTTCCAGCTAACACGTATTAACAGTTGTATAGATCTGTTATTCGATTTTTTAACAAACTTTTTTTGATGTTCATAATACCAATAAATGAACTTGTTTTTTCGTAATTTCTTATAGTTAGTTCCTTAAACTGTTAGTTATCTTTGCCCTGAAGATGTTAGTCTGACGACTAATGAAACTTGTCGGATTTGTTTTTTATTACTTGTTTAGTTTTAAAAAAACAGTCTTTTTTAATAAAAAAAATAATTTACAAAACCAGAATGATTCGATTGAATAATATTTTTTTGTCTGTAAATTGTGTTCTCTGGCTAATTTGCCTGTGTTAGAATGAAAAACTTGTTTGCAGGCTAAAAATCTGTATCACATTGATTAACTCAGCTGAAAAAGCTATATCAAGATTCCTCTTCCCATGATGAAAATTAATTTGGATTCCTTACAGTTGAAAGGTACAATATTCTGCTGTTCTTCCATTTGCACTAGAGATGGTTGCTTCTGAACAGGATGTCAGATATTTTTAAAAATTCTCTGCCCAGGTGCATTAATTTTTTTTTTTTTTTTTAAACACTTGAAAGCCGATAGGAATTATTGACAGGTCACTCCTGGATATGTGGTGGATAAATGACTGAATAACATTAGTATTTTGGTGAAACAGGTTTAAATAATTTACAAAACCGGAATGATTAGATTGAATAATATTTTTTTGTCTGTAAATTGTGTTCTCTGGCTAATTTGCCTGTGTTAGAATGAAAAACTTGTTTGCAGGCTAAAAATCTGTACCACATTGATTAACTCAGCTGAAAAAGCTATATCAAGATTCCTCTTCCCATGATGAAAATTAATTTGGATTCCTTACAGTTGAAAGGTACAATATTCTGCTGTTCTTCCATTTGCACTAGAGATGGTTGCTTCTGAACAGGATGTCAGATATTTTTAAAAATTCTCTGCCCAGGTGCATTAATTTTTTTTTTTTTTTTTTAAACACTTGAAAGCCGATAGGAATTATTGACAGGTCACTCCTGGATATGTGGTGGATAAATGACTGAATAACATTAGTATTTTGGTGAAACAGGTTTATAGTAGTGGGTTCAGAGATTCTAAATGAATTATTTAGAATACTGAATACTCTGAATCAAGAAAGGTGATGGTGACTGGGTGACATTTTTTCCAGTTAAGGAAATGTGCTAAGAATATGACAAGCATAAATGTCAATTGATAGTATCTGATGGAGAAAATGAGTGCAAAGCTTACATTTGTGTCATAACAGACTAGACAGGCTAAACTAATTTGCATTTCTCTAGTAGCAGTTAAAGCACTTGCACTGGAATTGGTAGATGAAATCTGTATAAAGTCCATATTGGATTTGTTAAAGGTTGCCCTGTTTTATTAATCTGGCCATACTTTATAATAAAGTAATGAATTAGTTTGCTATACATTGATTTTTTGGGATTTTTCAATTGCCTTTTTCAGAATCTAGAAAAAAATTAATCTTGTCACTTGGAATGATATTTAATTTGGAATGGGTTTATATGTCTGGCTAGTAGATTGGATTAATAGTCAGATATCACAATTATATAGTACAGCAATTGCAATTTCCCCGAACTCACTACTATGGCCATTGTTATTCATCCATAATATCAGTGATATTTGAATGCATTGCAAGGAAGCACTTTGCATATTTGCAGATATGGTGCTATTCAGAAAGATTTCAATAGCTACTAGGTTTGAATGTTAGCCACAAAACAGAAGATATATTCATTGGTGGGACTGTACTAGAATAAAGTGGAATGTGAAGAGATAAAGATAATTTGCTTGTATAACTCTTCAAATCTATTAGCCTAGATTTGAAGCACACAAAGAAACCAAGAAATGTAAGAATAACATGCTGTAGTGATCTTGCTGTATAAATGGTATAGCTACAAAATGAAATTTTTAGTGGAAGAACTGAATTTCCTTTAAGATAGAATTGATACTATGGGGATGATGGGACTTTACAATAGTTTTCTGTAGTGTGACTAGAATTTTCACTCAGGATAATTTAAGGGACATGTAATCTAGAGTTGAGACAGTTATTTAGACTGTACTTATTAACCACTTGCACGAAGTGGTTGCGAATGGAATGCTAGATTTTGCTTAACAGATCTGCAATGAGTTACAGGATTTAATGGAGGTCCTGTGGTAATATGTTCACATTGGTGGAACCATGCTATGCAAGCTTGTAATATTCTTTGTATTGTGCTGGGGGTTGGTATGTTTTTCATCAAATATCTAGAAGGAAAATGTATTTATTATTAATGATAGATGACATTGTCAATTTGGTAATACCATTGTTTTTGCAAAGTGCTAAAACTGGCTATGCCAGTCATGAGGAATTTTGGCTATCAAACTCTGATAAGAGTGGCCATCACCTGGTATTTTTATGAATGCTTAGTATTCTAGGTTAACTGGCATGAAATTTGCATTTCTTGATCAATGAAAGCTGGATTGTTTGACATAAGTACTTTCATGTTTAAAACAAAGTGGAAGCAAGTAAAATGCTGTCATTCTCAACATAAAACTTGTAGATTGTTTATCTCATCCACTTTTGTTACATTGATTTTTTGAAAAGTTGTTTTATACATGTATTTGTGTTTTTAAGAGTGAAATGTTTAAAAATGAGTTAAATTTATATACTTATGTATATGCATTTTACTCATTAAGAATTAAAATAAAAATGAATTAGAGCAAGAATTAGAAATAATGAATTGAAAATGTTTCTTGTGATATAATTTGTTATACACTGATCTCAGTTATCCAGCCTTCACATGAGCAGAAAATTGGTCAACTCATATGAATCTCAGGGTTATAAAGAACACCAAACATGTGAACCTTTGTCAAACCACTTTGTGTTTCCATTAAGCAAACTTTCTGTTTTGTCTGAAACAAAATTTCATTTACCATCTAAAGACATTCACAACATCCATCCTGTTGAAGAGTGGATATACTAGGAATTTGTGTGAAGTGGCCATTGGATGGGCAAGCATATTGTTGCCACTGGAACAGTATTTTGTAATTATATGCTCAATTCATCTACATCCTCATAAAAAATTAACAGAAAAAGTAAATCAGTTTTCAAATGTGAATGGATAATTGAGAGCTATATTTCTTGATTAAATAAGGAAAAAAATGTTATAAGTTTGAGTAATATTATAACCAGTACTTGTGCAAAAAAAGGGGGGGGGGAAAGATTGTTTAAAAATAAGATTTTGGTAAAATGGAACTATATTTTTAAAATGTTCAGTAGCAAGAGTATTATCTATTAGGACATTATTGTCTCATTCTGCAAATTTCATCCCTATCCAGCAGTTGAAGAATGTTCAGTTTTGTAATATTCATGAAATGGGTATTAAATGAATAAATACTTCAATATTCAACTATTCAAAGGAACCAATCTATTTCAAGTGCTACATCAGATTTTGATACATTTAAGCATATTTTGCAACTGGCTCGTAGAAAGGGAATAAATATCTTTGAGAATGAAAGTTTTGGTGAAAATCCACTGTAAAACATTGATTTCAGTTTACATAAGTAGTGACTATTATTATTGAGTCAATATCAAGAAGGGCTTAAACCTAATAACTCTCAGGATATGAACACATACCCAATTGTTTATTACAAAGTGACAACATTTAACAGCATTCATACTTGTACTAATGCTGCTAAGTTTTACTACATATTGTCTCTCTTCAAGTACTGGTTATAATTTTCATTTTATAAGCTTAGATAAATTCTGTGTAATATATTTTTTAGGCCTTACAGGATGAAGGTCTTGATCCAGAAGAGCATCTCTTTGAGGTTCCTGGAGAAGGAGGATCACCTGTTCTCAAGAAAACACCTGTTATCAAACGAGCAGGAAGTATGTAGAAATGCTTTCTTTATATATACAGTTCATGCTTTAATTATCTTAGGATATGCAAATCTATAAAATATTACTGTGGCTAGAGTAGTGAGTCTATTCTAGAGACCAAACATTTTTCATTCCTTTTTAGGCTTCCAGCAGGTAGGATAGAGGTATCTTACCAATTGGTGATGAACAAATCATTTGCCAAACATCCATACCATTTATGTTCGGTATTCTTTTCCTTTATAATATCGAAATAGGAAGTTTTTTGCAATGGTGGGTTAGTGGGATTCATTACTTTAAACTTTAGTGTAGGTATTTATGTTTGCATATAAAAGCAAACGTGGTGTGACATATGTACAGTCAAAACTGGTTGTGTGTAGACCCAACCCAGTGATATACTTTTTTTAAAAGTAAAATCTTTAGCTTTGTGTGTTTTAGTAGATATCATAAATACTGATTAGGTCTTATAATGTTCATTTATTGAAATAATTCCTTGTTCTGTAATGCCAACTTTAGCATTAAAAAGTGCCCTTTATTAAAAAATAGATTAAAATTCTCAAGGAGTGTGAGAAATGGTTTCTGGGCTGTTTTAGCTGAAGCTTGCTAGGTTCAGTGAAGTTGGCATGGCTTTTTCCTTTATATTTTGGTGCTATTTGCAAAAGTTTAGTTAAATGAATCAACTCTATGGTCTTTATACAGTTACATCAAATCCCTGATATGTGTGACTGAGGGGTGGAGGATGGGTGTATATGATAGTTTACATCATTGTCAACTTCCTATTGACAATTTTTCTCCCAGTTAATCTTATCTATTAGGATTGCGATATCAGCAGATCATATTATTACGTGATAATAATATGATCTCCCTTGTTGAGTCTTTGGACTCATCAAGGGAGGGCACCCACTTCGCAACTTGCCATCTCCACCACTCACTCAATCCACCAACTTCAGTGAACCACAACTACCATCATTAACACCATCTAATGGTAACCACCACTAGTATTTTCACAGACAATCACAAGCATGCATGCCCACGGTGGGATTCAAACCTGCAGCCTGTTGGCTGGAGAGCAGATATGCTAACCACTTAGCCAACCAGGCTGGCTGCTCTGGTTATTTTATATATTTTCTATATATTTTGGTCTTCTGGGTTTTTTTCTGCTATCCTGGTGAACAGTACCTTTTGATAACCTTTCCTTTTCCATTCTGTTTAGGTGACCATATCACCTTAGATAAGCTCTGAATATGTATTTCTGAATACTACAATGTAAAGTTCTTTCCAAATATCCTCATTTTTAATATAGTTCTGCTCAGTAATGCCATTGTTTAGTGTTCTAACTTTCCTCAGAACTGTAGTCTCCATACTTTGATCAAGTGTTTGGTTTCTAATCTAGCTCTCAGATCCATAAGTTAAAATTGGTTTGTACACTTGTATATAGCTAGTTTAGTGTTTTTACTTATTCTTTCTTATTCCCTATAAATTATTCATACATAATAGTGCTTCATGGTATGAACAACAAGAGAAAAAAATTTATTGAACTAATATTTTGCTGGTTTCTGCTTAGACCATAAAGTTCACAGCATTCAAGTAAAATCATAGAAACAATTCAAACTGTGACTGGGGAAAAAAAAAAAAAAACCTAATATCCTAACATTAGTGTCACGTAATCAGTCATGGTATCTGGTCTCAGAATAATTATCTCTCAGGGAGATAATTTCAGAAAATTCTGGTTTCTGCAAATTAACCATGGTTACCACACTCATAGAGAATGCCATGTTAGGACATTAGTACTTTTTTAGTTCCAATTTAAATGGTTCTTACAGTGATTTACTTGAATGCTGTATGCTTGTCAGTTATTTGTGCTTTGAAGATGCTGAGTAGAAAACCAGCAAAATATTAGAAAGCTCAATAAAATTTTTTCCTCATTTAGTTTTTATCCACATACCGGCCACTAAATTAGAAACCTTTATGCAAACTACTTGGTCATGTGTTCTAGGCAACTATTAATGAATGCTGCTGGTCAGTAATCGTCAATAGTATTGAACACAATGGGAAAAACAAAGGATCTTTTGGAGTTCAATGAAGAGCTTATTGTGGGTGCCTGAGCCACTATTTTTTCAAACATTGCTGATAAAATAAACCGTGGCTTGTCTAAGGGGTGTAACTATGATTGTAAGGCAATGTTAGGAATGAGATTGCCATCTTCTGAGAAGGCTTGTAGGACAGAGAACTTTCTGTGTGCAGCAATTGACCGAAGCATTTAATGAAGATTGTTTGCGACCCATATCTCGCCAAAATGTGCACAGGGAATTGAAGATTGGTTTGGCAGGTGTGTGCCTATACATAAACTAAAAGTTTCTAATTCGGTGGCTAGTATGCATATCTTGACATGCTTTATTCTAATTTTCCTGATTGAAATATGGAAATGCATTTCATTTTACTTAACTTAAAAATTGAGATATCAAAATCTGTATGTTTGCCAAACAATCCTTTATCTTTTTGAATTTCTGTGTAGCATTTATATACTAGGGGGTTCCACTCCCCTGGCTGGTAAGACAAAAAACATAAAAACGTTTCAAATTTTGGCTTATCTTTTTATATGTATAGAATATATATATAAAAAGATAAGTAAAACAGAATATTAGATTATTAAAATTTTTGGAAATATTATTTTGACTGACTTGACATCTATACTTGATTTACATGCAGACCAACCAAGACTTGCCAACCCTATTGACATGTAGGTGGTAATATGACTCAGATACATTTAGCACCACCTATTGTAAAATACATTGTACAAGAGCAAAAGAATAGAACTGATTACTTTTCCTATTCATGTTAAGTTACATCTTGCAAATGTTCGTTATATTTATTTCGGTTTATAAAAAAAGCCAACATACGCTCTCACAAAAAGAAACATAAATTGTCGCATTCGAGTCCAAAAATATGGTAGTATCCTGCACCAGGATCATTTAGCATTATCTGTTGTGCTATGCTTTGAACCCATTCAGTACTATCATTCACAGCAAACTGGCAGTCTATTCCACTCGAACCAAGAAATTAGTCCTCACACCCTTCTCAATTTCCAAGGATGTCTAGTTCTTTCACTACAAGTTCTGAAAATTTTCCTCTGTATCAATCCTGTAAAATCTTTCAGTAATTTGTATGACTCAGTCATATCATCCCTTTTCTCCCTATCAACTAATTTCTGTAACCTACTAATATTTAACCTATTCTCATAAGGTGAATTCCATAGACCTACCACTATCTTGATTAATTGCTTCTGGATCCCTTCCACCTCCTCATGCCTAAGGAACCAAAGTGGCCAGATCTGTGTTCATGGTAGTCAAGATGGGATATTATTATTATTAAGAGAGAGAGACATCTAGGGAGTCAAGGACTCATCGAGGAAGGCCACATACTACATGCACCAGCTATCATACTTATTCTTGAATTTATTCACACAGCTTTCACACACATCCAGTGGCAATCCATTCCAATCATGCACTATTCTGTGAGAGAAATTTAGTCCTCACCCCCATTCTTAGCTGCATTCATTCTCAGCCTCCAAGAATCCCATCTTGTCCTCTCCCCACCCTCTATAAAATGAAAAATTCTATCAACTGAAATCCCGTATGACCCTTTCAGAAGTTTGTAAGTATATTATTATTGTTATGTGACACCTCCAAGTAGTGTACAAAGACTGTCGAGGAAGAGCACCTACTCTACAACTGTCTCCACCACTCAATCCACCAACTACAGTGAACCTCATCTACACCAACGCAGTCTACTGCCCAACATCACCACTAGTATTTTCACAGACAATCGCAAACATCCATGCCCACTATGGGATTCGAACCTGCAGTGTTTTGGCTGGAGTGTATCCACTCTCCAAGATCCCTGCCCCGATTAGTTCTAGTATAATCCTACCAATATGATACGATGTTGGATATCTAATCACGCCAAAGTGCCTGACTTTCCATTTACTGATATTCATTTTCCCATGTAGACAATTCCAGCCTATTCATATCATTCTGCAAGTACTCGGCCAATGATAGAGGGATGACATGCCAACCAGGCTGGCATATCATCCCTCTTTCTCCCATTTGCTAGTATCTACAGTCTACAAATTCTTGATCGGTCTTCATAATCAGTATTCCACAATCCTGATATCATTTTTAACACTTTCCTTTTCACTCTCTCTCTACTGTATCAGAATCAATGGAAACCAGGAGATCAGACCTGTGCACAATATTCCAAGTGAGTTCTTATCAAGGTGTTGTCAAGAGAATCACAGGACAACTCGCAACCATTTGTTGATGAAGGCTGCTAAGCCTTCATCTTGTTTTCAATTTGTTTCATTTTTTTCTTCAATAATGTTTGTATAGTAGAGTCTACAATTTACTTGTGAAAGCTGCGCAACGTTAATTATTTTAAACTTTCTTACTTACTATTCTTTTCAATATGATATCCATTTTTATCCTACTTAGTACTAAGTAATGGTCACTTCCAATTTCAAATCCTCTCTGGACTCTTATATTATTATTAAGAGCGGCCTCCAGGGAGTCATCGAGAAAGGCCACATACTACACACACACACACACACACACACACACACACACACACACACACACACAAACAAGTGATCATACTTATTCTTGAATTAATTTACACTGCTTACACTCACAACATCCAATGGCAATCCATTCCAATCATGTACCACCCTATGAGAGAAAAATCTAGCCCCCTCCCCCAGCAGCATTCATTCTTAGCTTCCAACGATATCTCTTAAATCCATCCTCCATAAATTTCTTAACATAATTTAGGAAAAGTAAAGGAATTACTAATTCTAGTTTTGATGAAGAGTGGCCATAGAAATGTCTTTATTATTATTATGTATGCTCTTCTAGGGAGTCTAGGAACACATTGAACTCTGATAATCAAAGAGATATGAATACCTATCATATCTCTCTTTGAACACATTCACCAAAGAATCACATCTAATAGTAGTCCATTCCACATATTCACCATGAAAACCAGTGGAATAAAACTTCTTTAATGGCAGCTGTTGGCATTGGCCCTTTTTCCCCTACCATCCTCTTCTTCAGGTGAAATTTCTCTTTTTTTGAAAATTATGGAGACAACTACTGTGTTTGAATAAAAACTTTAGTTTAATATAACTAAAATCTACATTCGACGTTTCGACCTTTATGTCAAGGTCTGGAGCATACAACTATACACAGAAAACAAGCTACATTACAATCTTCCATCATTTGAAATCCTGTATGACTTTCAGAAGTTTGTAAGTCTCAATCATATCATCTCCTCTTTTTCCTGTTTGCTAGTGTCTGCAGTCTATAAATTCTCAATCTGTCTTCATAATCACTATTCCACAATCCTGATATCATTTTTAACATTCTCCTTTGAACTCTTTCCAATATATTAATATCACAACAGAAACCAGACCTGTGCATAATAGTCCAAATGAGGTCTTATCAAGGCCTTGTAAAGAGGCAAAATGACATCCTTATCTTTACATGTGAATGTTCGTTTCAGCATTGCAATTGTCTTTTAAGTTGTGTTTGCAGTCTTTGCCACATGGCCCTAAACTTCAACTTCTTATCTACTAACAATCCAAATTCCCTACCCTGATCAGTTTCTTTTAACATAATACTACATTGGATATCTAATCATGCCAAAAAGCATGAACTTTAATTTACTGACATTCATTTTCCCATGCTGACAATTCTAGCCTATTCAAATCATTCTGCAAGTACTGCATATCAGCTGCATTCCTGATTACCTTACCTATCTTTGCATCATCAGCAGCAAAGAGCTGTATGTTGCTTGTCAAATCCTTCCCTCATATCGTTAATGTACAGATTGAATAACAGTGGACCAAGGACTGATCTTTGTGGTACACCACTGGTGTACCACGAGGATCTTGCAGACTCACTCCCTCCCATATATCACTTATTGATATCTGTCAGCCATCCTCTTATCCACACTAATATTTTATAATCCAAGCCCATGTTCTCCACTTTATGTAATGCAGATAGAATACTATGCTGTATTCTATCAGAAGCCTTAGCAACATCCAAAAGTATCATGGTGTATTCGCTAAAACATGATCTTCCTTAGTAAACCCATGCTGTTCATTGCAAAGTAGATTCACTGTCAATCCATTTCTGAATGCAAGCCCTAACCAATTTTCAGAAATAAAAAAAAAGGGAAGGAGTAAATATTTAAAAAAAAAAATTTTTTTTAATAAATTAAAAAAATAAAAAATGATGGTACAACATGACAAAATTTCATGCCGGCTGGGGCGTTGCCCGGTTAAACAAGGACCCCGTTGTTTTCGCCAGGGAACCAGGGCGAACAGGAAAAAGTCAGCTACTGGAACAAATCTGAAAACAAACCCCAACTCAACATCACCAGAGTAAAAGATTGGTACTATCAACGTAAGAAGCCTGAATGGCAAAGAGATGGAGCTAGCTGAGGAATTAGATACGTACCAGATCGACATAATAGGGGGTGACTGAAACAAAAAAGACCAAAACAGGTGAGATCTTTCTGAGCAATAAATACAAAATGTTATATTCAGGCAATGGCAATCAAGGAAAAAGAGTAGCCATAGTATTCAACACAAAATACGAAGCTAATCTTCTTGAATGGCAGTCAGTCTCAAGTAGAGTAATGTGGACAAATATGAGAATAGGGAACTGGACAATGAGACTTATTTGTGCCTATGGTCCCACAGAAGGTTCTACTAAGGTAGAGGTGGAGGAATTTTTTGAGGCTTTAGAAAAAGCAACTGACACAATGAAAAAGGAAAAGTTGGTCCTTGTTGGGGATCTAAATAGCAGAGTAGGAAATGATTGTGAGACATAAAAAATATTTTGAGAAAATTTGGAGAAAAGAGCAAAGCTAATAATATGGCAAATATCTGTTGGATTTCTGCTCAGGACATGGACTGGTTATTACTAACACCATGTTCCAACATAAAAATGTGCACAAATTCACATGGAGAGAAGAGGCTAGGAATAAGAAAAGTCTCATTGACTATGTTATTGTTGATAGTGATGTTTTCTCCCTTGTGCAGGACACCAGAGTGTACAGAGGATTTGAAATTGGAAGTGATCACTATTTAGTCTTGAGCAGGATAAAATTGAATTTCATATTGAAAAGAATAACGTGTAAGAAAGTTTTAAAGCGAATAAAAGTTGAGCAGCTTTCAGATGTGAACTGTAGACTAAAATACACAAAGATTATTGAAGAAAAAATGAAAGAGTTTGAGAACAGGAATCAAACCTTGGAGATTCGGTGGCAAACTGAAGAAAACATTGATTGATTCTGCCAGAGAGGCATATGATGAGGTTGTCGGCAAGGATAAAAAGAACTCCCTGGTGGACATAGGAAGTTAAAGAGGCAGTGAAGGAAAAGAAGAAAGCATATCAAAAGTTCCTGGCAAATAAGTCAGCTTGTGCTCTTAGAGAATATAGAGACATGCAAGAATGCTAAACACCATGTAAAACTAGCTAAACAAAAGTCAAGGGAGGACTTTGGCAAGAATATAGAAAATAAATATCAAGAAGGTGGCAAAATATTCTGGAAGTTGTTGAAGCTTAGGAATGGAGGAAAGAGTGCTGTAAAAGGAGTTAGAGAAGATAAAGGATAAAGGTGACATGAAAACTGGAAAAAAAAATATCCTTGAAGTATGGAGTAATTACTTTGAAAAACTGCTAAATGAAACAAACAGTGATGACAGCACAGTGGTAAAAAACACTCAACAGGCATGCAGGCAGGAACACATATCCATACTTGAAGTAGAAAAAGCCATCAAAGGCTTGAAATGTGGAAAGACAGCTAGAGTAGATGATATTCGACCAGAAATGCTGAAGTATGGTGGTATAAGAGTCTTACAGTGGCTGCACTGCATAGCTCAGAAAGCCTGGACAGAGGGACGAATTCCTGATGATTGGAGTAGAGCTCTCATAGTACCCATATATAAAAAGGGAAATAAAACTGAATGTGAGAATTACAGAGGTATTTCCCTACTGAGTGTTCCTGGCAAAATCTATACAAGTATACTTAAGAATCGGTTGAGAAGAATTGTGGAAGAAAAGCTGGGTGAAGAACAAGCTGGATTCAGGTCAAATGGGTGCTGTCAGGATCAGATCTTCACTTTACGACAAATAGTCGAGAAAGCATGGGAATATAACAAAGATCTGTATTTAAGTTTTGTCGATTTGGAAAAGGCATATGATAAGGTGCCAAGAGAGAAGCTATTCAATATGCTGCAGTTATATGGTATCAATGGGGCATTATATCAAGCAATACTTAGTCTTTATTTGAGTTGTAAGTCAGCAGTTAGAATTGAAGGAAGTACAGGAAGATGGTTTAATGTTAAATCTGGTGTGAGACAAGGATGTACATTATCCCCTCTGTTATTCATTATCTATATGGACCACATTATGAAGGAAAGTGGTATTAAATATATCAAAATTGGAGATGTTAATGTGAGCTCTTTGCTTTATGCGGATGATGTTATACTTCTAAATAAATCCGCAACAAGTCTGCAAGATTCTCTGACTAAATTGAATAGCTTTTGTAATAGATATGGTATGAAGGTCAGCAATAAAAAGACAAAGATAATGAAAATAGGCAGAATCATTGAAAATGTCAACTGTGTTGTGAATGGAGAACCTGTGGAACAAGTAAAACATTTCTGCTACTTAGGCACAATTTTTACTGAAGATGGTAAATTAAATATAGAAATAGACAATGGAATCAGCAAAGTTGGTATGTGGGAAGTCAATTGAATAAATTCATATGGAATAAGAGAGAAATTAGTTGGAACACTAAATTAGCTGTATACAAGACAGTGTTCAAACCAGTTTTAACTTATGGATCTGAGAGCTGGGTCAGAAGTAAAACACTTGACTAAAGACTACAGACCGCAGATATGAGAGAGTCCTGAGAAAGATTATAGGTGTGAACAGATGGCATCAGTGGCAATATCATATTAAAAACGAGGATATTAGGAAAGAACTTGACATTGTCTGCATCCAGGAATGCGTTAGCAGAGCCAATCTCAGGTGAGATTAGCGAGGAAAGATTAGCAAAACAAGTGTTCTCTGCCAGGTTGGCAGCAAAACGATCCAGAGGAAGACCAAGATATAGGTGGATTGATACGGTACAAAGTGTCTGAGATGATAGAAATATAAGATCTGATAATGTTGGAGTCTTGATAAGTAACAGACTGATTTGGAGGAAAATTGTAGATAGGAAGTTAGTAATGATATAATTTTTTCATGTAGTATTATCATATCCTGTACACCCCTTGTGGGTACATGGCAGGAATTTGATGATGATGAGGAGGTGTAAATATGTGAATTAAGCATATCCAGTTCCTCTGGAGCAAGAATTATTCAGCTTGTTGCTCAATTGCAGAAGAATAAGCATTTTGCAAAAGCATATGCAAATACTGGTTATTTAAAACAGCTGCTTATGAGATGAGAAAATTGCTGATATATTAAATTGGTTAGTGATAAGGTTTGAGGTGGAGATGGTATATCTTCCTTCGTTATAAAATGTATCTCAAGATAATGAATCCATTTGTGATTGTTTACGATGTGTAATGGTGCCTGGGAGCTTTCTTTTAATTGGAAACTTGAAGACTTATTTCATAAGTGCATTTCATCACATAATGTAAAATGGTAGACCAATAAGTCTTAGTGATATAACAAAGTAATGGAAAAATTGCAATTTGTATCTAGGATATGCGATATGCTTGACAGAGTTCACTTATTGAAGAGAACAGCATGATTTCATCAGTTACTGCTTACTGTTCGTATGTTATTTCAAAAGAAATGGTTTAAGGAAATGGCTGTGTTTTTTATGGGTTTAACATAAGAGCTTATTGATCAAAATGCACCAGGTTGATATTCATGATTATCTAGTGTGGATGAGACATTGGTTTATTGATATTCCATGTGAAGCATGGAGTAACCACAGTTGTCATTGTCAGAGCTGGTTTCAATATTCCCAAATTCATTTAGGTTTACTTACTGAGATCTCCCTTTTAAAGATGTAAAGTTGGGCAGTTTACTTTTTCACATGGCCCCAGTACTTAAAATATTGGAAGAGTGGATGACGAAGTGGTGTGAAAAAATGCAAGTATATCTGATTTGGTAAGAAGATAATTGGTAAGATTTGGTAAGAATATTCAGTGGATAAAAGTGGAAAAGAAACATTTTAGAAATTTAATAAATCCAAAGATTTGTGTGTGTGTTGGGGGGGGGGGCATTGGATAATAATTTCAGAAATCGTATTGGTTAGATATCTAACAATGCTCGGCATATCATAGGATTAAATAAATTTCTCTACTTATAAGAGAAAGTTTTAATTCCATTATACAAACCATTCTTCTGGCTGAATATTTTGGTTATGGTTCCCAGCCTTACTCAACAAGGTTTTAATGAATACTGAAGAAATCCAAGAGTATATTCAGAGATTTTAGGAGATGGAAGTTTTCATTTAATTTTCTTAAAATTTAGGGCATAAGGGAGAGGTGGCAATGATTTACTATATCTCTACCAGTCTAGCATAGGATATAATAAAAATGAAGAGTTTGAACAAATATACAAGTTTATTTTTTACTGCATGACTAGAAAATAATTCCTATCAGTTATATAAATGGTCAATAAATAAGAGATTTTGAATTTTGCTAATGTACAGATTTTGTTATTACTAAAATATGAACTGTAAATGTTGAAGATTTTATTTAGTAATTAAGGGTGTATCCATTTTGGAATAATATTGAAGTATGATTTTGGTCATACTTAAGATTCTTCCAAGGAAGGACAAGTGGAGGAATTTTTTGAATTAGAAGAGGCAGCTGACATAAAGAATATGGAAAAATTGGTCCTTGTTAGAGATCTGAACAGTAGAGTAGGAAATGAATCCTACCAGGCATATTGGAACATTTTGGGAAAATTTGGAGAAAGGGTCAAAATTAATTAATATTTACTGGATTTCTGCTCAGGATACGGACTAGTCATTACCAATCAAGTTTCGCCATAAAGATGTGCACAAGTTCACATGGAGAGAAGACACAAGAAAATAGAAAAAGCCTCATTGGCTATGTTGATATTGTCATGATCGTTCAGGATACAAGAGTGTACACATGATTTGAAATTGGAAGTGATTATTACTTAGTACTAAGCAAGATAAAAATGGATATTACATTGAAAAGAACCGTATGTAAGTAAGTTTTTAAAATAAAGTTGAGCAACTTTTGCAAGTAAATTGTAGACTTGACTATACAAACATTATTGAAGAAAAATGAAACAAATTGAAAACACAAGGACCTTGGAGTCTCAGCAGTGAACTGTGAAGAAGACATTAATTCAGCTAATGAGGTATGTGGTGACGTCTGCAAGGATAGAAAAATAAGAACACCATGGTGGATGCAAGTTAAAGAAGCAGTCCTGGAAAAGAAGAAAGTGTACCAAAAGTTCCTAGCAAATAAGTGAGCAGATGCCCTAAAAGAATACATAAAAATGTAAGAGAGAGCTAAGCAGTGTGTAAAAGTAGCTAAACAAAAGTCACGGGAAGACTTAAGAATATAGAAAATATCAGTAAGCTGACAAAATATGCTGGAGGCTATTGAATAAGTTTAGAATCGACAAAAGAGTACTGTAAAACGAATCAAAGATGATAACGGTGACATGAAAACTGAAGATAATGATACCTAGATGTCTGGAGTAATTACTTTTTGAAGACTGTTAAATGAACCAAGCAGCGACGAACCATACTAGAAAATCTTCAAGAGGAATGCAAAGAGGAGAGCATGTATATATGTTAATACTTGAGGTAGAAAAAGCCTTCAACTTGAAATGTGGAAAAGCAGCTGGAATAGATGGCATTTGACCAGAAATGCTTAAATATGGAGGAATAAAAGTTTTGCATTGGCTACACTGCATAATTCAGAGGGCCTGGTCAAAAGGTTGAATTTCCAGTGATTGGAGTAGAGTTCTCATAGTAATAACCACCTATAAAGAAGGGAATAAAACTGAATGTGAGAATTAAAGAATTTCTTTACTAAGTGTTCAGGTAAGATTTATGCAAGGATACTTGAAAAGAGGTTAAAAATGATTGTGGAAGAGAAACTTGGAGAAGAACAAGCTGGGTTCAAGCCACTGTCAAGATAAGGTTTTCACTTTAAGACAAATAGTTGAGAAATTGAGGGAATATAACAAGGAAGGCATACAACAAGGTGTTCAGAGAAAATCTTTTCCAAATTCTTCAATTATGTTGGGTGAATGGAACATTATATATATATAGTTATATTTAAGTTCAAGAATGGAAGGAAATACAGGAAGGTGGTTTGTAAAATCAGTAATAAGAGAGGAATGCTTATTATCTACACTCTTACCATCTATATGGATCATTTATGAAAGAAAGTGGCATCAAGTTTGATATTAGAACTGTGGTGTCAAACAGCTCTTTGCTTTATGCAGATGTACTCCTAAACGCATCTAGTCTGTCTCCAAGATTCACTAATTAAATTGAATAAGAGCTGTAATAACATGGCATTAAAAATCACCAATAAAAAGATCAAAACTATGAAAAATAGGCATGGGCATAGAAAACTTCAACTGCATTCTGAATTGAGATCCTATAGAACAAGTAAAATATTTCAGCTATTTAGGCAGTTTTTAGTAAGGATGGCAGGTTAAATTTAGAAATAGACAACAGAATAAGCAGTGCTTGGTATGGTGGGTAGCCAGCTAAACTACACTGTTTCACGACAATATTTGACTTCTCACAAGTAATAGATTGTTGATAGATTTATAATGTAAACTTGTTCTGTCATAGTAACCTGAACACCCCTTGTGAGTACATATCAGTAAAGTGATGATGATTTTGATGGATCCTATAGCTCTAAAATGGTTCATGACAGCACCGTTCAAATAACAGGTCTAAAGGGCAGATGAAAGTAAATCACCAGTTTTGCATAGTAGTTTCAAATTACAAGCAAGACTGTTCCCATTATAGCATGATCCCAACTATAATTACCAAATGATTTCTCAGTTCTCTGCTCACAGCTAGTATCAGATGCTACCAATTTGTTAGTTAGCTTTCTAACAATTACACAATGCATTTACTAATTTATGCCTTGCATCTGCTTCCCCCAGCTTTTTTTAGGTATTTTAGATATTTCCATTACAAAGGAAATTATGTTTCACTATTAGTATTTTCTGTATCAAATGCATTTGTTGGGATCTGAAATGTACACAGTATGGTAATTATATTGATCGTGATTATTATGAGATCTTTAACTGCCTTTTGTTTGCTGTAGTGCTTCATAGTAATGTTCAATATAATCAACATTTTATTGTGTTAGCAGATGTAAGCATTCTGTTGTAATGATTTTGATAGTGAAGGAGAGATGTAAAATGCAGATTTAACTGCAGTATACATAGGTGATACATGAAGTTTTAAATGATCCTTTAATCCTAGTTTTTTTTAAAAGCGGTCAATTTTATAGGGATTAATTTTTAGAAAGGATCTTAGCTGTGGTCTGAGATCTGCTAGTAGTTTCATGCAGATTATTATTAAATGTTGTAATTCATTGATGTTATACATCATGTAAACCTGTAGACTTTTTTCCATATATGAGTAAGCCATTATACAGTAAATCTAATGTCAAGCAAGTAGTTACTAGCAATCACAGCTAGCTCATGTTTGAATCATTTTATGTTTGACTGAATGCTTATTTCCATGTGTTAAGCTTGAATCCTTGTCTTTTCAAGTAGTGCATTTCTTACATAACTGTTTTTTGCTTTGCAATGTAAAAACGATTGTTGCATATATTCAACACTATGCATAAAACTATAAGTAGTTAAATTAATTTATATAACTATTTAAGGAAAATTAAGTAAAGAAAATGCAGATGGACAAGAAGATGATGAAGATTATAAAGGTGACTCAGAAGATGAGAAGGTAAATATTCTAAATCTTTCATATAATATTTAAAAAAAATTCATTCTCTCAGTTTTTAATGTCTCATCAGAAAGCTATATTTAAAAAAAAGCTGAGTTAATTTTTCGCCCTAATATTTTAAGTATATTGTTTTTATCCAGTATGGTAAAACAGTTTCATATGGAATGTATGCTGCTTGGATATAATGCCAATTGTCTTATAGGAAAACTTCATATTTCCCTAGTATCCTATAACATACAGCATATTCCCATTTCTGTTCAGGTGATCTATTCCAATTGTCTATATTTCACTATCACTATTTGCAAGAATTGTCATCTAGCATTTCAGTATAGTTGACACTTTTATGGACCACTATGGTGCAACATTCATTCCACATGGTTTAATATCACTACTTATGGTATTATGGCTTTGCCAATGAGTTTTATTATACAATGAAACCTGTGGAGAATTCATGACTAAACAAACACACGTAATAACCACAGTAATAAGTAAATATTTCATCCTAAGATACTTAGGATGAAAAAACTTATTTCGTGTGTTTGTTTAGTTGCCGATGAGTAGTTCAGCATCTCTGTGAAGTTAGCCTCCAGTAAGCCCTCAGTAAACTTAAAGCCACTTAAGTGACTTTTTTTAATAATGTATGGTGGATTATTACTTGCACTGTACATTATTGGAATATGGGATGTGCATTCTGCTTCAATATGTATGAAGGTTTGTGTGAAAACTCACTTGGTCTATCTTGTGGGTAAAATATGTGGGTAACCCTCGTATAGTGCAGTCTACAAATTGTAGTAACCTTTGTTCAATGCGGTATTTATACAACGTGGTTTTGATAAAAACACAGTCTAGAAATTGTAGTAGCCTTTTATCTTTTCATATTTTTCACCGCACGACTTAAAAATCAAATTTTATCTTTGTTAAATTTGTGTCTGCCTGTATCCCGCATGTAATTATAAGTAGCAAATTTATATCAGGGGAAACTTCCTTTAGCACGCATGTACATCAATTGTATGCTGTATAAAGTGTTTATTGTTGAAAATTTCTTCATTTCTGCCAGGAAAGTGCATTAAAAATCATGAGTGTTATCTCAAGCTAAGCACTTTATTTTCTGGTGAGTTGTATACATAATTAATATGTAATGCTTTTTTATGCAAAAAAAAATATTTTTATAGTAATGGCCACAAATTGCATTGAAAGGGGAAAAAAATGAATATTGTAAAGAAAATTCGTCTCGAAGAAAAAAATTAAAATCATGGATTGGTTGAAAAATGGAGAAAAACCAGTTGTTGTAAGGACTTTGAATTTAAATGAATCAACAATTCAAACAATTAAACACAATTAACATAAAATCCGAGAAAGTGTTTATTGCTGGGTGAACGGTAAGTGCAAAAGCTCCTTTCTCTTAGAAAAATGAAGAAATCTCTAATGATTTGGAAAGAAGATGCACTCAAAAGAAAATTCCTTTGGATGGAAATCTTATTAAACAAAAAACTCTCAAAGTTTATAAACATTTATAATGCAGACCAGGTGTTCAATGCTGATGAATCCGGGTTATATTGGAAAAAAAATGCTAAAACGCACCTATATTTTGAAAAATGAAAGATCAGCTCCTGGATTCAAAGTTTCCAAAGACAAAATTACTCTACTGTTTTGTAGTAATGCATCAGGTGATTACATGACAAAACTAATGTTTATTAACCAATCCTCAAATCCTCGTGCTATGAAAGATTAAAATATGCACTTTATTTTATTTTCCCTAAAACATTTATGCATTACATGCAATGAAGCTTAATTACAATTTGTAATTTTTATACTATGTATTTGTGTCATAGTTTGTTTTCTTAATTTACTTGAATTATCTGAATTAAATAAAAATATTTTTTTTGTTGGATATGTTGTTTATAATTTAAAAAAAAAAAAAATATTTTGGAACATATCCCTACTTTTTTTTTGTATGTGATCTTGAGTCTCGCATAACGCGATTTATATAACGCATAATTTCTATGGAACCTAACATCTATGTTATACGTGGGCTATCTGTATATGAAAACAAAGTATATATGAATGTCATTGTGGAATTTTTTGTTTTCTAGCAAAAAAAAATTTTTTTTTCTCTTTATACATTGAAGTTGAAGCATATTAATCTCCAAAATTTGTTCAGACATGTTTATGGTCATAGTTCAAAAATACTTAGCTCTTTTACACTTAAAGAAAATGGAAACCCTAAAATAAGAAAGTTATTATAGTTTGTTTAAGTTTAATAATAAACTTTTTTTTAATGCTTTTCTCTGTCAATGTTATTTAGCACTTCTTATTTTGTTCATATTTTGTTGGAAGAGCAATGTGATCTGCAATGCTTAAAGAATATTGATTTCTTTGATGTTAACACCATATTTTACTCCATGATACATTCCTAAAAGATTCTATCCAGTGTAACAAAATAATTTGAGTGATATCAGATCTTGCCTTACTCTTACTACTCACAACAGTGAGTAGTTAGGAGTAAGGCAAGTAAGGAGTAAGGCTTTTTAAAAACATCAGAACTTAAAGTTCTGATGTTTTTAAAAAGGGATATATGTTGTGTGATAGTTGTTTATAATGCAAGAAACCATATCTACTCAGTTAAAAATGTGTATTCATGTTTATATGTATTTAACTTTTATATCATATTCTTGCCATTAAGTGAAGAAATAATGCATGTTACACAAAATCTGTTAATGTTGAAAGTTTATTTTTCACTTGGTTAGAGTATAATAAAATTAATTTAATCCTTTATCCAAGTGAGAGCAAACAAAGTTTGCGCCTGAAAGTATCTTCAGGACTGGGGTAAGGTGGTACAACACCAGGGCAAAGGTGGAGCAAGCTACCAACAATCCTATCTCAGTATCTCCTATAATGCAAAACACATCTCCTTGCAGATATGTCTAATGTTATGCATTAAGGGAAGGGTCACTACCCAGACTAGTTTCGACCTTTATTGAGGTCTCTTCAGTGGGAGCCAGGCCATTAACAGGTCATCACCATTAGCAGGTGATGACCTGTTAATGCTTCTGCCTGGTATCTCCACTTGGGCCTGGCTCCCACTGAAGAGACCTCAATAAAGGTCGAAACTAGTCTGGGTAGTGACCCTTCCCTTAATGCATAACATTAGACATATCTGCAAGGAGATGTGTTTTGCATTATAGGAGATACTGAGATAGGATTGTTGGTAGCTTGCTCCACCTTTGCCCTGGTGTTGTACCACCTTACCCCAGTCCTGAAGATACTTTCAGGCGCAAACTTTGTTTGCTCGCACTTGGATAAAGGATTAAACTAATTTTATTATAAAAATCTGTTAATGTTATCACAAAATATTCAGTGCAATAAATCTAAGAACAACAAGATATTCAGATGTATGCTATAAAGTGTCATTCTTTTTAAATGCAACCATCTGTGTGCCAGATTCAAGCTATAACAATTAAGATCTTAAGAGGAAAACTTAAAATTCCTGACAACATCCCTTCCCCTTGGGAGGGGTGTACAAGATCTTATGATTGTAATTACTGACTTTCTATCAACAATTTTCCTCCAAATCAATCTCTTACCTGTCAAAACTCCAACATTATGAGATCTTATATTTCTGTCTTCTAAGTCACTTTTTATTGTATTAATCCACCTACATCTTGGTCTTCCTCTGGGTCTTTTTCCTGTCATCATGGCAAAGAACACTTTAGCTAATTTTTCCTCTCCCATTCTGTTGTGGCCATACTACTTGAGATTAGATCTGTTAACCTCCTGAATGCTAACAATGTCAAGTTCTTTCCTAATATCCTTGTTTTTAATATGATACTGCCATTGATGCCATCTGTTCAGTCTCCTAATCTTTCCCAAGGCTCCTATTTGGCATCTTGTCATATGCCTTTCCCAGATCTACAAAACCTAAATTTAGATTCTTGTTATATTACCATGATTTCTCAATAATTTGTCTTAAAGTGAAAATCTTATCCTGGCAACCTCTAGCTTGAAATCAGTTTTTTTTTTTTTTTTTTTTTTCAAACTTCACAATTTTTCATAGCCGTTTTTTAAGAATATTTGCATAAATCTTAGCAGAAACATTCACTAGAAAAAAATTATGTAATTCTCACATTCAGCTTTTTGCAAATGGGTATTATGAGTGTTCTACTCCAATCACCTGGAATTTGACCTTCTGACCAGACCTGAATTATGCAGGATAGCCCTTGTTAAAATTTTTATGCCTCCATATTTTAGCATTTTTGGAAGAATATCAGCTACTCCAGCTACCTTTCCACATTTGTAATAGCTTTTTCTATTTCAAGCACAGATATATATACAGGGTGTTCGGGATAAATTTGACAGTTTCGTAAGGAAAAAGAAAATCTTCTTTGTATCTATTAAATTTAATGAATTGACAAAAAAACATTACAGGCAGAGTAAATTACAATACTATCAACAAGATTTACTCAAAATAACCACCATTAGCATCGATCACAGCTTCAATTCTGCTTCGGAACCTCGAACAAGCTGATGCTACAGTCTCCCTGGGAAGGGCCGCAAAAACTGTTTTAATTTTATCCATTAACTGGGCTTTTGTATTACTGGAAGTGCGATTGGTGTCTTTTTCAACTGCGCCCCATACAAAATAATCCATGGGGTTAAGGTCTGGGGAGTTTGGAGGCCAAACATTTGGACTGGTGAAGTCGTAGAAATTTTCAGACAACCATTTTTGACTTTTCCCAGAGGTGTGGCAAGGGGCCGAATCCTGCTGCCATACATACGGCCTACCATTGGCTACCCTTGTTATCCAGGGCTTGACTACAGTTAGCAACTCCACGAACAAAGCCCGAATTCCAATGCCAGGGTTCTTCAACACCTGTTCCTGCAGATTTGCGAGGAATTCTGCTGTAAGAACGCAATCAGATCGTCTGCTAGGGATCTTTCTTCTTGCTACATCCTCGTAGTCACCATTGCAAGTCTCTAGTTCATGCCTGATTGTTTTTATTGTATTCAGGGAGCATTGGGCAGCATTCGTAATATCCTTATTTTGATGGCGGGCACGAATCATCATGATACAAGTTATTCTCTTCCATGATTCAGGTGGGTTCCAGCTATCCATCCTTTCTGACATCTTGTATATGAATGAAGAAGGGTCCAAACTTTTAAATGAAGAGAAGTGTGTGTTAATACATGTAACTTACGGAAAAATATAATTAATTATAAATATGTCAAATTTATCCCGAACACCCTATATATATATATATATATATATATTCCAGACTGCATTCCCATTGAGTGTTTCTTACCATCATGCTGTAACTGCTTGTTTTATTTAGCAATCATTCAAAGTAATTACTCCATATGTGAAGAATATTTTTTTTCTTAGTGTTCATGATTCCTTTTACAGTACTCTTTCTTCCATTTGTTACTTTCTCAATTGCCTCCAGAATATGTTTCCACTTTCCTGATATTTATTTTCTTACCACCAGTCTTTCCATGACTTGTTTAGTTAATTTTACGCAATACTTTGCTTTCTTACATTATCTCTGTATTCCCCAAGAACACAAACCGACTTACTAGGAACTTTTGATTCCTGACTGCCTCTAACTTCTTGAGTCCATAAAGTTTAATTTTCTCTCCTTGCAGATTCCTCATCACAGGCCTCTTGTTGAATAAATCAGTTTTCTTTAGGGGTTTGTCACTGAATTGCCAAGGTTTGGTTCTTGTTTTCAACGTTTTTCTTCAGTAATGTTCTGTATTTGAGTCTACAGTACACGTCTGATAGCTGTTCATCTTTGATTTGTTTCAAAACATTCTTACACACCCTTCTTTTCAGTATGAAGTTTTATCCTGCTCAAAACAAAATGGTGATCACTGGGAAAACTTCACTATTGACAATAACATCAATGAGACCTTTCTTATATCTTGTATCTTTTCTCTGTGAATTTGTGCAAATTTTAATAACTACTCCATGTCCTGTGCTGAAATCTAGCAGGTACTTACATTATTATTTATTAGCTTTGTTCTATTCTCCAAATATTCCCAAAACATTCTTATGTTTAATCATTTTCTACTCTGCTGTTTAGATCTACCAACTTTTCCTTTTCCATTATATCACCTGCTTTCTCTAATGTCTTGGAAAAATTTATCCACTTCTTTAGTAAAACCTGCTGTGGAACCATAAGCACAAATAACTCATTGTCCAGTTTCCCAATTCTGACAGTAGCCCACATCACTGTATACTTGATATTGCCTGTCATTAAAGATTATCCTCATATTTAGTATTAATGCTATAGCTAATCCTTTTCCCTGATAGTTATTGTCTGAATATAACACTTTGCATTTTTTGCTTATAAAGAACTCGCCTGTTTATTTCTTCTTTGTCTTGGTAACACCTATGGTATTTAACCAGTTCTTCTTCCATTTATTTTCCACTGATGCTTATGCTATTGGTGCCAATCATGATTTCGGCTGATGTCGAGTTTGAGTTTGTTCCAGTAGCTGACTTTACTGTTCGTCCTGGATCCTTGACAAAAACATTAGGTGCTTTGTTTAGCCAGGCGATGTCCCAGCTGGCATGAAATTCCAACATATGTCATCATTTTGAGTGTAAATTTAATTAAGCCAATAAGAATACAATTTTTAGTCTGCTAAATCCCAAATTGTCATTCGTTCAGTATCCAGGTAGATACCCAACAGGGTGCACCACAAAAGGTGAGCATTGGACATCATGTCGGTCTCTGCATTCCCCAATAGGCCATGTGGAGGTCTTCTACCTGGCTTGATCCTTAAGCACCTCCAGATGAAAACATTGGTATTTCAAAATTACAGTTCCCTCTCACATGCTTTGGGAATTAGAAAGCCATTAAGTGTGATTACTTATAATTTAATGCATAGAACATTCATGTATTATATCAAAGAATTCTCTGATATCAGCTCAATATAGTGTTGAATGTTCATCAATTTTCTCATCTGAACAAGCTGCATGACTGAAGTTAGGCTGCAATAACTAGGGATTTGCCTCTTGGTAGAAGCAAAGGAACAAGCTTCTTTTTTAAAGAGATGACAGTAGCTGGCTGAGTTAATGGGTTTTGAATCTCAGTCAGTCAAAACTTGTTGAAAATTTTTCAATAGGTTCAGAGATTCTTTTCGTATACAGAATAAGGATCCTACAGATTTCATCTTGAATTGGCAGATGCAGAAAAGCAGTGTGAGTCACTGTTGTAATCATTTAAGGACATTATTTGCTTAGTCATTAAATTTCTTGAAATGCTTGAGGGTGCATCAGACTTCAACAACAGGTATCCCAAAAACATCATAAAGCATTAGTGATGGACGTGGATTTGCACAAATAGACATAAGAATACCTGTCTTCTTTTGTAGTCATCGTTTTGGAACATCTTCAAGTAATTTCTCTGGTATACCTATTATGACCAAAATTGCATACTCTGCTCACTGTGCTGTTCTTGGATTTTCTATTGTACTATTGTTGGATAATTTTATATTTCCATTTTTTCCTGATTCTATATCTGCTTATTCTTTCCCTTGAGATATATCTTATACTATTTTCATATTTTTGCAATTTATTGTTATATATTTGTATATTGTATTTCTTGCAAAATTTGAAAATGCTTTATTTTTTTTCTTCATAACATCTGCTTTTATATTACTTGATTAAAATTTATCCTTTCATAATTAGGAATTTTTTTAGTATTTAAAATTTTATATTTTCTGTATGAAAATTCGTTTGCATTTCTTGCTATAAAATTATTTCTATGTTAATTGTTAAGCTTCCTTTACCACTTCTGTTTTCTTCAGGCCATTTTCATCTGCATATCCAAAAACTTTTTTTCTAATAGTATCTTTTATACCCTATGTGGGAAAAAGGGGACTCACTGCTGTTTAAACAATACTGCATTTATTGCAAAATCAATAAATAGTTGCCCCACCTTTGGCCACAATTACATTGTACACTCTCCTTGGCACATGTTCAGTGAGATGCTGTTAATTAATTACAGGTATATTTTTCCATTCCTCCTGCAAAGCAGTGGTCAGTTCAAACACAGGATGGACTTGTTTTAACACGAATCCAACGTTAGAGTTTATTCCAAAAGGCCTCTATAGGATTAAGTTCGGGGCTTTTGAGCTAGCCACTCGAAATTCTCTACATGCATATACTCAAACCATGTCAAAATGGAGCTTGTTTTAAGGCATGGCATGTTGAGTTGAAACAGGAATGGCTCTTCTCCATAAAACTAGTAAAATGTAGGCAGTTCTGCATTGTCTAGAATATCCCAGTACTTCGTGGTGTTCATGTTTCTATCCACAGCCACTGACGGTCTGAGTCCATACCATAAGAAAGATCCCCAGACCGATTTTTACAGTTGTGATGATACATGCTGGCGTATGTCACAATCAGCAATGACCATCGGATGTCACTGTATACCTCTCGGTTTCCACTGGTCTAGGGTCCATCGCCGATGTTCTTTGCGACAAGCAAGTCGCTTACTTTTGTATGAGTTATTAACGGCCTGTATACAGCAGCTTGGCCATGGAAATTTAACTTGTGCAGTTCCTTACTGCTTCGTCCATACACACTCACCCCTTTTGATTCCTGAAATTCTTTGGTGTTGATTTGTAGAGATGAATGATGATACTCATGGATGACATATTTGAGAGCTCTCTTGTTGCTTCCCCTCAATTTATGTAACTTTCCTGAACTTTTTTTTGGTAGTATGTCCCTCACGATTCCATTTACTAATAACATCTTGAACGGTTGATCGTAAGTTCCAATTTTTCTGCAGTTGTACGTACTGAGGTTGCTAATATGGCACCCTATAATAACACCTCTTGAAGTCAGTATGTTCAACATGCATGACCATGTCTTATGAGTAGACAATATACAATACTGTACGATGCCTGAGAATCTCATCTGCAGTTTTTGAAGGACTTCGGCATGCGATCTATTGGAATGTCCTATCTTTATTGCAGACTGGGGGTGTCTGGACACTTTTCCACATAGGGTAATTGCATTTCTATTCCCTCAACCCATATTTAAAAAAAAAAATAGTATTATTGAAATAAGTCTTCTTTTCTTTGTATCTGATTAATATTACACTATCAGATTTGATTTCATTATTTAAATTTTCTAGAAAATTTAATCATAACTTTACACTGTAGTCATTAATTTTGATAAGTTCCAAGAAAAAAAGTTTCTTTGGAATTGTAAACTTCCTTAATTATTGAATAAATGATGTGACCCCATAATTTAATTTTTATTTCTTCATTAGAATTCTAAGAGAAAACACCTGGTCTGTGTAATCTTTTTTAATACAGCTGACTCATTATAGAAAACTTGGTTGGACCTCAGAAATAGTTATAATGGATAATTTGGTACACTTCTGTTGTTCCATGACGTTTTCTATAGCAAATTTCCCTAAGTATTGTTGTTCATGGATGATTTTGTTATAGTGATTGTTTTTATAACATTTTTGGTATGTGTTAATGAAAAAAATTACTTTGAGGTATTCAATCATTTGATAAGTGCATAAATTGCACATTCCATGCTACTGTTTTTGATTAACTGTAATATGATGTAACAGTACTAATACTAATGTTATAAGAAATTTCTGTTGCAGAATGGACTGGATGGTGAAGATGATATTTCACATGATCAAAATTATCAAGATGCAGTTGATGAGGTAAGTGTATTGTTTTGCTAACACTTACATTTTAAATGTCTTCTACTTGCAGTTACCGATTGTGACAAATTCACAATGGGAATTACAAGGTAATTCCTGTTGTGAATTATCATCCAAGGAACTTCCATAACTTCTCTCCATATGAGTTGAGGCCATCTCTTCTGTCTTTCTTGTGGTAACAAGTTCATTACTCTTTAGACATACATTGAACATGTCCATGGCATTGTGAAGATACACTCCACATGGTCCACCATTTTCTCATGTTCAGTCCTTCCATAATAGTTTCATGCTGAAGGCAAAGGTAAGATATGCTGTCATAGGTCTTACCCGTCTTTCTTCTAACTTGCATCTATAGTCCATCCACCACACATGTTAAACTTTGTCATTTGGAGTATCATCTTGGTTTCCTTTTACAATACATCATTGATATTTGTGAACTGGAGGTTATGGGTCTGTTTTCTCCACCATCCATGACCATATTCTTTGAAAGACAAAGTTATGTCTGTCAATTAACTTTACGTTAAGGAAAGTTAATTTGATGTGCCGCAAACATCAGTCAGTTTCCTCATGAAATCATTATAATTAAAAACACTTCTTCCAATATTTCATTTGTCACATTGTAAATTGCAGATACATGTACAGTCATTCCTCGACTTACGTCCTTTCGAAGATACGTCTGTGATCTCATAAGGGAATAAGTAACATTTTCGGCTATGCTTTCAAACAAGACGCAAGCGAGTGTAAGGAAAAGCATGTATAGTGGCAACAGCTCTTTCAGCGGCAACCTCCCTCGGCTGTCGGCACGTGTCTTCAACAGTTCCTATGTTGATTTTTGTGTTTGAGAAATAGGTTGTGTATTTATCGTTAATTATTTTGCGATGTTTTGTGCAACATAGCTCCTACATGTACAATCAAAAAAACCTAGTGAAGAATCACAGAAAAAGAGGCAAGCAATTGATCTTGAAACGAAGTCGCAAGTTATAAAGCAACATGAAGCTGGGAAGCACGTCAGTGTGATCGCCCATGACTTCGGATGGTTTCATTCTACAGCGAATACAATTTTGAAAAATAAGGATAAAACTGCAGAGGCTGTGTTAATCTGCTTCCATTAAATCAACAATAGTGATGGCGCAACGAGAAGGTCCTATCAGTGATATGAAAAAGCTACTTGCATCAAGGATAGAGGACCTGAACCAAAAGCACATACCCCTTAGCACTGTGACCATAACTGCTAAGGCACTAAGTCTCTTCAACATGTTGAAGGAGAAAGCAGAACCCGATTATGACTAAGAATTCAATGCTTCCGGTTGGTTCATGAGATTCAAGCAGCGTTTTGCGCTGCATAATGTGAAAATGTATGGGAATCTGCAAGTTCTGAGAAGGCTGCCAAGGAGTTTGTGGGAAAATTGGATAAAATTATTACAGAGGAAAATTATTTGCCACAGCAAATATTTAATATGGATGAGACTTCCTTGTTTTTGAAAAAAAAATGCCTGAGTGGACATTCATCTACAAAAAGCTAAAATCTATATCTAGTTTCTAAGCTCCATGCCCGTATTACAATGGGGGGGGGGGCTGATTACTTTTTTTGATTATGTAGGAACTGTAGCCATTAGAGAGGAAGGTGTGGTGTATATGGCAGAGTTGTGCTCCTAAAAGAAAACTGTCATCTTGCCAATTCGGTTCTCTCAGGTAGCTATGAAAAGATTATATATAGTTTAGTCATTACCAGAGTAATCCATAATGCCAGTGAATAGAATAAGAACAATGGACATCATTTGCGTTTTGTTAGATTACAATCCCACTAAACATCGGATTAAGAAATTAGAGTATCATCCTGGCTCCATAAAATCACAGAAAAACAGAATAAGATTTAATTGGCATTTTAAATCTGCATATTCCAAAATTTGAGTATTAGATTTGAAGACTCCCACCAAATCTTAAAAATGAAAAGATTTATCATTTAATCATCAGAATTTAGAAACATCAAGTTACATAACAGCAAAATAATAAAATATGCTGTTACGTTTCAACAGTATCTCAGAGGTAAATAAGATGGTTGTTTTCTAAGATTACAGCATGGTTGCCAACTATACATGCTTTGTGCAATGCATGTTTATTGTTCTAAATAGAACTATTTTGTATTTGTAACAAACTTCTATTGTATAATTGTATTCTTTTATAAGTGTAAATTATATTACACACAACTTATAAAATTTCATACTATTTATATAAAGATACATAATTTCACTCTTTGCTCTTATTTTTCAGAGTGAGCAGAACATGGAAGCCAAGTGTAACGGTAAGTCATGTTTCCATATTTGTTTCCACATAGTGTGGGCTTCCCATTTTATGCAGTTTTTTAAGTCTTAAATGTTTGTATAAATAACAATAGAAAAATATTCACCAGGTCGATAAGCATAATTTTATCCATATTTCCATCACAGAAGTTTGAAAAACAATTGAATGGGTTTTCGTTAGATGCATGAAAACATTTGATGGCCTACAGGAGAATGTTATGAGGATCTCACAAGAGAAAAATTATCCCTTTTCCCTCCAACTGATAATACACTAAATCTGGAGAATGGCTTTTCCTGATAATTTACACGCTGAAGAAACAAATCAAGGAGCAGATATGCACGCTTCAATCAAATTATACTTTATATAGAAAGTGATAAATAAAAGAAGTAATGTGAAGAAATTAATGATTTACTGCAAGGAATTTTCATTATTAGAAAACTTAAAGCTTGAATTGATTAGCACAAGAGCGCAGTTTGTTCGCCAAGATGGTCGCTGACCTTCGATAGAAGATAGCACAATAAGAAGAAAAGAAGAAAGCTTGAATGAAGATCAGTAATCTGAATAATAATGCTAATAGATTAATATGTGATTTGAAAAGAATTTCTAAAAGAAGTGTAAATAATGAAGGAATTAATGGGTTTATTAAAGCATTTTCATGGAAATGTAAGAAAATGATTGAGGATCAATAATCTGAGTAATATTTCTAGTAGATTAATACATGACTTGAAAAGAACTTATAAAAGAAGTGTAAATATGCAGAAATTAATGAGTTTATTAAAGCATTTTCATGGAAATGTAAGAAAATGAAGATTATCATTTTCATTCTGAATGTTTTAAATTTAGAAGAGAAAGGTGAATGAAGACTTTTTTCCGTATTGAACAAGTCTTAGAGCAATGAAGTTAACAAAATATGATAGCAAGAAAATGGAAATATGTAGAATTCATAAAATAAATGAGGATCAGAATTTGAATATATCCTACGTGAAGTAGTACTAGAAATATTTTGTCATTAATTGAAAATGGAATCTTTCATTTTTGAAGAACAGGATTTATGAGCTTCATTACCCATAAATAACCTACTGAATTTTTTTGTTAAAAAAAGAGAAATTAGAAAAATAGATTACCATTGCAGGGATCTTATCTTTTTTAGCCAGTGTTGGTGGTCTGCATACAGACCTATAGGACTTTTTTTTTTTTTAAATTTCTATTATAGCAGTTATAAACTTTTCAGCTAAAAGTTTATTTTTTTACTATTAAAATTATTTCTATCAGCAGTAATATCTTTGAAAAAAAAAATGATTTGCAAGATGCTGCTTAGGAAATATGCAACTGAATTTGGACCTTTCACTTATTTTTGTGACAAGTATTGCCAATATCAGCTTGCAACAGTATGATTAAGTTGGTAATGAATTCTCTGACAGATCGTTTATGAGAAAGTAGTATTGGAGAAATATAATTGAGTAGAATATGTTGAAGATGATTATAGCTGAAAAATTTTATATTCATTTTACATAAGAAACAACACTTTGGCTGTTGTTGCTCCTTATACTGATGAGGATATTAATACAAATTCAATTAATGATATTTAAAACTAATGGTATTTAATTAATTTTAATATTGTTGCCATACAAAGTGTGATCTGGCATCTCAGAAATGGATCTGATCAGCATGTAGTGGATATTCCTTTACAATATGAAAAATGTTAATACTGAAAACCAAGATGAAATTGAGGGTGAAGCTCCTGAATTAGTTACTGTCGTTGCAGAAGATGAGGAACTGAGCGAGACTTCTGCCAATGCTGAGAAAGAACAGGCCGAATCAACCAACGTGACTGAAGAGAAAACAGCTAGTGGAGAAGAAGAACAGGAAGGAGAGCCAAAGGAAGCAGGAAAGGAAAACACAGAACTCACAGAAGCGGATACACCAAAGGCCAAGAGGTTTGTTTTCTTTACTACACCATTTAACTTTGATTTAAACCAAATTGTTATCATATTACTGTTCCTTTTGATAGCCTGTCTGTATTAAGCATAGGAACCGAGATTTAATCTAGCACTCTTGATGTGGATGGTTTGCTATTAATAAAAAAAAAAAAAAAAATACAAAAAAAAAAGATGAAATACAGTTTTAGAATAAGGTTCATTGGTTTGGCTTTAAAGATAAGTGAGAACTGAATGGCACGATTATGTTGTGGCAATATCTAAGAATATTAATAATCCGTAAGTAGCAGTGGCAGGAAACAAAAGCCTAAACTCATGAAGTGGAATGTTGTGGAGCAAAGTCTGTTGGAGTTTTCACTTACTTTTAATCATATATATGTATATACATGTAGCTCTTTTACTCTACAAGTGATGAAAAAAAAAAAAAAGTGAGCCCTATTCCTATAGGATATGTGTATATTATCTTTACATATATAGTTATATGTTTGTGTGTGCGTATATACTATATATATGTAGAGATACACAATTTTGTAGTGATGTTGAAACTAAAGTTGTTTCCTGGGGAAATGAGTACTAAAATCTAGAAAATTTGTGAATTCAAGGTCTGCTCTATAAACTGTACTTTAAGTGCAAAAATGAATACAGAATGGAAATGTATTATCAGACATGGACATGAGAAAGACAGCTATCTGTTAACAGAATTTCACATTTAATATGAAGATACCAAAAAAAAATTAGGAAAGTTACAGAATTCAACTTTAATCTTCCCAGTGATGTGTACCTTCTAAACAGTTCTCCCATTCTTCTCAAAGAAGATACATATGTGTGCATGTTTGTGGTGTCTTTATTTCTCATGTTATGGTTTTGAAGAATAGCATTTTTCTCAACTATGTGAAATTAGAGCTAAAAGAAAGAATACAGCTAATGTCATTCATGAATATAAAAATCTTTCATCGGTTGATATTCTGTGGTACCCAAGTATGTATGTATGTATGTACTACCACCTTTTGGGGAAAATTTAGAATTCTCAACTTATGCTTTTGAGTAATATACATCAGCCATTGAATACCTCTATATATTTTTTTCTTAGTAAAATGAGATTTTGTTATATATGGATAATGCTTATGTTTGGATATTGCATTTATATTTGAAATCATAATTTGATGGTGAAGCATTTAGACAAATAATTCTAAAGTTCAGAGAGTTTGAAGACTGTTGAAGAGAAATAGCCATTCACAGCTTTTGCCCTGAGTTGACTGGCTAATCAGTAGTCAGTTTTTCTCTTTAGACTTTAAAATAAGCAGAATGTAGTCAAAGTTGCATATTTGGAAAAAGTATAAATTTAATACTTTAGTAAAATGTCTAAAGTGAAATTTGTCACCTTTAAGGGATACTAAAATATGTACTTATTCAAAAGTTTGAAAATGTTTTATGTATTATATACCATGGCATTCTTCATTAATTTCCAACTTTTTTACGTATGAAAATATTGGCTCCCTTCCTGTACCTACTGTGCAGCTTGAGATCTGTCAATGAATAAAAAAAAATCTTCCATTTAATATCCTGTTCAAAAATAGTGTCTGATTTCACTTTTAAGGACATTTGATATATATAATGTAATTGGAAACAGTTGTTCCTGCTGGTTTTCACTTGAGGCAATGTTCATTAGCAGAAATATCTTATTGTACCAAAGAAGGAACTATTACTTGATTTGCTACACCTACCAACTTATATGTTTTGGATTGTTGCACATAATATTTGATTCGGTAAATCTTGGAGTAGAGAAGGAACAACAGGACATACTATAAAATACAATGAAGCCTCCTGCATTGTCAGGTGAAGAAAATCAGCAAATCCGTTTACAAGACGTTGCCAGCAGTTAATTTTAGACTGTTTTGATTGGATATGAAATAAAAAATGTGTACACCTCTTTGCACAGCTTACATAATTTAAATATTTTCAGTGGGTGATTCTTTTCAGTTATATTTACATAATGATGTTGAAATTAGCTTTAAGTAATATATAATGGCTACTTTGCTGATATATTTAACATATACTTACCATTTATCAACTATTTATATCTTTTGAGATACAAAAATGACAGGGCTTGATTTGCACTTTCTCTACGTACTTCCACTAGTCAATGATATACCTTTTTTTTTCTCCCTGAACAGTTATCCAAAATGGGAAATATAGGTTGTAAAATGAGCAGTTAAATACCATATGACATGAAATATATGGAATAGTACATCTTGTAAAATGGAATTTGTTTAGAGAATTTTAATTTTGAAGATAGGTTAATAAGTAAATTGCATGCTGGTGTTATGCTAAGTGGTTTATTAACTTTTCTTTTTCAGTTAATAGCAAATTGATATCCAGGATGTTGCTATAAATTAAGAATGGAAGAGATTGAGTGAGAGACAAAATATCATATCTTTATTTACAAACAAATATTAGTGTCAATTTTTGTATTGCATGGTCAGAACAGGGTGTGTTCGCATATATACAATGTCTGTTTTGCAAGCACTATTTGCAAAAAAAAAAGTTAGGATTGTGGACACTTTTCTCTTTAGATATACATAAGACAAAGAATGCAAACAACACACAATTCCCCCACCACCCCAATCAAAATCACAGGTTTGATAAGATCGCTCTAAATTTAAGTTTTTTTCTTTTCAAAAGTGGCCATTGGAATCCTATTAACTCTTTTTTTTTTATTTTCTTTGAAAATAAAAATTGTGCATGACCTTTATTTCTTTGATATCTTTTCTAACATGTTTTCCTCTCTGTTTTTTTGGAGCATAGATAATATTAATAAAAAGTTGTGGAAATTTTTTCCTTAAACTGAACACAAAAACTCATCTCTTTGTGTTTAAAAGATTTAACTAGAACAAGGTTTCTGGTCAATATATTTAAAAGAACTGCTTGTCACCTATATAATTCTTCTTTGCCATTTGATCTGCACTTTAACTTGGCTTCCTTTGAATGAAATTTATGCTGTCTTTTTCTGCTAAACTTTTAGAACCTATTCTAATCCCTTCCCCCAACACACACAGTAAATCCTGTACAGAAATGCAAATTTGCCGTAAGTGCACTACTGTCTAGCACACTGCAAATAACATGGCAGTGAAACAAAAGTAAAATCATCACGTTTTGTGTTGAGTGTAGCTACAGTTCTTTTAATATAGTGGAAACTTATTTGGCAACTTCAGTATTTTCCTGTCCTCTCCAGTTTAGAGAAATAAAACTAAACACAAGGTGAGTCCTTTTTAGAAGTTTAATATTGATAAATATCATCAAACAGTTTGGAACATGCTTTGAGGGCATAGAAATTTCTTTTATAGAAACATTACTAAAGAAATTACTAATTAAAAATTAATGTTTGAAAATATACTACTTGATTGCTGATCAATTGGCTGTTGTGTGTGTGCATGCACAGGGTGATCAAAATTAAAGTAGACCTTGTGCAGTGTAACCAATGATCCAGATGCTGCAAAACTTTGTATGAATACATTGTGTTGTGATGGATCTGTGAAAAGTTCCAAAATTCACCACCATGGACACTCTGATGTGCTGAATGTAGGTAGTGATTTTTCTGTGTAAGGAGAAAACGACATAAGCATAAATTACAAACACATTTTTATTCACTTCCATTATACATCCATGGGCTGTACTTATTCAGTGTGCCATCCATTATGCCACAAACTGCACCCTTTGCACAATGTGTTTGACAGCAGAATGCAGTTTGTCAGGACTGTTTTTGTGCACATGCTGTGTTATGCTGTTTTTCAGTGCTGGCAAGGTATGAGGATGATCTTGGTAAACCCTGTCTTCCCATTATACCACAAACTGCACCCTTTGCAGTGTGTTTGAGAGCAGAACGAGCTGGTCAGAGCTGTTGTTGTTGTGCACATGCTGTGTTATGCCGTTGTTCAATGCTGGCAAGTTATGAGGATGATCATGGTAATCCCCGTCTTTGAGAAATCCCCAGAGCCAGAAGTCACAGGGGGTCAGATTAGGTGAATGAGGCAGCCATGCAGTGGGAAATGCATGGCTGATCGGGTTTCTGTGAATTGTTCTCGAAGACCCTCCTGTGAGGATTTACCGATGTGTTGAGGAACCCCATCTTGCATGAAAATGACTGAATCCATGCACAAGAACTGGTGTAGCAGTGTCAAGAAAATTGTTTATCTTATTGCAATACCTCTTGACAGTAACTGAGCAGATCATAGGACCCAACTGGCAAATGTCCCTAAAAAAAGAATGGTCCAGTGATTCAAATCATCTGTCAACCTGCACCAGACAATAACTTTAGGTGAATACAAAGGAATATGTTTGATTGCATGTGGGTTTTTCATAGCCCATACTGTAATTGTGGGTATTCACAGCTCCATTTAAGTGAAAGTGGGTCAAATTTCCCCACAAAATCATCCACAACCACACAGCGTCCAACTCCACTGATGCAAGGAATGTTAAAGCAAATGTCACTCAACTCAGTCCTGCAGGCACAACTCCTATGTCAGGGGCAATCTTGAATGGGTAGAGATGCAGAATCTTTCAGAGAATTTTCCACAGTTGTGTAAGGTGCATACATGTGCCTTGATAGAGCACATGCACTACGGTAACCAACGCTGTTCATATCCCACTCCACAATGGTAGTAGCAACTTCATTCACTTGTCAATGCAAATTCCATGCATTTGGTGTTTACAACTCCCTGGTGTTGAATTTTGGATTCCCCCCCCTCTCAGATATTGCCTCTGCATGACAGTGTATTCTTGCAAAGTTTTCAAGCATCTGGATCACTGGATAGTGCTTCATGTCTTAAACAGGGATACTTTAATTATGATTACCCTATATATACATATACTATGTTGACAAAAGTATTTGGACACCTTACTTGCTGTGTGAATTTTGGATCATACCACGTGCAAATATTCAGGGCGTGTGTGTGTAGTTGCATGTTCACTGTTGAACCATAAATAAACAGATTAAGTGGAATCTTGTTTATTATTAATTAGTATTTTTAATTACAGAAAAATTAAGAGTATGGGTTAAGTGTAATTATGGACAGATTGTGTGTTGTAGTTCACTGAAGCCTATTCATACAGATAATATCTAGATATATAATTATTTTTTCTCTAATATATATTTTTTTTGAATATTTTTTATCAAGTTATTGAGAATACAAAAGATTTAACTGAATAAAAAGCGATTTAACTCATCACTGATATACGAATCAAAATTTCAATGATGAAATTTTGATTCGTTGTTCCCCTGGTTCTTGTTATACCCAAAGTTATTTTATTTATAAATCAAAAAAGATTGAGATATATTATTTCAATTAATATTTAGAATTATATGGATATAGAAGCATGTAAAATGTAAGTGCTATATATGTTTCACTTTTATAAATAAAGATAAAATGGGCCTACACAGATCATAGTATAAAACGTTACATATTACAAAATTTCAGTTAATTGCTTTGAATGTTAAGTGCTGTTTATTCATTGCTTAGTTCGCGTCATTGAAATGAAATCACATAAATATCTGCTTTTTCTTGCAAGTAGAAAAAAATGTATTAAATCGTCTTTGGTTCCTGCATATCTTGAACGTGACTTTCTCCTACATCTTTTGTTTCCTTGGTGACTGAAGTTAGGCATTCTTCATTTTTGTTGGGACTATTCTGTTACCCTTGAAAAAAGATCAAGAAAATTTAACTAGAGCAAGATTACTGTTTACCATATTTAGGACTGTTCATTACTTTAGGAGAAAACTATATATCTTATTTTCCTTAATCTCTCCCCACAACTTATCTTTTAGAAAGTATTCTATTCTGATCTATAGTACTTGTGTGAAGCTTACTATTCTGAAATCTTTGTGCTAGCACATTACTGACTTCTGTAGAGAAACACGATGAATATAAAAGTAAATTGCTTGTTGTAACCAAAGCTATTGTATAAATTGTTCTATTGTTCAATTGCATAAAATATTACGAGAAAATATTGAACTTTCCTGTCATAACGTTTCAATTCCACTAAACAATTTGATTGTGACAGGCAATAGTTATGTATTTTTTATACAAATCTAATTTAATACTAATAAATGATTATATTTTTAGTTAATATTTACATATAGCACTAAAATACTTCTATCTATTGTTTTTTTAAATAAAAATTAGTCATCACTAAAACAAGGTTACTGAATGGTCATTCTTTCCGACTTTGGGCTGCAAAAATTTAGGTAATGTGTACGTTATTTCTGATCTAGAATAAATAATTTCTACTCTGAATAGCTGGTATACACTATCATTTTACAGATCTCAAAATAGTTGACTACTGTGTGTGTGTGCTTGTTCTTTGGATACATAGCCAAAAGTGATTTACTGCATCAGTCTGTTGAATGCCTATTGACAGGTGATGCAGACTGTTTCTCAATAAAGGACAAGGTCTGATGGCATTCCTCTTTATGTGAAGATGTCTGCATTAGTTATTGAATCAAATTACTTAGCTGATAAAGCTGAATTAGATTCTGAGCCAGGTTTGATGTGCATTATTGTAAGACAAAGTGTTACATGCGATTTTCTAAGTTAATTAATCCTTATTAAAGAATGAGTTAGGGAAAATTTTCATTCTGCATACATGCAATTTTGGATCGACATTGACTCGACAGCCCTACGTGGGCCCTGCCCTTCAGAAATTTCTTCCAGCCTTCTTTATTCAATGCCAAACTTCAATTTTTGACTCCTAAAACCTTAATATCTTACATCACTCCATCTTAATTAAGGTCTTCTAATTTTTCTTTTTCCTTCTGGCTTAGCATTAATCTTAACTATTCTATTACTATCCATGAGTAATGTGTCCAACCCAACTTAATCTATTTATTTTTATGTACTTAATGTCTGGCTCATTAAATATATATTCATCTATATAGTTCATGGTTTTATCTTCATGGCTCTTATCTCATATCTTCATCACTAGTGTGGTTCCTTTGCTGCATTTGTTTATATGCCTCATTTTTTAATACAGTCACATGCTCACATTCTGCATCAAACCAATGGTTATACTTGACTCTACTGACTTTTCCTAATACCATGTCTGCTGTTGTCACTGACATCCCTAAGAACATCCAAGCTTCATTAACACTCACCATATTTGGCTTTAATTTCTGATTCCTTTAATCTTTCCTTATTAAACTTTTTAGCTTGTGACCCATATATCTTGCATTAGATTTTGATTTTAATCTTTGATATAATCAAATAGTGGCCAGAATCAATATTTGCTGCTCTGTAAGTTCTAACATCCATCAAATTGGATTGGTGTTAAAGGTGCCTAATTCGTAGAATCACTGATAATTATGAATATCTTTTAAAGAGATGTTCTACACTATCTAGATTTAAATTGTAACGACTGCCTCATTCCTGAAAGATTGGAAGATTTTCATCCTTAGCAAATATCAAAAATTATTATTTTTGATATTATCTTTCTTGTAACATGAGTTATTGAAAAGCAACTTGAATAAGTAATTGATGTCTCTTCATGGGCTCTTGGCTGGGTTTAATTTTTCTGCAGAAAACTTGATGTCTGTGTATGCTGCTGCCAATAGCAAAAAAACTAATACTACAGAAACAAAAAAAAAAACTTCAGGATATTTTTTCTTTCAGAAAGCTTATATTCCTTGCCCACATTCTTTTACTTAGAGAAAAGTGCAAAAGACCAATGAATATCCTTTGCAATCTATTCTCTATAGAAATAGGGTACAGATCAGTTTTTTCTCTTTATCATACACTTGTTCTATCAAAGCAAGATTATAGGTTCCAAGTATTTAGTTCTGCAAGAGAACACATTCTTCTGATTGGATCCATCATTATGGTATACAAAGTCTTTGTCAGATGAACCTGCTTTTACACTGCCCTTTTAACAGACTGAAAAATAGTCTCTTCCAAAATGGTATTAAAGTGAAGAAGCTTATGCAAGCTTGTGACGTAAATGTTGACATAATGTTCTTTTGTGGCAAGTCTGCACCATCGTGCAACCTCACTGACATTAAGGAAGTCATCATGCTCAATCCTGATATACCTAGATCAAAGCATTTTGATTTGATTTTTTACCATCTGTACTGATGGTCCTCTGAGACCTCTGTTGACTGGTGCTGTTATTTCCTGACTTTATTATATCCAGTCAGATCCTGCTTAAATGCAGTAATTTTATAGCTGAACTGTATACGATTCAGCTTCTGTTTGTACAAGTAAAACCATTTTTCAAAAATGATTTTTACAGACTCATTGTTCCTCACAGGCCATCTCTCATATGTACAATACACCAGATGTGGATTGTACACATGCTGTATTCTGCTATATTGGAATTGAGGTAATAGGACTGCAGATGTATCTGCTTGGTCTGCTCATAGTTTTTCCATGGTATATATGTGGTACTATATCAGTACCATATATATACCACAGTCAGATTATAAGAGTGGCTGATTAATCAGTGGCACAAAGCACAAATTGCACATGCTTAGGCATTGGCAGTCTAGTCAATATAGAAACAAGTGGTTTTCATGTTAGGCTGTGCTTAGTTCAGCCATGTTACACATTCTTAGTGAGAGCTGATGTCCCACTTATTTGTAAATAGTTTAATATGCATGTTACTATTTGCCATGTTTGCCACTTCTCTTAAAGGAAATTTTTTGCCAACTGGCAGAGCTATATACACTGAGGCATATTTTATCAGACTTGACAAATTGCATGAAGTTTAATTTTTTTACGAAGAATTAATTTATACAAATACATTTGATTATAAATTTTATCTTTTGATACTTGCTTTGTTTAACTTGGTTTGTACTGATGTTAATTTTTTAAATTTGCTTTAAAAAAATTTACATACTATGTTATTTACTAATTTATTTTTATTAACTATTGTTGTAAATCTTGGTTTGACACAGTATGACACCATGCTGTCCTTGTTCCAACAAATCACACACGTTGCTTCTACTGTTGAGAAGAAACTATAGAAAATCAGTGTTGCATGTTTGTTGGCAGTGTTTAAGAGTAGGTAATCTTGATATTTTTCTTGGAAGTGCTGGTCTTTGAGAAATTAATGGGAGGGGGGCATTGCTGTTCCATAGAAATAAGTTTGGAATGAAGGGTGAATGGGAAATAGCAGGTTGAATGAGCAAAGCAAAACTGAAGAGCGAGAAGGTGAAGATTGTAAGTCTCCTACCATGCTGTGATAAAGAACAAACTGAGGTGGGGGTGTTCATAGCAAATGAATCAATACGTAGGTTGTGCAGAAGAAATGATGTAGAATTTGTGTATCTGTTGTCTGTGTTTGGAAATTATTTTAATAACGCTTATGAACTGCATCTAAATAGATTTGAGGGTAGGTGTGTGTAGAGAGAGGGAATTTGGGAATCTTGCATCACTAGAACATCAGCCCAACAACCAAGACCGCCCAATATAGCCCACTAGAGGCACCATTAGTACCCTAGGAACAGCAGTAGTTTCTCTCTTCTGCCTCATTTAACTTTTTGTAGTGCCTGCGTGTACGTATCATAGTTATATGTTCCCATTGAACATGAATCTTCCCTTAAAGGATTAGATATTTGCCTGTTTTGTCTACTGGTTTTGGTTTTCCATCTTGCTGTTGGGCTCTCCAACCCCAATCCTTCTCTTTGGTCTATATCTAACCACCTCTTTTGGTAGCTGATATCTTTCAATTTCTCTCTATATTCCTTGATCTTTTCATTTATGTTATAAATATCTAGTTCTTTTTTGATCTTCTAGGTCTTCATTTCTTACATGATCCAATTCTCATCTGTGTAGCTTGTATTTTACTTTCATCTTTCTTTTTAACTGTCCACGTTTCTGAACCATATAACAGAATGGGAGTGGCCATTACTTTCTAAAATTGATTTCTCATCTTGTTTTTTTTATTCAGCATCCTTTAATTGTTTCGCAGATTTTCTGAAATTTCTGTATTTTTTCGTGTATATCTTTTAGATATGCTATTATGCAGACTAAATAACTATTTTTGATCTGACACGATCTTTACCTTTTAAATGCCACGATTTTTCATTTCTTTTGTGAAATTTTTAAATTGTATCGTTAGCTTATTATGTTTAATTCATCAACTGATTTTTGAAGGTCATCTCATTGTTTTGTAATATAAACTTGATCATCTGCATACATGTGTATTTGACAAATGCCTTCCATTCTATTGATAACAGTACTTCTGGTTAACTGGGTATCATCTTTTAAGAATCTGATCAATATATGTATTGAATACAGTTAGTGATAAGCTACATCCCTGACTGATACCCTGATTTATTTCAGTCTATTTAGATGAGTAATATCATTAAACATGAGCTGCTATCCCATTTAATCCAGCTGTGGGATTAGATGGGGTATCAGCTCAGGTTCTGGCAGTGCTTCTGACTAGTATGTTTTAAATCTCAGCTCTGATAGAGGGAGTGGAAAGAGGACAAAATAATCCCCCTGCATGAAGGGGATTCTAAACTGCGGTAGCAAATTATAGACCAATCAGTATCTCATGCATAATGGTAAAAGTACTGGAAAAATTGGTCAAAAAGAAAATTCAAGTATGGGTGGATAGGAATGATACTGCATGAGGGACAACATTGCTTTTATTAATGATAGTAGTAGTTTATTACTATTTTATAATAGTGTCAGCTGAGGTGGATAAAAGAAATGGCTACAAAATGATTCTGCTGGAGTTTGCAAAGACATTTGTCAAATACCACATGGAACTCTTATGTAAATAAATGAAAATTAAGGACTGGATAAGACACAGGTCATGTGGATAAGAGAGTGACTGCTGGACAAATATCAAAAGGGGGTATGTGAAGTAATAGAATCAGGACGAAAACAGGTGACTATCCAATTCCTCATTTTGTTGTTTATCCACATCACTCAACTGCCTGTCATTCAAGATGCTTATCCTTGTTAGTGAAGGTTCAGTGCTGGGACCACTAGTGTTTAATTTGTACATAAATGATATTCTGAAAAGAAATTTTGTTTTGCTCATGATGTGAACATAGGTACCGTAATAGTTAACCTAGGAGATGTGCAGAAGTCCATTTGAGTCAGGCCAGTGACCACACTGTTTTTATCAGGAATGAGCAAACAGTGAAGAGTCGACTATTGAAACAGTGACCCCAATCCTTAAGCAGAATTCAAGATTAGCACATTAACATAAGATGGATCAACGGAAAAGAACTGGCAGAAGAGTTTGGAAATTTGAAAGGTGGACAAAATTGGTTTTAATGAAATGAAGAAAACAAAAAAGGTTAACATTCTTCCAAATAAGTATTACAAAATGTTGTGTTACTACATTTTGTATCAACACTAACAAAGATAAGCATCTTGAATGACAGGCAGTGTTGAGTGATGTGGATAAATAACAAAATGAGGAATTGGATAATGAGATTTGTGTTACCGGTCTGATAATGAAGAAATGTAGGAATATGAGTCACCAGAGGACCACTATCTTAAAGAATAGGGAAAACTTGATTTTGGTTGGAGATTTTGGACAAATTTGGAGACTAGAGCAAAGCTGTTTAAAAAATGTTAAGCACGCACGTGGTGGATTTCTGTGCAGGATATGAACATGGTCATTAACACGTTCATTGCCAAGCTGAAAATTGGAATTTCGTGTGGTGGGCAATTTTTTTTTTTACTTGATAGCGATAACGCGCGACCCCACCAGGTGAGAACACGCGATATCGCGTGATTGGCCATGGACGTGCTGAGTGCTATGTTCTAATTATTAAATACTAGCACTGTTTCAACACGATGTGCACAAATTCATATGGTGATGCAAGAAATAAGTCGTTATTGTTGACAGTGATATGTTCACTGGTTTAGGACACAAATATATAGGGTATTTCAAACAGTAAATAGTGCCATTTAGTTCTGAGCAGAATAAAATTGAATATCATACTGAAAAGTGTGGAAGAAAGTTATCAGTTAAGCTGCTTTCAAGGTAAATAGTAGACTCGAACATTAATATTCATGACAATCAAATTTTGAAGACTAGGAACAGACTGAAGAAAACATTGATTCACCCAGGGAAGCTGTTAATGTGTGTCTGTTGCGCCGTTGTAAATGCTTGGTCATTTGCGTAATTGTAATAATTTTTGCTTTTACTTCTTTTTTTTGTACTACTCTTACTTGTTATTTAATTTTCTCTTAATTGTACTCTAATGCTTTCATAAGATTATTCTATCCCTTATATCTCTTGTCTTATTCCTAACAATTAGTCTCTAATGCTCCTACATAAGGTGATGCTGTTAATGAATTGACCTAAGTACTAGACAATTCTCAGGTACAGATAGCAATCTCTTAAGCCAAAAGGAGCTTAGGAAAATTTATTTGATTTGTGACTGTGCCACTTAAGCTCTTAATTAATAAGCATCGGAGATGAGCTATAACACCAATAGGATACTTCTATCAATGGTCTAAGGCTTAATTTTACAGTCGTGGCTATTTCTTAGTTTTTCCTTATTCACAAATTGAAATATTTTTTCAAGGCAGTGCATTGTCTCCTTTTAACAAACAACATGTTTCATGCAACTTGAAACAAATATTACACTATTCCATACACTTCATACAGTCTCCTTAAACAAATAATGAATCAATCATTTACACAAAGAGAAAAACTTCATGCCCTACAATATCTTGGTTTTGCTATATCCTCTCACTAAAAGTTCTCTCATATCTACCCTTCAGTCCTAATTTGTTTCTATCCGATACAACAATAAAGTTCTAGGAATGTTACAATCAGAAGACCACAATTCTCCTTATGCACCTAACTAATAATACTGGAAAACAAGTCCTTGCAATCCTACTCTGTTTCTGCAGGCTGTTTGACTTGTTCTTCTGTGCAAGCCTTCTTTGTACGCTGCTTGATAGTAGTCTCTTCATGGATTCACTTGCGGGAAGAGTGATTCCTGTTTGACGGCACTGGATCAAGTCGAAGGCGCCCCACGTCCGATGCACTGAGCGAACTCCTAACTGCAATTCATCGCAGGAATTACTCCGCTCCCCGTAGTCACAAGTGCGTTCAGATGAGCTCTAGTCGGGTTCTGTAAACCATCCCAAGAAGAATGCAAAAACCGAGAGAGCTCCTAATGCCCCCTATATACTCCTTTCTCTAGTTCCGTGTTTTAGGGTCGGAGACCCCTGAATGTCCATGCACGCCGACATCAGCCGTCATCGTGACCTTCATTGTTCCCTTTGATGTATGTGACAGTGAACCATTGTTCACTTTCATATACATCATCATCAAATTCCTGCCTTGTGTATCCTCAAGGGGATACACAAGGTATCCCCTATAGTAATACATGAAAAATTTACATCATCACTAACTTCCTATCTACAATTTTCCTTCAAATCAGTCTGTTACTTAGCAAGATTCCAACATTATCAGATCTTATATTTCTATAGTCTATGGTCAAGTGTTTTACTTCTGACCCAGCTCCATATGTTAAAACTGGTTTGAACACTCTTGTATACAGCTAATTTAATGTTCTGACTAATTTCTCTCTTATTCCATATGAATTTATTCAGTTGTCTTCTTACAATACCAGCTTTGTTGATTCTGTTGTCTCTTTTCCATATTTAATTTACCATCTTCACTAAAAAATCATGCCTAAATAGCGGAAATTTTTTACTTGTTCCACAGGTTCTCCATTCACAACGCAGTTGACATTTTCACTGATTCTGCCTATTTTCATTGTCTTTGTGATTTTATTGCTGACCTTCATACCTTATCTATTACAACAGTTATTCAATTTAGTCAGGGAATCTTGCAGACTTATAGCAGATTTATTTAGAAGTATAACATCATCTGCATAAAGCAAAGAGCTGACATTAACATCTCCAATTTTGATATCAGGCTTAATACCACTTTCCTTCATAATATGATCCATATAGATAATGAATAAAAGAGGAGATAATCCTTGTCTCACATTAGATTTAACATTAAACCATCTTCCTGTACTTCCTTCAATCATAACTGCTGATTTACAACTCAAATAATGCCCCATTGACACCATATAATTGTAGTGTATCGAATAGCTTCTTTCTTGGCACCTTGTCATATGCCTTTTCCAGATCGACAACTTAAATACAGATCTTTGTTATATTTCCATGATTTATCCACTATTTGTCGTGAAGTGAAGATCTGATCCTGACAGCCTCTATTTGGCCTGAATCCAGCTTGTTCTTTACCAAGCTTTTCTTCCAAAATTCTTCTCAACCATTTCTTAAGTATACTAGCATTAATCTTACCACGAACACTCAGTAGGGAAATACTACCTCTGTAATTCTCACATTTAGTTTTATTTCCCTTTTTATATATGGGTACTATGAGAGCTCTACTCCAATCATCGGGGAATTCATCCCTCTGTCCATGCCTTCTGAACTATGCAGTGCAGCCACTGTAAGACTTTTATACCACCATACTTCAGCATTTCTGGTCGAATATTATCTACTCCTACTGCCTTTCCACATTTCAAGCCTTTGATGGCTTTTTCTACTTGAAGTAGAAAAAGCCATCAAAGGCTTGAAATGTGGAAAGTAGCAATTTTTCGAAATAATTATTCCATACTTCAAGGATATCTTTTTCTCCCGTTTTCATGTCACCTTTATCATCTTTAACTCCTTTTACAGCACTCTTTCCTCCATTCCTGAGCTTCTTCAACAACCTCCAGAATATTTTGCCACCTTCTTGATAATTATTTTCTATATTCTTGCCAAAGTCCTCCCATGACTTGTTTAGCTAGTTTTACACAGTGTTTAGCATTCTTGCATTTGTCTCTGTATTCTCTAAGAGCACAAGTTGACTTATTTGCCAGGAACTTTTATATGCTTTCTTCTTTTCCTTCACTGCCTCTTTAACTTCCTGTGTTCACAATGGAGTTCTGATTTTTTTTTTAAATCCTTGCAGACAACCTCACCACATGCCTCTGGCTGACTCATTCAGGGTTTTCTTCAAGGTTTGTCACTGAATCTCCAAGGTTTGGTTCCTGTTCTCAAACTCTTTAATTTTTCTTCAATACTCTTTGTGTATTTTAGTCTACAGTTCACATCTGAGAGCTGCTCAACTTTTATTTGCTTTAAAACTTTCTTACATGTTATTCTTTTCAATATGAAATTCAATTTTATCCTGCTCAAGACTAAATAGTGATCACTTCCAATTTCAAATCCTCTGTACACTCTGGTGTCCTGCACCAGAGAGAAAACATTGTTATCGACAATAACATAGTCAATGAGACTTCTTATTCCCTGCCTCTTCTCTCCATGCGAATTTGTGCACATTTTTATGTTGGAACATAGTTTTAGTAATAACCAGTCCATGTCCTGAGCAGAAATCCAACAGATATTTGCCATTATTATTAGCTATGCTCTTTTCTCCAAATTTTCTCAGAATATTTTTGTATGTCTCACAATCATTTCCTACTCTGCTATTTAGATCCCCAACAAGGACCAACTTTTCCTTTTTCATTGTGTCAGTTGCTTTTTCTAAAGCCTCAAAAAATTCCTCCATCTCTACCTTAGTAGAACCTTTTGTGGGACCATAGGCACAAATAAGTCTCATTGTCTAATTCCCTATTCTGATATTTGTCCACATCACTCTATTTGAGACTGCTTGCCATTCAAGAAGATTAGCCTCGTATTTTGTGTTGAATACTATGGCTACTCCTTCTTTTCCTTGCTTGTCATTACCTGAATATAACATTTTGTATTTATTGCTCAGAAAGATCTTACCAGTTTTTGTCTCTTTTGTTTGTCAATTCTGTTATGTTGATCTGGTACTTATCTAATTCCTCAGCTAGCTCCATTTCTTTGCCATTGAGGCTTCTTATGTTGATAGTACCAATCTTCAACTCTGGTGATATTGAGTTGGGATATGTTTTAGGGTTTGTTCCAGTAGCTGACTTTTTGCTGTTCGCCCTGGTTCCCTGGCGAAAACAATGGTTGCAAAGACCACACTTAGTTTGCTTACTGTTTATAATGAAGTGGCAACTAAATTAGATAAAGAAAATGGCTACTGAATGATAATACTATACTTTTCAAGGGCATTAGATAGGATTACACATTAAACTGTTGCATAAATCAGAGCAGATGGAGGTGGACAAAGCTAGTGGAAAGGCAGCTGAAGTATGGTGGTATAAAAGTTACAGTGGCTGCACTGCATAGTTCAGAAAGCCTGGACAGAGGGACGAATTCCTGATGAATGGAGTAGAGCTCTCATAGTACCCATATATAAAAAGGGAAATAAAACTGAATGTGAGAATTAGAGGTATTTCTCTACTGAGTGTTCCTGGCAAGATCTATGCAAGTATACTTGAGAAACGGTTGAGAAGAATTGTGGAAAAAAAGATGGGTGAAGAACAAGCTGGATTCAGGCCAAATAGAGGCTGTCAGGATCAGATCTTCACTTTGCGACAAATAGTGGAGAAATCGTGGAAATATAACAAAGATCTGTATTTAAGTTGTCGATCTGGAAAAGGCATATGACAAGGTGCCAAGAAAGAAGCTATTCAATACACTAATTATATGGTGTCAATGGGGCATTATTTGAGTTGTAAATCAGCAGTTATGATTGAAGTACAGGAAGATGGTTTAATATTAAATCTGGTGTGAGACAAGGATGTACATTTTCCCCTCTGTTATTCATTATCTATATGGATCACATTATGAAGGAAAGTGGTATTATACATGATATCAAAATTGGAGATATTAATGTCTGCTCTTTGCTTTATGCGGATGTTATACTTCTAAATAAATCTGCTATAAGTCTGCAAGATTCACTCACTAAATTCAATAACTGTTGTAATAGATATGGTATGAAGGTAAGCAATGAAAAGACAAAGACAATGAAAATAGGCAGAATCATTGAAAATGTCAACTGTGTTTTGAATGGAGAACCTGTGGAACCAGTAAAACATTTCAGCTACCTAGGCACGATTTTTACTAAAGATGGTAAATTAAATATAGAAATAGACAACAGAATCAGCAAAGCTGGTATCGTGGGAAGTCATTTGAATAAATTAATATGTGATAAGAAAGAAATTAGTCGCAACACTAAATTAACTGTATGCAAGACAGTGTTCAAACCAATTTTTACTTGTGGAACTGAGAGCTAGATTAGAAATAAAATACTTGACGAAAGATATGAGAATCCTGAGAAAGATTAGGGGAATGAACAGATGGCATCAATGGCAATATTATATTAAAAAAGGATATTAAGAAAGAACTTGACATTGTCAGCATCCAGGAATGCATTAGCAGAGCTAATCTCAGGTGGTATGGTCACTTAAACAGAATGGGCGAAGAAAGATTAGCAAAACAAGTGTTCTCTGCCAGGTTGGCAGCGAAGCGACCCAGAGGAAGACCAAGATATAGGTGGATTGATATGGTACAAAGTACCTTAGACGATAGAAATATATGATCTGATAATGTCGGAGTCTTGACAAGTAACAGACTGATTTGGAGGAAAATTGTGGATAGGAAGTTAGTGATGATGTAATTTTTTTTTTCATGTTGTACTATCATAGCCTGTACACCCCTTGAGGGTATATGGCAGGAATTTGATGATGATGCATCCTTCCTCTGCATCAGTTAATTGAACTTCTGGTAATGCATTCCATTCACTGACAACTCTCCATGTAAAAAATCTACTCCCCAAACTTCCTCTTCACCTACTCACTTACACAACTTCCTCGGGTGGCTTTTAGTTTTCTCCCTCTTGCCTTCTACTCTTTTTATAATTTCCAATTATAAAATTAATCCAATAAAATTCCCTCGGTAACTTAAACGTCACTTACATATCTTATATCACCTTGTTATAAATTAGAGATTATTGATTATACCGGCTGCGCCAATTGTTTTGATAATTATCATTCCTGTTGGCTGTGTCATTTTATGAGGGGGATTATTTATTCATTTATTTATTATCAATCCTCATTTGTTATGAGAATTTCTTTATAACGATTATTTATAATTTCTGAGTGTTTATATGCACAAGGGTTCCATTCCGATTGGTGCAATGACTTTTTACTATTTCTTTCAGAATCTGAAAAATCACTGACTCAGTACCTAATACAAAATATACATATTTTGTAAAACAAAAACAATATATACACTTCAAATAAATTTACACAATTAACTGGATCCAAAGCTTTTTAAAATCTACACTTTAGAGATTTTCTTATTCAAAAATATGAAATCTTAGTTTTAACACGTTTGAATTTTATTAGTGCTTTGTGTTTGAGCAGGAGAAAGACTTCCACACATCTAGTTTTTAGTTAGATACTGTGTTTGCCAATGCAACATATGGTTTTGCATTTTATTACTGGATTGTTTAACATATACTTAATGACATCTACCAGACTAAACACCTTGTTTTCACAACAGCAAAAATGTTCATAGTCAGTTTCTTTGTTAAGGCCTTTGTTTCCGAAGATATAAAATTTTGTTCTTTCCCATAGGATCCTTTCTTATCACCCTTATGTAGCATATATTTCTTCTGACTCTGAAGTAAGATATTCTGAATTCACCAAACTGAAGTATAGTTACTCTTACCTCATGCAGTTCAATTTTTGTTAATTTATCTACCAGCAAATAAGGTTTCTTCTATTGCTTTATCTATGTTGCTAAATTCCATCTCCTTTTCCAGTAGAAATAACAGATTCAGCATCCTTAAAACAGATGATATTTACAATCAGCATTTCCTCGAACATTCCTATAGAACGTCACTCACAATATTTTCTTTTATTTACTGTCTTAACTCCTCCACTCTAAAGGCTCACAATTCTACGATTCCCTTTTTCTTCTATTAATATGTCCCCGACTATCACATAACTTAATTTCCTAATAAAATTTTGCAGGCCTGCATTCTTAAACTTCCATTAGCTCTCCCTTGTTTATCTTCCGTTACCTCGAAACTGAACGCTCTGTCAGTTGTCAATCGCCCATCAAACTCCTCGGCAAACATGCACATTCCATGAAAGTGGCAAACAAGAAGTTATGTATAATGACTGATGTGTTGTCTCCGTTAGTGTTACGAGAATGTCTTTACAAAACACAGCACTTAATAATTTTAAACCACAATACAATTTCTGAAAGTAATACAACTATCCAAATCCAGTATGTACATAAATTTTTTAAAATGCTTCACATATCATTTTGATAAAATAACATCAATAACGTGCACATCACAAGTGCTGACAATACGTCTTATGAAACGAAAACTATTAATGTGCTAACATAAACAATTTGTAAAAATATTCAGAATTTTAAATTGTGTATTTTTACATACTCCTCCTCCTCGTATCCACCAAACTTTGCAATTTCATTTCTTCAACCTCTCCATTCCAGAGTTCTGATATTGTTTTAGTCACTTTTCTGGATCCTCTCCAGTGTTTTCACATTACATTGAAAACATTAGATGGGTTAATATCGTCAAGCCTGTTTTAAGGTATGACTTGCTATCTACCCGAAATTAAATTTTCTACTTGGAGATTGTTTAAACTTTTCATGAAGGTTTCTAGGCGGTATGAACTGTTTATACTTTGTGGGGATTGTATATCTGTTTTCCTGAGTGGTAATTATTTGCTGTTCATTAGAGCATTTTTTTTTTTTTGTACAAGTGTAGCCATTGATATGTCTAAATCAGAGAAATGTTTGATATTATTGCTTTAAGAGATTATCTTTATGGTAATAGGATTTGCTTCATATCTAAAAAAAAATGCAGCCCAATTTTCCAACCATTACAACTTGGATTCAGTGGTCTAGTCAGTTTTTCTTAATCGTAACATGCATTTCTGCTTATGAATTTCGTCACTGACCTCAAGATGAGCTTCATCTGTCAAAGCTATTTTCAAAACAGATTACCATTTATCCTCAAGATTTAAGAGCCATATCAGTAAAGTAGTGCTGCATTTTTTCTTCCTTCCACCCACAAATGGTTTATTTGTAAATGTATAGTACATTCTTACTTTTGCTGGGTGAAGGATGTTTGACATAATCTGGAAATCGTACTCTAGAGCAAACCTGAAACCCTTTGAGGCAGTGAAATTGCCTCACTGGAACACTTACACATTTCTCTGATTGCCAGGGGGATGAAATTCATCTCCCACTAAAGAGAGTCGCAAACATCAATGCCTGCAGCAGAATTCAAAGCCTGTTGGTTTGAGAGCCGGTTCATCTAACCACTTTAGCCAACCAAGGTGGCAATATTTCAACATGGCTTTGCTGTTGAGCAAAGCCATGTTGCAGAGGAACTTACAAATTATTTGGATTTATATTTTATAGGTTTAAGGCATTTACAATAATACAACTTTAAATTCTAAGCTGTTAGAATTAGAAACCTTTTAATTCTTAATAATTAAAAAAATCAAAAAATACAAATTTGATTGTAGATTGTGATTAATCTGACTTAATATAAGATTGAAGAAAGATCGTTTTATAATGCAGTAATTATGATATCTATGAAAGTACATCAGTGATGATTGCATTTTATTGGTCAATTCTGAATGTGACATAAATAGTTAAGTGTCTTTAAATTAATTTTCTTGTTTCATTTTAAATATGGATTGCATTTATTTAATGCACAATTGAAATCAAATTGATTAATATTATAGGACCCTCGATTTCAAGTTTCTTTGCATATACTTTTCCCCCAACAGCAAAAAGAACCTATGATGTTTTTTAATTTATTTATATCTATATATATTTATTTAATGCTTTTAAAACGTTAATTTTAAAATATGCCAACTAATCCATTCCACATTTGGTGTGCTAGATCAAATTCAGTTTGCAGTAATATGATAGTTTGGTTAATACTTTGAATTTTTTACCAATATTTATGAAATTTTTATATGTTGTAGACTAGAGAATATTGCATTTTGTCTCTTCCAGAATTTTATTTATTCTGAAGTTTCTAACTAAAAATAATTTTTCTTAAAAGAAATTGATTCAACTTTATCGTACCAAGTAAGAGCATGTATATATCACTACCCGCTGAATGAAACATCTTTTAGTAAAATTATATTTCTTAATGTTTTCTAACAAAAAAAAAAAAGCTTTTTTGAACTTATCATAAACAAATTGGCTGGAAGAACACACATAATGGACAACATACTAATTTTATTTTATGTTAATAATATATAATATCATTGGAAGAGGTCAAAGAAAAATAAAACCTAAAGATAGGAAATTAAAAGTAAAAGATGAGCGAAAACAAGCAACACTTTGGACAGCATGTCTTGTGTAGAATATTTTCATCAAAATATTTTATATAGATATTATAAAAGCTAATGGTTTCTTTTAGAGAAGTTATTAGAATTACTGATGTCAGGTATGTCATGTTTCTCATATATGTAAATAAGATATTGGTTTAGGCCTCAATATCGCCAATAATCCTAGCTCCTACTGATGAGATTGGTTGAAACTAGTTAGTGATCTCTCTCAATGTGTGAATGTCAGAAGCTGTGTACATGGATAATGAGGCAATTTGATATGGAATCAATATACTCATATACAAGTACTTTAGTCATAAAGATTCATTACTTGTAGACTTTCATTGGATTACTCAGGTAAAGGATCAAAACAAGGGTATAATTTGTGTACTATTATTTACAATTGGATAACTCCTGAAATCCTAGTTGTAATGGAAAAAGTTAGAATCATCATTGTAGGTTGTTTTGATTTACAGCCAAAGCAAACCAATATTATAAGCCCAGAGTATTAACTCTGTTAATTATGTTCTTTTGGCCAATTTTGAGTTTCTTGGAGGGAAAAAACTGAACTCTTCTATGAGATGGGATAACTTCTTGTCTTCAGTTAAAACTTTAAAAATTGTTAGCACCCCAAACAATTTGAAGAGATGCCTTTTCAAAGGGTATTGTCAATAACACCTGAGTTATAGCAGCTTGTTGTCTTTGACCAGTTAACCATTTTCTCATTAATCCCATCCATCTCCTTCCTATCATAGATTTGAGGCCAAGTGGCCTGTTCTGGTCTCACACTATCTCTTTTGGTCTTTCCCATCTAACTTGCTGTTGGTAAATATTAAATGCATTTGCAAAATCCAAGAATATCTGTACACAAGTCTCCTGGTTCTTCCTTTTGGTAGTGCCTCTACCATTTTCTTCTCTCCAGAATAAAACAGCATCATTTATACCAGTTATATACACTGATAGTGCTGATTAAATAATTCCATTAGATACTTTGTCAGTGGCTGATTATTTTACCATTACCATCCACACGTCTCACTATCCCCCCCTTCAGTAATTAGTCTCTTGCTTTGCCATAATTAGAACTTCCTGTGATTGTACAGTCATTCATTTTGCTCACATTTTATTTTTCGAAGTCTTAGTATACACTTGTTATTTGCACTTCTGATGGTTAACCTATGTGTGAGCAGTTCTAATTAAATGATGTAGAGGAAGGATGCTCAAGTCAAGAGGGAATGATAATGTGACTTATTCAACTATGTGGACCACATGATTGAAGAAAAGCAGCATTTCAGCTCTTTACTCTGGAGCAAGATTTCTCTTATTGCAGTGACAACAAATATTGATAGATCAAATCATCTCCATATGATGCCACCTTTAAAAAAAAAGTGTGTAGGCAGGAAACCAGTGAACATATTTTCATTGGCAAATCTACAGAATAATAAAACATTTATCTGCAGAGATGCATGAAAAGAAGCTGTAACTTGTTACCAGAGTCAATAAAATAAAAATAGCCACTTTTATGGAATAATCTTTACTGCAAACTCCACTTTGCCTCATTGAGACTAGATTACCGTAGTCTAGATACTATGAATACTATATAATAGGTACTATGAATCACTGAAGCAAGATTTCTCTTATTGTAGTGACAAGAAATGATTGATAGGTTGAACTATTTTCTGGGTCTCTATCTTAAATTATCATAAGGAATAAGATAAAAATTTATATGATACTTTTGTGTCTAATTGATACCTTCTGAAACTATTTAAGATCTTATGCTCCAGAAAGATCCAAATTCTACACTTCAGTCATTAATAACTAGGCATGTAGTGAAAGTAACCATACGCCATCGAAAATCTCCTATTGGTTGCACATGGTTCATTTCAGTAGAGGTGATTATAATCTTTCATCTGTAGTTGCATTTTGTTTTGCAACACTTCATATGTAATGCTTGAGTACCCTCTAGTTTTTTAAAAACTAACAGGATGCAACAATAAAAAATATGTTTGAGACACGAATAGTCATCCTAGTATTTTGATGAAGCAAAAGTATATTGTGCATGATGTATTTTTTCCTTCAATAAGCAGTGCATCTATAAATGACTGTTTTATGTGCTCTTGTCTTTGTTTGGTACACACACTGCAAAATACCCTTTATAATCACATACAACACATGAGGTAAAATTAGATTCTTGCAGTTTTCAGTGTATCGTGTGAATATGATTCACATGATACACCGGCTACTTTATATCCAGCTGGCACATAAGTATAAACTGTATATTTGATGAAAAGTCTGTAAAATTGTCATGTTATGCACTGATTAGCTTATGAAAACACACTTGAGACTGATGTTGATGACAAGCTTATATTTTATTTAATTTTTTTTTTCAAAGAAAGTGAAACGTATTCTTGGATTTCTGTGAGCTGGAAACTTTTCTATGTATTTTGTGAGAAACTTATTTTAAATTAGCCAATTTATTTATTAGTATCATGCAGATTGATAAATTTTTAATATATACAGTCATACCCCGAAGTTACACGGCAGGCGGGACTAACAAAATGCATAAGTTGAATTCGCGTAGCTCGGGTATAATTTTGCATACAAACATACAAAAATATTAGTTAATTGGGACCAAAATTTTAAAAAACATTTTTTTTAAAAAAATATAATCATAATTGTAGTTTTTCGTACATAAAAAAAAAAAAAAAAAAAAAAAAAGTTATTTCGATGTCAATGGTTTCATAAAATCTAATAGATTCATCTGATGGCATAATGTCTTTCTTGTCATGCAAAATTTCTTCATAGCAAGCTAATGATTTTTTTTTATTCTTTACATTGTGGCTACAATTCGTTAGAATCTATGTCCTCCAAAATCTGTAAACCTTTCTTTTATGATTGTTCTTACTGTAGATCAAACTTCTTTGCTAGCTCACAAATTTTCATTCTGCCTTCAAAATCCTTAATAATGTTGCGTTTTGTTTCCAAAGTCAATGTTTTTCTTTTCTTGCTAGCTGTAGAAGAATCGGACTTTCGTCCTATGGACAACATTATTATTTTTTATGTGATAAAATTTTTATCAAGAACATAACATTAAACAATTGCAAGGTTTGTAGACTAAAAATCGTGTATGAATGGAGACCACACAAAACACGTCAGTGCTTGTTCACAACGTGTGACATTGGAGAATCCGGCCGCCGCTGGAAAGATAAGACTAGTGTTGGTGAGGCATGAAGTGGGACGGGAATACGTACATATATGAAACTGCATAACTCTGGATTCGCATAAGTCGGGGTATGACTATATATATAAAATTCCTCTGAAAAATTATTAGTGAACGTATGCAGACAGCACAAAAGGAAAATCGAAGAGATAGCAGACTAAATTAGACACTTTATTTATCCATAAAAGTAGACATTGATTCAACAAGTCAGTTTTAAAAATGTTGGAAATTTTGTACATCTATGATTATTTAAAGTAAAAATCAGTTGTTTTTTCTTAGATATGTCCTTATTAATTAGGAAATTATCATTTTTTTTTCCTTCCTGAAAAAGGATGATTGAGATCTAAGCCTGTCATTTGAGATTGATGAATTTAAAATATTTATCAGTTTTTTCCTCGACTTGCTCCACTTCTGTAAGTTTTAATATAAGTAATGTATTTTAAATATTTTGCATTGAAATATATCAACAGTATGTATTATTCTCTCTGGTACATTGAATTATTCTCTTCAAGTACATTGAATATGGTATATTTTAACTGTCTTAATTTAATATAAATATCAAAGATCTTTCATACAATGCTTAATTTTCATTTATTGTAGTGCTGTTAAAGAACTGAAGGTTATCAGCAGAGATGAGAAAGGTAATGTGGCATTTGTCTTTTGTACTATATAACTGAAATAAGAGTAGTTGAGTCTAACGATTTTCTAGAATTAATAACAAACCAAAGGAAGCAACATGTATTGTGGAATGGAGAGATTAATATTTATGCAAATAGAATGCTTTATTCTCCGTTTTGTTTTGATAACCATAACATTAGATCTAGTATTAGAAATTATAATGGCATTGTATCAAATTGGTTTTTGCTGTGTGTGTGTGTGAAAATCTTGTAAAAGGGCTCAAGCACAAAAAAAGTGTTGTAGTTCTTCCCTCCCCCACGGATGCAGATTTTAATCATATTGGTATGGCTTGCTTATTGGGTCCCAGTAAGAATACTTTCTGTATAGAAGGACAAATAGGTCCTTTTATACCATGTGAAGAATTCTGTTGTCTTTTTTTTTCTTACGTGATGTCTGCTTTTGTTCCCCTTTCCTTAACCTTCACCTTTTGTTTACCTTTTTGGCCAAAGTTCTGGCACATAATGAGGAAACTTGGCATTCTTAAATTTCCAAATAGATTTTGCTACCCATTAATTACATTGACTATTTTTGGTCAATATATACTGATCTTAGTAGCATCCTTATTTGGTTAATGGGCTGGAATGCCACTTTGTCATTCTTTATAATCTTTACAAATTACTTGTTGCTTAGCCATCCATTGAAATCTTGGTGTAAGGTTTTGATGGGTGGATTGACATTGATTGATTTGGAGTTACTTCCTTTTCTAGTTTGGAGTTGCTTCCTTTTTCTAGCCATATTCTTAACCTTACGAAGTTCTCGTTCCACCATTGTACTTTTAAATACCAATAATTGTATGTGAATCACCTATTGTTTGAGATTACTGTTATGCAGCTCTTTTGGAATCTTGAAATTTCCATTACTCCTGCTTTAATTTATTCACTGAGAGGTTGAAAAAAAAATGGAAAATAATGCTTGCTCTTTACTTCAAACACTGTTGACCTAAAGGGTCAACAGTGTTTGAAGTAAAGCTCGTACTGTAAAGGTCTGACCATGTGTCCCAAGTCTTGCTGTGCATTTATTGCTTGATAGCAATATAGCAATATGGGGGGGGGGGTTGGAGGGGGGGGGTGGTGGGGGGGGGATGGGATCTCTGGCAATGAACAAATCCGTTGAGCATGAATTCGTTATAATCATGTTTCACAGGCTCCCTCACAAAGTCCCAATCAGTTTCTGATATCATAGATACCAAAAGTGCATGATTATACATACTCATTAAGTTTTATCCAGGCCATTAATATAATCCACCTCCAATGCTTGGGGATTACTAACTTATCTACAATTTTCCTTCAAATATATCTGTTACCTGTTAAGATTCCAACATTATCAGATCTTATATTTCTATCTTCTAAGGCACTTTTTATCATATCAATCCACTTATATCTGGGTTTTTTTCCTGCCACCTGGCGGAGAACACTTGTTTTGCTAATCTTTCCTCTCTCATTCTGTTGTGACCATTTCAATGGAAACATCTGTGGGAATACAGAGGTATAAGACAGAGTGACACGGTGAATAAATGTCTTCATAATTATTCATAGCATGCCTAGAGGAAATATTCAAACTTGATTGGGAAGGGAAAGGTCCGAAGATAAATGGAAGTTATTTAACCATTTACACTGCAGACGACATAGTTAACTTTACTCAACTGCACAGCTAGCCTAAAGATTAACCTAAAGAAGACCCATGTTATGTTCAATATCTATGTCCAACCAGAAATAATAAAAATCAGTAATGAGAAAATTAAACAAGCAGATCATTATATATACTTAGGACAACAGATCGCAATGGGAAATGGCTGATGATGATGATGGAACAAAATAACATGAACGAAATAAAAATACGCATAATGCTTTGGTGGAAAGCATTTGGAAAATTACATTCAATATTCAAAAGCCAACTACCATTATGCCTGAAGAGAAAAGTTTTTAACCAGTGTGTTCTTGCTATATTTGCACATGGACACAAATGCAAAGGAAATTAAGAACAATACAATTTAGCATGGGATAAAGTATGCTTGGTGTCACAAGACTGGATCATAAAAGGAACACGTGGATAAGAAACCAAAGTCTGTGACATAGAACATTTGAAGTGGCAGTGGGCTGGGCATATTGATGATATAAGATTTGCAGTAGTGACATGGGAAAGGAGAGCCATGGACAGACAGTTTTGGAGTAATCGTAAAAAGGCCTTCAGCAGTGGATTGACAGTGGCCAATAATGATGCTGATGATGATATGCATATATACGTCCCGTGTGTGTGTGTATAGAAACATACATGGAATTGACAAACAATATGTGGAAAAATTATCAGATGATCTAGGAGCTCTGCTTACAGTTTCATTTTCCTCAATTCCAACATGACTAAGAATCCACAGCTGAATATCAAATTCAAAAGGAAGTTGTAGTTGCTAGGCTGCACATAGGTCAGTAGTTTTTCTATATTTGAATTTTTGTAGGGCTGATGATTCAACTATGTGTAAATGCAGTGTGCATTCCAGCAATTATGTTCTTGGGAAGTGACTGCACTTTGCTCGAGAAATAAATGGATTTTTTCTTGCACTCTGTTTTGCTATATATGCTAGCACAGATCTTATCAAACTCAGATAAATGATGCAAGGTTTTTAATTTTTTTAAATAGAATTACATTTGATTATATTCTACCTAGAGTAGCCATAAATACAGTTACAACTTGAACAGTGCATAAACCTTTAATCTATCAGTAAATCATTTACAGCTTCAGCACATACATACCACGTGTATAACATAAATATTGCAGCACTCGATGTTCGAAATGTTTTCCTGATGCCTTCATGAATGCACAACAATCAAAGGAAACTGCTATGACTTGCTCCAAATCCATCTTTCGGCCAGCTGTGCTGGGGTGTCATTTCTTGCAGGCTACTCGCTCAAGTTCCAGCCATCTCTGAATCAGTTGGACTCCATTTGGAGTTCACGGATTCAGATTGGGTCTTCCACATTACCATGTGTGCAACCACTGATGTGTGGGCTTCACCTTCTGAGTCCTGTTGGAATAGTCACTACTTACCATGAAACAAGATGTTCAGGACTGTACCATGGGTTCCAGCACAGTGTTTTGATATACTTTGATGGATTTTAACCCCTTGCAGAAATGCAACCTGGATATCCTCTGATATATCACTGATGAGGGGTGATGTCCTCTCTGAATCCTGGGTGCTTTGGCACATGCTGTGTGACCATTGGGGAATATACCCAATTGTTTTTGTGGTTAAATGACTTCAAATAATGAAAATATTCTTGTCTGTGAAGAGGATATCTGTTGTTTGCATACCATTAAAGTGCCTTTGATTTTATCATCCTCTGGAGCATAAGTTGTGGTGTTAGAATGACGATAAGGCTCTTGCCCCCAAGTCATCTGTTAGTACACATGATATTGCTTTCTGCATTCTCACAGGATTACAGCAGAGGCATGCCTTCACATGCTGGTGTGTCCTAACATAGCATAGTTGACCCATTTCTTTGGCAGTCATATATTTGTTCTGTATCATTATGATGGTAAATAGTCAATACAGCTAGACAACTCTACTGATAAACAGGTGAATGTTGGCTGTACACAGTACTAATGGAATTGGGCTTGCCTGATTTTTTAGGCAGTGCAAGGGTGTTCGGAAGTTAAAACAGTTTATGAGAAGGCTATATTTATATGTAGATAGCAGTTTGCTTGTTTTTTATTTCCTTTTCATATATAGCATTTACTCATTCTTCGCTATTACTATTACCTTGACTATTGCTGTAACCTATTGTAATGGAGTTTTACTTATTGCAAAACTCTAAGAGCACATTCACTGTGATAAACTTCCAAATATCCTCAGCCAAATCAATCTTTATCAATGTGGTCATGAATAGTCAATTATCCTTGCACTGTAGGAAAGAATATTCTTTCATTGATAGAGAATGATGTTCAGGAATTGTTTTTTTTTTTTAATCCTCAAAACTGGTCAGAACAACACAATTTACAGACATAATACAATGTTCTTCACAGTGTATTATGTCCTTACTTCCTTCAGTTGAAAATCAAAGCAACCTCCCGACCATTCCTTTTTTAAATTTCAAATTAATAGGTAACAAATGGTGGATATTATCTTTCACTTGTGTGTTGTTTTTTTTTTTGTAATTTACTTGTATTTGGATTCTTATGTTTTCTTCTTGAAAAACAGGTGAAAGAGTCAGGCGTGTAGTTGTTAGTAATCGAAACTTATGGATCACTACAGGATTAGCCCCCACTACACGTGCTGCCCCCCCCCCCCCCCCACCCCCCCCCCCCCCCACCCCCCCCCCCCCCCACCCCCCCCCCCCCCCACCCCCCCCCCCCCCCACCCCCCCCCCCCCCCACCCCCCCCCCCCCCCACCCCCCCCCCCCCCCACCCCCCCCCCCCCCCACCCCCCCCCCCCCCCACCCCCCCCCCCCCCCACCCCCCCCCCCCCCCACCCCCCCCCCCCCCCACCCCCCCCCCCCCCCACCCCCCCCCCCCCCCACCCCCCCCCCCCCCCACCCCCCCCCCCCCCCACCCCCCCCCCCCCCCACCCCCCCCCCCCCCCACCCCCCCCCCCCCCCACCCCCCCCCCCCCCCACCCCCCCCCCCCCCCACCCCCCCCCCCCCCCACCCCCCCCCCCCCCCACCCCCCCCCCCCCCCACCCCCCCCCCCCCCCACCCCCCCCCCCCCCCACCCCCCCCCCCCCCCACCCCCCCCCCCCCCCACCCCCCCCCCCCCCCACCCCCCCCCCCCCCCACCCCACAAGACATAGAAGACAATGTTCAAAGAAATAACCAGTTTTAAGTTATGGATCTGTGAGTTGGTTTAGAAACTCGCACTTGATCAAAGACTAAAGACCACAAATGGCAGAATCATTAAAATTAAGATATTAGAAAGAAACTTGACATTGTTAACATTCAAGAAGGGTAGAGGAAATGTTAAAAAAAACAGGTGTTTAATATCAAGATGACAGATCAAAAAACAAACATAATAATGGCGTGCTGTTATAGTAGCCGCTACACTCCTTGAAGGTGCATGTTAAAAAACTTGATAAAGATAGCTAGAAAGAGAACAGTGGAAATAACAAATTCATTGGTGATGGGGTACCAAGGATTAACATTACTATTCATTAAATATTCAAACCAACATCAAAAAATACAAATGGAAACAATAGGAGACCAAGAAAACCAGGGGCGTATGAAATTATAAAAATGAAAATCCAGGAATTGACATTTAAATTTTTAAATGTTATTTTAATATGCCTACCTGAATGCAACCGATGAACATCTATCCTTCATTAGTCTAATTTGGGGAGGGAAAAGTGATTGGTATAGCTGATGTCACTAGGTCATCATTCTAATTGGATAAGCCTGTTCATTTCATTATAAAGATTTCAGTCAAATGATATAAATCCAGAATTGACATTTAAATTTAAATGTTATTTTAATTTTAATTAAGGTAACATTGCATTTCTGAATTTAAATGTTAATTTTAGATTTTATTTTTAGAATTTTATACTCTTAGTTTCTTTCTTTCTTTCTTATTGTCTATGTTAATATAAATGTCTCCATTTGTACTTTTTCATGTTATTGTTTTCCTTTCCTTTACTTACTAGTTTTAATGCAAAATATAAAATGTATGCACTATTTACGAGATTACTCCAAATGTACTTTGATTGTGACATCGTTTGTGAGGAAATTCAATTTGCTATCATGAAAGGATTTGCACTTGCACTATTTTTGAATATACTTAGTGACCTTAAAATTGCATGGTTTCTGTGATATTTTGGGGTTTTTTTTTTTTTTTTTTTTTTTTTTTTTTTTTTTTTTTTTTTTTTTTAAGTTAAAGTGCATCATTTCATTATAGTGGTGTTTGCTATAACACACTGCATCTACTGCACATGGAAATAAAGCTATCAGAAGGAACTCATCTTTATAATTTGTAACTATTATTTATTAGCTGAGTGGTATCAGATAAAAAAAAAATAGTTATAACTCTTCTTTGCACCATTTTCACAGCTTCTTTATCTCCTTGGAACCTGGTAGACCAAAACTGCCTACAGCTATCCAGGTGTGTCTAATGAGTCTTATAAAGAGGCAAAATGACTTCCTTATCCATACATGTTAAGGTTCGCTTCAAAATCGCAATTAATTTACTCTTCAGAATTTTAGTGATCAATTTTTTTCATAAATGTATCTAGTTTTGGCACACTCAAAAGGTTGCAACCATAGTTAGTGATTGTTAACACAAGGTTCCAACCAATGTTCTAAGCTGTGTAGTTGCATGTACACTGATCAAAAAGGAAGCACATATGCCTAGTAACTGCACACAATTTTTACTTTCAGAATTTTGAATTTAGTTTTTTAATATAGTATAAAAAGAAATAATATGAATAAATTATACTTTTCACTTATTTCATTTGTTTGGCCAATGTCTCCACCTAATATAGCTCTAATTAGTTACTTTTAAACTGACCTGGGGGGGGGGGAGTAAAAACTGATGCTGATATCAGCACATTGCAGATTCATATTTGTTTAGTGTCTGCTTTCTAGACAGTAGTCACTTGATTTTTGTAGATATGCAGATTTAAGCAAATTCATTTAGTGTTCACAATTTTACAGGTTATAGCTAGATGTTTGTGTGTGTGGGGGGATATTATTATATTAATGCTTGCATTGAAAATGTGTGCACAAATGTAATAATACAAAATGTTTTTCATGCACATATGTAAAAAATTAGAATGAATATTGGTTCCAACATAGCAGTAATTGTCGTTTAAAGATGAAACTACTACTTTTTCCTCTCATATAAGTTAATATACTTTATCTTTAAGCAGGTACTTGACATATAGCCATTTAAATTTTATTTTGTTTTTTTGTAGACAAGAAAAGAACCAGGAGGTAGTGCTTTAAAGAAGACTGATATCAGAGCATCTCTTGCTGCAAAAAAATTGGCTCAAAAAGATTTCAGGAACTTAAAAACTGCTGCAGAAAGAAAGAAAAGTAAGAATCTTCCACATTAGCAATGTAGATTGCCACAAATTACTGTTTTGGAAAGGTTTCTACAGGCCTAATAAAATTTAGGAGTGGTATTTGTGTTATAATTACATACATACCAAGGTGTGTGCCAGATCTTATTGAAAAAATATTGTCTTGCTTTCCATACCACTTCCATTGGACACGGTGTACTCTGGCAAAAAAACGACGATGTCATACATAGAAAACAGTTATATAAGAAAATTTAAAGAAGCTGCTAATATGCTAAAAAACCCAACCCAATGCAATAAAAATAAAGGTTTAATTCTCCACCAAGTGTGGTCAGCTCTAATAAAAAAAATCTACCTCAATCTGAGCTCGGACTGTATGAACGAGAACAAGAACATGTGACATCATCCAGTATTGTTCAACGTCACTAACGTTATATATCTGCATTCTGTTATTTGAGTTTTATGAATAGCCAGACAGTTATGATTTGTATTTATTAATTCTCTTGTTTTAATTTTAAGTTATACTATTTCCCCCCCCCCCCCCCCCCAAAAGATGTAAATCCTACGATTTACGAAACTTGTCGGGAACTATTATTTCAGTGTTTTATATAAGTGAATAATTTAAAAAAAAAAAAAATGGTGTAATCACTGAAATATATCTTTTGAACCAATTAGCCACAGAAGTCTACACCTGCAAAGATCTTATTGAGCTAAGACAAGATTTAATATTAGGTTCCTAATTAGCTTACTACTAAATCAGCCTTATTCTAAGTGACCATATCATCTTAAATTACTTCTGTTTTTACATTCTTGAATCAAGTTTTTCTGACTTCATTTTCTTACTTGTTTTGCCATGTTTGGAGTAACCAGAATTTGTCACATCTAGAAAAACAACCACCTTTATTAGGTCTGTTCTGCTGAATGTGACTTAGCTGGTCTCATTAAAGAAGGTAGGGTATGTTTGCCAGGAAATGCTGGTTGATCATGCGTGTGTAACTGTCACATTGCTGACTGTGCATGTATGATTAACCTCTCTACAGCATATATATTAGGTTTTTATGAAACCAAGTTACTTGGCCAAAATGTCATCAAAATGAGTTTGAATGCTCTGTTATATATTGCTGACTTAGTGTTTTCTCTTGTTTCTCTTACCCTGTATAAAATTACACAAATGGCATTGTAACCATACTAACACTCCTATTATCAATTTTCATGACATTCACTATTTTTTTTAAAAAAAGTGTCACCCTTTTTGTTTTACATGGTATGTACTACTAAAGGCTATACATAGTACATTCACTGAGCATTTTTTTTTTACTTAGGCCATTTATTACAAACTAGTTCATTGATACTTGCCTGAATGTTGTGCTTGCTTATAGATTATAAATAACATGGAAATAGCATGCATGCCTATCTTATCTGAATTAACATCCAACTGTTTTATCTAGCCCATTCAAATGAACTAGATATGGATTAATATACAATAACGTAATTGTCTCAAGACTCCATTAAACTTGTTGATGAGAAAAAATTAGTTGATAGTATGTTCTGTAGTGATATTCTAAGCACATAAACTGCAGAAGCCAACTTACATTGCAAATATTTATTAAGAGCAAAATTTCTAGTCTTCTTGCATGACTCTTCTCACAAGGAATATCATTGTGACAAGAGAGCTTGATCTGTAACTGTAATTCAAAGAAAATACAATAAAATTATCAATTATTTACTAGTATTGACTACAAAAGCCCAAAACGGAAAGTTTTGATAGTAATATTTGTTCGTTTTTTTTATGTAGCTCTCACACAATGGGTTTTACTGCAAACCTATAGTACATTCGTACAATGGATGAGCTAACGATTTTCTGTTTTTTTTTTTGTTTGTTTGTTTTTTCATTTATTTTTACATAGTATACAAACCCTGCTCTAGAGACCAAACATAGACCCTTTTAAAGCCACTTCAAGCTTCTAATAAGCATGGCACTGATCTTACACCATGCAAAATTCATCTCTTATCTACTCAGTCTGTTGAGCAGTGAGTGGGTATGTTAACCAAGCCAGCAATCAGGGTTAGGATAATGGATGAATGTCGGCTTGACAGCTTTCTTTGTACATTCTTTATCATAAAACTCTTCTCCTTTGTAAAACCTTAGTCTTTATTCTAGTGAATCCTGTATCTAGTAGGTATGCTGTAACTGGAAAGGCCTGACCTATCACTGTTATGGCAGCTGAATATAATTCAGCTGTCACCGCATCCTTGGATGTGGTGACAGCCTAAGACAGGAGGATATGGAGGAGACTCATCATCAACAGTGACCCCACTTAAGTGGGAGAAGCTGCAGAAGAAGATTTAAACATCCTCTGAAGAAAGAATGATACGAATGCCAAAATTATCACTCTGGCTTTCTTCTCCTCATCCTCTACTTTAGCATTTTCCCCAGCATTCTCAAATGCTGTTTGTTTGAAGGGTTTGGTTTGGTCTTGTATACTACACATTTACTGTTTTGGCTAATTTCTCTCCACCATGTAAATTTCGACTGCCTCTACACCATTTCAACTTTACTTACGCTTATGATTTTTCTTGTTCGGTTTGCCATCTTAGCTTTAAAAAGAAATTGTCTAAATATACAATTTTTTGTATACACCCTCATTGAGAATTCATACTTTGCATAATCCTATTTACTTTTTTGCTGATTTTCGTATCAAATTTGTTACAGCAGTTTATCCTGAAGGCTTGCACCAGTTTATTTATGAGTATGTAAATCATGAATAACAGAATAGTGTGCATCTTTGCCTTAACTTGATTTTGCATCTTATCTTTCAGTTGGGGACCTTGTTGGGGTTTGGAAAAAAGAGCAAAGCTAATAATAATGGCAAATACCTGTTAGACTTCTGCTCAGGACATGGACTGGTTATTACTAACACCATGTTCCAACATAAAAATGTGCACAAATTCACATGGAGAGAAGAGGCAAGGAATAAGAAAAGTCTCATCGACTATATTATTGTTATTAGTGATGTTTTCTCCCTCTTGCAGGACACCAGTGTGTACAGAGGTTTGAAATTGGAAGTGATAACTATTTAGTCTTGAGCGGGATAAAATTGAATTTCATATTGAAAAGAACACGTAAGAAAGTTCTAAAGAGAATAAAAGTTGAACAGCTCTCAGATGTGAACTGTAGACTAAAATACACAAATATTATTCATGAAAAAATAATGAAAGAGTGAGAGCATGAACCAAAGCTTGGAGATTCAGTGGCAAGCCTTGAAAAAAAAAAAAACTTTGATTGATTCAGCCAGAGAGGAATGTGATGAGGTTGTCTGCAAGGATAGAAAAATCCATGGTGGACACAAGAAGTAAAAGAGGCAGTGAAGGAACAGAAGAAAGCATATCAAAAGTTCCTAGAAAATAAGTCAGCTTGTGCTCTTAGAGAATATAGAGATAAACAAAAGGCTATGGCAAGAACATAGAAAATAAATATCAAGAAGGTGGCAAGATATTCTGGAGGTTGTTGAAGAAGCTCGGAAATGGAGGAAAGAGTGCTGTAAAAGAAATTCGAAATGATAAAGGTGAAATGAAAATAGGAGAAAAAGATATTCTTGAAGTATGGAGTAATTACTTTGAAAAACTGCTAAATGAAACAAGCAGGGATGACAGGACAGATAAAAAAACACTTACCAGGCATGTAGTCAGGAATACATATCCATACCTGAAGTAGAAAAAGTCATCAAAAGCCTGAAATGTAGAAAGGCAGCAGGAGTGGATGACATTCGACCACAATTGCTTAAGTATGGAGGTATCAAAATCGTACAGTGGCTGCACTGCATAGTTCAGAAGGCCTGTACAGAGAGAAGAATTTCCGATGATTGCAGTAGAGCTCTCATAGTACTCATATAAAAAGGGAAATAAAACTGAATGTGAGAATTAGATGTATTTCCTTGCTAAGCGTTCCTGGTAAGATTTATGTAAGTATACTTGAGAAATGGTTGAGAATGATTGTGGAAGAGAAGCTTGGTGAAGAACAAGCTGAATTCGGACCAAATAGAGGCTGTCAGGATCAGATCTTCACTTTACGACAGATAGTTGAGAAATCATGGGAATATAACAAACATCTGTATTTTGTAGATCTGGAAAAGGTATGAGAAAAGGTGCCAAGAGAGAAGCTATTCCAAATGCTACAGTTATATGGTTTCAATGGGACATTACAGCAAGCAATGCTTAGTCTTTATTTGAGATGTAAGAGGTCAGTTAGAATTGAAGGAAGTAGAGGAAGATGGTTTAATGTTAAATCTGGTGTCAGACAAGGATGTACATTATCCCCTCTCTTATTCATTATCTATATGGATCACATTATGAAGGAGAGTGGTAGTAAACCTGATATCAAAATAGGTGTTAATCTCAGTTCTTTGCTGCATGTGGAAGCTGTATTTCTAAATAAATCATCTACAAGTCTGCAAGATTCCCTGACTAAATTGAATAACTGTTGTAATAGATATGGTATGAAGATCAGCATTAAAAAGACAATGAAAATAGGCAGAAAATATCAACTGCATTGTGAATGGAGAACTTATAGAACAAGTACAACATTCAGCTACTTAGGCACGATTTTTAGTGAAGATAAATATGGAAATAGGCAACAGTATAAACAATACTGGTATGGTAGGAAGTCAACTGAATAAATTTATATAGAATAAGAGAGAAATTGGCTGTATACAAGACAGTGTTTAAACCAATTTTAACTTATGGATCTTAGAGTTGGGTTGAAGTAAAACATTTGACCAAAGACTAGCGACAGCAGATGTGAGGAGATTCCTGAGAAAGATTAGGGGCATGAAAGATGGCAATATCATATTAAAAATGAGGATATTAGGAAAGAACTTGACATTGTCAGCATCCAGGAATCTGTTAGCAGAGCTAATCTCAGGTAGTATGGTCATTTAAACAGAATGGGCGAGGAACGATTAGCAAAACAAGTGTTCTCTGCCAGGTTAGCAGGAAAAAAAACCAGAGGAAGACTAAGATATAGGTGGATTGATACAATAAAAAGTGTCTTAGAAGACATTAATATAAGACCTGATAATATTGGAGTCTTGACATTTAACAGACTGGAGGAAAATTGTTGACACGAAGTTAATAATGATTTTTCATGTAGTACTATCGTATCCTGTACACTCCTTGAAGGTATATATCAGCAATTTGATATCTTTCAATCTTTACTCTTCAGTTTTAACTGCCAACTTGCAAATTAAAAATAGGCTGCACTACATCCTGTCTGTATAATCTCATTTATGTCATACAATTGTGAACAGCATTTCGTTCAAAATCTGAGCAAAAATCCAAACCACTATTCATCATCATCAAATTACTGCCATGTACCCTCAAGGGGTGTACAGGATATGATAGTACTACATGAAAAAATTACATCATTACTAACTTCCTATCAACAATTTTCCTCCAAATCAGTCTATTACTTGTCAAGGCTACAGCATTATCAGATCTTATATTTCTATCGTCTAAGGCACTTTGTACCGTATCAATCCATCTATATCTTGGTCTTCCTTTAGGTCGTTTTCCTGCCAACCTGGCAGAGAACACTTGTTTGGCTAATCTTTCCTCGTCCATTCTGTTTAAGTGACCATACCACCTGAGATTAGCTCTGCTAATGCATTCCTGGATGCTGACAATGTCAAGTTCTTTTCTAATATGCTCGTTTTTAATATGATATTGCCATTGATGCCATCTGTTCACGCCTCTAATCTTTCTCAGGACTCTCATATCTGCAGTCTCTAGCCTTTGGTCAAGTGTTTTACTTCTGACCCAACTCTCAGATCCATATGTTAAAACTGGTTTGAACACTGTCTTGTATACAGCTAATTTAGTGTTTCGACTAATTTCTCTCTTATTCCATATGAATTTATTCAATTGACTTCCCACCATACCAGATTTGCTGATTCTGTTGTCTATTTCCATATTTAATTTACCATCTTCAGTACAAATCATGCCTAAGTAGCTGAAATGCTTTACTTGTTCCACAGGTTCTCCATTCACAACACAGTTGACATTTTCAATGATTCTGCCTATTTTCATTGTCTTTGTCTTTTTATTGCTGATCTTCATACCACATCTATTACAACAGCTATTCAATTTAGTCAGAGAATCTTGCAGACTTGTAGTGGATTTATTTAGAAGTATAACATCATCCGCATAAAGCAAAGAGCTGACATTAACATCTCCAATTTTGATATCATGTTTTATACCACTTTCCTTCATATTGTGATCCATATAGATAATGAATAACAGAGGGGATAATCTACATCCTTGTCTCACACCAGATTTAACATTAACCATCTTCCTGTACTTCCTTCAATTCTAACTGCTGACTTACAACTCAAATAAAGACTAAGTATTGCTTGATATAATGCCCCATTGACACTATATAACTGTAGCGTATTGAATAACTTCTCTCTTGGAACCTTGTCATATGCCTTTTCCAAATCGACAAAACTTAAATACAGATCTTTGTTATATTCCCATGCTTTCTCGACTATTTGTCGCAAAGTGAAGATCTGATCCTGACAGCCTCTATTTGGCCTGAATCCAGCTTGTTCTTCACCAAGCTTTTCTTCCACAATTCTCAACCGTTTCTCAAGTATACTTGCATAGATCTTGCCAGGAACACTCAGTAGGGAAATACCTCTGTAATTCTCACATTCAGTTGTATTTCCCTTTTTATGTATGGGTACTATGAGAGCTCTACTCCAATCATCGGGAATTCGTCCCTCTGTCCAGGCTTTCTGAACTATGCAGTACAGCCACTGTTAGACTCTTATACCATCATACTTCAAGGATATCTTTTTCTCCTGTTTTCATGTCACCTTTATCATCTCTAACTCCTTTTACAGCACTCTTTCCTCCATTCCTAAGCTTCAACAACCTCCAGAATATTTTGCCACCTTCTTGATATTTATTTTCTATAATCTTTCCAAAGTCCTCCCATGACTTTTGTTTAGCTAGTTTTACATAGTGTTTAGCATTCTTGCATTTGTCTCTATATTCTCTAAGAGCACAAGCTGACTTATTTGACAAGAACTTTTGATATGCTTTCTTCTTTTCCTTCACTGCCTCTTTAACTTCCTGTGTCCACCAGGGAGTTCTGATTTTTTTATCCTTGCAGACAACCTCACCACATGCCTCTCTGGCTGAATCAATCAGGGTTTTCTTCAAGGCTTGCCACTGAATCTCCAAGGTTTGGTTCCTGTTCTCAAACTCTTTCATTTTTTCTTCAATTATCTTTGTGTATTTTAGTCTACAGTTCACATCTGAGAGCTGCTCAACTTTTATTCGCTTTAAAACTTTCTTACATATTATTCTTTTCAATATGAAATTCAATTTTATCCTGCTCAAGACTAAATAGTGATCACTTCCAATTTCAAATCCTCTGTACACTCTGGTGTCCTGCACCATGGAGAAAACATCACTATCAACAATAACATAGTCAATGAGACTTTTCTTATTCCTAGCCTCTTCTCTCCATGTGAATTTGTGCACATTTTTATGTTGGAACATGGTGTTAGTAATAACCAGTCCATGTCCTGAGCAGAAATCCAACAGATATTTGCCATTATTATTAGCTTTGCTCTTTTCTCAAAATATTTTTGTATGTCTCACAATCATTTCCTACTCTGCTATTTAGATCCCCAACAAGGACCAACTTTTCCTTTTTCATTGTGTCAGTTGCTTTTTCTAAAGCATCAAAAAATTCCTCAACATCTACTTTAGTAGAACCTTCTGTGGGACTATAGGCACAAATAAGTCTCATTGTCCAGTTCCCCATTCTCATATTTGCTTACATTACTCTACTTGAGACTGACTGCCATTCAAGAAGATTAGCCTCGTATTTTGTGTTGAATACTATGGCTACTCCTTCTTTTCCTTGATTGTCATTGCCTGAATATAACATTTTGTATTTATTGCTCAGAAAGATCTCACCAGTTTTGGTCTTTTTTGTTTCTGTCACTCCTATTATGTCGATCTGGTACTTATCTAATTCCTCAGCTAGCTCCATTTCTTTGCCATTCAGGCTTCTTACGTTGATAGTATAGTTCGCCTACCGATTTGAGGTCCCTCGACACTTCTGCGCATGTCAGAAAAAGGAGAATCCATTCCGATAATAGGGTAATCAGTCTGTCTTCTGGGATTGTAATAATAAACAAACTGAGTTTGTTTATTACATGTCGGGAAAATTTAGCTTTTCTTTTACGAACATTGCTGTTTTTAAAGTAACTGTTTTGCTTGTATAACAGTTGGAAAAATGTACGTAGAGTGTTAATAAGTGCAAATACTGCGTTCTACATAAAACAATGTCACTTTGCTCCATGATAAGTTTCCTTTTATTCTGGGACTTTTTAAAACAAAATCCGATTTCATGAAGTATTTTCCTTAAAGTTTCTCTTTTCCAAAGAAAATTAGTTTTTTCTTTAAGCACAGGAATCAATTTCGGAACAGTTGGCACTCTTTTCTCGACCACGTAAAATTCGTGAATAGTTCCTCTTATAACGTCTACATCAAAATCGTTCAAAGCTTTGGTTTTGATGGTTTTCTTTCTCTGGTGCATTTTTAGGAGATTTAAATTTTGGCTTACCTTCACCTTTTCATTCCCTACGAATTCTTTTAACAGTCAACCCCGATACGCCCGCACTTGCACGTTTTATGTCTTGAGAAAGGGAAACAAGAAGACGGGCTGCTGACGATTCTTTTTCGCAGAATGTCAGCATATTATTCAATATTCTTTTGCAAGATCTACTGAAACGTGTAACAATAGAACTTGTTTACTGTACTGGATCCATCATACAAATTAATAATAAAAAAAAATGCAAAAAGAGAACAACAAAAATCAAGCTAGTACTAGTACAGCGACAGACAAGAAAGCACGTGATTTCGCATGTTGGCGACCAATTCGTTCATCCTTCATTTCTTTCACCCCTTCAGCATGAATCGACTATTCTTGGCACGAAGCCAAGAAGGGATCTAAAAATTGTGGGCGAACTATACCGATCTTTAACTCTGGTGATGTTGAGTTGGGGTTTGTTTTCAGATTTGTTCCAGTAGCTGACTTTTCGCTGTTCGCCCTGGTTCCCTGGCGAAAACAACGGGGGGCCTTGTTTACCCGGGCGACGCCCCAGCCAACATGAAATTTTGTTATGTTGTACCATCATTTTTTATTTTGGTTTAACCGATAAGAATACAATTTGGTTGGCTAAATCCCAAATTGCCAGCCCATCCTCGTTCGTTCAGTATCCAAGTAGATACCCAACAGGGTGCACCATGAGAAGGTGAGGATTGGACATTAGGTCAGAAGCCCTGGTTGGTTCTCCACATTCCTTTAAAGGCTATGTGGAGGTCTCCTCTCAGTTATACAGCTTTGACCCTTAAGCACCCCTACCACTTTATTCTGAAAGAGTAAAGTGGTTTGGACCCACTTTATTCTTTCACAGGGTTCTCCTTCCACAGTGATTATTTGCTTCTGAAGTATGCTTGCATAAACCTTATCTAGTTTTATATCTTATTTCATCTAGTTTTGCTTCCCATATTATAATTGTAGGCTGTAAGAGCTGGATTTTAATCTTCCGGAATTTGACTTTCTGAGTTGTACACTATAGCTAATATGGCGCTGAGCTATTCACAGCACAGACTCAAGCTGCTACGTTGCATTTTAGGTTTCTCGTGGATTTATCTTACTGTACTGATATAAAGTTGATTACATTTCTCTTGAATATTTCCTGCCATTGATCTGTAAGTGTTAACTGCACTTACAGTAAATTATTATGAAAATAATCATCCAAAATATCCTTACCTTCAATTGCTTATTATATATTCGACCACAGATGAAAGAACCCTCGGCACTTCTGTGCATGACAGAAGCTAAATCCATTTCATAGGATGAGTTTATTTATATATGTCAGAAAATTAGCTTTTCTTTTATGAACATTGTAGTTTTTAAAGTAACTATTTTGCCTGCATAAAAGCTTGAAAATTTTTTACGTATAGTATTAACAAAATTTTAAAAAGTCTACATCAAAATCGTTCAAATCTATGTTTTTGATGGTTTTCTTTCTCTGGCGCTTTTTAGATTTAAATTTTGTCTCATCTTGACATTTTTGATTCTCTATGAATCCTTTTAACAGTCAACTCTGATATGCCTGCAATTTAACTTGCACGTTTTGTGGCCTGAGAAATTGGAACAAGGAGACTGCCTTCTAATTTATTTTTTTTGCAAAATATCAATACATTTGCAATATTCTTTTGCAAGCCCTGTTGAAAGGTTTTGAACAGAAATGCAGCAAATGCTTACATTAAGTTTGCTCTTCATGTCTTTCCTAAAACTTTTATGTGTATCTGAGATTTCCTTTGTTTTTACAGTATAAGTTCTGATTTTGCTATCTTTAATTGATGTTTTTTTTAAATAGGCATCACATCAGATAATGAAAAACCTGACGAAAAAATGGATGTAGATTCACAAGAAAAGGGTCAAGAGAAGTCGGATGTTAAAGGTATTTATTTATTTTTTTAACTTATCTTTTCCCTTCCCATAGGTGATTTTCATTGAAAATTGTTTAATGTGGTTTTATGAACAGTACTTCCTTACATTATTAACATCTGTGTGATTGTATAAAAATGTAACATGGTAGTAATTCTGTGTGAGAAATATTTCTGTTGTGTATTTAGTGTTTTGATTGCAAGTTTTAAAATAAGTGGTATTCCTTTGCCTTAGATGGAGTTCAAGATGATGAAAAGGGTGAGAAGAGTGAAAGGCCTTCCAAGGACCGGAGGTCTCGAGAAGGATCACATGATCGTAGAAGAAGATTGAGGAGACGGAGTAGGTCCCGAAGCAGAGAATTTAGATTTCGCTCACTTGGTCGTCCCCGAGGCAGGGGTACGTTTGGATTTAGAGGACGTGGTAGAGGGAGTTTTGGGTTCCGTGGTCGTGGCAGAGTGATGTCTGGAGCTGTAGGATTTAGAAGATCATTTTATGGAAGATCGTATTTTAAATCTGGTTTTAGGTCTTCCAAGCCATCTATGCTTACATTCCAGAAAATAAAGGTATATTGTGATTTATGTTTTGGATTACGCATAATATTAGTGTATATATGTATGTTGGTCAAGTGGCTAGTGTACTTACTCTCCTACCAGCAGGTTACAGGTTCGAATCCTGCTATTGGCATGGATATTTATGATTGTCTTTAAGTGGAAGAGAATTTCAGTGAAAGTGCAGTGTAACTACTGGCCTGCTTATTGAAGGCTTGAAAAAGTTCCATGTTTGGTCTCTTGGGCAGGTTTTCTGGTCTAGATTTAATTTAAAAATAGTTAATTAAAATAAACCATAAAAATATGGAAAAAAATTTAAAAAAAATCCTTAACTCACCCACAGTACTAAAAATGTACTTCAAGCTTCAATGTGTCAGGCTCTGACATAGGATCCCTATAACAGGGGTGGCCAGAGTTTTTGCAGCAAGAGCCATAGTTACCTACCAGAAATTGTTAAGAGCCACAAATTTACTTTTTGGAAAAATTTTAAAGGCAACATCAAAAGCTTCCTTAATATCAACGCCACGAGTACTATCTAATGCTATTAAATTAATAATTCTTCTTGCGTCACTCCATCCTCAAGAATGAAATGAATAAAAATTGCTAATTGTGGTTGGTCTGTAAATGTCAGTTGATTTTTTTGTATCTTTTAATGTAATTTTTTAAATTTTCTGACAAGGTAATATAAATAACTACATTGCTGAACAGCAATGTAGTTAATTGAAAAATTAAATTAAAAACAATAGAAAATTAAGAAAAAAATATAAATATTTTTTCTTTGTTAGTTGAGCCGCAATAAAACTTCAGAGCCACATGCAGCTTGCGAGCTGCAGTTTGGCCACTGTGGCCCTATAATATGCTCGCTTTTTAAAAGTTTTGGATTTGACGAAGATGAGGTTGGCATAGATAAGGACTCAAATTCAGCCTACATATATGGGTTTGAGCCCAGCTCTAGCAGGGTATTTTTGGATGTGTGAATTATAGGGGATTTTCATTGAAACCTTTCTTAAATTTAAAGTGGCTTGAAAAAAGTTCCATGTTCAATCTAGGGCATGATATTCTTAACCTACTCTGTGCTGTGGTTTGATGGGTTTGCCACATTTTATTGAATCAAGTTCAAGGCATTATAAATCATTTCAAGTTTTTATTTATTTTTAAAGGGCAGACATTGGTATAAGCTTAAATTAACAAAAATCAAAGCTTAATCATAGCAAAATATAATTAGCTATTTGTAATTTACACGATAGTTATCTGTTATTCAGATAAACCAATCTTGTGTTCAACAGTATAAACTGTTTTATAGTTTATATTGTTGAGCATGAGATGGCTGTTTTCATCTTGCTCACAACTATAGAAAGAATAGATGTCAGTGGTTTTTTTTTCCTCCCGTGATTAGCAAATAACCTCTAAATGCACACTTACGTGCATTTAGAGGTTATAATGATTTCCAACTGTTACCAATAAAATGAAGCACTCTTTCACATTGGATACAGTTTCTTACTAACAGTTGTAGAAAACAATGCCTTGCCAAATTCTATTATCAGCTCGAATGATCATTCTAAATTGCAGGTCATGTATTGGAATTGCCTTAAATGTGACTTGAGCAAACTGAGTTCACGGCGACAGCTGGCACAATTCTCTTTTGACATAGTCTCTGCAGATTCAGTCTGACATGTGGCATTGGTTAAAAAAAAAAAACCAAGACAAGTAAAGCCCAAATATATTGCTTCCATAGATTTAGGGATGACATTTGATCAAGTAGCTTGGGGAAAATTGCTTAAAAGTACAAAGAGCTAACAGTAATGAACTAGAGAAACAGCAAGGTTTATATGACTGGTACTCAATAAATAAGCAGATTTGGAAGATGGATTTTGAAATTACTACAAAATTGCAGTTCAGCAAGAATGATCCTTTTCCCCACCTTTTAACTTGCATTTAAAAAGACCTCTCTTTTTATGTTCTCATAATTGGCCATAGTTGTATGCTGCAAAGGATGTGTATACAGTAACAGTAATTGGTGATTTGAAAAATGGAATTGCAAAAAATTAAATGAGAATTAAATGCAATATGAATTATAACTAGTAAAACCAAACTACTGTGATTCTTAGTAGTGAAACAATACGACGTGGTTCGAGTTTTATATATCTTGGGAGTTTGATACATGCATGTGATAGTGTAGCTTAAGAAGTTTGAAACTACAAAATGGATTCATACAATCATGTAGAAGTGATCAGCGATGAAATATTTTGCTAAAATAGAAATATCATTACTACAGTAAAAAAACATGAGAAATAGTCCAGGACATCTGAAGCACGGCAATCTTTTAATGATTTTTGAAGAAAATCTGATGAAGGGAAAGATAATCTCATCTTCCTTTTACCTTGTGGTGTCAAGGGTTTATTAATCATCGGACCTCAAACTGTTTACAGGATAAGGTGGTTAGCCCTATGCCCCGGTGTATTCAATGTCCGTAGTGGTGTTGAGTTCTCAAGGCTGGTTTGCCTGCTTTGTGGGATGAAAAACCAGATAAACTGGAGAGGAAAATTCCACTGTCCACTCCCAAGACTGGCTAACTTGGCTATGGCCGAGAAAGATCCTTAACCTCCTCCCATCAGCAACAGGAATCGAACTCAGGACACTCCTTTTCCAAGCATATGGTTGCGAGGCGCTAAGCCACTCGGCTAACCGTGTGCGGACTGGAAAAGATAGTATGGTAGAAATTTTTGGAAAAGCGATTAGGAAATCGGACTCCCTGGCTTTACTCAAATGGACTACTTAAAATTGGGAAGCAGCAGTGTGTGTAGGTGCACCGACGGGTAATTGGGAATATCATTAGTATTAAATATTTAAATAGATTGAAAGTCATTTGAAGCAAGCTTCATATTTTCTTTTTTCTAGCAGTTTTATCATGCAGGATCTACTATTACATACTGCGACTTTAAGCAACCCCAACTGGTTGGGGGGGGGGGGGGGGGTATTTTATGGCTCTAGATGATCATGGTGCTGGTTTCCTGTTCTGGGGAACGGGAATCCCCCGCGCCCCTGCATGAGACCAGACCACTCACCTTTAGTCGAAAGAGGCTAGATCAAGGTTCTTCACATCTTGGACTGGAATTAAACCCATGTCTCTCCTACCAAAGGGCTTCATCTATAGAGCTACAGAATATACAAACAAACACACTACAAACAGAATACAGTATCCTCTTGCCACAGCAAACATTTAGGGGCAAGAAGTCCACAAATTATGAATTAAGATTTTTCAACATTGATTTATATATTTGATCTTTATATTTACAAATGATATCAAATATATATGATCATTTATTTTCAGCATTTGTTAAAAGATTGCATAGTCCATAAAATTTACTACAACGAACATCTGTATGGATGAAATAGTTCAATTGAACTGTATGTCCATATTTCAATAGAATATCATTGTTGTAGCAATTTCGATGGGCAATTTGCATACTCCATGCCTTCATGTGTGTATACATGTCAAGGCTGGTTGATATTGGTAAATACCTGTTGAAGTTATCTGTTACTTCTTATGCTAATGAGACTGTTAAAAAGCAGGTTATTAAATCGTGAATTTTTATCGTACTTAGGACTATTTTGATGCGACTACCAAATGTTACTGTCGTGAATATTAATAACTTTGCTATTGTTAGTGCTTCTATATTCATGTAAAATTTTAATATTCTCAGGAAGAACATTTAAGACAACGGCAAAGACAAAAAGAGAGAGAAATGAGAGAAGCTGAAAGACGAAGAACTCAGGATTTCTATAGACAGAGAGAAATTGAAAGGAAACAGAAAGAAGAAGCCTTTCGTCTGGAAAGGGAAAGGACTAGATTGAGGTAACATTCAGGTTTTATTAGGAAATATGATTTTGCCAGTCATTTAGTTTTGTTTCTAATCCAAGTTAAAATTGGTGTGAACTACCTTCATTATATTTCTTGCAGCTTCTATGATTGCAGTGTCATTTGTAACTAATTGAAATGCGAGAAAGAAAGTTCAAGGTGAGAAGCAGGAAATCTGGCTCATCCTGCTTTAGCTACTAATCATACATTGAATGAGATGCTTCCACCATCGCCTGTTTAGAAAACTTTCTTGATAAATCAAGTGATCATTAGTTATCTATTTACATGGTTCCCTTGGGAGAGGTGTGCTAAAGGGTCAGAGCTATATAACTGAGAGTTGACCTCCACATAGTCTTTAATGGAATGCAGAGAACTGAGCAGGACTGCTGACCTAATGTCCAATCCTCACTTTCTCGTGGTGCACACTGTTAGGTATCTATCTGGATACTGAATGAATGAGGATGGGCTGGCAATTTGAGATTTAGCTGACCAAATTGTATTTTTATTGGCTTAAACAACAAAATAAAATGATGGTACAAGATGACAAAATTTCATGCAGCCTGGGGCATCGACCTGGTTGAACAAGGCTCCCATTGTTTTCGTCAGGGAACCAGGGCGAACAGCAGTCAGCTACTGGAATAAATCCTAAAACACACCCCAACTCAACATCACCCGAGTCGAAGATTGTTACTATTAACATAATAAGTCTTAATTGCAAAGAAATGGAGTTAACTAAGGAATTCGATAAGTACCAAATTGACATAACATTGATGACTAAAACAAAAAACACAAATTGATGAGATCTTTGACCGATAAATACAAAATGTTATATTCGGGCAATGACAATCAAGGAAAAGGAGTAGCTATAGTATTCAACACTAAATACAATGCTAATCTTCTTGAATGGCAGGCAATTTCAAGTAGCGATGTGGGCAAATATGAGAATGGGAAACTGGACAGCGAGACTTATTTCTGCCTATTGTCCCACAGATGGCTCTACTAAGGTAGAAGTGGAGAAATTTTTTGAGGCTTTAGAGAAAGCAACTGACACAATGAAAAATGAAAAGTTGGTCCTTGTTGGGGATCTAAATAGAAGAGTAGGAAATGATTGTCAGACACAAAAAATATATTGGGAAAGTTTGGAGAAAAGAGCAAAGTTAACAATAATGGCAAACCTATTAGATTTCTGCTCTGGTTATTACTAACACAATGTTCCAACATAAAAATGTGCATAAATTCACATGGAGAGAAGAGGCAAGGAATAAGAAAACTCTCATTGACTGTTATTGTTAGTGAAGTTTTCTCGCTGGTGCAGGACACTAGAATGTACAGAGGATTTGAAATTGGAAGCGATCACCATTTAGTCTTGAGCAGAATAAAGTTGAATTTCATATTGAAAAGAACATGTAAGAAAGTTTTAAAGCGAATAAAAGTTGAGCAGCTCTCAGATGTGAACTGCAGGCTAAAATACACAAACATTAATGAAGAAAAAATGAAAGAGTTTGAAAACAGCAACCAAACCTTGGAGATTCAGTAGCAAATCCTGAAGAAAATATTGATTGATTCAGCCAGAGAGATATGGTGAGGTTGTCTGCAAGGATAGAAAAATTAGACCTCCATGGTGGACACAGGAAGTTAAAGAGGCAGTGAAGAAAAAAAGAAAGCATATCAAAAGTTCCTGGCAATTAAGTCAGCTTCTGCTTTTAGAGAAGACAGAGACAAATGTTAGAAAGCTAAACACTATAAAACTAGCTAAACAAAGGTCATGGTAGGACTTTGGCAAGAACATAGAAAATAAATATCAAGAACTTGGCAAAATATTCTGGAGGTTGTTGAAGAAGCTCAGAAATGGAGGTAAGAGTGCTGTAAAAGGAATTAGAAATAAGAAAGGTGACATGAAAACTTGAGAAAAAGATATCCTTGATGTATGGAGCAATTACTAAAAAAATTGCTAAATGAAGCAATCATTGACAACACAGTGGTAAACACTGACCAGGCATGCAATCAGGTATCCCTACTAAAAAATGCCATTGAAGCATGAAATGTGTAAAGGCAGCTGGAATAGAGGATATTTGACTAGAAATGCTCAAGTCTTACAGTGGCTGCAGTGCATAGTTCAGGAGGCCTGGACAGATGGGCTAATTCTAGATGATTGGAGTAGAGCTCTCATAGTACCCATATATAAAGCTGGATGCACTCCAAATAGAGGCTGTCAGGATCAGATTTTCATTTACAAGTAGTTGAGAAATCATGGGAATATTTACGTTTTGTAAATCTGGAAAAAGCATATGACAAGGTGCCAAGAGAAGCTATTCAAAATTCTACAGTTGCATGGTGTCAGGGGGTCATTATATCAAGCAGTACTTAGTCTGTATTTTGAGATGCAAGTCAGCAGTTTGAATTGAAGGAAGTACAGGAAGATGGTTTAATGTTAAATCTGGTGTGAGACAAGGATGTACATTATCTATATGGATCACATTATGAAGGAAAGTGGTATTAAATATGATATCAGAATTGGAGATGTTAATGTCAGCTCTTTGCTTTATGCGGAGCATGTTATACTTCTAAATAAATCTACTACAAGTTTGCAAGATTCCCTGACTAAATTGAATAACTGTTGTAATAGATATGGTAAGGTCAGCAACAACAAGACAAAGACAATGAAAATAGGCAGAAGCATTGAAATATCAGATTTCCTGATATTTTCCTGCTAGGTTGACAGGAAAAAGACCCAGAGGAAGACCAAGATATATGCGGATTGATACGGTAAAAATAAATATAAGACCTGAAAATGTTTGAGTCTTGACATGCAACAGACTGGTTTGGAGGAAAATTGTAAATAGGAAGTTAGTAATCTAAATTTTTCATGTACTATCATATCCTGTACATGTAAGGAATTTGATTATATTAATTCCCCTATTTTAAATATATGGAAATTTCTTATTAGATCTTTTGGCATATCTGAGTTTTTCTCCAACAGTTATCTGCTGACATGTAGCATTGCATTTCTCTTAATATGAATTTGTCTACTCTGTCAATTTATTCATTGTTAACATCATATGATTAATAAACTAATAAAATTTAATAAAGAAGCTTTGACATAGTAGTTAATCCTAACTGCTGATTAAACATTCCATGTCTATGAGGAAAAAACTCCCTGCCAACTCCTTATTGAGATCAACAAACATAAACTTGCATGATAATTTCTAATGAAGGACATACTAATAGCAGTACATATTCTTTAAACTCCATCACAGTGTATGTGTGTGTGTACATACACACCAGGAATTGATAGATTTTATTTGTTAATTTGATGAGTAAAGGAAGATCTTCCAGATATGTAACTTCTGAGTTATTGCATTACTAATAACTAATTTGGTGCTCTTAATTTGTCATGGACTGTCATCCATATTTTATTTTTGTATCCTTCATGTATCACTTAAGTGTGAACATTCTGTTTAGGATTGAGAGAGAAAAACTTGAACGGGAACGTGCTGAAGTTCTGAGAATGGAGAGAGAAAAGCAAAGAATGGAAAGAGAGCATTTAGAGAGAGAAAAAGAGGAGCTGAGACGAAGACAACAAATAAGGTAAGTGTGTAGTTTTTGTGCATTGGATTTAAACTTTTAATTATACTCATTCAACATACTGTTATTCACAATTCCTGTGAATCTCATTTTATAATCTTAAAATTGCATTGATCCTGAAGTAAATCTTTTTCGATTTATATTCTGTTATATTCCCTTACATTCAACAGAATTCGAGCGAAAGAACCAATTTATGATATTAGAATGAAATAGGATAAAAACATCTTTATAATATTAGTCATTACAAACTAACATGCCAAAAGTCTTAAACTTTTCATATGTTTGAGGGGCTGTTCTTCACAAGAAACTGCATATCTAATTTCATTTCCTTGGTTGGGTAAGAATATGTTTGTGTTAAATGTTTTATGGTGAATCCTTTAGAAATCCTGTTTAACCACCAAACCACCCTTGACGTGTTACGCATTAATTATTACTTGCATGCAAATTCCATTAAGTTAATATAACATTTGGATACTATTGCAAATGAACGGTGTGTCATCTTTTCTTGCACAGAACCAAAGCATAGCTGAAGCCTCAAAGCACAAGAAATAAAGATGTTCTACTTAACTATACATTTAATAAATGAATGTTTTAAACATCGGGCTGCCATAATTCAAACAAATTTCAATGATATTTATCCAGATTAAGAAAACAGAAGCTATGTATAAAGTATATAAATATCAATCCAAATATGGAGATATAAAAGTTTTACAGTGAGATTGCTGCATGATTTAGAAGGCTGAGTTCCGGATTATTGGTATAGAAGTCATAGTACACATCTATTAAAAAAGGAAGATGAAATTGAATGAATGTGTGAAGTACAGAATTCCCATTCTGGTGTTCAAGGTAAGATTCATTATTGAATATAAGGCTTATATATTCAAATCAAGAGTAGCAGAAGAGAAACTTGGAAGAACAACCAACACATTTGTTCTTCCATGACACTTCAAGTACTTTAAAACATGATCTCAGTATAGCAAACTTGTAGGAACCACATGAATAGTTAAATTGTGGATAGTTTTGGATGTAGTGAATTCCTTTTAATAGCATCCTATCTTGGCCATTGGGTGGTGTGTTGGTAGTTGTTATAGTCGTATTGTAGTGAGAGTTGACTGTAAGAGAATATAACAGGATCATAAGGTTTTGTAGATTAGTAGCATATAAGGTGCAAAGAGAATATTCTTTCAAAACATTGCAGTTATTGGTATAGATTGGCTTCTACAGAGCAGTAAAATCAGTTAAATTAGGTACGAGGGTGCTCTGAAAAGTTCTCGGCCTCGACCATAGATGGCAATGCTATTGACAAGATTTTTTCACCAATTTGGTACATCTGTCATAAACATCCATGTGAAATTGCAAGTAATTCTATCAAGTAGTTTTTTATACAACTGCCTGAAGCAAAAGTGTTGTCTATATCCCTTGAAATAGATAAAATCGAGTATCATGCGGTTATAAAAATTCTATGTAAAAGATTTCTTTTGGCGTTAAACCTTCTTTTACATAGAATTTTCTCGACAATTAAGAAATGGGCGGCGGGTTTAAACGTGGCTGTACCAGCCATGATGATCCACGCGAAGGATGCCCAAAAAGTATAGCTCCTGAAATCATTGATCAAGTGCACGATATGGTAATGGATGACTGGCGAGTCGAAGTGTGTGAAATCGCTGAGACTATAGGCATTTCAAAAGGACGTGTGGGATATATTTTGCATGAAGAATTGCAAGTGAAAAAGCCTTGCGCAAGTTGGTGCCGTGCTTGCTCACAGCAGATCAAAAACACACTCGCATGAAAATCTCTGAACAGTGCTTGAAGCATTTTATCAAGAATAAAACTGAGTTGGTGCATTGATTTATTACTATGGATGAGTCTTAGATTCAGTATTACCCATCAGAGTCAAAGCAGACAGAAGTGCCAAAAAAAGACAGTCAGTTCTATCAGCAGGAAAGGTCGTCGCATCGGTGTTTTGGGTTGCTAAAGGCATTTTGTTTATTAATTATCTTGAAAAGGGTAAAACAATAACCATGGAATCTTATTTCAATTTTTTAACCAGACTAGACGGAAAAATTTGTGAGATAAGACCAGTTTGTAGAAGAAGAAAAAAATCATCTTTCATCAGGACAATGCACCTGCCCACAAAGGTGCTTTGGCAATGCAAAAATTAAGGGATCTGCACTATGAATTGTTGAAACATCCACCCTATTCCGCAGATTTGGCTCCCTCTGACTTTCATCTATTAAAACTAAAACACTTCCTCGCTGGGCAGCGTTTTTCTTTGAATCAAGAGATGATTGCAGCTATTGAGTATTTTGCAGATCTTACTGAGAGAACCACTACAGGGACGGAATAATTGTGCTTGAGCATCACTGGAATAAATGTATTAGTCTACGAGATTACGTTGAAAAATAATTTTGAAATTATAAATTTGTTTTTTGGTGTTAGGCCAAGAACTTTTCAGACCACCCTCGTAATTGAAGTTTGCAAAATCAAGTGTACACTTGATTTTGCAAACGTTTAATAATTTAATAACACCCAGCTTCGTTTTAAAAATTTAATAACACCCAGCATCACACGAAGCTGGGTGTTATTAAATTTGATATCTGAAGACTGGTAGATATTTAGTTATACTCCTGGACTATATAGAATAAATGACAAATGTTGGAGATGATATAGCATGAGTACAATTTTTAATGACGGTGGTAAATTAAATTTGGAAGTACAGCGGTATCTCGCTAATCCGAACTAATAAAAACCGTGCTTGTTCGGATTAGAGAATTTACCCCCAAGAGACGACAATAACTAGCGTTTAAGACAAAAATAATTAGATTCTAATGATATGTCAATTTACTTCTGTATAAATAAATGAGGTAACTAAAAGCTACTGTACTGTAACATAAAAAATTTAGTTTGTATGTACTGTATTGTTGAGGATTCTGATTTAATAAAATTGCATAGTTCAGTACATAATTTAATTTGCATATTAAATATCACTTTCTTTTACAGAACACAAGGTTTCACAAAATAACACAAGTGTTTTTTTTTTATTTCTTTGTAAAAAAGTCAGTGATTTTCTTTTGCTTCTTGGAAGCTAAACTTTTTTCGAATGTTTCTTCTCGGAGCTGCATTAGCAACAAAATTTTGTGGAATGGTGCATCATTCCGCTTAGCCCATTCTATACACATATTGAAACTGTCAACTGCCTCTCCATGTTTTACTTTTTTTCTTTTAGTTCTTAATTGTCATCATTGTCTTCTAATTCATTCTGTAGCATCGTATCTATAATTTCAGCATCTGATTAGATTTTGAATTCACTTTCGGTTCTACCTGTAATCCATTCCTTCACATCTGTTTGTGAAATATGAACATCTGGATTTATATTTTTAACTAAATTATGCACGTTTTGAATTTCCTCTTTTTGTGTATCACCGTAGTTCATCATCATCAAATTCCTGCCATGTACCCTCAAGGGGTGTACAGGATATGACAGTACTACATGAAAAAATTACATCATTACTAACTTCCTATCTACAATTTTCCTCCAAATCAGTCTGTTACTTGTCAAGACTCCAACATTATCAGATCTTATATTTCTATCGTCTAAGGCACTTTGTACCGTATCAATCCACCTATATCTTGGTCCTCCTCTGGGTCGTTTTCCTGCCAACCTGGCAAAGAACACTTGTTTTGCTAATCTTTCCTCTCCCATTCTATTTTTAAGTGACCATACCATCTGAGATTAGCTCTGCTAACGCATTCCTGGATGCTGACAATGTCAAGTTCTTTCCTAATATCCTCATTTTTAATGATATTGCCATTGATGCAATCTGTTCACGCCTGTAATCTTTCTCAGAACTCTCATATCTGCGGTCTCTAGTCTTTGGTCAAGGGTTTTACTTCTGACCCAGCTCTCAGATCCATAAGTTAAAATTGGTTTGAACACGGTCTTGTATACAGCTAATTTAGTGTTCCGACTAATTTCTTTCTTATTCCATATGAATTTATTCAATTGACTTCCCACGATACCAGCTTTGCTGATTCTGTTGTCTATTTCTATATTTAGTTTACAATCTTCAGTAAAAATTGTGCCTAAGTAGCTGAAATGTTTTACTTGTTCCACAGGTTCTCCATTCACAACACAGTTGACATTTTCAATGATTCTGCCTATTTTCATTGTCTTTGTCTTTTTATTGCTGACCTTCATACCATATCTATTACAACAGCTATTCAATTTAGTCAGAGAATCTTGCAGACTTGTAGCGGATTTATTTAGAAGTATAACATCATCCGCATAAAGCAAAGAGCTGACATTAACATCTCCAATTTTGATATCAGGTTTAATACCACTTTCCTTCATAATGTGATCCATATAGATAATGAATAACAGAGGGGATAATGTACATCCTTGTCTCACACCAGATTTAACATTAAACCATCTTCCTGTACTTCAATTCTAACTGCTGACTCACAACTCAAATAAAGACTAAGTATTGCTTGATATAATGCCCCATTGACACCATATAACTGCAGCGTATTGAATAGCTTCTCTCTTGGCACCTTGTCATATGCCTTTTCCAAATCGACAAAACTTAAATACAGATCTTTGTTATATTCCCATGCTTTCTCGACTATTTGTCGTAAAGTGAAGATCTGATCCTGACAGCCTCTATTTGGCCTGAATCCAGCTTGTTCTTCACCAAGCTTTTCTTCCACAATTCTTCTCAACCGTTTCTCAAGTATACTTGCATAGATCTTGCCAGGAACACTCAGTAGGGAAATACCTCTGTAATTCTCACATTCAGTTTTATTTCCCTTTTTATATGTGGGTACTATGAGAGCTCTACTCCAATCATTGGGAATTCGTCCCTCTGTCCAGGCTTTCTGAACTATGCAGTGCAGCCACTGTAAGACTCTTATACCACCTTACTTCAGCATTTCTGGTCGAATATCATCTACTCCTGCTGCCTTTCCACATTTCAAGCCTTTGATGGCTTTTTCTACTTCAAGTATGGATATGTATTCCTGACTGCATCCCTGGTCAGCATTTATCACTGTGCTGTCATCACTGCTTGTTTCATTTAGCAGTTTTTCAAAGTAATTACTCCATACTTCAAGGATATCTTTTTCTCCTGTTTTCATTTCACCTTTATCATCTCTAATTCCTTTTATAGCACTCTTTCCTCCATTCCTAAGCTTCTTCAACAACCTCCAGAATATTTTGCCACCTTCTTGATATTTAGCTAGTTTTGTTTAGCTAGTTTTACACACTGTTTAGCTTTCTTACATTTGTCTCTGTATTCTGTAAGAGTAAAAGCTGACTTATTTGCCAGGAACTTTTGATGTGCTTTCTTCTTTTCCTTCACTGCCTCTTTAACTTCCTGTGTCCACCAGGGAGTTCTGATTTTTTTTATCCTTGCACACAACCTCACCACATGCCTCTCTGGCAGAATCAACAATGTTTCCTTCAGAGTTTGCCACTGAATCTCCAAGGTTTGATTCCTGTTCTCAAACTCTTTCATTTTCTTTTCAATAATATTTCTGTATTTTAGTCTACAGTTCACATCTGAGAGCTGCTCAACTTTTATTCGCTTTAAAACTTTCTTACATGTTATTCTTTTCAATATGAAATTCAATTTTATCCTGCTCAAGACTAAATAGTGATCACTTCCAATTTCAAATCCTCTGTACACTCTGGTGTCCTGCACCAGGGAGAAAACATCACTATCAACAATAACATAGTCAATGAGACTTTTCTTATTCCTAGCCTCTTCTCTCCATGTGAATTTGTGCACATTTTTATGTTGGAACATGGTGTTAGTAATAACCAGTCCATGTCCTGAGCAGAAATCCAACAGATATTTGCCATTATTATTAGCTTCGCTCTTTTCTCCAAATTTTCCCAAAATATTTTTGTATGTCTCACAATCATTTCCTACTCTGCTATTTAGATCCCCAACAAGGTCCCCAACTGAAAGATAAGATGCCAAATCAAGTTAAGGCAAAGAGAGATTTGTGTTAAAAATTAAAACACTTGATCAAAGATTAGAGACCACAAATGAGTTTTGTGAAGAATAGATGGCATGATGATACGAATCATATTTAAATTGAGGATGTTAGGAAGGAACTTGATGTTAACATCTAAGTTGGTATGGTCATTTAAAGAGATCTTGATGGCAAGTAGTGGGAAAGGACTAATGGAGGACTGATATCTAGGTGGATTAATGCTATTAACAATAACCTTAAAAAATTAAAATGTGAAATCTGACAGTATTGGAGAATAACCTGACATAAGTTGCCAGCCTTAGTGGTTAGTCCACCCACTCCAACCAACAGGTCACAAGTTTGAATCTCACTGTTGACGTGGATGACTGCAATTCTCTTTAAGTGGGACATGAATTTCATCGCCCAGTGTGAGACCACCTCCATGCTTATTGGAGGCCTGAAATAGCTTGAAAAAGTTCCATGTTGAATCTCTAGAGCAGGGTTTCTGGACTATGTAAAAATACAAAAGAAATGGGGCAAAAGTCCTTAGCCCACCCATTGTACAAATGTACTATAGGTTTGCTAATAACCTTTAATGGGTGAAAACCACATAAAATTAAATTAAAAAGAAAATTGTTGACAGGAAGCTGTTAATATTGTAAGCATCTATCAAGCATTGGTATCCTGTATGATCCTTGCAGTACAAATTGGAAGTTGATACAGGCATATGAAAAAAATTGTGCATAGTTACTTCATGATTAGATTTTTCACATAATGAGAACAGCTTTCATGGTTGTTCACATTAATGCATTGCCTTTTATTAAAATGTATATCATGAATTATTGCAGTGCTGTGGTAAAAATTTTGTTAAAAACTTGAGCAGGCAGCAGCCAGCCTGGTTGGATGAGTGATTAGTGTATCTGCTCTACAGTTAAGAGGTTACAACCTGCTATCAGCATGTTGTTTGTGATTATCCTATCTAACTTTGCAGAAAGGGCATCAAAATGATCTATGAGAATAACTGAGTAGACGGTAATTCTTTCCACTGGAGTCTTTCATGTACCTTTTGACTCTACCATATTCATTCAGGAAGGAGCACTGCCTTACATTGGATTGCTGGTACAGTGAATGTTATGAAAACTTCACAGAATGCAGAGTGATTAGTCATGCATTTCCATTGTATGGCCATCTCAACCACTGGGAGTTTTGGTTGTGGAGCCATCTGAAACATGCAGTGTATGAAGGACATGTTTTTGATTTAGCAACATTGAAAGACAGAATAACACAACATGCGAGGCAAATCAACGCAGATCGATTGTGTCCCGTAGAAAATGCCATTCAAAATTCATTTCTAAGAACATTGCTGAAAGGAGCACACACTGAACCCCATTTATAAGTTATACAAACACAAAAATTGATTTGATGTGTCTTCTAACCAGTACTGTTTAATTCCAAACCATGTGCTTATACTGCCAAATGTCCTCTAGTGGCAGAATTTTGCACTACTCTGTAAATAAAAACCCCATATTCTAGAATGCGCTTCCAAGTTTGGTTGAATTTCATCGAATGCATTTTCTGCTATAGGGCTCTGAACACCACCTTTAATTATGGCCAACCTGTATAACATCTACATACATAAGGAGTTCCAGACTAATGTTTCACAAACTATTGTAACTCAGATATAATCCTTTCACTCGCTCATCATATCCAATTGCTGATGAGTTTATGGTGCGTGTATGAAGTAGTGCATTCACACGTTTTAAAGGCTATTAGTGTTAGTTTGTCACAGAATTCGCACACAAATTGAATTTCAATATCTAGGTATTATACGCAAAGTAATATAGTATAATTAGTATAAAAATGGTGTGTGGGGGGGTTAATTTAGCCATTCCATTTTTATTAAGAAATTATCAAGAGTTGCTGATATGGCTTAATAATTCATAAATCTCCATAACAGGTTGAGGCATCACCTATTTCTCTTTGGAATTTTAACAATACGTTTTTTCAAATAAATCTACAATTTTCGTTATGACAAAGGACAGGAGAGGAAAAATTAGCAAAACAAGTGTTCTCTGCCAGGTTGTCAGGTGAAAGACCAAGATATAGATGAATTGATACGATAAAAAGTGCCTTAGAAGATAGAAATATAAGATGTGATGATGGAATCTTGACAGGCAACAGATTAATTTGGAAGAAAATTGTAGATATGTAATTCAATCAAAAGGATGAGTTGATAATCATGGTAGTGACACCAGAATCCACTCAAGTACATACTGTTTTTATATACTTGAGCTGTAAAATCCATGGACTAAATTGAAATCATTATTTCACTTGAAAAAATGAAAAATATAATTTGAAATGTAAATTTGCTGTTCTGTTCAATATTGGACTCAGAAAAAGTTTTTTTTAGGGCATTCATAATATTTCAAAGATCCTCTCATCATATTTTCAGGAGCAAAATAACAGTATTGGTGTTCATTTTTCTGAGGGAGTGGTATCAAGTGATTATTCCAATCATAGGATTTATTTTATAGTAAACTAGATGTGGCTCTGAATGAACCTGATTATAAAAGAATAATACATAACTGATCATTTTGGAAAGTGAATGATACACGTTATTTCAGATGAAATTGGAAATCATATTTGTTCTGAAGCCACATGTCTAAATTGTGTTGCAAATGCACATTAAAATGTGTGGATAAAATCTGAAAGCAAGATTTTATTGCATTTTTATGTTTTTGATATATCGAGATATTGCAAGAATGTTTTCCGGTATTTTATCACAAAAAATATCACACAAACTTTTTTTTTTAATTTTCTTTACTAGCTTTGTGAAAATTCTTTTGCTTCACTTCATCTGGATAATTACATGAATAAACTTTAAAAAAAACTAGAAAAAAAGTAACAGTTTAACAACTGTAGTGAAAATATTTGAACATGATTGAACAATGGAAAGCATGCATTTGCTATTTTACTGGTTTGTGGGTTTGCTGTTTACTACTAGAAGTTAAGAGTTTCGTAATGAATTACCTCTCCAGATCTGCTTAATCTGCCCTATGTAGTGTAACCCACGACTACAACTGATCTTGTAGAGACCTGGATATTTGACAGGTGTTGGAGGTTTCAGGTGATCTTGTTGATGGGCTAGAAGGATCACCTTTAAGTTTTGTTGACAAAGCAACCTTGCTATTTTATCTGTGGGAGAATTACTGCGCTACTCAAATGTTGGTTTTCTTTTTTATCTGATTACTTTGGATGTTAAAGTACAATTTCAAATTTTTCACAAGTTAACTGTTATTACTTGTTTTCTAGTTTTATAGTTTATTCATAATATTATTCTAACAATGTGAAACAATAATTTTTATGAAATTAGTCAAATTTAAAAAAAAAAAAAAAAAAAAAAAAAACTTTCTATGTAAAATTGCAAGAATTTTTCAGTATAGTTTATTCTCTACATCAGTGGTTCTTAACCGGTGTTCCACGGAACACTTGTTCCTCCGGTGAAAGATGTTACGACACAGTCCTTAGTATAATTGACTACTCTGATCCTAACAACTGAAGACTGCTATGCGTGTTGACTTCTAAACCATTAAAATATCATTTATAGGTAAAGTAAGTACATTTTGTATGATGAGACAGCGGCCGTGAGTCCCTTTTTACAGGGATACGGCACCATCTCAATCTCCCAAATTTTATCTGGGCTCGGAACCGGCATAGCTGACGAATCAGGCTTATGGTTGGGTCAGTATTCCTGACTGTAATCCGTGTGTGTTCACGGGGCCAGTTTGCCTGCTTGTAGGATGAAAAATCCGAGATAAACTGGCAGAAAAAACCCTGCTGTCCATGCCCAAGACCAGCTAACTTGGCTATGGTAGGCCCTGTTAAAGGATTTGTTACCCTTGCAATGAAAATAAACCCAAATATATCTACGCGCTGTTTTTTGCACAGAGGATCCCTAGTTTCAAAAACATTACCGGCAATATTAAAACTTATACTAGACCAAGTTGTAAATATGGTAAATCAAGTCAAGACCTTTAAAAGCATGCCTAAAAAAAAAAAAAAAAAAAAAAAAAAAAAAAAAAAAAAAAACTTTGCATATCTATGGAAGCCAAGTACGAATCTTTGCTTTTGCACACTGAAATAAGATGACTATCCAGGGGTAAAGTGCTATTCTGAATTTTAGAACTTAAGAATGAATTATTGGTCTTTTTTTTTTTTTTCAAAATGAAAGTACAGATGCTTCTGTAAAATGTCTTCAAAATGATATTTGGTATGCTAAAATGGTATATTTAACCAATATTTTTAATGACATAAATAGCATTAATAATCCAAGGGAAAACTGAAAATATTTTGACATCCACTGACAAATTGTCAGCTTTTCAGGAAAAAAGCATCTCTTTGGGAAAAACAATATATCAGAAAAAAATACAGTAGATATGTTTCCTTCGCTCCATAATAAAAATGTCAAGGGAATTATTTCCGTTATAACAGAACATTTAACAATATCGGAAGAAAATATTTCAAGTTACTTTCCTTCCTTAAATACACACAATTATGACTGGATATGAAATCCATTTGGCACAGTTAATACATTGAGTTGTGAATTTTCATTACAAGAAGAACAATTAGTTAACTTGACAAAAAACTAAAAAGCGTGAAAGATTTACTAATATAGACAAAAGAGAGGAGAGTAGCTATATCACATATTAGACCTGATATTCCTGAAATCTACAAAAGCCAACAAGCTCAAGTATCGCATTAAAATAAGTTTAATTTTTCTAAAAGGCAAGTCCATGCATATTTTTGTTGTTAGTTTTATGATCCTAATGCTTTTGGTGTTCCCCAAATTTTTCTTATAATCAAAAGTGTTCGGTGACTTTGAAAAGGTTAAGAACCACTGCTCTACATGCTTGCCTGGTTTGGCCATTTTGTTGCATCTTTGACTGAAACAGGTTCAATTACTCCTTTATATTTATAATTAACGATAAATATATAGTAAACTTTTTTTCCTATTTCATGGAAATTTACCAAGTTCTTGAGCAGCTACTTAATAAAATTTAAAAAAAAAAATAATAATTACAAGGCTTAAATATTAAATTTTGTGTTAAACCTTTTCGAAAAGTAGTGGTGTATAGTTATAAGTCTATGTTACAAATAAAGGAAGATTTAATGAAGCATTAAATCAGGAATGTGAATTAGACTCCTCAGCATTAGTAGTTTCATTACACAATTTTTTTTTTTTTTTTTTCCTTCAGCGAGATTGCTAAGTTTTCTTATTTTCTTTTGGTTAATATTTAGAATGATTCCACTAAAGCTATAAATTATTTAGAAAATATTTAATTTTCAGCCGTGGAGGTATACGTCGACCACAAAAACGTCCATATGAAGGTCGTGGTGCTAGAGATTCAGATCCCTACTGGGAAGATAAAAAGAAATCTGCAGGACATCATGAAGTATCCTACCAACCAGACAGTTCAAGCAGGTATATAATTATACATACCTGGAATAGATGGATTCTGATTGATTTTTCTTGCAGTTTATCTGTATTCGATAACAGAATTACTCTGCTGTCACACACTTTTCCAAGTAGAACTATCAGGAACGTTAATTACTTATAATTTTTACAGTAACAGTTTACAAAAGAGGACACGAAACAACCAAACTTGATTGGAAATGGATTGGGAATTAAGTCCAGCAGCTACTTTATAGGTGTATTTCTTAAGACAATACACACATGCATGAACATATACATAGTGTTGTGGTGTTTGATACTTCTTGGCTTTGTATAATTTTATGCAGTTACATTTTCTGAGTACCATCGTAAATTAGGTGATGGTGTATTTGTGTGGTGCCTTACAAAATGAGCAACTTTAATGGAAATAGGATTTTATCTAGAAACACTAACCAGTACTGTTAAGGGGAAGTACCTTTGATTGATAAAATATTTAAAATAATTGGTTATGATAATGTATGACATAAAAAAAATTATTCACATACTTTGCACATGTGAATAAAATAGCTCCTGCCTCTTTCCTGTACACTTGGAAAAATCTTGGATAGTTGAGGGGGTATGAATGGAATTTTGAAGTTCTTATGAAACTTCATTTGGCACCTACTGGTCAACAGAGAACAGTGATGGGCACTGCTCTTGAAAAGGCTTTGGTTCAGATTCAATTAGGAATGTAATTAAGGCTCTTTCCATTTGGAGGATTTAGGTGGTCTTATGCTGAGGTGATAAGGAGATACTGGTTCCCACCTGAAGAAACAAGAAGTGGCTGTGAGAAGACGCACAACAAAAGATAAGCAGGATATTTAGAAAGGATTGAGTATATCATAGCATTAATGCTTATATGAAGCTAAGTTGTTGCACTCTGATAGGCCACTAAGGGGAAAGCTGAGAATGCATTCTTAATGTATAAACAGAGAGAGGAGAGAAGTCTCACTATAGCAGCAAATGCTGTTATAAGACAGCAACTACTGTCTTATACTTAAGAAATTGGTTATGATAATAGCATCGTTATTTCTTAATTTCCTGTCCAAATTAACATTTTGTAGGCATAATAGTATTCTAAAGGGAATTCACTATAAGGAACTGTCCTATGCTCCCTACAGGTTTGTTTAGTGAATTAACTGAGTTTCCAGATCTTTGCTAAACTAAGTTCTGGTGAAGCAGTGATTATACTCTTATTGAATGACAACTTAATGATATTACTGTGCTCATCATTCACGTTATGAAGTTAGATTTGAATTACTGCTTTATCACTTTGGGCACACACACACACACTTGATCTTTAACACTATCAAATGTATTGAAGGGATACAAAATATTTGAGTTTCTTACATTTCAGAGTAAATATTCGACAATTTTGAATTCCTTTTGTAAGGTAAGAACTTAAGATTGTGTGTTTCATGCAGATCAATTTTTGACAAAGGATATTTTTGCATTATTGAGTTTTGGATGCATTGCTCCCAAAATCATGCAGAAAGTTGTTACTTTTAATATTTGCATGTTTCGTTACATTTGGTATTAGACTTTGAAGTATTTTTGAGAAAAGAAGCACTTGTACAAATGTGCACTATAATTAATATTAGTACACTTTAACTAACTAGTATAGTTAACTATAAATATAGAAAACAGCAGGTTAGTGCAAATTTATTTCTTTAACATAGAATGTTAGGTTTGAATTTTGTTCTGCAATGTATAAATGTTATGTTTTTCAGATTACGTGATTATGGTCGCAGTAGGGTGTCTTATGAACACAGGGAACTTCCTGAGAAGAGGAGCGATAGATTTGTTAGAGACAAAGGATTAGATACCTCCCGTGAATATTCTCATACAATTGAGCATGACAGAAGAAGAGAGATAGATCATGTTGACAGAGAAGTGAGTAGGGTGGAGCACCATGAACGGGGAAAGGATCATGAAATTAGAGAAGCAAGAAGAGAAAACTTTGATAGAGAACGTTTTGTAACTGCAAGGGATTCATCAGATCGTAGAGCATCTAGAGATTGGAAACTGAGACCTCGTGAATCAAGAGCATATGACACTTCCAGAGATCGTTCAGAGCACTATGTTAAAGGAATGATAAGTGGAAGATCATTTCCTGGTCGTGGTCGGCCATATGATAGAGGTGATTCCTGGAAATCTGGAGATAGAGAAATGGGAAAATCCTTTGGTTCAAGTATGATGAGTTCCCAGTGGGGCTCTGGCAGCAAAGTTGATAGCTGGGGGAGAGTAGAATCATCAGGTGATCGCTGGAGTAATAGCATGGATCATTCTCGGAGTCAACCTGGAGTTGGAATGGGACAGAGTGTTAGCCATCAAGGTCAGTCAGGCATGTTTGGTGGTTCTGGAGGAATGGGTAGCATGATGTCTGGTATTGGCAGCAGCAGCTTTGACCGCTATAGTCTACCTATGATTAGGCGCTACTGAAAACTTGGAAGTGTAATTACATTACATCATTCCTTTTGAAAGTTTCATTAAATACAGAGATAATTCTACTCCCCTGTGTTTTCCTCCACTTTTTTTGTATATTGTATAATGCATGTTTAGCATATCATTAATTTGTGATGTGATTTTAAATTTATTTTTTTTTATAATTAATGTCTCATCAGCCACTCTGCTTTAAAGTTTGTGAATTTCCCAGACATTGGTATTTTTATTAGTTATTAGAACACACACACACACACTGTATTATCAGACGTCATTTTTCATTTGTAGAAATAGTTGTTCATTGAAAGTAAGGTTTTGTCCTTTGTATTAGAAAAGTGTAATTGTGGAAATAAAATATGCTTATGACATCAACATTTTGGTTTTGGCAGTTGTAGGGCTACTTGATTATTAATGAATTTTTCTTAAACAAATAGTTTTCCATTCACTTATTTGATGTTTTCCACATTTTTACTCAAGAACTTGAAATTGCAACCTCCCATTAAATTCTGATTAAAATTGTAGATTCTCACAAATGTCTATTTTATGGATGTTTCTGATATAACATGCTAGCTGATTACAGTATTATAGCTAATACTCTAAATGAGTTTAAGATTATGATACCATGCCTTACAACTTATTGTCAGACAAGTCAATAAATGAAGTTCAGAGGGGTTAGAAACTGAAATTGTGTATAATTTTGTAATACTCTTAATCAGCTAAAGGATACATTCTGTGATTAGAATATTGTTTCAATCTTGTTTTTCAAGTAAATGTTGGTGTGGTCATCAGAAGAGTGACAATATTCTGAAATATTGATAAATTGATTAGTAAAATTTTATTCTTGTACTTGATGAAAGCATATTGAGCAGTAAAATTTGAAGATAAAAACTAGTAAATAAAGTATCACTATTTGTCAAATGGATTGGTGACCATTTGGACTGCAAGTGCTGCCAAAGCATTTACATCTGCAGTAAATGTAAGACTGCTTTTCTGCCATTTTTAACAATTTGAAAACTGCATTGAATTCTGTAATAGCATAAGTTTAAAAATCTATTCATAATCAGCCATTTATTAATTGGGAGACTTTGACTTGCGTAATATAACATGCTAGCTGATTACAGTGTGTGTGCGCGCACACACCATTGAAAGGTTAGAAAAAATTTCAAACAGTGTAAACCATTAAAATCATAATGGTCCTAATGTGCACTGCTTTCTTCACAGAATGAGGCAGAAGTTATTTGGTGCATTTGTTAATGCAGTCTGAAAAAATGATTTCAGCTAGTAGCTAAATCATTTAGAAATTGATCAGTACTTACATTATTCCTACCTTTTTCAGTGGATGATCAGCATTGGCCACTTGTAACACTTCTGCAAGTGACTTTTCCTTCACCCTGTGTGTGTGTATACCAGAATGGAAAAAATACTATTTTAAGAAATAGTTTATTCCTTATTTAAGCATACAACTAGTTTTGTCTTAGAAGACTTCATTGGGTGCATAACATGAAATACAAACACACACACAGGCAGCTATAAATTAACTTGCAAATGTATTGCTTTCATTTGAAGCTTTTCTTGCTAATTATATATACATAAAATTAGAGAGGGATAAGGTGCAGGGGAGTTTACATTGGCTGAAAGTGGTTTTAAAGATCTCCCAACTATTGGGCAAATTAAAACAATCGTACTTTTTTAAAGGAGTTGTTTTAAACTTTTATTGTTGATGTTGGCTCCAAAAATGGCATCTGGGAATTTAACTGCTGATATGTAGTTGTCATTTTCTTCCAGCAAATCCTCTGGAGAGCTTGTGAATCGAGTTAAACATATTTTGAGATGAAATATCATCTGGAAATGTATTTCATCTTTACCCTTCCAGTTAGTGAACTGTTGCATAAATGTCAGTATACCTATTTCACAAAATTAGTAGAATATTAAAAACAAGGATATTTGCAGTATCATTGTGTAATTGCCTCCATTTATTTTTTGTTTCCTAAAACAGCAGATATAATACATAATTTTGATTTGCCAATAAAAATGGAATTGTAAATGTGGCAACATTCAGTCTTCAGCTTATTTAAGAATAAAAGTTGCTGTCCTAGGCTAACACATCTTGAGTCAAATGAAGTATAAATGCAGTCACATTCTAGGAAGGTTTCAATCCTGGTCTTTTCAGCCAAATGGTGGCACTATAAATGTTGAAGGAAGTTTGTTAACCTAGTTGACCAACCAAAACGTGGTTGGTCCAAATTATATCTGGTAAGTGACACTTTTTTTTTAACTACTGAAGAAATGAGCTAGTTCTTCAAACATAATTTCAGCTAATTGCCAGTTAGTTCTAGTTTTGAAAACTTTTCATTTTATATTCTGAACTTTATAAAGGAAAGTGCAAAGTGGAAATAGCACCATAATTTTCTAAATTTAATGTAGTTTACAAAGCCCAAACACATGGTGTTTTGAACTTTGATTAGTTTAAAGGGATAACCACTTGCTAATGTGATCTGTGGTTTTATTCCATTGTCATATCAGCCATAATTTAATATTGCTGCAGTTTGGTACATTTTTCTGTGGTGTACTAAAAATTACGATTCTTGCGTATGCTTTGAATTACTAGTTGAAAGTTCAGGTTTTTATTTTTGATTGCTTACAGCAGCCAAAAATTAACTTAAACTGGCAAGAATAATGCTTCAATAAGTAGAAGCAAATGCACTCGTTATCACGTTATGTATGTATGTAATGTGTGCATGCACAAGATCTCAAATCCAAGGATAGGATAAATGTTTTTAATTTATGTTTATGCTGTAGAGACGTTTTTTCATCGCAATAAAAGGTCCAGATAGTTAATTACAGAGCTGCTGTAATACGGGCGATTTTAAAGTTCGGAAAGGCGCAAGTTAACTTATGTCGAATAGAGAATATTTGTCCCGTTGTGCAAAATTTTCGTAGCATCAATGTTGATAACTTGACATTTTAAATATGCCGATTAAGACTAGAAAATCGAAGAGAGGCTAGGAAAATTCAAAACAAGAAAAACCATCGCAGCAAGAAGAGGTGGGAAAGCAGTGAAGTTAAGAATAATAAAAATAGGTTAATGTGAATAAGTAGGGAAAAGTATTGGTGAATCGTGAAATTTGCTCTAGGCGAGTCACGAGGGGAGGAAATTAATGATGTGACAGAAAAGGTAAAGGGCATGGTAGTGCTGACTGGAAATAATGACAACCCCTTAACGTACCAATTAAAAATCAGAAAGCGGTCGTTTTTCTGCCAATTTTTTGGAAATTCATTCTATTTGAAAAATAATGATGAATTTGTGCAAACGAAATAGCCGATACACGCTGTTGGCAACTTTTCTCGGCTGAAAGGAAATAAGCACAAGATTGTCTAGCGTCTGTATTCGGTTGTATTTATATGTGAAACAAAAATTCAAAATCAATTTCGGTGCAAAAAACAAAAGACGTGTCACAGACGGCTTTGTATGTTAAGGGGTTAAGCAGTCAGTAAGTGAAACGGTTTTTTCCGAAGCAAGAAAGCTATAAGAAATGAAGTTGGATATGGCATTGAGGTACGTGACCTAATTGACATCGAAGGGAAGAAAAGTCAGGAATACCAAGAATGTAAGTTCAATTATGGTAGGCAAAGGGGTGAAAATGTACGCTTTGGGTTCGGCCTTTTTCAATGTCAGGGGACAAAAAAAAGTTGACCAGCTCAGACAAGCAAAGTTAGATGTACATAAATAAGTACAGGTAACCCTCGCATAACGCGGATGCTAGGTTCCACAGAAATGCCGCGTTATGCGAGGCTCAGATCACATAAAAAGTAGGGTTGTGTTCCGAAATTTTTTTTTAATTATATAAACAATGACATCCAACAAAAAAAAAAAATGTCTATTTAATTCAGGTAATTCATGTAAGTTAAGAAAACAAACTACGAAAGTATAAAAATTACAAATTGTACTTGAACCTCATTGCACATATTGCATAAATGTTTTAGGCAAAATAAAATAGTGCATATTATGACCTTTTTCTTGACCACTAGTATTAATAAATTAAAGACAATTCTGTATGTTAGTCAAGTAAATAATAGTTTATTAATATCCGACGTTTCACTGACATATCTGTCAGCATTTTCAGAGGATAGACATCTAAGCAATAGAAAGTAACAAAAACTAGGAAACTAGTTTTTGTTAGGAAAATGCTGACAGATAGTCAGTGAAACGTCGGATATTAAACTATTATTTACTTGGCTAATATACAGAATTAAGTCTTTAATTTATTAAAATAGCGCATATTTTAATCTTTCATAGCACGAGGATTGGTTAATAAACACTGGTTTTGTCATGTAATCACCTGATGCATTACTACAAAACAGAGTAATTCTATCTTTGGAAACTTTGAATCCAGGAGCTGATCTTTCATTTTTCGAAATATAGGTGTGATTTTGCACTTTTTTCCCAATATAACTCAGATTCTTCCGCATTGAACACCTGGTCTGCACTAAATGTTTATAAACTTTGAGAGTTTTTTGTTTAATAATATTTCCATCCATGGGAATTTTCTTTTGAGGTACAATCTATCGAAATCAGATTTTTCCATTAGAATATCGAACAAACACGCTTTGCACTTATCGTTGACCCAGCAATGAACACGTTCTCGGATTTTATGTTCATATTGTTCGAATTGTTGATTCATTTAAATTCAAAGTCCCTGGAAAAACTCCTGATTTTTCGATCGATCCAAGATTTTGAATCGTTTTCTTCGAGAGAATTTAATTTTGTTTTCAATGTTGGTTTTACCCTTTCGTTGCAGTTTGTGGCCATTACTATAAAGGTAATTTTTTACACAAAAAAAGCAAGCATTACATATTCTATGTAACTCACCAGAAAATAAAGTGCTCAGCTTCAGATGAGCACACTTATGATTTTTAATACACTTTCCTGGCAGAAACGATAATTTTCAACAATAAACGTTTTATATGGTAAACAATTGAGGTACATGCATGCTGAAAGGTATTTCCTACTACAAATTCGCTACTTATAATTACATGCCGGATACAGGCAGACAAATTTAACGAAGATAAAATTTGATTTTTAAGTCGCGCGTTGAAAAACATGAAATAAAGGTTTACTACAATTTTAGACCGCGTTATACGATGGTTACCTGTGTGTGTATATACACACATACAAATGAAGGGAATGAGTTTGATTTGATTACATTGTGGTGTAGGTTGTTAGCTTTAGTGAAACCAGAGTCCGAATTTGTAACTGGGACTGAGGTCCGGTATACTGTATTAGGAAAGACGGTCGGATATTAATAATACTTCTATGTCCAGTTAGGATAGAAATGCATGAAAGCAAATGTTCATATGCAGTGAGTTTGAGGTCGTCTAGTGAGTGGAAGTAAATAGGGTGAAATATAGTGGAGAGTCGCTACGCAGAGGGTGCAAACGTCACTTCCACTGAACTACTTTGTGTATCAATTCAGTATGCCAATTATAATGTATTTAAATTAGTATCTTTTGTTTAATGTTTAATAGAGACATGCATACATAAATATGAATTTAGGATTGGGTACGAGATAGCAGCAGCAGTTGTCTGCCGTACTCTTCTTCCTGGTAGTGGTTGGCCAATTATTAATGACTAAGTGACTCATCCTCAAAAACAAAGTTGGGCTAAACTACCCCTCTTGCTTCCTTTTTGTTAGTCGGACGTACTGTAATTGGTACCATCATATCATATACATATATATTATTTAGTAAGTTCGATTTATAACAGGATTTTTTATAGTCGAGTTAGTTTATGTTGATTCCAGTACTGCATTCAGATTATAGTAACCATCTGTAAGTTAAAAAATGCAGGTCCTTGCAAGAAATGTAATAAAATTTTAATTATATCAAAGATAACGTATCAATATTCATGCAAAATAATTTAAACCTTATCGTGAGTAGCAGAAGTATCTAGAGAAACGTAAACATTTTATTCACTAGTGGAATCATTTTAGATCCACATAATACAGACGTTTTTTAGAAAATAAAATACTATAAGGTTATACAATCGTTGAAAATGCCAAACAAAAGATGCGATCCATGTCACACACATAAATTAAGCAGACAAGGTGGGGTGGGACATTTTATTTTCATAATTTGAAAAGCATCAGTATGTTTACTTCACTTGGTATATGATGTAGCTAGTTGTAACTTAGATTGAGACAGGGGTAAACTGGTCTTTTTGTTGATTTCTTCGGTTTCTTCTTGCTTGCAACTTTTCTTCTAAATCCTGGGTCATTCTTGCTTTATGTATGCAACGAACCTTTCGAAATTCATCCATTGTCATTTCGTGCTTTTTTCTTAATTCTCCTATCTTATCTGTCAATAAAAATCAATCATAAATTTGAGCAAAAAAAAGAAAAAAAAGATTTATTTGAAATACACAAATCTAGTCAATCGAGTAAAATATTCGATTCAAGCTATAAACTAGGGAGACATACCCTACTACCAATAATTGGACAATTTACAAATGATACCAGCAGACAAACCCTAATATCAGGTATGTCCATCTTTGGTTTTGTTCCTGTACCCTTTGAGGGGGGCTTTCCACCAATGTCCTCAAGCAGCCGGTGGAATGTGTCTCCATTCCTCTATCCACTGGCGTAGCTAGAGCTTTTGCCGCCCCTCTCAATATATACACCAAAAATATTACAAAGTCAAAACGACGTAGGGAAAGAAATTAAAACACTTCATGTTTGTTTATGTTTATATTTTAGTTGTGAGCTATGGAAATTTTAACAAAGGGCTGGCATCGTCGAGCAAAAAAAAAAAAAAAAAAAAAAACTATTTCACACAAACTTATTAATACAGCTTGTGTACAAATGCCAATCAAAAAGTATGAGGGGACAATCAACCTGTAAAGGCTATCATTTTTAAATTTAAGATCATGAAACAAATATTTCATGATCTAAACATTTGCACACAATCATCTGTTATCTTACATAAGAAACATTTTTTAACTATCAAAATATAATAAAATCTTTTATAATCACACATATGCAATAGTTCGCATTTTTTTATAAACAAAATAAATTTGTTTTGTTTATAAAAGTTTTATATTTGTTTTATTCTATAAACAAAACAAATATAAATGTTTATATTTGTTTTGTTTATAGAAGTTTTTATGACTATATATAAATAACCAAACACAATAATATTGAAATACGTTATACTCTATTTCTCTTTCATTTTTATTTATACTTCAAGTGATAACGGTTTTGCCACACGATTGGCTACCAGAAGGGAGCCCATTTTATTTTCAAACTTGGGCGCATTCGTTATAGAGGAGTTGAAACAATAATTCCAAGTAATCTATACATTGCCGAATAGACTTGTTTGTTAGGCTACTGTATGTGTTTGTCGCTTAATAAATAAATATATTTTTAAAAAATTGTTTTTTTTCTTTTGAAAAAATGAACAAGGGCCTCTCAAATTTGAGAAAAAAAAATTAACAAGGCTCGCGCGAGCCCCATACATATAGCTTACAACTATAGTTGTTGAAAACTAATTAAGTAATAAATTTACTAAGTTAACATAAATAGAATCGTCGAAAAATAAATTTGTCTCACATGAAAAGTGCTGCCCCGGGGCAGTCCTCCCCCCCCACAGCTACGCCACTGCCACTATCAAAGCAGCATCGAGTTCAGTTTTAAATCGAGGACAAGCTGTTCTGGAACTCTCCAATTTGTCCTGTAGGTGTTGAGGTCAGAACTCTACACAGTGCAGAGTAGTGTTTAACACCCATCTCTTCACACATTCCATAACAGCTGCAGCTTTGTGGCATAGAGCATAGTAAGCTGGGTCTATTCCATAAAAACTCCAGTGTCAGCAGCACCTGATCATCCAGAATATCAAGGTCTGAGCTGCCTTCATGGAACAATGGACAACGACCAGTGTTTCCATTCCAAATCAGCTGAATGCACCTCACACCATTACTCCACCGCCACCAAACTTTACTGTGTACAACATACTGTGGTAACGAGCATTCACTTGGCTGCCATCAGACTGAAAATAGGATCATCTTGATTCATCGCTCCAGAGTCCATTTTCCACCAATCCGTTATCCATTTCACCTACTCTTTGCACCAGGCCAGCTGCTTTCTTCGTTGCTGTGGTGGTTGGCTTGTGTGCCGTGGAAACCTAGAAGTTCTTTTCGTACAGTATTAGTGCTCGCCATGGCGTTATTGGCACTCTGCAACTCGAAACGGATGGTCTGTGCCGGTTTTTGCGTGCCACCCGTTTTAACACCTTCCTGTTCTTTCGAGCGGCCACCCTGGGTGTTTTCCTGCACTAGTGATGCTAGCACGATCCCATTTGTTGATCACATCGCTAACCGTTGATTTTGGATGCTCCAGTTAAGCGGCAATGCCACCAATATGACAGCCCAAGAAGACCCCTCTCTCTCTCACTGAATTCACGTATGCTTATGCTTACATTATTCAACTGTTAAGCTGAAATACTGCTTTCTACTATCTTGTTCACCGCTTTTTATTTGTTATTAACTAACCTGGAACGTTCCATAACTTCAATTAACGGGTGGTTGGCAATTATTTTGGTAGATAGTGTGTATATATGTATATATATATATATATATGGACGTAATGTTTGTCGATGACAGGTTAGGCATGCACTAAACCTCCCGGACACCAGTGCCGATCATATTGCACCCGCATCACCTGTTGAATTATATGATATTATTAAAAAACTTAAGAACAATAAAGCTCCTGGACCAGACAGCATCTCAAACAGGGTGATCAAGCTGCTGCCTCGAAAAGCTATAGTGCATCTGACCAATATAATAAATGCAATCTTAAGACTTCACTATTTTCCTTCCACCTGGAAAATGGCTGATGTGATTCCTATACATAAGCCAGGCAAAGACCCACACTTACCGCAGAATTATCGTCCAATCAGTCTCATCTCCAATCTGGGTAAGGTCATCCTCTCACGACTCCTAGACATCCTCCCTAAAGAACAGTTTGGATTTCGACAACACCATAGTACTACCCAGCAAATCCACAGAATTGTGGAATATATCACCACCAGCTACAACTGGCGCCAGTGCACAGGTGCGGTATTCCTAGACCTATATAAAGCATTTGACAAAATCTGGCATTTTGGACTCCTGCACAAACTTATCTCAGCCGGTATCTCACTAAAAATGGTTCATCTAATCCGTTCATATCTTCAGAATAGATCAATGCAAGTTAAAATTAACGGTTCTACATCGTCCCAGCGCCATATCTTTGCTAGAGTGCCGCAGGGATCTCTACTGGCTCCATTGCTGTTTTCTGTATACATGTCAGACATCCCACACAATCCGATGACTTCCATTTTAGCACTGTATGCGGACGATACGGCAATACTAACCAGATCTCTCAGACCCCACTTCGTTACTAGAAAGCTTCAAGAAAATCTTCTAAAGCTGGAGGGTTGGTTCTCCAAGTGGAGATTGGAAGTCAATCCCCTGAAAAGCTCAGCGGTTCTCTTCTCAAAAAGGCCAATGTCTCCTGCTGGAGATGTGTTACTATTCAATACTAAAATTCCCTGGCAGAAAGAAACATTACCTGGGTGTGATTCTCGACAAAAAGCTATCTTTCAACCAACATATCAAGTCTGCATGTGCTAAAGCATCTAAAGCCATAGCTCAGATCTACCCGCTAATTAATAGAAATAGCAAACTCAGCAACAGAATCAAATTGCAGCTATACCAGATGTCGATTCGTCCTATAATCACCTATGCCTCTCCAGCCTGGAGCCACACCTCTAATACTAACATTATTAAGATACAGCGAGTGCAGAACAAGTGCTTGAGAATGATGTTGAACGCCCCGTGGTATGTTAGAAACAGCCAACTCCACAGAGACACAAATATTCCCTATATTCTCTCTTATCTACAATCCTTAGCTGCCAAATTTTTTCTAAAGACGTCCACACATCCCAACGATTTGGTTCAACAAGCTGCAGCATACGAGCCAACGGACATATTTAAATATAGAAGACCAAAAACTATATTAGCCTCCTATAGCGATACATAATCTCAATGCCCATTCAGGGCGAGCAAACTGCTCGTAAATTTTACCCTCACTGTAACCACGACAGATAGCGGGGAATATGAAAAGCATATTGCTTCACCCCTAAAGACAAATGTCAATTGTCAATTGTTTGTCGATGTGGTTAAAGTCAAGTTTTTCATTATACCCGAGAGTAAGGGGAATTGGATTACGCCTGTCTGGTGAAAGGATTTTTTGATAGACTAGAGTCATGACTTTCTTCCACACCATCTTTTTTTTTTTTTTTTGGATTATGATATATGCACGAATAAAAGGCATTTAAGATGTCTGATATGGACTTACAGAAATATATTTTTCTTTTCTTGTCAAGAGTGAAATAAGAGATTCCATTTTCAGGTTTGTTATATATAGAAAAGCAGTAAGAGGATGAGGCATAAGCTTTACAGAGACAAACATGATTTGAAACTATCTTTGGAGCTTGCGTGTTTTTACAATATCTATTAAATTATATCTGTACGTAATGTTAATATGTATTATGTATTAAATTAGGGAAAATTTGGAAAACGAACCTTTCAGTTTCATGCCATAAAGAGAACAGTATAGTTGTGCACATTACAGTTGCAATATATATATATTTTTTTTTTTTAGGGAAATTATAGAATTTTTTGTGATCAGTCCTGATTTACGTTCACGTGCAGACCTACATCTTTTACGGTGTAGGCATTCGAAACCGAAATCCTATGGAATAGGTTGGTTACTCCTTAAAGGAGAGGTATCCTATGTCTGTAGAAGCATATGTTCACTAGGCTGGTTTGCCTGCTTGCAGGAGGAGAAAAACCCTGCAGTCCACGCCCAAGATTCACGTCAGCGACGGGAATCGAATGCAGGACACTCCTTTCCCAGGCATATGGTTGCGAAGCTTGTAATCATTTGGCTAAACGCACGGCCTTATGATCGGTTTTATTTTTTGTAACTCCCTATAAGAGAATAAGAGGCATTAAGTGGTTTTTCATGGATCAGGTATGTTCCCTTTAAACAATGACGTTTTCAATCATTTTATTTAAATTTTTGTGTGTGTGTGTGGGGGGGGGTAATCATATGCATATATAAAATAAAAACCTAAAATCAACAGCTCATACAGAATGTATAGTGGTTTTTCATGGATCAGGTATGTTCCCTTTAAACAATGACGTTTTCTATCATTTTATTTAAATTTTTGTGTGTGTGTGTGGGGGGGTAATCATATGCATATATAAAATAAAAACCTAAAATCAACAGCTCATACAGATTGCAGAATGTATAAATAAAGTGACAGACCGGACGTCTAGATATATTATAAAATTATATGTGTATGTGTGTAATTTCAACATAACATGAACAAAATAAGCATAGAACATTTCACAAGGTAGATCTATAATAAGCTAAGCAGAAGGGGGTGGAGCAAAGTAAGCTTATAAGCAGAAGGGGGTGGAGCAAAGTAAGCTTATAAGCAGAAGGGGGTGGAGCAAAGTAAGCTTATAAGCAGAAGGGGGTGGAGCAAAGTAAGCTTATAAGCAGAAGGGGGTGGAGCAAAGTAAGCTTATAAGCAGAAGGGGGTGGAGCAAAGTAAGCTTATAGGATATAAGATATGGTTTATATTTCAGTAAGATTACTTAATGAAATGGCATAGATCTTCCTTTTCACGCATTATGCCTAGCGGCCTGTGACGGAGCTGTCCTTAGCCTTCCAAATCGTACCCGTCCAGAGGATAAGATGGTTAGCCCTAGGACTCCCGGTGTGTCCTATGTCTGTAAATGCGTGTTCTCGGGGATAGTCTGGGGAGGGGGAGACAACCCCTTACCCCCCGTATGAGACCGGATAACTTGCCTTCGTCGAAAGAGAACCAGGTTTCTCACGTCGCTGATGGGAATAGAACCCAGGTCTTTCCGACCAAAGGGCGTCGTCTATACCGACTGAGCTACGGATGCTTTGACATAGGTATGATATCTGACGGATCGTGTGATGAAGATAAAGTTGTTAAATTAATGACAAGTTGGATTTTCAGAAGTTAGTTCCCCCCCCACACATACACACAAAATAAATAAAAATGAGCAAGTGTAATTTGGAATAAAAATCCCTTTGCATGTTGTTTGAAGATATACACCATTCTAGAAATCGTACCACTCTGAAAACAACCGGATGAAAGGAATCTTCGTATGGGTTTTTTCAATTGAAGGTAGCAGGTTTTTTCCCCTCAACAGACCTACAAACAAAACGTATTGTTAGTAGGCTGCAGATAGAGCATTTAATGCTTGGATGTGAGGAAGAACATTCCCTCCCGTCAGGAGGATACGTTGTAACTGATGCATTTTCCCCTCTTAAATAACTGCTATTATTTACGTTGCAGCCATTATAAGTTCAGGAATTTCACATTACTAGTATCAGCTCAGTGATACCAGGCCGTGACAAATCTCATTCACAATACATCTGTCATGCCACCACAATGCTACTAAAAGTTCACCATGGGAATAGAAAATAACCATTATTGACACAGTGCATCATACTTTTCCTTGAACTGACACCTTGGGCAACCCATTCCACTCATTCACAACCCTTGTAGGAAAGAAAAAAAAAAAAAATCTAGATCACATTTTCGCTGACACTTTACTCAACTTCCAATAATGCCATTTTGTTCCCTTGCTACCTGTCAAAACGTCCTCTAGCTGCATTCAAAAAACCCTTTTAGCATCTTGAATGTTTCTATCATGTCACCTTTCTTCTATCTGCGAATTTTTGTAACCCACAAATCTTCAATCTATCTTCGTACGGAACAATCCCCACTGCAGCAACCATCTTGGTTAGTTGCCTGCGAATCCTCTCAACCACCTTCACATCTTCAAGAAACCCCTGACCAAATAGGAGCACAATAGTCCAGTATCAGTCTTATAAAGAAAAATAATGACTTTTTCGGTCTCTACTCGTCAGCATATTTTTGAGCATCCAAATAGCGATCTGAACTGTTTTGCAATATAATCTCCGAATTTCGCGTCCCTATCAACCATCACTCCCAGATTCCTGGCCTCAACAAAGAATCCCATCAACAGAACATGCAGACAAACTTTTTTCTATCCAAAATGAATAACTTGACATTTTGCCACATGAAAAGAAAAATCATTATCCTTTGACCGCAATGACAGCCGATTCAAATGATTTATTAGAATCGCTACATCGTTTTTATGTACTATAGCTCTTACCAACATAGCATCATCAGCAAATAACTGAATATCACTGTAAATTGTCTCCAATATCATTAATATATATACAGATCAAACAATGGCCCAATAACAGAGCTTTACTCGAACACCACTGGTCACATTTTTTGATCTTTGACTCTGCTCGCCTCTCTGAAGTCGGTCTGACAACTACCCTTTTATTCATCTCAACAATCCAGTACCTATTCCCATTAGTTTTAGCTTACTTAATAGATACACATGCGGTATTCTGCCAAATGCTTTGGCGAAATAAATATATAACAATATAGGCATTACGTTTATCCAATTCTAGAGTTACTTTATTATAGAAACAAAGTAAATAGCTAAGACAAGACTTCCCATTAACAGAGCTACGCTTCTTCTTTCCAGATTCTATTAGGAGTCTGTAAATGATCTTCATCGGTTCCTTATCCTTGCTATTGGTCTTGGTTCAACAAAACTCTTCTCACATTCTATTAAAGTCGATTTCCTCCATGTATTTTTAGGACGGCCACGCTTTCTCTTTCCTTGTGGATTACATTCCAGAGCTGCGTGACGAATCTTTCCTAAGTGCACGTCCATTTCATCTAAATTTTCGTTTTCTGATTTCAAGGTTTTTGCTGATTCTTTCTTTTCTAGATGTCTTCGTTACTAATGATTTGTTGCCACCAGGGCCGATCCGAGAGTATCTGATGCCCCTGGGCACAGAACATTTAGGCACCCCTATACGTTGTCTATATATTTTGTCATACTCACACAAGAACACGTACACATGTGGATACTTATAAAAAAAATAATTATTAATCAAGGTTTTACTAATTTTTTTCGAAGGTTGTAATTTTTCTCCGAACTATGTAGCAAAATCTGGTGCCCCGAAATCTTAACTCCCCTAAGTGATTGCCTAGGTTCGCGTAATGATGAAATCGGCCCTGGTGGCCACCAAATTCGAAGTATGCTCTGCAGACATCGGTGTATGAATGGTTGTAGTTTTCTTTGTATTTTCTTTGAAACCAGCCACTTTTCGCATCCATATAAAAGAACTGATTTAATACATGCATGTAACATTTTTAATTTTGTATGTATGCGAATATTTTCCACTAAGTTTAGCAATATGCACTTCTTGCCTTTTGAATCCTTACGTCAACCCCCTCTAGTTGCTCCTCCATAAAACACTGCCGAGATATGTGAAACAGTTTAGATTTTTCTATTTTTTTTTTTTTGTTGTATTTATTTTCAAACCGACTTTCAGTGATTCCTCTTGTAATGTAGTTGGTTTGTTTGTTTTGGATATCTGCATGTATGTGAGAGCAATTAGACATCTTCTGTATAGTCTAGATCACCCAAAGTTTTATTTTCCATGATAATTCTTTGGCATGTTTCATTGCTGTCTGTTCTAGAACTAGATCTAACACCAGTATATATAATATGGGAGATAGCAGACATCCTTATCGCACTCCAGATACAGTTTGAAAGGGTTGTATAAGATATCCATCATGCAGCACCTAGAATTGGAATTTGTTATATATTTCCAGTTTGAGGTTTATTATTTTCAGTGGCATTCATTTGTTTTGATGTGCATTCCACACACAATCTCTAGGAATGGAATCGAAGGCTTTTTCATAATCCGCAAACAGCAAATTATTCTCCTTCCTTTGGTATTTTTATTATTAATCCTATATTCCTTAGGAATTAATCCCAGTCCTTAGGAAATGTCTCTTTTTTCCAGATATCTTGGAATAGTGGGTAGAGCATATCTGTAACCGTGTTAGATTTTAGAACCTCTGCTGTGATACCATCATGTCCTGCTGCTTTCCCACTTTTCATTTCTTTAATAGATTTTTTTGTCTCCAATTTAGATGGTGGGCTGGTATCAATTTTAAATCATCTACTGTGTATTTTTATTTCTGTTTGTATTCTATCACTGCTATTGTTCAAAATTTGACTAAAATGTTTTCTCCACCTTTCCAATTGTTCTTCTATTGACACTAACATTCGAACTCTGGGGGTTCGAATCCTGCCGTGGGCATGGATGTTTACGATTGTCTGTGAAAGCACTGGTGGTAGATGGCGTTGGTGTTAGATGATGAAGGTTGGAGTAGTGAGACGTAGAGTTCATGCTCTCCCTTGGTGAGTCTTTGGACTCCCTGGAGGTGTGATGTATAATAATAATAATACTGTGTCACTGTCTGCAGCTTGTTGTGCCCTCGATGCCAGTTCTTCAAACCACTGCAGTTTATCTTTTCTGTTTTTATTTAAAATCTTATATTTGTCTTTCCTTTTGGAGAGTATTTCTTGCACATAATTTCAGCATTTTTTCCCCCTTTCATCCACTAGTCTCCAATTTTCCATCAATAACAATTCTCCATTCTTTCATTTAGCATATCCTAAAGCTGTATCATTAAGGACTTTTTTATAACCATTTTCCATTTATCCTCTATATCATCATTCCATCTCCTCCTTCAAAATGAATATCCATATTATCCCTTAACTTTATTTTAAACTCATTGCAGACTTCAGCATTTTCTAATTTAGCAATATCAAATTTCCGTCTATTAAATGTTTTCCCCTGATGATTTTTTTCGAATATGTAACTGCATAGATCCTATCGTAGGTGATGATCTGAGTCAATATCAGCACGTCTTTTATTTCGGACCTCTAGTAACATTTCCTACACCTTTGATTTATGGCAATATGATCTATTTGATTCTGAGTTTTGCCATCTGGTGACACTCCAGCTACATTATGTATTTTCTTATGCTGGAAGATTATGCTACCTATTATTAAGTTACATTTGCCACACAGTTCACCGTTTGCATTTCTCTTTCCCAACCTATGCCCATTATTTTCTCCAGCCCCTTATTAGTTGTATCAACTTTAGCATTTTGTAATTTAGCAATATGAGAAGTATGCTTTCGTTACCAGGTGTTATCAAGGTCTAATCAAGTAGACTATAGAACGATTCCTTTTCTTCAAAGGATGCATTCTCAGTTGGGGAATAATACTGAACTTAGTCTTCCAAATTTAGTTTAAAGTTTATTGTTTTATTATTCGTTCTGAAATTGATTCCCACCTAATCATTGTTTGACTAAATCTTTTACTCATGAGGATTCCAACTTCATATTGATGTATATCAGTTATATTAGGCATCCCTGAATGAAACAACACATTCCCATTAGGAAAATTTATTCTACCAGTACCATTCCATCTTACTTCGCTAATACCCCCAATAATTCAATTTTATATTTTTCCATCTCCTTTCTCAGTTGTGCTAGTTTTCCTGTTTGATTTGTGTTTTAACATTCCATTACCCAATTCCTGTCCTAATTTTCCAAACTTTAGTCCAATTTCTGCATTTATCCAACTTGAAAACAATATTTAAATTTTTGGAGACTTGCAGTTTGTTAGCCTTAAAGAGTTCCTATTCTGGTGGTAGGGCTACTAAATCAGCATCCAGACATCCACTTTATACACAATCATTTATTCTTGTGTAGATGTTTTGGTGATACTGGCGAAACCCTCGTTTGTGATAACAGGTTCTACCACAAGAAGGTGAGGGTGGTTGAGTGGGAGAAGCTATATGTTTTCTATCATGAAGTCAAGGGCTTCATAATATTACACAGTCACCACCCCTTAGAACAAAGTTATGCTGACCTCTAAACTTTTCCAAATCACGACTCCCAAGGTAGTCACAGGTCTGTAAATTTTCAACCTGTTTTTGACTCACCTTTATTCAACAGAACTATCATACCTTCCTTCCACGCTCTTGGAACTACACCTGAGCTGAGACTTAAATTAAAAAGTTTAGTCAAGTTATATGAATGTGCAAGAGAAATTCCCTTGCACGTTCACATAACACATGCACCGAAATCACATCTAATCATATGAAAGACTTCACAGTGAGATTTATTAATATCCCAAACACCTTTAGTTCATCTACTTCAAAGACGATATCCATTCCTGTCTCATCAGCTACTATACCCTCATCTTGGTAAACCATCACAAAGTAATCACCAATTTCTAATAATCAACTATTTCTTCTGGTTCTGTTACCTTTCTTACCAACAGCACTCAAAAATAGCTTCCATAAACTTTTTTTAATACTCGCAACACAGCTAAAGAATTCCTTTGGAATATTCAGCCAATTTCGTATCATAATGAAATTATGCTTGTCATACAATGCATATGACTTTTCTGGACTTTACTGTTTATGGCCTCTGTCACATCTCAGCTCATATTCCCTCCTCTTCTCACCTTAGGAATGCAGTCTGATACTGTTTCCTTCAAATACCCATACATCTTTTCCTTGCGGTATCACGCCAAGACACTACTGCAAGTTGTCCCATAAGCTTAACAAAATTACCAGTAATATAATTCCACAAATATCCATTTTAACCGGGGATTTAACATAACTAAATACCTTCCGAACGATCACACTCTCTCTCTCCAACCATAGAACAAAATGTTTACCTTGGATGAGGAAAAATTTTCATATGTTATTCACCAAATCCAGCACTCTCAATCCTCAAGTTCCCTCAAAAAACTGTCTTGGAAGCTGTTTCAATTCCCTTCCTCCACGCGACATTTCCTCATTCTAATCTATAATCCTATAATATCTTTCCCTAACTCATCAAACTGATCTTCTGATACATGCCATCTAAATATATCCTTGCATCCCCCTAGGCCTCTACCAGCAACCGACAACAAACATAGCCCTGTTGACTCTTATCTCACACCAAATAAATTTAAATGCACTGCCCTTCTGAGAAACCTCAAACTTAGTTGGTAGCAACTCCTCGGCTATCATTAACAGCACCTAACCACCCATCTTTTCTCTCTATCGTCTCTAAAAATATAATAGTCCTTACATTCTATTCCTGAAACGGTATTATCTTTTGTCAAGTTTCACTAACACCAATAATATCTGGCCAGGAGGCACTCATCAAAGATATAAATTCTCCGCGTTTATTTTTGATGCTTCTAGCATTTGTATACATAACCACAGACAGCTGAACTCACCACTTGCCCCAGTGATCCCCGCACGCGTAGCCACCTCTTTCTGCCCAAATATCAGTTTTCCTGTTTCTGCACATTAGACTATACTTAACACAACGGTTCCTTCAACCATTGAACTCTTAATTTATTTAGATGAACACCGTGATTCAAATACAATTCATTTTGTCCCTCAAATTCACTCTATAAATCAATGAATTGTGCATCGTTCCTCCTATATGAATTGATTTGCAATCGTGGCGCCTCTATTCAAATCATTTTTATCAAAACGCGGCAGTACACCTATAATCTTCACTATCTCTCCTTTCTCTACTGCTTCTTTCAATAACACTTTCGTATCCTTTCCCATATCTTTTCCCAGTTTAACTACTATAGGTACGTTAGTACCGCACCACGGCAGTAGACTTGAACCAACTTGAATACTCAGAACAACACTAATGAGCATAAGTTTGGCTCTAGGAAGGGTTAGTCATATTAGCATTGTGTATATCTATTATTATAGAATCTTCATATAATATTGACCCCTTATTGTTCCGTATACACATCATTTTCATATTTTCCTCACTTTTCGCGAACCTTCCTTCCCTTGTTCATTGCTGAGTCACCAGACCTTGCACATCAGTTAACCTTTCATACTATCGATTATCTATTTCTTCCAAACTCTCTCCTCTGCTTTCCCTCATCTGATTATCTCTCACATTTGAGCCTAGATAAAGAACGGCAAGAAACACGTGATGCACTCTTTAGAAGACACTAAGTTAACAGTTTGTGAAACCATTAAATCAGCACCGTCAAGAATGAATGGACAAACGATTTGTGACATCATCCTATTCAATCTCTCTCTCTCTCTAAAACGATAGACCCAAATATGTGGATAACGGAGATCAAGTGCCATAACTTCCTTCTTATGAATCCTTCAAAATTACCTTGGGGTACATTTCCAACTGAGAATGCTGCCTGTAGAACAGACAATTATTGATAACTGGAATTCCAGATAATCCTTATATATCATTTGAAAACTAGTATTTATGTGAAGAACCAGCAACTGAAGATGATAGAGAACCAAAGCTGGGAACTTTTTTCCTGGCCTGAGAAGATGAGTCTGACGCTAATGACTCAATGGTACATAAAAGGAAGAAACAAATGACTGTCCATCACAAAAAAAAATAAAATAAAAATAATCGAGTAATAGCTGAATCAAGATTTATAGATAAAGTAAACTTATTAGTGACTGGAGTTAATACAGGAGCATTGAGCAAACTTTCAGAACATGATATCAAATTGTCTGCTGCAGTAGCTGATCCTGTTTCCAAAGAAACATCTGCACTTGAGGCCGACCAATGCAATGCTTAACTTTGTTCTGAAACTTCTTCCCCAAACACTCAATTACTTCTACTGAACTCCCAACTGTGCTTTTAGATAACACTTCATCACCAGTGACAAGAGTTGTAATCACTAAAAGATTTCCACAACTTCTTACGCTTCTTCTTGCATAAAATTTGCAATTCTTCTCTGCACTATTGTTGGCAATCATTGGGTGACAGAACATGAGTATTTGAGTTATGTTCAGACTTATTGTGATGCACAATACCAACACTCAGATGTTCAGATATGACTGGCTTCTGTCAAACTTTCCAATCCTTAACATCGCAGCTGTTTTCAGAAGTGAAGAAAGACGATCATCATGTGATATTCACTTTACCACGGCACATTAAGCCAACAACCATTTTCAGATCTAAATTATTATTTTAACGGTGTCTCCATGAAGTCAAAAGACTCATCGCGGGAGACCCTACATTGATAAACTAACCATTATTAACACAATACCTATAATACTATAAATTGCCTCCGTAGAGCAATTGGAAGAACGACGGTACGTTGCGCCCTTCGCTTGGAATAGGCCTAAGTTCGATTCTCGTCGTGACCGGAGGAATCTTTATGTGGACTTTATCAATCGAAGGTGAGTTAGCCGATCTCATACGGAGGTAGCATGGTTTTTTCTCCCGGAAACTCGGTTTTTTATCCCGCGCACAGACAAATCGGCCCTTCAGAACACACGCAATTTACAGACAAAAAATACTAGTTGTGGTGGTGGGCGGTAGATGGCATTGATGGAGATGATTGGTAGCAGAGGTGGAGACAATTGTATAATAGGTGTTCTCCAGCGATGAGTCTTCGGACTCCTTGGAGGTCTCACGAATAACAATAATAATAATACTTCTTAAATTCATTCACAGACGAAGCATTCACAACCACCTCTGGCAACGTATTCCATATTCCACCCATTCACAACCCTTCAAGCAAAAATCTAGTCCTAACACCCTTTATAACCACACACTTACACAATCTCCAGGGCTGGCACCCTCGTTCTCTTCCTTCATGCACTGGTTTTAACCACACTACATGCCAAGACGTCTACAGATGTCAAGGGTATCATGGATGCGAAGTGCATATTAAAATTGTAATACCATTGATATTACATTGAAATATATATGATTGATACAAAGCGTATGAGGATGCGTATTTGATCCATAATGGCCAGTTAGGTGGTTAAAAATGTCATCAGCATCAATCCTATAAAATCCCTTTAATAATTTATATGCCTCTATCATATCTCCTCTCCTATGTTTATCAGCTAGTATTTCGAGCCCACAAATCTTCAATCGATCCTAGTAAGGAACATTCCATAGACCTGCAACAATCTTTGTAACTCACCTCTGAATCCTCTCCACCATTTCTTCATCACCAAGAAATTCAGGACCAGTTCTGTGCGAAATAGTCCAAATACGGTCTTATTAATGCCTTATAAAGTGGAACAATAACTTCTTCATCTCTGCTTGTCAGTGTGCTCTTCAACAACCATGTAATTTGATGCGATGTTTTGGCAACCTTTGCAATATGCCCTTTAAACTTAAGTTCTCTGTCCACAATAACTCACATGTCCCTTGTCTCATCAAATTCTTGCAGTTCGGTTCCATTAATATAGTAAACAGCATGTGATCTCATCTTCCCGAAGTGCATCACCTTACACTTAGCCACGTTAACCCCTTAACGTACCAATTAAAAATCAGAAAGTGGTCGATTTTCTGCCAACTGTTTGGGCGAGGGTGATTTGCTGGATCAAATTCATCATTATTTCAAAATAATGATGAATTTGTGCAAACGCAAACGAAATAGCCGATACACGCCGTTGGCAACTTTTCTCGGCTGAAAGGAAATAGGCACAAGATTGTCTAGCGTCTATATTCGGTTGTATTTATATGTAAAACCAAAATTCAAACTCAATTTTGGTGCAATAAACAAAAGACGTGTCCACTGTTACTTTATTATAAAAAGTAAGCAAGTTACTGAGGCAAGACCTACCCTTCACAAAACCATGTCCCTTATAAAGCATCATATTGTTGTCCATCCAGTCCTGATTTCTAATTTTTACCAATTTCTCCAAAACCTTAACCACCACTCCAGATATATTGATTGGTCTATAATTTGCAACCTCTGTCTCGAAGCCTCCATTATGCAGTGGAATTACTTTCCCCTCTTTCCACTCTATTGGTACTTTACCAGAACTGAGGCACTTAAATTAAACAGCCTGGTTAGAGGAGATGCTAATTTTCTTGCACATTCCCATAACACTTGGGATATGCCATCTAACCCAATGGCAGTGTTAGCATTAAGGTTCTGTAATATACTAAAGCATCCTTATTTCGTCTATCCATAGACTCTCATCAATGACACACATTCGACACTGCAATATCACAACCAAGATGGTACACTTTTGCAAAATGATCACTAAGCAAATCAAGTATTTGATTTGCTACTGAAATTTCCCTACCATCAACACTTTTTGAAGTAATGTTTCCATGGTTCTTGTTCCTTTTACTTGCAACATACCGAAAGAGCTTAGGGTTTCTTTTGGATTCATCAGCTAGCTTGCTCTCATAATTAGCTTTGGCTTTCTTTACCATACAAGTTACTCTCTTTGGCTGTACCTTGTACTGTCCATGGGAACGATCATCTCCTTTTTCTTTATACCTCCTCACACAACCTTTTCATTATCTGCAACTCCTGCTTAATACTACACTCTCTGTTCAAAAAGAAACCGAACTTTTCGAATATAGAATAAACTAGTGGCGCCACATGTGTCTTTTTGCTGTCGAAAGCGACAACCTTCATTCGTGTCGTGTCAACTGTTTATGACATTTGTTTTATTAGAAGCCGAGTTATAGTGCCAAGAGTGAAAGTGTGTTTTGACGAACGGTCGGTCGTCACGATATTCATGCCGTACGCGAAGAATTCTCGCTATCAATCGCTTCAAAACTTCGAGATAAAACTCACCTCTGACCGTTTGGCCAAGGGAAAGGAATTCTTTGTGGATAATGCCCTTGAAATCGTAGAAGCAAATCATCATTGTCTTTACTTTTTGACTTCTGTAAGCAATTTGTTTTCGGATGCCCTCTTCTGGTGGTCTCCACTCAGCACTCTGTTTCCGGCTTATACTCAAAATATCACGTTTCGTCACCAGTAACGATCGTTTCAAGGAAGTGTGAGTCCTTACGAGCGGTTTTAATGAGGTCCTTGCAGTGTTCAATTCGGTACATTTTTTGGTCGTCGGCCAACTTGTGAGGAACAAATCGCGAATTCAATTTACGAAGGCCCAAACTCTCAGTCAAAATGTTATGCACAGTTGATTTTGGAATCCTAAATTCATCTTCAATCAATCTCAAGGACGATTTCGGGTTTTGTTTGATGAAATCAAGCAATTTTTGGATGTTACCTTCGCTCAGTCCAGTTTTTGGACGGCCCGACTTTTCGTCGTCCTCCAGCGTCTCACAACCACTTTGAAATCACTCAAGCCATTCGTAAACTTGATTACGGGATAAGCATTTGATGCGTTTTGGTAAAACGTTTACAAAGTGTAAGTTTTGTAAACGTTTTACAAATTTTGTTTACAAACGTCAATCGCAGCTCTTTGTTTGAAACTCATTTTCCGACCGTTCGTCAAAACACACTGTCACTCTTGAAACTATATCTCGGCTTCTAATGAAACAAATGTCATAAGCAGTTGACATAAGTCATAAGTTTCGACAACTGCTTATGACATTTGTCATAAGCAGTTGTCGAAAGCGGCAACCTTCGTTGCCGCTTTCGACAACAAAAAGTTACAACAGGTGGCTCTACTAGTTTCTTCTATTTTCGAAAAGTGTGGTTTCTTTTTGGACAGAGGGTGTATTATTCATCCATCTTACCCGTAGTTGATTTCTTCTTCTGACTCTGGAATACAGTCTGATACAGCTTTCTTTAAATACTGCTTGACAATCTCCCACGCACCATCAACAGCTCTCCCCTTTAATTCTCGTGCCATAGTACTGCTGAAAGCTGACTTCTCAGCTTGTCATAATCACCAGCCTTGTAATTCCACATATACCCCTTCTTAACAGAATATTCAGCACATCTTACAATCTCCCAGGTCAAGACCACATGATCGCTTTCCCCAAGTGGAGACAGTGTAACTAAATTACTTAGTGATATGTTCTCCGATGTTATGACCAGATCTAACACTCTCGAATCTCTTGTCCCTTCCATTATATGCTGTCTCAGGTAGTTATCTCTTAACAATTGTATAAACTCAATTTCCTTTATTCCTTGTGACCATTCCTTCCCTCCAATCTATGTCCCCAAAGTTAAAATCCCCCATAATGATTACTCGACCTTCCCTAATCGTGCTAATTTGCCAATACATTCTATCTACATTCTCCCTTATACTCCTTGGATTATAACAACAACCGATTACATATTTCGCAGTGTTGATCTCCATCTCACACCAAACAGCCTTGAATGAACTGCCCTCTACATATCCATCACCTTGAGGCACTTCTGCCTTTTTTGGCTTTTACGCTTCATCTATAATTACTAAAACCTCTCGCCCATTCTGTCATCTCTGTCCTGCCTGAAAGTACTCTACCCCTTACATTCAATGCGAATAACTATATCATTCTTAGTTACCCAAGTATCACTAATTCCTATAATTCTTGTCCAAGTTGTACTAATTGATGACAAAAATTCTTCGCACTTATTCCGAATACTTCGAGCATTAGTATACATAAACTGCAATACTCCCTTCCTCCCATAATCTCCCTCTGTGTGATTTAGCCCACTCTGTGTACTGTTAATTTTCTGCGAACAATTAATCCCAAATTCATAGCGATTAATGACCTTAGTACTATTTACAGCTGACTCTATCACCTGCCTCCCTAACAAATCCAATCTCACTTCCCTGTTTTTGACCACTTACTTTGTCCTTTTTCAATAAATGTTCTAAATGCCAAGCGCCAAATCCATTTAAGTGCAAACTATCTCTCTTAAAATACTCCTTCCTTTTATCAAACTCATCCCAGACATTCATAAAATGAATATTCAGTTTCATTTCTTTGCAAAAGCTTTTACACAATCTTGACATCATTCCATTTACTATAATTGCTCTTCTGTTTAATTCATCACTTTAAAATCTTGGTAACACACTCATGATCTTTCCACGCTCGCTCTTTGGATTCATTGCTATCATTAAATCTTTCAAATCCTGTCTTACAGAAAATCTTTCGCTACCTAGATCATTCGTCCCTATAACTGCAATATAATCTCAATCGCTCTATCTTCCTGCAATTTCACAGCCTCAGTTATATACTTAATCTTTGACCCTGGATAACACCTTTAATTACTCTACCATCCTTCACACCCTTAATTATAGACTCCCCATGCAGCACATCTTTTTTGCTCCTTTTTAATTTGACATCCTTTACCCCCCACTGATGCTTGTTTTTGTCCTGATCTCTCTCACATTCTTTGTATATCGCTCAGCAATCTCTGTGTATGTATTTCTGCACTATTTTTCAATGTGCACTCACTCACTTAATTCGTTACTAAATAATCTATCATTCTCACTCCTCGTCATTCTTAATCCCCACATACTTTCTATTCCATAAAAAACATTAGAACATATTGGAATACTGCAAGATAGACTATACAATTTGGTCAGATCAAAATTATAAAATATATTACAGTCATTTAAAATGTCAGTTCCTTTGGTTCAGGAGAACTTGCACAACACAATTTACTCCACATACTTCTATCAGTGACATTGGGATATGGCTGTATAAAAAAGGGCATGTTTCCTATGAGACTGATGGCACCTAACTGTGAAGCCTTGATGATCACTTAAACTTTAGACATTAGACAAGTCAGATGTATCATCATTGCCCTAAAACGTCGGTGTTTATACGAGTCAATTAATACAGGCCACACAGTTGATACATTAGAAGATGTGAAATGGACTGCATAATTTTTGGTTTCTACCTTGACATCAGATTCAAGATGTTAAGTAATCTGGATTGACATCCTAGTAACTACAGAAGAAATGGTTGATTCAGATGACATATCAAAACGAGAAAATACAGGATTGATGTCATCACTACCCAAGATTTTGATTGGCATGTGAGAATTAACTGTAGCATCAGAAACTGAATGGGACAATACACTGGTATGCACACATTCACCTGAATTGATAAAAGGATTGTTGTTATCACTACCCAAGGTTTTGAATGGCAAGGGAATTAATTGAAGAATCAGAAACTGAAAGGGACACACACTGGTATGCACACATTCACCTGACAGCTGGCCTTCAGCAACCAGGTCAAGGCCGCTAGAAAGTTGATTTATATGACCATATTCATTTGGCAAGTCTGTCTCCTTATCCTTTAATGATACCAAGTCATCTATAACGCTGTCGCTTGAGTTGTCAAATGTTGTTTTCAAATATTTACCTAGCTTAATTTCACTAAGTGGGATAGAAACCAGCGTTTCAAGATGTTAACCTCTGACAACGACTGCCTTACATTACCTACATCAGACTTTTTGGCACATCATTAAATTAAATATTATTACAGGATGATTACAAGGATTTTCAATCAATATACTATAAAATAACGGGCTACTTGCTGAAAACAATATTTTGTGAGCCTTAAGCTTCAAGCCCTCACACGCTAATGTCACATCCACCAGAAGATCACTAGAATACAGTTGATCAAAACCAGCTAACCAATTGGTTAAGTAACTGTCATTTTTAAAGCAAAACTGCTAGGATTACATCCGTTATAGCTTAGATAATTACTCATTACATATGACACTAGTCAGTAATAAATTACCTTTTACACTTCATTAATAATTATTATTGTTGTTATTAAGTGACACCTCTAAGGGCTCATAGATGGAGAGCCCTTTACAACAAGAATTAAATCTAACACGTTTAATGAAAGTTTCTTATAGTTCCAAACAAACGAAGCCAACTGGTTTCAAGAATATACTTTCAAGACATTTTAATTCATTTACAGATTAACTTATATACACCTTCAGTCTTATTAAAACAGATTTCCTATTGATGCGACATATTTTACAACAGTATGTAATGAAGAAAATTAGGCTTAACTTGTGTCGCAACTAGCGTAACAACAAAAAACAATTCAAGACAAATTTTGTGAGCTGAATTCACTGAATACGAAATGAATAACTTCATAAATAAATCACAAAATGTACGTGTAAGATTGCAAACATTAACATCGATCACAAAAGTACGTCTTGTCAAATCGTTACGCGTTTGCTCTGCGTTGCGTTTTGCATCATTCTGTGATAGTTATGGTTCTTTTCACATCATTCATCATATACTGCATTTGTAAGTATATTCACAATAAGAATAAGATTAAATCATGCTCACCATATAGTTCCTCAATGGAATATGTAGAAGTTATAGAATTCACTGATGCTCGTGAAGGAACCGGGGACAGTTGCATTGTGAATGGCATTGGCTGGATCTTTTAAATTTCTTTTTTCGTAGCTGTAAAAATTTATGTGAATCATAAAAAATAGTTTTAAAACAGATAAAATTTGAGATATTTTAGTTATTAATTGGAATTTTAGAATCGTCGAGTTATATTAATCAGTTTTCTGCTGCTCAAAAATATTACTAACGTTTCTATGCATATAATACAGTTTAGGTAGTATACTTATGGTAACCAAATGGTGGAGCATTCTACATATATTTTACATGAATATTTACATATGAGAAAACTATCTGCAAGATGCGTTTGCTCACACTGGATCAAAAGCGTCAACAAGTGAACTGTTGCAAGGACAGCTTAAATCTGTTTCAACGGAATCCAGAGATATTTTTGTCATTTCATAAGAGTAGACGAAACATGGATTGATCACTAGCAGCCCGAACCAAAGAACAGTCAAAACAATGGGTTGTCAGCGGGGAATATGCCCCAAAGAAAGCGAAAACCGTTCCTTCAGCAGGCCACCGTCTTCTGGGATGCTCGTAGCATAATCTTCATAGACTTTGGAAAAGGGCAAAACAATTACCGGAGTGTATTATGAGTTCTTTACGGGATCGTTTGAATAATGAAATAAAGGAAAAACGACCACGCTTGGCGAAAAATTTGTAACCAAATTATAAGATTCTTTTTCACCACGACAACGCACCCGCTCATTCTTCTGCAACTGTAACCGTAAAATTGTTCGATTTACTCTACGAAGTCCTTTCGCATCCCCCTACTCTCCAGATTTGGCTCCCTCGGACTACTATCTGTTTCCAAACATGACAAAATGGCTGGCAGGAAAGAGATTTTCATCAAACGATGAGGTGATTACTGACACAACTACCTATTTTGAAGAGTTAGATAAATAATACTACATGGACGGGATCAAAAAACTCGAGCATCGTCGGACTAAGTGCATAGACCTCAAAGGAGACTATGTTGAAAAATGTTTGTCCCCAAAAAAATAGTTTTCTTCATTTTTGCACGGACTTATTGAACAATCCTCGTATGCATTATTTCTTTCGGAAATGGATTACGTTTTCACTCTCCAGCAAAAAGGGAGTTGCATTCCAATACTATTGTGGCATGGATGTTTGCCGTTAGAGGAATTCACCGCCAAGTTCGAGATCACTGTGTTTGTTTGATCTTCAGTTGCTTTCAACAAAGTTTTGTATAAATGCAGGATTTCCAGATTATCCAACTATCAAGCTCCACCAATGGCTATAAACCATTTGTATGGAAGACTTTGGATAATGTCTTCCAAAGTATCTGAGATTGGAAACTCTGGGTTGCTTGGCCAATAAAATGAGCAAGTCTTATTGGGTTTTCTCTGTTTTTTTTTTTTTTTTTTTTTGTTGTTGTTGTTGTTATATTTTTTAATCATATCCGAAAAGGTATATATATTTTACCTTTTCGGACATTAACAACTAGGCTATTTGAGCTAAGAATTAGTGTTTCAAGTCTTTATAAGGGAGGCTTGAAAGCGTCTGTAACATGAATTCACCTGCCGGTGATGACTGGAAGCAAGTTACCTGCCGATTTCGAAAAAGTTCCTACTCCTTTCGGCAGGAACGTTGTTAGGGTATGCCGAGTTTAATTAAGCACTATTTTGCCACTCCCAAATTCAAGAAAATATGCAATTAAGATGTTTTCATGGTTAAGATACATTTTTTCAGCAGTTTTGCAGCTTTCCAAACTTACTTCCCAGGCTTACCTTAATTGCTTTGTGGGTTACGACGGCCTTTCTTTTGGGGAGTAACAAGCATTACGGGACTAGATTATTTTTTGCAGAGGGAGAGAAAAACACTGATGGCTGTTAACGAATATATTTGTTCGAGTAATGATAAAAACTCATTAACTGAAAATATCATTGAAACTTAGTAGCTGCAGATCTTCCATGAATTTCTTCATTTCAATGACGTTTAACAGCAAAATGGCCTTACACAGTGTAAAAAATATTCGGCATACACTTTTCAATATTTTTAAATGGTATAATAAATCCAAAAATGCTTTTTCATTTCCCAAAGAGAGTAAGCAGAGCTCCTTATTTTCAATACAGAAATGCACTGAATATTATTTTTAAGAAATATCGTGAAATAAATGTTTTCACACCACTCAGTCAATCATCTATCATACAGTTCAGTATGTGGAAAAAGCTTCAAGGCGTTTATGTTTTTATCTTAATCAGTGAATGGTTAAGCAAAATTACGATACTACATAAACGAGCAACAGGCCAACGGCTTTACGTGAACAAACCAGCATGGACTTAAAAAAGCGGAACTTAGTGTTGTTATGGCAACAGCATGTTTGTTTTTACATTTGTCTGTCTGTCTTCATTTTATTTTTAATTATTTATTTTTTACAGCTAGATTTGGAAGAGACGAAGATTTTAAGAGTAGGTTAGTGGAAAGCATCTCCGCTTTGGCTGTTGCGCAAGTTTTTAAGTGGTAATATTCATCCTAATGAACCTATTTTTTTTTTTTTTAAATCTATGCTAATATGGCTGCATCTTACATGGAAAACTTCTGTCCTTTGCTAATGATAATTGTTCTGATTTACAATGAAGTTAATATGGATGCATTAGAATACCACATAACAAGTGAAATAATTGAAATGGTTTCATAACATGGGTCTCGAAACAGATTTGGATAAGACGAAATACCTCAGCTTAACGAATAAGGTAGATCGTAATTTATCAATAAAATAACACGACTTAAACTGAGATGGCAAACAAGTACGACATTGCTGATAAAAAAAAATAAATAATAAAAAAACTAGAAACGCAAATCTATATATCGAAAGCAACTTGAACTGGAATTCCCATGTTATATTTACGGCGATCAAAATAAGATACACAATCAATAGAATCTATTATGTTAAAAAATTGCCAGTATAGAATCTCTGAGATACTACTCGTGAGCAAATCAATCACCATAGTACGCATCACTTGCTGCAGTGGAGATTATTACACTTTACCTGTACTTGCTGTTTACCACTCAAGAACTTTATTTATTTTTTTTGCTTGTAGTTTCTTCATGTGAATTATAATAGGCGCCGTGGGAGAAACTTTGTAGTAGAGACCAGATATTCCACAAATCTTTTCTACAGCCACTAACAGCTATAAGTTACCCGACGATATAAAGTCTCTATCATCTAATTACATATCAAAAGGGGGGAAAAAAGGTTCTTATAATCCAAGGGGTATAAGGGAGAATGTAGATAGCATGCATTGGCAAATTGGCATGATCAGTGAAGGTCGAGTAATTATGGGGATTTTAAATTTGGGGACATAGATGGGGAGAAGGAATGGTCACAAGGAACAAAGGAAATTGAGTTTATACAGTTATTAAGAGATAACTACCTGAGACAGCATATAATAGAAGGGACAAGAGATTCGAGAGTGTTAGATCTGGTCATAACATCGGAGAACATATCAATAAGTAATTTAGTTACACTGTCTCCACTTGGGGAAACGATCATGTGGTCTTGACCTGGGAGACTGTAAGATGTGCTGAATATTCTGTCAAGAAGGGGTATATGTGGAATTACAAGGCTGGTGATTATGACAAGCTTAGAAGTCAGCTTTCAGCAGTGGTATGGCACGAGAATTTAAAGGGGAGAGCTGTTGATGGTGCGTGGGAGATTGTCCAGGAGTATTTAAAGAAAGCTGTATTAGAATGTATTCCCAGAGTTAGGAGAAATCAAGTAGTAGTAAGATGGATGAATAATATTATTAAGCAGGCGTTGCAGATAAAGAAAAGGTTGTGGTGGGAGTATAAAGAAAAGGAGATGAGCGTTCCCATGAACAGTACAAGCAAAGAGAGTAACCTGTATGGTAAGGAAAGCTAAAGCTAATTATGAGAGCCAGCTAGCTGATGAATCCAAAAGAAATCCTAAGGAGTTTTTTTTAGCTTAGTGGCAAGTAAAAGGAAGAATAACCATGAACGGATGACTTTAAAAAGTGTTGATGGAAGGAAAATTACAGAAGCAAATCAAATTGTATTGTATTATTATTAGACACTTCCAGGAAGTCCAATGACTCATTGAGGGAGAGTGTGCCAACATCATCGAACGATTGGTCCCCTTGCAACTACTAACCACACTCAAACTTACTTAACTGAGCCAGTAGTAGCAGAGGCTCTACCAATCGACCAAAATAGTTCAGTTACTTAGAGATCATTTTGCAAAAGTGTACCATCTTAGTTGTGATATTGCAGTCGAATGTGTCATTGACTGATGAGAGTCCAAAAGACGAAATAGAGGTGTTTAGTATATTACAGAACCTTAATGCTAACACTGCCATTGGGTAAGATGCATATCGGTCCATGTGTTATGAGAATGTGCAAGAGAATTAGCGCTTCCTCTAACCAGGCTGTTTAATTTAAGCCTCAGTTCTGGTAAAGTACCAATAGAGTGGAAAGAGGGGGAAATAATTCCACTGCATAACGGAGGCAAGACAGAGGTAGCAAATTAAAGACCGATCAATATATCTGGAGTAGTGGTTAAAGTTTTGGAGAAATTGGTAAAAATTAGAATTCAGGACTGGATGGACAGCAATATGATACTTTATAAGGGGGAACATGATTTTGTGAAGGGTAGGTCTTGCCTCAGTAAATTGCTTACTTTCTGTAATAAACTAACAGTGGAGTTGGATAAATAAATCCTTACTCAATGATACTGCTGGACTTTGCAAAGGCATTTGACAGGATTCCACGCGGAACTCTGTTGCATAAATTAGAACAAATGTGTATGGATCCAAAGCTGGTGATTTGGATTAGTGGGTGGCTGGTGGATAGATATCAGTGGTTTATGGAGGAGCTGAGTTCAGGAGAAGGCAGGTGACTAGTGGTGTACTACAGGTGTCAGTGCTTGGTCCTCTATTGTTTAATTTGTACATCAATGATATTGGGTATAATTTGAAAGGAAATATCCACTTGTTTGTTGATGATGCAAAATTAGGAAGAGCGATAGTCAATTCAGATGATGTAGATATCTTTCAGGATGACTTAATTACGCTGACCGTATGGACTAAGGTAAATGGCTGTCAGTTTAACGTGGCTAAGTGTAAGGTGATGCACTTCGGGAAGATGAGATCACATGCTGTTTACTATACCATATTAATGGAACTGAACTGCAAGAATTTGATAAGACAGGGGACTTGTGAGTTATTATGGACAGAGAACTTAAGTTTAAAGGGCATATTGCAAAGATTGTCAAAACATCACAACAAATTGCATGGTTGTTGAAGAGCACACTGACAAGCAGGGATGAAGAAGTTATTGTTGCACTTCATAAGGCATTAATAAGACCGTAGTTGGACTATTTCGCACAGAACTGGTCACCTGAATTTCTTGGTGATGAAGAAATGATGGAGAGGATTCAGAAGCGAGTTACAAAGAATATCGCAGGTTTGTGGGATGTTCCCTACGAGGATAGATTGAAGATTTGTGGGCTCCAAAAACTAGCTGATAGACATAGGACAGGAGATATGATAGAGGCATGTAAATTATTAAAGGAATTTTTTAGGATTGATACTGATGACTGTTTTAAGACCAGGAAGGGAGAGAACGAAGGACCATCCCTGGAGATTGTGTAAGACTGTGGTTAACGTGGATGTTAGGACTAGATTTTTTGCTTGGAGGGTTGTGAATGTGTGGAATGCGTTGCCAGAGGTGATTGTGAATGAATTCAAGTAGAAGTATGAAATTTATTGTGTGAATAATGGTTAGCGTGTCAATGTAGGGTCTCCTTCAGTGAGTTGAAGGAGACCCTACTGTTATAATAATAATAATACCATAAAATTAAATGACGACGTTAAAGTATTTCAAATACACAAAATAAGTTAGCAGATGAAACAATAATTATGTACCTAAAAATTAAACATATGTAATCAAATAATTATGAATCATAATTTTATAGTGAATGATATATAATAATTATGGATTTAACAATTTATGTATTCGAATAATCACAGGTATATAGACAAGTAAATATATTATATTATACTGTGTACCTCAACACACTGTAGGTATACAGTATTACATAGCAATCGAACTTGGTTACATACAACCCTCTGTCCAAAAAGAAACCAAACTTTTCGAAAATAGAACCTGGTGGCGCCACCTGTTGTGTCTTTATGTTGTCGAAAGCGGCAACCTTCATTAATGTTGTGTCAACTGTTTGACATTTGTTTCATTACACGCCGAGTTATAGTGCCAAGAGTGACAGTGTGTTTTGACGAACGGTCGGAAAATGAGTTTCAAACAGAGAGCTTCAATTGAATTTTGTGTTAAACTTGGCAAAAATTTTACCGAAACGCATCAAATGCTTCAAAAATCATACGGTGATGAATGTTTATCCCGTAGTCAAGTTTACGAATGATTTAAGCGATTTCAAAGTGGTCGTGAGACGCTTGAGGACGATGAAAAGCCGGGCTGTCAAAAAACTGGACTGAGAGAAGTGAGTAACATCCAAAAAGTGCGTGATTTCATCAAAGAAAACCCGAAATCGTCCGTGAGATTGATTGAAGATGAATTGGGGATTCCAAAATCAACTGTGCACAACATTTTGACCGAGAGTTTGGGCCTTCGTAAATTGAATTCGCGATTTGTTCCCCACAAGTTGACCGACGACCAAAAAATGTATTGAATTGAACATGCAAGGACCTCATTAAAACCGGTCGTAAGCGGTTTTAATGAGATCCTTGTAACGAGTCTCGTAAACTTCTTTGAAACGATCGTTACTGGTGACGAAATGTGGTGTTTTTAGTATGAGCCCGATTCAAAGCGCCAGAGTGCTGAGTGGAGACCACCAGAAGAGGGCATCCGAAAAAAAAAGTAGCTTGGAGAAGTCAAAAGTAAAGACAATGCTGATTTGTTTCTACGATTCCAAGGACGTTATCTACAAAGAATTCGTTCCGTCTGGCCAAACGGTCAATGGTGAGTTTTATCTCGAAGTTTTGAAGCGATTGATAGCGAGAATTCGTCGCGTGCGGCATGTATATCGTGATGACCGACCGTTCGTCAAAACATACTGTGACTCTTGGCATTATAACTCAGCTTCTAATGAAATAAATGTCATAAACAGTTGACACAACACTAATGAAGGTTGCAGCTTTCGACAAACAAAAAAATACAACAGGTGACGCCACTAGTTTCTTCTATTTTCGAAACGTTCGGTTTCTTTTTGGACAGAGGGTGTCTATATCTTTTATACATAATATATTTAATATGATATACACATATTTATGTTTATTTGTTGTAAATCTAGCCTTGTAATTTGAACCATCCTATATTGTAAGTTGTGTCTTTCATTTTGTATCATCCGATCTTGCAAATTGTCTTGAATAATAATGTTTCATCTTGTATTGGATCTGTACTATCTACTAATGTTAATAAGACATAAGGTAATTCCATATTGTAATCATTTTTCTAGTATTTTATCTTATCTTGTATTGTACTATGTGCTAACGTTAATAAATTCAATTCAATGTGTGAGAAGACCAGAACTACCACCATGTCTATTGAGGGGAGCGAATAACCACAAACCGCTATAATCAATGGTAAATTATGTTCTTCCACAACGCATTAATTAGCCAGTGTTCACAGTTTTAGAACACATGCAGCAAAAATTAATTGTGATATGCATGTATTAAAGTTATGCGTAATTCTATAATCCAACATATCAATAGCAACATAATGGGGGAAAAAAACTTGCATTATTACCGTTTCATATTTCAAATCTTTGTTATTATGTTATTACTTTTAGGCATTTTTTATATGTTTATGAGCAACAATAACGATGAAATCTGAATTAGTTTCTCAGATCACGAGGATGCTGAGAAGTCTTATTAGTCTGTGCTACAAACTACTCCTCTCCTCACCTTTTTTTTCTTGAATACAAATTTTTTTTTTTCCCCTCGTCATTTCAGAACAAAGCAAAAAAAAAAAGTTTTGGATAAATAAGTATGTAAAACGTTTTCATTTTTGTTCCGAAGATATTCAAAGAGCAGTTCTGGCTAACGATATTGTACGCGTCTAATACATGCTGATATATTTTCATGATGAAAGTTTCGTTGATGGTCGCGCTATTTTCGTTTGACTTCTGTAAGATGCTTTTCAAATAAAGCAGTGCTTCTGATGTCGCGATGTAATTGTAGATGTTTTAATGATCATGGTATTATGGTGGGGCGAGAACTCAACCTCTATTTTAATAAAACCAACTTTGTTTCCAAGAAGTTATGTCACTTTTTTTTTCTTTTTTCTTTGAATCAAATGTTTTAACCTCTCTCTCTCTCCAAAAGTTAGATAAGAATAAAGCGACCTCGTCTACCCCCTATAGGGAAATAAAAGACGGTAGTGGATTTAAGAATTTATTTATTTATATTTTACCCTTTTTAAAATGTGGCCTGAAACTTTTTTTTTTTTAAAGTGGAAATAATTAGTCATTAAGAACAGCTTCAAGTAAGTCTTAGCAAACACTAAACTAATATCAAAATTTGACTGTTAACACAATTTGCTGGAATGCCTTATACATCTTCCTCTCTTCTGGCTAAGGAGATATTCGTCATGAGACCATTTTTGAAAAGTTCGCTGCCCTAGGAAAGACGCATTGAGATTTTACTGTTATTTATTAATCGCATATAGCAAATGAGACATGAGGCGCTGATAGACATGCAGTTATGTCTATTGGTACCATGTTCCTGCAATTAATTTACCTGTCTCCATCGATAGATGAAAATCCTCATAATGTCCTCAATATGTGTACGAATAATGAGAACATTATAAAGTTGGGACAAGGAGGTGGTTTGTGCATTAAATTTAATCTTCATTACCTCATCGCTCAGCTAGCGATTTTTAGACTGCTGTTGCGAGAATATTGGTAAATATTTTTGCTAAATTTCTCTTTAATTTTAAGTAAAACCTCATCTACAGAGCAGGAACAGAACATGAAACATCATATACCTAAATTGTTCAGACGACTGTGACGAGAAATAATAAACTTCATGGAATAATTTTTAATTTATTTATAATCACATTTTCAAAATGAAAATAATGTTTCACATGAAATCCACTATTTATTAGACAACAAGGTAAGTACCGTTATAATAAAGATGGTTTACAAAACAGAAGTATCAAGTTACCGACCAGTCTGCATTTCTGGAGTCATAGTGAAGGTCTTGGAGAGAGGCCTTATATCAGGGGTGTTCATGCTTTTCAAATAAATCGTCGATCGCTTGTGTATTCCTCCTTACTTACAAATTTAATTAAAACTGAAAACATAATGTTTTATTATTTTTAATTCGCTTTAAGTGTATTGCTATTGTTTATTTATTTTTCGTTAAAATTGTCAAATCAGTAAATTTCTTATAAGTTCGGGTAAATGAATTAATTTGGATCAGTGGAAGTCAAACAGCGAGCCGAGTGAATACGATTATAAGCAACGTGTAAAAACTCGATTGTAGCTTAAATATTAAATATTCCAAAGCACATTTACATCAATTTTTTACTTAGGTTAAGTCCCATATGAATATTGTAAAAAATAACCTTTGTTTGTCTCGGTATAGTTTGTATTAGATATTTTTGTAAATCACTCTTTTGAAGCTAACTGTATATACTGCTTTAATAAGAATATGTTAGAGTGTTAAAAACAAAGGCAATGTTTTTGTCGCCGAAGCTGTACATGGCGGCATTAGAAAGATTGTTATTGAAACTTGTATTTATGAGAAAGACTTGCAGGCTCTAAGCGTAAACATCTCCGAAGTCAGTCAGAAAGAGATGGACGGCAACTTACAATCAAAAGAAAGCGGAGGAGAACCAAAGGCATGACGAACTTGAAACTTAAGATGAAAGACTCATTCTTTGGGGGTTGCCAAACTTCATGCGAGGTCTCAGAGGAGGCCTAATAAAAAGGGATTGAAGCAAGCAGAAGGGGTCTCGGTTCCAGAATTGCTGTCAGAGAGGAGGCCACCCGGTCCAGAGTCGCCGTCAGAGAGACTGCCTGGATCCACGTTGCTTAAGAGAGGAGTTTCCCGCTTCCAGAAAGGAGCTTCTCGGTTCGAGACATCGCTAGAGAGAGACTACTTCTAGGCCGCAGACAAGGTTTCAAATTGCCGAAAGGAAGAGTTCCAATTGCCGGAGAAAAGTTTCCAGGCCAGGTTAATGTCAGACATTCAGTGTGTTGCGTTTTCATTACAATTTGATGAATCAAACGACTTCACTGATATTGCTCAGTTAATGGTATTTATTCGTATGGTACTTCAAGATTATTCAAGTAAAGAAGAACTTTTGAAAATTATACCATTTTTGGGAAGGACTAGAGGAGAAGACATTTTTTCGGCATTTGATGAATTTGTGAAACAACACAAACTTCCACTTTTTTAAATTTGTGTCTATTACTATTGATGGTGCTCCTGCAATGATAGGTAATAAATCAGGCTTCATTTCATTATGTAAAAACGATGACAAATATCCAGAGTTTTTAACGTATCACTGTATTATTCACCAACAAGTACTGTGTAGTAAAAGATTAAACACAAAAGATGTTTTGGATATTACATTTAAAATTGTAAATTCTGTTCGAGGAAAAGCCCTGCAAGCGGTTCTTTAAATTACAGGCAGATGATGATAGGGAACTTCTGTTGTACAATAATGTTCGCTGACTCAGCAGAAGTCAATTTTTAGAAAGATTTCTTGTATTAATTAACGATATAAACTTTTTTCTTGATGAAAAAGGAGATATTTATCCACAATTGAGTGATAAAAGATGGTTGTTAAGCTTATCATTTTTAGTAGATTTCTGTACGAAATTAAGCAATTTAAATTTAGAGTTACAAGATGGAGATAAAAATTTAATTGACATGTTAAGTTCAATAAAAACTTTCCAACAACACTTATTTTTATTAAAGAAAAATATAAATGACCTCGAATTTAGACATCTCCCATATTTATTAAAATTTTTTGAACAAAATCAAGAAATGCTTCGCTATGATTTAAAAGAATTTATTCGTGAAATAGAATTAGTTGAGGAAGAAATAAATCCAAGATTTAAAGATTTTAATAAAACTGAAATGATTGTATCTTTTATCAATAATCCATTTCAAGAAAACTTGAACACCACAGAAATTTCAAATAAAATTAGTGGGCTGTTTGATATAAACCAAGCTGAAGTAGAATATGAGCTAATAAACATTCAGAATAGTTTACATTTAAAATCAATAAACAATGAGGTCATTTGGAAGTATGCACATAAAAAAATTCCCAATATTAACTGATATTGCGCGAAAAATTCTTCGTGTTTCGGATCGACATACTTGTCAGAATCTGCTTTTTCAAATATGACCGTCATAAAAAATCAATTAAGAAACTAAATTACAAATGATCATTTGGATGAGTGTCTGCGATTGGCCACTTCTTCATATCAACTTGACTATGAAAATATTGCGAGGTCCAAACAATGCCAAATTTCACATTAACTTTTTTTTTTTCTTAATCAACTAGCATTTCCTGTAACTTGTGAGTTTGTAATCAATCTGTTGTTTTTTCTAACTTTGGTTTTCCAAAATAGAGAAATAAATATTTTATTCCAATATATATATATATATATATTTTTTTTTTTTGTTGTTGTTGTATTAAAATAATTAAAAGTGATAAATAAATTTTTAAATACAAATAAAGTTTTTAGTTGTATATATATATATATATATTTTTTTTTTTAGTTGTTTATTTGTGCGTAATCAGATATCAGGTTGGGGGAACGTGATCTATATAAGAGAGTAGATCGCCGAATAACTTTTTATAGAAAAGTAGCTCGCGTAGTAAAAAAGGTTGAGCACCACTGCCATATATCATTCACACCACAACATACTCTTAAATTCATTTACACCATCAAGCACTTATGACCTCAAAGGCAATGCATTCCAATCATGAACTTCTCTATGAGAGGAAAAATATAGCTGTCGCTGCTTTCTTGGCAGCATTCTCAACTATCATGGATGTCCTTTTCCCAGCCTACACAAAATGAAAAATTCCCTCTACTGGTATCCTCTAAAACCCCTTTTAGAAGCGTGTAGGTCTATAATATTCCATTTTTCTCCTGTTTGTTTCTGCAGTCCACAAATTCTCAATATCTCCTCATAATTACATCCACGGTCCCAGTATCATCTTCACATGCTCCACTGTATCAGCATCACCACTTAAACCATAAGACAAAACCAACACAAGATAGTTCAGGTGCGGTCGTTATCTTGTCTTGTCGCGGTCCAAGACAAGATAACGTGGATAACTCTCTCCACGTTATCTTGTCTTGTAAAGAGACAAGATAACGTGGAGAGAGTTATCCTTACATGTTCAGCACCGTTATTATCCTCTGAGTTATATTTGTAATTTTTTTCAATGTGATATTTTAACCTAACCATCAACTACAGGATCTCTAGCCTCATCAGTTTCTTGTGGCATAATTCCACCAATACAATATGACATTGGATATGACATTACGCCAAAGTTTATATCTTTGCATTTAATAACATTGAACTGATAAGCATTTCACATGCCCACAATCCTATTATTATTTAGAATATTAAAATTTCTTGCTTATTTTAAGACTACACATTCATTTCACTCCCATCCTGTTTATTCTTCCAACTTTAGGGACGCATTCCGATATTGCATCATTAATATATTTTTTAAAATACTTCTCATGCACTGCCAGCTTACTTCCCGCTAACAATCAATATGATGGGATCGAATCTAGTATTCTCTTCAGCTGGTCATAATTACCAGCTTTAGCATGTAACCTTTGCTATTACACCATGTTAAAACAAAAACTTTAGTACGTTAAAAATACCAAGCTATTTTAATTATAAACCTGGTTTTAATCTATTTCCCAAGTAAGTCAAGTTTTGCGCGTGCAAGTCTTAGGCAACTCGTGGTAAAGGTGGAATAAGCTCTGATCACTATTCTTAGTATTTACCCTTAATGCAAAGCACATCTCCTTGAGATGTATGATGCTATGCATTAAAGGCAAGGGCCACTACCCAGACCGGTTTCCACCTTTATTGAGGTCTCATCGCCAGGCTTAGAAATACCAAGGTTTAAGTAATACAGAGCTTATAAATATTTTACCAAAACAAGTTACCAAAAGGTGCTTTGACCTTATTAAATAAGAATCTCAGGGTGAGAGATAGATGTAGAAAGTTTTTTTACCTTGGGTATAATATAGCGGGTCACCCAGACTTGCACTACTTGCAGGCGCAAACTTGACTTACTTGTCTGTTTGCTTACTTGGGAAATGAATTAAAACCAGGTTTATAATTAAAATAGCTTGGTATCTGTAACGTATATTATACCTAAGGTAAAAAACTTTCTACAAAAACTTTAGTATTTTCATTTACTTAACAATTCACCTCACGAAAAATTAGAAATGGAATGCATATTAGCAACGACGCTAGAATATACAGGAAACTTCGCTTTGGAGACCACAAATGTATTTTGTGCTGCTCCAGGGTTCTACTAAGCAAGGTCTCAAGGAGAGCACTGAAATTTATCTTACGTGTTCACGAATATCCAATGCCACAGCCGAACTGGATACTCAGCCAGTTGACTAGAAAGCAGGGCTACACTATCCACTCAATACGCACACTATTATCCAGTAATGATTATCGTCTGCATATAAATTAGGTATAGTTTCTGGGAAAATTCCCATGCTACTCCTCTTAAACACTATTATTATAATTACGGCTATTATAGCCAGTTTTTGTTTAGGAGTGTCCCTTATTTTAAATACATTGACTATAATTACTCAAAAAAGGGTATATATATATATATACTTTAGGGCATTATGGGTGAGTATAGAAGGCAATTATAACAGAATAAAAGAGGCGGAAAAATTTTGTACATACCTTGTTTTGATACTAGGATGTCTTCCAATTCTATGATCCTGCTGAAGGTTGTTTATAACGAGGGGGGGGGGAGGAAGGGAGCGTGGGGGTGTTTTGACTTGGGAAAAATAAATTTGGAAACCCGGGTTTTTGTATTAATAATATATATATAAATAAATAAATATATATATTATTGTGTTTAAGGGCGCTTTTTGGGGGGGGGGGAGAAGAGAAGGGGAAGGGTTTGCATATGGGGAAACTGGATATATCTTTCTCATTTATGATATCTGTTAGTGTGTACGTTACAGAGGTATTCATTAGCATATATATCACTAGTGATGTATTAGTTTATAAATAAAAACAATATTTTCTCATGAACACAGATTTTTGTCTCCTTCGGAATATTAATTTAAACAAAATATCTTTTTCATATAATGTCAACTTTCATTTGTGACATCTGTCAATGTTTTGGGAGTGGTTTGTCTGTTTCGAAAAAACAAATCATGGGAGGAAACACAAAGTGTGTGTACGTACGTTATTGAAGTGGTTATTCATTAGCTAATATGCATATACTAATGATATATTAGTTTATAAATCAAATAATACAGCTTCTTGTGAACATAGGCTTCCCCCCCCTACTCCTTCGGAATGTTTATTTAAAAAAAAGCAATTGTTTAAAAATGTACAGAAAAGCTGACTGAGAAAATTTTTTTTACCAGAAACGGGGATCCGCGAAAAGCTCGAGAGAACAAAACCTGGATATAACTTGCTAGTCTAAAAACAAACACACTGGCTTAAGTGAAAAATGTAAGCTTCAGACAAATTCTTACCTTCCAGAGATAAATTACGAATTCCTCTATAAAATCCAGTCTGCTTCTCTGTCTTAGATTATTGTTCTTCACAGCTGGCTGCCATTGTGAAAGATGATATTACCAGACCCGAACGTATAAATATCAATAATGTTTCTTAGCAACCCGAAATAACCAAAACTCGAAGAAACATTTGCGTGTTTTGTAAACACACGACAAACAGCATTCAAGTTCCCTGGTAACCTCCATTACTCGTTTTCTTTCTGCGGAACTCTGATTCGAGATTATGCACTTATCTAATCGTCTGGAATTTAGTCTTCTAACATCATATATAAACTTCATGGATATTTTGTTAACTCGTAGTAAATAATTTCTACAAATCTCTGGATGGAATGGACTTTATATACATCTGTATATAAAAATGCACTTTCTCAACTTCCCACTTAATTTCGGAATCAAAACTCAGTTCAAACAAGGTTCATTTTCCGACCTCTAGTGAAGAAACTAATAATTTACCCCCCTCCTTTTTAATGTGAGATAGCACTAAATTATACGCACTATAACGTATAGTAACACAAAATTGAATTAAGTTACTTTGTACATTGTAAAACTTCCTACAACCATTCCTGATTTGGAGTATTTAACAATACGGTCATAAATAATTTTACTTCCTGTATATAGAAAATATCACTTCTGCATTGAAGCACTGGTATCTTCCTGAGTCTGGTTTCCACTGATGAGGCCTTAATAAAGGCTCATCAGATAATGTTTTTGCATTATGGGATAATGAGGCAATTGCGGTGATGTCAATAGCTTCTACATACAAGTAAACCAGTCGTGAAGATGCTTCCCGTGCAAACTTTGTTTGCTTGTATCTGGGTAAAAGATTAAAACCAGAATATAATTTCTTGTAAAGTATAACATAAGTACAGTAATGCAGCTATTTTGGTTTATCTGTACTTGGGTATGGTGAATGTTCATATACTGCGCTGTATTTCTCCATGATTATCACCCCCCCCCCCCGCTTGTGATATTATGCGATGTGTCTATCCATAGCCTTGTTAAGAAACAATAGCTTCCTCCAAAGATATGTTTCATGCTTTTATTTCTTGCAATTAGCCCATGGTTAATGATTATAGGCACTGGCTACTTGTAAGTCTGCAACATGTTATATTTTTTCATTACAATTATCGTTTCTCTCTTTTGTTATATTTAACAGACTGAAACAAAGTAAGAGTTTATTAACATCTTTCGCTAGAAGTAGGTAACGTGATAATTTAAACAAGATCGTTGTTAGAGTAAATTGTCACGCCTAGGCAAGTACTATTTTGCCGCTTCTAAATTAAAGGAAATATGTCAAATTAAACACACACAATAAAAATAATAATAAAAAAAGATGTTATGAGTGAGATACAGTTTTGCCCATTTTTGCAGCCCTCCGAGATTATCTCACTTGGGGCTTACGAGGACCCTACATTCACTTATAAGTTCAAATATTCAGAAATTAACTGGATTTTTTTTTTTCCACTTAAAAATGACAGTTAATAATGTAAGTGGACACATTTCGCAGTATATTTATTCATACATAAATCTTCAGGAATGATGTATATGAAAAAACTCTCCGAAGAAAACATACATACATTTTAACAATATTTGATGGCGTATTTGTTAAACCTGTTAATCAGTGTTACTGTCTGATTGGTGCTACATACCACCGGAATTATGGTATTGCAACATATATCAAGGATGATATAGAAAATGCTTCTGTCCTGCCAACGAGATGTGATTACGATACCCATCTTGTGAGTGTGAAAATTCACAACATAACAATAGTCAATGTCTATAAACCTCCTTTAACATCATGGTCTACAGATGTGATACCTACTTATCAACATCCAACAGTATGGATTGGTGATTTTAATAGCCATCATGAAGAATGGGAGTACCGTGATAACAACGACTGCGGGACTACCCTCGTTCAATGGGCAGAAATAAATAATATACACCTTGTATTTGATGCCAAAGATAGAAACACCTTTAGATCATCAGCATGGCAAACAGAGTCTAATCCGGACATGTTTTGTTTCAATAAACACAGAAGGGCAACCATTACCAGCAAGACGATATGTACTTTCTAACTTCCCATACAGTCAACATCGACCGGTGTTACTGGAAATTGATATGACACTACCTATAGCAAGATCCTTTCCACGACCGCGTTGGATTTTTAAAAATGCAAATTGGAGAAATTTTTTGAATGAATTGGATAAATGTGTTCGGTGGATACCTGCTAGAGTTGCAGAGTACATAAGATTTGTAGGAGCAATCGTATCAACTGTGAAAAAATATATCCCTCGAGGTTACAGAAAAGATTATGTCCCCGGATGGAATGAAGAGAGTGAACATCTCTACAGAGAGTTCCTGAAAAGTGAAGATCCTGAAATAGCAGATGAATTACTACATAGCCTGAACTCATCTCGAAAAACAAAATGGATTGATACAGTTGAAAACCTTGCCTTCAAACGATCAAGTAGAAAAGCTTGGAATCTTCTCCAACAACTCTCCACAACTAAGCTACCTAAAAGAAAAAGCACAATTATCTTCCCTGAGAAAATAGCTAATCAAATCGTTAATATGTCAAGGGCACTTGACATATTAACGATATGTCCCTAACATTGACATATTAACGTTAATATGTCAATGCTAGGGACCATGAACATACCAAGAAAGTTAAGAAAGAACTTGGTGCTTTAAAAATAAATGCTCCTGCTTTCTCACAATATGCCTCGATCTTCACTATAGATGAAGTAAAAGCCGTTATTATATCAAAGCAGGCAAGGCCCCAGCAGGCTTCGACGGTGTCCATCCTGAATTTCTGATTAATAGCGGGCCAAATACTATAAAATGGCCCTGTGGATTCTTTTCTGATATATTATTGACTGGCCGACTACCTAGTCAGTTTAAGAAGTCAAAAATAGTTGCTATTCTTAAGCCTGGAAAACCACCCCAGGAGGCAAAAAGTTACAGACCTATTGCTTTATTGAGTTGCATCTATAAAATGTTAGAGCGCCTTCTGTACAACAGATTGTCCGTACCAATTATGCAGCATGTCCCGATTGAACAAGCTGGTTTTAGAGAAAAACGTGGTTGATGTGATCAAGTGCTCACTTCAACATCATACATAGAAGCTGGATTTCAGAAGCAAGAAAAAACATCAGCTGTCTTCTTGGACCTAACAGCAGCCTACGATACAGTATGGCATGAAGGTCTTATATACAAATTTCTTAGCATTATCCCATGTAAACGGACGGCACACTTAATTTCCTCCATGCTCACTGAACGTTTCTTTCAAGTTATATTAGGAAATAAAATGTCCCGACAACGAAAACTTAATAATGGTCTTCCACAAGGGTCAGAATTGGCACCCTTACTTTATAACCTATACGCATATGACTTGCCTGCTACCATCTCATGCAAGTTCTGTTATGCTGATGACACTGTAATTGTCATTCGACACAAAAACACAAGTCAGGCTGAAGACGTACTTACAAAAGATCTGAAAACAATAGGTGAATATTACAATAAATGGAGGCTCCAGCTCAATCCAGAAGTATCAAGCTTTCACCTTAATAATCACATGGCAGATGTCACTTTACATATCTTCTCTGAAGGATGTTTACTACGACATAATAAGTTTCCAAAGTACTTGGGCATAACCCTGGACCGCACGGTCTCTTACAAGCAACACCTAACAAACATTTCTGCTAAGTTAAAAATCCGTAACAACATAATACAAAAACTAATAGGCATGACATGGGGTGCAACAGCTGATAATCTGCGGATTACAGCTCTTGGTCTAGTTTTCTCTGTTGCCGAATATTGCTCACCAGTGTGGCTAAATAGCACACATGTTAAACTTGTTGATAGCCAACTAAATAATACAATGAGACTGATTTCTGGCAATTAAATCAACGCCCACACACTGACTTCCAGCTCTTAGTAATATTGTTCCACCGAATCTGCGCAGGACTAAGGCTCTCTTACAGGAGTATAAGAAAGTCTTGGAGAGCACAGCCCTACCAATACGTTTAGATCTCCCAGACGTAAGTGTACGACGATTGCGATCAAGACACCCACCACTACAATTAGCCCAACTACTACTGCAATCTAACTTTGACCTGAAGCAAAAGTGGCAAGAACAGTGGGAGAGCCAGACAGATGCCATCACAAAATTTTCTCTCAATGAATTACAAGAAAGTTTTGATGCTTGCTCACACCTCCTAAGAAAATCCTGGACTCAGCTTAATAGAATACGAACTGGTCATGGTGTATGTGCAGACATGCTTTTTAAATGGGGCAAACGATCCCCGCATTGTGATTGTGGAACTCAGAGACAAACTGTGGGCCATATTGTGACTCAGTGTTATCTCAGAGCATAGGATTTTGAAAATATTGTGAAGTGACCAAATCTGTGCACAATTCAAGATGCGGCTGAATCATAGTCTCAGAAAGAGAGATAATAACCTTCTTGTCTTTGCTTGTTCAAGGAATAACTTGGTCCTCCTCAAAGATACCTTGGATCATCATCCAAAATTGGCAAAATAGTTCAATATCTATTGAACTATTTTGCCAACTCTTTTCCACATCCCCCCCCCCATGAACTTCAACTCTCTGCCACCATTACCCCAATTTCCTAGCCTCATCAGTTTCTTGCAAACTATTATCAACAACATGACATGCAATGCATAATCTTTTCACAACCCGAATTGTATAACTTATGTTTTGCAACATTAAATTAACAACCATTATCTCTCCCCAATAATACTAATTTAATCATCTTGCAGGACATCTACATCACCTTTATGAATTATTTACCTCCCCTGTTTTGCATCATTAGTAAACATTAGGTGAATTTCTAATGAATTTCATTGCCTAGGGTGAGATCACCACCCCGATTATTGGAGGTCTGAAGCGGCTTGAAAAAGTTCCATGTTTGGTCTCTAGAACAGGATTTTTGGACTAGGATAAAAAATAAATGAAAGAAACAAATACAAAATGAAAATTAATTTAAAAAATAGCAAGAATAAACCCTAACCCACCCACGGTACGAATGTACTATAGCTTTATGGAATGACCTTACGTGGGTGGGAGCTACATTAAAAACAAAAAACGAATCCCCCCCCCCCAAAAAACCCATTCCCTATATCATTAATATACAAATCAAATAGTGGCCCTAGTACAGAGAGTCACTCTATTTTCATTTTCACCTTTTATAATTCACCTTCATTTTTATTCTCATTGCACTTTTATAGGTCACCTTCATTTTCCTAGATTCTACTTTACGTTATACTACTCTCTGATGTCTTCCACTCCCCTTATCCATGCTACCAGCTTCATATCCATTCCTATTTGCTTCCAATTTTGTAACAGTTTTCTATGCAGTATTCCGTCACATGCATTTACAAAGCCCAGCAAGTATCATGGCTTTTTTTCTCCTTATCTAAACCTGCTGTCACTCTATTATAAAATGTGAATAAATTACTACGTCAGGACTTACCTTTTACAAATCCATTCTCCCCATCATAGAGTATTGTATTCCCATCCACCCATTACTGGAATATTATCTTTAACCAACTTTTCCAATACTTTAACTGCAACTCCTGAGTTATTAATTGGTCTGTAATTTGCTACTTGGAACCGTCTTTATGTAATGGAACTACCTTATTCTCTTTCTTCTCCCTTATAATCTTGCTAGAGCTGAGACTTAAACAACTTCATTAGAGACACTGGCAATTCTTTTGCATATTTGCGTAGCACATGGGCCAACATTGCCATCCAGTCCAACTGCTGTATTCACATTGATATTTTTAATATGCTGAGCACCTCCTGTTCATCTACCTGAATTCTTACACCAGTCTGTCTCTGTCACATCAGCAACTGCAAAAATCTCTACCCAAATGATACACCTTTTCAAAGTAATCACTCACTGTGAAATTCACTAAATTGTTTCTTTTACTTCTGTCACCTTTCTACCATCAGCATTGATTAAAGTCATCCTTCCATAACCATTTTTCATCTAACTTGCTATAATGGAAAAATTCTTTGGCTTGCTTAGTTAATTTTCTCTCATAATCTAATTTGGCCTTTCTTACCATGCTAGGCACCTTTCTTGCCTGCACTTCATATTGCCCATGAGCATGCCGATCACTTTTTTCTTTATATTCCATTTACAATGTTTTCTTTTTCTTTCTTTTTGCAGCTCCTGATTTTTATATCTTTAACCCACTTAAGTTTATCCTCCTGACTGTAGGCATACAGTCAGATACTGCTTCTCTCAAATAATCCCTTGCCATTCCCCATGCCCTGCTGACAGTCTTTCCTTGTAGCTTCTTAAACCATGGTGCTCCAAGTGGCCTCCTAAGGTCTGTTATAATTACCATCTTTATAGTTTAACATAAACCCTTAGTTGACAGGGGATTCCACAGGATTAGCAACCTCCCAGAGCAAGATTTGATGGTCACTTTTCTCAATCTGAGGCAGAATATCTACTATGGTTATGGATACATCTTCTGATGTTATTACCAGATCCAGCACTCTAAAACTCCTGGTCCTCTCCATGACATAGTGTTCCAGGTAATTATTCCTCAGTAACTGTATAAATTCCATCTGTCATTCCCCTTTCCTCCCCTCCAATCTTATGTCCCCATAGTTGAAGTCGTTTCCATAATAATTGCTCAGCTTGTACTCATTGTGTTAATCTGCTGATGCATGGCATCCATTTTACTATGGATCCTCCTAATCTAGCAGCAACCAGCAATATATTTTGTCCTGTTAGCCTCTATCATACACCAGATAGCCTCAAATGAACTCTCTCTCACAGACTAATGTTCTTCTTAACTTCTATTTTTGTTGGTTAATGTTTTTCAGCTCCACCTCCTGTGTTATTTCCTTTATCTTCCTTGAAAATCCAATATCCTTTACATTCTATCCCTGTAACTATATCATTTTCTGTCAACCATGGCTTGCAGACACCTATAATTTTTGGCCAAGTTAAGCTGACTAATGCAAAAAATTCCTCTTCTTAAAGCATTTAAACATCTCTTTGAGTTTTGCTCAAAGAGAGGAAGCCATCTACCATGACATGCAGTAAACAACCAGAGAAAAAACTGACTATCTGATTACACAGTGTGGCAGGTAGACAAAAGGAAGGCAGTTTGCTTAGCATGCCTTGATGCCAGATATGATCAAAAGCTCTGGAAATGTCAAGAATGACTGCATGTTTTCCAAAACTTTACACAGAATGTGTTCAGTGGTGGTGATGTTGGCTAAGAAGTCAGCTGTGGACCTTGAATGGTGGAATCCATATTAATGGTTGTTGTTTAACTGGTAGACCTCTAAGTAGTGGAGAAATTCACTATCAGTGACTTTTTCCACTATCATGGAGAGGATTGAGTTTGATACTGGACTCATATCTCCATTTTTTTGTGAAATAGCTGGATATATGATTGCTTGCATGCATTCAAATAAATGCCAGCTAAGTATAAATGACTGTGGAGACCCCATCAGGAGAGTTTTTAGTGTTCAAATTGATGAGAGTTCTGGTATCTTTTTGTGAAAACTACAGGAAGACATACAGTGCTTGGTATGCTGATTCTGTAGGGTGGGAAACAATTTGCCTTGGTTATCTATGCAGGAATTGGAGCAAAAGAGTAATACCAGACAGTCTGCTTTATCTTTGGGTGTTATAACAATGGTGCCATCTTCATGAGTGAGAGAGAGAGAGAGAGAGAGAAAGATGGAAGTGGGGGGAGCAGAAGTTGCATTTGAATGGCCTCGGCAAGAGACCAGAAGGCACAGCTTCCATTGAGTAGGAGGTAAGTTTTCTGTTGTTGGCATTTATGAAGTTGGATTTAGATTTTCTGATTTGCATTTGTTCCATGCTTGCTTCAATATAGGCTGCATATGAAGCTGGGATTCTTGATGCAGGTCACCTGTGCTAAGCTGAATTTTTTTCTTCAGCTGCTTTGTTACACTTTCTGAAACCAGGGCTTGGAAATTGGATGAAAATTTTGGGTAGAATGAGGAATGAAGGCTTTCATGCCAGGACAATTTCAGTGACTTGCTCAAAGCAGGTGTTTGAGTCAGAACAGACTGTCAAACCATAGAAAGGAAGAGTAGAAATTCTGGAGATATCCTACTCAACACCTCTTGTAGTACCAAAAGGACACAAGGTTGGGAGTGGTTGGAGGAAGAGTGTTCTGTGTGAGAGGAGACCTGCACATGATTGTGATCTGAGTTATGATAGAAGTAACCTCCATGGTGTATCGTGGAGAACAGATTAACAAGAGATGAAGAGTACTGAACAAGTGTAGAGGGTTTTCAAGAATTCAGGTAGTGAATGCATGATTTTGCAGTAGATCTCTTTTATATCAAATTTTTCACATCTTGTCTGATTGTCAGTGGTGTTGGAAAAGGAGACATTACAGTTGTGGACATTAAGGTTACCTAGAAAGATGACCTCATTATTTGTATAGCTGCATTTCAGATGGTCAAGCTTCAAAGAGGTGAAGAGGTCAGAGTGGTTTGAGTTTGGAGATTGGTAGGTGAGGTGGATGAATGTTACTAAATGAGGCAAGGAAACCTTGAGCCACAGGGATCAAAAGCAGGGGATGACTAATGACTTCCTGTCATCCAATTTTCCATCTCAACTTGTAATCATTGATAACTATTTGACACATTTTAATCAGCAAGTTTTTATGCACAACAATATCAAACTTGCTGCTAAAAGATAAAAAATTACATCATACCAATTAACTTGGTATGTTTCTTTTGTGATTTCTGTGATTTACTAAAATGTAACCAGAATTGTCAAAACTGATTTTCCTTTAATGAAACAATGATGCTATGCCTTGTTCAACAAATGATCCTGTTACCACTGACTGTGTTTAAGACCAAATTTTTGTGAGGGGGAAAACGAGCAGAATGAAACCAACACCATCCCACAATTTGATATCAGCTCAGTGCTGGAATAATGTTAAAGCAGCAAGTGAACTATATCCTGACTAAGCACCACTGAGACCAAACTAATACGTGTACCAAAGAATTCATCAGTGAGGTATGGGGTATATATTCACTCTGCTTCTTATTAATTCTCTTATCCTTTTTTTATTTTTCTTCAAATTTCTTTAAATATTTTTTTTTCTACAAACTTTATTCATAAACAAATAACAATACCAACATGTTTAACTCTGTCAAATTGGATAATCATTGGACAATCATTGGACATAAATTTTAATTCAGCTATTCTCCAACCATTGCCACCAGAGCCGGCGGAAGCGGGCATGCAGAGCATGCGGGTGCCGCCGCCGGGGCACGGTTCATAAGTTCATTTTTAAGAAACAAAATTTTTATAATAAAAACAAAAAATTCGTAGAATGATCAATATTAAAATAAATAAGGCCGGATACACCGAATAAAAATTAAAAAAAATTGTATATTGCTACTTCTTTGATCAGCCGGCTGTTTACAATTTTGCAGCGAGAATGTCTACAGAATGTTGTGTCTACTGCAGTCTATCTAAAGTGAAACGGTTAATGGTTTTTATGCACAGAAACGAATTTTCGTACAAAACATTTGTTGCTAGTTAACCAGTCATATGGTATGCATCTCAGGCTACTGACAGTAGCGCAGTGCGGACTATTATTTCATCTCTGTGTCGTGTTGTGTAATATGTTACTCATCTCAGTAGACTACTGACAGTAGCGCGGTGCAGACTATTATTTCGTCTCTGTGTCGTGTTGTGTAATAATTTCTTGTGGGTATAAAATAGAAATGAAATCAAAAATTAAAAAAAAAAGTTATCCGGTGCACAAAATCGTAAGCATCATGCTGCGAAAGAAGCAGATATTAAGAAACAAACTGGGGCTTTTAATAAATTTATTAAAATATTCTGATGTAGATTGTAACCAACTCGATACATCAGAAATCAGAGTTGATGAACCACGCACATCATCCAGTTTTCAAGAAAGTACTATTGCAACTATTAAACAAGATAACAAGACGCATGATTTAAGTGAAAAACAGTCAGAAGAATTAGTTGTAGTTGACTACAAAATTAACACATTATTAGTCTCTGTAAATTTAGAAGATCCAGGTGAATGGGAAAATATTGATGAAAAATTACTAGTTGGTTTAATTCAAATGGAGCCTGTTCAAAAGAAAAATATAATATATCCCAGAGATACATATGGTCGTAAATTTGGCGACACGTATTATAAAAGAAAAATGGAAAACAGGGAGCTCGTGCCAAGAACATGGCTCATTTATTCCAAAACTCTGTTTTTTTGTTTTTGTTGCAAACTTTTCGCACCTACTGAATCAAGTAGGCTTGTAGAAGGTTATAAAATTGGAGAAATTTAAGTACAACTTTGCATAGACATGGGACTAGTTTACCTCGCATGAAAAATTTCTTAAAATGGAAGGAACTTGATAAAAATTTAAAAAACAAAACTACTATTGACTGCCAGACTCAAAGCATGTATGAAATGGAAAAGAAACATTGGACGAGTGTTTTAGAACGCTTGATTGAAATTATAAAATTCCTTGGTAGCCAAAATTTAGCTTTTCGCGGATCATCTGATAAATTATATGAAAGGAATAACGGCAATTTTTTAAAATTAGTCGAACTGTTTGTGAAGTTTGAAATGTAAGTAGGAAATTGGAAAATTTTCCGTTATGGAAAATCATGTTGAAAGGGCCCTACAACGAAACAATAAAGTACACTATTTGAGTGAAGGCAGTCAAAATGAAATATTGGAAACTTTAAATAACACAATCAGGGATGCAAGTAAAACAGAACAAATGACCATTATTATTCGCTTTATTTCCTGTGACAATGGAATTGTCAAGATCAGAGAAAACTTTTTAGGTTTTGCAGATATATATCAGATTCCACAGGACGTGGTTTATGCAACAATAATGGAACAACTGGAAAAATGGAACATTCCCTTTGAAGACATGCGAGGTCAAGGGTATGACAATGGGGCAAATATGAAAGGGAAAAAATATGGGCTCCAAAATTTGCTTTTGAACAAAAATCCTCGAGCTTTTTACGTGCCATGTGCTGCTCTTACTCTAAATTTAATCATTAACGATGCAGCAAAGCGAATGCAGATACAATTAGTTTCTTTACAATTATTCAGGAAATATAATTTCTTTTCATTCTCTTACAAACGTTGGGCAATCCTTTTGAAATTCGTAAAAAATTAACATTGAAACAGCCATCAGAAACGCGATGGGAAAGTAAAATTAATGCAATCCGCCCTCTACGATATCAGTTAGGAGAAATTTACGATGCACTTTTTGAAATTTTAAATAATGAAAATTTTAATAAAGAAACAGCAAGAAGCACAAACATTATGTGCTAAAATAAAGGACTACAAATTTATTTGCTCTCTTATAACTTGGCATGATTTACTTAACAGAATAAACCCTGTGAGTAAAATGCTTCAAGACAAAAATATGAACATTACACTTGCTTTAGAATCTTTCGAAACTTAAAAATATTCTTACAAGAGTATCGATCAGATAAAAATTTTAAAGAAGTTCTAAAAACGGCAAAAGAACTGAGTGAAGAGGTGGATGGAGAACAAGAATTTAAAACTGGTACTGAAGTTCGCCGACGAAAGAAGACACATTTGACTACGAGCATTACGACGAAACGCCACTATCACCAGAAAATAAATTTTGTGTTTTATACACTTCTAGAAGTTGCAATGTGTTCGTTAATAGAACGTTTTGAACAACTAAAAACATATTATGATAATTTTAATTTCTTGTATAGATTATTACAAATTAATAACGAAGATTTACGAAAAAATTGTGACGATTTAGAGATTCTCTTGAAGAACCGCGACAATAAAGACATAAATGCAATAGAACTATTATATATGACGAGTTATGTGCTTTCCGGGATATTTTTCGGAAGGATAATTTAAATATTCAAAACCCTTTCTATATTCGTAATTTTATTGTGTCCAATAATTTATCTTTCCCTAACTTTTCAATTGCTTTAAGAATACTATTAACCGTACCTGTTAGTGTAGGGAGCGGTGAACGTTCCTTTTCCAAGTTGAAATTGATTAAAACCTACTTAAGAACAAGAATGTCACAAAAAAGGCTTGTTAGTTTGGCATTAATAGCTATTGAAAATTATATATGTGCGGAATTAGACGTTAAGACCATTATTTCTAATTAAAAAAAATGTAGTTTTATGTAATTTATATTTATATTTAATTATTAAATATACAAGTATATTTATGTAATTTAATTTATTTTCTGTTATTTCGAATGTTTTTTTTTTTGAATACTTATATTCTTCTTCTGCAGCTTCTCCCACTTAAGTGGGGGTCACTGTTGATGATGAGTCTCCTCCACATCCTCCTGTCTTGGGCTGTCACCACATCCAAGTTCTTCATCCTCAAGTCCTCTTCTACCAGCTTCCTCCATCTCTTCTTTGGCCACGCACGCTTCCTCCTTCCTTGCAAATCCATCTGCATGACCCTTCTTCCCACATATTCGTCCTCCCTCCTCATCATATGACCAAACCATCTCAACTTTGCTTCCTGTATCTTCGCTCCTAAGTTCGTAACTTTCACTGTTCCCCTCATAGTCATTTCTCAGACGATCCTTTCTGGTCACATCCACCTAAGCATTCTCATCTCTGCTACTTCCATCCTGCTGATGTTATTTTTCCTCAGGGCCACAGTTTCTATAGCATACGTCATAGCTGGCCTCACTACTGTCCTATAGATTTTACCTTTCAGATTGATCAGCACCCTCTTATCGCATAACACTCCAGCCATCTCCCTCCAGTTCCTCCAACCCGCTTGTATCCTGCATCCCACTTCCTTCTCAGCTCCTCCATCTTCTTCCACTGTTGAACCTAAATATCTAAAGTCCCTCACCTTCCTGATGACGTTTCTTTCCAGATCTCTCTCTCTCTCTCTCCTGGCCGCCGCCCACTCTGCAACACATATACTCTTTCTTACTTCTGCTCAGTCTCATACCTCTCTCTTCCAGTACTTTTCTCCATCTTTCCAGTTTAGATGAATCTGCACACAGCAAGATGTCATCTGCATATAACATTGTTCAAGGTGCATCTTCTCTCACCTCCTCCGTCACCACCTCCATCACAATGTTAAACAGAAACGGACTTAATGCTGACCCTTGATGCAAGCCAACTGTTACTTGAAAATTTTCTGTCTGTCCCAGACAGGTCCGAACACTTGTCTTCACATTTCTGTACATCTCCCGCACCAACCTGACATATTTCTCCGGAACCTTCTTCTCCCTCAGACACCTCCAGACTTCTTGCCTTGGCACTCTATCGTATGCAGTTTTATTAAGCAAGAGATCTATAACAAGAAGACAATGTATGAGGAAGAAGACAATGAGGAATGTCATGAAAATAAGAATGAAAGGAGTTATGAAATATATAAATCACAGGCCAGAAGAATTCTATAAGCAGACAGAGCCATGCATTCTCATAACCATTGCCACTATTTCCCCCTTTCATGTCTACCTTATGTGGACGTAATTCCCCTGCTATCACAGTACTCTCCCCCCCCCCCCTTCCTGCAATTTCTATCCTCATGAAAAATACTGCACCCTTCTATTTCTATTCCTGTTACGATATCATCTTCATTCAACCATGTTTCACTTATTCCAATGATTTGGGGGCGAATAAACTCAATCATTCAATCATTTGTAAACAAACACAACAGTTCATTTTAAAGTCTATAGCCAGTCCTATCCAAGCCATATGTTGGTTGTGATTTCCCCACTATACCTGCAAATTGTTCCATTTTATGGAACAATAAGAACATCAGTAAGCTGATGTTGATCTTATTGTTCCAGAGATAAATCTCATGGTTTGGTTGAGTGGATATCAATCAGTGAGGTGTAAGCGCTGTTAAGCCCCAGTATGATTGTGACTGTTCCATATTATGGAACAATAAGAAGAACATCAGTAAGCTGATCTTATTGTTCCAGAGATAAATCTCGTGGTTTGGTTGAGTGGACATCAATCAATGAGGTGTGAGCACTGTTAAGCCACAGTATAAAGAATAGCATTCTGCTGTGTAGAAAATGAAATAAAATATGCAGTGAAGTTGTCTGCAAGAAAATAAGCAATACAAAGTCAGACTATGAACACAGGCAGATGCATCCTGAAGGGAGAACCTAAAGAACAAATAAAACTTGGCAAAGTTGTATGCTAGGACAGAAAAAAATGAGGCTGCATGGGGGATTCTGGAAGTTAAAGAGGCAATCCTGAAAAAGAAAAAAAAAGTGCATTGAATGGTCCTAGCAAGTAAGTCAGCATCTAATCTGAGAGAAAAATATAAAAAAGTACAGCAAAATGTAAAATTGGTTTAAATAAAAGTCGTGCAAAGACTTTGGTAAGAAGACAGATGATAAATATTAGGATGGGCAAAATGCTCTAGTGGCTATTGAAAAAAAAAACACCAACTTAGAAATGGGGTAAGGAAGGAAGGAAGGGAGGGAGGGAGGGAGGGAGGGAGAGAGAGAGAGAGAGAGAGAGAGAGAGAGAGAGAGAGAGAGAGAGAGAGAGAGTGTTTGTGTACTGTAAAAGGAATCAGAAATGATAGAGGTCACACAAATGCTAAGTATAAATATCTACTAGATATCTGGAGTAATTACTTTGAAAGACAGTTAAATGAAATAATAATTGAGAGAGTGGTGGTAGAAAATATTCAAGAGGATGGTGGTCAGTGAGTATCAATATATAAAATGGTAAAAGTAACTAAAAAAAATGAAATGTGGAAAGGTAGATGGCATAGATGATATTTGACCAGAAATGCTCAAACATGGAAATTATTGCATTCATGAATGCACGGCATAATTCAGAAAGCCTGGTTAGAAAATAAAACTCTAGATGAAGTATAGCATTCATCATACCCTTCTGAAAAGGGAAATAAAACAACTTGCAAATTACAAAAGAATTTTCCTACTAAGTTTCCATGTGAAGGTTGGTCGATGGTAGAGCATCTGCTACTAATGGCTCGCAAAAAGTTAAGCAGGTTTGAGTGTGGTTAGTAGTTAGAAGGGAAAAATCGTTCGATGGTGTTGGCACATTCTCCCTCGATGAGTCACTGGACTCGCTGGAGGTGTCACATAATAATAATAATAAGTTCCAGGTAGGTTCTACAAAAGCATGCTGGAGAAGAGGCTAAGAAAAATTGGAGAAGAGAAATGGGAAAAACAAGCTAGGTTCAGGCCAATTAGAGGTTGTGAGGATCAAAATCTTAACTCCTAAAACTTCATTTGAGGAGTTAAGAAATCTTGGGAATAATTGAGATATAACAAGCACCTGTATTTAAGTTTTGTAATCTGTAAAATATTGTCTGCATATAACAAGAAAAGATGCTGAAAATACTAACCTATCGCATAAAAGGGATATATTTATCTCTATCTAAGTCTTTATAGATGGTTTTAATTTAATTTTGAAGTTTTAAGCAAGCATTTATCTATATTTAAGTTGTTAGTTGGAAGTTAGAACTCGAGGAGGTATAAGAAAATTGTTTGTGATAAAGACAGGTCTAAGATTAGGGTACATGCACACTATCTATACCAATCTTCTGAAAGAGGATGATCTGAAAAGTTCTTGGCCTCGGCCATAGATGGCAACACTATCGGCAAGATTATTATTTTTCCCTAAGTTGGTATATCTGTCATAAGCATCCATGTGAAACTGCAAGTCATTCTATCAAGTAGTTTGTTTTATACAGCTGTCTGAAGCAAAAGTGTTGTCTGTATCCTTTGAAATGGATAAAATTGAGTATCGTGTGGTTATAAAATTCTTTGTAAAAGAAGGATTAATGCCAAAAGAAATTCATTCGAAGTTCATAAAAGTTTATGGGCACTCTTCTCCTTCATTTTCGACAATTAAGTAATGGGCTGCCGAGTTTGGCCATGCCAGCCTTGAAGATGATCCACGTGAACGCGTCCAAAAAGTGTAACAGTGTGGTTATAAAATTCTTTGTAAAAGAAGGATTAATGCCAAAAGAAATTCATTCGAAGTTCATAAAAGTTTATGGGCACTCTTCTCCTTCATTTACGACAATTAAGTAATGAGCTGCCGAGTTTGGCCATGCCAGCCTTGAAGATGATCCACGTGAATGCGTCCAAAAAGTGTAACACCACCAGAAATCATTGATCAAGTGCACGATATGATATTGGATGACTGTCGAGTCAAAATGCATGAAATTGCTGAGGCTATAGGTATTTCAAAAGAATGTGTAGGATATATTTTGCATGAAGAATTGCAAATGAAAAAGCTTTGTGCAAATTGGGTGCCATGCTTGCTCACAGCAGATCAAAAACGCACTCACATGAAAATCTCTGAGCAGTGCTTCGAGCATTTTAACAAGAAGAAAACTGATTTTGTGCATCAATTTGTTACTATGGATGAGACGTGGATTCACCATTAAACACCAGAATCCAAACAGCAGTCAAAACAGTGGACAGAAGCCAGTTGTTCAGTGCCAAAGAAGACAAAGTCTGTTCCATCAGCAGGAAAGGTCATGGCATCGGTGTTTTGGGATGCTAAAGGCATTTTGTTAATTAATTATCTTGAAAAGGGTAAAACAATAACCAGGGAATATTATTCTGATCTTTTAACCAGACTAGACAAAAAAAATTGTGAGAAAAGATGGTTTGCAGAAAAAAAAAATCAACTTTCATCAGGACAATGCACCTCCCCACAAAGTTGTTTTAGCAATGGGAAGATTGAAGGATCTGCACTATGAATTGTTGGAACATCCACCCTATTCCCCAGATTTGGCTCCCTCTGACTGCTGTCTCTTCCCAAAACTAAAACTCTTCCTTGCTGGTCAGCGTTTTTCTTTGAATCAAGAGGTGATTGCAGATGTAGAGGGGTATTTTGCAGATCTTACTGAGAACCACTACAGGGATAGGATAATAGCACTGGAGCATCGCTGTAATAAATATATTACAAGGGCTGTTCGATAAGCCCATGCAAAGTCTAAGAGATGGTGCCACCAGTACGTATCGAGGTTATTTTTAGTTGCTGGCAACTGTTGGAGAATCACACACTAAGTTTCAGTCAAACAGATCTATTACTATGTATTTGGCATTCATTTGAATCGATCAAGTACCGTGATTTGTAAAAAATGGATGAGAAAGAATTTCATGTAGTGATTAAATTTTACTTTTTGAAAGGCAAAACGGCTCAGGAAACCAAAGCTAAGCTTGATAAACATTATGGTGAGTATGCACCTTCAATTAGAACAGTTTATAAGTGGTTTAATAACTTTTGAAGTGGCCATACGAGCACAGGTGATGCTGAATGTTCTGGACTCCCAGTTGAGGTCACTACTCCAGAAATTATTGAATAGAAGAGTGAAAGTGCTGAAATTGTTAAGGCTGTGGGCATCCCAAATGACCACATACATAATATTTTACATGAACATTTACATATGAGAAAACTATCTGAGATGGGTGCCGCGTTTGCTCACACTGGATCAAAAGCATCAAAGTGTGAACTGTTGCAAGACCAGCTTGAATTTGTTTCAAATTCAAGAATTCAGAGGAATTTTTGCATCATTTTGTAACAGTGGACAAAACATAGATTCATCACTACCAACCTGAGACCAAGGAACAGTCAAAACAATGGGTTGCAAGCAGGGAATCTACACCAAAGAAAGCGAAAACCATTCCTTCAGCAGGAAAGGTTATGGCCACCGTCTTCTGGAATGCTCATGGCATAATCTTCATAGACTTTACGGAAAAGGGCAAAACAATTACTGGAGTTTATTATGCATCTTTGCTGGATCATTTATATAATGAAATAAAGGAAAAACGCCCACACTTGGCGAAAAGAAGACTCTTTTTCACCACAAAAATGCACCCGCTCATTCTTCTGCAATTGTGACCGCAAAACTGTTCATTTTATGCTATAAAGTCCTTTTGCATCTCCCCCTACTCTCCAGATTTGGCTCCCTCGGACTACTATCTGTTTCCAAACATGAAAAAATCGCTGGCAGGAAAGAGATTTTCATCAAACAATGAAGTGATTGCCAAAAACAACTGCCTATTTTGAAGAGATGGACAAATCATACTATATGGACGGGATCAAAAAACTTGAGCATCATTGGACTAAGTGCATAGACTTCAAAGGAGACTATGTTGAAAAATAAAAAATATTTGTCCCAAAAAAAAACGTTTTCTTCATTTTTGCATAGACTTATCGAACAACCCTCATAGTCTTAAGGGAGATTATGTTGAAAATAAAAATAATTTTGAAATTATAAATCTGTTTTTTCACTGTTAGGCCGAGAACTTTTCAGACCACCCACCCTTGTACTACTATTATTATCTGAGCATGAAGTCAAAGAACACACTGCTGGTGGTCTGTACTATCTCATGCAAAAAGATAATTGAAATGTGCCTTAAAATCATTCATAATTTTCCCACTCACCACACTTTCAGGCAATGCATTCCACTCACCAATCACTCTGCATGCAAAGAACCTGCTTCTCACTCCCTTGCTCAAACCCTCCTTATAACAGCTTTCATGGATGGTCTCTAGTTTTATCGTTGTCTCCCCTTTTCACTCTATGAAATATTTTCTCCATGTTAATCTGGTAACAACCCCTCACTAACTTATATGTCTCAATCATACCCCCCCCCCTTCTTCTTCTTCTATTCACAAGGCACAAGGCTCTGTAAATTGCATTTCCTCAATTTCTCCTCCTATCTGACATTCCACAAACCTAACACTAATCGGGTAAAACTTCCCTGGACCCCTCTCCAATGCATCCCCCTCTGAAAACCAGGTGACCAAATCTATGCATAATAGTTTATATGTGGTCTGATCAACGGCCTTATACAAGGGAACCACAATCCCTTTGCTTCTGTCAATCTCCTCCTCATTATTGCCATAATCTGTTGGCATGTTCTTACAATTTTACACCCTCTGTCCAAAAAGAAACCAAACTTTTTGAAAATAGAAGAAACTAGTGTATCTTTTTGTTGTCGAAAGCAGCAACTTCTTTGGAAAAATATCCAAAATGTTGTCAAACTGTACACCCTCAAGAGCACTCGGCATACTAATTGTTTTATCTTCCTGAGGTGGTGGTGGTGGGGCCTATCATGATATCTGTTGATGAGTCATCTAATATGGATCTGGAGGCATATCTTTGATCCTCTGTGGTGCACATTCCATTATTTTTTTTTAATAAGAGGCTTTTCATGTAATGGGACCGTTCTAGGCATATCTCCAGGAGCGAGTACATAATGATTTCTCTCTTTCATTCACTTAAAAGAGAAAGCAAACAAATCATATCTTTCACAGATATTGTAGTTGTTAGAAGGCAGAACTGAATCCTTGTAATGTTCCAACTGATACTTTCTTTACCATTGCCTTCTCAGAATAAGAGAGTTAGCAGATGTTGTTGCTAATGTTGACATATATTGCCTCTTTGATTCCTGGTATGTGATGCATTGTTCTGTTTTTAACTTTTGTATCTCCTTTTCGCCTTCCACCTTTGGAATGCTGGGGAATATGCCAGGTAGTTTCCCTAACAGTTAGAGCATTTTGGTGTTTTGCTGTCACAGTTTTATTCTTGTGTTCTGAACTGCCATACAAAGCACAGATGGCTGACCCCAGACAGGCAGTTTGAGAAAAACCATGTTGAAAGTTTATTTTTCACTTGGTTAGACAATAATAAATTTAGATTAATCCTTTATCCAAGTGAGCAAACAAAGTTTATGCCTGAAAATATCTTCAGGACTGGGGTAAGGTAGTACAACACCAGGCAACTCGTAGCAAAGGTGGATCAAGCTAACATCACTCCTATCTCAGTATCTCCCATAATGCAAAACACATCTCCTTGCTGATATGTATAATGGGAAGGGACACTACCCAGACTAGTTTCGACCTTTATTGAGGTCTCTCACACTTGGATAAAGGATTAAACTAAATTTATTACAGTCTAACCAAGTGAAAAATAAACTTTCAACATCTTTCTCTAAATCCAGAGTAATTTAATAAAACAGTGGCAGACCTTTTAGCAACTCCTACAGGTAAAGATGACCTCGCCATTGCTTCTGCCTGGTATCTCCACTTCTGGGCCTGGCTCCCACTGAAGAGACCTCAATAAAGGTCGAAACTAGTCTGGGATACAGAGTATACAGAGGAACAATAACCTGTTTGTCTCTGCTTGTTAAACTATTTTTCAGCAACCAAGTTATTTGATGAGCTGATTTAGCCACTTTTGCGATGTGCCTCCTAAACTTCAACTCCCTATCCACCAACACTCCCAAATCCCTGGCCTCGTCAATCTCCTGGAGTACAGTTCCACCAATGTGATATACTGCTGCTAATCTTTTCACCCAAAATTGCATAACTTTACATTTTGCCACATTAAATTGACATCCATTCTCCTTAGCCCAGTCCTCCAAACTATCCAAATCATTCTGCAAAATTTTGACATCCTGTGCACTCATTATTGCTCTACCCAACTTTGCATCATCAGCAAGCAACTGAACAGTTCCTCTCAGATCCTTTCCTATATCGTTAATGAACAAATTGAACAGTAGTGGTCCAAGAACAGACTGATGTGGCACACCACTAGTCACAGGCCGTCTTTTGGACTCTACTCCTGAATAAACCACTCTCTGATATCTCTCCATCAACCACCCTTCTATCCATCTCACCAACCCTATATGCATCTCCATATGCTGCAGTTTACTGATTAGAATTCCATGTGTTATCCTGTCAAAGGCCTTAGCAAGGTCCAGTAGAATCACTGTAAACCCATTACCCTTATTCAGTTCAGCCGTCACTGTGTTATAAAACGTCAGCACTTTACTGAGGCATGATCTACCCTTCACAAAACCATGCTGTCCCCCATACAGTATCCCATTTTCATCTATCCAATCCTGTATTTTCCTCTTGACTATTTTCTCCAAGACCTTGACAATGATTCCTGATATGCTGATTGGTCGGTAATTTGCAACAGCAGTCTTGGGACCTCCTTTATGCAGTGGAACTATTTTTCCCTCTTTCAACTCCCTTGGGACTAACCCAGACCCGAGACTCAAATTAAACAAAATGGTCAAGGGCACTGACGATTCTTTAGCCGTTTCATGTACGACATGAGCTGGTATACCATCCAATCCCACAGATGTATTGACATTGAGGTTTTGTAATAGACTATTCACCTCCACTTCATTCACCACAATTCCCATATAAGCTGTTGATTCTTTCATTCCTGCAATGCCACCACCTGGATGATATACTGTTGTAATTCCAAATATACGCTCAGTAATTCCACTATATTACCTCCCTACCTTCGTTAAAATCATTCTGCGGTATTTTTTCTTTTACTTGCAGCATATCGAAAAAACTGCTTGGGATTCTCTTTAGCCTGCATGGCTAATGTTCTTTCATAATTCGCTTTTGCTTTTCTTACCACACTCGTTACCCTTCTGGCCTGCGCTTTATACCGTTCATGTGCCTGCAGGTCACCTTTCTCCTTAAATTCCCTCCACAGTTGTTTTTTTTTTTGCAGCTCAAGCTTAATGGTGTTATTCATTCATTTAACCCCTACTTGATTTATTATTTGGACTCTAGGTATACAGTCAGCCATTTCCTCCTGCAAACACTCCTTAACCGCCTCCCATTCACTATCAACATCCAGCCCTTGCAGTTTTACATGGCATGGCACTGAACCAATCAAACTCCTAAGCTTGTCATACTTACCAGCCCAATAATTCCACATGTACCGTCTTAGCCACCTCCCAAGTCAAGACCCTATGATCACTCTCACCAACTGGTGGCAATGTGGTCATATTTTTTACAGCCAAATTCTCAGATGTAATTACTAGGTCAAGCACTCTCTGACCCCTAGTATTTTCCATTACATGCTGCCGCAGATGGTTATCCCTTAATAACCGCATAAAATCCAATTCCTTCCTCCGATGTGTCCTCTCCTCCTTCCAATCAATGTTACCATAGTTGAAATCTCCCATAATAATTACCCTCCTTGCGCTCATTTCTTCTATTTGCTTATGCATACTATTTCCACCATCTGGTCTATAGCAGCACCCGATTGTATATTTTGCTTTGCTAGCCTCAATCTCATGCCAAATAGCCTCAAATGTGCTCTTTTCTCTATCCTGCAGTTCAACTTCTATTCTCCTTGGCTGCAGCTCATCAACTATCATCAATAACACTCCTCCCCCCCCCATTTTATTCTCCCTGTCACTCCTGAACACACACCATACCCCTCACATTCAATCCCACTAGCTATATCATCTTCTGTCAGCCATGTTTCACTAATACCGATAACCTGTGACCTGGAAGTGCCAACCAAGGCCCAAAATTCTTCCTTCTTGTTCCTAATACTTCTGGCATTAGTATACATGAATTGCAGAAGCCCATTTGTCCCATCCCTATTTTAATGCCTTATACTAACTATCCCATTCTGATTTGTTGTGCTTTGTACTCACTCGGGCATATTACACACATTCACACACTCAACTGTCTCCCTGAAGTCTGCATATCTACCCCCCCCCCCTTAATAACTCTAGTTTCCCTGATTCTGCACAATCTACTTCCCCTCCATTCAACAACACCTTTTCACGTCTCTGTATACCAAATCCATTCAAATGCAAACCATCCATCTTATATAAATCCTTTCACCCATCGAACTCACTCCATACGTCCACAAATTCCACACCACTCCTCCTGCATAATCCACACATAAAGTCATTAGCAATCTTGGCCCTCCTTCTATACTCTTCACTGTCATACCACGGCAACACACTCACCATCCTAACTCTCTCACTCTTCTCTTTTGCTACCTGAAGTAATTCCTTCAAATCCTCTCTCATAGCCATTTTGTCTCCTTTCAAATCATTCATTACTGCTACCACTATCAATTCTTTCACCCTCTGCTTTTGCGCTCTAATAGACTCGCTTACATTCTTAATGTTCGTACCAGGTTGGTATGATTTTGTCAAACTCTCATCTATCACACCTTTCACTAGAGAATCTCCGTACAACACTTGCTCTTTCATTTTGTTTACACTCGCAAGCATACTCTTATTTTTCTCATCATACTTTTGCCGTTTATTAGTTGGTACGCTTGGTAAACATTTTTGCCAACGCTCCAGCTGCCAATTCGCCCTATGTATCGCTCCGTGCAACTGTGCAATCTCACTCATTGCATCTGTCTCATCATTTTTATTATCCATTAATCCATTCATTCATTCTGTATTTTTACCTTCATTCTCACTTTCAACGCCGCTCTCACAGCTATCTGGTACTTCCTCGCAAATATCACTATTCATATCTCTCATATCACAAGTGCAGAGTGACTGTGATATTTCTGACATTTAAAGCACCGTAAGGGTGGTTTGGGATATAGAGCTGTACTAGACAGTTAAGATATTCTGGTGATTTTAGTTTGTTAAAGGTAAGGATGATATTTCTGATGGGTACCAGATGCCCATCCCTATGTATCAGGATTCTTCTTATGGTTGTCACTCCTTGATCCATGAGTTTAGAACATATCTTTCATCAGGAACATCAAAGAGATCCCACTCAGACATTATACCTCTAGAAAATTTTAAAGTTTTGTGCAGAGTGACTGTGATCGGTATTTCTCCCAGAACTGAACTACATAGGGTTCAGTTCTGGGAACATTACTGTTCAATCTTTATGTCAACGATATTGTCACATGACTACAAGGAGATGTTTGCAGATGATGTGAAGCTTGGTAGGGTTATTAGTAATAGTGCAGATGTTTTGGCTCTTCAAGAGGTGACTGGCTTTTTGATAGATATCAGAGAATTGTATGTGAGGGAGCAATATCATGGAGTAGAAAGGTTACAAGTAGAGTTCCATAGGGTTCAGTCCTGGGAAAATTAATATTCAATCTTTATGTCAATGATATTGTCACAGAACTACAGGGAGTTGTTCAGCTGTTTGCAGATGATGATGTGAAGCTTGGGAGAGTTATTAGTAAGTGCTGATTCCAGCTTATTCAAATCAAGAGGATTTGAATATGGGCAAATGAATGAGGATAACAGTTTAATTAAACTAAATGTCAGGTTTTAAAATTTGGGAACCACAGATGGCATGCTTCATACTCACTTGATGGAATTATACTGGAATAAGTGGAGGAAGAAAGGAATCTTGGGTGATTCGAAGTTCTGAGGACATGTTGCAGAAATTGTGAAGACTTCTCAGAGAAATTGCAGCAATATTAAGAACACTGACCATGAGAGATAAAAGTGTGCTGGTCCCATTGTATAAAGCTTTCATCAGACCACATCTGGATTACTGTGCTCAGATCTGGCCACTGGAATTTGAAGGGAATGAAGTAACCTTGGAGGGGATGCAGAGACAGATAACATGTGATATCAGGACTGTACAACATTGATTATGAGAAATAGACTGATGTCACGCAAACTGTAGAAACTTGATGGACATAAGATAAAGAGAGGAAGGATATGATCAAGATATAGAAGATGTTGAAGGGTTATTATATTAACACCGAGATTTTTCATATCTTAAAATGAGGCGCCATCCCTGGAAGTTGCAAAAGAAGGTGGTGAGTAAAAGGATGAGTAGTTTAGTTTTTTGTATAGAGAGTGGGAAGAGCATGGAATGCATTGACTGAGAGTAGTGAACGTGCAGCCTGTGAATGAGTTTAAGGAGTGGTATGATAGAGTCTGTGTTGCCCTCCCATGATGAGTCTTGTGACCATGGAGGTCAGGAAAATAATAACATGAACTTAGGGTGGCAACAAAAACATTCTTTCTACACCTCACAGTTATGTATAGAGTTTGGAAATTTCCATAGTATTTATAATCATTTTCACTTATAGTCTGTTAAAGAGATTAATATCATCGTTCTCAACCTACAACCTATTGCAAGCCAATGAATGGTTCATATTTTTATTCTAGGCCAGTTCCATTTTTATAAACAATTTTATTTACATAATTAAATGAAATCTTTCTAAAAAAATAGCAGTACAAATTATTTATAAAAAATAAAATTTAAAGCTACAACCAATTTTATTTTTATTTGGTTTTAGCTTTGAACTAATGAGTTTAGCAATAAACCTGATTGCTCTGGATTACACCAGATGTAAGAATTGGCACTTAATTATCCACAGCTTTGTGATTAAGAAATGCTGTTCATGAATACTTGTTAAAGGAGTGGATCCACCATCTACTTGATGCATGAAAAAAGGAACAGTAATACATCTGAACCAAACTAGTATCAAAACATGGGCATCCACAAAGAGGAGAGGAGTGAATTTTCTTAAATTTTTCTACCTAGAATTCAAAAAAATAAAATGCATCAAATACTTCATTTAATATAAAATCTGAAATGTGTTTATTAATATTTTATACACACAAAACTTGACCAATGCACATGTTTCTGCAAGTCAGTTATCTGATGGCGCTGATTTCTTTTTTATTTCTTTGGAAAGATGTTTTGCCCTTCCTAGAAACTTTGTAGTTGCCCAGGAAAGCATTCCATGCTTTTGATAGTTCTTTGACTTTTGCTTTCATTAACGTATAAGGAAATTGTCTAAACCATTAGCTGTTGCTAAAATGAATTCATTACAAAATACACTATACTGAACACTTTTTTTTTTTTAGTATCACAAAAAGGGCAATTAGCACTCAGGACAAGGGTAAAAAAAAAAAACTCTATTGCTTCCCCCATAATTGGCAGAACATTTGATTTGATTTATTATTATTTTTTTTACATAATGGCTAGTGAGTCAATAGCAGGGATTTGCAACAGAAAAAAGAAAAAAATACCACATCGTGCGAGGTTTGCTGCAATTTTCCATGTTAGAGTGAAACTATGCTATAGAAGTACCAGTACCATGTCATATGGGAGGGGGGGGGAGGTCAAATGTATGTACATACACATGTCCATTTCTCTATATGTGAACTTCTGTTTATGAACTTTGCTGCAATGAACAAATCATTCATAGGTGAGAAAGATCAGACAAGTATATTCACCATAGCTGAGCATTATGATTAGAGATTAACAAAAATTGTTTTCCAGGCGTGAATATGAAAGATGTTAGCAACTATGTTAGAATGCAACAGTTTAAAACTGATTTGTTTTAAAAGGTACAAATGATTTGAAAGGTAAAAAGTATGAAATAAGAAGTAATATGAAAGTTACTGAAAGAAGCTAGAAGCAAAGAATGAGAGTTAAGATCTTATCTGTTGCTACACTTTGAGAGGAACAAGCTGAGAAGTGCAGTGATTGTAAAGGAGTTTATGTGTAGGTTGTGCAAGAGAAATGTCATATGCTTTGCAAATGTATGTAGTGAATTCGATTGGCATATATCACTGATGGAGTTAAGTGTCTGGAAACAGGGTTCAGTTAGTGTTTCTACTTCCAAAGTCAAGGACACTAGAACTAACAATGTTGTTCTTTCCTAATATACTCAATTTTAATATGATATTGCCATTGATGCCATCTGTTCATTCCCCTAATCTTTCTCAGGATTCTCATATCTTTGGTCGCTAGTCTTTGGTCAAGTATTTTATTTCTAATCACGCTCTCAGATCCACAAGTTAAGATTGGTTTGAACACTGTCTTGTATACAGCTAATTTAATGTTTCGACTAATTTCTCGCTTATTCCATATAAATTTATTCAGTTGTCTTCCTACCATACTGGCTTTATAGATTCTGTTGTCTATTTCCATATTTAATTTACCATCTTCACTAAAAATTGTGCCTAAGTAACTGAAATGTTTTACTTGTTCTATAGGTTCTCCATTTGCAATGCAGTTCATATTTTCAATGTTTTTGCCTATTTTCCTTGTCTTTGTTTTGTTATTACTGATTTATCATCATACGAAATTTATTACAACAGTTATTCATAAAGCAGTTCATAAAGGTCTTTCAATCTTATGATTGTGACTTCATGGAGAGATTGAGAGCAGTTGATGATGGGGAGGAGAGACTGACTGTAAGTGAGCAAGAGGTGTATGGGGAGTTGAGTAAACTAGATGTTAATAAGGCTGTGGGACTTGATAATATATCACCACGTATTCTGAAGGAATGTGCTAGGGAATTGACACCTACCTTGGCATATTTTTTTAATACGAGTCTTGCACTCGGTCAAGTTCCTAAGGAGGGCAAGATTGTGCCACTTCAAAAAGGAGATGATCGAACTCAAGCATCAAACTATAGGCCTATCTGTGTGTCAGGTGTTGTGGTTAAGTTGGAGAAGCTTGTGAGAACTAGGATCCAGAATTGGGTTGACAACAATGGTATTATCTTTGATGGACAGCATGGATTTGCTAAAGGGAGTGTTTTCATGTTTTAGTAATCTACTTATTTATTACAATAAATTGACTGATTCCTTGGACAGAGGAGAAGGATACACAGTAATATACTTGGATTTCACAAAGGCTTTTGATAGAGTACCTCATGATAAGTACCCCCATCTGCTCTAGTTTGACAGTCAAACTAGAGCAGATGGGGTTGGATATTTGACTAGTGCATTGGATTGGAGACTGGCTATCTGATAGGTATCAACAAGTTGTGCATGGGGGAGCGATACCCAGGAAAAGGAAAGTCACTGGTGGAGTGCCTCAGGGATCTGTTTTAGGGCCATTACTGTTTAACTTGTATATTAATGATATTGGTGAAGATTTGGATGGAGATATTCAGTTATTTGCAGATGATGCAAAGTTGGGATGAACCATGAAGAGTAGTGAAGATGTTGTGGCCTTACAAGACTTGAATAAATTGAGTGATTGGGCACGGAAATGGAGATGTGAGTTCAATGTTGCAAAATGTAAGGTTTTAAAATTTGGAAAACAAAGATTGGATGCAGAATTTATGCTTGGTGAGAATACATTGTTGGAGGTGGAAGAAATAAGAGATCTGGGGGTGATAGTGGATAAGGATCTGAAATTTAGGGGACACATAGCCAAAATTGTGAAGACAACACAAAGGCTTCTGGGAATGATGCGGAGGACACTAACATGTAGAAGTAGGGAGATTCTTGTTCCGTTGTATAAGGCTTTGATTAGGCCATGGACTATTGTGCCCAGATTTGGTCACCTGGTTTTCAGAAGGATGAAGAGATATTGGAAAGGGTCCAGAGGCGACTGACTAAGGTAGTTTCTGACCTCTGGAATGTCGAGAATGAGGAATGATTGAGGAGATGTAATTTGCAATCTGGTGGACAGGAGGAAGATGGGAGATATGATAGAGACCTAGAAGTTGGTAAGGGGTTGTTATAGGATTAATGCTGGAGAGATTCTGCATAAAATGGTGAGAGATATGAGGAGAACCAGAAGTCATCCCTGGAAACTATAAAGAGGGTGTGAGAGGCAGGTTTTTTTGTGCAGAGTTGTGAATGATTGGAATGCCTTGCCTGAGAGTGTGGTGTCTGCAAGCAGTTTGAATGTGTTTAAGACATGGTATGATGAGCTGTGTGTGTGATAAAAGGACCTCCCAGATGAGTCTTTGACTCTGAGGTCTTGGGGTGGTAATAATAATAATAATAATATTCAATTTAGTCAAGGAATCTTGCAGACTTGCTCTGGATTTATTTAAAAGTATAACATCATCTGCATAAAGTAAAGAACTTTTTTAGTAAAGAACTGAGATTAACATATCCAAATTTGATATCAGGTTTAATACCATTTTCCTTCATTATGTGATCCATATAGATAATAAATAACAGAGGGGGGGGGATAATGTACATCCTTGTCTGACACCAGATTTAATATCAAACCATCTTTTTGTACTTCCTTCAATTCTAACTGCTGACTTGCAACTCAAATAAAGACTAAATATTGCTTGATATAATGCCCCACTGATACCATATAACTGTAACGTTTTGAACAGCTTTTCTCTTGGCACCCTTTCATATGCCTTTTTCAGATCTACAAAACATAAATACAGATCTTTGTTATTATATTCCCTTATATTCCTACGATTTCTCAATTATTTGTCGTAAAGTGAAAATCTGATTCTGACAACCTCTATTTGGTCTGAATCTAGCTTATTCTTCACCAAGCTTCCTTCCACAATCCCTTTTCAACTGTTTCTCATGTATACTTGCATAAATTTTACAAATAGGGAAATACCTCTGTAATTCTCACATTATTTTATTTCTCATTTTGTATATAGGTACTATGAGAGCTGTACTCCAATCATCTGGTATTCCTCCCTCTGTCCAGGCCTTCTGAAATATGCAGTGCAGCCACTATAAGACTTTTACACCTCCATATTTGAGCATTTTTGGTCGAATATCATCTATTCCTGATGCCTTTCCGCATTTCAGGCTTTGATGGCTTTTTTTTTTCTACTTCAAGTAGAAAAACAGATATATATATATATAGTTACACAAGGCTAGAGACATATATTCCTGATTGCATGCCTCTAGAGTGTTTTTTACCACTGTGCTGTCACTGCTTGTTTCATTTAACAGTTTTTCGAAATAATTGCTCCATATATCAAGGATATATTTTTCTCCAGTTTTCATGACACCTTTATCATCTCTAATTCCTTTTACAGCACTCTTTCCTTCATTTCTAAGTTTTTTCAACAGTCTCCAGAATATTTTGCCACCTTTCTGATATTTATTTTCTATGTTCTTGCCAAAGTCTTCCCATGACTTTTGTTTAGCTAGTTTTACACACTGTTTAGCTTTCTTACATTTGTCACTGTATTCACTAAGAGCACAAACCGACTTATTCACCAGGAACTTTTGATATGCTTTCTTCTTTTCCTTCACTGCCTCTAACTTTCTGTATCCACCATGGAGTTCTGATTTTTCTATCCTTGCAGCCCTCACCACATGTCTCTCTGGGTGAATCTCCAAGGTTTGGTTCCTGTTCTCAAACTCTTTCATTTTTTTTCTTGAATAATGTTTGTGTATTTTAGTCTACAGTTCACATCTGAGAGCTGTTCAACTTTTATTCACCTTAAAAATTTCTTACATATCATTCTTTTCAATATGAAATTCAATTTTATCCTGCTGAGGACTAAATGGTGTAACTCATTTTAACAAAAGGACTCTTTATGTGGCTTTTTTTTTTTGTTGCAGAAACTCGGGTTTTTCAATCTGCATATAAGAAAATTGGATAGATAGGACATACAATAATCAAAAAATCTAATAGTGAATGGTAGATACCTTTGTTTGTGACTGTGTATCATAGCATAGTAGGTGGTTTAGAGCTTTCCCTCTCCCCCCCCCCCCCACAATGAACCTTTGAATTTCATAGAGGTGTCACATAATAATAATACCGTATTTACAAAAAAAAAAAAAAAACAGTCTAAATTCATTAAAAACGAACATGCGCGATATACATTTGAAAGGCATGAGAGGTAAATCAAGTGTAATAACAAAACTAAAATAGAAGTATTACTTAATATTTATTGAACATTATACTATTCAAATCCAAAATATTCTTCATCAGACTCAATATTCAAAGAATCAATCGCATTAAAAATTTCGTTTGGTATTTCTTCAGCTTTATAATCATTGTCACCGGACACCACTGCATTCCCTTGTGCTTTAACAACACCATTTCTAACACAGTTTTCACTTACAGCAGCCCAACTTTCTACAATCCACGTAACTATATCTTTATATGACGTTCTTTTCATCTGCATTATATTCATGGATGCCATTCATCATCCAGTCTTCCCACTTAGCCCACAAATTGTCTTTGAATGTTTATTTACTGCAAGATCGAGGGGTTGGAGTTTTTTTTGTTAAGCCACCTGGAATGACGGCCAATTTGAAATACTTACAATTGTTTTAACTTCTGCGGTTGAAAAATGTCATTTTTCTCTTTCGCCACACATTCTCCAACTAAATTTCATAACCTCAGAATTTATCTAATCTTTATCATTAGCAGTAACAATAATATCTTTGGAATCACAACCTTGTGGAACAGTCTTTCTTTTGAAAATCACCATCGGTGGCAGTTTGGAACCATCTGCAGTTACGCAGAGAAACAAGTTTGACCTTTCGTGCCCTGTTGTAGCAACTGAAACCTCTTTTGCTTCCTTCAGATTCACAGTCCTAGAACTAGGCATGTCAAAACTTACAGGAACCTCATCCATATTTCCACACAAGTTATCTTTCGGGTCACACAAAAAGTCATAGTAATGTCACAGTGCTCAATGTGAACATTGTAAAATTATGAATTAAAAAAATCGACCACTGCTACTAGCAACATATGCTTTTAAAGAATTCCTCCATCTGTACTTCCTAACTCTACTGCTAGTTTGGCACATGCACGTTATCTATACATCAAAACGAGTGATCAAAATGTTGGGGGTGTGGAATACTTACAATTAGTTATACATTAGGTGCATGTTATCTATTGAAAAATACAGTAATAATGAATTTTTTTTTAATTTAAAAATTAAAAGGGTTGCTTGTCCACATCCTCTCTTCCCCCCATAACATTTTAACTTTAGATTAAAAGTAGAAGCATTTACCTAGAAAAGAGGAAAAAAATTCATATTAATGATTTAAAGAAATGCCTGTGTAGCTCAGTTGAAGTGGTGTTTGCTGTCCATGTCACTAGACCACCCAAAGGAAGAGAATCCGAAGTTCAATTCTAGTTGCTGACTAGAGGGACTTTTACTAAGCCTTTTTTTTACTGGTTCTTGAATTGGTCGAACTCTGGCAAGGACAAGCAGGTTTTTTTCTTCCGAAAACTTGGGTTTTTCACCCCATAAACTCGGGAAAATCAACCATAGAGCCCACATTATTTTCAGAGAGTGTTAGGATAAAGGACCAGAAGGATGGTAGTATTTGTCAGCAACCTCTCTTCACCGGATGCCATGTATAATTGGTGATAACTTGGGCCAGCTATCTCTGATTGGCTATCGGTGGAGATGGAACTGTCTCTGCCTCCAAACAGGGCTAAAGCAGCCTCGCATGCTCCCTATAGAGATTTTTTTTTTTTATTTGAAGAATTATTTTAATTTTGCTGTTTGGAATTTATGGACAAAGCAATTAAGGTTATGAAGCAAGTTTATTATTAATATTATTATACTGAGGGGAAAACTGTTGACAGGACATTAGTAATAACGGAAACGTAGTACTGTCAGAGAATCCTGTGTGCATGCTATTGCTTCCACACAGAAGATACGCTTAAAGAAGGCTAATGAGAACAGATTCCCCATGGAAAGCCACGGCAGAATATAATTATATCCTCATCACCAGAATTGACAATGTACTTCCTTGTATTGTTAGTTGCCTTTGAGGATACATATGAGAAAATTATTATCATTTTATGGATATCTCCATGGAGTCAGAACGGAGATCCCACACAATAATTCACACAACGCCTATCATATCTTTTCTTAAACACATTCACTGCTGTCAGTCCATTCCAATTATTCATCACTCTCCAAGCTAAAAATCTAGTCTGCATACCCCACTAACCATATTTTTATAGAATTTCCAGGAGTGATTCCTAGTTGTCTTTCTACTCATCATGTATTGCAAAATTTCTTTTACATCAGTCTTACAAAACCGCTTTAGTAACTTATACACTGCTTGAAAAAAAAAGTCAACAGATCCCCCCCATGGGCAAGGTGCATCATGCTATGTAACAAGTCACACATTTGTAGCCAGCATAAACTGGAGGAATATAATGCTCCCAAGTCAGTACAAGCTGCAAGAAGATAACTGATGGAGTTTGAAAGTGATGTTATAATGGGATGCTAGGTTGTAGGCCTATCTGTTTGGCAAATTGTTGACAATTTGGGCGATCTCAGGTCAACGATCAGTGATACCATACTGAGATAGAAGCAGAGGGAGTCTGCTGCAAATGCTACCCACAATGGATGACCCATCACACTCACTAAATGTGACCATAGGGTACTATGAAGGATAATATGTAAAAACTGCCATTGGTCAGCCACCATATTGAATGCAGAGTTCTGGGCATCAACTGGAATAGAACAGAACACAAATCTGCATAAAAACATTTAGAACTTAGGCTCACAACATGGGTTTACATTGTAGGACCACAATATGCAAGCCTCACATTACCTGAACCAACATGCAGCATCATCTTTAATGGTGCAAAGAGTGCGTATAGTGGGACGTGAAAACTTGGAAAGCTGTGTTATGGAGCAATGAATCACATTACACTCTCTACCAAGCAGACGAATGGGTGTGGTGGATGCCTGATGAAGTCTCTTACCAGAGTGTGTAACCCCAACTATGAAATTAGGAAGTAGCAGTGTGATGGTATGGTCTTGTTTTTCCTGGTTTGGCCTTGGACCTGTTTGTGGTGCCACGAATCTGCACAAAACTCCGAGAGGTATCTGAACATTCTGGACAATGCAATGCTTCCTACTCTGTAGCGTTTCTGTGGAACTGACCATTGTCTCTTTCAGCAAGACAATGAACCATGTCATGAGGCTGCTGCTGTAGCTGTATGGTTTGTGGACATGAACATCACCACACGTGACCAGCCTCCACAGAGCCCTGATCCCAACTCTATTGAACATCTGTATGCTAAAATGGGGCATTAGGTGAGGTCAAGAGATGTCTGTCCCACAACAGTCAGGACCTCATTACATGCCTAGAGGAAGAATAGTCCAAAATTCTCATTGATCACTATCATACAACTACCTCTTAAGTTGGGTACTACGGCTGTTAATTCCTCCCACTATGGTGTCTGTTGACTGGTTTGCAAGCAGTATAAGTTTCTACAGCCGTAGTACCCAACTTAAGAGGTAGTTGTACTATCATACAACTACCTCTTAAGTTGGGTACTACGGCTGTTAATTCCTCCCACTATGGTGTCTGTTGACTGGTTTGCAAGCAGTATAAGTTTCTATCATGTACCTCTTTTCTTCCTGTCAACTGTACTTATTCAATCTATCCTCATTGGGAACATTCCACAGACCTGTCACCACCTTGATTACTGATCTCCAGATCCTTCCCACCACCTCCTCATTGTCAAAAAATTCAGGTGACCAAATCTGTGCATAGCAGTCAAGATGTAGCCATATCATAACCTTATAAAGAGGGATAATAACTCCATTTCTACTTGTCAATGTGTTCTTCAACATCCATGTGATGTTAAAGCTATTATGCCAACTTTTGCAATGTTTTCTAAACTTTAACTCTCTGTCCACCAGTACTATCATGTAATCTTTTCTTCCAAAGTGCATAAACATTTCACCACATTAAATTGACAAACATTATTTTTTGCTCACACTGCTAATTTATTTAAATTATCCTGTAAAATGTCTATATCACCTTTATCAATAATTGTCCTCCTCAGTTTTGCATCATCAGCAAACAACCGAACACTCCTCAACAAATTCCCTATATCATTAATATATAAATTAAAAGGTAGTAGTCCTAGTACAGAGCTTCCATAGATCAGTCGGTACAAATGAAGCCCTTTGGTCAGAAAGACCTGGGTTCAATTCTGGTCCATAACATGAAGAACCTTTATCTGATCTCTTTCGACTAAAGTGAGTTAGCCAGTCTCATACGGAAGTAGAGGGTTTTTTCACCCAGAAACTCGGGTTTTTCGTCCCTCAGAACAGGCAAACTGGCCCCATGAACACACATGAATTTACAGCCATGAATACTAACAATAATATGTGGAAGAGATAGGGTTCTCACCATATGTCGTTATGCCCATAATTAACCACGAGTCACATCATGGTAGCCACCCTCCTAGATAGATAGATGACACATGAATGGGATGGAGGAGTTCTAGTAGAATGCCTCAAGACACTCATTCTCTTAAATGCTACATTTCTGATGTCTGTCAGGTCCCTATCCATGCCACAAGCTTCATATCCATTCTTACTTGCCTCAACTTATGCAATACTTTTGTCCAGTTATGTGATTTCAACTAATTCAACTAATTCAACTCACTCTAAGATAGGAATTATCTTTTACAAAGCCATGCTCCCAACTAAATAGTATCATTTTCCTATCCACCCATTCCTGAATTCCAATACCTTTAATCACTACTCCCGAGGTACTAACTGATCTGCAATTTGCTACCTGTCTTGGAGCCTCCTTTATGCAATGGAACTATTTTGTCATCTTTCCAGAGCTGAGAGAGATTAAACAGCTTAGATGGGCACTGCAGCTCTTTTGCCATTCTTGTAACATTTGCTGCCATCTATCCAATGCTACTTATGTATTCATGTTGATATTTTTCAAAGATACTACTAAGTACCTCCAGTTCATCTACTTCAGTTCTCACATCAGCAACTGCAATAACTCCAGCTGGATGATACATCCTTGCAAAGTGATCCCTTAGTAACCCAACTATTTCTTTTGCTTCTGTCACTTTCCTACCATTGGGCCTGATTAAAGTCATCTTTCCATATTCTTCCTCTTACTCTAGAATTTCTTTGGCCTGCTTAGTCAATTTTCTCTTATACTCTGATTCAATCCTCCTTAACACTGATCACCCTTCTTGCCTGTACTTGCTCTTGAGCATACTGATTGCTTTTTTCTTTATATTCCCTCCACAATGTTTACTTTTATTTGTAGTTCCCTGATTCATACTGCTATTCCTCCATTTAATTCTCACTTAGTTTAAATCCTGCTTCTGGGTATGCAGTTCAATACTGTCCTTCCTCAAACAATTCGTGATCATTTCCCATGCATTACAGACATTCTTCTCTAGTAGATTCTCATGCCATAGTACTGTTCAGCTGCCTCCCAAGTTTGTCTTAATCAAGCTTTACTGGTCCATATATATCTTTTCTTCACAGAAAATTCCATGGTTAGCAACCTCCCAGAACTACCTTGGTTATGGATAACATCTTTTGGTGCTATTAGATCCACTTTCAAATCCCTGGTCCCCCCCTTCATCATATGCTATTTCAGGTAATTATCGCTTAATTCAAGTAGTAACCGTATGAATTTCATTTCCATCTTGCCTTGCACCATTTCCTCCTTCAAGTCTAATGAACATGGGTAAGGTGCATCATGCCATGTAACAAGTCACACGTTTGTAGCTAGCATAAATTGGAGGAATGTAATACTCCCAAGTCAGTACAACTGTGTCCAGGTGAAATGGCTGCAAGAAGAGAACTGATAAAGTTTGAAAGTGATGTTGTAATGGGATGCCAGATTGTAGGCCCATCTGTTCAGCAAATTGTTGACAAATTGGGCCATCCCAGGTCAACAATCAGAGATGCCATACTGAGATGAAAGTGCGAGGAGTTCACCAAATGCTACCCACAGTGGATGATCCACCACACTCACTGAATGTGAGCATAGGGTGCTATGAAGGATAATATGTAAAAACTGCCATTAGTCAGTCGAGATATTGAATGCAGAGTTCTGGGCATCAACTAGAATAGAACACAAATCTGCACAAAAACATTCAGAACTGAGGCTCACAACATGGGTTTCCATTGTAGGACCACAATATGCAAGCTCACATTACCTGAACCAACATGTAACATCGTCTTCAGTGGTGCAAAGGGTGCATGTTATCTCCACTGTAATTCTTCATCTGTATGATCACATTATGAAGGAAAGTAGCATTAAAACTGATATCAAAATCAGATACGTTAATCTTAGCTCTTTATGTGGATGATGTTTATGGAAACTGACAACAGAATTCGCAATGCTAGTATACAAAAGAAGACAGAAATTAGTTAAAACACTAAACTAGCTGTATACAAGACAGTATTCAAACAATTTTAGCTTATGGATCTGAAAGTTATATTAGAAATAAAACAGTATCTGACTGGAGACCATAAATATGAGTTTTGAGAAGGATAAGGGGAGTGAACAGATGGCATCAATGGCAGAATCATAGGAATAACAAAGATGAAGAAGGAACTTGATATTGTTAGAATTCAGGAGGTGTGAGGAAAGCGAACTTCAAGTAGTATGGTAAGAAGTGTCTTAGAAGACCAAGACATAAGATCTGACAGTATTTGAATCCTGACAAATAACAGATTAATTTGGAGGAAAATTGTCTATAGGAAGTTAGCAATGACTTCAACTTTTAATGTAGTATTATCATAATATTCTCAGGATACAAATCAGGAATGTGATGATGATGGAATTAGAATGCTATAAGATCCTGTAAATAGTTTTAACAGGAAAAAGTTTGGTTTATATATGTTAAGTAGCATTTAAGAAATGAAGAAAAAAAAAGAACCATCAGACATGAAAAAAAAACAACAACAACAACCCATAACTAAATAAAGATTTGAGAAATGCTGAGTAATGTGATATGAATATAAAGAGTTTAATTAAAACTGAACACCCCGTTTTAGAATGAAACATACTGATATGTACATATTTCTGTGTTTTATACTGCTATAAAAAGCTCAGAGAATAACTCTACTATTCTGCACATTTACATAATCAAATGACAGAGAGAAGAATTTATGTACTTTGAAAGAGATGTTATACTGAAAATCAACTGTGAGGCAACATTATCTAAGGATAGAAATGAGTGTCTCCTCAATGAAATACACAGGCTGATGGAGGAGATCAACATGAATGGACCAAAAGGTGTTTGGAAGGATAGTGCAGAAGTTCTCAGCAGTCTGAAATTGGAAATTATCAACCAGGAATTTAGTAATTAACAGACTACACAGGTGAAAAGACTTGTCCGTAGAGAACTTGAAGTCCACTGTATGGAGCAAGGAATCATACTGCATCCTTTTCTAATCAAATAGCAAATGTGGGTATGCTTTATGGCTGAGGGTATTAATCTAGATGTGAAGTATGCTGCAGAGTATACTGGTGCTGAACCTGTTTCTCAGGTTGCAGTGCCTGGAATGATAAATGTCAATAGATATGCAACACATCTAGATCAGAGCTGTCTAAAGCACTGTCCACGGGCCGGATGCGGCCCGCGGTGCAATTTTGTGCGGCCCGCCTGTGGGTTTTGAGTTTCACAAGCAAAAAAATAAAATAACAATTTGAATAGAATGGTATTAAATATTGTAATTCTATCACTAATCGATAACCTTGATGTTGGTCATTTTAATTGGTATTTTTACATCACTATATACCCACGTGTTTTTCAAATATTAGATGTGTCAAAGAAGCAATCTTACACTGTTTTGTTCCAATGTGCATGCTCTGGGCGCTCAAGGGGAACGTGAGCGCATGATCAGTGTTGTTCATTTGTTCAGCTATCCTATCCAGGTTGTGTCGCTGCTGATCACCACATTACTAGATACGCATTGTGATGCAGCCCTCGGATAAATATTTTTTTTTATTGCTGTCCTCGGATTACCTAAGGTTGGACAGCCCTGATTTAGATAATGCAATTCTTTGTATGTTGGAGTTTTATGAACATATCCATATCTCTTTCAACATTACATTGTACCATATTATAATGCAGGTGCTACTGTAATATGGCTTGAGGAAAACAAACTGGAATGACTTAAGTGGCCTGAATAGAATCCTAATTACAATCCAATAGAACACTTTTACAATGGAGTAGTGTTGGGTTGAGACCAGACCAGCATGCTCAATGATGGTATATGGACTGATGATCATGAATGAAAGAAGAATACGATGAGCAAGATATTCTGGACCAAACTGATGGAGGGGATATGCCTAGAAGGGGGAAAGTGCAAGCAGTACAGAAAGAGGATCACACACATCCCGCTGAGGTGAATGCAATTTAGGCCTCCCTGAAATGAAGTTTGTTCCCAATACTTATTTTAACATCTTGATTTTGTATATTAATTTTGTATATTAACCATGTTAAAATCTGAAAAGTAATGAGTGTTTTTGAATAAAAGCAGAAATATTAAAGTGAATGCATTATGTACAGGTACCAAAGTAGATTATTTAGATATTTAGTCTGTATATCCACTTAGTTTTGAATACATTTTTCCCACGTTAAATCCAGGTATTGAAAGTTTTTTTTTGGCATGGAGAGAGAGAGATGTCTTTATATAATACAGCAATCCCTTGATTAATGCGCTCTTTAAAACAGGCACATTAATCGAATATAATAACCTATGGGAAAAAGTATAATTCGTTCCTCAAATTTCTTTTTTGATCTTTAATTTTTTTTTTTTTATAAAAGTATTAGAGTACGTCTCAAGACCAGAAATTTATTATTCTACTTCTTAACAAAGAATTCAACTACATTATAGTTTGGCAGGCATTCTGTTTCTTTTTTTTTTTTCATGCAACTGATGGTATTATAAAACTCAATGTAACTTAGAAATACCAAAGCGCTTTACATCGATTTTTACAGAGCTCAAGTCTCATGAGAACTGTTACAAAAATAACCTTGTCTCTATGTATTTTATGTTAAAGATTAATGTAAATAACCCTATGGGAATTGATTGTATTTACTGTTTTAACTAAAGTTTCTAGAATGTCAAAAACAAGGGCAATTTGCCATCGGAAGTTTTGTATAATAGCTATGTATAAGAGCACAAGAAAGTTGTTTACGATTAAGTGTGTGAGAAAGTTGTTTGTGAGCTCTGCATATGAACACCTTCAAAGTTAGTATCAAAGAGATCCGCTAGTTTCAAAGAAGTTTCCACTGCCTGACAAGGCAAGGAAAAAAGAGTACACGAAGGAGAAGAAAGAACGGGCCGGTCTTAACAAAAAGATCAAGGAGAACTGCCGATTTCTTATGGATTTACAACCCTTGGTGCAAGGTCCCGAGAAGGCAAAAATAAAAGGGGATTGAGCCGAACATCATGAGGAGAGTCCAGGTCCAGTTGTAGAGAGAGAGAAGAGGCGAGATCCAGTTGCTGACAGAGAAGAGCCGAGGTCCAGTTGCCGAGAGAGCAGAGGAGAGGTTCAGTTACCAAAGGTGAGGCGAGGTGCAGTTATCAAGAAGGGAGGCAATCTGTAGTTACTAACAGGAGAGGCAAAGCGCTGTTACCGAAGAGAGCCAGAGGCAGTCGGCGGAGAACCAGAAGCAGTTGGACCCAGAGGACCAGACTTTACGGCGAACCCATGCCGGAGGAAAAATTGGGAGAATAGTCGATGCCAAGTGCTGGTCGGATGACCTAGTGCTGCAGGAAGTCAACCGAAGCCAAAAGCTGCAGAGTGATCTTCAAGCCTGTATGCTGAAACCTCTTGCCTGAATTTTTGAGTACCAGGAAGATTGCAGTCCAAGACCTGCCAATATTCCGACGAAGCACTCCCTGAAACAAGACTCTTCGGACGGAAACCTAAGGCCTGAGATGAAAGAAAAACCATAGAGACTTTGATGCAGGACCTATGGAATGTCATGACAAAGAGCCTCTGTAAGTGTGTTACATCTTTTTTGTACATTCTTTTGAAATCTAAGAGATATGTCATAGATGGACTGATAAGAAATAGTAATAAGAAATATCTATATTTCTTATTACTATTTCTGATTTGTTGTTAACTGGAATACAAATTGTAAGATAACTTGCCATAGCTAGCTAATCTCTTTATGAGTAAATTAGTCTCAGCAATTTGATTTTCTTGAGCAAAGAAGTAACAGAGTAATTATATTGTATAGTCATTTAATATTAAAATGGGAAAGTTTGTTTCTTTATACCAAAAGTAAAAGAATAGGTAGCGAGAGAGTAACCTCCCTATCACTTATTTAATGTACTTTGTTTTTATTGTAAATAAATGTTTTAATTATATGTCAATAGAGTGCCGCCTGATTGTTTATTTTACAATGCACTGCACCTAAATAAAAACAAACTTAAGAGCGGGAAACCAAGTAAGATAGCCGAAGCGTATAGTTAAGTGCAAATAGACCATGACTGTTTGTGTAAAGTTTAACTGAAGGAATTTGTATTAGAGAAAGAGAAATCAACCAGCCATATTACTGAGTTTTATGCCAATTAAAAGATACTGGTCAAGCAGTTTTATCAAATAAATTTTCTAGTATCCATTGGAATAAAACTCGTAATGTGAAACATAGATAAATTAAGTACGCAATAGTAAGATGGAATAGTGAGAATAAGAAAGGAACATATATAAAAATAATAATAACAGTGGTTTATAAATAGCAATAAATAGCACACCGTTTACAGTATGGTCCTATTGCCTCTTCTACTACTACTGCAAATTTTACTGCTTCTTCTCTTCATCAGGGTCAGCCTCTAAACATTGCTGCTTAAAAATTTCGATTGTACGAAAAATATTTTTAATCATTTCTGTGAAATCTCTTTGGACTTGTCAGTAATTAAATTTTCTTCATATTCTTCAGGATCTTCCTGCTGTGCATCTAAATTTAGTAGGTCAGAATCACTCAATTTCTCAGAATAATATTTAATTAACTTAGATTCATTTGAAAAGCCTCTAAAATCATTTGCACAATGTGCTTCCAAATGGCTCGCATATTGCTAGCAGTAATTTCATTAGACTTGCGACTTTATAACCAGGCTGAGATTTCTCTGATTTGGCCAGAAACGTCTTGGAAAACATTCGCTTCCAAAAATGGCCAGTTTCATCGATATCAAATATTTGTTGGTCACTACAGCCCCTTCTTCCACAATTTTTATCAAAATCTCTGGATAATTTGTGGCAATCTCCTTATCTACACTTGCAGCTTTGACTGTGATTAGAACATTATGTAAGTTATTTCTCTTTTTGAAACGCCCAAACCACTCAGCAGTAGCAATGGAATTCTTCTTTTCCATCATTGATAGTCCTTTCTTTCAAGGTTGCAAAGAGACTTAATGCTTTTGATTTAATAAGGTCAGGGGATCTGTTTTTGGTTACAATCTTCGATCCATGTAGAAAGAAGTCTCTCTAATTCAATCATTATAATACATTGATTTCGAGTACATGCATGATGAACTTGAAGCCGTCTTACCTTTCTCCTTGTATTCAACAGCTTTGCTTAAAATTGCTCTTATAGTTGATTCACCCATTTTTGTGTTCTTGTCCTACCTTGTTCATTTTTTATTATTTCAAGTTTTTCTTCTAATGAGATTACTTTTTGAATCATTTTCACACTTCCACTTTTTTGCTCATTAATTCTTTTATTCATGATGAAAGGTTGGGAAAATACTTTAAAATAAAAGAAAAAGTAAGGAAAACAATTGCAAAGGAGGTGCGAGATATGATCATCAATATGGTATGTAATTTATGCACAGTATAAATTTTGGCGGTAAATTTGGAATATAGTGTACATGGAAATAGCTAAGTATGCCATTAAAAACTTAATAAAATGTTTTGAATCGTAACTAAATTATTTCATCCTGGTGAGTGATTTTTTAAAATAGTTAGCCATAAAAATGTATTGATAACACAAAGGCTTCTGGGAATGATGCAGAGGACACTGACATGTAGAAGTAGGGAGATTCTTGTTCCATTGTATAAGGCTTTGATTAGGCCACACATGGACTATTATGCCCAGATCTGGTCACTGGGTTTTCAGAAGGATGAAGAGATATTGGAAAGGGTCCAAAGGAGACTGACTAAGGTAGTTTCTGACCTCTGGAATGTCAAGTATGAGGAATGATTGAGGAGATGTAATTTGCAGTCTAGTGGACAGGAGGAAGAGGGGAGATATGATAGAGACCTACAAGTTGGTAAGGGGTTGTTATAGGATTAATGCTGGAGAGATTCTGCATAAAATGGTGAGAGATATGGGGAGAACCAGAGGTCATCCCTGGAAACTATAAAGAGGGTGTGAGTAGGGGAGTGAGAGGCAGGTTTTTTTCATGCAGAGTTGTGAATGATTGGAATGCCTTGCCTGAGAGTGTGGTGTCTGCAAGCAGTTTGAATGTGTTTAAGACATGGTATGATGAGCTGTGTGTGTGATAAAAGGCCCTCCCAGATGAGTCTTTGACTCTGAGGTCTTGGGGTGGTAATAATAATAATAATAAAAGTAATAATAAAAATGTATAGATAGAAAATTTTTTAAATCTGTAACATTTATTTTTAAGATGTACATATATAGGCACAATAATCGAATTTGGGTATAGAAAAAAAATGACGCACTAATCGGAGACGCATTAATCGAGGGATTGCTGTACTTCTTAACCAATCTGATTTTTATTGAAAGTTTATTCACTTTGGTTATGCTATAAATTAAAGATGACAAGAAATTATATTCTCAGTTTCATCCTTTATCCAAGTGTAAACAAAGTTTGCGCATAAAGTCACTTCACGACTGGGTTACTTGTATATAGAGGCTAATGATTTCACATCAATTGATTTAGTATCCCATAATGCAGTGGCCATGTATAATGCTATGCATTATGGGAAGGGCCACTATCCAGACCAGTTTCGACCTTTATTGAGGTCTCATCTGATTTTTGAAACAAAAAACTGAAACTTGGATCTAAGTCTGGACTCTGGTTTTGTCATCTCTCCATCCATCTGCATAAAACTTCAGAATGGATTAAATGATTTTGATGACACCTGTGGGAAAAGTGTCAAGTAATTTTAATTTTTGCTAAAAATGAACAATAATAACTACAACTTGGCAATTTTATATGGTATGTACATTTCTTGTTTCAGTTTCACTATAACTCATCCTTATTGATAGTCTCAGATGGAATTTATAATCTGTCAACCTAATGCGTTTTCCAACAAAAGATGCTATTTATTAGCATTTCATACTTTTTTTTTTTGCGGGGGGGGGGGGGGGAAGAGAGGGGAGTATGGGAAAAGTTTGTGTTTTTATTCCTTGGATTGGAAGTTAAGTTCTGGCTTATAGTGAAAGACCAGAATTTCTTCACCAATAACAAATTTCTAGAAATACGAGAAGGCTGGCTATTTATAGCAAGTTTTAAAAGATCTGAGCAAAGCCTGTCTCAAATCTTTTATATGTAGACATGGTATACCCATGTCTTAGTATCTTCCCAGATCCAGTGGGAGCTGGACATTATAACAATTCATTATTTGTTATAATAATGAACAGCTAATTCTAACTTGATCTCAAATAATGGCTGGAACCAGTCTGGATTTCAACCCTTCCCATAATAGATACCAATGTACACATCTGAAAGGATGCTTGAAGCCAACAGCCTCTATACATAGAAGTACCCTAGCTGTGAAGATACTTCACGTGCAAAATTTGTATGCTTGCATTTGAATAAAGGATTAAACAAGAATATAGTTTCTTGTCAAGTATAATTTATTAATCATATTAATTCATTGTTTCCACTTCTGTACAGAGTCAAAGATTTTTAGGTGGCTCTTGGAGATCATCTTAAATGCAAGAACAATATCCAGTGGCCAGACAGACTGGTCATTTGCACAGCTTTAGATGTTCATTATTTGTTATAATAATAACGAACAGCTAAGTCTAAGTTGAATAACAGCGAATAGATCTCTTTATTACCCCAGCACAGTTTGAGAATACATTTCATTAAGTAGTAATATATGGAGTTAAAGACAAAACAAACCTTTTGAATGCTGAGGAGACAGTACTTGCGAGATGTTTATGCTAACAAAGATTCAGAATGTATGATTAATAGGAGCAGTTATTCAAGAAGTTTTGTTGATTGGTGTGCAAGGTTTGTCAAATAAGAAAGGGTATTGAAAGGTACTGTCATCAGTAAAACTGTGGAATGGAACTGTGGTCAAATGAAGATAACTGATGTATTAATTAAGTTAAGGGGATAATAAATCCCTCATTATTTTAAAGCTGGATACGAAACTCGGAGATCGAAATTTAAGAGTTTCATGCATGAAACTCTTAGATTTCGATCTCCGAGTTTCGTATCCGGCTTTAAAACAATGAGGGATTTATTATCCCCTTAACTTAATTTACGCCCCCAGAAAAATAGCCTCTTGGCTCTTTATCATAACTGATGTATATCAAATTACCATCTCCAACTGGATGAAGGAAAACAGTAGAGGAAAGAAGTCTTATGTTACCCTACTATTAGTAGCAGCCTGAGGATTAAGTTCCATGCATCATCATATGTGTTAACCAGGAAAAAACAACAACTGGAAACCCAGTTGCAAAAGTCAGAAGTCTAACTAATGTGAAGATAAGACAGATTATTAATAGGGTTGTATCAAATGTGATATGTTGTAAGGATAAAGAGGGTATTCATTTTCAGACGATACAAGGCATGTCCATAAAGTAAATAAATCCATAAAGTTGGGTCAAAAAAAAACTGGTGAAAAAGAAAAAAAAAGATTATATGCTAAAATACCTACATACATACATCAATTTTCTACATAGTCCTCATTGACTTCCATGCATTTCTGGTATTGTAGCCCAGCTTCTTCATACCTGCATCAAAAAAAGTCTGCTGCCACTGAATTCAACCACTGAATCACACTGTTCTGCAGTTCCTCATCTTCTTCAACTCACAGAGATGGGAGTTACTGCTTCATATGCAGGAACAAGAGGTAGTCACTGGGCATGAGGTTCGGCTGTAGGGTGGGTGGTTGAAAACTTCTCACCCAAACTTCTGAATTTGCTGGACAGTTTGAGCTTAAGTGTGAGCTCATATATTGTCATGAAAAAGCATGAACCCTGACAACAGCATTCCTTGTCTTTTGTTCTGAATCGCTCATCTGAGTTAATCCAGCATTTCAGAGTATGCATCAGCATTAACTGTGAGAAAATCAATGAGCAAGATCCCTTTTTGGTCCCAGAAGACAGTTGCCATCATTTTTTTGACTGATGGCGCCTGTTTGAATTTTTGCTTTTGGAGATGATGAATGGTGCTAATGATGATGAATAAAGTTATGTAATTGTGAAATGATGATTCTAAAGAATTTTCATGTTCACTCTTTCCACCAAATCATCTGTCACCACACTTGGCCAGCCACTGCACTCTTCATTGTGAACAATGTCGTGCCCTTCTTTAAACAAATGATGGCGTTGCTTAATCTTACTGTCACTCATTATGTTAGGTCCTTCAACCTTACTATCATTTTCAGCCAACAAAAACTGTATTCACGCCACGACCCTCGCAACTGGCAGGAATTTTTATCACAGCACTTGTTATGAATTCTTTGTAGAAGACAACAAACAATAATGTGACAAAAGTAAAATGATCAACATCTAGCTAATGAGTAATTTTATGCTATCATGCAAGCCCAAACCCTCTCCCTCATATCATATTTGGCAGTAAATTCTGAATGAACCATACTTTCTGGATGGGCCTCTATAAACGAGAGGATCCTTTCTCGTTTAACAGTGGTTGAATACACATTAGTAGCTGTTTACAATTTGAAATTTTCAGGTAGCATAGAGGTTGATTGCCAATGAATTTCTTTATCACTTTAGGAAGAATTGAAGTTAGAGTAGAAGGATGGTAATTTGATGGTAAAGATTTGTTGTTGGTCTTCAAAATATGTGAGATAGAGGCTAATTCCATCAGGATACATATAGTGGAACAAGGGAGTATAGGTAGCACAAAACAGGAGTAAATTCTGGGAAAAAAAACCTAAACCAAAACAACAGCAAAAACTTTCTGCCAACAAGTTCAAAGGACCAAGAGACTTTTTGGTTCTAGATGGACCAGATTTTTCTAATTTTTTACAAAATATATTAATTAAAAAAAAAAAAAATGCAAAAGAGGTGGAATCACGGACAAAAGTCAAATCTTTAGCAAGAAACCAGAATGCAAAACTGCCAGTTTAATGTGACATAAGTTTCTTGATTTTGTTTCTTTTGTAATCAGTTTTGAATGTTCTGAATAATGATAATTTACTTGCAATCACTTCAAAATTTTAACATAAAAGATAAGGAATCTGGAGAATGATGAAAGCCAATAATAAAATATGCTTGATTGTATTTAAAAATGTAACATTTGTATAAATAAAATATATAAAAATCAATTTTTATATAAAAATTCAGGTGTGTGTGTGTGTGTGTGTATATACAGTATATATATATATATATCAATAAAATCACAAAAATATCTGTACAGTGAAACCGAATTATGTGAGATAGTATGTTTTAAAAATCAAAAAACACCAGATACATTTGAAGAATCTGATAAATCTGACTGAGTGCATATGGCTCAGGTGGACAGCTGTATTCATTTAAGAAATGAGAGCAGCCTATTAAAATGTGGTGAATGGCTAAAACTGGTGAAGAATACTTACACAGATATTTCATCACTCCTCAATAGGTAGGAGTGTTGAAAGACCACAGGTTATTGGCATTGGTGAATCATGGCTGACTGTAGATGATATAGCTAGTGGGATTGAATGCGATGGGTATAGTGTGTTCAGGAATGACAGGGAGAATAAAATGGGAGGAGGAGTATTGTTGATGATAGCTGATGAGCTGCAGCCAAGGAGAATAGAAGTTGAATTGCAGGATAGAGAAAAGAGCACATTTGAGGCCATTTGGTGTGAGATTGTGGCTAGCAGAACAAAATATACAATTGGGTGCTGCTATAGACTAGGTGATGGAAAAGATGGTGGTGACAGTATGCACAAGCAAATAGAAGAAATGAGTGGAAGGAGGGTAATTATTATGGGAGATTTCAACTATGGTCGCATTGATTGGAGTGAGGAGAGGACACACGGGAGGCAGGAATTGGATTTTATGTGGTTATTAAGGGATAACTATCTGCGACAGCATGTAATGGAAAATACAAGGGGTCAGAGAGTGCTTGACCTAGTAATTACATCTGAGGATTTGGCTGTAAAAAATATGACCACATTGCTAACAATTGGTGAGAGTGATCATAGGGTCTTGACTTGGGAGGTAGCTAAAGGTGTGGAATTTACAATTAAGACAGGGTACATGTAGAATTATAGGGCTGGAAAGTATGACAAGCTTAGGAGTTTGATTGGTTCAATGTAATGGCATGTACAACTGCATGGACTAGAAGTTGATAGTTCATGGGAGGCAGTTAAGAAGTGTTTGCATGAAGCAATGGCTGACTGTATACCTAGAGTCCGAATAATAAATCAAGTAGGGATTAAATGGATGAATAACACCATTAAGCTTGAGCTGCAAGGAATTTAAGGAGAAAGGTGACCGGCAGGCACACGAACGGCATAAAGCGCAGGTCAGAAGGGTAACGAGTGTGGTAAGAAAAGCAAAAAAGGATTACGAAAGAACATTGGCCATGCAGGCTAAAGAGAATCCTAAACAGTTTTTTCGATATGTTGCAAGTAAAAGGAAAAATGTATATGGTAGAATGATTTTAAAGAATGCCGATGGTAGGGAGGTAACTGAAGCAGTGGATATAGTTGAGTTACTGAGTGAGCACTTTGCAAGAATATATCATCCAGGTGGTGACATTGCAGAAACGAATGAGCCAGTAGATCATATGGGAATTGTGGTGAATGAAGTGGAGGTGAGTAGTCTACTGCATAACCTCAATGTCAATACATCTGTGGGATTGGATGGTATACCAGCTCGTGTCGTATGAGAAGCGGCTAAAGAATTGTCAGTACCCGCGACCGTTTTGTTTAATTTGAGTCTCGGGTCTGTGTTAGTCCTGAGGGGGTGGAAAGGGGGGAAAATAGTTCCACTGCATAAAGGTGGTTCCAAGACTGCTGTTGTAAATTACCAACTGATTAGCATATCAGCAATCATTGTCAAGGCCTTAGAGAAATTAGTCAAGAAAAGAATACAGGATCGGATAGATGAAAATGGGATATTGTATGGGGGACACATGGTTTTGTGAAGGGTAGATCATGCCTCAGTAACGTGATGACGTTTTATAACACAGTGACGGCTGAACTGAATAAGGGTAATGGGTTTACAGTGATTCTACTGGACCTTGCCAAGGCCTTTGACAGGATACCACATGGAACCCTAATCAGTAAACTGGAGCAGATGGGGATGGATATAAGGTTGGTGAGATGGATAGGAGGGTGGTTGATGGAGAGATACCAGAGTGGTTTATTCAGGAGTTGAGTCTAAAAGATGGCTTGTGACTAGTGGTGTGCCGCAGGGCTCTGTTCTTGGACCACTGCTTTTCAATTTGTTCATCAATGATATAGGAAAGGATCTGAGAGGAAGTGCTCACTTGTTTGCTGATGATGCAAAATTGGGTAGAGCAATTGTGAGTACACAGGATTTCAAACTTTTGCAGGATGATTTGAATAGTTTGGAGGACTGAGCTAAGGAGAATGGATGTCAATTTAATGTGCAAAGTGTAAGGTTATGCACTTTGGGGTGAAAAGATTAGCAGCAGTATATCACATTGGTGGAACCGTACTCCAGGAGATTGACGAGGCCAGGGATTTGGGAGTGTTGGTGGATAGGGAGTTGAAGTTTAGGAGGCACATCGCAAAAGTGGCTAAATCAGCTCATCAAATCACTTGGTTGCTGAAAAGTACTTTAACAAGCAGAGACAAACAGGTTATTGTTCCTCTGTATCGAGCCTTGATAAGACCTCATCTAGACTACTGTGCCCAGATATGGGCACCAGGGTTTCTTCTTGATGGGGAGGAGGTGGAGAGGATCCAGAGACGAGTGACCAAGATGATAGCAGGTCTATGGAATGAACCTTATGAGAACAGGTTAAGATTTGTGGGTATTGGTTGATAGGTGGAAAAGGGGTGATATGATTGAGACATTCAAATTACTGAAGGGTTTCTATAAGATTAATTCATAAGATATTTTTGAGAATAGAACTGGGAAGACTAGGGCCATACATGGAAGCTGGGCAAGAGTGTGGTTAGCAAGGGTGTTAGAGCTAATTTTTTTACTTGGAGAGTGGTGAATGAGTGGAATAAGCTGCCAGAGTCTGTTGCGGGTGCCATGACTGAATGAGTTCAAGGCGAGGTATGATAGATACTGTGTGAATAATAATAAATTTAGTTTAATCCTTTATCCAAGTGTGAGCAAACAAAGTTTGCACCTGAAAGTATCTTCAGGACTGGGGTAAGGTGGTACAACATCAGGGCACTCCTTGCAAAGGAGTGCCCTGATGTTGGAGTGGGGTGTGAGATGTTGGAGTGAGAGTAGGGTGCCCTTGCACCCTACTGGGGTAAGGTGGTTGTACCACCTTACCCCAGTCCTGAAGATACTTTCAGGCACAAACTTTGTTTGCTCACACTTGGATAAAGGATTAAACTAAATTTATTATACTCTAACCAAGTGAAAAATAAACTTTCAATACTGTGTGAATGTTGAATTGTTGTTCATGACATGATGTTAGGGCCTCCCTTGATGAGTCTATCGACTCCTTGGAGTTGCCCGTAATAATAACAACAACATTTGGCCTCCATTTAGTCAGAGACTCATTGTGGGAGGTACTCACTATTGCATACAATGCTCATCCAACCGTGTCTTAAACTGATTTAATGTGTCCACATCCACAACACACTCAGGCAATGCATTCCACTCACCAACCACCCTTCATGCAAAGAACTTACTTCTCACTCCTTTGCTCACACCCTCCTTATACAGTTTCCAGCAATGGCCTATTGTTTTACTCCCCTCTCCCATTCTATGAAAAATCTCTTCCATGTCTACCTGATAATAACCCCTGACTAGCTTATACATCTCAATCATATCCCCCCCCTCTTCCTCCTATTCACAGGTGTACGTACAGAAATTTCTCAAATATCGAAATCGCTATCTCAAAATGGTTATCCTCTGACATAGTCAACAAATTGCTTTATAAAAATAACCTCCAACAACAAAGGTTAGCAACTCAGTACGTTTCATCCGTAGTTATCCCCTATGTTGGTTCAGTCTCCATTAGACAGTTTTAAGATCCCCTAAAGACAGTGTTCCATTTTTCAAATATGCAGGTGTTTATAGAATACCATGCACTTGTGGACTTTCCTACATAGGCCAAACTTCAAGAAGCCTGGAAATTAGACAGAAGGAACACGTTGGAGATGTAAATCACAACAGAACCGATACCTCAGGTTTGGCGCATCACTTCTCAACTTCTAACCACGCAATAGATTGGGAAAACAGCTCAATGCCATATATAGAATGCCGAACATTCAAAGAAGCAGGCAGTGGTCCTACGAACAGGAAATAACCTGAACAGAAATCAAGGAGCAGTATTGAAAGATACATGGAAACATCTGATTAATTCATTAAGTATAACGGAATTACAGTACGCTAAAAACTATGTAATGCGTATTCACAATGATGACTGAAGCATCTTGCTACATGCATACATTGTCACGAGAGCTGTTAAATTTGGTTGCCTAACCGTTGGAAACGGTTACTGTATTCTTTCGTTTTTTTTGCATTTATTATTATTTTTACTTTTTTCAGTCTTGACAAAGCTAGACAGCATGCTAGCAAAACTAGTCGGCGTTTTTGTACATATGTGTATTAAACCGATGGTCTTATAAATAGAATAAGTTTTTGTGTCTCAATCATACCCCCACCCCCCTCTTCCTCCTATTCACAGGCTCTGCAACTCACATTCTCTCAATCTGTCCTCGTACTCCACATTCCAAAGACCATTGACCACCTTTGTGAATCTTCTCTGTACCCTTTCCAACATATCGTCACCATGAAAACCTGGCAACCAAATCTGTGACAATAATACGTATGAAGCCTGATCAAGGCCTTATACAATGGAATCACAACCTCTCTATTTCTGCATGTCAGGGTTCTCTGCATCATTGCCATTATTTGATGTGATGTCCTCACAACTTGTGCAATGTGGCCCCTGAATTTCAGGTCCTCCTCCACCATCACTCCTAGATCTTTCATCTCCTCTACTTCTGTTAAAGTTTCCCCACCAAGTGTACACTTTGCATCCCATCGTTGCTTACCAAATTTCAAAACCTTACACTTGGCAACATCGAACTGACAGTTTTACTTACCTGCCCATTCATGCAATCTGTTCAACTCCTCTTGTAAGGCATTAACATCAGCCTGACTATGCATTGCTCTCCCCAGTTTTGCATCATCTGCAAACAGCTGGATATCACTAGTTAAACCCGACTCAATATCATTAACATACAAATTGAACAACAATGGTCCCAAAACTGACCCCTGCGGCACACCACTGGTGACCTTTCTCTTTCGAGATACTGCATCACCCCCATATACCACTTTGATACTATCTGACAGCCAGACATTGATCCAACACAGAAGTCTGATTATTCAATCCCATCTGTTTCAATTTATTTAAGAGCTTGTCATGCAGCAGTCTATCAAAAGACTTTGCAAAATCCAAGTACACTACTGTATATGCATCTCCTCTGTCCAAGGTATTTGTCACCTTGTTATAGTACATAAGTCAGTTAGTGAAACATGATCTCCCCTTAATAAACCCATGCTGATAACCACAGAGAATACTGCTGTTATCAACCCATTTCTGTATCCTACTTCTCACCAATCTCTCCAAGACCTTCACCACAACTCTAGATATACAGACAGGCCTATAATTTGAAGATATAGCCTTATCACCGCCTTTATGCAGTTGAACAATTTTACCCTCCTTCCACAACCTTGGAACCTGTGCTGTTGCAAAACTCTTATTAAACAGGCATGCCAATGCTACTGCTAGTACCCTGGAACATTCCCTTAAGATGCGTGGTGATATGTCATCAAATCCTATCGTCTTATTAACATCAAGGTTATTTATTTCCTCAAAATACCTCCTGCTCACTCACAATTAAGCTATCCTCTCCTATATCCTCTAGTTCCTCATGACTCCACCCTGATCAGGATGAAATACTTATAAATTGATCACTGAATCCTCAACAATGTCTTCTGCAGCAGTTACCATTCTACCACTTTCATTCCTTAACTTCATCTTTCCATGATCATTCTTCCTTCTACTTGCCAAATATCTAAAAAACTCCCTATGATTTTTCTTAGCCTGATTTGCCAATTTCTGCTCATACTCTACTTTTGTTTTCTTTACTAACTGCATCACTCCCCTGGCTTGTTCTTTATATTCTTCACGTGACTGATTACCATTATTCATCTTGCACTTCCTGCAAAGTACTTTCTTTATCCAGATTTCATGCTTAAGCTCCACATTCATCCATTTTACACCTATTGATGCTGTTATGTATTTCTTTGTAAGTTCCCATGCAGCATTTATTCCTTACTGCTCAACTCCTCATTCTATGTCATAGCTCGAAGTTGTCTCCTAAGCTTGTCATAATCACCAGCCATATAATTCCACATATATCTATCCTGTCCTCGAAAAAGCCTGCATATGGCTAGCCACAACACAGGTGATTACTTCATGATCACTTTCACTAACTGGAGCAAAATGTGAATCCCTTTCAACAATTACATCCTCTGATGAAATGATCAGATCTAGAACGCTTGATCCTCGCGTGCCTTCCTTTACGTGCTGCCTGAGATAGTTATCTCTCAAGAACTCGAGAAATTAACTTTCCTTATTATCAATTGCTATCTCTTCATTCCAATCTATACCACAATAATTAAAATCACCCATAATAATTACCCTTCCTTTGATCACTAATCCAAGTTGTTTATACATTTCTTCATCACCACCTTCCACATTCCCAGGCCTACAGCAACATCCAACTAAATATGTCTTCCTCTCAACCTCTACATTACACCACACTGCCTCATAACCATTGCCACTATTTCCTCCTTTCATGTCTACCTTATGTGGACTTAATTCCCCCACTATCATCAGCAGCACTCCCTCTCCCTTCCTGTCCTTTCTATCCTCACGAAAAATACTGTACCCTTCCATTTCTATTCCCGTTACGATATCATGTGGTAATCTATCAAACGCTTTTGCAAAGTCTAAGAATATCACTGTATATGATTCTCTATTATCTAACACACTCATCACCTTATCATAAAATACAAGTAAATTACTTAAACAGGACCTACCCTTTACAAATCCATGCTGACCATAATAGAGAATGCTATATCCATCAACCCAATTCTGTATTGTATTCCTTACCAATCTCACCTTGACCACAACTGCAGTTATACAGATTGGACTATAGTTGGAGATTTCTGTCTTAGAACCATGCTGTGGAATGGTACTATTTTGCCTTCTTTCCACTCCTTAGGAATCCTACCCACTGCAAGACTTTCATTAAATAACCAGGTCAAGGGCATAACATCTAACCCAACCAACATCTGATACACCTGTTTCCTTCACTTCCAATTCTCCTAATGATTGCCTCTCTTCTATATACAGGGTGTTCGGGATAAATTTGACAGTTTCGTAAGGAAAAAGAAAATCTTCTTTGTATCTATTAAATTTAATGAATTGACAAAAAAAACATTACAGGCAGAGTTAATTACAATACTATCAACAAGATTTACTCAAAATAACCACCATTAGCATCGATCACAGTTTCAATTCTGCTTCGGAACCTCGAACAAGCTGATGCTACAGTCTCCCTGGGAAGGGCCGCAAAAACTGTTTTAATTTTATCCATTAACTGGGCTTTTGTATTACTGGAAGTGCGATTGGTGTCTTTTTCAACTGCGCCCCATACAAAATAATCCATGGGGTTAAGGTCTGGGGAGTTTGGAGGCCAAACATTTGGACTGGTGAAGTCGTAGAAATTTTCAGACAACCATTTTTGACTTTTCCCAGAGGTGTGGCAAGGGGCCGAATCCTGCTGCCATACATACGGCCTACCATTGGCTACCCTTGTTATCCAGGGCTTGACTACAGTTAGCAACTCCACGAACAAAGCCCGAATTCCAATGCCAGGGTTCTTCAACACCTGTTCCTGCAGATTTGCGAGGAATTCTGCTGTACGAACGCAATCAGATCGTCTGCTAGGGATCTTTCTTCTTGCTACATCCTCGTAGTCACCATTGCAAGTCTCTAGTTCATGCCTGATTGTTTTTACTGTATTCAGGGAGCATTGGGCAGCAGTCGTAATATCCTTATTTTGATGGCGGGCACGAATCATCATGATACAAGTTATTCTCTTCCATGATTCAGGTGGGTTCCAGCTATCCATCCTTTCTGACATCTTGTATATGAATGAAGAAGGGTCCAAACTTTTAAATGAAGAGAAGTGTGTGTTAATACATGTAACTTACGGAAAAATATAATTAATTATAAATATGTCAAATTTATCCCGAACACCCTGTATTGTACCAGATCATTTATACCAGTATGATATATGCTGATAAAGTGCTCGTTCAATAATTCCACCATATCCTTTGCAGCTGTTGGTCTACTGCCATGACCATCCATTAGTGTTAATCTGCCATAATTATTCTTCCTCTTGCTTGCCATGTAATGGAAAAATTCCCTTGAGTTAACCTTGGCCTGACCAGCCAATCTCCTCTCATACTGCACCTTTTCTTTCTTTACCATGCTCGTCACCTTTTTAGCCTGCTCTTTATACTCTTCATGGATCTGATCACCACCAACTATCTTGTACCTCCTCCATAACATTTTCTTTTCTAGCACAGCTTGCATGATTTCACTGTTCATCCATTTCACTCCCACTCTATTTACTTGCTTAATCCTCGGTATGCAGTCATACGCTGCTTTTGTCAGATACTGCCTTGTGAGTTTCCATGCATTGTCAACATTTTCCCCGCTCAGCTGAGCTACTCAATGTACTAATGCTAACTGACTACAGAGCTTCCTATAATCACCTGCTTATACTTCCACACGTATCCATTTTTGGTAGTGACCTTTCTTGTTTCATCACTTCCCAAACAAGTACCACATGATCACTCTCACCAACTCTTAGCAGTCTCAACATTTCATTAACAACTACATCTTGTGAAGTTATCACCAAATCCAAAACATTAAAGCCTCTAGTTGCTTCAATCACATGCTGCTTAAGATATTTATCTAGAAATTCCACAAACTCGCTCTCCTTGTTCCCATACACTATCTCCTCCTTCCAGTCTATATTCCTGTAATTAAAGTCTCTCATCATGATCACCTTTTTATGTGCCCAACTAATTTGCCTAAACATTTCACTATCAGTATTCTCTACATTCCCTATCCATCTCACCAACCTTACATCTGTGTATAAACATAACAACCACTGTGTGTTTGAGTCTTCTACCAGCACCAACATTCTCTATTCTAGCTGCTATACTACACCTCTCTCTCTCTTCAGTTTGACCACTCCTGTTTCTGATGCTGACTGTGATTTCCATTCTTACCTGTCCCATCCTCACTTTTATGCATTCCATCACCTTGAGCTGCTGTAACCACATCTTCAACCTCATATCCACCTTCCTACTGCTGCACAATCTGTTGATTTGTGCTATCCTGTTTTACAGGTAGACTCTGATCATTTGCTACATTAACTTCTTGACTCTGTGCCTTCTCAAACAATAGCCTTTCTAAATGCCCAACACCAAACCCATTCATATGTAATACATCAGCTTTATACCATTTGAACTTCCCTTCAAATTCACTCCACAGATTTACAAATTGAACCCCCTTTGGCTCACACAACTCAGCCATCTTACTATTCATTATCTCCGCTCTCCTTCTCATTTCACTGTTATCACATCTGGGCAACACACCTACGACTTTCCCAACAACACTATTCTTCTTTACCTGCTGCAACACTTTCCTCAAGTTTCTATCAACATTCTTCTTCTTCCCAACTAAGTCGTTTGTGCCCACAACTACCACTAATTTTGACGCCTGGTATTTCCTTTTCTGCAACACATCAGTTATTGCTTTATTGTTCTACCAGGAAAGCATGCTTTGTGCACTTTATTAGTAATCACATCTCTAATGATCGAGTTCCCATACACTGATATATGACTATCCTTTGATTCGTTCTTTATAAGATTAACTTCTTCCTTCTCCTTATCAGCCAATCTCTCCTTTAGCTGTTTAATATCCTCTTCCAGATGTTCATTTCGCTTTTCATTTTCACAAGCTCCTGCCGAAGCTCTTCTACTATGGTCCCGATGTTTGCTCCCTTTTCTAATCGCTCTAATCTATCCAGACACTTTTCACATACATTAATGCTTTCCTTCTTCTCGTTTACCCAAACAGTCCACAGATCTTTCACATTTTTCAGTGCATACATATAGCAGTTTTCACAACGCATTCACTGTGAAAAATCCAAGGCAAAGCCAGACTTTCGTACAGAAGCCTTCCGTGCTGCTGATGTACGTTTCTTTATGGACGCCATCTTTAGAAGCTGAAGTAGTACAACACAATATAAACAAGAAAAAATTTCAACACCACCACCACCACTAAGGACACTTGTATCCAAACTGAAAAAAATGCAGCACAATTTGCGACAAAAAGCCACACTATATTATGAATTAAAACACATGTAAAAAAAAAAAAAAATTATTTACTTTTATCTATTTCTTCCTTGATGCAAGGGCACCATCAGGAAGAAAAGAAAATATCAGATGACAACATTCAATACTCACAGTCATGTATTATAAGTTTACTTATGTCTCAGTCGAGTAAACAGTAAACACTAGAGTTCAAGAGAAACAGTCGTTAGTATTTTGTAATTCAAATACAGAATTACATAAATCATTGAATAAAAATGAAAAAAAAAAAAATTATTTACTCTCAGTAGAACAACACGTCTTGCCAACAGTCTTGCAAAGTCAACAAGAACAGGGTATTTAATAAAAACCAAGCAAGGATATGGTGTTATAAATTTATCCTTGTTGGATAAGAGAAAAGAAGCCAGTTTATTAAACTTGCAAAGAATCCATGCTATTTGTTCTGATGTTCCTTTAAGAAAGGGGATATTGCTACTTTTTATATCTATACATCTGGTGTGGGATATATTTATTGCTGATTTTCTGAATAGTAGCAAGCTTGTATTCCACGAACAGTGATGATTTTGTTTAATTCTTACAAAAAGGAATCATTTGAACAGTTGGAGTAACCTTGAATGTATCAGTTTTGATAATACCTGTCTTCCGTGATGGATGTATCTGCCAATAAAGGAAGGGTTTCAATAAACCAAAAACTGACCACCACCTTGCAGAAGTGAATTATTAAAGCACTCAGAAAGGGAAGACATTAGATTCATGTCCAAATAGTGAACTTGATACAAGAGTACGTGGAATTTATTTTTTTGTCAAGAAATTGTAGTAATGGATGTGACCAAACTGAAAAAAAGAATATCTACAAAGAGAAGCCAAATATAAGTAAAATAAACAGTACTGAAGAGTTGACTCTCCATATGCTCTATAAAATAGTCAGCCAAAACTGACCCTCAATCTTCTTGTACATATTATTGTACCCTGTGAAATAGCCTGCATTAATGGTGAATTTCAGTAAGTTAACAATATCCTTAGGGAAATATAAGAAATTGAGTTTCTTGGAGTGGTGTACTGATAAGAGAAAATACATCAAAAGGAAAAAATTGTTTCATCCACCAAACATATCTTTGAAGTCAATGCTGTTTTTAACATAAAAATTATTGTGACCAGTAAAGTTTAAGGAGAGTGGAAAGATATTTAACAAGACTGTACCAGTCATCTATAGAGCAGTGATAGATAATCTTCTTTATGCACCTTGGGAAGATCATAGATCAAGAATGAGTATGATGAATCTGTAATTTATTAATAGTGAATATATTCCAAGAATGCATTTCATTCAATAATATAATTGGCTTTGAGGTTTACGATTATACTCCATACTATTTATCACACTAGTGTCATGACCTTTATCAGATCATTTCTAGTGATGATAGTATTACTGTTGCCGTACAAAGAACTTGCAATTCTGAAGAGGTGGTGGTTTAGCTTTAAATAGAATCTGGACAACTTCAAACCTTAATTTGTTTCATCTGCATATGATTCTCGTATGCTTTTTTTTCTCACACTTACCATAATTTTCAAATATGGTATCCATCTTTTTATAAAACATTCATCTAGTGTGAATGCTTAAGAAGCTATAAATGTTAAGCTGTTTATCCACTCCTCTCAACAAGGAGGCTACTTCACTCTAATTTCTCAAATTTGCTAATATAAGCTTGCATTTTATGCAATCTCACTTAGCTGAGGCTAATGAAATTGTAGAGATCAAATCAAAATGTACTTGGCTAATGCCAATTTTTGAGGAATTTTAAATCTCTATAATTGGAGCATTATTTGAAAAGAACTGCTTCTTGGTTTGCTGCAATGGCTATTAATAAAACTAAGTCTGTTACAGTTTTGTTAATAGATTCTATACAAAGCTAAACCTCCTCCTCCTCTGAATATACTCAGAGCTGCAAGCTCTTTGTTCCTTGCACAACAACAATAATATTGTCATCACCAGATCATATAAATGTAATGCCACTTATGTGATGAATACTAATATAACCATAAACTCAATATTCTACTTACAGATAGATCTACTTATGGTAAATCAGTAGAGATCCAACTTAAAGCAAATTAAAAAAAAAATCGCTGGATCAGGTGCATATTAGGATTACCTCTATTGCTGATAAATTATGGATTCATCATGCTCGCCATCAATATATATCAAGTCTTCACCAAGGGGCACAAAGAAGATTATCCAGTATGTGCTATAGTCGAGTGCACTATCTCTACTGCATATTGTTCTTGCAAAATATCTTTCTAGTCTCTTTTGAAACTTTACTGGTCACAGCAGGTCTCATGTTGAAACTTTACTGGTCACAGCAGGTCTCATGTTAAAACTTCAAAGATACTGCCTTCAAAGATAAAATTAAAAATTGTTTGCTGGACAATGAAACAATGTTTTCTTTTGATGCAGTTTTCCTATTCACCAATACCATTCCTGAAAACTCTTCATATTCTTATATGCCAATTTCACTGATGATATTCTTAACTTATTTAAATTTGACATAAACATGAGTTATCTGAATTGGCAAAAGCAAGGATCATCAAAACAAATAGCATAGGTTTCTTTGCAAGTTTAATATATGCACCATCTTCACACTATTTCAGAAACTGTCCTCTTTTCTACTATTCAGATCAGTCATCAGTAGATCCAAATCTGATTTCATGAAGGCAACCAGCAGAAAACTCACCTCCTGTCCAAATGGAAGCCATGCTTTCTGGTCACTTGCTAAGACCAATGGACACAACTTCTGTCCTCCTGAACTTCGACTTCTGTCTAAACCTGATGGCACCACTGTTACTTCACCCAAAGATAAAGCTGATCTCCTGGCATCACTCTTTTCCTCAAACTTCTGCACTGATGACCAAGAAAAATCACCTCCTACCATACTGGAACCCAAGCACCATATGCCTCTTAGTTTTTTGACAAAAAAGTCGTCAGAAAACTGCTAAATAACTTGGATACTAAAAATCTTCTGGTTTTGATGGCATCTCCCCAATTGTTCTCAAACACTGTGCTCTAGAGTGAACACCCATCCTACATCATCTCTATAATTTATTATACATATCTGGTACTTATCCCAATGCATGTAAGTAATCACATATCCATCGTATTCCAGAAAACAATGATAGACGTCACTGTCAAACTACTGACCAATTGCCATCACCTCTGTCCTTTCTAAAATATAATGGAAAAAGTTATCAATAGCTAAATCCTCCACTACTTGGTGGCCCATGAATTAATCAGCAACTACTGGTACAGATTCCATCATTCAAGATCCACAGCTGCTCTTGGAGCTTACATCCCCCACCACTGGACATGAGCCATGGAAAGGTTTGGAAAAACTTGTGCTGTCGGCCTCGACATTTTCAAAGCTTTTGACCGTGTGTGGCATCGAGGCCCAATAAACAAATTGCCATCCTTCAATCTCCCTCCGTAATTGGGTACCAGCTTGCTCTCTGGTTGTTATCTGCAAGTCATGATGGATGGCTCACTCTCTTCGAGCTTCACCACCAATGCTGGAGTGTCTCAAGGCTCTGTGCTATTACCTACTCTCATTCTCCTGCACATAAATGACCTACTCACAATAACTGCTAATCCCATTCACAACCTTACAGATGATAGTACTCTCCAGTCATGCTGCCCATTTGACAAATTATGCAGTACTCTGACATCCCAGGCTACAAGATAATCTACATACTATTCTCCAATGGGGCGAGAACAATCTTATGTTCAATGCTGCCAAAACACAGTCTTGCCTTTTTCTCGCACAAAAGAGATCCCAGCTCATGTACCCTTACCCTCAGTAATACACAAATCACCAGACAAGATCAAATCTCTTTGCTTGGACTAACATTTACCTCTGGTTTTTCCTAGCATAAACACATCACATCACAACCTTCTCAGCATCCAAGAAACTTAGCATTCTCTTTTGATCAAGAGCCTATTTTACACCCAACTGATTCTTCACTATATACAAAATCCCAAATCCATCCATGTTTAGAAATTGCTCACATGTTTGGGGTGGTGCATCTAAAACTTCTCTTAAAATCCTTGATGCCATCCAGAGGTGTGCAATTAGACTCATAGATGATCCCTCTTTTACACTTACTTTGACCTCTCTCTCTCTCACAGTGTTTTAGCACTGTCTATTCTACAAGTACTTCCACAGTCACTGCTCCAGTGAATTGGCAACCATCATTCCTCTACTTTACTGTTGCATACAAGAGCTGCAGATGCCCAGCATCCCTGTACAGTGAAACTGCAAACACATTGAACTTGCTTCTATTCATCCTATATTGTTCCACCCACCTTTGTCCTCTGGAACAGCCTTCTTCAAGAAGTATTCCCCAAACAACTGGAACTCTTGGAGGGGGGAGGGGAAAACCCTATCTTGGTCCTCACATCACAGCACTGATGCCCCTATAGGTTCCTTCTTGTGTATGGGATCAATATAAAAAATTCAGCACAACCCACAGTCACAGCTGACCTTACAACACCAGGATTTTTAATTGATAGATGGGGAGGTTTCGAGAGACTAGAGCTCTTAAGGGGAGTAGAAGGCAACCTTTATATTCTGTTGTCCTAGTAGACCTGATCTTATTTGTGAATGACTGTATATAAGGGAGAATCACTGTTCCTCTGAAATCTTGTTTTTCATGTTGATCCAACTGCCTGGGAGGTTGGTATAGAATTTTGCTCACCAATGAACTTACACATTACTTTCTGCCAGAAAGAAATGCCCAGTGTTTTCATTGGATTCCTCTAAACTGAGAAATTTAGTGTTCTGTTGATACTTCAAGTGCATCTAAAAATGGTAATGACCATCTCTAGACTTCCAATTCAGGAGTGAATTCAATATGAAGATGATTATAATTCATGTATGTAATGAATATGTCATTGCCATATTTGAGCCAAACTTTAGGTACTGTTCCCTGGTACTGTAAGGCTTTCTCTTTGAACCACTCCACAAATTAACAGAGTAGAAAGGGAAGAACCCATTGCCATTTAATACAATGTCTGAAGAGATTTATCATGTCTAGTGGAAATAGGTCCCATAGCAACTGTATGGGTTCTACTTTCAGAATATTAGTGAACAGGTTAATGTCTAGGCTTGCAAGTACAGTAGATCGGTAGGTTATATTGCACGTCTCTGGTGCACTCTATGAAATGCGAAGTATTCTTTATAAAAAAACATCTTGCCAATGTGAACAAATCATAGCAAACTCATTAGACACTTGGAACAGTAATGAAGTTATAAAAAACCTTGCATCCACAATGGTCCTTAGTAGCAAGCTCTACTTGCTACTAAGGACTAAATACCATACATTTGTGTTTTTACATTGTGTTTTTATTCACGTTCAGAACAACTATTCTCCTATCCTAATATTTTGTAGAGCTCTTTGGTCCATTCCATTTTTTATAATTATTACCAGGTGGGCTTGAAGCATAGAAGCTATCTGAATGCAGAAAAAAAATCTGCTATACCTTTAGTGACTCTTTGAAGGCTTTTCTCCAGACTGCCAATTTTTGGAATCTTACTTGGTGATAATGCAAAACAGAAACTTTAAGAGGATGTTAAGTGCAGAATCAACTAATCGATATGAGGACATGTTGACTATTTTTGTCGATAATTGAGATACTGTGTTTTTCAATCAGGTTTCATAGTTTTCTCTTCATTCTTTCTTTGCTGATTGCAAATGCGTGTTATGAATTTTAATAGGTAAACCTGTCTAAACTGTTCCAAATATTCTCAGGCTTAAGGTGGAAGATAATTTTGAATGAAGCATGCATGACTGTCAATTTCAGAAAGCTGCAATCTTGTATGATGGAAGTGTTCTTTTAGTAAAACAACTTCTGTCCTATGGAAAATTCTTAATGTGCATTTAGCAATGAACTAATGGCACAATCCTAAAAATTGAGGTATAATGCTGTTATCTCTGCATCTAATAAAGAAAGTTAATCTGTTGTGAAAAATTTTCTGTTTGATACTTCGTTTTTCAAATTTTATTCACATTTAAAAGCATGGACTCACTGTGAGATTGGATTTAGTTGCATTCTAATCTGTTAGCAAATTTGTTCATGGAATATTTTCATATTCATCCAGAAATTACTACCCGTTAAAAAATTTATGTACCTGAATAATATTCATCCTCATATTAAATTCACTCTTAAAGTAGAAGTCAACAGGTCATTACCATTTTTGAAATAGTCAGAAGTATCCGAACAGAACACACTCAATTTTTCAGTCAACAGAAATTCCAACAAATACAGAGCATTACTTGTATGCCACTTCCCATCACAAAAAATCAAACATTTGCATATATGTATCCTATGTGACAGAGCTTACAAAATCTCCACTAATATAGATAAAAGAAACCAAGAGCTTGACTTCCTCAGTGCCATCTTTTTCAAAGAATATTCTACATCCTCCCAGACAGTTGGATGAACAAAATGCCAAGAAATTTTAAGTTTAATCCTTAGAAATATCTTCACGACTGGGCTACTTGTATACAGAGGCAAATAACTTCACATCAACTACCTGAGTATCCCATAATGCAAAGCACCCCCCCCTCCCTTCTGCATATGTATAATGCTATGCATTATGGGAAGGCATGAAATTATGATTTCACCTTTACTGAGGTGAAAAAGGGTAAATCTCATCAATGGGACTTAGACCCAGAAGAGATACCAAAGTTGAAGTAATGTAGCAGTTGTATATTTCCAATATACAATTCGTGAAAAGGAGTATCATCACATTATTTAAATACTCTGGATCAGAGATGTTGAAACTTTTTGTTCACTTGGCTAGGCTAAGATGCCAAGATTTTATATTCTTTGTTTAATCCTGTATCTGAGTGTAAGCAAACAAAGTATTTGCAAAGGATGCATGTGGTACAGCACCCTCTATTGGTCAAAACGAAGTAAATTTTTTCTCCCTACCAAAAAAAATCCCCCTCCTTGCAATTCACTTTTGTGCAAACCACACCCTAATATACCAATTTTTATAATTTTTATGAATTACTGAAATATCTAGGAACTTATGGGACACCCCATGTATACACACACACACAATATACACAGACTGAGTCATATCAATACCTACCATTTGATTCAACTTCATATGTGTATTATCATATAAACATCTGATAATACATCCTTGTAATAGAGAAATATCTAGGAGGTAATACATTTTGTAAGATAGATATCACATGTAAAATCTTGTTGAATCAAATGGTAAGTCAGCAGCATGACTATAGTCTGTAGCTGTAACTTTCACAACACCCTTTCACTTTTTTTTTTTTTTTGTAAATTCCTAAAATCTATTTTTTATCTTATTTTATGCTTTTTTTCTATGTCTAAGACAGTGGTTCCCAAACTTATTTGGCTTACTGTCCCCTTTCCCCCCTCCCAGAAATTACTTTCTAACCTGACCAGCTCTACCTGATACATATAAAAAAAAAATTGGATCAACAGTTCTTGAGTTTTAAGCGAACAGATAGATAGATAGATACAGAAACAAATTTGCATTTTATTATGCATCTAGTACAGATTTTTGAAATTTGGAATAAGATACCTTGGAACTGAAATTTTGAAACTATTTTTTGAAATCAACAAAAGAAACAAATTGCACATGTAAACATAGGACAAGCTGAAACTGAAAATTTAATAACACTATTAAAATTAAGAAAACAAATTGCACATAAAATAGTAAATAATGATCAGTAATATTAAAAACAATTCTAATGAGAAGATGAGCCAGGTGTGCTGCTACCAATTTATTGATATTTGGCTTTATATTTGTCAGCAACATTCTTAAATCACCATGATCAGCTATTTGCAATCAGTTTTTTTTTTTTTTAAGTTAAAATATTCGTGACAGCACTGAACCCATGTTCCACTAAATATGATGGAAATGCGATTAAAAACTTTTTACTTACTGCCCACAATCCAAGATAAAGTATGGGCACAGAACAGTTGGTACCCGTTTTTGAATTTTACATTTCAATTCCTCATTTGTTATTACTTCTATCAGATTTTCTTGTAATTGTAAAGATTCTTCTGTGTTTGTACTTGAAAAAGGGTCCAAAACTCAAATCAGGTATTTTTCATTTCAAGAATATCTTTAAATTGTTGATTAAAATCACAACGGAGCCTCCAAGTGTTGACAATAGCTGAGCACATCTTCATCACATTTTTCCACTGCTGATAGATTTGGAAACTGGCTGAATTCTCCTCATCCTAAGTTTTGTTCGTACAGGACAAGTTTTGACACAAACGAAGAAATAACAGCTTTTGTTTTTATTAAATTCAGCTCTTCTCCTTGGAGCTGTAGATTTGTTTCATTAAATTTGTTAAACAAATCAGTCAAATAAGCTGTCACTTAATCAAGTTGGCTCAAAGAATCATCTGTTTTCTAAAAACTGTAGCACTGAGTCAAAGAGGGACCCTTTGAGTCAAAGAGCCAACAAACTTCTGTATGGAGCAATAAGCAATTGAATTCTTCATTTTCAACACAAAGTTGTCCAAACAATGGATGACTTTTGATTTTGTTGACTGCTGTAATTACATAATGTAATGACCTGTGTAGGCAATTACTCAGGTATTTGGCAACTAAATGTTGATGATGAATCACACAGTGTACAGTGGATACATTTGGCACCGCTTCTTTCAGATATGCAATAAAACAGCGATAGCACCCTACCATCACTAGAGCACCATGTGATGTGGGAGAATTATCGGCAAGGCAAGGTGTGTGAATTTTAAACCCAGGTTTTTTTAAGGGTGGGCAGAGAATTCTTTGGGATGGAGGTGAAAGAAATTTTTGGGGAAGGATATGATGGGATGAGATCAGGACTCCCACCCACGATCTTACCCCATCATATCCTTCTCCCCAAAAATTTCTCTTGCCTTCCTCCCAAAGAATTCTCTGCCAATCCTCTCTCTATCTCCAAATTTCCAACCCCTTCCTTTCAGTCATATTTCAACAGCAGATAAATGTATATCAGCATATGCCGGATGCCGCTGAATAAGAAGACAACCAGCAACATCTTACAAAAGTATGTCCAAATTTTTTATTCCTATATATTCTTCATATGTCTGTCTTTAAAACATCAGTAATGTCCTAAAAATTGAGTAAAAAGCCAATGATATTATAAAAAAGGGGGTAGGGTACTCTTAAACAAAGGCTAAATAGCCATAAAAATAATATTTACTTACAGGAGTAACATGAAAATTTTTCCAAAAATAATACCTGAATAATTTATATTTTTATATAGTAGCTATTAAAATAACCAACTAGTAATATTTCACTTCAACCTAATTTGTTTAATGCTTACAGAAGAGATGAAACTGTTTTACTGGTTTATGTATGGCCAAACTCATAACAAAGTGTACTCAAATGGTTTGGGTCAAGAGTTTACAGTAGTTTGTTATAATAATGCTTATAGCACATGTGAACATTTTCCAGTGGATGTGATCCAGATTAAAAATAAATGAACTAAAGACAAAATTCACACCTAAATACATTTTATTTCCGAGTTTTTTTGTACAAAAATGTATGTATAATTCTACAGATTCCTGGAATTTTTCACCAGATGTATAAAGACATAAGAGGATCTGATGAAAACAGCTGCCATGCAGATCTTGTAAAAAAAAACACAAAAAACTGACTATATAACATTTAACAGCAATATTTTGTTATAAAATATCAGAACACATTTATCCAACAAGATAGATAATAAATATTTTAAAACAACACAGCTTTACAAATGGAATGTTCATATAATGATTATTCAAACAAGGAATGCTTCAAATAAAAATGTTCCCCCCCCCCACAAAAAAAACAATTAAGTACTACAGTATATTTCTGACCTGAGCTAATGTGCAGAACAGTGTTTAATACACTGCTGTTGCATTTCTCCCTTCAATGACAAAGAAAATACTTCTGCAACAGAAGTAAGAATGAGTAATCCACTCTAGACCCACATGACTGATTGTTTACAGTGCTGATTATAGATCCTCAATTGTTTTAGCAGACTATCATAAGTTTCCCTAATTAGGATAACTATGCTTAATTTTTATATAGATGTTTTGTTAAGCCTATGATAAAGATTCATTACCATGGATACAACTATATATAGAGCTCTAAAGTCTTATTTTTCAAAAATATTCTATAATATGAACTAATATATATATATATAAAAAGAGACATATTTCGAACAACTGAGATTCTAGTAGAAAAAATATTGACTAGAGACCGATTCACTATTTATTAATGTAGAGTAAACTGTATTACTGTATTTTGCACAAAAACTGCAATTGACAATACAAGCAACTGATATTGGCTATTATTTTTGATACTGTTCTAAATAAACATGAATTGAATATACTAATTTTATAAGAAAGAAAGATGCAGTTGAATTAACATAGAAAAAATCATGCTATACAGCAAACTCACTCAATACAAGTAAGACTTTTTTTTTGTGGTTTGCTAAATATCGCACAATAGCAATTTTATTTTAAAGAAAATCAATAAAGTGAGATAGCTGACTAATAATTAATGATAAGTAAATCAAAGATTTTCTTATAACACGTGTGGTAAAACCTAATAAAGTATCCCCCCACCTTAAGAATTGGGAAAAGGCAAATAAGCACTTCTTAGTGGAAGGAAAAAAAAAAAAAACATGAAATTCATTATGCAGTGTTTTCTTACCTTCTGTTAGCTATATAAAAAAAAAAAAACGACATTCCTTAAGAAATTTAGAAAATTTCCTTAACAGAAAATGAAAATAACCAAGCATCAGTAAGCAATTATATAATTTAAGTCTTTAAAGATTAAAATGTTGCTTAGTTTTTAATTTAAGCATTATAATACTGCATTTAGTCACAAATGCATAGCAATATAAAGGCAATTACACCTTCCTTCTTGCTTGCTGCTCAAAGTTTGTTTACTAATTTAAACCTCTCAGTTAACTGTCTGAATGAATGATTGTTACACTGTTAATTAAACTGATATAACATATATCATATAAGTAATAAATTAACACAAGAAAAATCATACCCAAGTTAAAATTTTGCATCCAATATTTTAATATTAGATGCTTGCTTCTTCCAGACATATTATATATCATATCTGGAGGAAGCAAGAGATCTGGGATGTTGGTGGATAGAGTAGATAGATAGAACTGAAGTACAGGGGGACACACTGGGAAAGGTGCAAGTGTTATTCAAAAAACAGCTACTATAATGTGAAGAGCATCAACATGTATGTCTAACAGATAAAGGATAGGTGCTGAAGGATTTTCATAACTTATTTTTTAATGGTATTAACAACACCAAACAAACTATTTTATAAAAAAGATGTTTATTAACTTGCTTATATTTTGCTGAATTTCAAATCGGCATGTTAAGAGCACAACACAGCATGTATACACAACAGTGAGCCCCATTACTTCTCTCTCCTCTAATACACAGGCACACAACATTACCATTCCTATTCCCTATGTCAGAGGTACATCAGAAAAGATAGTCAAAGTACTAATGAAACATGACCTTTGCACCAATTCAAACATCATGTTAAATTAGAAACTCTGATCCGCTCGCATAAGGGTAAACTTCACCCTGTAGTGCACCCTAGTGTACAAAGTTCCCTGTGACTTGGCCTACCATGGGCAGATAGGAAGATCTGTTAACATCTGCCCAGAAAAACATAAATATATTTGTTACCATTATTATAGCAAGTCAGGACTGGCAAATGTGAATGGTTTGGACACCCATTCACACAGGATTAGAAAGAAGAAAACTAATTTGGTATTTAGAAGTCATTATAAATCTGAAAGATTATTTTTTGAGTCAGCCATGGCTATGAAGAATTCTAACCTCAACAAACATGGTTTGTTTATTGAGGTTAGAATTTGTTTGTTTTCATTAATTTGCAAAAAATTTGGGAGACTTATCTTAAGAAAAACTCCCAGATAGGTGTAATTTTTTTTTACAACATTAGAGGGTGCCAAAATAGGACTTGAGATCTTTTGTCCATTACAATTTGTATTGTTTCACTTACTCACTGTTGCATATACATGCTGTGTTGTGCTCTGAAGATGCTGATTTGAAATTTAGCAAAATATAAGTTAATAATCTTTTTTTTTTTTTTTTTTTTTTATAAAATAGTTTGTTTGGTGTTGCTAATACCATTAAAAATAAGTTATGAATGAACCAATATATATGGATAAGGAAGTGATAGTTCCACTCTATAAGGTGATAATTAGGCCTCATTTCTGTGCACAGATATGGTTATCTGGTTATTGGTGATAAGGAAACAGTATTGACGCAAATAACTAAAACTGTCTCAGAAATCTGGAATATTGAATATGAGGACAGATTATTGAGGGAACATAGTATTCACAGATTGGTGGATAGGAAAAGGAGGGGTGATATGATTGAGATATATAAATTGGCAAGAGGAACCTATCAGATAGACACGGGAATTACTGCATAGGATAATAGATATGATGCCAGAATGAGGGGTCACCCATGGAAACTACAAAGGTCATGTGAGTAGAGAAGTGAAAAGGAGATTTTCTGCTTGTCAGGTGGTGAGTGCTCTAACATCTTATGTCTTAAAGGAAAGGTATAATAGTTACCGTGGTCTACAAGTATTTGACCTCCTGTAATGAGTCTTTGGACTCATTACATGAAGAATGGAAAGGCTGTGGGAGCAGACCAGATACCTGGGGAAGTATGGAAAAGTTTGGGCAGTGAGGGCGTGGATATGTTATGGGATCTGATGTGTAAAATAGTCCAACAGGAAAAGATACCAGAGGAATGGAGGAAAAGTATTCTCATCCCAATCTACAAAGGAAGAGGAGATGTTCAAGACTGTGGCAACTATAGAGGAATCAAGCTAATGTCACACACATTAAAAATATGGGAAAGAGTAATTGAAGCAAGGTGGCAGGAAATGAAAATTGGTGAGGAGCAGTTTGGATTTATGCCAGGAAGAGGGACAACGGATGCAATATTTGCGCTAAGGCGATTGATGGAGAAATATAGAGAGACGCAAGTGGATCTGCACATGGTGTTTATAGATCTGGAAAAGGCATATGACAGAGTGGCCAGGCAGGAGGAAGGGAGGTGTCGGAGAAGTACGTGAGGTTGGTGAAGGAGATGTATGAGGGAACAGAAACTCAGGTCAGGTCTAGTGTCGACATGACAGAAGGGTTCCCTATTGTCGTAGGGCTACACCAAGGGTCAGCTCTGAGCCTCTACCTCTTTGACCTGGTCATGGATGTACTAGTGGAGGATGTCAAGAAGGAGGCACCATGAAGCATGCTGTTTGCCGATGACATTGTTCTATGCGAATCATCCCGAGAGAAGCTTGAAAATACCCTGGAAGAGTGGAGAAAAGCATTGGAGGAGAGCAGCATGAGAATTAACCGGGTGAAGACTGAATATATGTCAACGGGGAGTGACGAGGATATCGTCATATGACTCCAGGGTGAAAGGCTAATTTCAGGGAAGAAATTCAAGTACCTTGGGTCGGTTGTCGAGAGGAATGGTGACCTGGATGAGGAAATACAGCACCGAATAACATGCAGTTGGATGAATTGGAGGAAGATGAGCGGGGCCCTGTGTGACAAGAGAGTGAGTTGTAAGAGGAAAGGAAAACTCTATAAGATGGTGGTGAGGCCGGCGATGCTCCATGGTGCGGATGCTCCTGTGCCTATAACCAAGGCACAGGAGAGGAAGATGGAGGTAGCGGAGATGCGGATGTTGAGATGGATGAGTGGTATGACAAAGGAAGATAGGATAAGGAATGACTACATCAGAGGGACGGTTAAGGTGGGACCAATTGGTAAGAAGATACAAGAAAGTAGGATGAGGTGGTTTGGACATGTTGAGAGGAAGGGTGAGGAGTATGTTGGTAAACGAGTGGAGTATATGGAGTTGGAGGGAAGGAGGAAAAGAGGCAGGCCCAAGCTCAGGTGGAGAGATAAGATGACAGAGGATCTTAGGGAGAAAGGATGGAGTCCGAAGGATGCCCTGGACCGGAGAACTTGGAAGAGGAAGGTTAAAGATTGGTGCGCCGACCCCGTTTAACATGGGATAAGGCAGAGTGAAAGAAGAAGAATGAGTCTTTGGACTCTTACTTCGAGTCTTGGTGACTCGAAGTAATACAAATACTATATTTTCATTATATAAATGAACTTGGCAGATGAAAGAAAATACAGAGTAAATAAAACTGATGCAATTTAACTATCACAAGCTTCAGTAAAGGATAAAAATAAGAATATAATTTCTTGTCAAGAATAATTTATTTCCTGTAATTAAGATAGCTTAAATCGATTGGGAACAAAGCCAGTGCAAAAAATGAGTTTTTATTAAGGACTTTATACAATTACCAGTAAAAATCCCTTTCTAGGCCCTAAATTTTTTTCCCTATAACATCTGTTGATAATCCTTATAGGTCTGCATGTAATACATATTATGCTCTTATTTTCTTTAACAACTGGACAACCTGTCCAGTAAAAGAACCCTACCTCAGATTGAAAATAACTCTTAGCATGTGAGCTGGATGGATAACTATAATAATTAGTCCCTTTTAAATTTATATTCCAACGAAAAGAATTGATTAATTATTATGTAATAATAACTAAAGCTAACTATATCAAGGATCAAAAATTTGATCATATTACTTTTTTTTTATTTTTAAATTTTGTAAGTGGACACATTCGTTTTGTGTGTAAATTTGTAGTTGAAGAAATTAGCTGTTACCCTAGACATCTCCAGGGTATTTAATTGTGTTTGGCATCATGACTTAGCAGGTCATGATGGCAAACACAATTAAATACCCTGGAGATGTCTACTTGCCACTCTCTGTAATTGGATAACCAGCAGTTTCTCTGGTCATTCACCAGATGTCATGGTGGGAATACCTCAGGGCTCCATTCTATCACCTACTATAAATGACCTAATCTCAATCACCACCAGTCCTCTTCACAGCTTTGCCGATGACAATGCCAGCACACTGTTCATTCTATTCTTTTGTCAAGCCATGTGTGGACATCTCAAGCTTCAAGATCATTGGAAACCAGTGGCTTAACCACTAACTTCCATACCATCCTTCTGTGGGACATAGAAGGATGGTATGGAATACCCTTATCAATAACACACAAATCTCAAATCAGCCCACCCTTAGAATATTGTTCATACATTTGGGATGTGCACATAAACCTCCCTAAAAATTCTTGGCTGTCCAGAGAAAAGCAATTCAGCCCACAAATGACAGCTATGGGCTGAATTGCTTCTATAGCTACTTCCATAGTCACTGTTCAAGTGAAATGGCAAATATCATTTCTCCACTTTGGACTTGTTAAAACAAAAGAAGCTGCCTGCCCAGCATCCATTTTCATTACAACTGCAAACACAATCTTCTTCTTTTCTTCCACATTTATTCCATCTACCTGTCCTCTGGAATAGCCTTTCTCATAATATAACTCTTCAAAAAAAAAAAAAAAAATTTCTTCTTTTACTATTATTACATAACATCTCCAGGGAGTCCAAAGACTCATCGAGGGAGGGAACCTGCTCTACAACTCTGTCTCCATCTGCCATCACCACAACTACCTTCATCATCTACACCACCACCACTATTTTCACAGACAATCACAAACATCCATGCCCACGGCAGGATTCGAACCCACAGCCTTTTGGCTGGAGAGTGGATACGCTACCACTCGGCCAACCAGGCCGGCAACTTTGGACTTGTTAAAACAAAAAAAGCTGTCTGCCCAGCATACATTTTCATTACATCTGCAAACACAAACAATCTTCTTCTCTTCTTACATTTATTCCATCTACCTGTCCTTTGGAATAGCCTTCCTCATAATGCAACTCTTCAAAAAAAAAAAAAAAAAAGGCCAATATTTTCCAATTCTTACCTGCACCTCACATATGGCACTGATGTGCTATGAGTTGTTATACCTCTCATGTGTTGGTTAAATATATAAATAAAATATAAATACTAATTCTTGCCAAACAAATTTGAATGAGATTTGGTACTGAGAATTTAAAAAATTCTCTTTGTCTCTTTACATGTTAGTGAAATAGCCCATCACACTCAAGTAATATGGCTTATCATAAACGAAATTTGTTCTCTAGGCAATTTTTCTATTTTGCAAGCATAAAACCCAAATTTCTGGGAAGAAAAAAAAAAAAAAAACCTGTCATGTATGAGATTTGCTAATTCATCTTCATTTGCAAAATCTTATAAAAGTTTTCTACATCTCAGACATTTGAATCCAAGTTTTCTATTGTTGCTACCAAGTATGAAGGCTTTTCTCATTTCTGTAGAAATGAGAAAATAAAGGTTACAAGTGGAGTTCAACAGGGTTCAGTCTTGGGACCACTGCTGTTCAAGTCTTTATGTTAATGATAGTGTCACAGGAGATGTTCAGCTGTTTGCAGATGATGTGAAGCTTGGGAGAATTATTAGTAATAGTGCTCATATTTTGGCTCTTCAAGAGGATTTGAATAAGCTGGAAGGGTGGGCAATCCATCATACCATTCCTTAAAATCATCCACAGTCTGCACATTCATCACCCTCTCAGGAAATTCATTCCATGCTCCTGCTGGTCGCCATGCAAAAAACTTAGTTCTTACCATTTTACTCACCACCACCACCTCTTTTTGCAACTTCAAGGGATGGCCTCTTGTCCTTGTTCCATTCCCTCATTCTACTATATGAAAAATCTCTTCAGTATTAATATGATAACCCCTCAACAGCTTAAATGTCTCGATCATATCCACCAAACTCCACAGTCCACATGCCTTCAGTCTATCCTCAATCAACATTGTACAGTCCTGACATCGCTTTTGCTATCAGTCTCTGCACCCTCTCCAAGGTTACTTCATCCCTTTCAAATCCTGGTGGCCAGATCTGAGAAAAGAAATCCAGATGTGGTCTGACCGAAGCTTTATATGATGGGATCAATACACTTATCTCTCATGGTCAATGTTATCCACATCACTGCTGTGATTCATATTCAAATCTGAGCTGCAGTTCACTATGGGCTATGCAGTGAGACTACTGTGATGGTTTTGTGCAGACATGCTTCTGTAACTGAATCAGAGGTGCTCATTTTATAGCATAGTTTTGATTAACATTACTTTTAATGCAAATCCCACCCATGACAGGTTGTAATAACATAGTGTAATTGGTACTGTAGGTCAATTAAGGGGTAGATAACCAAGAAACTTTGTTCTAAAGACCAAACATCTTTTTTTAAGCCACTTACCATCCTGCATTAATAAGCAGGATAGTAGTTTCACACCAGGGCAATGAACTGAAACTCATAATCTACTGGTTGGAGAGCAGAAAAGCTATCTATTTGGCCAACCAGGCTGTCATAACTGATTTGAAAACCAAATAAGCGAAAGACATTATAATAATATGATGTCATGTAAATATATTATTTATTTGCATAGATTTTTTGGCTATGTCTCATAGCCATTCCTGATACAGTAGGAAGAGATAAACAAAACAGCAATTAAACTAAAAGAATGTGATATTATATGCACTATCAACTGCAGGAGGACAACTTCATCTACATTAATAAAGAAATATAATAAAATCAAACTTCTACACAAAAGTTATTTTCTTCTGGAAATATTGCATAAAGAAAGCTGCAAATCACACATTCATGAGCCTAACCTCAACAAAAATAACTGCATCAAACTTCCTTAATTTGGGGAAGTTATTTTAAATCATTCACGTATTATATAAAAATAAAAAAATTCTAATTAATATTTAAAATTGAAAAAAAAATTATTTCTTGATATCTATTAATGTATATGGAGTTATCCTCCTGCAGTTGTTGGGACATATAATATTACACACTTTCAATTTAATTGTCCATTTTATGTTTATATCTTCCTACTGTATCAAGAAAGGCTACGAAAATTCTACGAAAATATATTTACGTAAGTGGCATCCATATTTATTTATTATTATATTTTTAATTATCACAGTATTAATTTTGGCATGTGTTGCAGTGAGGTGAGTTCAGTACTTGATGGCATGTACAAAAAAGTTGGGAAATAGTGGACACTATATAATCAAGCATAAGATGGCAAGAAATCTAGACTGATTTTTTATTAAAACAAACTCATTCTATAGTCAAGAGTATTTCTGATCTTATTCAGGCTAAGAAGCCAATGAATATTTGGCTTCCTTTTATATCAACTGAGTAGATGTTTGTGTTCTCAAGCCCATTTGTTTCGCATGAGAAATATCAGTTTTTCAGAAAAGGAAAAACATTTCTTTCTTAAGACTGATTAGCATTCAACTAACATGATCTATCATAATACAAAATTCAGGGTACTGAAAATTTATAGTTGGGATATATAAATAAGATACTGAGAATATTCTTGTGTAAATTATTTCAAACCAGAACAGGGATATATTCTATTGCAGTTTTTCTGAGAGTATCATCAGGACAAATATACACAACTAAATAGCAAAACAATTTTTGAAACACAGTTTGTAGCTGAGAGCATATACATGTGACACATATGTAGTTCACTGTTTTACATATCTTACAGATGGTTACTGGCGTGATAAAGGTCTGACATTCTGCATGATCAAATGAGTTATCTCAATACGTTATTTTGAATGAGACCTTGGTTCCTGTCAAGACTGCCATGTTAGTGAACAATTTTATGAGACTCCTAGAAGCAATAAAATAGGTTATTTTTGAGATAGGGCATGAAAATGAGGACTAACTTATTTCATGGAGGTGACTAAAGTTGTGGAATTTTCAATTTAAGAGGAGGGGTATATGTGGAATTACAGGGCTGGTTGGTATGACAAAATCAAGAAATTGCTTGAAGCAATGCATAGCATGAGAAATTGCTAGAGTTGGATGTTGATAGTGCATGAAAAGTGATGTTTGAGGGGAGTACAGACTGCATACCTAGAGGAGGATAAATCAAATGGGAGTTAAATGGATGAATACCCATTAAGCAGGAGCTAAAAATGTGAAGGGAATTCAAAGAGAAAGGTGACAAGTAGCCACACACGAGCAGTACAAAGCGCAGGCCAGAAGAAGGATGATCTCAATTTTTTTTTTATCAGTTTGGTAAAAAAGGAAAAATCAAAGTGTGAGAGGAAATCAGTGGTATAGGCCAAAGGTAATGCCAGAGTTCTTTTGGTATGTGGCAAATAAAATATTATAGAAGAATAATTTTGATAATGCCAATGAGTAGTGAAATAACTGAAGAAGACAATAGTGGAATTGCTAAGCGAACCTTAGATCTAAATATCGAAATGCAAGCAGATGATAATGATAAAATAATTATACAATAATGAAATAACACTTTTGTTAGGAAAATATTATTTGTAGAATTTTCAGCTAGGTTTCCTGGCTATTATCAATACAACTGAAGAGATAAACACAGTAAGAACAATGTTTAAAATTGCAAGTGCATGTCGATATGTGCCATCAAATGTAGGAGGATAATTCCACCTACAAACTATTACAATTCAGGGAAATAAACTTAATTATAAAATTAAGACACAGGAATGAGGAGTGTTACTTAAGATGACTTCCCAAAATTGAGAAAGTTTATAGCACTTGTTTTTGTTGATGTTTGAACTGTGAAATGTGTGCTTCACAACTTTCTTTACATAATCTTTCAAGAAGAGAATAATTTAATACAACTTTAATTTTGTTCCAATGATTTTTATTGTCTAGTGCAGTGGTCAGCAACCTTTTTAATATGAAGGGCACAATACTGCGGATGCCATGATGCTCGTGGGAGCTGCATTGCCGACTCCTCCCGATTTAAATAATTAAACTTAAAATTACAATTGGCATGAATGGTTTTGAAATGTCTTTCTATATTACTTTTTTTAGAAATAGCCACACTATTATTGCATAATAAAGAAATACATTTGTCATTATGATTGATAAAGCAAGGTGCACTCAAGGTCTTATGCTTGCATCTGCTGAAACTTTTAGTTTCTATATATTTGGCATGAAACTCTTGTAGTTTCAATATTTGTTTATGAAATAATGTTGGATTCAATATTTATCATACATATCCCCCTAGAAGATGTGCTTTACATTTATGAAAAATACTAAAAAGGTTGGAGCTTGCTTCACCTTTACTACGAATTGCCCATAAAGCACTACTTATGCTTGCATCTGCCAAAATTTTTAGTTTCTATATATTCAGCATGAAACTCTTGTAGTTTCTATATTCGGCTATGAAATAATGTTGGATTCAATATTTATCACACATGTCCCTCTAGAAAATGTGCTTTACATTTATGGAAAATACTAAGGAAAGGTCTGGAGCTTGTTCCACCTTTACTACGAATTGCCCATAAGGCACTACTTAGCATCCGCTGAAACTTTTAGTTTCTATATATTCAGCAGTTTTTATTGCAGTTTCTATATTCGGCTATGAAATAATGATGGATTCAATATTCACTTAATTTGTACCATCATGTATTTTTTTGCAGTATTTTTTCTTTATGTTTTCTTGCATTTTAGCACATACTAGCAATGAATGTATCTCTCAGATATACTGTTATCTACGCTGCGAGCTCCAAAACAGTTTACAATAATTTCTCTGAGGGCACACTAAAAATTCACTGCGGGAGCCATGGCACCCACGGGCACTGCATTGCCAACCTCCGGTCTAGTGGATAAGGTGTGGTTAGTTAAAATATATTCTTGATGTTCTTGTAGAGGAATCTGAGCAGAATGACCTGTCTGCCCATAATAAAAAAGGCCATATGAAAAAAAGGATCCTGAAAATGCCAGGATAAGTGATTAAAACTTTAGTTCACCATGAACATAAGCTATGTTCAATTGAATCTCTTTTAAATAATGAACTGTCATTTATCAGAACGGCTTTCATCTCTAATGGTTATAATACAAAAATAATTGATAAAATAATTATGGCCTTCATCCTAATTCTCCTTGACAAGAGGTTTCTAGAAGTTCAGAAAGCACTATAACAGAAAATTGCAAGTCATCTCTGCTGGACTGACCTGCTAGGTTCTTTCCATCCAGTTCATAAACTAAAATTCTTTTTAGTTTCTCTGAAAGACAAATACCCCCCCCCCCCTCTCTCTCTCTCTCTTATCCTGGAGTTTACAGGATCCCTTTTTTTCATGTGGCCATTGTTATTATGGGCACACATCGTTCTGCTCAGATTTGTCTACAAGAACATCAAGAATATATTTTACTTCAAAAGTCTGATAAGGTGTGGCTAGCTAAAACCAGACATCTACTAGACATGGAAATCATTGGAACAAAACTAAAGTTGTATATAAGTTTTTTTTTTTCCTTCTTCCTGAAAGATTATATAAAAAAAACTGAAGCACACATTCACAGTTCAAACATCAACAAAAATAAGTGCTAAAACTTTCTCAATTTTGGAAAGTCATCTTACGTAATACTCCTCATTTCCGTGTTTCTTAATGTTGCAATTATTTAAATTTATTTCCCTGAATTCTCATAATATGTAGATGGAGTTACCGCTCTGCAGTTGATAGCATATACTGTCGCACTTGCAATTTTAAGTGCTGTTCTGATTGCATTCATCTCTTTTGAACTGTACTGAATGGAATTAGATGATATACTGGCTCAAGTGTTATGAGAAGGTGTTAGAGAATTGGCAGTGTCTTTGACCACAGTGTTTATTTTAAGTCTCAGCTCTGGGTTAGTGGGAGATGGAAAGAGGATAAAATAGTTTCACTACATAAAAGGAAGCTCCAAGACAAAGGTATAGCAAATTATTAACCGATCAGCATCTCAGAAGTGATGGTCAAGGGAAAAATCCAGGAATGGGATAATATATATGGCGGGAAAACATGGTTTTGCGAAGGGGAGGTCATACCTCACATGCCTCAGTAACTTACCTCTTATAACACAGTGACAGTTCAGTTGGATAAAGGTAATGGGTATACAGTAATACCCATATTTAAAAGGCTTTTGATAAGATATGGTGTAGTACATAACAGAGTGGTTGATGGAAAGATACTAGACAGTAGTTCATTCAGGAGAAGTGACCAGTAGGACTGTGACTAGTGGCATGCTGCAGAGTTCTACTATTTAATTTGTACATTAATGATACAAGATGTGATCTCAGAGGAAATATTCATTTTTTTGGCAAGGATGCAAAATTGGGTAGAGCAACAGTCAATACAGATGATGTTAAAATTCTGCAGGATGACACCTGGAAATTAATCACCTGGTCTTTTAGCATATTAGAACTTTACAATGCATGCATGTCAGATGCATTCATATAGTGCTTTTAGAAAAATGACAGCAAATATGCCAATGTTCTTGTTTTAAATACACCAAACCAATGAAAGTATTCCCCAGTATTCAGTCTGTTCTTATGATAAGTTATTCAAAATATATATAATTAACATATCTAATTATTCATCAATTACATCACTGATTTATTTTTTATATCCTTATGTTTATAGCATGCTTTTCATTAACCACCACAGTTAGCTATGTGAGACACCTATCAGATCCCTCAAATTACTTTAATTTGCACATTACTTTTGCATATAACATTGATGCTGGAGGATGCATTATTTCATAAAGCATCTTATGTGAATGTCCATCTCACCTTCATTCTGGATTTATGTGACCATCAAATGTTTATAAGCATTTATAATTTTTTTTTCTTCTTTTTTTAAATACAGAGATGTACTTACCACTTATCCATTGCATTAACACTAGTCAAGAGGAAGTGTTAATGAAGCAACATTATTGCTTTTCTAAAATAGAAGGTATTCAAAGCAAATGATCTAAGTAGTTTCTAAAATTTCTTTACAACCATTATATATATATATTAAACTGAAACTTCACACATACAATCAATTATTCTAGTTTTTGTAAAATAATGGATTTCACTGAATTTATTTCATTTATTTGCTTTTTCTTGCTATTCTTATAGATACAGATAAGAGAAGTTTTTTTTTTTTTTTTTTTTTTTTTGTTTGTGTGTGTGTGTGCTCTAAGGGTTTTGGTTTGTTTTATTATTCTTACTCCTTATCCATAAAGAACACTTTGGATGGAGGAGTTTCGTTGAATGCACAAATCAATTCAAGAATTGTAGAATAGCATGGATGGTTTCAGGACAGCAGGCCTGAAGCTGGAAAAAAAAAAAAGCTCAAGTCAGAAGATTAGAAGTGCAGAAAGGTGGTAGTGTTTCGCAGCCCTTTCTGTGCAATCCTCAATATGTTAAGCTAATTGTGAATTGCATTATTGTAGTTGACATCCTCACCTTCTAGTTATGAGAAAAACTGATAATGCTCCTTGTCATTTGTGCCAAAGGACAAGAAGCATTATAAATTTTTCTGGGATATGATGAACTGATCTAGAAAGAGGAATCTTTCTATTCAAAATTTGTTCTAGTGATGAGAAAGAGACTAGCAGACAAGGAAAGAAAACTGATAAGCATGAACAGAACAATAATAATATAAGATGAATTCACTAACTTTACTAGTGCATGCACCAACCTCTAATTCTGATGGTGATAGTTTTATTTTAATATGCTGTTTTTCTATTTATAATATTTTAGTTTTTCTAATAAACTTTTAAAACCACTCATCTCATCTATACACAAATCTGAATTTTTAAAATATGTTGCACCATACTCAGTGTTAATGCATATTTGTGAAGCCTTAGCACCAATCTGACTCAAACAGTAATTATTGGGGGGGGGGGGGGAATTCACCACTGCTGATTTTTCATGTAAGCATCATCATCATCAGAATAGCAGATGTGCATATGAAAGAAGCAGAACCATAATTGACACTACTAGTTTATGAAAAAAAAAAAAACCTCTGTTAAATTTAAAAATAATAAGATCAAAGCAGTAATAACAGAAATTGAATCAGACATTGAAAGCTTAAATGACATATACTGACATATAAATGACATAAAAACGTTAACTGTTTTTATTTATTTTTACCCTCTTCTTAAATTGAAGGATGAGCTTTATACACAAGTATCTATGGTAATAATGATTTTAAGGATAATTCATAACTTCTTGTATGACTATTTCTTTAAAGAGAAAAAAAAATTTAGAGAGCAAATTACTCACACTATGGTGTATTGAGTAATCTGTACTTCATTAGTGCCATAGAAAAAATATTTTCTTATTACAGAAATTATTATTTAATCTATAATAAAACTACTAGAGATGTATTGGGTGGCATCTTGCAGTTAAATAATTGCATTAAAGCAAATTGTTTGAATTTAAGTGACCTTCTTCCACTAAGTTAATTCCGAAATATTCAGTAGATAGAAGAAAAGTAAATTATATCTTCGAGAATATAGCAACTATTTTATGTATATTTTAAATAGAACCACACATCATATAAAAATATCTGATGTTATTCTCATGTTATTCTCCTGTTTCTTTAAAGCTACTTCAGCTATATTCTTACTTAAAAATAACACTGTCACAATTAATCTTTACAAGAATCATAATATGCAAAATGGAATTTTTTGAATATAAGATCTTCTCTAAAAATAAATAAATATCACTATAACAAAATAAAATAAGAAAATAAAAATCACATTTTAACACCATTATCATTTATCAAAAGAGTGAAAAGAAATAAGCCAAAGAGTTAGATATATTATGTAATCACAACATTTGATTCAGTGAACTCAAAAAATAGAACTCTATATATACATTCTGGTTTTATCACATTTGCACACTTAAAAAAGTGAGCAATCATTTTAAAATCTAGTCAGATGGTGTATATTTAAGTACGTTAATGTAATAATTGACACACTGAGTTAATAAACTGAAAAACGTTTAAATGTAATCTTAGTCATCAAGCTAAGGTAAAGAAAAAATATTAAAGTGCTTATATGAAAAATGTTCAAGAAACTATTTATTAACATTACATTAATGTGTGATTATTAGATTTAAAATATGATGAAAAATATATCTGTGAATGCCTCTTGTCAAAATGATGATGAAGGGAAAAAATGGTCCCTTTGTAAACAGATGCATAGGATTTGAAAAATGCTAACGCAGTTTTTTTTTAAAAACTAACACATTTTAAGAGTAACAGGGCTACCATAATTTACATTATATCACTATTGGCCTTTGTGTAAAGGCAAAACTAGTGCACCTCAATTTACTTCATTTCTCTGCAATACATATACTCCCCACACAATGAAATACTAAATCTAGCACTCTTGATAGATGCATTGTAAATAAATTTATGATATAAATCTGCTACCATACAATATTTAATGTGTATAGAGATGAGTAACAAACATAAAAGAGCAAGTGGAAAGTCAATGGCACCAACAGTATGTATTAGCAAATACTTCCCTCCAATTTTCCTGAATATCAAACCAATGTTTTAACACTTGTTCTGAATTCAAATATTTTATCATGAACAAAATTTATGCTATATAATAATAAACCTTTCACTATAGTTTGACTCCAACATTGGCATCAATATTCAATTCTTTTGAATTACAAATGACTTACATCATTAGACTGGTACATCAATTATAGCAAATGAACAATTTTAAAAGATACATGAATGACATTTCAAAAGAACTATAGTGACGTTTTCAAAAGCTTTTAGTTACTACTTACATTTTACTAAAAGAAAACCTGAAATAACTAAAATTACATTTAGATCTCAAAAGCACGGTTCTTGAAATTCATATTTGGCCTACAGATCAAAGATAAATGCTTTCTAGAAATGAATATACTATATTCAATCCCAATTTAATATAAAATTGCTTCCATCAATTCAATTTCATTAACAATGAAAACTTCAAATTTCACAGAATAAAACATAATATGCTGCTGAACTAGATGAATAAATCTGACAATGCCATTGTATAAAAATTACATTTTGTTTTATTACTTTCTTCTCTACCATTAAACAATTCATTTAAGGAGACTTATATTATATCTGCAAGTGAGTGATATTCAGTTCTAAACTCACCAAGTTAGAAAGATGTCTTTAATTTATTTAGAGATGTACTAATTAATGAGAAGCATTCTTTCATTGTAAATATAGCTAATCTGTGCTTCATAATTTAAAAAAACATTAAAATTATATGAAATTCCAACTTTAAAAAATAATTTGATAATTTGACTCTTAAATGAATTGGCAAATAAATAGATAAGGGTAAGTGGCACTATTAGAAATAAATTGAATATCTAGGCAAAAGTGCAAATTGCAAATATGCTATTCTGAAATTTACACTTTTACACCACTTTTCAATACATTATATGTGTTGAGAAAATGCATAACTCTGTAGGTTGTTTTTTATATATATATATATATATATATATATATATACACACATATATACACACACACATACATGCGTGTGTATTTACAATACACACATAGTTATTTCTCAATTATCTGATCTTCAAATGATCAAAACTTCAAAATTAAATGACCATTGAATGGATGTCTGTATGTTTGACTTCTAGTACAGCACCAAGTAACTGTACCTTCAAGTTATCTAATTCTTCAAGTAATTTTCACTTTCTTACTGTGGTCAACTAACTGAGAGATCACTGTGTGTGTAAAAGAAAGTTGCATTTTCACAGCACAGGTTTGTAGAGAGAGAGAGAGTAAGATAGTTTGTTGCACACTGCATGCACAAAGCAAGAGATTATGACTACCATAATCTCTTTCTCTTTTCTAAGAGTTCTTTGAAAATTTCTCTTCTGTGAATAATGTTTTATTATTATATACATTCTTCCACTGGCAAAGTGGAAAATCACCACAACCAATGTAAGACAATAACTAAACAGAAAATCAAAAAATAAATATTACATTATGGAATAGAGATGAAATCAATTATTGCATTAGTTTTCATTCCAGTTTATTATTAAATAAAGAAAATCCAAATTTATCAAATCAGTTTGCAGAGGAATGGCTAAATAATGGTTTAAGGAGGACACTTTTTGGATGCATTAAAATTAAAAACATTAAACATTAGTAGAACAGAATATAATATAATAATGGATGCTTTGCATTTGTGAAGAATAACATATGTACAATATCAACAATGAAAAAAAATATTTTTTTATTTCTACTCTAAGATAATTTTTTGTGAAAAATGAATAATGGGCATATAATTTAGGCATCTGTAGAATAATAAATGCACCCTGCCAAAGTTCTGATTTGACCATCCTTCATTTGTCTTATACAATGCTGAAATATTTGGTTACATCAGTGGAGTAAATGCTTCCATTGATTTGGATATGTTTTATTTTGAAAAACCGAATTCAATTTTTCCAGCAAATAATTTGATTAAAAACAACTTGGTTAAAATCAGTGACTTTCTTTCAGTCATTTCAGTTTAATATTTGTTTCTTGAAACAAGCTATGAATGTATGCAAATATACATTCACAGAAAGTTTGTTGCATAAGATAGTTGGTCTCTGAATTCTTCACTTGGTGCAGCAGTGAAAAGACTGTTGGTAGATGTAATGAATAGAGATGAAAAGAAATCTCCATCTCCAAAATTCTCCTGCTGCTAAAAACTGTGGCACAAAGTAGCAAAATGAACACTGCACTACACTATAACATTCTCCTCCCCTCTCCCACTTCTTGGAAGACAACAAGAACTTGTACTTGGGAGGTGAGGTAACACTTAGTGTAAGCAGTAAATCACATGTTATCTTGATGTGTTTTCAGTACCCTCAAGGTTTTAATATTACACTTTATAACAACACATGGTCCATTTCTACACTCATATGGCATGACAAATATCACATTTATATGAACCATTCCTTTTTTCTTGGAATTCCATGACCTATTTTACTCTGCATGATGGCTGTATCAGGATCTGGTGCATCTTTTGCTCCCATATCTTCATGAGTCTTGTATTCACCTTTGTGCCTTGACATATAGCGACCAATGAGAACAGCCATCAGAATTAATGCCACAAATATGATAGCCAGAACACCTAAATGACATAGAAATCAAATCAGTAATATAGATACGAACTACACTGTAAAACAATCAGTTTAAGATCTTCCATACAAAACTGTTTTCCCACTATCTAAGAAGTTCACAGAAAGATTCTGTCCATAAGATTCTACCCAACTTCAATCTAAGTTTGTAATAAATGTAAGTTTGTCATTTCTTTTCTAATTGCAAATAAAACCCAGATGATACCCATTATGTTGAAATGAACATTGACATAAGGATACAAAAGTCATTTTGTCTTGCTATAAGGCCTTAATACAACTGCACCAGAACTAAACTGTGCTGATTTAGTCTTCTGAGTTTGGAGGGGATAAAAAAAGCAATGGAAACGATAAGTTACAAAATATTATATTGGCATTATGGAATGTATATTATAAGAATAGATTGAATGTATGTAGTTTGCAGACATTGGTAAGCAGGAAAAAAGGGGAGGCGATATGATAGAGGGCTATAAAACTTCTGAATGCATGTAATAGGATATCATCTGATGAAATTTTTAATCATATGGCAGGTGGGAAGATAACACAGAGGCATCCATGGAAGTTAAATTAGTGCATGGTTAAGAAAGGTGTAAGAGCTAGATTTTTCTCTCATAACAGCAAGTGAGTGGAACAGTTTGTCTGGTGAGTGAATCTAGTATGAATGAATTTAAGAAGTATGACAGGTGATGTATGGTCTTCTTTCATGAGTCAGTGACATCCTGGAGGTATCAGATAATAATAACACTTTGAGAAGCTGAGATTAGGTTAGAGTATTGAAGATCAGATTTTCACTTAATGAGAGACAGTTGAGAAATTGTGGGAACACAGCAAGGATCTGTACTTAAGTTTTGTAGATCTGTAAAAAGCATGTGTAAAGATGCCCAGAGAAAGCATCTCAAAATATAGACTGTATTGCTCAGTATAATCTACTGAACAATACAGTCTATATTTTATAATAAATTTAGTTTAATCCTTTATCCAAGTGTGAGCAAACAAAGTTTGTGCCTGAAAATATCTTCAGGACTGGGGTAAGGTAGTACAACACCAGGCAACTCGTAGCAAAGGTGGACCAAGCTAACATCACTCCTATCTCCGTATCTTCCAAAATGCAAAACGCATCTCCTTGCAGATATGTATAATGTTATGCATTAAGGGAAGGGCCACTACCCAGACTAGTTTTGATCTTTATTGAGGTCTCTTCAGTGGGAGCCAGGCCCAGAAGTGGAGATACCAGGCAGAAGCAATGGCGAGGTCATCTTTACCTATAGGAGTTGCCAAAAGGTGTGCCACCTTTTTATTAAATTACTCTGGATTTAGAGAAAGATGTTGAAAGTTTATTTTTCACTTGGTTAGACTATAATAAATTTAGTTTAATCCTTTATCCAAGTGTGAGCAAAAGAAGTTTGCACCTGAAAATATCTTCAGGACTGGGGTAAGGTAGTACAACACCGGGCAACTCGTAGCAAAGGTGGACCAAGCTAACATCACTCCTATCTCAGTATCTTCCATAATGCAAAGCACATCTTGCGGATATGTCCACCTTCACTACGAGTTGCCCGGTGTTGTACTACCTTACCCCAGTCCTGAAGATATTTTCAGGTGCAAACTTCTTTTGCTCACACTTGGATAAAGGATTAAACTAAATTTATTATAGTCTAATCAAGTGAAAAATAAACTTTCAAGTCTATATTTTAGTTGCAAATTACATTTAGAACTGAAGCAAGCACAGGAACAGTTCAATATAAAATCTAGCATAAGACAAGGGTGCCCACTATCTCCATATGGAAGGACCACATTATGAAAGAAGGTGTCCTTAAACTTGATATCAGAATCAAAGGTATCAAACTTAGCTCTTTGCTTTATACAAATATCTACAGTAACTAACTTTTAACATTTCTGAGAGTTTTGTTAAATCTCCAACACTGAATGTACTAATGGTTGAAATTTCCTTCTGGATATTTTCTAGAGCCTTTTATTTCATTTAATAATTTTCAAAATAATTACTCCACTTAAAACAAAATGATGGGACTAGATGACAGAATTTCATGATGGTTGGGACTTCACTTGGTTAAACAAGGCCCCAGCTGTATTTGTCAGGGTAACAAAGGCGAACAGTGAAAAGTCAGCTACTGGAACAAACTCAACATCAGAGTTCAAGACTAGCACCATTCACACAAGAAGAAAAGTCAATGGAAAAGAAATGGAACTAGCAGAACTGGATAAGTACCAGTGTGCCATAATAGGCATTATATATATAAAACGTGAGATTCTTCTAAGCAACAAATAGAAGATGTTATGTTCAGGCAATAATAATAACAATAACAAAAAACTATATATTTAACATTAAATATCAGAATAATCTTCTTGAATGGCAAGCAATAACCACTAGAGTGATGTGATTAAATATCAGAAAGGGGAAATTAGACAGCAAGACTTTTTGTGCCTATGCATCCCAAAGAAGGTTCTACTAAGGAAAAAGTAGAACTTTTTTTCTAGGAATTAGAGAAGGCAGCAGACAAAGAAAAAAAAAGGAACAATTGGTCTTGTGCTGATCTAAACAGTACAGTAAGAAATGATACCAGACACAAATATTTTAAGAATATTTAGAGTAAAGAGCAAATCTAATCATAATAATAATGGTCAGTACCTGCTGGATTTCTCTTCAAAACATGGGCTAGCATTACTAACACCATGCTCTAACATAAAAAATGTGCAAAAATTTACATGGAGAGAAGATGCAAGAAATAAGAACGTCTCACTGACTGTGCTATGGTTGAAAGCAATGTCTTCACACTTGTTTCAGGACAAAGGAGTATATGGATTTGAAGTAAGAAGTAATCACCATTTAGTTTTGAGCAGAATTAAATTGAATATTATATCGAAAAAAAAAGTTTGTGAGAAAATTTCGAAAATAATCAAATTTGAATAGCGTTCAGTAGTGAACTGTAGGCACAAATATTGAAATATTTTCATAAATAAAGAAAAGAATTTGAAACAAGAATCAAACCTTGGAAATTCTTAGGCAGATCCTTAAGATAACAATTTGAGAGAGAGAGAGAGGTGGTAAGACTGTCTGCAAGGATAGAAAAATAAGAATTTTGTGGTCAACTCAGTTAAAGAACCAGTCAAGGAAAAAGAAGGAAGCATTTTGAAAACACCTGGGAAGTAATCAGCATGTGGTCTACGAGTATACATAAAAAAGTAAAGCAATGTGCAAACCAAGCTAAACAAAAGTCACAAGAAGACTGGTAAGAACATAGAAAATAAATATCAAGAAGGTGGCTTGGAGGCTATTGAAGAAGTTTAGAAATGAAGGAAAGAGTATTCTAAAAGGAATCAGTGGTGATAAAGGTGACATGAAAACTGAAGGCAGATATTCTAGATGTTTGAGTAATTACATTGAAAGATTGCTAAATGAAACAAGTAGTGACAGCACAGTGGTAGAAAACACTCAAGAGGAAGGCAATGAAGTACATATCAATACTTGAGGGAGCAAAAGCCATTGAAAGTCTGAAATGAAAGACAGCTAGAGAAGAAATGCTCAAATATGAAAGTATAAAAAGTTTTGCAGTGGCTATACTGCATAATTCAGAAAGTTGGTGAAAGTGTCAAATTCCAGATGACTGGAGTAAAAGCTCTCATAGTACTGATCTATAAAAAAAAGGGCAATAAAAGTGAATGCAAGAATTCTTTTTCTTGGCTTCTCCACTTGTCAGCAGCTGCCTGTTCCTATTCCTCCAGCCATCATCCCGTAAGCTTCCTTTCTCCATTGCTCTCAACCACAATCCCTTTCAATACAGCCATTGGCTTCCTCTTTCCCTCCAGGAAGGAGGAAAAGAGGAAGCCAATGACCAGTTCATAATTCTTGATGGCCATCATTCTTCTGTTATTCTCTGGATATGTCCATATCATTTCAAAGCATATCGTTCTATCCTTTCTGTAATAGGCTGCTCACCTTTTTCGCTGTTTGAATATATGCATTTCTCAGATAATTCATATTGGTTGCTCTCATACTTCTGAGGTAATCTGTTTCCACAATTTCTACTTGTATTCTGCTAGGAATAAAAAAAAAGGTGATCATTATGAGTGCTTTTAAATATGGTAATATATGAGGGGATCTGGAAAGTTCTGATTCATAGGTCTGTATACTCTCTATAATCATATGATACAGCAACATCTTAGTTTTTCTTGAGACCATATGACATCATAAAATACCATTAATGGTTCTAATAGCTGCTCATGCCTATTCTGTTCGAAATGCTACGTCCACTTCACACTGGCCAGACATTCATCATGGAGCCAAGATATTTGAAGCCATCTACTGATTTTATAGTTCCCATCTCTAACTCAAGATCTGTTGCACTATCACCTCCAACTACTAGGTAGTTGGTTTTAACACAATTTTCAAGCACCAATGTTAATATCTATCCAACAATATTTTCATCTGGTATTCCACATTCTCATCCTGTGTGAGAATCATCTGATCATCAGTGAAAAGACACCCATTCCACAGCATTGTCTGTTCCAATCCTACAAGGTCACATCCAAGTAGATCTTAAACAACATTGATGGCATACATCTCTGCTTGAGCCCCCTTGCGAGTAATAATTCCTCTGAAAGTTTGTTACCAATCTTTAGGGCAGATCTAGTTCCTTGATACATCCCTGTACAATTTCTACTGTTCTTTCATCTATTCCTGTTCTCTTCAATACCTGCCACATTGTCTTCCTTGGGACAGTATCATAAGCTTTCTCCAGACCTACAAAATGGGAGTACTTTATTTTTAGCAACCTTTTTAGAAATATTTGTCATAAAGAAAATATATTAACCAAGAATTCTCCCTATCGAGAGTTCCTGGTAAGATTTATACAAGCATATTTGAGAAAAGGCTAAGAAAAATTGTCAAAGGGGAAACTTTAGAAAGAGCATGCTGAGTTTAGTCCAAAGAGCTGTTGTTAGGATCAAATTTTCACTTTTAAGACAAACAACTGAGAAATTATGGGAATATACCAAGGATCTGCATTTAAGTTTTTGTAGATCTGGAAAAGACATATGACAAGATACCAAGAGAAAAGTTGTTCTAAATGCTACACATCGAATATGATATAAATCATACATTATACCAAGCAATACACTGCTGTCTATGTTGGAGTTGTAAGTTAGTGTAAAATCTTACATGATTAATGTTGTATCACATTCACTTTTACAAGTTAACCAGAAAGAAAATGATATAAGGAATTGTCATTGTTTAAAATAATACTAAATTTTCTTGTATGTAATAACTTTATGCAAAATATCTTGTATTATTCAAACTGGTGTCGCATGAGTTGTGACATCAGCATATCCCGATGTTAACATGACTTAGAGATGGGCATCTTGACAGACGCGCATGCAAACTATGAGAAGTCCGGAGCTATAAAAGCTCTCGCTTCAGGAAAGAGAGTGTCTTGGGGCTTTTGATCTTTTTTCTCCCTGGATCACCGCCATGTAAAGTCTGCTTTCAGCCATTGGAGCATCTTGCATGAGAAGATTAGCAAAAGTTGTTACTGAACGATCAGTGGAGAAAGCAATTGAATGTCCGAGGTCGCCACATTGCCTATGAATGGACAAAGGAAACAGTGAAAGAAATACAGCCAGAAGAAAAGGAATATTATTGCAGAGACAAAAGAATCAAATAAGGACTGTCCTGAAAGAAGTGTATGGAATTTAACTCACCATAAGTACCTAGAAGGATATGTGAATACCTCAAGACAATTCACGTAATGTGTCCTTGTTCCATATTCAATTGTGGTAATGTAAATGTTCATGATATATTTGAATAAGTATCTATTATAAGAGTAAGTGAACTTATGATGAATATTAGAGTCTCCAATGAAGATGATTTCCCGGTATAAGGTAATTAGACTGTACAAAACATGAATGACATGTGAGAATTAGAGGTATTTCCCTACTGAGTGTTCCTGGTAAGATTTATGCAAGTATATACTTGAGAAACGGTTGAGAAGAATTGTGGAAGAAAAGTTGGTGAAGAACAATCTGGATTCAGGCCAAATAGAGGCTGTCAGGATCAGATCTTTATGACAAATAGTTGAGACATCATGGGAATAAAACAAAGATCTGGAAATCCAACAAAGGTATGGAAAGAGAAAAAAATAGTTCCACTGCATAAAGGAGGATCCAAGACTACTGTTGCAAATTACCAACTGATCAGCATATCAGGAGTCGTTGTCAAGGTCTTGGAGAAAGTAGTCAAGGGAAAAATACAGGAATGGATTGATGAAAATGAAATACTGTGCGGGGGACAGAATGGCTTTGTGAAGGGTAGATCATGCCTCAGTAACTTGCTCAAGTTTTATAACACAGTGCCGGCTGAACTGGATAAGGGTAATGGGTTTACGGGAATTCAGGAGTAGAGTTCAAAAGATGGCCGGTGACTAGTGGTGTGCCACATTGTTCTGTTCTTGGACCACTACTGTTCAGTTGTTTGCTGATGATGCAAAGTTGGGTAGAGCAATAATGAGTGCACAGGATGTCAAAATTTTGCAGGATGATTTGGATAGTTTGGAGGACTGGGCTAAAAAGAATGGATGTCAATTTAATGTGGCAAAATGTAAGGTTATGCAATTTTGGGTGAAAAGATTAGCAGCAGTATACCACATTGGTGGAACTATATTCCAGGAGATTGATGAGACCAGGAACTTGGGAGTGTCGGTGGATAGGGAGTTGAAGTTTAGGGGGCACATTGCAAAAGTGGCTAAATCAGCTCATCAACTCACTTGGTTGTCGAAAAATACTTTGACGAGCAGAGACAAGCAAGTTATTGTACTTCTGTACCGAGCCTTGATAAGACCTCATCTTGACCACTGTGCCCAAATTTGGTCACCTAGGTTTCTTCTTGATGAGGAGGAGAGGATCCAGAGGCAAGTGACCAAGATGATAGCAGGTCTATGGAATGAACCTTATGAGAACAGGTTGAAGATTTGTGGGTTGCAGAAATTAGTTGATAGGCGGAAAAGGGGAAATATGATTGAGACATTCAAATTGTTAAAGGGTTTCTATAGGATTAATTCAGAGGATATTTTTGAGATCAGGACTGGTGGTGGGTGAACTAGGGAACACCTATGGAAGCTGAGAAAGAGTGCGATTAGCAAGGGTGTAAAAGCTGAGTTCTTTACTTTTAGAATGGTAAATGAGTGGAATAAGCTGCCAGAGTCTGTTGTGGGTGCTATGATGGTGAGCGAGTTCAAGGCAAGGTATAATAGTTACTGTGAGAATGTCGTATAGTTGTGTGGACATGTGTTTAGGTCTTCCCTCGATGAGTCTAAGGACTCCCTGGAGTCGCCCGTAATAATAATAATAATCTGTATTTAAGTTTTGTCAATCTGAAAAAGGCACCCGACAAGGTGCCAAGAGAGAAGCTATTCAAGACACTACAGTTATATGGTGTCAATTGGGAATTATATCAAGCAATTCTTAGTCTTTATTTGAGTTTTAAGCCAGCAGTTAGAATTGAAGGAAGTACAGGAAGATGGTTTAATGTTAAATTTGGTTCGAGCCAAAGATGTACATTATCCCCTCTGTTATTCATTATCTATAGGGATCACATTATGAAGGAAAGTGGTATTAAACATGACATCAAAATTGGAGATGTTAATGTCAGCTCTCTGCTATATGCAGGCGATGTTATACTTATCAATAAATCCGCTACAAGTCTGCAAGATTCCATTAATAAATTGAATAACTGTTGTAATAGATATGGTATGAAAGTCAGCATTAAAAAGACAAAGACAATGAAAATAGGCAGAAAAATTGAAAATATCAACTGTATTGTGAATGGAGAACCTATACAATTAAGCAACATTTTTAGTGAAGATGGTAAATTAAATACGGAAATAGACAACAGAATCAACAAAGCTGGCATGGCAGGAAGTGAATTTTATAAATTCATATGGAATAAGAGATAAATTAGTCGGAACACTAAATTAGCTGTATACAAGACAGTGTTCAAACCCGTTTTAATTTATGGATCTGAAAGCTGGGTCAGAAGTAAAACACTTGACCAAAGACTAGAGACCGCAGATATGAGAGTCCTGAGAAAGATTAGAGGCGTGAACAGGTGAACAGGTTTTTAATATGAATGGCAATATCATATTAAAAACAAGGATATTAGGAAAGAACTTGACATTGTCAGCATCCAGGAATGCGTTAGCAAAACAAGTGTTCTCTGCCAGGTCGGCAGAAAAATGACCCACAGGAAGACCAAGATATAGGTGGAATGATACGGTACAACAAAGTGCCTTAGATGATAGAAATATAAGATCTGATAATGTTGGAGTCTTGACGAGTAACAGACTGATTTGAAATAAAATTGTAGATAGGAAGTTAGTAATGATGTGAATTTATCATGTAGTACTATCATATCCTGTACATCCCTTGAGGGTACATAGCAGGAATTTGATGATGATGATTGTACAAAACTAATCTTAGAAAGAAATCAAAGAGGTTAATCCTGTTACTGGAATTAGGAGAGAACTAAAACAAGCAATGAAAACAAAATATAGAAAAAATTCAGAGCCAGAGCAGACCACAAAGAATGATTGTAGGTTTAGTATCTTCAGCATGAAATGTCAGATTTATACATATATTGTCCTTAGGAAAGGAATCATACAGTAGCTGTTCAGGCTGCCAGTGGAGATTTTTGTGAAAAATAAGATCGGATTTTGATAAATCTTAGTACAGTGGAAACTTTTCTTCTTTTTTTTTTTTTTTTTTTGCTTTAAATAATTACACTTGATTTTTATGACTTTTGTGGGAAGTTTTATTATTATTACTATCTGCAGCATCATTTATTTTAGGCAGTGTCTTTCCTGATTAGTAATATCATATTTAGTACTACAGAATAGCAATCACAACCAGACCAAGACTAATTGACACCTTGGTGAATTCTGTCCTTTTGTATGGTTGTGAGGCCTGGACTTAATTGAAGAGTCCAGGCCTCACAACCATACAAATGAGAGGAGACTCCTGTCTTTCGAAATGAAAACTTACATAAGACTTTTGAAAATTCCCTATACCGCTCACGAAACCAATGAAAATGTCCGAAAACTGATTGACTCAATAGATGGGAGAAAAAGGGAAAATATTCTGACAGTCATCAGAAGACAGATGAAATGGTTCGGACATGTGGAGAGGGCTAATGGCATTCCAAAGCAAACCCTAGAAGGAATTGTTCCGGGATCAAGGGTTAGGGGCCGACCTCGATTAAAATGGACTGATAACATCAAAAAATTAACAAATTCCTCCCTTTCTCAACTGACATCAAGAACAAGAGACCGAGACGACTGGAGGAGGCTAGCAAAGAGTATCACCTACCAGCCATGAATGACGCAACGGTTCATTTAGGACTACGGGAGAAGAAGAAGAATATCATATTTACAGAGCAGGGTAATAAATATGGGCATGAAAGACTCATGAACACGACTTCCACACAAGGAATGTCCAGTCTCCTATACATGCATGGCATCAACAACAACCTTCCTCCCAAGCATGATCTGGAAGTCGGTGGCAATAGGATTATTCGATACTTAGGTGGAATCCTCCTGACTTATCCATTCTGTGATATGTAATATTGATCACCAGACCAGCAGAAATACTTTATTGCTGTACCCTCAAAGTGGAGGGGATATTACACATGAAATATAGAGATAAAGGCAGGCAAAGATGAGTGACTTGGTTGGTAAGGGTAGCAAAAGTGAGGTATGAGCAGTTAGCTAATGAAGTCAAAAAGAATCCTAGGGGGTTCTTTCGATATGCAACCAGCAAAAAAGATTATGGAAGGATGACACTGATTGAAAAAATGGCATAAGGACAACTGCTGCAGAAGATATAGTGGAGATACTTAATGAGCAGTTCATAAAGGTCTTTCATTCTTGTGAATGTGACTTCATGGAGAGATTGAGAGCAGCTGATAATGGGGAGGAGAGATTGACTGTAAGTGAGCAAGAGGTGTATATGGGGAGTTGAGCAAACTTGATGTTGATAAGGCTTGTGGAACTTGATAATATATCACCACGTATTCTGAAAGAATATGCCAGGGAGTTGGCATCTGCTTTGACATATTTTTTTAATATGAGTCTTTCACTGGATCGAGTTCCAAAAAAGTGAAAGGGAAAGATTGTGCTGCGTCATAAGGAAGATGATAGAACTCAAGCATCAAATTATAGGCCTGTCTGCATGTCAGGTGTTGTGGTTAAGTTGTTGGAGAAGTTTGTGAGAACTAGGACCCAGAATTGGGTTGACAACAATGGTATTATCCTTGATGGACAGCATGGATTTGCTAAAGTGAGATCTTGTTTTAATCTACTTACTTATTACAATAAGGTGACAGCTTCCTTGGACAGAGGAGAGGGATAAAGAGTAGTATACTTAGATTTCACAAATGCTTTTGATAGATTACCACATGATAAGTTGATAGTCAAACTAGAGCGGATGGGGTTGGATATTAGATTAGTGCATTGGATTGGAGACTGGCTATCTGATAGGTATCAGTAAGTTGTGTATGGGGGAGCAATATTCTGGAAGATGAAAGTCACTAGTGTATACTCAGGGGTCTGTGTATATACTTAGTGGTATACTTAGGGCTATTACTGTTTAACTTGTACGTTAATGATATTGGTGAAGATTTGGATGGAGATGATGTTGTGGCCTTACAAGAAGACTTGAATAAATTGAGTGAATGGGAAATGGCGATGCCAGTTAAATGTTGCAAAATGTAATGTTTTAAAATTTGAAAAACAAAGATGGGATGTATAATTTATGCCTGGTGGGGATGTATTGTCGGAGGTGGGGGAAATAAGAGATCTGAGTGATAGTGGATAGGGATCTCAAATTTAGGGGACACACTGCCAAAATTGTAAGGACAGTACAAAGACTTCTGGGAATGATGCAAACGACACTGACTTGTAGAAGTAAGGATATTCTTGTTCCATTATATGACTCTGATTAGGCCATATGCGGACTACTGCGCACAGATTTTGTGACCTAATGTAGTTTCTGACCTCTGGAATGTAGAATATGAGGAAAGGTAAAGGTCAAGAAGATGCAATTTAGGAGGAAAAGGGGAAATATGATAGAGACCTACAAGTTAGTGAGAGGGTGTTATAGGATCAATATTAGAGAGATTTTACAGAAAATGGTGGGAGATCATAGGAGAACCAGAGGTCATCTCTGGAAGCTGTATGTGAGCAGGAGAGTGAGAAGCAAGTTTTTTGCATACAGAGTTGTAAATGATTGGAATGCCTTGCCTGAGAGTGTGGCGTCTTCAGAGAATTTGAATGTGTTTAAGGCATGGTATGATGAGCTGTGTGTAAGACAAAAGGGCCTCCTAGATGAGTCTTTGACTCCATGGGGTCTTGGAAAATTTGGGCACGTTTACAAATTCACTTCTCCATTCCATCCCTTCATTTTTTAGAAGGCCCAAATAAGCCAACGGAGCCATAAAGTGATTAGTAATGGTGATGCATCTGTGTTTTCTTACAGTTAAAAATACTGTTAAGCTTTTTTTTTTTTTTTTTAAAGAATACTTTAATTTTGACCATTCTACAGCTATTTGTCATGGATGAGTAGGCAAGCATATCTGCCGAGCTGTGTATACATTTTTTTTTATCCTATTTCTGTTTCTTGTGACCGTCTTCTTTTGGAATTTATCATATTTTGTATTGTGTTATTACTATTACTCTTTATTCCTAAACATACTGTTGTTGGCTTTATCAGAATTTGTTTCAGATTTTTATATTCCCCTTCTAAATCATTTGGGTAAGTATCTTTTTTTCCCCCCATCTGTATATTTTTGATACAACTGATTAATATTGAATTTTTGTTATGAAGAAATTTGCTTTTTTCAGAGAGATTTTATTTTGTTTGTAATTTTTATCTTTGGTTTAAATCAAGGTTCAAAATTGAATTCTGATGGTGATATGGCAATGGCAAATTTAAACTGGATTTCAGAATTCAATTCAGAACTCCAATATGATCTTAGATCTAGGAGTAATCCATCTAGTTAAAAATTTGTAAAGTAATCAATAGCTAATTTAAATTCTCAAACTGATCACATATATTTCTTTATGCTTAAACACCAAGTTTACCATTCTCACACATTACAAATTTCATTTTGTATGTTATCATAACATGTAGTCATTCTCCAAATTTACCTACATCAGGTTTGTTCTTCACATTTCCTGTTCCATTGATTAAATCTGCTAGTAGTAAGTAACCACTTTTATCACTTTTCTGTAATTCTTTATGGAAGGTGTCATATTTCTTCCTATTTTCCTGTGGGCTAGTTAATGTTATATTGCTTCAATGTTTATAATCCCCCTCCCCTTTTTTTTGTTGTTCCAATAGTTATAAACAATATTTTTATTTAGTTTTACACATCAAAATCACAATGCATATTTTTTACTTTTTCCTATACATATCTAAGAAATTAGGAAGATTCTGTCATTCATCTAGTTATCTGGAACAAATTAGAAACACCTTGAGATGCTAAGATGAACTATAAAGAATTGACTCGATAAAAATTATCCTCGATTCAGTCCATCGTAACACTAACCTTAGCTATAACCTACTTGATTGTCACTCTTCAGCTATCCAACTTTGACGTAAATGAAATCATGTCCTCGTGAATATGCCCAAGAATACTATGGCATCTAGAATGCCTATGGATATTAGCAATATGTTTGCAAATAAATTTATAGCTGCCTCTTGCAATGTATATTTTTGTATTTTTCTTTTCATGTTATGTATCCAATGAAGTTTTTCTAAGAAAATGAAACTAGTTGTGTGCTCAAATAGTATTTTTTCTATTTTGGTAGAAAAGCTCAAGCTTTAGTCATTAAATTTATTTAAGCACACACTTTACTCCAATATAGATCTACATAAATTATTTGCTACTCTGTGATTCTGTTATCATGCATATCTTTATATCAGCTTGATTTAACTATTTATCTTCTTTATATCTCATATTTCTTATATTCCACAATGCAATTTTCATTACCTGCTCATTTTCCAATAATTCATCTGGCTTTTCTTTACTTGAGTTAAAAATGATTAAAAATCACCAAATAATCAGTCTGTTGCTGGATAAGTCAGGTGGTATTGCTACCTTAGCCCTTGGAAGGGTTTATGTTAATGATACTGGAGTTATACTGCTAATTCTTTGTCATTACCTCATTTGGAGCTTTTAGAATAAGGTGAACTACAAGATGCATATGGGAGAGGATATAATTAATGCTTCATCACTGCTTCACAACTTTATTTCACATGCATATAACAAACTGGTTAAAACTAAATTATCTTAAGTCTGAAACGTGCAAAATAATTTACACCCCTGATTTGGGCACCACTGGATCCTGGTCTGTCCATGGTGACAGAGAAATTCAAACTGATCTCTCAAGGTCACAAGAAGAAAGTTGTGAATCCCTTATATTGTTTAGAATGAAGTAGCCAGAGTTATGACGGCATAATGTAATATAAACATGAACACGTGCAATCGTAGTGACGCAGCCGATTTACAGGAGTCACGATATACTAATATAAATTCCCATTTTTATTGAGCCAATCTCATGGATAATGAAGCTGAAGGCTCAAATTTAACTACAGTACAGTCTGATGACAAATTTCAAGAATATATTATTATTTTCGGGATTTTTAATTTAGCAATGTAAATATACATCGATGGGATTCTGGGTTCATGTGCAATCGATGTATATTTACATCGATAGGAGTCAAAGTGTTAAAGAATGTATACTGGCACATATCTGCTGGTGTGTGTAATATGCTGCTTAGATGTAGATGGTGAGCCCCTGATGGGTCACTTAAATAGATTGTCTTTTGTGTGACAGAAAGAAAACAGATCAAAGAGGGTTTAAGTTTAAAAGCAAAAAGATTTCTGATGCTAGACATCCAGAAGCCTGTATCAGTTTTACTGTGAATATTGAAATTTTGCTTTCTATAACTGTTATACTTGAAAAAAAATTGAGGATGGCTTTATAAATCAGTCACACTAGGAATGGAATAATAAAATAATGGTATGAGAGTCACAATTTGGTGTTTGCGAGCAAAAAAGTATTTCCCCTGAAAAAAATGTCTCTTCAAACAGTATCCAAAGTGCAATGAACTGGTAAAGATCAGGGACTGTGAAATGTATATGCAAGCAAACATGTCATACTACAAAATGTTTAAGTTTAAAAAATGTTTTGTGCAATTCAAAATGCCATTATAGTTCATCATGCATAAATAAATTACTCTTTTCACGGTATAAGCATTAACATATTTTGCCAATTATGTTTTTCTTTGGTTGTATTCATCGGACTTATACAAATTTATTACAGTAAAAATCATTTTTCATTATTGTAGATACATAATGGACCACTAACATTTTATTTAACCAATATTTATTTTTTTATGTTTAAGTTTAAAAAATGTTTTGTGCAATTCAAAATGCCATTATAGTTCATCATGCATAAATAAATTATGCATGATGAACTATTTTAGATAAAACTTTCACTTTGCAACTGGGATATAGAGGCTAATGACCTCACATCAATTATTACACAGGAGAAATAAATTATATCCTTTAACTGTAACAAATATTATGCAACATTATGTTTTTGCGCAAAGGTCACTATGACAGTTATAGCCAAATATCTGGAACATGGTAGTCAAAGTGTGTTAGGGTGATCATCATCATCATGTCATTTGCATGCAAGGTTCAATATAAATCAACAAATTGCTATGCAAACAAAATGCTAGTAAAAATAACTATGGCTTCCTTCAGTTTTGATTTGTGTGTTGTAATGTTTCTATGCAAAGACCACTTAAAAATCTTGAAAATTCCCAAATATATAAAAAAAAATAAGTATTACATTACATATACATAGCATTGTTATAAATTAAAGATGCCAAGAAATTATATTCTCGGTTTCATCCTTTATCCAAGTGTAAGCAAACAAAGTTTGTGCATGAATTCACTTTGCAACTGGGATACTCGTATATAGAGGCTAATGACCACATCAATTGCCTTAGTATCCCATAATGCAACACACACATCCTTACAGACATGTATAATGCTATGCATTATGGGAAGGACCACTACCCAGAATGGTTTCAACCTTTAATGAGGTCTCATTAGCGGGAACCAGATCCAGAAGTGATACCAAGGTTGAAGTAATGCAGAAGTCATATTTCCATATACAAATAGTTAAAAGGTACCAAACCTCATTACTAAAATACTCTGGATCCTTAGAGATAGATGTAAAGTTTTTCCACTTGGTTATGCTATAAATTAAATAAGCAACATTTGCAGTGAAGTCACTTCAGGACTGGGCTACTTGTACATAGAAGCTGACTTCACATCAATTGCCTTAGTATCTCATAATGCAATGAATGTATCCTTAGAGTCATGTATAATGCAGTTGTGAGGTGACTTCACGTGCACACTTTGTTTGCTTACACTTGGATAAAGAATGAAACCAAGAATATAATTTCTTGGCATCTTTAATTTATAGTATAATTCAACATATATAACACACAGTAACTTGAGGCAGACCTTATATAAATAAGTATAAAAACAAGATGAAAATTAACAAAATTTCCTAAAGCAATTTGGAAGGAATATCAGCAAGGCATAAGTTTTGATTATAGAAAATTATTCTAAAATTATTTTTGCTTGAACTTCTAAAATCAGATTAAAAAATGGCTTGTGATATGAAAACATTTCAAAATTGTAAGTTTGAAATTTTATTTTGATCTCGTTAATCATTTTAGATGCTATTTATAATTTCTAAACTATAACAAGGATTATAGGCCTCTTCGTATTTCTTTAATATGATGAGATGATACTGAAGGAACTGAATGTACAAAAAAAATATAACTTACCTCCTAATATTGCTGAATCATCAACTGCTTGAATCCGAGGCGCAATCCAAACACCAGGAGCTAAAGTTGGAGGCGGTCTTGTTTCTCCTATTTCTGCAGGGTAGATAATGGGCTCAATTCCACAATCATCTTCACGGATATTTCCCGAAGAATTAATGTTAGCCCTTCGGCTTTCTTGGAATAGTCTTCTTAGAGGAAAGTGATCATCAAATTGAACACGAGATATACATCCAAGGAAACCATTTCCTTTAGGCATGGTCTCTGAAAATAGTGATATTATTAATTCTTCCTTGCTACCAATTTAATATTAGATTTATAGTTAATGAATCTTTAATTTTTAAACTTCAATATGATCTTTTGAAAAGCTGAGCAAGATAGTACAAATAAATATAACTGCTAATGAACTGAACCATATATTCAAACTTGTTATATGCAACACTTCAATACAATAATACATATCTAGTAATAAAAAAAAAGAAAAAAAGGAAATTTTTTAAAAGAATGTGTATGTGTGTGTTATGTGAATCCTATCTACAGAGGTTGTAAACCTAACAGTACATTAAGTACCAGGGTGGGCTATTGATTAGATAATCTGGGTACCCAGCTCTAGGCATGATCAAACATGATACTTTTGGGCTATTGATTAGATAATCTGGGTACCGCTCTAGGCATGATCAAACGATACTTTTTTTTTTTTTTTTTTTAATTCATTTCAAGCTTCTAATAAGCAAATTGGTGATCTTACACCAGGCAGTGAAAATTTTCTACCACTTAGACATTCAACAAACATCCATGTCCACAGTGTATAAACTCACTCATAGCCTGTTGGTTGAGGAATAGAGATGCTATCCGCCCAGCCAAAGTGGCTAACAAACCTGCTACTGTTTTCATATATTCAAAGACAATCAAAAGAAACTTACCATTTCGGCCTATATAAATACTCTGAAGTGAGTTGAACTGAGCATCAGCTTTTTCATCTATCTTGAAGGTGTGAATAATAGGCTCATAGTTATCTACCTGATAAGAGAAAAAAAAAAATGTATATATACTTATTTATAAATATGTGTATGTATATGTATATAACTACACATAATACAGGTTATTCATAATTCCCATTCCAATTTTATTGTGATACATGAAAATTAGATGAAGCAGGAAATTTGAAAATGGTTTCAGACATGTAGTCTGGAATGTAAATCCTTTTTTACAGATGACATTAGCTGATTAGATCAGCTGTACATTACTGTGTAGAATTTCTATATGTATGGAAAGGCTTAGTTGTCAATGATTATTTATAATGCTTTACGGTATAAACAAACCAAGAGAGGAAAAATATGTTTAACCTCCCTACCGGCTAGGACGTCTATAGATGTCCAGATAAATCTGGATACGATTCAGTACACCTGTTGAAAGAACATGGATAAGAAGTGCAATTCGGCCAGCATGTCCATTAGAAGGTGTGATAATCTCTCGCGCTGAAGAGAGCACTTAATCAGATTATCTCAGGCTCATAGCTGTGTCTCAGTTACCTATAACAAGAAATGCACTTCCTTGTTCTATGCTGGGTAACTGAATTTTAGTTATATTGGATAAACTAAAAATATAGAAATTATTTTTTTTCTCTTTTTATTGTAAAATACAATTTTAATGCCTGGACAAAATAAAGATCCTTGCCTAATTTCTTCACTTAAATATTGCGTTACATTCCAGAACGAATTTAGTTTTTAATTTTTTTGCTAATTTTTTTCTAATTGCTAACTCCACAAACCATTTTCTTTGTTCTCGAAGAAATTAATTCACAATAATTATTTGAAATATTATTTAACAAAACCAGCTGCTGACGTTTGATATTATATTATATTTTTGTTCAAAATCATGATTCGAAGTATACTTCCCAGATTTCCTGAAGGACATGCTTGAGCGACTTTGCTTTATAAAGAATAATGAAATTCTTTAAACATATCACTAATTTTTTTTCTTTATATTGTATTCTATTGTTCTTTTCACTCTCACCTTCTTGGTTTCCCTGTATAATTGGTCATTACAAAATCAAATTAACGGTTATGATTTAAATTGATATGTATATATTTTCTGCTAGTTCAGATATTATGCTCCAATTTTATAATAAGCAATACTTTTGCTTATATATGTATATATTTAAATTACAAAGTTTTGTATTAAAAATTTCCACTACAAAAGTTCGACAGAATCAACAATATTATTGTCATATTTCTTTTTCTCGCGTAGGAGGAAAACGGTAAAATGCTACTCTTGTAATTGTATCAGATGTTCTAATGGCAAAAATAGTAAGAAAAAAAAATCATTTGTACTTTCTTTTCAAAACACAAAGTGAGAACATTGTAAATTCACCCAATGAAAAAGAAAATACTCCATATTTTTCTTGTGCTATCTGATTTTTTTCTTGTAGTACAAAGAAGAAATCACTGTGCATAAGATGGTAGAATACAAGAGGGCAAAAATCTGTAGATTGATTACATTATAGCTGATAGAGAATTCATGCCAGAAAAATTATTTATGTAAGAGTTCTAACATCAGCAGATATAACGATATTTTCTTCTAGTTTAGATAGGTGACATTATTGAAGTAGCTAAATCTTTGCTACTATTTACCACTAAAATGAATGGGCATGTTCCCCAAGTGATTTACGTTCAAAACAGTTGTCTTGCGAACGATTTATAAAATAAATTCTCTGAAATATATGCAAATTGAATAAGTCTTCAATATAACCTTCCTGCCCTCCCCAAAAAATAAGATTATGTGAAGTATATGCTCCTTTTCTTTTAAAATAATTAAAGTCCTCTTTTTCAAGATAATTATATGAAATAATTTATAATTTTTCGATAATAAAAATGAAACTGATCGTTATAAATTAAGAACTTATTTCAGCAAAAATACTGTATCAGCCTGTAAAAGAAATGTCTGTATTTTCTTCTATGTTAGGATGTCTACTAATTAACAATTGAAAACAAAACACGACATTCTTGATGTATCTCGGACTATAGCTTGAGGCACTTTAGTGTCCCTTCTAGCAAAGCGTTCTCAATTTTCTTCCTCAATAGCACTGAGAGTAATCTAAGCCTTTACCTTTCCCACCAGCTAAGAGGATTACTACAAGTATTTCTAAGATGTAGATTACTTCAGAAATAGCACCCAGAAGCATAAGTAAAAATATTTAGATTATTTTAAGAAAAAGTAACTAAAATAATACTACTGAACTTTCTTTTGTGTGGTATGCATATAAACAATTTTATGTGGTGAAAATATAGCATAGTATTTCTAAAATTTCAAATCATTTCAGCAGACAGTAGAACAGCTGGTTTTAGATTGCAAAGAAATAGTGCAGAATTAGAAGCTTCAGGGTACAACAATCTTATTGCCTTATTTCTTTTGTCGAAACGGTAAAATGAAGTAAGAGATTTTGAATACTGTCTGGAAACGTTTTCTAACCTGTAGAAATTTAGAGTGGTTATGTAATTGAATTCCAGGAGAGGATAAGGATGGGGAGGGGGTAAGCATTAGCAAATATTCAAAATGAGCATAAATGTTGAATTATTCTGTATATGATATCCTTCATATTATATTTTCAACATATCTACCGTGGTTATGCATTGGATATTATAGTAATGCGCATCCTACAAAAAAAAAAAAAAAAGCTAAAAATCCCTGCTAAAACATCATTGGATATAAATTCTCGATACTAAAAAGATTCACAATCGGGTTATGCAATATAACATCGTTTGTTGTTCATAAAACAAAAAAAATCGTTTCTAGAACTGAAATGTTATAATCCATATAACGGTATTTTGCTAGGAAAGAAAGCAAAAGGTCATATTTATTTCAATAAATATTATTTAAAAATATAAATACGTGACATAATATGTTCAATGCAAACATCTGAAAATTCGCGAAAAAAGTCGTTTCTATATTGGAACAACCAGTGCAACTGTTCCGTTGCAGTGATTTGAAGAATAAATTTAAGATACAGCAGAATTTGCTACTACTAAATAGATTCATTGCAAAGGCTGATCGAGGGTCATTTCAGGATTAATTATTTTCGCACATGTGAAATTCGTTTCAAATTTTGCGAAGAAACACAATAAATCATTTTAGAGGCAAAAAAGTCAAATATTTTAGGACAGTAAAGAAAATTCCAAGTAAAACAGTGTGTGTAAAGACAGGTGACACAAACTGTTAGTCAGACACTAACAGTTAATCCACGAATGGCTCTAAAATAGCCGTAAAGGGATTAACGGCGGAGGGAGGTAATGGCATGATGAAAGGGACAATGCTGATGAAGTTTTGATCCACGAAAAAAGTCTGGGGTAGTCTTGCTATTTCATCCACCTTGGCCGGTAGGAGGGTTAATAAATTTACTAACAATGGATATATTGGAATTGTGGACATGTGAAAATGGCTGTCATTTCAATGTTAATAAATGTAAAGTCATGCACTTTGGTTTAATTAGTTATGTTGTATTATACTGGTGGGAGAAACTGATGAGGCTAGGGATCTTGGATTTTTTTTTTTTTTTTTTTTTTTTTGAAGAATAGAAGAGGGTGTGCTGTTAATGATATCAGATTACTTGAATCCAGTAAGAGTTGAGACCTATGACTGCAATACTAGTAACAGTTTTTCATGTGGCAGTGAGTATGAAGCCATCTAGCGTGAGGCATAGTCTAACAAGAACAAATGCATGGTATTGTTAAAGACCTGGTGGATTGGTTGCTAGTGACAAAGAAATGCATCACCAAATAAATACAATGGGTGTGAAAATAATGGGGGACTTTAATTATTCAAACATTGATTGAATAGCTATGAAATCACATGAGAAGAATAAAACTGAGTTTACTGAGAAGTTGAGAGACAACATCCTCCAGCAGCAGGTGACAGAAGGAACTCGTGTTCAAAGAGTGTTAGATCTAATCAGAGGAGGTTTGAGTTAAAGACAACTATTCTGCCTCGGGTTGGTGACAGTGATCATGCAGTACTCACTTGGGAAGAAGCTAAGTTTATGAATGTTCCATTCAGAAAAGGTTACATGCTGAACTACAAAGCAAGAAATTATGACCACCTGAAGGAGTATGCTGTGGGATACCCTATGGGAAGGATATGAACAGTGTGGGAAGTGTTTAAAAAATACTTAAATGATGAGATATTAGAATGTGTTCCTAAGTTTAAAGAATAAATAGAGTAGAAGTGAAATGGATGTGTAATCTAATTAAGCAAGAGATTCATCAGAAAAAGATGATGTGGAAGGAATGCCATGTGCATAAGAATGATGCCAGTTATAATGATAATTATAAGCAGCAGGCTAGAAGAGTCACAGATGTTGTATGGAAAGCTAAGTCAGTGTATGAAAAGAAACTGGCTCTGCAAGTAAAAGAAAGAATGAATTTGAAAGAATAACTCTAATGAATGCAAATGGTATGCAGGTGAGTGATTGTTCAACTAATGAGCAGCCATTTTGTTAAAAGTTATCAACCTGGTATATGCAACATTGAACCTCTTTAATGTATGAGGAAACACATGTGAATGAAGAGGAAGTACTACAGCTGTTGCACAAGCAGAATAAGAATTCTGCAATAGGAACTGATGGGATATCAGCATGAATGCTAAAAGAGTGTTTAACTGAACTGGCTATTCCCTTGACCAGGCTATATAATTTGAGTTGCAAAACAGGGAAGATTCCAAAGGAGTGGGAAAAATGTATGGTAATCCCATTGCACAAGGTGCAAAGATCAATGTATCCAACTATTGACCAATCACTATCTCAGGAGTGGTGAAGATTTTGGAAAGTCGGTTAGGGCTTGCACTCAAATGGGTTGACAGAGAATTTCTACTTTACAATGAACAGTATGGGGAAGGTCATGTTTTAGCAACTTGCTCACATTCCATAATAATGTTACCACTGAGTTAGACAAGGAGGAATGGATACACCCATGATACTTTTGGATTTATGCTAAGGCTTTTGACATAATACAGCATGGAAGCCTGTTGCATAAATTGGAGAATATGGAATTGGATTATAAACTGCTGGCATGGATAAGAGAATGGCTGACTGACATATCAAAAAGTCGCATATAGGGGGTGTGAATTGGCAAGATTCAAAGTAACCAGTGGTGTGTCTCAAAGATCAGTCCTTGGTCCATTGTTGTTCATCCTATACATTAATGACATTGGAAAGGATATGTGATATTTGATATGTGACATACAGCTATTTGCTGATGATGATGCCAAGATATGTAGGGTAATTAGGAGTGCTGCTGCTATGCAGTACTTGTAGAATGATGTGAATAGGCTGGAACTGTGGCTATGTGAAAATTGCTGTCATTTCAATTTCAATGTTAATAAATGTAAGGTATGATTTGATATTAGATATTCAACATCATATTATATCATCATAGTGCTAATTACAGATACAGACCATACTGGTCTGTTCCAGTCTTATTATCCATCTAATATCCTCTTTTGAAGGAAAGAGGATATTAGATGGATACCTGACCTTTTTCCAATTAGTTTATATTTCATTAATTGATTAGGATATCAAGTATTGGCTTTTCAGTTTACAAGTTCTATCCAATTGTAACTGTTTAGTTTTTTCTATTGATTTCATTTTTAGTTCTTTTAAAATATCTTTGTTTCATTTCTTTTTCTTTTAATAATGTGTATTTTGCAGTTCTTCTCATGAATCTCATTTCATTTGTTTTTACATATGTTTATCTAGTTCTTTTATTGCTAGAATTTTGCTCCATATAATAATGCAGACACTGCAAAAGTATTGCATATTTTTGAAGTGTTTCTTTTTGTACAACATTTGGACCAAGTGTTGTATTTATCAGGTCTATAACCTGATAAATACAACATATATTTCTTCTTCATATATTTTGTATCCAAAATAACTGAAAATATTTATCTGTTATATTATTTTATTATTAACTATTTTATTCTAATTGGAGTTTTCTACAGATATTTTCATTCAAAACTGTTGTACTATAATGTTTAAATTATATATTGCTCTCTGTAAACTGTCCTCCTAATCTGATATTATTACCTGATCTCTATAATTAAATACCTGTGTAATTAATTTAGGGGGGATAATAAATCCCGTACTGATCCGGGATTCATCATCCCCTTAATTTATGTCACCGGAAAAATAGCCTTTTGGCTCTTTACCTCGTTAATTAGCAGGTTTTGTTTTATCTCCCTTTTTAAATATAGATATTACTATGCTTTTATTTCTTTTTATTGGTATTTGCCCATTTGTATATATTTTATTTAAAAATTTTAATCTCTGATGAAATTTTTTTTCCAAATTTATACCGTTCAGAGTTCATCTCATCTTCTCCTGCTGATTTACCATTTTTTATTTTACTTAAGGTTGTCTTTTAATTCTTTCATTGTTATTATATCATTGAAAGCATTTTGTAAGTTTTGGACGATTTTTTTTTATATTAATATTATCTGTTCAAAGATGTGTAAAGTGATCCAAGAATTCTTTTAGATCGAAAGATGTGTAAAGTGATCCAAGAATTCTTTTAGATTTATTTCACAATTTATATTTGCAGTTTTTTATATCTGCATTCACGTGCTTTAGTATTTTATATGCATCATCATCAAATTCCTGCCATGTACCCTCAAGGGGGGTACAGGATATGATAGTACTACATGAAAAATTTACATTATTACTAACTTCCTATCTACAATTTTCCTCCAAATCAGTCTATTACCTGTCAAGACTCCAACATTATCAGATCTTATAGTTCTATCGTCTATATCTTGATCTTCCTTTGGGTCGTTTTCCTGCCAACCTGGCAGAGAACACTTGTTTTGCTAATCTTTCCTCGCCCATTCTGTTTAGGTGACCATACCACCCGAGATTAGCTCTGCTAACGCATTCCTGGATGCTGACAATGTCAAGTTCTTTCCTAATATCCTCGTTTTGAATATGATATTGCCATTCATGCCATCGGTTCACGCCTATAATCTTTCTCAGGACTCTCATATCTGTGGTCTCTAGTCTTTTTGGTCAAGTGTTTTACTTCTGACCACACTCTCAGATCCATAAGTTAAAGCTGGTTTGTACACTGTCTTGTATACAGTTAATTTAGTTTTCCGAATAATTTCTCTCTTATTCCATATGAATTTATTCAATTGACTTCCTATTATACCAGCTTTATTGATTCTGTTGTCCATTTCCATATTTAATTTACCATCTTCAGTAAAAATCGTGCCTAAGTAGGTGAAATGTTTTACTTGTTCCACAGGGTCTCCGTTCACAACACAGTTCACATTTTCAACGATTCTGCCTATTTTCATTTTCTTTGTCTTTTTATTGCTGACCGCCATACCATATCTGTTACAACAGTTATTCAATTTAGTCAGGGAATCTTGCAGACTCGTAGCGGATTTATTTAGAAGTATAACATCGTCCTCATAAAGCAAAGAACTGACATTAATATCTCCAATTTTGTTATCATGTTTAATACCACTTTCCTTCATAATGTGATCCATATAGATAATATACATCATTGTCTCATACCAGATTTAACATTAAACCACCTTCCTGTACTTCCTTCAATTTTAACTGCTGACTTACAACTCAACTAAAGACTAAGTATTGCTTGATATAATGCCCCATCGATATAACCATATAACTGTAGCGTATTGAATAGCTTCTCTCTTGGCACCTTATCATATGCCTTTTCCAGATCATCAAAACACAAATAGACATCTTTGTTATATTCGAATGATTTCTCCACTATTTGTCATAAAGTGAAGATCTGATCCTGACAGCCTCTATTTGGCCTGAATCGAGCTTGTTCTTCACCAAGCTTTTCTTCTACAATTCTTCTCAATCGTTTCTCAAGTATACTTGTATATATCTTATCAGGAACACTCAGTAGGGAAATACCTCTGTAATTCTCACATTGTTTTATTTCCCTTTTTATATATGGGTACTATGGGAGCTCTACTCCAATCATCGGGAATTCGTCCCTCTGTCCAGGCTTTCTGAACTATGCAGTGCAGCCACTGTAAGAGTTTTCTACCACCATACGTCAGCATTTCTGGTCGAATATCATCTATTCCTACTGCCTTTCCATATTTCAAGCCTTTGATGGCTTTTTCTACTTCAAGTATGGATATGTATTCCTGACTGTGTGCCTGTTGAGTGTTTTATTACCACTGTGCTATTACTACTTGTTTCATTTAGCAATTTTTCTAAGTAATTATTCCATACTTCAAGGATATTTTTTCTCCCGTTTTCATGTCACCTTTATCTTCTCTAACTCCTTTTACAGCACTCTTTCCTCCATTTCTAAGCTTCTTCAACAACTTCCAAAATATTTTGTCACCTTCTTGATATTTATTTTCTATGTTCTTGCCAAAGTCCTCCCATGACTTTTTGTTCAGCTAGTTTTACACAGTGTTTAGCCTTTTTACATTTCTCCCTGTATTCTCTAAGAGCACTAGCTGACTTATTTGCCAGGAACTTTTGATATGCTTGCTTATTTTCCTTCACTGCCTCTTTAACTTCCTGTGTCCACCATGAAGTTCTGATTTTTCAATCCTTGCTGACAACCTCACCACATGCCTCTCTAGCTGAATCAATCAGGGTTTTCTTCAAGGCTTGCCACTGAATCTCCAAGGTTTGGTTACTGTTCTCAAACTCTTTCATTTTTGCTTCAATTTTTGACACTTTAGAAAAAGCAACTGACACAATGAAAAAGGAAAAGTTGGTCCTTGTTGGGGATCTAAACAGCAGAGTAGGAAATGATTGTGAGACATACAAAAATATTTTGGGAAAATTTGAAGAAAAGAGCAAAGCTAATAATAATGGCAAATATCTGTTGGATTTCTGCTCAGGACATGGACTGGTTATTACTAACACCATGTTCCAACATAAAAATGTGCACAAATTCACATGGAGAGAAGAGGCAAGGAATAAGAAAAGTGTCATTGACTATGTTATTGTTGATAGTGATGTTTTCTCCCTGGTGCAGGACACCAGAGTGTACAGAGGATTTGAAATTGGAAGTGATCACTATTTAGTCTTGAGCAGGATAAAATTGAATTTCATATTGAAAAGAATAACATGCAAGAAAGTTTTAAAGCGAATAAAAGTTGAGCAGCTCTCAGATGTGAACTGTAGACTAAAATACAGAAAGATTATTGAAAAGAAAATGAAAGAGTTTGAGAACAGGAATCAAACCTTGGAGATTCAGTGGCAAACTCTGAAGAAAACATTGATTGATTCTGCCAGAGAGGCATGTGGTGAGGTTGTGTGCAAGGATAAAAAAATCAGAACTCCCTGGTGGACACAGGAAGTTAAAGAGGCAGTGAAGGAAAAGAAGAAAGCATATCAAAAGTTCCTGGCAAATAAGTCAGCTTTTACTCTTACAGAATACAGAGACAAATGAAAGAAAGCTAAACAGTGTGTAAAACTAGCTAAACAAAAGTCATGGGAGGACTTTGGCAAGAATATAGAAAATAAATATCAAGAAGGTGGCAAAATATTCTGGAGGTTGTTGAAGAAGCTTAGGAATGGAGGAGAGAGTGCTGTAAAAGGAGTTAGAGATGATAAAGGTGACATGAAAACAGGAGAAAAAGATATCCTTGAAGTATGGAGTAATTACTTTGAAAACTGCTAAATCAAACAAGCAGTGATGACAGCACAGTGATAAAAAAACACTGACCAGGCATGCAGTCAGGAATACATATCCATACTTGAAGTAGAAAAAGCCATCAAAGGCGTGAAATGTGGAAAGGCAGCAGGAGTAGATGATATTCGACCAGAAATGCTGAAGTAAGGTGGTATAAAAGTCTTACTGTGGCTGCACTGCATAGTTCAGAAAGCCTGGACAGAGGGACGAATTCCCGATTATTGGAGTAGAGCTCTCATAGTACCCATATATAAAAAGGGAAATAAAACTGAATGTGAGAATTACAGATGTATTTCCCTACTGAGTGTTCCTGGCAAGATCTATGCAAGTATACTTGAGAAACGGTTGAGAAGAATTGTGGAAGAAAAGCTTGGTGAAGAACAAGCCGGATTCAGGCCAAATAGAGGCTGTCAGGATCAGATCTTCACTTTACGACAAATAGTCGAGAAAGCATGGGAATATAACAAAGATCTGTATTTAAGTTTTGTCGATTTGGAAAAGGCATATGACAAGGTGCCAAGAGAGAAGCTATTCAATACTCTGCAGTTATATGATGTCAATGGAGCATTATATCAAGCAATACTTAGTCTTTATTTGAGTTGTAAGTCAGCAGTTAGAACTGAAGGAAGTACATCAAGATGGTTTAATGTTAAATCTGGTGTGAGACAAGGATGTACATTATCCTCTCTGTTATTCATTATCTATATGGATCACATTATGAAGGAATGTAGTATTAAACATGATATCAAAATTGGAGATGTTAATGTCAGCTCTTTGCTTTTGTGCGGATGATGTTATACTTCTAAATAAATCCGATACAAGTCTGCAAGATTCTCTGACTAAATTGAATAGCTGTTGTAATAGATATGGTATGAAGGTCAGCAATAAAAAGACAAAGACAATGAAAATAGGTAGAGTCATTGAAAATGTTAACTGTGTTGTGAATGGAGATCCTGTGGAACGATTTTTACTGAAGATGGTAAATTAAATATAGAAATAGACAACAGAATCAGCAAAGCTGGTATGGTGGGAAGTCAATTGAATAAATTCATATGGAATAAGAGATAAATTAGTCGGAACACTAAATTAGCTGTATACAAAACAGTGTACAAACCAGCTTAAACTTATGGATCTGAGAGTGTGGTCAGAAGTAAAACACTTGACCAAAAAGACTAGAGACCACAGATATGAGAGTCCTGAGAAAGATTAGAGGCGTGAACAGATGGCATCAATGGCAATATCATATTTAAAATGAGGATATTAGGAAAGAACTTGACATTGTCAGCATCCAGGAATGTGTTAGCAGAGCTAATCTCAGGTGGTATGGTCACTTAAATAGAATGGACGAGGAAAGATTAGCAAAACAAGTGTTCTCTGCCAGGTTGGCAGGAAAACGACCCAAAGGAAGACCAAGATATAGTTGGATTGATACGGTACAAAGTGCCTTAGACGATAGAAATATAAGATCTGATAATGTTGGAGTCTTGACAAGTAACAGACTGATTTGGAGGAAAATTGTAGATAGGAAGTTAGTAATGATGTAAATTTTTCATGTAGTATTGTCATATCCTGTACACCCCTTGAGGGTACATGGCAGGAATTTGATGATGATAATCTTTGTGTATTTTAGTCTACAGTTTACATCAGAGAGCTGCTCAACTTTTATTCACTTTAAAACTTTCTTACATATTATTCTTTTCAATATGAAATTCAATTTTATCCTGCTCAAGACTAAATAGTGATAACTTCCAATTTCAAATCCTCTGTACACTCTGGTGTCCTGAAAAAGGGAGAAAACATCATATCAACAATAACATAGTCAATGAGACTTTTCTTATTCCTTGTCTCTTCCCTCGATGTGAATTTGTGCACATTTTTATGTTGGAACATGGTGTTAGTAATAACCAGTCCATGTCCTCAGCAGAAATCCAACAAATATTTGCCATTATTATTAGCTTTGCTCTTTTCTCCAAATTTTCCCAATATATTTTTGTATGTCTGACAATCATTTCCTACTCTATTATTTAGATCCCCAACAAGGACCAACTTTTCCTTTTTCATTGTGTCAGATGCATTCTCTAAATCCTCAAAAGATTCCTCCGCTTCTACCTTAGTAGAACCTTTTGTGGGACCATAGGCACAAATAAGTCTCATTGTCCAAATTACCATTCTGATATTTGCTCACATCACTCTACTTGAGATTGCCTGCCATTCAAGAAGATTAGCCTCGTATTTAATGTTGAATACAATGGCTACTCCTCCTTTTCCTTGATTGTCATTGCCTGAATATAACATTTTGTATTTATTGCTCAGAAAAATCTCACCAGTTTTTGTCTTTTTTGTTTCAGTCACCCCTATTATGTCGATCTGGTACTTATCTAATTCCTCAGCTAGCTTCATTTCTTTGCCATTCAGGCTTCTTATGTTGATAGTACCGATCTTTAACTCTGGTGTTGTTCAGATTTGTTCTAGTAGCTGACTTTTCGCTGTTCACCCTGGTTCCCTAGTGAAAACAACGGGGGTCTTTTTAACCGGGCGACGTCCCAGCAGGTATGAAATTTTGTACCACAGTTTTGTAATTTGGTTTAAGCCAATAAGAATTACAATTTGGTCGGCTAAATCCCAAATTGCCAGCCCATCCTCGTTCGTTCGGTATCCAGGTAGACCCCCAAGAGGGTGTTCCATGAGAAGTGAGGATTGGACATTAGGTCAGAAGTCCTGGTCGGTTCTCCACATTCCTGTGGAGGTCTCCTTTCAGTTATACAGCTTTGACCATGCATTGGGTGTTATTTTGTATATGTCATTTTCTAGATATGATCCAAATTTTTCATAGCTTTCTCCGAGTCTCTTTCTGATTTCTCTTTTGCTATTGCTAGCTTTGTTAAAATTCAATTTCATCTTTTTGTTTTTTGCTACTTAACCATATTTGAAAGACTAACTTTTTATCTGCAACTACTGTTTTTATTTCATTGTCCCATATGTAATTTTTTATTTTTATGATATTTTTTGTGTTCTTAGACTTCATATGCTATTGAGGTAATAATTTCTTTAACATTATTCCATTCTTTCTCAATGTCTACATTTTCTTGTATTTTTTCTAAATACTTATTAATCCTCTGCTGGTATAATTTCTTATACTTAAATCATTTAGTAGTCTTACTTTGTAATTAGATTTTCTTTCTCTAGATTGTTTATTTTTTTATTTTTTGTAACCAATTTGGTAGGAACCTTAATTTTGCCTGTACTAAATATTGATTTGTATCTATTTCTAGCCCTCTTCTGACTAATCTAGGAAGAGGTTTGCTACTTTTTAATTTGCTATAAAGTAGTCTATTATAGATTTTTTCCCTCTTGCTGGTATAATATGTTCATTATTTTTAAATTATTATATAATCAATGAGTCGTTTTCCACTTTTGTTTACTTTCGGTTCTTCAAATTTTTATATATTATTAATTTTCATTCCTATTCTGGCATTGAGATCTCCAGCATTAATTATATTGTCTGTTTTATTTACTTTTTCATATATTCCTTGTAACTGTAAGTCATTATTTTCTTCTTCTTTTTCTTCGAGGGCATACACTATATCAACTGTCAAATCTGCCTTAATTTTAATCACACTTCTAATATTCTTTCAATCCAGTATGTATGAGTTATTTTAGTTTGGATTGATTTATAGATCCAATCATTATGTCTTTTTGCAAGTATTTGTTTGTTTACTCCACTATGATATGATAATTGTTTCTTTTTTTTGTTTGTTTCTGTAAGAAAACTGCAATTTCTATATTTTCTTCATTTAAAATTTTATGTAATTCTTCTTCTTTGTTATGTGCTATGCTTCTAATGTTCCATGTAGCATATTTCACCACATTTTTCTTTTTCCAAAGTTTACTAACCTTTTCCAGTTTGCAGTATTTTCCCATGTTTTCTGCCCAGTTTAAATTTCGTTCAGACTTGAAAGTAATATGTGTTTCCCTATGTCAAGTTACTAGCATGAGGATAGGTATCCTAGTGGTGGAGCTACCACCTTAAGGCAACTAGGCTTGCTTTTTTTTAGTAGATAGTGGGAACTACAGTTTGAGAAGAAATAGTCACTCACTCCATCGACTGTTGATCTTGAAGTGCTCTAATAGTATTGGGGGTGGGGGTGGGGGTAAGAAGTAAGAGAGAGTAGAGGAAAGAAGAGTAGCAGACCAGTCTACAGATATAATATAGCAAGTTATATTGATGGAAGTAAGATTAGGTATGCCATGAACATACTCACCAATGTGAGCCATTTCAATGTAAATAAATGTACGATCATCCACTCTGGTGGGATAATGCTAGAAGAAACTGATCTTGGATTTTACTAGACAGGAAGTTGAAGTTCAAGAATCATATATCAATAATTGTAAATACAACTCAAAGAATAATGGCAATGCTGAAATGAACCTTGACATGTAAAGATAAGGAAGTCATTTTGCCTATTTACAAGGCCTTGATAAGATCTCATGCAGACCACTGAGAGCAGGTCTGGTCCCCCTAGTTTCCTTGGTGATTCTGATACAGTGGATAGAGTGCAAAGGAAAGTGTCAAAAATGATATCAGGATTGTGGAATACTGATTATGAAGATAAATTGAGAATTTGTAGGCTGCAGACACTAGCCAAAAGGAGAAAGAGGAGTGATATGATTGAGAGTTACAAACTTCTGAAAGGGTTATAAAGAATTTCAGTAGATGGAATTTTTCATTTTATGGAGGGTGGGGAAAGGATGTGAGGGCATCCATGGAAGTTGAGAATGCTGTCAAGAAGGGAGTTAGGGCAAGATTTTTCTCTCATAGAGTAGTGTGTGAATGGACTGGATTGCCACTGGATGTTGTGTGTGTGCAAGTAGTGTGAATGAATTCAAAAAGAGATATGGCAGCTGGTGTGAATAGTATGGCCTCCCTCGATAAGTTCCTGAGTCCCTGGAGGTCTCTCTTGATAATAATATTTTGCTAGTTTTCTATCCAGCATTGTTAGAGTACAATTATAACTGTGATAGGCATGCAACACTGAACTAAGTAATTGTAACAAAAGAATTCAAATTTTAACTGAGAACAGAACTAATGTCCTTACATGGTGTCCTCTGTGGGCCAGATAACCATAATGTTAATTTAGAAAATTGAGACAATTAAGTCTCAAAATAACAGTCTCTCCAATCTTTGGTAAATTAATGCAACCATACTTGTTGAGATTGGGAAAGTGCTTCATAGCTGATGCTGCTTCTAAAAATAATCTCTCAGACCTATAGTGACTTCTATGTAATATAGAAGTTTTCCTCGATCTAATTCTATGTGAAGGAATATCCAGAGCATGGTCTGCTAATCCAGACTTGTCATACAGACGATTGCAGATGTAATTTTCGTACTCTTCAAGGCAGATGCTAACTGATCTACAAGTCTGTCCAAAGTAGGCTAAACTGCAGGTAAGGAACTTTATACAGTGTGGAATGTTCAAAAGGATGCAGTTGATTTTTATGGATGAAGGCAGTTAGCCTTCAGCAAGCAAAATGTAAAGTTTTAAAATTTGGGAAACAAAGATGGGATGTAGAATTTATGCTTGGTAGGGATATGTTGTTAGGTGGAGGAAATAAGAGACCTTGGAGTGATGGTGGATAAGGATCTAAAATTTAGAGGACACATTGTCAAAATTGAAAAGACAACACAATGAATTTTGGGAATGATGCAAAGGACAATGATTTGTAGAAGCAAGGATATTCTCATTTCATTATATAAGACTCTGATTAGGCCACAAGTGGACTACTGCACTGATTTTGTGACCTGGTTTTCAAAAGGATGAAGAGATGTTGGAAAGGGTCCAAAGGGAACTGACTAAAGTATTTTCTGATCTCTAGAATGTCAAATATGAAGAAAGGTTGAGAAGATGCAATTTACAGAGTCTAGTGGATAGCAGGAAGAGGGGTGATATAATAGAGACCTAGAAGTTAGTAAGGGGTTGTTATAAGATCAATATTGAAGAGGTTCTACAGAAAACAGTTGGAGATCAGGGGAGAACCAGAGGTCATCCCTGGAAACTGTATAAAGAGGGTGTGAGCAGGGGAGTGAGAAGCAGGTTTTTTGCATGCAGAGTTGTGAATGAATGATTGGAATGCCTTGTCTGAGAGTGTGTTTAAACTGTGGTATGATGAGCTGTGTGTATGATAAAAGAACCTCCTAGATAAGTCTCTGACTCCATGCGGTTTTGGATAATAATAATAAAATATGCATCATCTTTTTCAAAATACAATGATTACATATCTCTAACTACCATTTGTTGCAGGAGTGTACTAATTATAAGGAACATGTTCTTGAGTGAAACTGTTGGAAGTTTTTCCAGTAATTTATACTATAAAATTAAAGATACCAAGAAATTATATACTTGGTTTACTCCTTTATCCAAGTGTAAGCAAACAAAGTTCGCACCTGAAGTATTTTCAGGACTGGGGCAACTCGCATATAGAAGCTAATGACTACACATCACTACACATAGTATTATCTAGCAAGGATGTGTGTTTTTCATTATGGGATACTAAGGCAAGTGATGTGTAGTCATTAGCTTCTATATACAAGTTGTCCAGTCCTGAAAATACTTCAGGTGCAAACTTTGTTTGCTTACACTTGGATAAAGGATTAAACCAAGTATAAAATTTCTTGGTATCTCTAATTTATAGTATAACCAAGTAAAAAAACTTCAAACAACTATCTCTAATCCAGAGTATTTTAATAATAAGGTGTGACACCTTTTTTATAGAGTCTAGTGGATAGGAGTGATATGATAGACCTACAAGTTAGTGAAAATATTTGTATTTTCATATACTTGTATATGCAAATATGACTTCTGCATTATTTCAATCTTAGTATCACTTCTGGGTCTGAGTAGTGACCCTTCCCATAATGCATAGCATTATACGTCTTCAAGGATATTATGGGATACTAATACAAGTGATGTGAAGTCATTAATCTTTGTATACAGGTAGCTTGATCATGAAGAAACTTCATGTGCAAACTTTGCTTACACTTGGATCAAGGATTAAAGAAGTACATAATTTCTTGTATCTTTAACTTGATTGAATTTATAAAAACAGTATTAATAATTGGTTTACTCCTTTATCCACGTGTAAGCAAACTTTGTTTGCAACCTAAAGTGCAAACAAAGTTACCATTATTTACCTGTGAAGTTCAGGTGAAGTTACCATTATTTACCTGTGAATCTATGCTATGCAATGCCATTCATAATGCGTGGAAGAAATAATTCAAACCTCTTAAATAAGATATTTCTGCATAGAAATAAAGAACTTCAGCTAACAAACATTTATTAAGCTAATTCTGAATGTCAATACTCAAAAAAGCAACTTACATATATTGTTAACACAGCACCTTTTGATGATCTTCTCATTTCAATGTTGTGGTGTTGTCCAAGGGCAAAATTCTCATTTTTAATGATTATTTCTTGTCTTTCAAATCCAAAATCAAACACCAAACGTAAATGACCTAAAGAAAAATATCTGCAGAGCTAGATCATAATCTTTATCCATGAAAAATGTAAGTTTATATGAAATTTAATAGTGACAGAGAGTGCCAAGAATTTTTATTATTATTATTTGACACCTCCAGGGAGTCCAAAGACTCATCGAGGGAGAGTGTGCCAACAGCATCGAACGATGGGTCCCCTTCCAACTACTAACCGCGCTCAAACTTACTTAACTGAGCCATTAGTAGCAGAGGCTCTACCAATCGACCAACCTTTGCCGGCTATTTTAATTTTAATGCTAATTTTAATAATTTTAATGCTATATCAACTATCGTATCTATAAAGTAATGAAACAAGCATTTTTACCTATATATTCTAACATACCTTGTCTCCTTCAAAATAACCAGAGATGCATTTTATTTAAACTTAATGTAATGGATATACATATTAATAAAAGATGTTTAGTTACCTTTCCTTTAGTGTTACATGGTGATCAGCATTCATTTCAATAAAATTATGGAGACTAAAACTGTGTTAGGAATAATTACTTTCCTTTCCTGACGTTTCAACCTTCATATTAAGGTCATCGTGTATACACACACACACATATATATATAGACATAGAAAGACAAGCTAAATTACATTTCAAACCGTATGCTAAAGTGACAATGATTTGATCAACTGTTATTCTACTGGCTTGACCTCTAGTGAATACATAGAATTGACTGGAAAGGTGCCTGTTGTTTACAATCACGCCAAAGCATAGTATGAGCATAAATTAAGGAAGCCAGTGAAATTGTTATCTGAAAATTTCACATAATTTGTCCAAGTTTGAGATGACCTTACTGTGCATACAGCTCACCCAGATTAGTTAAATTTTCATTTCTTTCTCGAGTGAAGTGTTGCCACCAACCAGAACATGGCAAAGGGTAAGAGAAGTGTCACATATAGTTGGATCATTAGTCCTCAGTAAATAAGATGTATAATCTAATGGACATGCTTAGTTGTTGATGTTATTCATGACTTAATTTTTTAATGGTATTGCAACACCAAACGAACCAAATTATAAAAAGATGTTCATTAACTGGCTTATATTTCAAACCAGTATCTTCAGAGACACATATATGTTACAGTTAACACATGACAATGAGTAAGTGAAACAATTCAAACTGTAATGAAGAAAAGATTTGGAGTCTTCTCTAAAAAAAAAGTATTATAGCTATGTACAAGTTGATCTTAAGATAACAATCTCCCAAATTACATTTGGAAGACTGTTGGGAGAACTTTGGACAAATTAATGAAACCATACTTGTTCAGGTTAAGAGAATGCTCCATGGCCAACTCTAAAAATAATCTTTCAGACCTTTAACGACTTTTGTATAGCATATAGTTTTCCCCCCCCCCCCATCCAATATTAATTGATAACTGTGGCATTACTCTTATCAGCTTTAGTAATCGCAATATTTTTATTCTTATATAATTTTTTTAAAGCAGCTATTTCCTTATGTGGTATATTACTTTTTTGGTGGTTTTGATTTGTTAAGGATGCTAACTATAATAAATTTAGTTTAATTTATCCAAGTGTGTGCAAACAAAGTTTGCGCCTGAAAGTATCTTCAGGACTGGGGTAAAGTGGTACAACACCGGGCGACTCCTTGCAAAGGTGGAGTAAGCTACCAACTACTCCTATCTCGGTATCTCCCATAATACAAAACACATCTCCTTGCGGATATGTATAATGTTATGCATTAAGGGAAGGGCCACTACCCAGACTAGTTTCAACCTTTATTGAGGTCTCTTCAGTGGGAGCCAGGCCCAAGTGGAGATACCAAGGCAGAAGCATTAGCAAGGTCATCTCCTCCTATAGGAGCTGCCAAACAGCGTGCCACCTTTTTATTAAATTACTCTGGATTTAGAGAAAGATGTTGAAAGTTTATTTTTCACTTGGTCAGACTATAATAAATTTAGTTTAATCCTTTATCCAAGTGTGTGCAAACAAAGTTTGCGTCCTTAATGCATAACATTCAACATGTCAGTCAACCATCCTCTTATCCATGCAACATTTTATAATCCAATCCCATATTCTCCATTTCATACAACAGTCTTCCATTCTATATTCTGTCAAAAGCAACTGCAAAATCAAAAAGTATCATGGTGCATCCATTCCACTTGTCTAACTTGGTAACATTATTATAGAAAGTGAGTGACTTGCTTAAACATGACCTTTCCTAAGTAGACCGATGTAGTCATTACAAAATATAGATTCCCTGTTAACCCATTTCTCTATGTAAACCCTAACCAACTTTTCCAAAATCATCATAATGATACAAAGTTGGATACATCAGTCTTTGCACCAATCTTGTGCAGTGGGATTATCATATTCTTTCCACTCCCATTTAATCTTCCTGCTCTGAGACTCAAATTATATAGCCTTGTAATAGGAACAGCCATTATTACAGCACAACACTCTTAGCATCCATGCTGATATCCCATCAGTTCCTACTGATGTATTCTTATTAAGTTTGTTCAAAGGTTCTGGTACCTTCTCCTCATACACCTAAGTCTCTTCATCTGGTGAAGAGGTAATAGTGAGTGCAATGTTGCATACCCCAATTTGATAGCTTTTAGTAAAATGGGCACTTATTAGCTGAACAATCTCTTCTGGCACCTGCACACCTGCATTCAGCAGAGTTATTCTTTCATATTCATTCTTTCTTTTACTTGTAACATAGTGATGGCATTCTTTTGGGTTATCTTCAGCTTGCAGAGCCAGTTTCTTTTCAAACTTAGCTTTCTATACAAAAGTTGACTTTAAAGTAACTCTTCTGGCCTGCTTCTTATAATTTTCATAATTGACATTATCCCTATGCAGGAGGTATTTCTTCCACATAATCTTTTTCTTAAGAATCTCTTGCTTAATAAGATGTTCTGATACTGCATCATTTAAGTATTTTTTAAATGCTTTCTATGCTGTTGATATCCTTTCCATCCAACAACTGATACCATGGTGAAGAACCCTACATGTTCTTCAGCCAGTCATAATTTCCTGCTTTGTAGCTCAGCATGTAACCTTTTCTGAATGGAACATCGATAAACTTAGCTTCTTCCCAAGTGAGTACTGCACAATCACTGTCACCAACTGGAGGCAGAATAGTTACATCTTTAACTGAAATCCCCTATGATGCCATAATCAGATTTAACACTCTTTGACCTTGAGTTTCTGCAGTCACATGTTGCTTGAGGAAGTTGTCTTGCAATGGCTCTATAAATTCAATCTCATTCTTCTGAGATTTCACTACTACCCAATCAATGGTTGAATAATTCAAGTCCCTCAGTACTGGTTTCACACTTATCTTTATTTAGTAATGCATTTCTTCATCCCTAGCAACCAATCCACTAGGTTTGCAACTGCATCCCATTATGCATGTGATCTTGTTAGACCACCTCAGACCAGATGGTTCAAACTCACTGCCACATGAAAAACTGTTACAGCAATCCCTTGATTAATGAGCCTAATGCATTCTTTAAAACAGGCGTATTAATCGAAAATGCACTAATCGAATATAACCTATGTAATATGGGAACATTTCCCATATAACATAGGTTATATGAGAAAATGAATAATTCGTTCCTCAGATTTCATTTTTGACCCTTAATTTTTTTTATAAAAGAATTAGGGTATGTCTCAGGGTCTAGTTAAAGTGAAGCTGAAAGATGATAAAAACATATTCAAAATATAAATTTATTATTTTGCTCTTAACAAAGAATTGAGCTAATGTAGTTTGGCAGGCATGGCCCTATTGCCTCTTCTGCAAATTTTACTGGTTCTCTCTTCACCAGGGTCAGTCTCTAAGCATTGCTACTTAAAAACATAAATTGTACGAAAACTATTTTCAAATTTTCTGTGAAACCTCTTTGGGCTTGTCAGTGATGAAATTTTCTTCATATTCTTCAGGATCTTCCTGCTGTGCATCTAAATTTAGCAGGTCGGAATCACTCAGCTTCTCAGAATGATATTTAATTAACTTAGATTCATTTGAAAAGCCTCTAAATTAATTTGCACAATGTGGAAGAATGTGCTTCCAAATGGCTCGCATATTGCTAGCAGTAATTTCTCTGATTTGGCTAGAAAAGTCTTGGAAGGCATTCGCTTCCTAAAAAAGGCCTGTTTCACCGACATTCAATATTTGTTGATCACAATAGTCCCCTTCTTACACAATTTTCTTCAAAATTTCTGGATATCTCCTTATCAGCACTTGCAGCTTCGCCTGTGATTAGAACATTATGTAGGTTATTTCTCTTTTTGAAACACTCAAATCACCCAGCACTAAAGTGGAATTCTTCTTCTTTTCCATCATTGATAGTCCTATCTTTCCAGGTTACAAAGAGATTTTTGATTTAATAAGGCCAGTGTTTAGCAGTATCCGTTTTTGGTTACAATCTTCAATCCATGTAAAAAGAAGTCTCTCTAATTCAATCATAATAATACTTTGATTTCGAGTGCATGCATGATGAACTTGAAGCAGCCTTACCTTTCTCTTTGTATTCAGCAGTTGATTCACCCATTTTTGTGTTCTTGTCCTATCTTTGCTCTGGACTTGCCTTGTTCATTTTTTATTTCAAGTTTTACTTCCAATCAGATTACTTTTCGAATCATTTTCACACTTCTATTTTTTGCTCACTAATTCTTTTACTCATGATTAAAGGTTAGGAAAATAATTTAATGGAAAACAATTGCACGAGATATGATCAGCAAAATGCTATATAAAGCAGACGACATAAATTTTGGCGGTAAATTTGGAACATAGCATACATGGAAATAGTATGCCATTAAAAAATAATTCTGTAAAATGTTTTCAAATCGGTAATTAAATTATTTCATCCTGGTGAGTGATTTTTTTTTTAAATAGTTAGCCATAAAAAATGTATATAGGCACACTAATTGAATTTGGTTATTGCAAAAAAATGGCTCACTAATCAGGGGCGCATTTATCGAGGGATTGCTGTATTAGCAATCCCTCGATTAATGCGCCCCCGATTTCAGACTTATGTTCAGACAGTCATAAGTCTGAACTCTAACTGGATTCAAGTCATCCAATACCACTAGCAGTACACCTGCCTCCTCCTCCTCTCCTGTCTATCCTTCCTAAAAATAATGGATCCTTTACAATCAATACATGTTAACATGTCTGCTTCTGATGGCCAGGCCTCACTAATGCCTACAATCTCAGGTCCCGGCATATTTGTTTCTGATACTCCTAGCATTCGTGTATAGACATAAGTTCATGCATGCTTCTTTTTATATACTACTCTGTAGTCTGTGTGACACAGTTGGACAACTTTCAGATCTGTTCTCATCTAGGGCTGTATTTATGCAGACATCCTTTCACTTGCTCGATAAGTCCAGACAAACACAATCATTTTCCCCTTAATCATTTCCATGATGATGTCCATTCCCATCTTAACACAGCTACATAACACTGTTGATTTTATATACAGCTTTCTGTATGACTTATATTAGTCATATAATAATAATATGACTATAAATCAAGTGCAATGAAACAGCCACATGTAATAGATATTTTTTGTTAAACTCACTCGATCTGAGTCAGTTCATTTTCAGAATTACTCATCTTAGCAGGTGGTTCATTAGTGAAATGGAAACAAAATCACTATCAGTAGCTAACAGACTTATGCTATAATGTATGGTGAAGTTATTATTTTTTCATGTTTAGGGATCATATTTGATAACATGTTGGTAAGATAAAATTATTTTATAATTTTAATTTCCCTTAAATGGAGGATGGATAAAAAACGGATATAATATTTTATAGCCAAATATATTAAAAAAAACCTTTAAAAACTTTTGAAATTTATCAGAAAGCTTATGAGAATATAATCTTCTGATGAAAATAAATCAATCTGAAGTTTGGAAACACTTTAAGAAATATAAAAAAATGAGGAAGCACCAGTGCAGTTATTGTCCAATGCAGATTTCATATAAGGAACTGAACACTATTGGACTGGACTAATAAGGTATTTAGAATGCATGCACGAATCTAATTTTAAAACAGGGACCGAGGAAAATATGGAACCTTCAAGCAGCTCAAAAGAATTAAGGCTGATCAGTCAATTTTATACTTTTGCAGGAGACAAGGTGGAAGGGGGAAAAGGCGAAGGAACAAGGAGATGGGTATAAATTGTTCTACTCTGGAGCGAATAAAGAGGGAAGAAATGGTGTCGGAATTGTGGTGTGTGGCAGAAAGAAGGGCGAAGTACTGGAAGTGGGTAGGAGGAATGACAGGATCATGCGAATGTACAGCAGAAGAGAAGGATGAATTCTGGAACGTGCTAGATGAAGAAATGAGGGAACTGGAAGAAAATAAGATGGTGATTGTCAGAGGAGACTTGAACGGACACATAGGGAGACAGAATAAGTACTGTGAAAGGGTGCATGGTGGCCATGAAGTGGAAATGATGAACCAGGAAGGAGAGAGGATTTTGGCCTTTGCAGTAGTGTTTGATCTGGCAATTGTGAACTTCTTTTTCTGTAAGAGCATTTGATAACATTTCAGAAGCGGCAACAATAGTTCACAGATTGACTACATTTTGACTAGAAGAAAATATCTTAAGGCAGTAACAAATTGTAAAGTAATCCCAACAGATCAGGTGGCACAGCAACACCGACTGCTATGTGCAGACTTTAAAATAAAGTTGACGACAGGAACCTTTGGAAGCCATGAGAGGAAGAAAATTAAGTGGTTTCGCTTAAAAGAAGAGCGTGTGAGGAACTGCTTTAGGGAGAAGGTGTTAGAGAGGATTTCGGATGGACTAGAAAGTATACAAGACTGGTGGAGACATAATTCCAAAGTAATTCTAATCTGTGCAATAAGGTGCTTGGTGAAACATCCAGAAAGATTAGAGAGCAGAAGGAGGGTTGGTGGTAGAATAATAATGTACAAGATGCAGTGATGGCTAAGAGGAAGGCAAAGCAGAAGTGGAACGAGTAAAGAGTGGAAGAGGACAGAGAGAAAAAGCGAGAAGCCAAAAGAGTTGTTGCACAGGCGAAGGCCATGGCATATCAAGACAAGACCTTTATGATCAATTAGAAACAAAGGAAGAACAGAGAAAGATTTATCGATTGGCAAAATGTAGAAACAAGGCATCAAAGACTCTGGAAGAAGGGTATTAAGGAAGGATGTGGATATAAGAAACAGATGGAGAATATATTTTGAAGGGCTTTTGAATGAAGAAAATGCAAGGACTCACAGAGAGGATGGGGAGCCTTATGAGGGGACGGTGCAGAACATTAGCAGAGTGGAAGTGAAGGAAGCCGTAAAGAGGATGAAGAATGGAAAATCAGTAGGCCTTGACAGGATCCCAGTGGAGGCATGGAAGGCACTAGGGGAAGAGGGAATTGACCTGCTGTGGGACCTGTTAATAAAAGTTTGTCAACAAGAAAATATATATGAGGAATGGAGGGAAAGTACTCTTGTCCCCATCTACAAGATGTAAAGGGGATGCCCAAGACTGAAAGAATTACAGAGGAATAAAGTTGATGTCCCAGACAATGAAGATCCTAGAGAGGGTTCTTGATGGAAGACTGAGGAAGGAGGTGAAGATTGCAAACAAGCAATTTGGCTTCGTGCCTGGTCGATCGACGAAAGATGCTAGCTTTGGGTTACGACAGATGATGGAAAAGTTTCGAGAGAAGCAACGGGAGCTACATCTGGTTTCTATTGATCTGGAGAAAGCTTATGATAGAATGCCAAGGCAAGAAGTCTGGAGGTGTTTGAGGGAGAAGAAGGTACCGGAGAAATATGTCAGGTTGGTGCAGGAGATGTACAGAAATGTGAAGACAAGAGTTCAACCTGCCTGGGAGAGACAAAGTTTTCCAGTGACAGTTGGCTTGCATCAAGGGTCAGCATTAAGTCCATTCCTGTTTATTATTGTGATGGAGGTAGTGACAGAGGAGGTGAGAGAAGACGCTCCTTGGACTATATTTTGTATGCAGATGACATCGTGTTGTGTGCAGAATCAACAGAAGAAGTGGCAGCTAAACTGGAAAGTTGGAGGAAAGTACTGGAAGAGAGAGGTATGAGACTGAGCAGACATAAGACAGAGTATATGTGTTGCAAAGCAGATGGCAGCCAGGAGACAGATCTAGAGCTGGAAGGAAATGTCACCAGGAAGGTGAGGCTGAGAAGAAGTGGGATGCAGGATACAAGCAGGATGGAGGAACTGGAGAGAGATGGCAGGAGTGCTATGCGATAAGAGGGGTATCAATCAATCTAAAAGGCAAAATCTACAGGACAGTAGTGAGACCAGCTATGACGTATGCTATGGAAACTGTGGCCCTGAGGAAAAATAACATCAGTTGGATGGAGGTAGCGGAGATGAGAATGCATAGGTGGATGTACAGTGTGACCAGAAAGGATCGTTTGAGAAATGATTATGTAAGGGGAACGGTGAAAGTTACGAACTTAGGAGCAAAGTTACAGGAGGCAAGGTTGAGATGGTTTGGTCATGTGATGAGGAGGGAGGAAGAGTATGTGGGAAGAAAGGTCATGCAGATGGATGTACAGGGGGAGGAGGAAGCGCAGGCAGCCAAAGAAGAGAGGGAAGGAGATGGTTGAGGAGGACTTGTAGATGAAGAACTTGGATGTGGATAGAGCTCGAGACAGGCGGATATGGAGGAGAATCACTACAAACAGCAACCCTACTTAAGTGGGAAAAGCTGCAGAAGAAGTCAATTTTAAACTTTTGTAAAACAAGAATATTAAGTGAGATTGTATCTAGATTAGCTGCAAAAGATGAAACTCAGTTTGAACAATTGTTAAATTTTTTTTTTTTTATGCCAATCAATTTCAACTTGGAATTATGTATTATCAAACCAGTCAGATATTTTAAAGTTAATTTTAGACATTATTCATATATAAAAGAGGAAATATCAAAAATTAAAGAATTAGCAGAACTGGATCATTGTTTTAGTCCTAATTTGGATGAATTGGCAAGTATTGGAAATAAACTGCACTTCAATATTGCTGTATATTCAGATGATTTAAAAATGTTTAATTTAGAATTAGTTAGTATATACTCAAAAAAAGCGTTCCTCAGTTGATATTCAAAATATCGTAGACTTACGAATACAAGCATTTGGTATAATTTTGAAAAACATACTGTAATTATAATGACAGATTGATGCAGAAATACTGACCTGAAAGCTTAGTTGAAAATTTACTCTTATATCTGCTTAATCATGCAATTGTTGATGCATTTAATAAAAATGTGTCAGCAATTCATTATTTAAAAAATATATACTAAAAATTTAAATATATTTAAAGAATTTTCATAAGCAAAAATGTAAAAATCTTGAGTCAAAGGAACAGAAAGATAGCTGAGACTCAGAAAACCTAGTGAAACTCTTGGTAGGATAATGCTTTCTAACAAAACTAGTTGTCGAATTACCTGTGTGTACGTGCACACGTGTATATTTTACAATAAACAAACTTAAAACATTTAATTATGCAACAAGTCTGCCAGCATTTGCACTTCCATTAAATCATTTCATCTTGCTAATATTTATTAATTCTGTTAACATACCCTCAAAGTCAGCCTTTTTGAATTCAACCACTGATGCTAGTCTTAGTTCCCTTTCTAGGAGGTCAAATAATTGCTATCAAAGTTTTTATGTAATTAATATGGTATACTAATTCCTCTGAATTAGTAGACCATATTAAAGAACTATCACAAAGTTGCTGCCTAAATTTACTACAATTTATTATCAGCTTTAACATTCTAGAATATATCTCTGATACTGAAAGCCCCATTATATATATTGTAAAATAGAGTTGAATGACTTAAACCGAGAGTTAGATAAAAAAAAGGGGGTTTAATAGTAAAACATGACTAGTTTCGGCTTATAACAGCCTTCATCAGGTGACATTATAAAAGAAAAGAAAAAACACTAAACACTGAAGGTTAAAAAAAACTATGCACAACATAGAGAGTCTCTACACATAATTAGCATGAAAACGTCGCAGTTGTATTTAAAGCTGTTCTTTTGTTTGTTGCATTGTTGGGAGAGTGCGTGCTTGTAGCATCACGTGAATGCCAGTACACAATTACAGCTGAATGACTATCTGGGAGGTTGTAGCTCAGGTTATTATTTAGATGTTCAGGGTTGAGGATGATTTTCCTAGATTCTATGATTTTTCTCTCCAATTCATCATGGCAACGAAAGATGTTAGTAGATCTGTCCCAGCAGACAGTATGACTTGGGTTTTCATCATTAGGATCAGCCGAGAAAAGGATATGGCTTGATAAGGCACTGGCTCGCTGACTCTTGTAAGCAATGTCCCTCATGTGTTCCTCTATACGTAATTCAATAGATTTGTCCGTCTGGCCAAAATAAGGAATATCACAATCACACCATATTTTGTACACACCAGGATATTTAAGATGATGATGATGATAAGGTTTTGGGTGGTTATTAAGGATCGTATTTTTGGAAGTGGAGTGAACAAAGTTCTGATAATGCATTTTTTTAGAACCTTGGCTAATTTTTGTGAAACTGAACTTATGTAAGGAATAGATATATTACCTTTAAATGTATTTATTTCTTCTGTGTGATGACTAGGAGGATTAAAAAGAAATTTTTCAATAATTCTTTCAGAATATCCATTAAGTATGAAAGTGGTTTTGAGATAGCTGATTTCTTTTTGAAGTTCATTTGGGTCATCAAGAAGAGAGCGAGCTCTATGCCCCAAGGTAGAAATTATTCCAAGTTTTTGGGGAGGGAAGTGATGGGACTGACTATGAAGATATCTGTTGGTATGTGTAGGCTTTCTATACATCGAAATTTTAAGTTTACCAGAAGAGTGGGTCAGTTTTACATCTAAAAAGGGCAGGGAACTATCAGTTTCAAGCTCTGCTGTGAACTTTATACTTGGATGTCGACTATTAAGATGTTCCAGGAAATCCATTAGGGAATCATGTCCATGGCTCCAAATGAGGAAAATGTCATCCACATAACGTTTCCAAACTTCAGGTGTTAAAGCAAAGGAAGAGATAGCCTTGGCTTCAAAATCTTCCAAGTAAATATTTGCAAGAACAGGGGATAAAGGATTACCCATCGCAAGACCATGATTTTGCTTGTATATAGAATCTTGGAATCTAAAGTAACCAGACTTGATGCAACGGGCAAGTAAGGCCAACATTTTTTTGGATAACTTGTCTTTGAGTAATGTTATGAGTTCGTCTGTTGGGATATCAGTGAACAAGGAAATTATGTCGAAGCTAGCCATGATTTCATCTTCATTAACTGTCACATCCTTAATGTACGAAACAAAGTCCGCTGTGTTATTGATAAAGGATGAAGACTTGCCTGAAAAACATTTCAGGTATTTTGCAAGAAGTTTAGAAAGTTTGTACGTCGGAGAATCAATACATGAGAGAATGGGACATAGTGGGAGGACATAGTGTATTTATATATACATACATACATATGTATATAATGGATTTACTCAATTAAGACATTTTTTAAAAAAAGAATTACATCTTGAACATAAAAGAGACGTCACATACGGCAGAACCAGAGCTAGTGCTCTGTCGAACCAGGTCCCAAATCCTGCTGATGCTAATGATGAAAACTTCAATTATCCAGTCTTATGGGACAAATCTGAAAATATCATTTGATACTATGATGAACTGGAAAGAAGAATTGTGGAATCCAAAGAAATCGTCCTCAATCAAATACATCTCACCAACCTCAACTATAATCTCTCAGACTACCACTGCACCACCATTAACTTTGACGTTCATGAGATGTTGAACGCATGTGCACGCCCAACAATGAGGATATACACAGAACAGCTTCAAGTGTTAATATGGCAATGCTTTAATGTATAGATATTTTGTTCCTGAAGAAGTCTTCTATGAAGATGAAAAAACTAGTTGTGCTCAAATAAATAGTATTTTTTACTTTCATCTCTCGGCTTTGTCATTTAATCTTTATATATATATAAAAGAAAATAAGACGCTGCAATTTTATATCAGCACTTTGAAATTTTGCAGTATAGTTTATAGGGGGTGCTCAAGGGTTAAAGCTGTATAACTGAGAGGAGACCTCCACATAGCCATTAAAGGAATGCAGAGAAACAACCAGGGCTTCTAATCTAATGTCCAATTCTCACCTTCTCGCGGTGCACCCTGTTGGGTATCTACTTGGATACTGAATGAACGAGGATGGGCTGGCAATTTGGGATTTAGCCGACCAAATTGTATTCTTATTGGTTAAACCAAAATACAAAATGAAGGTACAACATGACAAAATTTCATGCAAGCTGGGGTGTCGACCGGTTAAACATGGCCCTTGTTGTTTTCGCCAGGGAACCAGGGTGAACAGCGAAAAGTCAGCTACTGAAACAAATCTGAAAACACACTCTAACTCAACATCACCAGAGTTAAAGATCGGTACTATCAACATAAGAAGCCCGAATGGCAAAGAAATGGAGCTAGCTGAGGAATTAGATAAGTACCAGATCGACATAATAGGGGTGACTGAAACAAAAAAGACAAAAATTGGTGAGATCTTTCTGAGCAATAAATACAAAATGTTATATTCAGGCAAAGACAATCAAGGAAAAGAAGGAGTAGCCATAGTATTCAACACAAAATACAAGACTAATCTTCTTGAATGGCAGGCAGTCTCAAGTAGAGTAATCTGGGCAAATATCAGAATGGGAAATTGGACAATGAGACTTATTTGTGCCTATGGTCCCACAGAAGGTTCTACTAAGGTAGAAGGGTAAGAATTTTTTGATGCTTTAGAGAAAACAACTGACACAATGAAAAATGAAAAGTTGGTCCTTGTTGGGGATCTAAATAGAAGAGTAGGAAATGATTGTCAGACATACAAAAATATTTTGGGAAAATTTGGAGAAAAGAGCAAAGCTAATAATAATGGCAAATACCTGTTGGATTTCTGCTCAGGACATGGACTGGTTATTACTAACACCATGTTCCAACATAAAAATGTGCACAAATTCACATGGAGAGAAGAGGCAAGGAATAAGAAAAGTCTCATTGACTATGTTATTTTCGATAGTGATGTTTTCTCTCTGGTGCAGAACACCAGAGTGTACAGAGAATTTGAAATTGGAAGTGATCACTATTTAGTCTTGAGCAAGATAAAATTGAATTTCATATCGAAAAGAATAACATGTAAGAAAGTCTTAAAGCGAATAAAAGTTGAGCAGCTCTCAGATGTCAATCGTAGACTAAAATACAGAAAGATTATTGAAGAAAAAATGAAAGAGTTTGAGAATAGCAACCAAACCTTGGAGATTCAGTGGTAAGCCTTGAAGAAAACACTGATTGATTCAGCCAGAGAGGCAGGTGGTGAGGTTGTGTGCAAGAATAGAAAAATCAAAACTCCATGGTGGCACAGGAAGTTAAAGAGGCAGTGAAGGAAAAGAAGAAAGCATATCAAAAGTTCCCGGCAAATAAGTCAGCTTGTGCTCTTAGAGAATACAGAGACAAATGTAAGAAAGTTAAACACTGTGTAAAATTAGGCTAAACAAAAGTCATGGGAGGACTTTGGCAAGAATATAGAAAATAAATATCAAGAAGGTGGCAAAATATTCTGGAGGCTGTTGAAGAAGCTTAGAAATGGAGAAAAAATTGCTGTAAAAGGACTTAGAGATGATAAAGGTGACATCAAAATGGGGAGAAAAAGATATCCTTGAAGTATGGAGTAATTATTTAGAAAAATTGCTAAATGAAACAAGCAGTGATAGCACAGTGGCAAAAAACACTGACAAGGCATGCAGTCAGGAATACATATCCATACTTGAAGTAGAAAAAGCCATCAAAGGCGTGAAATGTGGAAAGGCAGCAGGAGTAGATGATATTCGACCAGAAATGCTGAAGCATGGTGGTATAAGAGTCTTACAGTGGCTGCACTGTATAGTTCAGAAAGCCTGGACAGAGGGACGAATTCCCGATGAGTGGAATAGAGCCCTCATAGTACCCATATATAAAAACGGAAATAAAACTGAATGCGAAAATTACAGAGGTATTTCCTTACTGCGTGTTCCTGGCAAGATTTATGAGTATACTTGAGAAACAGTTGAGAAGAATTGTGGAAGAAAAGCTTGGTGAAGACCAAGCTGGATTCAGGCCAAATAGAGGCTGTCAGGATCGGATCTTCACTTTATGACAAATAGTGGAGAAATCATTCGAATATAACAAAGATCTCTATTTGAGTTTTGTCGATCTGGAAAAGGCATATGACAAGGCGCACAGAGAGAAGCTATTCAATATGCTACAGTCATATGGTGTCAATGGGGCATTGAATCAAGCACTTAGTCTTATTTGAGTTGTAAGTCAACAGTTAGAATTGAAGTAAGTACAGGAAGATGGTTTAATGTTAAATCTGGTGCGAGACAAGGATGTACATTATCCTCTCTGTTATTCATTATCTATATGGATCACATTATGAAGGAATGTAGTATTAAACATGATATCAAAATTGGAGATGTTAATGTCAGCTCTTTGCTTTTGTGCGGATGATGTTATACTTCTAAATAAATCCGATACAAGTCTGCAAGATTCTCTGACTAAATTGAATAGCTGTTGTAATAGATATGGTATGAAGGTCAGCAATAAAAAGACAAAGACAATGAAAATAGGTAGAGTCATTGAAAATGTTAACTGTGTTGTGAATGGAGAACCAGTGGAACAAGTAAAACATTTCAGCTACTTAGGCATGATTTTTATTGAAGATGGTAAATTAAATATAGAAATAGACAACAGAATCAGCAAAGCTGGTATGGTGGGAAGTCAATTGAACAAATTCATATGGAATAAGAGAGAAATTAGCCGGAACACTAAATTAGCTGTATACAAGACAGTGTTCAAACCAGTTTTAACTTATGGATCTGAGAGCTGGGTCAGAAGTAAAACACTTGACCAAAGACTAGAGACTGCAGATATGAGAGTCCTGAGAAAGATTATAGGCATGAACAGATGGCATCAATGGCAATATCATATTAAAAACGAGGATATTAGGAAAGAACTTGACATTGTCAGCATCCAGGAATGCGTTAGCAGAGCTAATCTCGGGTGGTATGGTCACTTAAATAGAATGGACGAGGAAAGATTAGTTCTTTTCTCGCCAACAAGTGTTCTCTGCCAGGTTGGCAGGAAAACGACCCAGAGGAAGACCAAGATATAGGTGGATTGATACTCTACAAAGTGCCTTAGACAATAGAAATATAAGATCTGATAATGTTGGAGTCTTGACGAGTAACAGACTGTTTTGAAGGAAAATTGTAGATAGGAAGTTAGTAATGATGTAAATTTTTCATGTAGTACTATCATATCCTGTACACCCCTTGAAGGTACTTGGCAGGAATTGGATGATGAATGAGTTTATCCCTCCTTAATCACAAACAGGTTAACCCTCTCTTCTAGACTCAAATCAACCAGTAGAACAAGCAGGATTCCATAAAGACTAACACAATTGATCATATACATGCAGTAAAACAAATAATAGAAAAAGCAGAAGAAAACCAATTGCTTCTCTGTTTAGCATTTATTGATTATGGAAAAGCATTTGATTCCATCAAAACTAATGCAATAATCAAAGCACTCCAGAATCAGGGAGTTCCTAGAGAATATATGGACCTCCTCCAGGAAATATACCACACTGTAACAGCAACAATCCAACTTCACATAAATAGCAATAAAATATCAATTAAAAAAAAGGGTGTCAGACAAGGAGACTCTCTATCATTCAAAATCTTTAATAACAGAAAAAAAATTAATTTTTTTTCTGTTATTAATTAATTTATTAAAAATTAATAACAGAAACTTAACACACCTAAGATATGCAAATGATATCATAATTTTTGCAAACACTCCAGAAGTCCTTACTTAATATAATGTTAGAAGACCTATATCATGAAAGCGGAAAAGTCGGTCTAAAAATAAACAGAGAAAAAACTAAAGTCATGTTTAATAATTTTGTAACACCAAAAAACAATAATAGAAAACAATTTCTTGGAAATAGTCTCTTCATATACATACTTAGGTCATCTAATTGATCTAAACTGGGGACTCCAAAAGGAAATAAATAGGAGAGTTCAACTTGACTGGGGTGCATTCAAAAAATTGAAAAGCATTTTTCAAAACAATGATGTCGCACTCTGTTTAAAAAGGAAGACATTTAATCAGTGTATACTTCCAGTCATCACATATGGTTGTGAAACTTGGTCGCTAACAAAAGCACTGGCAAATAAATTAACAACTCAAAGAAAAATGGAGAGGTTGATGCTAGGCATCACATTAAAAGATAAGAAGCGAAACACCTGACCTGGATAAGAGGCCAGACTCACATCACTTACATCATCCTTCACCACAAGTGACTAAAAGGGAAAGGGACCAGACATCTATCCAGAAGAGAAGATGAGAGATGGACCACCATACTAATGAACTGGATTCCTAAAGAAGGGAAACAAGGCCGAGGATGTCCTAAAAGAAGATGGAGTGATGAATTGTCAAATTTTGTTGGGGAAAATTGGTCAAGCATTGCCAAGAACAGAGAAAGGTGGAAAGAACTGGAGGAGGCCTTTGTCCAGCAGTGGACAGACAATGGCTGAAAAGAAGAAGAATGGTATCTCTACCTTGACATAGTGAGGTGTGTGTGCACACCACTGACCTCAAGAGTTATGCCAGCAATAGCTCAGCTACCGGTAGGGTCTCCCTAGCTGGAAATGAGGTGAGTGCCAGATCATGAGAGATACCCTAGTTCTGCAGGTTAGGGATTTTGCATAAGGCTTGTTACCTTACCAGTAAAAAATTTCTAAAACTCATATGCTTTTACTAGAAAATTCATCAGACAGAAACAATGGAATACAACCAAGAAAGAATAAAGGCAAATAATTGGGAATCTCAGACATTTTAAAAGTGGCCATGTGGAATGTACAATGCATAACAGCAAAGGAATTAGAATTATCAAAGCAACTAAAAATATTAATATAGTTCGCCCACCGATTTGAGGTCCCTCGACGCTTCTGCGCATGTCAGAAAAAGGAGAATCCATTCCGATAATAGAGTAATCAGTCTGTCTTCTGGGATGTAATAATAAACAAACTGAGTTTGTTTATTATTACATGTCGGAAAATTTAGCTTTTCTTTTACGAACATTGCTGTTTTTAAAGTGTAACTATTTTGCTTGTATAACAGTTGGAAAAATGTACGTAGACTGTTAATACGTGCAAATACTGCGTTCTACATAAAACAATGTCACTTCGCTCCATGATAAGTTTCCTTTTATTCTGGGACTTTTTAAAACAAAATCCGATTTCATGAAGTATTTTCCTTACTCTTTTCCAAGGAAAATTAATTTTTTCTTTAAGCACAGGAATCAATTTCGGAACAGTTGGCACTCTTTTCTCGACCACGTAAAATTCGTGAATAGCTCTTCTTATAATGTCTACATCAAAATCATTCAAAGCTATGGTTTCGATGGTTCTTTCTCTGGCGCTTTTTTTTAGGAGATTTAAATTTTGGCTTACCTTCACCTTTTGATTCCCTACGAATTCTTTTAACAGTCGACCCCCGATACACCTGCAATTGCACTTGCACGTTTTATGACTTGAGAAAGGGGAACAAGGAGACGGCCTTCTGACGATTCTTTTTCGCAGAATGTCAGCACATTATTCAATATTCTTTTGCAAGAGCTACGAAACGTGTAACAATAGAACTTGTTGACTGTACTGGATCCATCATACAAATTAATAATAAAAAAATAATGCAAAAAGAGAACAACAAAAATCAAGCTAGAACTAGCACAGCGACAGACAAGAACGCACACGTGATTTCGCATGTTGGTGACCAATTCATACATCCTTCATTTCTTTCTCCCCTTCAGCATGAATCGACTATTCTTGGCACCAAGCCAAGAAGGGATCTAGAAATGGTGGGCGAACTATATAGCCATGATATTGGAAATAATAAAGGGAACAAAAGATATAGATGGTTTATCAATGTTATACAGTACAGTGGACCAACATATCAGAGCTTCTTCTAGTGGGGTGGCCATTTTAATTAATAATAAATACAAAAGTAGAATATTATTATGCGACACCACCAGGGAGTCCAAAGACTCATTGAGAGAGGGCACCTACTGACTCTGAACAATTTTATGAGGAACTACAAAGACAGTTAAATAAAAACAATCAAAATGACTATATTAACAATAAGAGATCTTATTGTTAATGATGATATTAATGCTAGAGTTGGAACAAGATCTATAATTGATTATATCATTACTAATCAGAAACTTACTCCACATGTGAGAGATGTACATGTTTACAGAGGAAGTGAAATTTTTTCATATTATTTAGTAGTCACTAAAATATAAATACTAGCAAAATGAAGAAAGGAAGTAAATAAGAGAAAATAAGAAATAGCACAAGTATACAAAGTATATCTATTACAAAAAGAAAGCATTAGAATGCTTTATCAATCACAATTAACAGATTACCTAAAAGAAGCCCAAATCAATGAAGATATAGAAGAATGGAAAATTTTAATAAAGGTAATCCATAAAGCAGCCTCTGAAGTACTTGGAAAGAAAAATAAAATATTTTAATACAAAAGAAACAGAAGAAATATAACCAAACCATAGTACAGAAAGCTCACCAAGATGCTTGGGACAGAGTTATTAATAAAATAAAAGAAGACCTGCATGGAAGACAAGACAGCCTACAAAATATTAAGGAAATTAAATAATGAAGAAAGATATACACAGCACAAATCAACATAATACAAGAGAAACAATGGGTAGAACATTATAAGAATTTATGGTATGATCCAAATTTAATAACAGAAAATAATAATGAAGAAATCAACACTGATATAGAATTAATTAGATTAGAAGAACTAAAACAAGCAATAAAAGTATCAAAAAATAGAAAATCAACTGGATTAGATGGCATAAACACAGAGCTTCGGAAATATGGTGGAGAATATTTACATCACAGATTCTTAAAATTAATAAATGACTGTTGGAGGAAATGCAAGGCTCCATCAGATTGGTCAAAAGCTAAGGTTATATTTAAGAAAGGACACAGAGATGATTATGGAAAAAGAGGAACCAGTCTATTAAATACAAATTACAAAATTTACAGTAAAATCCTGAATAAAAAACCATGTATAGACATTATTTATGTGTTAAATTATTGAAAAAAAGATGAGAATTTAATTTAGAGATTCATCTAGCCTTTATAGATTATGAGAAAATTTTTGAAATACACATAGAAAAATTCTAAAATATAACGAAAAAAAACAAAACAAGGACATTCATTATATCTGGTACAAGCTGTACAAAGTTTATGTAAAGATGCAAAAATAGTTAAGTAATAAATAAACAGAAAATAGTGAAATTAATCAAAGTGTTAGACAGGGATGCAGCTTATCTCCAACTCTATTCAATATATATATATATACAGGGTGTTCGGGATAAATTTGACAGTTTCGTAAGGAAAAAGAAAATCTTCTTTGTATCTATTAAATTTAATGAATTGACAAAAAAACATTACAGGCAGAGTTAATTACAATACTATCAACAAGATTTACTCAAAATAACCACCATTAGCATCGATCACAGCTTCAATTCTGCTTCGGAACCTCGAACAAGCTGATGCTACAGTCTCCCTGGGAAGGGCCGCAAAAACTGTTTTAATTTTATCCATTAACTGGGCTTTTGTATTACTGGAAGTGCGATTGGTGTCTTTTTCAACTGCGCCCCATACAAAATAATCCATGGGGTTAAGGTCTGGGGAGTTTGGAGGCCAAACATTTGGACTGGTGAAGTCGTAGAAATTTTCAGACAACCATTTTTGACTTTTCCCAGAGGTGTGGCAAGGGGCCGAATCTTGCTGCCATACATACGGCCTACCATTGGCTACCCTTGTTATCCAGGGCTTGACTACAGTTAGCAACTCCACGAACAAAGCCCGAATTCCAATGCCAGGGTTCTTCAACACCTGTTCCTGCAGATTTGCGAGGAATTCTGCTGTACGAACGCAATCAGATCGTCTGCTAGGGATCTTTCTTCTTGCTACATCCTCGTAGTCACCATTGCAAGTCTCTAGTTCGTGCCTGATTGTTTTTACTGTATTCAGGGAGCATTGGGCAGCAGTCGTAATATCCTTATTTTGATGGCGGGCATGAATCATCATGATACAAGTTATTCTCTTCCATGATTCAGGTGGGTTCCAGCTATCCATCCTTTCTGACATCTTGTATATGAATGAAGAAGGGTCCAAACTTTTAAATGAAGAGAAGTGTGTGTTAATACATGTAACTTACGGAAAAATATAATTAATTATAAATATGTCAAATTTATCCCGAACACCCTGTATATATATATATATATATAGATCAGATTATTAAAATATAAAAAATAACAATAAAACAAGATATCCACATTGAACCAGAGGAACTGTTATCAATACAATGGGGGTATGAAGATGACCTTCAAAAATCAGTTTATGAATTAAACAAAATAAGCCAACAATACAATGAAAAATTTCACAAAAGAAAATAAGCCATGCCATTTTAAAGGTCGAGATCATGTTAGATCATAGAAAGTAAAATAATAGAAGAGGTGACACAAGATAAAGATATAGATACAGATGAAAAAATACAGAAATATCAGAAAATCTATGGAACAATTAAAATTATGGAATAGACAAGAAACTGAACTAAAATTTTACAAAGTAATGGCCACTCCCACCCTATTATATGGTTCAGAAACATCGACTGTGAAAAAAGAAAAATGAAAGTAAAATACCAGCTGCAGAAATGAGATTTTTAAGAGCAACAATTAAAGGAAGCACAAAATTGGACCATATAATAAAATAGACATCAGAAGAGAGATATTTACAACATAAATGAAAAGATCAAGAAATAGAAAAATGGAAAGAGCATCTATTTAGGATGGAAAGATATTAGCCACCAAAAGAGGTGAATAAATATAGACTGAAGGGAAAGAAAGAAAGAGAGAGAGTGGGAGGAAGACTAGCTGCGAGATGGAAAGATCACTGAAGCTGAACAGGCAAATGCCTAATCCTTGAAGAGAAGAAGTTTAACCTATTTAATAGAACACTGAGAAATTTCACACTTATTTCAATGTAAAAAAAAAAAAAATTTAAGAAGAGGCTTTTCAGGAATAACTTGAGGATGAGACTTGAGTTATTCTCTACAAAATTGGAAAATTTTGTAGAGAATAACTAATTGAATAATCACTTCTCATACAGTAGAATGCTCTCAATGTTTTAAAGATATTTTAATAGCAAATGTTGAAACTACTATATTTAAAATTATTATTATTATTTGACACCTCCAGGGAGTCCAAAGACTCATCGAGGGAGGGCATCTTCTCTACAACTCTGTCTCTGCCACCTAATCCATCAACCACCACCACCACTAGTATTTTCAAAGACAATCACAAACATCCATACCCACAGTAGGATTTGAAACAGCATCCTTTTTTGGCTGGAGAGCAGATACACTAACCACTCGGCCAGCCAGGCTGACAGACAACCAGAACCATAGAACTTTTAAAGGAAACCTTTTTAATTCTGCAAAAGTTGACAGAACAGCAAGGAGTGGCAGGTAAAGCACAAAGGAGGAAAATCTGTCTCCTCTCTTTGTATATGCAATACTTTACAGTATAGTATTTCTTAAGCATTAATGCTATGGCATAGGAATATTCAAGAGGCATGTATTGTTAGCAATACATGGAAGATGGTTAACAGAAGTTTGAAAGAAATAATACCAGATTACATATACATATATATATTAGGGTTACCAAGTAATTTAATAAACTTGGTTATTTTACTCCTAAACGTAGTTCAAGTCTAAAGGTGGTACAACACCAGGGCAAATCATTGTAAAGGTGGGTAAAGCTCTGATCACTATTCTTAGTATTTTCCATAATGTAAAGCACATCTCACTAAGAGATGTATACTGCAATACATTATGGGTGGGGTCCACTACCCAGACCGGTTTCAACCTTTTTTGAGGTCTCCTCAGTGAGTAGCTAGACCCTAAATACCAAGGTTTTAATAATACAGAGCCTTATCAACTTTACATTATGAAAAATACTAAGAATAGTGATCAGAGTGTTACCCATCTTTACAATGAGTTGCATCACCTTTAGACTTGAACTACGTTCAGGCGCAAACTTAACTGTTTGCTTACTTGGGATTAGGAGTAAAATAACCAAGTTTATAAAATTACTTGGTAACCCTAATATACATTACCCAAGGTAAAAAAACTTATTTACATCTATATCTCCTTCAGAGATTCTTATTCAAAATAAAAACACCTTGTAGCAACTTGTATAGGAAAAGTTGATAAGGCTCTGTATTACTAAGACCTTGGTATTTAGGGTCTAGCTACTCACTGAGGAGACCTCAAAAAAGGTTGAAACCGGTCTGGGTAGTACATCTCTTAGTAAGATGTACTTTACATTATGGAAAATACTAAGAATAGTGATCAGAGCTTTACCCACCTTTACAATGAGTTGCCCTGGTGTTGTACCACCTTTAGACTTGAACTACGTTCAGGCGCAAACTTAACTGTTTGCTTACTTGGGATTAGGAGTAAAATAACCAAGTTTATAAAATTACTTGGTAACACTAATATACATTACCCAAGGTAAAAAAAATATACATTCTACATATATATATATCCATGGTCAAGAGGATAAATTAGGCAGGAGTTACATGAATATATAGTCTCATTAAAGCAGAGATGCATAAAATGTTGGTGTGCATATATGAAGAAAGGTGAACAGAAAGCTCAATACAAGGCAGAGGCAAGAAGTGAGACCAGCATGATAAGGAAAGTAAGATCAGATGAGAGGAAATTCCAAAGTCTTTTACTAAGTGAAAAGAAAAAGGAAGAAAAAAATCTTAACGATTGCTGAAAGTAGACAGATGACAGAAATAGTTGAATTGCTAAATGATCAACTTTGTTATCATGTGCATCATCCATTGGATAAACATTACAGTGAAGATGTAACAGAAAATGATGTGGAAATAGTAACAAATAGTAATTAAAGATGGTTTGGATATTGCAGAATCTCAATGCAAATACAGCCATGCAATTAGATGGGGTAAAAGCCCAAGTATCATATTAAAAGAATGTGTAAAGAAATTGGCACTCCCTCTGACTAGACTATTTAATTTGTCTCAGTCTAGTCAAGTTTCCAAGGGAGTGAAAGGAGGACAAAATAGTTCCATTGCATAAATGAGGATCCAAGACAGGCAGAGAAGTGCAGACTAATCAGTATTTAAGGAAAGACGTGCTAGTCAAATGCAAAATTCAGAAAAGGGTGGATAAGAATATGATATCCTGTGGAAGATAGAATGGCTCTGTGATACCTCAGTAATTTGCTCATATTTTGTAACAGATCAACCGTAACATAAGTAAAAATATTTTGTACGAGGGTGGTCTGAAAAGTTCTTGGCCTAACAATGAAAAAATGGATTTATAATTTCAAAATTATTTTTATTTTTCAACATAATCTCCGTTAAGACTAATACATTTATTACAGCAATGCTACAGAGCCATTATCCCGTCCCTGTGGTGGTTCTCAGTAAGATCTGAAAATACCCCACTGCAGCTGCAATCACCTCTTGATTCGAAGAAAAACACTGACCAGAGAGGAAAGTTTTAGTTTTGGGAAGAGATAGAAGTCAGAGGGAGCCAAATCTGGGGAATAGGGTGGATGTTCCAACAATTCACAGTGTAGATCCCTTAATTTTCTCATTGCCAAAACACCTTTGTGGGCAGGTGCATTGTCCTGATGCAAGATGATTTTTTTTTCTTCTGCAAACTGAGTCTTTTCTCATGAATTTTTTCATCTAGTCTGGTTAAAAGATCAGAATAATATTCCCCAGTTATTGTTTTACCTTTTTCACGATAATTAATTAATAAACAAAATGCTGTTAGCATCCCAAAACACCAATGCCATGACCTTTCCTGCTAATGGAACTGACTGTCTTCTTTGGTGCTGAACAACCGGCTTGTCCACTGTTTTGACTGCTGTTTGGATTCTGGTGTGTAACGGTGAATCCAAGTCTCATCCATAGTAATAAATCGATGCACAAAATCAGTTTTATTCTTGTTAAAATGCTCCAAGCACTGTTCAGAGATTTTCGTGCAAGTGCGTTTTTGATCTGCTGTGAGCAAGCATGGCGCCCATCTTGCGCAAAGCTTTTTCATTTGCAATTCTTCATGCAAAATGCATCCTACACATGCTTTTAAAATGCCCATAGTCTCAGCAATTTCACATACTTTGACTCGCCAGTCATCCAATACCATATTGTGCACTTGATCAATTTCATTTATTCGTAGGGAGTTTCCTCCCTTTTTCTCCCCCGTCCCTATTGGGGCAAGATGAGCCCCCCTCATGGGGAGGATTAAGTATTTATGACTGTAGATGTGTGTGTTCACGGGGCCGGTTTGCCTGCTTGCAGGATGAAAAATGCCAGATAAACTGGCAGAAAAAACCTCACTGCCAGCACCAAAGACCGGCCATCTTGGCTATGGCTAAGGAAGAACCTCAAATTCCTCATGTCTTCGACGGGAATTGAACCTGGGACGCTCCTTTCCCAGTCATATGGTTGTGAAGTGCACAGCCACTAGGCTAACCGCGTGGACACTTGATCAATGATTTCTGGTGTTGTTACACTTTTTGGATGTCCTTCACATGGATTATCTTTAGGGCTGGCATGGCCAAACTAGGCAGGCCATTGCTTAATTGTCGAAAACAAAGGAGAAGAGTGCCCATAAACTTTTATGAACTTCGAATGAATTTCTTTTGGCATTAAACCTTTTACAAAGAATTTTATAACTGCATGATACTCAATTTTATCTATTTCAAGGGATACAGACAACACTTTTGCTTCAGGCAGCTGTATAAAACAAACTACCTGATATAATGACTTGCAATTTCACATGGATGCTTATGACAGGTGTACCAACTTAGAAAAAATAATCTTGCCAATAGTGTTGCCATCTATGGTCAAGGCCGAGAACTTTTCAGACCACCCTCATAATAGAGTTGGTAAAAGGGAATGGATATATGATGAGACGTCTGGATTTTCAAAGACATTTGACAGGATACTACATGGAACTCAGTTACACAAATTGAAGCAAATGGGTATGGATATGAAGTTGGTAATATGCATACAATGTTGGCTGAAAGACAGATACCAAAGAGTAGCATACGGAGGAGCATGATCCTAGGGAAACCAGGCGACTAGCAGTGCCATACTTGGACCTGCTTTGAAAGATAATATGCAGTTTTTTTTGCTAATAAAAAAATTAAGAAGCATAATAGATAATCAGGGTATATAGAGTTTGCATTATGATTTAAATAAACTGACATATTACCAAAGGAAAATGAATGCAAGATTATTGTACAAAGTAAAGTTATGCATTTTGGGATGAAAGATTATATGTTCTTGATGAAGTGAGAGATTTGGGGATATCAGTGGCGAGAGACCCAATGTTCGGAGAGCAAACTGCAAAAGTAGTTCACACGATTGCTTAGTTATCAAAAAAACATGATAAGAAGCAGTTATAGGGAAGTTATAATTTCTCTATAATGCTTTCACATGTCATGGAAGGATGTTAGAAGAACATAGAAAATAAATATCAAGAAGGTGGTAAGATATTCTGGAGGTTGTTGAAAACGCTTAGAAATGGAGGAAAGAGTGCTGTAAAAGGAGTTAGAGAAGATAAAGGTGACATGAAAACGGGAGAAAAAGATATCCTTGAAGTATGGAGTAATTATTTAGAAAAAATGCTAAATGAAACAAGCAGCGATAGCATAGGTAAAAAACACTCAACAGGCATACTGCCAGGAATACATGTCCATACTTGAAGTAGAAAAACCCATGAAAGGCTTAAAATGTGGAAAGGTAGCAGGAGTAGATGATATTCGACCAGAAATGCTTAAGTATGGTGATATAAAAGTTTCACAGTGGCTGCACTGCATATTTCAGAAGGCCTGGACAGAGGGACGAATTCCCGATGATTGGAGTAGAGCTCTCATAGTACCCATATATAAAAAGGGAAATAAAACTGAATGTGAGAATTACAGAGGTATTTCCCTACTGAGTGTTCCAGGCAAGATTTATGCAAGTATACTTGACAAACGGTTGAGAAGAATTGTGGAAGAAAAGCTTGGTGAAGAACAAGCTGGATTCAGGCCAAATAGAGGCTGTCAGGATCAGATCTTCACTTTACGACAAATAGTCGAGAAAGCATGGGAATATAACAGATGTCTGTATTTAAGTTTTGTCGATTTGGAAAAGGCATATGACAAGGTGCCAAGCTAGAAGCTATTCAATACGCTACAATTATATGGTGTCAATGGGACATTATATCAAGCAATACTTAGTCTTTATTTGAGTTGTAAGTCAGCAGTTAGAATTGAAGGAAGTACAGGAAGATGGTTTAATAGTAAATCTGGTGTGAGACAAGGATGTACATTATCCCCTCTGTTATTCATTATCTATATAGATCACATTATGAAGGAAAGTGGCATTAAACATGATATCAGAATTGGAGATGTTAATGTCAGCTCTTTGCTTTATGTGGACGATGTTATACTTCGAAATAAATCCGCTACAAGTTTGCCAGATTCTCTGACTAAATTGAATAACTGTTGTAATAGATATGGTATGAAGGTCAGCAATAAAAAGACAAAGACAATGAAAATAGGTAGAATTGCTGAAAATGTCAACTGTGTTTTGAACGGAGAACCTGTTGAACAAGTAAAACATTTCAGCTACTTAGGCACGATTTTTAGTGAAGATGGCGAATTAAATATAGAAATAGACAACAGAATCAGCAAAGCTGGTATGGTGGGAAGTCAAATGAATAAATTCATATGGAATAAGAGAGAAATTGGTCGGAACACTAAATTAGCTGTAGACAAGACGGTGTTCAAACCAATTTTAACTTATGGATCTGGGTCAGAAGTAAAACACTTGAAAACAGTAAAGACTATAGTCCGCAGATATGAGAGTCCTGGGAAAGATTAGGGGCATGAACAGATGGCATCAAGTGAATATGGTAAATAAATATAATGGCAATATCATATTAAAAACAAGAATATCAGGAAAGAACTTGACATTGTCAGCATCCAGGAATGCATTAGCAGAGCTAATCTCAGGTGGTATGGTCACTTAAACAGAATGGACGAGGAAAGATTAGCCAAACAAGTGTTCTCTGCCAGGTTGGCAGGAAAACGACCTAAAGGAAGACCAAGATATAGATGGATTGATACGGTACAAAGTGCCTTAGACGATAGAAATATAAGATCTGATAATGCTGTAGCCTTGACAAGTAATAGACTGATTTGGAGGAAAATTGTTGATAGGAAGTTAGTAATGATGTAAATTTTTCATGTAGTACTATCATATCCTGTACACCCCTTGAGGGTATGTGTGAGGAATTTGATGATGATGATGATGCTTTGATATGGCCATATCTGGATGATTACTGTGCACATACCTGGTCAATTACCTGGGCTTTGTGAGATGGGAAAATGGTGGAGAGAGAATCATCCAAAGGTAAGATGAGTGGTCAGTTGAATGCTTCCAATGAGGACAGATTGAGGATTTGCGAGTGGCAGAAGTTGGTTGATAAGCAGAAAGAGGAGATATGATGCAGAGGATATGTTTCAGCACTTGACTAGAACAAGGGAGATCAGCCCTGAAAAATGAGTAAGGGTGTGGTTAGCAAGGATGTCAGGATAATAATTTTTGTCTGGAGAGTGGCGAATGGCGGAATGGGTTGCTAGAGTACATTATTAGTGCTCTGTTGGTGAATATGTTCAAGGAGAGGTATTATCAAGCCTCCTCTGTGAGTCTTCAGACTCCATGGAGATGCCCATGCTATAATAAGTAAGAATACATACCACTGGTGGACATCACGAGATTTAAATATTCTCCAGAATAAGATGATATCCCAAAAATCATGCCAGTCTTTTCAGTTGTTGTGAATCCAACTCTGATATATTCTTCTAGTGTAGAGATTATGCTTTCAAAGTCATACCTAATATAGCTGTCTTGATGCAAGTTAACACCAATTTCTAGATTAAAAAAAAAAGTTAATGGTTTCAAATACTGCTAATACATGAAAGCCCATCAATAATTTAATACAGAAATACTAAAATATTACCCATCTTTTTATATTTTAAAAATTTTATAAACCTCAAAATAATTTACATAATATATTTATAAAAATAATTATATCTATAACCTCATTTTTAACATTTCTTTTGCACACAATACTGCAATTTTGTAAAAGTTGAACAGCCTTAAATATTTACTGCCAGGTCTAAATTTCACACTAATTCATGTGTTGCAACATGACATCATGGAATACAGTAAATCCCATTTGAAAATATCTCTAAATTTACTTTGATACCCTTCAACATTTAAATACTTATCCTCTGCTGATGTTAAATTACAAATCAATTCCAATTGTAAATGTCTAATTTGCTTAATTCTCTTCAAGGTTGCTATAAAAGTATTTGCATTTCTTCATGAGAAAAAATACTGGTATATGATGGAATTTCATGCACAATGGGGTGTCGTCCAGTTAAAAGGTGCCCACTGTTTTCATCAGAGAACCAAGATGAATAGTAAAAAGACAACTACTAGACCAAAACTCCACAAACTACAATTGATTGTTAGCAGAATTCAAGAAAAGAACTGGACTGACAGAAGAACTAGAGAAGTACCAAGTCATAACTCACATTACTATATCAAAGAGGACAAAAACAAGTGAGTTTCTTCTAAATAACCATTACAATTATATTCAAGCAATAATGATCAGAGAAATCAAGGAGTAACTATAATATTCAACACAGACTAGTTGTTGGTTATGATTTATGGCCAAAGCAACTCAGGCCATGAGGTCATTGTATTATGTCTGTTAACACTACATATGAGGATTAAGCTTTTTGATGAAGGCAGTATCATGCAGAATGATGTGGGCAAACATCAAAATGGGAAACTGGAAAATGAGACTCAGTTGTACCTAGGGTCCCACAGAAGGTTCTACTTTAGGAGAAATATTTTTTGGTTCATTAGAGATGGCAGCCGACACAAAGAAAATGGAAAGTTGATCCTTGTTGGAGATATCAATAGAGTAGGAAATGAATATCAAACATACAAATTTTTTGGGGAAGTTTGGAGAAAAGAGCAAAGCTAATAACAATTTTTAAGTGTCTGCCAGATTACTGTTCAGAAAATGGACTTGTCATTACTAATAACCATGTTCCAACATAAGGATGTGCACAAATTCACATGGAGAGAAGAGATGAGAAAAAAAAGAAGTCACAATGATTATGCCATTGTTGACAGCAATATCTTCATGATAGTACTGGACATGGGGATTTGAAATAGGAAGCGATCACTCAAGTTTTGAGTAAGATAAAACTAAATGATATTTTGATAAAAATTTTTTTTTCTTCAATATTTTAAAAAATGAGTTTAAAGACAGGAATCAAACCTTAGACTCAAAGGCAAACTCGAAAGAAAATACTGATTCAGCTAGAGGAAGCTGCCAATGATTCCATAAGATGAGTGACTATTGTTGATTTCTTCACAAGGAATACAAATAGCCAAAATTCATATACAGTAAATCCTCGATTTAACAGACTAACAGGGGACTAAGGGGTGTCCGTTAAATAGCAAATTTTTTAAAATAAAAATATCTGTAACATTATACTGCAATTTCACTCCAACAGACTGACATAATGGTCAGTTTTGATGTCTCCTCCTTATTCACCAATGTCCCACTCAAAGATACTTTGGACCTCATCCAAGGCAAATTTCCTCCCAATATCTCAGCCCTATTTTAGTTCACCATGAACTCAGGCTATTTCGTTTGGCAAGGAAAATTCTACAAACAAATAGAGGGGACTGCCATGGGTTCTCCACTCTCCCCACCTCTGGCCAACTTCTTTATGGAGACCTTCAAAGAAAAAGCCTTAAACTCGGCCCCAGTTAAACCTATTGTTTGGCTATGCTATGTAGATGATGTGTTTGCTATTTGGCCACATGGTCTAAACACCTCGAAAACTTCCTTTACTTAGAAAAAGAAAACAATAACAATCTCTCTTTCCTAAGTACTCTGATTACATGCCAGCCTAATGGATCCCTGGCTTTCTCAGTTTACAGAAAACCTACACATACAGGTAGATACATTCACCAGCGTTCACACCATCCCTCCTCCCAACAATATGGGATTATAAAAACCTATATAACAGGGCAAAATTAATCAGCTCAGATAACAATGCCCTTACTACTGAACTTATTCATATTCTTAACACCATTTTGACCAATGGATACAACCCCCATAAAATCCAAAAAATATTAAAACCAGTTAACCCCAACTCCCTCCCCAACAAGGACTACTCTAAATCTGTCACTATTCATTATATTTGTGGTACTTCTGAAAAGTTAACAAAAATCTTAAAAAAATATGACTTGACAACTTATTACAAACCATATCAAAAATTGGCATCTCTTATCTGTCCTTCCAAAGACCAGCCACTTCCTCTAGACCTACCTGGAGTTTACCAGGTCCTTTGTAGTTGTAAACTGTCTTACTATGGCCAAACATGCAGGACTGCTAATATCAGGATATCTGAACATAAGAATTATATCCGTTTCCACCGTTATAACCACTCAGGACTTGCTGACCATGCCTTGGACACGTGCCATAAAATACGTTGGAAAAAAAGCTTCCTTACTACACCGCAGCAAGTTTAAATATGAGAGATTATTCTTAGAATCAGTCTCAGCCTTAAAAAACTCCCCAAACCTCAATAAATTTGGATGTGTTAAATTTGTGATCCTTGTAAACTTCATAAGAGAATTTACTTGATCACAATTTAACAAGTAGAAACCTTAATGAGAAAATAGTGCTTGCATCTACGTATAAATGAAATAAATATATTGAAAAGAATAATTGTTAACTCATATAAGAACATTGATTGTATAATAATAGAAAAATAAGATAATTGATTTACAGTATTTAGTTATAAAAGTTTTGCATGTAAAAGGCTTGCGTATTATACACTCGAAACTAGAGATTGTAAGTTATGCTAATTTTTAGAAAGGGTGAGCTGATAGAGTTTGATAAAGCTGACTCATAGGATTAACTAGAACCACAGTAAAGCCCAAGGTCACGGTCCATGATTTAGACACTGCCGCGGGTCAGTCGCATGCACACGACCCACCAACGGTAGAAGTTTCAGCAGGGGACGCCGCCCTAACAGGTTATGAGATACGTATCATGATATCAAGGGAGAAGAAAATTAATCACAGAAGGTGCCGGTAGGGTCAAGATATAAAAGGGTTAGGACCCCCCCCCCCCCGAGGTCTTTTGCCAGTTTTCGTTTTTGGAGGTTACCTTATGAGTTTCCTGAGTGACAGTCAGGAGCCCTAGTACAGAAGTGACGATATGCAGAGAAAAGGGATAAGATATATAAAAGAAAGGAAAGTATAAGGGAAATATATATTTCAATAAGAATGGATCACAACAGATGCAGACTACCCCAAATATGGGAGGCTTGCATTCTTAAAACATCAGTCCAAATAGCCAAGATTAATACTCAATTTGGCACACTAGATGGCACCGTTTAAGACTCTAGGACTGACTTCAGTTGTTTTCTTCAGCCATTTTTGCTCAGTGTTAGTGCCTGCACGCACATTTCATTAATTTTTATGTTCCCTGAAGAATGGTAATGCAACATTACAGAAATATTGGAAGTATTAATTAAAGTTATTTAGTTAATATAATAATATACGTTGTTCTTTCCTTAAAATTAACAGTTATGCAATTTTATCAATATTAGCACTGTAATAACAAAAAAATTGTTTTACACACAATTTTCAATAAGTTTTAAATAAGTTAATGTTCCATGATGAGGCACTTGGTTTAGGTAATCCTCTTTTGAAAAAAACTGTCAAGTTTTTTTTTTGAACTTTTGAATTCTGTTGTTTTTTTTTATAATTAACTCCCTAAAATTACAAAAATGTGTGTAATAAAACTGCCGCAGAAAGTCACACCATGCGACAAAAGAACCAATTACAGTGCGATTGATGTGATCATGTCCTAATCATTCGGCGAACATGTTTTATGAGAAGTGACTCATTTATGTTGGCTAAATTATTACAGTGGTGTTTTTCCAACATATGATGGCCTATTCGCCAAAATTTGTTAAAAATAATAGGAAATTAATAACAAAAATAACCTGTTAATTTAATTATAAGCAAATCTTGGTTAAAAGCATTTTAAAATTAACAGGGTGTTAATTTTCACGTGACATATGGACCAAAAATTTTGTCCGTTAAATCGAGGGTTTAATATACTTTGAATTCTGGCTATTTATATTCATTTTTAAAAAAATAATATTTTTTATCTTAAGACTTTTTTTATTTATTTATTTATTTTTTTAAACTCATCAGAATATGCTACTGGTTGGTTTAGTGATTATCATACCTCCTCTCCAACTAAAAGGCTGTGGGTTCCACCATGGGTATGAATGGTTGCAATTGTCACTGTGTTGTGCGAGACCTGATCTCTGTTTATTGGAGGTCTGGAGTGGTTTGAAAAAGTTCCATGCTTGGTCTCTCAAGCAGGGTTTCTGGACTAAGTAAAAAATAAATACAAAATATTATAATTATTGCACCCTCCATGGAGTCAGAGACTCATTGTGGGAGGTTCATTCAACCGACAACATAATACATCATACCAAATCTTAAAATCCTTGCATTAACAACACGTTCTGGTAATGCATTCCATTCACTGACAATTCTCCATGTAAAAAATCTATTCCTCACATCCCTCTTCATCACACTCTTAAATAACTTCCAAGGATGATCTCTGGTTTTTCTACCTCTCATCTTCTACTCTTTTTATAATTTCATCTGGATTAATCTGATAAAATACTCTCACTAACTTAAATGTCTGTATCATATCACTTCTTTTCCTCTTATCCACAAAACTCTGCAATCCAAATTTTTTCAACCTCTCTCCATAGCTAGCAGTCCAAAGTCCTGATATTGTTTATATCAGTTACATTTTGTCTTAGTCACTCACCTCTGGACCCTCTCCATTGTGTCTCCACATCACACTGAAAACCAGGTGACCAGATTTAAGCATAACTGTCCAAGTATGGTCTGAGTAGCACTTTATACAGTGCCACCACCACTTCCTTATCCCTACATGCTAGAGTACTTCTTATCATAGCAGCACTATGATTGCAGTCTCTGCAAAACTTGCAATATGCCCTCTAAACTTCAGTCTACTGTCAGCCATCACACTCCCAGATCTCAAATCTCATCCAATTCCTGCAGTACGGCACTGTCAATATAGTAGACAGCGTTATATTTTTGCACTCCAAAATGCAACACCTTGCACTTATTGATATTAAAACTACAACCCACTCCTTTGTCCAAGTAAAAAGTCTATTCAAATCTTCCTGAAGGAAATTAACATCAGCAAACAACTGAAGATCCCCACTCAGTCTACATGATATATTGTTTACAAATAAGTTAAACAGCAGTGGCCTAAGAACAGAACCAAGGGGCACGTCACTAGTTACCCTCCCTTTTTTTTTTTTTTGACACTACTCCATCATACACAATCTGCTGGTATTGTTCAGAGAGCCAATCTCCAACCCATCTAACCAATACTATCTATTCATACCAACTTATCATGTAATCTATCAAACACTTTTACAAAGTCCAAGAATATCACTATATATAATTCTCTCTTATCTAATACACCTGTTACCCTATCATAAAATGCAAGTAAATTGCTAAAACAGGATCAATCCTTTACAAATAAATCCATGCTGATTATCATAAAGAATGCCATGTCCATCAATCCAATCCTGTATTCTATTCCTACCCAATCTCTCCACCACCTTAACCACAACTGCAGTTATACAGATTGGTCTATAATTGGCAACTTCTGCCCTAGAAACATGCTTGTGGAGTGGTACTATTTTTCCTTCTTTCCATTCCTTAGGAACCCTAACCACTGCAAAGTTTTCATGTCAAGGGCATAGCCAACTGTGGTGCACATTCCTTAAGAATACGTGGTGATATGGCATCCATTCCCACAGCCTTATTAACATCTATAATATAAAATACAAAAAAATAAAAAATAAAAAAAATAAATAAATAAAAATTACACCTTAGCCTGCTCAGACTACTGATGTACTAAGATTTAAAAAGAGATTATTCTGCCTTTGAAAGTTAACACATTAATTCAACTGCTTAAGTACTGTTAGTTTCTTATCCAAAAATTCAGTTAAGTCATGGGTATAGATGCAATTTTGCTAAGCTTGAAAAAGAATTTTCAAGCACATTCTTTGAAGTCTACCACCTTTTACAAAACAATTTTAGTATACACTGCATAAAATCTTATTTGATGAGTTAATATTTCTGAATCATATGTAGAGTGCACTTAGGATAAAAAAAAGTGCTTTTCTGCTACTAACTACCTGTGGACTCCACACGGCTTGCTATCTAATATCCTGTTGTTAAATTGTGAATGAAGATACAATTTATAATACTTCATTCATATTTAACATAATCTGCCATATCTTAAGCAAGACTTGTTTCAATATTATTTGTTAGTCTCTTGCTTAAAATTTGTTATTCATGTATTTTCCTTGAATTTTGTTTGTTAATATTTAATAATATAATCTTAAGATATGTAATAGTAATAAAAAGACTGTATAAAAATATTCATTTAAATTACTTTATTCTGTAAAATTTATTGTAAAAAACTGTGTGTATATAAATTTAAATGTACCTTATATGAATTGTGATATTTTTTTTTTTATTATTATTTAACATTTCTGTAAGTGAAAGCAAATTTATGGAATTCTACTGATCGGATTTGATTGGCTGCTGACAGAGAAACAGAGTTATTTTTAGTTAGCTCGTGCGGAGAGCATTTTGATGGGAAAGAAGAGAATAGTTGATTGGAAAACAAAAATAAAGAGAGAAGCCTTAGGGACAGCATAGAAATCAGTAGCAAGTGGCGGAAGGGGAATTGATATATATGCCGTAAATCAACTAGGAAAGGACCAGGAATTAATAGGCATTTCGAATTACTTCTATGGGAGTTCTGATACTACGATAAATTCCAAATGTTTAGTGGAAGAATAGTGCACAGCTGAAGTTGATACATAGGAGAAAATAAGGAATTAGTAGATAACTTAAACCAAGTGCATCAAGACTTGTGTATTTCTGTGTCTATAATTCAGTTATTATAGTGGAAGATTTCTTTTGAATTGTGTTGTCATAAAGTAAAAGTCAACAAGAATTTCAAATGTGCCTATGCGAATTTGATGTGTAGAAGCAGTAACCCGGTAAGAGTTGTCCTTTCTATAACCTGCAAAGCAATATCTATTAACTCCGTTGGATATACTTTGACCTTAGCTGTGGTGTTATGTCAATTAATGGTCGGATGTTAAATGTACTGAAGTACTTTCCCCTCGAAATAATAAGTGTTATATTGTTCTATTAAGTGTTAGCTGACTGAGAAGGAATATAGTGTAGCGTGTCATAAGATTAGTTATTGTGACAATAAGAAAGTTAAGCCTTTAAGAACTATTTTCAACTTGTTTGACTGAGCATAAAGAACTGAAAAATGAGTGTTTAATAATTAATGGATTGTAATTATTCTGAATACTTTAAACTGAGCTAATATATGTTTGATATGATTCATCCAGTTGGATAGAAAGAACTATGTGAAAGAAATACTAATGCTTTAAAAATTAAGAAGTGTTAACATTAGTCATGATCCTCAAACCTAATTGAGAAGTTATTAATGTTTGAATGTGAATTCTTGTAATTTTTCAATTGGATAACTTTTGCAGATAGTTATACTTGAATGTATATGTTGTATTATTCTACATTAAATGTTTACTTTTGAGTTAAACTTGGTGTTTGCCTGATTTTCTTTCATTGCACCGCTCATAAAATTAACCAGGCCTTAGCGGAAGCCTTAAAAACTATTAATAACCATCATTATTATCATCAAATTCCTGCCATGTACCCTCAAGGGGTGTACAGGATATGATTGTACTACATGAAAAAATTACATCATTACTAACTTCCTATCTACAATTTTCCTCCAAATCAGTCTGTTACTTGTCAAGACTACAACATTATCAGATCTTATATTTCTATCGTCTAAGGCACTTTGTACCGTATCAATCCACCTATATCTTGGTCTTCCTCTGGGTCGTTTTCCTGCCAACCTGGCAGAGAACACTTGTTTTGCTAATCTTTCCTCTCCCATTCTATTTAAGTGACCATACCACCTGAGATTAGCTCTGCTAACGCATTCCTGGATGCTAACAATGTCAAGTTCTTTCCTAATATCCTCATTTTTAATATGATATTGCCATTGATGCCATCTGTTCACGCCTCTAATCTTTCTCAGGACTCTCATATCTGCGGTCTCTAGTCTTTGGTCAAGTGTTTTACTTCTGACCCAGCTCTCAGATCCATAAATTAAAACGGGTTTGAACACTGTCTTGTATACAGCTAATTTAGTGTTCCGACTAATTTCTTTCTTATTCCATATGAATTTATTCAATTGACTTCCCACCATACCAGCTTTGCTGATTCTGTTGTCTATTTCTATATTTAATTTACCATCTTCAGTAAAAATCGTGCCTAAGTAGCTGAAATGTTTTACTTGTTCCACAGGTTCTCCATTCACAACACTATTAATAATCTTGGCCTGAAAACAAAGTGGTAAAATAAGTATAGTTGATGATTGATTCCTCTATATTGTTTAGACTAATCTGAATATAGGGTGGTGCAGTATAATATAAATTTCCTTATATTCAGATGAGCATCAATCAACAACTATCGAAGATAAATGGAATTTGAGGAGGTAAAAATAAGATTAATAAACCAACGAAAATGGAACAGTCAGTTAGGTAGGATGTTCCAACACTGTCTACATGCTTTGTGATCATAGCTATTATGTTCAATAAACATAGGTGGGTGCAATGCAATGCAGGCCTTGTGAATGAATAAATCCCCCATTTTTCCAATTAAAAGTGGGGAAAGGGTTTGAATTACTCTCGGACACAGATCTTATATAATTAATCTGATAAGATGACAGATATTTTCCATTTCCTTATAGGATGCCAGATTACTAAGCAGACTGAAGTAGCATGGGAAAACAAAAAAAAAAAAAAAAAAAAAATCAATTATTTCTGTACAACCTATATTATGCAGGGGCTTCTACTATTAACAACAGGCTGTTCAACTATTGAGAAGTTATACATATATTAATTCCTGATATATAGCCTTTCACGGTACATAGGATGCCATGATAATACTACACAATTAAGTTTACATTATTACAAGCTTTCCATCAACAATCTTCTAAATTAATCTGTTAATTATTAGGTCTGGTATTGTATTTGATCTTATATTTGAGGTCATCTATGGAAGTATTAACTGCCTAAACTACTTGGATATTAGTCTTCCACTGGATCTTTTGCAGGCATTCAATACCCATTTTGCTAACCTTTTTTCTCCCATTCTTGAATGCGTATCTAGAGAAGTTGGTAAGAACTCTTACCACTTGTATTCTTACTGGTAAGAATACAAAAATGGGGTGATGGACAAGTTATGCTTTAATAAACCTATGCTGTCACTTTGGAAAGAACAGAATGGTTTACTAAAGGGAGATTATGTTTTAGCAATTTGCTCATATTTTACAGTAATGTTCCAGCTGAGTTGGATGAAGGGAATAGATACACTATTTGAAAGAATATACATGAAAGGCTGTTGCACAAACTGGAGAATGAAATAGAAACTACTGACTTCGATAAGTGGATGGTTGACTGAATATCAAAAAGTGGTATGTGATGGGTACAAATCTCCCAGATTTAAGGTAACTGACCAGTGGTGAAACTTAGAAATCAGTCCTTGGATCATTGTTGTTCAATCTATACATTAATGATGTTGGAAATGATCTGACAGGAGATGGTCAACTGTTTAATGATGGAAAGATGGGTATGGCAATCAGGAATACTACTGATATCCAACACTTATAAAATGATTTGAATAGGCTGGAAATGTGAGCATATGATAGTGGCTATCAATTCAGTGTTGGTAAGTGCAAAGTTATGCACTTGGGTGTAATGAGATATTCAATGGCATATTATATTGGTGGAATTATGCTATGAGAAACTGATGAGGCTATGGATCTTGAAGTTATGGTGTATAGGAATTTGAAGTTCAAATTCACATTGCAAAAACAATCTAGTTGAAACAAGCATTAAGGACACATGTTATTTTGCTTTCTTTACAAAGACTTGATATAAGATGCACTTGGAGTAATGCACACAGATTTTGTCTCTTGGATTCTGATAGGATTAAAGAAGCTGTCAAAAGGCTGAAAAGAAGTGTTATATATTGGAATTATGGAATGTAGATTATGAGGTTAGATTAAAAATATGTGAACTACAAACACTGGTAAACAGGAGTAAGATTAAGTGATAGATTGATTTATTCGTCCAAGGAAAGAAAAGGAAATACTGCACTATATCAAGAGTTGCAGCAGACACAAGATATTGATAAATGGTCACAAAGAGATAAATTAGTAAATATGTTATGAACAACAACAACAACAACAAAAAAAAGCAATAGCGTCTACATATAAATAGAATTTATAATTAAGTGTGTTTGTATAAATTAATTATAATTATTACCTGACAGCTCCAGGGAGTCCAAAGACTCATTGAGGAAGGGCACCTACTCTACGTCCCCATAACTTAATCCACCAACTACAACTATGCCAACGCCATCTACTGCCCACCACCACTAGTATTTTCATTACAATCACAAACATCCATGGCAGGATTCGAACCAGCAGCATTTTGACTGGAGAGCAGATACACTAACCAATCAGCCAACATAATTCTTTGTAAAAAGTTAAAAAATGTCATGGAATTTGTTTGGGTCTGATAAAATCTGCATGAATGTATATTTGAATTGGCTAGATATGTAAATATTTCATTCCTCTCTCAAGTGAAGTGCAGGCACTCCACCAGAATATGACGAATTGTAAGATACATGTTTGCATTTTTCACACATAGGTGGGTCAGCCCTCAGTAAATAAGAATGTGTAAGATGATCTAGCATTTTCTCTTTGACATCTCACAGGAGAAGCAGGAAAAAAAAAAAAAGGCAGGGAAGAAGATAGTAAGATCTATTACAGAATACAAATGGGTAGGCATATGGAAGAAGGTATTGATTCCATTATTAATAAGAGAGAGAGGTAATGATTGTCTAGCATTCACTCAATAATACAACTTTGTCCATTTGTGTTAGCACTATCCCACAAAGGGTGGTGTCCGTTAAAGTCACCCATAGAAATATGGTTGACATAGTTGAAATATAAGATTATCAAGTTCCATCTCATTTAACTCAAAACCCGGTGGTAAATATATTGAACATACTGTAAAAATAAATCACCAGATAGGCAAATCGCTACTGCTTCCAGAACAGAATTAAACTGGACATAATGGAAAGGAGTATGACTGCTCACTAAGATAGCCACTTCACCATCTCCAGTTCTGTCCTTGTGTACAATAGTGAAATTCCTTAAGGCAGAATCCTCACTGAATTTTAAATATGTTTCCTGCAGACATGAACAGAAAGGCTTGTGTTTCTGCAACAAAAATCCTGATATTGAAATTTTGGCAAAATGCATGACAGTTCCATTGTAAAAATTTTTCTAATGTTTGACTTTGTAGACTTGTCTAAATTTATATTGATCAATTGATTTTGAGAAGTATGGATGGCCAGTGTCCAGGTCAGGACCATCTGGTACGTTTAATTTACTTTCAGTGGATACTAAAGTATCAATTTTTTCTGTGGGAGAATATCAAGTGGTTTATCTCGAAGCTCAGCATAATCTAAAGCACTGGTTCTGTTACACCTGATATCTTGAGAATATAGTATTGTCAGTTATCATGGTGTAACATGAAAAACAAATAACATAAATAAAAACCCCTGCATGAAAAGAATAATTTAATATTCTTGCATCCAGTATAAATTGAGTAAAATGTAAAGGTCTATTGTTTAGTCAAGATAACAAAAGAAAAGAATGTATTAAGATGTATTATGACTAAACGGGGAATTTGTATTAAATAAGTAGCTAACTAAGAATTAATATAGTAATGCGATTAAGAATGAAAGAGTTAAGTCCATAAGTATAAAAGAATGAGTCATGCAATACGCTATGTAAGAGGCTACAGATTAACCATTAAGCAGAATTCTGAGAAAAGGTTTGAAAGGGGGTTAAGATAGAGGCTAACAAGAGAAATAACGGAATATCGCTTAGGGCCTATACCCGGATAGAAACTTCGTTACGAGTTGCCGATCAAAATGACGTATGGCGGCCAAATGCTACCCAATTGGTAGACAGACGGAAAACTAATAGAAGGTGGGAAAAGGAAGTAAGAGAGAGCGCCGTTAGGGGAGCAGCTATAAAAGGGTTGGTAACCCCCCCCCCCCCTTCGAGGCTCTTTCTTTTTGACTTTGGATTTTCGAGGAGTAGGCTCTTTTGAGTCTTGGGGGAGACGTTTAGGTGGTCAAGGAGGCTTGAGGCCTTTTTGCGAGAAGAGAAGAAACGTTTGGATAGTCGCAGTGGTTTTAGTTTGGTTTTCTAGTGGATTTCACGGTGTTCCTGAGAGGAGAGATATGGCATATATCCTCATGCCACAACAAGGAATCGAAGGTGAACGGGAAAGATATTCCCGTATTCCTATGTAGAAAGCGAAATATACCAGAGAGTCATAGGAAGCTGTGAAAATATCGATGTCCTCGTTTCGGATAGTACAGCCAACGGTGCAGATGTTCATATAGCCCAGAATTGTAAGAAGTTATGAAAGCAAGTTCGTTCAGTAAAAGGTGAAGGCCCGTAAGTGAAGCTAAAGAAAGGTATTGTGAATTTTGTCTTATGTTAACTAGAAGTTGTATGTGATAGATACCATTGTCATATTACGGAACTGTTAAAGTGATTAGGGAGAAATTATAATAAGACTTTAGAGTTTGATAGAGAGTGTTAAAAGTAAGCTAGCTAGAGCTGATAATTTGTGAATAATTAATTATCCTAAGAATCTTGAGTGTCTACTATATTGTAAAAGGAAAGTTAATGACATAGTTGTGTGTTAATGAATATTGAGTTTGATTAGTGTAAATTGAGTAACCAAGTAGCCTGAGGAATTTGAATGCCTAGTGTGATGTGTAGGGAATCGGAATTGTCATAAATATGTGCTAGAGTAGTTAATGTATGTGTTAGTGTACTTGGAGCTGAATAATCTATTAACGTGTGATGATCTGAAACCTTTATGTTAGGTGAATTCATGTTTTGTATAAAAATTTTGTGGCGGCATGATCATAGTAACCTTTGTCGAATCATAGCCCAACTACTTGAATTAAGCTAATTTTAGTGTGTAAGTAATTTAGTTGTGTATTTTGATATGTACCATGTTTAGAGAAATAATAAACCTTTTGTTTAATGATAAAAGAAGTTGTCTGATATTGCTAGTCCAATGCACCGCTTAGAAACATTCGAGCCTAACCTCGCGGGGAATTAATGTTAAGAGACGGGAAGCTTAAGGAATTAAGGTTGAGTAATAAGAAAGTGTCACGACTGCAATAGTTACACTTTCAGTTATTTGAGTTCCTTTCTCTGTTTATGTATAAGATATCTTAAACTAAATATCCCAAAGGGCGCAGTTAAAATACAAATACTAGGGATACTACGGAGAACAATAGCTCAGATATTAGTGGAAATTTTGGTGGTGTTTTGAAAATAGAAGTTAGAAGAATATAGACGAAAGCAGTTTGTAAGACAAACAAACAAAGATCGTGAGATAGGGACATAACAGTTCCCAACTGGTGGTACGCATACCCCCACGGATACGTGCTGGGCCGTTCAGGGGTACATGAAAAATAATCAGTAATGGCGGAAAAACAATCACTTCCATTATTTTACATTAAGATAGGCACTGAACAAAAGTGTCAGTATTTAAAAACAGCTATTTTAAAAACAAGGGGTACAATTTATAGAAATGGAATTAAAAGGGGTGCATAAGTGGGAAAAAGGTTCAGAACTAAACTACTGATCTAAAGCCATAATTTGTTTTTGACAAGTGGGTTCTCATCAAATAGAACCATTTTTTGGAGCGAGACCATATGCTATGCATTTAATGTGCTTAACAGAGAAGCACATCATAAAGTTTAGGTATGGTAAAATTATCGGATGGTGGAATAGACATGAGTTAGCGTCACCGTTGAACATTTTCTTAACTCCCACCTTTTCAGATATAAGAGGATCTCAGGACAGGTGTAGTGGTGGTACAACTTCCCTTTTGCATTCTGATATGATATATTTTGTTCTGTTTTAATCTTTTGTAATTCTTTTTCATCTTTCCACTTCTGACATGCATGGGACTAAGCTGGATGATTTCCCTGACAGTTGATGACTTAACTATCATATCTGGCACAGGTAGAATCAAGACAGCAAGTTTGGGAATACCCATAGTTCTGACATTAAAGCATTTCAGTGCATTAAGGATGCACAGTCCAACAGAGTTCCTGCTTTGAACATCTCTATATATCAGGATGCGCCTCCTACCAGTCACTCTCTAATCTTTAAGCTCTGAACATATCTCCCAATCAGGAGCAGCAAAAAGATCCCATCCTGATATCACTCTTTACAAGAACTGAGTGTTTTATGAGGTGTTATTGACTGGTATTGCACCTACTAATGTTGCTCTCAGAAGTTTTTCAGAATGTTGTTACATGATGTTTCTATAAGGATATCACCAGAATGTATGCTTACCTGTATCTATATCTATAGTATCGGTTAATCAAATTAAATGATGTCTATAGTATCGGTACTTGGTTGGGGCCTTGTTAAAGACCCTGAAACATTTGAAGATGAAGAATTTATACTCAAGAGATATTTTTTTCAGAACCAGAGCTTCCTACCCACCATGGAGCCACATATGGATGCCCACTGACCAGTAAACAATGGCTACATTCAGGAGTGGACCATTAGGACTACCCTGGACACTATACTAGCACCAGAGCAAGCCTTAAGTCCTGTCTCTAGACCACAAGGTTTAGGAGACTTACTGCAATACTGATGACCCTTGCAGGCAAGCCCAGTAGCCAAATGATCCTGGCCAGTCCATCTAGCACCACCATCTTACTGAAGCAGATGCCAAAGTAGTGCAAGACTACCAGGATTTCCCTTTCTAGATGTCCATGGGTTACAACACTTAGCAAACATGGTAGCAGGACATTGGATCTCAGTGATAGTGGGCCAGAAGAAAGAATAGTTAAAAAGACTCAGAAGTAGAGTGAAGAATATGAGAAGAAAAGCAAAGAAAAAAAGGAAGAATGAAAAGAGCCAGTATCATCACTGGGAGGTCCCTTCCACCACAAACAGGTGCCCCATGGTGAGGGACAGGAGTAAGAGAAATGATACGATAGAAACCTATAAACTTCTGAATGAATGTTATACACTGTCTGATAAAATTTTTCATTATATGGAAGGTGAGGAAGAGAACATAAGGGTATCCATGGAAATGGAGTTTGCATGCAATTAATCTGCACATGAACCATTTGGTAATTGCATCTAGTGTGAATGAGTCAAAGAGAGGGTTGGTGACTGACCTGGAGATCTCAGATAACAACAACATGGTGTCAAGTTTCTTTCTAATATCTTTGTTAGGCTCTGGCAACAGCAACTATTCTCACTGAAAGAGAAACCTTCCTAGTTAGAGTAAATTCCAACCAGACCTAGGTGGTAGATGATTTTCATCACTCAGTGAAACACCACCACCTTGCTTATTGGGGACCTGAAGCAGATACTTGACTCTTATGTTCCAATACCTACAGTTTCTTCAACAGTCTGCAGAGTTCCAATTCCGTATATTCCAGGAATCTCAGAACCTATAGGTAGAATTCTGAAAAAGTATCAATTGATTCCCACATATATTCCTATCACAAAATTTCTTCTTTATTACCTTTTACAAAGGATAAACTATCTTCTCTATCTTTACCAAATACCTTGCGAATGCGATGTCTCTTATTTTAAACAAACTGGCTGTTCTTTGGAAAAAAAAGAATAAAAGAACATCAATATTATGTTCATTATAACAAACCTCTGAAGTCTGGTCTGGCGCAGCACAGTATTGCCTCTACTCATAGTGTCCAGTGGGATAAAGCTGTTCTCCTCCATAAATGCAGATTCAAATATGAACGCTTATTCAAAGAAAGTTGTGAAACTATCTTACACCAACTGAATTTAAATAGAAATGACTGCCTTTCTCTCTCTCAAAGATCTGGGAGACTTTTATCTTATGTAAAAAAACCATTTATCTTAATAGATTAAATTTGTTATTTTCTATTATTTCCTAGCACGCGGTAACAATTGTATTTTAATAGGTGATCCACCGAACGTTTTGCTTGTATTCCATTCCTATTACTGTAACAGACACTGAAGATGTACTATTAATTTTAGTACGAAATATATGTCCTTTTACTAATTAAAGATATCACTGTGGTTTTTACGTGTTTCTTTATTATTTAATGTAATATAGCTTGTCTTTGTGTGTGTGTGTGTGCTCCAGATGATGACCTTAATATGAAGTGGAAATGTCAGGAAATTAAAGTAATTATTCCTAACGGTTGTAGTCTCCATAATTTACTGAAATGAATACCTGAATCAATGTTATCTTCAAAGTCTGCTACTGAGTCTCTAAGCTTGGATTCTTTTTTATAAACATTTTCATTTTTTCCCTTGAACAATATTTGTATATTTGGGTCTACAGTTCACTGCTGAAAGCTTTAATCATTTTGAACACTTTCTAATATATTTTTCTTTACAACATGATATTCATTTTTATTTTGCTTAAAACTAAATGGCGTTCATTTCCTATTTTAAATCTCCTCTTATACTCTTGTATCCTGAACCAGTGTGATGATACCACTATCAACAAGATGGTCTATAAGACATATCTTTTTTTTCCCCGTGTGGATTTGTACACATCTATATGTTGAAGTATGATATTTATTATTACTTATTTCTATATGTCTGCTATTCATTTCTTATTCTATTTAGATATCCAATGAGAAAAAGTTTTACTTTTTCTCTAATGACTCAAAAATTTTCAATTTCTTTCTTCAGGACCATAGGCACAAGTCGCAATATCGAATACAGCTATCCCTTGATTAATGCAATTAACTAATCCCTCGATGTTACCACGTATATCAAAATTGCATTAATCAAATATCATAATCAATGGTAAAAATTACAATTCGTCCGTGATCGATTACTGTATTAATAATTCATTTTATAGGTACTCTCTTTTAGGAAAGATGAAAAATGAATACAAAATAAATGTTTAATAAATGCTTGTACCTAGATTAGTTACTGCAATTTTTTTTATCAAAAAAAAGTTATCAAGAGTCGTTTGAACAGTTTTAGTTTTTTTTTTTTTTCTTATCAGCATAAATTCTACGATAACAAGCAAAATGACTCTAGACCTTAGCAAACAAGCATTCTTCAATTAACATCTGGATCCATATCCATTAATTGCTGCTTAAGCGATTCTAAACTGTGAAAAATTCCATCCAGTTCTTTGATTGTTATGTCCTTTGGAACCTCATCTTCACATTCCCGTTGTTCATTGCCTTCATATGAGCGTTGTCGTTCAATTTCAAGAAGATCGTTGTCACTCAAATCTTTCGAATCAAATAATTCGTTAACAATCTGCATAAACACCATCAAAACCTAGTTCTTCACCAATTGTAATGATTTCTTCAACGTCATTCACAGGATTTTGAAAACCACCTACGCGATTAGCACATTCTGGCAAAAAGTTTATCCAAATGGCCTCTCGTGCAGCTAGAAGAACACTTGCTCCCACAAGTCAAATGTTTTCAGTTGCGTGTTTAATGTTCAACGTTTTCCCGAAATTCTTGGTGCATAATTGCATTTTCTCCTGTTGTTGTTTTGTTTCGACTGCCTTTGAGAATGTCTTTTTAAGAAAACAGGTGTGTTATCTAAAAGCAAAAGAGCTTTGAAAGCTAAGTTATTTCTTGTGGGAGGAATGACATCATCATTCACAACTTTCTTTCTCTCGGCCAGGAAACACTCCTCAGGGCTTGCATGTTTTTGCGTGGTAAATTTAAAGGGGTGTTAATTAAAACTCTTATTGCATATACAAAGGGATTGTCGTAATTAATTTTGCTGCATTAATCAAAACCCACGTTAAGCAAAACTGCATTTAAACAAGGGATACCTGCACTCTATTTTGAAATTTTTCCATATCAATTTATTTTAAACTGCCTGCCATTCAAGAAGTTTATCTTTGTGTTTAGTACTGTTGAATGTTAGCTACTCTCTCCTCATAATGATTACTATTCTCAGAATATAACATCTTATAGATAACACAGGTCAGGTTCTACTAAATAATATTTAGCTAAATCCCACTTGTTTTAATCTGTGGAACACCAATTGTGTTAATATGGTGGTTCTTTAATTCTTGTGTAAGTTTCACTTCTTTTCCATTGATACTTCTCTTATTGATTGTATGGATTGCCTATTCTGCTGATGTAGCTTACGTATCATCATCAAGTTCCTGACATTATTTCCGAATTTAAGGACACAAAAGGATCTAACATTCTATTTACAATTTTCCTCCAAATCAATCTGTTACCTGTCAAGTCTCCAACATTATCAGATCTTATATTTGTCTTCTAAGGCACTTTTCACTGTATCAATCCACCTATACCTTGATCTTCACCTGGGTTTTTTCCCTGCCAACTTGGAAAAGAAAGCGTGTTTTGCTAATCTTTCCTCTATCATTCTGTGTAAATGAATATACCACCTGAGATTAGCTCTGCTAACACATTCCTGGAAGCTAATAATGCTAAGTTCTTTACTAATATCCTTGTTTTTAACATGATATTGCCATTGATGCCATCACTTCATGCCACCTAATCTTTTGAGAACTCTCATATTTGTGGTCTCTAGTCTTTGGTCAAGTGTTTTATTTCTAACCCAGCTCTCAGATCCATAAGTTAAAACTGATTTGAACACTGCCTTGCATAGAGATAATTTAGTGTTTTCACTAATTTCTCTCCTTATTCCATATAAATTTATCAGCTTTATTGATTCTATTATCTATTTCCATATTCAATTTACCATCTTCACTAAAAATCATGCCTAAGTAGCTGAAATATCTTTTAGCGTTTTGAAATTGCTGATTTTCATACCAAATTTATTATAACGGTTATTCAATTTAGTCAGGGAATCTTGTAGACTTGTACTGGATTTATTCATCATCATCATCAAATTCCTACCATGTACCCACAAGGGATGTACAGGATATGATAGTACTGCATGAAAAAATTATATCATTACTAACATCCTATCTACAATTTTCCTCCAAATCAGTCTGTTACTTGTCAAGACTCCAACATTATCAGATCTTATATTTCTATCGTCTAAGGCACTTTGTACCGTATCACACCACCTATATCTTGGTCTTCCTCTGGGTCGCCAAGAGAGAAGCTATTCAATATGCTACAGTTATATGGTGTCCATGGGGCATTATATCAAGCAATACTTAGTCTTTATTTGAGTTGTAAGTCAGCAGTTAGAATTGAAGGAAGTACAGGAAGATGGTTTAATGTTAAATCTGGTGCGAGACAAGGATGTACATTATCCCCTCTGTTATTCATTATCTATATGGATCACATTATGAAGGAAAGTGGTATTAAACATGATATCAAAATTGGAGATGTTAATATCAGCTCTTTGCTTTATGCGGATAATGTTATACTTCTAAATAAATCCGCTACAAGTCTGCAAGATTCTCTGACTAAATTGAATAGGCTGTTGTAATAGATATGGTATGAAAGTCAGCAATAAAAAGACAAAGACAATGAAAATATGCAGAATCATTGAAAATGCCAACTGTGTTGTGAATGGAGAACCTGGGGAACAAGTGAAACATTTCAGCTACTTAGGCACGATTTTTAATGAGATGATAAATTAAATATAGAAATAGACAACAGAATCAGCAGAGCTGGTATGGTAGGAAGTCAATTGAATAAATTCATATGGAATAAGAAAGAAATTAGTCGGAACACTAAATTAGCTGTATACAAGACAGTGTTTAAACCCATTTTAATTTATGGATCTGAGAGCTGGGTCAGAAGTAAAACACTTGACCAACAACTAGAGACCACAGATATGAGAGTCCTGAGAAAGATTATAGGTGTGAACAGATGGCATCAATGGCAATATCATATTAAAAATGAGGATATTAGGAAAGAACTTGACATTGTCAACATCCAGGAATGCATTAGCAGAGCTAATCTCAGGTGGTTTGGTCACATAAACAGAATGGGCGAAGAAAGATTAGCACAACAAGTGTTCTCTGCCAGGTTGGCAGCAAAACGACCCAGAGGAAGACCAAGATATAGGTGGATTGATACGGTACAAAGTGCCTTAGACGATAGAAATATAAGATCTGATAATGTTGGAGTCTTGACAAGTAACAGACTGATTTGGAGGAAAATTGTAGATAGGAAGTTAGCAATGAAGGAAATTTTTTCATGCAGTACAATCATATCCTGTACACCCCTTGAGGGTACATGGCAGGAATTTGATGATGATGACTTGCATAAATCTTACCAGAAACACCAGTAGGGAAATACCTCTTTAATTCTCACATTTTTAGTTTTATTTCCTTTCTTATATATGGGTACTATGAGAGATCTACTCCAATCATCTGGAATGTGTCCCTCTGTCCAGGCCTTCCAAACTATACAGTACAGCCACAGTAAGACTTTTATACCTCCATACTTGAGCATTTCTAGTGAAATATCATCTACTTCAGCTGCCTTTCCACATTTCAGGTTTCTGATAGCTTTTTCTACTTAAAGTATAGATACGTATTCCTGATTGCATGCATTTTGAGCGTTTTTATGTGCTGCTGTTTCATTCAGCAATTTTTCAAAGTAATTACTCCATACGTATATGAAGGATATATTTTTTTCCAGTTTTCTTGTCATCTTTATTGTCTTGAATTTCTTTTGCAGCACTCTTTCCTCCATTCTGAGCTTCTTCAACAACTTCCAGAATATCTTGCCACTTTCTTGATATTTATTTTCTATGTTCTTACCAAAGTCTTACCATGACTTTTGTTTAGCTAGTTTTAATTATTATTATTATTATTATTACGGGTATCTCCATGGAGTCAGTAGACTCATCGCGGGAGACCCAAACTAGCAAAACAATATCTGTCATATCTCTTCTTGAATTCATTTACAGACGAAGAGCTCACAACTAAGTCAGGCAATGAATTCCACTCATTCACCACCCTCCAGGCAAAAAACCTTGTTCTGACACCTTTGTTAACCACACTCTTCTTTAATTTCCAGAGATGACCTCTTGTTCTTCCATCACTTTCACACAGCTGAAACATTTCCCCTGCATCAATCCTATAAAAACCTTTGATTTTGTCACCTCAATACCATCAGCACCCACTAAGGTTATCCTTCCGAAGTCATTCTTCCTCTTACTTGCCACATAGCAGAAGAACTCTTTGGGATTACCCTTGATCTCTTTGGCTAAGGTCTTCTCATAATCTGATTTAGCTTTTCTTACTATGCTGGTAACTTTCCTAGCTTGAGCCTTGTACTGCTCATGGGTGTCCTGATCGCCTTTCTCCTTGTAAATTCTCCATAACATTTTCTTTTTTTGCAGTTCAAGCTTGATACTACTGCTCATCCATCTAATGCCTGCCTTGTTTGACCTCCTAACCATGGGGACACAATCTGATATTGCTTTCCTCAGATACCCGCTGATTTTATCCCAAGCACTGCTAACATCTTTCCCTTGCAATATGTTCTGCCATGGGATGGCTGCAAGCTCACTCCGAAGCTTGTTATAATTGCCTAACCTGTAGTTCCGTACATATCCCTTCTTAATAGAAAAATCCACAGATTTTGCAACCTCCCAAGTCAATACCACATGATCGCTTTCACCAACTGGAGGTAACGAGGACACCTTACTTATGCATATAACCTCTGAACCAATAACCAGGTCCAACACTCTCACACCACGTGTCCCTTCAGTTACGTGCTGTTTCAAGTAATTATCTCGTAGAAGATGTATGAATTCCATTTCCTTTTTGCTACGTGATATTTCCTCCTTCCAATTGATATCACCGTAATTAAAATCCCCCATAATAATCACCAAGCCTTCACTCATTGCACTAAGTTGCTGATGCATGAATTCAATATCTCCCCCCGTACTCCCTGGCCTATAGCAGCATCCAACTGTATATTTGGTTGCGTTGGTCGCTATTTCGCACCAGACTGCCTCAAATGAACTCTTATTCACATGTCTATCATCATGATATACTACTTTCTTTGGCTGCAACACATCAGCTATCATCAACAGTACTCCTCCCCCTGTTCTATCTTCTCTATCCTCCCTGAAAATAGTGTACCCATCACATTCAATTCCAGTGACCACATCTTCTGCTGACAGCCAAGTTTCACTAATGCCTACAACTTTTGGTGAGATTTCACTGACTAATGCCAAAAATTCTTCTCTCTTATTTCGAATGCTTCTAGCATTGGTATACAAAAATTGCAGATTCCCTCTAGATCTTGTACCGGCTTTAGAACTGATATATAAGTCATTAACTACCGTAGTCCTATGCCGATTTTTATCCCCTCTCTTCTGCAATTTATTCAGCCTATAAGGATCAATAAATACACAATCAGTGCTAAAGTTTCTCTCTCTTACACTCAACCTTTTCAATATTAGTTTCCCTGCCCAATAACTTCAACCTGTTCAGAAAACAATAACTTCTTCAATCGCTTATGTCCTTCCATGTTAAGATGCAGTCCATCTCTAGCATACAACTGCCTTTTTCCTTCAAACACACTCCAAACATCAACAAACTCCAGACCTCTTTTTCTGCACATTCTTGCAATCATATCATTCATTATCATTGCTCGTCTACTTAACTCGTAATTGTCAAAACGAGGCAGCACACACACTATTCTCCCATTGACACTTTTCCTCTTCACAATATCTAATAATGTTCTTAAATCTTTTCCTACCCGATTTATACTACCTCTCAGGTCATTCGTACCCACCATAACTATCATCTTGTCTTAACTGGTAATTAATTTACGGAATTAACAACGCATATAAAGTAAATTAATTAAAGATAACTTTAATGAATCACTTCTATATTTCGACAATGTCACATTGTCATCTTCAGGAACATAAAGATATGGTATGTGCACTACAGGAACTAACAAAGCAAATGAGGCAGAAATTAAGACACTAATTTTGTTCCTAAAGTCCTAATGGTGCCCTCTTGCGGGCTAATTTGGTAGTCTTGGCCGTTGGGCTGAAGTTCTCATAATGAAAGTCTCCCAAATTTGGGGCAGTTTCATGCACCCAAATTTGTTGAGGTTAGGAACGTTTTTTAGAGCTGCTGAAGATTCTTTGAATAATCTTTCGTATTTAAACTTGCTGCGATGGATTATTTTTGTCTTCTTCCAACGAATTTTATGGTGGGTATCTAAGGCATGGTCTGCCAGCCCAGAGCGGCTGTACTGGTGAAACCGGATGTAGTCTTGGTGTTCTGAAATCCTGATATTTGTTGTTCTGCCTGTTTGGCCAAAGTAGGACAATTTGCAGCTGCAAGGGACCTGGTATACACCAGGTAGGTCTAGGGGAAGTGGTTGGTCTTTGGTAGAGCGGATAAGGGATGCCAACTTTTTATATGGTCTGTAACAGGAAGTAAGGTCCTATTTCTTGAGGATATTAGTTATTTTTTCAGAGGTGCCCTGGATGTAGGGGATAGTGATAGATATCATCTTGTCTGCTTCATGTCCTCTCTTTATTGCTAAAGCCACTCTTTCTATTGTCCCATCAGCCAAGCACTCCTCATGCATACCACTCTCCATACCCTTAATCATAGAATCACCATATATTTTACTACTCTTAACTTCATTCAAGTCCACACTCATGGACTCATTCTCTACACTATTCAGCATGACTCTCCCAGCTTCATTACTCAACTCTCTATTACTTACCCCCCCACTCTCACTACATCTCATTTCTTCTAGGCCACTTGTGGTTTTATTATATTGACTCCCAATCACTCCCATACTATTTATTACTGAATCATTCACCAAAGACTCACCCATATGTAATCCTGTTCTAGTTACTTCAGCTAAAGTAATCTCTATAGTCCTAATTTCTCTGTTTAACACATTAAACTCCGCTTTAACTTCCAGTATCTCCTTACCGATCACTTCCACTTCCTCATGAAGAAGATGAAGGTCATTTTTCATTTTCATAAACTCCCGCCGAAGTTCTTCCGCTACGGTCCCGATGTCAGCTTCCATTCCTAAACGCTCCAGCCTATCCCGAACTCTTCTCACATACGTCGACATTTTCGTTCTTTTCATTTTGCCAGACCGACCACAGATCCTTCACATTTTTCGGTGCATACATATAGCAGTTTCCGCAACGCATCCATTGCGAAAAATCCAACGCTGAGCCGGCCTTTCTTGTAGTAGTAGAAGTCCTGCGCGCCGCTGACGTACGTTTCTTGTTGGACGCCATCTTTACACGTTGATATAGTGAAACAAATGGCAGTGAAAACACAATATATACAACACAGTTCTAAACAATAATACCACTGAAGGACACTTGTTTCTAACCGATGCACAATTTGTGACAAAAAGCCATACTATATTTAACTTTAAAAACACGTTTTCTAGACTAGCTAAACTCGACCGCCACATTTACCAAGGACACTAGCGCCTACCAACTGAGCTACCAAGTCTGTAGCAACATCCCGCCATATATTTCATTGTTAACCTCCACTTCATACCATATCAAAGTGTATAGCTTTCTTACATTTGTCTCTGTATTCTCTAAGAGTACAAGTTGAATTATTTTCCAGGAACTTTTGATATGCTTTCTTCTTTTCTTTCACTACCTCTTTAACTTCACGTGTCCACCATGGAGTTCAGATTTTTCTATCCCTGCCGACAGCCTCACCACATGCCTCTTTGGTTGAATCAATCAATTTATTTTTCAGGATTTGCCATCGAAGCTCAAAGGTTTGGTTCCTGTTCTCAAACACTTTCATTTTTTCTTCAGTAATCTTTGTGTATTTTAATCTGCAGTTCACATCCAATAGCTGCTCAACTTTTATTTGCTTTAAAACATTCTTACATGTTCTTTTTTCAATTCAATTTTATCCTTCTCAAGACTAAATGGTGATCACTTCCAATTTCAAATCCTCTATACACTCTAATGTCCTGCACCCGGGAGAAAACATCACTATTGACAATAACATTGTCAATGAGACTTTTCTTATTCCTTGCCTCTTCTCTCCATGTGAATTTGTGTACATTTTTATGTTGGAACATTGTTAGTAATAACTAGTCCATGTCCTGAGCAGAAATCCAACAGGTATTTACTATTATTATTGACTCTGCTCTTTTCTCCAAATATTATTGTATGTCTAACAATCATTTCATACTCTGCTGTTTTGATCCCCAACAAGGACCAATTTTTCCTTTTTCATTGTGTCAGTTGCTTTCTCTAAGGCCTCAAAAAATTCCTCCAATTCTACCTTAGTAGAACCTTCTGTGGGACCAGCACAAATAAGTCTCATTGTCCAGTTCTCCATTCTCATATTTGCCCACATTACTCTACTTGAGACTGACTGCCATTCAAGGAGATTAGCCTCGTATTTTGTGTTGAATACTATGGCTACTGCTCCTTTTCCTTGATTGTCATTGCCTGAATATAACATTTTGTATTTATTGCTCAGAAAGATCTCACCAGTTTTTGTCTTTTTTGTTTCAGTCACCCCTATTATGTTGATCTGGTACTTATCTAATTCCTCAGCCAGCTCCATTTCTTTGCCATGCAGGCTTCTTACGTTGATAGTACCGATCTTTAACTCTGGTGATGTTCAGTTGGGGTGTGTTTTCAGATTTGTTCCAGTAGCTGACTTTTTGCTGTTCGCCCAGGTTCGTTCCCTGGTGAAAATGAAGGGGGCCTTGTTCAAGCGGGTGACGCCCCAGCCGGCATAAAATTTTGTCATGTTGTACCATCATTTTTTTAATTTTGGTTTAACCAATAAGAATTAAATTTGGTCGGCTAAATCCCAAATTGCCAGCCCATTCTCGTTTGTTCAGTATCCAAGTAGATACCCAACAGGGTGCACCATGAGAAGGTGAGGATTGGACATTAGGTCAGAACCCCTGGTCGGTTCTCGACATTCCTTTAAAGGCTATGTGGAGGTCTCCTCTCAGTTATACAGCTTTGACCCTTAAGCACCCCCTTTCTATTGAGCACCCTCACTAATCCATTCATGAGTCATTTAATTGAAGTGTCATTATTTGGAGTTTAGACAATTGAGAGATCCCTATAGGCCTGCCATTGATCGCATGTTTTCTTTCAACCCATTATAAGATTTCTATTGTATTTCACTTTGACTCCATCTGATTCAAAGATTAAATTCATTTGTGAACTCTGAAAGATAAATATCACTCCACTTTCATATCCTGGTGTTTATAGGATTTCATGTTCATATGGCCTTTGTAGGCAGACTTGTTGATTTGCTTAAACTTGCCTAGAGGAACAAAGAATATAATTTCGAGGCAAGTATAATTTACTTTGTAACCAAGTGGGGGAAAAAAAAAGAAGAAAAGAAATTTCTACAACAAGATTTTATTCTGCTCAATCAGGTTTGATGACACAAACTTTTAGGTCAGGTTTAATCGAACCACTATGTATTCACTAGACATAGAATTCATCAGAATAAAACTAAGTTCCTACACAAAAGTTATTTATTATTAGAAAGACTATAAAGATAGCTGTGAATCCAGTATCCATTGGATGAATCTTAACGAAAATGACTGTATGAAGCTATCCCAATTTTGAGAGAGATTACCCTTAAACACTGCTCAATTTTGTGCTAAGTGAGCTATTAAAAATTTTTTTTTTTCCTCTGAATTCTCATCGTTTTTAGATGGATTTCTCTTCCTGCAATTAATATCATGTATTGTAGCACGCACGCACTCGAATTTTCAGTTATTCTGATTTGCCCTATCTTTTTTTACATACGTTGAGAATTGTCATGAAATGTGGCTGAAAATTCTGCTGTTAATAAATTATACTTTATTTCAACGTAAGTTATTTTGTAATTTAATTTTCACATTGTCTGCTACTTAGATGTCAGTTTTTTTATCATACCTCCTGGTGTATGTACACTTTCTATATCCAGTTAGCTGAGTTTTTCCTCTTTGGATGACACTAGGCTAGAAATGTTAACCCTGTTATTTTGTAAGTTGAAGAATAAAATGTGTACATGGATGTAAGCCATTCAGGTACACATTTTATTGAATTGGCCAGGTAGTGAATCTGTCATCCACATAATCAAATTCAAGAGTATGCAAAAATCAAGTGTTTTTAATCCTCCTAAATTATTTCATCCATCCTTTAAAAAAATAAAGTCCAATATTGGTCATTCTATGTGGAACAAACAAAGCAATCAAGAGAAATTTGCAAGTCAGAAAATGTTAATGATGTGAAAGAGAAATACCAATCTGGATTAACCTATGATACAATACCATTGGAGGTCATTCCATGCTATGGTAGAAAACAGAACTGCTGTATGTGGACTATAACTACTTTGTCAAAAACTGCAGTGAAGCTTCAAAAATGCTGTGCACATCAAGTCTGATCATTGTTCATCACGAATGTCATGCACACGTTTCCAATGTGATAATTCCATCTAGTACATATGCCTTCGCATATCCATTGTTAAACCATTTTTCAACTGTTCCATTGCAGGTTTGATACAGTAATGAGGTCTTGTTTAAGAAGATCTTCCTTAATCAGTGTCTTAACATTCATATCCCTGCCATATTTCAGCAGGGCATGGATAACATTATCAACTTCAGTGCCACTAAAACACAATATTGTCTTATTTCATGCAAAAACATTTTAATCCCCCCTCCTACTTTCAGTAATACCGAGATCTCTCTATGCAGGATCGGATATTTCTTCTTGGACTCACTTAACTTCTCACAGTTGATGAATACCATAGTATTCAACACAAAATACGAGGCTAATCTCCTTGAATGGCAGTTAGTCTCAAGTAGAGCAATGTGGGCAAATATGAGAATGGGGAACTGGATAATGAGACTTATTTGTGCCAATGGTCCCACAGAAGGTTCTATTAAGGTAGAAGTGGTGAAATTTTTTGAGGCTTTAGAAAAAGCAACTAACAGAATGAAAAAGGAAAAGTTGGTCATTGATGTGGATCTAAATAGCAGAGTAGGAAATGATTGTGAGACATACAGAAATATTTTGGGAAAATTTGGAGAAAAGAGCAAAGCTAATAATAATGGCAAATATCTGTTGGATTTCTGCTCAGGACATGGACTGGTTATTACCAACACCATGTTCCAACATAAAAATGTGCACAAAAAATCACATGGAGAGAAGGAACAAGGAATAAGAAAAGTCTCACTGACTATGTTATTGTTGATAGTGATGTTTTCTCCCTGGTGCAGGACACCAGGTGTACAGAGGATTTGAAATTGGAAGTGATCACTATTTGGTCTTGAGCAGGATAAAATTGAATTTCATATTGAAAAGAATAACATGTAAGAAAGTTTTAAAGCGAAAAGTTGAGCAGCTCTCAGATGTGAACTGTATACTAAAATACACAAAGATTATTGAAGAAAAAAATGAAAGAGTTTGAGAACAGGAATCAAACCTTGGAGATTCAGTGAAGAAAAATTAAAAATTATTCAGTGAAGAAGAAGCAAGGATAGAAAAATTAGAACTCCATGGTGGACACAGGAAGTTAAAGAGGTAGTGAAGGAAAAGAAGAAAGCATATCAAAAGTTCCTGGCAAATAAGTCAGCTTGTGCTCTTAGAGAATACAGAGACAAATGTAAGAAAGCTAAACACTTGTAAAACTAGCTAAACAAAACTCATGGGAGGACTTTGGCAAGAATATAGAAAATAAATATCAAGAAGGCGGCAAAATATTCTGGAGATTGTTAAAGAAGCTTAAGAATGGAAGAAAGAGTGCTGTAAAAGAAGTTAGAGATGATAAAGGTGACATGAAAACAGGAGATCCTTGAAGTATGGAGTAATTACTTTGAAAAACTGCTAAATGAAACAAGCAGTGATGACAGCACAGAGGTAAAAAAACACTGACCAGGTATGCAGTCATGAATACATATCCATACTTGAAGTAGAAAAAGCCATTAAAGGCTTGAAATGTGGAAAGGCAGCAGGAGTAGATGATATTCGACCAGAAATGCTGAAGTCTTACCGTGGCTGCACTGCATAGTTCAGAAAGCCTGGACAGAGGGACAAATTACCGATGATTGGAGTACAGCTCTCGTAGTACCCATATATAAAAAGGGAAATAAAACTGAATGTGAGAATTACAGATGTATTTCCCTACTGAGTGTTCCTGGCAAGATCTATGCAAGTATACTTGAGAAACAGTTGAGAAGAATTGTAGAAGAAAAGCTTGGTAGAATCTTCACTTTAACAAATAGTCGAGAAAGCATGGGAATATAACAAAGATCTGTATTTAAGTTTTGTCAATTTGGAAAAGGCATATGACAAGGTGTCAAAAGAGAAGCTATTCAATACACTACAGTTATATGGTGTCAATGGGGCATTATATCAAGCAATACTCCGTCATTATTTGAGTTGTAAGTCAGCAGTTAGAATTGAAGTACAGGAAGATGGTTTAATGTTAAATCTGGTATGAGACAAGGAAGTACATTATCCCCTCTGTCATTCATTATCTATATGGATCACATTATGAAGGAAAGTGGTATTGAACATGATATCAAAATTGGAGATGTTATTGTCAGCTCTTTGCTTTATTATGCGGATGATGTTATACTTCTAAATAAATCCGCTACAAGTCCAAGTCTGCAAAATTCTGACTAAATTGAATAACTGTTAGTTATTAGGAGTTAATATGTGCAGAAAGTGTAAGGAGAATGAGGATCTCAAGCGTGCTTCGGGTGGCGAGTGATATCGTTAACGATAATCAGAATGTAGAAAATGGTGGTGTGAAAGAGAATTGCGTGGTAGTGCCAGATAGGTGTGAGAGCGTTGTTGAAAGTGTAAATGAGGGTAGAAATACAGAAGGAATGGATGATTTGATTGATAATGAAAATGGTGAGATAAATGCGAGTAGTGAAATCGCACGTTTGAACGGAGTGATACACAGAGCTAAAAGCAACTGGAGCGTATGGAAAAATGTGTGCTGAATTTACCGGCTAATAAATGGCGAAAGTTTGTGACAACAAATAATAGAATGTTCGTAAACGTCAATAAAATGAAGGAACGCGTGCTGTATGCGGATTCGCTATTAAGAGGTGTGATAGTTGAGAGTTTGACGAAATCGTACCAGCCGGATGCGAACATAAAGGACGTCAGCGAATCTATTTGAGTGCAAAAACAGAGGGTGAAAGAGATGTTAATGGCAGGAACAAATGATTTGAAAGAAGACAAAATGGAAATGATAGAGGATGTGAGGGAATTACTTGAGGTAGCAAAAGAAAAGAGTGAGAGAGTTAGGATGGTGAGTCTGTTGGTGCAGTATGACAGTGAAGAGTATAGGAGGGCCAAAATTGCTAATGACTTTATGTACGGATTATGCAGGAGGAACGGTGTGGAATTTGTGGATGTGTGGAGTGAGTTCGATGGGCGAAAGGATTTATATAAGATGGATGGGTTACATTTGAATGGGGTTGGTGTACAGAGACTTGAAAAAGTGTTGATGAATGATGTGGAAGTGGATGTACAGACTCAGGGAAACTAGCTTTATTAAGGTGGGGGGGGGGAGAGTAGATATGCAGACTTTAGGGAGGCAGTTGAGTGTATGAATGAGTACGAAGGACAACAAATCAGAATGGGATATTAGTATAAGGCATCAAAGTAGGGATGGGACAAATGTGCTTCTGCTATTCATGTACACTAATGCCAGGAGTATTAGGAACAAGAAGGAAGAGTTTTTGGCCTTGGTTGGCACTTCCAGGCAACAGGTTGTTGGTATTAGTGAAACATAGATGACAGAAGATGATAAAGCTAGTGGGATTGAATGCGAGGGGTATAGCGTGTTCAGGAGTGACAGGGTGAATAAAAAGGGGGGAGGAGTGTTATTGATGATAGCCGATGAGTTGTAGCCAAGGAGTATAGAAGTTAAACTGCAGGATAGAGAAAAGAGCACATTTGAGGCTGTTTGGTGTGAGATAGAATCTAGCAGAACAAAATATACAATTGGGTGCTGCTATAGACCAGGTGATGGAATAGATGTTGGGGATAGTATGCACAGGCAAATAGAAGAAATGAGTGGAAGGAGGGTAATTATTATGGGTGATTTCAATTATGGTAACATTAACTGGAAAGAGGAGAGGACACACGGGAGGCAGGAATTGGATTTTATGTGGTTATTAAGGGATAACTATCTGCAGCAGCATGTAGTGGAAAATACCAGGGGGCAGAGAGTGCTTAACCTAGTAATTGCAACTGAGAATGCGGCTGTAACGAACATGACCATGTTGCCACCAATTGGTGAGAGTGACCATAAGGTCATGAATTAGGAGGTGGCTAAAGGAGTGGAATTTACAATTAAGACAGGGTACATGTGGAATTACGGGCTGGTAAGTATGACAAGCTTAGGTTGTGCTTGGCTCAGTGCCATGGGAGGTGGTTAAGAAGTGTTGGCAGGAGGCAATGGTTGACTGTATACCAAGAGTCCGAATAATAAATCAAGTAGGGGTTAAATGGATGAATAACACTATTAAGCTTGAGCTATAAAAAAAGAAACAATTGTGGAGGGAATTTAAGGAGAAAGGTGACCAGCAGGTGCAAGGAACAGTAAAAAGCACAGGCCAGGATGGTAACAAGGGTGGTAAGAAAAGCAAAAGTGGATTACGAAAGAAAATTGGCCATGCAGGCTAAAGAGAATCCCAAACAGTTTTTTCAATATGTTGCAAGTAAAAGGAAAAATGTTCATGGCAGAATGATCTTAAAAAATGCTGAGGGTAGGGAGGTAACCAAACCAGTTGATATAGTGGAATTACTGAGCGAGCACTTTGCAAGAGTATATCATCCAGGTGGTGACATTGCAGGAATGGAAGAACCAACAGCTTATACTGGAATTGTGATGAATGAAGTAGAGGTAACTAGTCTATTACAGAACCTCAATGTCAATACATCTGTGGGATTGGATGGTATACCAGCTCGTCTTGTACGTGAAGCAGCTAAAGAATTGTCAGTGCCCTTGACCATTTTGTTTAATTTGAGCCTCGGGTCTGGGTCAGTCCCAAGGGGGTGGAAGGAGGGGAAAATAGTTCCACTGCATAAAGGTGGTTCCAAGGCTGCTGTTGAAAATTACCGGCCAATCAGCATAATAGGAATCATTATCAAGGTCTTGGAGAAAATAGTCAAGAGGAAAATACAAGATTGGATAGAAGAAAATGGGATACTGTATCAGGGACAGCATTGTTTTGTTAAAGGTAAGTCATGCCTCAGTAACTTAATCATGTATTATAACACAGTGATGGCTGAACTGGATAAGGGTAATGGGTTTACAGTGATTCTACTGGACCTTGCTAAGGCCTTTGACAGGATACCACATAGAATTCTAATCAGTAAATTGCAGCATATAGGGATGGATATAGGGTTGGTGAGATGGATAGTAGGGTGGTTGACAGAGAGATATCAGAGAGTGGTTTATTCAGGAGTAGAGTCCACAAAACGGCCTGTCACTAGTGGTGTGCCACAAGGATCTGTTCTTGGACCACTGCTGTTTAATTTGTTCATTAACGATATAGGAAAGGATCTGAGAGGAACAGTTCATTTGATTGCGGATGATGCAAAGTTGGGTAGGGCAATAGTGAATGCAGATGATGTCAAAATTTTGCAAGAAGATTTGGATAGATTGGAGGTCTGGGTTAAGGAGAATGGATGTCAATTTAATGTGGCAAAATGTAAGGTTATGCATTTTGGGGTGAAAAGATTAGCAGCAGATTACTACATTGGTGGAACTGTACTCCAGGAAATTGATGAGGCACGAGATTTAGGAGTGTTGGTGGATAAGGAGTTGAAGTTTAGGGGGCACATTGCAAAAGTGGCCAAATCAGCTCATCAAATCACTTGGTTGCTGAAGAATACGTTGACAAGCAGGTTATAGTTCCTCTGTATCAAGCCTTGATAAGACCCCATCTCGACTACTGTGCCCAGATTTGGTCACCTACTTTTCTTCTTGATGGGGAGGAGGTTGAGAGGATCCAGAGGTGAGTGACCAAGATGCAGGTCTGTGGAATGAACCTTATGAGAACAGGTTGAGAATTTGTGGGTTGCAAAAATTGGTTGATAGGCAGAGGATGGAAGATATGATTGAGACATTCAAATTACTGAAGGGTTTCTATAAAATTAATTCAGAAGATATTTTTGAGAAAAGGGCTAGTTGTGGGAGGACTAGGGGACATCCATGGAAACTGGGCAAAAGTGTGGTTAGTAAAGGTGTTAGAGCTGGGTTCTTTACTTTTAGAGTGGTGAATGAGTGGAATAGGCTGCCAGAGTCTGTGGTGGATACTGTGACAGTGAATGAGTTTAAGGCGAGATATGATAGATACTGTATGAATGTCGAATAGTTGTGATGAATATGATTTGGGGCCTCCCTCGATGAGTCAAATGACTCCCTGGAGTTGCCCGTAATAATAATAATAATAATAATAATGAAGGTGAGCATTAAAAAGACAAAGACAATGAAAATAGGCAGAATCATTGAAAATGTCAACTGTGTTGTGAATGGAGAACCTGTGGAACAAGTAAAACATTTCAGCTACTTAGCACAATTTTTAGTGAAGATGGCAAATTAAATATAGAAATAGACAACAGAATCATCAAAGCTGGTATGGTGGGAAGTCGATTGAATAAATTCATATGGAATAAGAGAGAAATTAGTCAGAACACTAAATTAGCTGTATACAAGACAGTGTTCAAACCAGTTTTAACTTATGGATCTGAGAGCTGGGTCAGATCTCAGAAGCACTTAACCAAAGACTAGAGACTGCAGATATGAGAGTCCTGAGAAAGATTATAGGTGTGAACAGATGGCATCAATGGCAATATCATATTAAAAATGAGGATATTAGGAAAGAACTTGACATTGTCAGCATCCAGGAATACATTAGCAGAGCTAATCTCAGGTGGTATGGTCACTTAAACCGAATGGGTGAAGAAAGATTAGCAAAACAAGTGTTCTCTGCCAGGTTGGCAGGAAAACGATCCAGAGGAAGACCAAGATATAGGTGGATTGATATGGTACAAAGTGCCTTAGATGATAGAAATATAAGATCTGATAATGTTGGAGTCTTGATTTGGAGGAAAATTGTAGATAGGAAGTTAGTAATGATGTAATTTTTTTCATGTAGTACTATCATATCCTGTACACCCCTTGAGGGTACATGGCAGGAATTTGATGATGATGAATGGATTAGTGTGATAAGTGATTTCTGGTACAGCATCACATAACTGTACCCTCAGTTATCCAATCCTTCAATTGCTCTCCCACTGTGGCTGGATATTGGGATTACTTACTGTATATTAAAAATGCAGATATGACATGACATTATATGCATAGAAAGGGTCAGGTGTTGTTGATTATTCATAACAGTGCACCAAGGTATAAGCAACACAAGTTTATTGTACATACTTATTATTTCACTAGTTTTTTTCCCTCCTCATCTTCAAAGTACAAATTGTAACTGACAAACACAAGCAATTAAATCATTAGATACAATTCAAACTAACTGAAACAGAACTTAATGGTGTGGTTGGCTGAGTAGAGGAGTTTCATTATCTCATGCACATGACTCCTCACTGGAGATGTGAAGTGGTTCAAAAGAAAGTAACAACTTTTTTTTTTTGAAGCATTTGTGTCAATGAATATACTTTAAACATCTTAGTTATCTTATACTTTAAACATATAAACACAAGAAATGATAATATTTCATTTATAAGCATTTTGGCTTGAAACTAAGAAGTCATCTTCAATGTAGCAATAAGTGAACACAGCATAATGCAACAATGGATTATTTCAAAAGATATCTGAGGAGAATGAGACTCTCCCATATTTTGGCAAAGACATACAATCATTTCAATCGAAGTGCAGGTAGTTCAATAAGGCTTTTGGCACTTTTCTTAAATACATGCCCATATTTAAAGCACCATCAATGAAACAGTCAGGTTCACGATCAGAAGATTCCATGTTTGGTATCCCCACCATGCTTGCCAACCCACTCTTTTTAGGTTTATTATAAGTGATGTAAGACTGATGCTCTTGTATTTGTTTTTTCCACAGAACGACCAGTTGTCCAAAATAAAGATGATTACACTCACTGCAACTTAGTACATGCTTGGAAGGGTAAGAGGAAATTTTTTTTCTCACCTTTCCAGGCATGCACCAAGTTCTATGCAACTTCCTTATTTTGGACAAACTGATTGTGATAAAACGAATAAATGAGCATTCAATCTTATATAGCATATAATAAACCTAAAAAAGTCTGGCTTGGCAGACATAGAATCTTCTGGTGACAATCTCAACTGATTCAACGATTGCTTTAAATATGAATGTTTATTTAAGAAAAATAATGAAGCCACAGCAAGTCACTCTGGATCTACCTCAATAAGACCAAAATCAATGAATAACTTTCAGAGGGCTCTTATTTTTGTTTTCATGAAGCTTCTGGCAACAATATTAGGATCCCCTAGGTTATAAGAGGCTGAGAACTTGAAATCGTTATCATCCAATAATTAAACAATACCTTTAACCTATAACAAGATCACACTACACTAACTGAAATCCTGAACAGGAAGTTTTGAAATCTATTTGGAAAAATGTGCTGTAGTCAGATGATACTAGATTCTGTATCAGATCAGTTCAGAGTTAACCATAAATTGATCAATTCTTCACTCCACACAAGAATTCAAAATGTTCATTATAGTATGGCATGAACTTAATGATATTTTCAAGGGAAAGGAATATTGATACAGGGAACAGTATTTCAGATTATGTCTAACAATGTTACATTTATATTCATAAAGAGGTAATCACTACTTTCAAGATTATAGGGCATCTCTCCAGTAAAAATTAACTCCATAAATGCTTGAGGCATATAATTGAATGCTCATCATCTTATGGCTCTCTGTCTTTCAATCCAGATGAGAATCTATAGAATAGTATGATACACGGGTGTAGAATCTATTTTTCTTATCAATACTTTAGAGGAATTAAACATCAATATCTTCTTGATGAGTATGTAGAATTTTCAACAAAAACTGCAATGGGGTTTTATTAGGCCATAATAGTACAGATGATTATACTGACTAGTTTTGCCACATACAAGGGTGGTCTGAAAAGTTCTCGGCCTCAACCACAGATGGCAACACTATTGGGAAGATTTTTTTTTCCTAAGTTGATACATCTGTCATAAGCATCCATGTGAAATTGCAAGTCATTCTATTTAGTAGTTTGTTTTATACAGCTATATGAAGCAAAAGTATTGTCTGTATCCCTTGAAATGAATAAAATTGAGTATCGTGCAGTTATAAAATTCTTTATAAAAGAAGGTTTAATGCCAAAAGAAATTCATTCGAAGTTCATAAAAGTTTATGGGCACTCTTCTCCTTCATTTCTGACAATTAAGAAGTGGGCTGCAGAGTTTAAACGTGGCCACACCAGCCTTGAAGATGATCCATGTGAAGGACGTCCAAAAAGTCTAACACCAGAAATCATTGAAGTGCACGATACTGTATTGGATGACCGGCAAGTCAAAGTGCGTGAAATTACTGAGACTATAAGCATTTCAAAAGAACGTGTAGGATATATTTTTGCATGAAGAATTGCAGATGAAAAAGCTTTGCGCAAGATGGGTGCTGTGAGCACCCATCTTGCGCAAAGTGGTGCTGTGAGCACCCATTTTTGGTGCTCACGGCACCAAAGATAAGTGCTGTGACACGTGCTTGCTCACAGCAGATCAAAAACGCACTCGCATGAAAATCTCTGAACAGTGCTTGGAACATTTTAACAAGAATAAAACTGATTTTGTGCGTCGATGTATTACTATGGATGAGACGTGGATTCACCATTACACACCAGAATCCAAACAGCAGTCAAAACTGTGGACAGAAGCTGGCTGTTCAGTGCCAAAGAAGACAAAGTTGGTTCCATCAGCAGGAAAGGTCATGGCATTGGTGTTTTGGGATGCTAAAGGCATTTTGTTTATTAATTATCTTGAAAAGGGTAAAACAATAACCAGGGAATATTATTCCAATTTTTTAACCAGACTAGATGGAAAAATTCGAGAGAAAAGACCCGGCTTGCAGAAGGAAAAAATCATCTTTCATCAGGACAATGCACTTGCCCACAAAGGTGTTTTGGCAATGGGAAAATTAAGGTATCTGCACTATGAATTGTTGGAACATCCACCCTATTCCCCAGATTTGGCTCCTCTGACTTCTATCTCTTCCCCAAACTAAAACTCTTCCTTGCTGGTCAGCGTTTTTCTTTGAATCAAGAGGTGATTGCAGCTGTAGAGGGGTATTTTGCAGATCTTACTGAGAACCACTACAGGGATGGGATAATGGTGCTGGAGCATTGCTGGAATAAATGTATTAGTCTTAAGGGAGATTATGTTGAAAAATAAAAATAAATTTGAAATTATAAATTCGTTTTTTCATTGTTAGGCCGAGAACTTTTCACACCATCCTTGTATGCTAGTGGTTTCTTCTGGGTTAGGAAGAACAAAAAATAATATAATGAAGTGTTAAACATGAATCATTACATAACTAAAAAAATAAAACACGTAGGAAACTATTACACAAAAGTAAAAACAGAAAACACATAAAACATGGAAGCTGGCATGGATTAGTCATTGTTCAGTAAGCATGCACGATAGATGGCAGAAAAGTTAAAATCTGATGTATGGAAAGATCTATTAAGTGACTTCCAAATATCCCATAGAATCATTTATTGGTTCCTGTTGAGGGTGCCTTGTGAATGGATAACCACCATAGATTCTTTGATGTTGCAGGCAGCAAAGTTGTTCCCTATATAAGAGCTCTTGTTTCATTCAATATTACGGCAAGTGTAAGAGAAGTGGAAAGCTAAGACTGAGCTGTTTTCTCTGTTGTTATTCACGTCTTCGATACCACTGAGCAAAAATACTGAACAATAACTGACCCATACCAACGTCCATGTTCCACGTATTTTCTGTTTTTTACATTTGTGTAATGGTTTCCTACATGTTCTATTTTTTAGTTATGTAATGGTTCAGGTTTAACACTTTATTGCATTATTTTTTTTGTTCTTCCTAATCTAGAAGTCATTAGAATATGTGGTAAAATTAGTTGATAGAGGTTAGGTGGTGTAGGGTGGTAGGCCTATGTTTTGAGAGCTCTGAAAGCTAATATAGTCTTGATTAAACAAACATAAGTAATAACCACAGCAATAAGTTTTAATAAGTAAATATTTCATCCTAAGTATCTTAGAACATCGTCAGTACAGTTAATTCAAACAATACTAGAAATAACATACTTCACTTGGAAAGAAAATTTACAAGCAAGAGGAAGGAACAGCAATGGGTCTCCCTTATCACCAAACTTAGTAAACCTGTTTCTAGAATACCTTGAAGAAAAAATTTTAAAGTTAAAACCAAAACCAAAAATTTGGCTACAATATGTCGATGACGTCTTTTCTGTCTGGGGTCATTCCGAAATTACACTTGTTTCTAGATAAAATAAATCTTCATCCTCGCATCAAATTTACGCTAGAAAACAAATCTCCACAGGTTATCGCCTTTCTGGATTTACACATCCAAAGAAAAGAAGATGGGTTCTATTTCCACTTCTGTCTATCACAAGCCGACATTTTCAGCTCGCTACATTCACAATTCTTCTGCTCATCATCCATCTCAAAAATTTGGCATAATTAAATCATTAGTAACCAGAGCAAACAGATTTTGCTCCTCTGAAGAATCTCTAAACCAAGAATTGAAAATAATCAAAAATACAGTCATACTAAATGGATACAATCTTAAAACAACTCAAAAAATCATCCGTCACTTCCCACACAACCTAGACAAAGTTGTTCCATAGGATTCCCATACCTTATGTCAAAGGCATCTCCGAACGTCTTTCACAAATTATGAAGAAATACAAACTTGCTACTACCTACAAACCCATCAACCACATCTATAACATGTTACCTTCTCCTAAAGACAAACTCTCACCTCTGATGCTACCTGGCGTGTATGAAGTTCCATGCTCCTGTAAATTGTTACTTATAGACAGATAGGTAGATCTGTAAACGCATTTCGGAACATCAAAAACATATCCATCTCATCAAACCGCAGAAATCTGGCCTCGCTCAACACGGAGTTGAAAATCCAAACCATAGGATCCATTGGGAAAAGACCAAACTTTTACATAGATCTTTATATAAACATGAATGTTTATATAAAGAAAGTGCTGAAGCCCTACTTCACAGACCAAATCTAAACTGTAATGATGTTCTCGCTATTCCTAAAGTATGGGAAATTGTCATACAAAATTGTGTAAAATAATTTTTTTATATATGTCATCTTATTTTAATGTAATTTTCACCCCACTCCAGTTATATTTTAATTTAATTCTATAACATGCTACTGCACACATATTGGGATTCCACTGTAATCATGCACTCTAACTGTATCTTATTCCTAGTATTGTTTGAATTAACTGTACTGGCGATGTCCTAAGATACTTAGGATAAAATATTTACTTATTAAAACTTATTACTGTGTTTATTACATGTGTTTGTTCAGTCATGAATTCTCCACAGGTTGCATTGTATAATAAAATAGTCTTTCTGCACAGTAAGTTGTGTAGTGTAGCACATGACGCCGATGCGAAGCAAAACAATGGTGTCCAAGGCATCGTTGTTTAAAGAATTCAACCAAAGGAACTTCGTACAGTGTAATGTTTGCAAGATGTACATATTACCAAAGGCAAATGGAATTTGGTTTGAAAGTAATAGTGGTGGGAAAGTGTACCGAAAATGCTATGAAAGTGAGGATCTTAAGTGTGGATCAGTTTCGAGATTAAAATGGTGGACAGAACAGAAAACGTGTGTGATGGGGTAACGGCATATAGGATTGAGAGAGGTTAAAAGTGACACGATTGAGAGAGAGTGTTGATTGAAAGAATAGTATGACAGATGTAAAAAATGAAGAGTTGGCTCTAATCAGGGAGATAGCCCAAAAGCGGGAGCTGCAATGAATACAGAAATGTATGGCAAGTGGTTCAGCTGATAACAGAAGGAAGTGTGAAAAAATAGAAATGAATGCTCAACTAAAAGAGAAGGAAAAATCCAAGGACTGAGTGTTGTACAACGATTCTATCATTGTACAACATCAAGAGATTGACAAAATTATGCTTCCTGGACACAAAAATTAATGATGTTAAGTGAGGCCATTAAAGCACAAAAGGATAAAAGAGTTGATTGTTTTGGATTGTTTTGGCTGGAATGAATGATCTGAAAGGAGAAAAGTATATGGCATGGGGGAAGACATGAAAGAATTACTGATCAGCTATAATAGCAAATGACTTATACAAGAAGGATTGTTTGCATCTAAATTTATTTGGTGTTCAAAGTCTAGAAAAAGTGCTGAATGAAGTTGATGTGCAAAATAAGGGAAAGTAGAGCTTTTAGGAGGGAAGCTGTTGAGTGGATATGCAAATATCAGTGAGGCACCTGAGTGTAAGAATGTGTATAAAATGCCTAAGTTAGTACCACTGGTAAAAAAACCCAGAATGGGATAGTTAGTACAAAGTGTCAGATTAGGAGTAGGCCTAGGTGGCTTTTGCACTTTCTGTACACTAATGCCAGGAGCATTTCGAACAAGGAGGAGGAATTTTTGGCATTGGTTAGGTTCATCCTAGCCAAAGGTTATTGGCATTGATGAGACATGGCTGATGGAAGATGATATAGTTCATGGGATAGAATATGAAGGGTATAGTGTGTTGAGGAAGGATAGAGAAAAGAATGGGGGAAAGGTGAATTATTGATGAAAGCTGATGAACTGAAACCAAAGAGAGAAGTTCAACTGCAGGCCAGTGAAAATAGCACTTTTGAGGATATCTGGTGTGAGACAGAGGCAGCAGAACAAAATATACAGTTGGATGTTTCTATAGACCAGGAGACGGAAAAGATGATGAGGATATCATGCATTGGCAAATAAGCTCAATGAGTGGAGGGGAGATAATTATTGGGGGATTTCAGCTATATATTGGAAGAAGGAGAAGACACATGGAGGAAAGAAATGGAATTATACAATTACTAAGGAATAAATACCTGAGATAGCATGTGATGGAATATATTCAATCACATGCTAGGGGTTTGAGAGTGCACAATCTAGTAATTGCACCTGAGAATATAACCACAAAATATAATATGACAGTAATATGACTACATTACTGCCAACTGGTGAAAGTGATCATATGGTCTTGATCTGGGAGGTGGCTAAATCTGTGGAATTTTCCGTAAGGGGGGGGGGGGGAGTTATATGTGGAAATACAGGGCTGATAAGCTTACAACATTGCTTTGATCATCACCATGACATGTGAAACTGCAAGGGCTGGATGTTGGATAGTGCATGGGATGTGGTCCAGGAGTGTTTGAGAAAAGTAATGGCAGACTGCATACCTAGGAGTAAGGAGAATAAATCAAGTGGGATTAAATGGATGAATATCATCACTAAGCTGGAGATACACAAAAAAGAAAAAAATTGTGGAGGGGATTCAAGGAGAAAGGTGACCAGCAGGTACACGAGCAGTACAAAAGCACAGGCCAAAATGGTAATCAGTGTGGTAAAAAAGGCAAATGCAGATTATGAAAGGAAGTAAGCAATGCATGCTAAAGAGAATCCTGAATAGTTCTTTTGATATGCTGCAAGTAAAAGGAAGAATGTTTATGGCAGAATGATTTTAATGAATGCCGATGGTAAGGAGGTAACGGAATCAGTTGAAATAGTAGAATTACTAAGTGAACACTTTGCAATAGTATATCATACAGGTGGAGATATTGCAGTAATGAGAGAGGCAAAAACACATGAGAACCAAGATAAATGAAATGGAGGTGCATAGCATATTACAGAACCTTGATGTGAATACAGGTATGGGATTAGATGGTATACTAGCTCAAGTTTTATGTGAAGGTGCAAGGGAATTGTCAGTGCCTTTGACTACATTGCTTAATCTAAGTCTCAGTTCTGGGTTAGTCCCAAGGGGGGGTGGAAAGAGAGGAAAATAGTTTCATTACATAAAGGAGGCTCCAAAACTGATGTAAGTTTTAAAAGAGGTAAACCGTGAGTAGACATAACTATATATAATAAATAACGGAAAAACTCACGTAGAAATATTATTTAATGGTATAATTTTCGCCCGTGTGTCACAGGCATCTTCAGTACAATTAGGCACAAAAATCAAACATTAACTGACAATTCCAAAAAGCGCCACCTAAGTAGCTGGTGTAAGATAACTAAAAAGGTCAATAACTTTCCTAAAAAAAAAAAAAAAAAAAAAAATATATATATATATATATATATATATATATATATATATATATTTAATACAATAAAAAGTTAGGAAAGATTAGCTGATTTGTAAAGTACTATCTCCCATAAAGGGGATAGACGTAAGCCGTCGGAACTGTTTAAGTTAGGAGAATGAAGTAGAGTTTCACATGCTTCTTTATAAAGGTGTTCCATGAGAAACTGACTTTTGTGAAGAACTCTTGTCTTTTTCCAATGAACTCTGTGTCTAGTGAAGATGGCATGTTCTGCAAGTCCAGACTTTTCAGGTTTAGAGTATTCAATATAAGATTGGTGTTCTTCTAGCCGAATGGAGGCAGATCTTCCCGTTTGTCCGAAATAACGTAATCCACAAGAGCACGGAATCTGGTAGACACCTGGATGATTAAGATGTGGAAGCTTGTCCTTTGGAGAAGCGAGAAAGGTGGAGATTTTTTTAAACGGTCGAAAGGCAACAAAAATATTCAGTGGTTTTAAAATTTTTGCTATACATTCACTGATGCCTTGTATATAAGGGATGGTAATGCGCGTTATTTCCTCTGTGTTTGAAGAGGGAGACATATTAAATCTACTCAAAGTTCTTTTAATGAAGTAATTCTTATAGCCATTAGATAGAAAGGAAGAAGTTATATATCGTATTTCTTTCTGTAAAAGATCGTCTGTAGAACAAAAGGAGTGGGCCCGATGAATTTTGTAATAAATTCTGGTTATTTTTCTTTTAAAAATAAGTTGTATCAACAAATTGAAGGAACAGCAATGGGTAATCCTCTCTCTCCTGCTATCTCCAATTTCTTTATGGAACATTTTGAACAACGTATCTTTGACAATATTTCTCCCAGACCTACTCATTGGTTCAGATATGTCGATGACATTTTTGCTGTATGGAATGGCTCTTCTGATGAACTTCAACAATTTCTCAATAAGTTAAACGCATTTCATCCTAGGATCAAGTTTACCCTAGAAGTAGAATCAAATAAGCAGTTAGCCTTTTTAGATCTTCTAATTCTTCGCCAACCAGATGGTAACCTACATTTCTCTGTTTATAGAAAGAAGACTCATACAGGCCATTATATCCATGCGGAATCTCATCACCATCCCAGTCAAAAGGCAGGAACTATTAAAACACTGGTTCATCGGGCCCACTCCTTTTGTTCTACAGACGATCTTTTACAGAAAGAAATACGATATATAACTTCTTCCTTTCTATCTAATGGCTATAAGAATTACTTCATTAAAAGAACTTTGAGTAGATTTAATATGTCTCCCTCTTCAAACACAGAGGAAATAACGCGCATTACCATCCCTTATATACAAGGCATCAGTGAACGTATAGCAAAAATTTTAAAACCACTGAATATTTTTGTTGCCTTTCGACCGTTTAAAAAAATCTCCACCTTTCTCGCTTCTCCAAAGGACAAGCTTCCACATCTTAATCATCCAGGTGTCTACCAGATTCCGTGCTCTTGTGGATTACGTTATTTCGGACAAACGGGAAGATCTGCCTCCATTCGGCTAGAAGAACACCAATCTTATATTGAATACTTTAAACCTGAAAAGTCTGGACTTGCAGAACATGCCATCTTCACTAGACACAGAGTTCATTGGAAAAAGACAAGAGTTCTTCACAAAAGTCAGTTTCTCATGGAACACCTTTATAAAGAAGCATGTGAAACTCTACTTCATTCTCCTAACTTAAACAGATCCGACGGCTTACGTCTATCCCCTTTATGGGAGATAGTACTTTACAAATCAGCTAATCTTTCCTAACTTTTTATTGTATTAAATTTTTTTTTTTTTTTTTTTTTTTTTTTTTTTTTTTTTTTTTTTAGGAAAGTTATTGACCTTTTTAGTTATCTTACACCAGCTACTTAGGTGGCGCTTTTTGGAATTGTCAGTTAATGTTTGATTTTTGTGCCTAATTGTACTGAAGATGCCTGTGACACACGGGCGAAAATTATACCATTAAATAATATTTCTACGTGAGTTTTTCCGTTATTTATTATATATAAAACTGATGTAGCAAATTGCCGACTGATCAGCATATCAGGAGTCATAGTTTATTCATTTTTAGATTTTAGATGAATAAAATACAAGAATGGATAGACAGAAATGGGATACTATGTGAGAGGCAACATGGTTTTGTGAAGGGTAGGTCATGCCTTGGTAACTTGCTCACGTTTTATAATACAGTGACAGGTGAGTTGGATAAAGGTAGTGGGTTTACAGTGATACTACTGGATTTTGTAAAAGCCTTTGACAGGATATCACATGGAATTTGAATCAATAAATTGCAGCACATGGGGATGGATATAAGGTAGGTGAGGTGGATAAGAGGGTGGTTGATAGAGATATCAGAGAGTAGTTTATTCAGAAATAAAGTCCAGAAAAAAGGCCCGTGACTAGTGACGTGAAACAGGGCTCTGTTCTTGGGCCACTACTGTTTGATTTGTACATTAATAATATAGGAAAAGATATCTGAAAGGAACTGTTCAGTTGTTTACATATGATGCAAATTTGGGTAGAGCAATAGTTAATACAGATGTTAAAATTTTACAGGATGATTTGGATAGACTGGCAGTCTGGATAAAGAAGAATGGATGTAATTTTCATGTGGCAAAGTATAAGGTTATGCATCCAGCTGTATACCACACTGATGGAATTGTACTCCAAGAAACTGATGAAGCCAGAGATTTGGGAGTGTGGCTAAAGTAGATCACTGGATTACTTGGTTACTGAAGAATATTTTGATGAGCAGAGACAAGCAGGTTATTATTCCTCTTTATTGAGCCTTGATAAGATCTCATCTTGTGTGCACATCTGGTCACCTGGGTTTCTTGGCATTGAGGAAGAGGTGGAGAGGATCCAGAGACAAGTGACCAAGTTGGTAGTAGGTCTGTGCAATGAACCTTATGAGAACAGGTTGAAGATTTGTGGTAACAGAAATTGGTTGACTGGTGGAAAAGAGGTGATATGCTTGAGACAAATGACTGAAGGGATTTTACAAGATTAATACAGAGGAAATTTTTCAGAACACTGGTGGTGGGAGAACTAGGGCCATCCTTGGAAACTGGGGAAGAGTGTAGTTAGCAAGGGTGTTAGAACGTACCCATACATGGTACCAACGTACTATAAGTTGATCAACCAACAGCTTGTGTATGGGTTCAACATATATATATAAAAAATAAAGTATGATGGACACTGTTTTTTTTTCTTTTTTTAATCAGTCCACACAATGATAATCAGTATTCTGTGTAGTCTATGGAAGTTTATTATCTTGAGAACAATACAGAAATTTGAATACATATGTTTCTGTGGTTCAGCAGTTCTATAGAAAGATTCCAGTATTGAGACCACATTTTTAAATGAATAACAAGTTTAATAAAAAAATAAACAAATATACCCTACAAGTATCATAAGTTGTCAGACTTATATTAGGGTATTAGAGTAAAAGTTAAACAAAAAAAGAGACTAGAAATAATTAATTACACATATTAGATGTTATCAGAACTTCACAGTTGATACATATAATTGAGTAACCAGAAAAACAAACATTATATTAATTATTGCATACATGTTGGAGCAATGCTAGTTGTTGCTGTCACACCTTCTGTAGTGTCACGCATGTCACATACTAGGTCAATGGTAGTAGAATTAAGCCTTGATTTTTGTTACATTGTGTGTACATGTGTGTGTTTATTTATTCTGGTTACTTATATCTGATAACATTTAATCTGTGTAATTAACTTTTCTAGTCTTTTTTTTTTGTTTAACTTTTGCTAATATTACTGATGATGTAAATCTGATGACTTATGAAACTTGTAGGATTATGTTTATTTCTATCAAACTTGTTATTTATCTAAAAACATGTGGTCTCAATACTAGAAGCTTTCTACAGTAGAGATGTTTTCTTATATTTTGCAACATGAATGTCTTACTTTAATTCATTATGAATTTAAAGAGAAAAATATCACTCAGAATATAATTTTTCAGAAAACAAATTTTCAGTGAATAAAAGAATGAAACATTTACCATCAGCACAGATAGGTCCTTTGAAACCTGTCCACTGACAGTCACATATGTAACCAGAATAACCTTCAATACATGTTCCATTGTTTAAACAAGGATTGCTACTGCACTTCCCAACACAACCAGCTGATACTCCATAAAGGCCTTGCAATGCCATGGAGTAAAGGTCTATCATTTCTCCATTGATCATCAAAGCACGAACACACCCTACAAATCCTTCTCTATAGTCTACTGTGGCACCTGTTATAAAAGAAAGTCATAAAAATAAATTTAGGAACTTTTGTCTTTATTAAATAATAGAAATTCAATATGCTGGCTATAAAAAAAAAAAAAAAACATGAAATGCACTCACAACAGAAAATAAATGACCCACCACTGTTTTAATTTTGCTTTAGATTAGGATTAAACAACTTGAAATAAGTTCAGGTATCCACCCACATGCAAATTTATGATTTGCATGTGAATGGCAGTCTGTCAACTGCCCAAGTTCTCTAGCTAGTTTGCCTGTTTTGAAAGAAGAACAATGCCATCCCTTGTTTTAGATGAACACTAGTTTGGAAAAGACCCAGGTTCAAGTCTTTTCAATTAATGCAAAGAAATTCAGCTCCTACCCACAAATAAATGCAAGTTCATCAATCTCATATGGAGGTAACAGGATTTTTCACCTCCTAGATCACCTGGGTTTTATTTCACACAGAAATGACCTGGAATCATAAAGTAGTCAGACAATCAGTGATGTGTGTGTGTGTGTTTTGAATGCAGACTGAGAATAGGAGTAAAGATCCTAGATAAATTAAGGGATGTCTGGGTAGGATTTGAATCAGAATATTAGAAAGCCCATTCAAAGAAACATCAGCAAACTGGATTTAAGGAGAATAACAAGAACCTGAGATAGGAAATCTAATCAGAATATTTAATTTTAGATGAAGCAAGCATTCTATTTAATATATACAGGCAGCCCTCGGTTTATGCCGATTCAAAATAACGCCAGATGCCTGTGTGTGCTTTCTTACTGTAGTGTGGCCTGACTGAGAAATGACACTAGCATGCACTCTAGTGTTTGAATGTTTACCAAGCTACTATGATGTATATGTATCAAACCTAGTTTTACTGTTGAATCTACCTAATTGTTTTATTTAATTTTTTTTACATACATACATATTTAAATTGATAAAGTACGTAATTACATATCATGTCTGATAAAAGTGCAGAAAAGTTAGCAGAACTTGGTGTTAAGAAGGCATGGAAATCAATCACACTGGAAAAGAAGATGGAGGTGATTCGAAGAATAGAAGATGGGCAGACAAGTGTTAATAGCAGTAGAAGTATGGACTTACTTCCATCGACTGTTACTACAATTATGAAAAATGCAGATAGAATAAAACAGTCTGCACAACAATCTACAGCAGTACTAAATGCAAAATATGTAAGTTATAGCAGAAGTAAACTTCATGAAAAAATGGAAAAATTATTATCATTATGGGCAGATGACTTGAATCAGAAAACCATTCCTCTGACGTAGGCTGTTATAACTGAGAAAGCAAAAACAATTTTTGAGGATCTTAAAAAGATGGAGATGAAGAAACATTTTTAGGAAGCAAAGGTTGGTTCATGAGATTTAAGTCTCAAAGTAAGTGCAATAGTATCAAATCATGTGATGAGGCGGCAGCGGCTGCTTTTCCTAAAGAATTTCAAGACTGTGTAGAACAACAAAGTTATCCTCCTGATCTCATTTTAGTGTTGATGAGACTGGGCACTACTGGAAAAAATTGCCATCACACACCTTAATTTCCTGTGAAGAACATTCCGCTCCAGGTTTTAAAGCTGCAAAAGATAGACTTACGCTTTTGTTGGATGCAAATGTCTCCGGAACTTTGAAGCTTAAACCAATGTTGGTGTACCATTCGCAGACAGCACGTGGCTTCAAGGGTCCAAAAGCCATGCTACCAGTCTACTGGAAATGGAACAAGAAAGCTTGAGTTACACAAGATGTTTTTATAGATTGGTACACAACTTATTTTTGCCCTACCATGCTTCACTTCTGTAAAGAAAATGATTTGCCAGCCAAGGCATTGCTTCTCTTGGATAATGCCTCTGGACATCCTCAAAGCCTTGCTGAAGTAAGAACACCATTGGATGTCAAGGTTGTTTACATGCCCCTAAAAAAACACAACATCGCTTTTGCAACTGATGGATCAGGGGATTATATCAATCTTCAAAGCCTATTACCTCCGTATAACATTTATGGAAATGGTAAGCGTCTTGGACACTTCAAGAAAAACTATTGGCGGTCATTCGATATTTTGAAGGGCATTAACGACATCAAGGCAGTTTGGAACGAACTGTCAGCACAGTGTTTAAAAGGAGCGTGGTGAAAACTTCTTCCAGCATTTATGCCCGACTTTGAGGAATTAGAGCAACAGGAGAATGTTACTGAAGACGTTACCAAGCTTGCACGAGAGGTGGGATTGGATGATATTACTGCTGAAGATGTGACAGTCTTAGAGAGCCATGACAAACCGCTTTCCAATGAAGACTTAAAAGAATTAGCCGAATAGTTAAGTCAACATCCAAAGGAGGAGAAAGAAAACGATTTACAGCATATCCTTGCAAGCATAGAGAAATTGACTGATGAACTCTGTGAAATGGACCACGAAAAAGGAGTGTAATCGCATCTATTCAACCTTACACTGAACTCCTTAAAGAAAGAAAACGAAAATCTAGACAGTTAACACTGGATAACTTTTTCAAAAAAAAATGTAGGTGATCTGAAACCAGGAACTTCAACATTCAACATAGAAATATGTAATATCTTTTCGAAGTTTCATATTTTTTGTATATAATTTTGTTTCGTTTTCGCTATTAATAATTTTATTTTAACAAATATATATGTATGTATTATCAAAGCTTTAAATATAATAATGTTACACATACTTCATGTGCATATTTTTTGACTGCGCAGAACATAACTTTGTACCTCCCATTAAAATTGGGTTCGTTTTATGCCTGTTTTTTCAGGAATGGAAGTGAGGTGTAAACTGAGGGCTGCCTGTAATTATATTTTTATACTTGTACTTTTATACTTCTGGTAGATATGAATAACCAATGTATAAGCCTAACTATTATTTTTCAGGAAATATACATGTTCCATTGTTTGGAACATGTATATTAAACGTATACTAAAATGTTAATTATAAAAACTTTAATACTTTCCTATATTTCAACAACATTAAATTGCCATCACCAGGGATCTCAAAAAATGCTGATGTGTGCACACAGGCACACATCATACTTAGTAGAGAAGAATTTCTCTACTAAGTATTCCATGTGTGTAAGATTTATGCAAGCATACTTCAGAAGCATTTGAGAAAAATTGTGGAAGAGAAACATGGAGAAGAACAAGTTGAATTCAGTACTAAACGAGTGTTGCCAGGGTCAGATTTTCACAAAGACAAACAGCTGAGAAATCATAGGAATATAACAAAGATCTGCTATATTCCCATGATACATGTCATACTGGAAGAGGCATATTACAGGGTGACTAAGGGAAAGTTTTTCAAAATGTTATAATTATATGGGGGTAAATCAATTATCTGATTTACTGGTTATCTGATATTAGAATTAGAAATATCAGAACTTCGCTCTTTGCTTGTAGTATTTTTTTTAGCATTTTTAAAAAATTTTTACTTTTCACAACACATCTACATGTGAATCATTCAACGAATTTCAAGCAATCTGGAATACAACTTAGTATACTGCTTACAGTCCTCTGCAAACAAATTTTGGTTCATCATCAAATTCCTGATATGAATCCCTCAAGAGATATACAGGATATCAGGAATTTGATGAACCAAACCATGTAAACTTTTCATGAAATAGTAATAGTAATTTCTTATCAACAACTTTCCCTCCAAATCAGTCTTATCTGTCAAAACTTATTAGACAGTATTGTCAGAATTTATATTTTGGTCTCCTGAGACACTTCTAACTGCTTCAAGCTGTCTAGATCTTGATTTCCTCTGGATCTTTTTATGCTATCTTGGCATCAAACACTTGTTTTGCTAATCTTTTCTCTTCCATTCTGTATAAGTGACCATACCACCTGAAATTAGCTCTGTTTACACATTCCTGAATGCTAAAAATGTCAAGCTCCTTCTTAATATCTTCATTTTTAACCCTTTAACTGCTATGGTTGAGTTAGCTCAAGAGCGAAAAAAAAAAAAAAAAAAAAATGGCGACCTTGCTAGATCTGCTCTATTTGAACTTTCAATGTGTAATACTCATTTAATTTAGTTTGTGAAACCATTTGAATTGAGTGGGCTTATAGTGCCATCTCTTAGGATTAGAAGGAACTCATTTTCAAGCTTTTGTCTGCTTTGTGGCGCTATCTTCGTAAAAAAATTGTGAGATCATGCACAATGTTATCAGAGCCATCCTTGACAATAGGAGCCAGGCGATCATGTGATGCGGTGATTCCAGGGTTAGTAAAAATGACTTCGACAAGCAATTTCAACGTCAATTTTCAATCGACTCATCAGAGAAAATTTTCAAAAATTCCACATGCCAAGACTGACCACTACATCTGGACAACCATCACAGGGTGATGAACCCCTCAGACTGAGGGAAAGACATTTCCTAATACCTGTTCCACCCACACCCAAGAAAGCAAATTCCACTAGGCATTGTCATATGTGTGTGTTCAAATACTACATTGGGGTAAAGAAAAAGAAAAGAGCCAGTATATGTGTGCCAAATGTGGCATAACCTTATGTGTAACCCCTGTTTTCGAAATTACCACACAATACTAAAGTATTGAAGTATTTTTGGGGAGGTGTTTCTCACTCATTGTGTGTGAGATTATTTGACATGGAATAAACAAATAAATTTCAAGATAAATTTTGGACATAACCTGAAAATAAAATTCCTATATAACAGTTTTGTTCAGTGACTTCAATTTATACAAGAAAACAGTGCAAAAATTTGTAATACATTATAGTAACTATTCATATTATTATAAAATATTTTATAATTGTGAAAATAACTCAGCAAGGAGGGTTATACTGGTTATTTAGTATCTCAGCAGTTAAAAGGTTAATATGATTTTGCCATTTATATGGCCTGTTCACACTTCTAATTTTTCTCTATATTATATTAAAACTCTCATAGCTGTGGTCTCTAGGTCTTTGACTAGCTATCTTACTTCTGTTCTATCTATGAAAAAATCTATTCTATTGTGCACGATAAAGTGGGTTGGAATGAGAGAGTGTACATGTGTGCGAGAGAGAGAGAGAGACTGGGGGGGGGGGTAGAACAATAGGTAACAGAGAAATAGCTGATTTAAAAACAGAAGGTTGCAGCACAATGACAAATTTCATGGTTTCAAGTGCTTCATAGTTCAAAACAAAAGTTGGAGAAACTGGAAAATTCATGATGCTTGAATATCAGTAAAGATAAGAAAGGAGACAAAATAGGAAATATGAGAAAAGAAATAAGGAGTGCAATCACAAATTTATGCCTGGCAAGGTGCTACACGAGCAAACAAAAATGTGTTTTTGTGATACAACTGAGGCTATGAAGGCGAGTAGAACTGCAAAATATGACTATTAGTAGGAACAAATTACTTGAAATGGGATAAGTACAGAATGAGAGAAGATTTGTTGAATGAGGCAAAAAAAAGTTAAGAATGTGAAAAAGTGATCTGATATGGACAGCTACAATTGCTAATGAATAAGACTGCAGGAAAAAAGTGGTATGTTCACTTAGGATTTTTTATTTTTTAACGGTAGAGAGGATTTGTACTACTTGAAAAATGAATTGCCCTTGAATGGAATTCGTGTTAGGTGTTTGAACAAATTGCTGTTCAATGTAAGAGCAAATGCAGGGAGTCAGAGGAACAAGGCATGATAAGATGGCTGCACATAAGAGCTTGCCAGACACATACACTAAGCAGAGAGAGAGAGAGACACGACAGAAAAAGCATGAAAGGATAATATGAAATAGATGATCCTGAGAATGGTGGGGTCAATTTTATCAGATAAGAAAAGCAATGGTTGTTGCAGGATATGAAATAATGTGTCTGTTGAATCACAGCTCAGGCTGTTTAATCTGAATCTGAAGTTTTCCGAGTCACGTGGGTATGAATTCACCAGAGGTATGGTTATCGTGCATGTTCATTAATAAAGGGAATGGATTTTTGGTATAAGTAAATGAAATGGGACCAAAAATTATTGTAACTAGGCAAGACCTGACTAATAGAAGAAACTATCCTTACAGGAATGTGATGAGTACAGTGTATTCGGAGAAAAGGGCAGTAGATAATTAATTATTAATAACTGCCAAGCATTGAATCTAACCAGAATAAATATCCATAACGGTGGTGATAGGCATAATACAGGCAGTCAGATCAGTGCTGTTAGGGTTCAAACAGAAGTTAACAGGACAAATTACAAAAAAGGGTACTGCTACAGACAGATCATCAGATGTATAGACAAATATGCATAGTTGAAATTAATGAGTTTATCTGTGGGGATATATACTAGAAAGAGGAGAAAGTGTGCAAGAGAATTTTGAGTGACAGAGTTAAGTACTTTAAGTAGCAGTCAATGTAAGGGACTTGTAGTGCAATATTTGATCTAGTAACAGCACCTGAGAATCTGTATATAAAAATGAAGTAGCTTTTTGCCTCCAAATGAAGAACATGCAGTTTTAACTTGGTAGTGGAAATTACGTGAAAGCTCTGGACAAAAAGGAATATATGTGAAACTATAAGGCAGATGATTATGACAAAATGAGAAGTTAGTTTGAAGCAGTGCCTTAACATGAAAAACAGCATGATAGAGGAATGGATTAGTTTGCTTGCTGGAAGTTTTTCCAGTTGGTTAAACTATAAATTAAAGATACCAAGAAATTATATACTTGATTTAATCCTTTATCCAAGTGTAAGCAAACAAAGTTTGCACCTGAAATATAATCAGGACTGGGCAACTCGTATATAGAAGCTAATTAATTTAATTAATGACTTCACATCACTTGCCTTAGTATCCCATAATGCAAAGAACATATCCTTATGGGTATGTATAATGTTATGCATTATGGGAAGTGACCCTTAATGGAAAAGAACTAATCCTTCAAAAAAGACAGATTCAAAAGTTAGATTATTCTGGAAATCTGCTTATGATTTGCAGAATACTCCTAATCTATATAAATATTCATTTAAAACAATAGGTAATTATGGGAAGCAATTGCACCTTGGGAAATGACCCTTCCCATAATGCACAGCATTATACATACCCATAAAGATATGTGCTTTGCATTATGGGATACTAAGGCAAGTGATGTGAAGTCATTAGCTTCTATATATGAGTTGCCCAGTCCTGATTATATTTCAAGCGCAAACTTTGTTTGCTTACACTTGGATAGAGGATTAAACCAAGTACAGTATATAATTTCTTGGTATCTCTAATTAATAATGAGCTTGTTTATCAAAGGAGTATCTGAAAAGATTAAAACAGTACTCAAATACAAGTATACAAACTTCCTATAGAATATTAAAACTAGCTTCCCATATTTGTTCTCCAAAAGATGATGTTCACCCATCATCAGTGGCCTTCAGAATACAGAATACACTGGCAGTGTAAACTCCCTCTTTATGGATAATTTTCCAGATGTGCAGCTAAAAGAAGAATTATGAAAATCCATAAAGAAAAGGAGATCCATGAAAATTATATAGTAATGAACCCATACAGACAAAGTGGATTAGCAGACCATGTGCTTGATACCTAACATGCAGTTAATAGAGAAGGACTAATACTTCAAAAAGACTGATTTAAAAGTTAGATTATTCTGATATATTTTAAATGTTTTAAATGAATATTTATTTAGATTTGCAGAATACTCCCAATCTAAATAAATATTCATTTAAAACAATAAGCAATTTCATCAGATAAGAAGACAATTTACGAAGAGCAATATATAATTTAAACATTATAGTAGAACAATTTAGAATGAAAATATTCGCAGATAAAACTAAAACAATGGCATTTTGGGGACAAACTCCAGTTAGAAGTAAAATTATTATCTCAAGACACCATGAGGTAAAAAACTCATTCAGGAGGTCCATAATGCCTTTTTTTTTTCTGTATATCATGCTTAATCTCTTCATTCATCCATTTCATTCCTACCTTATTTAACCTGTTGAAACTTGAATACATTTAGACATTGATTCTACTAGATAGTTCTTGAATATCCTCCAAACTGCAATGATCTTTTTTCCAGCTACTCCTCATTCCATGTTACACCTGTGAGCTATCTCCTGAGTTCCTCATAATCACCAGACTTGTAGTTCCACATATATCCTTTTCTCACAGAGGTCCTCACACTGCTGGCAACCACTGGTAATGACTTCATGGTCACTTTCACCAACTGGAGAGGGTGATTTGACACCTCATTTATAATTACATCCTTTGATGAGATGATCAAATCCAAGACCCTGAAATCCTCATGTGTCCTCTGTTACATACTGTCTGAAGTAGTTGTTCCTCAAAAACTCAAGAAACTAATTTTCTTTACTTCCAGTTATCTCATCACCCAGTCTATATTGCCATAATTAAAAATGCCCATAATGATCACCCTTTTCTTATTTGCTTGGCTAATTTGATTATACATTTCATAGCACTACGGTCCACATTATCAGGTCTATAATAACATTCAACTAAGTGTTTCATTCTATTCACCTCTATTTCATACCACACTGCCTCAAAACCACCGGTACTATTTCCCTCTTGCATCTCTATTTTGTATAGATATACCTCTTTATCATTAGCACTTCTCCTTCCTTTTTACCCTTTCTATCCTCACGAAACACATCATATCCTTCCATCTCTATTCCTGTCAGGATGTCGTCCTCATCTAACCATGTCTCCAATTTTTCAGTGAACAGAAAATTCAATTAATGCAACCATTTAATTTGCCTTGTTTCTTACACTTCTAACATTTGTATACAAACACAGCAACTTATTCCTGGATCAATAGCTAGTTCCACTGATACCACATATTTGATGCGACTTCTCCGTGCTTAACTTGAGCCATTTCTTTTTCTTCTTATTCAATTTAGAACCTTCTTCAAATCCAACTGTTTTCCCTTGATCCCAGGTCATCCCCTTCCCTTTTTGTCTACACGTGCATTCACATCCTCTTGGAGCATCTACCTTTCTTACGCTGCGTCCCTCGGTCTACCCTGAGCCTCCCTGTTTCACTGTCTGTTTTGCACGCCTGTTCTCTCATTCTCTATACTCATACCACTCACTTTTCATTCATAATCATCTTTTCAAACTCTCTTGTTCTTCCCCCATTGCTTCCCACTCGATCAGATTCATTCTCTGCATTCACTTCTCTACCTCCTATCAGCAGTCTCTCCAAGTGACTCATACCAAAACCACTCAAATGCAGTCCATCACTCCTATACAGTTCACTTTGTCCTTCAAACTCATTCAATACATTAACAAACTGCACTCTTTTCTCCTCACACATTTCTGCTAATATATCATCCATAATCCTGGCGATCTGTCTCACCTCATCACTGTCATACCTCGGCAACACACTTACTGCCTTTCGTATCACACTATTCTCTTTTATCCATCTCAACAAACTCCTGATATCCAATCTGACTTGTTTTTTGTTCACAGTCAAGTCATTTGTACCTATTACAACTACCTCTTTTTCTCTCTTACTTCTCATCTCTAATGCCTCAATCACTCTACTCATTCTACCTCCAATAAAACATACATTGTGCAACGTTTCGTCCAGCACACCTTTAACAATTAATCAGCATACAATGCCACTCTAGGATCTTTTGTTACCTCTTTTAGATCAACATTATTTGTTTTTATCATTTTCACTCTTCCATACATATTTCGAATTCTCTTACCTTCATTTCACATCCATTTCATCTCTTGCCTCATCTTAACCAACTTTCGAACCTTGCATCGCACTTTCACTGTCATTCATTCTTTCAAATTTTCGAACCTTGCGTCACACTTTTGTTGCGATTCATTCTTTGGAATTTTCGAACCTTGCATCACACTTATGCTGCAATTCATTCTTTGGAATTTTCAAACTGTTGTGTCACACTTTTGCTGCGATTCATTCTTTGGAATTTTCAAACTGTTGCATCACACTTTTGCTCTCATTCATTCTCTCAATTTTGTTGCTAGCCATACCCACTTGTTCGCAACCTTATCTTTAACTGCACTTTAACATGTTTTTTTAACTTCTGCCACATTCACATCACTTTTGTCTTTCTTACCATCAATTGTTATGTTTCTCAGATCGCTCGTTCTCTTTTTCAAAACTTTTTAAACATTTTTTCACTGCTCTTTTATGCTGTCCTTTTCTATTAGATGAGCACTCATCCTCTTCATGGCATTCTCGCTACTAACACTTTCAGTTTATCAACATATTGGCACTCATCAAGTCCTCATTCATCTCACACTTTGCACAAATCTTCCTTCCATATCCACAATTTATCTATATAATCAAATCCACAATGCCTTAAATATCCACAATTTATCTATATAATCAAATGAGTATATACAGCACACCTCACATTTCATGAAACAACTGAAATTGAATTCCTGCAAGGGAAAAGCTGCAGCCATCTTTCCTTTGCCAGTTACTATACTGAGCTCTAATTTCAATGAATTCGTAAATAAACTTAGACAAAAAAAATCCTACATGCTAATAACCCTGCAAGTGCACAATCTTTACAGTAACTCTTACTCATGAACACATATTCATATATTATTAATTATTTCAAAAAAACCTATCTGAAACGGCAGTCCTCTTTACATACTGCTACTTCTCTCACGACACTAGTGACCTCCTCAAATTATGAATAATAAAATAATAAAACTGATGAATGCTTTCAATTATTTTCGATGTGAAATATCACATGAAGGAGAAAAACACAAAATTAAAAACTTCAAAATCTTTACAATTTATAGGCGTGATAAAAAAAAAACATTCAATCCAAATATTGTACAAAAAGAAACATGCTTGAAAATATTACTTTAGCAGTGCCTACATTATTATATGACAGTGAAATTTGTGCAATAAACAAACAAGATAAACAAAGAATAAAACCAAGTGAAATGAGATTCAGAAGAAAAACTAAGCAATTAAAAAACTGGATAAAATATGTAAACTGAATGGCCAACACCCAATATTGTAAACAAAATATAAACTAATTCAAAAGAGAAGGCTGAGTAGACTCAAGAAGATATTAGATGAATAATGAGACTGGAACAGACCGATACACTCTACATGCATAATTAGTGTTATAATGATTTAAAACAACAAAAAACCTTCCTACTTTGACTGTGTTCTTATTCAAATTACTTTGTCTTCAATGGTTTTTCCCTTGACAATGCCTCAATTACTGTTAGGCAAAATACTGGAATAAAATTCTCTCTCTCTTCTTTTTTTTTCTTCTTTAGAAGAAATGAATGTTGTGAATAGTAGATCACCAATGCTTGATAAGTGTACAAAGCCTGTCTGAAATAAGCTATATCTGACTGCATACCTGTCAATAACAAGGAATTGTATGGGAGCTAAATGAATAAATAAGCCTAAAAATAAGCCTTGAATTTAATATTGAGAGAAATGTGAGAAAACAATGCAAGAGTAGTATAAAAAACAAGCTACGAGTGACACAGCAAGAGAATTGAAATCAGACTATGAAAAGCAGTGGAACAGGAGGGAAATATATCCTTAGGAATAACTTTATACTATAGAAAACTAACGAGTAACCTTGTTTCTCCTATTTTATAAGAGTAACTACAGAGTTGGACAAGAGAAATTGATATATCACCATAATTTTGGATTTTGCAAGGAAGGTTATTATACACACTCCAAGAGATGAACATGCTCAAGCTGGCTGGTTTATAGTTCATTTGTGCAAGGACAACAAAACTCTTACTGAGCTGTTACAATGGTTACAATACATGAAGTAATAATAATACAAAAAAAAAAAAAAACTAGATAAGTAAATAGCATGCTATGTAAAAGAAAATAAAATTAAAACTGATCAATGTCATATCTATATATAATTTATATTTATGATCGAAAGTATTTGTGTAAAATAATTCTTTGTAAAAAGTTAAAAACTACCTCAGTATTTTTGGCTCAGCCATGATTAGTGAACATTTGCACCTCCATAGCTCAGTCAGTATAGACAAAGCCCTTTTGAAGGAGAAAAGAAGCTTTTCTCCTTCAAAACAGGCAAACTGGTCTGCGACTACATATACATATAGACATAGAACACTTCAGATAATGATGATAGCCTGCAATGGCTCCTAGCTAGGAACTGGTAGCTTCTGACTAATACCTTATCTTGGATCCATATGCCAGTACTAGTATCCTGTATATTCCTCTAGGCTAACAGCAGTAAACATTTTATTTCTTTCTTGAGGGAATCACCAGCATTTCACTTGAGAAAGGTAAGACAAGTGTCGAATTATTCACACATAGGTAGGAATGAATAAGATAACTGAGATGTATGCAAAACCAAGCAAGGACAACTTCTCTTTTCTTTCCACATTAACTAGACTGCTAATGCTTAATTTCAGCCTGAATGCTATGCAATTTATGGCATTCAGGCATGCATAATACAGTATGGCATTACTGTCTGTACTCAGTGCTTCCTGCCATTGATTAATTAACTTTACTCTTACTGTCTGTACCCAGTATAATTCACAAACAGTATCTATAGTCTCATTTCTCTTAATTCAAATCTGGCTAAGAATCTAGCACAATCAAAAATCAATATTAAGGATCTTCGTTTTATACAATAGCTGGAGAACATCACAAAGCACGATGAGGATTGTACACAGGAGTAGAGATGGCCTATAAAAATACATGATTTATACAACACTCAATGAATATGTATAAAATAATAAATTTCTGGTAGGCAGTTTTCTTTTATGTGTACAAGCCCAAGCTGAATGGATTCAAGGGGATCTGATTCATTACTGCATTAAAGAGGGATCTGACTGGATATAATACAGCCAGAAGAGGTCTCAAATCTCAAACAGTCAGAATAAGAAATTAGTGTTCTGCTCTGTGCACATTGACTGAGTATGAAATTTGGCAAAGTGAAAGGGTGCAGTGCAAACCTGCAATGGAGAAATACTATTTTGTCAAATGCAAGTAATGTTGTCAACATTCATGCCAAAAGGGGTGAATGACAGTCTGATGTATAATACTGAACTTCCCAATGCAGAGAAAAAAAAAAATACTAGTTCACGTAGGATGTTTAGGAAGAGACAATTTTAGGTCATAGTTAAGAGAGATACAACTGTTTCTGTCAAAGTGATGGAATAAGTTCATTTGCTTCAAAATATACTTTGAAGAATGAACACTATGTGAAATACATTAACAGCTATTTGTATATTCTGATGATGGATAAGAGCCAACCATTGGAGGGCACTTGCCTTGCAGTACTCAGAATCCACAATCAAGCAAAACAAGTGCATGATAAAGAAAAAGCAAGGACAATCGATCCAGACCCATTCTATAGAGCAGGGATTCTCAACCTATAGCAGTGGTATGCATACTACTGCCGGGTGGTACGAAAGCAGATTTGCTTTCTGGTACATCTAATATCTTGAATTAAATATAGTGGTATGCTACTGGAAAAGGTTGAGAACCCCTGCTCTAGAGGACAGAGTGCAAAGAATATTCAGTGCTCTTCTGCATAAGGAATGTAAGCTGTGTCACAAATGAGGCTTAAGAACTTAACTTCTGCTGTTAAGGAGATAATAATTCATCGTTGACAGAAGTGCGCATGCACACGTGCACTTAGCCAGAAACTTGAACCCATTACTAAGAGCCCATAAATAGATATGATTGATTGCTTGATGAAGTTGACTTTTATTAACCCTCTCATCCATAAGGGACTCAATATGAGGACACAAATTTAGCAAAATTTATGAATTCATGGTAATACTGTAAGATTAAATGGTACTCTATCATCATTATAATTTTATATAAATGAATATAAAAATTCATGCATGAGAGGGTTAACCCTCATGTTACAAGAATAAAGAATCAAGTGTGAAGGCACCATAACATATAGGGCACTGCCTACTCTAGAAAGCAGTTGTTTGGTGACTGATTTTATACGAACAACCAAAAGTGTCCCACTTAAGACCAAACCTTGGGAAATTCTCTTCTTGGGAAAAATGGCCAGGATAATGTGTTTCCCACTAAAACCGAGAAGATAGCTAGAGAGAAAGCTTTTAATAAAAACAGAAAGATGCCCCTCTCCCCCAAGATCTAGATTATAGAGGCCTTTCCATGTGCCTCCAAGGCTGTGTCATAATTTTGATTTTTCCATGTTAAAGAAAACTAAAATCAAATGTTTTCAGTGCAAGAATACATTGCTTATGTATATTTCTACATGGACGAAATGGTCCAATGCAACTATAAAAACCACACAGTGTTGAGGAGATCATTGCTTTCTAAATACCACAGATTTTTGCCACTGACCATTTTCTCCAATATCTTACAAAGCCAGAACAGAGATCAATAAATGGTTACTTGTATACACAGGTGCTGTTGATTATTCATATTAGTGCTTCACAGTATAAATAACACCAAGAGATGAAAAAATAAATAATTTATTGAACTTACTAATATTATGGATTTTCTACCCAGTATTCACCAGAGCACAAATTATAACTGTGACAAGCACACACTAAAACATTAGAAACAATTAAATTTGTAACTGACACAGAACTAATGTTCTAACAAGGCACACTCTATGGGCCAATTAGCTGTAAAGTAAATTTGGAGGAGTCAGGCTATCTGGTTTCATAATGACTGTCTCCCAGATCTTTGGAAATGAATGCAACCATACTGCTTTATAGCAGATGCTGATTCTAAAAATAGTCTTTATGACCTATAGCAACTTCTGTGTAAAAACTAGTATTTTCTTTTCTTTTCTATTTAATTCTATGCGAAGGAGTGTCCAGAGGATGGTCTGCTAGTCCCGACTCACCATAAAGGTAATCATGGATGTAATTTTTGTTTTTTTTCAAGGCAGATGTTAACTGATCTACCAGAGTCCAAAGTATGGGCATAAGGCACTTTATACACTCCAGGATGAAGTGTCTTATGCCTGTGGTTTGCCTACTAACTAATATCTTTAGTAGAGCAGATGAAGGCAGCTAGTTGAACGAGTGGTACAACTAGCTGCCAAACGAGCTATCATTTTCTCATGTGGCCTTAATATTTGGAATAGTCTTGTTGTAATTCTGAGTTGGGTGTAGGAGGGATGGGGGAGGGAGTGTATGTATGTTATTTCATCTAATTTACATGCGCTGTAGCTGTTGGAAGTTTTTTCCCCACTTGGTTAAGACTATAATAAATTTAGTTTAATCCTTTATCCAAATATAAGCAAAAAAAGTTTGCACCTGAAGTATCTTCAGGACCGAGGCAACTCATGGTAAACGTGGACCAAGCTCTCATCACTACTTGTCCTAGTATCTTCCATAATGCAAAGCACATCTCCTTGCAGACATGTATAATGCTATGCATTAAGGGAAGGGCCACTATCCAGACCCAGAGGTGGTGATACTAAGGTGGAAGCAATGGAGAAGTCATATTTACCTATACGAGTTGTCAAAAGGTGTCTCACCTTATTATTAAATTACTCTGGATTTAGAGAAAGATGTTGGAAGTTTTTTTTCCACTTGGTTAGACTATAATAAATTTAGTTTAATCTTTTATCCAAGTGTAAGTAAACAAAGTTTGCACCTGAAGTGTTTTCAGGACTGAGGCGACTCGTGGTATAGGTGGACCAAACTCTCATCACTACTTGTCCTAGTATCTCCCATAATGCAAAGCACATCTCCTTGCAGACATGTATAATGCTATGCATTAAGGGAAGGACCACTACCCAGACCGGTTTCAACCTTTACTTGACACCTTTTGGCAACTCGTATAGGTAAATATGACTTCTCCATTGCTTCCACTTTGGTATCACCACCTCTGGGTCTGGCTTCCACTGACGAGACCTCAATAAAGGTCAAAACTGGTCTGGGTAGTGGCCCTTCCCTTAATGCATAGCATTATACATGCTATACATTTATTATAGGTATTATACATTTATTATAGGTAAATATGACTTCTCCATTGCTTCCACCTTGGTATCACCACCTCTGGGTCTGGCTTCCACTGACGAGACCTCAATAAAGGTCAAAACCGGTCTGGGTAGTGGCCCTTCCCTTAATGCATAGCATTATACATGTCCACAAGGAGATGTGCTTTGCATTATGGGAGATACTAGAACAAGTAGGGATGAGAGCTTGGTTCACCTTTACCACGAGTTGCTTCAGTCCTGAAGATACTTTAGGCGCAAACTTTGTTTGCTTACACTTGGATAAAGGATTAAACTAAATTTATTATAGTCTAACCAAGTGGAAAAAATTTTTCGACATCTTTCTCTAAATCCAATCTCTAGTCTTAACTTTAGCCTCTTGTTCGATATATGCTGTAGCTCCATTGCCTATGAAGCTCTGCCCTTTTCATATTATCAGACATCAAGATTGACAATGAACCCTTAGTTTCAGAAAACTGATGTACTGCATGAATGTTTATGCAACTCAGTGAAAAGAAATATGAGATGTGAAAGAAACAACCACAAAAATTTTTAATTCAGTAACAAATGGGTACCTGAAGACAATGGTCAAAAAGAAGTCAAAATGAGATTTTCAAAGTGCCTCAATAAGGAATATAGTCACTCTTCACAGCGATACAGTGCTCACGACAATGTTTCATACTATTTACAATGTTTTAAAGGAGCTCAGCTGGTAATAACCACCATTGCTCCTGCAAATAAGTCCTTCAATTTTTTTTTTTTGGGGGGGGGGGGGAGTTGAGATTAACCAACATGTCTACCAAGAGCATCCCAGACACGCTCAACAGGAATAAATAAGGTTAGGAAACATGACTCACCAATCCACATGTATGATAGTCTCTTTTTGAAGATACTGGTCCACGAGCATCACTCAATGAAGACAAGTATTATCATCTTGTAGGATAAAATTTTGTGCATTATGCAAAATTAGCTGATTTCTTTGCCTAGTGACACACACACACACACACACACACACACACACACACACACACACACACACACACCAATGCATAGCAATATGTTGATTATATCATCCTACTTTATCAAAAATCCCCAATTATTACAATCAGCATCTCATCCCCACCCAACCTGCAGTTGGGCAAGGGATGAATAGCACAGCATATAATTATGAATCACAGCAATAACTTATATTTTCTACAACTAAAGATTATTATTATTTAAAAAAAATTAATTGCTTTGAGAAAGTGGAAGGTGAGATGTGAACTCTACTAAAAAAAAAAAAAAAAATAGGGTTCTAATTATTAATGAATGCAGTGAAACTGATTTTATGCAGAGGATGTGAAGGTAAAAGTTAAACTGCAGGACAGTTCCCATTCTTTTCTACTTTAGAATAACCAAAAATAAGATCAAACATTATAACATGCGCCTATCCACAGTCATTGTTACTTCTATAAAATTACAAAATATATAACATTTTTATATCTGCATTATTATTATTATTTGTCACCTCCAGGGAGTCCAAAGACTCATCGAGGGAGGGCACCTACTCTACATCTCCGTCAGCGCCATCTACTGCCTACCACCATCACCGGTATTTCCACAGACAATCACAAACATCCATGCCCATGGCAGGATTCGAACCCGCAGCCTTTTGGCTGGAGAGTGGATACGCTAACCACTCGGCCAGCCAGGCTATTAAAGGTTTAGAAATGCAGATTTTGCACAGCTTCACAATTTCTTATTTTCGCATTTTTTTTTTTTTTTAATCCAATGTGGCTTCAAAAAAATAAAAAAGAGACTAAAGGATTAGTTCAGTCTTTTCTTGAAAATATAAGTCCAAAAGGATAATCTTCAAAAATCTAAGAATAAATTTCACTTATAATCAGTTATTTTGAAATAGGTTGTCAGGATTATATATTGTATAAAGTGCTATAATAAAGTTTGGTGTGAAAAGTTCCTAGTGAATAGTGTTATTCACTAGGAACTTTTTCTTAGAAAACAAAGGAACAGAAATAAATATAAGTCCATGGGAATATGTAACTACAATATATATGCATAGATCTACATATATATACATTAGATTCCAGTTAATTGGGGAATCTGTTTTATTGGGACATGTTTGGAAGAACAAAACAAAATGAAATAACAAGAATTTGCTTTAGTTATTTAAGACGCAATGCTATTTAACTGAGAAAAATTAGGTAATCTCGCTTCAAAAATTTAGTGAAAATGATCTGCAATGCTCCTGGCATTATAAACATGCTGTTCAAACATGTCAGGAACTGATAAACGAAAGCTATTAGTTATTTGAAAAAGGGTGGGCTTTAAAGGATTAGGATGGAAAATTTATTAACCAGTTCAGTACCATGTGAGCAAAATGTATGGATAGCATCCGAGTATTTTAAGAATCCACTTACAAGTTGGGACATGGAATTAAAACAGAAATCAAGAAAAAATTTACTGGTTCTTGACAAGTGCTAAGGAGATCAGTGCAAAAGTTAATCTTTTACAAGCAATACACAGTTTATGGCTGATAGTTAACAAGGAATAAGCAAAATACCAATCACAACGGTTTTGCTTGCTGTGGCTTTAAGCATTCAATATGCCAGATATGATTGATAGTGGAAATGACACCCCATTAGATGTAAAACACTAGAAACTATGAAGAGTCTGCATCCACTGATAGTAGTCTTTAATGCTATAATAAGATTTTGAAGAGGAAATGCCAAGTAAACTGCAGCAGCACAAAGGAGATTAGAAAAACAAGAAATTGATGGGGATGACAGATGGCACTCCTGAGCTTGAACGAGTGACTGCCCATGAAGCTAGAAAATTTATTATTGGATTCCAACTGATTCATGGAAGGAGGCAATGCAATATCTGCACTGATTTTGTTTAATTGCAGTCAATAAAAAACTAAAGGGCTATACTTCAGTTATATGTGTTTAATATATATGTATATATATATATTTTTTTTTTCAGAATTCATTTTTACTCGGTTGGAATATTATGAAAAAGCTTTAATGACTGATACCGAGATAAAAAGATGACATGATATATTTGAAAAGATACTATTTTACTAGTTTCGTTGAATTGATCAACATCTTCAGGTATCACAATCAAAGAAGTATATAAAGAATTAGAGAGACTTAAAATTGTAATAACAGAACAAGTACAAAAAGACAGTAACATGCTTGAAAAAAAAAAAATGCGAGTTTGAGTTCCAAACAAACGTATACTACGCGCTGTCGCCAGTACTGAACAGAGGCAACGTGTGCATCAGAGAGATTAAAACTCAGGCTGTTGTTGATATGAGAGGAACTAGAGAAATTTCCCTACATTCGACAATCTTTCTCTCGAGTTTATCATAGCACACATGGATGTTAGAAGTTTGAGTCCAGTTCACAATGTGTTGGCGGCCTTCGTCTGAGTTAGCTGAAAAGAGAACGTGGCTAGAGAGAGCGCAAGCTCTAGTCCTGTTATATGAGATGTCGCGACGATGTTCTTCCAAACGTAGAAGGATGGATTTAACAGTCTGGCCATAGTATGGCTTTCCACAATCACATAAAATCTTGTACACTCCTGGAAACTGAGTTGGAAGATGTTTCTCTTTAGGTTTGCTAAGTATTGAATGAAGTTTTGGAAGCATAGTGAAGCAAGTTTTGAAGTTAAACTTCTTGAGAATCTTTGACAGTTTTGGTGAATAGAGCTGATGTAAGGCAAAGAGATGAAGGCTCTTGGGGAAGAGGGATCTTCAGAAGTAGTTGAGTGACTGGGAGAAAGAAATTTATCAATTTTCTTAGGAGAGAAATCATTATTAATAAAAGTTTTTTTAAGAAAAAGGAGTTCATTTTCAAATTTTATTTCTTCCGTAAGTAATGATTTGGCTCGGTGAGCTAAGGTGGAAATAATACCAAATCTTTTCAAATATATCACGTCATCTTTTTATCTCTCGGTATCAGTCATTAAAGCTTCTTTATATATATATGAAATTATTTTTATGGCAATTATTTTACATTAATTAAAGCCAATTAATTTCATCTGTATGTAACATATATCTTAACTCTTGATTCACAACTTCATTTAATTGGGCCAAATTATGCTTTTCCCCAATGTTACCCAATTAACAAGAATTACTGTATGTATGTACACACGTGCAGTGACAAATCAATCACGAACACATGCAACTAACAGAAAAATACTATTATGTGCCATAAACAGCAGAGTGTGGATGATGAATTAAGTGTAACAGACATGGCTGTGTGGTGGATAGTGTCATCTGGGAAAGAGTCCTTGGACTCCATGGAGATATCACCTAATAATAATATTAGGTGACTGTTGTACTCCAACCAGGCTGACACTTGACTAGTGAGATAGCTATCTCTTTGGTGAGCCAACACAACATTTTTCAATTCCTGGATATGGACAATGTGTAAACAGGAAGAGACTCTTCCTCAATGAATGTCCTTGACTCTGGAGGAACCTGTATAATAGTAATGCTAGAATTGAAGATATTAGAAAGGAACTTGACATAATAGCATTCAAAAAAGTCCAACTCCTCTGAGGTGTCATGTAATATTATTATTTTTTTATCCCATGGTATTATTACACCAGATCATAAAGGGGTGCTTAAGGGTTAAAGCTGTATAACTGAGAGGAGACCTCCACATAGCCTTTAAAGGAATGCGGAGAACCGACCAGGGCTTCTGACCTAATGTCCAATCCTCACCTTACTTGTGGTGCACCCTGTTGGGTATCTACTTTGATACTGAACGAACGAGGATGGCTGGCAATTTGGGATTTAGCCGACCAAATTGTATTCTTATTGGTTAAACCAAAATAGAAAATGATGGTACAACATGACAAAATTTCATGCCGGCTGGGGCGTCGCCCGGTTAAACAAGGCCCCCGTTGTTTTCGCCAGGGAACCAAGGCGAACAGCGAAAAGTCAGCTACTGGAACAAATCTGAAAACAAACCCCAACTCAACATCACCAGAGTTAAAGATCGGTACTATCAATGTAAGAAGCCTGAATGGCAAAGAAATGGAGCTAGCTGAGGAATTAGATAAGTACCAGATTGACATAATAGGGGTGACTGAAACAAAAAAGACCAAAACTGGTGAGATCTTTCTGAGCAATAAATACAAAATGTTATATTCAGGCAATGACAATCACGGAAAAGAAGGAGTAGCCATAGTATTCAACACAAAATACGAGGCTAATCTTCTTGAATGGCAGTCAGTCTCAAGTAGAGTAATGTGGGCAAATATGAGAATGGGGAACTGGACAATGAGACTTATTTGTGCCTATGGTCCCACAGAAGGTTCTACTAAGGTAGAAGTGGAGGAATTTTTTTGAGGCTTTAGAAAAAGAAACTGACACAATGAAAAAGGAAAAGTTGGTCCTTGTTGGGGATCTAAATAGCAGAGTAGGAAATGATTGTGAGACATACAAAAATATTTTGGGAAAATTTGGAGAAAAGAGCAAAGCTAATAATAATGGCAAATATCTGTTGGATTTCTGCTCAGGACATGGACTTGTTATTACTAACACCATGTTCCAACATAAAAATGTGCACAAATTCACATGGAGAGAAGAGGCTAGGAATAAGAAGAGTCTCATTGACTATGTTATTGTTGATAGTGATGTTTTCTCCCTGGTGCAGGACACTAGAGTGTACAGAGGATTTGAAATTGGAAGTGATCACTATTTAGTCTTGAGCAGGATAAAATTGAATTTCATATTGAAAAGAAAAACATGTAAGAAAGTTTTAAAGCGAATAAAAGTTGAGCAGCTCTCAGATGTGAACTGTAGACTAAAATACACAAAGATTATTGAAGAAAAAATGAAAGAGTTTGAGAACAGGAATCAAACCTTGGAGATTCAGTGGCAAACTCTGAAGAAAACATTGATTGATTCTGCCAGAGAGGCATGTGGTGAGGTTGTGTGCAAGGATAAAAAAATCAGAACTCCCTGGTGGACACAGGAAGTTAAAGAGGAAGTGAAGGAAAAGAAGAAAGCATATCAAAAGTTCCTGGCAAATAAGTCAGCTTTTATTCTTACAGAATACAGAGACAAATGTAAGAAAGCTAAACAGTGTGTAAAACTAGCTAAACAAAAGTCATGGGAGGACTTTGGCAAGAATATAGAAAATAAATATCAAGAAGGTGGCAAAATATTCTGGAGGTTGTTGAAGAAGCTTAGGAATGGAGGAAAGAGTGCTGTAAAAGGAATTAGAGATGATAAAGGTGACATGAAAACAGGAGAAAAAGATATCCTTGAAGTATGGAGTATTTACTTTGAAAAACTGCTAAATGAAACAAGCAGTGATGACAGCACAGTGATAAAAAACACTGACCAGGCATGCAGTCAGGAATACATATCCATACTTGAAGTAGAAAAAGCCATCAAAGGCTTGAAATGTGGAAAGGCAGCAGGAGTAGATGATATTCGACCAGAAATGCTGAAGCATGGTGGTATAAGAGTCTTACAGTGGCTGCACTGCATAGTTCAGAAAGCCTGGACAGAGGGACGAATTCCTGATGATTGGAGTAGAGCTCTCATAGTACCCATATATAAAAAGGGAAATAAAACTGAATGTGAGAATTACAGAGGTATTTCCCTACTGAGTGTTCCTGGCAAGATCTATGCAAGTATACTTGAGAAACAGTTGAGAAGAATTGTGGAAGAAAAGCTTGGTGAAGAACAAGCTGGATTCAGGCCAAATAGAGGCTGTCAGGATCAGATCTTCACTTTACGACAAATAGTCGAGAAAGCATGGGAATATAACAAAGATCTGTATTTAAGTTTTGTCGATTTGGAAAAGGCATATGACAAGGTGCCTAGAGAGAAGCTATTCAATACGCTGCAGTTATATGGTGTCAATGGGGCATTATATCAAGCAATACTTAATCTTTATTTGAGTTGTAAGTCAGCAGTTAAAATTGAAGGAAGTACAGGAAGATGTTAAATGTGGTGTGAGACAAGGATGTACATTATCCCCTCTGTTATTCATTATCTATATGGATCACATTATGAAGGAATGTGGTATTAAACCTGATATCAAAATTGGAGATGTTAATGTCAGCTCTTTGCTTTATGCGGATGATGTTATACTTCTAAATAAATCCGCTACAAGTCTGCAAGATTCTCTGACTAAATTGAATAGCTGTTGTAATAGATATGGTATGAAGGTCAGCAATAAAAAGACAAAAACAATGAAAATAGGCAGAATCATTGAAAATGTCAACTGTGTTGTGAATGGAGAATCTGTGGAACAAGTAAAACATTTCAGCTACTTAGGCACGATTTTTACTGAAGATGGTAATTTAAATATAGGAATAGACAACAGAATCAGCAAAGCTGGTATGGTGGGAAGTCAATTGAATAAATTCATATGGAATAAAAAAGAAATTAGTCGGAAAACTAAATTAGCTGTATACAAGACAGTGTTCAAACCAGTTTTAACTTATGGATCTGAGAGCTGGGTCAGAAGTAAAACACTTGACCAAAGACTAGAGACCACAGATATGAGAGTCCTGAGAAAGATTAGGGGCGTGAACAGATGGCATCAATGGCAATATCATATTAAAAATGAGGATATTAGGAAAGAACTTGACATTGTCAGCATCCAGGAATGTGTTAGCAGAGCTAATCTCAGGTGGTATGGTCACTTAAATAGAATGGGAGAGGAAAGATTAGCAAAACAAGTGTTCTCTGCCAGGTTGGCAGGAAAACGACCCAGAGGAAGACCAAGATATAGGTGGATTGATACGGTACAAAGTGCCTTAGACGATAGAAATATAAGATCTGATAATGTTGGAGTCTTGACAAGTAACAGACTGATTTGGAGGAAAATTGTAGATAGGAAGTTAGTAATGATGTAATTTTTTCATGTAGTACTGTCATATCCTGTACACCCCTTGAGGGTACATGGCAGGAATTTGATGATGATGATGATCATAAAGGTCAAATTCATGTATTTTATACAGCACCTTTTCTGGGTTGTTATAAAGTTCACATTTGGAAATATTCATACAATTTAGTAAATACACTGGCGATGCTTCCTCGATGTTACAGATGGCAACAACTTTTATGACATTGCTAAACTTGATTGTCTTGTGTGGCCAGTCTTGAGGCAAGAGATCATGGTAGTGGCACAGCGATTAAACTCAGAGTTGATGGCAGCTCTTGGTTTTTCTGCTGAATACCCGTGGTGAGTCATGTCCTGGAGAATCTTTCTTTTTATGTTTTCTTTTTGAGTGGTTTTAAAAAGATTGAAATCTGTGGTATCACTTGATGTTGCAGCCATTTTTGATATTTCATCTGCAGTTTCATTTTCCTTTAATCCCACATGGGATGGGATCCATTGGAAAATTATTTCGGAATCCTTATGTAGTTTATGTTTTTTGCTATGTCTCTAAGTATATCTTGATGACTAGTGTAGCAGTTTTTATGGTAATAATAATGTATAAACAAAGTTATTTTAGGAATGGCTAATTTGGGAATCCTATTATTCCCAGAGAAAAAACAAGATTTCCATACTGATTTGTGCAGTGAGGAGATTTACAGTTTTTTTTTTTTTTGAGGAAGCTAATAATAATGAAATTTATTATTTCATTATTATTTGTGATGAAATGGTGATGAACTATCACGACCTATACACCCACTGAGGATACACATTAGGCAATAATTATATTATTCAATGTCTTTCTTAATAAAAGTTCTATTTACTAATTGCTTTTAGTACACATTTTATTCTTGGTTGATACACACACACACACACACACACACAGAGATGCACAGGATAATAACATTCTACCTAGATTTTTGATCTTCCTCTCAGTTTTTTCCACAATCCTGGCATCAAAATAACTGTTTTTGTTAACCTTTTACTCACCCATTCCATTTCAATGACCATATCTATCAATTTACCTGCTCACATGTTCTTGAATGCCGATATTATGCTCCTCTCTAATATCTTCATTTTTAATATGATTCTAGCATTGGTGAACGGATACTATCTGTTCATCTCTCTAATTTTTTCAGAGATCTTATATATTGTGGTTAGTCTTAAGTGTTTGATCAAATGTTTTATTTCTAAGCAACTTCTGATCCAAAGGTTAAAACTAGTCCAAACTGTCTTGTGTACTACTGATTTATTTCCTAATTTGATTTGCCATCTTCACAGTTTTGTCTCTTAAAATGTGCATGAAAAGTGTTACATAGCAGTTATTAAAATTAGATAAAGGGCACTGAAAACTGGTACTGAATTTAATTAAGAGTAAAACATGATGAGCTGATTTGACTATTTCCAAATTTGATAAGTTTAATCCCATTTTTCTTCATAATGTGATCCATATAGATTATGAATAAAATTGGAAACAGAATGCAACCATGATTTCATACGACACAATCTTCCTCTACATTTTTCAACTATTCTAACTGCTGACATATTTAATTATATGTTATTATACTGTTTTGTATAATGTCCCACTTATCCCAAATATTGTAGAATTTTGAACAGCTTCTCTCTGGCCATCTATCATATGCCTTAATATCTAATCTTTAAGAATGAAAATAAAAATATTTACTCCAGAAAGAAAAAGCTTACCAATAACCAACTTGCTAGTAAGATGTAATGCTCGAACAGGTCCTCTCCTTTCTCTGACTTCTCCACTAAGGCTGCCATCAACAACTACACGTGCCTCTTTACGATTTCTCTCCACTAATACCGAATGCCAATTATCATCATTTAATTTATATGATGTTTCCACGCTTACTCCTGAGATACTACTACCAACGTGAAACTGGAACTGGATCTGGTCACCCTCTAAAAATAAAGTTAATGTGGATTAGAAAGCAGCAGTTAAAAAAAAAAAAAAAAAAAATCACATAAGATACTGAAAATGTGTGAGCAAATGGGCCTTGTAATAATGCCTAAATATGTTCAGACAAGAAAAGGAAAATTTTTGCTGAATTAAAATTATCAAAATGCAGTTCTTTGTAGTATTCTTTGTAGAGTCAAACGAGATTCCATGTTATAAGATTTCTGAATATTTTTGTGCAAAGTATTTACATAATTCTTTTTAAAGACATGCTAGCAGTACAAAATATATAGATAGGTAATATTGTTATACAAGTTATTATCGATTAGGATAACGTTTTATATTATTAAAGCAAGTCTCCTCTCCACTATTATAGCAATTAGAACACATTAAGCCTAACCATGTCTTGTAACTTGGAGTCACTGACAGAGAAAAACATCTGTTCACAAAATCTTGACAAATAGACTGTCAACCTGCCTTCTATCACTGGGACTTGAAGTATTTGCAGACTTGACTTTTCTGAAGTGAGAAGTCAATAATCAAGTCATTAGGAAACTTTGTTTCAGTTATCATTTATGATATAATCTAGGTGGCTGTCAAGATGCCATGTTATATAGTTATGATATGTGGTTGACCAGTGATGCCAAAACAGTGTCGCATTCATAAATGAGAACTGAAGTAGGATGGAATAAAGGAAAAGATATGCAAAGAAGAGAGAAAAAAAAGGCAGGTTTTTTTCTCCTGGAAATTCAGGTTTTTTATCCTATAAATTTAAACTCGACCACAGAGTTCACATTGTTTCAGCAATAACTATATTAAGGACCACTGTCTGCTGTACTCTCTTCCCTGGATGCTAAGTAAAAATTACTAATATTCCTGAGCCAGCTATTCTGTGATTGGTAAAGGATGGAGGTTAGCTTTTACTAGTCTTCAAAAGTTAGTTAGGGATAAATGAACTTGGCAATTCCCTTGGGAGAATAAAAAGTGTTAGTTTTGAACTCTGTTTTGGAAGCACTGATTATTTTTTTTTGCATTTATTTCAGGCTTGGGTATAAGCTCTCAAGAAGGATGGAGTTCTTGATTTGAGCCAGTTATGGCATGTTTGGAAAACCAGGGTTATGGAATGGCAGGTCAGAGTACTGTGGGGAATGTATGTTTCCATGCCAGTGAGGATTACTTTGGTTGGTTATAAGTTCGGTGCATGTATTTGGGGTGGAAGGTCGGAAGCAATAGTTCAAAATTGGGAATGAGGCATAGAAGTTGCAGAGGCTGTCCCACTTGGCACTGTTATAATGCCAAACTACTCTTCTATGGGAGTGGCTATGTAAGCATTGATGCATGGGGGAGGAGATGAGCACTAGATTGTGGTCAGAATTGCCTAGGGAGCCCATCACATTCACTGTGTATTTGGAAGTCGTTGGTAAGGAAGAGATCTAGGGTATTTGGAGAGTGGTTTGGGTTATCAGATATTCTGGTTGGCATCTGAACAAAATGTTTCAGTATCTCTGCCTGCAAGATCTGCACAGCTGGAGGAGGAAAGCCAGTTGGTGTTGTGGACATTAAAATCTCCTAGGAGGATGATTTTGCTGTTGGGAAAGTGGGACTGGAGAAAGTCAATTTGTAAGGAGAGGAAATTCAAGAGCTCAGAGTGGTTCGTTGCATTAGGGGAGTGAGAGAGAGACTGGAGAAAGTCAATTTGTAAGGAGAGGAAACTCAAGAGCTCAGAGTGGTTAGTTGCATTAGGGGAGTGATAGAGACAGCATATGAATTTGATTGAGTTGGGAAGGAATATTTTCATCCAAAGGTCAAAGTTGGGCTCATTACATGCCTACAGGAAGAATGGTGCAAAAGTCCCATGGATTGCAATCATATGCTTATGGAAAGTATGCCCATGTAGGATTACTGCAGTCATCAGAGCAAAAGAGGATCCTACATCTTATTAAAGTGGGCACCATAGCTATTTGTTTCTCACACTATGGTGTCTGTTGACTCCTTTCCAAGGCAGCGTACATAGCTAGATAAAGTGAAATTAACACACAAAGTAATAAGTGAAGAGAGAACAAGAAGTATCCCTAGAAATTGTACAAATGTCATGTGAATAAGGAAGTGAAAAGGAGATTTATTGCATGATGAGTGGTGAATGAAATGTATCCATTTCAAATACCAAAGTGGGTGGTGAGTGTTCCAATGCTGAATGATGGCAAAGTACAATAGTTTATTGTAGTCTGAATGTTTCACTTCCTACAATGATCTGATTCCATAGATGCCTTGAAATATTATTACTAACTATATCTGACCTACAGCTCAGAGTTACAAGCTTTGATTCTTTTCTAAACTTTCAATGCCCCCCCCCCCCATGATACTAATTTTTATCCCACTCAAAATTAAATAGTGATCACTTCCTATTTCAAATCATATGTACACCCTTGTATGCTGAATCACTCTGAATATATTAGGATCGACAACAACAAAATGAAGACTTACTTCTCATAAGTTCACTCTATGTAAATTTATCACATCTTTAGGCTGAACAGTATTAGTAAGAATTAGTCCCTGTCTTGAACAGAGATCCACTGGGTACTTATTAGCTTTGCTCTTATATGTCTGGGATTCATTATTCTATTGTTTTTGTTCTCCAATAAGAACAGACTTGCCCTTTGTAACAACACAAACATTTCAAACAAGTATCTATTGTTGGATTCTGAATGAAGAGAAATTTAAATTATTAATACTCTCTTCAGAATCCAACATAATCCGCCATGGCAAAGGCTACATTTGTAAATATTATTTAATGTAAATCACTTATTTACAAATTAATATTCATATAACTACCTATAAGTTGATTTAATATTTAATTATTTAATCAAAATATATGTATTAATAATGAAAAGATTGTATTAAATATTATTAAGCTATTTTATTCATTACTATATTAATATTATAAGAACTTGTATTTGATAATTTAACTGCGCATTAATTGAAATGTAAATATTCTTTATTTATTCCTATTTGTAGAAGTTTAGCGTTATGCAATACCTCGATTTTATTATATTTTGTTTGGTTGTCGTGGAGACGTATGTAAGTAAGCGAGCACGTTTTTGGAACACCACGTGAGGAGAAGGTTTATTGAAAAGTGTTTCAGAAAGAAATCACGAGAATAATTTAGGTGGGAAAAACAGATATATAAGTGATGAATGCTGAAATTATAAAGGAATGAAGAGAGAGAAAAAGGAGAGGATTAGCATTAGGCTGGAATCGGAGCATTCGGGAATCACAGTGCGATAATAGCATGTTGGCAAGTCACTCAAGCAGCTAAATAAAGTCTACTAGTTGAGAGGCGGTTAGCTAATAAGTTGTAGAATAACAATTATAGCTACGGAAGGCAGCTGAGTGACTACTAAATAGACTATCAATACTTGAGTTGAGATTTAATTTCAGGGCCGACCTTTCAAGGACACACAGTCTTGAAATAAAGCACAGAGTAACTAGAGAATAGTAGAGGCTGTAAAAATTGAAGTTTACCGTTAGCTGTGCTTAGAAATATATTGCCTAAAGAATTAAATGACTGCAGGAAGAATGAACAGCTGTGCATATAAAACCTGAAGTTAAGTAATTATTGTGTATTGCCTTAATTCATAAGTGATCAGTAGCATTTCATGCAAGAACGTTTGTTTATATATATAGTGACTGACGATTAATTCAGTTATTGCTTAGAAGATTTATTTAATGAGTGCCATTTATTGTTTAAAGTGTTTACAGTTATAAAAAGTGTTTGCGTATAAGTAGATGAAGAAAGAAGATTTTCGGTAAGAATATTCCAACCTTAATAATTCTATACAGAGAAGCGTGCGAGTTTCATTCTAGAATTTCCTTATATTAACAATAACTATTGCGGAGATTAGCTAAAGTGTAAATTTAAAAGTGTTTGTTTGTGAAGAGGTGTTACTGCAATTTTTGTCATATTTGGAACTTAAGGAACTGTGAGAAGACTGTATTATAGAGATAACAGATTTACCATTGTATGAGTTGTATGATTGAATTTATCTGAGGAGTTAAAATGTTTGTGATATCTTATTTACTGATTTGAATTTAAGTGTATAATTTATGATTCTAAAATTAAATGTTTGTTTTTGTTAATCAAAAGATGTATTTTGCCTGAATCTCTTTTACTGCACCATTCATAAAATATTCGAATCAAAGCGGGTAAATTAAGTAAGTCAAATATACTCGGCCAGTATATAATTTGAAGGAGAAATAGTTGAAGGTTGATTTTTCTTCAATTCTTGAACTAATTCAGATATAGAGTGGCACAGTCTTTAAATATAAATTTTCTCTATATTTGTATTAGAAATCAACTTACAACTTATCAATTAGTTAAGAGCATCGTAATAGTAATTATGTCGGATCCAAGGTAGGATCCAACACTATCCACTTCCTAATTCTGATATTTGTCCACATCACTTTACTTGAAACTGGTTGTCATTCAAGAAGTTTTTCTTCATGTTTAATACTGAATACTATAGCTAATCTCAGCAAGGTACAATGCCTACAGGAAGAATGGTGCAAAATTCCCATCATAGCATGCCATGTAGGATTGCTGCAGTCAGAGCAAAAGAGGATCCTGCATCTGATTAGAGAAAGGAAAGGGGTCTATTGCTAGAATTCAGGTGAACATGTCTCTAAACGGATATTTCAAAATTTCCTTATTTGTACTGTGGATACGTAGATTAGGTATGTGAATGGCATTGCATATATCATTACAATTAAGATGAAATTTTCTATGCTAAAGTATATATTTATTTTGAGAGAATTATGCAAATATTATACTCAACTGCTGCAGGAGAAGAGGAGACTTTTCCACACCTTGGACTAGTAATGTGTGTTTGTTCTCAATCATTATCTTATACTTACCAATTATCCTAACTTGAATGGAATCTTCCGGTCCTTTACTATGAATAAGTACGCCATTTTCAGCAGTAGTTTTGAACTGAAGATATATGTCTCCTGAATGTCCCATATCAAAAGTCGGCAGGTCAATGGTAGCATCATCATATCGAAAAGTTATCACATTGTCAAACAAGGCTGCAATCAATTCCCTATTAGTCAGAGTTTGATCACATAATCTACACAAATTCATTTAATCTTAGAATAAAAAATACTACAGTGAAACCCGATTCATCATTCCCATTACCTTTATTTTCCTGCATGAGTAGTTTTTAAATTTGAAATAATGTACTCTTTGCTCTCCATCCTTTTCTTTGGACTAAGTGACGACTTGGCAACACTTGTCGAGCATAACACTTCATCAAAGACAGTTACAAGCATGTCACTTCATAGCAAGTGGTTCTGTGCAATCTTGTGTGCTTCACAGTTTCAGATCAGTTAGCTAGTTTAACCATTTTGAATTAATTTGTTCCTGTTTTTATTACAGTACTTCATTATTCCTGTTACTGTTTTATTTCCTATGTTCCTAATATTATCCTTGGACTATATCATAATATAAAAGTGAGAACTCTGCATGAGTGACTGAAAATAGTAGAGGAGGTAGCGAACAATCCTGGAGAAGATGAACCCAAGTTGTGCTGAACTTTGCCAAAATGCATGAAGCGCTGATGAAAGCAAAAACTTTTATTTTTTATGCACACAGCACAAGTGACAGTAATCGTGAAAACATTCTAGGCCTTGAGAGATTATACTTTGAATTGAGTGACAAAATTTGAACAAAATAAATGTCAATCAAAGATTTTTTTTCAGAGGAAGTATTTTAAATATACTATAACATATCAGATACTGTATTTCAGTGAATAATAATCATTAAATTGTTCTTATCTATAATTTTTAATGGTTTCCCAGTACTATGTGTGTGTGTGTGTGTGTGTGTGTATATATATATATTGTTTTTGTTATCCACCCCCCAAAAATGATGAATCGGGATTTCACTGTAATTAATTTCAATTTACTATTGAAATATGTACTAAATCAGAATAAATCAAATGTAAACTAAAGAAATTTAGTTTTAGTTTACATAATTAGTTAAAAATCTATTTTTAACTAATTTTTTAAAAATATACAATTTAACATTTGATATGGTAAGTGCCATGTATCATAATTATAAAATGATAGCCTTGGGCCAGCTATCTCTGATTGGGTACCAGTGGAAATTGAACTGCCCACTCAGTCTCCAAAAGTCAATAGGGTTAAAATGGCCCCGCAAAATCCCTATATACGGGAATAAAAAGGCATTAGCTGATTTTTTTTTTTTTTACATGGCACTGGTTGGAATTCAAAGAAATGGCCAGCCTATGCCCTGCAATATTGGATACCTGAAGTGACTTGAAAAGGTTCCATGTTTGGTCTCTACAGCAGATTATCCTGATTTCATTAAAAAAATAAATAAAATATAAAAATTACAAACATTAATAAAAAATAAGAAGTCTGAAGCCCCTTAAACAGTACAATGCTCTATAGGTTTTATAATCTTTTTTTGAGTAGGGGTAAAAAACTCACGAGGCTAGTACATTATGCCTGTTAAGCATGTTGTTCCCCAAACAAAGATGTATGTTTTGCGAGAAGGGAAAACTCTTCTGCCATCATATGTGCAACTGAAAAACTCTTAGTCTTAATTACTTGTATTCTTGACAGGATTTGATCCTGGGTCTTCAGTTCAATGTTGCATTATGGATGTAATAAGCTGATTTAAATCTTTAATATAAGAGTAATATTTATCAATATTTATAATATTGATATGAATGAAGACCTGGATAAAAACTATTAAATAATAATTGAGACCCTACTAAATAATGCCAAAGAGATTAGGTGGAATTAACCAAAAGAAGGAAGAAAGAAAACTGTCTGATGAAACCCTAAACCTTCTCAGAAAGAAAGAGTTCTAGACATGAGAAGTAGAATAAAATTTCAGAGCTATGTAAAACAATAACCAAAAGGATGACACAAAAAATTAGAAACTTCAGAACAAGAAGCTTTAGAATTACAATAAAAAGCCATATGAGTCTAAATGGAGTGAGAGGAGAGTTGTCCATACAAAAAATAAATTAATAACCTTCATCATCATCATCAACATCAAATTCTTGCCATGTACCCTCAAGGAGTGTACAGGATATGATAGTACTACATGAAAAATTTACACCATTACTAACTTCCTATCTACAATTTTCCTCCAAATCAGTCTGTTACTTGTCAAGACTCCAACATTATCAGATCTTATATTTCTATCGTCTAAGGTACTTTGTACCGTATCAATCCACCTATGTCTTGGTCTTCCTCTGGGTCGTTTTCCTGCCAACTTGGCAGAGAACACTTGTTTTGCTAATCTTTCCTCGCCCATTCTGTTTAAATGACCATACCACCTGAGATTAGCTCTGCTAACGCATTCCTGGATGCTGACAATGTCAAGTTCTTTCCTAATATTCTCGTTTTTAATATGATATTGCCATTGATGCCATCTGTTCACGTCCCTAATCTTTCTCAGGACTCTCATATCTGCGGTCTCTAGTCTTTGGTCAAGTGTTTTACTTCTGACCCAGCTCTCAGATCCATAAGTTAAAACTGGTTTGAACACAGCTAATTTAGTGTTCTGTTCTGACTAATTTCTCTCTTATTCCATATGAATTTATTCAATTGACTTCCTACCATACCAACTTTGTTGATTCTGTTGTCTATTTCATTATTTAATTTACCATCTTCACTAAAAATCGTGCCTAAGTAGTCTGAAATGTTTTACTTGTTCAACAGGTTCTCCGTTCAAAACACAGTTGACATTTTCAATGATTCTGCCTATTTTCATTGTCTTTTTATTGCTGACCTTCATACCATATCTATTATAACAGTTATTCAATTTAGTCAGAGAATCTTGCAGACTTATAGCTGATTTATTTAGAAGTATAACATCATCCGCACAAAAGCAAAGAGCTGACATTAACATTTCCAATTTTGACATCATGTTTAATACCACTTTCCTTCATAATGTGATCCATATAAATAATGAATAACAGAGGGGATAATGTACATCCTTGTCTCACGCCAGATTTAACATTAAACCACCTTCCTGTGCTTCCTTCAATTCTAACTGCTGACTTACAACTCAAATAAAGACTAAGTATTGCTTGATATAATGCCCCATTGACACCATATAACTGTAGCGTATTTAAGTTTTGTCGATTTGGAAAAGGCATATGACAAGGTTCCTTTTTTAGAACCTTGTCATATGCCTTTTCCAAATCGACAAAACTTAAATACAGATCTTTGTTATATTCCCATGATTTCTCCACTATTTGTCGTAAAGTGAAGATCTGATCCTGACAGCCTCTATTTGACCTGAATCCAGCTTGTTTGTCACCAAGTTTTTCTTCCACAATTCTTCTCAACCGTTTTCCAAGTATACTTGCATATATCTTACCAGGAACACTCAATAGGGATATATCTCTGTAATTCTCACATTCAGTTTTATTTCCCTTTTTATATATAGGTACTATGAGAGCTCTACTCCAATCAATGGGATTTCACCCTTAGTCCAGGCATTCTGAACTATGCAGTGCAGCCACTGTAAGACTTTTATATCACCATACTTCAGCATTTCTGGTTGAATATCAGCTACTCCTGTGCCTTTCCACATTTCAAGCATTTGATGGCTTTTTCTACTTCAAGTATGGATATGTATTTCTGACTGCATGCCTGGTCAGTGTTTTTTTTATCACTGTGCTATCATCACTGCTTGTTTCATTTAGCAAATTTTCAAAGTAATTACTCCATACTTCAAGGATATCTTTTACTCCCGTTTTCATTTCACCTTTATCATCTCACTCCTTTTACAGCACTCTTTCCTCCATTCCTAAGCTTCTTCAACAACCTCCAGAATATTTTGCCACCTTCTTGATATTTATTTTCTATGTTCTTGCCAGTGCTCCGATGAGTTTTGTTTAGCTAGTTTTACACACTATTTAGCTTTCTTACATTTGTCTCTGTATTCTCTAAGAGCACAAGCTGACTTATTTGCCAGGAACTTTTGATATGCTTTCTTCTTTTCCTTCACTTCCTCTTTAACTTCCTGTGTCCACCATGGAGTTCTAATTTTTCTATCCTTGCAGACAACTTCACCACATGCCTCTCTCGCTGAATCAATCAGGGTTTTCTTCAAGACTTGCCACTGAATCTCCAAGGTTTGGTTCCTGTTCTCAAACTCTCTCATTTTTCCTTCAATAATCTTTGTGTATTTTAGTCTACAGTTCACATCTGAGAGCTGCTCAACTTTTATTCACTTTAAAACTTTCTTATGTCATTCTTTTCAATATGAAATTCGATTTTATCCTGCTCAAGACCAAACAGTGATCACTTCCAATTTTAAATCCTCTGCACACTCTGGTATCCTGCACCATGGTGAAAACATCACTATCAACAATAACATAGTCAATGACACTTTTCTTATTCCTTGCTTCTTCTCTCCATGTGAATTTGTGCACATTTTTTATGTTGGAACATGGTGTTAGTAATAACCAGTCCGTGTCCTGAGGAGAAATCCAACAGGCATTTGCCATTATTATTAGCTTTGCTCCTTTCTCCAAATTTTCCCAAAACATTTTTGTATGTCTGACAATCACTTCCTACTCTGCTATTTAGATCCCAATAAGGACCAACTTTTCCTTTTTCATTGTGTCAATAGCTTTCTCTACAGCCTCAAAAAATTCCTCCACTTCTACCTTAGTAGAACCTTCTGTGGGGCCATAGGAACAAATAAATCTCATCGTCCAATTCCCCATTCTGATATTTGCCCAAATCGCTCTACTTGACACTTCCTGCCATTCAAGAAGATTAGCCTCATATTTAATGTTGAATACTATGGCTACTCCTTCTTTACCTTGATTGTCATTGCCTGAATATAACATTTTGTATTTATTGCTCAGAAAGATCTCACTAGTTTTTGTCTTTTTTTGTTTCAGTCACCCCTATTATGTCGATGCGGTATTTATCTAATTCCTCTGCTAGCTCCATTTCTTTGTCATTCAGGCTTCTTATGTTGATAGTACCGATCTTCAACTCTGGTGATGTTGAGTTGGGGTGTGTTTTCAGATTTGTTCCAGTTGCTGACTTTTCGCTGTTTGCTCTAGTGAAAACGAAGGGGGGCCTTGTTTAACCGGGCGATGCCCCAGCCGGCATGAAATTTTGTCATATTTTACCATCATTTTGTAGTTTGGTTTAACCAATAGGAATAAAATTTAGTCGGCTAAATCCCAAATTGCCAGCCCATCCTCGTTCATTCAGTATCCAGGTAGATACCCAACAGGGTGCTCCACGAGAAGGTGAGGATTGGACATTAGGCCAGAAGCCCTGGTCGATTCTCTGCATTCCTTTAAAGGATATGTGGAGGTCTCCTCTCAGTTATACAGCTTTGACTCTTTAGCACTCCCTTAAAGATGAAAATAGAGTATTAATTAAAGACAAAAAACAGATCATAAGAAATATAGAATCCTTTTATGCCAAGTTGTATGATGATTCCCAAAACTTAAAACCAATATGAAAACAAAAATGTAATATCCCAAATGAAAGAGGAGAAAATATGCCATGATATTTTAAAAGAAGAAATTCTTAAAGCAGGTGGTATACCAGTCATGACTTGTTATGTAAAATTTATACATTATACCTAGATAGAAGAGAATACCAAAGAGCTGAAACAATGCTCTCCTTATTACATTTTTTAAAAAAGGAAACAGAGAAGATATTAAAAATTTCTGCCCTATCAGTGTCCTTTCAACAATATACAAAAATCATTAGCAACAGAATACAAAACAGATTTTTGCCAACTGCTAGCAGCACTAATCATAGATATGTGATAAGACAAATGAATACCAAAAACCCCTTTATCTGGCATTCGTAGATTTTGAAAAGGCATTTGAAATCAGTTTCAACATCAGCTATTTCAGGCACTTAAAAATCAAAAAATTGGAAAAACTTACATTGATATACTTAGTCACATATATAAAAATTCAACTGCAACTTTAAAATCAGGAACATATGAAAGTTATTATAAAAAATGGAGTTAGACAGGGAGATGTCATTTCACCTAAATTATTTATAGCAGCCCCAGAAGAAATTTTTTTTAAAACCTAGATTGGAAAAATAGAGGAATTATGGTAAATGGAAAAGAACTAAATCACCTATGATTTGCTAATGATACTGTTCTTTTAAGAAACCCTAGAAGAACTTCAACAAATGATCACTGTATTGAATGCAGAAAGTAAAAAGAATTAAAAATGAAACATCAGGAAATTGATATAGTAATCTCCTATGTTTACCTAAGACAAAAGATTACAGTAGAGTGTGACTGTAAAGAAGAAACTATGCATAGAATTCAACTTGGTTGGAGAGACTTTGGAAAATACCATAACTTAAAGGACATATCTGCCTTAAAAGAAAAATATTTGGCAGTTGAATACTTCTGGGTAGTGAAACAAGGACTTGGACTAAAAAATTAACCAACAAGTTGAAAATAACCCAGAAAAAAATGGAAAGATCATTACTCTGTATTACCATTCTAAATAGAAAGTACAATTCTTGGATCAGAGCTCAGACTAGGGTGATGACATTCTAATAGCAGTTAAAAGATCCAAATGACAAGGCAGGTCATATTGCAAGATCCTATCCTATCCCAATGGCTTTAACAGGCCTTTAAGGCCCACAACCTTCCAAGCATGCTTGGATATCGTAACCGAAATACGAGGATAGAATGGTCACTCCTATGCCTCAGGGTATTCTTGGCTGTATCCCTGTGTGTTCACGGGGCCGGTTTGCCTGCTTGCGGGATGAAAAACACCAGATAAACTGGCAGAAAAAACCCTACTGCCCGTGCCCAAGACTGGCTAACTTGGCTATGGCTGAGGAAGATCCTTCAGCTCCTCACGTCTCTGACGGGAATCAAACCTAGGACACTCCTTCCCCAGGCATATGGTTGCAAAGCGCAAAGCCACTAGGCTAACCGCGTGGACTCATATTGCAAGAAGTAACACTCAAAAGTTGACAAGGTTGATATCAGATCCTAGAGATGGAAAGAGAGCTACAGGAAGACCAAACTGATGGTGGGAGGATGAGCTTAAAGAGGTGGGAAGAACTCAATGTCATAGAAAGAATCAAGATAGTAGGATTTTGCTTGGCAGCAGACTAAAAAGAGGTAAAGTCTTGCAAGTGGGCATTCTATGGCGATTCAATTATTAGAGGTGTAGTAAACGAGAAGATGCACAAGGTTTGTTTTTCTGGAGGTAAAATGAATAGAGCGACTGAGGCATTAGATACGAGGAATAAGCAAGCAAAAGAGTTGGTAGTGGTAGTAAGAACAAATAATTTGACTGGTAATAAGGAGAACGTACAACTGGATATCAGGAGGTTGTGGAGAAGGATAAAAGATAATAGTTTGATAAGAAAGGTAGTCAGTGTGTTGCCCAGGTATGACAGTGATGAGATGAGGTGGAGAGCCAGAATTATGAATATGTTAGCAGAAATGTGTGAAGACAAAGTAGGCAGTTTGTTAATGTGTGGAAGGAGTTGAAGGATGAACTGAACTGTGTAGAGTGACAGACTGTATTCTAATGGTTTTGGTATGAATCATTTGGAGAGACTGCTGCTGGAAGGGGAGAGCAATGAGTGCAGAGAATGAATCTGAGCAAGAAAGAAGGCAATGTGAAAGAGTGGAAGGGTAAGGAAGGAGAGATTGAAGTGGTGTTTATGAACAAAGAAGTTGGTAGCATGGGTACAGAGAATGAGAAGTATACAAGACAAACAGAAAAATGGAGACTTAGGATGAACAGTGGAACACAGCATGAGAAAGACTGATGCTCAAAGAGGATGTAAATGTGTGTATAGATGAGAAGGAAGTGGGATGGCCCAGGAGGTAGAGAAAACAGTTGGATTTGAAGGTTTTTCTGGATGAATAAAGAGAAAAAGAAATGGCTTGAAGAAGTCACACCTAAAAAAAGTGGCATCAGAGAATCTTTTTATAGACCCAAGAATGAGCTGTTATATTTGTATATAAATACTAGAAGTATCAGGAAAAAAAAAAAAATTAAATTGTGGTAATGATTGAATTTGTGCACCCAAATCTTGTTGGAATATAGTGAGATATAGTTGATGAGGATAACATCCTGACAGGAAAACAGAGATGGAAGGCATGATGTTTTTCATGAAGATAGAAAAGGTAAAAAAGGGAGGTGAAGTGCTACTGATGATAGAAAAGAGTTATGTCCATATAAGGTAGAGATGAAAGGGGAAAATAGTGGCAGTGGTTTGAAGCAGTATGGTGTGAGCTAGAGGTTACAATAGCATGAAATATTAGTCAGTTGTTGCTATAGATCTGATAATGTGGAAGGTAGTGACCACCATGAAATGTATAAGCAAATTAGTCAAGCAAATAAGAAAAGAGTGATCATTATGTTTGATTTTAATTATGGCAATATAGAATGGGTTGACAAGATAGCAACTGGAAGTAAAGAAAATGAGTTTTGAGTTTGAGGGACAACTACCTCAGACAGTAATAATAAATTTAGTTTAATCCTTTATCCAAGTGTGAGCAAACAAAGTTTGCGCCTGAAAGTATCTTCAGGACTGGGATAAGTTGGTACAACACCGGGCAACTCGTTGCAAAGGTGGAGCAAGCTAACATCACTCCTATCTCAGTATCTCCCATAATGCAAAACACATCTCCTTGCAGATATGTATAATGTTATGCAAGGGAAGAGCCACTACCCAGACTAGTTTCGATCTTTATTGAGGTCTCATTAGTGGGAGCCAGGCCCAAGTGGAGATACCAGGCAGAAGCATTAGCAAGGTCTTCTCTACCTATAGGAGTTGCCAAACGGTGTGCCACCTTTTTATTAAATTACTCTGGATTTAGAGAAAGATGTTGAAAGTTTATTTTTCACTTGGTTAGACTATAATAAATTTAGTTTAATCCTTTATCCAAGTGTGAGCAAACAATGTTTGCATCTGAAAGTATCTTCAGGACTGGGGTAAGTTGGTACAACACCGGGCAACTCATTGCAAAGATGGAGCAAGCTAACATCACTCCTATTCCAGTATCTCCCATAATGCAAAACACATCTCCTTACTTTTGCAATGAGTTGCCCAGTGTTGTACCAACTTACCCCAGTCCTGAAGATACTTTCAGGGACAAACTTTGTTTGCTCATACTTGGATAAAGGATTAAACTAAATTTATTATAGTCTAACCAAGTGAAAAATAAACTTTCTACCGCAGACAGTATACAACAGAAGGCATGTGAGGATTGAAGGGTTTTGGAATTGATCATCTCATCATAGGATATCATTATGAGATGTCAGATCTCTCTCTCTCTCTCCAGTTGGTGAGAGTGATCATGAAGCAATTATCTGGGTGGTTTTCAGACTTCTGTGATGAAAGAGTATACATGGAACTAAGAGGGAGGCTGATGATTATGAGATGCTCAGGAGACATCTTACACCTGTAGCATTTAATGGAGTGTTGGGCAGAAAAGTAATGTGTAAATATATTTCAAGGGTCAGAAGGTTAAATAAAGTAGGCAAGAAATGGATGAACGAAGAGATTAAGCATGCAGTACAAAGGGCATTACGGAGGCAACAGAAGATGAGTGGTAATAATTAATTCCGTGAGGAGTACAGGGAGGACGACTCGGTTGTTAAGGGTAGCAAAAGTGCAGTATGAACAGCAGTCAGCTAATGAAGTCAAAAAAAAATCCAAAGGGTTCTTTCAATATATAGCCAAAAAAAAAAAAAAAAAAAAAAAAAAAAAAAAAAAAAAAAATCATAGCAGGTTTTTTTTACAATGTTTGTCTTCAATTCAGTTGAAGATGTTCAATAGCATACCTGTCACTATTCTTCCTGATTTCCTAACAAGAACAGTGCCAGCTAGCAATATGGGACTGTGCAGTAGTAGCCAATGTAGAGCATAATTTGGTTGAGCAATGTCAAAAATTACCAGTGTACTTTTTATTCAACATCCATTCTACATAAGGTGACAAATGAAACTGGGAGCCAGAAGTTAGTCAACTGACCACATTCCTCATGGACTATGTGGAGATCTTCACACACCATATAATTTATTCATAAAGTTCAATGTTCAAAAAGATTAGATCCCTAAAGAAATTCTGTTGTATTTTTAATTTATTTACACTTTCTTTCTTTTTCTTTTGTGGCAACCTACATTTTCTGCTAGATGAAGAGTCAGAAGTTCTGTTTTAGATTAGTGTTCTCTTTGGCAGAATGTTTAATTATGTTCAGTTAAGATACTATACATGTTTGATTCACCATTTAAAAAAAAAAATGGAACAGAAAAGAATGACTTCACAAACCTGCATATTATATCTTTGTTCCTTCATAGCAGTATCATTTTTGGTAATTTTCTTCATTAAAATGTACTAGTTATGCAAGAACAAATAAATGGAGTTCTCACATAGTATATTTCATTTTGCTATGCCCGAATGTCTTCAAATGAACCAAAATGGCAAGAAAAAATGTAAGCATTTGACAATAGTCTCTTCAGTAGTATGGGGGGGGGGGCTTCAAAGCCATTAGTTTAACAATTAAATGCATTTTTTTTTTTTGCTATCTGAGTACTACCATATTGTATATACACATATAAGGTGAATTCATTTCAGTAGTGTTCAACTATTAATCCATTATAGCTATCACATGTGATATAAAGCAATAACATTCAAATTCTATTATTGCATAAAAAAGAAAATCAAGAACTTACAATCGCCTTGACAGATAAGAGGACCAAGGGTATAACGTCCTTTCTTTTCATCTGTGGTAGATCCAGTATCACCAAATCTAAGCTGCCTTACTGGAAGATACTCCTTCTGTGTAATATCACCCTCATCAACAAGCCATCCTCCAACTTCAGTGTCACAATTGCACCATTTGTTGGGATCCCTGCAATTCCCAAATAGTCCACAGTTGCATTTATATGAGCCTGGCAAGGAACCACCCCAGTAATCCATTTTTTGGTTATTTCTGCTCACCCACCATGAAAAAGGTTCAAAGGAGGTGATGCCCTGAACTGGGAGAGGGGAAGTAAAAAAAAAATAAAAATAAATAAATATATATGAAAAAAATGAAATTATAATTTTCAGAAAAGAGAATGGAAACAGAAATTAATCATTTAGGAAGATAGGTAAACATAATATATTAACATTTCTATTCACAGGAATAGTTTTTGAAATTTTTTTTTACTTGGTTATAAATTAAAGATGCCAAGAAATTATATTCTTGTTTAATTCTTTATCCAGGTATAAGAAAACAACTTTCTTTGCTTCCATTTGGATAAGAGAGTAAACAAGAATATAATTCCTTGGCATCTTTAATTTAGAAATATGTCTGTTGTAGTGGATAGTAGCAATGCACGAGTTGGTTATAAATGTTTATTATAGTGAGAGCTGAGTACAAACCATTTCCAAACACCAATAAAATCATATAGGAGAAAAAATTTTAAGATTATTCTAAATACTAAGGAATATTGCATAAGAGGTACTCTTCAAAAGTTCTCAGACTTGCTACAAATGATACACAGCTGGCAGAAATAATTACTACCACCAGATATTGTTACATTGCTTCATTATGATGCCATTATAGATTTAAGTATTCCTGCATATAAATACAGTTTGCTCTGTTGTTTACAGAGCAAACTGTATTCATTGTCATTGTCACATTCGAAGAAAATTGGGAAAATCAAGTAAACAAAGAACATGACTAACTTCTTTAAGTGTGAAGAAATTATGAATCAGGAGCTTATTCTTGCAAGCCAAACCAACTACCTATATTATTACTTAACTATCTTTAGGCATTTAAAAGAAATGTTCACCAAATATTACCAGAAGACAGTGGCACATGTCTAGTTGCTTCATCATAATGTCCTGGAAATCACAATTTATGTAAAAGTTCTTGGAGGGTGCCAAGAATAACATGGCACCTTCCATAATCCTAGAATTGGTTCTCTCCAACTTATATGCAAACAAATTATTATTATTTGTATTATTCTTACATGACACCTCGAGGAAGTCCAAAGACTCATCTTAGGGAGGGCACCTACTCTACAACTCTTTCTCCACCACTCAATTCACCAACGCCAACCACCACTGTATAGAACAGACCTCAATGGGAAGCTCACTCTCTCCCATGCTCTTGAGAAATTTTTATCTGGAACATTTAGAGGAAATCCCATTTTCCTCCATACAGCCTCAGCCTTCCTTTTGAGTGCTATGCTCCATACAGCCTGAGCCTTTCTAACAAAAATAAATAATCCATGTCCCCTGATAAACTTCACTACAGAAATAGAAAAGGATAATAAACTAACATTCCTAGATACATTGCTCTCCTTCAGATCAACTATCTCCAGCTATTGTAAACCTATACAGGTCATTACATACAGCAGTCAGCTCACATCCTTACTTAAAAAATTAGAATCATAAAGCTATATTGCATCATACTTATTACTGTATAACACTACTCACAAGATCTCAAGCAACAGCATCCAATACATTATGCAACTGAATGACTTCTCAAAATGAACTTTACACAGTGTTTCTGATTCTAATCCTCCTCCAACAACAACCCTGAAACAGTATAGAGATCCCACGTCCATTTATTTCTGGCATTTCCTAACCAATTTCAAGAATCCTTAAGAAAAAAAAAATTTCATATATATATATTGCTCTTATATATATATAGGAGCAATAGGTCAAGAGACCTATAAGCACATCAGTACTGTGTGTGGGATGCATATGATGACTTAGACAGAAATTTACATATATATATTGTTAGATCTGAAACAGGCGACCTCACTTTAAATGATTATGGTCACCTTTCCAGAGTCTAACAGAAGATATCCATTAAATGAGCATACTTATCATTTGGCACAATTTAACTATATTTTAAAAGAAATAACTGGCAAATTAGAATAAGAACTGTTTGTATTGTAGTTAGTGTGTTTATACTTTAATGTAATTGTAAGTCAACAAAAAGGGCTCACATGAGAGTATTATCAGTGAATTTCTACACGTGAAAGAATGCCAACAATTTGGTAAGAAGGGGCAAAGGTTGCCCAATACTACAATAGCAGATTGTCTGCGGTTGCTACCTCTAAGAAAACATCAAGACACATGCATTCCCTGAATTGGAAAGCCCCATATGAAGAACGGTGAAGTCACCCAGTCGGGGACGAATCAGAAGGGTAAAAGAAGAGATCAAACTCGGAAAGGTGCCACTCTTGGGGAGCATATAAAACCTGCAACACAGAATTGAAACCCCCCCCCGTTTTGTTTGTTCCTGTATTCTCACTGTGGTCATCGTGATTCAGTTCTTATCTTTAAGAGCTGATCACCAAGAAATCCCAGTATGGCACCGCCACAGAGCACAGCAAATTTTGAACGCAGGCTGTCGGTAAGGAATAATATCGACGTAAATCCTTAGTAAAGAAAGCGAGCACCCTATCCAGGGAAAGCACGTGATTCCCACATGGCAACAGAACCTAGGCAGCCAGAACTTTGTAAGAAGGGAGGACGGAGAAAACCCCAAAAGAACCTGAGATGGTGTAGATAAGTACTTTTACATATTCTAACCCTTTAGAGAACTTGACTAACAAAAACGGAAGAAAGTGTAACTCGAAATTTATGATAAGGATAAGCATGAAGAATTATTATATGCGTGAATGACTCTATACCATTAGACTGAATTCTGTTAATTTAATGGAGATTCTGTCGTGACCTACTTGAGGGAGAAAAGGAATGCATTTCATAACATGAAGATTACAGGTGAGGTTGCAGGAGCAGATGAAGAATGAGCAGCCTAAAATTTCTAAGATAAGTAAGCCAAAATTATTGAAGATGGTGGATATTGTCCTGATCAAGTGTTTAACGCTGACGAATCAGGATTGTTTTGGAAGAAAGTATCTAGTTGAACTTACATTGCAAAGTCTGAGAAAAAAGCAAGTGGGTTTAAAGCAAGCAAAGATCAAGTAACGTTGTTACTTTGTAGCAATGCATCAGGGGATTGCATGTTGACACCCCTCCTAGTAAATCGATCTATAAGACCATGTGCTCTAAAAGGCAAAGATCTAAAACAGCTGCGTGTACACTGGATGGCTAATACAAGTCCTGGGTAACAACTGCTGTATTTACTGAATGGTTCTATAATTGCTTTGTAACAGAAGTGGAAACATATATGAAGCAAAAAGTACTCGATTTTAAAGTTTTATTAATTGTTGACAATGCACCAAGTCATCTGCATTTAGAACATCCATTTGTGCAGTGTTTTTTCTATCCAATATAACAAGCATTATTCAGCCATTAGATCAAGGCATAATTGCTACTTTTGAAAAATATTACATTAAACACACTTTTCAATTTATATTGGATAAACTAGAAAATGAATCATTAACAGTAACTGACATTTGGAAAAAATTTTCTATTTTGGACTGCATAAATCATGTTGCATCTGATATTGCTGAAACAAGACCACAAATTTTAAATGCCTGCTGGAAAGCAGCATGGCCTAGATGTGTTGCAAACAGTGCAACCATTCAAACATCTACATTATCAGCTGAAATCATTACTGTCCACCTTTACCACGAGTTGCCTCAGTCCTGAAGATACTTCAGGCACAACCTCTGTTTGCTTACACTTGGATAAAGGATTAAACTAAATTTATTATAGTCAAACCAAGTGGAAAAAAAATTTCCAACATCTTTCTCTAAATCCAGAGTAATTTAATAATAAGGTGAGACACCTTTTGGCAACTCGTATAGGTAAATATGACTTCTCCATCGCTTCCAACTTAGTATCACCACCTCTGGGTCTGGCTTCCACTGAAGAGACCTCAATAAAGGTCGAAACCGGTCTGGGTAGTGGTCCTTCCCTTAATGCATAGCATTATACATGTCTTCAAGGAGATGTTTTTTTTGCATTATGGGAGATACTAAGGCAAGGAGTGATGAGAGCTTGATCCACCTTTACCACGAGTTGCCTCAGTACTGAAGATACTTCAGGCATAACCTCTGTTTGCTTACACTTGAATAAAGGATTAAACTAAATTTATTATAGTCAAACCAAGTGGGAAAAAACTTCCAACATCTTTCTCTAAATCCAGAGTAATTTAATAATAGGGTGAGACACCTTTTGGCAACTCGTATAGGTAAATATGACTTCTCCATCGCTTCCAACTTAGTATCACCACCTCTGGGTCTGGCTCCCACTGAAGAGACTTCAATAAAGGTCGAAACCGGTCTGGGTAGTGGTCCTTCCCTTAATGCATAGCATTATACATGTCCACAAAGAGATGTGCTTTGCATTATGGGAAATACTAAGACAAGGAGTGATGAGAGCTTGGTCCACCTTTATCACGAGCTGCCTCAGTCCAGAAGATACTTCAGGCGCAAACTTTGTTTGCTTACACTTGGATAAAGGATTAAACTAAATTTATTATAGTCTAACCAAGTGGGAAAAACTTCCAAGAATAATGTAGATGAATTGCTTGTGGATAATGCCTTAAGTGATGATGATATTATTGGATATCAATTAACTTTAGATATTGTCGAAGATCCAGAAAACGATAGTGAAGTGGAAGAAAAACCTGTCCCCCGCCCTCACTGCAAATATAATTCGAGGTCTTGAACTGTGCAATAAATAGGAAAATCATTTTCTTGTTAATGACACAAATTCTGAATGAGCCTTTAAATTCCAACGTGAGCTGAAGAACTGTATGTTTGAATATCACAAGCTATATTAAAAATTAGTGAAATCATCATCATCGCAAAGTTTAATCACTGATTACATTGTCAGAAACAAAAAATCAGCACAAAATGAGGGTGAAGCTAATTCCGTTTGTGAAGAACCACTGCCTTAACCAGCTGACTATCTCTTCTGGTGATGAAAGTGATTTTGCACCAGTTCGCAAAAGTTGCGTTACAGAATATTGTCTAATAGCGATGATAATTCTGATGAAAAATTGTAAAAAAAAAATTCTTACTTTTCAATAAAATTAAATTAATAAAGCTTTAAAATCAACTCAGGCATTCTTATTTTCCTGAATTTTTATAAACTTTTTTTTATTTGATTTTGGGTTTATTTTAATTTATTGCTTTTAATTCATTTAATTTTGTGTGATTTTTTATATGCAGTTTTCTGTGGAACGTATCTACCACATAAAAAAAGATCCCGACTCTGTGTGTGTGGCTCCTATACACAAGAGGTCAAGAGACCTATAAGCTAATCAGTACTGTGTGTGGGCTGCAGATGACGATTTAGACAGAAGTTTGTCATCATCATCATCAAATTCCTGCCATGTACCCACAAGGGGTGTACAGGATATGATAGTCTACATGAAAAAAATATCATTACTAACTTCCTATCTACAATTTTCCTCCAAATCAGTCTGTTACTTGTCAAGACTCCAACATTATCAGATCTTATATTTCTATCGTCTAAGGCACTTCATACCGTATCAATCCACCTATATCTTGGTCTTCCTCTGGGTCGTTTTGCTGCTAACCTGGCAGAGAACACTTGTTTTGCTAGTCTTTCCTCGCCCATTCTATTTAAGTGACCATACCACCTGAGATGAGCTCTGCTAACGCATTCCTGGATGCTGACAATGTCAAGTTCTTTCCTAATATCCTCGTTTTTAATATGATATTGCCATTGATGCCATCTGTTAACACCTATAATCTTTCTCAGGACTCTCATATCTGCGGCCTCTAGTCTTTGGTCAAGTGTTTTACTTCTGACCCAGCTCTCAGATCCATAAGTTAAAACTGGTTTAAACACTGTCTTGTATACAGCTAATTTAGTGTTCTGACTAATTTCTCTCTTATTTCATATAAATTTATTCAATTGACTTCCCGCCATACCAGCTTTGCTGATTCTGTTGTCTATTTCTATATTTAAATTACCATCTTCAGTAAAAATCGTGCCTAAGTAGCTGAAATGTTTTACTTGTTCCACAGATTCTCCATTCACAACACAGTTGACATTTTCAATGATTCTGCCTATTTTCATTGTCTTTGTCTTTTTATTGCTGATCTTCATACCATATCTATTACAACAGCTATTCAATTTAGTCAGAGAATCTTGCAGACTTGTAGCGGATTTATTTAGAAGTATAACATCATCCGCATAAAGCAAAAAGCTGACATTAACATCTCCAATTTTGATATCATGTTTAATACCACTTTCCTTCATAATGTGATCCATATAGATAATGAATAACAGAGGGGCTAATGTACATCCTTGTCTCACACCAGATTTAACATTAAACCATTTCCTGTACTTCCTTCAATTCCAACTGCTGACTTAGAACTCAAATAAAGACTAAGTATTGCTTGATATAATGCCCCATTGACACCATATAACTGTAGCGTATTGAATAGCTTCTCTCTTGGCACCTTGTCATATGCCTTTTCCAAATCGATAAAACTTAAATACAGATCTTTGTTATATTCCCATCATTTCTCGACTATTTGTCGTAAAGTGAAGATCTGATCCTGACAGCCTCTGTTTGGCCTGAATCCAGCTTGTTCTTCATCAAGCTTTACATCTACAATTCTTCTCAACCGTTTCTCAAGTATACTTGCATAGATCTTGCCAGGAACACTCAGTATGGAAATACCTCTGTAATTCTCACATTCAGTTTTATTTCCCTTTTTATATATGGGTACTATGAGAGCTCAACTCCAATCATCAGGAATTCGTCCCTCTGTCCAGGCTTTCTGAACTATGCAGTGTAGCCACTCTAAGACTCTTATACCACCATACTTCAGCATTTCTGGTCGAATATCATCTACTCCAGCTGCCCTGCCACATTTCAAGCCTTTGATGGCTTTTTCTACTTCCAGTATGGATATGTATTCCTGACTGCATGCCTGGTCAGTGTTTTTTACCACTGTGCTGTCATCACTGCTTGTTTCATATAGCAGTTTTTCAAAGTAATTACTCCATACTTCAAGGATATCTTTTTCTCCAGTTTTCATGTCACCTTTATCATTTCTAACTGCTTTTACAGCACTCTTTCCTCCATTCCTAAGCTTCTTCAACAACCTCCAGAATATTTTGCCACCTTCTTGATATTTATTTTCTATATTCTTGCCAAAGTCCTCCCATGACTTTTGTTTAGCTAGTTTTACACAGTGTTTAGCATTCTTGCATTTGTCTCTATATTCTCTAAGAGCACAAGCTGACTTATTTGACAGGAACTTTTGATATGCTTTCTTCTTTTCCTTCACTGCCTCTTTAACTTCCTGTGTCCACCAGGGAGTTCTGATTTTTTTATCCTTACAGATAACCTCACCACATGCCTCTCTGGCAAAATCAATCAATGTTTTCTTCAGAGTTTGCCACTGAATCTCCAAGGTTTGATTCCTGTTCTCAAACTCTTTCATTTTTTCTTCAATAATCTTTGTGTATTTTAGTCTACAGTTCACATCTGAGAGCTGCTCAACTTTTATTTGCTTTAAAACTTTCTTACATGTTATTCTTTTCAATATGAAATTTAATTTTATCCTGCTCAAGACTAAATAGTGATCACTTCTAATTTCAAATCCTCTGTACACTCTAGTGTCCTGCCCCAGGGAGAAAACATCACTATCAACAATAACATAGTTAATGAGACTTTTCTTATTCCTAGCCTCTTCTCTCCATGTGAATTTGTGCACATTTTTATGTTGGAACATGGTGTTAGTAATAACCATTCCATGTCCTGAGCAGAAATCCAACAGATATTTGCCATTATTATTAGCTTTGCTCTTTTCTCCAAATTTTCCCAAAATATTTTTGTATGTCTCACAATCATTTCCTACTCTGCTATTTAGATCCCCAACAAGGACCAACTTTTCCTTTTTCATTGTGTCAGTTGCTTTTTCTAAAGCCTCAAAAAATTCCTCCACTTCTACCTTAGTAGAACCTTCTGTGGGACCATAGGCACAAATAAGTCTCATTGTCCAGTTCCCCATTCTCATATTTGCCCACATTACTCTACTTGAGACTGATTGCCATTCAAGAAGATTAGCCTCGTATTTTGTGTTGAATACTATGGCTACCCCTTCTTTACCTTGATTGTCATTGCCTGAATATAACATTTTGTATTTATTGCTCAGAAAGATCTCACCAGTTGTTGTCTTTTTTTGTTTCAGTCACCCTTATTATGTCGATCTGGTACTTATCTAATTCCTCAGCTAGCTCCATTTCTTTGCCATTCAGGCTTCTTACGTTGATAGTACCGATCTTTAACTCTGGTGATGTTGAGTTGGAGTTTGTTTTCAGATTTGTTCCAGTAGCTGACTTTTCGCTGTTCACCCTGGTTCCCTGGCGAAAACAATGGGGCGTTGTTTAACTGGGCGACGCCCCAGCCAGCATGAAATTTTGTCATGTTGTACCATCATTTTTTATTTTGGTTTAACCAATAAGAATACAATTTGGTCTGCTAAATCCCAAATTGCAAGCCCATCCTCGTTCGTTCAGTATCCAAGAAGATACCCAACAGGGTGCACCACGAGAAGGTGAGGACTGGACATTAGGTCAGAAGCCCTGGTCGGTTCTCTGCATTCCTTTTAAAGGCTATGTGGAGGTCTCCTCTCAGTTATACAGCTTTGATCCTTAAGCACCCCCCAGAAGTTTATTTATTTATTAATTATTATTTTTTCGCAATTGTTTGGGAATACTTCATAAGCAAGGCTGTGCCAGAGAACAGAGGTGTGGATGAAGTAAAAGATGAAGAGGAGAAGCAGGTTTGGTGTATTTGCAGTTGCACAGTAAAAGTATGCTGGTAAGCTGCCACTCTCGTATTAACAGGTGCAGCTAAAAGTGAAGGAATGATAGTTGCTAATTCACTGGAGCAGTGACCATGGAAGTACCTATAGAACAGATAGTGCTGAAACACTGCAACTGTGAGATAGAAGTTGAAGTGATCCCTCTATAAGAAAGAGGGATCATCAATTTAGCCTAATTGCTTACCTAGATGCTAAATGGACAGCATCTAGAATTTTAAGGGACGTTTTAGGTACATCACCCACAAACATGTGAGCAGAATTCTAAGCATGGGTAGATTTGCAATTTGTATATATACCCTCTGTCGAAAAAGAAACCGAACTTTTGATAGAAAATAAAACACAGGCTAATTATAATTATTCAAATCAATATACTCTCCCTCAGCTTCAATACAGCGTTTGGCACTGTCAATTGATTTGTTAAATGAGTTTTTTTTTTTATATCGGCTTTTGGGATACTGTTGAGGGTTGTGGTTACTACCACTTCAACATTTTCAATGGTGTCGTAACGCTTTCCTTTCATCAGCAAATGAAGTCGGGGGAAGAGAAAGAAGTCACAGGGTGCTAAATCAGGTGAATAGAGCGAGTGATCCAACATACAAACTTGGTTTTTGCTCAAAAACTGTTTCACAATGTTTGGTGCATTATCGTGCAAAAGTGACCAGCTGCCTGCATCACGATATTCATGCCACATGCAATGAATTCATGCTACCAATCGCTTCAACACTTTGAGATAAAACTCACCATTGACCATTTAGCCAGGTGGAACGAATTTTTTTGTGGATAATGCCCTCGGAATCATAGAAACAAATCAGAATTGTCTTTACTTTTGACTTCCAAGCGACTTTTTTTTCAGATGCCCCTCTTCTGGTGGCCTCCACTCAGCACTCTGGCACGTTGTTTCGGGCTCATACTCAAAACACCACATTTCGTCACCAGCAACGATCGTTTCAAGGAAGTTTGAGTCCTTACGAGCAGTTTTAATGAGGCCCTTGCAGCGTTCAATTCAATACATTTTTTGGTTGTCGGTCAACTTGTGTGGAACAAATTGCGAATTCAATTTATGAAAGCCCAAACTCTCGGTCAAAATGCACAGTTGATTTTGGAATCCCCAATTCATCTTCAATCAATCTCATGGATGATTTCGGGTTTTCTTTGATGAAATCAGGCACTTTTTGGATGTTACCTTCACTGAGTCCAGTTTTTTGACGGCCCGGCTTTTCATCGTTCTCAAGCGTCTCACAACCACTTTGAAATCACTTAAACCACTCATAAACTTGAGTACGGGATAAGCATTCATCACCGTATGCTTTTTGAAGCATTTGATGCGTTTCGGTAAAACTTTTACAAGTTTAACACAAAAGTCAATTGCAGCTCTCCGTTTGAAACTCATTTTCCGACCGTTAGTCAAAACGCAGTCACGCTTGCCACTATAACTCAGCTTCTAATGAAACAACCCTAATGAAGATTGCTGCTTTCGACAACAAAAAAAAATACAACAGGTGGCACTAGTTTCTTCTAATTTTAAAAAGTTCGGTTTCTTTCTGGACAGAGGATGTAGTTAAAAGTTGGTTGGATGTAGTTCAGTTTCTTGAATGCTGAGGAGGCTATTGATGTGATGTGTTTATGCCAGGAGAGACTGGAAGTAAACGTTAGTCCAAGAAGAGAGATCTTATCTTGTCTAATGATTTGTGTGCAACTAAAAGGTAAGGGTAGGTGAGATGGGATTGAGATCTTTTGTGAAAGAAAAAGGCAAGACTATTTTGGTAGCATTGAACATGACAAGGTTATCTTCGCTCTAACGAAGGATAGTATGAAATTCAATATATAAAGCACTGGTTGTAGATAATAGATGATCCTGTAGTCTGGGATGTATTGCATGGTTTGTCAATGGAATGCCATCTCCTAACATGACTCGCAGAGAATGACTAGAGAGAAAGCTGGTTACCCAATTACAGAGGGTGAAAAGGGAACCAAAGGATGGCAATTTGTCAAGTAGACCATGATGCCACACGTTTGAAGGCTTTTGGAAATGTCAGGGACAACAGCACAAGTTTCTCCGAACCTTTCCATGGCATGTAAATTCCACTTAGTGACTACATTTTTCATTCAAGAAGCTTTCTTTTTGTTTTCCTTCTTCTAAACAATCTCTACTTTCTCTGCATGGTGCTACAAAGTTCCTTGTGGTTGTCACCTTTCCTATTTCAGATAAACTGGAGGTTCTGTGGATAAAAGAGTATGAGAACTCTTACATCATAAATAAGAAATTCGACTTAGTATAACATGGAACTGACAGAATCTTCTGGTCTAAAACACACTTATTCCATCAATGCTGCTTAAAATTCTAATGTTTATTTAATAAGGAGAGAGTATATAAATAAGAGTATATAAAAGTAATAAATAAATAAAAAAGTTTTTTCAGAACTTTTTTATTTATTTATTTTTTTTATTTATTATAAAGGCCAATGATGTGAGAACAGACAAAATACTTTAATACCTGTACTGAGGTTGAAAGTGGCTCATCATAGGCCACGGTACATGTCCTGTAAAGAGAGTGTGCTGTGCAATATAGGATAATAGGACAATGTGTATGAAAACAAGAATACAATTTCTTGTTCAATATAATATACTTTCCGATCATGCAAAGAAATCTGCTAAGACAATTCAAATGTATCACTTTTTTACACCACTCTGTATAAATATTGTCAAAATTATATGCAACATTCTAAAAATCATGTGAAATTTGATCATTTCCTTAATGATTAATATGGAATATATCTGAATTATTGTAAAATGTTTAATTAATCTTGAACGATATGATCAATTAAATGTAGGAATGTTTGCATGTGTTAACATGCAAGAATATACATACCTGGGGTGTTAAAGAGTCGTGCATTCAAACAGTCATATCGAAGACTCTGTTTGCAATTATAGGATCTATTCACTAATTGTACTATTTGTTCCATATCAGCATTATATAAAATATCTTGGATAAAACTGCCTGGTTTATTAAATCCCTTAACTTCCGTAGGTCGCTCATTCTTGTGGTGCAGTCTTGTTATTGCTGGGCTTGCATCTAATAGAATAAAGTTATATTAAACACTGTTTTTTTTCTCCTTTTTTTAACATTCATACATAATAGTATAAAGGTACAACCAACTATCACTATAGTAAACTCACAGGAACTAAAGAAATAGTTTGTTGCAGCAAATAGTTTGGTTGAGCAAATTTCATTCAGAATAGATGCTATGGGAACTTAAGGTGGGACTCTTTTTTTGGTAGTTTATTAATGACTGAATTCACTATAGTGGTGTTCGAAATGAGTGTGCACTGTATGCATATCTTTATTCAATTTAATTATCTGTTCTAACAAACACTTGAGAAGAGTTTGCTTTACTCTAATGTTATGATATGAAAGATGGTTTGAAGAGGAAACAATTTAGTGTTGTTTCCTCTTGTCAATTCTAGTCACTGACAACAAGAATTTTTATCAAGAATTTTTTCTGCTGATTTTTGGCAAGTAATTTTGACTCAAAGAAGAAGAAACTTGCACTTTTAATCCCACATCTAGCAAAAATCGAATGCAAAACATAAGAATAACACAGCCTCAATGACAAGATTTAGTGATCAGCTGTTTACTGATTTCTAAAAAGTTAGGACATAGAGATGAAATAAGCCATAACCACAGTAAAGATATTTTACTAAAAATATACTATGAACATTTGGCATTTTTAATAAAATATACTTACTGTAGTTACATGTTTTCTTTATTTCAAAGAATTTCCCAGTTCTCTTTCTCTCTCTCTTTTTCATCCTTCAAGCCAATCCCAAAATCTAAAAGGCTAAGATTTCCTCCTACTCTTTTTGAGGTAGGAAGAATATTTTCACTTGAATAGAGAGTAAATTATGCTCAATTATATTCTTGAGAAAATTAAGTCACTTCACATCGCCTTACCCTAGCATTCAATAATAGCACACTTCCTTTCAGATGTGTATATACTGCTATGCTATGCTGGAAGGGTCACTACATAGACCTGCTTCAACCTTGGAAGTCTCATCAGTGGATAAGTAATTTCCAAGATGTAAGTAACAAAATGGTGCATTGCCACATTTTATAAATACTCTGATAAGAGTTATAGCAAGTAGCCTGAGACAAATTTGAGATTTAGTGTATGCTTTAAAGCTATAGAAATCAATACCCACTTTGCTTCACAAGATTTCTCTCAGGAATGGAAGATACTAAGTATATATCCATTCCATATATTCAAAACAACTCAAGGGTGAGAGAAGTTAAAAAGAAATTCAACCTGCACTAAACACATAAACCACAAATGGACAGGTGTGTGTGTGTGGGGGGGGGGGGGAAGTAAAGGCATTCTTCTCAAGATAAATAAGATAGATTCCATGACTGCAATGATGGCTACACTTTAGAAGTTTGAGATGCTGATGGAACTGATGACCTGCCTACCACAAAGTGTAGCAAACCTAATTTCAATCAAGTCCAGTCACCAAATCTGTATCTTCACAACAAGAAGACATGTTGGTAAGCCCAAATATATTCAGCCAATAATTACCAACATTTCTTCTTTTTGAGGATACAGATTTAAAATGATTATTTTACAGAGTAATCAGTCTGTAAATAATCATTTCACAATATACAGCCTCTCCCTGTCAAGTCAACTCTGTCTTCCCATGCAGCAGCTGTTTCTACAAAACAGCTCTGGTAAACCTAGCAAGCATTAGGCTGCAAAAGCCTACCTTCATTGTTAGAGGATATGCCAACTAGACTCATTAGATTTCATATTACCTTCATTGCCCAATGAAAAACCACCACCTGGCTTCGTGGCAGCCTGAAGCAGCAAATGCAATGTTTTGTTTCCAGAGCAGTTTCTGTTTCCCCCCCTTCTCCATGCAGCATGAATGCTACTCTTCAAGAGCATGCCAAACATACCTTCAGACTCAAAACCTCCTCTACTTCAACGAAGCATCAATGGTGCCACAGGCTGCTGCCAAATACTACATGGGACTGAATTTGTCAATAACGAGTCAGCAAGTTTCCTTTTCAAACTGGCACAAACTTTACTGCTATGCACTCTGACTTTTGATGGAATCTACATAGGCGTATGTGGCATGCACTGTCGAGACTACATTATGGCATGGAGACTAGTCTCTCTCTCACTCACCACATGCCTCATTCTTTCCTTCCATTCAATGTTAAATAAACCAATAATGAATTATAAACGTTTACAGTGATACTGTGACTAAATTAAATCTCGCTCAAAACCAATCCCAACAAAAATACCAAGCACAATATACAAACTGCCACAAAAAAACTCCCTTTCACATCTACTTCATCAATATCACTTAGTTATCCAGACCAGACTTACTCTTGTAAGAAACACAAACTGCAGGTACATCAACCACTACTGATGTCCAAATTACACACTTCACAAATTCTTTTGTGATAAGGGTTGCATCTATGCCTTGGCAAGATCTAATATCACTTCATATTGCTTTCCAGAGAATGGCTAATTTAGAATCTTCTGTTTTTTATTTCCTCTTACTCCAAGTTTCCTTGCACTATTTAGTAATATTTGTCTGATGCATTTACCAGTCTCCAAACTCCAAAAACCACTCTGACCAACAAAGCTCAACCAAAAGCTTCCAAACAGCTGGACAGGTTGACTCCATCTGGCTCCCTTTTCCAATACCACTAACCAAGCTGTTTGAGAAGCAAAAGTCTTTGATATATGCAGTGATCTAACAAAAATCATACATCTAACTCCCTGAATTCCTGATAATACTATTCACTCTTCCAATACTATTGATCTCTTTTTAACTATTTCTCCTTTCAGTCACCACTAGTGGACATGTAGAAATGTGGTGTCACTCTTGGCATTTCCAGAGCTTTAAATTATCAATATAGCATCAAAATCTACTAAGCAAAGTGCTATCATTTGGTCTACCTGCCACCATCTGTAACTTGGTCAACTTTCTCAGTCACTTCCAACTTCATCACCAATGTAGGAGGGCTTCAGGGCTCTGGTCTATCAACTATCCTCTTCCTACTACACATAAATGACCTACTCTCAATCACCACCAATGCTATTCACAGCTCTGCCAATGATGGTACTCTCCATTCATCCTATTCCTTCAAACAATTATCCCAGGTCTCAAGAATTAAAGCAATTTCCATACCATCCTTCAATGGAATGAGGACAGTCTGATCATCTTCAACGCCACCAAAAAGCAGTATTGTCAACGGAAAATTTCTCTTGGAAAAGGAATTTCATCTCACCTATCCTCAGTAATACATTGATTCTTATTTTTTTGAAGTGTTTCATTCTTTCTTGAATAATGTTTGTATAGTTGAGTCCATAGTTTACCTGTACAAGCTTTAGCATTATGAAAATTGGAGTGGAGGAAATCAGCATTTAAAGAAAGAAAATCAAAAAGTTCAAGATAGCTACTAGCATAAGGAGAGCAATAGAGACAGCATATGAATTTGAGAGAATGAGACAGATTTTCAGTCAGATGATGATAAAAAAAAAAAACATTCTAAATTTGTAACTCTTTAACTTGGAATACTAGAGGAAACATATGCTGCACAAGTATCACCTTTGATAGGTAGAGTCAAAGAGAATTGTGAACAAGTTAAGTAATGACAGAAAGAGCTGAGATCTGAATTTCATGGGAAATGTAGATGTGATTTTGTTGATTGCAGCTGGCAAAATGTTCTGGCTATTGAAAAGCTTAGAAATGGGGGAAAGAGTATTGTAAAAGGAATCCAAGATAAGGACTGAAGATAAGGATATTCTAGATGTCTGGAGATTAATTTGAAAGACTTAAATGAAACAAGAACTAACAGAACAGTCACAGAAAATTTTGAAGTGAAATGAAAACAGGAGTACATATCAACACATTGAGATAGAAAAAAAAAAAAGCCTTCAAAAATTTGAAATGTGAAAAGGCAGCTGGAGTAGATTATATTCAACTATATTCAGAATTGCTCAAATATGGAGGTATATAAGTTTTGCAATAGTTATACTGAATAATTCAGAGCCTGGTCAGAAGGTCAAATTCCAGATCATAGGAGTAGAGTTCTACTAATTCCCATGTGTATAAAAAAAGGGAATAAATTTGAATGTGAGAATTAAAGAAGAATTTCTCTAATTAAAATAAAAAGCCAAAAGGCTAGTTTTCTGGCAAGGAATTTCTCTATTAAGTGTTCCAGGTAAGATTTATATAAGAATATATGAAAAGAGGTTTAGAATGAATGCAGAAAGAGAAACTTGGAGAACAAACTAGATTCAGGCCAAATAGAAGTTGTCAGGATCAGATTTTCATTTCATGACTAGTTGAGAATTCATGGGAGTATGACAAGGATCTGTACTGAAGTTTTATATCTCTGGAAAAGGCATACAACAAGGTGCTCAGACAAGAGCTTTTCAAAATACTGCAGTTATATGGAGAAAATGGAACATTATACAGGGCAAACCATAGTCTTCATTTAAGTTATAAATCAGCAGTTAGAATTGAAGGAAATACTGGAAGATGGATTGATGTAAAATCAGGTATAAAACATGGATGCACACACATTATGAAAGAAAGTGGAATTAAACCTGATATTACAATTGGGGATGTCAAGCTTAGATCTTTGCTTCATGCAGGTGATGATGTACTCCTAAACACATCCAGTGCAAGTCTATATGATCCTCTAACTAAATTGAATAACAGCTGCAACAAATTTGGTTTGAAAATCTGCAATAAAAAGACCAAAACTATAAAACAAAAACTTCAGCTGCATTCTAAATGGATAGCCTATAGAACAAGTAAAGATTTTCAGTGAAGATGGCAAAATAAATTTGAAAATGAGTAACAGAAGCAGCAAAGTTGGTATAGTGGGGAGCCAACTGAACAAATGGAATAAGAGAGAAATTAGCCAAAACTCTGAAGTAGCAGTATACAAGGTTGTGTTCAAACAACTTTTAAGTTATGGATTTGAGAAATGGGTTAGAAATAAAATACCTGATGAAAGATTAGAGACCACATATATGAGAGTTTTAGAAAAATGAGGGACCTGAACAGATGGCATCATAGTAAATATGAAGACATTAGGAAGGAATTTAACAATGCATTCAAGAATGTGTGAGCAAGACTAATCTAAGATGGCATGGTCACTTAAATAGAATGGAAAAGATTAGCAAAACAGGTGTTTGATGTCAAGATGGCAAGAAAAACACCCAGAGGAATACCAAAGTCCAGGTAGATTGATTCAGTCAGACGTGTGTTTAGAAGAATGAAATGTTAGCTGTGACAATATTCGAGATTGTTGCTAGGAGATTAATAATAATGTAAATTTAATCATGTAGTGCTGTTATAATAGCCTGACCATGTTTTGAGGAATCATATTAGCAAATTGATGAGTTAAGTCACCTGTCCTTGAAGATATTAATGTTCACAACTCCAATTAACTTTTCTTTTTTGTGATCCAGTATAAACAGATGGCAAAGATTTGCCCTGTCATGGACAAATATTTGTCTATATTATCACAGATCTCATAGAAATTGTTCACAAACCTACCAGAATAGCAGTCAACTTTCACCACTCAAACACTACTTTCTTTTTTGGGAAATGTGTAATCATATTAAGTATACTATGGATGTTGCTTATCATGTAGACAATTCAGATGCAATCAAATGTTAATTTTTTTATTGCATGAGAGGACACTCACACAGTCATCCACATTCACATGTTGTTTGGCATTATAAGATTGCCAAGTGGGATAAATCCTTGTGATTTCTATTTCACATTATTTTGATTACCGATTTCAATATTTTGACTGGAAACAGTATTAATGAAACAATTTTTATTGGTATGGAAACATTCATTCCCCATTAATTTTCATCCCTTATCTTAAGTCTTGGTTCTTCAAGAAGCAAGAAAAGGCTATACAAAAATACTTACTTTCTTTTTTTATGCTAACGGTTGAAACAATTGCAAATTATGAATTCATCCAGAGCTCTTGCTCTACAAAATACCACGCCTACTGTTTCCTACATCAACAATCTTCGCCAGTTGACTGCAAATCCAATCCAGTTTTGATGACGACCATACACTGTATTACAAATCAACAAAATATCCAGAATATCTTCCATGATTCTGCTATATATACTCTTGTATCTTGAACCAGCACAGAGATATCACTGTCAACAACAGCACAGTCAACAAGACATTTGTGTTCATCTTTATTTTGGAACATGGTGTTAGTGATGATTAGCATGTGTTCTGAACAGAAATCCAGCAGATATTTACCATTATCACTAAAAAAGAAATTTTCACATTTGATGGCCATAGATGATGTATGATCAACGGACATCAAATGTGAAAATGTTACACTCCCAAAACCCATACATCACCGGGTTTTGGAGTGACGTCTTCTGCTAGAAGAAGTGGCAGGGTTGCAGATGCCCTTTCCATACAGAGTTAATAGGACAGTCATAAACATCCATGCCCATGGCAGGATTTGAACCTGCAGCCTCTTGGCTGGAGAGCAGATATGCTAACCACTCAGCCAACCAGGTTGGCCCCATTATTTAGCTATGTATTTTTCTCCACATTTTCCCAAAAATGTTTCTATTCATTTGGCATTCCTTTCCTACTCTGTTATTTAGATCACCAACAAGAACTAGCTTTTAATTTTTGTTAGCTACCTTCTTTCATGACTCAAAATAGTCTTGTTTTAGTAATGTTAGTTACACCCAGGTGGTACTTCTAGTTCTGCCAGTTCCCATGATAATGCCTATCTTCAATCATGCTGATAATGAATGTGAGTATTTGTGTAAGCATCTGACTTTTCTCTGGTTTGCTGCTGGAGTGTTGCCTAACTGAACAAGGAGCAATGCTCCAGCTGGTGAGATATTAAAAGTTATTATTATATATGAAATATATATTAATAAGAATTTTTTTAAGTCAGTTTAAAAAAAAATAAAGAGACAGTTACATGGAAATTCACACGTAACAGGAAAAGGATCCAGAGGTCCACTGCCATCAATATCGATATATATATCTGTATTTCTTGTCACTGGATTATTCATCTTGTAAGCTTCACATGAAAGAGGACTACGAGCTGAAATAAAGAGCAGAAAAATACATGAAAAACAAAAATCTTTTAGAAATGAAAACAACTTGTATCCTAAGTCAATTGCTGATTTCACCAACAATAAATGAATAACTTACATGAACTGATAGTTACAACCATCACATGCAAAGGAACACCAAGGATACACTTTAATGATGAAGCACTCTTGATGTTGAATAGAAGTGAGCACTTCAAAATATGCCAATGAAGTTCTTCAATCAAAATAGTCTAAGACAAGTTCTTACATAACAGGGGCTATGGCTAGAGGCATAGCTCCTGTTAAAGAACAGTAACATGTAGAATACTGTATGTCAGGTGGAAATCAGTGGTTGCTAATAATATTTGTACTGAAATAAAACTCCCTTTTGGTGAATAGGGGATTCCAATAAGATTTCAAGCATGTGGTTCAGCAGAGTTGGAGAAATATGCTGCATAGGAAAGGGAGAAAGACTCCTATAGATGGTGGTCATCTGGATGACAAATGTGTTTCATAACATTATTACCAAGTTACAATAAATTACGTCACTGTAAAATGAATTAAGATGTATATTCTCTTTTTCCTTTGTATGTAATGTGGTTCTACTTGTGCTTTCAAGTTACACATTAACTACGGATGATAATACTGCTAATTACCATAAATGATATGAGCACAGAACAACGCTGAATTATCACAAAAGAAATAAATATCTTAAAAAAAAATATTTGCATCCTGATTTTACCCATGGAAGCACTTATGGAAAGTGCTTCCATGAGTAAAATCATGAAAGCACTTTCCATAAGTATGCAATTTCACCAAGGAGTACCACCACTACAAGTACTACTACTGTAAATAAAAAGTACATGAACAAAAGATTTCAGCAGTGGAATCACCAGTTCATGCTACAAACTCTTGCTTGATACTGTGAACTTGTATGGAACATATTATTCAAGTGAATTTCCATTAGAACAGAAATTATGCTATTGAGATTTGGTTAGGAGTGCTTTGTTGTTTCTTTCTGTAGTATGTTGTCACAAGTGAATTTGCAATAATGGTACCTGTACGGTGAATTAAATTTATTATACATCCAACAAGGACCAGCATGAGCTCTGGATATCTGGAAAACATATTCAATAAAGTGTAAAAAAAATCACTAAAGTTAGAAAAAAATCAGTAAAAATCATTTCCCTCTGTTAAAACAATAGTTATTTAGTGTAAATCTGTCATTAAACCAAGACTATACTTAGGCTGCAAGTCAGCAGTTAGAACTCAAGGAGAGAAAAATGGTCAATATAAAATAAAGTTTAAGACATATGCAAATACAAACTCCATTGTTATTCATTGAACTCCCAAGTTCAGCTATTTATATACAATTTTTAGTGACGATAGCAAATTAAATAGGGAAATAAATAATGGAATAAGCAAAGCAGATGTGGTGGATTCACAGATGAATAAATACTTATGGAATAAGAGGAAAATTAGCAAAAATACTTAACCAGCAGTATAGAAAACAGTGAAATGACTGACTGTGAAATGTTTAGGCCAATTGGTTAGGCATCTTCAGTAAAAAGATGATGATCCTGATGGGAGACTAATTATAGGAATATAGAATGAAGGCAAGAGATAGTGTACAGGAACAAAGAGAGTGAGTTATTTGAATATCTTAAGAAACTAGAGGTTTTAGAGTGTTGGATTTGGTGATAACTTCATAAGATGTAGTTGTTAATAAAGTATTAACACGCAACAGGTTGGTGATAGCGGTCATGAGGTACTTGTTTGGGAAGTGATGAAACAAGAAAGGTTAATGCCAAAAAAGGATATATGCAGAAGTATAAGGTGGATGATTATGGGAAGCTCTGTAGTCAACTAATATCAATACGTTGGATAAATGAGCTGTGAAGAAAAGATGCTCACAGTGCAAGAATTCATAAGGCAGTAACTGACAAAAGCAACTTAAATATAATTGCATACTAAGGGTTAGGTGAGTAAACAGAGTAGAAGTGAAATGGATGAACAGTGAAATCAAGCAAGCTGTACTTGTCCTAATCCATATTCATCACTTGTCCTAATCGTGGATTAGGACAAGTGATGAACATGGTAAATAAAGAAAAGATGCACTGAGAGAAAATTTAGAGAAATAGATGGATTTAACATGAAAAGAATACAACTTAACAGAGTATAAAAAAACAAAAAACAACAAAACAGAAGACTCATAAAAAAATACCAAAACAGGCCACAAAGGAACCTAATACTGTGAAAGAAAGAAAGATGATAAAAACACACACACAAGAGAAGTATAAAGGTCAACTGAAAAATAAACTGCAGGGAAATCAAAAAGCTTCAAAAACTGAAGGAATGGGTTGCATGTAAAAAAAAGAATACTGTAACAGTATCAGGGACGATAAAGGTGACATGAAAACTGAAGATAAGGATATTGTCAATGTCTGGATGGATTACACTGAAAGTTAAAGGAAAAAAAGCAGTGACAGATAGTACATACCAATACTTTAGATAGAAAAAGCTATCAAAAATCTGATATGTGGAAAGGCAGCTGGAGTGGATGGTATTTCACCAGAAATGCTCAAATATGGGATAGAAAAGTTTTGCAGCGGCTACACTGCATAATTCAAAGGGCCTGATCAAATTCCAGAGGAATATCTTCATTAAGTGTTCCAGGCATACTTGAGATGAGGCAAAGAAATACTGTAGAAGAGAAACTTAGAGAAGAACAAGCTGGGTTAAGGCCAAACAGAGGTTGTCAAGATGAGATTTTCAATTTACAACAAATAGTTGAGAGAGATTATGGGAATATAACAATGACGTGTACTTGAGTTTTGTAGAACTAAAAAAGGCATGCAGAGAAAAAAGCTATTCAAAATGTTACAATTATGACAAATGTAGAACATTATTCAGGGCAATACAGAGCTACATTTAAGTTGTAAAGTCAGCAGTTAGACTGAAGGAAATGCAGGAAGATGGTTTGATGTAGGATCAGGTCAGACAAGGGTGCACATTATTTCTATTGTTATTCGTCTATATGTTCTGATAGGTTTCACGGTATAAAAAGAACACAGATGGTTAAGAAAATAACTATTTATTAACTTAAAAGCTAATATTTCGCTGGTAATATATCCAGCATCTTCAGAGCACACAACACAAAGTTTGTTACAAAGGCAAGACAACTACAATCCGGTGTAACAGTGGGGACAGTACAAGTGATTGCAGCATGCAACACAAGACTAAAGTCCTAATATGGCGCCATCTAGGTTAAAAAAAAAAAAATTCAAAGTTTTGAAATAGTAGTCCAAATGATAAAAAATAAAAGTAATAAATATTAATTTGGTCTTAGGATGACTGTCTCCCAAATCTTTGGTAGATTTATACAGCCATACTTGTTAAGGTTTGGGGTATGTTTTAAGGCTTCTGTTGATTCCAGGAACAACCTCTCTGACTTGTAGAAGCTTCTGTGCATTACTTTTGTTTCTTTCCAATTGATCCTATGTGCAGGGGTATCCAGAGCATGGTCTGCCAGACCCGACTTACCATAGCAAAAGTGTCGGATATATTTTTTGTGTTCACTGAGGCGGATGTCCACATTTCTTCCTGTCTGTCCGTAGTAGGCTTGATGGCAAGAACAGGGCACTTCATAGACACCGGGATGTGATAAAGGAGTGCATTTGTCCTTAGGTGAACGGATGAGAGTTGCTAATTTTTTATAAGGTTTAAATACTGTGCATAATTGGTGTTTGTTAAGCACCCTAGATATCTTTTCAGATGTGCCTTTAATGTATGGGATGGTGATTATTTTGTTGTAGTCTTCTGTGGTAGATAGAGGGGATTTATGGGTAGCATTTAGTATGTTATCTATTTTACGGGGATTATAACCATTGTTTAAGAAGGTTTGACGTAGGTGAGAAAGTTCAGCAGTGAGAGCAATGTCATTGGAACAGATTGCTCTAGCTCTATGGGTTAGTGTTTATAAGATACCATATTGTTGAGAAGGGTTATGGTGTGATTGACACACTGATCACACGTCTTCCAGAAGGTTCCTTATCATTTTCTGTTTACAGAAAACCCATACATACAGGGAGATACTTACACAAAAAACCTCTTTAACATTAATCTTATAACAACCACTTATCAATTTGTGCATCTCTAACATATCACCCCTCTTCCTCCTAAACACTAGACTTTGCAAATTGCACTGTCTCAACATTTCTTCATATTCAACATTCCAGAGATCAGAAATTTTGGTAAAATCACCTCTGGACCATCTCCAACATCTCTTCATCCATTTGAAAACTAGGTGACCAAATCTGTTCACAATAGTCTATATGTGGCCTAATCAAAGCCTTACACAATGAAATCAGAATCTATTTCTGCAGTCAGCATCACTGCCAGAATTCGTTGTGTTGTCCTCACAATTTTGGCAATATGTCCTCTAAATTTTAGATCCTTATCCACCATACCCCAAGATCTCTTATTTCCTCCACCTTCAACAACGTATCCCCCATCAAGAGAAAATTCTACATCCAATCTTTGTTTTCTAATTTTAAAACCTTACATTTCACAACACAACTGGCAACTCCCCACTCGCATGCCCATTCACTGAGTGTATTCAAGTCTTCTTGTAAGGCCATAATATCTGCTCTACTCCTCACAGTTCATCCCAACTTCGCATCATATGCAAACAACTGTATATCTCCATTCAAATCTTCCCCAATATCATTAATATACAGGTTAAACAGCAGACTCCTGAAACACACTACTAGTGACTACATCCCTAGTACTAGTGACTAGAGATATTTCTCCCCATACATAACTTGTTGATACCTATCAGACAGCCAATATTCAAGCAATGGTTTTTCAACTATTTGTCATAAAGTGAAAATCTGCTCCTGACGAACTATTTGGCCCGAATCCAGCTTGTTCTTCTGACATTTTCTCTTCCACAAATTTTCTCAGCCTCTTTTCAAGTATGTTTGCATAAATCTTACCTGGAATACATAGAGAAATTTCTCTGAAATTTTCACATTCAGCTTTATTCCCTTTCTTTTTTTTTTATAGATGGGAACTATGAGAGCTCTACTCTAATCATGTGGAATTCGCCCTTCTGACCTAGCACTTTGAATTATGCAGTGTAAGCAACGCAAAACTTTTTGTGTTGCCTACACTGCATACTGTGTACCTCCAATACTTTAGCATTTCTGGTTTAATATCATCTACTCCAGCTGCCTTTCCACATTTCAAGTTTTATGGCTTCTTCTGTCTCAAGTACTGATAAGCTCTCCTATTTGCATTTTCACTGAAAAATTTCTGCTATGGTTCAGTTACTGCTTGTTTCATTTAATAGCCTTTCAAAGTAATTACTTCAGATATCTAGGATATCTATTCTTCAGTTTTCATATCACCTTTTCATCTTTGATTCCTTTAAGAGTAATAAAATATTAAAAATATTAAAAGTAACATTAGTAATAATAGGTAAACTCACGTATATGACAAACAGCTCCTGTGTATCTGGTTCTACTACAGTCACATGAGAATTCCTCCCAGTTTTGCTTGCAAAAACCACCATGTTCACAAGGATTAGGATTGCACCTTAAGGTAAAAAAAAAAAAAAAGATGATTAATTAAATGATCAGATTCAACCCAAAACAATCAATTCTCTCACAGATGCTGAAAACTAACCTGTCCACCATTTGGCAGGCATCAAAAACTACATCTTTAGTATACCTCTCAGCAGGAAGTGAAAGAACATGGATATATCTACCTTCTATGTAAATAAATCGCATACATCCAATAAATCCTCTTGAGCCATAAACACCACCTTGGGAGAAAAAAAAATGTATCAACAATATTTCTAATTATGAACAATATTTTATTTTATTTTTTTTTGCACAAATTTCTTGGAAATTTAACTTGTTTTCATACTTTTTTTTAAATAAAAAAAGTTAATGCTAATATGAAAAACTATTGTTCATATCTTGCACACTAATTGACTAGACACCAACAAACATGATAATCACATTACCATATTCATTTATTCAGTGGTAAAAACCTAAATGATGTATGGCAATATCCCATCAGGAGTGACCTTACTGATAAAAGAAATTAGTTTGTTTTTTTTTAAAGTCAAAGATTAAGACAAAAATGTTAAAGATAAAAAAGTTTTTAAAATGTACAATAAAACTAAATGGCCCACATGCAGCAGCACTAATGCACTCAACTGCAACATGAAATGTATTTCAACTTTTTGTATGTGGAGCTGTTATAACAAAAAAATAATGCAATAAAACAGTTTAAGTTCCACATATTTAACTAAGTGAAGATGCAAAGATCTCCACACTAGCAATCAGAACTGCAAGATTATTGGACTATGCATATTCTGAGTTGCAGGAATTAGTAAAAAGACTGGTTGCTTTCTTCATGAAAGGTAAGCAGGGGAGACACAATCTGAACACTGCCTTGTTTAACACTTAATACTTTAACCCATTTCTGAAAATCACAGCAGTTATTGCAATGGTCATTCTTTGCAGAAAGTTCTTATACTGCATTAGGTAATATATTCATAGATGATAAGAAACATTCATGGTAGCATCCACATTTCACCTAGTGAAAGTAAACAAAAGTTTGGAAAAAAATAAAAATTATCACATGTATCATGGAGATAGATGTATATCAGTTTTGGTATACACCAAGCAACATATGCAATTTACTTTGAGTAGATTATAGGTAGTTGCCAACTGAGCCATAGGACTAGATAGATTTCTAAATGTCATGAAAAATGAGGATTTCTGTTGAGGCTATTGTCTGAATAACGACAATAAATTACTGTTGAGATAAATCATTAAACTATAGCTTAATTCTTTTTAGTGGTTGGCTGTAGACATGCTCAGTCCTCATATATTTCACTTTTACAAATTACTCAACTTCTTCCCGTCTAACAAGTTTGGCTACACGAACAGCACATCTGGACATGCATAATTTTATGCCATAAGATGTATCAGATCATTTTTGTTAAACTAGTTCATAAACTTTAAAAATTTTTAAGAACTCAAAGGATACTGTTCCTTTTCAGAACTGGATGTCTGCAAAATTTACTATTCATGTAGCAAAGGTTTCTACATCAGATGAGAAGTGATGAATTCAGAAGAAACAGCAGTCCACACTGATAAAAAAAAAAAAAAATCAAAATTCACCGCTTGCCACTGCAGATAACATGAAATGGATTGCTCCATACTTCTATGTCCTTTTTCACAACAACTTCTTACTTCAAGGAGTATAGAAAATGGTTCACTCACATAACAGCTTGAAGAGAAACTGAGGATTCACATGACAGGACGTCTCGAAAAATCTAGGCTCAATGAATCTTATACAATTTTGGAAAATAGCTGACCAAAGTCATTTGAAACAAACTGTATATATGTAAAACTTGAGTCGTATTAACTGCTCTTAGATCTGAAATATTTTTTGCAACTGAATGATACATAACTTATTCTGTTTAATGATTTTAGATATTTTTGCATTTTCCTTTTCTAGTTTTTGATATACAGTCAGTCCTTGACTTATAAATGCCACTTACAACCACTCATCTTTATGATGGCCATCCTAACATGTTCACCAAATACCACTCACTCCTGCTCCTGGAACCCATGGACCAGGTCATTGTTGCCTTCAAGGCATTTATATAAGAAATACTTGTGCTCAGGTTATCACTGCTACTGAGGGCCAGAAAACCTATAGCCTGTTAGAAGGAATACTGTGTAATATCTTGCACTGTACAAGGAATATAGATGCAGTATGAAGTGAGGTGACAGCAAAAGTATGAATGGTATTATTCGGAAGAAGTTGCTTAAAATGCATGTTCATACATTCATGGGATTTGACAAAGACTTCAACTACACCAATGAGAAGATAGTGCTGCTGGCTAAAGAGTTGGAGGTTGACAATGAAGAAGCACAGTAGTTAGTAGAAGCCGTAGAAGAAAAGCTCTCTAATGAAGTCCTTTTAAATTTGAATTACTCAACAGTGTAAATATAATAGGAAATTTGGAAGAGGAGGACGAGGCTTACCTCCTTCGACTATGATCATACAATATGCAAAAGCTCTGGCAGAAAACGGGACATTCATTAGATAGTCAACACTGTTTCCCATTGTCAATATGGGCAAAGAGTTACAAATTATTCATACAAAATTACATATTAAATACTTGTCTATATTAGTGTCCTAAACACATCAGTTCACACTTCACGCACACAAAACAAATTAAACTCGGAAAACAAAAAAAAAGCAACTTATGACAAATGACAATGTTCAATTGGATTGGTTGACACAATAACCAATCACAGCCACTGATTTATGGATGCTCTCAGCACATATCCTGCCTCATCTTCTGGGTGGTTTAAAATTACTGGGATGGTAAGAACCTGCTGTGCCATCTGTACATCCGTTTTGTGACCACACACACCTGTGCTATTAATGCGAATGTGATGCAATGTTTACGCATTGGAAAGGGAACAGGAATAAGTGCAAAAATACAATATCAGTGATAATGTTATTCCGTGTGTGTGAACTGAACACATAGCACACCCTGGATATACGGTGGGATCCAGAAAAGTCGCCCCCAGCATTTCGTCCCCTGTAGATAATGAGTGGGCTACAAAAATGTAAATAATACACCTAATTTTTTAATAATTCTAATTTATTTTGTTTTAATAGAATGCACATTATTATTATTTAAAACTCAAAGTTGTATGCAATGTAATATCAATTACATTGCATACAAATCGTAATGTAATATTAATTACATTACAATTTTGAAAATCTTGGACTACTGTTTTGATTCTAGCGAAATTGCAGCATACTTCTTGTTTTTTTGATTGCCTGAATTACCAGCAATTACTGCGTAGTAATTTTGAAATTGTGCAGCCCTTGTTTCTTTAAAGAATCAATGAATCGGTAAATATTTGGGAATAAAGTAGCACAAGTTTATTAAAATCCCTGTGCCATCTCCTCCACAGCTTTGTTGGTACGTTGCTGATCATTCAGTGTTCATGTAAACATTCCACAATTCAATGGCAAAAATGGGTAATTGCCAGCCTCTCCGTTGTCTTCTTCCAATATATGCACCTTTAATGTAGTTTGCAATCACCATAGCTTCAATGGGGAAGTCATCAGCTTCAACTAAATCTTCAAATGCTTGAATAACGTTAGCAGGAGGAATAAATGCCAATGCCGGAATCATTCGGATCCAACGAGCAAATTCATGGTCGTGTTCGTATTGGGCTTTTAAACCTTCATTCTATACCTTTCGCCAAATGCTTTGGGGGGGGAAAAAAAACAAAAAAAAACGGTATTTACAATACCAGGAAATTCTTGTTGGAAGGCTTGCATGGCACTTTATTCGAAATCTCTCATAAGTTGCTGGGGTTGGAGACCCAGTTGTAGATTTTTAACTTCTTGAAGCAACTTGACATATGTGGCACAAGTTTTGTTTGGCAGAAGCGCATAGACCACTGGAATAACTGCATTGAATTGAACCACATGAATTGTATAAAGCTGCTGGAAATGCGCGGGTACTGTGCTAAAATTTGCATCAGAAAACCACTCCTGGTTACAAGCCAATAACTGAAGATTGTTACTAGTGGAAAAAATAAGCATGCGACCCTGGAGCAGTTCGTCCTGAGAATCATATATCAAAAACTGTTGTACATTGCCATCGATAATAATTTCTTGATAATTTTGTGGAATTACTAGGTCCTGGAGATTGCTCAGTAAAGCAGGAGTACCATTGTTGCATCGAACATGATGAATGGTTTGTTTAAGTGAATCCTTTTTAGGAAGTAATGCCGTGACATTGGCATGAGCCTCTGCAATTACTGATGCGACAATTTGCTGTGGCCATTCGTTTGTGGTTGTTGCATGTTGCCGTATTTGACCAATCAATTGCAATGCATCCTGTGACACTCAGCTTGTTCATGCAATGCACCGCCGATAACGAGGCAGCAAAAACAGCAAACGTGCACTGTCCACTGCCCCCCCCCCCCCATGTCCATCACTAACCACGTGACTATTCCCCTCGTGGTTGAGTATGTATTTTTTCCATTGTGAAAGGATTAACAGTTCCAGTTAATACTTTCACGATGTTTAGTTACGACTTTCACAACTGGGCCTTCCAAACCCTCTGTCCAAACACGCCTTTTGCAGGTGGAACGTTTTTCACAAACCCAGATTCCATGTTATTCATCTACAGTTCTCTTTGAAAACACATAAATGTAGTTCTCATCATTTACCAATTTTCTTTTGCCTCTTATTGACAGAACACTTTTTGCCATTGTACACACAGGATTAATCAATCAAGATGCAAAAATAATATGTAGATATTGCACTGCCTGCGACGCTCAGCTTGTTCACGCAATGCACTGCCAATAATGAGGCAGCGAAAACAGCAAACGTGCACTGTCCACTGTTTTCCCCCCCATGTCCGTCACTAACCACGTGACTATCGCCCTCATGGTTGAGTATGTATTCTTTCCATTGTGAAAGGATTAACAGTTCCAGTTAATACTTTCACAATGGAAAGAGAACCCTGAAGACATACAAAAAGGGAGAAATTAGTTTAAAAGCTATGACAATTTGTACATGAATACAATTTTTAAAAATTTGTTCAGAAAAGTTAGAGTTATCGGAAGTTCACTTCGAGTAATCGACAGAGTTTAACATTGAATCTCCACTAAAGGGGCTGGGACTTAACAAAAATTCGAGTTATCGAGAGTTGACTGTATTTACATTTTTGTAACCTACTTATTATCTACAGGGGGTGAAATGCGAGGAGTGACTTTTCCGTAAACCATATAATGTACACCCCTGATATATATGTCTCCATCTACTTTTGGTAGCAATGCAACCTGATGTATTTTGCTGCAAGCTCTATCGCACACAACTCAGCTGTACAGTTGTTATACTCTAGTGGGATTTGTGCAGATATGGAAAGATGGAATATGATCCCACTGGGTCCTGTGATTTTGAACCATCTGAGTAGACAGGCACAAAATCAGTAAACTCCATTATATGAGCTTCAGAGAGCTGCTGATAGACAACAGGAGGGGTGGAAAATTTATATACCCTGCTGAAAGAAAAGCTACATGCTGGTTGGTATGAATACCACAGTGGAAGTGTGATTAGTGGCATCTGGGCCATGTTGTCTACTGCAATCTCTAAGGCTTGTAAGTGTTTTACAAATCAAAGGGTTTTATAGCAGTCTGTCAAGTGCTGTAGAGATACTTCCATCTTGGGAGAAAAACAACTGGCCTTGTGGGGTGGTCTAGCAGAGAATTTATTTTTGTTGTGCACAACAGAGACAGCTGTTGACTGAAGTGACAAATACGGTTTATTTGCCTCGTTGTACAGACTAGGAATAGGTGACATTCACAATGCTTCAGTTACAGGATTGAACACCACAGGAGAGAACAAGAAGGTTAGCCCTGTTAACGAGGTTACTGTACACATGGAGGAGGTTAACGAAATCAATTAACTGCCAAAATAGTGAAGTTGAAGCAGATCATCAGAGACGATGACAACAGAGAGACATCAGAAAGCAAGGAAACAACTAAGTCAGGAAATAACGGAAATCAGGTAAGTGATGTTGTTAGTAAAAAGAAAAAAGTTATTTGGTATGGTGACTCAATAATAAAACATGCTACAGATGAGAGTTATAATAATGAGCTTTCTTGGAGCAAAAATTAAAAATAACGCAAGCAATTCAAACACAGAAAAGTAAATTAAATCATAGTTGCGGTAGGTACAAACAATTTAACTGGAGATAAGTTCAGTATGAGAGAGGACATGAAAGGGTTGTTGGAAGAGGCAAGAGTCAAGAGTGAGAAAGTAAAAATCGCTAGTATTTTACCACACTATGATAAAAATGAATTAAGAAGAAGGGATATGATGGCAAACGATTCCATGTGTAGGCTGTGTAGAAGGAATGGATGTGAGTTTTTGGATGTGTGTGTGGAGTGAGTTTAAGGGAAGACTGGATTTGTATAAGAGGGACGGTCTACACCTAAATGTGTTTGGTATCAGAAGTGTGGAAAACTTAATAACTGGTATGAGACCTAACACAGAGAATCAGAATGTGAGTGTAAGTGAGACAACGTTATATAACTGTGTTAATGAGATGAATGGGCTTTGTCATGGAAATGTCGACCGTGAATGCAACATTGGCTCAATTTTAACCTCTTCACTAGAAAGATGTGATGTGTGTGGGATGTATGTATTCCCGAATGAGGCTGGAGTTTAGATGGAAGTGATAGTGGTGGGAGAATGTGCAGAAAGTGTAAGCAAAGTGAGGAATTGAAGTATGTGTCAGGTCGTGAGATAGTTATGGTTGAAGAAAGCCAGAATGTGAGTGAAAATAGTGGCTTGATAGGGAACTGCGATGTTGTACAAGATGGCAATGAGAGCGGTGATCAAAGAGAGAGTGAAAGCAACTATACAGAGAGAGAAAATGGTTTAAATGATGAAAAAAATGAGGAATTATTTGTAGGGAGTGAGATCGCTAGGTTGCACGCAGTGATACAAAATGCGCAGCGGCAATTAGAGCGCCTGCAAAACTCTTTCCAGAGTGCCTCGGCTAACAAAAATAAACAAGTGTTTGAAAGGAAAAATAAGTGTAAGAGTGGAAGAGTTTCTGAAATGAAGGAAAGAGTGTTGTATGGCGACTCATTATTAAGAGGAGTGAATAGATGGGAGTTTAACTAAATCGTACTTACCGGGCACGAAGTTTAAGGATGTAAGTGAGAGTATTAGATCGCAAAAACAGAGGGTGAAAGAACTGATAGTTTTGGTGGGTATGAATGAATTGAAAGGAGATAAATTTTTTATGAGAGAGGACTTAAAAGTATTGTTAAAGGTAGTGAAAAAAAAGAGTGACAGAGTTAGGATGGCAAGTCTGTTGCCGCAGTATGACAGAGAGGAGTTTAGAAGGAGGTCCATAATCACAAATGACTTTATGCGCAAGTTATGCAGACAGTGTGGTGTGGAATTTGTGGACGTGTGGAATGGGTTTGATGGGCGAAAGGACTTATACAAGATGGATGGCCTGCATTTGAATGGATTTGGTGTGCGGAGACTGGAAAAAGTGTTGCTGAATGAAGTGAAAATGGATGTGCAGAACCAGGAAAACTAGAACTACCAAGGAAGGGGGGGGAGTGGATATGCTGACATCAGTGAGACAGTTGAGTGTAAGAATGTATATAATGTACCCGAGTCAATACTAAGAACAAGAAATCGGAATGGGATAGTTAGAATAACGCATCAAGATAGAGGTGGGACAAAAGGACCTCTGCATTTCATGTATACTAATGCCAGAAGTATTAGGAACAAGAAGGAAGAATTTTTGGCCTTGATTGGCTCTTCCTGCCCACAGATTATTGGCATTAGTGAAACATGGCTGACAGAAGATGATATAGTTAGTGGGATAGAATGTGTAGGTTATAGTGTGTTTAGGAGGGACAGAGAGAATAAAATGGGGGGGGGAGTGATATTGATGACAGCTGATGAACTGCAGCCAAGGGGGAATTGAAGTTGTATCGCAGGATAGTGAAAAGAGCTTATTTGAGGGTATTTGGTGTAAGATTGAGACTGGCAGAACAAATTATACAGTTGGGTGTTGCTATAGAGGTGATGAAATAGATGGTGGAGATAGTATGCATAAACAAATTGATGAAATGAGTAGAAGGAGGGTAATTATTATGGGGGATTTCAACTATGGTAACACTGATTGGAAGGAGAAGAGGATACATGTGAAGAAGGAAATGGATTTTATTCAATTATTAAGGGATAACTATCTGAGACAGCATGTAATTGAAAATACTAAGGGTGTGAGAGTGCTTGACCTGGTAATAGCATCTGAGAATTTGACTGTAATGAATATGACCATGTTGCCACCTATTGGTGAGAGTGACCGCATAAGGTCTTGACCTGGGAGGTGGCTAAAGGTGTGGAATTTTCGATTAAGACGGTATATGTGGAATTATCGTGCTGGCAAGTATGACAAGCTTAGATTGCTTGGATCAGTGCCATGGCATGTACAACTGCAAGGGCTGGATGTCAATGGAGCATGGGAAGTGGTCAAGAAGCATTTACAGGAGGTTATGGCTGATTGCATACCTAGGGTCCGAATAGTAAAACAAGTAGGGGTTAAATGGATGAATAACACCATTAAGCTTGAGCTGCAAAAAAAGAAACAACTGTGGAGGGAATTTAAAGAAAGAGGTGACCTGCAGGCACATGAACGGTATAAAGTGCAGGCCAGAAGGGTAATGAGTGTGGTAAAAAAGCAACAGTGAATTATGAAAAGAAACTAGCTATGCAAGCTAAAGAGAATCCCAAACAGGGATATATTTTTTGCAAAAAAAAAAAAAAAAAAAAAAAAAAAAAAAAAAAAAAAAAAAAAACTGTACACGGCAAAATGATTTCAAGGAATGATGATGGTAAGGAGGTCACTGAATCAGTCGATATAGTGGAATTACTGAGCGAGCACTTTGCAAGAGTATATCATCCAGGTGGTGACATTGAAAAAATGAAGGAACCATTAGTTCATCCCGCAAAGCAGGCAAACTGGCCTTGAGAACTCAACACTACAGGCCATAGGATACACCGGGGCATAAGGCTGACCACCTTATCCTGTAAATGGAGTGAGGTCCGATGATCAATGGACCCTCGACACCGCAAGGTAAAAGAGGGTATAAGGAAGATGATGATGAAGATGATGGGAATTGTGATGAATGAAGTGGAGGTGAATAGTCTATTACAGAACTTTAATGTGAATACATCTGTGGGATTGGGTATACCGGCACAGGTCTCACGTGAAGCGGCTAAAGAATTATCAGTGCCCTTGACCATGTTGTTTAATCTGAGTCTCGGGTCTGGTTTAGTTCCGAAGGTGTGGAAAGAAGGGAAAATAGTTCCACTGCATAAAGGAGGATCCAAAACAACTGTTGCAAATTACCGACCGATCAGCATATCAGGAGTCGTTGTCATGGTCTTGGAGAAAGTAGTCAAGGGAAAAATACAGGAATGGATTGATGAAAATGAGATACTGTACAGGGGACAGCATAGCTTTGTGAAGGGTAGATCATGCTTCAGTAACTTGCTCAAGTTTTATAACACAGTGACGGCTGAACTGGATAAGGGAAGAGTAATGAGTTTACAGTGATACTGCTGGACCTGGCTAAGGCATTTGACAAGATACCACATGGAATTCTAATCCGTAAACTACAACATATGGGAATGGATATAGGGTTGGTGAGATGGATAGGTGGGTGATTGATGGAGAGATATCAGAGAGCAGTTTATTCAGGAGTATAGTCCAAAAGATGGCCTGTGACTAGTGGTGTGCCGCATCGTTCTGTTCTTGGACCACTATTGTTCAATTTGTTCGTTAACGATATAGGAAAGGATCTGAGAGGAACTGTTCAGTTGTTTGCTGATGATGCAAAGTTGGGTAGAGCAATAATGAGTGCACAGGATGTCAAAATTTTGCAGGATGATTTGGATAGTTTGGAGGACTGGGCTAAGGAGAATGGATGTCAATTTAATGTGACAAAATGTAAGGTTATGCATTTTGGGGTGAAAAGATTAGCAGCAGTATACCACATTGGTGGAACTGTACTCCAAGAGATTGATGAGGCTAGGGGCTTGGGAGTGTTGGTGGATAGGGAGATGAAGTTTAGGGGGCACATTGCAAAAGTGGCTAAATCAGCTCATTGACTCACTTGGTTGTTGAAAAATACCTTGACGAGCAGAGACAAGCAAGTTATTGTACCTCTGTACCAAGCCTTGATAAGACCTCATCTCGACTACTGTGCCCAGATTTGGTCACCTAGATTTCTTCTTGATGGGGAGGTGGAGGAGAGGATCCAGAGGTGAGTGACCAAGATGATAGCAGGTCTATGGAATGAACCTATGAAAACAGGTTGAAAATTTGTGGGTTGCAGAAATTAGTTGATAGGTGGAAAAGGGGAGATATGATTGAGACATTCAAATTGCTAAAGGGTTTCTATAGGATTAATTCAAAGGATATTTTTGAGATCAGGACTGGTGGTGGGAAAACTAGGGGACACCTATGGAAGCTGGGAAAGAGTGTGGTTAGCAAGGGTGTTAGAGCTGGGTTCTTTACTTTTAGAGTGGTAAATGAGTGGAATAAGCTGCCTGAGTCTGTTGTGGGTGCTATGACGGTGAGTGAGTTCAAGGCAAGGTATGATAGATACTGTGAGAATGTCGTATAGTTGTGTGGACATGATGTTTAGGGCCTCCCTCAACGAGTCTAAGGACTCCCTGTTGTCACCCGTAATAATAATAATAATATAAAAGAATTCAGCAATAGGGACTGATGGAATATCAGCACGTGTGCTAAAATAGTGTTCAGCTGAACTGGCCATTCTTTTGACCAGGCTGTTTAACATGAATCTCAGAACAGGGAAGAGTCAGCAGGAATGTATGGTAATTCCATTGCACAAAGGTGGTGGTGAAGATTTTGGAAAAACTGGTTAGGGTTCGCATTCAGAAATGGGCTGACAGTGAATCTCTACTTTGCAATGAACAACATGGGTTTAATAAGAGAAGGTCATGTCTTAGCAACTTGCTCAATCTATAACAATGTTACCATTGAACTAGACAAGGGGAATGGATACACCATGATACTTTTAGATTTTGCTAAGGCTTTTGACAGAATACAGCATGTAGACTGTCGCATATAATTGGAGAGAATATATTTTCTCCTGTTTTTCCATTTTCCTATAACCCAAACCGATTTTCTCCATAACTGGAGAAAATAGGTTTGGGTTATACAATATTAGCATGGATAAGAGGATGGCTGACTGAGATATATCAAAGAGTGGTATACAGAGGATCTGCATCTGCAAGGTTTAAGGTAACACGTAGTGTACCACAAGGATCAGTACTTGGTCCACTGTTATTCAATCTATACATTAATGAAAGGTTTGGGTTATACAATATTAGCATGGATAAGAGGATGGCTGACTGAGAGATATCAAAGCATGGTATACAGAGGATCTGAGTCTGCAAGGTTTAAGGTAACAAGTGGTGTACCACAAGGATCAGTACTTGGTCCACTGTTATTCAATCTGTACATTAATGATATTGGGAAGGATTTGACAAGCAACATACAGCTATTTGCTGATGATGCAATGATAGGTAGGTTAATCAGGAATGCTGTGATATGCAGTACCTACAGAATGATTTGAATAGGCTGGAATTGTGGGCATGGGAAAATGGGTGTCAGTTCAATGTCAGTAAATGTAAAGTCATTCACTTCGGCATGATTAGATATCCAATGTCGTATTATATTGGTGGGATTAGGCTAGAGATCTTGGGGTGTTAACAGATAGGAAGTTGAAGTTTAGGGGCTATTGTGACAAAGATTGCAAATACAACTCAAAGGATAATTGCAATTATGAAAAGAACATTCACATGTAAAGATAAGGATGTTATTTTGCCTCTTTACAAGGCCTTGATAAGACCTCACTTGGACTATTGTGCACAGGTCTGCTCTCCTGGTTTCCATTGTGATTCTGATATATTGGAGAGTACAAAGGAAAATTGTTAAAAATGATATCAGAATTGTGGAATAACTGATTATAAAGAGAGATTGAGAATTTGTAGACTGCAGACACTAGCAAACAGGAGAAAGAGGGGTGATATGATTGAGACTTACAATCTGAAAGGATCATACAAGATTTCAATTGATGGAATTTTTCAATTTATGGAGGGTGGGGAAAGAACGAGAGGGCATCCTTGGAAGCTGGGAATGAAGGCTGCCAAGAAGGGTGTGAGGGGTAGATTTTTCTCTCAGAGGGTGGTGCGTGACTGGAATGGATTGCCATTGGATGTTGCGAGTGCAAGCAGTGTGAATGGATTCAAGAATAAGTATGATAGCTGGTGTGTGTGGCCTCCCTCGATGAGTCTGACTCTCTGGAGGGCTCTCTTAATAATAATATAAATGACAGAAGATGTGAAGTCATCCACCTAGAAGACATTACTTATTGTTGGAGAAAGTTATTCTGCTACTGAGTTGACCTTGACTAAAAACAGCATGACATTTAAGACAACCCTGTGGGGCTCGTTCCTCTTGGGTATAGTTGTGAGAGAGCAGTTCCACTAGGACTTGAAGATTCATTTTAACAACAAGTTCTTGATAAAAAGAGGAAGATTCCTTCTCTAACACCAAAACTGTATAGATATTTCAGTATTTCAAATTTCCCAGCAGTGTCATATGCTTTTTCCATATCAAGGAAAACTGATCCAAGATGTTCATGTTTTAGGAAGGCATCGCTCATAAATGCCTCTAGCCTGATTATATGATCAGTAGTAGAATGATATTTTTGGAAGCCAGATTGTTTCTTTCCAGAAATCACAAAAGACAAGAGTTAACCATTTCTTCAAGAATGCAGCTACTCAGTGCAACAGGGATGGTTATTTGGGGATTTGGATCCTTCCCTAGCTTAGAAAAGGCAATTATAATTGCCCCCCCCCCTTTTTTTTTTTTTTTTTTTTTTTTTTTTTTTTTTTTTTTTTTTTAGGTATCTGAAAATATACTCTCACAGAAAATTGTGACAAATATTTTACCATTTCATAATGGATATTATCTGGTCCAACAGCAGTTGGATGGCACCTAAGCAAATCAGTTTTCATTTCTTCTTTAGCGAATGGCATGCTGTATTTTTCAGTCCATTTGAAGAAAAGGGAATTTGTTGTTTTTCTGCTTTGTATTTTTGGGCAAGGAACTTGGGGAGGGGAAGCACGATAAAAAGATTTCGCTAATGTTTTATCACTCTCCTTCTCTCCTCACCCTGAGTGTGTCAGTAGGATGGAGAGTTGGTGGGTGATAATATCCACCTTTCATTTTCTGGATCTCATCTCATCTTCCTTTCCCTCTTTTTTTTTTTACCTTGCAGTGTCGAGGGTATATTAATCATCGGACCTCAAACCGTTCATAGGATAAGGTGGTCAAGCCCTACGCCCCGGTCTATCCATGTGGTTTTATCCCATATTTCTTTGCTGCTGGTGAATCTTGTTATAGAAGACATATTGGATCCAAGATTCCTTCTGGCTCTGATGGTGGATGTATCAGGCTTGAGCACATTTGAAAGCAATTAGGTTTGTTGTTGTTGTGGTACATCTGTAGAAAATATTCCAAAAGGTTTCTTTTGAGCTTCTTTAGCTAATGTGCAATTGTCAATCCACCATGGCTCAGAACAATGTGAGAATCGACTAATAGCAGTTCTGGCAGCTCCTATAACACATTGGTACATGATTCACTGCATCATTAACAGGAGTTGAATCACTTTCCCATGATATTCACTTTTCTGCATGGGCAACCATGGAGAAAAGTGGATATCATGGGGAAGTGATTGCTCCCAAATATATTTCAATTAGTTTCCCACTTAAACAGTGGGGAAAGGGAGGGTGAACAGATACCTAAGTTGATGGCAGTGAATGCTTGGATAGACATATAGAAGAAGGTTCTGCATCCTGTATTTTCTTAAACAGGGAGAACTTGTTGAGCATATGCTCAACAACTCCTTCTCTGATGTCTGTACAGTCCTCCATCTGCCCAAAATTCCAAAGCAGAAAAACAACAAATTCCCCTTTCTTCAAATGGCACCAACGAATACAACACGCCATTCACTAAAGAAGAATTGAAAATTGATTTACTTAGGTGCTGTCCAACTGTTGTTGGATCAGATAATATTCATTATGAAATGGTAAAACATCTGTCATCATTTCATTGTGTCCATTTAAATCCCTCATTAAAAGTAAGGAGGATGGTAACCACAGACATCAAGGTTATTTTGAGAAATATCTGCAGCATTCTGTTATTATATTTCTGATTGAAGTGGATAGCAACTGTTTCTACATTGGGAGTTAATTTGGATTCTCTGGAAGGGGATATGGTTGCCCACAATGATGGCAACTCCTCCAAGTGCTGGTCCATCCCCCTGTCCTATCTTTATGGATGATAGTAATATTATGGAGAGAGCCAGATCGTCACTTTTCTTCAAGAGAGCGTGGATGTCATCTATGTTTTGTCAGAATCCACAATTCCAGTGCAGCAATGGCTTTATGATTTCTTTTGGGTGGCATCATCTGATTTCCTATGATGAGAGATTGTTTTCATTAACCTTGGATTTTTTTTGTTTTCTTCTTCTGGAAAAAATATCCAAGATGTCAAAATCCACTCCCTCTAGGGTACTCAGTATATTAATTGTTTTATCTTTCTAAGGAAGAACAGACACGGTGATGCTATCTATTATTAAGCCATGTAATAAAAGAGGGTCTGGAGGAATGATCCTCTGTGGTGCACATTTCATTATTTTTTTATTTTACTAATAGGATTTTTGTATAGAGGGACCATTTATGATGTCTTCTGGAGCGATTCCATATCAGTCCCCCCCCTTCTCTATAATCCACTTTAAAGAGACGGTGAACAAACCATATCTTTTAGGGATATTGTAGTTGTGAAGTGATACTGACATATGTCAACATCTTGACTGATTTCTGTACAACTGCCTTCTCAGCACAAAATGGTTTAGCATCAGATGTGGTTGCTACTTTTGTCGCATACTGCCTCTTTGCCTCCTGCAGGTGATACACTACTCTATTTTTAACTTCTGCATCTCCTTTTCATCCTTCCACTTTGACTTGCTCAATGAATATGCTAGGTGGTCTCCATCACAGAGCATTTTGGTGTTTTGCTCTTACAATCTTTATTCTCATGATATTTACTGCCACATTGAGTCAAAGATGGCAGAGCAACAACAGGCAGTTTGAGAATGGCCATATTTTTGATATTTAAAGCAGTGTAAAGGATTTGGAATATAGAGCCATGGTGGCAGTTTTGTTTTGTTGAAAGTAAAAGTGGTGTTTCTAGTATGTATCAGATGCCCATCCATATGTAGATTCTTACGGATGCCACTCTTTGGTCATTGAGTTGAGAACAGATATCTGATGAGGATATCTGTTCATATCTCTTCTGAAATCAAGGAACTGATATTATGCCTCTAGAAAAGTTTAAAGTTTTGTGTGTGTGTGTGTGTGTGTGTGTGTGTGAGAAAGGGGGGGGGAATAACATATGCATTCCCTCAACAGATGTTGCATGAAGAACTTTTTCTGATTGTGCTACTGTAACTGTTTCAATAAAAATATCTCCTGAATGCAGTTTCTTTACAGATTTTGGAGATCCTTCTGGATGAAAAAGGGTGACTTTTTTAGTAAAATTAAGAACAGTGGTGCATTTGTTATAGCTCTGATATGTTTTGTTTCTAACTATATGGTTTTCTGTTGATTCTATGGCCTGAACCTGGTTGGGGATTGTTGAGAGCCCAGATAAACAAGAGGATAAAAAATTATTCATACTTGAAGGGAGGTTGTTTCAGTGTTAGAGCACTCCCACCAACCATGAATGCCTACTCTGGCAAGCAATGACTGTGCTCGAGAGCAAAATTCCAGGGCTGTCCAAAATGCTATACAGGCATTAACAGCAATCCTTGGATAATTTCATTCTAAGAAACTCAGTGAGATCCTTAATCTTTGCCTCTGGAATGATTTCATCATGCTCTCTTCAAGCATGCCTCTTATCACATAGGCTTATCCCCATAACAGAACTCTTCTCTACCCCCCCCCCCCACCACCCCAGTGATACTATCCTGTCTTCCAAACTATCTTTGCTGGGAACCAATGCTTCACTACTGCCTTGTTTGCTGTGCAGTGCAACCCATGGACATCTGGAAAGGAGAGGAGGGGGGGGGGGAGCCTGGTAGTCTCTCACACTACTTTTGTCTCTCTGTTTCGGCAAGATGGACAATCCTGGATGGCTCAACCAGGATCATTCAACTACTGGACTTGCCTTAAAGGGTGTTGCACTAAATTTTCTTCCCATGGTTGAGCCATCCAAGGATTGCCGTTAATGTCTGTATAGCATTTGGGACAGTCCTGGAATTTCGCTCTCGAGCACAGTCATAAGAAAATTTCACCAAACCTGTTAAACCATCCATCAGTTGTGAAATTTTCTTTGCCTATTGTTTTTGCAAGTAAAGGTTGGTCAATTGGTAGAGCCTCTGCTACTAATGGCTCACGCAAAAAGTTAAGCAAGCTTCAGCGCGGTTAGTAGTTGGAAGGAGAACCAATCGTTCGATGCTGTTGCCACACTGTCAAATAATAAAAGTTCTTTTACTTTTTGACCATCAAAGGCCCAATAATCGAAGCACTATTTTCGCGAACATTACTAAACCAAATTTTTAATGCTGATTTAATTTGACTATCCTTACCCGAGACAGGGCTCTCTTCTGTTTCATGTTCTCATTGGTAAGAGCTGAAGTTTCAATGTGTGATCTGTGTTTTCAGATCTCACACAAGAGTGGTGAAATTTTTAAATATACAACCACACTACACTGACTCATTTTGGGCAACTTATCATAGAACTTCAAAATTCTTTTGTTTTTCTTGAAAGATAAATATTTACATTTTTTATTTGGTTCTTCCATAATGCTAAGGGCTGTTTTATAGAGCACTTAGTCAAATTTACTTACTGAAAGTTAGTATGAAAATAAACTTGAAAAATCACAATTCAACTGTATTTATACCCACTTGTATTTGCCTGGAAGATTTAAGATTTACTGAAGAATGAGATTAAAAGAAGATTAACACAGTCAGATTTCGACAAATGTTCTTTGTTAAAGTTTATCCTGATTAACCCTTAAAGTTCTTAATTCTGAGATGCAAAAGGCTAAACATTCGAGGATTTTGATAACAATTACCAGAACTTTGATCATAATAGATGGATTATTTTAAATTCATTTTAAATGGTGTTTAGGAAGCGACTGATTTTGATAACAATAGCCAATTGATAATATCAGCGATCAGAGTAAGTGGATTCTACTGTATTATCTTTTAGTAGTGCTTTTGAAATCCCTTCTTGACTATGCTTTATGCTGCTCATGAGTTTGCTGATCCCCTGCCAGTTTTCCTGCAACACCTACTTAATGATGCTACTTATCCATCTAACTGATATTTTTCTTCAAATACCCTTTGACCATCTCCCATGCACTTATAACATCTTTTCCTCTAGATTTTTCATGCACTTCTCCACTCTGGCTCCTCAGTGTGTCATATTTATTCACTCTGTAATTCCTCTCACATATATCCCTTCAAAGCTGAAAATTCTGCATTCTGGTAATCTCCTCTAAGTGAAGACAACATAATTGATCAGCCCAATCAGAGATAATGTGACTGCCTTAGTTCTTGACAAGTTGTTTAATGCTGTCACTAGATCTAGCATTCTCAAACCCAAAGTCCCTTTCATTACATGCTATCTCAGATAATTATCTTTTAGTATCTGTATAAATTCTATTTCCTTCTCTCCATGTGACCATCTGTCTATATTCCTATAGCTGAATTTCCCCATAATTACTACACCATCTTACCTGCACTAATGCTAATTTGCTGATGCATGCTGTCTATATTCTCTTTTATATCTCCTGTCCTATAACAGTAACCAACCAGCTATATATTTTATCCTGTTGATCTCTATCTCCCATCAGATAATCTCATGTGCACTGCCATCTGCATCCTTGTCATCTTGTTGTTTAGCTTTATTTCTACTAAAATCCCTCAGATTTCTGTTTTCTCTGTCCTTGAAAATACTATAAAATATCTACATCATCCTCATCAACCATATCTTGCATATGCTTATAATTTTTGGGCAGGATGAACTAACCAGTACACAAACTCTTCCTTTTTCTGAATGTTTCTGGCTTAAGTGTACAAACTGCAATGCCCTCTTTGGCTTACAACCTCCCTTACACCTTGTATTGACTATCCTACTCAATTTCAGTCTGAAAACTGAATTCAGTATCTTTTAAGCATTCTCACTCATCTCAAAGATGCATGTACACACACTTACTTACCTTTCCATAAAACTAGTTTTCCTGACTGTGCTTATGAGCTGTCACTGAACAACACTTTTTTCCATACACACCTAACACCATATCCATTCAAATGCAAATTATCTCATTTCATCTTCCTTTTACCCTGCTGCGTCCAGGGTTTGTTAATCATCAGACCTCAAACCATTCACAGGATAAGGTGGTCAGTCCTATGCCCCAGTGTATCCTATGTCCTGTAGTGTTGAGTTCTCAAGGCCGGTTTGCCTGCTTTGTGGGATGAAAAACCCCAGGATAAATTGGGAAAAAAAAACCTACTGTCCAACCCCAAGACCTTTATCCTTTCATGCAAGTTATCATCTTTATATAAATCCTTTTATCCATGACAAGTTGCATATTACTCCTTCTGCACAACTGCAATACTCCTCTGAAATCATATCCCTTCTCAGCTTGCACTCATCTATCAGTCTGTGACAGTAAACTCTGTATTTGTTCTCTCACTCATATTCACTTATATCAACAGCTCTCATATTTTCTTACATATCATATGCATATCAGCCAAATTAATCATCTCATTTCATTCTAAGAAACTGACTGAGATCCTTAATCTTTGCCTCGGGAATGATTTCATCATGCTCTCTTCAAGTATACCTCTTATCACATAGGCTTACCCCCATAACAGAAATCTTTTCTCCCCCTCCCCCCACCCAGTGATACCATCCTATCTTCCAAACTATCTTTGCTGGGAACCAATGCTTCACTGCCTTGTTTGCTGTACAGTGTAACCCATGGACATCTGGAAAGGAGCGGGAGGGGGGGGGGGGGGTGGTAGTCACACACTACTTTTGTCTCTCTGCTTTGGCAAGATGGACAATCCTGGATGGCTCAAACAGGATCATTCAGCTAGTGGACTTGCCTGAAAGGGTGTTGCACTAAGTTTTCTTGTCGAATACTTCATCACGGTGTGCAACAAGCAGCAAACTTTGAAAGGCATTACGAGTATGAACAATTTATTCATGAACTACTATATTCAAACACACGACAGACAACACTAGATAAGTTTTTAAAATAAATTTTATGTTGTTGCTTATTAAAAATGTGTTTATAACAACAAATTAATGTTCATAACAATAAATTTAAATAAATTATGCAATTTTTTTATATCTTTTGCTTAATGTTATCAGTCGGTTATTGTTATCGAAAAGCGACTATCCCAAAGTCATCACAATAAGCGGCATCTACGCTATATGGATACTTGGGCAGTGCTCATATAAGCTAAGGAAACTGAAGCAGAGGATTGTATTCTCATAAGCTCTTTGGTCAAAACTTTCTTTCTGTATTTCTTCCATTATGAAATAGGATGGATCTTTAATATCTCACATTTCTGTAAAATTTCAGCTATTCATGTGGATAGCAAAAAATTCTGAACACACTACAGGATTTTTTGCTTAGAAAATTCTTTGATATTCCCCCCCCCCCCATCAAATGGTAGTCTGAAAACATTCAATGTGCAATTCTTAAAGAGAGGGGAGGGGAATTAATACTACACAGCTTTATCATGACATATCTAATATTTAAGAAAACATGGGCTCATGATTTTTGTTGCAGAACCAAAGAATGAACTGCCCAAAAGATTTTTTTTTTCATTTTTAACACGTTGTGCATTTAAAATAACTGACTATAATTCATAAATAGCTCAATTAATTTCATTACAAATTATATACAGACATTACAAACCTCCTATCAGGTACTCATCACCTGTCTGCATGGAAAATTTTCGGACAGTGATACTTGGCTTGCCATCAACATGCAATTCAATTCTGTCTTTCAGAAGATTAAGCATTGTCCTGTGCCACTGGCCATCATTCAATGATCCTGCAAGTGTTGTTACTACATTAGTGTACACCATATGCCACAAAAAGAGAATCAACTGAACATAAATATGTGAAAAAAACAAATTAAATAAGAAACTTCCTAACAAACAAGAATACTCTTTGTACTGATCAACGCTGCTGAACTACTGTTTTTAATATACAGAAGGTAAATTCTCAAGTTCAACTTGAGAATTTATCTTCTGCTGACTGCATTACTGGTCAAAGAAAAACATCTTTCATTTTTATATACCAAATACAATTATTTCATATTTATTAATGAACATAATTAAGGAGTTCACATAAAATTCCTTCCAATACACAGAATTTTGAATAAATTTAATATAAATGATCTAGTTTCTCAGACAAGTGATGGGTGCCAAAATCAGTCACAGAAATAATTTTTTGTTGTTGTTTGATATTTTAATGTTTTAGACAGCTGAGTTTCTGAAAGAAAAATTCTTACCATTGGGTAGTCAACTATTTTCTCAAGGCCTTGAAAGCTGCAATCTGCCAGATTTTTTCTTCCCATGTTCATCAATTTTTCATAACTGCTTTCAGGTATTCCAGTCAAATATGGAGTTGGGATATTCAATAATTTTCCCTATAATTTTCACTTTCTGATTAGCAAAAACACTATTCCAATCCTGCATAATTTGCCCTCTAATCAATATCTTTTTGATAATAGTGACTCATGATATAAACACCGAGAGAGAGAGAGAGAGAGAGAGAGAGAGAGAGATGGGAAAAAAAATTAATTTATTAAACTTACTAATGTTTCACTGATTTTCTATTCAGCATCTGCAGAGTACAAATTATAACTGACAAGCACATAGCACTCAACTAAATCATTGCAGAAACAATTCACGTTGTAACTGAAAAAAGAATTAAAGTCCTAATATGTTTATCCCCTATAGGCCAAATAACCATAAAGTTAATTTGGAGAGGTCAGGCTATCTGGTCTCAAAATGACATGGTCTCCCAGATCTTTGAAAATTATTGCAACCATGCTTGCATAAATTGCAGGCGCAAACTTGACATTTTGTCTGTTTGCTTACTTGGGAAAAATGGAGTAAAACCAGGTTTAAAATTGCTTGGTATCTTTAACATAACTATACCCAAGTTAAAAAATACTTTCTATACTTTCTACATGCTTGAGGGTTGCAATACCATCAGCATGCAATACTGATTCTAACAATACTCTCTCAGGCTTATTATAGTGATACATAATTCGGATGTCTTCTTCTTCCAACTAATCCTGTGTGAAGGAGTATCTAGAGAATGGTCTGCCAGTTCTGACTTGCCATACAGATGATCATGGATATAATTCTTGTTTTTCAAAAGCAAGACAAACTGCAGGAATGTTATATACTCCAGGATGTGCAAGAAGATGAAATTGAGATGAAATGAGTAGTTTGAAAGTGGCACAGAGATCATATTTGAAGAGACTTTAGCTACCATTTTTGATGTATCCTTATTGTATGGAATGCGAATAGTTTTGCTGTGATCTTGTGTGCTTGCAAGAGGAGAGGGCATGCAGTATTTTATAGAAACATAAAATACTATAAATAGATAAAATACTCATATTTTATGGTAGATCAGTTAACAACTGCCTTCTTTTAACATCACAGGTATCTAAACACTTCAGCAATGTGATTTTCAAGTAGTCACATTTCTGATGTGTCTAGTTTCGTGGACTACCTCTCTCTCTCCAAAATGCATATCCTTATGTCTAACAACACTGAACTGATATTCATTGTCATTTGCCCATATAAACAATGTATTAACAGCAATCTTTATCACTCTCCATAATTTAGCATCAAGAAGTATAACTTGATATCACACTAAAGATCTTTCCTACTATCAATTACAGAAATAAACAACAATGTTACACCCCACTGGTATTTATTTTTATGCATTTTTTCATGTTTCTTACCAACTTCTAGTACTGTGAAATCCTGTCAAATGCCTTGCAAAATCCAGAAGTATCATGGTGTGTGTGTGTGTGTGTGTGTCCATTCTCCTTTTATCTAACTCTGTCACTGTTATAGAACATGAGCAGATTGCTAAAATAGATTTACCTTTAATAAAACCATGATGGCTTCTACAAAGGATCCCAGTGTTGTCCACTCACCTTTGGATGCAATTCCTAACTAACCTTTATAATATCTTGATGACCATGCCTGATATAGTAGCTGGTCTATAATTTGCTACACCAGTCTTAGCAATATCCTCATATAGTAAAATTATCTTACTTTCCTTTCCCTCATTAGAAATTTTACATGCACTGACAATCAAGTTGAACAAGGTCAGGGGACAGACACTGCTAACTTTGTCATTCATTCTTTCAGCACTTGTGCCAGTAAGTTGTTTGCCAATGATGTGATAAATTCACATCATCGGCTAACAACTGAATATTTCTTTACAGGTTATTTCATATATCATTTATGCATAAATTAAACAGCAGTGATCTCAGCACTGAACCTTGTGGCACACCACTAGTCACCTGTTTTTGCTTCAATTCTGCCTCTCCATATACCACTTTTTGATATCTGTCCAGTAAGTTATCCACTTAACCAGTGTATGTCCATCCCCATTTGTTCTAATTTGCATAACAAAGTTCGATGCAGTATTCTATCAAATGCCTTTGCAAAATCCTGCAAAATCATAGTGTAGCCATTTCCTTTATCCAAATCAGCTGTTATTCTGTCAATAAAAGGTTAGTAAATTACTAACCAAGTAAACAAGATGGCTACAAACTCAGGAGAACACCATGTTTGGTTCCACGGTATCTCTCTTGTTCGGTAGGGTATGTCCCTAGAGTTTGAAGAACAAACAGCGTGAGAGTGAAATGGATGTGTAATCTTATTAAGCAAAACAATCTTATAAGCGGATGATGTGGCAGGAATATCATGAAAATAAGGGTGAAAGGAGTTACAAAATATATAAAGCATAAGTCAGGAAAATTACAATTATTCTATGGAAAGCTAAGCTGGAGAAGAAAAACAAATTTGCAGTATATCCTAGAGCAAACCCAAAGAAATTTTATCACCATGCAAGTAACAGAATTACTGTGGAAGAATAACTTTACTGAATGCAGAAAGTACCTTTGCATCAGAAGAACATGTAAATACTCAAATAATGAGTGTTCACTCTTCTTCTTCTTTAGTAGTCTGCAATTGAGCAGGTTCTTCTTTTAGTAGCAGAAACCTTTCCTTCCACTCTCTTCTGTTCTGAGCCTTCTCTTTCAAGGTTGTGTACCTTGTCTCCATTGAGCATGTCATCTAGCATTGTTTTCCTTACTCTCCCTCTGGGTCTTTTTCCATCTATTTTTCCTTCGATGGCATCTCTGATGATTCCATTTCCTCTCAGAATACGTCCGATCCAGTTTCTCTTGCTTCTTTTTATCCTCCTTAACAGACTTCTTTCTTCTTCTACTCTTTTTAAGACCTCTTCATTAGTTATTTTATCTGTCCATTTGATTTTTTCCATCCTTCTTCAAACCCACATCTCAAAGCTTTCCAAAATCTTAATTTTTTCTTTCTTCAATGTCCAAGTTCCAGATGCATAGAGGGCAACACTCCACACAACATTTTATTAGTCTTTTCTTTAGGTTTCTATCCATTTTACTTCTGAATAAATTCCATTTTCTATTAAAGGAAACTCTTCCCATCGCTATTCGTGCTTTTATGTCACGTTCACATCTTCCATCACTGCAAATAACATTTCCATGTCTTTACTTGATTCAAAATTTCCCCATTTATTCTGATATCCATATTTGCCTCTTTCTTTGCTATTTTCATCACCTTTGTTTTTCTGATGTTAATTTTCATTCCATAATTGATACAGGATTCTAGTAATCTGTTCAATGCATGTTGTAGTCCTGTTCCAGTGTTTGATAGTAATACCTTGTGATCTGCACATCTAATTGCAAATATCTGCCTACCTCCAATCTTTATTCCTTCTTCCGAATTCTCCAGTGCTTCTTTTAACATAGCTTCGGAATACATGTTGAACAAAATCGGTGACAGAGACCAGCCTTGTCTTACTCCTCGTCCAATGATACCTGGTTCTGTTGTACCATATATATGTCTCTCACAATGGCAGTTTGGCTCATATATAGTGAGATAATTAGCCTTCTGTCTTTCCAATCTATACCAATCTTTTCCATTACCTCAACCATCTTATCCCATTTTACATAGTCAAAAGCATTCTCAAAATCTATATAACAGATGTTAACTTCTTTATTCACTTCTAGACTTCTTTCACTTACTATTCTTAACAGTCCAATTGCATCTCATGTTCCCCCACCCTTCCTGAAACCAAACTTATCTTCTCCAAGAAATTCTTCCACTTTAGATTAAATTCTTCATGTTATGATTCTCATAAGTATTTTTGATGTATGGGAAATAAGTTTTGTTCTAAAATCCTTGCAGTTAACTGCATTACTTTTCTTTGGTATAGGTATAAATATTAAGGTCATAAAATCTTTTGGTAGTTCTCCTTTGTCATCATCATCAATTTCCTGACATGTACCCTCAAGGGGTGTACAGGATATGATAGTACTATATGAAAAATTTACATCATTACAAACTTCCTACCTACAATTTTCATCCAAATCAGTCTGTTACTTGTCAAGACTCCAACATTATCATATCTTATATTTCTAACGTCTACACTTTGTACCATATCAATTCACCTATATCTTGGTGTTCCTCTGGGCCATTTCCGTGCCAACCTGGCAGAGAACACTTGTTTTGCTAATCTTTCTTCGCCCATTCTGTTTAAGTGACCATACCACCTGAGAGTAGCTAATGCATTCCTGGATACTGACAACGTCAAATTCTTTCCTAATATCCACATTTTTAATATGATATTGCCATTGATGCCACCTGTTCATGCCTCTAATCTTTCTCAGGACTCATATCTGCAGTCTCTAGTCTTTCGCCAAGTGTTTTACTTCTGACCCACCTCTCAGATCCATAAATTAAAACTGGTTTGAACACTGCTAATTTAGCATTCTGACTAATTTCTCTCTTATTCCATATAAATTTATTCAGTTGACTTCCTACGATACCAGCATGTTGATTCTGTTGTCTATTTCCATATTTAATTTACCATCTTCACAAACATCGTGCCTAAGTAGCTGAAATATTTAACTTGTTCCAAAGGTTATCCGTTCACAATGCAGTTGACATTTTCTATGATTCTACCTATTTTCATTGTCTCTGTCTTTTTATTGCTGATCTTCATACCATATCTATTACAACAGTTATTCAATTTAGTCTGTGAATCTTGCAAACTCGTAGCGGATTAATTTACAAGTATAACATCGTCTGCATAAAGCAAAGAGCTGACGTTAACATCTCCAATTCTGATATCATGTTTAATACCACTTTCCCTCATAATGTGATCCATATAAATGAATAACAGAGGAGATAATGTACATCCTTGTCTCACACCAGATTTAACATTAAACCACCTTCCTGTACTTCCTTCAATTCTAACTGCTGACTTACAACTCAAATAAAGACTAAGTATTGCTTGATATAATGCCCCATTGACAACATATAACTGTAGAGTATTGAATAGCTTCTCTCTTGGCACCTTGTCATATGCCTTTTCCAGATCGACAAAACTTAAATACAGATCTTTGTTATATTCCCATGCTTTCTCAACTATCTGTTGTAAAGTGATGATCTGATCCTGACAGCCTCCATTTGGCCTGAATCCAGCTTGTTTTTCACCAAGCTTTTCTTCCACAATTCTTCTCAACCATTTCTCAAGTATAAATCTTGCCAGGAACACTCAGTAGGGAAATACCTCTGTAATTCTCACATTCAGTTTTATTTCCCTTTTTATATATGGGTACTACGAGAGCTCTACTCCAATCATCGGGAATTTGTCCCTCTGTCCAGGCCTTTTGAACTATGCAGTGCAGTCACTGAAAGACTTTTATACCACCATACTTCAGCATTTTTGGTTGAATATCAGCTACTCCAGCTGCCTTTCCATATTTCAAGCCTTTGATGGTTTTTCTACTTCAAGTATGGATATGTATTCCTGACTGTGTGCCTGTTGAGTGTTTCTTTACCACTGTGGTATCACTGCTCATTTCATTTAGCAATTTTTCGAAGTAGTTACTCCATACTTCAAGGATATCTTTTTCTCCTGTTTTCATGTCACCTTTATAACTCTAACTCCTTTTACAACACTCTTTCCTCCATTTCTAAGCTTCTTCAACAACCTCCAGAATATTTTGCCACCTTCTTGATATTTATTTTTATGTTCTTGCCAAAGCCCTCCCATGACTTTTGTTTAGCTAGTTTTACACAGTGTTTAGCTTTCGTACATTTGTCTCTGTATTCTCTAAGAGCACAAGCTGACTTATTTGTCAGAAACTTTTGATATGCTTTCTTTTTTTCCTTCATTGCATCTTTAACTTCCTGTGTCCACCATGGAGTTCTGATTTTTCTATCCTTGCAGACCTCACCACATGCCTCTCTGGCTGAATCAGAGTTTTCTTCAAAGTTTGCCACTGAATCTCCAAGGTTTGGTTCCTGTTCTCAAGCTCTTTGATTCTTTCTTTAATAATCTTTGTGTATATTAGTCTACAGTTCACATCTGAGAGCTGCTCAACTTTTATTCGCTTTAAAACTTTCTTACATATTATTCTTTTCAATATGAAATTCTGTTTTATCCTGCTCAAGACTAAATAGTGATCACTTCCAATTTCAAATCCTCTGTACACTCTGGTGTCCTGCACCGGGGAGAAAACATCACTATCAACAATAACATGGTCAATGAGACTTTTCTTATTCCTTCTCTCCATGTGAATTTGTGCACATTTTTATGTTGGAACATGGTGTTAGTAATAACCAGTCTATGTCCTGAGCAGAAATTCAACAAGTATTTGCCATTATTATTAGCTTTGCTCTTTTCTCCAAATTTTCCCAAAACACTTTTGTATGTCTTACAATCATTTCCTACTCTGCTATTTAGATCCCCAACAAGGACCAACTTTTCCTTTTTCATTGTGTCAGTTGCTTTTTCTAAAGCATCAAAAAATTCCTCCACTTCTACCTTAGTAGAACCTTCTGTGGGACCATAGGCACAAATAAGTTTCATTGTCCAATTTCCTATTCTGATATTTGGCCACATCACCTTTGTTATAAATTAAATTCCTTTGTTCTCCTCTGTTATAAATTAAATTTATTATTTTGGTTATTTCTTCAGTTCCTTTCTTCTGAAGTTGTTTCAGGAATTCTGCAGGTATTTCATCTATTCCTTCTGCCTTTCCACATTTTAGTTCTTTAATGGCCATTTCTACTTCTGTCAAAATCTCTGGGCCTAGATCATCTTCATTTACTTTCTTTATATCTTCTAATGGCAACTCGTTTGGTCTATTTTCCTTGTCATATAGATCTTCAATCTATTCCTTCCATCTCATTAGGATTTTATCTTCTTCAGTTATGATTTCTCCATTCTTATTTTCTATGCCTCTAGCTCGAATTCCATTTCTCTTGTGATTCATGCTTCTTGCTTTTTCATATAAAAGATCATACCTTCCATTCTCTCATAATTTTCCATTTCTTCACATTGTTTTTTAAGCCAATCTTCTCTACTTCTTTCTGCTTCTCTTCTCAATGTATCATTCAGGGTTCTATATTGTATTTTCCCTTCTGGAGTGTCTTTATTTTTCCATTTTCTTCTTTCTTCCATTAAAGAAATCACTAAGATCTATCAACTTGGTAATGCATACATCCACTACACTGGTGAAGAGATAGAGGTACATGAGAAGGAGGTTCTAGAGCTGTTGCATAATCTGGATAAGAGTTTGGCAAAGGGTATCTGTAGTTATGCTAAAGGAATGATCAGCTTAACTGACTAGACCCTTGATATGCTTGTATAAACTTCAGCAATAGCTCAGAAAAAATCTAACAGGAATAGAAAGCATGCCACAATGAGCAATGACAAGTTAGGATAAGGAAATCATTTACCTCTTTCCAAGGCTTTGATACAACATTTCTGACTGCTGTACACAGATTGGGTCTTGTGATTTCTGAGAAGATAAATATGTTATGGAAAGGCTGTAAAAAAGAGTTACAAAGATGAACCAGGGATTATGGAATTGTAGATTATGAGGACAGACAGAGTATATGCAATGCAAACACTGATAGATGGGACAAAGAGGGGGCTGATGTGATAGTCTATATACTTCTAACAGGGTGTTCAAGGATACCAGTCCATGAAATATTTTGTTAATATGAAAGGTGGGGGAGAGGGGATAGGGGTAATCCATGGAAATTTGCAAAAAGTCAAGAAAGGAGTGAAAACTACATTTTAAAATTACTCAGACAGCAGTGAGTGAATAAAACAATTTCCTGTTGAAGTAATAAGTGCATCTAGTATGAGTGAGTTTAAGAGAAGATATGACAGCTAGTGTTGGTGATGTATGGCTTCTCTTGATGATTCCTTGGCTCTGTGGAGGTCTCTGATGATGATGATGATAATAATAATGATAATAATACAGACACTCCTCCAGACATACATAAGTAAACCATTTGCAACTCCTTATGCAAGTCAAAATTTGTGTAAGTCGGATCTCCCTCACTTTCCTGACCTTTAATATTGGACTATCATCTCAAACACATATGCAAAAAAATAAACATGTATATGCAGAAATATTTTAAAAAAAATTTTTTTTTTTAAATAAAAAAAAACATCTTATATTAAATACATTTCACACCATATCCAGTAGGGTATAGTGTGAAATGTATTTTTAAACACTGAACACACTAAATATAGTGTGTAGTAGTATATATTACAAATAGTATAGTAAATTACAAATAGCAGATTTTACAATTTGACCACATGTATTGGCAAAACACATATTTTAACTCATGGCTTTCAATAATCCAAACTCATTCTATGGATAAAAGAAGAAAATCAAGAATAAATCAACTAAAAAATACAGTCCAAAATGCTCTGCCAGTATTAAGATTACATTTAATTAAAAAAAAAAAGAAAGAAAAAAAAGTACATATTGTTGCATGTTGGTTGGTTGCTAGTTATAAAAATCTATCAAAAGATATGAACTTTTGTCATAAATTTCTTTATGGCAGGCAAAGGTGCCTTCTGCCATTCTTTGCACTTTAAGAAAACAGGACGTGTTTGGATCCATTTTTCTCAAACCAAACTAAACTAGGAAATGTGAAAATAAGCACAACACTATATAGGTGCACTCACAGCAAGAGTTGCATGGAAACTAGGATGATGCAGCACGTTGGGCTGAGCGTTGACTTGTGCATAAGCTCTGTCCGTAAATACTGTGTATCTCGAGAATTTCTTACACAAGTATGAATTTATGTATCTTGGGGTCTGTCTGAATTTTTTAAATTCATTTTTAACATGAATTATATGATGTATATTCAGGGTGTGCTAGGTGAGTGAGTGAGTGCATGCACGTGCACACACACTCAAATTCATGAAGAAATACTTTTTGAGCAGTTATTTGAAATAAAGTCTTGGTTACAAATATCAAGACATTCACAATGTGACTATAAACCAAATAAAGGCAAATGCATCAAAGCATATAGTGATATATATATGATGAGAGAGCAATGTGGCTCCATTTGTGGAGTCTACAATGAGTGATTAATATGCATTTTTAATGGCTAAAGGTAAGCAGACACCTAAGTAGCACACATGTTGGCACATGCACACTGACTAAGATTTGCTTGGGATTTAAAGGTGTGTGTTCTCAACACCACAGGTAGCTTAGTTCTATTCAGTGAGTTTTCCTTCGGTTTCCTATTAGTTAACTGTATTTTATTTATTTATTTTTGACTGATATTTATTTTTATCCACTATTTCCCAATGTCATTCTTGACGAAGGAAAACAACATTGAACATATTTTAATGACAGTAAATCACAATTGCCTCTTTCAAAATTTAAATAGTAGTGTTTAAAACTCAGAAATAAAAGATTGAAATGATGTATAATAGAACATTTTTTTTCCTTAGTAAATTAAGAGTTTTATACAAATGTAATGCTTTTTTTTAATAAAAGTGCCTTACCACAGCACACCCTCATCAATGCCAACCATGCACCACTAGTAGAAATCTATATAGTTTATTGCAATGTTAATGTTACAGCAGCATGCAAACCAAAACTAATATCTTTCTTTAATCATGTAGTCATCCCTGAATTTGAAACAAATACATTATAATGAACATTCATTAGAATCAATACTTACTATTAAATGCTTCTGTAGTAACTTTTGGAGTGTTTTCACCTTGAAGTTCAATTTTAATCTTTCCCTTTTCAAGAAAGAGCTATAAAAAATTGCCAAAGCAGTTCCATTAAACATAAAAATCAGATTCACATAATATACATTATGAGTGAAGAAAAATCAAGACTAAGGATGATCATTATTATTATACAGGAATCAATGTAGTCCAGAGACTCACACTAACTTTTATACACACAAAACTAATTTATCTCTCCTTCAACTTATCAGTGTCAGGCAACTCACAACCAATTCTGGTAATCCATTCCACCCATTCACTACTCTATGTAAAAAAATCTGGTCTGAACGCCTTTACTAACCATGCATTTAACACAACTTCCACAGATGACTCCTAGCTCTCTCTCTCTCTCTCTCTCTATATATATATATACGCACAGGGTGAGTCAAAATTCCATGTACAACTTTGAGGAGAGGTAGAGAACATCAAAATCAACCATATTCACATAGGAAAGCATGACCAGAAATGCCACCGGAAGGTACTAACAGGAACAGAAAGATACAGAAATAACACAAGGCAGTAAGTAGTGTAAAAAGCTTTATTAGGCATAACTGAACAGTTCAATAGCAGTTGGATACATAACATGGTTTCACATCAGGTGCTCAAAGTCATGACCATTAGCAGTGATGCATGCCTGATTCCGACGACACATTGATGGCTGTACATTTTTGAAAATACCTGGAGTTTCCCAGATATTAGCAACGGTGATGGCGATTCATGTCACGAGGTCCATGTCAGAGGCAACAGGCATTTCGTACACCATGGCTTTAAGGGTCCCCCACAGAAAGAAAGCAATGCTTGATAAATCAGGTGAGCGTGGGTACCATGCAAAGGGTCCACCATGCCCAATCCGTCAGGCTCCAAAGGACCTGTCCAAATACTGACGCAAAGAAATGCCAAAATGGGCTGGAATCCCATCGTGTTGGAACCACATCTGCCGATGCACAGTCATTGGAACATCGTTCAGTAAATCCAGCAGAACTTCTTCCAGAAAGGTCCGATACTTTTGTTACCAAACCTGTTATCTGATTCCCTTCTGGGAGTCCAGTCGGGGTGGTAACAGGTATGGGCCGACTAAACAGTCAGCGACGATATCTGCCCATACATTAATGGGAAGCATTGTTGTGCAGCATGTGATCGCACAGCATGTGTTTTCTCATAGGCCCACACACGAGCATTGTGGTGATTGAAGACCCCTTCATGGGTAAATGAAGCTTCATCCGTGAACAAAACACAAATTGGAAAATCCGGGTCCAACGCACTTTTTTGCAGAAACCACTGCGTGAATTCCACATGTTGGGGATAATCTTTGGTCATCAGTAATGGACCCATTGCAAATGAAATGGATGTAAGGACTCAGAGTGCAAAATGCGCAATACACTGGATCGAAATACTCCTATAGCAGAGGCAACAGCACATGTACTTGTCTCTGGATGGTGGAATTTTGCATCGATTGTGGCCACCCACTATCATGCCTGCGATCCCTGAATGATTCATAGTCGCACAAATTCTGATGCAAATGCGCAAACATTTGGTGATGCAGTACACATCTGTTTGGGTACCTTTCGCGATACATTCGTACAACGGCTCATTCATTACCGTCAGCTAACCCGTAAATGAGGTGCATGTCTGTCATCTCAGCGTTCATAAAACAACACATGTTCTTCGTATGACGTCGAAAGCTTGAATGAGGAAGCCCCAATTGCTCACCTGGAGTGCCGCCAAACAGCGCCACCTATCACTTCCGGGTGGCGTTTCCGGTCATGCTTTCCTATGTGAATATGGTTGATTTTTGATGTTCTCCATCTCCCCTCAAAGTTTGTATGTGGAATTTTGAACCACCCTGTATGTGTGTGTGTGTGTATATATTTGTCATGGATTGAAAGAATTCCTCTGTGTCAATCTAATAAAACTCCTTTAATAACTATATATAAGTTTCTATCATGTTTCCTCTTTTTTGCCTATCAACTAAATTTTTAAATCCACACACCTTCAACTAATCCTCAAAGGGAGCATTCCAAGATCTGTCACCACCTTGGTCACTAGTCTCTGAATCCTCTCTACCATCTCCAGATCGCCAAAAAAACTCATGTGACCAAATATGTGAAGTAGTCATGTGGCTGAATCACAGCTTTATAAAGAGGAATATTAACCTCCCTATCTTTACTTATCACGTTTTTCAATATCCAAGTAATCTGTTGAGTTATTTTACTAACTTGTGCAATATGATCTCTGAACTTCATTGTCCACCATTATTCCCAAGTCCCAAAGTACATAATCTTATGTTCTGCAACATTAAATTAACAATCATTATCCATTGTTCACAATGCCAATTTATTTAAACCACCTTGTAGAACACCTACATCACCTTTAATGTTTCTCCTCACCATTTTTGCATTATCAGCATACATACAACTGAATGTCCCCTCTTAAATCTTTCCCTGTATCATTGATATACAAATTAAAAGAGTAGATGCCCTAGTATAGAACCTCGAGATACTCTACTAGTTACCATCATTCTAGATTCCACTCCACATGTACTACTCTCTGATGTCTGTCACCCCCTTCCCCCAGCTATCCATACTAATAGCTTCATATCCATTCCCATTTGCTCCAACTTTGTAATATTTTTCCATGTGGTATTTTGTCAAATGCCTTCGCAAAGTCCAGCAGTATTAGCATAGTCATTTCTCTTATCTAATTCTTCTGTAACTATTATAAAACAGTAAATTACCAAGGCAGGACCTACTCTTTACAAACAGCCATGCTACCCATCACAGAGTATCATATTCCCATCCACCCACTGCTGGATTTTTACCTTTAACCAATTTCTCCGATATTTTAGCTACCACTCCTGAAATATCAATTGGTCTGTAATTTGCTACTTCTGTCTTGGATCCATCTTTATATAATGAAACTAACTTATCCTCTTTTTCCACTCCTTCAGAACCTCACCAGAGCTGAGACTTAGATTTTATAATTTCATTAGTGTCACTGCCAATTATCTTGCACATTCACATAGCACTCAGGCTAATATGCTGTCCAGTTCCACTGCTATCATGCACATTGATTTTCAACACATGAGTACCTCCTGTTCATCTACCTCAATTCTGGCATCAGACTTGGTCACATCAGCAACTGTAAAATCTCCAACTGGTTGATACACCTTTGCAAAGTGTTCACTCAACAACTCAATATTTCTTTTGTTTCTGTCACCTTTCTACCATCACCATTGATTAAAATCATCAAAAAAAACTTTTTGGATTTACTGTGGCCAGCTTAGCTAATTTTCTCTCATAATCATATTTGGCCTTTCTTACCATACTAGTCATCCTGCTTGCTTGCATTTTGTACTTCGTGAGTATGCTGATCACCTTTATCTTTATCTCTCCACGATTTTTTTTTTTTTTTTTTTTTTTTTTTTTTTTTTTTTTTTTTGTGCAGCTTTTGATTTATATTTCCACTCACTGACTTAACCCCCATTTTGTTTACCTTCCCTTTGTTTAGCAACCACCCAGAACAATACTGCATCCACGATTGGAGACTTCTACTTTGGTTATGGGTACATCTTCTGATGCTATTATCAGATCCAGCACTCTCAAACCCCTTGTTCCCTATATAACACGCTGTTTTGGATAATTATCCCTTACCAACTGTATGAATTCTGCTTCCATCTTGCCATGCCTCCACAGTTGAAGTCTCCCATAATAATTGCTTGGCCTGCACATGGCATCCACAGCTTCTTATGAATCTCCTGGTCTATAGCAGACAATATACTTTGTCCTACTAGCTTCTATCTCACACCAGATAGCCTCAAATGAACCCTCCTCCTAGATCTAAGATCCTTTTTAATTTCCAATTTTGTTGAATTTCTTGATGTATCATCAGCAATAACCACACCTCCTGTCCTATTTCCTCTATCCTCTTTGAAAATACAATACCCTTTACATTCCACTCCTGTAACTATATCATTTTCTGTTAATCAAGTCTCACTGATGGATGCCTGTAATTTTTGGACAAGTCAAGCTGACCAAGAGAATTTGTAGAACAAATCGCATGAGCTCATAAAATTTGTTCTACAGAATCTCTTCTAAACAAAGAAATGTTTATTATCAGAACTACCTTTATTGCCAATGATTATAATGAAAAAACTATCCAAAAAATAATTAATAATTATGGCTGTCATCTTGACCCTTCTCAAGAAGAAATTATCAGAATTTGTATTCCATATGTTAAGGGATTCTCAGAAAAAATAGCAAGATTACTTCAACAGATTAACATATAATTTGCTTTCCATCCAGTTCACAAACTTAATACATTCCTTATCTCACCAAAAGACAAATATCTTCTTTGATATTTGATTCTGCTCTTCTGGCTTATGTTATTATTCATTTCAATAAAATTATGGAGACTACAACCATGTTAGGAATAATTGCTTTCATTTCCTGATATTTCGACATTCATATTAAGGTCATCATTTGGAGTATACACATATATACACAAAGGCAAGCTATACGAGGTGTGTTCAAAAAAAGACAACTTTTAAAATAGCAAGGCAACTGGCATAGAGTGCACACTGCAGCTACTGAGTGCACCTAGAGGCAGGTTTTGACAACAAACTGCATTTGCCCTGTTCTGCTATGAGCATTAGCCATCGAGTTACACCCACTGAATTGAGCAAGTGAAGCTGTTTGTCAGATTAGTGACAAAGTGACAATGAAAGAGCTTGAAGAACAATGTGTGTGTGAAATTTTGCAGCAAACTTGGTAAAAATTGAGACGTGGGTTTACGGCTATGATGTTGAAACCAAGATACAATCATCAGGGACCCTTTCCCCACAGTGGTTGGGGAAAGGGTCCCTCAACCAAAAAAAAAGCACGGATGAGTCAGTCAAAGATCAAGGTGAAGTTGGTTGTGTTTTTTGATTGGAAAGCATTGTCCATTATGAATTTGTACCACGTGGTCAGATGGTAAACAGTTGTATCAGAAAGTTTTAGCATGTTTCAGGGATGCTATGCGCAGAAAGAGGCCTGAATTATAGGAAAACCGGCTCATGCGTCGCTCCTCATTTGGCCCCATCCACCCTATTCTCCGGACTTAGTTCCAGCAGACTTTTTCCTGTTTCTCAAACTTAAATTCACTTTGAAAGAACGTCATTTTCAAACCATAGAGGAGATTTAGGAAAATGCGATAAGAGAACTGTGCACTATCACAGAGAGTGCACTCCAGGAAGCATTCCAACAATATAAGAAATGTTGGGAACAGTGAATCGCCAGTAGAGGGGGACAGTGCTTAAAATGCAAAATTTGCAATAAAGACTTTATAGCAAAAGTTTGGTCTTTTTTGAACATGACCTGTATTACATTTCAAACAGCATGCTAAAGTGATACTGATTTGATCAACTGTTATTCTACTGACCTGACCTCTAGTGAAAAAAAAAAACCTATATCAAAGCTATATTCTATTTATATCATAATCAGAGAACATATAGATATATGAATTTGTTCTCTGATGATGATATAGCTTTGATGTAGTTTTTATTCACTAGAGTCAGGCCAGTAGAATAATGGAATAAATTAGACTATTAATTCAAGAGTGCCGATTAGTGGTACATTAGTAAATAAAAGATGTGACATCGAAACTAACCATTATGTCTGTATTTTTAAGCATGTGATTTGAAATGGACAGAATTTTTTTTTTTATAAAAGTAGAGAAGTTGTTGATAAGCAGGGGAACAAACAACAACAATTGCTGAGCAAGTTTATAAGAAGGACTAACTATGCTCAGCAGTTGTTGTTTGTTCCCCTGCTTACCAACAACTTCTCTACTTTTATAAAAAAATTCTGTCCATTTCAAATCACATCCTTAAAAATACAGACATAATGGTTAGTTTTGATGTCACATCTTTTATTTACTAATGTACCACTAATCAGCACTCTTGAATTAATAGTCTAATTTATTCCATTATTCTACTGGCCTGACTCTAGTGAATAAAAACTACATCAAAGCTATATTCTATTCATATCATCATCAGAGAACAAAAAGGGGAGTAACTTTTTTTTCAATAACTGATGGACGTTTTTCTTTTGAAAAATAGTGGGGGTCTCAATAAATTGGTAATAGATAGATAGAACTATCACTTAGGAGACCTTACATTTTTTTGTTGTAATCCTCTTCTTGACTCAGACCCTCTCAAACCTTCTATCTGGTTAAGATATGTGTATGAAGCTCCTTTGGCTTCATATGCCAGACACTTACCCTCTCCCACTTCGATAGTCTTCAACCTAGGATCCAGTTTACCATGAAAAAAAAAAAATACTCATAATAGATTAGACTTTATAAACACCTTGGTAACATGCCTAACCAATGGTAACCTGTCCTTTTCAGTATACAGGAAGCTCACCCACACAGGCGAGATACATTCATAAACATCTCCCCACCCCCTCAACAATATGATATCATTAAAACACTACTATAACCTTTGTTCCAATGAGTCCTCTCTTAAAGCAGAACTTAAACATATATACCACACCTCACATTATGGCTACAGTTCTCATAGTATAAAAAAAAAAAATCCGTCCCCCATTCCTCGACTTTCCTTCAGAAAGATTTTAGTAATGCTATAATCATCCCTTATGTCTGAGGCACTTAAGAAAAAAAAGCCAGAATCTTAAAGAAATACAATCTCTGCATGACTTTCAAAGCTTCTTCAAAAGCTTGCTACCCTTATACGTTCTACTAAAGATCAGCTTTCTCCTCTCTCTGTGTGGCTGGAGTATATAAAGTGCTCTGTTCTTGCAAGTTAGCCTACTATGTATAGACAGGACAATCAGCCAGCATTGACATGGAAGAACCCAAAAAATACATTTGCAGTCATGACTATGGTCAACCAGGACTTGCAAACCATGCTTTAGATATGGCTCATAGAATCAATTGGAAAAAGAGCCCCATGCTCCAGTGTGATAAATTAATTAGACTATTTTTGGAATCTGCAGCTGCTCTCAGAAATCTGCCTAATTTAAATAAATATGGTTGTATTAAACTTCACCAAATGTGGGAAACAAAACACTAGTACTTCGAGATCCCAGTTTACATCCTAGGCCACCAACAGGTCCCACAGAGGGGCACCCCACCCAGTTCGGACTCTAGTCTTTCATCCAAGTGTTTGTTAGTCTTGTACTGCCTTTGTGTGCGCGACAAGTCTCATATTGAACTCACTGACAATTCTGCAAAAAAAAAAAGGAATATCATTCAATCTGCATTGATGGCGAAGACATGTCCAACACTCAAGACATCTCTGACTCCTTTCAAAAACACTATAAACATCTGTTTGAAGACAATAGTACTATGGGAAATTATAACTCGTGAAACAATTAGATTTGATCATATCTAAGATAGGATTGACAGACCCATAGAATGCCAGACAAGAAAATCCCCAGGACCTGATAGTCTAGGGCAGGGGTTCTCAACCTGGGTGTGGTTGTAGGTGCATTCAAGACTGGGAAGAGAGTGGAGGGCACCAATATTTTTTTTCTATGAAAATTTATACTTGCTTGTCATAGCAAATGATAGCAATTAACAAATTAATTAACTATGAAAGTAGGATAAATACACATGTAACATTTATTATGCAACTAAATTAAACCACTGCACAATAAGCAGAAACATTTCTCTTTATTCTGAATAAAACAATAGTCTTCTTCCCAATCGTTGTTAAATTTATAGGTCATTGTTTTTATTTGGATTACTCATGTGGGACAAAATTTTTGAACACGAGAAAACAATGTATGGTCAAAATGGTGACATCCCTCATGAATATGGTTACCAGTAGACTAAATACATAACACACACACATAAAATTGGCACTGGTAACACTCACACTCAAAGATAGAGGAATTATAAAATGTTTGTAGAAAGTTTATTTTCCACTTGGTTAGACTATAATAAATTTAGTTTAATCCTTTATCCAAGTGTACACAAACAAAGTTTGTGTCTGAAGTATCTTCAGGCCTGAGGCAACTCGTAGTGAAGGTGGACCAAGCTCTCATTACTCCTTGTCTCGGTATCTCCCATAATACAAAGCACATCTCCTTGCAGACATGTATAATGCTATGCATTAAGGGATGTATTGTATAAGTAAATATGACCTCTCCATTGCTTCTGTCTTAGTATCACCACTTCTGGGTCTGGCTCCCACTGACGAGACCTCAATAAAGTTCGAAACCAGTCTGGGTAGTGGCCCTTCTTCTAATGCATAGCATTATACATGTCCGCAAGGAGATGTGCTTTGCATTATGAGAGATACTGAGACAAGGAGTGATGAAAGCTTGGTCCACCTTTACTACGAGTTGCCTCAATCCTGAAGATACTTCAGGCGCAAACTTTGTTCGCTTACACTTGGATAAAGGATTAAACTAAATTTATTAAAATGTTTGTAATATAACAAATGTTAACATTTTTTTTATGATTTCAATAATTATTACTAGGAGAAGACATATTTTCCCAGTTTTAATGTTATTTTTTCTTTATTTGATAACTGACAATGGGCACATAAATAGCTCTGTGGGCATAGGGTTGAGAATCGCTGGTCTAGGGTTAGAACTTGACCACAAGGCCTAGGATTTTATTCTTCCAATTCTAGTTATACTGTTTAATTCTTTTCTCTTATCAGGACACATACCAAGTGAATTTGTAGCAAGCCATACTGTTCTCACTCCAAATCCTAATAGAGATCGTACCTTAATCAGCAGCTGGAGAGCTGACCTATTTCTCTATCTAATACTGAGTACAAGATATTTTTTCACATTATCAATAATAGGCACAAAGTAGGAATGAGATATATAATTAAAACCACACAGGTGTATGGAGTTTGAGACTGAGCAGTAGAATTTAATCCATCTCTGCTATGTGATCAATTCTACCTAGTTAATATGAAAAAAGCAGCAAATGGCAGTGCTATCAGTCGACCTTACTCAAGCATTGATAATGTTCAGCATTCCATTTCTTTCTGTTCCACATCCTCCAGCAAATTGGTAGGTAAAAGATGCTATCATTTATTAAAGGAGTCTATGCCAATTCAACTACCTGCCTCCTAGTTAATGGGTTCCTATCAGACCTGGCCAAAATTCAAAAAGGAGTCAAGCAAGGTTGTCCTCTTAGTCCATTACTCTTTGCATTGGTTCTTGAACCTTTCTTGCAGGAAGTCAACAATACACATGCTGTGTGAGGAATAACAGTTACCTCAACTATGATGGAAAATAAGGTATCAGCATATGCTAATGATGTAGTAGGAACTTTGAGGGATAATGATTCCATATACATTTTTTTTTTGGTATTTTGGAAAAATTCAACAAGACAGTTGATTAACTACTAATGTAGACATGACAAAATTAAAAGTTTTGGGAAAGTAGGATCTTATAGGCTTACTTTTCAACTAATCCCTCGCTATATTTGGAATCCCCTTCTCCACTTACCCAATATTATCATTCCAAGAACTTATATACATAAAGACTGAAACCTTAGAAAATTGGAAAACTGGGACATTTTCCTTTTTTTCGAAAGCCGTAGTACTTAAAACAATAATCTTCCCTGCTCAGTTGTACATAATAAATATTACAGACAGTACACAAGCTGAAAAAAAGCAATTATATAATAAATCTGTGCAATTTTTTTGGTCTAGCTGATATCAAGAAGTTAAAAGAGAATTTCTTCAATTATCAAAGCAGTACAAAGGCTTTGGGACTTCAAGTCTTAAAATTTTGCAGACTAATTGCATATGTGCAGACCTTCTCCAGCACTACCTGGATTTTCATCTTCCCCTGTTTGGAGTAAATGACTATAAGTTGTACATAAAGCTGAGATTGTTCCTGAATACTACAACATTCTATGCTTAACTCTAAGATTGCTACAATATTCTGGCATTGACATTCTTTCCATTAATAAAAGCAAAATTTGGTATAAAGAAATATTTAATCTCTTTCACCACAAACTTCCACAGTTGAGTACTGAAATCAATACTTTACTTCATAACTTACTGAAGTTCCAAGGATACCCTAACAGGAGGGATGTTGCTTGGAGAATTGCATATGGCTGCCTTCTTGTCAATACCATCAAATAGACATGCTTTAACATGGGAGATCCCATCTATGATATCTTTATCGATTGAAACAGTAGAACATGCATTCTACAGCTGCCCGTCACCCTGCATATTTGGAAGATTATGAAATGTGTTGGGCATTTCATTACTTACAACAGAACGGGTTCTTTTTTTTTGCAGTACACACGGTGGTGAACTATAAGGGGCTCGGGCAAGCCCTTTGTTAAATTTTTCTCAAATTTACGAGCCCCTTGTTTTTCTTCTTTACTTTTTATTTAAAAAAAAAACATAATTTTTTTGAAATATATTAAGCCACAAACTCGTTCGGTAACCTAACAAAAATTAGTCTATTCGGCAGTGTATAGATTATTTGGAATTATTGTTTCAACTCCTCTATAACGTTTAAAATTTTATGAAGTTTGAAAATAAATATGCAATCGTATGGTAAAACCACTAGACAATCAAATGTTCGAAAAACTGTCATCAGCGGGCTGTTCCACTGGACATTAGTTCTGTGTTCGTCAGTACACTGATGTATGACAATTGTTTGTGTTTAAAAAATTTAAAAATAATAATAAATTTAAAAACTGTAGATTCAGCAAATTTTATTTTTATAATTGTAAAAGTATTTTTACCCATGAAACATGAAAAGACAGTGAAATTTATTATATTAAATTTTTTTGGGAAAAAAAAATAATGAAAAGTGATTCTGCTGATTCTACTGCTGTTGAAAATGAAGTCGAAGATGGAAGTTTGAAGATAAAACGCACATTGATTCAATGAATATGCAACAAGTTGGAGGAGAAAAAGAAAATTTATCTGATTGCTAGAACGAGAAGCAAGCATCGTATTTCAAAATACAGTATAAGTGGTTAGAAGTTAAAAATGGTAAATTAGGATGTGACGTTTGCTCAAAATATAAAAACTTAAGTGTTGAAGGAGAAAAAAGTTGTTTTATCATCAAAGGAATGGGTAGAAATGAAAATGGAACTAAATGGAAACACTACAGACTCAAGAACCACATGTTTACGTAAAAAGTTATCCAAACATAATGAATCATAAAAATAAACGAAGAATGCAGCAAATCTATATTATCAAATTTAATTGACAGACTAAATGAAAAAGAAATTTTGATAACTTCAAAAATGCTTAATTCTGTTTATAGTTTGGTGAAGAGGAAGAACTGACCAATGTCTGATTTGCAGGATTTAATCGAGCTCCAAATTAAAAATTGTATTGATCTAGGATTATCATTGAATTCTAGATTCTCATGAATTAGAATAGTTGAACATATTTCTAAACAAAAAAAATTAGAAATATTCTCCAAAATAATAGAAAAAAAAAAATGCAAAATTTCTATAATAGCAGATGAATCGATAATGTTGTCAATTCGTCTGCTATTATAGAAAAAAAGTGTTGTTAGTTATTCACATACAAGTTGAGCTCATTGAACCATGTATGATTTTTGCAGATCTTGCAGAACTAGAAAATACCACCACTGAATGTATACATGCTACTTTAAATTCATATGGATTTTCTGATAACAATTGAAAAAATCATCTCATTGCATTTTGTTCTGATGGAGCTAGTGTAATGCCAAGAAACAAATCAGGTGTTGCAATCAAACTTATGTTGTCAATTCGATAATGTAAATTTGATAATGTTGTCAATTCGTCTGCTATTATAGAAAAAAAGTGTTTTAGTTATTCACATAAAAGTTGAGCTCACTGAACCATGTATGATTTTTGTAGATCTTGCAGACCTAGAAAATACCACCGCTAGATGTATACATGCTACTTTAAATTCATATGGATTTTCTGAAAACAATTTAAAAAACACCTCATTGCATTTTGTTCTGATGGAGCTAGTGTAATGCCAAACAAATCAGGTGTTGCAATCAAATTTCTACAAAAATTTCCCAACATTTTGATTTGGCATTGCGCAGTTCATCGTTAACAATTAGCATTAGACAATTTGATAAAAAACATTGAAGAAATAAATCATTTTGAAAAAATCAACAAGAATTAAATACGATTGCAAAAGACTTTGGTATCGAAATTTTAAAGATCGGCCATGTGTTTGGACCACGATGGGCAGCTTGCAGTTTACGAACTGCAAGCTGCCCTTGCTTTGTGGAGAAATTACCCAGCTTTATGCAAGCATTTTGCATCGAACGATAAATAGAAGGGCTTTTTAAACCGACTTCTCAATTTGAATTTTTAAAAGATCTAGCATTAATGATTGATATCCTACAGGAATTATATCTGTCAGAAGCTCTACAAAGTTGCAATATAAGTATTATAAGAGCTAACTCCTTAATTATGTGAACAATTAGTGCAATTAATAATTTTAAAGATTCTGTAGGTTCTTGTGAATCTAAAATTGATACCATGTTAAAATCAAAACAATTTGAAGGAATAGCAATTGAAAGCAAAATCAGATTTCACAAATTACTGCGAGAAACATTACTAAACTCTCTTATAACGTCTTTAAAGGATAGATTAATGCAGTGAAGAAATTTTAAACTTAAAAATGAAAATTATGAGGATTTGGAAGATGAACTCAAAAACATTTTAAATGTATGTTATCCTGAAACATGGAGTATGAAGAAGTTACGTGTCCATGGTTAGAAGGGAAAAAAAAAGATCGTTGCAAAATGAAATTCCCAGCACGGAAAAAAAGCCAAAGCGATTATGGCAACAATTGCAGTTTGCAGCGCTGAAGTCGAACGAGCTTTTAGTGTGATGAATAACATCATAACGACGAAGAGATCTTCTCTCACTATAACATATTTCGGATTTAATGACAATATGTATAAATGGGAAACCCTTGAATGAATTTAATCCGAATCCCTATGTCAAATCTTTTCTAGAAAATCAAAGCTCGGCTATAGATCCTCCTAGAAGAAAACAAGACGTGAAGAAGGAAATAAGGTGTGGCAGCAGTTGTCATAAGTATTTCCTTAAAGTAATTGTTTGTAAATGTTAACCTCTAAAGGAGAGAGTTTTTTCTGGGTAAATGTGCACCAGACAGTGAGTTTTTTGTTTTTTTTCAAATGAAATTGTCTCATGGTTTCGAAAGCGATTTTATTAAATAAAATATTATAGTTACTGTTACTACTATTTTACAAATAAGAATTCACTTTTGGTAGTCTCATATAATAAATAGGACTATAAAATAATGTTCCTTGATTGGTACCGTTGATTATCACTTGAAGTATAAAAACAAAAGAGAAATATAACGTATTTCAATATTATTGTGTTTAGATAATATTTATGTATTATTTATAGATTGTTTGTCATAAAAACTTCTATCGAAAACAAAACAAATTTATTTTGTTTATAAACATCCCACGGGGTGCTTAAGGGTCAAAGCTGTATAACTGAGAGGAGACCTCCACATAGCCTTTAAAGGAATGCGGAGAACCGACCAGGGCTTCTGACCTAATGTCCAATCCTCACCTTCTCGTGGTGCACCCAGTTGGGTATCTACTTGGATACTGAATGAACGAGGATGGGCTGGCAATTTGGTATTTAGCCGACCAAATTGTATTCTTATTGGTTAAACCAAAATAAAAAAATGTTGGAGTCTTGACAAGTAACAGACTGATTTGGAGGAAAATTGTAGATAGGAAGTTAGTAATGATGTAATTTTTTCATGTAGTACTGTCATATCCTGTACACCCCCTTGAGGGTACATGGCAGGAATTTGATGATGATGATGATAAACATCCCGCAAACATCCATTAGCGTTCACACATAACCCTCCGTGGGAATGGATGTTTGTGATTGTCTCTGGAAATACTAGTGGTGGCGGTCGGCAATAGATGATGTTGGTGTTTTTTTTTTTTTTTTTTGCTCGACGATGCGAGCTCTTTGTTAAAATTTTCCATAGCTCACCACTGAATACACACCACCTTTCAGCAATGGAAAGAGAATTTGGATTTTTATAATTAATGAATTAAAATACCATTTATAGAAGGTTAGGAATGTTAGATCTTGAATGGGGGACTCTTTCAACAAAAGAGTCACTCATACAAAATCTAACAGGAAGCACAACAATGAATAAGAACATACTTGTGCTCATAGCAATCAAGCTCATTTTATCAGAAAACATGTCATGTTTAACATAGAAAGGGTAAAATAGAAAACGAGATAAGTTTCAGATTTGAATCTGTCATCTGAAACAATGCTATTGAAATAATGTTTGGATTATGTATAATATTTTAAACATTAGTATTAAAACTATGTCCTATGCAAGAAAGTAAATGTACTGCCAACAAAAGTCCAAAGATTGTGGACTAACCACCACTGGTAACGTAACGCCCGAAGCTAGAATATTCGTAGAAGATGAACAGGCATGCGTTCCCCGAAAGGAGCAGACACCATAAGGCAGTGGAGTGACATCACCTCGGGATGAATAGGGAGGCTCTGGTGAATAAGATTCCAGCATGGAAAGAGGGCACTAAAAAGGGATATAAATACGGTTAAGCAGGTCAAGTATGCTCCCGTTTCCCTCATGCAGACCAGCGATGCCCAGTATCAACTCTCCCGTGGTTGACTAACGCAAGTCCGGCAAGGCTATGCACCAGACAACGGCAGATCCCAAACGCGGGCCATCGGTGAAACTGTGCTGATGAAAGACAGCAAAGGATCTCCTTCGAAGAAGGTTGAGCTAAGCGAATGTCCAGCAAGAAAGAGTGGCCATTTCGAAATGTGTACGTCACGTACACGTGGTAGCAGTTTGCAGCAGCGGTGATATCCCACAACAAAGGACGGATGAAAGGGTCTCAATGTCAACACTGCAGAGTGGTAAAGTACTGTGACCTTTCTTGCTTTATATTGATAAGATTTTGTGAAAGGGTAGGAATAAGAACCTGGCTGAAAGAAGGAGAACTTTAATGATAATACATCTTTAGGGACTCTAACCTTATTGACTAGTAGTCTGAGAAACCAAGCATTGTATGGTTCTAGGGATTGTTAAGGGATTGTTAGTTAATAATTCATAAGTTCAGAACTAAAATAGTGTCCTGTACCATATGCATACCAAATTGTATGTGAATATTATGCTAAATATTTAGTAGATGAATTGTGTATAACAGTGAATTATATGCCTAAAGTGTGAATGTTGTGCGTGTGATTTAGATCATTCCTTTAGTATTGCTTTTGCCTGAGGTAAAATGCTAACCTCGTATTGTATCTGATATATTGTAATCCTTTTAGCTATATAATAAATATGTTTTCTTATGTAAGCCTATGAGTGATCTAAGCATGAGACTTACTTCACCAATCATTAAATTTCAGACCTATGTGTGAGGGAAATATACAAACAGTTTAGGGTTAATAGGCCATGACTGCAAAGTAAAAATATCTATAGCTTCCTAATTTACTTTACTAAATTATGTGGCACTTAATTCTGGGAAACTTCCCTAGGACAAGAAATTTCGTTCTTAGGCTCTGGTTGGCGCAACAAACCAAACAAATTTGTCAGAGTCCGAAAAGGGGAATGGCCCTCAGAGAACTAGTTTATAGATAATCTTAGAAGGCACTAGAGTGATAATAATAGATAAAATAACAGAAAGTAACGACATAACAACGCAGCCAACCGGGTGTATTTGATCCATAAAAGAGAGGAATCAAATCAAATACAGTGAGTTGGTTTCAGTCTCATGCAAAGAACCCAGAAAATTTTGGAAAGGGAAACTTTGAATTATGACCTTAGTATAACAGTGTAAGCTAAAAGTGTAAGTATGCCTCTTCCAACGAGTTCCAAGTTAAGCGATCTAGAGTTTTTCAAAAATAAGAACCCCCAGCAGATTTTTCTCAGTTCTCTGGAGACGACTCTGATGATGTGAGAACATTCTTTAGATATGCAGAAGAGCTTAAGAGGGTTGGTCGATGGAGCAACTTCCAATTCCTAACATTGCTTCGCGGCATGCTGATAGAGAAGGCGAGGAAAATTTTCCACTCGCACCCTGTTTTAAGAGGACCTTGAGTTATGAGAATTTTAAAGAGACACTCACCTCTGAATTCTCCAGGAAGGGGGTGGGGGTGGGGGATTATTCAAACACCCAGTAAACTGTACAAATGTATGCAAGAAAAAGGGGGAGGAGTGACTAGCTTTCTAGTCACCCCTTCCGGTCGGGGCTCGCCTATGAATTGCAAGAGTGTTCACATGAAAAGGGTTAGAAGCCTTAACGAGTATTATGAAGTAGCTAGAGAGAAGGAGAGAGTGCTGGAAGACTTAGATCAGGCCTTTGAGATAAGAAAATTGGGGCTGGGGGAATCAAAGGAAGGGACTCCCCAGGAGGACAAGGGCCTGTCGACCACAAGTATAGACAATGAAGGCAAGCTCTATAGGATGCAGAGTGTGACCCTGCCGGAGGCACAAGGTGAAGGAAACCTCGCCCTGGCGGAAGGACTCGTAGAAGAAGCCGTGCAAATTCCTACTAGACATAGGAGCCCAAGTTTCAGTCATTCCTTATTTGATGTTCAAAAGGCTTAGCTCTCTAAGTGCCGAGAATCTCATCGAGCTTCAGCAACCCCACACACTAATAGGTATTGCCAGGATCGAGCTTTCTTCCTCTACAAAAATAAAAAGTACAGATATTCATACCTTGTTTTCCCGTAAACCTCACGTACGAACTAATAGTTCTCCCTGAGATGTCAGGCTTGAGCAATCAGGTTGTTCTGGGTCTGGATTTTTTGGAAAAAAAATCAATTCATATGCGATTTTAGAAACCAATCACTGTCCCTTTAAGGGAAAACCGTCCAACCCAGACACAGCCCTAATGAGGGGGTGGGGGGCAAAACAAATGAAACCATGCAAATTGAAGTGAGTGCATTAGAGAAGGATCATGATGAACGGAAAGAAAGGCTTGCACACAGTGCCACGAAACTGCATGACTCCGATCTTGTTAAGGAGGAACTTAGGGAATTGTTCCAGACAGCATACAGGGAATACCCCAAGGTATTTACAGAGGGAATCACTTTCCTCTGCTGTACAAATGTGGTAGAGCACACAGTGTAGGTTACCTCGGAAACCCCAATATATACAAGACAATATAAAACACCCCTGATACACCAGGACAGATTAGAGAAACTCTTGATAGAGTATGAGAAGGCGGAAATTATCGACAGGTCGAATTCCCGTTGGAACAGCCCTTTCATTCTTGTTGAGAAATTGAATGGAGATCTCAGATTTGTGCTAGACCTGAGGGAGGTCAACAAGGTTACCAAACCTATCGACTTCCCGTGTGCACAATAGAGGAATTGCTAGTCCGCCTGAAAGGAGCAAGAATATTCTCGAAACTAGACCTGAACTCTGGCTATTACCAAATCTCCCTCAGGAAGGACAGACAGTATTTTGCCTTCACCACAAAGTGGCAAAAATACCAGCTGTGCCGACTTCCCCAGGGAGCATGGAACTCGGCCATGAGCTTTCAGAGTCTCATGAACACCGTGTTAGCTGACATATTAGGCAAGGGAGTCTTGTGCTTCCAGGACGACCTGCTAATCTACTCATCTACACTAAGAGAACACAAGGAAATTCTACTGAAAGTTCTGGACAGACTGAGTAGAGTCTGTCTGTCACTTAAATGCTCAAAATGTAGATTCTTTTTGAAGGAAGTGGAATATCTGGGATATATAGTGAACGATACAGGGATAAAATCATCCAAGGATAATGTGAGTGCTATACTGGGAGCAAAGCCTCCCTCCACAGTGAGAAAAGTCAGGAGATACCTGGGGATGGTAAACTTTTACAGGAAGTTTATCCCTCAGTGCTCCAGATTAATGGATCCCATAGTGAGACTTACAAAAAAGGGGACCAAATTTGCATGGAAAGGAGGAGCAGCAGAGAGTGCATCAAGCCTTGCATCAGGCTTTGACCTTAATGCCTGTACTCACGTATCCAAAGCTTGGACAGACTTTCTTCCTTGCTGCTGATGCCTCTAAGAACACTATTGCTGCCAGTTCTGGAGCAAGCAGAGGGAGAGAATTTCAGGCCAATTGCCTTTATAAATAGAAGACTGTCTCCCTCTGAGCGGAGCTACTCTGTGATTAAGAAAGAGGTCCTGGCAATCATATGCAGCTTTAGAAAGTTTTGATACCTATTACTGGGACAACACATCATCCTCAGGTCAGATCACAAGCCCTTATCCTTCATTTCTTCGATGAAGGATAAGAATCAAAGAATTGTGCACTGGTACTTAGAGATGCAGGAATACAATATTGAAGTAAATTATATTCCTGGGAAGTCAACTGTGGTAGCCGACTACCTATCCAGGTCACTAGACCCCAGTCCTCTTGGGAATTCTCTTGGGAATGATGCTATTAGACAGACTGCTGGAACATGTTTTAGTTTAATGAACTCTCCTGGCTTCTTGATATACTGTATGTTCTTGTGATATGATTGCTGCAAAGTATAGCAGTGCATGCATTTCATTACCTTTGGTAAAAGTGAGAAACTTTAGACTGGGTAAATTAAACTGGCATTCTCCACTCATCAGTCTACGAACCGAATCGCTCTACAATTACCTTCACCAATTTTGCATCATTAGCAGCAAAATGTCACATACCTATGCCACCAATACACCGTCCATTCCTATGCTCATCAATTTCAAATCCAATTTGTCATGTAACATTTATGAAGTGTATTCACAAAATCTAGAAAAATTACCATAAAAGAAACAAAAATTGCACTTGAAACTCAAAGGGATATTTAATTAACTGTAAATTAATTATACAAATGTTTTATATATTTCTAAAACCATCATCAGTTTAAAATGGGAATTCCAAGAAACCCACAATGTAGGTGCATGAAGAATGGCATCTTTTTCATGTATGGTCATGAGAAAGCCAGATAATATTAAGTTGATATAGGTATGTGTATTCCTCAAAAAAACAGTCAGTGAAGACAGTCAGTCAGCAAGGTTGAGCTTTGGACAGTAAAGGACCTCAGAACTTTCTTTAAAACGAAAACTATTGCACAGGTGCTCCTGTGCAATAGTTGTGAATCATCCAGAGGAGCCTGCAGTTACTATTCATAATTTCGTGTTCAGCAGAAAATTTGTGACTTTTTTGGATTTGATATAGAACTGGTGTTCAGAAATGCATTTAGTGATGGATCAGCCTGTTTGACCAATCCATCACTAAATGCATTTAGTAAATTAAAATAGCTTGTCATTATGTGGAATTGAATAGACATCAGGTAGCAGCAAAGATTATCTGTACTTTATCCAATGGGAATAACAAATCAGATATCAGCTAACGCCCTTTTATTCCCTTATAGGGAATAGGGGAGGCCTTTATACCCTATCTAGCTTTTGGAGACTGAGTGGGCAGTTCAATCTTCACCAGTAGCCAATCAGAGATAGCTAAACATGTCTATCACTAATTATAGGCAATCACATATGAAGAGGCTGACAAACAAGTGCTGCCATTTAATGGTGTCCAACCCTAACAAGATATGTTACTGTCTGAAATAATGTGGGTATAACGGTCGATTTTCTTGAGTTTATGGGACGAAAAAACCTGCTTGTCCATGCCAGAGATTGACTAACTCAGGAACTAGTCGAAAACAGGCTTAGAAAAAGTTCCTCTAGTCAGCGACTAGACTTGCACCTAAGTCTAATTTCGAGCAACCAAGCACAGAAGATGCAAGCGCCACTTCCACTTAGCTACATAGGACTTTGGGAATAACAAAACTGATCTGATTAATAGATTTAAATGTGGTTGAAAGACGAAATTTGTTAAGGATACAAAGAAACACATTCAGAATATCATTAATATAAGGGACTGAGATTCTATGAGTCATTAGTCTTTTAGAAGTGTATTTTTCACTTGGTTAGACTATAATAAATTTAGTTTAATTCTTTATCCAAGTGTGAGCAAACAAAGTTTGCACCTGAAAGTATCTTCAGAACTGGGGTAAGGTAGTACAATACAGGGCAACTCGTTGCAAAGGTGGAGCAAGCTTACATCACTCCTATCTCAGTATCTCCCATAATGCAAAACACAGAGGTAGTACAACAAAATACAGTTGTACTACCTTACCCCAGCCCTGAAGATGCTTTCAGGTGCAAACTTTGTTTGCTCACACTTGGATAAAGGATTAAACTAAATTTATTATAGTCTAACCAAGTGAAAAATAAACTTTCAACATCTTTCTCTAAATCCAGAATAATTTAATAAAAAAAGTGGCACACCTTTTGGCAACTCCTATAGGTAGAGATGACCTTGCTATTGCTTCTGCCTGGTATCTCCACTTCTGGGCCTGGCTCCCACTGAAGAGACCTCAATAAAGGTCGAAACTAGTCTGGGTAGTGGCTCTTCCCTTAATGCATAACACTATACATATCTAAGGAGATGTGTTTTGCATTATGGGAGATGCTGAGATAAGAGTGATGTAAGCTTGCTCCACCTTTGCAACGAGTTGCCTGGTGTTGTACTACCTTACCCCAGTCCTGAAGATACTTTCAGGTGCAAACTTTGTTTGCTCACACTTGGATAAAAGATTAAACTAAATTTATTATAGTCATTTAGAAGCAGGAGAAAAATGCTGATGATTTTCTCAATTTTTGGGTTGTAGTCATTAAGAGGTGATTTGTTTGATGGTTGAAATTTCTTTCTGAAATGATTTGGATGAAGAAACATCATGTGCTCTTGATAGTAGGAACTTAATATCATCTCTCTGTGAGATACAGTGCACTGATGTGCTATGAACATATTGAGCAAAGAAAGACAGTTCATGGTAACCTGAATAAGGAACAATCTATTTCTAAGTGGATATAATGAAAAAACATAGTACCTTAGAAACAAGAATGAAATGGAAAATTTTATTGCTTTGAAGGCTATTTTTTTGTAGGAAGACATTAATTCTTGACATGATTTATTCCAGATTGCAAAAAAAAATGTTATCTATGAAATGAAGCCAAAGTGGAGGTTTTAGATCAAAAGTAGAGAAACTTTTCTTTGAGATGATCCAAATAAGTTTGCCAGATTTGAGGAAATAGGGTAGCCCAGCACAATTCCTTCAATCTGTCTGTAAAGCTTTCTATTCCGGATGAAATATCTGGAGTTGACAGCAAACTTAAAGAGGCTCACAATGTCAGATAGAAATTTAGAAGAGAAATGTTGGTAAAGAGTGAGGTAAATCGCACCATAAATGATTAACTGACACTCCAAACTTAAAAATTCAACCAAAATATCATCTGGATGTACAAGATATATTTTATCTGTCTCTCGCCCACAAAAGTTTTTATTTTATTTTTTTTAATTCGTGAACCTATAGTACATTTATACCACAGGTGGGTTAAGGATTTGGATTTTTATATATTTTTAAAATTCATTTCATATTTTTTTTGTATTTTTCATTTATTTCACCTGGTCTGGAAACACTATTCTAGACACGAAACTAATCAAGCTACTTCAGGCATCTAATAAGTGAGATCTTACACCAGGCGATGAAATTCATTTTCCACTTAAAATATAACACAGAAAAACTTACCTGGCCTGGACACTGGAAGACTGACAGATTAAGAGCTCTTTCTTGATTCAATCGTTGGTGGTGCATGGCCATTCTGAGTTCGTGAAGCAATTTGTCTGGTTACTTCCGATAACAAACCAGACTCCAGCCTACTAAATATGGGACTGATCACTGAATTCAGTTTGTCTTCTTACAGAGACAAGATATGACAGTACTGACTAGTTTTCAATGAAATAATTTTCTTCCAAATTGGTACTGTTTGTCAGGCCTCCAATTTGATCACCTTTTAACATTGTAATCTTCTAAAGCAGGGGTGGGCAACCTTTTTAAGTGTGCATGTCAACTACTGTATGCAAATTTGGTCTCTTAGTTTCCAAGGGGATAATGGAAAGGATGAGGATTATGGAAAGGCTGGGAAAAAAAAAAAAAAAGAGTTAGAGGTGAGGATTATGGAATTGTAGATTATAAGGACAAAGATTGAGAATATGTAAACACTGCAGACATTGGTAGACAGCAGAAAGTCAAGTGATACAATAGTCTATGAACTTTTGAAAGAGTGTTATAGGATGTTAGGTGATGAAAATTTTCAGTATGTGGAAAGTGGGAAAAGGATGGGGGGGGGGGGCATCTAGTTTTCTTTCACAATAGTGGGTATGGAACATTTTGCTTGTTGAAGTGGTGAATGCATCTAGTGTGAATGGTGAACGAGTTTAAGAGAAGGTATGACAGCAGGTTTGGGCAATGTATGAACTCAATGAAGGTCTCTGATAACAATAATTTAATCTTTCCCAAAACATTTTTTGAGAATACTTGAATAGTAATTCATGATGCAACCTCAGTCTTGGTTTGAACTTTATTTCTGCAGTGACTACTCATTGATTTCTCTAACATATTTTAAATATGTACAGCCATTATGTCCTTGCCCATTTGAGTGGAATCTAGCAGTACTCAGACATACATTGCTAATGGGAACCCTCCTGCTTCTAATGAACTGATTAAAAACTTGGATCTGATCATTATCAGGTGAGTGAAACAAATCCACAATCATGTGCCAGTGTAATTAATATCTAAACGCTGATACTGCTGTTATCAGATTCCTCAGCATCAAACTAGGCATTACATTCACTAAACTATTATTGATCCTTCAGCCAGTATGTACTAACAAAGCTCCTTTTTTTAAATAACCACATTTTAAATCACTAAGACCAATTAGAAAGAACAATTTAGGATTCTTTTCATGTAAGGAAGAAAGGAACTGTGAATTTTATGTCCAAAAAATACTCATTAGGATAGATTATCAATAAAACATCTTTCCAAATTGCAACATATCACAAATGAGAAATTATTTTTCACACTAGACTGAAATCAGGTGTAATCCTTTTCAGTTTTAATTAAACAATTAAATTACACAATCTTAAACATTACCTTAACATAGCCTTCTATTGAAAATTTATTATACAGGAGAAGACCATCTTCATTAAATGTGCGAAAATCAAAGCTGCAGTTCATTTCAGCACGTTTGTATCCAGAAATTTTTAAATGAGATTCTGATGTTGAAAATGTAACAGGAATTACTTGTTCATACTGGAGGGGGAAAAAAAAGATAGCTATTAATTTCATATTCAAAATATTAGACAGCCTTGAAATATAATTTTAATTAACTATACTGAGATTAACTATGAGTTAAATAGTTAATATAAATAAACAATTAGAAAGATATAATACAATATAAAAAAACAATTGATCAACTAATTTTCAACATGAATTAAAATATGAGCTTAAACGCTACACTCTACTTTCTTTTGGAAACAAATTACATGTAGACATCCTAATTGCAAATATTTTTTATATGTAGATGGAAATTTACTTACAGCTTGGAGAGAGTCTTCCTTGATGTCTTTAGTTATATCTCACATCAGTGATTTCTTTGTTCATCATCATCAAATTCCTGATACATACACCATCAAGAGGTGTACAGGATATGATAGTGCTACATGAAAAACATCGCCACTAACTGACTATCTACAATTTTCCTCCAAATCAGTCTGTTACCGGTCAAGACTCCAACATTATCAGATCTTATATTTCATCTTCTAATGCACTTTTTACTGTATCAATCCACCTATATCTTGGTCTTCCTTTTACCTGTCAACCTGGCAGAGAACACTTGTTTTGCTAATCTTTCTTTGTTCCAAGCAAAAATATGCAAGCATATCAGAGTTTCACTTGCTTAAGTACCACTGTGCATGCAAGAAAATGCTAATGGAATAATTTGCCATGATGGGTAAATGACAGCACCATATGATCAAAGAAATTAAAATGTGAATAAAAAAAAGATCATTAATGATGTGCATTTTGGTTTAAGCCAATGAAGTACAATTTGATCAGCTAAGTCCCAAATTTCCAGCCCATTCTCATTCATTCAGTATCCAGTAAATGCCTACTAATGGGCACACCATGTGAAGGTGAGGATTCCTTAAAGGCAATGTGGAGGTCTCCTTCCAGTTATCTGGCTTTGATCCTTAAGAGACCCCTTCTGTCACAGTAGCCTGAACGTCCCTTGAGGATATGTATGGGGGGGGGGGGGCTGGAAAGTTCTGATAAACACCTACTAGAACAAAAATAATATTAAAGCAACTGATAACCACAAGAAAGAACATATTAGTAGTAGAGTTATGAAGGTAACATATTCTTATATCCTCGTATGTTCTTTCCTGTGGTTATATCAGTTGCTTTAATATTTTTGTTCTAGGAGTTTATCGAGACTTTTCAGACCCCTCCCCCCAGTATATCAGGAAATTGATGATGATGATATATTGCATCCCACAATTCTGAATGTTTGCTGCACTACTTTTATATATTTTTCTCTTAACAGAACAAAAATTAACAGTAAACTGTTGAAAGCCTTCGGTACTGCTTTTCACTATAATTTAAAATGTTGGTGAAAAAAAAAAACTGTCCTTCATAAGTATATGAATCAATAGACCAAAAATATCTTCTTTAATTACATCAGTTATTTGTGGATACTTAATCATTCTTATTAAAAACTCAGATTAGCTATATCGGAACCTACATCTAAACTAACTGGATTTGGGCTACTACGTCGCCTTTGGACAACCTTAAACAACATTAAAACTGGCCATGACAGTTCTAATGTAGTTTAATCCGACTCTCCTGCTTATGACTGCAGTTATCACTCTCAAACTATTGACCATATTTTATTGGACTGTCCGATATATGCTTTTGAGGGCACTATACAAGATATACATAATGTTACAACAGAAGCTATAAACTGGCTTGAAAAATTGAAAATTTCTTTGTAAAACTTTCTTTTATGTGACTTTTAGTTGTCATACATCTGTTACATTGGTATATGTTTCTCGCTGTAATTTACAATCATACATAAAACTTTAATGTGAAGCAGTGGAAAGAACATTTTTGAACTTCGCTAAGAGATGATTCAAAATGATTAATCCCTGGCACCTAAAATGCTGAATGGCCCCATTTTTCAATCTCATAACAGCAGTCTGTAGCTTGGCTACCACATCCACATAAAAATTAAATTTCATAAAGCATAGCTACAAACCATTAAAAGTGCTACTAAGGCCACTGCAGATGTTCATATTTAATTCTAGTGTGTAGAAGCATAGTCTATAAACAAAATTGATGCATCAATAAACATATGCCGTTCATCAAAACCATTTGTTATAATTCCATTAATCCATTCTCATCACTGTAAAATGCAAGACTCCACTCATTAAAAAATTTGCTAATGAACCAAAAAACAAGGTGGTCTTTGTGACCTTTGGAGGAGATCCAATCTTTCAGTGTGTCCCTAAGATTTCAGCTTATATTTTGTAAGCTTTATGATATGCACAATGAATAATCTCTCTCTCTCAAGATCACTTATCTTCATTTATCAAATAGAGCAATTATGTAAACAGCAGCTAAAATCTGGAACAGTTCAATATAAACCTGAAAGTGCAGAACTATTATCATCCACAGTTGAAGTAACAAGGTAGTTTAGAAATTGGAATCAATACTACAAGGGTAGTATTGTTTCCAGTATTGTTTTCTGTAAAGTTCTCAGCCTAACAATGAAAAAATGCATTTATAATTTCAAAATTATTTTTCAACATAATCTCCCTTAAGACTAAATTAAAATACCCCTCTACAGCTGCAATCACCTCTTGATTCGAAGAAAAACGCTGACTAGTGAGGAAAAGTTTTAGTTTTGGAAAGAAATAGAAGTCAGAGGGAGCCAAATCTGGGGAATAGGGTGAATGTTCCAACAATTCATAGTGCAGATCCCTTAATTTTCCCATTGTCAAAACACCTTTGAGTGCAGGTGCATTGTCCTGATGAAAGATGATTTTTCTTCTTCTGCAAACCAGGTCTTTATTCATGAATTTTTTCGTCTAGTCTGGTTAAAAGATCAGAATAATATTCCCCAGTTATTGTTTTACCCTTTTCAAGATAATTAATAAACAAAATGCCTTTAGCATCCCCAAACACCGATGCCATGACCTTTCCTGCTGATGGAACCAACTTTGTCTTCTTCGGTGCTGAGCAACCAGCTTCTGTCCACTGTTTTGACTGCTGTTTGGATTCTGGTGTGGAATGGTGAATCCAAGTCTCATCTATAGTAATAAATCGACACACAAAATCAGTTTTATTCTTGTTAAAATGCTCCAAGCACTGTTCAGAGATTTCCATGCGAGTGCATTTTTGATCTGCTGTGAGCAAGCGCAGCACCCATCTTGCATAAAGCTTTTTCATTTGCAATTCTTCATGCAAAATATATCCTACACGTTCTTTTGAAATGCCTATAGTCTCAGCAATTTCATGCACTTTGACTCGCCAGTCATCCAATACCATATCGTATGCTTGATCAATGATTTCTGGTGTTGTTACACTTTCTGGACATCCTTCACATGGATCATCTTCAAGGCTGGTATGGCCACATTTAAACTTGAAAACGAAGGAAAAGAGTGCCCATAAACTTTTATGAACTTCAAACGAATTTCTTTTGGCATTAAACCTTCTTTTACAAAGAATTTCATAACACGATACCTCAATTTTATCCATTTCAAGGGATACAGACAACACTTTTGCTTCAGACAACTGTATAAAATAAACTACTTGATAGAATGACTTGCAATTTCACATGGATGCTTATGGCAGAGCTGATAGCGTTGCCATCTATGATCAAGGCTGAGAACGTTTCAGAACACCCTAATATCATTAGATACTGGTTCACATGACTGGGTATTTTATAACATGTTCTGATTTTGCAAAAAAGGCAGAATTTTTTTTTTATTAAACAGAAAAGGCAGTCATAAAAACTGACTATAAAGATATCTAGATGTCTTGAGTAATTACTTTAAATAACTTAAATGAAACAATAAGTGACAAAATAGTGGTAGAAAATATTCAACAGGAATGCAGTTGAAATACTTGAAGAATAAAGTCCTCAAAAACCTGAAATATGGAAAGTAGCTGGGGGTAAGTGATCTTCAGCTAGAACAGTTCAAATATGAAGGTATACAACATTTATAGTGACTAGCTACACTACCTAATTCATAAAGCATGATCAGAAAATCCAATTACATATAACTGGAGTAGAGCTCTCGTAGTATCTATCTATAAAAAGGAAAATAAAACAATGTGTAAATTAGAGTAATTTCCCCTACTGAATGTTTCAGTTTATGCAAGAACTTAAGCAGCGAATAAAAATTGAAAAGAGATACTTGAACAAGCTAGATTCAGGCCAAATTTGCCAGCATGGTTGGGTGAGTGGTTAGCATACCTACTCTCTAACAGACTGTGATTTCAAGTCATACCATAGGAATGGTTATTTGTGGTTTTCTTTAGGTGGGAGATGAATTTCATTGCCCATTGTGAGACCACTGCCTTATTGGAGGCCTGAAGTGACTTGAAAAAGTTCCATGCTTGGTTTCCAGACTATGTAAAAAAAATATAAAAAATAAAAATTTAAAAAAAATTATACATATATAAAATAAAAATAAATCCTTAGCCTATCCATGGTACAAAAAAAAAAAAAAAATGTACCAGCATAAGTTTGCAAATAACCTTTCATGGGTGGGAGTAACATAAAAAAATAGGTGTCATTTAAATTAAGGGGATATTAAATCCCACATTGTTTTAAAACCGAATAAGAAACTCAAAGATTGGAATCAGAGAGTTTCATGCCGAATATATTAAACTATAAAAGTATCGGCGATTTTACCACCTTTGCTGCAAGTTGCCCGAGATTGTACTATGGTCTAGGACTACTTGCATTAGTTAAATACTTTTTAGTTTACTATATTTGGCATGAAACTCTCTGATTCCAATCTTTGAGTTTCTTATTCGGTTTTAAAACAATGTGGGATTTAATATCCCCTTAATTTAAATAATGTTTATATCGCCAAAATGAAGCCTATTGGCTCTTTATATTTAAGTAAAAATAGGTGATTTCAGGATCAGAGTTTCACTTCAGAACAAGTAGTTGAGAAATTATGGGAATATAACAAGAGTTTTGAAAGTTTTTCCACTTGGTTATACTATAAATTAAAGATGCCAAGAAATTATACTCTTGATTTAATCCTTTACCCAAGCAAACAAAGTTTGCACGTGAAATAACTTCACAATTGGGCAACTTGTACATAGAAGCTAATGACTTCATACCACTTGTCTTAGTATTCCATAATGCAAAGCACACATCCTTACAGACACGTATAATTCCATGCATCATGGGAAGGGTCACTTCTGGCTCCCACTGAACTCTCATCAGTGGGAGCCAGATCCAGAAGTGATACCAAGGTTGAAGTAATGCAGAAGTCTTATTAACCTTTATATAAGGTTGCCCAGCCGTGAAGTTACTTAACACACAAACTTCGTTTACTTACACTTGGATAAAGGATTAAACCAAGAATATAATTTCTTGGCATCTTTAATTTATAGTATAACCAAGGAGGAAAACTTTCAACATCTCTAATCCAAAGTATTTTACATATATGGAAATATGGTTTCTGCATTACTTCAACTTTGGTATCACTTCTGGGTCTGGCTCCCACTGATGAGACCACAATCAAGGTTAAAACTGGTCCAGGCAATGACCCTTCCCATCATGCATGGCATTATACATGTCTGTGAGGATGTATGCAAAGTACACACTACATGCCTCTGAGGATGTGCGCTATGCATTATGGGATACTAAGGCAAGTGGTGTGAAGTCATTAGCCTCTATATACAAGTTACCCAGTTATGAAGTTACTTCATGTGCAAACTTTTTGCTTACACTTGGATAAAGGATTAAATCAAGAATACAATTTCTTGGCATCTTTAATTTGTAACAATATTTATGTTCTGCAGATATGACAATGGTATATAAAAGGCCAAGAGAAAAGCTGTTCAAAATGTTAAAATGATATGCTGTATATCAAGCAGTATATCCATATTTAAATTTGAAGTCAGAAGTTAGAACTGAAAGGGATAAAGAAATATGGTCTGATGCAAAATCAGATTTAAGGGTACGCTATCACCACTCTTATTCATGATTATCTATATAGAAATTACAATAAAGAAAGAGACATTAATCCTAACATCAAAACTGGAGATATTCATCTCAGCTCTTTATACTTTGTGGATGATGGTATATTCTTACAAGTCCATAGGATTTCTTAATGAAATTGAGCAACTGCCAACAAATCTGGAAAGAAAATCAAATCGAAATTTCTATAAAAATAAGGAGGACATTAAAAGCATCAGCTGCATTCTAAATGGAGAACTTGTAGAATAATTAAAATATTTCAGCTATTTAGAATTTTTTTTTTTTTTTTTTTTTTTTTGTGAAGATGCCAATTTAAATATGAGTAAAAAACAACTGAATTAGCAAAGCTGGTATGGTGAGGCATTAGTAGAATAATTTTGTATGGAAAAAGAAAAATTAATCAAACTAAACTAAGTATAGCGTGCAAACCAATTTTAATTTCAGATCTAAGAGTTGGGTTAGAAATAGTTGATCAAAGACTGGAGGCCACAGATATGAGTTCTGAGAAAAATTAGGAAAGTGAACTGATGGCATAAATGGTGGAATCATGTTAAAAATGAAGATATTAAAAAGGAACTTGACACTGTTAGTATTCAGAGAGTGTGTGGGTGAGCAGAGAGAGAATAGGTGGTATAGTCACTGACATAATAGGAGAAAGGAAAGGACAGGACAGCAAAACGGTTGTTACTAGGATGGAATGAAAAATGACTCAGAGGAAAACCAAGATCTAGGTGGACTGAATCCAAAGTGCCTTGCAAGACAAATAAGATGAATGACAATTTTGGAGTCAAATGATTAATAGGAATTATTAATAATGTAAACTTTCAAGTGGTAATTTGATGAAGTAGCAGTCAGTTGTATAGTCTATAGTCCCCTCTTTATCACTGGAATAATGAATGGCATTAATAAATGTGTATACTTTTACCATCCTCTTAAATACGTACAATCCTGCAGTAACATATGGGAAGCTGGGGTCCAGTCCTGATTTCCACTTTACATCTAAAATACATCTCATATGTTATCTTCATCAGAAGAATGAGTATTGTTTTCAGATTTTAATATCATTTTGCATATAGAGCAAAACAAGTGAAATATTCACAGTGAAAAGACTGAATCAAGAATAATGAATTACAGTCTGTCCATCATGTAACATTAAGAGAAAGCAAATGCTCAATTGCATGAGTGTAAAGTCAGGTGTGGCTTATCTTGTTAACTGTTTATCTGCCTCCTACTCTTGCTCTTCACAATATAATCATGGCACATGCCACATGATGTGATTATAATTCTAGTATATCTAGAATTGTGGAATGTTTATTCCTTGAAATGACAATGTAACTCAATGTGCTGGTGAGCTCACGATTTTCTCAAGCAATCGCCTAAAGGCAAATTTGAATGCCATACAGTATAAAACATCTTTCCTTATTTCAATAACAATATATGTCAGGAGGCTCAAAGTTTCAGATAAGTTTGTTCACTGAACAACAGAGATTATACATGCAGATATCAAAATTTACATCACATTAGTACTAAAAGTATTAATACTATTAAAAGGTCCAAATGGAATATAAACCTGAAAACAGAGGAAAACCATAGAAACTATAAACAGCAAACTGATGAAAGCATTAAAACTGGAGAGTGAAAAGAAAAACAGAAAAAATGGACTCACTTGAAGGATACAATCATTGAGGCTGCCAGTGACTGCACAGGATTAAGAAACAAGCAAATAAAAAAAAAGCCATGGATTACCTAGGACATTCTAGACCTAATAGATGAAAAAAGAAAACACAAAACCTCCTTAAATGAAGAAAGCAAAGACAAATATAAATATATAAAAATATAATAAATAGAAAGTGTAAAGAAACAAAAGAACAATGGTATATAGAGAAATGTAAAGAAATAGAAGATTTAAAAAAACTGGGAGAATCAATAAAGCTTGTAACATTATAAAAGGAATAAGCCAGCAAAACAAGACAAGAAGCACAATTATCAAAAATAAACAGGAGAACATAATTATAGATGAGGAAGAAATTTTGGAAAGATGGAAGGAGTAATTAGAAGATGAAACAAGACGATATGGAAGAAATTGGTCCAACTATATTAAAAAATGAATTTGAATGGGCACTAAATGAATTGTTGGCTAACAAGACACCAGTCGTTGATAACATCCCCTCAGAATTAATAAAATATTCAGGAAACTTTCACACTTGTTTGCATTATTTACTTTAGGAATAGATATGATAGAGTATTGTGTAAAGTTTTTGGGAATGATCCCTGTTTCATATATATCCTCTATGAGCTTGAAAAGGTATAACTAAGTCATACCTTTTCAAGATCATAAAGGATATATATGAAACAGGTATCATTCCCAAAAACTTTACACAATACTCTATCATACCCATTCCTAAAGTAAATAATGCAAACAAGTGTGAAAATCATCAAACAATAAGCTTAATATTACATGTTTCGAAAATGCTACTAAAAATTATACAAAAAGGGCTAAAGAGCCTTCTTTGTTCAGGAAACAAGAGAAACAATCCTGTTCTACGAACAGTTATCAAAAGAAGGCTTGAGAAGAATCAAAATACTCTGATAGTCTTTCTTCACTTGGAGAAAGCCTTCGATAGTATTGACTGGAACCAAATGTTTCACCTCCTAAAAACAATAAAGATAGATTGGAGAGATAGAAGGGTTATATTTAATCTTTAAAAGAAGCCCTAATAGAAACAGTTGATAAAACAAAATCCGCAATAGCAAGAATATGTAGAGGTGTAAGACAGGGTTGCTCTCTTTCACCTATACTGTTTAATCTCTACATTGAAGATGAAATAAATAAATTGAAAGAACTAATAGAAACAGGAATTAAGATAAATGGCATTGAAATTAACTGGCTACAGTTTGCAGATGGCATAGCAGTTGTAACTGATAAAGACGAACTGAAATCCACCCTGACAAAGATGGAGGAAATTTTCACACAGTATAGCCGAAAAATTAATTATAAGAAAACAAAACTATTAATTACAAGTAAAGCAAATTCAATGAAAATAAACCTGGAAATAAATAATAACCCAATTACATCAGGTATCCTCCTTTAAATATCTTAGTCTTATCACAGAAGATGGAAGAAACCAATCACAAAGGCATTCTACAATAGAAGAAACATTTTCACTAGTAAAGGACTTAGAATCCAGCTAAAAAAAAGGCTAGTGAAAACATATATATATGGAGCATTGCATTATATGGTTGTGAGGCCTGACGTTAACAAAACAAGACATCAAAAAGTTGGAGACATTTGAACTTTGGTGCTGGAGAAAGATGATGAAAATTAGTTGGATATAAAGAAAAAGTATTGAAGAAGTTTTAAATATAGTTCATGAAGAGCCACTAATGAACCACATCAATAAGAGAAGAAAAGGCCTAATTAGACACCATCTGACCAAGAATTTCATATATAAATAACATAATGATGCTACTGGCACTAAGAGTTATGAAGAGATAAAAAGGAGGTCACAAGGTAGGATGTGCTACTATAACTAACCAGTCTTTGGATTGATGCACCAGAGAAGAAGTACCATGGGGGAATAAATTTTAATTTTTAAAAATTCTTAAACAATCCAGCAGCCATATTTAGAAAACCATACAAGTACTATGATTCCTGAAGAATTCTGAATTGTTTGAGAATAAAAATATAAATATTCATTTATTTAATTCAACATTTCTTCAAGACACCAATGTTATCGAAAGTTAACAAAGAGCTACAAACTTAATGTACCTTCAGTGTTAAATTTGACTACTATCTGAGGGTAGGAAGATTTGTGTGCGACTCTTGAATGTATAGAAAGATAAAAATCCGAACACATTAAAGTTACAGTAAAAATAAATTAAAGTAATGTTGATTTATCAATGTTTCATTTAGAATGGAAGAAATATGAATCATAACTGAATACTTATTTTGATTATTGGACATGTTAAATTAAAAGGAATCAAACATTGACAAAATTATCTGACTTATTAAACTACATTAAGTCATATACTTTTTTTCTAGGTAACATGGACATCTTCAGGATATGGAATGACTTACCAAAAACAAAGTATTATGCATTATGTTATTAATATGACTTCTAAATGTTGAAGAAACATGACTGTCTTGATTGCACCCCTCCATGGACATCCTCTTTATTAGACATTATTGTTAGGCTAGATGGGTAATAATTCCCATCTAGAGTAATAATTCCCATTCAAGTGAATGGTATTCATCAATGCAACAACAGACTGATTCAATTAATGGTTTAGAATTTATGTATGTTGTAAGGTAGTTTTCTCTTGGTCGACTAAACCTATTTTGCCTTTTTTTTTTGTTGTTACAATTTACTTCAAGGATGGTGAAAAAAAATAATCCTGACTTTGACTGCTCACAGTAAAACAGCTGCAAAGAATTATGTGGTTCCCACACCCTATCAAATCTCTCTCTCTCTCTCTGATGCAAGCATAAGAGAGAGAGAGAGAATGTATTTTTTTTGGGGGGGGGGGATGCTGGTTTCCTATTAGGTATGAAAGATTGCAGTCTGGCTGTAAGAATTCTTTTTCATTTTTCTTAGGATTCCTGTAATGTATGGCATTACTTTTTGGAAGTGGGAAGGAAAAGAAGTTATTAAAGGCAATGGTATAAAATGAACTGTAATAATTTATGTGGGGTACAGCCATTGTAAAGGAATTCCCCCCCCCAAAAAAAAGTTGCTTGTTTTGATAACAAGGGGGTTCAGGGGTGAATATTCTGGGTGTGTTAGGTGTGCGGTTCTCATCCACCAAATAGCAATATCACCGATATTATATTTTTGTATTTATTCCCACTAAAGGTTATTCCCATAATTGTTTCCAGAATTTGTACGATTCTTAAAAGTAAACACAATATATTAATGCTTCATAAAGAGGACACTTTTCGAAGCGTAAACATTGCATCACATCCGTGTTAATAGCCTGGGTGTGCGTTCAAAATACATACACCTTTGAAAAGATGTACAGATGGTGCAAATTCTTAGAGTTCTAGTAGTTTTAAACTGCTCAGAAGGCGAGGCAGGGTGAGCTCAGAGACAATAGCACCTAGAGACTGTGATTGGTTATTGTGTCACCAATCTGACTGAACGTTGTCATTTGTCATGAGTTGCTGCTTTTGTTTTCTGAGTTGCATCTGTTTTGCGTGCGTGAAGTGTGAACTGACGTAGTAGGCTAGTTTTTAATATATAATTTTCGAGAAATTTATAACTTTTTTTGCTCATATTTACAATGGGAAACAGTATTGTAGCCGAAGGAGGTAAGCCTCGTCCTCCTCTTCCAAATTTTACGTCCTTTGAGCAATTCAAATATACCAACCAAATATAGCATTCTTCTTCATTATTGTTTTCTAATATATCTTATTATATTATAATATATCTAATAGAGTTGGGGACAATGTGTTTGCTGTAAGATATATTAAAACAAATCCGAGCTACAAAACAACAATGAAAAATTTTGCCATCATAATTGGATATGGAAAAATTCACCTTTGACCACATATGGTCAAAGTGATGTGAATCCGAGCTACAAAACAACAATGAAAAATTTTGCCATCATAATTGGATATGGAAAAATTCACCTTTGACCACATATGGTCAAAGTGATGTGAATTTTGTAGTGCAGATTGCATAAGCCACACAATAGCACACCCAACCAAAATGGGCACCCGACGCCACTGAACAAGTTGTATGTATTTTGTTATGGTGAGTTCTCTACATTGTAAATGGCTTCTCCCTCAGGAATTCTAATAACAGCAGTGTGATATGTCAACTCTCACAATTGGGATTGCAAAATCTGTAGCACATCAGTGCCATATATGAATAAGTAGTTAAGGAGAAGGAATCTGTTGATGTGTTTCTTGAACAGTTGAAGTTTGAATATTTAGAAATGCAATGAAGGCTGTTCCAAAGAACAAAAGTAGATGGAATAAAAGAGAATGACAAGAAGGTGGATAGTAAATGGATGTTGACTAGCATCTGCTCATGTTCTTATTAAATTAGTGGTTTTGAATTATTGAATTAGATAATTGGTTCAACAAAACAGCACTACTGAAAATTACTATAGGATTGGCAGATAAAGTAGAAATAATGTCAATAACAAAGTGATGTGTAAATTGTGTGTGCGTGTGCATGAATGGGTGTGCATAAGGAAGAGAGAGGAGTGATCAACTATTTTTAATACACCACTTCAAACATAAGAACAGTATTATAAGGTTTGGCAAACTTGAGATTCAAGTTGAATAGGCTGAGAAGCAGAGACTTGTATAAAAGTTTTTTTGGAAACAGAAGAGGTTATGGAAATGACCAGTTTGTGCTAAATAACAATACAAGCATAAGTCACTCTAGGAATAGAGAGAGGTGATCTTCCATAGGTATCTGAGTATTATGAAGGGTGAGGGAAGATGTGGTGTGATCTTTCTTGCATGAAATAAGCAGCAAACAGCAAAAAGTGGACAGTAGAAATAAGGTAGTTAAGATTTTTTTTATTGGTGGTTTGGATGCTGTCAGTTTGCAATTTTTAAAGGTTCTGCTTTTTTATTTAGGTAGCTTTCAGATACATACCTATGATATTTTTTAGAGTAATTGTGTTGATTCTATACATGATCCAAGTTCGAAAATCATAAATGACTAGATTTTTTTTTTTTTACTGTCCCATTATTAAACAATTTTTAATTAAGTTGCTTTCTTTTCTCTTAAAACAAATCATTCTTAATGATAATTTTTAAATTTAAAACATTTAATTTATATTTTTAAATTATTTAAATAATTTTTTAAAAATTTTTTAATAATAATTAATTCTTATTAATTATTTTTTGTATATTCACTTTGATATAATCATAAAAAAGGGGTAAACTCACCTGGCATGTATACAGCAATTCGCCATACTGTTTAAAAGCATATCCACCATTTTTCAAATCGGCTATCAAATTTGAATTGTTTACATACAAGTTCTCTAAACAGCCAGTAAAGTTAGAAGTTATCACAATACCATCTTGGTTGAAGTTTGATATTCCTCCAATGTACATCTAGAAATAAGAAATTTGGAGAATTTAAACATAATATGTAAATGTGATTTTTAAGATTTTAAGATAAAATTTTTAAGAAATGAACAACTTGCACCCAGCATTAGCAAAATTGAAAGTAATGTTTCCACAAAGTATAAATATTATGAACTATTACTGAAAAGACTAAATTTTTCAGGAAATGACAATATATACTAAAATGTTAATTAAAAAACTTTAATCAATACCTTCCAATATTTTGGCAATGTTATTACATTGTCATCTTCTGGGAAGATAAAACTATGATATGTTCATGCAGGTACTAACAACAGCAAATGAGGCTGAAGAAGGCAACTGGTGAGGGTCCTAGAGTGCTAAAGGTGTCCCCTAATTAGGTCTAAATTGAGTTGTCTTGGCTGTTGAGCTGATGTTCTTAGGATGCAAGCTTCCCAAATATGGGGTAGTCTCATGCACCCAAATTGGTTGAGGTTTGGGAAGTTTTTTTTAAGAGCTGAGGCTGATTCCAGGAATAATCTTTCATATTCATATTTGCTGTGGTGTAGTAAAGTGGCTTTCTTCCAGCATATTCTGGAATGGGTACCTAGTACATGGTCCACAAGTCCTGAGTGGCTGTATTGGTGAAACTGGATGTAGTCTTTGTGTTCAGATATCCTGATATTAGCTGACCTGCCTGTTTGGCTGTAGGACAGTTTACAACTGCAAGGGACATGGAATATTCCAGGTCTAGGGGAGTAGCTGGTCTCTGCTGGAGCAGATAAGGGATGCCAATTTCTTATATGGTTTGTAACAGGTCAAGGTCATATTTTTTTTAGAATTTTTGTTAGCTTTTCAGATGTGCCCCGGATATAAGGAATGGTGATAGATTTAGTGTAATCTCTATTATGAAGAGGGAGAGGTATTGTGGTTAACTGGTTTTAATATTTTCTGGATTTTTTTTTTTTTTGCAGGGGGGGGGGGGGGTTGTAGCCATTGGCTAAGACGGTGTTAAGGATATGGTTAAGTTCAATGGTAAGGGCATTGTTATCTGAACAGATTAATTTAGCACTGTTATATAGGGTTTTTATTATTATTATTTGACACCTCCAGGGAGTCCAAGGACTCATCGAGAGAGAGCACCTGCTCTTCAACTCCGTCACCACCATTCAATCACAACTGACTGCAACTACACAAATGCCATCTACCGCTGACCACCACTGATATTTCCAGAGACAATCACAAACATCCATGCCCACGCAGGATTCAAACCCGCAGCCTTTTGGCTGGAGAGCAGATATGCTATCCACTCGGCTAATGAGGCCGGCTAAATAAATATTATACACCTCCAGGTAGCCCAAAGACTCATTGGGTGAAGGCACCTGCTCTACAGCACCATCTCCGCCACTCAATCCACCAACTGACCACAACTATACCAACACCATCTACCGCCGACCACCATCACGAGTGTTTTCAAAGACAATCACAAACATCCATTCCCACGGCGGGATTCAAGCCCGCAGCCTTTTGGCTGTAGTATTGTTGTGTGTATGTGGGGGTGATTGCTGGTGAATGTATCTATCTGTATGGGTTGGTTTTCTGCAAACAGAGCAAGCCAGGGATCCATCAGGCTGGCATGTAATCAGAGTTTCTGGAAGAGGGAGACTGTTGTTTTCCTTTTCCAGGTGAACTGGATTCTGGGATGTTGATTGTTTAAGTGCTTTAAGACGTTGCAGAGTGTATCTAAGCCATGTGGCCAAATAGTGACAACATCATCCACATAGCGTAGCCAGACAGTGGGTTTTTTGTGGGGCTGAGTTTAATTCAAGTCTCCATAAAGAAGTTTGTCTGGGGTAGAGAGAGAGAGAGAGAGTGGAGAACCCATGGCTGTCCCCTCTATTTGTTTGTAGAATTTTCCATACCAAACAAAATAACCTGAGTTCATGATGAACTGAAATAGGGCTGAGATATCAGGAGGAAATTTGTTTGTATGAAATCTAAGGTATCTTTGAGTGGGACATTCGTGAATAAGGAGGAGACATCAAAACCGACCATTATGTCAGTGTTGGAGTGAGAGGAAAGTGGGCTGAGGTTTTTTTTTTTTTTTTTTTTTTTTTTTTTTTAATGTGTGATGGTGTGTTGCCAGTATAATGTGTGAGCACTTTGGCTAAATGTTTGGCTAATTTGTATGTGGGGGGAATCAATGACATTGATTCCTTTAGCACTTCGGCTAATTTATATGTGGGGGAGAATCAATGCCACTGATCAGATTTTTATGATCTCTTTCTGACAAAAGTTGAAAAGTGGCCTGAGTGTTGAGTGTTTGGAATGGTTGGGGGACATTTACCATGATTGGTTATACACAAATCGAAGTAGTAGGAGACCAGGTTAGCTTTATCTGTGATAATACAATAATACCTGGGGTGTAAGAGTAGTGTTGGGCAGAAGTTAAGGCTGACAGCTTTGGCTATGCTAGAGTCTAGAAAACATGGCTGCCTTTGGTCAGAATGCAAGTTTCCTGCTTTTAAGCTATCTTACAATTAGATTTCAATGTGGTGATAATTTTCTTCCAGGTATTCTAGGCTTTGGTATAGGCAGTATAGGAAGGTTATGCTGACTTCTTTTGTAGAGTGTTGCCACACCTGTAGGAAAACCAAGGCTTAGACAGCAGTTGAGAATTTAGGGTGGAGCAGGGAATAAATGTTTCCATGCTGATGAGAATTATTTTGGCAATTCCTTCTGCACATAGGTTTAGCTCAGGTAGATGGAAAAAGTAATGGTGTAGAAATTGCAAAGATCATCCAACTTGGCTTTCTGGTAATGCCATACAACACATGGATGTGAGTAGCTGTGTATGAATTGCTCCATGGGGAAAGAGAGCTGAGAAAGAAATGAGACTACATAGGCCTGAGCTACCCAGAGGACAGACAATGTTCACAGTGTACTCAGATGGGTCACCAGTGAAGAAGAGATCTAGGGTGTTTGGGATTATCTGGTATTGTGGTGGGTATATGCCAATTTGTGTGAGATCATTTACGATTGCAAAAGTCTCAGCTGGTGTTGTGGGCATTGAAGTATCCAAGAAAGATGACTTTCTGTTTGGAGAGTCAGATTGAAGAAAATAAACATTTCAGAAAAAGTGAATGAAAAGTTCAGTGTATAAACTTTTCTTTGATATCCATACACCAAGCCATTTCCCACGTCAGTACATGATCACTGTCACCAACCATAGACATAAATAGTCAATATTATGACCTTTTTCTTGACCACTAGTATTAATAAATTAAAGACTTAATTCTGTATGTTAGTCAAGTAAATAATAGTTTAAAATCCGACGTTTCACTGACTAATATCTGTCAGCATTTTCAAAGGATACACTGGTAAGCAATAGAAAGTAACAAAAACTAGGAAACTAACTGACAATTCTAAAAATTATATAAACTTATCACTGATACAATACGCGTGTCGCAAGTACAACATTTTATTGGTTGAGATATTTATTGTAATTTTCATGCAAGTTCATTTCTTTTTGGTTAAATGATCTGATTAGAGTTCCATATATCTGGTGGATTAGGCCTCGATTCTTATTTAAGTGACCAGTTGAACGGACAACTGTAGCAGCTTCTTTGAATGTTCTGAAATGGTAGTTCTCTTCTATGTAGGGCATATGACTCACATCCCATTCAATATTATGGTTGATAGAGTCAAAGTGGAAAGAAAGGCCTGATATATCTTGTCTGTTAAACTTGTTCCCACCAAACATCACCAAGTTGTTCAAGCATTAAGAAAGAAAGAACACATAGGCTATGTAAGGAATGAACAACTTGGTGATGTTTGGTGGGAACAAGTTTTCTAAGATGTCAATGACTTCTGAAAGTGGGATATTCGTGAATAGAGATGTGACATCCAGACTAGCCATAATATTATTTTCAGAGATATGGATGTTTTTTAATTACTCCAAGAAATGTTGGGAGTTCTTCATATAAGAATCCGTGTTGTGAATGTGTTCTTGTAACATTTTGGCTAGATATTTTGATAGTTTGTAAGTAGGGGAATGGATACCATCTACTATTGGATGTAATGGTGTACCTTCTTTATGGATTTTGGGAACACCATATAGTCTTGGAGTTAATGGATGCATAGATTTCAGTTTATTAAAAGCCAACCTTTGATGGCAGATAAAGTCACTCATCCTCAACATATCATTCATCGCAGAAGACAGGTATTATCAAAAGTCTTGTACATAGAGCTCACATGTGATCTGCTCTCCTGATTGCCCATTTTTAGATGAATTAAATAAAATTAAAAGCACTCTGATGTCTAATGGTTACAATGAAACTATCATTCAGAAAAGTATTGATAGTTATCATCCATTTACCAGACTACAATCAAATGTGAAATTTCAGTGCCCTACTTTAAAGAGACACCTGAGCATGGATTCTTCACAAATTTAATCCATACACTTCCTTCAAACCAGCTCGGAAACTCTTTTCTGTTATGTCCGTAAAGGATATATTCTACCTCTGTCCTTATATGATGACATGCATGTCATCTTACCTACTTTGGATAGACTGGCCACTCTGCTTTGATCAGAATCCAAGAACATCACAAGAATATATTGCATTTTTGGAATCAAAAGAGGATTTCAAATTTTGGATAATTAAGGCCAGAACCCATGGGTTCTGGCCTTACATCTCATATTGCTGACACTAAACACACATTTCTCTGGAACTAGACAAAGATTTTTCATTCCAGGTTCAAACTTGATTGCCCTTTACTTGAAACACTACAAAATTGTCCAAACCTTAACCGTTCTGACTGTATGCCAATCTCAAAATATTGGGAAATGATTGCCATTAACTGATCTCAAAAAATAATAATAAATCAATTTAATTTATGTTATTTTTACTTGCAGAAATTTACCATTGTTCCTTTGGACAAATGGTGTAATCTGTCAAACTCAGCACAACCAAGGCATAAGTTAGTAAGGACATGCTACGTGGCTCATGATTCATGTTTTGAATGTAGTTGCCAGTCTTTCTCTTTGACAATATCCATGTTAAACTGGATGAAATATACTGGAGATTTTTTTTAATTCTATATTTTTTTCCACATGCATAAGTTTCATAAGCACACTGTATTTATCAACAGACAAATCATTTGTTACTTCCAGACTGCAATCTCTTACTTTTATGCTTTTCAATTAAATTCATTAAATATTTGATTTTAGCACCTGGAAAACTAGAGGTTATCATGAACTAGAGGTGGTAGCTTGGTCATCAATTCCATGTTTAAGAATTGAATCATCATGATATAATATCCTTTTTATAATCAATTTAACCTACCTGATTCTGACTTTGCTGCTTACTCTTCCATGTATTTCCAATGCCTCTCTAATTGCTTTTCAACTTTTTCCAGTTTCCTTAATATTTGTCTGGTAATTTGTTTTAGTGTAGATATTTCCAAAGTTAATTCATACTTAATATCTTCATTAGTTCCAAAATGGCATGAATTCTGTTCAATGGGGGAAATTTCCTTGTTTACAATTTTGCTAATATTTCTCTTTGTTGGTGCTGTTCTATCATTCTGGGTTTTGATGCCATTTGATGGTACTAGTTTAATATTATAGCTTTTCAACATATTATCAGGAAACATCAAATACTGCATAAATACATGAAAATCAACAGTAACATTCAATAAAAAAAACTAATTATTCTAAAAATAATTACTTTTTTTATAGAACACAATAAAACATAAAAATCAATTAATGAATTATTCCCTTTGACGACTAGCAAGCAATTCCCTATTAGAACAACTTGGGCATAACATTTCAAATACATGTCGAATTTATCAAGCAGGTAAGGATGAAGTAGTAATTTATCTTTGAGTATGGGTGGATCAACTTGTTTAAGTCTCAGGAACAAGTGAGGGATTATTCAGAACAAATTTTTCTTATTCAGATTATCACCCATAGTGCTATCACCAGATGAACTTACTTTTTAAACCTGTCAAGTGCAGTGCACTTGTTTCCTGTAATGGAAGCAAATTCAAACTCTTAAGCACCAAAAATGACTAAAGTATCGAGTCAAAAGGCTTCAATCTGGCATAAGTGAGATATTAAAGTTGAGAATTTTATATCCAAACATAACTAAAGCTAGTTTTGAAAATTTACCTCAGAGCTTATCGGCATCAGAGTTGCCTTGGTTTGCACTACTTAAGTCACAAGCTCTGCCCAGGAACCCATATATTTGCCTTTCATTAGTGCTTAAATTAGGTTTTGCTGGTCTGATAGATATTTCAAACTGTTAGGTCTCATTAGAGATTAGGCAGAAACCTAGAGATCAAAAACACTCAATACCATAGTAATCCTAGGTCAGGAAGTCAAATTTCGTTGGAATGTTTTTAACAGTTATAGGAACATTTTTATTCCAATCTTCAGAAAAAACAGACAAATTAAAAATTTATCTGTTCCTGAATAAAAAAGAATACTTCTGTGTATTTTAAGAAGTGGTTAATTTACCACAAAATACTACCATATGTGAGATATCAATTATTGATAAGAGCCACTGATAAAAAAAAAAAAAAAGTAATGAATGTAGGATTTGCAAAAGGGTGGATAATTTCAATGATTGGAAATTATGTATCCTATTACTGTGTAAAATGCATATTGATCCTAAATAAATAAAAGAAACTTCTTAAAAAATGAAGTGATAAAAGTTGACTTGATAAAGTCAACATGTATTTGTATAAATAAAACATAGAAGTAAATACACATAACAAACACAACAAAGTTTATAAGATGATTTGTTGCTCTATCACCCCACGTATTCCTACCTGCCTAAATGAATCACTTATTCAATATTATGAGGGTTATTTGAAAAGTATGGATACACGGCGACACAATTCATTCATACCAGTGTCAGCATGTATCATATTTTTCATGACCCCTGGTAAAATTTTAGCCACGTGCAGCACATAGGTCTTGTTTGGCAAACATTTAAAATGACTGTTTGTATTTTCCATAAAAATGGAGAAAAACGAGCTTCATGCAGTGATAAAACACTTTTATTTGAAGAAGTGGATGGCCGCACAGATCAAAGCCGAGTTAGATGCAGTTCATAGGGACTGTCCTATGAACTGCAAAAATAGTAGTCTTTAATGACTATTTTTGGATAAATGAGTTTAAACAGGGTCGTAAATCCATCAAAGCGTGTTCTGGACTAAATTGATGTCACTTCCAAGGAAATGATTGACAAAATCCATGGTATTGTTTGAAAGACCGCCAAGTGGAAGTGCACGAGATTGCTGAGATTGTAGGAATCTCAGCTGAATGGGTGTATAAAATCCTGCACGAACCATTGCACATGAAAAAGCTGTGTGCGCGCGATGGGTGCAGCGATTGTTGACCATTGATCAAAAATGCAGGCAAAAAGACATTTCAATGCAGTGTTTGGCCATGTTTAATTGCATTTCGCAGGATTTTTTGCATCAATTTGTGACTGCAGACGAAACTTGGATCCATCACTACTTGAAAGAGCATTGAAAAAAGCAAAGACTGTTTTGTCAGCTGGAAGGTGATGGCCACTGTTTTTTTGGGATTCCCAAGGAATTATCATGATAGACTATATGAAAAAGGGTAAGACAATAATAGGAGTCTATTATGCATCATTGTTGGACCATTTTAAAGAAGAACTGAAGAAAAAACAGCCAAGATTGGTGCACAAAAAAGTGCTCTTTCATCAAGACAACACCATCTCCCACATTGGCTGTTGCAATGGCAAAATTGCACGAATTGAGGTTCGAATTGGTTCCACATCCACCATATTCTAAGGACTTGGCCCTGTGTGACTTCTTGTTCCCAAACTTAAAAATTTGGCTTGGTAAGAAAAAATTTTCTTCAAAAGAAGATGTCATCAAGGCTGTCAATGACTATTTTGCACAATTTGACAAATCCTACTTTTTAGATGGGACGAAATAAATAATTGGAAACTTGCTGGACCAAACGAGTAGACCTTGATGGAGACTATGTTGAGAAATAAAGGTGATTTTTTCCAAAAAAAATGTGTTTAACTTATTTTTTTTTACCGAACTTTTCAAACAACCCTCTTATTAGTTCATTGCATTAGTAATTTCCTATAGTTCACTGAACCACCAGATGTATACAGCAGTTGTTTATTATTGGTTAGTTATTTATACTTTGCAAACAAATTGTTATTTGACCATCATAAATGCACATATCTAGAATTTATAGGATCACATGCTATTTGCTCCCTCATATCATACATGTTAATTATTAATAAATTGTTTGCTAGTAATGAAAGTATTTCTATTTACACTTGTTTTTTCTCTCCTTTATAGTTCCCATCCTCACATGGCTTATTAATGATGGTTCACATATTTACACCTTTTAGTAATTCAAATAAACCAATCAAATATAGTATTTTCTTTATTTTCTTATACATCGTAAAACAAACACATTAGTCCTCCCCACTCCTTTCGTAGAAGTGTCACAACACGTGGCATGCCTGATGAAATGCAAACACAAAATTTCTACGGGGCACAGTGTTTTCTCTTGCCTGTTCAAATGGCAAACGATGTGTTTTCTATTTGACCACATGGTCCAGACACATTACATACATTTTAGGTGCATTTAGCCAACACTCTAAAAGGCACTTCATATTAATGGAACAAGAAGCTAATGACTGTCTGCCCTTCCTAGATATAACAATTACATGGCTTCCACATGGTTCCTTATCTTTTTCTGTTTATAGAAAACTCGCACATACAGGGAGATATTTACACAAACAGTAATCATCATCCATCTCAACAGTATGATATCCTAAAAACACTAATTCACAGAACTAGAGCTGTTTGTTTCAATGACAATGCTCTTAGCCAAATGTTTTCTATTTGACCACATGGTCCAGACACATTACATACATTTTAGGTGCATTTAGCCAACACTCTAAAAGGCACTTCATATTAATGGAACAAGAAGCTAATGACTGTCTGCCCTTCCTAGATATAACAATTACATGGCTTCCACATGGTTCCTTATCTTTTTCTGTTTATAGAAAACCCGCACATACAGGGAGATATTTACACAAACAGTAATCATCATCCATCTCAACAGTATGATATCCTAAAAACACTAATTCACAGAACTAGAGCTGTTTGTTTCAATGACAATGCTCTTAGCCAATGATTATAATCTCCAAAGGATAGAAAAAAAATACTAAATGCTCTCCAGAAATACTCTCCTCCATTGCCTATCATACAAGACTAGAGCAAAACAGTTCTCATACATTCAAGGCACATCTGAAAGGGCACCTCGAGTGCTTAATAAATATCAGCTATGCACCATATTTAAACCATATATCAAATTGGCACCTCTCATCCGTTCACCCAAGGACAAACTCTCTTCTTTATCACATGCAGGAGTTTATGAAGTGCCCTGTTCTTTTGACCTGGCTTACTAAGGACAGACAGGAAGGACTGCTGCCATCTGCCTTGGTAAACATAAAAAATACATCCAGCACTATCATTATGGCAAGTCGGGACTAGCAGACATGCCTTGGATATCCCTTCACACAGAATCAAATGGAAGAAAAAGAAAGTACTACACAAAAGTCATTAAAAGACAGAGAGAGATTGTTTATGGAGTCAACAGCAGCTTTAAAACATACTTCAAACCTCAACAAATATCATCATCATCAAAACACTAATTATGGGTATAGACCGTATTGGTCTGTACCGGTCTCATTATCCATCCAATATCCTTTTTTGAGATCTACCCTGCCTTAGCTTTCCAATTGGCTTATATTTTAGTATTTGTTTTCTCAGGGGCTCACATTGGTGAGTACAGGCATGGCAAACCAGAGATACCCAAGTTAGACCTGATCTTACTTCGTACAATATACACTTGGTATATTATACCTGGAGACTGGTCTTCTACTCTTCTTTCCCTCTACTCACTTCTTACTACTCCCCCCCCCCCAGTGCTATAAGAGCAATTTGAGGACAAGGGGGTGACTCTTTCCTCTCAATCTGTAGTTTCCACTATCTACTAAAAAAGGCAAGCCTAGTTGTCTTAAGGTGACAGCCCCACCACCAGATACCTATCGTCATGTTAGTCTCTTGACATATAGAAACACATTACTTTCAAGTCTGAAAGAAATCCAAACCGGACAAATATGGCTGTAAAAATTTCCCAAAAATCTAGGAGACAGTCATATTAAGATCCAATTAACTTGTTTTCTCTCTTTTTCCAACATGGATGGCACCTAATTAGGACTTTAGTGCATTGTGTTGTCTGTTACAATTTTTTTTAAAACTAGTTCACACTGTTTTATACCAAATTGCTGTTGTTTTGTGTACTGTAAACAAACTGTTCTTCTTGTGTTCTGAAGATGCTGGATATAATATAAGTTAATAAGTTAATAAATATAAATTATTTTGTTATCATCCTATGTTGTAAACAACATTGTGAAAATAAATTAACATGTACTGCCAACACAAACCTTTCCACGCATTTGGAAATAATTACAAATCTTGTCCCACAGCTAAGTCCTTACCCCATTTCATTTCAAAGCCATATTAAAAGAACTGCATCCTTAAAAATTTATCATAAAAATTTCTCCATACTTCAAGGATATCTTTTTCTCCAGTTTGCATGTCATCTTTATCATCTCTAATTCCTTTTACAGCACTCTTTCCTCCATTTCTGAGCTTCTCCAACCATCTCCACAATGTCTTGCTACCTTCTTGATATTTATTTTCTATGTTCTTACCAGTCTTACCAGCTGACTTATTTGACAGGAACTTTTGATATGCTTTCTTCTTTTCCTTCACTGCCTCTTTAACTTCCTGTGTCCACCAGGGAGTTCTGATTTTTTTATCCTTGCAGACAACCTCACCACATGCCTCTCTGGCAGAATCAATCAATGTTTTCTTCAGAGTTTGCCACTGAATTTCCAAGGTTTGATTCCTGTTCTCAAACTGTTTCATTTTTTCCTCAGTAATGTTTGTGTATTTTAGTCTGTAGTTCACATCTGACAGCTACTCAACTTTTATTTGCTTTGAAACTTTCTTACATGTTCTTCTTTTCATTATGAAATTCAATTTTATCCTGCTAAAGACTAAATGGTGATCACTTCCAATTTCAAATCCTCTGTACACTCTAGTGTCCTGCACCAGTGAAAAATGTCAATAACATAGTCAATGAGACTTTCTGTGCGCAATTCACATGGAGAATTTGTGCATATTTTGTATGTTAGAACATTGTGTTAGTAATAACCAGTCCATGTCCTGAGCAGAAATTTGCCATTATTATTAGCTTTGCTCTTTCTCCAAATTTTCCCAAAATATTTATGTATGTCTGACAATCATTTCCTACTCTTCTATTTAGATCCCCAAAAAGGACCAACTTTTCCTTTTTCATTGTGTCAGTTGCTTTCTCTAAAGCCTCAAAAAAATTCTTCCACTTCTACCTTAGTAGAACCTACTGTGGGACTACAGACATAAATAAGCCTCATTGTCCAGTTCAACCATTCTGACATTTGCCCACATCACTCTACTTGATACTGCTTGCCATTCAAGATTAGGTTTGTATTCTGTGTTCAATACTTTAGCTACATCTCCTTTTCCCTGATTTTCATTGCCTGAATCTAACATTTTGCATTTATTGCTCAGAAAAATCTCGCCAGATTGTCTTTATTTGTTTCAGTCACCCCTATTATGTCAATCTGGTACTTATCCAATTTCTCAGCTAGCTCCATCTCTTTGCCATTCAGGCTATGTTGATAGTACCGATCTTGAATTCATGTGATGTTGAGTTAGGGTGTGTTTTAGGATTTGTTCCAATAACTGACTTTCTGCTGTTTGTCCTGACAAAAACAATGTGGCCTCTTTTTTAACCAGGTAACGTCTCAGCTGGCATGAAATTCTGTTTTGTACCACCATTTTATATTGTGGTTTAAGCCAATGAGAATACAATTTGGCCAGCTAAATCCCAAATTTCCGGCCTTTGTTTATTCAGCATCCAGGTAGATACCTAACAGAGTGCACCATGAAAAGGTGAGGATTAGACGTTAGGTCAGAAGCCCTAGTCGGTTCTCCGCATTCCTTTAAAGGCTATGTGGAGGTCTCCTCTCAGTTATACAGCTTTGACCCTCAAGTACTCTGTTATGCTAAATCAGGACTGACAAATCAGCTCTGGATACTCATTATATAAGTTTTAAATGAAAGATAATAGTTATAACAGAAGTCAGAAGTCTGGGATCAGCAGCAATGATGACTTCCCTAAACCTCAAGAAGTACGGCTGCAATATCTTAGCAAATATTTCAGAGACAGTCATTTTAAAATCAACTCCATTACAACCATAAACTTACCCAACAATAGAGAATACCGAAAATGGGGTATTCATTTTTTTGTTGTTAAATTTCGAATCTCTTCCACGATTATGATCCTGGTGTTTATATAACTTTACTCACAGTTTTAAGCAAAAGATAGATGCTTAAATGTACAAGTAAGAGATCTGAAAACACACAAGTCAACATCACCAGAGTTAAAGATCGGTACTATCAACATAAGAAGCCTGAATGGCAAAGAAATGGAGCTAGCTGAGGAATTAGATAAGCACCAGATCAACATAATTGGGGTGACTGAAACAAAAAAGAAAAACTGGTGAGATCTTTCTGAGCAATAAATACAAAATGTTATATTTAGGCAATGACAATCAAGGAAAAGAAGAAGTAGCCATAGTATTCAACACAAAATACGAGGCTAATCTTCTTGAATGGCAGGCAGTCTCAAGTAGAGTAATGTGGGCAAATATGAGAATGGGGAACTTGACAATGAGACTTATTTGTGCCTATGGTCCCACAGAAGGTTCTACTAAAATAGAAGTGGAGGAATTTTTTGACGCTTTAGAAAAAGCAACTGACACAATGAAAAAGGAAAAGTTGGTCCTTGTTGTGGATCTAAATAGCAGAGTAGGAAATGATTGTGAGACATACAAAAATATTTTGGGAAAATTTGGAGAAAAGAGCAAAGCTAATAATAATGGCAAATACCTATCGGATTTCTGCTCAGGACATGGACTGGTTATTACTAACACCATGTTCCAACATAAAAATGTGCACAAATTCACATGGAGAGAGGAGGCAAGGAATAAGAAAAGTCTCATTGACTATGTTATTGTTGATAGTGACGTTTTCTCCCTGGTGCAGGACACTAGAGCATATAGAGGATTTGAAATTAGAAGTGATCACTATTCAGTCTTTGGGCAGGATAAAATTGAATTTCATATTGAAAAAAAATAACACGTAAGAAAGTTTTAAAGTGAATAAAAGTTGAGCACCTCTCAGATGTCAACTGTAGACTAAAATACACAAAGATTATTGAAGGAAAAATGAAAGAGAGTTTGAGAACAGGAATCAAACCCTGGAGATTCAGTGGCAAGCCTTGGAGAAAACCCTGATTGATTCAACTAGAGGGGCATGTGGTGAAATTGTCTGCAAGGATAGAAAAATTAGAACTCCATGGTGGACACAGAAAGTTAAAGAGGCAGTGAAGGAAAACAAGAAAGCATATCAAAAGTTGCTAGCAAATAATCAGCTTGTGCTCTCAGAGAATACAGAGACAAATGTAAGAAAGCTAATCAGCGTGTAAAACTAGCAAAACAAAAGTCATAGGAGGACTTTGGCAAGAACGTAGAAAATAAATATCAAGAAGGTGGCAAAATATTCTGGAATATTTTGCCACCAGGAATATCTTTCCTCCATTCCTAAGAAGCTTCGGAATGGAGGAAAGAGTGTTGTAAAAGGAGTCAGGATGATAAAGGTGACATGAAAAGGGAGAAAAAAGATATCCTTGAAGTATGGAGTAACTACTTCGAAAAATTGCTAAATGAAACAAACAGTGATACCACAGTGGTAAAAAAACACTCAACAGGCATACAGTCAGGAATACATACCCGTACTTGAAGTAGGAAAAGCCATCAAAGGCTTGAAATGTGGAAAGACAGCAGGAGTAGATGATATTCGACCAGAAATGCTGAACTTTGGTGGTATAAAAGTTTTACAGTGGCTGCACTGCATAGTTCAGAAAGCCTGGACAGAGGGACGAATTCCCGATGATTGGAGTAGAGCTCTCATAGTACCCACATATAAAAAGGGAAATAAAACAATGAGAGAATTACATATCCCTACTGAGTGTTCCTGGCAAGATATATGCAAGTATATTTGAGAAATGGTTGAGAAGAATTGTGGAAGAAAAGCTTGGTGAAGAACAAGCTGGATTAGATCAAATAGAGGCTGTCAGGATCAGATCTTCACTTTACGACAAATAGTCGACCAGAAAGCATGGGAATATAACAAAGATCTGTATTTAAGTTTTGTCGATTTGGAAAAGGTATATGACAAGGTGCCAAGAGAGAAGCTATTCAATACGCTGCAGTTATATGGTGTCAATCGGGCATTATATCAAGCAATACTTAGTCTTTATTTGAGTTGTAAGTCAGCAGTTAGAATTGAAGGAAGTAGAGGAAGATGGTTTAATGTTAAATCTGGTGTGAGACAAGGATGTACATTATCCTCTCTGTTATTCATTATCTATATGGATCACATTATGAAGGAAAGGGGTATTGAACATGATATCAAAATTGGAGATGTTAATGTCAGCTCTTTGCTTTATGCAGATGATGTTATACTGCTAAATAAATCCGCTACAAGTCTGCAAGATTCCCAGACTAAACTGAATAATTGTTGTAATAGATATGAAGGTCAGCAATAAAAAGATAAAGACAATGAAATTAGGCAGAATCATTGAAAATGTCAACTGTGTTGTGAATGGAGAACCTGTGGAACAAGTAAAACATTTCAGCTACTTAGGTACGATTTTTTAGTGAAGATGGTAAATTAAATATAGAAATAGACAACAGAATCAACAAAGCTGGTATGGTAGGAAGTCAATTGAATAAATTCATATGAAATAAGAGAGAAATTAGTCGGAACACTAAATTAGCTGTATGCAGTGTTCAAACCAGTTTTAACTTATGGATCTGTGAGCTGGGTCAGAAGTAAAATACTTGACCAAAGACTAGAGACAGCAGATATGAGAGTCCTGAGAAAGATTATTTTGATTAGCATGAACAGATGGCATCAATGGCAATATCATATTAAAAATGGGGATATTTGGAAAGAACTTGGCATTGTCAGCATCCAGGAATGTGTTAGCGGAGCTAATCTTAGGTGGAATGGCCACTTAAACAGAATGGGCATGGAAAGATTAGCAAAAAAAGTGTTCTCTGCCAGGTTGGCAGGAAAACGACCCACAGGAAGACCAAGATATAGGTGGATTGAAACAGTACAAAGTCCCTTAGACGATAGAAATATAAGATCTGATAAAGTTGGAGTCTTGACAAGTAACAGACTGATTTGGAGGAAAATTGTAGATAGGAAGTTAGTAATGATGTAAATTTTTCATGTAGTAGTATCATATCCTGTACACCCCTTGAAGGTGGAATCTTAGGTGGAATGGTCACTTAAACAGAATGGGCATGGAAAGATTAGCAAAAAAAGTGTTCTCTGCCAGGTTGGCAGGAAAACGACCCACAGGAAGACCAAGATATAGGTGGATTGAAACGGTACAAAGTCCCTTAGACGATAGAAATATAAGATCTGATAAAGTTGGAGTCTTGACAAGTAACAGACTGATTTGGAGGAAAATTGTAGATAGGAAGTTAGTAATGATGTAAATTTTTCATGTAGTAGTATCATATCCTGTACACCCCTTGAAGGTACATGGCAGGAATTTGATGATGATGTAAGAGATTATACTAAAAATTTTAGTTATGGGAGAGGGGCAGCGGTCACACAAAATCAATGGATTTTCTAAGGAAATTTTGGATTTTTCATGTAAGAAACAAGTAACATGACCATTTCAATAATCATGATTCACTTCCACAAATGTGTCCCTACACCTCACTTAGTAAAAATAATATATATATATATATATATATTTTTTTTTTTTGGAAAGACTAGGTTTTAAATTCCATATGAGATGTGAAGAATCTTATACTGGTCTTCCCACAAGATTAGTTAAATGATCTTGCACTGATGTAGGAGCTCGCCCACTGTTTTTTTTTTTTTTTTCAAGACAGATGAACTGGTCAGAGAATACACGCAATTCACATAGCAGACCATGCAAATAGGATTAACCCTATTGTAGCATTAATTAGGTTTACATGAAGCCAAGTTACTTTGTCGTGACAAACCATTGTTCTGTCTAAAACATGAAAGGGGAACATGAAGGTAATTTAAGTATTTTGAAATTAAAAGCAAAACTACTTTTAAAAAAATAAATAAATCTCTAGCACAATATTAAATAAAGAGAACCTAAAATGGTGATAATGGATGCAAAAATAAAAAACTAATTACTCTTAATTTCAAAGCAATTAAATTGTAAACTGTGTACTTAACAATAAACATTCACTGATGTTTATTGTTGTGTGTGTGGGGGGGGGGTATACTGAATAACATAGCATGTTTTGGTCTAGAGGACAAAGTTAACTTCTACTCCAAGTGTTTACAAACTTTGCACATATTAATAGTATTTTCTGAATAAGGAATCTCATGAATATAGTAAAATCCAAGTTAGCTTGTGATGCTTTTCCTTGTATTTGATTTCTTTTACTAACAAAATATATCCAAAAAACTAAACTTGGGACTCATGGGGGGGATGCATTTGTGTTTACTTCAGTATCAGAAATGACAAAGGAATAAAAAAAAAAGTTCTAGCCACTGCTGGTGGATAATGAGGTCCACCAAGGATAATTTTTTTTTAAACAGCTGATTACCATGAAATCGAGTATTAAGAAAAAATAACATTCTCAATGAACCATTTCCCAAGTGTTAATTCATCCCAATTTCCTCAACTAAACTATTAAGTGGCTGAGATATTGCTGGAGGCTGCAAAAGCATCTAAATAACAATATTACACAAGTTATGATATCTATTATGAACAATTTTGTCATTTACATGACCATCAGAACAGGTTTTCCATATTAATTCTTTACTATAGAAATCCTTTATAAAAGTGTATGGTAACAAAGCTTGCTCTTGAAGTATCCTCACTACTAAACTATATAGAGGCTATAATAAATTTAGTTTAATCCTTTATCCCAGTGAGAGCAAACCAAGTTTGCGCCTGAAAATATCTTCAGGACTAAATATAGTGTTGTACTATCTTACCTGTGTAAGTAGTGCAACACCAGGCCAACTCATAGCAAAGGTGGAGCAAGCTACCAACACACCTATCCCAGTATCTCCCATGATGCAAAACACATCTCCTTGTGGATATGTATACTGTTATGCATTAAGGGATTGGCCACTACCCAGACTAGTTTCGACCTTTATTGAGGTCTCTTCAGTGGGAGCCAGGCCCAGAGTTGGAGATACCAGGCAACATTAAACTAAATTTATTATAATCTAACCTAGTGAAAAATAAACTTTCAACATCTTTCTCTAAATCCAGAGTAATTTAATAAAAAAGGTGGTAAACCTTTTGGCAATTTCTATAGGTAAAGATGACCTTGCTACTGCTTCTGCCTGGTATCTCCAACTCTGGGCCTGGCTTCCACTGAAGAGACCTCAATAAAGGTCGAAACTAGTCTGGGTAGTGGCCAATCCCTTAATGCATAACAGTATACATATCCACAAGGAGATGTGTTTTGCATTATGAGAGATACTGGGATAGGAGTGTTGGTAGCTTGCTCCACCTTTGCTATGAGGTGCCCTGGTGTTGCACTACTTACCCAGGTAAGATAGTACAACACTATATTCAGTCCTGAAGATATTTTCAGGCTCAAACTTGGTTTGCTCTCACTGGGATAAAGGATTAAACTAAATTTATTATAGTCTAACCTAATGAAAAATAAACTTTCAATATATAGAGGCTGTTAGCTTCATATTAACTTTCTTAGTATCCCATAATACAAAGCACACTCTTTTCAGATGTGCATATTGCTATGCGCAACCTAGAAAGTGGTTGAAACAAGTCTGGGTAGTGACCCTTTCCATAATGTACAACAAAATACACATCCAAAAGGATGTGTGTTTTGCATTATGTAATACTAAGGCAATTAACATAAAGTCAACAATCTCTATATACAAGCAAGCCTAGTCATGAAGATACTTCATGACAAGGCTTGCAAAGTTTGTTCTATATACTTGGATAAAGGGTTAAACAAGAATATAATTTCGTGGCAAATATAATTTACTTTAACCAAGTGAAAAAAATTACATAGCAAGCTTTCCAATAGATGAAAATCAAAAGTATACTTATTTCTTACTATATCAGGTGGAACAGAAAACAAAACAAAAAAAAAAGCATTACTATCCTTATTAGATAGATAAAGCTTACATTATTACTATAAACTTACCTCTCTGTTTAAATCAAGCTGAGAGAAATCACCCCTAATTTTCTCCTTAACCACAACTCTATCTACAGAAAATGAAATATCTTTCTCCTGGCGCAAAATTAAGACATCATGCCATAGATTATCATCCAAAAGGCTGCCCACTGATATGCTACTCATAATTCCTTCTCCACCTGAAAAATATTTTTAACACAATGACAGTTTTTGATAACTAAATTGGCATTAATGTTCTAATTTTTAAAACATTAATTCAGAGATTACAGTGAAACCTCGGTTGTCGAACATAATTTGTTCCTAAAGGCTGTTTGGAAACCGATTCGTTCGAAAACCGAAACCATTTCCCTATAAGAATTCATGTAAAATGGATTAATCCATTCCCGAACCCCAGATGATCGTTTATTTAAACCTTTACAACAGTACTTCATGTATAAGATCGTATACAAACATAATGAAAATGTATAAAATCTTACATAAAAATAGACAATAAATAGATAAAATATAGATGAAAATTTAACTTCATCTATATCCTACTCACCTGAAGGAGGTGAGTAAGAGGAGTCCCCTTCCATAAAAACATCAGGTTACTGTCCTTCTGGTTTTTTTTCTCCTTCTCTTTTCTGTCTCTTGGCACCACTCAACTCTGCTTGAGACACACTGGGCCTCTGTCTCACTAAAAACCTGTCCAATGAGATTTGTTTCTGCCTACGTTTTAAAATGTTTCTGAAGTGAGATATGGCACTGTCATTAAAAAAGTTTATGATGTGGTTTGCTACAGCTTTGTGAGGGTAATATCTTTCTGCAAAACTTTGCGCCTCACCCCATTTCGCACACATTTCTTTGATCAAAGAACTAGGAACCTCCTCAATCCCTTCCTGTGTCTGAAGACATTTCCTCCACCTGTGTCTTTTGCTACTCCTTCTTAAGGTGTTCCAGTTCTTCTGTGGTGAGCTCATTCCTGTGATCCACCACTAAGTCGTCCACATCAGCATTGTCAACTTCCAAGCCCATGCTTTTGCCCAGAGACACAATATCATCGACTAGAGCAACATGCTCAGCCTCAATGTCTCTGTCTGCTACACAGTCTGGCCATAATTTTCTCCAGGCTGAATTTATGGTCCTGTAAGTCACTTGTGCCCAGGCTTTGTCAAGGATACTTAAGCAATGGAGGATGTTGAAGATTTTTCTAGAATTCTCTGAGTGTTAATTCTGTGTCAGAGGTCACTTCAAAACACCTTTGAAACAGTGCTTTGGCATAGAGTTTTTTAAAGTTTGAAATGACCTGCTGGTCCGTGGGCTGAATTAGAGAAGTTGTGTTAGGAGGCAGGAACTTCACTGTGATAAAATCAGACTGCTCCACTAACTCGCCCTCCAAGCCTGGAGGGTGAGCAGGAGCACTGTCCATCACAAGAAGACATCTAATTGGCAATTTTTTTTCTTGAAGGTATTTTCTCACACTTGGGGCAAAGACTTCATGAATCCACTCAATAAACAATTGCCTGGTTACCCAAGCCCTACTATTAGCCCTCCACATAACAGGCAATTTACTTTTCATCACGTTATTTTTCTTAAACATCCTCGGATTCTCAGAGTGGTACACAAACAATGGCTTGACCTTGAACTCCCCACTTGCGTTTCCACATAGCAAAAGAGTCAGCCTGTCCTCCATTGGCTTGTGTCCTGGCAATGATTTTTCCTCCTGAATGATGTAGGTCCTCTTTGGCAATTTTTTCCAAAATAGGCCAGTTTCATCATAGTTGAACACTTGCTGGGTAAGAAAACCCTCAGCCTTTACATAGTCACTAAATCCTTGCACATATTTCTCAGCAGCTTCTTGGTTAGCCTTCCCATGCTAACTACACTATGTATGCCGCTTCTCCTCTTAAATTTCTCGAACCACCCTCTACTAGCTTTGAACACATCAGTATCAACACTCGTACCAGGGTTTTTCTTTAACAGGCTATCATGTAATTGCCTCGCTTTTTCACAAATTATAGCCTCAGAAACACTATCACCAGCTAACTAACTGTTTCTCGTTTATCCAAATCAGCAACAATTTTTCCACTTCTTCAATCGTCTGCGATCTTTATTTAGTAAGAACTTTCACTCCTCTTGCAACATCAGCTCTCTTGATCGCCTCTTTATTTTTGAGTATTGTACATATCATTGATTTTGCCATACCGAACTACATAGCAAGATTCGAGACATGAACGCCATTTTAATGTTTGGATATGATTTCTTTTTTCATCTCTATTGTGGTTCTAGCAACTTTTCGCTTTGCTGCTATCACTATTCTTCTCCAGCCCCATGGTGACTTAATTAATAATAATTTATGGGAAAAAAAAAAAAGAAAATCAAGAAAACGCACTGCAAATTCGAGAAGTGTCTGCACTGAATGAAGGCTGCAGCGTAACTGACGCTTTCCAGCCTTACAGCTCAGCATGTGGTTGCCTGTTCAGGAACCGAAGCGTTTTTTGTTCGGAAAATATGTTCAGGAACCGAACTGTTCGAGAATAGAGGCGTTCCACAACTGAGGTTCCACTGTACTTCTATAATTGTAAATTATTATTGCACCCTCCATGGAGTCAGCAGACTCATTGTAGGAGGTTCATGCAACTGACACAACATATCATACCAAATCTTAAAATCCACACTCCTTGCATTAAAAACACATTCTGGTAATGCGTCCCATTCACTGACAATTCTCCATGTAAAAAATCTACTCCTCACACCCCTCTTCACCACACTTTTACAAAACTTCCAGGGATGACCTCTGGTTTCTCGCCCTACTCTTTTTATAATCTCATCTGGATTAATCCGATAAAATCCTCTCACTAACTTAAATGTCTCTATCATATCACCTCTTTCTTTTCCACCAAACTCTGCAATCCACATTTTTTCAACCTCTCTCCATAGCCAGCAGTCCAAAGTCCCAATATTGTCTTAGTCACTTGCCTCTGAACCCTCTTCAATGTCTCCACATCACACTGAAAACCAGGTGACCAGATTTGAGCACAATAGTCCAAGTATGGTCTGAGACCAGTGCTTTATACAGTGGCACAACCACTTCCTTATTCCTACATGTTAAGAGTACTTCTTATCATAGAATTTTTATAGAATTAAAAATTTTAGTATAAAATCCTTTAAGTTTAATTTTCATTAAGCTACACAAAAAAATTTCATGCTATGCTTTTGCACAATGTTTACAATGTCCAAAAAACAAATCTCAGTAGCTGTGATCTTGGAGAAGAAATCTAACAGCAATCACATACAGTCAACTCTCACAACAGAAAACTCACTATAACAAACTACTAAAGTGCCAATGAAAGCCTCAGTAGAAAAATGCTTTACTAAAAGAAATTCACTATAGCAAATTATGCACACCAAAACAGATTATTCTTGTAGTTACTACAAGTTTGTTATAGTGACTACTTTCTACTCGTTTTGTATATACTGAAAGCAGTATACTCAATCTCAGACAGCTGGATGCAATGATATTTACCCAATGGAGACAAAATTATATGCCTTATTCCTCAATTTTGTTTAATAACAGGATATTAATTTAGATGTAAAAATGAACTAGCTAGAAGAATTAATATGTCAACTTTTGTTATATTTTGTACACTGTGAGTTCAATAATACAACCTAACAGTGTACAACTTAACCTCTTTCTGAAAACTAGAAATGACACTAACCTCTTTATACTTTGAAAGTCAAAAGTGTGTCATCATAATACATTCTATGAATGTAAACACAAATTCATAAGATACGATGACTAAGAAACCATCAAGGATCAATCAAGTATTCATATAATTCAGATATTCAAATTTGAATTATATGAATTAGAACTAGATGTTTGTAATGATGAAGAAAGTTAAGTGATTTTTTTTCCTTCTGCTTGTTGGGCAGTGGGGGAAAGAGAGGAAGAAGTGATGAGGAAAATGCTTAAGCAACTTATAAATTAGTGAAGTTACCTCTGTGAAAAAGGAATATGAATTCATGCTAGCTGATTCCTTCATTCCAAATGGGCAAAAGTATGTTTAAAACTTGCAGAGTGTAATTTTTCCATTGGAACTTTCTATAGTAATAAGGGGTTCTATAAATACATTCGATGCTTTTCATGATATAAGAATGCAGAATGAAATAAGCAATAAAAATGCTTTCTTCAACTAAATTTAAGAATGATATGAATAAAACTAACTTTATTGCACCTCTGTAGTGATACTGAAAAATGATGAGACATTGTGCTTGTCAGTTAACTGGGAAAAAAAACAGTTCAATTCTTGTCATGATGAGAGGAATATCAATAAGGACTTTTTCAAATGAAGGCAAGTTATCCAATCTCATATGAAAGTGGCAGGGGTTTTTTTTATCCCGAAAACTCTGGCTTTTTATCTTGCATACAAGCAAATCAGAGAAAGTACACAATTTACATTAAAAAAAAAAAAAAAACACTGGTAAGCAGTAGATGTCGTGTGTGTTGTTGATAAATAGAAGTGTGGTATATGAAGACAGGGATTGTGTTTTGATGGAGGATTAAGTAGCACAGACAGTCAGTTTGTGTAGATTTCAAAAGATACAAACTGCATGCTAGTGCTGAACTTAAATGAATGACTGCTTCATTATTCGAAATTTGGGCAAGTCTGATCCTTATTAATTGCAAAGATTAACCTTTTTATTAGTATTATCATTTATGTAGTAACCTTATATTTTATTGTACTGTTACACTCTAGCACTGGTATCATATCTTTTGAAATCCATTATTATTGTTGCTTTCTGAACTGTCAGTACATTCAAGATTTGTAAATTTCAGATAAAACATCTGATTTTATAACTTATTAATAAACTTCTTTCATTTATGTTCCCAAAGATTTTCTATCATTTTTGTCATAGATTCCTGCCAAGCGAGAAGTAATTTTCTCAACATGTAATTATACTAATAGGTGTAAAATAAAATAATACAGCACAAAATTACAAAAGGACAAACATTAAAGGATTTAGTATTCATTTCCTTCTTAATAAGGTTAAGAAGGAAATGAATACTAAATCCTTTAATGTTTGTCCTTTTGTAATTTAATTAAATTTTAAATTTTGAGGAATATGTTTTGTTATGTATGTGATAAAGTAATCTAAAAATATACATATACAGCATATATGTGATTTGTTCACATTTAGTATTGCAATTATATGCTTAGTATTACCAGAGCTGCCATATGATTAAGCAGTAGCAATATAAAAGAAACTTAATTATAGTTATGAGTAGTAAACTTGCTGAGCATATACTGTAATTCTTAGAGAATAGTACAGCAATGTTGTATATGTATTATTTTTAGGTTTGTGCTAACACAAACCTACAAATAACATGTGGTGAGCACTGTAGCAATGGCAACCATTTTGTCACTTGAGTTTCGCTTTGAATCTTGGTAATGGACATGCACATTAGTTTTTTTCAGAACAGCTGTCACTGAGTAACAGGACCACTAGAGAGAAAAGAGTAGGCAAGCAAGGAAGGAGGGAGGAAGGAGGGCCGAAAAGGTCTAATAAACTAATGAGTTAAGTTCTCTAATCTCTGAAAAGTTTTCATATGAATTATTAATAACTCTCCAAGGATACGAACATCTGAAGTTGATAATTGAAGTACAGTATAATATATCAAGCCTTTGTATATGAAAATATTTTGTGCTTAACGAAAGGCAAACGATATGTTCCAAGGAGCAATATGGAATCCACAGTAAAAAAAGTCCCTGTATTGGAAATGCATTTGGAACTGTTCAGTTAATGTATTCCTTAGTGATTGAAAAAATGCATCTATCTTCAAAAGAAAGATGCATTAAGGAAACTGAAAGACATATTCAAGTATATTGGTCAAGTGAGAATCTTTAGCTATTCTATTTAAGAAATCTTTACTCACTGAATGAGTGAGTAAAAAAATTAAAGGAAGATATATAGATCAGTGATAAAACAGATGCTATAAAAGAAATTTCCACATGGCCAAGTGAGATTACAGAACTTTTAGCTGAATGCTATGTTCATAGTAAAATATTTCATGTATTCTCTCAGTATTGAATTTAACTGTGAAAGTTAGAGTATGAGAGAAAATTTGAGTCTACTTATGTAATTTTAAAAATGGCCATTTAATTATTCAGTGTATGTATTATCTGTTGTATAGAATTATATGTTTACAGTAAATATTTAAGCTTTTTTTTTTTTTAATCACTGAGCTTCATTCTTTAGAACACATGTTGATCCTGAAGTCAATGCACCATCACGGATAGGAATCTGAAACATTCTAACCAACAAAAATAAAACAAAATATATCATCTTACTCCACAACTGCCTTTAATATAACAAATTTGGACAAAGGTGGAGAATAACATACTTGGAGCAAATCAGGATTTTTTTTTTTTTTAAATATGACAACTATAAAAAGTTTTGTTTATGCTTCCTGAACTTCTTAAAATGGATACAAACCAATATTATGGGAAAATAAAAAAATTAATGGCCTCCTAAATAATATAATATTGAAATTGGTGAATTCTACTTGACAACTTTGAATCTCATCTCTTTGAAAGAATTATTAAATTCTTTACAGTGCAAGTTAAAACTAAAAAATTTAAAAAAAAATAAAATATTGTGGATTCTTAAGCTTTTGGTTTACATATAAGACAATTCAAATTGCATAAATAAATAAGGCATTTATAATTTTTTTACTACTTTTTTAGTATTTCCTTCATTATAAGCCATAAATACTGCTTCATAGTAGCAATACAGAATGAGAAGAAAATAGTATTTCTGACTTAGGACTGTAGAAAATGCAGGACCCTAAATCAAAAATAACAATGGTAATGCTAAAAATAGGACATCATTGTTATTATTATATATTAATAATAATATAGTTACAATATATTTTACCAACTTTTGCAATGCCCTCTGAACTTCAACTCTGTCCACCATTTTCCTCAAGCCTTGTCAATTTCCTGCAATCCAGTACATTCAATATGATAATACACATTATACAACCTTTTCAACCTGAAGTGCATAACCTTATATTTTTTGCAACATTAAATTGACAATCATCCTTTGCCCACAGTACCAATTTATTTAAATCATTATGGAGGACATCTACATCACCTTTATCAACTATTGCCCTTTCCAGTTTTGCATCATCAAAACAACTGAATATCTCCTCTTAAATCTTTCCTTATGTCACTGATATACAAATTAAATAGTGGCTCGTACCAAACCCTGAGGTACTGCACTAGTCACCCTTATTCTCTTAGATTCCACCCCACCATATACTACTCTCTGGTGTTTGTCAGTTCCCCCACCCTTTCATACATTCTACTAGCTTCATATCCACTGCCAACTTTTGTAATAGTTTTCCAGTGTAGTATTCTGTGAAATGCCTTTGCGAAGCCTAAGAATATCATAGTGTAGCCATTTCCTTTATTCAATTCCACTATCACTTTATTATAAAAAATTAATAAATGACAAGACCTACCCTTTACAAAACTGTGCTGCCTACTATAGAGTATTGCATCCCTATCCACCCATTGTTGGAATTCACTTTCAACCAACTTTTCCAATACTTTAACAACCACTCCTGATATATTAACTAGTCTATAGTTTGCTGCCTCTGTCCTGGAGGTACCTTTATGCAATAGAACTATCTTACCTTCTTTCACTTGTAAAACCTTGCCAAAGCTAAAACTTAGATTGAAAAACTTCAGAAGCAATGCCAATTCTCTTGTACATTCATGTAGTATGCAGACTGACATGCCATTCAGTCCAACTGCTGTATTCACATTGATATTTTTCAATATGCTGAACACCTCTTGTTCATCTACCTCAATTTTGACATGGGTCTGTCACATCAACAACTGCAAAATCAGCTGGATGATACAAAATTATCATCTGTAACAACTATTTCTTTTGCCTCTACTACCTTCCTATACTATATATTGTTTAGTCATCCTACCATGGTTATTTTTCCTCTTACTTGTACCAAACCATCTAAAATCTTGGCCTTCTTCTGGGTCTTTTTCAGCTAACCTGGCAAAGAATACTTGCTTTCTTAATCTTTACTCTCACATTCTGTTTAACATGTTCATGATAGGGCAATTATAGCTCTTCTGCCATCACCCTAACTATGTGATGGTGCAAGAGAAAATACTGTCCCACAGAAATTTCGTGCTTGCATTTTGATGAACATGCTACTTATCATAATGGTTCTTTAATTATAAACAAATCTGCGTGGGGGGGGGGGGGACAATGCATTTGTTTTAGATATATCCGAAAACAATAATGAAGGAGAATGCTATATTTGGTTGGTGTATTTGAATTACTCAAAGGTGTAAATACCATGTGAAAATGGAAAAAGTAAAAGAAAGAACAAGCGAGTAGAAATACTTCTGCTATTGCAAATGAATTATTAACAATTAACACTTTTTATTCCCGTTCATTTTCTAATAAGTATCTTTTTTTTTCTTACTGAGGATCAGTATTTATTTTCAATATCTAATCCACACACACACACACACACAAAAGGTCACAAGACCTATAGCACATTAGTGTTATGTGGGCAAGAGAAATAGAAAAAAGGAGGAATCTGTTCACATCTTGCTTAAACAGGTGAGGATTGTAATCTTTGGATAAGAGGTAGAGAGGGGGGGGGGGGGGAAGACTGTTCCAAAGGATAGAAGTAGATAGAATGAAAGAGGAGGCAGTGAAGTTGGTTCGGTGAGCTTCAAGATGGACTGTAAGAGGATGTTGGTAATCAGCAGCTCTTATTTAATGATTTGTGTTCTGTATGTTGTTGCTGGGTGAAATGAATAGCGTGTGATCTTATAAATTCTAATCATGCATAAGTGAATTTATGATGGCATAATTAAAAAAAAAAAGCATACAAGGAGAGGGAGAGAGATTTCTTTGCAAAGTATATTAATAACTAATCAAGAATAAACAACCACTGTATATATCTGGGGGTTCAGTAAATAACTATAGGGAGGGGTTAACCCAATGAACTAATAGTGTTGATCAAGTGATCATTTAGGCAGGCAGGAATACATGTGGGCTGAGGGAGCAGCAAACATCTTATAAACTTTGTCGTGCTTGTTATGTGCATTTCTCTGTTTTATTTATATTTCCGTTCATTTTCTAATAAGTATCTTTTTTTTTTTTCCTTACTGAGGATCAGTATACATAACTTCCAGTCATAAATGAAATTATCCACCCCTTTGCAAATCCTACATTCACTGTCCCAACAATTTTTTTTTCATCAACAGCTCTTCTATCTTATCAATAATAGATCTCACATATGCTAACATTCTGTTGTAGATCAACCGCTTCTAATATGCAGAAGTGTATACTGTGAAAAACATTCCAATCTCAACAGAGATTTACTGCATGTGTTATATATAGCAACAATTAGTGTAATTAGAGACTGGAATAATACTCATAATAGAACATTGTTTTCAAACTCATTTTTTCCTTGAATGATTATGCATTTTACTCAACAGTTCACCTATGAAAGTGCCAAACTTTAATTCATTTGTAAATTTTATACACACTCTTCTTTTCGATATGAAATTCAATTTTAACATGCTCAAAACTAAATGATCACTTCCAATTTCAAATCCTCTGTATATTCTTGTGTTTTGAAATGGTAGAAAACATTGCTATCAACAATACCAGAGTTAATGAAACTTTTATTTCTTGCATCTTCACTCCATGTGAATTTGTGCACATTTTTATGTTGGAACATAGTATTGGTAATATCTAGTCCACGTCCTTAACAGAAATGCTTTTGATATGCTTTCTTCTTTTCCCTGACGTCCTCTAACTTCCTGAGTCCACCATGGAGTTCTGATTATTCTATCCTTGCACACAGGATTGCTTGCACAGAGGACTGCACACAGGATTACTTTGTTAACCTTTATAAAGCCTTGATATGATCACATCTGGATTGCTGTGCTCAAGTCCAGTCACCTGGGTTTCTGGGGGATAAGGAAGTGGTGGAGAGGATCCAACAATGAGTGACCAATATAACAAGTGGTCTGCAGAGTGCTCCCTATCAGGACAGACTGAGGATTTATGGATTTCAAAAGTTGGCTGATAGGTGAAAAAAAGGAGGAAGTGGTGGTGGTGGTGGTGTGTGTGTGTGGGGGGGGGGGGTATGGTGACATTTTAGTTACTTAAAGGCTTTTATAGATTGATGCAGGGAAAATGTTTCAGCACTTGGCTAGAGAGGACCAGAACAAGAGGTTATCCCTGAAAGTTAGGTAAGAGTGTGGTTAACAAGGGCATGAGGACTTGATTTTTCATCTGGAGAGTGGTGAATAAATGGAATGGGCTACTGGAGTCAGCTATGAGTGCTTTGTTCCAAAAAGAGGTATAATGGATATTGTGTTGATGATTTTGGCCTACAATGAGGAGTCTTTAATATTCCATGAAAGTGCTTGTGTAATAATAATAATAATAATAAAATCTAGAAATACCATTATTATTAGCTTTACTCTTTTCTCCAAATTTTCATAAAACATTTATATATGAATCACTTCATACTCTGCTGTTTGGATCTCCAACAAAGACTTTTTTTTCTTTTTCTTTTTTTTGACAGCTGCCTTCTCTAATGCCATGAAAAATTCCTCCATTTCTTACAACTTTCTGGGATCACAGGCACAAATAAGTCTCATTGTCTGGTTCCCCATTCTGATATTTGCCCACATCACTCTACTTGATACTGTCTGCCATTCAAGAAGATTATCCTAGTAATTAATGTTGAATATTGTAGCTAAGCTTTTTCCCCGATTGTTATTGCTTAAATAGCATTTCGTATTTGTTGCTTAAAAAGATCTCACCTGCTTTTGTTTTCTTTGTTTCAGTTACACCGATTATGTCGATCTGGTAATTATCCAATTCTTCTGCTAGTTCCATTTCTTTCCCATTGATGCTTATTATCAGAGGTGTAGTGAGGCTATGGCCAATTTAGCCCTGGCCATAGGTGTTAATTTTACATAGGCACAAAAACTAAGATTTTTAAAGTTTTTTTTAGAATGCCACAATTTTCTTTCCTGGCCATAGGCACAAACAGCACAATTTTCTTTCCTGGCCATAGGTGCCAAAATTCCTCACGACGTCTCTGCTTATTATGTTAATAGTGCCAATCTTGAACTCAGCTGATGTTGAGTTCAGATGTGTTCCAGTAGCTGACGTTGTGCTTTTGCCCTGGTTCGCTAACAAAAACAAGGGCCTTGTTTAATCAGGCAATGCCCCAAGCTGGCATGAAATTCTGTCATGTTGTACCATCATTTTGCATTATGGTCTAAGCCATGAAGAATACAATTTGATCAGCTAAATCCCAATCTGCCAGCTCATCCTCGTTCATTCGGTATCCAGATAGATTCCTAACAGGGTGCACCATGTGAATGTGAAAACTGGACATTAGGTCAGAAGCCCAGGTCAGTTCTCCAAATTTCTTCAAATGTTATGTGCCAATAATGGAGAACCTATAGAAGTAAAATGTTTCTATTTATGTACATGTTTTTAGTGAAGATGGCAAATTAAATGTGGAAATAGTCCATACAATAAGCAAAGCGGATATGGTGGAGAGACAGCTGAATAAATTCATATGGAATAAGACAAAACACTAAACTAGCAATATAGAAAACAGTGATTAAGTTATGAATCTGAGAGTTGGATTAGAAATAAAGCACTTGATCTAAGAGGAGAGACTGCAGATATGAGAATCGAGAAAAATTAGGAGAGTGAATACATTACATCAATGGCAGAATTATATTAAAAATGAAGGTATAAGGAAGGAATTTGATGTCATTAGCATTCAAGAACATGTGAGCAGAGTTAATCTAAGTGGTATGGTCATTTAAACAGAATGGCAGAAGAAAGATTAGCAAAACAGGATTTGATGTCAAGATGGCAAGGGTGCCATCCAGAGCACCCAGAGGAAGATCAAGATCTAGGTGGACTGATTTAGTCATAAGTGTCCTAAAAGACTGAAATATGAGATAAGAAAATATTGGAGTGCAGACAAGCATTACACTATTTTTAGTAGGAATTTATATATATATATATATATATATATATATATATATATATATAGGAGATTAGTAATAATAGTAAATAGATACTATAACAGTGCCATGTGGCACTGCTATAGTATCCTATAACACTGTACACTCCTTGAGGGTACATATCAGGAAATTGATGAATTTGAACTTTTCAGATATACACAAGTTAATATATTTATGTAGAAATAAAAAAGTTCATTGAGAAATCTGATCAATGTGAAGAAAATAATTGTTACTACTCTAAATTTTCTGAGAAAATCGCGATGCTTGAACAGAACTTCCTTCTCTAACTCTCCTATAACATTATTATAGAATGTAAACAAGTTGCTAAAACATGACCTGTCCTTAGTAAATCCATGCTGTTTGTTGCAAAGTAGAGATTCTCTGTCGACCCATTTCTGAATGCAATCTATAACCAACTTTTCCAAAATCTTCACAATCACTCCTGATATATTGATTGGTTAAGTTAGATACACTGGTCTTTGCACCTCCTTTGTGCAATAGGATTACCATACAGTCTTTCCACTAATATGGAATCTTCCCTGTTCTGAGACTCAAATTATAAATAGCCTGGATCGAAAAGAATAGCCAGTTCAGCTGAACACTCTTTTAGCATCTGTGCTGATATTCCATTGGTCACTATTGCCTGAATTCTTATTCAGTTTGTGCAGCAGCTCTAATACCACATCCTCATATACCCAAGTTTCTTCATCCAGCAAAGAGATAGCAGTGACCTCAATGTTTCATACACCAGGTTGACAGCTTTTAGCAAAATAGGCACCCATTAGTTGAACAACAACTTCTGCACCCGTCTCCCTCACACGATCTGCATTCAGCAGTTATTCTTTCATATTCATTCTTTGTTACTTTGTGCCAGCTTCTTTTCATACTCAAACTTAACTTTTTGTACTACAACTGTGACTCTTCTAGCATACTGCTTATAATTTTCATAATGGACATCATCCCTCATGAACACGGTATTCCTTCCACATTATTCTTTTCTTATGAATCTCTTACTTAATAAGATTACACATCCATTTGACTCTTACCTATTATTCTTTGAACTCTCAGGGTGCATTCTGATATTGCATCATTGAAGTATTTTTAAAATGTGCCCCATGCACTGTCAATATTCTTTCCATACAGCAACCAATACCACAGCACTGAACCACTAATACTCCCCAGTTTATCATAACTTACTGCTTTGTAGTTCAGCATGTAACTTCTTCTGAATGCATTCACAACCTTTGCCACTTCTCAAGTGAGTAACTGCATGATTACTGTCACCAACCGGAGGCATAACAGAACTCCTTTTAATCAGATCTAACACTCTTTTACCATCAGTATCTTCTGTCACATGCTGCTTGAGGAAATTGTCTTGTGACAGCTCAGTACTGTTTCATTCTTCTCATGAGATTTCACAGCGAGCCAATCTGTGCTTGGATAATTAAAGTTCCCCATTATGATTATTCTTTTTGCACCTATCTTCTATATTTGGTGGCGATTTTTTTTCATCACTAGCAACCAATTGACCAGGTCTGTAACAACTCCCCACTATGTATATTATGTGATTTTGTTAGATTCCACCTCCCACCAGATGGCTTCAAACTCACTACCAGATGGAAAGCTGTTACTAGTATTGCAGTCATAGATCACAACTCTAACTGGATTCAGGTCATCTGATATCATTACTAGCACACTTCCTCCTCTCTTATCCTTTCTAAAAATACTATACCCTTTGCAATCGATACCAGTTAGCATGTCTGCTTCTGATAGCAGGTCTCACTAATTCCTATAGTATGAGGTCCTAATATGTTAACCAAGGCAACAAACTCTACTTCTTTGTTTCTGATACTTCTAGCATTCGTGTATAGACATAAGTTACTTGCATGCTTTTTTTGTACACCTTATCTATGGTCTGCATGACACAGTTTGACAATTTGCAGATCTGTCATTATCTAGTTCCTTGCTCATTCAGAGATCTTTACACATGCTTGATACAGTTAACTCAGAATCGTTCTCTCTTGATAATCATTTCCATAATAACTATTCCCATCATTAACAGTTATCTAACATAACTCTTATGTTAGATAAGAGTTATGTTATCTAACTCTTACAGATAACTTGTCACTTACAGATTATCACTATTCCTCCCATCAGAATTCAGTTTCCCTGACTCTCTCTCTATTAGGTTTCATATCCGTTAATAATTTTTCAAGACTCCTGATGCCAAATGCAATCAAGTGTAGGCCATCCATCTTATACAAATCCAATCTTCCCTCAACTCACTCTACATGTCCAAAAACTTTCAACCATTCCTCCTGCACAACCTATGCATTGAACTGTCTGCCATCATAGTCCTCCTTCATAATTAATTTCCATTCTAAGTAATATACTAACAATTTTTACTTTCTTGGTCTTCACTCTTTGAAAAGGTTCTTCCAACACCCTTTTCATATAGAATTTATGCAGTTATTAAGGGATAATTACCTGAGATAGCATGTAATGGAATATACAAGGGTTTGAGAGTGCTTGATCTAGTAATTGCATCTGAGAATTTATTCGTAACGAATATGACCACGTTGCCACCAATTGGTGAGCGTCATCGTGTGGTCTTGACCTGGGAGGTGACTAAATGTGGAATTTTCAGTTAGTATGGGGTATATGTGGAATTACAGGACTGGTTAGTATGATAAGCTTAGGAGATTGCTTGGATCAGTGCCATAGCATGTAAAACTGCAAAGGCTGAACGTTGATAGGAAGTGGTATAGGAGTGTTTGAGGGAAGTAATGAAAGACTGCATACCCAGACTCAGGAGAGTAAATCAAGTGGGAGTTAAATAGATGAATATCATCAAGCTGGAGCTGCAAGAAAAGAAACAATTATGGAGGGAATTTAAAGAGAAAGATGATCTGTAGGCACATGAACAGTACAAGGCATAGGCCAGAAGGGTAACTAGTTTGGTAAGAAAGGCAAAAGCAGATTATGAAAAGAAGTTAGCAATGCAGGCTAAAGACAATCCCAAACAGTTCTTTCGATATGTTGTAAGTAAAAGAAAGAATATATATGACAGAGTGATTTTAAGGAATGCTAATAGTAAGGAGGTAACTGAATCAATTGAAATAGTAGAATTACCAAGTGAAACACTTTGCAAGAGTATATCATCCAGGTGGTGATATTACAGGAATGAGAGAGCAAAAGGCTTATATGGGAACTTAGGTAAATGAAATGGAGGTAAATAGCATATTGCAGAACTTTAATGTGAATGCAGCTGTGGGATTAGATGGTATACCAGCTTGAGTTTTAACGTGAAGCAGCAAAGTAATTGCCAGTGCCCTTGACCATACTGTTTAATCTAAGTCTCAGCTCAGGGTTAGTCCCAAGGCCGTGGAAAGATGGAAAAATAGTTCCATTGTATAAAGGAGGCTCCAAGACTGATGTAGCAAATTACCGACCAATCAGAATTGCTGTCAAAAGCATTGGAGAAGTTTGTCAAAAGCAAAATATAGGAATGGATAGATGGAAATGGGATACTATATTGGGGGGGGGGGATCATGTCATGCCTAACTAACTTGCTCACGTCTTATGATACAGTGACAGCTGAGCTGGATAAAGGTAATAGGTTTACAGTGATACTGCTAAACTTTGCAAGAGACTTTGACAGGATACCACATTTAATTCTAATCAGTAAACTGCAGCACATAGGAATGGATATAGGGTTGGTGAAATGGATAAGAGGGTTGATGGAGAGACATCAGAGAGTAGAGTCCAAAAGAAGGCCAGTGACTAGTGGCGTGCCACACAGGGTTCTGTTCTAGGACTGCTACTGTTTAATTTGTACATTAATGATATAGGAAAGAATCTGAGAGGAACTGTTCAGTTATTTGCCGATGATGTAAAATTGGGTAGAGCAATAGTTAATACAGATAATGTCAAAATTTTGCAGGATGATTTGGATAGATTGGTAGACTGGGAAAAGAAGAATGGATGTCAGTTTAATGTGACAAAGTGTCTTGGGCGTGGACAGCAGGGTTTTACCCACAGTTTATCTGGGGTTTTTCATCCTGCAAGCAGGCAAACCATAGGATATATATATATATAGTACTCAATCCCTCATTAGGAGAGCTCAACCAGTCCTAAGGGGCATTTGAGGAACCCCACATGAATAAAGTTAGTTATTCTTTCATATTTATTCTTTCTTTTACTCGCAGCAGATTGACAGAATTATTGTGGGTTGTCTTTAGTATGCAGAGCAATATAAGAAGAAAATAGGAGAACAATATAAGAATAAAAATACATTATAATGACACTAAACACTCTAAAACATTAAGATGCTAATCTCAGCTCTTTACTTTCTGCAAATGATGTTACACTTCTGAATAAATTTAGTACAAGTCTGCAGGAATGCTTGACTCAACTGAATAACTTGTAATAAATTTGGTATGAAAATTAGCAACAAGAAGACAAAGACAATAAAAACAGGCAGAAACACTGAAAATGTCAAGTGTATCCTGAATATAGAGCATATAGAACAAGTAAAGCATTTCAGCTACCCAGGCATAATTTTTTGTGAAGATGACAAATTAAATATGGAAATAGACAACAGAATTAGCAAAACCAGAATGGTAGGAAGTTAGCAGAATAAATTTATATGGCATAAGAGAGAAATTAGTCAAAACACTAAATTAGCTATATACCAGACAGTGTTCAAACTAATTTTAACTTATGGATCTGAATACTTGGGTTTGAAATAAAACACTTGATCAAAGACCGGAGACCATAGGTATGAAAGTTCTGAGAAAGATTAGGAGAGTGAACATATGGCATCAATATCATATTAAAAATGAGGATATCAGGAAAGAACTTGACATTGTTAGCATTCAGGAATGTGTTAGCAGAGCTAATCTCAGGTAGTACAGTCACTTAAACAGAATGGGAAAGGAAAGATTAGCAAAACAAGTATTCTTTGTCAGTCAGGCAGGAAAAAGACCCACAGGAAGACCAAGTTCTGGTGTATTGATACAGTAGAAAGTGCCTTAGAAGACAGAAATATAAGATTTCATAATATTGGAATCATAATAGATAACACATTAATTTGGAGGAAAATAGTTGATATGAAGTTAGTAATGGTGTAACTTTTTATGTAGTAATATCATAATATACTGTACACTCCTTGAGGATATGTCAGGAAGTAATGATGATAATGACTAGTTTTGTTAACGTTGATAATTATAATTAAACTTAATTTTTTTTTACTAATTTAATTACTACAACATGACATGGAAAAAGAAATGACACTGTATATGTAAGGAAATAAATTCCTCCTTACCCAAGCAGGTAATATTTAAGGATAATCATTAATTGATTTTAATACAAAGTAATTTGTCCTATGAAGTTAAGTGGATCTAGTCTGTTAATTGTATAATATATCCACATTATGTAATTAACAGACTAGATGGTTAAAATCCCTCTGTGGGCATGGAAACCTTTAAGTGGTAGATGATTTTCATCACCCTGCTTAGTGAAGGCATGATTTGAAATGTAGCATGTTTGGTGTATAATACTGATGTACCACTGTTAATGAGCAGAATGCATGTAACAAAATATAAGGAAATAAATTTTAACCGTGCAACAAGATATTCAAAGTGTGCATTCTTGCACATTAACTAAATTATATCTTTATTTCTATGCAATGAATGTATTCTTGCCTTATGTTGAGAAACATCTCTCTGATCAAGTTTTAATTTAATTTAAAATTCATTCAGCTATCCAATCCTGTCATTTTTCACAGAATGTCCATCAACTCACCAGAATACTAAATAATCATCTCCACTCTCCCAACACAATCTTGATCTCCTCTTAGCCAGTTCTTCCAAATTTATGGCCTCAATTCATTACATCCACAGTTAGTCTGGATTTGCATGAAATGTTCACAAGTCACATCTAAGTCCATGTCCTTTGGCATTAGAGTGCAAAATAGGATGACCTCTATGATTTCTGCTCTTTCTTTACTGCTTCCCTTCTGATCCACCATGTGCTCTGACTAACATGAAATACTAATTATTGGAATAAATGCTTTTTTTGTCATTTTCCCATCCCACTCAAATCCTTTATTATTCAAGTCTTAGTTTTTTTAAGTGTGGCAAGCCAGTCTAAGAAATGTGGCATATCAATAAATAGCTTGAAACCAAAGATGGAACTCCACACTCAGCCCATACTGCAGTTTGCAAGGACTATAAAAATACTATCAGCAAATCCCATATGACTAAGGCAAGGTATCAGCCCCCCCCCCCCCCCCTCTCTCTCTCTCTCTCAAGAACAACTCATTATATCCTCCTCTAGGGAGGTCATGGACTCGAGGCTGGCACATGTAGATCATACTTATCTCTTCTTGAAGATGCTTACTAACCTAACAGTAGCTCAGTTCACATGCCACAAGAATCAATATCTTACATCCTTCCTAACAACATTCCTAGCCATCATCCAGGTATGATCAAGTTCTCCCTCCACCATTCATAAGCTTCAAAATCTCATTTGGGTCTGCATTGTAAGATCCCTTATCAACTTTTATGTTTTATTCATATCTCCTCTGCTCCATCTATTCTTCAAATTTTGAAGACTGCATTCTCTCAATCTGCCCTCATAGGTATAATTCCATAAAAGTTCTCATTCACTGCTAATTTTTTCAATTCCCCACCTCCCTGGAATCTAGGTGTCATATCTACACAATATTCATATCTACACAGTATTCTCATCAAAGCCTCAAAGTGAGAGAATAACTTCCTTTCTTACAAGTTAGTGTTCTCATCAGCATTGGGTTATCTAGTGTGATAACAACCACTCTTAGCAATGGTTCCTCAAACTTTAACTCTGTCTACCATTAGTCCACCTCAAATTCCTAGCTTCATCAATGACTTGTAGCAAATTACCATTCACATCTGCAATGCATAACTTTCCACTTGGGCACACTGAACTGATTTGTTTTCATTTGTCCATATAACCAATCTGCTCAAGTTTACCTGTAAGGACTGTATCAGCTATGTCTTTTATTAATCTCCACAACCTATTATTAGAAAATAACTGGAGATCATTCTAGTAAAATGAAAATGTCAAACAACAAAGTACAGAACCCTGCAGTACACTGATATTATCATCCTCCTCTTAGACGAAGCATCACTATATATCACATTGATATCTCTCAGTTAGCTGCCCTATCCATGTCAAATGTCAAATTTATTTTGCATAACCATTTCTCTGAGTTTATATGACTTCTAAAGCAGAATCTGCAAAATTCGGAAGTAATGTGGTATATCCATTTCCATTATCCAACTTTGTTGTCACTTTATTATGGAACATGAACAAATTGATAAAACAAGACCTACCTTTAACAAAACAATGCTATGTCCTTTGCAAGGGATGACCTAGTGTGGTCAATCCACCTTTGGATGTGATTCCTAACCAATGCGGTCTATAATTTATTGCATCAGTCCTAGCTCCACCATTATATGGTACGATGCAAAAAAAAGTACTGAATAATAACATAATTATTCAGTACTTTTTTTTTTTGCACAATACTACATAATGGAATTATCATGCTTTCCTTCATTCATTAGAAATAATGCAAGTGCTAAGACTCAAGGTAAATAATTCAGGTCAGGGATAATGGTAACTCTTTTGCATGTTCCTTCAGCATCCATGCAGTTATCCTATTTGGTCCAACTGCTGTATTCAAATAAGGTCTTGTAACAGCTTTAATATCTCTAATTCATCTATCTATATTCTTTCACTTCCCCTCCTAGAATACAGAAAGTTAACAGGTCTACATGATATGTATGCCTTACTCAAGTGAATGCTTAGCTCAGCTATTTGTTGCATACCTACACTTTTCTACCCTGAGTATTGATCACATTCTTCCTTTTACTTAATACATTGTTAAAATTCTCTAAGATTTCCTTGGATCTGTTTGGTTATCTTCTTTACACAATCCAATTTTGCCTTCCTCACCAATGCTGTCAATTCCCTAGCCTGCTCATTCGTGCACCTGGGCTTTGTCATTATAACGATATCTGATCCATAATATGCTTAACTTCCATGAGATTAATTCTCCCTAACTTTGTGGATGCAGTCAGATGCAGCTTCCTTTAAACACCTTTTGACTACTTTCCATGCACTGATAATTCCAATTTCTCTACAATACAATTTCTCACATCAAGGTTCAAGCTGTCTTCTCTCATTATAATCACCTGCCTTATACACTACTTTCCATAAATTAAGGAACAAAGAGAAAAATCACAAAAATTGTTTGAAAATTTTTTTATGAAATTCAGTGAAAAGCAGCATGATTTGAAATGTGAAAAACACCAACAAAAACTGAAAATAAAGTTTATTTAACAGCAATATAGTACTCACAATACTGTTCCATATTGTAATAATGGTATCTAGGAGTTCAGTTAATAACCATTACTCCTGCAAAGTTCTGCTAAATCCCTCAAGATTTTGGAGGGGAGGGGAGAGAAGGGTGAGAGCAGCAACACATCTACCAAGAGCATTCCAGACATGCTCAATAGGATTAAGGTCGGGAGAGCTGACTGGCCAGTCCATGTATAAGAGTCGCTTTTGAAGATATAGATCCATGAGCTTCACTCAATGAGGATGAGCATTATCATCTTGTATGATAAATGTCTCTCCCCTATCGCACTCACATGTGGATGAACATGGGGTCCAGAACCTCATCACTATAAGTTACAGCACTCATGGTTCTACTAGGAAACGCATACAGCCATCTAATGAGATGCCTCCCCAAACCATCACACTATCTTCATCATAAGTGTTCCTTTTATGGATATTAGAAGGATGGTAATGTGTCTCTGGTTCTTTCCAGATCAGAGCATGCTGGTATCTCTTTGTAGAGAAAACCAGGATTCATCTTAACAATACTGACTGATAAGTGTTGGGTCTAGTTAATGTGGAGAATGGCCAATTTTAAATGTTCTTCCCTGTGGCATGGGAATAGAAGCTTGCACACTACCAGTCACATAACATACAGACCACTTTTGTGAAGCCTTCTGTGCATGGTGGAAGCAGATACCAATGTTCCTGTATCCAATGTGAGGTCAGATCATAGCTGATTCAGGGTAGCACTCCTGTTTCCATGAGCAGATAATCAGAGATATCGCTCGCCCATTGCAGGTGTAGACCATAGCCTTCCTTCACTATCTCCGAGATGCTTTTTGTGACTGTTGGAATCGGTTCCCCATGCAAGCATCTGGCTACCTCTGCCTGACTTTGGTCAGCCTCTAGTCTTACAATGATTCTCCTGACTGCATCAATTAAATAATGCCTTGCAGACATATCCAAAAATTTTGCTATCATGAAATGTTTTGTTCTCACCCATGCATGAAATGGAAAACCACTCCAAAATGCCTGCTTTTATGCATGACTCAATTGTGATTTTTCTCTTTGTTCATAATTTATGTAAACCAGTAGTTCTGCATATGTACCTTCTTAGTTAGCGCTCTTTAATGCATTGTTACCTCAAGTCCAAACTGCATAATCATTCGCCAATTAGAGGCATAACCATCACAGCTTCAAACCCACTGTTTGTATTATATTACTCATGTCACCAACTCCATTAGAGATGTCTCCTTTGGTTGGATTTTATTCCTCTGCAGTCATTAGCAAGTATTCCCCCCCCCCAAGTCTTCTTGTTTATCTTTAATGAATAAACTGTTACAGGAATATAACGTAACAGATAATGTCCTTCTCTATCATCCAGGTCTCCCTAATGCTTATAATTTTTGGGATGTTATTACACTTGTTTTAACCTCTTAATGTACGTTTACACTTTCCTGCAGCCACCCCAACCTATTAACAGGCTACTCACTACTCAATTTCTCCAAACATCTAAGACACCAAAAATCACTTGAGTGTAATTCATTCTGCAAGTAAAAATACTTTTGGTCACCAAAATTACCCATTATATCAACATACTGTACACTTTCTTTTACAGCCTGCTCACTGAATCATTCGCAATCAACTCTTCACCTCAGCTAATTTCTGGCATGCCATGACAACAAATTTTTATTAATAAAAAAAAGCTATCCAAGACATAACTATTCCAAAGCAATGTCAGTTATTTATATATTTATTTACAAAACATTTTTTTGCTTCCCAAATTCATATTTTCATCAACTGAACTACTAACTGCTTGGTTACCTTTCTAAGATGTAAAAACTGTTATATTAGAGAAGAAAAACATGGCTTACCTAGGTCAATATTTAGTAGAAGTTGGCTTCCCACCAGCTGAAGAGCAATGAAATCTTTCTGGGTGTCGCGGCTATATAATATTAGCCCATCAGCATGATTAGTACGGAATCTAAATCTTATTATATCCATTCGGGAAGCCACTGGATATTTAGAAAGGTCTTTGGTTACATAGCTTTTACCATCAAAATGCACTGATTCAGCAACTACAAATAAAAGGAATGATATAATAAACTGTATTTATAATGAAATATGAGAAATTTATCAACTCCACACATTTTGTATCTTAAATTTCTGAAAAATGGCTGTTGTGCAGCAAAATCAAATAGTCAGCTGTCAATTAACTAATCAAATTAGAACTTATACAGACTAACAGATTAGCTAAAGAACTATGCAGTAATGGAAAGAAATAAAGCCTTCACTTTAGTTACTAGGTTCTTTAATGATTCTTTAATCTTAAACCAACACCTCACATACAAAAAAAAAAAAAAATTAGGATCTCTTTTGCTTAAGGTATTACTTCTGGACAGCTATTAGAGATAACCAATTATGTAACTTACAGGCCTGAAATGAAATGTCTTTAACTGGTAGCTTCCTCTTATCTAATAGGTTTAACTTGATAGTATGAGGCGTTTTAAAATGGGAGGGAAAAAATGTGTATATCACACTGGTCTGATTAGACTATTTTTGAGTATGGCTACATAATTTGAAGCTCCTGTAAGACAGTTTTTTTTTTTTTTTTTGAGTGTTTTAGATTAGTTAGTATATTTTTACTGTATTACTGTAGTTTTTATGGATTTTATTGCATATAACAACATTTGCCATTATATTTTAAGCAATATACCCTCTTATTTTGCCAGCATATGTGCACATGAAAGACATGTGCAAGTTTCGGTCTCAGACACTCAAAGTGGGTGCAGTAGCCTGTGCTCACAATAGCGAAAGTCACAAGCCAAACTCTTAATTTGATACACCTAAAATTGATGATATCTTTGTTAAAGATTTTGTACATTGCATGCTAAATATTTCTATAAGAGCAACCTAAATGCATACTCCTTCAGCTACTTAAATACTGTATACATGCAATTTAAAAACAAATTATATGAAGTTCTAGAATAGGAAATTCTATGCCTTTTAATTTACTTAAATCTGCATAGCTACAAATATCCATCAGCATGTGCACAAGCTCAAGTGACTGTCGTCTGGAAGCACACATTAAACAAATATGCCTCTGCAACTTGATGTCAGCGCCAGTTCATCCATATCACACAGGCTCAATGTAATTAATTACTGTATTAAGTTGGAATGTGTATTGGAGTGGAGACACTGGAGAAATTGCTAAATAAAATAGGTGACAAGTGCACATATGCACACCTTACAGAGAATATTGATTTTATGACATTGTTAAATTAAGATGGTTTTTAAAAATGGTGCCAAAAACATAGTAGAACAACACAGCAGCAAAAGATAAGGATAAAGAAACACAGAATCCGAAAATAAGAACCTTTTATTGAAGATGCAAATGAAGAAGAGGCACCATATGAAATTTCAAGATTAACCACCTAACCGGCCATTATGAATCAAATATGCATCCTCATATGCTTCATATATTTCAATGTAATATCAATGGTATTACAATTTTAATATGCACTTAGTATCCATGATAACCTTGATGTCTTGGCCAGTAGCAGGGTTAAAAGAAATTACTAGAAAACTGAATGCAGGTAGCATGAGAAAGCAAAAGAAACATTTACAAAAACCATAAGGAAAACAATAAGGGGCAAGAAAGTGTAGAAATTCATAAGTCATTAATGAATAATTATAACAAGGTAAGTATCGATTAGAATATAAGAAAAAGAGAGTAAAATGGAGTGGTGATTCAATTTAGATTTTCGCTCGATGCCAAAATAAAGGATATCACAAATGCAATAGAGAAACAAATGAAAAGATGTGGTAGTGCTTGTGGGAACTGATTTATATGGTGATAATTATAGTAGGACAGGTGTGAGAAGGTGAAAACTGTTATGGACAGATATCAGAAAATGGTATATGTGGGATATGAATCTGCCAGATTTAAGGTGACTATGTGCACCATGGATCAGTCCTTGGACTATTGTTGTTTAATCTATATATTAATGATATTAAGAAGAGCCTCAAAGGAAATGTTTAACTATTTGCTGATGATGCAAAGATAGGCAAGGCAGTGATGCTACCAATATACAGAATTTACAGAGTGATTTGAACAGGCTGGAAGTGTGAGAAAACAATAATTGCCATTAATTCAATGTTCATACATCTATTTTGCATGAATTGACAATATCTATTCTGATATTGTCAATTCATGCAACTATGACATGATGAGATATCCAATATTATATTGGTGGGATTATGCTTAAAGTAACTTACAAGGTTAGAGATCTTGGAGTTATTAGATAGAAAGTTTACAATGCCTGTTTACAAGGTACTGATATGAATGCGCCTAAGTACTGTGCACAGATTTCTTCTAGATTCTGAGGAGATAAAGAAGCTGTGGAAAGAGGAGTTAAAGATTATGGAATGTAAGATTACAAGGATAGACAAAGCATGTAGACTGGTAGACATGAGAAAGAAGAGTGATATGATAGAACTCCATAAACTTTTGGGAGAGTGTCATAGGATATCAATTGATTAAAGTTTTCATTAAGTGGAAGGTGGAAAGAGGATAAGGGAGGGGGGGGGGGGGTATCTGTGGAAGTTAGGGTTCTATACAGTTAAAAAACAGGGAGAGAGCTAGATTTTCTTTCATAGAACTGCAAGTGAGTGGAACAGCATGCCTGTCGAAGCAGTGAGTACATCTAGTGCGAATGAGTTTAAGAAAGGTATGACAGCTGCTGTGGGTAATGTATACCCTCCTTTGGGTCCGACTCCCCAGAGGATCTGATGATAACATGCAAAGAAAACTGTTCTTCCCTCTAATTGGAGGTGACCATTCATAAAGTTATCTGAATGCTGCTGCTTTTTTTTTTTTTTCCTACAGACTGCACATATTTAGTTTACAATGAAGATTTCAGGCAAGTGACATTAATTTAGGCTAACATACCTTCTTGAAATTCAAATGTTAATGCTGAATTTTTCAGTTTTAAAATTTCATACTCTTCTAGTTATCTTTCTTATGTCTCCTATTACTGTTTGCATTTTTATTTTTTCACATTATTGTTCTGAGTGATTTATATGTGGTTGCAGCCAATACTCTGCTATATCATCGGTTACAATTTCTCTCCATTTCCTTTGTATCCTGGGGGGAGAGAGAGTGATGGGTCAGCCTTTTCAATTTACTCAAAACAATATGCAATAGCAGATTATTTTTCTGGTCCCATGGGATTTGCTATAGTGAAGCCTATTCATCATCATCAGTCATTTTCTGTCCACTGCTGGAGGACTTTTCCAGCAGTGGACAAAGTTGATATCAACTTTGTTCAGGTTTGAGTGTTACTTCTTGCAAAGTGACCTGTCCATTGCCATTTGGATCTTTTAATGGCTGTTATGCCACTCACTCTAGTCTGAGTTTTGACCCAAGTACTGTACTTTCTATCTAGAATGGCAATACCACATAACGATCTTTGCATTTTCTTCTGAGTAATCCTCAATCTGGTCAATTTTTTATATAGCAAAAATAATACATTTTTGCTATATAATTAGAAAATATATAGCAAAAAATATATTATTTTTTTGCAATCAGAAATTTCTTTACTAATGTTACATATAAGATAAATCTTTGTATAATTACAACTTGTTGCAAACTATTCATTTGCAATATTTATTTGTAAAAAAAAAGAACTCGCCTCTTGTTTAATTTTTTTTTTTAATTTTTATTTCTGTAACTTAAAAAACTTGATAGAAGGAAATATGGAACTTTCTGAAGATCTTTACATGCTATTAAAGAACTGTAGTCTTTAAAGTGATGGTTTTACTTTCATCTCACTTCCATGTTACTTTTTTTTTTTTTTATTACATGCTACTTTTAGTTTATTTTAGTATTGCAAAAATATTTAAGAAATATTTGCAATAAAGAGCCAAAAAACTTCATTTTGGCGATGCAAAATTCATAAAAATCAAGTTAGACCAAATTACAAAGCGAATATATGCATGCCTGAGCAGCACGCATGTTTTTTAACGTAGTCCATGCAAGGGGTGACTCATAAATGCTGGTGGGTGTATTCCAGTGAGCTCTCTGGTCAACTTACTTTTATGAAACTCATAGTTTCTACATTCAGCTTTGAAATAATGCTGGATCTAATACCAACTTGATTTTCATAAATATTTGCTATATATTTAGGAAATGTTCGCATATACAATAAAACTATGAGTTATCTTTCTTTTTTATTTATTTATTTAGAATCACCCTCTGCTATATATTTTTTTTTAAATGTAAGACAATCTGATATCACTAAAAAGCAGATACCATGCACTCATATTCAATATAAGAAGACTTATTAATTAATATAAAATTAAAAAATAAACTTAAATAAAATGTGTTAAAAACTATTAAATAACAGTTTATTTTTAATTCACAAATAATCTTGCAATTATCAAACATGGGAAAGCTTTACCCACATCTGATATAAGTCAGGGTCTCAAAAGTTGAGACCTTGCCTATGTTTGATATATATATATATATATATATATATATATATATATATATATAAAATCAACATACATTTCATAACATAAAGTTAATTTAGCACTTTTCACAGGCCAGTGTGTCTAATTAAAATTAATAACACATAAAACCAAAAGTAATAACTTTAATGAATTAAAAGGTACAAATATTTTGTATTGAAAGTAACAGTGCATCATCAGTGTAGAACAAACAGTTAAAGGAATGGAATACAAAGTACAGAACAGTCAGTGGATTACCAATTAAATTGTTACCACGTGCCAGAAGATTAATATTAATAAAATATTATTAAATAATTCTTAAAAACTATTTCATTGATGGTTGCATAATATGAATGCCTTTTTAAAGAAAGTTGCAAAGCCCTTTTACATCAGCCAAATTTGAATCGAAATGACTGTCTGTCTGTCTGTCTCTCTCTCTCTCTCTCTCCCCCCCTCCTTCCCTCCCAAAAGTGTGGGAGATTCTCATCTTATGCAACCATCAATGAAATAGTTTTTAAGAGTTAATATTTTATTAATATTAATCTTCTGGCATGCGGCAACAATTTAATTGGTAATCCACCGACTGTTCTGTATCTTGTATTCCATTCCTTTAACCATTTGTTCTACACTGATGATGTACGGTTACTTTCAGTATGAAATATTTGTACCTTTAATTCATTCAAGTTATTACTGTTGGTTTTATACGCGTTAAGTTATTAATTTTAATTATGCCACAGGTACCTCTAAAGATTAGTGTCTAGTTAAGTGTTGTTTTGGTTGCATTAATAATATGCTGCAACTGGAAATGCATGTCCTTGACTATTCAAGATAAAACATTCAAAAGAATTCTCAAATATATTACAAGTTTGAGATACTTGCCGTAATCACATCCATATAATTCTACTCTCAGTGATATTCTCTCATGCCATCTGGTTGGATTAATTCTAATCCACTGTGCTATTATAGGTGTATCAAACTGGTTCCTCTTAACACTATCACCATTAGAATTACCTACAAACAACTAGAAGAAAAAAATAAAGATGTAGGGTCTCAGAGGTATTTACCTACAATTTGATGTAACTTAAGTATACTATTAGGCAAGATAAAAAAACACACATAGATCTGATTAGACTTATGAAAATCATAAGTCACATCAGGCAAAATTTACCCAAATCTCATTGCCACTGTCAGTAAAATGCAGATGAGTTACAAGGATAGAATAATGAGCAAAATGAAATCAAACATTTGTAGTGAAATTTGTCCAACAAATGACATGTTATGCCACAGGTGAAGACCAAGAACTGAATTAACATTAAGCATCCAAATGGATATACACAGGATGAAAGATTAAAAATAAAAAGTAACATGAGGTATTTAACAAAATTAAGAAAGATAGTCATTTCTATTTAAATGTGTATGTCATATACAGCTTTACAGCTTTGTATACAATCTTTCTAACAGAAAATAGCTTTTATGGAAGGCAATTGTTCTAATCAACTGCAACAGAAGGACAACTTATCTAATATAGTCTAATACAGAGGTCAGCAACCTTTTTAATATGAAGAGTGCCATATAAAATTTGGAAATTACAGAGGGCTCATGACAGGCATTTTTTCTCTCATTTCAGGCTTAGAAATTCTATGATTAGTTGTTTTTAAGAAAAAATGAAATTTCAAATTTTAACAATATTTTATTTAACTTCTTTTACAACATATTTTTGTCATATATGAATGAATATAAAATACTATAAAAAATAAAATAATAAATGAGTACAAAAAATATAAATTCAATAGAATTTAATGAGAAACCTGGCCTTGTACATCATCTGCTAATTTTTTTTATAATCAAGAATACAGTTTGAAGTACCTGATCTTAAACAATTATCCAAATGTGAGTCTAAGTTGAGATCGATATTTTGATTTCAAATATGCCATATTTGAAAGCAGGGTCTCGCAGTTGTATGTAGTTGCACAATATGAATAAATTTTCAGCAAGCATTTCTATCTACTAACTTCCAGAACATTTTGTCATCATGATGAGCTTTTAAAATTATGTTGCTTTGTAAATTAATTATTTCCATTTCCAAGTCTTCTGTATTACTTAGCTTGAAGTCAATGCAAATTTTAGCAGGTATATCATCTTCAGTGATGTTAAACGGATTTAGGAAAAATCTAACAACAGGTTCTAAAGACACAAAATCTTGAAAGCAGGAAGAAAACTTTTCTAATAGTGTGTCTATGATTTTTATATACAATGTAGTGCTAAATGTTTCATTATTCAAACTTTCATTGATATGTTTTACATTTGGAAAATGTGACAACAAATTTTTCATCAGATGGGATTTCAAGAGTTCCAACTTACACTTGATAGCATTGACTGCACTAATCATATCAGCAATATGGGAATTTTTCCCTTGTAATTGTAGCTTTAAATCATTAAACTTTGCCATTATATCTGTTAGATATCCAAGATCTATTAACCAATTTTTATTTTCTAATTCTTAGTAAAAATTTATTTGTAGCACAAGAATAATAAATCGCTCAAGTATTTTACCTCTGCTCAACCACCTCACATCAGTAATAGTAGGTTGTCATTTTCAGCGTTTTCATTTTTCAAAAGTAATTTAAATAACCTGTGTTGAGTTGCTTTTTTGATTTTATCGAATTAATAATTTTTGTTACAATTGACATTACATGTTTAAAAAATTAACAGTTTTAGCATATAACATTTCCTGATGAATAAAACAATGATATGCAATAAATTTAGGAAATAAAGGGTCCTGTCTGCACAAGCCAATAAATCCATTTTCCTTACCAGTCATTGTTCGTGAACCATTAGTAGTAATTGAAGTTAATTTGTGAATTGGTAATTTTTTGTATAGTACAAAATCTTTAAAAACAGAAAATATATCTTCTCCTCTAGTGTGCCCCTTCAATGGAAGAATTTTAATAAATTCTTCTTTTGTAGAAAAATCAAATACCATTTTCACTAAATTGCTAATTGTGATGTATCTATTATGTCTATTGATTCATCCAGCTGTAGCAAAAAGAAAACACATTTTCCCATATCATTTGCTAATTCTGTTTCTAAATAAACTGCAATCGTTTCAATTCTTCTAGTTATAGTTCTTGTTGATAACTGCGATGTATTTATAGACGAACAATTTCGGTTTATTTTTGAAATCTTCAAAAAAAGTGAACCTGCAGCTTCTAGCATAGCTTCTTTAATTAAATCTCCATCTGTAAATGTTTTTTTCTTCTTAGCTAGCAAATGTGAAATTTTAAACGATGCAACTGTTGTTGGTTTTTGACTGTAGCAACGGTTTAGTAAAAAAAACTTTGCTGTTTAATAATGGATGATTTCAAAGATAAAATCTTTTTTTTTTTCCCTTATTTCGAATTTCACTGGATAGTCAAAATTAAAATTAGCACGAATGGATTTGAAATTTGAAATGTTATTTCTATTTGGAATTTGGAACTCTATATTACTTTTAGAAATACACTTATTATTGCATAATAAACAAATACATTTGCCATTAAGGTTGATAAAGCAATAATCTTCCTCCCAATCGTCATTAGAATAGTACGTTCTTTTCCTTTCATGTTTATCCATTATAAAGGGTTAAAAATATCTTTGTAAATAAAGTATTTTATATTTGCACTGATAGCAGGAGTGATTCATCAAACACACATACTAAAAAACAAAGGGTTCTAACAACGGAAGCAGTGTGAAGGATAGTGAGAGCAGTCACATTGATAACTAGATGACGTCAACAACTCGAACTACTTATGATCAGTGGTCTCTCATCTTAATAGGCACAAATAAAACAGTTTACAATAATTTCTCTGAGGGTGCACTAAAAATTCACTGCAGGCGCTGCGTTGCCGACTCTTGGTCTAATATGTATCCAATATGCCAATCTCACTGTTTGATACCAAAGCATGATAAGCCACATCAAGAATTTACTCAGTGAACTCCTACACATGACAGTGGAATGCATTTGTCTTTTGGTAGATGTAAAATGGAAGCTTTTTTTTAATATACAGAAAGCTAATTTGTGCAAAAGAGACAAACTTGTGGAATAAAGCGTAGCTGTCTTTATAGCACTTACAACAAAGAATATAAGCTCTGCAGAAGTTATCTAGAGAGAAAGATAGCATAGTTCTTTATTATCTTCTCTATGACATGATTGCTGTAATCATAGAATAGTTGAAAATTTGTACTTGTTATAACAGGGCATTTGTTAGGGAATATCAAGTGCAAGTGATGGATCATTGTTTTGAGCACACGTGACTACTAAGATGAGACCTTGCATTGATATACTTCCTTGTATATATCTTTTCTTTTTTATGTATACAGAGAAAACTGAAGATTGCCATCTGGTAGTCTAAGAAAGGAAAACAGTTATTAGTTTCTTCTAAGTCAAAATGGATCTCAATGTATACAGCTGACCCCATTAATAGTAGGACTTGTAAATCAATTGTCAGAGGAATTCTAATTGCATCATCCACATAATGCAGCTGTTATTGTAGATGTTGCTATTAAAGAAATGATACTCAAAGTTCCACATCAGGCAAGCCTGGAAACTCATTCACTTGATTAAACAGTTTTATCCTGAGCTGATTACAAATTGAAATTTTATAGCAGAAGGAAAGTATTTCTTTCTCACTAGAATATTCTATAATAGAATGTTTAAGAAGAGAAAAATAAATCATTTATGGAACATAAAGAGTGAGTGCTGGAGGTTGGTCGATTGGTAGACCTCTGCTACTAATGGCTCGCAAAAAACGTTAAGCAAGTTTGAGCTCGGTTAGCAGTTGGAAGGTGATCAATCATTCGATGCTGTTGGCACTCTCCCTCGATGAGTCTTTGGACTCTCTGGAGGTGTCGCATAATAATAATAATTAATGTTCTGATAGTGCCTGATTGTTGACTACTCAGTACTTAGTATAACTATATCTCTTACCTCAATTGGAAAGTTATGCATTAACCACTCAGTTTCACTTAGGACTAAAATACTTTTTTTAAAAAAACTGTCAAAATTACAAAAGGTAATCCTTTTGTAATTTTGCAAAATTAAAAGGTAATCCTTTGGGATTATTGCTGTCAGCTTTTGAGACTACAAAGCCAGCCCTGAGGTCTCCTGATTATGTCACATAGTGCTCAAGTGCAAAATAATTTAATGTCAGTTATCTGCTATTCCTTCATCACTTGTACACAGAAAGTTAATATTTTGTTCAGTTAGATTACAGAATAGCTCCAATGGAAGAATGATGCTGTTTTGTGCCAACTTTACAGGTATGGATTTAGGCAATGTTTACATAAAACAGTGAAATTGGATAAGTTCAAGTCACAGTATGCTGTCCCTGACTGAAATATGCAATTATGTTTTCTTCCTATGAAGCCCTATAACAGTCTCAGAGTCAAACAGCTTATGAATACTCTTCAAAGGGCAAAATAAGCATTTCAATTTCAAATAAATATAGGTTTTTGGGATGGGGAGAAAGATGCTAACTAACAAGTAAACTAATAAGTCAAACTGCTATTCCTTCTAAGAAGGTGCCCATAATGTAATGGGTATACCTGCTTCTAACCACAAAAAGCATTAACAAAAAGGGGTTAAACTTCTCCTGAAATATAATTAAAATCACAGTAATTTCCTCATGACTTGCTTTTACTACTTTTTGGCCACAGCCATATGCAAATTAGAATGGAAAATTTAGAATGTAATTCATTTTCCAAAAAATATAACAGTAATGGTGGTAGTAATAAATTAAGCCTGTTTTTAGTTTCCAATGTCTAGAACAGTGGTTCTCAAACTTTTTTGACGTCGGGGCACATTTAAAATCCTACAAATAATTGTAGGCGCACTATATACAAATTTCGGAGAAATATGTTATAATAATTAAGTCAAATATTACAGAAAAAAAATAATGCGATAAAAAAAAATAAAATGAAACATATCTTAAGTTTATTCATTCTTGTGTTTATGAGAAACATGAGCCTGATGTGTCCTAGTGATTGCTTCAATGTTTGGGCATATATTTGAAAGGCAAACTCTCATTTCTTTGTCAATACATTGAAGAGTTCCTCTCTTTTTACACTTAATTGTGGTGAGGATAGAAAATCCTAATTCACATAAATATGATGTTGAAAATTGTAGTAAAATGTTCAAAGCTTTTTTAGATATTGACACATATTCTTCTTTTATAGAAATCCAAAAGGCTTCAAGAGACAATTCCTTATGTTTAATCATCAATCCATGATCAGTGGATATAACTGCCAGTTCTTCTTCTTCTGTTAACGTTAAACCAAAATCACTTGAAGTTTCCATAAATGGATTTCTAATCCAATCATATTGTTCAATGTTAAGTGATGGAAAATAAGAACTAAATTTTTCTTCTAAACTTGTTCAATGTTCAACTACTATTGGAAGTGTTTCATTTATGCAAGTGTTACCAATGGAAACATTTCCAAATTACCTTCAACAGCTTTTCTTGTTCAAATCTGTAGTTTTCTCTGAAACGCTTTCATTTTGTCAGTGGATGCGAGAATATTTTCTTCTTTCCCTTGCATGCTAGTATTCAAAATATTGAGCTGCTGAAATATATCGGGCAAATACTGTAACCTGGCAATCCAAAATTCACACCGAAGGAGGTTACAAAAATGTAATTGTTTCATCTCTTCAAAAAAAGCAAGAAGTTCTTGTCATAGCTTGTGTACACATGACAGCCACCTCACCTCAGTGTGTAAAAGCAGCTGTCTGTGTTGTGAATCCATATCGATAGAAAGCTTTTCGAATAAACGCGATTTGACACGTCTTGTTTTAATAAAGTTTACCATCTGAACAACTTGATCTAAAACTTCTCTTAATTTTTCTCCCAATGTTTTTGTCATCAAGGCCTATGAAGAAAGCAGTGAGTTACAATAACATTCTCATTTTGTTTTTTTACAAAAGATGTAAGGCCCTTAACACAGCCTACCATGAAAGGGGCTCCATCTGTACAAATGCCTACACATGACTTCCATGTTAACTGCCATTTATCAAGATAGCTATTCAAAATGTTAAAAACGTCCTCACCTTTTGTAGACATTAATTCTTTGCAAAAAAGAAACAGCTTTACTATTTGATCTTCATTAATAAAACGGACGAATGCTAAGAGTTGTGCCTTGTTGGTAATGTCTGTTGACTCATCAACTTGCAATGCAAAATTTGAATACCGAAGTTTATTACTGCATACATTTTTCTCGATATCAGAAGACATTTCTATAATACACCTGTGAACTGTATCGTTGGACAGAGGAATCTTGCTTATTTTCATTGCTGCTTCATTTCCTAGCATTGTCATGACCATTTTTTTGCATGCAGGCAAAATAAGTGACTCACCTAAAGTATGATCTTTCGTATTTTTTGCTATCAGTTCTGAGACGTGATAAGAAGCGATTTGAGCTTTATCAGAAACAGTCATTATACTTTTAAAAGAATTTGCCGCTTTTGTTTGCTGTTCAGACAATCTCTTGAAAAAAATTAGATTTATCTTGTAAATTAGAGTGTATAGTTTTAAAATGTTTACTCAATTTACTAGGAAGAATTGATTCATTTGCCATTTTACATCCACATACTAAACATAGCGGCAAAGAATGATCTTCACTTCCGGTCCAAGTGAAACCAAAGCTTAAATAACTTTCATTATATTTGCGAGTAGGCCGCGATTTTGCTTTCTTACTTGCACTTAACTGTTGCTCACTTCCAGAATCTGATTCTTCAATATCATGCTTCTTTTTGAGAAATCTATCCATTTTATTTGGGTGTATTTATCTGAAAATAAGTAATATGCGCATAACATCCACTTCCAACACTTTTAAAATAAGTAATATACACAACAAGAATAAACCATATTCTTGTTCTCCTTGCAAGAAAAACCACTGTTAATTAACATAATAATGATGTGTTGACAAAAAGAACGGTATATCTGTAATGAAATGGTATAATAGAGTAACTATATTTATTTTTATATCTGGACACATATTTCTCTGGAATACCACAGGGCCCACCCGGAAATCTTCTAGACCAGTGGCTCTCAAAGGGTGTGCCCTGGCACACCCTTTGAGAGCCACTGGTCTAGAAGGCAATCAGATAGACATGTTCAGATGAATCAAATATATGATATTTTTATGTACACAATGCAAGTTTATAACTACAGATGAACTGTGGCTGTTATGAGAAACTTCAGTATTGCTGAAGAGTAGTTGAGGTCAATGAAAATAGATGTTCAAGTCACAGCATTTAATAGTCTTAATAGGGAATTTCATAGTTTTGCTGTAATTTCAATCTTCTGTATGAAAAATTAAATGGGAAAAAGAAGAGGGAAACTATGCTAATTAGGAGAGCAGGGGAATGGTCAAAAATAAGGCAAGCAAGCTAGTACTGTTTTACCTAAGGTAAAACAGTAACATCACAGGAAGGATGCAACATTGTGCTTTTGTTTTTGTAAGTCTAGTGACACACTTGCATCATAGAATGTCAACATAGCAGAGTAGTTTACATCAAGAATGAAATATTAGTATTATTACCCTAAAATCCCATGTAGTCAAAGACTCATCTAGGAGGTCCCTTTGTCACACACACACACACACACACACACAGCTCATCATAGTGCACCTTAAATACATTCAAATTCTCAGCAGACGCCACACTCTTAGGCAAAGCATTCCAATCATTCACAACTCTGTTATGCATGCAAAAAACCTGCTTCTCACTCCCTTGCTCACACCCTCCTTATACAGCTTCCAGGGATTATCTCTTGTTCTATGCTGATCTCCCACCATTTTATTATTACGGGCGACTCCAAGGAGTCCTTAGACTCATCGAGGGAGGCCCTAAACATCATGTCCATCATAACTATTTGACATTCACAAAGTATCTATCATACTTTGCCTTGAACTCATTCAGTGTCATAGCACCTACAACAGACCGGCAGCTTATTCCACTCGTTCACCACTCTAAAAGTAAAAAACCTGCTCTAACACTCTTACTAACCACACTCTTGACCAGCTTCCATGAATGTTCCCTAGTCCTCCCACCACCAATCCTGTTCTCAAAAATATCCTTTGAATTAATCCTATAGAAACCCTTCAGCAATTTGAATCATACTCCCCTTTTCTACCTATCAACCAATTTCTGAAACCCACAAATCTTCAACTTGTTTTCATAAGGTTCATTCCATAGACCTATTATAATCTTGGTCACTCGCCTCTGGATCCTCTCAACCTCATCCGCATCAAAAAGAAACCTAGGTGACCATATCTGGGCACAGTAATCAAGATGGGGTCTTATCAAGGCTCGTCAAAGTATTCTTCAGCATCCAAGTGATTTGATGAGCTGATTTAGCCACTTTTGCGATGTGCCCTCTAAACTTCAACTCCCTATCCACCAACACTCCCAAGTCCCTGGCCTCATCAATCTCCTGGAGTACAGCTCCACCAATGTGGTATACTGCTGCTAATCTTTTCACCCCAAAATACATAACCTTACATTTTGCCACATTAAATTGACATCCACTCTCCTTAGCCCATACTTCCAATCTATCCAAATCATCCTGGAAAAATTTTGACATCTTCTGCATTCACTATTGCCCTAAGCAACCTAGCATCAACAGCGAACAAATGAACCGTTCCCCTCAGATCCTTCCCTATATCGTTAATGAACAAATTAAACAGCAGTGGTCCAAGAACAGAACACTGTGGTACAACACCAGTCACAGGCAGTCTTTTGGACTCTACTCCTGAGTAAGCTACTCTCCGGTATCTTTCCCTCAACCCCTGAGTAAGCTACTCTCCAGTATGCATTTTTGGAAATTATGGAGACAACTACCGTGTTTGAATAAAAACTTTAGTTTACTATTACTAAAATTTTACAATTCGACGTTTAGACCTTTATGTCAAGGTCATCTTCTGGAGCGTACAAATATACACAAGAAACAAGCTATACTGCAATCATACTGGTTCGTTAAAGACACTGACTAACCGCTACCACAATTGTTGGCCTGACCTCTGGTGGAAAAAAAAAAAAAATTATACATCAACGCTAGAGTCCTATTATTTGTGTTGTCTATTATATACATATATTAACATCATTCCAGCCAGTTTGAGTGGAATGGTTTCTAATACTAGCTTGTGTATATTTGTACGCTCCAGAAGATGACCTTGACATAAAGGTCGAAACGTCGAATTGTAAAAATTTTAGTAATAGTAAACTAAAGTTTTTATTCAAACACGGTAGTTGTCTCCATAATTTCCAAAAATGCATTCGGATCACCGTGCAAGCCTAAAAGAAAACTACTCTCCAGTATCTTTCCATCAACCACCCTCCTATCCATCTCACCAACCCTATATCCATTCCCATATGTTGCAGTTTATGGATTAGACTTCCATGTGGTATCCTTTCAAAGGCCTTAGCCAGGTCCAGCAGTATCACTGTAAACCCATTACTCTTATCCAGTTCAGCCATCACTGTGTTATAAAACCTGAGCAAATTACTGAATCATGATCTACTCTTCACAAAACCCCATACAGTATCTCATTTTCATCAATCCATTCCTGTATTTTACCCTTGACTACTTTCTCCAAGACCTTGACAACGACTCCTGATATGCTGATCAGTTGGTAATTTGCAACAGTAGTCTTGGATCCTCCTTTATGCAGTGGAACTATTTCCCCCTTCAGAACTAAACCAGACCTGAGACTCAGATTAAACAATAAGGTCAAGGGCACTGACAATTCTTTAGCAGCTTAACGTAAGACCTGTGCTGATATACCATCCAATCCCACAGATGTATTCACATTAAGGTTCTGTAATAGACTATTCACCTCCGCTTCATTCACCACAATTCCCATATAAAGTAATGGTTCCTTCATTTCTTCAACGTTGCCACCTGGATGACATACTCTTGCAAACTACTCACTCAGTAATACCACTATATCGACTGATTCAGTGATCACCCTACCATCGGCATTCCTTAAAATCGTTCTGCCATGTACAGTTTTTCTTTTACTAGCAGCATATTGAAAGAACTGTTTGGGATTCTCTTTGGCTTGCATTGCTAATTTCCTTTCATAATCAGTTTTTGCCTTTCTCACGAAACTCATTACCCTTCTGGCCTGCGCTTTATACCTCTCATGTGCCTGCAGGTCGCTTTTCTCCTTAAATTCCTTCCCCAGTTGTTTCTTTTTTTGCAACTCAAGTTTAAACTCGTTACCCTTCTGGCCTGTGCTTTATACCTCTCATGTGCCTGCAGGTCGCCTTTCTCCTTAAATTCCTTCCCCAGTTGTTTCTTTTTTTGCAACTCAAGTTTAATGGTGTTATTCATCCATTTAACCCCTACTTGATTTACTATTCGGATTCTAGGTATACAGTCTGCCAAAACCTCCTGCAAATGCTCCTTGACCACTTCCCATGACCTATCAACATCCAGACCTTGCAGTTTTACAAGCCATGGCACTGAACCAAGCAATCTCCTAAGCTTGTCATACTTGCCAGCACGGTAATTCCACATATACCCTGTCTTAATCTAAAATTCCACACTTTAGCCACCTCCCAGGTCAAGACCTTATGATCACTCTCACCAATAGGTGGCAACATGGTCATATTCATTACATTCAACTTCTCAGATGCTATTACTAGGTCAAGCAACCTCGAACCCCTAGTATTTTCCATTACATGCTGTCTATAGATAGTTATTCCTCAGTAACTGAATAAAATCCAGTTCCTTCCTCACATGTGTCCTCTTCTCCTCCTTCCAATCAATGTTACTATAGTTGAAATCCCCCATAACAATTATTCTCCTTCCATTCATTTCATCAATTTGCCTATGCATAATATCTCCACGATCTATTCCATCACCTGGTCTATAGCAGCACCCAACTGTACATTTTGTTCTGTTAGTCTCAATCTCACACCAAATAGCTTCAAATGAGCTCCTTTCACTATCCTGCAATACAACTTCTATTCTCCTTGGTTGCAGTTCATCAGCTATAATCAGTAACACTCCCCCCCCCATTTTATTCTCTCTGTCCCTCCTGAACACACTATACCCTACACATTCTATCCCACTAACTATATCATCTTCTGTCAGCCATGTTTCACTAATGCCAATAATCTGTGGCCAGGAAGAGCCAACCAAGGCCAAAAATTCTTCCTTCTTGTTCATAATACTCCTGGCATTAGCATATATGTCTTAATTGGTCTCTTTCGTACTGGCTCAGGCACATTATAAACATTCTTACACTTAACTGCCTCACTGATGTCTGCATATCCACTTCCTCCCCTCCTTAATAGTTCTGGTTTCCCTGATTTTGCACATCCACTCTCACTTCACTCAGCAACACTTTTTCCAGCCTTCGCACACCAAATCCATTCAAATGTAAGCCATCTTGTACAAATCCTTTCGCCCATCAAACTACCTCCACACCACACCATCTGCATAACCTGCGCATAAAGTCATTTGCGATTATGGCCCTCCTTCTAAATTGTTCTCTGTCGTACCGCGGCAACAGACTTGCTATCCTAACTCTGTCACTCTTTTCTTTCGCTACCTCTAATAATTCCTTCACATCCTCTCTCATATCAAATCCATCTCCTTTGAAATCATTCATTCCTGCTACGACTGTCATTTCTTTCACCCTCAGCTTCTGCGGACTAATACTCTCACTTACATCCTTAATTTTCGCACCCGGTAGTATGATTTAGTCAAATTCTCATCTATCACACCTCTTACTGATGAGTCACCGTACAACACTCTTTCCTTCATTTCTGAAACACTCCTTATCATACGCTTATTATTCCTTTCGTACACTCGTTTATTTCCGTTTGCGGGGCACTCGGGAAAGAGTTTTGCAGTCTCTCCAAATGCCACTTTGCCCTATGTATTACTCTGCGTAACCGTGCGATCTCAATCATTACAGCTAATTTCTCATTTTTTTCATCATTCAAACCATTTTATCTCTCTGTATAATTACTTCCACTCTCTCTTTCATGCTCTCATTGCTATCTTGTACAACATCACAATTTACTGTCAAACCACTATTTCCTCTCACATTCTGGCTTTCTTCTACAACTATCTCACGACCTGACCCACACTTCAATTTCTCACTTTCCTTACACTTTCGGCACAGTCTCCCACCACTATCATTACCCATCCAAACTGCAGCCTCTTTCGGGAATGCATACATATCACACTGGACGAATCCCTTACATTAAAGTTCTTGAACAAAGATTGCGAAGTCTTGGTCACCATTGTTTTTCGTCGCATTGGCGCCATGTGCTATCAATCGTATCTTTAAACTACTAGTTTAATTAAGGTGGAACACCAAAAATCACACAGACACACCAAAGATTAAATCAATATTGTCAATTTATTCTCAAAATAATACTTATCTTTGAGGGAGCTCTTTGCAAACACTACATGCTGCATAGCACTCTAGCGGACTATCCCAAGTGACACACTATAAAACACCTTTTCAACACTGATCCTATAACAATCCCCTTACAAGCTTGTAAGTCTATCATATAATCCCTCTTTCTCTTATCCACCAGACTCAGTAAACTGCATATTCTCAACCTTTCCTCATATTCAACATTTCAGAGATCAGAAACTTCTTAGTCGTCTCAGGACCCTTTCCAACATATCTTCATCCTTTTTGAAAAGCAGGTGAACAAATTTGTGCACAGTAGTCAATGTATGGCCCAATCAGAGGCTTATACAATGGAACAAGAATCTCCTTACTTCTACAAATCAGTATCCTTCGAATCATTCCCAAAATTCACTGTTCTTACAATTTTGGCAATATATATTTTGGATCCTTATCCACCATCACCCCAAGATCCCTTATTTCCTTCACCTCCAACAATATATCCCCCAGCAAGCATAAATTCTACATCATCTTATTCTTTTTTCCAAATTTTAATACCTCACATTTTGCAACATTGAAATGACATCACATCACACTCCCATGCCCATTCAATCAATCTATTCAAGTCTTCTTGTAAGGCCACAACATCTTCTCTACTCCTCAAAGTTCGTCCCAACTTTGCATCATCTGCAAACAACTGAATATCCCCATCCAAACCTTCCAAAATATCATTAACATACAGGTTAAACAACAATGACCCTAAAACCATTATTTTAAGACCCCTGAGGCATGCCACTAGTGACTTTCTTCTTACAAGATATTGCTCCCCCATACACAACTTGCCGATACCTATCAGATAGCCAGTCTCCAATCCAATGCACTAGTCTAATATCCAACTTCCATCCACTCTAGTTAGACTATAAACTTATCATGCAAGTAATCTATCAAAAGCCTTTGCAAAATCTAAGTATACTACTGTGTAATCCATCTTTATCCAATGAAACTGTCACCTTATTGTAATAAGTAGGTTACGAAAACACAATCTCCATTTAGCAAATCCATGCTGTTCATCAAAGATACCATTATTGTCAATCCAATTCTGGATCCTGGTTCTCACTAGCCTTCTAACTACACCTCACATACAGATAGGCCTGTAATTTGATGCTTGAGTGCTGTCACCTCTCTTATGAAGTGGCACAATTTTGCCTTCCTTCCACTCCTTTAGAACTTGACCCAGTACAAGACTCATATTAAACAAATAGGTCAAGGCAGATGCCAACTCCCTGGCACATTCCTTCAATACATGCCGATATATTATCAAATCCTACAGCCTTATTAACATCAAGTTTGCTCAATTCCCAATATATCTCTTGCTCCTCCTCATTATCAACTGCTCATTAAATTATTATTATTATTCAGGCCTCCATGGAGTCAAAAGACTCATCACAGGAGGTCCTTCCTAGGAAACAAAGTCTATCATACCACTCCTTGAACTCACTGACCGTTCTCGCTCTCACCACTATCAGGCAATGCATTCCATGGTTCAATCACCCCTCCATGCAAAGAAACTACCTCACCCTCTTGCTCACAGCTTCCTTTCATAACTTCCAGGGATGGCCCTTATCATCACCCCCTTCCTGCTTTTCCACCAAGCGAAAGAACTCCTCAGTATCAATCCTGTAACCACCTCTCGACAGTTTAAAAGTCTCAATCATATCACCTCTCCTATCTACCAAACTCTGCAGTCCACAATCCCTCAGCCGATCCTCATAACTAATATTGTACAGTCCTGAAACCATCTTTGTTATCCACCTCTGAACTCAACTCATCTCAATTATATCCACAGCAGCAGTTATTATACTTTTTTCTTCAATCGATGTCATCCTCCCATAATTTTTTTTTTGCTGGCTACATATCAAAAGAACTCCCTAGGATACTTTTTGGATTCATTAGCTAACTGCTTCTCATACTTCACTTTTGCTACACTCTCCAAGTCACCCTCATTGCCTGTTCTTTGTAATCCTCATGGAATTGATTATTACAACTCCTCTTATGCTGCCTCCATAATGCCTTGTTTTTATGTATCACCACATGTGAAAACATTTCATGTTTTTACTATTTTCACATGAGATGTTCATTTTCATGTTCTTGCTTAACTTATGAAAGACATTATTGTTGCCTTTTTCCACTATGCCATTAATGTTGGTATTGCAGTTGTCATCACAAAATACTATTATACTACTGTCAATCAAATTTTTAATTTATATTTCTCCAATATAGACAAGAAAGTGCTTTAATATCTCAGATGTTTCTCCTACAAGATTTTGAAATTCCAACAATTTCACTTGTATTCCTTTTGTAAGGTATAAAATATCTAACCAAAATTGAGAACAGCTTCAGGGTTGAGAGACTTCGTGTATCTACCATAAGATATATTTTGCCTCATAAGTCATTTATCACTTCACGAAAAAGTATATTAGCAATTATACTTTCACATTTTTTTCTTGAATATGTGAATCTATTTGAGAATGTTTTGTAAGGTGATAGACACGCAATTCACTGATCTAAACTAATGGTTATATGTGATACTATAGAAAGTTAGCAATCCTTGTGCAGTGACTTGTTTCCTTTCACTATTTACATCTTGTTTTTTCATGAGAGGATTACAGCTTGCACTTTTCTGCTGTAACTCCTTCTTTGTATGGCATGGTGCAAAAAAACAGCATTGAACTTTGACATCCCATACATTATTCAGTACTGTTTTTTTTCCCCACCATACATATCTTTTTAGCAGTGGTGTGTAATATCTGAATGACTGCCATGTTCAATCAAAAATTCAGTTCTGCAAACATGTGCATAAAATTTTACCGTTAACATTATGATTTTCAGTTAGGAAATGGAATTTGTATTTCAACATCCCTGTGAAACTACATTTCTGCTTGCAAATTTTTCAATACTTTGAAACACACCAAAGAAAATACTAGAATTCACGCATCTAATGCGTCAGCCATTCCATAGACAAAAGTTGGTTCTCATTTGCATTACGAGGGTTGTTTAAAAAGTTAGGTAAAAAAAAAATAGGATAAAAACTTTTTTTTGGAAAAAAACACCTTTATTTCTCAACATAGTCTCAATCGAGGTCTACACATTTGGTCCAGCAAGTTTCCAATTTTTTCATCCCATTTAAAAAGTAGGATTTGTCAAATTGTGCAAAATAGTCATTGACAGCCTTGATGACATCCTCGTTAGAAGAAAATTTTTTCCCACCAAGCCAAATTTTTAAGTTTGGAAACAAGAAGTCACATGCAGCCAAGTCTGGAGAATACAGTGGATGTGGAACCAATTCGAACCTTAATTCATGCATCTTTGCCATCGTGATGGCCGATATATGGGACAGTGCATTGTCTTGATAAAAGAGCACTTTTTTGTGTGCCAATCTTGGCATTTTTCTTCAGTTCTTCTTTTAAAGGGTCTATAATGCATAATAGATTCCTGTTATTGTCTTACTCTTTTCCAAAGTCTATCATGATAATTCCTTGGGAATCCCAAAAAACAGTGACCATCACCTTCCAACCTGATAAAACAGTCTTTGCTTTTTTTCAGTGCTCTTTCACCAGGCATTGTCCACTGTTTTGATTCAGATGGTGGATCCAAGTTTCGTCTACAATCACGATTCAAAAAACCTTGCGAATTGTGATTAAACAGCGCCAAACACTGCAATGAAATGTCCTTTCTCATGCATTTTATGATTGACAATCAATAATCACAGCACCCATCGCACACATAGCTTTTTCATATGCAATTTTTCGTGCAGGATATATTATATACCTGTTCAGTTGAGATGCCTACAATTTCAGTAATTTCACACACTTTCATAATGATACCATGGATTTTGTCAATCATTTCCTTCGTAGTGACCTCAGTCGAGCATCTGGAGTGTACTTCATCTATGATGGACTTACGACCATGTTGAAACTCATTTATTTAAAAATAAATAGTCTTTAATGCTGGTGCAGAGTCCCCATGGACTGCATCTAACTTGGCTTTGATCTTTGCAGTCATCCACTACTTCAAATAAAAGTGTTTTTTTGAAGAACTGCACAAAACTGTTTTCTCAATTTTTATGAAAAATGCAAACACGATCATTTTAAATGTTTGCCAAACGAGAACTATGCATTGCACATGGCTAAAATTTTGGCAGGGGTCATGAAAAAGATGATAGGTGCTGACACTGGTATGAATGAACAAATTGTGTTGCCATCTTTTGCAAAATTTATCAAACTTTTCAAACAACCTGCGCATAACACCACCTGTAAAAGCCACCTGAATGGATTATAGTGACATCTATTGGAAATAAGGTAAACCTCTAATTTGCAACAAACTGCATAGTTAGATTAGTTTATGAAGAAAGAGGAAAATTGACAAAAATGGGACTTTTTTAAAAAAAATCTAAATGGGATGTTTGGCATCCAACTATTTGCAATTTCAAAGAACAATGGGATCAGTGGCTGAAAAAAAGGGACAGCCCCATTAAAAACAGGATGTCGGGTCACCCTAATGTAAGCAGTATAGGAAGACATAATTTTGCATGCAAGCCAGTTGGGTACGCTTGAGTCTTCTTTTATAGTTTGGCACACCTGTGGGAAAACTAGTGTTTAGAGGATGGAATTTAGGTTAGAGCAAGGTATAAATGTTTTTGTGCCAAAAAGCATTATTTCATAATTTGTTCTACACATAGGTTTCATTCAGATGGTTGAAAACAATAATCTGTCTAAGAAAATTTGCAATGATCATCCACTTTGCTTTTTTGTAATGTCATTACAATGCATTGATACAAGCAGTTGTGTATGCGTTATTCCATGGGGGAAGACATCTGCACTAGATTGTGGTCTGAGTTGCCTAGAGGACAGAAAACATTCATAGTGTACTTAGATGAGTCATTAGTGATGAAGAGATCAAGGTTGTTTAGGGTTGTCTGGTATTCTGATGGCATGTGAACAATAGTGCAAGATAGTTTGTGATTGCAAATGTCTCAGGCCTGTTTACCTGCTTGATCTGTGCAGTTGGTAGAGGGCAATCAACTGGTACTGTGAACATTGAAGTCTCTGAGGTTAGATGATTTTTGCTGTTAAGAAAGTTGGATTGAAGAAAATCAAAGTAATTGAATAGTTCAGCAGTGGTTAACATGATGAAAACAGTAGAGAAAGAATATGAATTTGGTGGAATTAGTAATTTTTATCCAAAATAAAATTAGGCCTAAATTGGGATATTACAGGTTGGATACAATTTGGCATGGTATACTAAAGAAAACATAACCATGAACACCAACTATGAGGCAAAAGGAGTCAAAGTGTGTATTTGGGAAAGTAGAGATGAATAGCATTTGAGGAGGTCGAGATTTAAGTTTCTCTCAGGAAATATGTGAAGTTTTGAAGGCAGAAGTAAACATCATTAAGGTCAGAACTGAGATCATATATTTGTGAAATGGATCTGGAAGGTTTTGTGAAGTCTGCTTTTAACTGTATGGATCCCACCGTGTGATTTTCTCATTAGTATTTCTTCTTTATAAGTGACTGCCCATGCTTCATCTCCACTTTAACATTTCCCTTCCATTTCTTTTCATAATTGCTGCCTTTGTTCCAAATGCATGAAAGGTCAGATCTGGTTGAGCTTGTGCAAGAAGTGGTACTTTCCGACTTGTTGCTCATAGCCACATTAACGCATATCTGCTCATCACATTATCGCAGGTCACTTCTATTAAGTGCAGCAAGTTTGTTCCATTTCTACATGTAATTGTGAGCCAGAAGTGGTGACAACTGATGATTTTTTTTGAGATCAAAGTTGCATTGTTCAGTGATCCTGCAAATGTAGTCATTTAGCATGAGTCTGAGTAAAAATGGAAATTCAAGATGATGGCATTAGGCATTATACTTTAGCCTTTAAAGGAATGCAGAGAACTGACCACAGCTTCTCACCTATTCTCCAATCCTCACCTTCTCGTGGTGCACAATGTTGGGTATCTACCTGGATACTGAACGAACGAGGATAGCTGGCAATTTGGGAATTAGCAAACCAAATTGTATTCCTATTGGCTTAAACCAAAATGCAAAATGATGGTACAACATGGCAAAATTTTATGCCGGCTGGGGCATCGCCCGGTTAAACAAGGACCCCATTGATTTCACCAGGGTGAACAGTGAAAAGTCAGCTACTGGAACAAATCTGAAAACACACCCCGACTCAACATCACCAGAGTTAAAGATCGGTACTATCAACATAAGAAGCCTGAATGGCAAAGAAATGGAGCTAGCTGAGGAATTAGATAAGTACCAGATCGACATAATAGGGGGTGACTAAAACAAAAAAAGACAAAAACTGGTGAGATCTTTCTGAGCAATAAATACAAAATGTTATATTCAGGCAATGACAATCAAGGAAAACAAGGAGTAGCCATAGTATTCAACACAAAATACGAGGCTAACTCCTTGAATGACAGATAGTCTCAAGTAGAGTAATGTGGGCAAATATGAGAATGGGGAACTATACAATGAGACTTATTTGTGCCTATGGTCCCACAGAAGGTTCTACTAAGTTAGAAATGGAGGAATTTTTTGAGGCTTTAGAAAAAGTAACTGACACAATGAAAAAGAAAAAGTTGGTACTTGTTGGGGATCTAAATAGAGTAGGAAGTGATTGTCAGACATACAAAAATGTTTTGGGAAAATTTGGAGAAAAGAGCAAAGCTAATAATAATGGCAAATATCTGTTGGATTTCTACTCAGGACATGGACTAGTTATTACTAACATCATGTTCCAACATAAAAATACACAAATTTACATGGAGAGAAGAAGTAAGGAATAAGAAAAGTCTCATTGACTATGTTATTATTGATAGTGATGTTTTCTCCCTGGTGTAGGACACCAGGTGCACAGAGAATTTGAAATTGGAAGCGATCACTATTTAGTCTTTGAGCAGGATACAATTGAATTTCATATTGAAAAAAATAACACGTAAGAAAGTTATTAAAGCAAATAAAAGTTAAAGCAGCTCTCAGATGTGAACTGTAGACTAAAATACACAAAGATTATTTAAGAAAAAATGAAGAGTTTGAGAACAGGAACCAAACTTTAGAGAATCAGTGGCAAGCCTTGAAGACCACCCTGACTGATTCAGCCAGAGAGGCATGTGGTGAGGTTGTCTGCAAGGATAGAAAAATCGGAACTCCATGGTGGACACAGGAAAAAGAGGCAGTGAAGGAAAAGAAGAAAGCATATCAAAAGTTCCTGGCATATAAGTCAGCATTAGAGAATACAGAGTGAAATGTAAGAAAGCTAAACACTATGTAAAACTAGCTAAACACAAAAGTCATAAGAGGATTTTAGCAAGAACATACAAAATAAATATCAAGAAGGTGGCAAAATATTTTGGAGGTTGTTGAAGAAGCTTAGGAATAGAGGAAAGAGTGCTGTAAAAGGAGTTAGAGATGATGAAGGTGACATGAAAATGGGAGAAAAAGATATCCTTGAAGTATGGAGTAATTACTTCGAGAAAATGCTAAATGAAACAAGCAGTGAGAGCACAGTGGTAAAAAACACTCAACAGACATACAGTCAGGAATATATATCCATACTTGAAGTAGAAAAAACCATCAAAGGCTTAAAATGTGGAAAGGCAGCAGGAGTAGATGATATTTGACCGGAAATGTTGAAGTATGGTGGTATAAAAGTCTTACAGTGACTGCACTGTATAGTTCAGAAAGCCTGGACAGAGAGACGAATTTCTGATGATTAGAGTAGAGATCTCATAGTACCCACATATAAAAAGGGAAATAAAACTGATTGTTGGAATTACAGAGGTATTTCTCTAATGAGTGTTCCTGGTAAGATTTACGAAAGTATACTTGAGAAAAGGTTGAGAAGAATTATGGAAGAAAAGCTTGGTGAAGAACAGGCTGGGTTCAGGCCAAATAGAGGCTGTCAGGATCAGATCTTCACTTTACGACATATAGTCGAGAAATCATGGAAATATAACAAAGATCTGTATTTAAATTTTGTCGATTTGCAAAAGGCATATGACAAGGTGCCAAGAGAGAAGCTATTCAATATGCTACAGTTATGTGGTGTCAATGGGGCATTATATCAAGCAATACTTAGTCTTTATTTGAGTTGTAAGTCATTGAAGTACAGGAAGATGGTTTAATGTTAAATCTGGTGTGAAACAAGGATGTACATTATCCCCTCTGTTATTTATTATCTATATGGATCATGTTATGAAGGAAAGTGGTATTAAACATGATATCAAAATTGGAGATGTTAATGTCAGCTCTTTGCTTTATGCAGATGATGTTATACTGCTAAATAAATCCGCTACAAGTCTGCAAGATTCTCTGACTACATTGAATAACTGTTGTAATAGATATGGTATGAAGGTCAGCAATAAAAAGACAAAGACAATGAAAATAGGCAGAATCATTGAAAATGTCAACTGTGTTGTGAATGGAGAACCTGTGGAACAAGTAAAACATTTCAGCTACTTAGGCACAATTTTTATCTGAAGATGGTAAACTAAATATAGAAATAGACAACAGAATCAACAAAGCTGGTATAGCAGGAAGTCAATTGAATAAATTCATATGGAATAAGAGAGAAATTAGCTGGAACACTAAATTAGCTGAATTTCTTGTGACAGTGTTCAAACCAGTTTTAACTTACGGATCTGAGAGGTGGGTCAGAAGTAAAACACTTGGCCAAAGTCTAGAGACCGCAGATATGAGTCCTGAGAAAGATTAGAGGCGTGAACAGGTGGCATCAATGGCAATATCATATTAAAAATGTGGATATTAGGAAAGAATTTGACGTTGTCAGTATCCAGGAATGCATTAGCTACTCTCAGGTGGTATGGTCACTTAAACAGAATGGGCGAAGAAAGATTAGCAAAACAAGTGTTCTCTGCCAGGATGGCAGGAAAACGACCCAGAGAAAGACCAAGATATGGGTGAATTGATATGGTACAAATTGCTTTAGATGATAGAAATATAAGCTCTGATAATGTTGGAGTCTTGACAAGTAACAGACTGATTTGGAGGAAAATTGTAGATAGGAAGTTAGCAATGATGTAAATTTTTCATGTAGTACTATCATATCCTGTACACCCCTTGAGGGTACATGGCAGGAATTTGATGATGATGATGGTGGTGGTGGTGGCATTATACTTTGTTTTCTGACTCAACTGTGTTGAGTTGATGAGGCAAAGTTGTGAAGCTTGCCGACATTGTGGGTGGTAGGCATTATCATCGAGACACTGCTCATGAATTGCTTCAAGTTTTTTTTTAATTTTTATTTCATTTTTTTTTTTATTTAGTTGTATCAATTTTCTGGGAGAATTTCATGAAGTATGATAAGACACTAATCCAGGAAGCAGAAAACTAGCTGGCTGATGTTGCTTAGGAGGTTAAGCACCAATTCATCGATCTTAGCACAAGTGGTACAAGTTCACTGAACCAAAATTGCATAGAAATGTAAAATTTGCAGGTTTGGCATTTTAGAGCTTCAAGAGGTCTGTCTGCAGCAGCGAGACTTGAAGCACTATCATTGCTTGGCTTTGTTGTTGCCATTTTTGCTTTATGATGCAGGCACAACTACACATTGTCTGCTAGTTTGCTATGGCCGATATCAGAATACAGGGAAACGTTTAGTGCTCAGGATACTTATGGTTGGTTTAGCATTCTTCAGTTCTTTGAGAACTATTGTTATACACTCTTTTGGGGCTGAAGGTCGGGTAAAATCATTTCTAAAATGATATCAGAGCACAATTTTCAAGTAAGAATCCAAAATGCCACCTAGTGTAGGATGTTATTACTATTTTCATGGTATATTATTTAAGAAATACTTTTGCCCAGGCTATTGTGCTGAGGGTGAGAAAATGCTAAGTGACTTTTGGAAAGAACATAATATCTTGTACTGTACAAAGAATGTAAATGCAGCATAGAGTGAGGTGACAGAATGCTGAATGGGTTCTTCAGTCCCTTGAGAACTAGTGCTCTTTTGGGGCTGAAGGTTGGGTAAAATCATGCCACCTGGCGTAGGATGTTATTACTGTCTTTGTGATATATTTATTTAAGAAATGCTTTTGCTCAGGCTATTGCTGCTACTGAGGGTGAGAAAATGCTAAAAGACTTTTGGTAAGAACATATCTTGTACTGTACAAAAATGCAGATGTACATGGAATTAGGTGAAAAATACTGAATGGGATTTTTGGAACAAGTTGCTGAAAATATATGTTCATACATTCACAAGATATGACAAAGCCTTACAAGAGATTGTTGACAAGATAATCTTGCTAGCTAAATAGCTAGAGGTTGACAATGAAGACGGAGAGCAGTTGATGAAAGCTGTGTAAGAATAGCTCTCAAATGAAGATCTTATAGATTTTATGGAAGCACATATAGTTACAGAAGAAGAGAGAAAAAATGCAGAACAAGAAGTAGCCAAGTCTCTATAAAAAGTGTACAGTGAAAGAAAAAAAAAAAATAGCAAAACATTTGCCTCTGCTAATAAGGCAATTAGTTGTTTGAGGAAATGGATACCAACAGTGATTTATCCAAAGAGAATGACAAGCTGCAATTGCTTCAACAGAGAAATTCATGAAAAGAAAAATCAAACTATGCAATGCATATTTTAAAGGCCACTTCAGCTGTTACCTCACCTTCTGAAGATGAGCCTGTACCTTCCACAAGTTACATATGGTGAACCATTCTCAGAACACGTTTGCATTCATAAATTTGAAGTCTTTGTTCTGATAACCTAGACTTCCCTGTCTTCTCCAATAAATCATTCAAATAATAAAGCAGCAGTTTGAAGAATTGCTCTTGCTGCATATGTTTCCTTCTGATTATTTTACTGGTAAGCACATAGAAGTGTATACTCATGTTTCATCATTTATTACAGAACAGTTTGTATTATTTCACTATAAACAAAAGTAAAATTAGCTAAAAATTAACAAAAACAGATCTACATATTCTAGCAGTCACTGTGTAAGCATATTAGCATATCCTTATACAGTGATTTCTGTCTTGCAACATTTTCAACTCACGATGGGATTATCAGAATGGAACCCACCACAGGGAGTTGGGTAACTGTATGTGATATGTGTACAGGAAGACATCAGGATTATATATCAACACCTAAGGTAGAAAAGGTTATCAAAAACCTGAAATGTAGGAAAGCAGTTGGAGAAGATGATAATTCAGCCAGAAATGCTAAATATGGAGGTATAAAAGTTTTACAGTGCTAGCACCATATAATTCAGAAAGTCTGGTAAGAAATCTCAATTCTAGATTAGAGTAGAACTCTCGTAGTAAATATCTATAAAAAGCGAAACACAAGTAAATGAGAATTTCAGAGGAATTTCTCTACTGAGTGCTCCAGGTAAGGTTTATATTAGCATACTTAAGTAGAGGCTAAAAAAAAACTGTCGAAGAGTCGACAGTTTCCTTCGACAGAAAAGGCATGTGAAAAGTACCAATAGAAAAAGCTATACAAGACATTACAATTATATGTATATGATGTTGGGGTATTACATCAAGTAATACATAGTCAACATCGGAGATGTAAAATCTGCAGTTAGAATTGAAAGAGGTACAGAAAGATGGTTTAATGTTAAATCAGATGCGAGACAAGGCATGCACATTATCTCCAACGCTATTTATCAACATGAATTGCATTATGAAGGAATGTTGTATTAAACCTAATATCAAAACTGGAGATATATAACTCAGCTCCACTTTATGCAGATGTTATAACTGTTAAATAACTCCAATACAAAATTCAGGACTTCCAAACCAAACTAAATAACTACTGCAATAACCTAGTATGAAAATCAGCAATAGACAAATAAAATGCATATAATCAGAAACAATGAAAATTACCAACCTGAATGCAGAAACTGCAGAACAAATAAAATCAGCTATTTAGGCACACATTTTTTGATGAAGACAAATTAAATATAGAATTAGCCAGCAGAATTAACAAACTGGTATGTCAGAAAGTTCACTGAATAAATTTATATAGTATGCAGTTTCTGCATTCAGGTTGGTAATTTTCATTGTTTCTGTTAAATAACTCAAATACAAAATTCAGGACTTCCAAACTAAACTGAATAACTACTGTAATAAATCCAGTATGAAAATCAGCAATAGACAAAAAAAAGATGCAAATAATCAGAAACAATGAAAACAGCCAGCCTGAATGCAGAACAAATAAAACATTTCAGTTATTTAGGCACATATTTTTTGAAATAGACAGCAGAATTAACAAACTGATATGACAGGAAGTTAACTGAATAAATTTATGTGTTATAAGAAAAAAATTTGTCAAAACAATAAACTAGCTGTATACAAGATGTTGAAAGTTTATTTTTTCACTTGGTTGGAGTATAATAAAATTAGTTTAATCCTTTAGCCAAGTGTGAGCAAACAAAGTTTGCACCTGAAAGTATCTTCAGGACTGGGGGGTAAGGTGGTACAACACCAGGACAACTCGTTGCAAAGGTGGAGCAAGATACCAACACTCCTATCTCAGTATCTCCTAATGCAAAACACATCTCCTTGCGGATATGTCTAATGTTATGCATTAAGGGAAGGGCCACTACCCAGACTAATTTTATTATACTCAAACCAAGCCAAAAATAAACTTTCAACATCTTTCTCTAAATCCAGAGTAATTTATTAAAAAAGGGTGGCACACCATTTGGCAACTCCTATAGGTAGGGATGACCTGCTAATGCTTCTGCCTGGTATCTCCACTTGGGCCTGGCTCCCACTGAAGCGACCTCAATAAAGGTCGAAACTAGTCTGGGTAGTGGCCCTTCCCTTAATGCATAACATTAGACATATCCACAAGGAGATGTGTTTTGCATTAGGAGATACTGAGATAGGAGTGTTGGTAACTTGCTCCACCTTTGCAATGAGTTGCCCTGGGGTTGTACCACCTTACCCCAGTCCTGAAGATACTTTCAGGCGCAAACTTTGTTTGCTCACACTTGGATAAAGGATTAAACTAATTTTATTATAGCTGTATACAAGACAGTGTTCAAACCAATTTTAACATATGGATCTAGGAGTTGACTTAGAAATAAAACATTTGATCACAAACTGGAGACTACAGATATGAGAGTTCTGAGAAAGAGAATCCAAGTCTAGTGTGGATATCAAAGTGTAGTGATGAAGGTGTTAGAAAGACAGAATACAAAACTCCTGGGATTGGCAAGAATGGAAATCTTTTGAGAGAGCAGCATTGGTTTGTTAAAGTTGAGATTGGGGGTAATGCTTTAGTAACTTGGTTATATTTCATAAAAGAGTGACTAATGTATTGGACTGGAGATGTTTATAGCAAGATTGATCTTGATTTTACTAAAACATTTGAGCAACTCATGATAAACTACTGTTGAAACTGAACAAGATAGGTATGGATAGTCATGGTAACTTAGTTACAAGGATGGTTGACTGATAGGAGCCAGCAAGTGTATTGAGGTGCAATATCTCAAAAATGGGAGATGACAAGTGAGGCACCACAGGGACCACTGTTGTTTAACTTATATATCAATGATATGGTTCGTGGCGTGAAAGGAGGTATTCAGTTTTTATTCTGATGATGCTGAATCGGGAAGTTCTGATATGCTGTTGTTACAAGAGGATTTGAATAGGTTGATGCTTTGCAGTGAAGAATGGGAATGTCATTTCAATGTTGACAAGTGTAAATTTATGCACTTTGGCCAGAGAAGATGGAATGAGGTTTACCACATTCAAAGAACTCACTTTGTTTCAGGAAGCAGAGGGAAACTGATAGTTCAGGGGGACACATTACAAAAATTGTAAGGATGACTCAAAAAAAAAATCGCTCCATTAATGCAAAGAATGTCAACATGTAAGGATGAGGTAATAGTTTGACTCCAAAAGATATTAATTAGGATTTCTGTACAGAGATCTGGTCACTTGGCTATATTGGAGATAAGGACACTGGAGAGAGTGCAGAAACAAATACCTAAGACTGTCCTGGGGTTCTGGAATATTGAGTATGAGAACAGATTGAGGGATTGTGGTCTTCATAACTTGGTGAATATGAGGAGGAGGAGGAGTAAGGGTGATATGATTGAGATATATATAATATATACACACATTCGTGAGAGGAGCTTATCAATAGATGCAGGAGAATTATTACATAGGATAATGGGTGATGCAAGAAAGAGATCATTCCTGAAAACTGTACAAAGATCATAGGAAGAGAAAAGGTGGTTTTTTTGCTTGGTGAGTGGTTAATGAGTGGAATGGAATGCCAGAATAGGTGCTCCAACATTGTATGTATTCAAGGCAATGTATAATAGTGGTCTGTGAGTGTTCGACCTCTCGCGAATTAGTCTTCTCTGGAGGCCTGGAAATAATACTAAATCACATCGAGTGGAACATAGCTTCTATTCTAAACATGGAGTAAGATTTGACACATTATAAGGAATCTAGTGAAGCCATTTGCTCAAATGGAACCTTTAAGTAGTTAATAATACTTCATTCTGCACAACATGTCGAAGTCACTTATTTTGTACTTTAGACCTCGATTATTTTAACAATCACTTGAAATATGAAAAAACTGGCAACAAACACATCATACTTGAATTTTACATAGCTCATTAACTTTATAATGCTTCACTTGCAAGAAAAAAAAAAAGACTGATTTTCAATTCAGTGAGAACAAATTGAAAATTCATTTAGCTTAGAAGCAAAACTAGGAGTATGATTACTTGACATGCTTATTTCAAGTATCAGCTTAAAACTGCCCTATCCTGCTTCAGGAATAAAAATTAAATACTAAGTGCATTTCACATAAACCTGTAGTAATAAATTACCATATTTGCCGGTGTATAAGACAATCACAGACATCATCCATGCCCACAGCTGGATTCAAACCTGCAACCTGTTGGTTGGAAAGCAAATAATGCTAACCACTTGGCCAACCAGGTCAGCAATATTCAATAGTTAAATGGAATTAGATTAGTACTATATTTAATAATTCCCATATAACACGACTTTTTGCAATTAAAGCATGTAATAAAAGCATTTAAATTTAATATTTCAAAATATTCACTGAAAATTCATATGCATAAAATATCAATTCAGAAATATATTTCGGTTATTGTAAGATCTCCTCTCCACATACATATAATATATAATAACATTTTTATTGAATTCTGTAAGTAGTAGAACCAGAGAAGAATGGAGCAGACATTTATAGGTCTTTATTCACAGTGAGCCACGTGATTCCTGAAGTGGCTTGGAATAAAAAAAAAAAAAAAGTTCTGTAATTGCCCTAATTATCTAACTTAGCAGGTCAAACATCACTAACATTCTATTGAAAGTTTTTCCACTTGGCCATACTATAAATTAAAGAGGCCAAGAAATTATATTCTTGGTTTAATCCTGTTGCCAACCTAACACTACAAATGAGAATGAGATACGTGTGTAGAATCAACTCCTCTCCCATTCCCCATCCTTCTCGTCAACAAGATTTTAAAAATGCCATCACCATACCCTACATCCGTGGCACATCTGAAAAAATAGCCAAGATACTAAAACAGTACAACCTACACACAGCATATAAGCCCCACCGCAAACTTGCTATCCTTATCCGTTCTACAAAAGATCAGCTCCCTCCTCTCTCTCTGCCTGGAGTTTACAAAGTACCCTGTTCCTGTAAGCTGGCGTACTTTGGACAGATAGGCAGATCAGCATCCATCCGTCTAGAAGAACACAAGTCTTACATCTTCAAACACAACTATGGCCATTCAGGCTTGGCTGACCACGTTTTGGACACCACCCACAGGGTATCATGGAAGAAAACCACCATGCTCCACCACAGCAAATTCAAGAAAAAGAGACTTTTCTTAGAAGCAGCAGCAGCAGCTCTCAAAAACCAACCAAATCTCAATAAATACGGTTGCATTAAGCTTCCGAAGATTTGGGAAGCACTCATCACCAGAGTTCCCACCTTACATTCCAGGCCACCTACTACTGCCCTTAGAGGGCGCTTTACCTAGATAGGACTTTAGTGTCACCCATGTGGTTGGGCTTAGTATTGTTTGTTATTTGTGTATATGTTACATTAATTGTTTTTGTAATCCCCGTAGATGTCCTAGTGACTAGGACGAAATATAGGAAGTATTAAATTCTAGTTTAATTCTTTTTGAGTGTTGTAAAAAATCCATTAAGCCTCCAACATGAGAATGAGATAGGTGCACAATACTGAATAGGCAAACAACCATCTTTAAGTCAGGTAATTATCAACAATTTCATTTGAAAATATTCACCTTCAAATTACTGGCATTTTGTGGTAATTCTCTATATTTCCAAGTGTGCTAGCAACATGATCTTGAATTTCATGAATGACAAGAATATTCCAGGAGCAATTTTCTTATAAAAATAATTTTGAACATAAACCAAGTTTTATCATCTGGTGTAGACCAGCAAGGAGATGCAGCAGTGTACCACAATTAGCTAGAAAACAGAGTTCCATGCTTTGTATCTACACAGCAGCATACAACAGCTGCAAAAAAGATCATAAACATATCCAAATCAGGCTGCTCAAATGGCAGTCAAGCATTCTAGTCCCACTTAACGTGAATTCGATATGTGCAATAATCAATTAGATAATCTTTTTGCTCTTTCAAACTCTGTTTTGGAAGCATTGAATGTTTTTTTTTGCATTTATTTTGGGCTTGGGTATAAGGGAGTTCAAATCAAGAACTCCATCCTCTAAAGGAGGATGGAGTTCTTGATTTGAGCCAGTAATGGTATGTTTGGTTTTTCATTTGTACAGCCTTGGTGTATCTTTTGGAAAACCGGGGTTCAGTTAGGGAATGCCAAGTTAGAGTACTGTGGGGAATGTATGATTCCAAGCCAGTGAGGATTACTTTGATTACGAGTTCGGTGTATGTGTTTGAGTCAGAAGGTTGGAAGCAATAGTCTAACCATGAGAAAGAGGAATAGAAGTTGTGGAGGTTGTCCCACCTGGCACTGTTATAATGCCAAACTACTCTTGTATGGGAGTGGCTGTGTAAGCGTTCTTGCAATGGGGATGAGCACTAAGTTGTGGTCAGAATTGCCTAGCAGGCCCTCTACATTCACTGTGTGTTTGGAAGGGTCATTGATCAGGAAGAGATGTAGGGTATTTGGAGAATGGATGGGGTTATCAGGTATTCTGGTTGGCATCTAAACTAGTTGTGTAAGGTCATTAGTGATGACCAATGTTTCAGCATATCTGCCTGTAAGATCTGTACAGCTGGAGAAGGAAAGTCGGTTGGTGTTGTGGATATTAAAATCTCCTAGGAGGATGATTTTGCTGTTGGAAAAGTGGGACTGGAGGAAGTCAATTTTTAAGGAGATGAAATTAAAGAGCTCAGAGTGGTTAGTTGCATTACGAGAGTGATAGAGACAGCATATGAATTTGACTGAGTTGGGTAGGGATATTTTGATCCAAAGAAGGTCAAAGTTGGACGATTCTAGGTTGGGTGCTCTCTGGCAAGGTATGTCAGAGCAGATGTATGCACAGATGCCATCCTTGGGTAGAAAGAAGTTAAAGAGTGTGTAGTTTGGAAGGTTGAGATGAACTGTGCTGGGGGAGGCGAGATTTGAGTTTCTGCCAGAAAGAGTAGGTGCGGTTTGGTAGACTGAAGGTGGTAGTGGACACTATTAAGGTTGGAGTTTAGGCCACAGATGTTGGTGAAGTGGATTTGTAGGGCTCTGTGAGTCATATATGTTTGACCACAGGGGGTCTTGCATACATTTCCTACACAGTGCCTGCATACCACCAGTGCATACTGCAGTGTCACCATGGTGGCTGTTAGTGGCATCACTTGATTTTTGGACTAATTTAGCTTGTCTGTAGTGAATGGTCCAACTGTAGTCACCATTTTGACGTTTCCTGCAAATTGCCTTTGAAGCTGGCGTCCTTGTTCCCTTTGTACAAATGATAACTCTGGTTGAGCACGTATGCGCAATTGGGGAAATCTCTTTGAACTTGTTAATTGCTATTATTAGTTTTGACGTGCTTGCTGGCGTGTCCCAAGTCACTTTTACGAGGCATGGAAAGTTTGTTCCATCCTTTCTGTTGTTTATGGGATACAGTGAGTCTACAGTTTGGACTATATTAAATAAGAGTAAAGAATACAAAGAACAAGGCAAAGTTATTACTACTTTAAGCATGCAGATCAGCAGAAATAGAAGCAATTTAATGATCGAGATGGAGCATCTTCTATCACTCTGGATTGAGGATTATAACCAAAGAAGAATTTTACCTCATTGAAAGACATCAAATTTCAAGACAAATGTGAAAGGTTTACTGCGAGTTTAGGATTGTTTGACCGTTTTAAAAATCGAGCTGGATTGCATAACATAAGAATAACTGGGGGAATCTGCTAGTGCTGATAAAGATTCTGCAGCCAAGTTTTCTGAAGAATTGCAAAGGATAATTCAGGAGGGTAATTATGACGATCGGAAAATAATTAACGTGGATGAAATTGGTCTCTTTTAGAAGCATATGCCAACAAAAACTTTCGTAAATTCAAAAAAATTAGCTAAAACTGAAGCATCTCAACCAGGATACAAAGTACCTAAAGATTGTCTTATGCTTTTATTAGGAGACAATGCAGAAGGCGACTTTAAACTCAAGCTATTTTAGTTTATCATGTGCAAAATCCAAGATCTAACATTACTGAAGAAATCAGCATAACTGGAAAAGGACCTAGATTTAATGAACTGGATAATGAAGATGTGAGAAACTTGCTCGATTCCATTCAGAACGTTTAAGCGAGAATGATCTCCTTCAACTAGAACAGCGTGCATACGAAGAAGAAGATAAGGAGTGCGAACAAGAAGAGAATGTTACGACTAAGAAGCTAACTGCAAAAGAACTTGAGCTAGTTTTCAATCACATTGAGCTTGCTAAGGAAATTTCGTTTGATGATGATCCTGATATGGAAAGAAGCTTCGAAGTCCACCAAAATCTTGATAAAGCAATCGCCAACTATCGCAAATTGCATGACAAGATGAAAAAGTCAAGCACGATTCAAACATTACTTAATTTTTTTTTTTTAAAAAAAGTAGCTCAATCAAATGTCGTCATCATCATCAAATTCCTGCCATGTACCCTCAAGGGGGTGTACAGGATATGATAGTACTACATGAAAAAAATTACATCATTATTAACTTCCTATCTACAATTTTCCTCCAAGTCAGTCTGTTACCTGTCAAGACTCCAACATTATCAGATCTTATATTTCTATTGTCTAAGGCACTTTGTACGGTATCAATCCACCTATATCTTGGTCTTCCTCTGGGTCGTTTTGCTGCCAACCTGGCAGTGAACACTTGTTATGCTAATCTATCTTCGCCCATTCTGTTTAAGTGACCAGACCACCTGAGATTAGCTCTGCTAACTAATTACTGGATGCTGACAATGTCAAGTTCTTTCCAAATATCCTCGTTTTTTATATTATATTGCCATTGATCAATCTGTTCACGCCTCTAATCTTTCTCAGGATTCTTATATCTTTGTCAAGTGTTTTACTTCTGACCCAGATCTCAGATCCATAAGTTAAAACTGGTTTGAACACGGTCTTGTATACAGCTAATTTAGTGTTCTGCCTAATTTCTCTCTTATTCCATATGAATTTATTCAATTGACTTCCCACCATACCAGCTTTGCTGATTCTGTTGTCTATTTCTATATTTAATTTACTATCTTCAGTAAAAATCGTGCCTAAGTAGCTGAAATGTTTTACTTGTTCCACTGGTTCTCCATTCACAACACAGTTGACATTTTCAATGATTCTGCCTATTTTCATTGTCTTTGTCTTTTTATTGCTGACCTTCATACCATATCTATTACAACAGTTATTCAATGTAGTCAGAGAATCTTGCAGACTTGTAGCGGATTTATTTAGAAATATAACATCATCCGCACAAAAGCAAAGAGCTGACATTAACATCTCCATGCATTTTTTAAAATTATGGAGACAACTACCATGTTTGAATAAAAACTTCAGTTTAATATAACTAAATTCTACATTCAACGTTTCGACCATTATGTCAAGGTCATCTTCTGGAGCATACGACTATACACAGGAAACAAGCTATACTACAATCAAACTGGTTTGTTAAAGACACTGACCAACCGCTACAACAATGGTTGGCCTGACCTCTGGTGGGAGAAAAAAAAAATTATACATCAACACTAGAATCCTGTTATTAGTGTTGTCTACTATATACATATATTAACATCATTCCAGCCAGTTGGTATGGAATGGTTTCTAATACTAGCTAAGGATTAGCTAGAGTCCTGACTTATGCTGGATCTTAAATATTAAGTAGGCTGAATGTATGCCATCCAGATCCTTGGAATTTTCATGCGATCTTTGTTGTTGATATTTGGGTGGTTTATCAGGATTTTGCAGGATTTCTTAAATTTCCTTTCATACCAGGTTTTTGTGCGATGCAAAGAGCAGGTGCTTTTCCAGTTGATTTGGTGTAAGGAATTGAGTGCGTGGTCTGAGAGGACTGCTTCACCATAATGGTTATATATAATGTGTTCTTTCTTACATATATGGATTGTCCGTCCTGTTTCACCAATGTACGGTAAGTTAAGTGCAGCGGATGCAATAGACTCCAGGATGTGTTAGTGGGAGGAGAGGATCCTTAGAAGAGTTGAATATGGTTTTAAGTTTAGTGGGTGGTTTAAAGGTGGCAATGTGGTTATAATGTTGTAGGATTCTGTTGATTTTTTCTAATAACCCTTTAATGTATAGGATGGCTATGAATGTGTCACAAATGCTTTTTAGTTCTTGTTTCAGGGCTTGCTGGTTAGAGCAAATAGTTGTGGCTCTGTTTTTAAGGGTGTTAATTAACATCTCCAATTTTGATATCATGTTTAATACCACTTTCCTTCATAATGTGATCCATATAGATAATGAATAACAGAGGGGATAATTTACATCCTTGTCTCACACCAGATTTAACATTAAACCATCTTCCTGTACTTCCTTCAATTCTAACTGCTGACTTACAACCAAAATAAAGACTAAGTATTGCTTGATATAATGCTCCATTGACACCATATAATTGTAGCGTATTGAATAGCTCCTCTCTTGGCACCTTGTCATATGCCTTTTTCAAATCGACAAAACCTAAATACAGATCTTTGTTATATTCCCATGCTTTCTCAACTATTTGTCGTAAAGTGAAAATCTGATCCTAAAAGCCTCTATTTGGCCTAAATCCAACTTGTTCTTCACCAAGATTTTCTTCCACAATTCTTCTCAACTGTTTCTCAAGTATACTTGCATAGATCTTGCCAGGAACACTCAGTAGGGAAATACCTCTGTAATTCTCATATTCAGTTTTATTTCCCATTTTATATATGGGTACTATGAGAGCTCTACTCCAATCATCAGGAATTCGTCCCTCTGTTCAGGATTTCTGAACTATGCAGATATCTGCAGCCACTGTAAGACTCTTATACCACCATACTTCAGCATTTCTGGTCGAATATCATCTACTTCTGTTGCCTTTCCACATTTCAAGCCTTTGATGGCTTTTTCTACTTCAAGTATGGATATGTATTCCTGACTGCATGACTGGTCAGTGTTTTTAACACTGTGCTATCATCACTGCTTGTTTCATTTAGCATTTTCTCGAAGTAATTACTCCATACTTCAAGGATATCTTTTTCTCCCGTTTTCATTTTACCTTTGTCATCTCTAACTCCTTTTACAGCACTCTTTCCTCCATTCCTAAGCTTCTTCAACAACCTCCAGAATATATTGCCACCTTCTTGATATTTATTTTCTATATTCTTGCCAAAATCCTCCCATGACTTTTGTTTAGCTAGTTTTACACAGTATTAAGCATTCTTGCATTTGTCTCTGTATTCTCTAAGAGCAAAAGCTGACTTATTCGACAGGAACTTTTGATATGCTTTCTTCTTTTCCTTCACTGCCTCTTTAACTTCCTGTGTCCACCATGGAGTTCCGATATTTCTATCCTTGCAGACAACCTCACCACATGCCTCTCTGGCTGAATCAGTCAGGGTGGTCTTCAAGGCTTGCTACTGAATCTCCAAGGTTTGATTCCTGTTCTCAAACTCTTTCATTTTTTCTTCAATAATCTTTGTGTATTTTAGTCTACAGTTCACATCTGAGAGCTGCTCAACTTTAATTCACTTTAAAACATTCAGTTTTAAAGTGAATTTAAAATTTAACATTCAGTTTTAAAACTTTCTTATATGTCATTGTTTTCAATATGAAATTCAATTTTATCCTGCTCAAGACTAAATAGTGATCACTTCCAATTTCAAATCCTCTATATACTCTAGTGTCCTGCCCCAGGGAGAAAACATCACTATCAACAATAACATAGTCAATGAGACTTTTATTTCTTGACTCTTCTCTCCATGTGAATTTGTGCACATTTTTATGTTGGAACATGGTGTTAGTAATAACCAGTCCGTGTCCTGAGCAGAAATCCAACAGATATTTGCCATTATCATTAGCTTTGCTCTTTTCTCCAAATTTTCCCAATATAATTTTGTATGTCTCACAAACATTTCCTACTCTGCTATTTAGATCCCCAACAAGGACCAACTTTTCATTGTGTTAGTTGCTTTTTCTAAAGCCTCAAAAAAATTCCTCCACTTCTACCTTAGAACCTTCTGTGGGACCATAGGCACAAATGTCTCATTGTCCAGTTTCCCATTCTCATATTTGTCCACATTACTCCTTTTCCTTGATTGTCATTGCCTGAATATAACATTTTGTATTTATTGCTCAGAAAGATCTCACCAGTTTTTGTCTTTTTTGTTTCAGTCACCCCTATTATGTCGATCTGGTACTTATCTAATTCCTCAGCTAGCTCCATTTCTTTGCCATTCAGGCTTCTTATGTTGATAGTACCGATCTTTAACTCTGGTGATGTTGAGTTGGGGTTTGTTTTCAGATTTGTTCCAGTAGCTGACTTTTCGCTGTTCACCCTGGTTCCCTGGCAAAAACAACGGGGGGGGGGGGGGGGCTTGTTTAACCAGGCGATGCCCCAGCCGGCATGAAATTTTGTCATGTTGTACCATCATTTTTTATTTTGGTTTAACCAATAAGAATACAATTTGGATGGCTAAATCCCAAATTGCCAGCCAATTCTCATTCGTTCAGTATCCAAGTAGATACCCAACAGGGTGCACCACGAGAAGGTGAGGATTGGACATTAGGTCAGAAGCCCTGGTTGGTTCTCCGCATTCTTTTAAAGGCTATGTGGAGGTCTCCTCTCAGTTATACAGCTTTGACCCTTAAGCACCCCCTCAAATCAAATGTTTAGATATTAAATAAAAATTTAAGCAATTGAATTTTATTAACTTTGATGATTTTATCCTCTAAATATAGCTTATACTGTAATTTTTTTCCAAATTTAATTTACCTAACTGATGGATGAATTATAATTATTCCTATTGTTTATTTTATTCGATTAACGTAATTTCAATTAGCATGGATTAATTAATCACATTAAGTGAGGTTTACCTGTAATTACAGCACAAAGAAATTTTAAACAGCAGGTTCAATCATTTCAGTATTCTGTCTGTCACAATTTAATACAATATTAAATTGTAATAACACACATACACTTGCAAAAAGTGGAAGGAATGAAATTAGAATCAATGAAGACTTTCATCATAGTTCCATGATGGGAACCCTCCATGGGTGTTGCTGACTAGCCTTAGATGTTGGGCAGGAAACCTAAGAATTAAAGTTTCTCAAATATTAGGAAGTTTAATACAATAATATTTATTAAGATTAGACTGGTTTTTCAAGTCTGCTACTGATTCTAAAAAATCTTTCAAGTTAGTATTTACTGCAATGGAGCATGATAGTTTCTTCCATCTGATTCTCTGCAATGTATCCAAAGTCTGCTAAGACCTGACTGACCATAGTTGTGGCAAATGTATTTTTTGCATATGGTGAATGTTAGCAGATCTCCCAGTCTGATTATAATATAATAAGCTGCAAGAAGAAGGAACCTTGTAAACACCTGAAACAGAGAGGAGAGGAAGTGGATCATTAGGAGAGTGGAAAAGGTAATGTAGTATATTATAATAGTAATGGCATTACTATAGTCTATATGTTGAGAAGGATCTGAGGAGATCTAAGGGACAGATAATTCATAGATCGTTTTAGCACTGTAATCATTGGAAATGAAGGTTTAGCAAATAAAGACAAGTTCTGCTGCAAGGGAAGCTTGAATGGAACAGAGGATGGAGATTCTATTGAAGTGTTTTGATAATCCCATATTGTTAATGAAAGGAGATGGTAAGCAAGTTTATGTATGTATCTACCTGTGTGTGTGGGTTTCTGTAATTATGTTTTTATGAGATCTAATTGATCGGATATCTTTGTATTTAATATAATCTCTTGTCATCTGTTCATTATTCTTCTGGTTCCATATAAATTTAACTTGCTTCAGACCATATCGGCCATACTAATTTATAAAAATATATATTTTTGTCACTTTCACTTAAAAAAAAATATGCCTAAATAACAAGTTTTCTGTTTTATTTGGCCTAAGGCTTATATCAAATTTAAGAGGATAATATCAACTACACAGAATAAAAAACTTAATGCCTTATTTAAAATATCACATTTAATATCACTTACCTTAATTGGCAAAATTCTGATTTAATATCAAATGTACCTTATAGTACATTCAATTCTAACTGCCAGTTTTCAAATTAAATATACCATTCCTTTAACAGAATACATATTTAATGCATCATAGATTTTTTTTTTCTCTTGTCCTTATATGCTTCTTTGAGAATACATATTACTGAATTCCTTCATGATTTCTCAAATAATTTGTAGAAATGTAAAAATCTTGACTTGGTAACCCCACTTTGGCTTAGATGCAGGTTGTTGTTCTCCAGCTTTCCATTCAATTATTTTGCATATTATAAAATATATACACGTTTACACAAGAATATTATTTAATTTGTCAAATATTTCATTCTGAATATTACAGACCATCTTCAGTGGCTACATAGGAATAGTTTTAAAAAACAAGGTGGAATACGAACAATTGATCATTCACAAATAGAACGAGCCACGTGATGTCATATCGCTAAGTATTAAAAGAGTAAACATTTTTTTATTAAGGCGCCTGATTAAATTAAAGATATTAATTCAGAAATTCATGTAATAATCTTAAATAACATTAGACTAATACAGGAAATTTAAAAAAAAAAAAAATTAATGTGTTATCTTGATTAAACTTTCCCAAATTTTTGATACAGATATACAGTCATTACGATTCAAGTTAGGACGTTGAAGTAAGTCCTCCACACTTTCTTTAAATAAACGTTCAAATTTATAGCGACATCTATGCAGGAGGAGAGTTTTAGACCAAAGGATGTTGTGGCTTGTTGAGCCATAGTTGAACACTTATCTTTAGAAGAAGGAAAATGGGTGGATAATTTGTTAATAGGTGTATAAGCGGCTGTTAAATCATATTTCTTCAGAATTCTTGAAATTTGTTCTGAAATCCCGGAAATGTAAGGAATTGGAACTCGACGTATTGATATCCTTCTTCTAAAGATAAACGCTCAACTATGTCTCTACCTGGTGTGTATCAAGTTCCGTGTAACTGTAATCTTTCCTATTTTGAACAAACTGGACGTTCTATGGAAAAAAGAATTCAAGAGCATCAATCATCCATTCAACACAACAAACCCGATAAATCTGGATTAGCTCAGCACGAAAGAGAAACAAGCCACAACATCCTTTGGCCCAAGACTCTCCTACTACACAGATGTCACTATAAATTTGAACGTTTATTTAAAGAAAGTGTGGAGGCCTTACTTCAACATCCTAACCTGAATCGTAATGACTGTATATCTGTATCAAAAATTTGGGAAAGTTTTTGATACAGATCAGGATAACACATTAAATTTTTTTTTTTTTTAATTTCCTATATTAGTCTAATGTTATTTAAGATTATTACATGAATTTTTGAATTAATATCTTTAATTTAATCACGACTCTGATAAAAAATGTTTACTCTTTTAATACTTAGCGATATGACATCACGTGGCTCGTTCTATTTGTGAATGATCAATTGTTCGTATTCCACCTTGTTTTTTAAAACTATTCCTATGTAGCCACTGAAGATGGTCTGTAATATTCAGACTGAAATATTTGGCAAATTAAATAATATTCTTGTGTAAATGTGTATACATTTTATAATCCTAATGTCACAAGTATCTTTAAAGAATCCTATTTGCATATCTTTTTTCTCGTGTATGCAAACTTAAAATCTTTCCCAGACTGATGATTCTCATTTCACTTCTTTTTTATTTATTTATTTTTTATTAACTGATAAAATATATTCTATGTCAATTATCTGAAACTTAAAATTGTGCAATGAAGCCAATGTAAAACTTTCATACCACTACATTCACCATTTTATCAAATAGTTCCAACTATTTCTACTTCAAGTACTGGTATGACCTTACAATTATATTCCTCTGGATATTTTCTACAATTGCTTATTTGATCACTTATTACCTCATTCAGTAATTTTCCAGAGTAATTATTTTTGATAACTAGAAATAATTACTTCGTTTTTATTTCCTCAATAATATCCTTTGTATTTTATTTATCTTCTATATTCTTCCCATTCAAATGGGAAATGATTAAGTAATAATAAAGAGAAAAATTTTCAAAATGATGAAATTACAATGAAGTATTTGTGCTTATGACCCCACAGATAGTTTCTACTAAGGGAGGAGGAGAAATTTTGAGCCACAGAGAAGGAAGCTGACAAAGGAAAAGATGGTTCTCATTGGAAATCTGAATAATAGAGTAGAAAATGAATACCAGACATATAGAAAAGTTCTGGGCAAATCTGGAGAAAACAGCAGAGGTAATAATCATGGTGAAGCATTTGCTGAAACTAACACCTTGCATAATTTAATGTCAATCCCTGGAGTAAATTTCATAATAAATCTGGCATCATCTGGACAACTAATCAAGTTCTCAATGAAACATGTAAGGGGGGAAATGAAAAAAGAAAAAAAAAACGATGGAAAGAGTACAGATATGATAACTCTAAATCATTAAAGACCAAAGCGATATTTTAATTATATCAACAAGAAATGCTAAGATTAATCCACAAGATACACACACACACACAAATTGAATAGCAATATCACTGATATATTTTTGCATTTATTGCTGTTAAAGATTCCCCTAATTGTTTCCTGGCTTCACATGATTCACAAAATTAAACACAATATACTAATGCTTCATGAAGAGGACACTTTTTGATGCATAAACATTGCATCACATCTGCATTAATAGCCCAGGTGTCAGTCACAAATATGGATACCTTTGAATCCTTTGAACAGATGGCAAAGTGGGCCAAATTGTAAGGTATCTTTAATTTATAGTATAATCAAGTGGAAAAATTTTCAACAAATACCTAAGCTATTGTTGAGACACAATTGTGCCAGGAGAGGCTGAAAGTGAATGGTCATTTCCAAGCAAAGAGATCTGTTCTTGTCTGATGATTCATGTATTATTGAGGGTAAGGGTAGATAAACTAAGATATCTTTTGCAAAAGAAGAGGAAAGACTGCATTTTGGTGGTATCAAACCTGACCAGATTGTCTTTGTCCCATTAAAGGATAGTACACAGATCAGCATTTAAGGCACTACTTGTAGATGATCTTGATGATTGGGGATATCTGCATACCATGTAGTTTGACAAATGAGTAGAATGAATGGAAGATACTATCATCTGAAAAGCTATGGATAGGATTAGTGGTGATTGAGAGTAGGTCATTTACGTACATAAGAGGGTAGGTGATGATATACAGCCCTGAGGTACTTCTGCATTGATGATAAAGCTCAAACAGGGGAAGCCATCAACAATGACACACAGTAAACCCAATTATAGAGGGCAGCAGGTAGACCAAAGGATGGCCGCTTGTTCAGCAGGCCTTGATGCCAGACACGATCACAAACTCTAAATCTGTCAAGAGTGACAGCACAAGTTTCTCTGAACCTTTCCATTGCACATGTCCATTGGCAGGTGATGCAAGATAAGAGGTCAGCAATAGATCCTGAATGGTGGAATAATCCATGCCGGTGGTCACTGATTAATTGAGTAGGTAGTTTGATGGTAGACTTTATCTTCCTTGTTTAGTATAGGTTGGATATGAGATTGCTTCCACAAACTTTATCTTTGAGTGAAGTAACAGTGGTGCCATCACAATGAGAAAGAGAGGTGGAAGTGCAGGTAAGTAGAAGCTATTACATCTAATGGCCTTAGCAAGGGAACAGAAGGCATGGCTTCCATTTAGACAGGAGGAAAGTTTTCTGCTGTTGGCCTTTATTGGATTCTGATCTGCTGATGCTTTGCATTTGTTACAAGCTTTGGTACAAACTATGAAGCTGGATTTCTTGATGCAGGTCACCGTAGTAACTGAATTTTTTTCTTCAACTGCTCTGATATACTTTCTGATGAACCAGGGCTTGGAAAGCAGGTGAGGATTCTAAGCAGAATGGGAGTTGAAGGCCTTCATGTCAGTGAGGATAATTTCTGTGACTCATTTAGAGCAGGGTTGCTAGGAGGAAAAAACTTTCCATCAGACTAGCCAACTTAATCAATTGAAAAGCCTGTATTAAGATTCCTTCCATGCAAGATGGAATTTGAACTGAGTTCATTCGACTGAAAGTCAAATATCAAAACATTATCATGACCACCTTAGAGAGGTGGGCTTTAAAACATAACATGAAGATATGCAAATACATTCAAATGTGGCGAGTAGCTTGTTTTTGATGGATATATGTTGAATAAATAAACAGGCTTTAATGAGGGGGGAAAACTAATGAATACAAGAATCTGGGTAAAGATCAGCAGACAGCAGTATTAGAAGTTTCACAGAAAATGGAATATATGATAGCATCATATAAGTCTCTAATCAGACTGTGGTTAATACCTTAACATCTTTTAAAACCTTGGGTAAGTTGATTGGTTGGTTGATTTAAAGTTAATTGGCACAAGGAATGCAAATATTATACTATGCCAAACCAAAAGGTACAATGGTACACAAGGTAATAATAAATAGTAAGAAAGAGATAAATTAGTAAATAATATTATGTACAAGCATTTTTTTAAAGTAATGTAATAATATACACAAATAGAATTTATAATCAAATATGCTTGTATCAATTAATTCTTTGTTGTTATGTGCCATCCAGTTATTTTCAACTCTTGGTGATCTTCTGAAGAAAGGCTCCATCCCACTCAGCCTCTTGTCTTTTCTTTCAGCAAAAATAAGTTTCAATTTTGGTAAGTTATTTTATGTTGTCCATCCAACTCTTTTGTGGTTTTCCTCTTCTTCTCATTCCTTCAATCTTCTCCAACATAACTGCCTTTTCCAATGATTTCTGCTATGAGGGTTGTATTGTCTGCATATCTTAAATTTTTTTTTAAGAATCTTAACTCCAGCTGCAGTTAAGATTGGGCTAAGTTAGCCATTCTCATAATATATTTACTATAAATATTAAAAAACTAGGGCGACAGTATACAACCCTGCCACACCAATTTTTCCACTTGAACACTGTTTCTCCAAAGACTGTTTTTATTGAAGCTTCTTGGTTGTCAAACAGCTCTCTTATCAAGAAAATTAGATGCTCAGGTATTCCCATTGATCTCACATTGCAATCTATAGTCTGTTGTGATCCACACAATCAAAAGCTTTCTTATAATTAATAAAACAGATGAATACTTCCTTCTGAAATTCTCTTCTTTACATAATCCATCTCAAGTTCCTATACCTCTGCTAAAGGCTGCCTGTGGCATTTCTCTATTCAGATATGGCTCCAGCCTTTGTTAGATCACTTTCAGCATAACTTTACTTGCATGTGAAATTAAAGCGACAGTTCTATAATTCTCACAATCTCTGAGATTTGATTTTTTTTTTTTGGAACTAGGATGAATACTGATGTTTTCCAATCTCTAGGCCAGTATATTTTCTTCCAAACCTATTGACAAATTTCAGTCAATACTTCACTACTTCATCCCCAGCTATTGTCAACAAATCCACTGACACTCCAGGAGCATTTCCTTTTGGCAGCTGTTCCACTGCTCACAGCACTTCACTTTTCATTATCATCGGTTCCTCAACAAATTCTCTCCTTTCAAATTCTCCTTCAATAGTAAAAATCCTCTACATACTTTCCATCTTTTTTTTTCATGCTTCTTATTCCATCAGACATTTTCTTGAATTACTTTTTACAACAGGTGATCTAGGAATAAACTTTCCTGTAATATAATTTATTTTTCTAAACAGATCTCTTGTTCTACCCATAATACTCCTTTGTTCAATTTTCTTGCACCTTTTGTCTAGATGTTTTCCCTTATCTTTTCTAGTCTGTCTCTGGAAACCTGCACTCGGTAATCTAACCGTTTGTTTCTCTCTGAAGTTCCATTTTTCTTCTTCCCTCTGCTATTTGAATAGCTTCTTCTGACAACCATTTACAATTTTTCTTTCTTGTTGCTTTACATAGTCTTCTTTTCTGCTTCCATGATTGCACATTTTGTTTCTTCCCAAAGTTCTAATTCTCTTCCTGTCTTCTTCAAACTTTTAATTTCTTTCCAACTTCTATTTTAAATGTTTCATTTATATGATTTAAATCAAATCTAATTGTCCTTTTGTTTCTTCTTAGCCATTAATTTCAATTCAACTTCAGCTATCAATAATTCATGATCTCTCCTACAGTTTGCAACAGGTAGTGTTTTTTCGTTTTTTCTGCCTGAATAGCACTTCTCCACCTTCTGCTGGTAACAATATAATCTGATTTCTGTATTCTCCATTAGTTGAAGTCTATGTGTACAATATTTTATATTGTTGAAAGCAAGCGTTTGTGATAAAGCAACTATTATTAACACAAAACTTCAACATTCTTTCTCCTGCTTCATTCCTCATCCAAAACCAAATTTTCCAGTGATGCCTCGTTCTTTTTTTTCTCCCACTTTTGCATTCCAATCACCTAATATCAAGAGAAAATGTTTCATCAATACTGTGTACTACTTGTTGCATGCTGTTATAAAATTCTTCAACCTCATCTTCACTTGAATCTGTAGTGGAAGTGTAACATTCAGTGGATATACCTTTATTCTGATTAGAATTATTCTATCTGACAATGGGATGTAACCCAAAATGTATTTTCTGTATTCTCTTCTATGAATTCTACTCCATTTCTTTTGAAGGCTTCCATGTCCTGAATAATACATCAGGAAATTATCATTATCAAAGAGACCTATTCCTGTCCATCTCAGTTCAATGATTCCTAAAATCTTAACTCTAGTTCTTCTCATTTCGTTCTTTACCAGTTCCGGATTCCCTTGATATATGCTTCTTACATTCCATGTTTCTATTTCATATGAAGCAGTAAAGTGGAGGCATCTTCTTTTGAGATTAACTCTATCAGAAGTTGAACATTCAGAAGGATTTGATCCAGCTTCATCATTCTCATTAACTTCGCTGGAAGTTCCTCTATGCTCTTCTCTTCTCCAGTAACTATTTCGATGTGTTCTGACCTTGATGTCCCATCTTCCAGCATTATATCACAATAACTTAAGCCTCTGTTCATAAGATTTTCTTGGCAAAATTATGTATAGGTGGTTTGCCACTGCCTTATTCTGTGTTTGTTTAGCCTACTAGGTAAGCCAAATACTTGAGAGAGAAGGCAGACTCCCACTGCAAGAGAGGAAGTAAAGTAAAATAGGAAATATTTGCTCCTAGCCCTCAAATACTCTAATAGCATTGGGGGAGGGGGTAAGAAGGAAAGAAAGAATAGTAAGAACCATGCAATTTTTCCATGTCTGATAAGCTCTGCCTGAGTGTATATGGCTCAGCCATTACACTCAGACATAAGGCTTATTAAAGATTTCATTCCTTTCTCATATGAAGTGCTGGTATTCCACCAGGACCTGACAAATGGCGAGGCATGCATTGCATTGTTCTCACATAGGTCGGTCATCAGAACACATAAAATAACTGTGACCTATACTCAGCCTAGCAAGAACAACTTTCTTTCTTCTGTTTCTAAGATGAGTAAACTGCTAATGCTTAATTGCAGGCTTAATCTCATGCAATTTGTTTGTCAGTGCTTCCTGCCATGATGACCACTACTGAATAAGTTTTGATTTTATAAACTGTCTGTAGTCTATATATGGGAATGACAAATGGTACTTGAAAAAGTATATGCTCATCATCCAGCTCAACCAAACATCAAAATTAAGGATTTTGATTTTGTAAAACAGCTGTAGACTCACCAAGCAATGGATGTGGATTGTACAAAGGAGAGGGGATAGTCTAACAACTCAATAAATTTGTATAAGTCATTTTTGGTAACAGTTTTCATTTATGTGCACAAGTGCAAGCAGAATGGCATATAACTTTGCTTTATAATTACTGCAATCAAAAGGGATCTTTCTAGATATAAGGTCATGAAACACAGTAGTACAACCAACAAAGGTCTCAGATCTTGAACTATCAGCAGAGATGGGTATGAAATTCAGAGTGTTCTGCTCTACGTGCATTAAACAATTGCAGGTAGGCAGACAACTCAGGAATATGAGACTTGAGATGACATAGTGAGAAATTGCAGAATGGAGTGCAAACCTGATGTGGAAGAATGCTATGTTTGGTGCTAGTAATGTTGTCAACATTCATGCCAACAGCTTGCATAATCTCTTTAACATGCATACCAAAGAGGCATATGACTGACTGATGTGTACTATTGGGCTTCCCATCAAAGATGAAGTCATTAGTCCATAGTGGATGTTCTGGAAAACCATTTTTAGAATATAGTTAAGAGAGAACTGTTTCCATCAGAGTGACAAAGCAGTTATATTTCATTAACTTCGAAACAGACTTTGAATGAGTGATGTGTGAAAAGCACCAGTAGCTATTCATATACCATGATGATGGATAGAAGGTGTTCTCCTTTGCAGAAAAGTAAACTTAAGACCCATAATCAAGCTTTGATGGACAAAGTGTATGATAAAGGCAAATCTATCCACACCTCATTCTGCAAGGATATAGTGTGCAAAGCATAGTCAATGTTCCTTCACACTTTTCTCTAAGTTGACAAATTTGAGTAAAGAATGTACACATTGTCAAAAATAATTCCTAAGAACTTGTTTTCTGTTGCTACTGGAATAACAATTTGTCCCACCTTTAACTCTGGTCTGGATGAAGAATCTGCTTTTGGCAAAAGTGTACACACTTTTTCTGTTGAAAACTTAAATCCATTGTTAAGAGATCAAGATGAAATATAATCAATGATTTCTTGAAGTTGCCTTTCAATAACCCCCATTTTAAAATGACAATATATTGTGAAGTCACCTACATATAAAGTATTGCCTATGGTGAGAAAGTTGTTCAGTAAATGAGTTCACTTTGACAACAAAGAGTGTCATACTTAAGACAGCTTTGGGGAACACTATCCTGTCCATTTTATCAAGAAGAGAATGGGCTTCCCACTCTGACTTGGAAGATTTGGCTAGAGTTTTTGATAAAAACAGGAAGGCACTACAAACCAAGATTATAGAGGTCTTTTAATATAGAGATAAAGGGTGTGCCATAAGCTTTTTCCCATGTCAAAGAACACCGAAACCAGATGTTCTCGTTTCAGGAATGTGCCTCTGTTTCTAAAATGACCATATGGTCAAATTTAAATAATGTCTGTGAAATCTGCATTGTGTGTTAGAGAGTAGTTTGTCACTTTCTAAATAGCACAGAAGTCTAGCATTTACCATTTTCTCTAACATTCTATAAAGATAGAGCAATAGGTCGATAACTGTTTGCTTGTGTTGGATCTTTTCCTGGTTAGGGGATGGCGATGATAATTGACATATGCCAACAATCTGGAAACTCTTCCTCTAAGTATTCCATAAGAGAAGGAGATCCAGAAATGACGATGGAAGATGTTTTATCATCTCACAATAGATGTCGTCTGGAACTACTGCACTGGAATAAGATAGTAGAAGAGTTTGTTCTAGTTCCTCTTTAGCAAATGGATGATTATACTTTACAGGTCATTGGTAGAAAAGTTCAGCCACTGCTTTTCTTTTTGCTTTTTCAATATTAAAAAGTCAGAAAGATAAGAAACTGTTGCTGAGATTCTAGAAACATTTTCTGCCAAAGTGGCTAAATAGCTTTGGGATCAGCAACAACACATCCATTATGTTCTAAGTTAGAAAAATGGAGAGTTCTATATCTGCCCTTCATTTTCCAGATTTTAGTTCATAAGATTTTTTCATCTGTTTGATTTATAGATGATGTAAATTGGATCCAAGATTGCTTTTGATATCTAATGTAACATACTTTGGCCCCAAGCACATCTGAAAGCTATGAGATTTGATGATGTAGGATAATGCAAGATCAGAAAAAGCATTTCAGTGAGCTAGGTCAATTTTCCACATGAGAATTTGTGTAGGAAAACATTGATTTCTGTGAAGACACTATAAATCACAGGAAAATGATCACTCCTGTATATGTTCTCTTTGACATTCCACATGACCAGTAGAAGAATGGCAGAGAGCAAAATGTATGATCTATTGCAGCATACAAGCAGGTAGGCATATGGAAGAGGGTATTAAATCTATTGTTAACAAGGGAGAGATCTTTATTGTCAAGTATATGCTCAGTGACATTTGTGACCTTGATAATAATATACTGCAACAGTCTAACATATAAGCTTAGGTGTTGATGGTTGTTATTATTATTATTATTAAGAGAGAAACCTCCAGGGAGTCAGAGACTCATCAAGGGAGGCCATATACCACACAAACCAGCTATCATACTTATTCTTGAATTCATTCACACTGCTTGCACTCGCAACATCCAATGGCAATCCATTCCAATCACACACCACCCTCTGAGAGAAAAATCTAGCCCTTACACCCTTCTTGGCAGCCTTCATTCTCAACTTCCAAGGATGCCCTCTCATCCTTTCCCTACCCTCCATAAATTGAAAAATCTCTTCAATTGAAATCCTGTATGACCCTTTCAGCAGTTTTTAAGTCTCAATCATATCACCCCTCTTTCTCCTGTTTGCTAGTGTCTGCAGTCTACAAATTCTCAATCTGTCTTCATAATCAGTATTCCACAATCCTGTTATCATTTTTAACACTTGCCTTTGTACTCTCTCCAATATATCAGAATCACAATGGAATCCAGGAGACCAGACCTGCTCACAATAGTCCAAGTGAGGTCTTATCAAGACCTTGTAAAGAGGCAAAATAACATTCTTATCTTTACATGTGAATGTTTGTTTCAGCATTGCAATTATCTTTTGAGTTGTATTTGCAATCTTTGCCACATGGCCCCTAAACTTCAACTTCCTATCTATTAACACTCCAAGATCCCTAGCCTCATCAGTTTCTTCTAGCCTAATCCCACCAATATAATACGACGTTGGATATGTAATCATACTGAAGTGAATGACTTTACATTTACTCACATTGAACTGACACCCATTTTCCCATGCACACAATTTCAGCCTATTCAAATCATTCTGCAAAGATTGAATATCAGCAGCATTCCTGATTACTCTCCCTATCTTTGCATCATCAGCAAATAACTGTATGTCACTTGTCAAATCCTTTCCAATATCATTAATGTACAAATTGAATAACAGTGGACCAAGCACTGATCCTTGTGGTACACCACTTCTTACCTTAAACCTTGCAGATCCCCCGTATACCACTTTTTGATATCTGTCAGTCACCCATCCTCCTATCCATGCTAATATTGTATAACCCAAACCCATTTTCTCCAATCATATTTCTTGCAGAAAGAAATGAAAGACTCTACAACATTCCATTACAAAATTTACCTATTCTTTTGGCTTTGTAAACTTGTCAAACATCTCAGGAGTCAGACTCTTACCTTTGCCAGATTTATATTAATCTATTGATCTGGAGAAGTGTGGATGGCCAGTGTCCATCTCTTCCTTTGAAAAAATATTTAATATATCACCTGATGTATCAAGATCATTTGGTAAGTTCAGTTAACTTTCTGTGGATACAGCAGTGTCCATTTTTCCTATGATTGATGGTGTCTGATGATTTATCCTTGCCATAATTTTCATGATAAGTAGATTCTCACATCGAATGAGATAATTTTTGGAGTTATTTCAGAAGTGAGACTGTAATAGCTATATGACTGATGTGCTACACAGAGAAGCACTCGTGATCCTAAAGTTCAGGTATGGTGAAATTGACATATTTGAGAAATGCCTTTACCCCAGCAATGGAGAAGTTACAGGTTGAAATTCATTCATTCATTCATCTTCCCACTGCTGACATGCCCCAGAGTACGCTGGATGATCTCTCTGACAACTGACGACACATTTAGCTTTCCTAGCAGAGCAAGATAGTGTAAATATCTTAGTATGTTGTGGACAAATATCAGAATGGAGAAATAGACAATGAGACTTATTTGGACCTATGGTCCCACAGAAGGCGGGATCATAGACAAGAAATGTCTATAGTCCCAAAACAGAAATGTTTTAGGAAAATTTAGAGAAAAGAGCAATGCTAATAACAATGGTAAATGTTTCCAAGATTTCTGTTCAGGACAGGGCTAGTTATAATACCATGTTCCTACATATAAAATGTGCACAAATCAAATTCACATGGAAAAAAAGATGAAAGAAATAAGGAAAATCTCACTGATGATGTCATTGTTGATAGCGATTTTTGCACTGGGGACACACAAGAGTGTTACAGAAGATTTGAAATTGGAAGTGATCACCATTTAGATTTAAGCAGAATAAAACTGAATTTCATACTGACAAGAAGAGCAAGTAAGAGCTTTAAAACAAATCCAAGTTGAGCAGCTTTCAGATGTTAACTAAAAGAAAGAACAAGAGTTAAAAACAAGAACTGAATTTTGAAGATTTCAGTGGCAAACCCTGAAGAAAAAGTTTATTAATTCAGCCAGAGACATGCAGTGAACTTGTCTGCAAGGATAGAAAAATTAGAACTCCAAGGAGTTCTAATTTTTCTATTCTTTAATTTCCCAACTCCAAATTAGAAACCCCAAGGAGTTTCTAATTTGGAGTTGGGAAATTAAAGAGACAATGAAGGAAAAGAAGAAAGTGTACTGAAAGTACCTGGCAAATAAGTTAACATGTGCTCTTAGAGAATACAGATGATAAATGAAAGAAAATTAAGCATTGTGTAAAACTAAACAAAAGTCATGGGAAGACTGAAAATAAAAATCAGGAAGGTGACAAAAAGCTTAGAAATGAGGAAAGAATACTATAAAAGGACTTGGATGAACAAAGTGAAATAAAAACTGGAAGTAAAGATATTCTAGATGTCTGGAGTAATTACTTGGAAAGATTTCCACATGAAGAAACCAGTGACAGTGTGGCTGTAGAAAACTCAACAGGCATGCAATCAGGAATATATGTCAATACTTCAAGTAGAATAAGTATCAAAAACCTAAGATGTGTAAAAGCAGCTGGAGTAGATGATAATCAACCCAAAATGCTCAAATATGGAGGTATAAAAGTTTGATAGTGGCTGCACTGCACAATTCAGAACGCCTGGACAGTGAATTAAATTCCAGATAATTGGAATAGAGCTCTCATAGTTATGTTCCATCAAGTAATTTTCGAACCTAGTGATTCTATGAACATCCACTCTATTCTTTTGGCTTTGTAAACTTGTCAAACATCTCAGGAGTCAGAGACTTACCTTTGCCAGATTTATATTAATCTAGTGATCTGGAGAAGAGATCTGATTGATCTGACCAGGAACAGATCCATTCAGATCTGTCCCTGGCTATATATTTCAGCATTTCCAGTTGCTTCTTTAACTCCATCCACCCATCTAATTCTTGGTCGTCCTCTTCTCCTACTTCCATCAACTTTAGCAAGCATCATCATCTTCTCCAGACTGTCATTTGCTTGCATAATATGTCCAAAGTATGACAACTTTTGCTTGATGATCATAGCTTCAAGGGAGATCTGGCTTTATTCTGTCTATCACTGATTTACTGATTTGCTTTGGAGTCCATGGTATTCTTGGTAAGCATCTCCAAATCCATAATTCAAATGCATCTATCTTCCTTCTTTCACTCTTTCTCAGGGTCCAACTTTCACATCCATACAGTACCACAGGGAATACCACTGCTTTCACGATTCTGATTTTTGTTGCAAGGCTAATATCTTTAAAGATCTTGCTTAAATTTGTCATTGCTCTCATAGTACTCATCTATAAAAGGGAAAATAAAGCAATGTGAGGATTGCAGAGATATTTTCCTGCTGAGTGTTCCTGGTAAGATTTATGCAAGTATACTTGAGAAATGGCTAAGAAAAATTGAGAGGGAAGCTTGGTGAAGGACAAGCTGGATGATTTGGACCAACAAGTGGTTATCAAGATCAGATTTTCACTTTAAGACAAATAACTGAGAAATCACTGGAATATAATAAGGATATGTATTTAAGTTTCATACATTTGAAAATGTATATAAGACAAGGTGACAAGAGGAAAGTTGTTCCAAATGCTACAGCTATATGGTACAAATTTGACACTATATCATGCAATACTTAGTCTTTGAGTTCTAAGCCGGCAGTTAGAATTGAAGGAGGTACAGAAAGATGGTTTGATGTTAAATCAGGTGTGAGACAAGTGTGTTCATTATCCCCACTGTTATTTATTATCTACATGGTAATCAAAATTAAAGTATCCCCATTTTAAGGCTTTGTGGAGCATCACAGTGATCCAAATGCTGCAAAACTTTGCTGAAATACATTGTGCATCATCCAGAAGCAATATCTAAGGAGGTAAAGTTCCAAAATTCACCACCAGGTGGCACTGTAAAGCCCAAATGTTTGGTATTTGCATATCACGCAACTTGGCAAGTGCCAGTAGAGTTTATAAAGATGAACATGGGATTTTTTTCCTTTCATTCTGGTTGTTACTACCGTCCACAGTGATGGTAGTAATCCTGTCCCAACATGCTTTGCTCATGAAGCTGTACTATCTAAACTGTTGCTATAGCAAATTTTATTACCTAAACTAGTGTTTCTCAAACTATGTTCCAAGGAAAGTGAATAAGTGTTGAATGAAAAATTATCAAAATCAATATGGGCCTGGAATGGTTTCAAATGCTACGACAAGTTCAAACATGTTTGAAAATCAGGCACCTCTCACTTTGTGTGTGAATTGTGCTATTAAGGCCAGCACGTGCTGGCCTTGACTCAGCCTCCCACAATTATCAACACTTCCGAGAGCGAATGAAGTATGGAGGTATCTATTCTAGGAAACGTGCGGTCACAAGTAAAGTCAAAGTGATGCGCTGCGGCCCAGCACACCTGTAGTGTGCACTATTACATTTTTGCGGTGAGATACAGCCTGCAGTGGTAGTGTGTGTGTGCTTAGCTTTATATTGAATACGAGACTGACGATAATTGACTAACTAAGGTGTTCCATTAAAATTTCAGGATTTGTGAAGTGTTCTGTTGTAGGAAAAGTTTGAGAAACCCTGATCTAAACTAATGTCCATGAGCCCACTATCTCCCTATGATCTGCAATGAATGATTAGTCGTTTGGGTTCCACAATGCCTTACACAGGAATACTTTAATTTTGATCACCCTATATATGGATCACATTATGAAGGAAAGTGGTATGAAACCCAATATCAAAATCAGAGGTATTAATCACAGGTCATTACTTGATGCAGATGATGTTATACTTCTAAATAGAGTACAAGTCTACAATATTCCCTGATTAAATTGAAAGTGGTATGAAAATGAGCAATAAAAAGACAGCAAAAATAGTCAAAAACATTGAACACATCAACTGCATCCTGAATGGAGAACCTAGAACAAGGACAGAATATTTCAGCTATTTAGGCACAATATTTAGTGCAGATGGGAAATTAAATATAGAAATAGACAACAAAATTAGCAAAGCCGATACAGCAAATCAGCACAACTGGCATGGTAGGAAGTGAACTGAATAAATTTATATCCAATAAGAGAGATTAGTCAAAAAACTAAACTAGCTATATATAAGACAGTGTTCAAACTAATTTTTAACTTAAGATCTCAGAGTTAGGTTAGAAATAAAACACTTGATGAAAGACTGGACACCAGTCTTTAATCAAATGTTTGATCAAAGTAGTGAAATGAGAGATAACATCAATGGCAGTATCATATTAAAAAAGAGGATATTAGGAAAGAACTTAGCATTCAGGAATGTGCTAGTACAGCTAATCTCAGATAGTATGATCACCTAAACTAAATGAGAAAATAAAGATTAGCAAAATAAGTGTCCTTTGTCAGGTTGGCAGGAAAAAGACCCAGAATAAGATCAAGATCTAGGTGGATTGATAAGGTAAAAGTGCCATAGATGACTAAAATAAGATATAATGTTGGGATTTTAACAGATTAATCTGAAGGAAAATTGTTGATCGTAAGTTGGCAATGATATCTTTGTCATGCAGTACTATCATAATATCCTACATATCTTCTGAGGGTACATATGAATTTGATGGCAGAGGGAGATTTATTCTAATGCTCTTTACTATCATACTGGTAGCACAGGTAGTAGTAGGGCCACAACAGACAGTTTGGGAATGTCCATATTTCTGACTTAAAGGATCTCAGGAGATTAGGGATGTACAAACTAATAGGACAGTTGAGATATCCTGCTTTTACAAATGTTGCAGGTATCAAAAGTAAGGGTGATGTTCTTCGTCGAAACAAGGTGATCATCTCTATATATATACATCAGGATGTGCCTCATATCTGTCACACCTTGATGTTTACGCTTTGAACATATCTCCTTATCTGAACATCACAGAGATCCCATTCTGATCACTCCTCTAGAACAGCTTAGTATTTTATGAAGTATTACTATAATTGGTATTTCAACCACTGACACTGCTCTCAGTAGTTTTTCTGAGTGCTATTGGCATGATGTTTACACACAAATATCTCCAGAGCATAGTTTCTTATCTGTTTTGGGGAGATCCAGTCAATCCTAACCCATTCTGAATAAAGAAGAGTGATATTTTCCCTATTGGTTTTTCACTTGTTGCATAGATGAGAAATATGTACAGTTATAATACTGGTGTCAGATATCTTGTTTCTTACTTCGGTTATCAAATGATTATCTAATTGTTAAGTGGTTTGAGCCTTGTTACAGCTCCTGGAAAACTTAAGGATGAAGGATTCATGCTCAAAGGATTTTTTTTTGTTTGCACCAAAGCTACCACTCACCATGGAGCCAGTAATGGACACTCACCATCCTGCAGGATAGTTTCATTTCAACTATGATTATCTAATTTAGCACAATTTCATATATTGTTGAGCTTGGCAGTTTAACTAAATATGTAATATTTTTACAAGAGTGATATTTTCCCTATTGGTTTTTCACTTGTTGCATAGATGAGAAACATGTACATTTATAATACTGGTGTCAGATATCTTGTTTCTTACTTCTGTTATCAAATGATTATCTACAGTATTGTTAAGTGATTTGAGCCTTGTTACAGCTCCTGGAAAACTTAAGGATGAAGGATTCATGCTCAAAGGATTTTTTTGTTTGCACCAAAGCTACCACTCACCATGGAGCCACGTATGGACACCACCATCCAGCAAGCAGTAAATGCACTCAGAAATGGAATGCAGTGTTACTCCAGATGCCATACAGAACCATAGCAAGCCTTCAGGTACAATCCCTGGAACATGGAGTATGAGCCTTACTGCAACACCTTACTGGATCAATCAGCTAGGCCTTGCCTGCAAGGCCTAGCTGATTGATCCAGGTCTGGTCACCCAGGGCCATCTGCCTAGCCAAAACAAATACCAAAGTAATGCAAGACTACCATGATCCCCGTTTATTGATGTCCATTAGTTGCACCACAGCATTGGTAAAAAAGGCTTAGAAGAAACAGAGCAAAGAATACAGGAAGAAAACTAAAGAAAAAGAGGAAGAATAAATAGGCCCAGTGTCAGCACAGTGAAGTCCCCTCTGCCACAAATAGGTGTCCCATGTGAAGGTGCCTGAGTGAGTAGAAGACAAAATATTCAGAGAAGATTTACCAATTCTCATAATTACAGTATCATGACATGAGAATCAGTAAGTTGTAATTTGTTGAATTTAGCTAACAGGAGATTTAATTGAAGTTTATAATTTACTTCAGAACATATATAGCATAATTTGTTGCACTTGGATGAATCAGATTCTACCCAAAAACATAATAAAATAAGGTAGTGAAGAGAGAGAGAGAGAGAGAGAGAGAGAGAAAACAAAGACGTGTTTGTTCTTTACTGTACAGGACATGCAAAGGCCTTTATCAACAGGTTATAAAAGCGAGGAATTTATAAAACCTTAAGAAAGATTAGTTATACCTGCAAGGATAGTTTCATTTAAAATGAACTATGATTATCTAATTTAGCACAATTGCATATATTGTTGAGCTTGGTGGTTTAACTAAATATGTAAATTTTTACAAGTGTATTAAAAGAAAAATGTATCTGCAAATGAAGATGAGGGAGAAAAGCTATGAGTAACACGAGTAACTTGAGATTCATCACCCAATCTATTCACAGGATTGGTGAATCTCATGTTATGCATACCAGTATAGACACAGTGATGATTATTCATTCATTGGCTATTATTTTTTCAGCCCACTGCACTCTGCTAGATTCGGGATAAAGTCATAAGAGGTTGGTTTCCCTGCAGGTGCTGTTTTCTCCTCACAAACATAAAACACATTTAGTAGCTAAATGTGATGTGAAGGTATAGCATACTGTATATCTTTGTGAAGAAGGGCTATATGAGTAACTACAGAACCACTGTTTATGAAAAATTTAGGAGCTATAGCATGGAAAGAGGAGTTAACTAGAAAGGAGACATGCTGCTTGGGCACTGATCAACAGCTATTTAACAGCAGCAATATCTCGGTATACTCCAGAGGTGAAAGGGCTAAATAAGGGAGGAGGAAAATTGATGAAGGGATTAAGGATGACATCTGGAAGATGAATACACTGTGGAATTCACATAAGATGAATGTTAGTAATAATCAGTTGCATGAAGAGTACAAAGAGAAAGTCAGGAAGGTAACTTGGTAAAGACAGCAAAAATGTAGTATGAGCAAGAATTAGCCAATAAAAAAAGGAAAATCATAGCGAGTTCTTTCTGATGTGATAAGTGGAAGAATGAACAACTATGGCAGGATTATGTTAGTTGATGACAATAACAAGGATTGGTAACTGGTGCAAAGGATATAGTTGAAGTATTCAATGAGCAGTTTATCAGGGTATTACATCCTTGTGAAAGCAACATTATGAGAAGCTAGAGAGTATGGTGGAGTTATCACTGCATGTTTGGAAGAAGAAATGCTCTAAGAAATGAACTGCACCCCTGTTTAATATGAATCCTGCAACAGGGCAAGTCCCAAAGGAGTGGAAAGTGAGGAAAACTGTTCTATTTTACAAAATGGAGTGTGTGTGGGTGTGGAAGGGGATACAAAAAAAAAGCTATAAATTATAGGCCAATCTCTGTCTGGAACTGTTAAGGTGTTAGAGAGGTTAGTGAGAACTAGGATTCAGAAATGGGTTGAAAATAGGAGTATAATCTATGATGGTCAGCATTGGTTTGTTAGGAGGAAGTTGTTTTAGATCTGCTTGTGTACTACAACAACAACGTGATGAATTCATTACATATGGAAGATGCATATACAGTCATATACAGATTTTTCAAGCCTTTGATAGACTGCCACATAAGCTGGTAACTAAATTAAAACAGAGGGGATTGGATAAGAGACTAGTAAGTTGGATAGGTAAACTGGCTGCCAGATAAGTATCAGCAGGATGTGTATGGGGGAGTGGTATCTGCAAAGAGGGAGTCACCAGGTGAGTATCACAGGGATCTTAACAATGGACAGACTCAACTGGATATGCAGTTGTTTGCTGATGATGCAAAGTTCAAAAGAACTATGAAGAACAGAACAGATGTGGCTTTCATGAAGGATCTCTCCATAGATTATGTGAGTGAGCAGGCAAGTGAGTTTTTAATGCTGTAGAGTGCAAGGGCTTGAAATTTGGTATCAAGAATATTACTATTACTATTATTACGGGCAACTCCAGGGAGTCATTAGACTCATCGAGGGAGGCCCCAAATCATATTCATCACAACTATTTGACATTCATACAGTATCTATCATACCTCGCCTTAAACTCATTCACTGTCGCAGCATCCACCACAGACTCAGGGAGCGCATTCCACTCATTCACTACTCTAAAAGTAAAGAACCCAGCTCTAACACCTTTACTAACCACACTTTTGCCCAGTTTCCATGGATGTCCCCTAGTCCTCCCACAACCAGCCCTGTTCTCAAAAATATCTTCCGAATTAATTTTATAGAAACCCTTCAGTAATTTGAATGTCTCAATCATATCTCCCCTCCTCCGCCTATCAACCAATTTTTGCAACCCACAAATCCTCAACCTGTTCTCATACGGTTCATTCCACAGACCTGCTATCATCTTGGTCACTCGCCTCTGGATCCTCTCCACCTCCTCCCCATCAAGAATATAATAATATACAATTATTATTAATAATGACAGCACCTCTAAGGACTCATTCCAGGGGACACTAGTTCACTGCAATATATACATCTCACAGTATTCCCTACTACTTAATTCTCTCACTACACACAACTATAATCAACGCCATCTACTGCCCATCACCACTAACAACAGTATTTTTTGTCTGTAAATTGCATGTGTTCCGATGTTGTTAATGGAGAAATTCTGAAGGAGGTAGAAGTGATCAGAGATTTGGGAGTGATGTTGGACAGACTTCAAATGTAGAGATCACATTACTAAAATTGTAAGAACATCACAACGGATGTTGATAAATGATGAGGACCTTGACATGTAGAAGTAAAGAGGTTAATGTTGAATAAAAAGTTCAAATTTAGAGATCACATTACTAAAACTGTATGAACATCACAATAGATTATGGCAATGATGAGGAGGACCTCAACATGTAGAAACAAAGAGGTCATAGTTCCCTAATATAAGGTCTTGGTTTGGCCACATATGGGTGTGTGCAGATTTGGTTTTCCAAGGAATGAGGATATCTTAGAAGAGGTTTAATAAGTCTGTTTCAGGTTTATGGAATGTGGGATATAAGGACAGATTAAGGGAATGCAACTCGCAGAGACTTGTGAACAGAAGAAGGGATATGATTGAGACATAAATTAGTGAGGGTTGTTACTAGATTAATGTGGAGAAGATTTTTCATAGAGTAGGAGATATGGGAAGAATAAAACAAGAGGCCATTCATGGAAGCTGTATAAGGAGGGTGCTAGCAAGAGAGTGAGGAGCAGGTCCTCTGCATATCAGTGGCTGATATGTGGAATGCATTGTCTGAAAGTGTTGTGAGTGCAGAAACTGTGAATGAGTTTAAGGTAGAGTTTGATAATCTTTTTTGCATGAGTATGGACTGCCCATAATAAGTCATGATTCCATGGAGGTCTGATGTCAATAATAATAGAATCAGATCATTTGTGAGTTATGCTTTTTCCATCCTGAAAAGGCAAGTCTAGTGTAAGGCCAATAATAAAATTTGAGAAAGCAACTAAAAACTGCTGCTGATTACTGTGTATATAATTTGGCTCACCAGATCCCACAGCTTCTATTGTATTTACAGAAATGCCCATATACACTAAGAGATATCTGAAGATTAATTTGCACCACCATTCAGCAGGATAAAATAACACAAAGTATGAGCTATTTTGCTTCATGATATATTCCAAAAACAAATTAGAATATATCTTAAAAGTTTCATGGAATACAATCCTACAAAAATAACTATATCCCCTCTCCAATGACATACAGATTAATAAAAAATATACAGACTACTCCAAAACAGCACTAGTCTCTTGCTACAAGTGTGGTGGAGACTTAAGAAAGAATCAAATATTCAATATCAGGTACAAATCACCAATAACTAATATTCAAAATATTCACAACGATAAAGAAAACTCACTTCATAAGTGTGATTATTCTAGGAATCAGCACATACTTTAAAAACAATCCTAATTTAATTTAGTTCTACATGGCAAGGTAATTGGGCCCTCAGGAAACAAAATTGAACATTTTTGAATGCACCTAGAAAATGCAATCAGGGAAAGTAGGACACTACACAAAATTATCATGAGACCTTCAAGGAGTCAAGATTAATGTAAGGTCAGACTATGACACAACCTGATTATACCATACCTTAGATGCATTGACGATCTAGTCCCTCACCACAGGGAAATGCATTCTAATCGTCTACAACTCTCCATGCAACACCTACTTCTCATTCACCCTTCTTATATCCTCCTTATACAGCTTCCAGCAGTGGCCTCTTGTTCTCCCTCTCTCCCCAATCATGAAACCTCTTCCACATTAATTTAGTAATAACCACTTTACCAACTCATGTTTCGTCTTCGATACTCAATATTCCAGAGATTAGAAACCACCTTCAACAATGGATTACAATCGTTGCCAGACTTATTCCAAAATCGTTTCATCCTTTTTGAAAATCAGGTGAACAAATCTGTGCACAGTAATCCATACACAGCTTGAATGAAGTACCTTATACGATGAAACCATATCCTTACTTCTATGCATCAGTGTCCTCAGCATCATTGCCATCATGTGCTATGCTGGCCTTGCAATTTTAACAAGGTGTCCCTGAAATTTTAGGTCATTCACCTTTATCCAAAGATCATCTTCACACTCTTTAAGATGTCCTAACAGATATCTTAGAGGAGAAAGCAATATCTGTATCCCATCTTTGCTTTCCAAATTTTAAAAAATTTTACAATCTGCAACCTCACTCACTTATTCACCCAGTCGATTCAAGTCTTCTTGCAAAGATACATTTGTTAGCTATACTCTTCATAGTTCTCAACTGGGCATTATCTGAAAACAATTGCATACCACCAATCAAGCCTCTTCCAATACCACTAACATACAGGTTGAACAGCAACAGCCAAAAACAGACCCCTTGGGACACACCTCTAGTGAATTTCCTCTTCCGGGTTATCACTTCCCAATGCACTAAATACTGATGTGTATCAGACAACCAATCTCCAATCCAGTGCACTAATCTATTATCTGTTCAATTTGATTACCAACTTGTCATGTGGCAATCACAAAGGCCTTGCTGCACACAAACTGTTTACTTAAACTTGGATACATGATTAAGAAAGAATATAATTTATTGGCATCTTTAATTTAGCCCTGGTAAAATCTAAATATACCAATGTGTGTGTGTGTATATATATATATATATATATATATATATCCTTTATTCATCTGTCATGGCATGTTATAAGCAGACTGCTAAAACAGTCTTCCTTCAGCAAATCCATGATGTCCATTAAAGAGAATGCCTGCTATTGTCAACCCAAATCTGAATCTTAAGACATGCAGGAGCTATAATTTGAAGCCTTAGTTTTCTCACCTCCATTATAAAGCAGAACAATTCTGTCCTCTTACCACTCTTTTGGTACTTGACTCCATGCCAAGACCCATGTTAAAATGCACATCAAAGTTGTTAACTACCTAAAACAATCTCACAAAATGTGAAGCAATATGTCATCAAGCCATACAATCTTAACATCAAATTTACTCAATTCCTCCTGCTCGATCATCAGTGCTACCCCTCTCTGCCCACCACACTCAAGTTCTGCATATCACATTTAGAATGTGATACTTTTATGAACTGCTCTTTTAATATCTGAATTATATCCTCCATAACAGTTATCCTTCTGACACTTTAACTGATCATCCTTCTCTAATCTTTTTTTCTTCTATAATTTCTATAATTAAAATCACCCGGGGTGCTTAAGAGTCAAAGCTGTATAACTGAGAGGAGACCTCCACATAGCCTTTTAAAAGGAATGTGGAGAAGTGACCAGGGCTTCTGACCTAATGTCCAATCCCCACCTTCTCATGGTGTACTCTGTTGGGTATCTACCTGGATACTGAACGAATGAGGATGAGCTGGCAATTTGGGATTTAGCCGACCAAATTGTAATTCTTATTGACTTAAGCCAAATTACAAAATGGTACAATATGACAAAATTTCATGCTACTGTCAGCTACTAGAACAAATCTGAAAACACACCCCAACTCCACATCACCAGAGTTAAAGATCGTATCAACATAAGAAGCCTGAATGGCATAGAAATGGAGCTAGCTGAGAAATTAGATAAGTACCAGATCGACATAATAGGGCTGTATAAGTTAAGGGGATAAAAATCCCTTATTGTTTTTCAGCCAGTAAGCGAAACTACGATCTGTAACGTTTCTCTGGCGACGAACTGTCAGCATATCCAAGTGTAAGTGACCACTTGGTAGTGCCACACCACGGCAACTCGTTGCAAAGGTAGAGCAACATCCCTCACTGTTCTTGATATTTTCTCATAATGTACCTCGCCAAAAAAATAGCCGTTTGGCTTTTCATCTTAATAATAGGGCTGACTCAAACAAAAAAAAAGACAACAACTGGTGAGATCTTTCTGAACAATAAATACAAAATGTTATATTCAGGAAATGACAATCAAGGAAAAGAAGGAGCAGCCATTGTATTCAACACTAAATATGAGGCTAATCTTCTTGAATGGCAGGCCGTCTCAAGTAGAGTGATGTGGGGCAAATATCAGAATGGGGAACTGGACAATGAGACTTATTTGTACCTATGGTCCCACAGAAGGTTCTATTAAGGTAGAAGTGGAGGAATTTTTTGAGGATTTAGAGAAAGCATCTGACACAATGAAAAAGGAAAAGTTGGTCCTTGTTGGGGATCTAAATAGCAGAATAGGAAATGGTTGTCAGACATACAAAAATATATTGGTAAAATTTGGAGAAAAGAGCAAAGCTAATAATAATGGCAAATATTTGCTGGATTACAGCTCAGGACATGGACTGGTTATTACTAACACCATGTTCCAACATAAAAATATGCACAAATTCACATAGAGAGAAGAGGCAAGAAATAAGAAATGTCTCATTGACTATGTTATTGTTGATAGTGATGTTTTCTCCCTGGTGCAGGACACCAGAGTGTACAGAGAATTTGAAATTTGAAGTAATCACTATTTAGTCTTGAGCAGGATAAAATTGAATTTCATATTGAAAAAAATAACATGTAAGAAAGTTTTAAAGCAAATAAAAGTTGAGCAGCTCTCTAATGTGAACTCTAAACTAAAATACACAAAGATTATTGAAGAAAAAATGAAGAGTTTGAGAACAGGAACCAAACTGTAGAGATTCAGCAGCAAGCCTTCAAGACCAACCTGACTGATTCAGCCAGAGAGGCATGTGGTGAGGTTGTATGCAAGGATAGAAAAATCAGAACTCCATGGTGGACACAGGATGTTAAAGAGGCAGTGAAGGAAAAGAAGAAAGCATATCAAAAGTTACTGGCAAATAAGTCAGCTTGTGCTCTTAAAGAATACAGAGAGAAATGTAAAAAAGCTAAACACTGTGTAAAACTAGCTAAACAAAAGTCATGGGAGGACTTTGGCAAGAAAATACAAAATAAATATCAAGAAGGTGGCAAAATATTTTGGAGGTTGTTGAAGAAGCTTAGAAATGAAGGAAAGAGCACTGTAAAAGGAGTTAGAGATGATAAAGGTGACATGAAAATGGGAGAAAAAGATATCCTTGAAGTATGGAGTAATTACTTCGAGAAAATGCTAAATGAAACAAGCAGTGATAGCACAATAGTAAAAAACACTCAACAGACATACAGTCAGGAATACATATCCATACTTGAAGTAGAAAAAACCATCAAAGGCTTAAAATGTGGAAAGGAAGCAGGAGTAGATGATATTCGACCAGAAATGCTGAAGTATGGTGGTATAAAAGTCTTGCAGTGGCTGCACTGCATAGTTCAGAATGCCTGGACAGAGGGACGAATTCCTGATGATTGGAGTAGAGCACTCATAGTACCCATATATAAAAAGAGAAATAAAACTGATGTGAGAATTACAGAGGTATATCCCTACTGAGTGTTCCTGGTAAGATATATGCAAGTATACTTGAGAAACGATTGAGAAGAAGTGTAGAAGAAAAGCTTGGTGAAGAACAAGCTGGATTCAGGCCAAATAGAGGCTGTCATGATCAGATCTTCACTTACGACAAATAGTGGAGAAATCATGGGAATATAACAAAGATCTGTATTTAAGTTTTCTCAATTTGGAAAAGGCATATGACAAGGTGCCAAGAGAGAAGTTATTCAATACGCTACAGTTATATGGTGTCAATGGGGCATTATATCAAGCAATACTTTGTCTTTATTTGAGTTGTAAGTCAGCAGTTAGAATTGAAGGAAGTACTGGAAGATGGTTTAATGTTAAATCTGGTGTGAGACAAGGATGTACATTATCCCCTCTGTTATTCATTATCTATATGGATCACATTATGAAGGAAAGTGGTATTAAACATGATATCAAAATTGGAGATGTTAATGTCAGCCCTTTGCTTTATGCAGATAATGTTATACTTATCAATAAATCCACTACGAGTCTGCAAGATTTCTTGACTAAATTGAATAGTTGTTGTAATAGATATGGTATGAAGGTCAGCAATAAAAAGACAAAGACAATGAAAATAGGCAGAATCGTTGAAAATGTCAACTGCATTGTGCACGGAGAACCTGTGGAACAAGTAAAACATTTCACCTACTTAGGCATGATTTTTAGTGAAGATGGTAATTTAAATATGGAAATAGACAACAGAATCAATAAAGCTGGTATAGTAGGAAGTCAGTTGAATAAATTCATATGGAATAAGAGAAAAATTAGGCAGAACACTAAATTAGCTGTATACAGGACAGTGTTCAAACCATTTTAACTTATGGATCTGAGAGCTGGGTCAGAAGTAAAACACTTGACTAAAGATATAAGAATCCTGAGAAAGATTAGAGGCGTGAACAGATGGATCAATGGCAATATAATATTAAAAACGAGGACATTAACAAAGAACTTGACATTGTCAGCATCCAGGAATTAGTTAGCAGAGCTAATCTCAGGTGGTATGGTCAATTAAATAGAATGGGCGAGGAAAGATTTTCAAAACAAGTGTTCTCTGCCAGGTTGGCAGGAAAATTACCCAGAGAAAGACCAAGATATAGGTGGATTGATACGGTACAAAGTGTCTTAGACAACAGAAATATAAGATCTAATAATGTTGGAGTCATGACAGGTAACAGACTGATCTGGAGGAAAATTGTATATAGGAAGTTAGTAATAATGTAAATTTTTCATGTAGTACTATCATATCTTGTACTCCCCCTTGAGCGTACATGGCAGGAATTTGATGATGATGATTAAAATCGCGCTTTTCTTATTTGCCTATACATTTTCTTCTAAACGTTTTCCACATTATAACATGCATTCATTTTTACAAATTTAGGGACACAAAACACATGTGCTGAAACGATTATTTTACTTATTATTAATAAAATAACACTTGATGTTTCAACCCCTGTATTGAGGTGATCATCAGAAAGATGCATGTGTATAGGAAACCAAGCTACATGCTCTTGCACTCTATAAAGGTAAATTAAAACTACGCTGTTAGTTAATCTTTATCTTAGTCTGATCTCTAGTGATAAAAAATCTCTTGTAGTGGGATTTTTCTTTGACTTGTTCTGGTTGCTATAAAGGTTGCAAATGGGTCCTACACATTCTTGGAATGGTTAGGCCAAAAGATGATGGCCTAACCATTCCAAGAACGTGGAGGACCCATTTGCAACCTTTATAGCAACCAGAACAAGCCAAAGAAAAATCCCACTACAAGACTTAAATGTTTTTTTTTTTCCTAACATTCAATAGCAACTTGAAATATACAAGTCCAGAAGAAAATCTTCTGGACTTGTACATCGCAATCTGAACTGTACCTATCCCGAAGAATCTTAGTACAGGAGAACTTCAGCAGAGTTTATTGTAGTTTTTTTTTTATTAATTATTTATATATTTTTAAATTTATTTATTTAATTTTTTTTATCACTAGAGGTCAGGCTAAGAAAAAGATTAACTAACAGCATAGTTTTAATTTACCTTTATAGAGTACAAGAGCATGTAGCTTGGTTTCCTATACACATGTATCTTTCTGATGATGAACTCAATGCAGGGGTCGAAATGTCAAGTGTTATTTTATTAATAATAAGTAAAATAATCATTTCAACACGTGTTTTGTGTCCCTAAATTTGTAAATATTAATGCTGATCATTGTGTAACCTTAAAAGAAAGGATTATAACATGTAAGTAAATATGTCATCTGACCACCTATACCTCACACCCTACTACCCATTTGTCCATTGCATCTCCACCTTGGATGGGCATAACTTCTCTGAATCAGGTATTCACTTTAGTCATTACTCTCCCTTCCAGAAACTGTCTCTCGGGGTGATTTACACCCACATTTTATGCCCTTACTCGTTCTGCATTGTGAGCCATTGTGATCACACTGATTGCTTAGTTTGGAGAATCTCAATTATTGGAAGTGAAATCTTGGTAAAAATGCTTGCTGCTTTTACCTTTGATGATAAGCCATTAATTCTTTAAGTACCATATCACATTAACCTCCATAGAGTCAGCTGACTCATTGTGAGAGTCGACTAATAACATTTATTGTACTGAATTTTAAGTGTCACAAGATCTCAGAGATTTGTATAAACTATATTTATGAAACAAAGAGTTCAAGGCTTAACTATAAAAGGATTTTTCTTATCAAACTGCACTATTATTCACCAAAAGTGATCTGAAAATGGCATATTTTATATATATTTAAGCAATGCTATTGTAACTATAATATGAAATACATATGACAGAAAATGTTTATCTTAAATATTAAATGAATTATTATATTCAATTAAAAAATTAATATTGGGTTTTATAATATAATACATTACAAAGATATCTAAAATTTAAAGCTAAAATATTAAATGGAAAAGTTGCTACATGTTACTTAAGCAGGTTGATTCCAAAATATACACTAGTATAGATGAAAATAAAAAGTAGAGAAACCAAAATGCAAAAATAATAATGCAGAAATGTGCAATTTTGAAATAGCAAATTATAAAAAAATGCACGTAGCAAAATGTAAAACTGCAAATAAAGTAAATAAACAAAAGAATATCCAACAAAATGTAGAGAAAATAAGAAATAAACAAACAAAAAAAAAGCATTCCCAAAATAACCAATCTCATAAAAGGCGAGCAAAACATTACACAAATAAAAGAGAACTACAACCAAACCAAAGTTATAATCAGTGCTTACGGCACCAGAAGCAGAGCCTACTCAAGTGCAGTAACAAGTGACAGTGAAGCACAGGTCACTACTACCACACCTCTGGACTACCATCAGAGGCTACATATGTGCGCCAGGTGTCGCCATCATTGCTGTACTGAACTATGTATTCCGTAACAAACTCCACAGCACGAGAATGACCTTGGGTCTCTAAGTAGTGGATCAGCTTTCTGGCCTGTAGATTTATTGTAAGGGACTCATAATAATCACCAGATGCAGCAGTCCATGCTGAGATACCTAGGATGAAGGAGTTTATCATCAGTGAAAAACAATTGCACTAAACATAAGAAAGGAAAATATTATATAGTATGCACCAAAAATACTGGGCAATTCCACAATAAAATGTACTGCACAAACTCATTCTGGGATGAGATTTAAAAAAAAAATATATATAAATTTGCAAGAATTCATTCAGCCATATAGAAATGCTTAGGTTGATGTTATTCACGTAATTTGTTTTTAGAGCATGGGCTCAAAAACCATATTAAGAACAAAGTATGAAGTTATCTGCTAATATTCTATCAGATTTAAATCAGCATACTTGGGAGGAAAAGCATATATCAGAAACACAAAGCATTAAAACCAAGTATATATGTGTAACTATTCAAATTATAACTAAGACCAAGATCTTTGTAATAATTTGAATAATATGTTATAAATTCCTAGAATGTTAGAATCTGCTACTCAGATTCCAAAAATCAGGTTTTCAGATATATACTGTATTTGCTGGCGTATAAGATGCACTTTTTTTCTTTGAAAATAGGTCTGAAAAACAAGGTGTGTCTTATACGCCAATACTCAGTTTTTTATTACTTTCATTTCTGGAAATTTTCTCTGTTCCGAGTTATGCGATTTCTTTCTTGCTTCCTTGCAGTGTGTGAGAGCATTCCAGTTACGTTAGTTATCTATTCCAGTTACTGGAATACATTCCAGTATTCCAGTTGTGGAAAGATAACATTTGGTGTAGGCACTCTGGTGGACTGTTGAAGAAGCCTGCCCTGCTAGTATGGGATCAGTTTCGTTCTCACAGAACAGAAGATGTTAAATATAAACTCAAGGAATTGAAAACTCAGTTAGCTGTAATTCCAGGAGTTCTAACTAGTCAGCTTCAACCTTTAGATGTTTGTATTAATAAACCATTTAAGGGATTTATGAAGGAAAAGTGGAACACTGCATCCAGAAGACTGCTGGATGCAGTCTTCAGATTTTGGGGTTACGCCATCAGGAAGAGGCCTAGCATTTTGCAAATTTGTGAGTGGGTCAAAGCTTCATGGGATGCTGTGAAAACTGAGAGTGGCTAAATCATTTAAGAAGTGTGGCATTAGTAATGCACTGGATGGTACAGAGGACAATTTGTTGAATGAAGACTCAGATTCTGATTTAGAAGAGGTTTCAAGTATTTTTTATTTAGCTCTGGAAATGAATTTCTGGGTTTTGACGAAGAAGATTAAAAGGTGGGTACTCTTTCCTAGTTAGATTAGGTATCTGTTGAAAGTAGAGCTACGTATTACTTTATATTTGAAATACTGTAAATTCATTATAATATTCAGTAATAAAGTTTTATTCTTAAAAAATGTGTTAAAAAAAGAGGGTGCGTCTTATATGCCGGCAAATAAGGTATATAAGAAATGCATTGGTATTTCTGAGTCATGGGAAATATGGAAGTGTATTATCTTTTCTATGAGTGGTGGATATATATGAAATGGTTATGAAAGTGTAGCCTAGAGTTAACAGAAGGTGTTGTAATCATTGGAACAAATAGCTATGAAACAAATAGCTTGTCTATTAAAGTTTTGAAGATAGTACTGCTTTTTGTAACATATCTGGTCCACACATGAAAAGTCAAGACCTATAGCATAAGACCTGGGTTTGAATCCCATCTAGGAGGTGAAGAACCTTTATAGGGCTTGGACTGAAAGTGAGTTCGCAAGTCTCATACTGAGGTGGCAGGGTTTTTTTACCTCCCAGAAACTTCAGTTTTTCATCCCAAACAGGCCATAAAAACACATGCAATTAGACATAATACACTGGCCTCATAGCCTGAATTGGTTTGATAATAAATCCAAAATAATCTATCAGTGCCATATGTGAATAAGAAGTTTTTTTTTTTTTTTTGAAGAGGTGAAGATCATATTCTCTGGGGAAGGCAGAGTAGAGAGACTCTAAGAACAGAAGGTGGCAATGGCATCAATATAAGAACTGGAAAAGAGAAGAGTGATATCAGTAAATCAGCCTTGTCTTTGGGTGAAGTGACAATGATACTATTTGGATGTGAGTTGTGGAAACATGGATAGACAAACCTTGTATCCACTGACCTTGTCTGGGTGCTAGAAGGCTGGACTGCCATTTGGACAAGAGTCAAGTTTACAGCAGTTGATATTGTTAAAATCTGATTTGGATTTGGTGATGGTTCTTTTACAGATGCTGAAAGCTGTAATACAGATAGAGTGAGCAGCTACAGTCTTGGTATTGGGCCACTCATGGTATGAAACAAGGTTTATTTCCTAGTAATGCATTGGCACACTTTTCTTGAGAACCAAGGCTTGGATGGTAGATGGGGATTTGGTGTGGAACGAGGGATCAAGGCCTCCATTCCTATGAAGATGACTTCTGTAATTTGGTCTGAGCAGGTGTCTGGATCTGAAATGAAGCAGCAGTGACCAAGGGAAGTTGCAGAAACCATTAAGGTCATCCCATTTGGCACCCTTATAGTGCTAAAGGACACAAGTCAGAATTGTTGAGCAAAGGAGACTTGTATGAGGATGTGGCCTGAATTACCAAGAAGAGTATTGACATCCACAGTATATCTGGAAGGGGAGATTGTTAAGAAGAGATCAAGCATGTTGGCTGATTAGAAGGATTTGTCAGGTATTCTGGTAGGAAAATAAAGTGTGTTGAATCATTGTTAATGGGAAATCCTATCTACTTAAATGAGTAGAAATGGAAAAGGGCAGCCAACAAGAATTGAAGACAGTGAAGTCCTCAAGGGTGACCACACTATTAGGGTATTTCAAATGCAGAAAATTGAGCTTCAGGTAAGAAATAGTTGAAGAGAACAGAGTGATTATCAGGGAAAGGATAGATACTACAAACGAAAGCAACAAGTTGGTTTGATAGAGAAATTTTGAGCCAAAGCTGTTCAGACATTTGGGGGGAGGGAGATAAGGAGGAGGATCAAGGTTTTGCAAAGGAATTGAGTAAGGTGTAGTTTAGAAAGATGAGAAGGACAGTGATTATTGATGTTGCCATCAGGGTTCTGTTAGAAACAATAATTCAAGTATAGATGACTTATGTACACATTTGTATCGATTTTAAGCCACAGATGTCGCTGAAGTAGATAAGGAAACTTTTTTTTACATAAGAATGAGTGGATTTCTTTTGGTTGTTTTTTTTTTATGATTTCTTAGCTGAATTTTTATTTAATAATGTTTGTTCCTTATGGTTTTTAATTGGATTTTTTGTTTATTAATGATTTTTTAATTTTCGTAATTTAGTTTTTTTTTTGTTAATTTAATTTTTTTGATTACTTAGTTGGATTTCTTAATTGCATTTGTTATTTTTTTGCGATTTCTTAGTTGATTTTTATTTTTTATTACGATTTTATTTATATTATTATTACGTAACACCTCCATGGAGTCCAAAGAGGGAGGGCACCTACTCTCTAACTGTTTGTCTCCACCACTCAACCAACTGCAAGGACCTTCATCATTTACACCAATGGCATCTACTGCCAACAGTAATATTTTCACAGATGATCACAAACATCCATGCCCATAGAGGGATTTGAACCTGCGGCCTTTTAGCTGGAGAGTGGATATGCTAACCACTCGGCGAACCAAGCCAACCATGTTTCTATGAATATATTACGATTTTTTTTCATGATTTCTTAATTGGATTTTTGTTTGTATGATTTGTTTTCTTAAGTGGATCCCCCCATTTCATATGAAATTTTGGTTAGATTTTTGTTTTATCATTTTTTTTTTTATCTCTCATTGCATTTTTACTTTCCATGATTTTTTTGGTCAATTTTTGTTATGATTTATTGAATGAGCATTTTTTTTGCCTATGATTTTTGGTTGGATTTTTAAATGGATGTTTCTTTGTAGTTTTGGTTAGATTTATATATAAGGATTTTTTTATTTGTTTTGATTTTTCTGTTTTTTTTTCCTCTTTGATTCGATTACTGATTTTTTTTGGTTGATTTTTGATTGGATTTTTCTTTTTAATGTTTTTGGTTGGATTTTTGTTATGAATTTTTTTTAAAAATTATTTTGGTTAGACTTTTGTTGATTTGGTTGGCCAGATTTTTTTTTTTATTGCACTGTTGTTTATAATTTAATAAATACTAAAATAATAATAAGCTAACACCTTTTTATTCGCTTATAAGGAGAAGGCAAGACCTTTAAACCCTATATAGTTTTCTGAGACTGAGTGAAGAGTTCAATCTCCACCAGTAGCCAGTCAGATAGCTGGCCCATGTCTATCACTAACTATAGGTAGCCACTGATGAGACGAGCAAACAAGTGCTGCTATCTCTTGGGACCTGATCCTAACAGGATATGTTACTGTCTGAAATAATGTTGATTTTTTCAGTTGATTTTCTTGAGTTTATGGGATGAAAAACCAGAGTTTCCATGAGAAAAAACCGCTTGCCCGTGCCAGAGATTGACTAACTCGGGAACCGGTTGAAGAAAAGCTTAGAAAAAGTCCCTCTATTCAGTGACTAGACTAAGTCTATCTTCCTGCATGAAGACAGATTTAGACAAGCAAAGAGGATGCAAGTGCCACTTCCACTGAGCTACTAAACAGGCCTGGCTTTATAATTTATGGTTGAATTTTGGTTATGATTTTTTTGGATGTCTTGTTTTTTTGTTGGATTTTTTATTCTTTATATTTTCTCTAATTTAAAATGTTTAATTTAATTTTGTTATTTTTTATGATTTAATTCTTGCTGTTTTATTATTAAGAGCATGGGACATAAGGACTCATTTGGAAGCTACATATTGCCTAAAAAAGATGTTTTGAATTTATTCACACAAACTGCACTCAAATTCCAAAGGAAATCCATTTCAATTCCACCCGCTGCATGTATTTCTAGCACTCGCCACTTTCTTGATGCCATACCATTCTCAACTTCCAAGGATGCCCTCACATCCTTTTCTCACCATAAAATGAAAAATTCCATATACTGATATCCTGTATGAATCTTTCAGAAGTTTGTCTCAATCATATCAATCCCCCCCCTTTCTCCTGTTTACTGTCCACAAATTCTCAATCTCTCTCTCTTCATAATCTGTATTTCACAGTTCTGAATTTATTGTATGGGCACCTCCATGGAGTCCAAAGACTCAGTGAGGGAGAAGCATCGATGGAATAGCAACCCAATCCATTCATTCACAACTCTTCAAGCAAAAAAATCTAGTTCTCATTCCGCTACTAATCCCACTTTTATGCAATTTCCAAGGATGACCTCTTGTTCTATCCCCTCTAGTCAAGAGCCGAAACATTTCCCCCGACTTAATCCTATAAAAAAACCCTTTAAATAACTTAAATGTTTCTATGATATCCCCTCTTTTTTTTTTTCCACCTGTCAACCAACTTCTGCAGTCCACACACCTTCAATTTATCCTCATAGAGAGAATTCCACAGACTGTTCACTTCTGAATCCACTCCACCACTTCCTCATCATCAAGAAACTCAGACCAGACATGAGTGCAGTAATCCAATGTGGATATATGAAGGCCTTATATAGAGAAATAAAATAACTTCCTTATTCTACTTGTTAGTGTTCTTCAATAGCCAAGTAATCTTATGAGCAACTTAGAAATATGTCCTCTACACTTCAACTCTGTCTACCACCACTAGCTTCATCTATTTCCTGGAGTATAGTTCCATCAAGGTTGTATGCAGCTTGTAATCTATATATCCCAAAATGCATAACATTACATTTCTCCACATTAAACTGACACCATATTATCTTTTGCCCATACTGACAGTCTATTTACTCTAATTTTGCATCATCATATTTTCTAATCTTTTATGGGCAAATTAAACAGTAGTGGTCCTAGCACTGAACGTAGTGGCACACCACTAGTCACCACTTTCACTTGGACTCTACTCTTCCACTTTCTGATATCTGTCAAGCAGTCACTTTCTTATCCACATAACCAGTGTTACATCCATAATTTGCATAAGCAAGTTCCATGTGGTATTATGTCAAATGATTTTGTAAAATCCAACAGAATCATCTTGTAGCCATTTCCTTTATCCAACTCAGTTATTATAAAAAAATAGTAAATTTCCAAGGCATGACTGACCTTTTACAAAGTCATGTTACCGCTCAGGGCATCATATTCTTATCTACCCATTCTTGAATTCTCTTGTTGACCAATTTTCCCAGTACTTTTCCCACTGCTCCTGAGATACTGATTGTCTATAACTGGCTACTACAGTCTTAGAACTTCCCTTATGCAAGGGAATTATTTTACCCTCTTTCCACTCTCTTGGAATTACCAAAGCTGAGATATCTTTATCACTCTCCTTTACACTCCCTCCACTGTAAACAGAATCTAGGAGACCAGACATGTATATTATAGCCCAAGTGAGGTCTTATCAAGGCCTTGGTAAAGAGGCAAAATGACTTCCTTATTTTTACATGTCAAAGCTTATTTCAGCATTGCAATTATTCTCTGATAACTGAAATAGGTTGTATTTGCAACCTATGCTATATGGCCCTCGAACTTCAACTTCCTATCTACTAAAACAACTCTTCAAGCAAAAAAATCTAATTCTCATTCCACTACTAATCACACTTTTATGCAATTTCCAAGGATGACCTCTTGTTCTACCCCCCCCCCTCTAGTCAAGAGCCGAGTCCTCGAACTTCAACTTCTTATCTACTAAAACTCCAAGATTTCCAGTCTAATCAGTTTCTTCGTTCAAGCATAACCCCACCCAAGTGCATGACTTGACTTTCACTACCAGTGAACTGACAGCTATATTCACATGCTCAATTTCAACCAATTTCAAATCATTCTGCAAATGTAAACAATCTAGGAGACCAGACGTGCACATAACAATAACATTTCTGATTAACTTGTCTATCTTTGCATCAGAAATAGCTGTCTATCATCTATCAAATCCTTCCCAATGTCATAATTTCAAGAGCAATGACCAAGGACTGATCCCTGCATTACAACATTTTAATATCTAACAGTCATCCTCTTATATATGATATTTTATAATCGTTTCCCATATCAAATTTATGCTTCTTTTATGCTATATCCTGTCAGAATCATTAGCAAAATCTAAAATTATCAAGACAATTCTCTTTGTTTAACTCAACGATAACATAAAATGTGAGCAAGTTATTGAAGCATGACCTTCATTTAGTAAACCCATGCCATTCATGGCAAAGCATGAATTGTCTGTCAACCCATTTCAGTACACAAGTTCTTACTAACTCTTCCAAAATTTCACCACCTCTCAAGAAATAGTAATAGGTCAACAGTCATGGCTACAAGATGATTCTGTTGGATTTTACAAAATCATTTGACATAATACCACATGGAACTTGCTTATGCAAATTATGGATGTAACACCAGACGTGCACATAACAATAACATTTCTGATTAACTTGTCTATCTTTGCATCAGAAATAGCTGTCTATCATCTATCAAATCCTTCCCAATGTCATAATTTCAAGAGCAATGACCAAGGACTGATCCCTGCATTACAACATTTTAATATCTAACAGTCATCCTCTTATATATGATATTTTATAATCGTTTCCCATATCAAATTTATGCTTCTTTTATGCTATATCCTGTCAGAATCATTAGCAAAATCTAAAATTATCAAGACAATTCTCTTTGTTTAACTCAACGATAACATAAAATGTGAGCAAGTTATTGAAGCATGACCTTCATTTAGTAAACCCATGCCATTCATGGCAAAGCATGAATTGTCTGTCAACCCATTTCAGTACACAAGTTCTTACTAACTCTTCCAAAATTTCACCACCTCTCAAGAAATAGTAATAGGTCAACAGTTGGGCCCAACAGAATTTAAACCACCCTTGTGCAATGGGATATCGTACATTCTTTCTACTCCTGTTGAATCTTCCCTGTTCCGGGGCTCAAATTATAAAGCCAGATCAAAGAAACAGCTAGTTCAGCTGAACATTCTTTTAGCATCTGTGCTGATATTCCACTAGCTTATATTGTTGAATTCTTATTGAGTTTGTGAAACAGTTCTTTTCACCCTAGTTTCTTCATCCAATGAAGTAGTAGTGAGCTCAATGTTGCAATCACCAGGTTGGTAGCTTTTAGCAAAATGGGCACTCATTAGTTGAACAATCTCTTCTGCATCTGTAACATGCATAACATTTAAATTCAACAGAGTTACTACTCCTCCATAATCATTCTTTTACTTGCATCATAATTTTTTAGAGTTTTTTCATAGCTAGGAGAACCAGTTTCTTTTCATCCTCAAATAGCTTTCCATCCAACAGTTGTCCTCCTGGCCTACTCCTTAGAATTTTCATAACTAACATCCCTGTATACATGGAATTATATCCTTTCATGTCACTATTTTCCTATGAATTTCTTGCTTAATAAGATTACACATCCATTTCACTCCTACCATATTTATTCTTCAAACTCTAAGGACACATTTCTATATTGCAGCAAGAATTTTTTTTTAAATGTTTATCATTCGCTGCTGATATTCTTCCCATCTAGCAAACAATACGACAGGGTAGAATCTCGTATACTCCTCAGCTAGTCATAATTTCCTGCTTTGCAGTTCAGCATGTAACCTTATCTGAACAGAAAATCTATAAAATTACAACTTCACATCAGGACAGCATGATTACTGTCACCAACCAGAGATGGAGCAGTCACAGATTTAACTAAAATCCCTTCTGACACTATGATCAAATCTTACACTCCCTGACTGCAAGTCCCTTCTGTCACATGCTGCTTGAAGATGTCTTGCAACAGCTCAATAAATTCAGTTTCATTCTTCTCATGAGATTTTGCCATTATCCATCAATCAATGTTTGGATAATTAATGTCCCTTATTATGATTACTCATTTTGTACCTATCATTTTTATTTAGTAATTACTTTTGTCATTACTAGCAACTGATCCACTGTAACAACACTTCATCCCACACCAGATTGGATTTTTGTTTGTTTTTTAATTGGTTTGATTTTTTTAATGATTTTTGGTTATATTTTTATTTTTTATTTATTTATTTTTAACTGCTTGCTTTTTTGTTTGAGAATTTTAATGATCCACAGTAAAACTGCATTTCATTGAGCTGGAATTCATTATATGTGGGAAGGAAAAGTCAAGGAATATGGGAATGCAATGGGAGGTAGCAGACTCGCAAACAAGCTGCCCACATAGTTGGAACTGTCTCCTGTCTGCACATGGCCTCAACAGTCCCTCACACTTGATAACCCTCAAGTCATGAATTGGCACAGTGGTAGAACAATTTAGAGCTGGCTGATTGAGAAACCTGTGGATTTGTTACTAACTGGTGGCCTGCCTGCAGAAACATATTATTACTGTACTCTTCAGAATGGGGAGGAGGGTATGCCTCCTACAGAATGACTGGCAAGTTACTGATATCACTAACAGTGCATGTGGGAAAAGGTGAAGGAACAAAAACCAAAATCTCTGCTCTAGCAATCAAACATGGCTGCAAGCCACTTCAGGTTTTAATAAACATCTACCACCTAGAAATGGTGATGGCGCAATTGTTTATAAGGTATGTATCAATGTGTGGGTTTCTATAAAACAGAGAATTATAACTTATTAAGTGTATCTAAAATGCACAGGAAGACAATATTTTTTGTTAGTATTTTTCCCATAGTGAAATATATATATAGGCTGACAATGCCACGAAATTATCTAGATCACATATCAACATTTGAAGACAGACTATGTGGTCAAACTGTGTTAGAGAAGTGGGTGCCCAAGCTCCTCTGGGTGTGGACGAAATGCATGTATCTATAAATATGCTAACTTTTTATATATATATATATATATATATATATATATATATGAGAGTCCTAAGAAAGATTAGAAGACTGAACAGATGGCATCAATGGCAGTATCGTTAAAAATGAGGATATTAGGAAAGAACTTGACGTTGTTAGCAGAGCTAATCTCAGGTGGTATGGCCACTTAAACAGAATGGGAGAGGAAAGATTAGCTAAAGTGTTCTTTGCCAGGATGGAAAGAAAAAAGACCCAGAGGAAGACCAATATGTAGGTGGGTTGATACAGTAAAAAGTGCCTTAGAAAACAGAAATATAAGATATGATAATGTTGGAATGTTGATTTTGTCAAGCTAATCTGGAGGAAAATTGTTGATAAGTTCGTTATGATGTAACTTTTCATGTAGCACTATCCTAAGATCTGTAGACCCCCCCCCACCAAATTTTCAAAAGCACTCGATATTAAATCTATGATATTTATTATAATTTTACACAAGAAATGGAACCCGGGTGATAAAGTGGACATAAAAGTACACTTTATATATTTATAATTATACAATAAAGGTAGCAAAAAATTGAATTATAACACTTACAATATTTAGATTAAGAAAACATTAATGGGAAATTTGAGCTTGTATTTTTTTCAGAATCTTCAAAATCTGGTGTCAAGTTAAATATTCATAAAATTGCTTGAGGTGAATGCAGGAGGAGAGAAAATTTATGACTATTTTTGTCATATTGGCATAATTTTTGCCTTATCAGTTATAGACATTATTGTGTCAAGCTTTGTTTCACTTTTTTTTTTAATAATTAACATCGATTTTATCTGTAAAAATATATTTAAAATTTGTCATGCAAATGTTTCAATATTGATATAAACTGGTGGGCTGATTTGAAAGTCTAGGCTGGATTTGGCCTTGCAAGAAGTAAGTTAGGCATACCTGGGTTATAGCATGACCATACTTAAGGTTCTAGTTTTCGTGTGCAATGTATAAGGCTGGCTAATGGCATGGAGGAGAGGGGGGGGGGCGGGGGCTCACAGTTCTATGTATATTTTGTAGATGCCGCTACTCATCCATTAGTAAAATGTTACCACTGCACACTTAATAAACAGATCAGTTTCAGTTCTTATTTTTGTTTCACTCTGAAGTTTCCACTATATACTTGTTTATATTGTACTGTTTTTAAGGAAAAGTACTTTTTTGTACTGATTTGAATCCAGAAAAATATCAGCAGATGCAATAAATCATAATTTGCTTTGTTCTAATATGGTGTGGTTATTACAAAATAACTTGAATCCACTACTGTAGTAAAATCTAGTAGTAAAATTTATAATCCTTGAGTAACCTAATAAAAGTGGAGAACTTTTTTTTGTATTTGAATCAAGACAGTAATAATTAATCCCACTAAAAATAAACTTTTATATATATATAAGCAATGAAATATATTGTCATATAGCTGCAATTTGTCCAGCACCTAGTGAAATAACCACAAACCCACCATGGGATGTCCTTCCCGGTCCTTATAATCAGCATAGTCTAAACCGTTATATCCATATTCTATACGATATTCTTGGATGAATTCTGATGTAAAGGGATGACCTTGAGTGGCAATGGCAGTGATGATTTTCTTGTCGTGCAGTTCTATGATGAGATACTGGCTGAAGTCTGAACTTTTTGCTGTCCATGCTCCATTTCCTGCAGCAATAGGGCAGTAATTATATATATTTCCCTTAATATTATGAGCCTTTCAACCAAGGCAAAGGTGAAACAAAAATCAGTAAATAAAAGAAAAAAAAGGAAATATCAATATATTTAAGAAGTTCTTTCTTTTAATATGACCATTGAAAGTGTATTATTAGATATTTGGATTATCAGGAATTAAATATCTCTTTTAAAAGGCTCCTGTATAATAACATGATAACACATGTAGCAAGTTATATGACATCTGACTGTCTCCATCAGTCCTGCAGACATCCAAATAACTGATGATAGAAATAGAGGTTCAATATTCAGATAACGGGTAAAAATAGCAACAGATGATTTTCATACATTAAATAGAAGTTTGCAAAGATAACTGGAGTGCAATGACATTAAGAAGTCAAATGTCATTAATCTTGCTATACTTCAAATTATAATTTAGTTATAAATAATAGATGTTATTGCTATTAGTAAACTGATGTTGAAAATGACATAACATTTTAAAGCTGCTTAAATGCAAAGTCCAAATGCAAGCAAAGCAATTATCTAATAGTTTCGGTAACTGAATTTTGTGGGGATGAAAAGGTGGCAAAGAGGATCCAGAAGTGAGTGATGAAGATTGTGACAGGTCTGTAGAATACTCTGTGAGAATAAATTGAAGATTTGGGCTGCAAAAACTAGATGATAGGTGAAAAGGATTGGAGACATGATAGATCAGTATAAGTTCTTGACGGGGCTTTATAGGATTGATACTAAAGATGTTCAGTGAATGGTAGTGTTAAATTGTGAATGAAGATATTTTATATGTTTTAATACTTCATTCACAGTTAACATAATCCACCATGTTATAAGCAAGACTTGTAAATATTATTTGTTGTTAGTCTCTTGCTTGTAATATATTATTCATATAAATGCTATGAGTTTTGTTTGTTATTATTTAATTATTTAATCTTAGAATATGCAATAATAATGAAAAGACTCTATATAAATATGTCATTCATTTTATTTAGTTTATTCTATAAAATTTATTATAAGAAACTGTGTGTAAGTAAATTTAAATGTATATTATATGAATTGTGATATATCTTCTTTATTTCTGTATTTGCAGCATTTGATTGGCTGCTGAAGGAGAAACGGAGTTTGTTTTTAGTCAGCGCATGTTTAGAACACGAACGGCTGTGATATGGAGTGAAGCCAGTAGATGTAAGCTGAACTGGCTAGAACCGGATTTTGGTGGGAAGAATGAACGATTTTAATTGGAAAACGAAAGTAAAGAGAGGAGAAGCATTCAGAACAGCAAGGAGAAGTAATGGGTGGCAGTAAGGGGATTTGGAAAGGCTGCAAATAGATTAAAAAAGGACCGGGAAATTAATAGGCAATTCGGAATATTTCTACGGAATTCTAAAATTACGACGAATTCCAACTGTTTTGAGGAAGAATAGTGCAAAGCTGAATTTAATGCATAGAAGAAAATAAGAAATAAGTAGATTACCTAAAACGAGTGCATCAAGACTTGTGAAACTCTATGTTTAATATTTCAGTTATCATAGTGAAGATTTCTTTTGAATAGTGTTAAAGTAATAGTTAACTACAGTTTTAAGTGTGCCTATAGTAAATCCAGTGTGTAAAAGGTGTAACAAGGGTAAGAGCATTCCTTTTTGTATTTCAGTGTGAAGAAATAAGAGTTAGCTCCGCCTGATATATCTTAATATTAACTGTGGTGTTCTACTAAAAATAGCCAGAAAAGAGCTTTAAAACGTTTCCGTTTCCCCCTTGAAATGATAACTGCCTCATAATGAAATTAAGTGTTTGTTGACTAAGAGAGAATTAGAAAATTCTACCTTAAGAATAATTACTGTAAGATTCTGGAACATTGAACTGTGTGAACCATTTTCAATTATACGGAAGAATATAAAATTGACAGCTGAATGTTTAATGCCTAATGTTTTTTGTTTGTTATGAGTATTTGAACTAAGTTGATGTATAAAAGAATTGAATTATCTCATTGAATAGAGATAAGTTGTAATAATAGTATTTAAGCGTTGGAGAATAAGATCTGTAAATTTAACTTCAATCTTTAAACCAAACTGAGAGGCTATTAGTGTCTTAGAGATATTTGAAATATTGTTCAATTAGATTATCTTGCTTAGAAAATTATGCTTAAATGTACATGTTCTATAACCCTGTATTAAATGTTTATTTCATTGAATTCAATTTGTTGTTTGCCTGATTTTTCTTCATCTGCACCGCTCATAAAAATTTATCGGACCTTGCAGAAGCCTTAAATGATAATATTAACCTCGGCCTGTATAAAATGAGATTGCACAAGTTAGTTGATGATTGATTCCTCTGTATTATATAGACTAATCTGAATATAGGGTGGCACAGTATAATATAAATTTCCTTATATTCGGATCAGTATCAATCAGCATATAACAAAATAAAAACAGAATTTAAAGAAATAAGAATAGATCCAACTAACCAACATAAATGGATCAATTAGCTAGATGGACGACACAACAGTAGGAAGGGGTTTAAGTGCTATAGTCACTTAAACCAGTGCTTCACAAACTTATGGATGCCAAGGCCCCTTTTGAAAAATTAAAATATTTCACGGCCCCATCGGGAAAAAAATCATAATACAGACATATTATTATAATATTTATTGTTTTTATATTCAATACAATTTATATTCAAGATTTTGCGTTTGTAATCTTTTTTGTGCTTCTTATCAACACCTTTGAAATGAAACTTATATGAATAAGCATATATTTACTAATATTCATTAAGCGTCGAAATACGCTGGGAGCAACATTTGTGAACCAACACCAATGTGTGATTTTTTTTCCATTAAAATATAAAAAAGAACAAAACAGAAATAATAAATAATAAAAATTAAATATGTTCCTTTTAAGATTAAATAAAAAATCTACTTAGTCTTAAAACATTTTAAATTTGATTTCATTATTTCACAGCCCCACGGTTTGGGAAGCACTGACAAACAGAATGGGAGAAGAAAGATTAGCAAAACAAGTGTTCTCTACCAGGTTGGCAAGAAAAAGACCCACACGAACACAAAGATATAGGTGGATTGATACAGTAAAAAGTGCCTTAGAAGAGAGAAATATAAGAGCTGATAATGTTGGAGTCTTGACAGGTAACAGATTGATTTGGAGGAAAATTATGGATAGGAAGTTAGTAATGATGTAAGTTTTTCATGTAGTACTATCATATCCTCCTTGAGGGTACATATCAGGAATTTGATGATGATGACTAATTTCTCTCTTATTCTATATAAATTTATTCCGATGACTTCCTATCATACCAGCTTCGTTGATTAATGCATTAGTTATATGTTTAGCAGTGTATTATTATTATAATACAAGTATTTTCATGTTGTCAGAAAAACTCATTGTGGGAGAACTATTATTCATGCAATACCTATCAGGTATCGCATGAATAAATGCATGTTCAGGTTAGGTGAATTCTTCAAAGTCATTGCTAACTCATAAAATAATCTTTCAGATCTGTAACGAATCCTAAATAGCACATTCGTTTTCTTGCACCTTATCCTGTGTGAAGGAGTGTCCAAAGCATGATTAAAAGATCTTCCATTTTTCTGTTATAATCTTCTTGATCCATGATAACTGTTGAATTTTCTTTATCAGCTTTTGGAAATAATATTTTTATTCTTATATAACTTTTTAAGGCAGTTATTTCATTACATGGTATATTGCATTTTGGTGGTTTAGCTTTGTTTAGAATATTTGCTATATCTAAACACACATTACTGGCCATTGCACACAGAAGATCGTAGCTGCCCCTAGATGGGGCATCTACGATCTCTATGTCAGAGGTACATCAGAAAAGTTAGCAAAGTACTGATGAAACATGGTCTTTGCACCACTTTCAAACCTTATGTAAAACTAGCAACTCTGATCTGCTCATCTAAGGATACTTCACCCTTTAGCACACCCAGGAGTGTACGAAGTTCCCGTGACTGTGACTTGGCCTACTATGGACAAACAGGAAGATCAGTTAACATTTGTCTGGAAAACATGAAAAACACATTCGCCACTATTACTATGGCAAGTCAGGACTGGCAGACCACGTTTTGGACACTGCTTCACACAGGATTAGATGGACGAAAACGAATGTGCTATTTAGGAGTCGTTACAGATCTGAAAGATTATTTTTTGAGTCAGCAATAGTTAGAATTCCCCTAACCTGAACAAATATGGTTGCATTAATTTGCCAAAAATTTTTGAGACTGTCATGCTAAAAGCAACTCTCACATAGCTGTAATTTTTTTTTTTTTTACGACATTAGAGGGTACCAAAATAGGACTCTAGATCTTTTGTCCACTGCAATTGTATTGCTTTACTTACTCATTGTCATGCATACAAGTGTTGTGCTCTGATGATGATGCTGATTTGAAATTCAGGAAAAGATAAGCAGTTAATAAATCATCTTTTGATTAAATTGTTTGGTGTTGTTAATACCGTTAAAAATTAAGTCAAAAATAACCATCAACACCTAAGCTTATCTGTTAGATGTCTCCCCCATCCTTTTCACCTACTAGCTGGTTTTTGAAGCCCAAACCTTCAATCTATTCTCACAGAGTATTCTACAGACCTGTCGCAATCTTCATCACTCACTTCTGGATCCTCTTTACCACACCTTCATCCCCACAAAATTCAGGTGACTAGATCTGAATGCAGTGATCCAGGTATGGCCTTATTAAAGCCTTATAAAAGGAGAATAACCACCATATAACCTGATGTGCTGTTTTGCCAACTTTGCAATATGCCATCTAAACTTCAACTCCCTGTACACAGTCCCCCTCAAATATCCTTGGCCTCAATTTCCATAGTTCAAATTCCATCAATACAGTACACAGCTTGCGATCTTCTATCCTTCCCAAAGTGCATCACTTTACACTTGGCTACATTAAAGTGACAGTCACTTATCTCTGACCATACTAGAAGTCTGTCATCCTGCAAGATCTCTACATCTTCATTAACTATCACCAGCTTTGCATTAACCAAACTGAAAATTTCCATTCAACTCATTCCTCTTTCAGCAATGTGCAAATTAAAGCAGAGGAACTAACACTGAGTCCTGCAGTACCACTATTCACCTACCTTCTCCTGGACTCAACTCATCCATAAATCACTATCTTTCCATCAGCTACTCTCTTAGCCAAACTAATGTAATAATCAAAGCACTCCAGAATCAAGGAATTCCTGGAGAATATACGGACATCCTCCAGGCAATATACCTCACTGCAACAGCAACACTCCAACTTCACACGAGTAACAATAAAATATCAATTGAAAAAGTGTCCGACAAGGAGACTCTCTATCACCCAAAATCTTTACAGCAGTCCTTCAAGAAAAATTTAATAATATAAACTGGACAAACCTTGGTATAAAAATTAATAACAGAAACTTAACATACCTAAAATATGCAGATGATATAATTTTTGTAAACACTCCAGAAGACCTTAATATAATGATAGAAGACCTATATCATAAAAGCAGAAAAGTCGTCTAAAGATAAACAGAGAAAAAACTAAAATCATGTTTAATCATTTTGTAACACTAAAAAACATAATAATAGAAAACAATTTCTTAGAAAGAGTCTCTTCATATACATACTTAGGTCATCTCCTTGATCTAAACTGTGGGCTCCAAAAGGAAATAAATGGGAGAGTTCAACTTGCCTGGAGTGCATTCAGAAAATTGAAAAGCATTTTTCAAAATAATGATGTCCCACTCTGTTTAAAAAGGAAGACATTTAACCAGCGTATAATTCGAGTAATTTCATATGGTTGTGAAACTTGGTCGCTGATAAAAGCACTGGCAAATAAATTAACAACTCAAAGAAAAATGGAGAGGTTGATGCTAGTCATCACATTAAAAGATAAGAAGCGAAACACTTGGATAAGAAGCCAGACTCGGCATCGCTGATATCATTCTTCACCACAAGCAACTAAAATGGAAATGGGCTAGACATATATCCAGAAGAGAAGATGAGCGATGGACCACCATAGTAACGGGATTCCTAAAGAAGGGAAACGAGGCTGAAGGACATCCTAAAAGAAGTTGGAGTGATGAATTGTCAAATTTGTTGGGGAAAATTCAACCATTGTCAAGAACAGAGAAAGGTGGAAAGAACTGGAGGCTTTCATCCAGCAGTGGACAGAAAATGGCTGAAAAGAAGAAGACTCTCTTAGCCAAACCACCAACTTCATATCCATTCCCATTTGCTCCTCTTGTCAAATGTCTCTGCAAGGTGTCCAGCAGTATCACTGAATGTCTATTGCCTTTATCCAACTCAAAATTCACTGTTATGAAAAGCAAGCAGACTACTAACAATACCCTTTTTAAAATCATGTTTTCCTTTTAAAGTATCACATGCCTGTCCACCCAGTCTTGAATTGTCTTTTACCATTGCCTCCAATACCTTAACAACCACTCAAGATACTGACTGGCCAAAATTCTACTTGCTTTACAGTAGCCTTTATGCAATGGAGTTATTCCTGTCTTCTTTCTACTACATTGGGACTTCCCAGAAGTTAAATTAATCAGCTGGGCCAGAAGAGGTGCTAATGCCCTTGCACATTCTCATAACACAAGGGCTGATATAACCATGTAATCTCATGGTAGTGTTTGCATTAAGGTTCTGCAATACCGTAAGTAGCTTCGATTCATCAACTTCTATTCTCCCACCAGTCAATGTCACATCTGGCACTGCAAAACCACCACCTGGATGTTACACACTTGCAAAATGATCACGCACTAACTCAACTATTTCAAATGCTTCTGCCATTCACTCTTTTACTCGCCACACTGTGAAAGAATTCTAGGATTTCTTTTGGTCTCATCAGATGGCTTCCTCTCATAATTAGCTTTGGCCTTCCTTACCATACAGGTCACTTCTTCCTTGTACTGCTCATTGGCATGTTGATCACCTATTCCTTTATATTCCTTCAACTTTTCTCTTCTGCAACTCTTGTTTCATGATGCTATTCATTCATCTAACTCCTACTTGATTTATCCTCCTATTCTGGACCTAATCTGACACTGCTTTCTTTCAACATCTGACCATTTCCCATTCACTGCCAATGTTTCTTCTCTCTCCAAATTCTTAAGCTATGGTACCTCAGTTTGTCAAAATCACCTACTTTATAATTCACATATACCTCTCCCTTGCCTTTCTTAACAAAAAATTTTGCATATCTGGCAATCTTCCAAGTCAAGACCACTTGATCGCTTTTCCTAAGTAGAAGCAAAACGACTAGATTGGTCACACTGTTAAGTTCTCTGATACCCATAACCAGCACTCTCGAACCTCATTTCCGCTTCATTAGATGCTATCTCAGGTAATTATCTCTCAAGTAGCTGTCTAAATTTCATTTCCTTCCCTTCCTGTGACCCCTCTTTCTTCTAATCTGTTTCCATAGTTGAAACCACCACCCACCATAACAATATAATTACTCATCCTATGCATCAGCTGCATGCACTGAAGACACATCAAGTTGAAGCTGCAAGAAGCACGCAAGCTGATTTGCAATGCATGCCATCTACATTCTCCATTATATCCACTGGCCTACAGCAGCAACCAACTAAATACTTCAACCATAGAACACTTGTTTCGCTAATCTTTCCTCTCCCATTCTGTTTAAGTGACCACACCACCTGAGATTAGCTCTGCTAACACATTCCTAGATGTTAACAATGTCAAGTTCTTTCCTAATATCCTCATTTTCAATATGATATTGCCATTGATGCCACCTGTTCATGCCCCTAATCTTTCTCAGGACACTCACATCTGCAGTCTCTAGTCTTTATTCAAGCGTTTTATTTTCTAACCCAGCCATAAGTTAAAATTGGTTTGAACGCTGTCTTGTATACACCTAATTTAGGTGTATACAAGACAGTAATTAGTGTTTTGACTAATTTCTTTCTTTCTTATTCCATATAAATTTATTCAGTTGACTTCCTACCATATCAGCTTTGTTGATTCTGTTGTCTATTTCCAAATTTAATTTAACGTCTTCATTAAAAATCGTGCCTAAGTAGCTGAAAAGTTTTACTTGTTCTATAGGTTTTTCATTCCCAATGCAGTTGATATTTTCCATGCTTCTGCCCATTTTCATTGTCTTTGTCTTGTTATTGCTGATCTTCATACCATATCTATTACAACAGTTATTCAATTTAATCAGGGAATCTTGCAGACTTGTAGCTGATTTATTTAGAAGTAAAACATCATCTGCATAAAGCAAAGAGCTGACATTAACATCTCCAATTTTGATATCGGATTTAATACCACTTTCCTTCATGATGTTATCCATATAGATAATGAATAACAGAAGGGGATAATGTATATCCTTGTCTGACACCAGATTTAACATTAAACCATCTTCCTTTATTTCCTTCAATTCTAACTGCTGACTTACAACCCAAACAAAAACCAAGTATTGCTTGATATAATGTCCCATTGACCATACAACTGTAGTGTTTTGAATAGCTTCTCTTTTGGCACCTTGTCATATGCCTTTTCAAGATCAACAAAACTTTAATACAGATCTTTGTTATATACCCATGATTTCCTAACTATTTGTCAAAGTGAAAATCTGATTCTGATAGCCTCTATTTGGCTTGCATTCAGCTGGTTCTTCACCAAGCTTCCTTTCCATAATTCTTCTCAACCGTTTCTCAAGTATACCTGCATAAATCTTACCAGCACTCTCAAAAGACCCTGTAACCTCTAGAGAGCACGTCCCCTGGGTATCATCTTGATAGCAAGGGAAGTGGCTTTCCCATGGTCCCCCCTATCTGGGTCTATTCTCTCTCTTCCCTCTTCTTTGAGGTAGGTCCCCCTTGCTCTTTAATCTTTCCTATATGGCATTCCTCACCCAACTCTTGTAACTCACGACCCTAATGCTATTAGAGTAATCAAGGGCTATGGGTCATTCTATTTCTATCTCTACTCTTTAAAATTCTCTCCTACCACTTTAAGGCAAGCTTGAAGGCCTCAAGATGGCAGTCCCGTCACCAAGCTAGACTGCAGATGGCCAGTAACCCTCTCAGTCAAAATTTTAACCCACTAAAAAGACTCATGAAGATAGTAAATGGACAGACTTTTTTGGTAACGAACCGGTTTGGAATAACGATTTGAGAAGAAAATTATTGAAAACAAAAAAAAAAAAAAAAAAAAAAAAAAAAGCAGAAATACGCCTATTTGAATATAGCCACTTGGAATGTAAGAAGTATCATACCACCACAAAATCATAGAACTGGACCAAGCACTAGAAAAAAGAAATGTAAAAATAGCAGTAATTACAGAATGTAAAAAAAGCAGAGAGGAACAGACGAAACTGAAAATTACATCTATATATATAGTGGGGTAAAAGCAGAAGAGAGAGCTAAATCTGGTGTAATGATCTTTCTACATAAATCTCTTAGAAACAATATAATCCAATACAACTTTTGGAGCGATAGAATAATAGAAATGAGAATTAAAATAGACAGAGGCTATATTGACAGTAATTGTAACTTATGCACCTGAAGAAGGAAAAAGAACTCAGAAAACTTCTACACCTAACTGCAGAACATATTAAATAAGACCAATCTTCTTCTAGTTGAATATCATCTACTAAGGATCACATTTTGGTAATAGGAGATCTCAACGCAGGAATTGGCAATAAACCAAACATAGGACCCATTGGAGAACTTAACTAATAGAAATGGAAATAGATTAAGAGATTTTACTATAAGCAATAACCTTAAAATAATGAACACCTTTTTCAAACATAAAGACATCCTCAGATACACCTGGGAAGCAAGATACACAAGCATTATTGATTACATAATCAGCAATATCAAAATGTCAGAAATGATAATAGATATAAGAGTATACAGAGGATCAGAAATAGAATCAGATCATTACTTTTTAATTGGAAAAATAAAATGGGAACCAAGATGGAAAACAATAAAAAAGCACAAGGAAAATAGAAATTTTGAATCCTTCAAAGTTAGACTTTTGGACAACAGTAGTATTAAAGACTTGTACCAAAAAAAGAATAAAGAACTGGATGACAAGTATAAAACAAAATCAGAAAATGGAAGAAAAATGGTCAAACCTAAAAAATCATAATTACAAAAGCTGCAAAAGAAAGTTTAGGAACAAAGAAAAAGTGGAAAAGAAAAAGAGGCCTTAGGGACTGGGATGATGAAATTAAATGCATTATTGAAGAAAAGAAAAAAAGCATATAAAAACTAGCTCAACCTAAAAACAATAGAATCAAAAATCAAATACAGCAGAAAAAAAAAAAAAAGCAATAGCAAAAGCAGCATGCAGGAGAATAAACAGATGGAACAATTTTGTAACAAAATTAGAGAGAGACTGTATACTCAAAAGACCTAATGCATATAAAATCCTCAAAGATCTAAGCAATAAATCTAGAGAAAAAGCAGATATTAATACAATTAAAATAGAAATATGGCAAATTTACTACTAAGATCTATGGTATGATGAAAACATTCAAAACAGAAAACCACCCTTTGTAAACATCTCGGATAACATTGCTCTAGAAGAATTAACAGAAGCATTAACCCAAAGCAAAACAGGAAAGACTCCAGGAGAAGACAATATAAACTTGGAACTTATCAAATATGCAGGACTTGAATTCTCACTCAGGTTACTTAACTTTTATAATATGATCTGGAAAGAAGGAAAATGCCCACAAGATTGGACCAAAGCAATAGTTATCACCAAAAAAAGGACACAAATCTGATTGTAACAATTATCATGGAATCAACTTACTTAGTACCTGTTATAAAGTATATGCAAAAATCTTAGCATATAAACTTAAACGTATAGTAGACCCAAAATTAATAGAAGAACAAAATGGATTCAGAAAAAGCAGGTCTTGCATAGACTCTGCATTTACGTTAAAATTATTAATTGAAAAACACAGAGAAATGAACATAGAAACATGCATAGCTTTTATAGATTACACCAAAGCATTTGATAAAATTATCAGAGAAAAACTATGGGAAATCCTAGAAGAATATGAAATACCAAACCAACTCTTTAGAGCCTTATATAATACATATCAAGATAATAAAATATCTGTGAAGTTCAATAATTCAACATCGAGCTGGAAACCAATAAATCGAGGAGTACATCAGGGTTGCCCTCTCTCACCGGTTTTATTTAATATATTCATATATAAAATCATAAAAGAATGGAAGATAGCTAATGAAGGAGGATTCAAGATAAACCATAACACCAGATTAGCTAATCTTCTTTTTGCTGATGACCAAATAATCCTTGGAAACAATGAAGATGAACTACAAAAATCATTATGCAGTCTAAATAGTCTGATAAAAACATATGGTATGGAAATATCAACAGACAAAAAAAAGTCATGGCCTTCAAAGGTGCTAATCCAATAAACAGCAAAATAGTAATAAACAACAAAATAATAGAGCAAGTAAATACATTCAAATATTTAGGTTGCACAATGTCATATGAAAATGAAGCTGATGTAGAACCAAAGATATCAAACTTTTAAGTAACAGGCATTATAAATAAAATTTTTAAACCCAATTATGTACAAAAACAGAAATGAATAAGAATCTATAATACAGTAGCTTACTTTATGGCAGTGAGATATGGACAATAAAAAAAAGCAGATGAAAGAAGAATTGAATCATCCGAAATGAAATTTCTGCGCAGAACTGAAAGAGTCACAATAATGGACAAAATGAAAAGCAGCGAAATCAGAAAAAACTTGGAATTACAACCTCCATAAATGAAACAGTTGTTTGCTATAGAGAAAAATGGAAAGAACACATACTGAGAATGAATAAAAGCAGAATACCTAAACAAATTCTAAATAACCACCAAAATGTACTCGATGCAGAGGAAGACCCTTAAAAAGATGGAATTTAGTCCGGAACAGGCCACTTGGCCTATAAGCCTGGAAAAGGAAGAAGATCTTACCAGCAACGCTCAGTAGGGAAATACCTCTGCAATTATCACATTCAGTTTTATTTCCCTTTTTACAAGGTGTTCGGGATAAATTTGACAGTTTCGTAAGGAAAAAGAAAATCTTCTTTGTATCTATTAAATTTAATGAATTGACAAAAAAACATTACAGGCAGAGTTAATTACAATACTATCAACAAGATTTACTCAAAATAACCACCATTAGCATCGATCACAGCTTCAATTCTGCTTCGGAACCTCGAACAAGCTGATGCTACAGTCTCCCTGGGAAGGGCCGCAAAAACTGTTTTAATTTTATCCATTAACTGGGCTTTTGTATTACTGGAAGTGCGATTGGTGTCTTTTTCAACTGCGCCCCATACAAAATAATCCATGGGGTTAAGGTCTGGGGAGTTTGGAGGCCAAACATTTGGACTGGTGAAGTCGTAGAAATTTTCAGACAACCATTTTTGACTTTTCCCAGAGGTGTGGCAAGGGGCCGAATCCTGCTGCCATACATACGGCCTACCATTGGCTACCCTTGTTATCCAGGGCTTGACTACAGTTAGCAACTCCACGAACAAAGCCCGAATTCCAATGCCAGGGTTCTTCAACACCTGTTCCTGCAGATTTGCGAGGAATTCTGCTGTACGAACGCAATCAGATCGTCTGCTAGGGATCTTTCTTCTTGCTACATCCTCGTAGTCACCATTGCAAGTCTCTAGTTCATGCCTGATTGTTTTTACTGTATTCAGGGAGCATTGGGCAGCAGTCGTAATATCCTTATTTTGATGGCGGGCACGAATCATCATGATACAAGTTATTCTCTTCCATGATTCAGGTGGGTTCCAGCTATCCATCCTTTCTGACATCTTGTATATGAATGAAGAAGGGTCCAAACTTTTAAATGAAGAGAAGTGTGTGTTAATACATGTAACTTACGGAAAAATATAATTAATTATAAATATGTCAAATTTATCCCGAACACCCTGTATATGTGGATACTATGAGAGCTCCAATCAAATCATCTGGAATTCATCCCTCTGTCCAGGTCTTCTGAACTGTGCAGTGCAGCCACTGTAACTCCATACTTGAGCATTTCTAGTCGAATATCATCTACTCCAGATGCTTTTTCACATTTCAGGCTTTTGATGGCTTTTTCTACTTCAAGTATTGATATGTATTCCTGACTGCATGCCTGGTCTGTGTTTTTTACCACTGTGCTGTCGCTGATTATTTCATTTAGCAATTTTTTGAAGTAATTACTCCATACATTAAGGATATCTTTTTCTCCAGTTTTCATGTCACCTTTATCATCTCTAATTCTTTTTACATTTTTCCTCCATTTCTGAGCTTCAACAACTTCCAGAATATCTTGCTACCTTCTTGATATTTATTTTCTATATTCTTACCAAAGTCTTCCATGACTTTTGTTTAGCTAGTTTTAACCAGTGTTTAGCTTTCTTACATTACCTCACTACATGCCTCTCTAGCTGAATCAATTAATGTTTTCTTCAGGGCTTGACAATGAATCTTCAAGGTTTGGAACTCTTTCATTTTATTTTGAATAATGTTTGTGTATTTTAGTCTACAGTTCACATTTGAGAGCTTTTAAAACTTTCTATGTTCTATCTCACACCAGATAGCCTGAAACAAACTGCCCTCTGCATCCCTCCCAGTCCTCCTCATGTACTTCTACTCTTTTTCTTCAATTCTTCTGCTATCATTAGCAAAGCCTTTCTCTTTGAAAATATTATATCCCTTGCAGTCCATTTCTATATCATACTCAATTCTCAACCAATTCTCACTAACATCTGGCCAAGCTCAGCTAACCAATGCCAAAAAGTCCTTATTCCTTTCCGAACACTTCTGACATCAGCATACATTAACTACATTTACCCTTCATCCTGCAACCTCCCTTACATAAGTTCTTGTGTTGATTATCATGCTAGCGTTAACAACCTAGTGAGCTACTTTCAGCATCATGTGTTCACTCCCGTTTGCCTCTCAGTTGCCTAGACCCACTTCAACCACACCTCTCTAAACATTCAGCTTCACCAGACTGTACAATTCCAAACTCACTGAACAATACTCTCAAGACACTTAATTCAGAATCCATTCAAACACAAACCATCAGTCCGTATAAGTCCTTCCTTCCATCAGATTCACTCTACACATCCAAAAATTCCACACAATTCCTCCTACACAACTTGTGTCCTGACTCATTCATAATCATCGCTCTGTCTCATATCATCTCTATCAAGAACAAGGCAGGGCTATGATTTTACTTTCTCATTCTTATTTGCTTGTACAAGGAATGCTTTCGCATCTTGCATACCACTTGTCACCTGCTAGATCATACCAGCCAAAATAATTTCTTTTAACTTCCTTCTTTGCATCCTTCTAGCACTGTTAATATCCTTAATCTTAACTCCCTCTTATTATGGAATCACCATACAAAATTAGATCGCTGTCATTCCCTTTTACTCTTTTACACTCCTCTCCCTTCTGAGTCATACCACAATCCAGGCATTTCTCACACCATTTACTTTTACATTTTGTTCTGGGGACAACTCCACTTAAGTATGCGTTCTCTCTCTTGTCTTCATTTGATCATTTTCATCATTTCATTCTTACTGTCTCTTACCAGATGCATTCTCGGCACGAACCTCACCATTCACAATTGAATTTTCTTGTATTCTGTCCTTCAACTCACAGTTATCATTCTTATTCTCCCCACACTTCTGGCACACACACTCTCGAAACACTTCCGACACATGCACGCTCACCAGTTTTGTTCTATTTCCATAAATCTTTCATTCTGTGAAGTGAATGCATTTTGCACACACTGCAGCTAACAACATCATGTGTGATGAACCACCTGCCATTGTTCTACACATCAGTGCCATGATGTACAACACGGTATACAATATAATAAAAAATAAAATAATAAAATTTAAATCACAGAAACAAGCAAACAACTCTTATAAGCAAGCACTCATTAAAATAATAATATAGATAAAAATGAATCAATTATGGCTAAATATTTTCAAGAACGTCTTTCAGTTCCAAAAATCTTGACTTGTAACATCTTATGCCCTCTATCTTGAATGTATTCACCTAGCTGGCTTGTTTTGTGTTATGAAAAACCTCAGTTTCTGGGAGTTGTTTTAGAATAACAGCATCAAAGTATAGTTATCCTGCAGACTTATCTGCAGCATTCTCTAATCTTTTCTTTCAGCAAGTCTTTTCATCTCTTCATAAGCATTTCCATCTTTCTTGATTTGGTGGTTATAAGCCTTCATCTACCAGTTTGTTTTTTCTTAGCTCTTTCCTACAAGTTTTCTTTTTTTTTATTATTATTATACTTTTTGTCTCAGGGTATGTCCAATTAACTTAGCTCTTTCCTTGATAGTGATTATTCTTCCTTGGCTATAACCAATACTTCCTTACTGTCCACTCATGGAATCTTACAGAGCCTCCTATTAATCCATATAAAACCATGCTCCATGTTACTTTTCATAAGGAAATTACTTATTTGGATATCTTAATTAGAAAGAGAGAGAGCGAGAGAGAGAGCGCATGTGGAGCCTCCATAGCTCAGTCAATAGAGACAAAGCCCTTTGGTTGGAAAGAAGGAACCTTTATCTGGTCTCTTTTGACTAATGATGAGTTGACTGGTCTCATATGGAGGTAGAGGGTTTTTTCATCCAGAAACTCTGGTTTTTCCATTCCACAGAACAAGCAAACTGGCTCCATGAACACACACACATCTATTATACACATAAAAATTGTCCCCCCCCCCCTACTCCAATGCCAGACTCTGTGACAAGCCAGCTGGGGTTTTCCTAGTCACATAATCATATATTGTTCACTGCATCTGATATATTCTAGTAATTATTTCTTTTTCACTTCTTCCACCTATAGTTCTCATTAAATATTTAGGTGAAGAAAGCTTATTTGTTCTGATTTCATCTAGCCCTTTAATTTGTTCATGTGTTTTCACTGCAGATCATAACCGTAATTTTATTTCCATTAATTTTTAAATTGCATGATTTTAAAGTGTTGCTTATTTCTTCGTGCACTTTTTGAATCTGCATTGTCAGTAAACCTGAACATATTAATAATGTCCCAATAGTAAGGCCCATGTAGCTCAGTGGAAGTGGCGTTTGCATTCTCTGTGCTAGGCTGCCCAAAGATAGACTTAATTAGTAGTTGAAGTCTAGTCACCAACCAGAGGAACTTTTTTACTCATGTATGGTACCAAAGTACTATAGGTTGATAAGCCAACCTCTCATGTATGGGCCCAACATAAATAATAATAACAACCTTTTTTCTAACCTTTGTTACTCCATTAATCTTCACTTCTATGTATGATGAAAATAGCAGGGATAACACATTTTCATCTTTCTTCTTTATTGATATTCGTTTCTTCATTTGTATTATTATAAGTGTTCATTATAATATATCTTGTAGAGATTTAATATAATAATTCTTCTAATGCAGAAATTAAGGTCTATATGTATTAACCAAGATGACTAAAAGTAAATTAATTATGGTATATAGGTCCAGTTCCAGTAACTAACAAGTATATACTATCTGCCTTAGCTAGAACTATATGCATCAGTCAGCGAATTAATTAGGATGATGATTCAAAGGGCTGCATGCAGTCACAAGGCTCATCGTGTGAGCTCACTCTAGAAAACAAAGTTTATCATACCACTTTGAAACCATTGACCGTTTGTGCTGTCACCATTCTATCAGGCAATGCACTTCAGGGTTCAACCATCCTACATGCAAACCACTTCTTATCCTCTTGCTCACAACTTCCTTTCATAACTTCTGGGGATGGCTCCTTGTCCTCACTCCTTCCCCCCTGTTCCAACAAATGAAAGATTTCCCCAGTGTCAGCCCTATAACTATCTCTCAACAGTTTAAAAGTCTCATCACCTCTCCTATCTACCAAACTCTGCAGTCCACATTCCTTCAGCCTATCCTCATAACTAATATTGCACAGTGCTGATCTTCGTTATCCACCTCTGCATCTTTCCACGGTTTCAAATCCTGGGGACCAAATTTGAGCACAATAGTACAGGTGTAGTCTAATCAGGGCTTTATACAATGGAATGAAAACTCTTATCTCTGTTCATAGAATCACCAGGAGTCGAAAATGACTCGATGGAACATAACACACACTTCTTGCACTTCTAAATCTTGAAGTATCAAAACCTACTTCTCCAGGATGAAATACCTCAATAGTGGACAAAGGAGTGGTGTTGTTCACTGAACAACTCCACTCCTTTGTCCTCTGCATCAGTTGCTCTATTCCCATTTTTATCTAATAATGTCATTCTTCCACCATCATTTCTCCTACTGGTCACACAATGAAAAAATTCATTAGGATTTTCTTTGGATCTCAGGGCCAATCTCTTCTCATATTCCAGTTTTGCCTTCCTTACCATACTAGTCACTCTCCTTGCATGAGTCTTATATTTACACCAAATTGTGTTCTCTTCTTCACTTGCGGTATACAACTTGTTATTGCTGCTAATAAATATTCCATCACAAGTTCCCAAGCACTGATGACATCTTGCCTTTCCAATTTCTCCATCCATGGAACTGGCCCAAGCTGATATCTAAGACTATTATAATCACCTGCCTCACATACATTCCTTTCTCTTTGATGCTCCTACATGCCTATTCATCTTCCAAGTCAAAACCACATGATCTCTCTCTCTCTCTCTCTCTCTAACCAAGGGCAGAGATGTTCTCATGCTATGGCCAAATCTAAAACTCTTGAACCTCATGTTCCTTCTACTACATGTTGCCCAAGAATTCCAGAAATTCCATTTCCTTACTACGACATGCAATTTCCTCTTCCCAATTTACACTGTAGTTAAAATTTCCCATAACAATCATTATTTTTTGCACTCACCAAGGAGCACTTCAGCAACATTGAGGACATCTAATGCAGTGTGAACTAGATTCTGAAGGAGGTTCCTGTTTAGTACTTCCACCGTGCCTTCTACCACCTGCACAGCAGATGTAAACGTTGTGTAGAGTTGGTGGGATATTATTTTGAATCTGTGTATTTGACAATTCTAAATATAGATTTTTTTTTTTATATATATATTTGTTGTCTCATTACTTAATGGACACACACTGCGTACATAGTTTCAGCTTACTAATAACGTAAACTGCATTGGCTAAGTTGCAAACAGGTAGCTGGCTAGTTCACCATGCAAACAGTGCATCACAAAATCGAGAAGTCCCAGCTGGTTCTCTGCATTCCTTATAGGCGTGTGGAAATATTGTGTTGTTTAAGCTTTGGCCTTTTAAAAGGCTTCAATTTCCAAACCCACACAGTGCACTAGCCAGTTGTACTTTTTTTTGGCAGACTGTGACCTGGGTAGGCATTCCATGTGCAACAATTTTTCTCTTTAAGATATTTATCTAAACAGTCAATCTAGGAATCAGTAATACATTCAGTTAACTATAACTTCAGTCTAAGTAATAGGTGATTTTTGTCACCCAGTGGCGAATTCTACATGCTTGCTAAGCAAGCTCATTAATTGAGAAAGAAGTAATATTTATTTGTTAATAAATGTATGCATTTATAAGCATTCCATTTAGGCTTTTAATTTTGTAGACAGAAGACGTTTTAAGCTTGCGCGGCAATAATTGAGCTTTGCGTTGTGTATTGAAGACTGACGCTAGTCAAGCTGCCTTGGCTTGCTCGGTTGTGGGGGCATCCAGGTCCTCGCTTCAGCACTGTGATTTCATGCACGCACATAGCCATTTCCGCTCCCTCCATATCATTTCACTCTGTTGCTTAAACACGGGCCATACGCAGTCAAAGTAGCTCAAGCTAGTGAACTTCAGCCTGCCTTTACAAGCGTGCGTGTTGCTTGGGAAAATTAAGTTACAACCAACTTTTTATGACGATGTTATTGACCAGTTCATAAAGAAGAACTATAGGGTAGAATTTGTATTCAAGTAGCTAAATTGAAAAAGATAGAATATCATTTGTAAAATAATGTTGTATTTGTATGATTAAATGTACATAATCTAATACCTTGTATAAGTACCTTGTACTTATACATTGTATAATACCTTGTACTTATACATTGTATAAGTACCGCATTATATGAGGTAACCCTCATATAATGCGGTACTTATACAATGCGGTCTAAAATTGTAATAACCCTTGTTGAACGCGGTACTTATAAAACACAGTCTACAAATTGTAGTAACCCTTTATCTTTTCATATGTTTTTCACCGTGCGACTTAAAAATCAAATTTTATCTTTGTTGAATTTGTGTCTGCCTGTATCTCGCATGTAATTATAAGTAGCAAATTTATATTAGGGGAAATACCCTTTAGCATGCATGTACTCAATTGTTTACAGTATAAAATGTTTATTGTTGAAAATTGTCCTCGTTTCTGCCAGAAAGTGCATTAAAAATCATAAGTGTGTTCATCTCAAGCTAAGCACTTTATTTTCTGGTGAGTTACATACAATATGTAATGCTTGCTTTTTTGTGTAAAAAATTATTTTTATATCAATGGCCTGCAAACTGCAACGAAAGGGAAAAACCAACATTGAAAACAAAATTAATTTCTTTCAAAGAAAAATATTCAAAATCTTGGGTAGGTTGAAAAATGGAGAAAAACCAGTTTTTGCAGGGACTTTGAATTTAAATGAATCAACAATTCGAACAATCAAACAAAATGAACATAAAATCCGAGAAAGTGTTTATTGCTGGGTCAACGATAAGTGCAAAGCGTGTTGCTCGTGTACGCAATATTCTAATGGAAAATTGGAGAAATCTTTAATGATTTCGATAGAAGATTGCACCTCAAAAGAAAATTCCTATGGATGGAAATCTTATTAAACAAAACACTCTCAAAGTTTATAAACATTTATAGTGCAGACCAGGTGTTCAATGCGGATGAATCCGGGTTATATTGGAAAAAAGTGCAAAAACGCACCTATATTTTGAAAAATGGAAGATCAGCTCCTGGATTCAAAGTTTCCAAAGATAGAATTACTCTACTGTTTTGTAGTAATGCATCAGGTGATTACATGACAAAACCAGTGTTTATTACCCAATCCTCAAATCCTCGTGCTATGAAAGATTAAAATATGCACTATTTTATTTTGCCTAAAACATTTATGCATTATGTGCAATGAAGTTTAAGTACAATTTATAATTTTTATACTATGTATTTGTTTCATAGTTTATGTTTTCTTAACTTACATGAATTACCTGAATTAAATAAAAATATTTTTTTGTTGGATGTCATTGTTGTTTATATAATTAAAAAAAAAAAAAAAAAAAAAACCTATTTCGGGACATAACCCTAGTTTTTCTATGTGATCTGAGACTCGCATAACGCGATTTATATAACGCGGCATTTCTGCGGAATCTAACATCCACGTTATACGAGGGTTACCTGTACATGGCTTTAAATGGTCAGTAATTCATTATTCCACTAATCAGACTTCAATCACACCTCTCATTCCCTGAATGATAACCAGAGCAAGCATGAATTTCAAGACCAGCATTCGCCCCTGTTGTCACCTAATGTGACACAACCACTTTATTTATTAAGAAACCTGAAGTGACTTGAAAAATCTGTTGTCTCTCTAGAGCAGGGTTTCTGAATTATCTAGCTCTCAGCCCATCTAGAGTACTAATGTGCTATAGGTTTACAGCTTTTCATGACTAGAAGTTAGGTGATAAGCTAAAAGAGTACTATTAAAAATAAAAATAAGAGCAGAGATCAGAATAAGGCGAATTCTTTCATTGAGGTATATGGGTACATTCATCTGGTTTTGTAAATGTTCCTCACGGTTTTGATTTTTGTTTTGTTTTTGATAGTCCATTACCTCACCTATATCTCAATTTCACTGAGGTATAGGTGAGCAAGAGGAATATGGGGAATTGAGCAAACTTGATGTTAATAAGGCTGCGGGACTTGATAATATATCACCATGTATTTTAAAGGAATGTACCAGGAAGTTGGCATCTGCCTTGACATGTTTGTTTAGTATGAGTCTTGCACCAGGTCAAGTTCCAAAAGAGTGGAAGGAGGACAAGATTGTGCCACTTCATAAGGAAGGTGAGAGAACTCAAGCATCAAATTAGGCCTATCTGTGTGTCAGATGTTGGAGAGGCTGGTGAAAACCAGGATCCAGAATTGGGTTGACAACAATGTTATTATCTTTGATAGACAGAACAGATTTGTTAAAGGAAGATCATGCTTTAGTAATCTACTTATTACAATAAAGTGACAGCTTCTTCGGACAGAGGAGAGGAATATAAAATAGTATACTTAGATTTTGCAAAGACTTTTGATAGATTGTTGCATGATAAGTTGATAGTCAAATTGGAGAAGATGGGTTAGATATTAGATTAGTGCAATGGATTGGATATTGGTCATCTGATAAGCATCAGCAAGTTGTGTAGGGGGGGATATCCCAGAAGAGGAAAGTCACCACTAGCGGTGTGCCTCAGGGATCTATTTTAGGGCCATTGCTTTTTAACCTAAGTTAATGATATTGGCAAAGATTTGGATGGGGATATTCAGTTGTTTGTAGATGATGCAAAGTTAGTTTGATCTATGAAGAGTAGAGAAGATTGTGGCCTTACAAGATGACTTGAATAGATTGAGTGAATGGGCACAGGAGTGGGGATGCCAGTTCATTGTTGCAAAATGTAAGGTTTTAAAATTTGGGAAACAAAGATGGGGATGTAGAATTTATGTTTGGTGGGGGGATATATTGTTGCAGGTGGAGGAAATAAGAGATTTTGGAGTGATGGTGGATAAGGATCTAAAATTTAGTGGACACATTGCCAAAATTGTGAGGACTACACAATGAATTCTGGGAATGATGCAGAGGAGACTGACTTGTAGAAGTAAGAAGAGTTTTGTTCCATTGTATAATGGCTTTGATTAGACCACACATGGACTACTGTGCACAGATAAGGTAATTTCTGATCTCTGGAATGTCAAATATGAGGAAAGATTGAAAAGATGTAATCTACAGAGTCTAGTGGATAGGAACAAGAGGGGTGATATGATAGAGACCTACAAATTAGTAAGGGGCTGGTATGGAATCAATGTTGATGATGTTTTACAGAAAACAGTGGGAGATCAATAGAGAACAAGAGGTTATCCCTGGAAGCTGTATAAGGAAGGTGTAACAAGAGAGTGTCTTGCATGCAGAGTTGTGAATGATTGGAATGCTTTGCCTGAGCGTGTGCATCTGCAGAGATTTTGAGTGTTTAAGGCACAGTATGATGAGCTATGTGTATGAGAAAAGGATCTCCTAGATGAGTCTTTGATTGCATGGGATCTTAGTATAATAATAATAATAATAAAGAAATTATAATACAGAATATTAATACATTAAATATCTAATGTGATAGTTAAAAGATGAAAGCACTATGAAAAATTTGTTTATTTCCTAAACAGGAAAAAAAAAGTGGCATTAAAGAACTTAGCAATAATTTTATTTACTGTTTTAGGGAAAAACATAATAGTGAGATGATGACTGTAAATCCAGCTGTTTATAATCAGCAGAAAATTTTGCTGAAGAGGGCAAAATTTTTTTATAACTCGTAGGGGGACCTCACCCCTACCAAGCACGTCCCTCGGGTGGCAGATGAGGGAAACCCAAACGGGCAGCTCCGAATAATGAATAAGGAGCCGTGGACCAAAGGTGCACTTCAGAACCATGGTCAAGCGAAGTGCTGTAGACCACTGTAGAGATGCCAGCAAGTAGAAGAAGAAAAAGACCCCCAGTCCTGCGCGGCTCTTTGCAATTCCACCAAGGTGGTGGTGAGAAATCTGCACGAGCAGGGGGTGCTAAGAATCCCGCAGAGGAAGGTAGACCACCATCTGGAAATTCAACACTAGAACTCTATCTTCTGACTCCCATATTGATTTCCTGCTTCAAGAACTGCAAAATGTAAAGTTTGATGTCCTCACTATTTGTGAAACCCAAAAAAGTTCTGAATTAACAGCAAAATGGAACAATGGCAACCAAATTTTCCTGAGAGCCTCAGATAACACTACAAGGGCTGGAGGAGTTGGCTTCATCATAAATGAAAAGCTAACTAAAAATATTATTTCTTGTATAATCCATTCTGAATGACTAGGAACACTAATATTAAAAATTGGAGAATCCATAACAATAAAAATAATAGTAGCCTACGCACCCACCTCAACAGATAACAAAGAAGAAATAGAAAATTGCTATGAACACTTACGAGAAACATTACTGAAAAAAACAACATACACAATACTGTGTAGAGATTTCAATGCAAAGATTGGTACAGGATTTATTGAAGAAAAATACATTGGACCATGGGGGAAAGGGGAAAGAAATGAACGAGGTGAACTCCTGGCAGAATTTATAGAAGCAGAAAGGCTGTACATTATGAATAGTTTCTTTAAAAAGAGAACTGAAAAAAGATGGACTTGGCCATATCCAAATGGATAGACAAGAAATGAAATTGATTTCATCCTGACAGATTGCAAAAGAATAATAAAAAATGTCAAAGTCATTGGGAAAACTTACTGCGACATTCATTCAGACCACCGTCCAATAAGAGCCACTCTCAAAATACATAAAAAAATGAAGAATGCATACGAGCACAGTCCAACCATAAAAAACGCTCAAAACAGATAAACCCAGAAGAATTTAGAAAAAAGGTGGAAGAAACCAACTGGAAATTAAAAAATGACATCGACGAAGATTTAACTAACTTTAACAATAAATTAATGAACTGCAAAGAAAGAACTTCATATGAACTTCCTCCTAAGACCAGGAAACGCCTATCAGCAAGAACAATAGAACTATTGAAGAAAAGAAGAATACTGAAAGACACAGGAAAAGATCGTCTAGAATATAAAATTATTTGTAAACAACTGAGGCAGAATATCAAAGACGACTATAACTATAGAACAACAAAATTGGCAGAAGCAGCTAGGCTCTGCAGTAGCCTAAAAAAAATAGAAAAAGAAATAAATCTAAAGCAACCACTACCGTCAGCCTTCATGGACAATCAAGGAAACAGACACACAAACAGAGGTGAAATGGAAAAAATAGTAAAATCATTTTATAAGAACCTTTACTCATCTAAACAAGTAATCACAGCTCCAGTACCAGACGAAAATTTGGAAAATCTGGAAATACCACCTGTCCTACCTGAAGAAATAAAAATCGCTATCCACCATATAAAAAATGACCGATCACCAGGAACTGACTGTATAAAATCTGATGAATTAAAAATGGGTGGACAAATACTCTTTAAAGCTCTAGCAGAAAGGTTTACCCGATATATACAATTAAGGAAAGTACCTACTGAATGCAAAACATCAAAGACCATAACTCTGCATAAAAAAGGTAATAAAGAAGACATCAGTAACTACAGACCTATCTATCTATTAGTGCACACATAAAATATTCGCCAGAATCATCCTAAACCGAATACAAACTTCCATCAATGAAAATAGCTGCAAAGAACAGGCTAGTTTCAAACAAGGCTTTTCAACAATAGATCACATTCAAACTATTACTCAGCTAACAGAAAGATGCAGAGAATACCAGATCCCACTTTGTCTTCTTTTTATAGATTTTAAAAAGGCATTTGACACTGTTGAGCATAATGCAGTATTCCAAGCTTTAATAGAACAAGGCATAGAATACATCCAACTCATAAAAGATATCTACAAAGAAAGCACAACAAATATCACCCTTTTCAATCACCCAATTAAAATTAACTTAAGTAGAAGAGTACGTCAGGTGATGTCTTATCACCTAATCTCTTCACATCTACTCTGGACAGCATCATTCGAAAACTTGACATGAAAGATGGAATAAACATTGATGGTGAAATATTAAATATCCTATTATTCACCGATGATGTGGTCACCCAAACTCCTAGAATCAATGCTGAATAACGTAAGCCAAAACTGCCAAAAAATTGGATTGGAAATACACCCTGACAAAACAAGATGGATGAAAAACAAATACTGTAAAGATCATACAATCACTCTAGAATCTCACACCATCGAAAAAGTTGAAGAATACATCTACCTCGGACAGTCCATAAATAATGATATATCAAATGAAATAGCAAGGAGAAAAAGAGCTGCTTGGATAGCCTTCAACAAAATAAAATCAACAATTACCAACCAAAACATAAATATAGACATAAGAGCCCATCTTTTCAATAGTCACATCTTACCAGCATTAACTTATGGCAGTGAAACATGGAACACAACTTTAAAAGAAGAACAAAGCTTAATAACAACTCAACGTGCAATAGAAAGAAGAATATGCAATATAAACAAAATAGACCACGTAAGACACACAGAAATCATGAAGAAGTCTGAACTCACAGATATAATAAAAACAATCTACAACAGCAAAAGAAGATGGGCAGGACATCTCACCAGAATGAGAGACAACAGATGGACAGTCAGAGTTACAAACTGGTATCCGAGAGATACCAAAAGGAAACCTGAAAGACCAGCCTTAAGTTGGGAAGACCCAATGATTAAGAAAGTTGGAAGAAAATGGAGAAGAAAAGCCCAAGACAGGAATAGCTGGACTCTTTACGACCTGCACTGAAACCACAGGTCCATCAAGGTAATTGAGGTAATTAAATGAAAAATAATAAAGACAGAGAACATGGAGTTTGAGGCTTGCATCATGCATATATAGTATATGCATTATGGAATATTTTTCTCCTCGTAGATATACAGAAACTGTGTATTTTTGTAGCTTTCTGGTGATTACTGAAGAATAATACTGCAGTATGTAATGATTATTTTTAAGTGTCTAGTCAGCAAGCATACCAAAAATGTGCTAATGGACAGTTTCCTATCAATTAAAATGCTTTTCATAATTTATGAATCAAAGTTCTTTACTAAAAAAAAAAAGATGAATTTATAGATAGCTTACATAATACTATTAAAAGTATAGATATTTAGTTTTCTACATGTATGTTCATTCCCCAACCTTTGTTGTGTCATTTCTATATCTTACCATGTACTGTCTCCTCTGCTATGTCCTCACTAGTCTTTTACATTTAATTATCTGTGTTCTCCTGAGGTCTAATTCTATAGCAGGATAGATGTAATTTTTAACTTGGGGGGGGGGGGGGGGAGGCAAAGGAACCGTCACTGGGTGATAACTTAATTGAACAAAACAAAAATCAAAACTGCGCAATATGAACAAAACTAGAAATAAAAATATGTAAGGACAGTGATAATTGTGTTGCATCAAAAGAGGATTAAGGCTGTTCTTTCAGTTTGGTTACATGCTTTCACAAAACAACTTTGGCTTTTATCACCATAGTAGCCTATTTTTTTTTTTTTTTTTTTCATTTTGTTATATCAAAATAACTTTGGAAAAAATAGGTTAAAATGATTTGCTATAAGATAAACATCAAGCAGAAAGCATGCAAAGTAAACCTTGAAAGAAATTTTTATACTTCTGCTGAATTTATAATTTTGCATTTTTGCCAAAATAAAAGTTTATATTATTTCTTAGACAATTTTCTTTGTCCAAAGCATAAAGCATTTGTGCTTTTATAAAATGCAGTTAAATTTTCAAACCTTTATGATAGAGATAACAGCAAATGGTCTGAAAAGCAAGTGCACTAACACCAGCCAACAGTTTTTCAATTTTCTATGCTGCAAATTTAGGGAGGGGAAAAAATTATATTTGGATAAGTTTCTTTGGACTTTAAGTATACCTCTTTAAAACTGAAGAGTACAGATTCTTTTGCTTTGATTGTACTCTGCTTGGAAATCTTACAGAAGTAATATTTGTTTTAAGGAATAACTACTTACTTCACCCAAATAGAAATCTACTACCTTGATTATATCATCATCTAATTATCATCTAACCTATTTCCAACCCCTTCCCCTATCTCTCACCACTTGGGAGTACTCCATATTTCTTTCTTAATGCTCTAGGATTTCTGCCTAAGTATTTACTAAATTTAAATTTTTTTTTCACCATGGTCCGTCCATCTTTGAGATAAGCCTTAAAATGTAGTTCAATCAAATTAACTAGATTTGAAGAACTTCTTTAATTCATGTATGAATTAAGATAATCTGAAGACGAGAAGAGTTGGGTTTTCATTTTCATGATCAATAGAATCATCAAGAACAGAGAAACCAAATTTGGCTGAGTGGTTAGTGTATCCGCTCTCCAGCCAAAAGGCTGTGGGTTCAAATCCTGCCACGGGCATGGATGTTCGCAATTGTCTGTGAAAATACTAGTGGTGGTGAGCAGTAGATGGCATTGATGTAGATGATGTGATTCGCTGTAGTTGGTAGATTGAGTGGTGGAGAGAAAGAGCTGTAGAGTAAGTGTCCTCCCTAGATGAGTCTTTGAACTCCCTTGAGGTGTCATGTAATAATAATAATATCCTTCTGATATTATTTGATAATGCTTCACCTTTTTTTTTTAGTCTACATTTTTCTTTTAGAGAAAGATAATATCTATAAGCAAAAAGGAGTCACACCCAGGGTAGCACATGCCTGGTTAACTGATTCTAAAAAAAACACCAGCTTGAAGAACTGTATCACATGTCATCTAATTCTACAAGTTTAAGTTTTCAAAACATTGAGTACATATGGCCTTAGCTGATACAAGTTCTAGCCCATCACTTTTCTCACACAGCTCTAGTGATTTCTCTTAATGATTTTGAAAGTGCGTGCATAGCAAATGGGTCATAAAATTAATACCATGCAAACAAAAAAAGTTTTCCACATCATATAGTGATATATAGTACAAGTATTTACAATACTACTTGCACCTGATCTAAGCCAACTTTTTGTTTTATTTTTTACATCAGTCACATTAGTAAAGTGCAAGGGTGCACATCATCTCCACTCTTATTCTTTATCTATATAGATCACATTATGAAAGAAAGTGGCATTAAACCTGATATCAAAACTGGTTATGTTAATCTCAGCTCTTTACTTTATGCAGATGATGTTATACTTTAAATAAAACTTGCAAAGATTTTCTGACTAAGTTGAATAACTGTTGCAATAAATTTGGTATGAAAATCAGCAATAAAAAGAAAGAACATAGGCAGAAAATTGAAAATATCAACTATATCATAAATGCAAGGTCTGGCAGAACTCGAATTTAGGATTGTTATGATGTGTCATCATAGTAATAGTTGATATTTACTTAATATGGTTTAACTCCTTTACTTAACTATCTTTTGAATAATTTGTCCTATCTCAGCAGCACCTATAATGTGCCTGTCTTTGTCTTACTATTATATACTTCAGCTCCTCAGATTATCACGTGTGCAAATCTGATCTACAAAGAGATTGTCTCAAGGTTAAGCCAACCCCTTAGTAACAACGCTTCTGAAGTTAACTTCTCTTGAGGTTCTGGGAAAATTTATTTGTTCCGCTACGCCACCCAGAACCCTTAGATTGGAAAAACTTCTGTCAAAAAGTGAACCTTCAGATAAGCACGTGGTTAATCTAATCTCTTTCTATGCTAAGTTATCAATTATCAATACCTTCTATAATCAACCATGTTTGCAGTCGTGGTCTTAACAATTACCTTCCGCTCTTATTAACAATTAATAAGAGCAAAAGGTTTATTTAACATAATGATCATCATACAGAATAAAGAACTTTCAATTATCACTATACTACTAGATTACAAAGTAAAATTAATCAATATGCATCACACAGTAATTAATACTACAAAAACATTATGTTCAAAGATTCAAGGCTCGCATTCTTAGATTATAAAACCAATAATGACTTTTAGGTGTTAATCAAGCTGTCTGGATTAGACATCTCTACAGCTCTTAAATATAGCTAGCAATTAACACAAGTACAATTATAATACATAGCACATATTGCTCACCTACTACGATTAAAATATCACAGTTCTGTCTTAATTTTTAGATAGTCTCAAAACTTTATGAAGGTCTATGATTCTTAAGTTACAATTACCTTCCTCTCTCACATTACTTGATTAAAGGTTTACTATACTGAACTCTAGGTTTCCTCATGTTTGTCTTTTTGATTCTTGGATTCCTTTCCTTCCCTCTATGTTAAGGCTAAAATTCCTGTCAGCTTAGGTTGGTCCTCATGGAGTCTGCATACCGATCATCTATGCCTAGAATATTCTTAGCACGAGGTGATTCTGCATCCATAAGGCATGCTACCTGGCTGCTATCTTTTCCGGGAGTTGCCCGGTGCTTCGAATGCCACTATTCAGTAGGGCTTGGAATCCGCGATCCCTCTAATCACGACCCGACACCTCAGACTTCTGCCACCAAGAGAGAACAGAGACTCCAGACAAAAAGTTCCTTGGGGGGGGGGGGGGGGGGGTTTCCAGCCCTTTTATATCAACCCCTACCGGGACTCCTTGTAACCCTAAATTTTCACCCGACATGTTATTCCTTTGCACTTGTGGGTCTTGCCTTTTAGTAGTGTCTTCCCTGAAAACTTAGGTCACCACGTAACCACTTAAGGCAACTTACTAATCCGGTGTCTTGCCCGCGTATTTTGACCTTATAATCTCAGTTAGTTATATGCAATTTACACAGTAATTCTTTTATATCAATTTAACAGAAAATATGTATATAACAAATTCATTGTCTAACATACAATTCAGTAGGTATTTTACACGGGAATATTCACAAGTTTTACACTAATTACGGTACCCAATATTTGTCCGGCTATATACAACTTATACTAAAATACAAGCATATCCTTTTCAAGGGTTTTAACTTGTCAAATTATGAATGAAACATTCCTTAGTGAATTGTATTCATTCACAATTTAACAGGATACAGTCTGCCAAGGTCTACCTATAGAACAAGTAAAACATTTTAGCTATTTAGGAACATTTTTAGTGAAAATGGCAAATCAAATATGGAAATAGACAACAGAATTAGTAAGGCTGGTATGGTAGGAAGCCAGCTGAATAAATGTATATGGAATAAGAGAGAAATTGGTCAAAATACTAAACTAGCTGTATATAAGACAGTGTTCAAACTAACTTATTTTAAATTTTAACTTATAGAACTGAGAGATGGGTTAGAAATAAAACATTTCATCAAAGACTTGAGCACACAGATATGAGAGTTTTGAGAAAGATTAGGAGAGTGAACAGATGGCATCAGTGGTAGTATCATATTAAAAATGAGGATATTAGTTAAGGACTTGCCATCATTAGTATTCAGGAATGTGTCAGCAGAGCTAATCTCAGATGATATTGTCATTTAAACAGAATGGAAGAGGAAAGAATTATTCAGCTGAAAGCAAGAGAAATTTCAGAAGTTTGTCCATAAAGGATCAAAAACTTATGTAATGCCAGCAGCTAAACAAGTGTCTTTGACAAGATGGCAAGAAAAAGACCCAGAGGAAGACCAAAATGTAGGTGGACTGATGCAGTAAAAAGCACCTTAGAAGACAGAAATATAAGATCTGATAATATTGGAATGTTGACAGATAACATGCTAATCTGGAGGAAAAGTATTGTTAGGAAGTTTGTAATGATGCAACTTTTCATGTAGTAGTACTATCATAATATCCTGTACACCCCCTAAAGGTACATATCAGGAATTTGATGCATTTATATGATTTGTCATAAGGAAATAAACTGTATGATACTCAAAAGATGCCTCAGAGTTTAAACCTTGTGAGAAAAAAAAAAGTTAATTTCTGCTACTTTCATTACAAAATCATTTTCTGCACTGTATTGTGAAATGAACATCACCATTATTTCAAGTACAAAACTAATATCAGTAAAGGTGGTTGGTGAGTGGAATGCATTGCCTGAATGTGTTGTGGATGTGGACACATTGAATCAGTTTAAGACGAGGTTGGATGATTACCTCCCACGATGAGTCTCTGACTCCATGGAGGTAGGGTGTTGATAATAATAATAATAATAATAATAATAATAATAATAAAATAGTGTCTAGGAAAATAAGTTGTTTTACTGTATTTTCAAGCATGCACAGGAATGAAGAGAACAACTTCAACTTAAACTTGAAGAAAACTTGCTTTTTAATTCATACAGAAATGAACCTAGTATAGTTGTGAATGATGAACTGTTTTATGTAAAACTCAGTGAGCTTACTGATATGGTTTTAGTAATTGATTCAAAGAATACTGCTATGACTTTCATATAGAAAGTGAAAATTAAATTATAAAAAAGCAAGATATGCAAAGTTTATTATGTATTCTGTGATATGGAATGTAGGAAGATTTAACTGATTTATGCTGCTGTTATACAAGTAGAAGTAATTTCTGTATCAACCTTCCTTCTGTATAAATCTAAAAGAATTATTCAGCTGAAAGCAAGAGAAATTTCAGAAGTTTGTCCATAAAGGATTAAAAACTTATGTAATGCCAGCAGCCAGCAAAGGTTGGTTGATTGGTAGAGCGTCTGCTATTAATGGCTCAACCAAAAAGTTAAACAAGTTTGAGCACAGTTAGTAGTTGGAAGGGTTCAATTGTTTGATGCTGTTGGCACACTCTCCCTCAATGAGTCTTTGGACTCCCTGGAAGTGTCACATAATAATAATAGAAAGGGGCAGCAAAGGTACAATCTGAAGTGTATTGTGGGTGGGTGTGTATTTGCATAGTTAAGTTATATTGATTTCATGTGGCATATTTCTGTGTGTTTTTCTGTAAATTAAAGATTTTTATTCAGAGTATACAATTCTCTTCAGCTGCTGCTCATAGTGGATCAGTTTCTGCATTGTGTCTCTTCTACAGATATTTCCACTGGCACTGTTCAACAGAACTAGAATCCATTATGCACCTCCTCCTATTATTGCTAAAACTACAGGAACATGAGGCAACAGCTTCCCAACATCTATTTGCATTTGAAATGCAGAATCACCAAACCTGTTTCTCTCAGTCATCTTTTACTTCATCTACCTCAGTTCTGTGGAACAGTTTGCAATATGAAGTATACTCCAAGGACTATAACCTTTCAGCTCTTTAAAAAAAAATATCAACAGATTACTTTGCTCTTGATCCCAGCCTATGCGCAGCATTTATATGCTGTAAGCCTTGCAGCTTGCATGTGAGAATGACAAGAAAAAACGTTTGAAGACTCAATATCTTAATGAGTTAAATGGTTAATGAAGATATCATAGAATATCATATCTGTTGATTTGTAATTTAGTTTTTTTAATGCTTTTTTTTATTTATTTATTTTAGAGTTGAGATAAACCACTCTGCATCAAAGGAATAATTTACTGATGGTGACAGGACTGCATGCACCAAAATAGAAAATGAACCCTCTAACAATACATATAAAAGGAAAAAAAGAGTATTATTACTTCCTGAAAAGATTCAGGAAGTAATAAAATTATTTCCTGTTCTTTTAAAATCACCAAAACTCAAGTAAATTATGCAAACCCAACACACTATATAACATTCCTATGATCCTAACCTAAACTCTAGCCCACCGTTAATACTATTCACTGTTAGCAATGTAAAGAATTATCTATTTCATATTTTAGACCAAAAATGCTACTTAATAGATCAGTCATAGCTAGTTTTGATGTGTCTGTTTGACAATTGTGCTCTTTAAAGACAATGGATCTCATCGAGACATCAGTAAATAATGTTCATTAAGGTTATTTTGAATATCACATCATCCTCAAAAAGGTATTGAAATACAATTTACAATATAACAATTAGCTTACCTAGCGAATGCAAAAAATGAATGAAATTCTTCTTCTGCAGCTTGTCCCACTTAAGTAGGGTCGCTATTGTTGGTGAGTCTCTTCTACATTCTCCTGTCTTGGGCTGTAATCGCATCCAAGTTCTTCACCCTCAAGTCCTCCTCTACCAGCTCCCTCCATCTCTTCTTTGGCTGCTCAAGCTTCCTCCTCCCCTGCACATCCACCTGCATGACCTTTCTTTCCACATACTCTTCCTCCCTCCTCATCACATGACCAATCCATCTCAATCTTGCCTCCTGTATCTTTGCTCCTAAGTTCGTAACTTTCACCCTTCCCCCTCACATAGTCATTTCTCAGACGATCCTTCCTGGTCACACCGCACATCCACCTAAACATTCTCATCTCTGCTACCTCCATCCTGTCGATGTTATTTTTTACTCAGGGCCACAGTTTCCATAGCATACGTCATAGCTGATCTCACTACTTCCTATAGATTTTGCTTTTGTATCCTGCATCCCACTTCCTTCTCAGCCTCTCCATCCTCTTCCACTGTTGAACCTAAGTATCTAAAGTCCCTAACCTTCCTGATGACATTTCCTTCCAGCTCCAGATCTGTCTCCTTGCTGCCATCCACTTTGCAATACATATACCGTCTTACTTCTGCTCAATCTCATACCTCTCTCTTCCAGTACTTTCCTCCATCTTTCAAAGTTTAACTGCCACTTCTCTTGATTCTGCACACAGCACAATGTCATCCGCATACAACATTGTCCAAGGCATGTTTTCTCTCACCTCCTCCGTCACCACCTCCATCACAATATTAAACAGTAATGGACTTAATACTGACCCTTGATGCAAGAAAACTGTCTCTCTCCCAGGCAGGTCCAAACTCTTGTTTTCACATTTCTGTACATCCCCTGCACCAACCTGACATACTTCTCTGGTACCTTCTTCTCCCTCAGACACCTCCAGACTTCTTGCCTTGGCACTCTATCATATTCTTTCTCCAGATCAATAAATGCCAGGTATAGCTCCCGTTGTTTCTCTCGATACTTTTCCATCATCTGCCGTAACTCAAAGATAGCAACTGTCGCTGATCGACCAGGCACTAAGCCAAATTTCTCCATTGCAGTCGCCACCTCTTTTCTCACTCTTCCATCAAGAACCCTTTTTAGATTTTCATTGTGTGGGACATCAACTTTATTCCTCTGTAATTCTCAGTCTTGTGCATCCCCCTTTACCCTAGTAGATGGGGACTAGAGTACTTTCCCCCTCCACTCCTTGGGTATATGTCCTGTTGGCCAACTTTTATGAACAGGTCCCACAGCAGGTCAATTCCCTCTTCTCCCAGTGCCTTCCATGCCTCCACTGGGATCCTGTTGGGGCCCACTGATTTTCCATCCTTCATCCTCTTCATGGCCTCCTTCACTTCCACTCTACTGATGTTCTGCACCATCCCCTCATAAGGCTGCCCATCTTCTGTGAGTCCTCACATTTTCCTCATTCAAAAGTCCTTCAAAGTATATTCTCCATCTGTTTCTTATATCCACATCTCTCCTTAATACTCTTCCTCTAGTTATTACTAGTTGTAATTTGTAGATTTACTTGAATTTAATGATATATTTGCATTCCTCTGTAATGTTTAGCCTAACGTCCCATAAACTAATTACAGGGGATCGTGGATGCCATATTTCTAAGAGGTTGAACTTACAAGTTCTGTGGTCATACTAGATTTATGGGCTCAACTACCATTTGAAATAAGAAAAACTTTAATAACATTAAAATTTTATGTTTACACTTTTACATTGAGGTCATCTTCGGGAATATTTACACACACACACACACACACACACACACACACACACACACACACACACCATTAAAGCAACTAGCACTGTACCATTATAAACTACATAATGTTTAAAACTAAAAAAATAAAAATCATATCAAAATTAATTAATAAATAATAACTGCATCAGCCAAACAGAAAATTCCTATTTTTGACATCTGGTTATGAAAAATTAATACAGAATATCAAGATTAAATGTAATGTATTTGATGATTGGTTGATTGTCAGGATTGTATAAGAGGACTGTCAGAAAATTTTGAGAGCATTTTTGTTTAAATTTGATTGCTTTATGAAGTCTCACAACAAGCCTCTCTAATTTTTCTTTCATACCAGGTTTTTGCCATACAAGAGTTTATGCTTTTCCAATCAACCTAGAATGTGACTGGAAAGGCCTGTTCCCCCCCCCACACACACACACACACAACACCACCACCACTTCTCTCTCTCACTAATATCTACTGTGTGTCTGGTTTCACTAATATACATAAATATATATAAAGGTTACATGCATTTCATTTGGTACACTTCTGGATATGCTGAATAAATATTTTCGTTTTAGGAGGTTTAAAGGTAACTGTATGTAGAACTTTAATACGAAAGATAGAATTTTAAGAAAATAGATAAATATAAGCTTTGCTGAAATTAGCATTTGTGTTATCTTTTTGTTCAGCATACATATCTATTTCTCAAAAAGATGGTTCTAATCCACTGTAGTTTTCTTTCGAGATCATTTTCATTAAAAAAATTGTTACTTTGATGAAATTTCTTATCTCTACTTTTTGTATTGAGTGGTGATAGGAGTCTATATGTACAAATTGATCAGTACATGTAGATTTGTGATATATGCTTAATGAGAGAATACAATGGAAGGCAAGTTATGAATGTATAAAACAATAGTAAGAAATTTTTGATACTCATAACTTTCCATCAGTCAGAGCTGTCTGTCTATCATTTGGTGTATATCACAAACCTAAATCTAGGAATGTCCGTGCAGTTAGCCTAGTGGCTATGCGCTTCACAACCATATGCCTGGGAAAGGAGCGTCCTAGGTTCGATTCCCGTCGACGATGTGAGGAGCATAAGGAGCATCCTCAGCCATAGCCAAGTTAGCCAGTCTTGGGCGTGGACAGCAGGGTTTTTCCCCCCAATTTATCTGGGGGTTTTCATCCAGCAAGCAGGCAAACTGGCCCCGTGAACATACACGGGGCCAGTTTGCCTGCCATAAATATCACTCTTAGGGGGATGCAGCAGAGGAGTGGTGAACTAGCTGCGTTAATATGCCAGTAACCCTTCATTATTATTATTATTATTATTCCTGATACCTCCAAGGAGTCTGAAGACTCATCGCAGGAGGACACCTACAACTGTCTCAACCACTACACCTAACCTCTACTACAAATCATCTCCATCAACGCCATCTACCGCCCACCTCCACCACCACCACTAGTATTTTTTGTCTGTAAATTACGTGTGTTCTGAAGGGCCAATTTGTCTATATGCGGGATGAAAAACCCAAGTTTCTGGGAGGAAAAACCCTGCTACCTCCATATGAGATCGGCTAACTCACCTTCGATTGAAATCATCCAGATAAAGATTCCTCCTGTCACGACGAGAATCGAAGTTAGGCCTATTCCGATCGAAGGGCACAATGTACTGCCATTCTTCCAATTGTGCTACGGAGGCGCCAATTAGGAGGGGACTCAACCCATCCTAGGACAGACGAGAAGGATAGGATAGGAAATCTAGGAATAAATATCCTCAAAAAAATTGCAATGGATTATAACCACCTTTGTGAGAACCTGATATAATTAAAAGAAAATTGACAATATAATGAACAAAAATATAACACATCAAATAACAATTTCAGCAAAGCTAATTTATCCCTTATATTAAAGGGATAATTGGAAATATATAAGTTGAAATCTAAGGAAGTACAACAAAAACTAGCTTCTTATAAACAAAACATTCAGCACACCCATGGATGTCCCCCCAGGTCCAGAAGTACACCAAATTAAATGCATACATAGCCTTCAGTACACATTGGTGAAACTGGATGCACAGTAGATATCAAAAACATTCACTTAAAACACCATGAGAAAACAGACCTTTTTGATCATGTCCTGGAGACATTCCACAGGAATGACTAGAAAAGCATAACTTTTGCATCATGCAGACAGTCTGGTATAAAAGAAAAGAAAATTTAAGAGGGCCATGAAACTTTTAGTCTTGACATCATATATTAATGTTTAATAACTGGAATGTCAAAAATAGGAACTTTAGCTGATGTAATTAATTATATTAACTTTAATTTGATTTTTTTATTTTTTTATTAGCATGAAAGGTCAGGCTGGGCAGGCTAATTAGTTTTAAACATTTTGCCCTCATATAGAATTTATTTGCGATAGGCCCAGCTGCTTCATGTGTAGGAGTAGTATAATAAAAACACAGCTTATAATGGTACAGTACTAGCTGCTTTTAATGTAGTGCATATATAGACGTATATATTTTTAATGATGACCTTAATGGAAAGGTCAAAATGTAGAATTTTAATATTATTAGATTTCTTTTTATCTCAAGCAGTAGTTGAGCCTATATATCTACAGTAGCATGAGTATGCCGTTCATTGTTCAATTTCACTAAATGAAATTTAAGTGTTATAAGTGTTGTTATATGGTGGTAAACCTGAAAATTCCAAAAATGTTGTTCCAAATATAACTATACCTACTGCAGTAGACATTACATTCTTTGTTTCCTTGGTACCTGATACTGTATCAAGATGTTGCATCATTTTGGAATGGTTACCTTATTCAGTTAAGGAGGGATAAGTATATTCATATTTTTAGTGAAATAGATTAGATAATCATCTAACATGTTAGGCAATACAGTGAAGTACTCTAGATGGAAATAGGGGTAACACGGCAAAATCTATAATGGAATTAATGCTGGTGAATGAACTTAAAATATTTAAGTGGTTAGTGAGATTTTTTTTTCCCCATAGAAAATCTTTAATGCCCTATGTTTTATACCATAAAGTCTACAGACTAAAAACTAAAATTTAGAAATATTTGCAGAGAGAAATTTTTTGCTTTACTAATAGGAAGTAAAGCAAAAACAGAATCTAAAAATTTACTATCAGAATAAGAGCTTACCATGTAACCTTGCTTTTTCTGCGTCACGGTCTCTTGATATTGATGAAGTAGACGAGATTCTTGCATTTTTTAATAATGCATTGTCACAGTCACCTAAAGCCATAACATTAATTTCATCAATAGATACCAGTCATCAACATATCTCCATAATCATGCAAGTATGCAAGCATTAAATTCATTTGTTCAATCACACCATACAAAGCATTCCACTTATCTACCCACAACTCTACTAAGGAGACTTTCACTAAACTTTCAAACAATATCCAGGATTTAAAATTGTAAGTTTGCAAATTATTTATGAGAAAACAAATTATTAAATATAACTGGATTATTAGTATAAAAAACAACAGATTATGGCCAGCAAGTTTCCCTATTCAAGGTAGTTTCATCAGGATTACTGGTACAAAAAAATTAACATAAATGCACTGAAGATAACTGTACAATGATGCATTAATTGAGCCATTAACAACAGAGAAATTTAAATATCATGTTGAATCTAATATTTGTAATTAGCTTTCTCACAATGCTTTTCAACGATTGTAAGTGAACTGAAGTATTACAAGATCTAATAAGCATTCGCATACGTCATGCAAAATCAATCTGATTCTGTTAAGTGTTCCATGGAAGTAATTTTACTACATTCATTAAATTCATCCTAAAAAGAACTGATGACTAATACCATCCCCATAAAAAAGGAGTGGAGCTAGAAGAGGAGTCTGAAGCATACCATGTTTCTGACAAGAGGCCAGATGCTTCCAAATTATAATTTTTATATTCGGGCAATAGAGATCAGAGAAGGAAAGAGTAGCTACATTAACAAAGGGAGATTGGACTACTCATTTGTATTTATCATCCAATAAAAGAGTCTACTAAAAAAGAAGCAGACAAATTTGATCATTAGACTGAATCAGGATAGCTGAAATATAAGAAAACTGTTATAGACTAAACACAAGAGTAGGAAATAAATCTCAGACATACAGAAATATTTTCAAAAAATTTGGGAAAAAAGTGCACAGCAAATATGGTTAAGAAAAGCAAAGCTAGTAATAATGAAATGTGATAGATTTCTATTCAGGACATGAATAACTAGTTACTAACATCTCAGGCCAACAAAGATTTACATAAATTCACAGAGAGAACACTCAACAAGGGAGAGTAACATCTTGTTGATAGATTGGTACATCTTCAGATTGGTTCAATACAAAAGCATAAAGAGGAGTCGATAGGAAGTGATGATTATATCGGTTTATTGGAGATAGAACAGTTTTCAGAAAAGCAAAATGTGGAAAGACAGCTAGAGAAGATTATATGACCAAAATGCTCGGATATGGAAGTATAAAATATGTACTGCATAATTCAGAAGGTCTAGTTAGCAGGTCTTGTTTCAGCAAACAGAAGAGCTCTCATTTATACATATCCATAAAAACGAAAAATAAAACTGTGAAATAAAACTGCTTGTGAAGATTATAGAATTTTCCCCATGAGTGTTCCAGGTAAGATTTATTATTGCATACTTAAAAATAAGGCTGGTGTAGCTCAGTGGAAGTGGCACTTGCATCCTCTGTGTTAGGCAGCCTGAAGATAGACTTATAGTTCAAGTCTAGTCGCTGAATAGAAGAACTTTTTCTAAGCCTTTCTTCAACCGGTTCCCAAGTTAGCTAATCTCTGGTACAAACAAGCGGGTTTTTTCTCGCGGAAACTTGGGTTTTTCATCCCGTAAACTCAAGAAAATCAACTGTAGAACCCACATTATTTCACATAATAACATATCCTGTTAGGGTTAGATACCAAGCACTTATGACAGCACTTATTTGCTGGTTTCTTCAACGGCGGTCACCTATTAATTAGTGATAGATGTGGGTCAACTATCTCTGGCCACCAGTGAAGACAAACTGCCCACTCAGTCTCCAAAGCTAGATAGGGTTAAAAGGTCTTGCCTACACCCTATAAAGGGAATAAAAAGGCATTAGATTATTATTTTTATTATTATACCTAAAAATAAGCTAAAAAGGTACAAGAGAAAACGGCAGAGAAGAATAAGTTTCAGGTTGAATAGAGGTCATTGGGTCAAGATTTTTTACTTTCAGACAAACAGTTGAGAATCATGGGAATACAAAAAGGATCTGTATATTTACTGTGCCAAGAAAAAAAGCATTTGAAAATACTACTATTATGTTAACTCTGCCTTCAAGATGTGGCCCATTTCAAAATGGCCACTAGCACTATCAGCAAGCAATCCAGCTGTTAGGGATACCTTTTGTGTAGTTGGAGGAAATGCCAACTAAACCTACTACGTGACTGGTGACTTTCATTGCCTGGTGAAACACTGCCATTTTGCTTATTGGGGAGCCCACAGTTGCTGATGCTAAGTTTGGTTCCCGGGTCCTGACTTCTGTACACCCAATTCCCTAACATGCAGCATGAGACTAATCCCTTCAACAACATGCTAAACATAGTGGGGATCCAGAGCTTCTCCATCAAGGGTAGAGCAGTAAAGCAAAGTAGAGTAGGACTGGTGGTAATGTCTAATCTTTAAAGGTACCTGTGGCATGATTATAAATAATAAATTACATGATAACTACAGTAATTAACTTTAATGAACTTTTTTAATGAACATCAGCCAAATCAGAATCTGAACAATTTCTCTCTCTCTCTCCCACTCCAAAAAAGTTTCGGAGATTCTTATCTTGTGTAACCATCAAAAATAGTTGTTTAATATTTTAATATTATTATTTATTAATACTAATTTCTAGCATGCAGCAACAGTTTTTAATGAGTAAACCACTGGCTGCTATATGTACTTTGTAATCTAGTTCCTTTGATTGCTTGTTTCTACATACTGATGATGTACTGTTATTTTCAGTATGAAATATCTTTACTTTCAATTCATTAAAGTTAATTACTGTAGTTATCATGTAATTCATTATTTACTGGTGGTAATGTGCTTAGGGGAACTTCCTAATCAGTTGGTGCATAATCTCCACTACCATCTGTGTCAGATCATGTCTAGAGGGAGGGAGGGAGGCTGTATAGTGGTATGTAGGGCTCTGTAAATTAATTTCACGTTATGGCATGGAGACCAGATGTGCACTGTATGGGTGGCATATATAAAAGTATCTCTCTGTACATTTTTACATCTTCAGTCCAATCATGACAAACTAATAGGTATAATTGTCACCAGTAAAAATAAAAAAATCCAAAAAAATTTAAAAATCTTAAACTTTCACATTCACTTCAATATTTGTGGCATAAACATCAACTGAAATTATGTGCACTATCACCTATAAACATACCAAAACAGATCTGTTTTTGACCAAACCCCAAATTAATATAACAAAACCACAGTCCTTAAATGTCTTAACTATACTCCCATTCCTTCTGCCACAAGAGCAGCACTTGTGCAATCTGATATCCCCTGCCATAGGGCAACTAATCTTGAATATTTTCTCTGACATTCTGTGGGTTAAGATTTGTCTCATCATGCATCATTCATCTGAGTCATTTTAATTTTTTCAAAGTCGTTTTAATTTCTTTGAATCCTGATTTCCCGAAATTAACTACCCTAACAAGTTATCTTCCTTGATGACTAATGTCCACAACTTCAAACTGGCTCACTTTTTCTAGTTTCACTGACGAGCTAAAAGAAATGCCGAGATGCTTGCTGTAAAAGCAAACTGTTCATCCAAACAGGATATCAATTCATCTCACTCATCCAATCTAGATCTTTTCTTAACCAGTTTTCCTTCCAAGTACACTCTTGAAGTGAGGTAACCTTTCCTCTTGGTAATTCAGATTATAACCTCATATAGCTTTCTAGCAGAATGCCCTCGCCTCAGACCATTCACAACCTCATATCTTTTGCAACTACAAGAATGCCAAAGTGGAGCGAAAGGAGTAGATCCAAGATTTTTACTCCTTTCCACTGTCATGCTACTTTTCTATTCTGGAATAAAGATCTTCATTCTCCACTTCATTAAAATTTTTCAGCCAGTATCCAAAGCCATAAGTTTAAGAGATGTGCCAGAGTAGATAAAAAGCAGCTTGAAAAAAAAATAATAAATAAATAAAATTTATACATAGCCTACACATTAATGTCAATAACACTTGCAAAACAAAGCTCATCCTTTTGATGGATGAGCTTCGTTGGACAAAAGAATGAACTAATAGCATGGGTGAAATATGTCGTCTATTGTAATGCATCTTACCTACGTGGCATTATTGCAACATTTAAAGGTAAGGTTACCTCCTGATATTATTCTTCTCATCCAACTATTGCACAGATGACCAGGGTAAATCACCTTTAACTTTACCTGAACATAGCATCACATACCGCCCTGTAGCCTTTCACATCAGAAGAATCTTGAACAACCTAGATACCACAAAAGGCTTCTGATCCTGATGGTATTTCACCAAATGTGCTCAAGAGATGAGCTCCTGAATACACCTGTCCTATCATCTCTAACACTAGGTTATATACTTGTCTAGCATCCAAGTAATAATATGGAAGCAGTCCCATATACAGCAGAATCAGTGCACTTCTTGCCAACATCACCGACCTCTGGACACATGCCATGGTAAGGTTGGGAGAAACTTCGATCTGATGTGCTTGACGTTTTCAAGGTATCTGATAAGGATTGACATCAAGAGCTTCTCAGCAAATTGCTGTTATGGTAACTAGATTTGCCAGTTTTCCCTGATCATTTGCTGTATTATCATTATCATCATAAACTCCATGAAGTCAGCAGAATCATTGTGAAACATCCACTTAACATTTACTGAATCTTCAATTACTTAATACTCCCAGCATTCAAAATGATATAGCGAAGTGTTCTCTCTCTTCGTATTTTATTAATGCAGATGTTCTTCAGGATTTGTTATTTCACTTAGTCTCACTCATATACATAAATAACCTTTTTTCAATGACCTTAAACACTATTCATAGTTTTCCATTCCCACTACTCATATGACAAACCTTGAAGTTCTCAAAACATTTGAAGCTCCAAGATCTACAAGTGCCCTACAGTGATCCCTATACCATCCTTCAATGGGGCAATGAGAATCCGATCACCTTTAATGCTTATGAAATACAACTTTTTTGCAAAAAAAAAAAAAAAAAGACCTTACTTCTTTCCACTTCCTGACACACATTTTACCTTTGTTAATGCTCATCTCAACAGTCAAGACCGACTTTTGCTTCTTGAATTGATACTTTCCTGACATAACCACATTACTTCCGTAGCATCCCTGGCTTAAAAAAATCTTTGCAACCTCTTTGTTGATGTTACTTTTCATCTATTCAGCTACTAACTCTGTACAAATCATGAATCCACCCAAACCTTGAAATAACACTGTCATATTTTTGGTGGTGCACCTAAGACCTAGTTAAAAAATTCTTGTTGCTGTTCAGAAGAAGGCAATTACAGTAACAGATGACATCTCTCAGAGACTCTCCAGGCAATTTCTGCATTCTCTCTCTCTTCTGCAAATATTACTATGGATTTGATGAAATTGTAATGTCAATATTAAACTATAAAGAACAACTTGAGAGCAGAAAATGTTTATTCTGACACTCATTTAGTTTCATGAAAAACACTGTTTCACATCTAGCATTACCTGTTTCTAGTTTAAAAAATTAAACTAGAAACAGGTAATGCCATTCCATTGTTAATTTCTTTTACCACTGAATTGATACTCACCAAACCTACTACTCTCATTGGTTTTTCATTTGTGACAACCTTTGTGAATCTTGTTTGGACCTTTTATAACATATCCTCATCACCATGAAACCCCCAAAATCTGTGCACAATAATCCATATCAGGCCTGATCACGGCCTTATACAATGGCATCATAACTCTTTATAATTCTGAACATCAGATTGACCGCATCTTTGCCATTATCCGATGTAATGACTTCACAATCTTCAAAACTTGTTCAATGTGGTCCCAGAATTTCAAGTCCCTCTCCACTACTACTCCCACATTTCTAATCTCCTCTATCTCTTTTAAAGATTCCCCACTAAGTGTATGCTCTACATCTCACTTGTTGCTTACCAAATTTCAAAACCTTACACTTTGCAATAGTGAACTGACAGTTCCATTTAACTGCCCATTCATGCAACCTATTAAAGTCCTCTGGTAAGGCCATAACTTCTGCTTGATGCATTGTTCACCCCAATTTTGCATATCTGCAAATCAAGTTTAACCCATTCCAATATCATTAATACATAAATTGAACAATAGTCCCAAAACTGACCTCTGCAGCACACCACTAGTGACCTTCCTCTTTCAGGATACTGCACCACCTATACAACTTTATGATACCTATTTGACACCCAGTCACCAATCTAATTCACTACTCTGTTATCCAATCCCATCCATTTCAGCTTATTTAACAGCTAGTGTGGCTGTCTATTAAAAAGCATTTGCAAAATCTAAGTATACCACTGTATTTGCATCCCTCTTTTCCAAGATATTTGTCACTTTGTTATAATACATAGTAAGTAAAATATGCTCTCCCTTTAACAAATCTATGCCAACAACCACAGAGAATACTGCTGTTATCAACCCATTTCTGTGTCCTAGTTCTCACCAATCTCTGTAGTACCTTCACCACAACTCGAGATATATAGATTGGCCTATAATTTATAGCCAAAGCCTTACCATCTTTATGCAATGGATTAATTTTATCTTCTTTCCACTCTCTTGGAACCTGTGCTGTTGTAAGACTTATTAAACAGGTATGCCAATTCTCTGGAATATTCCCTTAAGATGTGCAGTGATATGTCATCAAATCCCACCATCTTATTGACATCGAATTTATTTCCTCATACACCTGCTCACCAATACAATTAAGCCATCCTCTCCTATTTCCTCTATGCTCAAGTCTTGCATGATTTCACCCTGATGAGGATGAAACACCCTTATAAATCGATCACCGAGTACCTCAACAATTTCTTCTGTAGTAGTTACCATTCTACCATTTCCATCCATTAACATCATCTTACCATGATCATTCTTCCTTTTGCTTGCCAAATATCTAAAAAAACTCTAGGGTTTCTTCATCTGATTTGCTAATTTCTGCTCATGCTGCACTTTTGTTGTCCTTACTAACCATTGCTCTCCTGGTTTGCTCTTTATGCTCTTCATGTAACTGATTATTACTATTATTCGTCTCGTACTACCTCCAAAGTGCCTTCTTCCAGATTTCATGCTTAATACCCCTTCCCCCTCATTCATCCATTTTACACCTACTTAATTCAGCTTTTTTTACCTTCAGAATACATTCACATATTGATACTGTTATGTATTTCTTTGTCAGTTCCCAAGCACATTTATTTCCTTCCTACTCAACTCCTAATTCCATGCTATTGCATGCAAGGATCAAAGTTTTAGATCTGATCATTTCATCAGAGGATATAATTGTTTCATCAGAGGATATAATTGTTTGTGAGAGTGATCATGAAGTGATCATCTGAGTTGTGGCTAGCCATCTGCAGACTTCTGTGAGGAAGTATATGTGTGGCAGTACAGGGCTGATAATTATGACAAGCTGTCTCCTTAGTGACATGAAGTGATCATCTGAGTTGTGGCAGATGGCTAGCCACAACTCAGATGATCACTTCATGATCACTCTCACAAACTGGAAGAAGGTGAGAAATGTGCTCATAATTACATCCTCTGATGAAATGATCAGATCTGAAACTCAATCCTTGCATGTCCTTCTTTATATTCTGCCTGAGTCTCTCAAGAATTGAAGAAATTAATTTTCCTCATTCCCAAATGCTATCTCTACATTTCAATTTATATCATCATAATTAAAATTGCCCATAATAATCAGCCTTCCTTTGTTCACTAATCCAAGTTGTTTATACGTTTCTTCATCACCACCCTCCACATTTCCTGGCCTATTGCAACATCCAACTAAATATCTTCCTGTCAAACTCCACTTCACACCACAATATCTCATAACCTTTGCTACTATTTCCCTCTTTCATGTCTACTTTATGTGGACATAATCACCCTGCTATTATCAGCAAAACTCCCACTCCCTTCTTGTCTTGTCTATCCATGTGAAAAACACTGTACTCTTCCATTTCTATTCCTGTTAGGATATCATCTTCATTCAACCATGTTTCACTTATTCCAACAATTTTGGGGTGAATAAATTCAATCAGTGAAATCATTTCATCTCCCTTATTTCTGATACTCCTGGTATTTGTAAATAAGCAGAGCAGTTCACCTTTATGTCTATAACCAGTCCTACCCAAACCACTTGTTGGTCGCGATTGCTCTACACCTTCCCTTGCCCAATCACCTTAATCATATTTACCACATATTTGCTCAGTCTCAACTTCCCCATTCACATACCCATCTATCGAAATGCTACATAAAGGAAAACTTAAAATATTCAATCAAATGATTGAATGACTAAGAATAAAAGATACAAGAAGATTACACCAAATTCAAAATACAATCTTGTAGTTTGTATACAAAAAAGAAATGGAAAAAATCATCCAGAATTACTATAGTAAGTTCTACTCATCTACACAAAACATCACTCCAATAGAGTAAATCGAATATAAAGAAGCATCAAAAACACTGCCAGAAGAGGTAGAATATGCAATCAATCAGACGAAAATAAGAAGACCACCAAGGACAGATGAAATAACAGAGGATGTGAAGGTAGAAGGAAATATTCTTTATAAAGCTCTGTTCTTTATATTCTCCTTTTTTCCCTTTTTATGGATATTCCTCATCCATAAAAAGGGAAAAAAACAGAATAGTGACAACTATAGACCAATATAGTCCCTATATAATATGCACAAGAAACATACTAAATAATCAAAAATGCTATATGAAAATAACAGCAAAGAGCAAGCAGGATTTAAAGATTCTCCACAAATACATACAATAAACCAATTAACTGGAAAATGCAGAGAATATCATCCTCCACTTTGTCTGCTACTTATCAGTTTCAGAAAAACATTTGAGACAGTAGAACAATGTAATCAAAGCAATGAACAATCATAGATCAATACAAAACCCACATCACTTTTTAATAAATCCCTAGAATTACCTGTAGGAAGAGGAGTAAGAAAGGAAATTTGATCTCCTTCAACCTCTTTACAGCAACTTGAAAACATTCTCATAGGCTCAAACCTGGATGGAAGATTAAGTATAAATGGAGAGAATCATAAAATATTCCTGTTTGCTGATGATGTGGTTCTGATATCTTATCAACATTCTGAACTAGAAATAATGTTGAACGAAAGAGATTTGCATGGTAAAACAGCAGGATTACAAATACACCCTAACAAGACAAAGCAGATGAAAAGCATATACTGTCATGACCATCAAAATAAAATTAGAGTGAAAGGTTACATTTATTTAGGACAAGCAATCAAAATGGACAATGGTATATTTAATGAAATAAACAAACTGGTTGCTTGGAAAAATTTAACCAAATAAAATAACACTATCATAAATGAAAAAATAGTCTGGTTCAAGGCTATTTTGTGTGTCATCGTGTTTCACATATTTGCTATAAGATTGGCGATTTTTCTTCTGATTTACTAAGTTTTCATAAATTAATTCAAGCATTTTTAGTACATTACTATAGTTTTTAGTGGATTTATTATATTTATTATTATTATTATTATTATCCCAAGACCTTATGGAGTCAAAAACTCATCTGGGAGGTCCTTTTATCATGCACACATCTCACCATACCGAGCCTTAAACACTCAAACGCCTTGCAGACACCACACTCTCAGGCAAGGCATTCCAATCATTCACAACTCTGCACGAAAAAAACCTGCTTCTCACTCCCCTACTCACACCCTCTTTATACAGTTTCCAGGGATGACCTCTGGTTCTCCCGCTATTCTCTGTAGAACTTCTCCACCATTGATCTTATAACAACCCCTTACCAACTTGTAGGTCTCTATCATATCTCCCCTCTTCCTCCTCTCCACCAGACTCTGCAAATTACATCTTCTCAATCTTTCCTCATACTCAACATTCCAGAGGTCAGAAACTACCTTAGTCAGTCGCCTTTGGACCCTTTCCAACATCTCTTCATCCTTCTGAAAACCCGGTGACCAAATCTGGGCACAATAGTCCATGTGTGGCCTAATCAAAGCCTTATACAACGGAACAAGAATCTCCCTACTTCTACACATCAGTGTCCTCCGCATCATTCCCAGAAGCCTTTGTGTTGTCTTCACAATTTTGGCAATGTGTCCCCTAAATTTTAGATCCTTATCCACTATCCCCCCCAGATCTCTCATTTCCTCTACCTCCAACAATATATTCTCACCAAGCATAAATTCTGCATCCCATCTTTGTTTTCCAAATTTTAAAACCTTACATTTTGCAACATTGAACTCGCATCCCCATTTCCGTGCCCAATCACTCAATTTATTCAAGTCTTCTTGCAAGGCCACAACATCTTCACTACTCTTTATGGTTCATCCCAACTTTGCATCATCTACAAACAACTGAATATCTCCATCCAAATCTTCACCAATATCATTAACATACAAGTTAAATAGTAATGGCCCTAAAACAGACCCCTGAGGCACTCCACTAGTGACTTTCCTTTTCCTGGATATCGCACTCCCATACACAACTTGTTGATACCTATCAGATAGCCAGTCTCCAATCCAATGCAATAATCTAATATCCAACCCCATCTGCTCTAGTTTGACTGTCAACTTATCATGAGGTACTCTATCAAAAGCTTTTATGAAATCCAAGTATATTACTGTGTATCCTTCTCCTCTGTCCAAGGAAGCAGTCACTTTTTGTAATAAGTAAGTAGATTACTAAAACATGACCTCCCTTTAGCAAATCCATGCTGTCCATCAAAGATTATACCATTGTTGTCTACCCAACTCTGGATCCTAGTTCTCACAAGCTTCTCCAACAACTTAACCACAACACCTGACACACAGATAGGCCTATAGTTTGATGCTTGAGTTCGATCACCTCCTTTATGAAGTGGCACAATTTTGCCCTCCTTTCACTCCTTAGGAACTTGACCAAGTGCAAGACTCGTATTAAAAAAATATGTCAAGGCAGGTGTCAACTCTCTGGCACTTTCCTTCAGAATACGTGGTGATATATTATCAAGTCCCACAGCCTTATTTACATCTAGTTTACTCAACTCCCCAAACACCTCTTGCTCACTTACAGTCAGTCTCTCCTCCCCATCAACAATTGCTCTCAATCTCTCCATGAAGTCACATTCACAAGGTTGAAAGATCTTTATGAACTGCTCATTAAGTATCTCAACCAATCATATTTAGTAGTATAAATGTAGATATATTTTTATATTTCAGTTATTTTAAAAATGGCACTTACTGAAGATAAGTGAGAAAAACTTAATGCCTGAAATATTGCAATAAAAACAAATTATTAGACATTAGTTGAAACAATTAAAGAAACTCAGGAAAAGAAAAATGAGCAGAACAAGAAGCAGAAAAACACTGAAGCAGGTAAAGTAAGAATCAATAACTATACTAATAAAGTAAGTCAGTTAGAACATAAGAAAAAAAAATTAATATGGTATGGTGATTATCATGAAATTTGTGCTTACCAAAAGAGTTAATACTTTTGTATTAATGCCTTAATTATTATTGTAGTAATTTGTGTTGCTACAGAACTGGTAGTTCAGATGTTGGGAACAATGAAATGAATCACCAAATAACTCGTGGATAATATTGAGCAGTAATCATTATACTTACTTATTCCTCTTCACTCTATTGGGAGCATAGGAACTCAAGTAATTAGGGGTGACTTAAATTATCCAAATATATGAATGAAGGAGAATATATTGTTGTTGCAAGACAGCTTTCTCAAGCAGCATGTCAGAGTATTAGATTTGAGCGTAAAATCAGAACAGGTGTTATTAAGAATATGAATGTTTTTCCACCAGTGATGACAGTAACCATGCCATACTGTCCTGAAAATGAGCTAACTATATGGCTGTTCTGATTATGGCAGGTTACATGCTAAACTACAAAATTATAAAAACTTTTGAGTTTTTTATTTAAAATCTCACATCTTTCCAAGGGTATTCAGTTATTGAATGGGAAGGATATCAGAAATGCACACGGGAAGCTTTGAAAGGATGCTTAAATTATTAAGTATTTGAATGTATCCCTAGAGTTCAAAGAAAAATAGCGTGGGAGAGAAATGGATGTGCCTCATTAAGCAAGAGACCCATAAGAAAAATGTGGAAATAACATTGTGAGAGAAAGAGTGAGCAAAGTTATGAAATATATAAAGTGAAAGCCAGAAAAGTTAAGTATTATATAGAAAGACAAATCAGAGTATGACAAGAAACTGACTATGCAGGCTAAAGGCTGCCCCAAATAATTTTATCACTATGCTACAAGTAAAAGAAAGTGGACATGGAAGAATAACTTTAGCAAATGCAGATAGTATCCTTGCATCAGAAGCAGATGAGATGTTCAAATAATAAGTGCTCACTAAAGCTAAGATCTATCAATCAGGTGTATGTAACATGGTAGTGCACAATGCTATCACTAAACTGAACGAAAAGATACAGGTGCATAAGAATGAGGTTCAAGAGCTATTGCACAACCTGGATATTAAAGCAACATGGCCAAAAGGGGATATCAGCACATGTGCTAAAGGAATGTTCAGATGGAACAGCTTGGTCCTTGATATGTTTGTATATCTATAGTCTCAGCTCAGGAAAGATTCCACAGGAATGGAAAGAATGTATGCTAGTTCTATTATACAAAGGCAATGTAAAAACTGATGTATCTAACTACTGGCTTATCAGTATCACTGGTGCAGTGGAGACAATTTTAGAGAAGTTAGAACTCACATATAGAAATGGGTTGAGACACAAGCTATGTTTTGCAAAGAACAGCATGAATTTACTAAAGGTAAGTCATGTTTTAGCAATTTACTTATTTTATAATGTTACAGCTGAGATGGATAAAGGGAATGGATACACTATGACACCATTACATTTTGCTAAGGTATTTGATAGGTTGCATGAACTAAAGAATATGGGATTAAATATAAACTATTAGCTTGGATAAGTAGGTGGCTGACAGATAGGTATCAGAAAATGGTATTTGGTGGATGTGAATCTGCCAGAAGCCCCCCGTAGCTTAGTCGGTATAGACAAAGCCCTTTGATTGGAAAGACCTGGATTCCCCATTAGTGATGTGAGGAATCTTTATATGGTCTCTTTCGACGAAAGATGAGTTAGCCAGTCTGAAATGGAGGTAGGGGTTTTTCACCTGGAAACTTGGAATTTTCATCCCCCAGAACAGGTAAACCAGTCCCATGAACAGACATGGATTGCAGTCATGAATATTGCCCTTAGGGGATGCAGCAGAGCAGTGATGAGCTGACTGCATTAATTCACCATAAGCCCCCTCATTAGGGAGGAGGGACTCAACCCATCCTAAGGGATGGATGAGAAGAATAGGAGGAATCTGCCAGATTTAGGATGAACAGTGGTGTGCTTCAAGGATCAGTCCTTAGGCTATTGTTGTTTAATCTACACATTAATGATACTGGAAAGGGATTGACAGGAGATCTTCAGTTGTTTGGAGATGATGCAAAGATAGGCATGGCAATCAGAGATGCTACTGATATATGGCATTTACAGGGCAATTTTGAAGCAAACAATAACGGCTATCAATTCAATATTAATAAGTGTAAATTATACACTTTAGCATGATGCAATATCCAACAGCATATTATATTGGTAGGATTATGCTTAGAGTAACCAACGAGGCTACAGATCTTGGAGTTAAGGTGGGTAGAAAGTTGAAGTTCAAACGTCGCATAACAAAAATTGCAAATACAACTCAGAGGATAACTGAGATGAAACGAACATTGGCATGTAGGGATGTAGAAGTCATTCTGCCTCTTTACAAGCCCGTGATACAACCACACCTGGATTACTGTGTACAGTTTTGGTCTCCCAGGTTCCAAAGGGATAAAGAAGCTGTGGAAAGACTGCAAAGAATAGTTACGAAGATGATATCAGGATTATGGAATGTAGATTTTGAGCATTGATAGATTGAGAGTATGTAGACTGAAGACACTGGTATACAGAAGAGGGGGGTGGTACAATAGGGGTCTATAAACTTTTAAGATGCCATTATAGGATATTAATTGATAAAATTTTTCATTATATGGAAAGTGAGAAGAGGACAAGGTGGCATCTGTGGAAGTTAAGTTTGTATATAGTTAAGAAAAGGGTAGGAGCTAGATTTTTCTCTCATAGCCATGAGTGGGTGAACAGTTTGCCTACTGAAGTAGTGAGTGCATCTAGTGTGAATGAGTTAAAAAAAGGTAAAAGGTATGACAACTGGTGTGGGTGATATAGCCTCTCTGGACAAATCCTTGACTCCCTGGAGGTTTAATAGTTTAATAATAAAAACCATTATATGGCATTAACTATTCTCATCAACTGAGTCCTAAAGAACTATAACAACATAACATTTCTTGCACACACTTTTTTTTTTTTAACCACCTAACCCAATCTTACTAAAAGCAGTATCAGGTACCAGATGATGTCAGTAACGTGAGCAAATAGTGGAGTGAAGCAAGAGTAATTCCAAAAGCAGGACTAAGCAAATACTATCAAGAATAGCATAGCTGTCAGTAGCTCCATATATATATATATATATATATATATATATATATATATATATATACACACACACACACACATACATACATACACATACCTCAAACTGAAACAAAGTTAAAAACCTCATCCACAAAAAAACGGCCATAATCATAAAAAACAATCCCTAAAAGATTAACTTTTTGTTGTTGATGTTTATTAATTAACAATACAGTCAAAGTTATGGATGTCTGAGTTGCATAATTTTACATTAAAGCATTTTTTTAGAAATTTTTGTTTTGACTAATGTGAGGCACTTCTTTATAACTTCAATCAGTCAGTTGTTTCTATGCTGCTATTATCCTCAGATTTCAATCTACCTGTTTTGCAACTAGCATCCCCTCAGTCCCAATTCAGTGATCCCAGTAATGAGTTCTAATAAATCTTCAAAGAAAAGGAAAGATTGCTTGGTGAAAAAACGAAGAGGAGAAAAATAAAATGAAATAAAATAATTATTATTATAAAAACACATCCATGGAGCCAAAGACATCGCGGGAGGTCCACTGTTACATATACAGTTCATATATGTATCGTGCCTTAAATATGTTCGCTGTCTCTGCACTCACCACACTCTCAGACAATGCATTCCAATCACTCATCATTCTCTATGCAAAAAAACCTGCTTCTCACCCCCTTGCTCATTCTCTTTATACAGCTTCCAGGGATAACCTCTTGTTCCCTTCCTGTTTCCACCCATTCTATGCAAAACCTCCCTGACATTAATCTGGTAATAACCTCTTAAAAGCTTATATGCCTTCATCATATCCTCTCCCCTCCTCCTTTCCACCAATTTCTGCAAATTGCATTTTGTCAATCTGTCATCATACTCAACATTCCAGAAACCACCTTAGTCAATCGTCTCTGAACCTTTTCCAATGCATCTTTATCTTTTTGAAAACCAGGTGACCAAATCTGAACACAGTAATCTGTATGTGGTCTGATCAAAGCCTTATACAAAGGAACCATAACATCCTTACAAGTCAGTGCCCTCCACATCATTCCCATTATCCGCTGCACTGTCCTCACAATTTTAGGTCCACAATCACTCCCAGATCTCATCTACTCTACCAAGATATCTCCACCAACTGTGTACTCTACATCCCATCTCATCTCTGCTTCCCAAATTTCAAAACCTTACACTTTGCTACACTGATTTGACATGACATCCCCACTCATTTATCCATTCAGACAGTATTCAAGTCCTCTTGCAAAGCTACAGCATCTGCTCTACTCGTGATAGCGCTTCGCAACTTTGCATCATCTGCAAAGAACTGCATATCACCATTCAGATCTCTCTAAATATCATTTACATACAAATTAAATGGCAATGGATCCAAAACAGACCCTTGGGGTACACCACTAGTAACTTTCCTCTTCTGGGATATTGCTCCTCCATAGACCACTCGCTGATAGCTATTAGACAGCCAATCTTCAATCCAGGAAACTAATCTACTGTTTAGTCCCATCCGTTCCAATTTAATTACCAACTTGTCATGTGGCATTTATCAAACAGCTTTGCAAAATCTAAATATACCACTGTATATGCAACACCCTTATTCAATGCATTTTTCGTTTTATTATAATAAGTAAGCAGATTGCTAAAACATGATCTTCCTTTAACAAAACCATGCTGGTTGCCAAAGGGTACTATTGTCAACCCAATTCTGAATCTTGGTTCTAACTAACCTCTCTAACACCTTAACCACAACTCCAGACACATGGACTGCTCTATAATTCAAAGCCATCACCTCCCTTATGAATCAGAACAATTTTATCCTCTTTCCAATCCTTTGGAATTTGATCCACAGCAAGACTCATGTTGAAAAGATATGTAAAAGCTGTTGTTAGTTCTCCAGAACATTTCCTCACAACACATGGTGAAATAGCATCGAGTCCTACAGCCTTATTTACATCAAGTCTATTCAATTCGTCATATACCTCCTGTTCACTTACTAACAGTTCCTCCTCCTTTCCCACTACTTTCAAGTTCTGCATGATGTCACATTCATAAGAATGAAATACCTTTATAAACTGCTCATTAAATTTCAACTATATCCGCTGCAGTGGTTATTATTCCTCCATTTTCACCAATCAGACCTATCCTACCATAATCATTCTTCTCCTTTCTTTTAGTGTTAAACTGTGATCAGCATCCATTTTTGAAATTATGGACCCGTGTTATAAATAACTATTTTAATTTCCCGACGTTTCGACATTCATATTAAGGTCATCATCTGGAGCATACACAAATATACAAGGACAAGCTGAGTTACATTTCACACAGTATGCTAAAGAGACAATTTGCTAGACAAAAGAGACGTCTTCCGTCTAACAGTCTTTCCTTCTCTGTTTACCGGAAATCGACACATACTGGCCAATATATACACAAACTCTTATCACCACCCAAAACAAAAACTAGGTGTCATTAATAATCGGAAAAACAGGGCTTTGAAGATATGCTCCAATGAACAAGCACTTAAAGACGAATTTCAAGTTATCAGTAATACTTTCCTAAAAATGGTTACAGCCAAATCACTATCAACAAAATTCTCTACAAGACCTCACTAAAAAACAAAGATAAACTAGACTACAAGAAAACTATAGCCATTCCATACATTAAAGGGACATCAGATAAAATAAACAGAATACTACAGAAATACAAGCTTAAAGCCACCTTTAAACCTCCTGAAAAATTAAAAAGCTTACTCAACTCATCCAAAGACCCACTAACTCTGCTGGCCCACCCTGGAGTATACCGTATTTATTGCACCTGTAATCTACCATATATATGGTGAAAACAGGACGCACAATTCCTATCAGACAAAAGGAAAAAAAGACACATTAAATATAAGAACTATGGTGAAGCTGGCCTTTCTGATCATGCCCTGAACACTTTACATAGAATTGATTGGAAAAGCACCAGTTGTTTACATCACACCAAAACATGGTATGAACATAAATTTAAGGAAGCATGTGATATTCTTATCAACCACCCTAATCTTAACAATAAGGATGGTCTAAAAATCCCAAGCATATGGAAGGCACATATTCTACCCATTTCTCCCTAAGAGTTAACTATAAACAGAACTGTAGATAATCCAGAATCTTAAATCTAATATAACAATTATGTTAAATTAGGACATCATTGTTACTGTAAGAAAACTATATGAAAGAATGTCTCTCTGATGTTATCTTACATAGAATATAGCTTTCAAGTAGTTTCTAATTAATTTTTTAATTTTATTTGTATTTTTATTTAATTTTTTTATATATATTATATTTTCACTAGAGGTCATGCAGTAGAATAACTGTTGATCAAATCATTGTCTCTTTAGCATACTGTGAAATGTAACTCAGCTTGTCCTTGTATATTTGTGTATACTCCAGATGATGACCTTCATATGAAGGTCAAAACGTTGGGAAATTAAAATAGTTATTTATAACACGGTTGTAAAGTCCATAATTTAAAAAATGAATAAACATTCATCTACTGGCCACACATCAAAAAAATTCCTTATGATTTTTTTTGGCCACATTAGCTAACTGCTGCTCATACTGCAGTTCTGCTACCCTTATCAAGCGAGTCATCTTTCTCACCTGCTCTTTAATAAATTTTGTTTAATCCTTTATACAAGTGTAAGCAAATAAAGTTTGTTCCATCACTACAGTTGCGCTTCCTTTGTCTGATTTGGAAACACAATGAAAACGCAACAGAATATGAAAGCAAAATGCACGCACTTCTCCAAGACCAGTCAACATATCAAATTATATATCGAGATCTCACCAACTCACAAAAGAATAAGGTGTGCAAGTTATTGAACAAAGTCACTTCCTGGCCAAAAGAAACAGTCAAACAAACTCAAGCCTCTCCATGTTAAAACACCCAGGATATACAGAGCTTCAAAAATTCACAAACGAGGTACACCTTTAAACCCAACTGTAGATAGTATAAACAGTTCCACATATAAACTTGCTAAACATTTAGCCAAACTACTAGCCACTTGCACAAACAATTCTCCCTAAAAGGTTTTCTTAATGATGGGTTTTGATGGCGAGTTTTGATATCATCTCATTATATACGAATGTACGATTAACTGAAACTCTTAACTTACTAAATTCACAATTCCTCCCTGATATATTTCAGCTATTTAAATTCACAGTACAGGCAGGTTATTTTACATGGAAAGGGAAAATATACAAACAATTAGATAGGACAGCTATGGGATCCCCCTTTCTCCCCCCTTTGCCAACTTCTACATAGAACATCTGGAAAAGCTGGCCATTCACACAGCCACTCTCAAATCTAGTCTGGCTACGCTATGTTGATGATGTGTTTGCTATTTGGCCACATGGCCCAAACACATTAAATACATTTTTAGTGCATCTAAATAGCCAACACCCTAAAATCCACTTTACAATGGAACTAGAAGCCAATGACTGTCTACCCTTCCTGGACACACTTATCACACATCTTCCAGAAGGTTCCTTATCATTCTTAGTTTATAGAAAACCCATACATACAGGGAGATATTTACACAAACAATCACCCTTCTCAACAATATGGTATCTTAAAAACACTAACCCATAGGGCTAGAGCGATTTGTTCCAATGACACTGCTCTCACTGCTGGACTTTCTCACCTGCATCACACCTTCCTGACCAATGGCTATAATCCCTATAAGACAGATAAAATACTAAATGCTCCCCAAAAATCCCCCCACTGTCTACCACAGAAGACTACAACAAAACTATCACCATCCCATACATTAAAGGCACATCTGGAAAGATATCTAGGGTGCTTAACAAACACCAACTTTGCACTGTATTTAAACCACATGTGAAATTGGCAACTCTCATCCATTCACCAAGGACAGATTTTCTCCTTTATATCACATGCAGGAGTCTATGAAGTGCCCTGTTCATGTCATCAAGCCTATTATGGACAGACAGGAAGAACTGTGGGCATCTGCCTAGGTGAACAAAAAAAACATATCCGGCACTTTCGCTATGGCAAGTCGGGTCTGGCAGACCATGCTTTGGATACCCCTGCACACAGGATCATTTGGAAGAAAACAAAAGTACTGCACAGAAGCTTTTACAAGTCAGAGAGGTTGTTCCTGGAATCAACAGAAGCCCTGAAACATACTCCAGACCTCAGCAAGTATGGCTGTATAAATCTACCAAAGATTTGGGAGACAGTCATCCTAAGACCAAATTAATATGTTTTTTTTTTTTTTTTTTTTTTTTAACTTCATTACTTCTCTGTAATGTGTCTAACTTTTTTTTTCCTACTATTTTTACAGTACACCTTCCATTTCGAAATTCACATGCCAAGCTAAATTCCTATTGAACATTGACCTCGCATTCCCATTCCCAACCACTCAATTTATTCAAGTCTTCTTGTAAGGCCACAACATCTTCTCTACTCTTCACAGTTTGACCCAACTTTAACTGGGCACTTCCCAATACTGTATCTATTCAAATCCTCCTGAAGTGCCACTGACTGAATTAATCTGGCATAACTGAATATCTCCATCCATATTATTATTACGTGACCTCCAGGGAGTCCAAAGACTCATCAAGGGAGGGTATCTACTCTAACTCTGTCTCCACCACTTATCCACCAAGTATAACTACACCAATGCCATCTACCACCCACCACTAGTATTTCCACATACAACCACAAACATCCATGCCAACGGCAGGATTCGAGCACGCAGCCTTTTGGCTAGAGAGAGTGGATATGTAACCACTCGGCCAACCAGGCTGGCAATATCTTCACCAATATCATCAACATACAGGTTAAACAGCCTGTATGTTGATGATATTGGTGAAGTGAATGGCCCTAAAACAGATCCCTGAGGCACACCACTAGTGACTTTCCTTTTCCTTCGCTGATACCTATCAGATAGCCAGTCTCCAATCCAATGCACTAATCTAATATCCAATCCCATTTGCTCTAGTTTGATGATCAACTTATCATGCAGTAATCTATCAAAAGCTTTTGCAAAATCTCTACATATATTACTGTGTATCCCTCTCCTCTGTCCAAGGAAGCTGTCACCTTATTGTAATAAGTAAGTGGATTATTAAAACATAACCTTTAGCAAATCCATGGTATCTATCAAAGATAATACCATTGTTATCAATCCAATTCTGGATCCTAGTTCTCACAAGTTTCTCCAACAACTTAACCCAACACCTGACATAGAGAAAGGTCTATAATTTGATGCCTGAGTTCTATCATCTCCCTTATGAAGTGGCACAATTTTGCCCTACTTCCACTCCTTAGGAACTTGACCCAATGCAAGACTCATGTTAAAAAAAATATGTCAAGGCAGATGTCAACTTCCTGGCACATTGCTTCAGAATACGTGGTGATATATTATCAAGTCTTATTAACATCAAGTTTGCTGAACTCCCCATACACCTCTTGCTCACTTACAGTCAGTCTCTCCTCCCCATCATCAATTGCTCTCAATCTCTTCATGAAGTCGCAGTTCATAAATGTCTTTCATTCACAAGAATGAAAGACATTTATGAACTGCTCATTAAGTATCTCCACTATATATCTTCCGCAGCAGCTGTCCTTCTCCAATCAATGTCATCCTTCCATAATCATTATTTTTTTTTTTTTTGCTGGCTACATATCTAAAGGACTCCCTAGAATTCTTTTTGTCTTCATTAGCTAACTGCTGCTCATACCTCCCTTTTGCTACCCTTACCATCCAAGTCATCAACAACAATAGCATAAATGTTATTGTTGCCTTGTCCTTTTCATATCAGGCATCCCTTGCCTGATATGAAAAGGACTGGTTATATGATATATCATATCATATATGATAAGAAAAGGTCTAGTTATCCCCCCCCATTCCCAAAATCATTCACAACAGCAATATGTAACTTAGCAGTTACTGAAAGGCCATCATATGCAGGTTGTTTTCACTAATGAAACAAACTAATATCCAGTGGAGGGATTTTTCAAAAAATGGCTCAGTTATGAAATTATAGTCCAAAGATGACATACATAAATGTTATTGTTGTTGTTGTCTTATCCTTTGAAGAATCTTAGATGTTTCCATGTGCTCCTTGTACTATTTTGGCTGTGTCGACGATTTTGTTTGTATAGAGCTGTTGTTCAGGGTTAGGATCTATTTCTTGCAAGGCTTCTGTAATTGCTGGTAAAGATGTGAGTGGGTGTCAGTTCTGTATTGGAGCAGTTGTTGCAGTTTCTATATATTATGCAGCACTGATTTCGGGAATTTGATGTTGTATCACTGATTTCAGTGGAATTAGTTTAGCTTTTGCTAGCGCATTGGCATCAGCAGTTATCATATGAGTTTCTCGGTTGAGTTCTCTGGCCTCTTTTGCTAATTTATCAGCTGCTTCATTGTAATCAATGCCTACATGAGCAGGAATCCATTGTAAAATGCAACTTTTACCTAAACACTTTAGTTGATTTAAGAGTTTATGGATGTCTTGTGTGAGCTTGGTATTGCCATTTTTGATTGCCTCCATAGCTGATCTTGAGTCACTGTAAATTATAATTCCTTCAGATTGTTGAGATGATGACAGTTTTAAGTAGGCTTCTAGTGTTTTATTTATTGCATAGAGTTCGCTGATAAAATTTGAAGCGATTCTCCCAGATCCAACTTTTATTGAAAGTTTTTCACCTTTCGGGAGTAGAAGGAGAACACCAGCGCCTCCATTAATCATATTGGTGTCCGACGATCCATCGGTATAACAAATAACCTGTTTGGAGGATGAAAGAAGGTTGATAGCATTTAGGCCTTTTTCTTTGAGCATTTCTTGTGGTTCTTTTTTTGTACAGAGTTGGGTAAGGTTTACATTTATGGAGGTATTTGAAGGTAAAGGACTGGAAAATAGAGGTTCTTTGTTTATGTGGGCATTTAGCTGATCAAGACCTATTTCTTTCCTGATAGTGTCATCATATTGTAAAGTTGATGATCTGTGAAGTCTGCATTTTTGGTTCCAATGTTCATAAGTTAGGGAGATATGATTACTTTGATAGCTTCCGATATTATTTATGAATTTTATGGTGACAAATTTTCGTCTGTCCTCCAGCAGGTCAAGCCCACATTCCTGTTGGGCTCTGATGTTGTTAGTGGATGAGACTGCACCAATGATAATCTTGGATGCTTTTGCTTGTATTTTGTCTAATTTTTTCTTTACCGATGAGACCAAAGGTGACCAGATAGGTGCTGCATATTCCATTATTGGCCTTATTAGTATAGTGTAAGAAGTTTTGAGGATTTTTGGCTTTGCGTCCCAATTTGTTCCACAAAGCCTTTTCAGTATATTTAATTTTTTTAGAGCTCTGTTGGAAGTGTTAGAGATGTGTTGTGCAAAACGTAATTGCTGATCAAGCGTATAATCCATAATACCAAGATATTTTGGATTTGCGACTTTTTCAATTAGCTTGTTGTTGATCATGACTTTGGGATTGTAGGAATGTCTATTTTTCCTGTCTGTACTAAAGGTGCTTAGTTTTGTTTTGTCTGGGTTGATTTTGAGTTTAAGTTCATCTGACCATTTTTCTAATCCTCTCATGGATTTGTTTAGAATCTCCTCTGATTCTTTGATTTTAGCACTAGTGTGCCAGATGGCTATATCATCTGCATAGCAAGTTACTATAAATGTTATTATATTTTCATCTTAATGAAAATAAATGTTATTATATTTTCATTAAGAATAAGACTGCCTGTTCTGTCTTTATCTTTATAATGTTTCCATCTTGCAATGTTTGCACACACACTCTCTCTCTTCCCCTGATCAATATTTATCCACTTCTTTCGGTAGCCATTATCTTTCTTCTTCTTTAAATTCCTTGATCTTCTCATTAAAATGTCTAAATTTTATGGTCTAATTTTGTGCATCCTTGAACATTTCTTAAAAAAATTTGCTGCCTGTATTACTCTGATCTTTTTTTTTTTTTAACAGTCCATATTTCTAAACCATGCAAGAGCACAGGCCATTACTCTATAAAATGTGAGATTTTGTGTGTGTGTGTGTGTGTGTGTGTGTGTGTGTGTGTGTGTGTGTGTGTGTGTGTGTGTGTGTGTTCAGTATCAATATAATTGTTCCACATTTTTTCGAAATTTATTTTTCATGTATGTCTTTTTTGTATGGTACATATGCTGTTATGCAATCTAAATAATTAAACCTGCTTAATTAGATAATTAAAATACATGAATATTATTTCACATAATAATTCATATGAATTAAAATAAATGGTGAATTAGTTGAAATATCTATTTATTACATAAGCAGCAAAAAAACTGTTGGCAACTTGATATGCAACTATTAAGAGTATGATAGTTCAAGTACACGTGAGAAGAGCACAGATATTTCAGGGAAGATAAAATATACATAGATTAATAAAAATTACTTGAAACAGCAACACAAGTGTGACAACTGCTTATGAAGCATTTAACAAACTGAAATTAGTCAATTTTGGGATAATTAATTGGATAAGAGATTTGTATATATGATTTTCTTGGACTTTGCAAAGGCATTTGATAGATTACCACATGACAGATTGGTGTATAAGCTACAGAAGATGGGACTGGATAATAGGTTGATTAGATGAATTGAAGACTGGCTTTCTGAAAGATACCAGCAAGTTGTGTATGATGAAGTAGCATCTCAGAAAAGTAAGGTGACCAGTGGCATGCTTCAAAGTTCTGTTCTTGGGCCCCTCTTTTTTTTTTTTTTACGTTGTTTCCACCCACAAAAGCTGATTAGTAAAACTATAGTACACTTGTACCAGGGTGAGCTAAGGATTTCTGTTTATTTTTTATCAATTTCATTTTTTTTTTGTAATTTAATTTTTCCATTTCTTTTTACACAGTCCAAAAACCCTGCTCTACGGACCAAACATGGAACTTTTTCAAGCCACTTCAGGCCTCCAATAAGCAGGGAGGTGGTCTCACACTATGCAATTAAATTCATCTCCCACCTAAAGACAATTACAAACATCCATGGCAACAGAGGAATTCAAACCTGCTGGTTGGTGAGTAGGTATGTTAATCCCTTGCCCAACTGGGGGGGGGGGGGACTTTAACTTATTTGTTAAAGACATTTCATTTCCTTTTTCATGTTTATTGACCGGGGATCTTCAAGTGTTTCCTGATGATGCAAAGGTAGGCAGAATTATCAGGAGCATTAAAGATGTTAATTCTATACAGGAAGATTTGAAGACTTTTAGCTTGGACAGATGAGTGGGGTTATTAAAAATTTTGATATTAATAAATGTAACATGTTACACTTGGGAGTAGAGAGATATAAGGCTATGTACTGTATTGGTGGAGCTGTACTTCAGGAAGTACAGCTCCACCAATATCATGCCAAGATCCCAATAAGATTCAGGATCTTGGGATAATAATAGACAGTGGACTAAAGTTCCAAAGGGCACACTGGAAATGCAGCAATAAGACTGCACATCTTATTGCTGCTATGATGACAAGTACAATGACATGAATGAATAAGAAGGCAGTAGCACCTCTATATAAAGCACTGGTCTGACCACACATGGAATGTTGAACTCAAAGTTGGTTGCTGAGTTTTCACTGATGTGAAAACACTAGACAGAGTCCAAAGATGAATGACCAAAGTTATATCAGTACTCTGGAATGTTGGTTACATAAAAAAGTTGAGTGAATGTGGATTACAGAGTTTGGAGATTAGAATGAAAAGAGGAGACATGACAGACCTTCAAGTTAGTTGGGGGATTCTGCCAAATTAATATAAGAAGGAATTGTAAAATGAGTTTGGAGAAAATATCAGTAATCAGAAGAATGGCCTACCACAAGGCTCAGTACTGGTCCCTCTTATTTAACCTATACATAGCTGACCTGCCAGATACAGTATCCAGAAAATTCTGCTATGCGAATGACATAGTGTTAGCCACCAGAAACAGAGAACTAAAATGGAAACTCTCACAAATGACCTTACTGCTATGTATACCTACTTTAAAAAATGGAGACTGCAACCAAGCCAAAGTAAAACTGAAGTGTCAACATTCCATCTCAGCAAAAAACTGGCACATGATGAGCTGAACATCTGATTTGGAAATTCAGTTCTCCACTATAACAAATATCCTAAATACCTAAGAGTTACACTTGATCATACCTTATCATATACAAACACACTGAAAACACAGCTGGAAAAATAAGAACTAGAAATAACATCATCCAGAAATTATGTGGCACTTCTTGGGGTGTAGCAGCAACCACATTACGAACATCTGCACTCGGATTGGTTTTTTCGGTGGCAGAGTACTGTGCTCCAGTTTGGCTCAACAGCTGCCACACTAAACTAATTGATTGTCAGCTTAGCACCACAATGCGATTTATCTCTGGAACCATAAAAACAACTCCTGTTTATTGGCTCCTGAGTAACATAATACCAATAAACCTATGAAGATGTGATGCTCTGCTAAGAGAATATGATAAAATACTCAGAAATACTGAATTGCCTAAACACAACGACATGCTAGAGTTATAGATCAACAGACTGAAATCAAGAAAGCTCCCTCTCAGTAAAGCTAAACACCTGAGAACAACAAACTACAATACCAAAGAACAATGGAAATGAACGTGGAGCATAAATACCAATGCCCAACTTGATTTGACAGGCATTGTCTCAACATCCCAGGTATGGAATTGAGCCAAAAGACATGGATAACACTGAACAGGATTTGCACCAGACATGGAAGATGTGCAAGCTCTCTGTACAAGTGGGGAAAAATTCCCTCACCAAAATGTGATGTGGGAGGGGGCACCCGACTCAATCAATCCACCATATTTCCACTGAGTGCAGTCTTCGTGCATATATGGGTCAAAGAAACAACTTCTTGGGGGTGACTACGCCTGCTATAAACTGGATCAGAGAACTTGATCTTAACCTATAAGTGTTTTGCTTGTTGAAAGTATGTGTCTCTGTTTTATTGTAATTGTTTATCACTTACTTTTTTACATATTTATTCTGACTTATGTACCTTTATAACTGCATGTAGATTGCCATATGCTAAATAAATAAATAAATGTAAAATGAGCAGACATCAAGATGGGAAGAATGAGAAGTCATCCCTGGAAGTCGTATAAAGATGTGATGACAGGCATGTAGAGTAGATTTTTTGTGGGGTGTTGACAAGTGGAATGCATTGCCAGAGTGCACTGTTAATGTAAGGAGTGTAAACAACTTCAGAGTTCGTTATGATAGCCATGTTGCTGGTTCAGTGGGCCTCCCACAATCAGTCTACTGACTCCGTGGAAGTTACTTATTTATTATTATACAAATGTATGCGTGTGTGTGTATTTACAATTCGATAACCTAGCATGTAGAAAATTCGGTTCTCAAAACATGAGTATCCCTAAAACGTTAACCATAATATCATGCATGACTAGTATAGCTTAAGCATTGGTAAGCTTTTAAAATGAACAGATAATTCATCCCAGAAGGAGAAATTATTAAATTCAACTTCGAGAATTAAATGGATATCGACTGACACGTATTGCTGAATAAATAGAACGGCCAAGATACAACTAAATTTCTCATGCTCTACTACTAAAATTAAAAACGGTCAATGGTATAAGCTTTGTGCCATACTAAAACAAATTGATACTTACTTTCAGCGATCAGTTTTTTACTGCTCCAAAGCGATACGAACAACAGAACAGGTAAACTGAATTTCATTTTGCATTTCCTACCCGCCTTCATTAACTGAAAGTCAAACCACGCTAAACACACCCAACTCGCTTCCTATAGCAATACCATTGGATCATACGGCAAACAGTTAGTGGCACCTACAATAATAATGAATGGAATGAACTGGATTTTTTTCAACTGTATTGTTTTAGGAAAGCAAATTCTAAACAAAAGGTGAATGAACATTTGCTTTATAAATCAGATTTGTAAAAAAAGTCAGGGATCGATACAAAATCTTCAATACGAGTTGGAAATTCGTAAAGAAAACAGAAATGCAAGGTGTGTGTGTGTGTGTGTGTGTGTATGTATATTATTATTATTATTATTATTATTATACGGGCACCTAAATAGAGTTCGAAGACTCATCGCGGGAGGCCCCATCTGTCCACACAATGTATCATACCTTTCCTTGAACCCATTAACAGACAAAGCACTCACAATAGACTCTGGCAACCCATTCACAACTCTCCAAACAAAAAACTACTCCTCACATTCCTACTGACCACACCTTTATTCAACATCCAGGATAGACCCCACGTTCTGGTCCTTCTAGTCAAGTGTTGAAATATTTCCCCTGGATTTATCCTATAAAACCCTTTAAGCAAATTATATGTCTCTATCATATCCCCTCCTTTTCTCCTATCAACCAACTTGCAATCCACACACTTTCAATCTATCCTCATCAGGAACATTCCACAGGCCACTCGTCATCTTGGCACTCGCCTCTGCATCCTCTCTATCACTTTTCTCATCTCCAAGAAACCAGAGGAACAGACTTGAGCACAGTAATCAACCAGATGTGTGCATATGAACGCCTTGGAAAGAGGAATTACAACTTCCTTATCTCTACTTGTTAATGTATTCTTCCCCAGCCAAGTAATCTTATATGCTACCATAGCAATATATCCTCTAAACTTTACCTTTCTGTCTACAACCACCCCGAAATCTCTAGCTTCATCTATTTCCTGGAGTACGGTGCCATCAATGTGACAAACGGCTTGTAATCTATTTATCCCGAAATACATAATTTTATATTCTCGACATTAAACTGAAGCTTATTAATTTTTGCCCATACTGACAACCTATTTAAATCGTTCTGCAAGCTCTCACACGCCTTGATTAACTAGTACTCTACCTAATTTCTCATCATCAACAAACAACTGAATATTTATTTTCAGGTTCTTTCCTATATCATTTATGTATAAATTAAACGGCAATGGTCCTAGCACTGAACCTTGCAGAATACCACTAGTCACATGTTTTTAGCTCGATTCTTCCCCTCCATTGCACCGCTTTTTGATATCTGTTGAGCAGCACCACCTCCTATCCACTTACCTAGGGTCATGTCCGTCCCCACTTGTTCTAATTTGCGTAACTGAGTTTGCAATGCCTTTGCAAAATCAAGCAAAATCATCCAGAAGCCACTGCCTTTATCCGTCTGAGCTGATGAATTTGCTAAAAAAATTTAGCAAATTACTAAGGCATGACCGACCCTTCACAAATCCATGTTGACCCTCATACAGTATCATATTTTTATCTGCTCATTCTTCAATTCTCTTTTTTACTAATTTTTCTAATACTTTTACCACCAAGCCTGAGATATTGATTGGTCTATAATTTGCTACTGTAGTCTCAGAACCTTACTTTAGGCAAAGGAATTATTTTGCCCTCTTTCCATTCCCTTGGAACTCTACCCGAGCTGAGAGTTAAATTAAAGCGTGTGGTCAAAGGCATTGCCAATTCCCTTGCACATTCTCGCAAAACACTTGCTGATACCCATCCAGTCCCACTGTAGTATTTACATTGAGATTCTGCAATATCGTAAGAATCTCCAATTCATCCACCTTTGCACCCACATAGGTTAAGGCAGTAACCTCAATAGGATGATATACCATTGCAAAGCGGTCATTCAGTAACACAATTATTTTATCTGCTTCTGTCTCTCATGACTATCATCACTCATGGAGATTAATCTTCCATACTCATTCCTTCTCTTACTTGCCATATAACGAAAGAACTCTTTTGCATTTCCTTTGGCCTGATCAGTTGGATTCTTCATATAATCTAATTATGCCCTCCTTGCCATGCTGCTCACTTTTCTTGCCTGAGCATTGTACTGTTCATGAATTTGCTGGTCACCTTTCCCTTCATATACTCTCCACAGCATTTTCTTCTTCTGCAGCTCGTGCTTAATGATATTACTCATCCATCTAACTCCTACTCGATTAACTCTCCATACCATAGGTATACAATATAATACTGCTTCCTGTAGATGACCCTTAACTATATCCCATGGATTACTAACATCCTTACCCTGCAATGTTTTATGCCATGATACAGATTTAAGCTTCTTTCTAAGCATGTCATAATTACCTTCCTTGTAGTTTCAAAAATACCCCTACTTGATAGAATATTCCTCATGTTTTACACTCTCCCAAGGCAAGACCGCATTTTCTCCAATTGCCTCCAATTGGAGAAAATGTTCTCACCTTGGTTATGGATAGCTCTTCTGAACCTGTGACCAGGTTCGATACTCACCCACCCCCTAGTCCCCTCCATCACATGCTGCCTTAAGTAATTATCTCTCAGCAGGTGTATAAATTCTATTTCATTCCTTGTCATGTGATCTTTCTGACTTCAAATTTATACTCCATAGTTGAAATTCCCCATAATAATCACACGACCTGTACTCTTATTAATTTGGCAATGTACGTTTTCCAGATCATGTGTGGAACTACCTGGACTATAGCAACAAGCACCTGTATATTTTGTCTTACTGGCCTTAATCTCACACAAGACTGCTTCAAATGAACAGCGCTTTCTCGCCTGTGTCCTGTTCTTTTTGGGTGCAATTCTTCTGCCATCATCAGCAGTACACCTCCCCATCCTATCTTCTCTATCTTTCCTAAAAATTCTAAACCCTTCACTTCCAATTCCTGTAACTACATAATCTGCTGTTAGCCGAGTCTCACTAATGTCTATAACTTTTGGCAAGGTTGCACTAAACAATGCCAAAAACTCCTACCTCTTGTTTCTAATATTTCTGCCATTAGTTTATAGAAACTGCAGCATCCCATTATTCCCCCAACCACCTTCACTTTCTGAACTGACTATCCTATTCAATATTTTTTTTGAGAAACTAAATTCCTCACTTAGTCATTCTCAGACTTACTCACTTTATGGGTACCTTCACACCAACTCACTTCCTTCCATTGCTTAAGTTTCCCTGAATTTGCACTTCATCATGCTTAGTAAACAAAGCTCTCTCTCTCTCTCTCTCTCTCTCCAGATATCTAAAAACCAAAACCATTTAGATGGAGTGAATCAGCATTGTACAAATCCTTCTTTTCATCAAACAGAGACAACTGATCCACAAATTTTGCATAATTCCTTTTGCACCAGCTGCGTATAGACTCATTGACAATCAATGTCCTCCTCCTCAGTTCGACTCTATCATAGAATGGTAGGAGTCTTACAATCCACCTGAGCACTCTTCAGTTTTGCCTCTTCTAACCACTCCTTTATATCCCCCGCCACTCATAGAATACTTCTTGCCAATCAAATCATTTGTACCAACCAAAACAATCATTTCCTCTGACTTACCTTTTTGCATCCGGATGGCGTGGCTAATTGTGAATTTTCACAAGGGAAACGTGATCATTAAGTACTCCACTGGCACTTGAGTCTCAATTATCTCTCTTTATTATTCATTCAGTTCAACTGCTTCTTTGTTCTTTGTTTGTTTCTTTTTCAGCCATGCTTAACTCTTGCCTCTTCTGTAAGTTTCTTATTTCGCGTTTTATCTTATGAAGGATAATCGTTAAGCGCGCTATTTCTTTATTAATAACCATTTCCTTCTCGTCTATTTTCACGGCCACACGTTACATTAATAACATCAGTTTCTATCTTACCGTGGGTATTTGTTGCGTTCTCTTCACCTAACACACACTCACCATTGAATCCCTTTTCAGTTTCAATTTTCTTCCTCATCCTCTTTAATTTTAATAACGATAATAATAATAATAATTTTTAATAAATATAAATGTACATTTTTTTTCACAATTTTTATACAGCCTATATACATATATGCACAATTAATTTTTTTAAAAAACATTTTATTGTCTTGCATACATATAACAATTACATTGTAAAATTATGGAATTTACAAAATTTAAAAATTCTAAAATTTACATAAATATAATAATAATAATGATAATAATAATAAAATAATTTTTTTTCATGTTAAAACATTTTATTATGTCTCAGATAAATTACATACCTAGATATAATAATAATTATAATACATTACAATTGTGAATATACTTGCAAGTTAATAATATTTTTAAATAATAATAATAATAATAACAATTTTTTTTGTATAATGTATTATATTCTTTCTTTGGGAGGAGGCATTTCTGATTTCTTCCTCGAAGCTTAGCAGAGCTTATCTGAGGAAGATAATAGATGATAGATTATTATTATTATTATAAAAACCTCAATGGAGTCAAAGACTCATCGTGGGAGGTCCACTGTTAAACACACGGTTTATCATACTGTGCCTTAAATATATTCACTGTCTCTGCACACACACACCACACTCGGGAAAAGCATTCCAATCACTCACCACTCTCCATGCAAAAAACCTGCTCCTCACTCCGTTGCTCGCACCCTCCTTATACAGCTTCCAGGAATTACCTCCTGTTCTCCTCACCCATTCTGTGCAAATCCTCCCCGACATTAATCTGGTAATAACCTCTCAACAGCTTATATATCTCAATCATATCCCCCTCCTCCTTCTATCCACCAATTTCCAAATTGCATTTTGTCAATCTGCCTTCATACTCTACATTCCAGAGACCAGAAACCACCTTAGTCAATCACCTCTGAACTTTTTTTCCAACGCAATTCCATCTTTTTGAAAACCAGGTGACCAGATCTATGCAAAGTAATCCATATGTGGCCTGATCAAAGCCTTATACAAAGGAACCATAACATACTTCTACAAGTCAATGTCCTCCGCATCATTCCCATTATCAGCTGTGTTGTCCTCACTATTTTAGTAACATGTCCCCGAAATTTTAGGTCCTTGTCGACAATCATTCACAGATCTCTCATTTCCTCTACCTCTTGCTAGATATTTGCACGGATTGTGTACTTTACATCTCATCTCTGCTTCCCAAATTTCAAAACTTCCACTGTGAAACATTGAATTGACATCCTCACTTATTTACCCATTCAGCTAGTGTATTCAAGTCCTCTTGCAGAGCTGCAGCATCCACACTACTCCTGATAGCTCTCCCCAACTTTGCATCATCTGTAAACAACTGCACATCACCATTCAGACCTCTCTCCAGGTATCGTTTACATACAAATTAAACAGCAATGGACCCAAAACAGACCCTTCAGGTACACCACTAGTAACTTTGCTCTTCTCGGATATCGCTCCTCCATAGACAACTCGCTGACACATATCAGACAGCCAATCTCCAATCCGGCAAACCAATCTACTGTTCAGCCCCATCCGTTCCAATTTAATTACCAGTTCGTCATATGGCAATTTATCAAACGCCTTTACAAAATCTAAATATGCCACTGTATATGCAACACCTTTATCCAACGCATTTGTCACTTAATTATAAAAAGTAAGCAGGTTGCTAAAGCATGACCTTCCTTTAGTAAATCCATGCTGGCCGCAAAAGAGTATTTTTCTGTTGTCAACCCAATTCTGAATCTTATTCCTAACTAACTTCTCTAATACCTTGACCACAACTCTAGACACACAGACTGGTCTATAATTCAAAGCCTTACTCTAATCACCTCCCTTATGAATTGGAACAATTTTACCCTCTTTCCACTCTTTTGGAACTTGACCCAGTGAGAGACTCATGTTAAAAAGATATACAAAAGCTGTTGTTAACTCTGTGGCACATTCCCTCAAGACACGTGGTGAAATAGCATCAAGTATATTCAATTCCTCATATACCTCCTGTTCACTTACTAACAGTTCCTCCTCCTCCTCCTGTGTGTGTGTGTGTGTGTGTGTGTGTGTGTGTGTGTGTGTGTGTGTGTGTGTGTGTGTGTGTGTGTGTGTGTGTGTGTGTGTGTGTGTGTGTGTGTGTGTGTGTGTGTGTGTGTGTGTGTGTGTGTGTGTGTGTGTGTGTGTGTGTGTGTGCGTGTGCGTGCGTGCGTGCGTGCGCGCGCTCGTGGGGAGGGAGAGAAACAGGAATTGCTCTAATTTTGATTCTCGCTATAATATTTATATAGCGCCTGTCTCGGCTCTCTGTATGTTCCTAGGTTTCTGTCATCGAACGGCAGTTTGTTTATCATGTCAGGTTCATAGAAGTTTCAGGTGACTTTGCCATTTGGTTGTTGTACTTCTATGTTATGTAGTTTGTTGACTGTGGTCTTTTTATCTGATATGTTAGTCTAGTTACTCTATAGGTTGGCTGTAGTAATGTTTTAACATGCTGTGTAGTGGCATAAGTGTTTCACCTATTTTGTGTTTTGTCCGTGCTTCCTGCATAAGTGTGGGTTGTTCCTAGAATATCAATGTTACCATTTTATCTTGCGACCATTGTAACCTGTTGCGTCAGTAGTCTGCGAAGAATGCATATGACGTGATTGCATATCTTAAAATGTTTCACATAATGCTTTATAGATTAGTATTTTTATGTGGGTTGGGGCAAAGTCTTTTAATCTGTATAGTTTGCTTGCTATTATCCTAAGCTTGGTATGAAGGTAGTTTGTGTGGCTATTGCAACTTTGATCAGCATCGAAGGGAAGTCCGAGATAGCGTGCAGTTTTCACTTGTGTGATGGTTGCGGTTTTTGGTTCTGCGCTTTGTGTATAGGAAAATGAATGCCGGATAGTGAGATATTTAGTTTCTATGGGCAGGATTTAGGAGCTTTTGAATATCATTAGCTTTGTTTTTCCAGGGTTTATATATTTCAGTTAACCAGTTAGTGATTTGATTGATGTCGTGTTGCATATTTGTGTAAGCGATATTTGCGTTGTGAATGGATACTATGGCCGTGCCATCTGCATTCTGGTAGATTTTACTTTTTAGGGGAAGGTGGCTTATATCGTGTGTGTATATGTTAAATAGAATGGGAGATCGGAAAGCTCCTTGTGGTACTCCACAGGTTATATGAACCTCTTTGCTGTACGTTGATCCTATACATGTGGTGTGCTTTCTGTTTTTCATGTATGCTTTAAACCACTGGAGTAGACAACCTCCAATTCCGATATGCGTTAGTTTCGTTAACAAGGTTTTGTGTATAAGTATGTCAAATGCTTTTGTTAGGTCAATGAATACCACTAATATTATTCTGTTTTTATCCAATGCAGCGTTTATTAGGTCTTTGAAACCTTCCAGGAGTGTTGCTGTTCCTTTATTTTTTTGAAAGGCATATTGTGTTTTGGGTATGATTTGAAATTTTTCAAGGTATGTGGAGAGTTTGTGATGCACGATGCGCTCCGTGATTTGGTTGATTACAGACAACGTAGCGATGGGTCTGTAATTACTCATAATGTTTTTTTTTTTTTTTTCATGTTTGTGTATGGGTGTGATTAATGCAGTCTTTAGTGTTTCAGGTATGTGTCCCGTTTTGAAGATTTTATTTAACAGTTTTTGTATAACTGGGAGTAGGTTGGTTGAGTGTCTCTTGATGTCTTTTGGTCTGATTCCGTCTATCCCCGGTCCTTTGTTAGGGTTAATTTGTTGAATTGCCAGTGATAGTTCTTCGTTTGTTACTGTGGGGAACCACACCGACTGGGTTGCTCGTGGACCTAGTGGAGAATGTTCGTTTGTGTGAGGAAAGGTTGTTTCTTGTAGTTTTTGGACAGAGTTCACAAAGTGTTGATTAACGTTGTTTTCCAACTGTTTGAGGAATTTGGGGTCGCAGGCAATGGTGTGTTTTATTGTTTCTTAGGCAGTGGTTCTGTGTATATTGTCCAGCATTTCATTAATCAGGTGCCAGGTTTCCTTTATGTCATTCTGAGCTGTTGTTAATTTGTTGCTGTAATAGTTTCTTTTTGCCGTTCTAATCTGTGTTGTTAGGAGATTCCATTTTCTTTTGTATTCAGCTCTTAAAGCGATATTGTTCGGCGACTTCTTAAGTTGTTTCCATACGGTATCTTTTCTTTGTATGTCTGTTAATATGTTGTCTGTTATCCATGGATTTTGTTTCGTTTGGGAGAGTATTTTTATTTTTGTTAATGCTTTGTTATATATTTTGTTAAATGCAATTTTAAGATTATTATATACAGCTTCAGCAGAGTCTAAAGATTCTATCTGCATCCGGTCTGTTTTTCTGATTTCATCGTTTACTATTGTTTTTTTTAGAATTCTATAATACTGTTTTGTAGTCTCAGTGAGTTTTATTGGTTCTGGTTCAGTGTTTACCTGTAATGCTGTGAAATAATGGTCTGCCAGTTTGCATGTTATGACGGCTGCTGTGTGGCTGTTTGGAGGGGCCCTTATATTTATATGATCAATGCAGGATGAGGTTGTTGTATTTCCGACTACCTCTTCTCGTATATATATATGACTGTATGGATGGGGCAATGTTATATGCCGATAAGAGGTCTAGGTATTGTTTTCTATCGTTATTTATGTTCCTAATGTTTATAATAATAATAATTATTTATTATTATTACTATATGCAAGCCGAACATATTGACGAAAAAACTGTTAGTATCTGTTAAGTAATAAGTAAATTATAAGTATTCTAAGTTCGAAGTATATGTTGGTCAACTACGCGAGAAGAGAACAGAGGAAGTCGCCATATTAGCAATTACAGCAAGATCGTCAAAACAAGAAACATGAAGTGCTACAAATGCCAGGAATACCTAAAGGGGAAAGAAAAGCATGCAGGAACTGCCAAGGAAACATGCATTGTCTATGTTCGGGATTGTTCGAGGCCACTTGGCAGCGAAAATCAAACACGAAGCGTGACGAGTGGAGGTGCTCCCATTGTAGAGAAAACAAAGGAATGTGCCTTCAACTGCAGGCGGGAAACAGCCAACGCAGAAAACAACTGCAGGTGGTAAACAGCTAACGCAGCAATCAACAGCAGATGGAATGAAAAAACAAACAAAACAACAATGGAAACCAAAGTGAGTCAACTTTGATTGCATTGCTTGAAAATAAATTACAAACCCTAAAAGAATATTTAATCTATTTTGTTGGAGAACTATTCGAAAAAAACATACTATACAGATCAGCGAAATATTCAACCAATATGAGGAATTTTTTAAATTTGATAATAGCTCGGTAAATTAAAAACTGCGTTAAAGAGCTAACGGAAAGATAGCATAACCTAATTAAAGAGACAACGGAACTACGACAAGAACTAAACTCTTTAAAGTAATACTACGAACTCTAAAACCAACAGCAGTATAAAAATGATCTCCTCGTAGATGGTCTCCCGAAAATTGCTACGGAACATCTAAAAGACACTGTAATACAACTAAGCCAAAAAAATTGGCGCTCCCATAGAATCAAAAGATATCCTGTCGGTACATCTGTTACCACAAAGAAGGAAAAGAGTAATTCCCACTTCCTCCCGTCGTAGTGCAATTCACCAACAGCCTAACAAAAATTACACTTATAAAAGCTAGCAGGATTAAAAAACAAATAGCCAAGGATCTGAAAGGAGTCCAAGATAATACCTTAATATACTTGTCCGAATACTTAACGTCATACTATCAGAAACTATTCTACCAAACAAGGAAAGTAGAAACAGAAAAAATTACAGTTTATATGGATATAAGACAGCCAAATATTCCTTAAAAAGCCACAAGATGCAAAACCAATTCAAATAAAATCCGTAGAAGACCTCAACAAGCTGCCACATTAAAAGGAATATTGATGACTCGTAAAGAAGGGAACAGCACACCAACTTACATGAATGCAGACCATCAAGCAGATGTAATCACCCGGAACATGATAATTTCCACATTCTGAAATCGATAACAGTATGGAAACTATCCCCAAAAAGAGACTATCTGTTCTCCACATCAACATCAGAAGCATTCAAAAATACTGGCTAACCCTGCAAGCTTATCTGAAGGAAGATATAGACAACATAGATATTTTAATACTGACTGAAGTATCTACGACAAACGAAGAGGCAACCATCAATATATCGCTATATTGATGATATTTTCCTCATCTGGGAAGATGGTGTCAACAACCTCAATTTATTTTTAGACCACCTAAACAAGTGTCATGAAAAAATCTCTTTTACCTTCGAACTGGAATCCGATGACTGCCTCCCCATTTTTTAGACCAGAAACTTACCAGATGTGCTGAGAGTATTAAAATCTCAATTTTTAGAAAGCCTACTCATACTGATAGATACCTTCACGCTTCTTCCCATCACTATCCCCCACAAAAATTTGGTATTATTTCCATCTTAGCTCACTGAGCAAAATCTTTACTTACTGATGAAACAGAAATTGAAAATGAACTCCTTTTTCTTAAAAAAACTTTTATTAATAATGGTTTCTCTCCTAAGAAAATTGACAAATTTCTTTCCCATAGTCACCCAGCTGCTTCTGAAGATCCCTCTTCCCCCAGAGCGTTCATCTCTTTGCCTTAAATCAGCTCTCTTTCAGCAAAACTGGCAAAAATTCTCAAGAAGTTTAACTTCAGAACTTGCTTCACTACGCTCCAAAAACTTCGTTCAATACTTAGTAAACCTAAAGAGAAACATGTTCCAACTCAGTTTCCAGGAGTGTACAAGATGTTTTGCCCAGACTGCTAAATCCATCCTTCTACGTTTGGAAGAACACCGTAGAGATATCTCCTATAACAGGACTAGAGCCAGCGCTCTCTCTAGCCACGCTCTCTTTTCAGTTAACTCAGACGAAGGCCGCTAACACATTGTGAACTGGACTCAAACTTCTAACATCCATGTGTGCTGTGATGAACTCGAGAGAAAGATTATCGAATCAAGAGAAATTTCTCTAGATTCTTCTCATATCAATAACAGCCTCTGACGCTAACGTTGCCTCTGTTCAGTATTGGCTCACTCGCGGCAGCGCATGGTATACGCTTGTTTGGAACTCAAGCTCGCTTTTTTGTTTTCAAACACGCTACTGTCTTTTTTGTACTTGTTCTATTATTACAATTTTAAGTCTCTGTAATTCTTTATATATTTCTTTGATTATGATACCTGAGGATGTTGATCTATTCAACGAAACTAGTAAACTAGTAGTATGTTTTCAAATATACCATGTCATCTTTCATTAAAGCTTTTTCAGACACACACACACACATATAATATATATATACAGTATATATATATATTTAGACAAGTAAGTCAACTATATATATATATGAAAGAATGATCATTAACTTGGTTAACATATATATTTTTATGAAGAAGTGAATGACTAGAACCGAGATTTAAGTAAAAAGTTTTAATATCGTGAAGTGATAGGTTGTTTATTTGATGACGTCATTGTGGGGGTGACGTCATGAGATTGGGATGTTAGGAATTTCCCTGGGGGTATATGTGTCAGTGACGTCAGTTTTTGTGTTTTGGTTCGTGTATGGAATTATGGGTGATGGTAGAGATAAGGATTCGTGTTGTGATTGGTGGTGGTGCCCTTCTGACCAGATGAAGATCAAGATAAGATAAGGAATCGTGACGTGAATGTTTGTTGTTATCAGATAAAGATAAGTGACGTTGTTGTTTTGAATGGAAAAGGAAGATATATTAGTGTATAAAGAATCGTGTCGTGATTGGTGGGACACTTTTAACCAGATCAAGATCAAGATAAGATAAGGAATCGTGACGTGGATGGGTGTTGTTATAGAGTTTGGAATTTCGCTATAATTTTATGCTAATGTCACTCAAACATAGTTTTTTTTTCTTCTATAGATGGCTGTACTAATTTTCCGATACTTTTGGGGTATTCTGCAAATCCCTACTCAGATTCGGAATAACAGTCTAATCAAATTCATCAAACAGCCGCCTAACAAAATTAGAAACGCTACACAGGAAAATCGTGCCAACAGTGATCTGGACACCTTACACGCAACAACCAATATCCGACAAGCCCATGGCGATACACAGAATTCTGAACATTAAAATCCTGCAACTCTACATGACATTAAGAAGAAATTACTTCAACATCACCTATCGAAACAACAGACACATATCGTACAACACGACCTAAAACAACTCTCTACATCCCACACCCTTCAAGAACTCATACGGTTCTTTTGTGAGATCACATCAGATACCCACGAAACTCAACAACCTACCAAGAAATTTAAAACACGTAGATAACTACAGAACATTAAAAAAAACGAACTCTGGAAAATATACCAACAAAGTTAAGATACCATTAACACTAATATACACATCACAAATCACTAGCATCCAACTACATCCCATACATAAACAGTAGCAACAACATAAATAGTGAAGGCTAAATCCCATTCTCTTCATAAAAGCTAACCCAAGCTTCGAAGTAGGTAGGATTAACTTAACTTGCCTCACACATCTACAACTAATCCTTTTAAACAAATGCAGAAATTTGTTTGTATAATCACTCTTTCTCAAACTTTGAAGAAAAAAAATATAATCAAAAAATCCGTGTAATCTTCATTGTTAATATTAGAAGAACATGTGTTGTAAATATAGATGCAAAAAAATATTATTATTGAAATTTTTATTGAAATGCAAAGTAGAAAATTAATTACATATGCAGCCCTCAGTGCTGAATTTTTAAAAATTACAAATTGAATGTCACTAAAGATGATTATTGTAAAACATTATTATTATTATCAAAAAAAAAAAAATCAGCTAACGAACAGGAGAATCATCGTGGGAGCCCCCCCCCCCACACACACACAAAACTCCTCTCATAGCTTGACTTAAATGCATTCGTTGTTTCTACACTCACTGGACTCTCAGGCAATCTATTCCAATCACCCGCCACTCACCATGCAAAAACTCGACTCCTCATCCCCTTGCTCACACCCGCCTTAGACAGCTTCCAGTGATCACCTCTTGTTCTCTCCTTGTCTCCAGATATTCTATGAAAAATGTCTTCCACTTTAATCAGGTAATTACTCCTTTCCAACTTATTCATCTCAATCACGTCTCCCATCTTTTTTTATATCGCTAGGCGCTGAAATTTACATTCTCTCCATCTGTCCTCATAGTCGAGATTCCAGAGACCACAAACCAGAGTTAGTCAATCATCTGTGATCCATCTCCAACAAATCACCATTCTTTTGAAAACAAAATTTGTGTACAGTAATCCATATTTGACCTGATCAAAGCCTTGTACAATGGGATAGTAATATACTTATTTCAATATGCCAACAGGCAGATCTGAAGAGGTATGCTGATCAGAACATTTCAAAGATGTTGAGAACAAAAGAAGACACAAGTCACGGCTGGCAGAACACATACAACAGAAACTAAACATCAAGTAGTATTAGAATTAGTATTAGTATTACTTCCAAGCCTCCATGGAGTCCAAAGGCTCATCACAGGAGGTTTGAATACACAGACACAAGAACTATCATACCTCATCTTGAACTCATTCAATGTAATGGATCATTCCAATAATCCGCTTTGTTGTACTCACCATTTTTAGTAAAATGTCCACGAATTTTTAAGACCCTATCCGCTATCACCTCAAGATCTTTCATCTCTTCTGCCTCCTCTAAAATATTCCCATTAAGTTCTGCAATTGTATCAACTCTCAAACTTTCCTCATATTTTCCATTCCAGAGACCACAAACAGACTCCCCAGATAATCTGACATTTTTCAAAGAAAACCTGGAGAGTCAGAAATTACTCTTTACCGCCTTATACGCTCAATCATTCTCTCCTCCTTCTTCTAACCATCGTGCTCTGTAATTTGCATTATCTCAATCGCATCCCTGCTTTAATTTCTAAATTTTAAATCCTTACACTTTGCTACATTAAACAGACATCCCCCACACACTCGCCCATTTGGAAAGTCTAGTTAGGTCTTTTTGTATACTAGCAAAGCAAAAACATGTGCTCTACTTCTAATAACTCTATCAACTGAAAACAACTGTCTATCACCATTTAATTCCTTTCCAATGTTATTTACATACAAATTACCCACGCTACCGGCCAAGACGTCAAGGTTATCATGGATGCGAAGTGCATTTTAAAATTGTAACACCAATTGGATACGAAGCGTATGAGGATGTGTTTTTTAATCCATAATGGCTGGTATGGTAGTTAAACAATGGCCCCAGAAGAGATCTCCACTAGTGACGTTCCTCTATGGGATATATCCCCCCCCCCCATAAACAACCTGCTCAGACCTATCAGGCAACCCTTCTCAAATCCAAGGCATTAATCTACTATCTAACTCCCATCTGTTCCAATTTATCTACTAGTTTCATATACGGTAATCTATCAAAAGCCTTTGAAAAATCTAAATGTACTACTCTATATGAATCCTGCTTGTCCAATTTATTCGTTACCTTATTATAATAAGGCAGAACATTGTTAAACACCATTCGGTCCATCAAAGAGAATTCCACTGTTGTCAACCTTGTTATAAATCTCTGTATTCAGTAATTATTCCAACATCTCGACCAAACTTCAGAAAAGCTGACTGACATGTAAATCTAAGCCTTTATCTAATGATCTCCTTTATGAAGCAGAACAATGTTGCTATACTTCCACTCCTTTGGAACTTAAAATTGTAAATCCCCGGAACATTTCGTCAAGACACGTGGTTATATACCACCAAATCCCATGGCCTTGTTGACGTCAGTTTACTCAATTCCTCATATACGTCCTTCTCACTCACCATCATTGGTTCCTCACTCATTCCACTGTCTCAATATCTGCATTATGTTACAATGACAACGATGGAATACTTTAAAGAACTGCTCATTACTCTCTACTATATCCTGTTCAGTGTTTATCATTCTTCCATTATCACTGACTAATACCATCCTTCCTGCAACCAGCCACACATCGAAAAAACTCCCTAGGATCTCTTTTATCTTGATTTGCTAACTACTACTCATATTGCATCTTTGCTACTCTTGCCAAGTCAAATTGCTTGCTTGCTCTTTGTACTCGTCATGCACCTGATTATCACCACTCATCTTTTACCACTTCCACAATGCCTTTTTCTTCGAGACCACGTGCTTTACCTCTTCATTCATCCATTTTACACCTACATTTTTTAATCCTCTGACCTTTGGAATTAAATAAGTTTGACAGATAATTCCTGAGAAGAGACCATGCATAACTGATTTCCTTCCCATCCAATTCTTCATTCCATTATATCGCTGCAAGTGACCTTCTGAGATTGCCATAATCCCCAACCTTATAGTTCCACACATAATCCTTTCACACATAATTTCTATAATCGCTGGCACTACCTTGGTGATCATCTCATGGTCAATTTCACCTACTGGAAGAAGATGTGGAATTCATTTACAAAATATCTTCTGATGAGATAATCAAATCAAGACCCTCGATCCACGTGTGGCCTCTATTACATACTGCTAAGCGTAGTTGTCCCACAAAATGTTAAGAAATACACTGTCTTTGGTTCCTGATGCGCTCTTCATTCCAGCCTATACTTCCAGAATTGAAATTGCCCATAATTATCATTCTTTTCTTATTAGCCAGAACAAATTGCCTAAACATTTCATTTTCACTGACTTCCACAATAACAGGTGTAATGCAACACCCCACTAAACATTTCATTCTGTCCATCTCCACTTCACACCATACTGCTTCAAAACCACTGACAGTATTTGCTCCATGCAACTTAAACTTAGATGAATACATTTCCTCTCTCATCATCAATAACACCCCTCGTCTCTTTTTTGCCTTCTCTGCCTTCACGAAAGCCACTTTTCCATCCACATCTATTCCTGTCAGAAGGTGCTCCTCGTTTAACCATGTCTTATTTATACCAACAATTTTCAGTGAATGAACTCTATGAACGATACAATTTCATTCTCCTTGTTTCGAATACTTCTAGCATTTATAAACATACACATTGGCTCATTTCTGTTTCTATAACAGTACTACTTCTCCCACTTCTTATATATTACTTTTCCACAATCCCGTCCATTCCAGTCAATTATCACTTATATTACACCTTCCCCAGATCCAGAAGTTACCCCACATCCTTGATTTCTGCAATCACACATCTACTCCTGAATCCATCATCTACACTTCTAATGCAATGCCCCTCTGGCCACCTTGTGTTCCTTCTATCTCATTCTCTGCACTGGTGTCACTCAACTCTTCATTCGCAAACTCAGATACCTTGCTTTTCCTTTTGAACTCTTCCACAACACCACTTGCTTCCTCAGGTGTTACATTCACTTCAGCCATTTTCTCTTGCAGCAACAGTTCTCCAATTGACTCGAAAAGAAGATAACTCCAATTCTATTACTTACATCTAATTGCCATTCATAAGCTCTCTATCTCTAAAACTGGCCAAAATAATGAAGAAATTCAACATTAACACCTACTTCACCACCCTACCAAAGCTTCGTTATTTACTGAGTCTCCCCAAACCAAAACACAACCAGCTTCAGTTTCCAGGAGTTTATAAAGTCGTCTGCAACTGTGGTGAACCTTATTATGGACAGACTGATAAGACTATTTCACTACGTCTTGAGGAACACCAGCGTGACATCTCTTACAAAAGAACCCGTGCAAGCGCACTCTCCAGTCATGTTCTTTTCTCCGCTAACTCTAATCTAGAAGAGCTTCAACACCAAATAGACTGGAATCTGACGACCAATATCTATAAATGCGGTGACGAACTTGAGAGACGTACCGTGGAATCAAAAGAGATAGTTCTGGGCCCATCACACATAAACAACAATTTAAGCTACAGTTTGCCTGATACCCACAGCGCAGTGATTGAGTTCTGGCGCTCTCGAATCAGTTGTCACTCACTTCAACTCATGCTAGTCTGCCACGCAGACACTAGTTCAAATATGACTGTTGCCATTCCTATTTTGTTAATTTGAGAAGTCCATGTTTTTTACCTTGTTATTTTTCCAGTTTTTTTTTGTTATTATTTCCACACCTGAAGAAGTCGGCGTTTCGACGATACTAGTCGTGTTATATTAAACTTTGCTTACCTTTCTCGATGTTCTTAGTCAGTACAATTATTAATTTTTAAATATGTCTACAAGTCGAGTCAATGCTAGTTACAATATATATACTGTATATATATATATATAGAATGTTTTTAACTTGGGTATATTATGTAATCAAGATACCAAGTAATTTTATATAAATTTGGTTTCTAATCTTATTTCTTAAGTAAGCAAACAGACAAGTAAGTCAAGTTTGTGGCTGCACGCAGTGCAAGTCTAAGCAACTCGTGGTAAAGGTGGATTAAGCTCTTAACACTTTCCTTAGTATTTTTCCCTTAATGTAAAGCAAATCCCCTTACGGAGATGTATGATGCTATGCATTAAAGGCAATAGTTACTACCCATACCGGTTTCGACCTTTATTGAGGTCTCATCAGTGGGAGCCAGATCTGACAATGCTAAGGTTGAAATAATGCAGAACTTTTGAATTTTACCTAAACAAGTTGCTACAAGGTGCTTTGACCTTATTAAATAAAATCTCAGGATGAGAGATAGATGTAGAAAGTTTTTTTTAACTTGGGTAACAATTTTTCTTTTCGCTTTGCTGCTATCGCTATTCTTCCACGGCCCCATGGTGGCTTAATTAATAATAATTTATGGGAAAAAAAGCACAAAGAAAATCAAGAAAACTCACTGCGAATTCGAGCAGGTGTCTGCACTGAACGAAGGCTGCCGCGTAACTGATGCTTTCCCACCTTACAGCTCAGCACGTGGTTGCCGTTTGCCTGTTCTGAAACCGGGCCGTTTTTTGTTCGGGAACCGAATTGTTCGAGAACAGAGGCGTTCGACAACCGAGGGTCTACTTTTAATTATTTAGAAATTTATTGACATTTTAATCATACAAATACAACATTTGTTTTACAAATGATATTCTATCTTTTTCAATTTAACTACTAGAATACAAATTCTACGATATGGTTCTTCTTTATGAACTGGCCAATAACATAAAAAGTTGGTTGTAGCTTCATTTTCCCAAGCAACACGCACACTTGTAAAGGCTGGCTGAAGCTCACTGGCTAGAGCTACTTTGACTGCGTATGACCTGTGTTTAAGTTGACGTGAAGGGAGCGAAAATGGCTATGCGCGCGCATGAAATCATAGTGCTGCAACTAGGACCTGGAAGCTCCGACAACTGAGCAACCCAAGGTAGCTTTGACTAGACCAGCAAGCATCGGCCTTCGATACACAACGCAAAGCTCAATTATTGCCGCTCAAGCTTAAGATGTCTTCTGTCTACAAAAATAAAAGCCTAAATGGAATGCTTATAAATGCATGCATTTATTAACAAATAAATATTACTTCTTTCTCAAGTAATGAGTTTGAGCAGCAAGCATCAAGCATGGAGAATTCGCCCCTGCCGATAGCCCATCGGAACTTACTTTCTGGACGTTTCAGACCACTCACGTATATATATATATATATATATATACGTGGGTGGTCTGAAACGTTCTCGGAAAAACGTGCTGATAGTGTTGCCTTATTTTTTATAGCACGTTTTTTTTCTTTTTTCTAAGTTGATACATCTGTTATAAGCATCCATGTGAAATTGTAAGTCATTCTATCAGGCAAATTTTTTATACAGCTGCCTGAAGCAAAAGTGTTGTCTGTATCCCTTGAAATTGATAAAATTGTGTATCATGCAGTTATAATATTCTTTCTAAAAGAAGGTTTAATTCATTCGAAGAGAATTCAAAAGAAATTCATTCGAAGTTCATAAAAGTTTAATTGCACTCTTCTCTTTTGTTTTCGACAATTAAGAAATGAGATGCCAAGTTTAAACGTGGCTCTACCAGCCTTGAAGATGATCCACGTGAAGGAAGTGGATCAGTGTAACAACACCAGAAATCATGGATCAAGTGCACGATATGGAATTGGATGACTGGCGAGTCAAAGTGCGTGAAATTGCTGAGACCATAGACATTTCAAAAGAACGTGTAAGATATATTTTGCAGCATATGAAAAAGCTTTGCGCAAGATAGGTGCCCCGCTTGCTCACAGCAGATCAAATACGCGCTTGCATGAAAATCTCTGAACAGTGCTTGGAGAGTTTTAACAGGAATAAAACTGATTTTGTACGTCGATTTATTGCTATGGATGAGACTTGGATTCACTATTACACACAAGAATCCAATCAGCAGTAAAGTGACCAGAAGCTGGTTATTCAGCGTCAAAGAAGACGAAGTCGGTTCCATCAGCAGTGTTTTGGGAGATGCTAAAGGGATTTTGTTTATTAAACAATAACCGGGGAATATTATTTCGATCTTTTAACCAGATTAGACAAAACAATTCCTGAGAAAATCCTGCTTTGCAGAAGAAAAAAAATATTTTTTCATCAGGACAATGCACCTGCCCACAAAGGTATTTTGGCAATGGGAAAATTAAGGGATCTGCACTATGAACTGTTGCAACATCCACCCTATTCACCAGATCTAAGTAAAACTCTTCCTCTCTGGTCAGCGTTTTACTTCGAATCAAAAGGTGATTGCAGCTGTAGAAGGGTATTTTGCGGATCTTACTGAGAACCACTACAGGGAGAGTATAATGGCCCTAGAGTATCGCTGGAATAAGTGTATTAGTCTTAAGGGAGATTATGTTGAAAAATAAAAATAATTTTGAAATTATAAATTCGTTTTTTCATTGTTAGACAGAGAAATGTTCAGGCCACTCTCATATATATACACACATTTAAAATAACATGCTCTTGGAAGAACAATCGGGAAGCAAGATATTAGATCCTATGTGTTGCTGTTTAAATGATGACTCGGATAAGTCAATTTACTTAATAAAAAAATAACCATTGACCATTGATATTACTGATAGGATGGGTGAAGCACAAGTGCTTTTCATATTCCCCTTTATCTGTAATGAGAGTTATTTGGGAATGAGAGATTTGTGAGCAATTAAGCTCGCCCTCTGAGGGCAGTAGTGTTAGCTATTATCGGTTGAGAGAAGAATAGCCTTCGGTCTTTTGTGTTTGTAGTAATCAGTCTCATTGTAATTGACAGCTTGCACGATTAGTGGGTTTGAATGTGAACTTGACTTCACGAAGAATTTTTCTGCAAGATCACGAAGAAGGGAGGAGATGTATGGAGTGCCGGTTTCTCGGTGAATTTGTGAATTTCTGATGAACCACGGTGCATCCAGAATCATCCTAAGGCATTTGTTTGGGATTCTCTGTAATTTTGAAATGTTTGATATTGAAGTGTGACTCCATGCTGGTAAGGCGTAGGTAATGACTGGACGTATTACCATTCGGTAAAGAAGCAATTTATTATGTAGGTTCAATTTGCTCTTGTGGTTGATCAATAAGTAGAGCTGAGCTATGACTTTGGAAGATTTGGAGCAAATGAGATTGATGTGTTTGTTGAAAAGGAGTTTCTTATCCATCAATACCCCAAGATATTTGGTCTCTGATTGCCATGGGATCTTTTGACCAGAGAGCAGAATGTCTTCTTTGTTGCAGATCTTTCTTCTTGAAAACATCATGGCTGAGCTTTTGAGGGGGTTTACTTGAATTCTCCAGTTAGTGAACCAGTTTGCTAGCTCATTGATACTTCCTTGGAGTCTAGTGATTGCTAGGTGAGGGCTGAGCGATCTAGCTAGAATAGCGGTGTCGTTGGCATAAAGAGCCGTAGTAGTTGTTTTTGGGTTGAGAGGAATATCTGCCATGTAAGTTGTGAAAAGTATTGGTGCCAGAAGAGAACCTTGAGGTACTCCCGCCAGGATTTTGCGCCTTGAAGAAACAATTCCGTTGAGTTTTACTTGCATGTATCTTTCATTGATATATGAATATATGAGTTTCAATTATTTAATTGGGATATTGTTTTCAATTAGTTTGAAGATAAGGCCTTGATGCCAGACCTGATCAAAGGCCTTGGCAACATCCAAAAATACATGAGTGATATGTTCTGTTAGTCGGTGAATTTGTTGCACCGTGGTGTGAGCTTTGCGAAACCCAAATTGCTCATTTGGGATTATTTTCTGTTGGTTCACTGCTGATTGTAGTCTTGATAGGATGACCTTTTCTATTACTTTGCCAAGACAGGAAATAAGACTGATGGGCCTGTAGCTTTGGGGAAGTTGTGGGTTATTACCAGGTTTTTTCAGAGGTATAATGTCCGCGATTTTCCAATCTGTGGGAAAGTATTGGAATCTTAAAATGGAATTGGTAATATTAACTAGATGAATTATGGCTTTCCGTGGGAGTAGCTTTATTATTCTATTGGTAATGCCGTCAGGGCCGGGGGCCTTTTTATTCTTCAGATGGGAAATGATATTTATTATTTCTGTTGGAGATGTGGGGGTGATCGTTTCTGAATCACCCTTAGGCTGACTTAGTGCATTTCTAACTTTACGATGAACTTTGTAAATAAGATTGATATTTAAGTTTGCATAAGATGGGCTGCATTGATTTTCCAGATTGTCAATTAGGGCTTCTACTTTTTCATCATCTGTGTGTGCAACTCCAAGATTGGTCTTTAAAGGGGGAATTGGTTGTCTTTTGGTACGAAGAGATTTTACAAACTTCCACATGGAGTTATTTTCTGGGTTGATTTCCTTCAGTTTGGTTTCCCATTTGGAGTTCCTGTGGACCTGGAGGGCTTCTCGAACCTGTCTGTTCAAAGTGTTTAAGGTTGCTTTGTCCTGCGCGGCTCTGGTGTTGTGATATCGCTTTCTGGCCATAATCAGGTCCATTATCTCTTCTGGGATCCAGTTAGGAGCGTGGAAGACAGTGGTTTGAGTGACTGATGCTGTTGCTGTGTTGATTTGCCTAGTTAAATTGTTTACAGCTTGATCTATTTCTTCTTTTTTACGAATGACAGGGGGAGGACCGATGTGAATTGGAAGAACTGTACAGAGCTTATCCCATGGTATGAAAGAATGATGGGGAGAGAGCTGGTCTTGAAGTCCTAACCTGAGTAGGATGGGATAATGATCTGAGTTAAGCTCTTCTACTGTCTCCAGCTGGTATTGATATTTGATGTTTCTGAGGATAACTATGTCTAATACATCAGAACTTCCTGATGGGCTGTAGTGGGTGGGCTCAGTGGGTCCAGCTACTATTGATGAGTTGAGTAATGTGTAGTTGTATAAGGTACGGTCTTTGGCCTTGATTGACGAACTGAACCAGGCCGTATGTTTGGAGTTAAGGTCTCCAGCTATAATTATGGAATCCTTGGAGCCAAGGATGGAGTCTAAGTCTGCTGTCAATAGTGGAATACTGGGAGGATTGCGCGCTGCATAGATTTTGAGTTTGCCAGCGTTATTAGTGTGCACCTCCACACCCGTCACCTCAAGGTTTAGAGTTTGGGGGTTGGTCAGCGAGTTGTGGCTTAAATAATTTTTGATAAAAATAGCTGTTCCGCCTCCACTAGAGTTAAGTCTGTTTGTCCTGTATAAAATATAACCTCTTAGTTTTGGATTGTTTGATGGTCTGAGGTGGGATTCACTGATCAAGATTATGTCTGGATTGTATCTTTTTGCAAATTCTTGCAGCTCGAGAATTTTGTTTGTTAAGCCATTGGCATTCCATGCTGTTATCATGAGAGAATTTGGTTTAAATTTTTTAAACATTATAGAGAGCTGTGAATATGGATTGGGTTTCTAGGTAGAATCTTTTTCTGGAGGATGGTGAGGTGCTTGCTTTGCTGAATTCATGCAGCATTGTTGCAAGTGACGAGGTTAAAGATGATGTGAGATTAGAGCTTGTTCGCTCTTGCGATGAAGTCTGGGTTCTTACCGCTTCCGCATATGATTTGGACATGGTTGAGGGTCGAGTGCCTTCTTGTGTTGTCGAATGTGAGGTAATGTGATCTGGAGGGCAAACTATATGCACAACCCCTGAGGCTTGTGCATACAGTTTGTGTGCTTGCTCGGTTACTGTCATTTCTTCTTCATTTTGGACTCTTACAGTGACGTCATTGGCATATGCTGATAGGGTTATTTTTAGACGTGATTCTATTATGCTGGTTCGTTTGGAGATGATGGTATCGTGTACTCTTTTTAAGAAGAGTTCCATGGTCAGTGTGTATAATTGTCCAGAGAGAGGATATCCTTACTTGATCTCTCGAGAGTATAGCAAAGAGCGAGTGAGCCTGTTGTTGATTTTTGAACAGTAGAGTGCATCTCTGTATAGCAACTGGATCGTTTCAGTGATAAGTAGACCACAGCCGGATGCCGTTAGGACTTCATAAAGGTACTCGTGCTCTGCCCTGTCGAAAGTCTTCTTCTCTGCTAGGTTTTCATTTTGGCTGTTTGCGATGTGGATGAGATCTCTTATTAAATGGAGGTTATCATGTATCGATCTTCCTGAAACAGAATAAGTTTAATGTCCGTCAATAACTTTAGGCAATGTTGGCTTTAGTCGGTGTGCAATAACTTTGAAAATTATTTTGCAATCTGTATTGATTAGTGAGATTGTACGCCAGTTTTTCTGCTGTCTGTGTCGTCTCCCTTCTTTGATATCAATCGTACTACTGACATCATGACGGATTTGTGGGAGTTCATTGAGGTAGGCTTCTTGCAGTATTTTAAGGAGAAGTGATCCGAGTTGATTCCAGAAAACTTAGAAAAACTCTGTTGCGAGACTATCAAAGCTGGAAGATATGTTCTTTGGCATGATTGTGCATGCAGTTTTCAGTTCATTTAGAGTGAGTGAGTTTTCTAAGTTCCAATCTGTTGCAGAGATTCTTTTTTGTTTCTTTCAGTATTTCGTGAGTGGCGTGAAGGGATGTTCCTGTAGAACTGTATATATTATTGTAGTATTGTAGGATTTCAGAAGTAATTTTACTTGGATCTTCTGTGAATGCTGCCGTCTTGAACTCTAATAGTGGAGATGCAGTTTGCTGCCTGGTATTTTTTTTTTTTTCCAAAGAAAAAAATAATTTGTCGGGACATCTGAAAGATTTATTTGCGTATGCCACGATACAAGTAGGGCACCTTTTGCAGATAACTCTAAGTGTCTTTGCATAGCGAGGGCTGAATGATATGGGCTTTCGAGCTGTTCTTCAAGTTGTCGGATTTTGTTTCTCTGTGGATTTTTCTGGTGACTGTAGATCTGGATAAAGGATGTCATTTGTAATTTTAGGTGGGGCCACTATGTTTTCATTAGTCCTGTTTTCCCTTTCAAGTGAGTGAAGTTAATTATTAAAGCCTGAGTGTTTACTGTATAATCTGGATCTTTCAGGAAGATATTGTTGAAGATCCAATGGGTACTTCCTGATTTTGATGCTTTCAAAGATAATGAAAATTGCAGCTTGATACATTATGAAAATTGCAGCAGTACTCTGAGATGTAGGAAGGAATGTATGAGATATTTCTAACGTGTTTGGAAATGTAGTATGTAGAGTGGCCTATTAGTTGCTGTGATTGCTGACCTCCATGTGTAAGACTTCTTATATGGATGTTTATGCCGAAAGACGTCAATGAGTTCATTATCGTTTACCAGTGTTTAAAGTTTGTTTATTAACGCGCTACGATGTTCAACCCATTGAAGTCTGCTGTCTTTTTTCTTGGTCAAGTGTGAAGTTAAAGTCTCCAGCTATTATGATATATTCTTGGTCAATACTGGAAATATGTCTTTGAATTAAATCCAAGATTTGTGAAGCCAGAGCAGCCTGCTGTGGTATGTAGATATTGAACACATGCAGGGTATTATGGTTTGGTGCATTTATGTGAGCATACAAGGCTTATCCTGGTATATCTGCAATCACGTTCAGTTTGTAGGGGGGGGAGGCAACGATGATGTACACCTAAGCCAACTCCTGTTCCATGATGTTGTTGGGTTGCAGACTGATGTAAGTAATAAGGCCACTTTGCTCATTTTCTAGATAACTTGGATGAGGAGCTGATATGTGTTTCTTGAAGAAGTATTAGGTCTATCTGATATATTTGGACTTGTTCTCTTGCATAAAACACAGGCACAGTCTCTTGCATTGAGAGAAAAAAAAGGCTCAACGACATTATGCTTATAAAAATTTGATTGTAAGTTGAATCTAATATTGGTCCCGGAATTGTGTTTATAGCCCATTAATTACATAGTAGATTCGCTTACTCTTGGCAATCTCTGCTCTTCCCTTTATACATTTCAGTTTCGAGTTTAGGTCCTGAAGCTGAGATATTAGTTCTGGGATTTTTGTGGTGTATTTAAGGGCTACAGTTAAATTGTGAGGAGAGCCTCGCACTTTCTGTATGAAGAATGACAGCTCTTTCATGGTTAGAGGACCCTCAGTGTGGGGAAGTTCTTCCCTCAGTTCTTCCTTTTCTTAGTCGTCATGTGGAGGTACAGTCTCCTGATCGTCTGGGAACTCTGTTCCTCCTTGGCTGGCTGCAAGTGATGAAAGGCCACTTTGAGTAGTTTCTTCTATCGGATGAGGTTTGGAATTAGTGGGAGGCTGGGCTAGTGATTCTGATTGTTTTGTCTGGGATTGCTTTTAATTAATTCATCCTGGTTATCTCTGTTGGGAGGATCCATGTTTTCATGCTGTTTGTGTGGTGTTGTGTGCCATGAGACTTCGTTATCAGAACTTTGGATCTCATTACTCGCAGACGTTCAAGAGCGACTTGAATCTTGTCTTTTTCAGTTCGAGATTTTCTTGGCTCTGAAATTCGTGATAGGGAGAGAATTTTTGGTTTACTTTTTCCTATGCTTTGATTTTCTTCATGTACGATGTTGTTCTGTTCAACTGGTTTGCTATTCTGGGCTGGGATATTTGTTGATGAATTGTTGGTAATTTAGAGACATTGTTTCCTAATGTGACTCTCTTCAGGACAGAAGAGGCACTGTGATGAGAAAGGTGAATAGAAGGTGTAGATGATTCCATTTATGTCCGTGTTGATTAATTTTGGCAGGTTGTGTAGTGCGTGGTTGTTTGGAAAGTGCATTAATGACTGTCTTCGAAAACTTTGAACATGGGAGAATTTGGGCTTTTTCGTGATTGCTAACAATTTGCGTACTTTTCCTGTGACAAAACCGTATCTTGATAATATGGATCTGATGAGTTGATGAGGCATTTCAGGGTAACGTTTGATACCGTTAATTTTGTAGGGGCCAGTGCTATTGGGGCTGCTTCGAAGCCTCAATAGCACTGGCTTCGAATTGGCAGTATCTTTCACACGTTGAAAGATACTGCCCTAAGAGAACAACTGCTACTAGTTGTTCTCTTAGGGCAGTATCTTTCATCGAATGTCATTTGTATTATTATTTTTTTTGACACCTCCAGGGAGTCCAAAGACTCATCGAGGGAGAGCTCCTGCTCTACAGCGCTGTCTCCACCACTCGATCCACCAAATGACCACAACTACCATCGCCATCTACCGCCGACCACCACTAGTTTTTCCACAGACAATGACAAACATCCATGCCCATGGCGGGATTCGTACCCGCAGCCTTTCGACTGGAGAGCGGATACACTAACCACTCGGCCAGAAATGCCGACGTTTTCTTCTTCTTCCTCAGTGGCTCTATAGCCCTTTGTAGGCACTGGCCATCTCAAGGAACTTTTTCTATTCCGTTCTTTGTTTGGCAATCGTCCTCCAATTTTTGGTTTTCAAAAGTATGAGGTCTCTATCAAGATTGTCAATTCATCGTAATTTAGGCCTTCGAGGTCAAATTATCGTTGGTTTATGTGAGAATACTTTTTTTTTTAAATTTCTTTAATCACATATTCTCACTATATGGCCCGCTCATTTCATTCGTGGAGTTTGATAAACTTCACAAAGGATTCCGTTTTATTTCTCTCTTCATACAGCTTTATCTCTTTTCATAAATTAATCAACGACAATGTTATAAAGTAACCCAGACAACACGCAACCCTGCCTCACATAAGTTTTTATCTCAAGACCATTGTGATGTGTTATTTTCTGTGTAGTAACACAACTTTTACTTTATTTATACATTGCTTTTAATATGAGTGATTCAGGAATATTTAAAATTTAATAACTCAATCATTTTACAGTATTTAAGAAAAATTTAATTTAAGAATAATTTAACAGAAATAAGTCAGTTATAATTTATCAGGCTTGATTAAACTTATCAAATTTAGGTATATGATGTTTCTAAATTCTATACTCTGTTCAATGATGTTCCTTAAGTTAAAATTTTGATTTACAGTATTCCTACCTGATCTAAAATCAACTCGATCATGTCTCGATATACTTTTTATTTAACTTTTAAAACTTACACTACTTGGAAAGAAATCAACGAACACTATAGTGTGAGGAAGAAACAGCCATTGCGCCTATCTTAATAAGATTAGTATCTCCTTTCTCTGCGATGACTGCAGCGTTACTATGGAGCATACTTTCCACAAGTGTATGATAGAGATTAATTGGATGGTTGGACCGTTCTTCTTATATACGTGTAATGAGGTCATGGACTATTGTGGGGACGGACGTCCTTAACCTCAACAGACTCTCCAGCTCATCCCTCAGAATGATCCATAGGGTCGACATCATGGCTCTGTGGAAGCCAAGCGTCCATAAGTTCATGTCCACAAACCATGCAGTTACAGCAGCAGCAGCAGCAGCCTTACGACATTGTGCACTGTCTTGCAGAATGTGGTCAGCTCCATAGAAACCCCACAAAGTAGAAAGCATTACATTGTTTAGAATGTTCAGATAACTCTCGGAGTTCAGTTTGATTGTGACACCAGAAACAGAGATCTGAGGCCAAACCAGCAAAATCAGAACCATGTCATCGATTTCATAGTTGGATTGCACACTATGGTAAGAGACTTCACCAGGTATCTGCACACCCGCACCAGTCTATTTGTTCGGTAGAGAATATAGTGTAATTCGTGACTCCATAAGACTGCTTTCCAATCTCATCCCATTGTACATATTTCTTGTACCACTGAAGACGAAGTTGCATGTTGGTTCCAGTAATGTTGGGCTTACATATTGTGGTCCAACCATGGAAACTCATGTTGTGTGCCTCGGTCGTGAATGTCCTTGTGCAGCTTCATGCTCCAGCTAATGTCTGGAATTCAATGTCTGGAAGCGAGTTTAGTGGGCCGTCCACTGCGGATAACACTTGCGGTTGACTTCCATCCGTTCAATATCAGTGTTATCACTGATTGCTAACCTGAGATGGCCCAATAGTGCAACAATTTGCCGAAGAGATAGGCCTGCAGCGTAGAATTCTATTCACAACGCCTCTTTTGAACTCTATCAGTTCTCTTATCACAGCCATTTCACTAGGACATAGTTACAATTACTTGGGAGCATTATATTCTTCCAATATGGCGTGTCAGCTGACTTCTTTCCAAGCGGTATATGTATAATATAAATAAATGAAATTTAGAAAAGAGTTAGATTGTAGTAGATCACCACGTGGGGTTGGTGTTACAATTGAAGCAACTAAGACCATGGGACAATGAGGTTCCCAAATTATTTGCATTCCTCAAAACAAACAAACAAGTTTGTTTATTTTGACGAATTAAAAACCTTCGATTTTCATAAGACACATGCTAATTTACTTTCATTTGTAAAGCAATTATATTTAATATATTTGTAAAGTTTTTCGTATCATATGCAGTATTTGTATTTAGATTTTTCTTGTCAGAAGAATCGTCCTCAGGATCAAAAACACAAGTCCTAAGAGAAACTATCTTACTTGCCATGGCTAGCAATCTACTAATGCAAGAAGCGTCTGAAAAAAAAAAGCCTAGAAAATTTCTCTTATTCCTAAACCGTACTTGGTATGAAAGAGTACAAAATCTACGGTCAATTTTCCTAAGTTAATGGATTGAAAACAGTGTGTTTGGAATGCTATGGCACTGGGGCAATTGTTTCGATGACAGAATATTTTACCGCTTATTGAAACTGCCACAGAATTGCCTTAAAAACCGGTCCTATGTCAGCTGTAGCACTGAGAGCTAAGATTAAGAAGTTTGAAGAAACTGGATCACTAGGAGTTAGACCTGGCAGAGGACGGAAAGCAGTGCAAGAAGAGACAGTAAGGCATGTTCAGCTGTAGAGCATGTCGCACACCAGATGCAATTTGTTGTACACAAGAAAGGTCAGCACATTGAAAATCGTGTATATGGTCCAGGGGACCCTGATTCTGATGAATAAAACATTATTTCCCGTGAGTTCAATCACTACATTAATTTCTGTGTCTCTAGCAAGTTGTTGTTTTAGTTTAATTATTATTATTCTTATCATTGTAACGCACCACATATCCAGCTGAAATAAGTGACGCTGCTGTCGCTTACACCGTCGAAAAGTTATCATTCTATTTGCCATTTTATCTGCCATTAATGTAATGATCCGTTTGTTTTCGGCTCCGCCAGCCCTGAAATTTCCCCAATAGGCGACATTTGGTACTAAATCTTTTTTTCTTTGGTACTTTTGGTAATAAATCTTTTTTGGTACTAAATCATCTCCCCCTGCCTTCAAAAGTCTCAATATAAAATTTGGTCTCATTCCGTTTATTGGTTTTAGCTACAGATAACTTTCCCTCTATGCCTCCAAAGAGGGAAAGTAATTGTCACCCTGTATGTTCTTCCTAACAAAGCGCACATCTTCAAAGCATGCCAGCGAAGATAAGGGAATGCGTCCTCAGAAATGTAGTGTTTGTAAAATGTAAGCAAGGGCACATTGAATAATTTTTCTCTCAAAGAACAGATTTAGTACCAAATGTCGCCTATAGGGGAAATTTCGGGGCTGGCGGAGCCCAAAACAAACGGATAATTACATTAATGGTAGATAAAATGGAATGATAACTTTTCGACGGTATAAGCGACAGCAGCGTCACTTATTGCAGCTGGATATGTGGCGCGTTACAATGATAATGTTTTGGAGTTCAAGCAGCTCCATTTGTACTGAGTCTGGCATTTCAGCAGCATTGACACTGAATGGCATTGAAAATAAATCTAAAGAAGACTATTGGTTACGAAAATCACTAAATCTCTCTTCCAACTCACTTCGCAACATGGCTAATTTTGTAGCGTATTCATCAAGAGACGAACAGTTGGACTCAGCGAGAAGCTGAAAATTGAGTTAAGTCTTTTTTTGCGAGCTGTGCCTCCCAAAGTTTGAAAGTTTGAGCTTGGCCACAAAAGATTTGATGTGATCAAACAGAGTGTGCACCAGTTGATCGTTGGATTGTAGCCATGTATTCAGGTTATTCATATGCAACGAGAATGACCTAAATACGTGGCTACAATCCAACGATCAACTGGTGCACACTCTGTTTGATCACATCAAATCTTTTGTGGCCAAGCTCAAACTTTCAAACTTTGGGAGGCAAATATGCAACGTTGCATTCATGTGCAACGAGCTTGGGGGAGACCACACTCCTACCAGGCGCGTCCCCAGGGTGGCGGATGGGGGAAACCCAAATGGGTTGCTCTGAATAAAGAATAAAGAGCCGTGGACCAAAGGATGTAGCAGAGGCATGGCAAGCTGGCTACATTGTTATGCCAGTAACCTTCATGAGCAGGAGAAAGTCTACAAACCGAGATAGTGCTACTGCATACGGGACAACCGACGCGCCTACTCAAAGACCACATAGAGTAGGTGAGAAATCAGCAATGTGGTCAGCCAAGGATGTGAAACATGTAGCCACCCTCAACATAAGATCATTATACCGACCTGGAAAATTACAATTAGTCCAGGAAAATTTAAAAAGACTGAAATGGAGTATTTTAGGTTTATCAGAGACACATTAGTGCGGAGATGGATTCATGGATTTATCAGAAGGAAGACTGTACTTCTCAGGAAGAAAAGATAACATACACAGAGAAGGAGTTGCATTACTAATTGAAAAGAATCTTACACACTTAGTAATTGAAATAAACCCAGTATATCCTAGAATAATAACAGCCAAACTTCAAGCAAAAGAAAAAGGTCAAACAATTAAAATAATCCAAATATATGCACCAGACAGTAACCATTCAGAAGAAGAAATAGAAAATTTCTATGAAGAACTACAACAGGAAATAGATAATCCCAAAAATAGAGAACTCATGATAGTGATGAGAGATTTTAATGCTAAAATAGGACAGTTCACAGCAGACAAATGAGATGTGATAAGGAAATTTGGATACGGAGAGCTTAACGACAGAGGAGAACAATTACTCCACTTCTGTAAAGCAAACGATCTAATGATTACAAACACATTTTTCTATCAACGCCCTAATAATAAATATACATGGACATCTCCAGATGGTAATATAAAGAACTGCATAGACTATATCATCATAAACAAACAATGGAAAAGATCAGTAAATAACGTACGAACATTAAGAAGTTTTGATTTTGACACTGACCATGAAATATTAACTGCCAAAGTAAAGATAAAATTCAACAGGAAAAATAATATCAGAAAAGAAGAAATCATCAACCTATCAAAACTAAAAGATAGCTTAAGCAGAAGTCGATTTTTAGAACAGATGTGCTTGAAATTAAAACCCTCCATCTTACAGAACAGCGGAAAATACTGGGAAGAAGGAAAAGAAACAGTGTTATCAATCGCAAAAGACACTCTAGGTTCCAAACCCAAAATAAACAAACAGTGGATAACCCAAGAAATCATAGTTACCATAGAAGAGAAAAGAGAGGCCAAGATACTTGTAAACCAACAAAACAATGAAGAGAATAGAGAAAAATACAGAGCACTAAACAATAAAGTTGACAACCTATGCAAAAAAGCCAAAGAAAAATGGTTAGAAGAAAAAGCTAAGAAATGCCAAGAAGCATACCAACAAAACAACCTAAAAGTCTTCCATGATACTGTAAGAGAAATTACAAATGAATTTTCAGCAAAAGCAGTAACAATGATAAACAACAAGATGACTGAAACCGGGAATATTGAACATATAAGAAAAATCTGGTCAAACCATTATAAGACTATCTTCCACCAAGGAAACAAAACTACAATGCCAACAATAGAAGAAAATAATGATCACCCAAAAATTTTACAAGAAGAAGTTAGATACGCAATAAAACAGATGAAAAACAATAAAGCACCAGGCATTGATACTATCCCTACTGAACTGTGGTCATATGGAGGCAGTATATCAATAGAATATTTAACAACCCTATTCAATAAAATACTACAAACAGGAGAGATCCCAGATGACCGGAGAACTGGAAAGATCATCCCAATATACAAGAAAGGAGACAAAAGAGACTGCAGAAATTACAGACCAATCAATTTACTCTCTCACACCTATAAAATATTCATAAGAATTATACAAAATAGATTTAAAAACACCTGCGAAGAAATGATAGGCATAGAACAAGCTGGTTTTCGAGGAAACTATTCAACAATAGACCAAATTTTCACATTGCACCAACTAGCAGAGCTCAGCTGGGAAGACCATAAAGAACTATATTGTTGTTTTGTGGGCTTTAAACAAGCTTTTGATAACATCAACAGAGAAATCCTTCTTAAAGTTCTACTAGAAAAAGCAATAGACATATATATAATACAGTTTCTGATAAAATATTACTCTAAGACAAATGCAATAATTAAAAAGGACACACTCGCAACAGAACCCATAGAGATCCAAAAAAGGAGTAATGCAAGGATGCCCATTATCTCCATGCCTATTCAACATATATCTAGAAGAAGTTGTAAAGAAAGCAATAGACAATGAGCCTGGAATCGCTGTCAATGGTTTAAACATAAATAATATCAAATATGCAGATGATCTCGTCCTTCTTGCAAGAACCCCAAATGAACTACAAAAGCTGATCAACAAGCTAAACGAAACCTGTAAAACATATGACATGACAATAAATATACAAAAGACAAACGTGATGAAAATAGGGAGGAACAAAACTACCATCTCAGCCACCCTAAACGGAGAACAAATAGAACAAGTAGACAACTTCATATACCTTGGATCAAAACTAACAGAAACAATAGATGAACTCAAAACAATCAAACACAGAATAGCGATAGGATGGACCACCATCGGAAAATTACAGAAAATCTGGAAAACAAACAAGATATCTAAGCAAGCCAAAATCAAATTATATGAAGCAATAATTATACCAACAGTCATCTATGGAGCAGAAGCGTGGACAGTTAAAAAAAGAGAGGAGAAAAAACTGCTGGCATTTGAAATGAAATGCTTAAGAAAAATAAATAGAACAAGTTGGATAGAAAAGAAAACAAACATTACAGTCAGACAAGAACTATTGTATAAAAAGACAATAATAGAAAAAATTAGAAAACAACAACTGAGATGGTTTGGACACACTGTACGCATGGATGCAGACAGACTTCCTAACGTCCTAATCAATACTTTTCCAACTGAAAAAAGAAGACCTGGAAGACCAAGAATTACCTGGCTGAAATTAATAAAGAACATCTCAGGATGCAGAACATATAAGGAACTTTTTCGAACAGCAAGGAATAGAGAAGACTGGAAGATCCTGCTCAAGAGAAGACTCAACCCGTCTTAGACGGAAGAGAAGAAGAAGATATGCAACGAGATGTCGATCACAAAGGCAAAGTCTGTCATCCACTTCAGATCGTTAAATTCCGCAATCGGATTCCCCCTTGGTTTGCATGAACTGCTGTATATCACTCCTTAAGTCAAAGACTCTTTTAAGAACCTTCACTCTGCTCAACCAACGCACATCACTATAATAAACCACATCGCCGTGATCCGCTTCGCACTCTTGGGTAAAAAAACTCTTGGAATTGACGATGATTCAATCCTGTTGCCCTAATAATGTTGACGACAGTCACAATAACTTTCATGACATTCTAAAATCCAATAGTTTTCGCTCACAAATTCTCCTGGTGGATTAAACAGTTTTAATGGACGGAATCTTTTCCTTCTAATTCCGGTTCTTTCTATAGCAGCGCAACAAACCCTTCATTCTTTCCCACCATATTAGGGGCACCATCAGTTACCACACCCTCTAGCTTGGTTAAGCTGAGGTCGAAATGCTGGAGCGTTTTCTTGGCGGATTCTAGAATATCAGTGCCTTTCGTCGTTCCCTTCATAGGTACGAGCGCATGCAGTTCTGTTCTTCTAGAATCAGAGCAAGCACACTCTCAAGTCAAGTCTTATTTTCAGTGATGAACACAAACGATGAAGGCCGCCAACACGGAGTAGATTGGTACGCAACATCAAACGCTTATATTTGTCACAATGAAGGGGAACGTCCCATATTGGAATCCAAAGAAATTGTCCTAGACCCTTCGCACATCAACAGCAACCTCAGTTATGGTCTACCTGACTCGTATAGATCTGCTATTAGATACTGGCATACGCGTGAACTCATACGCTCGCATTTGCACAACAACAGAACGGACTATAACGACAATTCAAACTTAACTTCAGTTTACAAGTCTGTTATTATAATGGCACAGTGTTTTTACGGTTTTTTTAAATTTGCTTAAAGAATTACCACACCCGAAGAAGTCGTTTTGACGAAACATGCTGTGTGCTTCATTAAATTAACTTGTTATCTATTTTCTCAGTTTCAGTCAGCCAAAAAGAGATGAACACACACACACACACACACACACACACACACACACACACACACACACACACACACACACACACACATGTATGTATGTATGTATGTGTGTGTGTATATATATACACACACACACACACACACACACACATATATATATATATATATATATACACACGTTTTTTGTCAAGTTATTTGAAACGTTTTGAAACTCAGGGGCTACCCTGAGTGTCGAGTCATCAGAATTCAAGGAGTACCGGCCTACCAGTCCGGAACTCGGGGGAGGGGTTGGGCGCCGTAGGCGTCGGGGGGATCCCGATACAGGAGCCTGTGTAGCTCAGTGGATGTGGCGTTTGCATACCACCGCGCTAGGCCGTACGAAGGAAGTCTTGGTTTCGAGTCTAGTCGGCGACTAGAGGAAATTTTTCTAAGCCTTTTTTCGACCGGTTCCCGAGTTAGTCGATCTCTGGCACGGGCAAGCAGGTTTTTCCTCCCGGAAACTCGGGTTTTTCGTCCTGTAAACTCAAGAAAATCGACCGTAGAACCCACATTATTTCAGACATTAAATATATTGTGTTAGGGTTAGAGACCACGAGATGGCGGCACATTTGAGCCGTCTCTCTTCACTGCGTACCGCTTAATTAGTGATAGCCTTGGGCCATCTGTCTCTGATTGGGTACCAGTGGAGATTGAACTGCCCACTCAGTCTCCAAAAGTTAGATAGGGCTAAATGGCCTCGCCTACTCCCGTATATACGGGAATAAAAAGGCGTTAGCTGATTTTTTTTTTTTATATATATATATATATATGTGTGTGTGTGTGTGTGTGTACTAGTGAGTTTGCTGTTTCTGATAGGTGATGGGAAAGAACTCTGTGTTATCTATAAAAATTGAGAGAATGTGGTTACAAGTGGGTGACTTCTTGATTTAGTCCTTTCACTTCTGGATATTACTACTACTAATAATAATAATGCTATTATAGGCTGCCTTAATATCACTGTAGCCTGAACACCGACCTCACTTCAGTTTTTTTCTGTGATGCATTCTTTGTGATGTATTCTTATGACTGTATGTATGTCCCATTAAATCAAGATTTTTGAGATAAAAAGAGAAAAAAAAAACTATACCTACTCTGAGTCGGAGAGTCTCCAATTTAGGGGGGGGGGTGCATTCAGGTAGAAGAAGTGGTTGTAATTGTCTGCCTCACTGGCTGGTTAAGCCTTGAAATCATTGGTAGTTTCATTTACTTTCTTTGGGGAATACAAGACGTTAGCAGATTTGTGTATTTCTTTATATTAATGTTACACACTATAAATAAAAATTAAAAAAAAAAAAAAACGCTTAAGCATCTAACTAAATGACCACTTATGGTCATTGTCGTTTATACGATTCTGGTTTATGAGTAATGGCAGTCTCTGTTTAATGCTTCTGGTAACGGTTGGTATGGCGTGGGGTTTAGTTCCGGTTTCCGTGTGTCATCATTTTTGTCGGTTTTCACAGTATTTTATCCGTAATTACAGTAAACTTCCTCTTAACTTGTGTTACAGCAAACAGATTTCTAATCGGTTTGTTAGAGAAGTAAGTGTATGAATTATTTTATTTCGGCCTGTAATTCTAATGTGAGCGGATATTTTATTGGTTGTTTATTATTATTATTCTCCAGGCACTAAATTGCACTTGTAAGTGTATTTGGGGATTGTTGATGGATTAAATGGTGCACAGTTGTTCCTCAGAGCATTGGCAACTGAATCCCCACCCTAATCGTGTTCTTTCTCTCTTTCCACTTCACACACAAAATATTTTAGAACTTGCAGCATGTTACTGTTGAAAAGAAGTCTGAAAATGCGAACACAAATTTAACTTCTTTAAGAGAAGAGGAAAAGCATTCTAATGTTACATAGTATTTACATTCTTTAATAAGTGAATGATGGGAGACCTACCAGTTAGCCTAAAATGCAAACTTCATAATATGATCATACTACCTATGGATCACAAACATGGTAACTAACAACTTAACAAGCGACCAAACTAAGAACGTGCCAAAGAGCAATGGAAAAAAGTATGTTAAACATCAAAAAGGATATAAAAAATAAGAGCCCTAGAAATAAGACAAAACAAAAGTCACTGATATCATAAGAACAGTAAAATCCCTTAAATGGAAATGGGCAGAACACTTTATGAGAAAACGAGATGACACGTGATAAACTCGCCAATTACTGAATACTTGGAGAGGGAAAGAGAAGTAGAGGTAGACGGAAGACCAGATGGAAGGATGAACTTACTCTAACAGCAGGACCAACCCGGTCAAGAATGGCCTAAAATCAAGCTGAATGGAGTAACATGGGGGGGAGGCCTTTTGCTCAGCAGTGAGATTCTACAGGCTGACAACAACAACAACAACAAACATCTTATAATGAAATTAATATGCTTTTGTTCCACTTTCTGACCCTTTAATTTCTTATTGCATTTCGTATGTGTGAAATAATTAAAAAAAAAATGAAGCTATCTTAAAATATCCCAATATATGGCCACTCTTTCTAATTGGTGAAGGGATGACATTTCAGTTACAATCAGATCCTCTGATGCCAGAACCAAATGAAAACTCTTGAGCCTCTTGTTTCTTCTACTACACATTGGCTGAAGCATTCCAGAAATTTCATTCCCTTGCTATTACATGCTGGTTCATCTTCCCAATTTATGCTGCTGAAGTTGAAATCTCCCATAATGATCACTTGTTTTGCACTAGCCAAACTCAACTGCCTAAACATTTCTTGCTCAAACTGTATAGCAACATCCCACTAAATACCATGCCTTGCCAACTCTCTTCACATCATATGCTCACAAAACCATTAGTGCCATTTCCCTCCAAATCCTCCACTCTGAGAGGACACAACTCATGACTTATCATAAGCAATACACCACAACTGCATTTGCCCTTCGTATCCTGCCAAAATACACCTAAGTTACATTATTATAATTCACACAGTATGCCATTAATTTGCTCAGCTTTTATTCTACTAGCCTGACCTCAAGTGAGGGAAAAAAAAACATATCAAAGTTATATCTATTTTTACATGGCCAGAGAACAAATTTATATTAATTCTTTTAATACTTATGTCAATAATTTAACATAAGCGTTTGTTATATTAAGGCAAAGATCATGGAGTACTACACTCCTAATTATAATTTATAATGACCTATGACAACAAAAGGTTATGTGAGTATAATATGTGCCATCCATATTCTTGAGATTTCTAGACCATTATCATTGTTGAAATTAGGGTGATTGATTAGAATTTCACAGGCCTTAAATTTTTCACTCATACCAAATTTTGGTGTGATGTAATGAACGAGTACCTTTCCAGTCATTTCTGTGTAGTATCCAGGACATGATCAGAAAGGCCAGATTTACCATAGTTATTAGATTAAACATTATTTATGTTCCTTTATCCCAGATAGGAATTGTACATCCAGTTTCACATTCATGAGGCAGGTTTCAGATGCACTGAATGTGATATACTTCAGGGTGGGCCATGGAAGGAAGGGGATCCTCAGAGAAGTTGAATAAGTTCTTTAATTATGCAGGAAGTTTAAATGTGTAAAGGAGGATTCTCCTTTCATATTTCATCCAGCAATGCAAACATCAATACTTGCCTCTTGTTCCTGTTTTGTTAAATTTTTTTGTGCCAGCCTTCTCCCATATTATTATTAAATCAAGCCTCCCAAGAACAATATCCCACAAAAGGAAATCAATTCTTTAAAAGAACTATACACTAAACCATATTGTTATAACTAAAGCAGACAAAGGTAATGCAACTGTGGTGATGAATTTAGCTGAATACGAAAGCAAAATGCACATACTATTACAAGACCAGTGTACATAAGAAATTATAGATCATGATCCCACTAACTCTCAAAAGAATGAAGTTTGCAAATTATTGAAAAAAGTCACTTCCTTGCCAAAAGAAATAGTTAACAAACTCAAGCCTTTTCATGTTAAAACAGCCAGAAATATATGGAGCATCTAAAATTCACAAACAAGGTTAGTGAATTTTAGATGCTCCATATATTTCACCTTATTGTGGATAGTATAAACAGTCCTACATAGAAACTTGCTAATCATTTAGCTAAATTACTAGCCAATTTCACAAATAATTTGGCCTCCTTTGTTAAAAATTCTGTTCATCTAAAAAGTATTTTAGAAAACCATATCTTAAAAAGTTCAGATGTAATGATTAGTTACGTCTGAACTTTTTTGATATCACTTCACTATTTACAAATGTACCGCTAATTTACTTGATTTACTAAAGTCACATTTTCCCTCTGATATATTTTATTATTTTACATGGAATGGGAAGACATACAAACAACCAGATGGTCCCCTCTTACCTAATTTCTACATAGAACACTTGGAAAAGTTAGCTATGAATACAGTCACTCTCAAACCAGTGGTTTGGCTATGCTATGTCAGTGATGTGTTTGCTATTTGGTGACATGGTCCAGACACACTGGATATATTTTTAGTTCATTTAAATAGCCAACACCCTAAAATCCACTTCACAATAGAACAGGAAGCTAATGACTGTCTGCCCTTCCTGGATACACTAATCACAATGCTTCCAGATGGTTCCTTATCTTTATCCGATTATAGAAATCCTACACATACAGGGAGATATTTGCACAAACAGTCAACTATCATCCAGCTCAATGGTATGGTATCCTAAAAAAAAACACCAACTCACAGAACTAGGGCTATTTGTTTCAATGACAATGCTCTTACTACTGAACTTACTCACTCAATCACATCTTCTTAGCCAATGGCTATAATCTCTATAGGATAGAAAAAATACTAAATGCTTCCCCAGAAATACTCTCCATTGCCTACCACACAAGACCGCAACAAAACTGTTACTATCATATACATTCAAGGCACTTCTGCAAAGATATCTAGAGTTCTCAATAAATATCAGTTATGCACCATATTTGAACTCAAATTGGCAACTCTCATCCATTCATCTAAGGACAAACTCCCTTCTTTATCACATCCAGGAGTTTATAAAGTGCCCTGTTCTTGTAACCAAGCTTACTATGGACAGACAGGAAAAACTGTTGACATCTGTTTTGGTGAACATAAAAAATACATCTGGCACTATTGCTATGGCAAGTTGGGTTTAGCAGCCCATGCCTTGAATACTCCTTCACACAGAATCAGATGGAAGAAAACAAAAGTGCTATGCAGAAGTCATTATAAGTGAGAGAGATTGTTTTTGGAATCAACAGAGGCTTTAAAACACACTTCAAACCTCGACAAGTATGGCTGTATAAATTTACTAGAAATCTGGGAAACAGTCATCTTGAATCTAATTAATATTTGTTTTCTCTCTTTTTCCAGCATAGATGGTTCCTAATTAGGACTTTAGTTCCTTGTGCTGTCCGTTTTAATTTTTTTTAACTAATCCCAATCAAATTCTTGTTGTTTCACGTACTGTGACAAACTGTTTTTGTGCTCTGAAGATGCTGGATATAATACCAGTGAATAAGTTAAATATCATTTTCTTATCATTCTGTGTTGAATACTCCTGAGAATAACTAACATCCTACATTATTAGTTCTATCTTCATCTGCCATTGTTTTCTCATTCACATTCTACATCTCGGTTGAGCATTATGGTCAGTGCCGTAACTAGGGCATGGCAAAAGAGGCGCCCACCATGGGTGAAAGAGGCACCCGCCACTGGCACAAAACGTAAAAATGTAAAAAATAAAAATAAATAAATAGATATAAAGTCCACTATTTTATATTGTATTTTTAAATTTTGGCAGTACGGCGCTTTTTTCAATAATTTTTCAAAATTTTTGTCATTTCATATTTGGGTTAGGGATGCAAGTTAGACATTTGCCACAAGTGCTTCATACCCTCGTTACTGTACTGATTGTTGTCATAATACTTTACTACATGCAGGATGTCCACATTTATTATTATTATGTGACACCTCCAGGGAGTTCAGACTCATTGAGGGAGAGTGTGCCAATAGCATCGAACGATTAAATCCCTTCCAACTACTAACCACGCTCAAACTTGCTTAACTTTTCGCGTGAGCCATTAGTAGCAGAAGCTCTACCAATCGACCAACCTGGGGACATCAGCTAGTAGCAGTTCCCCAGACAAAGTGATCCTTTGCTTTTGATCCAGCTGCTCAATTTGTTGGTTGTCAAGTCTTAAAAGCAAGTCAGCAGATGATAGGAGATATAATGAAAGAGGTACCTGTAGTTGTCTGTTGCCCGGTTGGCTGTTACCCAGTTGTCCATGATCCATTCTAGGATGGCAAAAGGATCCAAAGGAAGATAGTGATCTAAATGGATTGATGCAATTAGTAGTGACTTAGAGGATCCAAGTGTAAGATTTGAGTATTGGAGACCTAACAAATGACTTAGGAATTAGGAAGAAAATTGTTAGTAGGAAGCTAGTAATAACTGAACCTTAATTATGTAACACTATCATAGTATTATCCTGTACACCCCATGAATGTACTTATCAGGAATTGATGTTACATTTGGAAGGGGGAGGTGTTGTGTGTGTGTGGGGGGGATGTATTTTTCTGTACTAGTTGTAGTCATTGGCTAAGGAAGGTGTTGTATTGACAGCCTTGGTGACCAAGTGGTTAACATACCCACTTGGGTGTGTATATATATCCCTGTGGGTGGAAGTCATATGTTAAAAGAGACAGAGAGAGAGATAAAAGTAGTTCAGCAGTGAAGGCCATATCTTGAATCCTGAAAGTAAACACATTTTGTTATTTTTATTAGTGTTTATAATTCCATATTGTTAATAACAGTCGTGTGACTATTAGTGAATTTACCCACCTATATGGGTATGTGTATTTCCTGTAAATAGTGGAAGCCAAGGGTTCATTTCGACGAAGTGTAGTCAAGCTATCCAGGAAGGACACTGTTATTTATTTATATTTATTTTCTCCTAGGCCATTTGAACACATGAAGCCAAACATATTGAATACCTTTCTAACACATTTGACCAGCCAACATCATCCTAGGATTTAATTCAGTTTAGAAAAGGAAAATAGAAACAGTCTGCCCATCATTAACACATTTGATTACTTACCATTAGGAAGGATTGGTTTTCATTATCTACAGAACACATGCCCACACATGTAGATACATCTACTAATAGTCACACCATCATTAATAGGACAAAACCGATTTGTTTAATGCCTTCAGTACTTAACTTAAACACGTATGCAACATCCTCTTAGCCAATGGCTACATCAGACATGTGCACCTCCATATTTAGATCAAAGTAAATCTATAACTAAATCAGAATTCAGAAATAACTCTGAAATTCTGAAAATATAACAAAAATCGTGTGGCAATCTAGTGGCCTTTAGACTGCATAAAAATTTGACATCGTTTATTTTCTCTTCCAAAGATTAGCTATAACCATGGATCATCCTAATGTTGCTCTGCAGCTTTACTCATGCTTACCATGGTCAAACTGGTAAGACAGCTTACATTAGAATTTCTAAACATAAAGACAGCATCTGGTAGTACTATTGCTATCTCAGGTCTTGCTGACTATGCTTTTGGATACCTATCATAGAAGCTATGGGAGAAAGGCCTTGCTTCATAAATCATGAACGACTTCCTTTCCTTTACTTTATAGTATACAAGCTCAGCAAATTTGGGCACATAAAGCAACTTTATATCTGGGGAAACTCATAGTCTTTCAACCCAGTGGTCCACAGCACTTAATCATCATGCTCACTAGAAGGCTTATATTAGATTAACTTTAGATTTTCTTTTGTTTCCTTGCATCAGTCTCACTTAATCTATGTAGTGCCTGAGTGCATATATCTTTATCTGTGTATTGTTCCTTGAAAAAGTCGGTGAAGAACAAGCTGGATTCAGGCCAAATAGAGGCTCAGGAACAGATTTTCACTTTACCACAGATAGTTGAGAAATCATGGGAATATAACAAAGATCTGTATTTAAGTTTTGTAGATCTGGAAAAGGCATATGATAAGTGCCAAGAGAGAGGCTATTCAATATGCTACAGTTATATGGTGTCAATGGGGCATTATATCAAGCAATAATTAGTCTTTATTTGAGTTGTAAGTCAGCAGTTAGAATTGAAGGAAGTACAGGAAGATGGTTTAATGTTAAATCTGGTGTGAGACAAGGATGTATATTATCCCCTCTTATTCATTATCTATATGGATCACATTATGAAGGAAAGTGGTATTAAACATGATATCAAAATTTGAGGTGTTAATCTCAGCTGTTTGCTTTATGCAGATGATGTTATACTTCTAAATAAATTCACTACAAGTCTGCAAGATTCCCTGACTAAATTGAATAACTGTTGTAACAGATATGGTATCAAAATAGGCAGAAACATTGAAAATATCAACTGCATTGTGAATGGAGAACTTATAGAACAAGTAAAACATTTCAGCTATTTAGGCATGATTTTTAGTGAAGATGTAAGTTAAATATAGAAATAGACAACAGGATCAACAATTATATGGAATAACAGAGAAATTAGTCGGAACACTAAATTAGCTGTATACAAGACATTGTTCAAACCAGTTTTAACTTATGGGTCTGAGAGCTGGGTCAGAAGTAAAACACTTCACCAAAGACTAGAGACCGCAGATATGAGAGTCCTGAGAAAGATTAGAGGCGCGAACAGGTGGCATCAATGGCAATATCATATTAAAAATGAGGATATTAGGAAAGAACTTGACATTGTCGGCATCCAGGAATGCGTTAACAGAGCTAATCTCAGGTGGTATGGTCACTTAAACAGAATGGGTGAGGAAAGATTAGCAAAACAAGTGTTCTCTGCCAAGTTTCCAGAAAACGACCCAGAGGAAGACCAAAATATAGGTGGATTGATATGGTACAAAGTGCCTTAGACAATAGAAATATAAGATCTGATAAGTTTGGAGTCTTGACAAGTAATAGACTGATTTGAAGGAAAATTGTAGATAGGAAGTTAGTAATGATGTAAATTTTTCATGTAGCACTATCATATCCTGTACACCCCTTGAGGGTATATATATCAGGAATTTGATGATGACGTTCCTTGAAAATTTGATTTAGACAAAAATGAAATTATTTTAGTGTATCAACCCATTACTGAATATACCAATACGAATGATATGTGTGAGATCAGGAAATGTTTGCCTGCTAAGCTGCCCCCCCCCCCCCGATATTTTCTGATCCTTAGTTCACCTGCACTGTTAAACATGCTATAAATTTGTAGCCTTTCACAAATAGGATTGACATAAAAAAAAATAATAATACTAATCGAGCACAATAAATTATTATTGTTATTATTCAATATTATTATTACACCCTCCATGAAGTCGACAGACTCATCATGGGAGGTTCATTCAACTGACAACATATTTATCACATGGAATCTTAAAGTCCTTAACACTATTTGCACTAACAACACATTCTGGTAATGCATTCCGTTCACTGACAATTCTCCATGTAAAAAATCTACTCCTTACAACCTTCTTCACCATACTTTTACATAACTTCCAGGAATGATCTCTGGTTCTTCCACTCTCACCTTCTACTTTTTTTATAATCCCCTCTGGATTAATCTGATAAAAAAACTCTCACCAACTTAAACGTCTCTATCATATCACCTCTCTTTGAGTGATGGAGAGTTGTAGAGTAGGTGCTCTCCCCCCGATGAGTCTTTGGAGGTGTCATATGATAATAATAATAATAATAATATTATTGCTAGGGTTGCAAATCGTAGTGCTACTATGATAAGAAGTACTCTAACATCAAGGATAAGGAAGTGGTTGTGCCACTGTATAAGGCACTGGTCAGACCACACGTGGACTACTGTGCTCAGATCTGGTCACCTGGTTTTCAATGTGATGTGGAGACATTGGAGAGGGTCCAGAGATGGGTAACTAAGACAGTATCAGGAGTTCTCCATAGCCAGCATTCCAAACTCCTAATATTGTCTTAGTTACCCATCTCTGGACCCTCTCCAGTGTCTCCACATCACATTGAAAACCAGGTGACCAGATCTGAGCAAAATAGTCCAAGTGTGGTCTGACCACTGCCTTATACAGTGGCACAACCATTTCCTTATCCTTGCATGTTATTATTATTATTATTATTATTCCTGATACCTCCAAGGAGTCCGAAGACTCATCGTGGGAGGACACCTTACCTCTACTACGAATCAACGCCATCTACCGCCCACCTCCAACACCACCACAACTAGTAATTTTTTTTGTCTGTAAATTGCGTGTGTTCTGAAGGGCCGATTTGTATGTATGCGGGATGAAAAACCCGAGTTTCCGGGAGAAAAAACCCTGCTACTTCCGTATGAGATCGGCTAACTCACCATCGATTGAAATCGACCAGATAAAGATTCCTCCCGTCGCGACGAGAATCGAACTTAGGCCTATTCCAATCGAAGGGCGCAATGTACCGTCGTTCTTCCAATTGCGCTACGGAGGCGCTGTTAGAGTACTTCTTATCATAGCAGCACGATGATGTGCAACCTTTGCAACCCTAGCAATATTATTATTATTATTATTATGACACCTCCAGGGAGTCCAAAGACTCATCGAGGGAGGGCACTTACTCCACAACTCTCCATCACTCAATCCATCAACTACTACTACTTTCATCATCTACACCAACACCATCTACTGCCAACCACTGCCACTAGTATTTTCACAGACAAGCACAAACATCCATGCCAACAGCGGGAATTGAACCCGCAGCCTTTTGGGTGGAGAGCGGATACGCCAACCACTCGGCCAACCAGGCCAGCAAAAAAAAAAAATTTTTTTTCTAAAACTGCAAAATTCATCTTTATTTCATAACCAATATTATGCACTGTTTCTTTAGTCTCTCTACTTTCTTCTGCTTTATAAAAATCTGTGTTGCAGAATGCAAAGATACAGAGTAATATAGTATTGAGTCAATTTCATTAAAATACGTATTTAAGAGATAGAGCAGCAAACAACAAGAAAAAGAAAAGAAGCACAGAAGCCCATAATGCTTGAATAAAAGTCAAAGAAGAAAATGCTCTCCATAATGTCTGTGATTGTTTATTTACATTCACCAAAATATGCTTCTCTAAGTTGTAATGCATATCATAACATATTATTTTTATATTTATTTATAGTCCTTTATTTAAATAATAAAGGACTATAAAAATTTAAACTTAGATGTTTAATACTATTTTTTTAGAGAGGTGGGAAAAAAAAATCTTCGTCCAAAACAACACAGTACCACAAATTTGATTGAACATCAGCCAAACTAGGTATGGCTATAACTTAAAACAAAAATCTTAGTTAAATCTTAATTTCATTATTCAGTATCTGTTCTGGAATTGAAAACATTTGAATCTATCAATAAAAGTCAAGATAAAAACTGTAGTCAATTCTCATTAGACTTGTAAGATCAAAGATATAGTTTGGTTGTTTGCAACATATGTTATAGTGAATCCCCTTTTAAACAGTATTGAAACTAAAGTTAGCTTTACTGGGACTTACTATAATCATTATTCTACAGTCAGATGTGACTACAATAACCTATTACCAATATTCAAGGGACTATATTTATTCTGAGAACTTTTCTCTCCTCATGAAGTGTACAGTAAAAAGATTCAATATGAAATGGCTAGTCTTCTCATTCTTAAAATTAAATAAAAGTGCGTTCTTATCTCTCTGTACCACTTAAATTATTTCATTCAAACAACAAGATATAGAAGATATATTTTTAAACAGCAAAATTTAATAGTCAAGTCAGCCAACATTTCTTCCACTAAATAAATATTTACAGCACCTATTTTTAATTACTTTAAATTATAAGTACATTTCACATTTGTGACATATACAAATAACAATATTTAAAAATACTTTAAAGCAGATAATTAAAAAATTGTAATTATCATCAAAAAAATTTTAGAGAAGTTATTCCCTTATTACTTTATAGAGACCATTCAGAATTTAATATATACATAAAGAATTAAAAAAGCTATATGCATTTTTTGTACAATATAACAAAACCACATTGCGCACAAATACACATATACTGCTGGTAAATAACTTACAAACAGCAACTACAGGCAAAATTCCTGTATGCAGTTATTCCTTGTTACTATCATATGCTTTTGTATATATAATCTAGTGACTCCAAAAATAGTAAAAATTAGGGTATTGTTAATTGAATAAGGAGATCTGTTCATCAAAATAAGTCACATTTTAACTGGTTACCAACAAGTCATTCATCACATCATTTGGAATGTCTTTCTATTACAAATTATTTTTAGAGGGGGAAAAAAAAAAAAAAAAATCCTAATTCCGATGTTTTTCATCTGCTGCTGCTACAACTTGACCAAAGGAACGCGTTTCTTTTTTTAACTGTTTTCCAAGATATTCCCAATTATGAACCATTAATTTCTGTACAACAATAAAGCTTGGTATCGAACATTAGGGTCTTCATGAGTAAGAAGTTGCATGACACGTTGTTTTCCACCTAACTGTTCAATAACATGTTTGCCTCTAGGATAGTGCTGGACATACTCTCCAATGTCATGTGCTGCAACACTCAAAACTAAAGGATCCTTACTAGTATCCAATAAATGAATCAGAACTTTCAGTAATTCATAATTCTTTTCATTTAGCCTCATGGTGTTCTCTCTCCAAAATTTTCTGAATTATGAACTGGATTCCATTCTAAACGACCAGACTTTAATTCTGTAGAATACTCATCAAATGAACTCAAATCCTGTACCCTTGCTTGCAGGGTTTCATTCAGAAATATAATATCATCAATGATATCAGGATCTTCATGTTTTCGACCCTTAATAATGTGAAGCTGCTTCATGATACCATAGCAATTGCATTGTCTCTACTGATTTCTGGACTCTCTGGTTTCTCTATTAAATTATGGAAAGTTGCCAAAACTATTCTGGTTATTTTCTCCTTGGAAGCTTCACTTAAAATATCAGTCAGAATAAACAACATTGAATTTGTTCATTTTTTCAGCTAACACATGATTAAAGGTCATGACCCAAAGGCAAAATGTTAGTTGATACTGAACTTGAAAGTTGACCCATCCAGCAAGTGCAGTAATTAATGTAGAAATTCCATCCACTCCAACAAATGCAATTCTGTATTCATCTATGCATAACATCATCTGAAGACAATGAGCTGCAGACTGGATATATTCATTTCCAGGCATTCTAAGTTGATCCTTTAGCCAAGTTAAATAAAAGTGTAGATCAGGACTGTCCATTAATTCAGAACTCCAGCAGGTAATTTTGGCAATGATTCGACTAGTCATGCTCATAATAAAGCTGTCAGATCTGTTTAGAAGATTAAGAAATGGGCTCCACACTGAATCACTTTTCCTTTTAGAATATCTAGTATGTTTGAAGAGTTTAACTCTACTCTTATCCTCCTGTAACATGTCATCAATCATAATAAATATATATGGCAATGTTTGATCCTTTGCAATATGTACAAGCAAGTTAAGGAATGTTTTTGAGGCTTGATTCCAATTATTACTTAAAAGAGCTTCCCTTTGTTTGGGATCTGATGAATCAAATTGTGTAATAAACTTATAATCTTCCTGACTAATCATCTGACTGAAGATAAGACACCCAATTGACCCTCTGAGATCTAATATCATTAGCTGTTTGCTGTAAAATACTTTTGGCGGTCAGACTGTTTTCTGCCCTGATCAGTAATCTTTGTGCAGCATTCATCCTTTTTCCTTCAACTATCTAGAATAAAGTGGCCCAGGAGGTTCCCATATGGCCTCTAAACTTCAGTCTGCTGTCAACCATCACTCCCAAATCTTTAATCTCATCCACTTCCTGCAGTAGGGCACCATCAATATAGTACACAGCCTTACATTTCTGCACACCATATTAAAGATAAATAAAGACTGTGGAGTGTGTTTGATGGCAGAAAAGAATCGTATAAGAGGGATGGCCTGCACTTGAATTCATTTGGCATCAGGAGCTTGGAAAAATTACTTATTGGTATGAAGGCTAATGCAGAGAGTCAAGGAAACTAGTTCAAGGGAGGAATGGGAAAAATGTGTGTGAAAATTCAGCTATGGTATGCAAACATGATAAAGTTATGAATGGCTTTGAACATGGTTATGTATCTGGCAAAGGAGTGGAAAAATGTGCTTTGGGTTCGGAATTTTCGAGGGAGGGAAAAGAGAAAGTTCTATAACAAGGCCGGATAGATTGTATATCTAATTATAAGAATAGACTCTGTGGTAATTTATTATGTCTATACAACAAATGCCAAGAAATTCAGAAACAAAGGGATTCAATAAAGTTCGTTGCTTTATTGAATACGATGTGGCCTAAGATTGTTGGAATTAGTGAAACCTGCTATCAGAATCAGATATGGTAACTAGGATCAAGTGTAATGGGTATACTATTTTTAGGAATGACAGAAGAGATAGGAGAGCAGTGGGGGGGGGGAGAGTACTACTAATGAAAGCAGCTGACTTAAGTCAATTTAGGTAGAAACACAAGAAAAGAATGATCGTAACGATGGTTTGGTACCCAAGAGGCTAAATTGGCGATGCATTTCTTCATCCACTGCATCTAAGCTACCAGGTCTGGTGGCTTAGATGCAGTGGATGAAGAAATTTTATACCTCATGGGTACTAAATGAGTGATCATTATGGGTGACTTTAATTATTCAAACATTGCTTAGGTAGAAGAGAAATCTCATGATAAGAATGAAAAGGAATTTATTGAATTGTGAGACAACTTTCTTAAACAGCATGTGAAAGAAGGAACTTGAGGTCAGAGAGTGTTAGATTTGTTCATTCATACCATCAGAAGGGGTCTCTGTTAAGAATATGACTATTTTACCACCAGTTGGTGACAGTGATCATGCTGTGCTTTCTTAGGAAATATCTAATTATATTGATGTTCCCATTAGAACTGGTTACATGCTGAACTATAGAGATAGAAATTATTATCAACTTAGGAGAATACAGTTGATCCCTTGAACAACACGGAAGTTAAGGATGCTGACCTCCCATATTGTTCGAAAATCTGCATATAACTTTTGACTCTTAACTACTAAAACTACAAAAACTTAACTACTAATAGCCTACTGTTGACGGAAGTACCGTTTACAAACAGTCGATTAACACATTTTATATGGTATGTATGTATATATACCATATTCTTACAATAAAGTAAGCTGAATAAAGAAAATGTTATTAAAGAAAATTACAAGGAAGTGAAAAAAAATGTACAGTACTCTACTGTATTTATCAATACTGTAGGTTTATTGACAGACATACAATTCATCTGCTTACAAGATGAATCATATGTCTGTCAGTACCTACATCAATATTGTCTTATATGATATAAAACACTCTATATTATTATGTATTACTAACACTAGACATCAAAAATGAAAAGAAAATGTGAAAAAGAAATTCATATTTATTTACAGGTATCCCTTAATGTGGCTCAACTCCAGGAGGTGTTTGTGTTATAATAATAATAATGATTCATGAATTGATAACGAAGAAGCAGCAATATGATTGCTTTATGGTAGCCTAGTGCAATTGATACATTGCTTTGTAGTCTAGCTATACACTAATGAATGAATCATTATAAAATTTTATTTTATGCTAATTAATTAAATTAATAAAGTTAATTTTATGCAGTTGTAATTAACCTGCATCTTTATGTTTGTTTACATTTCTCTTGACTGCAAATGGCCATGTATGGTTTGTAAGTGTTTGTTTGCGTAAGTTTTAATAAATTAAAAATTTTTATAATATATATATTTATCATTTGGAGATTGAAATGCCTACTCAGTCTCCAAAAGTTAGATAGGGCTAAAACAGCCTCGCCTACTCCCTATATACGGAAATAAAAAGGCATTAGCTGATTTTTTTTTATGTAATATAATGATAAAATAGACTAGTATCTACATATATTTTATGCATTAATAACATACCTAACTTTTTCTTATTTTTTCTAAGCTACACAGTTCATATGCGAGTTTTTTCACATCTCAAATCTCAAAAAAATTTTCCGGTATATTTATTCATAAAAAAACCCTGTATAAGTGGATCTAAACTGTTCAAACCCCCATTCAGTAACTGATACCATGCGACCAAAGATAGTACAAGTTACTGAATGGAAAAATGTCAGCAATGCATGGTAATCGTTGAAAAAATGCTTAAATGAAGCGGTATGTGATTGTATCCCTAGTGTTTGAAGAATAAATAGATTGGGAGTGAAATGAATGTGCAACCTTATTAAGCAAGAAATCTACAAGAAGATGATGATGTGAAAAGAATATCATGAGAATAGTTGTGAAATATATAAAGCTCAGGCCATAAAAAAAAAGAAAACGATTATTGTGCAGAATGCTAAATCGGAGTATGTAAAGAAATTGGGTATACAAGCTAAAGGCAATTCAAAAGAATTTTATCATTATGCCACAAGCAAAAGAATGAATGAATATGGAAGAATAACTTTACTGAATGCAGGCAGTACTCTAGTGTGAGAAGCCAATGAGATTGTTCAATTAATGGGTGCTCACTTTACTGAGATATATCAACCAGGTCTATGTAACATGGTGCACAGTGCTACTACTACTGTATTGGATGAAGAGTCAGAGGTGCATGAATGTGAGGTTGAAGAGTTGTTGCATAACCTGGATAAGAATTTGTCAATAGGGACAAATGGAATATCAGTATGTTTGCTAAAGGAATGTTCAGCAGACTTGGCTAGGCCTTTCACATGTTTTGTATAACTTGAGTCTCAGCTCATACCACAAGAATGGAACTAATGTATGAGTTCCATTGTACAAGGATGGTGCAAAAACTGATATCTAACTACTAACCTATTGGTATCTCTGGTGTGGTAGTGAAGAGTTTAGAGAAGTTGGTAAGAACTCGCATGCGAAAATGGGTAGACAAGCCGCAAGGAGCAGCATGGATTTACTAAAGGAAGGTCGTGTTTTAGCAGTTTGTTCATATTTTATAACATTGTTAGAACTGAGTTGGATAAAGGGAATGAATACACTGTGATAATGTTGGATTTTGCTAAGGCATTTGATAGGATACCACACAAAAGGCTGTTGCATAAACTGGAGCATATGGGATTGGAATATAAACTCTTGACTTGGATCAGTGTGGTTAATAGACAGATGTCAAAAAGTGGTATATGGTGGTTGTGAATCTGCCAGATTTAAGGTGACCAGTGGTGCACCTCAGGGTTCAGTCCTTGGGCCATTGTTGCTCTATCTATACATTAATGAAAATAGGAAGGGATCTAACAGTAGATGTGCAATTGTTTGCCAATGATGCAAATATAGGCAGGGCAATCAGTGATGATACTGATATCCAACACTTACAAAATGATTTGAATAGGCTGGAAATTTGGGCAAACAAAAATTGCTGTCAGTTTAATGTTAGTAAGTGTAAAGTTATGCACTTTAGCAGACTTTTCCAGAGACATGTTATATTAGCCGGGGGTATGCTACAAGAAACTGATGAGGCTAGGGATCTTGGCGTAATGGTGAATAGGAATTTGAAGTTCAAAGGTCACATAGCAAAAGTTGCAAATACAACTCAAGGGATAATTTCTATGTTGAAGTGAACCTTAACATGTAAGGATAAGGAAGTCATTTTGCCTCTTTATAAGGCCTTGATAAGACCTGGATTATTGTGCACAGATTTGGTCTCCCAGGTTCCAAGGGGATAAAGAAGCTATGTAAGGGTGCAAAGAAGAATTACCAAGATTATATACAGATTATGGGATTTAGATTATGAGGATTATTTGCAAGTATGTGGGTTACAGACTCTGGTTAATAGGGGAAAGAGAGGTGATATGATAGAGGTCTATAAGCTTTTGAATGGGTGTTATAGGATATTGTCTGATGAAATTTTTTGTTATATTGAAGATGGTGAGAGAACTTAGGGACATCTATGTAAGTTAAGTTTGTTTGCGGTCAAGAAAGGGGTGAGAGCTAGGTTTTCATCTCACAGAGCAGTGAGTGAGTGGAATAGTTTGCCTTTAGGGGTATTAAGTGCATCTGGTGTGAATGAATTTAAGAGAAAGTATGACATCCTCTTTGGGTGATTTATCGCCTCCCTTGGTGAGTCCTCGATTCCCTGGAGGTCTCAGACAGTAATAATAATAATAACGCCAAGAAATTATATAGTGTTTTCTTCTTCTTCTTCTGCAGCTTATCCCACTTAAGTAGGGTCGCTGTTTGTAGTGATTCTCCTCCACATCCTCCTGTCTTGGGCTCTATCCACATCCAAGTTCTTTATCCACAAGTCCTCCTCCACCATCTCCCTCCATCTCTTCTTTGGCTGCCTGCGCTTCCTCCTCCCCCTGCACATCCATCTGCATGACCTTTCTTCCCACATACTCGTCCTCTCCTCATCACATGACCAAACTATCTCAACCTTGCCTGCTGTATCTTTGTTCCTAAATTTGCAACTTTCACCGTTCTCCTTACATAGTCATTTCTCAGACGATCCTTTCTGGTCACATTGCACATCCACCTAAGCATTCTCATCTCCGCTACCTCCATCCAGCTGATGTTATTTTTCCTCAGGGTCACAGTTTCCATAGCATATGTCATAGCTGGTCTCACTACTGTCCTGTAGATTTTGCCTTTTAGATTGATTGATACCCTCTTATCGCATAGCACTCCAGCCATCTTTCTCTCAAGTTCCTCCATCCTGCATCTCACTTCCTTTTCAGCCTCACCATCCTCTTTCATTGTTGAACCTAAGTATCTAAAGTCCCTAACCTTCCTGATGACATTTCCTTCCAGCTCCAGATCTGTCTCCTGGCTGCCATCCACTTTGCAACACACATACTCTGTCTTACTTCTGCTCAGTCTCATACCTCTCTCTCTTCCAGTACTTTCCTCCAACTTTCCAGTTTAGCTGCCACTTTTTCTCTTGATTCTGCACACAGCACGATGTCATCTGCATATGATATAGTCCAAGGCTCGTCTTCTCTCACCTACTCCATCACCACTTCCATCTCAATATAAACAGGAAACTCAAACAGTTTCATGCTGAATATAGTAAATATATAAAGTTTGGCGAGTCCAAGCATAAGCAAATACCTGGATAGTGTTACAACTGACCCTAAAGGGAGTGCAACACTGAGGCAACTCATGGTAAGGGTGGAGCGAGCTCCGATCACTATTCTTGATATTTCCCCATAATGTGAAACCCAGCTCCTAGGAGCTGTATTACTGTTCTACATTATGAGTGAGAAAAGGTCACTACCCAGACCAGTTTCAACCTTTATTGAGGTCTCATCAGTGAGTAGGTAGACCTAGAAATACCAAGTTTGTAGCGAACAGAACTTACATATACCCTACTATGAGAACTTACATATACCCTACTGTTCGCTACAAACTTGGTATTTCTAGGTCTACCTACTCACCGATGAGACCTCAATAAAGATTGAAACCGGTCTGGGTAGTGACCTTTTCTCACTCATAATGTAGAACAGTAATACAGCTCCTAGGAGCTGGGTTTCACATTATGGGGAAATATCAAGAATAGTGATCGGAGCTCGCTCCACCCTTACCATGAGTTGACTCAGTGTTGCACTCCCTTTAGGGTCAGTTGTAACACTATCCAGGTATTTGCTTATGCTTGGACTCGCCGAACTTTATATATTTACTATATTCGGCATGAAACTCTTTGAGTTTCTTATTCGGCTATGAAACAATATGGGATGTAATATCCCTTATCTTAAATAAGTTTATATGTCGCCGAATTGAAGCCTTTGGCTCTTCATATAATTAATAAACAGGAAAGGACATAATGCTGACCCTTGATGGAAGCCAACTGTCACTTGAAAACTTTCTGTCTCTCCCAGGCAGGTATCCTGCACCAACCTGACATATTTCTCCAGTATCTTCTTCTCCCTCAAACATCTCCAAACTTCTTGCCTTGGCACTCTATCATAAGCTTTCTCCAGATCAATAAATCCAGCTGTAGCTCCCGTTGCTTCTCTCAAAACTTTTCCATCATCTGCCATAACCCAAAGATAGCATCTGTCGTCGATCGACCAGGCATGAAGCCAAATTGTTCCTTTGCAATCTCCACCTCCTTTGTCAGTCTTCCATCAAGAACCCTTTCTAGGATTTTCATTGTGTGGGACATCAACTTTATTCCTCTATAATTCTTAGTCTTGTGCATCCCCTTTACCCTTGAAGATGGGACAAGAATACTTTCCCTTCATTCCTTGGGTATATTTTATTTTCCTGTTGACAAACTTTTATTAACAGGTCCAACAGCAAGTCAATTCCCTCTTACTCCCCCCCCATACACCCAGTGCCTTCCATGCCTTCACTGGGATCCTGTCAGGGCACACCGATTTTCCATTCATCCTCTTTATGGCCTCCTTCACTTCCACTCTACTAATGTTCTGCACCATCCCCTCATAATGCTGCCCACCTTCTCTGTGAATCCTTGCATTTTTTTTCATTCAAAAGCTCTTCAAAGTATATTTCCATCAGTTTCTTATATTCACATCCCTCCTTAATACTCATCCTCCAGAGTCTTTGATCTGCCTCACATGAAATATGTCCTTTGATGCCTTATTTCTACATTTTGCCAATTGATAAATTTTTTTGTGTCCTTCCTTTGTTTCTACTTGATCATAAAGATCTTGATATGCCATGGCCTTTGCCTGCACAACAACTCTCTTGGCTTGTCGCTTTTTCTCTCTGTCCTCTTCCACTCTTGACTCGTCCCACTTCTGCTGTGCCTTTCTCTTAGCGTCACTGCTTCTTGTGCATTATTATTTCACCACAACCCTCCTTCTGCTCTCTAATCTTTCTGGATATTTCACCAAGCACCTCAATTGCATAACTTAGAATTGCTTTTGAATTATGGTTCCACCAATCTGTACACTTTCTAGTCCATTTGAAATCCTCTCTAACACCCTCTCTCTAAAACGGTTCCTAACACTCTTTTCTTTTAAGCGAAACCGCTTAATTGTCTTCCTTCCATGGCTTCCAAAGGTTCTTATCTTCGACCTTATTTTAAAGTCTATGCACAGCAGCCAGTGTTGATGCGTCGCTTGATCCGTTGGGATTACCTTACAATATTTTTGCCTTAAAATGTTTTCTTCTAGTCAAAATGTAGTCAATCTGTTGTTGCCACTTCTAAATGTTATCAAATGTTCTTCCCTCTTGCAGAAAAAGGAGTTCACAATTGCTAGATCAAATGCACTGCAAAGTCCAAAATCCTCTCTCCTTCCTGGTTCATCATTCCCACTCCATGGCAGTCATGCACCCTTTCACAGTCCCTATTCTGTCTCCCTATGTATCCATTCAAGTCTCCTCCTCCTACAATCCCCATCTTGTTTTCTTCCAGTTCCCTCATTTCTTCATCTAGCACATTCCAGAACTCATCTTTCTCTTCTGCTGTACAGCCAACTTGCAGGGCGTATACACATAAGACAACCAGTTGCTCTTCTCCAAGACCCAGTTTCATTCGCATGATCTTGTCGTTCCTCCTACCCACTTCTAGTACTTTGTCCTTCATTCTGCCACACACACCACAATTCCAACACCATTTCTTCCCTCTTTATTCGCTCCTGAGTAGAGCAATTTATACCCATCTTCCAGTTCCTTCACCTTTTCCCCCTTCCACCTTGTCTCCTGCATGCATAAAATGTCCAACTCCTTCTTCTCATCATGTCTGCCACCTCTGTTCCTCTTCCAGTCATGCTTTCAGCATTCAATGTTCCCACTCGCAACATTCTGTCCACCTGCTGGGCTCTCTTTTTTAACCATACTTGCCCTTGATGCGGCAACCCTTGTCCACTTCTTGCAGCTGTAGGGCGATGGGTTTATTAACAAAAAAAATATGTTTACACATGATGTGGTTGCACGTTGCTTAAGGGGTATGCTCTAGCCCTTGTCACTTTCTTTTCAACTCATTTGATCATAACTAGAGCTGGCAGTGAAGTTTTATGACCAGATGCCCTTCCTGATGTCAACCCTCACCATTTATCTGGGCTTGGGACCAGCACCTATTTACTCTATAGTATTTGAGGGCTAGGGGTGAATATACTAATAGCACTGGGGGTGGGGGGGGAGCAAGAAGAGAGGAAAGAAAGAAAGAAGGGGAGGGACCAGTCTACAGATAATATAACAGATGTATATTACATGAAGTAAGGCATAGTCCAGCATCAGGTACCTCGGGTTTGCCATGCCCATACTCACTAAAGTGAGCCCATGAGGACAAGAAATTGTATAGTATGGCGTGCAAAAAAAAAAAAAAATAGCACTAAATAACTACAACAATATATGTTATAGAGTAAATGGGTTTATTAACAAAGAAATATATGTTTACACCTGATGATATATACATCCACAACTATTGGTGGAATCTTGGTCGAATAAAGCATTAATGTATTGGTGGAATCTTGGTCGAATAAGCATTAATGATGGTAGATTAAGTGGTTGAAATGAGCACCTTGTCTTTCAAGGCAGGTTTCTTAGTACAAGCAAAGGTTCTCTGTGATCTTGGAGAACAAAGGTTAGGACATCTGTGCTTCATCCAAAAACCAGACATTATGGAGGAAGGATGGATCTTCATAGACATTGATCACCATGTATGCACAATATTTGCTCTGCCAGCTCCGTATGAATGAAAATAATGCTCAACAATAAACGTCTTTTCTTCCAATGTCAGCACTATTGTGTTGATGTTGGAAGAAAAGATAACATTTACACATGCTCTTCTATTAATGTACATGCAGTCAAATTGCATATCTCATACTGCATGTACTGAAGGGGGGGGGTATCAAAGTTCAGTACTGGTTTTTTTTGCACCATACTATTTTCTTGGTTTAATCCTTTATCCAAGTGTAAGCAAACAAAGTTTGCACATGCAAAAGACGACATAAAGGATCAAGCCAAGAATACAACTTGGATAAAGGATCAAGCCAAGAATATAATTTCTTGGCATTTTCACTTTATTGTATGACCAAGTGAAAAAAAACTTTCAACATCTATCTCTGACTGAGCATACTCCTATCTTATACACTCCATCAAATCTGTAGACAACTTTCTTCATTTCACACAGACCGTCTTCATTCATTATACGCTAATTTGGCCAAGTGGTTAGCATATCTGCTCTCCAGCCAAAAGGCTGTGGGTTCGAACCCTGCCACGGACATTGATGTTTGTGATTGTCTGTGGAAAAACTAGTGGTGGTGGTCGGCTGTAGATGGCGTTGGTGTAGTTGCAGTCAGTTGGTGGATTAAGTGATGGAGATGGAGAGCTGTAGAGTGGATGCCCTCCCTCGATGAGTCTTTGGACTCCCTGGAGGTGTCTAATAATAATAATAATAATAATTATTATTATTATCTGTCACTCATGCTTTCATCAACTACATTTGTACTTATGCTGCATGCTTCTTACATTTATGTTAATCAATAATTTATTCCAATTTTTTTTTTTTTTTAATGTGAGCTGTGAACAAAGATATGGGTAAAATCTCTAGATGATAGGAGGAGGAGGAGGGAGAGAAAGAGAGAGAGAACAAATAGGCCTCCATGAAAATTGCATAGGAGTGTGGTAAGCAAAAATAGTATGGTCTAGATTTTTCTTTCATAAATGGAATAAATTACTAGTAGGAATGGGGAGTGCATCATTATGAAGAAAACTTCACATTTGGGTTGAGTGGGATTCTTTCCATGATGCATCTGCAGACCATTTGAAGGTACCTATATAAGAATAATAAAATCATATGATTTAATGTATAGATTTTATTTAATAATAAAATCATATATTCAGTATTCTTACATGGGTAATAAACTCAGTTATCTCTGAGTTATTTTTGATATTTTACAGTTCTATATAGTATCATCAGAACAAAAGTGAAAAACAATAATAGTAATTTCTTTTAACCATTAATGAATCATAATAACTGAGATATTAATTAAAACATTTATTTGCTCTCATAGTACCATTCAATTCCAGGTGCAATCTTTTTGATAATCTAAATAACTATGTATTAGAGGAGAAAAACAGAAAGTATTAGTATAATTATTTTTACTCTAAGTTCTGCTGTATTACAATGTTTCCTGTTTATTATTATATCCTTGTAACTTTTTTTCTTTCTTTCTTTTTTTTTTATTTTTTAGATACATTGGAATTCAATGGAAAACTTTAAGGAGTGGGATCCACAGCTTTTACTTAATGGAAGTAAGTGCCATGGATATTGTTGTTATTCATATCAGACCTCCATGGACTCAAAAGACTCATCTTAGAAGGTCTTCACTGTCATATACAAGATTGTTTAACTGTGTATTAATCTTAAATTAAGAGGATAAAAATCCCTTATTATTTTACAGCCAGTATGCGAAACTCTAAGATGAGAAAATATCAATGATAGTGAGGGAGCTTGCTCCACCTTTGCTTCGAGTTGCCGTGGTGATGTACTACCAAGTGGTCACTTACGCTTGGATTCGCTGATAGTTCTTCGGCATGAAACTCGTAGATCATAGTTTTCGATCTCAGAGTTTTGCATACTGGCTGTAAAATAATAAGGGATTTTTATCCCCTTAATTTAATTAACTTTGCCAGAAAATATAGCCATTTGGCTTTTCATCTTAATTATAATATAATATATAATATATATAGGCACACCACTCTGGCATTTGTATAGTGAAGGTATGTAAGTTCTTTTCACTTAAACTTTGATATCATTCAGGTCTACCTACTCACTGATGAGACCTCAAAAGAGGTTGAAACCGGTCTGATAGTGACCTCTCCTCATAATGTAAAGCAGTATTACATCTCCTAGGAGCTGTGTTTTCACATTATGAGAAAATATCAATGATAGTGAGGGAGCTTGCTCCACCTTTGCTTTGAGTTGCCTTGGTGATGTACTACCAAGTGGTCACTTACGCTTGGATTCGCCGATAGTTCTTTGGCATGAAACTCGTAGATTGTAGTTTTCAATCTTAGAGTTTCACATACTGGCTGTAAAATAATAAGGGATTTTTATCCCCTGTGTATTAATCTTGTTCACTGGTTCTACAGTCATCACATTCTCAGACAGTGTATTCCTTTCAACAGTTCACTCTCTCCATACAAAGACCTTACTCCTCACTTCCTAGCTCACACCTTTCTTATACAGCTTCCAGGGATGACTTTGTATTCTTTCCTTCTCTGTCTCCATTTCATCTATTGAATAATCTTCACATTAATCTGGTGACATACTTTTACCAACTTATATGTCTGAATCATACTCCTTCCCTTCGACTTTCTATTCACAAGACTCTGCAACTGGCATTCCCTCAATCTGTCTTCATAGCCCACATTCAAAAGATCCAACACCATCTTAGTCTCCTCAACACTTTTCAAGATAATCTTATCACCTTGAAAACCAGTTGAACAGATCTGAGCACAGTGGTCCATATGCATCAAGGCTTTATACAGTAAAATCATTAACCTCTTTGCTTCTGCATGTCCAGATCCTTCTCTTCATTGCTATTATTTATCCATTGTGATGTCTTCACAGTTTTAGCAATGTGAACCCCTAAACTTCAGGTCCCTATCTGCCTTTAGTTCTAGATCTCTCATCTCTTCTTCCACCTCTTCCAAAAATTTTGCCACTAATTGCATATTCTGTATCCTGTCCTTGTCTACTAAATTTCTCATCTTCACACTTTCAATAATGAATTCTTTCTTTTAAAGTTACATGGTAGCAGCATTCATAGTGAAGAATTTATGGAGACACAGCACATGTACTATTATAATTACTTTATATAAACTTTAGGAAAGTGGCATTCGACGTTTCGACTTCTGTATTGAGGTCATCATCAGGAAAAATACATATGTATAAGATAAAAGCTACATGCCACTGCACTACACAAAAGTAAGAGGAATAATCTAAGTGCTTGTTAAATATTTAACCTAGCCTGACCTCTTGTGGAAAAAAAATAAAAATAATAAAATAAAATTAAATAAAATAAAATAAATTAAAAAGTAAATAATATAAAACATTATATAAAAAACTTAAATAAAAACAAAATATAAACAGAACTACATTAAACATTTCTAAAGTCCTCTTGTATTGAGATCTTCTTCTGTTTGAGCTTGTTCTTGTTGCTATGTGGATTGCAGATGGGACCTTCATATTCTTGGAATGATTAATCCATCATTTTTGTTCAGGTTTGGATAATGTTTCAGCATTTCACAAGCTTCATTGAATTTTCTTTCAAACAAGGTTTTGGTGTAGTGTAGGGACTTGGTACCTTTCCAGTCAATTCTGTGGCATGCTTCGAGTGCATGGTCTGATAGGCCTGTTTTGCCATAGTGAGGTAGTTAATGTGTCATTTGTGTCCATCTTTTCTGATTGGGATGGTGCATTCTATTTCCCCTATGTACAGTAGGTTACAGGTACATTGAATTTTGTAAACTCATGGGTGGGCCAGGTATGGAAGATGATCTTTGGAAGAGCTAAATAAGTTTCTTAATTTTGTCGGGGATATGAAGGTTGTCTTAATGTTGTAAATGGTTGAATGTTACTTTCCTAAAGTTTCTCCCCCTTTAGCTAATTTCTGCATAGAACACTTGGAAAAGATACTTATGATTACAGCCACTCTCAAACCACTGGCTTGTCTATGCTATGTTGATGATGTATTTGCTATTTGGCCACATTGTCCAGACACATGGATTCATTTTTAGTGCATTTAAATAACCAACACTCTAAAATCCTTCACAATGGAACAGGAAGCTAATGACTGACTGTCTGCCCTTCCTGGATACACTAATCACAATGCTTCCAGATGGTTCCTTATCTTTATCTGTTTATAGAAAACCCACGCATACAGGGAGATATTTGCATGTACAGTCACACCATCATCCAGCTCAACAGTATGGTATCTTAAAAACACTAACTTACAGAGCTAGAGCTATTTATTCCAATGACAATGCTTTTACTAACTTACTCATTCACTTACATCACACCTTCTTAGCCAATGGCTATAATCCCCGTTTAGGATAGAAAAAATACTAAATGCTCCCCAGAAATCTTCTCCATTGCCTACTATGCAAGACCACAGCATAACTGTTACCATCCCATATATTCAAGGCACATCTGAAAAGATATCTAGAGTGCTTAATAAATATCAGCTATGCACTGTATTTAAACCTTGTATCAAATTTGCAACTCTCATCCATTCATCTAAGCACAAACTCCCTTCTTTATCATATCCAGAAATTTATGAAGTGCCCTGTTTTTGTAACTGGGCTTACTATGGATGGACAGGAAGAACTGTTTACATCTGTTTTGGTGAACATAAAAAATACATCCAGCATTATCGTTATGGCAAGTCAGGTCAAGCAGACCATGCCTTGAATACCTCTACATAAAGGATCAATTGGAAGAAAACAAAAGTGCTACACAGAAGTCATTATAAGTCAGAGAGATTGTTTTTGGATTCAGCAGAAGCCTTAAAGCATACTCCAAATCTCAACAAGTATGACTGTATAGATTTACCAAAAATCTCGGAGACAGTCATTTTAAGGTCTAATTAATATTCGTTTTCTCTCTTTATCAACATACATGGTGCTTAATTAGGACTTTAGTTCCTTGTAGTTGTCCATTACATTTTTTTAAACTAGTCCTACTGTTATACCAAATTGTTATTCTTTCACATACTGTGACAAACTGTTTTTGTGCCCTGATGATTCTGGATATAATACCAGTGAAATATCAGCAAATAAGTCAATAAACATTAATTATTTTCTTATCATTCTGTGTTGTCATCAATACCGTGAAAATAAATTAACATGTACTTTGAACACAAAAGCTTTTCCACACACTCTCCCACTGTGTCTTGGTTGCCTGGACACACTCTCACTGGAATACTCCCCTTTCCTTTTTTCACTATATAATTTAAGGAAATTACAACGTACTATGATATACATTAAAATAAATGTTAATATATTTCAATATTTTGGCAATGTCATGTCGCCATTTTCAAGAACTTAAGTACAAGACATGTGCACGCAAGCACAGCAAAACAGTAAGTGAGGAAGAAGTAGGAAGCTATTATTTCTCCTTCTTGGGCGATTGGGCTGAAGGTCTTCTGATGTAGGTTTCCCAAATTTGAGGAGGTCTCATGCAGCCAAATTTGTTGAGGTTTGGATTGTTTCTTAGGGCTGAAGCTGATTCCATGAAAAGCCTTTCATATCTGTATTTGCTACGGTGTATTATCCTGGCTTTCTTCCACCGTATTCTATGGCAGGTATCCAGCACATGGCCAGCAAGACCAGAGCAGCTGTATTGGTGAAAATGGATGTAGTCCTTGTGTTCTGAAATTCTGATATTTGCTGTCCTGCCTGCTTGGCCAAAGTAGGACAGCTTACAGCTGCAAGGGACCTGGTATACACCAGGTAGGTCTAGGGGGGGGGGAGGTTGGTCTTTAGTAGAGCGGATGAGGGCTGCCAATTTTTTATATGGTCTGTAACAAGAAGTTAAGTTATGTTTTTTTAAGATTTTTGTGATTTTTTTCCCAAGGTGCCTCGGATGTAGGGTATGGTGATGGGTTTAGAGTAATCCTTGTTGTGAGGGGGGGGGGAGGTTGTGGTTTACTGGTTTCAATATTTTTTGGATTTTTTTTGTGTGGGGGGGTAGCCATTGGCTGAGAAAGTGTGAGAATGTGGTTTAGTTCTGTGATTAGGGCATTGTCATTTGAGCAGATAAGTTTAGCCCTGTTGTGTAGTGTCTTAATGACCCCATATTGTTGTGAGGAGGGGTGGTGGGATTGTTGGTGAATGTATCTGCCTGTATGGGTGGGTTTTCTATATACTGAGAAAACCAAGGTTCCATCAGGCTGGCGGGTGACTAGTGTGTCTAAGAAAGGAATGCAGTTGTTTTTTTTCCTCTTCCAGGGTGAATTTGATTCTGGGGTGTTGGTTGTTTAAGTGTGTTAAGAAGGAGAGGAGTGCATCGGAGCCATGTGGCCAAATAGCGAATACATCATCTACATAGCGAAGCCAAACTGTTGGTTTTTGTGGGGCAGAGTTTAAGGGCTTTCTCTTCAAAAGTCTCCATATAAAAGTTGGCCAAGGGTGGGGAGAGTGGAGAACCCATGGCTGTCCCCTCTATTTGTTTGTAGAATTTTCCTTGCCAAACAAAATAGCCTGAGTTCATTGTGAACTGAAATAGGGCTGTGATATCGGAAGGAAATTTAGCTTGGATTAGCTCTAAGGATTCTTTGAGTGGGACATTTGTGAATAAGGAGGAGACATCAAAACTGACCATTATGTCAGTGTGTTTGAGTGTAAGGTTTTCTGTGCTGGCTTTGAAGTGGGCTGAGTTTTTTATGTATGAAGGTGTGTTGCCAGTATAGTGTGAGAGAGCTTTGGCCAAATGTTTAGCTAATTTGTATGTGGGGGAATCAATGCCATCCACTATGGGACATAATGGCACATTTACCTTGTGAATTTTTGGGAGTCCATAAATACGGGGGGGGTATGGAGTTATATGGTTTTAATTTGTTAGTGATTTCCACAGTCCAAGAAGTGACCTTCTTAAGGAGCCTGTGGAGTTTTCTAATTTGCGAGTTGGTGGGAAATTAGAAAACTCCACATGCCCCTTAAGGTCACTTACATAGCGATTCTATACCTGCCATAGAATACGGTGGAAGAAAGCCCAGAATAATACACCGTAGCAAATACAGATATGAAAGGCTTTTCATAGAATCAGCTTCAGCCCTAAGAAACGATTCAAACCTCAACAAATTTGGCTGCATGAGACTTCCTCAAATTTGGGAAACCTACATCAGAAGATCTTCAGCCCAATCGCCCAAGAATACCAACATTGCCTGCTAGAGGGCACAATCAGGACTTTAGGAGAAATAATAGCTTCCTACTTCTTCCTCACTTACTGTTTTGTTGTGCGTGTGTGCACGTGTCTTGTACTTAAGTTCTTGAAAATGGCAACGTGACGTTGCCGAAATATTGAAATATATTAAAATTTATTTTAATGTATATCCTAGCACGTTGTAATTTCTTTAAATTATATAGTGAAAATGCATAACCAACATCTAAGCCTTTCCACGAGAACTCCCCTTTCCTCCAAACACTCACTGAACAACACTTTCTCAGAGCTAACTTCCACTCAAATACCTTATATAAGTACTTCTGTCTATCAGACCTACTCTTCATTTGCAAGCTGTAACCATTCCTCCTGCATAACCTGCACACTGACTCATTTGCAATGTAGCTCTTCATCTCAACTCACTTCTGTTCTGCCAAAACACAGCAACAGACTCACAATTTTTACTTTGTTACTCTTTTTATTTGCTTGTACCAGCAACTGTTTCTTATCTTTATTGCATACCACATGTCATCTGCAAAATCATTACTGCCAGTCAAAATAGTCATTCCCTTTCCTTCTCTCAATCCTTATAGTATTGCTGACATCCTTAATCTCGGCCCTAGGAAAGCATAATTTTAGCATGCTCTCCTCAAGTACTCCTCTTATGGTGTTATCATGGAAAATTCGATCCTCACTCTCCCTCATTTTTTCTTTCTTTCTTTCATACTTTGCTCTTTTTTCCCCCTTGTATCCCCCTCTTTCACTTCTCATGCACCATGTGCTCCAACTCTTTGGTCTTATGTTTTGTTCTGTGATGAACTCCATGGAAGCTCTCTCTCTCATTATCATCTGGTCATTCTCTTTATTTTCCACCATTTCATTTTTGCTATCAATTGTATGTACCTTTACTTACTTGCAACAACACCATCATGATTCCTACTCGTATTTTATTATTTTTCATTGTTCAACTTTTATCTTACTAGTGGCATTCTTCTTACTCTCTCCCTGCACCTCTGACATTCTCTCTCCAAACACTCCCAACACACATGCTCACTTTCTTTCCAGCATCACCAAGTGCTCCCAGATGGTCATTGTCCTAAGTACTGAATAAACTGGAGGCTGATTAACTTTGTGATTAGTTGAGAACCGTTTTTTTTTTTTGCCTAATTTGGCCTCTAACTTACTTCTCATGATATTACAGAATTTAAAAATTGATGATATTACATCAAGAGAAAACATTCTGTGTAAGCTACTGTGCAACAACAAATTCAGTGCTTGATGCTGTTTCTACAACACTTTTATCATATGCTTGTCAGTGTGTTCTTCAACAACTACATAACCTGATGTGCTCTTTTGGCTACCTTTGCAATATGCCCTTTAAACATTAAATACATTAAATTAAAAAGTATATTAAACCATGCATTATTTAATGCACTTCTTTTTAAGTAACTACTTATATCCACATATTGCTTACCATGAAGAAATTTATCTTCTATTGTAGAGTTAATGATGAATTCATTAATTATTAAATCTGTACTGGTTTGTTTTTGCTATATATTCTGATTATGATAGTTTTTTGTTAAGCATTATTAGGAAGATATTGTATGTTTCTTCACTTTATATTTGATGTAGCACACTGAGCAAATTTTTGTATTATTATTGTTGTAGTTACCAAACCTGTTGTATATTTTTAGGCATGAAGATTGCACTGATGATACTTAATCAGCCCTTATGTGATGTTTTAGAAACCTTTGTTAAGAGAATGTGGAATTTGGGTAATTATTTATTATAAATTTGGTCTTTCTATGCTTATTCACAGGAAAAAAATGTACTTATTTATAAATAATCTGTATATTCAAATTTGATAATGCTGACTTACACTATTCTGCCAAAAGTTATGGTACACATGCAGATACATTATTAAAAAGAGAATCCACTTCTCTGAAGTTAAGTCTCCTCAGGGAAAGTCTCACCCAACAAGCAACCAAATGTGTTCTTTGGCTAGTTTGTCTATTTTGTAGAGATAAAAACTCAAGCATCTGGGAGGAAAACTCTGCCATCTCTATGTGAGACTAGCTAATCCCTCTTTCAATTAAAAAGCCCTTTATAAAAGTACTTTTAGATGGGATTAAAACCTAAAGGGACACATGTTATGTTGCTCTCCCATTGGTGTTATGGGTTTACTATCAAAGACAGGCACAGAACTTTTGGGCTAAACAACCAAAATCTAATATCATGATTAAGTTCTCAGTTTCAGCAGGATAGAAAACTTTACAGTTTGGTCATTTTGCATCATCCAGCCTCTGGATGATGGATGGAAGACATAACCCAATAAGTAACTAAGACATTGTCTAGGAGTGGCAAGTTTGGAGAGTGGCAGAAACCTGGAAAAATTGTACATCATCCATGAAAACACCATTCATTTTATTATTATTTTTTTATTTTGCATATTTTCTTGAATTCAGGGACAGCAAAATAGTGCTTGCCTAGTGGTAGCTTATGCCCTAAGATTGGTCCTTTCTTTGCCTACTGTAGATAGAGCTTCACATTAGTGAACCTGATAATTATCTTTGAGTAATATACTCAGAGAAATACTAAAGCAGCTTTTATTAAGTTATGTTTTCCAGGGGCATATGTTCAGGGTGTGCAACACACCCACAGAATAGCACTATCACTGATATTATGTTCTTGCATTTATTCCTGTTAAAGACTCTCCTAATTGTTTCCTGGCTTTGCATGATTCCTAAAATTAAAGACCATATACTAATGCTTCATGAGAAGGACACTTTTTGACATGTAAACGTTGCATCACATTCACGTTATATCCTGGGCGTGTGGTCACAATATGGACACCTTTGAACCCTTTGAACTGACTTACAGATGGTGCAGCAGGTCAAATTCTTAGTAGTCCAGTGGTTTTAAATGGCAAAGAAGGCAAAGCAGGTATGCACTGAGACAATAGCACCAAAACCAGTGGCTGTGTTGGTTATTGTGTCAACCAACCCAATCTGTTGATTTGTGCTATCCTGTTTTCTGAATTTCATCTGTTTTGCATGCATGAAGTGTGAACTGATGTGTTTAAGACATGATTCTATAACTTTTTTGTTCATATTCACAATGAGAAACAGGGTTAACCATCTACTGAATGTGCCATTATTTTCTGCCAGAGCTTTTCAGGTTATAGGATTGTAGTTGAAGGAGGTAAGCCTTGTCCTCCTCTTCCAAATTATACCTTTGAGTAATGCAAATATACCAACCAAATATAGCATTCTCCTTCATTGTTTTCTAATATACCTTAAAACAAACACATTGTTCCTCACTCTATGCAAAATTGGTTACAAGTAATTGATAAATTAATGTCTTCAGAGTTATCCTACAATTAATTGCATTGGACCAATTAAGATGTGCGCTGATGCTCTTTGCACTTTTAAAACTTTCACACATTGATAAAAATGCAATCATACAGTTAAATTGATGTGAATTTTCTAGCATGGGTTCCATGAGCCACATGACAGCACACCCAGCCTAAATGGGCACGTGATGGCATTGATACTTTCCTTATACTATCAGAATTTTTATAACTATTTCTAGTTCCATTCACAAATTTTCCAAATTGTTCTGGATTAAAAACATAGTTTGGATAATTTTAAACTGGATTCTGTTAAGCAGCGTAGTTGTGTAACAACCATCAATAAAATTCACATCCATTTTAGCCAGGGATTTCATTGCTAATGTGAAAACAAGCATATATAGGGATCGAACATGCTTGTCAAGGAAAGGCTAAGCTACTGTCATGCTAGGTGCTATATAAATTTTTCTGTTTGGTGTTAATACCACTTGCTTATCAGAGACATATTTTCCAAAACCATTTTTTAAACCATGTCCTAGTTTATTTTTGCTCCAAGTAAAGAAAATAATAATTTTCTTGCTGTATTTGTAAAGCTTAAATTCATCAAACTTTGCATGGAACTTCAGTCAACTCTCAGTATACAGACATCAGTATAATGAGCTCCCTCCCTATAACATACTACAGAAAACTTCCAGCTATGAGGGGAATAAATAAAAGGTGGTTTGTTATACAAACCACCTTTTATTTATAGAATAAGTTAGAGGGAATTTTTCTGCTGTTTGTTAAAGGAAATTCACTATAAGAAATCTTTCATTACATTAAACAGTAGAATGTTTTTTTTTTCTTGGTTACAAACTAAATTATACTAAACAAGAAATTATGTTCTTGTTTTAATGCTTTACCCAAGCATGAACAATGTTTGCACATGCAATATCTTCTTGACTATGATAAATTTAGTTTAATCCTTTATCCAAGTGTGAGCAAACAAAATTTTCACCTGAAAGTATCTTCCTGTACACCCCTTGAGGGTACATGGCAGGAATTTGATGATGATGATGATGAAGTATCTTCAGGATTGGGGTAAGGTGGTACAACACCAGGGTAACTCCTTGCAAAGGTGGAGCAAGCTATAATGACTCCTATCTCAGTATTTCCCATAATGCAAAACACATCTCCTTGCAGATATGTCTAATGTTATGCATTAAGGGAAGGGCCACTACCCAGACTAGTTTCAACCTTTATTGAGGTCCAAACGGAGATACCAGCCAGAAGCATTAGCAAGGTCATCTCTACCTATAGGAGTTGCCAAATGGTGTGCCACCTTTTTAATAAATTACTCTGGATTTAGAGAAAGATGTTGAAAGTTTATTTTTCACTTGGTCAGAATATAATAAATTTAGTTTAATCCTTTATCCAAGTGTGAGCAAACAAAGTTTGCACCTGGAAGTATCTTCAGGACTGGGATAAGGTGGTACAACACCAGGGTACAACATTTATTTCCTTGCAACTCCTTGCAAGGAAATAAAATTCACACAGGGTGGTACAACACAGGGCCAACTCCTTGCAAGGAGTTGCCCTGGTGTCGTACTGCCTTACCCAAGTCCTGAAGATACTTTCAGGTGCAAACTTTGTTTGCTCACACTTGGATAAAGGATTAAACTAAATTTATTATATTCTAACCAAGTGAAAAATAAACTTTCAACATCTTACTCTAAATCCAGAGTAATTTATTAAAAAGGTGGCACACCATTTGGCAACTCCTATAGGTAGAGATGACCTTGCTAATGCTTCTGGCTGGTATCTCCACTTGGGCCTGGCTCTCACCGAAGAAACCTCAATAAACGTCAAAACTAGTCTGGGTAGTGGCCCTTCCCTTAATGCATAACATTAGACATATCTGCAAGGAGATGTGTTTTGCATTATGGGAGATACTGAGATAGGAGTGCCGATAGCTTGCTCCACCTTTGCAAGGAGTTGTCCTGGTATTGTACCGCCTTACACCAGTCCTGAAGATACTTTCAGGCGCAAACTTTGTTTGCTCACAATTGGATAAAGGATTAAACTAAATTTATTATATTCTAACCAAATGGAAAAATAAACTTTCAACTTCTTGACTATGATACTTGTATATAGAAGCAGATCGCTTCACATCCAATTGCCCTAGTATCCCATAATTAAGCACACTTCCTTACAGACATGTATATTGCTATGCATTATTAAAAGGTCACTACCCAGAATAGTTTCAACGTTTTTAAGTCTTGTCAGTGGAGCTAGACACAGGTAGAAACTAAGGTTAAATCAATGCAGAAGTCATATATTTTCCGTGTGCAAGTAGCAAAATGGTATATCAAAATATTGCTAAAAGACTCTGGATTAGAGATAGTTATAAAAGTTGTAACCAAGAGGAAAATACTTTCTACAACTATCTCTAATCCAGAGTATTTTAATGTGGTGATATACCATTTTGCTACTTATATATGGAACATATCAACATCTACATTGTATATATATTCTTATTGTATATATACTCAAGAGTATATATACAGGGTGTTCGGGATAAATTTGACAGTTTCGTAAGGAAAAAGAAAATCTTCTTTGTATCTATTAAATTTAATGAATTGACAAAAAAACATTACAGGCAGAGTTAATTACAATACTATCAACAAGATTTACTCAAAATAACCACCATTAGCATCGATCACAGCTTCAATTCTGCTTCGGAACCTCGAACAAGCTGATGCTACAGTCTCCCTGGGAAGGGCCGCAAAAACTGTTTTAATTTTATCCATTAACTGGGCTTTTGTATTACTGGAAGTGCGATTGGTGTCTTTTTCAACTGCGCCCCATACAAAATAATCCATGGGGTTAAGGTCTGGGGAGTTTGGAGGCCAAACATTTGGACTGGTGAAGTCGTAGAAATTTTCAGACAACCATTTTTGACTTTTCCCAGAGGTGTGGCAAGGGGCCGAATCCTGCTGCCATACATACGGCCTACCATTGGCTACCCTTGTTATCCAGGGCTTGACTACAGTTAGCAACTCCACGAACAAAGCCCGAATTCCAATGCCAGGGTTCTTCAACACCTGTTCCTGCAGATTTGCGAGGAATTCTGCTGTACGAACGCAATCAGATCGTCTGCTAGGGATCTTTCTTCTTGCTACATCCTCGTAGTCACCATTGCAAGTCTCTAGTTCATGCCTGATTGTTTTTACTGTATTCAGGGAGCATTGGGCAGCAGTCGTAATATCCTTATTTTGATGGCGGGCACGAATCATCATGATACAAGTTATTCTCTTCCATGATTCAGGTGGGTTCCAGCTATCCATCCTTTCTGACATCTTGTATGTGAATGAAGAAGGGTCCAAACTTTTAAATGAAGAGAAGTGTGTGTTAATACATGTAACTTACGGAAAAATATAATTAATTATAAATATGTCAAATTTATCCCGAACACCCTGTATATATACTGTTCTAATATACTCTTATATTACAGACCTATGTCAGCAAGATATGGAACACAACATAAAAGGAAAAACAAAGCCCAATAACAATCCAAAGGATTAATAGAAAGAAGGGTCTGTAATATAAGCAAGAAAGAGCATATAAGACATAATGAAATAAGAAAAAAAATCTGGATTCAAATATGGGGTAGAAGCTATCTAGAACAACAAAAAAGTGGGCAGGACGCATAGCATGTATGAAAGGCAATAGATGGACTTTTAAGAATAACAGACTGGTATCCCAGACACATAAGCCATATAGATCACCTAGGAGATTATTATTATTATTATTATTATTTGACACCTCGAGGGAGTCCAAAGACTCATCGAGGGAGAGTGTGCCAACAGCATCGAACGATTGTCCCCCTTTCAACTACTAACCATGCTCAAACTTACTTAACTGAGCCATTAGTAGCAGAGGCTCTACCAATCGACCAACCTTTGCCAGCTGATGGGAGGATCCTGTATTAAAGTCAGTATGAGAGAAATGGAGGAGATTGGCTTGGGATAAAGAAAGTTGGCATCTTTGCGACTTGCACTCATGGAGAAATCAAGACTGAGAGCATAGTTCCATCATTGAGGTTTCCATGGAAATCATGGAAATCTCCATGGGTCTAGCTCTCACAACTTAAAGGTTGAAGCCATTTTAGTAATGACCTTCACATAATGCATAACAATATATATATCCAATACTTTCTGCAAAAATTTATTTGCTCACACTTTGGGTGAGCAAATAAAGCAAAAAAAATCTCAAAACACCTTGTGTAAACATGTCTACAACACTCAGAAAAGCTATTGAAAACAACATCAATTGGTGGAATATCAGTTATAGTAACACCTCATAAAACATTAAACTCTTCTAGAGGAGCAATATTAGAATGTAATCATCTTGATGTTTCAGATGAGGAGATATGTTTAGAAATTAAAGATCAAGGAGTGACAAGTATGAGGTCTATTCTGATACATAGGGATTGCCACCTGCTTCCAACCAAAACATTATCCTTACTTCTCTTAATTCTTCTGCTTTTTTTTCAGTGCTTTTCTTCCCATATTCTTCACTCCACTTCTCCTGAGTCTTTTTTTACTGTCCTGTCTTAAGACCACTATCACTGAGATCCAATGCTCTGGCACTGTGTTTGCCATACAGTGCAACCCGTATTCATTCAGAAAGGATAATTATGGTAGTTTTGCACTACTTTGCCCTCTGCTTTGGCAAAATGGGCTGTCCTGGATGCCTGGCCAGGATCATTTGGCTAGTGGGCTTTCTTGCAAGGGTCAGTGTTGCAGTAAGTCTCCTAAATCATGGTCTGGGGACAGGGATCAAAGCTTGTATCCCTTGATGATGACATCATCATCATCAAGGGATGTAAATGACTGTACTCCAGAGCACAGTCATTGCTTGCTGGTCAGTGGGACATCCCTGTGGGGAATTCTGGTGCCAAACAAAAAATCTGTTGAGAATGAATACTTCATCTTCACATATTTGAGGGTCTCTAACAAGGTCTTAACCAAGTACCGATAGCACAGATACATCATTTAATAACAGAAGTAAGAAACAAAAAAGTGATACCAGCATAAATCCATCAGTGCTTTTGATCATCTATTAAAAGATGAAATCCAAAGAGAGAAATGTCATGCTTCTTTGTTCAGAGGTGTTTAAAACAACATCTCCCAAAACAGTCAAGAAACTACGTTCTGGTGATATTCTTATGGAAACATCTGATCAGAAACACTCAGAAAAATTATTAAAGGCTACATAAATGGGTGGAATAACAATTACAGTGACACCTCATAAAACACTAAACTCTTCTATAGTAGTGATATCACAATGAGATCTCCTTGATGTCCCTGATGGGAAGATATGTTCAGGCCTTAAAGATCAGGGAGCGATCAGTATGAGGGACATCTTGATACTTAGGGATGATCACTGGGTGCCGACCAGAAATATTATCCTTATTTTTGATGCACCTAAGCCTCCAACATCTTGTGAAATGAAAGAACCCTTGATACTTTTGCACATGCCAGAAAAGGCGAATCCATTTCAATAATAGGGTATTCAGTGCGTTTCATGGAATGAGTGTTTATTATTATTACACATTGTAAAATTAGCTTTTCTTTTATGAACATTTTAGTTTTTAAAATGGTAATTATTTTGCTTGTATAACAGTTGGAAAATTTTATGCACGTGATTTCGCATGTTGGTGACGAATTTGTACATCGCCTTATTCCTTTCTACCCTTCAACATGAATTGACTCTTATTGTTACTCTTCCAGCTACGGTTCTCTGAACTGTGAGCAGACTATAAATGGCATGATAACAAATCCACCTCTGCAAAGAAAGTGTGAACTGTCAGAGAGAGATCATGCAGCTCACTCCCATGTATGTCAAAAGGGGAAAGATGCAAAAGATTAAAACTGAACAAAATATATCATATCAAGATGCAAAAAGGAAGTTAGCCACCACCACACCTGTCCTGAGATCCTCTTATGCTGAGGTAGCAGTTAAGAAAATATCAACCACATCTTAAACTTGTATGTCTGTTCTACCATATGATAATTTCACTGTAACTGAACTTTATGTTTGACCTGCAACTTGCTGTCTCAATCCTGAAACAACTCCAAAAATGGTTCCATTTGATGAGAACCCCTGTCAAAAAAATGATGGCAAGGATATCAGTTAAAGATACCACCAGACACCCACACAAAAAGAAATGGATATTTCGATATCCACTTCCCCCACGAGTTCCGAAGACAACACATTGTCGAAACGGCTTGCTACTCTCACCCCTGACTTTTTCCCATCAATCCCTCCTCTTCCTCAAAAAATAATTTCTATCTTCAGATCCTTCTCGCACCCCACCCCCAAATGCTCTCTACCCATCCTTAATAATAATAATATTATACATATAAAAAAAAACAGGTTTTTTTTTAAAATAATTTCCCCACATTACTTTACTCCCACTTTCCCAAAACCCCCTTCCTTTAACAGCTTAACAGCAGATGAATGCATATTGCTGGGATAAAGAGACACAAAATAATATCCAAAAAAGGTATGTCCGAATTTTCCTCCTATATTATTCTTCATATATTAGTTTTATAACACTTCAGTAATGCCCTAAGATTTGAGTAAAGAGCCAATGACATTGTAAAAAAAAAAATAAAAAAAAGGCACTCCTAAATGAAAGCAGGCTATATTAGCCATTAAAATAATAGTTTATTTTATAGGCATAACATGGGAATTTTCCCAGAAATAATACCTTACCAAATGATTCTGGCACATCAAATGATCTATTGAATATTTTTCCAGAAAAACAAATTGACATTCACTATTTGTATTTCCAAAATCAACTGATAAATATAAAACCTGACAAAGCTCTCAACCTCCCAGAAATCAGACAAGTGTGCGAAGCCAAAACAGTAGGAAATTTTTTATATTGGAACTGTCATGGGTTTCACCTTGATATTAATATCAAGATTTTGCTGTAGAAACACGAGCCTTTCTGTTTTTATCTGCAGGAAACATATTTGTAACCCAGTGAGGACCTTACCTTAAGGAATTTCACTGTTGTATGTAAGGACAGAACAGGAGATGGTCCTGCTAATGGGGGACTAGCTATCATAATGGACAGTCGTACTCCTTTCCATCATGTCTGACTTAATACTTCTCTGGAAGCAGTAGCGATTCTCCCATTTGTGGGATTTTTTTATTACAGTGTGTTCAATATATTTACCACCAGGTTATGAGTCAAATGACATGGAACTTGATAATGTTATATTGCAACTGCCTCAGCTCTTACTTCTTGTGGGTGACTTTAATAAACACAACACTCTGTGGGGTAGTATGAACACGAATAAACAAGGTCATATTCTTGAGTGAATGCTTGACAATCATGACCTCTCCCTTCTTAATAATAGACAATACCTTCTTTCATATGCCTGTCTGCTCATATTCTGCAACAGATTTTACAATCCGCTCTCTTGTTATTTTTCCATTGCTCATGTGGGATGGCGAAAAGAACATCAGTCATTTTCCTGTTATTTGCATTATGTCTTCAAAGGAACTCTGTTCTCCTACATGGATGATCATGTGAAAAATGGACCAGGCTGATTGAAATACTTTTCTCGGTTTTGCAGAATTTAATGCTGAACAGTTAGTCAAACACCTAACTATGAAGCAAAGAAGTATGTAATAGATTGTAATTGTAAAGGCCAGCAAAACCACAATTTCAAAAAACATCATCTTGAATTTCATTTATCTAAAATCTTGGTGCAGTCAGACCCTGAGAGCAGCCAAAATAGATCTGAACAGAGCATAGAGGTACATTCTGTAGATACCCTTCTGCATCAGATCTCATTGCCTTCAAACGTGCTTGGGCTAAAGCATGTTGTGTTAGACATCAGAGTCAAAAGCAATCTTGGATCTTATTTACTTCATCTATTATTCAAACAACAAATTCAAGAATTGTATGGGATCAAATCTGGAAAATGAAAGGTAGATGTAGAACATTTATCTACCTTGGATCATATGTGTTGTTGTAGAACTCAAAGCCACAGCCAACATTTTGGAGAAAATTTTACTGGAATCTGAGCAATAGCTTCATATTCTCCTGAATTTTTAATATTGAAAGAACAACAAGAGAAACAGTAATTAGTCTTTTCTACAAATAGGCTATAGCCATACAGTCAACCATTCATTAAGGAGGAACTAAAATGAGGTTGTTACTCTCTTTTATCCCAGTGCACTGGGGCCTGATGATATTTGTTACGAGATGATAAAACATTTTCCATCACCTTCTCTGGATTTCCTCTTGCTACACAACAGAATACTTACAGAGGAAGAGTCACCATATTCTTGGCATAAGTCAGTTGTCATTGCCATCCCAAAAAACTTAGAAAGGACCCAATGCAAGGAAATAATTATCGACCTATTGCTCTGACCAGTTGTCTTTGTTAGATATTGGAAAAAATGGTAAATACAAGACTTCTCTGGTACCTAGAAAGTAACTGACTTCTTTCTAACACATAATGTAGCTTAAGACAGAACCTTGAGGTGTTTCTCAAGGTTCTGTCTCAATGTCTGTCCTCTCAGAGGCAATGCTCTCTATGCATTGCCTCTGAGAGGCAATGCATAGAGAGCATTGCCTCTCACAGTAGGCAATGCTCTCTATGTCGATGATTTCACAATTTACTGTCACTCTCACTCCTGCAATATGAGGGTAATTGAAAGACAATTTCAAGAATCAATTCATCATGTCTCATCATGAGCTATTAGTAGTGGTTTAGGTTTTCAGCAGGAAAAACTCTGTGTACGCTTCTGCTCTAAACATATCATACACCCAGATCCTGATTTAAGAATGGGATGTAGCACCAGAGGCCAAGTTCTTGGGAATCATCTTTTGAAGTTTGAAGGATATTTGAATATCCTTCACACTTATGGTCAGTGTTCCTTGCTCTGCTCTGCCTTTATTGTGCACTTTTATGTTCAAAGTTTGATCATGGGTATCGGGGTTACAGTTCAGCAAGGAAGAGCATGTTCTGATGGTTGGACCCTATCCATCATCTTGCTGGATAGGGATATATATATCCATCATCGGGATATATAAATAGATACTGGTGCTACTCGCGCATTGCCCATTCAGTCTTAATGTTGAAGTGAATGGATGTGCTCTATCACTTAGACAAAAATAGTTGTCTCTTAACTATGCTCTGTAAATAAGCCTCTTCCTGGGCATCTTATGTGAACTAGTATCTTTTCTTTGTGTTGAGAAGCTCAGTATCACATGTTAGACTCCCCTTTGTTGCTTTAGTATGTGATTATGCAAAGAGATTAATTATAATTGTGAAGACCAGCAAAACCACATTTTCATAAACATCATCTTGAATTCCATTTATCTAAAACCTTGGTGCAGTCAGACCCTGAGAGCAGCCCAAATAGATCCGAACAGAGCATAGAGATACATTCTGTAGATACCCTACTGCATCAGATCTGATTGCCTTCAAATGTGCTACTCGCAAGCTATTCACATGAATGTCAACAACATTACATGCACCAAACATGACAGTATTCTTCCACGGCAGGTTTGTGCTCCATCCTGTAATCTTTGACTGTGCCAACTAAGGAAGTATCATATTCTATCAACTATTTACGTGCAGTTATTTAATGTACATAGAACACTATACTGATTTTCTTCCCATCTGTCCTGATGATTCAAGATCTGAGACCTTTGATGGTTGTGCTGCTGTGTTTTCAGACATTACTATATCCCACCAAATTCCAGATTGCAGTAATTATACTGCAGAGTTGCATGTCATTCAGCTTGTGTATATAAAGCAAAATAGCTATTCAAGGTTTATAATTTTATACAGACTCACTGAGTTCTTTATGGGCCATCTTGCCTGCTTTGTATAATACACATCCAGTGCTTTTCAAAGTTCTACAACTGTTGTACAAATTGAAGATCCTTAATTTTGATATGTAACTGTGCTGAATTCCCAGCCACATTGGAATTGAAGGAAATGGGGCTGCAGCTGATAAATCAGACCATTCATTTTCCTCTTACTGTATCATTATGATCAACCCCATATACAGACAGTTTATATGATCAAAGCTTATCACACTATGGCAGAGAGTACTGACAAATAAATTACATAAGATTAAGCCTGAAAGTAAGTACTGGCAGTCTAGCCAGCATAGAAATAAGAGAGAAAAATTTTTCTTGCTAGGCTCCAGATAGCTCATGGTCATCTTACACATGCACATTTACTGAGAGCTGGTGACCCACCTCTTCTTATTATTATTCTTCAGCTTCATTCCCACTCAAGTAGGGTTGCTGCAGCAGATCAATCTCCTTCACTCAGTTCTGTCTGGCCATTTTCTACTCTAGTCCAAGGTTTTGGAGGTTCCCTGTCAAACTATCCAGCCATTGTTGTTTAGGTCTTCCCTTATTTCTTTTAACTTTTGCCTGGTGCCTGATAAACTTTTGCTTGGTGGCTTCATCTCCAGCACTCTCCTTCCCACATAACTTTTATCTTGTCACATAACATGACCAAACTACCTCAACCTTGATTCCCTATCTTTCCAGATACTTAGGTTACCTTCATTGTTCCCCTGATCAGTGATTCTTGATCTTGTCCAATTGTGTTATACCACTTGTAAGTCTGCATTCTCATTTCAGCTATGTTCATTCTCTTCTCCCATTTCTTGGTCATCTGCCAGGTATCACTGCTATACATCAATGCAGGTCTTACTACCATTTTGTAGATCTTTCCTTTTAATTTGCTAGACACTTTTGTATCGTGCAAGATACCTGAAACCTTGATTGGTTCCTCCTACTGAGTTCTGAGTCCAGGTATCCATCACTTTGGACACATGATCCTAGATATATGAACCTAGACCAGGGGTGGGCAACCTTTTTAAGTGTGTATGCCAAAATTGTCAAATCTTTAATACAAAATTTTTTCACATGCCAACTAAAATTTTGGGGAACATATTATTATTTGGTGTGTTTTAAGTATCGGGAGACCTTTTCAAATAATCAAAAATCACACTAGAGGGGTAAAGTCAAAGAATATTGTAAGAATAATTCTAAGTCATGTAAGAGTGAATGAATGTAAAAATTAGTGACAGAATTTTTACTTAACAGATTAAGTCATCTGATCTGTTCTGTCATCCTTTTGGAGATCACTGATGTATTTCTTTAGGTTTGGAAAATATCTAATTCTCTCACTGTCTACATCCCTCTTAAGAACTCCTAGCTTCTAGTTTCATTTCAAATGTCTTTATGTCATCAAATATAGCCTTAAGAGGGATGTAGGCAGAGAGATTTAGATATTTTCCAAACCTAAAGAAATACATCAGTGATCTCCAGAGCCCTATAGTTTAAAGTTTTAAACTACAGTTCAAGCCATTTAAATGTTTGCAAAAAACATCAGTGTGCAAACCCACATGATGTCATACATTTCTTTATAAGACATATTTATTAGTCAAAAAGAGATTTATCTCATCCAGGCATTTATCAAATCGTTTCAGAACAAGACCTTGACTACGGCAATGAACATTGTTGTACATTATTAGTCCTTTGTACACTGAATCCACCTCATTCAATAGATTCTGAAATTGTCTTTTATTCAAAGCACGTGCAAGAATGTAATTAACAACTTTTGCTGTTTGTATCACTTCTTGAAGTTCCTTGAGGCCAGCTTTTGCAAGTCTCCTCATGTATAATGCAATGAAAACCTATCAGTGGATGACCAGCATGTTTTGCAAACAGATTTACAAATCTTGCTTCCTTATAAATTATGCTGGGTGCACCATCTGTTGTGATGGATACCACTTTTGAAATATCAATTTGCCAAAGATAATTTGTTCATAACTGCTTTACATATTTCAACCCTGTTGGTACGCTCAGATAGTGGTACAAGGTTAATCATCTCTTCACATACTTCTTCAACCCTACAAATCCACATATATACACACTTTAGAAAACCGATAAATTCTTTACAAAATAGGAAAAAAAATATATAAAATGACAGTAAAGGAGTCATGCCACATCAGGCTGCCTGGCAATTGATGCAACAACTGAATGGGACAAAACTTGTATGTTAGTATATCACGATGATAGTTTGTTTGGAAATAGAATGTTTGTTTCATTTTCTTATTACTTATTATTACTAAAAAAAGGTGATAATGTTTTTTCTTTATTGCATTTTTATTTGGTATCGATCTACTTAATAAAGCTGATCATCATCAAATTCCTGCCATGTACCCTCAAGGGGGGGGTGTACAGGATATGATAGTACTACATGAAAAATTTACATCATTACTAACTTCCTATCTACAGTTTTCCTCCAAATCAGTCTGTTACTTGTCAAGACTCCAACTTTACTAGATCTTATATTTCTATCATCTAAGGCACTTTGTACCATATCAATCCACCTATATCTTGGTCTTCCTCTGGGTCGTTTTCTGGAAACTTGGCAGAGAACACTTGTTTTGCTAATCTTTCCTCACCCATTCTGTTTAAGTGACCATACCACCTAAGATTAGCTCTGCTAATGCATTCCTGGATGCCGACAATGTCAAGTTCTTTCCTAATATCCTCATTTTTAATATGATATTGCCATTGATGCCATTTGTTCACGCCTCTAATCTTTCTCAGGACTCTCATATCTGCGGTCTCCAGTCTTTGGTCAAGTGTTTTACTTCTGACCCAGCTCTCAGATCCATAAGTTAAAACTGGTTTGAACACTGCCTTGTATACAGCTAATTTAGTGTTCCGACTAATTTCTCTCTTATTCCATATGAATTTATTCAGTTGACTTCCTACCATACCAGCTTTGTTGATTCTGTTGTCTATTTCCATATTTAATTTACCATCTTCACTAAAAATCGTGCCTAAGTAGCTGAAATGTATTACTTGTTCCACAGGTTCTCCATTCACAACACAGTTGACATTTTCAATGATTCTACCTATTTTCATTGTCTTTGTCTTTTTATTGCTGAGCTTCATACCATATCTATTACAACATTTATTCAATTTAGTCAGAGAATCTTGCAGACTTGTAGCGGATTTATTTAGAAGTATAACATTGTCCGCATAAAGCAAAGAGCTGATATTAACATCTCCAATTTTGATATCATGTTTAATATCACTTTCCTTCATAATGTGATCCATATAGATAATGAATAACAGAGGGGATAATATACATCCTTGTCTCACACCAGATTTAACATTAAACCATCTTCCTGTACTTCCTTCAATTCTAACTGCTGACTTACAACTCAAATAAAGAGTAAGTATTGCTTGATATAATGCCCCATTGACACCATATAACTGTAGCGTATTGAATAGCTTCTCTCTTGGCACCTTGTCATATGCCTTTTCCAAATCGACAAAACTTAAATACAGATCTTTGTTATATTCCCATGATTTTTCCACTATTTGTCATAAAGTGAAGATCTGATCCTGACAGTCTCTATTTGACCTGAAACCAGCTTGTTCTTCACCAAGCTTTTCTTCCATAATTCTTCTCAACCGTTTCTCAAGTATACTTGCATATATCTTACCAGGAACGCTCAATAGGGATATACTTCTGTAATTCTCACATTCAGTTTTATTTCCCCTTTTTATATATAGGTACTATGAAAGCTCTACTCCAATCATTGGGAATTCGTCCCTCTGTCCAGGTATATCATCTGTCGAATATCATCTACTCCTGCAGCCTTTCCACATTTCAAGCCTTTGATGGCTTTTTCTACTTCAAGTATCGATATGATTTCCTGAACTGCATGCCTGGTCAGTGTTTTTTATCACTGTGCTGTCATCACTGCTTGTTTCATTTAGCATTTCAAAGTAATTACTCCATACTTCAAGGATATCTTTTTCTCCCGTTTTCATGTCACCTTTATCATCTCTAACTCCTTTTACAGCACTCTTTCCTCCATTCCTAAGCTTCTTCAACAACCTCCAGAATATTTTGCCACCTTCTTGATATTTATTTTCTATGTTCTTGCCAAAGTCCTCCCATGACTTTTGTTTAGCTAGTTTTACACAGTGTTTAGCTTTCTTACATTTGTCTCTATATTCTCTAAGAGCACAAGCTGACTTATTTGCCAGGAACTTTTGATACCCTTTCTTCTTTTCCTTCACTGCCTCTTTAACTTCCTGTGTCCACCATGGAGTTCTAATTTTTCTATCCTTGCAGACAACTTCACCACATGCCTCTCTAGCTGAATCAATCAGGGTTTTCTTCAAGGCTTGCCACTGAATCTCCAAGGTTTGGTTCCTGTTCTCAAACTCTTGCATTTTTCCTTCAATAATCTTTGTGTATTTTAGTCTACAGTTCACATCTGAGAGCTGCTCAACTTTTATTCGCTTTAAAATTTTCTTACATGTCATTCTTTTCAATATGAAATTCAATTTTATCCTGCTCAAGGCTAAATAGTGATCACTTCCAATTTCAAATCCTCTGTACACTCTGGTGTCCTGAAGCAGGGAGAAAACATCACTATCAACAATAACATAGTCAATGAGACTTTTCTTATTTTTTGCCTCTTCTCTCCATGTGAATTTGTGCACATTTTTATGTTGGAACATGGTGTCAGTAATAACCAGTCCATGTCCTGAGCAGAAATCCAACAGGTATTTGCTATTATTATTAGCTTTGCTCTTTTCTCCAAATTTTCCCCCAAACATTTTTGTATGTCTGACAATCACTTCCTACTCTGCTATTTAGATCCCCAACAAAGACCAACTTTTCCTTTTTCATTGTATTAGTAACTTTCTCTAGAGCCTCAAAAAATGCTCCACTTCTACCTTAGTAGAACCTTCTGTGGGACCATAGGCACAAATAAGTCTCATTGTCAAGTTCCCCATTCTGATATTTGCCCACATCACTCTACTTGACACTGCCTGCCATTCAAGAAGATGAACCTCGTATTTTGTGTTGAATACTATGGCTACTCCTTCTTTTCCTTGACTGTCATTGCCTGAATATAACATTTTGTATTTATTGCTCAGAAAGATCTCGCCAGTTTTGGTCTTTTTTGTTTCAGTCACCCCTATTATGTCGATCTGGTACATATCTAATTCCTCAGCTTGCTCCATTTCTTTGCCATTCAGGCTTCTTATGTTGATAGTACCGATCTTTAACTCTGGTGATGTTGAGTTGGGGTGTGTTTTCAGATATTTTCCAGTAGCTGACTTTTCATTGTTCGTCCTGGTTCCCTTGCGAAAACAATGGGGGCCTTGTTTAACCGAGCGACGCCCCAGCCGGCATGAAATTTTGTCATGTTGTACCATCATTTTGTATTTTGGTTTAACCAATAGGAATACAATTTGGTCGGCTAAATCCCAAATTGCCAGCCCATCCTCGTTCATTCAGTATCCAGGTAGATACCCAACAGGGTGCACCACGAGAAGGTGAGGATTGGACATTAGGTCAGAAGCCCTGGTTGGTTCACTACAACACATGTACTCTGTCTTATTTCTCCTGATCCTTAAACCACTGTCTTCCAAAGCTTTCTCCAAGTCTTTCTTCTGCTTCCTGCTCAGAATTTTGTGCAAATCTTTGTGCTGGTGTCCACTTATTGTGAAAAATGCAACATGTGTCTCAGTATTTGTCATATTCTGGTGGAGTGCCAGCACTTAACATGGCAGAGAGGAATGAAATTTTTACTAATCCAGCTGAACTATACATACTCAGGCAGATCTTATGAGACTCAAACATGCATAACGTTTTTAACTTTTTACTTTATATTAATTAATTTATATATGCACATTTGATTATGAATTCTCTTTTTTTGTAGACATTGCTTAATTTATAAATTTTTTAAAAATTTTCTTGTTGTATTGAACATATCATTTCATAATTTATCGCTTTATTACTGTTTATTATTACCTCATGTACTGCTGTTACCTTTGCTTTGGTTACAGGAGTATGACCTTTGCTGTCTTTGCACCAATAAACCATAAATCAATCAATCATTCTTACTTTTGATATACTCAAACCTCCAACATCTGTAAAAGCAGGTTATCTCAACAGTCCTGATATGCTGTACATCTCTAATCCACTGAAATACTTTAAATGTCAGAAATACAGGTGTGACCATGCCTATTGCATGTGTCCGATGTGGCAATAAAGAACAGGATAATGAACCTTGCTCTGCCAAGAATGCAAAATATGTCAACTGTTGAAGAGATCATCCATCATACTTCCATGCATGTCAATGGTGGAGGGATGAAAAAGAAACATGAAAGATAAAAACAGAACAAAATATATCACATCAGGATCTAAAAAGGAAGTAAGCTACCACCACCATACCTATCCTGAAATCTTATGCTGAAAAGTGGCAGTTAAGAAAATATCAAAATCATTTCAAACATATTTGTTTATTTTCCCATCTGATAATCATCAATCTAACAGATAAGCTTAGGTGTTGATGGTTATTCATGCCTTATTTTTAATGATATTAACAACACCAAACAGACTATTTAATAAAAAGATATTTTATTAACCTGTTAATAAAACATCTTTTTATTAAATAGTCCATTTGGTGTTGTTAATACTGTTTAAAATAAGTCATGAATAACTGTCAACCATAAGCTTCTTTGTTAGATACTCCCATCTGATAATTTTACTATTCCTGAACTTTAGGAACATGAGTGTCTCTCTGTGGAGTGAATTAGTTGTATGATCTACAGTTTAACTTCTGAAACAACTCTATAAATGATCCATTTCAGTGAGAACCCACTTATGAAGAAAATTATGATAAGAATATCACTGAAAGATAAACTATCAGACAACCCCCCCCCTCTCCCAGAAAAAAATGGATACTTCTGTATTCACAATTAAACTCACCAATAGATGATGGTGATAAGCTCTCTACTTATTACATGATGGCAATCAAGAGATAAGCTTTCAACTTATTAGAAGTTGAACAAGTCTACAAAGATAAAAGAATAGATAAATTTTTTATAGTGGAACTGTCATAGATCCTGCCAAAATGGTGACATCAAGGTTCTGCTGCAGAAACACAAACCATTCTGTTTATAGTCTGCAGTAAACATATCTAAAAACCTAGTGTGGACCTCACCTTGAGGCATTTCACTGTTGTTCACAAGAAGAGAATATTGGAGATAATGGCAGGGTTGTTATCCTAGTGGACAACCGTATTCCTTTTCAGCCTGTCCAGCTTAATACTGCTCTAGAAGCAATAGCCATTCATCTTCTATGGGTTTTCTCATTACTGTATATTTCATTTATTTACCATTGGGTTCTTAGTAAATGAGATTGACCTTGATATCCTTATATTACAACTGCCTGACCCCATGTTTCTTAAATGTGACTTGAATGGTGTGGAGAGTGCAATCATTTGATCATTTAGGTAATTAAAGACATGACTACTTTTCCACTATTTGGGTGTGCCATACCCATCAAACATTTGCTGGTTGATATGATTTTTTTTTGTGCAACACATTTTGCATAATTGTTTAACTGACTGAAAGTAGAAATGAAAGATTTGTTGCATTTATTGATGGAGCCAAAATATGGCATAATCGAATTGCCACATCTTCATGACTACCTTGTCATGAGGATGTGACACCAATTCTAGTATTTTCTTGCTGTATTAAATTAGTAAGATATAGAGGTATGGCATGGTTGACTTTTGTGTTTGGTGCAATCTTTATATTCTATGAATTAAGTAAAAATTATTGTTAAACAGTGGTAAAAGACCTGAAAAAAAAAGTGTTGGTTTATATTTAAATATGGATAGAAATTCAGTTCTGAATTTTTGAAATATGATATTTTGATATAATTGGAATTACCATGTTATAAAACCGATAGATAACTGTAACTACATACTTAAAATCTCCCACTTTTTCTCTATAATGGAAATTAATATTGAAGTACTTAATTTATAGCTGTTCTTCGAATTGCAGTTGATGGTGGAAGTGCAGAACTGTATCGGAGATGTAAACATTTAATTCCTGATCTCGTAACTGGGGATTTTGATTCTTTAAATGTTGAAGTGTTAAAATATTATGAAAAAATGGTAAGGGAATGTCTTTTAAAAAGTTTAATTTTGTATGCTTTTGCTTTAGTTCAGGGGTTGGCAACCTTTTTTGAGTGGAGAGCCATTTTTGATCTAATTTAAAAAAAAAATAAATAAATAAAAAAATTCAAAGTGCCACATCTCAGCTCAAGCTAGGAGGAGGAAAGGGGAATTTTTTAAGAAATGGAATAGTTTGGGAAAGTGTTTTATTTAAAAAAATATATATTTTTGAAATATTTTATATCGGTACTGAAAAAATGTAACAAATATCCAATTAGATATGAATTACTGTGACTTTTGCTACTGAACTTCTTCAGCGAGTCTTTCATTATTAGATGAGTATGCCATAATTTTCATCTTTAAACATGCTGAGAGACTTGCATTGTTCAGATGGTTTCTTGATTTATTTTTTTACAGAAATACGTTGAAAAAAAAAAAAGTATATTCGAAAATATTTTTTTACAGAAATACATTGAAAAAAAAAAGCTGAAAGAAGTCCAAATACAGATATTTTCAAATTTATATACACATGCAGTAAGCTATTTCAGACATTGAACACAATTTCATTGCATCGAACACATGGATATTATTTTGTTCTTGTTTTAACTATTTATACTCACCACTGCTGCAGTGATTAACCTTCAGCACCTTGCAGTACATGCTGTGCTTTTAATGTTCTGGCATACTACAAAGAGAAGTGTTATTGAGCATGCACTAGTGGTACATATAGGCTAAAAATTAATGAGCCACATTTACATGTTCAAAGAACCTCATGTGGCTAATTAAATGCATGTTGCCAACCCCTGCTTTAGGTAATTAAGTGTTTTGAAAAAACTTCTTACTCTTTTTACATATATACCACATATATTGAAAAGTAATGTCTTCATGATATTTTTACATCCAACACATACTGTTCATTAGACCAATTCAGATAACCTCTTCAGAAGCTGGCTTACAGCCAGCTTCAAATTAAGTCTACACAATGAAAATAAGAAATTACTGTATATATCAGCAGATAAGACAGATTCATTGTATACTCTCAGTATAAAGCCTGAACCTTCTAATTTGTCAGCAGTAAACATTATGGTAAAGAGAATGAAATGCTGTGGGAGGATGAGAATGAAATCCATGGTTTCTGATTCAAAGTGAAGACTTTTTATACATGTTGTCTTTTTAGTGAGAAATATTTTAAAACCAATAAATTAATGCAAATAGGCTAGCATGCAAAATAAAGCAGTCAGTTGACACGAGGCATTAAAAAAGAAGATAAGTATTAGTACTTATCTTCTTTTTTAATGTATTAAGACAGGACTTTTTTTGTGCATATCTTTACAAATACTGGTTTTTAAGGTCCACGCAGTTAGCCTAGTGGCTTTGCGCTTTGCAACCATATGCCTGGGGAAGGAGTGTCCCAGGTTCGATTCTTGTCGAAGACGTGAGGAACCTGAGGATCTTCCTCAGGCATAGCCAAGTTAGCCAGTCTTGGGCACGGGCAGTAGGGTTTTTCCCACCAGTTTATCTGGTGGAAAAGCAAGCAAACCGGCCCCGTGAACATACGCTTCTACAGCCAAAAATATATCCCCCCCCCAGCAGCAGACTAGGCGACAAGTCGGTTGGGAGTGATATTAACAAGTAGTTGCATCTAAGTAACACGCGGACCCTGCATAGGAAGCGGGAATAACGTGTAGTAAAAGTGAAGAAGAAGACTGGTTTTTAAGTTTCTGATACTGAGTTTTGATTTTTTTGTATGATTGCTGTGGTTTTTTGGTGCAAATTTATTGTCTTTGTCTCATATCTAATACGCATTAAATGTAGGTAATGGGAAGTACCAGATATTGTAAGTGTTTTGATCTCAGGCTTCAACAGCAGTTGAGGTAGTGCAATGCTTCTGAAATGGATAGTGCCAACTTTTAGATGCCAGTAGTGTGTTAAAGAATGTGAAAGATGTGTCTATGAATTTGACCTTGGGCACTGTGGTAGAGGAAGATGTTTTGACTGATGGCTGTGATTATGCATGTAAATGTTGGGTGAAAGCAGGATGTGTGTGGACAGAGAAATATGGAACTGCTTAGAAAGGAGATAGAAGGCATTAACACTGAGTTCAGAATGATGAGGTTAAGAGCCAGAGAGGTTAGTTATGGCAAGGAGAAAGAGAGCAGGTGTGGAGAAGGACATGAGAGAGCAAGGGAATAAAGTAGATAAGAGAATGGGAGAGATAGAGAAAGGGAGGAAATTGGAGAAAGTCAAGAGAGAGAAAGATAGAGGTGAGATGAAGGAAAGAAAGTTGGAGAGAAAGGAGTGTGTGTGTGTGAGAGAGAGAGAGAGAGAGATTGAAAGAAGAAAGGATCAGGGATGCCAGTGAGAGACATTCTGGACGATCTGTTCAGAGTATGATGTATGGAGATTTGATGATTTGGGGATGCGTAGAGTAGTCCGCCAGAGGAGTGCTTGCATGAGGAATAATAGAGAGTGTAGTGATGTTGGCACAAATGACCCGAGAGGTAGCATAAATTGTGTAGCAATAGATTTGAGACTGATGTTAGGGATAGTGCAGCAGAAATTTGTCAGAGGGAAGATAGTGAATGTGTTACTTTGGATGCACAGTGGAGCAGAAGGTAGTGATAATGAATGAGATGATAGTGAGAAAGTGTAGGAAGATAAGTCTGGAATATGTGAAGTACATTTGAGGATAAATGGGAGCTGTATGCAAGAGATAGATTACGTTTGGAGAGACTGTCGATTTCTGGACAAGCGAGTGTGTTATAACAGGGAAACTAGAATTGCAAGGGTGGAAGATAGCAGAGATGACGTTATGTGGGAATAGTGGCTTGAGAAATGAGAGAGTGTATACTATACTGGCAATGCACTCGTTTTTCTGTATACAAATGCCAGGATCATTAGGAATAAAGGAGTGAAGGGAATGAGTTTGTGGTGTTGATTGACTCGCTCTATCTGAAGGTAGTTGATATCAGTGAAACTTGGTTAACTGAGGGGGATGTTCTGACACGGATAGAAATTGAAGGGTGTATAGTAGCATATTTTGACAGGATATGGAAGGTAAATGTGCTGATGGAGTATTACTCATGATAAGAGATGAATTATAATTGTTCACTTTATGTCAATGATATTGCTGGACTAAAGACAGCTACTCAGTTGTTTGCTGATGATATGAAGGGGAAGGTTATTAGCAATAGTGTGCTCATCAAGAGGATTTGAATATTTGGAAAGTGGGCAAATGATTGGGAATGTTAGTTTAATGCAACTAAATCTTAGGTTTTGAAATTTGGGATCCACAGATACTTGATACTCGCTTTGTGGAGTTATACTGAAGAAGCAAAGGAAGCAAGCAATCTAGGGGAAATTGGTGATAGAAATTTGAAGTTCAGAGGACATATCACAAAGGTTTTGAGGTTAACTGTTAGTAGTGCATGGGAGATAGTTATGGGGCATCTGAATGAAGCAATATCAGATTGTAACAAGGTTAGGTAGGAGTTAAATGGATGAGTAGTATCATTAAGCTTGAGCTGCAAAAGAAATTATTGTGGATGGTACATAACAAGGGTGGACAAGTTCTTCGGTAATAAGAGGTGCATATAATACGTTTTTGAATGTTCAAGAGCTGCAGAAAATATTATTTTCAAATTGTATTTATAAATAATAAAATATACAACTATATAGTAGTCCTACTCACCAGAGAAGAATATGTTTAATCTCTACTCATTGAAGGCTCTGATTGATTCTTCATTGGTGCAGTTAATAGTTTAAAATCTGGCTGATAGGATGTCAAAGCTGTTCTAAGAAGGTGAGGTGAGGTGACTGTTAGTGAGGATAGCATGATGTTTTGACTTGACAAATTTCTTTACAGAGAAAAGAAATTCACAGCATTAAGTTGTCTCAAAAACAGAGAGTAGTCGGAAGCCAGTTTTCTGAAGATTGGGATACTTTGTTTCTGGGATTTGTTTCCAAAAATCAAATACAGATGAGCTTTTATGTACTAGCTTCAAACCCACATCTTCCTGCAGTTCAATAAGCTCTGTCTCCATTGAAGCAACATCCGTGGTAAAAGGTGCAACAACAGGACATCCATCGTTGATGACATCAATCAATCAAGGATTCACAAGAAATTCAAAACATGGCTTTAACATTTTTTTAGTTTCTCAAATCTATTCTCAAAATCATTATAAAGTGTTTCTAAGTTTCCTTCGCATTGTTTCAATTAAAATTGTCCTCCCATTGTTGGTTAAACACTCTCATTTCTCGTTCATATTTTTGTTTTATACTCTTCTGTTGCTCAGTCATTTTAAACAAGGGTTTTTATAACTCACTAAAATCAGTCTTAATTATTTATTAATCAGAAAAGTACTTATCTACACTAAAATTCACTAGTTATGTTCCGCTATCACCACAAGCACGTAACTTGTGTGTACTGCATGAAGAGTCCAGGCAACAGAGGTGGTGGGTAATGCAGCAATTATAGTAGTCACTTTTGGAACTAATTTTGGTGGGAGCGACACAGGCCACAAAATGTTGAAACACTATTTACCAACCAAATACGATAATAAAATCCACATTAACAACCCTTTTGGCCAGTACCATTTAAAAGCTAAAAATGTAAAGTTTCAAAATATGTGTTTTTTACTTATCTTTAAAGCATTTACGAAATAAAATATTCTAATATTGGTACATACTATACTACTATAGATTATTAAAATAAAAGTTTAGAAAAAATGGCAGTGAAAACCAATATTGTCTCGGGAGCCGCACAGAGTAGCTTTGGGAGCCGCATGCAGCTTGCGAGCTGCAGTTTGTCCACCCCTGATATATAAGGAGAAAGGTGATCAGCAAGCCCATGAACAGTATAAGGTCAGGTAAGAAAGGTGATCAGCATGGTAAGGAAAGTGGCAAAATCAGAATTATGAGAAGAAACTAGCTTAATAAATTCTTCATTCGTATGAGTTTTCTTCACTACCCAATCAACGTTTGGATAATTTAAGTCATCTATAATGATTACTCACTTGGTATCCATCATGGCATGGTAATTAAGTACTGCATTAATTTATCATTGCCAGCAACTTAATTACCAGGTCTGTAGCACATTCCCACCATATATTTCATCTTGTTAGCCTCCACTTCACACTATATAGTTTCAGAATCACTGCTGTATGGGACATTATTACTATTTTTGCTTTCGCACATTTATATCCTAACTATACCCATATCATCAGATATAAAACAGATAGGAGAGGAGGGAAAGTTAGTCCTTCCTAAAAATACCCTTTACACTTGGTCCCATTTATTGTGATAGCCAGATTTGGTTTCACTAATGCTAACAGTCTTAGACTACAACTTATTCACTAAAGTAACAAACTCAACTTCTTTGTTTCTATTGCTCCTGGTATTTGCATAAAGACATAACAAATTACCATCTGGCTTTTTCTTATACTTAAATCATGGAAGCCTTGCAAGTCCTTCATTGTGATGATCAGTGCCTAGATTACATCTATCTAGATTCCAGAAATTTTCTCTCTCCATTTCAGAAGTCTGTTTTGCTGCCTCTAGAGCTTCATGTATTAAGGATAATTATCAACGTACCTGTAGATGGGTGCTTGATGGAAGGACACTGATTACGAATGCCTTGGCTGAACAAAGGAAATGGGCTTTAATGTTATAGCATTCAGTTGATGGAGTTGCATTATAAGAATAATCTAAACATGTTTCCTCTCAGCATCAATGGATACAGGATGGGACTCACTTCCTTCCTGGTTTTGATTATATCCTGTTCAAATATACTCTGCCAACTCGAGCTCGTACAACTTGGGAAAGTGATGACAGTAACTGCAGAGTAGGCTGTCAGAGTATAGAAACTTTGGCTCATATTGCTCAATATTGTTATTGTATACATGGAGTATATGTCAGAAGACACAATTCAGTAGTGAGGGTTATAGAGAATACATTGAAGAACAAATGTTGGATAACAGGATAACCACAGTAGACCCCCCCCCACACACACAATAGGACTAACATTGTATTAAGGAAGCTTGACCGTGTTGTAGGGAGTGGAGATGAGTTAGTTGCTATTGATGTACAAGTTGTGGGCACTAGGCAACCACTCACTACCCTCCATCATGAGAAAGCTGCCTGCCATGCTGAAAACCAAGACTTGGTATGGCTACTTCAGGAAGAACACAATATCATACCAAAATTTACTTTTGTAATTGTATCCTTTAAAGGTGTATAGTGTTAGCATAATTTTATGAATTTTTTAAGCTTTGGTCTCTCTTGAGCTGATTTCAAGATACTCGCTTTGTGTGCCTTGCAGGGCACATTGGTAGCATGGAAGACTTACCAGGAATGACTTCTCGAATCCCCAGGTTTGGAGTTGAATAGTACAGGATATTGTTAGAGGCCTACGCCTCCTCTTCTGGTCCTACACATGGGACCATGGTATGTCGCACTGTTTTCAGTGTAAAGTTAGACAAATAAAATAAGTAAATACATACATATGCAGTCTGCTTGACTCAGTTGAACAGCTTTCCCTTTTCCCTCCCCAGATTTACTCAAAAACAGCTGGGCCAAACAGATATGTAACCTCAGTGACATTCATATCATTATTACCTTTGCATATCATAGCTGAATTTGCACACACATTATTACCATTCCTCCCATGATGATCTAGTTTCTCTGACTCTCTGCATTAGGTCTCATCTCAATAAATAATTTTCTTTGGGCTCCTGATTGCCAAATCCATTCATATGCAAGGCATCGCTCTTATACAGTCCTTTTCTACCATCAGACTCACTCCACTCATCCAAAAACTCGCACCCATTTCTTCTACACAGTCTTTGCATTGAATCATTTACCATCATAGCCCTCTTTAACTCTGTAATGTTGTATCTTGCTAATAAACCAACAATTTCCTTTTCTTTTGTACTTATCCTTAGATATCTTATCACATACCATATTTGTCGCTACTTAAATCATTAGTTCCAGCAAGCACTCTCCCATCTCTTTTACTTTTCGTTTTTGTTTCTCTATTACATTTGTCACATCTTTAATTTTTACCTCTAGGAGTCTTGAATTAGTGACATTGACAACTGCACATTTAACAATCAAATTGCAAAATCAAAATGAAAATAATCTTGTTCTGATTATTTTTCTTATCCTATCCAAGTTTCTTTAAATGTTTCTTGACTTTTTTCTAATTCTATGGTCAGTTGTCTAATAATTCCTTTTAATCAATTTATTTCAAATGTCATGTCATCCTCACTTGTATTATTGTAGCCATTCTATTTAAGATAAATGAATGTGTCACAAGTTCCTTTGTGACATATTCATTTATGCCATATTTTGACTCTCCTACTTTTCTATCACATAAGTCATATCTGTAATCTATAGTATTTGATCAACTGTTTGATTTCTAATCCTATCAGTGTGTACATATCATTATCCACAGTAACATAGTCAATGTTACTGTCATTGACTATGTTACTGTCATGGTCAGTGTTCATAGTCCATGTTCTTATATCTTGTCTTTTTTCCATGTGCATTTGTGCATATCTTTATGCTGGAACATGGTATTAGTAAATGACTAGTCCATGTTGTGAAGAGAAATCCAGCCACTACTTACCATTGTTGTTAGTTTTGGTCTTTTCTCTAAATTTTCCCAAAACATTTCTTTAATATTTCTGCTACTTTTCCTTTATATGGAATAATATAACTTTAATTCAGCTGTTTCTCCTTCATATCCGCTTTGCTTAGTTTATTATCTGTTTGGATTTAAAAAGAGAGAGAGAGAAAATGTTGTGCCAAAATAGCTGGAATATTGTTCTGTATGTCCTTCATCGAGATGCAGTTATTTGCCACAATTCTTCTCTATTTTCATAGTTTCTATGTGTTTATTTTTGATTTCCCTTCCAAATCATTTTGTATCAGTTATTCAGTTTAGTCTGAGTCCCGAAGATTTTTATCAGATTTATAGAGAAGTATGTCATCGTCACATGCTAATACCAAGTAAAGAACTGAGTTTAATATCTGCCTCTATTTGATTTCAGGCTTAGTGTTACCTGCCTCGTGTTGTCATCCATATAGATGATGAATAACAGTGGAGGTAGCACTTACCTTTGTCTTACTGAAATTACACCAAACCATCTTCCTATATCTTTCAGTTTTGCTGATATATTTACACCATATAATTGTATTGTCTTGGACAGTTTCTTTTTCTTCCCCCCACCCTCCTTGACACCTTATCACATGCCTTTTCCATATCTACAAACTCTTTCTTTCTTATTATTATTGCACTGAGAATTCAGATTTTAAGAATCTAAAATTCCTTTGCTAACTAGTTGTAGAGTTGTTAACTATATTATTTTTTTTGCATGTTGAATAGAGATAATACTAAGATGTATAACAATATAAATATAAAACATAAAAAAATAAAATGTAAGTATAGTATGTGATGAGTTATTAGCATTCCATTGTTTTGTTTTTTAAAATAAAATAATAAAAACAAATTTTTTACGTATTTGTTTGTATATTTAGGGCAGCCGTATCATCCAAACCCCTGATCAGGATAAAACAGATTTTACTAAAGGTATCGAGGAAACATTAAATGCATTAAGCAAAAAAAAAGAAAATGTAAGTATGTAGTAGCTTTATATTAATCACCATTTCTTTGTTATACCTGATTTTTATTTCTTTTCATCAATTGATTCCAGGATTTTCTGATGATAATTTTGATTAGGACTGAGTTCTGTGGCCTTGAAATAGATGACTGATACAATGAAAAATGTTACAAGACCGACCTGTCTCCTATGAATTGCCACTTTGTTCTTGTGGAAAGGTGTGCATGTTCTTGTGATATGATTCTGAGAGCAATACTATTCGACCTAGAACTCATAGGCCACCTTTCTCAGACTGAGCAAAAGAAGGTATGCATTTTAGTGACAGAATATCAGGAAAAGACTGCAGCAGAATGGGATCCTCAGTTGTCTTGGTCTGCATGCCATTGGAATTGACTCTCAGAGCTATCAAATGCTGTGTGTATCTGTTGTCTGCATCAACATTCTCTTGTTAAAAGAAGTCATGCACAGCCTGGCATCTTCAAAATAGGACTATCACCTGCCATCTCCAGACACAACACTTGTGCTTTCAACTTTTGAAAGCACAAGTGACTGCTACTGATGATGATGTTACAATACTGGGACACTTACTATTTGATCTTTATGTCAGTGATATTGTCACTGAGTTGCAAGGCAAAATTCAATTTTTTTTTGATAATGTAAAACTAAGGGGGGAATTGTCAGTAATGGTGCTCAATGTTGTGATAGCTCTTCAGATGGATTTCAATTAAGTGGGAATTTCATTGTGATATTCCTAAGTGCAGGGCTTTGAATTTTAGGATCCATATGTGGAAGGCTTCATGTTTTATTGTGGAGCTATGCTGGAAAACATGAGGAGGCAAGGAATTTTGAGGTGATGGTGGATAGAAATTTAAAGTTTGTGGGAATCACCTAATTTTCTTGATCTTCATGCCATTGCAATCAGCTGTCAGGTACTACCTGTAGTACCTTAGCATTCCATCATTAAAAGAAGTCATGCATAGGCATCTTCCAAGTAGGGAAAAGACAAACCTTTAGAGAGTTACAGTGAAGGTAACTCTCTAAACATTCCACAGCCAGCATTCTAGTACTGTGGAATGGCTGTACTGTGGAATGGCTATAGAGTGAGATCCTGTGTGATCTGGAGAGTTTGGTAGATAGAAGACAATGAGTGATATGACATTTAAGTTGCTGAGATATTTACCAGATAGACATTAGAGAGATTCTTCATATGAGAGAACAAGGGTCATCCCTAAGAGTACAGACAGTGAACGAGTGGAGAGTGTTATGATGACTTTGTAAGTAAATAATAATCTTTATAAATAAAACATATCTACCATAATGAGTTTTTGTGACATGATGAAAGTCCTGTACTGATGATGATAATGTTCTACTCTGTCTTAGCTGATTTCTTCCTTTGTGAAATGAAATGAGGGAGGGAAGGGATGCTTTAGCATGATTGCCATGTGCAGAAAACTCAGATTTTTGCTTTAATGGAAAATTTTCCATCAAGCAGTGGGAATTAAATAGGAAATGTTCAGTTTCAGTCGGTACTTACGAGGGTGGTCTGAAAGGTTCTCGGCCTAACAATGAAAAAACGAATTTATAATTTCGAAATTATTTTCATTTTTTAACATAATCTCCCTTGAGACAAATACATTTATTCCAGCGATGCTCCAGTGCCATTATCCCTGTAGTGGTTCTCAGTAAGATCTGCAAAATACCCCTCTTGAAGAAAAATGCTGACCAGTGAGGAAGAGTTTTAGTTTTGAGAAGAGATAGAAGTCAGAGGAAGCCAAATCTGGGGAATAGGGTGGATGTTCCAACAATTCATAGTGCACTCTTAATTTTCCCATTGCCAAAACACCTTTGTGGGCAGGTGCATTGTAGTGATGGAAGATGATTTTTTTCTTCTGCAAACCAGGTCTTTTCTCACTAATTTTTTCATCTAGTCTGGTTAAAAGATTGGAATAATATTCCCCGGTTATTGTTTTACCCTTTTCAAGATAATTAATAAACAAAATGCCTTTAGCATCCCAAAACACCGATGCCATGACCTTTCCTGCTGATGGAACAGACTTTGTCTTCTTTGGCACTGAACAACCTACTTCTGTCCACTGTTTTGACTACTGTTTGGATTCTGGTGTGTAATGGTGAATGCAAGTCTCATCCGTAGTAATAAATTGATGCAAAAAATCAGTTTTATTCTTGTTAAAACGTTCCAAGCACTGTTCAGAGATTTTCATGCGAGTGCGTTTGTGATCTGCCATGAGCAAGCACAGCACCCATCTTGCACAAAGCTTTTTCATTTGCAATTATTCATGCAAAATATATCCTACACGTTCTTTTGAAATGCCTATAGTCACAGCAATTTCACGCACTTTGACTCGCCGGTCATTCAATACCATATCGTGCACTCGATCAATGATTTCTGGTGGTGTTACACTTTTTGGATGTCCTTCACGTAGATCATCTTCAAGGCTGGTACGGCCATGTTTAAACTCAGCAGCCCATTTCTTAACTGTCGAAAACAAAGGAGAAGAGTGCCCATAAACTTTTATGAACTTCAAATAAATTTCTTTTGGCGTTAAACCTTCTTTTACAAAGAATTTTATAACCACACGATACTCAGTTTTATCCATTTCAAGGGATACAGACAACACTTTTGCTTCAGACAGCTGTATAAAACAAACTATTTGCAATTTTACATGAATGCTTATGACAGATGTACCAACTTAGAAAAAAAAAATCGTGCTAATAGTGTTGCCATCAATGGTCGAGCCAAGAACTTTTCAGACCACTCTCATATACAGTACATAATCTCACCAACTTAACTGCAAGAGCTGTAGTTTCATATTTATGAAAAGTGTACCAGATGACTTAAATCTTTACCTGTGGTGATGAATGTCAGAATTTTTTAAAGTCATTTCAAAAGTCATTTTAAAGTTGTTCTTTTCTTTATTAAAATGTGCAGAGACTATCGAGAAAAATTAGTAATGATAGAGGCAGTTTGGTTTTCAGAGAACAACAGTTCTTCAGGTGGCTAGGATGACTGTGAATAAAAAAAAATATACATATCACTAGATCCTTCAGCATGTTACACACACACACACACACACACACACACACACTGAGGGATCTAGTGATATGTATTGATTATCAGTATTCATTATTATGAGGATTATGTCTTATCATTACTCTGAATGTCATTTATATGTAATTATATCACTAAGAACAAATTGCAACAGGCTGTTTGGTATTTTATTGACAAAAGATCATTTCACATCACCACTGCCATCTATTACTGACAGTGTGTTTACTTGTCCTAGCCTACATTGTCTACTTCTGGACGTAGATACTTTCAGGCGCAAACTTTGTTTGCTCACACTTGGATAAAGGATTAAACTAAACTTATTATAGTCTAACCAAGTGAAAAATAAACTCTCAACATCTTTCTCTGAATCCAGAGTAATTTAATAATAAGGTTGCACACCCTTTGGCAACTCCTATAGGTTAGGATGACCTCTCATTTCTTCTGCCTTTGTATCTCCACTACTGGGCCTGGCTCCCACTGACGAGACCTCAATAAAGGTCGAAACCAGTATGGGTAGTGGCCCTTGCCTTAATGCATAGCATTACACATATCCACAAGGAGATGTGCTTTGCATTAGGGGAGATACTGAGATAGGAGTGATGAGAGCTTTCTCCACCTTTGCAACGAGTTTCCTGGTGTTGCACTACCTTACCCCAGTCCTGAAGATACTTTCAGGTGCAAACTTTGTTTGCTCACACTTGGATAAAGGATTAAACTAAACTTATTATAGCTGGATGAGGATGATTATCTGACAGAAATAGAGCTAGAGGTATTATGTTTTTCATGAAGCAGACAGGACAGAAAGGGAGGAATCAGAGTTGATGATAGTAGAGAATTATATCTGTGCAAGTGGCAACGGTACTGAGAGAATATAGTGTGAGATATGTGAGTGCATGTTTCTATATTCCTGGAAAGTGGTGAGAAGGAGCTATATAGGCAAATTAACTTAGCAAATAAGATAGGATGATTGTTATAGATTGATTTTGATTATACCTAGTCTAGCCATAAATACTGTTGCAACTTGAACAGTGCGTAAACCTGTAATCTATCAATAAATCATTTGCAGCTTTCAGCACGTACAAACCACATGTACTGTATAACGTGCATATAGCAGCACTTAAGTGTTTGAAATGTATCCCCTTTTGTCTTCATACCTGAAGTCTATGAGTCCAGATATAGATGGCAGCCTGCACAATATTTCATGGAAATGCTGCCACTGCTAGCTTCAAATTCACTTTCAGGCTGGTGATGCTGGGATGTTGTCTCTTGCAGGCTATTCTCTCAAGCTCAGACCACAATTTGAAGTCCAATGGACTCAGATCAGGGCTTCCAGGTGAATGTGGTCAGGCACATTCACCTCCAGCAACTATTGTGTGGTACTCACCTTGTGTGCAGGGGCTGAATCCTGTTGGTAGGTTCACTGCCTACTGTGCATTTGTTAACCGTCATGTTAACCTGTTATTCACGGGCCATAACACAGGTTCTAGCCTGGCATCTTGATACATTTTAGCAGAAATTTTGACTCCTTTCTCACAGAAATGCAACTTGGATGCCCCCTGATATGTAACCCCCTCCCACCACCACCACCACCATCACTGATGAGGGTGATGACTTCTCTCGATCCTGTGTGCTATGGCACATGCTGTGCAACCATCTGGGGCATATACCTGATCATTTTGGTGGTTAAACGACTCTTCTGAAAACCTTCTCATCTGTGAAGAGGATATTTCTGTCTGTTGTTTTTGTTCTGTCGAGAAATGCCTTTGATTTTATCACCCTCTGCTTTATAAGTTATGGTGTTAGAAAGTGTCCAGTAGAACGACGATAGGCTCATACCCCCAATTAATCAGTTAATACACATGACATTGTTTTGTCAGATAAGTCTCCTGTATTGTTATAATGGTTAATAGTCTGATACACAAACATCCTACTGATCGTGAGTGTTTTTAGCATGTTGAAAATAATAGGTGGCTGCATTCCAACCTTGTGAAGTGCTATTATTACAGCTACGTGGTTCTTATAAATCTCATGGTTTTGATGTGTCTAGCAAAAAAAAGAATGATTATGGAAGTATGATACTAGTTAGTAAAATTTATTAACCATTGCAGAGGATAAAGTAGATATATTAATCCTTTGAGCAGTGAGTTTAAAATATATACTCACCCACCTTCTATAGCTCATAAATACATGATAAAAAAAGAAAGAAAAGATTGCCAAAGAGGTTGCAGCACCTCTCTGCAAAAACTCAGAAGCCAGCATAAATTTATCGCTTTCCTATAGTTAAAATTTAAACATATATACATCAATACTGTTTTGGGGATAGAAGCATGGTGACATATATAATGTACAGCTACTGCTCAAAGGGCTATTCAGATGAGCAATTCGTAAAGTTATTTTATCTTTGTGAAGATGATGTTATACCAAACTTCAGCACAGTGCGAAGGATGGAAAGGTGACTTATGGTGAGTGAGCATTAGGTTTATGGGAATTGAGTAAACTTGATGTTAATATGGGTTTGAGGATGTATCACTGCATATTTTTAACAGAATGCTCCTGGGAGTTAATAACAACTTTGACATACATTTTAACATGAGTCTAAAATTGGCCCAAGTTCCAAAATAGTATACAGAGTGCAGAATTGCTCTACTTCATAAGAGAGGTGATAAGACTAAGACTTCAAATTATAGGCTAATCTCTGGGTGTCTAGAGTTGTGGTTAACCTGTTATAGAGGTTAGCGAGAACAAATATTTGGGGGTTGAAAACAGCAGCATTCCCATTCATGGAGAGCATGTGCTCAAGAAGATTGTGATTTAGCAATCTACTTATTATAACTCTTTCTTTTAAGGTTACACGGTGATCAGCATTCATATTTATAAATTTAGGGACACAAAAACACACGTGTTGAAAAGATTATTTTATTAATTAGTAATAAAATACTATTTGACGTTTGGACCCCTGTATTGAAGTCATCATCAGAAGGATACAAGCGTATAAGGAACAAGCTACATGCTATGGCCCTGTATACCGGTGAACTAAATCTACATAGTTAATTAATCCTTTTTCCTAGCCTGACCTCTAGCGATAAAAAAATAAAATAACTGAAGAAAATCCTGATTGATTCAGCCAACGAGGCATGTTGTAAGGTTGTCTGCTAGGATAGAAAAATCAGGACTCCGTGGTGGACACAGGAAGTTAAAGAGGCAGTGAAGGAAAAGAATAAATCATATCAACAGTTCCTAGCAAATAAGTCAGCTTTTGCTCTTAGAGAATACAGAGACAAATGTAAGAAAGTGAAACACTGTGTAAAACTACAGGGTGTTCGGGATAAATTTGACATATTTATAATTAATTATATTTTTCCGTAAGTTACATGTATTAACACACACTTCTCTTCATTTAAAAGTTTGGACCCTTCTTCATTCACATACAAGATGTCAGAAAGGATGGATAGCTGGAACCCACCTGAATCATGGAAGAGAATAACTTGTATCATGATGATTCGTGCCCGCCATCAAAATAAGGATATTACGACTGCTGCCCAATGCTCCCTGAATACAGTAAAAACAATCAGGCATGAACTAGAGACTTGCAATGGTGACTACGAGGATGTAGCAAGAAGAAAGATCCCTAGCAGACGATCTGATTGCGTTCGTACAGCAGAATTCCTCGCAAATCTGCAGGAACAGGTGTTGAAGAACCCTGGCATTGGAATTCGGGCTTTGTTCGTGGAGTTGCTAACTGTAGTCAAGCCCTGGATAACAAGGGTAGCCAATGGTAGGCCGTATGTATGGCAGCAGGATTCGGCCCCTTGCCACACCTCTGGGAAAAGTCAAAAATGGTTGTCTGAAAATTTCTACGACTTCACCAGTCCAAATGTTTGGCCTCCAAACTCCCCAGACCTTAACCCCATGGATTATTTTGTATGGGGCGCAGTTGAAAAAGACACCAATCGCACTTCCAGTAATACAAAAGCCCAGTTAATGGATAAAATTAAAACAGTTTTTGCGGCCCTTCCCAGGGAGACTGTAGCATCAGCTTGTTCGAGGTTCCGAAGCAGAATTGAAGCTGTGATCGATGCTAATGGTGGTTATTTTGAGTAAATCTTGTTGATAGTATTGTAATTAACTCTGCCTGTAATGTTTTTTTGTCAATTCATTAAATTTAATAGATACAAAGAAGATTTTCTTTTTCCTTACGAAACTGTCAAATTTATCCCGAACACCCTGTAGCTAAGCAAAAGTCATGGGAGGACTTTGGCAAGAACATAGAAAATAAATATCAAGAAGGTGGTAAGATATTCTGGAGGTTGTTGAAGAAGCTTAGAAATGGAGGAGAGAGTGCTGTAAAGGAGTTAAAGATGATAAAGGTGGCATGAAAACAGGAGAAAAAGATATCCTTGAAGTATGGAGTAATTATTTCGAAAAATTGCTAAATGTAACAAGCAGTGATAGCACAGTGGTAAAAAACACTCAACAGGCATGCAGTCAGGAATACATATCCATACTTGAAGTAGAAAAAGCCATCAAAGGCTTGAAATGTGGAAAGGCAGCAGGAGTAGATGATATTTGACCACAAATGCTGAAGTATGGTGGTATAAAAGTCTTACAGTGGCTGCACTGCATAGTTAGAAAACTTGGACAGAGGGACAAATTCCCGATGATTGCAGTAGAGCTATAATAGTGCCTATATAAAAAGGGAAATAAAACTGAATGTGAGAATTACAGAGGTATTTCCCTACTGAGTGTTCCTGGCAAGATCTATGCAAGTATACTTGAGAAACGGTTGAGAAGAATTGTGGAAGAAAAGTTGGTGAAGAACAAGCTGGATTCACGCCAAATAGAGGCTGTCAGGATCAGATCTTCACTTTACTACAAATAGTCGAGAAAGCATGGGAATATAACAAAGATCTGTATTTAAGTTTTGTCGATCTGGAAAAGGCATATGACAAGGTGCCAAGAGAGAAGCTATTCAATACGCTACAGTTATATGGTATCAATGGGGCATTATATCAAGCAATACTTAGTCTGTATTTGAGTTGTAAGTCGGCAGTTAGAATTGAAGGATGTACAGGAAGATGGTTTAATATTAAATCTGTTGTGAGACAAGGATGTCCATTATCCCCTCTGTTATTCATTATCTATATGGATCACATTATGAAGGAAAGTGGTATTAAACATGATATCAGAATTGGAGATGTTAATGTCAGCTCTTTGCTTTATGCAGACGATGTTATACTTCTGAATAAATCCGCTACAAGTTTGCAAGATTCCCTGACTAAATTGAATAACTGTTGTAATAGATATGGTATGAAGGTCAGCATTAAAAAGACAAAGACAATGAAAATAGGTAGAATTGTTGAAAATGTCAACTCTGTTGTGAACAGGGAACTTGTGGAACAAGTAAAACATTTCAGCTACTTGGGCATGATTTTTAGTGATGATGGTAAATTAAATATGGAAATAGACAACAGAATCAACAAAGCTGGTATGGGAGGAAGTCAATTGAATAAATTCATATGGAATAAGAGAGATTTTAGTCGGAACACAAAATTTGCTGTATACATGACAGTGTTCAAACCAATTTTAACTTATGGATCTGAGAACTGGGTCAGAAGTAAAACATTTGACCAAAGACTAGAGACCGCAGATATGAGAGTCCTGAGAAAGATTAGAGGCATGAACAGATGGCATCAATAGCAATATCATATTAAAAACAAGGATATTAGGAAAGAATTTGACATTGTCGGCATCCAGTAATGCATTAGCAGAGCAAATCTCAGGTGGCATGGTCACTTAAACAGAATGGGCGAGGAAAGATTAGCAAAACAAGTGTTCTCCGCCAGGTTGGCAGGAAAACGACCCAGAGGAAAACCAAGATATAGGTGGATTGATACGGTACAGTGTGCCTTAGACGATAGAAATATAAGGTATGATAATGATAATATTGGAGTCTTGACAAGTAATAGACTGATTTGGAGGAAAATTGTAGATAGGAAGTTGGTAATGATGTAAATTTTTTGTGTAGTACTATCATATCCTGTACACCTCTTGAGGATACATGTCAGTAATTTGATGATGATGATAAATAAATAAATAAAAAAATATAAAAATAAAATAATTATATATATATATATATATATGTATATATAATATACAACTACAATAAACTGCTAAAGTCCTCATGTATTAATATTCTTCTGGATTTGTACAGTTGATTGTTATAATATGATTTCCTTCAGTTGCTGTTGAATGTTGCAAACACTTAACCAGGTTGTCTTCTTGTAAAGGGATTTTTCTCTGGCTTGTTTAGGTTGTTATACAGGTTGTAGATGGGTCCTCCACATTCTTGGAATGGTTAGGCCATCATTTTTGTTGAGATTTGGGTTATGTTTGAGCATTACACATGACTTTAAATTTCCTCTCAAACCAGGTTTTGGTGTGGTGTAGGGACTTGGTATTTTTCCAATCAATTCTGTGGTATGTTTGGAGTGCGTGGTCAGAAAGCCCAGTTTTTCCAAAACGGAGGTTTTTAATGTGTCGTTTGTGTTTGTCTTGTCTAATTGTAATGGTTTGCCCTGTTTCCCCTATGTAAGGTATGTTACATGTGCATTGTATTTTGTATATCCCCTGAGTGGGCTAGGTGTGGAAGAGGATCTTTAGAAGAACTGAGTAGGTGTTTTAACTTATTCGTGGGTTGAAAGGTGGTTTTGATGTTGTATTTGCTTAGTGTTCTGTCTATTTTTTCAGAAATGCCTCTAACATAAGGATTGGTAATGGCATTCCTGAAATCTTTTTTGTTCTTACTGGTATCTTTGTGGAGGAGGATCTTGTGAATAGTTTTTTTACTGTATCCATTTTTTATAAATGTTTGGTTGATGATCTTATATTCCTGGTTTAGAGCTTGTTCATTAGAACAAATAGTTTGAGCTCTGTATTAAGGGTGCTTATGACACCTAGTTTTTGTGTTGGATGGTGGTAAGAATTTTTGTGTATGTATTGGCCTGTGTGTGTAGGTTTGCGGTAGACTGAGAAGGAGAGACAGCCAGAGGGAAGACGTGTGATAAGTGTGTTTAGGAATGGAAGAGAGTTGTTTTTTTCCATTTCAATGGTGAATTGGATACATTTGTGTTTGTTTAGGTGGCTAAGGAATGTATTTAGTGCTTCACGGCCATGGGACCAAATGGTGAAAATATCGTCAACGTATCTGAGCCAAATTTTAGGCTTTAGACATACTGTCTCCAAAGCACGTTGCTCAAAGTCTTCCATATAAAAGTTAGCTATTGGGGGGGAAAGCAGTGAGCCCATGGCTGTACCTTCTTTTTGAAGGTAAAAATTGTTTTGCCACATAAAATATCCGGAGCGGAGTACATGGGCAAAGAGGGCCGTGATGTCTTATGGAAATATGTTCTGTAAAAGCAAGATAGAGTCATTGATTGGGACATTGGTGAAAAGGGCAGTTATGTCAAAGCTGACTAATAAATCTTGGTAGTTGAGTGTAATGTTTTTAATTTTATTTATGAAATATTGTGTATTTTTTATGTAGGAAGGGGACTGACCTACCAATTCCTTGAGTGTGGCTGCTAATTTATTATTTTTTTTTTGTTTTTTTTTGGCTAAGAGATAATTTGGGCTGTCAATTCCTTCAACAATCGGATGTAATGGTGTGTCTGCTTTGTGTATTTTTGGCAGGCCATAAATTCTGGGTGGCAGGCATAATGAGGTATTAATTTTTTTGTTGTTTCTTCTGGCCATGTGTGGATGGATTTGATTAATTCAGTTGTTTTCTTTTTGTTACGTTTTGTGGGGTTGTAGTTTACCATTTGGTAGGTGTTGTGGTCCGATATCAAATGGTTCATTTTTTCAGTGTATGTTGTATGGTCTAAAAGGACAGTGGCGTTACTTTTATCTGCTTTCGTGATTATAATGTCTTGGTTATTTTTTAAGGATTTAAGGATTTTTCCATGCGTATTTTATCAGCTAGATTGGTGGGGAGGGATCTTAAACTTCTCTCGACATGATAAATGATATCGAGTTTGTTCACTGACCTCGGAGCAATGCCGTAGTTCAAATCTTTCTTTAACAGTGAGAGTTCACCTTGGGAAAGATGGTAGTTTGATTGGTTGATAACCAGGCTGTGGTCCGATGTGGTTGGTTGCTCCTACATTCAGAGATAATTTGACAGCCCAAATTGTCTCTTAGCCAAAAAATTAGCAGCCACAATCAAGGAATTGGTAGGTCAGTCCCCTTCTTACATAAAAAATACACATTTCATAAATAAAATTAAAAACATTACGCTCAACGACCAAGATTTATTAATCAGCTTTGAAATAACTTCCCTTTTCACCAGTGTCCCAATCAATGATACTATCTTGCTCTTACAGAACATATTTCCACAAGACATCACATCCCTCTTTGCCCACGTACTCTGCTCCGGATATTTTGTGTGGCAAAACAATTTTTACCTTCAAAAAGAAGGTACAGCCATGGGCTTACTGCTTTCCTCCCCCAATAGCTAACTTTTATATGGAAGACTTTGAGCAACGTGCTTTAGAGACAGCATGTCTAAAGCCCAAAATTTGGCTTAGATACATCGACGATATTTTTGCCATTTGGCCCCACGGCCATGAAGCACTAAATGCATTCGTTAGCCACCTAAACAAACACAAACGTATCCAATTCACCATTGAAATGGAAAAAAACAACTCTCTTCAGTTCCTAAACACACTTATCACACGTCTTCCCTCTGGCTGTCTCTCCTTCTCAGTCTACCGCAAACCTACACACACAGGCCAATACATACACAAAAATTCTTACCACCATCCAACACAAAAACTAGGTGTCATAAGCACCCTTAATACAGAGCTCAAACTATTTGTTCTAATGAACAAGCTCTAAACCAGGAATATAAGATCATCAACCAAACATTGATAAAAAATGGATACAGTAAAAAAACTATTCACAAGATCCTCCTCCACAAAGATACCAGTAAGAACAAAAAAGATTTCAGGAATGCCATTACCAATCCTTATGTTAGAGGCATTTCTGAAAAAATAGACAGAACACTAAGCAAATACAACATTAAAACTACCTTTCAACCCATGAATAAGTTAAGACACCTACTCAGTTCTTCTAAAGATCCTCTTCCACACCTAGCCCACCCAGGGTATACGAAATTAGACAAGACGAACACAAATGACACATTAAAAACCTCCATTTTGGAAAAACTGGGCTTTCTGACCACGCACTCCAAACATACCACAGAATTGATTGGAAAAATACCAAGTCCCTACACTGCACCAAAACCTGGTTTGAGAGGAAATTTAAAGAGTCATGTGAAATGCTCAATCATAACCCAAATCTCAACGTAAATGATGACCTAATCATTCCAAGAATGTGGAGGACCCATCTACAACCTGTATAACAAGCTGGAGAAAAATCCCACTACAAGAAGACAACCTGGTGAAGTGTTTGTAACATTCAACAGCAACTGAAGGTAATCATCATCATGTATAACAATCAACTGTACAAATCCAGAAGAATATTAATACATGAGGACTTTAGCAGTTTATTGTAGTTGTATTTTTTTTTTTTTTTTAATATACTGGTAACCCTCGTATAAGGCAGTACTTATACAACGCGGTTTCGATGTAACGCGGTCTACAATTTCTAGTAACCCTTTATTTATTTATTTATTTTTTCATATTTTTCACCGTGGGACTTAAAAATCAAATTTTATCTTCATTAAATTTGTGTCTGCCCGAATCGCGCAAGTAGTTATAAGTATCGAATTTAGTTTTATTGCATCAATGAATAAGGTACTGTACAGAGGCTTTTGCAGTCTGTGTCATTCTCAACAAATAGTGCAATTAGAGACAGATGGAATAAAAACGGTGCTAACTAATAAATCACATGTCCCCCCTCTCACAAAAACTATGCTGTATAGACTTAAGCAAAACCATATGTTGCACCAAAACACAGTATCTAACTAAAAACTATTTCCAATATTTCAATTATGAAATAAGTATTTGCTTTATTGCATTTGAAATTCTCGATGTCATTATCTCGATCACAAAGGCTAACTTAAAATAAAAGACTAGCAAGAATTGAAATATGCCATATAATGAATGTGCAAGTTCGCCTGCCAAGAAGCCATAAAATTCAACCCAGGGTTGAAACGTTTGTGTGAGTTGAGCCAATCAGTAATGAGAAGTTCCATCGCAACTATCACAGTTCCATCACATTGACACCCTGTTGTCAATGTGTTAAAACTAATAGTGAATATTGTCATGACAGTTTCAGATGTTATGGAATTCAATTGAAGAGAATTAGCATTTCAACTCAACACTTGTGGTTGCTTTTGTCTTTGGGTCGCACAATCTTTTGTTAATACCGCACCAATCATATGCACGTCTTTATAGCTGCTGTCTTGTGTAAAACAAAATTCAGCTTGTACGTATTGTAACAATTAAAAAAAAAACTTGAATTTATAAGCATATAAAAGAATATCACCTGTAAATTGTTGACATGCCAGCAAAATTCTCAGACGTGCCACCTCTGGCACGAGTGCCATAGGTTCGCTATCTAGGGTTTACTGTATAAAGTGTTTATTGTTGAAAATTGTCTTTGTTTTCTCCAGGAAAGCACATTTAAAATCATAAGTGTGTTATTCTCAAGCTGAGCAGTTTATTTTCTGGTGAGTTACATACATATTTAATGCTTTTTTTTTATGTAAAAGTTTATTTTTATTGTAATGTCTGCAATAACTAAAACTGCAATGAAAGGGAAAAAACCAACATTGAAGAGGAAATTCATTTCTTTCGAAGAAAAAAAATTAAAATCTTGGATCAGTTGAAAATTGGAGAAAAACCAGGAGTTGTTGCAAGGACTCTGAATTTAAATGAATCTACAATTCGAACAATCAAACAAAATGAACATAAAATCCAAGAAAGTGTTATTGCTGGGTCAACGGTAAGTGCAAAGCACTTTGCTCGTGTTCACGATATTCTAATAGAAAAAATGGAGAAATTCCTAATGATTTGGATAGAAGATTGCACTCAAAAGAAAATTCCTTTGGATGGAAACCTTATTAAGCAAAAAGCTCTCAAAGTTTATAAACATTTAAAAGAACTCTATCAAGATTCTTCAGAAGAAATCTCTCAGCATGGATTTTGTGCCAGTAAGGGTTGGTTCGAAAACTTTAAAAAGCGGTTTTCTTTGTATAATCTTAAAATCCAGGGAGAATCAGCATCAGCAGACGTTGAAGCTGCCCGGAAATACCCAGCAGAACTTTTAAAAATCATTAAAGAAGGTGGTTACAGTGCAGACCAGGTATTCAATGCGGATGAATCTGGGTTATATTGGAAAAAAATGCCAAAACGCACCTATATTTCGAAAAATGAATGATCAGCTCCTGGATTCAAAGTTTCCAAAGATAGAATTACTCTACTGTTTTGTAGTAATGCATTAGGTGATTACATGACAAAACCAATGTTTATTAACCGATCTGCAAATCCTCATGCGATGAAAGGGCTCGAAAGTCCACCCTACCTGTTTATTGGTGGGCCAACAAAAAGGCATGGGTTACAGCTTGCATGTAATTTGAAAATTGTTTTTTCAAGTGTTTTGTACCCGATGTAGAAAGTTACACAAAGAAAAAGAATATGGACTTCAAAATTCTATTAATTTTAGATAACGCGGTAGGCCACCCAACAAATTTAAGCCATCCGAATATAAAATAATTTTTTTGCCACCTAATACTACTTCACTTATTCAACCAAGGAATAATATTAACATTTAAGTCATATTGTATTCGGCGAACATTTCAATTAATTTTGGAAAAAATGGAATCTAATCCAAACATGACACTACTTCAAGCGTGGAAAGAGTTTTCAATATTGAATTGTGTGAAAATTATTTCTCTGGCCATTAAGGAATTAGAATCCTCTACACTGAATGCTTGCTGGAAAAAAATATGGCTTGAAGCCGTTCTGGAACAAAATTTCGTACCTCCAGTGGATGCTGAGCTACGTCATATAATAAACGTTGCACACATTTATGGTGGAGAGGGCTTTTGTGATATGGTTGAAAACGAAATTAGTGAATTAATTGATGGAGAAACAGATTTAAATCAGGAGGAACTGTTACAATTAATAGATGGCGTCAAAACAAATTGCAGGGAAAGTTCTGCCGAAGATTCTGATTGTGATGAATCCGTTAAAGAATTCAGTTTAAAGAAATTAGCAGAAGGATTGGACTTGGCAAGAAAGTTAGGAAGTTATTTTACAGATAATGATCCCTCAATGGAGCGCTTGGGAAAATTCGTGAGACATTGGATATTTGTTTAGCGCCATATTATGAACTTGATAAAAAAATTGCAGCATAGTGGATCTTATTACTGACTTCTTGATGACTAAACCAGTCGAAGTATGCAATGAGAATTATACAAATGATGTCCAAGAGATTTCAAGTGGTGACGACCTCCAGGTACTTAAAGAACATCTATGAAATGTTATTTCTGAAGACAGTGATGACGATTAAAATATGTGCTTTATTTTGTCTAAAACATTTATGTTTTATGTGCAATGAAATTTATGTATAGTTTGTAATTTTTATAATTTTATACTACGTATTTGTCTCATAGTTTATGTTTTCTTAACTTACATGAATTACCCGAATTAAATAAAAATATTGTTTTTGTTAGTTAGATATGTCATTGTTGTTTATATAATTAAAAAAAAAAGCGATTTCGGAACCTAACCCTTATTTTTCTATGTGATCTAAGTCTCGTATAACGCGATTTATATAACACAGCATTTCTATGGAACCTAACATCTGCATTATACGAGGGTTGCCTGTGTGTATATATATATATAATTATTTTAATTTTATATATATTTTTTTATTTATTTTTAATCGCTAGAGGTCAGGCTAGGAAAAAGGATTAATTAACTACGTAGATTTAGTTCACCGGTGTACAGGGCTATAGCATGTAGCCTGTTCCTTGGAATTGGAGTTAATTGGAGATTGCCTTTCATAAAGGTAATCAGCAAGTTGTGTGTGGGGAAGCAATATCCCCCGAGAGAAAAGGCACCAGTGGTGTGCCTCAAGGGTTTTGGGCTGTTATAGTTCGCCCACCGATTTGAGGTCCCTCGACACTTCTGCGCATGTCAGAAAAAGGAGAATCCATTCCGATAATAGGGTAATCAGTCTGTCTTCTGGGATGTAATAATAAACAAACTGAGTTTGTTTATTATTACAGGTCGGAAAATTTAGCTTTTCTTTTACGAACATTGCTGTTTTTAAAGTGTAACTATTTTGCTTGCATAACAGTTGGAAAAATGTACGTAGAGTGTTAATACGTGCAAATACTGCGTTCTACATAAAACAATGTCACTTCACTCCATGATAAGTTTCCTTTTATTCTGGGACTTTTTAAAACAAAATCCGATTTCATGAAGTATTTTCCTAAAAGTTTCTCTTTTCCAAGGAAAATTAATTTTTTCTTTAAGCACAGGAATCAATTTCGGAACAGTTGGAACTCTTTTCTCGACCACGTAAAATTCGTGAATAGCTCCTCTTATAAAATCTACATCAAAATCATTCAAAGCTACGGTTTCGATGGTTTTTGTTTCTCTGGCGGATTTTTTTAGGAGATTTAAATTTTGGTTTACCTTCACCTTTTGATTCCCTACGAATTCTTTTAACAGTCGACCCCGATACGCCCGCAATTGCACTTGCATGTTTTATGACTTGAGAAAGGGGAACAAGAAGACGGCCTTCTGACGATTCTTTTTCGCAGAATGTCAGCACATTATTCAATATTCTTTTGCAAGAGCTGCTGAAACGTGTAACAATAGAACTTGTTGACTGTACTGGATCCATCATACAAATTAATAATAAAAAAATAATGCAAAAAGAGAACAACAAAAATCAAGCTAGTACTAGTACAGCGACAGACAAGAAAGCACGTGATTTCGCATGTTGGCGACCAATTCGTACATCCTTCATTTCTTTCTCCCCTTCAGCATGAATCGACTATTCTTGGCACCAAGCCAAGAAGGGATCTAGAAATGGTGGGCGAACTGTACTCTTGAATTTGTTAAACAGTAATGTTAATAATATTGGGAAAGGTTGTTTAAATGGTGATATGCAGTTGTATGCAAAGTTGAGAAGAACTCTGAAGAATAGAGTAGATGGTGTAGCTTTTCAAGAGAACTTGAATAAAGTATGTAAATGGACAAGCAAGTTGGATTACTAGTTCAGTATTGCAAAGTGTAGGTTTTAAAATTTGGAAAGCAAAGATGGGACGCAGAGTATACAATTCATGAGAATATATTAGAGGTGAAGGAGTTAAGGGATCTGAGAGTGATGGTGGAGAAAGATCTAAAATTTCAGGGACACATTGCTAAAATTGTGAGGACTGTATGGTGGATTTTGGCAATGATAAGGAGAACTTTGGTTCTATCCATTGTATAAGAATTTTAACAAGCTGCATATAGATTATTGCACAGATTTGGTCACCTGTTTTTCAAAAAGGATGAAGAGATATTGGAAAGGGTCCAAAGATGATTGATTGACTAAAGTGGTTTGTGATCTCTGGAATGTTAAGTATGATAAAAAAGATTGAGGAAATGCAGTTGCAAAGTTTGGTAGATGGGAAGTAGGAGGATATGACTGAGACATTTATGTTGGTAAATAGTTATTTCCACTTAAGAACAGAAGTCTGACAACGTAATTATCTAAATCTTTGTCATAATTAAAATAAAGAATAGGATGCTGCAGATGTTATAGCTACTTGAGAAAATGGAAACATTCTATCTGATTATCTTAGTTTAAATGTTTCCATTACAGAATACTCAAAAGTGCTAACAATGAAATGATTAAAAAAATTAAGTATTTTGCAGAACTATGCTGCATTGCAATGATCGAGAAATGGGAGGTTTTCAGGAGTTAGACTGCTTCATTAACCCAGTTCTGTTCAGGTTCATGAAAAAGAAAAAAAAAAGAGTTCTTCATGCAATATCATCATTGAGAAAACTCACTCCATTGGAGCCATTGCCTAATTTCTGGTATTGTAATTTTTTAATGAAGATACAAGAAAAGAACTTGACATTAATATTAAGAATGTTCAGACAAGATCACCAAAGAGAAAAGATGAATTAATAAAAAATATTAAGGATAAACAAAAAAAAATTAAAAGATATGTTAGAAAAAAATTACATCTAAAAGAAAAAGAAGTAATAAAAAATGTAAAGCTGAAAAATATTGCGGATCATCAAATGAAGACTCTTCAGGCTCAGAAGAGTTTACGGACTGTGAAGAACCATCTTATGCTAATAAGGGAAAAGCAAGAGATACAATTAAAGAAAAAATAATACAGTTTACTGATTCAAAATTTTCTCAGTATGATTATCATCTACATGAAAATAACTAGTTTCGAAATCAAGAACAATAGGCATGAAATTGAAATAATGGAAAACAGTTTACAAGAAGCAGGCTACACAATTGCTCCTTCACAGATTGAAGACTTCATCAGGTTCATCCAAAATCTAGAAGTTAAAGACTTACCACTGACATCACTAATCATAGCATCTCCTTTCTGCATTTCCTCATTAAATGTATGGGGATGCCACAGGCAAATCGAACAAAAAACTATGTGGAAACTTATGTTATGTGATAATATCAGGTTTTTGTTTCTCCAAGAAACATACTTTTACAGATATAAAAACTTTAACAGATAGATATCTACTTCTTTCTTATTGGAGATAAATTAAAGATACCAAGAAATTATGTACTTGGTTTAATCCTTTATCCAAGGGTAAGCAAACAAAATTTGCACCTGAAGTATTTTTAGGACTGGAGGCAACTCATATATAGAAGCTGATGACTTCACATCACTTGCCTTTTCTTGGACAATTTAACAGAGCTGGAGTAGGAGTTCTTATTTTGTCCCCTCCCTCCTTGGATCATTTTATAATATCCAAAGGGATGCAGAAGGAAGAATGTTGACAATAGACTGGAAAAACTGTGGATGTGTAATAAGGTTTATAAATGTTTATGCTCCATCCAATGTTAGACGAAAATTCTTCCAGGAATTGGTGCTATATTTTTATGGTACCCACCACATTATAGCAGCTGGGGTGTATTGAAAAACCCTACATTAGACAAAATAGGAGGAGTGGAAAAGTGGAATATGCACAGTTAAAAACATGTCTCTACAATGCTCAACTAGTAGAGGATTTGCAATCCTTATCTCTAGACTTACACATATATGAATCAAGGTATTGGTGTCCGTTTTAATAGAATTTATATCTCTTCTTTTCTCTTATAAATAGGATAATTCAGATAAAACATCTTAACATCAACAGATCATAATCCAGTTTTACTTAATTCCACTGCATGGAACAATTAGAGATCAGTTCTGGACTATGGAGACTTCCACCAAATTTTCCGTTGATTTTTTCAACCAAATTATTCCAGACCCTCTGTTCAAATTGGACTGGAACTAGGATAGGGGGTTAAAATTCAAACAAGCTGTAAAACAGAATATGATTGAATGGGGGAAAGGAACAGGCTTTCCTCAAAAGAAAAAAAAGTTGCAAGATCTGTATAAAGAGAGAAACTTGTTCGTAGCAAGCCAACGCAACATCGTTAAAAACATTAACATAGAGATAAAAGTGAAAAGGCAGAAACAAGTAGAAAGAAATTTTAAAATAAGAATACAACAGCACTTAGCAGATAGCCCTTCAGCTGCATTCTTCAATAGACAATTCACTAAATTCCACGAAGAAAGGACTATCACTCAAATCTGTGTTGATGGTGAAAACATGTTCACTACTCGAGACATCCTTGACTCCTTTCAAAAACACTACAAAAATCTGTTTGAAGACAATAGTACTGTGGGAAATTATAACTCTTGGAATGTTAATGTCTTTCCTGTTCATATCCAAGATGGGCTTAACAGACTCATTACAGCATCTGAAGTTACCATAGCCTATAAAGAATGCCAAACAAGAAAACCCCCAAGGACCTGATGGCCTAGGGATAGAATTTTACTGCAAGGCCTGGGATTTTATTTTTCCCATTCTAGTTATACTGTTTAATTCTTTTCTCTCGTCAGGACACATACCAAGTGAATCTGCAGCAAGACATACTGTCCTTATACCAAAACCTAATAGAGATCACACCTTAATCAGCAGCTGGAGACCTATTTCTCTATCTAATACTGACTACAAGATATTTTTTCGCATTATCAATAACATGCTCAAAGTGGGAATGAGATACATAATTAAAAGCACACAAATGTATGGAGTTCCAGGTTGAGCAGTAGAATTTAATCTGTTTCTGCTACATGATCTACTCCACTTAGTTAATACGTAAAAGCAGTTGATGGCAGTGCTATCAGTAGACCTTACTCAAACATTTCATAATGTCTAGCCTCCCTTTCTGTTCCACATCCTCCAGCAAATTGGTGTGGGTAAAAAACTGCTACCTGTTATCAAAGGAGCCTATGCCAATTCAGCTACCTGCCTCCTATTTAATGGGTTCCTGTCAGACCTGGTTAAAATTCAAAAAGGAGTCAAGTAAGGTTTGCCCTCTTAGTCCATTCCTCTTTGCATTGGTTCTTGAATGTTTCTTATAGGAATTCAACAATACACATGCTGTGCAAGGAATAACAGTTCCTTCAACTATGAAGGAAAATAAGCTATTGAAGGATAATATTCCACATTAAAGGATATTGAAGGGTAATGATTCCATATAGATCCTTTTGGTATTTTGGAAAAATTCAGCAAGCTCACTGAATTAACTACTAATGCAGACAAGACAAGACAAAATTAAAAGTTTATGGAAAGCGAGATCTTGGAGGCATTCCTTTTGGACTAACCCCTAAGAAAGAACACCTCATTATACTTGGAATTCCCTTCTCTACTTACCCAATATTACCAGTTCAAATTTCCGTAGTTGGGTATTAAAAACAATATTTTGTTTCATAACTTATTGAAGTTCCAAGGATACCCTAACAGGAGGGATCTTACTTGGAGAATTGCATGTGGTCACCTTCCAGTCAATATCATCAAATGGAGGAGGTACTTTAGCATCAGAGATCCAATTGGAAACAATAGAACACGCGTTCTACAGCTGCCCTCTCACCCTGCATATTTGGAACACATTATGTAATGGGATGGGCATTCCATTACTTACAACAGAACAGTTATTTTTTTGCAGTACCCCACCACCTGACAGCAATGGGAAGAGAATTTTGATTTTTATAATTAATAAATTAGAATACCATTCATGGAAGGTTAGAAAGTAACACGGATTTGAAAACCAGCAATATGGCATCCAAATGCTTTATGATATGATTGCCGGTCTGGTTGGCTGAGTGGTTAGCGTATCCTCTCTCTCCAGCCAGAAGACTGCAGTTTCGAATCCCACAATGGGCATGGATGTTTGTGATTGTTTGTGAAAATACTAATGCTGGTGGTCGGCAGTAGATGGCGTTGGTGGAGACGGGAGTTGTGGAGTATGTGCCTTCCCTCGACGAGTCTTTGGACTCCCTGGAGGTGTAATGTAATAATAATAATAATAAGAAGAAGAATGTATTGTGGAAATTTTATTGTTTAGTCAGACGAATTTTGTATGTAGAAAGAATCATTCTAGGAGATATTAAATTTTTGGCTAATATTACGTAATGTGGCTAGTGAAGGTTGTCCACATTATGCAGTATTCACCAGGGGAATATAAAATTCTGCCTGTTTTTGCTATGAGAGGTTTTTAAATAGTTCTGTCCACATTCAATATAGTCTTATAGTCAATTGCAGGGATGACTGGAGAGCAATCTCAGGCAGAGAAGGACAACTCAAGGTGGTTAACCCAGATGGGGCTAACCCACCTAGGTATCAGTCAACTTTGTGCTTTAGCTTCAATTGGTCTTTTGGTTGTTCATCTACATGAGATTGGTGGAAAAGGAAAACTGACACCCTTTGGCTGTATGATGATATAAATGAGTTCAGGTGTTTTCTCTATCTCTCATACTATCTGTCTGTCTTTTCTTTCTCCTAATACTATCAAGCTCTCTTGCACCCCATACTAACTACTCTAGGCCTATGATGTGCACCCGTTTACTTTTTCACCTCAGTGAAGGTCGAAACTAGTCTGGGTAGTGACCCTTCCCATAATGCACAGCATTATACATCTCCATTAGGATATGTGCTTGCATTATGGGTTACTAAGCAAGTGATGTGAAGTCATCAGCCTCTATATACAAGTAGGCATGAAGTTTCTCCACATGCAATATGGAGTAACTTCTGTGGAGTAAGTTACTCCACATTATGTTTGGATAAAGGATTAAACAAGAATATAATTTTCCTGGCATCTTTAATTTATAATATTACCTAGCAAAAATACTTTCAACATCTCTCTCTAATCCAGAGTATTTTAATAATAAGGTATGACACCTGTAGGCTACTTGTATATAGAAATATGACTTCTGCATTACTTCAACCTTGGTATCATCTCTGGTCTGGCTCCCACTGATGAGACCTCAATAAAGGTCGAAACCAGTCTTGGTAGTGATTCTTCCCATAATGCATAGCATTAAACATTTCCGTAAGGATATGTACTTTGTATTATGGGATACTAAGGCAAGTGATTTGAAATCATTAGCTTCTTTATACAATTTGCTCAGTCCTGAAAATAGTTCAGGTGCTAACTTTGTTTGCTTATACTTGGATAAAGGATTAAAATAAGAATATAATTTCTTGGCATCTTCAATTTATAGTTTCCCCATCTCTATTCCTATCAGAATGTCATCTTCATTCAACCATGTCTCACTTATACCAACAATTTGTGGGTGAATAAACTCTATCAGTGCTACAATTTCATTCCTCTTGTTTTGGATACTTTTAGTATTTATAAACATACACACTAGCTCATTTATGTTTCTATAAGTCCCACTGATCCCACTTCTCTGATATGACTCCTCCACATACCCTCTGTCCATTCCTGTTTAACATCACTGATATTACACTCCTCCCCAGACCTAAATGTCACCCTCACGTCCTTGACTCTCTTAATCCTTTCGTGCACTCTCACATCTACTTGTGAAACCATTTCTTGTGCACTCTTACATTTACTTGTGAAACCATTATCTACACTTCTCAATGTCTCCTGTCCAGTTGTTTTCCTTCTCTCTCTCTCTCTCTCTCTCTCATTCTTTACTTTTGCCACATACTTTTCAATTCAAAAACATGCCTATCTTACGCTCTTGCTTTTCCACAACACCTCTTGCTTCCTCAGGTCTTACATTCACTTCAGTTAATTTTTCTTGAAGCAACAGTTTCTTCAACTGACTAGTACCAAAATCCATTTAGATGTAGGCCATCTCTTTTATACAATTCTATCCACCCCCTCAAATTCATCCCACACATTCACAAAATGAACTCATTTCTCCTCACACAACTCTGCTAGCATATCATTCATAATTTTTGTTTGCCTTCTCAACTTATCATTATCATACCTGGGCAACATGCGGACTACCTTACCTACCACACTGTTATCTTTCATTCTCCTTAACAGACTCATGACATTCCTTGTTACATTCTTCTTACCAGTCAGTCATTCATGTCAACTCTTTTGCTTGTGTACTCCTCTTATCCGATGCTTCAACCATCCTGCTTATTTTACCTCCCGGGAAACAGACCTTGTGCACCTTTTCACTCACCACAACTGTTATCATTGAATCCCTGTACATTGAACTCTCCAATCATTCAATATTTCTTTTAAATCATTTGTCTCATTCTTCCTCACATTCCCATGCAAAGCTGTAATTCTCCTCAGTTCACTCCTCATATGTTTAATATCTTGCCTCATCTTTACCAACTCTGCTTTCATGTCTTCAATTACTTTCTCAGTGCCATTTACACAAATTGCATTTTCACTACCTTGTACATCCATTGTCTTACCCCTCACCATTGCCAGCTCTCTTACCACTCACTGTTGTTACCTTGCCACCATATATTCACACTATCTTACCAATCAACATCTCTAACTCACCACCACTTTCACCCGTTGTTACCATTCAAGCACTCAGCCGTACCGTCAACTCTGCTTATTCCTGTAGCTACATCCATGATCTTACACACCTAAAGTAATTTGCCCTATATAGGTGAAACAGGATGCACAATTTATGATGGCAAGTAAAACAAAGATAATAAAAATTGGAAGACACCTGGAAGATATATAGATAACACTTAAACAAGAAATCACAGAGCAAGTTAATGGTTTTAATTACCTAGGAGCATATTTCCCTTCAAATTCAAATGGCATAGCAACAATAAAACACAGACTCTCCATAGCATGGTGAATTAAACTTAGAAAAACAACTAAATTCCTACAACTCTAAAAATAAAATTATACAAAAGTATAATACTACCAACAGCTCTCTACAGGGCAGAAACTTGGACCTTAAAAAAAGTTTAACAGTTTCTGCTCTGCTTCTTTTTTTAAAAAAAAGAAGCAGAGAGGAAACTGTTAGCTTTTGAAATGATATGCTTCAGGAAAATAAACAGAACTCATTGGACAGAACATACGACAACCTTCAAGACTTGAATATTCTTAACTCAACAATTCTTAACATAATTAAAAAACATCAACTCCGCTGGTTTGGTCACAGTGTGCAAATGGAACAGGACAGACTTCCTTACCTGGTATTTGAGGGCACTATTCAGGGTACAAAACCCAGGGGGAATACTAAGATCAGTTGAAATAAAGGCATTAGAAATGCATTGGACTTTCAAAGCTGTTGGTGTGAAAGAGCTTGATTTGGACAGAGAACGGTGGAAGGCTCTTATCCATGTGGGGCTCAACCCATTTTGAGGATAGAAGAGAAGAAGAATGATGGCAAATGATTTGATGTATAGGTTGTGTAGAAAGAATGGTTGTAAGTTCTTGGATGTCTTAAGTTTGAACAAATGAGGAATTTATATAAGAGGGACAGCATGCCCTTGAATCCTTTGGTATCAGGGATTTGGAGAAATTATTTATTGCTATGAGTTTGGTAACTCAGGGAAACTAAATTATAATGGGAAGAATGGTGAGAACCTCTGCATAATTCAACTATATTAATGATACAAATATACTAAATAATGGAGTTGATTATGATTAAAAGATGATTGTGTGATCATCAGACTTATTAAGTTTGTATAAGGATGTCTGTATAAGTGAAGCATTAGATATGAACAAAAAACTAAAAGTTGTCCAACTTGGTCATACAGTTGCAACGGAGACTATACAAAACAAGTATGCAGGTAACTTATTATGTCTGTACACAAATACCATATAAGCATTACAAATGCCAGTTAAGGGGTTGAGTTTGTTGCCTTAGTGAATAAGTTGTGGCCTGAGATTATTGGCAGTAGTGAGACATGGCTCTCAGAAGAAAATGTACTAACTGGTGTTGAGTACAAAGGGTACAGTTTTCTTTAGAAAGAATAGACGAAATAGGAGAGGGATTGTGATGCTAATGATATTGGATGATTTGCCTCCAGTTAGGATAGAAAGCTATGATTGCAATATCAGTAACAGTTTACCATGTAGCAGTGAGTTTTAAAGATCAAGTATATGATCTTTAGAACTCACTTATTGTTGCTACAGGCCTACTGGATCAACTGCTAGTGATTATTCATTTAGTACTCATTAGGAAACTAAATAATAATGAAAGTCACTGTCACCAGTGACTTGAATTATCCAAACATCAATTAGGTAGCAGTGAAATCTCATGAAAAGAGTTATTAAGCCAAATTTATTGAGTTGTTATGAGACAACTTTCTTGTGCAGCATGTTACAGAAGGAACTCAATTTCAAAAAAATTAATAGATTTGATTATAGTGTTAGGGGGGGGGAATCTCAGTAAAGTACTTGACTGTTCTGTCTCTGGTTGGTGACAGTGATCATACTGTACTGATCAGGGAAGTGGCTAAGTTGTTGAAAGTTTTTTCACTCGGTTATAAATTAAATTAAAGATGCCAAGATATTATATTCTGGTTTATTCTGTATCCAAGTGTAAGCAAACAAAGTTTGCACATGAAGTATTTTCATAACTAAGCTACTTTAATCTAAAAGATAATGACTCAACATTAATTACCTTAGTATTCCATAATGCAAAGCACACATTCTTTTGGGTGTGTATAATGTTAAGCATTGGATAGTGGCCCTTCTCATAATGCTTAACATTATACACACCCAAAAGGATGTGTGTTTTGCGTTATGGAATACTAATGTTAAGCATTATGAGAAGGGCCACTATCCAAACCGGTTTCAACATTTATTGAGGTCTCACCAGTGTGAGCCAGACCCAGAAGTGATGCCAAGGTTGAAGTAATGCAGAAATCATATATTTCTCATAATACTAATAGTGAAAAGGTGTCATGCCTTATTATTAAAATACTCTGGATCAGAGCTAGTTGTTGAAAGTTTTTCACTTGGTTTTAAATTAAAGATGCCAAGAATACTTTGCTTAAGAGTGTGGTGAGTATGAAGATGATGAACGCATTTAAGGCACAGTATGATGAACTGTGTGACAGTAGCTTGCATAATGATCCTTCTGACTCTGTGGAAATCTGATGATGATAATAAATAATTTTTCTACAGAATACACATAATTGACAGCTCTGGAAGACCATGTAGATAGGATTAATGACCACATCATGACATTAATTAAGTTAATATGAAGCTTCATGACTTATTTTTCACAGTATTAACAACACCACATACACTTTTATCACAAAGATGTTTTATTAACGCTTATATTTCGCTGATTTTCAACTCAACATCATCAGAGCACAACACACTTGTATACGCGACAGTGAGTGAGTGAAACAATATAATTGCAAAAGACAAAAGATCTAAAGTCCTATTTTTGGTGCCCTCTAACGAAAAAAAAAAAGCAGCTATCCAGGAGTTTTTCTTAGGATAACCGTCTCCTAAATTTTTGGCAAATTAATGCAACCATATTTGTTAAAGTTGGGAGAATTCTTCAAAGCTATTACTGACTCAAAAAATAATCTTTCAGATCTATAACAACTCCTAAATAGCACATTCGTTTTCCTTCATCTAATCCTGTGTAAAGGAGTGTCCAAAGCATGGTCTGCCAGTCCCGACTTGCCATAGTAATAGTAGCGAATGTATCTTTCATGTTCTTCCAGGCGGATGTTCACTGATCTTCCTGTTTGCCCATAATAGGCCCAGTCACAGTCACAAGAAACTTCATACACTCCTGGGTATGCTAAAGGGTGAAGTTTATCCTTAGGCCCTCCCCTAATACACAAGAATACAACATGACCATTTCTATTCTCTATATCAGAGGAAAAGATAGCCAAAGTATTGGTGAAACATGACCTTCGCACCACTTTCAAACCTCATGTTAAGCTGTCAACTCTGATCCACTTACCTAAGGATAAACTTTACCCTTTAGCACACCCAGAAGTGTATGAAATTTCTTGTGACTGTGACTTAGCCTTATGGGCAAACAGGAAGATCAGTGAACATCTGCCTGGAAGAACATGAAAGATACATTCGCTACTATTACTATGGCAAGTGGGGACTGGCAGACCACGCTTTGGACACTCCTTCACACAGGATTAGATGAAGGAAAACAAATGTGCTATTTAGGAGTCGTTATAGATCTGAAAGATTATTTTTTTGAGTCAGCAATGGCTTTGAAGAATTCTCCCAACTTTAACAAATATGGTTGCATTAATTTGCCAAAAATTTGGGAGATGGTTACCCTAAGAAAAACTCCTGGATAGCTGCTTTTTTTTTCTTTGTTAGAGGGCGCCAAAAATAGGACTTTAGATCTTTTGTCTTTTGCAATTATATTGTTTCACTCACTCACTGTCGCGTATACAAGTGCTCTGATGATGCCGAGTTGAAAATCAGCAAAATATAAGCGTTAATAAAACATCTTTATGATAAAAGTGTGTGTGGTGTTGTTAATACTGTGAAAAATAAGTCATGAATAACCATCAACACCTAATCTTATCTGTTAGATTAATATGAAGCTGTTGGAAGTTTTTCCACTTGGTTATACTATAAATTAAAGATAACTTCCAACTTTCTCTAATCCAGAGTATGTTAATAATAAGGTGTGACACCTTTTGGCTACTCGTATATGAAATTATGACTTCTTCATTACTTCAACCTTAGTATCACCTCTGGGTCTGGCTCTCACAGGAGAGACTTCAATAAAGGTCGAAACTGGTCTGAATAGTGACCCTTCCCATAATGCATAGCATTATGCATGTACGCAAGGAGATGTGCTTTGCATTATGGGATACTAAGGCAAGTGATGTGAAGTGATTAACTTCTTGATACGAGTTGCCACAGTCCTGCAAATAGTTCAGGTGCAAACTTGTTTGCTTACACTTGGATTAAGGATTAAACCAGGTATATAATTTCTTGGTATCTTTAATATAATATGAAGCTGCTTGAACTTGACAGGTCATTGAGCCTAATAATTTCTTGGTATCTTAATATGAAGATGCTTGAACTTGACAGGTCATTGAGCCTAACACATCAAGGAAATAAGAGATAATTTTTTTACAGTCCATAGATACATTTTTTTGTCCTAGGGTCAGTATACAAAGAGATGGTCTTTGTTATCTTGCCACAAAATGACATGTGAAACATATTTTCCTTTTAAAGATGCAAGATGTAAGACTTGCTTTTTTTTATGGCGTTTTTAAAATTTCTTCAATCATAGATCAAATTCTGGAACCTTAAGTTAGTAAATGTCAAATGTTGATGGCAGCAAAAACTATTACTTACCAAAAAGTTTTCCATTCACACACACACACACACTTTTTAATAATAATTAGATAACAAATATATTACATCAAAAATGATGTAATATATTTGTAAAATAACAAATTATTTTTGTTATTTTACAGATTGTTGCAATTCTTGCTGTTGTTCAGCCTGGAGGTCGCTTGGATCACATAATGGGAAATATTCAAACTTTATTTTTAGCAAAAGAAATGTGCTCATTCCCTGTATTTTTACTAGCAAATAACTCTCTAACATGGTTGCTGGAAAAGGTATCAGGCTTAAAATTCATTGTATATTCTGTTTATTAGATTTTCACAAGAGTATTATACAAGGGTGGTCTGAAAAGTTCTCGGTCTAACAATGAAAAAAACAAATTTTTAATTTCAAAATTATTTTTATTTTTTAACATAATCTCCCTTGAGACAAATACATTTATTCCAGCAATGCTCCAGTGCCATTATCCCTGTAGTGGTTCTCAGTAAGATCTGCAAAATACCCCTCTTGAAGAAAAATGCTGACCAGTGAGGAAGAGTTTTAGTTTTGAGAAGAGATAGAAGTCAGAGGAAGCCAAATCTGGGGAATAGGGTGGATGTTCCAACAATTCATAGTGCACTCTTAATTTTCCCATTGCCAAAACACCTTTGTGGGCAGGTGCATTGTAGTGATGGAAGATGATTTTTTTCTTCTGCAAACTGGGTCTTTTCTTACTAATTTTTTCGTCTAGTCTGGTTAAAAGATTGGAATAATATTCCCCGGTTATTGTTTTACCCTTTTCAAGATAATTAATAAACAAAATGCCTTTAGCATCCCAAAACACCGATGCCATGACCTTTCCTGCTGATGGAACAGACTTTGTCTTCTTTGGCACTGAACAACTGACTTCTGTCCACTGTTTTGACTGCTGTTTGGATTCTGGTGTGTAATGGTGAATGCAAGTCTCATCCGTAGTAATAAATTGATGCAAAAAATCTATTTTATTCTTGTTAAAACGCTCCAAGCACTGTTCAGAGATTTTCATACGAGTGCATTTTTGATCTGCCATGAGCAAGCACAGCACCCATCTTGCACAAAGCTTTTTCATTTGCAATTCTTCATGCAAAACATATCCTACATGTTCTTTTGAAATGCCTGTAGTCTCAGCAATTTCACGCACTTTGACTCGCCAGTCATCCAATACCATATCGTGCACTTGATCAATGATTTCTGGTGTTGTTATACTTTTTGGACATCCTTCACGTGGATCATCTTCAGGGCTGGTACAGCCAAGTTTAAACTTGGCAGCCCATTTCTTAATTGTCAAAAATGAAGGAGAAGAGTGCTCATAAACTTTTATGAACTTCGAATGAATTTCTTTTGGCATTAAACCTTCTTTTACAAAGAATTTTATAACTGCACGATACTCAGTTATAAAATTCTACAATAATCAAGGGATACAGACAACACTTTTGCTTCTGACAGCTGTATAAAACAAACTACTTGATAGAATGACTTGCAATTTCACATGGATGCTTATGACAGATGTACCAACTTAAAAAAAAAATCTTGCCGATAGTGTTGCCATCTATGGTCGAGGCCGAGAACTTTTCAGACCACCCTCATATGAAGATCGAAATGTCATTAAAATAAATATTTATAATATGGTTGTAAAGTCCATAATTTTGTAAAATAAAACAAGTGACTTAAAGCAATGAACATTGTGTGCACTCTGTCTTTCACCTTTTGAGGGTACTGAGAAATGCTCTTTGCTTTGTTTGTACAGAGCATTGATAAGATCCAAACTTGATTATGGAGTCCCAAGTCTATTCTTCTGCCAGAGAGGGTTGCTAGATCTTATTTCCCATTAAGCCATCAGAATTTCAAGTGGAGCATTTTGTACCTCACCTATTCCTGGTTTGCATGTCAAGACATATGAACACTTTTGTTGCTTCAATGTTAACAGCTGTTCTGTTATGTGCAAGAAAAATAAAATCCCTGCCAGACCGCCCCATGTTGTCAAAGGGTTTCATGGCAGTCAGCAGATCGCCATGACCACCTCCTTTCTGTTTACCAGCAGGCTTTCAAAGCTCACCAATTTGAATACTCTGATTTTGTGCCTGTCTACATGGATGGTTCAAAATTAGAGAACCTAGTGGGATGTTCTGCTGAAAAATAAATTATATTTGTATAATTCCCATTAGAGTGTAGCAACTTTTCAGCTGAGCTGTATGCAGTAGAGCATGTACTGAAATACATAGGATTGCATCACTATCAAAGATGTATAATATATTCAAATTTACAAAGTTCTTTCCAGGCAGTTCAAATGTCAAGAGCTACAGAAATATCTAGTGCTTTCTCAAATCCAACATCTCCTCTCACAGTTATGGAAGCTACACTTATGTTGGATTCCAAGCCATTAAGATTAAGGAAGCAAGGCTGAGGTGAGCTCATTTCTCAAACATCCACCATCTGTCTGTACCATACACAAATTACTGGTGTATTCTCAGACAAAAAAAGGCTATCCAATGGCAGTCATCTTGGAATAGAGAGACTAATAATATTAAAGCCCCACCAAATCAAGCCTAAAATTAAATTATGACAGTCTAGTTTGTGCAAGGTTTGAACAGAGGAAATTGTTCTTTCTTGGTTCTACATAGGTCACAAACATTCCTTCCTGTTGAGGGGTGATGACATGGACTATCCATCATTCATATTTTAATTTACTCTCATAATTTTCCAAAGAATGCAGTCATTATTTTGGCCACTTTCGTAATCTGTCTGAGCCCTATACACTCAGGCAGATTTTATCAGACTGAGCAATCACCCTGGTCTTTAAATTTTTACCATATATTATACTATGCTGTTTTTTTTTTTCTTATTTATTACCTTGTGTACTTCTAAGGAATTTTTCATTTATTATTATTATTTCTATTTTTATATATAGATTTTAGACCTCTATATGCTGCTTGTTTATTATATTATATGTGTACTTGCACCTTTAAATCATTATCAATTTCCTGATGTGTACTCCCAAGGGGTGTTCAGGTTACTCTGACAACACTACATAATAAGTTTACATTATTATTAATCTCCTATCAACAATTTTCCTCCAAATCAATCTATTACTTGTGTGCACTCTAATATTCCATGCTTCTAAGGCACTTCTGACTGAATCAATCCACCTAGACTTTGGTCTTCCTCTGGATCTCTTTCCTGCTATCTTGGTATCAAACACCTGTTTTGCTAACCTTTCTTTACTCATTCTATTTAAGTGGCCATATCACCTTAGATTAGCTCTGCTGACACATTCTTGAATATTAATAATGTCTAGTTCCTTTCTAATATCTTCATTTTTAATATGATTCTGCCATTGATGCCATCAGTTCACTCCTATCTATGGTCTAGACTAGAGACCTCATATCTGTGGTCTCTAGTCTTTGATCAGATGCTTTATTTCTAACCTAACTCTCAGATCCATAGCTTAAAACTGGTTTGAACACCGTCTTGTATATTTCTAGTTTGGTGTTTTGGCTAATATCTCTCTTATTCCATATAAATTTATTCAGCTGGCTATCCACTGTACCAGCTTTGCTTATTCTGTTGTCTATTTTCAGATTTAACCTGCCATATTCACTAAAAATGTGCCTTAAATAGCTGAAATATTTTACTTGTTCTATAAGATTTCTATTAAGAATGCAGCTGAAGTTTTCTATTCTCCTGCCTATTTTCATAATTTTGGCCTTTTTATTGCTGATATTCTTGCCAAATTTGTTACAGTTGCTATTTAGTTAGTGAATCCTAGAGACTTGCACTAGATGTGTTTAGGAGTACAACCAGGGGCGGCTTGTACACAGGCACTATGGAACTGCAGCACCCCCAATTTTTCTCGATATATAAATATATATATTAATTTATTTATATTTGCTTGTAATATTTAATTTTATCATCACAATCCTATACAATTCTTCTATTTTGTATAAAAAATAATAAAAATCCATCTTGTAGCACTTAGGAGGGTGAAGGATGCTAGCAGCACTGTGTTTACCACAATGTCATATTGCTACATGCGCAAGTATATGCACATCATAGTGAGATGCGAGCTATTAGCGTAATACAGCACTGTCTGTCGTGCAGTTCAACTGTTGTTTATATGCAGTTTGCACCAGTAGTAGAGTGTTTATTGTGTTTACTCCATCTCTTTATAAATATTTGGACATTATAATTAAAGACAAAACAAATGCACTTGCGATGATTTCAACAGAGAAAAAAATTCTTCAACAGTTACAACAACATCAAGGAAAAAGTTATTGACTTTTCACTCGAAACAAAACAAGAAGAATGGATTTTATTTTTAAGTAATTTTAAATTATACTAAACTGTATAATTTTATCGATAATAAACAATATTTTTTCATGAAACAAAACAAGAAGAATATATTTAATTTTAAGTAATTTTGAATTATACCAAACGGTATAATTTTATCGATAATAAACAATATTTTTTCATGTTTAATTTTTTTAAAAATTTTTACCATCATTTTGATATTTTATCCAAACACGTATACACTGTACTTAGAGTGTGTATGTATATTTCGAAAGTTGCAGCACCTCTACGATTTCAAGCCACGAGCCGTCACTGAGTACAACATCATCTGCATAGAGCAAAGTGATTAGTTTGACATCTCCAATTCTAATATCAGGCTTGATGCTGCTTTTTTTCATAATGTGATCCATATAGATAAATAAGAGTGAAGATAATGTGCATCCTTGTCTTACCCTGATTTTACATCAAACTATCTTCCTGGATTTCCTTCAGTTCTAACTGCTAACTGACAACTTACATGTAGACTATGCATTTCTCTGGATAATGTTCCATTCACACCATATAACTGTAGTGTTTTGAAAAGCTTTTCTCTGGGCACCGCATCTTTTCCAGATCTACAAAACTTAAGTACAGATCCTTCATATTCCCATGATTTCTCAACTATTTGTCTTAAAGTGAAAATCTGATCTTGACAACCTCTATTTGACCTGAACCCAGCTTCTTCAAGTTTCTCTTCCACAATCTTTCTCAATCTCTTTTCAAGTATGCTTGCATAAATCTTACTTGACACACTTAATAAGCAAATGCCTCTGTAATTCTTACATTCAGTTTTTATTCTCGTTTTTATAGATGGGTACTATGAGAGCTCTACTCCAGTCATTGGGAATTCAACCTTCTGATCAGGACTTCTGAATTATGCAGTGTAGCCACTGCAAATCTTTTATACCCCCATACTTAAGCATTTCTGGTCGAATATCATCTACTCCAGCTTCCTTTCACACATTTCAAGTTTTTGACAACTTTTTCTACCTCAAGTATGTATGCCTCTTTGCATTCCTCTTGAAAAATTTCAAGTATGGTTCTTTCACTGCTTGGTTTGTTTAACAGTCTTTCAAAGTAATTACTGTAGACATCTAGGATATCCTTATCTTCAGTTTTCGTGTCACTTTTATCATCTCTGATTCGTTTTGCATTACTCTTTCCTCCATTTCTGAGCTTCTTCAATAGCCTCCAGAACACTTTGCCACTTTCCTTATATTTATTTTCTATATTGTCTATATTCAAAATACTATAAATTAACGATACCAAGAAATTATACACTTGGTTTAATCCTTTATCCAAGTGTAAGCAAACAGGTTTGTGCCTGAACTATTTTCAGGACTGTTGCCAAAAGGTGTGACTCCTTTTGGCAACTCATATGTAAAAATATGACTTCTGTATCACCTCTGGGTCTGGCTCCCACTGATGAGATCTCAATAAAGGTTGAAACCAGTCTGGACAGTGACCCTTCCCATAATGCATACCCATAAGCATTATCCCATAATGCTTATGTACTTTGCATTATGGGATACTAAGGCAAGTGAAGTGAAGTCATACACCTTTACCACGAGTTGCCCCAGTCCTGAAAATTGTTCAGGTGCAAACTTGTTTTTGCTTACACTTGGATAAAGAATTAAACCAAGTACATAATTTCTTGGTATCGTTAATTTATTTTCTATATTCTTACGCAAGTCTTTCCATGACTTTTGTTTTTAGCTTCTTTTACACGTAACTTAGCTCTCTCCTATATTTTTCTCTGTATTCTTTTAGGGCATGTGTCTACTTATTTGCTAGGAACTTTTGGTATGCTTTATTCTTTTCTAAGACTGCTTCTTTACCTTCTTGTGTCCACCATAATGTTCTTATTTTTCTATCCTTGGAGACAACTTCACCACATACCTCCCTAGCTAAATCTATGTCTTCTCCACAGTTTACCACTGATACTGCAAGATTAGGTTCTTGTTTTCAATTTGTTTCATTTTTTCTTTGATAATGTTTCTATAGTCAATACAATTTATTTGTAAAAGTTGCTCAACTTTAATTCTTTTAAAAACTTTCTTACATACTGTTCTTTTTAATGTGATATCCATTTTTGGCCTGCTTAGTACTAATTAATGGTCACTTCCAATTTCAAATCCTCTGTACACTCTTGTATCCTGAATGAGCATGATTATATCACCATCAACAATAATGTAGTCAATGAGGCTTTTCTTATTTGTTGTGTCTTCTCTCCATGTGAACTTGTGCACATCTTTATGTTGGAAGCACCATTAAACCAAACAAACTTTATTGACATCTAGAGTACTTCTTAGTATTTGAAATACATCCTCTTCATGCACTTCTTATAAACTTTAATCCCTTCCCATTCTCTAGGAATAAAATCGGCTTTTCCAGAAGGAAATACACTGGTTAAACACATCCATTGTGTCATCTGCATCAATCATTGAATCTCTATCTAAAGAGATTATTCATCCACAATCATACTTCTTCCTGTTACACAATGAAACAGTTTCTTGGGATTTTCTTTCAGTGACAGCACCAGTCATCTATTTCATCTATTGTTGTCTTCCTTGTTATATTAGTCACTTTCTTCATTGCCACTTCTCTTGATACTTTTTTCCATAACCTGTTTTTCATGTAAGTTCCTGTTTAACTTCTCTAGTCATCCACTTTACTCCAGATCACTTTACTTTTTCACTTGAGGTAGTATGTGATCTGCCATTGCTACTAAGAAATATTTCTTAACTAGTTCATCATATACTGCTAATATCTCTTCATTCAAATTCTTCCATCCATGGAACTGTCCCTGTTTCTAAAATTATTATAATCACTTTCCTTACAATCCCACACCAACTCCTTTCTCCTTGATACATTTTCAAGATTACCTAGTCACTCTCATCAAATGGAGGGAGAAAGGATGATGATATCTCAGTTACAATGAGATCCTCTAATGCTAGATCCAGTACTCTTGTTTCCTGTGTTCCCTCTACCATTTAACTATCTAAGATATTTGTTCTTCAAAAATTCAAGAAATTCAGTTTCCCTTTTATTGTATGCCATTTCCTCTGCTTAATTTTTATTGCTGTAGGTTAAAATCTTCCATAATGATCACTTTGTCTAACCATTTTCTCCTCATCGCCCTTTTTGTTGCCATGCTTCTAGCAACATCCTATGAAATACTCTGTCCTGCTCACCTCTCTACTTTAAACTATACACTCTCAAAACGATATTACAAATTCTCTATCCTAAAAGGGCACAACTCATCACTTGCCATAAGTAACATTCCACTACCTCATTTGCCCTACCTATTCTGCTGATGCTAAACCGTGTACTTCTATTTCTGTCAGAACCATTTCCCATCAGCCATATTTCATTAATACCAGTGATCTCTGGATATTCTGTGGCTATCCATGTGACAAACTCATACCTGTTATTCTTGATAATGTTGGCTACACAATGAAAGAATTTCTTGGGATTTTCTTTTAGTGACAGCACTAGTCACCTCTTTCATCTGTTGTTGTCTTCCTTGTTATATATGTCACTTCCTCATTGCCACTTCTCTTCATACTTTTTTCTATAACCTATTTTTCATGTAAGTTCCTGTTTAACTTCTCGCAAGTTCCTAGCATTTCTATACCTATTATTACTCTTCCCTGACTCCACAATACACTGTACAATCTTCTATCTCAAGAGCCACCATCTCCACAAGACTCTACTACCTTTCACCCTAACAATGTTAGTTTTTTCTGATGTAATACTCTTGCTTACCAGGGGACAACAATCTCCAAATGCCATTCTCTTCAAATTTCTTTTAGAATAGGTTGTCAAACATTTTGAAAAGATTTTTCTTGATTTATGAGTGGAATGAATGAATGAATAATTTAAATAGTACAAAAAAAAGTTTTACATTAAGGTCATTCTGCAGTGTTCCTTTAATATTATCTCTTTTTATTTCCAATAAAGGTAAATCACATTTGACAGTATGCAGTTGGGCATGAAGCAACTTACTGATCTGTTGGTAAACAGAATGAGCCCACTGGTTGACTTAAATGTCTCTTTAATCTTCATGCAAGTTGGAAGAATGTTAGCATCAACAGTTCATGAGAAGGACGACTCTATTTTACTAAACACTTGTTTAATAACAGTCTCTAGTTCCCAAACTTTTCTTCCATAGAAAGATATGTCTATATTTTAGGCTTTCATGTTGCTGTTCATTACTTATATATCTATCCATCTTTTTTTTTTATTTCTGTATTGATATTATTATTAATATGCAAGTTGCAAGTTTAGTAATCTCTCTCTCTCTCTCTCTCTCTCTCTCTCTCTGTGTGTGTGTGTGTGTGTGTGTGTGTGTGTGTGTGTGTGTGTGTGTGTGTGTGTGTGTGTGTGTGTGTGTGTGTGTGTGTGTGTGTTACTGTAAAAGCCCCAAAATTGTTAAATCCTAGCATTTACCATAGTGAGGTAGTACAAGTCCAAAAAAGGCTTAAACGCTTCCATTTCGGGAAGCGTTTTTACTGAACCATTTTGGTAAATGTCAGCATTTACCAACACCAATTAGTAAAAGCCTGAATAAAGTGCGAGTATAGACGGGTGCGAGCAGCTACGATCTGGAATCAGTTTAGGTTAGATTAGGTTCCAAAAACCTACTCTCGGACAAAATGTTAGATGGATCCAAAATCAGTAATATCCGTTATCACAGATATTAAAGGTGAAGAATTTTATGAACTTGGTACTAAGTTGGGTAAACCAAAAGCATTGTACACAAGAAACCAATTTACCTTGTGCAAAGAAAATTTTTTAAGCATCGAAGAAGTCGTAATGTAAGAAATAAGTGCACGTGAAGTGGTAAAAAAGCTTTCTTTAGTTGGTGGGCAAGGATTCCAAAAATGCAACTGTTCAAAGAAGTTACCACGAAGATGTATTTGTGCAAATCAGCCAATTTACTTTGTAACTCCAAATATCACAACAGTCAACCTTGCTGTAACAAATAAGTACATTGTTGAAGGAAATTGTGATTAATAAGTTACTTTTATTTCATGAACATTTTCTTATAATACATTAATTAAATGTAATAAAATAATAAAGCAGTTATGTTTATTCTGGACATTATGTTTTGAAATTTAAATTGACAAAGGTAAATTATTATAATGTAAACAAAATGGGCTTTTACCAATCGGTGTATGTAAATGCTGGCATTTACTGAAATGGAAGCATTTTTTGGACTTTTACCACCTCATTATGGTAAATGCTAGGATTTAAAAATTTTCGAGCTTTTACAGTAACATATATATGTATATTAATATTTCTATCCATCTTATTTTAATGAAATAAGATAGATAGAAATGGTGTTTATTAGAAAAGTTTAAATTTTATCAAATTAACAGTCAATATTTCTCTTTTTCTCTTGTAACACTAGCCTTGCTGGTGTTAACAGTGACCAAACAACAAATATTTAATCAATGTTAAACTCAAATCACTTACCGTATTTTCCGGTGTATAAGATGCACCCAAGAAATTTAATACAATTTTCTGGAAAAAACCTAAGCCTTAAAGTATGATTTTAAAAAAAAATGGATAAAATAATAGGTAATTTTTAATAGTAAACTGACCTTTCATAAACCTGCAAAACCCATGTGACTGTCATCTGACTCTTCTCTATCATCATTAATTTCTTATAATATAGAAATAATTTTGTCTTCATATTCTTTTGGCATTTTTTGACTGATTTTTGTTTTTGTACACATACAAAGTCCACTGCATTTCATGAAACGGTAACACCATGACGTACCACCTTTAAAATCTTCAATGTTACGCTCACAGGCTACTTTGACTGCATGTGTACGAATAATTTTTGTTGAAATGGCAATGCCATTTTGTCCATTTTCTTGCACACATTTCAGTACTTCGGTCTCTAGTTCTGGCCACTTCGCAATTTTTCCATGTTCCGTGCGCTTTTCTTTATGCAAATTGTACAAAATCTCCTTCTGACCATGCCAAGTTCTTAGCCAATGACACGCTAGAAGTCACGTGAAGGTCACGCATCAATTTGATTGCACCATTAACCGCCTACAAAGATCTTGATCTTGGAACATAATAGGGAGTGCATATGACTTTGAAAAGAGGAAACAATCTTTACCTTCATTATATGACACACCCCATTTTTAAGATGAATTTTTAAGGTAAAAAAGTGCGTCTTATACACCGGAAAATACGGTAGTTATGTTGGAAATGAAAAGCAATTTGCTTTTCTAAATCCTAAAACACACACACACACACACACATATATATATATAGGTTTTTAAGGAGGAATGTAGATATAAGAAACAGATGGGCTTTTGAATGAAGAAAATGCAAGGCAAGGACTCACAGAGAAGATGGGGAGCCTTATGAGGGGATGGTGCAGAACATTAGTAGAGTGGAAGTGAAGGAGCCCATAAAGTGGATGAAGAATGGACAATCGGTGGGCCCCGACAAGATCCCAGTGGAGACATGGAAGGCACTAGGGAAAGAGGGAATTGACTTGCTGTGGGACCTGTTAATAAAAGTTTGTCAACAGGAAAATATACCCGAAGAATGAAGGGAAAGTACTTTTGTCCCCATATACAAGAGCAAAGGGGATGCACAAGACTGTAAGAATTACAGAGGAATAAAGTTGATGTCCCACACAATGAAAATCTTAGAAAGGGTTCTTGATGATGGAAGACTGAGGAAGGAGGTGAAGATTGCAAAAGGAGCAATTTGGCTTCATGCTTGGTCAATCGATGACAGATGCTATCTTTGGGTTATGGCAGATGATGGAAAAGTTTCGAGAGAAGCAACGGGAGTTACATCTGGTATTTATTGATCTGGAGAAAGCGTATGATAGAGTGCCAAGGCAAGAAGTCCGGAGGTGTCTGAGAGAGAAGAAGGTACCAGAGAAATATGTCAGGCTGGTGCAGGAGATGTACAGAAATGTGAAGACAAGAGTTCAGACCTGCCTGGGAGAGACAGAAAGTTTTCCAGTGATAGTTGGCTTGCATCAAGGGTCAGCATTAAGTCCATTCCTGTTTAATATTGTGATGGAGGTGGTGACAGAGGAGGTGAGAGAAGACACACCTTGGATTATGTTGTATGCAGATGACATCATGCTGTGTGCAGAATCAAGAGAAGAAGTGGCAGCTTAACTGGAAAGTTGGAGGAAAGTAGTGGAAGAGAGAGAGGTATGAGACTGAGCAGAAGACAGAGTATATGTTTTGCAAAGTGGATGGCAGCCAGGAGACAGATCTGGAGCTGGCAGGAAGGTCAGTGACTTTAGATACTTAGGTTCAACAATGAAAGATGATGGTGAGGCTGAGAAGGAAGTATGATGCAGGATACAAGCAGGATGGAGGAACTGGAGAGAGATGGCTGGAGTGCTATGCGATAAGAGGGTATCAATCAATCTAAAAGGCAAAATCTACAGGACAGTAGTGAGACTAGCTATGACGTATGCTATGAAAACTGTGGCCCTGAGGAAAAATAACATCAGCAGAGATGGTGGTAGAGATGAGAATGCTTAGGTGGATGTGTGGTGTGACCAGAAAGAATCGTCTGAGAAATGACTATGTAAGGAGAATGGTGAAAGTTACGAACTTAAGAGCAAAGATACAGGAGGGAAGGTTGAGATGGTCATGTGATGAGGAGGGAGGACAAGTATGTGGGAAGAAAGGTCATGCAGATGGATGTGCAGGGGAGGAGGAAGCATAGGCGGCCAAAGAAGAGATGGAGGGAAATGGTGGAAGAGGACTTGAAGATGAAGAACTTGGATGTGGTTACAGCCCAAGACAGGAGGTTGTGGAAGAGACTCACTATAAACAGTGACCCTACTTAAGTGGGACAAGCTGCAGAAGAAGAAGAAGAAGAAGAATATATAAAATTTTAATATATTGAAAAAAATGTATATATTTAATTGTACTTAAAATATGTATAATGTGTTAAAGTGATTGCACACATACACACACACACACACACACACACACACACATATATATATATATATATATATATATATATATATATATATATATATATATATATATATAATCACTTTAACACATTATACATATTTTAAGAACAATAATTATTATTCTGGACCTACATGGAGTCATAAGACTAATTGGTGGTGGTGGTGGAAGGGGGGAAATACCCCCCCCCCTCCTCCTCATGTAAAGGATTTATAGAAAATTTCTGGGACTGAGAAGCAGATTTAATTTTAACTAATTTTTAAATCTAAGACTTCCCTTTATTTAAAATTAAAATTAATTTTTATATGATATTTTTAATTTCAGGGACAACATAGGATTAAATCTATACCTGATTCTAAGTCTCAACAACTTTCTATAGGACTTATTCCAATTGGAGAACCTTGCACTGTCACTACTACAGGTCTCAAATGGAACTTGGGTAATTTCATTTTTAAATGAGTTTTACACTGTACTGTTTGGATTACTAAGCATATTTTGTATGAGTATGAATATTCCAGTCCACATTCTAATATTGTGTTTTCTTTGTTTATTTTGATACTTAGTAAATATTGTTCTGTGATTAAAAGACAATGCTAATTGTTGATAAGATATGATTTTATAAGATTTGTGGAGTTAATTTAGACCTTTACATTCAGACATTAAACAGAGTACAACAATGTACAGAAGCTGATTTCATTTGTATGAAATTGGTTTTGAATTTTCACCTAGAAAAAAATTTTTGCTTCTGCAAAACAACGTATGGATAGATCCAGGAATGAATAAAGAGGGTACATTTTTTGCCTGACAGATGCCTTATTTTGAATACTGTAGCATTGGATTAATGCTGTTGTTTTTTTAACCTCATGCTACACTAATTTAGCGTTACAGAATTTTTGATCTTATGGGTGAATAATACCCAATAACTGCAGACTGCAGTATTATATCCATATATACAATGGATACAGTCTTTTTGTTGGAAAATCCCAGGTTTGAATCCTGTATAGGATGTGAACAACCTTTATGGGGGCTTTTCAACTGAAGATGAATTAGTTGTCTCATATGCAGATGACAGAATTTTTTTCTTCTGCAAAATAAGCAAACTGTCTAGAAAAATCCACATAATTAGCAGACATGATATATATATTCGCCTCTTAGCTTTAGTTGCTTTAGCTATCATTCAAAACTACCAATCCTCAGCCTCTTATGTTTAATACCACCTTCATGTGGTGTGGCCTGGTTTCACCAAAGGAGCTGTCATTCTGTGTATTCAGCAAGTGTCCTTCCCAATGCAGAAGGATATCTTCTTAGTTGGAGAAAATACAAGCTGGATCTGCTAGGTGTTAAATAACTTTGATCACCCAGTGAAATACCATCACCATGCATATTGAAGGCCCGAGGTAACCAATGCCATGTTTGATCTCCAGAGCAAATGTTCTGTTTATTCCTTCCTCATCTTTAACATTTAGTGCAAGTTGGAGTATTCCTGGCATGCCCTTGAAGAGCATGGGATGGTAACACATCAGGAGTGTAATCCAACTGCCACCTAAATCAGACTGTGCCTGGAGAAAAGCTGCATTGTGTGTATCAAGGGGGGGGGAGACATCAAGTCTACATGATGGCATGGAGACTGGTGCATTCTGTAAGGGCAGTATGTTTTAGTCTTTTTCTTTCCTGCTATATGTTCATACTCTTAACTTCTAAAACATAACCGTAATAAGAAAAAACAATCGTCTTCCCTCAAAAATTAAAAAACAAAAACAACTTACAATAACATATAGATATGTGCTTAATGAACATAATAATTATTATTATTACATAACACCTCCAGGGAGTCCAAAGACTCATCAAGGGAGGGCACCTACTCTACAACTCTCTGTCTCCACCAACTGCAACTGCCTTCATCATCTACGGCAACACCATCTACTTCCGATCACTACCACTAATATTTTCACAATCACAAACATCCATGCCCGCAGCAGGATGACAAACCTAAATCAGCATAATCACAAACTTAAATGATTTTCACCAAGAATTACTGACATCCTCACCTGATTTAACTTTTCAAATTACATGTGCTGTTTATACTTATGTGTTGGTTATACATACTAATAATAGACACAAAATGGCTTATAACAGGTACAACACGAAAAAAAGAAAACAAAAAAAAACATCATTTTAATCCAATATTTTACCTACAGTAACTGAAGCATTTTTTAAGAAAAAGGTTAACAAAAGCAAGTCTTTAAATATTTTGATTATCATCTGGAAGCAGTCAACCAGCCATCCTTGGTTGCATACAGAGGTCATAGTCAAAATATTTGAATGCTTCTTAGTTACTGTAGGCAAAATATTAGATTTTGCTTACAGTATTATATTCACTTTCTCCAACCTTTTTATGGCACATGTCCAGAAGTGGGCTATAGAGACAAGTAGATCTGCTAGGATCTTTAGGGATAGGAATCCAGACTGGAGGGTCTCCTAGTCTTGAGTGGTGGAATCTGTACTGGAAATCATTGATTAACTTGTGGATCTGCAAATTATGCACCACTTTAGAAGACTGAGCTGAGGGCAATAAGTCAACAGTCAGGCGTCAGATTTTTTTCTCTCTCTTTCTCTCAGGACCAAAAGTATTTTTTGGTATCTAGGATGTTGAAGAGTTTTCTGATGCTTTTCTGTTAAAAAAGTCACAAGAGGCATGAAGTGCACTGTTCCTGGTATGGATGGCAGTAATTTGCTTTGGTTATCTATGTGAATCAGTTTTGTCAGCATTTAGCTCTTTCAGTTAGATTTAGATTTATTGTGCAGTTCTTGAGGTATTAATGTAGAATGAAATTTAAGGCCATTTGTGAGATGCTGATATTTTTCTTGAGCTGCCTTGGTGCACTTGTTGAAAAGCCTTGAATTTTGGGTGTGAATTCTGAATGAAGGCCATTCACTGCAACATGAATAATTTCTAGAAGCAATTTATTCACCTGGTTAGAAGTCATCTGCTAGGTGAATATATCATTTATTCTCTTTCTCATACATAAATAACCTTCTCTCACTGACCTAAGTTGATGGGCTTTCAGGTCAGTGAGAGATAACAGCAGATGATATAACAGAGGAACACTTGCATTGGCAGAGATATCTGAAGAGAGAACACTATCCATCATTACATGTGCTGTCGATGACCAGAGAAATAATTACAATTACAAAGGGAAGAAGGCAGACCATAAGAGTGCAATTTGTTGAACAGTCCTTTATGCTAGACCTTATCAAATGCCTTGGAAATATCAGTGCAACAGCATAGACTTCTCCAAACCTTTTTATGGTGCATGTCCAGAAGTGGGTTATAGAGGCACGTAGATCTGCTGGGATCTACTTGTCTGTATTCATTTGACAAACCTTGCAATGCTCAAATCCCAAGCATCAAGATCTTCTACAACCAGCTCTGAACACTGTTTTTCCATACCATCCTTCAATGGTGTGATGGCAATCTTGTCTCCTTTATATCAGAATATGGGCTGTTTTTCTTCTCATAAAAAAATAAGGATGTTAGTTCTATTTCCCTTATCTTTGATAATACTAACCTCACCAGACAAGACAATCTTTCCTTGGGCTATTTACTTCTGGCCTTCTTTGGCACAGACATATTACATACAGCTTCCACAGCCTTAAAAAAAAATTGTAGCCTTTTCTGTTCAAGATGTTACTTTTCAGCTATTCACTCCATAAAAATCCCAAATCAGTCTGCCTTAGAATATTGTTTTCACATTTGGCATGATGCACCAAAAACTTTCCTGAAAATTCTTGATGGCATTTCAGCTAATCAGGGATTCTTTTCTGATATACACATTGGCAACTGTTTCATAGATTGTCTGTTCTCCTTTGTGCTTTTTCTGCAGATATTTTCATGGATGATGTTCCACAGAACTGGCATCTATTTCTGCTAAGCCTGCAACAAGAAGAAGGAATCAATCTGTTGGTGAGCAGCTGCCCAAAAAATTACTTCTCTCTCATCTCCCTCTCCACACATGGCATCAATTTACTTTGGGTTCTGAGACCTCTTGTGTGGGAGTGATAAAAAATAAATTGTTTACCAAATATTATGTTTGATTTTGGTACTAAAATATTCAATTTAAACCCAAATTGAAATATCTGGACAAGTTTTAGCAAAGATCCAGGATACAAAATTTTATGAAAATCCACCTAGTCAAATGGCATTGTTTTTGTAGAAACAGATAGACAAAGTGAATAGGTGCTCATGCATTGTTATGAAATGAACCTAAAATCTGGCCAGATAATATATGCCTTTGGTAGAACATAATTGTCATTAATTCTAAATCAAGCAGTACAATCATATTTCACTGCCTGGATGAAATGAACTGTAGATAATCAGAGCAACATGCAGGATCTATAGTTATCAAAATTATACAAATGTAATATTTTTTTATGATTATTTCTCCAAACATATTTAAGATATATGAATGAAATTTTGTGGGCTAAAAGTTAACCTGAAGATTATAATTACAAAAATACTGAGTACAAGCTCATTTACTGTAAAAATAAATTTATTATTTTGGGATGCTTTCATCATTAATTTTTTTACTCCATTTCAATTTCAAATATTGAAATTGGATTTTCTGAGTTGGAAAGCTTTGAAATTTGGAATACTATTTCTTCCAATTGCCATTGCACAGCAGGTCAAAATCTTTAAACATGTCTTAAAATTACATTTCAAGCATGAGGAAGAAGTAGTTGTTGTACTTCTTCAAAGTGGTTGGAGAAGGGAGAAAACACATATATGCTTGTGACTAGTACTAATGTATTGATGGTTGTTGTTGATGTATTAGAAACAAAATGTACATAGAAAGCAGAGAACCATAAACAAACTGCACTATGAATATTCACATATTATGAATGCAAAAATAGTACAATTAAAAAATGCACAAAATTGCTAATGAATTTTAATTACCAAGCACAAGTAACCGGCTTTGAAAAATAATGTAGATTTTTTGATTTGGTAGTAGTAGCCTTTCTCCCTTCCTTCTGAAATCCCTTATTTCCATCATTTAAAATAATTTACTCCATAGTGCAATTGGAAGAATAACGAGACATTGCACCTTTTCATTCTCATCATGATGAGAGGAATCTATATATGGGTTTTTCAGTTGAAGGTGAGTTAGCAAATCTCATACAGAGGTAGCCAGGTTTTATCTCCCAGAAATGCAGTTGTTTTTTTTTATCTTGTACAGGCAAATTGACCAGGAGAACACAAACAATTTACAGACAAAAAATACTATTGGTGGTGGTAGATGGTGTTATGTGTTAATGCGTGGTGATGTCCTCTTATGATGAATCCTTGGAGGTGTCACTTAATAATTTAGACAATTTTGTTTTTGTCAACATGTTACATAGACAATGGATGTTTGGTGACAGTGTATTAATTTGGTGAGATATTTTTGATGACATAATTTTCTATTAAGCTGTTATTTCAGGTTTTATGCTAAACAAAGACAAATACTGAATAAAATAAGCACGTAAACAAGAGAAAGATATTTAATTAACCAAATATTTCGGTCTGGAAATAGCAGACCATCTTCAGTGGCACTGCAAGAACAGTTTAAAAAATAAAAAAATATATATATACAAGGTGGAATACTAACAATAGATGATTTAAAAATAGAACAAGCCGCGTGATGTTATATCACTAAGTATTAAAGGGAATATTTTTAAGCAGAGACATGATTGAAATAAAGATATTAATTAATAATATTAAATAACATAAAATTAATATGAATTAATGAGTTATCCTGATTAGACTTTCCCAGATTTTTGATATAGATATACAGTCATTCCGATTTAGGTTAGGACGATGGAGTAAGGCCCCTACGCTTTCTTTGAATAAACCTTCAAATTTATAATGGGATCTATGTAAGAGGCGAGTTTTTGACCAAAGGATGTTGTGGTTAGTTTCAATCTCGTGCTGAGCCAATCCAGATTTTTCAGGTTTGTTGTGATGAATGGAGGATTGATGTTCTTGGATTCTTTTTTCAAGAGAACGTCCAGTTTGTCCAAAATAGGAGAGATCACAGTTGCAGGGAATTTGATAAACTCCAGGAAGAGACATAGTTGAGCATTTGTCTTTAGGAGAAGGAAAATGGGAAGATAATTTGTTAATAGGTGAATACGTAGCTGTTAACTCATATTTCTTCAGAATTCTTGCGATAGGTTCTGAAATCCCAGAGATGTATGGAATTGGAACTCGACGTATTGAATCTTTGTTGTTTTGTGGTGGATTATAAGAATCGAGAAGATGTTGTGTACTCATTTCGGAAAAGCCATTGAGTTTCATGTGTTGTTGGATAGTAGAAAGTTCTCTGTAGAAAAGAAGTAGAACAATTAGTTTTGGCTCTTCTGATTAGACATTTTATGATTCCTGTTTTTTTTTTTTTGACATGGATGATGGGCTGATTCTTTAAGAATATAACGACCTGTGAATGTTGGTTTCCTGTAAACTGTAGTTGTAAAAGTATTTGAAGGTGACCGGATGAGGAGAACCTCTAAAAAAGATAATTGGTTGTTTTCTTCTCTTTCCATAGTAAACTTTATACAATGATGTAAGGAATTGATACTGTTTAAAAAAGAGGGTAAGGAGTCTTTGTTGTGTGGCCATACAGTAAAGATGTCATCTATATATCTTACCCAAAAAGGATGGTTGAGGGAAAATAGATGAGAAGAGGACTTTTTCTAGATGTTCTAAATAAAAGTTGGCTGAAGCAGGAGAGAGAGAGGACTTCCCATGGCCGTAAAATTTGTTTTGACATAAGAAATATCCAGAGTGTATTACGAAATCGAATAGTTTTATAATGTCTTCTGGAAGACATTATAAAGATCTGTAGGGTTGCAATAAGACATTTTTCAATTTTTCTAAGAAATCTTAGGAGTTTTTTAGAAAGGAACTAGAGTTGCCTATGTGAGATTTCAATAATTTAGCTAGATATTTGGCTATACGGTAAGTAGGAGAATCAATACAATCTACTATTGAACGAAGAGGAAAGTCAATCTTATGTATTTTAGGAAGACCATAATATCTAGGTCTTGCAAAATGAGTTTTAAGTCTTTCAATTGTGTCTCTATCTAAACTGATGACTTCATCTAAGAGAGAATTTAATTTCTTTAGTTGTCTGTTGGTTGGATTATAATCAAGTTCTTGATATGTGGAGCGATCTCGAAGTAAAAGAGAAAGTTTTCTTCTGTAATTTGCTGAGTCCATAACTATGTTGCTTTCCCCTTGTCAGCTTTGGTGATAATGAGGTGATTGTTTTTTCTCAAGGACTGTAAAGATTTCATTTCAGAAAGAGATATGTTAGAAGGAGGAAGTTTGGCCTTAAGTAGAGAAGAAGAAGAGCATTAGCTTTATCACTAGTTAGATGACTGAGATTCCGTTCAATGTTAACTAGGAAATCTAGATATGGTATCTTATTAGGAACAACAGAAAAATCATGTCCTTTTGACAGGAATGAGGGTTTCGCTATCATTTAGAGGACGTCCGGATATATTGACAATCCAATTATCTGGAGTTTTGAAGGGCTTGAATTGTTTAGACGAAAGAGCTTCATATTTTCGGTTTAGATGTTCACTTAGTTTATTATATGCTCGTTGAGTAGAATGTTTAGCCACATTTAGAACTGTGTGTGAAAGATGTGGATACAAGTTTGTGGAAATATAGGTGTGAAGATCAGAAATATGATGACTGTGAATAGTAAGATCATGTTTAGCAGCTTTAAGTTGGTTACAGATTAACGATAAACTGGTGTTCCAGTAAATATAATGAGCTCCAGGAGATTTTAGTTTCTTTAATCTTAGCGAAATTGGGAATAATCTTGGCGCGGCATTTTTTTAAAAATTGATCTTTGCTTGTAACCTACCTTGTATAATACTTAGTGATATAACATCACACGGCTTGTTCTATTGTTAAATAATCTATTGTTAGTATTTCACCTTGTATATTTTTTTATTTTATTTTATTTTATTTTATTTTTTAAACTGTTCTTGTAGTGCCACTGAAGATGGTCTGCTATTTCCAAACCGAAATATTTGGTTAATTAAATATCTTTCTTGTGTTTACTTGCTTATATTATTCAGTCTTTATGTCACAAGTATCCTTAAAACATCAAAGACAAATACATTTATATTTGCCAGCTTTTTTTTTTTTTTTTTTTTTTTTTTTTTTTTTTTAAGGTTAACAAAGACATTCCATAATAAAGCATGATCGTAATTTTTCAAAACAGAGCTCACTCACACGTAGATATAAACAGAATCTAATGGAAGTATTCCTACCAACTGTATTTGAAACTACATAATACACAATAAATCTATGGAAAAAGTCTAGACCAGTTATGCAAAACATATTCAGATTGAAATAGAAGCCAATTATTAAGGAATTTCAGATAAGAGACCAGATAGTTTTTTTCTGTCACTACTCATTTACTGGAGTGTAGACTCGACAGTTATGCAAGTACTATGTTAATGCAACACAAGTATTCATTTCCTGTGACATTTTCTCCCAAGCTATTTGGTTGATCACTAATTACTCTTTTGTCTTCTAAAGCACTGTTAAATTGCATGCATCAAATCATCTTAAAAAGACCCCAAGGAAAATTACCATCCATTTTTACTTCAAACGCATTTTGTTAATCTTTTTTTCTCATATTTTTAAGTGACTTCCCACATTAGGTCTCTTGTCTCCCTAAATACTAATAAAGCCAAAACTTCTATCTCCATTTTTAATTGGGTAATGCCCTTACTGTTGCCATCTTTCTAACTTTTCTATAAGAACTCATTGTCAGTTGTTTTCAGTTTTAGGTCAACTATATAATTCTTCTTTCAGATTCATGTCAAAATTAAATTTTCAAAAAAATCCCCCTGCTCTTCAGGGAAATGTGTTAAGATTTCTTTCTTCACTCTAATAATGTGTTCATGCACAGCAGTCTTTGATAGGTCGTATGACCTTTTATGTGGGATGATGTTAAAAGAATTCACCACAGATGTGTACAAATTACAACTATAACTGGGAGAATGAAAATGCCTGCTTTTAATGGGGACATTCCATCTCTAATATTTTATCTTAGCCACCACAAGGAGACATTCTATTTTATACCCAGAGTTTCATTGACATAGTGAGTTTTGTTATGCCACGTGAAAAACTTTACCTGGTACAATAAATGTACAAGTAATTAGTGCTGCTATGTAAAAATAATAATAAAAAAATTGAATATAAGAACACATCTCAATTAGATAATATAATTTAAGTTATGGTTTCCTATGTATTGACTATATATTTTTTTTCCAGATAATCACATCTTGCAATTTGGTGGACTCATCAGCACTTCCAATACATATGACAATGACTGTGACACAGTTACAGTAACAACAGATAAAGACATTCTGTGGACTATGGAAATATGTTTAAAACCTTATTCAAAAGAGTAAATGTCAAAGAAATTCAAAATCTAATATTTTTGTTAGATTTCAGATTAACCAATTCATATTGAAATATATGGAAATCTGTGATGTTTTTTTTTGATGATTTAGAATTTTTTTTTCTTTGCCAGTTATATATAGAACTGAAAAAAAAAAAAAAATGCTATATACAGTGTGATATGAAGGTTGAAGTTTATTTTCTTGAGGTAATATTTTTAGGAAAGTATATATATATATTTTTTTTTCCTGCCCACCTTTTATTTCATAAAGGTTGTATATATTGTAAATAACTTTATTAGGTCCAGATACTTTAAAATAATTTTTTACAAAAGTAATATAAAAATGGTTTCAAAGGTAAGAGCTTCTGAAGATTTAACTTCATTTAATATTACAATATACATAATTTGTTTATAGAAGTCACATTTTTGCTGAAGATTCTATATAGGATAGAGTATGTTGTATCTCTGAATTGTGAGGGTCTTTTTTTTTTATTTTAAATTATATTCATCATATGTGGAATATTGGGGTGAACATTAGTCAACTCCTTTAATACATTAAACAAGAATTCTGTTAAAACTTGCTCATCTTTTCCCCCCTCCCCATTAATTCATGATCAAGATATATTTTGCCAGATGTCTGCTGAACTAGTCAAGTAATCATTAGGTTACCAATATGTTATGTTTTTAATGTTGCATCAAATGCTGTTACAAATGGCCGTATAAATTATTGATGTTCTTTCTTTCTTTAAAACAAACTATTCCTCTTGGCTCTTAGTTTGCCATATGATTGTACAGTATCATGTTTAAAGGAGAAAGGAATAAAATAAAATTCACTGCAAATTCTTTTAAAGCAGGGTTCACTATGATCCCCTGAAAAGTTGTGGGTGCTCAAAAAGTGATTGTGAATTTTTTAAGAAAATTGTTTGAACTTATTTAATAGGTGAAACATTTAAGGCATAAACCTTTGCCTTGTTGCACGCAGCTCCCCCTGTGTTTGGGGGTAGGAGTTGAGAGAAGTTGATCAAAAGGGATATATATGCAACTCATTGAGAGAAGTAGTTATTTTTGCCTAAGTGCTTATTATAAATGATTGTTTTTATATATTTCAGAAAAATATACAAAAGGATCAATAGCTGTGATAAATTTGTTATTAATATAGAACTTGCAATAAACTGAGTTATTTTGTTGGAAGGCATTTTTCATTTAAAAAAGAAATCCAAAGCAGACCAATTTGAAACACTACACTTTGCTACGCTTTGTTTGGCCTGACTTTCTTTTGTCTTATTTTATAAGAAATTCATTCTGATATATCTCATGGAAAATTTGTTATAGTCTTTCTCCGACAAGCAGTGTTCTGTGAGATGAGAATTTTAGAGGGGGGGGGGGGGGAACTGCAAGAGATCATTTACTTCAACAGGACAAGGAGATGCTAACATATCATCCTTAGTAGCAGATGCCACACACACCTGTTATTCAAATAAGTCATTATTTTTTACTAGATATTAACCACATTGTTATATGGTTAATTGTGTTAAGCGGTGTTGTTTAGTCAACTACTATTGCGTGATTTATGGCACCAATGTGTACGAGAAAAAATGGCAACCAAGACATCTAAGTTGACTGATATCAATGTGTGGGATTTAGGGCAACGTAGCATATGTTTAATGTATTCATTGCTGAGAGTGAATAGTTTGCGGTACGAGAGTGAGAATGGTGAAAATATTTGTCAGAAATGTTTCATAAGTGAGTATAAAAAATACAAGTCGTGTCAGGAGAAAAGAAAGAAGTGAATGATATTATGGATATAAAAGCAGGATTGTTCAAGTGTAGCAGAAGCAGTGAATGATAGTGCACGAAATATGAGAGTTTGAAGGAAGTGGTTGAAAGTAATAATGTGAGGGATGAAATACTAGCATGAAAAGAAATTGCACACTTATATGGACTCCTTCACTGGACAAAATGTGAGCTCCAGCAACTAGAGAAATGATTGCCATATGGTACAGAAGGACAGAGAATGAAAGAGTGAATGTGCATTGAACTGGGAGAAAAGATAGTACTGGATTGGGATTTGATGATAATAGGTATATTTAATTAGAAAGTGACGAAAGCATGTTAGCGAAGCTTTAAATTTGCAAAAGAAAGAAGCGAACAAATTGTTTTGGGAAGCACCAATGATTGAAAGGTGAGAAACATGCAAGAGTTGTTGGAAGTAAGAAAGTAAAGATTATGAGTTTGCTGCTTCGGTATGATAGGGTAGAATTAAGAAGGGCCATGATTGTCAATAAGAAGATAGATTATAGATATGTGGAGTGAATTTGATGGACGTAAGGACCTGTATAAGCCTGACAGATTCCACTTAAAATGATTTTGGAGTTAGGTGCTTGGAGAGAGTGTTGTTCAGGGAGAGGTGCAAAACCAGGTAAACTAGAGATGTTGGGGGGGAGCATGTGTCTTCTCATTCCTGAGATAGATAAGTATGAGTGCAGGAATGATTATGAAGTGCTGAGTGCAGTTTCCCAGGTTTTGAATGGGCAAGTAATGACATTATGTAAGAGTAACTATGGGATCAAGGAGGATGTTGAAATGCATGTACATGAATGCCTGTGAGAAATAAATGAGAGGAGTTTTAACATTTGCCGACTCAACTTGGCCAAATATTATTGGCATCCATGAGACCAGGTTGTCAGAGAATAATGTAATTACAGGGATAGAAAGTAATGGATATTGTATTTTCAGAGAAGATAAAAGAAATAGAGGAGTTGGGAGGGGGGGGGGTATTACTTGATGATGGCTGAAGAACTTCAACCATCATCAGTAATCATCCAACAAAAATAGATGTTAAGGAAATCCTGTAGATCTAATGGAAGTCACTCATTTGAGGCTGTCTGGTGTGAAATAGAGACCAATAGGACACACTGTATTGTTGGTTGCTGTTAGAGACCTGGCGATCCAGAAGAAAATGTGGACAACATGCACCGGAAGAGTAGCACGAGTGTAGGCTGAGCAATTATCATGGGAGATTTCAATCATCATCATCATACGTATCAAGGATTTAGGCCTAGCATGGCCTGTTCAGGCCTAAGAAGTCATCGTTGAATCGTTTAAGAGGATGTCCTGGTTTTCTTTTTCCTAATGGCTTGTACTTTAAGGCTTGTTTTGGTAATCTTTCTGTTTTCATTCTTTGAACGTGTTCCATCCATTTGTTTATATTTTTTAATTTTTTTTATTATTGGTTCTTGGTTTAATTCTTTCATAATATCTTTGTTTCTTTTGTGATCAAATAGGGTATACTTTGCAGTTTTTCTCATAAACTTCATTTCTGCTGTTGTTAATCTTTGTCTTATTGTCCAGATTTTGTTTTTATACAATAAGACTGGTAGGGCTAATGTATTGTATACTTTTAGTCTGGTTTGTTTTTGAACTAGGTTTGATTTAAATATAGAGTTAATTACCTGTTATTTTTTAAATATTTTGCAATTTTTACGTTTATATCTTTTTCATTTTCATATGTGATCATACATCCTAGGTAGTTAAATGAATTCACCTGTTCTAAGATCTTGTTATCTATTACTATTTTAGTTCTTGCTGAATCTTGTCCTTTAAAGGCCATAGTTTTTGATTTTTTCCATTGATATTATCATACCATAATCTTTGGATATCTCATTTAGATTTAAAATAGCTTTCTGTAAGTTATCTTCAGAATTTGTAATTATTATTTGGTCATCAGCAAAGAGAAGAGTATTTAAGTTAACTGTAGGTGAAAGTTTAATTCCTTGATGTAAATTTTTACTCCATTTTATTATTATTTCATTTAAGTAGATATTAAAAAGTTGCTGAAAGGGGACATCCCTGTCAGACCCCTTGGTTTATCTCTCTGGTATATGATAGCTCATGATTTAATCTTATTTGTATTTGATTATTTTCATATATACTTGTGACAGCTTTTAGGATATTATTTGGTATTTGTCTTTCTTTTAATATGTTAAATAATATATTTCTTTTAACTTTGTCAAATGCTTTTTCAAAGTCAATAAATGCAATATGTGTTTCTAAATTATATTCTTTTCTTTTCTCTATTATTAATTTTAGGCAAAAGGCTGGGTCTATACATGATCGTCCTTTTCTAAATCCATTCTGTACTTCTAGAATAAAGTTTTCGGAATATTTCATTAGTTTGTTATTTAAGATTCTGCTATATATTTTGTAACAGGAATTTAGTATACTGATACCTCTATAGTTTTTAGGGTCATCTCTATTACCTTTCTTAAAGAATCACAATTGCTTTTTTCCATTCTATTGGGGGGATACCAGTTGAGTAAATTTTATTTAAAAATAATAAGTCTTTCTTTGAATCTTGTTCCTGTATATTTATATAGTTCTGAACCTAGCTTATCTTCTCCAGGTGATTTTCCGTTTCTTGTTTCTTTCAGGCTGATTTCTAATTCTTCAGTTATTTCCTTTTCATTAATTGTTTGCCAGCTGATTTGTCTGTCCACAGTTCTGTGTAGTAATTTAGAAATTCTTCTAATTTCAATTCAGTGTTTAGTTTTATGTTTTCTTTGGTATCTGCATTTAAGTGTTTCAAAATCTTATATACATTGGGTCTTATTTTATATAAATCATGTTCTAAATTAGAAACAAATTTATTCCATGATTCTCTGTCTTTTTCTGACTTCTCTTTTAGCTATGGCTCTTATTCTTTTATATTCTATTTCATCTTCTAATCTTTTACTGCTTAACCATTTGTGATAGGCTTCTTTTTTCTTTTTGATTATTTCTTTGATTGTATCATCCCAGATCTTCAGTTTTTTCTTTTATTGAATTTTTTGGCCTTTCCTCAGCTTTCATTTGCTGCTGCATTTAGTATCGTTTTTATATTAAGCCATTCTATTTCTATTTCTTCATTTTGTTTTATTTTATCTAGATATTGGTTATTATCTATATCTAGATATTATATAGATTGAAATTGGAGATATAGATTGGAAGGAGGAAAGGGCACATGGCAAAAGAGAAATGGAATTTATAATTACTAAGGGATAATTACCTGAAACAGCACATGATGGAAGGGACCAGGAGTTTGAGCGTGTTGGACCTGGTAATAGCAGCAGAAGATCTATCTATAACTGCAAGAGTAACTCTACCTCTGATCAGGAAAAGTGACCATGCAGTCTTGTCCTGGGAGGTTGCTCAACATGTGGAAATTTCAGTCAAGAAAGGATTTATGCAGACCTACAAAGCTGGTGATTATGACAAAATTAGGAGGCAACTTGGATTAGTGCCATGCATAAGAAAATACATGGAATCAATGTCATTAGTGCATGAGAAGTGGTCAAGGATTGTTTGAGCATGTTGGTATTAGAGTGCACACCCAGGATCAGGAGGATAAACCGAGTAGAGATTAAGTAGACTAGTGACTAGCATATAAAGCAGGAGCTGCAAAAAAAAAAAATAAAGCATTGTGGAAGGAATATAAAGAACAAGGTGATTAGCATATCCATGAGCAGCATAAAGCACAAGCAAGAAAGGGTAAGTAGTATAGTAAGGAAGACTAAATCAGATTTTGAGAGAAAATTAGCTAAGCAGGACAAAGTAAATCCAAAACAGTTTTTTTTCACTATATAACAAGTAAGAGAAAGAATGATTATGGAAAGATAATTTTACTGGAAAAGTGACTGAAGCAGAAAAAAATAGTTCAGTTACTAAGTCATCATTTTGCAAAGGTATAGCATCCAGCTGGTGACTTTGTGGTTACTGAGGTGACAGACTGATATGAGTATCGAGGGAGATGAACTGGTGGTACTCAGTATATTAAAAAATATCAATGTGAATACAGCAATTGACCTGGACAGTATGTCATCTCGTGCTCTACAAGAATGTGCATGTGAACTCAGTACCTCTGACAACTTGTTTAATCTAAGTCTCAGCTCTGATAAGCTTTCTAATTCTCTCTCTCTCTTTTGAGAGAGAGAAGCAAATTACAGACCAGTTAGTATCTCTGGAGTGGTGGTTTAAATTATTGGAAAAGTTGATTAAAAGTAAAATTTAGGAACACGATACTTTATAAAGGGACAGCATAATTTGCAAAAGCATTTGACAGAATATCACATGGAAAATTATTACATAAGTGGGAGCAAATGGATACGAGGTGGTTTGGTATGGATGGGGGAGGAGTGGCTGATAGACGTCAGAGGGAGGTGCATGCTGGAGTGGAATCAAGGCAAATTAGGGTGGCTAGTCGAGTGTCCCAGGACCACCACTGTTTAATTTGTACATTAATGATATATATTTGTACATTAATGATATATAGTGGAAGATTTGAGGGGGGAGGGCATTTAATTGTTTGCTGATAATGCAAAACTCGGGAGTGAAATAGTTTATGTAGATATCTTACGAGATTTAAATAAATTGGCAGTGTGGGCAAATGACAATGGGTGTCAATAATTGTAAGGTAATACACTTTGGGATTAACAAATTACGTACTTCGTATCATATTGATGAGGCTAGGGATCTGGGGATGATGGTGGAGAGAGATTTGAAATTCAAAGGGCATTTTGGAATTGGCAAAATAGCTGACCATTACTTGAATGCTAAAGAGCATTGACAAGTAAAGATAAGGTGGTTATTATTCCTCTATAATTCGGCTACACGTCGACTAATATGCACTGATTTGGTCACCTGCATTTCTTGGAGATCAGAAGGTTGTGGAGAGGATTCAGAGATGAGTGAGCAAACTGGTGACAGGTCTGTGGATTGTTCTCCATGAGGATAGATTGAGAATTATATGGGTTGCAAAGGAAAGGCGATATGATATAAACTTATAAATTACTAAAGGAATACTATAAGATTGACACAGAAGAAATTTTTCAATACATGAGGGGTAGGGGGAAAACACACTTGGAAGTTGTTTAAGAGTGGTTAGTAAGGGTGTGGTGAATGAGTTGCCAGAGGTAGTTGTGAGCATCCCAACAGTGAATGGGTTTAAGATATATAATAGGTATTATGTTAATGAATGGAATGTGTCTTGCGTGATGAATCTTTCAACTCGCTGGAGTGCCCATATAAATAATTCCTTCTGTATTAATCTGGTAAAATCCCTTAATTTGAAGGCCTCCATCATATCACCTCTTTTCCTCCCATCCAGACTCTGCAACCTACATTCTTTCAACTGCTTTGCATAAACAACACTGCAAAGTTCCAATATCAATTTGGTCATTCACCTCTAGTGTTTCCACATTACAGTTAAAACTAGGTGACTAAATTTGAGCATAGTAGTTCCTGTGTGATTTAATGTCTTATCTTATACAGAAGCACTACCTTATCCCTACATATTAATGTAATTATCATAGCTGCAGTACATACAGTGTACCCTCGGAACTTTAGTTCACTGTCTACCACCTCAAGATCCCGAATCTCAGCCCCACCAATGTAATATGTAGCTTTATATCTGTACTACAAAGTGGGATTTGTCCCACTCAATTGTCTTCACCAGGGGTTCTCAAACTTTTTAAATTTTGTACCACATAAATAAGAATCAAAAAATATATGTACCACCATAAAAGCATTTCCCGATTAAAAGCAATACATCCCAAATGGAGTGTTTATAATCAAAGAATAAAACATTTAAAATTTATATTATTTATTTATATTCGTAAATGAAACTTTTACATTATAATGAAATATAGTAAATGGTGGGTAATAAATACATTTTTCTGAACATTTAAATATTTTGTGTAAAAATTGTACCACCAAAAATAATGTAATGTATCACAGTTTGAGAAACGATGGTCTACACTAAAAGTATTTGAATCCTCCTGTAGAAAATTAACATCAGCAACACTCCTGATAATTCTACCTATCTTTGAATTGTCAAGCAAACATATAAAGTAATGTACCATATAAAATAATGTAAGATCCCCAGTCAGTTCACATGAAAGATCTAACAAGTTAAAACAGTAGGGATCAAAAAACACATTCCACACTGGTCACCTTCCTTTTTTGAAATACTGCTCCATCATAAATAATTTTATCATTCTGAAAGCCAATCTTCAATCTCATCTGTAGCTTATACACTAACTTGCCAGGTGCTAATCTCTATCAAATGCCTTTGCAAAGTCCAAGAATATTGTATTATTGAATTTCCCTTATCCATATAGGCAGTCAAAAGCTCATTTCCAGTATGGCTAATCTGCTACTTGTGTGTTTTCTCTGGCATGTTATGCAAGATGTGAAACCTCATTTCAAGAGGTAAATTCTGTCTTCATCTGTAACTTGTAAGTTCTCAGTCACTGGTGAACTTGGCTTTCCAAATGAAGGGCAAACTCAAGTTGTTTTAATGATTTTTTATCTTTATTTAATACTTATTTTTTATGCACCAATTTGGAACACTATATGCAGAGCATTTGGAAGAATCATGAATAACATTGATGTATGGTCAGTTCTCACTATAACTATTAAGAAATCCCATAGGATCAATATTATGCTATAAGATATTTAATGAATCATTTCTTTGTACCCTGAGTTCAATAGTCATAGCTGACAGTATTTAGTTAACAGAGATAGAATCACAGGATTTTCTCTCAGCATTGTAGCACCTCACCAAATTTTATGGGTTTTTCATTATTTCTTTGCAAGTGTATGCCTAATAGCCTAGCAAACATCAAGGAAGTAGTACTTGTTTTCTTTCAAGCATTTTATGGCACATGTGTGATGGAATTGTAAACTCATTGACATAGTTTAGTCATATTCTTCACCAGCATTTATGCTGGTGAAGAATATGAGTAATAAGTAATAATTCTTCTGGCTGCACTATTATTCAAAAGCATAAAGTGTCATAAAATTATCTTTATATTATTACCCTGTTCAAGAGAGATCTGTATCTGAATTTGTGATGAGTTTTTATAGTCTTCCAACTAGGGTTAAGTTAGCTGATCTATTTCTTCCTAAGTTTTTCCTTGTAAACATGTGATTAACAGATATTAAAAGGGACATTCCAAAGTAAATCACTGATAGCTCCACCATCCAAAAAGAGATGCCAGTGAAATTAAAAAAAGTTTTAAATCTACTTTATTTTCATACACTGCTTCTCAACATTATCTCCTTCCTTTCTGACACATTTTCTCCACTGCATAATTTTTTTCAAGGCCACCACAATAATTTTCTCTGGCTAACCGTTTTCAAAATGGATCTATCTTCATTTTAGTAAACTACCTGAAGTCCAATGAGCCAAGTCCAGCCTGTAAGGTGGATGGGTATTCGATTTCGGATGTGATTTTATTGGACTATAATTACTTTATCCCAGTTCTGTAAAGATCAGCTGACCAATACTAATCCAGTCTTTGGTTTCACTACTAGTAATCACTGATTTTCACAGATAACTGCTCAGCTTTCTGCTTATGGAAAGGATAGTTGCAATTTTTGGCTATCCATTTCATGAATGGCAACATTGTTTTTTTGTGACCAACAATATACAGTACTCAATTTCTGTTGCTTAATTATAAAACCTTGTAATTGGCAGTGAATTTCAATAGCACTTACAAGCTTTGATTAGGTTAAAATAAGTTTCTTTCGAGCCCACTCATACGTTAAGTGCTGTGCATGCAGTTACTTTCAGATATGAACAAGTAGGTATCTATTACTTTCAGAATGCTCCTCGTAGATACCTGCATGGAGCAAAATTTTTTAGCCAAATCCTGTTATACTACCTGAAGCACAAACTTCAGGCAGTATAACAACTAGGTTTAATGTATAAACTACCATTTATAGATTTAATGCATTAGCATTGAGGAATGAAAAAGAACATTAGTTTGATTCAGTGTTTCATCACTGAACCATTACCAGAAGTACAACACAAGACTAGCATGCATACAGCCTTAAAATTATTTTCTATATTTTGATTTGACCATAATGTTTATGTAGCTCTTTTGGATATAGTCAACATTTCATCAGTAAAGTTTAATGAAACATGAAGGAATCCCAATCTTATCTTATCTCGATCTAAGTTTTGATTCCCCAACAAATTACAAGAATGGGGAGTGTTTTAGCTGAGGTGAGAGAATAGTGAAACACACTCTTTTTTTTTTTAATAACTGCTCATTAAAATTTTCAGTTGAAATGGAGATAATCTGAATCTTAAATATTTGGGGTATTTTATATGCTGCATATCAGGCTTTCTTATGGTAGTGTTGGTACTGAAATCATGGAAGCTGTGTTTTGACTTTACTGTTCATTTGTGCATCTAAGATTTTATTTAATGAGAGGCAAGATGGAAGATGGCCTTGCGTTAATGGAAAATGCCATTAAATAACACGAATGCTTTTCAGATGTTTAATTGTTCTTACTCTTCATAGTTGAAAGGACTCAAGAGCTCGATATTTAGCTCCACAAAGTGTTCAATTTCAGAAACTGTCACTTTGAGATTTTAGATCACAGGGACTGTTTGAACCATTACACTAAGTAGTAAAACAGAATGTACAAACATGGAAATTTCAAATAGTACAGCCACAATATCTCAGGTACTAACTAATAAAAGCACAGCCCAAGAAGATTGAATCCAAACATGTCAAGCTTGTTGTATCACCTTCCTTTACTTTCTCTGGGAATCTAAACAGTTGTCCATCTGTCATCCTACTTACATGACCAGTCAAGTTCCACTTTGGCGTTGTGAATAAGAATTTTTGCAACATGTCTAAATTTATTTTCTATCCTCTTTTTAATTCCTAAAATAGTTTTTTTGATTCCTTTTTTTTTGGCATGCTTTAAGTTTTTGCTTGTCTTCTTTTGTCGGGGACCAAGTTTGCATACCATGTCACACTTTAATCGAATCCATCAGTTTTTTAAGAGATGGGCAAATCATCCCTCACCCAATCTCCAGTAATTATTCCATGCTTTTGTGACAAACTAGGTCTAGTTTATTGTTGAAGATTATTATGGTGATACAATCCAACAAGATAGCAATTTGAACTCGGTCACAAGGTTTTTCTGAAATTCATTTCAGGTTATACTAGTTTTGCTTGTGCTGTTCATTTATCATCTACAAATCAAAGATTAATTTCTTTCCTACTGATACTTTTGTTAATTCAATAGTTTTCTGAATGCATATTGAAGTGTAGCAGTAAACTTTTCATTGGAAAATAATCTCCCTTTCTTTCTGTGCAAACAGGCACTTGACTTTTGCTTAAATATTTTTGAATTAGTTTGATATTTAACATTTACACCTAGTTTCAGGAGAACATACCATGGAATTAGTCAAATGCTTTGGTATAGTTGATAAAAGTAACATACAGATTTGTTATTCATATTTTTCAATAATTTATTTATTGTATGCAAGTGATCTGTTGTGGAAAAGTTTCTAAATCCTACTTGTTTGTATGACTGTAGCATCTAGCTGAGCTGAAATTATTTTAAATAACTAATGAATACTTAGTTATAAGAAACAAGACTGATTTAAAGCTATATATATAGTTTTATTTGTGTAAAGGGATCATCTTTGATTTTAATCACTGGTCTGGAATGGATTCACTAATAATAATATGAGTAGGTAACAATTCTTTCAGTCCAAACTTAAGACTTCAACATTCATTTCATTTTCCACGGGAATCTTCCCTGTTATTTGTGCACCTCCCCATCCAAACCAGACCTTCAGACTGAGAATGCTTAGCCATTACTTTGCTGGGTTTTAGACAATCCTGATAAACAAGTAGTGGAAATTTTTCTTAATTTTGTGTACTGAAAAAGAAAATATGCAAATGGACACAGATAATCACGATTTATTTTTCTACAATATACTATTTCCAAATATTATTTTCAAGTACAAAGAACATGTAGAAGTTTAGTAAGAATAAACACAAAAGAAAAAAAATAACATATATATATATATATATGAAGGAAGTTGCAAATTGGAACAGATCAGCTCAAACTGTACAATGAACATTCATGTTAATTTGCTTCATGTATATAATTCTACTATACCACATAAAATGCTGTAATGCAGCAGAACCCTTTAACTCATGAAAATAAAAATCTTTTCCTTATATCTTGCTAAGCTGGTATTTTACAGTTATAATTAGAATAACATGGATTTTTGTAAAACAGCATCAAAACATGAAGGTTAACATATGTGGGAAACAATACAGTAAGGCATTTAAAAAAAATAAATTATACACTTTATAAAAGTTTAATAAATAGTTTCAGATCACGATTGCCATTCTTTCTTTGGCCTTTAACTTTATGCAATAAATATACAGCCATCTTTCTTTGGCAACAGAAATGAGCAATTATCATTCAGGCAAGACCTACATCGAAAAAGCAGTTACTAAACATACAAATAAACTATATACATTTCTTATTAATCTCAATTGTTCTTCCATCTGGACTAACAGATGAAAGACAACATTCAAAAGATCTATACTAATTTAACTTTTTCTATATGGCTAGAAATTTTGCAACATTATTCTTTATATATTATAATCTTTGACTAGGACTCCTGAACAGTGACAAGCTGCCTACTATTTACTACAAATTTGACTGAAGTTATTCTTCAATACTAGCAGTCTCCAGGATAGCTTCAAAAGAGAAGGGAGTAAACATGTATCCTGTTCCTCCATAAAATTTACTTTGAAATTCAACCCTGTAAGATAACAATCAAAATGCAATATAAGCACAATGAAGCAAAATTCAACTATTGGTAAAATTAAAATTTTGGATGTTTTCAAACTGTACTCCAAGGTTACAAAAAAAAAAAAAAAAGCTAGTAAACAGTGCTTTAACTTTTGTCGAAATAAAAGAGTAACAAATTCTGTTTCTATGAAAGGCGATACAAAAATCCAAGATAGCTTTCATTCATTTCTAGTGTCACAAATATTTATCGTATTCTGCAGATTCCTTTTATAATTTATCTGTTCACATCACAAATAGTGGCTGGACAAACTGTTGTATAGATAAGTTAGAGAAAACTATACTGCACAAAATTTACATCCAAGTCTTTTTGACCAAAGGGTACCCATCATTCTTCTGACAGCACTACTAAAACATGTGGATTTGTACCATACTGAACTTGCTAGCAAGCCATATTTTTCCTTAGGCAATTGTAAATTTAATTTTGGCCATCAGTTAAGTAGCTTTGAGACCATGTGGCACAAAGGCAGAGATCATTTATATACTTTGGCCAGATAGCATGGTTGATGTTTTAAACAACTGCCATCTCTCTTTCTCTCTCTCTATATATAGGAAATAATACCTTCACTATGTTTTGAACTTGCTTCATTTTTAGCAGTCTGTAGTGTATATCTTTAGTGTTACAAGAGATAACCAGCCGCATTTTCGGAACATTAAAAAAATATGGATTATACATAAACCTACAAAAAAACAAAAACAATGATAACCTTAAAATCAGACATTGAATTCTTAAAGATACAAATTGGCAAACAAATTGAGAATGTAAACAAGTTCACTTATCTAGGAAGCATGGTGAGTCAAGATGGTCATTCAAAAACTGACATTAAATACCAAATTGCTAAGGCAATTGTGGCTTGCTCTACAGAAGTTAAAACCATTGTGGGGAGATAACAGTAGCAATCACAACCAGACTAAGACTAATTGACACCTTGGTGAATTCTATCCTCTTGTATGGTTTTGAGGCCTGGACTTTATTGAGAGAAGATGAGAGGAGACTCCTGTCTTTTGAAATGAAAACTTACAGAAGACTTTTGAGAATTCCCTATACTGCTCATGAAATCAATGAAAATGTCCAAAAACTGACTGATTCAATAGACGAGAGAAAAAGGGAAAATATTCTGACAGTCATCAGAAGACAGATGAAATGGTTCGGACATGTGGAGAGGGCTAATGGCATTCCAAAGCAAGCACTAGAAGGAATTGTTCCAGGACCAAAGGTTAGGGGCCAACCCCGATTAAAATGGACTGATTACATTAAAAAATGGATAAATTCCTCCCTTTCTTAACTGACATAAAAAAAAAAACAGACTGAGATGATTGGAGGAGGCTAACAAAGAATATCACCTACTAGCCACAAATGACCCAATGGTCCATTTAGGATTACAGGAGAGAAGAGTGCGTATATCTGCATTGTTAACTAAGTTCTGTAGGAATATTATAAAATGTATTTTGGAATTTTTCTAGAAAATTTTTAATTTATTTAAATTGTTTTTTAAACATAAAAATTGTTTACTATAATCAATAATAATAAGAATAACTGCAGTCTGCTTTATGGCTGCTTTCCTTAAAGATTCTGTCCCTACTTGGGAAGATTTTTTAATAGTACCATTTCAATTCTTACATTATTAACTTCATCATCTTAGAAAAACCTTGTTTAATTAAAAACTTCACTTATTGTCCATATAAGACATTCTGCTATTAAGTTTCACAATCTATAGCACAGTATTTAGTTAACAAAGCTTAATGGAACAGAGGAAACCCCAATATTATCCACTCTCAAGGCTCCTTTTCCAAAAAAAAAATCATCTCAAATGAGTCAGTCTTCAGACTTATCAGACTGAAGGGGCCAACAACAGAACACTTTGCCTCCTATTCAAGTGACTGTCAAAGCTTCTGATCTCTTAGCTACCTGTCATACCTTCGCCCTTCCACATAATTCAGATGGTACCGTTATCACCCACAGAAAGGTGGCATTAGTTTTCTTCAAACAACTCTTGTATGTGTGGCTAAGCCAAATCACCTCCCACTATGCCAAGAGCAACTCATACCCCCCCACCCTCCAGAAAGACATCAAAATTCTTAATAGTTTGACTAGTTCAGACACCCCCCCCCCCTATGCTCAAGAATTAGCACCCGTTCTTTAAGATTTGTATACAAGCTGTTATTCAGCTGACATTTATTGAATGGCATGGAAGTATGCCCCTCCCTCCCATCCTCCAAAACAAGGTCAGCCAGTACTATTATGCCAATGTCCTTATATCAGTTCTTTCAAAAAACAATGAGAAGGTCAGCTACTACTTGATTAACATTCCTATTAGTGATACTGTTGCTGCTTGAATTACAGGGGTCAGCTTACATTTTCAACAATTGTCTGCCTGGTTAGCTGAGTGGATAGAATCTCTGATCTTCAATGAACAGGATCCTGGGGCGTGGGCATTAGTGAATGTTTTTAAAGGTAGAAAATGAATTTCATCACCTGTTTTCGACCAGGTGATGAAAATCTGAACTGGCTTAAAAATAGAAAAAAAAAAAGGTCAATTATATTTGCCAAGAAATTGCATTCTTGTTAAAACCTTTACCCACGCATAAGAAAATAAAGTTTACATGTGAAGTATTTTCACAACTAGGTTATTTGTATAACAGAGGCTGTTGACTTCAGTATCCCACAATGCAAAGTACACTTACTGTATATGAGAAGGTCACCACCTAGACCAGTTTCAACCTTCATTGACATCTGATCAGTGGAAAGATCCAGAGCACCATGGATTACATTAGTCCATAGTGCTAATGTATATATTAAGTTAACCTTTCATGGATGAATACAGTAAAACCCCGAAGTTAAGCGGTAGGTGGGACCAACAAAAAGCACATAAGTCGAATTCGCGTAACTCGGGGTATAATTTTGCATGTCATTTATATATATACAAACATACAATTGGGACCAAAGGTTTACAAAAACACCTATATTTTTTAAGAAATATAATCATAATTGTAGTTTTTCGTACATAAAAAAAAGTTATTTCGATGTCAATGGCTTCATAAAATCTAATAGATTCGTCTGACGGCATAATGTCTTTTTCTTGTCACGCAAAATTTCTTCATAGCAAGCTAATGATTTTTTTATTCCTTGCCTTGTGGCTACAATTCGTTCCTCGTTAGAATCTATGTCCTCCAAAATCTGTAAACCTTTCTTTTATGATTGTTCTTACTGTGGATTCCTGTAGATCGAACTTCTTTGCTAGCTCACAAATTTTCATTCGGCCTTCAAAATCCTTAATAATGTTGAGTTTTGTTTCCAAAGTCAATGTTTTTCTTTTCTTGCTAGCAGTAGAAGAATCTGACTTGCTTCTTTTGGATGACATTATTATTTTTTATATGATAAAATTTTTATCAAGAACATAATATTAAACAATCACAAGGTTTGTAGACTATAAAAATCGTGTATGAATGGAGACCACGTGAAACACGTCAGTGCTTGTTCACAGCATGTGCAACACTGGCAAATGCGGCCGGCGCCTGAAAGATACGACTAGTGGTGAGGCATGAAGCGGGATGGGAATACGTACATATAAGAAACCGTGCAACTCCGGATTCGCGTAAGTCAGGGTATGACTGTATAAGGAAACATAACCAAAGTAAAAACTTTAATAAATTAAAAATTACATATATTTCATTTTATTCCAATCATAACCTTCAGTATGAAGAGAAAGACAAATATGAATTAAAAAGATTTAAAAAAAAAAAGTAGCGACAATGAAAATCTCTTATATGCAGTTGTATATATATGCTAGGTTTAAAACTGGCACACTATTGGAAACTTATTTAATAAAGTTTTGACTCAACTTCAAACATTTCCCAAATGTTCAGAGTTAAGGCAATGTAATAGGGCTTAATATACATCAGGCAGTAGCAAAGACGATAACTTATCTATAGAGAAGAAAGTAATAATTGATGGATTTGGTAAATGGGTTGTCTGAAGGTTGCAGTCAGTTGAAATTTCATGAGAATTTTAGCAACGTGTTCAGAAGTGCCCAAATTTGGCAATTTTTAAAAGTTATTTTTGAATTTTTAAGTTCTTAATAGTTTTATATTTCTTGTAATCTGTCATATTCAAATTTCTATTGTTCTTCACACTGATGGATATCTCATTACAAAAAAAAAAAAAAAAAAAAAGTCAGCAGTGACTTGTTACCTTCTCAATCCTTAGTTGTTCTTTTTTAAGATGAAGTAGATAGAACCTATAAATCTAGTTGGTAAATAACTAGTTAAAATTAGATAGACAAAGCTTTGGTCAAACTTTGCCAACTCATCAGGAGATCTTCTGCAACATAACTATATTCTTGTTCAAAACTGGCTGAATGATGTCCTGTACAAGTAGCTATAGAGAAACATCCTAAAAATTTTTAGAGGAACTGAAGTAACTTAACTATAGTTCGCCCACTGATTACAGATTCTTCAACACTTCTGCGCATCTCAGAAAAAGGAGAATCCATTCCGATAATAGGGTAATCAGTCCATATTGTGGGATGAGTTGTTTATTATTACCGGTCGGAAAATTAACTTCTCTTTTATGATTGTTGTAGTTAACTATGTTGCTTGTATAACAGTTGGAAAATTTTACCTATAAAGCACGTGATTTTGCATGTTGGTGACCAATTCGGACGTCATTCATTTCTTTCTCCCCTTCAACATGAATCAACTATTCTTGGAAAGACGCGAAGCAGGGACCTACAAACGGTGGGCGAACTATATAATTCCTAATTGAATCATGTGAAATCAACAGAATGATACAACACAAAGGACTCTCTCTCTGTGTGTGTGCATGGGTGAAGGAAGTGACCTCCATTTTTGTTCTAATGACGTGACCTATATAAAAGAATCTGTCCTCTTAAATTTTCCTAATTCAATTAGGATAAATTCCTCAGTAGACTTAAATAACATAAGAAACCACATTTCAATTTTGATTGACATTAGTAGAAGATTCCAGTAAGCTATTTGGTGTTTCTTGCTATCTTCAAAGCACTCCAGTATTTTTTTTTTTTTTTTTTTTTATTAATTTGACATAATACTTTGAATTTCTCATCAACTTACCAGAGTTCAGTTGGTTGAATCTGGGCCTGTAATAAAAGTTACTATTATGACTGTAAATTATGACACCTATATTAATATCTATAATGACTTTGTATGGAGGGGCATTGCATAAACAATTCCATTTCACTTCAGTTGTCTTTCTCTACGGTTTTACAGACTTCAGCAGATTTTATTTATTTTTATTATTTTCTGTGTTACAATATGCAGCCATGAACTGACCTTCACTTAGTTTCTTAAGTCTATTTTGTCTCTAAATACATTAGGTCCTTGCCATTTGTAGGTGTTACATTTCTTGAAAATCTGAAATGCATGAATAAAAAAATAAGGGAAATGTCTGAAAACTACAATAACATGATTTATTCAATATTTACTGCCAAAATTAGCATCAGGAGAAAAGGACTTAAAAGATATGATGGAATCTTCATTGGAAGATTTGTGAATAATAACACCAAGTCTAAACTGGCTAGAATATCTGATAAGTTTTATTTTGACATCGATTAATTACACTCCAAAATGTTTTTTTTTTTTTTTTTAAATGAAAGTTTGAGTATCTAATATATGGTTTTTTGAAAGTTTACGTCAGGTGGAAAATTAGACATGGCTAGTATAGAAAGAGCAACAAAATATTTATTTCAAAAAGATGCTTTTAAACACTATACTAATTAATACAACTTTCTTATTGCAAGTTTCTCTTAAAAAAAAAAGCAATATTACTGCATTGGCACACTTCAAATGGCCAGTCAGGATGAAGATGAAGCGTGAAGATGAAGAGTAGATGCAAGTTGAAATTCAATTACAAAGGTCAGAAATGTATGAAAGTAAGTTTATGCTGCATATACTGGTGAAGTAAATGTATAGCTTTCCTCTTGAAATGCCCCCTTTAACTAATGGTACTAATTCGCCTTACTTTTCATCACTGATTACATATGATTAAAATTCATCTGCAGCATAGCACATTAAATGTTGGTATATTTGTATTATCAAATAAAACAGCTTTCCAAATGTTGTTGAAACTGCAGCAAGAGAGGATACTGTGAAGCCCTCCTTATTGGCCATTATATGTCCTCAAAAGTGGCTCTGATCCTCCACTTAGCAGAATATGTAGCAGCAGAATTCTAATGGTAATTACTCACGATGCATGTAAGAAAGGGGTGTGTGTGTGTGTGTGTGTGTGTGGGAGGGGGAATACAGGAATCCTGCAAAACAAAACATCATTATGTTTCATCTTCCAGGGATACTACTTCCCAACTTAAGAAGCAAAAGTGGTAGTGTTTTGTTGGTTATCTACCACTGTAATCAAAAATAAGTGAAACGACAAACTATGTTTTTGGAATATTCTAATGCTCAAAGCAAAGAATACGTTAATAATGCCAGATGATCTGGATAACCCTGTCGGGTACCTATCTGGATACTGAACGAACAAGGATGGGCTGTCAATTTAGGATTTAGACGACCAAATTATATTCTCATTGGCTTAAACCAAAATACAAAATGATGGTACAACATGACAAAATTTCTTAATTGGCTGGGGCGTTGCCTGGTTAAACAAGGCCCTCGTTGTTTTTGCCAGGGATCCAGGGCGAACAGCAAAAAGTCAGCTACTGGAACAAATCTGAAAACTCACCCCAACTCAACATCACCAGAGTTAAAGATTGGTACTATCAACATAAGAAGCCTGAATGAATCTAGAAATGGAGCTAGCTGAGGAATTAGATAAGTACCAGATCGACTTAATAGGGCTGACTGAAACAAAAAACAAAACAAAACTGGTGAGCTCTTTCTGAGCAATAAATACAAAATGTTATATTCAGGCAATGACAATTAAGGAAAAGGAGTAGCCATAGTATTCAACACTAAATACGAAGCTAATCTTCTTGAATGGCAGGCAGTCTTGAGTAGAGTGATGTGGGCAAATATCAGAATGGGGAACTGGATAATGAGATTTATTTGTGCCTATGGTCCCACAGAAGGTTCTACTAAGGTAGAAGTGGAGGAAATTTTTGAGGCTTTAGAGAAAGCAACTGACACAATGAAAAAGGAAAAGTTGGTCCTTGTTGGGATCTAAATAACAGAATATGAAATGATCGTCAGATATAAATAAATATTTTGGTAAAATTTGGAGAAAAGTGCAAAGCTAATAATAATGCAAATACCTGTTGGATTTCTGCTCAGGACATGGACTGGTTATTACTAACACCATGTTCCAGCATAAAAATGTGCACAAATTCACATGGAGAGAAGATGCAAGGAATATGAAAAGTCTCATTGACTATGTTATTGTTGATAGTGATGTTTTCTCCCTGGTGCAGGACACCAGAGTATAGAGAGGATTTGAAATTGGAAGCGATCACTATTTAGTCTTGAGCAGGATAAAATTGAATTTCATATTGCAAAGAATAACATGTAAAAAAGTTTTAAAGCAAATAAAAGTTGAGAAGCTCTCAGATGTGAACTGTAGACTAAAATACACAAAGATTATTGAAGAAAAAATGAAAGAGCTTGAGAACAGAAACCAAACCTTGGAGATTAAGTGGCAAGCCATGAAGAAAACCCCAATTCATTCAGCCAGAGAGACATGTTAGTAAGGTTGTCTGCAAGGATAGAAAAATCAGAACTCCATGGTGGACACAGGAAGTTAAAGAGGCAGTGAAGGCAAAGAAGAAAGCATATTGAAAGTTCCTGGCAAATAAGTCAGCTTTTGCTCTTAGAGAATACAGAGACAAATGTAAGAAAGCTAAACTCTGTGTAAAAATAGCTAAACAAAAGTGATGGGAAGACTTTGGCAAGAACATAGAAAATAAATATCAAGAAGGTGGCAAAATATTCTGGAGGTTGTTGAAAAAGCTCAGAAATAGAAGAAAGAGTGCTGTAAAAGGAATTAGATGTGATAAAGGTGACATGAAAACTGGAGAAAAAGATATCCTTGAAGTATAGAGTAATTACTTTGAAAAATTGATAAATGAAACAAGCAGTGATAGCACAATAGTCAAAAACACTCATTAGGCATATATACAGTCAGGAATACATATCCTTACTTGAAGTAGAAAAAGCCATCAAAGGCTTGAAATGTGGCAAGGTAGCAACAGTAGATGATATTCGACCAGAAATGCTGAAGTATGGTGGTATAAAAGTCTTACAGTGGCTTCACTGCATAATTCGGAAAGCCTGGACAGAGGGACGAATTCCCGATGATTGAAGCAGAGCTCTCATGGTACCTATATATAAAAAGGGAAATAAAACTGAATTTGAGAATTACAGAGGTATTTTCCTACTAAGTGTTCCTGGTAAGATTTATGCAAGTATACTTGAGAAACGGTTGAGAAGAATTGTGGAAGAAAGGCTTGGTGAAGAACAAGGTGGATTCAGGCAAAATAGAGACTGTCAGGATCAGATCTTCACTTTATGACAAATAGTTGCGACATCATGGGAATATAACAAAGATCTGTATTTAAGTTTTGTTGATCTGGAAAAAGCATATGACAAGGTACCAAGAGAGAAGCTATTCAATATGCTACAGTTATATGGTGTCAATGGGGCATTATATCAAGCAACACTTAGTCTTTATTTGAGTTATAAGTCAGCAGTTAGAACTGAAGGAAGTACAGGAAGATGGTTTAATGATAAATCTGGTGTGAGACAAGGATGTACATTATCCCCTCTGTTATTAATTATCTATATGGATCACATTATTAAGTGGTATTAAAAATGATATCAAACTTGGAGATATTAATGTCCGTTCTTTGCTTTATTCTTTAGTCTCCTTGACTAAATTGAATAACTGTTGTAATAGATATGGTATGAAGGTCAGCAATAAAAAGACAAAGACAATGAAAATAGGCAGAACTGTTGAAAATGTCAACTGCGTTGTGATAGGAGAACCTATAGAACAAGTAAAGCATTTCATCTACTCAGGCACGGTTTTTAGTGAAGATCGTAAATTAAATATGGAAATAGATAACAGAATCAACAAAGCTGGTATGGTAGGAGGTCAGTTGAATAAATTCATATGGAATAAGAAAAAAATTAGTCAGAACACTAAACTAGCTGTATACAAGACAGTGTTCAAACCAGTTTTAACTTATGGATCTGAGAGCTGGGTCAGAAGTAAAACACTTGACCAAAGACAGGAGACCGCAGAGATGAGAGTCCTGAGAAAGATTAGAGGCGTGAACAGATGGCATCAATGGCAATATCATTCAAAACGAGGATATTAGGAAAGAACTTGACATTGTCAGCATCCAGGAATGCATTAGCAGAGCTAATCTCAGGTGGTATGGTCACTTAAACAAAATGGGTGAGGAAAGATTAGCAAAACAAGTGTTCTCTGCCGCGTTGGTAGGAAAACGACCTAGAGGAAGACCAAGATATAGGTGGATTGATACAGTACAAAGTGGCTTAGATGATAGAAATATAAGATCTGATAATGTTGAAGTCTTGACAAGTAACACAGATTTGGACAAAAATTGTAGATAGGAAGTTAGTAATGATGTAAATTTTTCATGTAATACTATCATATCCTGTACACTCCTTGAGGGTACATGGTAGGAATTTGATGATGATCTGGGTGCATCAGAGTACAATGAAAATTTTGGAAAAGTGAAATATTAGGTATGCATTTCCTCCTGACTCTCTCTTTCAGTTTTAATAAGTGAATACCATGAGTAGACATAATTATAAAATTAATAATGGAAAAACTCACGTAAAAAGATTATTTAATAGTATAATTTTCGGCTCTGTGTCACAGGCATCTTCAGTACATTTTAAGCTCAAATTAAGCAATAACTGACAATTCCAAAAAGTGCCACCTAAGTAGCTAATGTAAGATAACTAAAAAGTTCAATAAAATTTCCTAACTAAAAAAAAAAAAGTATATATACAATAAAAAGTTAAGAAAGATTAGCTGATTTATAAATACTATCTGCCATAAAGGGGATAGACGTAAACCATCGGATCTGTTTAAGTTTGGAGAGTGAAGTAAAGTTTCACATGTTTCTTTAAAGCCATTCCATGAGGAAACGACTTTTGTGAAGGACTCTTGTCTTTTTCCAATGAACTATGTCTAGCGAAGATGGCATGTTCTGCAAGTCCAGACTGTTCAGGTATAAGGTATTGAATATAAGACTAGTGTTCTTCTAGTCGAATAGAGGCAGATCTTCCTGTTTGTCTGAAAAAAGACAATCCACAAGAGCAAGGAATCTGGTAGACACCTGGAAAATTAAGATGTGGAAGCTTGCCCTTAGGAGAAGTGAGAAAGGTGGAGATTTTTCTGAACGGTCAAAAGGCAACAAAAATATTCAGTGGTCTTAAAACTTTTGCTATACATTCACTAATGCCTTGTACATAAGGGATAGGAATGCGCGTTATTTTTTCTGTATTTGAAGAGGAACACATATTAAAACTACTCAAAGCTCTTTTGATGAAGGAATTCTTATATCCATTAGATAGAAAGGAAGCAGTAATATATTGCAGTTCTTTCTGTAAAAGATTGTCTCAAGAACAAAAGGAGTGGGCCCGATGAACCAGTGTTTTAATAGTTCCTGCCTTTTGACTGGGATGGTGATGAGATTCAGCATGAATATAATAGCCTGTATGAGTCTTCTTTCTATAGACTGAGAAATGTAGGTTACCATCTGGTTGGCGAAGAATTAGAAGATCTAAAAAGGCTAACTGCTTATTTGATTCTACTTCTAGAGTAAACTGGATCCTTGGATGAAGTGCATTTAACTTAGAGAGAAATGTTGCAGTTCATCAAAAGAGCCATTCCATATAGCAAAAATGTCATCGACATATCTGAACCAATGAGTAGGTCTTGGAGAAATGTTGTCAAAGATACGTTGTTCAAAATGTTCCATAAAGTTGGAGATAGCAGGAGAAAGAGGATTGCCCATTGTTGTTCCTTCAATTTGTTGATACAACTTATTTTTAAAGGAAAAATAACCAGAATGTATTACAAAATCAAATATTTTTACAATGTCTGAAGGAAATTCCTGTTGCAGTAATTCAATACTTTCAGATAAAGGAACATTTGTAAATAAAGAGACAACATCTAAACTGATCATGATATCCGAAACGTCCAAATGAAGATTTGAAATTTTATTTTTGAAATCGAAGGTATTTTTTATATAAGTATCAGTTCTTCTAGTTGAAGTGAGCAAATTTGATAAAAATTTTGAAATTTTGTAAGTGGGACAACCTATACAATCTACAACTGGCCTCAACGGAATGCCTGGTTTATGAACTTTCGGAAGACCATACAATCTAGGTGGACGACTGAAGAAGGTTTTTAGTTTTTTCTTTTGATTTTCATCTCATGTAGATACATTATCTATGAGAGAATTAAGTCTCTTCAATTGACTCCCGGTAGGATCCGATGTAAGAGGCCTATAAGTTGAATAGTCGTGGAGTAACAGAGACATTTTTCTCTCATATTCCTTCCTATCTTGAATAACTACAGCCTTCCCTTTGTCAGCTTTTGGAATAATTAAATTATTATTATTCTTCAATGATTTCAAAGCTTTAAATTCAGAGTAAGGAAGGTTAGGACGAGGAGGCATGGTGTTAAAAAGAATTTTTGCACATTCAAAACGTAACCTGTTGGCTGTTTTTTGGGATAAGGATCAAATACCTCTGTCTATATAATAATAATACAATGTATCTACAATACTAATAATAATAGTACAAGGCATTAGTGAACGTATAGCAAAAGTTTTAAAACCACTGAATAATAATAATTTAATTATTACAAAAGCTGACAAAAGTCCTTATTCTTCTACCTGTGGTTTGCGGAAATTTCCTGGTGGTCTGCCAAAAATTTCTTCGTCTCTCAGAAACAACGCTCCAGCCAAGTATATCAAATTTTCTAACCTCTAAGCAGCAGCAGATGTCGCACTAGCTAAAAAATTTTAGCTTCATAACATTGGATTTAATAAATAAAATACTATCTACATTGGTTTATGTTTTTGTCTTAGCCGTCAGCCGATCTGCGAAATATTTCTCCTATTTTCCCTGGTCTGCAGGTGTAAAAACGTTGAAGAACACTGGTATAGGTTGTAGGCTGTCCCACTTACAAAATTTCAAATTTTTTTTTTTTGATTATCAAATTTACTCACTTCTTCAACTAGAAGAACTGATACTTATATAAAAAATACTTTGGATTTCAAAAATAAAATTTTAAATCTTCACTTGGACATTTTGGATATCATGATCAGTTTAGATGTCTCTTTATTTACAAATATTCCTTTATCTGAAAGCATTGAATTATTGCAACAGGAATTTCCTTAAGACGTAAAAATATTTGATTTTGTAATACATTCTGGTTATTTTTCCTTTAAAAATAAGCTGTATCAACAAATTGAAGGAACAGCAATGGGCAATCCTCTTTCTCCTGCTATCTCCAACAATGTATCTTTGACATTTCTCCAAGACCTACTCATTGGTTCAGATATGTCGATGATATTTTTGCTATATGGAATGGCTCTTTTAATGAACTTCAACATTTCTCTGCACTTCATCCAAGGATCCAGTTTACTCTAGAAGTAGAATCGAATAAGAAGTAAGCCTTTTTAGAACTTTTAATTCTTCACCAACCAGATGGTAACCTATATTTCTCAGTCAATAAAAAGAAGACTCATACAGGCCATTATATCCATGCTGAAGCTCATCACCATCCCAGTCAAAAGGCAGGAACTATTAAAACACTGGTTCATCAGGCCCACTCCATTATCTAATGGATATAAGAATTCCTTCATCAAAAGAGCTTTGAGTAGTTTTAATATGTGTTCCTCTTTAAATACAGAAAAAATAACACGCATTCCTATCCCTTATGTACAAGGCATTAGTGAATGTATAGCAAAAGTTTTAAGACCACTGAATATTTTTGTTGCCTTTTGATCGTTCAGAAAAATCTCCACCTTTCTCACTTCTCCTAAGGGCAAGCTTCCACATCTTAATTTTCCAGGTGTCTACACTTGCTCTTGTGGATTGTCTTTTTTCAGACAAACAGGAAGATCTGCCTCTATTCGACTAGAAGAACAGTCTGGACTTGCAGAACATGCCATCTTCACTAGACATAGAGTTCATTGGAAAAAGACAAGAGTCCTTCACAAAAGTCGTTTCCTCATGGAACGGCTTTATAAAGAAACGTGAAACTTTACTTCACTCTCCAAACTTAAACAGATCCGATGGTTTACGTCTATCCCCTTTATGGCAGATAGTACTTTATAAATCAGCTAATCTTTCTTAACATTTTATTGTATATATAATTTTTTTTTTTTTTTTTTTTTTTTTTAGTTAGGAAATTTTATTGAACTTTTTAGTTATCTTACATTAGCTACTTAAGTGGCACTTTTTGGAATTGTCAGTTATTGCTTAATTTGAGCTTAAAATGTACTGAAGATGCCTGTGACACAGAGGCAAAAATTATACTATTAAATAATCTTTTTTACGTGAGTTTTTCCGTTATTAATTTTATAATTGTTCTAAATAATAAGAAGAAATTTGTACAAAGATGATCTAAAGAGTAGAAGCCAAAAGGAACTATGCAAAAAAAAAATCCTTTTATTTTTTTTTAAACAACTTAACCCATTCACCTCAAGAGATATTTTTATCTGTTGAGGTGAATGTGTACCAAGATATTCTAAGTTCACAAGCTGCTTTTCTTGTTAACTTTCCTGAATGATGCTACACTGCATCCCAAATGTTTAAACATTTTTGAAGAACTAACACTAGATACAATGTCATGATCAATCCTTTACATCGGTGAAAAGTATTCGATGAATTCCACACAAAGCCCAACATCTTCTCTGTGTAAGATTGTCTCACAAAACAAATAGACTATGCTTAGTGTTCAGATGTGTGTTGTCTGCTATTACTGTCAGTGAGAGAAACCAGCAAGTGCAGAGGAGCTGCCACATACCTAGTAAAATTTCCAGTTATTGCTACCAAGCTTCAACAACATTTGGAAAGCTGTTTTAATCGATAATACAAATATACCAACATTTCAAGTGCTATGCTGTAGATGAAGGTTCACACTGAAGGATATCATTTTAATAGCAGATTCTTAAAAAATTGCACAACAAATATAATGCAAATAAATGATAAATACAAAAAAATGCATTTTGTTATCTTACCAGTGCAGACGAAGAGCATGCAGAAATGCTGATAGTCCCTCCATAATTAACAGCACACCAATAGTTAGTACTGCCCAAGCAGCAAAGATGCAATACAGAATAATACCACCACCCCAGCCTGGACTGCTGATGCCAATTTTCATTACCATGTTCCATAATACTTCAGATAATTCTGGAACAAAATACAATTCTTAAAATCTAGTCTAGACTTCTGTAACTCAGTTTTAAAACACACACACACACACACACACACACACACACACACACACACACACACACACACACACACACACACACACACACACACACTCTCTCTCTCTCTCTCTCTCTAGTGGTGAAAAGAACAGCAATCCATCAGAACTAAGTACAATAAAAATTGATCAGAAACACACTGCGGCCAATGTTCCCTCTAAGCTATGTGCACACACACACACACACACACACACACTCTCTCTCTCTCTCTCTCTCTCTCTCTCTCTCTCTAGTGGTGAAAAGAACAGCAATCCATCAGAACTAAGTACAATAAAAATTGATCAGAAACACACTGCGGCCAATGTTCCCTCTAAGCTATGTGCACACACACACACACACACACACACACACACACACCCCCCATCAAAAAGGGGAACACACATGCCTAGTAACTGCAGATACAAAATTTTTGTTTTCAGAATTTCTAATTTAGAGTCAATTTTTGAATTATATGATATATCATACTTATCACTTATTTTATTTAGTAATTTCTCCATTGTCTTTGTGCTAAACATTACCCCTAACCCATTCCAACTTAATACACTAATTAGTTATGTTTCAACCACATCTGCAAGTTGCAGATGCATATTCGTTAACAGTGTCTGTCTAGACAGTAGTGTCAAATGAATTCATGCAACTGTTGATGGATTTTTATAGCTACATGGATTTAAGAGAATTAATTTAGTGCTAACAATTTTACAGGTTAGCCAGATGAAAAAAGGCAACCTTGTTAAAAAATCCTGTCAGCTGCACCGATTTTGTTAATATCTCTCTGTAAAGAGAGAGATTAAGAGTTCAATCCGATTGGTGCAATGACTTAACTAATTTTTAGAATCCAAGAAATGATCGACTCGAAACCAAATAAAAAAAAAATATATTTAATGAAATTAAATAAGATTATATACGTCATAAATAAAATAAAATTAATAACTACAAAACTATTTGCATCCAAGCCTTTCTATATTAAAAACTATACTTTGAGATCTTAGCTTCAGTGGATAAATTCATTTCCACACCAACTCATTCTATTATCAGTTTGTTTAACATGTAGTACTTAATCAGTCTACTAGACTGAACATTGTTTTTTTACAACATATTCCTACAAAACAATGAATGTTGATTAGTCAGTTCTTTATCAGGCCTTTATATTAACATCTGCTTATGACACTGTCTGGATTAGGGATCTCCTCCTAAAGCCATGAAATATTACTATTATTCAGGCCTCAATGGAGTCAAAAGACTCATTGTGGGAGGTCCTTCCTAAGAAACACAAAATCTATCATAACACTCCTTGAACTCAATTGATGTACTCCATGGTTCAACCACCCTCCATGCAAAGAAACACTCCTCACCCTCTTGCTCACAGTTTCCTTTCGTAACTTCCAGGGATGGCCTCTTGTCATCACTCCTTCCCGCTGTTCAACCAAGCGAAAGAACTCCCCAGTGTCAACCCTGTAACCACCTCTCAACAGTTTAAGTCTCAATCATATCACCTCTCCTTTTATTCACCAAACTCTGCAGTCCACATTCCCTCAGCTGATCCTTATAAATATCATTGTACAGTCCTGAAACCATCTTTGTCATTCGCATTTGTACCCTTTCCACAGTTAATTTATCCCCTTCAAATCCTGGGGACCAGATCTGAGAACAATAGTCCAAGTGTGGTCTGATCAGGATCTTATACAACGGAATGACAACTGTTTTATCTCTGCAGGTCAGTGTTCTCCTCATTATTGCAGCAATCCTCTGTGTTACCTTCGCCACCTTTGCAATATGTCCCCTAAATTTCAGGTTTCTATCAATCATCAATCCCAGATCTCGTCTCCCCTACTTCCTCCAGTATAGCTCCTCCCATAGAGTATGCAGTGTTCCCATCGATGTTTCCCAAACCTCAAAACCTCACATTTTGCTGCATTTAACGGACACCCCCATTCATTTGCCCGATCCTCTTGCAGGGCTACTGCATCTGCACTAGTACTAATAATCCTTCCCAGCTTCGCATCATCTGCAAACAACTGAATATCCCCTTGCAATCCACTGACAATGTCATTGATATAAAGGTTAAACAATATAGGTTCCAGTACTGAGTCCTGTGGGACCCCACTTGTAACCCCCTGCTTCCTTGAAACTGCCCCACCATACACAACTCTCTGATAACTATCGGACAGCCAATCCTGAATCCAGTTCACCAATCTGACATCCAGACCCATGTGCTGCATCTTAAATATCAGCTTATCATGTGGCACCCTGTCAAATGCCTTCGCTAAGTCTAAGAAAATGGCAGCATATGCCTTTCTCTCATCTAATGCTCTTGTAACTTTATCATAAAAGGCTAGCATATTGCTAAAACAAGAGCACCCCTTCACAAATCCATGTTGACTCTCACAGATAACATTACCCTCATCTGCCCAATGCTGTATACAGTCCTTCACTACTTTCTCCAAGATCTTACTAACTACTGATGAGACACAAAATGGTCTATAATTAGACACTTCCAGTCTGCTACTGCCCTTATGCAATGGCACCATCTTACCTTCCTTCCATTCCATGGGTACCTTTCAAGTAGCCAGACTTTTATTGAAAAGCCAGGTCAAAGGCACTGTCAGCACATTCTCTCAAAACTCGTGGTGAAATACCATCCAGTCCCACAGCTTTACTGACATCCAGAGTACTCAGTATTTGAAACACATTCTCCTCCTGTACCTCTAAACCTCAAACCTGCCCTATCCCTCTAGCATTAAAACTGACTCCTCCAGGATGAAATACTCCAATAAAGTATTCATTGAACAATTCTACTATGTCCTCTGCATCAGTTACTCTTTATATTATAACATGTAAAAAAACTCTACAACTTTTTGAATCTATTCTCTCCAACATAAAGATCCAGGTCTGTATTGGCAGAAAAAAGAGCAGGCCCAGATTTCTTCACAACGGTCTTCCTCAGGGCTCTGTGTTATCCCCTATACTTTTTAACATCTATTTGTATGATCTACCTCATACCAGATCAAGCAAGTTTATGTACACCGATGACCTAGCGATTTTACAACAATCCACCTTCTTTACCAACTTAAAATCAACCTTGAATACAGACCTGAACACTCTGGAAGAGTACTTCAAGCAGTGGTACTTGAAGCCAAATCCAACAAAAACAGTGTCTTCAGTATTTCACCTGTACAATGCAAAGGCAAATTGACAACTCAACCTTTCTTTTTGTGCAAAAATGGTAGAACACGAGTCTCACCCAAAATACCTTGGAGTGAGCCTGGGCAGAAGCCTAACCATCATCATCATCAAATTCCTGCCATGTACCCTCAGGGGGTGTACAGGATATGACAGTACTACATGAAAAAATTACATCATTACTAACTTCCTATCTACAATTTTCCTCCAAATTAGTCTGTTACTTGTCAAGACTCCAACATTATCAGATCTTATATTTCTATCGTCTAAGGCACTTTGTACCGTATCAATCCACCTATATCTTGGTCTTCCTCTGGGTCGTTTTCCTGCCAACCTGGCAGAGAATACTTGTTTTGCTAATCTTTCCTCTCCCATTCTATTTAAGTGACCATACCATCTGAGATTAGCTCTGCTAACGCATTCCTGGATGCTGACAATGTCAAGTTCTTTCCTAATATCCTCATTTTTAATATGATATTGCCATTGATGCCATCTGTTCACGCCTCTAATCTTTCTCAGGACTCTCATCTAGTCTTTGGTCAAGTGTTTTACTTCTGACCCAGCTCTCAGATCCATAAGTTAAAACTGGTTTGAACACAGTCTTGTATACAGCTAATTTAGTGTTCCGACTAATTTCTTTTTTATTCCATATGAATTTATTCAATTGACTTCCCACGATACCAGCTTTGCTGATTCTGTTGTCTATTTCTATATTTAGTTCACCATCTTCAGTAAAAATTGTGCCTAAGTAGCTGAAATGTTTTACTTGTTCCACAGGTTCTCCATTCACAACACAGTTGACATTTTCAATGATTCTGCCTATTTTCATTGTCTTTGTCTTTTTATTGCTGACCTTCATAGCATATCTATTACAACAGCTATTCAATTTAGTCAGAGAATCTTGCAGACTTGTAGCGGATTTATTTAGAAGTATAACATCATCCGCATAAAGCAAAGAGCTGACATTAACATCTCCAATTTTGATATCAGGTTTAATACCACATTCCTTCATAATGTGATCCATATAGATAATGAATAACAGAGGGGATAATGTACATCCTTGTCTCACACCACATTTAACATCTTCCTGTACTTCCTTCAATTTTAACTGCGGACTCACAACTCAAATAAAGACTAAGTATTGCTTGATATAATGCCCCATTGACACCATATAACTGCAGCGTATTGAATAGCTTCTCTCTTGGCACCTTGTCATATGCCTTTTCCAAATCGACAAAACTTAAATACAGATCTTTGTTATATTCCCATGCTTTCTCGACTATTTGTCGTAAAGTGAAGATCTGATCCTGACAGCCTCTATTTGGCCTGAATCCAGCTTGTTCTTCACCAAGCTTTTCTTCCACAATTCTTCTCAACCGTTTCTCAAGTATACTTGCATAGATCTTGCCAGGAACACTCAGTAGGGAAATACCTCTGTAATTCTCACATTCAGTTTTATTTCCCTTTTTATATATGGGTACTATGAGAGCTCTACTCCAATCATCGGGAATTCGTCCCTCTGTCCAGACTTTCTGAATTATGCAGTGCAGCCACTGTAAGACTCTTATACCCCCATACTTCAGCATTTCTGGTCGAATATCATCTACTCCTGCTGCCTTTCCACATTTCAAGCCTTTGATGGTTTTTTCTACTTCAAGTATGGATATGTATTCCTGACTGCATGCCTGGTCAGTGTTTTTTTATCACTGTGCTGTCATCACTGCTTGTTTCATTTAGCAGTTTTTCAAAGTAATTACTCCATACATCAAGGATATCTTTTTCTTCCGTTTTCATTTCACCTTTATCATCTCTAATTCCTTTTACAGCACTCTTTCCTCCATTCCTAAGCTTCTTCAACAACCTCCAGAATATTTTGCCACCTTCTTGATATTTATTTTCTATATTCTTGCCAAAGTCCTCCCATGACTTTTGTTTAGCTAGTTTTACACACTGTTTAGCTTTCTTACATTTGTCTCTGTATTCTGTAAGAGTAAAAGCTGACTTATTTGCCAGGAACTTTTGATATGCTTTCTTCTTTTCCTTCACTGCCTCTTTAACTTCCTGTGTCCACCAGGGAGTTCTGATTTTTTTTATCCTTGCACACAACCTCACCACATGCCTCTCTGGCAGAATCAATCAATGTTTCCTTCAGAGTTTGCCACTGAATCTCCAAGGTTTGATTCCTGTTCTCAAACTCTTTCATTTTCTTTTCAATAATATTTCTGTATTTTAGTCTACAGTTCACATCTGAGAGCTGCTCAACTTTTATTCGCTTTATCTATTTATTCGCTTTTATTCGCTTCAAGACCAACCTGGCTGAATCAGTCAGGTTGGTCTTGAAGGCTTGCTGCTGAATCTCTACAGTTTGGTTCCTGTTCTCAAACTCTTCATTTTTTCTTCAATAATCTTTGTGTATTTTAGTTTAGAGTTCACATTAGAGAGCTGCTCAACTTTTATTTGCTTTAAAACTTTCTTACATGTTATTCTTTTCAATATGAAATTCAATTTTATCCTGCTCAAGACTAAATAGTGATCACTTCCAATTTCAAATCCTCTGTACACTCTGGTGTCCTGCACCAGGGAGAAAACATCACTATCAACAATAACATAGTCAATGAGACTTTTCTTATTCCTAGCCTCTTCTCTCCATGTGAATTTGTGCACATTTTTATGTTGGAACATGGTGTTAGTAATAACCAGTCCATGTCCTGAGCAGAAATCCAACAGATATTTGCCATTATTATTAGCTTTGCTCTTTTCTCCAAATTTTCCCAAAATATTTTTGTATGTCTCACAATCATTTCCTACTCTACTATTTAGATCCCCAACAAGGACCAACTTTTCCCTTTTCATTGTGTCAGTTGCTTTTTCTAAAGCCTCAAAAAATTCCTCCACTTCTACCTTAGTAGAACCTTCTGTGGGATCATAGGCACAAATAAGTCTCATTGTCCAGTTCCCCATTCTCATATTTGCCCACATTACTCTACTTGAGACTGACTGCCATTCAAGAAGATTAGCCTCGTATTTTGTGTTAAATACTATGGCTAGTCCTTCTTTTCCTTGATTGTCATTGCCTGAATATAACATTTTGTATTTATTGCTTAGAAAAAGCCTAACCTATAAAATTAAAACCAGAAATAACATGATTTCAAGGCTTGCTGGAACAACCTAGGGTTGTGGTGCAGAAGTTCTAAGGTCGTCTGCACTAGCCCTCACATTCTCTACAGCAGAATATTGTGCCTCTGTCTGGTAAAGAAGTACACACACTAACATTATCGACACCCAGCTGAACTCTACCATGCGCACAATTAGTGGGACAGTGAGAAGCACCCCTCTCTCCTGGCTGCCTGTTCTATCTAACATTGCTCCATCACACATACGGAGAAGACAAGCCTCGATTAAGGAATTTAATAAAGCAATGAGCAACCCACTCCTACCCCTACACCCGACTCTCATAAATCCACCTAGTCTTAGCCTAAAATCTAGAAAGCCTCTCTGGTCCATGGACAAACTCTCTTCAGTCTCTTCAGCTGCGCTGCCATCAATATCTGACATATGGAGAGAATACTGGTCCAACAATCTCCCAACAAACGGCTTCCTGGTGGAAGATCCCTGTGCTCCACACAGCCTAGTTTTTGTCTTCCTAGGAAGATTTGGTCATCCATAAACAGGATCAGAGCTAGTCAAGGCAGATGTGGCTATTTATGTAGAAACTAAAGTAGTTTCTACATAAATGGGGGTTGTCAGATCACCCTTCTTGTGATTGTTCTCCTGTGGCTCAGACAATTACTCATATTGTGTACGACTACTGAAGGTGCCAATTTCATGGTGGTGGCCTACAGGACATCCAGAAGGTGACGGATGAGGACTTGAATTGGCTTTCCAGCCTGGACCTTGACCTGTAGTTGGTATGGTGGTGGCAGTGGTTATGGAGGAAACAGACGATCATGGTCCCGTCTCACCATGAAGATGTTATTCTAGTAGTCACTTTCATAGTCCTCGTCATAGTATCAGCAGAACTCCTCATGTTCGAAGATGACGATACAGTGTGAAATGGGGCTCCTCTAATGGATCAAGTTTTCTCACACAAGACACAATTGCTCTCTACTTAAACCTCAGATACAGCCACTTTTATGTTGTGAAGTGTTGTGAGAACATGCAGTCTTGTCATACTTGGTGCAGCAGGACGATAATTGTCCCTGGCTTAATTATGACAAGTTACTTTTGCTTTATATATATATATATTTTTTTTTTAAAAAAGAAAGACTTAGTAAGCAGGTTGTGCCTTTTATGTAATGAACTTTTATATGTTAAGATTTTCATCAATTGTTTTTGGAAATTGCGATTGTATTTTTCACTTACCAGTTTCATGTAGCCATAAGAATAAATAAATAAATAAATATCAGGCCTTTTCTCAAAATATAAAACTTCTAATCTTCCATAGAATTATGCAGTTTTCTTATTTAGTACATACTGTTCCATTCATTCTCACTATTTCAGTGAATATAAATATTCTTACCTCATGCAATTTTATTACAAGAAGCACCAGTTATAAATTCTTTACCAGAGAAGAACACTGTTTTACTACTTTATAAGCATTGTATCAAAGTAGAGATTCTTCATTAAAGCCACTTTCTCTCTCTCTCTAATTATGCCACTTGTTCCAATAAAATAATTAATATCACCAGTGTCCTTGAGACAGAAGACGAAACTTTCCATTTTGCATTTCCTTGAACATTAAAATATGTACTTAATATCTCCTTTTATTTACTATGAGTCTCACTTTTCCAGTCTAAGTATTTGCCCTGTTAAGATTCCTTTACAGAATCCTCTATTAATTTATTCTGATTGTCAAGTTTTCAAAAACTTCCTAAAACAAAATTCTCCAGTCTGCTTTCTGAAACTTCTGTTCGGTGTCTTCTTGTTTCCCTGTTACCCATGTTGATTTGTCTTTCTGAAAAAAGCTCAGAAAGACAAATCAATGAGGGAACATGTGCTTAACACGAGTTATACAACTTTTACATAATCTTCTGATTAGTCCAAAAGGCTAATGAGAATATAAAGCAGTACTCCAAAATTTGTTCAAACAAATTTAATCCTGTTGCAATTTTCAGATTTTGTAAAAAATAAGCAACTTTTGAGAAAAGGCACTAATTTGAAATAAAGTAACAATTAATGGAGTGTTTTTCCCCAAGGTATCCAGTAGGTCTGTCCAAAATACTTCAAACCACACCAACAAGGGATATATACTATACTGTAAACACTCAGGAAATTGTGTCCTGGCAGTTACATATAAGTAGAAACTTTGTGCACTATTCTGCAAACCGTTCTAACCTTTTGACATGTCAGAAGAAGACCTAATTTACTATTAGTGCTTGTAATAAGCACTAATAGTAAATTAGGTCACCACATTGAAGATATGGTGAATATATAGTCAGGTTTGCAAGGTGGGAGCCAATTATTTAAGGAGTTCGGAAGATTTGTTTGGTTGTTTTATGTATTTTGTTCAAAGTCGTTAAGAGCCTATTATTCCAGATGCTACGCTGGTTCTGAGAAAGATATTTATTCTGCCCTGCATGATAGTTTTAAAAATTTCTAGTTTGTGGACAATGTTGGAAATATGTTGGAAATACAGGCAAAGAAATTTTTATACTTCAACAGATTTTCAGTTTGAAGGGATAGTAAGTTCAGCATAGTTTCAAACCATTTCATGCATAAGTTAGCAATGAGTGAAAAATCAGGAGCTTGTTACTAAACCACCTAGGATAATAATTCATTGGGGGGAGGGGCAGAAATCCATGAATTAGCCCAATGAATGAAAGCAAAATTATTTAAAATCAATGTTATTGCTTCTTTATATAGATCTTGAAAGAGGAGAGATGTGTACTGTACAAATTTTTCTTAAATATGAGAGCACATAAACAGTTATATTTTGTAATTAACAAAAAATTCAAATTTACTGCAATAATTTTTCATTTAAATGTAACTACTTACGGGCATGAGCTAAACTTAAAGCCCAAAGTCTCAAATATGATGCAGTGTGAGATACAGAGCCAAGACAGTACTCAATAGTGTGGATAGCCTGGTGAATGAAGACATCGCCAAAATCGAAATCCTGTTCTTGGCCATGCTCAGAAGGTGGCGGGGCAGGGGGATGTTCTTTTAATGCTGAATCTTGATAATTTTTATCTCCAGTTCCTTCAATATTAGCTTCTTCATCAGTATTTTTCTCAGTATTCATCTAACAATATTAAAGCAATTTTAACACCACATTAGTTAAATATCAACTGTATTCAAGATTCTCACATATAAAGAAAAAATGAGGAAAAAGCAGGTTTTATGTAATGAAATGAAACTACTTAACTAAAGTACGTGGACTGATATTTTATATGATCAATATTAAACAAAAAATGGCTTCAGTGGCAACATTCTTATTTCTTTCAAATAACCTATTTCATAAGAGATAGTAATTTTTGTTTACAACATTTCCAAAAATCTACATTGCATTAGGTCCTTGAGCAGGCTAAGGACTGAAAAATGTGAGCCCTTACCCTGGAAGCCCAAGATGGCTTTTTAAAAAGCAACTTCATGGTACCAATAAGTAGGACAATGGTCTACCATCGGGTATGATGAAAATCAGCTACTACCTAAAGACATTCACCAACATCCACAATGTGGGGTGACTACTTAAGTGGTAGATAACTGTCGTTTGCTCAGTGTGAGACTGGCATCCCGAACAGTGTGATTTGAATCTCCTGCTTGTGGTTCACAAAAGTAGAGACGATTTCCATTTGACCATCCAGACCAGCTAGTTTTTACATCTAATTCACTTTGATATAAATTATTTATAATTGCTAAGTATACAATTTTCAAATACAGAAGGCAAACTGTCTTCTGTCTAAAACAATGAGGATTCCTAATTATGAAATGGCAAGTGATTTTGCTCCTACTCTCAAAAGCATATTTATCTTTGCAGCTCTATCATTACTTACCGATATTGCCTCAATAAAGGTCAGTTGGCCTCAGAAGTGACTCATTAAACTGGAAGGCAATATATGTTTCCTAGAAAATGTATTTTACATTAAACAACAGTTAAGACAATTCATGATATAGTAATGTATTTACATTACTCACAAGCCACCTAAGAGCAGTTTTCTGCAAGGCATACGTCCCACACAATTGATGCATTTGCTTTGTTTACTATTGAATACAGACATGCTGTATTCAATAGTATTTGTATTCATCAATAAGTCATTTTGAATGCATGAAATCAAAATATTTATGTGGTTCTCAATCCTTTGTGGCAAGTAATGGTTGGCTCACTGTTCACTCATCCTTTGACAATTTCATAAGCATATTCTTGTTTTAATTCTCACCAAAGTTTGCACATGAAAGATCTTCATGGCAAGCCTGCTTGTATATTATTATTGCACTTTCCATGGACTTGGCAGATTCATTGTGGGAGGTTCATTTAACTGCCAACATATTTATTATACCAAATCTTAAAATCCTTAACACTCCTTGCATTAACAACATATTCTGGAAATGCATTCCAATCACTGATCAAGTGCTCATTCACTACTCCTCACACCCCTCTTACATAACTTCCAAGGATGACCTCTGGTTTTTCTCCTCTCGCCTTCTACTCTTTTTATAATTCATCTGGATTAATCCGATAAAATCTTCTAACTTAAATGTCTCTATCATATCACTTCTTTTCCTCCTACCGACCAAACTCTGTAATCCACATTTTTTCAACCGCTCTCTCTCCATAGCCTGCAGTCCAAAGTCCTTAGTCACTCACCTCTGGATCCTCTCCAACATCTCCACTTCCTGCAGTATGTCACCATCAATATAGTACACAGCCTTACATTTCTGCACCCCAAAATGCAACACTTTGCACTTATTAAAACTACAACCCCACTCCTTTGTCCAAATCAAAAGTCTATTCAAATCTTCTTGAAGGGAATTAACATCAGCAGTGCTACTTATAATTCGTCCTAACTTTGCATCATCAGCAAACAACTGAAGATCCCCAGTCAGAACACATGATATATCATTTACAAACAAGTTAAACAGCAGGGACCATAGAACAGACCCCCAGGTCATGTCACTAGTTACCCTCCAATACATAACCTGCTGATATCATTCAGAGAACCAATCTCTGATCCATCTAACCAATATACTATCTATTCCCATCCTCTGCAGCTTGAGAATCAACTTATCATGTGGTAATCTATCAAATGCTTTTGCAAAGTCCAAGAATATTACTATGCCTGATTCTCCCTCATCTAACACACGCACCTGTTACCCTATCATAAAATGCAAGTAAATTGCTAAAACAGTATCTACCTTTTACAAATCCGTGCTAACCACCATAGAGAATATTGTAATGGTCAGCATGGTCAACTGTGTCCATCAACCCAATCCTACATTCTATTCTTAACCAATCTTTCCGCAGTTATTCAGTCTGGTCTATAATTGGAAACTTCTGTTCTAGAACCATGCTTGTGAAGTTGTACTATTTTGCCTTCTTTCCACTCCTTAGGAACCTTACCCACTACAAGACTTTCATTAAATAACCAGGTCAAGGGTATAATCAACTGTGGTGCATATTTCTTAAGAATATGTGGTGATATGTCATCCATTCCCACAGCCTTATTAACATCTAACCCAACCAACACCTGATACACCTCAGATTCTTTCACTTCCAATTCTCCTAATACTTGCCTCTCTTCCATATATTGCACCGTATCATATTTATGCGAGCATAATATACGCTGATCAAGTGCTCATTCAATAATTCCACTATATTCTTTGCAACTGTTATTCTGCTGCCATGACTATCCACCAGTGTCAACCTGGCATAATTATTTTTCCTCTTGCTTGCCACATAGCAGAAATATTCTCTTGGATTAGCTTGGACCTGACTGGTCAATTTCCTCTCATATTCTACTTATTCTTTTTTAACCATGCTTGTCACTTTTCTGGCCTGCACTTCCTTACTTCCTCCATAACTTCTTTTGTAACACTGCTTGCTTGATTTCACCATTCATCCATCTCACTCCTACTCCATTTATTCACTTACCTATTGGTATACAGTTATACATTGCTTGTGTTAGATATTGCCTTATAATTTCCCATGCACTGTCAACATTTTTTTTTTTTTTTTTTACAGAATTCATTAACCCAATGTATTGATGTAAGTCTCCAGCCATTCTCCTTTCATACTGCACCTTTTCTTTAACATGCTCATCATCTTTCTGGCCTGCACTTTATATTCTTCATGAATCCAATCACCACTGTCTTGTAACTAATCCATAACATTTTCTTTCCAATCACAACTTGCTTGATTTCACTGGTCATCACTCCCACTATATTTAATCGCTTAACCCTTAGGATGCAGTTATACTGCTTTTGTCAGATACTGCCATGTGAGTTTTCATGCAATGTCAATAACTCTTCTGCTCACCTCATCTACCACATACTGATGCTAAGTGGCTACAGAACTTCCTATAATAACCCACTTTATACTTCCATATATATATATATATATCGATTTTTGGCAGTAAGCTTTTGTTTCATAATTCCAAAACAAGTACTTAATGATCACTCTCACAAACTGGTGACAGTGTCAACACGTCATTAACGATATCTTGTGCAGTTATTACCAAATCCAAAACATTAAAGCATCTAGTTGCTTCAGTCACATGCTGCTTAAGATATTTATTTCTCAGAAATTCAACAAACTCACTCTCCTTGTTCTCATATACACTATCTTCTACTTCCATTCTGTATTCCTATAATTAAAGTCTCCTATCAGGACCACCTTCTTTTACATGCACAACTAATTTGCCTAAATATTTCACAATCAGTATTCTCTGCATTCCCTGGCCTATAACAGCTGATCAGATACAGTAGCCTGTTTTCAACTTCACACCATGCAGATTCAAAATTTGTGCACTATTAACTCCACACTTTGTGGACAATTACTTTGCAATTATTAACAGCACTCCCTTCCTCTTTTCACCTTTCTATCCATCATCAAATTGCTGCTATATACCCTCAAGGGGTGTACAGGATATGATAGTACTACATGAAAAATTTACATCATCACTAACTTCCTATCTACAATTTTCCTTCAAATCAGTCTGTTACTTGTCAAGACTCCAACATTATCAGATCTTATATTTCTATTGTCTAAGACACTTTGTACCGTATCAATCCACCTATATCTTGGTCTTCCTCTGGGTCGTTTTCCTGCAAACCTAGCAGAGAACACTTGTTTTGCTAATCTTTCCTCTCCCATTCTGTTTAAGTGACCATACCACCTGAGATTAGCTCTGCTATAGCATTCCTGGATGCTGACAATGTCAAGTGCTTCCCTAATATCCTTGTTTTTAATATGATATTGCCATTGATGTCATCTGTTCATGCCTCTAATCTTTCTCAGGACTCGCACATCTGCAGTCTCTAGTCTTTGGTCAAGTGTTTTACTTCTGCCCTAGCTCTCAGATCGATTAGTTAAAACTGGTTTGAACACTGTCTTGTATACAGCTAATTTAGTGTTCCGACTAATTTCTCTCTTATTCCATATGAATTTACTCAATTGACTTCCTACCATACCAGCTTTGTTGATTCTATTGTCTATTTCTATATTTAATTTACCATCTTCACTAAAAACGTGACAAAGTAGCTGAAATGTTTTAGTTGTTCTACAGGTTCTCCGTTCACAACGCAGTTGACATTCTCAACGATTCTGCCTATTTCCATTGTCTTTGTTTTTTTATTGCTGACCTTCATACCATATCTATTACAACAGTTATTCGATTTAGTCAGGAATCTTGTAGAGGATTTATTTAGAAGTATAACATCGTCTGCATAAAACAAAGAGATGACATTAACATCTCCAATGTACATCTTTGTCTAATGACCAATTGACACCATATAACTGTAGCGTATTGAATAGCTTCTCTCTTGGCACCTTGTCACATGCCTTTTCCAAATCGACAAAACTTAAATACAGATGTTTGTTATATTCCCATGATTTCTCCACTATTGGTCATAAATTGAAGATCTGATCCTGACAGCCTCTATTTGACCTGAATCCAGCTTGTTCTTCATCAAGCTTTTCTTCCACAATTCTTCTCAACCGTTTCTCAAGTATACTTGCATAGATCTTGCCAGGAACACTCAGTAGGGAAATACCTCTATAATTCTCACATTCCGTTTTATTTCTTTTTACATATGGGTACAATGAGAGCTCTACTCCAATCATCGGAAATTCATCTCTCTGTCGAGACCTTCTGAATTATGCAGTGCAGCCACTGTAAGACTTTTATACCACCATACTTCAGCATTTCTGGTTCGAATATCATCTACTGCTGCTGCCTTTCCACATTTCAAGCCTTTGATGGTTTTTTCTATCAAGTATGGATATGTATTCTGACTGTATGTCTGTTTTTAACCACTGTGCTATCACTGCTTGTTTCATTTAGCAATTTTTCGAAGTAATTACTCTATACTTCAAGGATATTTTTTTTCTCCCATTTTCATGTCACCTTTATCGTCTCTAACTCCTTTTGCAACACTCTCTCTTTCCTCCATTTCTAAGCTTCTTCAACAACCTCCAGAATATCTTACCACCTTCTTGATATTTATTTTCTATGTTCTTGCCAAAGTCCTCCCATGACTTTTGTTTAATTAGTTTTACACAAGACTTTCTTATATTTGTCTCTGTATTCACTAAGAGCAAAAGCTGACTTATTTGCCAGGAAATTTTAATATGCTTTCTTCTTTTTCTTCACTGCCTCTTTAAGTTCCTGTGTCCAACATAGAGTTCTGATTTTTCTATCCTTGCAGACAACCTCACCACATGCCTCTCTGGCTGAATCAATCAAGGTTTTCTTCAAGGCTTGCCATTGAATCTCCAATGTTTGGTTCCTGTTCTCAAACTCATTTTTTCTTCAATAATCTTTGTGTATTTTAGTCAACAGTTCATATCAGAGAACTGCTCAACTTTTATTTGCTTTAAAACTTTCTTACATGTTATTTTTTTCAATATGAAATTCAATTTTATCCTGCTGAAAGCTAAATAGTGATCACTTCGAATTTCAAATCTCTGTACACTCTGGTGTCCTGCACCAGGAAGAAAACATCACTATCAACAATAACATAGTCAATGAGACTTTTCTTATTCCTTGCCTCTTCTCTCCATGTGAATTTGTGCACATTTTTATGTTGGAACATGGTGTTAGTAATAACCAGTCCATGTCCTGAGCAGAATTCCAGCAGGTATTTGCCATTATTATATTATTAGCTTTGCTCTTTTCTCCAAATTTTCCCAAAATATTTTTGTATATCTGACAATCATTTCCTATTCTGCTATTTAGATCCCCAACAAGGACCAACTTTTCCTTATTCATTGTGTCAGTTGCTTTCTCTAAAGCCTCAAAAAATTCCTCCACTTCTACCTTAGTAGAACCTTCTGGGGACCATTAAAACAAATAAGTCTCATTGTCCAGTTCCCCCATTCTGATATTTGCCCACATCACTCTACTTGAGACTGACTGCCATTCAAGAAGATTAGCCTCATATTTAGTGTTCAATACTATGGCTACTCCTTTTCCTTGACTGTCATTGGCTGAATATAACATTTTGTATTTATTGCCGAGAAAGATCTCATCAGTTTTTGTCATTTTTTTTGTTTCAGTCACCCCTATTATGTCGATCCGGTACTTATCTAATTCCTTAGCTAGCTCCATTTCTTTGCCATTCAGGCTTCTTATGTTGATAGTAGAGATCTTTAACTCTGGTGATGTTGAGTTAGGGTGTGTTTTCAGATTTCTTCCAGTAGCTGACTTTTCGCTGTTCACCCTGGTTCCCTGGCAAAAACAACGAGGGCCTTGTTTAACTGGGCGACGGCTCTGCCGGCATGAAATTTTGCCATGTTAAATCCCAACATCCTCGTTAGTTCAGTATCCAGGTAGATACCCAACAGGATGCACCACGAGAAGATGAGGATTGAACATTAGGTCAGAAGCCCTTGTCTGTTCTCTGCATTCATTTAAAGGCTATGTGGAGGTCTCCTCTCAGTTATACAGCTTTGATCCTTAAGCCCCCCCCACCTTTCTATCCTTCTGGAAAATTATACATCCAATTTCTGTTCTCTATATCACATCCTCCTCAGACAATCAAGTTTCACTTATTCGAATTATCTTTGGTCATAGTGACTCAATGCAACAAACTCAGCTCTCCTGTTTCAAATACTATCTCTTTACATTTATGTACAAACATAATAATCTCTGTCTTTAAAGCCATGCTACCAGAAAACAACATTCTCTATTCTGGATGCTATACCACACCACTCCTGTTTCCTTGATCCTGACTCTGATTTCCATTCCTATCTGTCTTATCCCCACCTTTATGCATTCCATCACCTTGTGCTGATGTAATCACATCTTTAACCTCATATCCATCTTACTCCTGTCGTACAATCCATTTAGTTGTGCTATCCTGCTTCACAAGGAGACTCTGATCACTTACTACATTAACTTCTTGACTCTTTGCCTTCTCAGAAAACAATAGCCTTTCTAAATGCCTAACACCAAACCCATTCAAATGCAATCCATCAACTTTCTTTCAAATTCGATCCACATTTTTACAAACTGAATCCCCCCCTTTTGCCTCATACAACTCAGCCATTTTACTATTCATTATCTCTACTCTCCTTTTCAATTCACTGTTGTCATATCTGGGCAACATGCCTATGACTTTTCCAACAACATGGTATTCTTCTTTACCTGCTACCCCCCCCCCCCCACCACCAGATAAGTCATTTGTGCCTACAACTACCACTAATTTTGATGCCTGGTCTTTTCTTTTCTGCAACACATCAGTTACTTGTTTCATTGTTCCACAAAGAAAGCATGTTTTGTGTACTTTACTTTCAGTCATTCCCACCTCTAATGATTGAGTCCCTATACAATGATATGTGATTATCCTTTGACTCTTTCTTCATAATACTAACTTCCCCCTCCTCATTTTTTATCAGCCAATCTCTCTCCGCAGCTTTACAAATTGAACCCCCCTTTGCCTCACACAACTCAGCCATCTTACTATTCATTATCTCTGCTCTTCTTCTCAATTGTAATATCTGGATTGCAAGTCTTGACTTTAGATGCTTAATATCCTCTTCCAGATGTTTCATTTTGCTTTTCATTTTCCATAACTCATGCCTAAGCTTTTCTACTATGGTCCCAACTCTTGTTCCCATTTCTAATTGCTGTAATTTATCAAGACACTTTTCACATACTTGAATGCTTTCTTTCTTCTCATTTACCCAAACAGTCCACAAATCTTTCACATTTTTCAGTGCATACATATAGCAATTTTTGTAATGCATCCACTACAAAAAATCCAACACAGAGCTTGATCTTCGTACCGAAGCCTTCCATTGACGTGCGTTTCTTTATGGACACCATTTTCAGAAGCAGAACAAAACATAGCAAAACACAACAATATAAACAACAAAAAATTCCAACAACACTACTGAAGGACACTTGTATCCAAACTGAAAAAATGAAGCACAATTTGCGATAAAAAGGTATGCTGTACACTTTTTTAGCACAGCTCAAATCTAGCACTACGTTCACTCACGATACTCACAATGATATATGACTATCCTTTGACTCTTTCTTTTTTAATACTAACTTCCTCCTTCTCATTTTCATCAGATAATCTCTTCTTCAGATGTTTAATATCCTTTTACAGATGTTTCATTTCACTTTTACTAACTCTTGCCTAAGCTGTTCTACTACGGTCCTGACATTTGCTCCCATTTCTAATTGCTCTAATCTATCAAGATACTTTTCACATACATCTCTATAAGAATAGAGAGACTATTCACTTCATCAACTGCCTTAGAATCCCATAATGCAAAGCATACCTTCTTTCATCAGAAAGTTGCAGGAAGTTTTTTCAGTTGGTTATAAATTATATTTATTATACTTGACAAATTATACTCGTTTTAATCCTTACCTAAGTGCAATAAAGGCCACAGCAACCTTTTCCATAATGGGTAGCAATATACATGCCTAAAATGAAGTGTTTTTGCATTGTGAATACAAATGATGCAAAGTTAGTCTTCATATGCAGTCAACTTGTTGTGAAGATACTTCATAACATTTTTTACTTACACTTGGGTAAGGATTAAAACAAGAATATAATTTCTTGCTAAGTACAATATACTTTATAACCAAGCAAAAATAACTACCAACATAATTTTGTAAGGAAGGATCAAATGGCCAAATCCAACAATTTTTTTTTGTTTTCTTATATTATTTATACTGTATTATGTTACTTAACATTAATTATTACATATTAAAATTTAATATGTGTATACCTCCTGTAAAGAAAGCTTTAAAACATGTTAACGTACTACTGTATAAAAGCAAGCAATAAAATGTCATCATCATCAAATTCCTGACATTTACCCTCAAGGGGTGTACAGGATATGATAGTACTACATGAAAAATTTATATCATTACTAACTTCCTACCTACAATTTTCTGCAAAATCAATCTGTTACCTGTCAAAGCTATAACATTGTCAGATCTTATATTTATATCTATATCTATCTTCTAAGGCACTTCTTACTGTATCAATCCACCTATATCTTGGTCTTCCTCTGGGTCTTTTTCCTGCCAACCTGGCAGAGAACACTTGTTTGGCTAATCTTTCCTCGTCCATTCTGTTTAAGTGACCATACCACCTGAGATTAGCTCTGCTAATGCATTCCTGGATGCTGACAATGTCAAGTTCTTTCCTAATATTCTCATTTTTAATATGATATTGCCATTGATGCCATCTGTTCACATGCCCCTAATCTATCTCAGGACTCTCATATCTGTGGTCTCTAGTCTTTGGTGAAGTGTTTTACTTCTGACCCAGATCCATAAGTTAAAATTGGTTTGAACACCGTCTTGTATACAGATAATTTAGTGTTTTGACTAATTTCTCTCTTATTCCATATATATTTATTCAGTTGACTTCCTACCATACCAGCTTTGTTGATTCTGTTGAATATTTCCATATTTAATTTACCATCATCACTAAAAATCGTACCTAAGTAGCTGAAACGTTCTATAGGTTCTCCATTCACAATGCAATTGATATTTTCAATGCTTCTACCTATTTTCATTATCTTTGTCTTGCTATTGATGACCTTCATACCATATCACAACAGTTATTCAATTTAGTCAGGGAACCTTACAGACTTCTAGGGGATTTATTTAGAAGTATAATATCATCTGCATAAAGCAAGGAGCTGACATTAACATCTCCAATTTTGGTATCAGGTTAGTACCACTTTCCTTCATAACGTAATCCATATAGGTAATGAATAACAGAGGAGATAACGCACATCCTTGTCTGACACCAGATTTAACATTAAACCATCTTCCTGTACTTATTTTAATTCTAACTGCTGACCTACAACTCAAATAAGACTAAGTGTTGCTTGATGTAATGATCCACTGATACTACAACAACTGTAGCATTTTGAATAGCTTCTCTCTTGGCACCTTGTCATATGCTTTTTCCAGATCTACAAAACTTAAATACAGATCTTTGTTATATTCCCATGACTTTTCAACTATTTGTCGTAAAGTGAATATCTGATCCTGACAGTCTCTATTTGGCCTGAATCCAGCTTGTTCCTCACCAAGCTTCTTTTCCACATTCCTTCTCAACCGTTTCTCAAGTATACTGGCATAAATCTTACCAGGAACAATCAGTAGAGAAATACCTCTGTAATTCTCACAATCAGTTTTATTTCACTTTTTATATATGGGTACCATGAGAGCTCTACTCCAATCATCTGGAATTCGTCCTTCTGTCCAGGCCCTCTGAACTATGCAGTGTAGCCACTGTAAAACTTTTATACCTCCATACTTGAGCATTTCTGGTCTAATATCATATACTGCAGCTGCCTTTCCACATTTGAGACTTTTGATGGCTTTTTCTACTTCAAGTATGAACATGTATTCCTGATTGTATGCCTGGTCAGTGTTTTTTATCACTATGCTGTCATCACTGCTAGTTTCATTAAGCAATTTTTCAAAGTAATTACTCCATACTTCAAGGATTTCTTTTCCTCCAGTTTTCATATCACCTTTATCATCTCTAATTCCTTTAACAGCACTCTTTCCTCCATTTCTGAGCTTCTTCAACAACCTCCAGAATATCTTGCCGCCTTCTTAATATTTATTTTCTATGTTCTTACCAAAGTCTTCCCATGACTTTTGATTAGCTAGTTTTACACAGTGTTTAGCTTTCTTACATTTGTCTCTGTATTCTCTAAGAGCACAAGCTGACTTATTTGCCAGGAACATTTGATATGCTTTCTTCTTTTCCTTCACTGCCTCTTTAACTTCCTGTATCCACCAGGGAGTTCTGATATTTATATCCTTGCAGACAACCTCACTACATGCCTCTCTGGCAGAATCAATGTTTTCTTCAGAGTGTGCCATTGAATCTCCAAGGTTTGATTCTTGTTCTCAAACTCTTTCATTTTTTCTTGAATAATGTTTGTATACTTTAGTCTACAGTTCACATCTGAGAGCTTCTCTACTTTTATTCGTTTTAAAACTTTCTTGCATGTTCTTCTTTTCAATATGAAATTCAATGTTATTCTGCTTAAGACTAAATGGTGATTACTTCCAATTTCAAATCCTCTGTACACTCTCGTGTCCTGTACCAGAGAGAAAACATCGCTATCAACAATAACATAGTCAATGAGACTTTTCTTATTCCCTGCCTCTTCTCTCCATGTGAATTGGTGCACATTTTTATGTTGGAACATGGTGTTAGTAATAACCAGTCCATGTCTTGAGCAGAAATCCAACAGGTATTTGCCATTATTATTAGCTTTGCTCTTTTCTCCAAATTTTTCCAGAATATTTTTGTATGTCTGACAGTTATTTCCTACTCTGCTATTTAGATCCCCAACAAGGACCAACTTTTCATTTTTAATTCTGTCAGTTGCTTTTTCTAAAGCCTCAAAAAATTCCTCCACTTCTATCTTAGGAGAACCTTCTGTGGGACCACAGACACAAATAAGTCTCATTGTCCATTTCCCCATTCTGATATTTGCCCACATCACTCTACTTGAAATTGCCTGCCATTCAAGAAGATTAGCCTCTTATTTAGTGTTGAATAGTATGGCTACTCCTTTTCCTTAATTGTCATTGCCTGAATATAACATTTTGTATTTATTGCTCAGAAAGAGCTCACCAGTTATGGTTTTTTTTTGTTTCAGTCACCCCTATTAAGTTGATCTGGTACTTATCTAATTCCTCAGCTAGCTCCATTTCTTTGCCATTCAGGCTTCTTATGTTGATAGTACCGATCTTCAATTCTGGCGATATTGAGCTGGGGTGTGTTTTAGGATTTGTTCCAGTAGCTAACTTTTTGTTGTTCGCCCTGGTTCCCTTGCAAAAACAACGAGGGCCTTGTTTAACCAGGCAACGCCCCAGCCAATTAAGAAATTTTGTCATGTTGTACCATCACATTTTGTATTTTGGTTTAAGCCAATAAGAATACAATTTGGTCGGCTAAATCCCAGATTGCCAGCCCATCCTCATTCATTCAGTATCCAGGTAGATACTCAACAGGGTGCACCACGAGAAGGTGAGGATTGAACATTAAGTCAGAAGCCCTGGTCAGTTCTCTGCATTCCTTTAATGCAGAGAACTGACTATGTGGAGGTCTCCTCTCAGTTATACAGTAGAATGTGATGGGTTTAAATAAGACTTGTACAGCTCTTATGTAATCGGGGGGGGGTTTAACATATTACTCAACAAAATTGAAAATTATATTCCTGTCTTTATGCTTTACCCAAGCATACATAAAGACAGGAATTTGATATAGCCATCTGTCTCCACATGCTTTAGGCATGTGGAGACAGATGGCTATATCAAATTAGCCTGGTATTCCATAATGCACACGCTTTTTTTTTTTATACGTGCCCTATGTTATTTAATTAATGCAACTATCTATTTCTTATGTACCATTAGCACATCCCCCCCCCCCCCCACTGTTGTGAATAAGTAAATGTTACTTATTATAATACACAACAAACATTCAAGTTTAAATATTGCTTCACTCTTTTTCTCCCTAACAATGTCCTCATAAGAAAATATCTATGAATGAATTCTCCTCCCATGCAGTGACCATTATTTACTTTATAAGATAGCCTTTTAAAATTGTGGGTTTTAGTTTGAATTAAAGCTGAAACAAAGAAGACCAGTATATTATTACATATGTTAACAGATATATTCTTTCTGGAGAGGTCTGCTTTTTTTGGGGGTATGAAAAACTAAATTTAAAAGCAGTACATATAAACATGAACATGTAATAATTAATGTAAAGTAACATAATACAGTATAAATAATATAAGAATGATTAGATAATCTAGAAACTCTTCTCTGTGGTTGTTTTATAAACCACTTTGTATCTATATCCCCCTGAAGACATTCATAAATCATCCGTGTCCACAATGGGAATTGAACTCACGGTCATCTGGAAAACAAATATAACATCTCAGGCAACCAGCAGACATGCATTTTAAGTAGCTGTTTTTTTTTATTTCATTTTTTTTTAAATTTAAGCACGTGCCTAATGAGCTTTATTCTTTATTAAATGTTTCTTTTAATTCTGATGTAATTATGAAATAATTATTCTGTATTAAATACTTCTTATTCTCATATAATTTACACTTTTATTTCATTATACCAGTTCATTATATCTATTGGTTTAATAATGTCTAATGATGCCCATTCAAAAAAAAAAAAAAAAAAAAAAGATTTTTCAGATAAGAAACAGCAACTTATCATCAAAAAATCAACTAATGCCTTTTATTCTCATAGAGGGAGTAGACGAGGCCATTTTAGCCCTATCTAACTTTTGGAGACTTAGAAGCATCTCCACTGCCTTCTCATGGTCCCTAATTCTAACACTGTTTACTATTTGAGATCGATTAACTAGGCAACTGGCCAAAAAAAGGCTTAGTAAAAACTCCTGTAGTTGGTGACTAGAACAGAATTTATGACGCTCTTTCTTTGGATGGTCTAGGCATAGATAGCAAAAGTGACTTCCACTGAGCTACACAGGCACTGCAACTTAACATTTAGTCCATTATTTTTAGATTAAAAAAAAAAAAAAAAAAAATTCAGACTACAAAAAATCAGTATTAATTTACTGTAATTTTTTGAGTCATAAGAGCAGGCAGCTGACATATTCAAGCAATAATAATCAAGGAAAGGAAGGAAGTAGCATTAGCATTCAACATCAAACATGAAGATAAACTTCTTGATTGGAAGACAGTTTCAAGTAGAGTTATGTGGGCAAACCTCAAAAGGGGGAAAGAGAAAGTGAAACTTATTTGTGCCTCTGGTCCCATGGAAGTTCCCATAAGGAAGACCTGGAGGAATTTTTGAGTTATTTGAGCAGGAAGCTGACAAAGAAAATTGAAAAAGTGGTCCTTGTTGGAGATCTAACACAAAGTAGGAAATGAAATCCACCGGGCAAATAGAAATGTTTTGGGAAAATTTGAAGAAAAGGACAAGGTTAATAATAATGGTAAGTAACTCCTGAATTTCTGTTCAGGATATGGACTAGTTATTACTAATATCATGTTCAACATAAAGATGTGCACAAGTTCAAGTGGAGAGTCAACACAAGAAACAAGAAAAGCCTCACTGACTATGTCATTCAGGATATTGATATTTTCATGTTGGTTCAGGATATAACAGTGTACAGAGGATATGAAATTCTAAGTGACCATCAATTACTTTTAAGTAGGATAAAAATGAATATCACATTGAAAAGAATTGTATGTAAGAAAGTTTTTAAAAAAATTAAAGGTGAGCAACTTCTACAAGTTAACAGTACTCAACTATACAAACATTACTGAAGAAAAAAATGAATCAGTTTGAAAATAAGAACCAAACCTTGGAGTCTCAGTGGAAAATTCTGAAGTAAACATTGATTCAGCTAGAGAGGCATGTGGTGAAGTTAATTGCAAGGATAAAAAAATAAAAACACCATAGTGGAACCAAGAAGTTCTTAGCATATAAGTTGGCAGATGCCCTAAAAGAATACAGACAAAAATGTAACAGAGGTATGTTACGTGTAGAAGTAGCTAAACAAGTCATGGAAAAACTTTGGTAAGAATAACATAACAGTAAATATCAGGAAGGTGGCAAAATGTTTTGGAGGCTACTGAAAAAAAACTTAGAAATAGGGGAAAGAGTACTATAAAAGGAATCAAAGATGATAAAGGTGACATGAAAAATGATAACCTAGATATCTGGAGTAATTACTTTGAAAGACAAATTATTATTATCATTTATGTGGGTACTCCATGGAGTGAAAAGACTCATCACAGGAGACCCACATTACCCATTAAACAATACCTATCATCTCCTAAACTCATTCACTGTTGGGGGTGCTCACAACCACCTCTGGCAATCCATTCCACTCATTCACCACCTCTAAGTAAAGAACCTTATCTGCATATCCTTAATAACCACACTATTAGACAACTTCCAAGTGTGACTCCTCATTTTCTCCCAACTCCCCCATGTATTTAAAAAATTCTTGTGTTTCTATTATATCCCCTCTCCTCTGCCTGTCAGCTAAACTCTACAACCCACATATCTTCAATCTATCCACATAGGGAACTTTCTACAGACCTATCACGAGCATGGGCACTAGTCTCTGGATCCTCTCCACTTCCCTGTCCCCTAGAAATGCAGGTGACCAAATCTGTACACAGTAGTCAACATGTGGTTGGATCAGTCTCATAAAGAGGGATAATAATGTCTATCTTTAGTTGTCAATGCATTATTCAGCATCCAAGTAATCCTCTGAGCTATTTCGCCAACTCTTGTAATAAGTCCTCTGAATTTCAAATCTCTATCCGTCATCACCCCAAGATCAATTTCCTGTAATCTGGTACCATCAATGTGATACGAAGGATGTAACCCTTTCATACCAAAGTGCATTGCCTTAAATTTTACAACACCGAATTGACAATCATTTTCCTTTGCCCACACTGCCAACTTATTTAAGTTATCCTGCAAGATGTCTATATCACCTTTATCAACTACTGCCCAGTTTTGCATCATCAGCAAACATTAATATCCCCTCTCCTCAAATCTTCCACTATATCATTAATGCACAAATTAAATAGTGGTCTTAGTACCAAGCCCTGGGACACTCCAGTAGTCACCCTAATTTGCCTTGATTTCACTCCAGCACCCAAAGATACCCAAATATTCAAAGAGGACCAAGCGCCTTTTTTGCCATAAGGAGAACATAAGGAGAATTTCAGTTCAAGGTACAAAAATCAATAATTTATGATTTGCAGATACATTATTAAAAAAAATGAACTAGAAAAAAGTGCTAAAGTTAAAAGAAGTAGTCATGGTTAAGAATTTAGAGAGACAAAACACGTGTTAAAATAAATACTTTACTTAATACTAAGAAAGTGACAAAAGAAAGAATTAAATGAAGAAGGAAAGAGATATGGGTTGATAATGAACATCGAAAAAAACTATTTGGAGAGAAGAGGATGAAAAGCAAATAAAGATCAGACATGATTTATACCATAAAAATAGAAAAGAGAGTAAGATCTTGTATAACTAAAGCAAACCTATAGGCACTAAGCAAGATATGGAAAAGTAAATTAGTGAGCCTTGCCACAAAGCTGAGACTGCTGGACACAGGCATTCACAGGTGCTCTCTGTGGTTATGAGACATGAGTAATAGTCAAAGACCAAGATGAATACTGAAATTTGAAAGAACAGAAAGATTCTACAAACTGGATGATGCAAAAGGTAATGAATGAATGAAGAACTGCATAGAAAAAGTAAACTGCAAAGGTAATCCAATATAGAAAGTAATTCTAAGGAAACTGAAGCTTTTGGATATATCGACATGATGGATAACAGCAGAAAGATCAAAATGTGGTGTTTAGTATAATGAATGGCCAAGATGAGAGTAGACAGATGTGAGGGAGTGGTGTGGAAAGAGTTGACAGGATTTGAATCACCTGGCAACGAATGATAAAAACTGGATGAGATACTGATGATAATGACCTATGTTTTTTTTTTCCTCAATAGCCTCCTCTCCTGGCTGCCTTCTTCTGTGGATAAGTGGTCTCCTGTTTTCCTTCCAGGTGTGTACCAAGTTTGCTATGATCTCTATGCTGGATAGAATGGGCATTCCATGAAAAGAGAAAGGGAGATTGTAAGAACACTAGTCTTATATCACTTATAAAAATTTGAGCAATCTGGTTTAGCACAGTGTACTTGACATTGACCAACAGAATCTTCTGGACAAGAACTTGCCTACTTCATTGGTGTCACTTGGGCTTTGGTACCACATTTAAACACTTGTTCAAAGAGTACTGAAGCCTAATAATGCCCAAATTTAAATCTGAGCAACTCCTTGTCAAAAAGTTAGGGAAAGTCTCATTCTAATCAATAGTTTTTTTTTTTTTTTCAAACCATAAATCATTATAATACATCTTGTCTGCTGTATCTCAGTATGCTAGCATGCAGCTGATTTTTAAAAAAAATTATTGTTCTACCTTGTATCTGTTACTTTCAGATTGAAATATCAGTCGAAGTTTTATTAATTTCATACATATTCTTGTGTCTACATGTTTTAAAAAACCTTCGATATGTCACAAATGCCACTGAAAATACTTCTGAAATCAGCAACTCCCCCCCCCCCCCACTTCTATACAGTATTCTACATTCTATCCCTGTGGGATAGACAGGGATAGAATGTAGAATACTGTATACTTCTATCCACACTCTGTTAATGAACTTTCCTTAATGTTTATTTTTGTCAACGGATGCTAACTAATGTCAAAAATTCCTCACCATTCTTCCTGATAACATCTATCATTAATATACATTAATGATAGATATTATATGCATTGCTATATCCTCCCTGTATACCCACATTATAGCTATTTATCCATGATTTTTAGTGATGACTGCAAATTAAATATGGAAATAGATAATAAAATAAGTTGGAGCCAATCAAATTTATATGGAAGAAGAGACAGAAATCAACCATAACATCAAGTTCCTCACACCCTATGGATCTGAGAGTTAGATTAACAAAAACATGTGATATTACAATGGTTATCACAGGTACAAAACTGCTAAGAAAAATGAGCATCCCATAGTTACAGAAGACATCTATGGCAGAGTCATATTATAAATTAAGATATTAGGAAAGAAAACTGGCATTAATAATATTCAAAAAGTTTAAATATGAATATAAACATTCTAAACATAATTCTAAAGTATATTCTAAACAAAACAGGATGAAAAATTAACAAAGCAAGCATCTAAAGCACAAATAACAGATTTATTTGGAAGAAAGTTGCTGATTGGAAACTACCCAAATCTTATTTTTTGGGCTATCAGTTTCTGGTACACCCCCCTCCCTTAAAGCATACAACAGAAAATTATTATACCAGTCTTTCATTAATATTTTGATTAATGTTCAAACATTCTTCAGTACTGAAATGCTGATATTAATAATTCTTTATTCTGAATAGATATAATCATTGGTGATGACAACAAAAAAAATTAAAATACAGTCAACTCATTATACCAAACTTGTTTGGACTAAAAGAATAATAGTCTGTTAGTGAATTTTCTTTAAAATGGTAAATCTATAAGAATGGCCAAGACTTTTCAGCAGTTTGCTATACTGAGTGAGTTTGTTAATAGTGTGTGTTAATAATAATAATAATAAATTATTATTATTATTAACATTTGACCTCCATGGAGTCAGACTCATCGTACAATAAAGTATTATAAAGATGATCTGTAAGTTTTTGTAATTTATCTTGAACAAAAATTCTTAATACATTACTTATAACAAAGTAAAACATACCAGTCGTGGTCTTTTAAGCCATTGCCGATGCAGCAGGATAGGTTTTACCAGAAGCATCCATGGAACACATATAAAAGCAATTACAACCAAAAATCCTTGAAATCCAGGCTGAAATAACATTTCACAGGTTTAAGTTAGAAAGATATATTGTGTACATGTAAATAAATATTTTATATCTATTAATTTGTTGCAGAATACAAGTTTGTTTAATGGAGTTTTCCATAAATTATAATACAAAAATGAGTAACAAAACAAATAAAAATTAATGAAATTAAACTCTTAGCCTACCTACAGTACAAAAAAGTTAGTGAACCATAGATTAACCTTTTGAGAGAGTCAAAACAGTCAAAAGTCAAAGAATGTTTATTATTATTATTTTTTTTAAATATCAATGCATATGTACGAGAGAGAAAAAACCTATAGCACAGAGATGTGCGAGGTGTAAGTGGGAAAGAACTCTTAGAGTTGAAGGTTACAGCTGTTGGGAAACATTTCAGGTAGATCGAATAAAAAAAAAGGAGGTTGACTATGTCTGCAATTTAACTGAAAAAGGATGTTCGACAGCTGTTGCATTAACAGGCCCAAAAGGAATTGGAGAAAAAAATGATGGTTGCCAGTTCAGTAGAGCAGCCCATCTGAGACAGAAAATGAAGTCAGTGAGAAGGGATCAAGCATTTTCAGGGAGGTTTTAGATGCAACACCCAAACATGCAAACAGTATTCAAAGAATGGCTGATTTGGGATTTGTATTTAGTAACTGAATGGGTGACATCTTGAGCAGAAAGAATGCCTAATTTTTTTTTTACAGGCAGAGAAAGTTATTGATAATGATGTGTTTATACAAGTAGAGGATGGTAATAAATGTTAATCCAATGAGAGAAAGAAAGAGAGATCAGATCCTATCTGATATACAAACTCTTACTAAGAGTTTGTATAATAAGGTAGATGAGCTGAAATCGCTTTTATGCAAGAAAGAGAACATTACATTTTGGTAGCATTGAAGTAGCCATGTTGTCCTCATCCCACTGAAGGATAGTATGAGATAGTGCAATTGGAGAAATGTCACTGGGACCAGAAAGTTTTTAATGTGTAGATTATTTAGTATTCCTCTGATGTCTTTTTGTAGAAAAATCACAGGAGGCACATAGTACTTAGAGATTTGCCCTAGTCATATATAAAGGAGTTGGAGAAAAAGAGTGATACAGCAAGAACTTCCCCATTTGGTCAGTGGTGTTGGAAAATGGAACCAGTTGAATTTATTATCATATATATAATTTATAAATTACAATACACTATTATTAGTATAATGAATTATATTCACTATGTAATAGCTATGAAAAAAAGGAAGCCAGTTGGAGTTGTGAATATTAAGACCACTTAATATTCTGCAAGGATAGCAAGATGACATCACTAATTGGATAGAGTACAGAAACCATCATAAATATGAAGGTGAAAAGGTGGTTTTCAGAATTTGGAGAGTGATAAATACAGCAGTTGAATTTTATTAAATATCAAAAGTAAGCTCTATGCAGAGAATGTCAAAAGTAAATTTTAAATTAGACATTCCCCAGCAAAGCGAAGTTGGATCTCATAAAGACACAAGTGTGCCACCCTTGTGGAAATCATGCACTGCAAATTTGGACAGTGAAAGTGGACTGTGGTTATTATAGCAATTTGGTTTTCTGTCAGAAGGAGGTTGGAAGTTTATTTTGCACTTGGTTAGACTATAATAAATTTAGTTTAATCCTTTATCCAAGTGTAAGCAAACAAAGTTTGCACCTGAAAATATCTTCAGGACTGAGGTAAGGAGGTACAACACTAGGCAACTCGCAGCAAAGGTGGACCAAGCTCTCATCACTCCTTGTCTCATTATCTCCCATAATGCAAAGCACATCTCCTTGCAGACATGTATACTGCTATGCATTAAGGGAAGGGCCACTACCCAGACCGGTTTCGACTTTTATTGAGGTCTTGTCAGTGGGAGGCAGACCCAACCTTACCTCAGTCCTGAAGATCGTTTCAGGTGCAAACTTTGTTTGCTTAAACTTGGATAAAGGATTAAACTAAATTTATTATAGTCAAAAGTAGGATGTCTGGTCATAATGGTTTTTCACATTCACTGTACCATTGATGTTGGTAACATGGATGTGAAAGGGTTTTTGAGGGAGATTTATATCGGTCACAAGGGATAGAGTATGGACATGCAGTGTGATATTGTTGTACACAAGAAAAATACATGAGAATAACTATTCTCCTCATTGCTCTCTATTATGTTTGGAAGCCTGAAGAAGTTGTGGATGCCAAAAATCCATAGATTTCTGGTTTCCCTTTCCATGCAGATAGAAGGAACATAAACCAGAACCCCTGCTAAGGAAGTCAAGCATGGCATTCACCACTTCAAGCTGAGTGGTGGTGAAATGTGTCTACTACTGCAAAGCAATTTAAGTATTCCCTATTTTACCAGTCTCAAGCCATTAATGAACAAGTAACACATAATATACAGCCTCTCTCATCAAATCCACCTTCTTGTGGTGTGGCTGTTTCTGTACAAGGGGCTATGGTATGCCTAGTGACCATCCTCACTGCAAAAAGATACATTTCAGGTTCGAGGAAATGTCAATTAGACCTATATAAATGTATATGACCCTCACTGCCCTGTGGAACATCCTGCTTATGAGGCCTGAAGTGGCAGTACCATAATCAAGCTTCTGAAGAGTCCCGGTTTCTGTTATCTCCTCTCTCTCTTCTTCATGCAATGAGTGATATCCTTGGCATACCAAACATACTTAGAAACTAAAAACTATCTCCATTTCAAGGGTACACTGGGCTGCAGACTAGTTTTCATATAGTACATGGGTCCAAACCTGTCAGCAATTAGGAGGCTTTTCAATCAGCCAGCACACAATCTTGCTGCTACATATTCCAAGTCATGCCTTGAGAGGCAATTCAAGTAGTGGTATGTGGAGGGTATTGCTGAGGCTGGTTAATTCCATGTGAAATTAAATTAATGTTAGGAATTTTTTAATTAATGAATGTTAGGAAGCCATTTTTATTCAACAGATGAGATCTACAGAATTTCCACAATTTTGAGGGTTTAAAAATTAATTATAGCTTATTTTATTATTGTCCAAATTCTGATTTTTTAAAAAATGCTCATTGTGTGTGCTTTTAGATTTATTTGCATTTTTGGACAAACAACCCCCCCCCCCCCCCAATAGTGGCTTTAGGTGTTCAGGGTGCACTTTTTCACCATTTTGTATTCTTCCCTGAAAGCCCTTGGTCAAATCCACAAATGTTCATTTATACATTGTGTGTTTTATTTTCTAGACACCATTCAGAATGTCTTCCCTTCTCCAACTTTAACTAAGCTGGAAGAGATGCGCTAAACTGTTTACTGTCAGTAATAATTTAACACAAATTGTTCACCAACTCACGAATTCCCAATAATTCTCACATTCTCTTAACACTCTGGATCTTTTCTTAGCTGGTTCTTCCTTCAAATATACTGTTGAAGTTAGCTCTCCTCTCAGCAAGGCTGACTATAACTCTGTCCATGTTTCATTTTCTACAGTTCATCCTTCTCCCAGTCAATCTCAGCCTCATGTCCTGTGGCACTACAATGATGCCAATTGGGATGATCTTTGGGATTTTATTTATACCCTGTTCCCAAGGTTTGATTATTGCTTCTACTCTTCTGATCCAATAACAAATTATTCTTTACTGGGAGAAGTTCTTTTGTCCATTGCCCCTTATCCAAACTGCAGTTCTCCAATAATTGTGGCAAAACAGTCCAAGCCAAAAATTCAGCATATGCCCAATAGTTAAAGACAAAAACTCAGCCTCTCATTCAATTTATACTATAGTTTATAATATCTGCAAAAAATCTAAAGCTGACTTCATAAGGCCCGCACTACGCTCGTCTCCTGTTCAAATGGCAGTCGAGTCCTCTAGTCCCTCAAGGTTGTGGGACAACTTCTGTCCTTCCATGTTTCCACCTCTTATATCCTACTAGTACAACAATGGTAATTGAAGATAAAGAGAGAACTTGGAATCAATTTTTTTCTCCAACTCTTGTATAGATGACCCAGGCAAATCGCTCACTATTGCACAAACAATTCACAGTGTGCCTCCTTTGAAATTTCACCAGGACACCAGGAAAATACTCATTAGCCTTGATACCAATAAGTCTTGTAGCCCCTGATAGTATTCCTCCAGTTGTATTAAAAGCATGTGCTCCAAAACTTATACCTATATTACCTATATTGTATTGTCTCTTCGAGCTCTCATACTCATCTGGCATCTAGCCTACAGCTTAGAAAGCTTTTTATTCAGATTAAAAAAAAATCAAGCTTCAAACTAATCTCCCTATTACTCTAATTTCAATACTCTCAAAAATAACGGAAAAAGGATTTAGCTGCTTCACTACTTGGAAACTTGCCAATTACTTAGTAATCACAAATATGGATTCCTTCACTCATGTTCCACAGCCGATCTCCTAACGAACCTCATATCAATAAACTCATTTCTTCTTTTAACAACTTTAAGCTCTGATTTCATCAGAAGTGGGAATCCATAGAGTTTAGGTAGCTCTTGATTATGTTGTCTTCTCCATTTAACTGTTGTATTATCTCTTACAGGGTCAAAGATTTTTCTGAGGATTTTATATTTGTGCTCTAGGTTTCTGCTCCATATAAAACAATGGATCTAATTATTGCCTCGCATATTTCTATTTTAATTCTGATTGATAGAAATTTGGAAGATAATATGATGGTGAATCTATTAGAAGTATGTATCCTAGTTTGTTGTATTTCTAAAACTAATTTTATTATTTTGAGTAATCAATGTTTTAAGGTATTTGAAGGAAGTGGTCTTTTTAATTTTCAGGTTAACGATGGCAAACTGGTCATTTACCCCTTTTTATCCTGGTTTATTTGTAATTCTAGTTTTTCAACAGAAGTTTTAAGTTTTCTGAATGTTATTATTCTAATGTCTTCAGCAATTTCTCCAACTAAGCATATCATCTGCATATCCTAATATTTATTCTACTTGTGTTATCTTTTATCATTTCTGAAATACATTTTTTTTAAGCTAAGTTAAATAGGATAGATCAAGTTCATTTAATGCTCTCCAAAGGCAGTCTATGAATTTTATCATATGCTTTTCTAAACTCTATAAATAAAATATCGACCTGCTGATTATATTCCCATTTTTATCTCTAATATTTGTCTTAGCATAAAAATCTGATCAACTGTGGACCTATTTTTTCAGAATACTGCTTGATATTTATCAATATTTTCTTCACATATGGTGAGATTCTTTTTAGTAAAATATTAAGATAAAATTTTGTACCCTGCAGACAGGAGCAATAATTCCTTGTAATTTTACATTCATTTTCTGTAGTTAATTCATTACCACATTTGATAAATTCAACTACTATGTCATCGGTAATTGTCTTTGAGTTGCTTTGTACCTTCTTTTACTTTGAGTAGAAGATGATAGCAAACATTTCTGGGTGAGAGCTATGATAAGTTTTCTATTTCAAGTCTCAGCAGGTTTGTTGCAGTTTAAGAGGTTGATAAAGTACTCTACTTGTCTGCTATTTCATCTCTAGTATTTATGGGCTACAGTTTGCCCACAAATATTGTTTTTGAATGTGGATCCGTTTTTTTTTTTTTTCTTGGTTTCTAATTTCATGGGAAATTTTTCTTTAGAAATTGAATATTAGATAGCTTAAGCCAATTACGTTTTTTTGCTGTATTTTATTTTGAATTCCTATAGAGTTTTTTCCTACTACTGTTATGCTATCCTTGATATGGATTCAGCATTAAAATTTTTAATAATTTTTATTCTCTTTCAACTGCTTATTTTTCAATTTTTGTTTTAATTCAATCTCATAATTTCTTCTCTTCTCTGTTTTATCTAGTTTTTGTCAATGTTGCATCTCAGATGATTCACATGCGCTGAAAAATATTTTTGACTTTAAGAATAACACCAATTAGAAAACTGTCACAACCACACTCAGCTTCTCTGTAACTGATTATTGTAGATATGATGATTCCTATTTAATTATATGTATATCAATCAGGAGATTTCAACATTTGTTTGTTTGTATACATTCTTCATCATAAATATTGTGTATAGTGCTGCTTATTATTAATTTTCTAAATGTGGTCAAATTAATCAATCATTCTCTATTAATATTCATTTTTCTCCATGGAGGCTTTGACTTCCATTAATTTTTTTTTTTTTTTTTTTTTTTTTTTTTTTACAGATTTCTTCTTTTCCAATTTTTTGCTGAAATCTCCTAATGAGATAATTATATCCTTTTGTGGAATTTAAGGATTAATTCAATTTTTCATAGAATTCATCTTTTATTTCCTCTTCTGCAGTTGCATGTACATTTAAGTTATCTTCAATCATTTTGCTCATAATCTTAGCTTGCTCATTCTTTCATTATTATTATTATTCAGGCCTCAATGGAGTCAAAAGACTCATCGCGGGAGGTCCTTCCTAAGAAAACACAAAGTCTATCATACCACTCCTTGAACTCACTGACTGTTCTCGCTCTCACCACTCCATCAGGCAATGCATTCCACGGTTCAACCACCCTCCATGCAAAGAAACCAACTCCTCACCCTCTTGCTCACAGTTTCCTTTCGTAACTTCCAGGGATGGCCTCTTGTCATCACTCCTTCCTGCTGTTCAACCAAGCGAAAGAACTCTCCAGTGTCAACCCTGTAACCACCTCTCAACAGTTTGTCTCAATCATATCACCTCTCCTTCTTCTATCCACCAAACTCTGCAGTCCATTCCCTCAGCCGATCCTCATAATTATCGTTGTACAGTCCTGAAACCATCTTTGTTATCCGCCTTTGTACCCTTTCCACAGTTAATTTATCCCCTTCAAATCCTGGGGACCAGATCTGAGAACAATAGTCCAAGTGTGGTCTGATCAGGGTCTTATACAACGGAATGATAACTGTTTTATCTCTGTAGGTCAGTGTACCTTCCCATAATTGCAACAATCCTCTGTGTTACCTTCGCCACCTTTGCAATATGTCCCCTAAATTTCAGGTTTCTATCAATCATCAACCCCAGATCTCTTGTCTCCCCTACTTCCTCCAGTATAGCTCCTCTCATAGAATATGCAGTGTCCCATCGATGTTTCCCAAACCTCAAGACCTTACATTTTGCTGCTTTAAACCGACACCCCCCCATTCATTTGCCCATCTATCTAGCTTATTCAAATCCTCTTGCAGGGCTACTGCATCTGCACTATTACTAATAATCCTTCCCAGCTTCGCATCATCTGCAAATAAATGAATATCCCGTTGCAATCCACTGATAATGTCATTGATATAAAGGTTAAACAATATAGGTCCCAGTACTGAGCCCTGTGGGACCCCACTCGTAGCCCTCTGCTTTCTTGAAACTGCCCCACCATACACAATTCTCTGATACCTATTGGACAGCCAATCCTGAATCCAGTTGACCAATCTGACATCCAGACCCATGTGCTACAACTTAAATATCAGCTTATCATGTGGCACCCTGTCAAATGCCTTCCCTAAGTCTAGGAAAATGGCAGTATATGCCTTTCCCTCATCTAATGCTCTTGTAACTTTATCATAAAAGGCTAGCATATTGCTAAAACAAGAGCACCCCTTCACAAATCCATGTTAACTCTCACTGATAACATTACCCTCATCTGTCCAATGCTGTACGGTCCTTCACTACTTTCTCCAAGATCTTACTAACTACTAATGACACACACAAACTGGTCTATAATTAGACACTTCTAGTCTGCTCCCACCCTTATGCAATGGCACTATCTTACCTCGCTTCCATTCCATGGGCACCTTTCCAGCAGCCAGACTTTCATTGAAAAGTCAGGTCAAAGGTACTGTCAGTTCCCTAGCACATTCTCTCAAAACTCGTGGTGAAATACCATCCAGTCCCACAGCTTTACTGACATCCAGAGTACTCAGTATTTGAAACACACTCTCCTCCTGTACCTCTAAACCTCAAACCTGCCCTATCCCTCTAGCATTAAAACTGACTCCTCCAGGATGAAATACTCCAATAAAGTGTTCATTGAACAATTCTACTATGTCTGCTACATCAGTCACTCTATTCCCATTTTTATCCCACAATATCATTCTTCCATAGTCATTTCTCCTCCTACTGGCCACATATCTAAAAAAAAAAAATTCCTTAGGATTTTCTTTGGATCTTAGGGCTAATCTCCTCTCATATTCTGGTTTTGTCTTCCTTACCATACTAGTCACTCTTCTGGCCTGTGTCTTATACTCTTCATGTATCTTCTCTTCTCCTGTTTCCTGATATCTCTTCCACAGCCTCTTTTTCGCATGCAATTCCTGTTTAATGTTATTTGTCATCCACTTTACTCCAAATTTTGTTCTCTTGTTCACTCGTGGTATACAATTCACCATTGTTGCTAACAAATATTCCTTCATAATTTCCAATGCACTAATGATATCCGGCCTTCCAATTCCTGCCTCCATGAAACTTCCCCAAGTTGATGTCTTAGACTATTATAATCACCTGCCTTATAATTCCACATACGTTCCCATCTCTTTGATGCTCCTGCATGTCCATTCATTTTCCAAGTCAAAACCATATGGTCACTGTCTCCAACTTGTGGGAGAGACGTCATCTCAGTTATTATCAACTCTTCTGATGCTATAACCAAATCCAAAACTCTTGAACCTCTTGTTCCCTCTATTACACGTTGCCTAAGACATTTGTCCCTCAAGAATTCTAGAAATTCCATTCCCTTATTGATACATGCATCTTCCTCTCCCCAGTTTATACTACTGTAGTTAAAATCTCCCATAACAATCATTCTTCTTGCACTTGCCAAACTCAACTGTCTAAACATTTCCTGGTCCCCACTCTCTGTACTCCTGGGTCTGCAGCAACACCCCACTAAATATCCTGTCTTGCCCACCTCTACCTCACACCATATGCTTTCAAAATCATTAGTGTCACTGCCTTCCAAAGTCTCCACTCTTAGAGGACATAGGTCGTCACTTATCATAAGCAGTACTCCACCACCACACTTTCCCTTCCTATCCTGCTGAAAAATGCTGTACCCAGCGTCTTCTATTCCTGTTATTATATCTTCTGTCAACCACGTCTCAGTGATCCCAATAATTTTTGGCTAAGCTGATGCTATCTGCGCCACCAATTCCTCTCCCTTATTCCAGATACTCCTGGCATTAGTATATAGCATATAAATGCAGTTGTTTCTATACCCAGCATTATCCCCTCTAAACTCCACTGGGCTCAGCGTTACCTGATGTCGTCCCCCTTCTCCCAAGTACCCATTCCCACAAGAGGCTACCCCTGCTACACACTGACTTTTTCAGAACAGCAATCTCTCCAGATGCCTCCATCCTTCCTTATTCAAATGTAAGTGGTCTCTTGCATACAATTCCTCTCTGTCCTCAAACGTACTCCAAGCATCTACATATTCCAGTCCTCTCTCGTCATACATTCTAGCTATTATGTCATTCAACATTACCGCTCTTCTGCTCAGTTCGTCATTATCATACCTAGGCAACACACACACACACAATCTTTCCTCTCCGTGTCTTCTTTCATACCACCTCAAGCAAAAATCTCATATCTCTCGCTGCCCTATTTACACCACCACTCAAGTCATTTGTTCCCACCATCACAATCATCTCATCCACGCTTTCCATCATTCCTCCTGGCAAACACTCCTCATGCATCCTATCTTGAACACCACGGATCATTGAGTCCCCATACATATACCTCTTACCTACTGTTTCCATTTTCTCCTCTTCTAGCACTGCCATACCTCTCTCTCATATTTCCATTCTCTCCTCCTCTAGCACTCCCATGCTTCTCTCTCATTCCGTCTCTCCTACTGTTTCCATTCTCTCCTCTTCTAGCACTTCCATACCTCTCTCTCTCTCTCTCTCTCTCCTGTTTCCGTGGACAGAGCATGTTTTTTGTCTTCATTAAAAGATTTAAATTCCATTACATATATTGATACTTTTTTCCTGAAAACAAAACCCATTCCAAATTCATGTTTGAGTTATTTCCACCATAAAGTAGTAAAAGGTTGTCTTTCTTCAAATTATTTTTCTATGTCCACCTTGTCTTGTACTGCTACTATATCAATTTTATATCTACTTAATTCATGTGTAAGTTGCTGAAATGCAATTGGTCTCTTTTAGAAGCCTATGCAACAAAAACACTCCTAGTTAAAACTGAAGCATCTCAACCACGATACAAAGTATCTAAAGATCATTTAACGCTTTCATTAGGAAGAAGCAGAAGGCGACTTTAAACTTAAGCCTATGTTAGTTTATGGTGCGCAAAATACAAGATCTAACATTATTGAAGAAATCAGCACAATTGGAAAAAAACTTGCATTTAATGAACTAGATAATGAAAAGGTAAGAAACTTGCTCAATTCCCATTCAGAACAGTTAAGTGAGAATGATCTCCTTCAACTAGAACAAGGTTTCCCAAACTTTTTTTTTTTTTCCCATGGCCCAGTTATTTTCATACTTCATCTTCATGACCCACTAAAATTTTTATGGCCAATAGATAAAATAAAACAGATTTGAATGTTCATAGAGTTATTTTATGCGAATAAAGAGACTGTGAAATGTAGACATGGACAGAGCGTGTTTTTTTGTCTTTACTAATTAAATTATTCATTCATTAGTTCTGATTAAATGCCATTTACTTGTATTTTAGAGTTTCATGAAAAAAGGAAAACCCAAAAACGAAACAAACACCTAGGTTTTCGAGAGTTTTTTTTAGGCAACCCAGCATTCAGCTTTCGTTTCCCACCATTTGGGAAACACTGAACTAGAAGAAGAGTGTGCATATGAAGAAGATAAGGAGTGTGAACAAGAAGAGAATGTTACTACTAAGAAGTTAACTGCAAAAGAACTTGAGCTAGTTTTCAATCACAATGAGCATGCTAAGGAAATTTTGTTTGATGCTGATCCTGATATGGAATGAAACTTCAAAAGTCCACCAAAATCTTGATAAAGTGATTGTCAGCTATCGCAAATTGCATGACAAGATGAAAAAGTTGAGCACTATTCAAACATCTTTATTTAATTTTTTTGAAAAAAAAAATAGTTCAATCAAATATTTAGACAGTAAATAAAAGTTTAAGCAATTGATTTTTATTAACTTTGATGATTTTATCCTCTAATATAGCTTATAATTTTTTTTCAAATTTACACTAACTGATGGATGAATTATAATTATCCCTATTGTTTATTGTATTTGCTTAGTGCACATTAATTGATGGATTAATTAATTGCAGTAAGCAAGGTTTTCCTGTATTACTAACTTTCTGGTCTTCCAAAAGCATATATTATGGCCCAAGGTGGGAATTAAATTACTTTCCATCAATAGAGACAAGTTTTGTTTATATCTATAGATATCCTATTTGACTTTATTAATCAACTGCTGATTAAAAACAAATCCACATAAGTTACCAAAAACAATGGTATAAACACAGACTGTTTAACATAATTAAGTCACACTAATGACAGTTATTTGTCAAACCTCAGATGGTTAAGGGAAATAAACACAGAATTAGAGACAAGAAAATATTTATGAAGGTCACACCAATAACTTCTGCATATTAATACAAATAAAACTATTATAAGTTACAGTACCGATTATCAAGTAATGATTTTGTTAAATGAATTCTTTTTTTCCTTACCTGTCCACCATACATTGGTTCCAGGTAGCAAGGACTGTCAGGATATTTAAAGAGAAACATGTTAATTAGCATGATAAGTAAACTGCTGGCACAACTGGCATTGGAAGCATCAAACATCATCCACTTAGCAAATATAAGTAGTACAAGATATCCAAAGATAGACACTAAAAAGATTATCTGAGGTATAAACTCACAGAAAATGTTCATAGGTTGCACAAAATACCTAAAAAAGAAAGTAAGGGAAAAATTTAACATATCAATTTATAATAATAATAATAATCAGCATAAAATACACATATAACATGTACACACGTCCCTTCTATCCTCAAAATGCAAGGAGAGAAAGGAAAAGGGGGTGGGAGGAATGATGATGATAACAGGTGAATTATACCCGCATAAAGTGGAGATGTGAGATGTAAATAGTGACAATGGTATGAGGTGGAGGTTGACAGGAAGACATTGGTGATGAAGAAATTGATAAGTAACTTGGGTTAGTAAACAATGGAATATTATGGGCGATTTTAATTACTGCAATATAGAATGGAATGAAGAGACAGCATTTGGGAATAAGAAAAATGAATTTCTTGAACAACAACTATCTTAGGCAGTAAGTAAGAAGGGTGAATGAGGATCAAGTTTTAGATTCACTACAAGGTTAGTGAATGTGAAAAGCTTAGGAAATGGCTTGGAGCTATAGAAGAAATGAGGAGTTAAGTGGGAGGAAGATAAATACTGTGTAGGAACTGACCAAAAGATATTTAACAACATCAGTGTCCAAATGTATTCCTAAGGTCACAAGGCTGAATAAGGTAGGCATCAAATAGATGAATGAATGAAGGGATTACAAAATTTAAAAGATACTATGCAGGCAGCACAAGATGAATACTGGTAACAATCAATTGCATGATGCATATAAAGAAGAAGCCATGAAGGTGGTAAGAACAGCAAAACTACAATAGTTTTGCTGTTCTTACCAACAATCATTAATTTGAGCAGAAATTAACAAATCAGGCCAAGAAAAACCTTACAGAGTTTTTCAGATATGTGGTAAGTAGAAGGAAGAATGAATATGGTAAGTTGGTGTTAATGGATGAAGATGGTGTAATGTTAACTGCTGTAGAGGACATAGTTGAGATATTTAAGGAACAATTTATAAGGATGTTTCATCCTCATCAGGCTGAAATCATGAGAAGCTCGAGTGTAGAGGAAATAGGAGAGGATTGCTTAATTGTAAGTGAGCAGGAGGTATATGAGAGAATAAATAAGATTGATGTCAATAATCAAATATGATTTGATGACATATCACCACATGTCTTAAGAGAGTTAAAAGCAGCATTGGCATACCTATTTAATAAGAATCTTGCAAACAGCACAGTTCCCAAAAGAGAGTGGAATGAAGGTAAAATTGTTCCATTACATGAAGGTGATAAGACTGTGGCTACAAATTATAGGCCAATCTGCATATCTGGAGTTGTGGTTAAAATATTTGAGAGATTAGTGGTGAACTAGGATAGAGAAATATTCTTTATGATTGTCAGCATGGATTTGTTAAAGGGAGATCATGATTTACCAACTTACACTTATGTACTACAACAAGTACATAAGTATAACTTTTGCAATTTGCAAAAGATTCCTTCACAAACTTTCCCATCATCCTCCCTCTCAACAATATGATGTAATAAAAAAAAACACCAACCCATAGAGCTTATAATCTTTGTTACAATGACACATTTCTTGTAACAGAACTCAATCATATACACCACACTTTTCTATCTAACGGTTACAGTTCCCACATTATCAAAAACATAATCATTTCCCCAATTCACGCCCTTCTCTTCAGAAAGATTTCAGTAATGCTATCACCATCCCCTATGTCCAAGGCATATCAGAAAGAAAAAAAAAAATCCAGAATCTGAAAGAAATACAACCTCTGCACCACTTTCAAGCCTCACTTAAAATTAGCTACTCTTATCCAGTTCCTTTTTCCTGCAAGTTAGCCTACTATGGACAGACAGGAAGATCACCATCTGAATGGAAGAACATAAAAAAATACATCTGCAGTGATGACTATGGGCAATCTGGTCTTGCTGACCATGCTTTGGATACAGCTCAGAGAAACAATTGGAAAAAGACTATCATGCTCCATCACAGTAAATTCGGAAGATAAGGACTATTTTTTAGAATCTGCTCTTAAAAATCATCCTAATTTAAATAAATATGGTTGCATAAAACTTCCAAAAATACAGGAAACACGAATCCTTCGAGATCCCAGTTTACATCCTAGGCTGTCAACAGGTATATGCAGAAATAAAGAGGTTATGATTCTATTGTATAAGTTCCCAGTATACATCCTGGGCTACCAACAGGTGTTCATAGAGGGTGCTCATCTAGTTAGGACTCTAGTTCTTTTGTCCACGTGTTTTAGTAAGTTTTGTGCTGCCTTTTTGTGTGTGCGTGTCTTAAAGGTCTCATTTTGTACTCTCTGATGATGTCTCTGTAACTGAGATGAAATATTGGAAGCATTAAATACTACTTTTAATCCTTTCCTAGTGCTGTTTCACTCCATTCAACTTTTATTATGAGCACTAAAAATGGTTCCTAAATAACTGAAATATTTTTCTTGTTCCAAAAGTTCTTCATTGTAAATTTTCACATTTCTGCCTATTTTCTCATCTGTCATAATAACAGTTAATCAGTCTTTAATATTTATACTGGATTTATTAAAAATCTAACATCTGCAAAGAGTAAAGGACCAAGTTGAATATAGCTAGACAAGAGGAATGGTACACCATTACACTTTTAAAATTTGTTAAAACTATTGACAGGATACAGCATGGAAGGCTGCTGAAAAAGTTGGAGGATATGGGACTAGATTAAAAACTATTCATTTGGATAAGAGGATGGTTGACTGATCTGAACAGTGGTGTATAGGGTAGAGATGTAAGTCTGCAAGATAGTGTGAACAAATTCATAAAGATATGCCAGGTGTGTGAATGATATGTGGCCTCCTTTGATAAATCCATGACTTCCTGGAGGTTTCTAGTAATAATAATAAATATATAATAAAAATAATATTAGTTTTTTTGAAATATCATTTGCCACTTTCCTTCATGATCCATATAAACGAAATGGACTTCCATATAAATGGAAGTTAACATTCTGAATTTCAAACATTTTTAGTAGGATATCATCAACTGCCTTTCCATATTTCAATATATATATATCATCCCCCTGCCCCTTCCATATGAAATGTACTGCAAACTACATTTTTCCTTTGGATATATTCTACCACTGTTATACCTTGGATGTGTTATATCATATACAAAAGAAGCTGACATTTACATCAAAATTTCAAATTTTCTAGAGAAATAGAGAATTTTCTAGAAAATTCTAGAGAATTTTCATAACAGAAATGATCAATAATATTTTCAAACCTAACCAAGTTCAAAAGCATACAAGAATAAGAGTTTTGGCAAGACCTTCTCCACTTTACGGAAGTGAATTATGGACCATAAAACTTAAGCACAGAAATACATAAACTAAAAATAGACTCAGTATTGGACAAAGTATATGAATACTGAAAGAAGTATTTGAACATATTGAAGAATGGACAATTAAAGACTATTCTTCCCCCCCAATGCTCCGATACCACTCAGTTCGATGATACAGAAGTCAGGGATGACCAACGAAAAGATGGAAAGAGACCAAAACAGGCCACTGGGCCTAAATCTTTGAAAGTATGATGATGACATAAATGCTTGTATATTGTTTAATAAGTTTATCTGTGTAATTACCACAGACATCCAAGAATGTTATCTTCTGTTAGGTTTTTCAACTTTCAGAACCTTTACTGCTTTCATTTAAATACTTTTCCCTAACTTAAGTTTCTTTATTTTTATAGTCTTTAAGGATATACATAATTTACTTGTTAGAAACTTGATGGCAATTTTCAGGATTGCCTACAAATTGAGTCTACCCCAAAATTCTCAATTTTCTGTCTTTCCGCACTGCTTCACTTGATGAATCAATGTTTTCTTCAAATTTTACCAGAGTCTCTAAGGATTTTGTCCTTTAACTCCCTTTTCCAATGATATTTGCAAGTCTACATTTACCTCTGAAGACTTAATTCTTTGAAAAACATATACATATTTTCTTTTCAATATGATACCCATTTCTATCATGCTCTAAATGGTGATTACTTCGTGTTTCAAATCCTCTATATACTCTTATATCTGAAATTTGTGTGAAGTTATAGCTATCAAACAACAGAGTTGATAAGCCTGCTAATTTCTTGTGTGTTTCCTCCATATGAATTTTATGCACATCATCATGTTGGAACATGGTGTTAGCAATGATTCATATTATGGACTGATCTCCAGTATATGTTTAACATTATTAACCTTGCTCTGTTAACTGAATTTTACTACATCTGTGTTTGGAATTTATTTCTTACTTTGCTCTATAGCTCTCCAACAAGAACCAGCTTTTGCTTTATCAGCAGTCCTCTCTGATGAGATCAAAAATTTAGTTTCCTACTAGATCCATTTGTAGCATAATAAGAACAAATACATCTTGTTTAATTTCCCATTTTGAAATTTTTCCACATTACTTAACCTGAAATTTCCTTTTATTCAAGAAGTTTGTCATTAGTCATGAATGGGCAAGTGTTGGCATCTTACTTTTCTACATGGTGGTTTTTCAGAACTAACTACTCAAAGTGACCAGTACTAAATATTAAACATATAGTAGTGGTATTATAAGAATATAATGATTCTGTATGACCAATGTTATTCTCTTTCTCATTTTGTTGGATTGCCTTTTGTCTATTTTTCTATATTGTGGAAATGACTTGCACTTTCAGTTTACTAATAATTGGAAATGCTTATAATATAAAACCTTTTCAGTTTGGCAGTTTCAAAATGCACCAAACTGTTTGGTGCCTTCTTGAAAGACCAATTCATGGAAGTTTTTAAAGTCTAATCCAATAAGCAAAGCAGTGGTCTCAAACCAGGCAATGAAATTCATTTCCCACTGAAAAACTAACATTCACAAAACATTCACGTCCAAAGTGGAATTCTAATTTACTTATCACAATCTACTTAGTTAACCAGGATGGTGGTTTGATACAGCTTCATGATTTTATGCCGATAATTATTTCCAATAGCAGTCCTGCTTCTCCACAGACACTTTTGATTAAGTTTTCTCTCTCAACATAATTTGCCTCATTTCTCCCCCTCCCCACAAAGAGACATATTGGTGAATGATAACACCCCACTTTTTTGATAATATCCTCTTCATGAGGAGGAAGCTCTTTTTTTTTTTTTTTGATGTTATTAATGATTCCACTGAATGCAAAAAAAAACAAAAAAACAAGAAATTTAATACCAAGAAAAATGAAAAATAGATTCAAAAATAAAATCCCACCAATAGCCATCATGACTAGTGTGTGTGTGTGTGTGTGTGTGTGTGTGTGTGTGTGTATATATATATCAGTATTTGCATATTCCTAGTATTATGCAAATACTGACATATACTAGTCATGATGGCTATTAGTGGGGTTTTATTTTTGAATCTATTTTTTATTTTTTCTTGGTATTATATTTCTTTTTTCCTTGATTATATTTTTCATGAGATACAAACCTGTAGGTTAGAATTACATTATGTATTAACAAGGCAGATTGGGGAGTGGGGGGGAGGGATACTTATTATGAAGTAAAGCAAATTAGTGCACACAAACTGCACTACATTAACAAAAAAGCAACTGAACAGATTTTTGTTCTACAAGATGCACCAGAACCATAAGGTACACAAAGTGCAAACTACAAAATACAGTATGCCAGAAAAACAATTAACAGAATTTAGCAAACTTGAAACAATTTTCAGTGTGTGAAGTTTAGGATTGCACTCCGAGGGTTCATTCTGGCATTTTTAAAATGCTATATTTAAATACCCTATTCAATCATCCTCAGCCTTCTCCATAGATCCACTAAGGTGATAGTATTTTGAATTGCAAGGGGGAAAAGGTGGGGGGGAAGTGCCACAAAATAATATTAATAAATGGAGCACACAGAAATATCTACAGTGTAGTCACTGTAGATATTTCTGAGGCTTTTGATCAAGTCTCACAAGGGCCATTCGCCAACTTACCATCATTATGGTTAATTATCCACCCTTTGCAATTGGACTGTCAATCTCTTTGGTCATTCACTGCATATCACAGTGGATGGCTTCCTTTCTCAGATTTCTCCCCTAATACCAGAGGACTCCATGCTTTCATTATGCTTTTCCTATTCATAAACGGCCGATCAATAACCTCAAATCCTATCCACAATTTTGATGATACATGTCCATCTTTTTCAATTGTGTAGACTTTTTGGAAAAAGTTTTGATCTGAAGGATACTGACTTTTTGGTGAAGCTGTATATTTCTTACAAACCCTGGTATTAAACATTATTCATAAAATTTTTTTTTTGGATTGTCTGTAGTTTGCTAATGTTTGAATCTGTTGTGTGACTCCAAGCAGGTGGGCCATACATCAGGAATGGTTAGATCAGCATCTTGTGTAGCAGCAATTTAAGTTTTGTGCTTAGCTGGCTATGACAATTCAGGTAATGAGTAGAGCTACTGCACTGCCCTATTTGTTTTTGAGGAGACATAATCGATATGAGTTGTAGTGTGAAGCCTTTTATCTAGCTGTACCCCTACGTATTTGGCTGGTGGCCGCCATGTAACGGGGGATGCCAAACATGACAACTGTGCCCTCTAGGGACACTTGTCTTCTTATGAATAGCACTGTAGTGCTCATCTGCATTACGAATAATTCACCATTTTGAACCAATATTCTAGTATCAAGACTGCATTTTGCAGTTTTTTGGTTGCCAATTTATATTGTAAGGAGCAGACCGTTATTGCAGTACCATGTATGTATAGGGCCACTGTGGTGGCAACTGCAAGTGGGATGTCAGCTGCATAGATAGCAAAGAGCAGTGATGATAGTAGGGGCCCCTGGGGGATGGAGTATGTTGTGTTCAGACGATCTAATTCCCTGTAGCTTCACTCAAAATTTGCAATCAATTTCTGCAGTCTTATTAGTATTATCCTCTAGGCTATTTTTCCTAGGTAGGAAAGCAGGCTGATTGGGTGATAATTTTGTAGAAGGTGTGCTGCTTTTCCTGGGATCAAGATTATATCTGCTACTTTCCATCATGCAGGGAAGTAGTGATATCTTAATACTACATTAATGATAGCAACAATGTGCATTACAGGCTTTATGCTGCAGGAATTTGATGATTTTGTTAGAAATCCCATCTGAGCCTGGTGAGTTTCTATTCTTAAGTTTGGTGATGATTTCATGTACCTCAGCAGGTGATGTCAGTTGGATGGCATTTATGCACTACATTTTAGTGTATAATGTACCCAGGTGTGTACTTTATTGATGAAGTCTAGATCTGCATGGGTGTAGGTTGAACTACACTGCTCCTCTAGGCTGTAAGCAAAGGCTTCAAATTTCTCTATGTCATGGTAAACCAGACAACAATCACCATGGGTTGGTGGGAGAGGTTTACAGTCAGTGCATAGAGCTTTGGTCATTTTTCAAAGCATCTGGTTCTCTGTGTTTAAGGAATGAAGTTTTGTCTCCCACTGTTGATTTCAATAGTTTAAGTGCATATCAAATTTCCTTTGTAGCTCTATTGAGCGCTTGTCTGTGTTCTTTTCATGGATCAGATTTTTAATCTCATCCGGAAGTCAGTTGGAGTTTGTGCATGGCAAATCTGTGGTGGCAGCAGTTAATGCAGTTGTAATCTGTTTTCTAAGCTTGAAATTGAGTCATAGATTTTTTTTTCTCTTTGAGTTGATAGCTGGAACTGGGCCAACAGATTCATATAGAGCAGTCTTTAGTTTTGTCCAGTTGACAGTTAGGACTCAATATGGGATATCTTCATGTTGTAAGCCCAGTTGGAGTCAAACCTGGTTATGGTCAGAGCTCTAGTCATCATCACACTTATTTGGCAATGATGTGTGATATTCTGTAGTATCACTATATCAAGGACATGAGTCCTGCCACATTGTGGTTCTTCTGAAGAACTCAAACAGGGGTTCTTCAGGTGCTATGATCACTGTGCTCCTGGTAGTGGCAAAATCATTCAGGGTTCTGATTATTAAAAAACCCTGGATCAGCATATAAAATTTTTTCACTTAGTTATAAATTAAATTAAACTTAAGATATTTCTTGTTTAATCCTTTATCCAAGTGTAAGCAAAAACGTTTGCACATGAAGCATCTTAACTAGGCTACTTGTATATAGAGGCTAATGACTTCACATCAATTGCCTTAGTATCCCATAATTCAAAGTATTAATACACTCCCTTTCAGACATGTATAATACTATGCATTATATTGTCTGAAGTGGCTCTGCCACAAAAGGATATGTGATTTGCATTATTAAAATCAGCATATCCTTTTGGATGTGTATAATGTTATGCATTACAAATGTCCAAGAGTTTTGTGGCTTTGCAATGAAAGGACGTGTTTACATTATGGGATACTAAGGTAACTGAAGTGAAGTCGTCAGCCTCTATATACAAGTAGCCTAGTTAAGATATTTCATGCGCAAACATTTTTGCTTACACTTAGATAAAGGATTAAACAAGAATAAACTTGTTTATTCTTGTTTCCCATATACAAGTAATGATAAAATGATACACTTTATCACTACTTGCATATGGGAAATATGTGACTTTTCAATGAATTCAGATCTGGTATTTCTTCTGAGTCTGGCTAAACTGTGATGAGTTCTCAATAATGGTTGAAACCAGTCTGGGGGGGGGGGGGGCATTTTCACAATGCACATCCTTTCTGACATATGTCAGAAAGGATGTGCATTGTGAAAATGGGGGCTCTGCCCACTTGGCGTAGGTGCCAAGTGGGCAGAACCCCCCCCTTGGTTAGAGCCCCCCCCCTTTCCACTTGGTTATACTATAGATTAAAGAATCTTTAATCTATAGTATAACCAAGTGGAAAAACTATCTTTCAACGACTATCTCTAATCCAGAGTATTTTAATAAGTTCGGACACCTTTTGGCTACTCATATATGAAAGTATGACTTCTGCATTACTTCAACCTTAGTATCACCTATGGGTCTGGCTCCCACTGATGAGACCTCAATAAACATCGAAACCAGTCTGGGTAGTGACCCTTCCCATAATGCACAACATTATACATGTCTGTAAGGATATGTGCTTTGCATTATGGGATACTAAGGCAAGCAATGTGAATACATTAGCTTCTATATACAAGTTGTCCCAGTCCTGAAAATACTTGAGGCACAAACTTTGTTTGCTTACACTTGGATAAAGGATTAAACCAAATATATAATTTCTTGCTATCTTTAATCTCAAGCATTCTGTCTGAAATTGTTGCATACTGTTTATTATCATTAATCTTTTCTAACTTATTTTTAAGTACTGTATGCAATAAGTCAGAAAAACTTACTAACCTGTGGTTCCACAAACTCAAAATAACACCAAATACCATTTGTGTAACGCCAAGAATTACTGATACTTTCATCTTATATGAGTTCATGAACATAATTTTGTTGCTTGATACCTGCCAAACCTATAAAATATAACAATATCAATTCAAGAACTTGATTTAAGTAAACAGAATTCTGAATGTTTAACAAAATTGAACAAAGTATCTGTTATTTTTATTAAACATATTCTAAAGAGCAATGCTATAATGGTAGATTAGCAATTTTAGGTGGAAGATGCATTTTATTACCCAGCGTGATACTATTGTCTCTTATTGTATGCCTGAAATGACGAAAAAATTCCATGTTCAGTCTCTAGAGCAGGGTTTCAGGACTATGTAAAATACAAATAAAATGCAGAAAAATATATAAAATTAATAAACAATAGGGAAAAAAATCCCTTAGCCCATCCACAATACTCCCATCCATGAATAAAAAATTAACTAATGGTAATACACAGCATGATCCAGCAACACAATTCTATTTTTTTTTTTTTGTTCCTCCTGCGATTTTTTTTTTTTTTTAGATTCAAAAGCTGTTGTTTGTTAATGTATAAACTGAATATTCTTGTTTATGAAAATAAAATGGATAGTATTTATATTAAACTTTTTCTTTTACTTTCCCACCAATCAAGACATCGCTTTTCTATTTTGAAATCCCACAATCCTATAGGGAGGCTGACACTATATATTAAAAACTTAAATATATATTTGGACTATCTATACTATATTAGTATATGGAACAATCTTTAAGCTGCATCACCCTTCTCCCTAGACATACTGTTTAGGAGGCAGAACACAAAATATTACCTATCTGGCAAAACAATCTACACTACAACCTACTTTATGATAAATTTAGTTTAATCTTTATCCAAGTGTAAGCAAACAAAGTTTGCGCCTAAAGTATCTTAAGGACTGAGGCAACGCGTGGTAAAGGTGGACCAGCTGTCATCACTCCTTGTTTTAGTATCTCCCATAATGCAAAGCACATCTCCTTGCGGACATGTATAATGCTATGCATTAAGGGAAGGGCCACTACCCAGACCAGTTTCGATCTTTATTGAAGTCTCGTCAGTGGGAGCCAGACCCAGAGGTGGTGATACTAAAGTGGAAGCAATGGAGAAGTCATATTTATCTATATGAGTTGCCAAAAGGTATCTCACCTTATTATTAAATTACTCTGGATTTAGAGAAAGGTGTTGAAAGATGTTCAGGCACAAACTTTGTTTGCTTACACTTGTATAAAGGATTAAACTAAGGTTATTATAGTCTAACCAAGCAGGGGAAAACTTCCAACATCTTTCTCTAAATCCAGAGTAATTTAATAATAAGGTGTGAGACTTTTTGGCAACTCGTATAAATATGACTTCTCAATTGCTTCCACCTTAGTATCACCACCTATGGGTCTGTATCCCACTGACGAGACTTCAATAAAGGTCGAAACTGGTCTGGGTAGTGGTCCTTCCCTCAATGCATAGCATTATACATGTCTGCAAGGAGATGTGCTTTACATTATGGGAGATACTAAGAAAAGGAGTGATGAGAACTTGGTTCACCTTTACCACGAGTTGTCTCAGTCCTGAAGATACTTCAGGTGCAAACTGTTTGCTTACACTTCGATAAAGGATTAAACTAAATTTATTATAGTCTAACCAAGTGGGAAAAAACTTTCAAAATCTACTTTATGAGAAACACCTATATTCACTACAAACTATCAAAAATAGTTTAGATTTTAGCAGAGTTAATCTCAGGTGGTATGGTCACCTAAACAGAATGGGTGAAGAAAGATTAGCAAAACAAGTGTTCTCTGCCAGGTTTGCAGGAAAACGACCCAGAGGAAGACCAAGATATAGGTGGATTGATACGGTACAATGTGCCTTAGACGATAGAAATATAAGATCTGATAATGTTGGAGTCTTGACAAGTAACAGACTGATTTGGAGGAAAATTATAGATAGGAAGTTAGTAATGATGTAAATTTTTTTCATGTAGTACTATCATATCCTGTACACCCCTTGAGGGTACATGGCAGGAATTTGATGATGATGACTATCAAAAATCCTGACTAAAGTTCTGTAGATACAATGCTATTCTAAAGAAATTTGCTATGGCTCTCAGAGTTTGCTATAGTTAGAGTCAACTGAGTTTATTGGGGTTTTTTTTTTTTGTTTGTTTTAAACTGATCTCGCTTCATTAATTTGCAATTATTTTCTATTTATCAAAACTTCATTATATACTATAGTGAGGGTATCATCATGATCAAATTCCTGACATGTACTCTCAAGGGGTGTACAGGATATGATAGTACTACATGAAAAACATCTTTACTAACTTCCTATCTACAAGTTTCCTTCAAATTAATCTGTTACCTGTTGAGACTCCAACATTATCAGATCCTATTTTTCTGTCTTTTGAAGCACTTTTTACTTTATAAATCCACCTATATCTTGGTCTTCCTCTGGATCTTTTTCCTGCCATACTGGAAGAGAACACTGGTTTTGCTTATCTTTCCTCTCCAATTCCAACTAAGATTAGCTCTGCTAATACATTCCTCGATGCTAACAATATCAAGTTCTTTCCTATCATCCTCGTTTCTAATATGATATTGCCATTGAAGCCATCTCTGCGGTCTCTAGTCTTTGGGAAAGTGTTTTATTTCTAACTCGGCTCTCAGATCCATAAGTTAAAATTGGCTTGAACACTGTTTTATACAGCTAATTTAGTGTTTTGCCTAATTTCTCTCTTATTCCATATAAATTTATTCAGTTGACTTACTAACATACCAGCTTTGTTGATTATTTCCATATTTAATTTACCATCATCACTAATAATCGTGTGCCTAAGTTCTATAGGTTCTCCATTCACAATGCACTATAGTGAGATATGTTAGTCAAATTAACATACTAACGATGATTATATAGCATAAGTTCTGTATAACCATTACTAGTATGTTAATTTGACAGCAAAAATAATCAATTATTTTGGCTGCTCAATTCAGAAATGTATAGTTGAATTACTAAATTCTTCCCTATATTTCATCATTTATTAGCATGAGAGGATTTTCCTTCCAGACTTCAGGAAATAATTGTGGACATTGAAACATTAAGAGAATGAGAGTAATCCAGCTACCTATTTCTAAATATCTAATTATGGTTATAGCTCTATATTTTTAGTATTTTATTGTATAATATGATATTCAAGAAGGTAGTAAGTTACAACAAAATACTAAAAACATAGAGCTATAACCATAATTAGATATTTAGAAATAGGTAGCTGGATTACTCTCATTCTCTTAATGTTTCAATGCCTACAATTATCTCCTGAAGTGGGGAAGGAAAATCCTCTCATTCTAATAAATGATGAAATGTAGAGAAGAATTTAGTAATTCAACTATACATTTCTGAAATGAGCAGCCAAATTAATCAATTATTCTTTGCTAGCTGGTTTTGATCTGCCTTGCTGTTAGAAAATATTTTAGTATACTTCATCTCTATCTTCTGAAGCAGGTGAATTAGATTTATTCTATATCATGGTTTGCTAGGCACACATACAGTATATATCATTAGTTTTAAATAATGTTGAAAGGATACTTTATTTAAAATGAGCATTTTTTTGTTTAATAAATCCTATACATCAATTATAAATGTTTTAAAAGGAAATTTCATTGTTTCATGCACACAGAATACATCACAGTATCCTTCATCTGATGATATATGAGATGACAAATACAATGGTGTCCAAAAGAAAAGGATGAACTACATTTTTATCTATATATGAAAAACTTTCATGACTACAATCAAATGCAGACATAAATTAACTGTTAGCATACTAATAAATTATATTATATAAAAATGTTACAAATTTCCTAAGGATGTACAGAAAACTATGTGGAGACACATTTCAGTATGGAATATATCCAAATCAATTCTTTACCTACACCCCATGGAACAATGAAATGTCATACCATGCTTAGCACCAAGTGATTCAGGAGTTCTTGAAGCAAACTGGCTCACTCCTTCAGAGCAAAGAATAAGGCCTTGTTTGTTTTCTGGAGGGGAATTTTGAGCAGCAATGCATCTCCTTGTTGTGTCCTTAACATGTTCTATGGGATTGATATCTGGGGAGCATGCTGGCCGCTCAATCTGATTAACATCAGTCTCCAGAAGTATCTCCACGCTTTGTGTATGATGTGGTGTGACACTGTCATACATAAAAATCAATTCTTTACCTACATCCCATGGAACAATCAAACATGACTAAGAACTTCTTTGCAATATCATTCACCAGTCAGAGTCCCTTTTTTCCAGCACTTGTAGCTCAGTGTTTCCACTAAGCATAATGCCTCCACTACACTATCACCCCAGTGCTGCTATATGTATCCCTTTCAAGAACATTCTTGTAATGGTAAGTACCACTTTCATGCCAGATCATGTCATCTAGAATTGAAGGAAAGACAAACTACTCTCATCTGTAAAGAGTACATTAGCCTATTGGTGTATTTTCCAATCTTTATGGATACAACAACACTGAAAACACGCTCTACGATGAACTGTGGATAAAAGACACAGACTACAGGCCTACTTGTCACAGACATCTTGCTACAGTTTGTTGAGATATCTGTGTATCTGTGCTTGAATGGAGCCAACTAGCAAGCTGACCTACCGTGGTGTGTCGATTATGTTTTGCTGTTATAACCAAAATACTGCCTTTATGCTCCACGGTAGAGTGAGGGTGATCTCTTGGCAAATGTCTGAAACACATTCCATTGGTTTGAATGTTGCCTGGCTACAACACTATGCAAGATTCCAAACTCTGGCAATATCAGTAGTTCTGCAGCTTTCTTCAAGCCCATTTTCCATGCATGAAATCAACAAGATGTGTTTGAGACATTACAAAGACATGAAGTTTGCAACTTTATTCCTTCATGAATAAAGCTTCCTTCAAACAAATTTGCTTAGTGCAAATCTGCTTAGGCCTTTTGCCTTTTATCCTATAAATTAGATGCCAAGAAATTATATTCTTGGTTTCATCCTTTATCCAAGTGTAAGCATAGTTTGCAGATGAAGTAACTTCATGATTGGGCTACTTTACCAGACCCAAAAGTGATACCAAGGTTGAAGAGCCAGACCCAAAAGTGATACCAAGGTTGAAGTAATACCAAAGTCAATTTCCATATACAAGTAGTCAAAAGGTGTCACACCTTATTACTAAAATACTCTGGATAATCAATAGATGTTGACAGTTTTTTCACTTGGTTACACTATAAATTAAAGATGTCAAGAAATTATAACCGAAAATACACTCAAAATTTGAATGCGCATTTGCATTCTACTCGAAACTGTCATTACATAAATTGTCACAAGCTGATTCATCTAAATTTGTAGCTGTAATCTTAAGAAATAGTGTTCGGCTTTAGGTTTGGGACATAGTGTACTATGTTAGCACTTATAAGTTTATATTATTACTATTTTTTTTCCAAATTATTGCATTTGCAAACACTCTTATACTGTTAGATCTCACACTTCAAGTCTAAGGCTTCTAACTGCATCAGCTCACCTAGATCCTGGTCTTCCTTCCTAATATCTTCATTTTAATATAATTCTGCCATTGAGGCCATCAATTCATTCCATGATTTTTCTTGGATCATCTTATTTCTAACCAAACTCTAACATCCATACATTTGTTATTCCATATAAATTTATTCATTTAACTCTCCATTGCACTGCTACTGCTTATTCTGTTGATTTTCATATTTAATTAACCTTCTTCATTCAGGAAAACTGAATGAAGATAGGCGAAATATTTTATTGTTCGATAGGTACTCCATCGAGTATACAGTTGATGTTTTCCCATATTCTTGAATATTTCATGCTCAATTCAGTTTTGTACTTTATGAAATTTTGTTGACAGAAAATAAATAATGTAAATATTTCATGTAGCATTAAGATAGTTTTGTACACTCCTTGAAGGTACATATCAGGAAGTTGATGCAAGACGTTACTGTTTTTAAGGGTGAAGCAAAAATGCTTTTATAATCCCTGTTATCTGATAAGGTTACTGTGTAGGAGAAAGTTTATGAGCCAAGTGCTCTGCCCAGGTGGGTACGAGTTAAAGATCTTCGTTAGGAATTAGGATGGCCTTAGGTCTCCTATATTTGGAGAAATTTGGTTCATCATAATTTGTTGCTTGTTGTACTAATTCATTTGGATGATGATGATGCCGATGATGCCGAGAAGAACTTTATTGCTAAAGATTACAGGAAAGAGTAGATGTAGGGGATATTTGTATCCCAGTGAAGTTGGACATTTCTGATATACCATGGTGCATTTAATATCATACGTAGGCATTTGTTTTGCACTCTCTGCAGTTTGAGGATATTTGTGCTTGAGGTGTGGCTCCAGGCTGGGGATTCCATTTTGGGTATTCCAGCTTACTATTCCTATTGATAAGAGGGTAAATCTGTGTACCTGGTATTGATTTTTGATGCCTTTGTACATGAGGCTTTTGTGTGTGGACTGAAGGTTAGTTTTCTGTCCAGCAGTACACCAAGATATTTGGCATCTGCTCTCCAGGGAATCTTGGTATTAAATAGGAAGATGTAGTCTTTGGGAGATATTGAATTTTTAGTGAAAAGCATGGCGATACTCTTCTGAGGGTTTACTTGCAATCTCCCAAGAACCAATGCTCTAGTTTTCTTGCAGTTTTTTGGTGACAAGATGCGGTTTAATAGATCTGGCTAGTATAGCTGTGTCATCCATGTAGAGGGCAATGATAGATGACATTGGATTGGGCAGTATGTCCACCATGTAAATCGAGAAAAGTATCGGTGCCAGGAGGGACCCTTGAGGCACTAGTGCCAAGATTCGTTGCTGGGTAGATAATATGTCATTTAGTTTGACTTGCATTCTTCTGTCACTAAGAAATGACTTTACAAGGTGGACAAGGTCCAATGGAATGCCAGCTAAAATCAACTTGTATAGCAGTTTAAAGTGCTATAGCTTGTCAAATGCCTTTTCTAAGTCAAGAAAAACTGCTCCAGTGTATTGGTGAAAATTGTAACTTGTGGTAATGAACTCAATTAGTCTATGGATTTGTTGAGTGGTGCTGTGAAACTGGCAAAAACCAAATTGTTCAGCAGGAAGGATGTTTAACTTTTTTACTAAAATTTGAATTCTGGAAAGGATAGCTTTTTCTGCAATTTTGCCCAAATTAGAAATCAGACTTATGGGATGAGGCTGCTGAGGATCCTTGCAGGCTTATAAATAGGAAACACGTCTGCAACTTCCATGCAGAGGAAAAGTACTTGAATCTGAACATAACATTTATTATTGTTGTAAGATGTACAATGGCCTTTTTCGGGTAGCAGTTTAATAACTTTGTTGGATATGCCATCAGGCCCAGGAGCTTATTTATTCTTTAAATTCTGCATAATGTCATAAATTTCTGCTGGAGAAGTAGGGGTGAGTTGGCTGGTACAGGTATCGGACTGTTTCATTACATATCTGAAGTGGCGGTGGATTTTATAAATATAATTGAAATTTAGATTATCGTATGAAGGGCTGCACTGTTTTTCTAAATTTTTAGGTACAGTTTCTGCTTTTTCTGCATCTGTGTTAACAATGTCCAGATCAGATTTGAGAGGGGGAAGAGATTTGTTTTTGTTATTTCTCAGCAACTTCCAGATGGTATGATCACCAGGTGATATGGAGGCTAATTTGTCTTCCCATAGTTTGTTTCTGTGGGCTTTAAGTGCATCTCTCTCACTGCAATGTTCATTTTTGTTGAGAAATTTTTTGTCTTGTGGTGGCCTGGTGTTAGGGTATCTTTTTCTTACTTTATTTTTTTCCCTAATTAAGTTCATTATCCACCTTGACTGCAAGTTGCCCGGTATTGCACTACCCAGGTATTTGCTTACGCTTGGACTCACTGAACTTTTATAGCTTGCTATATTCAGCATTAAACTCCGATTTCTATCTTAGAGTTTCTTATTTGGCTTTGAAATAATGTGGGATTAAATATCCCCTTAATTTAAATAATTTTTACATTGCAGAAGTGAAGCCTTTAGCTCTTTGGCTCTTTATTTCATTAATTTATATGTGCACCTCTTTAACAACTTGTACTGTAAAGTATTAAAGCTATTATCACTACAATCTTGGTATTTATTGGTCTACCTACTCACTGATGAGACCTCAATAAAGGTTAAAACCGGTCTGGGTAGTGACCCATCTCCCTTAATGTAAAACAACATAAATCTCCCAGGGGATGAGTTTTACATTAGGGTTAATACTAAGAATAGTGATCCTAGCTTTATCCACCTTTACTGCGAGTTGCCCGGTATTGTACTATCCAGGTATTTGCTTACGCTTGTACTCGCGAACTTTTATAGCTTGCTATATTCGGCATGAAACTCTTTGATTTCTATCTTAGAGTTTCTTATTCAGCTTTGAAATAATGTGGGATTAAATATCCCGTTAATTTAAATAGTTCATTATGTTATCTGGTAGTCATTTAGGCTTAGAGACAGTTGAATTTGAGGTGATAGATGCTATGGCTGCGTTGATTTGAGTAGTAAGTTTATTGACCGCAGATTCGATTTCTTCCTTGGAATTAATATGAGGGACAGGGTCAATGTAGTTTGGAAGCATTTTTGATAATTTTTTCCAAGGAATGAAGGTGTGAGGCGATGGGAGAAATCCCCTTTGATAACCCAGTTGGAGCAGAATAGGGTTGTAGTCTGATGATAACACATTCTGGAGGATGACTATATCCACAACGTCGGTGGAACCAATCAGACTGTGGTGAGTTGGCACTGAGGGGCTGGCCACAGCTGCGCAATTGGAGCTTGTGTAGTTAAAGAGGATGCGGCCATTCCTATTTATAGACCTACTACTCCAGGCATGATGTTTCGCATTTAAATCTCCAGCGATAATGACTGTTACTTTAATTCCGAGGATGGCATCCAGATCTGAGGTCAGCAATATTTTTGATGGTGGGTTGTAAGCAGCATAGACTTTTAGGTTTCTGACAGAGTTAGTGATGACATTGATACCTGTGATTTCAAGATTAATGGTTGGCTACAGGGTGGTTGATGTGATTTTTGATGAGAATGGCTATACCACCACCACCTCTGTATTCAAGCCTATCATTCCTGTAAAGTTGGTATCCTTTGAATTTGGGATTGTCAGCAGGTCTCAGGTGAGTTTCATTAATTAGTAATATATCTGGATTATATCTGTCATTGAATTCTTCTATTTCTAGTATTTTATTTTTGAGACTGTTTGCATTCCAAGCAATAATCTTCAGAGAATCTGGGGTGAATTTTTTACTGCATCGGAGAGTGCAGATAAAATGGGCTGTGTTTGCTGTAAGAACCTTTTTTGTAGTGCTTAGTGATGGATTTGAGTTACTGAAATCCTGTAGCACATTTGCAAGAGAAGAGGTGATGATGATGGCCGTTATATTTGAATGTGGATTTGGCATACAGGAAGTTAATGATCCTGTATTGGATTTATTAAGCAGCTGCACTGGAGTGTATAATATCTAAATAAAGTAAAGTAAATTAGCATCTCCAATGCTGAAACATCACATTTAAAGCCTTTTCTTCATAATGCAATTCTATATACTGTAGATGAATCACAGAGGAGTAGTGCGCACTCCTTTCTTACACCTGATATTATATCAAACCATCTTTTCCCTCCTCCTTCAATTTTAATTGCTGACTTGTAGCTTGTATAATGTCCCAGTTGCACAATAACTGTAGTGTTTTCAACGGCTTTTCTCTTGACACCCTATCCAGTTTTGCAAAAGAAATATGTATTCTAATATACTTTCATGATTTCCTAACTATTTGTCTTAAAGTAAAAATCAATCCTTAACATCCCTTTTATCTGGTCTGAACTCAGCTCGTTCTTCAAAGTTTCTCTTCCAAAGCCTCTTCAAACATGCTTAGATAAATCTTATCTAAAAAATACAGTCATCTCTCATTACAGCAAACTTGTAGCACAAGAACAGTTGTTACTACAGTTGTTAATAACTTGTTATAATAAATTTCTTTTAGCAAAGCATTGTATAAGACTATTCCAGACTTTTCAATAGTTTGGTATAGTCAGTGATTGAGTTTGTTACCAGCAGAATTTGTTATAGTGAAAGTTGACTGTACTCACTAGGAAAAATTTTGTAATTTTTCCATTCAGCTTTATTTCCCTTTTTATAGAAAGGGACTTGAGAGCTTCACTTCAGTCATTTAGAATTTGACCTTCTGACCATGCATTTTGAATTATGCAATACAGCTACAGTAAAACTGTGTACAGTTTCTCTGTAATACTGATTGCATTCCTCATGAATATTTCGGACTACTGTTTTAACAATCAAAGTAATGACTACATTTAAAAAATCTTCAGTTTTTATGTCTTTCCTCCATATTTAAGCATTTTCAAAATGCCTTGAACATTTTATCGCTTTCCTGATATTGTGCTCTATATTCTCACCAGTTTTCCCATGACTTTGGCAAATTTTTCTCTATTTTCTCAGAACACGAGCTAGCTTATATGTTAAAAAACTTTTGATAATACACTTTCTTTTCTAAGACTACCTACATTATAAAACTTATGGAAACAACTTACTGTATTAGAGTAAAACTTTAGTTTAATATAAACCAAAATAAACACTCGACATTTTGACCTTCACATTAAGGTCATCACCTGGAGTATACACATATATATACAAAGAAACAAGCTGCACTACAATCAACATGGCATGCTAAAGTTACTGACCAACCATTACAATTATTGGCCTGACCTTTGGTGAGGGGAAAAAAAAAAAAAAAACCTTACTACATCAAAGCTAGAGTCCTATTATTATTATCTATTAGGTTAGAAAATTAAATTAAGCTGGAGAGCAACATGTTTACAAAAAGGAAAAAAATTATAAATAATAGATAAAAATAAAAGATTACTTATACAAGTATCCATATAAATTACAACCAATTGGTAGGATAGTGGCCAATAAAAGCTGAAAAAACTGCTTAGTACTAAAATCAGGGTTTGCTGGAAACTAAGTGGGCTGAATGTGTGCCATCCAAATTTTTTGGATTTTTATGCCACCATTATTGTTAAGATTAGGGTGGGTTATCAAAAATTCACAGGCTTCTTTAAATTTCCGTTCATACCAGGTTTTTATATGATGTAACAAACAAGTACACGAAGCATGAAGAAAAGGATTCTAAACTACCTCTTTAACTTACACCATTAAGTCTGATTTCCCCCCCTTTTTTTTAGACAACTTCACCACATGTCTCCTTGCCAAATCAATGTGTGCTTCAGTCTGCCACCGAAGCTCCAAGATTTGGTTCTTGTTTTCAAATACTTTCAGTTTTTTTAAAATAATTTCCTGTCTTCTCAGCATCATGTGATCTGTGCATATCTTTATGTTGGAACATGGTGTTAGTAATAAACCAGCCCAAGTGCTGAAAAGAAATCCAGCAGGTACTTACCATTATTAGCTTTGCCCTTTTATCCAAATCCCCCCCCCCATCCACGAAAGACTGCAAACCTAAAGCACATTTTTAGCATTCTGAATGAAGAACAATTGGCAATTAAACTGCAACTGAACTGCTAATGCTAAATGATAAGGTTTTTGTGTAGGGTCCCCACCCCACTTCCAAAAGTTTAGTAATTTGCATAGTGCAAGGTCTGTCAAAAAAGAAAGATAAGTGCAGAGTACTGTCCTTCCTCACAAAACTGTGGATCAGCTTTCAGGCTTTATCCTTCATAATTTATTTGTAATACCTCCTGCCACTGATAACTAATGTGTCTCATATCTGTCACTCCTTGATCTTTAAACTCTGGACATATCTTCTTGTATAGAATGTCATGGAGATTCAATCTTTATTCCATATGAATAAAGAATTGTGACCTTTTTCCTATTGGCTTTTCACTTGTTGCATGGATGATAAGAAGCAATATATTTGTCATGTCTTTATTTCTTACTAGAGGGCTCTTCCCCCTGAAGGCTATGGCGCCCAACCCCCCGTGTTCCGGGCTGGTAGGCCGGTTCTCCTTGAATCCCGATGACTCGACACTCAGGGTAGCCCCCCTAAGTTTCAAAACGTTTCAAATAACTTTACACAAAAACGTTACAGCCTACATCCGTTTCAAGCCGATGTCACATCTGTTCCCAATTTCAGCTTATCATTTTATAGTATATGAGAAGATTTCTGTTATTAGATGACATAGCTACGGTACCTGTACTTGGGTGGGATCTGTGAAAAATCTGAGAATGAAAGATTCATGTCCAAAGAATATTTTGATTCCCAAACTGGAGATCCCCATCCACCACTGAATCAGACAGGATGCCCACTATCAGGTAAGCAATAAATGCAGTCTCGGAAATGCACCAGGATAATGGACCCACACATACATTATACTAGCACGGCAGCAAGCCAGGCTTGCTGCAGGGCTTACTAACAATATCAAGTTTCTCTAATATCTTCATTTTAATGATACTGCCAGTGATGTCATCTGTTCACTCTCCCGTTTGTTTTATAAGAAACCTTGCATCTATATTCTCTACTTTGATTAACTGTTTTATTTCTTATCAATGTTTCAAACTAACTAATTTTAACCAATCAGTTCAAATCGGTTTGAACACACTTGTATACTGCTAGCTTAGCATTTTGAATAATTTCTCTTTTTATTCTCTACTTTGATTAACTGTTTTATTTCTTATCAATGTTTCAAACTAACTAATTTTAACCAATCAGTTCAAATTGGTTTGAACACACTTGTATACTGCTAGCTTAGCATTTTGAATAATTTCTCTTTTTATTCTCTACTTTGATTAACTGTTTTATTTCTTATCAATGTTTCAAACTAACTAATTTTAACCAATCAGTTCAAATTGGTTTGAACACACTTGTATACTGCTAGCTTAGCATTTTGAATAATTTCTCTTCTTTTATTCCGTATAAATGGATATTTGCTCATATTTGGTTGTAGTTCAAGCCAATGCAGAATATAATTGGTTGGCTAAGTTCCAAATCGCCAGCCTATACTCATTCATTCAGTATTCAGCCGAATATCTAATAAGTGAACTATGAAAAAGTGAAAGTGAACAATGAATCATATGCCCAGGTTGATTCTTTGCATTCCTTATAGTTTACTTGAAGGCTGACTTCCAGTTATCTAGCTTTGATCCTAAGCAACCGACTAAGTATCATGTTATCCCTTAACATAATACAGTTCTTATCAGATAATCTTCAGAAGAGCAAATTGCATGTGCATTGTGGGTAAAGGTCATAATCCTGAATTTCTGTGACAGATTTTTCATACCGAATCTTAAAGAATGTACTAGTAAATGTAAGTTTCCTATAAATAGGAAAGGCTAAGAATCATTTTATAAGTGCATGATGAAATGAAAGGAATCCGTTATTTTCTTTTGTTGATGTACATTTTATCATAGGAAAATAACTGTTAATTTTGAAAAGTTTCTTTATTGAGGTCTCTGTATAGGAAATGACTCTTTCCATAATGCACAACTTATGAAAGGAAGTGTGCTGTGTAGAAATACTAATGCAACTGAAATGAAGTCAGCCTCTAATATACCAACAGCTTAGTAATGAAGATACTTCACATGCAAATTTTGTTTACTTATGGTTGATTAAAACAAGAATTTCATATCTCTTATAATTTACTGTATAATTAAATGGGGAGAGAAAAAAAAATTTTCAGAAGTGTGAAAAGCATTAGCTTTTTGATAGTGAATTTCAATTCTTGCTTCATGTAATTGTCCATTTGTTGTGTACATGTGTTTACTCTGATGTGATAAGTGTTTTTGTATTGTTAAGTAGTTTTTTTTTTTCCCCTTTTTTCTCCTTCATATGCAGTAGTGCAGTTTGTGAGTAGACCATGGAACAATGGAGAGAAGTCCTATAAACAAGGAGTTGTATAACATTCACTCCAGTTTTTGAAGGTTATGATTGATAATTGCTCATGTTCACTGAAGACATCAGTGTGGATCTCCTTCCTGTGATTTACAATGGGATCAGTCAATATGAAACCAAGTTCCACATAAACATTTTGGACTACTCTTCCTGCTTCTTGCAATATGTAAACTCTATGGCTGCCATGTTAAGTAGTAATATGTCAAGACTGTATTAAGGCTTATCAACTGCTCACATTCTCTGGCCAGTTTGTGTAAGCCAAAATCTTGAGTTGGTGGACTCAAGAGAATCTGACTCATCCTCAGTCATAGGATGAATCATAACAGATGGCAGCATGGTGGCTGCTCTTCTAAGCATGACACCCAGACCAGTACCTAAGTTGGCTGCAGATGATTTGGTGCCCACATGTCACAACTCAGTGGTGCAGCGTAGAAAGCAGTGACTGCACAGTCTCAATGGCTGCCTTGATGCTTCCATTCTAGTGGCTTCATTGCCAGAGCTATCACAATGTAACAGATGAAAACAACACCAGCTAGCAGTGCTTTTCAAAGCACAAACAGTATCATCGCATCAGCTAGACAGGATTCCGACTTAGAGGTATTTGGTCACCATCCCACATTAAGAGCCTAAAAGTGTTCAAGTTCTCAATATACATGAAGACTGACATGGCCATACATCTAGCCAAGCATGGCCTCAATAATGTCAGCCATTATGGTGGAGTGTGACACTTTGCCAACAACAGGTCAGGGCTGCCACTGACCATGTGCTTGGCAAATTCAGTATCAGATAAAAGTGAGCTTTCTATAGGATCTTTCTTTACCTAGCTTATTTTAACTTATATACTATCTTGCATCTAAGTCTACCTATTACTAATACTACGATCTACACTAGTTGGACCTTGTTTGCAACTTTTCACTGGTAGAGTCTATTTTATGGTCAGTCATACCCTCAAGTCACCATTGTTAGAGAGAGACAGAAAGTAAAAAAAAAATCATTGTCATTGATATCTAAAACCAGCTCACTCACCTGAAATTGAAAAGTACTTATAAAAGTTGATTAAACTATGGAGGCACAGGAAATCCTATGAAACTTGCAAGGACTAATCCAAAGCATAATTCTCCAGTACTGAAAATGAGGATTGCATCCAACAAAGAGCTTCAAATACAACCATACTGTATATCTGTATGGTTGTATTTGTATTTGGATGAGTTGGGTCACTGCATGTTCAGCACAACATTCTGTGAGCAAAATATATCAGCTTTTTGCTTTGTACAATTTTTACATGACTTTAACTAGGCAATGTCAAAGCAGAGTTGATAGCAGGTGAGCTAACATGTTACTGTTTTAATAAACATACACTCCTTTAGCAAATGCAACTGAATGCTTCAATGTGTATGTAGCAGGAACTGCTGACTGGATTTAGTACATTAATATCCAACCTAAAAATAAAGTCATTTGCAGCTCTCAGATATTAAAATGCTTTTAAAAGTTAATTATTTTCAATGAAACTCTTGTAAATATAACAGCTCCAGAGAATTTAAAACAAGGCAAAAAGCACATGTATAGATAAAAAAAAAAAGAAGTAAATTACATGCATTTCCTATTTTTTGGCAAACATAAGATACAAACTTAGTGTGCTCTCAGGGGCTCGCCGGCCATATGTGCGATGCACACAGGCACCAGAATAGTAAAGGTACAAAAGAGGAGGAAATACTTAAAAAAATGTTTTTTAAAGTGATTTTTTATTGGAGGGGTGGGGGGGGATAGGGGCACCAACTAAAGTTTTGAACACAGGCGCCGAACACTATTGGCATGCCCCTATGTGCTCTCATTCATTAATGATTCAAAAATATCCTGAAGACACATCTAATAACATATAGACACATACAGAAAAAGCTAAGATTCATAATTATAATCCATAATATAAACACTGTAACAGCTGATATTTAAGTAACAGTTGAATCAAGTTAGATTACTTACTGGATCCAAACCAAATGGATAAGGATATGTAAGATAATGATCTTCATTTGCAGGGTTTAACTGAACAGATTTGCCATAAGGAGTTTTAGATGGGCTAAAAAAAAAAAAAAAAAAAAGTTTTTTCCCATTTCCTAAATGAAATGTATTAGTTCATATAATCTAGTAAAACAAATTTAATATTTCAAAAGATAATTTACTTTTAATAGAATAGATTTCTTACACTATATCTAAAAATTTATATATGCAAATTCAAACAATATTGCTTTGTTATATTTAGCTAGCTTGCATTCTGATCATAAGTTTAAACAACTGCAGAGATAGATCACATTAGAGTTAGTCATTCTAATTGAGAATAACGCATACTTTACATACTGATTACCATTTCATCCCATTTAACATTTTTAAGGCTTTACAACATTCAGTATTTGAAAGGTAAAACCAAGATAATTTCACCAACTTCACATCTCATTTATGCTAAACGAGATCCCAAAAAGTTATTCCACCATAAGAAATTAGTTAAGATTATACAGATGTGCACAGTGCAGCCAAGATACTCATTCATGGGTTTGTTTGGTGTTCTTAACTGCTTCCCAAAATCTCCATTACAGCAGTGTTTCTCAATGTGGAGCGTACACCCCACAGGGGGGGGGGCAATTAGAAAATGATGTATTCATCACCTCATCACTGATATACTCAAAACACTCACCATTGTCGGCAAGGGGGGGGAATCAAAATCCTTGAGGCATTGAGGTGGGGCATGATCCAAAAAACGTTGGGAAATACTGATCTACACATAAGATTATAGAATACATTTAGTGAAGCAGCCAAGGCCACCGCATACTGCTCTAATATCTCAATTAGATGAAAAGTTTCTCTGTCAAACAGTACAAGGTGATGCCAATCATCAACATCTTTCAGGGCTATGTGGTGCATGCACTGCTTCAAGACTAGAGTTCTTATGTTTCCCACTTATGTAACATTAACTGCAATTGGTTTTTTTATTTTTTTTTATTTCATTAATACTTTGATATTAGACAACATAATATGTAGTAAAAACATTATCTTGGTTTTATCTTACAAATGTTATTGAATTTCATAAGCCATTACTGAAGGATTATGGTTTAATGAATTCCATAAGTTTTCAATAATGGCATTTTCATCTTTCTTCAAGACATTTAATATTTATAATGATTTAATGTTATTTTTTGACCATATGAATTATGGAAAAGGTTGACATCAACTGAGTTTATATAGGCCGAATTTATTTGATACTAAGTAGAAATACCAACAAGTTTCGCCAACTTAGCTGTTTGGCTTCTTCAAGGTGAAAAATAATAGATACAACTTAAACACTAAAATTGTTCATGAAGGAAAGAACCGAATAAAACTGTATTTTTTACAAAACACAATTTTATTCGGTTCTTTCCTTCATGAACAATTTTAGTTTTTAAGTAGTTGTATCTATTATTTTTCACCTTGAAGAAGCCAAACAGCTAAGTTGGCAAAACTTGTTGGTATTTCTACTTAGTATCAAATAAATTCGGTTTATATAAACCCAGTCGATGTCAATAACCTTTCCTCTCTTGCTTTATTGGTTTCTCTTCTCAGTTCATTATTTAATACTTTGTATTTTCTTCTTCCCTCTTCAGTGTTTACATTTTTCCATCTTCGTCTTTCTTCCATTTTTCTTATCATTTCATTTGTAATCCATGGCTTTTTAATTCTTTTCCCTTCCACAAAATCTATCTCTTCAGCAGCTGTTTCATATATCAAGTTTTTCAGTTGATTCCATTTTGCATTAACATCCATAGTTTCATTGATTATATGTTAATACAAAACAGGTATAGAAACAATGTAAAAAGGATATCAACATATCCAGGAGCTGATATTGACTCAGACCATAATTTGCTTGTTATGGAATTAAGAATACAATATAAGAAAATAAACAAAAGGTAAAAGCAAGAAAAGGTGGAACCTAGAAAAACTCAAAGGAGATGCAGGTAGGAAATTCAGAGAAGAACTGGAAAATAAAATACAGAACAAAGAGAATATATCTGAAGAAACTATGGACGTTAATGCAAAATGGAATCAACTGAAAAACTTGATATATGAAACAGCTGCTGAAGAGATAGATTTTGTGGAAGGGAAAAGAATTAAAAAGCCATGGATTACAAATGAAATGATAAGAAAAATGGAAGAAAGACGAAGATGGAAAAATGTAAACACTGAAGAGGGAAGAAGAAAATACAAAGTATTAAATAATGAAATAAGAAGAGAAACTGATAAAGCAAGAGAGGAACGGTTAAAAACAGAATGTAAAGAAACTGAAGAAATGGAAAAAAGGGGGCGATATGATAAAATATGTGAAAAAGCAAAAGAAATTATAAATATTAAAAAAAGCATAAGAAATCTGTCATTAGAAGATAAGGAAAACTGATTTATGATATTGAAATACAGGGTGAAAAATGGAAGGAATACATCGAAGAACTTTATGCAAAAAATTAAAGATCAACAAAAATTGAATTGGAAGAGCAAAATGAAATCTCAACAGAAGAAAGAGATCCTGAAATACTAAAGAGAGAAGTAGAAACAGCAATTAAGGAATTAAAAAGTGGAAAGAGTGGATGGAATACCTAGTGAAATCCTAAAACAACTGAAGAACAAAAGGTATAACAGAAACATGGAAACTCAGCAACCTCATTTACAAAACAGGAGTATGGCCTAAAGATTTCACAGAGTGTTCTTATACCGATTGAAAAGAAAAGCAATCCTGCTAAGTGCAGTTGCAGTGACTACAGAACTATAAGCATACTTTCGCATGCCTCCAAAGTACTGCTAAGAATCCTTTCTTTTAAGAAGAATCCTTCCTTTCTAAAATGTAGATTTTAGTTATATTAAACTAAAGTTTTTATTCAAACACGGTAGTTGTCTCCATAATTTTCAAAAATGCGTGTACTGCTAAGAATATTAAATCAAAGATTGTATAATAGAGTGGAGTATTTTCTGGGAGATGATCAATTTGGATTTAGAAAAGACAGAGGAACCAGAAATGCAATTGGAGTAATGAGGACCATATGCGAAAGGAATATAGAAGTAAATAAAGAAGTTTATATGTTTCATCGACTTTGAAAAAGCATTTGACATGGTGAAATCTGAAGGAAATATTACGCAAAATAGGTTTAGATTGGAGAGACCAAAGGTTAATAGCTGAATCACATATGAACCAGAGGGCCATATAAAGACAAAAGTAGGAAAAACTAAAAAAATTTCTGATTGGCAGAGGTGCTGCCTGTCACCGATGCTCTTCAATATATTTGCAGAAGAATTGATAAAAGAAGCATTTGATGAAGAGAAAAGAGGAATCACTATTGGAGGAAGAACAATACAAAATATTAGATTTGCAGATGATCAAGCAATATTAGCTAATACCGAAATGAACTACAGCACCTAATGCAAAAATTTGAAAATATATGCAAGAAATATGGTATGAAAATTAACGCAAAGAAAACAAAAGTGATGAGAGTCTCCAGGAAACCAGGAAGCATCAAGGTGATGATGAATGGAGAAAGTGTAGAGCAAGTGAGATAATACAAATACCTTGGTAGTATAATACAAGAAAATGTGACATGGAAATAAAAGAAAGAATTAACAAAGGAAAATTATGCCTTTTATAGCAAGAAACATTTGTTTATTAATAAAAGGAATAAAAATCTAAAGAAAAAGGCTTATTAAGTGCAATATTTGGAGTATGACCTTATATGGATCAGAAACATGGACAATTAAGAAGAAAGAAGCTAAAATGTTGGAGGCATTTGAAATGTGGTTATGGAGAAGAATGAAAAAATAAAGTGGACTGAAAAAAATCACCAATGAAGAAGTATTACAAAGAGTTGAAGAAGAAAGGAATTTACTAAAGACCATAAGAAGAAGAAAGCATAACTGGATAGGACTTGTATTAAGAGAAGACAACCTACTGAAAAGAATGATAAAATTGAAGGAAAGCAACCAAGAGGAAGAAGATGACTAATGATGCTTGATGATATAATGGGAACAAGAAGATATCACGAAATGGAGGAAGCAAGAGACAGAGGAAATTGGAAGAGAATCTGCTGAGTTATACCATTGGACCTGTCAAGAAAGAGACAGAACACTAATGATGATGACTATGAGAGCCCTACTCCAATCATCTGGAATTCTTCCCTCTGTCCAGGCCTTCTGAACTACACAGTACAGCCACTGTAAGACTTTCATACCTCCATACGTGAGCATTTCTGGTCGAATATCATCTACTCCAGCTGCCTTTCCCCACATTTCAGGCTTTTGATGGCTTGTTCTACTTCCAATATGGATATGTATTCCTGTTTGCATACCTGTTAAGTGTTGTTTTTTTTTACCACTGTGCTGTCACTGATTGTTTCATTTAGCAATTTTTCAAAGTAATTACTCCATACATCAAGGATATCTTTTTCTCCAGTTTTCATGTCATCTTTATTATCTTTAATTCCTTTTACTGTACTCTTTCCTCATTTCTAAGTTTGTTTAACAACTTCCAAAATATCTTGCCACCTTCTTGATATTTATTTTCTATGTTCTTACCAAAGTCTTCCAATGACTTGTTTAGCTAGTTTTACAGAGTGTTTAGGCTTCCTTACATTTGTCTCTGTACTCTCTAAGTGCACAAGCTGACTTATTTACCAGGAACTTTTGATATGCTTTCTTCTTTTCCTTCACCCTTCTTTAACTTCCTGTGTCCACCATTGAGTTTTGATTTTTCTATCCTCAGACAACCTCACCATATGCCTCTCTGGGTGAATCACTCAATGTTTTCTTCAGGATTTGTTACTGAATCTCCAAGATTTGGTTACTGTTCTCACTCTCATTTTTTCTTGAATAATGTTTGTGTATTTTAGTCTACAGTTTACACCTGAGAGCTGCTCAACTTTTATTCACTTTAAAACTTTCTTACATATTGTTTTCAGTATAAAATTCAATTTTATCCTGCTCAAGACTAAATGGTGATCACTTCCAATTTCAAATCCTTTGTACACTCTAGTGTCCTGCACCAGTGAAAAAAACATCACTATCAACAATAACATAGCCAATGAGACTTTTCTTATTTCTTGCCTTTTCTATCCATGTGAATTTGTATACATTTTTACATTGGAACATGGTGTTAGTAATAAACAGTCCATGTCCTGAGCAGAAATCCAACAGATAATTGTCATTATTATTAGCTTTGCTCTTTTCTCCAAATTTTTGCAAAATATTTTTGTATGTCTGTCGATCATTTTCTACTCTGCTGTTTAGATCCCCAACAAGGACCAACTTTTCTTTTTTCATTGTGTCGGTTAGCCTCAAAAAATTCCTCTTCTACCTTAGTAGAACCTTCTGTGGGATAGGCACAAATAAGTCTCATTGTCGAGTTCCCCATTCCGATATTTGCCCACATCACTCTATTTGATATTGCATGCCATTCATGAAGATTAGCCTCATATTTTGTGTTCAATACTATAGCTACATCTTCTTTTCCCTGATTGTCATTGCCCGAATATAACGTTTTGTATTTTTTGCTCAAAAAAATCTCAGCAGATTTTTCATTTTTGTTTCAGTCACCCTTATTATGTTGATCTAGTACCTATCTAATTTCTCAGCTAGCTCCATTTCTTTGCCATTCAGGCTTCTTATGTTGATAGTACCGATCTTGAACTCTGGTGATGTTGAGTTGGGGTGTGTTTCAGGATTTGTTCCAGTAGCTGACTTTTCGCAGTTTGCCCTGGTTCCCTGGCTAAAACAACAGGGACCTTGTTTAACTGGGCAACACCCTAACAGACATGAAATTCTGTCATGTTGTACCATCATTTTATATTTTAGTTTAAGCCAATAAGAATACAATGTGGTCAGCTAAATCCCAAATTGCTAGCCCATCTTCGTTCATTTAGTATCTAGGTAGATACCCAACAGGGTGCACCACGAGAAGGTGAGGATTGGACATTAGGTCAGAAACCCTGGTCAGTTCTCCGCATTCCTTTAAAGGCTATGTGGAGGTCTCCTCTCAGTTATACAGCTTTGACCTTAAGCACCTCAGCACAGCAAATCAATTTGTACAATTTGTTGTGCTTATGTTTATTATTTATATTTTGCTTTGTTTTCTAAGAATTTTCTTTTATTCTCTAATAATCAACATACAAATTTTACACAGGAATGCATATAGTTCTGACTTTGAGTTAATTTGTCCCAAGCATGTGCTTGTACAGTGAGAATTATTTCCCATAGACAATGTTAAAAACAGGGGTTATGTTCCCAACAATGAAATCTGAGCATAGTAATGTTAATTAAAGGTGAACAAAATGATAAATATGGCATTGTTTAAACATAAAATATCTAAAGAAATTAAATTATAGCCTTTAAAATCAAGCAAATTGTAATAATAAAGAAATTATATCACAGAAATGTTAAAGAATATTTATTTCTTCCCCATGTTCATTTTTAAGTTCACCATTTTTATTAACACTACTTAGTACTATTTGTTTTGGCTTACTGTATGGTATTAATAATATAGATAAATGTGAAATAAGACAGCAAAATAAAGAGCAACACAACCACTCTTTATAATGTCAAGTATGGTAATTGCATAATGTTGCAAAATGCTCTCGTCTCCTGAATGCATGCAGAGTAGTACTGTGTTGTATAGCTATGCACATGACTTAAAAGCCATACTTATGAATTCATAAATAGCTCCAGGATATAAATACCAAGAGAGAAAAAAATAATTCATTGAGCTTATATTTTGCTTGTTTTCTACTCAGCATCTTCAGAGAACCAACTGTAACTGTGACAAGCCCATAGGCAATGAACTAAATCATTAGAAACTATTCAAATTCAATTCTAATAGTCTAACACGTGGGCTGATGGAGCAGTAAATCATCTTGTACAATTTGTACATCTTGTACAGGAAAATATTTGAAATGTGTAATTTAATTACATATTTCAAATATTTTCCTGGCACTTAAAAAAAAAAAAAAAAAAACCCTGTATATACACAATGTCCTCTTATATTACACAAGATTATTATTATTATTTTTTTATTCACTACATCTATTCTTTCCAAAGATTGGATAGAGAATGTCCCTTTATAGTGAAAAAACATTCTATTTCTAACAGGCAACAGACATATTTATGGTCTATGTATTATAATTCAGCAACAATTAGCACAATTAGAGATAATTGAAATGAAAATGACCCTACACAATGACCCCATTCTACAGACATTATACTGCATAAGAATATGTACAACGTTGTATCAAAAGAGTTCTGCAGGAGGTTGACTATTATGCATCTCCACCTGAGAGATCATTAATGTGCAGTAGAAAGATAAGATGGTGAGACTCAAATTTCTTCCATTAAATTAAAGATATCAAGAATTTATATCCTTGGTTTCATCTAAGTGTAAGCAAACAAAGTTTGCACATGAAGTCACTTCATGACTGGACTACTTATGAGGCAAATGACTTCACAGCACTTGCCTTAGTATCCCATAATGCAAAGCACATATCCTTATGGACATGTATAATGCTATGCATTATGGGAAGGACCACTACCTAGACCAGTTTTGATTTTTATTGATGTCTCATCAGTGGAAGCTAGACCCAGAAGTGATATCAAGGTTGAAGTAACTTTTGTGCTGAAGTGGTTGGTTTTCTTTCCCTGAGATATGAGCAGCTCTGCTCAGTGATGGGGTGAGCCTGTTACTGAGTGGAACTACTGAGTTAAATGATCCTTCAGGTCACCCATTGTTGGGTAATCTGAGGGATCACAGGAGAGGTATTCCTGCACTTAAACATACCTCAATAAAGGTTGACACCATCTGGATAGTGGCTCTTCCCGTAATACATAGCATTATACATGTCCATAACAATATATGTACATTGCATTATGGGATACCAAGGCAAGTGCTGTGAAATCATTTGCCTCTTTATATAAGTAGCCCAGTCGTGAAGTAACTTCACGCACAAACTTTGTTTGCTTACACTTGGATAAAGGATAAAACCATGAATATAATTTCTTGGCATCTTTAATTTATAGTATAACTTAGTGGAAAAACTTTCAACATCAATCTCTTCCATCTTGCAGTTAGCATCCTACATCCATATTTGTATGTTCAAGGTTGCTGGTTTGCCTGTTTTGAGAGATAAAAAAAACAAGTTTCTGGGAGAAAACCCCTCCACCTCTGTATGAGGCTGGTTAACACACCATTTCTTTGAAAAGACCTGATAAAGATTCCTCACATCAAAAAAAGGGCTTATCTATACCAACTCAGCTAAGCAGGCTACAAAAAACACAGTATCTAATTAAACTGATTTATCCTAAAATCCTTTTTTAAATTTTCAGTCACAGAAAATACATGGTAATACTTATTTGTAATGCAGTCACCGGATGCAGAAAGCAAACACCTTATTTAAATTAAAAAAAAAAAAAAAAGGTGTGTGTGTGTGTGTGTGTGTGTATATATGGGCTGCTAAAAGGGCTGTTGATGCACAAATATATAGCCTGTTTCAGTCAAATCATCCCCATCATCCTGCAGTATAGCCTGTTTCAGTCAAATGGGGTGCTTGCAAACCTGACAAGCAATGCCAATGCAAAAATCATAACTTCCCTAGTTGAAGGAAATGCTGACTAGATCTCTAGGTGATAGAAGTCTTTCATCACCTGGTGAAATACTACCACCTTGCTTATTAGACACCTGAAGACACATGACTTCAGGTGTCTAATAAGCACAGCCATGTGCTTATTAGACACTTGGCTGCAGCCTTGGTCACTAGAGTAAGGATTCTGGTTTCTATCCAACCCCTTTCCTGTATGCAGTGAGAGTGATACCCTCAATGACAAACCAATCACACTGCAAGGGTTCCCAGACCCTCTCCTATTCAAAGGTACATAAGTAAAACAGTTCTGCAGGCTGACTGCTGGTTTGTGCATGGTACCAAACCAGTTAATGAATCTGGAGGTTTCCTGATCAGCTAGCATCAAATTCTGCGGCCAAATATTTTTCCAAGTCGTAACTGGAGGGAGATGGAGTATGCTTGTCAGTGTCACCTCTCACTGCATGCCCCAACTTCTTTTTTTTTCTTCTCTTCCTTCCCATATACAATGGATTACAGCCTAAAGAAATGCAAATTTACTGCAGATCACAAAAATTCTCCAACAAAAAAAATGTTAAAAAAAAAAACAAAACAAAACAAAACATATCCACCACCCCAATAGCATTCATTTGCAAAAAAAAAAAAAAAAGTTTCCACATTCACTTCAATAATAGTAGCCTAAATAGCAATATAAACTACTATATATGTTGACATATGTATAAGACGACTCTCAAATACTACAGAAAACCCCTCAAAATCATGGGTTGTTTTGCATGGCAAGTATAAAAAAGGGAAGCTTAATTTCTCGGAATGAACATTTAGATAGTTACAATACATCATTATATAAGAAAATAGGCAGTGTTTATAAACAAATCAGATTAATTTTTTGTTGCATAAATTTATTTAAATATTACAATAGATATAAGTCTTAAATCCATGCTTTGATCACAAAATTACACAAGACATCAAGTGATGCAGCATGCATAGATCCACCATTTGTAAATGACTTTTCACTAGTCAACATCCAATTATTCCACTCTTCTCGCATGTTATCTTTAAATGGTTTGTTCGCCTAGTGGTTGCAATATATAAGTTCAACCACCTGAGTTTTTGTGTTATTTTTTTCTAGAAGACTTTTGGTATTCTCAGTTAAATGATTACGAAACATGGAACATTTTTTCTTTGACAATTTTTTAAAAATATCTTCTTTCTTCCTCCATTCTCTTACCATCTTCTTGGTTATGGTTATGTCAAACTTTCTTGTAGCAACACAGTTATTAGTTTGCTTTGCCATTTCAATTAGAGTAATTTAATTAGAGTAATTTGCATAAATACTAAATCTATGCTATGCAAAAAAAATGGATAACAATGATACCTTACGTTGCATTAATACAAGAAAGAAGAAATTGGGGGGGGGGGGTCGTATTATACGACTGGCATATAAGGCCTTGTCTTATATGCCAGTCGTCCTATATGGTATATGCATCACAAACTAGTCATCTATACCAGAATTACTATATCTATCAGAACCCCAACTGCTCAAACTACATGTTACACAGTTTTGCCTGCCAAGAGAGCAGCACTTGTGTTTATTAGAACTGATATACCATGCTAAAGATTGCAAAAATCTCGAATTCCCACTGTTCGATCTACTTTGGTTCAAAATTTCTTTACTAAATCGACTCGCCCTTTTCATATGCTCTCCAAACTCTGTTAACCACTCTGACCTTCAACTATCTCTCTCTAAAGCTCAACTTTCTACAGTCTAAATATCCCAATAGTGAGGACATCCTTCTTGAAGACTGTCCATAATTCATATTGGCTTCCCTTCTTCAGTTTCGCTGATCAAGCAGGCAGGGATGCCGAGGCATTTGCCATTAGCAATGATCTATTAGAGATCAATCTCTCTACTAGAATACCCAACAATCCTCTTCAAGTATAATGTGAATATAAGTTCTCCTCCTCTTTGTAAGTCAGATCACAAGCTAATACATGCCTCTTATGCCAAAGAATAACCCTTTACCCACCAGTTCAGTCTCACGTCCTTTGGCACTACAAGGCTTCCAAATGGGACAACCTGGGTGACTTCTATTCCTCCTTTCCATGGTCTGACTATTACTTCAGTTCTTCTGATCCAAACACCTGCTCAGACCAAATAACAGAAATCATCATCACAGGAATGAAGGCTTTGATTCCTTATTCCACTCGAAATTATCAACCACTAACCCAAGCCTTGGTTCTCAAAAAAAAAAAAGTGTGCCAATGCAGTAAAAGAAAAAACCTCTGCATACCATGAATGGCTCAAGACCAAAACTCCAGCTGCTCACTCTGCCTATACTACAGCTTGCAACAGCTGTAAAAGAATTATCGCCAAATCCAAATCAGAATTTGAAAGGGACAAATGTTGCAAACTCTGTTCTTTCCTATGTGGCAGTTGCTGCTTCTAGTCCTTTGCTAAGGTCAACAAGTGCAACTTTTGCCCACATGGGTTTCCGCCACTCTCGCATCCGGATGGTACTAGTTACCGACCTAAAGACAAGGCCAACTTACTGGTATCACTGTTCTCTTCAGATTCCTGCATTGAAGATCTGGGTGGAGTTCCCTCAACTCCACCAAGAACAGCTCTCTTCATGTCACCCATAGGCTTCTGCCAGAAAAAAACCTGAAGAATCCTTAATAACCTGAATACAAACAAGGCATCTAGTCTTGACAGTGTCCCAACTATTGTGTTAAAATTGTGCCCCAGAACTAACACATATCCTGTATCGCCTCATCAATATATCCTACAACATGGAAATAGGCAAAGAAAGGTGATAAAAGTCAACCAACAAACTACCATCCAAGCTCTCACTTCTGTTCTTCTAAAATTATGGAGAAGGTAGTCAACAACCACCTTTTGAACCACCTAGAGATCTACCAAATAATCAGTGACCAGTATGGATTCTGACACTTGTAATCTACAGTTGATCTTTGCTTTCACCACCTACCTCTGAAGTTAAGCCATGGAAAAACTCACGTGGTTGACTTTGACATTTCAAAGGCATTTCGTCGGTTTTGGCACAAGGGCCTACTTATCAAACTGCCATCCGATGGTCTACCTTGGACATTCTGCAACTGGATCATCAACTTTCTCACTTTACAGTTACTATGTGTCATGGTGGAAGGTTTCCTCTCCTCAGATTTCCCCACAATGCAGAAGTACCACAGGGTTCCATTCTTTTGCCCATTCTCTTCCTCTTGTATATAAATGATCAACTCTCACAGATTTCCAATCCTATCCATAGCTTTGCTGATGACACTCATTCCTCCTTTGCATTTGACAAACTGTAGTGCTCATGTATTGGAATCCTCAAGATCCATCACAGCCTGTGCCCTGAACTCCGACCCTCCTAGTTATATTCCAATGGAGAAAGAAAAACATTCTCAACTTCAATGCAACCAAAACTCAGTCCTGTCTGATCTCTTGCAAGAAAGAGCTTGTATCCCATCTCCTTACTTTCAATAAACTGAGATATCCAAACACAATCAGATTTCTCTTCTTGGACTCTCATATACTTCTGATCTATCCAGGCAGAAATGCATTTCAACTATAGTTTCTGCAGCTGCCAAAAAACATGATGTACTTTTTTGCAGGAGACACTACTTTACACTATCACAGCTGCTAACTCCATCCAAATCTCAAATACACCAAAATCATGGAATATTGCTCACATATTTGGGATAGTGCACCAAAATCCTCTTTTAAGAGAATTTTGGTGCACTATCCCAAATACATGAGCAATATGGCTAATTAATGATCCTTCTCTCACAGCCATTCAGTTTCTGCCTTGTGCCCTTTCTACAGATAATTTCATGGAAAGTGCTCTGCTGAATTGGTCACTATTATTCCTCCAAAATCAGAACAAGAGATATTGCTAAGAAACACACTTTTATAGTACATTTTGAAACTAACCAAACTAATTTCCACTGTTCACCTTCTGTTCAAACTAAGAGAGAGGGTCATTTGAATGGGTTTATTTAAATTTTCGGTGGTGTTCTAGATTCTATTAATTTCTATGGTGGTGCAAAAAGAAATTACATGGCATTTAAAATTTTCTATGTTAGAAGCCCCCCCCCCCCAAAAAAAAAACCTAGTTGAAACCAACAAACAATTAAAGAAACTACCATTTTTGGTTAGTTTATTGCCATTAATTCTCTTTCTTAATCAAAAAAAGTATTAGAATGTCAAGACATGTAATTACTATTTTCATTTATTAGCTTCTGGGAATGCTAACAAATTACCTGAAAAATGCCATTAGTTTATTATTATATAACACCTCCAGGGAGTCCAAAGACTCATCGAGGGAGGACAACAACTCTACAACTCTGTCTCTACCAACTGCAATTACCATCATCACCATCACTAGATTTTCATAGACAATCACAAACAAATTGCCCATGGCAGGATTCAAACCTGCAGCCTTTTGGCTGGAGAGTAGACATGCTAACCACTCGGCCAACAATTTAAAATTAGGTTTCAAGTGATATTTCAATTTAAAAATATTCTGTGAAATCTTCTGCAGCTTTTCCCACTTAAGTAGGGTCACTGTTTGTGGTGAGTCTCCTCCACAACCTTCTGTCTAGGGCTGTAGCCACATCCAAGTTCTTCATCCTCAAGTCCTCCTCCACCATCTCCCTCCATCTCTTCTTTGGCCATCCGTGCTTCCTCTTCCCCTGAACATTCGTCTGCATGACCTTTCTTCCCACACACACTCTTCCTCCCTCCTCATCACATGACCAAACCATCTCAACTTTGCCTCCTGTATCTTTGCTCCTAAGTTCGTAACTTTCACCATTCCCCTTACATAATCATTTCTTAGACGATCCTTTCTGGTCACACCGCACATCCACCTAAGCATTCTCATCTCCGCTACTTCAATCCTGCTGATGTTATTTTTCCTCAGGGCCACAGTTTACATAGTATACGTCATAGCTGGTCTCACTACTGTCCTATAGATTTTGCCTTTAAGATTGATTGGTACCCTCTTATTGCATAGCACTCCAGCCATCTCTCTCCAGTTCCTCCATCCTGCTTGTATCCTGCATCACACTTCCTTCTCAGCCTCATCATCCTCTTTCATTGTTGAATCTAAGTATCTAAAGTCACTGACCTTCCTGATGACATTTCTTTCCAGCTCTAGATCTGTTTCCTGGCTGCCATCCACTTTGTAACACATATACTCTGTCTTACCTCTGCTCAGTCTCATACCTCTCTCTTCCAGTACTTTCCTCCAACTTTCCAGTTTAGCTGCCACTTCTCTTGATTCTGCACACAGCACGATGTCATCTGCATACAACATAGTCCAAGGCGCATCTTTTCTCACCTCCTCCATCACAATATTAAACAGGAATGGACTTAATGCTGACCCTTGATGCAAGCCAACTGTCACTGGAAAACTTTGTCTCTCCCAGGCAGGTTCGAACTCGTCTTCACATCTCTGTACATCTCCTGCACCAACCTGACATATTTCTCCGGTACTTTCTTCTCCCTCAAACATCTCCAGACTTCTTGCCTTGGCACTCTATCATAAGCTTTCTCCAGATCAATAAAAACCATAGCTCCTGTTGCTTCTCTCGAAACTTTTCCATCATCTGTCGTAACCAAAAGATAGCATCTGTCGACGATCGACCAGGAATGAAGCCAAATTGCTCCTTTCCATAACATCCATTAATTATGCCAGACTGCCGCTTTCCTGCAGTGCATGCAGCATTACTTCAACCTAGCATTCTCTCAACTATTCAATGAGTAATCAGGTAAACAGTAATTAATGTTTAAAAATCATCTTCTTTCCATTTTGCACTACTAAACAATAATAGTGCAATGTAAAAATAAAAGAAAATTGCAGATCTCTAGATGTCACACAGTTTGTAAACCATGCACATTTAATAACATGTAATGTACTTCAATAATATGAATATGAAAAAGTACAGGAACTAATTAAATTAACAAGATATAGTAAACCTCTCAATCCTGGTCACAGATCACTAGTCTTAAAAATTCCCTTTTCTAAAAGGACTAATAAGGTAGAGTAAAGAATATGAAATAAACAAGTTTTTTTTTTTTTTTTTTTTCCACAACTGGGTGGAATAATCTTAAAAATTATGGAAACAACTATTGTGTTAGAGTAAAACTTCAGTTTAATATAAACCAAAATAATCACCCTATGTTTCAACCTTCACACTAAGGTCATCATCTGGAGTATACACATATATACAAAGAAACAAGCTGCACTACAACCTACATGGTATACTAAAGTTACTGGTCAACAGTCAAAACTATTGACCTGACCTCTAGTGGGGCAAAAACCCTTACTACATCGAAGCTAGAGTCCTGTTAATTATTATCTATTAGGTTACAAAATTAAATTAAGCTAGAGAGCAACATGTTCTTACACACACAAAGTTACTCATAAGCATACAATTAAATTAAAACAAACCAGTATGGATGGTAGCCAATAAAAGCTGAAAAATTGCTTCAAGTCCTAAAGTCAGTGTTTGCTGGAAACTTGAACTAATTGGACTGAATGCATGCCATCCAAATTCTTGGGATTTTTATGGCACCATTATTGTTAAGATTAGGGCAGTTAATCAAAACTTCACAGGCTTCTTTAGATTTCCGTTCATACCAGGTTTTTGTATGATGTAAAGAACAAGTACTTTTCCAATCAATTTGGTGTAAGGTGTTAAAAGCATGATATGAGAGTCCTGCTTCACCAAAATTGGTAGAGTAAAATTTATTAAATTTTACTCTAACACGGTAGTTGTTAGAGCAAAAGAAACAGAATACATCTTAAAAATTATTCCATGATTTTTAAGATGTATTCTGATCACCGTGTAAACATGAAGGAAGGAAACAGGATGGAATAGGATGCCATATATCAATGTGGTCATGACAGGTTTTGAGCGAATGCCCGGAAGTTAAGTAAGCCACAAATGTTAGACAGCATTATAAAAACTAAGAAATTAATCGGTTTTCAGAATGCTGGCCTTAAGGTTTTCTATCGTATAATACATTATTTAATTATAACTGAAATGATTTTAATTTCAATGAATAACTCACAGTGGAGGAGCCAGCCAAGCAGATCCAAAAATGTTTAGGGACTTCGAGAAAACATCGTTATATATGAGACCAGTATAAATTGAAAATCCTCCCATCAGTAAAATGATATATCGTCCATTAAAAAAGGTAGTCCAGATCTGTTAAAAGAAAAATGAGATAAAAATCATAGACATATGATGTTTAAAACTCATAGTGCATGAATTACAATAAAATTTATGCTAAGGTCTGTGAAAGCTTATTCAACTAGTTAAATGAATTTGTTGCTATAAAGTTCATTTTCTGTGAGGCACATAAGACATCCACATTAGCTAAAAGTCATTTCAAAAGTTCTGCATATGCATGGCCTGTGGGATAATGTTAGATTTCACCTTCATGTCATTTGCAAGCCAAAATCAAAATGTACTGTGCTCCTTAACTTGAAACCAAAGCAATTTAACAAATATTAATAACAACCTTAAATATCAAATTTCGTTAAATTCCATCCAGTCAGCATGAAATCTGCAATTTTAATTTATTTAGCCAAATTTTGTTAATAAAAAAATCTCCTAACTAAAACCTAAATCAAATTACATGGATATCTTGTGTATTCTGATTCACAAAGTAAAGTTTTTGCAATATATATATATATGTACATAAATAATATATATAAATGTGTCTAGGTTATATATACCTAGACACATTTTGCCTCTGCAAACGGTCCAACTGACCACAAAAGGAGAAAAGCCAGATATAAAATTTGGCTGTGCTTACACATGCTGTGCAATACTTTAAAAAAGCAGTACAAGATCAGAATCTTGTACTGCTTTTTTTCAGAATCAGAATATATTCAGAATATTCAGAATCAGAATATATTCAGAATATTCAGAATCAGAATATATATATATATGAGAACTGATTTACTCGGCTGAGAGACATTTTTTAAAAAATAGTTTAAATTACTATAAGATGAGAGATAATAGAAACACTATTTTAATTAAGTAAATTGCACAACTAGTTTCATCTTCTTAGATGACTTCTTTGAGTACTTAACAAGAGGAAACAACGAACAAGCATTGCAAAAGACAAAAAAAAAAAAACGATACATTAAAGCACTAATGTAATGTTTGAGGTTGTTCTGTGTATCTCTTCATTGTTGAGCATGTGCATGCGTTCAAGGTCTTGTGAACACCAAAGTTGGATAGCAGTGCAATAACAGTGAGAGATTATAGCTGAGGTTAGTGTTGAGATGTACTGGACTGAGGATGATTTCTTTAGATTCTACAATTCTTTGTTCCAGTTCATCATAGCATTGAAAGATATTTTTCCAACTTCTCCCAAAGACTGGATGAATGATCAAGTTTTTGTCGTTAGTGTCAGCAGAATCCAGGACATGGTTCACCAGAGCACTTACTCTGGTTTTACCATATATGACGTCTCTTTTATGTTCCTCTAGATGTTATTTGATGGATTTTTCTATATGGCCAAAATAAGGCATGTTGCAGTTGCACCAAATACAGTAAATGCCTGGATATTTCAGGCTGTTATGTTTTTGCTTGGGAGTACTGAGCAAGGAACTCTGTTCCTTTCTCAGTATGCCTAAGCAGACAAATCGGAAAATATCTTTCAATGCTACGATGAACTGAAAAGAAGAATTGTAGAATCTAAAGAAATATCCAGTACATCTCAACACTAACCTCAGCTATAATCTCTCACACTCACTGTGCTGCTATCCAACTTTGGCATTCACAAGACCTTGAACGCATGCCCAACAGTGAATAGATACACAGAACAGCTTCAAATGTTAATGCTTTAATGTATAGATTTTTTGTCTTGGGCAATGTTTGTTGGTGGTTCCCTCTTGTTATGGTCCCAAAGAAGTATTCTAAGAAGACAAAACTGGTTATGCAGTTTACTTAATTGAAACAGTGTTTTTTTTTTTTTTTATCTCTCAGCTTATAGTCATTTAATCTATTTAAAAAAAAAAAAAAAAAAAAAAATATATATATATATATATATATATATATATATATATAAACCAAAAGAATAAAAAATCCTTAGCTTGCACATGGTACCAATGTACTATATGTTTACAAATAAACCTTTCATGGGTGGGAAGCCACATAAAAGAAGGCTGATATAGGAGGGCCTCAGAACTCTCCTTGAACAGCATTCATGCTAGATATGAATTTAGCATGGTATCCTTGCAAAGGAGGTAAGGCCAATCTGGACTTGTGCAGTTTGATATAATGAATGAAGCTTGGTGTTCAATCATGTTCTCTATGGAATGACCAAAGCTGAATGAATATGTATGGCATAAAGAGAAATTTGCTAAATCACTAAAATAGTGATATATAGCGTGTTCAAACCAATTTTAACTAGCAGATGAGAAAGTTAGGTATAAAAATAAGATATTTTAGAAAAATTAGGAGTGAACAAATGGCATCAATAATAGAATCACATTAGAAATAAAGGTATTAGAAAGGAACATGACAGTATTAGCATTCAAGAATATGAGTATGTAGCCTAATCTAAGGTGATCTAATTAAACAATAGGAGGGGGAAATTTGCAAATGAGATATTTTATGACAGCAGAGAAGAGAAAAAGAAAAAAAAAGGAGTAAGAAGATCTATGTATAATGCATTTAGCTGTGCATACAAGGCAAATGCAAAAGCTGACAAAATAGCAGAGACCGCCAGAGATTTAGTAGAAAACTGACAAAAGCTAGCAGAAATGAAAATTTAACAGATTTGTGTCATTTTGAATGAAATTAAGAAACAAAATATTGATCTCATTCCTAAGAGTTTGCTACAGGTAAAGTTGTACTGTAGGGTAAAGTATCCTATACAGTCAACTTTCCCTACAGCAAACTCATAGGAAGCAGAGAAATAATTTGTTATAGTGGATAATGTAATTTTTTTGCTATGTGAATTTCTTTTAGCATAGCCTTATACTTATGGGGATTTATTGGGAACTTTTTAGTCATCTGTTAAAGTGAGCCAACGGTCTATCCCTTGGGAAGTTAAAATATCAGGAAATGATTGTCTAACATAATTTAATACTGTGATAAAATGAGACAACTACTAAATGTCTAAAAGGTTGCAATATTATACTGTACATAACAAAATTCATTTGGACAGACCAGCAAGAGTCACTATTCTGCAAAAAAACATTTTCATCCCAAGGAGTGTTCATTATTATGCATACAAATTCTATATTACTATGCATATTAAAACACATTTTGTGTATAATTTTCAGATAAGTTTCTAGGCCAAAAGGTGAAAGAATATAACTAACCCTAAGAGATCAAATTTGTTAAATTAATGGTACTACACAATAGGATAACATGCCACATAGAACACTGCTGGGTTATACAATAGGTTCTCACTATAGCAAACCCATAAGGATTGGAGAAATAGGTTGATAAGTGAAAGGCTCACATGAATTTGAAGGAAGGGCAGATGCTCCCCACCATTGCCAGGAAATAAATATCCAAGAAAGTATTAGCATTCAGTTCAATAACTAACTTCTTGAGTTTCTCACACCAAGCTTCAGCAGGTTTACTAGGATCTCTCACTCATCGAATTAGAGTGCATTAATTGGTCCTTAATTTATTTTCCTCCATGCATTTCAGTTTTAAGTGCGAGAAGTGCTTTAAACTTTGAATAAGGACTAAACTAGATTCTATTACCTTACAGTTTCATATCTATTATATTCAACATGATCTACTGAGCGTACACAAATGAAAGTGAAAAACCAGAGCATACTTTCATTTCTGGATATGCTAATCATGCCTTTCCTCAGACAGTCCATCCTTCACTGTCTGCTATAAGCCTACACATACTGGCCAATACATATAGGCTTGCTATCAACATTCAGTACAAAAAACAGTCTCATTAATCCTCAAAAACAGCACAAAATGTCTGCTCCAATGAGTAAGCTCTTAAGCACGAATAACAAATTATCAGCGATACTTTTATATAAAAAAAATGGCTATAGCAAAAATACTATTAGTAAAATTCTTCACAAGAGTGCACCTAAGAATAAATTAAAATAGCAAAACCTCAGGAATTCCATTGTATTCTATTTGCTGTAGTGATCATCTATTGTACAAGGTTCCTTTTGTTTTCATTAGGGAATACAGGTGAACAATGAAATCAATTACAGGAAGAACAGCTTTAAAATCTATACTTCTTTATACTTCTGTACACAGAAGTATAGATAAGAATGATCAAGGAAATTTGATGGAAAAGAGATAAAACTAACAGAATTAACATGTCAACATAAATGTTACTGAGATTAAGACAAAAACAGATGAGATATTTTTAAAAAAGTATTCTCCTCCTCCCAGGCACTAGGAATCAGAAAAGGAGGAGTTAAAACATTCAGTTGAATTTTTTGAATGCGAGTCATTTTCAAATGAGATGATATAGGCAAATTTCAAAATTGGAAAATGACTTATTTATGCCTATAATCCCATAGAAAATTCCAAAAAGGATGAAGTAGAGGAATTAGTCTTAAATCATTAGAGACAGAGTAGATGAGATTTTGGAGAAAATTTAGAGAAAAGGGCAAAGCTATAAATTATAACCAGGACATGCATGATTTCTGCTCGGAACATAGACCTGTTATTAAACCAATGAGTTGTGAATGCTCAAGTAACCATGAAATATGAATTCTCTTTCAACATGTGAACTACACAAAACTGATGGCTATCAGAATTTTCAAAGCTTACTCTGGTAAATGATCAAGGTAACTTTCTACTAAACAAACTTAGCAGCAAAATGGCTATATTACCTATCAGTGAAATCAAAATGAAACCAATCTAACACTACACTGAAAGATGTACGCAGATATTTTCCTGAGTCTGGTCAAGAAAGCTATGCATACAACTGGCAACATAAAGAGTACTAAAGTTGTATTATAATAATACTGATAAAAAATCTGAACAAGAAAATTCAAAGAGACTGTTTCCAGCTACAGTCTACTACAGTCAAACCATTCATCAGCATGGCTTCCTGTGTTTTACATCTTACCCAAGATTTGTCAGTCTCTTTACTATGTGCCTCTTCAGCAGAATGTTCAATGCTTCAATATTCTTTCAACGAACAAATAAACCAAGTTGTTTTATATATATATATATATAGAGAGAGAGAGAGAGAATTATGGTGCATTAGTGTAGATTTGTATGTTTTTTTTTGAGTATTTACTATCTTTATAATATTTTTATTACGATATTTATTGTAATATTGTCAGCATGGCACCAACACGATGAACAATGGCAGCAAAGAGCACGTTGTCTGGCAATTTGAATTTGTTGGATTTTATTCAGTGCAGTGTGTGTGAAAATGTATTCATCAAGAAAATTAAAGAATATGTGGAAGGAAATTGAAACTAAAGAGAGAGAGAATGTATCAAGTGTTTCAAAAGTGAGTGTCTGTTAGGTGATGAGAACGCAACAAATACTGATACAGATATTATTAATAAATGACATTATTAATGTCAAACGTGCGGCCATGGAAACAGAGGAGAACGAAATGGATATTATTAAAGAAATGGCATGCTTAAATGTTATCCTTCATAGGACATAGTGCAAAATTGAAAAATTACAGAAGTGGCAAGAGTTAAGCAGGGTTTGAAAAAAAAAAGAAGTTGATCTGATCTGAAGGAATAATAAAGACCAACTGAACAAACAAGAAAAACAAGTTAAGGAGAAAATTATGGAGACTCAATAATTAGGGGGAGTACTTAACGAAAGCGTGACAAAATCGTGTTTCCTGGTTGCAAAAATTCTTGATAATTAGTCACGCCATCTGGACACAAACAGATAAGTCGAAGGAAATGATTGTCTTGGTTGGCACTAATGAAATGATTTGAGAGGCAAGTATTCTATGAGAGAAGATGTAAAGGAGTTGTTAGAAGAGGCAAAACTGAAGAGTGAGAAAGGTGAAGACTGTAAATCTCCTACCACACTATGACAGAGAGGTGAACTGAGGAGGAGAGCATGATAGCCAATCAGTCAATACATAGATTGTGCAAAAGGAATGATGTAGAATTTGTGGATCTGTGGTCTCTGTTTGGTGGAAAGAAGGCGTACAATGCTAATGAACTGCATGTAAAAAGTTTTGGTGTTTGGTGTCTGGAAAGAGCTTTGTTCAAGTATGCTGAAATGCAAATTCAAGGAAACTTAAGCAATTAGGGTGGAAGCAAGTGATTTTGTATGAAAGCACCCATGAAGCAAGTGAGGAATTTAGTCTCTCAAGCAAAAATATTGAACAGGGTAGTCAATTCAGAAAGTAAAGGTGGGTGGAAGACTAAAGGAATGCTGCAGTTTCTATATACTAATACCAGAAGTATCAGGAATAAGAGAGGGAGGAGTTATTGGCATTGGTTAGCAGAACCTCGGCAAAAGTTTTTGGCATTAGTGAAACTTGGCTAACAGCAGATGATATAGTTATAGGGATAGCATGTGAAGGATTTAGCATTTTCAGGGAAGATAAAGATGACAGGATGGAGGGGAGAGAGTAGTACTGATGATAGCAGATGAATTGTAGCCAAAAAGAATAGGAGACAGGTAGGAGGGTCTATTATATAGTGAAACTTGTGGAGTATTCATAGCTAAATGTACACACGTAAACCACAGTAATTAAATTTTTAATAAGTAAAATATTTCGTCCAAAGCATCTTAGGACATCATCAGTACAATTATTTCAAACAACACAAGGGATAATATACAGTTAGGGCACATGCTTACAATGGAAATCCCTCTATGAGTGCAGTAGCATGTTATAAAATTAAATTAAAATAAAATATCATACATAAATTTATTTTACACAATTAAGGATGACAATTTCCCAGACTTTAGGGATAGTAAGAACATCATTACAATTTAAGTTGGGTCTGTGACATAGGGCTTCAGCACTTTCTTTATATAAATGTGCATGTTTATATAAGGATCTATGTAGAAGTTTGGTGTTTTTTCATTTGATCCTATGGTATTCAACTCCATGTTGTGCAAGGCCAGATTGTGTGGTTTGATAAGATGGATATGGTCTTTACATTCAGAGATGCATTTACTAATAGATCTTCCTGTCTGTCCGTAGTGAGACTGATGAAAGTAAACTAATGAAATAACTGTACTGATTATGTCCTAAAATAGGACGAAATATTTACAAGGCAAGGTTTTAATAAGTAAATATTTCAGATATATTTATTTTAATTCTATAGCATGCTACTGCATGCATAGTGGAAGGCGTACAATGCCTTCCACTATGCAAATTATATGTAAGCATGCCCCCTAACTGCATGTTATTCCTAGTATTGTTTGAAATAACTGTACTGATGATGTCCTAAGATGCTTAAGATGAAATATTTACTTATTAAAAATAATTTAATTACTGTGGTGTGTATGTTTAGTTAGGCAGGGGTGGCTATTCATTTGAAGCAATCTGGTGTGATATTAAGGCGAATAAGACAAAATATACAGTTGCTATAGGCCAGGAAGTTCCACAGATGTGGAGGACATGCATTGCCAAATTAGTACAACGAGTACAGGTTGAGTGATTACTATTATGGGAGACTTCAACTATGGATATATAGACTGGAAGGAAGGAAGATCACATGGTAGGAAAGAAATAGAATTTATACACTTGCTAAGAGATAATTACTTAACACGTTTGCTGCCACGCTCCTTGGGCATAGTTTGTTCCTGCATGACAAGCGCTTTCGCGTCTTCAAGGTCACTACGAGTAATCCTATAGCTGGCTTATCAGACAGAATTTTGTTTCATACGCCAACTATGAGTAATCTCTTATCACCCCACCTATATATTACACGCGCTGACGACTGTGTTTATTGTGTCTAGTCTCTAATCAGTTTCGCCATGACCAGTAAAAGAAAACTAACTGATAAAGAATTAGAAGCTTACGCCAATATGAGCGATGATGAATTTAATGAATTCATCATAGCAAATGGAAGGATAAGAAGGAAGTTCTTTGCATTTCAAATATGCACAAATTTGAAATGGTTGAAGCAAAAAATCGAAATGGTAAAATTCAATTAAAACCAAATATCGTTAGAGATATATTTGGATATGTCAGGCATCGATCTTTCTGATCAAAAGCTTTACTATTCTGCCTTACGAAAGACAATTAGATGGCCAAAGAAATTGGCAATACGCATTTTTGATATATACATTCAAAATGTGCATAAATTTTATAACATAATTACTGGAAACGGAATGACTGTCAAAATTTAGAGATCAATTTATCTCAGTTTTTGTTGGAATGGATGAGCTTACAGCATCACAGAATATCAGCAGGATTTGGGATCTTCATTATTTGGAAATTTTACCACCTACAGAAAAAAAGAATTGCCCGACAAAGCCATGCCACGTATGTACACGAAACACGTTATTATTGTCCTGTTTGCCAGGGGAAACCACCATTGTGCATGGAAAATTGTTTTAAAGTGGTATCATTCGTAATTTGAATAAATTGGTTTTTATTTTATTGATTTCATTTTATAATTTTTATTGATTTTATTAGTTTTAATTTGATTTATAAATTACGGGTTAACTCGTCCTTGGCATAGGAGGTCAGTAATCGTCATATTCGTAGTTGGCTTCCAAGGCACATATATAATATACTATATTTTAGCTGAAATCATTTCCCTTCTACCAAGCCCCCAGATGTGCTCTCCACTTTATTCACAAGCGAAGGGTCCAAATTAAGGTAGTTATACTAAGGGTTAACTCGTGCTTGGTATATGAGGTTGGTAATCGACATACGAGTATATTCGTAGTTGGTTTGTAAGGCTGATATACAAACTACGAGTATACTCGTAGTTGGCAGTGAACGTGTTAAAGCAGCATGTGATGGAGGGAACTAGGGGTGGGAGAGTACTGGACTGGTCATATTTAGATCAGAAGGGCTATCCATAACCAAGGTGTCAACAATGCCTCCAATCAGTGAAAGATTCCGTGCAGTCTTGACTTGGGAGATTGAGGAATATTCTATAAAGAAGGGATATTTGTGGAAGGAACTACAAACTGGTTGGTTTTCTTCAAGCAGAAACCTTAAAAGAGCAAAAACTCTCGTGCAGTACTAAGGAACTTGAAATGTCAGAGAAATGTATTTTTCATAAACAGCTTCGAAACTGCTGTTAGGTCAGTGAAACCTTATCAAAATGAACTAATAAAAAGCAAATATATAGATGCTTGGGTGGCGCCTATGTCTTTTAAGTAGTCCACACTAAGGCAACTTTGGGATGCAGAATGTATTCCAGCAACCTCTCTGGTCAACTTACGAAACTTTCAGAGGCAGGTGATTATGACATGCTTAGGAAAAAGCTTAAATCTGTAACATAGCATGAAGCACTGCAAATGCAGGGGTAAGGATGTTGGTTTCACTGGTCTGAAAGCTGTTTCAAGCTGGTTGGTTCTCTTTAGGGACCAGGCAGAAACCTTAAGAGAGCAAAAAACTCTCGTGCAGTAGTAAGGAAGTTTAAATCTCAGAGAAATGTATTTTTTTGGAAGCAAACTCTCAGTAATTTCATAAGCAAAGTGGATATTAGATCCAGCATTATTTCAAATGAAAGTTTCGTAAGTTGACCAGAGAGCTTGCGGGAATACATTCCTCGACATGCCCAAGTTGCCTTAGTGTGGACTACTTAAAAGACAGGCACTGCGCAAACATCTATATATCTGCCTTTTATTAGTCCATTTTGATAAGGTTTCACTGGCCTGACAATTGTTTCAAAACTGGTTCTCTTCAAGCAGAAACCTTAAAAGAGCAAAAACTCTCGTGCAGTACTAAGGAACTTGAAATATCAGAGAAATGTATTTTTCATAAACAGCTTCGAAACTGTTGTCAGGTCAGTGAAACCTTATGAAAATGGACTAATAAAAAGCGAATATATAGACGCTTGGGTAGTGCTTATGTCTTTTAAGTAGTCCACACCACGCAACTTTGGGATGTGGAATGTATTGTTGCAAGCTCTCTGGTCAACTTATGAAACTTTCATAGTTTATACATTCAGCTTTGAAATAATGTTGGATCTAATATCCACTTTGCTTATGTATTCTGTCACTGTTTATCTCATTTAATAATACATCAGAGTAATTACTCAAAACACTTAGAATACATATTTTGTTTTTCATTCAGCTTTTATGTCACATTTTATTTTAATCCTAATAGTTTTTCTTGAATTTCTTTATTAATGCATTCTTTATCAGAAGTTTTTTTAATAGTACAAAACATTTTGCAACCTTCATATTTATCTGCTATATGACTCATTTAGCTACTTTTACAAAGAGTTTTTGCCTGCAATTCAAGAAGTTTATCTTTGTTTTCTCAGTGAGGCAATACACCCTGTTTCATTTTCATATGAAGTTGACTAAGTCACCTTCAAATGAAAAAAAAAAAAATTTGTGGATTAAAATCAGGTCTTTCCAACTAAAGGCATTGTCAGCACTGATGAAACTATGGAGGCTCATATAGGCACAAGCAATACTAGCACAACTGAAGTCTAAAGTGAAAGTAAGTTAAATGCAAAATTGTGGAGTTTTCCAAAGTGCACTTTCTTTTATTACACAAGTTTGAAGAATTTCTTTCTTATCTCTGAAGAAATATATTACCATCAGATTAACTATATATTAGACTATAAACAGGAATAGTGGTGTTTTTTTTTTTTTTTTTTTTTTAGAAGCACTCATATATTACTGTCCAACTGCAAACAGTTTCTTGAGCTTTTGTTTTCCTGCTGTAAATAATAAGAACAAATGAAGTTAAGATTCTTAATATTTTCTCATCCTCTTTTTGAGAAGGCTTGCATAAATTTAATCGGCAATTCTCATATTCAGCTTAGATGGGAACTATAACAATAATCTGGAATTCAACCTTTTGACCAATCCCTGTGAATTACACAGTGCAGCAAAAAAATTTATACCTCCATATATTTATATATTTAAGCATTTCTAGACAAATATTTTCATAGCACACAAGCTGACCCACCATCTAGGTCCACTGTTGTGTTCACATGGATAATTTTCAATATACTAAGTACCTCCGGTTCATCTATCTCAATGCTCACATCAGTCTGTCACTTCAATAACTGCAAAATCACCACCTGGATGTATACCCTTGCAAAGTAATCGCTTAGTAACTGAACTATTTGTTCTGCTTCTGTCACTTTCCTACCATCAGCAATCATTTCATAATCATCCTTTCTCTTGCTTGCTATGTAACAAAAAACTTGGATTTACTTTGGCCTGCTTAGCTAATTTTCTCTCAAAATCTGTAGTCTTCCTTACCATACTAGTTGCCTTTCTTGTTTGTGCTTTATATTACTCATGAGATACTAATCACCTTGTTGTTTATATTCCTTCCACAATACTTTTTTTTTTTTTGCTGTTCCTGCTTTATATTGCTAGTAATCCACTTAATCCTCATTCAGGTTTATCCTCCTCACCCTTGGTATGCATTCTGATACTGCTCGCTCAAACAATCCTTGACCACTTTCCATACACTAATGACATTCATTCTGCATAGTTTCTTATGCCATTGCACTGCTTCAAGTTGCCTTCAAGTTCATCATAATCACCAGCTTTGTAGTTCCACATAAACTGACTGAAATTTCCGCACCTTGAGTAACTTTCCAGGACAAGATGCAATGGTCACTTGGCCTGATTGGAAGTAGAGTTACTATTGCAGTTAGACAGATATTCTGATGCTATTACCAGATCCAACACGCTCAAGCTTCTGGTCCCATCATGTGCTGTTTCAGGTAATTATCCCTCAGTAACTGTATAAATTCCATTTCTATTTTGCCATGTGCCCTTTCCTCCTTCCAATCTATATCCCTATAGTTGAAATCTCCCATGATAATTGCTTGGCCTATACTCAATTCTGCTAATCTGCTGATGCATGTTGTCCACATTTTCTTATGTACTGCCATGTCTCTAACAGCAACCAACAATTTATTTTGTGCTATTGGCCTCTATTTCACACCAAACAGCCTCAAATGAACCATTTCCATAAGATCTACACTCTTCCATAACTTCTATTTTTGTCGGTTGAAGTTCTTCAACAATCATGAATAATACATCTCCTTCTGTAATATTTCTTCTATTTTCTCTGAAAATACAATATCCATTACATTTTATCCCTGTAACTACATAATTCTTTGACAACCCAGTCTCACTGATGCCAATAATTTTTGGCCAAGTCGAGCTGACCAATGCCAAAAGCCCCTCCCTTTTATTTCTGATACTTTGCGCATTCGTGAACATGCATTTCAATATCTCCTTGGGCCTACAGTTACTGTTACATAATGTCATTACTTGCCTATTCAGATTCAAAACCTGGGAAACTTCACCAAGCTCTTCACAAGCATTCCCACACTCATTTGTTCCAGGGGTGGCTAGACAAATGATTAATTGATTGTTCTCTCCCCCAATATATTTAGTTTTGCACTTCCAATCTCTTGCTGGACAACACATTCTCCAAGCACCTAACTTTAAAACCATTTAAGTGCAGTCCATTGGGCATATACAGATACTTAACTCCATCAAATTCATTCCACACATCTATAAACTGCACACCATTCCTCTAGCACAATCTTCTCACTGACAATCATGGCCCTTCTCAATTCTATCTTATCACACTGAGGCAGCAGACTCACAATCTTTACTTTCTTACTCTTCATTTTCACTTCTTCCAACAATTCTTTTATATATTCTCTCTTTGCTTATTTCTCGCCTTTCAAATCATTTGTGCTTGCCAAAACAATTCACACAATTAACACTTTTCTTTCTTTCTTCTGCAAACTTACAGCTTCACTAACATCCTTTATCTTTGCACCTGGAAACATGCTTTCATCACTTTCTCATTAAGTATACCTGTTATCATTTAATACCCATAAAATACTCTTCTCCTAGTTTCTTCCACTTTTATGCTTTTCCCATGCACTCATTCTTTCAATCTCCATCCTTCTGTATCACACACCAATAATTTCTCCAGTTGCTCGAGTTCATGTTTCGTCCTGTGAAGGAGTCCACATAAGCTTGTAATTTCTTCTAAATTCTCCACAACATGTCCACAATCCTGCATTATATATATATATTCATAACATCAGTCACTGTATTCTTTCATTCTAGACGACTCACATTTCTTATACTTGCTTACAAAACATTTCTGACAAATATTTCTCACTCTCATGCCATAAACCATTCACTCTCTGCAATGAATACATTAAACACATGCATTGCACTAAATCCTGCACGTTGATATCAGTCAACATCAATGTCTTGGTTGCCATTTCACATAATAATAGTAAAGAATAAACAAGACACTTAACAACAGTCAAAAATAAACAAAATGCCACCAATTATATGTAACAATATTGCCAATATCTACTAAAAAAAATGACTTATCTGACCAACACATACATGGAAGTTGCAAATAAGGATGATGCTAGCACCCTCCCAAGTGAACTGGCAGACTCTCTCTCTCTGATGAAATTTGATTTAAGTCTCAGCTCTGGTGGGGTTCCAAGGGAGTGGAAAGAAGGTAAGATAGTTCCATTACAAAAAATTGATTCCAAAACAGAAGTAACAAATTACATACTAATTAGCATGTTTGGAGTGGTGGTTAATAAAGTATTGGAAATGTAGATAGATTAAAAGTAAAATTCAGGAATGTATGTATAGGAATATGAATCTACAGGGGGCAGCATAGCCTTGTAAAATGTAAGTCCTGCTCAGTTATTTTATTCACATTTTATAAGGTTACAGCATGATACTGCTGGACTCTGCAAAGGCATTTGACAGATTACCCCATGAAAAACTATTACATAAGTTGGAACAAATGGATATGAGGACGGTGGCATAGAAGGGTGGGGTGCTGCTGATATATATCAGAGGGTGATGTATGGTGGAGTGAGATAAAAGTGAATGAGGATGACTAGTGGAGTGCCCCAGGGCTCTGTACTAACACCACTACTCTTTAATTTGTACATTAATGATATAGCGGAACATTTGAAGGAGGATATTCAGTTGTCTGCTGATGATTCAAAACTAGGAAGAGCAACTGTTGATAAAGGCAATGTAGATATCTTACAGGATGATTTAAATAAATTGACAGTATGGACAATAGTTGTCAATTCAATGTTGTAAAACAGGGCTGTCCAACCATAGGTAATCCGAGGGCCAGATTAGAAAAAAATATTTATCCGAGGGCCACATCACAATGTGTATCTAGCAATTCGGTGAGCAGCAGTGACACAACCTTGATAGCTGAACAAATGAACAACACTAATCGCACGCTCACGTTCCTCGTGAGCACCCAGCATGTGCGTTGGAACAAAACAGTGTAAGAATGCTTCTTTGACACATCTAACATTTGAAAAACACTTGGGTATATAGTGACATAAAAACAGCAAATAAAATTACCAACATCGAGATTATCAATTAGTGAAAGAATTAAAATATCTAATAAACATTCGATTCAAATTGTTATTTTATTTTTTGCTCGTAAAAATCAAACCCACAGACAGGCTGCACAAAATTGCACCACAGGCTGCATGCGGCCCAGGGCAGTGCTTTGGACAGCCCTGTTGTAAAATATAAGGCAATACACTTAGGGATGAAAAGATTGCACACTTCCTATCATATTGATGGTACTAGTTTACAGGAAATTGATAAGACTAGGGATCTGATAGTGGATAGAAATTTGAAATTCAGAGAACATACTGCAAGAGTTGGCAATATAGATCAGAGGATTACTTGGATGATGAACACACATTGACAAGTAAAAATAAGGAGGTTATTATCCCTCTTTATAAGGCTATGTGGCCACATGTTGACTACTGCTGACTACCTGTATTTCTAGGAGATAGGGATTTGGAGGAGAGGATTCAGTTACGAGTCATCAAGCTGGCGACAGGTCTGTGGAATGATTGAGGAAAGATTGAAAGTGTGTGTGTGTGTGGGCTGCAGAGTTTAGCTTACAGGCAGAGGAGAGGGGATATAATAGATAAATTACTAAAGGGATTCCATAAGATGGACAAATGAAATTTTTCAATACTTGGGGAGTGGGGGGGCTAAACAAGTTTCCGACCTGGAAGTGGTTATAGTAAGGATCTGCAGAGTAGGTTCTTTACTTGGAGAGTGATGAATGAGTGGAATGGATTGCCAGAGGTGGCTGTGAGTATCCCAACAGTGTACAAATTTAAGGAATTGTATGATAGGTATTGTGTTAATGAATATAGTGGATCTCATGGGACGAGTCGACTCCATGGAATACCCATATAAATAATAATAATAATATCACCATCTACTCAAGTTGCATTTCCACATTAAGTTTTACAAACTTTTTCTACCCCAAGAATTGATACCACTCCAGTTAGCATTATTCATTAAAATATTCTACTATTGTCACTTCCGTCACTGTTTATTTTGTTTAACAGTCTTTCAAAGTAATTATTCCAGATATCTAGGATGCCGTTATCAATTTTCATGTCACCTTTAATTCCTTTTACATTACTGTTTCCTCCATTTTAAGATTTTTCAATAGTTTCCAGAACATGTTGCCACCTTCCTGATATTTGCCTTCTATATTTTTAATGAATTTACCCATCCGTTTTGCTTAGATATTTTCAAACAATTATCTCTTTTATTCTTCTCTGTATTATTTTAGGGCATTTGCTGACATATTTGCTACAAACTTTCCATATGCTCCAGAACTACTTCTTTATTCTTATGTCCACCATGGCATTCTTATTTTTCAACCTTAAAGAGACCTTAGAGATTCATTGGCAAGCTGTGAAGAAAACATTGATTCAGCCAGAGAGGAATGTGGTGAGGTAATGTAAGAACGCTAAACACTATGTAAAAATAGTTAAATAAAAGTCATGGGAAGACTTTGGTAAGAACATAGAAAATAAATATCAAGAAGTTGTAAGATATTCTGGAGATTGTTGAAAAAGCTGAGAAATGATGAAAGACTGCTATAAAAGGAATTAGAGATGATAAAGGTGACATGAAAACTGGAGAAAAAGATATCCTTGATGTATAGAGTAATTACTTTGAAAAATTGCTAAATGAAACAATCAGTGATAGCACAGTGGTAAAAAAAAAACACTTAACAGGCATACATATCCAAACTGGAACTAGTAAAAGCCATTGAAAAGCCTGAAATGTGGAAAGGCAGCAGGAGTAGATAATATTCAAACAGAAATGCTCAAGTATAGAGGCATAAAAGTCTCACAGTGGCTGCACTGCATAGTTCAGAAGGCCTGTACAGAGGGATGAATTCCAGATGATTGGAGTAGTTCTCATAGTACCCATATATGAAAAGGGAAATAAAACTGAGCGTGAGAATTACAGAGGTATTTCTCTATTGAGTGTTCCTGATAAGATTTATTCAAGTATACTTGAGAAACAGTTGTGAAGGTTTGTGGAAGCAAAACTTGGTGAAGAAGTGGATCCAGCTTGGTGGAAGCAAGCTGGATTCAGGCCAAATAGAGGCTGTCAGGATCAGATTTTTACTTTACAAGAAATAGTTGAGAAATCATGGGAATATAACAAAGATCTGTATTTACGTTTTGTAAATCTGGTAAAGGCACATCACAAGGTGCCAAGAGAAAAGTTATTCAAAACACTACAGTTGTATGGTGTCAATGGGACATTATATCAAACTGTACTTAGTGTTTATTTGAGTTGTAAGTCAGCAGTTAGAATTTAACCAAGTACAGGAATATGGTTTAATGTTAAATCTCGTGTCAGACATGCATGCACATTATCCCCTCTGTTATTCGTTATCTATACGGATCACATTATGAAGGAATGGTATTAAACATGATATCAAAATTGGAAATGCATCTCAGCTCTTTACTTTATGCAGATGATGCTATACTTCTAAATAAATCCACTATAAGTCTGCAAGATTCCTTGACTAAATCGAATAACTGTTGTAATAGATATGGTATGAAGGACAACAATAACAAGACAAAGACAGAAGCATTGAAAATATCAACTGCATTGTGAATGGAGAACCTGTTGAACAAGTAAAACATTTCAGCTACTTAGGTACGGTTTTTAGTGAAGATGTTAAATTAACACGTTCGCTGCCACGCTACTTTGGCATGATCTGTTCCCCTACGCCGAGCAGTTTTCCTTCTTCAAGGTCAGTACGATAATCTCGTTACCGGAGGTAAACGTCCTACGAGTATACTCGTAGTTGGCTTGTACAGAGCATATACGTTCTATGGGAATACACAGTTTTGAAGCTAGCCCCACAAGCCAAGCATTTTCACTTCTTCAAGGTCACTACAATAATCTCGTTCCCGGCGGTAAGCGTCCTACGAGTATACTCGTAGCTGGCTTGTGAAGCAGGTTTACCCACTACGAGTATACTCGTAGTTGGCAGCGAACGTGTTAAGTATGGAAATAGACAAAGGAATCAACAAAGCTGGTAGGGTAGGAAGTCAACTGAATAAATTTATATTGAATAAGAGAGAAATTAGTCAAAACAATAAATTAACTGTATACAACAAAGTGTTCAAGCCAATTTTAACTTATGTATCTGAGAACTGGGTTAGAAATAAAACACTTCAAAGACTAGAGACTGCAGATGAGAAAGATTAGGGGTGTGAACAGATGGCATCAATGGCAATATCATATTAAAAATGATTATATTAGGAAAGAACTTGACATTGTTGTTAGCATCCAGGAATGTGTTAGCAGAGCTAATATCAGGTGGTATGGTCACTTAAGCAGATTGGGAGAGGAAAGATTAGCAAAACAAGTGTTCACTGCCAGTATGGCAGTAAAAAGATCCAGAGGAAGACCAAGATATAGGTGGACTGATAGAGTAAAAAGTAAATTATATTTGTCGATTTGGAAAAGGCATATGACAAGGTGCCAAGAGAGAAGCTATTCAATAAGCTACAGTTATATGGTGTCAATGGGGCATTAGACAAAGATGTACATTGGAGATGTTAATGTCAGCTCTTTGTTTTATGCAGACGATGTTATACTTCTAAATAAATCCTCTACAAGATTCCTGACTAAATTGTATAACTGTTGTAATAGATATGGTATAAAGGTCAGCAATAAAAAAACAAAGACAATGAAAATAGGCAGAATCGTTGAGAATGTCAACTGCGTTATGAACGGAGAACCTGTAGAACAACTAAAACATTTCAGCTACTTAGGCATGATTTTTAGTGAAGATGGTAAATTAAATATAGAAATAGACAATAGAATCAACAAAGCTGGTATGGTAAGAAGTCAATTGAGTAAATTCATATGGAATAGGAGAGCAATTAGTCAGAACGCTAAATTAGCTGTATACAAGACAGTGTTCAAACCAGTTTTAACTAATCGATCTGAGAGCTAAGTCAGAAGTAAAACACTTGACCAAAGACTAGAGACTGCAGATATGAGAGTCCTGAGAAAGATTAGAGGTATGAACAGATGACATCAATGGCAATATCATATTAAAAACAAGGATATTAGGAAAGAACTTGACATTGTCAGCATCCAGGAATGCGTTAGCAGAGCTAATCTCAGGTGGTATGGTCACTTAAACAGAATGGGAGAGGAAAGATTAGTAAAACAAGTGTTCACTGCCAGTATGGCAGTAAAAAGATCCAGAGGAAGACCAAGATATTAGGTGGATTGATAGAGTAAAAAGTTTCTCAGAAGACAGAAATATAAGATCTGATAATGTTGGAGCCTCGACAGGTAAGTAACAGATTGATTTTGAGGAAAATTGTAATTAGTTAGTAATGAGTAAGTTTTTCATGTAGTACTAGCATATCCTGTATACCCCTTGAGGGTACGTGTCAGGAATTTGATGATGCTTGGACAATCAACTGGATAGAAACTACAAATTAAGGATTAAAAATCTGGTCTGGAAATAGTCTCAGTTTCAAGCAAAAGAGGATGTAGGTTCTCTGTGACCTACACCAAAGAGTGATGCTAATGAATGCAAATCTATTAAATGACATAATATTTAGAACATTTATAACATATGAATTCTGTATTACTGTGATAAATCTATTGATATAATATATAACTACAATAAGCTATAATTTTACAATGTTTAAATATTCAAATTATGTAATAAATTAAGCATAAATTATTAAATTTTTTCTTTTTCTAAAATGGCAAACATCAATAATAAAGAACTACCTCATTATCGGTTTTTTCTGATGCTAAGGCCTTTTCCTTGAGGACCATCCATAACGCAAACAAAGTCATTAACAATCCATGACCAGCATCACCAAACATCACAGCAAAAAGAAAAGGAAATGTAACGATGGTGTATAAAGCTGCATATAAAAAAAAACAACAACTGCATTATATAAGACAGTATGAATCCATGATAAAGAAACAATCAAGATATCCCACAAATGAGCAGTAAGTAGCTAGCTTTAGGATACACTTTTTTTTTTCCATTCTTTCTTTTTGAATATGAATATTAGGGTAGTTAAGGCCATGATGCAAGTGTATTAGGTTTTCCTTATGCAAAATGAACAAACTAGCCAGTTTTGGTCTGTTTTACAGAAGGAAAACCTTAAAATGTTGAGTTTTTTGGAGGGAGAGAGAGAGAGAGAGAGAAATGCTTTTGCTTTCAACTACTTAAAACTCAGTGTCTCTTGTATCCTTAATGAAAAATGGGTTTCTTGTCCCATGAAGTGTGCAAACAAGCCTTTATAACAAAGGGCCATAAGATGCAATTAGTTTTTTTGGTCACAAGACATGATTAATTAATTATTGTTTTTCTTTCAACTTAACTATGGAATCACTTATGTGAAATATTTTATTTAGCATGAAATTTCTGCCCAAGTACCTTCAGTTATAAATAAATCTAATGCCTTTTATTTTCCAAAAGTAGGTGAGGAGATTTTAGCTATTGAAAAATGGAAGGCAGTCAGCCTCCAACTTTTAGCTAGTCATGGATGGCTATCCCAAAACTATCAAAAATTTTAACTGGCATTTGAGAAGAAGTACAACAGACAATTGCACCCATCTCATGGTCAAATGACACTAAATATTATTGTCTGAAATAGCAAGAGTTCTACTGTAAGTTGAGTTGCAAGATTAAAGGAAATAACTACTTGTCAGTAGGGTTTTTTAAACTTCATCACACAGAAGCTGCCAAAGGATTTGGATGATAAGTTATTAAGTTTTCAAAAATTCATAATTGCTAAAAGAAAGCAAAAAAAATTTATTGTCTCAAATCTGAAATATGGATGAAACTCCAGTTATGTTTGACATAATCGGGAATAGAACAGTAGAATTGAAAGGAAGTAAACCTACTTCTTTAAAAACAACTGGACATGAAAAAAGTTGTTTCACAGTTGTATCTGCATGTATGGCCAATGGTACTAAATTAAAACCTATGATAATTTTTAAAAGAAAAACAATGCCAAAGATCAAAATTCCAAGAAACGTTTTTGTCCATGAGAATGGTTGGATGGATAAAGCAGGAGTTAAGCTGTGGATAAAAAATATTTGGAATGCATGACAAGGTGCATTAAAAAATCCACACAGTCTTTTAGTGCAGGACATGTTCAAATCACATTTAACAGTGAGCACAAAATCTTTATTAAGAGAGAGTAATACCAATATGGCAGTGATTCCAAGTGGGTTAACTTCACTAGTGCAACCGTTGGATGTTTGTATAAACAAGCCATTTAAAGACAGTTTACAAAAACAGTGGAATGTGTGGACAAGAAGGAGAGAAAAGTTACACAAAAGGAAGACAAATGCAACATGAGTCTTTAGTAACTATGTGTGAATGGGTAGCCAAAGCATGGGATGAAATAAAACCATATACAGTAATAAAATCTTTTAAAAAATGTGCTACATTAACAAACTAGATGGCTTGGAAGATGATTTTGTTTATAATGATGACGAAATTGATGCTAAATCTGATGGAGAAAACGAATACAATTTATATGACGATATACCGGAAGAAATTACAGAACCAGAGTAACTACATGATTAAAATGAAATTTTAATCATGTAGTTACCTACCTATTTTCTTTTGTAAATAAATAATTATATAACATGTAAATAATTTTTTCTGTAAATAAATTTTATATAAGTTGAAATATTTTTACTTATTTACCCTTTTTGTATATTGCTAATAAATTTAACAGAGTATGATACGTACTAGTTTTTTTCTTGGAAAGCAATCAATTTTTGACCCGACATATAATCATCATCATCAAATTCCTGCAATGTAGTACTACCATATCCTGTACACTCAAGGGGTGTACAGGATATGGTAGTACTACATGAAAAATTTACATCATTACTAACTTCCTGTCTACAATTTTCCTCCAAATCAGTCTGTTACTTGTCAAGACTCCAACATTATCAGATCTTATATTTCTTCATCTAAGGCACTTTGCACCGTATCAATCCGTCTATATCTTGGTCTTCCTCTGAGTCGTTTTCCTGACTAGCAAAACAAATGTTCTCCTCCAACCTGGAGGAGAACACTTGTTTTGCTAATCTTTCCTCGCCCATTCTGTTTAAGTGACCATACCACCTGAAATTAGCTCTGCTAACGCATTCCTGGATGCCGACAATGTCAAGTTCTTTCCTAATATTCTCGTTTTTAATGATATTGCCATTGATGCCATCTGTTCACGCCTTTAATCTTTCTCAGGATGATGATGTTGAGTTGGGGTGTGTGCTTTCAGATTTGTTCCAGTAGCTGACTTTTCGCTGTTCATCCTGGTTCCCTGGCAAAAACAACTGGGGGCTTGTTTAACCGGGCGACATCCCAGCCGGTATGAAATTTTGTCATGTTGTACCATAATTTTGTATATTGGTTTAAGCCAATAAGAATACAATTTGGTCAGCTAAATCCCGAATTGCCAGCCCATCCTCGTTCGTTCAGTATCCAGGAAGATACCCAACAGGGTGCACCACGAGAAGGTGAGGATTGGACATTAGGTCAGAAGCCCTGGTCGGTTCTCTGCATTCCTTTAAAGGCTATGTGGAGGTCTCCTCTCAGTTATACAGCTTTGACCCTTAAGCACCCCGGTGTATAAGTCGACCTAAAAAATTTAGTACTTTTTTTCAATGCTGAAAAGTCGACTTATACGCTGGAATATCCAGTAATTCTTTCATCCATCAAATTCACTCCACACATCTATAAACTGCACACCATTCCTCCTGCACAATCTTCTCATTGACTCATTAGAAATCACTGCCCTTCTTCTCAGGTCTGTCCTATCATACTGAAGGAGCAGACTCACAATCTTGACTTCCTTACTCTTCATTTTTGCTTTTTCAACATGTCTTTCATATCATCTTACATTTCATAGTTCTCACATCATTCAAATCATTTGTTCCTGTCATAACAATCAATTCTTTCACTTTTCTCTTCTGCAAACTGAAAGCTTCACTAACATCCTTGATCTCTATATCTGGGAAACACACTTTCGTGACTTTCGTTGATAAAAGGTAACTTAATAAGAATCTCCATACAATACCCTCTCCTTATCTCCAAACTGGAGATAAGGAGAGGGGTATTGTATGTAGAGGGTATCCAGTGTGAAGGATGCCACGTAAGCAAGCTATTTAATTCCTTACTTTTGTATTATAACCAATTCTCTCTTGCAATGAATACATAGAGCATACTCTAAATTGAAAACTAAATCCCTTGTGCTAAACGAAGTGAACAAGGATCCCTTAGCTGCCATTTTCCTTCTTTGTATCGGTACTGTGAATGCTTTCTAAATGATATTCCATATTAAATTTAACACACACACTCAACACTAGAGTCTAAAATAAGATATAACCAAAAATAATAACCAAAGTTACTAATATTCACTAAAATGAAAAATTTCTTTAAAGTAAAAGTAGCCAAATAAAGTTATTTTATATTATTCCAGCATTTTTACCTAGAAATTTACTTATTTTTATTAAATGCTAAGTTTCGATGAACATTAATAGGCATTTCAGATATCTCTTCTTCTTCTTCCTCAAATTATATCCCACTTGGTGTAGGGTGTGCATGATGTAACTTTTTTTTTTTTATTATTTTTTTTTAGCAATCAAGACTGGGTTGTCACAGAACCTGACATTGGGGGAAATATATATGTCTGTAGATGTGTGTTCATGGGGCTGGTTTGCCAGTATCTGAAATTTTTTTCAGAAATTTATCTGAAAATTTCTGATAAGATACTATAAAAACATGAGAAATATACAATTACAAAAAATATGAAGTTAGATATTTAATCTATGAAGAGATAATCAAAATGCAAACTACTGCATCTCCTTCCCTTGCTTTCTCTCTTTAAATGAGAAATTCCAAAAAAACTTTACGTGTACCCATTTTGTCTTTCAAACTCATTTCCAAAGCAATAGAAGTACTATAAAAAGTACTAAAATATCAATACACCATTACTGACAAAGAATATACCAAAGGGATTCTACTTACTCTGTCATAAAACTAATGCTACATTTGTGAAATCTAAATATTTTTATTTTTTAACTAATACAGATAATAGGCATATTAATGGATTTACTACCTGGATTTACTTCCCTATACTTTGCAACTCCATAAGCATCAACAATATTCTGAAAGCCTTTTGTAAATTTGTTTGTCCGATTAAAAGTTGGAGGGACCTCTTTAGCTTCCATTCGGTGAAGAATCGAAGGAACACTGCTACCACTGATATCCTGTCAAAATAAGAAAGTGAAGTATTTCACACTGACTTTTTAATATTTGATGTTAGAAGTACCAAATTCAGGGAAAACACAAGACGCCAATTAAAGTTATGTTTTCCAATATTTTTATCTAGAAATTTACTTATTTTAATTAAATATGATGTTTCGATAAATATTAACAGACATTTAAATTACGATTTATCTAAGGAAACAAGTTTGCTTTAACAATCGTCTTGTTTAATTCTAGAGTTTCATCCAGAACAGAACGACACATCTCCAGGTAATTTTTTTTTTTTTTTTTTTAATAATAAAATATACATCTGGTTGCATAAAACTATCTAGAAATTACTTTTATAAGCAAACTTGAACTCTTCATGTGTGCTATGTTACCCAACCTGTTTGCACATTCCCTCATATTTTGTTAAAAATTCTGTGGTCCTTTATCATGTCTGTTAGTCTAGAATGGAAGAGTTTACTTTTGGTATTCTCTTAAGAATTCCTTCTCTATCCAGTAACCTTACTTTCACAAACACACAAGAAAATCTGTGAAAAATTAATTAGACTGGCAGAACCTTGAACGTTTTTGCAATTGTTGCAAATTATTAAGTATAATTTCTGGGAAATTCCCATGCTACTCCTCTAAAACACTATTAATATAATTAAGCTGGCAGACACATCTTGCAGCCTTGACATAGCCCTACAGTCATTCCCACAAAGTTCCGACGATGACCGAAACGGTCCACACCCTGTAAACCCTTGCCCCAGTTTCCACATAAGAATACCCTTCCCCTTCCTTTCCCCACAACAAAATAATATATATATATATATTTATATATATATTATTAATAGTAACCCGGGTTCCCAAACTTATTTCCCGTGTTCCAAGTACATCCCCATGTTCTTTCCCTCCTCCCCCCCCCCCTTCCACAAGAGCTTGGATTTAGAAGGCATCTTTAAACCAAAATCAAGGTATGTACATAATTTTTCAACATTTTTTATTCTGCCATAATTGCCTTCTACACTCGCCCGTAATGTCCTAAATTATATCTATATATATATATATATATATATATATATATATATACCCCTTTTGAGTTATGTTAGCCAATGTATTAAATATAAGGGACACTCCTAAACAAAAACAGGCTAAAATAGCCATTAATTATATTAATTAGTTGCAAATTATGTTAAATTATTAGAGAACAGTATAGTTCTCTATAAGATGCACATCACTAGATCATGCACCCCATTAAAACATTAAATACAATGCTAAGGAGTTCTTAAAACAGGTGACCATTCATAAAGGATTACAAAAAATTATGCTAGTTCAATTAAAATCCTTTTAAACTGAATTATTATTTGACTGTGCAAAAATATCAACAAATATTTTTTAGTAACATGAGGCCTTAAATACTGTGAAACTGAACTATTAGAAAATGTATTTCTAATAGTATTCCTCCTTAATTCATCAACAAATGGGTACACGAATACAATGAACAAAAACAAGTTAGATTGTCAAAGTGCCTCAATATGGAATGTGATCACCACTCACAGTTATTTCACATGGTGTTCAGGAGCTCTGATGATAATAGTAATCACTGCTCCTGCAAAGCTCTCCTAAGTCCCTCAAGGTTTTGGGAAGAGGGGTTGAGAACAGCAACACATCTGTCTAGAGAGAGAATACCAGACATGCTCAACAGAATTAAGGTCAGGAGACCTGGTTAGCCAATCCATACATACAACAGGCTCTACTTGAGAATATTGGTCCACGAGTTTCACTTGATGAGAACGAGTATTATCATCTTTAATAAATGTCTCCCCTATCACATTCTGTATCTAGACGAACAGTTGATAATAGCAACCTCTGCCCCTGCAAAGCTCTCCTAAACGCCTCAAGGTTTTGGGGAGAGGGGTTGAGAGCAGCAACATGCTTGTCTAAAGTATCCTAGACATGCTCAACAGAATTAAGGTCAGAAGAAATGGCTGGCCAATCTGTAGGTATGATAGTCTCTACTAGAGCATATGGTCCATGAGCTTCACTTGATGAGGACAAGCATCATCGTCTTGGATAAATGTCTCCCCTATCACATTCTGCATGTAGATGGACACAGGGGTTCACAACTTTGTCTCCATAAGTTGAAGCATTTGTGGTCCTGCTTGAAAGCACATACAGGTCGGTGCATCCAACCAACAAGATGCTGTCCCCAAACTATCACAGTGCCTCCACCATAGGTGTCCCTTTCACAAATATTAGAGTGAAAATAATGTGTCCCTGGTTCTCTCCATATCACAACACACCTGGTATTGCCTTGTAGAGCAAATTGAAACTTGTCTGTAGAAATATCTATGTAAACAATACTTATGGTGGAGGTAGTGTGATGGTTTGGGAAGGTATCATTGGACAGATGCACTGACCTGTATATGCTTCCCAGCAGAACCATGAATGCTGTAACACAGATACAAGGTCCCACCCTATGTTCACTTGTATTTGTGTGTGTGTGTGGGGGGGGGAGATATGATAAGGAGACATTTATCAACAAGATGATAATGCTCAAACTCTATGAGCAAAGCTCATGGACAAATATCTTTAAGAGATTTAACTTCAAACATGAAAAAAAAAAAAAAGCTGATAAAACTTATTTGTTTACTCAAGTATAGCATGAACAGATATGTTCACAAAGTTAAACAAATAACACAATACACATTTTGTTCCAAATAAAACAACAAAAATTAAGTCATCATCAAATTCCTGATATATATACCCTCAAGGGAAATACAGGATATCATAGTACTAATGAAACATTTACATCATTACCAACTTCCTATCTGCCATTTTCCTCCAAATAAGTCAAATGTCAAGACTCCAATATTATCAGGTCTTATATTTGTCTTCTAAGGCACTTTTTACTGTATCAATCCACCTATGTCTTGGTCTTCCTCTGAGTATTTTTTCTCCCAACCTGGCAGAGAACACTTGTTTTGCTAATCTTTCCTCTCCCATTCTGCTTAAGTGATCACACTAGCTGAGATTAGCTCTGCTAATGCATTCCTGGATGCTGACAATGTCAACTTCTTTCCTAATATCCTTGTTTTAAATATGATATTGCTATTGATGCCATCTGTTCATGCCCCTAATCCTCCTCAGGACTCTCATATCTGTGGTCTCTAGTCTTTGGTCAATTGTTAAAATTGGTTGAAACACTGTCTTGTATACAAATAATTTAGTGTTCCGACTAATTTCTCTCTTATTCCATATAAATTTATTCAGTTGACTTCCTACCATACCAGCTTTGTTGATTCTGTGATCTATTTCCATATTTAATTTACCATTTTAACTAAAAATCGTGACTAAGGAGATGAAATGTTTTACTTGTTCTACAAGTTCCCCATTCATAATGCAGTTTGATATTTTCAAATGTTTCTGCCTATTTTATTTGTCTTTGTCTTTTTAATGCATACCTTCATACCATATCTATTACAGCATTTATTTAATTTAGTCAAGGAATCTTGCAGACTTGTAGAGATTTATTTAGAAATATTTAACCAAGCTTTTCTTCCACAATTCTTCTCAACCGTTTCTCAAGTATACTTGCATAAATCTTACAGGAACACTCAGTAATGAAATACCTCTGTAATTCTCACATTCAGTTTCATTTCCCTTTTTCTATATAGATATTATGAGTTCTACTCCAATCATTTAGAATTCGTCCCTCTGTCCAGGCCATCTGAACTATGCAGCGTAGTCACTGTACGACTTTTATACCTCCATACTTGAGCATTTCTGGTCGAATATTATCTACTCCTGCTGCCTTTCCACATTTCAGGCTTTTCTACTTGAAGTATAGATATGTATTCCTGAGTGTATGCTTGTCGAGTGTTTTTTACCACTGTGCTATCACTGTTTCTTTCATTTAGCAATTTTTCGAAGTTATTACTCCGCACATCAAGAATATCTTTTTCTCCTGTTTTCACATAACCGTTGTCATCTCTAATTCCTTTTACAGCATTCTTTCCTGCATTTCTGAGCTTATTCAACAACCTCCATAATATCTTGCCACCTTCTTGCCAAAGTCCTCCCAACTTTTGTTTAGCCAGTTTTACACAGTGTTTAGCTTTCTTACATTTGTCTCTGTATTCTGTAAGAGCACAAGCTTACTTATTGCCAGAAACTTTTGATATGCTTTCTTCTTTTTCTTCGCTGCCTCTTTGACTCCCTGTGTCCACCATGGAGTTCTGATTTTTCTATCCTTACAGACAACCTCACCACATGCCTCTCTGGCTGAATCAATCGGGTCTTCTTCAAGGCTTACCACTGAATCTCCAAGGTTTGGCTCCTGCTCTCAAACTCTTTCATTTTTTCTTCAATCATCTTTGTGTATTTTAGTCTACAGTTCATATCGGAGATCTGCTCAACTTTTATTTGCTTTAAAACTTTCTTACATGTTATTCTTTTCAATATTAAATTCAATTTTAACCTGCTCAAGACTAAATAGTGATCACTTCCAAATTTCAAATCCTCTGTACACTCTGGTGTCTTGCACCAGGGAGAAAACATCACTATCAACAATAACATAGTCAATGAGACTTTCCTTATTCCCTGCTTCTACTCTCCATGTGAATTTGTGAACATGTTTATGTTGGAACATTGCGTTAGTAATACCCAGCCCACGTCCTGAGCAGAAATCCAACAAGTATTTGCTATTATTATTAGCTTTGTTCTTGTCTCCAAATTTTCCCAAAATATTTTTGTATGTCTGACAATCATTTCCTACTCTGCTATTTAGATCCCCAACAAGGAGCAAATTTTCCTTTTTCATTGTGTCAGCTGCTTTCTCTAAAGCCTCAAAAAATTCCTCCACTTCTACTTTAATAGACCCTTCTGTGGGACCCTAGGCACAAATAAGTCTCATTGTCTAGTCACCCATTCTCATATTTGCCCACATCGGTTTGATCGAGACTGTCTGCCATTCAAGAAGATTAGCCTCGAATTTAGAGTTGAATACTATGGCTACACGGGTGTTTAACGGTCAAAGCTGTATAACTGAGAGGAGACCTTCGCATAGCCTTTAAAAGGAACGTGGAGAACCGACCAGGGTTTCTGACCTAATGTCCAATCCTCACCTTTTCGTGGTGCACCCTGTTGGGTATCTACCTGGATACTGAATGAATGAGGATGGGATCCCCCCAATATACAAAATGATGGTAGAACATGACAAAATTTCACACCGGCTGGGGAGTCACCCGGTTAAACATGTCCCAGGTTGGTTTTGCCAGGGAACCAGGGCAAACAGCAAAAAGTCAGCTACTGGAACAAATCTGGCACACGCCAACTCAACATCAGAGTTAAAGATCGGTACTATCAACATAAGAAGCCTGAATGGCAAAGATGTGGAGCTTGCTGAGGAATTAGATTAGTAGCAGATCAACGTAATAGGATTGACTGAAACAAAAAAGACACAAACTGGTAAGATCTTTCTGAGCAATAAATACAAAATGTTATATTCAGGCAATAACAATCAAGGAAAAGGAGTAGCCATAGCATTCAACACAAAATACGAGGCTAATCTTGTTGAATGGCAGGCAGTCTCAAGTAGAGTGATCTGGGCAAATATCTATATCAGAAGGTGGAACTGGACAATGAGACTTATTTGTGCCTATGGTCCCACAAGGTTCTACTAAGGTAGAAGTGGAGGAATTTTTTGATGCTTTAGAGAAAGCAACTGACACAATGAAAAAGGAAAAGTTGGTCCTTGTTGGGGATCTAAATAGCAGAGTAGGAAATGATTGTCAGACATACAAAAATATTTTGGGAAAATTTGGAGAAAAGAGCAGAGCTAATAATAATGGCAAATACCTGTTGGATTTCTGCTCAGAAGGTGGACTGGTTATTACTAACTCAATGTTCCAACATAAACATGTGCACAAATTCACATGGAGAGAAGAGGCAAGGAATAAGAAAAGTGTCATTGACTATGTTATTGTTGATAGTGATGTTTTCTCCCTGGTGCAAGACACCAGAGTGAACAGAGGATTTGAAATTGGAAGTGATCACTATTTAGTCTTGAGCAGGATAAAATTTAATTTAATATTGAAAAGAACAACATGTAAGAAAGTTTTAACCACGCTACCGGCCAAGAAGTCTATAGACATTCAAGTTATCATGGATGCGAAGTGCATATTAAAATTGTAATACTATTGATATTACATTGAAATATATGATGGATACAAAGTGTATGCAGATGCGTATTTGATCCATAATGGCCGGTAAGGTGGTTAAAGTGAATAAAAGTTGAGCAGATCTCAGATATGAACTGTAGACTAAGATCAAGGATAGAAAAATCAGAACTCCATGGTGGACACAGGAAGTCAAAGATGCAGTGAAGAAAAAGAAGACAATATATGAAAAGTTCCTGGCAATAAGTTAACTTGTGCTCTTAGATAATACAGAGACAAATGTAAGAAAGCTAAACACTGTGTAAAACTAGCTAAACAAAAGTCATGGGAGGACTTTGGCAAGAACATAAAAAATAAATATCAAGAAGGAGGCAAAATATTCTGGAGATTGTTGAAGAAGCTTAGAAATGAAAGAAAGAGTGCTGAAAAAGGAATTGATGATAAAGGCGACATGAAAACGGGAGAAAAAGATATTTGAAGTATGAAGTAACTACTTCGAAAAATTGCTAAATGAAACAAGCAATGATAGCACAGTTGTAAAAAACACTCAACAGGCATACAGTCAGGAATACATATCCATTCTTGAAGTAGAAAAAGCCACGAAAGACTTGAAATGTGAAAAGGCAGCAGTGTTGTGACGACTCTTGTCCTTCGAGTCCGTGGTCTTATTTCAAGTCACTTATCTATAAATTAACTAATTAACAATTGGTTACCAATCTTAAAATAGGGAAATTTATAATTATACTGCGCCACCCTATTTTTAGATTAGTCTATATAAAATAGTAGGATCAATTCTTAATTAAGTTAGCAGTCTTCTCATTAGTTTAGGCCGAATTATTTACTATTCCACTTGGGGTTCCCGCAAGATTCGAATATTTATGAACGGTGCAATAATAAGGAATTCAGGCAAACACAATATTTAGATTAACAAAATAAAACATTTAATATGTGATATATAACAAGTACAATAATTCTACTTTTAAATGAAACAATACAATAAACTCAATACAACTCGCTAAGTCTCTCATTCCAGTTCGATGTTCTAAATTCTCAAAAACAATTTGCAACTTCAAAACACATATTTTCTTAACTCAGATTAAAATAACAAACTTCACAATCAGTCAGTCTCTACAAATCTGTCAGTTCAATGCTTAAGTTCACAGCAGGCACTAATCTAGGTAGACAATATTCCAAGCAAGCTTATTCCGGACTTTGAGCATCGGAGATCTATTACAGTTAATGCTAGAATAGACAAACATATACAACTACTCTTACCAGATAAAATCTTCAATACATCAAGTTATTGCGAGTACACTTATGAATTAACTTATTTACATTAGCGGAACACACATAATAAAATTCTTCTACGCTTTAACTGAACTTTTGTTAACTGCGCTTCACTATTCTAAAAAAAACACATCAATAAGGCACTGATATCTTTCCTTGTTTACTTTTCTGAAACTAGATAAATTCATTATATTCTTCTCAGGGCAACACAGAATTAAGACGTAATCCTAGACTAACTGGAACTAATCAGAATTTTTCATTGAATGTCCAGTTCTTTATTTATCCGATTACGACATCAATTTTCCTCTATAACCACAGCTTATTTCACTTGCAGCTAAGTATATGATTCACTATGTTTTGGCTCACTTCTCAACACTATTCTCATGAATTTCTGCCCTAGAGAACTTATAATTTTCTTTCACTTCCTTGCTTATATCCTACTTTCCTTCAGGCTCCGCAAAACTCTCTTCTCTCTAATTAATAATCGTCTCCTCTTTCTTCATATATGACCTTCACTCCCACCTTACGTTCGAACGCCACGCTCTCTTCATTCGTGGTTGTTTACGCGTGCGTCTCCATGACAACAGACTAAACGTAAACATTTCGCTAATGTAATACAACGCTCTACTACTACATGAATGATTACATAACGTTAAATAATTTCACAAATAAGAATAAACAGAATATTTGAACTACTTAGTCAACATTTTCATTACATATGAAATTAATTATAAATAACACTTTACGTTACATCATATATATTTAGTTACCATAAATTTTACACATATTATTATTTAATATATTAACAGTAGGTAAATAATTAAATAGTAATTCTTAAATAAGGAATAATAAACAATTTTATATAAACCATGATTAATATTTAAATAGGCAATGTTAAATGTGAATGAAAATAATAAATTACATAACATAGCTTCATTCACAATTTAACATAGGCTCACCCTTTCTTTGAAAAATTTTTATTATAAGAAAAATTTTTCTTCTGACACTAGGCTCCTTTAAACAAAAAAAAAAAAAAACTGGATTACATATTTCCTTTTCTATTTCTCAAGTAATACCTAGTTTGAATGAAATTTGGTTCCTTATCATGATTTGTGCATTTATTCATAATCTGTTGCTCATTAAGTTTCTTATTACTGTCATTAACAATTTCCGCGTGTCTTTTATGTCTGTAGTATGGGATCGTCTCTTCCAAATTCAATTCATGCTCTGTATTAGCATCACTGTGTTTTGGCTGTTTTGTAATATTTGTGTTCCGTCTGTGATTAGTTCTTCTATGGTAATTCCTTTCCCTTCCCAATATTGCTTCTAGAGAATCTCCTAGGCAGACTAATTTGTCAGGTCTCTTCTTGTACAATTTCAGTCGGTCTGAGTGGACAACTAAAGTTCTTTTCATTCCTGTAGATTCTCTTATTCGAAAGTTAACAGGAGATGTCTTTTCAACAACTTCATAAGGTCCTATTGCACATTTTCCAAACTTTCCTGTTCTCTTGTTACTATGATCTTGTCGCAAAAGTACTAAGCTTCCAGGTTTTAATTCCTTATAGGTTCTTAGTCTATTAACATACGCTCTAGCCTTTTGTGAGCTGTTTTGACTGGCTTCTGCTACTAGATCATATGCAATTTTGTTTTCAGAGATCATATTGTTAAGATACTGATCAATGTCTGGGAATCCTGAGTTTGCATGCGTGTTCTTGAAGTCACTGGGAAACAGTGGTTCAAAACCATATAAAACTACAGCAGGGGTTTCTTTTATGGCAGCATGCAGGGCTGTCCTACAGGCAAAAAGGGTGTGTGGAAGGAACTTATCCCAATTATACAAGTGATTATTAGCAAGTTTGGATAGGGTTTGTTTCAGCGTACGATTCATCCTTTCACACATTCCATTTCCTTGGGGGTGATAAGGAGTAGTGAAAAGCTTTTTTATCTTCAGTAACTTGCATAATTGAAGCATAACTTCAGCTGTAAAGTTTGAACCTTGATCAGTGAGAAGTGTTTGGGGGGTTCCATATCTTGAAATGATCATCTTAAACAACTTGTCAGCTACGGTTTGCGCAGTTTGATTCTTCATTGCTGTGGCTTCAGGAAACCTAGAGAACATATCTATTACAACAAGTATATACTTGTTTCCTTTAGAGGTAGTAGGGAGTGGACCTATAATGTCCATGGCCAAAGCTTGAAAAGGGCGAGTAGGAATAGGGAAAGGTTGAAGAGGAGCCTTTCCTCCATAATTTGATTTCCTTTGACATAGATGACATGAAAACACATAACTTTCAACATCTCGTCTCATTCCCTTCCACACATATCTATTTCTAATTCTCCCCCATGTCCGGAAAAACCCTTGGTGTCCTGCTAGATCAGCATCATGAAAGGTATATAACACCCACGGTACCATGACAGTAGGAACTACTATTTTGTTTTTCCAATTTCCGGTGACATCATGTTTTGCCATCAGGAGGCCATCTTCATCCAAATATAAGGACTGCAAAAACGTGTGTTCCTCCAAGACTCCTTCCCCATTTTTGATTCGTCGATATATTTCTCCCCATGTAGGATCCAACTTTTGTGCTTCTATAATGGAGAATTTGGTCCAATTCTGAAGGTGTGGGGGGTTTCCTTATGTTTTCTTGTCCCTCATTTTCTTCAGCTATCAAGTTCACTATCTTTTCTTCTGCACTGATATCCTCATCTACTTTATCATCTAGGGCTCTGGATAAGTAGTCAGCAACTACATTGAGTTTTCCAGGAATATAACATATCTGTATTTGGAATTCTTGTAATTCTAATGCCCATCGAATAATCCTTTGGTTTTTATCTTTCATCGTGGATAAAAAGGTTAGGGGTTTATGGTCTGATCTTAGAAAAATTTCTTGTCCTAGTAACATGTATCTGAATTTCCTTAAGGCATGTACAATAGCTAGTGCTTCCTTTTCAATAACTGAGTAATTTTTTTCTGATGCAGATAGTTTTCTACTTAGAAAAGCAATGGGTCTAATTTCTTCTCTCTTTTTCTGTTCTATCACAGCTGCAATAGTATCATTCGAGGCATCTGCTGCAAGATAGAAGGGTTCTCCAAGAGTGGGATGAGTGAGAACAGGAGATCTAGTTAATGCTAAATTTAAAGATTTATGGGCAGACTCTTGTTCCTTTCCCCATACGAACTTTTCTCCCTTTTTAGTCAACTTAATTATGGGCTCCATTATTTGAGAACAATTTGGAATAAATTTTCTATAGAAGTTTACCATTCCTAAGTACCTTCGTACTTGTCTCACGGAGGTGGGTATTTTAGCTCTTAGAATGGCAGAGATGTTTTCTTGAGTAGGGATTATTCCAGCCTCACTGACAACATGTCCTAGGTATTCAACCTTTCTCATGAAGAATTTACATTTTGAGCACTTCAATGATAGACGTGACAAATTTAATCTATTTAACACATTATCTAAAATTTCTTCATGTGATGTTAAATCTGGGGTGTAAATTAATAGGTCATCTTGGAAACATATGACTCCCTTTCCTAACATGTCTGAGAGTACAGTGTTCATCAGACATTGGAAACTCATAGCTGAATTTCTGGCCCCCTGAGGAAGTCGACAGAGTTGGTATTTTTGCCATCGAGTGGTAAAGGCAAAAAACTGTCTGTCCTGTTTTCTAAGAGGTATCTGGAAATAGCCAGAGTTTAAGTCTAGTTTTGAGAAATATTTTGCTCCTTCTAGACTAGCCAGGAGCTCTTCTATGTTACATAGAGGAAAGTCAATGGGCTTAGTGACCTTATTAATCTCACGCAGATCTAATATAAATCTGAGACTTCCATCAGGCTTTTCTACTAATAAAAAGGGACTATTCCATCTGGAATTAGATTTTTCTATGATCCCAGCCTTCTCATAATCATTCAGAAGGATCTGAAGTCTATCTAGATATTTAAGAGGGGTTTTGTACTGCTTAGTATAGATAGGCGTGTCTGAAGTGATCTCAATGGAATGCTCTACCTTGTTTGTACAAGTCAATGAGCTAATATCTTCAGTGAACGTTTGAGGGTATTTTTGAAAGATTAATAGAATGAAATTCTTTATTTCTGCTCTATCAGTTTTTGATTCTGTTAAATTAAGAGCTTCGTGCAATAATTTTCTTTTCTTATCATTCAATCCGTCTTCAAGGTTTAAGGTCTCAATCTCCATCTTGTCACATAGTTTCCTTTCATTGTCTTCATTGTATATTGACTTATGACTCACGCCACACAAGGAGATGGTTTCAGAGGCAAAGTCACACATGAATTTATTTTTCTCTAGGAAATCTAGTCCTAGTATGATTTGGTCATTTGTGTCAGCAACTTCAGGAAGGATAATGAGATCATGTGAAAACTTTACTGGAAAACAAGGTATGGAAATTTCAGCATTTAATTTTCTTGTAGCAATCAGTTCAATTTTAGCAACTCCTGTGATTTTTACTGGTCTCTGAATCAGGGTGATGTTATCAGAAAAGTCATCAACAAGTTTATTTACCATAGAGTTAGAAATAACTGATATATGGGCTCCAGTATCTAACAGAATATTGCACGGAATTTTTCCAATCAGACCTTGTACAAGGGTTAAAGGCAATTTGCCATTCTCCTTGGCCATCGTTACACTTTGCATTCTATGGAAATCGTAGTCTAGTGAATCTGGTTTGTTAGTTAAGGTGATAGAGTTATCTTCATTGACTTCCTCATTCTTAATTTCTTTCCCTTTTTTACAGTTTGAAAGACATTCAAGAATTGGTGAAGGTGTAACTTGATCATTACAATCTTGAGTGAGTGATTGTCTTATGGAGCATATTTGTTGCATTTCTTCCAATATTTTCTCTCTTTGCTTGGCCAGACTGTAACATGCTTCTAAATTGACAGCCCTTTTTTTGTAAATAACCTCTCTTAAATTTTTATGCAGTCCCAGTCGAAATTGTTGAAAGACAATCCAATTTAAGTGAGGCCTTTCTGTAGGGGACACCCTCGTAGATCTAGCAATGTTCATCAATCTGTTATAATAATTAGTCACATCTTCCTTGTCATCTTGCATGCACTTGTGGAGTTCTGTAAGGGTTTTAACGTAGCACCTAGTATGGGAAAACTTAGTAATTAGTTCATCCTTAAACTTCTTGTGTTCTAAGGTTTCTCGAAGTATTGGAGATGAATGCAAAAATGTCTTTGCTTTACCTACCAATTTACTTCTAATCAGAACTAGCAGTTGAAAATCAGTCCAACCTGCAATTTCTCTAAGCTTTTCAACATAGGTAAAGAAAAATAGTACATCATCTGATTCTTCACCTGAATATTGGGGAAAAACCTGTTGCGGGTTTACCGTACGAAAGAATTCACTGTCATTCATTCCAGAGCTTGATGTAATAGCCATAATGACTAATAAATTACTAATTCAAATAATACAATCTTTCTATTTTAATATAAACTTTTATCTTTGCCTGACTCCAGATTATAACCAGTTCACTGTGATTTAATTATTTCACTTTCTAAAATTACAGGGAGTATTTCTATGATTGCTACCATCAATTATTTGTTTTTATCCTGTCGACTGCGCCATTTTGTTGTGACGACTCTTGTCCTTCGAGTCCGTGGTCTTATTTCAAGTCACTTATCTATAAATTAACTAATTAACAATTGGTTACCAATCTTAAAATAGGGAAATTTATAATTATACTGCGCCACCCTATTTTTAGATTAGTCTATATAAAATAGTAGGATCAATTCTTAATTAAGTTAGCAGTCTTCTCATTAGTTTAGGCCGAATTATTTACTATTCCACTTGGGGTTCCCGCAAGATTCGAATATTTATGAACGGTGCAATAATAAGGAATTCAGGCAAACACAATATTTAGATTAACAAAATAAAACATTTAATATGTGATATATAACAAGTACAATAATTCTACTTTTAAATGAAACAATACAATAAACTCAATACAACTCGCTAAGTCTCTCATTCCAGTTCGATGTTCTAAATTCTCAAAAACAATTTGCAACTTCAAAACACATATTTTCTTAACTCAGATTAAAATAACAAACTTCACAATCAGTCAGTCTCTACAAATCTGTCAGTTCAATGCTTAAGTTCACAGCAGGCACTAATCTAGGTAGACAATATTCCAAGCAAGCTTATTCCGGACTTTGAGCATCGGAGATCTATTACAGTTAATGCTAGAATAGACAAACATATACAACTACTCTTACCAGATAAAATCTTCAATACATCAAGTTATTGCGAGTACACTTATGAATTAACTTATTTACATTAGCGGAACACACATAATAAAATTCTTCTACGCTTTAACTGAACTTTTGTTAACTGCGCTTCACTATTCTAAAAAAAACACATCAATAAGGCACTGATATCTTTCCTTGTTTACTTTTCTGAAACTAGATAAATTCATTATATTCTTCTCAGGGCAACACAGAATTAAGACGTAATCCTAGACTAACTGGAACTAATCAGAATTTTTCATTGAATGTCCAGTTCTTTATTTATCCGATTACGACATCAATTTTCCTCTATAACCACAGCTTATTTCACTTGCAGCTAAGTATATGATTCACTATGTTTTGGCTCACTTCTCAACACTATTCTCATGAATTTCTGCCCTAGAGAACTTATAATTTTCTTTCACTTCCTTGCTTATATCCTACTTTCCTTCAGGCTCCGCAAAACTCTCTCTTCTCTCTAATTAATAATCGTCTCCTCTTTCTTCATATATGACCTTCACTCCCACCTTACGTTCGAACGCCACGCTCTCTTCATTCGTGGTTGTTTACGCGTGCGTCTCCATGACAACAGACTAAACGTAAACATTTCGCTAATGTAATACAACGCTCTACTACTACATGAATGATTACATAACGTTAAATAATTTCACAAATAAGAATAAACAGAATATTTGAACTACTTAGTCAACATTTTCATTACATATGAAATTAATTATAAATAACACTTTACGTTACATCATATATATTTAGTTACCATAAATTTTACACATATTATTATTTAATATATTAACAGTAGGTAAATAATTAAATAGTAATTCTTAAATAAGGAATAATAAACAATTTTATATAAACCATGATTAATATTTAAATAGGCAATGTTAAATGTGAATGAAAATAATAAATTACATAACATAGCTTCATTCACAATTTAACAGCAGCATACGTATGATATTCGACCAAAAATGCTGAAGTATGGTGGTATAAAAGTCTTACAGTGGCTGCACTGCAGTTTAGAAGACCTGGACAGAGGGACGAATTCCTGATGATTGGAGTAGAGCTCTCATAGTACCCATATATGAAAAGGGAAATCAAACTGAATGTGAGAATAACCGAGGTATTTTCCTACGGAGTGTTCCTAGTAAGATTTATGCAAGTATACTTGAGAAATGGTTGAGAAGAATTATGGAAGAAAAGTTGGTGAAGAACAAGCTGGATTCAGGCCAAATAGAGGCTGTCTGGATCAGATCTTCACTTTATGACAAATAGTTGAGAAACCACGGGAATATAACAAAGATCTGTATTTAAGTTTTGTTGATTTGCAAAAGGCATATGACCAGGTGCCAAGAGAGAAGCTATTCAATACGCTACAGTTATATGGTGTCAATGGGGCATTATATCAAGCAATACTTAGTCTTTATTTGAGTTGTAAGTCAGCAGTTAGAATTGAAGGAAGTACAGGAAGATGGTTTAATGTTAAATCTGGTGTCAGACAAGGATGTAGATTATCCCCTCTGTTATTCATTATCTATATGGATCACATTATGAAGGAAAGTGGTATTAAAAATGATATCAGAATTAGAGATGTTAATGTCAACGCTTTGCTTTATGTGGACGATGTTATACTCCTAAATATATCAGTTGCAAGTTTGCAAGATTCCCTGACTAAATTGAATAACTGTTGTCATAGATATGGTATGAAGGTCTGCAATAAAAAGACAAAGTCGAATCGTTGAAAATATCAACTGCGTTGTGAACAGAGAACTTGTGGAACAAGTTAAACATTTCAGCTACTTAGGCACAATTTTTACTGAAGATGGTAAATTAAATATGGAAATAGACAACAGAAACAACAAAGCTGGTATGGTAGGAAGTCAATTGAATAAATTCATATGGAATAAGAGAGAAATTAGTCGGAACACTAAATTAGCTGTATACAAGACAGTGTTCAAACCCAGTTTTAACTTATGGATCTGAGAGCTGGGTCAGAAGTAAAACACTTGACCAAAGACTAGAGACTGCAGATATGAGAGTTCTGAGAGAGATTAGAGGTGTGAATAGATGGCATCAATGGCAATATATTAAAAACGAGGATATTAGGAAAGAACTTGACATTGACAGCATCCAGGAATGTATTAGCAGTGCTAATCTCAAGTGGTATGGTCACTTAAACAGAATGTGCAAGGAAAAATTAGCAAATCAAGTGTTCTCTGGCAGGTTGGTAGCAAAACGACCCAGAGGTAGACCAAGATATAGGTGGATTGATACAGTACAATGTGCCTTAGACGATAGAAATATAAGATCTGATAATGTTGGAGTCTTGACAAGTAACAGACTGATTTGGAGGAAAATTGTAGATAGGAAGTTAGTAATGATGTAAATTTTTCATGTAGTACTATCATATCCTGTACACCCCTTGAGGGTACATGGGAGGAATTTGATGATGATGATACTATGGCTACTCCTTTTCCTTGATTGTCATTGCCTGAATATAATGTTTTGCATTTATTGCCAAGAAAGATCTCACCAGTTTTTGTCTTTTTTGTTTCAGTCACTGCTATTATGTCAATCTGGTACTTATCCAATTCCTCAGCTAGCTCCATTTCTTTGCCATTGAGGCTTCTTATGTTGATAGTACAGATCTTGAACTCTGGTGATGTTGAGTTGGGGTAAGTTTTAAGATTTGTTCCAGTAGCTGAGTTTTTGCTGTTTGCCCTGGTTCCCTGGCAAAAACAACAGGGGCCTTGTTTAACCAGGCGATATCCCAGCCAGCATGAATTAAAAATTAAGTATCCTATTAAAACTGAAAAATGATTATACTTTTTTATTATGAAATATTGTGCAATATTTTTGATTATGATATTTTGTGTTATGTAATTAAGTGAAAATTCTTTGTATCATAAAATTAGTATATAGAAAGAAAAGTGTGAATACTAACCGTTCCTCGACACAGGGCCATCTGAATTTTATCAAGATCTGAACAAGCACACCAACATTCTGCAATGAGACACTTCTGAGTCACATCTAAGTTGAAAAGATTAAGCGTATGGTATATGGCTTTTATTTTACGTACTTTAACAAACCAACTCTTGATATTCTTTGCTGCTGCAACAAGAACTCTATAACGATGATCCTGAGTCTGTCCTAAGACCTATGGCAATATTAGTCACATAATTAAAACATAGAAAAATAGAACAATGGGTAGTAATATATTATAACATGTACATAATAAATATAACAAATAATGAAATTAATACCGTATTAAGATCTTCAATACGTGTCATAACTCCAATGGACATTTCTCTTCTATCTGCAGGTGTTTCTGGGCATGGATAAAGAGTTGCTCGAAACCTATAACACATTATTTTTTAAATGAAAGCGGTTTTTAATTCCATTCTTAAAAGTATTTGAGGGAAAAAACACCTCTAAGTGTGTTGTAAATTAACTGAATGATGAAAATATGAGTTTTTATATATATATTTCCATGTGTATGTGTGTATTTTTCCTGCACATAAAAAAAGGTTAAGTTCATACAATAAGTTTGAGTACTTCTGATTTTTTTTTTTTCAAGATATTTATTTACTTGAAAACAATTCTAGTTTTCCTAAATCCTTAACTTCTCATACATTACATTCACTTATCTTAGCCTTTAAATAAGACAAAAGAATTGTAATTACAACAGAAACATTGTTTAGTAATTCTAAAAATGTACAAACAATTATTTACATAAATCTGTTCAGAAACATTTTATAAGAAATGTACTTTCTCTCACACTCAATTATTTAAATTTAATTTCATGAATTAAAAAAAAGTTTCCTATGAAACAGGACAAATTTCTTTGTAAATTCCCATCTAGAATTAACAGCTTCAGCTTTCCAATGCAATCAATTCATTCAACTTCCAACATGAGAGCCATCTCACTAATTCAAAGTTAACATTCTAAATCAAGAATCTTGTCCTGCCCTGCTTTGGTAGATTAGAAAAATAACTTTTCATGGATAACTTCAGAAAGTTATCCATGAAGATGAAACACTTCAAGCAAGAAAACTGTTGACTTTACAGTTCTCTAAACAATCCATTATGAATTGGCTTCCTTTATCTGAATGCACTTTCTTGTCTTTGGTGTTTTGTAACATACTATCATGAATACAGTTTAGAAGAAAGCACCACTTTCTGCTTGATACAAAATGTTCTGTCTTCAGTTTCATCTGCTGACAGGAACAAACACAGGTTTGAATAAAGAAAGCACTAGATCCAAACTAGTATTGGAATTTACTCTTCCAAAACTTGAGCTACTGTTTATCCTTGGAACCTTTTTCTAGATTCTTTATCTTCTAGTGATCATACACCATTTGAAAGAATAAATACCTTCAGATAAATCTATAGGTCTCCTACATTCCTATAGCTTTTTCTCCTCTCTAAACAAGAACCCCTATTCTCCTAGTCTCCACAACAACAAAAACAAACAGCTATTGCTTAAATGCTCTGATGCCTCAGTGTGTATGTGCACTAGCTTCAAACTGTTCTATAACTTATCATTTTATCTGCACTGGTAAGATAAAACATGTAAAATAAACTTTATGTAAGAACAGCAGTTCTACTACATGGCTTTTCTTAAATAAATTGATAATTCCTTGGTATTAGCTAGCTGAAATTATATGCAGTTCTTGAAGTTGAAAACTGTTAACTTCATGCTTTATCTCCATGAACTCTAGCTAAACTCTAGAGTTCATGGAGATGAACTCTAGAGTTTAGCTAAAAAACTATTTAGTATTGCTAAAATTACTTTTTAGCAATACTTTTACCTAATCTCTCTCTCTCTCTCTCTCTCTCTATATATATATATATATATAAATGTGGTTTATCTGAATGAGTCATCAGATACTCCATAGTGTGTTCTAAAATTACTATTTGATACAGCATTTAATAGAAAAATTTACATCAATATTTAAAATGATTTGGCATAAGAAATACCACATTTAACGCACAGCTATTATTGGCAATAATACTAAAAACTAATATAACAGAACATTTATACCAGAATTTTAGCCGCATAAAATTTTTGCCCAAGTGGGGCATCCTCAATAAGAATTCAAAATAAGGCACAAGCAACCTAATGAAGATTCAATGAGAACACAGCCACACACACATGAAAAAAAGTAGACCAGCATGGTCCAAAGTGCTCTAAAGTTCTGATGACATTTTTATGTTATAAAAATGTATATTAAATAGGGAGAGCTGTATGAGCCATTTCTTCATACAGCCATCCCTATATGTTTATATTTTACATAGCATATATAAAAATGCCAGATTTAAGAACATCTGATGTTCTCAGAATGCAAGTTTCCTAAATTTGGGGCAGTCTCATGCACCCAAATTTGAAGTTTTTCAGAGCTGCGGCAAACTTGCATTCTAAGAACATCAGCCCAACATTTGAGATAACTCAATTTAGCCTGCTAGGGAGCATCTTTAAGACTCTGGGACTGACTTTGTGATCCCTGAAGATGGCAATGTAACATTGCCGAAATATAGGTGGTTATCAAAGTTTTTATAATTAATAATAAGTGAGTAAGCATATGGAAGAAGGTACTGATTATTATTAAGAAGAGAGAAGTTGTGATCAATGAGCATTTCCTCTACAATATGATTTCATCCATTTGTGTTGGTACTATCCCACAGAGGGTTACATAAATTAAAGTCACCCATGAGATGTATGGGCTGAGACAGTTACAAATATAAGCTTATCACGTTCAATTTTGTTTAGCTCTAAACCCAGTGGTGAATAGATGGAGCATTCTGCAATAAGAAATCCCACAGACAGGCAAACTGTTACTGCTTCCAAAGCAATATTAAGGACATGTTGGAAAGGAGTATGATTGAGCATTAGTTAGTTACTCCACCATGAGCAGGATCATCTGCAGTTCTGTCCTAATGAACAACAGTAAAATGCCTAAAGGTTTGATCCTCACTGGTTTTTAGATGTTTCCTGCAGACAGACACAGAGGGGTTTGTATTTCTGCAGCAGAACCATGACGATATCAATATTTTGGTGAAACTGACAACAGTTCCATTGTAGAAATTTTCTTATTAGTTTGGCTATGTAGATTTGTCTGATTTCCAAGATGTTGAGGGCTTACTTTTGTCGGGCTTATGTTTATCTATTGATTTAGGGAAGTATGGATAGCCAGTGTCCATCTTTTCTGGAAAAATGTTTAATACATCATCTCATGTTCTGATGCGTGGTGAGTTTAGTTTACTTTCATTCCATACAGAAATGCCAATATTTTTTTATGGGTGCTTGGTGGTTTACCTTTAGGTGAGATCCTTGCCATAATTTTCTTAACAAGTGGGTTCTCATCGAATGGAATAATTTTTTTGAGTTGTTTCAGAAGTGAGACCATAGGTGGTTCAACTGATGTGCTCCACAGAGAAGAACCGATGACCATAACATTCAGGTATGGTGGAATAGACATACAGATTTGAGTTGCTACTGATATTTCCCTAAGTCGCCTTCTCAGCATACGATTTCAGGACTGGAGTAGTGATGGTGACTAGCTTCCTTTTACATCCTGATATTTTGTATTTCTTTTTTATCCTTCTACCTCTGAGATGCACAGGTTATCATCATTATTATCATGCTCTTTACTACCATATCAGACAGGTAGTAGAGCTATGACTGGCAGTTTGGAAATGTCCATATTTCTGACTTTTAAGGCATCTCAATGGATTGGGACATATAACCACCCCACTTTTACAGATGTTGGAGGTTTAGATATATCAGAAATAAGCATGATGTTCCTGGTTGGAACCAGATGATCATCTCTTTGTATCAGGATGAGCTTCATGCCTGTCACTCTCTGATCTTTAAGCTCTGAACATATCTCCTAATAACATGGTAAACATCAAGGAGATTCCATTCTGTTAGCATATTTCCAGATGAGTTTAGTGTCTTATGAGGTGTCACTGTAATTGATATGCCACCAAATGATGTTGCCTTCAGTAATTTTTCTGAGTGTTGCTGACTAGATGTTTCCATAAGGAAATCACCAGATTTTATTTTACAAGTCCTAAATCCTTTTGAATATACAGAAGGATAATATTTTTCCTATTGGCTTTTCACCTGTTGCATGAATGATCAGAAACACTGGTACATTTAAATTGATATTATGTCTTGTTCCATACCACTATTATCAAATTGCATATATACAGTATCAATACTTGGCTGGGACCTTGTTAGGGCTTCTTCATCTTTATTTGAAGAGGAATTCATGCTCAAGAGATTTTTGATACTTGCTGTGGTGCTGGTATGTCACCAGTCCCCACTACATCATCTGGAGTCAGATGATGTAGTGGGGACTTACTGCAACACAGCTTAATCTTGCAGGCAAACTCACTAGCTGACTGATCCTGGCTGGGGTCATCCAAGACTGACTGTCTTGCCAAAACAGTGGCCAAAGTAGTGCAAGAATATCAGGATCCCCCCTCCCCTTTCTGGATGTTCCACAGATTGCGCTGCACAGCATACACATGGCAGCAGAGTGTTTGATCCCAGATGAGGATCTGAAAGACAGGATAGCACAAAAGACTCAGGAGATGCAGAGCAAAGAATATGTGAAGAAAAGCAAAAGGAAAAAAGATAGAATAAAAAGGACTATTACCCCAGTTGGGAGATCCCTTCCACTAGACACAGGTGACCTCAAGGGACAAATTTTCTCATCAACAAGGCTGATAAAGGAAATCAATTATGGCTTGGGACATAAAAGAATATTATAGAAAACTTATACTGCTACATGACTACACCACTTATCCTCTTTCTAATGAGCCAACTTCTAGTCATTTAAATAGACTAAACAAACTCATCGATAGCACTGCCAGATTGGATGAAGAAACCAAAAAAGTCTAAAATCTATTATGGCTACCCTCTTAAATTGAACAGTCTCCTCAAAATTCATCAACCATATGTTTCATTACAACATGCCACCAGCTGCAAAGGTTCATCTTGTTATAGAGTTGCATAGCATCTTTAATTTACTAATATCGTTCACAGGTAAATCCACATCCTTCATCAAAAGCAGTTTCCATTTTAAAGGGGAGGGGGAAATCTCAGCACTTCATCTTAACCCAAATGACTTGGTCTTAATATTCACTTTACCTTCATGAATGTTCCACTCTCTGAAATATTAGTACTCCAACAAAACTTTTCCACATATCTCTGTCTGATTTTTTCATCCACTCAGGTTACTTCATTTTATAAAACAAATTTCACTAGCTAGCAAGTCCTTACTTTTGTTGACTTAAGACCAAAAAAACCCTAGTCTTTATAAATAGAAAATGCAGCCAACTCAATGAACTGATCATGATATTGTCTTCAGAGATGTTTAATAGAGTACATATGTATGGAGTCATCTAAAAACAGCTTAATTTTTTAGATGTTTAATAGAATACATATGTATGGAGTCATCTTTTTTCTACTGATAGAGATCCTTGCAGATAGGAAAGAGAATAGTGATAGTTCTCTTTCTCCTACTCATGTGGAGTACTTTGCAGTTTTAGCAATGGCTACTCTATAACCATCCTATTTCCTTAGTATGGTACAGATACATGGAGGATATCTTTGAAGTATGGCAAAGTTCACTGTGTACTTCAACTTGTTCACAAAAATCACTACTGTTCATCCTTACAATTTATTCTCAAATTTGAAAAAGTTTCCTTCTTAATCTATAATAACACTATATTAGGATCTACACCTAGAATGAAGAATAAGCTCTACACAGGATAAGCATCCTCCTTTGGCCTACACTGGAGTCTATCAAATTTCCTGTGCTTGTGATTTGTCAGACTTTGGAGCAGTTGCAGCTGTTCGCCATGATGAACATCTACACTATATTAGATTCCACAAGCTGCAACAATCTGAATTTGAACACACACACCATCTGCTCCAAACAGGATGTTTTTGGTAAAAAGACTAAGTCATACACAAGATATTTTCTTATGGAGTGGATGCATAAAGAAAGTGTGAAACCTTACTACCTGCCCCAATCTGAATTGATCTGACAGGCTGAATTCATCCTCTTTATGAGAAATTGTTCTTCATACAGCCCATCCCCAGTTAATATATTTTAACACGTATAAACATTTTGTAGAAGTTTGAACTGTGGTACTCTAATTTATTCACATGTGGATGACACGTTCTCATTATTGAATCGTCATTATACTACTTCATGTTTAATGAATGTCTCACATGCTTCTTTAAATTTTCTTTCAGATCATGCTCCAGATGGATGTAAGAGTTGTGTCATTCCACTCAATCCCATGGATATCTCTAGAACAGATCAGAAAGACTTGTTTCAGTGGATTTAAATGAATATGCCTTTTGTGCTTTTTTCCACCACTATGTCCACTTCCACCTATATATATAGGTGGATTTGGTCTTAATATTCAACTTAATATTCAATTAATATTAGGTGTGTGTGTGTGAAAGGTTGCAAGTACATTTTAACACATTGACTGCCACTAATTTAAGACAGAATTTATTACAGCTTTGATTTGATGATTTAAAGCATTAGTGTCAGTGAACATGTTAATTTATAATGCTCCTGGATGTGCGGAGAAGGAATTTAAATCAAATTTAAATTTAGTCTTGAAATTTTTATAAATGTCTACTTTTTTTCTTTTCCTTTTTTAACCCTGATAGATCTTTAACATAGGAGATAGAACAGCTTGCACTAATGGTTGTTGCTTTGGTGTATTTTTGTCAAGGTTTTTTTTTTTAATTATTTATTTTTTATTTGCTTCTTTCCATATTCTTTTTTAAAAAGATAGATTTAAAAAATTGTAATTCTACTTTGAAATCTTTATCACTGGAGAAAACTGTTATCACTCTCTTTTTGAATGGTTTATTATCATCCCTAGTTTCTGCTGGGTAATAGTGATAGGAGTCTGTATGAACATACTGGCTAGTAAATCTGTCAAGTGCTAAATGGAAAACAGTTCAACATAAGGCAAATTATGAGTGTGTCCAGGAACAATAGGGATTTTTTTTTTTTTAAATTGACATAAGAGAATTAAAAAATTCTGAATAAAAATAACACAAGAGCAACAACCATCACAGCAAGCTATATCCATCCCCTATATTAAAGGGATATCCCTAAAGTAGAAATTTATAAAAACAATATCAAAACTACCTTTAAACCTCTATAAAATTAAATGCTAGTTTAGCATGTCCAAGGATCACTTCCCTCTCTTTCTCACATCCAGGTTCATACTATATCAAGAGTCTGTGCAACTTTCCATTAGATAGGTGAAATTAGATGCACAATTAAAATCAGAAAAGAGCACAAAAGCCATATTCTTTTAATCCATAATGGGAAAACAGAATTTTTTGATCATGCACCGAGACATTCCATACGAATGAATGGAAAGGCACAGAAATTTGACATCTAACCAGAACATAGTTTGAAAGCAGATTTAAAAAAGTATGTGAGACTTTCATTAAACCAAATCTAAACATGAATGATGGACATAAAATTTTTAAGATTTGCACAATATGCATCTGGCCCTGACAATTCTAAGTTTCCTGAGTACTGAACTGCAGTAATGTCAAATTTAGGATCATCCAGTTCTCCAAGCTAATAATTAGGATTCTAGAAAAATGCATACATGCACTAGTTTTAATGTCTGAATTAGGTTGATGTAGTTTTCATCACAAGGAGTCAGGATTAACATTATTACTAAATATACCGTAGTTTACAGTAGTATAGCACATTAAATTGCTTTTATGCATGTATCCCCGAAGAGGAATTTAGTAATTTTAATTTATTTAACTCAAAATGGTAGCTGTATTTATAAATCAAGTTTCATTGCTGATTTAGAAAGACAACTATTTTTATTGTCTCAGTAACTCCAAACACACACACACACACACACACATTTATGATATTACTTTTAGTTCTCTTTAGGTAATTTGATTTAGATAATTTTTCATTTTTTTTTTTTTGTTTGTTGCCCAAAACATCTGGAATGTTGTCCAGTTAAAAAATTGCTATAGTATCGTGTCATCATGGTAAATGTACAGTTGCAGCTAACAGTTTGGTTTTCTCATCTAAATTTGCCAGCCAATCCTTGTTCATTCATTATTCACATAAATAATGGCAAACAGGTGTAACAAGGTAAAACTAAAATGAATCTGAATGCCTAATCTGTTATAAAATTTCTAAAAAAAAGCATGTTTGCCTCCAGCTTTGATATACTGGTAATGTCTTAAATAGAAACTGTGAGCATGCATGTATACATTTGCAACAAATAATTTTTTTTTTATCATATATGCTGATCACTGTGTATGGAATGCTTAATGCAATGCAACAATTTACAGATGGTACTTGCAAAGAGGGCCTGCAATTAAAAATTATAATATACAGTCTTTATACAATACTAATTCACATTTCACACAGTCATGGTAGTTGGAAAATGTGATCTTTCTTCTTCAATATGTTATACATTTGTAAAATCTGAATATAAATATGAATCATGTTTATATTGCCAATGGGAGTGGAAAGAATCTGTGTACTTACCCTTCACATATTTTTTTCACTCTATTTTTTAATTGTTCTCCTTGAAAAAATATGATAAAAACAGACTTGTACACTTGGTCACCCTATAAGGAATGCAGGGGAAAAAAATGCATATTTTGTTAGGAAGAAATGAAAAATGTATATATATTTTTTTGCAATATTTTCTTCACACTGCTAAAATTTAATTCATAACATATGGGGTATAGTGAAGGCAGGGTTGTCCCCAGAAGAAATCACAAGAAACAACAACGATTATGCTTTAAAACTAATTTCTGTAGTTGGACTTAGCTGAAATTTTTTTTATTCCTTTTGTTTGGTAAGGAGTATTAACTATGAAGATATATTTTTAGGCATATATTCCTTAAGAGCAGATTCTAAAGAAGTTCTGAAAAATTAAACAGCAAAGTTTTTAGTTTTGAATTTGATATTCTTGAAAACCAAAAAATAAAGGTTAGAAGGTGTAGTGTTAAGTAAAGCATTTATGTTCACTTTTTAAGTCATGTATAACAAAGAAAATGTGCCGTTTTAAATCTAAATTTAAATCTAGTCACACAATGAAAAAAAAATTAGCTTCTAGATCACTGACCAAGTGGATAAGTATTATAATCCACTCAACAGTCACACACTAAACTGTCCACACAGGAGTAAGCCAGGGGTAAGGAGCATAACTTGGGGGTGCTTATAGCAGATATCTTTAAATAAAAAAAAAAGAAAAAAAAAGTAATAGGGCTATGGCCATTTGATTTTTGAAAAATTGCTGGGCAGTTTATAATGGTTTTAAAAAAATCGGCTGGTTCTCAAAACTACTCTCGTCTCAATACATAATGCAGTACATGCTGTGTTCTGTGTGTGTAACCCACAATTTTAAAACAAACTAAAACTTGCTTGTTGACTGTAACATAGGGTGACCAGATTTTCAAAACAAAAACAAACAAAAAAAAAGACATTTTGAATTTTTCAGCAATTAAAAAAAGGGACAAAAACAGGACATTTCTGGTACTTTCTACATAAAAATGGAATAACAATTACAATTACAGTACACAGGACTGAAGTGTGCATTATAATTATGGAGTATCAGCATTATTATTATATTTATATGAAGACATTATTTCTTCCAAAAGTGTTGGTTCTTTCAAGATCTCATAAAAGTCAATACACGAATTGTCAAAGTGTGTCTTGATCACAATTATTCCTTTCACAGTCTTGGTGTTGAATTGATTCTTTTCATCAGACCACAAAGAACTCATGAGAGAAAAAAATCTCATCACTGATTGCCTTTAGGCTGCTTGCAACTTCAGCCCAAGTTAGTGGTGTTTGCAACTTAATCCAGTGAAATGTTTTCAATGGCTGGAAATGATAAGTCATTTGTTTAAATATTCAAGAAAAGTATCATAAAATAAATTTGTAGTGTCTAAAAATTCTTTTTCGAAGATGCCCTCATCTTTTGGACTCTGAAATAATTGATGACATTTTAAATGTTTGAAAGTTCTCAGCTTTCCTATTTGTAATTTTTTGTCTGAGCAATTCCAATTATACTACTTCAGTTGCCAAAATATTTTCCCTTTCTATTTTCATTATTGTTATTCAGAATATTTTCAAGCTGGCTTTGCACGAAATGGAGCTAAAGTATTGATTGTTGGTTACTGAAAAATGATTTCAACAATGTAGGGCATTTATCTTGTGATAAAAAGTAAGATCTGAGTCCATCATGCATGTCAATAATTCACAACTGGTAGTAATGAAAACCATCTTGTTTGTACATTACTTAGAACAATGCTTGTATTCAATTTCTGTAAATGCGCAGAAATTCTTCAATTCCTCTACTTTCACGGTGCAAATACTGAAATATTTTATTTACGATTGTTTCGATATCAATAGGCAAAATATTAGCACTTGTCTGTACACCATTATGAACAACATGAGCAGCACAACCAATAGCATGAATGTTCATTTTTAACCCTTTGTTAAGTCTTGAAAATACATTTTTGGAACCACCTTGTTTGTATTCATCAAAGTTAGTGTCGCAGTTATCTGCAGAAAATGCAATAATTTTCTCAGTCAGTTACTGTTTCTGCAAAATATTCAATATATAATTTGCAAGCAGTTCTGCTATTTCTCCTGTTATGTTCTGAAAATATCACATTAACCCAAATACCTTTATTTGGGATGAAGTACCTAACAAGAACAGTCACCAACTTCAAATCTCTGTAGTTTGATGTGTCTACCATAACTGACACATATTTGGCTTGTTTCAATTCAATTGCTATTTCTCACATTGCATAAGGTGCCAGGACATTCACTAAAATTGATTGGCACTGTATTCGCCCACATTTAAATTTCTTTTGAAATAAATTTCTCACCATTGCAGAGGTGCAGTCCATTGACCTCAAAGAAAGGTTATGTTTCGCTGCATGAAACGCAAACAAATCTTCTTGAGCTGCAAGACATTTACTTTCGTCAGTTAATTTCCTTTTGAATTTTTCGTGAAAAATGATGTAGCTCGACTTGAACTGTGAGCAGTGGCTGTCAATTTATATTTTTGCTTCATCAAATGCTGTTTTATATCAGAACGGCCTCCATGTTTAATTGAAAAAACTGAACGACACACAGTACACTGCAACTTGTTTCATCGTCTTTCAAGAAGGGATATTCTTCTTTTAAATCTCGAGTGAAACTAAACTTCCTTTTTGGCACGATAAAATCTGAATGAAATATCACCATTCACAATATATACTCACTTTAACTTTCGCAATTATTAACAGACTGGAATAAGAAGCACAAAACAATGGTATGGTAGACAAAGTAATCTTGTTACTGCCCGGATGCAGCAGTGCTGCTACTGGTTGAAGCATTTTCATCCTATTGCAGAGAGAGAGAGTATGTTCATAATGGTTGATAATCGTCATAGCATGCATGATTTCTATCTCAAGCTATCAGATGTCACCAGCAGAGACATTATCCTTTCCATATTTGAACATACAAGAATGAAGTCATGTCACAAATTCAAAAAAGGGACTAAAGTTAATAAAAAATGGTCAATTAGCATCCTGTTAAGGTTTTGTTGGGACAAGGGGACCAGAGTCTAAAAAAGGGGGACAAATCTGTTAAAAAAAGGGACGTCTCATCACCCTACTGTAACAGCCACCAGTTTATGCAATGGTCAATTTGTCAATGTCATTAGAAATAATGTCTGAATGGCACATATTTATAGATTTTGCAATGGAAACAGTGTTGCCTGTTACTGAATGCCAATGACTTAAGAATATTGAAAAAAAAGCTTAGAAATGGAGGAAAGAGTACTGTAAAAAGAATCAAAAGATGACATGAAAACTGAAAATAACATTCTACATTCTGGAGTAATTACTATGAAAGATAAATGAAATAAGCAGTGACAGAACAGTAGCAGAAAATATTAAAGAGGACTGCATATCAAAACTCAAAGGAGAAAAAGATACCAAAAGCCTGAAACGTGGAAAGGCAGCTAGAGTAGCTATTTGACCAGAAATGCTCATATTATGATTATTATTATTATAATATTGGTATCTCCATGGAGTCAGAATATGCATTGCAGTAAACCCACACTACTCATTATTCACACAATACCTATCATGCCTCTCCTTAAACTTCTTCACTAGTGGAGCACTTAACTACCCTGGCAATCCATCCCACTTACTCACTCACACTACCCTCCAAAGCAAAAGAACCTAGTTTGCACCTTTTTACAAAGCCACACCCTTACACAACTACTAATAGTGTTCCTTTGTCCTCTCCCTATTCTTTATGTATTGAAAATTTTCTTTTGTGTCAATCCTATAGAACCCCTTTAGTAACTTATGTTCCCTCTCCTCCACCTTTCAACTAAATTCTGCAACAGATACATCCTCAATCTATCCTCATAGGGAGCATTCCACAGACCTGTCACCAGCTTGGTCACACATCTCTGAATCTTCTTCATCTCCTTAACTCCAAGTAGGCCAAATCTGTGCATGGTAGTCAACATGTGGCTGAATCATACCTTAATAAAGAGGGATAATAACTTCCTCATCTTTACTTGTCAATGTGTTCTTCAGCACCTAAGGAATGCTTTCAGCTATTTTGCCAAATTTTGCAATATATCCTCTGAATTTCAAACATCTATCCACAATCACCCCCAGATCCCTAGCATTATGAATTTCCTGTAATCCAGTTCCTTCTTCTATTGCATCAGTCTTATGACTGGTAGCTCAGCAGCATTTCCTTCCATTCTTCTCTTCTGCTTGCTTTCCTCTTTTTTAGTCCAGTGCTTTGTTTTATTTGATCAAAGTATCTTTTCCTTGGTCTTCCTCTTTCCCCTTTGATATTGCCTTCCATTATTCTTCTTGTCAGACTTTCATGCCATAAGATATGTCCAATCCATCTGTCTCTTCTTGTTATTAATGGCTTTATCAGTGTTCTGGGTTCATTTACTTCCTTAAACACTTCATTAGATTTTCTGACTTTCCATTTTTATCCTATGCATTTCATCTCCGACACCACATTTCAAATGCCTCCAGTTTTCTAATATCTCCTGTTCCCATTGTCCATGTTTCCTGCCATAAAGTGCTATACTCTATACATAAGTTTTTAGAAGTTTTTTCCTTAGTTGTAGAGTTAAGTTTCCTTTTAATGCCTTTTCCATTTTATTGAATTGGTTTTTTGCTATGCCTATTCTTATCTTTATACAGAGTATCATTCCCGTTACCTTACATTCTGCAACAAAATTGACAACTACTGTCCTTTACCCACAATGCCAATTTATTTAAGTCATCCAACATCACCTTTATCAACTACTGCCATCCCCAGTTTTGTATCTTAAGCAAAAAAACTAAATATCCTCCATTATATCATTAATGTACAAATTAAAGAGTTGAAAATTTAATTGGAGTGGGGGGTCGTTCTGCTAGATTCTACTCCAACCATATATTGCTTTTAGTATCTGTCTGTCAGCCATCCTATGCATGCCACCGGCTTCATATCAATTCCATTCACTCCAACTTGTGTAATAGTTTTCCAATGCCGTATTCTGTCGAATGCCATTAATGTACAAATTAAAGAGTTGAAAATTTAATTGGAGGGGGGGGTCGTTCTGCTAGATTCTACTCCAACCATATATTGCTTTTAGTATCTGTCTGTCAGCCATCCTATGCATGTCACCAGCTTCATACCAATTCCATTCACCCCAACTTATGTAATAGTTTTCCAATGCCGTATTCTGTCGAATGCCTTTGCAAAGTCCAGCAGTATCATGGTGTAGCTATTTCCTTTATCCAGATCTTCTGTCATCTTATAAAATGTGAATAAATTACTAAAACAAGACCTACTCTTGAAAGACATGCTGCCCCAATATAGAGCATGACATCCCTATCCATCCACTGTTGGATTTTATCTTTAACCAACTTTTTCAATACTTTAATCATTCCAGAGATACTAATTGGTCTTTAACTTGCTATTTCTGTCTTACAGCCACCTATGTAATGGAACTCTCTTACCCTCTTGATTCCCTTGGAAACTAGTCAGAGCTGAGACTTAGATTAAACAATATGGAGGTAAAATGTTCTGTAATGGCTACACCATATAATTCAGAAAGGCTAATAAGGTTGAATTCCAGAGGAATTTCTCTGCTGAATGTTCCAGATAACATTTATGCAAGCATACTTTAACAGACTGAGAACAACTGTAGATAGAGGTTGTCAAGCCAAGATTTTAAACTTTAATTTCTTATCTTAGAAATACTTGGGAAATCTTGGAAATATAACTAGAATCCATACTTCAGTTTTGTTGATCTGGAAAACGGATATGACAAGGTGCCCAGCGAAAAGCTTTTCAAAATGTTTCAATTATATGAGGAATGTTAAATGGAATGTTATACAGAGAAATGCATAGTATATATTTAAGTTGTAAGTCAGCAGTTTCCTCTAGTATTAATCATTATTTTGGTTTTTAGTTGATTAATTTCAGCACTGTCTCATGTACTAATTTATTTAATCCCAAATGTTTCTTCTTTTTTCTATTTGGTTCTTGACATGATGTTAATGCCATTTACATATGCTACAATCTAAAATGATTTATTTGTTAGAGTACTTTCAGTATCTAATAACAACAAAACTGGATAATGTATTGCAGAACTAAGTTAAAAAAAAAAAACATTGGAGCAAGACTATCCCCTTGTTTTAATTAATCCTTGAGTTATTGGAAAGAGATCTAAATAAAGAAATTTAAATAATTTTTTGTATTGCAAGCTGTGCTTCTGAATTTTTCAATGTTAATCTTTTAAGTTTCATTAGTTTATCTGGTATTCCAGAGTATCATAACTCCATATAATTTCTCTATTAATGCTGTCATACTTAGAAATCAACAAAAACCTGATGAATATTTATATTAAAAATTCCAAAAATTTCTCTAATAATTGTTTTGTTGTATGTATCTCATCAACAATAGATCTGCCTTTCCTGGAACATTCTTGGTACACAGCAATTTTCTCCATGAATGAATTTAATTTGTTCTTCAAAATAGAAGTAAATATTTTGTATGGTGGACATAATACAGAAATACCTCTATAACCTTCACAATCTGGTTGTCATTCTTTTTATATAACAGAGTGGTGCTTAAGGGTCAAAGCTGTATAACTGAGAGGAGTAATAACTCCAATAACTCCTTTAAAGGAATGCGGAGAACTGATCAGGGCTTCTGACCTAATGTCCAATCCTCACCTCCTCGTGGTGCACCCCATTGGGTATCTACCTGGATACTGAACGAACGAGGATCGGCTGGCAATTTGGAATTTAGCCGACCAAATTGTATTCTTATTGGCTTAAACCAAAATACAAAATGATGGTACAACATGACAAAATTTCATGCCGGCTAGGTTGTCGCCCGGTTAAACAAGGTCCCTGTTATTTTCACCAGGGAACCAGTGCAAACAGCATAAAGTAAGCTACTGGAACAAAATGAAAACACATCCCAACTGAGCATCGCCAGAGTTCAAGATCTGTGCTATCAACAAAAGAAGCCTGAATGGCAAAGAAATGGAGCTAGCCGAGGAATTAGATAAGTATCAGATCAACATAACAGGATTGACTGAAACAAAAGAGACAAAAACTGGCAAGATCTTTCTGAGCAATAAATACAAAATGTTATATTCAGGCAATGACAATCAAGGAAAAGAAGGAGTAGCCATAGTATTCAATACTAAATACAATGCAAATCTTGAATGGCAGGCAGTCTCAAATAGAGTGATGTGGACAAATATCAGAATGGGAAACAGGACAATGAGACTTATTTGTGCCTATGGTCCCAACAGAAGGTTCTACTAAGGTAGAAGTGGAGGAATTTTTTGATGTTTTAGAGAAAGCAACTGACACAATGAAAAAGGAAAAGCTGGTCCGTGTTGGGGATCTAAATAGCAGAATAGGAAATGATTGTCAGACATACAAAAATATTTTGGGAAAATTTGGAGAAAAGAGCAAAGCTAATAATAATGGCAAATACCTGTTGGATTTCTGCTCAGGACGTGGGCTGGTTATTACTAACACAATGTTCCAACATAAACATGTGCACAAATTCACATGGAGAGAAGAAGCAAGGAATAAGAAAAGTCTCATTGACTATGTTATTGTTGATAGTGATGTTTTTTTTCTGGTGCAGGACACAAGAGTATAGAGGATTTGAAATTGGAAGTGATCACTATTTAGTCTTGAGCAGGATAAAATTGAATTTCATATTGAAAAGAATAACATGTAAGAAAGTTTTAAAGCGAATAAAAGTTGAGCAGCTCTCCGATATGAACTGTTGACTAAAATACACAAAGATGATTGAAGAAAAAATGAGAGTTTGAGAACAGGAACCAAACCTTGGAGATTCAGTGGCAAGCCTTGAAGAAAACCCTGATTGATTCAGCTAGAGAGGCATGTGGTGAGGTCGTCTGCAAGGATAGAAAAATCAGAACTCCATGGTGGACACAGGAACTTAAAGAGACAGTGAAGGAAAAGAAGAAAGCATATCAAAATTCCTGGCAAATAAGTCAGCTTTCGCTCTTAGAGAATACAGAGACAAATGTAAGAAAGCAAAATACTGTGTAAAACTAGCTAAACAAAAGTAATGGGAGGAATTTGGCAAGAACATAGACAATAAATATCAAGAAGGAGGCAAAATATTCTGGAGGTTGTTGAAGAAGCTTAGAAATGGAGGAAAGAGTGCTTATAAAAGGAGTTAAAGATGATAAATGCCACATGAAAATAGGAGAAAAAGCTATCCTTGAACTATGGAGTAATTACCTCGAAAAATTACTAAATGAAACAAGCAGTGATAGCATAGTGGTAAAAAAACACTCAACAGGCATACAGTCAAGAATGCATATCCATACTTGAAGTAGAAAAAGCCATCAAAGTCTTGAAATGTGGAAAGGCAGCAAGAGTAGATGATAATCGACCAGAAATACTGAAGTATGGTGGTATAAAAGTCTTACAGTGGCTGCACTGCATAGTTCAGAAAGCCTGGACAGAAGGACAAATTCCTGATGATTGGAGTAGAGCTCTCATAGTACCCATATATAAAAAGGGAAATAAAACTGAATGTGAGAATTACAGAGGTATTTCCCTACTGAGTGTTCCTGGCAAGATCTATGCAAGTATACTTGAGAAACGGTTGAGAAGAATTGTGGAAGAAAGGCTTGGTGAAGAACAAGTTGGATTCAGGCCAAATAGAGACTATCAGGATCAGATATTCACTTTATTCCCATGCTTTCTCAAATAGTTGAGAAAGCATGGGAATATAACAAAGATCTGTATTTAAGTTTTGTAGATCTGGAAAAGATCTTGACAAAGTGCCAAGAGAGAAGCTATTCAATATGCTACTGTTATATGGTGTGAATGGGGCATTATATCAAGCAGTACTTAGTCTTTATTTGAGTTGCAAGTCAGCAGTTAGAACTGAAGTACAGGAAGATGGTTTAATGTTAAATCTGGTGTGAGACAAGGATGTACATTATCCCCTTTTTTATTTATTATCTATATGGATCACATTATGAAGGAAAGTGGTATTAAACATGATATCAAAATTGGAGATGTTAATGTCAGCTCTTTGCTTTATGCGGACGATGTTATACTTCTAAATAAATCCACTACAAGTCTGCAAGATTTCCTGACTAAATTGAATAACTGTTGTAATAGATATGGTATGAAGGTCAGCAATAAAAAGACAAAGACAATGAAAATAGGCAGAATCATTGAAATTGTCAACTGCGTTATGACGGAGAACCTGAGGGAACAAGTAAAACATTTCAGCTACTTAGACATGATTTTTAGTGAAGATGGTAAATTAAATATGGAAATAGACAACAGAATCAACAAAGCTGATAGGGTAGGAAGTCAATTAAATAAATTTATATGGAATAAGAGAGAAATTAGTCAAAACGCTAAATTAGCTGTATACAAGACAGTGTTCAAACCAATTTTAACTTATGGATATGAGAGCTGGGTCAGAAGTAAAACACTTGACCAAAGACTAGAAATTGCAAATATGAGAGTCCTGAGAAAGATTAGAAGCATGAACATATGGCATCAATGGCAATATCATATTAAAAATGAGGATATTAGGAAAGAACTTGACATTGTCAGCATCCAGGAATGCTATAGCAGAGCTAATCTCAGGTGGTATGGTTACTGAAACAGAATAGGAAAGATTAGCAAAACAAGTGTTCTCTGCCAGGTTGGCAGGAAAACAACCTAGAGGAAGACCAAGACATAGGTGGATTGATATGGTACAAAGTGCCTTATTCGATAGAAATATAAGATCTGATAATGTTGGAGTCTTGACAAGTAATAGACTGATTTGGAGGAAAATTGTAGATAGGAAGTTAGTAATAATGTAATTTTTTTATGTAGTACTATCATATCCTGTACACACCCTCGAGGGTTCATGGCAGGAATTTGATGATGATGATAATGATTATATACCAGACAGATGAGACTTTCCATTCTTCTGGCATTTACTATGTATATTCTTCCTGGATGTATGTTGTACTATATCACTAAGAGCTGGTCTTGATGCAGGTTCTACAGATTTTTCTTCTGCAGTAGTAATTAGGATGTAATTTTGAGCTGCAGAAGTAATGTTCTTATTCAGTAATTCATGAAAATATTCTCATCTGTTTTTTTTATTTTTATTTTTTTATTATGTTTCTTTAAACAATTCTGCTTATATACATCTAGCCCAGGTTTGTCTTCCTTTAACTTACTGTCATGGTTTGATCTATTCTGTACATCATTAAGTGCTAGTCTTTTCTTCCTTTGACAGATTTTATCTGTATCTCATATCTATTTGTTATATTTTCCTTTTTTTTAATGCCAGTTAGAGTAAATTCTTTGTATGCTTTTTTTTTCTTTTTTATTATTGTTTGAGAACATTCTTCATCAAATCAATCTCTTTTCTTTTGTATATTTTATATACTAAAGTCATCTGCGGTATCCAGAATCCATTTTTTAATATGTCCAGCTTCTTTCGATATGTCGTATTGTATCTATATTTTCAGCCCTCTATTTTTTCCTTTAATTTTGAGTTAAAAATCTGTTTTAACTTCTTTAAGCCTCCTCTGCAAGTTAAACTTGAGTTCTCTCTCATTTCGTTCTTGTTTCTTCACGGAGATTCCACACTTATAGTTAATGTTGACCAGATAATGATATGAATCACAACAAGGCTCTTTTACATGATCTTACATCCATAATATTTGATGCAGATCTTATCCATATGCTTCTTTACAAACTTGATCTTTCACGAGCCTTCACTTCACAAACATAATTAATCTGATTAAATCTTGTTTCATCTGGAGATATAACCTTATTTTTACTTACAAAGTGAAATGAAGCACAAATGTGTTAATGCTGCCTGTGGAAAATATAGTATGAATGTTGTGTTCAAAGTAACTGCTGTGTAAGCAAAAACAATAAAGAAAAATATATTTTCTAGAAAAAAAAATATTTAACTGTTACAAAACATGTTACAAAATGAAAAATTTGATCCAGCTCGGTATGCAAAAAAAAAGGTTTATTTGAAAAAGCATTATGCAATTAACCACACAAATACCTGAAAGAAATGTACTAAACAGCTCGATTTTCATATTTTATGCAAATAAACATGACACAAATATTAGACTGTATATGCAGTCACAGTTCCAACTTGAAATACAGGAATACCTCAATTATCGCGGTTATTGTTGCCATGAAAAATACCGCAATAATCGAATTTGCGATAATCGGGATAAATAATGCATGTAAAATGGGTGATCATTGCCAAGGATTTTTCAAATCTATTAATTAAATTTTATATATGAAGTAAAAAAGAAATGTGTTAAACATATTAAGTAAAAAATGAAGGTTCATTTAGAAAAACAAGATTATTCTTTTAATCTTTATTTATATATAAGGAGTACATACAGTTCATACAATTATTCTTTCTAGGATAAAAATTGCTGTAGAGTTGTCTGGTGGAATTTTTTCTTTCTTTTTTCTTCGTATAAAACTCTGTAGCAATGGATGGAATTTTCAATTTCCTGACGAACTTTTATTGATCGCTCAAGATTAGGATCACCGTTTTTTTTTTTTTTTTTTTCTTTAAAATTTTCAGCAATTATAAGCATTTTGTCCATTTCTTTGAGGGCAACTTCCTTCGGTGCCACATCAATTTGTTCGTCATTATGATCGATTTGAGCATTCTAAGCATGTTCTCTCTGGAAGTGGTAAATTTGAAAATGTGACTTGCTTGTGCCTTAAAAATCCTACTGAACAAGTTACCAGTAGTGAAGTAAAGGAATTCTTTGAGTCATTAGAAAAGATAGCCGACTTAAAGCTGATTCTTGCTGGAAAATTAAATAGCAGTGAATCACATAAGTAGAGAATGTCTGGAAAAATTTGAATAAAAGGAAGGCTAATGATACTGATGGTAACGTGATAAATTTATGCTCAGAACATGAAGTATTCATTATTAACACTATGTTCAAAAAACAAAGATGCACATAAATGACATTGCACGTGTGTGCCATTTATATTGCACAAAATGCACATAAATGGCACACAATATCAATAAACTGGATAAGGAAGCAATATACAGGGAATTAAAAATTAAAAAAAAAAAAGTGATCATTTAGTTTTGAGCAGAATATTCAAAATCTACAACTATATGGTATAAATGAGACATTGTTTCAAATAATTCACAGCCTAAGCATAACTGCAAGCCAGTAGTAAGAACTGAAGGATTTACAGGAATATGGCCTGAGATAAAATCCAATATTAAGTATTCAAACTATCTTCACCATGTGGAAGCTATTGTATTTATCATCTGAAGTTAACTAACACTGCACACTGCAATAACAAACTGTTACTATAACTAATGAAAAATCCAATCAAAGCTTTGTAGGTGCAATGCTAAAAGAAACTCACTATATAAACTATTATGTTTATTAATTTTTTTATTATTAATAATTTATTATTTATTATTAACTATTATTATTATGGTTCCTACAAGTTTGCTATAGTGAGAGTCAACTGAATACGGATTACATTATAAAGGAAAGTGATAAACCAGACATCAAAATCAAACATTAAAGTCAGCTCTTATGTGAAAGATGTTATACTGCTAAATCAAGTCTTCAGGATTAACTGAACTGAACAGCAGTCATAACAAGTTTGGTATGCAAATGGAAAAAAAAAAAAAAAAGATAAGAACATGGAAAACAACTGCTTTCTTAATAATAAATCTATACAACAAGTCAAACATTTCAATTATTGAAGATAGCAAAGAAATAAATAGAATAAGAAGCAATACTTGTGTGGTTGATGATGAAAGAAGAATAACCAACAATATAAGTGTGAGACTAAGTTTAACTTATGAATCTAAAAGTTTGGTTAAAAATAAAGTTAACTGAAGACTAGATAGCACAGAATAACAGTTTTGAGGAAAATTAAGAGAATGAACAGATGGCAGCAGGTAAGAAAATTAAAATAAGGAACTTGACATTGTGAGCATTTAAGGTGTAAGCAGGGCTAATCTGCACAGGCATGATATTTAAGCAAATATCAGTAGAGTACATCAAGAAAAAGACTCAAGCGAAGATATTGATTCAATTAGCAGTATCTCAGATCATAATATATCATCTGAAAATACTGGGGACATGACGTGGTATTAACTGTGAAAAGAAAAACTGTTAATAAGCTGTATAAACTTAACTATGGAGTACTCTCATAGAGCATCCTTTACTTAAAGTATCTAAGGAAATTATATAAAATTGGAAATAAATGTAGATGCCTAATAAATTTAGTTTAATCCTTTATCCAAGTGTGAGCAAACAAAGTTTGCGCCTGAAAGTATCTTCAGGACTGGGGTAAGGTGGTAACAACACCAGTACGACTCCTTGCAAAGGTGGAGCAAGCTACCAACACTCCTAACTCAGTATCTCTCATAATGCAAAGCACATCTCCTTGCGGATATGTCTAATGTTATGCATTAAGGGAAGGGCCACTACCCAGACTAGTTTTGACCTTTATTGAGGTCTCTTCAGTGGGAGCCAGGCCCAAGTGGAGATACCAGCCAGAAGCATTAGCAGGTCCTGTCCACCTATAGGAGTTGCCAATTGGTGTGCCACCTTTTTAATAAATTACTCTAGATTTAGAGAAAGATGTTGAAAGTTTATTTTTCACTTGGTTAGAACATAATAAATTTAGTTTAATCCTTTATCCAAGTGTGAGCAAACAAAGTTTGCGCCTGAAAGTATCTTCAGGACTGGGGTAAGGTGGTACAACACCAGGACGACTCCTTGCAAAGGTGGAGCAAGCTACCAACACTCTTAACTCAGTATCTCTCATAATGCAAAACACATCTCCTTGCGGATATGTCTAATGTTATGCATTAAGGGAAGGGCCACTACCCAGACTAGTTTCGACCTTTATTGAGGTCTCCTCAGTGGGAGCTCCTGGTGTTGTACCACCTTACCCCAGTCCTGAAGATACTTTCAGGCGCAAACTTTGTTTGCTCACACTTGGATAAAGGATTAAACTAAATTTATTATGTTCTAACCAAGTGAAAAATAAACTTTCAACATCTTTCTCTAAATCCAGAGTAATTTATTAAAAAGGTGGCACACCAATTGGCAACTCCTATAGATGGACATGACCTGCTAATGCTTCTGGCTGGTATCTCCACTTGGGCCTGGCTCCCACTGAAGAGACCTCAATAAAGGTCGAAACTAGTCTGGGTAGTGGCCCTTCCCTTAATGCATAACATTACACATATCCGCAAGGAGATGTGCTTTGCATTATGAGAGATACTGAGTTAGGAGTGTTGGCAGCTTGCTCCACCTTTGCAAGGAGTCGTCCTGGTGTTGTACCACTTTACCCCAGTCCTGAAGTACTTTCAGGCACAAACTTTGTTTGCTCACACTTGGATAAAGGATTAAACTAAATTTATTATGTTCTAACCAAGTGAAAAATAAACTTTCAACAAATGTAGATGCCATTACCCAAAGTGTTTCTTTACTATTATGCTATAAATCCAGTGCATTAAAAATAAATAAATAAATAAAAAAATGAGCCTGTATTCATATATATATATATATATATATATATATATATATATATATATATATATATATATATACACACACACACACACACACCATTCAGGTATTGCATTTCTGACACATTCAAGTTCCAGACAATGCTAAGGACAGGTCAGAAGTTACAATGGAGAAGAAATCTTACCTTTACTCAATGCTTGTGTCAATACATTCCTGCCATTATTTATCACTTGTATTCTCTAACTGGGGGAGACCAGTTATTTTTGATTTTAATGGTACAGACCACATATTTAGTTCAATATGAAGATTTCAGATAAGTGGTATTAACTAGCTTATATACATTTTGAAGTATAAACATTACTTCTGGGTTTTCATTCTTATAATATTAAACTTTTGTAGTTTTCTTTCTAAGGTCTCCCACCGTTTGCATTTACACTTTGTTGTGCTGTCTTTTTTGTGCTTTATGTATGATTCTTGTTAATTCTTTGTATTCTATTGTCAATTATGATTTTCTACCATATCCTTTACTTCCTGGAAGCAAAGTGTGTGTGTGTGTTGTAGGTCAGTCTTTTTTTTTTACTATTATTTTAAAACCTAAATTCACTATAGCAAACTCTAAACTATAGCTAGGGTCAACAAATTTTCTAGTTAAACAATCATCAAATTCCTGATATGTACTCTCTGGGGGTATACAGGAAATTATGTCTTCCATCTCCTATTCTGTTTTAAGTGACCAATTCACCTGAGATTTAGCTCTGCTAACAATGTCAAGTTTTTTCCTAATATCCTAATTTTAATATGATATTGCTATTGATGTGCCATCTGCTCACTTCCCTAATCTTTCTCAGAATTCTCATATCTATAGTATCCAGTCTTTGATCAAGATTTATTTCTAACCCAGCTCTGAGATCATGAAATCACTAGCTTCTGTATACAAGTAGCCTAGTTGTGAAATACTTTGCATGCAAACTTTGTTTTAATTCATTTCGATAAAGGATTAAACAAAAATAATTTCTTAGCATATTTAAATTAATATTAAGCAAAGCTGGTATGGTGAGTAGCCAGCTGAATAAATTTATATGGAATAAGAGAGAAATTAGCCAAAACACCAAACTAGCAGTATACAAGACAGTGTACAAACCAGTTTTAAGTTATGGACGTGAGAGTTGGGTTAGAAAACAGAACTTGATCAAAGACTAGAGACCACAGATATGAGTGTTATTAGGGAAGTGAACTGATGGCATCAGTGGCAGAATCATATTAAAAATGAAGATATTAGGAAGGAACTTGACATTATTAGCATTCAAGAATATGTCAGCAGAGCTAATCTAAGGTGGTACACAACCACTTAAATATAATTGGTAAAGAAAGATTAGCAAAACAGACGTTTGATGCCAAGATGGAAGGAAAGAGACCTACATGAAGACAAAGGTCTAGGTGGATTGATTCAGTTAGAAGTGCCTTAGAAGCACAAAATGTTAAATATGACAATATTGGAGTTCTCACAAGTAATACTGATTTGGAGGAAAATTGTCAATTGATTAATAATAATGTAAACTTAATCATGTAGCACTGTCGCAGTATTACGCTGAACAACCCTTAGGGATACATATCAGGAGATTAATGATGATGATTTACTTTATAACCAAGTTTAGTGTTTTGACTAATTTCTCTCTTATTCCATATAAATTTATTCAGTTAACTTCCTACAATACCAGGTTTGATAACTGTTGTCTATTTCCATATTTAATTTCCCATCTTCACTAAAAATTGTACCTAAATAGTTGAAATGTTTTATTTGTTCTATAGGTTCTCCATTCAGGATGCAATTGATGTTTTCAATATTTCTGCCTGTTTTCATTGTCTATACCAAACTTAACTATAATAAAGCATTTTCCTTTATTCTGTACAAGTTCACATTATACAGTATCAAATACTGTATTCATAGATTTTAACAGCATTCTTAGGAAGGTACAGAAAATATTTTATACCAATTACATTTTTTTTTTTACCTTCCCTCCTTGATGATGAGGCTACTTCGTGAGCCAACTAATGAATAAACTTTTTAGCAACAAAATTTAAGCAGCTAGTATGTACTAATTTCAGATAAATTTTTGTTGATCTTTTGTTTATTAGAGAATAAGATTTATCTTAATCAAAATTAAATAAATCCGAAAACAGAAATTTTTCTAAAATTTCATAATAATTCAGGTGGTTGGAGGTTTATAGTAGATAATTTTTATCACTAAGTGTGTGAGACAATTTTCTTGCTTATTGAAGGTTGAATATGAAAACTTATCGAGTTGAATCTCTGATTTCAAATTATCAACTCACTGCCAGTTAATATGCTATATTTTAAAATTTTCTGTGATTGCAAATGTCTTACACAAATAAAATAAGACTAACATCAGCAAAGTAAGAGACATAAGTCAATGCATTCATAAATGTGCTTTCTGTCTGTCATGTATATTAATTTATGATACACAAAAATATTATACATAAATTAATAACAAGCATATCACATATTTGCTATAAGCAAGCTGTAGAAACTAAACAATTAACTAAATAAACAATGAACTTACAGTAACTGGATCTTCTAGTGGTGTATCAATTTCTGCTTGTCGAAGAAATACATTCCCATGACATACCCGCCACAGCATCCTCTCAAATGATGGAAGTCTCTCTCTTAAGATAACTCCTGCTACAAATCTGATAGAATCATTTATTATTTCACATCCTAAAGACGAACATTTGATTCACTCTGCATATAGGTTAAATTATTTATTGATGAATATATAAGTTTCTGTGATTAAGCAGTTCTGTAGAAAGCTTCTGGCATTGAGACGACATTTTTTTTTAATAAATAACAAGTTCAATAAAAAGTTATTTATAATAATAACAAGTTATTTATTACCTGACAAGAAATTATTATATTCATTCTTCTTTCATCCAAGCAAAAGCAAAGCAAAACATTACATGTGAAATTCCTTCATAGCTAAGCTACCTATATGCAGAGCTCTTGATTTCATATCAAGATATCCTGTATCCCATAATGCAAAACATTCCTTTTTCATTAGTGTGTTTACTGCCATGCATTACACAGTGTGCCCACAAGTAATGAGATTTATTCAAAGGGCTGTCCTGTAAAACAATCAAAGAGACAAATTTGTTCATAGTGTGAGTATTAACCACTAGTGTTGTAATCGCAGGTGCAATCACAACACATCGCGTCGAGTGATGCAGCAGTTTTTGTGTAGCAACAATTGAAGAAAGAGTGTGTGTCAGAAGTTGCATCATGGAGCAAAGAGGCTGTGATAAAATTTTACTGTAAATTAGGGAAACTGCCACGGAAGTGTATCAAGACCTAAGAAAACGTTTATGACTGTCTGAAATGTGCACAGGTGTTCCACTGGTTTTCGACATTTAAAGAGGGGAAGGAGTACCATGCTGTGGGCTGACAGTATCTGCATGGACAAATGGAAATGTGGTGAAATTGTTGCCCATGACAGGCGAATAACCACTAGGCTATAAGCTGAACTCAATGTACAGCATGGTTCAGAAAGAAATGGCAGATTAATCTTAAAAAGAGATCCTGCATAAGAGGAAGATTTGTTTGAGGTTTGTGCCATGCATGTTGACACATGAAAGAGAGCACCAAGTTGCAAAGAATTGCCATCAGTGTTGAAAGTTGGTGTTTTCAGTTTGATCCAGAATCAAAACACCAAAGCATGGAATGTCTTCTCCCTGACAAGAGAAAGTCAGGTTGCAAACATCACAATTCAAGATAATGGTCATTGTTTTTTTTTCATTGCTGCTGGAATTATCCACTGCAAATTTGTTCCTGAGCGCATCACAGTGAACAGTCTATTATTTAGGAATAATACAATGTCTGTATGCCAACATGCAATGTATCAGGAAAGAACTGTTCTACAACAATTGGTTTCTGTTGCATGACAACGTAGACATGCACTGTACACCGCCTGTGAAGCAGTTTCTGGCTTCAAAGTTGATCTGTGCAATCAAACATCCCCCCTCCCCCCATTTGCCAAATTTGGCTCCCACAGATTTTTTCCTCTCTAAAGATGAAGTGTGCCTTGAAAGGGGAGCACTTCAATGACATTGAGGACATCCATTTCTTTAAGATTATGTATTTCTTTAAGATTTTTGCCAGTTTTGGGGAGAGAGAGAGAGAGAGAACTAATATAAAGTAAGGAGATGCAGCCTTTGAAATTAGTCACATCTTCATTTGGTGGTTGATGCAGTGAAAAAGAAGTCAGTTTATACTTTTTTTCAGAGTATCCATTTTGTTTGAAGGTACTTTGGAGGTGTTCTAGTTCATTTTTAAGCTTTTGTTCATCTAATAACAAGGATCTGGCCCGATGAGTAAGAGTAGGGATAATGCCAAATTTCTGTGGTGAGAAATTCTTCAATTCTGGGGTAGTGGTGAGAGTCCGCATGTGGGTATCTGTCTGCGTAGGTTTTCTAAAGATGGCAAATTCAATGTTTTCAGTTATCCTAGTTAATTTAATATCTAAAAAAGAAAGGGAATTGTCTACTTCTAACTCTGAGGAAAATTTGATGTTAGGATGTATGGCATTTAGGTGGTTAAGAAATATTTGAAGGTTATCTCGGCCATGTTCCCAGAACATGGAAATATCATCTATATATATCATAGCCATATCTTTGGTTTCAACGAGGCAGAAGAAATAGCCCTTTCTTCAAACTCTTCAAGAAAGATGTTTGCAACCACTGGACTTTTTTAGATATTAAATTAACCAGGAAAACTGAAAACATTGAATTCACCATGTTTAGAAAACCTATGCATACCGACAGATACCCACATGCAGACTCTCACCACTATCCCCCCACAGAAATTTGGCATTATCTCCACTTCTGCTCATTGGGCCAGATCCCTGTTATTAGATGAACAAAAGCTTAAAAATGAACTAAAACACCTCCAAAGTACCTTCAAACAAAATGGATACTCTGAAAAAAGTATAAACAGACTTCTTTTTCACCGCATCAACCATCAAATGAAGATACAACTAATTTCAAAGGATGCATCTCCTTACCTTATATTAGTTCTCTCTCCCCAAAACTGGCAAAATTCTTAAAGAAATACAGACCTTTTTCCCAACTTTACCCAAACTCCAGTTAATTTTAAGCCGTCCAAAAGAGCAACATCAATCTTCAGTTTCCTGGTGTCTACAGAATTGTTTGTAATTGCGGTAAACTGCATTATGTTTACCGCAATTAATCAATCCTTCTCCACTTAGAAGAACATAAGTGAGACATATCTTACAACAGAATTCAGGCCAGTGCCCTGTCCAGCCATGTATTGTTTTCTGCAAACAACAATGATGAAGGTCTCCATCAACTACACTAGGATTTAACAAGCAACGTTCATGGATGTAATGACGAACTAGAGAGACGAATTCTGGAATCGAAAGAAATAGTTCTTGATGCCTCCCACATGAATAGCAACCTAAGTTACAGGTTGCCAGACTCTCACAGTTCTGCCATTCAACATTGGTGACACACAATTTCACATGCATGTGTACGACGCTTCAACTAGAATTCGGTCTCCCATTAAACTTTATTTACAGTTAATTGTCATGTTCCATTGTATTAGAAATGCAATGCTTTTATGGTCTTCCTGTTTTATATATTTTTATATTTTTATGCTGTTAGACCTGATGAAGTCAGCTTTCTGACGAAACTAGTAGTGTGATTTATTAAACTTTTCTTTTGATGAAAAGCCAAACGGCTATTTTTCTGGCGAGGTTGATAAGTTCAGGGGGGATAAAAATCCCTTATTGTTTTTCAGCCAGTAAGCGAAACTAAGATCGAAAACTACGATCTGAACGTTTCATGTCGACGAACTGTCGGCATATCCAAGCGTAAGTGACCACTTGGTAGTGCCACACCATGGCAACTCGTTGCAAAGGTGGAGCAAGCTCCCTCACTGTTCTTGATATTTTCTCATAATGTAAAAACACACAGCTCTTAGGAGATGTAGTACTGTTTTACATTATGAGGAGAGGTCACTACCCAGACCGGTTTCAACCTTTTTTTGAGGTCTCATCAGTGAGTAGCTAGACCTAGAATATCAGAGTTTAAGTGAAAAGAACTTACATACTTTTGCTATACGATTGCCAGAAAGGTGTGTCACTATATTATATTATAACATAGTATAACTAAGATGAAAAGCCAAATGGTTCAATATAACGTATAGCAAAAGTATGTAAGTTCTTTTCACTTAAACTCTGATATTCTAGGTCTAGCTACTCACTGATGAGACCTCAAAAAAGGCTGAAACCGGTCTAGGTAGTGACCTCTCCTCATAATGTAAAATAGTACTACATCTCCTAAGAGCTGTGTGTTTTTACATTATGAGAAAATATCAAGAACAGTGAGGGAGCTTGCTCCACCTTTGCAACGAGTTGCCGTGGTGTGGCACTACCAAGTGGTCACTTACGCTTGGATAAGCCGACAGTTCGTCGGCATGAAACGTTCAGATCGTAGTTTTCGATCTTAGTTTCACTTACTGGCTGAAAAACAATAAGGGATTTTTATCCCCCCTGAACTTAGTTTTCTTTTTTAAAATTCTCAGCATTCAATCATTAAATATTTAACAATATGATAACAAACTGAGTAAACCAGCATTCTAATTATATATATGTATATATATATATATATATATATATATATATTAGTAACACTGAATAGGTTATATAATCCTCTCTTTAAATTACAAAAAGTAAGCTCTGTTTCCTCTGAACTCTAATAATGTGTTCTGTTTACTTAGCTATGACTCATGACTAATGTTTTAGAATGTTATCAACTGATCTTTATTTGATTTTTTTTTAACAAGGAAGAAATATATAAGAGTTAATAAACTCCATATTTTCTTACATGAGTTAACTATTATCAACAATATTCCATAGAAGTATTCAATCTTGCAAAATTTAAAGAACTGAATCTGATTAATGATAGAATTGTCATTAATTGGATTCAGAGTACTTTGAAAATGGCAAAAAAAAGTTTTTCTTCTCTCCCATCCCCATTACTGCTCCTTTGGCAAGAGAGCAGAGTAATGATATGAGATTAGATAGTTTATTTTGGATGGTAAATAAAACCCTAAGTATTTTTAAGATTTATCCTATATTTTTCAATCTCCCATGGGTCAACCGTTGTTATGAACAACTATTTCAAGAGAAAGGAGAATCTGGCCTTTTAAATTAAACAGGAGGTTGATGGAATCAAAGAGAAAATATGGTTAGTAAGTTTGAAGCTGGAAAAAAGAGACTGACTAATAACTGCTTGTATTTTTACATTCATAAACGGAAAGCAGAAGAATGGTGGCAACCAATTGAGCAGGAGAGTGCCTATGCAATTTTTCAGATGTAAAACATCTGTGAGTATGTGTATGTGGCTGGAATGAGTGTGCAAAGATAACTGCCTTCTAGATAGCAACAAGAATTTTCATAAAGGCTTTTTGCATATCACCCCACATGTGAGAACAGCATTCTAAGGCTTGCAGATCTGAGATGTGATGGAAAACTTAGAGGTGCACGTTCACCCAAAAAGAGAACTCTTGCCCAAAGATCTGGGTATTATCAATAGCAAAGACAAGTGAATGAGATCTTTAATCATTAAGTTCACAAGGCTGTCCTCATCCTGTTCAATGGTTCAATATATACAATATAACCATAAGGTGCTCTTGTTTACAATCTGCTTTGCTTTTTATGAACATTACATATTAGCATTTAAAACATATTGCATATTTTTATATTTCTGAGACACAAACATTTTGACAGTACTACATAAGTTTTTATTTTAAATTGTACACATGAAAAGAAGTTTCATAAGCATAAATACATGTATACATAAGTGAAAATAATTAACACCTTAGAAAGGTTAAAAACCCATCAAACTGCTGAGTCCTTGAACAGTCATTTTGTCTCATTTAATCACATGCAATTTTGGAATTCGGCTTAGAAAATCCAGTGGTTTAGCTACATAATTATCTTCTCCTGGGAACTGATCATTTTTATGACTAATTTGTTCATTAAAATAAGATATTTGAACATGCTTATTTTAAGATATTCACTGATAAATTATTAACACTGAGAAAAACCAGAACAAACATGAATGATACTTATTCAGAGGTAAATTAACTGTTATTTTACTAATTATTTTGCTGCTGTACACGAATAACTTGTTAGTATGTATGTTTCAACACACAGCAATAACAGTGATATGCATGCAGGATTAAACTAAATACAGTGCAAATACAAAAAATATTCAATTTCACTCACCCTAACTTCAAGGCTTGACCTCCGGCTCTGAGACCTTCTTCTCCCAAGAGAGTAACACTTTCTTCCTGCATACTGGGATCGTGCATCTGTGCACGATGAAATTCTGCCTATTAAACAAATCGCACTTACTATGCTTTATGCATGCGGGGCCAGAAACAAGGAGGCAGAAGGGTGGAGACTTTCATTTTCCCATTAATGGAAAAGTGAAATTAGCAAAACAATGCAGAAATCAATTTATTTATTTATATTTTTTTAAAGTGACAAACTGAAAATATTGCAACAAGGGAAAATTATAATCTAGTTAAGAAAATAAGTTGTTTAATAATAGCAGAAAGAACTTTTGAACATGCAAATGTATCCATAATAGTGCATTTCAGCTAATGTAATATTATTAATAAAAACTACTGAAAAACTAAACAAAAAATCAGTTATTCAAGGACTCGAAGGAGGCTATAAATCATCCCAACCAGCTATCATATCTTCCCTTAAATTCATTCACACTAGATACACTCACTACCCCTAAGGGCAAATTATTCCACTCATTCACTGCTCTCTGGGAGAAAAACCTGGCTCTTACCCCTTTCTTGACTGCAAATAAATTTAACTTCCATGGATGCCCCCCCCCCATGTTCTCTCCCCACCTTCCATATAATGAAAAATTTCATCAGATGATAGCCTATAACATCCCTTCAAAGGTTTATAGATCTCTATCATATCACCCCTCTTTCTCCTGTTAACCAGTCTGCAATCCATACTCGTAATCTGTCCTCATAATCTAAATCCCATAACCCAGATATAATCTTTGTAGCTCCTCTTTGCACCCTTTCCATTGCTTCTTTATTTCCTTGGAACTTGGGAGACCAAATCACCGCACAATAATCCAGGTGCGGCCTTATCAAAGCCTTATAAAGAGGCAAAATTACTTCCCTATCCTTACATGTGAAGGTTCGCTTCAACATAGCAATTATCCTCTGAGTTGTATTTGCAACTTTTGCTATGTGACCTTTGAACTTTAAATTCCTTTCTACCAATACACCAAGATCCCTTGCCTTTTCAGTTTCTTGTAGAATAATCTGCTAACATAATATGCCGCTGGAACTCTAATCACGCCAAAGTTCATAACTTTACACTTACTAACATTAAATTGACAGCCATTTTCATTTACCCAAATTTCCAGTTTATTCAAATCATTTTGTAATTGCTGAATATCAGTAGCATCCCTGATTGCCCTGCCTAACTTTGCATCATTGGCAAACAATTGCACATCTGATGTTATATCCTTCCTGATGTCATGAATATATAAATTGAACAATAATGGCCCAAGAACTGAACCCTGAGGTACATCACTGGTTACCTTAAATCTGGCAGATTCACACCCACTGTATACCATTTTTTGATATCTGTCAACCATCCCCTGATCCAAGTCAAGAGTTTATATTCCAATCCCATATTGTCCTTGCTTTCTATTCCCTATTACTTTCTAGAAATTTTTTAATGAAAGTATAAAGAGGATTTACTAGCAATCATGGAAAGATCAACATGTATTTCATGAACAGTATGTCCTGAATGGCCTTCAATAAGAAATGGGATTGTGGACAGTTTGACAAATATTTCTCATTGGTAGAAACAACCAAATATGGCACATTACAAGTATTAAGCATGCCAACCATCCAGTGGAAAGAGACAGCAATGAGATAGGCAGAAATAACTGTACTCGCATATAAATGAATAAATCAGGAAAAAAAAAAAAAAAAAAATCAGCTAATGCCTTTTATTCCCATATAGGGAGTAGGTGAGGGTGTTTTATCCCTATCTAACTTTTGAAAACCGAGTGGGCAGTTCAATCTCCACTAACAAGTGCCACCATCTCATGGTCCCTAACCCTACCACAATATTTTTAACGTCTGAAAATAGAGTAGGTTCGACAGTCGATTTTCTTGAGTTTACAGGACAAAAAACCTGCTTGTCCATACCAGAGATCGATTAACTAAAACTGGTCAAAAAAAAAAGGCTTAGAAAATGTTCCTCTAGTCAGTAACTAGATTTGAACCCAAGTCTTCATTCATGCAGTCAAGTGCTGTGGAGTGCAAATGCCACTCCCACTGAGCTACATAAATAAAACAAATAAAATTGAGGTATTCTACTGAAGCGTTTTCTATTCTGTAAATTTTCCAGTTTTTATAACAACATTTCACAGCATATAGATCATGAGTAAATCCTATGTAATTGGAACACAGATTAAATAATGCACTATCATGAACACTTTTTTTTTTTTTTTAAACACTTAGGAAGAAATAATAAGGAAGGAACAAAGGATCACCATGCAAAGTTTTAATTTCTGATTAAATAAAAATTTTTGCATGCTTAACTCAGGCAGGTTATGCAAACAAAAGAAAATGGCCCCGAAATAAAATATCATTCACACCAATATTAAATAGTACACAGGGAAAAAAAAATATAGGGATATTACAAAAACTTAAAAATCAATTAGTCCCAATTTTTGACCCAAGAATACATTTTCATTAATTTATGTTTATTCTTATACTGCAGATGTTGAGGAGAAGTGGGAGCTGTTTAGAACAGCTGCCACTGCCTCTGCACTTTCATGCTGTGGCAAAAAAGTGGCTTGGCGTGGCGACGAGCAGTGAGAAAAGGACACCTTGGTGGAACCATGAGGTCCAAAAAGCTGTCCAGGCAAAAAAGGAGGCCTACCTAACATGACTTAGGGTCAGGTCACCTGAGATGTGTTTACAGTACATTGAGGCACACTGCTGCTGAGGCAGTAAAGACAGCAAAGCAGAGGGCTTGGGAATCCTTTGGAGAAAGATCAGACTCATCCTCTGCAAATGCAAACAAGGTATTCTGGCAGATATCCGTCTTCTTCAAGGGAGGAAATCGTGCACAGCAAGGGCAATTAAGACCTCTGATGGTACACTTTAACAACCGAGAAAGATATCCTCCACAGACAGAGGGAATACTTTGAGAGTCTTCTTAACCCAGGTGGCCTGGCAGCTGTGGACATCCAAGAAGTGTAGATCAGGGTGATGACTAGTCTCACAGCAGAAGAGGTCCATTTAGCAATAAAATTGGGCAGGGCTGTTAGTAATGATGAAATTTGGCCCGAAATACTAAAAGCCTTAAATTGAGACGGTGTTCTCTGGCTGACTCGAGTGTGTCAAGCTGCTTGGATATGTGGGCGAGCACCAAAGCAGTGGCAAACAGGCATAATAATACCAGTCTTCAAGGAGACCAGAGAGAGAGAGATTGCAGCAACTATAGTGGCACATCTCTCTACTCAGCCTGCCTGGGAAAGTATATGCTAGGTGTTTGGAAAGAAGGTGCAGGGACATAGTTGAGTCAAAGTTCCAAGAAGAACAATGTGGCTTTCATCCTGGTAGAAGCACAACTGACCAATCTTCACTTTATTTAAGGCAGGTCTGAGAAATCTTGGGAATATGTCAAGAATGTCTACACATGCTTTGTGGATTTGGAGAAGACATATGACCGGGTTCCTCGAGATAAGCTTTGGCAAGTAGTACAGGAGTATGGAGTGGATGGCCAACTATTAGCTGCCATCAAGTCTCCGTATGAATGCTCGAAGTTTTGTGTCAGGGTAAACAGCACAAAGTCTGAACCTTTCACAGTCCTGTTGGTCTCTGCCAAGGGTGTGTTTTGTCACCCCTCCTTTTCATAACATTTATGGACTGGATTGATAGGCACAACCGAGGCAGCGAGTGTATCAGAATTGGAAGATGTAGCATTGGACGTCTGTTTTTTGCAGATGACCTAGTTCTGCTTGGCTCTGCCACAGATGACCTCCAGTGGACCCTGGATAGGTTTGTAGCTGTTTGTGCCGAAGCCAGGATGATGATCAGTGTGGCCAAAAAGGAAACATTTATGGTCTCAAAACAACCATCTCAGTACACTCTACATGTGAGTGGAGTCCCACTGAGGCAGGTGGAGAAGTTTAAATACCTTGGGTCCATATTCACAAGTGATGGAAAGTGGGACGTAGAGCTAGATACTCGAATTGGATCAGCAAGCACAATATTGCAGGAGCTTGGCTGTTCAGTAGTATCGAAGAGAGAGTTAAGCCAGAAGGTAAAGATGGCTATCTTTAATACAGTCTATGTCCCTCCTCACCTATGGTCACAAGAGCTGGATAATGACCGAAAGAATGCGGACACAAATCCAAGCGGCTGAAATGAGGTTCCTTCAAAGGGTTGCAGGGCTGACAAGACTTGATAGGGTCGGAAGCTCTGCAATTCGGGAAACCATCAATACTCAACCGCTGCTTCTCCATGTTGAGAGATCACAGTTATGATGGTATGGGCACCTGGTCAGAATGCCACAAGAGAGGCTCGCCCAAAGACTCACTGGATAGATTATATCCAAAACCTTGGATGGATACATCTGGGAGTCCCACCAGAACACCTGAGTTTGGTGGCAGAGATCGTGACCACTGGAAGTCACTCTTACAGCTACTGCCCCCACAACCCAATTAGGAAAGGTGGGCCTTGAAGATGGATGGATGGATATTCTCACATATGAAAACCAACAGTGCATTGTCCATTCAGAGTACTAATGTCAGTGAAGACAGTATAAATGCTGCCAGATATTCAGAACCTCCCCCTTTTTGGATAGACATAATTTTGGAGGTGAGTCACAAAACAGCATTTTACAAGCATTATGTTACTAAGCCACTAAAACTAGCAAGTTACTAATATATATATATATATATATATATATATATATATACTCAATACCTACTTAACAGATCAGGAACATCACATCATCCAGTGAGATGTTGGTTACTAACTTGCATTGACTTCACTCTGATCTTCAAAAAATTAGATCATGCACTGCTCAGAACAAAATGGTTCTTTAATATAAAATCAAAGACAAACACTTTGGATCGAAATCAAAAAGATGTTCAACAAATTCATCATCATCATCAAATTCCTGCCATGTACCCTCAAGGGGTGTACAGGATATGACAGTACTACATGAAAAAATTACATCATTACTAACTTCCTATCTACAATTTTCCTCCAAATCAGTCTGTTACTTGTCAAGACTCCAACATTATCAGATCTTATATTTCTATCGTCTAAGGCACTTTGTACCGTATCAATCCACCTATATCTTGGTCTACCTCTGGGTCGTTTTCCTGCCAACCTGGCAGAGAACACTTGTTTTGCTAATCTTTCCTCTCCCATTCTATTTAAGTGACCATACCATCTGAGATTAGCTCTGCTAACGCATTCCTGGATGCTGACAATGTCAAGTTCTTTCCTAATATCCTCATTTTTAATATGATATTGCCATTGATGCCATCTGTTCACGCCTCTAATCTTTCTCAGGACTCTCATATCTGCGGTCTCTAGTCTTTGGTCAAGTGTTTTACTTCTAACCCAGCTCTCAGATCCATAAGTTAAAATTGGTTTGAACACAGTCTTGTATACAGCTAATTTAGTGTTCCGACTAATTTCTTTCTTATTCCATATGAATTTATTCAATTGACTTCCCACGATACCAGCTTTGCTGATTCTGTTGTCTATTTCTATATTTAGTTTACCATCTTCAGTAAAAATTGTGCCTAAGTAGCTGAAATGTTTTACTTGTTCCACAGGTTCTCCATTCACAACACAGTTGACATTTTCAATGATTCTGCCTATTTTCATTGTCTTTGTCTTTTTATTGCTGACCTTCATACCATATCTATTACAACAGCTATTCAATTTAGTCAGAGAATCTTGCAGACTTGTAGCGGATTTATTTAGAAGTATAACATCATCCGCATAAAGCAAAGAGCTGACATTAACATCTCCAATTTTGATATCAGGTTTAATACCACATTCCTTCATAATGTGATCCATATAGATAATGAATAACAGAGGGGATAATGTACATCCTTGTCTCACACCAGATTTAACATTAAACCATCTTCCTGTACTTCCTTCAATTCTAACTGCTGACTCACAACTCAAATAAAGACTAAGTATTGCTTGATATAATGCCCCATTGACACCATATAACTGCAGCGTATTGAATAGATTCTCTCTTGGCACCTTGTCATATGCCTTTTCCAAATCGACAAAACTTAAATACAGATCTTTGTTATATTCCCATGCTTTCTCGACTATTTGTCGCAAAGTGAAGATCTGATCCTGACAGCCTCTATTTGGCCTGAATCCAGCTTGTTCTTCACCAAGCTTTTCTTCCACAATTCTTCTCAACCGTTTCTCAAGTATACTTGCATAGATCTTGCCAGGAACACTCAGTAGGGAAATACCTCTGTAATTCTCACATTCAGTTTTATTTCCCTTTTTATATATGGGTACTATGAGAGCTCTACTCCAATCATCGGGAATTCGTCCCTCTGTCCAGGCTTTCTGAACTATGCAGTGCAACCACTGTAAGACTCTTATACTACCATACTTCAGCATTTCTGGTCGAATATCATCTACTCCTGCTGCCTTTCCACATTTCAAGCCTTTGATGGCTTTTTCTACTTCAAGTATAGATATGTATTCCTGATTGCATGCCTGGTCAGTGTTTTTTATCACTGTGCTGTCATCACTGCTTGTTTCATTTAGCAGTTTTTCAAAGTAATTACTCCATACTTCAAGGATATCTTTTTCTCCTGTTTTCATTTCACCTTTATCATCTCTAATTCCTTTTACAGTACTCTTTCCTCCATTCCTAAGTTTCTTCAACAACCTCCAGAATATTTTGCCACCTTCTTGATATTTATTTTCTATATTCTTGCCAAAGTCCTCCCATGACTTTTGTTTAGCTAGTTTTACACACTGTTTAGCTTTCTTACATTTGTCTCTGTATTCTGTAAGAGTAAAAGCTGACTTATTTGCCAGGAACTTTTGATATGCTTTCTTCTTTTCCTTCACTGCCTCTTTAACTTCCTGTGTCCACCAGGGAGTTCTGATTTTTTTATCTTTGCACACAACCTCACCACATGCCTCTCTGGCAGAATCAATCAATGTTTCCTTCAGAGTTTGCCACTGAATCTCCAAGGTTTGATTCCTGTTCTCAAACTCTTTCATTTTCTTTTCAATAATATTTCTGTATTTTAGTCTACAGTTTACATCTGAGAGCTGCTCAACTTTTATTCGCTTTAAAACTTTCTTACATGTTATTCTTTTCAATATGAAATTCAATTTTATTCTGCTCAAGACTAAATAGTGATCACTTCCAATTTCAAATCCTCTGTACACTCTGGTGTCCTGCACCAGGGAGAAAACATCACTATCAACAATAACATAGTCAATGAGACTTTTCTTATTCCTAGCCTCTTCTCTCCATGTGAATTTGTGCACATTTTTATGTTGGAACATGGTGTTAGTAATAACCAGTCCATGTCCTGAGCAGAAATCCAACAGATATTTGCCATTATTATTAGCTTTGCTCTTTTCTCCAAATTTTCCCAAAATATTTTTGTATGTCTCACAATCATTTCCTACTCTACTATTTAGATCCCCAACAAGGACCAACTTTTCCTTTTTCATTGTGTCAGTTGCTTTTTCTAAAGCCTCAAAAAATTCCTCCACTTCTACCTTAGTAGAACCTTCTGTGGGACCATAGGCACAAATAAGTCTCATTGTCCAGTTCCCCATTCTCATATTTGCCCACATTACTCTACTTGAGACTGACTGCCATTCAAGAAGATTAGCCTCATATTTTGTGTTGAATACTATGGCTACTCCTTCTTTTCCTTGATTGTTATTGCCTGAATATAACATTTTGTATTTATTGCTCAGAAAGATCTCACCAGTTTTGGTCTTTTTTGTTTCAGTCACCCCTATTATGTCGATCTGGTACTTATCTAATTCCTCAGCTAGCTCCATTTCTTTGCCATTCAGGCTTCTTACGTTGATAGTACCGATCTTTAACTCTGGTGATGTTGAGTTGGGGTTTGTTTTCAGATTTGTTCCAGTAGCTGACTTTTCGCTGTTCGCCCTGGTTCCCTGGCGAAAACAACGGGGGCCTTGTTTAACCGGGCGACGCCCCAGCCGGCATGAAATTTTGTCATGTTGTACCATCATTTTTTATTTTGGTTTAACCAATAAGAATACAATTTGGTCGGCTAAATCCCAAATTGCCAGCCCATCCTCGTTCGTTCAGTATCAAAGTAGATACCCAACAGGGTGCACCACGAGAAGGTGAGGATTGGACATTAGGTCAGAAGCCCTGGTCGGTTCTCCGCATTCCTTTAAAGGCTATGTGGAGGTCTCCTCTCAGTTATACAGCTTTGACCCTTAAGCACCCTGTTCAACAAATTAGAGTGCTTTTTTATTATTTTTTTTTTTCTGTTGCAGCTTTAATGACATCTTCATGATCAATAGGTGATTTTTTTACAAACTGTATTGTACTGTGGTTCATAACTCATGAGCAAATTCCCCATTTTTGCACTACAATATCCCTATATTTTTGCCTGCATTCATATATACATATGTGTGTGTGATCTCTCAATTATCCAAACTTTCAGTTAATGAAAGTTTAGTTTAGGTTTAAAAATAATTAAAAAACAAGTTTTTTCATCAAGATATGCTTTAATTCTAAAAGGAACACAAGTTCTCTTTAGTGCCTTTGCATTTGTTTTAACTTCTTTCAGTTCATTTTCTGATTTTTCAAATGTAACTTGTAATGGCATGCCAACCTAGTCCTGAAACAGCACTAACCAAAAATTCATTTACCACCACCTCAATTAACTGATTAGCAAATCTTTTTTTCTAATGTGATTGGATAACTGAGAGATTACAGTATATAATACATCATAATTTTCTCACACTCCACTTATAACCACTAAAAGTGCAGTTACTTTTTTGTAGAAATCTAAAATTTAATATAAATACATTAAATAAGAAAAACTCAAATGCCCTAAATGAAAAACAGAATATGGTTTAAAACTCATTTTAAAGAGAGTACCTGAAACAAAATCACTTAAAGTGCAATTAAATGGAAATCTGCTACTGGAATCCAGGAATTAAAAAAAAAAAAATTCAAATTATAGAAACAAAATACATATTTCAAACTTTTTTATTATTATTTATTTATTTATTTTTAACCATTATAGAGTTATTACAGTCAATTCTCACTACATTAAAAACACTGGGACCAGAAGAATATTTGTTAGTGGAAAGCTGTTGTCAGAGTTTAGTGATCTGTAAAAGTTAATAAATGTAAAAGATCTCTATAGTTTTGCTAAAGTGAAAATTGACTGTATTCCATTTTGAAAAAAAAAAAAAATCATTAAGAAAAGTTCAGACTCGAATGACAAAAGTTTACCTCATCAAAAAATACTTGAGTTTTTCTCAAGATATGCTTCAATTCTGTGAGTTCAAGATAGGTTCTCTTTAGTGCTTCTGCATTTGTGTTAACTTCTTTCAGTTCGTTTTCTAGTTTTTCAAATGTAGCCTGTAAGAAGGTAACAATAAATGATGAGATGGCAGAGTTGTCAATATTTATCATAATAATATAGCTCATTATTAACTCCCTATAGATTTCATGAACATAGCCTGACTGTACACACACACACATATATATATACACACACACACACACACACACTAGGGTGGGCCCCATCCCCTGATGCCACCCCCCAAGATGCAACTTTTTTTTAAAAAATAAATTGTACACTGAGATTTGGTAGGTGTGTGTGTGCTCATGTAAATGCCTTCCTGTATGTGTATAACAGAAAAGGAACAAACCATGTAGTTGTGTCACTAGCATCTAGAAAGGGAAAGACAATGGTTATTTTCTTTTGCTATTGTGAAGTTTACTTTAGAATGTTGGCTGCAAAGATGCACTAAAAATGAATCCAACTAAGTCTAGGCTGGGGTAGAGGGGAATCCATTGCACTTCCATCCAGCTGTTTGTATATTTTTCTTTTCCAGAAGAAATAACCAGAATAAATGGTGAATCTGAATAATTCAGATATCAGCAGTGAAATGTAGCTTAATGAGGTCAAGAGTCTCTGTCAAAGGTACTTTAACAAAGATTGAAATAATATCAAAGCTGGCAATATCACACTTAGTCAAGGTCAGATTTTTTCTTCTATGTTTTTAAAGTGAAGAGAACTGTTAATAAATGAGGGCAAGTTGTCTTTGAGGGAGGAAGTAATTTGGATAAATGTTCGGCTAGTCTGTAGGTAGGAACTGTCTATACTGTCAATTTTTAGATGAAGGGGAAGAGATATCAGATTTGTGAATACCGGAGGCCACATATATCTGTGGTAGATGACATTTTTTTTAGCTTTTTGGTAAATTCTTGGAGTCAAGATGCAACTTTTTTTTAAAACAATTTGTGCACTGAGATTTTGAACAGGAGTAGGAGTCCTTAAGGAGATTACTTATTTTACTATTATAATCTATTTTGTCTATTATGACAGTTGTATCTGCTTTGGTTATAATAATTTGTTTGTTTTTTTCTGTATAACAGTACGGCATCCTCAAAACCCTTACACACCATGCCAGTACTATTTATAAAGTGACACAGCCCTTGAAATTGAGCTTAGATACCCTTCGGAACATCTTTTTAGCCAATGGCTACAACCCCTATAAAACTTTCTTTTCATATATCCTGAATGTCAGGAATGGGAGCGTTTTCTATTGGTTACAAGGAGGAGGAGTGTGTAACCAATAGAAAACACTCCCATTCCTGACATTCAGGATATATGAAAAGAAAGCTAAAGTTTTCTGCAAATATGATCTTGTGCTACTTTCAAACCACTCACTCACAGTTAACTACCTTCATCCAGTCTACTAAATATCAACTTCATCTTCCATGTGACTGAAGTTTAGCCTATATTAGACAAAGTTCAATAAATTAATTACAATTTTTTCTTCTCTTGGTGTTGTTTATACTGTGAAGCACTATTATGAATAACCAACAATACCTAAGCCTTTCTATAAGTATACTAAAGAACATAACATATTAAATTCCTTGAAAAAGCCTTTGATTCAACACTCCTATGTGAAATGTTAGAAGCTTTAAAAATGCAGGAATGAATGATATCTATTGGGTTGTTGCAAATGAAATGGCCATCGAATGATTGTCAGGTTTCTACTGGTTGCTGAAGAAAGCAAGTACTAGGAGGTTATCAAGAAGAGTGAAAGATAACAGTATAGTGGAAAAGTCTCTCAATGTTGCCGAAGTATGACAATGAGTTGAGATGGAGAGCCAGAATCATGAATGCTAGCAGACCTGTGTGAGGAGAAGGGAGTACAGTTTGTGGATGTATGGCATGTGTTTGAGGGAAGAATGGAATTATACAAGCGTGATGGGTTGTTGAATAGCTTTGGAATGAATGCAATGGAGAAAGTGTAGCTAGATGGAAGTACAATGTGTGATGCATGCAAAAGATTAGAAGAGATGAAGTAAAAGATAAGGAGAGTGGTATTGAAGATACAGAAGTACTTCGCAGTGGGAACAGTAGTAGTATAAGAGTTAAAGAGAATGAGAATGCAAGAGGAATAGGTAAACAGGAGATCCTAGGTAGACATGGCATAGGGAGAGTGGATGTTGGAAGTAGTAGTGAATGTATGTATGGGGATGATCAGCATAGAAATGGAATAGATCGGGATGTGAATGAGGAAGTTGAGACTGAGCAAATATATGTGGTAAGTGGTGATAAAAGTGATTGAGCAAGGGAAGGTGTACAGAAATTACAACCAAGTGGCTTGGATAGGACTGGTTATAGACCTAAAAATGAACTGCTGCATTTGTTTACAAATGCCAAAAGTATCAGAAATAAGGAGTATGAAATGCACTGATTGAGTTTATTTGTCCCAAAATAGTTGGAATAAGTGAACATTGTTGAATGAAGATGATATCCTAACAGAAATGGAAAAATTCGCAAGGATATAATTTGATGCATACAGTTTGAAAGACGGGAGGGGAGTTCTGCCAATGATAGCAGGGAATTATGTCCATGTCCATATAAGAGGGACATGAACGAGTGAGATAGTAGCAATGGTTATGAGGCAGTGTGGTGTAAAGTGGAAGTTGACAGGAAGACATTTAGCAATATCCAATTTGCCAATTTCCACATTCCCTGGCCTATAGCAATATCCAATAATTGGATATTGCCATAGGCCAGGGAATGTGGAGATGATGAAAAAATGTATAAATAACTTGGATTAGTGAACAAAGGAAAGGTAATTATTATAGGTGATTTTAATTATGGTGGTATAGATTGGAATGAAGAGATAGCATTTGGGAATAAGGGAAATGAATTTCTTGAGTTCAAGAGGAAAAAATCTCTCTCTCAAGAAATTCATTTTCCTTATTCTCAAATGCTATCTCTTCATTCCAATCTTGCATGTCCTATGTAAATCAGAGCACACAAGTTTTAAGAGAGTTTTAGATCTGATCACTTTATCGGAAAATGTAATTGTGAGTAGAGTTTTGCACTTTCCTCCAGTTGGTGAGAGTAATCATGAAGTAATCACGTGGGTTGTGGCTAGCTATATGCAGACCTCTGTGAGGAAAGGATACATGTGGAAGTACAAGGTTAGTGATTATAACAAGCTAACTATAGCATGGAATGAGGATGTATAGCATGTAAGGAAATAAATGCTGCTTGGAAACTGACAAATAAATACATAATGTGTGAATGTATTCCAAAGTCCAAAATGCTGAATAAGGTAGATGAAAAATAGATGATTGAGGGGCTTAAACATGAAATCTGGAAGAAAGTACTTTGGCGGCAGTACAAGATGAATAATGGTAATAATCAGTTACATGAAGAGTATAAAGAAAACAAGCCAGGAGAGTGACTCAGTAAGGAAAACAAAAGTGCAGTGTGAACAGAAATTGGCAAATCAGGCAAAGGAAAAACAGTAGAGAGTGTTTTCAATATGTGGCAAGTAGAAAGAAGAATGATTATGGTAAGATGATGTCAATGGACGAAAATGGTAGAATGGTGACAGCTGCAGAAAATGCTATTGAGGTATTCAATGATCAATTTGTAAGGATTTCATCCACATCACGGTGGAATCATGAGTAACTTAAATGTAGAGGACATAGGAGAATATGGCTTAATTGTGAGTGAGCAAGAGGTATATGAGGAAATAATAATCTTGATGTCAATAAGGCAACAGGATTTGATGACATATCACCATGCATCTTAATGGAATGTTCCAGGGAATACAGAGTAACATTGGTTAGCAAACAGGTGTATAATTCCAATGATGATCAGAAATTAATGTATGCATGTATTATTTATGTAAACAGTACATGCTGATCATTAGTGAATAAAAGAGCATTCTTAGAAAACAAAGCAAAATATAAATAAAACATAGAAATAAATACACATAACAAGCACAATGACACAAATAATACAAGATGATTTACTGTTCCAATTCACATGTATTTCTGCCACACCAAGAAAAATCATCCTATCAACATTAGTTTGCTGGATAATTCCTTCCCTATAATTATTCACTGGGCTGCAATGTACATAGTTGCTGTTTATTATTGTTAAATATTTAGATTTCACAAACATCTCCTTACAGGTTTTTTTTTTTTTTAAGCCTATTATAAATGCAAATATGCATGTCTAGATTTTATAGGATCACCTATAATTTGCTCCACTCCAGCAAACTTAGTGGACACACAAATTAATTTACAATTGTGGTATTATATAATCCATTTGTCAATAATGAAATTATTTCTATCCACACCTATTCTTTCTTATCCTTATATTTGTCACTCTCATGTGGGTCATTAATATTGGTTCACATATTTACACTTTTTCAGCAAATCAAATATACCAATCAAACATAGAATTCTCTTTAATTACTGTTTCCTAATATATCCTAGCTCTTATCCCTTTCCTGGCTGCAAACAAACTTAACACGTTCGCTGCCACGCTACTTCGGCATAGTCTGTTCCCGTACGCCGAGCAATTTCACCTCTTCAAGGTCAGTACGGTAATCTCTTTGCTGGTGGTAAGCGTCATACGAGTATACTCGTATGAAGCTTATTCTCTAGACGTATATGCTCTATACGTCTAGAGAATAAGACATATCTATAGATGTATATGCTCAGCACAAGCCGACAACGAGTATACTCGTAGTCGGCTTGTGCAGAGCATATACCATCTATGAGTATACACAGTTTTGCTGCTAGCTCCACAAGCCAAGCATTCTCACTTCTTCAAGGTCATTGCCGGCGGTAAGCGTCATACAAGTATACTCGTAGCTGGCTTGTGTAGCTCATATACGAACTACGAGTATACTCTTAGTTGGCAGTGAATGTGTTAACTTTTGCGGATGTTCTTGTGTTCTCTCCCCACCTTCAATATAACAAAAAATTTCATACAATATCCTATAACACCCATTAAAAAGTTTATAGACCTATTTCATATCATCCCTCGTTCTCCTGTTAACCAGAGTCTGTAATCACTCGCAATTAATCCTCATAGTCTAAATCTCATACTCTCCAGATAATCTTGGTAATTCTTCTTCGCACCCTTTTCACAGCTTCTTTATCGCCTTGAAACCTGGGAGAGACCAAATCTGCACACAAAAATCCAGGTGGTCTTATCAAAGCCTTATAAAGAGGCAAAATGACTTCTTTATCCATATATCTAATAATAATGTTAAGGTTTGCTTCAACACTGCAGTTATACTCTGAGTTGTATTTGCAACTTTTGCTATATGACCTTTGAACTTCAAATCCACCATTATGCCAAGATCTCTAGCCTCATCAGTTTCTTGTAGCATAACCCCACTAATATAACATGCCACTGAAAATCTCATCATGCCAAAGTACATAACTTTACACTTACTAACATTAAACTGACAGCAATTTTTGTATGCCCAAATTTGCAGTCTATTCAAATCATTCTAAGTGCTGGATATTAGTAGTTAGCATCCCTGATTGCCTTGCCTATATTCGCATCATTGGCAAACAACTGAACATCTCCCGTTAGACCTTTCCTAATGTCATTAATGGATAGATTGAACAATGGCCCAAGCACTGAACTGTGGGGTACACCATTGGTCACCTTAAATCTGGCAGATTCACACCTGCCGTATACCACTTTTTTGATATCTGTCAACCATCCACTGATCCAAGTCAAGAGTTTACAGTGCAATCCCATATTGTCAAGTTTATGCAACAGTCTTTTGTGTGGTGTCCTATCAAATGCCTTAGCAAAATCCAACATTATCATACTGTATCCATTTCCTTTATCAAATTCAGCCATAACACTGTTATAAAATATGAACAAATTGCTAAAACATGACATTCCTTTTGTAAAGTATAGCTTGTTTGCTTACCCTTTTCTATGCGAGTTTTTTGCACTACCCTTGTACAATGGAACTATCATACATTCCTTCAATTCATGTGGAATCATTTCTGAGCTGAGACTCAAGTTATGCAAACATACGAAAGGTCTGGTCAATTTGGTTGAACATTCCTTTAACAAATGTGCTGATATTCTATCTGTCCCTATTGACAAATTCATATCCAGGTTATGCAACAGGTATTCAAACTCATTTTCATGCACCTCTAACTCTTCATCCAATGTAGCAGCACTGTGCACAGTGTTACATACACCTGGTTGATATATCTTAGCAAAGTGGGCACTCATTAATTGAACAATCTCATTAGCTTCTGACACTAGAGTACTATCTGCATTCAGTAAAGGCATCCTTCATTCTTTCATTCATTCTTTCTTTTGCTTGTAGCAAAACAATGAAATAGTTATCAATATTAAAGTAAACACATATATAATATTGAAATAAAGAGCCTTCAATCTGTCATAGGAAATTATAGATTATAATGGTATTATGAATCCATCGATGTTATAGTCAGATAAAATGTAAACTTAATAACCATGATAGTAACTTAAAAGATAACAATAGTATGATTCTTGTCTAGATAATTTTTAGCCTCATCAGTAACAATTCTGCATCAAATGGGTTTTTGCAATAGAACAATGGCTGAAGCATTCTTTAAAAATGAGCCTGAGAGAGAAAGCATCAAATGAATCCCCTCCCTTTTTTTTATTAGAAATTTACTATATCCTGTTTTGGTTTAAAATTGATTGTGGGATGCCTGAATATACACATATCCTTAAAAAATATTAATTCAAAGTTGTGTAGATCATTACAGTATGCTATTATTTTAGTTATTTAAACAGTTTCCTTTTGATTGCTTCTGTATGTAAAAAGCAAGCAGTTTTTAGTTGTTTTTTTTGTCCAATACAAAAATTGACATAAGAAATTAATGCATAAATTTGTTCAAATGAATATCAATATTGAAATGTTAGTATTGTATACCATTATTCACGAAAAACACTTACGACTGCTGTCTTCATGTTGCAGTGTGTAATTATGTTTAAATGAAGAAACTTAATGTTCGTTTGTGAGAGAGAGGGGAAAAAACAACCATGGCTCTTTCTGTGTGCTCAATATTCCAGCATAGCAGCAGTTTTTTAGTGGGTAGAAAGCAAATAAGTCAGAAAATAATTTGATAATATAAAGTAATGAGACAGAAAAAGGAAAGCAATAAAAAATAATAAAAATAATTCCAGTTGTGGAGTTTTAGTTTACTATAGCAGTTCATCCATATAAGAATTTCTGATTAAAGATACAGAAAGAACTTATTTAATCATGCTACTGTTATACAGGTAGAAGCAGTTTGTGTTAATTTTTGTACTATGTGAATTCAAGAGTGTGAATGGTCTGTTGAAAGGAAGAAACAAATTCCAGATTTTTGTGGAAAAAAAGATCTAGAACTGTTAGATTAATAAAAGTACAAAAAGTAATTTTCAGACTATTCTTGTTGTGACCTGAAGTATCAATTAGCTATTGCAAAGTTATGTTCTGATGATTTTATGTTCTATATATTTATAGATTTTATGTTGTATGTATTAAGAGATGAAGGCTTCATCTCTTAATGAGTAAATGGTTAATAGTTAAATGATGAAGTTATATATATAATATCCTGTATATGAATCTGTGTGCAACTTGAACAGATCAAGTAGCTTTATAATTTAGTTTTAGATATTTTTTTGTTTGTTTGAATATCCTCCCTGGCTATTTAAACTCTAGACCTGAAATGTATTGAGCATATACAGATTATGATCTGCAAGGCTTAACAAAACTGTTGGTTTCAAGGACTGAATTGCAACAGACTATATTATACAGAACTTTATTTCAATAAAATTATATTCCCACGAGTCATGTCCCAACAAGAAAGATATTATAGAAATCGTACCCCATAGCGTAATTAGTAGTAGTGATGAAAAGCCTGCATTTCGATTTCTTTCTAAAATGGAAGAAACATTTACAAGAACTTATCAAGCAAAGGGTTAACTAGTCTCTCATAACATAATTTCTCTTCCCAAAACCTCATCTTTTCAACTCTGGAGAAAAAAGTAGCCAAAGAACATATGTACTGACAGACTAAGTAGTTGCCAAGATTAAGTTCCTATGATAACAAAATAAGGTTCACGAAAAAAATGGTCAAAAAATAGCAGGCTAGTTCACTGTTACTTACCTCACTTGACTAGTGAAAAGTAGGCAATTACAAGAGATTAACTATGGCAACATAGAGGAACTGGCATTGCATAGTAATTTCTAGCATTCTTCAGGAATAGTTATTTCAGGCAAGACATAGCAAAGGGAACACTAGGATCAATCAAGAGTTTTCAATAACATCAAAACAATGCTATTACAGTAGACAATACTTGCATCATATCCCCAGAGACTAGAAAAATAATCTGTTATGCAAAGTTTACTATAGTGAATTTAGGGGGTGGGGGAGAGAGAGAGAGAAAGACAGAAATCTCTCACTCCATTTCCATGAAATAAAGGAAATGGTGAAAAGAGAACAGGGGAAAATGGCAAGAAATAGAATTGATGATCGAACACAAAGGAATGCCTGGAACCAAGTAGGTGTGCAAACAGTAGTATACTCGCATTGTTTCATGTTGTTTTGTGTTCTTTTGGTGATGAAAAAAATAGATGAATACAAAATTATAAAAATGAAAATACAAGATTAATGTTTAATTTCTGAAATTTCATGTTAGTTTAAATTAATGTCACTTACCTGGAATTTTAATAATAAACTAGATATATGCAGTCTACGTCATTAAAATAACATGAAAAATTCAGCAGCTGGTCACGACTATTGCCTTTTATTCCCTTATATAGAGTAGGAGAGGTTGTTTTAGCCCCATCTAACTTTTGGAGACTGAGCGGGCAGTTCAAACATACCACTGGTAACCAATCACAGATAGCTGACCCAAGACCATCACTGATTTTAAGTGGCACCCAGTGAAGACAATGGCAAACAAGTGATGCTACCTCATGGTCTCTAACATAGCATGATAAGTTATTGCCTGAAATAGTGTGTGTTCTACAGTTGATTTTCATCATCATCATCAAATTCCTTACATGTACCCTCAAGGGGTGTACAGGATATGATAGTACTACATGAAAAATTTACATCATTACTAACTTACTATCTACAATTTTCCTCTAAATCAGTCTCTTACTTGTCCAGACTCTAATATTATCAGATCTTATATTTCTATCATCTAAGGTACTTTGTACCGTATCAATCCACCTATATCTTGGTCTTCCTCTGAGTCATTTTCCTGCCAACCTGGCAGAGAACACTTGTTTGGCTAATCTTTCCTCGCCCATTCTGTTTAAGTGACCATAACACCTGAGATTAGCTGTGCTAATGCATTCCTCGATGCTGACATCATTAAGTTCTTTCCTAATATCCTCGTTTTTAATATGATATTGCCATTGATGTCATCTGTTCACGCCTTTAATCTTTCTCAGGACTTTTATATCTGCAGTCCCTAGTCTTTGGTCAAGTGTTTTACTTCTGACCCAGCTTTCAGATCCATAAGTTAAAACTGGTTTGAACACTGTCTTGTATACAGCTAATTTAGTGTTCCGACTAATTTCTCTCTTATTCCATATGAATTTATTCAATTGACTGCCTACCATACCAGCTTTGTTGATTCTGTTGTCTATTTCCATATTTAATTTACCATCTTCAGTAAAAATCATGCCTAAGTAGCTGAAATATTTTACTTGTTCCACAGGTTCCCCATTCACAACGCAGTTGACATTTTCAACAATTCTACCTATTTTCATGGTCTTTGTCTTTTTTAATGCTGACCTTCATACCATATCTATTACAACAGTTATTCAATTTAGTCTGGGAATCTTGCAAACTTGTAGCGGACTTATTTAGAAGTATAACATCATCCGCATAAATAAAGAGCTGACATTAACATCACCAATTCTGATATTATGTTTAATACCACTTTCCTTCATAATGTGATCCATATAGATAATGAATAACAGAGGGGATAATCTACATCCTTGTCTGACACCAGATTTAACATTAAACCATCTTCCTGTACTTCCTTCAATTCTAACTGCTGACTTACAACTCAAATAAAGACTAAGTATTGCTTGATATAATGCCCCATTGACATCATATAACTGTAGCATATTGAATAGCTTCTCTCTTGGCACCTTGTCATATGCCTTTTACAGATCGACAAAACTTAAATACAGTTCTTTGTTATATTCCCATGCTTTCTCAACTATTTGTCATAAAGTGAAGATCTGATCCTGACAGCCTCTATTTGGCCTGAATCCAGCTTGTTCTTCACTAAGCTTTTCTTCCACAATTCTTCTCAACGTTTCTCAAGTATACTTGCATAGATCTTGCAGGAACACTCAGTAGGGAAATACCTCTGTAATTCTCATATTCAGTTTTATTTCCTTTTTTATATATGGGTAATATTAGAGCTCTACTCCAATCATTGGGAATTCGTCCCTCTGTCCAGGCTTTCTGAACTATGCAAGACTTTTACACCACCATACTTCAGGGTTTCTGGTCGAATATCATCTACTCCTGCTGCCTTTCCACATTTCAAGCCTTTGATGGCTTTTTCTACTTCAAGTATAAATATGTATTCTTCCTGACTGCATGCATGGTCAGTGTTTTTTACCACTGTGTTATTATTCTGCTTGTTTCTTTTAGCAGTTTTTCAAAGTAATTACTCCATACTTCAAGGATATCTTTTTCTCCTATTTTCATGTCACCTTTATCATCTCTAACTCCTTTTACAGCACTCTTTCCTCCATTTCTAAGCTTCTTCAACAACCTCCAGAACATCTTACCACCTTCTTGATATTTATTTTCTATGTTCTTGCCAAAGTCCTCTCATGACTTTTGTTTCACTAGTTTTACATGCATCTGTATTCTCTAAGAGCAAAAACTGACTTATTTGCCAGGAACTTTTGATATGCTTTCTTCTTTTTCTTCACTGCCTCTTTAACTTCCTGTGTCCACCATGGAGTTCTGATTTTTCTATCCTTGCAGACAACCTCGCCACATGCCTCTCTGGCTAAATCAATCTGGGTTTTCTTCAAGGCTTGCCATTGAATCTCCAATGTTTGGTTCCTGTTCTCAAACTCTTTAATTTTTTCTTCAATAATCTTTGTGTATTTTAGTCTACAGTTCATATCAGAGAGCTGCTCAACTTTTATTCTCTTTAAAACTTTCTTTCATGTTCTTCTTTTCAATATGAAATTCAATTTTATCCTGCTCAAGACTAAATAGTGATCACTTCCAAATTTCAAATCCTCTGTACAGTCTGGTGTCCTGCACCAGGGAGAAAACATTACTATCAACAATAATATAGTCACTGAGATTTTTCTTATTCCTTGCCTCTTCTCTCCATGTGAATTTGTGCACATTTTTATGTTGGAACATGGTGTTAGTAATAACTAGTCCATGTCCTGCACAGAAATCCAACAGGTATTTGCCATTATTATTACCTTTGCTCTTTTCTCCAAATTTTCCCCAAATATTTTTGTATGTCTGACAATCATTTCCTACTTTGCTATTTAGATCCCCAACAAGCACCAACTTTTCCTTTTTCATTGTGTCAGCTGCTTTTTCTAAAGCATCAAAAAATTCCTCCACTTCTACCTTAGTAGAACCTTCTGTGGGACCATAGGCGCAAATAAACACATTGTCTAATTCCCCATTCTGATATTTGCCCATATCACTCTACTTGAGACTGCCTGCCATTCAAGAAGATTAGCCTCTTATTTTGTGTTGAATACTATGGCTACTCCTTTTCTTTGATTGTCATTTCCTGAATATAACATTTTGTATTTATTGCTTAGAAAGATCTCGCCAGTTTTTGTCTTTTTTGTTTCAGTCACCTCTATTATGTCGATCTTCTACTAATTTTATTCTTCAGCTAGCTCCATTTCTTTGTCATTCAGGCGTCTTATGTTGATAGTACCGATCTTTAACTCTGGTGATGTTGAGTTGGGGTGTATTTTCAGATTTGTTCCAGTAGCTGACTTTTCGCTGTTCGCCCTGGTTCCCTGGGGACAACAACAGAGGCTTTCATTAACCGGGCGACGCCCCAGCTGGTATGAAATTTTGTCATGTTGTACCATTATTTTCTATATTGGCTTAACCAATAAGAATACAATTTGGTCAGCTAAATCCCAAATTGCCAGCTCATCCTTGTTCGTTCAGTATCCAGGTAGATACCTAACAGGGTGCACCACGAGAAGGTGGGGATTGGACATTAGGTCAGAAACCCTGGTCAGTTCTCCACATTCCTTTAAAGGCTATGTGGAGGTCTCCTCTCAGTTATACAGCTTTGATGTCAATTTCCTTGGGTTTATATTACAGGATGAGAAACTCACTTGTCTGTGCCAGAGATTAACCAACTCTAGAAGAGGTGAAAGAAAGGATTAGAAAAAGTTCCTCTATTTGAAGAACAGGCTCGCACCTGAACATTTTCAATTATAAAAAGGGAAAAGACAAGAGAACACTGGTCAGCATTAGTCAGTTTTTAAGTGGAGGGGAAAGTGACTGGTACAGCTGATATAGTCATCTTCCTAACTAGGGTTGATGTGATATTTCTGTAGACCCAATAATGGACAGATGGCACAAATGAACCATTCTGTTACAACTGTACATTAAAGAAATATGGCACAATACATTATTTCTTTAATTCAACATTTAATTAAAGTTATGAAGCTTGTGTGGATAATGACACATTTTGTGTTTGAAATAATCTTTATAAGATAAAAAAAAAAGCATTCCAATTTAGAATTTATTTTAATGGTACCTATTTGCACATCATGAAGTTTTCAGTAGTTCATTATGAAGATTTCAAGCAAATGCATTAAGCTAACTTAACATTTGGAAATTTAAACAAATTATCATTTCATAATTTCATAATTTTGTTATTGTCTGCCATTACTGTTTGCATTTGTACTTTCTCATGTGATTTTGTGTTCTTTGTTCCTGCTAATCCTTTTTTGTTCTGTCAAATAAACAAAGGAATTAGTGGGTGTCATACACCCACAATTCCTCTATTCACATATGGTTCTTGCCATACATAAATATTTATGTTATCAAATGTATGATTTTCAGCCATTTCCTTTGTTTACTGATTGTGACATCATTTGCTAGGATCACAGTTTGATTTCGAGCTTTTACTGTTAGTAATAGTGAGCTTAAAATAGCTAGAATTATAGTTCATCACAGTGCATGATTTTGTTACAATGGTGTTCACTATAGTAACTGTGTACTTTATTAATAAGATGTTATTTCTGTGTCCAGTTGGGGGGGGGGGGGGGTACATGATCTTCACTTCACTTGGGGCAGGAGTAGGCATCATGTGAAGATCTCAAAAAGAAAGGGATTTGTGTGGAATTACAAGGCAGGTGATTATTAGATTTAGGAATCAGCTAAGAGATATCCACTGCAAGAACTTGCAAATCAAAAAGACAACAGTGATGAAATGGAAAGAAACTGAAGAATAATGGTAAAGCTAGTAGGTGTCCTGTATATTATGGAAGGTGAAACTGGCATAGATGGACACTTGCACTGAAGACAATAAAAGGGATGATTACAGAAAAGTGACCATGCTGGAGTAGAAGACTTGGTGATCCATGGAGATGACAAATGTTAATTCATCATTTTATCAGAGTATTTCATTCCTAGAGACTGGAGACAAAAAGAAGAATTACAAGTGAATAAAATGGAATATTAAGCACTCTAGCCGTTAACAAAGTGATCTGCTGGATGAGAATTTATCACATTTTAAAAAGAATATGCAATTTGACAATGTCATTGATTTGGTTGTTTAATGAAAGTCTTGAAAATGGTCAAGTTTCTGAGGAATGCAAAGGGGTAAGAGTACCACTGCATAAAGTTGATGCTAAAATGGAAGCATCAACCTATAGACTAGTTTGCATTTTTTCACTGATGACAGTTAAGTTTGGAAAAATTGGTAGGGACTTATATACAAAAATAGGTAGTGCAGGATTCTTTATAGAATAACATGAATTTGTTAAAGAGGAATCTTGTTTCAGTCATATTTAATAACACCATAAGAGCACTGAAGAGAGAATGCATATACAGTTCACTATAGCAAACACCATTATCACAAACTTGCTTTCTATAACCACTAATGGAAAATACTAACCAAAACTCAGAAATGCAACACTCCACTAAAGAAAATTTTACTATAGTAAATTATTGTCCATATGAGTTTGCTACAGTGAGAGTTAACTCTACGGTGATAATTCTGGATTTTTCAAAGTGTTTCACATGTTGATCTTTAAACTGCAATGAATGGATTGTAATAATTAGTGAACTGGAAGTCAGACTACTAATATTAGGATTCATTTTAAATTGCAGCAAACTGACTTAGAAAACATAAGACTAATTGCTATCTTCCACTGATAGCCATTAGTTTAACATAATAGAATCAACAATACTGTAATTTCAGATTTATGCTTACTAACAACCAATATGTTAATGATATACACCTGGTATCAATTACTACTAAGACATGTTAATGACTAATAACAGGAATCTCCAAGCTATTTTGAATTAATTTAGTAATATATATTCTAATACATATTATAATGAACTAAGTGGATTTCACAATTAAAAGGGTATTTTTAATTCTATTATGAGCTAGTCTACTGTGCTTCACTGCTCTACAGAAGATATCCCTGATATAATGGCTGAAACATCACATGTATTCTTGAAAGCATGTTCAATTAATCAATTACAACACAAACTACTGCCAACTGCTTAAACATATGTAACATACAATTAACAAGTTGTGCTGCAAAAGCCATCATTAGCAGATAGTGTTGCTAAAATATAATCAAAATTGGACAATATGATTGGAGTTTACTGGTCTGAAGGAAATGAACAGTCTATTTTTTTCTTAGAATCTATGCTTGCTACCTTATTACTTTAAACTTTCTAACAGCAAAATGGGATTAAAAGAGTTTCCAGATGGAAAAACCCTGTCATCTCTACACAAGAACTGATAATGCCTTCAGTTAAATAAAAACCTTACAGGGTACTTCACATCCTAAACAAGATTCAAAGACATCACTAATATTATTTAACATGCTATGTAGGCTCCCAAAGTTGGAAGTATAAATACTCCCTTTTAGGTCCTGGATCAAAATTTTGTATAGAGTCAAAAGCTAATCTGGCATTAGTAAAATATTAAAATAGAGGATATTATGGATCCATCCACATTTTATAGCCAAATCTATAAGGAAACTAGTTTTGAAATGTAGAAGAGATCTTATAAGAATATATGCTTCAACATCAGAATTGACTTGGTTTGTGCTACTTAAGACCAGTTCTGTCCAGGAACCTATATATTTGCCTTTTATTGGCACTTAGATTAGGTTGCAATTTTCTGACAGCTGTTTCTGTTTGTCCTGTGATGAGAGCCAACAGTTCAAAAGAGCTGCCTGATGCCAGTGCGACTTAATCTAAGCAATAAAAGGTGAATATATGAGATCCTGGATAGACTGTCTTAAATAGTACAAAGCAAGGTAACTTTAATGCTAAAGGTTCTCTGGTAAATTTTGGAACTTTAGTTTCATTCTATATCTGGCTATAAAATATGGATGAAGCCATAATATCCTCCATTTCAATATTAAAATTTTATATTAAAAAAAAAATTTCTCTCACATATTTTTCAAATAAAGAACAATTTCAATTCAAATAAGCAACACAATGCTCTTGAATTCATTCCATTTTACAAAAGAATTCAGTTTATTTAATAGAGAAAAAAAAGTATAAGAAAATTTATTATTTTTGCAATTTGGACTCATTATTCAATTAGTAAGTTATCTGTTCAATAAAAAATCTGGACAAACATTCAGATCTATTGTCATTCTGAAGACCAACTACATAATATTTTTCACTGTTCTTATGAATCTCCCAAATGACGTAACAGATGAGAAACTTTGTTTTATGTAGAAGTCTTTTTATCCATTTCTCAAATATGCTGAACATTTATCCTGATTTGTATTTAAAGAAAAAAACAAATATTTGTTCTGCACCTTTCAGCTCATATATAAAATAACATCAAACTGTCAAAATCTTTTGTTCCATATATTTTTAATAAGCAGGTAAATTTTTTTAACCCTTACCTCTGATGAGGCATACAGGTGATAGTTTTATTGTTGCAATTATACAAAACAAGAAAGAGCATCCTAACATTCTGGATTCAATATTCAGAAAAAAATTTACAAAAAGCAGTAGAAGCCAAAATGATTTAGTCAGAAAGGTTTCCAACATTTGTTGAGTTCTGGGTGCCAAAAGATATTTAGTTACTATATCAATCTGGTGCTGAGATTTGGTTAAGATACAAAAAAATTCAAGTGTAACTTTTGAAAGAAAAAGTTGCTCCTGTCTGATTTAAGAAATAACAAGATACAACATTTAAAGCAAGTGCACAATGTTTACAAAATTATACATATCTTATAAAAATGTATCTACTGTGTGTGAAATACTGGAAAAGTGCCAAAAGTGTTCACCATACTGAGGGTAAACTTCATTACTCTATAAAATCCACATTATCCAACAAACCCTTGCATACTAATAAAGGCTGATCAGCAATTCAAAAAAATGAAATTGCTGACAAGATGAATATATTACTATATTGTGTTGTCATTTATCACTGATACTGAATTTCTTATTTAAAAAATATATATGAAAAATTACTTACTTCTAAGTCGATCATTTCTCTTGGTTGAGGAGCCTCTGGATTGTCTCCAATATCTAACATAGGAATACCATCTTTCTTAATTTCCTTTTCAAGAAATCCTAAGGACAGAATTTTTTTTTTTTTCATTAGAATAAATGCACAGGAAAAATAATTTAAAAATGCATTTTCTCCATTGTCTAAAATAATAATAAAACTGGTTTAAAGCTGTGCATCCTCTGTACTTAATAAAAAATAAAATGTACTTAGCAAAAAATTAAGTTTGGGGGGGAAAACATTCTGAAACATATATCAATTACAGCAATTTAACTGGTAAGTTTTAAAGCAATCTGAAAAAAAAAAAAAAAGCTGTATAAGGGATGCATTTTTTTTTTTTTAATGGGCACAACACAAAAAAAAAGATGGAGTGCCTGGAACAGCACTTTATCATACTTGATGAAACTTGCTCCCAGAAAATCGATGCAACAGAAAAAAAAAAAAGAAATCTCAAAGCAAGTCACAATCAGTATTTCAATAACATGCCTACCGCCAACAATGTCAGCACCTCACAGTTCAAGACACAACTGAGGTAGAAAATTAGAACTATAATACAATCATCATGAATTCCCATTTAGAAATAGATGCAATACTAAATGATGACATTTATAGGCTCATTAAACAATGTAACTTTGACCTCAAGAAAACTGTCTGGTGTACCTTCTCTGTGTCCATAATTACATGGAAAGACAGAATGAACTTCAGGTGCTTGGTAAAGTGACCCATAATATCCCGACAGGCAGCATTCATATCAGCAGTGAACAAGTCAGAAGGCAATCCACTCCCCACCACAAGCTTTACTCATCTTTATTTTCCCAACTAGAGGGTGAGGTTTGTGCATGTTTGCTTCAGTATACCATACTAAAAAGTATACAATCTAGAATCTCCCAATTTTGACCTTTTATGGCTGAAAATTACTACAGCATTCTGTCAAATTCATCTGCTCTTCTAATAATAATAATAATAATAATATATATATATATATATATATATTGAGTTAGCCGATCTCATACGAAGGTAGCAGGGTTTTTCTCCCAGAAACTCAAGTTTTTCATCCTGTATACAGTCAAATCGACCCTTCAAAACACACGCAGTTTACAGACAAAAAATATTACTTGTGGTGGGCAGTAGATGGCATTGATATAGATGATTGGTAGTAGAGGTTCGGTGTAGTGGTGGAAACAGAGTTGTCCAGTAGATGTCCTCCCGTGATGAGTCTTCGGACTCCTTGGAGGTGTCACAAATAATAATAACAATGTGTGTATATATATATATATATATATATATGACAGAGTCAAACTACACTACATTTCAAACAGTATGCAAAAGTGACTGATTTGATTGGGGGAGAAAAAAAAAAGCCTATATCAAAGCTATATCCTATTTATATAACATGGTCAGAGATCAAATTCATATCAAAGCTAAGATCCTGGATTACTACAGTCCTAATTATGGTTTATAAGGAACTCAGAACAAATTGTTATGTAGGTAGAATATGTGCCATCCATATTCTTAGCATTTTTAAAACATCATTATTGTTAAGCTTAGGGTGGTTGATAAGAATTCTATGGACTTCTTTAAATCTGTGCTCATTCAACTTTTGGGTGAACAGGTGCCTTTCCAGTCAATTCTATGCAAAGTATTCAGGGCATGATCAGAAAGGCAAGATTTACTACAGTTGTTAAATTTGATGTGTCGTTTGTTCCTTTTTTCAGATAGGAATCGTGTCCGGTTTCACCTATATAAGGCAAATTACATATACACTGCATATGGTATACTCCAGGGTGGGCCATGGGGAGGAAGTGGCTCCTTGGAGGTTGAATAAGTTCTTTAATTTTGCAGGAGGTTTAAAGGTGGTATTAAAGTTGTATTTCTGTATTCCTAACACAGCTATAGTCTCCATAATTTATCAAAATGAATGTTGATCACCAAGTAACAGTAAAAAAAAAGATCTATGTTTACAACACCAGCTGGCTCTCCTCTTTCAACTGCAGGGATCAAGCAGAAAGACAGGTTGAGACATTTGCAATCACCAATGTTCTTATACAAATTGTTCCCATGTCCTCCAGAATACCAGATAACCCACGCTAGTCTTCAAACACCCCAGACCTCTCCTTACTACTCACTCCTCTAAGTTTGCAGTGAATGCTATCTGTCCTCTAGGCAGCTCAGATCACAATCTAATGCAGATCTCTTCCCACCCATGAAGCAACACATATACAACCATTCATGTGCTGTGTGGCATTACAGAAAAGCCAAAAGGAACGATCTTTGCAACTTCTATGCTTCATTTCCTTGGTCAGATTGTTTCCAGCCATCCAATCCAAGCTTATATGTAGAACAAATCTTTGAAATAATTCTTACTGGAATGGAAACATTTATTCCCCATTCTATCCTAAATTCCTGTCCACTAGCTAAGCCCTAGTTCTCCCATAAGTGCACCAAGGCTGTGAAGGAGAAGAGTCAAACATACCCTAACTGACTCGCATCCAAAACTCCATCTTCCTACACGCTTACACACCAAAGCCCAGAACAGCTAAAAGAAACTATGAATATATTGCAAACTGACTTTGAGAGAGAGAGAGAGAGCTAAAAGGAGAAAACTTGCATCTTTTCCAAATGGCAGTAATGCCTTCTGGTCTCTGGCCAAAACTGTTGGCCATAATTTTTGTCCAACACTACTCCCATCACTATTACACCTAAATGGTACTATTGAATCTCCCATTTCCCCAATTCTTGCATGGCTGATCACAGACAATGTCCCCAACCATTCCAAAACAGTCGATGCCTTGTTTGATCTTTCACCAGAAGGAGATCAGAAAAATCTTGTCCAAATCAGAATCCCAAAAGTTCCAGGCCCTGATTGGCATTTCTCTAATTGTTCTAAAGTTTAATGCTTCAGAGTTGACTCTCACTCTGTCACCTTTTTACACAATTATTCTACTGGTACTATATCCTGCAGTCTGGAAATTAGTCCATGTACATCCTTCTTAAGGGCCACAAATCTTTGCATTGAAATTACCATCCAATTTTCCTTATCTTAATTCTTTTTAAAGTACTACTACCCTTAAGGTAATCAACTAATAAATGAGTACCAGTGAAGATTATGCCACTGTTGATCAGCAGGGGCTCACCAAAGATAGGTGACCTAATTAAGTCACCCATTCACATGCCAGAGCACACATGGACCTTACAGCTGCACATTCTACTTCACAGAATGCTACTAAAAGGTTTGGATAGGCTTATGGGCTGAAGGAGCTAAGGATAGGAAACCTGTCTGTTATGTCTATTAATTGAATGTGTTCCCCTAGCCAATTTTGCCTATTTTTTTAATGAATAAAGAAAAAATCCAGAATTTTCAGAGGGAACACAATGCCAACTTCACATGACACTAACTAACCGACCTTCAGTTGAAAAGTCAAAAGATTCTTCATATTTTGGACTCTTTCAAACCTAGGACTTTTTAAACCAAAGAGAATCATCATTATCAACAGGTATGGAGGCTCCTACAGGAAGGGAGCAATAGTGAAGGAAGTACAGCTAGTAAATGATAAATGGTACAAGCAGAGAACAGACTTTTTGCATGTAGAATAAGGAGGGAGGGGATGCATTGCAAAAAAATGGTGAAAGATCAGGAATGAATCATTACAAGTGCAATGACAGAGGATACAGCAAAAAAGATCGACTTGTAATTTTTTGAGTCCCTGGAATAAAATTATTTTTTCTTGAAGGTAAATTAAGAAAAGCAAGTAAACTATATGATGGAAAGTCAAGTCTCTATCCTTTCTATTCAAAATAAAGCCATAAAAAGTATGAATATCACATTCAAACCTAAATATATAATTATGGCTAGGTATGTGATATACTTACTAAGTTTCCTTTCCATCTCATCACAACGACGAACTTCATTTACAAATTTTCTTTGGAAGGCATTAACATCTGGATTTAACTGAAATTGAAAACGTTTTTATTACTATAATCAGAATTTTTGCCAAATTTCTCAACAGTTAATTAAAGAATAAAATACAGTTCCTTCCCACTCCCCTTTTGTATTACTAATATTTCTCCAAATAAGATTGAATATAAACATTATCACCATCTGATGGTCAACTTTTCATTCACTTAAGACTAAAAATGAAACACTCCAATCCTTTAATAGATGGGTTGACTATTCTTAAGCAAATGGCACTGTACTAGTTAATGAGCTTTCACAGTTGTTCATTGAATCATTCTTAAACAGAAAGGAGCAAACTTAGCAGTAATAATTATATATCAAAAATGAAATTTTAACTTTTAAACCGAATTGCAAAGATAGCTATCCACTATCATAGAATACTTCTCAATTTTTAGATTTTTAGTCCAAGCTTTGTAAATAGAGCCTTGCTGATTTCATGACTTTTAAAGTACAGTCTTACTTTGTTTATCCCTTCATTCAGTGAAATTAAATGTTGAACAGTACTCATTATATCCAATTTATTAGTTTTTATCCCAAGCAGTTGTTGACTCCAAAATCATATATATATATATATATATATATATATAGAGATAGAGAGAGAGAGAGAGAGAGAGAGTCACATTTTGTTTAATTCTACTGATGCTAATTCATTGCATGAAACATTTCCACCAAGATCTAACAGATAAGCTTAGGTGTTGATGGTTATTCATGACTTATTTTTCATGGTATTAACAACCCCCCCACACACTTTTATCACAAATATGTTTTATTAACGCTTATATTTCGCTGATTTTCAACTCAGCATCATCAGAGCACTTGTATACGCAACAGTGAGTGAGTGAAACAATATAATTGCAAAAGACAAAAGATCTAAAGCCCTATTTGTGGCGCCCTCTAACGAAAAAAAAAAAAAAAACCAGCAGCTATCCAGGAATTTTTCTAAGGATAACCATCTCCCAAACTTTTGGCAAATTAATGCAACCATATTTGTTAAGATTGGGAGAATTCTTCAAAACCATTGCTGACTCAAAAAATAATCTTTCAGATCTATCATGACTCCTAAATAGCACATTCGTTTTCCTCCATCTAATCCTGTTTGAAGGAGTGTTCAAAGCGTGGTCTGCCAGTCCCGACTTGCCATAATAATAGTAGCGAATGTATCTTTCATGTTCTTCTAGGCGGATGGTCACTGATCTTCCTGTTTGCCCATAATAGGCTAAGTCACAGTCACAAGGAACTTCATACACTCCTGGGTGTGCTAAAGAGTGAAGTTTATCCTTAGGCGAGCAGATCAGAGTTGCCAGCTTGACATGAGGTTTGAAAGTGGTTGAAAGTGGTGCAAAGGCCGTTTCAACAATACTTTGGCTATCTTTTCCGATGTACCTCTGATATAGGGAATAGAAATGGTCATGTATTCTTGTGTATTAGGGGAGGGCAGAGTAATGGGCCATATAGTATTTTATCTATTTTGTAGGGATTGGAGTTCAGTGGTTAGAGCTGTATCGTTAGAACAAACGGCTCGGGCTCTGTGTGTAAGTGTTTTTAAAATGCTGTACTGTTGGACTGGATGATGATGTGATTGTTTATGTAGGTATCTTCCTGTGTGTGTAGGCTTTCTGTAAACAGAAAAAGATAGTGATCCACCTGAAAGGCAGGTGACTAATGTGTCAAGAAATGGTATACAGTTATTTGATTCTTTTTCTACTGTGAAGTGAATTTTCGGGTGTTGGCTGTTTAGGTAGGTGACAAATGCATCCAAAGTGTCTTGTCCGTGGGGGCAAGATGGCAAACACATCATCTACATAGCGTAACCACACTTGTGGCTTGTATTGTAGCTGTGGTAAGTACTTTGTTTTCAAAGTGTTTCATGTAAAAATTTGCTAATGGGGGAGAACCCATAGCAGTACCATTACTCTGTTTGTAGAATTTTTCTCCCCATGTAAAGTAACCTGCTTAGTAAGCTAAACAGCTCTATCACAGCTCTACAACAAGAACTAATCAACATGTTAAATCTTGAAATATGGACTGTCCTACAGCACATCTCCGAAGTTGCAGAATTCACAAAAGTAAAAAGCAAACACCCAAAGAAATATGAACTCCTACAACAGCGCCAAAATACGAAGTCCCAACCACAACTTCGACGAGACCACGTGGTCATAAACCTATCATCGGAAACACTCACTGAACAAGCCAAGAACGCTCTCAGTCTAGGACATAACTTTGCCGTCCCGCTCAAACAAATTCCTAAACTAGAAATTATGATGAAAGTAGAACGGGGTATCCACGATGTTTTGCCAGCAATGGCCAATAACGTGCGACTAGATATAGCAAGTATTATAAACAAGGCTAAGCCTCCAAAAAGTAATAATATTGCCCTAAAAAAGTTATAATAAAAATATTATTATTACAAAAGCAGATAAAGGAAATGCAACAGTTATCATGAATAAAGAAGAGTATAACAGAAAAATGCAAGATCTCATATGTGACAGTTCCACATATCAAATTATACTTTATGTTGGAGGTTTAATGGATTTTTTTACAACACTCAAAAAAGAATTAAATTAGAATTTAATGCTTCCTATATTTCGTCCTAGTCACTAGGACATCTAGGGGGATTACAAAAACAATTAATGTAACATGCACACAAAAACTTACAATACTAAGCCCAACCACGTGGGTGACACTAAACTCCTATCTAGGTGGAGCGCCCTCTAAGGGCGGTAGTAGGTGGCCTTGAATGTAGGGTGGGACCTCTGGTGATGAGTGTTTCCCAAATCTTCGGAAGCTTAATGCAACCGTATTTGTTAAGATTTGGTTGGTTTCTGAGAGCTGCTGCTGCTTCTAAGAAAAGTCTCTCTTTCTTGAATTTGCTGTGGTGGAGCATGGTGGTTTTCTTCCATGATACTCTGTGGGTGGTGTCCAAAACATGGTCAGCCAAGCCTGAATGGCCATAGTTGTGTTTAACGATGTACGACTTGTGTTCCTCCAGGCGGATGGATGCTGATCTGCCTGTCTGTCCAAAGTACGCAAGCTTACAGGAACAGGGTACTTTGTAAACTCCAAGCAGAGAGAGAGAGGAGGGAGCTGATCTTTCGTAGAACGGATAAGGGTAGCAAGTCTGCGGTAGGGCTTATATGCTGTGTGTAGGTTATACTTTTTTAGTATCTTGGCTATTTTTTCCGAGGTGCCTCGGATGTAGGGTATGGTGATGGCATTTTTAAAATCTTGTTGACGAGAGGGACGGGGAATGGGGGAGGAATTGATTATCTTTTTGATACTGTGTTCGCTGGAGAGGAAAGTTCTGTGTATGTGGTTAAGCTCAGTAGTGAGGGCGGTTCCACTGGAACAAAGATTGTGGGCTCTCTTGGTAAGGGTTTTAATGATGCCATATTGTTGTGAGGGGTGGTGGTGGGAGAGTTTGTGAATGTATCTGCCTGTGAGTGTGGGTTTTCTGTATACAGTGAAGGAAAGTGTATCATTAGGCAGGCGTGTGACTAAGGTGTCTAGGAAGGGTAAACAATTGTTCTTTTCCTTTTCCATAGTGAACTGGATTCTTGGATGTAGGCTATTGAGATGACCGAGGAAGGAGTCTAACGTGTCTGGGCCATGAGGCCAAATGGAGAACACATCATCTACATATCTTAGCCAGATAGAAGGTTTGAGTGGGGCTGAGTCTATGGCTCGTTTTTCGAAATCTTCCATATAGAAATTGGCAAGGGGGGGTGAGAGGGGGGAACCCATGGCAGTTCCTTCTATCTGCTTGTAGATTTTGTTATTCCAAGAGAAATACCCAGAGTTGATGGCAAAGGAAAAGAGATCTAAGATGTCAGAGGGGAAAACGTTTTCTAAGAGAGATAAAGTGTCAGTTAAGGGAATATTGGTAAACAAAGAGGAGATATCAAAGCTTACTAATATGTCTGTATTGTTCCAGGTTAAATTTTCTGTGAGGGCTTTAAAGTGGGTCGAGTTTTTTATATAGGAAGCTGAATTTCCGGTGAGGGGGGACAGAGAGTTGGATAGCTGTTTAGACAGTCTGTAACAAGGTGCATTGGTGGCATCTACTATAGGTCTGAGTGGGGAATTGGGTTTGTGGATTTTTGGTAAAAATAGCCAAGATACTAAAAAAGTATAACCTACACACAGCATATAAGCCCTACCGCAAACTTGCTACCCTTATCCGTTCTACGAAAGATCAGCTCCCTCCTCTCTCTCTGCCTGGAGTTTACAAAGTACCCTGTTCCTGTAAGCTTGCGTACTTTGGACAGACAGGCAGATCAGCATCCATCCGCCTGGAGGAACACAAGTCGTACATCGTTAAACACAACTATAGCCATTCAGGCTTGGCTGACCATGTTTTGATCACCACCCACAGAGTATCATGGAAGAAAACCACCATGCTCCACCACAGCAAATTCAAGAAAGAGAGACTTTTCTTAGAAGCAGCAGCAGCTCTCAGAAACCAACCAAATCTTAACAAATACGGTTGCATTAAGCTTCCAAAGAATTTTGGGAAACACTCATCATCAGAGGTCCCACCTTACATTCCAGGCCACCTACTACCGCCCTTAGAGGGCACTCCACCTAGATAGGACTTTAGTGTCACCCACGTGGTTGGGCTTAGTATTGTAAGTTTTTGTGTGCATGTTACATTAATTGTTTTTGTAATCCCCGTAGATGTCCTAGTGACTAGGACGAAATATAGGAAGCATTAAATTCTAATTTAATTCTTTTTGAGTGTTGTAAAAAATCCATTAAACCTCCAACATAATGTCCTCACAGCACTTAAGCCTCTACACAAGAATATCAAATTATACATCGAGACCCTACGATGCCTCAAAAGAAAAAAGTCTGAAAATTACTGAAAAAAGTAACATCATGGCCCAAAGAAATCATCAGGAAAATAAAACCAATTCATGTTAAACCGCCCCGTATTTATGGATTACCAAAAATCCCCCTATGTCCCATAGTTGATAGCATAGACAGTCCCACATATAAACTGGCCCGGCATTTAGCCAAGTCGCTTGTCCCCCTTACTGGCAACTCCTCTACTTTTGTAAAAAATTCAATCCATTTCAAAACACTGGTTAAAAATCTAATCCTAAAAGATTCAGACATAATGGTTAGTTTCGATGTCACCTCCTTATTTACCAATGTACCACTTATAGACACTTTTGATTTAATCAAGTCTAAATTTCCCCAAGACATTTTTTAATTATTTCAATTTACCATGAATGCAGGTTACTTTACATGTGGAGGAAAATTCTACAAACATATTAATGGTACAGCTATGGGTCCCCCCCCCTCTCTCCCCCATTAGCAAATTTTTACATGAAACACTGAAAATAAAGTACTTACCACAGCTACATACAAACCACAAGTGTTATGCTATGTAGATGATGTGTTTGCCATCTGGCCCCATGGACAAGACACTTTGGATGCTTTGTCACCTACTTAAACAGCCAACACCCCAAAATTTACTTCGCAGTAACAAAAGAATCAAATAACTGTTTACAATTTCTTGACACATTAGTCACCCGCCTTTCAGATGGATCACTATCTTTTTCTATTACAGAAAGCCTACACACACAGGAAGATACCTACATAAACAATCACATCATCATCCAGTCCAATAGTACAGCATTTTAAAAACACAGAGACAGAGCCATTTGTTCTGACGATACAGCTCTGACCACTGAACTCCAATATCATACGTTCTTAGCCAACGGCTTCAATCCCTACAAAATAGATAAAATACTACATAGGCCCATTACTCTGCCCTCCCCCAATACACAAGAATACAACATGACCATTTCTATTCCCTATATCAGAGGTACATCGGAAAAGATAGCCAAAGTATTGTTGAAACATGGCCTTTGCACCACTTTCAACCACTTTCAAACCTCATGTCAAGCTGGCAACTCTGATCTGCTCGCCTAAGGATAAACTTCACCCTTTAGCACACCCAGGAGTGTATGAAGTTCCTTGTGACTGTGACTTGGCCTATTATGGGCAAACAGGAAGATCAGTGACCATCCGCCTAGAAGAACATGAAAGATACATTCGCTACTATTATTATGGCAAGTCAGGACTGGCAGACCACGCTTTGAACACTCCTTCACACAAGATTAGATGGAGGAAAACGAATGGGCTATTTAGGAGTCATGATAGATCTGAAAGATTATTTTTTGAGTCAGCAATGGTTTTGAAGAATTCTCCCAATCTTAACAAATATGGTTGCATTAATTTGCCAAAAATTTGGGAGATGGTTATCCTAAGAAAAACTCCTGGATAGCTGCTGTTTTTTTTTTTTTTTTTTCCGTTAGAGGGCGCCAAAATAGGACTTTAGATCTTTTGTCTTTTGCAATTATATTGTGTCACTCACTCACTGTCGCATATACAAGTGTGTTGTGCTCTGATGATGCCGAGTTAAAAATCAGCGAAATATAAGCGTTAATAAAACATATTTGTGATAAAAGTGTGTGTGGGGTTGTTAATACCGTGAAAAATAAGTCAAGAAGAGTTTCCACCGAGATGTTATTCCCTGATCTCATGTTAGAGGCTTAATGGAGTAAAACAGCACTGAAAAAGAATTCAAAATAATATTTAATTCTACTATTTCATCTAGTCACAGAGACATTGTCAGGGAATACAATGAGACTTGTAACACACACACACACACACACACACAGCTAAGTGAAACACATGGTAATACCTACCCACTGGTAATCTGTCCTTTTCAGTATACAAGAACCCACTCAAACAGAGATACATTTACAAACTTTTTTGCCATCTCCCTCTCAACAATATGATATCATTAAAACACTAAAAGACCCTAAAACCTTTGTTCCAATGAGTACTCTCTTACAGCAGAACTTAATCATATGCACCATGCTTTATCTAATAGCTACAGTTCCCACAGTATCAAAAAAAAAAAAATAATAATAATCAATTCTTCCCCCAATCCTAGAACTCTTCAGATAAAAATAGATAGCCAGAATCTTAAAGAAATATGACCTTTGCATGGCTTTGAAGCCTCCCCCCCCCACACACACTTGAAACTAGCTATCTTTATCTATTTCATTAAAGACCAAATCCCCCCCCCCCCTCTCAGTTCATGGAGTATATAGTATTCCCTGCTCCTGCAACTTAGCCTATTATGGACAGACAGGAAGTTCAGCCAACATTCACATAAAATAAAAAAATACATCTGCAGTCATAACTATGGTCAATTAGGCCTTGTAGACCAGTGCTTCCTAAACTTCTGGATGTCAGGGGCCCCATTTGCAAAAATTAAAATTTTTCACAGCCCCCCCTCGAAAAAAAATCGTAATAGAGAGATATTATTATAATATTTATTGTATTTATATTCAATACAAAACATACACAGCGAATATTGCAAAAATCAAATACACATATTACATTTTTTGCCGCTTACCGTTTGGTTCTGAAGACGATGCGGGCTGTTCTGGTAAAATATGAAATACTGTCCTTTTTTTTTTGAGTCTGTTTCTGCTTCTTCTGATTGTTCGCAGGAATTTTTTTTAATTTTTTTTTTTTTATCAGCCATTTATCCATCTCAGGGTTACATTTTTTTAACATAGAATAGATCAAATAATATCACCACTTACCGATACTGGCACACCACAGACTGATAACATGAAATTAGTGAATATTACCTGAATAAGGGAATCCCCGGACCAGGAACATTTCTCTTTTGTGACTCTTCTCCCTTTACGGTAATTAAGCTTAATGCGAAACAGACAGCAAAGGCAGGTTATTAAAATGTGCATATGATTGGTGCGATATTAACAAAAGATCACGCAACCGAAAGATAAAAGCATAGCTGACAATTGAGTTGAAATGCTAACTCTCTTCAACCGAATTCCATATGTGAAACTGCCATAACATTCATTTTATATATATATATATTACTTAGTTTTAACACTTTTACGAATTTTATTGCTGCCTTGGGAAATCGAACTCGCACACATCTAATTAATAACAATAGTTTTTAGTTAGATACTGTGTTTGCCCATGCAACATATGGTTTTGTTTCAGTCTATACAGCATAGTTTCTGTATGAGGGGACGTGATTCATTAATTAGTGTGTTTTTATCCCAGTTGTCTCTAATTGCACTATTTGTTGAGAAATATATTACACAGATTCCTCATACCTTATTCACTGGCATAATAAAAGTACTTGTTTTTATTGCCTCTGCAGTATAGTGGCTGTTAGGGAGGGCATGTTGTTTACCACTGCAAGTGAGTTACCATCTGCCCACATGAACTTAAGCTTTTTTTCATGTGTGAAGTATATGCGAAACTTTTATTGGTAACAGAAAACTAGCTTGGATGACAGTGATAATATAAAATGAGTTTTGATATGTATATAAAGTCAATATCAACAGTCCCTGATTACGAACGCGTGATGAAAGGGACAGAAAGATTTGGAGCTTCCCTGGAGAGCATTCAAAGTAAATACAATTAACCACTGCTTTGAAATGAAACATATGAATAAGCAATATTTACTAATATTCATTAAGTGCTGAAATACGCAGGAAGCAAAGTTTGTGAACCAACACCAATGTGTGAATTTTTCCATTAAAATATAAAAAATAACAAAAAAGAAATAATAAATCATAAAAGTTAAATACGTTTCTTTTAAAATAAAAAATCTTAGTCTTAAAACATTTTAAATTTGTTTTCATTATTTCACGGCACCCAAGGGGGCCACGGCCCACAGTTTGGGAAGCGCTGTTGTAGACCATGCGTTTGACAAGGCTGACAGAATCAACTGGAAAAAGACCATGCTCCATTGCAGTAAATTCAGAAGAGAAAGACTGTTCTTAGAATCTGCAGTTGCTCTCAGAAAACCAGCCTAATTTGAATAAATATGTTGCATTAAACTTCCCAAAATTTGGGGAACAATAATACTTCAAGATTAAAAACAGGCCACGAACAGATGGCCACCACAGAGGGTGCCCCAGTTAGGAATGTAGTCTTTTGTCCACGTGTTTCACTTAGTTTTGTGTTGCCTTGTGTGTGTGTTACAAGTCTCATATTTATTTTACTCCCTGATTATGTCTGTGATAGACAAAACACTGGAATAATTAAATATTATTTTTAATTCTTTCTCAGTGCTATTTTACTCCATTAAGCCTCTAACATGAGTTTCTCTCAGCACTTAAGCCTTTACACATGGATTATTCCACGATGTGAAGAAAAATTTCTACCTGGCAACATTCCAGTCAAACAAAGACAGGATCAAAAAAGTAAGGGAAGAGGGAACATCTAATCAGCAGTAAAAGTAAAACATAGTCATTGTTTAATATTTAGCAGAATATGGTAATATGCCTACCCAATTCTGAGTGTTCAAATTGTCAATTTATTGCACAACCATAATTCACTAAATATTAACTTAGAACAAACTTATGTTATATAAATTTCAAGTATTGTGGAAATTTATAGTCAACACTGTTGGTACTTCATGATTCTTTCAAGCAATAATACCACTGCAGGTAGTCTGACACCAGCAGATTACCATTCTAAGTTTCATAATTACTGGAAAATACTGTTTGGTTTTCCCAAACAGGCTTTGGAGAAATTCTAACTCACAAAAGTTCATCTTCATAGTTTCCGAAACTAGTTAACCATTAAGGACATATTAAGTTCCTCTTTCTCTTGCACTGGTACAAGATCCACCACATGCCCATTAGTGGTAATTCTAGTAAGCCTGACTTTTCTCGATTAACAACAACTTTATTTTACCTACCTAAAATCATGCACTTCAATTTTTAATGTTATCATATCAGCTAGTGATATCACATTGTCATATCACTAGCTGCCATGACTGAATTCCAGCATTTTATCCAGCCCAACACATAGTCTTGTTAACACTTTCCCTTGCATTGTCTACTTTGGGGCTTCAAACTGGGCAGTCTGTTACTGCAAATGTAAGATTTCATAAAATTCCTATGTCAGAACAAGCAGTCTTCAGATATCCTATCCATTAATGCTTTGATAACAGTGTCAACAAAAGATATACATACTGTATATAATTAAGATTACCTCATAAAAATATTTAATATGTTGAAAAAGCAAGCAAAGTACTGACATTTTTAATAAAATCATCATAAGAGCCCATGGATTCAATGCCATTGATGTCTGATGCTTGTTTCACCATTCTTTGCTATTTCTGTCTATTGTCAAGTGACTCAAATCTTGCAAACTCTTTCTGCACCACTCCTTCACATCATCTATCCACCCCTCGCCTTGGCTGTCCTCTTCTGTTTATAGCATCCAATGTACCGAGCATCAAGGTTTTGATCTTTATACTGTTATTCATTCTGCAGATATGTCCAAAAAAGCTTAAGTTTCCTTTGAATTATTTCCTGCATCAGATTCTGTTTGCAGTTTAATGTACTATATAGTTCTTAATTTGTTATCATAAAATATAGCATAAAATATTCTAGGAATTACTCAGAGACGAATATTGACTTTTGAAAGTCAATATTCGTCTCTGAGTTTGACCATTACCCATGTCTCACAACCATAGTTTTTAAAATTCCACCTTTGCCTCTAACATAGCAGTACCAAATACAGAGGTGTTTTCTCTCTTCTTATGGAGAAAAGGTTGCTCAACAAAATACAGCCATACTCTGCAGATAAATAAACTCCTCAAACTTAAGATTGTGGCTGTGTTTGCCAAAGATGCCTCCTCCTTTGTACAAACATCTTGGAGTTGGAATTAGTTGTGACATCATGTACTTGCTGTATTTCTAATAATGAGTAGTATTGTTATTATTTTAACATTACTTCCATTTCAGAGGACAGTTTCCATTTTCAGTAATTAAAATAATGCCATTCAAGCAACCACTTATAAATTATAACTAACCTCTTGCTTCCATAATACTATATCAGATTTTTTTTTTTTTTTTTACAGGAATTAGGTAGGAGTCAAACAACTGACATGATGTGATCTGCAGCAATGTATGTGGAATTTTCCTGCCTCTACAATATAGCCTTTCATTTTGGCTCCAATATGTGGACATTGTCAGGGAACTTTCCTCAAGAGACATAAGATAATTAGTAACCTCTCAGTTATCTGACCTTTGAATAACCAAGCCCTTCACAGTTAGCAAATCCTTGAATGGATTTAGCATGCCATCTAACTCTTGGAACAGCACCATGTAACCATACATTCTGTTAGCCAACAAATAAAATTTCTTAATGTGGTTAGATAATTGATTACTACATATTACAAATGTTGTGAAATGGCCGAATGTTTCTTATAAAGTTATAAGATATCTAACAAGGAGATATCTTCCTTCCCATAATCCAAAATATCATTTCTGTCACATATGCTTAATTTTTTAAATGACCTCAAGCAAATATATGGAACTATATTCCAAATTTAGTCAAAACACTACAATTAAATTTCTAGAAGTATCTGTGAAAAATGCAACCCTCTCCCCACGCACACACAAATCCTTTCATTCAACTGAACTGAAATTCTTGGGAAGCACAAACTATATTCCAAATTTGGTTGAAATCAAGCAAACACTGCAATTGCAGATGTGTCTGCAGAGAAAGCACACTTCTTCCATACATTTATTTCAGTCCAAATTTCTCAGTAGAATTCAACAATGAAAGAAATACACATCACTGGGAAAGTTGTGAAATCCTCATTGGATAATTGGAATGATGCAGAGGATGCTGACAGGCAGAAATAAAGAGGCTATGATTCCACTGTACAAGGCCTAGATTCAGGCCTCATATTTCTAATTTGTCATCATCACCATGAAAGCCATCCATATGGCTTTCATGGTGATGACAAATTAGAAAAAGGCCAGAGAAGATTCACAAAAGGTGTTAACTGGTCTCTGGAATGGGGAGTATGACACAGATTGAAAGAATGTTTGTGAAGCTTCATGAATAGGAGGAAGGGGGAGAGAGATATGATTGAGACATAAGTTGACCAAGAGTTGTTAGCAGATTAACATGGAAGAAATTTTTCAAAGAATGAGAGAGAGAATAGAACAAGAGGTCATCCCTGGAAACTGTATAAGGAGGGTGTGAGGTTCTTTACATGGAGAGTGGCTGGTGAGGGGAATGCACTGTCTGAGTGTGTTGTGAATGCAGACAGATTGAATCAGTTTAAGGCACAGTTTGATGAGCTTTGTGTGCATGAGATAGTGTAACTCCATTGAGGTCAGGTGTTTATAATAATGGTATATGGTTGAAAGCTTCAGAAAAATTTACTTTTTTTTAATTTGCTAAATACTTTATATAGATTAAGTACTTCAAGTGTTTATGAATAATAATTTATCATTTGCATCCTTCAGACCAGAAAAAACATTTAGCATTTTTTTTTTCAACAGTGAAATAGAACTGAGTATCTCCTTTCTGAAATTATTCATTAAACTGCACTTTTAATCTGATGTGAGACCAGAGGTTGATTAATGAAGTGCTTACAATATTACAGAATCTCAATACAAATACACCTTGGGATTGGATGAGGTGAGGTATCAGCTCCCATATTACAAGAATGTGCAAAGGAATTGAGAATGTCTCTGACCAAGCTGCTCGAGTCTCAGTTCTAGTAAAATCCCAATGGAGTGGAAGGAGGATATAATAACAGTGCCTGTACATAAAGGAGATTCGAAGACTGCAGCTATAAATTGACCAATTACCTCAGCAGTGGTGGTAAGAGTAATGAAAAAGTTGGTGTGAATAAAACGGGTGAATAAAAATATGATACTTTGTGGGAGGTATCATGGCTTTGTGAAGGATCGGTCATGCCTTAGTAAATTCACTTTTTATAACAGAGTGATAGATGAGTTGGATAAAGGGAATAGCTAAATAAGTGATTCTACTGGATTTTGTAAAGGCATTTCACACACCAGACTTTGTTATGTCTGGTGTGGTATCCAGTTTGCATAAGTCTGGTGTTATACCACACCAGACTTATGCAAACTGGAACATATGTGATAAGAAACAGTAGATATGAGGGTGGCTGATAGACAGATATCAAAAAGTAATATGGAGGAGCAGAATCCAGGAGAAAGCAGGTGACTAGTGGCAGTGGCATATTTAGGTATAGGACCGGGCCTAGAGTGGCAAATTTTGAAGGGCGGCGGAAATTTCCAGGCTCTCATTTTTTTGTAATTATAACATGTTAATTATATGCCACATCTACTCACAAGTAGAGAAATATTTTTCTTTTCCTCATTGTAAGTTTAGTCTGCAAGCATGTTGGCATGTGATCAGATTCTGCATAACTATATAGACCGAGACATGTGCACGGAAAGCTACTGTATTGTTGTCGGTAACTCGACACAAAGGCAATCGGGATAGTGGTCGGGAGAGGTTGATGCTAATTAATTTTGTGTCGGTATTATTCTTACTAACTGTAAAAACTTTTCCTTCTTTATTATTTCGAATTCAAATTAAGATATTTGAGCTTAACAACTATGCAACTTAATTGATCCTTTTATATTTGAAGGTCAGGGCAAGAAGATAACAAAAAATAAGTTTATACTTCCATACAATATCTTTATATGCAAGTCGTAGCTCGTTACTGTATTCTATTCCTGCAGGCCTGTTAAATTTTCGGGATAGTGCATTGGCTAAGGAATGAGAACCAGGTAATTACAAAACAAAAATATATTTATTATCAACTTAAAGGATATGATACAAAGCACATAAACAGTAAGAAAAGATCAACTTAATCAAAGGCACTTTAATACACAAAACAACTTTCAATCTTAGCAACAGAGACTATAGTGCGTTCACTAAAAGAAAACCTATTGTACCTTGAAATAAAAGTGTCTTCTATGACACAATTTGGCTTACAAGCATGCATAAATATTCCAGGAGGGATTACATTAGCTTTCTTCCAACACATTCAATACTAAATTATACTAATTCAGACACTATCACAATCTACCTGTGAATTAGACATACTTAACAATACAAATTCTCCCGTTATTTCACATTCAATCTTACCCCCCAGTTAACAAGTAACCTTTTTTAATCCTTTACGATTTCAAGTTACATTCACATCGCATACTACAATAAAATAACGGCTTACTTGCTAACAACCTCGAGAGGAAAGTCTGACTTATATTCCGTAACACACATTGAAACTGGAAAGTCTTCTGTCCAGTCAATCCTCGAGAGCTTTCCTTCGTCGGACACACTGGGGTGCTGCCGTAGCTATCCGGAGCTTAGAGAGAGAGCTGGCGGCAGAGAAACATCGGCGACGGTGGCAGGAAGAATGATCTTCCTGGATTGCGGGAAGGAGCTCCCGCAGACCTCACAGGTGAAGAGCCAAGCACGAGACCAAGGATCAAAAAAAGCCCAAAAGCCACGTGCTGCATTGCCTTTTATTCCATTTTCAGTCCTTTGTCCTTAATTAGGAGTATTCCAGGATTAGCCAGAAGCAATGAAAGAATTGATGTCATCGCTGGCCACTTGACCGTACGATTTTGGTGGTATTCAGTGCTAATCTGGCTTAACTCCTCTTAAGCTTTTACCATAAATCTAAAGTGCAAGTGTATTTCAACAGTAAATTATTCTTTTATATTTTTACATCTTACTAAGCACATTTTTTTCTTATAAACTCAGACAAAAAAATTGCAAAATCTTTAGCAAAAATTCTCTTAAAGAAATAATTTCTTGCGAGATTTTACAATGTGTTGTCAGAGTGGAGGTAATACTGTTTTGTTGTTTTGCTTTTAAAAAGTTATAAATTGTGTAAATCATTCCAATACTTCCTGTGTGTTTTAAATTACTATTTAAATTTTAAAACATGAGTGATGGTAGAAAGCGACTTAGTGGTAGTGAATATAAGAAGAGGAGAAAAGAAAAGGAAGTGAAAATTAACGAAGTAGTATCAAAGACAAGAAAACTGGACAGTTTTTTGCGTGAGTATCTACTACTAGTAATTGTGATTTGGAAAAAGAAAAGGTTGAGGAGACGGAAATTGAATCTGTTTCAAATGATGTGCTTACAACAAATCCCAACAATTTGGCAGCATAGATGATAGTGAGTAATGATCCAGCTGAGTGGATTCTAAATGACATAACAAGTATATCGCAGTTAATGGGTTTCCACAAAATTTAGACAGTGATCTTTCAAAATCACAAAGAACTTATCCTGACAAAGTAAGACATGCTTCTAAGAAACTCATTGAGAGGAATCTGATTAATGGCAAAAAAATAATAAGAGATTTTCTTGTTTACTCTCCTAGTACCGGAAAGATCTTCTGTGCGCCTTGTTGCCTTTTTTGGTGGACGGGGAGCTGACAATAGTCACTTTGTCAGTGAATTTAATGACTGGAAAAATGCAAAAGCATGAGTGAGTTCATCACAAGAAAGCAGCTAATCATATGAACTGTCTGATAGCTCTGAAACAAAGAGCAAATCTTACAGGAAAAATTAACTTACAAATAACTCAGCAACTGGAAGAAGAAATTAAGTACTGGAAGGCAGTGTTAAAATGGGTAGTTGCAGTTGTACAAACATTGGCCAGTAGAGGGCTTGCTTTGAGGGGAAAGGATGACATTTTCAGTTCTGTGCATAATGGAAATGTAATGATGTGTCCAGAGTTAATTAGTGAATTTGTTACCTTTCTTGCTGAGCACATTAGCAAAAGTGGGAAAAAAGGAAAAGGGCAATATGTGAAAGAACGTGGAACTCCTGTGGAACGTTTCTTGCATTTCATTTCTAACGTAATTCACAAATCTGATTACAAGAGGCAGTTTTGACTTCACTAAATGAGCTTGGAATTGATCTAGCAAATTGCAGACGGCAGGCATATGATAATGCTAGTAACATGTCAGGCAAGTACACAGGACAGCAAGCAAGAATTCTTGAAATAAATTCATTGGCAGAATACACACTGTGCACTGACATTCTCTGTCTCTAATTGGCACTGCCGAATCCTGTCGGTACTCTTCCGCATTTTTTGATGTTCTTCAGAAGCTGTACGTATTTTTCATATCATCAACACATCGGTGGAGTGTTCTAAGAAAGCACCTGGAAACTTCTGCAAAAGTAATCAAAAGTCCTTCGCCTACTCGTTGGTCAGCTCGTGATGATGCCAGCCAGAGTCTTCGTGAGAGATGGAAGGAAATAATTTCCACTTTGTCCGAAGTTGAAAATGACATCACCCAGAAGAAAGTTACGCGATGTGAAGCAAATGGTATTCTACGGCAACTTCAGTCACTGGAGGTTGGGATCATGACCTGCCTATGGGGTGATATTCTCACAAGAATGAATTCCACAAGCAAGAAATTACAAGGTGTAAACATTGATATAGGAACTATGTGTGAACTGTACAGGTCCCTCGAAGAATATTTCAAAGAATTAGAGTTACTCTATAAATCTTATGAAGAACAGGACAAGAAATTTAGTGGAGTTGACTTGTATGAGGAAGAGAAAAAGAGGAAGAAAAAGCCAACCAGGTTTTTTGACAATGCATATAAAAGTAATGAAAATGAAGACGAGTACAATTCAGTCAGTTTCAAAACTGATACTTATCACACAATTTTGCACAGTCTCGTTCGAAATGAATCTAAGAAAAGTGTTGTATGAAAACCTCTCGAAGGAGTTCCAGTTTCTCACAACAATGCATGTGATATGTGAAAAGGACGTCATAAAAGGGGCAAAAAAACTTCAAGAACACTTTGACTGATATTGAACCTGAAGGTATTTATTTCTAGGAACTTTCTGAAATCAAGTGGCCTAGAAATAAATACATTCCTACAACTTTCACAGAAAATTCGACAGGAAGTCCTACAGATCCCAATCTGTTATGATTTTTCTGTGTAAGATGGCAACAAATTGCTCAGCTGAACGATCGTTTTATGGTAGTCCTATGTTGTTCTATGGTAGTCTTTCAACCTCAAAAGGTTGAAGGACTACCACAGAACAACTATGACAGAAGAAAGGCTCAGCAACTTGGCAGTTCTACAAATTGAGAGCGTTTTTTTTTTTTTTTCGTGCAGTTTTGTGAATGATTGGAATGCCTTGCCTGAGAATGTGGTGTCTGCAAGGAGTTCGAGTGTGTTTAAGACACGGTCTGATGAGATGTGTGTGTGTGTGTGATAAAAGGACCTCCCAGATGAGTCTTTGACTCCATGAGGTCTTGGGGTAATAATAATATTACAAGGGCACTGGACTACAAGGACGTGATAAATACCTTCGCCAAGCAAGTGGCAAGACGTAGAATATTCTAGGACATTTTGAGTGAGTCATAATATATATATATTTATTTATATTACGAATTTATGATATAAATAGGTTTTGCATGTAAATCAACATGTTCATTAAATATAAGGGGTAGCACTTCCTGCGAGCCTAGGGGCAGGAAATACCTAAATATGCCACAGACTAATGGTGTGCTGCAAGGCTCTGTGCTTGGATCACCACTGTTTAATTGTACATAAATGATACAGGAACTGATCTGAAGGGAACTATTCAGATGTTTGCTAATCATGTAAAATGGGTTAAAGTAATAGTTAATCAAGGTGATGTAAGAGCTTGCACGATGATTTAAATAGATTAACAGTATTGGGGAAAAGATAATGGATGCCACTTTAATGTGGGAAAACTTATGCATTTTGGAATAAAACTATTCCAGGTTGTGTACCCCAGGAACTCATAAAGCTAAGGTTTTTGGTTTAGTAGCAGATGGCTGAAGGTTCAGAGGGCATATTGCTAGGGTGGTCAAAGTATGCATAAAATGACTTGGTCATTGAAGAACACAGACACAGAGATAAGGAGTTACAAATCCTCTTTATAATGCATTGATATATCTACATCTGGATTACTGTGCTCAGGTCTGGTCATCTACATTTCTTGGGGCAAGTGACTAAGGTGATGAGTGGTGTGTGGAATGCTCCCTATGATGATAGACTGAGGGTTTGTGAATTTGCAAAAAATTGGTTGATAGGCAGAAAAAAGATATGATAGAAACATTTAAGTTACTAAAAGAGTTTTATAGAATTGATGCAGAGGAAATATTTCAGCACCTGACGAGAGAGAGAGAAACAAGATCATCCCAGGAAAGCAAGGATGCGAGGACTAGATTTTTCACTTGTAAATGAGTGGAATGGATTACTAGAGTCAGTCAGTCTTTGTCTCCCACAATGAGTCTTTGTGACTTGATAGAGGTGCCCATGCAATACTATCTGTCAGCCATAGGCTTCACGTCTTAAAAATTCATTTTTGGAGATATGTTATATATTCCCCTCAGTCTTATACAAACATTTCAGGGCAAATCCTATGGTCTCCATTCTCATTTGTTTCCTGTTGCTTACTCCCCCACCCACTCTCCAAAATCCCTGATAAAGTTATAGCACACATGCAGTTTTTCAACCAGATCACCAGCAAAAGTTAATAATAGGGAACAAGAATGACTTACATTCATTATATTATGTGATACCTCTATGGAGTCCAAAGCATTATCATGGGAGAGCACCCTATATCCATCATTAACACTACATTACCACACTGTATCCACCATCCACTGATATACTACACAATCCATATCCACACATGCCATTTACTGCTTCTAATGGCATTTTTGTCTGTTATTTGCATGTGTTCTGACTGATGTGCTTGTACATAGGATAAAAACTTGACTGTCTGCTCTAAAATTAAATTCATTGAACTAAATAAAAACCAGAAATTATTACAAACATGAAGTCTCTAAGTACAATTTAATTAACAAAATTTTCATGTTTTAATCACACACAGCAAGCACAAACAGCATATAATTATTAAACAGATCAACCATAAGAATCCCAAGATACAAAATTTGAAAGAGATTCATAATTGAATTATGACTTTATATAACCATTATTTCCCCACAATAAGTCTACTCAAATCAACTAGAAGCTGATTCTAGATCAATTAGAATCAACTAGAATCATGGAAATCCAAAATCTTTCAATCCATGAAGACATCCCACCCCTAGAAATAAACAGGCTAAAGTCAAGGCACCCTCCAATCTTAACAGCAAAAAATCTTGCAGAGACAAGTTTCAACATGAAGGAGAAGTGGAAAGAATCCTGGTGTAACACTTCAACAGGGATCTTCCATGAATTAGTGGACCCAACACAGATACCTTCGGGTTTTGACCTACCTCGGAAAACTTGGTCTGCCCTTAACCGAATCCGCACCAACCATGGTAGATGTGCAGACCACCTTTACAAATGGGGCATGATTGCCTCACCCAGGTGCAACTGTGGATCACCCTGCCAGACAATCATATTATAGCAGAATGTGTCCTACGTGCATACAGTGGAAACCTGTCAGACCTCATCCATGCTACACCAAGTGCAGTCGACTGGATAATCAACCTAGACATTCAGTTGTAGCCTATTCTTGAGTGTCTCTTTTATAAATGTACTATGTCTTATTATTGTACATATATATTATGGATTAATGTAACTTTTCATGTGTGAGCCATATGATAAATAAATAAATAACTAGAAGCGCTACATCATTACGTTTTCCAACTTAGTATCACCAACAAATAACTAGAAATTTGACTTCAAATCATCCCCAATATCACTGATGCACAAATAAAACAGTTACAGACAGAGTCCAAAGTATCTGCCATGAAAGCTAACTCAAAACTGGCATGGATCATGAGAATCTGTCTAATTAAAACAAAGCAATGTAATAGTCACTGAGGTGTTGACATGTTATTTAGGCCACTGTTCTGAGTGCTGAAGTGAAAGAATATCAATCAAGATCATGAATATTTGGCAAGATGCAGAGATGTTGGCTGGAGCTGTGGTTCTGTTGTTCAAAATAAGCTAACCAAACTAAAAATCCTGCCTGAAGGGCACATCTTATGGATGATCCTGTAAGGAGATCACAGACTGTGGTTCTCAGAGACATGGAATTTGTCTCTCCACATGATGCACCGACGTGCAAGACACACAGAAATGACTAGTGATTACGCTGATAGAGCCACAAGGTGGTTTGTATTCCATTTTAATTACACCGTACACAAGCACACTATCATTGGGGAACTTTGTCTGACTAATGATGTGTTCATTGAAACATGGTTGGTTTCAATTTGGGGGTTATCACATCCAAATTTCATTGAAACTTGGATGTGATAACCCCCAATAATTCTATAGATGATTAGTTGTGTAAAATAATCTCCTATATGTATAACAAAAAAAAAAAAAAAGAAGCTTAGACCACAGCATGGTAGGAGGATGTGGAGACAAGGGTGGGTAGTCATAGTATATAAGTTAGCTCTTTCTTTTAATTTTTATTTTATTTTCACTAGAGGTCAGGCTAAGAAAAAGATTAATTAACAGCGTAGATTTAATTTACCTTTATAGAGTGCAAGAGCATGTAGCTTGGTTCCCTATATACATGTATCCTTCTGATGATGACCTCAACACGGGTCGAAACGTCACGTGTTAATTTTATTAATAATTAGTAAAATAATCATTTCACAACACGTGTTTTGTGTCCCTAAATTCGTAAATATGAATATAAGTTAGCTGTGAGGAGGTTAGGCTAGGATGGAGATTCAGATTCATGTGCTAGATCAAATTACTATCAGATTAACAATTAAGGTGCATGTTTGAATGGCTGCATCTGTGGCCAGCCCTGATCTAGCATTAGTAGGAGTGGATGGAGTTGGTTGAGAATGAGCTGAATGCCTTTAGGTTCATGAATTATGTACGTTGAAGGACTGAATACCTCTATTAAAATTCCGATGACACTTGTAGATGATCCTGTAAGATCACAGACTGTGGCTCAGAAATATGGAATATGTCTCTCCACATTCATGCCTTATGCATTGAAAGGTAGTGCTAGCTGGAGTTGCTTTGGTACTTTTATGGTGCAATTGCTATGGAGATGAGGCCACTAGAAAGAAAATGCTTCTGTATTAAGGCAGCTATTACAACCATGCGGCTGCTGCTTTTTACACTGTAGCATTCAGGTGTGACGTGAGCTCCAAATTGTCCACAGACAACCTACGTCATGGTCTAGATGTTGCGCTTAGAAGAACAGCCATCATACTGTGATTATTGAGACATCTTATTTCTTATATTATTTAACACTACATATTCAATGTCACCAGTTGCTCATTCATATCCATATTCCCTAATTTATTTAAAAGATTTCCATTTGGTACCTTACATCTTAGCAAATATCTTTCCAAAGTTCAATATCAATGTAGTCATTTCCTTTAATGAACTCAAATATCACTATTATAGAAAGTGAGTAAATTACTAAAGCAAGACCTCCCCTTTAAAAAGCCATGCATGACATAACACTTCTTAATTCAAGCCTTAACTTTTCCAGAATCTTAACCATTACTCCTGAGAGTTACTGATAGGTCTGGTTTGTAATTTGCAATCTCTGATATAGAGCCTTTCTTAGCTCCCCCCCCCCTCTTTAGACTGCAAATGGTGATTTGTTAAACAACTTGATCAATCATCACCAATTCTCTTGCACTTTCTCATAACACAGGTAGATATCCTACAGGAATATTAAATTACAATTTTGTAATATTCTGAGGTCCTCCAGGTTTATCTATTTCTGGTTTCATCAATCAAAAACATGATTTTTTTTTAACTGTATTTGGTTGATTAACCTCTGCAAATGATCACTCCAACTATTTCTACTGTACTTTTACTATTATTACGGGCGACTCCAGGGAGTCCTTAGACTCATCGAGGGAGGCCCTAAACATCATGTCCACACAACTATACGACATTCTCACAGTATCTATCATACCTTGCTTTGAACTCACTCACTGTCATAGCACCTACAAAAGACTGGCAGCTTATTCCACTCATTTACCACTCTAAAAGTAAAGAACCCAGCTCTAACACCCCTGCTAACCACACTCTTGCCCAGCTTCCATAGGTGTCCCCCAGTTCTCCCACCACCACCAGTCCTGATCTCAAAAATATCCTCTGAATTAATCCTATAGAAACCCTTTAGCAATTTGAATGTATCAATCATATCTCCCTTTTTCCACCTATCAACTAATTTCTACAACCCAAAAATCTTCAACCTGTTCTCATATAGGTCATTCCATAGACCTGCTATCATCTTAGTCACTCGCCTCTGGATCCTCTCCACCTCCTCCCCATCAAGAAGGAACCGAGGTGACCAAATCTGGGCACAGTAGTCGAGATGAGGTCTTACCAAGGCTCGGTACAGAGGTACAATAACTTGCTTGTCTCTGCTCGTCAAGGTATTTTTCAACAACCAAGTGAGTTGATGAGCTGATTTAGCTACTTTTGCAATGTGCCCCCTAAACTTCATCTCCCTATTCACCACCACTCCCAAGTCCCTGGCCTCATCAATCTCCTGGAGTACAGTTCTACTAATGTAGTATACTGCTACTCATCTTTTCACCCCAAAATGCATAACCTTACATTTTGTCACATTAAATTGACATCCATTCTCCTTAGCCCAGAACTCCAATATATCCAAGTAATCCTGCAAGATTTTGACATCTTCTGCATTTACTATTGCCCCACCCAACTTTGCATCATCAGCAAACAAATGAACTGTCCCTCTTAGATCCTTCCCTATATCATTAATGAACAAATTAAACAGCAGTGGTCCAAGAACAGAACCCTGCGGCACACCACTAGTCACAGGCCGTGCATAGTCATTTCTATCCATAGTTATTTCTTCCTTTTACTTGCAACTTAGCCAAAGAATTCTGAGATTTCCTTTCATAATCTAATTTTACATTTCTTACTATGCTAGTCATGCTTCATTCCTGTTCTTTGTATTGTTAATGAGCTTGAACATCACATTTTTTTTTTTTTTATTCTGTAACTAACAACATTTTTTTCTGTAGTTTCTGCCTACCATTATTACATATTAAACTAGATAAAATAGAAGAGAGAAGAAAACATGATGAATTAAAATAGAAATTGAAAAATATGCAGCTGGAGGAGAATGAATTAAAAATATTAAAAACATCTGGAATCATATCAAGGATAACATAAAAGTAGCAACAGAAAACTCATTTGGAATTCAAAGTAAAACACAGCATAAAAAATGGTTTAATAATGAATGTGAACTGGCAGTAAAGAAATAAGATAGTCACTTGGCTTAATATCCTAACTGATATTCATATTCATACTGCTCAGAGATACAGAGAGAGCAGCAAAGAAACCAATAAAATAATCAGACAACAAAAGAAAATTTTTATATGAACAGATTGAAGAAATTCAGAAATACTTTATAGTTATTTAAATTAAGAGGATATTTAATCTCACATTATTTCAAAGCCGAATAAGAAACCCTAAGATAGAAATCAAAGAGTTTTATGCCGAATATAGCAAGCTATAAAAGTTCGACGAGTCCAAGCGTAAGCAAATACCTGGGTAGTGCAATACCGGACAACTCGTAGTAAAGGTCGATAAAGCTAGGATCGCTATTCTTAGTATTAACCCTAATGTAAAACTCATCCCCTAGGAAATGTATGTTGTTTTACATTAAGGGAGATAGGTCACTATCCAGACTGGTTTCAACCTTTATTGAGGTCTCGTCAGTCAGTAGGTAGACCAATAAATACCAAGATTGTAGTGATAATAGCTTTAATACTTTACAGTACGAGTTGTCAAAAAGGTGAACAGATAAATTAATGAAATAAAGAGCCACAAGGCTTCACTACAAGTCGCCTAGTATTGCACTACTCAGGTATTTGCTTACGCTTGGACTCGCCGAACTTTTATTTGGCATGAAACTCTTTGATTTCTATCTTAGAGTTTCGTATTCAGCTTTGAAATAATGTGGGATTAAATATCCCCTTAATTTAAATCATTTTTACATCGCCAAAGTGAAGCCTTTTGGCTCTTTATTTCATTAATTTATATGTACACCTCTTTAACAACTCTTACTGTAAAATATTAAAGCTATTATCACTACAATCTTGGTATTTATTGGTCTACCTACTCACTGATGAGACCTCAATAAAGGTTGAAACCAGTCTGGATAGTAACCTCTCTCTCTCTTAATGTAAAACTACATACATCTCCTAGGGTAGGGGTTCTCAACCTTTTCCAGTGGCATACATATTAAATTCAAGATATTAGACGTACCAGTAAGGCAGTGATACATGTACCATAGGTTGAGAATCCCTGTCCTAGGGGATGAGTTTTACATTAGGGTTAATACTAAGAAGTAATCCTAGCTTTGTCCACCTTTACTACAAGTTGCCTGGTATTGCACTACCCAGGTATTTGCTTGCGCTTGGACTCACCGAACTTTTATAGCTTGCTACATTTGGCATGAAACTCTTTGATTTCTATCTTAGAGTTTCTTATTTGGCTTTGAAATAATGTGGGATTAAATATCCCCTTAATTTAAATAATTTTTACATTGCTGAAGTGAAGCCTTTTGGCTCTTTATTTCATTAAGGGGTATTACACCTCTTTAACAACTATGTAACCTCTTTAACAAATCTTACTATGTACACCTCTTTAACAACTCGTACTGTAAATTATTAAAGCTATTATCACTACAATCTTGGTATTTATTGGTCTACCTACTCACTGATGAGACCTCAATAAAGGTTGAAACCGGTGTGGGTAGTGACCTATCTCCCTTAATGTAAAACATCATACATCTCCTAGGGGATGAGTTTTACATTAGGGTTAATACTAAGAAGTGTTCCTAGCTTTATCCACCTTTACTACGAGTTGCCCGATATTGCACTACCCAGATATTTGCTTGCGCTTGGACTTGCCGAACTTTTATAGCTTGCTATATTCGGTACACTTTGATTTCTATCTTAGAGTTTCTTATTTGGCTTTGAAATAATGTGGGATTAAATATCCCCTTAATTTAAATAATTTTTACATCACCAAAGTGAAGCCTTTTGGTTCTTTATTTCGTTACTTTATAGTTAATTACCCTAGAAAAATTTTCCATGAAATTAAAACCAAAAAACAGGTCCACATATGAAAACAATCAATAACAGCAATGGACAAAACACTAGCAAACAGGTGGAGAGAGAGAGGGTACTTTAATAAACTCCTAAATTGTGATGAACCAGCTGTGTCTTTTAAACAGAAAACTTATTACATTTGTCACCCAAAAATAAACCTTCACTAGCTGAAGTAAAAGAAAGTATAAAGCAGTTCAATGATAAACATACCAGGTACCGATGAAACAGTAGCTAAACTAATCAAATATGGGAAAGTCAATTAATCACTAATATACATAATATGGTAAATTTAATATGGGAAAAAGAAGAGATATCGTTAAAATGGAAAGAACTGCCAATCATTCCAGTACATAAAAAGGAAACCAAAATGAATGTGAAAATTACAGGAGAGAGATACTGTTACTGTGAGCAGGCTACAAAATTTATGTAATATTATACTAATTATATTCTTACACTATTATACTGTGTGCTGAAGAAAATATAAGTGAATTTCAAGCAGGATTCCAAAGAAACAGATAAACAACTGACCAGATTTTTATACTTAGTTACTGGAAAAAAAAAAAAAAAATGGGAATATAATCTGCAGGTCCATTTTATTTATAGATTTTAGAAAAGCATATGATAGCATTCATAGAGGTCTTTGAGGAGTATTAGATGAACTAAAAATACCACATAAGATAATAATATCAATAAAAATATGCACCACTGAAAGCTGAAGCATGATATTGGCTAATGGAATTAAATCTGAACCTTTTGATATTAAGACAGGATTGAAACAAGGAGATGGATGCCTTTTCACCCATTCTTTTTAATTTATCATTAGAAAAATGTATTTGAGAAATTGTAAAAGATAACACAACCAGAACAATAATATCAGGATATGCAGATAACATATGCCTTATTGGATAAAATACTAAAGACATTTAGAAAACTCAAAACTGCTGCTGAAAAACTAAGATTACAAATAACCAAAATAAAATTGAATATTTAAAAGTATGCAGAAATCACAATCAAGGGGAAAACTTTTTCTGAAACACCCTCTATTTCTGTTTTAACTCTGCTTGATAGAATTTTGGAAAATAATAAACGAGTAGTGAATGACAAGAGGCATGTATTCTAGCTTTTATTTTTGTACTAATTTTATTATCTGGAGTAATCATTGTTCTAAGATATATGAAAGAAGGGGCACTTTTAAATTTCCCCTTTTTTTTCCAAGAAAAAAAAGTAAAGATAGTGCTCTAGATTTTGAAGCTCAATCTAGAGCAAGATTATTTAAGTTTTCTTCCAATGCTCTCTGGTAATTAGATCTGGTTAGGTTATCTTTGATTCGGTTTGTTCGATTCCTTTTAAGACTGATTTTTAGTTTGGCTGATAGTAGTTCATGGTCTGTGCCCATGTCAATCTTTTTAAATGTGCTGACATTTTGGAATGAATGTTTAATTTTTATTGATGATTATATAGTCTACACAATTTTTAGTTTCATTGTTTGCTGATTAGCCGACCAAATTGTATTCTTATTGGCTTACACCAAAATACAAAATGATGGTACGACACGACAAAATTTCATGCCGGCTGGAGCGTCACCCGGTTAAAAAGGGCCCCGTTGTTTTTGCCAGGGAACCAGGGCAAACAGTGAAAAGTCAGCTACTAGAACAAATCTGAAAACAAACCCCAACTCAACATCACCAGAGTTAAAGATGGGTACTATCAAGATAAGAAGCCTGAATGGCAAAGAAATGGAGCTAGCTGAGGAATTAGATAAGTGCCAGATCGACATAATTGGGGTGATTGAAACAAAAAAGACAAAAACTGGTGAGATCTTTCTGAGCAATAAATACAAAATGTTATATTCAGGCAATGACAATCAAGGAAAAAAGGAGCAGCCATAGTATTCAACACTAAATACGAGGCTAATCTTCTTGAATAGTAGGCAGTCTCAAGTAGAGTGATGTGGACAAATAAGAGAATGGGGAACTGAACAATGAGACTAATTTGTGCCTATGATCCCACAGAAGGTTCTACTAAGGTAGAAGTAGAGGAATTTTTTTTTACGGATTTTAAGAAAGCAACTGACACAATAAAAAAGGAAAAGCTGGTCCCTGTTGGAGATCTAAATAGCAGAGTGGGAAATGATTGTCAGATATACAAAAATATTTTGGAAAAATTTGGAGAAAAGAGCAAAGCTAATAATAATGGCAAATAGCTGTTAGATTTCTGTTCAGGACATGGACTGGTTATTACTAACACCATGTTCCAACATAAAAATGTGCACAAATTCACATGTATTTCAATTTCAAATCCTCTGTACACTGGTGTACTGCACCAGTGTACAGAGGATTTGAAATTGGAAGTGATCACTATTTAGTCTTGAGCAGGATAAAATTGAATTTCATATTGAAAAGAATAACATGTAAGAAAGTTTTAAAGCGAATAAAAGTTGACCAGCTCTCAGATGTGAAATGTAGACTAAAATACACAAAAATTATTGAAGAAAAAATGAAAGAGTTTGAGAACAGCAACCACACCTTGGAAATTCAGTGAAGCCTTGAAGAAAACAGATTGATTCAGCCAGAGAGACATGTGGTATGTTCTCTGCAAGGATAGAAAAATCAGAACTCCATGGTGGACATAGGAAGTAAAAGAGGCAGTGAAGGAAAAGAAGAAAGCATATCAAAAGTTCCTGGCAAATAAGTCAGCTTTTGTCTCTGTATTCTCTAAGAGCACATGTAAGATAGCTAAACACTGTGTAAAACTATCTAAACAAAAGTCATGGGAGGACTTTGCAAGAACATAGAAAATAAATATCAAGAAGGTGGCAAAATATTCTCGATGACGTTGAAGCTTAGAAAAGGAAAGTGCTGTAAAAGGAGTTAGAGATGATAAAGATGACATGAAAATGGGAGAAAAGGATATCCTTGAAGTATGGAGTAATTACTTTGAAAATTTGCTAAATAAAACAAGCAGTGATAGCACAGTGGTTAAAAACACTCAACAGGCATACAGTCAGGAATATATATCCATACTTGAAGTAGAAAATGCCATCAAAGGCCTGAAATGGAAAGGCAACAGGAGTAGATGATATTCGGGTAGAAATGCTGAAGTATGGTGGTATAAAAGTCCTACAGTGGCTGCACTGCATATTCAGAAAGCCTGGACAGAGGGACGAATTCCCAATGATTGGAGTAGAGCTCTCATAGTACCCATATATAAAAAGGAAAATAAAATTAAATGTGAGAATTACAGAAGCATTTCATTACTGAGTGTTCCTGGTAAGATATATGCAAGTATACTTGAGAAACGGTTGAGAAGAATTGTGGAAGAACAGCTTGGTGAAAAACAAGCTGGATTCAGGCCAAATAGAGGCTGTCAGGATCAGATCTTCACTTTACGACAAATAGTTGAGAAAGCATGGGAATATAACAAAGATCTGTATTTAAGTTTTGTCGATCTGGAAAAAGGCACATGACAAGGTGCCAAGAGAGAAGCTATTCAATACGCTACAGTTATATGGTGTCAATGGGGCATTATATCAAGCAATACTTAGTCTTTATTTGAGTTGTAAGTCAGCAGTTAGAATTGAAAGAAGTACAGAAAGATGGTTTAATGTTAAATCTGGTGTCAGACAAGGATGTAGATTATCCCCTCTGTTATTCATTATCTATATGGATCACATTATGAAGGAAAGTGGTATTAAACATGATATCAGAATTGGAGACGTTAATGTCAGCTCTTTGTTTTATGTGGACGATGTTATACTTCTAAATAAATCCACTATAAGTCTGCAAGATTCCCTGACTAAATTGAATAACTGTTGTAATAGAAATGGTATGAAGGTCAGCAATAAAAAGACAAAAACAAAGAAAATAGGCAGAATCATTGAAAATGTCAACTGTTTTGAATGGAGAACCTGTGAAACAAGTAAAACATTTCAGCTACATAGGCACGATTTTTAGTGAAGATGGTAAATTAAATATGGAAATAGACAACAGAATCAACAAAGCTGGTAGGGTAGGAAGTCAATTGAATAAATTCATATGGAAGAAGAGAGAAATTAGTCGGAACACTAAATTAGCTGTATACAAGACAGTGTTCAAACCGATTTTAACTTATGGACCTGAGAGCTGGGTCATTAAAAACGAGGATATTAGGAAAGAACTTGACATTGCCAGCATCCAGGAATGCATTAGCAGAGCTGATCTCAGGTGGTATGGTCAGTTAAATAGAATGGGCAAGGAAAGATTAGCAAAACAAGTGTTCTCTGCAAGGTTGGCAGGAAAACGACCCAGAGGAAGACAAGGTGTAGGTGGATTGATACTGTACAAAGTGCCTTAGACAATAGAAATATAAGATCTCATCATGTTTTAGTCTTGGCAAGTAACAGACTGATTTGGAGGAAAATTGTAGATAGGAAGTTAGTAATGATGTAAATTTTTCATGTAGTACTATCATATCCTGTACACCCCTTCAGGGTATATGGCAGGAAATCGATGATAATGATGATGGTGATGTCCAGGTATATTTATTCTATGGCCTGTGGTAAACAGTTGATTTATTTCGCAAAAATTAATCAAGTCATTCCCTCTCTCATATCTCCATGTCCAAATTTTTCTATTACTTCTTCTTCATCTTCAGAGTATTGACTAATCTTTACACCAAAATCTTCTATAATAATCATAATATCTCTTTTGATTGTTTGATTTCTTCTTGCAATTGTTCAAGAAATTGGCTATATTCCTCCTCTTTGTGAACTGGTCTGGGGGCATAAACTTCTATTATTTTTGTATTATTTGTATATATATTCCTTTTCTTTTGCTTTAAACCTTACTGAGATGATTCTAGAGGAAACTGGTCTTACATCGACTACGGAGTTTAGGAGCCATTTTTTGATTATTAGTGCTACACCTTCTGTATGATGGTTATCTTTCCTTTCTGAGTAGAATATGTTTGCATTCTGAATGTTGATTTTCCCCTCACCTGTCCAGCAAGTCTTTGCAACTCCCATTATTTCCCATTTAAACAGTTCGAGCTCTCTCTCTCTCTCTCTCTATCAGTTTTAATTTACCAGGTTTGCATAGTGTTGATACTGATGATTGAAACATGTGCAGTTTGCATTCCACATAGCTGTCTTCACACCTACTCTGTGAGCTTGAGTTAGGCACGTCAGCTTCTCCATTAGCAATAGCATTATTTCTACTTTTTCTATTTGCTAGCTGATCCATCTTTGAGGATTTTAGGCAATTAATGCAGCCAGTTGGCCACTCCTATTGCTGCACATGCTACTTTGGGTGGAGCATAGACCCATAGACATAGACCTTAACCTGTGATACAGATGCTTTTTGCAATCACTGTTAACATGGGGACAGACACTATTCACCAGTAAACTTTGGCTGGAGCCTTTTCTAGGTACTGACAGCCAGAGCCGGCTGAGCCCAGGTTATTTATAGAGGTATGCTCCTCTGAAAGCTCTTCTGCATCCATCTTGTTGAGATATGAAATCTTCTTCCACTAATGGGTCTGTGGCATCCTCGTGGAAGGGCATTTCCAAGGAGGAAGGTCCCAGGGAGTATGGCGAGAATGTGGACTTGACTGATCCCCATTTCCAATCCACATAGCTGTTTTCACACCTACTCTATAGGCTTGAGTTAGGCAGTTGGTTTTCCCATATGCAGTAGCATTATTTCTACTTTTTCTATTTGCTAGCTTATCCAACTTTGAAGATTTTAGGCAATTAATGCAACCAGTATGCCACTCTGATTTATGATTACAGGAAATAAATTAAGAAATGAAGTCTCAATGTCTAGTGCAGCATGTGTGTGTGTGTGTGTAAGCATGATTAGCCAGTCAAGTTGGTAGTCTTTTTTCATTTTCAATAGAATTTCTGGAATCAATTACACCTGCAGAAAGTGTATGCAAAGAAGAACATGAAGATATCATGGACTATTTCTGCAGAAAATAATACACAAAAAAGAAACTTGGTACAGAAGAGCTTGTGAAGGGAGTGAAAACTCCTATTCAGAACGAAGATACAGAATCTATTTATATCAACTGCACCTATAGAAGATGGACATGAAGAGAAATCTTCTGTTGTAAAGAATGGCGAGTGTAAACTTCTGCTTAACATGAAAAACATTCACAACTACTAGAAGTTAAAATTCTAAATCAAGACAAGTCCTATATTTCAGACCCATATTTCTTGTTAATTAATTATAGATAATATATTTTATTGTTTAGTTAAAAAAAGATCCAATTCAGGTAAAAAAAAATGTCCTGTTCCTGACGTGTATTATACTTTGCAAAATGAAGTAATTGACTGAACTTTGCTGTTCTGTAAAAAATGGGAGCTGGTTATCTTTCAAGAAACACATTCTTTCCAATAGAATGCAATGGCACAAAAAATTTCAATCACGCATCTAATTTTTCTATGTGGCAAGAAATGAAAACTTGTTTATAATTATATAAAACTATAGATTTTGAACATCATTTAATTGAAGAAAGTAAACAGAAAACTATTCTTGTTTGTTTATGTGCAATAATTCAAACAATAGCATCCCAGAATGTATCCGTTACAGCAGTGTTTCCCAAACTTTCAGTATCCATGTACCCCTTTTAAAATTTAAGTAACATGAATATTATTCTCCCTCAGGCAAAAGCAATTTGGGAGAAATTATAATATTTCATTCAAACATTAATAATTATGATGTTATTATAATGAAATAAACAAAATGTGAAACAATTTTCTAAAATTATTAAATACATTTTTATTTACGTAAATCCAACATATCCATACAGTAGATTTAATAATATTCAGCAGTTTCAACCACATGGTTTGAACTATTTAAATTTAAACTTTTAATGTAAACAGCTTTAACCGAATGGTTTGAAAGCGATTGTGCTGTCAACCAGACAAGACCCTATTGGAGGTTATTCAATGGATGCCAAGAGACACATTTTGATTAAACTTTCGTTACATTTTTTGGTTATGCAAAAATTAACTATACAAGATGCCTGCACTTATCTGCTATAATACAATGATAAAAACGAGAAAAAAATAATAATAATAATAAATTTAAAAAACTTCCTCATACCCTCTAAGGACATTTTGCATATCCCTGTAGGTACATATACCCCATTGTGGAAAATGCTGCTTTTCCACACTGCATTTTTAAAAGACTGTTGAACTGTTTAGGTTGTTTGATAACATTTTGAAAGCTCACTTAAATATAATGAAAAATAATCAGAAAAAACAGCATATTACCGTGGACCAGAAATTCAAAATGAATAACATTGACATCAAACTGCAAATAAATTAAAAGTGAAATGTGCTCCTGATTAGACACTAGGAACAAATGTTACTATCTCAGATTTGTTTCTAAAACTTCAGGATTGACATATAAAATATGAACATTTTTGAGTCTTTTATTGAAATATTCAATAATGGACTAAGTTTAAAGTAACAGAATTGTCATCAATCTCCTGATATGTATCCCTAAGGGGTGTTAAGGTCACTATGACAGCACTAAACTTGATGTACTTCACACAAGACGCTATTTCACACCCTCACAGCTGCTAATGCTATACAAAGCCCAAGTCTGTTCAGCCATGGAATATTGCTTCCGTATTTGGGATGGTGTACCGAAATCCATTCTAAGATTGCTTGATTCTATCCAGAAGAGGGCATCTGATTAATTAATGATCCCTCTCTCACAAACATTCAGTTTCTGCCTCTTCTATAGATACTTTCATAGACAGCACTCTGTGCTGAATTGGCCACTAATATTCCTCTACTCTCCTCCAAAATCATTAAAAAAAGAGTCATTGCTAACCAATACTCATTTATAGTTCATCTTGAAACTCACCGAACCAACTTCCCTACCCCCTCTTACATTCATCTGATTCTGTCCTTTGCAACAGACTTCCCCATAGATTATGACTCAGCTGTTCAAGCAAAATGTAAAGACACTCCTCTTTTCTACTCCCCTTACCCATACACATGTCACTAATGAGATATAGGTCTTATGGCCTTTTCATGTGGGGATTAAATTTAAAAAAAAAAAAATCTACATGATTAAGTTTACATTATTATTAATCTCCTGTCAACAAATTTCCTCCAAATCAGTATTACTTATGAGAACTCCAATAGTCATACGTAATATTTTGTGCTTCTAAGGCACTTCTAAATGAATCAATCCACCTAGATCTTAGTCTTCATGTAAGTCGCTTTCCTGCCATCTTGAAATCAAACACCTGTTTTGCTAATCTTTCCTCCCTAATTCTATTAAGTGGCCATACTACCTTAGATTAGCTCTGCTGACATATTCTTGAATGCTAATAATGTCAAGTTCCTTTCTAATATCTTCATTTTTAATATGATTCTGCCACTGATGCCGTCAATTCACTCCCCTAATTGTTCTCAGATCACTCATATCTGTGATCTCTAGTATTTAATCAAGTTTCTTTTTCATAACCCAACTCTCAGATCCATAACTTAAAACTGGTTTGAATACTGTCTTGTATACTGCTAGTTTGGTGTTTTTGATTTCTCTAATTTCTCTCTTATTCCATATAAATTTATTCAGCAGACTACCCATCATACCAGCTTTGCTTATTCTGTTGTCTATTTCTGTTGCCTAAATAGCTGAAATATTTTACTTGTTTTATATAGGATCTCTATTCAGAATGCAGCTGAAGTTTTCTATGCTCCTGTTTATTTTCATAGTTTTGGTCTTTTTACTGCCAAATTTCATGCCATATTTGTTACAGCTGCTATTCAATTTAGCTAGAGAAGTTATGTCAACCGTCAGAAATGACAGATGTAGAGAAAGATTTTGGTATGATAGCAGATGTTGTTAAAAAAAAAAAAAAAAAAAATTTAAAATCTAGTATATGGCTCAGGTCTCATTGACTTAACTGAATTCCTGTAGCCAGTTGAGTATGAAAATCAGCAATAATAATAAAAAGCCCCTATAAAAATAGGGAAAGAGATACCTCCGTAGCTCAGTCAGTATAGACTAAGTCCTTTGGTCAGAAAGACCTGGATTCGATTCTTGTCAGTGATGTGAGGAACCTTTATCTTGTCTCTTTCGACGAAAGGCGAGTTAGCTGGTCTCATACGAAGGTGGGGAGGGGTTCTTCACCCGGAAACTTGGGTTTTTCATCCCCCAGAGCAGGCAAACTGTGAACACACATGGATTACAGTCATGCATACTGCGGTTAGGGGATGCAGCAGAGATGTGATGAGCCATCTGCATTAGTCGTAAGCTCCTCATTAGGAGTGACTCAACCAGTCCTAAGGGACGAATGAGAAGGATAGCATAATCCCATATGGATACTTAAGTGTTTATTATGAATTAAAGTTTCAAGAAAGGAAAAATAATAGTTAATAAATTATGTAATTATTTTCTCTAGGTATCTGTTTATTCGTTTGAAGACATCAACACAGAAAACATCTTCTGCATTCTACACAATTCTAGAGACCTTACAGAACAAACAAAATATTTCAGCTATTTAGGCAGAATTTTTAAATATGCAAATTAAATATATAAATTGATAACAGAAGCAAAAGTAGTATGTTGTGGAGCTTCTCTATTACTCCATACAAAAATAGTATGTATGGAGTAATAGAGAAGCCACCACTAATCCATCACTGTATGGAACTTCCAACCAGTTTTAACTTATGGATTTGTGAGCCAGGTTAGAAATAGTTGATCAAAGATTTTTGCAAAGCAAAATTAGGGAAGTGAACAGATGGCATCAGTCAGTCATATTAAAACTGCAAATGTAAAGAAACTTGAATTTGTTAGCAACCCAGTAACGTGTGAGCACGGCAGATCCAAGGGCACTTAAATATTTTGTTTACGTCCCTAACAGCAGTTAAAGAGAATGGGAGAGAAAGATTAGTAAAGATCAAGTTCTGTTTTCCAACCAACAGGCACCGAGTTCGAATCCTGCCACCGGCATGTATGTTTGTGAGTTTTTAGTTGGGAGATTAATTTTATTGCCCAGTATGATGTTGGCTTCTGGGGCCACGTTCCAGAGACACCTTTCGTGGGTGGGAGCCACAAAAATTGTCTGAGCTGGCCAATTTTCCTGCTTTATGGGATGAAAAACCAAGACACCAATTTTAAGAGCAAATGTACAATTCTCAATTAAAGCATATATTTTTTCTTGTGTAATGAAGCATAAAATAAACAATACCTAGCGAACAAAACAGGATATTAAATTACGAAATATGTTGCTTCCAATTTACTTCAACATCATGCATTTTAGAAACCCAACTGACTTACATCTCTAAACTGCACTAATCCAAGTTCTCCTAATTCAGACACACAAGCATATGCCGCTTCAGATTGAAGAAAAAGCTGGCATAATGCCATTTCTTCGCTTCTAAACAGTGAACCCATTTTAAATACTATATAATCGAACTAATAAAAATATTTTTAATTCAATGAACAACACTACACCACCAAGCTAACATACTAGTAGTCACCGGAATACATTCAAAATCGATTGCAACTACTATTAAAGAGACTTACGTCATTTAGATTTGACCACTAGATGCCGCGTCCTACAAAATTATTTAATTTTAAGAATAATATTATTTAAGTATTTTTTTATGAAAAAGCGCAAAAAGATGCATTTCATTACAACTACAAAAAAAAAAAATTAAAAAAACCAGCTAACGCCTTTTTTTATTCCCGTGTAGGCAAAGGTTGGTCGATTGGTAGAGCCTCTGCCACTAACGACTCGCAAAAAGTTAAGAAAGTTTGAGCGTGGTTAGTAGTTGGAAGGTTTATTCCCGTGTAGGCAAAGGTTGGTCGATTGGTAGAGCCTCTGCCACTAACGACTCGCAAAAAGTTAAGAACGTTTGAGCGTGGTTAGTAGTTGGAAGGTTTATTCCCGTGTAGGCAAAGGTTGGTCGATTGGTAGAGCCTCTGCCACTAACGACTCGCAAAAAGTTAAGAAAGTTTGAGCGTGGTTAGTAGTTGGAAGGGACTATATTGTTTGATGCTGTTGGCACACTCTCCCTCGATGATTCTCTGGACTCCCTGGAGGTGTCTAATAATAATAATAATAATAATAATATAGGGTATAGGCGAGGCCGTTTTAGCCCTGTCTAACCTTTGGAGACTGAGTGAGCAGTTCAAACTGCATCAAACACTAATTCCTTATTTCCTCATTTATGCTTCTTATACATAACATGTCATACTTCTATAAATAATGTAATACAGTTCTATAGAAAGAATAAAACAACGTGTTATTTATTTATAGCCCAGTGGAAGAGGAGAGGTCACCCATAACGCTAGGTCGTCGAATAAAGAGCAGTTTTCATTTCAAATCTAATCACCGAGTAGAACTTTCCTTAAACTATTCTTCAACTGGTGCTCGAGTTAATCGATCTCTGGCACGGGCAAGCTAGTTTTTCTCACAGAAAATGTTTTAGCCATGTAAACTCAAGAAAACACACCGTAGAACCCACTCATTATTATTTCAGACTAACAACATACTGATTTAGAATAAGGGACCACAAGCTCAATTAAGAAAGCATTTGTCTGCCTTTCTTAATTGTTCTCTCTTTATTTTGACATAGTCCACAAAGCCTGAGACTAAATGTATACATTTTCCAACTCTTTCCTCAGGCCTCCAATGAGCAGGTCGGTAGTCCCACACAAGGTCATGAAATCCATCTCTCACCTAAAGAAAATCACAAAAGTTCATTCTTACCGCAGGATTCGCAGATTGTTCGTTAGAGACCTGCTATGTTACCTACTTGGACAACCAGGCTGGCAATTTATAATATTTTCTTTATTTCTAAATAAAGAGTTTCCATTATCCTTTTTATTAAAAAAATATATATATGTAGAAAGTATTTTACCTTGGGTATAATAAATGTTAAAGATACCAAGCTAGTTTTAACCTGGTTTTACTCCATTTCCCATGTAAACATCCTCTCGGGGGACCCCGTAACCCCTAGAGACCGCATCCCCTCGGTGACGGATAGGGGAGCCCACAGTATATGTGCATTTGCGTGCGTGTGTGTGTGTATATATATATATATATATGGTGGGGTGATCCGAATATACTGAATAAGCACTCGTGGACCAACAGAGCATAAGGGGAAATCATCTTGATTGTAAGGGAAGCGGCACTCCCATGGACCCCTAGCTGGATTTGTCCTCTCCTTCTTCTACTTTGATGAAGATCCACTTACTGTAATCTTTCCTATAAGGCCCAATCAGTCAACTTTGCTTATTTTATGACCTTATGCTATTAGAGTACTCGAGGGCCATGAGGTCTTTTCATTTCTGGCCTTATAACTATGCCCTCTCTATAAAACTTTCTATAATCTACTCTTTCCCCTTCATTATACCCTATTCTTCCTATGGGTTTAAATTCGGAAGAAGGCTAGTTCAAGTTCAGAAGCCTTAAGGTAGCAGCCCTACCACTGAACTATTCCATCGTCAGGCTAGTCTCCTGACATGGAGAACATAATCCTACTTGTAAGCTGACAGAAAAAGATAATCGGATTGAATGTATGGGAAACGACCCTGGAATGGAAAAGGTAAAACAAAAATGGAAACGACAAAATATAATACACATAGCAAACTGGAATGTAAGAGGAATAGTATATAAAGAAATAGAATTAGACCAGTTATTAAATGAAAGAAACTTTAAAATAGCAGTAATCACTGAAACAGAAAAGAAATTAAAAGGAACTAGGAGAACCGAAAATTTTAATGTCGTATATACAGTGGAGTCGACAGAGACCAAAGAGCTCAAACAGGAGTCATGATTTGGATTCATAATTCCCTTTCAAAACAGTCAAAACATTATAAATTATGAAATGAAAGAATAATAGAAGCTAGAATAATAATAGATAGAGGCTATTTAACAATAATTGGTTTATATGCCTCAGAAGAAGGAGGAGAGCAGGATAGTATTGATTTTTATAATCAGCAACAAAACATATATAATAAAATAAATAAAAACGATTACGTAATTTTAGCAGGAGACTTAAATGCAAGAATTGGAAACACGAAATTAATAATAATATAGGAATACATGGAGAGCATACTCTAAACAGGAATGGTAAAAAATTGATTGACTTTGTAGTTTATAATAACCTAAAATAATGAATTCCTTCTGTAAACATAAAGACATACATAAATATACTTGGGCAGCAAGAGGATGGAAATCAATATTAGATTACTTTATATTAAATGAAAAGACATCAAAATTTTCACTAGATATTAGAGTTCACAGAGGATATGAAATAAGCAGTGACCACTTCCTTGTAAAAATAAAATTAAGATTACCACTTAAATGGCTACCAGTAACAAGAACAGAAAGAAAAATTGAAACATTTGTTTATAACACTAGACTACTGAATGACACAAATGCACAATTGCTATATGAACAAAGAATTAACCAATATCTAGATAAAATAAAACAAAATGAAGAAATAGAAATAGAATGACTTAATATAAAAACGATACTAAATGCAGCAGCAAAAGAAAGCTGAGGAAAGACCAAAAAATTCAATAAAATAAAAAACTGAAGATCTGGGATGATACAATCAAAGAAATAATGAAAAAGAAAAAAGAAGCCTATCAGAAATGGCTAAGCAGTAAAAGATTAGAAGATGAAATGGAATATAAAAGAATAAGAGCCATAGCTAAAAGAGAAGTCAGAAAAAGACATAGAGAATTATTGAATAAATTCGTTTCTAATTTAGAACATGATTTATATAAAATAAGACCCAATGTATATACGATTTTGAAACACTTAAATGCAGATACCAAAGAAAACATAAAACTAAACACTGAATTGAAATTAGAAGAATTTCTAAATTACCACACAGAACTGTGGACAGACAAATATTTTAAAAAAGACAACTGGCAAACAATTAACGAAAATGAAAAGGAAATAACTAAAGAAGTATTAGAAATCAGCCTGAAAGAAACAAGAAACGGAAAATCACCTGGAGAAGATAAGCTAGGTTCAGAACTATATAAATACGCAGGAACAAGATTCAAAGAAATATTCTTATTATTTTTAAATAAAATTTCCTCAAATGGTATCCCCCGAAAAGAATGGTAAAAAGCAATTGCGATTCCTATCTTTAAAAAAGGTAATAGAGATGACCCTAAAAACTATAGAGGTATCAGTATACTAAATTCCTGTTACAAAATATATAACAGAATCTTAAATAACAAACTAATAAAATAATCTGAAAACTTTATTCTAGAGGTACAGAATGGATTTAGAAAAGGACGATCATGTATAGACACAGCCTTTTGCCTAAAATTAATAATAGAGAAAAGAAGAGAATACAATTTAGAAACACATATTGCATTTATTGACATTTGACAAAGTTAAAAGAAACATATTATTTAACATATTAAAAGAAAGACAAATACCAAATAATATCCTAAAAGCTATCACAAGTATATATGAAAATAATCAAATACAAATAAGATTAAATCACGAGCTATCATATACGAGAGAGATAAACCAAGGGGTCCGGCAGGGATGTCCCCTCTCAGCAACTCTTTTTAATATCTACTTAACTGAAATAATAATAAAATGGAATAAAAATTTACATCAAGGAATTAAACTTTCTCCTACAGTTAACTTAAACACTCTCCTCTTTGCTGACGACCAAATAATAATTACAAATTCTGAAAATAACTTATAGAAAGATCTAAATGATCTTTCTATAAGTTTTTAGATCTAAATGAGATAGTTAAAGATTATGGTATGATAATATCAACAGAAAAATCAAAAACTATGGCCTTTAAAGGACAAGATCCAGCAAGAACTAAAATAGTAATAGATAATAAAATCTTAGAACAGGTGAATTCATTTAACTACCTAGGATGTATGATCACATACGAAAATGAAAAAGATATGGTCGCCAGGATTTCTTGGTGATGCGGAAGTGGTAGAAAGGATTCAGAGGAGGGTTACAAAGATTGTTACAGGTCTGTGGGATGTTCCCTATGAGGATAGATTGATGATCTGTGGGCTCCAAAAACTAGCTGATAGACGTAGGAGAGGAGATATGATAGAGGTATTTAAATTGTTAAAGGGATTTTACAGGATTGATACTGATGATATTCTTAAGACCAATGCAGGATGTGAGAGAACGATTGGTCATCCCTGGAGATTGTGTAAGAGTGTGGTTAACAAGGGTGTTAGGACTAGATTTTTTACTTGGAGGGTTGTGAATGGGTGGAATGCTTTGCTAGAACTGGTTGTGAATGCTTCAACTGTGAATGAATTTAAGGAGAGGTATGACAGGTATTGTGTAAATAATGGTTAGTGTGTCAATGTCGGGTCTCCCGCGATGAGTCTTTTGACTCCATGGAGACACCGTTAAAATAATAATAATAATATAAACGTGAAAATTGCAAAATATTTAAAAATAACAGGTGTAATTAACTCTATATTTAAACCAAACCTAGTTCAAAAACAAACCAGGCTGAAAGTATACAATACATTAGCCCTACCAGTCTTATTGTATGGAAGTGAAATCTGGGCAATAAAACAAAAAGACAAACAAAGATTAATCACAGCAGAAATGAAGTTTATAAGAAAAACTTCAAAGTATATCTACCCTATTTGATCACAAAAGAAACGAATATATTATGAAAGAATTAAACCAAGAACCAATAATAGAAAAAATTAAAAAATATAAACATAAATGGATGGAACATGTTCAAAGAATGAAAACAGAAAAATTTCCAACACAAGCCTTAAAGTACAAGCCATTAGGAAAAAAGAAAATCAGGACGTCCTCTTAAGGCCTAATTATATATATATATATATATATATATATACAGGGTGTTCGGGATAAATTTGACATATTTATAATTAATTATATTTTTCCGTAAGTTACATGTATTAACACACACTTCTCTTCATTTAAAAGTTTGGACCCTTCTTCATTCATATACAAGATGTCAGAAAGGATGGATAGCTGGAACCCACCTGAATCATGGAAGAGAATAACTTGTATCATGATGATTCGTGCCCGCCATCAAAATAAGGATATTACGACTGCTGCCCAATGCTCCCTGAATACAGTAAAAACAATCGGGCATGAACTAGAGACTTGCAATGGTGACTACGAGGATGTAGCAAGAAGAAAGATCCCTAGCAGACGATCTGATTGCGTTCGTACAGCAGAATTCCTCGCAAATCTGCAGGAACAGGTGTTGAAGAACCCTGGCATTGGAATTCGGGCTTTGTTCGTGGAGTTGCTAACTGTAGTCAAGCCCTGGATAACAAGGGTAGCCAATGGTAGGCCGTATGTATGGCAGCAGGATTCGGCCCCTTGCCACACCTCTGGGAAAAGTCAAAAATGGTTGTCTGAAAATTTCTACGACTTCACCAGTCCAAATGTTTGGCCTCCAAACTCCCCAGACCTTAACCCCATGGATTATTTTGTATGGGGCGCAGTTGAAAAAGACACCAATCGCACTTCCAGTAATACAAAAGCCCAGTTAATGGATAAAATTAAAACAGTGTTTGCGGCCCTTCCCAGGGAGACTGTAGCATCAGCTTGTTCGAGGTTCCGAAGCAGAATTGAAGCTGTGATCGATGCTAATGGTGGTTATTTTGAGTAAATCTTGTTGATAGTATTGTAATTAACTCTGCCTGTAATGTTTTTTTGTCAATTCATTAAATTTAATAGATACAAAGAAGATTTTCTTTTTCCTTACGAAACTGTCAAATTTATCCCGAACACCCTGTATATATATATATATATATATATATATATATATATATAATTCCATATTTGGGAGCCTGTGTAGCTCAGTGGATGTGGCGTTTGCACACCAAGGAACTTGACCGCACGAAGGAAGACTTCGTTTTGAATCTAGTCAGCGACCAGACCCGTTTACCGACGGTTCGCGAATTAGTCGATCTCTGGCACGGGCAAGAGATTTTTCTCCCAGAAACTTGGGTTTTTCGTAAACTCAAGAAAAGCCGTAAACTCAAGAAAATCGACCATAGAACGTACACTATTTCAGACATTAAATATATTTTGTTAGGGTTTGGGACCACGAGATGGCGACACATCTTGAGCTGCCTCTTCACTGAGTGCTGCTTAATTAGTGATAGCCTTGGGCCAGCTATCTCTGATTGGCTACCAGTGGAGATTGGACTGCCCACTCAGCCTCCAGAGTTACATAGGGCTTAAACGGACTCTCCTACTCCATATACGGGAATAAAAAACCGTTCGCTGATTTTTTTTATTTTAATAAAAATAAATAAATGTAACTATTATATTATATAATAAAACAGAAATTACTCTTATTATTATTATTATCTAAATTGTCTCAGAAGATTCATCGTGGGGACCAGTTATTCACACACCTAGCCATTATTCACAAAGTACATCATACTCCACCTTAAGTTCATTCACTGATGAAGCATTAACAGCCACCTCTTGCAACTGACTCACCACCTTCCAAGCAGAAAACGTAGTCCTAACACCTTTGCTGACCACACTCAAACAATTTTCATAGATTACCACTCATTTGCTCCTATCTTCCTGCCATCTGTTGAAAACATCTTCAGTGTCAAACTTTTAAAACCCCTTAAATATCTTACATGCTTCTATCATGCTCTGTTATGCCACTCAGCTAGTTTTTTTCACTCCACATACCTTCAATCTCTTCTCATAGGAAGCATTCCATAGACATGCTACAATGTTTATACCCTCCTATTGATTCTCTCATGCACTTCATCTCTAAGGAATCCGGAGACAAGTTCTTTGTGCAGTAGTTCAGAAGTGGCCTCATTAAAGCATTATAAAAAGGAAGAATCACTTCTCTATCATTCCTTGTTAGTATTTCTACTACAATATGATGTGCATTTTCGGCAATCTATGCAATATGCCCTTAAATCCTGTTCACAAGCATCCCCAAATCCCAAGCCTGCAGTTTAATTCCATCAATATCATGCACAACTCATAATGTCTCATCCCCAAAGTGTACCCATATGTGTATACATTTGACCATACTGGAAGTATATTTAATCATTAGGATCTCCACATCACCTCCATTTACTATCTCATTTCCTCGTTTTGCATCATCAGCAAGCAACTAATTATTTCCTGTCAAATAATTTCCTATATCAGTGATGTACAAATTAAACAGAGCACCAAGTGCTGAGCGCTGTAGTATACACCTTTAGTCACCTGTCTTCTCCAGGACTCAACTTTTCCATAAAGCACTCTGACTTGTCCATCAGCCACCCTCTCTGGTTATTTGGATTTTTGATTTAGTTTGGTTATTTTCCATAAAGTACTCTGACTTGTCCATCAGTCACCCACTAATCCAAATCACCAGACACATATCCATCCTCTTATACTCCAACTCATCAGAGTTTCATGTGGAATCCTGTCCAATACTTTGGTAAACTCCAGCAGTATCACCGAGTAGCCATATCCCTTATCCAACTCAATTGTCACTTTATTATAAAAACTAAGCAGATTATTAAGGCAAGACCTACCCATCAGTAAACCATGTTGCTCCTTTATAAAATATCACGTTTCTATCCACCCAGTTCTGAATTCTTTTACTGATTTCTCCAATGGCTTAACTACTAATCATGAGATGTCGATTGGCCTATAATTTGATACTTCCATTGTGAAGCCTTCTTTATGCAGAGGGATTATTTTGCAATCTTTCCACTACATTGGCACATTCCCAGCACTGAGACTTAAGTTAAACTGATTGGTCAAAGTTCCCCAGAACATTTTCGTAATGCACGAGTAATGTGTCGTCTAACTTCATGGCTGTGTTCACATTGAGATTCTACTACGTTCTAAGCACCTCCATTTTCTTCAACGTGTGTTCTTCCATCAGTCAGAGTCACACCTGGCTTTGCAATATTATTACTTTCTAGATGGAACAGTCTTGCAAATTGATCATTCATCAATTATTTGATTTGCTTCTGTTACCTCCTCATAAGGACTTTTTAAAAGTTATCCTTCGATAGTTATTTATCCATTTTATAATTACATAGTGAAAGAACTCTCATAAATAGTTTTGGCCTTTCTCTCCATATCCTGTACTTTGTATTGTTCATGGGCATGCTCTGATCTTTTTCTCTATACTTCCTTCCCAACTTTTCTTTGTTTTCAACTCCTACTTTTAAAGATGCTCTTCATACATCTAATTCTTAACTGATTTATCCTTCTGATTCTAGGTGTACAGTCTGATACTTCTTTCTTTAAACATACTTGGACAACCTGCAATGCACCACCACCACCACCACATCTCTCTCTCTCTCCTCTAAATGCATATGTCATGGCGCTTCTGTAAGTTGTCTCCTCAAATTGTAATAATTACTTGCTTTGTAATTCCACCTATATCCTTTCTTAACAGAAAATTCTTCATGCCTGGCAATTTTCCGATTCAAGACTGCATGATCATTTTCCCCCAGGCAGAGGCAGGATTAATCTGTTGGTTACTTTTAAGTTCTTTGATGCTATAACTAGATCCAAACTTTCGATTGTCGTGTTACCTCAATTGCATAGTTAATTATTTTTAGGAGCTGTGTAAATTTCATTTCCTTCCCTCCCTTTGATCATTCTTCCTCTTAACATATAACACATATTCGAAATTCCCAACAATAACTATTCGACAGGCACTTGCTGAAAGAGACAATGGTCAGTTCTGTAAAAACGCCATAAAGTAGAAAGCATTGCATTATCGTGACTGCTCAGATACATCTCTGAGTTCATTATTCGTGGCGCTACAACCAGAGGTCGAGGCTAAATCAGGAAAAACAGGACCATACAATAAAACCGCCACCTCTGAGTTTTCATACACTGGTGTCCAAAATTCAGGGGACGACCTACATTTTTGCCTGTATACGAAAAACCTTTCATGCCTATATATTCTCGGTCTCCAGAAGTATCTCCACTGCTCGTGTACGATGTGCTGGCATTGTCATCCATAAAAACGAACTCTTCGCCTACGGCACCACGGATCAATCGAACATGACGTGAAAGAACTTCGTTGCAATATCGATCATCAGTCATAGTCCCCTTTCTCCAGCAGTTGCAGCTCGGTGCCTCCGTTAAGCAAAATGCCTCCCACATCATGATCCTCTTTATCCCTTTTAAGAACATTCTCGCGATGGTAAGCAGTATTACTTTCACGCCAGATCAAGTGCCGTCTAAAATTGGAGGAAAGACTAATACGACTCTCATCTGGAAAGAGTACATTAATCTATTGGTGTGTTGTCGAATTTTTATGGATACAACACCACTGAAAACGTACTCTACGATGAGCTGTGGATAATGGGATGCAGAAAACAGGCCTTCCGGCATATGGGCTTACTTATCGCAAATGTTTTGCTACCATGTGACCCGTTGTGTGGTATTCGAAAATTTGAATGTGTACTTGCTTTCTGCTGGAAATCACCAGTTATACAAATTGCCACAAGTTGATTTGTCTGAATTTGCTTTTGCAATCATCAGAAAAAATGTTCGTCACCGGACATCCGCGACACTCACACCCGACCATCTGCTCGGTAGAGGATGTGGCGCGATTTGTCGCTAACATTGCTTTCCAAGCTTCCATGCGCCACTGTGCAGTATGCAAGCGCCACACCATGCAAGAGATCGCAATATGCAAACCTCACTGTAATGTGTGGCTTGCATTTTGCAGTCCTACTATGGAAACTCATGTTGTGAGCCGCGGTTCTGAATGTTTTTGTGCAGACTCGTGTTCCAGTGGATGGATAGAACTGCGCATTCAAAGTATCGGGCAACGATTGGCGGTTTTTACATATTATCATTCGTAGCACCCCTACAGTCACGTTTGGTGAGTGTGGTGATAGCACTTACAGTTGAATATCTGCACTTCCATCTGATTATATCACTGATTGTTGATCTGGGATGGCACAATTTGTCAACAACTTGCAGAACAGAAAGGTCTGCAACATGGCATCCTCACCTGCCTCCTTTTTCAAACTCAGCCAGTTCCTTTCTGGCAGCCATTTTACCCAGACACAGTTGCACTGACTTGGTAGCATCATATTCCTTCAATTTATACCGGCTACAAACACCTGACTCGTTACATGATACGATGCACCCTGCCCATAGGGGGTGTTTATTGACTTCTTTCCAAGCAGTGCACATTATTCCTTATACTCTTGGATTATAAAGGAACAATGGATATATTTATCCTCTTGTCATCTGCTCATACAGATATTCACAAAGGTTTGTCCGCTGCATTTATCTCTCTCTTCCTGATCCACTTCTACTCTTTTTGGTTTCACTTTTTCTTATATCATTAGCAATTCCCCCCATTCCTTTCTTTCTGTATAACTTTTGCATACTATTCCTGTGAGTATATTATTCTCAGTCGACCAAGTGTCACTAATGCTATAAATTTTGGTTAACTTGAGTTAAACCAATGTCCAAACTTCCTCTCCCTTATTCCAACTACTTCTGTCATTAGTATACATATACTTCAATAACCCCTTCATCCTGCAACCTTCCTTACACCTTATGTTAATTAGCCAACTGCAGATGAGAAACCCTAGATCTATATTCGCTATCGTGTGGTCACATTCCCTCTTACTAAGTTCATGTTTCCAGGACTTACATGCACTTGCTTCTTCCCTCCCCTAACCAAACATTCTAGTTTCCCTGTCTGTACTTCCAATCCTGACTCCAATTAGATTGAAATGCAAGCCATCAACTTATAGTATTATTATAATTATTATTATGTGACACCTCCAGGGAGTCCAAAGACTCATCGAGGCAAAGTGTGCCACCAACATCGAACGATTAATTCCTTCCAACTACTAACCGTGCTCAGACTTGCTTAACTTTTGGCGAGCCATTAGTAGCAGAGGTTCTACCGATCGACCAACCTTTGCTGGCGAAGGTTGGTAAATATAAATCATTCCTTCCCTCCACATCATTTTTTTGCACACTTTTTGCACATTGGCTAATCCCTCCCTTAATTCGTCTTCTTTCACACAATCTGCGCCATGGCGTTTTGGCTATCAAAGCGCTCATTCAAGTCGCCTCTATCATACTGTGGCAACATACAAGGGTTACTTTCTCACTCTTCTAGCCAATCAGAGATAGCTGCCCAAGACTATCACAAATTTTACATGGCATCGGTGAAGAGAGGCGACTGACAAGTGTCACCATCTCGTGGTCCCTAATCCTAACACTATGTTCACTGTCTGAAAACAGCGTCGGTTCTACGTTAGCCCGCCCATGCCAGAGATCGACTAACTCGGGAACCCGTCGAAAAGAGGTTCGATTCTAGTCGCCGACTGGAATCGAACCTACGACGCTCTCGCTTCGGGTAGCTTAACGCCGTGGAAGGCACATAACATCTCCACTGAGCTAACAGGGGCATAGTATTCTCCCATCTGATGTTACGAGGGGGGTCTGAAAAGTTATTTGCCTAACAATGAAAAAACGAATTTATAATTTCAAAATTATTCTTACTTTTCAACATAAGCTCCCTTAAGACTAATACATTTATTCCAGAGATGCTCCAGCGCCATTATCCCGTCCCTGTAGTGGTTCTCACAAAGATCTGCAAAATACCCTCTACAGCTGCAATCACCTCTTGATTCGAAGAAAAACGCTGACCAGTGAGGAAGAGTTTTAGTTTTGGGAAGAGATAGAAGTCAGCGGGAACCAAATCTGGGGAATAGTGTGGATGTTCCAACAATTCATGGTGCAGATCCCTTAATTTTCCTATTGCCAAAACACCTTTGTGGGCAAATGCATTGTCCTGATGAAAGATGATTTTTTTCTTCTGCAAACCGGGTCTTTTCTCACGAATTTTTTCGTCTAGTCTGGTTAAAAGATCGGAATAATATTCCCCTGTTATTGTTTTACCCTTTTCAAGATAATTAACAAACAAAATGCCTTTAGCATCCCAAAACACTGATGCCATGACCTTTCCTGCTGATGGAAACGACTTTGTCTTCTTTGGTGCTGAAAACCGGCTTCTGTCCATTGTTCTGACTGCTGTTTGGATTCTGGTGTTTAATGGTGAATCCACATCTCATCTATAGTAATAAATCAGTGCACAAATTCAGTTTTATTCTTGTTTAAACGCTCCAAGCACTGTTCAGAGATTTTCATGCGAGTGTGTTTTTGATCTGCTGCGAGCACGTGCAGCACCAACACTTTTGCTTTAGAGAACTGTATAAAATAAACTACTTTATGGAATGACTTGCAATTTTCCATGGATGATTATGACAATGTACCAACTTAGAGGGAAAAAATCGTGCCGATAGTGCTGCCATCTTTGGTTGAGGGCGAGAACTTCTCAGACCACCCTCATATTTGGTTTCCTAGGTAGGTAAATTATATTACTTGTAATTATAATTACTGTAAATTATATTATGATTTGGTCTCCATCCCTGGACCATTAGTTTTGTTTTTCTCTTTTTCTCTCATTGATTTGCATCTTTCCTTTAGGAGTTTATTCATAGGATTAGGGACCACGAGATGGCGGCTCTTGTTGTGCCACCTCTTCACTGCTTGCCGCTTAATTAGGGATAGCCTTGGGCCAACAATCTCTGATTGGGTACCAGTAAACTGCCCACTCAGTCTCCAAATTTAGGTAGGACTAAAACGGCCTCGTCTACTCCCTATACGGGAACAAAAGGGCGTTAGCTGTACGACTGTGGGGTAATAGGCGTAGCATTCGGTGACATTCACATGCATGTTTGTTTGTCAACAAGTCTCATTGTGCAATTTTGCAATTTTCCATTTTGAAAATTGCTCATATCACAATACTAGATACTGCGTATCAGTCAAAACTTTTTTCGGCTTGTTTTTTTATTGAATATTGTTATTGTTATTTCCTTTCCTTTATCAATTGCACTAGTGCAGTATCTAATTCTTTGCAGTATCTCTTCTGTTATATTCTTCGACCTATTAGTGTTAGTATGCTGATATATTAGTTTACTTTTCTAATTCTTCTTCCATTTGTGCTTCATAATGCAGTCATTCGAAACCAAACCGGACGGAATAGGGTGGCTAATTCTTACTTCATAGTGTCCTATGTCCTATGAGAATCCTCACGTCTTACACAGGATTGGAACATAGCTCTTTCCAACCAAAGGACATCGTTGAAGCCGACTAAGCTATGGGCTGTATGCACCTAAGAAGTTTTTAAAAAATTGTAAATAGCAAACGGAGAAATTTCCTGAAAATGAAAATGTTCCCTCATAAGATCAGGGGAATTTAATCTAATTAGCTATATTGATTTCATTATTATTTCAATAGTGTGATGTTTTGGAAATTTATTACATGACTTGTTCTGATATACATTCTTTGTGTCGTGTAATGTAGACATTTTTTAATCACACTGTATCAAGACAATCTTTTGCTGCACTGTCTACTGTATGACAAAAACTCTCCTACGAAATAGATCATTTGCCCTTCCTTGGCCTGACCAATCTCAGATGGAGTAAAGTTATTTAACAGCTGACATCGTACACTAAATTAATGGTTTCAAGTTACAGCAATTTGTACCACTTATATTAAGTAAATAAATCCTTGTCTTTACACACACACACACACACACACACACACACATGCGCGCCCGTATGAGTATTTCAGTTCACGATTTCACATTATCCAATGCATTCAATTCTTTTAATATTTTTTTAATTTTATGAATGAAATAAAATTAAACAAGGCAGTTACTATATTTTGGACAAGAAATCCATGACGTAGCCAGATATCGACTAGCTGAGGAACCTGTCAAAGAAATACTTGAAACAAGTTACTTCACCCATTAAATTTTTTTTTCTAAGTTCCTCTAACCAATAATGATCTTTACTGGGAGGGAGGTCTACTGCTATGGAATGGAATTTTTATCATCATCATCAAATTCCTGCCATGTGCCCTCAAGGAGGTGTACAGGAGATATGGTAGTGCTACATGAAAAAAATTACATCATTACTAACTTCTTATCTACAATTTTCCTCCAAATCAATCTGTTACCTGTCAAGACTCCAACATTATCAGACATATTTCTGTCATCTAAGGCACTTTTTACCATATCAATCCACCTATATCGTGGTCTTCCTCTGGGTTGTTTTCCTCCCAACCTGTTGGAGAACACTTGTTTGGCTAATCTTTCCTCGCGTATACTGCTTAAGTGACCATACCATCTGAGATTAGCTCTGCTAATGCATTCCTGGATACTGATAATGTCGAGTTCTTTCCACTAAATGGAATTTTTATGTTTCATAAAATTTCCATTTTTATGGAACAACCAGTCCACTGTTAACGTCATCGTTAACAGTGGGTTGGTTGTTCAAAAGGTCTAATTCTTTTCTCTTTTAATCTTGATCATCTCTTAAAATAAGAAGACTTTATCCTTTACCATGGTAATAATGCAGACTATTTTTGTCGAAGGTGGAGAATAGAAACTAACAGGATCTCAGCATGTATTGATAAGTCTGATGTAAACTCCATATGATGTGCCATAATCTGCTTTGATTAATATGCTTATCTATTTCAAAACGAACGTGATTTTCGGAGGGTCACTGTTAGAAAATTCTGGTAGTTAATTTATTTTTCTATGACTTCCACTACAAAAGGTTGTAAGTTTATAGTACATTAGTATCGTGGGTAGGGTAAGGATTTTTTTTTTTTCGATCTTTATTCATTTATTTATTTATTTATAATTTTTTTTTTGTAAAATTATTTTTAAGTAATATGGAAATCCTGCTCTAGATACTAAACATGGAACATTTACAAGCCACTTCAGGCCTGCAACAAGCAGATTTGTTCTCCTACTGGGAGATGAAATCCATCACCACCTAAAGACAATCATAAACATCCATGCCTAATGCGTGATTTGAACCCTCAGCCTGTCAGTTGAAGAGTGGATATGCTGACCATTGGGCCTACCAGGCTGGCATATAACGAAATAATATGGACAGTCTTAGAATAAACAGCCTCTGATAAGGCTGCTTAAAGCTGCGTGGCTGAGCGAATTGATAACTCTTAGATTGTTCTACCAATAGGCTGTTGTGGGATCAAATCAATGATCAAATATCAATTCCACCTCTCTGCTCTGGCGAAAGGTGAATTTCATGGACTCAGCGTGCCTCCTACCTTGCTTACTTGAAGCCTCAACTGATTTGAAAGCAGTTCAGTGTTTGATTTTTCACTGAAGGGCTCATATTATTATTCAGCTTAGATATAGTACTAATATTAATATACAATAGGCCCCAGTCTCTATGGGGCGGATTCATATAAATAAAACATAATTCTTCTAGTGTCTTTTATTCCTGAATTTTATTCCTTTTTATTATTATTAATAATAATTTGTGTGTGTGTGTGTGTGTGTGTGAGTTGATTTATTTCTAACCTAGCCAGAGTTATTTGACTTACTTGCGCTATTTCCTTATTATTTTTTTAAAGATTGTATTCTGATTTATTTATTTTTATTTATTTATTTATTATTATTATTTATTATTATCATTATTATTATTTTTATTATTTTTTGCTGAATAGGTTGTTTAAACGACTGACTTTTAAAATTTGAAACTATTATCAATCAAATTTCTGATTCTACCATGTGATCTTTCTCAAGTATATATTCATCATTTTTGGTTGTTGATTATAAGATAACTTTCTCACAAAACACAATCAGCTTTACACCTCTATTCATAGGGATAAGCCCACAGTTGCAGTTTATCGGGGACAATCCTCTTCCAGTGAATTCAACTTTTGCATTTAAACATTTAAATCTTCCATAACAACTAGAATACATCTTTCTTTATTTGTTTTATAACGTTTGCAGTTCAACCTCATTATCACAATGGCTGTCAGAGAATATATCTTGAGGATATCCATGTCAAAAGTTTTCCAATAACTATATACGATATAAACAACATTATCATATATATCAACATTATCATCCGTCCTTATCGAATAGTTCATCTTATCTTACAACACTGCACAACAAAATTTACATTTTGTTATCCGCTTATCCTAAGAAGCTAGAAATAATGATGTAGTGACGACACACTTGCTGGTTATATTGATTTAGTTTACCACGACAATTATTTTATTAAAATTGGACAAATGGTTTGCTTAGCATTTAAGGGTGTGATGTTATAGAATGTTTGTAATACTGAGTTTCGAAAATTTTCTAAAGAGATATATAAAATTTCATGAGAGTGAGTTACAGACTTAGAAAACAGGAATAAATACTTGTTAAAAAACGTTTAATTTTCTTGACCAAAAAGCTCTGGAATGACTTTTAATGGGATTATATTGATCAAGTGCATATAATAAACAACTAAGTTATACCAACTAGTTTCACCAACTAAGGCTGTTGGCATCTTCAGGGTACATAACTGATGTAAGGCACTAAAAAGTAAAAAACTGTTACAAATTATAATCAACCGATTCCAGTTATATTAAACAAAGAACAGAGCGCGTACAATACATGCATAGAGCGTGCATGATCTCACTTGTTGTTATTTAGGAATAGTTTGGCACTGTAATTCAGTTCGGGCGAATTGAGAGATCTAATAAGGATCTTCCAGATCATGGGTAAGATTAGTCCTTGGTTCCTGTTAAGGTTTTGTACACAGTGGGCAACTGTTGTAGCTTCTTTAAAAATTCGGGAGCGGAAGTCCTCCTCTATAAGGAATTGTGCTTCTATCCCACTCTATGGAATGGTTCGTTCTTGAGAAATGAAAAGCTAACCCCAATTTTTCTTGTCTGTTATTATTGACGTCACCTATGTGTTCTTTTTGCCTAATTAATTATTGTTAATTTTTTACAGTTTTTTATTTTTTAGTGCCTTACATCAGTTATGTACCCTGAAGATGCCAACAGCCTTAGTTGGTGAAACTAGTTGGTATAACTTAGTTGTTTATTATATGCACTTGATCAATATAATCCCATTAAAAGTCATTCCAGGAATAAATACTATTGTAATCTATTTCAGATAATGTGCAGAGTAGCATAACCTTTCAATTCCAATAGTTTTCAAACTAAAAAACGGGACTCGTTAAGAATATCAGCTCACACGGAACTTTGAAAACATTTTATTTTTTTATTATTTTTTTTATTTTGCTCAAACACCAACAGAGCACGTTAGTCCTTATCAAAAGTGCGTGACTCGTTTTATTTTTATTTCATTTATTTTTCTTTCGGATTCCTATGTCAATAAATAATTCGATTTTTTTTTTTTTTTTTTTTTAATAATTACGCGCAAGTAACTGTTCGCAATAGTGATTGAAATAAATGAGTATCGATCCCAGTCTATCACTCTTGTTTGTGTAATGAAAAATTAAAAAAAAATTAAGAAACCATGACAGGGCTAATGAATATTAATTAATTCCAATAGGCCCATTTTATTTGGCGTAAATGTAAATGTCTTAACGTAAACTAGCACACGTCTAAATTACATGAACGACTGATGCATGAATTAAAAAAAAAAGCAAGAAAAACGTAATGATTGATATTTAATTGACTTTCAGCAACTGAAACAGAGGGTACTTGTTCTATATATACAGCGAAGTTCTATACATACATCACTATATGCAGCGAAGGATATTATTTTCTTTCAATAACATAAATTTCTCCTTTTTTACATCTAAGACTCATGAATTTTTTTTTTTTTTTTTTTTTTTTTTTTTTTTAACATTCAGTTCAAACTTTTTTTATCCTCCACTTTATTTTTACAGATTTTTAACCTATTGCAACTTTACGGTCCTGAATTTTGAAAACAAATTTTTTAAAAAGAAAAAAGAAACGACGGCTTGTGTAGCTCAGTGGAAGTGACGCTTGTACATAGAATGCTTATTCTAATTGACATTTTGATTTACATTTCTTGAGGCTGCTTCTACTGAGTTTATTTGTATCAACACCAGCAGCTGTGTACATTTAAAAATAAATATATATACAGCTATTTACAATTTGTACATAGGCTGCTAATTCTATTAGGCATTTTCATTTACTCGTTACAATATACTTATGACACCTGTTTTACAATCATTGTTTAAATAAGATACAACATCACATGCTCAATTTCTATTTTCCTTATTGTCCTATTGAATTGCTTGAGCTGTTATTTTTGTTGGTATATGTTACATAGTGATTTCAGTCTATTTATAAGTTCCATTATCAGATCAGTCTATTCTCGTTTATATATATATATATATATATATATATATATATATATATATATATATATATATATATATATATATATATATATATATATATATATATATATATATATATATATACATCCATATACATACATATACATGTTAGCATTGACATTTTCCATATGTACAATTCGTTTTACATATATCTTCATTCTATATCTTTGTTCACATATTTTGGATGATTATTTTATTAACTTAATTTAAATGCACATCTTATTCTTAAAATACACATTGCTTATGTTTTTATTTACATTGATATATGCATATATTTTGGTAGTATCTCTATATCTCATGCAGATTTTATTTTTTTGTAGGCACTCTTATTTTACAAAAAAGAATTCCATCTTGCTTTAACATTATATTGTTTGCTTAACTTAAGAGGTAAATCTGTAGTTTCTTATATACAAAGTTTTCTGAGTTGCAGAATTAGTTACAGGTCTATAAATGGATAATATATCCTATTAACATTTTGGGTTATTATCATGTTATGAACTTATGTTATCTGCATTTCTTACAATTGACATATCTACCGTCCTTGTGTCTGTATATACAAGAACATATACGTATGTAAAGAAAAACATAAGCATGGTAATATATCTTAATCTACATATTTATTACTAGAGTAGTATTGGCTTCTTAAGGAGTAATTTGCTATTTACCTTTTTTTTTTTTTTCCTTACACAATTAGATATACATATATATAACATTCTTATCCCTTATATATAGGCGTACCTATATATTATTATTAATATTTTTATTATTTTTTTAAACTTTTACTTATTTATTTATTTTAATTATTATTTTATATACATATATACTTTTTTTTTAATTTAATTTTTTTTTTTTTATTAGATTTGATATCTTGTTGTCATTATTCCTCTCATTGTGGCGAATGGGCCTACGTTACCAGCACCTTTGTCTGGGATTATGCTTTTTGTTCAGATAGTGGGTTATCATTATTGTTTACCACTAACTACGGGGGTTTCATTATCGGTATAAGTTTTATTTTTCCTTCTTCTTCTCCTTCTTCAATTAGGCCGAGTTTCCTCCATTGCTGTGTTGTTATGCTTTTGTTTTGTGTAGTGTTTATGATAATTTCCTTTAAATAATTGTTAATTTTTCCTAGTATGTCTGGTCTGGTGTCTCTTCCGTGTATTTTGTCACATCTGTGGGACCATATTGCATACATTGTTATTACTCTGATTATTAGTTCTGTTTTTTTTTTCATTGTTTGGTCTTCCAGCCAAAATAATGTGTTTTCAGAGAATGGTTGTGTCTTATGTAGGAATTTCTGTATAGTGTTCCATACTGTGGACGTTTTGCTACAGAACATCATAATATGATATATTGTTTCTGGGTCGGGACAGAAATGACACTTCGCTGAGCCTTGTAGTGGGATTTTTTTTGCTACACACCACATTTTTGTGGGGAGACAGGCATGATGTACTTTATAGAAGAATGTTTTGTATTTTTGTGGTATTGGAAGTCGGAAAACTTTGCTAAGCACCGGACTTAGCCTAATTTCTCCTTTTCTTATTTCCCTGTGTTGGGGAGGTGGGAATGTCACTTGACTTAATGTTTTATATAGTTTTCTTGGTTTGATTGTCAGTAAGGTTTCGGTATCTGAGTATTTCATTATATATGTGTACCCTTCGGCTATTTCTTTGAACATTCTCGGACTTGGTTTTTTTATATCTGGAAGTGAACTTATAAACCAATGCGGCAAGCACTTTTGTAAGAATGTTGCCGCATAGGCATGATAGGTTTTTGTGTGTGTGCTCGGGCTGCTGTTATTGCCCTGCCGATGAGAGTTTTCAGATGGATGTTTAGCAATGCCAAACCTCCAGCTTCAACTTCATGGAAGAGTGTTGATCTGCGCATGGGTTCATACTGAGAGCCCCAGATGTATGTAGCGCAGAGCCTGTGTATTTTTTCGGCCCACCTTCCGTGATACGGGGTGTTGTGTATCTTGTACCACAGGCGAGATGTTAGGTAGATGTTACAAACCCGGGCCCTTCCTCTGACGGACAGCTGTCTAGGGCGCATTGCATTAATTTTCTTCTTTATGCCGTCATGGAGTTCTTTCCACTGTTCTTCGTGTGATTCTGAGCTTCCGATGTTGATGTCCAGAACCGGTATGTAATTATTCACCTGTATTCCTGAAGGAATCCTTGGTTGGTTTGCCCACTTTCCAATTATTTTGCAGTGGGATTTTGCCAGATTCACATTCAGTGCTGAGGATTTGCTGAAGTCTTTTATTATTTTGAGTGTTGTCCAAAGATTTTTGTGTTCCTAGTGTTAAAGTGACGTCATCAGCATATGCCAAAATTTTGGCGTCACTTTCTCCGTGTATATGTGTTCCTTTGATATTGTTGTTTGTGCTAATGGCTATAATGAGTGGTTCTAGGGCCAGAACAAATAGAGCCATGGATAGTGGGTCTCCTTGCCGGATGGAACATTTTATTGGGAAAGAGGCTGAGAGATTTTTATTAATGATCAGCCTACTTTCTGCGTTTCTGTACAAAAGCTTAATCGTTTCTTTCCAGTTTACTCCAACTCCTATTCGGTCTAGTGTTTCAAACAGGTATTGGTGGCTAACTGTGTCAAATGCCTTTTGAATATCTAGACCCATTACAATACATGGATTTTCTGTGAGGCTGTAATAATCGCAAATGCATTGGAGGTGCATTATTGTGCCAAGAATATTTCTTCCTTTCACTGCACATGATTGTGCTGGTGAGATAAGTTTATGGAGGTACTTTTGTATTCGGTTTGTAAGTATTTTAGATATTATTTTGTAATCAGTATTCAGTAGGGTTATGCCTCTCCAGTTTTTTATGTCTTGTAACTTCTGTTGATCCCCAACCTTTGGTAGTAGTACAATGTGTCCTGTGTTGAATTTTGCTGGCGTTGTCTGTGTTGTAATCATCGTGTTGATCATTTTAATAAAAATATGTTCAAATTTTGGGAAGTATTCTTTATAGAATTCGCCTGTTAGTCCATCTTCACCTGGTGATTTGTTATCCGGGAGCTGTTTCACTATAAGACGGCATTCTGCTACGGTGATTGGTGCGTCGATCTCTTCAGCCTCCTGCTGGGTGATTTTGGGGAGGAGTGAAAGGAATCTTTCTCTTTCTTCCTGACTGCTGGGTTTTTCTTGAAATAGTGAAGAAAAGTATTTTTGAACATCTCGAATTATTTCGGAGTCTTTGTTTAGAGTTTGGCCTTCGTATGTTATGGTTTTTATTCTCTGTTTTGCGTTCCGTTGTTTCTCAAACAGCCATGCTGTCGAGGTCTTCCCTTCATCATTTTCAATTATTTTGAGACCAGCACGTAGCCACGCTCCTTCTATTTCCTGAAACTGTTTCGCTGTTATGCGGTTTTTAATTTCTTCTATTTCTGTTCTGATGTTTTTATTATTTCTGTCATGGTGGTGATACAATTTTGATAATTTCTTCGTGTCAGCGTTCTGTTTGTTCCTTTGTTGCTGCTTTTTTATTCTACTAATTTTGATTGCTGTTTGTTTTGTCATGTGTTTAAATTTCTCCCAGGCTGTTACAGCATTTTCTATGGATTCTATTTCCTCAACTATTTTCTCTATGTTATTGTTGAATTCATCGTCATCTTTAAGGTGTTTATTAAATTTCCATAGGGGGAAATTTCTGTTTGTAAACTTATCAGCTGTTTCTGTTTGTTGATATTGTAGTTCAGCCATCACCATATGGTAATCGCTGAACATGACAGGTGTGTGTTGTACAGTTTTGACCTTTATATTTCTGAATGTTTGGATGTATATGCGGTCTATTCTAGAGGCGTTTCCAGGTGCAAAATATGTGAATTCCTTCGTTTGGGGATGCAAGATTCTGAAGGCATCTGATAGGCCACAGTGGGTGAAAACTCTTGTGAAATTTTTCTGCGGAAGTAAGTTTGGGTGTTCTTGATCCTTTTGTGGTTGTTCTGTAAAGTTCATATCTCCTGCTATTATTGGGTTATTTTTTTGTTGAATATAGTGTCGCACTTCCTCCCAGAAGGTGGTCTTATGATTATGTGTGGCTGGTCCATATATGTTAATTATGTTGTGTATTTTTTTCTGCCAAAGGAGCTCGACCTCCAGAACTCTATGCCTGATTACGACATTATGGGATAATATTTGGAGGTTACCCGATTTTTTTTATTAGTGTAGTAACTCCACCTATTCCATTGGTCTGAGCCTCTCGGCAACGATATGGTACATTGTTTGTTTGTATTTGAAGTTGTTTGATGGGTCAGTGTTGTTGTGTAGTCTAGCGTCTTGTATCATAAGTACATCGGGTCTGTGTTGAAAGATTAGATTAACTGTTAGTTGAATCGATGTTTTATTATTTAGCCCGTTTACATTTAGTGTGATGATTTTTAGATTGTGAGTCATAGTTAGAAAGTTGAAAGTTTTCTAGAGCCTTTTCTTTCCGCACTCTTAGCTATTTTTTTTTTTCTTTGGGTTTTGACTTCTGGCTTTTGGTGATGTTAGGCGTAAACTTCATTTTTGCTCTCTTTACTGGGATCTGTTTAGTATTCCATTCTGATTTCTCTACTTCGTTTTCTAAATCCGTTTTAACTGCCCACTCAGTCTCCAAAAGTTAGATAGGGCTAAAATGGCCTCGCCTACTCCCCGTATACGGGAAGAAAAAGGCGTTAGCTGATTTTTTTTTTACTTTTTTCTGTAATTTGTGTTACCGAGATGGTTTGAATTATTTCAATGTTTGGAAGTTCTTCATCTTCAACCGGGCAATTATTATTTAATTCTTCATTTGTGTTATTCGGAGTGATTTTTTTTTTCTCTGTAGTTTCAGGTTTTGTTACTTTTTCTGAATTTGAAACTGACCTTTGGCTGTTAGTCTCCTCACCCGCCCAGATAATCCCTTCCTTTGCCTTTAGCAGAGAGTTATTCTCATTACATTCCTCGTGCGCGTAGGTGTTAAGCCCTGGGGTGATGCTCTCATTGACCCGATTCTCTGCCTCATATTCAATACTTGAGGTTATTTCCTGGAAGTCTTCTGCTTTTTCAAGCTCATCGCATGTGTTCGGTTGACTGCCCGAAGGGCGCGCGGCCAACATGGAGGCATATGTCTGCCCTGGACATTGTTTAATATCGTGTCCGATTCTCTTGCATCGCTCACATTTCGATGCTGTACATTCTCTTCTTAGATGACCTACCTGTCTGCATCTGAGCATACAGGAGGTCTTCCTGGAATGATCACTAAGCCTGGCATTTTAGAAACTTTTATAATGTACGGGATATTTTCTATTCTGGCATCGTCATTCAATGTAATAGTTAATTTTTTTTTGTTAGATAATACATGCGCCCATTCTTTATCTTTTATATTGGATACATTTTCAATACATTCTATTTTACCAAATGATTCAAAGTACATGCCAACTAATCGATTTGATATTTGGGGGGGCAACCAATGAATTAAAATATCTAATTTTCTAGATCTCACAATGGGGATAATTTAACATGTATGGTTATTAACATTAAGTGATTTTAATTTAGCAAATTTTTCTTTCAAAGAAACATGTTTAAATGAAATTATGAAAATATAACTGAACTTTAAGGAGCCAAGGTGCCATACATCGGAACCTCTTACCTTGCCTTTCAAACTTTCGATGATATCCAGTTCTGTATATGGGGCGCCAGAAGGATCACACTTTAGGATGCAGGCCTTGCTCCAATCTAGTTCATCTGGGAGATTCAACGATGAGAACATCTGAATTGAAATCCTTCGTTGTACTGGCAGCGGGTGACTGAGACGGTCGCTGATGCCTGTTCCATTGTGTTATGTAGATTTGTTACTGTAGAGATTGGGGATGTATCCTTCAGAGATCCAGTAGCCTTGGTACTTGAAGAAGTATTGCCAGATGAAACATTTCCTTCCGGTAGTTGTTGAAAGCTAGTAGCCTTAATAGGTGAGCTTGTACTAGCAAGTGAAGATTTTTCCGCGATCGGCGACATGCTGTATGAAAACAGACGGTATGTTAAGGGCAACGTGCCCGCACTGGTAAAGGCTTAAGCAGCACTAATCCTCTTACAATCGAACACTAAGGAGCACACAAAAACACGTCTGCTCTGGTCTGAATCACTTCGCATATTGTAAATAGTTGTATATATATTTATTTTGATTGTACATAGATGCTTTAGTGTTAATAAAAATATACTCAGTGGAAGTGACGCTTGCATCCTCTGCTCTTGGCTTCTCGAAGTTAGACCTAGGTTCAAGTCCAGTCGCCGACTGGAGGAACTTTTTCTAAGCCTATCTTCGACCGGTTCCCGAGATTTTTCCTCCCGGAAACTCGGGTTTTTAGTCCTGTAAACTCAAGAAAATCGACCGTAGTACCCACATTATTTCAGACAGTAACATATCTTGTTAGGGTGAGATAACAAGCGATGGCAGTACTTGTTTGCCAGCTTCTTCATCGGTGGCTGCTATAATTAGTGATAGACATGGGCCAGCTATCTCTGATTGGCTACCGTTGGAGATTGAACTGCCCACTCAGTCTCCAAAAAGCTAGATAGGGTATAAAGGCCTCGCCTACTCCGATATTTCACGATGCATGTTTGGTAATCATGATTCTCATTTCAATAAAGAAAATCAGTGGACTACTGAACTTGACAAATAGACTTTATTATGCAATTACAAACTATGTATATAATCTTTCTTTTATGTTCTGGTTGATTACTTATTTACATCTATTTACTTTTTGTTTTCGGAACTGCCTTTTTTTGTTTTGTTCTTAATCAAAACTGCATGTTGAAAATGTTAAACATTAATCCAACTTAATCATATCTAATTATAATATCTATTATGCAAAATCCATTTCTTAAAATTATCTTGACATAAATAGGCTATACTTCGCACTAACAATGAGGGGAAAAAGTTAACAACATGAAAGAGAAAATCCACATAATCAGTACTTATTTGTTTAAAAAGGTCAGAGTTCATACTCGCTGTTGTTCCAAAGGTGAAACTTGAACTAACAAATGCAGGAAATAAAGTAAATAAAAGTAACGTAAAGGAAATAAAGCAAACAACACTAAGAACATTTTGTGGAAAAGAAAAGATAGCGATCAACTTAACCATATGAGAAAATCTAGAAAGAAGAAAATCCACAAAAGGAACTTTTCCAAGCTTTCTGTGGAGATTCCATAATTAGTCCATCTTTGATGCAAACAAGTAGAGCTTATTACGTTATTTTCATTAATTATTATGATACCTAAATAAAAATTCAGTCAGTGGAATGTCCTGTAATTCATTGAGGACCAAAAGGATCAGGCGTCAGCCTTTCGCCCAAATGTGTATGCTTGCTATCTTTTGGGACAGCCATGGTTCCATTAACAAGGAGTATATGGTAAAAGAGACAACAATAAATTGGCAAAGTTATGTGAGAGCTTTGAGAGAGTCGAATTATAGATTAATTGATTGGGAACGTGTCAAGGAAAACCCATTGCTTTTACCATATGACAATGCGAAGCTACTCATGAGCACGTTCATTTAAAAGGCTATCGAAGAGATCGGATTTGAAACTGTGAAATTAAAGTAGAGACTTGAAACTATCCTTTTTTTTATTTCACTGAAGCAATCTAGCAGGAATAATATCTGGTATACTTCGCCTTAAATGAATTCATTGTCTCTAAACTATCTCATCCGGCAACCATTCCACTCACCAATCACTCTCCATGCAAAAAAAAAAAAAAAAAAAAATCATGCGCACGCTTTTAAAAATCAAGGCTTTATATAATATTCCATGAATATCTTCTTACACCTGTTTCTTTCTCTCATTCCTTTGAAAATATTTTGTCAATAAAAATGACCTTGGAAACCAAACTCGACTGAAACGAACTTCTTCTTGTGTACTCGTACATCCTAAATCTCAAATTTTTATTAAATCCTATGTAGCCAGAGAGGAGTTATTGCTATACATAATTTCGACACATTTTTCTACTGCAAGTAGTCCTAAATGAAATAAATGACACAAATTTTCATGTAAATACCAGATGCCAAATTTGAGTAAGTCCAACCAGAGTGTCAGAATTAACTTGCATACTTTTTACGACTCATGAAAGGTGTTTATGTATTAACTCATACATACATCGTCATACAGTTGGTTACTTATTTCTTTCCCGATAACATTACAGGGAGAAGAAAAAATCGAGACAGTCATATATTGTACATGTACACTTTTTTTAGCTGTGTGTGTGCACGCACGCACGCAGAGAGTGAGAGAGAGAGAGAGACAGCGTGTTTCACATTTGCTCTATACATGTCCCTAATATCGAGACAATCATATACTGTACATGTACAATATACGAATTAATATACAGTATACCAATGTCCTAATATATATCCATATAAACTATGATGAAATATTGTTTTATTATCTGGCTCTCGCAATGTGCCTCGTAACTCAAAAATTAACCAGTGAGTCATTACTATTTATTTATTAGTCTCTCGTAAAGTGTTAGGTTTAGCAATAGCAGATAAGATAAAAACTGAAAAGTTAACTCCATAAAGCGAAACGACACACACACCTATACGAGTTTATTATTTATTTTGTATCGCTGGGCTGACAAGAAATACTTTTAGCCTAGTCTGATAATTAAATTTTTTTTAAAAAAGTTACGTACTAGCTGAGTTTTATATTCAATGAGTAAATGCTTTCTTACAAAATATATTAAAAATGCAATACGTCGAAAAACGTCAGACTGTCTGTGACCTGGTATTAGAGCCCGAACTGTTCGACGGAGCTAATGAAATATTGAGGACATTTACCAAAAATTAATCACGAAAACATAGGATTTGAACTAGATAACTCATTTAAACAGCTACATTGCAAGAAGACAAATAATTAGCTATTATACTGTTGCGTCATGGCATATACGTGATAAGCATGAGCGAGATATATTTTTAAAAAAGTGAAGTAACAGGGAACCTTGCTTTTAGTGCCTTTAGAATGAAAAGAACTTTATCCTTCCCATCCTCGTTTTGTACTAAGTTGTTTTTAAACTTACTAACTGCGAGAAAATACTATGGGTGTTCCAGAATGCACTGCGAGTAAACAAAATGAACTATATACATAAGTAACCCCTGTCAATTCATAATTTATTCATTGAGGCCATTGCTGTTAGTGAAATACAGACACGTAACAGGCATGACTGGCTGAAAATGCACGCACACACACACACACACATTACTCATTAACGTATTAATTATTCATTAACGTATGAGCCATTGCCATCACGATAAGTGTTCTAGTTATACTTTTTTTTAGCTCTTGTCACTCTATTGTTGGTCTTGTTAGTATTTATTAACTGTTGAGACATTTTTCAAGTTGATAAACATATTATTATTGGTTTCAGATTGACATGGAATGCCGACGCTGCACCTGCTCAAATTATGATGACGTCATCATCCTTTTACGAACAAAATTTCTGCGTGGAATAATTAGTAATTACAATAAAATATATAAATAACAAATAAAGAAAGAAAACAATTATTAATAAACGTTTGTTTATAATTATATACGTGCAAAAGAAATAATAAATGGAATATTAAAAAAATAAATAAAACTTTGAAAGTGACGACAGCTAATGACTTTAATGTAGCGTGCAACTACTGTCTATTCCAGGACGCAATCTGTGGAGAGATTTCAAAAACTCCACCAGGAAATCAAACTGTAATATCCTTAGATATCAGCTTGCTATCTTACGAGGAAAATATGTTCCATATGTATGTTCCCACAAGAAAGAAACAGATAAGAACAAGACCCTGCATTACAGTCATGCTATACATAACGAACATTGGACAAATTCTGCAATAGAAAATAGTAACTACCGTAAAAAAAAAATAATAATAAACAGGAACTTGAAATTAAAAATCTTAAATCCAGAATGCGAAAAAGAAATGTAAGTTTGTTTAAAATATAAATTTTCTCCATTGATTTAGACAAGCATTTATCAATAACTTTGTGTGCATCATTTCGGTGTTCTAGATTGGATATACTTTAGATTTGAGAGCGACAAACATTAAAATGTCTTGGACTACTGGCAAACAGTTTTTTAATTATATAATTTCAATATTTAGTTAATTCAAATTTTTAAGTACTCACATTATAATTGTCATTCTCAGACCCCTGCCTAATGATATCCTCTTTTGTTATTCAGGTGTCACTAATGCCATAATTTGTAGTTCATTTTTCATTTACTAATACTAAGGATTAATACTAATACTAAAAATACTCTTCTAAGAACTAATGCTAAGAATACTCTTAATAATAATAATAATAATTTCTCGAGTTTATTGCTGATGCTAATGGGATTAGTGAGCATACACGATAACTAGCCACCAGTTTGGGGAAAATTCAAACCAATTTTAAAACCCCACCCATTATCATACTTTAATATCAGACATTAAAAACAATGGATCACTCTTCTAGTCCAGCAATTTCTCACACTCTCGTCGGACCAGACCTTTTAACTCAACTACTGTATTCCCAGCATTCACGCACGCACCTCAGAGCTCACATTCGGAAAACCACCGCCTGATTCTTGCTGGATTCCCTACCTCAACGCTTTCTCTTCTACTCAAGAGCAATTTATCCAAGTTCGCACTACCACTCTTCGCTCGGTTCCAAACTATCCAAAGCAAACAACCCTTTCTTATCCTGAAATTTATTCCATAAACTAACATACAAAAAGTCTCCCTTGTGCATGCTGATCGTAATCATTGCTCTTCTTCTTCTTCTTCTTCTCCTCTCCTGCTGGCCAAATCTACTAACAACTCTGTCATTAGAGTCCTTAATAACAATCACCCCAATATCATGATACATCATTTAAACTTTTCCACAAATCATTCGTTCCAGCAGCGCAGTCAGTTTCATCTGCACTTCCTCTTCTGTACACAGCCTCATTCACTCTATTAATTGTCCTCCCCCACACGAAAAACGCTTTCAACATCTATTCAAATTTTATATCATTGATAGATAAATCTCCAAATAATGTCTCTTTCTCTCTTCTTCTTCTTCTTCTTCTTCTTCTTCTATTTTTCTCTCCCTGTTCCATTCCAAACCTCTGCTGTTATCGCTCATCTTCAACTTCTCATTTACTGTTACCTTTCCCTTCTACTTTCAACAGACACTCTTTCTCTTAACTGACACAACTCCTCACTCTCATCATTTCCAGTAGTATTGAGCCTAGCCTAGATTTTGGATACGCTCTAGTTGTGTCCCTCACATCACAAACATCTGATTCCTTTCAAAAGCCATTTTAAAAGCGAGATCTGACTCTTGTCTCTCAATCCCCACAGTTAGTAGAATCCAAACCTGGTGGAGAAAACTGCGATTTCAACTCCGGAGGGTCTTGAAGTACAAATTTTCAGAAGGAATATATCCTACATGACCCCGAGATAAAGTTTCCGAACTAATCCAACAGTGGTGAGAACGGTCAGGTTATCTGTAACTGGAATTAATACAGCACATTGGTGCAGACTGTCGGAAGATACGGATCCAATATCTGTTATCATCGTCTCTACCATTAACTGAGGTAATTCCATTTGAAATCTACCTTTCTTTCATTTGTGATGGACATTACTTCCTCGCCAACTTTCTTAAGCACCTCTCGTGTGTCTAGTTCATTCATTCTTGATATCACTTATTCCTTTACATGCCTTTACAAATAGTAAAGAGCTAAGAATTATTCTCCGAGGTTGCAGCACGATACAGTTCAATATCACAATATAAGAACTGCTAATAGGAACAGTTACACATAAAAAAGAATTGTCCTTGTAAAAAAATTTGATCTTACGTGCATTTTATAAATATACTCTTACTAATAAAGATCCACGTGCAAGGAAAAAAATTATAAGAACGTTTTATACATGTTCTGGACACACAACACACGCACAGACAGACATGTTTATTTTTCATTATTAATGACAGTTAAAACTTCCTGTAAAAATTTTAGCATTTATATAAAAATCACAGATCAGGTTATTTACTATAAGTAGCGCCACCATGATTCAAACAGGCCATGTTTAAATTATTTAAATTAAGGGGATATTTAATCCCACATTATTTCAAAGCCGAATAAGGAACTCTAAGATAGAAACCAAAGAGTTTCATGCCGAATATAGCAATAGCAAGCTATAAACGTTCGGCGAGTCCAAGCGTAAGCAAATACCTGGGTAGTGCAATACCGGACAACTCGTAGTTTAGGTGGATAAAGCTAGGATCGCTTTTCTTAGTATTAACCCTAATGTAAAACTCATTCCCTAGGAGGTGTATGTTGTTTTACATTAAGGGTGATAGGTCACTACCCAGACCGGTTTCAACCTTTATTGAGGTCTCATCAGTGAGTAGGTAGACCAATAAATACCAAGATTGTAATGATAATAGCTTTAATACATTACAGTACGAGTTGTCAAAAAGGTGCATAGATAAATTTTAAAAAAATATTATCACTATAATCTTGGTATTATTTGGACTGCCTACTCACTGATGAGACCTCAATAAAGGTTGAAACTGGTCTGGGTAGTGACCTATCTCCCTTAATGCAAAACAACATACACCTCCTAGGGCAGTGGTGTTGAATCTTTTTTACTACGCGAGCTACTTTTCTATAAAAAGTTATTCGGCGATCTACTCTCATAAATAGATCACATTCCCCCAACCTGATATCTGATTACGCACAAATGAACAACTAAAAAAAATACACAACTAAAAACTTTATTTGTGTATTTAAAAATTTATTTATCACTTTTAATTATTTTAATACAACAAATATTTTTATACAACAAAACAAAACAAATACATTGGAATAAAATATTTATTTCTCTATTTTGGAAAACCAAAGTTAGAAAAAACAACAGATTGATTAAAAAAAAAAGTTAATGTGAAATTTGGCATTGTTTGGACCTCGCAATATTTTCATAGTCAAGTTGATATGAAGAAGTGGCCAATCGCAGACACTCATCCAAATGATCATTTGTAATTTAGTTTCTTAATTGATTTTTTATGACGGTCATATTTGAAAAAGCGGATTCTGACAAGTATGTCGATCCGAAACACGAAGAATTTTTCGCGCAACATCAGTTAATATTGGGAATTTTTCATGTGCACATACTTCCAAATGACGTCATTGTTTATTGATTTTAAATGTAAACTATTCTGAATGTTTATTATCTCAAGTTCTACTTCAGCTTGGTTTATATCAAACAGCCCACTAATTTTATTTGAACTTTCTGTGATGTTCAAGTTTTCTTGAAATGGATTACTGATAAAAGATACAATCATTTCAGTTTTATTAAAATCTTTAAATCTTAAATTTATTTCTTCCTCAACTAATTCTATTTCACGAATAAATTCTTTTAAATCATAGCGAAGCATTTCTCGATTTTGTTCAAAAAATTTTGATAAATATGGGAGATGTCTAAATTCGAGGTCATTATATTTTTCTTTAATAAAAGTAAGTATTGTTGGAAAGTTTTTATTGAACTTAACATGTCAATTAAATTTTTATCTCTACCTTGTAACTCTAAATTTAAATTGCTTAATTTCGTACAGAAATCTACTAAAAATTATAAGTGTAACAACCATCTTTTATCACTCAATTGTGGATAAATATCTCCTTTTTCATCAAGAAAAATTTTTATATCGTTAATTAATACAAGAAATCTTTCTAAAAATTAACTTCTGTTGAGCCAGAAAACATTATTGTACAACAGAAGTTCCCTATCATCATCATCATCTGCCTGTAATTTAAATAACCGCTGGCAGGGCTTTTCCTCGAACAGAATTTACAATTTTAAATGTAATATCCAAAACATCTTTTGTGTTTAATCTTTTACTACACAGTACTTGTTGGTGAATAATACAGTGGTACGTAAAAATATCTGGATATTTGTCATCGTTTTTACATAATGAAACGAAGCCTGATTTATTACCTATCATTGCAGGAGCACCATCAGTAGTAAAAGACACGAGTTTAAAAAGTGGAAGTTTGTGTTGTTTCACAAATTCATCAAATGCTGAAAAAATGTCTTCTCCCCTAGTTCTTCCCAATAATGGTATAATTTTCAAAAGTTCTTCTTTACTTGAATAATCTGGAAATACCATGCGAATAAATACCATTAACTGAGCAATATCAGTGAAGTCGTATGATTCATCAAATTGTAATGAAAACGCAACACACTGGTGAATGTCTGACATTAACCTGGCTTGGAAACTTTTCTCTGGCAATTGGAACTTTTCCTTTCGGCAATTTGAAACCTTGTCTGCGGCCTAGAAGTAGTCTCTCTCTAGCGACATAGCGAACCGAGAAGCTCCTTTCTGGAAGCTGGAAACTCCTCTCTCAAGCAACGTGGATCCGGGCAGTCTCTCTGAGAGCGACTCTGGATCGGGCAGCCTCCTCTCTGATAGCAATTCTGGAACCGGGACCCCTTCTGCTTACTTCAGTCCCTTTTTATTAGGCCTCCTCTGAGACCTCGCATGAAGTTTGGCAACCCCCAAAGAATAGGTATGAGTCTTTCATCTTAAGTTTCAAGTTCGGCATGCCTTTTGTTCTCCTCCGCTTTCTTTTGATTGTAAGTTGAAAATAAACAATAGCATAAAAATAAATAAACAAATAAATAAATAAATAAAGCAAAGAATAAATAAACAATAGCAATACACTTAAAGCGAATTAAAAATAATACAAAATAATGATGAATAAAATATTATGTTTTCAGTTTTAATTACATTTGTAAGTAAGGAGGAATACACAAGAGATCGACCAAAAATCGCTCCGCGATCGACCGGTGGATCGCGATCGACGGGTTGAACACCCCCTGTCCTAGCGGATGAGTTTTACATTAGGACAAATACTAAGAATAGCGATCGTAGCTTTAACCACCTTTATAACGAGTTGCCCGGTATTGTACGACCCAGGTGTTTGCTTACTCTTAGACTCGCCGAACTTTTATATTTGCTATATTCGGCATGAAACTCTTTAATTTCTATCTTAGAGTTTTCTTATTCGGCTTTTAAATAATGTGGGATTAAATATCCACTTAATTTAAATAATTTTAACATCGCCGAAGTGAAGCCTTTTGGCTCTTTATTTCATTAAGACCATGTTTAGGTTTATAACAGTAGCCTAATAGTGCAAATAGATAATCTATTTGTAAAATGTGTACAGCTTGAAAAATTTTTTTAATCCGATTTATTCAAACTTGTGTGAAAGATTTTCTTAAAAATGTTTCTTTAAATGTACTTATATTATATATACTCTAAAAAAAGAAGTGATTTTGTTGCTTTATTGTTAGTTTAATCGTAAACATTTACTGCTTCAAATAAAGCGCTGTGAAAATAAAACAAAATAAGCCTATAAATAGTCACTATTTGTATCGGTAGATGGCGTGACAAACTATTCTAGTTCTCTCTCTCTCTCTCTCCATCTGGTTGTATTCCTTCAAAACATGTGTATTATACGGAGATTTCAAGATCATTTGAAATTGAGATGGAACGGAAGTGGTGATGATTCTCACAATGCCAACCTTTTTTTTTTTTTTGTGCTGTTGGATAAGAAAAATTGCAATAATGCATTATAATCACCAAATGCCAGGATACACAAAACTGGTGGAAGCAGGGTTGGATATTAACAATATTTTTATTTATTGATCGAACAAATAATAAAATATTTTGAGTAACATTCCAGCATAATCTTTCATTAATAAATTTCTTCACAAGTGCTTTACCAGTCTCATATGGTGTAGTGGCAGGGTATTTGCTCCTGGGAACTTTGGGTTTTCATTCCTCTAAAAACAGCAAGCAAATCATTCAGAAGGACACGAGTTATAGACACAGTACATTGGCCTTATAGTCGTAACTGTTTTGGCCTTTATTCAGAACAACTCAACTAAGGTGTTGCAAAATAAAATTCCCTAACAATCTTATTTCCGGAGAGGGCGAGGACATTTATCCCAACAGATAGAGAAGAGACAGCTTTTATTTGATAGAAATATGAATCGTAGAATCTGTGATTAAAAGAAGAATAAATCCTCGTCATCTTGGTTTGATTAAATGAGCTATGGCATATTCCATCTCGGTTTCTGAATAATGAAATTTTGAAACTTCGAAAAATGATGCCTTTAGGCCAGTAGGTGGTTACTTAATCGGTTAGTTAAAAATAATGTGTAATCAAGGAAACATGTTGGGCCACATGAACATCGAAACCAGGTTATCACAAAATCCTCTCGCAGGTCTCTAACTTAGTACGGGCCCGAACTGACTGATTAGACTCACGCGCCCTCAGTTTTTCTGGTTGTTATTCGATCCCATTCTTTGTAGTCCTCCAAACTCTTGAAGACTAGTGGACAACCAGCCTCCACCCAGAGCTAATCACAAAATAGCTGACCCAGAAATATCAGCCATCTTTATTGACAACCGAGGAAGATCGGACAGCAAACAACTGCTGCCATCTAGCGGTTCCTAATCCTAACACTGTATATTATCACGAGTTTTATGGTCGATTTTCTTGAGTTTACGGGATGGAATCCTGAGTTTCGGGGAGATTAAACCTGATTGTCGGGCAGAGATCAACTAAGTCCGGAACAGTCCATAACAGGCTTAGAAAACGTTCCTCTTGTTGGAGAAGAATAGAATCGAACTTAGAACGGTGTTTCTTCTGGTGGCCCAGCGCTATTGACACAAACGCTATTCCCCTAGGCCTTCACAGGATATATTCCATTTTTGGACGTTGATTATAAGTTGTTGTTGTTGTTTTTATTTTACAATTTATTTTGTTAATTTAATGCTTTTTTTTAACATTTAACATTAGCAAAATCCAGTCCATATTGTGCCCATCGCAAAAAAATAAAAAAAGAAAAAGAAAAAAAAGGAAATAAATCTGCAATAAAGATGGGTTTCGTTTCCTTTAAGGACTTTTTTAAAATGATGGAAGTCCCTGACAGTGAATTTTACAATCCGTAGACCTGCTAGTTAATCAATGACTGTTACCCAAGATCCATAAGGGGTCCGGTAACCAGTATTATCTACCTCTGATAATATATAGCATCATACATCTCCTCAAAGAGATGTGCTTTGCATTAAGGGTAAATACTAAGAATAGTGATCAGAGCTTATTCTACCTTTACCACGAGTTGCCTAAGACTTGCACAACTTTTACCTTATTTTCATGCTTCGATCTCTTATCCGTTAGCATGCAAAAACGGATTTTTGATGATTAATTCATTAGTGAGTCACGTGATTGTAAACATCACCGTATTTAGCCGGCCTGGTTGGCCGAGTGGTTAGCGTATCCGCTCTCCAGTCAAGAGGCTGCGGTTTCGAATCCCGCCGTGGGCATGGATGTTTGTGATTGTCTGTGAAAATACCAGTGGTGGTGGTATAGATGATGCGGTTGGCATTAGTGGATTTGAGCGGCGGAGATGGAGAGTTGTAGAGTAAGTGCCCTCCCTCGATGAGTCTTTGGACTTCTTGGAAGTGTCACATAATATTAATTATTACTACCCCAATGCTAAGTAGTTAACGCAAAAAAAAGACATTATCGTTTCTATTATTTGCAGTTTGAGTACAAAATACTTTTGTAAGGTCGGTAGTTTAAATTCATACAAAAATACACGAAGTATCCCAATTTATAATTTCAAACATAAATTAAATAACAAAGATAAAAATATAAAAAAAAATCCATAAAACTCAAAACAATATTATTCCGTGATGAGTTAATCGGTATCATTAGTGGTTGTGGCAGAGATTTTTCTGGAAGTAAAACTTTTCCACATCCAGCATATCCATGTGCACTTATGATAAAGAGTATTATGAACAATATGCCCGTTGGACATTCCATTATTTTATATTTGAAATCTTCCGTGTAGAATAATTATTTTTACAATAAATTTCTTCATCGTGTGTGAATGTCGACAGTGTGCAGTATATTTTATCCCTAAATTAGAGAAAATATCAATTTCTTTGCTCAACAACGTAACATTTGAGAATCTGTATTTTCGAGCTTCAAGTTTAATTAAGGGCAAAATATTGTCTGAAAGTACATGTTAAACCTGACTCAAGATGGCAACTTTTTTCAATTCTGTTACAAAATAGCCACGACCAATTGCAGGCTGTAACTCCAGTTGTTCAGGTATGGACCACCCATACCAAAAAAAAAAAAAAAAAAAAATACTGAGAGTGTCAGGAATGCTCAGATCATGGCACAATTAACTATATATATAAACTCATTCAACACTTTAAAATGAATCTATTTTGTACTATAATTGTAAAAATATTTTATAAGGAAGACGCTTCTACTCACTAATGGTGTTCAAAGGGTACAAAGACCTAAAAGTTTTACAATACACCATCACTGATTCGTTCTGGAAAGAGGGTAATCTGATTCGTACTTCTGTTTCACGGATCTGAAAGTTCTACAGGTTTATGCAAGCGTGGTCTATGTTCTCGGCTTGCCATGGTAAATGTTTGTGTCTTCCCGTGCAAGTGTCTTCCCGTAGACACACGGAATATGCTACTCTTTAATCGGCGTGTTACTTAGTACTAACTTAAACTTCTATAAATGAATTGAATCCCTGGTTGATCATTTACATATTGGAAGACCAAGATTTCCAAACCACAACTTGAGTAAGTATTTCTGTGCATTTCTTGACACATTCGATTGATGTTATCTACAATTATTTTGAGCGATGAATTCGTTTACCAACACCAAGAACTGAGAAGCCACTGATATGACATTCTATGATAACACTACCTTCTAAATCTACGTTCTTTTCAGCGTGCATCGGTAGTATACAGATATACACTAGAGACATACACCCTCTGTCCAAAACGAAACCGAACTTTTCGAAAATAGTTCGAAAAACTGCGTGATTTCATCAAAGAACCCGAACATCGTCCATGAGATTGATTGAAGGTGAATTGGGGATTCAAAAATCAACTGTACACAACATTTTGACCGAGAGTTTGGGCCTTCGTAAATTGAATTCGCGATTTGTTCCCCACAAGTTGACCGACGACCAAAAAGTGTATCGAATTGAACACTGCAAGGACCTCATTAAAACCGCTCGTAAGGACTCACGCTTCCTTGAAACAATCGTTACTGGTGATGAAACGTGGTGTTTTGAGTATGAGCCCGAAACAAAGCGCCAGAATGTTGAGTGGAGACCATTGAAACATTTTAAACATTTTAAAATGTTTCAAAAAATATTTTGAAACATTTTAAAAGCGTTCCTATATTTGTGATTTTCATTTGTGTGAAGCGATACGTGGTTCTCGATTGGTGATAAAAGTTTTGGGCTACGTACGCATCTTAAAGCCATCTTAGTCTTCAAATTTAAATCTTTTTGAGCACCACTGCGATCATGTGAAGTGACGAGTGTAATAAAAAAGTATCTTACTAGGGTGGTAGTGGAGAAGAATTGTATGGCTGCAAATCACTGCAGCTGTTCGCGCTATCTTGTGAATTCTATATCACCATAGTAACCAAATCGCAGCTAGAAGTCGTCCTACTATACTATTTCTCCATTCTCTGAATTCTTTATTTTATTTGTTATTAATTTTTCCTCCGTTATACTTTTTTATATTTATATTATTATAATCATAATATGTTTATTTATTTGAGAATGACTCTCAACGAAACTGTGCTTTGAAATTTTTGTCGTAATGTTTATGCAACATATTTTAATGTATTTTCAGTTATGTAAGCATTTTTTCAATTCTCATGAGCATTCATCTTATTTACATTAAAACCATTAGCGCCTGACAATCGTCTATTTGTGAGATTTGCAAGATAAACAACTGTTCGTTTTATTATTGTGGTTGAGTATGTTTAAATGAGGTTCTCATGTAGTACATGTTAACGTTAGATTAATAATTAACTAAACCCTGGAGATTAATAAAAACCTAAAATGTAAATTAAAGAATACTTTTAAATGCAAAGTATATCATTCCATTTACTAAATACACTCATCTGTCTTTTTATTTTATTCCCATTTGGATTCTATTATGATTTTATTCCAGTAATTTGAACAGGACAACAGTTTCGTATAAATGCGTTTTATTCTCGCGTTTAAGATCTTAATATTTTTAAGAAGTAAATGCACTTATAGTTTTTTTTTGTTTGTTTTTATTATTTTTTTCCTAATTTAATTAGTTATACTAAAATTAACTTATAATTAAAAGGCGCAAATATCTAAATGCTCCTCAAAAGTGTTCTTTCAAGAATAAGAGTCTTGGAACACTATCTTTCTGTTTACGAACACACTTTTAATAAGGATTGAACGCCTTTTTCAATGTAGGTCTGCATTGGTGTTGCCCTTTATTAGATTAAGCTGGCGGAATTACCAAGATTTCATTTTTTTTGTGTGTTTTTTCTTGAAGCCTCTTGTTGTTAGTAAATCAATATCCTTTGTTACAGTTTTCCATTTTTTTAATAATAAGAGATCCTCTCAATCTCAGTTGCCGTGTACAAAGCCCAATTTTATGTAGTTATCTCCCAAGTTCCCGTACTTCTTTGTTTTCTCTTTGTTCCCTTCTTTTAAGTTTACACTAACCAGACCAAGAACTGATTTCCCTAAAAAAAAAAAAAATCGGCTAAAGTTCTGCATTACAAAAGAAATGGAGGGACATTTGCCAAGTTATCTGCGTTTAAAGAATTAGATGAAAAGTTTCATATAAAATTCGTTATCTTTCTCAAGAAAGATAACTATTGTACACCATGGGGTCAACAAATTTATCCTTAATAAGTGAAGCCTGGGCCTTTGTTTCAGACTATTCATTGTATTATTGGGTAAGCATATGCTTAACGAGCTATCGATAATTCTCCCTTGAGTTTTCTAGTAAATAATTTAAAATAACCACGTGTGATAAGTTTATTTCAAGCGTGTATTACTATGATTACTTTAAAAATGAGTTTACAGTAGTCAGTATGAAATTGAAATTCTTTTCGATTTGAATTTTCTAAAGACAACCGAAGGTTTAGAGAATATTATGAGTTAGACCGCTGGGAAAGGTAATAAGAATAGATTGGTCACTAACCCAAGTTCTTGATTTTGACTAAAAAAACCGAATTTTGACTAAAAACCGAGGAGAATAAACAGCTTGAAATAACAAGCTCCGGTAAAATAAAGACAGCTAAAAATATACTTAAAATTGTAGAAATCCGATTGATCTTCTGAGAGTTTTTCAATTGCGAATTCATGTTGCAAGAGTGTATGATTAATTATTAATTCAGTTTGAAAGCAAATATATTATTTCAATCGGTTTAAGTGATGTAAAGAATAACTAGCTTATGATTAAGTGCAATTTTTTCTATATCTGAAAGTGATTCGGTTCAAGGTATGTTGGAGAATGTATTGAGGGGATGATACTAAGAAACAACGTAGCATTTTATTTACATCAAGTTAGATATAATCTCATTGGTATAAATTAAAAACACTACTCGACCAAACATGTCTCGATTCATTTGCTGTTCGGATTTCTATAAAATGTGACGCAGCCATGAGAACTGTAAGTTGACACTGCTTGGTTTTGTATTGGTGGTGCTTGGTGCCGACGTTTCTCGTCTTGCATTTATTGCTGCTATGAGTGTTTCGTATTTATATATTTATTTAAAGTAAATGAAATGTTGGATTTCATTTACGTTAATCAATCACAACATGAAAAGTCGTAAATCTTTGCAACGTGAAGGCAAGATGTTAAAAAGAAATAATAATATAAACAATATGGGGGGTTCGAATGCAATATAGGACACCAAGAACATTTATCCAGCCTTTTCAGATGAGGGTCAATTGACGGATCTCACGTGGAATTAGCAGGGATTTCTTCCATTTTTATTTATCTATCAAAACACGTCAACAGGCCAAAAGAACAAATTCACATAACACAGACATAATGCACAGATAGCGTTAGGCGCTAAATCGGAGTACTAATCAGGCTTCCATCAATGATTTCTTGGATACCTGATTAGTTTTAATGTCTAAATCTTATTAGATCAATAGCCTGTCACAGCCAAGTTATTTGACAAGAAGGGAGAATGGGATCATAACGATTACAACATGTTCTAGTTTCGATGTAAAATTCGTGGTTTTGGCTACTTTGATATGAACAATAGAAATAGAAGCTAATCATTTTTTTTTTAATCTTATGTTATACGTATAAAATTGCAAGAGTACTATTGAGTTGACCGTCCTGTTCTGAGAAAAGCCGATCATGTTTTTTGACCCATAATCCATTGCTAATTTGGACAGTATTGGATAGGTTGAAGTGAAAGCCCACAGTTAAATGCTATTCTATCTACATATATTATGATATGTTTAAAACATTAAGCATGGTTAGCTTGATAGCAAGAAGGTTATATTGATTATAATTACAATTTTTCAAGAATAATAATTTTTTCTCAAGTTACTTTTTTTCGGGTCTTTTTAGAAGATGATTTTGTTGTTTATTTCATACATTTCGTCAGAGGCGAATTCTTCCTGCTTGCTGCGCAAGCTCATTAATTGAGAAAGAAGTCATATTTATTTGTTAATAAATGCACGCATTTATAAGCATTCCATTTAGGCTTTTATTTTTGTAGATAGACAGAAGACGTTTTAAGCTTGCGCGGCAATAATTGAGCTTTGCGTTGTGTATCGAAGGCCGATGCTTGCTCGTCTAGTCAAAGCTACCTTGGCTTGCACGGTTGTGGGAGCTTCCAGATCCTCGCTGAAGCACTTTGATTTCATACGATCGCATAGCCATTTCCGCTCCCTTCACGTCGTCTTAAACACAGGCCATAACCAGTCAAAGTAGCTCTAGCCAGTGAGCTTCAGCCAGCCTTTACAAGTGTGCGTGTTGCTTGGGAAAATTAAGTTACAACCGACTTTTTATGACGATGTTATTGACCAGTTCATAAAGAAGAACTGTAGGGTAGAATTTGTATTCAAGTAGCTAAATTAAAAAAGATAGAATATCATGTGTAAAATAAATGTTGTATTTGTATGATTAAATGTACATAAATTTCTAAATATGTAGTTTTAAATGGTCAGTAATTCATTATTCCGCTAATCAGACTTCAATCACACCTCTCACTCACACAAGAGCAAGCGTGAATTTCAAGATCAGCATTCGCCCCTGCAGCCCCCCCCTCTCTCTCTCATTACAGTTGTTTCCTATTATAATTTAACCTCAAACATCTGATTGCCTAAAAGCAGTTCCGTGTAGAAACTTAAATATTTTTAAGCCGTCAAACTGTAATCTTACCATCTTCTACGGAGTTCGCCAGTCTTTCACGCTCTGTCGATTCCCACGAAAGTCACAATACATGTTCGCACGCCCGTGAGCTTTTCTGAGGTTTGCCCTTTACGATTACAAGTTCTGGAATTTCTCTTTTCATTCACTTGTTAAGGTAAAACGATCCCGTTTATAAATAAGACATCAATTTCTTTCGATCGGGGAGAACACCGAAGGTGTTCTATAGAAGATTTTTTCTTCTCTTATCGTTTTATTTTTATAGATGGCTTTCATAAAGGAAGTTTCTTTAAGCAGACATTCAAACTATCTCTCTATTCATCTACAAGAGTGGTAGAACGGAAAGCAAAATGACAAAGAAAGAAATAGCCTTGTTAGAAACTTGGCCTGCAGGAACTGGTCTGTTTGTGTGTACCTCGGTGTGTGGCCGCATTTTCTCTCTTTCCGTATTTCTGAAGAGGTTAACAAGCATTCAGTCAAAAGACGCCAGAGCTTCCGGTCAGATTCGAAGAAGCATCGATTTATTTTCTTCGGTAGATTGCTCAAATTTCTACTTTAAGTACGCTAGCATTAGACGCTTTCCTTCACCACATCTGATAGACTAAAGGTTCAGAGAAAAAAATATACTCTCTGTAGTAGTAGCTTTGTAACTTCTAATAGCTGCGGTTTACCTTTATTCTTTCCATGATTTGAAATCTATGAAAGCTATTCCTTTTCGCGGAAATAGAAATAGAAGATTTATGAAGTACATTCAGGGACGGCTTGTGCATAGGCACTACGGAACTACAGCATCCCCAATTTTTCTCGATATATAAATATATTTATTAATTTATTTATATTTGCTTGTAATATTTAATTTTATCATCAACAATCCTATACAATTCTCTTATTTTGTATAAAAAATAATAAAAATCCATCTTGTAGCACTTAGGAGGGCGCTAGCAGCACTGTGTTTACCACAGTGTCATATTGCTCCGCGCGCAAGCATATGCACGTCATAGTGAGATGCGAGCTATTAACGTAATGCGGCACTGTCCGTCGCGCAGTTCCACTGTTGTTTATATGCAGTTTACGCCAGTAGTAGAGTGTTCGTAGTGCTTATCGTGTTTACTCCGTCTCTTTAAATATTTGGACATTACAATTAAAGGATTTAATTGTAATGTCCAAAAATTATAAATCTATTCCTTTAATTACAATTAAAGGAATGGATTTTAATTTTAAGTAATTTTGAATTATACTAAACTGTATAATTTAATCGATGATAAACAATATTTTTTCATGTTTATTTTTTTTTTAATTTTTACCATAATTTTGATATTTTATCCAAACACGTATACACTGTACTTACAGTGTGTATGTATATTTCGAAAGTTGCCAGCACCCCAACGATTTCAAGCCACGAATCGCTACCGCTTCCATTATTAAGAGAGCTTACCTAAGTCGTTTTCCGCAAATAAAGTCAAGGACATTGATTCTGTTAAGAAATTATTTCCTGAAATAGCTCGCTCAGCCCTGATTACTAAACTTCAGTAATTTGTCCATTAACTTACTTTAAACCTAGTACCTCATTAACCAGCAGAATAATCACGGAACACCAACACCACCTAGAGGACATTTAAAACAGCTTGGTCTAATTATTCTTTCCAAGTACGTTTCTTTGTTTCTTTTTTAATTGACAATCGTAGCAATTTACCTGAAGGTTTACCTCCACAAATGATCCTTAAAAACTTTAACCCATTGGATACACGCTAACGACTTTGTTTACCATTAACGTTATGTACATACTGATGTCTTGTTTCTTGCGAAGGCCTGAAATTTATTTTAATAATAGAGTGTGGAAGCATGGAATGCGAATCTCAGTCATAAATGAATTATTGATGCTTGTAAAATGAGGGAAAGTTTATGTTTATTTGTTCTTCTCATACTGAAGAAAAGAAAAACATAGTTTGCTCAGAGAGGCTTTATTTTTTACAGTATAATATAATGCAATAGTTTGTTAGTAACACGTCTTGATCTTTAAACATTGGAACTATTAAACAATCTACAGATGTTCGATTGTATTTTAACGATGTAGAATTGCAATAAGTTGTTAAGATAGGGATTTAAAAAGTCTAATATTTAGAATGTAGAAATAGTACAATATCAGAAACCTCAACAGAAGTTTTAGCGAATGATTTCCTCTGTTTGAAAAAAAATAGACCCCTTTCTAGAAAGTTAGATGCGCCCTTGATTTGGAGTTAGGATGCTACGTCATTCGTGCAACTTACTTTTATTTTTTTGCATGTTAGTTTTTCAAAGGTAGACTTTTTTGCAGACATTATATTTCTAATATTACTAGTATTATTTTACCTCAATCACAAATGATGGTTAGTGAAGCTAACTTCCGTTATTAGGTGCTTTGAACTGAGCCCGATCTAACCTGGATTTACCAGTTGGTTTTAAAGTCCTCCATTTGAGGCATTGTCTAGAACGAAGGCAGCCATCCAACTGCTACCTTCTTAGTAAAAATTTCCGGTGAATAATGCTTCAAATGATTAAAGGGGAAAATTGTAATCTCTTCCTCCCTCTGCTGAAATAATAAGGCAGTGTGAGGGAATGGAGTTCACAACATAGCGACTCCATTCCTTCATACTTCCACAAGCTACGGGGAAGGCAAAAAGAACAAAATTCTTACCTTGCTCCACGGATTTTTGGGTTGTGTATCACAGGAATGTGTGTGTGTGTGACGGTCTTTAGGTGAAAGATGAATTTCATCGGTCCGCGCGGTTAGCCTAGTGGCAATGCGCTTCGCAACCATATGAAACCTGGGTTCGATTCCCGTCGCCGATGTGAGGAGCTTAAGGATCTTTCTCAGACATAGCCAAGTTAACCGGTCTTGGGCGTGGACAGCAGGGTTTTTTCTCCAGCAAGCAGGCAAACCGGCCCCGTGAGCACACGCAGCTACAGCCATCAAATATACCGGGGAGGCATAGGGCTAGTCACCTTATTCTCGGGAAGAGTACGACTTAGAAGGGCTTGAGATAGCTCTGTAACAGGCCAGTAGGTCTAATACGTAGTAAGGAGAAGAAGACGAATTTCACTGTTCGGTGTGAGACCACTTCCTTGATTATCGGAGTTCTCAAGTTCTTAAAAAAAAGTGGTTTCTGGGAAAGCATTCTTAGACTATGCAAAGCATAAAATAAAAATAGAAAAAATCAGATGAGCGGTACTAATGTATTAGAAGTTTACGATCTTTCCTGGATGGGACACACACACACACATGAATGCTAATATAATATGACAGTAAATTATAGGAAGTATATAGGACCCATAATATGATAGGAAGTTAGTAATGATGTAACTTTTTAGTGGAGTACTCTCATAATATCCGGTATACCACCCTGAGGGTACATGTCAGGAATTTGATGATGATGAATGCTAATACTCGCTAGAGCTGAAGCTTAATTTCGGATTCTCAGAACTGTTCTTTATGAATGTGATGCCGCTGGAAGAGCGGCCCTGTTTTTTAGTTAGAAAATACCTGAGATCGAATTCCATCCAGGATGAGGCAACATTCTTTCTAGGACTCTAGAGAGTTTCATTCAGAAAAACTGAATTAAACTCTCTGTGATAGCGAGCTTTTACTTTCAGAAATGAGGTTGATTAACATACGCAGTTTGCCGCCGCGAAGTTAATTTTAAACACTTCTCCAAACCCTCGAAGATATTTGAATTTTCTTGTATTAACATTCCTTGCTGGAAATCCAATCCAATGATTCTTCTCGTACAGGATCCACATTCGTAGGAGATCAAACAAATCGCTATGAAAATAATTACGAAGTTCAGTTGCACTTCAAACGATGCGGTTTGTAATGATTCTATTGACACTGTTCTGTTACTTTTTTGTTTCTTTGAGAAATAAGAATCCTTATTAAAATATTATAAATAATATTTTATACATTTCTCATCAGAAGTTCTTTTATTTGAAAATTATCCATCTTTCTTAATTAGATTTGATTCTAGTGAACGAAATATGAAAACAGTCACTGGGATTTTTTTTAGATTTTTTTTACCTCACCGATAAAAAAATTTTATGTGTTTTAATCGAACAGCTTAACAAAATCACAACTTAGGAACATCGCCGATTAGCAAGTAGCATGCTACAGAAAAGTATACTTAACCTCGACAATGAGGAAAGGTAGAGTTGAGTTACCTATCCAAAAAGTCAAAACAACAAGAATTCCGCATTCACCCTTTGAATAATATAAACATTAAACGTATGATTCAATGATAATAATAATAAAGATAGCAGTTCGGTACTTATACAGGCACTTGTTAATCTGTTATTATATTAAAACCTTCCAGTTTTAGACAGTGGTCTCGCTCAATCTCTTTCTAAACAGACGTCATTTTAAGAGAGAAATAAGTCAAATTTTACTTCATCTCAAATTTGGATGCGAAACATAAAAAAAAACTTTTTTTTAACTTTTCCCAGCTCACTTTTGATATCCCGCAAGCAACACGTAATCCCATCTCCCTGAATTTCAAAGAAAGCGACGTTAATAAACAGAATCAGATCCTTTATCGCCATTTACCTTTCTCTATTCAGGATTTAATTCTTCGCTATTGCAGAGTCCTCTTAGAACAAGGTTTGTGTGAATCTTTTAGTATCTATCGGTATTGAGCATCCAATCAACGGCTGATAATATTCATGGTGATTATAATAATCAATTTTCCAACAGCTCGCAACACAGTTCGTAACCACTGCTGGGTTACGTTTATATTTTATTCACTCTATTTAACTCCATTCCCAAGATTCTCTTATATCGTTCCTTGTTTACGCTGTCGTTAATTGGCTAAGGTAGCGAATTACTTATCAGAAATGTATGGAATTAGAAGGCAATTAATTTGCATACGTTACCAATGAAATGTCCCCGATTGCTTATTCAGAGATGAGTCCTTTCAGTCTGTATTATTCGCAACTCCGTTACGATTTTAAAAGGAGTTCATTGTTCATCTGACATTAATAGACACTTGCACGCTCCACTGAATTCATACTTTTAGGAACACACACGCACACACACACACGAAAATGTCGTCTTTCTCTTTGGAGTCGGTTGAAAGGAGGGGTCATTAGAGGGCGAACAGTGGACACCTTTCGGAAACAGGAATCATCGAACAAAAGAGGTGAAGAACAAAGAAAATCGAAAGAATGCTGTTATTTCAGGAACAGAACGTTATGACCTAGATTTTCTCTTTCCCTGAACGCTCCATTAAGCGTTCGCTAAGGAGTAAAAGGGCAGTGCGGAGGTCGCAATGGACATGACTAGAGAGAGGAAAGTTTCTCTGACAGAAATGCGGAAAGATCGCCACTTACGCACGCACACACATACATACACAAAAAAAACCCCATTTTCTCAATAATTTCTGTTGTCTATTGCTGTTATTTTAGGTTTCTTTGAAACTTCAATCAAACGTCACTTAAAAAGCATCTATTTCTTCTTCAAGCATCATCAGTGATCCTTAGAAGTCTTCACAGTCTACAACATGCCACAAGTGTCCTTGCAATTCGCACCTTTAATTTTTATTAGGATAAGGTAGTTACGCTTATGCTTGTTGAAAATAATTTGCCGGTCGTATGTTCCTCCATCTCTGTATGAAACCCGCTCAATCATCTTCACTAAGCAAAAGTTCGCGTCATAGATAGGAGTCGAACCCAGGTCTTTCCAAACAATGGACATTGTCGATACAGAACTCCACTAAGGAGACTCTCTTTGTACTGTTACAGTGGGTAATTATGCTTCCTTTAGGATATCATTCGTTTTGCTTTTAATACAGTATTGTTTACCAAACCTCCTACTGTTGCTAGTAGTATAGTATATATAAGGTGGTTCGAAATTCCACGTACAAACTTTGAGGGGAGGTAGAGAACATCAAAATCAACCCTATTCACATAGAAAAGCATGACCGGAAACTCCACCGGAAGGTACTAACAGGGACACAAAGATACAAAAATAACACAAGGCAGTAAATAGTGTAAAAAACTTTATTAGGTGTAACTGAACATTTCAATAGTAGTTGGATACATAATATGAATGAGGAAGTCCAATTGCTCACCTAGACCGCTGGCGAACAACGCCACCTATCACTTTAGGGTGTCGTTTCCGGTCAAGCTTTCCTATGTGAATAGGGTTGATTTTGATGTTCTCTACCTCCCCTCAAAGTTTGTACGTGGAATTTTGAACCACTCTGTATATATATATATATACAAACCAATATGATTATTACTGTTATTTAAAAATATTATTATTTAGATATATTAAATCTATTTATTGCAACAACCTTTTGTTTGCTAATGTTAATCTTTGTCTAAATACTTTTGAGTACTTGTAATTTCTTTGAAAAAGAATATTTGGGGAGGAAATATTATAATTGATTTTTTTTTAAAAAAAAGCATCGCAAAAATCGAAATGAATGTATTCAGTATTCCCTGTCGTATGTTAAAAAAAAAAGAAAAATAATAAAGATAATAAAAAAGAAGCAAGCTGTTCTTGTTATGACTACTATTAATTTTAGCATTGATTATAGTATTATATTGTTGTAATTATAATAATTTTAATAACGTAACAAAATATACACATGTAATTTTCTTTGAAAGATAATAAATTGTTGTTAAAAATATCAATAATCCAACTACTAATATCACCCACACACACAACGCCATCTACCACGAACTATCACTACTAACAGAATTTTTAGTTTGTAAATTGCAAGATTAATATCTTGCAATTTTTGGAAATACTGTTTAGCAGAAAAAGTTGTCATTTTTGACTGCTACGAATCGTATGGAATGAACATAAAATTAAATAAAAGATCAAGATTTTGTTTACACGTAGAAATGAACTGCTATTAATCCGTACCTTTGGGTATTTTACCACTTTCACTTTATGGTCCGTATCACGTTAACGACTGCAAAGGGAAAACAGCTTCTATTTAAACGGTCCTGTGATGTAACCGATAAAGTTTATGCATCGCTGGCAGTGGAGTGTTAAAGAAAGCTTCGGTTATTGGCGTTTTAGTGTTTTTGTCCTTAAAGGTTATTTTTATATTTTTCCTCTTTAGTTGATGGTAAGAAGGTTCGATCGTTTTTCATTCTCTGGCTTCCGTTGACCTTGAGACTTTGAAACAAGGTCAACGGAAAAATTATCGATCTGAAAGTAATCGACGAGAAAAGATTTTGGACATAATTCAAAGGAGTTTGGTTTAGACATTTATCCCGATCTGGGTTTAATAACAAAGAAGCGATTTTAAATAATTCGTATGGATATCCAGAAAAAATGAACTCTTATCAATAATAATGTTTTTGATTTAAAGTTTTTTATTTATTTAATTTTTTAAAGCGTATTTCATGCGTTTAGCATTTTTTATAAGCAAATTTTTCATAGTAAATTTTTGGATTACATATTTTTAGTATTGCTTTTAACATATAACTTCGTGCCGTTTTTCCTATTTTTATCACTAAAATGCCGATTTAATTGAAATTACTGGACATATCCTGCCGTGGGCATAAATGTTTGTGATTGTCTGTGAAAATACTAGTGGTGGTGGGTGGCGGTAGATGGCGTTGGCGTAGTTACGGTTCGTTGTAGTTGATTGAGTGGTGGAGACAGAGAGTTGTGGAGTATGTGCCCTCCCTCGATGAGTCTTTGGACTCCCTGGGAGGTGTCACGTAATAATAATAATAATAATAATAATAATAATAATAATAATAATAATAATAATAATAATAATAATAATAATAATAATTAAGCAGAGATCCCAAATAACGAATTTCACTAATAATAATAATAATAATAATAATAATAATAATAATAATAATAATAATAATAATAATAATAATAATAATTCGTTCCGAACGAAACTATTATATAGGTATACGGACCTACAAACAAAACGACTTGAATAAATTCTTATGCGTTTTGTGACATGCTTTAACAAAAGGTGTTTACATATTTTCCAAAACGAATCTAAAATCATCGAAGTTCATTATCAAATAAAATAGCCAAATGATAATAATATACGAACTATTCTAGAGGTTGGGGGGACGGGGAGAAGACTGTGTTTATACCAGTGCATCTTAAACTTTTTTGAGACGGAGAAAACCTATCCAAAAATATTTCTTCGTGAATCCCTTAGAAAAATTTTAATAAAAATTATCGGAGGGGAATTATAACAATGGACTATTACTGAAAAATATGTTAATCATGAAAACATATGATACATAATATTACAGATAACTGAGCAACAACAATTCCAGAAATAATCATATTACAAAAAAAAAGTATTCCCCATTCAGTGGAGATTTTTATTTATTTATTTAATTTCTTTTTAAATTAGAAAATACATCTAATACAGGGTACAAATGTTTGTATGCTCTGGGGAACTCCTATAAGTTTTCCTGGAACTCTAGAACTAAAATTCTTAGAAGACTGACTTGAGAAGTAAAGATCAAAGAGTATTTGGACAATGATAAGAGTTCACTTATATTCTGGTAGGCATGAAAACAGCGAACCACAACAAACTGTTCTCACGCCTACCAAAATATTAGTTAATTCTTCTCCAAATACTCTTGGTCTTTACTTCTCAAGCCCGTCTTCTAAGTATGCTGTGGATGTTGTTTGTCTCATAAGCAATTCAAATCTAAAATCAGTGTTCAGTTGTTCTACGGTGAGTAGTGCAACCCCCCCCCCCCTTCCCTACCATCATTCACGTGTAGTTTGGCGTTATCAGAATACTAAGTGAAAAATACCACTGAAACCATTTTAGAGGGATAGAAACATCAGTTCCCCATTACATGTAAAATTCTCCTTATTTATCACAGCTTAGTTCTCTAAGGATGTGCTTATCTCCAAGGAGTATGTCAAAGCTGTTCAAGAGAAGAATCGGACAAAGTTACCACATCACATTTGGTTTTCATCAAACTCTTTCTTTTCTCTTTCTGTCCTTCCCTGTTCATAATGCTCCTGTTAATTTTTTTTATTATACACTGCTTGGAAAGAAGTTAACGAATACCCCATGGCCAAGGTGCAGCTTGCCATATACATCAAATCTCTGTAGCCGATATAAATTGGAGGAATATGGTGCTTCCAAGTCAGTGCACCTCTTTCCGGGTGAAATAGCTGCTAGACGAGAACTGACGGAGTTTAAAACGGACGTTGCGATAGGATGCCATGTTGTAGGCCTGTCTGTTCGTCAAATTGTTGACAAATTGGGCCATCACAAGTCAACAACCAGTGATACCATAATAAAAAGTTAGCACAGGGAGTCAAATGCAAGTGCTGCCTGTAGTGGACGACCCATGACACTCATCGAAAGTGATCATAGGGTGCTACGAAGGATAATATGTAAAAATCGTTATTCCTCGACAGATACATCGATTATGGAGTTTCATGCATCAACTGGAATAGGAATCTGCACAAAAACATTTAGAATCGAGGCTCATAACACGGGTTTTCATGGTATGACAACAATATGCAATCCCCACATCACCCGAACCGACATGCAACGTGTAGTGGTGAAAAGGGCGTGTACAGTGGAACGTGGAAATTTACAAAGCTGTGTTACCGAGTGATGAATCATACTTTACCCTCTACCGAATAGATGGACGGGCGTGGGTGTGTGTGCGTGTGTGTGGCGGATGCGTGGTGAGCGTGAATTTCGTAGGTGACGGTGTGATGAGTTTGGTTCTGTTATTCCTGGTTTGGCCTTGGACTTCTGTTAGGGTGCTACGAACGTTGAACTCTGAGAGGTATCCGAACATTCTGGACAATGCAATGCTTTCTACTTTCAATAAGGCTGCTGTAACTGCGTGGTTTGCGACATGGACATGAACACCACACTTGACTGGCCTCACACGTCCGCCCTATAAGAGTCCTGGACCTTATTACATGCCTAAAGGAAAAATGTTTCAAAATTCCAATTGATTGCTACCGTGTGGGAAGTATGCCCGTAGGATCGATGTAACCATCTTAGCAAAAAGAAGTCTACATCTTATTAAGGTGGACGCCATGTCTGTTTGGTGTCACACTATGATGTCCGTTGACTTCTTTTCAAGCAGTGTATAGAAATGGGAAGTTTTTCCAATCCGGAAACCAAATAGCCTCCTGATAGTGATGAATTTCTGTAATTATTCCGAAGGATTGTCGATCAATGATGACTCTATTCTGTGTCCCTCTTTCTTCTGTCCTGTCATATTTCCTTGTATTTGTTCGGTAACTTGGAAATTAAAGTCCGCATTTAACCTATTCCTAAGACGACAAAGGTTAATCCTATCCTCACTTTAATTTCTTCTAAGCAATGGAAGAATCCATTAACGAATAGTCATCTTCTACACACCTGGAAACCTCTCGACTAAGAAAGGATTGCCGGTATGAATTCTATCGTGATTGGTCATAAAAAGAGATTTTGTTGCATATATCACGCAGTTTTGAAAAAATACTACGGGGAAAAGTTTGAAGAGATTCAAGTTTTTTCTCTTGTTATTTCTGAAAAAAAAAAGTTTTCGTGTCCTAGAAGGAATTCAAAACTGAGCTGTTTCCAAATGAGGGATAAATTTCGCATCACATTCTTCGGACTCTGCTGTGGAGACGCTTGCTTTTTTAACCTACGACTTATTATGGGATTAATCTACAGCATTTACTGTCCTTTATGCGTGTTAACTAATATATATTCTCTATGCAGCTTTTTCTTGTACGAGAGAAAAAAACTGAGTTTAATGGAGAACAAGCCCTTTGATCTCCGAATGACTGCTAACTCACTTTTTCGTTAACGACTGTGCTACGGAGACACCCTCTTTCACCAACACTGAAACGAAAATGACTAAATGGACAAGAACACATGCTTCTCTATCTCTCTTTTGATCTCTTTTAGAATCTTTTAGGATCCAGAGATCTTTGTTGTAGAAGTGTTTCTATGTCTAACTAAGGGGTTCGAAAAGAAGCACTCTGGACTTTATTTCTTATGTTACAATAAAACATCCGATGCATATGAAAAAGTGTAAATATCCAGCTTGTTTCACAATATCATTCTATGAAACTCTATCATAGGAAAATATCAGTTCTTTACGAGGTTGAAATTAGTGCAAAGTAATAAGCGGATTACAAAGGATCCATAACCACATAGGAAACATCAATTTGAAAACATAAATAAACATTCCCACAGAATTATTATATCGCATTTACCATTCAGAGTAGATCCAGAATAGAGTAATAAACCAATTCAAAATAATTCCTGAAATGTTATCATCCAAGTTCGATTCATCGTTTTAAGAAACTCTTGCATTGGCTCTACGTATGTGGATTTGGAACCCATTAGACTAGATGCAAGAACAACAAATATTGTGAGGAGATAACCAATGAGTTATATTAGTATTATTACTCACATCTGAATCTAAATTATGCACAGCCGAACAATTGCTTGTGTTGCAAAAAAAAGAAAAAAAAAGAAAATTGATTACAGCTAGTTTCCATGTGCGAAATACCAGAGAAGACAATAAGACATCACAATTAAGCGAAGCTGCAAACTAGTTACGTGGTTAATGTCTAAGGAAAAAGAAGAAGTCAGATGCTCCATCACAATCACTCAAAGGGAAGTCTTTTCCCTTTATACTGAAAAAGAGAAGCTGCTAGCTGTTGAAGGATAACACTATTAGAGCGAGAGAGTGAGAAAGAGTATACTTCACAGCCTAATGCAACGACCTAAGACTTTTCGAATTTACTGTGAATCCTTGTAAACAATGCAGTTATATATATCCGTATGAAGTTTTTACTTTTGTGTTACGAAGAGAGGAGTTAAACAAGGATGTAACTTATCACCGTTATTATTTAACCTTTATAGTGAACAGATGCTTAGAGAGGCACTTGAGGATGTAAAAGAAGGAATAAAAATAAATGGAAGAATTATCAATAACTTAAAGTATCCAGAAGATATAGTGGTGATGGCAGAAAGCGAAAATGGATTACAACAAATTGTTCAAAGAATTGAAAACTCCTGTAAAGAGTACGGACTAAGGATTAACACAAAGAAGACCAAGATAATGATAATGGGCAGAAAAATAGCAGATAATGTAAAGATAAGATGTGGAGGAAAGATTTTAGAAGTGGAAAGATCTCAATATTTAGGTAGTTGGATCTCAGAGAAAGGAACTTCAGAGTTGGACACTAGAAACAGAATAGATAAAACTAAATCGGCATTTATGGAAATGAAGAGAATTTTAATAAACAAGAATATTAAAATAGGTGTGAGAAATGGAATAGTTAAAGTAACAGTCTGGAGTATTGCAAGTTATGGACACTCAAAAAGAGAGATATGGAAAGAATTAATGAATTGGAAAGGTGATGTTATAGAAGGATGGAAAAGATTAGATATACAGAGAGAATATCAAATCAAGAAGTTTTAAGAAGAGTTGGGATGGAAAGAACACTGCTTAAGAACATTATGCAAAGAAAGACCAGATTTGCAGGAGATCTTCAGAGAGGTTCCTCAAGACATCTGATAAGAACTATATTGAAAGGGAAAGTTGAGGGGAAGAGAAGACATATGGAAAGGAAATCAAAGAGTGGTTCAATGGCATTGTGGAATGGACTGGTTTAAGAATGACGGAGGCAACAGACCCAGAGAAATGGAGAAGAGCTGCTCATCTGCAGCAACCCTCTTGCTAGAGGATGCTACCGGACGACGATGTTATGAAACTTTAAATAAACTTCAATGTTGTTATTTTGTGTTGAATATTTCGAAGAAATATTGCAGGCAAAAGCTCCTCTTTTACTTTAGATGCTTTTTTTTGGTTCTACACAGACGTGCCGGATAAGAGTGCAATTTTAAATGGAAAATATTTTCAATTGAAAACTACAGGTTTTAAAAATTGAAATTTTTTCATAAAAAAATTCGCTTTGTGTGTGTGTGTGTGTGTGTGTGTGTGTGTGTGTGTGTGTGTGTGTGTGTGTGTGTGTGTGTGTGTGTGTGTGTGTGTGTGTGTGTGTGTGTGTGTGTGTGTGTGTGTGTGTGTGTGTGTGTGGAAGAATCCTGCTGCTTCTGTGTGAGATTAAATAGCTCAATTTCAATTGAAGGTTCATAAAATCACTCATTATCCTAGACACCATTTGACTCCAGGTATATTCAACCGAACAGCAAACAGCTGCAAAACTGTGCTATCGATGTGGAACAGCTGATTGCAAAAGATATCGTTAATATAAATATTATGAAATCATTTTTAATTTTAGGCCTAACTACGAAATATCATGACCTATGTCAGTACATGAATAATGTTTTCAGAGTTTCACTAGATGGCGCCACAATTCACGACTTTTTCGCTAGAACAGATAAATACAATTTACGTCTGTTTCGTAGAATTTAATAACTTTAAATATAAGTTTTTCTCTGGTTTCGAACTCGATAAAAATCTAAATGGAAACTATTTTATTAATCAGGTGAAATGTCTTTTCAAATTGTATTTTATTTGACCATTTATTTATTCATTTTGCAGTAGCTTTACTAAACTGACCAACCTCCATCACCTTTACGATTGAGATCGATAGTTTTCGAGAAATTTCTAGACGCCCGCCGAATATTCAAAGTTCTAGCATTTGTTCAGCAAATCTTTAAAAGATCTTTTGAAATCCTAAAAGTGCTCCGTAGATCGATATCGAAACAGAACTTCAATGGCTTCTATGGTATGTGCGCAAGTGTTCACCTTCTGTAGCAAAGGCGTTCGCCTCATCCTAGTTTTATTCCTTTGGACAGAAAGACGCTGTGACCGAATTTAACATTATTAGAGCAAGTTGGACTCTGATTTATGATGATTTATTTTAAAACGAACGTATTGTGTTTGCTGGTGTGTAAGGCACATCAAGATTTCCGAAAAAAATATTTTTAAACACAAATATTTGGCAAATATACAGACTCGGTTTAATGTTTGCTGTTATTAAAAATGGAAATAGAAGGAAGAAAAATGTATTTTATAAAATGAAATAGTATTTATCTCTCTTTCTTCTATTTGCCATTTTAGACGCTTACAATTTGAAGTGAACAAATATAAGAAGGTTCTTCATCAGAGCAGTTTTGCATCATTATATACTAAAGAAATTATTACCAAGGGTGCGCATAGACACTGCGGAGCTGCAGCACCCCCAATTTTTCTCGATATATTTATTAATTTATTTATGTTTGCTTGTAATATTTAATTTTATCATCAACAATCCTATACAATTCTCTTATTTTGTATAAAAAATAATAAAAATCCATCTTGTAGCACTTAGGAGGACGCTAGCAGCACTGTGTTTACCGCAGTGTCATATTGCTACGCGCGCAAGCATATGCATGTTATAATGAGATGCGAGCTATTAGCGTAATGCGGCACTGTCCGTCGCGCAGTTCCACTGTTGTTTATATGCAGTTTGCGCCAGTAGTAGAGTGTTCGTAGTGCTTATCGTGTTTACTCCGTCTCTTTAAATATTTGGGCATTACAATTAAAGACATAATATTTGTTATATTATTGGGATTGTGATAATAGATTTTATTTTTAAATAATTTTGAATTATATAATTTTATCGATAATAAACAATATTTTTTCATGTTTAATTTTTTTTTTAATTTTTACCATGATTTTGATATTTTATTCGACCACGTATACACAGTACTTACAGTGTGTATTTATATTTCGAAAGTTGCAGCGCCCCCACAATTTCAAGCCACGAGCCGCCACTGATTATTACTAGACTATTTATTAATAATAAGAGAAGAGATCTTGATTGATAAGAAGTTGATTCCTGGAAGATTCACGAGTGGATTAAAAATGGTAAAATTTTTCTAGTATAAATTCGGATGTATGCAAGAAAAGTGGGAATTTTATGATTATAATTAAGAAACTGACATTATGTATTCAAAGAACTTTACAAGCAAATTTGTATCTGTCATTGTGGTTTAATTCTAAGTGGTTTATATTTGTTCTGGGAATATAAGAGATTTCAATTCAAAACCACTGAGACATAATTCGGAACACTGATATTATCAATTCATACATTAGTTGTATACGATTGTCAAAAGCACTTAGGGAAGTGTTTATTAACATAACTGCTTCCATCTGTAACGAGGTATGCAATTAAATCGCTAATGTAGGACTGCAATATTAATTATATTCGCATGTTGGCAATTTATTTTTTCTTTCTTTTATTGCCTTCTCAACCGAAGTCTAAAGTGCAAAAGATAAGTGTTGCAAAAAATGTTTAAAATGTCTTTAAGAAGTGGAAAAGTTGCTGCTGAATTAACATACTTTATTAGCGCTGTAATGACTTAAATGCTTCTTGGAAGTGTACACAGAAAATCCCATTATAGATGCTAACACGCATTGGTTTCGTAATCCAAATGGGATAAAGGACACTGCGACCGGCGTGACATCACTTACAGCACTACCGAAAGTCAATAAACTTCGTCGTAGATCTCTGCATCTTCCCTGGAAGCAGTCCCATCTGTCAATAAGCAACGTCTGAAATTCTATTTCCTAGAACTGTTCCTTCGCTTTAAGAAATAAATTTCCGCAGTGCGAAATACGTTTTATCATCCTGAAAGCTTCCCACGAACATTGACACTGTTCAAGGCATCGGGCGCTAGGAAATTCCACAGAATCGGCAACGCTAAGCCTAACTCCGCCTCACTAAGGAGTTCATTGTCCACAAATGTAAATTGTGTTATTGGTGTCATAATCCAACAGTCAATTAGCTACTCTTTTAACTCATAAAGGTTCTAATCTTTCTTCCGTTGCTGTAGAATGTGTTTCATCAATGTTATTACAGCGAAGCGTTTCTTTGTGATGGCTTTGAAAGTTACCGTAAATAGCCCTTGTTACAGAAAAGAAAATCAAATATACTGGGTGTCTATAGTCCAGAGCTCGCTAATTGAAACCTTGTGTCATTGTAATCAACATTCCCAGAAGATTTCTTTGCACTCCTCCCATTAAGTCGTAGATTATCAGCCAAGACTTGCTTGCTGGAAATGTTAATGACTTTTAGTCCTTGTTAGGACTGCGTTTAACCAGGACTTATACTGTAATGAATCAGGAATTCGATAGATTTATTCTCGAGGAAGAAATAATATTTATTTATTTATAAATGAGACTTCGAATTTATTTATAATATTTATAAGGTACTGTCAATATCGTTTTCACTTATTATTTATTTATTTATTTAAATTTTTATTGATATCTTCGATTCTTGGAACTTGGTTTTGTCAAATACGCGTATGACCGAGAAAAATATGAATGATATCTCCTTACAAAATTAATTTATTGTTATGAATATTACACGAGACCACAGGATAAACCGTGAAGTTTTGTAATATACCAAATCTTATCTACATGTCATCCATTTGAAATCGAACGACATCTCAGAGAAATAAATAATGGAGCCATTATGGGCGGATTCGAATCCCACCGTGAGCTGTTTGTGATTGTCTTTAGGTAGAAGATGAATTTCATCGCCTGGTGTACGACCACTTCTCCGCTTATTAGGAGGAAAAAGCTCCGTGTTCGGTCGCTAGAGCAGGGTTTTCGAATTATGCGAAAAAATAAATAAAAACACAAAAAAATGATAAAAATAATCTATATTTGAACGCTACTAATATTACAAGATTATCATTAATAATAATAATAATAAATCTTGTGACTCAATATAGTCGCTGAAACAAAATTCGATCTGTTAAATCTCCGAATACAAATTGAATATTACGGACTGATCAGCCATTTTTATTCTACAGATACATTCAACAGGACACAGCCTTTCATCTTAAAGTGTTAATCTGATTAATGCGATTACAAAAGTGTGTTATTTTTCATTCTGTCTTCCTCTTTCTCCTCCTCATACTCATCTAAATGTTGCATCGTTGGGACTATTTTGATCAGATTTGAAATACGTGGATTTTTACGTTACTTAAAGTTCCTTGTCCCAATCAGAGCAAAACCAAGGCGATGGTTGAAGGGAATTTTTAAAAGTAAATTGTCCTATAGTGCTTCCCCAGCGCAGTGCCGAAGATGTTCAAACGTTTGCTTTTCAGTTGGAAAGTCCTGTTCGAAATATAAGTAATATAAGTAATTTTAACCTGAACCACACACACACACACACACACACACACACACACACACACACACACACACACACACACACACACACACACACACACACACACACACACACACACACACACACACACACACAATAAGCAAAAGGTCCTTCCAGAGGCGTGGGGGAGGAGTGGGGAAGGACGCTGATTACCTGTACCAAAGATCGACTAACTCTGTAATCGGCTAAATAAATAAATAAAGAAAGAAAGAAAAGAAAAATAGTTTCTGTATTCGGTGACTAGGATCAAATCAGTTTTTCTTCTACTGACTTTGCACCCACAGAAGTTTATGTCCAGAGTTATGCAACCACTAAAAGCATTCATCTCTGAAAATCCAGCAAGAGCAGTAATAACAGTATAATAAATTAGCACACATTGAAATAATATCCACCCAGGGGTCATATCTAAATTGTAATTAAACTCCTACTGTCTTTAATAAGTATTACTTGTTTCATTTTTTTTCTTTGTTTTCAAGAGATTTAACTATTTTACCAGAGTCTGAGTAGCGTATTCAGTTCCGAGGAAGTCATTGGGTTAAAAAGACGCACGCCCGAATCCCTAATCAAAAGTCTTCTAACTACGCCCCTTAGAATAAATCCAATTTTAACGTAATCCGGGGATTCAAGCTAAATGTCTGCATCTTTTATTTATCCCTATCAATTAGGTTTTCTTCATGTTGCACTCCATTTTTAATTTGTTTTTACGTTGGCATAATTCCAATAAGATTTTTCATTTCTAAAAACTTGGACTTATGTTTCGATGCTAAGTTATTCTACTTCGTAAACAACCTTGATTTGTTTTACATAATAGCTATATTATTCTTATTCAGATTACAAACACTTTTCCCCCTTATTTCTGAGCATGACACCCACGCCCACACACTGAAAGAACGTTCACCTAAATGTGTTGTAGCTCTCCGCATGTGGCCAAGTACTTGCGTTTTAATTTCTGATGGTGTCTTCATTCTCATCTTCGCTACCACGTAACTGGGATTCAGCCATGAATGGGATGTAAAAATCCTTCTATTTTTCCATTACTTGATGCTAATGACTTCTCGTCAATCTTCATCTAGTCGGCGCTAACATGGAGATTTTCTCAGTTTTTATTGAGCTACACTATTAGTTAGGATTTGCTTCAATACATTCCCTTGTGTGGACTACACCGTAAATCTGCTGGAAATTTTCTGCCTACTGAATAATGTACGTTGCCATGGACACCGAAGTCACTATACGCGAGATAAAACATAGAGATGGCATTAAAAGCTCAATGGAAAAATTTCTGAAAGAGGGAAGGAACTTTTCGGTGTTCAAAAAGAAAATCCATTAGCGAACTTCTTTAATAGAGCGAAAGTAATGCTGTCTATTCATCAGTCTATTTAATGCGTGCGTGTGTGTGTGCATGCGTATGGGTAGGGAGGTGGGTATGTTTACTTTCACCGATATTACTAAGATAAGTTAAGTGATATTATTTTATTTAGGCGGAGTGCAAAGTATGAATGCTGTTGAAGAAGAAATTATTGTATGCATTTATCCTAGACAAAGTAGTCCATTTATTGAAGTATTTTCGAACAGATGAGGTCTGCATCTGACGCGAGTCAAATTATTCAAAGCGAAGTGTTAAATATTGTATTATTGAATTAATGTGAGGGAGAATTGTTGGCTAAACGATAGAAGCATGCTTTTATCTCCCTTTTTCTTTCTATGTCGATTATTTTTCCAGTCAAAAAAGCAATGGAAGCAAGCAATTATCAAACCTCTCCCTAAATAAAGGAATATAAAAGTCAGCCATCAAACTCTCTTTCAATTTCTCTCACCTCAATATTCTTGATAGTGATGGAGAGGATCATTAACAACCAGCTTCTTCTTTACCTCCAGACTCATCAATCTATTAGTGATGATCAATATGGATTGATATTTCCTAGGCATTTAATCGCGCCTGGCATCGGGTCTTCTCACCAAGCTGCCATTTTCATGATCTCTCTCTCTCTCTCTCTTGTCCTTTGGGATTGAATTGTCAGCTTCCTCTTCTGTCGTTCACTGTGTAGCATAATGCATATTGTTCTTTCATCAGATTTCTTTACCAATGCTGGACTACCAATGGGTTCTAACGCTCGCCTAGTGTTTCTCCTATACATCATTGACCTTCTCTTTTAACGGCAAGTCCTCTCCATAGTTGTTGATAACAATACTTAAATGATTTATGTTTCAAGAGCTTCGTCTTGCCAGTGTTAACAAATTATCTGCTACATTCTCACGCAGGGTGAAGATAATTTTTGTACATTTTAATGCTATCAAAAGAAAGTCTTGTCTTATTACTCAAAAGAAAGATCCTACTTCACTCCTCCCTCCTACATTTGATAATGTTTCCATCACAAATAAAAAACAATTTTTTCCCCGTTAAAAACATTACTTCTCTCATGCTCCGTTCCAAGTGTATTATAAATTCCAAATGTGATCCACCTTAGAATATTGTTCTTCGGAATGGGCCACGCTTCCCTAAGAATTCTTCACACCAGTTACTTTCTCGTAGATTCTCTGTTTTTGTATATATAATTTATGATATATACATATAAATGTATTTATATTTACTTTTTATTATTACTTTTTATACACCTTTTCTTAAGCCCTTTCACATTGCCCTACGAACTGGTTATTACCCTTCTTCCGATTTTCTCTAATCGCCGCGTTCATGTAAGAATATGAGTATCCACTATTTGGCATGTGTACATCTTTCAACTCAAAACTTATAGCATCTCTTCTTCTTCTTCCTCTTCTTCTCTCTTTCCATCTGTCTTGGTTCGTTGGAACAGCCTTATCCATACTGTTTTCCCTAACAAAATACAACCCCTAGCCTTTCAGAAAACGTGTTAATTTCTTTCTTTCACTTAATCTTCCAGACATAACACAACAATGTCATGTATGGAAGATTATATAATCTTCTGTTACTTCTCTATTGCAATATGATTTTGCTATCTTGACCAATGGTACATATTCATTTTGTTTTTGGCTTTCCTCTTGATCTTGTATCAAGAATTTTACTTTTATAGTCTTCTTAAGTATTGTACTACGTAAGTATTTGTATTTAAGTATTGTACTACTTACATAGCCATATGAACAAGCGGGATTCAGAGCAAGATCCAGATCCTCTACAATAGATCATATCCATGCTATTAGCTAAGAAATTCTAAAGACAAATGAATATAATCTTCCTTCATATTTAATGTTCGTAGATTTTGAAAAAGCCTTCGATTTTCTACATAAGTCAGAAATAATAAACAGTTAAAAAAAAACAAGCCATCCCAACAACGTATATATTACTAAAAATTGTATATCAAAAATCAGTTGTTTGCTGCTACATTAGAACTGTTGGGAAACATGTGAAAAGCTATGGAATTAGCATCAGTGGAAAAATCTTGATCATTTACGTTTTGCAGAAGATATTGTTTTTTTAGTGAAAAATAAAGAAGCTCAAGCAATCCAGGAAAAAAGGTTTAAAGATTAATATGACTAAAACCGGTTTAAAGATTAATATGACTAAAACCGGTTTAAAGATTAATATGACTAAAACCAAAATGATGATAGATTCAGATCACATTGAACTAAAATCAACAGATAATCGTATTTAAATTGTGGCAAACCTTATTTACATTGGAAATGAGTTAGTTTTAAGGAAAAATGAGGAACAATCACAAGTAAACAAAGTGTTTCGGCTGTATAAGGAGCATCTGTTAGGAGATTTACCTCTACGACTTAAAACTCTTTAATACGAGTATATGCATTATTCTATGGAATTGAGAAATGGGCAACGAGTAAAATACAGGAAGGCAGGTTGGTGTAGCCAAAAGACCCTTGGAAAGAAGAATGCTCCACATAACAAAAAGAAATAGAATAAGAAACACTATAATTAGTGAGAGATGACTGGGATTATTAGAGTAGGAAAAATTAAGCACTGAGTGGATACAAAGTGAAGGAATGGTCGTCGAAGGACAAGGATGGAGGGATGATCTACAAAAGTTTGACACCGGATGGTAGACATTGGCTACTGACAGATAGAACTGCAAAGTTATGGGGGAGACGGCCTATATTTTCAGCAGTGGATGAAAAGAGGCTGAAAAAGAAGAAGAAAGAGAATTCTTCTTAAGAATACTGTCAGTTCCAATACATAAGGCAAGTTCTGTCCTCTACAGTTTTTGTAATTTGCAGTGGGCAAGACTAAATTCTTTTTAATAGAGATTTTACTTTAAGCAGGGGAAAGGCTCGATTTGGTTTGCATGAAATTATAACTGAAGCAGCTAAGTCTATGAGGCAATTGTGTTATGTCCTGTTAAGTACTTGTGTTCTCTGACTGGTTTGCTTGCTATACGGATGGCAAACCGGAAAAGCAGGCACATCTAAGACCGGATATTAATTCACCTTACTCAAGAGTGGAATGCGAAATTGATTATATTCCCACAAGCTAGCACATCCTTTTTCCCGCCACAGAATTGACGTCATTTAATAAGTTCACATGTAACAATCATTAATTACTTTCTAATTCTCCAGTATATAAATTCACGATCTCTAACATTACACAATCAGATTTTCAACAGTTTTTGAGAGTGCATACTACGCTAATACAATACTGTTTTTGGCTACAAAAACCTCGTAGAGAGATCTTAAACATAAATATCTTCAAATGTCATCTATCCAGAATGTAAAACTATTACATTACTTTTAGTACTTTCGAAACTTTTTTTTGGTCAAAGTATGTTGATAAAAATCTTCCGATTTAAACTAAAGCTGAGATTTCTCTACAAAGGTGATGAGTATAAAATTTCAATCAGTATCCGATCAAAGTAACATAAAAAAACAATGGATTATGTTATCCATCTGTCGGTGTTATTTCAATCCAACGCACCTAAGAGGTTGCTGATCTGTAACACATTTTAGTAGGGTTAATTGCATTCCTCAATCTTTTTTCTTACTCAATATGCGAGACCAGAAACCACTTTAGTTAATCACTTATAAACCCAAGAACCTACTGTAGAAAGCAACAATCCAAGCTTCTAACAAGCAAGGGGATGATTTCACATTGATGATATTCATCTACCTTCTAAAGACACTTACGAACACCCATGTCACTGAGGGATCAGAACCAACGACCCGTTAGCAGAAGAGCGGAGACGCTATCAACTTGCCCAACCAGTCAGTTATATTTTGCAATAAGCACTGTTACCGGAACAATCTTCTTTAGCCGAAATCAGCTTGGAAATTTTAGTTATTTATGAATCAAAAATAATATTTAGATGCTCTTGAGCATGATTAAATTTAAATCTCCTATGTATAGGAGATTTAAATAAATAGGAGATAGCACTGATATCACCTATTTACAACACAAACTGATTCTCGCATATTATTTGCTTGTTTAGGCTTAAAGAACGTCACAATATGTTCTCTGCCATGAATAGAAATGAAAATATCTTATAAAATGTATTTTATAGCCTTTGAATAAACTGTTTTGCGTATTTTCTTTTACTCAAAGAGTTACGGTAGAAAATGCCTTTTACTATTTTTGCAAAGAACTATCGCAAACTCGAAATTGGTGCGAGGATATGAGATTTGTATGAACTAAAACTTCCGTTAACTTAGCAAGAAAGATTCTAGAAATGGATTCTAAGAAAGATAGGTTCGTGTATACAGAAAATGGAAAGCGATAGAAGTGGTGTTGTGAAAGGATTCTCTCAATGATGAGATTGTTTGCTGATATGATTGTAGATAAACACGATCCTTGCATAAGAAAAAAAAAGGAACACGCATTTCACTGTTTGGAAAGAAGCTAAGAAGAATTTATAGTCGCATATACCTGTGAATAGCTTTCTTGAATCGGAGAGAAAGAAGCCGAAAATGATTTTATAAGTACATTACAGAGTGAGGGAAAGCAATTTGACTTGGAAATTTTGAGAGGTTGCTCTTTCCTTCTCTGAAACACGTGCTCACTTATTTCCATTAGTTTCCTTTAAGCGTATTACCAACGCGCATGACTGACGAGAAAGAATAAAAAGCCTCCGCATTTTCTATCTGGGCTGTGGCAAAAGAGGTAATCGTATCAGCCCAATAGTAAGGCTTATATTTACAATACATTATAATGATTTTCGCAGCGATTTCAGTCACGATAGGTTGAAAATCTATAGTGTAGTAGCACCCTTGGTGATTAAGGATCAGATAAGCTAGAAGCCTTGTTTTATGATTCAAATTTATAGTTACAGAAGTTTCTTTTTATTTCTAATAATCTCCGTTATCTTTTACGTGCAATCACACATTCCAGTACAAACATGCCGAGTTTCGTTCGCATGTTTTGTCCAATTATGTTGGTAATTGATGTCAAGTGTTGGACTTAAGTTACTGAGGTGATATCGAGCAGTAACAGCTGTTGTTGTTAATGGGGGTGGTATGTGTAACTTTGTAGTTATATTGGTGCAAGGTTCATGATGTGGGTTCCTCAAATTAGAATTTGCGTTTTACTGTTAATATACTGAACTGTGGTAAAAGCAGGTCATTATTTCGTTTTGTCTTCGTCCCGTAAAACAGGCAAACCGGCTCCATGAACACCGATACACACATATGATACTATTAAACAAAGAAGGCAACGGGAAACTACTTGGGTTTATAATTATTAAGTAGTCAAGTAGTATTGCTATCCCATCAACCACTAGGCTGAGGGAAATTCTTCACACACATTGTTCCGCCAAGAAATTAATTCTACCGCATCTAATACGAATAACCTATATAATGATCTCTTGATTATCTCGGCTTCCATCCAACCGAAACCAGCCTTTAAAAAACTTAAATTTCTTTAAAATAAACGAATTTTTGATGCTAGAATAACTTAATTAACCACCGCGTAATTAATTACGAATACTGTGGGATGTTAATTCAGGCTAACAGAATCTTGGTTTATTACTTGAACAAAGTAATCATATAAATTCAGTATTATACGCGTTCGCTTCTTATGCAGGTTCAAATAACTCCACAGATGTGTGGAAAGTGAGGATTAAGTTTCAGTACAGTTACATAGTTATGAAAAGTTTTACTAGTGGATCGATTCGTTCCTTGGATCGGAAAGTGAAATGAATTTTGAGAGTAGCTTTTGTGCAACGATATACCCTCGGTGAGTTCATTACGGTCTGATATGTGACCCTGACATCGTCCTTTCGCCTTTATCGGATACCATCGGATATTTTATAGCTGGCAAGCCATGTAACATCGGGGTCGGAGACACCATTAATTCTCTAACTTGATGAGTTCGTCGAACTGTAGGGGACTAATGACAAGACTATGAAGGCAGTATTTCCTGTGGAGTGACGTCATTTCCCAATGTTTTAAAACGTTGTCAAGTTATAAGTTACAGATTGCAATGTATTCTTTCTACCGTATATATAAACCGAAAGAGAAGACATCATGTGTGTGTGTGTGTGTGCGCGCGCGCGCACATGATGTCTTCTTCCGCATGAAATTGTTAATTTCACAGTTGTGATAGTTTGCTGTCAGCTTCTGTTGTATGGTCTTTAGATTGAAGCCAAACGTTGTCTAACACAATCTACAAGATCATCGATCAACTCAGTCAAAATGCGTGAATCTATTCATTGCTTCCTCCCTATTCATCATAACGGATTCTGTTATTCTTTACCTCTTTCTAATTCACCTGTCAGAAGGGTCAAATTTCCTATTAGTCTGAAGCAAGGTTAATGGCGTAACGGTACTAATGCCCTAGATTCATTAACGTTACTTTATCGGAGAATATGAGATCCCATTATAGTCTCTAACTACTCAGTTTTGTTTCTTCCTATTGTCATCATACACCAGGGATGAAAACAAACTACGAGGAACTTTTTCGAAGATCTCTCTCTACGATCTCTGAAACACCAATTACAAATGCAGCAATAACTTATGCATTTCAAAGAATTAAAGAGGTTTAAAGCTAGGATAAATTTTTGAAAACTTTAATTATAAACACAGCGAAAAATTTATTAGATTATTCCTATCATAGCATAAAATATTCATCCCCTTTATTTATTCGTTCGCCACTTATATATTATTCATTAGCTGTTTAACATAATCACCGTGATATGGCGCTGTCTGTCATCTGAATAATATATTGCCGTATGACAATGAAGGTAGTTCGTTTAGCCCGTTTTTCAAGGACTAAAGGATTCTTAAAAGAAGAATGGATTTCGTGCCTTTCTTTGCTTCATTTTTATTTCATATTCAAGTGATGCTTTTATTTATACGCTGAGAGAAGATTCTCCTTAAGTGTATTTACATTTTTCTAGCGATTAAAGTAAACTTTTTAATTACTGAGAATTTTTTTTTGTTTTTAAAACATTCTAAGCTGTATGAAGAAAATGGGAAGTGCCTTTTGCAAAATGGTTTAGTTTCTGCAATATAAAATATTTGTTTTACGATTGCTCAAGTGTATAAAATCTTCAATTCTGTCATTACGTCACCCAGAAGTTTTGCAGACCACTTTTATGAGACAAGTGCAGAGAGAATTCAATGACTGACGCCAAGAGTTGAGTCTGAAGGAACTGACGGGTCGATGGCCCTAATAAAATTAAGTAATATCAGACCAGTGTATGCATCACGGTATAGCTTTATTAAACGCGATTTCATCCTCGAAAAAGCACACGAAACTATATTAAATTTATGGCTGTGCAAAATACGTGCTGCATCGACACAGTTAACTTCACGAATGCTCGATTGCAGTTCCTGCGAATCGTTTTTTTTTTTTTCCCGTTCTCTGCTTCCTCTGTTAGAACTTATCCAATCATCTTGTAAGCACTGCTATAGGGCAACTGATCTATCTTTTTAACAGCACAGATTGCCCGCGCCTGTCACTAGCGATCATCATATGATCCTTATTGTCCAACTAAGACCATTGATCGTCGTGATGGATGATTCTTTAAAAGAAATGAAGCAAATTGCATGGACATTCCGAAGCTATCGACAAATACCAACCATGTTTTAGTAAGGATTTCAACATTACAGTTTGCAAAGATTAACTTCTAAAAAAAATCATTCGCTAAGGATTCATGTTTTGCGTAAATCTGATCTGGTGTTCTCTGATATATTACTTAATCTCTTTTTATCTTTTTTAAATAATAATCTTCACAAGAGATTAAAGAAATAAATTGAAGGATTATTTGCCTATTTACTGTATTTACCGCAAGTCTCTGGTATTACTTCTTTCGTTCATTCTTTGCTTAAGAATAAGTAATTTGAAAAATTTGAAAATATCCATCGCCAAGTATGGTGCTTTAACACGGAGCGGCAAATGATGAGGATTGATGATATCATAAGGTAATAATAATTCGCGGAAAATGCCCTTTGACCTTAAGAGAGAGATCAGGCGGATTAAGAAGTCGGTTGCGACACTTTATGAATGGCTTGACATGCACTGTTTATTCTCATTTGCTGTTTGTTATCGCGAATAAAGTAATCAGCGCCATCTACAATGTTGTAGTAGATTTTCCTTATGACATCCTAGAGAAATTAGCAACAACGAGGTCTAGTATCCGCTGATATGTTTGTATTTAACACGGATGGCTGTTTACGACATGTTTGCTGCATTCTGCGTTTGCTATGTGCTTCTAATAATAGTGCTAATCATTTCGATGACAGCCATATTTGAACAACTGAATTTCAATTTCCAGTTGAGCAATTAACTTTGCACAACGAATAGTCAGTTGTGGGGATTCAGTAATCATTGTGTATCGCATCAGGGAAGAGTTCTTAATAATGCCAAGGAATTACTAAGAGCTTTTATGTACCTATTGATTTATGGTGATCCTTATTGTCATATTTGATATACAATGTTGAAATAAGTTTCGGTACCTCATATATATATATATATATATATATATGTGTGTGTGCGTATGTGTGTGTAAAACAAACCACAAGATCTTTTTAGCTGGGTGTTTAGGAGCTTGTAAGGTGTGCGAGAGAAGTCTTCTCAGCTGCTGATTTGCAAACATAAGGAACTCTTTGAACACAGAAGCATTTCTCTGTTCAAAGCTCTCCTTGGATAGAGAAATGGTTCTCGTTTGAATATATGACCTTCTTCTTCCACTTCTCCACAGGCTAATCTTGTACACTTTTGCCCACTGGAACCTCTTTTATTGCATAGCCTTCACCAACAGTTGTTTCGTTTTTTGGTGTGTGGAGAGTCCACCCTGCTTCCAACAATCTTAGAGACTGTCATGCCAGAAACATTAATATCAGTAGCTGACAAGTCTCTATTTAAGTCTATAGTAGACAATCTTAGATATTCATTTTGCTTTTAGTAATTCCAAATATAAGATCTTCAGTAAGTATAGCGTTCCTTTTTGGTCCACATTTTCCTTTTCTACCAGGAAAAAAGGTACCTGGCTCCATAAACGTGTTAAAAACCGCATTGACAGTATACCCAAACAAACACCAGAACCATTGGCAATTTGTCTTTAAGTTATGGATGTGTGCTGAGAAAGAGTACATATTTTTGAAAGCTTTCTTGGAGATGTATCCATTTTATAACTACACAATATATATATATATATATATATATATATATATATATATATATATATATATATATATATATATATATATACATACCAAGGTGGTCTAAAACGTTCTCGACCATAAATGGCAACATTATCTGCAAGAATTGTTTTTTCTAAGTTGATACGTCTGTCATAAGCATCCATTTGAAACTGCAAGTCATTCTATCAAGTAGTTCGTTTTATGCAGCTGTCTGAAGCAAATGTGTTGTCTTTATCCCTTGAAATGGATAAAAATGAGTATCATGCGATTATAAAATTCTTTGTAAAAGAAGGTTGAACGCCAAAAGAAATTCATTCGAAGTTCATTAAAGTTTATTGGCACTCTCTTCTCCTTCGTTTTAGACAATTAAGGAATGGCCTGCCGACTTTAAATGTGGCCGTACCAGCCTTGAAGATGATCCACGTGAAGGACGTCCAAAAAGTGTAACCACACCAGAAATCATACAATCTGGTCATACAATACCCGTCATCCAATACCACGATATGGTATTGGATGACCGGCGAGTCAAAGTTCATTAAATTGCTGAGACTATAGGGATTTCAAAAGATAGGATATATTTTGCATGAAGAATTGCAAATCCAAAAGCTTTGTGCAAGATGGGTGGCACGCTTCCTCACAGCAGATCAAAAACGCACTCGCATGAAAATCTCTGAACAGTGCTTGGAGCGTTTTAACAAGAATAAAACTAATTTTGTGCGTCGATTTATTACTATGAATGAGACTTGGATTCACATTACACAACAGAATCCAAACAGAAGTCAAAAGAAGTCAGTGGACAGAAGCTGATTGCTCAGTGCCAAAGAAGACAAAGTCGGTTCGATCAGCAGGAAAGGTATTGCCATCAGTGTTTTGGGATGCTAAAGGCATTTTGTTTATTAATTATCTTGAAAAGAGTAAAATAATAACCGAAGAATATTATTCCGATCTTTTAACCAGACTAGACGAAAAAATTCGTGAGAAAAGACCAGGTTTGCAGAAGAAAAAAATCATCTTTCATCAGGACAATGCACCTGCCCACAAAGGTATTTTGGCAATGGGAAAATTAAGGGATCTGCAAGGTGAATTTTTGGAACATCCACCCTATTCCCTAGATTTGGCTCCCTCTGACTTCTATCTCTTCCCAAAATTAAACGTCTTCCTCGCTGGTCAGCGTTTTTCTTCGAATCAAGAGGTGATTGCAGCTGTAGAGGGGTATAAGAACGTGTAGGACATATTTTGCATGAAGAATTTCATGAAGAATATATATATATATATATATATATATATATATATAATAATCAAGCAGGAATTTGTTCAAAGAATCTGCAATGGGCTGAATTAATGCAAGACAGTATGTAAATCGATGAAATGAACAACCTGGTACAGACTGGTAGCTGTAAATAAAATAAACAACCTACTAATCAACAGAAGGCGTTGAATGCTAGAGAGTGTAAAGACCATCGAGACGGGGATTGGTTTAACATCTGCAGGGAACGAGAATCATGCTATTCCCTTTTTTTCTGTCTGATGTGCCATGTCTGGAATTTGTTTGCCTGAATCGGTCATTTCTAACTCTGAAGTCATTTGATAGGTGTCTAAATGAGCTGGCGATGTTTCTCCTGGTAGGGATATGGAGTACATTTCCAGTGCTCGAAAAAATGATCCCGACAGATATGTAATTCTGCTGGTTCATGTAATTTTTCATATATTATACGAAAAAAATCCATGTCTCTTTCAACACGACATGGTTGAAAGAGACATTTTTGTGAAAATTTTGTGAAAAAGTTTCACAAAAATGTCTCTTTCACGAATAATTTCGTGATTTGTGTAAGATGGCGAAAAAATTGACTTATATGCACAGAATCCCTATCGAACGAAATAGAACACCTCTAGGATGAACTGAAACATCTGGAGTGGACTAAATGGTTCTTCCAACAATTGTAGATGAATTGGTGGTTTATATGTTGAATGAAGAATGTCCCCAAATCTCTCACTCCTAGTATTATCGCATTTTGGGGTAAAGTAAGCCTGACTGGATGGAAAGTGTAATAATCAGGCTAAAATGATGAGAGTTTTGCTGAAATATTATGATTCTAATACATGCTTATTTCTATCTAGTCTAGTTAAAAGACAACCAACCAATACGAGATCAAGACAGCAATAATGAATGTATTGTTGTAATTGAAGTATTCAGACCATCTGTCAGACAGGTGGTCATTGATCGCCTTCAGTTGAAAATTTCCAATAAATGTTCTTTATGTTCTAAACGGAACTCGAAATCCATGGTCTTTTATTTAACTATTTTCAACTTAAATCCTGTTTCTTTTTCAACATTCTTAATATCTCATCTTCAAAGAATATTTTTATTTTCGGACAGTAGTGAAGAATTATAAAAAACTTCAAATTTAAGATCTCGATCTTTCATTTTTCAATAGTCACATTGAGTGAATGTGGCCACACATTATTCCAATGCCCTTTTTGAAGCTCATCTAGGTTTACTGAGAACGCAGACGTTTCTTTTTCTGTTTCAGTTTTATTTCTATTTTGAACTTTTTCACTCAATCACACAGATGTAATCATACTGTGCTGACGTTAATGGTCCTGGATGGAAGAGTACAGCATGCTTGTTTCGATTGTAGGAAACACAAATTAGCGCCAGCAATATCTGGCAAACACGTTCAGCCTTGATGATCATAAAAATACTGACTTTGAGATCATAATAAGATGAGGACCTTGATTTGCTGCGCAAGGTCTTAATACTTATGCAATTCATTTTGACATCATCTCATGTCTCTTTTAAAGTGCACACTAAAACGAATATTGAATACAATTTTACCAAAAAGTATATCATTAATAATATTATGTTAAACTTTGTCGCGCATGATATCAAAAATATTTCATTCTTCTATTTTAACAAAGAAAATAAAGTGAAGATGTACTCGTATTTTATAAACCTGCTACATGAAATCCAAATACAGATTTATTTTTGTGATTTTGAATTCATACATCGCAGGAATGAGTATTCGACGAATACAAATCCATTTTGTTGTCTAAATTTGTCCACTCCATTTCGACAATATAGAAGACCTTGATGGATCAGTCTCCATTTTTGTCAATCAGTTGTGGACCCACCATAGATATCTAACATGGTACGTGACAGTAACGGTCCACGAGACACACGTCTTCGCCAGGGAAACAAAAAACAAAAATAAATAAATTGAACCCATCAACCCACTTCATCAAGATTCCTCTTCCTTCTGACGTTAATCCGAGCGAAGAATCTCTTTAATAACATTACCAAATTCCTTGAACTTGCTCCAGAATCGATAATCTACTTTTTGAAATTAGATTCTGCCATTTGGGGCATCTAATTTGCTTTCACTAGTAATTGTATACTGCACAAGACTTGTTTGCTGGTTTCGCGTGTACAGTAACGTAAAAAAAAAAAAAAGAGTATAAAGTTTTACTGCTACTGACAGCCATCGTGGAATGACCGCTCTAAAGATGCGGAAACGAAATCGATAAAGATGCTGTCTCCCTGATAACGCAATAACACCGACTGCAGTTAGTTGCTTTAAAAGGTCCAGGAGTGGCCGTCACCACTTGTCTCTTATGTATCATTTTACTGAGCGTGCCACACCAGAATCCGTCAGGGAAAACTTAACACACACACACCTAACGTTTACTGCTGAATTTGGGAAAGTTTTTATTAGTTTGGATAAACGTTGGGGAATATTTTGGCTTTTAATAGAATATTTATTCCTGAAATTATTCTCTCGGTGCTGTGTATCGTCGCTAAAGATAATTACTAATCAGCGATATCTTTTCTCAACTCTTTATTACTGTCCATCAACCTGAATTGCTATAATTGGATTCATTAGGGTTGCAATTATCTTCACGGCGTCACATCTTTATTATGATTACTATCCCTCAGTCAACAGAGGGCGCTTTCTTTTGTGTTGAGTGTAAAGTGTACTTATATTTGTTATCAAGATTATTTTATTCACTCATATTCAATAGAGAAGTTTTTTTTTTCTTTACCTTCACAGAACGAACTTAAGAATAAATCTTACTGAGCTACTTACCGTACCGACTCCTGTAACTTACTGATAACCGTAAACCCCCACTTATGACTTCATGGCATTAATTCACTTACGTATGATCTTCTCCAGCGAACAGAACTGATTGCCAACGGCTTTCCTCCAGAAGTTACGGTATCGTTACCAACATGTCCATCATTGTGAACACAGATCATCTAGCTTTTTGAATATGCATCTCTGTTTCGACCTCGAAAAGGAAGAAGGTAATTTCAACAGTGGTAAACTTCCAAATAAGAACCACAGTGTTCATTGCATTCTGTAATTTGGGATTTAATTACAGAATATAACCGGGATTTCATTCCTCCCTCGAGTTGCTGCATATTGCATATTAATACATATGATGGGCGGTAGATGGCGTTGGTGTAGTTGAGGTTCGTTGTAGTTGGTGGATTGCGTGGTAGAGGCAGAGAGTTGTAGAGCAGGTACCCTCCCTCGATGAGTCTTTGGACTCCCTGGAGGTGTCACGTAATAATAATAATAATAATTCGCAAGACGATAACACTATCAGAGTCAATTTAAAACCCATTCTGGGAATTGGTTCTGATGTGATTTATTTTACGCCTGTGCGTAGATCCACGCACACACACACACACCATCCGGGTATTTGAAACCAAATCCGACGTTAGTTAATCCTTATTTCTGTAGTCTCCTATGTCTGTGATCCTCTGGATAGTTGATCTGTTTTGCGAGATGAAAAAAAAACCAGTTTGGGGCAGAAAAAACCCTGCAACCCCGTATAAGACCAAATAATTCAAAACCCTAATTACTTTATTACACGCATTATTTCATTAATGCGTCTAATAAAGACGCATTAATGAAATACTGCGTCTTTATTCGGATATTTATCGAATAAGAATAGAAAATTTAATCATCAATTTATTATAAACATTATTTTCATTTTGAAGTTTCATCCTGCCTGTTGTAGTTAAACTTATTGAACGTAGAATTGTACTGGAACGAAAAAAGAATTCTGCAGAATATCGTGTTCAGAGTATTCTTGCAATAACATTTCTGCCACAGAAAATATATCACTGCGTGTAATGTTTGAGTCATCCCCAAGAGCTTCCTTGTGTAGCATTACAGTTTCCACTGCTATGAACTGATGATAATAGTTCCTAGTAGTCGTTTAGATCAAATGTGTCAAGTCAGAGCTCTCGTAAGTCGTATTCAGCCAGCTTTACTATAATACCATCCTATTTCGAAACCTTTCTATGCTAAAACTCATCAGCATATTAGGAGAAATTCAAGTAGCTTTCTTTACGTACTTTATGTATTAGGATTCCACCCATCAAAGGTTATAAACCGTACATTGTACGTGGGTGGGCTAACAGATTTTTTAAATTTATTTTTTGTATTTTTAGATACTGCTTAGTCCGGGAAATACTGCTCTAGAGAGTAAACATCGAACCTTACACCCATTTGAAGGTCCTTCGTGTCCTAGACAGGGTTTGAACCCAGGTATTTCAAATCAAAGCATCTACACTGACTGAGCTACTGAGGGTTTTATATATAGTACTTTTTTTGCGACGGTACGCAGTTGCGCCTCGAGCAGGTCTGTATTTTAGTGCACCAATAAAACCTTGATTTCGTTTGGTTTGCGACCATGCAGCATGGTGCTTGTAGAGAGAGATGTGTTTTACTCTGGAGGGTCATTTTTATTCTGGTACTAAACTATCGATATATATCGAATACGCAAACTGAAAACACTGGAGAAATTATCGTGTCCTATCTGTTAAGTACAACAGGAGTCGATTTGTCTCTTGTCCTTGCGAACGTGTTAAGTAAATATTTTTTTGTAGGTTTTATCCGAATTTCTTGGATGTTCTGTTCATCTACGAAGTCATACAAAAAATGTCTGGAATGGTAAAGTAAAAAAAAAAAAATGAAAAGAATGGGAAGTGAGAAAATGAGTGACGAGTTAGCAACGGAAGCAGTGTCAAAGACTGCTTTTGTTCGTGATGGTATCAGCGTCCAACAACAAGGAATGATTGACATTAATGACTGGACAAGTTGCTGGACAGTTGATCAAAAAATGACTTCTGTGCGAAGTATAAGAGACTTGGATAGCGAACCATTGTTAGGGTATATGCCACCCATACATTCAAGAAAATATGTATTTTTTTAATTTTTTTAAAAGGTGTTTTTTTAACGGTTGAGTTACAATTGTGATGGATTTATTAGGAAAAACAAGCAACTCAAGGAAAAGGTGTAGTAAGCTCCACGCACCTCGCCACCTTCCAAAAATCAGTTTAATATCTTGAGAGCCGATGTGAGCTATCAGATAATAAACTCATACGAACAGATACTATACTTTTAACTTCTCGGCTTGTTAGTTTAGAGAAGAGTGTGGTATCTGCTCTTAATAGCTTAATATCGGATACGGATCCAAAATAAATCGATTTTTGAAAGGCAGCGAGGAGCTTGGATCTTGCTCCACCTTTGTCGTTGGTTTTCTGGTATTGTGGGTATGGCGCAGCAAAAAAAAAAAAAAAACAGCACTGAACTTCGACACCCTTATAGTCCTTATAAGGACTGGCTTAAAGGGGCGAAGCAAGAATGCTTTTCATCTTCCCCGTTATCTGTAGAGGACAGTGTAGGGATAAGGTGTTATTGAGCTATTAAAGCTCTGATCATGGCAGGAGGGTAACAGCAATAGCCGAGCCTCAGTTAGAACTTCATTAGCTACAGCATTGACATCCATTACCCTCCAAGGGTATTAATCACCACATCTCACCACCACTTCGACACCCGTTTACTCCATAAAATATATATCGTTGTAGTTATTCAGAACTTTTTTGGTGTGCCATACTGTGGCACGGCTATTGATGTTACCCTCCTGCCATGATCAGAACTTTAATAGCTCAATAACACCTTATCCCTACACTGTCCTCTACAGATAACAGGGAAGATGAAAAGCATTCTTGCTTCGCCCCTTTAAGCCAGTCCTTATAAGGACTATAAGGGTGTCGAAGTTCAGTGCTGTTTTTTTTTTTTTTTTAAAGGTGCCGGTACGCCGTAGCGTTGCGCGCGCGCGCGCACACACACACAAAAACGTACCAGACTGGATCCTCTTTCCCACCGTCCCGACGTGTTTCTTGATAGAACACGATGCCCTTAAAACGGACTCATCAAAACTAATTTTTCCTAAATTTTGATTTTTTTTTTATCCTCTTTTAGCATCTGCACAAATCCACATTTCTTATTGGTAGCGCTTTTAAGTTAGACTGTGTTTCAGTCTTACAAAATTGTAGATTTAAATCCGAAATCCTAAGATCCCTTTCTTCTTCCCCAATTCAAGAAACATGTTTCGGCACTTTTTGGTGCCTCGTCAGGAGATAGCTAGGGAGGAGGGAACCAGTGGCGGCTTGTACATAAGCACTGAGCCCCAAGGAAAAAAACGAAAAAAAAATAAATTTTGTTTGTGTTTATAAATAATAACAATGCTGACAGCATTGTTATTATTTATATAAGGTTAGAGCTTATGTTTCGATATTGATTAATTGTTCGATTAACGCTTTAGATTACGAAACAAATGTACTACGATCTAACGCATGTCGGAATTATAACGTTTGGCCAATTGCAGCTGGACTCGCCGATATTCGCTTGCACTTGTCACTGCACGTAACAAGTGAATCCAACACTGCTCGTTGAGCAGTGTCGCTACAGATAAAGTGTATGCTTATGCGCGTTATTTCTGGGAGATACCAAACTTTTATTATTGATGCGTGTTCGTGGTGAAAGTGAAATATTTTTAATAAAGCAATTTTTAATATGTAAATTTATTTATTAATAAATTGGTTACTGATTAGGAAAAAATTAATTATTTTCTTATTTTGTATATACAGCACTTAAAATTTTCACCGGCCGCCACTGTAGGGAACGTTCTTACGTAAAGTTTTGTAGTATTTAAATATTTCTTCTTTTATTCAACAGACATTATTTTCATTCCTTGTGAGTGAAATTGAAGATTAAAATTTCATTCCCCCAATCATTTTCCCCTTTATTTTGGTATGCTTACTAATGTTAGATAATGATTTTTTTTTTAAATGTGCCACCGAAATGTGCATTCATTCGCTATTTAAATTTATTTAAAAAAAAATAGAAATTTTTATTTCTAAATACACATTGCGATAACTGAAAAGCGTCGTGTGAGCAGATCTTCGTAAAGCGAAGCTTCGTTAAGCCTAATTTTACTGTAGAGTCCAGAATGTCTGCAGTTGTCTGCCATACTTTCGCCGGAAGTCTTTGTTTAAAGCGAACTCAAGGTTGATTACAGCTAAAATCTTAATTCAATAAATATAAACTACATCAAGCAGTTTATTATTATTAAATTAGCTTTGTATATTTTAATATCTTAATTTAATAATAAACTATATTCAATATCAATAAAAAATAACGAAACTTAAACTTGAAGCTTGAGTTTTCCGCATCACTCAAGTGTTAAAATATTCAAAATTTATGATAACAAATAAGGATCAACTCTTCCAAATTACCTTCTACAGACATCCTCTTTCTTATGAGACTAACAATTTCAACAAATCACTTTAAACACGAATACCACTTTTACGAACAAATTTTCGTTCTCCCCAATTAGCGGTGCACCCGCTGAACTTTTTCTTGCCCAGAAACGCAATTATTATTCCCCTCTCTACAGACTGACATCGCTTATTACGGTATTCGTTCCTTCAACACCTTTAGCCCAGGATTAAAATTTCCTGTTGAATACAAAGAAAATAAAATCATAAATTGCTTTAATCTGACCCTCATTACATTCGATGATCATATCAGTATCAAAGGATACCATAAGTCTACAAACATTGGAAGTCGTTTGCATTTCACCTCCTGTCACTTTTACTGTCAAAAACTCTGTCATATTAACACAGTTCATTAAAGCGTACAAATATTCATCTTCAGTTCTTGCTTTAAACCAAGAAATTACTCGTCTTAAAGATATCTTCAACTCTCGACAGTGTCTCTGGCAACTCATGGACTGCGCTACTCACTACCTAAAATCACGTGTCTTACTTTCAAAGCCGCACATCATCACCACATATAGCTTTAAAATTCTTCGGGAAGAATTTTAATGTAGGGAAGAATTCTATAAAGCCATAAGACGAATATTCAAATTACAGAATTCTTCCCTACTAACACCAAACTACAACATTTACTAAAACATAGAACCCAATAACTCAGGCCGACATGCTATGCCATCAATCTAGTTGACAAGTTTAATTGCCAGTCAGAATGCAACACGTCTTATATTGGTTCCACTTAATTGAACATTATCGAGAAAGTAATATTCCCATACCTGACTATTTACTTTTACCTTGAAAAAGCATTTGACAAAGTTAAAAGAAGCATTTTATTTAACATATTAAAAGAAAGACAAATACCAAATAATATCCTAAAAGCTGTCAAAAGTATATATGAAAAGAATCAAATACAAATAAGATTAAATCATGAGGTATCATATACAAGAGAGATAAACCAAGGGATCCGACAGGGATGTCCTCTCTCAGCAACTCTTTTTAATATCTACTTAAATGAAATAATAATAAAATGGAGTAAACATTTACATCAAGGAATTAAAGTTTCACCTACAGTTAACTTAAACACTCTCCTCTTTGCTGACGACCAAATAATAATTACAAATTCTGAAGATAACTTATAGAAAGCTATTTTAAATCTAAATGAGATATCCAAAGATTATGGTATGATAATATCAACGGAAAAATCAAGAACTATGGCCTTTAAAGGACAAGATCCAGCAAGAACTAAAATAGTAATAGATAACAAGATCTTAGAACTGGTGAATTCATTTAACTACCTAGGATGTATGATCACTTATGAAAATGAAAAAGATATAAACATAAAAATTACAAAATATTTAAAAATTACAGGAGTGATTAACTCTATATTTAAACCAAACGTAGTTCAAAAACAAACCAGGCTGAAAGTATACAATACATTAGCCTTACCGGTCTTAATGTATGGAAGCGAAATCTGGACAATAAAACAAAAAGACAAACAAAGATTAATAACAGCAGAAATGAAGTTTATGAGAAAACAAAGTATACCCTATTTGATCACAAAAGAAACGAAGAAATTATGAAAGAATTAAACCAAGAATCAATAATAGAAAAAATTAAAAAATATAAACATGAATGGATGGAACACGTTCAAAGAATGAAAATATAAAGATTACCAAAACAAGCCTTAAAGTACAAGCCATTAGGAAAAAGAAAACCAGGACGTCCTCTTAAACGATTCAAAGATGACTTCTAAGGCCAGAACAGGAAGCTCTAGGCCTAAATCCTTGATATGCACGATGATGATGATTATGATGACTATTTTCTTTAAATCACAAGGAAAAAACACAAACAAAAGCATACCAGAAGCAACAAAAATCCTACTACCGAAATATCCTTGAACGCAATACAATCTAAACATGCCCCTGCAATCGAAACTTTTCATTATCGATTTCCAAGAAAACGAATCCAAATTGCGTTGTTCCGATCTCTAGCAGTAAGAACCACCCAATGTGCTGTAAAACACAAAAAGGTCATATTTACTGTTCCCTCATGGCAATTAAACAAACATAAATTACTCCCGTGTACTCTCCAACCAGCCCAATTCCCAAACGTTTTCGAACCAACCGAACTCCTAACTAGTTGAACAAAAAAAACTATGCGGTTAGCTCACAGTTGGTTTTCTGCTTTTTATTTTTTCATCTGATGATTTTAACGTAACATAACGAAACAACCAGCTCTCGTCATGCTTGTTGCTAACTATGCATATAACAGATTTTTTTATTCTCGCTTCTTTCAAATCCAAAATTGCGTAATTCATCTATTCGGTGTTAACTTTCCATCATTGTTTTTCATTTTTAAATCTTAATATAATATATAATAAAGATATAATATAATAATTAATAAAAATATAATATCAATATAAAGACTAAATAGTGTAACATAAAGTAAAAATAAAAATATAAATATTAAAATATATAAAACAATGTTAAAGCTAAATGAAGATGAACATAAATACTAACAAATATAACTACAGATAACACAGTAAAGATAGCACATTACATACTATATAATGCGTAGAAAAAAATGCAACATAAATATAAAGAAATTAAGGGAAATAACGGTTTATGTTGATTATAATCGGATTTTAATGTTATTATCGTTCACATTGTTAAGAGAGACCTCCAGGGAGTCAGCAGCTCATCGAGCGAGACCACACACACTATCCAAACCAGCCATCATGCCAGTTCTTGAATTCATTCACGTTGCTTGCACACAACATTCAATAGCAATCCATTCGAATCACGCACTACCCTATGAGAGAATAATCTAGATCTTATATCTTCTTGACTGCAGACATTGTTAACTTTTAATATTCCAGACCTAATATCACTTTTGACACTGTCCTTTGCACTGTCTTCAATGTATCGGAATCACAACGGAAACCGGGAGACCAGATCTGCGCACAATAGTCCAAGTGAGGTCTTATCAAGGTTCGTTTCAGCATTTCCATTATTCTCTGAGTTATATTTACAATTTTTGCTATATGACCCTTGAACTTCGACTTCCTGTTTACTAAATCCCCAAGTTCCTGTCTTGATCACTTTCTTCTAGCATGATCCCACAATATAATACGACATTGGATATCTCATCACACCAAAGTGCATGACTTTACATTTATTGGCATTGAACTGACACCCATTTTCTCATGTCCACAATTCCAGCCTGTTCAAATAATTTCAAAATTATTCATCTCAGTTATATTCTTGATTACCCTACCTATATTTGCATCATTAGCAAATAGCTGTATGTCACCTATCAAATCTTTTCCAATATAATTAATATACAGATTGAATAACAATGGACCAATGACTGATCCTTGTGGTACACCACTGGTACATAATGGTTGATACCTGTCAGTTAGTCATCCTCTCATCCATGCCAATAGTCTATAATCCAAACCCATATTCTCCAATTTATGCAACAGTTTCTCGTGCGGTGTTCTGTCAAAAGCCTTAGCAAAATCCAATCCAAAAGAAACATGGTATATCCGTTCCCCTTGTCTAACTCAACAATAACATTACTATAGAATGTGAGCAAGTTTTTCAAGCATGAACGTCTCTTAGTAAACCCATGCTATTCGTTGCAAAGTAGGTATTCAGTGTCAACCCATTTCTGAATGCGAGCCCTAAGTATGTTTTCCAAAAAATTTACCACCACTCCTGGGATACTAACTGGTCGATAGTTGGATACATCAGTCTTAGCATCATCCATGTGCAATAGAATTCCCATACAGTACATTCCTTCCACTCCTGCAGAATCTTTCCTGTTCTGAAAGACTCAAATTATATACCCTGGTGAAAGAATAGCCAGTTCAACTGAACACTGTTTTAGCATCTGTACCAATATCCCATCAGTCCCTATTACTGAATTCTTCTTTAGTTTGTGCAACAGCTCTAGTATTTCGTCCTCATCCACACGAGTTTCCGCATACGGAGCGGTTAGGTCAATGTTGCATATATCAGGTTGATAGCTGTTAGCAAAATGGTTACTCATCAATTGAACAATCACTTCTGCATCAGTCACCCACATGCCATTTGCATCCAGTAGAGTTTTTCTTTCAAATTAATTATTTCTTTTATTTGCAGCATAACGATAGAATTCTTTTGGATTGTCTTTAACTTGCAGAGCCAGTTTCTTTCCGTACTCAGATTTAGCTTTCCGTACAACAGTTGCGACTCTTATGGCCTGCTGCTTATAATTTTCATAACGGACATCATCCTTATGCACACGGTATTTCTTCCACATCATCCGTGTCTTACGAATCTCTTGCTTAATAAGATTACACATCCATTTGACTCCTACTCTATTTATTCTTCAAACTCTCGGGACACATTCTGAAATCGCATCATTTAAGTATTGCTTAAATGCTTCCCATGCACTGTCGATATCCTTTCCATCCAGCAACCGATTCCATTCCACTGAACTCAGTATACTCCTCAGTTGGTCATAATTTCCTGCTTTGCAGTTCGGCATGTAACCTTTTCTGAATGGAACATTCATTAACTTAGTCATTTCCTAAGTGAGTACCGCATGATCACTGTCATCAACTGAAGGCAGAATAGTTATCATATTAACTGAAATGATGATATAATAGTTACATCATCATCATCATCTACTTCTTCTTCTTCTTCTTCTTCTTCTTCTTCTTCTTCTTCAGTTGATGACAGTGATGACATGATCACTGTCGTCAACTGAAGGCAGAATAGTTACGCCTTTAACTGAAATGCCCTCTGACACTATAATCAAATTTAGCACTCTTTGACCTCGAGAGTTCCTTCTGTCACATGCTGCTTGAGGAAGTTGTCCCGCAACAGCTCAATAAATGCATTTTCATTCTTCTCATGAGATTCTACTGCTACCCAATAAATGTTTGGATTTATTGGATAGCAGTAGAATTGAAGTAGAATTAGAATTGAATTCATCACGTAATTGAAGTCCTCCGTTATGATTACGTTTTTGCACCCATCATGTTTATTGAATAATATATTTATTCGTCACTAGCAACCGATTCACCAGGTCTGCAAGAACACCCAGCTGTGTATTTAATCTCGTTAGACTCCACCTCACACCAGATGGCTTCAAACTCACTGCCACGTGGAAAACTGTTATTAGTATTGTAGTCAGGTCTCAACTCTAACTGGATTCAAGTCATCCAATATCATTTAGTCATCCAATGTGCTTGCCCTACAATTTTTGTTTTTATTTAATGAGTTATTAACACCTTAGTAATTTAAATTAATTAAAGAGTCCATACAATTTATTATTTCGATGTTCCTTTTCTATTTTCGACATTTTGTATTAATTTTATAACATTAAATCAGGCCACTTATCATTAGGTGAGATGTTAAAAGTAATATTAATATATAATAATTGTTAAATATAATATAAAAAATTGTCAACGATTATTTATTCATCATAAACCCGTAAATCTACTCACTCTAGCCTGGTTTGTAAATTGAAACGAAGAGTATAAGTACGCCAAAGAATTCATTTGAACTCCAGCTTTTTTAGCCTCTTTGTATTTGTACGATGTACATTTTTGATGGGCAACAATACAAAAATCGAAGAATGCACTTATTCGAAGAATTAAAAAAAAACAGCTCATTTTCTTCCATTATAACAATACAGTTTCTGTATAATTGCTATTGTTTTTCCGAAGGACGTCTCAATAAGAGATATTCTAATTACTTTCTCTCTGAGTATTGCGATTATTCAATATTCCGAAACATTTATGTTGCTTAAAGGATTTTAAGCAACTAGAGCAATAAAATGTTTCGGCCCTTGGCTAGAGGTTCCAGAACAAGGGGTTATCCCTGGATGTTGAATAAAGGTGCGGTTTTTAGGGGGGGGGGGTGAGGACTAGAGTTTTTGCTTAGAGAGTGAATGAGTGGAATGGGTTGCCAGAGTCAGTTGTCAGTGCTTTCGTAATGAGTTCAAGGAGAGGTATGAGAGATTGCTTGGATATATTGGGTCTTCCGCGATGAGTCTTCGGACTGCATGGAGGTGCCCGTATAATAATAATTAAAATTCTTATACAGTAGTTTCCAAAAATTAAGGAACAAACATAAAAATTGCGATGACTCCAGGGGAAAGAAAAAAAACATATGAAAATCAGGTGCTTTATGTAAAAAGTGATGTTGAGTCTGGTTATCGTATACAAATGAATGGCGCTGTCAGCAATATATGCAAATGAGTCAAGGCATAAAAGAGGGCGTTTTGGAGGTTTTTCTATTTCAAGACCTCATTTAACTGACTGATTCAGGTGGAGATCCATTGTAAGACTAGAGGCAGGCCTATGGATCAAAGAGAGCAAACTCTTCATGGGAAGAGACGATGCATCAAAAATATGGAGATGCAGTTCGCGCTGTTAGAATAGTGGCTGTGCGCTTCGCAAGCATATAGTTTAATTTAAAAATTTAATTAACATTATTTTTTTTTAATTTTCAGAACATTAATTCGAATACTGAGTAAGAGGGGAAGCCACCATCGCCAATTACTCACAGACGTATATAAATAGAAATTTTTCAAATTTTGATTTTTTTCTTTTTTCTTTTTTGTATGATATATATATATATATATATATATATATATATATATATATATATATATATGTGTGTGTGTGTGTGTGTGTGTGTGTGTGTAAATAAGATTTTTTTACCTTAGGAATAATGTATATTAGGGTTATCAAGTAATTTTATAAAGTTGGTTATTTTACTCCTAATCCCAAGTAAGCAAACAGTTAAGTTTGCACAAAAAAAAAAAAACTTATTTACATCTATATCTCCTCCAGAGATTCTTATTCAAAATAAAAACACCTTGTAGCAACTTGTATAGGTAACGTTGATAAGGCTCTGTATTACTATATTACTATATAACCTTGGTATTTAGGATCTAGCTGCTCACTGAGGAGACCTCGAAAAAGGTTGAAACCGGTTTGGATAGTGACCCCACCCATAATGCATTGCAGTATACATCTTCTAGTGAGATGTGCTTTACATTATGGGAAAATACTAAGAATAGTGATCAGATCTTTACCCACCTTTACAATAAGTTGCCCTGGTGTTGCACTACCTTTAGACTTGAACTACGTTCAGGCGCAAACTTAACTGTTTTGCTTACTTGGGAGAAGGAGTAAAAAAAACAAAGTTTATAAAATTACTTGGTATCCTTAATATATATTATCCCCAAGGTAAAAAACTTTTCACATTTTTATCTCATCCAGAGTTTCTTATTCAAAGCAATAAGATATATATATAATATATATATATATATATATATATATATATATATATATATATATATATATATATATATATATATATAATAATATATATATATATATATATATATATATATATATATATATATATATATATATATATATATATATATATATATATATATATATATATATATATATATCATTTACTTTCTATTTTTTGAATAGACTGCTCAATGGTATCGAAAAAAAAACATTTTTATTTAGAAGGAAATGAAAAATGGTTCTTTCTCCCGTACAGTCTAACTCAGTGAGCCACCAGTAGCGATATTTATTTATCTTCATATAAAAATGTCGTGACTTTATATCTCTCTGTCTAGAGTTTCCGAGCTACACTCAGGAGAGAAAGTCCAAATATACATTATCTAGACCTAGGTAACGTAAACTTGAAAGCAGCCAACACGTAAGTATTGTGTTTTATTTACAAAAGGAATTCTTGCAATGATGGGAGGTCAGGGAAAAGCTAGGGAGTCCAATTCAGATTTCATGTTAGTCTAAGGTCAACCAATATTTACGGAGAACTACAGATTATGCATGTATGAATATAGACGTACCAAGGTGTGAACAACTTGCACAAGAGATAGGCATACTCAGGGGGAGAATTGAACTAAAATAACAGAGTAAAATACTTGGAAGCTGTCATTATATGACTTATTGCTACCATCTGCAAACGACCCAGACGGTAAAGTTATTTTCATTTTTTTTTGTCAGAGATATATTTCCTTTCTATGTTAAAAAGAAAAAGAATATTCTACTTTTCTGTCTATACTGCTACTTCGTATTCCCGCTACTATTTTCCAGGTAACTCATATGGTCAGTTTGCCCGCAAGCACACGCACTAGAATATCTCTTAATAAGGAGCTCCTGTAAGAGGTGTAGGATGTATTGTCTTCGATATCAACCGTTAAAGTCATCTGTCATGGCAAGTAAAACCGATACCGTAAACTAGAAGAGAAATGTTGAGCTTAAGATGACCCCAGTGAGTAATGACCTGCACAATGCGTATGAGTTGCTTTGTCACCAAGATCTTCGCAAGCAGAAAGAAATGATGAATATCCTTTTGGACTCATTTATTTTGCACATTCATTTTTATTTCTATAAAATTCTTATTTTTATAATTTCTGTTCATAACTTCATGGAAAGCTAAGCCAAGAAACCAATTTAAGAAACATGATTTTCTTTGGAATAAGCGAGTTTGTTTTTCTTTGTGCGCCATAGATGGATGACATGACCTTGCAAGTGATGAGGTTTTTCTACTTCTGACTGTAACACTGTAAGTCGAAAAACAAATCGTTTTACTGCAGATAATTTCTTAACCAGCCAACTGAAGCTAAGCGTATTTTGTTAAATTACAATTGTGAAAAGAGCTCCACTTGTGAAGATTGTAGCAAAATGCTGGAATCTTCACACACGCACAGACAAAGAGAGATGTAGAAAGGGAGATTGCTATCTTCTTTTTGATTCATTCTAAGCATATGCAGTTATGGTTGTTTATTCATTCGCTCATTCAAAAGGTACTCATTTAGAAAGAAAATTCCCACACGTCATCATACTATGATCAGGCATCTACACTCTCTGTCCAAAAAGAAACCGAACTTTTCGAAAATAGAAGAAACTAGTGGCGCCACCTGTTGTATCTTTTTGTTGTCGAAATCGGCAACCTTCATAATCAGTGTCAACTGTTTATGACATTTCTTTCATTAAAATCCGAGTTATAGTGCCAAGAGTGACAGTGTGTTTTGACGAACGGTCGGAAAATGACAGTGTTCAGTTCGATACATTTTTTTGGTCGTCGGTCAACTTGTGGGGAACAAATCGCAAATTCAATTTACGAAGGCCCAAAACTCTCGGTCAAAATGTTGTGTACAGTTGATTTTGGAATCCCAATTCATCTTCAATCAATCTCACGGACGATTTTGGGTTTTCTTTGACGAAATCACGCACTTTTTGAATGTTAACTTCGCTCGGTCCAGTTTTTGGAAGGCCTGGCTTTTCGTCGTCCTCAAGCGTCTGACGACCACTTTGAAATCGTTTAAACCACTCATAAACATGAGTACAGGATAAGCATTCATCCCCGTATGCTTTTTGAAGCATTTGATGCGTTTCGGTGAAACGTTTACCAAGTTTAACACAAAAGTCAATCGCAGCTCTCTGTTTGAAACTCATTTTCCGACCATTTGTCAAAACACTGTCACTCTTGGCACTATAACTCGGCTTCTAATTAAACAAATGTCATAAACAGTTGATACACCACTAGTGAAGGTTGCCGCTTTCGACAACAAAAAGATACAACAGATGGCACCACTAGTTTCTTCTATTTGCGAAAGGTTCGGTTTCTTTTTTGGACAGAGGGTGTACATTCGGAGATCACTGATTGATTTCTTGGTTAATCGTGATTATCTGCTTTGTGCATACTTTGACAGTGAACGATATGATGGCCATTGTGTGTCCCAGTTAATGACAGAAGAGATGAAGTTCCCATATCGAGAGAAGGAAGTTAAGGCGAATCGGTAATCGATTGGTCGTGTTTCAGTAAAGTTAGATAACCAATATTATTAAAACCTAATGAACTTGCAAAAGATTAAAAAATCAACATTGAATATAGCACTAGAAATAAGCAATACGTCTTTGAATCTAGAACAGTGTTTCCCAAACTTCCGGTAACCGTGTACCCCCTTTAAAATGTTTAGTAACTTTCCCACCTCCTCTTAGCAAGGTAATTTGGTAGAAGTTATGTTGTTTTTTTTATTCAAACACGAATAATTATAAAGGAATCTATTTTTTTAGCATTTCAATCAATTAATGTCTCACGCTCATTGCTTTCATTAAAAATATTTTATTCTGATGCATCGACGTGTTCTTTTCACAGTTATTATCACAATCATTTTAATTTCCTTCACTGTATTCTATTGGGCGTTTGAAACATCCATATATGGCTGACTGTATACCTAGAGTTCGAATAGTAAATCAAGTAGGGGTTAAATGGATGAATAACACACACCATTAAACTTGAGTTGCAAAAAAAAGAAACAACTGCGGAAGGAATTTAAGGAGAAAGGTGACCTGCAGGCACATGAACGGTATAAAGCGCAGGCCAGAAGGGTAACGAGTGTGGTAAGAAAAGCAAAAGCGGATTATGAAAGAACATTGGCCATGCAGGCTAAAGAGAATCCCAAACAGTTTTTTTCGAAATGTGGCAAGTAAAAGAAAAAATGTATATGGCAGAATGATTTTAAAGAATGCCGATGGTAGGTATTTAATCTGGTCATCTAGGGAGGTAACTGAATCAGTCGATATAGTTGAATTACTGGGTGAGCACTTTGCAAGAGTATATCATCCAGGTGGTGACATCGAAGGAATGAAGGAACCATTAGTTTATATGGGAATTGTGGTGAATGAAGTGGAGGTAAATAGTCTATTACAAAACCTCAATGTGAATACATCTGTGGGATTGGATGGTATACTAGCAAGGATCTGACGTGAAGCGGCTAAAGAATTATCAGTGCTCTTGACCATTTTGTTTAAACTGAGTCTCGGGTCTAGTTTATTCCGAAGGGCTGGAAAGAGGGGAAAATAGTTCCACTGCATAAAGGAGGATCCAAGACTACTATCGCAAATTACCGACCAATCAGCATATCAGGAGTCGTTGTCAGGGTCTTGGAGAAAGTAGTCAAGGGAAAAATACAGGAATGGATTGATGAAAAAGATACTGTATGTGGGGTAAGCATGGTTTTGTGAAGGGTAGATCATGCTTCAGTAACTTGCTCAGGTTTTATAACACAGTGACGGCCGTACTGGATAAGGGTAATTTACAGTGATTCTACTGGACCTTGCTAAGGCCTGTGACAGGATACCACATGGAATTCTAATCAGTAAACTGCAACGTATGGGAATGGATATAGGGTTGGTGAGATGGATAGGTGGGTGGTTGATGGAGAGATATCGGAGAGTGGTTTATTCAGGAGTAGAGTCCAAAAGACGGCTTGTGACTAGTGGTGTGCCGCAGGGTTTGTTCTTTGACCACTACTATTTAATTTGTTTATTAACGATATAGGGAAGGAAGAAGGATGGATGTTAATGCGCTTAGCGCGCATTAACATCCATCAGTTAATGCGCGCTAAGCGAAATCGCGTTAAGTGAAAACAATAAATAATAGGAATACTTATAATTCATCCGTCAGTTAGCGTAAATTTAAAAAAAAAACTATAAACTATATTAGAGGATAAAATCATCAAATTTAATAAAAATCAATTGCTTAAAATTTTCTTTAATGTCTAATCATGTGATTGAGCTACTTTTTTACAAAAAAAAATTAAGTAAAGATGTTTGAATCACACTCGACTTTTTCATCTTGTCATGCAATCTACGATCGCTTTATCAAGATTTCGGCGGACTTCGAAGCTTCGTTCCATATCAGGATCAGCATCGAACAAAATTTCCTTCGCATGCTCAATGTGATTGAAAACTAGCTCAAGTTCTTTTGCTAGCTTCTAAGTCGTAAGATTCTCTTCTTGTTCGCGCTCCTCATCTTCTTCTTCTTCATATGCACGCTGTTCTTCAAGTTTAAGAAGACCAACTTGAAGAGCAGCGTCTGAATGGGAATCGAGGAAGTTTCTCATACCTTCATTATACAATTCAATAAATGCAATTTTTTTTTCCAGTTCTGCTGATTTCTTCAATAATAGTAGTTTTGGATTTTGTGCACGATAAACTAATATAGGCTTGAGTTTAAAGTCGGCTTCTGCATTGTCTATTAATAAAAGCGTAAGATGATCTTCAGATACTATGTATCCTGGTTGAGATGCTTCAGTTTTAGCTAGGAAAGTTTTTGTTTCCATGTACTTCCAGAAGAGACCAGTTTCGTCGACGTTGAATATTTGCCGATCGTCATAATCACCCTCCTGAATTATCCTTTGCGATTCTTCAGGAAACTTGGCTGTAGAATCTTTATCAGCACTAGCAGATTCTCCAGTTATTCTTACGTTATGCAGGCCAGCTCGATTTTTAAAACGGTCAAACCATACTATGCAGTAAAGCTTTCACATTCCTCTTGAAATTTGATCTCTTGAGGTAAAAATATTGAGAGCTTTGGCCTGAATATTCCCTGTACTGAGAGGTATTCTTTTGGGGTTACAATCCTCAATCCAGAGTGACAGAAGACGCTCCATCTCGATCGTTAAATGGCTTCTATTTCGGGTGATCTGCATGCTCAATAAATCAGTAGCAACTTTTCCTTGTTCTTTGTATTCTTTGCTCTTATTTAATATAGTCCAAACTGTAGACTTGCTGTATCCCAGGTTTCGCACAATCATTGTATTACTAGCGCCTTTCATCTCTCTTAATGACTTCCAGCTCTTCCGTTCACTGCAGATTGGCGACAAAAAATTTCGCGTAAAGTAAAATTTCTCATAACGCAAAAAATCGCGTTAACTGATTAATCACTCGCTTCAAGTGGGAAATAGTATCATTTCACTCAACGCACTAACTGATTATCGCGCATATCGAATTCGTGTTAAACGAGGTTTTCCTGTATTTGTTATATTTAGCCGTAGAGGAGATTCGTCATCAAGAAGATGGCGCTTTTGTGAAGTCACAACAAGCAGAAACAAACTCCAAACTTCGCAAAGATGAGAGAAGACATGAAGTTTCCAAATCTTTCATATTTTCGCCTTCCTTCATACTACGTATAATTTTCTTTGAAATTTTTAAAGCTTTACGTCTATTTCCAAAATTTCTGGGCTTTTCTGGTAGTCTTTATGATTCTCTAAATGGTGTTATAATTTGAATAATTTCGTACTTTAACAATGCAGTGACAAAAATATTAATTAAAAAAAGTAATCAAAATTAAAAAAGAAAAAAAAGTGCCTCGCGTTCCCTAAAAATGTTTCTCGTACCCCAGGGGTACACTGGGAAACACTGCTCTAGAACATTATGGCGAATTTTTATTACAATCAGCATATTCTTACTGCTTTATCAATTCTGGTTGTCATGGTAACATTGATAATAGCAAATAACCAGAGATATAGCAAGAAGGGTGGGGGGGGGGAGACGCTGTTTAAAGAAACAGAGCAGTAGAATAGACGCTTTCATTACTTTTCTGGCCTGAAAATGTGGAATTTCTAGTAATAAAAGAATCCAATCACACAAACTCTGTTGTATTTTTCGAGGCGCAAACGGATAATAAGGCTCGCGCGATGTCTCTAATGTAACACTTCAAAAGTAGCTGAAATGTGCGAGAATGTTTTGGGGCAGCCAACACGAGAGATACCGTTTGCACTTTTCTATTTTCGTTTTATTTATCTGGAGAAAAGAATGAAATTTTTACAGCGAAGTAACGAGTGAAGATGAGCTGCATCGCTTTGAATGTTTTCTAGTAAACAGTCATCTTGTTATCTTAGGGTATTACTGAGCCCGAGATGTGTAATCAAAAAAAGTCGTATCTGAAAGGATTACGGAGATTACGTGTCAGAGAATGGGTTTCTATCAAGTCCATCTGAAAAGTAAGAAATAACATTCACACACACACAAACACATCCGAGTGTCGATTTCTATTTCGTAAGCGAAATAAATTCCACACTTTTTTTTTTTAGTGTTCGCTGGCAAAGGTGAGTTGCAATTCTCCAGATACGGAAAGGCATTTGGGGACGAAGGACTAAAATAGATAGAGAAGCACGAAGATAGTAAAAAAAAAAAAAAAAAAAACCAAAAAATCCATTTATAGTTTTATACTGCGGTTTAAGAACTGCTGTGTTCCTGGTCAGTCAGCCGTTGTTACTTTAGTGTATAGCGAATTATGGATGGATTTCTTCCATCACGTTTTACTATGTCGATAAGAACTTCGAAAGAGGCGTAGAGTCATTTCTGCCCCCCCCCCCCCCCTAAAGAATCTATAAAGAAATGTAAAGTTTATGTATTGGCGTTAATGGAATTGGCATCGATGTTGATGTTGATGGAAATGGAATCTCTTTAATATGGAATTGGTTCTCTGTTTGTCTCTCTCTCTCTGTGTGTGTGTGTGTGCGCGCGCGCGTGTGCGTGCGTGCGTGCGTGCGTGAGTACCAATGTTCCATTTCATCTCCAATGGGCATTAATAAGACTGAAATGTGGAAACTGGCTTATCAGAAAGACAGAGAGAGAGAGAGAGAGAGAGAGAGAGAGAGAGAGAGAGAGAGAGAGACGTTATTATGATGATGATAATGAGATAAATATCACAGCACGTTTCTGGGTTTACTCTTTTTTAAGTGCACAGACTGTAGCTTTATGATCTTATAACAGTTTAACTGTCCATGTTCTAAGAAAGTGGATAATAAATGAATGCACCACGTTAGAAATATTATTTAGAATGATATTTACACCGTAGAGTTCATCAGGCATCAGAAACATGCAGCATGAACAAACAGGATATAACAAGATTAAGTATTTTCGAAAGAAAAATACTACAAACTATATACGGACCAGTTAAAATGAATAACGAATGGAGAATGAGGTATAATAATGAACTGTATGATTTGTTTAGGGAACCGTATTATTACATTCATAAAAATGGGCTGGACTATATGAATGGAAAAACCTAAGACCAGTAAAGAAAGTCTTTCTCTCTAACCCAGGGGATAATCGATCTAGAGGAAGACCAAGAACTAGTTGGGAGAATAATGTGACACAAGACGCGAAAACTATGAAAACTATTGGGGAACGTAATTGGATGACAAAGGCAAAAAATAGAGAAAAGTGGCAGAAGCTTCTGAGGAAGGCTAGGACTCTCAAAGGGTTGTTAAGCAATGATGATGATGATGAATTCAACAGACTCCAAAGATAATTTGAAAAAAAAAATCACAACCACAAACAATCACACACCCATCTTTTACTTGGGTCATTTGAATCGGTCGAATCTGTTATTATGATTTTCATCTGATTTTGTTATCCCTAGGCAAAAAAATAGAAGTCCTAAGACCTCGCTTTTTGGGCAGGAAATAAATAGTTTTGACCCAATTTTGAAGTCTGCAGTAAGCTTTTTCAGCTATTTATTCTGGCCAGACTCATCCATCTCCCATAGAAGGAGGACTTTGACGAAAACTGTCTATAACAAACTCTCTCTCTCTCTCTCTCTCTCTCTCTCTCTCTCTCTCTCTCTCTCTCTCTCTCCCTCTCCCTCCCTCTCCATATTCCACCGTCCCATAATACATGATATGAAGCCAATTTCAATTTTCTTTCTTTGTTCAAATTCCAGAGTTGTTTATTCGATAATACCAGACCAAAAGAAGGAAGACCATTGTAGGTTCGAGTCTTATTATTGGTGAGAGAGGCAAGATTTTCTTCTCATCGATATTTAGGAGTTTAATCCCACGACTGAAGAAAACCGACAGTATAGCTCACACTATTTCAAACCACAGTATCAGTGTTAGGTTTTATAGTCACGAGATGGCAGCACTTTTCTTCCGTATTCTCTCTTTCCCCGGAATCCTATAAATCATCGATAGTCCTGAAACCAGACATTGTTAATAACTAAAGATGTAAACAAACTTCCAGCAATTTTCAGGAACGTATGGGATAAAACAGTTCCTTATACTCCTTTTGGGAAACAACAACAAAAAACGAGTTGTTTTTTCGTCTTCAAATACTGTACACAAATCTAGCTTTTGTTTATCGGTGTAGAAGTACTTACATTCCGAAATCGATTTTCATTCTTCATAATAAACGGTAGCTGATCTCCTTTCTATCAATGATTTGCAAACTTATGGGCGATACGAGATAGAAGCAGGACAAATCTCGTCTTAAAAACTATAACGGGGATTACAGTGCGAAAGTGTATGATTTCTAGGCTCAGTTTTTCTGAGGAAAACCAAAAAAAAGCTATACCGATTGACTAAACGGAGAATTAGCCGAAAAAAACCTAAAAAAACCTTCATCTTGCTGACGACTAGAATGAACCCTCTAGCGGCATTTTCTTTTACAGATTTAACATCATGGAGGTTACTAAGAAGCCTCCTATATAGATTTGAATTATTGTGTCAGCATTGATACATAACGTTTATTAAGTCGCGTTCGTCTCAATAAAGACGTATTTGAATTTTGTGCCAAAAATAGCTTTATAGTTTTAGTATAGCAAATAATCTTTCATTATTTTCTTACGGTCCAGTTTCCACAGTTCGTGATCTTCACTTTTTTTTTTTGTAACCCATTTATTGGATTGCATGCATCTTCAGAATGTTAAATAGACATCAGTGATATTTAAATAAAAGATCAGTAAGATTAGAGTTTTAATCGCTTTCGGCATAGCGAATAAAGGCTTCCTTCGTCTCCCTGTATTTTGCTTAATAACAGACCGTCACAATTCCAAATAAAGGTAATATTCCAATTTATTTTTAAAATTGTAAGGATGAAAAAATATGCTTTCGTCATAGGGATTTTGACGTTATTTTCGGCCTCCTGGTGGACTACCGCGGAAATGATACACTGCATTGCTTCCTACACGTATTCATTGCACTCCCCTCATACGTTTCTCATTTTTGTTTACAGCATCTGCATCTTTGTATACAGTTTGAAAATTATTTATTATTTCGTTAATTACTTTACTTGTCAAATGTTTACCATAATTCATTAAAATTATATTAAACAATAATTAAAAAGAGTGATAAGCACGTGTATATTCTTTGAGTTCACCTCAGAGACTTTGTCCTGGACGATTTTGTTCATGAGCTGTGTTTCCATGGATACGTCAGCAACAATAGATGAACGGTTATCATACAGAAGCATTTGTTATCAAACAAATATGGCGTCTAAATCTAAAGTAACAGAAGCCCAAGAGCGCATGTGCATATGTATGTATCAGATCATCTGCATAGTAATTTTGGTTCGAGTTTAAGTGTATTCATATGGAAATTCAGTTCCTGCGTTGCATAAGCTTAATCAAACGACATGAGTTTAATAATAACAGCTCGCAGTGGATTGTGATTTCTAATTAACTTCAATTGAAAACAGCCCAATTTCGACCATTCTTCTGATTAATTGACAATGGTATCGTGTCTCAGGATGCTTCCACTTGTAGTGAATTTCCATCGTACTAACCTGAATGTTGTTACTGCATACAGAAGTAAAACTTTTACTGAAAGAGTCACGTGATCTGTGAGATCCGATGGAAAGGAAATAGGTCGTACAGCTAATGGGTTTGCATTACCTTATATTACTGTCGCCTTTACGCTAGGTGATCCAGAATGGAATTCTATTGGATTTAAAATTACATACGAAGGCCCCTCTGGAAAAGTGGAGGAAAAGAGCGAGAGGGAAGGAATGCAACTATTTAAACAAATGTGTTGCTCTAAGGTAAATATACAAGGAGTGTGACACTTGCACAAGATGAAGAACAAATCGACTTTTCGCCTCTCTAGCTGAAGACGTGCATGGCGAAGGAAAAGAAGTACTTGTCTACCTTGGGATCTACCTTGGATGGAGCGCGAATATCCCCAGGGAAATGTCTTGTAATGACCTAAGGAAATGTTGACCTTGAGCACGAGTAAACAAAATAAATTGAAGATCACAGAGAAAGAGATGCAACCAAGATGGAGAAAGGTACGGACGATGGCATTGAGTAGAGACAGCTTCTTTTACATGGGGTTACTTTTGATATCGCGCGCAATGATGTTTTAAAAATGTCGTTATGATATCAAAATGACAGTATTTTATTGACTAAACACGACACAAATTATAATTATTATAAAATCAGTGTCGCGGATTATTTTGTTTCTTTGGAAGCGGTAGCATTTCATAATATTTCACCATCTTAACCTTGAGAATAAAAAAAGATTTTCTCGACAATGAAGACTACGTAGTCGTACGTATGATTTCTCGTTCATGATTTTAAAATCTTTTCTTCCACTACACCTACGAAAGTAAACAAAATATCAACTTTCTTCCGTTTTATAGTGACGCCCAATAAAAAGTACTCAATTGGTGTCATCGCTTGTATTGTTCACCAAAAATGCTCTGTCCAACGAATGTTAAAACTTACTTTGCGTAATTTATACTCACAAATTTGGATAACTTCAATTTCCTTTTGAATCCTGATTGTTATGATTGGAATAGTCGGATTATTATCGTAGTTAGTAGAAAAGGCGAATGAGGAAATTGGGAGGAAAAGCAGAGCAAACACAAGAATGCAAAATAGACTAAATAATAAACAACAAATAATCAGCAAAATATCGACAAAATCAACAAAAATGAAGATGAAGAAATAGCTTGGCGTCAAGTGCCTTATGTACCAGTTTGGTTGGTTTAGACATCAGATTTGTTTATTTATTTATTTATTGTACAGCTTCGTAGAAACACTAAGACAGGTTGAATTTTTCACAAATATGTGGACGTGCGTTGTTCTTAGTATTCATTTACTTCTTACGAACAACGAAATTCAAGAAAAAAAAGGAAACCATTAAAAATAAATGCTCCTCGAACTATTTTGTGCACAATCACTTCAACACACACACACACACGCACACACACAAAGAAAAAGAGCGACAGAGGATTAGCCACATCAGTAAGGAAACGGTTAACCCTAACGTTGAGAAAATAGAGATTAGTCATACAAGCGACAAACCGATTAATCCTAGCTAATCATGCCCGTATAGTTTTTATCCTTCAAACGCATTTCCGCGAACCGATTGCCAGGGCTTTAAACGAACTCCGAAAGTTTTTGAGCTGTTGGTGTGCAACCTGAAATGTTTTTTTATGAAAGCGTAACCAAACGAAAGGAAATCCAAATTAATTAAACTAGCCATACTTTTTTTTTTTACTTAAGATTAGACTCATGGTTCCCGTTTATTCAATCACTATTTCGTATTTTTTTAAAGTTTATACAAACTTTATACGACTTGGGTGCCGATAAAAAATTGTCTAGCACTTATAACGAAAAACATTGTCATCTGTCATATTTTCCTATAGATATTTATTATTCGCCTGAATGTTACTAGCAGAAAATTTTTAACTTTTGGCTTATTAAATTAGTAAATATTTAAACAATTAGAACTAGTAATAGCATTAGTGAACAAACATCCTTCAGAAATTAGGCTAGTGATGTTAAATGGCTTAGAGAAGGGGCACTGCCTTCCTCAGCATCCCTTCTCTACTCGAAGGTCCAACTGTTTCCTTATACTCGCTTTGCACTCATGAAGGGCACACAAGCTGGTATAAGGAAGCACTTGGGAGTCAAGAATTTCTTCGAAAAGCGAGGGCGAAAAAAAATCAATTTCGATGGCTAGGGAAAGTCTAGGAAGAGAGAGAGCAGGGAGGGAAAAAGAGAAGGAAGTAATCAGAAAATGGAAATGAACACCAAGAGGAAGATCCCGTGAAAAGATGACGGGAAGTAATAATACATAAAGATATGCAGGAAGTTGATGCCGCGACAGGACCTGTGAGAGGGGGGTGCCTAAGCTACGGATTGTCGGCATAGTTTGGAAATCATCTGCTGGAAAAGACGTGAAGAAAAGACAGAAATATTTCTCTCACAAACTTCTCTTAAAAAAAGTAAGATTTTGCAAGAAATGTGTCCTCAGGTGACGTGTTTCTGATATTCTATATGGAAACTAACGACAACGTCATGTATACGTTTGAAATATTAATGCTTGCAAACTGAAAAGATGAGGGATATCTTAAAATGGAAAAGAGGAAATATCAGAATATACGGTTAATATTATTCAGTAGAAAAAGGAAAACTTCGGCTCTCTCTCTATTTGTGCGTGCGTGCGTGCGTGCGTGTGTGCGTGCGTGTGTGTGTGTGTGTGGCAACAGCTTCTATGATCATAGTTTAGTAACTATAATAACCACCGTTATTTTGGACATTGTTGTAGATCATCCACCATCTTCTTTTTGTAATAAACCGATACGTATTTCGAGTTCTTTGAAAACGAAATATGCATGCGTGTCGAAATATCGAGACTCCCTTTCAAAATGACATGAATTTATGTTTGTATAACGAGCTCATGGCAACAGATAAAACGTGAACTCTGGTCCATTCAAATGTTGTTCGATATTCTCCCCGTCTTGAAGTATTTCTTGATATTTTAGCTTGTAATGAATTCCGTTCTAACAAATGGTGCAGAATTCTGATTTGAAGCTACAGAAAATGAAATAATTTCTTTAAAGTTGTGTTGATCCAGTAACTTTACAAATTAAGATTTTCTATCTGCAAGAATAATACGATCCTTGTAAAGCGAATAAATCTTTCATACATTACTTTGATGATTTAGTCTTAATATATAGCATGTGATGAGTTTATATTCCATCTAAGGATGGGGTATGAGCTCACATTTTTGCAACCAAAGGGAAGCTACTTGTTAGATGAGGTGATGGTTCTTCTACGTTTTTGTATTATAGCGAAAATAAAAGAGTCTTCTACGAATTTTGTTTTCAAACTCGTAAATGTTAAAAAGAACCTGTATAATAAAAAAAACTACTTAATAACAAGGATACTATCGTTTTAAAATAAGTACAATTTAAATACATAATAATATACATCTCAGAGGCAGTTTGTGAGCTATCATCTTTGACTATTAACTGATAAGTAAAGGCTTTGATTTTCAGTAGAGATCACACTGTAGGCGATCGAGATAATTGCATAAGCGCACGCAGACACACATACTGTACGCCCACAGATGCGAGACCCTTCGACACTTGGGCTCATGTCAGAAGGAGAATCCATTCCGATAATAGGGTAATCAATCCGTATTGTGGTATGAGTTGTTTATTATTACCCATCGGAAAATTAATTTTTCTTTTATGAACATTGAAGATTTTAAAGTGGCAACTATTTTGCTTGTATAACAGTTGGAAAATTTTACGTATAAAGCACGTGATTTCGCATGTTGGTGACCAATTCGTACATCCTTTATTTATTTCTTCCCTTTAGCATGAATTGAGCATTCTTGGCAATCTGCCAACCCCGGTTCTATGAACTGCGGGCGTACACTAGTTACATAAGACAGTTTTGTTTGAACGTAGCATTTGCCATCTAGGATAATTGCGTGTAGTCAACTGTAATATGACATAGGATTTGTAAGAGTTTTAAATTGGGGAAAAGAAAAAAAATAAAGAATGCAGTACTGGACAACAGAGTTACATCGACATTATTATTTTATTTTATTTTTATCTTAGTGGAAACGAATTAGATCTTTTAATGTGAATTCTTGTTCCAAGATATCATTGTGATTGTTCTGCAAAGTTTGCGAAACTGCAAAGAATTTAATACAGTAGCATTTTCTTTCGTTTATGAGTGAGAGATTGTACAACGTGAAACGACACAGAAATAATTGCCGCCAGAGGCAGTAGTAATATAATGAGATAGGAAACTGCGGGTTTTGGACCTTTGATTAGTTACTCGTCTAATAGGAGATGACCTTACTGAAAGTGCTTGGAATGACATAATCACTGCTGTTTCCTTAGAGATTTGTTGTTCGCAGAGTTGAAATACTTGAGCAATACGGGGTTATGCACACAGAACTAACCAGAAGGCATGTTTGTACTTTTAACGGGATTACACAGAAGGATTTGAGATTGGATGGATATCCTGGAATGGAGAGATTCGTTAACTTTTGTCTTCTTTTACGCTTGAAGACAAATCATTAAATTAGGGAGGTTAGCGAACATTGGAATTCTGATTTTTAAATGATGATTAAATCAACGTTAATTTATAAGTTTTTAAATTAAAATAAAAATATAACAACGCTTTCGGGGTCTTTTAAAATTATTATAAATGAAGTTATGATTTTTGTTTTGTTTTCATTTAATGTATTGTAAAAGAGAAGACCGTCTTATTGTATCAGTGATTATTATGGCGCGCGCGCGCGTGCGTGCGTGCGTGCGTGTGTGTGTGTGTGTGTGTGTGTGTGTGTGTGTGTGTGTGTGTGTGTGTGTGTGTGTGTGTGTGTGTGTGTGTGTGTGTGTGTGTGTGTGTGTGTGTGTGTGTGTGTGTGTGTGTGTGTGTGTGTGTGTGTGTGTGTGTGTGTGTGTGTGTGTGTGTGTGTGTGTGTGTGTGTGTGTGTGTGTGTGTGTGTCTTAAGACAAAAACTCTCCTACTCCACGATTTTCTTAAAATGAATTAAATATATAATAAACGTTGAAGATAAATCATGATTTGTATTCAATTGAGATCTTTGTATTTTAATTGACAAAACTTATACATTTTTCGGATGTGCTTGCTTCGACAGCACTAGTCTAAAGCCGAAGAAAGGCGTTTATACAATGGATTCTAATCAACGGCTAAAGGAATCTTTCCTCTACAACACCCCTCTCTCTCTCTCTCTCTCTCTCTCTCTCTCTCTGAACCTTAGAGTTTAAACCCCGCAGCTTAAAACCTACAGTAGGATTGATGCTAATATATCCCTACCAGGTATATATTATGGCTGTAATTCCTAACAGATATATATTACGGCTCCAATACATACCTGTTGAGGATTAGGTCCACGAAATGGCGACACTTGGCTTGTCTTCAATAATATTCATCTCCTGAAAGTCTTGGATTTATTGACAGCCTAGAGCTGAACAATCATCGAGGGCGCTGAAAGTTTTTGACACGCTTTGTTTGTTTTTGTCTACTCTGTTTGGAATAAAAAAGATATTAGAGAATTTTGTTTTTAAATTTTTACAATTGGAATAGTATAGTTTTTTTTATAAATATGCCACTTTTTAATTATAAAAAAAAAAAAAAACAGCTAACGCCTTTTTTATTCCCGTATACGGGAGTAGGCGAGGCCATTTAGCCCTATCTATCTTTTGGAGACTGAGTGGGCAGTTCAATCTCCACTGGTACCAATCAGAGATAGATGGCCCAAGGCTATCACTAATTAAGCGGTACTCAGTGAAGAGAGACGGCTCAAATGTGCCGCCATCTCGTGGTCCCTAACCCTAACACAATATATTCAATGTCTGAAATAATGTGGGTTCTACGGTCGATTTTCTTGAGTTTACAGGACGAAAAACCCGAGTTTCCGGAAGGAAAAACCTGCTTGCCCGTGCCAGAGATCGACTAACTCGGGAACCGGTCGAAAAAAGGCTTAGAAAAATTTCCTCTAATCGCCGACTAGACTCGAAACCAAGTCTTCCTTCGTGCGGCCAAGCGCCTTTTTAATTATAATGATTTGAAATAACAGTTTACACTTAAATATCATGATAACCCGATTAAGAAACAGTCGATGTCCACTACAACAGCAGAAGGAAAAAAAACTATTATTAATCAATATAATGCATAATTTCCAAAAAAATGCATTTATATGAATATAAGATGAATTTTTTAATAAACGGAATTTTTCCAGACAGCACAAAATGGTTGAATTCAGGAGCTGATACCAAAAATAAATATTTTGGCCAGTGCCAGTCTTTGCCACTAAAGGCATCTAATATTAATACTAAGTATTTTTGCATTGCTACGTACACGAATTCGTCACTGTAAAGTTTTCTCGATCACATAGTTTACTCCACAGACTTTTTTCCGATAAGCAAATAATGAAAATTTTTTCATTATTTGCTCAAAGATGAATACGATCCTAAAACCTACCTGCTATTCACAACGTCCCGACATAACATCCACAGCTGGTTATGTCACGACCTGCTGTATATGACGTGTGTAACATTATGTCAACCTACATGGCATTTATGAAGTATTACACTATGACCTATACGACATCCATGATGTACGAAGTATTCATGATATCCTGAGATTACAATATTCATAGACGCCATGAATGCTGTAATATGTCATTAAAAGGTAATAATATAAAGGCAAAATTATCATGGCATTCAGAAGGGATCTCAGAGAATTGCTGTTATGTAAAGTTGTAATCAAAGTCATCAGAGATGTCCCAGAGGTTGCTGTTCAGATTGCTAAAAGGTTTGAAAACAAAAGGAGTCATTTAAATTTGTTTTACAGCCTAACAGTGAATTACCCCAATGCTCAGTGCATACTTTCTCTGAGCAGCTCTCCAACACACATCTATTAAGAATGGAAACGTGGTTAAGGGCCGAAATTGTTTCATGCATGCTAATTAGGAAGACAAGATTAAATAATAATCCTTGTTGTGTGCGCTCCAAGAATTCTGTAATCTATCATGCATGAATAAGGTTTAAATTAAACCGTTTTTATTACGGAACTTTTGAAGTTCTCGAGGAAATGACTTTGCATTACAAACGAAAAGCTTTTTGGTAGGAAATATTTTTGTTTTTATTTAGGTATGATTTGATTTTCGAGACCTGTTTTCAGAAGAAAAAGATAGTTTATTTTTGTGTTATTTTGTTTTATAAAATTAATGCTTGCAATTATCATTATTAAACTTTATTGAAATTGAAACTCAAGAAGTATAACTACTTTTTGATGTTTTAAATTTTAAAGTTTTTCGAAATACTTAAGAAATCTTACACTTACAACAGACATAAATCCAGTTTTATTCGTTCTCTTTTGAATTTTTTTATTTCCTGACTGCATTTCTATAGTCATAAATTTAAATTTTATTACCAAATCCTCGAGATATTTTCATATTTACGAGTGTGTTTGCAATTTCTTGTTCGCCATTTCCCAAGTGTACTGTTCTTCACCATTTGCCTGTCTGCAGAAACAAAGTGGATATTGGGTTGCGTAAATGTCTCTGGGAAAAGATGCCAAACAAGCGAAATACGATGACCTCAAACCCTGGCATTTTCAAGAGTCCCTTGTTATATAAATGCACATTATCGAACCATTAAGGAGGAAAGCAAATGCATTCCAGAATGCAACAAGTAACAGAAATGCCTCGTGCTACCCAATACCCTAGAAAATTATTTTTATTCGTGAACAAACTAAACAAAAGTGATTTTTCATGTTTACTGAAATATGACCGCCTTGGGCTGACTTGGATGCACTGTGCGCATTTGTATACAGCTTCTTGAACTTTAGATAAACTTAAAGGCGCAGCCACCTAGTCTTAGATAAAAGAGAAATTATGTATAATATCCGAAAACATGAAAATGTCTTTCAGGCAGCGAGTTACATTCATCCTTTGGCCTTTAGAGTAATCATTAATGGAAAATGTATTTGAGAAGCCCGGATGAGACGTCGTCTTTCATCTTGCTTCATATATTTGTTCTTCTTGCTTTTATTCATCTAGAAGAAAGAATGTAAGGCCTCTGTATCGTTTCTTTCCTTTTTTCCATTACTCGGATTTATTGTGAGGGTCTTTGATGGGGGCTATCTAGTCAATAGCATCTATTTTTACTCACGATGACTTTGTAGTTCGAATTTTTAAGAATCGTCTGACAGTTTTAAGATATTAAGACTTCGTCTTGATGGAAGGAAGCCTTTTTTTTTTAATCAACGATCGTAAATGCAAAAGACATTCGAAATGAAATACATAAAGCAAAAAAGTGTGCGTTTTTATTTATTTTTAACAAAGAAAAGACAATGTGTTTGAAAAGCGTCATCAGTAATGACACGTTACTGTCTGCTGCTGCCTGTAGGTGGCGCAAGGAAGGAAGGAACAGCCTAAGAGAATCAACACTCAGAGCTATATATAGCAGCAGGCTTGGTGAACTCTGCAATTGTTTTGCTGAGGGACAATCTACAGAGTTTCCATTAAGTTGAAGTACGTGGTACAACACAACATCATTTCGGCCTACATCTCTCTCTCTCTCTCTCTCTCCTCTCTTCCTTCCTTCCGTCTTTCCTCTTCCAAACATAACCAATGGAATCTGACATCTACGATGGAGAGTTTTGAGAAGATGCTGCCACTGTCAAACAATAAATGTGTATCGTACTGAGAGAAACCAAAAATATTTCTTGAAAAAGTCAAAATTAATTATTTTGACTGTCTGAAATGAAACTAAACTAAAAGTTAACTATATTTAACTACTAAAGTTAAATTTAACTCTAATAGTTAAATCTCCAGCTAAAATAATTTTAACTTATATTTCTGTTTCAGGAACTTTTATGTAAGCGTGAAATCTACTGATAAATAGTTGATTTTTCAGTATTTATCAGAAATCTACTGATAAATAGTTGATTTTTCAGTATTTATCAGAAATCTACTGATAAATAGTTGATTTATCAGTAGATTTCGTACCGATAATTAATTATATCGACTATTACATATGCAGCAGAGTGTGTGGTATAAAGGAAGTCCTACTTTAACGTTTAAAACTATCATATTATTAAATTTTTAATTTTAGTATATTTTAGAATAAGAGGAAGACATTACAGGTCTTTCTATTCTGCATAAAAAACCTTGCCGTTTCTGTAATAACAACTTAATCGAGGATGTTATTACAGAACTTTATACGGGGATTCTGGTATATTTTCTCTTAGCCAAGTCATGTTTCTTTTCCTTTCTTTTTTTCCCCGATTGAGTGAAAATTTATCTCTCCTTATTGAAAAGCCTATTTAGTCTTAACTATCCCACATGCGCTCATTTCCTGTCTGTTCTTTCATTTCCGGCAAAAGTCGTCACTCCGACACCGGCTTGTTTCCATTGCGTTCGTTAACGCTTTGTCCGCGTGAAAATCTCAGAGCAATTACGCTGATTTTGATTTCTATCGGAGTGATGTGGATAACCCAATGCACAAAGCAAACAGTTTAGTCCCTCACATCCTCTCTTTATTGGAATTCGGATAACAATAGATTCTTAGCTTTAAGGATAATTACTGTGGTCATTTAATGGAATCCCATGAGTTGTGTGGACAGTTCAGAAGTGAATCTCGTTCTAAATGGTGGTTATTAACTCGAAACGGATACTGTGCACGAAGAAAATTACCATTACTAATACCATTTGAAAATAATTTATTGTCTATAAGGCATACGTCTTTATAACTTGAGAATAGTCATGGGATCACCAGCTCATCTCATTTATGACATGCAAAAGATTACCAGCCTGCATCAGCCAGTATCACGTGCTATCATTGATCACAAACATTTATCACAATTAAAACTAGATCTTTTTTTGGCATACATTTAGACATATTCCATTTTAAAGATCCGATGAAAGTAATAGGCTAGAAAGGAATTCTCATCATCATGTCCAGTCGCTTCGCCAATGAAAAAACTAATTTTTTTTATAATCTTCATTAACTAATCTTAAACCTAGGATCAGTTCAAGAAAAATAACTGCAGATTCAATCCATGCCCAAATAATTCAAACGCTATTTATCTGTTTACGTTCAATCATCATCATCATCATCATCAAATTCCTGACATGTACCCTCAAGGGGTGTACAGGATATGATAGTACTATATGAAAAATTTACATCATTACTAACTTCCTATCTACAATTTTCCTCCAAATCAGTCTGTTACTTGTCAAGACTCCAACATTATCAGATCTTATATTTCTATCGTCTAAGGCACTTTGTACCGTATCAATCCACCTATATCTTGGTCTACCTCTGGGTCGTTTTCCTGCCAACCTGGCAGAGAACACTTGTTTTGCTAATCTTTCCTCTCCCATTCTATTTAAGTGACCATACCATCTGAGATTAGCTCTGCTAACGCATTCCTGGATGCTGACAATGTCAAGTTCTTTCCTAATATCCTCATTTTTAATATGATATTGCCATTGATGCCATCTGTTCACGCCTCTAATCTTTCTCAGGACTCTCATATCTGCGGTCTCTAGTCTTTGGTCAAGTGTTTTACTTCTGACCCAGCTCTCATATCCATAAGTTAAAATTGGTTTGAACACAGTCTTGTATACAGCTAATTTAGTGTTCCGACTAATTTCTTTCTTATTCCATATGAATTTATTCAATTGACTTCCCACCATACCAGCTTTGCTGATTCTGTTGTTTGTTTCTATATTTAGTTTACCATCTTCAGTAAAAATTGTGCCTAAGTAGCTGAAATGTTTTACTTGTTCCACAGGTTCTCCATTCACAACACAGTTGACATTTTCAATGATTCTGCCTATTTTCATTGTCTTTGTCTTTTTATTGCTGACCTTCATACCATATCTATTACAACAGCTATTCAATTTAGTCAGAGAATCTTGCAGACTTGTAGCGGATTTATTTAGAAGTATAACATCATCCGCATAAAGCAAAGAGCTGACATTAACATCTCCAATTTTGATATCAGGTTTAATACCACATTCCTTCATAATGTGATCCATATAGATAATGAATAACAGAGGGGATAATGTACATCCTTGTCTCACACCAGATTTAACATTAAACCATCTTCCTGTACTTCCTTCAATTCTAACTGCTGACTCACAACTCAAATAAAGACTAAGTATTGCTTGATATAATGCCCCATTGACACCATATAACTGCAGCGTATTGAATAGATTCTCTCTTGGCACCTTGTCATATGCCTTTTCCAAATCGACAAAACTTAAATACAGATCTTTGTTATATTCCCATGCTTTCTCGACTATTTGTCGTAAAGTGAAGATCTGATCCTGACAGCCTCTATTTGGCCTGAATCCAGCTTGTTCTTCACCAAGCTTTTCTTCCACAATTCTTCTCAACCGTTTCTCAAGTATACTTGCATAGATCTTGCCAGAACACTCAGTAGGGAAATACCTCTGTAATTCTCACATTCAGTTTTATTTCCCTTTTTATATATGGGTACTATGAGAGCTCTACTCCAATCATCGGGAATTTGTCCCTCTGTCCAGGCTTTCTGAACTATGCAGTGCAACCACTGTAAGACTCTTATACCCCCATACTTCAGCATTTCTGGTCGAATATCATCTACTCCTGCTGCCTTTCCACATTTCAAGCCTTTGATGGCTTTTTCTACTTCAAGTATAGATATGTACTCCTGACTGCATGCCTGGTCAGTGTTTTTTATCACTGTGCTGTCATCACTGCTTGTTTCATTTAGCAGTTTTTCAAAGTAATTACTCCATACTTCAAGGATATCTTTTTCTCCTGTTTTCATTTCACCTTTATCATCTCTAATTCCTTTTACAGCACTCTTTCCTCCATTCCTAAGCTTCTTCAACAACCTCCAGAATATTTTGCCACCTTCTTGATATTTATTTTCTATATTCTTGCCAAAGTCCTCCCATGACTTTTGTTTAGCTAGTTTTACACACTGTTTAGCTTTCTTACATTTGTCTCTGTATTCTGTAAGAGTAAAAGCTGACTTATTTGCCAGGAACTTTTGATATGCTTTCTTCTTTTCCTTCACTGCCTCTTTAACTTCCTGTGTCCACCAGGGAGTTCTGATTTTTTTATCTTTGCACACAACCTCACCACATGCCTCTCTGGCAGAATCAATCAATGTTTCCTTCAAGGCTTGCCACTGAATCTCCAAGGTTTGATTCCTGTTCTCAAACTCTTTCATTTTCTTTTCAATAATATTTCTGTATTTTAGTCTACAGTTTACATCTGAGAGCTGCTCAACTTTTATTCGCTTTAAAACTTTCTTACATGTTATTCTTTTCAATATGAAATTCAATTTTATCCTGCTCAAGACTAAATAGTGATCACTTCCAATTTCAAATCCTCTGTACACTCTGGTGTCCTGCACCAGGTAGAAAACATCACTATCAACAATAACATAGTCAATGAGACTTTTCTTATTCCTAGCCTCTTCTCTCCATGTGAATTTGTGCACATTTTTATGTTGGAACATGGTGTTAGTAATAACCAGTCCATGTCCTGAGCAGAAATCCAACAGATATTTGCCATTATTATTAGCTTTGCTCTTTTCTCCAAATTTTCCCAAAATATTTTTGTATGTCTCACAATCATTTCCTACTCTACTATTTAGATCCCCAACAAGGACCAACTTTTCCTTTTTCATTGTGTCAGTTGCTTTTTCTAAAGCCTCAAAAAATTCCTCCACTTCTACCTTAGTAGAACCTTCTGTGGGACCATAGGCACAAATAAGTCTCATTGTCCAGTTCCCCATTCTCATATTTGCCCACATTACTCTACTTGAGACTGATTGCCATTCAAGAAGATTAGCCTCGTATTTTGTGTTGAATACTATGGCTACTCCTTCTTTTCCTTGATTGTTATTGCCTGAATATAACATTTTGTATTTATTGCTCAGAAAGATCTCACCAGTTTTGGTCTTTTTTGTTTCAGTCACCCCTATTATGTCGATCTGGTACTTATCTAATTCCTCAGCTAGCTCCATTTCTTTGCCATTCAGGCTTCTTACGTTGATAGTACCGATCTTTAACTCTGGTGATGTTGAGTTGGGGTTTGTTTTCAGATTTGTTCCAGTAGCTGACTTTTCGCTGTTCACCCTGGTTCCCTGGCGAAAACAACGGGGGCCTTGTTTAACCGGGCGACGCCCCAGCCGGCATGAAATTTTGTCATGTTGTACCATCATTTTTTATTTTGGTTTAACCAATAAGAATACAATTTGGTCGGCTAAATCCCAAATTGCCGTTTACGTTCAATGCAGTTCTAAATGCTTCAGAGTGATGTTTGTAGCAAACTGCTTTGTCGAAAAACAAAGAAAAAGTTATGATCTTAAAGTACGTAAACGTCAATCGCTACTAAGGCTTAAATGATACTGAAGCCTTTCTCTAGAGCAGTGGTAGGCAACCTTTTTAATATGAAGGGCTCAATAGTGAGGGCGCCATGACGCTCGCAGGCGCTGCGTTGCCGACTCCTCCTGATTTAAATAATTAAACTTAAAATTACAATTGGCACGAATGGTTTTGAAATGTCTTTCTATATTACTTTTTTTAGAAATAGCCACACCATCATTGCATAATAAACAAATACATTTGCCATTACGATTGATAAAGCAAGGCGCTCGCATTTGATCTGACAGATACGTGCTGATTGTTAACATGAATATTCTTTTTGTATTCATTTTTTATTTTTATTTTTTAAGGTATTTTATATTCCTTCATATGTGACAAAAATATGTTGTAAAAACGAGGTAAATAAAATAATGTTCAAATTTCAAATCTCATTTTTCTTAAAAGCAACTAATCATAGAATTTCTAAGCCTGAAATGAAAGAAAAAATGCCCGTGGCACGAGCCCTCCGTAATTTTCAAATTTTATATTGCGCTCTTCATATTAAAAAGGTTGCTGACCTCTGCAAGATGTGCTTTACATTTATGGAAAATACTAAGGAAAGAGGTCTGGAGCTTGCTCCACCTTTACTACGACTTGCCCATAAGGCACTACTTGTGCTTGCATCCCCCGAAACTTTTAGTTTCTATATATTCGGCACGAAACTCTTGTAATTTCTAAATTCGGCTATGAAATAATGTTGGATTCAATATTCACTTAATTTGTACCATCATGTATTATATTTGCAGTGTTTTTTCTTTATGTTTTCTTGCATTTTAGCACATACTAGTAATGAATGTATCTTTCAGATATACTGCGATCTACGCTGCAAAATTACCGCTGCCAGCTCCAAAGAAATTTAGAATAATTTCTCTGAGGGCGCAGTAAAAATTCACCGCGGGCACTGCGTTGCCGACCTCTGCTCTAGAGTATAGAGATCGAACATAGGACTTTCAAAATGTTGCAATTTGTAATTATGGGCAAAGTAACCAAGGCTATGAGTTAATGTATTATGTGTGTAAAACTGATGTGTTCTGTGGCTAGTTTGTCTGTTTTGTGACATAAAAAATTCCCGAATTTCCTGCAGGAAAAACCATTGCAGCTTCCATATTAAACCAGTTAACTGATTTAAGAGATGGCTAACGCATTGCCTTGAAAATGTTCATTAATCTTAGATTTTCAATAAACAGGGTGGTCTAAAATCGAGCGGTGAAATTCAAGTGATAACCGAATTTACCACTGGCAAGCTGATGACCTATTGATGAACAATAGAAATGCTATCCCCTTGGGCAACCAGGTAATAAAATCCACCAAGCCAGAGTCTCGAAATAATTTAAGTATGGATTCATGGATAAAACGAATCTAATAGTTGCACATACAAATGTGAAAAACACTTAAGAAAAAAATCATGGAAGATGAACTACTTTATTAGATGATGTTCATAACAAACGCTGATATTCAATTATATTTTTAAAACTGGCAAGGGAGGGAGTACAAGAAATTTTTAACAATCAACATAATTTCCCCTGCATGAATCCCTGCATGCTGTTTTTCTTTGGCTGATGTACTGAGTAGAGTGAATGGGTTCAAGCAAAATAAACTTAACATAAATTCAGCACAACAAGAAGATAAATAGAGCTTTACAGATATCTATAAAATATTTCCTAATTATCCAGAAACAGCTAAAAGTTCTACTTTTTTCTTTCTTTTTTTATCTTATGAATTTGTAGACACTTGACAATGACTACTGGGATTTTCAAATGTAGAAGATTCGTTCTGGACCCTTTGAAAAATGAAAAGTATTCAAGTATTTGTTCAGAGAAGGATTTCTGACTCAAATTACAGATAAAAAAAGAAAGTGACAGGCCTATTAATTGTAGATGGAATGACGCTTCCAAAGTCTTTTCGATTTGCTGTGAGAAAATAATATAATTCATAAATTTGAACGCTGTTAGTATTTACTGGAAGTGTGAATTAAGATTTTTTTGCTTTTGTTTTTAGTAAAAGTTTGGAGTAAGGGATTCTAAGATTGCTGAGAAAGTCGTTTTAAAAGGCATGCGTTTTTTATTCTTCTTACTTAAAACTGCTTCTAATAGCTTCTCATCTGACAGTGACTGTCTCGAAAAAGATATTCTTTTGAATTTCTTTCAAAGTTCCGAGATCAATAGTTTCAAGAGAAAGCAACAGCTGGACAGTATTCCTCTGTGGTTTTATAAATCATAAAACAGTAAATTGAAAGAGTTTTAAAGTTCTCAATGCGATTAAACACAAACGAAAAAGCAAAGAAATGATGGCATACTGGAAATTAAAAAGATCCAATAAACACATCACACATGGTTTATTCTAAATCAGGAAATTTGAGAGAGAGAGAGAGAGAGAGAGAGAGAGAGCAGAACTTTAATTATCAACATCTCCTCAAAGAGTTTTAGGCACTCACCCCTCACCCATCATTGGTGGATTTCAAGCAATGAGGGGAAAACAGGGTTTCCTAAGAATGGCAGGTTCTATAAGAATAAGTCAACGATTATAGAAACCTCCATGAAAATTATATGATATTTAACATTACATAGTCACCCAGGAAAGATCTGGGTTCGATTCCCGTGAGTGCTTGAGGAACCTTTATCTGATCTCGTTTGACTAATGGTAAGTTAGCCGGTCTCATAAGGAGGTAGACAGTTTTTTCCTCCCAGGAACTAGGGTTTTTCGTCCCCAAGAACACACATGAACACACAAACAGATCCTTTGAACACGCATGGATTACAGTGATGAATACGTCCCAGCCATATGCCGGCTCCGAGCCCGGATAAAATTGGAGGGTTGGGGAAAGCAACGGTAAACTACCTTGTAAAAATCTCACTAGGAATACTTTGTGGGCAATGCCTACAATGTCATCTACGGTCGGAAACGACTGAAAGGGAAAATCAGTCTGTCAGTCAGTCAGTATTCGCCTCACCTGCACAGAGCGCAAGGATTTGGAGTCAAAATATGATTTGTGACTTGCAAAACTATCTGTAAGTAGCCATAATACGTTGAGGGGAGGTAGAGAACATCAAAATCAACCATTTTCACATAGGAAAGCATGATCGGAAACGCTACCCGAAAGTGATAGGTGGCGCTGTTCGCCAGCGCTCCAGGTGAGCAATTGGGGCTTCCTCATTCAAGCTTTCGATGTCGTACGAACAACATGCGTCGTTTTAAGAACGCTGAGATGGCAGACATGCACCTCGTTTACCATATTATGTATCCAACTACTAGTGAACTGTTCAGTTACGCCTAATAAAGTTTTTTACACTACTTACTGCCTTGTGTTATTTCTGTATCTTTGTGTCCCTGTTAGTACCTTCCGGTAATGTTTCCGGTCATGCTTTCCTATGTGAATATGGTTGATTTTGATGTTCTCTACCTCCCCTCAAAGTTTGTACGTGGAATTTTGAGCCACCATATATATATATATATATATATATATATATATATATAATGTGGAGAAAATTAACAGAAGAGGAACTGCGTATACGAAATGATTTTGAATTTTATTTGAATTTGTCTTTATAGGAGTCTTGTAAGTAATTGTTCCATGATTTAGTTGAAATGACTGCAAACATTAACAAATTATGTGCTTATATCCAACTCTAGAAAATGTCACAGGAAATAAATTGATTCTGGATAGTGCAATTACCCCCTAATCACTTTCCCATTCGTCCCCTCTGTACCCTTAATTACAGGGTGTTAATATTTAAAGATGGATACATTTTCAATTAAATATGCCTTTAGTGGAAGGACGCTCTTACCGAAGCAAATTATTTGCAAAACAGTCGACCGAGGAACTAAATCTACCTATGAAGGCAGGAATCAATCTGAAATCCGAGTCTTTAAGTTGGAGAACAAAAGACTTAACGTCTTTAGAGTTGTAAGAGGAGAAGCCAGCATTTGGTGAAAGGGGAAAGACGTGCTATACTTTTCCCTGCTCAGTTAGCTTTATTCAAGAGTGGATGCCGGTCGCGACCCGGGAGGGGGGGGGGGGGAGGTTACAATGCTGCAACGTTACTAGAGGGAGGGTTGAATGCTTGAGTAATTGGAACTAACCATCTGTGTTATTAAAGCTCTTTATTAATCTTATGGAGGATCGTGAAGCGTCTTCTTTGATGAAAATATATAAACACATTTTATATAAACAATATTGCGCATTTTCATTATCGTAATGAAAATTTTCATTTTTCAAATAACTTTTTCATAAACATAAAATCAATATTAATCTCTCTCTCTCTCTCTCTCTCTCTCTCTCTCTCTCGTATCGATTGGCTACGCTATGTTTATGGTAAATGGCTGTCAGATGGGCCATGACACCGAAGAAGAGTCACTAGATAATTTGAAACAACCCCATTGCTATCCCTTTTTAAAAATTGCTAACACTCATTATACCCTGAATGTAATCAGTCATGTTAGTCGCTGCTTCTCTGGTTATTTATTACGCGAATGCCTTCGCTGACACACGTTATGTTTTACTGCAGGTCATCTAGAATGTTTGCCATTAATTTTATTATGTTTTAAGATAAAATCGCCGAAACAATTTGTCAGTGGACATTACTTTGATTAAATCAATATTTTACCTTCAATACTGTCATTACTCCCCACCCCCCTCTGGTGATAATGTCTTGTAAAGTATTATAGATTGTAGTCGATGTGTTATTAGAAATATTAAAGCTTTGTAGAATTAAATACGAGCATCATATCCATTCTAGTTGGAATGTTGACAGCATATTTGGCTGGTAAAGCTAACAGAACTCTTGGGATAGTGAACAAAGGCGCAGATTATCTAATTGGAGAAACAAATAGCTGTAGGAAAAAGAAAGAGTAGAAAATAGCTCAGTGCAGCTCTTTGTTTACAAATATGTTGTCGGTAAGAGACAGTAATAGAGAACCATTCTTTTCAATGAAGTGTTAAAAACTGAAAAGTTCATAAGAAAAAAGAAAATGAATGAAATAATCTCCTATGTATCTTTATTTTGTACATCAAACGAACTATTGCATATTGATAACAATATTAAAGATTTGAAAATGACATATTGATCAGTCGAATTCTATTTCGTTAACGATTTTAGAGTCCGCGCGGTTAGCCTAGTGGCTATGCGCTTTTCGTAACCATATGCCTAGGATCCTTTCTCAGACATAGCCAAGTTAGCTGGTCTTGGGCGTGGACAGCAGGGTTTCTCCTCAGTTTATCTGGGGGGTTTTCCTCCCACAAGCAGGCAAACCGGCCTCGTAAACAGAAGATACAGCCATAGGATATACCGGAGGCATAGAGCTAATCACCTTATCCACAGTGCGACTTACAAAAGCTCAAGTTAGCTCTGTAACAGGCCAGTAGGCCTAATACGTAGTAGGGAGAAGTAGAAGAAGGATATTTTAGAAAGAAATAAACTCCGGATGAACAGGTTTTCCATTTCGACAAATATCAGATCAATGAAAAACAGCACACTGACTTTCCTTTGCATGAAATGCACGAGAGCTATACGTTTAAATTTTTTCTTGTAATTTAGTTTTGTAACAATTAATAATGAAATTCTGCTTTCTACAACATGCACTCACAATCTTCAAGGATTAAAATGTTTTTCGTAGGTTTTCCGTAATTATAATAAATACATATTTAAAGAGATCTATGAACCCTGACAATCCATTTCCCACAATAAAACCAATTTTGTTTGGTAAAAGTCAAATGAATTTTGTCATTTGTTCAGTACACGTTCATGCTTGTGGACAGAAAAAATTCCTGAAACATAAAAAGGCCTTAATATGAAATCCTCACGCAAACTGTAGCTGTTTCCTAACGTGTGAAATATTTAGAGTGTGTTAATTTCACATTCTAAATATTTTCTACTTTGTTGGTTAACATCAGGACTTTGTAAAAGTCCATTAAGATTTCCAGCCATTTTTTCTCAAACTATGTTCCGATAGCACGTGCAGTATGATAATGATGCAATGTCCTCTTGAAGGAGGAAAGCACGGATCTGTTTGGCAGGCTGATACAATGAAGGAAGCATTGCCTTATCTTGAAATAATGCGTACTTTACAGCATTCATCTTTCCAGATACCTACAACCAATGGTTCGAAATTATTTCAACAGAGGGCAGCTCCAGACCATTACACTTCTGTCAACATGTTTTCATTACACTTCAGTTTGCCGTTGACAAACACAAAACACGCGATAATTATTGAGGCTTGGTGTATGCCCGATTTTGTTCCTAAAACTGTGGAAAAATCCTATTACAGGCAGTTCATCATTTCAATCCATTAAATCATTCCAAGAATACTACTCGTTGTCATAGTAACTGTGCTCATTGCAAAAATACTACTCATTCAAATCTCGTTGTCATAGTAACTGTGCTCATTGCAAGAATACTACTCATTCAAATCTCGTTGTCATAGTAACTGTGCGTGATTTGAATACAGCACGTTTCATGATACATTGCCGCTTTCTCTGTCGAGTTAAAAAGGTTTTGAACTACTGAAATTTTAAGCTTTTTTTTTTTTTTTTGTAGTCTCAGACCTCTAGATAATACACTCACCTCGTTGTTCCTGTGAAGAATATTGAGCATCCATTCCCATCGCTATCCGAGATTTACACTTGGGTTCTTCGGTCAGCTGGGAATTCCAATTATACGCTGTCAGCCTTTTGTGTCGTTTCTATGGCAAAGGTCATGCGAAAGAGGACGTATTTGGTCGAACGATATTCCCCAGACAGACAGACATGTCATGGCTGTGTGCCGAACGATGCGACACAACGTAAGGGAAACTGCCAAGGAAGAAACTGATAAGGTCATCCGTCTCAGAATAAAAAAAAAATGTTACATAACACCCAGTGAATAGAGATTTGGGTGTAAGCCACCCTCGGTAAGAGGATTTCTTTTACTATGTGTTCAGGATAAATGCGAAGTCAATTTGACCATTTTAAATGTCACAGTTAAAAGAAGGTACTAAACTACAATTTTTTTTTTCTTGTTAAGATAATACTAGATAAGTGACGAGAAGAGTAACAGATTTAGCGGAACAGTTATGAGAATTTTGACGTCATTCAAGTTATCCTTTGAATGTACTGTGTGTATCATCCAGCTTACGGAATATATAATGTGTTGACCATGATGAGCTTCATCATTGTAATGATGACGTAATTGAATATTTAGACTGCCAAACAATCGATCAATAGAGACAAAAACCTATTGGTTTAAAAATAAATAAATAAATAAACTCTGTCTATGACGCAAATAACGGTTTTTCAACTAAAAATAAGTAGTTCAGTGGAAATGGCGTTTGTACTCCTCAGCGCTAAACAGCACAAACAGAGACTTCGAATTCAAATCTAGTCGCTGACTACAGGAATTTTTACTAAGCCTTTCTTCGACCGGTTCCCGAGTTAGTCGATCTCTGGCACGGGCAAGCGGGTTTTTTTCTCCCGGAAACTGGAGTTTTTCGTCCCGTAAACTCAAGAAAATCGACCGTAGAACCCACCCTATATCAGACATTAAAAATATTGTGTTATGGTTAGGGACCACGAGATGGCGGCACTTGTTGAGCCGTCTCTTCACTGCGTGCCGCTTAATTAATGATAGCCTTGGGCCAACTAGCTCTGAATGGCTACCAGTGGAGATTGAACTGCCCACTCAGTCTCCAAACGCTAGATAAGGTATAAAGGCCTCGCCTACTCCCTATAGGGCAATAAAATGGCGTTACTTGACTATGAACAATTCATTTTATTTAAATACGTAACAGGAGATCGAGACATCAGATCCATCTTTACGACATAACAGAATGAATTGAGAAAGATAAAACAAAAATCTTAATTAATTCTCAATAGAATGTGATATTTTAATGGGCTAATCATGTACATTAATCGAAATAAAGTATTCAAAGGCACAAGCATAATCTTTTCGAAGATAACTTATACTACATATTCAGTTAAACGGAACTGTTCTGGAAATCAAGTCTGATCGTTGAAAAAAAACATTTATGTTGCAATTTTCAGGAGGATTTGTTTCTATAGCGACCAAAGAAATATTCACTAAGAAACGAGACACTCAAATTTCTTCCGTGAACAGCAGCAACACTTTCAAAACCTTTTGCACTTATAGACCGTCTGATGGGATAAACACCATAATCTTCAATAGACTAACGCTAATTCCCTTTTCAGAATCGGTAAAGACTGTAAGATAATTCCACGCACAACAAGGTCTTCTTCACTTGTAAGGAAAAATCGTTTTAATTACCGTTGGGCTGTTTTGAATTGTCTTGCGACGGACTTTTGCAGGCTTAACAAGCGCCCAAATTAACATGTTCGTTGAGTTCGCGAAGTTTCCACAGGTGTGTCTGGAGCTGTCTTCTTCTTCTTCTTCTTTAGCACGAGTGAGATGAAATTAAAGACAGCCTTCGTATGATCCTATTTGTGTACACATTAGAGACAGAAAAATAATTTGTCGGAGGATTTTCTCATTGAAAAGCTTAAAGCAAAGACCTTTTATGAACTTCATCCTTCTCTCTCTTGCTATGTATTAAATTGAGGATTTCATGGTTGAGTATAATGAATAAGTCACTTTAACCTAAGTAGAAATATTTATTTTCTTTATCATTTTCATTTTCTTATAACACAGCCTGAATTTGATTAAATAAATGAACTATTTACTTTAAAGAGGTGAAAAATTTTAAATTGCTTATTGTTAATGAAGCATTAATAGGTATACATTTTCTTTATTAATATAGCTTTTATAGTGCAGCAATAGCTAGAGTTGCAGACATATGTTATATCAAGAAAGATACCGCTATTTCAATCATAATTTTGTGTTGTTACATATCTATTCCCATTATGTAGATGCTAAGTAAAATGCAAACTCTCAAATTGTGCGATAGAAATATATTTATTGCGATATTGTGCGATAGAAATATATTGCGATAGAAATAAACGTTGAACATGCCATATGTTCAACGTTAACCCTTTTTTGTCAAACCAATATTAATATTATAGCATGCATTATTTGTATCAAATTTATATTTTCCATAACTTGGTGTTTTAACTATGATTATGAAATTAATTTTTTTTCTCAGTATTGCGTAATAATAGAACACTAAGAAGAGTCTATTTTTAATCTTGAAATGTTTTGTAAATCATTAGAATAAAATCTGAAGGGAAAAAGACGAAAACTTTTTCTTTTGCATAATCTGAGATTAATCGAGTTTAATATTAGCGGAGCTGCATTTGCTTAAGATTGTCTTTTGATGCGTGACTGATATCCGGATTCGCTAATACCGTTGTCAAGTATCTTTGCAGTCTAAGGGAAACTCAACAGGAGGGAATGATTTTAAAGTAATTATGTCTATGGAAGTATCTATTGCCACTCCCATCGTTTACCGGTTAGTGTTATGTGAAAAGCAATAGTTACAGGCAACTATTGCTTTTCGCATTACAGTAAATGTAGGTGTTGTGTTTGCGTTTTATTGCAAATAAAGATCGTTTGCAGCTCTATAGCTGAATTTAAAAATTCAGCATTCTAATTCTGTAAATGCGAAAATAATCCAAAGTACAAAACTGTAAATTACGCTGTTTAGTATATCTATCTATAAATATTATATATATTTTTGATTCCTTGTATAAGGAATTTATGTCTGCATAATACTTTTACAATATTTTACTACTTAATAACAAAATTTAAATATTTTTATTAGAAATAATAATGCAACTTTTATATTACTTTTAATATAAAATTTCTTTTAAAAAAGAAAAAAAATATTTTACTAAAATTATAAAAAAATTAAACACATCTTTAAATTTTTAATATCATTTTCTAATATATAAGAGGTGCTGGGAAGTTCATGTTCGAAATGATGGTGGGTGAGATACTGTGATTTATACCCTGTGAAGATAATTTAATATAATATTTCTTTTAAAAAAAGAAAAAAATGTTTTACTAAAATTATAAAAAAATTAAAAACATCTTTAAATTTTTAATAGCATTTTCTAATAATATATAAGAAGGTGGCCTGGGAAGTTCTAGTCCGAAACGATAGTGGGTGAGATGCTGTGATTTATACCCTTGGAGGATAATGAATGCAATGCTGTAGCCAATGAATTTCTAACTGAGGCTCTGCTATTGCTGTTACCCTCTTGCCATGATCAGAGCTTTAATAGCTCGATAGCACCTTATCCCTACACTGTCCTCAACAGATAACGGGGAAGATGAAAAGCATTCTTGCTTCGCCCCTTTAAGCCAGTCCTTATAAGGACTATAATTTCTCGTCCTCGACCATAGATCAATTCTTGATGGATCTTTCTCAAGAAGTTTATTTTATGTTTTCTAGTTCAGTTTATGTTTTATATACAGCTGTCCGAAGCAACAGTGTTACCTGTATCCTTTGAAATGGATAAAATTGAGTATCGTGCGATTATAAAATTCTTTCTTAAAAGAAGCTTTAACGCCAAAAGAAATTCAAGATTCTAGTCTTGAAGATGATCCTCATGCAGGACGTCCAAAAAGTCGATTTATTACTATGGATAAGACTTGGATTCACCAATACACACCAGAATTGAAAAAGTGGACAGAAACCGGCTGTTCAGCCCAAAGAAGAGGACGTCCGTTCCATCAGCAGGAAAGCTCATGGCATCAGTGTTTTGGGATGCTAAAGGCATTTTGTTTATTAATTATCTTGAAAAGGCTAAAACAATAACCGAAGAATATTATTCTGATCTTTAAACCAGACTAGATGAAATAATTCGAGAGAAAAGACCCGGTTCGCAGAAGAAAAAAATCATCTTTCACCAGGACAAGGCACCTGCCCACAAAGGTGTTTTGGAAATGGGAAAATTAAGGGATCTGCACTATGAATTGTTGGAACATCCACCATGTTCTCCAGATTTTTCTCCTTCTGACTCGTGTCTCTTCCCCAAAACTAAAACTCTTCCTCGATGGTCAGCATTCTTCTTCGAATCAAGAGGTGATTGCAGCTGTATTTTAGGGTATTCTGCAGATCTTACTGAGCACCACTACAGGGACGGGATAATGGTTGGAGCATCGCTGGAATAAATGTATTAGTCTTAAGGGAGATTATGTCGAAAAATAAAAATAATTTTGGAATTATAAATTCGTTTTTGCATTGTTGGGCCGAGAACTTTTTGGACCACCCTCGTATTCTCATCTACGCAATGAAATTCACATTTCACCTAAAAGGGAATGAAAGAAGAAGAACTGATTGTTAGGTCGAGCAGTCGTTTTGATGATGACTGATCAGCAGCGAATTAAAATGTGCAAGGGCCGCCGATCATGTTTTTTACATGATAAGCCAACAGATAATACAGAAAGCAGCGGATTTCGACCAAAAAATGCGAAAGAGTCTTGAATTGTAACATTGAGTCATCGCTTGCTCCATGCAAGCAGGATATTTAATGTACAGCAATGAAGTTTGATTATTTTTACTCTTTTAGAGTCAATCGTAAAATATTAATGATTGCTTGATTGTATTCCCGACAGATGAACTTCGACTACCTTGGAAATAATCTCGCTTATTAGCGATGTACGTGCAGATTTACAAAACGCACCCTCTCCACAACCGGGAGGATGGGGGTGGGGATCTGTACACACTACACACGTATTCTAATTAGCTTTTCAATTTGATTTGAAGCAAAAAAAGCTTGTTGTCATTAATCAATCTACTTAAAGTAGTTATGACTACAGATTTTAATTTATATTGGTTTTTCAAAATATTACATGTGTCGCCATCTAGTGGATATTGGCTTATCATGTTAAAAAATAAGACTTGAAAGAAATGCGAAGGAGGGTTATGAAAGATAATTAAAAACGTCAATAAGTCATTTGTTAAAGTAGGCTCGCCGATAGTAGTTAGTAAAAAAACAATCACGTTGTAATAATAATAAAAAAAAAACTGTTAAAATGCGGTAGTCGCACTTGAAGTAGAATGATTATCAAAAGAGCTGTTTATTATAACCAATAAATAATTAATTACTTGCGACAAATTAGGGTGCAGAAGGTAATAATGGTCAGCATGAATAAAATATACTGGTTACATCTCTCTCTCTCTCTCTCTCTCTCTCTCTTCTTTTACAGAGCTAAGAAACCAGATTTCAATTATAGCCATGTGTTTCGTTCGGATTAAAATTTCCCTAGAAATGTAAATAATCTTCTCTGAAATATATACATATCTTTAATTTTTAATTCGTACTACAGCACAGACCCTCAAGAGAAATAAAAATAAATGAATTACGTTCAAAATTCAACGAGCATGTTTTCTTTATGGGCACCTGCGAAACTCCCCAAAAGAACAAAATTCCGTGACTGCAGATTCAGCCAATGTTTGTTGCCACGTTGAAATATCTTGGGAAATCTGGGTGTCTTTCACTACTGCGACAGGATCATCAGCTCTTTATTTTAAGTAAAGAAATCGGTAGTTTCCTTTTAACGTGTAAAATTAAATAATGAGTTAAGAGATGACCGTGTGTGTGCAAAAAGGTATCTTTGCATGTGGTCGTAAGGACCACCTTCATAACTAAGCTACAGACGGATAGACAGACATTCCTTATACTCCCAAAAGAATGTTTAATATATTTAAAAGAAATGAAGTCTTATATTTAGTATTTTAATAATGGAACTCGAACAGCATCTCCCCAGTTACACAATTCCATCAGATTCCACGAATACAAAAAAATAAAAAATTATAAAAAGCACGAAATCTTTTAAGGAATCGGCATTTGAATTTAAAACTGCTTCTCAACCGAAACACTAACGAATTGCCCATTATCAAGTTGCCATCCCGGTACTTGTGAAACCCCTTTGTCCATTGTGTCAATAGAATGAAAATATTCCAAAACATTCACTGACAGAGTGGCCCTTCTTCAATAGTACAACGCAGGCGACATATTTGGCTCACTGAAGACCTTTTCGATTATAATTATTATTGTTTTTTTATTACATCACACTCAGCAACAGTACAAACCCTTCACATGGAAACTGGTTTCATTCTAAGTAATGATTAATAGCAAATAACCGTTTCATATCTTCTTTCTGATTATATTTGCTGTTTTACGGCTTAGTATGACGACTTGATTATGAATGGTACACGAGGCGATTTTGTATGTTAACAATTGTGCGCATGTTCGATGATAAAATTCCTCCACCTCCGTCCGAGGCTGAAAAATTAAGTTTTGTTTAAAAGGACTTAGAAATTGTTTACTCTGTGCCTGTAGGAATTTAGACTTCACGATTTTAGAAAAGTAGCATTTCAAATATCCGTAGATAAAGCTTTCATGGTAGAATTTCAATAATAAGAACTTCACTTGATTGAAATTCCTCAGCTTACTTTGGATTCCTAAAGCCTTAGCAGAAGAAAGAGTTTACAAGCAAATAAAATTATAAAGCTTATAATTTTATTTTATTTTTTAGCAACTTAAATATACAATTGAATTTCTTAATTAATTTTAGAGATATTTAATATTCATTAATATTTTGACTATTTACTACATACACCTAACAAATATAAAAATAATTAAATATATATTGAAACGATCAATTTCTTTTTAAACACGTAAGAACTTCTACTACAGTTTCCTTCATGCTTTAAAACCATTTATTTCCGCCTAATTGGAATAATTAATATTCTGTGTCAAAGGTCAGAGGCAATTAAGAGCCGCAATGTATGGGGAAGTAGCGTTGATTTAATACTGTAACTACAGGGCAATCCAAAGTCATTGAGTTTTAAATCTGCTCGACATGTAGACGGAAGATAGAACGCTAATTAAAGTGATGTGTTGAGTGAAAAATTTGTTGCACACGTGGCTTCAGCTATCTGAGTTTGTGTTTAGTAAAGTTGATTTCTTTTATTTAGTGACATTTTTCAGTTTATATATTTATTATTATATTAGTAGTAATGTTTATTATTTATTATATAAATAATGAATAAATATTTTAATTGTTTTATTTTTTATTTTTATTCTTTATTTAATTATATATTAAGCAATTCTGAAATCTAACTTAGCCGTATTGCATCCTTTATTTTTATAACAAAAGTAAACAACTGTTGAGGTTATTAATAGTTAATTTGGAATAATATTTTATAAAATAACTAATAGTTATGATCTTCCATTGATGCACTTGTATCACTAACAAACGGGTTCACATCATAGGATATGAACACAACTTTGGAGATTGATTTTAAAAACAGAGAACGAAATTGGATATTTTTAAAAAACTTATAATTTTATTTTATTTTTTAGTAACTGAAATATACAATTAAATTTCTTAATTAATTACAGAGTTATTCAATATTTATTAATATTTTGGCTATTTACTAAATACACCTAACAAATATAAAAATAATTAAATATATATTAAAACGATCAGCTATTTTTTTTAATGGGATCTGATTTTATTCAGCTTTTTCTAAGAATTTTATTCAGATTACTTTGTATAAAAATTGTGATTGAGATGGCGAAGTCAAGTTAGGATAAAGGAGGAAATCAAGATATTTAAAGGTAAGCTTTCTTCGTTTTTTGATTTCACATTTCAGTTCTAGGACCAGCCTTTTAAACTTTAAATTTTGATACTTGAGAGACATGGGTAAACTGATAGGCGAGACAAAGTTTGAGGACGTTTATCGGGAATTTATCCGCTTGGGTGAGATGCTTAGTAGTCGGTGGCCGGGAAAAGTAAAACTCTATGACACGTTTCTCCCGACAGTTGTCACAGATGACAATCTGGATAACGTGGCGGCAATAGACATCGGACAGCGAAGCTCGGGTTAGTCATTAGATCCTGAGGATGCGCAAATATCCCAAAACAGTAGAAATGGAGACTGATATTAATACAAATACTAAAGAAAGAATACCCCCCCCCAGTCATCTTAAGGGACAAAAATCATCGGACATCTGTTGTTACTTCACTCCGAACTCTAGAAATATAGTATCATTAACGAAAGCCACTAATACAGAAGAAGGAATTCGCAACCAGCCAAAAACTTCTACCGATTACAGACAACTAACTAAATTTCTGGATAATAACAGCCTTCCCTACCACACATTTGCACTCAATAGTGAAAAGAACCTTAAAGTTGCACTCAGAGAGGTAACAGAGTCCATTACAACAGCTGAAGTACAAGAAGATCTCCAAAACAAAGGCTTCAGTCCAATCCTACAAAAGTCAATCGAATGCGCAGAGCTAATAAAACTCCATATCCTCTAATATTGGTAGAGATCAGTAAAGACTAGAAACACATCTACGATCTTCAGACTATTTGTGATTCAGTTAAATCACAGTCGAATCCCAAACTGAATCGCTAAAACATAAACAACGACGCAGTGTCATCGCTGTCAAAAGTTTGGCCACTCACAACGCTGCTGCAAAGCAGATTACCGATGTGTTAAAGGTGGTGGCAAACACGCAACCAATGAATGCCAAAAACCCAGCACACAACCAACAGATTGTGCAAATTGCGGAGGTCCACGCCCCACAAACTATAGGGCCTGCACAGCATTTCTTCAGAACCAAAATACTCAACTTCAAACCAACAAACCTATACAAGAACGCGCATCCTCCCATCAAGCCACAATCTCCACAACGGACGGAAGGACGTATGCTGAAGTTAAAGACCAACATACCCGAAAGACCCAAAACCAAACCAGTCACAGCAAACCAAGAAACCTATCCTACAGAACATAAAAAGCCATATAGGAAAAATGCTTGTTGAACTCCTGCAAACCAACCCAACTCAAGAAGCTAAGGATATCGTCTTAAAACACACTCAATCACTTGTTGCTTGTTGAAATCCATAATGAATAAGAATAGAAATACATATGGAAAACACAAGCAGGTATCAGGATATTCGCAGCCTACAAACCCCCAAATAAAAAACTCCTAGATTCAGATCTGGATGAAATAATAAATGCGGGTAAAGCAGTTATCATAGCTGGTGACTTTAATGTCAAAAATTCCACATGGAACAGCAGAAACTCAAGTATCAACGGCAGACTACTAAAGTCATATACCACTACAAGAAACATGACAGTAGTAGGACCCACATAACCCACACACTACATCTGGACGCCAGATGTACTTGATATAGCAATACTAAAAACACTGTGCACAGCTATCAAATACAAGCAGTTAACGACTTAAGTTCTGATCACAACCTCATTATTTTGCAACTAGGAACCATACAAGATTTAACGGAAAATAGCTTCACCTTTATAAACTGGAAACATTTCCCTCAGCCTTCCAGGAAAACCTTGGCCCAGTACCACATAGAACCTCCACTGAAGATATAGAAAAAGCAGTAAAAACCTTCCGAAAGCAATTACTAATAGCAGTATCACAGATAACAAATGTAAGCAAATGCACACCACCAAATAAACTCCCAGAGGATATAAAACGTCTTATCCGGGAGAAAAACAGGTTAAGAAGAAAATATCACAGAACAATGGATCCCTCAGATAAGCAGGCAGTTAACAGGGCAACAAACTAGGTTCGGTATGCCCTAAAGGATTACCGTAACTAACTTTAGAATAACAAAATACACCAATTAAACACAGAGGTTCCGTCATTGTGGAGAATGATGAGATCACTTCGTTCGAAACGTAATACGCTTCCTCCAATCCGAGGTAAATATAGAGTTGTCTGTAGTGATGAGAAAAAGGTAGAAGCATTTGTAGACAGCTTAGAAAGACAATGCAGCCCCAATTATACCGATATAGATATAAACTTCATAAGAAAAATCCACGCACAAGTGCGTAAAAAACGGCTCATTCCAATTCAACAACAACACAAACAAAAACTCAATGGAATCAAATCCGCAGAGAGGAGAGTCATGGCTGGAGTCCCTCAAGGCTCTCTGTTGCCCCTCCTACTCTTCTCCATATACATAGCTGATCTTCCCAAGTTGTCCTCATCCATCACCGCTCTCTATGCCGATGACGCAATTGTCATAGCCAGATCCCGTCGTCCACATCTAGCCTCCAGCAAGCTACAGAGAGCAGTTCACGAATTAGAGAATTGGTACAAAACATGGCGTATTGCAATCAACCCAGGAAACCTCTGCTGTACTTTTCACCAGACCTAAAGCAGAACTGAACACAAGCATACAAATGTTTGGAAAAGTCATCCCTTGGCACAACTCTACCAAGTATCTAGGAGTTCATCTGGATAAGCGCCTAAATTTCAAGCCACACATAAATAGTGTCTCCACCAAAGCAAGTCAGACCATAGCACAGCCATATCCAGTTTTAAGTAGGAACAGCTTCCTAAACATAAACAACAAAATTCTCCCCTACAAATCAGTGATAAAACCTCAGATAACTTATTGCAAATTGCCCAGAACAAATACCTAAGAATGGCATTTAATGCCCCTTGGTTCATCAGAAATTTCCAGTTACACCCGAAGCCAACCTTCCAGATATCAAGACCTACATGACAGGCATTGCAGAAAAATTCTTCACAATCACAGATAATCACCCAAATCAACTAATTCGACAGGCAGCGCACTACAAACCCTCAGATCGTTTCAAATATAATGCTCACAATGAGCGGGTAAATTACCCACAATAATCCCCTCACACTCAAGCTAAAATCAGATGAAGGGATGAAGATTCAAGGATTCGGTCCATCTCCAACGAAGTTCCAAGTTTTAACTGGACCTGAGGATGATTCTAGATGCCCTTTGGTTTATTAGAAACTCCCAGATCCATAGAGAAGTCATCATTCCTTACATCTCTTTCCTTCTCCTAGATCTAGCTGAGAAGTTCTTTACCAAGAAGCAACCACCCAAACCCGTTGATCGAGGTAGCCTCGGAATATAATGAAGCGGAAAGCTACAAATATAAATGACCCAAGTTAATCTTATGTCCAGCCGAACACATCTAATTTCACTGCCCTCACTGGGATAGCTTATAGCTCATAAACACTCCCTTCAAAGTTCTTCCATTATTCGTTTTTAACTGGATAAGATAAGAACTGTTTTTTCCACTTGATTAGTGTCGGGATTATAAATCCCGGGTGAGTTGCCAAGTGCATAACTGCTCTACTTCCAAACCATCAGGCTGCGGATTCGACTCTCACTGCAGACCTCGATGTTTGTTAACGTCTAAAGGTGTAGATGAGTTTTCATCGTAAGATCACAGTCTACTTACTGTAGGCCAAAATTGGCTTGAAAATATTCCTAGTGTATATGTAGAAAATATCCCACCCCACACACACACATGGTATTGCTGTACTACAAGTTACGCTACTGTTACGTTTTCTTAGAAGTATTATTATTTTTATTTGATATTCGGTTTCTATAAGGGATGGCTTATATTTTGACTGCTACTAAGACATTTACAGATCCAGACTTCGTTACTCGTAGGGCCAGCTATGTGCTTCTAATAAGCGTGATCAATATACAGATTTACGTCCCCCCCGCTTTCCCTATTGTACTGAAACACACCCGAACCCCAGCTCGTACATAATGTCTGAACATGAGTCTGGTATCTTTACGCAAGTGTAAATTTACATCCCATAAATTAATCCACTTTTAAATATTCTTTCTTGCTGCTGATTTAAATTCATCCACTGTTGATCTACGCCATCAGGACCTGCTACCCATCAAGGTCAGCAGAATGACCAAAAAAGACAAAACTCTGATGCCACTAGTAGTTGAGATCCATCAATCTTACAAACAGAATTATGACCTGACGTCAATCTGTGGACCTAAAATCAGCCCAGAACCCTCAAGGAAAAGGGCATCAAGGTTCATCAAAGTAAAAGACCGAATAGAGGACATTCTCATTTGTAACTATGGAAGACATTTGGAGTTAGAAAAGTTTAATGATGTCATAGAGGAGGAAGAGCAAATGTGAAAGAAAAGCTATGGGGACTCCAGCATTAGTAGAGAAATCTGAAGAAAAAATTGTCAACTATGAAGCCATCGGTAGGGAAGAGAGGCCGTGCGGATTGGGGGAGGAGGTTGGGTTTTGCTAAGAAGGTGAAACAAAATAGATATCTTGGGACTTCTTTGAACCCCTTTTATGTCGAGTGTGTGTGTGTGTCATTCATGTTGGTATCGAAGCGAATTTATGAGTTCTATGTAATTAATGTTGGGTATTTTGTGCAAACACTTGGGTATTTTCGCCTGTTTTCTACCCTTTGCAACTGTGTCACTAGCTCCCTCTTTCATCGCTCATTATATGTCATGGTAGATGGTATCTTTCCCTTAGATTTTTGCATCAGTGCAGGAATACCCAAGGGCTCCGTACGCCCGTATGTATTTTACTGACTCCAAATAACATCGTAGCTTTGCTGATGGGACTATACTCGATGCCTCGTATTCATTTGATCTTCTTGACGTTGTCCTTGTTTCAAATCACAACATTTATCACTGATCATCAGTTGTCACCTGCTCTACAAAGAGTTCCATCCTCTCCAGCAGATGGACATTAGCTAAATGTTTCCGGGAATCATATTCCTCCGGTTGCTATGGTTACATTTGAGCACAGAACAGATATAGATCATTAAACGTGTAGCCACGCCATTCATTGTTTTCCAGATTTGTAAGTATTAGAAATGCAACGTACCATCTTCGGGATAAAGGAGAAGAAAAGGCGAACCGTCACCCCGTCCGACCACTTTGCCGGCAATGCACGGCTTCATAAGCCGTGTCGCTACTTCTAATGGAGACATTAAACCTTTCCCCATTTAAGAGGTAACTCTCTTAAGAAATTAAGCAGCTCAGGCATCGTTACCGACATCCTTGATGAAGTATTTTACCTTTCAGCCGAATGTGTGCTCGGCCAGTAATGCGGAACCTGTTTTACGGGCATAAAGGCGGGCGTGAAGTCCGACAAGAATACGAAAATATTAAAGCGAGCTGTTTAAGCAGAGAAAATCGATGCCAGCGTGCCGATGGCATCGCGTGTCAACCGAAAAAAGCAACAAAAAGAAAAATCAAGAAAAACGGAAGGAAAGAAAAAGGAATTCTTTAAGAATTAAAATCAGATAAAAACTAAAGGTTTCGGGGAGCCCATTATTAAGTGGGCCCTTGTCAACAGCGGCGGATCCGAACGTGTAGCACTCGGAGCAAACTCGCTCTTTGTGTACTGCGGGCTTGTCTATTGGCTTCCTTCGATCGATAATCGGAACTCGGCCGTCGTCATGGAAGAACAGCCGTACACAATCCGACCGCTGTTACAACTTTCCCGATACACTCGGTGTGATTCCGAGAGCCGCCTTTCTCCCGTGGAAGTGTTTGCATAACTTAGTTGTGTTACACCCGACTCGGCAAGACGGCCGTTCAACATAATGGGATCTATAAAAACAGGCGGAGGTTGTGGGATGTTGACAGCCGAGGAAATAACGGCGATATTGATATCTGTCTAAACTTATCCGTGCTAGGGGACAAGAAAAAATGACGATAAACAATTCCCGTCGGTGTTAGTAAGGGGAAAGACACTTTTTTTTTTCCCACAAAAAATACAAAGCAGAATAATTAGATAGAAGAAAGTTCTAAGTAAGTACAAACGTCGTTTCAGTTCGATTCCGCTGAAGAAATTGGAAATAAAGAAAATATAGAAACAATTCTAGAATATCGCACAAAGTTGCGTTTCGTACTTTCGCTGTGATGTCACGTGTTATGACAACAGTTTTTTTTTTTTTTTTTCATGTAAATCTAATTCAAGAAAGATTCTAAATCTACCGTACGTTTATTATCGTGGGTGGGCTAAATAAAAAAAAATAAATAAATAAAAAACAACAAAAAAAAACGAAAAAACGTTTTGGCAATGTTTTCCAACCACGCTATCGGCCAAGACGTCTACAAAACGTCGAAATTATCATGGATGCGAAGTGCATATTAAAATTGTAATACCATTGATATTACATTGAAATATACGACGGATACGAAGCGTATGAGGATGCGTATTTGATCCATACTGGCCGGTAAGGTGATTAAAAGAGCTATTTTAATAAGTTATTCACACGTGACGTATGGTTAATTCCGTGCGTGAGGTTCTGCGAGCGAAACCTTCTGTGGGAAGAAGTGGTAGGTTCGCAGATGCCCTTTCACAAAGAGTTAGAAACAATCCCAAACATCCAAGACCATGGAGGGATTCGAAACAGCAGCCTCTTGACTGGAGAACGAATACGCTAACCACTCGAGGGGGGGGGGGGTATTTTCATAAAGGATATTATTAATCCAGTCGTATTTTATAGCAAATATATAAAAAAAAAAAAACGATGAGATAAAATATGGCTGATCCATAATATCCTCTATTTTAATATATTATTATGCTAAAATTCAGCATTTCGATTCTATACTTGAGTAATCTAAGTACTAAAATATATTAATATTCTCCATTTAGAATGCAGTGATGAGTTCACTCCCCCCCCCACACTAGATTAACGAAACTCCCACTGAATTCTATCGAAGTTTTAATGAATGTGGGAGGCAATCAAGCCTGTAGGAAGGTAAAACTGCTCCTTCATGAAAAGAATTAGACGGAGGGGGGTGGTAGGGGGGCTGGTAAATTCCAAACTTTGTCACTTGAATCGAAATTTTGATGCCTTCTTGTAAAGTAATTATTGTCTCCAAACCGCGAAGTTTTGAACAGATTCCATAGCAGCAAATCCCCGAGCAATTTAGTTAATCTTTATTGGTGATATTACAGCCTTATGGTTATTTTATTACTTATCGGAAACCGATATTTCCCTTTTACGCTGGCTCAGCAATGTGTTGGATGTTTGATTTGGTTAATTTCCTCCCCCCCCCCTCCATGTAGCGTCAAACCACAACTTCTATAATGAGTTTTGCACCCTTTCGAAGATCCTATCAGTGCTCACTGGTTTTATTGATTTTGTTTCGTTCATTTCTATTCCTTAAGCTTTTGTGTTAGAACCACAAATGCGTTGATTGTAATTCCTCATTTATCTGCATACAGATAACAGAAGTTTTTTTTTTTTTCCCGAATCAACTGTGTTCAAGTACAATACAATTATCCTATTTAACAATTAGCCTCGAATAATACGGGATAACTAATCGAATTAAATGAATTGTACGTGAATAAATCGAAAGAATTTAGTTAAAGAGTATTGTTATGCTCGCAAAGTTTATTTGTAATTCATTCGGTTAACTAAATACAGTTTCAACAGTTACTTTCAGAAAATATATTGTTAAAGTCCAGGGATACAGTAAAAAAAGCAGATAATTGTTGGACAGCGTCAACAATTGAGAAATAGGAAGATATTGTTAGCATTGCCAACAATATTTAACTCTAGTGGATGTCCATGCTTTTTTTTTCCATTGTTATGAACTTCAAATAATAATGAAGTAACAGCTATCCATCCTTCAACCGATATTTGTATCACAGCCACTTTTCACTGTACTGTTAATGCTCTTATAGAACACTCTGTGACGTCATCACCGGTTTTCTTTTGTTGCAAGTTAGCTCGAGCCTCATCCACAAGAGCGAGGATCTAGCATCTAGTGCCGCTTACCATATATTTTCTCCTACGTTACCTCTTCAGCATAAAGAAAAAGAAGAAGAAACAACTCGAGGATGTCATCTTATCCACTTGAGCAATGTACTTGACTATTAGCTGTTGAATAAACGGAGGATGCTTAAGCCTTGTCGCGATCTCTTACCGTACTTGTTCCCTACTAGAATTTATGATTCCCCCACATGTCTGCTAGTTAAAGTAAGTAATTATTCGCATTGTAATTCTACACTTTACACCGACGCCGTATTTGCTTTGACGATGAATCCTAACGGCAATAAAGAAGGCGTCGGTGACTTGGAGAACAAATGAAGCAAATAGGATAATACTCAAGTGCTTTATTCCAGACTATCCATAAAGTGGGGAGGGGGATTTAAAATTTTACGTTGTTGTTAGCATCCTGGAATGTATTCTTCCGTTTCCGAAAATAAATGGGTAATAAAGAAAGTCAGATAAAGATAATTAAAATGTTTGGTACTAAATCTTTGTCTGCACAGCTTCGGTGGTTATTTTTAATGCGAATTCCTTCTTTTACGCCGGCATTTGTCTTTCTCTCGATGAATCTATGCCAAATGAGGGCAATAAAAGCGTGCATGTTAATTAACTATTAATATTTTTAAAGAAAATTAAGTACTGAAGTGTAATAAAGCACCATAGCCGACACGGTATTCGATAAAGAGATTTTTTTTTTAATTAGAAAAAGAAATACGGACATTAACACGTTAATATCAATAAGGATTGAACAATTGAATTTGAATCGGCAATTGGGAAGTGTTTGAAGAGAATATGAATAAAATAAACGAAGTTTCTCAAAGAGAAAAAACCCTACATCCCCGTATGTGACCGGCTAAGTCACCTTCAGATGAAAAGTCTTGATAAAATGTCTTTGCATATGAACCAAGAACTTTGAAACCGACCGAACTAAGGAGGTTCACAAACTTAAGAGAGAACATTCGTATTGACAGACTAATAGAACACTATGAATCAGGGGCGAATGCTGGTCTTGAAATTCACGCTTGCTCTTGTTATTATTCAGGGAGTGAGAGGTGTGATTGAAGTCTGATTAGTGAAATAATGAATTACAGTACTGACCATTTAAAACTATATACAACTAGGGGGAGGCTCCGTCCCCCCTAGTTGTATATAGTTTTAAAAAGTTGGTTGTAACTTAATTTTCCCAAGCAACACGCACACTTGTAAAGGCTGGCTGAAGCTCACTGGCTAGAGCTACTTTGACTGCGTATGGCCTGTGTTTAAGACGACGTGAAGGGAGCGGAAATGGCTATGCGATCGCATGAAATCACAGTGCTGCAGCGAGGACCTGGAAGCGCCCACAACCGAGCAAGCCAAGGTAGCTTTTGAACAGACGAGCAAGCATCGACCTTCGATACACAACGCAAAGCTCAATTATTGCCGCGCAAGCTTAAAACGTCTTGTGTGTATAAAAATAAAAGCCTAAATGGAATGCTTATAAATGCATGCATTTATTAACAAATAAATAGTACTTCTTTCTCAATTAATGAGCTTGCGCAGCAAGCATAGCAAACACGAAGAATTCGCCCCTGCTATGAATATCGAACTAATGCCCTGTCATTCAAAATTAGGTTTATAAGTACCCAAGTTAATTGGTTTTAATGGCCGTTGGACCTAATATGTGAAGGAAGATGGAATGGAATCTGACAATTCGCTTAAATTAGCTTTGCGAACTTCACCTTGGATGACAAAAGGTACGAATTCAAATGGGATGTGCTGTGCTCTAGTCAATAATGCTGTCACGAAGGTAACGCCATCTGTTGACGCTTGTTAGAAGTTTATCCTAATTACAGTTATCACCGAACTGATCAAGATGTAGGATTTAGTTCTTTCAGAACTGCATGCAGTTCCATTTTCGTTTTTTTAAAGCAAAAATCCTTCTTTAAACGAATAGTGTCTTTAGCAAATGGCTTTTATAAGAACCACTAAAGAAAGATTTATCTTTTCGTAAGCGACTATAGCAATGCATTAGAAGCCTTCTTACTTTATCGACGTAAGTGATAAATATCTCCAAGGCAATCTGGGAGGGGGGGGGGAGAAAAAGAAGGCAAACCCGATGGAATGAATGGAACTGGATGTCAACACCACAAAGAGAGAAAGTACACATTTCTAGAATCGAGAGGGTTTCTTTTCCTCGAGGCAATTCGCGAGGTGTCGCAGAGAATAATTAATCACAACTCCACACTCTAACTCGGGGTGTCAATGCGGTGCGTGCGAGAACTGGATTGAAGTTGCGGTGATCGTTTGCTCTTTTACATGAAGGAACAGAAGTACGCGCAGCTATCAAGGCGTTCGTTCTCACAGGAACCTGCATGCAAAAACAGTATAAAATGTTGAAAAGACGAAGAATAAAACCACTAGAAACTATTCAATGCTTGGTGTAATCGATATGAAGCCAAACTCGATCTTTCAGCGCATTAATCTTGCATCCTTTATCGCCTTTTGGTGCGCATATCGCGCTAAAATGCATTCTATCTTTTTTATTTTATTTATTTGAAAATATTATTTATTGAGGATATATTTCGGGTAGCGAAAAAAACATGAGGAGCCTCAGTAGCTTAGTCGGCAAGCCTTTTGGTCGGAAAAACCTGGGTTCGACTGGGGGGTAAAGCCTGCAAAGTCACCTTTCAGGAAACGCCTGAAAGGGAAAAACCAGTCAAAGAAATATGAGTTGATTATTCAGCGCAAACTGAGCCTATTGTTGCCATGGGAACATGACGTCACTCTTAAGTTCAATCAACCAAACTTAATTTATTTGGAGAGACATTAGTGACTGTTGCAATAGTCTTGTAGTAACTTTTTCGCTCAGTACTGAGTTCGTTGGTCTCATAACCTCTCATGAGGTTTCTTTTGGATCTTCAAAAGTACTGAAAAACAAAAAGGACACCACTGTAATAAGAAAAAGTATTTAAATTAAATATAATACACGATTATTTACCCTCTTTTCTTAAAACTTTTCTTAAAACCGTAGACATCTAATAAGAAATAATAAACATGACTGCTCTAAAAAGGTAGATTTGCACGGGATTACGAAAATCCCCCGCCTAATAGAGAGATGACTTACCCAGTGTAAAATTGCTGTCTTTATCCTTTGATATCTCCTTGAAATCTTTCTTCTAGGACTTAATTAAACTGGTCTTACTGTTTCTTGAAGGTATTTCCACTAATCCTTATTTATTTTCAAAGATTTTCTTATTTAGAATAAGAATCTCTCTCAAAGCAGTAAACAATGATGTTAGGCTCCCCATTTTGTTGGTATGCATGAGTTTTCTATGACTAATTAATTGTTGAAGGAACATAATAAAGTTCGGTCAATAAGACAGGCTGAAGAGTCACAAAAACTGCTTATAAATTAAAGATTATAGAAATTTCTAAAGAAGGAAGCATTAAAATTCAAGAAGGTTTTTGTCTCGTTAATCAAGAACACTAATGCCGAACATAAATTAACGTGAAAAAGATTTTTTTTTAGCTCCTGAAACTTAAGAATATTTTTCTTTTTTTTCCCTTCATTGTTTGCTCACTTAATTCAGTACTTCGATTAAAACCCCAGTAATTTATGTATTCCAAGCGAAATGTTCATTCCACGCAGAAAACACGCGCACGTGGTTTCAGTGAAATCAGCCATAATGTTTCGCGTGCGCAATGCAACATCAGTTATTTCACATTCAGATACATTCATTGTTACGTCACAAAACGTAATTGGACTGAGCTTACGTATTTTGAAAGTGAACGCCATATTTACAGTACAGTTCACACGCCTGCCGAGTTATTCTGCAAGTAAATTGGGGTGGCGAAGAGATAATGAAAGCGTTCCTGATGACGCAGTGACAAGTTAATGAGTTTCATTACAACGGCGCCACCACTAAGGGGTTAAAAAGACAACAGTTTAGTGACACTTTCTCCGATCAATTGACAAACGTTCCAAAAAGAAAATGTTTACTACTGAAACACAAGCAATTAGGGAAGATCAATGGATGCGCGGAAGTGAATGTAAGTAGAGGGTAGGCTTGAATTACGCCCAGATTTATTGGCCCTAGAATTAGGTGACAGTGGTTACCAGCAACACTACTCATTGGCCATAAATCTGACAGCGAACTTTAATCAGCCCATTCAAGTAATCTCTAATTGGGTTTAAGGGGGGGGGGGAGTTCACTTGCAGGTGATGGAAGTAAGACGATAATGACGGGAGCATTAAAAGGGTATGTTGTGTAATTTTATGGGAATCTTTTCGGGTTGTGCAAACACCATGACCGACGATGGCCAAGCTTTCTGAGACAATGGGAAACAAATGCAGGAGGTAATGACACAGAAAGGATTAGGAACAACGCCTCCAGACACAAAACCTTGTTTATGTCTTAAGACATTTCTTTAGTAAGAATAATGACGTCTGGAGACGGGATGGGGAAAAAAAAGTGACATGGTGGAAACTCCAGAATGGGTGCGTGTTCTAGGACTTTGGATGGGGAGGCTGTCTCGATTAATTAAATCAATATTGTTTTTTTTTTATTTAAGTTTTAAACGCATTTTGACTTGACATTATTTATTTAGATTTTAAATGGCAAGTTCCAGAGCGCATTAATATATATTGAAATCGACCCGGGTTCGATTCTTTTGTGATGAGGGGAATTTATATGGTTTTTTTTTTTTTTTTCAATTCGAGCGAGTTAGCCGATGTCATACGGTGGTAGCAGGGTTTTTTCTATCGGAAACTCGGGTTTTTCATCCCGCGTGCAGACAAATCGGCCTTCAGAACACACGCAATTTACAGACAAAAAATACTGTTGTTGATGAGGATGGGCGATAGATGGCGTTGATGGTAGTAGTGTTCGTAGTTGGAGAATTAAGTAATAGTGGAGACGGTGAGATGTGTTTAGCGAAGTAGAGTGGTATGCCCTCCCACGATGAGTTCTTGGATCCCCTGGAGGTGTCACGTAATAATAATAATAATAATAATAATAATAATAATAATAACATTCTGATACCAGAAGAATAATATTGTCATTTCCTTTGTATGCCATGAACGAATGCTTTAAAAAAAAAAAAAAAGATTAAACGTTTTGATCTATTTCATTTTTTTTTTTCTCATATTTATTTGTTTGTTTTTAGTTCACTGCAGCGAAAGTCGACATTACGTTGATCTCAACCACAGCGCCACTACCGGTGCTTTTCCGAAATATAGCGGAATTTATGGCTGGTTGTTTAAACCAATGATGCGTACTGTACATCAGTGTTGTCAAATATTTATAAGTAATTAATACTAGAATAAAGAGAAAAGAAGAAGAAAAAAAAACAGAAAGAAACGAAGGAAGATAAAAGAAAAATCCATTACTTCACGAATTGAAATTATTATTATTTTTTTTTTCTGTTTACATTCCTTTGCTGGAAATTTTCACTATGTTTCTGAATGGACTGATACCTCCCTCTTGATAGCTGAGCAGCGAGAGTACGTGTGTGCGTGTGCGTGCTCCATAAGTTGCGTTGGTTTGCTTTTATGTGCGGCAAGATGTGCATCATTTTCGCTGCACCAAGAAGCAGATCGTAAAATGATGACTACCTTTTCGTTTTATATCCTTCCTATCGCACCAACCAAAAATCTTACGGGAGTCTCATGCTGTTAAGAACACATAAGGAAAGGGGGTTTGTTATCCTACAGGGGCAAACGTGACTAGAAACGGAAGCGGAGAAATGTCAAGTGTCAACCGTATAGTGTTTGAACTACGCTACCGAATACACAAAATGCCATCGCGATCTCTCCGTATTGCAACCTACTTTTACTTTTGTTAACAAAAATATGACTTAGGCCATTCGATGGCAAGAAAGCGGTTGAAAATATCACAATCTTAAGGTACTAATTCCTTAAGGACGAGGTTCAAGTGATCTATTAACGCTTCCGGATATAAGGTGTAAGTTTTACGTTTGCATATGTAATGGGTTTTATTTTATCTACGTCTAAATACTCAAGCCCACGCTAAAGTCGATTTAGTTAGTCAATTTCTATCTCTCACAAATAGTGTATTTTCAATACTCCCAATACCTAGATTTTAATTCGGCAACACAGACCAATCGACCATAGAACTCACACTATTTCATATAACAATTGGAGTGTTTAGATTAGATCATGAAATGGCAACAACTGTCTGCCATATTCCCACCTTCAAAATCCTGCTTTGAATTTCAAAGCTATCGATGGCTTGAAAATCATCGACAGCCATTCAGCTCAGCTATTGATAATGGCTACCGTTTAGACACGGTTGTCCATTAATTCCTTTTTTTTTTTTTATTTCCCAAAGAATATAATTTTATTCAGATCAAATAGCTGGTCCCTTTTTTTTAACCTTTAGTCCAACCCACGATTATTGTGGGCATGCACAAAACGTACATAATACTGCTGATTAGTTTTCAAATGAATTCGAAGGTTTTTCCATAGCGAAATATATTTTAAAAAATACACGATCAATAATTTCTATGATTCATGAATGATTAAGAATCGTTATCTGCTAGAGTCGACCCATTTTGAATTACGACCGAAGCTACTAAAGTTATGATGTCATTATATGATGGCTGTTAATTGCTTGTGTTCTGGTCAGTGGCGGCTCGTGGCTTGAAATCGGGGGGGGTGCTGCAACTTTCGAAATATACATACACACTGTAAGTACAGTGTATACGTGTTGGGATAAAATATCAAAATTATGGTAAAAATTAAACATGAAAAAATATTGTTTATTATCGATAAAATTATACAGTTTGGTATAATTCAAAATTATTTAAAAATAAAATCAATTTTTACAATTTTTGAACATTACAATTAAATCCTTTAATTGTAATGTCCAAATATTTAAAGAGACGGAGTAAACACGATAAGCACCAAGAACACTCCACTACTGGCGCAAACTGCATATAAACAACAGTGGAACTGCGCGACCCACAGTGCCGTATTACGTTAATAGCTCGCATCTCACTATGACGTGCATATGCTTGCGCGAGTAGCAATATGACACTGTGGAAAACACAGTGCTGCTACCGCCCTCCTAAGTGCTACAAGATGGATTTTTATTATTTTTTATACGAAATAAGAGAATTGTATAGGATTGTTGATGATAAAATTAAATATTACAAGCAAATATAAATAAATTAATAAATATATTTATATATCGAGAAAAATAGGGGGGGGGCTGCAGTTCCGCAGTGCCTATGCAAGAACCGCCCCTGGATCTTGTAGTTGGTTGGTCTGTTTCGCAGGATAAAAAACTTCGAGTCCTTGGGAGAAAGAGAAATTCGCCCCATGTCGGATCACGTGATCTACCATCTGATTCCGAATCAGTGTTACCCCAATGTGCAGATCCCTTCAAATGCTGTAGCCGCATTACTTCTGATTATTGTGCGCCATCAGCCAAGGGAACAGATCAATGAATTCGTTGGGTGGGGGTTATTACCATCAATAAGTGTTAGAAACTTTTTTAGCATTTTCGAGATATTTACGTAAAAGTGGACATCAATTGTCTTCTTCATATTTATATTTTTCTGGTGACGTTCCTACTATTCTAGTCATTCTCTCTCTCTCTCTCTCTCTCTCTCTCTCTCTCTCTCATTGTCATAACAACAATACCGTGAGAGGATATCACCTGTACTTTCTGCCGAAGTACATCATTCATGGACATTCTTCGAGTCAAAACAAGCTAAAAGGAAAGAAAACAAAGATATACGCACTTAAATACGGACAAAACACAACACGGAACCGAACCAGGCATTTATCCGTTGTCGTAGACTAACGGCACACACAAAATGCGCATCAGCGGCATTGGAAAAATAAAAACACAACGAAGCTCACTTTTCATTGTGTCAAGGGTAATGGAACGAGGTTTCTCTCGCTGACGACCAGCGAACACGGTCAGATGGTGGAAGCAATCCACCTTGACGGAGGAGAGAGCAAACATTAAGATAACAGCTGCAGCAAGGAGAGAAGATGGAAGTAGATTTATCTACTGCCTAAGTGTGGATGAGCCGAAATGCCATCCCACATATCACTGCTTACATTATACGGAAGGATGGGTTTGCAGATGCCAACAAAGTTAGTCCAACCTCTGGCCAGTGCTCATTTACTATTCACATTTGTATTCTATTCGGTTTGAGATAATAGTGCTCATTTATTTGTAATTTAGTAGTAACACAAGCAGTAGACATTACGTATTAGAAGATTGTAGTACGTGTTCTTGTAACAATTTAGCTGTTAACGATAGTGTAATAAGAGCAGACGATTTTAATAATAATTTCATTGTTTAAAAGGAGACAATGCAAACTGAAATGAACATGACTTTAATTGTTGGTGTCACGCTACGAGAAAACAACAAAAAATGGTCACCAATGATTTAATTGTTTAGAAGCCACGTGATTATTATCTGAAGTTAAAAAGCATATCATTTATTGTTTAAAAGGAGACAATTCAAACTGAAATGAACATGACTTTAATTGTTGGTATCGTGCTATAAGAAAACAACAAAAAATTGTCACCAATGATTTAATTATTTAAAAGTCACGTGATTATAGTTAAAAAGCATATCAACATTAAAACAAATCATTCAAATACTACAATATGATTTGGAATTGACCATTTTAATGATGGTAAATTTTAGAATTATTTTAAATTCTCTTGTAATTACTCAATTGAATCAATCAGGAATCACCACGATAGCTTCTTATATTGAAGAATTTCAAAAGTTTCCGATCTATTAAATCTCTGATTGGCTTCCTAAGTTTTTTTACAGTTTTTCTTAGAGATCACGTTGCGATTCTTGTATAAAACCTCAGACTTTTTTTTAAATTATTTTTACTTGATTTTTCTTTTTTAGTGTTTTTCGAATGATCTCTGTTATTTTCAGCAGTTCTCACGACTTCTTTATTGAAAGCATACACCTTCGTTTATCCTCTCGAGACTTTTCTAAGACCTTCCAGAAAGATTCGATTTCCCTTTGACGAACCAGCAGATTTTCTTTCTTTTTTTTTTTTTTTCCTCCTTGAAAAGTCCGGACCTTAATTGCTCTTGTAATGATAGAAGCTTTGACTTTCTTTGTGGTTTCCGAATAAAGTCGTCGAAGTGGTTTGAGAAGAAAGAAAAGCATTAAAGTTAGCAAGATTAGATATTTCTGATGGAAAAATGGAAATTCTTGAGTTTCTGAATATTGTCTCTTTGTCAATTGATGGGTCACGGTGAATCACGACCTATGATGACCTTTGTTCATATTTTTTTCTTTATTCGTAAATTTGTTTCCTCTAATTTTTACTTTAACACTTGTCAAACGTGTTTTGATAACAGAATACGTTTGCTGTATGTTTTGTTGAATTTAAAACAAACCATCACAGGGCTTCAATAGCTCAATTAGTTTTAGTGGTGCCCTCTGATTAGGAATACCGAGGTTCGAATGCCGTTCACGATGCGAAGAATCATTTTTAGGGCTTTTCGTTTGTAGGTGAGTTAGCTCGTCTCATACTCACATGGCAGGGTTTTTACCCTTCCGGAAATTCAAGTTTTTCGTCCCGCAAAACGGACAAACTCAACTTACAGTCTATCAAATCTGCTTTTGAAAACCTGCATTTTTCCCCCCTGTTTTTAACTATTATTTAATCTACCCTATATATATAATGATAAGCCTTTCTATGTGACGTTTTTTCAAACGTTTTGAAACTCAGGGGCTACCCTGAGTGTCGAGTCTTCAAAATTCGAGTCATCAGAATTCAAGGAGAACCGGCCTACCAATCCGGAATTCGGAGGGTTGGGCGCTAAGGGGGCGGAGCCCCTTTTTTCAAGACTCGACGTTCAGGGGCTTCTGTAGGAGCCAGGGGGGTGGAATCTCCCTTTCGAGTCTTCAAAATTCGAGTAATCAGAATTCAAGAAGAACCGGCCTACCAGTCCGGAACACGGGGGGGGTGGCGCCGTATCCCCCCCTAGTTACTATATAAAACGAATGCTTCTTTTCTATTTTAGAACGATATTAATTCACGAATATAAAAAGAATATTTATATAGCTTTCATTAGGATTATTTTAAAGAAGAAAAATTGCAAGGTATATTTCGGTTTCAATATATTTTACGACGAAGCAGCATTTTACGTTCTCGTAAACTGGTTTGTTTGCTAGAAAATTCAATTGCGTGAAGAACAAAGGGAAAAAAAAGGAATAATTTTATACGGATGGAGTAGTTTCTCGAGTAGTTCCATGACAGGACTTTGTAACCTTCATCTTTTCTTCTTTAACGTTGCCCGAGGCCATTATAAGTGACAGAGAGAGAGAGAGAGAGAGAGAGAGAGAGAGAGAGAGAGAGAGATCATCTTCCCTTTATTGATCCGGATGTCAAAGGTAATGCGAAAGAGAAAGGCCTTAATAGCGACAAGTAGGAGCACATATTTCTACTCCATTTGGCAGCTCACAGAAATTTACGTTCACCAGAAGGACCCCCTTAATATCAGCTACCAGTGGAGGGTTGTTTACTAGAAATGGTTGGGTACACCTTCGCGTTATCCCCTTAGCTATGCACTTTCCAACCCTATTCTTTTCTTATCCAGTAAAGTCTTCAATCAATTACAGCGAAGTCTGACGTCTTGTAGTGTTTAAAAATATCAACAGCTTGTTGAGTCCCGTGGAGAAAGGAAGCCATCTTCGTTTGCACGCTTAGGCTTACCGTTTCAGTTCATAGGTAGGCTTATCCATCACAGTAAGCCTAACATTGTTCGAAACGGGGTTTACTGGAGGCAATTTCGTTATACATTCAATGGACAAATTAGATAATATTGTTTGATTTTTCCTGTGAATACTTTTCCTTCTCTGTACTGCTGGTCAGATGGCTTTTCTTTAGCCTGTGTTGACGTGGAAAATTTTTATACCCGGGGGGGGGATGGTATAGTCTAATCCCCCGCTTCTGTAGATTCGGAGAAACCAGGACTGTGTAAGTAACATCTACGGCATGCTAAACTCAACCGGCATCGATTTCAATATTGCTGCAAACCACGGGATGGATAAAATAAAATCTCGACGGAATGTATTATTTACACGATGCAGTGGAAGACGTCGACGGGATGAGTAGAATTTAGAGGAACGTAACGTGCCTTCGGTGTAGTTCACACTATCGTACGCACTCGCGTCTTGTTCCCCAGCTTCCATTCCTTTAGCAGAAGTGTTTCATAACCGTTCTCGATCCTGAAAGTCCATTGGTTCTCGATGTATTTCATTAGATGTATCTCATCCTACTCTGCATTCTGCGCGCCGCCATAAAAGTTACGAAGATCACGCGGAGCGTCGATAATATTGTGAGACGTGTTCTGATCCCAGCATATTTTCGTTCTCCTTAGCTCTCCAGCCGACTCGAAATTGAGGGAAATCCCCCCTTCCCGCATCTTCCATATAACAGCCTGTCCGCAACAGTAAGCCAAGAAAGCTATTCCTAGAATTTTCATACCCTTTCCGAAAAAAAAAAAAAAAAAAAGTTCGATAAAGAATGCACAATACAGTGGATCCAACAATGGGAAAGGTTAGCATTGTTAAAAATCTATCTATCTATAAACAATAAAACCTGATTTAATTAGCTATAGTATAAATGGCTTTTCAATTGCTTTTTTCAACAATGCTAATCAAAATTCTTCTTTTTACAATATATTCATATAAAATGAGTTGCTATTCCTATTTCAAATCTCCTGTATACTTTTATGCCCTATCGATTTCAATTCTTAGTAATGAGGCTTTTCTTATTTCATGGGTTCTTCTCTATAGAAATCCAACAGAACAGGTGCCAACTATTAGTATTAATGATCAGGTACGTTTGTTGTTATTATTAAATAAATAAATATTTAAATAAATGAAGAAAACTCAGAATATTCCACTCCAATATTCGAAACAGAATATTAATAATGTGTACACTATAGAATTTCTGGCAAGAAACAAAATAAATAAATAAACTTTTGGAAGGCATGCATCTAGATAAAATAAAACAACTTCTTTTTCTTCATAGAAGTCGGCAAAATTCTTAACGAATGACTTTCTGCACTCTGAAAGCTTCCACGGCTCTCTTTGTAGAGCCATTTGCAGATCAATTAATTCCCCAACTATTCCACCAGTTCTGTTCGCGTGTTCGCCATGGGAACCATTACCTTGGCTTTCCATTAACAAAATGGTGACGAAACCTTCGAGGAGCTCTAAATTTGGCAGATGCCGAGATGGCCTTTATGAGCGTGAAGCGCAACAAGCTACATTAGCGCTAAAATACTCCATTTACGTTGGCTAATTTTATTGTTGTAAAATTAATTATAATTAGGCAATTTTTAAACCTTGAATTTTACAGATTAAAACATTGCAATGGAAACAAATGACTGGATAATTCTGTTCACCCGATAGAATCAGTGATACAAGCAATTTTGATATATAAATAGATAGATATCGTCGATATTTATGGATAGATGGTACAGTTATTTATTTTTCAAGATGATTCACTCAGTTACAATATAATGGCAATATTTCATTTTTGTGCGGCAAGCAAAACTTGGCTGTCGCGAGACGAGAACTACGAGTTGAGAAGAAATGCACACGAAACACCAGAATAGAAAGAAAATTTTAATAAATTCGAGATCACTTGGAATATCGGGGTGATCGCCAGTTGAATAAAAGTGTGAATAAGGCAGAAAAAACTTCAATATCGAAGACGTCTTTGAAATCCAAGACTTTAAAGCCTCGGGAAAATATTGACACACCAAGAAAAAAAACAAACGCTCACGCACGCACACACATCTTTGTACGCAGCAGCGAGCAAAGGCACGGGTAGTTAGTTTGCATGAGATTTCATTACAGTTACGAGTCTGGCTTAGAATCTCATCATTATAAAGAAAACGTTCTTTGAAGATACTTGATATTGCCTTCAAATCACTGCCAATAATCGTTTTCCAGAAACATGGGTTTGCGGGGGGGGGGGGGGAGAAGGGACTTCTTAAGAGAGTGCTTTCTCTTTCTTAATATCGAGATACTTCACCCAACTTGTACTCTCGAGTCAGACCTTTATGTAATAAGTCATTAACTTGTCTTGTTTTTCGTGCTGGCAGCATATTGGTGTTGGGAAATAATCTTTAGACATTTCCAAGAAAAAATAAATAAAGAAGCAGCGACCAATCTAATCTCTCCGCTTGATGGATACTTACTACTTAGAGAACTACAGAACCAAATTAGTCATCTGCTGGGTTTCAAAAATCTGTGGTTTCTATAGCAACTTGTCGTGTCATGTCCTTACAATCTTTGTTCTTTTTTTTTTCTTAACTAGACTTGGTCATTGGTTAAATCACATTCTTGATGTTTTCCCCGCTTTCCACTCTGACAAGATGTCCTATAAGGCAACGAAGTGAAGTGGTGCAAAATTGATGGCCACTTAAACAGTAAATGACACCACACAGGAGTTTAACGAACACGTTGCCCAACCTCCAGCACCGTTTTTCATTGTAGTAACTATCAGTCTCTGTCTATCGCGAGACACATTATTGTCACATTTGTGAACAATAAAAAGGAATATCAATGCCAATGCGAGACAATAATTTCACGGGTGAGTGCCACGAGAATTCACGAGATCTTGTTAAAAACTATCGGTGAAACAATTCAATTTTTTTTTTTTCTGCTTCTAAAGTATGCTACGTTTCCAACTAATGTCAACCTTTCTTCAATTTATATGATTTCATTGGTAACGCGATACGAGCGTGTGCTGCACTGGTGTATACAATGACGCAAAGCTATCTTTTATCTTCTGAAGCGCACTGATATTGCAACTCGAAGTCACTCTAGAGGAAAATATCTTCTAACTAAGGTAATTAGATCCTCAAATTACTTTAAGATAAATTAAAAGAAAGAACTCCACTTTTCGGCTTACTTAAAGTCATACAATTAGAAAAAAGATCCTTACCAGTTAGAATTACATCTTACTTTATTGGAGGAACGAGAAATCACAGTGGCCCCACATTTCTGGTTTCGTAAAGGATGGGGGAAGAAATGCTACGGTCTGTGGCGGCTATGGTTAACAAAGATATTAATACGTCATCAGTACCGTCGACAGGGCGTAGCATAGAGGTAGCCTGCCTCACGGCGCGTCTTAGTAAGGGCGCTCGTTCAGCCATATTGCAGTAGGAGCCGTCGCTACGAATTGTTAGCGTAGCAAGTGCGGAAAGACGTTTTTTCCAAGTTTAAACTGATTAAAAATTATTGGCGAACAGCAATGACCCAAGAAAGATTAGTTGGTTCAGCAACTGTATCGATAGAGGCGGAGATAGCGGCTTATCATTTAAATTTCGAAGAGCTTATAAGTTTTATTGTACGATATCCCCGTAGAGCAAACATTTAATTAATATTATTATGCAATCGTTTTTAATTATTGTTTCTCTTGTAATAAAAACAAAAAAAATAGCAATTGGAGATTTTCAATTGGAGAAATGTCGTCAATATGACATTTCCGGTTGTACAAGACGGCTCCTCGGTCTTGATGTTTTAGATATTCGTTTGACTGCAGCTATTGGGAAGAAGCATCTGCTCGTCAAATGGCTGTCGTAAGAATGCCGAAGGAAAGGTCCTCCATAAGATTTCCATAAAGACAGGAAGTAAAGAGATACAGAGAGAAGATTGGCGATCCTCTGAAAACACTTCCTTCAAAGTCATGCGCTGTTTAAATACGGAGGGTCGCTATCTGTGGGCACATTTATGTAAACTTTATTTATTTTTTTTTGGGGGGGGGGAACTATTTCGTGAGTCAGGATATACAAAGAAAAATAGCGCAAATATTATTGAAATCATTCAAATAGCATTAAAATTAAACTCAAGTCTCAATAAGTGAATCTGGTTATTGAGACAGTCAGTCAAATTTTATCGGGATGCTTGTTGAAGCTCGCTTGGCCCCAAAGAATTTTGGCCCCGAACCAAAAGTGCAATCTATAGAAATATTGCCCGTAATATACGATGTTGATCCGTGTCGTATACTATATCTCACCTACTCTTCCATCACCAACTTGTCTCTTGTTGAATGCGTTTTGGCCGCTGACACAAACAGACATTAGTCGTAAAGCTTTCGCCTTAGACACACGGGTCATGATTAAAATGACAATTAAAATTGCGCGAGCAAATTAAGACCACAACGAAAATGGTTGCTCTCTTATAGTAGCGGTCTTCCATATCTGGTTAATTAGGAACAATTTCACGTGCACCATTACCTCCTTAATGACTAAACTTTGTTCACATTACCGTTTTCAGACCCTCTTTTGAATTTATAACTAGTTTCAAGTTTGCAACACTCAGCCATTCAATTATATTTCATTTAATGTATATCTTTTTTAATTCTTTGAAGAGATCGGTGTTTTCATTACAATAAAAACCGATTTGAACTCAATGTTTTTAAACAATTAAAAATGCAAACAATTAAAGCCTATTCAAATCTATTTTTGCAACTTCATTGTTTAAATATTTCGTCGTGTGACTTTTAAACAATGAAGTTGCAAAAATAGATTTGAATAGGCTTGAATTGTTTGCCTTATATTATATAACAGTAATTATATCTGTTATATTATTTCTTACATGACTAAAGGTTGAATTTCTCTAAGCCTACCACTGTGACTCTTTAGATGCCGAAAAAACAAAAATTAACATTAAAGATAATCTCATATGTGCTTTTAAGTGAAGATTACCATCTGTTGACTTAGAATATCCAGTTAAATGTTTAAACTGCCAAACACAGCTTGGAATGGAAAGTCTAATGGGTGTACTGGCAAAGAGCGAGAGAATCGTAGGTGGCCCACGTGCTAATAACATTCACTTGGTTATGCGACACACGTGCGACTGATAACAATCGCTCGTTTAGTGAGGCGAACACGTCATTTTCTCGAGACTAAAAATGCGAATAGATTCTTATGTCTGCAATAATAACAACACGTAAGGCAACAGCACTTGGAAATGTAATTACAAGAAGGATCCTGCAGATGGTACCTCCCTCTCCATCCTTCTTTCAGTAACGAAAATGCATATACGAAAGGCTAATTGATTTGCATTTGCTGTGAGAAGCATGCAAAGAAGAATGCAAAGAAGGGTTTCCGAATCAACTTATATACATGTTGAGATTCATCTCAGCTATTGTGGTGGGATTTTTTGTTTTCAAGTCCCCACTTAGAGTGGGAGACTGGATCTTTGAATACAAATATTCAAAAAACCAACGAAGGATCCATTTAACAACATCGAAATAAATTTGAAATCATAAATACGTCTAAACACAAGTAAACGACAAAGATGAGAATGCTCAATTTTAATACTTTCACATTTCGGATGAATGACTTGGCTTTCAATCCTTCTAGGAAGCGAGGAGATATTATAAGAACCGTCTCGCTTGAAGATGAATTTATCGGTTTATAGAGAAATAATTCGCTGAATAATCTTTGCAATTAACGGACATAATACATTGGCTGTAACCACAGTCAAAACCAACCAATCAAATTTTAGTTGTCGTATACATTAGAGGGATAATAAATGCAAAATAATCAGATGAATATGCTGATTGGTTTAGATGCGAATTGTAACAAATAGGTTTTCGGGTTAGAAAAGGTCGTAATGTATTGAACACACTATGAATTTTTTAAATACACTTTTAAGAAAATCTGGAATTGTCAGTCCATGGATTGAATGTTTTGGAATAGTTAGAGAGAGGAAACGCGCCTACAATAACAAATTTGCACTCTTTATATTTCAATGACGTCATATAAACTGTATAAAGTCACAGATTTTTTTAATAAATTAAGGACTTTGGATCTCAAGAGGCCCAACAGCATATAGCCTTGCTCCATCTGTCCATTATGTGTCGGCGATAACAAATGTTGGGTTATTTATTTGATACCTTATTAATCGGATTCACTGTCAAAACTTGGCTGACATCATGAATATTTTGTTATCATCTACCGCGTGTCATCGTTGATGATCTTTGCTTCCCAACGTAAGATTTGCTGTGCTGCTTTGTTGGTTGACATAAGAATACTTGTATCAGGGTAAACAGACGTCCGTGGGTATGGATATTGCTGGGGGGCATCCGACTATGACGTATAGAAAACTAGCGAAAGCTCTTCAGATGATTCCTATCGGAGTTGCTGGGGAAGTGATCTATTGCACCCCAGGGCGACGGCGAAAGGTTCTTGCATGCTATCGAGAAGAAAAGAAGACAGGTGTAATAGGACACAAGGGTGGGGTGATGAAGAATGCTTATAGTTAGAGGTAGGGGTGGGTGGGAAGGAAATGAAGGCCAAAGTATGCGCAAATAAACCAACCATAAGGAAATGGACGAGATAAAAGGATTTCAAAGACTCACGCGATGTTGTTGGTAATCTGACTGATGATCCGTAACGAGATGACGTCAGAGGAATATCGGAACATCTTTCGTTGACAAACCGGATTGGGACACGTGGCATTCCTTCTTCTCTTTCAGTATACTATTCGAACTATTTCCTATTTCCTACGTTTTAAATGCAAGAAGCTTCTTTAAATTTGGAAGCATCCGGGATATTTTACGAATATTAAAATTTATTTTTGGAAGTAATTTTTGCTAAAGTTTGTTTTAAAAAGGTATGAAAGTCAACCGTTACTCCTCAAATCCCCTATTTTAATACTAAATCAAATCGCAACAATAACCCGTATTTGAGTATACGTTTTACACATTGAGATAGAAACATTGTAAAGGTCATAAGGTGATGAATCAGCAAAGAATTTCTATGAGAGATATAAAATTGCAAAGCAACAAAAAAGATTAATTATTTCTTCTATCTTTATTTTTTAAATATATTCTGTCTTCAAAGTTTTGATATTATTGAATTTATGAGGCTTTTTATAATATTCCATGATTTTATTATGTTTTTTGGATTTTATTTCCTTAAACAAATTTTATTTCCTTAAACACCCCAACCGTTCTGCTAAAATATTCTGTGTTTCATTAACCCCTCTCCAATAATAAAAATGCAATATAAGTTGGATTTACGGAAAACCAAAGACACGAAACCGTTATATATTTTGTCTGTTAAGCGTGGGTTCTCCGGCTGGTTTGAGAGATGAAAAGTCTGAATTTCTGGGAGGAAAAATTCTTTACCTACGCTATGCAACCGGCTAACCTTTCAACTGGCATCAATTGGGAAGCGTTTATAAAGTTCCTTTATCGTAGTACTAGCAGCTCACTTAGTACTTAAATAAATAAATAATAAAATATATCCTATGGTTACCATGGAAACGCTCATCGCATCCGTTGGTGTCATTAAGTGTAGTTTTATATATATATATATATATATATATATATATAAGATATATATATATATATATATATATATATATAAGATATATATATATATATATATATATATATAAGATATATATATATATATATATATATATATATATATATATATATATATATATATATATATATATATATATATATATATATATATATATATATATATATATATAGCTTTATATACAAGGCTGATCTTGCAGATCTACCCTCCGAGAGTCCATGTTCCTAAAAATCACCAAGTACCCTGCAATCTTTCTAGTATGATTCGTAATGTAAGATCACTGAGTTATTTTCTAGTTGTTTTACTAGAAATTACAAACTTTGATTATAAAGCAACGTTTTAATTAATGTTTAAGCATTACCTACAGTAATGTTTGACAATCATTCTAATGGTAGATTAACAATTTTTGATTCTGATGATTTTTTTTTTCTCTTTATCTAGTATGCTGTTCTTTCGGTTAAAACTTTGATGAATGATATTGACATATTCATAAATACGTAACACATGCAAGATTGATCTACGCCCTTCAAAATGCAATTTCAATTTTTTATATTATTTAAATATTTTGATGTATTATAACTATTAAATTTAATATTTATAATTATTCAAATAAAACATCTTTTTTTATACTAAGAGGATTTTATAAATCCTATCATATTTTATACCAAATTATAAAAAAAATATAAAAAGATAAGAAAATTCACCAGAGAGCTCATGAGAATATAACTGTAAGAGATCGGAGTTGCCTTGATATGCACCATTTTTAAAAATATAAATTATAGAGATTCTCTGCCAAGAAACCCGTATGTTCGTTCTTTATTAGCACTTAAATTACGTTTCATTGGCCTGACAGCTGTTTCGAAATACTTGGTTCTCATCAGAACCCCAGAGAGCAAAAATTCTTTCAATACTTGAGTAATCTTTGGTTATATAGTTAAATTCTGAAAATCGAACTTTCGGTAGGTGTATAAAAATCACTAAAATAGAGCCGGAAAGCTACAGTTTGGCACAGTTAATATATTAGCTTAAGTATACTTAAGTTTACATTTATAGATTTTTAGGGTATTTATAGATTTCACAGTCAAAATAATGCAATACCAACACGTGACAAAGGTTATTGCAACTACTACTGTAAAACATAGTATTTCTAACATGTTTACCACATTCAGAGTTACAGTAAATCTCTAAATATCTTTAGTTCCACGTTACTTCAGAGTAACAAGCAGTTGGCTTCTTTTTTCTAGTTTAACGTTTCATATTTTATTTTGATCAGTTATTACTACCAATTTCGATTTGCAGAGAGAGACGTTTATCCAAAGCAGATCGTTCTTTCCTAGCGTATATCCTTTAAACCATTCCATTACGTTTTCTGAAAATATAACTACTGCGTACAATTCCTTCAATTTTACAGTCTTGCTCCACATCGACGCTCTCCTTCGTCGTGCGCTGTTCCGTGTTCCCGTAGAGCTAATTTAAATAAGAATGTGACCCTTCCATTTCCTTTTATGGATCGGATTTCGCTTTGCCTTATGGCCATTCAAACATTGGCGAACCTTTCTTACCGAGACCTTAGAGTGTTGGGTGAAATCAGCTCAACAGCTATCAATCTTAAGACTTCAGAAAAAAGAAAAAAAAAGAAAGAAAGAAAAATTAATATTATTTGGTTCCCCACTCGAAACATAAATATGATCGTATAGGTATTCACCATATATCTTCCAGATATAAAATAAAATAACGTTGAAAACCATTTTATAGAAGGGTTTTGTAGCTATCTAAGTATGTGATGGGTGACAGGTTGTAATTTATCAAAGAAACAGAAATAAAAACAATAAAAAAGCGCCAAACCTATTGAGATTATTCTCTTCGCATTTATACTGTGAAAATGAGAGGTTTTCCCTTCCTCAGTAAGCCAATCTTCAGTGGGAAACTTTATTCCTTTATAGAGACGTAGTTTTAGTTCGTCACTGAAATACTTTAAGAAAAATTCTCTTATTTATTCTTTATAAAAAAAAACACCTTTGGAATTTATCTACTTTTTCTTCTTTGTGGTTTCTTCATGCTTAGAATAATATTGAAAAGCTATACAGTTCCAAAGTATACGAAATTTTTTCCACTTGGCTATGCTATCGATTTATATTGGGTTTAATCCTTTATCCAAGTGTAAGCAAACAAAGTTTGCACTTGAAGTATCTTCAGGACTGAGACAACTGGTGGTATAAGTTCTCATTACTTGCCTTAGTATCTCCCATAATGCAAAGCACATCTCTTAGCGGACATGTAGAATGCTATGCATTAAGGGAAGGACCACTACTCTGACCGGTTTTGGCCTTAATTGAGGTCTCCTCAGTGAGAGCCAGACCCAGAGGTGGTGATACCAAGGTGGAAGTAATGGAGAAGTCATATTTACCTATACGAGTTGCCAAAGGGATGATATTACAATTGTCACACTCTATTATTAAAATTCTCTGGATTAACGTTACGTTTATGGAAGTTTTTTCACTTATCACCACCTCTGGCTCCCACTGACGAGACTTCAATAAAGGTCGAAACCGTCTGGGTAGTGGCCCTTCCCTTAATGTGGCATCATGCATGTCCGCAAGGAGATGTGCTTTGCATTATGGGAGATACTAAGGCAAGTGATGAGAACTTATACCACCTTTACCAACAATTACCCCAGTCCTGAAAGTACTTCAGGCGCAAACTTTGTTTGATAACACTTGGATAAAGGATGATCCAATATACAGGGTGTTCGGGATAAATTTGACATATTTATAATTAATTATATTTTTACGTAAGTTACATGTATTAACACACACTTCTCTTCATTTAAAAGTTTGGACCCTTCTTCATTCATATACAAGATGTCAGAAAGGATGGATAGCTGGAACCCACCTGAATCATGGAAGAGAATAACTTGTATCATGATGATTCGTGCCCGCCATCAAAATAAGGATATTACGACTGCTGCCCAATGCTCCCTGAATACAGTAAAAACAATCAGGCATGAACTAGAGACTTGCAATGGTGACTACGAGGATGTAGCAAGAAGAAAGATCCCTAGCAGACGATCTGATTGCGTTCGTACAGCAGAATTCCTCGCAAATCTGCAGGAACAGGTGTTGAAGAACCCTGGCATTGGAATTCGGGCTTTGTTCGTGGAGTTGCTAACTGTAGTCAAGCCCTGGATAACAAGGGTAGCCAATGGTAGGCCGTATGTATGGCAGCAGGATTCGGCCCCTTGCCACACCTCTGGGAAAAGTCAAAAATGGTTGTCTGAAAATTTCTACGACTTCACCAGTCCAAATGTTTGGCCTCCAAACTCCCCAGACCTTAACCCCATGGTTTATTTTGTATGGGGAGCAGTTGAAAAAGACACCAATCGCACTTCCAGTAATACAAAAGCCCAGTTAATGGATAAAATTAAAACAGTTTTTGCGGCCCTTCCCAGGGAGACTGTAGCATCAGCTTGTTCGAGGTTCCGAAGCAGAATTGAAGCTGTGATCGATGCTAATGGTGGTTATTTTGAGTAAATCTTGTTGATAGTATTGTAATTAACTCTGCCTGTAATGTTTTTTTGTCAATTCATTAAATTTAATAGATACAAAGAAGATTTTCTTTTTCCTTACGAAACTGTCAAATTTATCCCGAACACCTTGTATAATTAGTTCCAAAGTATACTGTACTTCAGTAAAAATAAATACTACCAAAGAATGAGTTTCATGGAAGGTTTTTTTCTCTTTTAAAATATTATATATTTCAAATTATGCTGAAACTGCATGCTCTTTATTCTTAGAAACAAAGTAATTAGCACTACAAAGCACTGTATACTGTACCAAGTATTCATCTGATTCAATACTTGGTACCGCATACTATACTAAGTATTAAATCAGATGAATCAGACACTAAATAACACCCTGTGTACTTTAGTAAAGATCAGATAACAAATATCACAGTAAGAAAGGTATCCACCGCACTAATATACTATGAATGCAGATGATATTACAATTGCTTGGTTCAATAATGGGTATTATGCTATTAGTTTGCAGAACAATGAAAGGAATAAGCACAGAGATCGCATTACTTTGCCTCAACTCAATGCATCTACGAACTCTCTGATGGCTTAATAAAATATAATCTTCTTGGGCGATTTGGAAATTCTATATTGCCATTTGCCTTCTCTAATTGAATCCAACTTAGATTATGGAAATTTTGTAAGACCAAACGAATTCTTCTTAGAGAGAGAGAGAGAGAGAGAGAGAGAGAGAGAGAGAGAGAGAGAGAGAGAGAGAGAGAGAGAGAGAGAGAGAGAGAGAGAGAGAGAGAGAGGTGTAATACCATTAACATCTAAGGCAATGTCTGGCAGTTATGAAAGAGTAAATCTAAAGGATCATTTACAAATAAGCTTTTCAATGATTTGCTTCTCTGTTATTGCCTGAATATTCAAAGGTAATGTAGGGGAGAACAACAGACTCAAGCACTTTCTCTGCAGTTCCATTGAAACCGAGTTCATTCAAATGAGATATCGATTACCCAGTTGTAATCATTATTCTTAACTTACTCTTATATTACGGGGTATTTGAGCTAGCTCGCGCTATAAATTATGTTAGACAATTTTCCAATAACTTAGTCGGTTACTGTGAAAGAGCCGAGGCTAAATGCATCCTTGTGCTCTGAAGTATTGATTTTTCTTAGGACTCCTTGCAGGCCACAGAGATTAAACATGCGTTTAAAATTTCTTTTATTATAATAAATGACATTAGTGAGTAGAAGAGATAATAAATCACACCTCGTTGCGTCTAAGTGTCCATAACAGGTCTACGTACTCTAGTTATAGAGAAGCAGGTTTAAAATCATTCTCAGTGCACTTTCTGTGTGTAGGGTCAATGGAAAAAGGAAATGAGGTCATAGATCGGGTGTCGTATACCAAGGAGCATCGTTTTTTTTCTGTATTCGGCATGATCAAAATTTAACAAAATCGATTGCTTATTTTTGGTGATTTTTCAACGAATTTTTTTCATTCTGTATCTCAATTGTCCAACTTTATTATTCTTCCATTTCTATGTTCGTTTTATTTTTCGTGTTCACAAATATTGCTTTTGGTAGATTGAGAGACAAACATCGTATCTCTTCTCTTCCAACATCTCTAGAGACGTATTTTGGTAAGAAGTTACTTCTAGGAGAGTGTGAGGATGCTCCCTTTTACGATGCGCTTGCGGTGGGGACTACTTACTTTCAATGAGTGTTTTGTTTGTTTGTTTGTTGGTACGGCCTCGTATCTTTTCGGAGAGTAGAACGAATTGTGCTGGAGGATTTTGTTTGGATGAAAGCTCGAGGACTTTTGGCGTCATACTAAGAGATCTGTAAGAATCCTATGTGAAAGTAGGTTGTAGAACGACTTTGAATTTTTTTGTTTATTTTCCTAATAGTTGAAATAAAACCGAATTGTAGTGATAATCGTAACGATGCTCTTTTATTAATAAATATTACCATTTATAAAATATATTTACATCAGTAATCATAAAAGCGTCAGCTTCCATGAATATTATAAAATTAAACTTATTCGTTTTGTACTTTGAACACGAGCACTAACACTGTCGCCATCACTGGCGATAGTAGAGCCGCTGTGGTCCATACTAAAAACCTGACTTATCACTTTTCGACATCACAGGCCACTGCCGCCGAGGTGGAAAGAGACAGATAGACGGACGGAGAGAGAGATTCCTTCCAATCTCAGGGAATCTTTGAACTTCGTGTAAGAGAATCTCCTTCGGGAGATATTTGACCTGACGACTCACTTGGGAAATCCACTTCAGAGAAATGTTTTAGATTTTTCTTTTGGTCAGCAGTAAAAATATCCCACGAGACTTCAAATGTAGTAACCTCTTTTGTATCGACAGGTCACTTGACGTGTTCAACAGAAGGTGATGTCGGCGAAAGAAAAAGTGAAATCTTTGGAAAGAACAGAAATGAACATTCAATAGAAAGAAGTATTTGAGATAAAAAAAAATAAGTAGAGGGATGAGAGTGTTAAGAAGACAGCAGACTTTCCAAGGGCCTTTTAACTTCCAGTAATATTTTACTGATTTCGAGAGAGAGAGAGAGAAACTTATATTATACTTCATTCATATCATGCTAATCATTTATTGGTTCTTTGCTGTCGATGACCATTGATTTCATTTTTTTTCTTAGATACAACAGTCCGCATTTCTGAAACTGAGTTTCATTCGACTCCTGAAACTCGTATAAATCTCTGTAACAAAACCCAGACTAAGCGATGCACCAAAATCCAAGCCACTAAACTTAGCTTTTGTCGACTCAGATGCAGTAGCGTAGCTAGAGCTTTTGCCGCCCGGGGCGGTCCCTGAATTTTGCTGCCCTTCTCAATACACACCAAAAATACTACAAAAAGTCAAAAAGACAGCATTTCTGACAATCTGAGGCTTAGTCACCGTCGCCGCTGGTAAGACTGGCTGTCGTTTTCGCCCCAGCTCCCTGATCGCCGTAAACTCCCAAACGCGCAGCAGTACGATATATTTGTTTAAATCTAGACTCTAGACCACGGATGGGCAACTTGTGCATGTCAAAATCGCCAAATCTTTGATGTAAAATTTTCTCAAGTGCCAATCGAAATTTTAGGGAACATATTATTATTTGTTGTCTTTTAAGTATTGGGAAGACCTTTTCAAATAATCAAAAATCACACTAGAATGGTAAAATCACAGAATATTGTAAGAGTGATTATTGTAAAGATTGAATGAATGTAAAAATTAGCGAGGGAATTTTTACTTAAAAATCCTTCTACCCTGTTGATAGCGTGAATATTTTTTATTTGCATTTAAGTGGAATTCTAGCTGCCATATAAAGACGCAATTTTTAACATCAGCAAAAGAGTCAACAATAATTCTGATTTTTTTTTTAATAAAGATCAGTCAGACAAGTTTTTTCAAGTTTTCCCAATATATTGCAGTGCACAATCTCATAATCGTTTTACTTCACTAAAGCACAATAAAAGAAAAGAAAATTAAAGATATAAGTGTATTACTTCTTAATCCCTTACGAGTAATACATAAAAATTACAAACAGAATAAATTGTTATTTTACATACGTAATATATTAAAGAAGTTCATCTTTACAATTTTTAGCATAAAACATCAAATCAAAACTAGAGAAAGAAAAATAGAGGACATTTTATTTATTTAGCATCAATGAGACTTCTGCTGCTGTTGCATCACTAGTGACAATTAATTTATATCAGGTTTATATTTTGTAACCTTTCGAGATATGCATGCACTACTAGCTTCATCAGTAAGGCTACTCCTGTTACGAGACTTGACAAAGTTCATCACTGAGAACATTGATTCACAAGAATACGTAGATGCAAAAATTGATATTAATGCTGTTGCATGGATTTTTAAACATATAAAAGTTTCGGGAATAGCATTCCAAGTTCTTAGTATCCCTTTTCCCGCACTTCTTTCTCTGTTACTCACGTCTCTAATCGATCCTTTTCAATATTTTCCAAGTCAACTTTGAAGTCAACAAATTTCTGCCTCCAAATTGAGCTACTTTGAAAATCAATCAACCACATTTCAAAATCTTTCATATTTATCCAGGAAAACATCTGAAAGTTTATTTGAAGATGTTTTCGTGTCCTCTAGTTTGAGGTTCAAGTTATTTAAATATTCGCAAAAATCAGTAATAAACATCAGTTTACAAACCCACAAGATGTCATGCATTTTTTTATTAGACATTTGTTGATGAATCAAAAAGAGATTTATCTCGTCCAGGCATTCAACAAATCGTTTCTGAACAAGACCACGACTAAGCCAACGAACATTGTTGAACATTATTAGTCCTTTGATCACCGAATCCACTTCATTCAATAGATTCTGAAATTGTCTTTTATTCAAAGCATGTGCAAGAATGTAATTAACAACTTTTGCTGTTTGTATCACTTCTTGAAGTTCCTTTAGGCCAGAGTTTGCACATAAATTGTCCTCATGTAGGATGCAATGAAAACCTATCAGTGGATGACCAACATGTTTTGCAAACAGATTTAGAAATCCTGCTTCCTCGCCAATCATGCTGGGCACACCATCTGTTGTGATGGATAGATACCACTTTTGAAATATCAATTTGCCGAATAGATAATTCGTTCCTAACTGCTTTACATATTTCAACCCCACGTACGCTCAGGTAGTATTACAAGGTTAATCCTCTCTTTGCATACTTCGTCATTTCTACAAAATCGAGCAAAGATTGCCAGCCTAGCTGATGATGTAATGTCAGTGCTCTCATCAACACAGATAGAAAAGAACTTACATAAAGCCAAATCTTTTGTTAACTGTTCTGCTGTATTCCTTTCCAACTTAAGCATATGTATATATATATATATATATATATATATTCCCGTGGCAAACCACACACACACTCCTCAGTAGCCAATAGTGACTGCAGACGCAAGTAAAAGCAGGTCGTTTTAATGTATCACTGAATAAGGTACAGACATTTGCAGTCTGTGTAATATATTTCTCAACAAACAGTGCACTTACAGACAGCTTGAATAAAACTGGCGCTAACTAATGAATCACATGTCCCCTTCCCACAGAAACTATGCTATTTAGCTGCAAGCAAAACCATATGCTGCACTGGGAAACGCTAAAAACTAGATGTGCGGGAGTCTGTCCCTCCAGCTCAAATACAGAGCAACAATAAAAATCAACAGAAAGTGTTAAAATTCACAAACGTGTTAAAGCTAGGAAATATATAGTGAATATTGTTATGGCACTTTCAGATATTGAATTTGGTTGAAGAGAATTAGCATTTCAATTCAACAATTGTCTCTAGATTTTATCTTTGACTCGCGCGATCTTTTGTTAATACCGCACCAATCATATGCACATATCTTTACCATGGCTGTCTGTTCATTAGTCATTCGTGAAGGATTGTTCATTAAGTATCTCAAGTCTTGTAAATTACTGCTCATTTTTGCTTGAAATAATGGGAAAGAAGATGGTGCTATTTGGGTAGGATGCACACAAGGAAACTGCTCTCTATGCGGGAAATAGCAATTGCAATATATGCGGGGATTTTACGAAAAAAACTGAAAACTTTAGTTTCTGAAAATCAATGTAAAGGAAATTTGCTTTTATATCTAATAAGTTAAAGATATTAATTGACAATAAATACTTCCAATCCATATTTTAATGACTTACGATTTAATAAAATCCAAATCCAAATACACTTTAGAAAACGGATGCGTTCTTTACGAAACATGAAAAGATATATCAAATGATGGTAAAGGAGTCACACCACGTCTGGATGCCTGACGAATAATGCAACAACTGAAATGGACAAAACTTGTACATCCGTATATCGTGGAGATATATCGATGCCTTGGAAATAGGACGTTTGTTTCTTATTTTCTTATTACTTATTATTACTAAAACAGTTGGTAGGATTTGCTTATTTGTTGCATTTTTATTTAGTATCGATGTACTTAATAAAATTGTATTATATTAAGGTTAAAATATACAAGTCAGCGAAGATGTTTGAAATGTATTTATTTCTTTAATTATTTTTTAAGATGAGCCCTGGGTTGCGTGCCGGAAAAAAGTCGTTGGCGTGCCACGTTTGGCAGACATGCCAAGGGTTGTCCACCCCTGCTCTAGACTAACCATACATAAAGAATATAATACATATATTTTCAACTGTTTCGATAACGAGCCAAATGATATAAATGTGTAACAGATTAGAAAAAACTAATGATGAATCAGGTATTTTAGTCTAGCATTTTTAGGGTAAAAACGATATCGTGTTTGTTAATTTTTATACACTGCATAAACGCATCCAAAGGGTCAAGCAAAAACCCTAATATAATAGGGAACCACTGAGATATTATTATTACCGGGGGCCCTAAAATCCTGTCGATGGTCTTAGTTATACGCAAAATTTGAAGAAGAAAAAAAATACGTTTTCGCGAATGTGTACTGACTGTGCTGTGCCCACTACTGAGACGCAGAGCCACGGTATAAGCAATAACCAAAAAAGCAATCGCTTTGCCATGCGTTTTATTGTTTTCTTTTTAAGAATTTGGGTTATAGTACGATAGGGATATGTCATGGCTTTGTTATATTTATATTTTATTTATTTTAGTTGTAAGTATAGTTGTTAAAAACTAATTATTAATTAAGTAATAAAAATTACTCAGTTAACATAAATAAAAGAATCATCGACAAATAAAATTGTGTTGCACGTGAAACCCCCAAAAAAGTGCCGGATCGCCCGCCCCCCCCCCCCTCTTCTGCCCCTCCTCTAGCTACGCCACTGCCCAGATGCACTCTACATAATGGCAATAATATATAAGAATGATATTAGTCATTTTCGCAAACCCAATCTTTTGTTCCCAACGAAATCTTTAACGGATATTTAAGCATCTTTCTTATAGCTTTGAAGCTGAGCTAAGTAGGAGAAATTATCATGGTTTAGCTAAAGAGAAAAGAGAAGGTGATGCCAAGGAGCTCATTATCATTATAAAATATCGACTTTTCTTTAATATTATTTAACATTTTATCAGTTACTTAAAGCTTTAAATTAAAGACCAAATATTTATAAAGACTGTAATTCTTATTAGTTGTTATATTTATATTTAAAAATAATTTAAATCTGTTCAGGTTTTTAAAATAAATTTAAAATTACCGATACACTATTTTATTTTTATTTTTAAACAGATTCATTCATCTTACATAAGAAAAAGTACTATATACAGGGTGTTCGGGATAAATTTGACATATTTATAATTAATTATATTTTTCCGTAAGTTACATGTATTAACACACACTTCTCTTCATTTAAAAGTTTGGACCCTTCTTCATTCATATACAAGATGTAAGAAAGGATGGATAGCTGGAACCCACCTGAATCATGGAAGAGAATAACTTGTATCATGATGATTCGTGCCCGCCATCAAAATAAGGATATTACGACTGCTGCCCAATGCTCCCTGAATACAGTAAAAACAATCAGGCATGAACTAGAGACTTGCAATGGTGACTACGAGGATGTAGCAAGAAGAAAGATCCCTAGCAGACGATCTGATTGCGTTCGTACAGCAGAATTCCTCGCAAATCTGCAGGAACAGGTGTTGAAGAACCCTGGCATTGGAATTCGGGCTTTGTTCGTGGAGTTGCTAACTGTAGTCAAGCTCTGGATAACAAGGGTAGCCAATGGTAGGCCGTATGTATGGCAGCAGGATTCGGCCCCTTGCCACACCTCTGGGAAAAGTCAAAAATGGTTGTCTGAAAATTTCTACGACTTCACCAGTCCAAATGTTGGGCCTCCAAACTCCCCAGACCTTAACCCCATGGATTATTTTGTATGGGGCGCAGTTGAAAAAGACACCAATCGCACTTCCAGTAATACAAAAGCCCAGTTAATGGATAAAATTAAAACAGTTTTTGCGGCCCTTCCCAGGGAGACTGTAGCATCAGCTTGTTCGAGGTTCCGAAGCAGAATTGAAGCTGTGATCGATGCTAATGGTGGTTATTTTGGGTAAATCTTGTTGATAGTATTGTAATTAACTCTGCCTGTAATGTTTTTTTGTCAATTCATTAAATTTAATAGATACAAAGAAGATTTTCTTTTTCCTTACGAAACTGTCAAATTTATCCCGAACACCCTGTATATATATGTGTATGTGTCTGGGTGTGGGTAGAAAGTGATAAAGCAGTGCTTTACAATACAGAAAACAAACGGAAGTGACATTGTCATTTATTTTCATATATTTTTGTAGTACGCTCTTCGAAATTGTCCCTTAGATATGGTATGGTAAATTTCCCATTAAATATTTCAGCATCGATGCAAAATTTCCTGGTGTACTTCAAGGTTAGCATCCTCTTCAAGTATGTCTGTTCCCAATGTAATACACACTCTTCAAGTGTGCATTACAATTATTATAAAAATCAGTTATTCTATAATTGAACCACGAATTTTAGGTTAAGAATAAAACCATCTACGAAATAAAAATATCAAAGCACTATGAACTTTTGGCTGATGGTAATTATTTTAGGAAGACTAAAAAAGACATCGTCAATTATTGACGGGGTAATTGTTGTGAATATATGCGCCTACAACCTTAGAGCTACCTACTTAGAAGTTGTAATCGGTTTCAATTCAGAAGGTTCGACTGTCAATTAGCTTTGTGTGGTAGCTGCCAAAGGCAAAGAACATGCCACCTATATTCTAATATAATACACGTGGTAAAATGCGAAGAAGAAGAAGAAGAAGGTCATGTCAATGTCAATGTACTTGTAAACAAACCGATTATTAGGAGATTACAAGAAGCTGTTTTTTAATCTTAATATCCGATTAGAGATACGTATTGTGCAAGAAACAGATGAAACAAATGTCGAAATAGACTTTCATCTCTTTGACACATTGATTAAGAAAGAATATGTGCTATGTTGAAAATGAATATTAAGACATCAACGATGTTTCAGATCAACTTAAACTGCACACACTGTAAGATCGAATGGACCCTCCTTTGACGGCGCCCAAGAAAACACTTTAGACTCGAATGTATCCCAACCGTGAGTTTAGTGGTGGTGGTGGACTAATCACAATATTTCATTCCATTGGCCCCCATAGGATCCGAATCTGATGTATACCTACTCAGACAACATTTTACTAAGAACGGGAAAATTTGGCCTTATAAAAGTCACTATGAGGCCACCACGCAGGTATTCCTAAATTTATTCTGTTCCACGCGCACATAGATGAGTTGATAGATATGGATAAAAACATGATAATTAAAAAACAAAAATACAGAATCTACTACGGCTATGACGCTTGGCTGTAAGATAAATCTGCTGTACGAGTATACTTCACACACTTTCTCTGGGATTTCGTAACAAAGACTGAAGAAGAATCGTGAATAACTTTCATATCATCGTCTTAGTCCTCATAACATCACCCATTGCTCCCAAAATTCGTTTTCTGATTTAGCATCCATCATCATCTGTATAATCTTTTTATACTCACTCAGCATCTGTCCTGTGCCACGGAAGCAAAGCTCTCTTGACATTTTCAGGATCAAATCTGCCATACAGATCGACTCATCTAACTATTACCTATCTTTGGTTTACCTTCCTTTATAATCAGATCTTCAACTTCCTCTTCAAGGGACGTTAAAGATCATGATGATGGCAATCATTAATCAGATCTCTTGGCATATAAGACTTTAACTTCTTCAACAATTTCCTACAAACTCTACAAAGAGACAGGCGACACATGCCAAGCGTCACTGTAGTCATAGTTACTTTGCGTTGAACTGTTTTCGCGTCTAAACGCTTTTTCAGGTTTTTAACAACTGCGTTTTTCGTTTCTTTCATAAAAAGGTCTGATGAAGCCATCAGCTTATAGGTGTATGAAACAAGTCGGTTGGTTTTGACTAGAAGAGGTCATGAATGACACCATAAACCTCGGAACGTTTGAATGCTATTCGATTGATTGATATCAAGGAATGGAGGCATCGTTAACACAACATCTTCTCTTTTGCGTGATTTTTCGTGTGTTTTTTTGAACCAGAAAACACTACTGTCCTAAATTCAAGCAGGAGCCAAGTAAAAGTTTTATTCCTTGGAATATAAATTACAATATATTGATTTTCCGCTCAAACAACCCAGCTAAGATTGTCAAATAAACATATTCTACATCTTCCAATTCCAGTTATCGCTTCCTCAGGTATCTTTATGCAATCGACAAGAAGACTAAAAACTTGGAATTCAATTATATTTAAATTTTTCTTTGGAAGGAGATACAGCGACAGCAAAAGAAAAAAAAAGTTACGAGATGCCATTGTTCTAAATGTATTCTTAGTGAGGGTTCAGATGATAATGAGTAATGGCCTTGAAGGTAACTCTAAAGGCATCCGTAAAAAAATAATCGTCATTATGAAAAACGAATAATCTTCTATGGGAGAGAATAGAATCAATAATAAAGGATATGATTGCTTTCGGAATGGATAGGTTTGGAAATTTTTCTTCATAAGCACAGAGAGAGAGAGAGAGAGAGAGATGAAAAGCTTACAGGAAGCTCAAACACAACTGCAGATGCGGCATATTTAAGCTAAAGGAAAATTATTCCAAACGACGCACTCCAGTCTTGATTAGGATATTTGCATTAGTGAAAATATGCAAACATAATAACAGTATCTCTGTCGATTATGTAGGCTTGGTAAAACTTCCTATGTATACAGCATATTATTCCACATGCCAGCCACCATAGTTTCTCTAATCGAAGGTACTTGTACATCTACTAAAATGTTTTGTGCATTCCATTCTGATCCATAGGAGTCCAGATGGCGACAATTTTAACAATGCCGCTGAGCTTTTACTATATACTAAAGTTATTTGCACTTAAACGTCCTAAATATATTCACGTTAATCTGTCTGATGATAAATCTAACATTGGTGTAATCAGTTTAAAGAAACTGGCAATGTTGGGAAACGTAAGTATTCATTTCTTGAACAGATGGTTGATACAGTTTTCTGATCACTTCGTAGTTCCCAAATCTTAATACGCTTTTATTTTTATGAAGTTATACAAAGATAAAGTGTGTACATCAAAAGTAACCTCACTATAACTGTTAGAAGAGAAAAATCATGTGGTTTGGTCAGTACAGTAACGAGGGTATGAAGCGCCTGTGGCAAGTGTCTAACTTGCGTCCCTCCAACGCTAAAAATGACAAAAATTTTTGAAAAATTTAAATGTAAAGAGTTACATTTTACTAAATGCAATATGTTCAATACTTACTATTAACCCCATCAAAATGAGTTGCAGTGTGTTGAAGAATTTGCGTGTCTAAAGCGGGGCATTGCCGAAATTTAAAAATACAGTATAAAATAACGGACGTTTATGTCTATTTATTTATTTATTTTCATTTTTTACGTTTTGCGCCCCAAACCTAGTTGCGCCCGTGGGGGGGTTGCCCTTTCGCCACGCCCTCCTTACGGCACTGGGTTTGGTTCTGCCTGACAATGGAAGCTATGCTCACTTCTGAATTGTAAGGACGCATGGCAGTTTTTGTTGCTGTTGGCTGCAACAGCTAACAGCAACAAAATTATGGCCGACGTAACTAAGGATATACGACTAGTGTATTATGTGTTTGGATTGCGTTTATTTTCTATTGCTGGTTTGCCTGTTGTCCAGGCTGAAAAACTCGAGTTTTCGGTAGTAAAAAATCCAAATGACACCTGCTAATTAATCTGATAAAAAGAATAAAAAATCTTTCTCTCGTCACAGGATCCAGGTCTGAATCAATCGACCGTGAGATGCGGTGATTGATTCATTCAATCCAATACCCTTGGAGGGTAATGGATGGCAATGCTGTAGCTAATGAAGCTCTAACTGAGGCTCGGCTATTGCTGTTACCCTACTGCCATGATCAGAGCTTTAATAATAGCTCAATAACCTTATCCCTACACTGTCCGCTACAGATAACGGGGAATATGAAAAGCATTCTTGCTTCGTCCCTTTAAGCCAGTCCTTATAAGGACTATAAGGATCCAGGTCTTTCAGCCTATGAGAACCACTACGAAGGTTCTCAGGTACATGACAAGAGATGAGTTACAGCTCGGATGTATACCAAGCTACACAGGAAGCTGACATTGTATTTGTTCATCCCAAATAAAAGATTTATTTTATTTTAAAATATGAGAATTCTTCTGAAGTAACCTTGCACATCTGCATCCATGCAATCTAGCAACAAACATTCGCTGAAGGTCGATCATTATTAGTGCGTCGTTTCGTGATGTGCGGCCGTTAACTAACAGGTAACCCGATGAGCTGTTGTCATCTCATTCGAATTTTCGAAATATCTCTGTTGTCTTCAATGCAAATTCAAAGGAGACGACAGAACAGCCTTTAAGTTCTCTACCCTTTGAAACCTAATACAATACGTTCTCCTGGCTTGCCATCGAATGCAGCTTCCATTCAAATAACTTGCTAATGCAGGGGCTGTGAAAATTCTTTCTTGAGACCGAAAGAGGCCCTGCTGGCATTTATTACATTCCAACATTAAACGATTCGCTCCGTACTCGCTGACAAGGAAGCAACGCTCACAGAACAGATGAATCGCGAGGTGCTTACTCATAAAAATCTAATTTTCCATCTTTTCGCGTGATACGTGGCTGATATCCTATTTTTAGACGCGCACACCATATAAAGGGGCTTCTCATATCTAAGATGCAACTTTAAAGGGTTGGATATTAAAATTTTATCTCTTCCCCTTAAGATTCCGTGCAAACATTGTTATTTGTGACTAACTGTAAATACTCCGAAAAGTTTCCAAAAAGTATTTGCCGCGTTCGCTGTGAAGGAATAACCTCGACCTTTGACGATTTATACGCGATAATAGAAAGCTCTTGATATTTTCTCACACACGCACAACATACGTATTCAGAATTAATAATAATAATAATATTTTTTTTATGTCAAATAATACTTTATTATCTGTCTAATAAATTACATACGTATACATACAATTTAATTATACATAAAATTTATATATTACATATAATACACATATTTGTATAATACATACAATTTAATATAATTACATACAATTTGAAGATAATACTACAATTTTTCACTTGTCGTTCAATTCAGATTCCAATTTTTCTCATACTTTGTACAGTGCGCAAGACATATAGCACAACAATTTGTGTGTTATTACTGATAATAACGATTTTTGTAACACAATTACACAGGATAGATTACACGATTATCTATCTATCTATCTATCTATCTATCTATCTATCTATCTATATATATATTTTTTTTTTCTGTACAGAATGCTACGAAAATATCTTATTTAAATTGCGTAGGTAATGATATTAATAATGTGTTTCACATCTTTTTCACATATATATTTACAATGATCCATTTAAATTTACAATGATTCACTTTTTATTAAATCGATTATAATATTTACTTGTTTCTTTGGGTGGCATTTCTGATTTCTTCCTCGAAGCTTTGCAGAGCTTATCTGAGGAAGATAATAGATTTCGTGGGTTTTGTTTCTATACCCGTCGCAAGCCAGGTGTTGATTTTGCTTAGAAGACTACTACTGCTTGTGCACGGTTTAACTTTTTTTTTGCAAGTAGGGTTGGATTTGGGTATGGTATGTTTGCGTCCTTGTAATGGTGCTTTTGAGAGGGGTTTGTTATAGATTTTGCGTGTGTTCATGTAAGTGTGTGTGTGTGTGTGTGTGTGTGTGTGTGTGTGTGTGTGTGTGTGTGTGTGTGTGTGTGTGTGTGTGTGTGTGTGTGTGTGTGTGTGTGTGTGTGTGTGTGTGTGTGTGTGTGTGTGTGTGTGTGTGTGTGTGTGTGTGTGTGTGTGTGTGTGTGTGTGTGTGTGTGTGTGTGTGTGTTATGTAGTTTGTTGACTGTGGTCTTGTTATCTGATATGTTGTTCTGGTTACTCTATAGGTTGGGCTGTAGTAATGTTTTAACACGACTATCTAGTAGCATAAGTGTTTCACCTTAAATATTTTGTGTTGTGTCCGTGCTGCCCACATAAGAGTGGGTTGTTCCCAGAATATCAGTTTTACCATTTTATCTTGCAACCATTGTAACCTGTTAAGTCTGTAGTCTGTGCAGAATGTATATGACGTGATTGTGTATCTTAAAATGTTTTCACATAATGCTTTATAGATGAGTATTTTTGTGTGTGTCGAGCATTAAGATGAGGAAACACACGATATCTTTCAATCGGTATAGTTTGTTTGCTATTATCCTGAGTTTGTTGTGTAGGTAGTTTATGTGGCTATTCCAACTTTGATCAGCATCGAAGGGAAGACCGAGATAGCGTGTTGTTTTCACCTGTGTGACGGTTGTGGTTTTAGGATCAGCGCTTTGTGTATTGGAAGATGAATGTCGGATAGTGAGATATTTTCTATCGGCAGGGTTTGGGGGGTTTTTGAATATCATTAGCTTTGTTTTTCCTGGGTTTCTATATATGCCGTTTTCGGTTAGCCCAGTTAGTGATTTGGTGTCGTGTTGCATATTTGTGTAAGCGATATTTGTGTTGTGAATGGGTACTATGGCCGTGTCATTTGAGTAATAATAATAATAAAAGAGCAGTTTATAGTTCTATTCAATAAAATTACATTTTACAGGACTTTTAATGTAGAATAATAACAATAATACTTTATTTATTTATTATTATTTTTTTTGGGCTCGGTGGGTGAAGCAAGAATGCTTTTCATATTCCCTGTTATCTGTAGAAGAAAATGTATGGATGGGGTAATATAGAGCTATAAGCTCTGATCATGGAGGGTAACAGCAATAGCCGAGTCTCAGTTAAAACTTCATTGGCTACAGCATTGCCATCCATTACCCTCCCTGGGTATACCCATGTTAGTCGCCTCGTAAGACATGCATGGCTACAGTGCAGTTATTATTATCCCAGCCACCTCATTATTTATTTATTTTCATACATTATATTTATATATTGTAGATATTACATATGTAGTATATATACATGCTTTAGATTTATTCACTTACATATCGATTTTGTTTTCGCAATTTTTTTACACTAAAATGCTATTCATTTTATCACATAAGCTGTTCAAGTTATTCTCCATATAGGACTAAAGTAATGCTTTAAAATTATTTCAAGTGCCATAGGGATTTTACCTTAAATATTTTGTGTTTTGTAATATCTTGTAACCATTATAATATATATGGTAACTTCTCTTTGTTCTCATAAAATCAATTTTATGTTTTTTTATTGCAGCGACTGTCATCGCTTCAGTTTGTTGTTTGCTCAGAATGCATATGTCGTTGTTACGTAGTTTGCGTGCTATTATCGGGTGTTTGTTGTTCAAATAGTTTATGACTATCGCGGTTTAGATCGGAGTCGAACAAAGTCCAAAGTATCGTGTTGTTATTTACCTATGTGATTGTTTTTCTTTTAAAACTAATTGAGGTCTCTTGAATAAGAGGACGGATGTTGGATAGTGAGATACTTCGTTTCCATCAGTCTAATCTGGTGGTTTATGCATATCAATGGCTTGTTTGTCCAACATGGTTTCCTGTGTTAGTTTGTCGAATGCTTTTAATCGATCAACAAAATAAACTGATAATATTCTGCTTTTATCTAACGCAGAATTTATCAGGTATGCGAAATCTTCTGAGACATTATTATTCCTTCAATTCTTCGAAAACCAACTATATTCTGCTTTCGGAATGATGTACAATTTTTGTACATCATTCCGTTTGTGATACACGGTAATGCTCCAAAATTTGATCGATCACTGAAAATGTAGCAATAGCTCTATAATTCGAAGATATTATTTAATAGTTTTAGCATAACTGGACTGTTAGTTGTGTGTTTCGATATATATACGAAGGGTGGTCTGAATTTCAGAACCGCACAAGTCTTTGAAATTTTCTTTCTTCAGGAAAATAGTGTAAACTAAATATTGTGAAATATTTTTAGGTAATTACAAGTTTCGAATTTTTTTGTTTGTAAATAATATTTCAGCAAAATAAAATAAGTATTTGTAAACCTTAAATGAACAAAGATGTCTGTTGTTGTTGTGTTTTCCACAGTGAAAGTTTTACTCAGTTATTCAGTTTAGAATTTGATATTTAAATCCATAACTTAATACCTTAATGAAATTCTGTTTAATTATTGTAAAAAAAATCACTACTGTGAAATTAATGCCAGAAACATGGGAAACCTGATATCCTGTAATTAATTATTTAGAAATTTGTCTAATGCTACCTATTGACATTGTTTGAGTTATCTGTAAACATTTCGTTGACATAATCGAAAATCCAACCTGTTAGAATTTGGTGATTTTACAGAGAGAAAGCAGATAATTTTACCCAAAACGTGACTTAAATTCTTCAAGTTTGGTATAGAAAAAATGTTTACTCTCCAGATAACACAAATACAAATTTTACATTTCCCCGCACAAACTAAGATAAGAATTTGGTTATTTTACAGAGAGACTGCAGATATTTTAACCCATCACGTTACCAAACTCTTAAAAAAGTTGGTGTAAAAAAGAAAAGAAGATACATTTTTCTTTTCTTCTCAAATATTTGTAAATGATAAAAGTTTAAAAAAAATGACTGGCAATCGAAACTTTTTTTTTTCAAAACTTGACAACACATGCTTGTAGTTTGGTGAATAAAGTACAAATGAACTGAAAAGTGACAATTTTGTTACTACATCTGTAGATACCTTCACCAGACAAAAAAAACAGTCGTACCAAATTCTAACAATACGACTGTTAGAATTTGATTGTTTACAGAGAGACATTAGACATTTTAATCCATCAAGTTACTAAACTCTTAAAAAGCTGGTTGTAGAAAATAAACTGGTATCTATGCATGCAGATAACAAATGAATCAACATGTATATATCAAATAATATTCGCCTTTGGAAGAGAAAACTCAAAAACATTAACAAACGTAATAGCTAGAACCGTTCTTCATTTAAATGATACCAAATGATGAAAACAATATGGGTAGGAATTTCAAAACTTTGAAAAGGTGATGAATTGCTTGCTTGCTGTGATCATAAATATTTATTTGAAGGTAAACATTTTTTTCTTTACAATTTTTCTTTCTTTCTTACTGAGCTAATATTCATTTAAAATAAGAATAAATAATTATTTATTTGTGTTGAAAAGAATATTATTATTATTATTATTATTATTACGGGCAACTCCAGGGAGTCATTAGACTCATCGAGGGAGGCCCCAAATCATATTCATCACAACTATTCGACATTCATACAGTATCTATCATACCTCGCCTTAAACTCATTCACTGTCACAGCATCCACCACAGACTCAGGGAGCGCATTCCACTCATTCACTACTCTAAAAGTAAAGAACCCAGCTCTAACACCTTTACTAACCACACTTTTGCCCAGTTTCCATGGATGTCCCCTAGTCCTCCCACAACCAGCCCTGTTCTCAAAAATATCTTCTGAATTAATTTTATAGAAACCCTTCAGTAATTTGAATGTCTCAATCATATCTCCCCTCCTCCGCCTATCAACCAATTTTTGCAACCCACAAATCCTCAACCTGTTCTCATACGGTTCATTCCACAGACCTGCTATCATCTTGGTCACTCGCCTCTGGATCCTCTCCACCTCCTCCCCATCAAGAAGAAACCTAGGTGACCAAATCTGAGCACAGTAGTCGAGATGAGGTCTTATCAAGGCTCGATACAGAGGAACAATAACCTGCTTGTCTCTGCTTGTCAACGTATTCTTCAGCAACCAAGTGATTTGATGAGCTGATTTGGCCACTTTTGCAATGTGTCCCCTAAATTTCAATTCCTTATCCACCAACACTCCTAAATCTCGTGCCTCATCAATTTCCTGGAGCACGGTTCCACCAATGCAGTAAACTGCCTCCCATCTTTTCACCCCAAAATGCATAACCTTACATTTTGCCACATTAAATTGACATCCATTCTCCCTAGCCCAGACCTCCAATCTATCCAAATCATCCTGCAAAATTTTGACGTCATCTGCATTCACTATTGCCCTACCCAACTTCGCATCATCAGCAAACAAATGAACTGTTCCTCTCAGATCCTTTCCTATATCATTTATGAACAAATTAAACAGCAGTGGTCCAAGAACAGATCCTTGTGGTACACCACTAGTCACAGGCCGTCTAATATAATAATTATGTTAATTATGTTAATGGTGTGAATTTCTGCTCTGTTGATTTTTCAAAGGTAACATAGAAATTAACAAAGTATATATATTACAGAGCTAATATTTATTTTAAATAATAAGAAATAACTATTTATTTGTTGTGTTGGCAAAAGAAGTTTCTAAAAGAAAACACTTACGAGAGTTCAAAACATTGTTTGTCTCATATCCGTTACTGAAAATTATTAATGCTAAAGAAAACTAAATAAATAAAATAAATTTCAGTTACAGAAATAGGTTAAGAGCACAAGGAGTCGAAGTTAAAATTAATAGTAGAGAAGGACAATCAGTTATTTATTTATTTACTTTTTGCTCAGTTATTCTGAGCAAAAAGTAAATAAATTTTTAGAATTATTTTTAGAAAACATTTTTAGAATTATATGTATTGGTTTAAAAAAAAAGGAAAAGAAAAACGTTTGTGTGTTGTAGTGTAATAGATATTAACAAACTATATTACAGAGCTAATATTCATTTGAAATAATAAGAAATAACTATTTATTTGTGATGGTAAAAAGAAAACGCTAACGAGAATTCCAAACCTAATCAGAGGATGTCATACGTGTGCAAATTTGTCGGTCACTGTCGGATCTAGTCAGAAAAAGACATTAAAAACCATAGTTCAACTCTATAACAATTCTTATGAAAAACAAAAACTATTCAGTATTTTTTTTTTTTTTCATAAGCATTGTCATAGGGTACATACATTAGAGTATTACCATGGGATACATTAGCGACTTTTCATGTCTGATGTTTGTGATTGAGGGACATCAGCATATAATTAAATTATTCAGAAAAGCCTAAACGCTCCCGCCACTAGACTACTCTACTCTAAGAATTCCCACCCTTTAGCAGGAAAGAAATACCCCAAACTATATGGTAAAATTAGTACAGCCATCTATAGACAACCAAACACAAAACTTGATGACAATGACAGATGTTTGTAACCCTGGAAAAATTCCAAAGATATCTTAAAGTTTGGTTTTTTTCTCTTCACGGTAAACTAAAAAAACCCAAACATTAGTAAACAAGATAACGTTAATTCGAAAAAGAGGTTGTCATTTGCCAATAATCTTTTAGTGACGTCACCTCCAACTGATAGCGATAACTTCGGAGCAAAAAAAAAAGTATGTGTTTGAGGGACACCAACATATAATTAAATTATTCAGAAAAGCCTAATCACTGCCGCCATCACGACTCTACTCTAAGAATTCCCACCTTTAACAGGAAAAACATACCCCGAAATGTATTGGAAAATTAGAACTGCCATCTATAGACAACCAAAGACAAACCATGACGACAATGAAGGATGTGTGACACCCTGGGAAAATTCCAAGATATCTTATCTCAAAAACATCGCCCACAATTCCATAGGCAAACCAAAACACCATGTGATATCACAGAGAGACATATGTTCCCCAAAAATCTCCAAACACATAACGTCACGATTCCTTATCTTTAAATATAACCCACAATGCTAACACGAACCCAACACACCACGTGAAGTCCCTGGCAGAAGGCGGGTCCCAGCGAAATTCCAAGCATTCCAAAATTTATCTGATCACTATCCATCACTCATAATGCCATACGCAAACCATTTACTTATCTATAACTCATAACAATACTCTTCCGAGACACTGACGTCGCTTCCCCCATTCACCCTACCCCTATTTTGTTCATAGTATCCCACCAATCATGACACGAATCCTTATCCACTAATATCTTCCTTTTCCATTCAAAACAATTACGTCACTTTTTTACAAATAACAATTACGTCACTTATTTACAACTAATAAATTACATCACTTATCTTCATCTGAAAACAACACACATACACGTCTCGATTCCTTATCTTATCTTGATCTTCATCTTGTCAGAAGTGGCACCCATACTACCGACGTGCTGGATTTTTATTATTTTTTTATACAAAATAAGAGAATTGTATAGGATTGTTGATGAAAAAATAAAATATTACAAGCAAATATAAATAAATTAATAAATATATTATAATATCGAGAAAAATTGGGGATGTTGCAGTTTCGTAGTGCCTAGGCACGAGCCGCCCTGGTTGTGCCTAGGCACTACGGAAAAAATTAAAAAAAAAATGAAATGCTTTTAGCTCTGATAGGAATTAACTTCGTTTTTAACTGTTTCTTTTTTTTTTTTGTAGGGAATTTCCCGATGTTTAGACATTTGTAGTTAGTGTGGTTTTTATCTAATCTTCAAAATGAACAACCTCGTGATTTAGCCTAAGGTTCTAATAAAAGGCCAATATCGGATACTTTGGAGATTATTTCTTTTAGGTTGTGCAATGGCAAAACGACTCGTGGCTGTAGTACTGTAGGTTGTACCGCTACTATTTACTCTTATACTTTCGCTGTCAATGTAAAAGGTAAATATTTTCGAAGATCACTGGCATTTAAACGTGATATGTTACACCGATAGCGAAAGAATTAAAAAGTTTTTAATTCCAATTATTCTAATTGGAATTTTTTAAAAAAAAGCGTCATATTTTTTCTTTTCTTTTTTTTTTTCAAACATAAATATTTCAGACAACTATCTTGCAATGCTATTTGTCTTAGAAACGACAGACTATAAGAACCATTTGTTATCATAGACTTTTTAATAAAAGAATAAATTTTTAAAGCAAATAATTGACTTGAAAGAAGGTCAAAGGTACAAGTCAAGTTCTATATTCCAATACCAGACAAGCCAATTTCCAAATGAGGATCGTATTTTGCCTTTCATCCTTAAAAGCATCGCTCTGCGCATGAACTCATCACAAGTAGTACAAAATGCATAAAGCACTTTGAAAAATTAGGTACAAGACTTTTCATGCTCAACATCTCGAAAAAAAGTTTTTCTTATAAAAATATCATACATTTTTCTGTTTTTCTCTCAAACAATGTGATTTTTTAAAATTAAAACCGTTTATTTTTATAAACAAAATGGGTACAAGTCAAACATATAAAAGAAGCTTTTAGCTTCTTTTATATGTTTGACTTTATATGTTTAACTTGAATAACGAACAGAATAACGAACAGAATGGAACAAAATATCTGTAACTGTGGTCAATCGCTCTACGATTTCTAAAATTTAATAAGGTCGCTATACCTAGTTTCATTTGTCGTAGAAGGACTGGATATTTGCTTGCATACGAATGCAACATATCGAACACTGTTTGCTGGAATTAGATGTTACAGGCCAACTAAACAGCTGGCCTGTAACATCTGTTTGCAAAAAAAAAAAGCCTTTTAGGATCAATTGAATTGTTTGCTGTATTTGTTTTCAAAACAGACGTGTTCTGAGATGAAAACCTTGATTTTTTCTAGACGATATATTTCAAAATGCGTTTACCTCAGGTAAGAAATGTTATTTAATTATGGCCAAGGAAGAAGTGGCTATGAGACCTCAATAATTATGGTTACTATTTTAAGCATTTTTTGAAACATATTAATAAAACATAAGCATTTTTAAACATATAAAAATGTTTTTTTTTTTTTTTTTAACTTAGACTATTTCACATTCTAAAAATTTTTACCTTAATCATTCCAAACTTTTTTTCCGTAGATATCTTTGAATATAACAGTGTTTAGTTATTGAATGACATTTTGGTTATATATTTCCCTAATAAAACACATTTTATTTGTTAACTGACATCGATCACAGTAAATATGGCAACCTTCATCGTGTATGTGTCTTGAAATATTACTTCACTTTCGCTTTGTCTCTGAACTTGAAAAAGCCCTCATAGAACATAGTTTAAGGCTAATGGAACCCTTAGTCCACCATACACACACACATACACACAAAAGAAAGCGTGAACAACTTCTTTCCCCTTCTATCGTGCTGTTCAAGTTTCTTATTAAGTTACTATGGAGCTCCGGAAGGAGACAGATCCCTTAAGCTGTAATAATCGATAAAACGAGGGTTATCAGCACGTTGAGGAGGGAAGTAAATAAGACTTTCTTAGTTTAAGGCTAATGTAACTTTTAAAAGAAAAATGCATTTACTTTAATGAATTTTTTTGGGTCACGTTTGTTTAATGTCTTGTTGTCTGACAATGATTTTAGATAAAGGGTGCTAATGGTATGCAAATATTTACGCAGTAGCACCTGTAAGAGGTGATTGTTAATGAAAAATGAGACATACATGGCACTTCGCAAAAGAAAAAAAAGAGCCAAGTTGACATTGTAATTACAAAATCCTGCAAAAGGCTAATGTAATGTTAATGAAAAGAGACAACACGCCCTTTTCTACAAACGAATCTTGGGAATCCAAAAAACAACAATGTACGTTTGGGTAAATTGAAATAGTCAAAGATTTAAAAATTATAATTGGTGTATATGACAATAGTTCTTTTAATTATTAAAAATTCTCTTCAAATGTGTCATATATACAAAAATACACGCTAATATTACACATGCCTTTGAAGTTTATACATTTTTCTTTGTTTGTGTAGTAATTTAAATTAGGAAAATCAAAACATACTTACTCTGTACAAACAGTAACGTTACCATTTTAATTACATTAATTTTCTGGTCTTCACGTTGCTGCAAACTTCATTAGTTACCATAAATACAGCTTATAGAAAGAGTGTGTGTGCGTGTGGGGGGGGGGGGGGGGTGAGGGACAGGGGATTACATTACTACGCTCTTCAGGTAAATAACGACCGACTAACATTATTGAGAGCATTCTTCCAGCACGGATAAAACGTGGCTCAATTAGCTGTTTGCGAAAAAGAGTCGTCTTACTGAGTCTAATTATAATGAAGGCAGATTGGGTAAATAAGATGAACACAAAGTTGTCAAAACCCCGTTGACTTTCTATCATACTGCCAGGATCATTGTTGGCAGAACTAGTTTAGGCTTAAGATTCGTATGCTAGAGTACGATGTTTCCAAAGTTTCCAAATAAATAAACAGTAGTTGATCTTAGTGATATGTTTATTAATTTTAGCGAATAAGAATTTATTATTTTTATCATAAAGATACTTTATAGAGTATTTAAATTCCTTCGTAGAGGATTTCTAATATTGTCTTGATTATTGGATATATTTCAATGGAATAATTGACATCTGTGAGACGTTTTTCTTGGTTTATCTCTCTCTCTATCTCTCTTGTGTTTCCAGAGGTGGGAAATAATTTGGAATAAAACCGTAATGTCAGGATATTTCTTCTGCTGCTTCGTTGATTTTCTTTCTTTTCCGTAGCTGCTTTTGACGAAGAGCATTTACTGTCATAACCCTGTTACAGAACCGGTGAAAATGGCCAGAAATAGCATCGGACAACATAACACTCATTCGGTCGAAAATTCACAGCCGTTATCTGTCACTCATGGTATTTTGGGGATGTCAGCATCCTCGGTGTTTGGTCGAAAACTTTATTGACTACTACACCCACATTCGCTTCGTTATTCATGAATATCCCGTTGATTTTATAGCTCTCCAGTTAGAATTTCTAGAGGTACTAATAGCGTTTCCAGAAAACTAGAATGGAAAGGAGTTTCTGCGTGATAGATAGGAAGTGCTATGGCAAGACATGCTTGGAGAAATAACGCAATTTAAGAAACTTGATGAACGTGATAAGACATTCTGAACAGGATGCTTTGAAGACAGAGTTTGGGAGAGTGTGTGTGTGTGTGTGCTGCTCAGCAAGATTTGTGAGTCAGCAGTTTGGTAGGCCATCACATTACAATAATAGGGTCGGCCTGGTGCGCGGAAGTCGTGGTATGTTTATGAAGTTGGATACGAATCACAGACACAATGCCGACCTGAGGAAAGAGCGAAGTATTAAGTTAATGACGTCAAATATCAGGAAACGTAAAGGAGTACTTGATGTTCGCCAAGATATCCAATCCTTTGATGCTGAGTGAATTAATAATGTTGGAAAGCGAAATTCAGGAATACTAAATGCATTGTAGGTTAGGCTTAGCAGAGCAACCATTTTTGCTTTAAATCTGTTTGACAAATTGTATTTACATCGCGATGGTGTGTTTCTTTTATGACACTTTTGGATCACCGATAGTTACAGTTGCTTGTATAATGCATGATACACGACAGTAGATTTTGACAGCCTTGACAACTGCGTCAAGTTGCTTCATATTTGACAAATATGTTTCATCTTAGTTATCTCCATTCCAATTACAATTTTCGTTTCTCTTGAATTTTATTTCTGTTCTATAAATGGATATTGCCTGTGGGTTGTTTATTTTTGGAACCACTGCAAAACACAAACCTGGCTGCCTATTTCTAACATTTTTACGTTACTGGAATTATTTGATCATTTAAAATACAAATGCGAAGTATCAACGATGCATATTAATATTTCTTTCTATTTTCTGGCTTTAATATACTTCTTAAGTTGTTTGCGAAATAGAATTTTAATGGAATTTCCATTAAAACAGCGGCTTAGCATCCATTTAGACTTATCTTACTTTGAAATAAAAATTGTGTGAAGCAAAAATAAAAAATTGATTTTTTTTTCTTTTGTTCTCCAAATCCCACGAGCAAAGCGATTAAATATTTCAATAAAATGGAGTGTAAACTTTACAATAATGGAGTGTTTTTTTTTTAATTGTTGAAGGTTTGTGGTAACGAGTTTGTATTCTTACAAATGCTCCAAGCTCCCACGCACACAGAAGCCTCTTATGTTTGCTTATTGGTAAATCTGAATTACCTCTTAACGCTTGCCATTTTATGAAAGAGATTTAATTTCTTATCAAAACTAACTAAAATTCTCTAATGTACCTTTTAAATCATTTAAGTTTTTCCGACTTAAAAAATTTCAGGATAATAAAAAAAATATTTATTTTATACACCAAAATTTAATTTCAATAAGTTTAGTTTAATTAATCTTAATGCGAAAGGGGGAGGAGAAAACTTGGAGTATCCAATACCCTTGGAGGGTAATGGATGGCAATGCTGTACCAATGAAGTTTAACTGAGGTTCGGCTGTTGCTGTTATCCTGGGTTAATGAGTTCGCTCTCTTAGGTTTTGCCCTAAGGGAGCAATTGAGTTACCGGGGAAAGTGTTCTCCGGCACGGCCCGCTGAGGGGTACGTGCCGGTGAATTATTTTCTTCGGTATTCGAGGTTCACTGAGTAGAACCAACGCTGAGATTTGGACGGTCTTTCGCCCACGAATGAGTGGCCTAGAGATCGTCCGATATTTTTGAGATTTGAGATATCACCTTTACTTACACATTACGGATGGCAATGCTGTACCAATGAAGTTTAACTGAGGTTCGGCTGTTGCTGTTACCCCCTTGGGTGATGAGATTCGAGAGTTTTTGAGTTCGCTCTTTTAAGGTTTTTGCCTTAAGGGAGCAATTTGAGTCTCCGGGTGTTTTTGAGTGTTCTCCGGCACGGCCCGCTGAGGGGCTTTGTCGGTGAATTATTTTCCTCGGAAAATTTGAGCGGTTCGGCTCGGTGGTGGCGTGTGGGTGGAAGGCCATCACTGAGTGGAGCCAACGCTGAGATGGACGGTCCTTCGCCCACGAATGAGTGGCCTAGGGATCGTCCGAATTTTTAGAGACTGCTTTACCTTTAAATATGGCAATGCTGTAGCTAATGAAGTTCTAACTGAGGCTCGGCTATTGCTGTTACCCTCCTGCCATGATCAGAGCTTTAATAGCTTAATAACACCTCATCCCTACACTGTCCTCTACAGATAACGGGGAAGATGAAAAGCATTATTGCTTCGCCCCTTTAAGCCAGTCCTTATAAGGAATAAATAGCTTGTTTACGTCAACAGACAAAGTAAACTGGACATGCAAACAAAATTAACAATTTACAAGATGGTAATTAGACCGGTTATCACTTACGCATCCCCAGCTTGGAGCCACACCGCAAATTCTAACATTCTAAAACTTCAGAGATTACAGAATAAGTGCCTGAGGATGATTCTGGATGCCCCCTGGTTCATAAGAAACACCCAGATCCATAGAGAAGTTAATATCCCTTATATCTCTTCCTTTCTCATAAATCTAGCAGAGAAGTTCTTTACCAAGACAAGTAACCATCTAAACTTGTTAATCAAGGAAGCCTCGGAATATAATGAAGAAGAAATCTACAAATTTAAAAGACCAAAATCTATTTTAAGTTCAGCTGAACGCAACTAACTTCACTGCCCTCAAAGGGCGAGCATATAGCTCACAAACACTCCATTCAAAGTTCTTCCATTACAATACAAAGGGGAATATGAAAAGCAATTTTGCTTCACCCATCTAGCCAGAAATGTTAATGTTAATGCTTGTTTACGTAGATGTGTTTACTTTCTACTGCTCGAAACTGCGCTTTTCTGGCTGTATTTCACCACTTAAGGAAGCAGCAACCCGTGAATCTTGCATTGCACTGGCTCTAAGCCTGCCCGAATTCCTACTGTCTCCGCACGAAACGTGCATGAGATCAATGGCCGCGTAGGCCCCACCCGATACGAGGACCAGTGGCAGATGTATGGTTTTTAGGGAAGTAGGTAATTCGAGCTGGGCCGAGTAACTTCACGGTTTCTTCCCACAACACTCATTAACTTTTCCTCACAAACTTGGCTAGTTGACTATCTCAGTCTACAGATCTTTTGCTGGCAGGTCCCTAGATTTGCGGGATTTTATTTGCGTTTATACGCAAATCAATCAATATGAGCGTGTCCGATCCAGACGCCATCACAGACTCCCTCGATGAAGAGCTGGTACTTATCTTCATAAACAAAATTCAAAAAAAAAGTTCAAAGTTAAATGGCCTGCAAGTATGATCGATCCTGACGTCATCATTGACTCTCTCGATAAAGGGCTATCATTCAGCTTCTTAAAAAATTCGAGATTGAATGGTCCCGGCTTCCTACATTTCTATTCCTTACATGGGGCTGATGATGATGAAAATAAAGACACTCCTCAAATGGAAGAAAAATTTAATCTAGTGGTCTTCGCCTCTACTCCCTCTGATCAAGGAGAGACCCATATACGCAAGACGCTCAAAACTCTCGCCTCTAAGCCAACAAATGATATTCGCATGAATGAAGAGTTCCCAATTTAGACTCCTCTGCCTCCCCCAACGAGAAGGTGCCTCCACTCATCCTAAGGGAAAAGCAGAGATGGATAGCCTTAAGAACCATCATGGCTAACCTGCAGATAAACTATTCCACGGCCAAAAACGTAGACGAGGGCATCAAAATTCAGCCAGCCACGGTGACAAACTACGGAAATTTAACGAAGGAAATGGACGCCAGAGGTATTCAGTATCACACCTTCTCACTTACCTAGGAAAAAAATTTGAAAGTGGTGCTCTGAGGAGTTTCCGAAGATATTGACCCAGATGAAATAGCTATTGACCTCAACTTACAAGATCTACCTCCTATGAAGGTCAGCAGAATGTATAGATCAAACCAGACCCCTATGCTTCTAGTCCTTGTAGAGATCCATCATATTTAAAAAACATATAAAATTTAAAGTCAATCTATGGGCTTTAAATTACGCCAGAGCAACTGAGGAAAGGAGATTCTTCTGGGAAGTGCCACAGGTGCCAAAACTTTGGCCATGCCCAGAAGTTGTGCTAAGCTCAGTACAGATGCTTAAAATGTGGCGAGACCCACCCCACAAATACTTGCACCAAGCCAAAAACCACCCCGGCTAAGTGTACTAACTGCAGCGGCCCTCACCCTGCTAACTATAGAGGGTGTATTTACCACCCCAAAAACAGACAGACTGAGCCAAACAGTAAATCTACCTCGTTATCTAAAACGAAAGCTCCTGAAACTCAAGCGCCTCAGTTCCCCCACTAGTTGGAACGTCGCGACATGTGCTCACCCACCATTAATTGAGCCCTCAGGAAGATGAACCTTCAACAACAAACAAAGACATAGGCCGACGTGGCCCACTCCAAAAAAGACAGTCCTAGACTAGAATCTGCCTAATCCACATTCAGATATAACACTCGTCATCACCTCTTCTCTTGAAAATAGGCTGCAGGATTTCAGTAACTCAAATCCATCACTAAGTACTACAAAAAGGTTTTTACAGCAAACCCCACTCTATTTTATCTGCACTCGCTGATGTATAGGAAAAACCTCACCACAGATTCCCTAAAGATTATTGCTTGGAACGCAAACGGTCTCAAAAACAAAATACTAGAAATCCAAGAATTCAATGATAAATATAATCCTGATCTATTATTGATTAATGAAACGCACCTGAGGCCTGCTGACAATCGGAAAATCAGAGGGTACCAGCTTTACAGAAATTAAGACTTGAATATAGAGGTGATGGTATAGCCATTCTTATCAAAACTACATCAACCATCATTCTGTAGCCAACCCTACAACCACTAACCTCGAAATCACAGGTATTAATGTCATCGCAAACTCAGTAGGAAACCTACAAATCTATGCAGCCTACAACCCACTATCAAAAACATTGCTAACCTCAGATCTGGATGCCATCCTCGGAGTTAAAGGGCCGGTCACTATCGCCGGAGACTTAGATGCAATACATCCTGCCCAGAGCAGTAAATCTATCAACAAGAATGGCCGCATCCTGTTTAATTACTCAAGTTCCAATTGTGCAGCTGTGGCTGTCCCCTCGGTACCAATTCATCACAGACCGATTGGCTCCTCCGACGTCCTGGATATAGTTATCACGAACTTAATCAGGGGAAAGAATAAGGAATCAAATCGTATTTAGGCATCGTTTACTCAGATGGTGAAAAAGCCGAAACTATAGTAAAAAAATATAGAAAAGCAGTGTAGCCCTTCATATGATAACCTAAACTTCAATGATATTTATAAAATTCACCGCCAAGTCAGATACGTGCTAAAACGGTCTGTTACCAGCCCACTCACACCTACTTCTCCAGCTGAAATTATACAGAATTTAAAGAATAAAAAGAGCTCTTGGACCTGACGACATTCCTAATAAAGTTATTAAACTGCTGCCCCAAAAGGCTATCGTACATCTGATAACAATAATAAATGCCATGTTCAGATTCAAATACTTTCCTTCTGCATGGAAGTTGGAAGACGTGGTCCCTATTTATAAACCTGGCAAGGATCCACAGCTGCCTCAAAGTTATCGTCCCATCAGTCTGATTTCTAATTTGGGCAAATTTGCAGAAAAGGGTATCCTTTCTAGAATTCAAGTCTCTTTAAACAAGTTAAATATCCTTCCTAAAGAACAGTTTGGCTTTCGCCAGTTTCATAGCACTACTCAACAAATCCATAGACTGATTGAGTTTATTACCACCAGCTACAATTGGCATCAATACACTGGAGCAGTTTTTCTTGACTTAGAAAAGGCATTCGACGAGCTATAGCACTTTGGACTACTATACAAGCTGATTTTAGCAGGCATTTCATTGGATCTGGTCCACCTCATAAAGTCATTTCTTAGTGGCAGACGAATGCAAGTCAAATTAAATGGCGCATTATCTACCCAGCGACGAATCTTCGCAGGTGTGCTTCAAGGGTCCCTCCTGGCACCGATACTTTTCTCGATTTACATGGCGGACATCCCGCACAATCCAATGTCATCAATCATTGCCCTCTACGCTGACGACACAGCAATACTAGCCAGATCTCTTAAACCGCATCTTGTCACCAAGAACTGCAAGAAAACCTGCTGAAACTAAAGCACTGGTTCTCCAATTGGAGATTGCAAGTAAACCCTCAAAGGAGCACCGACATGCTTTTCACTAAAAATTCAATATATCCTAAAGAGGACATCTTCCTATTTAATATCAAAATTCCCTGGAAAGCAGAAGCCAAATATCTCGGTGTACTGCTGGACAGAAAACTACCTTTCATCCCACATACAAAAACCTCATGTACAAAGGCATAAAAGTCATCGCACAGCTCTACTCTCTTACCAATAGGAACAGTAAACTAGATACCAAAAACAAATTGTTCTTCTACTGGTTGATGATCCATCCCATTATTACTTATGCGTCCCCCCCCGCCTAGAGCCACACTTCAAGCACAAATATCCTTAAACTCCAGAGAGTGCAAAACACATGCTTACGTATGATTCTATATGCGCCATCAGTGATGTTCAACTTCATTGGGACACAAATATCCCTTATATCTACTCTTTCCTGCAATCTTCAGCAGTAAAGTTCTCAAAATCGTCTTCATATCCAAATGAATTAGTTCCACCAGCAAACTATGATGAATCGGATTTCTTCAAATATAGGAGACCTAAGGCCATCCTAGTTCCTAACAAGGATCTATAACTCGCATCCACTCGGGCAGAGCACTTCGCTCATAAACTTTCCCCTACGCCTTATCAGATAGCAGGGATTATAAAAGCGTTATGCTTCACCCTTATAGACAGTAACGTTCCGCGTAACGTTCAGCTTGTTTACAAATGTATCCTATGGAGGATGTTAATCTTCTAGTGAAGAGTATAGTTGTACTTTTCTGAAGGCTAACTTGAAATCTCCAGTCAGAGAACCATTGTTCTAGTTTTAGAATGTCGTCTTGAAGTTTTTTGTTACACGATGTGGATGAAGTGATCTGGCTAATACATATACACCCGTGTCTGCATAAAGGGCCATGATGGATGAGATGGGGTTATGCGGGATGTCTGACCTGTAAATTGAAAATAGAATCGGGGGCCAGCAAGAATCCTTGTGGAACTCCAGCCAAAATACGACTTTGAGTTGAGACTGTTCCATTTATCTTGACCCACATCATTCTGTTCATGAGATATGATTTGATTAATAGTATCATCTTCAATTGAATGTTAGAAATGATGAGTTTATATAGCAGCCCGTATTGCCAAATTTTGTGAAAAGGCTTTGCGATATCTAGAAATATGGCACTAGTGTGTTGTCTCCAGTTGTATTCTGTAGTGATGTATTCGATTAACCTGTAAATTTTGGATGGTGCTATGATATCGACGAAAGCCAAATTGTTCTTGTGGAATGATTATTGGATTATCTACTAATTCTAGAAGGTGGGGATGATTTTTTCAGCAATTTTTCTTAGATTTGATAGCAAGCTAATGGGGCGATAATTTTGAGGTAGATATGAATCTTTTCCCGGTTTGTGAACTGGGGCTAAGTCTGCAATATTTCAAGAGGAAGAAAAATACCGCTGGTGAAGCAGGAATAATCAGGCTAGAATTATTATCAGATTATTTAAATTAAGGGATAATACATCCCATATTGTTTCATAGCCGAAAAAGAAATTCAAAGAGTTTCATGCCGAAGATATAGAAACGATATAAAGTTCAGCGAGTCCAAGCGAAAGCAAATACCTGGATAGTGCAACACATAATCCATTTGGTAGTGCTACACTGAGGCAACTCATAGTAACGGTGGAGCAATGAGTTGCCTCAGTGTTGCACAACTAAATGGGTCAGGTGCTGCACTATCCAGGTATTTGCTTATTCTTGGACTCGCCGAACTTTATCTAGTTTCTATATTCGGCATGAAACTCTTTGAGTTTCTTTTTCGGTTATGAAACAATATGGGATGTATTATCCCTTAATTTAAATAATTTTACGTCACCGAATTGAAGCCTTTGGCTCTTCATATATTTAGTATTATCAGATTGTTTAGTACGAATCTAACGTGGCGTTGAACTCTGGATATATGGTTAATATTTAAGTTTTCATATGCAAGTCTGCACTACTTTTCCAAATTCCTTGCTACGGCTTCTGCTTTTTCAGCACCCGTGTGTACAAGGCCCTGATCTAATTGGAGAAGGGGGGGGAGGAGGTAGAAGAGATTTACTCTTGTTTCTGTGATTTTTTAAGAGTTTCTAGATGGAGTGATCTGTAGGAGTAATAGATGATAACGTATTTTCCCATTACTGATTTCTGTGATTTTTAAGACCTTTTCTGACTGAGCTGTTCAGTTTATTGAAGAATTTTTTTGTCTTGAGGGGCGCGTGTGTTATGATATCTTTTCCTTGCTTTATTTTTCTTTCTAATTTCATGATATCTTTTGGAAGACGATTGGGCTTGAAGGCAGTTGTAGTTTTGGTGACTTCTGCTGGTGCTTTGTTGATTTGATTTGTTAGTTATTCACAGATTCATGGACATATTCTTTTTTGTGGATGATGGGTGGTGGGCCGATGTGTTCTGGGAGAATTTTGAAATAACTTGTCCCATGCTATGAAAAAGTGCGGGGGGAGGAGTTGATCTTGTGTGCCGAGTTTAAGCGGGTTGTGATCTGACGATAGCTCGTTGATCATTTCTAGTTGATACTGATATCTGACATTCTGAAGATAAAATGTCTAATACATCTGATCTGTCATGAGGGCTGTGATTACTTCTACTACAACTGGTGCGTGTGTTGTATAGCTTTTAGTGTGCGACCGTTTCTGTTGATTGTGGAGCTGGACCATGCTGTATGCTTGACGTTTAAGACTCCTGCTATGATGGTGGAGTCTGTGGAGCCGTTGCAAACCATCAACTTGGTTACATCCAGGTTGATGGTTTGTAGGTTGGCATTGTGCTTTAGATAGGTTTTGATTCAGATGGCGGCACCTCCGTCTCTGGTGCCGAGTCTGTCCGTTCGGTACATGGAGTATCCTTGTAGTTTTGGGTTATTTGGAGGTCGGAGGTACGTTGATTAATATTATGTCGGGATTGCGTCTGTATGCGAACTCTTGTAACTCCAGTTGCGGTTCCAGCTTGTTTATAATTGTGTTGAAAGTAGTACAACTGAACGATTATCGATCTCCATATACAATAAAATCAGTTCCTTGACTGTACTGGAACTGATAATGTAAATATCAATCATCCCTTAAAGGATGGCAATTTGTAATGAATATTCACAAAACTATTTCTTAACTCAGTTAACAGCTGCAATACGTTTTTATAGATGGCGCTGAATTGAACAATTAAAATACAGTATCGTTTTACGCATGCGTCATACGAAGCTTTATGTAGTTTAACTCGTTTTTGATTTAACACCAAACTGGAAAAATATATCGACTCGTGCAAAATTAATGCAAACTGTTTTGGAAATAATTTCTCAAATTTTTTTAAAAGTCATAATGAATATAAATTTATTAACATATAAAAACTAAAAGTATAATTAAAACTAAAATAAAACACATTTAAAGTTTACCCATAAAATCTCCAATTTATTTAATTTTTTTTGCACTTTTATTGAATCTTACTTTAAGTTTATTGTACTTTACAACTGTAACTCTAAAGACGTTCAACTCTTCAGTCTCAATTTTCATCAGTGGATACATGAAAATAATTCGTCCTGAGTGCTAACAGTGTTTACTATCAGTGGTTCGTCAGGACACTAATAAGCTATCGGTGGGCGTTTCGAGAAGATGCTATTCCTGGCTGTGTCTGTTAATCAAGGTAACAGGAAGACTTGTTGCAAAATCCACAAAGTTACCAATTAAGGGATGATCAAATTACTTCTCTTCCCTCGCAAGTTCAGCAAGGGAGACTATCTGTTTGGCACATCGCTTTTACACTTACGAAACCCAAACATGTTGGATACAAAACTTGGAAGATGGAAGATGTTTGTTGATTCCAAGGGATTGGGAAATGCTTTGATCGAATTTCAGATTGAAACCGAAGGGCGTAAATACAGGAGGGAGTAACAAACATCACTTTAATTAACCTCATTTAGCTAATGAGAGTTTAGAGGACGGGGACTGTTGAAAAGGATTCTTGAATGGGAAACGAAAGTCAGCAGACCTTTCTGTGTTCGTCACACTTTTCCATGATAGAATTACAGTAAAGTCGAGAAGCGATTTATCTTTAAACTTACAAATTACCTTCCTTTAAAAAACCCCCACAGTATTTTCTTTAGGAAAACAGACGTATGGTTTGTGCACCAAACCACATCCCTTTATAATCCGGAAGAAGGCTGAAGTTTACCCATAATTCCTTTACGTCAAGAGCATTTCACAACGGCAAGAGCTGCGCAAATTCGTATGCGATAAGCCGAATATATCCCACGTATATGTCGACGATACGAACGTATACGAGGGTCAAGCAGCGATCAATATCACATCTTAAACGTACGCGAGTGGATCCTCAAACCCACCTCTATTCTACTGGAGTTCCTCCTTCGTGTTAACACTGACGTACTCCACGTTTACTTAAGCCACAGATGTTTATCGGTGTCTGGAACTCGTTTATGGACTTACTTTTTTCCTTCGATTTTTTTTATTTGCCTACATGCATAGGAAAATAAAATACTTTCTTTCTATTCAATTATTTTTAGATTTAGATTCGTAATTACGTTAAATGTCAACAGACATCCATACCGCAAAATATGCGTCCATCTTTAGATATTGTTATCGAAGTTACGGAAGTATTCAAGCGGACTTTTGAATTGGATAATTCACTGGATAGGGTTTGTTCATTTTTGGAAGCAGAATTCGTCAATGGATATTTTATTATGTGAATTCCACATTGTGCATTGTACAGGAGCACCGTGGATGGGCTAAGGATTGTTTTGTTTTTCTATTTTTTATTCATGTATTTTTTAGTTTCAGGAAATCCTGCAATTCCGGATTAAGTAGCTCGATGGTCTCACACCGGACAATGAAAGTTGTCTCCCCTGGGTGTTCGAATGTCACCGGGAGGAATTCGAACAAGCTTCCTGTTGATTTAGGAGCGGATACACTAACCATTCGGCTGATAGATAAACCTCTAACCCAGTATCAAATAGAATTGTTCGGTAGAGTAATCTCATTCATTTCTCCCCACATAATTAATAGCTAGTAACCAAACGTTAAATTTGGCTGTTATAAAAAAATGTACTTTACCAATCGGTCACCTAATTTTCAAGTATTATAGAATAAAAACTGCACTTCTGGGGATGGGATATAAACTTTCCTACAGAAATCATAAGCTGTTTTGCTGTTAGGAAGGCAAGCGGTGCCATTTTATTAGTAGAATGAACAACATGAATTGGAGAAATACCGTTCGAACATTTTGTGTGGAAAAATGAAGCTTTTATCACCCCTATTTCCCAAGCCTTATAATACGTACACTATGACGTATGATGCTATGCCCGTATGACGCAGATACACGTCTGCTACGCTATATAAGCATAGACACGTGAGTATTAGCATTATAGACATTGTTTGCAGTCAGGATGAGTGAGTTGAGTCCGTTCGAACGTGGTATGATAGTAGGAGCTCACAAGCTCAATCATTCGGTCCGAGAGATTCTTGACACATTGTGCGTGTCCTGGTCTACTGTTAGCGAGGTTATCGTAAAGTGGAAACGTGATAGACCCCCCCCTCCCCCGGACGGGTAAGCCCAAGAAACTGACAAATCGGGCCAGTGAACTCTCAAGCGTGTTGCCACAATAAATCGTCAGTCAGCCTTATCAACCATCGCAATCGACTTCCGCACGAGCTTGGAAAGAATGCCATTAACGGAAATATTCGCCCGGAGGTATTTGTCCTTGGGTTTCGTGGTCGTGTGGCGGCTCGCTAGCTCTTGGTTCCATCTGCTACTGCCCAGAGTCGTCTGTAATGGTACAAACAACATCGTTATTGGACTGTGGATCAGTGGACGAGGATCCTGTGGAGCGATGAATCGCGGTACATGAACTGGAGATCCGATGGACGTGTCTGAACTTCGCTGATGCCTGGTGAACGATACTTACATGAATGTCTTGTATCGATCGTGAAATTTGAAGGCGGTAACATGATGGTCTGGATCTGTTTTTTCTACTTTGGACTGGGATCCATTGGTTTCTGTGTCTGAATCATTAAATGTTGATGTCTCTAATGACATTTTGGACAACTCAGTTATTCCCAGAGTGTGGGAAGAACGGAGTTGTTCCAAATCCAAACCCTAGCTCGTGGTTCGAAGACATGGAGGTACAAGAACTAAACTGGTCAGCCCAAAGCCCCAACCTCAACCCTATTGAACATCTTTGAGATGAGTTGAAGCGAAGGTTGCGTGCCAGACCTACTTGCCCAATCAACACTCGTCAGTTGTTCGCCAAACTACAGGAGGAATGGAAACAAATTCCAGCAACAGTTTACCAACAATAGTGGAGAGCCTACCCTGAAGGGTAATGGCTGTAACAGCAGCGAAAGGAGGCCCGATCCCCTATTGACAGCAACGCTGTAGCAACGATAAATACAAATAGTTTCTGTCCGGACACGTTTGACAACATAGAGTATGATCGGATTGAAGATATATATATACAAGAGTGGATCATTTCTATCTGGGTCAGTTATAGTACCAAAAAAGAAGGTATCATACGATACATATGAGGAGTAGAAACACCCAAAATCAGGCAAGTTAAAAAGAAACCCAAATTAAAGTGGAGATGTTAGTTATAGTAATCAATCTGAGTATCAATTCTTCGTAGTTCTACTGACTTTAGCGAAGCCATCTCTAGTTACGTTCACTTCAGGGAGTACTAAAGCAATACTAGAGTTTAGACTTTATCAGGTAGATATTTAATCCACAGCTTAGCGTTAATGAGGATCTTAAAAGTTCTTGTTATTTATTTTTCTTTAAAAATCCTCCATTTACAAACTGCTACATTTCTTTCTTTCTTTCTATCTTTTTTGTGCTGCACTTCTCACGAGAACCAAATTTTGATTTATTTTCATTTTTACTTTAAATCCCTTGATGCAATATTACTCTTTGATTCTTTAAAGATATTCTTCATTTGGGGTAACAGTCAGTCTTTTTGGAATCACTGTTAATAGACGCAAAAATTATTATTCATTTATGGAAAGAATGTATTTTATTCTGTTGTTTTTAAAATAACACCCCGTTTACTTCCACCTTCAATGAATTCCCTCCACTGAAGCTGAACAATGGACGTTTCCCAGCTAGAACATTACCGAAATATGGGATCGGATCTGAAAGAGGATTGATGCAAGACTCGTACATTACTTACTACGCAGGCAAATACGAAACATAAAGAAGGATAATATATTTTATTCATTTATCTTTTCGTACATGAAAATATGCTCGGCACAACAAATGATTCGAATTTACATGTAGTAAGGCGATTTCGTTAGTAAGTCTCGGTCTGCATTCTCTTACAGGTGAAAGCGCATGAATTCCTGTTCGTATCCATGACAACCGCCACCATGGAAGCCTCGTCTCTTAATGCAACATTCTTACGTTCGAGTCGCAGCTCAATGGGTTTTATGGTAAAAAATAAGATGTGATCCTCCCCCATGTTTCTAAGTTCGGAGGTGTTTTATGGTATTTCACGTAAAAGATTTCATCGAAATGCCAGTCACGTGACTGATCTTATAAAAATACGAACTATATTTTATCAATTTTTAAGTAGAAATCATCTCTTTTTTTTTTATATTAATCCACTTCTCAGTTCCGTAGCTTTCTGCAGTCGTCATTAGAGATGGGGGGGGGAAGAACATAATTGAATGTCCTTCGATTTCCGCCTGTCTGAGATATTAGGTAATAAGGAAGTGACCTACATGCCGTACCATTCAAAAACTCATTTTTGTGTGCAGTTCCCTTAGGTCGTTAACCACAAAAACAGTCAGGAACGGTGGACCCTTAGCTTGTGTTTGTCAGAAGGCACACTGCTGTAAAGAAGGGACTGGGGAAGGGAGAGGGGAGAAATATACCGCTCGGTGACAAACACGACGACGAAGGATGTCCGTGTTTTATTGTCGTACGAGAAAATAGGATGGAAGCCTCGTGGAGGAGAATTCGTCTACCGACTGACAAATGAAGCGATGAAAACTGAAATTGGATGTCTTATTTTGAGGAGAAAAAGATGAAAAAATCCTGTTTGTCATAAATAAAAGATTGGATGATCGTCTATAGGACAAGACAATTGTCTTTAAGCGAAATCTACACTAGCGCAAACAAATATAAGGAACCACAGCATCATTGATGGCCGATGGAAATGGCAGAACCAATGGAGGCATAAAAAGAGTATTTTTTTATGCGAATGGTATGAAGAAAACAGTAAATAAAATGAAAACGAATTACGTCTAGGACGCGAAGAACCCTTATAAGCACTTTACAAGTGAAGATGAATAAACAATAAATTCACAGACACAATACGCCTTAATTACTTTAACCGTAATTACAATTAAAACAGTTCTGTTAAATCAAGCAAAATGCTCTTAATTGAAAACAACTTCACCGATCTTTTTACCTGAGTCTTCTGTTCTATCACGTGAATTTCCTAAATATTCGAAACTTTACTTGACAAAGACTGTGCGAACACATTCAGAAGACGGACATCAACAACATTTTGTTTCCCTTCCCTGGAAACAAATCTCCTGGAAGCATCAGATTAGAGGAATGTGGGTGGGTGGGTGTGAGTTTGAATTTGAGACTGAAGAACAAAGATCGCATGGTCTTTGCAACTTCGCTATGCAAACGTTTCATTACGTTAAGTTGTCGAAGTTACTGATGAACGTCTTCGATACTTGTCTTTAATGCGCACCCCCTTGACATTGGCTCCTGGATTGCTCTTCTCCTGTCTATTTGCAATGGTAACGATGTTTTTCACAAACCACTGGCATTTTGGGAAAACTCAGACTGCTGTTGTGTTGTTCACATATCTCATGTCTTCAGAATTACTGGATATTCGGTTTGATGAACGTTGGCTCCTCTTTTTAAGAAAAATAAAGAGATAAATAAACCTTATAATGGTTTGTCATTCCCCGCAGGAAGCAAACGAAGCTCTCTTACCCACTATCAGTTTGGGAAATCGGTGGGTAGAAGACTGGGCCTCATTTCGTATCATCACCGAGGTTGATATTTAGCACACTTCCATTGTGTGCTAGATAAGAGGCGATGTTCCCAACCTAACTCATATTTATTTGTATATTGTCGTTTAAAAGAAAAAAATCAGGTTATTTCTAAAACTTCTTAAAATAAATCGACAGTGTTAAAAACAGATCTCTATATTAACTGCTTCTTATAAATATTAATTTTTATAACATCGACTCTTTAAAAAATAAAATAACTTTAACTTTCTTAAGACTATAGTTTAAAGTAGATGAATATTTCGTAGCTACCCATTTGACCAGACACGTGACCTCTTCTCATTTTACTCCTTCCAAGAATCCCGCTCTTCACTTCTGTTTTATCCATCCCTTATTACTCACTTGCCGTGATTTACTCTAATGGACTTTGTGCCCTCTACAGCGACATCGGCTCTTAAAATTCCTTTACCTTCCCCATCAGGATGTTGCCATGTATCAAAGTCTAACGTAACCCGCAAGTACTGCGTTGTTGCTGTAGACGGGCCGAGCGAAGTGAAGTGTGAAATTCTCCACCGAAAGAGATTTTCTGTAGGGGTAGTCCGATCATCTCTTCTGAAGAAGGAAGGAAGACATTTTTCATGACATTACATCTCGCTGCTACTCGCACTCCAATTTTAATCCTACAAAATGTATAGTCGTGTTCCGAATTTTGGATTTACAATTTTTCATAACACTCGACGAGCAAATCTATAATTTATTGTTCCGATCTAAACTGTGCATGTTTGAAAGCTTTTCAAGACATCATGCTTTTATGGCTACAATAGCTTTAAGAGTTGCTCTTGAAAATTCTAATTTGTCTTCTAAAGTCGATGCCGTATAAGATTTTCTTAGGATTTAATACGACTATTACTATTCTTATATTTAAATGATGTTTTCAAGGTTATTTATGTTGACTTTGCTTATATTGGCTCGAGACCATCTCCTTGGGTGAAATCATCTCCATTTGGACAATGAACGTTAGATAGACGTGTCTTCATGGCAATTTGTTTCGAAGTTACTACATTGTTGCCATCTGGTGTCAGTTCCAGTAGTTCGTTTAGCATCTGAAACAATTATTGCAAGTGGTTGACTATCTATTGCTTAATTCTTGGCGATACTTCATTGATTCATACGAATGCACCTTAACTTTACTGTTATTAGCGTAATGATGTAAAAGAGCATTTTAACTAATTTCAGAATGTCAGCACTGTAGTTGATGTCCCCATAAAATTTTTATAGACTTTATAAATGAAATGTTCTTTATGAAGCCAGAACTTCGAGGTCCATCCCAATGTGCCTTTATCTCTATTCGTTATGCATACACACGAAAAAGGGAACTTGTCCCTTTCCCAATTATCCCCTCAATCAAAATTTATTTGAAATTTTCATTTTGAATACTCATTTCATGGATATTTTAAATACCACACTTCATTCCGAAGTTTATAGCTGCAACGGAAACTTCAGCGCCATCTAGTATATAAAATTTCGAAATATCCATTCGATTATGGTTATGTAATCAGTCTATAATTTCAGTGCGTGCTAGATCTTCCATGAACAGATTCTAACGTAATTTCCATTCTCCAAGCTAATAACTCTACGCATCTAAAATGCCCGAACGTTAAAAATTCCATGTTAGCCTGAAATTAATGCGAGATAGAAAAAGAACCTTTCTGGCCCCGATGTTGTTGAGGTCAGCTTACATTCTTTGCCAAGCAGACGCTGAAAAGACCGCTCGGTGAGGACTGCTATCAACGGACAACCGGGATGTGTCAAAACCCACGCATCGTCTGACAGCCCATTGAACTGTGTATTTCTGTCGCGTGTATTAGAAGCATCCTATTCCCAGCCATCGCAACCATCTGTAATTTAATTACCACCGCCCCAGAAGTAATTAAATTTTAATTAGATTCGATTACACTCATAATCCATATTGATGTCAGACTGCTTTTGCACTGAACTCCGACGAAGCGATAACACAAATAACGTGCCCTTTAACTTCCTTATCTGGGCTCAATGCGGGATTTGCTTTGACAACTTGTAAGTGCGTAGTGTTCGTTCAAGTATTCGTGTTGGATTCTTATTTACCTGTTGGAATTTGTCGCGCTGCTTGGTAGATTTGTGATAAGATTAATCTTCTTGAATTCAAAAAGTGTTCACAGTAATGCTGTGAAGTTATTTTAATCAGCGAATACAGTGTCGCCGTCTGTTGGGGAGCATATTTCAAGGGTAAGATTAACAAATGTAAAGTTGCGATGTGGAGCATATTTTTGATTATATGAAAGTGAGGGTTGCTATTTTTTTGAGTAATCGTAGGTAGGTTTGAATGTTTCCTAACTACTTGAAAAACGTATGAAAGATTTCGTTTTCTCAAGAGGTGTTTGCCAGCTGACAGACCGTTGAAACTCAATGCTAAAGTTGGTTTTAAAATGGAAATAAGAGCTTTTTTAAGGTCTCCTGTGATGCGCATTGCAAAAAGGATGGAAGGAAGAGGAGGAATTGGCTTTTAGTGCGAGAAGATACGAAATAAACCTTTCAAACTTATCTAACAGAGATTAAGTTACGCAGACGGGAGAAGAAATGACCGAAGTTGGACTTTAGCGATGCAGAGCGTCGAAGAAACGCGATTCGTTCAGTGGTCGTCATTTTTGGCGAGGCGTTACTTTTCCGGATGCGTCTAGCATCGTCGCTTTCGGTAGTTTGTTTTTCTTTCTTTCTTAAGTGCGATCTCTTTCCAGACATCCATTTTAGGGTATTTTCGTCTGCTCCCAAGGTGTTTAAAATCGTCTTCATCTGGATGATGAGAAACCGTCGAAAGAGATCGGTAAAATGCGAAACGTGCATGCGACAAGTTGGTCGAAATTTGTGACGAATTGGGCAGCTATGAAGATGACGCGCATTTCCGCTTATAGGTTTTTTTCTTAGAGATAATGTCTCCGATAAAGTTCAGGAACTTACATAAAACGTAAGCTCCTTACAGAACTTACATAAAGCGACAAGTCTTAGTGAACGAGTGGAGACGTCTGAAGCCTCTTGGAGTCATCGCAGCTTAAAGATAGCAGAAGGTTTTGACGGGTTGTGTACAACGGCTTTCTCTAAACAGCGAATGTTTTCACATCTTGAGAAAGACGGCAGCAACAAACACACGCACGCACGATAATAAGGGATTGTCATCGGATCTTTTCTTATAGGATGAACCGAATTTTCAAGTGGCTATACTAACACGCAAGAGCTGATGAGAAAGATTGCGACTAAGCCATAAAAAAGCCAAACCTTGAACTAAACTTCAGCTAATATGTATTGAGAGTGTCTGCAACTAAAAGTCTTAAAATATCCATATGATGTCAAACAGTTATCTACTACACTCGACCCAATAATTATATACTAAACTACGTCCTGTCTTCAGATAGTTATGATTAACTGTTGCTAGATTAAAATAGTTTAACAAAATGAATCTATTCGCATTATTTGTTATTCACAAACTGTACGTACAGTGTATACGTGTTTGGATAAAATATCAAAATTATGGTAAAAATTTAAAAAAAAATTAAACATGAAAAAATATTGTTTACTATCGATAAAATTATACAGTTTAGTATAATTCAAAATTACTTAAAAAATTACTATAACAAATGTTATGTCTTTAATTGTAATGTCCAAGTATTTAAAGAGACGGAGTAAACACGATAAGCACTACGAACACTCGACTACTGGCGCAAACTGCATATAAACAACAATGGAACTGCGCGACGGACAGTGCCGCATTGCGCTAATAGCTCGCATCTCACTATGACATGCATATGCTTGCGCGCGTAGCAATATGACACTTCTAGCGTCCTCCTAAGTGCTACAAGATGGATGTTTATTATTTTTTATACAAAATAAGAGAACTGTATAGGATTGCTGATGATAAAATTAAATATTTCAAGCAAATATAACGAAATTAATAAATATATTTATATATCGAGAAAAATTGGGGGTGCTGCAGTTCCGCAGTGCCTATGCACGAGCCGCCCCTGCTGGCGTGTGTTGAAATTTTCCATCTTTAATCTCTAGAGAAGGATTTCTGGAATATTTAATTTTCAGTCCACTCACGCTGATCTTCTACTAAACTGAATTTTTATCAGATTCGTATTTAGTAAACACGGCAAGTGACGTCATAGGATGATCGTTGATTACTTGGTGAATGATATAATAAGATTCATATATTTGCTAAGCTCAAAACGAAACTCACCAGAACAAGTAGGAGACCTTTAAACATGATCGTTTTTAATATCTTGAGCTTGTCTATCCGTAAACCATTTTCCTCTGTGGTGACATTTAAACCACTTTTTACGCTTTGACCTTTGTATCATTTAAAAGTTTTCTGATGCTCATAACGAACGTGCTTTTCTTTTTTTAAATGCCGCCGTCAAAAACAAACAAAAGCGTCCGTGCGGGGATATGTCAGAAATCCAATCTCACCACACACTTCATGCAAATGCGCAAGAATAAATATTTAGTGAGAGCCCTCGAGGGAAGGTCTCTCTTTGCACTCTTTACTTAATAGAATAGTTGAAGGAACAATCTGAAGTAAGTCATTTGCATTTTCATTATGTCTCTTTCCGCTGTTATCCGTCCGGTAATCAAATCTCCGCTGATTTCATCTGACAAAGTCCGTACTTGAGATAGAGAAGAGGAAATATCATTTTGCGTCTTTTCTTTTTTAAATTTTTTTTTCGGTATTACATTTGATGGGAGTATTAATTAGCTACCACTCAAAGGCGTTGTGATGGGAAAAAGAAAAAACAAATTTCTTTCAGTTATTACGTATTTCATTGGCGCCACATTTTCTCTTTGTGCACACAAAGTGCTTATTACTTTTCTTTCTCTTTTTTTTCCATGAAAAAATCACTTTAATTTCGAGTATCTTTGTTGTTCATTCTTCACTGAAAGAACCTCCTGAGGTGAAGAATTGTAAAAGGAAAAAGTGAAAATCATAAATAATCTGTAAACTCCATTTGTACAAGAATTACTTGGCTTGAAGAGTGTGTTTTTATGATTATCATTGTTGAATTACAAAAAAGTCTAGTAAGAGGGAATCATTAAAATAATTTTAAACTGTAAAATTATTTTTACAGTTTAAAATTATTGCAGTTGTCGAAATTTTCATTGCATAAAATCATATTACGTTATAATGATGTAATTATGGAGACCTTTTGGAACAATAACGTTATTGACCATTTCAGGCTAACTTTCGCAAAATCGAAACACTTTTTCAGGCTAACATGGAAAAATGTTAGACATCTTTCCGGCTAATAGTAAAAATATTTAGACACCTATCAGGCCAACATAAAAATGTAAACACCTTTTCAGGCTAACATTAAAAAAATTTTAGACATCTTTCAGGCTAACAGTAAAAATTTTTAGACATCTATTATGCCAACATAAAAATGTAAACATCTTTTCAGGCTAACATCGAAAAATTTTAGACATCTTTCAGGCTAACAGTAAAAATGTTTAGACATCTATCAGGCCAACATAAAAAAGTAGACATCTTTCAGAGTAACATGGAAAGAATTTTAGACATCTTTTGAGGCTAAGGAAAATATTTAAATACCATTCAGGCTAACATAAAATTTGAAACAGGCTAACTTAGAAAAATGTAAAACAGGCTAACTTAGAAAAATGTAAAACAGACTAACAAGGAAAATGTAAAACACTTTCAGGCTAACTTTCAAAAAATGTGAAATTTTCAGGCAAACTTAGAAAATTTTAAAATTTTCAGACGACTGTTACAGGACATTACAGGGTAATTATTGTTTTACAGGCTAATAATTACTGGCTATTTAAATGACATCTTTTTATTCTTAGATATCATACTGTAGTTATGAGCAATATTACAGGCTAATCAAACTGAGATTCCACGCTAATTAAGTCGAATCTTGACTTTCAAGATAATTAAACTGATGTTAGATCCTTCAGAGTAATAAAATTGTGATTCTACTCATTAAACTAAATGTTTTGAACCTTACAATATTATTTCCTATTCTTTCCATCAAAATATATCTATGACTTCATATTGATATAAGAATTCTCAGGTTCTTTTTAACTCTAGTTCTGTGTTGTAAATGATCGTTTGGAAAAACACGGACACACACACTTAATCCGTGCTGTGGAAAATAGGAGTGGAATAACACGTGTTGTATGTTTGTCTGGTGGAGAAATATATCAAAGTGACCGCAAACTGTCAAAGGCAGAAGCTTCTGCAAATCATCGTTCGTATGGGTCGCATTCAAGGAAGTTTTTCATGTACGAAGCATGGAAAAAGTTCAAAAACTGAATATCAACATTTATATTTATATTCCGACTAAACCGACAGACAATCGGTTAAATGAATTGTAGAAGAATTAATGAACTTTAACGAAACCTGCATTTAAAGAGAGAGAAAAAGCAGTTTAGGTGAAAGGTGAAATTCAATCCAGCTCGGATCGACCTTCCGAAGTTGTCTCTAAAGTGACATCTTTTCGACATTCTTAGATATCGTACCGTTGCTATAAGTGAACAGTCTCTCGAGATCATTTAATTCGCCCAGTAATTGGGAAACTCGTTTATATGATCTGTTTAGAATTCAAGTCGTACGGACTCTCTCCCTCCTCAAGGTCGCTGAAGCAGGAAAAGCGATTATTTCATCCTTTCAGCAACTAACCACATTACCCACAAAGTAATGCGCTATTAGGGGGGGATCATTACTTTACAACTACGTTCTCGATTCATTTTTATTAGGAATGAAATGCTGAGAAATCTCCTTAACGAACTTCTCGTGCATTGATAATTGGATGTATTTATTTCACTAAGAAGCTCGTTACACACTTTTACTAACCGGTTTGGAGATTTGTTTCAATTAAGGAGTTTCGAAGAAGTCGTTTTCGATCATCAGGAAAAGACAAAGCAATTCGGACTTTGTTTCTTTTCACGGTCTTATATTTGCCTGAGTTGGGAAGGTCACCTTCAGAGAGTTAAATAATAGGAAAGCACAATTAACCGAGCATTTAACAGCTCACTGCGTTAGTGTACAATACTATATTGCGAAATATAACTTAGTATAATATAATGATTTTATAGCAAAGATTGATAATGGAGTACCAAGTGATATATATATATTATATATATATATTTAACGGAGGTTAATCAGTGTATTAATTATAGGCGAACACATGATCGCTCCATTGAGTGCAGAAGAGCACAGAAGCGAATGCGTATGTTCAAAGATAGCTGAACAAGTGTTACTGACGAAGAACATCCAAGATTGATGAGATAAATTTGATGGAACACAAAAGTTTATGCACTGCTGAACACTGAGGATAATTTCTGGATTATTCTCACAAGGAGAGTGTGATATCACCGACAGTGTTGTTGTTTTGAGCATTGAACCACTTGAATCCTAAAAGAGTTCTTTACGAGTAATTTGTTCATTTTCATTCCCAATATTTGCGGTTTTCTTTTACTATGCAAGCATTACTGGTATATCCTCTTAAGATATTTGTATTACGGTTGTTTTTAAACCAACATTTGGTTTAGAGATTATGCTCGAAGTGATTATTTGTACTGGAGAAAATGCGCATATATTTGATTGCGAGATTATTCAGTTCCATAAGCGTGGCTATCCTTGTTCAATCTTTTGCGATGATGCACTTTAATCGAGTCTCCCATTCAAAGTTATTTCGCCTTACAATAACACAACCACAGATATCTACTACTGTATAAAGAAAGATTTTAGGTGCCAGAGATAGAGTACTATTTTATTATACTCTGTCCAAAAAGAAACCGAACTTTTCGAAAATAGAAGTCACTCGTGTGGCAGCTGTTGTATCCTTTTGTTGTCGAACGTGGCAACCTTCATTAGTTTTGTGTCAACTGTTTATGACATTTGTTTCAATGGAAGCCTAGTTATAGTGTCAAGAGTGACAGTGTGCTTTGACGAACGGTCGGTCGTCACGATATTCATGCCGTACTCGACGAATTCTCGCTATCAATCGCTTCAAAACTTCGAGATAAAGCTCACCATTGACCGTTTGGCCAGGCGGAATGAATCCTTTGTGGATAATGCCCTTGGAATCGTAGAAACAAATCAGCATTGTCTTTGCTTTTGAATTCTCCAAGCGACTCTTTTTTTTTTCCGGATGCCCCTCTTCTGTTGGTCTCCATTCAGCACTCTGGCGCTTTTTTTCGGGCTCATACTCAAAACATCACGTTTTGTCACCGAAATGATCGTTTCAAGGACGTTGGAGTCCTTAAGAGGTTTTAATGAGGTCCTTGTAGTGTTCAATTCAACATTATTGGTCGTCGGTCAACTTGTAGGGAACAAATCGCGAGTTCAATTTACGAAGGCCCAAACTCTCGGTCAAAATGTTGCGCACAGTTGAGTTTGGAATCCCCAATTCATCTTCAATCAATCTTACGGACGATTTCCGTTTGAAATCACTCACTTTTTGGATGTTAACTTTGCTCAGTCCAGTTTTTGGACGGCCCGGTTTTTCGTCGTCCTCAAGCGTCTCCCGACCACTTTGAAATCGCTTAAACCACTCGTAAACTTGAGTACGAGATAAGCATTCATCACCGTATGCTTTTTGAAGCATTTGTTGCGTTTAGGTAAAACGTTTACCAAGTTTAACATAAAAGTCAATCGCAGCTCTCTGTTTGCAACTCATTTTCCGACCGTTCGTCAAAACACACTCTCACTCTTGGCACTATAACTCGGCTTCTAATGAAACAAATGTCATAAACAGTTGACACAACACTAATGAAGGTTGCCCTTTCGACAACAAAAATATACAACAAATCGCGCCACTAGGTGCTTCTATTTTCGAAAAGTTAGGTTTACTTTTGGACAGAGGGTGTATATATATATATATATATATATATATATATATATATATATATATATATTTTTTTTTTTTTTTTTTTTGAAATCGACAGAGACATTTCTGGTATCAGAGACAAATGGATACTACACAGCAAGTTGGTTTACCTTTCCTCAGTTGCACCCTTCAACTACTGTTATTTCTATGGTGTTGAAACAAAAAAACAATAATTAAAAATTTTAATCTGTTAATTTTCCGGAACGCTTGCATCTATCAATGATAGAACTCACTAATGTAGACTCCCCGATGTAACTGGCTAAACTACCATTCGTTCGAAAGTTATTATGTATCCCTCGCTTCTCAGACGGAAATCGAACCTACATCTATGTGCAAATATCATGACAGCTTCGCCGCAATTGCTCTACGGTACTTTTGTAATCGATGACGTATTGAATAAGAATTCAATAAGTAGTATCCGAGAAGACAGATCGCTGTTGTTTCTACTACTGACAGCATTATTCTTAATCGATTGTTAGGTTTCAGCTCGACATCTATTTTTAAAGAGGATTGAAGATGTTCGAATGATGGTGAGTGTGCGTGTGTGTGTTATGAATTACTTTACTTTTTTGGTGTCACATTCAGTGAGTAAATTTCAATGAGCGGAAAGATGTACAACTAGTTATCCGGGATAATAAGAAGCAAAGTTTTATTTATTTTATTTCTCTCTTTCTTTCAGCTGTCTTTCTTTCCTTTTAATGCTCAGTCGTTCGTTGCATACACTTTACTCAGCGTGTCTTCCATATATGTATGTAACTAGAGTCGGCTGACCTACGGCACCAGAAAGTGTCGTATCCATCACCAAGTGCGCCAGGAAGGGAATTATATTGCTCTGTGTAACAAATCCTGACTGGCAGCAGAAGACAGATGGCAGTTTCCTATTCCACAGAAGATCTATAATTTCACCTCACTATCGATTCATTCTCGAGAGATCGTAGGGGGAGAGTAGGTAGTCACTAGGGGGGCACGCGTATGTCCTTCTTTTCCATATTCAGAGTCTATGAATCTTAAGAAACTTGCATATCTTTCTTCGGCTGCGATTTTTGTGTTTTTTATAAAAAAAAAAGAAGACCTCAATCGGATATTCTTAAGGAAAGAAACTTTATTGCAGACATAAATCTGAGACCCTATTTGGCACCATGAGATATCTATTGATCATCTAATCTCTTATTTAAGTGCCTTTGGGGTCGTCATAGGAATGAGAGAATCTCTGGAAACGCTCACACGAAGACTTTTATGAATTTATAACGAGGCACATCTTCCTGTCCTGGTTTAGTTATGGGGGGGGGTGCCGGTTAGAATGCACGCATCCGTGCTAAACCACCTGCAAGCACGCGTAGAATAATTTAAATGGCAGATTTGTGGTCGCAGCACAACCCGTGATAAATTTGGCTTGCTATGAACTCTAAGGCGAGATATTTTCAGTTGAATTTCTTGGTAGTTCATTGCCTTAGCGAATATAAGGTTATTTTCTTAATAATCAGAACTTTCATTACTCACAGAAAGAGTAGTTCAGAGCGCTAATATACCGCTGATGTATTTTTATTTCAAAATAAAATTTGTAATATAAGTCGATTTTCTATGCACAATATTTGGAAGTAATATCGGTGTGCACTTTTTAATTTCTTATTTTCATTTTAATTTCTTTTAATTATATTTTAATTTTCTTGTTGTACGTTATCAAAGATACATTCCTAATAATATTAATAATAACGTACCTGCAAACCTCATTGTAATTCCGTATGTGATATTTTAAAGCCTGGATAGAGTTCGTAGTCATGACATTGTTTTTCAAAAAAAGAATCAATCATAACGCCCTCTAGCTGCCAAGCAGAAAACCCATTGTTAGTGCGAAAAGGTGAAATCGCACAAATCTGGCCTTTAAAAAGAAACCACAGCTAGCGGTACAAATACTCATGTTTAGACTTCCTACGTTTAATAGATAGACTCCTTTTGGTGGAGTTGCGGTAAGTAAAAGTTTTGCTATCCCGTTAACGTTAAAACTTACTCAAAGAAACTCCAAGGACAGAAATATTTCATCCAGAATAATTGCCTTGCATGCTGAGCAAATACGAAGCCTCTGTCCAATTTATTTCACTACCGAACAAGATGCCAAAGGCTTTAATTTCTTTTTAGTTCGACTGGCTATTATTTGTAGAGTTCGGAAGCGCGTGAGCAACTTTTTGTTGCTAATACAGTTTCAAAGAAAATGTTTTTCTTAGCTTTATTGCGAATTTTTTCCTCTCTTTCTTCATTGCAGAAAGATAAATTCTTTACTTTTATATATTGAAAGTAAAGAATTCCTTGGGGTTTGTACTTGGACGAATATTCATGTCACTTTTTCTCTGTCACTCGGCAAGGCTTTTTTTCTCCCTAATTTTCAGTTGAAATTATTATGAACATTTGAAAGAAATTTCGCTATGGATCGCTCGAATGGTTTTACAAGAACATGCATCGTGTATCAAAATACACTGCCAGTCGATTTTTATTGTCCCGATTTTTCCATTTTTAATATCTTACAGTCTACCAAAACGATGTATTTTTTTTTCTTTTTTATTCACCAGCTGCCGTTGCTCGATTTTTTTAAATAATGCGGAAATCCGTTTTTGTTTCTGTTCTTAGAAGCAAGTAGGGTGTTTTTATGTCTTGCGAAACGCACCTTAAAAATCAACACATTGGAGTAAAAAAAATGCAAGTTTTTCCCTTTGCTCTATTGTAGTTGAATTCAGAAAGTAAGTTTTGACATACTGTATAACGTCATTAACAACTAGAAAACTTCGATATGTGTACATTAAAAAACCTGAAAATGTAAACAATTAAAATCCTGAAAATATAAACAATGAAAAACCTGAAATGTAAACAATAACATTAGCACGTGTATGCAACAATGAAAATTGATTGGCAACTTAAATAGCAATCATTGTTTAGAAATCAACATCGCATTGTTGCAAAATATTTTGTTCAAGAAAGCAGACGAGAAATTAAAAAAAGAAAAGCAATTAATAGCACGTGTATGTAACAATGAAAATTAATTGGCAACTTAAATAGGAATCATTGTTTAGAAATTAACATCGTATTGTTGCAAAATATTTTGTTCCAGAAAGCAGACGAATCATTAAAAAAAGAAAAGCAATATTCGTAGCACGTTTATGCAACAATGAAAATTAATTGGCAACTTAAATAGCAATCATTGTTTAGAAATCACCATCGCATTGTAACAAAATATTTTGTTCCAGAAAGCAGACGAATCATTAAAAAAAGAAAAGCAATATTTGTAGCACGTGTATGCAACAATGAAAATTAATTGGCAACTTAAATAGCAATCATTGTTTAGAAATCAACATCGCATTGTAGCAAAATATTTTGTTCCAGAAAGCAGACGAAGCATTAAAAAAAGAAAAGCAATATTTGTTGAACAAACGATAGTTTCTAAAGGCTGCTAGTTTATAAATTGAAACTTAGTTAATTCATTATCATTGCCCTTATACCCGCAGAATCGGAAAGAAAGTTTAAATAACCACCACACGAGAATAAACGAAAGAATCTCTGTTTATCCTTTAATTTGTTTTTATTGCTAATCTAAGTAACATTTTTTTGGAATTCACTTTCGAAGTTTTCTAAACTAATACACCCAATCAAGCAAACTTGAAAAAGCGCACTTCCCTTTCTCCATTAAAGTAAGGTCATTATCAAATTACATACACGAAGGCCGATTTTAATGACACCAAACTGTAAATCTTTAATGATATTTAAAGAACATCAACACGAAGTTACTTAAGATCCTTGTGGGATCTCCAAGGCAGTGATTACGGTTAGTTACAAAAATTGAATCTGTATTTAATTATCATCTCTAAAACTAGCACTTCATTTAAACTTGAGAATTGAAATAGTATTTCGGTTTATGTTGAATTAATCAAAAATTCAGTTCGTGTAATTGAAACATAAATGGAATTTTCATAGTCAAAATCCCGTTAGGTTTAAATTGGTAAACAAATGAAAGAAAAATTCGATTTAATTCATTGAAATTCTTCTCGTTACATTACCATAACACTGTGGTTGTAAAGTTGTGCAGTTTTAAAAAATATATAAAGAATAAAAAGCGACTGATCGATGTAGCTTGCCATAAAACGCACACAAACTTCAGCGACCGGGCTCGTGCTAATCAGTCTCTAACAGAGGTGATTGGGTATTCTTTTCACGGAAACTCGTAAGGATATTTTTGGTTGAGTTGGTGTATTTTGATATTACTACAGTAAGCCAAATAATGTGTGTTACAGGTGGATGCGTTATTAGGGTGACTTGGTGGAAAAGAATTGCTTCGCGGATAATTCATCGCAGGAAAAATCATCGCAGAAAAAATTCGCTGAAAGCATTATTAGCTAGAAAATTGAAATCAGTTTTGGTTTAACACGTGTTATGTAAAGGTGTGTCATAGTTCATAGTAAATTGTATCTGAGAGATACCGCGACCTCCGATGTCACTATGGTATTGGTTTCGTTGTTGTTGTTGTTGTTTATTTGTTTCTTTTTTTTCAATAATTTCTAGATTGTAACTGAAAATAAATAAACCATCATGTATTATATTTGCAGTATTTTTTATTTTTTTTTAAAGTTCTATCTCATTTCAGCACATACTAGTAATCGATGTATCTCTCGGATACACGCGACCTAAGCTGCAATTTTTTCATTCGCGATCTCCGCAGGGTTAACCTCCCAACCAGCCAGGACGTATATATACATCCTACTTGTTTATCTTATAATTATAGTTTTTAATGCCAGCGCAAATAAGCGATCCCTTCATATTTCTTCACTTAAGATTGTACCACTCTGGAGAACAATGCCACTATCATTTCTTTTTTTTTTTTTTTTCTAATTATCTTAGTCGCCAATACATTTTATTTTCCCAGAACTTGATTGAAGATAATTTTTTTTGTCAAACAATTATTTTATAAATTCATAAAAATCCGAATCTTAAAATAAATACAGCCTCCATCTATTACAAATTGATTTCTTTATTTTTTTTATTCATAATCTTAGAAAATTAGTTCTCAGATTGCGTGAAGATTCGCTCTTTTACGATATTACCTTATAGATAACCATACGTAAATCTTGAATCATATAACATGATGTATAATATTTATAACGTAATCTGTAGTTCTTTGCTCTTCAACTTTCTTGGTGTCCTGGAATCGCTCATTACATATTAAAATGAACAGCTATTATAAAGTAAACTTGTACATATTTTCTGCTAATTTCGATATTATGCAGCAGTTTTGAAGTAGCTATTCTTTCCCTACAGTTTATCATTCGAAACATGCGTAGGTGCATGCGTCAAAATGAAATTTTATTTCCAAAATTTTCATAACAGAATTAAAATTGTATTTCGTCTTTGATGGCTTAATACCCCTCCCCCCCGCCTTCCAAAGTATCACACGCACAATAGTGCTTGGTAACATGTGTACACCTTCTTGTTATATGAATTCGTTATTTTTCCAAAGTAATTGTCCCAGATAACTTTTAATATTCCGATCTCATTTATATTATTTCCTGATAAATATAAATCATTCATTATTTCAATTAAGGGGATATTAAATCCCACATTGAAGCCTATTGGCTCTTTATATTTAAATAAATCATTCAATTTATGTTATATTGGGGAAATTAATGTTTAAAAAACAGTGTCATCATACAAAAACGATAATAGAATAAAATTTAAAAAAAAATTTCTTATATGGGAAATTTTTTTTCACATATATCCGCGATCAATTTTTCTCCGGGATGAATTGTCGGCGATGAACTGTGACACGCAAGAAATAATACGTATAGGATCACTGGGAAATTTCAATTAAAAAAAAAAGTAAAAAAAAATAAATAAAAATGCTGCACACACGGAAAAAACCATCTTGGGAAGTGGATTCAAAATTCGGTTTTGAATGCAAGTGCTTTTAAGCGAAGGTGAATTGCCGATCTGATACAAAGACGAGAGGGGGGGGGGTTCTTTCGGGAAAGTGAAATTTTTAATCCCTAAACATGTAAATCACTATACTAAGATATTCAGGATGTTTCCGTTTTTTTTTTTTTTTTTCAAATTCTAGAAGGCAGCACTTGCGGTCTATAGATTTTATCGATTTGTTCAAAATCGCGCGTTTCTTCACTAAAAGGTGACCTCTCAGGTTGTAAAGTTTTATGTTCGTAATCGTCTTTTGTTCTCAGACTCATAAAAATGGGATTAAACATATCGGCCTTTCTTTGTCCACCTTGTGCGCGCTATAAAGAGCACATAAACCCCTCGCGACTGAGCTCGTGTGTGGCTAAACACAGTAGCGAGACTCGAAATAATTTTCTGGGAATTGGAAAGATTGTTTTCATTCCTTGGGGTTGCCAACGGTAAATAAATTGTTTCTACTTCAAGCGGGTCTTCTTACAAATTGCAATGCTTGCAGATATTATTTACGACTTCGTTGACTTGCGCGTGTCATTTCTGTCCTATACGGTATGGCCATTGCATTATTCCATTTATAATAAGATCCATATTGTCTTTTGTAGTTTATTAGTCCATCGAGTCTTTGTTTAGTTGGACATTTTCACTTTCTTAGGCTAAAAAAAAAATCGTATCGTTCGAAAATGGTTCTGATTTTATTCGACAGATGGCGCTGGTGTTATCCTATTTCTTTCTAGAAATGTCAAGGGAAACTTGACGCATTTAAAAATTCGTTCACCGACTCTTTAAAAGTAGGTTTCGGTTGAATATTTTACAGGCGTCCGCTTTATACGCTGTTAGAAAGGATTCATGCGAAGCGGGCTGTAAAACTTCGGTCAACATTCGAGAATAAATCATCGGCAAGTGGTGCCATTCCTGTTGCATCTCTCACGCGTCAGTGAGAATCCCTTTTAATGACCCCCTACGGAAAAGAAATAAACATCTTTTTCTATATTTTGATAGACTTTCTTCCGACCTCTCTCCGCTTTGCCCCAGACGTTTGTTTTTTTTCCGTACTTGGTAATGTGTGCTTACGTAAATTTTAAAAAAAAAAAAAAAAAAGTATGGGAAATTATAGACGTCGTTATTTCGCTGGCGTTTCATTTCCGGCTGCCGAGTGACAAACACGGCACATATATATGACGAGAGACACCTCTTCACCTTCCTTTTTTTTTTTTTTGGTTCCGATGCTCACGAAGAATTTCGTTTGTATTTACGGGCGAAAACGAATACTCGGAGGTAGTGAGAGGATTTGGTTCGTGCTAAACGAAGCAGAAAGAAAATGCTGCGCGGAGTCACGTGACACCCCCCCCCCACTTCAATTTAGTGCGATGTTTTGAAGGAATACAAGGATTTTCTCATTAGCAACACGATGCCGTTTACGGTTTTTAATTTCGATCGCTCATTATAGCAATCCTCTTTTATTTTTAACTGGTTGGAGCTGCTGATATCTTTTGTGTCGTAAAGAGCGTGTTTGAACTACCCAAAAATACGATGCGATTGTCACTCATTCTCATAATTACAGTTTGGAATGGTTGTCATAACAACCAACTCGTGACTAAGCATGTAGTCATGGAGATGGAATTCTTGATTGACTGGATTCGTTCGTAGATGTTTGTGCTCTGCCAAAGTAACTAAAAGTATGATGCCAATTATCTGTTAGTCGCATGTAATTACGATCAGCGCAATAAACTGCACGATCACTATATTTACAAACCATAAATTGCTATTTATTGTAGATTAATACAGTGTGTTCTCTACTAAAATTCTATTTAAATTGACAGCAGACCTAAAACAACACAAGAAACAACTCTACAGTCCAAATTTGGTGGAAATGAGTGACCTACAAGGGTGTGTCTACGAGAAAGAGGAGTACAGAAACAAAAAGATGACACTTGGCTTAAGTGTCACCTCCCTAAACTCTTGATTATTATTTTCGTAGCGGCTATTAAGACACCACCAGTTTCTCAAGTATGAGGATTATTCGAATGATTGTCTTAGTTGAAAAACGTGTTCTTTTCCAAGATTACAATCGAGTGTTTACGGTCGATCGAACTATCGGCCGGACTGATTTGATAGATGAGTCAAAATACCAAAAGGCTTTTGTAGGCGATAGCGGAATGCGTTTGCTTCCATCGTACGCTCTCCCCCGTTTTCTATACCCAATGAACAATCAATAAACAGAAGTGGAATTCTAGGAGTTTTTCGATAAATAACCGCGGGCGAAAGTCATGGGCAAAGCCGAATATTTATACACATCGGGATGTACTGCATAGTAGCAAAACAGGCCCCAAATCTCTAATAGATAGGGAACATTTCAAACACGGCAGGTTAGATTACATGAAGCTTGCAACAGATATGTGGAATGTAATGTAATACAAAACACATCCGCACTCTATTTAATGTAGTCAGCTAAGAGTTTCAACAATTAAAAAGTAAATTTTGTAACCATGGTTGCTCCAACAATTAAAGTGTTGCGTCACAATTAGCATACTACGTCACAGTTGAGGTTTACGTTTTTCATCATTGTTGATGGTCAGCCTACAAATATAGCTATCAGAAACAAATAAAAAGTAATTTATAACTTAAATACTACCAATCACTTATATATTCGTATCATTCTTTAAGACTAGGGTTGGTTAAGTACATGGTGTAGCATTAAGAGGTTTATTCGGATGTTTTAATTTACATATAATCATCCACGCCCGATTCTGACGGGATTTGCCTTACAAGAATTGATTCTGTGGCGCATTAACTACAAAATCAATAGCGCAAAAATAACATTAATGAATCCAAAAGATAGAAAGAAGATAGAACATCCAGTTCACTAAAGATATCACTGTAAAAATATTCAATCAAAACGCATCTTTGGTCTAATTAACTCTATCGAAGCAATGCAAGCTTCCAAGCGGCTTCTCTCGTTACCGTATGATATATGGAAATAGCCCATAATTACACACACAGGTGTTTTCTAATTAATATCTTCCGTTATCTGCCTTAATGCATATATCAAGTGGGGTGTGTTTAATAAGGGGCATGTTTGTAAGTGCGATTTATAGTGATGCCAATCCTTTCCTTTCTTTGTGGGTTAATTTTCATGAGATAATTACATGCTTTGTTTCCCAAACTTCTGGATGAAAGGAGATAAAATAAGACTCTTCTACTTGTTAAGTAACTACGATGCTTGCAATAACAAGAAAATATATTTTCAGAAACTTCTTTCTTAATATAATACCGTAAAAGGTACCAGATCCGCTCTTACTTGCGCTTCCGATAAATACTTCCGACTTTATGTTAAATATTTTTTCCTTTAAAATTCAAACTATTTATTGTTAACAAACTGCTTCACGCATTATTGTTGCTTTTTTCATGTCACTTCCGCTTCCTGTTTTATCTTTCAAGAATATGTCTTGTTATGGGAACCATTGTTGTAATCAACAATAGTTCTGAGGCAAAACTTCGAAATAAAATATATTTACATGATTAAATATACTACAGACTGTATACGTAGATACAAAACACAAAAGCGCGATAAACTGGATTATTTCTATATATTTAGTCAATAATAAAAAAAAAAAAAAAACATTTTCAGGAAAAAAATCCATAAATATATGTGGGTTCGTGCCAGAGGACTGCGATAAATATTAGACTATATAAATGTGAGATAAAAGCCACTCTCAAAACATATATAAACAAACCATGACAGTCAGTGAAAAGAATAACGTTGAAAGCAATTACAAATGTTGTCTACGCCAAGGAGACAGGGTATTAGAAATTTACATCAAAACCAATTGGCTTAGTACTCGTCTCAAATTGCCGTCGCTTCTAACATAAAGAAAATTGGATACAACTTAAGAAGATTAATAAAAAAATAGCGGAAGGAGGATTTGAGTCAAAAATAAAAAAAATGGGGAAAAAAAGAAACAAAATTTGAAATCATGAAATAGTAGCAGCTATAAAAAGCTATCTACACGTGCAGAAACAAACATCAAAATCATCCGAATGTTGATAGAACAAGAAAAAGAAGAAAAAAAAAGAAAAAGTGAGCTTTCCTTACAAAAATATTGTAAGGAAAGCTCACTAAAATTCTTGGAGATTTATTAAGAATATTGAAAATTTCCATGGCCATCAAAATATTGCTTATAAATTAATGAAACCTTTGAATAAATCGGGAAAAGATGTTGCCAAAATTTCAGGAATCCGAAAAAAAGATGGATACATTACAAACAACTTTAAAATAATTCAAACCCTCAGTAAAAAAGAGGAAACTGGAAATCTTAATAACACACAAAGAGATTTATTGTAGATGATGGAATTCCAAGAAGCTTTATCTACAAAAAAAGTAGCAAGAACAAATAGAATCACAGCGTAGTTAATTACATCGAATGATGCCCATTTTAAGTCAGGTTTCCTGTTCAGGATGCGGAGTTATCTGCAGCATACGTGACGAAAGGACGAACAATAAAATACTATCAACGTTCATAGAAGTTGATATTATTAATTGAGAAGTTGAGAGAATTAATTTGCAGATCCACTTGGTATTTATAGGTCATGTAAAAGCCTTTGGAGCCACTATTCGTATAGACGATGACGTTTGCTTGGAAAGCCGTAGGGAGGAGGGGGGGGGTAGAATCCCGTATAGAATTTACAAGGGGTTTTCAGGTGAAGGTTAGTTAATCGACCTCGTATGGAAGTGGCAGAATTTTTCCCTCACGGAAACTCGAAGTATTTCATTGTCTATATATGACATGATAAGGAAGTGGAGATCTTTGGGAAATCAAGGAAACATTAGAATAATAAAGACGACTTTTTAGATGATCAATTAATCGTACAAAGATCAGAAGATTTTCAATCCAACATCATTTCAAACATCACTCTCCGCCACACTACGAGTTGCCCTTGCAGAACCTAATTGGAAGCACGCACGCTCAAAGCTCCCGTACATTTGCCTCCTGTTGGTCCATTTTGATAAGATTTAACTGTTCTGACAGTTGTTTCAAACTCATTGGGTTTCGTCAGAGACCAGACAGAAACCTTAGAGAGCAAAAAACTCTCAGTACGAAAGAACTCGAAGCGTCGGAGAGGTGTATTTTCCGTAAGCGAACTCTCGGTCGATGTCATGCTTACCCTTTATATCACGTGAGTAATGAATACAGCTTAAGAATTTCGAAAACTCAGATGACTCATTCTGAGGTGAATATCTCAAGAAAACTGAAAACGTAATTGAAAACCAAGAGCCTTCGTAGCTCAGTCGGTATAGACGAATCCCTTAGGTCGGAAAGCCCTGGGTTCGATTCCCGTCAGTAACATGAAGACCATTATCTGGTCTCTTTCCACTAAAGGTGAGTTAGCCGATCTAATATGGAGGTAGAGGGTTTTTCACTCGACAAATTGGGTTTTTCGTTCCTCATTACAGGCAAACTGGCCTCCTAATTCTTCATTAGGAGGGCTCAACCCCCCTCCAAATGGATGGGGGAGAACCAACAATATTCTTTGGTTCATAGAGTATTGTTGGTGTTGCCCTGGAGTTCCAGCAAACGTGAGGGCAATGCCAAAGAGTGATCGAAGTTAAATGTAGCTGGAAGAGTGGAAGAACGCACACACTACCCGCAATTCATTTAAGCATCAAAGCTTATATTTCTCATTAAGCAAGTGAATATTTTTATTAAGCCAACTTATTTTTAATATTTTGCCTCAATATATGCTTTCTTGATTAAAATATTTTGCCATTCATTGTCATAATTTCGCTTCCGATTTTTTAATGAAAATTTTCTCTTCTAAATGTCTCTGGAGGGAAGTTTGAGTTCTTTCCGCGTATGCAAGCTTTTAACTTTACTTCAACTTAGGAACGAAAACAAACACTCTTAGGAGAATAAGAATCATTTGAAACCATTTAATACACGAGAGATGGCCACGACCCATCTCCTATTCTTAGCAATTTAAAGCAACAAGTTACAGCTCCTCGTGCGCCAAAATCTATTCTAATCCCAATAGATGGTGAATTGGTGAGAACAACATTCTCCTTTGGATTCATGCCAACCAAGATTCATGACGGAGTCCAGAATCTATTATAACAAAGACCTGACTGCGTATCGCCGTTTCATCATTTGGACACCAATCCACTTACAGCAGAATTCCTTTCTGGGTTCAATCGGGAATTCATTCAGAAAGATTTCGTTAGCTTTTAAAAGTTTTGCAGATAAAAAAGAATGATAGAAAACGTTAATTTTTTTATCACTCTGTTGGATAATTTATTCCGTTTTTAAAAAAATAATTATTAAGGAAAAAATTCGCCTTAGTTGTAAGAAAACTAACTTCTTATCTTATCCTAACAACAACTTACTTAGCCTAGAAATAAAACGTGGATGGATGAAATTGTAACCACTCATGACATACGAACTGCATCGATCAGTTCTTGACGACTTTGGTTATCAAAGCTTTCGTGGCATTTAATCACAGTGCACGAGATCTGGTACTTTGTATTTGCAAAAATAAAATAGTTTTAATATGTTGTAGCGGCAAATCCGGGATCTCAAGAGTGATATATCAGAGTCTCTTCAAGTACAAACAAACATGATAGAGAAAGAGATGTAGTTATTTTTTAATTCCAATTCAACAACTATCTACCAATAATTGTCCGGACACTTTAGCAATTTACAATTGATACCTGCAGGCGAATCCTAATACGGGTCCACGTTTGGGTTTGATCACCTTCTGCACCTTTTGAGGGAGGCTTTCCATCAATGTGCGGCAAACATGAGGTGGAATTGTCTCCATTCCTCCATCCAAGAAGCACTGAGTTCAGTGACAGATCGAGGATGTGCTGTTCTGGCCCTCAATCGCCGTTACAATTCGTTTCACATATGTTTTATGAGGTTGAGGGCAGCCCCTGATTATCCCGCTGACATTATCATTGGTCCCTCCAAACCAGCTGAATGCACCCCACACCATTACTCCTCCACCACCGAACTTTACTGTGGGTACAACACACTGTGGTAACAAGCGTTCACCAGGCTGCCTTCCACACCCACACCCTGCCATCAGACTGGAAACAGGTGAACCTTGATTCATCGCTCCACTGTTTTTCCACTGGTCAATTATCCACTTCAAACGCTCTTTGCATCAGGCCAGACGATCCACCCTATTCGTTGTTGTGATGTTCGGCTTGTGTGCCGCTGCTCTTCCGTGAAACCAAAGTAAATGAACACTCTTTTCGTACAGTATTAGTGCTCACCATGGTGGTACCGGTGCTCCTCTGGAACTCATCACAGATGGTCTGTTCTGATTGTAGCCGGTTTTGCATACTACCTGTTTTAACATCCCCCTGTCCGTCATTCATTTTCGATGACCACCCTGGGAATTTTCCTGTACTAGCGATGCAAAGATGTCTCCATTTGTTGATCACATCGTCAACCGTTGATTTTGGCTGCTCCAGTTGAGGGGAATTGGCACGTATGGACATGCCACCAATGTGACAGCCCACGATGACACCTCTTTCAAAGTCGAAGTATTCAGATCATGTTGCCTTGTATTCAAGAGCTAATAATGAAATACTGCTTCCCACTATCTGTGTACACGGCTTTTATGTTATTAACAAACCGAGAATGTTCCATAATTTCAAATAACAGGGTGGATGGACAATTATTGGTAGATAGTGTATGTACTACTTCAGCAGAGAATTATTATACTCGATATGTACTAATATTCACTGTAGTCGTAGAGTGACGTAAAGCAAATATACTTCAGTTATGTCGGATAGTGGATGTTTAATCCTAACCTAATCTTAAATACATTATTTCAGACATTAAATATATTGTGTTAGGGTTAGGGACCACGAGATGGCGGCACATTTGAGCCGTCTCTCTTCACTGCGTACCGCTTAATTAATGATAGCTTTGGGCCATCTATCTCTGATTGGTACCAGTGGAGATTGAACTGCCCACTCAGTCTCCAAAAGTTAGATAGGGCTAAATGGCCTCGCCTACTCCCCGTATGCGGGAATAAAAGGCGTTAGCTGATTTTTTATTATTATTATTTTTTATTTTTAACCATCCATTTAATTCTTATCTTTGACCATATGGTGGACTGAATAAATGTTATTTCATTAAGTTGCTTTGATGCAAAAAGAAAAGTAAACAAACATGTTTCCTCATTCATTCTTGATGACTCTGGATTTGTTTTCTTCCGTGGAATGTGATGATGCTAAAGATAAAAATATAAATTACTCAAATTCAATGAATAAGCGAAAAACTTCGAAAATAGTTCAGTTTCAGGCAATAAGGAAGTTAAGTACTATTTATATAAATCCAATCAAAATTTCGCTTATAAATAGTTTCAGCTGTGATCACATGCAAACGACTTGCGCGGATCTGACAGAATGTAGTTCAAATATAAGAAATTCAAAACTCAAAGACTTAAGACGTTGTCATTTGCATCATAAATCCAAAAGAAAAGGCACGTGTCTTCTCTTACTTGTAAAGACCTCAGTTCAAATTCTGTGAAGATAGAAAGACCATTTATATAAGGACCATGACTTAGCGATCCAGCTTAATATAGTTGTTGAAGAACTGTTTATTCCTAAAAGCAGATAAACGTGGCTTGGAATATATAAGAAATATTCTACTGCACTTTTATGGATGGTTAAAAATGTTGAGGTAATCCCTTGTAAACGAAACACCTCTGACAACTTAAGTATCGGGAACGATCTTCCACACAGCAATGACAGGCTCAACCCCCTGGAATGGGGGAGACATGGCCATCTTTGTTAAGCATAACACAGTAACCGTAAATGTAGTCCTCCTAGAAGTATACTCCGTGTATACAACTCTCCAAACAAACAGTCTGGAAGCAAACTTAACTGAAATTCTAGACACAACCCGAGTAGTGCATGCCAGCAGCAAAAAGCTAGCGGATTTATCGTTCATTTCCAATGTGTGCTTAGCGATCAGGACTTGAACGCTAAGCACACAAAGCCTGGACAAGCAGAGCCAAAAACCGAAACAGTAGAACCCTCAATGTCGTTGCTACATTCAGGAATGGATGGCATGAAGCTAGGACCTCCAAAACCCACGTTTTACAGGGTGGCAGGACCCTGCTTTCCTTGATATGGCGATACTACAAACTATATTGCATCACTATAAGTGCAATGGACGACCTCACTGACCCAGGTTTACTTCAACTGGGCTCAAAATAAGAAAACATCCCAGATCGGCTCTCTGCTGTCAACTGTGCAAAATTAACGACCGCTCTACTAATCTATTGGCCCAGTTCCAACATCGACTCAAAGGAAAACAATTGATGACTCAATTTCGAGCTTGGAAAAGCAGATAACAACTGTATTAGCAGCTGTCACCGCGGATGTGCCATGCACGAACTTCGACTGACTTCCGGAACAGGTTAAAACTCTCATTCGTGAAAAGAACAGACCTAGGCGCCAATGCCACAAAACGCTAGCTGAAGAACATCGACATACGCTGAATAGGAGTACGATTGAAGTTCTATATGCGCTTTAAAACTATCGAAGTCAATAAAGCTTCAGTTCTTAAATTCTGGAAAAGGCCAAAACTTTATGCATCGATCGAAAACCTTTTCACAACTACACGTTCACCGTGGACTGATCAACGTGATATACAGAAAGCTGAAGCTTTTGCCGAAATCCTAGAGAAGTAGTATAGCCCAAACTACTTTTTCTTCTTATTATTTGGTGCATCGATCCGAAGATTGGTTAGTTATAGCAGCACATCATAACATCCTGTCCCGTGACCTTCCTTTTTATCTTTTCATAACTCTTAGCCCCAGTCAGCATCATTATGTTATTTATATATCAAATTCTTGGTCTGCCTCGTGGCCTCTTTCCTTCTACAGTCCCCCATGCCTCAAATGGTGTCCAATTATGTTTTTTCTTCTCTTATTGATGTGTTTCATTAATGACCGCTCTTCATGAACTATAATTAGAACTTCTTCATTACTTTTCTTTTCTGTCCAACTAATTTTCATCGTCTTTCTCCAGCATCAAAGTTCAAATGCCTCCAACTTTTTCACGTCTTGTTTTGATAGAGTCCAAGCCTCACAACCATACAATGCAATGCTCCATATGTATGTTTTCACTAACCTTTTTTTTTTTTTTTTGAACTGGATACTAAGTCCTTTACTGGTAAAAATGTTTCTTCTCTTGTAGAATACTTTTTCTGGTTAGGATTATTCGTGCCTTAATATCTGATTGGTTTCTTCCATCTTCTATGATAAGACTTCCAAGATATTTAAAAGAGGATACCTGTTGTATTAGATTATTATTTATTTCCAGGTTTATTTTCACTGGATTTTCTTTACTTGTAATTAATAGTTTGTTTTCTTATAACTAATTTTTAGGCTGTATCATCAAATCACCATAATCATCATTAAATTCCTGCCATGTACCTTCAAGGGGTGTACAGGATATGACAGTACTACATGAAAAAATTACATCATTACTAACTTCCTATCTACAATTTTCCTCCAAATCAGTCTGTTACTTGTCAAGACTCCAACATTATCAGATCTTATATTTCTATCTTCTGAGAAACGTTTTACTCTATCAATCCACTTATATCTTGGTCTTCCTCTGGGTCGTTTTGCTGCCAACCTGGCAGAGAACACTTGTTTTGCTAATCTTTCTTCGCCCATTCTGTTTAAGTGACCATACCACCTGAGATTAGCTCTGCTAATGCATTCCTGGATGCTGACAACGTCAAGTTCTTTCCTAATATCCTCGTTTTTAATATGATATTGCCATTGATGCCATCTGTTCACGCCTCTAATCTTTCTCAGGACTCTCATATCTGCGGTCTCTAGTCTTTGGTCAAGTGTTTTACTTCTGACCCAGCTCTCAGATCCATAAGTTAAAACTAGTTTAAACACTGTCTTGTATACAGCTAACTAATTTAGTGTTCCGACTAATTTCTCTCTTATTCCATATAAATTTATTCAATTGACTTCCCACCATACCAGCTTTGCTGATTCTGTTGTCTATTTCTATGTTTAATTTACCATCTTCAGTAAAAATCGTGCCTAAGTAGCTGAAATGTTTTACTTGTTCCACAGGTTCTCCATTCACAACACAGTTGACATTTTCAACAATTCTACCTATTTTCATTGTCTTTGTCTTTTTATTGCTGACCTTCATACCATATCTATTACAACAGTTATTCAATTTAGTCAGGGAATGCTGCAAACTTGTTGCGGATTTATTTAGAAGTATAACATCATCCGCATAAAGCAAAGAGCTGACATTAACATCTTCAATTCTGATATCATGTGTAATACCACTTTCCTTCATAATGTGATCCATATAGATAATGAATAACAGAGGGGATAATGTACATCCTTGTCTCACACCAGATTTAACATTAAACCATCTTCCTGTACTTCCTTCAATTCTAACTGCTGACTTACAACTCAAATAAAGATTAAGTATTGCTTGATATAATGTCCCATTGACACCATATAACTGCAGCGTATTGAATAGCTTCTCTCTTGGCACCTTGCCATATGCCTTTTACAGATCGACAAAACTTAAATACAGATCTTTGTTATATTCCCATGATTTATCCACTATTTGTCGTAAAGTGAAGATCTGAACCTGACAGCCTCTATTTGGCCTGAATCCAGCTTGTTCTTCACCAAGCTTTTCTTCCAGAATTCTTCTCAACCGTTTCTCAAGTATACTTGCATAGATCTTGCCAGGAACACTCAGTAGGGAAATACCTCTGTAATTCTCACATTCAGTTTTATTTCCCTTTTTATATATGGGTACTATGAGAGCTCTACTCCAATCAGCCGGAATTCGTCCCTCTGTCCAGGCTTTCTGAACTATGCAGTGCAGCCACTGTAAGACTTTTATACCACCATTCTTCAGCATTTCTGGTCGAATATCATCAACTCCAGCTGCCTTTTCACATTTCAAGCCTTTGATGGCATTTTCTACTTCACGTATGGATATGTATTCCTGACTGCATGCCTGGTCAGTGTTTTTTACCACTGTGCTGTCATCACTGCTTGTTTCATTTAGCAGTTTTCCAAAGTAATTGCTCCATACTTCGAGGATTTCTTTTTCTCCCATTTTCATGTCACCTTTATCATCTCTAACTCCTTACAGCACTCTTTCTCCCATTTCTAAGCTCCTTCAACAACCTCCAAAATATCTTACCACTTTCTTGATATTTATTTTCTATATTCTTGCCAAAGTCCTCCCATGATTTTTGTTTAGCTAGTTTTGCACCCTGTTTCGCTTTCTTACATTTGTCTCTGTATTCTCTAAGAGCTAAAGCTGACTTATTTGCCATGAACTTTTGATATGCTTTCTTCTTTTCCTTCACTACCTCTTTAACTTCCTATGTCCACCATGGAGTTCTGATTTTTCTATCCTTGCAGACAACTTCACCACATGCCTCTCTGGCTGAATCAATCAGGGTTTTCTTCAAGGCTTGCCACTGAATCTCCAAGGTTTGGTTCCTGTTCTCAAACTCTTTCATTTTTTCTTCAATAATCTTTGTGTATTTTTGTCTACAATTCACATCTGAGAGCTGTTCAAATTTTATTCACTTTAAAACTTTCTTACATGTTATTCTTTTCAATATGAAATTCAATTTTATCCTGCTCAAGACTAAATAGTGATCACTTCCAAATTTCAAATCCTCTGTACACTCTGGTGTCCTGCACCAGGAAGAAAACATCACTATCAACAATAACACAGTCAATGAGACTTTTCTTATTCCTTGCCTCTTCTTTCCATATGAATTTGTGCAAATTTTTATGTTGAAACATAGTATTAGTAATACCATGTTGCAACATAACATGGTATTAGTAATAACCAGTCCATGTCCTGAGCAGAAATCCAACAAGCATTTGCCATTATTATTAGCTTTGCTCTTTTCTCCAAATTTTCCCAAAACATTTTTGTATGTCTGACAATCATTTATTACTTTGCTATTTAGATCCCCAACAAGGACCAACTTTTCCTTTTTCATTGTGTCCGTTGCTTTCTCTAAATCTTCAAAAACTTCCTTAGTAACTTCTACCTTAACACTTCTACCTTAGTAAAACCTTCTGTGGGACCATAAGTACAAATAAGTCTCATTGTCCAGTTCCCATTCTGATATTTGCCCACATCACTCTACTTGAGACAACCTGCCATTCAAGAAGATTAGCCTTGTATTAAGTGTTGAATACTATGGCTACTCCTTCTTTTCCTTGATTGTCATTGCCTGAATATAACATTTTGTATTTATTTCTCAGAAAGACCTCGCCAGTTTTGGTCTTTTTTGTTTCAGTCACCCCTATTATGTTGATCTGGTACTTATCTAATTCCTCAGCTAGCTCCATTTCTTTTCCATGCAGGCTTCTTTTGTTGATAGTACCGTTGAGTTGGGGTGTGTTTTCAGATTTGTTCCAGTAGCTGACTTTTCGCTGTTCTCCCTGGTTCCCTAGCGAAAACAACGGGGGTCTAGTTTAACTGGGCGACCCCCCAGCAAGTATGAAATTTTGTCATGTTGTACCATCGTTTTGTATTTTGGTTTAAGCCAATAAGAATACAATTCGGTCGGCTAAATCCCAAATTTCCAGCCCATCCTCCGTTGGGTATCCAGGTAGATACCCAATAGGATGCACCACGAGAAGGTGAGGATTGGACATTAGGTCAGAAGGCCTGGTCGGTTTCTCCGCATTCCTTTAAAGGCTATCTGGAGGTCTCCTCTCAGTAATACAGCTTTGACCTTTTAGGCTGTATTGTGTGAAAATTTCTTCCATCTTTGTAGTCCAAACTTCCATCTTTGTAGTCCACGCGGATCTAAACGGCATCAGAAAAGCACATTCCTTGTTACTTTGTAGTCTAAAATGTGCAATTACAAAAATCTACACTCACCAAATTGAAGTATACGAAAGCACCAGTTGGGATCATACAAAATCATAAAATGCCTACCATATAACGCTGTAATGAGCACTGTTGCTATTATTAATGCAATATTAAGCTATCACTACTTCACAGCATGAGGAAAAATTGCAGACGTAATGTCAATTCCTAAACCAGGAAGGGCAGACCACCTTCTCCCAAACTATCAGGCAATCAGTCTGCCTTCTTAGTAGGAAAATAATTGAGAGAATAATACCAATAAGACTGCCAAAAATCACTAAACAATAAATCTCATTCTCGACGAAAAATTTGGATTCCTGGAGAACCACTCCAAAGAACAAGTTCTCAACGTCGTGGGAAACATCAGCGTAGGATTCAACTGGAAGCAGCACTCAGGGAAGACTTCCTGGACGTTGCCAAAACATTTAACAAATACAGCAAAATGTTTTTTTTTTTTCAAAATTTTAGAAGCCACGTTCCCTCTAGGATTGGTCAAGCGTACCAAATCCTACCTCAGTGATATTAAACTCCCAGCGAAGATGCAGAGAATCAGATCTGAATCACAACAGGTGTATCCGTGGGCTCCCTGTTATCGCCACTGCTCTTTTCCATTAAAGTGGCTGACATTACCACTTTGAAAAGCGAAGTAGTAACGTTTGGCACCCCTCATTCCATGGCCACCAGCAGCAGCGAAGTACTTGCGTACAATTAAATAAATGACTTCGCTTCAAGACTCATGTCGATCATGATTGCTCAAAAGAAAATAGAACTGTAAGACAGTTATACCTGTTAAGGAAACCGGCGTATTCGGGCAAACTACTCCTATACAGAATGCTGCTACGACAGTGCTTACGTATAACTCACCCCCCCCCCCCTCCGAGTTATACTGCATATTAAAACGTCAACAAACTACATATTATCCAAAATAAATGTTTAAGAATAGCGTTCAAGTGCCACGATTCGTAAGAAACGCACAGCTTCATCAATAAGCTGGTATCCTAAGATCAAATACCTACGCGAAAAGACTTCAAAATTCTTCGCAAATGCCGCCATCTTCACTGACCCAGTAATTGCCAAGCGGTAGACTCTAGCATGTCTATAAAACTGCGCCGAGCAGGTAGTTAAATAAATAAATAAACAGCCCACAACGGGCGAGCCACTCGCTCAACTGTCATTACCCATTTCTTTGTGGATCCGGCAAAGGGATAAGAGACCACAGGGCCAATCATTTTATCGTGCTAGAACAGTTATCAGGGATGGTTAAACAACCAATCAACTTTCGTGATTCGTCAGTAAGTTACTAGCGACAAAATAGAGGGGGGAAAACTACCTTAATGCCAGGATTTTTCCCAGAACGAGAGCTTGCAATTTGTATTCATTTGTGACAGTCTCACCCACAACTGTTTATAAAATAGTACCCTGACGGTACGGAGAGGGCTTTAGCATATTAAAGGAACTTCGTTTAATAGATCATATCAAATATAAAACTCTTTCAAGCCATTTCAATGAATACATTAAGTCCGCAGTTGAATTCGAATCCACTGGCTGTACAAGAGTGATCTGAAAAGTTCTCAGACTAACAATGACAAAACGAATTTATAATTTCACAATTATTTTTATTTTTCAACATAATCTTCCTTAAGACTAATACATTTATTCCAGCGATCCTCCAGCGCCACTGTCCCAACCCTGTAGTGGTTCTCAGTAAGATCTGCAGAATACCCCAAAATACAGCTGCAATCACCTCCTGATTCGAAGAAGAATGCTGACCAGCGAGGAAGAGTTTTAGTTTGGGGAAGAGATAAAAGTTGGAGGGAGCCAAATTTGGGGATTAGGGTGGATGTTACAACAATTCATAGTGCAGATCTTAATTTTCCCGTTGCCAAAACACCTTTGTGGGCAGGTGCATTGTCCTGATGAAAGATGAATTTTTTCTTCTGCAAACCGGGTATCTTCTCACGAATTTTTTCGTGAGAAAAGTTAAAAGTTAAACGTGAGTCTGGTTAAAAGATCTGAATAATATGGCCCAGTTATTGTTTTGCCCTTTTCAATATAATTAATAAACAAAATGCCTTTAGCATCCCAAAACACCGATGCCATGACCTTGTCTTCTTTGGCGCTGAACAACCGGCTTCTGTCCACTGTTTTGACTGCTGTTTGGCTTCTAGTGTGTAATGGTGAATCCAAGTCTCATCCATAGTAATAAATTGACGCACAAAATTAGTTTTATTCTTGTCAAAACGCTCCAAGTACTGTTCAGAGATTTTCATGCGAGTACGTTTTTGATCAGCGCAGCACCCATCTTGCGCAGAGCTTTATCATTTGCAATTTTTCATTCAAAATATATCCTACACGATATTTTGAAATGCCTATAGTCTCAGCAATTGCACTCACTTTGACTCGCCGGCCATCCAATACCATATCGTGCACTTGATCAATGATATCTGATGTTGTTACACTTTTAGGACGTCCTTCACGTGGATCATCTTCAAGGCTGGTACGGCCACGTTTAAACTCGGCAGCCCATTTCTTAATTGTCGAAAACGAAGGAGAAGAGTGCCCATAAACTATTATGAACTTCGAATGAATTTCTTTTAGCATTAAACCTTCTTTTACAAAGAATTTTATAACTGCACGATACCCAATTGTATCCATTTCAAGGGATACAGACAACACTTTTGCTTCAGACAGCTGTATAAAACAAACGACGTGATAGAATGACTTGCAATTTCAGGATGTTTATGACAGTTGTACCAACTTTGAAAAAAAAAAATCTTACCGATAGTGTTGTCATCTATGGTCAAGGCCGAGAACTTTTCAGACCACTCTCGTATGTTGGCAAGTACAGACACTCTGCATTCTGCCAGCATTGCTTGTAGATTAAAATCACTGTTTGACTTTCAAGCAACTATTCATGTGAAATATAAATTCCACTTATTGGTTCTTCAGTTCAGAACTTCCCTGCCCATGGTGGAATTCGAACCTCTGGTCTATTGGAAGATAAGTGGAAGAACCAACCATGTCCAGCCAATCGGTCACATTTAGAAATTATGTTATATTTGTTCGATAGATTTTAATTTTAGTTTCGATTTGAATATCTGTAATGCGAAAGTAGGCAAATCAAATAAAGAGTATGTATATTGAGGATATAATCTCAAAACAGGTTGTAGTTTTATATATTCTCTTCTAGAGGAAAACTCTACAACCTCAGTATGACTCTGATGAAATTGCCAGTTGACTAGCTAAATCTCCAACGATGACCAAGCCGCTGTTTACAAAGAACAGTTTTTTGAAATGCCCACATTTTCTTGTCTGTAATATTCTTTTTAACTTGGTCCCTCTTCTGGGACTAAAATTAATTTTTACAGTCGATCACCGATTGTTTTGGATTTCGGTATATTTTGAACAGTCTGTTACTGTGAGACAGTAGTGTGATCATATTTTAAAAAGCGATCCTGCAGCGTCTGAACTATAGGATCACACAGAAATTTTCGAGAGTGGACGACTTTCTCACACATACGATCCACTTTACGAATGTTACATAGTTGAAGTAGCAAGAAGAAGCAGAAAATGATAAATTTCTATAAATAAATATCAATAAAACCAGTGAAAAGCCGGTGTCATAAAAGCGTCTTTGTTTGAGCTATAAATAAAGTCATTTATCATCACGAAATAGTGAGATGTTGGTGGATAAAAGGAATATCTCATTGCTATATACACGGACCTCGTTTATATCAGGGAGAGAGAGAGAGAAAGAGAGAGAGAGAGAGAGAGAGAGAGAGAGAGAGAGAATGGAGAAATAAATCTAGTAGTGTAGGGAAATGTAAAAGCAAATTCGTTTTGCTGTTTTTAAGAACAACAGATTTGTCTTAAATTATTCGGAGCTCGTAAAGATGTTTGCTTGTCATGTAAAGATGTCTTCGGAAACTTGAGAAAGATATGAAAGATTTGCAAATTCTAAATATGGTAAATTGAATAGATTCAAGAAACTTATAGATCGTTTCTTATGTATTAATGTTTCATTAGCATTCCTTGAAATTCATGATGGAAAATAGATTGAGTCGATATTCAAATGTTGTCTTGAATAGCCAGGTAAAGGCGGCTTCTCGTGCTTCAGCCACACACACCTGATTCTATAACGCCCTCTTTTTATTTCCTTTAGAAGAAGCGAAGATCGATAACTGTTTAAATCTCCAGAATTTTTGCGTTTCTTGTCATGCTGTTAACCGAAAGTCGTATTTTCTTGTATCAGAAATGGAATTGGATGTCTTACGCAGTGGCAGAAAGAAAGTAATTTAATAAATTGTTATTCGTATGTCTCCTCGAGTCAGGTTAAAGAAATATTTGCAGTAACTGGATAAATAAAAGAGATGGTGGCTGTCTGCCGAAAATAGTCTGCAACCCAATTAAAGGACCATCTCATCTTGTTTCCGAGACGCAAATATCTTTTTGACGTCTTTGGGATTTTCGAATGTAAATTTTTCTTTTCAATTTTCTCCACTCAAAAACAGATGGGCGAAAAAGAACAGACAGTGGAAACCAAAGTAAAATGCCATAAGACAAAGCAGCAAATAACGGAAAGAAACTCATCTAGAAAGTCCCTTTAATTAGCGGTGAAATAAGAAGCGCAAAGGTAGCCTCAAAATAAAAATTGTTATCAAGACATTTTCGAATTTTCTTAACAAACTTCTTAATCCCAAACACAGCATGTTTGTAATTAACACTTTTCAAAGAACACTGTCGTAACATGTTTTATAGAAACTTCTTTGTTTGTTTAAGATCTCCAGACTTTAACGACAATTTTTCTTTTTTTTTTCGAAGTCATTTAGATAGCATTCTACAATTTTTCCTGTCTCTTTAATTGGGTTTATTCCTTTGAGGATCTAAAGCGTAACAAGAAGGACTCGCTTCGTATACTTCCTTTTGAATTTTCCTAAGATAATACATTACTTCCAGAACTCGGAACTTCCTCATGTTTCAAGAACGATACCTTCCATGATGAAAGCATTCGCTGTATAGCTTGTCTTTATACTTCTGACTCTTCTCAAGCCTCTATCATGAGAATTCGCGTTGTCGTAAGTTGATTAGATAAGAGCTCCAGTAGTAGCATCCCATCCTACACAGTTTTTGCAACGTAAACTTCGAACTACTGACCTGTTATAAAAGACACAATTACAATTATATGCGTGTATCAGACGGAGTACATAGCTTTGAAGTCAACTAACAGGAAATAAAAATATACAAAAATGCATTTCTATGGATTATGAAATCGTGGCATAAAATCTTTATGTGTTCCAACGACGACCTTAGTCTATAAGAACGGCACAAGACACAGATATCCTTTTATGTTGCTCTTGTAATCATCTAGGATAACCTTTTATAAATCTTTCAAATGAATATTCAGTTTATAGGTGGCAAAAGCCCTGAGTATCGTGTTACATTTAAGGCCCTGTGATAACTTCTTATTGTTGGGATAATGTTCTTAATAAAATACCACCAAATTATTATTAAGCAATACAAAGGAAGTGCCGGCATTTTTAAGTTTTACACAGCTTCCCTTATCTGTATCATATCGTTGCTATGGGTAGTGTGAGTTTAAGGAAGTTAGGCCCGATAACAGAATAAAAAAAAAGCAAGAAACGAGATAAGTCAAAGCTTACATGAAGTCTATAAATTGTGCTGTGGGTTGTCACTCGAAGCCATATTCAGAACAATGTTTGGGTATCTGACATTGATAGATTGAAGAACGGACCCGAGGTCACTGTTGCTACTTCGGTCTCATCTTGAGGAAGATAGCAGGAGTCGAAAAGTGATTAAGTTTTCCTTTGAAGTCAACTAAGAAAGTCGGGAAAAGGCCACAATAGCTCAACCAGTATGTTTCTAAGATCTTTAAGAAAGGATTGATTTTTATAGTTCCAGAGAGACGTACGAGAGATAAAAAAAAATAAATTGGTTTCATAAAAGAAAGAAAAGAGAGAGATTTATTGTTTTTTTCTTTTCGAAGAAACACTGAAAAAAAACAAAAACTGGGTCGTGTGCCAATGTAGACCCCAGCACTGGTATTACGTTCTCGTGTACATCCAGTTATATTATGATGTACTCAGAGTTATAGGATTTACTAGACATTTGTGCTTCTAGACTCATGAATAATTGAGGTTCTTAATGTTTTGGTTGAACTCATGCATTATGTATTAGTTTGGTCCGTTCACAAGTCAACAGCACCAAAACAATATAAACATACGAAACAGAAGCAACAACAAAATAGTCGGTTGTTTTGATTTACCGAATTGCTCATTGAGTATTTCATTTGTGATTAATTTAAAATGGAAAAAAACAAACTTGATGTTTAAAACAAGTCATTACACACAGACAAATTTATTCGTTCTGTAAGTTAAGTAACAAGCAGGTCATCTATTATGCAAATATTCGTGTTATTAAATGTTTTATTATTTATGATGAAAAATGGATTTGTCTACAAAGTGGTTGAATTCTTTTGCTAAACATAAGGTGATTATATTTTGCCAATAGCCATCCCACATCCTTAATGAGAAATTATTTAACGAAGCTGTGAGAATTAAAAATAATCAAATTATTCTCATGAATGACAAATCACCCGAGGATAGGAGTAGATCAAGCCAGCAAGTGAAGAAATTAATTACCTCTATAAATGTTCAAAAATACCTTTTATTTAGTTTTTAATTTGGTTATTAAAAGGAGTTCATGTGGTCATGCTCGTTGACTTTTCCCCTCCATAAACACCCACCCACAAACCGTTTTCTTTCTTTGTAATATCTAAGATTGCTTTTAAGAAAGTGTTGTCTGAAATATGGCATTCCTTACCCTTTGAATCTCGGGACTTTGTCGCTAAATAAACGCAACTGTCTTGAGTCATTACTTTCTCCGAACAAAAAAAGCCCAAAGATATTTCCACCTTCGATTAAACTTCTCCCGTCAGTGTTCCGCTCAAGCAATCGTAGCTTTTCACTTCCAATCTTACTTCCACCTTGAGAAATAAATAAGAACTGGGCACCGGAAAGAAATAAGATTACGTCTGTGTGTGTGTTTTGTCGGAAACAATTTGCTTTCAAAACTTCACCCACGTAATCATCCAATTAAGGGGGTCGTGAGGTGGGGGAGGGTTGGGAAAAGTCCACTCATTAACAAGTACTGCGAAGAACAGAAAACAAAGGATTGTTCCATTTAGGTCTTAGCAACATCCCTAAATCCCAAGTAATGAAGGTCTTTCCGTCTTATCGAATTTCTTTAGGGATATTGTTCTTCGGAAAAGACTTCGTGTTACAAAAAAGATTCAAGAGAGAGTGGATGCGGAGGACTTTGCAAAACACTTTAATTGTTTCGGTGGTCGCATGTCAAATGTAGTTTCGTCTCACACGAAGCGTTCGTTTTGTTAAACAATTAAATGCCCCGGAAATTCAGGAAGCCGAAAATATTTTAGGATGATGTACGACATCCTAAACATTGCGACTAAAAGTATTAAAATAGAGGAAAAAGCCATTTATTCCACTTTTTCCACGTGGATGATTCAAGTGTCGCTATAATCCTAAACAGCACATTTACGTAAAATAGGTGGAGATTTTTCTAACGCGTTTATTGAGTTTATCTTGACTTTTTTTTTACTTTATCTTTGTCAGTAGGATGGGCAACTTCTTGATGGTTTTTGAAAGTCAATGCTGCCGCTAGGAAATGACGTGTGGGAGCAACCACCTCGTTTTCTTTGCTTCGTGAGCCACGATAGATGGTCATCCATCCATCTTTTGAAAAATGGCAAACGTATTCGCATCGAACACATCCCATACCTTTCCGGTTGGCAACATCTTTATGAACTCGAGTGACGTGCAGGTGTGCCGCTGTCATGGTCAAGAAAGATGACAATTCACAAAGATAGGGCATTTCGGGGCTACAAGTGGGAATTTCGTGTTCTAAAGTAAGAAAATTAACAAAAAAAGAAGAAATGAAGAAAGAAAAACGACAGACACTTAAAATGTCGAACATTGTACCGTACGCAATATTTTCTTTTTATCTTCGAGTTTGCTTTCCTGGTTTTTCCAATGCAATTTCAGATGCCATTTTTCTTTGTTAGCCTCAATCGCATTATCGTAGAAAAATATTCTTTTATTTTATTTTTTATTTTTTTTGTTCTTTGATTACATTCTCTCTCTCTCTCTCTCTCTCTCTACTTTTAACCTCGCTTTTCATCATTGAGTTTCCTTATCATATTACACTCGTTCTCCTTTCTTTCACAAGACTCACTTTTCTTAATTTTCTTTCTTTCATCGTCTTCTCCATTTAAAATTCGCCTTTCCGAGCATTTTGTTCGACGCGCGATCATTTTGACTTCATAAATTGTGTGTTAACAAAGAAAGTGATGCCTTCATCCCATTAGGATCATTACTAAGTATTTTCCCGATAAAGAAAGATTACTTGAGGTTAGAACCATCTAGTTTATATACGTGGATCGTCTGTATTTAAGGAAGTACGTATCAAATTCACGCGCGTAAATCTTTCATCATTATAATGTTCTCGAGATGAATGTGTGAATTAACTTGGTAGCCGAACATTAAGCTCAATCTTGGCTCATTTATAGAAGCAGATAAGAGGGTTTGCAACATCCCTTGGGGTCCTTGATTACTGATGATGTAAAATAAAAATTCATTCTAAGATCAGATTGTTCCCTACCCCCCCTCCACTTTATTAGCAAATGGAAAAATGTCTTGCAAGAATTTGTGTAATATTTTAGGCAAGAGAACAGTTTCGATAAAATCCTCCAAAATGACAAAAAGCTGATGACTTCTATCGGTAAGTCACAACTCGATATTCTGTATACTGTGCAATTGAAATGCACAATATATATGTTCAACTAAAATTATAAAACTGTTGAACTCTGGTCAACTAAAATTATAAAATTCTCAACAATTTGTTGGGAATTTCCTTGGACTATTGTGTTATCCATCATTTGTAGCCAAAAAACTGACATCAAAATATTTGCAGTTTTTTTGCGTGTGTGCGGGGAGGGAGGTTTAAGTCAGAAAAACCAAAGAATATAACAACGCTTATGACTTTCCAAACAAGAATGGAGTCAAAATCATAATGACTTTCATTATACATCTGATAGCATAAGCGATATTTACTACCTTTTAACATCACGTACACACTTTCTTATGATGTATCATTTGTGGAAAACAAACATTCACGATAATAAATCATTCAATTATCATATTAGGCTAAGGAGATGATGTCTTATCCTTTCCTCATTTGGGCTTCGAGTTCTATATTGTCAACCAATTAGAAAAGTAAGAAATTCTGCCTTTTGATTGAAAGATGGTTTGCGTCTCATCTAGAAGGAGAGAAATCTTCATAGAGACTTTACAGATGAAGACTTACTCGGGTCTTATAACTAGGGAGGATGAGGAGGAGGAGTATTTTAACATCCCAGGAACTCTCGTGTTTCTTCGAGACAGACAAACGAAGTCACCGAAGAACAGAAGGAGATGATAAGCACACACCAGAGAGATTTATTGTAAGTAAACATAAAGTTCCACCTATCCCTGACACCACGTCATCACCTGCTCAACAACCTTTTCCTATAAAAGATTATCACTCAATGCCAACCCCCCCCCCCTCTTTTCCGCAGAAGACGCATCTCTTATGATTTTCTGCCAGTGAAGCTTAAATGACTCTACTGAAATTTAGTTTCTTAGTAAGATGTAAGTGTTTTCACGTTTGAGCGGCCTGTTGACCAACTGGGTAATATATCCATCTATCTTTCAACAGGCTGTAAATCTGAATCCCACTGTGGAAAGGATGTTCGTGAATGTCTTTAGTCGGGTCATTTTCATCACCCGGCGGAGGTCAACATTACTCTTCCCTTCACAAGCAACAGGAGAAGTGACCTAACGCACCTTTGTTGAATGCCTTCATAAGATATGTAATATCCTATCTTACGTTCATGTACCTTTTTAATGTTATAAACGAGATCAGCACTTTGACGTCATTGCAGGCTATTTGCGTTTATAAAACAGATTGCATAGAATAATAATCAACCTGATTGACAGCTGCTCTGCAATTCATTGCTTAGCAGTGTGCAAAAAATTATGAACAACTTGTAAGGTAAACTCAAATATAAAGACACGAGACTTGTTCATTTTTTTATGGAATTTAATTAAAATCAAATTTCCTTAATTTAATTTTAACATATCGTTTTATCCGCAAAAGGATCGAACTAAAAGGTCACCGTCCTGTTACTTTTGAACTTGAATAAAAATACAAAAATAAAAACAAACCTTGGTTTTGTAGGTTTTCTTGCTCAGTTTAAAAAGAGATTCGCGTATCAAATGCTAACACTTCATGGTCATAATTAGTCTCCTTTTAAACTGAACTAACTTAATTCAAATTCCATATTAAAAGTGGAACATACAGAAAAGAAAATTTCAAACTTTCATGACAACAATATGGATGTAACCATAACAACAACCAGTTTCGATTTTATGAAGTACCGCCATCTAGAGTGAATATAAGAAATTCAAGTGTTTTTTTTATTTGTACAATTATCGATTATTCATTAGCAAATTTTGTACTATTATTATATTTTCGCTTGCGTTTAGTTCAAATGCATCTTAGCATTTGCTGACACGTTGGTTAATAGAAATGGCTTCATTAATATATCCCCCCCCGTACTTCGTCATCAATCGATGATAATATTTTATTGGATTTAAGGCTCGTTCTGTCACTTTTAAATGGTTTATAATTAATACTGAAAATTAGATTTGCATATGGTAATTCAATGATTAAAATGTTTATGCAATATCACACGGATATCGGGTCTGGGAATATATTAATGACTTCGTGTGAAACCACGGATGTATTGCTACATTTAGTATATTATTTAGCTTGAGAACTACGCAGAATGCTAATTAAAATTAATTTTTTTTCCACACTACAATTAATGGATTTTAAAATTGCTCAATAAAACGGTTAATTTAAATCTGAATCTAAATGTCAACACAAATTTACATTTATATTACTTCATTATCGGAGATAACTAATTTGGTGGATAATCAGCATGCAATAATCACATTGGTGTATATGAAATGAAGTTTACTTACGTCATCATAAATGTATAGGTGGATATTGAGTTCGTTGAACTGTGGAGAACAGATTTTGGTTTCCACAGTATTAACATTTTTTCTTTCTACTCACTCCCCATGTATTTTAAAATATTTCTTGAGTTTTTCATGATACCTTAATTATAAAATGAATTGATTTCCTAGGTACTAATATTATATTTTGTCAGATATCGAAACGTTTTGGAATCTGAATGAGAATTTAGTAAGATTTCTTTGGAATCCGGGAAGAACTATGATACCCCTGCAAATCAGATATCTTCGACTATTTACATTTGCACTTTTAAATTTATTAAACGAATTATTTTCGCAGGTATTTCCAAGTGAGAATCCTATAAACTAATAATTTTCAAGAATATAATGTTTAAGAAATTTAAAGTTTTTCTCTTGATTATCAGTTCAAAAACACATAATTAAATAAAACATACTTCGGTTATTTTAATCTCAAACACAGACGATTGTGAATTTTATTTTATTTTAGCATTCTTTGCACAGAGAGAGAGAGAATCATTCTTGTCATCTTCTTTCGGGTTTTGTAAGAGTTGATAGAAAAATCCTTTTTTTTATATACACAAAAATAGGCGATTGAACTATATCAGTAAAATTTATTTGGTAAGAAGCGCCCTCTAGATTCCAATGAAATAATAAACTAAACTTGGTATTACTATTTTGGATTCTTATTGGAAACATCTTCATTTCAATAAAAATTTGATATTTAAGAGTGATCACTAGAAAAAAACAAAGCACAAATGTTTAGTATTAACTAAATATCGGGATTTTGTAAAGTACTTAAAAATACGAGAACAGTTTTTTCTTTTTATTTTAAATTTCGAAAGCGCAAAATGAACGAATTAGTATAACATTAATAAATATTCCAAATAATTTCAGAAACTGAAGGTTAAAAATTATCTGTAACCATTTCGTGTACAATTCAAAGGTTCCTACATAACGATACTCTTAGAACTTATATTAAACACACATGGTATGAATTCCGAGTAGAGCAACAGAAATATTGAAAGGACTTTTCACGAGAAGGTGTGAGCCATTTTCATACATACCGTAGTGGCGCTTGAGGTTTTCCATTTACGAAAATAGACAAAACCTGCCTCAGACCACATTCATAAGAAGGTAAATTACTGCTCTTACAATCCATTGGATATAATGAGTAAAAGAATAATGGATGAATAGGATGTAAATGCAGGATGTGAAACATGAAGTCACATTAAAAGTTTTTATAACAGATATTTTCAACATATTCTATTAATAATTATAAATATTGAGTTCGCTTGTTTTCATCGTCGATACAAAAGAACGCGTTAACAATTAATCTGTTGGCAAATATTATTTATGTGGCTTAAGGATCAATGGTGTTTTCTGAAAATCTAATTCAAGTGCTCCTTTTGATGTTTTTTTTCCCCAATTTAAAAGTAGTCCAAAATCATTTAGTCCACTCTGGTTTAAATAGCATTACTTTTAATGACACTTTTAATGTCGAAATTACCCGCTGTCGACATATGCTAAGAGTTGGTATTAGACGATACCATGAAATGCATTAGTAAATGATCAAACTACATTTAAGGGTCATTATCAGGTAGGCAAACTCGTATATTTAATATTCGTCATCGGGTGATCATAATAACTTTAACATTCATGATTAGATGACTATTATATCTATAACATTTATCATGAGATTATAGGAGGGTGGGCGGAAAAGTTTGGATAAACATCGAGAACAAAAATGATATCAAAGTAACTCTTCTTATATATCCTAAAAGAAAAAGAACAAATTATTACAATTTGATGAAACATGAGGGTTAAAGGGTTGTCAGATATGTTCGTTTTTGTAATTATATCAGTTACTTTATCATTTTTTATCATCAGTTTTGTTCATCAGACTTTTTCAGGCCTCCCCTCGCTCGTATAATATTTCTAGCATTGCTTTTTATGTAATCGGTATACTCAGGCAATGTTATGTTTAGTATTCATATAAGTAAATAAGTCCTAGCGGCTATGCGCTTCGCAAAGATATGCTTGGGGAAGGAGTGTCCTAGGTTCGATTCCCGTTGGTGATGACGCGAGGAGCTGAAGGATCTTCCTCAGCCATAGTCAAATTAGCCGGACGTGGACAATAGGTTTTTTTTCCCGATTTTATGGTGGGTTTTTCATCCTGTAAAGCAACCAGTCCGATGATTGATTGAGGTCCGATGATGAATAAACCCTCGACACCGCAAGGTAAAATAGGGGAAAAGGAAGATGCGATGAAATAAGTAAATGACATATGATGCTAAAGATAACAATAAAGACGGCTCCATTACAGTACAAGAAATAAAATGAATCATAAACAGAATTTCAGAGTTCTATCCTCTATTAAGGAATGCTACAGTGAGGTTTATACAGATGTGCGCATTAACAACATTATTGGATCACAGATATGAAAAATAGATTTGTAAAAAAGGACAGCGAATACTAAATAGCAGTAATTTACCCTTTGCCAGTCTAATGGGAGATTTTAATTACAATACATTGGACATCTATTCCCATTAAAAGCGTAATTGAAAAATAAAGATGGATAAAAGGCATAAAAATGGGAAAAGATTGGTAGAATTTGTTAAAGGCAGAGCATTCTACATAATGAATATTTTCTTCAGAGGAAAGGCGACTTAAACTCCTACATGGGAAAGTCCAAATAAAGAGCTATTTTATGCAATTGATAACGTTATAACGTGAAGAAAATATATCGTTGAAGACCTACAGATATAATAAAGAGTTTCAAAATAATTTCATTTCGTAAATTATTTTATTATTTCAAACAGATCTTTATAGATAAAAAGGGTGGAATTCTTTGAGCCTGGTAAAGCAACAAAGAAAACAATGATACGAGAAAATAAACAGTCGTACAACAAGCTTAGGGATCAGGCTTGCTTTAGAAGACAATAGCAGTTCAAAGGAACACTATACGAAAAACATATTGTTAGTACCTAATGATAAACAAGGAGTGCCAATTTTCAAGATAAGGAAGAGATCCCAAGAAAAATACAGAATTTCTGTGCTAAATTATGCGCCTCCTCATAAACTCAGAGCAAATGAAAAACACAAAAATCCAAAACACGGAAGAAACAAAAATGTAACGTTCTAAATGAAGGCCGTGGACGCCTTACGCCCTTGAATGAGGTAAAATTGAGATACTGATAGAAGTTTAGGAGGCAGGCAGGGAATTGTTATTATTCCGATGTTAACTCAACGTCTGTTTACCATCTGCCAGACACACCGAATCAATTTTCCGTTCTCCTATTCAATCCTTCTACTTCTGTTGTAATAGATTTCACGGTAATAATAAGAACACAGATGGTTAAGAAATTAACTATTTATTAACTTAGAAGCTAATATTTCGCTGGTATTATATCCAGCATCTTCAGAGCACACAACACAAGTTTGTTACAAAAGCAAGACAAACACAACCCGGTGTAACAGTGGGGCTAGTATAAGTAATTGCAGCGTGCAAAATAAGACTAAAGTCCTAATATGGCGCCATCTAGGTTTAAAAAAAAAATTAAAGTTTTGACATAGTAGTCCAAATGATAGTCTTAGAAAGTTTAAAAAATAAAATAATAAATAAATAAATAAAAAATAAAAGTAATAAATATTAATTTGGTCTTAAGATGACTGTCTCCCAAATCTTTGGTAGATTTATACAGCCATACTTGTTAAGGTTTGGAGTATGTTTTAAGGGCTCTGTTGATTCCAGGAACAACCTCTCTGACTTGTAAACGCTTCTGTGCATTACGTTTGTTTCTTTCCAATTGATCCTGTGTGCAGGGGTATCCAAAGCATGGTCTGCCAGACCTGACTTGCCATAGAGAAACTGTCGGATATATTTTTTGTGTTCACTGAGGCGAATGTCCACAGTTCTTCCTGTCTATCCGTAGTAGGCTTGATGGCAAGAACAGGGCACTTCATAGACTCCCTGGATGTGATAAAGGAGTGCATTTGTCCTTAGGTGAAAGGATGAGAGTTTCTAATTTTACATAAGGTTTTTGAATACTGAAATCTATTAGAACATGTCTGACGAACACATAAGCTTGTCCACGCGTATAAATATTCTTCTACTTCTGTGTTCATGTCCATGTAATAAGAAATTAATTGAAAAAAGCAAACGAATATAAAAACTTAAGCTTTAATCTTTATTGATTTTGAAAAGACTTTTGATTCATGTCGAAATTGACTATTCGAAAAGTCTTAAATATATATAAAGAAATGAAATATCTAGAAATTTAACTTCATCCATGAAATCAGGAAATTACGATTGAAATTTTCAATATAAAAGAATTACAAAGGCGATATAAGATCACCTAAACTATTTACTTAGAAATTAAAACTGTGGTTGTTTAGAATTTGGGCCAAAGCGATTAAGGTTATGAGGTCAGTGTATTGTGGCTGTTAATTGATTGTGTGCGCGTGTGTTTTCTGGTTGGTTTATCTAATTATGATGGATAAAAACCAGATTTTCTTGAAGGAAATTCCCCATATAATTATGAGACTGAGTAATCTCTTTTTTGTTAAAAAAAATAAACAAACTTATAAGCATTCATCGCGTCGTAGTGAATTCAAACCGAGGGCTTTCAAGTCAACCTTAGAAGAAGTATTTAAATTTCAAGCAAGGCTAGAATAACTAAAATAGTGAAAAACGGAAAAGAGGAGCTAAATCGCCTAAGACTTGATGCTTTGTGTTCTCCTTTTAGCCAAAATAACTTCGAGAAAGGATCAACAAACTAAATACAGAAGCCAAAAAGAAAGGATTAAATATAAAAATAGACAAAAATAATGTGAAATAAATAGGAATGAAACTAAATAAAGATGGGTAACCACGACATCGCTATAGTAACATCTTACGTTAGAACACATCTGAACAAGTACCTTCATTTCTTTCCCAACCTTCTTCCCCAACTCATACACGGTACTAATGTACTATAGGTTGATCTACCAACCTTTCGTGTATGGGCTCAACATAAACAAAATTGCATAATAAAGTATAACACACAAAAGAACGAACGAATTTTGGGAGGCTTTCCTTCTAGAAATGGAAAGAAAATGGCTGATCAATTGGAAATTGATATAACATGGATGTCTACGTCTGGCTTTCTCCCAAATCGTATTCAATTAATAAGTCAACTTTATTACAATAATCAAACTGCATTAATAATTGATAACACGTTTTGAGATTGGTTCTGTTTACAAAAAGGAGTAAATGTTGTATTTTATCTTCTGAACTCTCTGTAGTGAGGAGATCGTTAAGAGATCTCTGCATGATTGGACAGAGGCATGCTGAGTGGTTCTTCAAAAATTAGTAACTTAAGATATGCTGATGACATAATACCAATAACAGAAAATGAAAAGGACATATTATTCCTTGGAAGAATAAAATGGCATAGCTTGACATACGGATTTAAGATTAACTTCAGTAAAACAAAGTTCCTGTTCATTGGTTGAAATCATAACGGAAATGATTCAGCAGTGCTTACTAACAGAGGTAAAGTTGATCAGTTTATCTATCCGGACTCATTGCTGTCTGCCGACGGAAGTTATATGAAGGAAGTAAGAAGATGAATTGTAACAGGAAGATTCGCAAAAACTCAACTCACCAAGAGTTGGAAGAATAGAAAAATGAGATTCGATCTTTATGACTCAGGATCTTAGATATTGAACAAGGCATTTGTGAAGAAGATCAATGCTTTTTGAGATGTGGGAGAAGAATACTTCTAGAGAAGGATAATGCTTTAGAGTTCCTTGGACAGAGAAAAGAACCAATCAGAGCATCAGAGGCCAACTGAATCTTAAAATGAATCTCTGCATCATGGTGGAGAGACGAATTCTCATATATTTTGGAATGATTCCTGGTCGAATTCCTGCTTCAACTGGATTAAGTTTAGGGGATGCACTGAGAAAGACAGAAGAGAGAGACAAGTGGAAAAGACAAATACGTCGGATCACGAGGATTCAGTCATGGAGTGAGAGATTGACCAGGAATATTTTAGCAGTCATCATTAAATGGTCATGATATCTTTAACACGCATTTGAGGATCTTTATAATTTATATTTAGATAATCACAGGACTTTGGCATTCGTGAATAGATGATATTTACCATTGTTAATTAGAAAATCTCTAGTTTACATCTTCCTTAAGAAAGGTTATTTTACAACAGGAAACAAGAAACCAAATCTGCTAGGAGAAAACACGTAATTACAGATGAAATACTGGCCTCGTATCATCGGTTATTTTGGCCCTAATTCAAATAAATCAAATACCGATATCCCCGATGCTGTACGTCTAAGCATGAAGAATACGTTTTTAGAATATCTTCGATTAAAAAAAACAGAGGAACTGCTATTTTCTACATTGATAATCTTTGAACGAATTTGAAGGCTACATCACAATAGAGATCGATTTGTATTCCTGATTACTCGCATCATATTAACACTGCAAACGTTTTATAAATTAGACTCTAGAAGGCAAGCTAGCATGTTTGTTGCGTACCCGTATAGAATATTGCGTAAGGTTTAAGTATCTTTATGGCCACTGGATTCTGCAGTCCACGTTCCACTCTATCGAAGCAATATCAACATGCCATTTATTATGTCCACTAGAAAAACGTGGCAGCATAATTTCCGATCATAAATCTTTCTTCAGGTTATTAGAGATGTCAAATGTACCCGTACACTTAATGAAGGAAAACTGTGAGAGCTTCTGTAATAAAAAAGGAAGCTGATTGAAGCAGTTAGGCAGCTAATACGGAAGTGAAAAGCCGAACAAGAATGAATATTTATGTATTAATATAATGTCTTTGAAGTATCATTTATTTTATACAAGGGAAAATTAGATTGTCGTATTCAGGGGTTCTCCAAAAGCGTGATCTAATGTAGTGGAACAATTAACGTTAATTATTCTTAGATTTTATAAATTGACTTGAATTTCCATAATCGGGTTAACGTGACTGCTAAGACTACTTTTATTAACATTTGCAGGAAACATCGTTGATGGGATGGTGAACAAATTAAGCAGAAACAGTAGAAAACTGGAAGATATTAAATTGTGCTTAGTAAGTCCGCGTTTTCTTAGTAATTCAGAGTTTTTGTAAGGCAAGTTTATGCCCATTTAAACGACAAATGAGGAAGGGTCCATTCAGATAAGAGTAAGTCAGATACCTTTGGAAATTTTTTTTTTTTGGTTCTCAAGTCATACGTCAAGAATGAATCCCAGTAATCCCCATGACCTCACTTTACAGGGATTATTTGGATTATTTCGAAATGAAATATGTTTAGTGCTAGTCAATATTTCTGCGACTGCTGGCGTCCCTACAACTTTCCAATTAAAGCAAGAGCCATCGAATTTGAATTAAACCTATTTGCAATCGCAAATAAATGAAAAGTTAAGCATTTCATGAAACTTAATTTTTGTAAATATTTCTTTGTTTTTTCCCTTTATTCGGAAATTTTTAGACACTTTTTTTAATGAAATTTTAATAGCAAATGAATTTTAGCTTTAGAATTATAATGTTTTAGAATTTAAAATGAAAATAAAATATAGTTTAACGTAATTTAACTCTAAGTAAAATGCTGATCGATATCACCTACATTTTCGGTACTGACTTCTAGAATGGATGAATCTTACATATCTTCTTTTTTGTAATCTTGATCCTCTCAAAAGGATATTCAGATCGTATATTTTTAAGCTGGAAAATACGAAATACAGCATCCTATCGGATCATATATTCCAACTCCACACACACAGATAAATATGGCTAAGCTTATCAGTTTACTGAGGAAGATTATTCGGCCAGTTTCCCTTAATAAAATAGAAGGGGTCCCTCTTTTATTTTTGGCCAAAAGAAAAAACAACAACTAAATTTGCCATCGTAAAAGAGATAAATCCTCTAAAGTCTGGCTTTATACGAAACTTAATCTCTGAATGTAGATCAGCGACTGTTTTTAAAACTATGCGACTTTTTAAATCGAAAAATCCGTTTAGGATTTGAACTTTGAAGTATCAAAGGGATCAAGTCGAGTTGGCGTTTGAGTGAGTTTTCTTTCATTCCATTTCTTTTTTTTTTTTTTTTTAAATTCGATGCAATCATTTCGCAGCACACAGTTGAGCATTCTCTTGGAACGCAATTTCCACAGAAAGAGAAGGAATGAAGGAGATGAAAATAAAATTAAATTTACTCCTAATAACAGACCTAAACACGAAAAAGGCTTAACAGCAACTTTCTTCCAATCACTGTAACCCCGTAGTGATCTTGAAGAGGTCAGAATTCTCTACGAAAAGAAAACAAAAAGTCGAAGGACCGTAACAGCGAGACATTACCATTGATTTGGAAGCCCTACACAAAAGCATCGGTGCTCATTTTAAGAGTTTTATTTGTCGTGGCTATTATCCTCGGCTATCAGCACCGATTGTGCTGACACAGGTCTAGTTCAGCAGACCAAGAGATGGAATAACACACGTCATTTACTTGGAGAACGTCTAAATCACTTGTCACCTGCTTGTCTCTGATCTTTTTTACGTATCTCTTTCTTTTCTCTGTTTTATTTTTGGGATTTTGTTTTCTTTGTTGGAAAGATTTATGAAGCGAATCTTCACAGGAATTCTTCGATCCCCTTCTAGTTTGAAGGAGTATGTTTCTTGTTCTCATAATTTAATTCCTACTGGGAAGATGTAAGCAAATGATTTCACTCTTATAATATTAACGAAAATAATATTTAATATTATAAGAGTGAAATCGTTTCCTGAAACATTTTTCAGGAAAGAAAATTTAGTTCTTTGAAAAGTGTACTTTGGAAAAGTACACTTTGGAGAACCGATTACAAGACAGAATGAAGAGCTTCTTATTTAAGATGCCGCAGTACTTGGGTATAATAGCCCCGATACTCTTACTTATTTCAGATTCCATTAGCAACTGATACTTAAATATTCAGTCTTGAGGATTTCTCTTTCGAAGATGGAGATTAATTTCGGCGAATATGCCGTGCAATATTTAACAACTTAGACACGCTCCCACTTTCTCTTCTCTTACCACAATTGATGGATATTAAAATCTTACGGTGGAGCAAACTGATGGCATTTGTAAAACAGAGAGGAATTTCAATTAAAAGGAATCGATATTTATGTTTTTGCAAATGTGCGACATTTAAAAAAAAAGAGCTTGTTTAAAATGGAAATGAAGGAAACTCAGAATGTGTACATTTCTCTTTGGTCGGCAAAAGCTACAGACTTGAATTTCTTCATTCATATGTGGAACAGCTGTACAAAATATAATTACTTTCTTTTTTTTTTCAAATGAAAGGAGTTAGTCATTATCATCCAGTGTTGGAAAAAGATCAGAGATAACTTCTTCTCTGAAAAACAATTTTTTTTTTATCCAAACAAATAGACCAACCTTCCTGAGATCATTCAGTGAAGACAACCGTATGACTGTCTTTATTGGGAGCATTCAAAGATCATGCAACAAGTGTTTTGAGCAGGGGCAGCTCGTGCATAGGCACTGAGAAACTGCAGCACCCCCAATTTTCTCGAAATTTAAATATATTTATTAATTTATTTATATTTGCTTGTAATATTTAATTTTATCATCAACAATTCTACACACTTCTCTTATTTTGTATAAAAATAATAAAAATCCATCTTATAGCACTTAGGAGGGCGAAGGACGCTAGCAGCACTGTGTTTTCCACAGTGTCATATTGCTACACGCGCAAGCACATGCACGTCATAGTGAGATGCGAGCTATTAGCGTAATGCGGCACTGTCCGTCGCGCAGTTCCATGGTTGTTTATATGCAGTTTGCGCCAGTAGTCGAGTGTTCGTAGTGCTTATCGTGTTTACTCCGTCTCTTTAAATATTTGGACATTACAATTAAAGGATTTAATTGTAATGTCCAAAAATTGTAAATCCATTCCTTTAATGACAATTAAATGAATGGATTTTATTTTTAAGTAATTTCGAATTATACCAAACTGTATACTTTTATCGATAATAAACAATATTTTTTCATGTTTAATTTTTTTTTTAATTTTGAGCATAATTTTGATATTTTATCCAAACACGTATACACTGTAGCTACAGTGTGTACGTATATTTCGAAAGTTGCAGCATCCCCACGATTTCAACCCACGAGCCGCCACTGGTTTTGAGTGCAGAAGACCAGTTGCTCAACAGATGAAAGATCTCGGGTAGGTTTAAAAATAGAACCGGAATTTAAAGGGAAAAAATGTTGGAGATCCCGGACAATTAGGCGATGTAAGGTAGACAACCAGAAACCTAGGCGAGCGACTTATCAAAACTGTATAAACCAAATAGATGCCGAAACCAAACTTCTCCCTGAAGATTTCTTTTTCCTATACTCCCCTGAAAATGGATGAACGAAGTGAAACATAAGAGGGTGGCTGAAGCCATGAGACGATAAAGCTTTCCTCATATATTTTTGGAGCTTTGGTAATTCTCTTTTAAGACACCCGAGGCAGCCATCTCCAGTGCTGAATATACATAAAAACAAGATCTTTTAAATAAGAATTTATGTTTCAAATAACTGAGGCTTCGAGTTTCTAAATTCATTTCACAAAGAAAATCGCAAGGTGTAATAACATCAGATTATCTCGAGTACACAAACTGTTTATTAACGTATTCTCATTATACGAAAACTGGGTTATAAATTTGTTACTGTATTAAACGCACCTTTTGAAAATCATCCACGTTAGTTATCGTTTAAGATTTCCGAAATAAATGTTTTGTTTACTCCTTATGTTTCCTTTTTTTTGCTCAATTTTAAGGGAGAAACCCAGTATAATGTACCATTGGCAGATCTCTTTTTATCTTGCGTAAGCTTTTGTTACTAAAATTTCATAATTAAGGTTTAGAATGACTTATTCTATTGTTAAGTAGCTTAAACGTGAGCCTGTTTTCAGTAATTTCTTTTGTCAAGCAAATATTGACCAGCTACGACCTTGAGATAGAGCTAATAGAGGATTAGTAACCATAGCAACAACTAACGGAGTTCTTTTTACTCCACGGGAGTTGAACAAAGTTGAAAAGCAGCGAGAGATAAAAATAGGCTTCGTTCAGTTAACACGTTTAGCAAGAAGCCTCACTAGTGACACCTTAAACACGAGGAAAAAGGATATGCTATTTATTTCTTTATTTATTTTTTGTTAAACTACGTCCCAAATACACAAGAGTATATAAAATAAAATAAAGATTAATAAACGTGATAAAATATTTGTTGATTAACTGAAGCGAAAGATCAACATCACCTGATAGAAATAAGATTTCTTCTCCTTCATTCAGGTGTACAATTTCCATAGGTAGTTGGAGATAAAGAAATTGAGAATCTTCTGAATAATAACTCCGAGTTAATGCAAAGAGCAATGAATTAGTTCTCCTTTCATATAAAATTAAAGGTGGCAACGAAATAAAAATAAATTATTTACTGGAAAAAACTGTGAAGGTACCTGCAACTGTGGATTGTCTCAGTTGGTTTTTCAACAGTAAAATTTCTACTTTATATGCAGTTAAGCGGATATATAACTATTAGAAATAATTAAGTAATTAACTATATAACTTAAATAACCTAGTTAAGACTAACCAACTTAAATACCTAAATGTGTAGAAACGTTGCAATTGGAAATAACTTAATAGTTAAATAGAAATTTTACTGTTAGAAGTAGGTAACGAGTTTTTCTGTAGTTGACAAAGCGAATTGAAAGCAGTGGATAATCGTTATTATTATTATTATTATTATTATTATTATTATTATTATTATTATTATTATTATTATTATTATTATTATTATTTGACACCTCCAGGGAGTTCAAAGACTCATCGAGGAAGGGCACCTGCTCCACAACTCTGCCTCCTCAACCAACTGACCGCAACTACACCAGCGCCATCTACTGCCGACCACCACTACTAGTTATGGTGACTTATTTTTATTGGTCACTATGCATTAATCATTTCCGTGATTGATGAAAGAAGAGTGAAATTCAGATAGCCACTTTTAAGTAAGACTTCATTAATCAGATCCCACTTTTTAGCGCTGTTATTTCTAAAAAAAAAGCGATTTTTCATGATTTACTGTGCATGGTAAAAGTGTCACCCAATAGATGATAATATTCGGATTTGTCGAGTATATCGGAGTTAGTCATTCTGGGTTTCAAGATGTTCCTGATTATGGAGAAAAAAAGAAGACAGGAAATGCACCATTCTTAGTAAAAACGTCACTAATGAGGACGCCAGTGGATGAAATCAGATTGGGGATATCTGAAGGGGGGGGGAAGATGTCTGCCATGACAATAGTAAACGACGACGGAGAAGCCGCAGATAAATTGCAATGTGTGAAAGGCAGATCTCTGTGCAAAACCATCCACTGTGTGTCCTCGAACTTTCATCACCACCCAACCACAAAAGTTTCACGAAACTTTTCTATGGCTTGTATTGAGAAGTAGGTACTGATGACTAGGAGGAGATCTAGTCATTACTAATTGGTTGGTGAACCTCGTGAAGAAATTGAATGCTTATGAACTTCTCTATCATTTCAAGCGAAAGAGAAGTGAAAACATTAGAACGATAGTTTGATGGCAGGATTTATTATCTTTTTTTAATGAACCAAATGAAATATGCTTGCTTCCGTGTTGTAGATGATTTGTTTGACGAATATGAAGTAAGTTTAAAAACATATAACATGGGCGTTGATTGCGAAACGTAAATTGTTCACCGATGCAGAAATTGGATGCGAGACACTCACGGACGCACACGTTACATTTGTGTGTTTTAAGGCAGCAATACTTTCCAGATCGGAACGCCAGGAGATGGTGTCAGTTGCACTAGAGAGGCTGTGTCACATTATCAGCCAATTAGTGGGTTTTATTGCACACCTATGAGGTAATGACGTCCATTTCAGGGGGAAATAATTTATTTATTTAGGTAGGGTTTCATTAACTAATGCGTAACTTTCATCTTTAGGTTAATATGCTTTTAAGTTATTTTCCTTATAGTATTAAATTGATTTATTGACCCTGTAACTGTCCAGAGTTTCTAAGGTGGATTTTATATGCCTCCATTACATTAGCGAAAAACAGCAGCAGTCTGAAGGCTTCATGGAGACGAGCACTCACAGACTGTCTACTTCGTCGGAGAGAGCATTCAGCCATTTCGTAAGTATCCTCTTAAAACCACAGAAATTTCGTTATCCAATTATATCACATGTTCACTAATAAGAAGTAGACAAATAAGACAACTTCTAGCTGTTTTATTGACCTCCTTGGCCAAACGTTTTATTCTGGAACGGTAACTAAACAGATCAAACTAAGGTAAATGCTAATATTCAATATCTATTTCAGCTCATCCTGTTTTCTGCACTCTGTCAAGTTGCTCACCGACAGAAACGAACATTACAAAGAATACCTACTCTCTACACAGAGGAGATAACCAAGTTTCAAGGAAGAACACCACTATCAAAAACTAACTGAGATCCTTACGAAAAGACAGTCGTTGTGATAAAAGTCTAGCCTATATATTAATTCTCGAAGAATAAATACATTGTTCATTAATATGAAATGAATGACAACAGAAGTGCGCATCTTCTTCCTACTCTATGCAAATTTGTCATCTTTCCATGAAGTCTAATCCACAGTTGTAATCTTATTTCCCTGTTTATCCATGCTGATCGATTAGATGAAAACAAGCAGTAATACGAAGATTTGATATCATCAACAAGTATTAGTATGTGAGTCCTTCCGGAATCAATCTTAAGTTTCTTTAGTATGCGGCAAAGACAGAATGACAAACGTCTCTTTTCTTAATTCCTCTGAAATTTCTAATTCCTCATGAATAGAAAAATAAACTAGAGTATATTCAAATCCGTTACCTATAAAGATTTATTTCGGACACTTTCACTAAGCCGCTTTTGTAATGTTCTGAAAACTCCACTCGTACGAATTGCATCATTGGTTTTCTATCAGTAGTTTTAAATTAGTCTGCTTTCTTAGTCTTGGTACGATAATCTGAAAATCCTTGACTTATCTGGATATTTTTCTCGAAGTAAGTCTTAAGATGATGCGATTTATTTGAAATAACACACTTGATGGCTGCATTTGCAATTTGGATTGCGACTAATAGATAAATATAGCATCTACATGACGAAAGTTGGAAAACTTCTCCAGAATATTCTCTCTCTCTCTCTCTGACCTGCTAAGTTAACTCATGTTCTATAAGCAAATTCCAAAAGCAAATTCCTTCTAGAAATAGAGCCAGAACAAAAGACAAATAAAGTTTTCAGTTAGAAATGGAATCTTCCTCGGATGCAATAAGAGAAACTAGTGTCGGACCCTTTACTGGCGATAACTCTCTACCGCTAACTTTATTTTCTTCCCACAACACACTTTTGCTTCTTCCTTTTTACTGTCTGCAATTTTCCACGCAGTTTTTACTACCTCGGATATTTACAAGGAAATGTTTGACATTCAGTTGTCATGACAACTATGAAATGGATTACGTCTGTTTGAACACATGGCGGTTATCCAAGTATATATGAGAAAAGCCTAATACACGCGGGAATGTCACATTCTTTCCTAAATATAGTTCCGAAAAACACAAAAATGTTGTAATAATCCGAGTTAATTACATAGCATTATAACCCGTGACGCTAGCAGTGCAATCCAGATATTATTGTTGTTGTCGCTTACCTTCATAGGAAGATACTTTGATGTGCTTCTCTTTTGAAATGTTAATCAAGGAAGTCTTAAAAGGAAAGCTTAAAATATATAAAAATATAAATTCTGTGCGATATAGTTTATATAATTTTTCGATCTTTTGCATGTTTGCAGTTATTTGAAAAGTACATGGATAATGTAATAAATCATTTTTCCGACTAAAAAGACAAGCATTCTTTACATCACTTTTTACTAAGTACTAAAAGATTATAAAACTATAAACTACATTAATGAAAGAACCAAAAAATACCTGCTTCCACATTATTATTATAATTAAGCATCATAAGTTATGCAGCAGTAAACACGTTTGATCTTTAAGTAGGATAAAAACACTATTTTGCTTACCGTTTTAAGTTACCCCTTCAACATTAATTATACTTCACCGCTGAACACATCTTCATTACAAGAAGCTACATTACCGTAATATGTCAGAGAATTGAAACAAACTTGAACGAGTTCTTAATTAAATGGTTAGGATATTTGGAGACAAGAGTAGGATTTTTTTTTTAAAGTATAGTGACACTGAGGAAGTTTAAAAGAATAAACAGAAAGTAAAGGATCGCTATATTTTAGGCCTGTTTATAGTAATTCATTCTTTTATGGAAATATGTTAATAATTAAAAGAACAGCTGAATGAAACAATTACAAACCCGATGCATCTTTAAAATTTAATTAATACAAAATAACTAAAAAAAAACTAATAAAAATAGAAATACTTTCCAAGACATTTTAATGTTTTTTTTTTTTTTTTTTTGAAATGTTTGCAGTCGATTTCCATCACCGCTGAGGTTGAGTGCATCTTGTCTGCGTGCTAGATGAGTGTTCTCAATCCTAACTAGTATTCATTTGTATCTAATCATGTTACGGTCTATTTTTATGAGTTTTGGGATTAAAATGCAAATTTATTCCTGGAAGTAAAAAACCTACTTACCTGCTCCAAAGACTAATTCTGGAATCGACTAGAAAGAGAAAAAAAATCTATGAAATGTTCTTCTAGTCGTGGAAAGAATGAATCCTGACGCTTTGTGAACTGTGTCAGATTTAGAATAAACGTCATTGTAATTAACTATATTATGAAAAAGATTACTAACTTCTGCAGACCAATGTATTTATGGATAATACACGAAGGACGTCCAGAAAGTAAGTTCCGTTTTAAAATATTTTAACTGCAGCGCTGATCGCAATGGTGCGCATGCGTGCTGAGTTTGTTGATTCGTTAGAAAAGCGTTGGTGTCATTTTCAGACATTCTCGCAGTGCGTACGTTTCTTGGTGTGAGTTTATAATGTCGAAGAAAATCGAATCGCCCGCCGCATGTGAAAGTAGGTCAGTTTCTTGAATGCGAGGAACGTTAAAGCAGCTGAAATTTATCGGCAAATTATTGAGGTTTATGGAGAACACGCAATGAGGGATTCAATGGTTTGAAGATGGGTAAGGCCTTCGGCTGGAAGCAATTCCATCACCCCCCCCCCCCATATAGTCCTGACCTATCGCCAAGCGCCTTTCACCTGTTCAAGCATCTGAAATCTTTCCTTGGTGGCCAGCGGTTCTAAGACGATGACCAGGTCAAAGAAGCAGTCAATATGGTTTGCGTCACAGGCGGCAACCTTCTACAACGAAGATATACAACTCTTGGTGCCCCGTTTGCCTGAACAGTTGCGGAAGTTATGTAGAAAAGTAGCGAAAGATGTCCACTTTAATTCCCAATAAATTTTTTTTATAAGTATATTTTTGTTTCTCTGACACCCCATCGGAACTTACTTTCTGGACGTCCTTCGTATTTTAATAATTTCACAGGAGTGACCTGAAAAATTACACTTTTATAAGATATTAAATAAATCTTACGCACAAAAAAGATCAAAATCGGACGACCGGAGAAACGTTTTTAAACAAATTTATTGTTTACATCTATTTTACATATTTATAAATTAGCCTACAACTGTACAGTCCAAGCTCTTCACATAGTCACTATATTAAAACTATCTCCTATCTAATAGTTGCATTTAGAGGGCTAATGTAACCTTGTTGCCCTCTTTCGGTAGTAGCTGTCTTCCGGGCAATATTAGTCATCTTTTTTTCCCCTTAACTAATATTTCACATTAAAATTGGACAAAAATATTAATCGGATCTTAGATGGACGTGACAAGATGAACCAAAAAAATTGCAGGAGTGTCTCAACTCCATCACATACAAAGGACTGGTCATATAAACAGATCGTAAAGCGAGGAGTTTGTACAACTAGTTTCTCACAGAAGTTGCTTGGCACAAAATACAACAAACTCTTTTGGTTGAAGACGGATTGACACCCACTTCTGTGTAAAAAATGAGCGCTATTTTCTTATTAAATTCGCTTGTAGTTAATCAGGGAAATTTTAAACATTTAACGTATCAACATCATATAGATGAATAATAACATCCAGAGATATAAAATAAACATTGTCAGTATATTATATATATATATATATATTTATATATAGATCAGTGTTCGGGAAGTTAGCATTGTCCAGTTTGTGTATGGGTGTAAAAAGATCATGGGAGCCATCTATAGTCTTTGAGATAGGAATAATTTGAATTCCTGTATCTTCTTAACGATGTCATAGAAGTTCATAGGCAAGCACTGAAAATAAAATCAATAACATGCATTACTATGTGCTAACAGATTGATATAAATGTTGAATATATTTTCAACAAAAAATTAAAATAAGAAATAAATATTTTTTTTTTAAAACAAGCATTTCTTGAAGAAAGTACAGTGTGGTTTACAACTAACGTAAAGGCAGAAACTACTATTACTATGCATAGTAGAATTTCTGAAATTATCGTCATATGACATTGCATGAACTATGCGTTTAAGTTATTCAACAAGATGTGTTTCTATTGATTTAGCTCTCTCAGGTATTGCGATATAATTGGAGTCTACAATCGTATCCCCAAGTGGAAAAGAGCATTTTGCTTAACAGGAGAAAATATCAAATATTTACAAGGAACAATGCAAATATAAATCCTTATGTCATTCTCGGTAATAAAGCACTTGCGGTTATCTTAGTATAGAAACATGTGATATTCATGCTCGCATATTTGAAAAGATTAATACATTTGAAAAGCTCATGTAAATCAAACACTTTTGAAAAGGCTTTAATTCCAATGTTGCCTCCTGAGAACATCTTCTCACAGGAGGATGCAAGAGAAACGCGTTAAGGATAGAACTTCGATATTATAACATACTGACTTATTGTTTTCGTGAGGGAATTAGAGAACGCTATCTTGTAAAGAATGAGACATAATATATTGCCATCGGTTTATCTAAGTCTACAAATTCACTCTTCGCCTTGCGTATAATACACATCAGTTGTTTAACAAATTATATCAGAAACGCCAGTATCTGCTTACTATTTAATCCATAAACTTTCCATTCTTACCTTCTGCTCGGCTACATGATTTAGAGTGTGTGTAAAGCGAGTCGTCACCTTACCTGTCTGTAGGAAATTACTCATACCCTATGAAGATGGAGTCTGCCATATTACCGTCAAAGAGATATGTTGTGTTTCGGCTCAAAGTCATTGTATTCTTATGATGTTAGCTGGAAACAAAGATGGCATCAGCGGAAAACATGTGATGAAACATGAACGATTATTAATAATCGGAATAACGAAATAACAGAAATAATAAATCAGCACTTGACTTATGCATTTATTCTGGTTAAAGAGTGACCAGCTTTACATGGCTTCAGGTTGAAGAACTCGGGCAATATGCGGTACGATGCAAAAATCGTACAAGGCTTTCTCGTAACAATGGTGCCAACTATTGGTTTGTAGTGAGAATAAAAGCAAACGGAGAGCTGCTTGTTCACTGAATTTAGCTTCATCGTATGATAATATTTAGTCCTCCTATAAGGAATAACTGGCTTTGATATGAGGGTTGAGTTTGATTAGAATTAGCCTAAGCAGCTTCGGCTGTTAGTAGATTCTCCCTCCACCTTATCTACTTTGAGAGATGAAAAAAACCAAAGTTTCCGAGCGATTAAACTCTGTCTTCTCTATATATGGGACCAACCATCTCACTCTTGCCTAAAAGTCCTACAAACATTTTTCGTTTCTTACACAGGATTTGAATTTAAGCCTTTGAAACCGCAGGAAACATGTTATAATATCTTGACGGTTGCTAGGAACAGAGTGCTTGAAGGAAGCACGATGTTTCTCACTTTAATTGAAAGGTACGCTGTCGTCTCTAGAGGTTATCATGGCTAAGAATATCTGCATGCATTCCAAGATTTGCTAGTAAGCTGAAAAATAACTTGTACTAATTAATATCAGTAGTTAAATCTTCGTTAACAACAAGAGCTTTCACACACTCACTTTGTCTGAATTGCTTATTTGTGTTTTCTATATAAATAAGTCGCTGTTGTTATTTAGGATTACAGTCGATACCATTAAGGCTAAGAGATCAGTCTGTTAATTGTACATATTTTTCGGGCCAGCTTGCCTGTTTCCAGGAGCATAAATCCTTCCATTTTATCATATAGGGGATTAAAAATTTTAAATATGTGATTTTATTTTTATTGTAAAGAAAATCACGTATTTCGTGACCGGTTTATATAGAAAATAATATTTGCTCTATTTGTTTCTTTATATAAAACTCACAGGAAGAACTCTAGTGAAGATACGGACCTTGGAGGTAAAGGCGAATTTTTTTTCCGAAACAGTTATTTTACTTAACTCATATATGTAGCACTATTTTGCGACTGGAATGAGAATTGAACTCTAGGGAAGAAGGTGGCGCTATCGTCTGCTATACGTATTGAATTTGGTGCTGCTTTTAAAGCAGCATTTAGAGATATGTAGTTGCAATCCATCAGGTCACAAATCAATTATTGTTAATATTATCAACTACTGTAACTTAATACTATCTTAATTAACATCTAAAATGATTGTTGAATGCATCAATCATTAAATAATCATCTTACTAAATCATCTCTAGTTGATTAAAATCAATAAAGATACTTCGCTTTTGACTTCCTTTAAATGCTTACCAATGATGTAATCCGCTATGCAATGATGAGTTTGTCGACATAGAAAAGCGATCATGGACGAATTGGGTGGCTCTGGGGGTGCTTGCAGCCTAGACTGTGTTGTCATTGCAGCATTCGTTAAGTCACCGGTTTGGTTACAACATCAGTAACCACCGGCACCGAAATGGTATTCGGACGAATAAATAATTTATTTTCTATAACAAAGTAGTCACTAGGTGTCGCCGCAGTCGAAGTGTATAGGTGATTTTCTCATTTCTATCATCTGCATGATGCCGTTTTCCTGAGGAACTTCCATGGCAGCTGGAACATAAGTGGTCCCGGGAATGCATTTTGAACATTGTCGCTTCAGTGCTGGCCTCTGGCGGGAAGCTCTGCAACGAACAGCAAACCTCAACTCTTCGGCCATTTCTGCACACAGAGATTGCTGTACAGAACAAAATATAAAAGTCTGCATTTGATTATAGAGAAGACTAGCTCCGTTGTGTGCTATTTATAGTAATAACATTTAGATAAATAACACGATGTAACAATGAAAATCTAGAGACTATTTCTAATTTAGAAAATCTAATTTTCTAAATTAGAAAATTAGATTTTATTAGAAAATTTAATTTTTCTAATAAATTAGAAAAATTTATTAGAAATTTTTAAATAAATTTCTAATAAAATTTTCTAATAATAATAAAATTTTTAATTTTATTAGAAAATTTAATTTTTCCAGCAGATGAACAAAAAAATGGAAAATAAAAAGCACCGCCACAGAGGGACAAAAATTAAAAAGTACCAGAAGAATAAAAACATGGAAAATTGGCTGCAAAACAAAAGGAAAAATCACCAGTAGAAGGATAAAAATGGAAAACTTTCAGCAGAAGAATAAAATTAAAATATCATCAGCAGAACAAAAATGGAATTTTCTAGCCATAGAACAAGAATGGGAACTACTAACAGAAGAACAAAAGATGAAAAATAAAATCACGAGTAGAAGAATAAAAATGGAGAACTACCAGAAAAAAGAACAAAAAATTGGAAACTCGCCATCATTAAAAAATAGAAAATGAAAATCAACAGTAGACAAAAATGGAAAATGAAAATCAATAGCAAATGGACAAAAATGGAAAATTGTCAGTAGAACAAAAAATGAAACATAAAAATCACGAACCGAAGGATAAAAATGGAGAACTACCAGAACAAAAAGAATAAAAAATTGATCGCCATCTTAATGAAAAATAGAATATGAAAATCAACAGCAGAAAAAAAAGAAAAATGAAAATCAAAGCGGATGGACAAAAATGGAAAATTCTCAGAAGAACAAAAAACAAAAATCACTATCAGAAAAAATCGCTAGTAGAAAAAAATAAAACTTTTGATTTAATAAAATCAAAACAAAAAATTCAAAATCAAAATCATCCTCCGAAGGATAAATGGAAAATTCCCAGAACAAAAATTGGAAAATAAAAATCATTAGAAGAACAAATATAAAATTATTCAAATAGCAAACTATCAAAAGAATAGAAAAGAGCAATAGAAATTCCTATTTGTAACGAAAAAGTAACAAGGAAGGCCCTAAAATTATAATAATTTTGACTTCCTGTTTCAAAATAAATAGCAGACTGTTAAATTAAAATATTAAAAACTATTCTGACTTTATTCTAGATGCAAAGAATGGTTTTAGAAAAGGACGATGTATAGATCCAGCGTTATATCTAAAGTTAATAATGAAAACAAAAAGGTGAGGGCACAATCCATAAACACGTTTATTTATTGGCTTTGAAAAAGAATTCGATAAGGGAAAAATAAACATTTTATTTAATATATTCAAGGACAAATGCCAAATAGCAATTTGTGAGCTATTAGACGATATATAAAGAATATAAAATACAAATACGACTGAGCTCTAAACTATAAGTTTAAGTCAAGATCTGATTATAACAATTGTGGATCCAGTCCATTTTATTTTAGCTTCTAACAACACTTGGGAGTGAAATTTGTACAGTAAAACAAAACCTGGAGCTAGGTTTAATAGTAGCTGAAATGAAATATGTATATTTGAAAAAAAGTAAGAAATCTCAACTCAAATGAATGGAGCATATTAAACAAATGAAAATAGAAAGATTGTCCACACAAGTACTTCAATATAAACTATCTAGAGCAGGGCTTCCATTAAAGAGACATTGATGGCTGCTGAGGCTAGAATAGGTCATAAATAAGCATAAGTATTCGAAAAGCATGTGATGGTAGTAACGATGCATCTGGTTTACTAAACAAATTAATACTAATAATTTCAAACGTCCAGCCGAAAGACAATCTATTGACTCATGTTCTTCCACATGTTTCAAGGATATCCTCAGAAAAAATCTAATGGTGACAAAATTGTGTTTAAATATCCGAGAGCATCGATTATATTTTTAATGCAAGTCTGAGATTCAGACACTTGAGGAGCACAACGTGCTAAGTAATTTTATAAACACGCACAGATTAAAAGACCCTGAGATGACACACATGTGGATTATTTTATTGGTTTCAAAAGTTTGCATTGTGTGTATGATGGATGACCAAAGAAACCGAGATCATCCATTAGCAAAGGTATTATTTGACGAAGAGACATTTCGCGAAGGATTAAGAGTTGAATCCTGTATATCTATTGTGTCCCGTTTTTGATAAAGATGGATGACTTGTGTGACACAAGATCAATAAATATTACCCTGATGACCTATAGCAGGTGGGTTTGGGAAGACAAAAGAGAAGTGGGTCTTATAGTTTGAAAGAAACTGAATGTTGGTTCAGAATGATGGGTTATGAATCTGTCCAAGGAGTGGACACTGCAAATCCATCAGCTGTTACACGTAGTCATATAACCGAAGAAAATATTTGTGCGTTGTTTCAGTACACCATAACAACTGTGATTATGAGGAAAGCAGTTTGTTTGTGTGTGATTAACATTATTGACATTATTAACACACTTAATCATCCATGCCTCGATGTTTAAGTGTACTAAAAAGCTTTTAAAATATTTATGGATTTTCTATTTGATTAATCATGACATTTAAATTCCAATTATCGCATTGCATTTGTGATTTTCTAAACGATACCTTCAGTTAGCATTGACTAAGACGTTTTATTTTCTCTAATAAATGATATTATTCATAGAATGGATGCTACTTTGAAACAATATTAATAATGTTTTTGACCAACGTAACAATTTCAATAAAAAACACAAGAATTAATTATTATATAAATGGAAGTTGATTCGTATTAATACTCTGGTTTGTGTCATTAAGAGAAAGATGCAATTTAACTACTCCCTTAAGAGCTTTTAAGAGAAATAAACGCAGCAGCTTATAAGGGGATGTAAACAAAGTATGTTCGTTATCCCGGCTGCAGTTTGAAACATTGTCATCTGATCATTTCATAGGCTTTTATTATTTTTTGTTTCTTTCCATGCCCATTTTCCTTTAGGTCTTTTCTTATATGTTTCATTCTAATGTGTGTGTGTGGGGGGGGGGGTGTTCATCTTTTCATCAATGACAAGTCTGCTGGAAAAATTATTAGTAATAGTTTACTAACTAGAGCTGTGGAAAAGTACTCTGCTTCATAATATGTTTATGCCACCAAGAAAGCTCTTTAGGTCCCTTGTCTCTATCCAAATGGGTAGTGGATGCTGTTGGAAAGCTACTCCTCTAGAGTACCATCGCTTCAGTCGAAATCTTTCTTATTCCGGTTCCTCAGTATTGACCCCTCGAAACAAGCAAATTCGCTCACCACGTGTATAAGTCTATCGGCATAGTCATTAAATATTGACGTGTTTGTAAAGTTTCAATTATTGCAATAATTATAATAGATTTAATTTTTATTATTCTATGCAATGCTCATTAGATTATTTTTCTCCCATGTATGCGTCTTATCACATGACTAAAATACATCGTTATTATAAATTTTGTTCAGTTTCATTAAGAAAGGGAAAAAATAAATGCCTTACCCTAGCAGTCTGAGCATTTTTCCTTGAGTTCCAGCAAAATTCTAAAACCGCAGTGAGTATGGCAAAAGCTAAACCGCAGAGAAGAACTACAAACACTCCCCCTATATTGTCCACACCTAAAGCATTTGCCTTTCCGTCTTTATTTTTATCGTCCCTCGAGCACGAGATTCCTGGACTCTTCCACCACTTGTTATAAAGCATTTGGATTACCCCCTTCTCCTGGAGATCCAGAATTGCCAACGAGATCTTGTCTCTCCATGGAGAACCTACAGGGAATAAAGTAACCATGACTACCGGAAAGGCTTACTTTAAGATGAAGCAGTTGGCTACAGAGATTAAGAAGTTTGATTAATGATTACTAATTAGCTTCCGGATAAGTCTCGTGTGTGATCAATCCTGGTGGGGATGAAAAGTTATCAGACACGGGGTACATGAAAAGAGTTATAAGAGAGAGAAAGAGATTAGCTATGTTAAGCCGATTAAAACGTTGCTGTAAATCCTTCAAATTAATTATTGGATTCGATAAGAGATTTAATCAAGCAAATATTACACTCTAATCGTGTCGGCGTTAAGTCTAGCAACTCATCATCACAGCAATCTGATCAGTGAAGCGTTGAACAAATTTGCAAGAAAAGTCAATTTTATTTGAAATCCACCTGTCGGTGTTTGATAGGAAAAATGCTAAAAGAACACATTCTTAAGTAGATCTCAATCACGAACGTATACACCCTCTGTCCAAAAAGAAACCGAACTTTTCGAAAATAGACGAAACTAGTGGCGCGACTTGTTGAATCCTTTTGTTGTCGAAAGCGGCAACCTTCATTAGTGTTGCGCCAACTGTTTATGACATTTGTTTCATTAGAAGCTGAGTTATAGTGCCAAGAGTAACAGTGTGTTTTGACGAGCGGTCGGAAAATGAGTTTCAAACAGAGAGCTGCGATTGACTTTTGTGTTAAACTCTTCGTAAAAGCTTTACCTAAACGCATCAAATGATTCAAAAAGCATACGGTGATGAATGCTTATCCCGAACTCAAGTTTACATGTAGTTGAAGCGATTTCAAAGTGGTCGTGAGACGCTTGAGGACGACGAAACGCCGGGCCGTCTAAAAACTAGACTGAGCAAAGTTAACGTCGAAACAGTGCGTGGTTTCATCAAAGAAAATCCGATATCGTCCGTGAGATTGATTAAAGATGAATTGGGGATTCCAAAATCAACTGTGCACAACATTTTGACCGAGAGTTTGGGCCTTCGTAAATTGAATTCGCGATTTGTTCCCCATAAGTTGACCGACGTCCAAAAAATCTATCGAATTGAACACTGCAAGGACCTCATTAAAACCGCTCGCAAGGACTCAAACGTCCTTGAAACGATCGTTACTGGTGACGAAACGTAGTGTTTTGAGTATGAGCCCGAATCAAAGCGCTAGAGTGCTAAGTGGAGACTACCAGAAGAGGGAAATCCGAAAAAAAGTCGCTTGGAGAAGTCAAAAGTAAAGACAATGCTGATTTGTTTCTACGATTCCAAGGACATTATCCACAAAGAATTCGTTCCGACTGGCCAAACGGTCAATGGTGAGTTTTAGCTCGAAGTTTTAAAGTGAATGATTGCCAGAATTCGTCGCGTACGGCATGAATATCGTGACGACCGTTCGTTCGTCAAAACACACTGTCACTCTTGGCACTATAACTCGGCTTCTGATGAAACAAATGTCATAAACAGTTGACACAACACGAATGAAGGTTGTCTTTCGACAACAAAAAGAATAGGTAGCGCCACTAGTTTCTTGTATTTTTGAAAAGTTCAGTTTCTTTTTCGACAGAGGGTGTAGTGCTGTGGATTAGATCTCAGAAAAAACTTCTCAAAATAGATGAAGGTTGTTTAGAAAGGATGAAGTCTGAGATGATTCATATCGAGGAAACAAAAATATCTGCTAATATTTGGAAGTGTTATTTAAGTGTAATAACGAATTAAACCCACCTTTAATAAAGACAGAAGGGGAAACTATAAATACCAATTCAGCTTCATTTTGTAACGCCAAGAGCCTTTTGATAAGTAGCATAAATGGAGAAGTACAAAATGATTCGACTTCTCTTTGAAATACCATTACTTGTACTTCCTCCAGGCGATATGGAAGAGCAGTTGGCAGCAAGAGCATAAGCAGCTCTCCCAAGTGCATTTGCCATTAGGCACGGCTCACTATACCTGTTAGCGAATGGCCTACAAAATCCATTTAAGATGAATTTATGAAAGGACAGATAGATTAGAACTAAAGAACGGGGGGATTCCTAATTATAAAGTTATTCTTCATATTAGTATAAGAAAGGAGAAACAGAAAGTTTCAACACTTTTCCAAAATCGTAACTTAGGTCTGACTATTATAAAACAATAATTAATTAGAGAGTTCCAACACTGAAGCATATTAAAAAGATTTAGAACATTTATTTGAGGAAATATATCCAAACAATAATCCTCAAAGAATATAGTGGCCCAAATTGGAAACTTTTGGAAAAAGTGTATTTTTGAGGTTTGATGGCTCATAATACCATGTTGTTTGGTGTACTACTGTAAAATTATATATCAGTGGAAAGATAATTTAATCAAAAATGTAATGCAATAAAGTGTGTTCAATTATCTGTATTCTATGAAAAGTTATAGCCAAATAACCAGAAAAAAGAAGCATAACTTGCTTAGGTTGATATGAAGTAGCTTTCCTTCATTTGAATGTAGCCAATGAGCATGAGTGTTTAGAGAGGCAATCAGGTGTCATCTTGTTTTGGCAATGAGCCAATAAGATCACAGTAGAATTCAGCTATTGATGTCCTGTATTGGAGCTGAGAGGAGGACATTTGTCAGTGTGATGTGCTTGCTATCAAGTTGGTTGGGTTTTTTCTGTTCTTTCATTTAGTGAGCTTGTAAAACGTAATAAACTTAAAGAAATGGCGCAAAGAGTTGACTGGTCACCCAGAACGCGATGTAAAATAGTACTATTAAGTGAACAAGGCTACAGATATGAAGAAATTAGAAGAACAATTGGTGGAAACTTAACCAAAGGTGCATTTCTAAATTTTTGAAGAGGTATAAGGAGACTCAGTCACTATGAAACCAGACTGGTAAAGGCAGGAAAAGGTGCACAACAACAAAGGATGATAGAAGAATTGAGAGACTGTGCCTACGTGACAGAAGAAATCATCTGGATGTATACAAGATGAAATGGCGCAATACAATGTGAAGTTGAGTGCAAGGACTGTTCGGCGCAGACTGCAGGAATTTGGCTTAAATGCTAGAATTCCACGAAAAAAGCCATTTTTATCTCTCAAACAAAGGTTGAAAAGATTATACTGCGCTAAAACCCATGTTAATTGGACAGCAGAACAATGGGATAGTGTTATTTGGAGTGATGAGACCAAAATCTCCCTGTTTGGTAGTAATGGTATAAAATACGTAAGGAGAAGAATCGGAGAAGATTTGCATCCTGATTGCATTACACGTACCGTGAACACATCCACTTAGTGTTATGATCTGAGGTTGTATGACATCAAAAGGTGTGGACAGAATTTGCGTGATTCATGGGAATATAAATGCCCAAAAATACATAAATGAAATACTTGAGCCCAAACTGAAGCACGTGATCTTTTCCAAGATAATGAAGCATTTATATTTCAACAGGATTCAGCTCCATGTCATGTTGCTGCTGTGTGCAAAAAGTGGTTCCAAGATAATCATATTCCACTGCTGAAATGGCCCCGGAATAGCCCAGACCTTAACCCAATCGAAAAGCTATGGAGCCGACTAAAGAAACTTGTTAGTCAGAAGCAACCCACCAATAAAACCCAATTAATAGAAGCAATAATTCAATCTTGGTTTCACATTATAACAGCTGCAGAACTAAAAAACTTGGTTCACACCATGGGAAGGCGTTGTAAGGCCGTATTAACGCTAAAGGTTACCCAACTAATTATTAACTCACATTGTGAGAATTTTTCTATATCTCATTTTTTCTATGTTTCACTTTTATTCTTTATAACTGATGTTCTAATAAAAAGTCCTTCATGAAAGTTATTGCATTACATACTTGATTAAATTATCTTTCCATTGATATATAACTTTATGGTATTACTCCAAAAAAAGTGGTGTTATGAGTCATCAAACCTCAGAAATACACTTTTTCCACAATTTTGGCCACTAGTGTAATGTATGAAAACAAATATATTTAATACGCATGCGGTTTCGTAATATATTGGTGAATAATGTTTGGATAAAAAAATACAGGTTTCCAAGTATTAGAAAATCGATCCCAAACTGGTAATGTTCCCTTGTAGTACCACCGGTTGAATCGTCCACTACATGTAGAGGTTCTACCTTATAATTTATCAGACAATGCGGGCTGAACTTCATACAATACCGAATTACAGCAAATCGGAAAAATATACGAAATATTTATCGGAAAACATACAGAATGAGATAAATATTATTTTTATCTCCTGATGGAAGGAGATGATTTTGAAAACGTGGGAATTAAGGATGTAGAGGTTCATACACTGTATAGATGACATTCACTATAATTTAGAAAAATATTTTACCTATTCTAAGAAAAGAAAAGAATATGTCTTCGTTTTGGTCTAACTACTTTGGGGTTTTTATCAAAATACGCTCCTGAATGGATCGTATAAAAAAAGAATGCATTTTTCTACACCAGAAATTGGGAACTGAGAACTCTGTTTTTCGCCAGATAGTCTAACTTTAGTGTTTAAATACGCAACCAATTTTAGAGGCTGATCTAAACACAACCGAAATCGAAGTAGAATCTGTACGTACCCATTGGAGTGGCAATTCCATACCCTTTGGAATCTAGTAGACCGCCTACTTGTGTTAAATTGCAGTCCCTTTGGACCATGTAATCTAACATCGTGGACTCCATGAGAAAGGCATAATTTCCCTCTAATACCCTCTGGACTCCCTCCTCGTAGGAACTGACGAAAACTGTTGGACGATTCTCCATAAACCGCCACATCTTTTGATAGGTTTCGATTTTGGAGTCCTAAGGAAAGAAATTATAAATTTATTTCCGCTGCAACAAAGAGAAGATGGCCAAATTCTAGTATAATCTACATTAATACGAAACTATATTACAATGCCTTTGTTTTTCTGAACGAAAAAAAAAATATAAAAGTTTTTACACACACAAATAGATAGATAGAGAGAGGACGAATATTTTTCGACGGAAATTTCATAAATTTCATAATCCTTAGCTTTTTAAGACGAAAAACTATTCCAGTCTGTTGTGCGACGAACTAGAGATTATCAGAAAAGTCTGGAAGATTATTTTAAATTCGTCGGATGTCAGAGGTCGCGAACGGTGTCGTTCAGTTTAGAAATAGGAACAGACAGATTTGATGTTTTAAGGATACTTGTGACATAAAGACTGAATAATATAAGCACGTAAACACAAGAAAGATATTTAATTAACCAAATATTTCGGTCTGGAAATAGCAGACCATCTTCAGTGGCACTACAAGAACAGTTAAAAAAAATATAAGGTGGAATACTAACAATAGATCATTTAAAAATAGAACAAGCCATGTGATGTTATATCACTAAGTATTAAAGAGAATGTTATTAAGCAGAGACATGATTGAAATAAAGATATTAATTAATAATATTAAATAACATAAAATTAATATGAATTAATGAGTTATCCTGATTAGACTTTCCCAGATTTTTGATACAGATAAACAGTCATTCCCATTCAGGTTAGGACGATGGAGAAAGGCCTGTACGCTTTCTTTGAATAAACGTTCAAATTTATAGCGGGATCCATGTGAGAGGCTGGTTTTTGACCAAATGAAGTGACTAGTTTCTATCCCGTGCTGAGCCAATCCAGATTTCTCGGGTTTGTTGTGATGAATGAAGGATTGATGTTCTTGGATTCGTTTTACTAGAGAGCGTCCAATTCCCTACATCTCCGGTATTTCAGAACCTATTGCAAGAATTCTGAAGAAATATGAGTTAACAGCTACGTATTCACCTATTAACAAATTATCTTCCCATTTTCCTTCTCCTAAAGACAAACGCTCAACCATATCTCTTCCTGGAGTTTATCAAATTCCCTGCAACTGTGATCTCTCCTATTTTGGACAAACTGGACGCTCTCTAGAAAAAAGAATCCAAGAACATCAATCCTCCATTCATCACAACAAACCTGAAAAATCTGGACTGGCTCAGCACGGGATTGAAACTAACCACAACTTCCTTTGGTCAAAAACTCGCCTCTTACATAGATCCCGCTATAAATGTCCTTTTATTTTTTAAAACTGATCTTGTAGTGCCACTAAGATGTCTACGTGCATATATTATTAGGAATAGACAGGTTTGTTACTGTCAGTATTCTCCGAAACATACCGATCTTTTTCGGAAAAACTTCCAAATATATTCCAGAAGATGAAGGAATTGTCTCTCAGTAGAATTCGTGTATCGTAATGCCAATCATGATGAAAAGAAGTGAGCCAAGAACGGTCTGTGGATAATTTCCTCAAAATAATACGATCCAGTTAGATTGGTTTTTCCCATTCACGTGTGTTCTTGACTTTAAGGATTTCGTTGATGCTCGATCGTCAGGAATCAATGCAAAAATTTCCGTGCTGTGTCAACGTTCGTTTCTTTCGGGCCATTTGATGGATGGGCAAAGTTTATCCAAACGTTTCAAATTATATTTAAGCAAAACCTGCATCAGAGTGCAAAGAATTGAATATGATTTTAAATTCAGAATGCTCATTAAGGTGAATTTTAGTTCCAATCAATTTTTATGCTAAAATATGTCAATTTAGCACCTTCAGTTTAATTTTAATCTTGTCAGTATTAGAGGCAAAACAACAAAACAAAATGTCTACTTACAACAATACCTAAGCAATAAATGGTTCTTCGTTCAATTGTTGTGATAATAAATGACGTCACAATGCATTAATGGAATTAACGCAACTCAATTTTTGATGATGGTTCTTCATTTTCCTATTTTTCTTTTTCTTATATTGGTCAAAAAAGACCATTGTAAATGTAAAAATATATTATAATATTTACATATTAATCCGTTATATTAATAAATGTATTGTGATTTCTATTTCCACTTAATTTAGTAAAAGCTTACCCTGAAGAAAGTCATTGTAGATCCTCCTTCCAGGGTCCCATAGGCAATTTTGTTCTGCTCGGCAAGATCTTCGACACTCTCTATGGGCGTGATCATCCTCTCCACGGTAAGAAAGGCCGCCAAGTTCGCTGTATACGAAGATATCATGATTAAGGTGAAGAACCACCAGATAGCACCGATGATGCGGGTGGAAGTGGCTTTCGGATTGAGATCGCATCCCTGGTGCATCAACGTCACTATGGTGAACCAGAAACTATTGCCTAAACTGAACTGGTTTTCCATGACATCGCTATCGCTAACGCAGGGATGAGGGTTTTGCCATTCGTAAGGGCTAAAGCGGGCTACAATGAACATGGTTGTGCTCACTAAGACATAAGCGGCTAAGACGTAAAGCCAAATGTCGACTGCCAACGGACTCATGAAGGAGAATAAACGGACAGGCATGTTTTTTGGTAACTTAAAAAGGATTCCAATTCCAAGATTCATGAAGGGTTTGGTGAAATCGATGACGCTTTCACGGGCATAATTGATCGTCATCGGAGCTACAGCAAGGTCGGCATTCTGGTGGGACAAAATGAAAAGAAAAAGATTAATGGTGAGTAGTGTTATTTTAAAAAAATAAAGAAAGAAAGGGAAAACAGCAAACTACGAGTCTTACAGCTCATTTGCAATCAGCAATATCAAGTACTAGTTTAAGTTTTGACTTTATTGAAAAGTATGCAGCAGCAAAAATAAAAAAGTTGTTTAAATAATAAAAACAATGCGTGCTGCTAGAACTTTATTCACACACAAAGAGTAACTGTTTTAGCTCAACCAAATTTTGCGCATGCTCACAACAATACAAACTCCATGCAGTGTTGTATACTGGTAACAATGGAACAGGCTGCAGTCAAGCGTGCAAAACTGTGTAAAGTTAAAACAAAACTTTTTGATAGTTCTTGCCAACAATGGAACGAATCCAGCGTAGCGTGCAATAATCACTTTACAGACTTATTAGATTGTCACCAGTAACAATATGTTAGGATACTAATTACGTTAGTATAGGAATGCAACCGTATCTATTCATATAAATTTATATGACCTACTTAGGTCTTTCTCTTTTGTCATGTTTGCAGAACATTTTCAAAACAGCCAATACAGCAAGTCATATTAGTACTATAAGTCAATACAATCGTAGATTTTCATGCTTTTCAAACATCTTGTCGTTATTCAGTCATCATGCAGATGGATGTTGTTGAAGCGGTACCTTTTCGATAATTTCTTTAACTAAACCGCTCCACTCGCCAGTCGAAGTATTTTCCGCTCCAAATTTGCTGTCGGGAACCAAGTAGAGATCATAGGTGAAACCTAGGAGATCGGCAATCGTTCTCAATAGATCGATGCAGAAACCTTCAAATCTTTCATTTCCGGTTAGATTTTTGTCGCTTTTCAGCATTACATAGGGGGTGGCCTGGGAAGGGGAAGTAGGAAGGAAGGGGAAAGAGAGAGAGAGAGAAAGAAAGAGGAAAGATGTTACAAAACACCAATAAAATAAGCTTTAAATAAATCAGTGAAACACTAACCATCTCCATTAACTGACGCACCATCCCGGTCCATTCTCCAGTCGAGGGATCGCGCGCTCCGTACTTCCGATCGGGCACGAGTTCGATGACGTACACGAAGCCGAGCTTTTCCCCCACTTCGCGAAGAAGATCGATGCAGAAGCCATAGAAGCGGTCATTCCCGGAGAGATCCTTATCTCGGTGGAGCATCACATGCGGGATCGCCTAAAGACGAAAGAGTGCAAAGAGGCAGAGGAGAAAAATACATTATTGTACCTTAGGGGTGCATTTCTCTCCTTCTGTCAATATCGGAGAAAAATCACCCTCCCCCCCTTACGAGTTTGTTCTTTCTTAAAGTGTTTACTTTTCAGAAATGTTTCACGATGGATGTAAGAGGCAAAAGAACACAATCCGATTGTTGATAAAGAGAAAGAGTCACATGGAAACGATAAAAAAAAGCTAAGAAACAGGAGCGCCTTAAGTCGTTTCTTTTTTTTTTCTTCCTTACTAAAATGCACTTGAAATGTTTAAACGTGTTTCGTAAAGAATTAAGAAAGATCAGAGAACTCTGTTTCTGTCTTATAAGCATTCCCCAGATGTTTTCTGATTTTTATCATTTATGTACACGGAGTTTCAACTGTTATCCCTCGTGTTCAAATACTTCTGAGGAAGAACGATATCTCGAGCATCGCTACAAAGAAAATTGATATAAGATGATGTCTTAGAAGAAAAAAAACAGAAAAGTTTTGAGAACTTTTGCAAAGAAAAGATTAATCGTGAGGCTTCCAGAAGTGCTTCGTATAAAGGCTCGAGCAGTATCTTAATGATCATCGATTCGTATGTTGAATCAAGGTCTCAAGTGCTCGTTTAAATGAATATTAATGGACTGGAAATGAAATGCGCAAATTCGGTTATTTTATGATAATGGACCTCGCACCAGCTAACTGAGAAGTGAGCAATCCGGAATCTGTCGTATCGGCAAAGGGATTCAAACTCACGTCATCAAATACGCTGTCCCGTGTACTGGTACGCTGTTCATTACATCGAAGGGATGAGAGGGGAAGTATCATGCAACACTGAAATATTCAAGTGCATCCAGGCACGTGATTTGTAACAATGGATCTTCATTATATTCGATACTGAAACTGGGTGTTGACAAATCTAGGCAGAGATGAATACTGATGATTATAAAAATGCATGTTTAGTCACCAACATGCAGAAGAAGTCGAGAAATGTACGGAAGTTAAAATTCTCCTTTTTTTATCAATGAATGAGAAGTGAACGCCAATCTGCCTTCGAGCTAAAATGCAGCAAAAATGTAAGCATAAACAAATAATGAAAATAATTTAGTTACATTTATGAATTCAATAGACTCATAAAAAGTTATATATCTTCAACCCACAGATTTGGATTCTGTTGTGGATATAAACGGATGTTTCAGATTGTCTTTAGTTGGGAGATGAATTTCACCGTCCGGTGTGAGATCACCACACTGCTTATTGGAGGACTGAAGTGGTTTGAAAAACGTTCCACTTTGAACTCTACAGCAGGGTTTCCGAATTATCTAAGGCTTTAGCCAATCTACTGATGTACGATAGATTTACAAGATTTATTACGTCGGAGTCAGATAAAAAAAGTTGTTCGAAACATGCTTGAAAGGCAAACATTTCTTGATATTAATTTCGTAAGCAATCATTTTCTTATGGCTTCTACAAAACAGCTTCATTCCAGGCAATCTTAACACTAACTTCGAGAGAGAAGAAAGCAGTCTGATAAAGAAGACTGTAAATAAATCCATTATATCTTTTTATTCAAGAAACGGAACAGGCGGAGCTCTTTCACCAGTAGCCGAGCTCATGGCTATCGATGATTTTAAAGGAATCAGGAAGAGAGTACGACAGAAATCTGCCACCATCTGGTATCATTGTTTGCGATGATGTCAGTACTACGTTCTAGTTTCTTGAGATGCAGGATTAAAGCTAATTTCGGAAGGGGGGGTGAAAGTCCTACCTACCTTTACAAGGAGGATTTTTGATCGAAAACCAGCTGAAACAGGCCTAAGAAATATTAATCGACTGGTTGTGTGCATTTATAATAATAGCGATTTTTCTTCTGGTTGTTTAGAATTAGTACATCAGAAAATTTGCTACGGAGGAAGTCGTGTGAGAATTGATTATTCCAAAACCTGTTACAAAAGTTCTATCACGAACAAAATATTAAACATTGTTTTCATACGTATTATATAGGAAATAGCTCTAATAGTTCCCATGCAGTTTGCTCATTTTATTCTGAGTTATGTAAACATTAAAATATCCCAAACGGTACCCACCTCTATAGTGGTGACTCTTAAAGTGATGTTGGTCATGCCGAATTCGTGAAAGGCGTTGTGGTTGGTAATGTTCAATCCGTGCATCGTGGACCATTCTCCAACCTAAAATCAGAAACAAAAATACGTGAAAATATATCGCCAACATACGGAAGTAAATGACGCGAAAATTTGTGTACAAAAATGCCAATTAAAATGAAGTGAAAACGAATCTGTTACGATAAAGAATCGCAAATGATTTCAGATTTCTTTTCAGAAGTTTCATTACCGTAATTAAGCGCACAGCAGTAGCAGTAGCCACCCCCCGAAAGTATTAATAACGTCCACCATGACAGGTATTCTTTATGATACGATTTTCAAAAATAAACCGATGATTACAAGAATATTGCATATATGGATTCTCTCTCTCTCTCTCTCTCTCTCTCTCTCTCTCTCTCTCTCTCTCTCTCTCTCTCACAGAGTCAACGAGTGTGTAGAGATGAAGTGTTATATGAGGGCCCTTTCCCCAGTCACCAGCACCATTAATAGTACCCGTGAGAAATTAATTGTAACCGTAAGACGAGTGCGGTGTCGTAAAGATTAGTGCTGACTCTGCTGTGTGATCATCAGTGGCGCATTATATGAAAGAGGCAACTGGAACCAATCTGCCTCCTATTGACCTACTTTCTGACATACGAATCACAGGAAGAGTTATAGATCATGACGTAGCTGAGCAATATATTTTCTATGCATTCCTCTAATCTCTAATTCTATCATCCTTCTCTCTGCATCATAGCTCACTCTTCTATCTCCTTTCCTTACTTTTAATGTTGCTTTAAATTATATTTAGAGATACAGATCAATTATTTATTCTTTAAGGCAGTTAAAGGGTAAATATATCGTGCTCATTAGTTATAAAATTCGAAGTAAGCAATTGCATTTAAAAAAAAAAAAAACAGAACTGTCTCCTTCTATACAAAGAGCAGTTTTCGCTACTGAGCAAAACAAATAAAATTAACACAAGAAAAAGACATTCTTGACATATCGCGTTTATTGAAACTTAAATACTTATTAAATATATTTGTCATTTCCCTTATGAAATGTTTATTCGAATTTTAAAAACGACATTTTAAGTTAAGAATTATCCTAAAGCAAAGAATCCAAACTTCGATGCGTAACTTTATGGTGAACATATTTTATTTAGATCCGGCAAAGAATGGATAAAATTCCATTTATAAATAAACACGATAATGATCTCTAGATTCTCAATATGTGAGCCACCGGGGACTTTTAAGTAGTTTATGATTACAACAAATCAATCCAATCAGGTACGTAAAACATTTAAATGCATATATTCCATTAAAGTAATGTCTTTCTCCAAGGAGATTATTTCGAAAACTCTTACACTGTTCCTCAGAAAGACAAATCATATAAATACGTGTTAGTAAGAAACAAAAAAAAATTCTCAAAAACTTCGACGCATGCTGTTTACATTAAGAATTCTATCTCCACATCGCAAAAGGATATACGACAACTATTTCCCTGTTTATTAATTCAAAACTTTAATGGAGAAAAAGTAATGGGATATAAACGCGTGCATATTTGCATATTCGTTTTACTTAAAATATTCCATTAAGGCTTTTGTTTAAGCAAACTCACCTTTTCCATGCTTTGCTGTCTCAGTTTTAACAAGTCTAGCTTCACATTATTTCTTCGCCCTTCCTTGAATTGTATCTTCCCTGTAAGGCCCCTGAATTCTACCTGGAAATAAAAAAAACCTTTTCATAGATCTGAATTAGCATCGATTTAAATTGACCGATTGAAGGTGAAAATATCGAGCACCGATAACTGTTCCTTCTATTATGCCGCATACGTAACGATAGCCCCCGGCAATGATTCACACCTATGAGCCGGTAAAACCATCCAGTAATTCTTACTGGATGTACTATTTTGAATACTTCCACAAAGGAGATATAGGATATCGTGTCTCTCATGTAGATATGTTGGACTGCTAAATTCATCTTATTTATTCAATATTACTGATCCTACCAATGAAAAAAAAATACTGCGTAATATTTTTTTCCCAGTGGAAAATCACAATGCTAGGACAAGCAAAAACGAATACTACCGTCAATGAAAAACATGCTTAGCTGCAAGTGATACCGACAAACATCTCATGAAAGATCAGAAGTAGATGGTGCTCAGTAGTATCAAATCTAATAATTCAAATCTATTGGATTTACCATTGTTTCAAATCATTTTCAGATGAAGTACATCTTTATATTTTGAAGTTTCCAATTATCATTTTCTTTACTTATTATTATTATTATCATACGCCCCGCATCACTATCGATACATTGTCACACATACCGCTGCATTAACAACAAAAATACCTGCCAATGTTCCGAAATCAAACCTGTAATACACGCAAAATACCTCGGTCTCTATATAGATTCCCACCTTAAATGGACAAAACGTATAGAATACCTACACACCAAACTCCCGATCATCGCAACAAAACTCTTCCCAGTTAAAGACATTATTCCACCCAACATAAAAAAACTCCTATATCACGGTATCTGCGAATCCCTACTCAGATACGGAATAACAGTCTATACAAACACATCAAACAGCCACCTAACAAAATTAGAAACACTACACAGGAAAATCGTGTCAACAGTGATCTGGACGCCTTACACGCAACAACCAATATCCGACAAGCACATGGCGATACACAGAATTCTGAGCATTAAAAACCTGAAACACTACATGACATTAACAAGGAATTACTTCAACATCACCTATCGAAACAACAGAGACACATATCGTATAACACGACCTACAACGACTCTCTACATCCCCACACCCTTCAACAACTCATACGGTTCTCTTGTGAGATCACATCAGATACTTACGCTACTCAACAACCTACCAAGAAATGTAAAACACGTAGATAACTACAGAACATTATAAAACGAATTCTGGAAAATATACCAACAAAGTTAAGAAACCATTAACACTAATATACACATCACAAATCACTAGCATCCAATGTCTACATCCCATACATAAACAGTAGCAACAACATAAATAGTGAAGGCTAAATCCCACTCTCTTCATAAAAGCTAACCCAAGCTTCGAATTAGGTGGGATTAACTTGCCTCACTCATCTACACGTAATCCCTATAAACAAATGCAGAAATTTGTTGGTATAATCACTCTTTCTCAAACTTTGAAAAAAAAATTCACATAATTGATACACAATGAAAACAAGATATCATTCAAACAATTTGACTGATGATACAGAGCAATTTAGATTCCACCCAAGAATCTAAGAATAGTATGTCAGGTAGCGTCGTAAAATATGGACTGTTCCAAGTAATGCTGTTTTTTGTAGGTCATATGGGGTCACTTCATTGATTTTTAATTGCTGTAAATAGTTGGACAGCGTCTTTGAAGTTGCATCAAGTGCACCGATAACTATTGGAATGACTTTGGTATGTTTAAGCCACAGTCGGCCAACTTCGATTGCCAGATCTCGACATTTAGTAATTTTTTCCAGTTCTTTGTTGTTGATGTTGTTATCACTGGGTGCTGCAATATCGATAATCCAAACCTGTCGATGTTCGATAATTGTGATGTCAGGTCTATGTTCCACATGCCAATCAGTTTGTATTCTAAAGTCCCAGAGAATTTTTGCTGTTTGTTTCGTGTTCCAATACAGTCTCTATTTTATGCTGCCACCAGTTATCAGAAGTAGGAAAGTCATATTTTTTGCAAACATGCCACTGAACTATTTTGGCCACTTGATCATGGCGGTATTTACAGTCAGTTTGAGCTGTTTTGCTGCAGGCACTGATTAGATGTTCTACAGTCTCATCTTTCTGATCGCATAATCTGCATTTGCTGTTATTATTGATGTTCACATTTTTGCTTTGATTGCATTAGTTTGTAATAACGTCTTTTCTCAAGGGGATAGAATAAATCCTTCTATTTCTTTTTTAATATATCCATATCGTAGCCATTGCCATGTCTTGGTCACGCCAGTTTTTTCCTTTTTTGTAATCGGATTTGTTTCCTGTTGCTCTTGGCCCCTTGCGAAATGGCTTGAAGCATTTGCTTAGTGCTGTTGTCGATGTAATTTTATAAACTAATTATTATTATTATTTAAGAAGCATTTTTAATAATTACGTTAACACTTTTATTTAACAATGAAAATGTAAAAAAAAATAATTAATATTTATTCTGAGCATTCTTCAATACGGATTTGACTTTTCTTAACACATAGAAATTAATGGACTCTAAATAGTCATAAACCAAAATTAAACACACAGCATTAAAACATAGACTTACTGAGTTAATATAATTAAAAAGACTGCTTCCATCATTCCAAGGAAATTCTTCTTCACAAGACACATTCGCTGGCCTGAAAGTAGCGCCACCTTGTAACGCATGTAGACCACGAGCCAAGGCATAGACGGAATCAAAAATGAGCGCTGGATCAGTCTGTAAAAGAATAAAAAAAAGTGACAGAAAAATGCCTAATTAAGGAATATGCCGGTGTATTAACCTGCATTGGAATTAAAACCACAAGTTGGATGACAATACGTCTGATACTAATGCCTCTAGGATACATTAATCTGGAATACGTTTCAGAACTCCAATTACCTTGTCACATCAATAGCTTATTGCGCTACAAAATCACCGCTTCTAGGATAATCACAGCGAACCAATCAAATTGTCTAAAAATAATAGAGATAGACAAGTACAAACAATGAGCTGCGTTTAGCTGGAAAACTACATTTCCCCGCAGCGAGTTAATTAACTAACATCAGCCACAACTAAACAGGAATGAGGGGATCGTGTGAGATTGCGAAGCGATCTATAATACGACATAAATTTGGTCCGAAAGTGTTCATCTCATCCTTCATTATAGATAGCGCTAGAGTACGATGAGGTCGACATGCGAATACCGTCATGAGTCCGTTAGATGGAATGATTAATCGACAGAAAGTTGATTTCATGGTCGTAAACACATCTTACAATAAACAGCAATCTCCGTCGCAACTCAAAGTTATAAAAGACTCAATAAGGAAGAGAATTTCTGTTCCCATAAATATTTATAAGCTTTTAAAATCTTGCATTAAATGAATGTGAAAAGGCTTTTAAGATGGAAACTTCGAACACATTTTACTTAGTGATGTAGTGTGCTGTTAACTGTTATGGTTATCGCTTTGAAAGTGTTGTGTTTAAACTCACCTTTATCACATTCGTTTTATTAATGATGTGATGTCCTATTGGTTGAAACTTTTCCATATCCCTCAGGGTCTGGCGCACACTCGGATATTCTGAGTCCACCATTCTGTAGGCAGTCATGTTCACGAAGTTATATTTGAAATCTTCTAAATTAAACGTTTCGATATCCTATAAAGATGAAGATTATTCTCTTAGACTTACTGAATATGAAGACCGAGACTATAGTAAATAGTAAATTGCTATAATAACGATTTATATAAATACACAAAAATTCTATTGCGAAAAGAGTTTCGAAATTGTTTCAATTGAAATTTAAATCGGTATTGCTTAAATTGATTATCATCTGATGAATATACCACTGAGTATTGTAATAGACACATTCCTATTACAAATAGAAGCTACGTTACAATTCTGTTTGTCTTCATAGAAATAATGTTTAAGTTTTGGGTGAATATAAACGAGCACTTCTTTCACTTTATTGCTCAAGAATAATGGATAATATAGCTATATACGATCATTATCTCTTGAACAGCTACTAATAAACTAAATAATCATAATTATTAACTGAACATCAGAAGAAGGAACTGCATCTTCAATTATAGGAGAAATTACAGTCCATCGAATACTGTAACCATAGCAACCAAAGACAGAATCCCCATTTGCAGGAGTCCTCTGATATTTTATATTAATCCCACCAGTCTTGATCGACTTGATTATTACTTCTAAGCTGCATTATAGATCTAGAAAGTGTTTTAATCGCCCATGTCTATATAAAACACCCTAAAATGAACAGGCATTGTGGAAGATCATTTAAGATTCGCATAATAATTGAAAGTAATTGGTATAAAGTAAAATATATGGCAAATTAACTTACAAATGTTGTGAAATGATAGTAGTACTTGTAATCGTTCATTTGAACCTGTAAAATCTGCAAAATAAAACAACAAATATTAAGAATCTCGTAAATAAATTGTAGCATTATCGCATATTTAGATTTAATTGTACACAGAAATAGTCAAATTTTTAATTCATTAAACATTACAGAGGGATGTGATGAAACAGCATAGGATATCAGACCAAACACAACAACCCCTTAAAGAGGACATTAAATTTCCATTCCCATCATCCCTTGCGTGTTAAGTTCAATGACCTGTCACTGTGAAGTTAGGGCACTTGTGTAAAACCTGATTAATGCTCTGATAGTGTTAATTGACAGACAGACAGACAGAAAATGCTATCGGAATTGTCTATTATGTCTGTGAATTGCACGTGTTTAGTTAGCCGATCTGCCTCTTTTTTTGCCGGACGTAAACCCAGTAACTCACCTTTAGTTGAAAAGTGCTGATATCGGTTGCTCGCATTGTAGAACGGGATTCGAACCCAGGTTATTTCATCCAAAGGGCATCGTCGAAAACGTGTGAGCTATGGAGGCTCCGACTTTAAATCTGTCATACGTAAATGATTTTCCATTTTAATCGATGCAACTCATCTGACTTCATTTTAAGCATCGTTTTGTGCATTATTTAGTTCTTGAGAGAAATGATTTCTTGGATTTACATCTTGAATTAACAAAGCACTCAAGAATTTTATTTTCTTTTTCTTTCCATTTTATTGATCAACAGCCAGACAGATCCTGTTTAGAATAAGATCGATATCTTAATGAGCTAAAAGAAAGTCACAAAAGATGTATTTGAACCACATAAAGACAAAAGTGTATTTATATTTCAAGTTAGCCCATTATTCAAAATTCAAAAGAAATGGAACGGATAATGGGTTTTATCAAAAATTCAGTAATTTTGTCTTTAACCAATGAAATTGCTTTAATCATTAATCTCCCAAAAAAAAACGTCATCTTTCGGATTTAATACGTAATGCAATTCATCACGAAGCGATCTAAACTCCACCTGTAAAAGTCCTTCGTATTACTAATTTTGACAGTGCTATTAAATGATTAACTTTTCAATACGATGAATAAGCGCGTTAAGATATTGAAAAGGAAACTCAAAGAAGAGAATGATAAATAAAATTAAAAGACAGTTCTAAATTATCTTCGAGCCTTCACGTGATATTTAATTAAGTTATTCTCAGAAGAATATTACGAGTTGTATTTGAATGCGTTTATTAAATCAGGCCATTGAACGCTCTTACAAACAGAATAAGCAATTTGAATCTCATCGATTTCTGCTAGAACACCATCCTTCCTTTTAGGCACAATTTGCGACACTATACTTGAGAAATATTAAGAATTGCTTCTCTATCAATATTTAACATGTTAAGTCATATATAATTCATACGTAACACATTCTCCTACGCACACGTAAAACAAACAACTTACAGCCTTTAAAAAATACGGCAGATTGTCTGGCTTCGTGTCGACAACGATGCTGTAAATTCCTCTGCTCTTAACATCTCGTAGGGTTTCCCTGAAGGTATCACGATTGCTTTTCCGGAATATAACCTGCACGTTTCTAGGCAATGGAGGTTTTACAAGTTCCTGTAGGTTAATCAAAGCTATGAAAAGAACAGGAAAAGCATTTGTAAGAATCTTTGCACGGAACTCAATCTCATTACAAAACTACACAGACATACGAGGGTGGTGTGAAAGGTTCTCGGTCCTGACTATAGATGGCAACACTATCAGAAAGATTTTTTTTAAGTTGGTACATCTGTCATAAGCATCCGTGTGAAATTGCAAGTCATTCTATCAAGTAGTTTGTTTTATACAAATGTCTGAAGCAAAAGTGTTATCTGTGTCCCTTGAAATGGATAAAATTCAGTATCGTGGGGTTATAAAATTCTTTGTAAAAGAAGGTTTAACGCCAAAAGAAATTCATTCGAAGTTCATAAACGTTTATGGGCACTCTTCTCCTTCGTTTTCTAACAATTAAGAAATGGGCTACCGAGTTTAAAAGTGGCCGTACCAGCCTTGAGGATGATCCACGTGAAGGACGGCCAAAAAGTGTAACAACATCAGAAATCATTGATCCGTGCACGATATGGTATTGGATGACCGGCGAGTCAAAGTGCGTGAAATTGCTGAGACTATAGGCATTTCAAAAGAACGTGAATGACATATTTTGCATGAAGAATTATACGAAAAAGATTTTCGCAAAATGGGTGCTACATTTGATCGCAGTGGATCAAAAACACACTCGCACGAAAATCTCTGAACAGTTCTTGGAACGTTTTAACAAGAATAAAACTGATTTTGTGCGTCGATGTATCACTATGGATGAGACTTGGATTCACCATTACACACTAGAATCCAAACAGCAGTCAAAACAGTGGACAGAAGCCGGTTGTTCAGCGCCAAAGAAGACAAAGTCGGTTTCATCAGCAGGAAAGGTCATGGCTTCAGTGTTTTGGGATGCTAAAGGCATTTTGTTTATTAATTATCTTGAAAAGGGTAAAACAATAACCGGGGAATATTATTCTGATCTTTTAACCGGACTAGACGAAAAAATTCGTGAGAAAAGACCCGGTTTGCAGAAGAAAAAAAATCATCTGTCATCAGAACAATGCACCTGCCCACAAAGGTGTTTTGGCAATGGGAAAATTAAGGGATCTGCACTATGAACTGTTGGAACATCCACCCAATTCCCCAGATTTGGTTCCTGCTCACTCCTACCTGTTCCCAACACTAAACCTCTTTCTCGCTGTTCAGCGTTTTTCTTCGAATCAAGAGGTGATTGCAGCTGTAGAGGGGTATTTTGCAGATCTTACTGAGAACCACTACAGGGACGGAATAATGGCACTGGAGCATCGCTGGAATCAATGTATTAGTCTTAAGGGAGATTATGTAGAAAAATAAACATAATTTTGAAATTATAAATTAGTTTTTTCATTGTTAGGCCGAGAACGTTTTAGACCACCCTCATATCCATACGCATACTTTACTATCCCAAGTAATGAAAGAATATTTGTAAGAAACTCACACATATCTTCTTCGTATATCACTGCCACTCGGGTCCAGTTGAGATATCTGGTGAGGTCTCGTAAGGCATCTCCTAAGAGAATCGGATTAGGATGGAGATTGATGGAGAACTCTTTAATTTCCGGTTCCATATCCATTCTGGATTCTATGTGGGGAATGTCTAGAGCATCGCAGAGGGACTGGATATGATTCCCCAGCAACGGATCCTGTGGTCCAAATATAGCACCGACACCAGAACTTACTTGAGAACAAGCTACAAATACGAGTCGTAAATTTAGTATAATGGAAAAAGACAAAAGCATGTCAGAAATCAATAATTTAATTCTATAAAATGTTTTTCATTAGAAAAACAAATAAAAAAGGAAATAAAAAACAGAAAACAGGAAGTCATCATCATCATCATACGTATCAAGGATTTAGGCCTATCATGGCCTGTTCCGGCCTTAGAAGTCATCGTTGAATCGTTTAAGAGGACGTCCTGGTTTTCTTTTTCCTAATGGCTTGTACTTTAAGGCTTGTTTTGGTAATCTTTCTGTTTTCATTCTTTGAACGTGTTCCATCCATCTATGTTTATATTTTTTAATTTTTTCAATTACTGGTTCTTGGTTTAATTCTTTCATAATATCTTCGTTTCTTTTGTGATGAAATAGGGTATACATTGCAGTTTTTCTCATAAACTTCATTTCTGCTGTTGTTAATCTTTGTTTGTCTTTTTGTTTTATTGTCCAGATTTCGCTTCCATACATTAAGACCGGTAGGGGCTAATGTATTGTATACTTTTAGCCTGGTTTGTTTTTGAACTAGGTTTGGTTTAAATATAGAGTTAATTACTGCTGTTATTTTTAAATATTTTGCAGTTTTTATGTTTATATCTTTTTCATTTTCATAAGTGATCATACATCCTAGGTAGTTAAATGAATTCACCTGTTCTAAGATCTTGTTATCTATTACTATTTTAGTTCTTGCTGGATCTTGTCCTTTAAAGGCCATAGTTTTTGATTTTTCCGTTGATATTATCATACCATAATCTTTGGATATCTCATTTAGATTTAAAATAGCTTTCTGTAAGTTATCTTCAGAATTTGTAATTATTATTTGGTCGTCTGCAAAGAGGAGAGTGTTTAAGTTAACTGTAGGTGAAAGCTTAATTCCTTGATGTAAATTTTTACTCCATTTTATTATTATTTCATTTAAGTAGATATTAAAAAGAGTTGCTGAGAGAGGACATCCCTGTCGGACCCCTTGGTTTATCTCTATTGTATATGATAGATCATGATTTAATCTTATTTGTATTTGATTATTTTCATATACACGTGTGACAGCTTTTAGGATATTATTTGGTATTTGTCTTTCTTTTAATATGTTAAATAATATGTTTCTTTTAACTTTCAAATGCTTTTTCAAAGTCAATAAATGCAATATATGTTTCTAAATTGTATTCTCTTCTTTTCTCTATTATTAATTTTTGGCAGAAGGCTGGGTCTATACATGATTGTCCTTTTCTAAATCCATTCTGTACTTCTAGAATAAAGTTTTCGGAATATTTCATTAGTTTGTTATTTAAGATTCTGCTGTATATTTTGTAACATGAATTTAGTATACTGATACCTCTATAGTTTTTAGGGTCATCTCTATTACCTTTCTTAAAGATAGGAATCACAATTGCTTTTTTCCATTCTATTGGGGGGGATACCAGTTGAGTAAATTTTATTTAAAAATAATAAGAGTCTTCCTTTGAATCTTGTTTCTGCGTATTTATATAGTTCTGAACCTAGCTTATCTTCTCCAGGTGATTTTCCGTTTCTTGTTTCTTTCAGGCTGATTTCTAATTCTTCTTCAGTTATTTCCTTTTCATTTTCGTTAATTGTTTTGTTTGCCAGTTGTCTTTTTTAAAATATTTGTCTGTTTACAGTTCTGTGTAGTAATTTAGAAATTCTTCTAATTTCAATTCAGTGTTTAATTTTATGTTTTCTTTGGTATCTGCATTTAGGTGTTTCAAAATCTTATATACATTGGGTCTTATTTTATATAAATCATGTTCTAAATTAGAAACAAATTTATTCCATGATTCTCTCTGTCTTTTTCTGACTTCTCTTTTAGCTATGGCTCTTATTCTTTTATATTCTATTTCATCTTCTAATCTTTTAGTGCTTAACCATTTGTGATAGGCTTCTTTTTTCTTTTTGATTATTTCTTCGATTGTATCATCCCAGATCTTCAGTTTTTTCCTTTTATTGAATTTTTTGGTCTTTCCTAAGCTTTCATTTGCTGCTGCATTTAGTATCGTTTTTATATTAAGCCATTCTATTTCTATTTCTTTATTTTGTTTTATTTTATCTAGATATTAGTTAATTCTTTGTTCATATAGCCATTGTACATTTGTGTCATTCAGTAGTCTGGTGTTATAAACAAATGTTTCAATTTTTCTTTCTGTTCTTGTTACTGGTAGCCATTTAAGTAGTAATCTTAATTTTATTTTAAGAAGGACGTGGTCACTGCTTATTTCATATCCTCTGTGAACTCTAATATCTAGTGAAAATTTTGATGTCTTTTCATTTAATATAAAGTAATCTAATATTGATTTCCATCCTCTTGCTGCCCATGTATATTTATGTATGTCTTTATGTTTACAGAAGGAATTCATTATTTTAGGTTATTATAAACTACAAAGTCAATCAATTTTTCACCATTCCTGTTTAGAGTATGCTCTCCATGTATTCCTATATTATTATTAAATTCGTGTTTCCAATTCTTGCATTTAAGTCTCCTGATAAAATTACGTAATCATTTTTATTTATTTTATTATATATGTTTTGTAATGTTTAAAATATAGAATAATTTAATTCTATAAAATGTTTTTCATTAGAAAAACAAATAAAAAAGGAAATAAAAAACAGAAAACAGGAAGTAAAAAAGCAAAAAAAAAAGAAAAGAACAACGCAAAGAATCATCTTACCAAGTAAAAAATGAAACATTGCGTAGCTCAATTATATCACTACGAATTAGGGAAAAAAACCTATACCTTATCTGTATAAGCTTGTTATGATATGTAGCCGTTCTATGGAATATTATTGAGCACACGAACCAATTAGTTTGTAATTTGAAGCTGCTTCTGCTGAGATTCTAAAAACAAATTTCCAATGCTAATGAAAGTCATTACCATGCGTCATGTTTTTTTAGCACTGCTTGCTCTCAATCTAATATATAAAAATTTATTATGTGAAGCCTTTTAAAAGGGTCATTTTACCAGTCACATATCGCTGGTATCCCTAAAGACACCGTGATGTAGGTCCGTGTTGAATTTTTTTGATCCCTTGTACGGCTATGTAATTAGCGTTTCGAGATAAAAACCTTCTTTTTGGTTCTTCCTTTGTTAATTGGAATTTGCAAAGCCAAACATTATCGACTACTCTTTGAAAAGAGGCGAAGCTTATAAATGAGATCATCAGGCGTTTCAGATAACTCTTAATTTCTCTATAGAAACGGGTTTCAAATTGAAGAGGGAGGGTAGGGCTAGATGGATAAGAAAAAAAAATTATTTGTTCATTAATAATGATAGTGATACTTCTTTTGAATCCAATTATATCTTCTAGACGTACCTCCAGGAGAACTCATTTAAACTTTAAAAAAAAAGAGAGAGATTGTGTTTTATATAAGGTTTGAATTGAATTGTTAATGGAGAACTTTAAGGCTGATTATAAATCTATTTTTATGGGATTAAGATTTTTGGCTGTCTTACTAAACTGAATAGACACTGACACGTTTTTATTTAATTTTATTTAGTTCTAACCGCCTAAGTCTCCCCCTGCTCCATCATCTCTTCTATTAGCATATTAAGCCAAGTGACCTCGCTCCCGGCTTTTAATAAACATAATTAATAAATATAGAAATGTCAATCCTATCTGCTCCTTCTATCAATCAATGCCTCTTTTCTCTGGCCGGTTTTGACTGTTTCACCTGGATTATAAACTCGAAATGAAAAATCTTCTATAAGCTTTCCTATAGGGGGATTCCAACCCCGATCATTAATGAAAGTACGCATGTTTTTAAGATAGCATTAAAGATGTGCTCATGTATTTCTGTGTAAGAAATAAAAATTCAATTTCCATATAATTTTTATCAGCTCCAAACCTACTATCTTCAGACTCCACCTTATAGTAAATCACACACACGACATTCCTTTCATTTCGTTTTGGAGTTTGTCCAAGAAACTCGAGTAGATGCACGACAGATTATCCGATGTGCGGCTCATTTCCGGAACAACCTGAAAGTTAGCAATAAAGTCAATGGTTGTTCAAATATACGACAGTGTAATACAAGAGTCTGCAGTAATAACATTTCTAAGAGCCGTAGAATTCCTTGTCTGCAGACAGAGAATATTAATACAAGCCCAGGTTTCGTTCATTTAAAGGATTATATTCTTGAAAGAGCCTTGGGAAAATAAACAACTTTTGTTTATTTAAGTTATTTATAATGTTAAGGAGACATTTAGTAAGTCGTAAAAAGAGTTAAGATAATTAAAGAGATATTTAGAGATCCTGAATCACTGTTGAAGAAGAATCCTGAATCACTATTGATGAAGAAGACTCTTCTTCAAATGAAGAAGAGGTAATAGTTGAGAAATAGCTTTAATAATTCAGACGAAACCAAAACAATTAAGAAACATGGTTAGAGATTGTGAAAAATGGTTGATAAAAAAAAGATAAGACTTAGAAAGATAAGTAATTGTTCAAACCGAAGATTAGAATTTCTAAAATTATGTTAATAATCCTGGATATGAGTTAATAAAAATGTAACTTTTAATATTCTGAAGAAAAAAGGTTTTTAGGATTCTCCGGGTGAAGAATGAATGAGAATTGTGTTTACTGCTCAACTTACGGAAAATAGAGAAGATCAAGTAAATGGTTAGCAGCAAGAAATGGGATAACCATAAAGAGAAAAAGTGGAGTGTAAATGATAGCGCGAAAGAAAAGAACATTTATATAAGATGTTCATTTTTCTCTTTTGCTGTTTATTCAGAAAAGAATGCAAAAATTCTTGAAAAAAGAAAAATTTTCGCATTAAGTGATCTTGCGAGATTATCAGAAAAATCGACCGACTGTTAATGCAAGAGTTTTTGCACAATTCTTTGGGTGTCCCCAACAATTTGTGTTACGTTTGCAAGATCGCTCTTTCGAGAAGTTCAACTCATTATTTTGGCACGTGTTTTATCGGCGTGGTTTCAATGTAATCAATGCCCCCTTGCGAAGTTTCAAGTTGGTAGCCCTAATAGGAAGGGTTCTTAACACGAAGTTTAACACTTTGATTCACTTTCTTCAGCTATCGATCGCCTCATTAAGGAAATATAAGAATTCCTGTGGCCTTTGAGAGTCCTCATTTGCATACATATAGGTCTAATTCCGCTCATTACCTTCGTTTTTTTTTTGACTCTCTTGACTTCCAGTTCTGTTCGCTATTTAGGTGGCTTTATTTTACACGCTACATTTCTTCTCTGTCACTCTTTCTTTATTTATGTTTGCGAAAACCTTTTCACGTCTTTGTATTTTTATTCCTTTTTGTTCTTTGTTAGAAAAGTTTTTATAAAACATTTACCGTGAACTTTATAGGTTTATACAGCATTTTGTTTAAAAACGCCATTGGTACATATTAAAATTAATTTATAACAGTATCATTATAATTTCGTAAACTAGTAGTCAGAAACAAACTAAAGGTCCATTCTTCGAATCTCTGTTATGTGTGTTTATCATAATGAAAAAGCATCAATCCAAGAAAACTCACCTTTATGCTAGTATGACAGTGAAATATATTTATCTTTCAGATGAATTTAAGAAGGTTCTTTTCTAGGTATAAAGAGGTATGAGGTGCTAGCCAAAAGGTTCAGGTATTTGCCCATAAAAATAAATAATGTACCCTTACTCCTAGTTTCCGATAGATCCTTCGAAGTAGTCCCTGGGATCACTGTATACACTAATCCCAGCGATTTTTCCATGATTCGATGCATCTTTGCAAGTATGTCAATGTTCAGCATCTGCCTGGATCTTTCGACGCCTTTTTTCCTCAGGAATTTCATCTAGAAGAATAGAAAAAAGTCGCAGGGGGCGAAAGGTCAGACGAATAGCGAAGATGGAGAATGACTGTCGTGTTTTTGGAAGCCAGGAATTGTCGAACGAGTGATGTGTTAGCGAGCGCGTTTGTCATGGTACTATTAAATTCGCTGAACAGTCCTGCCATCTCACAAACATCACGGATAATTCACCTACGATCTGTAAATATAGATTCGTGTATTTTTGCGATGTTTTCCTGGATTGTGCTTGTCTATACGGTCGTCTGGAAGGTTCGTCCTCGTCGACCGACGTTCGTCCATTTCAGCTGGAGAAGAAAATCGTCGAACCACTACAAACACGACGTTGCAAAAGCGAACGAAACCCAAGAACGTAGCTTCTCGTGTGGTCGGTTATCGGCATACTTACCAAAGGGTCCAGTTCGTCCCTTATAGTAGCGGAAGACCGGTTCGCGCGCGCTATTCAAGATGAAATAAAATGATTTCATTTTAGTTTATATGATGAGAGAAAACAAAACAGAAGAAACTAGTTCATAAGATGAATTAAAAGGCATTAATTTTAGTTCATAAGATGCACTCAAACGTTATTATTACTAACAATAAAGATGAACTAAAAATGCACCGCTGTGAAAACGCAGAACTAATTACGAATTAGAACGATGAAAACGTTCGCTTAAACTGAATGATTAGTTTATTTGTTTGTGCATCCTTAGCTTTTCACTCTTGGCTTACTCCTTAATCATTTCTTTCGGTCTATTACGTGAGCAAAACAGTTGCAGACAACCTTGAAATCGGAAACGCGAAGCGAGGGAGCTGACGGATTTCCAAACACTCTAAAACAGCACCCACCATTAATTTCTCTTTCTGACACTCGTCTCCTTACGTAACACAAACGCACATATCTCAGGAACTCATCAGCTGTCACTCGGAGAGAGAGAGAAAGAGAGGTAGCTCATGATCGTGCTTTGCGCAGGTTGAGGTTTTCTTTTCCGCAGATAATTGACGTATCCGGGCTACTTGAATGCGGAAAGCTATAAACTCGCACTTTGTCGACTGCTCAAATGTACTTACAGAAGGATTTTTTCTTTCTTCTTATTTTAACGGGACCTGAGATTTATCTTCTCTGTCGCCTAACGCGATTCAGGATCTCCAGTTAAAAAATGGAACACCGCAAAAACTTCAAGGTGACACTTGCAGTTCCGCGAACAGTCGAAAAGTAGGACATTTTTTGGCCCACTTCTGTTTCCTCCCTCCCCGTATATTGATGTAATGAATTTTGAAGGTTTTGATCATCCTTTAATCCGCTACCGGCTAAGAGGAATTTAAATTAGCTGCAATTTCAATTTCGCGAAGTAAAAGTTTTGTTTGTGTAGTTTTTTTTTACACTCAAGACTGGCTTATAACTGACATTAAAAGAATAAGAAATCGGTGCAAGTAGAACAACGCGAAATATATTTTAATGAAGACAATAATTTAAAATATAATCGTCTTTTTATTATCAATCAAATGCTTGTTTTGTAGCAACTAAATATCGCATGTCAATGTCCCGAAAAATTGCTGAAAGATAATTTTTTTCTGTATTTTCTATTTACTCATCTGTATATTGAAACTGTTCTGTAAGAATGATAACATCATAACTTAATACAAGAATTAAATTACAATTAGGACATCGATCAATAAAAATTGGCAGTTTGGGTAGCTTAACTTAAAATTAATTACTGTATCGTTATCCATTATCGAATAGCTGGGATCGAGGATATCCTGTATGAATAAATGTACAATGTTTGCTTTTTAGTCTTGGACTTGTTAGAAACATACTAAAAGGCATAAACTATAATAAAATGGGGGGGGAGTCCACATTGAAATAAGCAATTTTTATCCTCTCTAAAAAACAGGACAAATATATTTTTTGTGTTCTACCTAAGTTAAATATTTACGTATAACACACAAATATTTTTTATCCTATCTTTTGTCCTGCCGTAATTTCATTACATTCCACTTAAAAAAAACTTTGTAATAATAATAATAATAATAATAATAATAATAATAATAATAATAATAATAATAATAATAATAAAGCGAATAACGGCATACAAGTCACATTTTCAAAGTGGTCGTTATTGGTTATTTATCGATTCATTTCTTGTATTTCCCATAGATGGCAGAGTCGTATGACACTTTAGTTACTTATGGAAGCTAACGCCATCTACATTCCAGAAATATGAATTTAATAATAATAAACTTGTATATAAAATAGATTTAAGTTTTATTTATTTCAAACGTGTTTCTACCTTTTTTAGCGGCGTGGAAGCTGTCGTCTTTCGGAACATACTGAATGTCATAAACCAGAGTAGTGTTAGGAAGGGTGGTGCGATCCTTATTAAGTCGGTAAACTGCGTATTTGAAAGCCAGTTCGGTAGGGCTGTCTTTCTGATCTTCAGTGAACAAAGCTCCTGCAAAAAAGAGAAACAAAAACGGTGACATTATTTGCGAATCACAGATGGTATTTGTGCAGGCATATTTTTATTATCATTACTGGAAAAAGCAGTTATTATTATTATTATTATTATTATTATTATTATTATTATTATCTGAGATCTCCAGGGAGTCAGGGACTCATCGAGGGAGGCTAAAAATCACCCAATCCATCTGCTATACATCCCCTTAAATTCATTCACACTAGATGAACTTACTACCCCTAAAAGCAAACTAATCCACTCACTCACTCTTCTCTGAGAGAAAGACCTAGCTCTTACCTCTTTCTTGACTGTGAACCTTAACTTCCATGGATGCCCCCCCCCGTGTTCTCTCCCCGCTTTCCATATAACGAAAAATTTCATCATCTGAAATGCTATAACACCCATTCAAAAGTTTAAGACCTCTGCCATATCACCCCTCTTTCTCCTGTTAACCAGAGTCTGCAATCCACATACTCGCAATCTGTCCTCATAATCTAAATCCCATAATCCGGATATAATCTTTCTAACTCTTCTTTGCACCCTTTCCACAGCTTCTTTATCTCCTTGGAACCCGGAAGACCAAATCTGCGCACAGTAATCGAAGTGTGGTCTTATCAAAGCCTTATAAAGAGGCAAAATGACTTCCTTATCCTTACGTGTCAAGGTTCGCTTCACCATCGCAATTATCCTCTGAGTTGTATTTGCAACTTTTGCTATGTGACCTTTGAACTTTAAATTCTTATCCACCAATACGCCAAGATCCCTTGCCTCTTCAGTTTCCTTATAGAACTAAATAAACTTACCGTATTTGGCCAATCCAATATTTTTAGGCCCACAGTGTAGCTTTGGCCTTTCATCGGATACAGGTCATTTCAGAAGACACCCTCTTTTGTATTAGGGGCCCCAAAAGTTAAGAGACTGCAGATTTTGTGATTTCCGTTGTTATCTTAGATTTCTCGACCTCTCAGGTGTCATCCGAAGAACTTTTTAGTTTTTTTTTTTACCTTCTCGTGCTTTTACCTGAGACTCCGATCTTTCCAAAACTACCCTTGCGGAATTTCAATGTATTTCTGCGACTTGGCGTTGCTTCTCACGTACGTTACATAACAGCCGTACCAAAGCACGGAAGCCACCATTATCTAGCCGGCGTTGACAGTCAAGTCGGATATCTGATCGGAAGGCAAACTTTGAGTTCCGTTGATAGGAAAAAGTTTTTACGAGAGTCTACCCTCCTGGCTGTTTTGCTTTAGAATGGCAAACTCAAAATGCTAAACTCAACTTAATCCATTGGATTATACGTGTTATTTTTAAGTCTTTTATCTGCAGTTAAGTTTGGAGATTTATATGGTAGGAGTTCACTGTTATTGTTAGTAATCTGTTGACAAACGAGGCTTGCATTTTGAAGACATAATGGAAATTCATTCACGATTGATTTTGGTTTCGTTAGACATACTGGATGATGGTGAAACCATCTTGCACATCTTGTTCGGAATTCACTGAGGAAGCAATTCTATTATCAGCGTTGACTTGTATTACAGCGTCGGCTCTCGTAGTTCTTGCATTCACTATTTTATTTATTTATTTTTCTTTTAATACAAGAGAACCGACATATTAGAGAAGACATTGTACGTTTCCAATTTCTATTTCTCCAGTTACTCCTAATGTGCACTTAGGTTGAAAGCAGAGTCTACACAAGGATTTAAAATGGACAAGAGTTAGAAATTAGTGGCAAGAGGGATACCGTCGAAGTACAAGTGTTGGTCTATTTCGTTCTTGACTATAAAATGTGCACAAAACAAAAAATATCGTTGCCGTGGAAACGCAGAAAGACTGCTTCAGATTTATGTTTAGTCAACACTAAACAAATTGATTTCGTATATAATGAGATTAGGGTATTCGCACGTTCTTGATGCACAAGATTCCCCATTAAACTAGAATAGGGTTGTACTCTCCCAAAGAATACAACTGGAGCGTATTATAATTTATTCTTCCATGATAACATATTTATTTCTCTTCTATGTTCATCTTTAAAATACTCGAGATCATCGATTGATAACAAAAACAAAACTTCTTGAATTTTCAAAGCAAGACACTTTTCAACAAGAAACTGCTTAATAAATCTTAAATGACTCGCTGTATTTGGGTGAACACGCAATTTGTTACACCATCCTCTTAGGCTATGAGACTGATGTAAGTTGGCAGGATGATAAACAAATCGAAGAACTGCTACCTCCAACTAAACATTAATTACATTAGTCTATCTTACTTAAAGATACAATTAAAATCGCGTGCGTAAACAAAACATTACTATAATGTATTTATTTGTACTCACTTATGAAATGTACAATCGACTACATTGAAAAACCTTTCAAATGGATCCTGTGGAATTTATGCTTATCATATTACAATAAGGCCATGCACTTGAATGTACATTTTATAAATATGTAACATATGGTTATTGAAACCTTATAATAATAAATTTACTGTTTCAAATGCCCTATTATTTGTTTTGCTGAAAAATCTAAATCTGAAGTTAAAAAGTACAGAAAGTGTTTTAGTCCAAAGATGCTTGTCATTATGTAAATCATTTTATCATTTTTAATAAGACGGTAGTATCCTAAGGTTGAGTATCGAAAACTATTAATGCAAACGAGGGTTTTTCTGATCCCCTAGAAGCCACTGCCTCTAGTTAGTACATCGACAGGACGTACTAACTAGAGGCAGCTTCGATCGATTCGAACAAAAGAAGGTCAATGAAACACCTTCTCTTATTCTTGGAAATTTCTTACAGAAGTAGATTCCTTAATGAGAAGGATTATGCAAAACTCAGCTGATGATACAAGCTCAATTATCCACGAAATATCGTACATACGACTATTTGAATTTTAACCGGTGACCCGCTCTGCCTACAGCGTGATTGGTTAGTGCAGTATTAAAGGCTCTTCGCTTCTTAGACGGGATTTGAACCAATATCTTTCCAACCAAACAGCTTCGTCTATACTCACTGAGTTAAGGAGGTTCATGACTCCAAAATGGGGTGCAAAAACATCAAAGTGTAATAAGGTGAAAGCATCAATAGCTCATAGAAATGAGAACTGTCGACTGTGTGATCGAAGCATAAACTATTTTAGAAATATATGCAAAGAATGGGAGAAATTAAGCTAATTTGAAACTTCTTATGCCGTCATTTTTTTCTTTCTTTTGCGGACGTTTTGTGCAGATATAATAAACCGCAGCGGTCATTCCGATGTATATTTTTCTTGTAAACTGGATTTGATTAGTTCTCAAAATGTTGCTTATAAAATGGCGATGAATAGGCGATATTTTTTTTTATTCGATAATTTGAATATTTTATTGGAGTTGATTTTTTCCATATTAGGGGTTCTCATTACAGTAACTACGCGAACAAAAACGTCCCTAAGAGAGAGAGAGAGAGAGAGAGAAAGTGCAACATGAGCTCTTTGAAGCTTTACTGACTAATTGTTTATATTCTTACCTATAAGATTCCCAAGACTTACGTTTTTGAAGTTTAAAAAGGGTAAAATAAAACACGGGCGAAGTGGAACTTGTCGGGACGAAAGATATTTATTTCAAAGGAAACCGATAATTCTATTTGCTTCTAAAATGTTTGTTTTGCCCAATTTTGACCACTAAAATGGTTTCAATTGAAACCAAATTGCGTTGATTCAAGACAATTTATTTTAGTCGAAATCATCAAGTCCAACTTCCCTTTGGTCGACGCTGACTTTTTTAAGATCTGAAACGTTTTTGCCAACTTTTGTCATTGAAAAGGCTTGATTAAAATGAAAAATACAAAAAGCTCGAGAATTTTTTTAGGAAAATATGAAATATCCAATTTCAATAAAAATCCATTTAGCCAAAGTCCAGCCATAACTTGCGTATAAATGGACAGACGGACGAACGCACTGAACGGACATGACAGGTGATTTAAAACATCTTTCCAAATGCACATAACAAAAAAAAGGAGATTTATTTAATTTTAATTAGATCTCAAAGCTAACAATGTTAGTATTATATTTCAATACTCGTAGCTACTCAAAACACTTAGTAACGCTCTAGTGTCGAGAAAGATCGCTTAATTTGTTTTTTGTAATCGACATATCTTCATTGATTTACTTATCATACGAAAAACCAACGTTCACGCATTTTGTTTTCTCCAGCTGAATGAGCTGGAGCATTGTCGTGATGTAAAATACATATTTTGTAGCAATTGATGGAAAGTTCTTATTTCTCTTTCGAACCTTTACTCACTTCACATGATGTTATTGATTTGTATACCTATTATCGTAATATGCCCACATTCCCTTAGAAATCTCTTGAAAGTTTCCCCTCTGCTGAGCTCATAAATCTGATAACGTTACAGTGTTCGCTTTTGCAATGAAAACAAAGAGCGAAATTAAGCTTACCGAGGTGATGACTATTGGGATAAACAAAACTTAAATTTAATTAAAATTATGCAAAAACGAATGGATGAAATATTAAAACATAATTTTTTTAAGAAGTTGACACCTATCAGTAAGGCTCTCTTCCCCTTCAGAGGCAGTCGAGATACATTTATAAAACGCTGCAATTACGTTAGTAATTGTTCTTGAAACTATAATTCTTCCATTGTTTGCGATTACTATGGAAATACACAACTTCATCGCTCACGTGATTGGCTTGATAACATTTTTCATTCATCTAAATTAACAATCACGTGCTCGAAGAAGTTAATTAAGTAGATAGCGAATATGAATAAATATTGCTTATCTACTGAACCATATCTTTTGGCAAAGCAAAACAGTTTTTTTAGTTTATCTATAAGTCTTCAGACGAGTTCAAGTTATCTTTAGTACGCGATGTACATGATAAAGACATTGAAAAGGCTTCTTAAAATGTTGTCATGACTACTAGCCGCAGCAAACCTGCAACCGATATTACCATCTTTTGAAAACTTGCTGTAAGAAACCTCACATCTATGATTTTTATTTTAAGAAGGTCAGACAATATCCTGAAATTGAGATGAGTCATGGGTTTTTTTTATTCTTCTGGTTAAATACGTCATTTCCGATATATGAGTTTTGAATAATAATAATTGCAAAAGCTGTTCGGGGAAGCGAACGCGTATCTCAGTAGACCAATCAAGCGAGATGAGAAGTATGACAGGTGACCAGTAAAGAACATTATAAATACTCATATATATCAACAGTTAATATCAGAACATTATTTAAAATTGGAAAACATAAATTGTTAGAAGAAGATTAATAATAAAAATAAGTGGAATATAGTAGTCATGTCAGAGACCTTTGGACGTCTATGCAACATAAAAATGGGGAACATCATTTTAAAATGTAAACTCTTTGAACAATATAGATACAAATTCTGATTATATTCTGCTTAATGAAATTCAATCAGAAAAAATAAAGCTTAAATTCAAAACAGTTACCAATTAGGAAGACCTTCAAGGTCTTCCTAATTGGTAACTGTTTTGAATTCAAGCATCATATTCTTGGGAATATGATGCTTGGGTGCATCATATTCCCAAGAATTTGTTGTAGCTTATCTGTTCGGCAAATTGTCGACAAACTGGACCATCCCAGATCAACCATCAGTGATACCATACTGAGATGGAAGCGCAGGGAGTAAAGTGCTACCGGCAGTGGACGACCCACCACACTAACGGAACACGATCATAGAGTGCTACGAAAGATAATATGCAAAAACCGTCATTCATCGGAATACGCGTTGAATGCGGAGTTCCAGGCATCGACTGGAACATGAATCTGCATAAAAATATTCGGAACCGAGGCTCGCAATGTAGGTTTCCATGATAGGATCTCAATATGCAAGCACCGCATTATCAGACCTAACATACATGGTCGCCTTCAGTGGTGTGTACAGTGGGACGTGGAAGCTTGGAAAAATGTGTTATGGAGCGATGAATCACGTTACACCCTCTACCAAGCTGATGGACAGGTTTGGGTGTGGTGGATGCCTGGTAAACGCCTCTTACTAGAGTGCGTAACCCCAACTATGAAATTCAGATGTGATGTTATAGTCCTGTTTTTCTAGTTTAGCCTCAGACCTCTGTGGTGCCACGAAATTGAACTCCGAGAGTATCTGAACATTCTGGACAATGCAATGCTTCCTACGTTGTTTCATTTCTACTATAACATATTGCATATTACATATTACGCAAGATCAGTCAAGTGTAGTAACGTTTGCTCTTAAATGCGTAGTTTGTGGAAGCAAACGTTACTACACTTGACTGATCTTCACAGAGTCCTAATCTCAACCCTATTGAATATCTGTGAGATGAATTGGAGAGTCGGTGAGGTCAAGGGGCATCCGCCCACAGGACCTCGTTACATGCCTACAGGAAGAATTGTCCAAAATTCCCATTCATCGCAATCGTATACTTGTGGAAAGTATGCTGTGTAGGATTGCTGCAGTTCGCAGCTAAAGGAGGTCCTAAATCTTATTAAGGTGGGCACCATGGCATTTTGTTCTCCACACCATGGTGTCCATGGACTTCTTTCGAAGCAGTTTATACCAAAATGCAGTTGTGTGGCATAATGAAAAATTAATATATAGCACAATAAAGAAGCTTTCAAAAACATACAAATCTACACCAGCAAAATGAATGATAAAAGACGTGATCTGATTGGTGAATTAAAAAAAATATCGGAAATCTGCATGGACTATTTGGAACCTTTATTGCAACAGTTAACATTGAAAATTATGAAACATTAGTTCGGTAACACTGAAGAAACTCCAAAGATATTAAAGATCGAAATATATGCTGTGATTAGACAAATGAAAACTGACAAACTTATGAGCAACATTTACGAGAAGAGTAAATGGGATTTAGGAGAGGAATATCTACAATTGGCGCAATCTATCTTCTTCTTCTTCAACCTGGATAGGCTCACTGCTGGACGAAGGTCTTCCCCAATTTCTTCACTCCATTCTGTACTCTTACAATTATCATGGGGAAAAAACAAACAACATTTATTGTTGTTTTATAGACTTTAAGCAAGCATTTGACTCATAAGCGGACATCAATTATTTGAAATTTTAAGACAAAAAAACTCAAAGAGGAAAAAGTTCTCAATACATCTTCCGGCACCATAAAGAATCTCTACCAGAAAACATGGGAATAAACGAATGGGAAAAAATCACGTGATATTAAACACGCAAATAATTTATTATTTAATCATAAGACTGAGAACATACATAAATTGTAGACCAGTTAGTATCTCTGGAGCGATGGTTAAGTTATTGGAAAAGTTGGTTAAAAGTAAAATTCAGAAATGGACGGAGAGGAATATGCTACTCTATAGGGAGCAGCATGGCTTTGTAAAAGGAAGGCCCTGCCTAAGTAATTCATTCACATTTTATAATAAGGTGACAACTGGACTGGATAAAGGAAATGGCTACGCTACGATACTACTGGACTTTCAAAGACATTTGACAGAATACCGCATGGAAAACTTACATACGTTGGAGCAAAGAGGAATGGATATGAGGGTGGCATGGATGGGAGGTAGGCGGCTGATAGACGGACATCAGATGGTGGTGTATGATGGAGTGCAGCAGGGCTCGATGCTAGAACCACTACTCTTTTATTGGTACATTAAGGATATAGCGGACAATGAGAGGGGGAACATTCAGTTGTTGGCCGATGATGCAAAACTAAGGAGGGCGATTGTTGATAAAGGTGATGTAGATATCTGAGATGATTTAAATAAAGTGGCCGTTTGAGCAAAGGACAATGGTTATAAATTTAATGTTGTAAAATGGAAGATAATGCACTTTGTGATGACGGAAATATTACACACTTTCCATCATATCGATGGTATCAGACTACAGGAAATTGATCAGACTAGAGATCTGTGGGTGATGGTGAATAGAGATTTGAAATTCAGAGGATATATTGCAAGAGTTGGAAAATAGCTCAGAGGATTACTTGGATTTTGAAGAACAAACACAAAGATAGGGAGGTTTTCATCCTTCTTTATAAGTCTATGATTCGACCATATACTAACTACTGTGCACATATTCGGTCACCTGTAAAGGATTCAGAGATGAGTGACCAAGATTATGAGAGGTCTGTGGAATGTTCCCTATGAGGACAGATTGAAGGTGTGTGGGTTGTAGAGTTTAGCTGAGAGGTGGAGGAGAGGAGGTAAGGTAGAACCTTATAAGTTACTAAAGGGATACCATAATATTGACACAAAAGAAAATTTGCAATTCATGAGGAGTGCTGGAAAACAAGGGATCACACTTGGAAGTTGTCTAAGAATGTGGTTAGTAAGGATGCGTAGGCTAGGAGTATTATTTGGAGAGAGAGAGAGAGAGAGAGAGAGAGAGAGCGAGGTGAATGAGTGGAATAGATTGCCTGGGGTGGTTGTGTTAATGCATAGAGTGGATAGAATCTCCTACGTTGAAGCTTTTGACTCCATGGAGTACTCGTATAAATAATAATAATAATAATAATAATAATAATAATAATAATAATTATTATTATTATTATTATTATTATTATTATTATTATTATTATTATTATTATTATTATTATTATTATTATTATTTACAACAATATTACAACACGCTATCTTGGGCTTCACTTCGATGCTGATCAAAGTTGGAACAGCCATACAAACTACCTACATACCAAGCTTAGGATAATAGCAAGCAAACTATACAGATTAAAAGACATTGCCCCAACCCACATAAAAATAATAATCTATAAAGCATTATGTGAAAACATTTTAAGATATGCAATCACATCATACGCATTCTGCGCAGACTACAGACTTAACAGGCTACAATGGTTGCAAGATAAAATGATAAAACTGATATTCTGGGAACAACCCACTCTTGTGCAGGAAGCACGGACAAAACACAAACTATTTAAGGTGAAACACTTACGCCACTACACAGTCATGTTAAAACACTACTACAGCCCAACATATAGAGTAACCAGAACAACATATCAAATAACAAGACCACAGTCAACAAACTACATAACATATAAGTACAACAATCACCACGGCAAAGCCACCAGAAACTTCTACGTACCTGACATGATAAACAAACTGCCGTTCGACAACAGAAACCTAGGAACATACAGAGAGCTGAAACAGGCACTATATAAATATTATAGCGAGAATGAAAATTAGAGCAATTCCTGTCTCTCTCCCCCACCACACATGCACACACACACACACAAACCTATGACAACCCCCCCTCTCAAAAACTATCACTACAAGGAACACAAAGAAACAAACACACCATGTCTAAATCCAACCCTATTTCCACAAAAAAAAAAAAAAATTTAAACTGTAATAGCAGTCGAAGTCTTTCATGCACGTACCAACAAACAGTAAAATCAACACCTGGCTTGTGACCAGTATAGGAACACAACCATGAAACCACCACCCTCTGTCATCTATTATCTTCCTCAGATAAGCTCTGCTAAGCTTCGAGGAAGAAAATTACTAACTTGCAAGAATCTGTTATACACACTTGTAATGCGTTATAAATATTATATATATATAATTACTACAGCAACTATGTATGTAATTCATCTGAGACATAAAAAAAATTATAACTATTATACTCAAGATAACTATTGTATATATGTATGTGTAAATATTTTAGCAGTGAACAAAAATATTATTTATTTAAAAAAAAATTATTATAATTTAAAAATATTAATAACTCAGCAGTATTTGTTATTCACAATTGTAATGTATTACAAATATTATGTGTATATATATATATATATATATATACGTGTATATAAAACTATTGTTGTATCTATGTATGTAATTTATCTGAGACAATAAAATGTTAAAAAAATTATTATTATTATTATTATTATTATTATTATTATTATTATTATTATTGCAATTTCGACACAACCAACGTCAGTTCTTTCAGTCTCTCCATAGAAATACAAATGCAAACCATCATTCACCAGGAAAAGAAGAAACACTCAAATTTTGGAAGTCAATCTGGGATAATCCTATTGAACACAATAAAGATTCCTCATGGATTTAGGATATAGAGTCGGAAATTACACAAAAACAAATGCAAAATATCATTATCAAAGAAATGGTCAGTGCTCAAGCTAGAAAATTAAAAAACTGGAGTGCACCTGGCAAAGACGAACTCCATGGATTTTGGTTAAAACATCTAACCAGACTACATGATCGAATGGCAGAACGATTTAATTATTTGTTGCAGTCAGGCTCAGTGGAAGACTGGATGATATTTGGGTGCACGTTTCTCTTCATGAAAGATAAGGATAAAGGGGCAGACCCAAGTAATTATCGTCCAATAAAATGCCTACCGACTATGCTTAAGCTGTTAACTGCAATCATTGCAAATTCCATATACCATTACTTATCAGATATTCATATTTATCCTATTGAACAAAAAGGCAATTTTCAAAAATCTAGAGGAACAAAAGACCAGATCCTTATTAATAAAATGATTCTCAGATTCATAACTTAAACATGGCATGGATAGACTACAAGAAAGCATTCGACTCCCTCCCACAATCGTGGATCCTAAAATCACTAAAACTATTTGGAATTAGCAAAAACATATGTTCGTTTCTGCTGCTGCTATGAAACGAACATATCATGGAAAATCATGGAAACAACTTTAAAAGTGAATAATGAACAATTTGGAGATATCAGCATCAAACGTGGAATTTTCCAATGTGATTCCTTGTCACCATTACTATTCAACACTTCTTTGATACCTTTGTCCATGATTCTGAAGAAACAAAACTTGGATATGAAATTCCTAAATGTAAGATTAAAATTTGCCATCTACTCTATATGGATGACTTGAAGTTATGGAAAATCGGCCCAGTAAATAGATTCTTTATTGAACACAGTTCGTATTTTCAGTCCGGACATCAAATTGGAATTTGGTTTAGATAAATGTGCAATTTTATGTATTAAACGAGGAAAAATTAATGACACCAGCAGTTTTAATTTTGATCAAGAGAAATATATAAAAGCAATTTCAGCTGACGATCACTATAAATACCTAGGAATATTAGAAGCCAATGATATTCTCCACTCGAAAGTTAAACAACATGCAGCATCAGAGTACATCAAAAGAGTTAGAAATATCCTGAAAATAAAACTAAATGGATTCAACACAATTAGAGCAATGAATTCTTCGGCTATACCAGTGATCCGATACACAGTTGACATAATAGATTGGACAAAAGAAGACCTGGACAAACTGGACCTCAAAACTAGAAAACTAGTGACTATGCATTATGCATTACATCCACGAAGTAATGTTGACCGATTGTACCTACGGAGGAGAATAGGTGGATAGGTTCTGCTGCAAGTGAGACAGACTGTGGAAGAAGAAGAAATTAATTTAAGAAGTTACATCGACAATAGCTCTGAGCCAATGCTTCAAGCAGTTACACAAGAGGGTCTTCTGAAAGCAACAGGAGACAAATCCGATTACAAAAAGAAGAACAAAATAAACCCGATATGTGTGCTGGAAAAATAAACCCTTGAATGGCTAATTTCTTCGAGATACTGAGGACACAATCGACGTCAACAAGACATGGCAATGGATACAATACGGATGCATTAAAAAAAGAAACAGAAGGATTTATTCTAGCAACTCAAGAACAGGCATTACAAACTAATGCAATCAAAGCAAAAATGTGAACATCAATAATAACAGCAAATGCAGATTATGCGATCAGAAAGATGAAGATTGTAGAACATCTAATCAGTGCCTGCAGCAAAATAGCTCAAACTGACTGTAAATACTGTAAATAAATGACTATAAAGCATTGGCATGTATGCAGAAAATATGGCTTTCCTACTTCTGATGACTGGTGGCAGCATAAAATAGAGACTGTACTGGAAAAAGAAAGAGCAAAAATTTCTCTGGGACTTTAGAATACAAACTGATCGGCATTTGGAACTCAATAGACCTGACATCACAATTATCGAACATCGACAGGTTTGGATTATCGATATTGCAGTACCCAGTGATAACAGCATTAACTGGGCACTGGTAACAACAAAGAACTGGAAAAAATAACTAAATGTCGAGATCTGGCAATCGAAGTTGGCCGACTGTGGCTTGAACACGCGAAAGTCGTCCCAATGGTTATCGGTGCACTTGGTGCAACTTCAAAGAAGCTGTCCAACTATTTACAGCAATTAAACATCAGAGAAGTGACCCCATATGACCTACAAAAAACAGGATTACTTGGAACAGTCCATAGTTTACGACGCTACCTGACGGCCTATTCTTAGATTCTTGGGTAGACTCTGAATTGTTCTGAATCACCAATCAAATTTTTATTTATATGATAGCTTGTTTTGACTGTGTATAAATTACGTGAATAAAATCATAATAATTTTACTACAATTACTATAATAGTTAATTCTCAGTCAATAAAATTACATGTACAAGAACACAGCAATTTTGAGTACTATTCTCTATGGGGTATTCCGTTTTGAGTACTCATTTTGTCACAATGAGTAATTTTTATTCTATTTTATTTTATTTTTTAATTAATAATAATAAATTATTAAATATGATATAATATTACATACATTTGTTTACATATGACACATACATGTATTCTGATAATTAATAATAATAATAATAATTTTTTCCAATAATAATTATGATAATGTTTAACATATGATACATACATTAGATACTTTTGATTACATGTAATACATATTTTTATTTATTTTTATTTATTTTTATTATTTTTTTTATTTTTTATCCTAAATAAGATGTTATTTCTCCGCTTTCATCCTCCAAGCTTATTTGTGAGCTTATCTGAGAATAACACCAGTTATTATTTATGTTCGTTTGCTGTGTTGGGAAGCTATGAAAACAAATCTATGTTTAATGGGCTTGATTTCCTCTGCAGCCATTGATTGAGAAATTCGCCCCCCCCCAACAACTTGGAATGTCTCGATGCGTCGCTGAACTGGAAGCCTGAGCGAATGTATTGTGTTTCATTAAGTTTGTATGGAATTTTGGGTGCGTGTTTCTTGTTCGTAGTATGTCCTTAGAGCTCTTTTCAGGCTATTGTAGTTTGTAAGGTTTCTGTATTCAAAAGGTAATTTGTTTATCATGTCTGGGATGTAGAAGTTTCGCGTGGCCTTTCCGTAGTGATTATTGTATTTATATGTGATATAATTAGTAGTCTGAGGTCTTGTTATACGGTATGTATTTCTAACTGTCCTTTAGTTGACATCGAAATAATGTTTCAGCAAAAGCTGCATAGTGACATAAATGTTTTGATGTCAGTGTTTTGTGTTCTGACATTGCAATGTTTATAAGGTCGTGATTTTCTCTTTGTTCCCAAAAGATCAGTAATAATAATAATATATATATATATATATATATATATATATATATATATAATATTTATAATACATTACAATTGTGAATAACAAATACTTGCAAGTTAATAATATTCTAAATATTTTTTTATGTCTCAGATAAATTGCATACATAGATGGTGTAATAATTACATATATAATATTTATAACACATTACAATTGTGAATAACAGATACTTGCAAGTTAATATATATTTTTTCTGTATAATGTAGTATATTCTTTCTTTGAGAGGCATTTCTGATTTCTTCCTGGAAGTTTAGCAGAGCTTATCTGAGGAAGATAATTGATGATAGATGGCGGTGGTTTCATCGTTATGTTTCTATATTGGTCGCAAGCCAGGTGTTGATTTACATGTTTGGAAGACTTCAACTGCTATTACAGTTTAACTTTTTTTTTTTTTTTGCAAGTAGGGTTGGATTTAGACATGGTGTGTTTGTTTCTTTGTGTTCTTATAGTGATGATTTTTAAGAGGGAGGGGTTTGTCATAGGTGTGTGTGTATGTGTGTGTGTGTGCGTGCGTGTGGGGGAGAGAGAGAAACAGGAATTGCTCTAATTTTCATTCTCACTATAATATTTATATAGTGCCTGTTTCAGCTCTCTGTATGTTCCTAGGTTTCTGTCGTCGAAAGGCAGTTTGTTTATCATGTCAAGTACGTAAAAGTTTCGGGTGGTTTTGCCGTAGTGATTGTTGTACTTATATGTTATGTAGTTTGTTGACTGTGGTTTTCTTATCTGATATGTTGTTCACACTACACAGTCAGGTTAAAACATTACTACAGCCGTAGTAATGTTTTAACCTGACTGTGCAGTGGCATAAGTGTTTCACCTTAAATATTTTGTGTTCTGTCCGTGCTTCCTGCATAAGAGTGGGTTGTTCCCAGAATATCAGTTTTATCATTTTATCTTGCAACCATTGTAGCCTGTTAAGTCTGTAGTCTGTGCAGAATGCGTATGATGTGATTGCATATCTTAAAATGTTTTCACATAATGCTTTATAGATTAGTAATTTTATGTGGGTTGGAGCAATATCTTTTAATCTGTATAGTTTGCTTGCTATTATCCTAAGCTTGGTATGTAGGTAGTTTGTATGGCTATTCCGACTTTGATCAGCATCGAAGTGAAGTCCGAGATAGCGTGTTGTTTTTTGCCTGTGTGATGGTTGTGGTTTTAGGATCGGCGCTTTGTGTACAGGAGGATGGATGTCGCATAGTGAGGTATTTGGTTTCTATGGATAGGGTTTGGGGGTTTTTGAATATCATTAGCTTTGCTTTTGCAGGGCTTATTATATATGTCATTTTTGGTTAACCAGTTAGTGATTTGATTGATGTCGTGTTGCGTATTTGTGTAAGCGATATTTGCGTTGTTGTGAATGGATACTATGGCCGTGTCGTCTTCGTACTGGAAGATTTTACTTTTTAGGGGAAGGTGGCTTATGTCGTGTGTGTATATGCTAAATACAATGGGAGATGGGACAGCTCCTCGCGGTATTCCACAGGTTATATGTACCTCTTTGCTGTACGCTGATCCTATACGTGTGGTGTGCTTTCTGTTTTTCGTGTATGCTTTAAACCACTGGAGTAGACGACCTCCAATTCCGATATGCGTGAGTTTCGTTAATTTTTTTAGTGTGTCAAATGCTTTTGTTAGGCCAGTGAATACCATTAATGTTATTATGTTTTTATCCAGTGCAGCGTTTATTAGGTCTCTGAAATCTTCCAGGAATGTTGCTGTTCCTTTATTTTTTTGAATAAAAAACTAATTATATAAAATTATATAAATACAAAAACTAAATGTATAAAGCCATATTGTGTTTTGGGGATGATTTGATATTTTTCAACGTATGTGGAGAGTTTGTGATGCATGATGTGCTGCATGATTTGGTTGATTACAGACCGCAGTGATGAGCCTGTAATTACTTATAATGTTTCTTTTACCATGTTTGTGTATGGGTGTGATTAATGCAGTCTTCAGTGTTTGAGGTATGTGTGCCGTTTCGAAGATTTTATTTAACAGTTTTTGTATAACCGGAAGTAGTTTGGTTGAGTGTTTCTTGATGTCTTTTGGTCTGATTCCGTCTATCCCCGGTCCTTTATTAGGGTTAATTTGTTGAATTGCCAGTGATAGTTCTTCTTTTGTTACTGTGGGGAACCACATCGACCGGGTTGCTCGTGGACCTAGTGGAGAATGTTCGTTTGTGTGAGGAAAGGTTGTTTCTTGTAGCTTTTGGACAGAGTTCACGAAGTGCTAATTAAAATTGTTTGCCGACTGTTTGAGGGATTTGGGGTCGCAGGCAAAGCTGTGTTTTATTTTTTCTGGAGGCAGTGGTTCTGTGTATATTGTCCAGCATTTCATTAATCAGTTGCCCGGTTTCCTTTATGTCATTCTGAGCTGTTATTAATTTGTTGCTGAAATAGTTTATTTTTGCCGTTCTAATCTGTGTTGTTAGGAGATTCCGTTTTCTTTTGTATTCAGCTTTTAAAGCGATATTGTTCGGCGACTTCTTAAATTGTTTCCATAGTTGTTCCCATATAATAATAATAATAATAATAATAATAATAATAATAATAATAATAATAATAATAATAATAATAATGTATACTTTGATTTATTATTTTTGTTATTAATATCTTACGATATTAACGATATTAATATCTTTTATTCATTTCCATGAATCAAAGAAAGAAATTACAGTCATATGAACATGTATAACCAAATATGTAACGAAAACTTTTCTAAAATTCCCCAAAACGGGAAAGTGTAGAAAACGATGCCGTCTGGAAGACCACGAAAGAAATGGACAAAAAAACATTAAGAATATAAGTGGTCTAGACTCTTACAGAAAATAAATGGATAGATAGAAAGACAGATTGCACTGGAAACCTCTCGTTGTTCATGAGAGCATCAATCCCTTTTCCACGAATGAGGATGATCATGATGATCGTTATCATGATCATGAATGAATCATAAAACGCATGAACTTTAACTTTGTTTCTTCGATCTTAAATTATAAATGCAGATTCCGAAACAGAAAAACAAGTAAATTCTTAACTTTAATATTGAGACGAAAACTAAGATCCATATAATAAGCTCCAAAAGTTCCCTTCTTATACTGCTTAAGTTTGAATCACTGACCAGAAGGGAGGCAGCTGTCCACTGACAGCGAACCCCCTCTCAAGTGATGAGGTCAGGTAATTCATTACAGCAACGAGGTCCGATTAGTTTGTGACATTTTAATTAAGGGACACCGACATGTGGTTGTCAATCCTTTCTTTTTAAAGTCAGCTCCATTTTCCAATCCTATACTTTCCTCACATACGTTTAAGTCATCCCTTAATAACTTACAACTCCGTGAAAGTAATTAGCTTTCGAAGAAGAGGTGAAGTCTACATCTTAAGTCAATGCTTTTTCTATCATTCCCTGGTGCCTGTTGGCCGTACACGAACAATGCACAATGCGATCTTTTTTTTAATTTTTTTTTTAATTGGCTGTTTTCTTACGATGGAATTGTTTGGCACTTTTAATTAACTTCTTCAGCATCGGATATGCCTGAGGCCGTTTTCCTTTTCCTCTAATTCACACTTCTTTTGCAACCGGCCTATCGAAGGTTCTTTACTTAATCAGGATTCCATTCACCATCAGTGACATCAAATTTCCCCTCACTCGGTCCTCGTGCAAAAAATTCACACCGATGACGCATTTGCCATTGCACAGGACACCGTAATTCGCATTGGGATTTCATACGTCTCAGAGATGTGGAAAATGAAAAAAGAAATTGATCTGCGCACCATATTAATCTTGTACCATCTTCATTTTGTTTGTTTTCATAATTCATTATCATATTTACACATCGATAAAAATGACTCCGCCAATAAAGTTTGTTCCTACAGACATCTAATAATGATCCTTAATAGGATATATAGTAGTAGTGGATACTTTCATCTCTCATTGGTGCATTCGTGTTGTAGGAAGATGCTAGTAAAAGATGGATACAATTTCAGAAATCTTTCCCAAACCCAAACTTAGTGAGAGAAGAAAGAGTACGTATACTAGTAAATAATGGGTGGATAGAGGAAAGTCCAATGAGAATAAATTCATGAAGACCGAAGTAAAAGGAAAAACGAAGCCAATTACGAACCTTCGTTTATTAGTGGGACGATCAAGTACAGAAAAAAAACAAGAACCACATTACATACAATGATAATTGTTGTTTTCTCCTGCGTCAAAACTCTCCCTTCTACTCCAAATGAGAATACCTGAGACCAGTATTTCGATATAAATTGGTCAGCAAGTTTGCTAACGTTGAGATAGCTAAATGCTCGTGTGCTATAAGGATTCTTGATCAGTTTTTCCGGACTGTATATCGATCTTAATACTTTCTTAGAGTTTATTAGTATGGAATAGGGAGGGTTTTTCATCGCAGAAACTTAATTTGAGTTTCTCTATCCCAAAAATAGTCACTTAGCTAATAAATACCCGCATTTAAGAGACTTAAGATATGTCTCATATTCCTGGCTGGTTCTACGTTAATTCTAAACAATCAAATTTTGATATTTCTTCGAATGAATGTTCACATGTTTTTCGACAATAGAAAACATGAAAGTGTAATATCATCCAAATAATATCATCATTGCCTTGCGTAACGATATTCTATGTAGGTAGTACTTTTCAAAGGTCTGGTAATTGTCATTAAAATTAAAAAAATAATAATTAAAAAATAATACAAAGTAAGTGGGAAAATTAGTTTAGAAATCAAAAGAAAGAACAGATTTTTGGTGTAAAAATGAGCAAAGATTCAACTACTTTTAATCTGAAAAATAAACCATGAATGCAACATATTCCAAGCCTGTATGGTTCAGTATTTGGAGAAGACTTTTTTGATAGACAATGCACTTGGAATAAACACGGAAACACCTATCTGGAAGGGAAAAGTGACAGAAGTGAATTGTAAATGAATTCCGCCATGTTTCTCAGAAGAATGAATTTTCCGTAATCTTTATGCAAAGTGAGATTAATTTATCCCAGTGATTATCGAATAATCTGAAAAATTGAATACTAATCATTTTCTTAGTAAGTCCTTACTTAGTGCATTTCAAAGAATACATGGCAAAAGAACAGTAACCACCTCCTACTCCGGTAAAATATATTACTTAGCAGCTGGTATAAACGACCTCATTTAATACAAATTGCAATTAGAATTTTCAAATGATGCGGTATGTGCAATGTTTTTGGTGTAATTAGGATTAAGATTAAATATTCAGTGACATCAGATTTGATAGCATATCAGAATAAGCACCTTAAGCTAGAAAAATGCAACAGAAATTAGTTTAGTGCGAAAGGCTGTCAAAACTTTATGAGAGAGAATTTTTTAGAAAATAAAAAAAAATCAAAAGTTACGTTGATTTCACAAAACAATTAAAAACTTACGTCCTTCGACTAATTACGATTTCCTTCTAACATTTGGACCCCTTTGTATCAAAAGTGAATGCAGTCATGAAGAAGAAGAAGAATGCGAGGGATATCACGCAAAACATTAGTGGAAACTGTTTGGAATTACACCGAAAGCATCTACTATGAGGCCATGTGAATTACACGTGTTCATCCGAGTTTACAGACGAAACACTAAGCCAATTTGGCTGAATTACCTTGACCAGTAAAGTTCTTATAAGATTTCTTCTATCCTGCACAGAATTCGAACCAAGATCTTTCCAATTGAAGGGATAATGATGCAATATCCTCGCGATTGCACTAAGGGTTGCGTACTCAGTAAATGGAATCCAATGATGGCTGATTACTCGTATAAATAGATAGTTTGCAAACAACACAGAAAACATCAATATACTGAAAACTTCGGTATTATTTTAAACTTCTAATATACATTATAATACTGAACTGGTTCAGGATGCAATTCGAAAACTCATGTTTGATTAGCGCAGTCACTACTATTAAAAATACACATTTTCAACGACAAAAATAAATTAAAGATTCTAATTCGAAACATAAATCAGAACCATACGAAAGAAGATTCTCAATAGCATGAAGAACATTTCATTTTCTTCTTTCTCAATATCCCGTCGTATATTTATACAGAATATTCTTGAATGTTATAACGACGCTAAGAAATAATGAACGACAAGACTGCGTTTCATAAGACGTTGCGAATAGTGTTACCTACTGCAATACAAGTAATTGTCATGCGCATATTATTCTAGAAGCAACTGTACAAACTCCAAGAGCACAAATCTCTTCAGACCTCATTATTATTGCATTTTCCCTTGGCCACGCTTGTGCGACTACGGATATATCTGGAAGGCTTTCACAGCGGAATAAAAACTCAAGAAATACTAACAACTCACGGAACTATGTTTAACAAAAAAATCACCCTTCCAAACACATTCGAAAGAATTGAAAATATCGATATTTGAGTGGCAAAAAATCATAAGAACAATAAACGAACTAGAGGATTTTCATGAATATCCAATGCCCACGAAGCCAACAATTATCAGACGTCTAATCCCCCTTTCTGTTAATCTTCCATTATTTTTCGACATCCCATACCTCTATCGAATTTCTAACAGCCGCTTCATGACGTCATCTCAAGGAATTTAAGCAAAGGCGGGTTGATCCACGCGCACTTAATTTTCAACAAGAAGCTGTTTTGATGCGCGTACTCATTCTTTCTATCTCGTTGTTTGTTCTTTTTTTTTGCTGTAATTGGATGCTTGTTAGAAAGGAAGAAGTTTTCATACGATGATAATATTCTTATAAATTGAAAGAAAAGCTTCAACTTCAAAAGCTTCAAGAAAGAAAGAAGGTATTTCCTAAATAATTTGCAGTACTGAATAATTCAGGTAAGAATTAAATTGTGAGAGATGAGTATCATCCTGTTTTGTTGTTATTTTTCCCATCTTTCTCTTCACAACATGCCACGATGCAAGTTATTGTTGTTGACGTAACTCATATTTAAAAAGATATTGTAAGAATAATGTAATTTATTACATAAGGTATCATGTTCTGCAAGCCTGACGTCTTTGAAGGTGTTGTCATAGTGACAGTGAAAAATGATCGGATAATTCATCTGAAATGTGCTCATTAAATGTTTGAGTAAATCGTGAATTCTTAAAAACATTTTATGATGCTACCTTATCATTTTATTTAGAATATCTAATGAGAATGCCCAGACTTTACTGACAGTGCTCAGTGGAATTTTTTTCCCAGTTAGGCGATTAGTAGTAACTAGTTCATTACATCTACTAGAAAGTATTCTATTTGTTGTGGATTATTTTACAACTAGAGCAGCTTATATTTATCATTTAGGCTGGTGTCGTTATTTTAAGTTTTTTGTGATTAGCAGAAGCAACTAAATTTATCACATGTATTATCAACATTAATTCTTGCAGACCACTTTGCTAGAACAGCTAGTACAATTATATGCAGAACAGCCTATATTTTTCATTTAGGCTGAAGTCGTTAGTATCAGTGGTTGAATCTGATTGCGGGAAAGCAGCTAAATATGTATTATTATGAAAAAGTGCTCTAACTGTTACAAATCACTTTACACTCATGCAGCCTATATTTTACATTTAGGCTGACGTCGTTAGCATTATGAATTGACTGTGCTTATGGAAAAGCTTCTGAAGATGCGACACCAATGTGTTATGAGTGTTAATTGTGTGTGTTCTGAGGCTAATGTTCCATTTCTGAGGGATACAAAACCGAGTTCATCGCATTTTTTCATTATTCATTTAGTGGAAAATTCTTTTCAACTAATAATAAATGTTGCGACACTCTAGCTGTATTCAGTTTCAGTAATGCTGCGGTAGAGCTACAAAGTGAGTTCAAAATTGCGATTCGTTCAATGGTTTGCTTTACATCAGAATATTTAAAATACTGCGTTCCCATACACCGAGAATGGTTACAATCTATGAACTTCTGTTATTAAATTTGTATTATCTTTCACGTAGCCATTATGATCTATGAATCAGAGCAAACGAAACTATATTTAAAAAGAAAGAAACGAAAGCAATAAAGCAAATAGCCATAGTCGAGCTGCTTTTAATCTCAGAGCTTCAATTGGATTACAGCAAGCTGCTTTGTTTGTCTTCTCCACTCTAACAAATGAAAAATGCGCAGGGGAAATGGAAAGCTTGTGATGATCACAATGCATGGTGTCATAAGTTAGTCAACCGAAAATCCTGCTTTCGACTAGAAAAATTCTGCAGAAAATTTTAAACAAAGTACCATTGTTGGTTTCCATCGCAACTAAATGTATACTGTTAAAGAGAAAAGTGAATGGTAGTTAATATTTTTATCTCCTTTATGTAAAGTGGTTAATATCGTTCATTTAACAAAGACGTTATTTTTATTGCACTTATTCAAGATACACAAGGAAGAGAAAGTTTTTGCAATGTCACATTAAGTTAAAGTGAACTAATCGCTTGAGGGTTTAATTAATGGTAAGTATAATTACACAAAATATTGTGACGTTAATCTGAAGAATAAAGAATAAGATAAATTTAAAAACGCAAGAAAGAAGCCACAGGATGTTATGTGTTTTATTCTAGAAATAAACGAATCAAATCAAAGATTTCTACATCAAATATTCGATTTGCAGGAAGACAAAGAGCTCTCAGTAACAAATAAAACACTTTAGTATGCGGTAATAAAATATCTAGCATCAGTTAGTTTTGTATATTTATATGCAAAAGTAACTGAAGCTTTCGTCATGGATGTTTTATTTAAGAACATCGTATAATTCATATTCCCAGTTATATGAACTACCTGAATTTGCTACTTCCTGCTGCAATTAGATATCAAGTCAAGAATATTTTTCATTTTTTGAAGAGGCGTAATTTTATGGTCTAAAGCAGTGGTCGGCGGGCTCTGCATTGCCGACTCCTCCTGATTTAAAGAATTAAACTTAAAATTACAATTGGCACGAATGGTTTTGAAATGTCTTTCTATATCGCTTTTTTTTAGAAATATCCACACTATTATTGCATAATAAACAAATACATTTGTCTTTACGATTGATAAAGCAAGGCGCTCGCATCTGATCTGACAGATGCTAATTGTTAACATGAATATTCTTTTTGTATTCATTTTTTATTTTTATTTTTTATGGTATTTTATATTCCTTCATATGTGGCAAAAATATGTTGTAAAATCGGGGTAAATAAAATAATGTTCAAATTTGAAATCTCATTTTTCTTAAAAACAACTAAATCTAAAACAACTAAATGGCATCCGCGAGCACTGCGTTGCCGACCTCTGGTCTAAAGAATGGACCTTAGAGGAAAATGGATCTCTCAATAATTAATATGATAAAAACTATGTTTTAAGTTCTTGTTGGTCGAATGTGAAGCATCAAAATCGGGTTTCTCACAGCATTGTATGTCTAAGAGCGCAAAGCAGAAATGACTTGTTATGGAAGTGAAAAAGCTAAAATATGAAACTTTAGTCTTGATGATGTTTAAGGCTTTCTCATTTGTTAATGGCAGTAATTAAACCACTCCTTAAAATATATGCTAGGAAATGACGATGATGACCACAATGTATTAAAAATGCTTATACACAGAGAATTCTACAAAGAAATGCATTTTTAGCACAAAATAATTTATTACTCTTCATTCAGATATATTTACAGGTATTTCTGTGAGGCCCTGCAAATACTTCAGGCGCAAACTTGTTTGCTTAAACTTGGATAAAGGACTAAACCAAGTATATAATTTCTTCGTATCTTTAATTTATAGCATAACGAAGTGGAAAACATTTCACCAACAGTTATGCAACAGTTGAAAACATGTCTCGACAATGCTCAACTAGTAGACATATGGAGGATTCTCAATCCAGGTATCCGGAGAGTTCATCAAAAAGACAATTAATTGAAAGACAATTCATCGAAAAGGCAATCGAATGAACAATTCATCGAAAATGCAATTCATAGAAAAAACAATTCGCCGAAAATTTTAACTTTTCGAAAATGTTATGATAAAAGTGATCCATTTAGAATAAATGCCGAATCGTGCAGATTGAGAAAGCAATGATACTTTAATAGGGAATAATTATAGAATAATATGGTTTCTTATTGTCTTTCTTGTCCGATAACTGTTTCCTGTCTGTTCATGGGACTGATTTGCCTTTTTCAGGGAGGAAAAGCCCAGCCTACGCAGGCTCCATTATTACTATTGTTACTAGTAATTGATATGCGACTTCAATACAGCAATTATTATGGGATGAATTTTATTCATCCCATTATAATTCTATTTGAATTATTATGGGATGAATAAAAGTTTCAAATAGCGAATCTGATTCAGATTTGCTATTTGAAACTTTAATCCTAATCTCCAGGCATACACGTAAATGAATCAAGGTATACTCGTATTGATCGAATTTATATCTCTTCTTCCCTTATAAATAGGATAATTCAGATCAAATATCTTGACATCAACATATAAGATCAATCCAGTTCTACTTAACTCTTCTAGACCATGGAGACTTCCGCCAAATTTCCCGTTGATCTTTTCAACCAAATTCCAGACCTTCTGTGCAAATTGGAATAATGTTACCTGGAATTGGAATATGCGATTAAAATTCAAACAAGCAGTAAAGCAGAATATGATGGAATGGGGAAAGGAAAATATTTTTCTCAAATGAAAAAAAGTTGAAAGACCTGTGTAAAGAGAGAAGCTGGTTTCTAACAAACCAACGCAATGGTATAGAATAGCAACATCATTAAGAACATTAACATAGAGATAGTACTCCAAAAGCAGAAACAAGTAGAAGAAAGAAATTTTAAGATAAGAATACAACAGCACTTAGAAGATAGTCCTTCAGCTGCATTCTTCAAAAGATAATTTAGAAAATTTTGCAAATAAAGGACTATCACTCAAATCTGTGTTGATGGAGAACACATGCCCACCACTAAAGACATCCTTGACTCCTTTCAAAAACAATAAAAAATGTTTGAAGACAACAGTACTGTTGGAAATTCTAACTCTTGGAACATTAATGTCTTTCCTGTTCATATCCAAGATGGGCTTGACAGACCCATTACAGCATCTGAAGTTACCACAGCCTATAAAGAAAGCCAGACAAGAAAATCCCCAGAGCCTGATAGTCAGGGTTAGAACTTATCGTGAGGCCTGAGATTTTATTCTTCCCATTCTAGTTACACTATTTAATTATTTTCTCTCATCAGGGCTACATACCAAGTGAATTTGTAGCAAGCCATACTGTTCTCATTCCTAAACCGAATAGAAATCACATCTTAATCAGCAGCTGGAGACCTATTTCTCTATCTAGTACTGACTATGAGATATTTTTCTGCATTATCAACAACAGGCTCAAAGTGGGAATGAGATACATAATTAAAAGCACGCAGGTTTATGGAGTACCAGGTCGAGCAGTAGAATTTAATCTATTTCTGCTACGTTATCTAATCCGCTTACTTAAAAAGCAGTCGATGGCAGTACTATCATTAGACCTTACTCAAGCATTTGATAATGTCCGGCATCCCTTTCTATTCCACATCCTCCAGCAAATTGGTGTGGGTAAAAAACTGCTATCCATTATCAGAGGAGCCTATGCCAATTCAACTACCTGCCTCCTAGTTAACGGGTTCCTGTCAGACCCAGTAAAAATTCAAAAAGGAGTCAAGCAAGGTTGCCCTCTCAATCCACTGCTCTTTGCATTGGATGTTTCTTACAACAAGTCAACAATAAACGTGCTGTGCGAGGAATAACAGTTCCTTCAACTGTAAAGGAAAATAAAGTATTAGCATATGTTGATGATGTAGATCGAACTTTGAAGGATAATGATTCCATATATATATATATATGGAAACCGCCGCCAGGGAACGGTTCATAAGTTAATTTTTAAGAAACAAAATTTTTATCATAAAAACAAAATAATTCTTAGAATGATCAATATTAAAATAAATGAGGCCGTATACACTGAATAAAAATTTTTTAAAAAATGTATATTGTCGCCTCTTTGATCAGCCAGCTGTTTACAATTTTGCAGCGAGAGCAGGCTAAATGCTTGCCTGCAGAATGTTGTGTCTACTGCAGTCTATCTAAAGTGAAACGGTGAACAATTTTTCTGCGCAGAAACGAATTTTCGTACAAAACATTTGTTGCTAGTTAACCAGTCATATGGTACGCATCTCAGTAGGCTACTGACAGTAGCGCAGTGCGGACTATTATTTCGTCTCTGTGTCGTGTTGGGTAATAATTTCTTGTGGGTATAAAATAGAAATGGAATCAAAAATTTAAAAAAAAAGTTATTCGGTGCACAAAATCGTAAGCGTCATGCTGCGAAAGAATCAGTTATTAAGAAACAAACTGGGGCTCTTAATAAATTTGTTAAAATATTAAAATATTCTGATGCAGATTGTAACCAACTCGATACATCAGAAATCAGAGTTGAAGAACCGTGCACATCATCCAGTTTGCATGAAGGTACTATTGCAACTATTGAACAAGATAATTGAACATGATTTAAGTGAAACATAGTTAGGATTTAGTCAACTACAACAAGATTTAGTTGTAGTTGACCACGAAACTACAAAATTTAGAAGATCCAGGTGAACGGGGAAATATTGATGAAAAATTACGAGTTGTTTTAATTGAAATGGGGCCTGTTCAAAAGAAAAATATAATATATCCCAGAGGTACATATGGTCGTAAATTTGGCGACACGTATTATAATAGAAAAATGGAAAACGGGAGCTCGTGCCATGCAATTTTAAACTTTAAATTCTGTTTTTTGCTTTTGTTGCAAAATTGTTGCACCTACTGAATCAACTGAATCACCCACTGAGTCTTGTAGAAGGTTATAACGATTGGAGAAATGTAAGTACAACTTTGCATAGACATGAGACTAGTTTAACTCACATGAAAATTTTCTTAAAATGGAAGGAACTTGATAAAAATTTAAAAAAACAAAACTACTATTGATTTCCAGACTCAAAGCATGTATGAAATGGACGGATCATCTGATAAATTATATAAAAGAAATAACAGCAATTTTTTAAAATTAGTCGAACTGTTTGAGAAGTTTAATCCCGTTATGGAAAATCATGTTGAAAGGGCCCTACAACGAAACAATAGAGTACACTATTTGAGTAAAGACAGTCAAAATGAAATATTGGAAACTTTAAGTAACGCAATCAGGGATACAATTTTATTATCAATTCGAAAATCTAAATATTATTCCATAATTTTAGACTGCACACCTGAAGCAAGTAAAACAGAACAAATGGCCATTATTATTCGCTTTGTTTCCTGTGACAATGGAATTGTCAAGATGAGGGAAAACGTTTTAGGTTTTGCAGATATATCAGATTCCATAGGACGTGGTTTATGTGCAATAATAATGGAACAACTGGAAAAATGGAACATTCCCTTTGAAGACATGCGAGGTCAAGAGTATGACAATGAGGCAAATATGGGCTCCAAAATTTGCTTTTGAACAAAAATCCTCTAGCTTTTTACGTGCCATGTGCTGCTCACACTCTTAAATTTAATCATTAACGATGCAGCCAAAGTGAATGCAGATGCAATTAGTTTCTTTGCAATTATTCAAGAAATATACAATTCTTTTCATTCTCTTACAAACGTTGGACAATCCTTTTAAAGTTCGTAAAAAAATTAACATTGAAACAGTCATCAGAAATGCGATGGGAAAGTAAAATTAATGCAATCCGCCCTCTACGATATCAGTTAGGAGAAATTTACTTTTTGAAATTTTAATAATGAAAATTTTAATAAAGAAACTCCTCATTAAGCACAAACATTATGTGCTAAAATAAAGGACTACAAATTTATTTGCTCTCTTATAACTGGGCATGATTTACTTAACAGAATAAACCCTGTGAGTAAAATGCTTCAAGACAAAAATATGAACATTACACTTGCTTTAGAATCTATCGAAAACTTAAAAATATTCTTACAAGAGTATCGATCAGATACCAATTTTAAAGAAGTTCTAAAAACGGCAAAATAACTGAGTGAAGAGGTGGATGGAGAACAAGAATTTAAAACTGGTACGGAAGTGCGACGACGAAAGAAGACACGGCAATTTGACTACGAGCATCATGACGAAATATGATGCCAGAAGATATATTTAGAGTGAATGTGTTTTATACACTTCTAGACGTTGCAATGTGTTCGTTAATAGAACGTTTTGAACAACTAAAAACATATTATGATAATTTCAAATTCTGGTATAGATTACTACAAATTAATAACGAAGTTTTACGAAAAAATTGTGACGATTTAGAGATTCCCTTGAAGGACGGCGACAATAAAGACATAAATGCAATAGAACTATTATATATGACGAGTTATGTGCTTTCCGGGATATTTTTCGGAAGGATAATTTAAATGGTCAAAACCCTTTCGATATTCTTAATTTTATTGTGTCCAATAATTTATCTTTCCCTAACTTTTCAATTGCTTCTATTTACCTTACCTGTTAGTGTAGCGAGCGGTGAACGTTCCTTTTCCAAGTTGAAATTGATTAAAACCTACTTAAGAACAAGTATGTCACAAAAAAGGCTTGTTAGTTCGGCGTTAATAGCTATTGAAAATGATATAGGTGAGGAATTAGACGTTAAGACCATTATTTCTAATTTTGTGAATATGAAATTAACAACCCTAAAATTTTAATTAAAAAAATTTCAAGCATATTTATGTAATTTAATTTATTTTCTGTTATTCTGTAAAGATTTTATTTTTTGAATACTTATATTAAATGTTCTAATTATTTCTGAATTCTTTTCTTATTTTCTCATCTATGTTCAGTTTCTTTTATTTTCCTAAAAGATAGTTTCCACTTATAAAAATGCAAGAATTTTTTAAACTTTAGTTCAAATAAATTTTAACTTTAATTAAAATTCATTTTAATTTTGTTAGCGATTCGGGTCGGTGAGAAGGCTATAATCCCTGTATCATCATATTCAACGATTAAAGTGAAGTGGCTTTATCAAAATTTGCTTTAACTTTTGATAATTTTTTGAATATTCGGGTTTTTAACGATTATCCTGCCTAGTCAACACCCTTGGTTCGTTACATTTAGCGAACCAACGTGTGGCTGTTCTGTCAAAATTTATTTAAGAAATTTCAAATAATTTAAATTTTTATTATCGTAAAAGAACCAAACACTTCCGGATCGTTATAGGGGAGCTTAGATAGAAATTGCATGCGGGCGTCAGGGACCCTAGCACCGTCTCTGCGTATACTTACACCTTTATTAGCAATGCCGATACTTGGTTGTTGCACATTTAAAAATGTCTGATATTCAGTCATTTTTACACGTTTATGTAGCATGCAAATAAGATTAGTTATTTATTGAAATTTATATTTTTCACTACGTCAATTGTTACAATATTTGCTGTATAACTTGTACAATAAATGTATGATTAATTACGAATTAATTATAAATTTTTTGATTAAATGTTTTTGATAAATATTTATGATTATCATTGTGATTAATTTTTGAAAAATATCAGTAATTATTGTTATCCTTTTTATATGGATACTAGATTATAATATAATACAGTGAAGTTTATATTTACATTTAAAAGGAATAAAATTCATTCCATCAAAATGCAATCATGCATCCGATAGCCTTGAATTAGATCACGTCGCTATTTTCTTATTTGCTTTCTTCATCGCCTTTGATCACATGATGTGATCAAAGGCGATGTGTGTCCCTCGCACACAGATGCTACTCGCATCTGTGTGCGAGGGACAAAGTGCGTTTTAACATGATTACAGCAATAAACACCCCATTTGCACTAAGTGGGATTATTAGTCTATTTACATTGTCCCATGCGCTAAGAATGAGTCCCGAAACCAAATATTTGGGCAGCAAACTTTGGTCCAGAAGATTCAGGACTTGTAACAATATCGATTGGATGCGTTGATACGCTTTTATTTGGTATTGTCTGAAACGAGAAGGCGAACTGGGGGGGGGGGGTAGAGGGGGGGGGAAGGAGTGTATCCACAGGGCATTTCAGATTTAAGTCAACAGTGCGCGCGTGCTTGGTAGGAAGCAGCCGTCACTGGCGGCAATGGTGTGATAGGGAATTACTAGCTAACGATGCGATAATGTAATATATGTAGAACGGAAACGTTAATTTATAATAGTTTGGTTGGAGAGTTTGTTCTTTTCTTTCTTTACCCCGCTTCGAGACTGTCTGATCGCTCATCTGAAACAGCCTTCGTTTAAATGCGTTTTTTTTCCCCCGTATTTTTATCGTGAAGTTACGCAACAAACAGAAGTCTTTTATAAACACGATAACCTTCCCACTCTTTTTGAAAGGAGCGCCTAGTTATCTCTTGTTCGTAACAACTTCGGTGGAAGGTTTTGATAACAAAGACGGTGGTAGGCTGCTAACCGTATTACATCCGCATCCCTGTACAATGTGAAAAATGAGAAAAGATCCGAGAGTAAAAACGAAAAATATATTACAGGAAGTTTTGTTTATCTAAAAAGCATAGATTTAGAAATTCTGTTAAAAATAACAATTTTTAGATTGGACATCTGATGATGATGATAAACTGAAAACGAAACTAAATGAAAAGACAATGCTGTAATTAACTTAACAATTGCCACTGACGTAACAATAGATTCATGCTTGAAAACATTTAATTTTAACAAACTTGTGCGCAGTAGTTTCGTGCGCATAACTGAAGACCAAGTCATTGATTGCAGTTGATCGAACGATGAATCGAATTTAATATAATGTTAAAATGGATTGAGAGGAGATTTCGATGCATCTGTTATAGAACGCCACCTATATAAGTGTTGATTGTGCGTGTATTGAGTTAGGTAGCTGTAGATAGCATTAGGCCTTTATTCTCCAAGAGGACGTCATAAAATCACGTGATAAAAGGGAATCCTCTAGAGATGAATGTGTTGAGAGAGTGAACGGACTGATAATTTGCTCTCTCTCTCTCTCTCTCTCTCTCTCTGTGAGACACTTTAGAGTGAGCGATTAGTGTTGAGTACATGCCAGGATGCATCCTCATTCCACTAGGAAATACCAACTAACAACTCCGAGAATAATTTATCAAATAATTATATGAGCGACTTCTGAAACTTAGAGCAGCCAATTATCCTCTAAGTGTTTCAATGTCAAAGAGCCTAATAGGGGGAAGGAATCGCAGTAGGGGGGGATGAGTTGAGTGAGATGTGGACAGACGGCCTACCTCTATCGTAACTTCAGTATTCGATTACCCGTTGAAATTCGATTAAATCAGTAATAATTTTAGAAATTATTAATTTGTCTGGATTAATGATGACGTGAAAGATTCATCAGTTATAATTATCTCACGCAATGAGCAGTTTGGCACGTAAACAGTCCCTTATCTAAAGCCTCCTCTTGCGAAATTAAACTCCTATTATATGGACCCTCACGGTGAACCAGTCTCGCGCTGGCGATTATATGACACATTAGCTACCATCGCGTGTGTTTCTGACAGCTTCTTAAAACCCCAACAGAACTTGATTTAAATACGGGATAGCGAATTATCTAATCCGGGACATTCTATTGTTTCTCTCCTACCTGCTCTACTACTGAAATCATTCCAGTTTTCTCAGCATATCTGACTTGGTGCATTAATTTCACGTGGCTTAAATGTACGAGTATTCAATTAATAAGCTGTTTCTGGTTCCCAACAGCTGCTCTCATCTGGGACAGCAACAAAGGCAAAGTTGTTTACAATTTCAAGAGTACAATGAAGCAATGTCTTTTTCTGTTAATGGCAAAAACGTTTCTAATAAGACAGATTAAAATTTTCAGCATATCCTCAAGTAATACGGATTATGCGTCATTGTCTAAGCTTCAGAATGAAATGCGTGGGTGGTCTGAAAAGTTCTTGCCCTCGACCATATATGGCAACACTATCGGCAAGGCTTTTTTAAAATGGTAACATCTGTCATAAGCATCCATGTGAAATTGCAAGTCATTCTATGAAGTAGTTTGTTTTATGCAGCTGTCTGAAGCAAAAATGCTGTCTGTATCCCTTGAAATGGATGAAATTGAGTATCATGCGGTTCTAAAATTCTTCGTAAAAGAAGGTTTAACGACAAAAGAAATTCATTCGAAGTTCACAGAAGTTTATGGGCACTCTTCTCCTTCGTTTTTTTCGACAATTAAGAAATGGGCTGCCGAGTTTAAACGTGGTCGTAACAGCCTTGAATGTGATTCACGTGAAGGATGTCCAAAAAGTGTAACAACACCAGAAATCATTGATCAAGTGCACGATATGGTATTGGATGACCGGTGAGTCAAAGTGCGTGAAATTGCTGAGACTATGGCATTTCAAAAGAACGTGTAGGATATATTTTGCACGAAGAATTGCAAATGAAAAAGCTTTGCGCAAGATGCGTGCCATGCTTGCTCACAGCAGATCAAAAACGCACTCGCATGAAAATCTCTGAACAGTGCTTGGAGCGTTTTAACGAGAATAAAACTGATTTTGTGCGTCGATTTATTACTATGGATGAGACTTGGATTCATCATTACACACCGAATCCAAATAGCAGTCAAAACAATGGACAGAAGCCGGTTGTTCAGCGTCAAATAACATTTTGTTTATTAATAATCTTGAAAAGGGTAAAACAATAACCGGGGAATATTATTCCGATCTTTTAACCAGACTAGAAGAAAAAATTCGTGAGAAAACACCCGGTTTGCAGAAAGAAAAAATTATCTGACATCAGGACGATGCACCTGCCCACAAAGGTGTTTTGGCAACGAGAAAATTAAGGAATTTGCACTATGAATTGTTGGAACATTCACCTTATTCCCCAGATTTGCCTCCCTCTAACTTCTATCTCTTCCCAAAACTAAAACTCTTCCTCGCGCTTGTCAGCTTTTTTCTTCGAATCAAAGTGATTGCAGCTGTAGAGGAGTATTTTGCAGATCTTACTGAGAACCACTACAGGGACGGGATAAGCATCGATGGAATAAATGTATTAGTCTTAAGGGAGATCATGTTGAAAAATTAAAATAATTTTAAAATTAGAAATTCGTTTTTTCAATATTAGGCCGAGAACTTTTCTGACCACCCTCTTATATAAGACCGTGAGAATAAGAAGACTAAACAAAATTTGTATCAATACCAATTTCCCCTCCCTTAAATAATCATCACCAACAACAGAATAAAACATTCACCTCTTACTCTTACGTACACTGAGGCGTTGGCTTTTTATATTGGGAAAATGTAAGTTCTAATCGTGTTGAAACATGGAACTTTCAAATGACTTCCGAACATAAAAAAGCTGCATATTGCGGAGATGAGATAACAATCGAACAACTACGGGGTAGTACTCTTTAGTTTGCGACGGATCTTCCTCACTGATGTCAGCACACATCAGTGAGGAAGCATCACGTAAGCATGGACGTTTGTGATTATCTTTAGCTATCAGATGACTTTCATCTCTCGGCGTGAGATCACTTCCCTGCTTATTGGAGACCTGAAGTGGCTTAAAAAAGTTCCATGGTTGGCCTCTAGCGTAGGTTTTCTTACTATGTAAAAATATATCTGAAATTAATAATAAGAAAAAAAAAAGCCTAGCCAGGCCCGCAGTACGAATGGACTATTGCCAGGTTTACAGAAAAAGTTTTCTTGGATGGAAGCCACATTAAAAAAATACTGAAAATTAAATCACTAAATATTCCTAATTATTATGATTTTTATTCCTTAGAAGTTTATTAATAATTCATGACTTTATAAATTTCTGCCAGATTTCTGAGATTTTTTGCTAGGAGTAGGCAGTATTTATTTTCCGCTATCGTATTGCCCCCACTTTAACGACGTCCTCATATTTCTTTATTATGACGGGAGCTGTCCAACCACGCAGTGATGCATTTATGTTTCCTGGTTGTTAATGTCATGATAGCACGTTTCTGTCCTAAATAATAATCATAAAAAACTGAATTCCAATATTTCACGGTCCCACAAAAGTCAGTCAGTATTTACAATTTTCGATGGCGATGATTTAGCCCACCTTTTTGGTGTTAAAATGTTTTCTGATAAGTAAAAGATTGACAGCATCCTTACCGTCAAATTAACAAAATAAAGATAGAAAAACAGGTAATTGTTAAAAATAAAAACTCCACGCATGCGCACTGCTTCACTTCCTATCGACAGACGCTATAGTAGAAATCACCTTCTACAAGACCGAAATTATTAATGATTCGTGACTTTTAACATTTTTTTTTTGCTATCGAAATGACGTCATCGTAACGTCATAACTTATTATTAGTGCTACATGAATAATGGAATCATCCTGGACTTAGACGTTTCGTTACAGAAAAGGTTTAGCTTTAAATCCAAACTTTTTTAACGCGTTTTTTTTTTTTCATTTTTTATTTCGTAATTGTCTTCCGGATACGGTATATAGCCTTCCTTCGTCATCTATCACTGAGAGAATGCACGTGTCTCTGACGGGATCATGACAAAACGCGCGTTGAGCCACGTTTGAGACTGGCAGCTGTTTTGAACGGGAAATTATGTGCTCCTGCACAACTGCTGATTTTGGTGACCCGGATGTGGACTAAGAAAAGCTTCGGTTTAATAATAATTCTACTCCAAGAGTGAATAATAATAATAAAAACTGCTGCGTTGGCACTAACGTTGAAAACTAATGAGTCCTAGTTCAGAACGGGCTAAATTATAGCTGAGACGATAAAACGGTAGCAAAGCTAACATTATTAAAGTTCTATTTTTGCCGATTATCTTTTTCATTATCTTTTCTATATGTAGAAGTCAATATTAAGATTTTTATTATTAAAGAAAACGGCATTTTTTACGCTGATTTGCTTGAATATTTTATGAATCTCACGTGATTATAGAGAAGAGGTCTGGAAGGATAAATATGAACATTACTACCCCCCCCCTTTCCACGCACGGATATTCACCAATAATGCACATAGAACGAATACTAAATGATCGAACTAATTCCTTGTTTCTTCCAGTTTTTTAGTTGCGTACATTCACTGAAATCTAATTTTGTATTTCTCAAGAGTTCAAAACTGGTGGCTTCTTCGGGGTTTTTCGTATAAAGAAACGAATAAAAACACTGGTGAATGGGAACTCTGAAAATCGTTAGAAGAGAATAATAAAACGGTTCGTATTAACACGTCTGCAATATCGCTGGACGCGCGTCAACTGTCACTTTGTAGAGATTGCAGATAATTGCTGAAGACACTGAAATGCGATATGGAAAAAAGATATAATAACAGATTTACCGATGAAATCCAATCTTTGGTAAACTGTCGTAGAGCCTTGATTTATCTAGAAAATAAGTTTTCTTCTAAGTACAGCATGGTGGATGAATTCATTCAATGATCGTTTGTAGCTGAATTATGATGAGCCAGAGCAGATTTTTCTTTCGTGCTCAACATCTTTAATATAATAAATTTAGTTTAATCCTTTATCCAAGTGTAAGCAAACAAAGTTTGCGCCTGAAGTATCTTCAAGACTGAGGCAACTCGTGGTAAAGGTGGACCAAGCTCTTATCACTCCTTGTCTCAGTATCTCCCATAATGCAAAGTACATATCCTTGCGGACATGTATACAGCTATGCATTAAGGAAAGGGCCACTACCCAAACCGGTTTCGACCCTTTATTGAGGTCTCATCAGTGTGGAGCCAGACCCAGAGGTGGTGATACTAAGGCAAAAGCAATGGAGAAGTCATATTTACCTTAGAAGTTGCCAAAAGGTGTACCACCTTATTATTAAATTACTGTGGATTTAGAGAAAGATGTTGCAAGTTTTTTTCCCACTTGATTAGACTATAATAAATTTAGTTTAATCCTTTATCAAAGTAAGCAAACAAAGTTTGCGCTTGAAGTATCTTCAGGACCGGGGCAACCCGTGATAAAGGTGGACCAAGCTCTCATCACTCCTTGTCTCAGTATCTCCCATAATGCAAAGAACATCTCTTTGCGGACATGTATAATGCTATGTATTAAGGGGAAGGATCACTACCCAGACCGGTTCTGAAGATACTTCAGGCGCAAACTTTGTTTGCTTACTTGGATAAAGGATTAAGCTAAATTTATTATAGTCTAATCAAGTGGGAAAAAACCTCCAACATGTTTAATATATTCTTTCTTTCTCACCTCGAAACCACGACTTGTGTTCCACACGTAAGCAAGACCACATGACCACGATATATTATAGATCCCAAGATGCTTGTAGAAGATCTTTTAGAGATCTGAGAAGACTACAAACACTTTGATTTGGTTTGAAAGATATTGCGATATCTGAGCAGAACAACGTAACAGATGGATGGGATGAAGATCGAATCTCTGTACTGGATGTTCTGGTTCTGGAGAAGAGGAGTACTTGAAAATAAAATCCTGTTGACTGTATTTTTGGAACATCCATTAAGGATCAAAGAAAGGGATAAGGTTTCAAGTTCTTCCCTAAGTTTGTCTTCATTTTAAAAGAAAGAGCTTTCTCGGCCCTTAAGGGTGTAGATAATGACTAACTTCTGAGAAGGAAAGTGAAGGACGAAGCATAAAGTTCATGATTAGTGTAAGTCGGCTCACGGAAGACCTCTAAAACAACACGTTCCGTAGATTATTCTAGGTGGTGAGCTTTTCGCAATTGTGGTTGTTCTTATCATTATCCAGCAATGTTAAACATACAAATAAAAGTACTGTAAACCTGCGTCACTTCAGTGCTATGGATTAGCTAGGATTACATCTTTTGATATCTACCCTACACAAGAGATGCAGCGAAACCTGTAGCTCACTGGTGTTTTGGGTACAAGTGGTTAAGGAGATAGAAGGGACTATTGACATATTTCTTGAAGGTCCTTAGAGAAAACGGTGCGGTGAAGGCCGTTTCGAAGAACAAAGATAAATAGAATGAAAGAAGAAAATATGAAGTTCGTTCGATACGTTTGAAGTTGAACTTTGTAGGGATGTTGACTGGTATTTGCTCTTGTTCTTACAGGCATAAAAGAAAGTGTGTGGCGCAGTGTTGACCGGTTCAGCGAACAGTTCTCAAAAGTTCTGTCGAAGGGATACAAAGAAGAAAGAGAACGGCTATGAGAAAGGGGATTGCGATTATGAGGATGCCCCTCTTCAGAGCAACACTCATTCTCAATAGAGTTTTGGTGAACTATCCCAAATACGATAAGAGAATTCTAAGGTTAGCATGAAACGCCCACTTCTCATCTCAGTCTCCACTGACCAACACTGTCTTGAAGGACAAAGAAGCCGTGAAAGTAATTTGCTTGTGCTAAAGGTTAGATATGTAAGTCAAGCCAAGATGAAGGAGATGTGATGATGATGATGCATCCATCAACCTCTACTAGTGAGATCAAACATGACGCTTTTCAGGTCACTTCAAGTCTCCAGTAAGCAATTTTACTTACGTAATTTGCTTCACAGTGTAAGCATCAAGTAGTTGCTGCCATGTGTCATCTCCAGAAACGGGCCTCGGGGTTCTGTTCCCACTTTCTTCCTATGCGGGTGATGGCTTTGTTGGGCAAGTTCTTAACACATTTCTTATTGAACTAAAGAGCTAGTTTCTGTTCCATTTGAGGGTACAGCAGTCGGCCAAACAGCACACTGGACCAAACTCGATGGCAAAGCATCTGTTGGAAGCTTCCTGATTGGCTGCAGCTCACTCTGCCACATCGCGTCTAGAGGAAGACTGTTAGTGGTGTGTAGGAGTACTTTCCGAGTTCACACTTGGACTGGAGTGTACATAACTCCCTGTGTGGGAGTTATGTACACAAGTCGCTCACGCCAGCAACATGCCCTTGCTCTTTAGTGTCCTGAATTAACAACTCTTATATAAAAGATATCTAAATGTTAACGTTTTAACTGCGAATATAAAAATCTTTCATAAAAATAAAAATATAACAAAAATATGAAAAGTACAACAAAATTTTCAAAACGTTATTAAAAATAAAAATATAACCCCCCCCCAAAAAAAGAAAAGAAAAACACTAAAAGAACACTATAAGTTTTTCCAATAAAACACTTCCACATTCACTTCACACTTCACCAACATTCGAGACATCAATACAAACATTAAATACCACCTATAGACATCAAAACCCGATCTTCTACTCATTTCTGCAAAAAAAGGAAGGAACATGTGATTTCGTCAAATCTCGTATTTCTTGCTAAAGGCCATCCAATCTGGAATCCCAGCTCTTCGATCTGCTCCTGCTCAAGATTTCTTACTATTGTGAGAATTTCTTCCTAGACGATTTTAACGTACATGAAACTCTTCTCCAATTTCACAGATCAAGCAAGAAGAGAAGTTGGATCTGCCATCAGCATGATCAATCACAAACAGTTAATCAACCCACCGAACACCAATCTTCTTTATTCTTTCAACAACTTTATCCTTGAGAGAAGTTATCGATGGTAACTTCTCTCAAGGATAAAGCAGACTTTTGGCATCAGAATTTTCCTCCACTTCTCATCAAGACAAACCACATCCTACACCACTACAGTCCGTTGTATGCTTCCTTTGATCTTTCGCCTTCACCAAGAAAATCCTGATTAATCTTCATGCCTTAGTAAGACACCTGGTTTAGATTGTATTCCACACTTTGGCTCAAAACGTGTGTCCGAGAATTAACACCGATCCTGTGTCGCCTATATAAGCTATCATATTTCTATGGCATCTACCCAATAGCATGGAAGCACCTTTATCTGTTTACCTTAAAAAGACAAAAGTTAGCCATCAAACTATCATCCCATTGTATTCACTTGATTACTTTCAAAATGTGATGGAGAAAGTCATCAACAATCAGTTTGTTTACCACTTCGAAACCCACCAAATTTTTAGCGATCACACAATATGTACTCTGCCATTCTCGTTCTACAACAGACCTTCTGGCCAACCTTATTCACCTTTGGGTACAGGCCATGGAAAGATTTGGGTCACGCTTGATATTTCAAAGGCATTTTATTGTGTCTGGCCTCCTGAAGAAGCAACCATCTTATGACCTCCCTCCTGCACTATGGATTGCAAGATTCCTCAATTGTCGTCCTCTAGGTGTCATGGTGGATGGGGGGGTTCCTCTCATCATATTTTTCTGTCAACGCTGGGATATTCCAGGGTTCTGCACTCTCACCCACGCTCTGTCTCCTTTATGTCAATGACCTTCTGTCTTTGAATTGAAATTCTGTTTTGCTAATGACAGTACTCCGCATCTCAAATGGGATGAAGACAAAGTGAATTTTAATGCTAATAAAAACTCAGACATCTCTTATTATATGCAAAAAAGTTCCTACTTATTCCAATATTCTTTCAAGATTATCCTTATTCACATTATCCTGGCACTAACTTATTCTATCCGTAGCCTACTCAGCCTCTAAAAAGCTTGGTGTTCTTTTTCGTTCAAAACTTTAATTCTCTTCTGTTCAACTCCTAGCCTTTTATAAATCTCAGATCCAACCAACCTTGGAACATTGTTCTCACATTTGAGGCGATGCACCAAAATTCTCCCAAAGAATTCTTATGATATACGGAAGAAGGCAATCCGTTTAATTGATAATCCTTTGCCCACAGACTCCCTTCAGTAGCATCCCCCTAGGTGCTCTGTTGTGCATTTTTCTAGGCACTTTCATGGTCATTGCTCCGCTGTCCACTAAGATTTCTCCAATTTCTTCTAATCATCTAACAAATAGAGCAGCCAGTGGCCAACACTCACAGTGTCCAACTGCAAACATGCGAACTAACTTCTCACCATCTTTCTTCATTCCATTTGTCTCTGTTCTTGGAACAATCTCCCCTCGTGCTGTTTTTCCCGTTAAGTACAACATCCAACTCTAAGAAACACATTAATCGATTACTTCTCTCTACTGAATTACTCCCCAACTTGTAGTATTGTTATAAGTCTAGTGACCTTTCTTGTGTGGGGTAATTATAAAAAAAAATGCAGAGTAGTGATCCGTACAGGGAAAATAATCAAATTAAAGACAATGACAATCACAAACATACATTTTACACGTTCCCTAATCTGTTGGTTGGAGAGCGGATCCACCATCCGTTCTGCCAACCAGACCAGCATTTAAATTACTGCCTGAGAAAGATTATTTCCGAGTGGAGAAAGTGTACAAGAAAGCGAACCCATTCATATCTTGCACGAGTGGTTACACTTAGGAAAACTGACTTCTATTTTAAAGGTACAATCTTAGAGACAACACAAATAAAGAGGGGATTTCATTGAAATTTACAAAGGTTTATGATTATAATAATGGCCTTGATGATTTGAATTACAGGTATATGGTTGCATTCCTCTAAAAACTGCTTGCCAGAGAAACGTTTCCTTGTTATTTTATCTTGTGGTGCTTTTATTGCCAAGTGTACTACACATTAAAATAATTCATTCATTTCGTATGGTGATTCAACGGCAGTGAGCCCCTTTTACGGGGAGGTACGGCACCACCTCAATCCTCGCTATTTTTATCCTGGCTCGGGACCGGCATAGCTGACAGTTCAGAGGGATTGTCTTAAGTATTCCTGACTGTATTGGTGTGTGTTCACGGGGCCGGTTTGCCTGCATGCGGGAGGAAAAAACCCAGCTAAACTGAGAAGAAAAACCATGCTGTCCATGCCGGGATAACTTGGCTGATTGAGAAAGATCCTTAAGCTCCTCACGTCGTCGATGGGAATCAAAAGGACACTCCTTCCCCATGCATAAGGTTGTTGCGAAGCGCAAAGTCACTAGGCTAACCACGCGGACATTAATTTCATTACACGCGCACTAAAAATTCCCCACTACAGGATGAAGACCTCTCCCATTGAGGGAGGGTTGGGTCTACTTCTCCCGTGGTGACCCAGTCCATCTTGGGAGAGTATTTATTCACTTGTATGAGTGAATGTATGAAGGTAGAAGACAATCACAGACACCCATACCTAGGCAGGATTCGAACCAGCAGCCGCTTGACTGGAGAGTGGATACGCTAACCACTCGGCCAACCAGACTGGCACTAACTAGATTAGAACGAAGTAGTATGAAATATTACTGAACATGAGTTAAAATATCATAATTATTATCAGAAGTATTGCAAAGTGTCTTGCGTCGAATCAACCAAACTTAAATTAAAGACAAATATAACCGAAAGCGTGAAAATAGCCGGATGGACTTACTTTGGTATTTTCAAATGTCCCTATAGATCGGTACCAAATAAGATCGAAATTTCTCGCGAAGGTAAAAAAAATATTTTAACACTTCCAGTGGGATTCGTTTTGTTTGTTGAAATAAACGCATGGACCAATAATAGACAGAAGAACAGTACGCTATTTTTTTTCCTTATTAGTTATAATCCGTACCTTCCGACGATGTGGCCGTTTCTACAACATGGTCCTAAAAATTCGGCGAGTTCAAGGAAAATGCCAGCTAGTTCTCTTGATGGCAGATGAATTTCAGCGCAGAGCGAAACACCATCTTGTTAAGCGGACGCATGAAGCGGCTGATTCTATATTTAGTCTCCAGAATAGCGGTACCAGGTTCTATCAACCCTCACTTTCTTTCTTTCTTCCTGTAGTGGAAGTTGTGGAGATCTAAAACCTCATTTATTCGAGGATACAGGAGAAAATTTGTTCCACAGGTAGACCGCTAGATAATACACGGGATTTAACCCGCATCAGGATGTTTTTTTTTCTGATTAGCTGATGCATAATTCAATTTCCATGTACTCTGACTGATAGTAGTACCTGGACAGGAATCTAACTTTGGCGATCCACAAAATTAGTCACGAAAGAATCAGAAACAACTATAGCGTCTCCGCAGTTAAAATCTCTCTAAATAAATAAATCCAAAACTGTCATACAAATCTTCCCATGAAAATTATTTCCTCGTGCATTTCACCAAATTTCAGAAAAAAAAAAAACATAAATGATGTGCATTTACATTTACAAAAAACCGACCCCCTATTTCATCTTTATTCATCTCCCGTCATCTCATATACTTCAGCGTTCTGTCTTTACTTCAATCCAAATTCAAAAAATCTCTCTAACCTCTTGGATCCAACTCCAATTGACTATTGTTTTCATTTCCACAGACCAAACTGGAGAAATACGGAAGTATTTGCAGTAAGAAACGATCAAATATAAATCGTCCATCTATCAACCTGAATATCAGCATTTTGTATCTCCAACATTCTTTATCTTTTCTTAATTAGTCATCATCATCAAATTTCTGACATCTATTCTCAGACGGTGTACAGAATGTGATAGTACTTCATGAAAAATTTACATCATTACTAACTTCCTATCTACAATTTTCCTCCAAATCAGTCTGTTACTTGTCAGGACTCCAACATTACCAGATCTTATATTTCTATCGTCTAAGGCAGCGCTTCCCAAACTGTGGGCCGTGGCCCCCTTGGGGCCGTAGGTTTTGTTGAGGGGGGCCGTGAAATAATGAAAACAAATTTAAAATGTTTTAAGACTAAGTAGATTTTTTTATTTTAAAAGAAACGTATTTAACTTTTATTATTTATTATTTCTTTTTTGTTATTTTTTATATCTTAATGGAAAAATCCACACATTGGTGTTGGTTCAAAAACTTTGCTTCCTGCGTATTTCGGCGCTTAACGAATATTAGTAAATATTGCTTATTCATATGTTTCATTTCAAAGCAGTGGTTAATTGTATTTACTTCGAATGTTCTCCAGGGAAGCTCCAAATCTTCCTGTCCCTTTCATCACGCATTCGCGTTCGTAATCAGGGACTGTTGATATTGACTTTATATACATATCAAAACTCGTTTTATATTATCACTGTCATCCGAGCTAGTTTTCTGTTACCAATAAAAATTTCGCATATACTTCACACATGACAAAAAGCTTAAACAAGTTCATGTAGGGAGATAGTAACTCCCTTGCAGTGGTAAACATGCCCTCCCTAACAGCCACTATACTGCAGAGGCAATAAAAACAAGTAGTTTATTATGCCAGTGAATAAGGTATGAGGAGTCTGTGTAATATATTTCTCAACAAATAGTGCAATTAGAGACAACTGGAATAAAAACACACTAATTAATGAATCACATGTCCCCTCATACAGAAACTATGCTGTATAGACTGAAACAAAACCATATGTTGCATGGGCAAACTCAGTATCTAACTAAAAACTATTATTAATTAGATGTGTGTGAGTTCGATTTCCCAAGGCAGCAATAAAATTCTACCGAATGTGCTAAAATTCGTAAAAGTGTTAAAACTAAGCGCGATCTTTTGTTAATACCGCACCAGTCATATGCACGTTTTAATAACCTGCCTTTGCTGTCTGTTTCGCGTTAGGATTAATTACCTTAAAGGGAGAAAAGTCACAAAAGAGAAAAATGTTCCTGGTCCGGGGATTCCCTCATTCAGGTAATATTCACTAATCTCATGTTATCAGTCTGTGGTGTGCAGTATCGGTAAGTGGTGATATTATTTGATCTATTCTACGTTAAAAAATGTAACCCTGAGATGGATAAGTGGCTGATAAAAAATAAAAAATATTCCCGCGAACAATCAGAAGAAGCAGAAACAGACTCAAAAAAAAAAGGACAGTATTTCATATTTTACCAGAACAGCCCGCATCATCTTCAGAACCAAACGGTAAGAGGCAAAAAATGTAATATATGCATTTGATTTTTGCAATATTCGCTGTCTATGTTTTGTATTGAATATAAATACAATGAATATTATAATAATATATCTCTTTATTACGATTTTTTTTCGAGGGGGGCCGTGAAATATTTTAATTTTTGCAAAGGGGCCCTGACATCCAGAAGTTTGAGAATCACTGGTCTAAGGCACTTTGTACCGTATCAATCCACCTATATCTTGATCTTCCTCTGGGTCGTTTTCCTGCCAACCTGGCAGAGAACACTTGTTTTGCTAATCTTTCCTCGCCCATTCTGTTTAAGTGACCATACCAACTGAGATTAGCTCTGCTAACGCATTCCTGGATGCTGACAAGGTCATGTTCTTTCCTAGTATCTTCATTTTTAATATGATATTGCCACTGATGCCATCTGTTCATGCTTATAATCTTTCTCAGGACTCTCATATCTGCGGTCTCTAGTCTCTGGTCAAGTGTTTTACTTCTGACCCAGCTCTCAGATCCATAAGTGATTTGAACACTGTCCTGTATACAGCTAATTTAGTGTTCCGACTAATTTCTTTCTTATTCCATATGAATTTATTCAGTTGACTTCCCACCATACCAGCTTTGCTGATTCTGTTGTCAATTTCTATATTTAGTTTACCATCTTCAGTAAAAATTGTGCCTAAGTAGCTGAAATGTTTTACTTGTTCCACAGGTTCTCCATTCACAACACAGTTGACTTTTTCAATGATTCTGCCTATTTTCATTGTCTTTGTCTTTTTATTGCTGACCTTCATACCATATCTATTACAACAGCTATTCAATTTAGTCAGAGAATCTTGCAGACTTGTAGCGGATTTATTTAGAAGTATAACATCAACCGCATAAACCAAAGAGCTAAGATTAACATCTCCAATTTTGATATCAGGTTTAATACCACTTTCCTTCATAATGTCATCCATATAGATATGGTGAAAAAGTGTGGAAATAATTCGCACTCTTGTCGCACACCAGACTTAACCCCAAACCATCTTCCTGTACCTCCTTCAATTCTAACTGCTGGCTTACAGCTTAAATAAAGATTATGAATTGCTCGCTATAACGTCCCACAATTGTAGCATTTTGAATAGCTTCTCTCTTTGCACCTTGTCACATACGTTTTCCAGATCTATAAAACTTAAATACAGATCTCTGTCATATTCCCATGATTTCTCAACTATGTCTTAAAGTGAAGATCTGATCCTGACTTTGATTTGAACACAGCTTGTTCTTCTTCACAATTTTTAGCCGTTTCTCAAGTATGTTTGCGTAAAGTTTACTAGTAACTCTCAGTAGGGAAACACCTCTGTAATCCTCACATTCAGTTTTATTCCCTTTTCTATATAAATGAGAGCTTTACTCCAATCGTCTGGAATTCTATCCTCTGACCAGACCCTCTGAATTATGCAGTGCAGCCACTAAAACTTTTACACCTTTATATTGTAGCATTTCTAGGCGAATATCATCTACCCCTGCTGCCTTGCCACATTTCAGGCTTTTGATGGCTTTTCTAGCTCAATATGCATTCCAGATGTCATTCCTGTTACGTGTTTTCTACCACCATGTTGTCACTGCGTGTTTCATTTAGTTATCTTTCAAAGTTATTACGCCATACATCAAGAATATCATTCTCTTCAGTTTTCCTGTCTCCTTTATCATCTCTAATTCCTCCATTTCTAAGCTTCTTCAATATCCTTTAGAATATCTTACCACCTTCCTCATATTTATTTTCAATGTTCTTACCAAAGACTTTTAATGACTTTTGTTTAACTAGTTTTACACAGTGCTTCGCTTTCTTACATTTTTTCTGTATTCTCCGTGATTACATTTTTGCGTACACTCTGGTGTCCTGCACCAGGGAGAAAACATCACTATCAACAATAACACAGTCACCGATATTTTTCGCATTCCTTTCATCTTCTCTCCATGTGAATTTCTGCAAATTTTTATGTTGAAACATGGTTTTAGTCCACGTCAATGTCCTCAGCTGAAATCCAACAGGTATTTGCCATTATTAACTTTGCTCTTTTCTAGTCTGCGCCGTTAGCCTAGTGGCTTTCCGCTTCGCAACTATATGCCAGGGGAAGGAGTGTCCCAGGTTCGATTTCCTCAAGTTCCTTACGTCTTCGACGTAAGGAACTTGAGGATCTTCCTCAGGCATAGCCAAGTTAGCCGGTCTAGGGGGCGGGCAGTTGGGTTTTTTCCCACCAGTTTATCTGGGGTTTTTCATCCCGCAAGCAGCCAAACCGGCCCCGTGAACATACGCCTCTACAGCCAAAAATATATCCCCCCCCCAGCGGCAGACTAGGCGACAGGTCGGTTGGGAGTGGTACTAACAAGTAGTCGCATCTAAGTAACACGCGGACCCTGCATAGGAAGCGGGAATAAGGCGTAGTGAAAGAAGAAGAAGAAGAACTTTGCTCTTTTCTCCAAATTTCCCCCAAACTTTCTTATATATCTGGTGATCATTTTCTGCTCTGCTGTTTACATCTCTAATAGGGAACAAATTTTCATTTTTCATTGTGTCAACTGCTTTCTCTAATGTCTTAAAAAATTCCTCCACTTCTGCCTTAGTAGAACCTTCTGTGGGACCATAGGCATAAATAAGTCTCATTGTCCAGTTCCCCATTCTCATATTTGCCCACATTACTCTACTCGAGACTGACTGCCATTCAAGAAGATTAGCCTCGTATTTTGTGTTGAATACTATGGCTACTCCTTCTTTTCCTTGATTGTCATTGCCTGAATATAACATTTTGTATTTATTGCTTCTTTGCCTCAGCTGTTTTATCTTCTTTGTTTTCGTCACGCCTATTATGTTGATCTGATACTTATTCGATTCTTCTACTAGTTCCTTTCCCACTGATGCTTCTTATGTTGTTGATGCTATTCTTGATCTCTGCTAATGTTGAGTTGGGGTTTGTTCGAGTAGCTGACTTTTCGCTGTTCGCTTCGCCCTGGTTCCCTTATAAAAACAATTCCATCATAGTGTTTGCATCACAAATCTCAACTTGATAGCTCGTTCTCGTTCATTAAGTATCTGAATCAGTTTCTTCTTAATTAGTTTTCCTTCAAAATATATTGCTTTCACGAACAGGTGAAAGTTAATGAAAACAGACGTGTGACTTCACATCTTCCCAAGTGAACGTATTCCTCTTAACTCAGAATATAATCTAGTGCAAGTTTCCTCTTCTACAGAACGTTCACCTTACACTCCATTATTTTCAGGAATTCTGGATGCAGCAGGTGGATTTGGATTTGTTACGTGTTTCATCACAAGACAAAAATGAGACTTGAATGTTTCTCTCATGACGCTTACAACGGGCGTACGAAGGCAATCCAAAAAACACTTCAGAACTCCGTACGAATCATGAGAGAGACATTCCAATCTTATTCTCATCTTGTAATGCAACATGCCACAAAATGCAAAATAATCATCACCAAATCCAGATCTTTATATCGATGCTTCCATCTCTTCCTCACTCAGACAGCTTCAACACCACCTAAAGACAAAGCTGACCTCTTGGAATCATTTCATCATCTAATAGCTGCGTAGGTGACTACGGCAAATCACCTTCTGTAATATCGGAGCATTGGGTCAAATGCGTCCTGTGGTCTTTTGGCAACAAGAAATCGGAAAAATAATAAATAACCTGCATAATAAAAATACCTTGCTTCTGATGGTACCTCATTATTTATACTCAAAAGTTGTACTCCGTAACCAGCTCCTATCCTGCATTATCTTTACACTACATCATGCTGTTTGCATTTACTGCAGGCCTCCATAATATGGAAGCAAACCTACATTTAGCCCGTTACAAAAAATAGATATAAGCGAGTGCCGGTAAACTTCTGACTAATTTCCTCTCCTCAATCTAATCTAAAGTAATTCAGGAATCACCAACTTTTCCACTATCCAAAGGCCACCAACTAATCAATGACCACCGAAACTGATTCTGCTACTCTGATCCCCGGTGGATCTCCTAGCCTACATCTCCCACTTCTGGATATACCGTGAACGATTTGGAGAAACTACCAATGCTGTTTCTCTTGAAATTTCAAGAGAAACTAATCGCATCTGACATGGTGACTCACTCACCAAACCGTCATGTTTTGGTTTACCATTCGCTGTTTGTAATTGGGTAGCCAGTTTTTTTTTTTTTGTCTGATCGATGAGGATCATGCTGAATGGTTTTTGAATTTTCCCCATCCATCCACTGGAGTGCCACCTCCCTCTTTCTATATATTAAGCTGTTTAAAGCATGCACAGTAACTTTTCAACATGCTTCTGTGGTCCAACTGCAAAGTCAACTCACTTTTCTTCTTCCTCTATTACTCCAGATGCCTCTTCTCTGGAACATCCTTCACCGTCAAGCATTCCTCCACGGTACATATTAGGATGTTTCTATTCCCTTGCATGCTATAAAATCTGCACATCTCTCTCTCTCTCTCTCTCTTGTGTGTGTGTGTGTGTGTGTGTGTGTGTGTGTGTGTGTGTGTGTGTGTGTGTGTGTGTGTGTGTGTGTGTGTGTGTGTGTGTGTGTGTGTGTGTGTGTGTGTGTGTGTGTGTGTGATACTCTTGAAAAAAAGCTTTCATTTAACTTGTAAAATTTTGTAAAACACAGTTAAATATTAAAATCATTCCATTCTTAAATAAATATTGAAAATAGGATCGTCGTCGTCCGGTAGCATCCTCTAGCAAAAGGGTTGCAGCAGATGAGCAGCTATTCGTTTCTCTCTATCTGTCGCTTCCATCATTCTTAAACCAGTCCATTCCACGATGTCATTAAACCACTCTCTAGTTGGTCTTCCACGTTTTCTCTTCCCCTCAACTTTCCCTTGTAATACAGTTCTTGTCAGGTGTCCCGAAGAACCTCTCAGAAGATGTCCTGCAAATCTAGTCTTTCTTTGCATAATATTCTTGAGCAGTGTTCTTTCCATCCCAACTGGTCTTAAAACTTCTTGATTTGATATTCTCTCTGTATAGCTAATCTTTTCCATTTTTCTATAACACCACATTTCCAATGCATTAATTCTTTCCATATCTCTTTCTGAGTGTCCATGATTCACTTCCATAACTTGCAATACTCCAAACTGTTGCTTTTCCTATTCTAACGCCTATTTTGTTATTGTTTATTAAAATTCTCTTCATTTCCATAAATGCCGATTTAGCTTTGCCTATTCTATTTCTAATGTCCAACTCTGAAGTTCCTTTCTCTGAGATGCAGCTACCTAAACATTGAAATCTTTCCACTTCTAAAATCTTTCCACCACATCTTATTTTTACATTATCTCCTATTTTTCTACCCATTATCATTATCTTGGTCTTTTTGTGTTAATTCTTAATCCATACTCTTTACAAGAGTTTTCAATTCTTTGAATAATTTGTTGTAACCCATTTTCACTTTCTGCCATCACTACTACATCATCCGCATATCTTAAGTTATTCATGATTCTTCCGTTTATTTTATTCCTTCTTCTACATCCTCAAGTGCCTCTCTAAACATTTGTTCACTATAAAAGTTAAACAATAATGGTGATAACTTGCATCCTTGTCTGACTCCTCTCTCCACCGGGAATTTTCCTGTTTCCTCTCCATTTACACCTACTGACGCTATTTGTGACCAATATAATCTCTTTAAAATTTCCAAGTCATAAGAGTCAATATCAGTATTTTCCAGAATGTCAAAAAGCTTTTCATGTTTCACTGTATCAAATGCCTTTTCAAAATCTAGAAATCCCCAAAACAACTTTCCACCATGGTTTAGTGTTTTCTCCCCAGTAATTCTTAGACAAGTTATAGCCTCTCTAGTTCCTCTGTTGGTTCTGAATCCAAACTGTTCCTCGTTCATTTCTTTTTCTATTTTATTCCTAATTATCTCTAAAATTATTTGCAAAATAGGATAAGTAGAATAATTAGATGAGTGTGCTCCAACTGGGAGAAAGAAAACAGTGACAGATCACTCTTACTTATTTTTCTTTATTGTTTTATTTTTCTTTAACATCAAAGAAATCCAGCTTGCGAGTTGTATTCAATACAGAACTGTAAATCAATAGTGTTCTTTTCCTTCGATAGCCTGGATGAAACATTCAACTGCGATTGAATGTTTCTAATTGAACAATTAAAATTAAACATTTTTAATGTTGATATTTCTGGTATATCAACATTACAAATATTTCCGATATTTCTCGTATATATATTGATACTTCTGGTGATATTTGTAATGTTCAATGAACATTAGAAATATCACCAGATTTTCTGATACGTTTTTTCTTGTAGTTATATCAGTTGATTTAATATCATTTTTGTTCTGGATGTTTTATTAGAACTTTCTAGACCCCCCCCTTGTAAAAACGTAAATAAATAATAGGGCCCATAAAATACGTGAAAATGTTCCTACAAATAGTCATATCTCACGCAATATTATTGCAAACATACATATGGTGCACCACACCATTTAAAACGAGACCCTACATCCCCCATCTTAACTTCATTCACAGCAGATGCATGCAGTACGTCAACAGACAAACTGTTTCACGCACTCACTCACTGATCTCTCGGAGAAAAGTCTAGCCCCCATCCCTTTCTCAACCACACAAAAACTTAACTTGTATGGATACCTTCATGTACTCCCCTCGCCGTCCATATAATAAATAAAAAAAAATTATCAATCGATATTCTATACCGTCTTCCTCAAAGTTTATAGATCTCTGTCGTATCAACCCTCTTTCTCCTGTTTATCAGGGTCTGCAGCGCACGCACTCTCAATCTACCCTCATAACCTACATTAAGTGATTTCGATATCCTTTTTGTAGCTCTTATTACAAATAACTCTTATAAATATCTTATGGAAAACAGTGGGATGACATTCCATTTTTATAATAAGATCAAGGGGCATTCACAGTAATCATTGAAACGGGAGGATCCCTGAAATCCTTAGAATGTTTAGTTCTTTCTCTCACTGAACTATTTTGGTTTTCTTGCTTGGTGGAGGGTTGTGTTAAAATACCAAATTCATTATAGTAACTCAAGAAGTAATCGTACACTTTGCGTTACAGCAAAAGTTCAACAGAGTAATTTTAAATGTAACAATCTGAATTTGTTATAGTCCACCTCGCCAACAGTATTCTCGCCTCAGTCTACTACTGGAATGAATGGAGTTGGCGTTGATTATAGAAAAGAGCTGAAAGTGACCAGCGTTGTCCCTTCTAAAAAGGGTGCACTATCAGGTCAATGAAAGCGACAAAGGATGAATGCTTTATCTTAATATTCTCCTATTTCGTGCGTGAACCTAAGACTATTGTTAATAGAAGTCGGATCGTTCTCACCCCTCCCGAAAATTTAAGTAGAAAGTTAGCGAGATACTTACTATAAACTCAAAAGATAAAGAACTGTGGTTTGATATCTTCACAGGTTATTAACAATAAGATTAAGAAACAAACGACTAGCAATATCATCACACAACTATTCAGTTACACGCGAATGTTCGCGTGAACAAGCTAGACAGACTTTCACATTAGCATTCTACATGGAATTCTAACTTATGATTGTGTCATGTGACACAACTATGGACCGATGTTTTGCAATAATATTTTCTTGCTAAGTATTTTATAAGCTAAAGTATCGGCGAAAATGGTCAAAATATTCACAAGAGTTGGCTGTATAATTAGCAGTGGCTGCTCGTGGCTTGAAATCGTGTGGGTGCTGCAACTTTCGAAATATCCATACACACTGTAAGTACAGTGTATACGTGTTTGGATAAAATATCAAAATTATGGTAAAAATTAAAAAAAAAATTAAACATGAAAAAATATTGTTTATTATCGATAAAATTATACAGTTTGGTATAATTCAAAATTACTTAAAAATAAAATCCATTATCAGAACCCCAATAATGCTCTAAAATAAAAATTGTAACAAATGTTATGTCTTTAATTGTAATGTCCGAGTATTTAAAGAGACGGAGTAAACACGATAAGCACTACGAACACCCTACTACTGGCGCAAACTGCATATAAACGGAACTGCGCGACGGACAGTGCCGCATGACGCTAATAGCTCGCATCTCAATATGATGTGCATATGCTTGCGCGAGTAGCAATATGACACTGTGGTAAACACAGTGCTGCTAGCGTCCTTCGCGCTCCTAAGTGCTACAAGATGGATTTTTATTATTTTTTATAGAAAATAAGAGAATTGTATAGGATTGCTGACGATAAAATTAAATAGTACAAGAAAATATAAATAAATTAATAAATATATTTATATATCGAGAAGAATTTGGGGTGCTGCAGTTACGCAGTGCCTATGCACGAGTTTCCCCTGATAATTAGGAATTCCTGCCTTTGTTGGCTAAAAATAATCAGATGTACGATGTCCTTTTGGAGTTACGATAGAAGCGGGGATTATACCAATGCATTGCCTTTGTTAAATGAGTGCATTCTTGTTGTGTGCTTGTCTGTATTGTAGAATGAATAACCGTAGTTTCCGGGATTGTAAGTATCGCTTTCTCCGTATGAGACTGATCACCTCACCTTCAGCTCAAAAATAGATTATAAAGTTCGCGTCCTAGACACGCCATTCAAACCAGTCTTTCCACTTGATGAGCAGAGTTAAAGCAAACTAAAATAATAAAAATATACTTTGGTGCCGTTTTGTGTGATATGAGTGGAATTGTTATAAATCTACCATATTACTTATACAGCATCTACTAGGTGTATTCTTTTATTTCCTTCGCTTTTTCATTAAACATTCTCAATAACTTTCACTATTATCATCATGTTTGAAGAAAAAGCCACTACTAGGTACGTGGTTAATATTTCACTGGGGGGGGGGAGGTCGTAGAAACGACCTAAATCACGATGTCTCCTAATTTAGAGGATCATTTTGTTCGTCTACTTGCCGCAATTTTGCTTCTCTATGTGGCTAAGCGGCCTGAAGAACGACCCCCTCAGATCTCGTTCTCTCCATTTCGCCCAGGACTAGATTTATCTTGACGGTTGGTAGCGAGGTGGCGCCAGTTGTAATCGGCTCATTAAAGATGCCGTTCGGATGTCAGCGGCAAAGATAAGCACACTGCAGCGACAGAATGAGAAAGGAGAGTGTAATTTAGTCTACTCCATAAATAAAGAAGTGGTAAATGAAGTTTTACCAGCGAGTTACGTCACAATTAATCTATGTCAAAGTCAGGATATGGAATTGACGACAATGGCAGCAACACATAAGAATAAAGTGTAGACTGTTTATTAAAAACATCAGAATAATACGTAACAATGTGAACGTGCGCAGTTAAAAAAGTACGGGAGCTGAATTGTGACAAACCATATGTTCATCTGGTATTAAGATTAAACATAACATATGTGCTTATTTCTACATCGGTGCTCCAAATTACTTATGTTTACTCAATTTTTAACATGACAATATTACAATCTCTTAAATAGTCTTCACAAGAGAAGAATACAGTCTCTTTTTCTACAAGTTATTACTTTCATTGTGGAGTAATTAGTTCTGTCACCCGTTAAGTTATGGAAGAGAGGAGAACATCTTAGCAAACAGCGCTTAGTAACGTAGAATAATTCGTTATATTATTAACTTGTTCTGAATTCTTCTAAGTTGTAAACTGTGTGGTTAATGTCATTTTAGTTTGTAATACATAAAGAGATTTCTTTACGCTTTATTACTTAGTTATCTTAATTTACTTGGCTCCAAAGATAAAGCAGTACCTTTGATAACATACTGATTGATTGCATCCAAAAGCTAATGGCCCTAACGGACAGAAACTATAGATTGATTGCATCTTACCTAGAACAGCACTACCCGAGAATATCTTTAAGTAATCCTCATTTAGTAAATAGCAGCAAGTCAATAAATTAGTATAAACATTTTAAAAATAAAGTAGTTGTGTTTTTCATAGGAGCGATCTAGTGCAAGAATGATCGAAATAATGGAAAATATCTTTTTAAAAAAAACTATGGAGTTACGTAACAAAAAGTGAACGTTATGACGTCACATTTGATGAATATGTTATTGTTTTATTGTTTGCATAATAAGCTTAAAGGGCTATTCTATGAGATTTTATCGAAACTACATATGGGTGCATGGTTGCGATCGCGCGCGCGTGCACGCACAATTGCTTTGAAATACAGCGTATCTTTTCTTTACTTTTCTTAAGCCTACAATGAAGATATTTTATTATAAAAAGATCAACTCTCAGACAGCTCACCTTTACGTTTTTATCAGTCACTAGTTCAATACGATTTTTTTTATATTTGAATTTCAGTTTGTGTGAAGAATGAAAGAATGTATAAAGTTATTCCGAGAACATAATTAAAGCAAGAAACAAGTAAATGATTGAAAGCTGCCTTACAGTGGTCAGATCAATAAAAGTCATGGTTTTAATGGTATTATAAAGGTCAAGTGTAACGGGCGATATTTGAATTCAACTGTTTAACACGGTAGTTGAGTAATGGCTGCATTTCCAATTAATTTTTAAATTAATGCTTCTCCATCATTGCTAAGAAGAATCGGAGCGACGATGAAAAGGTAATAAAAATTTTATTATCTTCATGCCAGTTAAGTTATTTACGGTATTATATAGAACAGAGGAGAGGTCTTGATCCAAGCGATAGGCAAAATGACCATGATGATGACAGAAACATGAGCATTATTATTATTATAATCTTTTTCGATACAGTCTACTACAACTAGACTCATGTAGGGGATGATTATCCCTGCAGATAATCAACCGAATTAAAAGAAGTTCAAGATTTGAATTCATTCAAATAATTAATTGCAGTCAATCAAAAGTAAATTAATTAATTGTATGATGAAATGGATTTCTGAAGCAAGTTTATTCTTTTGGAAGATTAGGTACTTCGGTTTGGTTACTTTTTTTTCCTGCATTATTCCTTACTGCACCTGACGAGTCGCCATTGGGCGAAACAGCTTTTTTTTTTTTTTTTTTTTTTTTTTTTTTTTTTTTTTTAAGGAGGTATACTTTAGAATCTAGTGCTAATTTCATTGTTTGATTAACGGAAGCACGTGACTTACCTACTCTAACGACGGAGGCTAATGCTGGGTACGATTTCATGACGAGCAACTGAAGAATTAGATATCCCAGGAGAAGGCAGGTACCTGAAAACATCGCTCTAGCTGTCACTTACAGGCCCTACGACTAACAGATGAGCAATAGCAGCAGAGACATGACTGAGAGCACCTTCACAAAATTCCCTCCCGCTGTCACAGTCAGAGGCGGAAACTCAGTGCCGACGACAAGGATACGATTAAAACTGTAGCGGGACCACCTGAAACTTTACAGCTGCAGTGACACTTGCGGACGCTGCCTTCCGACGTTCTCCTTGGCCACGAAGTTCCGTGTCGCTCTCCAGATGACAGCATGTTTCGTGACACCGCCGGCATGGTCTCGTGCACGCTGCAACGCTCTGGCAGTCGAGAAACATCTGACGCTCGAACTGCCACGAACACGTCGGTGTGTTGCGTTCGCGACGCGAGAGGGCGCTGAGAATCGTGCAGAACGGTGAATGTCTGTCAGCGACAAACACGTCCGCACCATCGTAGGAACAGGTGATTCTATAATATCGCCCTCCATAGCTACCCATGTTGTTGAGGGTAGTGCTGGGGGGGGGGGTATGACGGCTGATTGAGATAGAAAGCTATTAGCGTTAACACCGCTGGATTGAGGAATAGAGGAGAGGAAAGGGCGCGTAGTGAAAATGAAAATCGGAGGCATTTTTTTTTTTATTTATTTATTTTTTATTTCTCTTGCGAATTCTTGTAATTGTGTTATTTCCGGATGGCTTTGCACTTCTCCTAATCAGACAATACAAACTGTCAGGAGCCCATCGAACCAACTGAATTTCTTCGTTTTTTATTAAAATTGCCTTATTGTATTTGATTATAGAATTAAGCTATTTAGAAATATACCGAGAAAGAAGCCTTCGTGTAGTAATAAAGTTCAACAGAAGTGTCAGAATTGAAGTTATGGGATTTCTTGAACGGTAAAAAGTAAAACAAGCTATTGATTTTAATGTGATGGGAATAAAAAGACAGAGAGAATTATTAGAACTATCAAAAATTACAAAATAATAATAATAATAACGGTACATTTTTTTAAAAAATCACACAGAAATAGAAGATATAGTTGAAACTTTGGGATTCTTACATTTTTTTAAAAGGAAATGTTTAAGAATGCTGAGAGTATAGGAAAAAGAAGAAGAAAAACTAACTAAAACACTAAAAGTACGCGATTTGAAAATTATTTTAAAAAAATCATATCAGAACAATTTAGTTCTTCTTAGCCCCTGTAAAGGATGTGTTCCCGCAGAGCACCGAAGTTGTACAGTTATGCAATTTCTCCTAATTACTAATGCAGTTGTTAATATTTCTATATACGACGCAGAGATAAAATATATACTTAATGAGATAAAAAAAATTACTTTTTTTATCTCATTAAGTAATTATACCTGTTTGTGTTTGATCGCGTTAGTACAATGAAACGCATTCAAAAATAACTAAGTGTATTACCAACATATGTTAGATTCGTTTCAGTTATTAAGATTCTGATAATTTAATTAAAAATTCTCTTGGTTTCAGTGTATGCTTCTGTCAGTTGACTATTATTGCCCACCCTCACGAATATTTGATAGTCTGTTGGACAACAGGAAGACCAGGAAAAGATGGTAGAAATTTTTAATGTCTTTGACTTCCTTATTGATATTTTAAAATATCTCTTGCTAAAAAATGAAACTATCTGCTTAAGATATTTGCATTTTGTAGCAAGAAAAATTGATTCATCCTACAGAACAACGAGTTGCTCATACAGACGTTTCAAGCTTTTACCATTGTTAGAGATATAGCGACTATCTCCATAGAATTTATTAGCGACGATGCCTTTTTTGAAAAGACTTTTATCAAATACTATCTAGGATACAAAGAACGTCTTAAGGGATTTCAACAAAATGTCAGTAAACCAGTCCCTTGCAATAGATGAATTTTTATTTTTTATTTTTGGGAACCTGCGTTTCCTTGTCACTAGCAACACACACGATAAACCAATTGAAGAAGTATAGAAAAAGCAGAAATGAATTAACACCTCTATCATTGTGATAAATTTGGATTATAATTCGTTTAGTTGCTTGGATTAATATAAATTTTGCACTGTTTATAATATTGTTTAAAAAATTTAATAATCTTAAATTGTCAAAATATATCACTATTATATTGTAGATGAGAAGTTGATTCGCTGAGGATATTTTTAACGTTTTTATTATTGGATTTTAGTGTGGGCTTACTCGACTTCAGAGAATTGTTTTTAACTACTTGGTCTTTTTTTAAAACATTTTTTTTTTGCGAGAAAGTGCTGCTTAGATTTCCGTAAAAGGCGGATCGTAAAGGTAATTTCGTCTAAATACATCCCAGCGGACATGTCAGGTAATGTTCAATGGAAATTAATCATTCAACTAAGGATTACAAAAATCTCCTCGACGCGTTCTCTTTAGATTGACAAAAACTAGGTAAGCTGTGTTTCTTCTTGAAGATACATCTGATTATTCAAAAAAAAAAAAAAAACGAAAACGGATATTTTTGCAGTGTTATGGGAATACGTAAGAATGCATAAACCTCAATTTTTAAAACGAAAGAATTCCCTGTAACAAAATCTGGTTTAATTTATGTAAATTGGATTTATTTAAATGCCTTCTTACAACACACAAGACATGGATACTGTTAACGTCTTGTGATATCGAAGGTATATTGCAACCAAAACGGAGCGGTATGAGTTTATTTCCGGCACTCGGGGTTGGTAATTGAATTCAATACATTCCTTCAGTTTTCAATCTCGAGCTTGATGAAAGATGTTAAGAAACTGGTCGGGTCACTCACCTAGTAACTAATAATGCTCGCTCCTATGAAAGATGTTTTTTTTTAACAACAAAGAACACGTATAGTTCTAACCGATGTTATTACTACATTTACATAGATATAATAAACTATTTATTAATTAATACAAAAAGTTGACAGCTCTGGATATAAATTAAATACAGTCTTTTAAGCGTGTATTCATAACCTGCCTTGTCTCTTTGAAGGTGAAAGAAAACGCCGTCTCCATCCAAGACTGGTTAAGTAAGATTCAATTAGTATGTCTGGTAAACAGTCGGTCCGTGTGCCTTCCATTTTCTTCGGCCATAGGCCAGCTTGGATGAAAAAAATCAACAACGTAATTTTTGGACAGTGTTTGAATAAACCTTGTAAGTTTCAAACTGTCTTTCTCAAGAATATTTTAAAGATATTCCTTAAAAATATAAAAACATGCTGGATTTAAGTGACTCACTGATCTGAACATCTCAACATTTTAGTATTTGTACATATTATTAAGACTAGGATAGATGATATTTATGTTTTAAAAGAAATTATTGGAAAAATAAAACAGAGTTTTAATTTGGTGATGTATTGAGCCTTTGAAAATTTTAAGAAAGCTTTTGATAAAATACATCGATAAAAATTATGGAGTATAATGTGGAAGGGGTAGATTTTCATTACATTTCATACAAACTATGCAAAGTTTATATAAAGACACCAAAATAAAATTGCAATTAGGTAACAAATTAACAGAAAAGATAGATCCCATACACGAGATATCGGGGGACCTATCAGCACATCAGTGTCCTGCTTGAGGTGCAGATGAGGACTCGGGGAGCTGTTTATTGATATGCTGGCATTTTTGGAAGACTTGCAGGTTGTAGTTGTTTGGAAAGGTAAACGGAAGAATAAAAGAGGAAGAGAAGCAGGTTCGGTGTTTTTAGTTTCACAGTAAAGGGATGTTGAGCAGCTGCTGCTCTTGTATCAACATGTGCAATAGAAAGTGGAGGAATGATGGTTGATATTTCACTGGAGCAATGAACATTGAAGTCGAATAGACACAACGCTGTATCTGTGAGCTAGATTGAGGTAAATCTGTAAGAGAGGGGGATCGTCTACGAGCCGAAGTTTTCTAAACATGGATGGATTTGGAATTTGTATATAGTTAGTATTGGTTGGGTGTAAAATAGCATCTTAAACGAAAGAGAATGCCTAGTTTTTTTAATGCTGAGGAAGCATTCTTATCACAACACATCACATTATTGATGTGATGTGTTGTGTCAGGAGAGACTGGAGATGAATGTTACTCCAAGCAGAGTTAATCTTATTTGGTGAGTTGTGTATTAGGAAGTTAAGGGAATCGAGAGCTGAGATCTCTTGGCGATAGAAGAGACATGGATGTATTTTGGCGGCATTGAGCATAACATGATTGTCCTCGCCCCATTGAAGGATAGTAGATCAGCGTTTAAAGCAGTAGTTGTAGATGATTTTGATGCACAGCACGGCTTGTAAAGTGAGTAGAATCAATGGAGAGCACTACATATGCCTATATATATATCATACATATATATAAATCATAACAAATCTTTAAATTCAAAATGAGTAGAAAGAAATTAAAAACAATCTCAAATTCATGTAAATGAATGCGCACTTTCCTTCTATTAATCTAATTCTAATTACAAAATAATCATCTTACGTGCATTATTCTATCGTAAATAATTCTAAGACATAATCACATCAGCAATGGTATGAACTTCTGTACAATTATTTGTCTGAATTAATCTTGCTTACGATTTGTAAATATAAGTATTTAAATAAATTTCCTTTCATATTCCAACATATGTAATAATTATTTATTTACGTATCCCTTTTGCACATTCGCTTCTTTCATTTGATATTCTGCGAGTGTACATCTCATATTTTGAAATGCATGATTTCGGCTGATGATATCGGTAAGTAATGAGCATCACCTGGTGACATTTTGTGGATGCCTATTGACATTCATTGAGTAATACAAATGCTAATTTAATTATCGAAGTGCATTCTACCTCTTACTGAATGTTTGTTACTATTATGCAGAAATGTCGCATTTTTGTATTCATTTATTAATGTTTCATTACTAAAATGAATTTGACAGTGTATGTAAAGTAATTTCTTTGGCTGAATTATATTCACTACATATGATATATTTGGATTATTTTTTTTATCACGATTGTAAATTAGGCTCTGGATTTAACGTCAGTTTAAAACTTTCTACTAAGCAAAGGGCATTACCTAGATTACTCGTAATACAGGAAGGGATACAGGAGGAACTGGCTTTTGACATTGATTACAGATCTTAATATCTCAATAAGCTAACATGAGCTCAACAGAACAAAATTCTGGAATTAAAATATACATTGCTTACGAAATTTATTAAGTTTCACATTCGGAGATTGGGTTCAATGGAAATTGGGTTCTTTGAGATGAATATCGAGGATGTTCTGAAATGTTTAATCTGGCTGGGTTAGCATTCGCCATTGGGTTTTATTTAATTACTTATTTAATTCTAATAAAAGAATATAGCAACTTTTTCTTACCTTAAATGTAACATATAAACTCACTATAATAAATATACACTTACGATTAAGGATGAAGCTAACCGCGTTTTATATTCCCTGCTGTCTGATTAGAGAGATGCATTGTTAAGGGTAGTTTGTGAATATTAAACTCGCCCTGTGGCGGCTGAGGGATTAAGTATAGGCATTGAATATTAAAATGACTTTAGGTCTTTCGTTCTTGTAGTGTTTATATTCACAGTAATCTACAACGTGTTTGATCGGTTGATTTAGTTTGTGTTTGCCATGGGATTTTAGCATTAAATTGTTGAATATCCCCTTTGGGGGATACTAGCATTCTCGTGAAGAATATGGCTGTGCGTTTTTGAAAGTTTACTTGCAGCCTCCAATCTGAGAACCATTTTTCTAGCTTAGAGATACTGTCTTGAAGTTTCTTGATTACAATGTAAGGACGGAGAGATCTTATTAATACTGCAGTATCGTCTGCGTTTAAGTCATGATGGACGGCATAGGATTCTATGGGACATGTGTCATGTAGATTGCGAACAAAAGCGGGGCCAGTAAGGAGCCTTGTGGAACTCCAGCTAAAATTTTGCGTTGGTTAGATCTCGTTCCATTAATATTGACCCGCATTTTTCTAGAACTAAGGTATGAGTCGATGTATCATATTCATTGATATGTTTATTCTAATGTATAGGAGACCGTAGTGCCAGATTTTATGAAAATCCTTCGCAATGTCCAGAAATGCAGCACACATGTGTGTTGTTTCCAGTTGAATCCTGGAATAATATACTCGACAAATCAATGGATTTGCTGGACAGTACTGTGGTTTCTGCGAAAGCCAAATTGTTCGTTTGTTGGAATAATGTTTTAATTTGTTTGTTGATTCTTGCAGTCTTGGGAGGAAGATTTTTTCGGCAATTTTTCCTAGATTGGATAGCAGGTGATGGGTCAGTAGTTTTGAGATATGTGAATCTTTACCAGGCTTATGAATTGGTATAATATCCGCAATTTTACAGGATGGAGGGAAATATTGTAATCTTAGTATTGCGTTTATGATGTTGACAAGATGCATTATACACCTTTGATGATTTTGTTTGTGACGCTGTCCGGATCTAGTGCTTTCCTGTTTTTGCGATGTTTGATGATGTTAATTATTTCTGCTGGAGAAGGAATTTAAGGTTGATCAGTTCTAATTTGTTATTTGGTTGTTTTGAGATGCTGAGTATCCGTAAGTCCTTAAAAAGGACTGGCTTAAAGGGGCGAAGCAAGAATGCTTTTCATCTTCCCCGTTATCTGTAGAGGACAGTGTAGGGATAAGGTGTTACTGAGCTATATATATATAGCTCTTTGATCACGTAAATATAAATAAATATATATATATATAAAGCTCTGATCACGTATATATATATATATATATATATATATATAGTCCTTATAAGGACTGGCTTAAAGGGGCGAAGCAAGAATGCTTTTCATCTTCCCCGTTATCTGTAGAGGACAGTGTAGGGATAAGGTGTTACTGAGCTATTAAAGCTCTGATCATGGCAGGAGAGTAACAGCAATAGCCGAGTCTCAGTTAGAACTTCATTGGCTACAGCATTGCCATCCATTACCCTCCAAGGGTATTGGATTGAATGAATCAATCATCAATCACCGACTATGTAAGTAAAGGTGAAATCTCAAAAATACGGACGATCTCTAGGCCACTCCCTAGTGGGCGAAAGACCGTCCTAATCTCAGCGTTGGTTCCCCTCAGTGACGGGCTCCCCGACCACTGAGCAGAACCGCTCATATTCCGAGGAAAATAATTCACCGGCAAGTACCCCTCAGCGGGCCATGCCGGAGAACACTTTCCCCGGAGACTCAAAGTGCTCCCTTAGGGCAAAACCTAAGAGAGCGAACTCATTTACCCAGGATAACAGCAACAGCCGAACCTCAGTTAAACTTCATTGGTTCAACATTGCCATCCGTTATCCTATATATATGTATGGGCATCTCATAAAATCGATCACCGCATCTCACGGTCGATTGATTCCGCATCTATATCCTATATATATGGGCATCTCATAAAATCGATCACCGCATCTCACGGTCGATTGATTCCGCATCTATATATATAGATATATATATAGATATATAGATATAAATAAACTATAAACTAGACGACTTATATTTTATAATATTAAGACATGGAAATTTTAAAGGTGTTCTCAATATTTTTGAAAATTTAGAAAACATTTTAATTATTTAAGATTTTAAATTTAAAAATAATTAATTAATCTATAAATTACATTGTTATTTAAGAAAATATATAAAATCAAATGAAAACATTAGATATTTGTACATTGTTGTATATGACGTTACATCCGTTACACGTCTCGAACTGTCAAAGATACTGTTGTTTTCATACACAGAGATGCATAAGGATTATTTATTTGCATCACACACACACGGAATCGGTCTGTCTATTTACATATACTGTAGCTGTTTCTCATATTTTAATAAGTTAATATTTTTCTGTAAGGTGATACTGTTATTAAATAATAATACAGCATTTATTTGCAAAGTATTATTAAATGGAAGTTTTCATTTGAAAAATATTTTGCCCTGTGACTTTATTTCTTCATTATGCTGTGTTGTTGTTGACGGAACAGGATTATTACTGTATCACTTGATCCCCAAGAGGCTGTATTCTTTAGGGGATACAAAGCTGACGAGGAAAATATTTGCAATTGTTTCTTAATAGCCTGAACAAGAATATTAAAGTTTGAAGTCACTTTGTCCTTATTTAAGTATGCACATGTTGGAATTTTAAAATAATCCGCTAGATGAAAGAAAGTACTACTAGGAATTGGAGTTACTTGTTAAAAGGTATCGTGTTACCTCTGTATGCAATTTTTATCTTCTTTTTTTATAGAAAGGTCGGTCAATTTGAAAAGAAAAAAAAAGCTCCATGTTTTGGTCTTTTGAGTAGGGTTACAGGATGATGTCAGGAAACCGAATAACCTTATAGGTTGCATATACTAGAGCAGTAATTTACAATAAACAATTAAAATAAAAATAAGTTTCCTATAAATTAAAATATCTCATAAAGTTATCAGACTGAAAATATACTCAAAAAAGACTTAAGTGAAAATAAAATTTAATCATACGGAAAACTTATTTAACACCATAAAAATTTTATAATAAAGAAAATATAAAATTATTTTTATAACCCTAAAAGAAACTGCTGATTTTACATTATTTTTAAGATAGCTGTCATACAAACATTTACAGGTAATGCATGAATGGTTATAAGAAGTAATAAAATCTTGTTTTCTTGGGCTTTTCTTAGAAAGTTACTCAAACAGTTTTTTTTTTTTTTAAAGAAAGAAACTGACGAATGTTTCGGTGCCACAATGGCACCAGCCAGACTGGATTCCGCCTACGCATATATGCTCGACATCATAGACAGGACAACACAAGCCAAAAAGGCCTTCATTCGCCGTACAGATACAAGCAACATCTTCATCATTCTGATGGATGCTATAGTAATGGAAAGACGACTTTTAGCTTTATTATTTGTTCTTTATCAGATCATATGCTGCTATATCTCTTTACCCTTTATAACAGACCATTGTCTATTGATTAATAGTTCTGTTAGTGTTCGTAGAGTATGAAATACTTCAGAAAACCTGCACTTACAGTAGACGGTACTGTTGTTATAGTATAGTCTACTAGTTAAACAAATAAATAAAAAAGAACGAATTTTTTTTTTACTGTTCTATGCTAACTTGGTTATTCTTCCCATGATTCCTTTCGCAAACCCAGCCGAGTAAAAAAATACTCACGTAGAACTCCGATTCGCTGTTTTCAGTTCAATCAACTTTGTTATTTACTTCCTGGCTGATTGATGAAAACAGAGGAGGTGTTGAAGGAGCTTAGCGGAAGGGAATGTAGAACGATTTGGCGGAATTAGAAAGGTAAAGGAGAAATGCAGTGTCCGATGACAGAAGAGGAAAAAAAAACTAATAAATCAATACGCGGTGGAAATTCAAAACAATCAATGGAAGGGTCCAGAGACCAAATCAGATTTTCTCCTGGTGGTAATTCCATTTTGATCCCAAACTGCATTATAATAATCTTGTCCTTTATTTTTAATGCGCATATAAAAAAAACAGGGCAGTGGTGTCTTAAATTATGGCTTATTTTGTTCATAAAAGCAAAGAACAGCGATGAGCACATCTTACCACTTAGCTGCAGACGACCACAACGTTGGTTCTTGACGATATTAACTACTCTTTCACAGCGCCACCTGGTAGATATCAAGACAACTTACTTTGTCATGGAAACATGAAAGCATATCTGTACTATGACGATAATTACAGAACAAATGATACTATTTAATTGTCAGCGAGATCAAAAAAATGTCAAAAATATAAGTAAAGATATAAAGAGATATATTTTGAATTGTTTGCTGATTGGCAATTTTAAACTCGCTAGAGTTACCATCATCTAAATTTTGTTCTGATTTTCTCAGTAATAAATATTTGGGGGTAACCTTATTAATTACTTCTCGTTTTCGAAACAATGTGTAATTCGTTTCAAAATAGACTTCCAATGCAAAATGAATAATGCATACTTCCGGTTCAAAATGAATAATGCATACTTCCGATAGAAAAGAAGAATTTGTACTTCCCGTTCAAAATTTCAAAGCTTATACCAGTTTAAAATGTTCGCTAGTTTAGAAAGTTTTCATTATGTTCCGCTAAATGGAGCAAATGCCCTTTACTTAGTTGAGCCCGTATTTAAGACAAAACACATTGAAGAGGCCGCGTTGTGAAGCGACCTACGAAAATTAGGGAGCAAAATGAGAAAGTTTATCAACTGGAAGTTGTTCTTATAAAGAGGGCGAATAGAAGAATAAATTATTTTCTTCAAAGAACGTAGGATAGTAGCAGATTCGACCGCCGGCGAACACCGACGTTAGCAGTGTGGTCAATGGGGCGGGAAATTAGTTTTTATGCTTCGTCCTTGTTTCCGTAGCGGACGCAATAAATAACGCAACTGGTAGCGTGTTTGATTCGAGCCGAAAACTTTAAAAGAATTAAGGTATTCATGAGTCCAAATGAAGCGACGGCGCTTCTCGAAGGGCGTCGCATGAATTTTCAAATGGGTTCCCGAAGGAGGTACGGAAGGAGCGATCAAAGAAAACGAAGGCCAAATGAGTGTCGAAGCACCAAATGAACTCTGGTACGTACGGAAGTGCGAATATTTTCGGGTTTGAAAATGAAAAGCACCTGATCGATGCCGTTTATTTGGTGTCACGTGCTCTCTCTCTCTCTCTCTTTCCGATAATGAGACGGACACGCTCGGCAAAGGTAGCGCTCAAAGCCGTAGCAAAAGGTTAATAGCATTTCTCACTATTGCTCGCTTCCGGGTTAGTGATCACTGTCGGGTACAGATCTTCGCGATTCCGTAGTCTCCATTACTTTCTTAAGAAAAGTTGAATACGTGGGTGGGCTCCATTTCCCGCTTTTAAATAACTAAGGGCGCGCGCCTTTGACATTCATCTCAGTTCGAGGCGTTACGTTTTTGCCCTTTAGTGAAGAAGCGATGCATTTTCGAAGTCACGTGTGCCAGGTCGCGTCTTTTCCTCTTCACAGGAGGGATAGACGTGTCCATAAAGAGAAAGAGCCACCCCCACACACACACCCACCCACATAACATTTCCGCAGTAATGTAGCTTCCGGCACGCAGCACGAGGACATCGACACACCGCTTCACCTCACATGTCAACACACACACACAACTGACGACTGATTAAAGCGGGATGAGACTCTCGAGGAGTCTCGTCGAAAGAAGAAAAAAAAAAAAAAAAGAAGGTAAAAGTTCGATCTGATCCGATATGGATGCGACGTGTCCACTTGACCTCCTGTCAGCTTCGGCTCGCCGGCTTTTTAAAATGGAAGTCGAGGGGATTGGATATCCGCACGTTCGATGACTACGCAGGATACGTAGTCGGCACACGTAATATCGTGTCAACAAAAGAGATTTAGAAAGTCTTCCTCCACCGCCTTAAACTAAGTGAAGTCCTCTTTCCTTCTTTCTTCAGCTCCACTCTATTTTCCCTTTTCTGTCCTTCCTTGCTGTACTTTCCCTTAACAGCTCTACTTTTTTTTTTATTTCAATTTCCACATATTTTCTCTTCTTTTGGATTATTTTTCTTTCCCACTTAGGTTGAGAAGCAGTCTCAACATTCATTAGTTGCCTGGGAAACGAACGGGGCTGAAATCTCTCTCGTGATTATAGAATTTTGTAAACGGGTTTCCAAGCAAGGACATCTCAGACAATCTTAAGATGGAAGCGAAAAAGATGAGCTCACTTTAGGGTGCACACAATGTACTTTATTATTCGCACTGTTCGGTTCTACTTACAGGAGAGTTGACCTTCGTTCTCTTGCCAGGCGACTGATGAATGCTGAAGCCTCTTTCCCACGGAGACATACGAAACTGGAGAAAGTAGTCGAGATATAGCAAAGGAATTTCAAGGAAGAAATCCTCGAAGCAGACAGAAAATATAAAGAGCCTAATTGTGAGAACAAAAGTTGTTTTCACACTTAATTTCCATTGATGGCGAAAGAACAACTTTCGTTAATTGTTTTCTAACGTATCATAGCTTGTTCATAAGAGGATTGTGGCTAGAAAGAAATTCCTAATGCATTGGGCCCTATGAGGTGAAAACGTGACCAGTATTATCTTAATATTGGTTACTGAAATGCTTTGGATCCGCTCAATATTGTTTCTCAGTTGTTGATGTAACGTGGTGGCTTTCAACATGGTGGCTTCCTGTGTTTGCTTGATTTTTCCTCGTTCAAATCCTGTTTCTAATTAGGGGCTTTGTTCAAGGACGTTTTCCAAGCTCACCCACACTTTTCTCACATGAGACAACCATGTCAGCCTAACAATATACGACACAATGAATAGACTATATAATAACTAGTTCCTGACCTTGTTTGTCCAAGCCATAATTTCGAACGATGCAACCAAACACTTAAATGTTAGTATGAAAATTTTATACAAAAAAAAAAAAAAAAAAGAGATTGACCAATATTGTGAGTAACCACCCAATAACAGTGCACGAATAATAGATGCTAATCAACCCACATAATCTTTTATTATCTTAGGGGCGGCTCGTGCACTGCGGAACTGCAGCACCCCCAATTTTTCTCGATATATACATATATTAATTAATTAATTTATATTTGCTTGTAATATTTAATTTTATCATCAACAATCCTATATAATTCTTTTATTTTGTATAAAAAATAATAAAAATCCATCTTGTAGCACTTAGGAGGGTGCTAGCAGCACTGTGTTTACCGCAGTGTCATATTGCTACGCGCGCAAGCATATGCACGTCATAGTGAGATGCGAGCTATTAGCGTCATGCAGCACTGTCCGTCGCGCAGTTCCACTGTTGTTTATATGCAGTTTGCGCCAGTAGTAGAGTGTTCGTAGTGCTTATCGTGTTTACTCCGTCTCTTTCAATATTTGTACAATTAAAGACATAACATTTGTTATAGTTTTTATTTTAGAACATTATTGGGGTTATGATAATGGATTTTATTTTTAAGTAATTTTGAATTATACCAAACTGTATAATTTTATCGATAATAAACAATATTTTTTGTATAATTTTTTTTTAAATTTTACCATAATTTTGATATTTTATCCAAACACGTATTCACTGTACTTACAGTGTGTATGGATATTTCGAAAGTTGCAGCACCCCCACAATTTCAAGCCACGGTATGTCTAGACAATTGCACTTAGACAATTTGTCTAAGTGCATTACTTTATTTCTTAAATAACCTAATAATCTTGTAAGTTAAATTATCTAGCGAATCTTTGATTAATATTTGTCTATCATTGTACCAGGAAGTTGAAACATTGGGAAGGAAGTGTCTCACAACCGGATTACACACTAATAGGCCGCGACTAAAGAAAAAAAAAAAAAGAAGACGGTGCTGTAGTCTGCTACGAAATGAGCTAAGCAAGCCTCACAACAATCATGTATGTCGTCTACTTTGTGTCGGGCGATAATACGATCGAGCGTCATGCGTTACATAAGAATGAAGGCTAGAACGAAAGCCCAAGGTATTTCCGGTAATTGATAGGAAAGAAAAGAAGCCGAGGAAGGAGCGTATAAAAGAAGGATTCTCATTGGTCCGTTTAACGCCACTGGAAATGAAGTTGCACACACGAACAACGTTTAAGGGAAAACTAATATCGCATCCCCCCCCCTCACCGGGATAAGAGATCCAGTAACAGCCAGCGAGTCTCGCGCTGAACAGATTTAAAAAGGAGGAGTGGGGGGAGGGAAGCACTAGAGTTACAGAAATCCCAAGAGAAATTTCTTGGGAAATTCTTGGAAGTGTTCTCCGAGTTTTTCCAAAGCACGGAACGGCATAATAGTGTGGTTAAAGAGAGGAAATAATAGAAACTTGTGAACAGAATGAGACAGCAATCGTAAGAAACACGTACTAGGATATCGTCCTTGAGTTTCCTTAAGATTACTTTTCTATACCTAAGACGAAGGACCACCACCTGTGATGCTGCTCGTCTGAGAGAACGAAAAATGGAAGGAAAGAATGGTGAAACGCAATTTGTTACCGAGTAAAAACGATCCCTTCTCTCTCTAAGAGTGAAAGAAAGAATGAGATTTATCTTTTTCCCCTTCTGAAACCGAATCCACATCGCCGAAGAAATTGCATCCATGCTGACGTTTCGAAGAGTATTTTATGCCTTTCTTCAATGCACAAAAAAATCTCCAATCACAGGGATCTTTCCCATTCGCGTCACCACGTCGCTACCTGTCTTTGCCTTTTGATGTCGCAATGAGGTTCATTTTCCGGTTTACCTCGGCGACAAATGAAAATCGACTGGTTTATTATTCTGCTCACTGTCTGAACGCACTGTCGCCTATATGTCGGGAAACGTTATCCGTCTGGATTGTGTGTGTGTGTGTGTGCGTGCTTATTTGACGATAAACTGCATTTGTCAGCAATTTACATCACCGTCCATTGTTTATCCCTTTTATAGTCGACTATGCGCAAACCCAATAATATCGAGCCGATCTTTACGAAGGTGGAAAATAAAAAATCTTTTTAGTTGTTAATTTATTTCATTTCCATCCATTTTTTTTTCTTCTGTTTTTCAAGTTCGTTAACAACTTTATGCTGGCACGTTCCTGGAATATTGCGTGGGAACTTCTTATCTTCGGTACAGAAACAAGCTTCAAACAATTTCCTTTTCATCGGGGGGAAGGAGGGGGTTTGAGGGACGTCTCGATTCATGATGTGGGTGGCCGTAAGAAAAATCCATTATCTTGTCACTGTACAGTTGGGGGATCTAATTAAAGACCAGACATAAAGCAGCCGATGCTTAATTAAAATCCTGACGGGGTGCTGTTCACTTACGATATTTCATCTTCTGACCTCGTTATCAGATTTTTCCCGGAGAAGGTTATTGATTTTAAGTAACAACGTTGTAATTCTATACACAAAAATTAATTCCCCAAACTTAAACGGAGGAGTTGAGCAATTACTTACTTCAAAAGGGGTTGTTCTACCTCATCTTACAAACAAAACTCATCAAAAACAGAATGTCTTATTTCTTTACGTAGCGAGCAACTGAGTCTTCTTACGATGAATTGCCGATATCTGTGCAATATGTAATGAGAAAAAATCATCTTAATTTCTTCAGCTACTTGAACTGCTTATCAGAAAGCTAGAATAGCCTATGGCAGTAATCAACTGTGATTTGAGATGGAAAACGCGTATTTTTCCCAAGTATTTGCAAGTAAAACTTCTAAACAATGCTATTGTAATGGAAGATATTATGGATCCAACTATATTTTATAGCCAAATGTTAAATATAAATAAGAATAATAATAACAAAAACAACAACTTAACTTTCGAAAATTTAACATATCAAATAAGCATATTAAAATATACAAGGGTTATTTGGGTATGGTATTAGTTTTGTATTAAATAAGTTAGCTGTTAAAATATGACTAAATTCATGCGCCCTGGTATAATAAAAGAATAAAGAATGCAAACAAATTAATTATTCACGGCATAGTTTAATTAGATAAATCTGATGATCCAATTTAAATAAAGATTTCGACCAAATATACTGATATTTTTACATCTTAGTTATCATAATTTTATTTGTTTGTAATTTAATGGTATTATAATTATACCTAATTTAATGTTAAATTCCTTTAAAATATTCAAAATAAACATTTATAATAATGTTTAATTAAATTAATAAAAGGCTAATTAATTAATAATGTATTAAAAATTTCTAAATTTACTAAAAATACATCGGTAAATTAATACACCTTTTTATGAATACCATAAAATCTGTATATTCTTTTAAAAATCGAATGTTAATTTGTCGCTATCTGCAGCGGTTATTTAAGCTTTTGATCCTTGGCGTATTTTCATGCTTTGCTATTCAGTGTGTGGAATTTTGGAACCCTAAAATAATGGATGTATGGATTCAATGATAATTTTAATATTTAAAATAAAAACATGTAGTGACCAAAACAAAATAATTGAGAATTTAAGTTTGTACGCCCTTTTTGACAGCAATATTTCATTATCCTTGACAAATAAGTATCTACCGAATGTCAAGAACTACGTTCATCTTCTTTTGATTTTATTAATTTAATTTCAAGATTTTCCACTTTAAACACGTAGTATCATATATACTTATACTGTGATTTTGTTTCAGAAAGGAATTAAGTTTTATGGAAACCCACAGAATACTGAAATACGGAGACCTCTGAAACAAGAAGACATTCCAAATGGGTACGCTATTGTCTAAGAATAACAATCTGAACTTGTCTGTAAAGTAACAACCGCCCTGACATCCATAACTCTTTTGTTGAAGTATGTCATTAAATTTTGCAACATCTGCGCAAATGGAATAGCCAGTAACATATTCGGTATTTTAGTGCTTCAGAGTATGATGTAGAAAACCTAATATTGTTAGAAAAAAGAAATACGTAAAACGTGATTTTGAATTTTACAATCAAATATCACAACAATGGGAGAATCTGTAGACATTGTGACGTCGCAATGTCTACAGACATTGTGACGTCATAATTCTGGCTACGTCAGTCCTGATATAGTTTCTGATGCCAAATTATATTAAATAATGTTAAGATTTAACTAAAATCAATAGAATGGAGTTAAAAATTAATAGATGTCATTAGGATAATTCAGCGAACGGCTTTACATATAACCTAAGTGAATTCATGTTTCACATTTGATCTTTAAGCTCAGTGATAACAATAGAATGTTCGCCTCAAGTAACAACTTTACTCCCAGACATTTAATTAGAAGACAATTGTTAGCTTCGATAACAATGTTCTAGTGCACTTCTAGCTTGTATCGAACAATAGCATCTGTCAAAGTAATGAAGTCGATTCGATCAAAAGAACTCAAACTCTCATTAATAATGGCATATACAAATACTGTAGACTAGACAAGTAATTAATATTATTTACAAATATCCATGTAGTTTATATAAATGAAAGAGATAAGGTTAGAATGATAGAGTTAGAATCAGGTGGTCACAAACTTCTGAAAGATATGCATGAGTTAGCAAGTCATCTTATTCGTATGCATATATACATAAGTCCAAGTCTAGCTCAGAAAGGAACTGCTGGATTTGGACTCACGTTTACTCAGATGGCAGTAAATATATTAATAAGTAGTTCTGTTATCTCTGTAAGGTATGCTCAATCGTGCAGTTTTGCATTATATATATATATATATATATATATATATATATTCACACATAGCACTGTAGTAATAAATATCTAATACGTAGTTCTGGTTTTCGCCGCTAGGAGCGCCACGTGTTCCACTATCAGAAAGTGATACAAAATAAGCTAACAGAAAAATAACAAAGCGAATGATTGAAATTAGGAGTTTAATAATCTTGTGAATTTTGAGAATCATTTTAATATAACCTTCTTATTTATTAGGCAAAAATATTCGAGGAAGGAAGGAAGGAAGAGATTAAGGGAATATTTTTTTTCCTGATATGCATGAAGAGGTCAGCGGATCAGTTTTTATTTCTTTGAACAAAATTATCCATCACTCTCAGTGTCTCAGAGATATCTCAGTAGGTTAAACGTGAAATTTATGCCGGTACGAATCGGTTTTCTTAAACTACATATGTCTTAAAGACACGCATTACAAATTCTGTGTGTGTGTGTGTGTGTTAACAGAATGATTTACAAGGTCCCATACATATTCACTTGTTTTCTTCCATTCTCTTTGTATGTTTTCTTGGTATTTGGAAAGGAAGATAGCATTAAATAAATTGGGAAATATTATTAATATCGTTGCGTACGTTTACTTTGAGTTCATAAATAACGTACGTCAAGTTAGCAACTGCCTATAAAGGAGCTCCCTCCGGTTTCTTGAAATGAGCTGTCCCAGACCGCGATAACATTATTGGGAGCAGGCAATTGGTCCAAAATCAATTTATCGAATGCTTTTATTCCAATGAAAAACTGTTTGTTAGAAAGATTTTTTTTTTTTTTGCATTGCACTTTCCTTGTACATCGGGTTTTCATAATGGAGTACAATTCTGTGCATTGTCCTGACAAAAAAAAAAAAAAAAAGAGAGAGAACTGAAAGAAAGTGTACAATATAGAGAGAAAAAAACAAAACACAAAATTTAGCTATTTAATTATGCTTAATGTAACCAATTTTTTTAAGTACTGGAAATTTAACTAAATATTTTATTTACGTATTTAAACAGCAGCTCTAAAATATTCATAAATATGGCATATGCGAATTTTCCTGCTCAGTAATACATTTTTCCTGTAATTTTATGATAGATGTAATACAGTCCAGAATTAATACTTGTACATTGTCCTTACTTGTATATTAAGAAATTGTAATTAATTGATTAATTAATTAATCAATTAATTAATTGTGCATTGTAATAAATATATCTGCCACTGAACTTTATTTTTTCGTATAGGCATGTGAGTGCCAATACCGATCCTCTTCAGTTCCATGCGCATAGTTCGGCGAGATATGGGTCGGGACAGCCTTCGTTAAACACTTCGATCAATTGGTGCACACAAAAAGTTCTGTTTGTCTGTACAAGCCTTCTTAGCCTTCTTCTCGCTCTTGACAGGCTGTCTTTGGACAGCCGCCTCTTAGACAAGCAATGCGGATTGTTTTTCTACTGATTAAACACCCAGAATATCTCACCTTTGGAGAAACCAGATAAATCCTTTATTGAACTCCTAAAGATTCCTTGTTTTTCAAATTGTGAGCAACACTGTTGAATAGTTGCCTGGAACACCTAGTGACGCAAGCGACGAAGTATTTTGCATATAGGCTGCATAAGTGACGTTTACATATACCTGTATTAAGATTTCTCATTGAGTGGCTAGTATGTGTGTAAATGAATAAATTGAAATTTTGTATTAAGTGAATAAACTGAAATTTCGATTCAAATAGGTAATGAATTGCAGTTTCTCCTAGCATATGTATCAATACATCTTTTTATCAATAATGGATGACGTAATGTGTGGTGACAATTTTTTAAATAATTAATATTATCACCTTACGATATGTTTCTTATTTATTATTTATGTAAATACCTGATATTTTCTCAAATAAATTGAAAACTTTTACTATGCGCCAGTATTTGCTCATCGCATTGTTTTTGCTAACTCAATGTTGCTAAACATCAGTGCAACAATGTTATGTACATAACATTCTCGCGAGTTTCTGTTGTTATCACAACACATCACCAATGCGACTGTTACTAGAACGGTCCATTGTTGAACAATATGATTGAACAATGGACTTTCCAGTAAGTCCCGTTACTGAAAGAATTACAAAGGCCTATTTGTGAATACTGTGAATGAAACAATTAGAAAGATTGAAACAATCACAGTATTCAACAATACTGAGCTTAAAACAATTAGAAAGGCTCATAGTTGAATACTGCAACTTAAACAATTAAAAACATTGTTACGTGTCCAACTGCAACAGAGAAAAAGAATATTATATCCATTGTTTGTCATCGGAGATACCATTGTTACGTTTAAGTGTTGAAATAATTCGAATTATTGTTGTAAACATGGATATCTAATGCGTCAAATGCAGTCACATGACTTGAATTGTTCCTATTTTACTTAATATTTATTAACTAAATAGTTATTCTTTTCATCGCAGTGAACATAAATAAAATATTATAGAATTAGATTCAAGAAAAATCTTTCTGTTTATTTAATATAACATTTAATCTGTGAAATTTCATTACGATCTATTTTACATCAAGTTTTGCATTTAAACCCTAAACTTAAATGTTATTTTTTGATGCCTCGAATTAAATTTCTTTATTTTGATGCTTTGTAGTGTTTTCTTATTTGGGAACATAAGCTGTTGAAAGTGTAGGTGAAAGGAAGCAAAGGATTGTCTGGTGACAAAGAAGTGATCGATGAGTTGCTTCTGCATTTTGGTGTTGCCTTCAATACTCAACGAAAAATACGCAGGGTGAGCTTTCAAAATATTGTTGCGAAATCTTCGAAGGAAAAACACAAAATTCGCGATGACAAAGCGTTATTTTTGTAGCCTTCACGTTATGTGCGTTTTACCAAATCATTCACGAATATGAAAAAAGGACAGAAAAATAACATTTTAAAGTGCTATGGAAAAATGTGACTGTCGAAACCCAATGGATTTTTTTTCTATATTTGGTGATCTTATATTTCTGGTCCATTGATTGTTATAAAAGTGTTTTGCTTTTTTTTTTATGTTAAGCTTGACTGTAAGAGCTTCGCATTACTGAGGACAGAGTTTTGATTGAACGAAAGAACGTATGCAAAAATATTGTGCGCATTTCCATTTCTCTATTTAAAATTATTCGCGGTCCAAATCATTTCAGTAATACAAAGTGACAACACCAGATGTCACTAATGTCATCATGTAATAATGAATAGTGAGTACATTTCAATCAAAGTCATTGTTATAAAATACTACTTATAAGCAGTTAATAATAATGTGAGTTTGCTAGTCGTATTGTTGCAGTGTCTGCTGTCTAAAAATCTCAAATTCAAGCTTATTCAACTATTTATAAAGAGAAAAAAAATCAGAGTTGTTGGTAGAGAAATAAAAATGCTTAGTCTCTGTTTATGAACGGATAACGTAACCTTTCTGGAAGAAGGCCAAAGAGTTTCTTTACTCATGAACAAGATCCAAATTTATATTTAATTTTGAATAGCCGTCCATCATTTATAAGTGTACATCCACTGGCCTCTTGATTATTAGTACAAATGCAAACTCGTTGCCATGGAATTAGTAAAACGGATTTCCATACATACCTTTAATATAAATATCAATTTAAGCCTAGCCTTTTAAAGACAAATCCTTCTCTCTCCACATCTCACCCCTACATGAGTGAAATAGTCTTAAATAATGAATAACTAACTCTTATTTAGAAGTATTGGTCAAGTGTTAATAAACTATTTAATAACCAACTAGTTTCGCCGGCTATTGCTGTCGGCATCTTCAGGGTACAAATAAGGTCGGCAAAGTAAATTACAAGCTGGATGTTAACTGACAATTCTAATTCAATAACAAAATAGTACTGAGCGTGAAACAATACACGTGTCGCGGATACATGATTTACTTGTTGAGAAACATTTTGTAGTTGGCGCTGAAGTTCATTTCAACCGTGTGTTTAGTGATCCGATTAAGGTCTTCCATATACCAGGTAGGATTAAACCTTGATTCCTGTTGAGGTTTTTGGTGGAACGAGCGACTCTTCTTTGAAGATTCTGGAACGGTAGTTTTCTTCTCTAACGGCATATAACTTTTATTCCATTCAATAATGTGGTTGGTTGTAGAGAAGAGGGAAGAAAGGCCAGATATATCTTGTCTGTTGTTTCTTACATAACCGAAGTGTTTTCCCTTTGTCTCATTTCGAAGCTTCTAGACGTCTGACCAATGTAACTAAGACCACAGGGACAAGGATGTTGTAAACTCCGGCCTACTTGTAGAAAGGATGGAAGTCTTTCGGTGATCTTGGAAATTTTTGAATAGTTTCAACTGGCTTGAAGGTCACTCTAATATTGTGTGGTTTTAGGAGGAGAGCCAGTTTTTTGGAAATGGTACCAACGTATGGAATAGTTATAGTGATGATATATTGGGTGACATCACGTTGTCTTTGTGGTATGTCAGAGAAGAGAATCTTGTTGACGAGTCTTCTAGGGTAGCCATTTAAGGATAGGTCGTTGGATATTGTAGTCAATTCTTCTTGTAGATCATTTTGGTCCGTAGTAAACTGTATAGCTCTTTTCTTCGATTTAAAGTATTCAACCTAAAGGCAACAAAGACATCATTATACTTAAAGCGGACAAAGAAAATAGTACTGTCATCTTAAACACAAAATACTATGAAGATAAACTTAACACTCTTTTATCGGATACATCTGTCTATAATGTCCTTAATAAAGATCCAACGTTAAAAATCATAATGACACCAATGAACTATTATGTCGGATGACAAACTGGCCTACAGATTTAATTAAAAAGTTAAAATCTATGCATCTTCTAACTCCTAGACTGTACAGCGTTCCAAAAGTGCACAAGGATGGCCCCCCATTACGCCCCATTGTAGATGGAATCAATTCTCCAACTTATTTACTGTCTAAACATCTAGCCAAAATTCTACAACAACATATCCATAACTCAGATACTTATATTAAAAACTCTCAACATTTTATTGAAAAATTAAAAAACATCCCTATCTCTGAAGATGATATACTTGCTAGCTTTGATGTTACTTCGCTGTTTACCAACATTCCAGTAGATGAAGTCATCAACATCGTAGACAATTTGTTCCCACAAGACATTACTTCGTTGTTTAGTCACTGTTTAATTTCTAACTATTTCGTATGGAAGAAAACCATTTGCAAACAATTAACCGGATTGGCCATTGATAGTCCCCTCTCACCCTCTTGTGCTGACCTATTTATGGAAGATCTTGAAACTGAAATCTTATCTGAGATTAACCCAAAACCCACAGCATAGTTTAGATATGTAGATGACATCTTTATCATATGGAACCACAAAAAGGAAGAGCTATTGGATTACCTAAACAAAATCAATTCGTTCCACCATACTATCAAATTCACACTAGAACTTGAAAAGGACAAAGAACTACCATTCCTGGACATCATAATAAAGAAACAAGATAATAAAAGTGTCAACTTATCTGTTTATAGAAAACCTACAAATACTGGACGTTATCTACACTTCAGCTCATCACACCACATCTCCCAAAAACTTAGCATTATTCATATGCTAAAGAAAGGAGCTATACAGTTTACTACGACCAAAATGATCTTCAAGAAGAATTGACTACAACATTCAACGACCTATCCTTAAATGGCTACCCTAGAAGACTCGTCAACAAGATTCTCTTCTCTGACATACCACAAAGACAACGTGATGTCACCCAATATATCACCATTATAAATATTCCATATGTTGGTACCATTTCCAAAAAACTGGCTCTCCTCCCAAAACCACACAATATTAGAGTGACCTTCAAGCCAGTTGAAACTATTCAGAAATTTCCAAGATCACCGAAAGACTTCCATCCTTTCTACAAGTAGGCTGGAGTTTATAACATCCTTGTCCCTGTGGTCTTAGTTACATTGATCAGACGTCTAGAAGCTTCGAAATGAAACAAAGGGAACACTTCGGTTATGTAAGAAATAACAGACAATATGTATCTGGCCTTTCTTCCCACTTCTCTAGAACCAACCACATTATTGAATGGAATAAAAGTTATATGCCTTATATAGAAGAAAACTACCGTTCCAGAATCTTTCGTTCCAGAAGCAGCTACAGTCGCCCGTTCCACAAAAAACCTTAACAAGAATCAAGGTTTAATCCTACCTGATATATGAAAGACCTTAATCAGATCACTAAACACACATGCGCGTGTATTGTTTCACACTCAGTACTATTTTGTTATCGAATTAGAATTGTCAGTTAACATCTAGCTTGTAATTTACTTTGCCCCTTATTTGTACCCTGAAGATGCCGACAGCAGTAGCCGGCGAAACTAGTTGGTTATTAAATAGTTTATTAACACTTGACCAATACTTCTAAATAAGAGTTAGTTATTCATTAATCTCTGTGGCCAAGAATTATAACAATTTTCAGTCTTAAATAATATTGTGTATATATCGATTTAGTTCAGAAGTTAAAGATCGAATTAACTATTTGGCTTCCAAGTTCCATTTGCATCAAGGAGCGTACCATGTCTTCTTTAAAAGCGGTTCAACTATAGGCTTTTCTAACTGTTTTAATCAGAGTATTGTTGAATACTGTGATTGTTTCCATTTTTCTAATTCAGTATCCACAAATGGAACCTTTCTCATTCTTTCAATAACAGAGCTTACTGGAAAGTCCATTGTTCAATCACATTATTCAACAATGGACTGTTCCATTGTTGAATAATGTTGATGTGTTGTGATAACAACACAAACTCGTGAGAATGTTATGTACATAACATGCTACGTTGATTTTTTTTCTATGACAATTGACAGATATATTAAAACATTACAAAATATTATTATTTATTCTTTTAAAATGTGCTCATGCTTCAGCTACTGGCCTGGGATTTCTGATGGTTATCCCATTAAATATTCATTTGCTAAAGACGTCAAAGATGAAACTGGATAAAGTTAAGACACGCTCTCGACACAAATATGACATGGGATGAGTACTGACATCCAGAGACCAGACCTGTAGATAAAAAAAAAAAAAACTACTGGTATTAAATAATACATATCCCTATCCTTCGCAGAAACTCTTTAGTGATAATCCTTCTTTATAAAAATGCCATGAAAACAAAAAAATTAAAATAAATATTTACTGGATCACTCATAGAGTAACAGTCAACACAGTTTACGCATAGACCCATCTTTACCATGCAGGCTTTCGAAACCAGATCCAAAGGCATTTGTGAAACTTCGATGAAATTAAAGAATCGTATACTTCATTTGAAACACCATAAACTGACCTCCGTAATCGAAAATGACGATATATTTTTCATCAGATGAAGGGTCTGCGATTACAATGTTAAATAATGAATTTTGATTAATATAAATATTAATATTTGTTCCAACAGTGTACGTTTGGATGATTTCCATTTTCTTGACTCGCAAATAAAAATGCGGGAAGCATACGTCGTGTGCTATATTTAAGTAAATAACCCCAGGAGTTGCCAGCAGACACAAATTCCATTGATTCCGACACGAAAGGCTTCGTCGCTTTCTTTTACTTTTTTTTTTTTTTGTTCTTGGAGAATAATCAGAAAAACCGCTAAAGTTTATTGATTGAGAGGATCTTTTCCATTCTTTCTCTCTACAAATATTTGGTTTTTGTCTTCGTGCCACGTTGAAGACAGATGGAAGAAGAGTTCGAATACTACCAGAGAGAGAGAGAGAGAGAGAGAGAGAGAGAGAGAGAGAGAAATGATATCGCCGACAGTTGACATAGTGAAGTTACAAGCGGAAAAACTAATATTGCTACAAAACTGATTGCTTGTGCTCAATGATAGGGTTCTATGGGTGATGACGTTGCACGTGCGAACTGTAATAAATAATATCTGATCTACTTACATCATTACAGGAAATACGGAAGGAGCCATCCAATATTTAATACCTAACAAAAAAAAAATACTTGTTTGCACACACACACACACACACACATGCGCGCGCGCGCGCGTGCGTGATTGAGAATAAGATTGAGAAGTATGTTCAACCTTAATTCCAGCGGACTGACAGGCATTCCAATGGAGAAATGGGCCAAAATGCTTGTCGCTGTTTATCAACGTTTAGTCAAAGGCCCTGATAATCCACACCCGATTTTTCATTTCTACACAAAGATGCATATTTGGATTTCAACAAGCACTTTACTATTTTTTTTTTTATCTAAGTCTAGTGTCCTTAAACAAACAAACAGAAAAATACAGTATAGCATCGTATAAAGAAAAGACTCTCCAAACGTTATATGAACCTGAATTGAGAAGGAAATTTGCATAAGAGATGTAAATACGTAAGACGTTTATAAAGTTTATTAGTCGAAAGAGCGGTCACTGCCTATTTTAGTACTCGTCAGATGGCGCAATTGTTTGAGATCATTCCTACATGTGTTGTCGTTGAAATATCAAATAATTACGCCATCTGACGAGTATACCCTCAGAAATTTGAACTGCTAAGGCAAGCGTCTTTCAATGAAACTATGAGTAAAAGAGAAATTTATGAATGGCACAAAATATGTAAGGATGATTTAGAAATAACTGCAAGTGAGCAATGCTTTGTTTTCTAAGAACCGCCCGGATGACGACAACACTAACCTCTATGGACTGAGTGATGCAAACTTTGATTTGGTAAACCAAACGAATTTCTTTTATCGCTGACAATGGACAGTTACTAATTCTTATTATTATTATTCAACAGTCCTCCATAGAGTCCAAGAGACTCGCCGCTGGAGGTCCCACTCTCACATGCACAGCTCATCGTGATTTAAATGATTTAAACTTGTGGCTCATTATAAAACTTTGTTACGTGTTCTCTTTTAAGTGACAAATAAAGAACAGAATCGAACTGAACTGTGTCAGGAATTGCAGGTCATTATTGGAATCACCAACTCACAGTGTGGAAGTGCATCATTCTCTCACTACCGAAGAACTTCAATGCAAAGTTGGAGCACCGTTGTTTCTTTGTGGACTCGATCGTTCATAAGACCAAACTGTGAAAATATGAACAAATATCATGAATTTGTTGCATTATATCAGGCACATTGTTGCAAAAACGATAAGATTACAAGAGACTATAAAAGTGAAATATCTGACTTTCTTCTCCATAACAATGCGCCTGCTCATTGTTATACTCACACTTATATTCTCGCGGTAATCTTCTTATCCTTTACCATTGTTTATTATCAGTTGTAAAGTAACGTATCTTAGCATTGCGAATGCGTCTACAATATTCCATATCCTAACTGTTTTTTCCTTTCCGTTGATGTGAAGTTGGTGGTATGGAATGGACTCGACAGAAATTTCATAAACGTTTCTTTATGATTTTATAATAACTTTTGTTATATATTTTTAAACAGAAAAACGTGGTTGCATATGTCATACGAAAATCAAGATTACTTAATTTTTAAGGCTTTATTTTGCCTAAAAAATCTACGAACGAAATGTTTGCTCTGTTTATCTTGTCAATCTAATCTCAGAATTATGTTTTATTATTATAGTATTTTTTATTCTTCAATTTGTATTTTTGGATATACTCTGAACATTTAATGTACACCCTCTGTCCAAAAAGTAACCGAACGTTTCGAAAATAGAAGTAATTAGTGGCGCCACGTGTTGTATCTTTTTATTGTTGAAAGTGGTAACCTTCATTAGTGTTGTGCCAACTGTTTATGACATTTGTTTCATTAGAAGCGGAGTTATAGTTCCAAGAGTGACAGTGTGTTTTGACGAACGGTCGGAAAATGAGTTTCAAAAAGAGAGCTGCGATTGACTTTTGTGTTAAACTTGGCAAACGTTTTACAGAAATGTATCAAATGCTTCAAAAAGCATACGGTGATGAATGCTTATCCCGTACGAGGGGTAAGTTTACGAGTGGTTTAAGTGATTTCAAATTGGTCGTATCGTCCAAAAACTGGATTGAGCGAAGTTAACATCCATAGAGTGCGTCATTTCATCAAAGAAAACCGGAAATCGTCCGTGAGATTGATTGAAGATGAATTGGGGATTGCAAAATCAACTGTGCACAACATTTTGAACGAGAGTTTGGGCCTTCGTAAATTGAATTCGCGATTTGTTCCCCACAAGTTGACCGACGACCAAAAAATGTATCGAATTGAACACTGCAATGCCCTCGTTAAAACCACTCGTAAGGACTCAAACTTTCTTGAAACGATCGGTACTGGTGACGAAACGTGGTGTTTTGAGTATGAGCCCGAATCAAAGCGCTAGAGTGCTGAGTGGAGGCCACAAGAAGAGGGGCATCCGAAAAAAAGTCGATTGGAGAAGTCAAAAGTAAGGACAATGCTGATTTGTTTCTACGATTCCAAGGGCATTATCCACAAAGAATTCATTCTGCCTGGCCAAACGATCAATGGTGAGTTTTATTTCGAAGTTTTGAAGCGATTGATAGCGAGAATTCGTTGCGTACGGCATGAATATGGTGACAGCTGACCGTTCGTCGAAACACACTGTCACTCTTGGCACTATAACTCGGCTTCTAATGAAATAAATGTCATAAACAGTTGACACAACACCAATGAAAGTTGCCGCACAACAGGTGGTGCCACTAGTTTCTTCTATTTTCGAAAAGTTCGGTTTCTTTTTGGACAGAGGGTGTAAGTTACTGCAATTGAGTGTATTGACTTTTTCTACGATATCTAACAGTAATCAATCTCTGAAATTTGGATGAGAAACTCTATAATTATACTCAGTTTCATCTGCAGTACCTTATTAAACGTAAGAAGTGAAATTTTGATAATCAGCGGTACCCTTCCTAAAGCATCTTGAGATTCTTCGAGAATATTCTTTTACTTCCAGTAAGTTAATTTTGCGAAAACGTTTCATCTTCTCCCTCATTATTACTCTGCTGTCTCGACAGTTAATTTCCCCAACTAGTCACGTATTTAAAATATCCATAAAACAAGAAGAATTAATACGAGAATTATCAGGAGAGAAAGAAAGAATTTATTGCCATTGCATTTTCTAATCTTAATAAGCTTTGAAGACTTAGATTTGCATCTTGGTACGCTTTTGTAAATCACCGAAGCCAACAGAATCAGAAATTAATTCTTCGGTGGATTCCAAGCAGCAACCAAAAGAGATCTGCTCGATAAACTCAGTGGAATAAACATTAAGAGATGAAAAACATTCCGTAGCTTTATTTCAAAGGATTATTGGGATACTTAAGCAGCTGAATTTTAATCTCGGATCATTGCTTATTAATTTGTAATTTAAATTAAAGAGATACTATACTTTAATCCATGCTTAGTCTTACTGGACACCGTGAATTTAACGAATTCGATGGAGTAAAAACATAGAATATCCTTTCTTGAATGAGATTTTGTTTTGATTAATTTCCTGACTCAAAACTACTCAAAAACGCGAATGATGTTGTGCTGTTGTTGATTTTATGCAGGATTGTTAACAGTGAGTTCCGCTTGAAGAGTGGTTTTGTATTAATGAAGTAATTTCGAATACTGTTTGACCCTCGTAAATCTTAACGAGGCCTTTTATGAATGAACTCCTGATTACTTACCGATATTAAATTTCCTTATTACAGCTTTGTGATAAATTACTTGAGATTTATTTTCCTATCGGACAAAAAATAAAGACGTAAGATTCTAGAAACAAAAATATTTTCTGATGTTGGTTTTTAAATTTAAAAACACAATGAATACTACCGCGCAAATTTGTTTAAGTTTCAAATTTAACTGTTAAATTTCATATGTGTTAAGTCCTGTTATAATTTGTTAGTGTTCGAAATTAAACAATGAAAATAATTGTTATCATAATATTACGGAGACCGAACTGTGCAACGTTATATGTATTTCATTTTACTGACACATCTTTAATAGTTCGCATTTCACTGCAGTTATATATAATACATGCATTATGCATTATGGAGTGAGAGAGAGAGAGAGAGAGAGAGAGAGAGAATGTGTACACTAAATTGAGGATTATTCATAGCGCAGTTTGACGTAAATCTAGTTAGTTATTTGTTGCTTATCAGATCTGTCAAAAGCCCTTTTCATCCATAACATTCCCGATAAATTACAGTGAAGTGTGAAAACAGAATCTGCCATTTCGATCTACAAACTCATTTATCACTCAGAACTATGAGCTCCAATAGAACGTTGCCTATTTCTATTCTTCCATTGGAGTAATGATGTTTTCACAAACCAGGTTTAGAAATCACATAAACCTAATGGCTTCCTTCTTTGATATGTGGACGACTCTACAAATTATTCCCACGATAACAGTCGCACTGAATATCTGAAATGTCAATTTCAAGACCCATTTCATAGATCATTAAGCCTGTCCGAAATTAGGGAAAGAGGTGACAGATGACTAATAGATTCCCTGATGTTGTAGTGGAGGTGATCAATAGCACTCACAAATGCTAAATATTAAATGTATGGAGAAATATTACATTAGCTTAACAACACACCGAAACTATTTCGGAATGTAAGGATGTGTTACGAAGTCATTTTGGGGGGCGATCATAAATGCATTCATAGGTTTAAAGTGTCATGATCTTGAGTGTAACGGTAACCATGTAGGCTTTCAAACATCCGATGGAATCAGGCAACTAATTGTTTTTCCTATGTCTGTATACGGCGCATGTTCTTGTCCTGTTTTTAGGGATAAACGAACCATAGTTTCTGTGAAAAAAATACCTCTTCACATCCGTACGAAATACGAATTTCAAATTGACACTAACATACCTTCAGTTGAAACCCTTTATTCGACTTCTAGATGAGAATCGAACCCGGGTATTTCCAGTCAAAATGCAACATGAAGATTGAGCTTCAGAGACTTTGAAATAGGTAATAATGTCTCCTATTTATAATAACTGTTGGACAGAAAGGAAAACGCAATCACTGCCGTATCACTTTTTATGTTCAGCTTTGTGCATAACATGGAGATGATATAAAAGAATAAACAAAATGGATAAAAAGATAGAAATATCTCTAACTGAGTGCTATCTAGAGAGAGAGAGAGAGAGAGAGAGAGAGAGTAAACTGTACCGTTTATCTATCTTTCCATTATCGTCTTACAGTAAGCATATAGCCCTTTTAAGAAGCTCTTCGCTTCTTATCTCGATCTCCACTAAAAAGGGAATTCAGATGAAAGAGATGAATATTTTCTTTCAGTGATAGTAAATGTCTACACAAGCAATGTCACTCTTGTAAGTTATTTGAAGATATTAAAATCGTCGTTTTCGGCACGCTAAGTAAAACGGATGAATAAACACAAAACCTCCTTAAAAGCGGACACAGAATCCTCTTCCCCCCTCCCATTCCTTTCCTGCTATGAAATAAGATTTAAGTGGTTGCAGATGTTTTCGAAAAATATTTCCAGGCAAATCACTGTGCCATCTAAAGCTGAAACTACAACTTAAAATGTATATTTTGCCAAGAGGGAAGTTTTCAAATGTACCTTTGAAGTCTTGCGTGTGTACAAGCTTTCAGTTATAGAAGTCGAAAGTACTATTTTTTTCGACAAGAAATATTCCTGCTGTTTTGCTGAAAGAGCTGAAATCTATCAAGTCATGATGTCGTCAACAAGAATTTTATATTTTGGTTCAATTATTATAATAATGGTGTTAAAGTAAAGTTTATAAATATTTTAATAAAATCAAAAACATTGCTTAAAATTTAAAAAATCGCAATTTTTATAATATTTCCTTAAGTATTTTATAAGGAATATATAATTATATTGTATATAAAATTAAAACTATTAATTTAAATATTTTGCCGTTGTTATTTTCTGTTTCCAAATAAGAATACTCGTGAATGCTCCAAAAATGACTTTTATTTGTTCAATAAATTTTATTCACACTTTACATCAAATATTTGTTGGTTAATATTATTTTTATCTTATTTCACTTAAATAATTCTATTGAAACTTAATATAAATTCTTATATATTTAATTATACTTTATAATACTTTTTTTTTTACTTTAATCCTGTAATTATGAAACAATACCTTCTCAAAGCATAGATATATTTGTTACAATAATCAAAATACCGCAATATGTTTTTATCAGAAAAAAGAATCCAATACCCTTGGAGGGTAATGGATGGCAATGCTGTAGCCAATGAAGTTCTAACTGAGGCTCGGCCATTGCTGTTACCCTCCTGCCATGATCAGAGCATTAATAATAGCTCAGTAACACCTTATCCCTACACTGTCCTCTACAGATAACGGGGAAGATGAAAAGCATTCTTGCTTCGCCCCTTTAAGCCAGTCCTTATCCTTATAAGGATGTTTTTATCAGGGGGTAGAATGAACAATCGACCGTGAGATGCGGTCGATTGATTCATTAATGCCCTTGGGGGTAACGGATGGCAACAATGCAATGCTGTACCAATGAAGTTTAACTGAGGTTCGGCTGTGGCTGTCCCCCTTAGGCGATGAGTTTTTGAGTTCGCTCTCTTGGGGTTTTTGCCTTAAAGGAGCACTTTGAGTCTCCGGAGAAGGTGTTCTCCGGCACGGCCCGCTGAGGGGCTTTGTCGGTGAATTATTTTCCTCGGAATTTGAGCGGTTCTGCTCAGTGGTCGGGGAGCCCGTCACTGAGTGGAACCAACGCTGAGATTAGGACGGTCTTTCGCCCACTATGCAGTGGCCTAGAGATCGTCCGTATTTTTGAGATTTCACCTTTACTTACATAGTCGGTGATTGATTCATTAATGCCCTTGGGGGTAACGGATGGCAACAATGCAATGCTGTACCAATGAAGTTTAACTGAGGTTCGGCTGTTGCTGTTACCCCCTTGGGCGACGAGTTTTTGAGTTCGCTCTCTTAGGGTTTTTTCCTTAAGGGAGCACTTTGAGTCTCCGGGGAAGGTGTTCTTCGGCACGGCCCGCTGAGGGGCTTTGTCGGTGAATTATTTTCCTCGGAATTTGAGCGGTTCTGCTCAGTGGCCGGGGAGCCCGTCACTGAGTGGAACCAACGCTGAGATTAGGACGGTCTTTCGCCCACTATGGAGTGGCCTAGAGTTCGTCCGTATTTTTGAGATTTCACCTTTACTTACATAGTCGGTGATTGATTCATTCAATCCAATACCCTTGGAGGGTAATGGATGGCAATGCTGTAGCCAATGAAGTTCTAACTGAGGCTCGGCTATTGCTGTTACCCTCCTGCCATGATCAGAGCTTTAATAGCTCAATACCACCTTATTCCTACACTGTCCTCTACAGATAACGGGGAAGATGAAAAGCATTCTTGCTTCGCCCCTTTAAGCCAGTCCTTATAAGGATAAGGATGTTTTTATCAATAGGTTGGTTGTTCGATAGGACACCATACTCTTGGAGGGTAATGGATGGCAACGCTGTAGCCAATGAAGTTCTAACTGAGACTCGAGGATTGCTGTTACCCTCTTGCCATGATCATAGCTTTAATAGCTCAATAACACCTTATCTCTATACACTGTCCTCTACAGATCTACAGATAACGGGGAAGATGAAAAGCATTCTTGCTTCGCCCCTTTAAGCCAGTCCTGAAAAGGATGTTTTATCGTCAGTTTTGAAAACATTTCGTGTCTTTAAGATGTTCTCGACGTTACTGGACGTATTATTTTAGACTGTGCCTGATTGAATTTTATTTATATGATTGACGGCGAATTGTGATATTTCAAGCTAATATTTTGACTTCCCCAGGCCCTCTCCTGTTCCCTGCTAAGTGCCCGTTAGTAGTCTTCCGCCTCTCGTAGGAGATTTCGACTGCCGGTCTACACTTGGTGGAAAGAAGGGACAAGGCAGGTCCTGAATTACGTGAAACTCACAAAAAAACAGGTTAGGCTTAATTATGAACACTCCATATGATGATCTAAATTTTAAATAACTGCTTACAGTTTTCAAAAATGTAGGAACATTGCTAATACCAAATGGCCAGGCAGAGTAGAGATACATCAGGTCTCTGAAGTTGAATCAAAGGATTACCAACCTCCTGACCTTCTCCCCAGCAATTCTCAAGACAACAGCAGAGAAAATACCTCAGCAGTCGACACTCAATCCTTAGACCCTGATAACTACCAGGTGGTCAGCAGGAAGGTGACTCCAGCCGTAGAGCCACCGATAGACAAGGTGGCTACAGCCGCTGAGCATGAAGCACCGATGGACACAGATCAAAGAGCGAGTTCCACCGATGATTCAACGTGCTAAAGACCAATGATTGACAGTTGTGGAGGTCATGAAGAACTCGGAAATTAAGTTCACTTCGGATAAAAACTCCGCTGAAGGAGTTCGTATTCAACCTGACGGAGCATCGAACTACCGTCGACTTACTAAACACATGGGCAATGCCACCGCTGCCAGAAATACGGGCATGTGCAGAAACTCTGTAGAGCTGAGTACAGACGTGTAAAATGCGGAGATAAACACCCCCCCTCATATTTGTTCCAAGCCACGCACTACTCTTGCTAAGTGCGCAAATTGTGGCGGTCCGCATCCGGCGAACTACAACGGCTGCTCACTCCGCTTTGCTAACCTTCTGAAAGCTAGAGAATTAGGAGCTCCAACACCTCTTGCATCAGAAGACCCTCTGCTGACTACAACTCACAGGTCTTGCGCCGAAGCAGATGCCTGGCGCACCAAACCGGCAGAATCTGCTCCAAGCAAACAAAACTCTATTGTTATTCTAATTGCCACCTTAGGGGAGATGCTAACTTCTTACAGCAAAACAAACTCTAATCAGAATGATACAGTCAAATTCCTGAAAAATACCCAAGTCGTATTCTCAATGCTTAATGGATAATCCAAGTATCTCAATAAATTCCATACAGATTGCATTCTGGAATGCTAATGGTCTCAGTATTAAACTCCTAGAACACACAAGAATTTGCAAACCACTTTAGAATTGATATTCGTTTAACCAACGAGACGCATCTTCGGCCCTGTGACAACCCTAAACTTAGATATTATTATCTTCTTAGAAATAACAGGCTCAATGCCAGAGGTGGTGGCACAGCTATCTTCGTCAAGACAAACATTCGGTACCATGAAATCAAGAAAACTATTACAACAAATATGGAAGAAACTGGTATTGAAATCCACACCAATAATGCTGGCAGTCTAAAGCTATACTCAGTTTATAACCCTGGTGGCAAACCTCTCCTACCCTCCGCTCCCTCTCAACTGCTCGATACAAATGAAGCAACAATTGTGGCCGGAGATCCCAACTCAAAACATCCCTTATGGAACAGTAAAAGTTTTTCAATAATAATGAGATGATTCTCTACAACCTTGCTGTGCTAAAAAACATCGTTGTTGCAGGTCCAATTGAACCAGCGCACTGCGAAGCGCAAGGCAGATCTGATGTGCTGGATATAGTCATCTTCAAGAACGCCCTCTTATCAATTTCAGATACAGGGAAAATTGCCGAAAAAAATATTCTCAAGCGTCTCAAGTTGAGGTGAATAAAAGCAGTCTTATCTCGAAAGAGCAGTTAGGATTTCTTACTGGACATAGCACAACTCAACAAGTCCACAGATTGGTAGAGTTTATAACAACAGGCTTCAGTTGGAGGCAAAATACAGGAGCTATCTTTCTTGATATGGCAAAAGAATTTGATAAGGTTTGGCACACAGGCCTTACCTACAAATTAATCACATCCAACATTCCATTATACCTTACTAAGCTCATTGACTCCTTTCTAATTTGCTTTTCAACATTTACGTTGCAGACGCCCCAAGCACAGCATCAACCACCATGGCTTGCTATGAGGAATTTTGACCAGATCTCTCAGGCCGCACTTAGCTACGCAGCGATTACAAAATGCAGCAGGAAACCTGAAAAGATGGTTTAAGAAATGGAGGATAGATGTCAATGCTGACAAAAGCACAGCCATACTTGTTTCTCTCCCTATGTTCACAGGTAATCTACAGATGCCGTACGGTCACTCCGATGCTCGGTGATGTTCCACACCAGGCCTCGCCATGTAGTCCTGTTGTTTGCTTTTCTGGTGGCCTCAACTCTCTGAAGATCAGTCACTGCACACACGCCATCGATCCATCTCATTGATGGTCTGCCCCTTCCTGTTTTTCCAGGAACTTTACATTCTATTACTGTTCTGAGAAGTCCTCCTTCCACTCTTTCTATGTGTCCAAAATATTTTAACTTTCTTCTGTCAATATCCTTAAGGAGCCTTAAAGTTCTACTGATCTTTTCTAACACCCATTCATTTGTACGCCTTTCAGTATATGATATCCTCAACAGCCTTCTGTAACACCACATCTCAAAACCAGATATCCGTTACTTATCTGACTTCTTTAGGTTCCAAGTCTCACATCCATAAGTTGTTATTGGAAAAACAGCTGAATCCAAAATCCTCAACTTTGTTTCCATGGAGATCCATCCTTCCAGATTTTAGACAGGTCTCTGACTCTTGTTTTAGCCATTCCTAACCTTTTTCTGACATCGTCTGAACAGCAATTCTTCGCATTAATAATAGATCCCAGGTACTCAAACTTATTGACTTCCTCAATTCTTTCTCCATTAAGGTACATTTGCTTCTCAAGAGCTTCTCTGTTTGTTTTTCCTTTGAGAACCATGATCTTTGTCTTGCTAGAATTGAGTTGAAGTCCTCTGTTATTGCTGATCTTGTTAACTTTGTTAAGAATTAGTCCTTGTTCTTCCATGTCATTACAAAGGAGTACTGTATCATCAGCATACCTTAGATTACTGATCAATCTACCTCCTATCCTAATTCCTGTCCTGAGCTCATCCAATGTTTCACGCATGATGTCCTCCCCATATATATTAAACAAGTGAGGAGAAAGTAAACATCCTTGTCTAACTCCTTTTCCAACTTGAAGCCAGTCAGTCAATCCAACACCTGAATCCAAGTTAGCATTGAATACAAATCAATCATCAGACCCACTTTAACATACGGATCACCGGCTTGGAGCCACACTCCCCCCCCCAGCAACATCACAAAAACTACAAGTGATTCAAAATAAGTGTCTCCGTATGATTTTTGATGCTCCGTGGTTTGTCAAGAAAGCTCTCCTTCATCGAGATGCAAACATCCCAGATATACCCACATTGCTTCTCCGGATTGCCTCTACATACTTCGCCAAGGGGGCTTTCCTCCCCAATCAGCTGATTCAAGAGTCATCAAACTACGGTGAGAACGACAGATGGAAACAGAAGCGCCCGAAGGCAGTTCTGCTCATCGCTACAAGCGCTCTCACAAGGCCCTAAATTGGATGAGCCAGATGCTCGATAATCTTTTCTTTATTTCTCAACTCCTTAACGATGAAGGGATAAAAATCACTATGTAGTGATTAGTGTATAATTAAATCTGCAATAATTATTCGATAAATTACATTCCAATTGATATCTGTAAATTGATTTGAGAAGCCATCGTTACACGAGGCACGAAAGAGGCAGTTAAAGTAGCAACTCGTTTTCCAGTTTTCTATTCGCATAAGGTACCGCCAGGTGGCAGTTAAAGCAGAGGATACAATGAAAATATGCGAATATTTAAGAACAAGAAAGAAAAACATAAAGCAAAATCAAAATACACCAAACATTTATGCATGTCTTTGTTCTACTTGTCTTTTGTTTTAGTATCACCTCACTGGCAAATAACACTGATAAAATGCAAGCATTGTAAGTCCTTTAATTTGGGTCCATAGACATTGCCGGTAATTTATATCGTGAACCTGAATGGTCCAACTATCGCTTCAAGCAACTCATCTTCTTTATCTGTTTGTTGAAAACTTCTCTTCCATTGCCGACCTTACTTAGCATGCAAGTCATTGTGGAGGTTGTAGCAACAGAGATTGTTATACAAATTCTGTGATGCATCCTCTATTCATCGTTGCGTTGAAACCACGAACGCATCCAAAAGGAGGGTGTCATTAAGAAATTGTTGATGCATTGGGTGAAACAATGACAAAACAGAGATAAACAATAGAAACAAACAACGCATTTAACATGAGAGGGATGCTTGATTTATTTGTTTTATCGCTGTATTCTTCTCTACTTTTCAAGAATAAGAATAATGGGTCTCGCGTGAATATCACTAAGCCAATTACTGAACAGAATCCGGGTTCCTTTGATTCAACGTCCTCTTGATATTACTCTTGTTAAATAAACGTATGCAGCATGATGATATTTCTGGCATAAATTACCTAAGGGAGGAGCACGGTGCTAGCTGCCTTTTGCAATAATAATACCTAATGTTGAAATGATAGTATCTCTCTCAGAAACAGGCCAGCCTTAGAACACACATGGCTCTTACATAAAGAAACAAAACTTGTTAGTTCTTTTTTCGTGATTCATAGTCAGTGATGTAATAATAATCATAAGGAAGAAAGAATCGGAAAATTAATATCAGTTTTGGTCGCTGAACCCCTTACACACACGATACCTATCGCCATCTGTCGGTAATAAATTGAACTAGTAAACCTTTACCCAATTTATATATAGGCTACTTTGAAGTAAGTATTTATACATTTGTTTTAAAATAAAACACTGATGCGTACAGTATAGTTCTGCTGTTACACGAGACTGCTATATAAAGCAAACATATGTACTCTTGGAGTAGACGGCAGCTGGATACTGTCGATATCGCATGGAGGATTCACGAACTTAGAAAAAGGAAGTAGTATCAGTGGCCTATATGTTCTTGATATTAGCAAAAAGAACCACTGCATCACCCAAAATAAATTGGCAATAAACGTTTTTAGCCAAAACAAAACTCACAGAATGAATTAAAATGTGTCTCACAGAGTATGAATCTGTAATATTGAGCGAAGGAGCCTTCTGCACCTCTTTTCCATTGGATGATGACGAGAGTGGATGTTGCTGATGCCTAGGGAATACCTTGTCCATCATCCCAAATGGTTACTGGCAGAACGGTAATGATATGGAGTTTTTCGTTTCCTGATATATACGTACTCGACCTTTGGTTAGTTGTAGAGCGTAGAAAGACGAAAAATGCAATGTAAAAATTTCTATGCTCAAATTATTACAAGCTAATGGAGAGCATAGAAGAATGAAGCATGCAGTATGGCCAACAAACTATTCAAACCTATTAAATGTATACATATATGTAAATAGATACGTGGAAAATATTTAAAGAGGAGCATGCGTTTTGGATAGACACTCAGTTTTGTGCTAGCGTGCTGTCTATATCTTTGGTTGGTCCAGAAAAACAATACATTTGAGTCCGTGTCTAAGAGACGTCCGACTTCATACTGTATTCCTTACAATATATTACCTGTCAGCAAATGTACAGAGTTCATCCAACCAATATCACCTCACGTTTATTTTACCTAAATTAAATCGATCTGGCGTCTTTAGAATTGTCACTCCAGACTCTATCAAGTGTGCTAGACTCTATTTAAGGTGGAACGCAGTGATTCCATTGTTCCACCCACTCACACAACTAAATGCGATACGCAAGAGCTCATATATTTCTTGTTAGCTTTCCCAAACTTTGAAACTCATCTGCAGTTACGAGGAAATGCAAACAATAAAGGTTTTGCTGTTGTGAGCTTTGTTTATTTGCATGAAACGATCTTGATACATTCACGATGTGTTCTTAAACCGGAAGAAGTAAATAAAAGATACTTGGAATTTATAATAACCAGAAGGCATTCCTTAGAGAATGCCCTTGAGAAAACGCTCGTATCGAACAACACCTGGAAACGATAGAACATCTGCAGAATTTCCCAACGGTAGTAGAAAAGTAGGAAACCACACTTGAAATTCACTTAGAAAACTGCATATGAACAAAATACGTTAAGCGTAATAACAGAAAGCATCTTAGAAGGATGGTTAGCTTTGCTAACCACTAAATTGCATTCTTTTACAAATATTTACTGCTGTTTGGATTATGGGTAGAGATTCACTTAGATGCTAGCAAATGCTCCATTTCTAACTTTGATGAGCCACTGATTAGTTTGTGCTCTTTATTCTGCTATACGAGGTCTGATCCAAGTATTCATATGAGTCATATAAATATATTTATACTATTATTTCAATTCATTCTTCCTATTTTCTTTCCCATTCTTCTACCAAGTCTGTTTCTCTTTTCTATTCTTCGGACTCAAATACCCAATATCCAAATATATATATATCCTTTATCTGTAGAAGAAAATGTATGGATGGGGTTATTGAGCTATGAGCTCTGATCTTGCCGAGGTAATAGCAATAACCGAGAATCAGTTAAAACTTCATTGGTACAGTATTGCCATCCATTATCCTCTGGTCAGCTAGTCCTCCCATCCAAGTAATTCGCAGAACGCAAAACATTGATGGTTTGATGGGTGGCACATATGCGTTTCGTATTTTCCTTTGTCTGTTAAGGGAAGTTCTTTTAGTGGAGTGTTATTGACCTCTAAGCTCGTCCTGTGAGGACAGTGAGATTTGATGTGTTCAGCTGAGCATAACATTGATTTGGGTCTTTTGTATTTGTAGTATTCTGCTTCACTGTAGTCCGAAGCTTGTTTGATCAACGGGTTTGGATGATTACTTGCCTTGATGAAGAGTTTTCTGCTAGATCATGGAGAAGGGAGGAGATGTAAGGAATGTTTACTTTTCCGTGGATCTGTGAATTTCTACTAAATCAGGGCATCCAGAATCATCCTCAGGCATTTGTTCTGTATCCTCTGCAGTTTTTGAATATTTGAATCCGAGGTGTGGCTCCATGCAGTAGATGCGTAAGTGATGACTGGGCGTATTATCATCTTCTATATATCCAAGTAATTTATTTTAGTTTTTATTTTTGGCTAGAGGGCGAAGCAAGAATTCTTTTCATATTCCCCATTATCTGTGGAGGATAATGTGAGGAAAGGATGTTATTGAGCTATGAGCTCTTATCATGGCAGGAGGATGGCAGCAATTGCCGAGCCTCAGTTAGGGCTTCATTGGCTACAGCATTGCCATCCATTACCCTCACTGGATACCCATTTTGGTCGCCTCGTATGACATTCATAGGCCGCAGTGGGATTTTTAAATAAACCCACCTCTAAAAATTAAGACGGTCCCCCGGACCACTCCCTACGAGTGGCCGAAAGACCGTCCAGCCCAGCGTTAGTTCCAACCAGTGACGGGTCCACCCACCACGGAGCAGAACCGCTCATATTCCAGGGAAAAGCATCCACCGACAAGGCCCCTCACGGGCCACGCCGGAGAGCACCCTTCCCAGAGACTCAAAATGCTCTCTCAGGGCACGAGGGCTAGTCCCCCTCCCCCATCACTGGGAGCAAAACAAAATAATTAAAAAGATGTCTGTTAATTGTAACACAATGATATGAAACATTTAAAGGTGTCTTATATATTTTCTGAATCTTATAATATATTTTTATATATTTAAAATATTATTAAAGTTTTTCATAAATTTTTATTAATGAATTATTTATTATAAGTACAAAGTTTCTTAAATTTAAATTTTATTTACAAAAAGTGAAATTAGTTTTGAACTAGATTTTCCGACGTCAACAAATCATCAATGATACATCCTAAATGGCGGTATAAACTCTACCATTAAGATCTTGATAAGTGAAGGTTAGGTCAACTGAGGGTAGTCCATTAAAGTGGGATGATATGTGCAATATTAGAGATCGATACAAAAACTTGCTCACTTTTCTTAGTTTTTAGCAACCTAAGACGTGTCATTATTCACGGAGAAGATCTCAAAGGAGGGTCGTCTTCTGATAAGTAATCAGTGACGTCTGATTAATGATCCCCAGAGTATCGCAATATTTAATTGTTCCCCTTACTGGATAAGAGGACATTTTAATCATTGCTGCCCAGAAGTCCATCCCTTTGCAATCAATTAAATTAATTCATCAGCAACAAGAAACACCGAAGACGAACTCGTTAGCTACTCACCTCCCCCCTGCAGCTCCCCTTAGATAGAACATATCATGGATGATTGCAACATTTCGTAAACACGTGTCTTTATGGACACCTAATTGAAATTTGGACATTTTTCTAATGATGTTGGTTAAAAACATCAAGGAAGTGTTACCCCGGAAAACCTGTTGGTAGGAAGTTGAATTACGTCTTAACTAAAAAGGTCAATTGGTGTTTACATTGAGTTTTTAATGAGAAATTGGAAAGTTTGCTTCGTTGAAGTTAAATGTTGCTATTCGTTACTATGGTGTTTGTCATATCTGGAAATTCAATTATGGATATCCTTAAAAGAAAGGCTTGTTTGGAATTTAAAGTAATTAAATGTGAAACGTCTTGTAATTACTAATTATAAATGTTTTATTTATAATTAGTAATTATAAATTAGCATATTTTAATTAGAAATGAGAAAAAAGCAAGGAATACTAACAGATGAGAAAATTAGTGTAAGACTGATTTACTAGTTGAACTCGACTATTCTGAAACCTAGTTTAACAAACTCCCCCATCCTCCTCCACACGCATGCGCTGTGTCTTAATATATGTTGCTAAGTAATTCTAATATCAACATTTTCTTTTTAAGTTAAAATCGGGCAAAAAGAGTAAAGTCAGATTTTAGCAAATTTTAGGGGGGAGGGAACTAATTCAAATCCCGACCCCCCCTCCCCACTTTTCTCAAATCGACTCTTCCAATGAGGAAGCACTGTTCATTTCAGTAACTCTTCTTAGCAGAATGTTGTTTTTTTTAAAACGTGATTTTGTAATAAATGTACTAGTTTAATGACAAATGAAGTCTCCACTAGTAAAACCATAAACCCCAAAATTATACACATACTTGCTTTAATAACACATAATGACATTAGCCTGAAGGTAAAGTTTTTCAGACAGTTGCCATGGAGAAGATTTGAAATGAAGGTAATGGGATAAAGTTCGAGCTAGTCTAAGTTTATAGGAGAAAGAGATGAGAGAGTGAAATTTTGTACAGAATATAAGTCAGCTGATTGTCTGTAATTAAAATATTCTTTCATTAAATTCAACTAAGTGGGAGAAAAGTTATAAAGGTCAAAGACGTGGGGATGTAATGGAAAAGTTCGTAAAGCTCAAAGGAAATGTAAACTTTGAGTCTAAAACTATACTTGAACACCGAATTAACAATTGCATACGTTGTTTGATCGGCAAACCATTTAGCTTGGCCCAGAAGCACCATACGGCAGATATCACTCCAACAAAGATTCAGAAAACGTCTGTTCGTCATTGATGAAGAATTTGAAGCAAACAACAAGCATCGTAAAGAGCAAATGTTAATAAATCTTCCAAGTTTCGCTCACGGGTAGTCTCACAACAGTACTCCTTAGTGGATTGTCTGATTGCTGTAATGAGCCATTGCAAACTTCCCGTTTTTGTTTTTCCCGTAAATCCGAAAGCGATTAGCGAAATGACATATGGCAGTTAAGTTATTAAAGAAGTTGAATGAGCAAGGAGTGGAAGAAGAGCTGTGTTTGTTTCCAGTTCGTGCGCGAGTCAAATAAGCTGATAAAACGAAAGCGACCATCTAAGGGGACTCCTTCCTACCTGCGTGTTCTTTTAAAAATCACGATAGCAACTCCCGGATGTAACATGATTGCTGATGGAGAGGAACTTTGTGATGCAATAATTGTCAAGAGAGCGATAGTTAGTTTGTTTGCCCCGTCAAACATATTCGGATCAGTACACTTTGTGGGTGTAAATTACGTTCACGGCGAGAGTGATAATAAAGTGTAATTTGTCTCAGGGCGACAGCAAATCTCGTTACCCCGCAAACATTTACTGAGTTACAAGAGGAAAAAATATCGAAAATTGCAGGAAGAAATGTGGTTTTACTAACCGGAATTAAGGGAGATGCAACTTCCGTTTTTTTTTTTTTTTTTTCGCATTTCCAGGGTGTGGCGTAGTTGATAGCAAATACACGACTTTGGTATCAAAGAGAAAAGAGAATTTTTTTTTTGTAGGCAGTGAGATTTGAACTCGTGACCTTGAAAACGCTATCCGCTCGGACAACCAGATCTGTCTGAAAGCCTTTGTAAAAGTTTCGCTCACCCTAAACATGTGTCACGTTTTCTTCTCCGCTGAACTACTGAGACATCTGTTGATTCCATAGACGACAGGTCACACTTCTCTTAAGACTATTAGTGTTTCCGATAGCAACAATCCGACCTAATTTGTTAAAATGATTAGTTAAACTGTGAACAAAAATGACAATTTTAAATTTTCTCCAAAATAAATATCGCAGAGGCCCAAAATACGGGCTACTTACTTTTATTTTTTAAAATTAAAAAAGTTGTGTTGTCGTGTTCTCTGACGGCTACCTTGTTTCTGGTCAGTGGTTTCAAATTAAGGACGGCAGAAGTTTACGTTGTTCAAATATAATAAACGTCAACTTACTAATTTGCTTACGTACAGTTAAGGGGAAAATGAACCATTTTGTTAAGGTATTCTTCGCGTCTTCCAGTCCTAATTCTTTTACCCTTTATTGTCATCTTGAATCACGTCATCTTCGTGAGGATAGACAATGCAAGGACCTCACTCAGCGCCTACGCAATAGCAGCTACACACCCATGCAGCAAATGCGCACAACGTTGCTCATACCGGCTAAAATTATGCTCTTCTAAACCACGTCACGGTATCTCGTGATGGTACTAACGAACGGTCAAATATTTATGGTGACTGACTTTCAGCGCCAATCACAAGAGAGCGACTTTATCCTAGCGTTTCTGAAAAACACGCACATCTTTGTGTGTGTGTGTGTGTGTGTGTAGACACGAAGCGGGTAACTGAAGTCAATCAAATCACATTCAACGTCTACGAATTCCGTTTTTTCTTCTTTTTTTTTTCTTTCTTTCTTCTCTTTTTACTCCTTAACTAAATCATCGTTCTTCCTGTAGTCTGTAGCAACGCATTCCTTGAAGTATCATATTTGTGTATGAAATATTCTGCATGAAGTCTGTACGATCTATATTTACTCTGCGTGGTAAACCACTTCACAGTTACCCACATTTCAAAATCGATTTATCGGTTTCGACAAGAGGTAACACGCATGTTTTTAAATAAATGCAAGTTAAGTAGCACCTTAAAGTGCGCGCGAGTATGTGTGTGTGTGTGTGTGTGTGTGTGTGTGTGTATGCGCGCGCAAGACTTACAGTTAACACAGTCGATAATTCCATCCAAATGTAAGAAACTCTGGCTTTGAAGTGTTGTAACATCCTCTTTAACTATGATTAGCTCTTGTGAAAAGGCACGATTGGAAATAGAGAGAATTTTCACTAAGATAGAACTGCGTCTCCTAACTGCAAGTAATTAGGGCATATTTATTAAAACACGCTTCATGATACATTAGCGAATAAAAAAAAACCACATCTGAGATAGTACAGAACTTTATACATTACGCAGGCCACAGTTTTGGATCTAAAAGATTAAAAGGTTTACTTGTTACGTAATTCTAGTAGTATTCTGAGCACAAAAATGACAAGTGTTTTTCCCATTATTCAAAGCTTATTCACAAAATCATTAAAACAATATTTATATATTTATTTTCTGTAGTAGCAGTTGACAACAATGTCTTTATAAAGTCTAGCATGTTTGTGATAGAATAACATTCTACATTTCATGAGAAGTAAAGACGATAGGTGGCGCGAGTATATAAGTGTTCCGAGGAACTGTCAGTGTGAGTACTATTTTCTGTGTCAGCACATTATTTTGTTTATTTTTGTGTATTTAACTTGCAGTTATGCTATCAAAATTTGTATGGGCCGAGGGGACACATCTTGTTATATCTGTAAGTAAAAGAAACCTGTCAAGACCTTAATTTTTTAATTGGAGCTTGCTGTTCCTGCTAATTTAGAGTTTTATGCAGAACCTCCAACATCAATACAGTTTGGGTGTTGGCATAGGTGATGATTCAATCCCAAAAGATTCTACTTATACTGTAGATGCTAAACCATAAAACAAAATGTTCTGTCGTTAATCATGACCCAACATTTCACAACAGAAAAAAGCAGCACTTATTTGATTCCAATATACAAATTAACAAAGTCTTTTTGGAAGAGTAAAGAAATTAATTTTAAAAGCCTAATTGAAAATGTGCTTAGGAATATTTAAAAAAAAATAAATAATAATAATATGAAATGGAAGGGTATGTTTTTGGCACAGGATAGTGGACAGTACAAATAGATCAATCACAAAATATTTGATTTATTCTATAGTTTAGTTTAGTTGTACTTCCTAGAATTAAAAAGAAATATTCAGAAGGTTAATCATCCAGTTTTACCCCCTCCACTACCATTCTAACTGTAACAAAACCAGTAATTTTAGTAAGAGGCCCAGTGTAAAACTTTATGTACTTTAGCCATCATCTGTATGCTACCACGCTATCGTGCACTGTAATCAAATAAAATACAACAATTAAAATAGCAATTTTATCTACATTTCTATTTAAAAATGCATTTTTGTTTGTTATTATTTTTATCTACTCTGGACTCTCTCACTTACGGCAAATTCCAAGAAATGCTCAAATCTGTGAAGTGAACTTTGTTGCTTACAAAATCAAATATTCTCCTTTCTTCTTTTTTAATAATAAACTAGTCCTATAGTCATAAAAATAAATAAATATTTACTTGGGGCAAGAAATAACCTTTTTCTATATTCTGTTCAGAGTGTAACCCACTGAAATAATAATCTCAGTGCCGAGAGATGATAAACTGTTCTGTTTATCTTTCCCATTCCTTCAGCCAGAAAATGAAAACTGCTTAATCTGTGGAATGATCTTTCTCTCTCTCTCTCTCTCTCTCTCTCTCTCTCTCTCTTTCTCTCTCTCTCTCTCTCTCTCTCTCTCTGCTCTGAGATACGAGATCATAACGGGGGGAAAAAGAAACAAGAAGAGAATTCTCTGGTCTGCTGATTTCAATCAGTGGGTTGCGCAGGAAAGAAAGCAGAATTAATATTGTCTTAACTATCATGTGGGACCCATGGGAACGCGAATCTACTTTCAATATCCGGGAATGTCGCTGAAAAATACGAAGCACTGCTTTACCTCAATGATTTTATAATCAAGGTAGTTTTGTTAGTCAGTTTCATAACTCTGTGTCCATCGATTTGCAAAACAAAGAGACTCACGTTGCGGTTTCTATGACAACAGAGAGTTTGCCGAAGATACAAAAGGAACATGACGTATTTCTTTGCAAGTTCTTTAAACTTGCAGGATGAATTCTCGTTTCGTGTATTTCTGAGCATAACATTTGATTTATTTTCATGTTAGTAGATAATTTAAAAACAGACGAGAATTAATTATCTCAGAGATTACCTCGAATTTAAAATAGAAAAATTTCGATTCTTCTAAAGGACACCCAAAAAATGAAATTATAATGTAATTATATAAAATAATATAAGTGTCTAGATAGCCCTTCCCCGTGTGGTGGCCGGGCTAAGAATAGCTCCGCGGCAAACCACGCATGTCATAAGAGGCGACTGAAATGAGACGCTGAGTTTCGCTCTCTTAGGTTTCTTCCGAAATTTTGCTCCCGGTGAGCGGGAGTGGTTTAGATTTCGGGGATTATGCCCTGAGAGAGCATTTTGAGTCTCTGGGGGAGGGTGTGGCCTGTGAGGGACCTTGTCGGTGGATGCTTTTCCCTAGAATATGAGCAGTTCTGCTCAGTGCTGTGTGTGTGTGGGGGGGGGCGTCACTGAGTGGAACCAACGCTGAGTTGGACGGTCTTTTGGCTACTGGTAGGGAGTGGTCCGGGAGATCGTCTTCATTTTTAGAGGTGGCTTTACTTAAAAATTCCATGCATGTCGTATGAGGCTGCTAAAATGGGTACCCAGGAAGGGTAATGGATGGCAATGCTGTAGCCAATGAAGTTTTAACTGAGGCTCGGCTATTGCTGTTACCCTTCTGCCATGATCAGAGCTCATAGCTCAATAATACTCTGTCCTTACATTGTCCTTTACAAATAACGGGGAATATGAAAAGCATTCTTGCTTCGCCCATCTAACCAAAAAAAAAAAAAAAAAGACAGCCCTAATTGGATTATGCCATCAATATTATTAAGGATTTAATACAAGTCAGTGAAATCGTTCTCGAGAGTTTAAGTTTATGAAGGGATCGTTACGATAATCAGTTTGGTTAGATAAACGTAGCTAACAGTAGATGGAAAGAATATTTAATTGAAACGTATAATTTAGTTCGGGGCATATATAAGATTGCAGGCATTCGTTGCGTTTGGCTAAACCAAGCTCTACTACAGGACATAATCAAAACATAGTGAAGAAGAGAGTTGAAACAAATCTACGAATACATTTTTACTGTTAGAGTATAAAATATAGAGAATACGAGTAGCTTCAGAAATTTAATGGAAGCATTGAATCTATGTAAGTGAATTAGACAGTTGTAAGCTTACAGCTTACGATAAGCTGTAAGCGAATATTAGCAATCCACACAGACATCACCACGGCTCTCTCCAAAGCACAACAAGACCTAAATGAAATCACAACATACTTCCACCAAAACGGTAATGAACGGTACCAAAACAGATGTTAATAATACACAACCCGAGAATCATGCGTCCCGCACCACTATCTATACACTGTCACACATACCGCTGCATTAACAACAAAAAAACCTGCCAATGTCCCGAAATCAAACCTGTAACACACGCAAAATACCTCGGTCTTTACATAGATTGCCACCTTAAATGGACAAAACATATAGAATACCTACATACCAAACTCCGCATCATCACAGCGAAACTCTTCCAAGTAAAAGACATTATTCCATCCAACATAAAAAAAAAATCCTATATCACGGTGTCTGCGAATCCCTACTGAGATAGGGAATAACAGTCTATGCAAACACATCAAACAGCCACCTAACGAAATTAGAAACACTACACAGGAAAATCGTGTCAACAGTGATCTGGACACCTTACACGCAACAACCAATATCCGACCAGCACATGGCGATACACAGAATCCTGAGCATTAAAAATCTGAAGCACTACATAATACCACTAAGGAATTACTTCAACATCACCTATCGAAACAACAGAAACACATATCGTATAACACGACCCACAACAACTCTCTACATCTTCAAAAACCCATATGGTTCTTTGGTGAGATCACATTAGATATCCACGTAAACTCAACAACTACCAAGAACATTAAAACACGTAGATAACTACAAAACATTAAAACACGAACTGTGGAAAATATACCAACAAAGTTAATATACCATTAACACTAATATACACATCACAAATCACCAGCATGCCTACATACATATATATATATATAAACATATGAATTTGTATACAGACATAATTTGGATATTATGTCTGTATCCAAAGAAAAAAAATATTGAAAAGAATTAATGTGCTTGAATGCGTTTGGTATCAGGAGTCTGGAAAAACTAATATCTGGTATGAAACCTAACACAGAGAGTCAGGGAAACAAGGAAGGAATGGTGTGAATGTGAGTATAAGAGTGACAATGGTGTATAACTGTGTTAATGACGGGAATGGGCTTTGTCGTGGAAATGTTGACGAGGCGAGAACTATTTCTAGTTTTTCGTTCATTCGGTTGGGACCCAGCATATGTGTGCAAAGATGTCTATATGTGTAAGACATTAGAGAAGAATAAACATCTGCAAGATGTCCAACTGTGTCAGGCAGACTGCCAACAAGAGTTTACAAAAAATATGCAGGTAGATTATTATGTCTGTACACGAATGCTAGGAGTATCAGAAACAAAGGGGGTAGAGTTTGTTGCCCTAGACAATATGTTGCGACCTCAGATTGTAGGAATTAGTGAGACCTGGCTCTATCAGAATCAGACCTACTAACTGGTATCGAGTGTCATGGGTACAGTATTGTTAGGACGGATAGAGTTGATAGGAGAGGTGGGGGGGCGTGCTGCTAATGATATTGGATGACTTAAATCCAGTTAGAGTTGAGACCTATGATCGTAGTACTACTACTAACAGTATTTCATGTGGCAGTGAGTTTGAAGCCATCTGGTGTGAGGTGGAATCTAACAAGACAAATGACATAGTGGGATGTTGTTACAGACCTCGTGGATCGGTTGCTGGTGATGAAGAAATACATCACCAAATAGGCATGATGAGTGTGAAAAGAGTAATCATAACGGGAGACTTTAATTATCTAAATATTCATTGAGTAGCAGTAGAATCTCATGAGAAGAATGAAAATTCATTATTGACTGTTGCGGGACAACTTCCTCAAGCAGCATGTGACAGAAGGAACTCGTGGTCAAAGAATGTTATATTTTATTATAGTGTCAGAGGGAGTTTCAGTTAAAGACGCAACTATTCTGCCTCCGGTTGATGACAGTGATCATGTGGTCATCACTTGGGAAGTGACCAAGTTTATGAATGTTCCATTCAGAAAAGGTTACATGCTGAACTGCAAAGCAGGAAATTATGATCGACTAAGGAGTATACTGAGTTCAGTGGAATGGGATCGGTTGCTGGATGGAAAGAATATCGACAGTGTATGGGAAGCAATTAAACAATATTTAAATGATGCGATATGCAGCCTTTGCAGAATGATTTGAATAAGCTGGAATTGTGGACATGGGAAAATGGGTGTCAGTTCAATGTGAGTAAATGTAAAGTCATTCACTTTGGCGTGATTAGATATCCAATGTCGTATTGTATGGGTGGGATTAGACTAGAAGAGACTGATGAGGCTAGGGATCTGGGAGTGTTAATGGATAGGAAGTTGAAGTTAGGTCATGGCAAACATTTCAAATACAATTCAAAAGATAATTGCAACGCTGAAACCAACGTTCACATGTAAAAATAAGGATGCTATTTTGCCTCTTTACAAAACCTTGATAAGATCTCACTTGGACTATTTTGCACAGGTCTGGATTCCTGGTTTCCGTTGTGATTCTGATACAGTGGAGAGAGAGAGAGAGAGAGTGCAAAGAAGAGTGTTAAAAATGATATCAGGATTGTGGAATCCTGATTATGAAGACAGGATGAGAATTTGTAAAATTGCAAACAGGAGTAAGAGAGGTGAAATGATTGAGACTTACAAATTTCTGAAAGGGTCATATAGGATTTCAATTGATGAAATTTTTCAATTAATGGAGGGTGGGGAAAAGACGAGAGGGCATCCTTCGAAGCTCAGAATGAAGCCCCCCCAAGAAGGGTGTGAGGGCTAGATTTTTCTCTCAGGGGGAGGTGCGTGATTGGAATGGATTGCTATTGGATGTTGTGAGTGCAAGCAGTGTGAATGAATTCAAGAATAAGTAAGATAGCTGGTGTGTGAGTGTAGTATGTGGCCTCCCTCGATGAGTCTCTGACTCTCTGGAGGTCTCTCCTAATAATTTTCTTTTTAATTGCAGTGTGAATGAATTCAAGAATAAGTACGATAGCTGGTGCGTGTAGAATGTGGACTCCCTCGATTAGTCTCTGACTCCCTGGAAGTCTGTCTTAATAATTTTTTTTTCACGTTTAAACATTTTATTATGTCTCAGATAAATTACATACATAGATACAATAATAATTATAATACATTACAATTGTGAATAACAGATACTTGCAAGTTAATAATATTTTAAAATAATAATAATAATAATTTTTGTTTTTCTGTATAATGTATTATATTCTTTCTTTGGGAGGCATTTCTGATTTCTTCCACGAAGCTTAGCAGAGCTTATCTGAGGAAGATAATTGATGATAGATGGCGGTGGTTTCGTGGTTATGTTTCTATACTGGTCGCAATCCAGGTGTTGATTTTACTCTTTGTTGGTACGTGCTTGAAAGACTTCAACTGCTATTACAGTTTAACTTTTTTTTTTTTTTTTTTTTGAAAGTAGGGTTGGATTTGGACATGGTGTGTTTGTTTCTTTGTGTTCTTGTAGTGATGGTTTTTGAGAGGGGGTTTTGTGTGTGTGTGTGTGTGTGTGTGTGTGTGTGTGTGTGTGTGTGTGTGTGTGTGTGTGTGTGTGTGTGTGTGTGTGTGTGTGTGTGTGTGTGTGTGTGTGTGTGTGTGTGTACGTGCGTGGGGGGGGAGAGAGAAACAGGAATTGCTCTAATTTTCATTCTCGCTATAATATTTATATAGCGCCTGTTTCAGCCTCTTGTAGGTCCCTAGGTCGTCGAATGGCAGTTTGTTTATCATGTCAGGTACATAGAAGTTTCGTGTGGCTTTGCTGTTCTGATTGTTGTACTTATATGTTATTTAGTTTGTTGACTGTGGTTTTGTTATTTGATATGTTGTTCTGGTTACTCTATAGGTTGGGCTGTAGTAATGTTTTAACATGACTGTGTAGTGGCATAAGTGTTTCACCTTAAATATTTTGTGTTTTGTCCGTGCTTCCTGCATAAGAGTGGGTTGTTCCCAGAATATCAGTTTTACCATTTCATCTTGCAGCCATTGTAACCTGTTAAGTCTGTAGTCTGCGAAGAATGCATATGATGTGATTGCATATCTTAAAATGTTTTCACATAATGCTTTATAGATTAGTATTTTTATGTGTGTCGGGGCAATGTCTTTTAATCTGTATAGTTTGCTTGCTATTATTATCGTAAGCTTGGTGTGTAGGTAGTTTGTATGGCTATTCCAACTTTGATCAGCATCGATGTGAAGTCCAAGATAGCGTGTGTTTTCACCTATGTGATGGTTGTGGTTTTAGGTTCTTCGCTTTGCGTATAGAAGGATGAATGTCAGATAGTGAGATATTTAGTTTCTGTGGGCTTGGGGGTTTTTGAATATCATTAGCTTTGTTTTTCCAGGGTTTATATGTATATGCTGTTTTCGGTTAACCAGTTAGTGATTTGATTGATGTCGTGTTGCGTATTTGTGTAAGCGATATTTGCGTTGTTGTGAATGGATACTATGGCCGTGTCGTCTGCGTACTGGAAGATTTTACTGTTTAGGGGAAGGTGACTTATATCGTCTGTATATATGTTAAATACAATGGGAGATAAGACAGCTCCTTGCAGTACTCCTTGCAGATTATATGTACCTCTTTGCTGTACGCTGATCCTATTCGTGTGGTGTGCTTTCTGTTTTTCATGTATGCTTTAAACCACTGGAGTAGACAACCTCCAATTCCGATATGCGTGAGTTTCGTTAACAAGGTTTTGTGTGTTAGTGTGTCAAATGCTTTTGTTAGGTCAATGAATACCACTAATATTATTCTGTTTTTATCCAGTGCAGCGTTTATGAGGTCTGTGTAATCTTCCAGGAATGTTGCTGTTCCTTTATTTTTTTGAAAGCCATTTTGTGGTTTGGGTATGATTTGATATTTTTCAACGTATGTGGAGAGTTTGTGATGCATGATGCGCTGTATGATTTGGTTGATTACAGACAACGTGGAGATGGGTCTGTAATTACTTATAATGTTTCTTTTTCCATGTTTGTGTATGGGTGTGATTAATGCAGTCTTCAGTGTTTCAGGTATGTGTCCCGTTTCGAAGATTTTATTTAACAGTTTTTGTATAACTGGAAGTAAGTTGGGTGAGTGTTTCTTGATGTCTTTTGGTCTGATTCCGTCTATCCCCGGTCCTTTGTTAGGGTTAATTTGTTGAATTGCCAGTGATAGTTCTTCTGTTGTTACTGTGGAGAACCACATCGACTGGGTTGCTTGTGGACTTAGTGGAGAATGTTCGTTTGTGTGAGGAGAGGTTGTTTCTTGTAGTTTTTGGACAGAGTTCACGAAGTGCTGATTAAAGTTGTTTGCCAACTGGTTAAGGGATTTGGGGTAGCAGGCAAAGCTGTGTTTTATTGTTTCTGAGGCAGTGGTTCTGTGTTTATTTTCCAGCATTTCATTAATCAGGTGCCAGGTTTCCCTTATATCGTTCTGAGCTGTTGTTAGTTTGTTGCTGTAGTAGTTTCGTTTTGCCATTCTAATCTGCGTTATTTGGAGATTCAGTTTTCTTTTGTATTCAGCTTTTAAATTGTTCGGCGACTTCTTAAGTTGTTTCCATAGCGCATCTTTTCTTTGTATGTCTGTTAGTATGTTGTCTGTTATCCATGGATTTTGTTTCGTTTGGGGGCGTATTTTTATTTTTGTTAATGCTTTGTTATATATTTTGTTAAATGCAAGTTTAAGATTATTAAATACAGCTTCAGCAGAATCTAAAGATGCTATCTTCATCAAGTCTGTTTTTCTAATTTCATCGTTTACTATTGTTTCGTTTAGAATGCTATAATACTGTTTTGTATTCTCAGTGCGTTTTATGGGTTCTGGTTCAGTGTGTAACTGTAATGCTGTAAAATAATGGTCTGCCAGTTTGCATGTTATGACGGCTGCTGTGTAGCTGTATGGAGGGGCCCTTATATTTATATGATCAATGCAGGATGAACTTGTTGTATTTCCGACTATCTCGTCTCGTGTGTACGACTGTATGGATGGTATTATGTTATATGCCGATAAGAGGTCTAGGTATTGTTCTGTGTTGTTATTTATGTTCCTAATGTTTATATTCATGTCTCCTATTATTATCAAGTATTCTGAGGAGCCTACGTCCGTGGCTGAAAGCCATCTGATTAGTTCTAGGAATTTTGTGGTGCTTGAGTTGGGTGGTCTGTATATTGCGTTTAATATCAAGTTTTCTTGTTTGATGTTTTTAATTTCGATGCATATGTTTTCTGCGTATTCTAATTTATAGTTTATTTCTGTTACTTCTAGTTTATGTTTGGTAAATATTATTATACCACCGCCTCACAAAACGAGTCTGCAGTGTTGGAAGTGTGGCATTTGGTAAGTGGATGCCTCTTCGTTTGTCGTAGATACTTCAGTCAGTATTAAAATGTCTATGTTGTCTATATCTTCCGTCAGATAAGCTTGCAGGGTCAGCCAGTATTTTTGAATGCTTCTGATGTTGATGTGGAGAATAGTTAGTCCTTTTTGGGGGATTGTCACTTGTTTCCATTCTGTTATTGATTTCAGAATGTGGGAACTATCATGTTCCGGGGTGATTACGTCTGCTTGATGGTCTGCATTCATGTTGATTGGTGTGCTGTTCCTTCTTTACGAGTTGTCAATATTCCTTTCAATGTGGCAGCCTGATGAGGTCTTCTACGGATTTTATTGGATTGGTTTTGCGTCTTGTGTCTTCTTGAAGGGATATTTTGCTGTCTCTTATCCATATAAACTGGTAATTTTTTTCGGTTTTTATTTTCCTTGCTTGGTAGAATAATTTCTGATAACATGGCGTTAAGTATTCGGACAAGTATATTGGGGTATTGTCGTGGTCTCCTTTCAGATCCTTGACCTACTGATTTTTTAATCCTGCTAGCTTTTATTAATGTAGTTTTTGTTGGGCTGTTGGTGAGTCGCACCACGATGGGAGGAGGACGGGAATTATTTTCTCTTTTCCTTTTTTGTGGTAACCGATGTACTGACTGGATGTCTTTTGATTCATTGGGAGAGCCAATTTTTTGGCTTAGTTGTATTACGGTGTCTCTTAGATGTTCCGTAGCAATTTCTGGGAGACCATCTATGAGTAAATCATTTTTGTACTGCTGTTGGTTTAAAGAGGTTAGTTCTTGTCGTAGTTCCGTTGTCTTTTAAATTAAATAATAATAATAATAATAATAATAATAATAATAATAATAATAATAATCCCCCGAAGGAACACGGCCTTGTCATGGCGGTGGGGTTTGCGTGCTTCAGTGATGTTCAGAGCTATTCTTGCGGTAGCATAGCTTCCAGCAGGGCCACCCTTCTCAGGCAGGTCTCAGCTGAAGAGACAGATTAACAGTATTCCATCCCCCATCTTAATGGTGAAAAGGAAGAAGAGATCCATACCGGATCAGTCGACGCCCTGATCATCAAGGACTGCGTCAGATGTTGGGGTTCCTGGGCATTAGGCGATAAGTGGGCTAAAGGACCCAACTCTCCTTACTGGGCAATCAGGGCAGGAAACTGAAAAACGACTGGAAGAAACCAAACGTAAAAAATGGACTGTAGAAGAAAACAGAGAAATTTTGAAATGTTTTTACAGATCAACACCAGAAAAATGAGGTTTCAGAAAGCGTATGCATTTAATTTGGAAACAAAAATTCCCAGAATCTGCAATCACAGAACAAAGACTTATGGACCAAAAGAATTTCATTTTCCGTAACAAAATATTTACTGAACTTGAGCTGCAAGAGTTACGTAATAAATCAACAACTCCAATAACAGAAAATCATCAGAAGGTAGCTATATCAAACTTTGGAATTCAACTCAGTAAACATCAAGCTGACGACATACTTCAGAATGTTTTGACAGAAGGGCAGTGTAAAATGAAGTCAGGGATATTGGAACATATGAACTCCATAAATGACCGTACAAGACTTCCACTGTTAAAAGCTCTACAAAAATCTATGCTAAAACAACTCCTCTTAGACGCAAATGCTGTAATTGAAACCATCACAACCAACAGAATAAAGGAAACGAATCAGCTCCTATACAGCACAGCCTATATCATTTCAGTGAGACAAGGTTGCAAACCAAGAGAGCAAAAGACGAGAAACAATCCGCACCATGGAAAATCTGGTTAGAACGAAAAGTCAACAAACTTTGAGCTGATCTGAGCAATTAAAGAGTTTTAAAGAAGGACGGCTGAAAAATAATAACATAAAAAACAAACTGATTAACACATGCAATTTGGCCAGCAAAACAATTGCTGAAGTTACCGAAGATCTAAAACAAAGAATTACAGCAACTGCACAGAAATTTAAAAGATATGAACCAAGAATAAACCAATATGTACAAAATATGCAATTTCGACAGAACCAACGTCAGTTCTTTCAGTCTCTCCAGAGAAATACAAATGCAAACCATCATTCACCCGGAAAAGAAAAAACACTCAACCTTTGGAAATCAATTTGGGATAATCCTATTGAACACAATAAAGATGCCTCATGGATTAATGAAGTAGAATCAGAAATGAAACAAAAACAAATGCAAAATGTCATTATCAAAGAAATGGTCAGTGCTCAGCCTAGGAAATTAAAAAACTGGAGTGCACCTGGCAAAGACGAACTCCATGGATTTTGGTTAAAACATCTAACCAGTCTACATGATCGAATGGCAGAACAATTTAATTATTTGTTGCAGTCTGGCTCAGTGGAAGACTGGATGATATTTGGGTGCACGTTTCTCTTCATGAAAGATAAGGATAAGGGGGCAGACCCAAGTAATTATCGTCCAATAAAATGCCTACCGACTATGCTTAAGCTGTTCACTGCAATCATTGCAAATTCCATATACCACTACTTATCAGATAATCAGATTTATCCGATTGAACAAAAAGGCAATTTTCAAAAATCTACAGGAACAAAAGACCAGATTCTTTTTAATAAAATGATTCTCAGAAACGCGAAAAGACGAAAAACTAACTTAAACATGGCATGGATAGACTACAAGAAAGCATTCGACTCCCTCCCACAATCGTGGATCCTAAAATCACTAAAACTATTTGGAATTATCAAAAACATATGTTCGTTTCTCCTGCTGCTATGAAACGAACATCTCATGGAAAATCATGGAAACAACTTTAAAAGTGAATAATGAACGATTTGGAGATATCAGCATCAAACGTGGAATTTTCCAATGTGATTCCTTGTCACCATTACTATTCAACATTTCTTTGATACCTTTGTAAACTTGGATATGAAATTCCTAAATGTAAGATTAAAATTTCCCATCTGCTGTATATGGATGACTTGAAGTTATTGAAAATCGGCCCAGCAAATAGATTCTTAATTGAACACAGTTCGTATTTTCAGTCCGGACATGAAAATGGAATTTGGTTTAGATAAATGCGCAATTTTATGTATTAAACGAGGAAAAATTAATGACACCAGCAGTTTTAATTTTGATCAAGAGAAATATATAAAAGCAATTTCAGCTGACGATCACTATAAATACCTAGGAATATTAGAAGCCAATGATATTCTCCACTCGAAAGTTAAACAACATGCAGCATCAGAGTACATCAAAAGAGTTAGAAATATCCTGAAAATTAAACTGAATGGATTAAATCCAATTAGAGCAATGGATTCTTCGGCTATACCAGTGATCCGATACACAGCTGACATAATAGATTGGACAAAAGAAGACCTGGACAAACTGGACCGCAAAACTAGAAACCTAATGACTATGTGTCATGCATTACATCCACGAAGTAATGTTGATCGGTTGTACCTACCGAGGAGAATAGGTGGATAGGGTCTGCTGTAAGTGAGACAGACTGTGGAAGAAGAAGAAGAAATTAGTTTAAGAAGGTACATCGACAATAGCTCTGAGCCAATGCTTCAAGCAATTACACAAGAGGGTCTTCTGAAAGCAACAGGAGACAAATCCGATTAAAAAGGAACAACAAAATATCCGATATGTGTGCTGGAAATATAAACCCTTGAATGGCCAATTTCTTCGAGATACTGAGGACAAAATTGACGTGAACAAGACGTGGCAATGGCTACAATACGGATGCATTAAAAAAGAAACAGAAGGATTTATTCTAGCAGCTCAAGAATAGGCATTACAAACTAATGCAATGAAAACAAAAATTTTGAACATCAGTAACAGAAAATGCAGATTATGCGATCAGAAAGATGCGACTGTAGAACGTCTAATCAGTGCCTGCAGCAAAATAGCTCAAACTGACTGTAAATACTATAAATAAATGCCTATAAAGCATTGGCATGTATGCAGAAAATATGGCTTTCCTACTTCTGATAACTGGTGGCAGCATAAAATAGAGACTGTACTGGAAAACGAAACAGCAAAAATTCTCTGAGACTTCAGAATACAAACTGATCGGCATTTGGAACACAATAGACCTGACATCACAATTATCGAACATCGACAGGTTTGGATTACTGATATAGAAGTACCCAGTGATAACAACATTAACAACAAAGAACTGGGGAAAATTACTAAATATCGAGATGTGGCAATCGAAGTTGGCCGACTGTGGCTTAAACACACCAAAGTCATTCCAATAGTTATCGGTGCACTTGGTGCAACTTCAAAGAAGCTGTCCAACTATTTACAGCAATTAAACATCAACGAAGTGACCCCATATGACCTACAAAAAACAGCATTACTTGGAACAGTCCATAATTTACAACGCTACCTGACGGACCATTCTTAGATTCTTGGGTGGAATCTGAATTGTTCTGAATCACCAGTCAAATTTTTGTGTATATGATATCTTGTTTTGACTGTGTGTCAATTGTGTGAATAAAATAATAATAATAATAATAATAATAATAATAATAAAAAACTGCGTACAGTATAATGTACAGAGCATCAAGTGTTATACGCATTAATTGTAAATATGTAAATACTCTGTTCGATGAAAACAGAAAAATTGTTATTTTATACGAAATGTGTAAACTTGCAAACAAATATCTGTAATAATCATATGTATGTAATTTATCTGAGACATTATCATATTATTATTATTATTATTATTATCCATTATTCAAAAATTCCGTGTAAGCATCATTGTTAATATTAGAAGAACACGTGTTGTAAATATAGATGCAAAAAAAGTATTATTATGAAAATTTTAATTGAAATGCAATGTAGAAAATGAATCACATATGCAGTACTTAGTGCTGAATTTTGTAAAAATTACAAGCTGGAATGTCACTAAAGACGATTATTGTAATTGTGTAAAAAAAAAAAATTGAGGATGATGATGATGATCTTAGTTGTTTTAATTTAAGGAAATAAATAAGAATACAAAATCGAAAAAATAATAAAAATTATATTCATTGTAGTATCGACGATTGATATTTGATTACTTGTTGTTCAACTGAAAATATTTGACTTTTATTATACTTAACGTGTAGGGTTCATAAAAAATAATAAAAACCAGAATCTTCATTGTAGTGTAGTTGACAAAAACGTTAAAAGGAAAAAGATAAAGGAATTTGTGTATCCATTTTTGTGAATCTTGAAAGTCAAGTTATATTTCTGTTCTGCAGTTCATCAGATGGGGAAACAAAAGTTTCGATAAAGCTTATGGTCATTTCGCAACTCTTTAGCAGATTCATTCATCCTACGAGGCTGCTGCCACTTGCTGAAAAAATTCCTCAAAGTGAAATTCGTGTGCTTCCAAAACCATGCGGTTTTTGGAGTGCTTTTGACCATTGAAAAGCCACAATCCGGCAAGATGAAAGATCATGGAGCAAGTTAAACGCAAACATCTCTGTAGCCGTGCTGTTTAGAAGAAATAATTTCTTTATTATAATATAAAATCATTTCTTGACTACTATAATTCAAACATTTCTGTCGATGAGTGAACCAAAAAATAAATAAATAAAAAAAAGAAGCATTTGTTCACTTCCCATGGTTTAATTATCTTGGCTGTATTTTAACATTGCCGTATAACGGCACAAGTGTTTCCACTATAAACATCTTGTGTTCCATTTCGAATCGTAGCATCATCACTGTGTCTTGTCTACATAGTATGGATTATGTTTTGTCCGAGTTATGTGTGTGGAGTTTGCTTGAAGCCAGTTTGCAAGCAAATTAATATTGCTTCGCATGTTTTGTCTTGGTAGTTCTTAGCTCATTAGTATATGGACACCATAGCGGTGTCATCCGTATACTTGCCTGTTAGGAGAGGTTGATTAATTGCATGCGAGCAGATTTAAACAGGGGCATAAAGCGACTGCTCCCCTTTTGGGATTCCATACGTTACCAGTAACGCTTTGCTTCGAACTGATTCTACACGTGTGTAAAGATTCTGTTTTTCCAATAGTTTTTAAGATATGCTTTTTAGTATTTTTGTGTATAGTGTCAAATATCTTTGTATTTCTATTAGAAGAATTAGATTAACCCACCTTTCACAAATCATCAACATTCAGTTTAAAAAAAAATGCATCCTTCGAAATAAAAATCCCAAATTATTTAGACATTTCTACTTTGTTCTTTTCATACTGAAAGATTTTTTTCTTAGTACATCGAATTTGTACAGCTAAATACGTCAACCAAGTAAACGATATACACAAGATACCACAAGTAAACGATATACATAACCAATAATGCATCATCCTATCAAAAGAGGGATTGCGTATAAATGATGCTCCCAGGAAACCACAAAGGTCTTAGACCATCTTAGTAGCGTTACAAAGTACGGCACAATTCTTATTCTTCATCTGATACTCAGGAAAACGCAAAGGGATTAAAGATTAGCGACAAGAGCTTATCCTTCTCAGCAGTTCTCATTTTTTTTCTCTTCACCACATGTCAGCATGGTTGTTGTGAAGAATGTTCTTTCTTCTCTTCAGACTTCACCATGTCATTATCTTCTCCACGGTCGCCTTGGTTACCAAGAAAACCACACATCTCTTTCAGCTGGATCTCTTTCTCTTAGTTATGACGCAAATGTTAACACACCGCACTTGTAATTATCTTATCAATAGACATCTTTTCTAGTTTTTAAAAGAAATGAGTTACATCGGAGTATACATCTCAGCATATGCAACTGCACAATTCAGTATCGTTTAAAAATAAAATTTGATTGTTTAGTCATTCATTTTGGGATGTTTTAAACATTGTCCAAGACATTCAATTATCTTTTATTTAGTAAGTTTATTATTATATTGATATCCCACAACCCAAAAGACCTAGAAGAAATGGGTGCAAAAATATACACAAACAGCAGTAAGATACGCTTAGAAATGAATCTAGAAAAATCAAAATGGATCGAAAACATCTACACAAGTGACAGTCACCTATGTATTGATAACATCCCTACAGAACAAGTTGACTCCTACAATTTCTTAGGACAAACAATAAAAATGAATAACGATTTATCTGAAAAACTAGCAAAAAGAAAGAAAGCTGCATGGCTATCATTCAACAGACTGAAAGAATGCTTACTGATCCTAATCATGACATCTCTGCGAATGCAAAACTATTTAATAGTGACATTCTTCCACCAGAAACATGGAACGCGTCAAGAAAAGAAGAAGAGACTCTCTGAATAACTCAGCGTGCAATAGAACAGGATTTTTAACATCAGCAAAATGGAACATGTTAGAAACACGGAACTAAGAAAGAGATCAGGCATAAAAGATGTGGTAACTGCAGTATGCGAAAGCAAGATGAGATGGGCAAGTCACATAGCCAGACTCAGGGATAACAGATGGACATATAGAATACTCAACTGGTAACCAAGAATAAAGAGAAAACCAGAAAGACCACCTACAAGATGGGAAGATCCACTAGTGAAATAAATAGATATAACATGGAAGAAAGAGGCTCAAGATCAAGATCGTCGGAGGCATGGAGAAATCCTGAGTGAAACAGGTCCATCAAGGTAATTATTGTCAAACTTTAGATTTCGGATAAGCATTATTAGTTGGTGCTAACAGTAATTCTAAATCACAGTTTTATTAATACCTATCTATAAGAAAACGTAACTCCCATCTCGGCTAACGCTTGGGTGGTGATGCTTTGCCCCTGGGACAGGACGTGTTGTACTAGTGCCTCTGAGGATCGTGGTATTCCATTTACGAACACTTTCAGCTCTGAAGATTTGGCAATGGCTAGGTTGAGTTCGTTAGACAAACCCGGGTCTCTTGCCTCAGTGTTAATGATAAAAAGTTAAGTCATGGATCAACGAATGGCAAGCAGTGATGGTAGTAAAGAAACCATCGTGGTAATTATTTACAGAATAGTAACAGACAGCTGTTTGTTCGGTACTATCATACGTCGCCTGAATCCTGTTGGTTCATACGTTGTGTGACATCGAAATAGTACCGATTAAAATAAAATTTTATCAATGTGTATGTGCTTGTCGGAAAGTGCACACTGTAGCGGTTTAAACGATCTGCTATTCTGTCTAATTTTATTTACAGTATGCAGGTAAAAAAAAACTACTTATTTAGGGGACACCATAAATAAATAGATTTATGGTGTATGTAGTATATAGATAAATCTGTATACTATATAGACATGTAGTATATAGATAAATATATATACTACATGTGCAGGCGGCTCGTGTATAGATTACGAACTGCAGCACATCGAATTTTTCTCGATATATAAATATATTAATTTATTTATTTATATTTGCTTGTAATATTTAATTTTATCATCAACAGTCCTATACAATTCTCTTATTTTGTATAAAAAATAATAAAAATCCATCTTGTAGCACTTACGAGGGCGCTAGCAACGCTGTGTTTACCACAGTGTCATATTGCTCCGCGCGCAAGCATATGCACGTCATAGTGAGATGCGAACTATTAGCGTAATGCGGCACTGTCCGTCGCGCAGTTCCAGTATTGTTTATATGCAGTTGGCGCCAGTAGTAGAGTGTTCGTAGTGCTTATCGTGTTTACTCCGTCTCTTTCAATATTTGGGCATTACAATTAAAGGATTTAATTGTAATATCCAAAAATTGTAAATCCATTCCTTTAATTACAATTAAAGGAATGGATTTTATTTTTAAGTAATTTTGAACTATACTAAACTGTTTAATTTTATCGATAATAAACAATATTTTTTCATGTTTATTTTTTTTTAATTTAACCATAATTTTGATATTTTATCCAAACACGTACTTACAGTGTGTATGTATATTTCGAAAACTGCAGTACCCCCAGATTTCAAGCCACGAGCCGCCACTGTACATGTGTATATAGAAGAAGCGGTTTTATCACGTAACAGATTTGGCTGAATATTATAGTTACTCTACCGACAGGTGGCGCTTCTGCCAATTCTAACCATATACGATGTGTGTAAATGTCATGATATGAGTGTGTTATGATTTAAGACGCATGGGAAATTTCTTCTTTTTTTTTTTTTTTTTACTTCTCAGGTCCATTCTTTAATAAGCCTTACATGTTAAAGTATAAACATAAGAAAAAGACTATTAAAAATTATAAAAGACAGAGTTAAACGGAGTATTGATCTTCGTAATTAATGAAAACCACTTACTAAAGAAATGTGCGTTTGTTTCCTTCATTAAAAGATCAATTAGTAAATTTTCAATTACCCGTATGATGGATGCATCCAGATAAAATGAAGCATCGTCAAAAGAGAAAGAAAAAAACTCGCTCCAGATTACAGAAAACACATTCCTAAAAATAATTAACACAATTTCACCAGACACGAAAGCACTGGGATAATCAAATATATTTTTTTAGGAAAACAGCTGAGAAAAGCAATGAGCAGAAACGTGGAATTTGGGGATATAAAACTATAATTATTTGGATATGATAATCCATGGCAGCATCCCATGCTGATACGGTAAATTAGCTGCCAAAAATTACAAATTTATTAAAAGAACCAATTCTTTCACTCCATTACCTAAACGGTGTTACTTCAACCATCATTTATTAACCACTATATTTATCTTTTTCCCTTCTTATAATTACGAAACAAAACCCCTATTTTCTATACTTATAATTAGATGCCTTTGGAGAAGTTTATCTTCAGAATTCCTTCGATACTACTTTAGCGTTTGCCACTAATTGAAAACCGTATTTGGTCGATAAAAAGACCGAAGGTGACAAGTCTAATGAAGATATGCATTATTTATAACTTGGCAAATTTCATATCTTTGCAACACTAATGCAGTTCGTCAATTTTTGAATGTCTTATCGAGAGATGTTCCAAGAAGCGGAAAAACAATTGAAGAAACAACATCGCAATCCAGTCCTGTGCAAATTGTACCGTAAAATAAAATCAGAAGTTGAAACCAATACAGTGAAAGTTTCAGTGCGAGCTTCAATCTATTCTATTCATAAAACGCCGACGGTCTATCAAGTAAAAAGAAAATTCAATTACCTTTGATGCAGTTTGTATTTTGCATCGCATAATGAAGTATTATTGGAAACTCCTTCAAAACAAACCAAAAAGATTCATTCTTTAATTTTAGTGATTTACAGATTTTTCTTGTTTTTTTTTTCCCTTTAGTTTGTCTGGCCTTAATTGGTTCAATGTTATCAACAGTCTATGACAAAATATAGACGTAAATCTTTGTATTAATATTGTAAAACTACACAAAAGTATAGCTACACTTGAAATACAATACAAATCATATTTATTTTAACCTGCGCGTGTATGTTTGGTGGTATTCGAACTGATAGAATTGGGATTTGCAATTCAAGATCGTTTATAACAACAAAAGGGAACGAATATTAAAATTCTGTCTCCATAGAATCAATATTAAGCTTGCAGAAATGAGAAAAACCTAAATGCTCAGAGACAGAATGCAAAACTTCCGGCAATTGAACCAACATATTAAAGAAACTCGAAGTAATCTGTTATTAATGTTCCGCAGTGGTGTTTGTTAGGATACGATTTGAAGAAAGCCGCATATGAATATATATATGTCTGTGAACGAATATTTTATCATTCTTATGGCACAAGATGGTTTCAACTGAAATTGTTATTTTGCGTATGCAAATGTCACGAAACAACATGTTTCGCTACAATGAAAATGATAACTATAATAATAAGGCATTACTATTTTTATATATATATATATAAAAATATTTGTTATAAATAAATTTAATTAAAATGCTTATGCTAAAAATGCTTTTTAATTTAGAAAAATAATAATATCAAAAATTATTTAAGTACACCTATTATAAATATATATAGAAATAAATTATATTATTTAATCGCATTCCATCGAATTGGTGAAGTATGGCATCCTTTGTTATTATTTCCATGAAATCTATTTCATTTTACAAGTTGGTTGTCAACTTTGGTTTGATCTCACATTATTACAAACATTTCGTACAAGGAAAGTCTTACAATACAATATACAGATACCTTAAGGAGAAATATGGTACATGCAGCGAAGAGCGATAGATGCGAGTCTTCTAAGATAGGCCAACTCTTCCAATAATACTTAAACAAAAAGACAAAAATTGTCCAGCATTTGACATTGATGGATTAGCTAAAGTTCAACAAACCAGTTAGCAGTGCTCCAGCAGACTACAGGACGACAGTTTGACTACGCAAGAACCGATAAACATTAATTCTCTTTGACAGAAAGGTAAGTTCCTTATATCTCCGGGATATTGGTATAAATACTCCACTCCAATTTAGTCCTTGTGTATGACGTATGAAACCAGCGAACTAGTCTCCTTGGATTCGGTTTTGAAAGCAGACAAGAGTTCCAGTGGAAATGCATCCCCACGCTGACGTATTCCTCTTGGGAAAATGAGTGTTATGCTGTTAGGAGCTCACAGGAGGTTCTAAGTTAGATTTCGAAGTGCAGGAAAATGGGATAACATCAATGATCATGTTGAGTTCTTCAGTTATTGTTGGTTGCATGATGTCCATGAACTAGTTTATGCACGAAGAATTATTCGATCCGTACAAATAATCTATTTGCTGTGATGTTCGTAATTCGGTTAGTAACAATTCCATAGATCTTCCCATTATGGCTAATATGTTAGCACAATTAGGCAAACGTTCTAAGCGAATCTTCTACAACGTAAGAAATAACTACGTTCTTAATTTGGTCGAAATCATTTAAATGATGCGACCTGTACGATCTACGAAGAACAAGAAAAGAAAGAAACAACAAAAAAAACCTGCTTTTTCCCCCATGGGAACATACCCTCTAAGAATGCTTATAAACAAATGGACAGTACCGAGAGAAGACAGTACTCATGCCTTCCCTCTATTCATTATCTGCTGTTCATATGGTATATTGAAATCACACAACTAGTAAAGCTAAACGATGTAATCATGACACATATGCACGCACAGTAGTATCTAAAACGTCAATATAAAAAAGTAATTCTTAAATATTATATTTAAAATTTAATTATTAATATTTTTTAATTTTAAAACTCAAAAATATACAAATTTATGATATAATTAATTAATTATCGTAATCCACTAAGTAGATTTTTCGATCTTGTCATTATAACTAGTTTTCTGTGAGCTAGTAGACCCCGTGGGGGAGGGATCAATCGACCTTGAGATGCGGTGATTAATTCATTCAATCCAATACCCTTGGAGGGTAACGGATGGCAATGCTGTAGCCAATGAAGTTCTAACTGAGGCTCGGCTATTGCTGTTACCCCCTGCCATGATCAGAGCTTTAATAGCTCAATAACACCTTATCCCTACACTGTCCTCTACAGATAACGGGGAAGATGAAAAGCATTCTGCTTCGCCCCTTTAAGCCAGTCCTTATAAGGAAGTAGACCCCGTGGGGAGGGTAATGGATGGCAATGCTGTAGCCAATGAAGTTCTAAGCGAGACTCGGCTGTTGCTGTTACCCCCTGGGACGCTGAGTTCCGAGAGTTTGAGTTTCGCTCTCTTAAGGTTTTTGCCTTGAGGGAGAAAATTTGAATCTCCAGGGAGGGTGTTCTCCGGTACGGTCCGGTGAGGGGCTTTATCGGTGGATGTGTTTCCCTGGAATATGAGCGGTTCTGCTCGGTGGCGGGGGAGCCTCTCACTGAGTGGAGCCAACGCTGAGTTGGACGGTCTTTCGGCCACTATGGAGTGGTCTAGGGATCGTCCTCATTTTTCGAGTTGGCTTTACTTAAACATCGCCAATGAAGTTCTAACTGAGGCTCGGCTATTGCTGTTACCCTCCTGCCATGATCAGAGCTTTATTTATATAGCTCAATAACACTTTATCCTTACACTGTCCTCTACAAATAACGGGGAATATGAAAAGCATTCTTGCTTCGCCCTTTTAAGGAGTAGACTGAAAGCTTTGCGTTCACTTGTGCAAAACAAGCAGTTACAGTTAATTATTTTGGGTAAAATAATGAAAAAAATCAATTTGTGTCGTAATAATTTTAATAACGCACTTTACTGATTTCAATATCATTTGCTCAGTAGGAAAGAAAGAAATACTCTATGAAATTTATAATTTAACTTAAAATCGACAGAAAATTAGAGGTCTAAAACAAGCAGAATATTTCTTTGAAAAGACAACAGAATCGAGCGCATGCTGTTGGCAACCATGTTTGTGGTGCTCGTCTACAGTCTGCTGAAAAGAAATCAGCACAAACCATGTAATAAAATCGCTTTCTTTTATGGACCTGTCATTTAAGCTTAGCTTGTATATATTTAATTTTTTTTTCAATTAAAATTAAATATTAGAATCCGACATGAATGCTCTGAACAATTACTGAAATGTAAATATGGAAGTACATTTCGTATAGCGTCATTATTAGGTATAACCATAGCAACCTTTCCACGTAATCAGATATTAATTGTTGGAATTGTTTTATCTCTGGTTGGATTTGAAGTGCTTTACATTACATTTCAAATCAACGAATAACAAGAATTGGCTAATTTACAACGAGGAAATCGGCAACAACAGATTTCAAACTATTTATTTTATTTTATTAAAAAAAAAATGTTTCAGCTCTATTCATTGACTAGTGGCGCCTCCTATCTTCTTAAAACAGAGAATTTTTCAGTACAATTGCAATGCATAGTATCGGGTTTTAAATGGCTATTCAAAATCTCTTCCCGTGATTCTTCCAAAATACTTTCAGTCGTATCGCATGCTGCAGGCGTCTGATGGCATCCGAAGGGAGGAAATAACACGCGATAATAGTCACCACAGCGCAGCACTGAGGCATGTCTGCACGAAAGAGTAGGAGGTCAGAGTGCATTATTATGCCATTACCGCAGCTTGCGCTATCAGCGATATCTCTACTTCGTCTCCCAGAGACATCCCCACAGGACTTCCCACCCACTGACTCTTTCATTGATCGCTCAGACACTCCATTAATTTGTATGACACGAAAGAGTTAGAGTAGGAGGACACGGAAGATGGGAGAGGAAGTGTGTTGTACGTCGCTATCTCAACAGAAAAGATGGAGGCGATATTGGTTTTATTTATTTAAGGAGAAGCACACGTTTTTGAATGCAAGTGAACAAGCGTAAGCCTCCAAGTCATCTATTTAGACGTCTTTGAATCTAAACAACTTGCTCAATTACCCTTCAAAACCTGGATAAGTCATTAGATGGACAGAGGGAGACTATTACATCCGATGCAATGGGGGATAACTGCGCATAACCAAACAAGAGAAGCAGTCTCTCCCCCTAGTGGACGTTGTGCGATGGCTAACAAAAGTCCACTTCTTTGTGGCCGCTAAAATGACGTCAGCTATCAGATAAATGAACGTCTCTGTAGTTCGGACACACTTCACATGCCAGTAAGCGAGAGACACCTCCGTGCCGACAGATGAGACACGGAAGGAAACGGCACTTCCTCCCACTGCCGTAGCAACCTCTTCTCCGTCCGGCTATCACTATCGACTTTCCGATCAATAATTTGCAGGACATTTGATTGTAGCAATGTGTTGGGGCAACGTCGTGAATGCTCCAAGCCGTAATAGGCACAGAAGTCAAACTATATGTTTTGTGTGAGGCTCGATTAACTCCCTACAATTTCTCCCGTTACGAGAAAATACCCCAGGGATCGATGAGGGAAAAAAAGAACCTGCCCATTGAGCTTGTTTAGTCTATGTAGTAACGATAACCCCTCTCCCCAATCCCTTACTAAGGAAGAGGGGAAAGCTTTTGATGTTTTCATTTCTTTATGATAGCCATCCTTAATCCCACATATTAAAATAAATGATTTATTATCGGATAAGTCCTTGTGCCTGCAAGGAATAACTTACCTTTATTATAATTAGAACCAGCATCCTGGTTCTAATTATACTTACTCATTCGTAAATTCATTCCCTTTTTTGTTTTCCACAGTTTCCATTACACCTCATTTCAGTGCTTTTACATTTTTATAAGATCCAACTATAATTAATAATACTCAAAGTTTATTACCAATCATGGATGCACTTATGACAACACTGTTCAATATCATTTGTAGGCCACCACTAGAGGGCGCTGTTCCAAGTGCACGACAACCAACCGTATGCGTTTTTTTTTTCAATTCATCAACATCTCTTCATCTGGAAGATATCAAGTTTAATATCGTTATCCACCAACAACATCTTCCACGTACTTCTTGCTTAGTCAGCAGTGTTCCTTATTCTCTTCTTTGTCATCCGATTCTTAAACCTTTTGACAAAATAAGTATTTTTAGAGTAAACTTGTGAATAAGTTTTATAGTCTTTTAAAAAATTTTATTTCATAAGTTTCAAAGAATTTCAATTTTCCCATTTCTTAATGTCCCTTCCAAAGATAACTCAAGACATTAGTAGACGTTTTTTAAACCAGTACAAATGTCTTCACGGATCAGCGAAAACATTCATCAAAACAGGCATCCTTTGACGCACGAAGAACGCACGAAGTTGCCAAGTTCCTTTTTAAACTTTTCTAACCTGTATGTTGCTCTACTCTGTCATTATGAGGAAAAAAAATATTGATTGTTTCCTTACAAGGTTATCACATCACAAAGATATTTCGCCAGCGAAGACATGATGACGTAATATTTCTTCGTGTATGTACTAGTTGTAGCTAATTGCTTTAGTGTTAGTCGCTCTGATGTCTGGATCTTCGAAAAGTTGTTCAACTTGACCTTGAAGTTGTAACAAGTCTTGTTGTTTTCTTCATATACTTTTACAATTATTGTTTAATAACAGTCAAATAAATAAAAAATAAAATTAACCAAAATAACTATGACTATGTAACCAGCGTATCATGTCTGTAAATTGCGTAAGTTTTCCTATTTGGCTTTGCCTGTTTTTCACAAGGAGAAATGAGGATGGATGACTTACTCTTAGTTAAAAAGCCATCATAGCTTGTCGCATCATGGAAAGATTTCGAACCCGATCTTTCTAACTGAAGGGCATCGATACAAAATGAACTACCGAAGCTCCCACTGTCATTAGTTTTTCATCTGCAAAATGGAGGTTAATGAAACACCAGCAAAGTTCCGTTTTGTTTGGGGATGATTAGATATTATATTTCTTTAAATTAAACTTTAAATTAAATTGGTGGAAAGTTAATTATAACGTCTTTCTACCGACATTTACAGCCTTGCTTAAATCAACTCATTGATCAATATAATGAGAATTATACTCAAGACTCAACACACGGTAAATACGTTGCTGTTACTCCCGTTTCAGTAATGACTATTAACTTCATTTATATTAAAAGAAGCTTGGATTTGTTTCTGGCAATACAGTATTATTATCCATCAAATATGTAAATTAAAGCAATGTAGTAATTTAAGGCTGAGCTCATTTCTAATACCAAATATATTTTACTTCTTTAGCCAATATAAGTACAAAAAATAGATAAAAATATTAGCGAACATAAACTCTTCAGTAATATTTGGGATTTTATTCCAGTTATTTCTATTAGACGACAGTCTTATACCACACATGTGAGGCTTTCTTTTGTTGTAAATCCAGCCTGGAATGGCCTTCACGCATCTTCTTTCCTGAAGAACTACAAATGTAACTCATAAGCAGCTTTGAAAATGAAGACACATTTGTTGAAAGGAAAGATTTCGCTCTGAAATAGGTAGTAATTTATTATTATTATTATTATTATTTAAAGTTTTAATAGTTTTAAAGTGGTTCCAACTCCTGTTTTTAATTTGAAAGTGTTCCCAAGTAACTCTACTTGTCACACCGAAGACAGTGATATAAAATTCACCGAAACTGGCTAAGAAGAAACCAAATTTTGAAGTGTTGAAAAGTGAACAGAGAGGACCGCGGTCAACAACGAGCGAAGAACAAAGGACGTCGCCATCTTTACAATCACGCCACAGTTGCTCAAGGGAAGAAAGGTGAGTCATAAAGTGTATCAAATTTAAAGGACTTTTTAAATGCCTGGAGAATTTATCGTCCGACGGAAATAATATAACCTGTACGAAATGCAGTAACATTCTACACTTAAAATGTGCCAGCTTTTCAGCCACAACCTGGCAACTTAAATATAACGCAACACGCGAGGAATAGAAATGCCTACTCTGTAGGAAGAACAAAGAAACGCACCTAAGGCAGCCACCTACGACACAGCCGATTATACCGGAGGTAAAATCAGACGACGAACTGAACATATAAAATAAAACGCAGGTGAGTCCTATAATTTCAACTCTTTAAATATACTAATAGAAAACGACCTAGAGACTATAAAAGCTTGCTTAGTAGATTTTGTGCAAGAACTCTTTGACAAACAGAGCGAACAAATAACAAAAAAATCTACCGAACATGAAGATTTGCTCAAACATAATAATTTAACAGTGATAGAAGTAATGCAAACGGTAAAAGACATTAAAATCAGCATTAACGCACTAAATGACAGGCAACACATTTGATGAAAGAGATATCCGAACTCCGTCAAGAACTTCATTCTCTAAACTACAATACGAACATTTAAATCAGCAACAACATAAAGAAGATCTTGTCATAAACGGTCTTTTCCTGAAACTGCACCTACAGAAAACCTCAGAGACGTAGTTTTAAAATTAGGCCATGCAATTGATTTCCCCCTGCAGCATAACGACATTCAGACCGTAAATCGGATTTCTAGGAAGAGCAAAAACACGGCTTGCCCCGACCTGCACCAGTAATAGTTCGTCTTACAAGCAAGTCCACAAGAGACAATCTCATAAAAGCCAGCAGACAGAAAAATCCAGTTGCCAAGGACTTGAACGCATTGCAAGACAATACACCAATCTTCCTATCCGAATAATTAACACCATTCAACCGGAATCTTTTGTACCAAGCAAGAAAAGCAGAAATAGAAAAAACAATTATCAATTTTTGTGGATCAGAGATGCCGAGTTATTCTTGAGGAAGTCACAAACTTCAAAGCCGATACAAATTAAAAGCTCAGCAGATATAGAAAGGCTGCCACAGTGAAAAAAAAAATAAATAAATAAATAAATAAAATATATATATATATATATATTATATATATATATATATATATATATATATATATATATATATATATATATATATATATATATATATATATATATATATATATATATATAAAGTGTTTTTAAAAAAAATATTATTTGTCACCTCCAGGGAGTCCCAAGACTCATCGAGGGAGGGAACCTGCGCTACAACTCTGTCTCCACCAACTACTACCAACCGCAACTATCATCATCATCATCTACACTAACGCCATCTACCGCCCACCATCACCACCGCTAATATTTAATTCTAAGACAACTCTCTTTTTGCAGAAACAAATCTCCATCCTGCTTTCAATAGGAGCAAATTTGTTCATTAAAAAAAAGCACTTTTGGATTCGATGAGTTCCAATTGGACGTTATTATTTGTGGAAACTGCTGAATTCGAGATCGTATAATTTTCCCATTCTGACATTCTCTGTAACTATGTAAGCAGATAGATAGATAGAGAGAGAGAGATTATTGGATGTGATCATTCTCCAGTTTCAGACAAACGGATTAATCACTCCGGAGGCTCTTGTATCCCCCTATTATAGGCTAAATTCCAGTCATCTATTATGTAATCTGCCTTCCTGCTATGTGGTTTAATTACCTTCTCTGTACTATTTCCAAAGCGGATTCTATTTGAATAATTAAAGTCCTGCCGTAACCACAATGACTTCAATAACTTCCTTTCGAACTATTCCATTTTTTTCACATTCAACATTCTTTTGTGTGAAAAAAAAATAGGAAATCGTTTCCATTATTTAATATTAATATACTTTACAACAAAATATTTGTTTTTTGATCAAATGTATTAATGGAACATACTTGAAAAACAAATTCATACCAACTTGTGTGTTTCATCGAACTGCTCTGCTGATACCCAAGTAATATTCTCAATTGAATTGATGTGCCATATTATTATCGTTGTTATTATTACTATTAGAATTCAGCATGATCTGAGTTCAAATCTTGAGTAAATGATAGTGGGAATCTTTTTCGTTGCAATGCTACTGAAATAGACGTGTGCAACTGTCTTCGGTCTTTATTAAGAGTCAGAAATCTATACTGATTGGAAAGAAGTAACCGGACACAGCAATGTGAAGAACAAACTGTCATGGCGCCCACCTTAATAAGATCCCTTTCTCTGCAATGACTGCAGCAATTCTTCAGACCATTCTTCCTATAGGCGTGTAATAAGGTCCTGGACGGTTGTCGCGCGGACGTCTCTTGACCTCACCTCACGTTCAAGTTCATCCCACAGATGTTCGGCAGGGCTCTGTGGAGGTCAGTCAAGTGTGGTACGTTCATATCCAAAAACGCGCGCAATTACACCAGCAGACTTATAACATGGTGCATTGTCATGCTGAAGAGACAGTAGTGAGCTCTGTAGAGAAAGACCACAAAGTAAGAAGCACTGCATTGTACAGAATGTTCATACACCTCTCGGAGTTTAATGTTCTTAGCAACACAAACAGAAGTCCAAGGACAAACCAGGAAAAATAGGACCATACCATCTTCGAATTTCGTAGTTGGGATTACGCACTCTGCTAAGAGATGCTCACCATGCATCCTCCACACTTAGTTCCATCCGTCTGCTCGGTAGAGGGTATAGCGTGATTCGTCGCTCCATAACATCGCTGTCATTTCCGGAAATATCATCCCAGCACCTACGAACTCTACTTTTCTTGCTGTAAGTATTACATCAGGCAAGCTAGGACAAATTATGAAAGTAAGGAGTGCGAACATGTTACTGATGTTGCAAGTATTATTTCGATTCATACTAAATGAATCTAAATAATAATGAAATATTTCAACTCAAGTAGTTGAAACCTCACTATATATATCATATTCTTATATGTCAACATTTTGATTAACTGTTTATTCATTAATCTTTAAACTGCATTCACTGTTTTATAGTTTTAAAGCGCTGACTACTATTGTCTCCGAAACACTGCAGGATTTAGCTAGCTCTAGCATGCACCAATAAATTTGAAACACCTCAAGTCAATCATGCCTTATTAATAATAATATCGGTAGTGTTTCCAGCCAGCATAACGTATACCAATTTTTCTGTGCATGCACCGTGTGATAACGTAGTTTTATATGCAATTCACGAAGGCTTATCTACTTGCCACCGAATCTTTGGAATGTCTCATATACAGATTCTCCAATTTAACAGTGAGAGTTCCATTTTTTTTTCCAAGCTCGGCCTCAGCCTTTTCATCTGTCTTAATCTGATATTTATTCCTTTGTTGTAGAGATCATTCTTAGCACTTTTCCTTATTTATTTCTTTTCATGGGTGCAACCCAATTCTTCTGGTATTTCCAATCGTTGTTAAAATATTCATTTATGCATTTTCTTGTAATGGTCCATCTCTACTGCTGTAAAAAAGAGTTGTGCATAAGCAGCATCCGGTTTTCCAACAGATGGACACTTCGTTTTTACGCATTGCAATCTATAGATATTGTTGGTGAATACTTTGGGATGCTTTTATTATAATTTTATCTTCTATTTTTTGATAAAAATGCCTTTCTTCATAATTCATTCTTTGCGATACCCCTATATTACAATAATATCAATAAAATTCTGCGATACCATCTCAACAGTGATCAATTTCTCAGAATAAGTTAACATCACAAATACAAACCATTATTAAAACAGTATCTGTTTAACTGTCTTTTAAAAAGCATTTTTTAACATGAACGTTAAAAAATTTAACGTACATAATAAATTATTGCAAAGGGTAAATCTACTAAAAGCATCATACTTTTTACTCATACCTTAAAAACATTATATGTATAAAGGAAACGTTATGAAAATCATTATATATATTAACAAGTATTTAGCAACTGTAAAAATTAATTAGGTGTTTAACTAATTTTTAAAAAGTAATAAAATCAATCAAAGATTTTAAATATTTTATTTCTTAATATTTAATTTTATTATTATTTTAATATTATTTTATTATTTTATTTAAGTTTTTGTTTACAAATGAAGTCTCACAAATACATGGTTTGATGCTAATTCAGGGCAACTTGATTTTTACATTATCACCACTAAATCTGAGTGAATAGCATCATTGAGGAAAAGGATGATAAATCTAATATTCCAATACGAGAAAATAAACTTCTAATAAAATATTTCCATTTAAATCAAGTTAGCAGAAATGGGTTATAAAGGAAAACGCATTATATGTATTAGCTATTTAGTCCCAGTTTTAGAGGTTACAAAGAGGACTTAGTCGAAAGAAACGGTGGGCCATTTCTTCTACTATTGGGCTGGGGCACAACAGTAGAAGAAATGGCCCACCGTTTCAACGTTCTGGCAAACGTCACAGAATGGATCGCACGGTCTAGGTCTGTATCGCGACTTGACCCACTTCACCGGAAGATGCCCATAGGCATCTTCCAGGTCCCGGTAAAATGGTGGCCCCCAACTATTTTTGATATTGTTGAATAATACCTCCGTATTTGTTCCCAGATGCGGATTGTCATATCTAGAAAGCTGAAAAAATTCTAAGTCCTTCCTCTTCTGATGGAATTATGTTGGCTGTGTTGGTTTCTTCTTCTGGGCTTTGGTCGTTTTGCTGTATTGTTGCTTGCTTCCATTTCTTCTACTTCTGTGTCATCATTCTTATTTTCTGCAGTTTGCATGTTGGGAGTTTTCCTTGTGTTACTCTTCTTCTTGTTTTTTTTTTCCTTCTGAATTTTGCGTGGAGGCATCTTCAGTTTCTGAAGACGGGGATTGAAGGACCGGGAAGTCTTCTTGCTCCGTGGTTTCGGACTTCTCTACTGGGGTGACTGTGGCTGATATAATATCACCTCCCATCCTTTCTGCATGTGCAGGTATCTACGTTGTGGTCATTGTTTCCACATTTTAGGCAATTTTCATGCAGATGGAGATGATTACTTCGCCTGACTTCCACTCGGGGTTGTTGACGTCGCTCAAAATTTGAACTTCCCGTACGACGCCCCATTTGGAGAACACGCTACGGATGATATCGTTATTTTCTGCGTACTCTAAAGGGAATCAGGGGATTTTTAGCATTTTTAAAATGCTCCCTACCATGAAGGGAGATACTTTTTTTTCCCCCACATTCAAAGCCTTCAAGTAGCTGTTTCCATATTTTTAACCACCACTTGGTAGCTTCCTCCCCCATAAGGGGTGAACGTTAGCTCTAGCTAACGTCCTCGCCGGTATGGTAGCTTGGAAAATTGACTGGTGGGGGGGGGGGGGGTCCTCGAATAGAGTCTCGGCCTTTAAAAGACGAAATTTTTAATCACTATATATATAATAGTGTAATATAATATATTATATATATATATATATAATATAATATAATAATAAATTTTTTAACTTGGGGGATACTGTATATTAGGGTTACCAACTAATTTTATAAGCTTGGTTATTTAACTCCTAATACCAAGTATGCAAACCAAGCTTATAAAATTACTTGGTAACCTTAATATATATATATATATATATTATTTATTTATATTTATTATTATTATTTATTATATATATTATATATATTATATATATATATATATATATATATATATATATATATATATATATATATATATATATATTTAATATAAATATATATTATTTATATTAAATATTTATTTATATTATTTATATTAAACATATATATATTATATTGAACATATAATATATATATATATATATATATATATATATATATATATATATATATTATATATATATATATATATATATATATATTATATATATATATATATATATATATATATATATATATATATATATATATTATATTATATATATATATTATATTACATATTATATATTATATTATATATTATATATATTATATTATATCTCTGATGTCTAATGAATTAATAATGAATTTTTAATTAAAAAAAATCAATTTGAAAAATGGATAATTATTTACAAGTATTTAGTAATTGTAAAAATTTATTAGGTGTTTAAATAATTTTTTTAAAATAATAAAATAAAACAAAGCATTTAAATATTTTATTCCTTAGTATTTAATTTTATTATTATTTTAATATTATTTTATAATTTTGAATATTATTTTTATGTAATAATGCTTATAATTGGAATTAATTATTATTTGAAAGTGTTCAATAATATTATTTCTAATAGTATATTTAATTCATAATATTACTTCATTTCGATGAATATATAGTCGTTTGTCATTCCATGCATTACATTTAATTATATACCCCTTGTATATTACAACTGCATAAAAAATCATTCTCAAATTCCTTAGATAGGAAAAGTGCACACATATTACATAATTTAAAATAAAACAAAAAAAAAATTAAATTTACTAACGGAATAAATATTCTGGGTCTTTAAAAATATTTTCGCATTCTAAAATATTAAAAAAAAAAAAAAAAAACAGAAAACTGTGTGGAAAAAAAGTTTATTTAAATTAATTCTGAATTATCGCATGACTCATAATTATCGATATAGTTATGAGTCATGCGAAGGCGCATTTAAAAAATATATAAGACATTTCTTGAGTAATCTGAATACGTCTACTGTATAAAACGGATTTGCTGCAACTTCGGCTATCGATCGATCTCTCTGCCACGTTAAAAAAAAAATAAAATAAAATAAAAAAATGAAATAAAATAAAATATATATATATAAAGGGAGAAAAATCAAATACTTCTGTTCAAAGAAAACTCCCCAACTCGGTTATGAATCCAACGTGACATTAAAATACTGGCTAGAAAGTGGATTATTATTTGACGTGGAAAAATCGATTTAAAAACATATTTTCGCTTGAATCTGATTGGTTGCGAATTGTTCTAACGCGAAAGAAATAACTTAAAAGATAAATTCTATAAATACGATTACAAACGCCTTTGCTAAAAGCGACATCGTTCAACGAAATATCTAAATAGTAAGAGACGTCCTTTCCGTACTATTTTCCCAAGAACTCCGCACGAAATTTCAACGATAAAAATCAAGTTCCGAAGTTGACGTTACGGAGGTTTTAGTTTCGTCGGCTTTCTATTTTATTGCTAAGTAAATGATTAGTGGCACGAGAAGTTCAATATCACCTTCTGTTAAATCTAAAGAGCGACTCCACGGATATAAATGAGTTATTTAGTTGCTACTATTCTAAGAAATGGTCGTGAAAGGTTAGCTGGCGGAGTTCTTCCCCCCCCCCCCCCGGTCGCCATTCAGTTGGAAGAGTGCTCGTCGTTGCTTTGCCGAGTTATAAAACTGCACTTCTTCGTAACTTGCTCGCTTTGGTGAGCAATCTATACAACGGTGTTCTTTAATTAATTTGGACGGAAATTAGCGATGTGTTAATCTGCTGGGAATAGAGCAACATAACAAGGAAAAAAAAAAGGTAATTAAATCAACACAAACGTTGGCGTAGAACTAAGTAAATAAAATTAGATTTAAGCCTCTGTGTGTGTGTGTGTGTGTGTGTGTGTGTGTGTGTGTGTGTGTGTGTGTGTGTGTGTGTGTTATTATCTTGATTTGGTTATTGTTGTCATCGTCTCGGTTGGTAAATTATAACGAGTGCTTTTTCATAGCGAACAATCTTGTGGAATGATTTCAATGTTGTCTTATCATATTGGCGTAATTGAATTACACCCATCATTTAATCGCACTGTTATTACCCAATAAATAACAACACCAACAAAAATCGAATAGTATTCTCGTAATTATTATAAGATAAAAACGGAATACTGCTTTTTTTTGCGTGTGGAATATTTGCTATCGTATCCAATGGCATTGACAGAAAAATGCATTTTTCAAGAGAATTAGGGTTAGCGAATCGATGCTACATGAGCATTAGCAATCTGTTTTAATGTAATTGTAAAAAAAGCCATCGTAATTTAAAATTTTATTATTATTATTATTCTTTGGCACAACAGCCCCATGAAGGGCCTTGACCTCCCATTTGGGTTTCATAACTCATTACGAGGTGGGGTCGTTATCCCCACGCTCAACCATCTGTAATTGTCTGTGAAGCGTTGTGTTCTTAAGATCGGTTTGCCTACTTTGCGGGTGGAAAAACCCCAGATAAACTGGGGAGAAAAAACCTGCAGTCCACGCCCAAGACTGGCTAACTTGGCTAGCTGAGAAAGATCCTTAAGCTCCTCACGTCGGCGACGAGAATCGAACCCAGTCCACTCGGCTAACCGCGCCGACAGTTTAAAATTTTAATTAAATTTTATATGTTAGGACAACGTATGTAGGCTCACACACGCACACCCACAATCGAACATTATGACTAGCTATTCGGTCATCCTTTCAACAATGGGACGACGCATGCACTCTGTCAGCATTGTTCACAAATATATGGATCCCACGTGATCTGCAAAGTTAGATGTGTTTTCATGCACATAATTTCATGCTGCTATTGGCGTCTATAGAGGTGTGGCCTTAGGTAATTTGGAAATGGAATAGGCTATGTTTATGACTGGCTGTTTATGGATGCAGTCGGAAGCGAACGTAGCCTTGCAATGGAAGCAAAGAGAAATGCGAGTGGTGTTACGGAGGAACGCTGTCATTCATGACTTGTACAAGTGCAGGTAGCGTTCTTGACTCGTATTTAACTGTGTCTGAAACACAATGCAAGTTTTCATCACGGTCTATGCTTGCATAGAACAGCGTCGTGCTTCTCTTTACATGCATAGCCTAAAGCTATTTGAGTCAAGTCGACCTTGTTTACGTATTCTGTTCGAATTAAACGCCTTCATAATTTTTCCAGATCAGATCAGCTTTAAGATTTTTGAATACAAAATTTGTTAACCTTACAGAACACGAAGTAACAACAGTGAATTATAAACAGGAATAAAGAATGAGTTATTGATACAATAAAAGTCAAAATGTTAAACTTTTGTTATTGAGTTATGTTTGTCAAATTCGCGTTCATGGCGAAGAATTTTTGCCATTTCCATCATTTTTAAAGAACTTCAATGTCTTTAAGAATGGAAAAGGAAAACAAGGGTAAAAAAATCAAAACCAAATTAGAAGTCCCCTATCAGAAATGAATTAGGATATCGGAATGAATATGAAAAACAAAAATTAAAATATTCAGAAAGAGTCGGGAATATATCAACCCAATTGAGAATTCTGGGATTTAATAAGAACTTCAATGTATAATTAAAGTAATAAAACTCGTTATGCCACCAATTTTTGACTAATCGAACCTGGTATTGCTGTTCGTTCGTTCATCCCATTTATATCAATTCTGTTTCCACAGAACAGGGTTTGATATCCCTTGATATATTGGCAAGTGACTGACAGTCATGGCAAACTAAAGTCTCACCTTCATTTAATAATAATTTTGAAAATAAAAACAAATCTTAATGAATTTTTCACGAGAAAACATTTGATTTAATTGTAAATTTTATTTATTTTTTATTCTTTTCAGTCTCAAACTCCGAGTTTGTAACCATAAAATACATAAGTACTCAGGTTGGACTGAATTGAACATTTTAATAATTAAAAAGTATATTTTATATTCATTATTAACGTTTTTAAAATTATAAATGCAATTACACTAATAAAATGAAGGCTTTTGTTTTCCAGCTGATTCTCGAATTAGTCAATCTTTGATACAGGCAAGCAGAGTCTTTCCTTCGCCAACCTCGTTTTTAATTCCTCAACTAAAATATCAACTGCAGAACTCATTATTTCAGACGATAATACTAGTTTGGGTTTAGGATCACAAGATGGCGTCAGATATATTTTCCCTCCCGTTATCATCCAAAACCTACACGTTATTTGTAGAAAGTAACACAACTACCGTAAAAGAGTTTGTGTTGAGAAAACAAAAAAAAAATTAATTTTTTTTTTAAATAGAGGGACATAAACTGAATACATTTACTGCAGGACAGCATCAGCAGAAAAAGTTCGGAGCCTCCATTATATCAACACTACATCACACTTCGTTCCGCTGTATCACCCAACACACTGACGACAATTACGGTAACCGCATCAAAATACCTTACCGTTGATACTCGGGGCGATAAGTCACATTCCCATACGTGCCATTAGGCATTCTCTTCCATGGACTGCCACCTATCGGATGGCATGATCAATAACCGAAACACGAATATCAACGGTGGTCTTCTTAATACTTCAACGGACATCCATTACGCGCTGTTGGATGCACGGCTTTATTGCAGACAGTGGACCGTAGATATTTGCCATAAACGGCTCTTCCCGTTTATCGTTACGGGAGTTTCGATAATTACGCAACAACTTAAACGAACTGGAGTAACGGGGCTTGAATGCGACTGGCATAGGCCGAACTACCCACCAAACGTAAACAGATGAATCTGCGTAACCATGACAACGGTGTCATCGTTTGTTTATAATCCGTGAGTGCGATGAATCCCGATGTCGCCTCCGTTACAGAGAATTTGAGTGCAACCTGATATGCGGGAGTTCAGGCTCGGCACGCGCTTTGCAACCGAGAGATCTATCGCTGAAATGGAAGCATTTACACTTACGTGCTAATAACACTGGCCAACACAATTTTTGCTGACTTTTATATGAGACTTGTTTTTTACTAATTTGGGTGCGCTGATTTCAAATATCAAACCCATTTTTCTCTATCACGTCAGGATTTTCCTCTATGGCATTTTCTTTTTGCTAATTTGTATGTTTTTGATAGTTTTAAGGAGGCAGTACTATTTAGAGAATCAAAAAAGAATCGATTTTTTAATATTCTTTTCTGAAAGTATGTACTTTTAAAAATCTGATCCTAACTTTTTATCAAGAAATTCCAAAAATTCCCTAAGATATAGCCTATTATTCAAAGAGGTGCGCAGATCAGAATCGGAGCGCTCACCGCTCTCGCTTGTTAGTAAACGTCCTTTATAAATTGGCACGGCTATTTCATTGGAATGAGCAACTGGCCGAATTGCTGAGTCGAGATTTGGATACACAATTTTTTTCTTATTCTTCTCATTATAACCAGAAGTCTGATCTACGTGATTTTTCGGTTCACGCCAAATCATTGGAATGCCAAAAGCTAATTTTTGGCGTTTTCCCTTGCTCCACTGTCGTAAAATTTCTACACATGACTTACACACTTTATTTGGAGCCCCTGACTTGTCCTGATCTGCAATTTTTACGTCAAAGTATGCAAAGTACACTTTCTTAACGAAATCAGTGATATTTATCCTTTGACTGGGAACAGTAAAGCTGTCACAAATGTACCATAAGGAATCTACACTAGTGACACAATTTCGGGTAGTAGACATGATGTATTTTCTCCACTGCCGACTAACATGCAATTAACAAGACAAAAAAAACAGAGACTTTATTGAAACGTTATAAGCGCTCATCATATTTTCACGATCGATTAACGATTGACTGATTTCGATCGTTCTTTGTCCGCTATGACGCATATAGTATTCATTTGTTTTAGGCAGTTATCACCGCCTGCTTTCCATCACCTAAATGTATTAGGTCGGTTATCGGCCTCTCTCGCATTCAAAGCGCCAGTACATGCCGTTGCAGGTTCTTACGCTTTATTCGTTCACTAACAAGCGAGAGCGGTGAGCGCTCCGATTCTGATCTGCGCACCGCTTTGAATAATAGGCTATATCTTCGGGAATTTTTCGAATTTCTTGATAAAAATTTAGGAAAACAGATTTTTAAAAGTACATACTTTCAGAACATAATATTACAAAATCGATTTTTTTGATCCTCTAAATAGTACTGCCTCCTTAAAACTAACAAAAACTTACAAATTAGCAAAAAGAAAATGCCATAGAGGAAAAACCTGACGTGATAGAGAAAAACGGGTTTGATATTTGAAATCAGCGCACCCAAATTAGTAAAAAAAACAAGTGTCAGATCATAATCAGCAGGAAAAAAATTTTTTTTTTTGTTGGCCAGTGTAATTTATACGGATTTATTTATTTCTTTTATATAATAACTGGTAGCTGGTGTGAACTTTCTTGTGTACTGAGACCTTGACCTCTGACCTTCAAAAGATTCAGCCGAGCTACCCATACTGTATCTTGTTTATATCTTATTACTGATGTGTGTGTGTGCGTGCGTGAGGACTACATGAGGACCAATCAGCTAATAAATATCTAACTGGTAAAAGCTTTGGAGCCTAAAAATACGTAATTCAATTAAGCACATGCCTAAAAATACATCAACTAAATCACAAAGTTAGCTTAGCTTATAAGCCAAAGTCAGTTATTTATAAATTCACAACAATACTGAATTGTTTCGCAACAATATCTTTGTATGAATTTATTCACAATTGGCAACAGTCTATTAAAAGTGTCGTCCGGTCTTCAAGAAGAAAGTATTGCCAACTGTCTATTTAAATTGTTTTCAAGCATTTCGTTTCGTCAGCTATTTTACCGAATTACTCAAATTTTAATTCCCACACGTTGTTCTCGTAAAGATGACCAACTGATTGTGCAAATAGTACTAAACATGACCAAACAGTCATGACAAAAAAAAAAACAGGACTGAATGTTAAGACTAATAATCCACTCGTATAGCATATAGTAGTCTGCGAACTTTTTGATCCTACATCCTTTTGAATAGAGAACGAAACAAATGCAGTGGAGAAAGTAATTAGCTCACAAAACAGTTACACAACTCACTGACTCGAATAAACCCCTCCATGACTTCAATATTTCAGAAGATAATACAGAAACGAAACAGTAATATTTCAATCAATTCAAACCGAGTGATTGTAATGCACGGTTTTGTCCGAAAGTTAACTCCCTCTTCCGTTCTCTCCGATTCCAATGCCGTAAGTATTTATTTAATGTGGTGGCGAGTGGCAAAACAACTATTGATATGTAAATGAAGCCCTCTATATCATCTCGATGCGTGTTTGTACGTCGCCGTTTCGACATCGTGCCGATGTTTACTCACGAAGATCGTAAACATAGCCAGGAGGAAGTAGAAATAAAGTCTTTGTGAGCATTTACACAGACGGCTTCTGTTGCGCAGCATCCCATCTATAAATTATTAGGCAACGCGCCGTTGCCTCTGCCTATTGTGTGCCTGACAGTGTGGATCTTCAGCGTAAGCATAACGGTACGTTTACGTTTGTCGTCGTCCCATTAAATGGCCCCGAAGTTTTGTATTCTCTTGTATTTCTCCTTGAATCGGTCTTATGTCGGAACAGTAGAAAACCCTTTAGGATCGAATAAATATTAGCTTGCCTGTAGCGAAATATGTTCAGCAGGACACTGTTAGCTTTTGTAACAATAGGCACACACATTCTCTCACAATGGATGCATGAATTTCGAGAGAAAGATGCACTGAGATATTTACAGCTGGCTTATTTTTCCTGTCCAGTATGTCAATTACATAAAAACCAGAACTGTGTTTAATAGTTTAAATGTTTAATGTATAAATACGAGGTATATATATATATATATATATATATATATATATATATATATATATATATATATATATATATATATATATATATATATATATATATATATCAGCCAGATACTCAAGCAGTATCTGGCTGATAAGATCTCAGTGTTGGACCATTCACCTTACTCGCGGACTTAGCTCCATGCGACTTTTACCTTTTTCCAAAGTTGAAATCCGCATTGAAGGGCATCCATTCTCAGTCAGTGGATGAAGTCAAGGAGAAAACGGCAGCGCTACTCAAGCAGATGACACCTGATGACTTGCAGGTGTCATCTGCTTCCAACAATGGAAAATTCATATGCAACAGTGTACAGATAGAGGAGGGGAGTATGTTGCAGGGGATAACAATTAAGTTGTGCAGTTGTAATAATAAACCACATTTTTCCAACCAGTCTCGTTATTTAATAGACACACCTCGTATTATCAATAAATATATTGTTTAGTGCTTAATATTGTTTTAGTAGCATATATTCCCTATAACTAATTATTTTAAGTTAGAAGTCCCCCTAAAATGATCCTAACTGAATCTCCCATTTGTTACGGCCATGACTGATGATAATAAATAACTAAAATGATATTAAAACTTTAGTTTATTCAAACTTTAGTTCCTAGATGAAAAGATTACTCAAAAATACTCTCAAAAAAACCAAATGCACCGTTTTGCGTGAACTGAATTAACAGTTTCACGATACCTGCAATGCACGTTTGGTGTCAACTATCATACCTCGCTTAAAACCATTAGATCACTTAATGATAAAACACTCTTTAAATGCCGCTAGAATATTAACCTTGTGTGTCTATACACTCTGTTCTACATTTTCTATTTTCATTCAGTATAAAGTTACAATTTGTAACAAAAACCAGAATGGAGAATTCCATGAATTCAAAAGAGAAAGTTGTTTCTTCCCTATGTTAGTCTTTATAGATGGAAAGCAACTGCGAATTGGACACTAGTTCCTCGGGCAGTATGTCTTTAATTTCATTTATGATGATGATTATGACGATATCATTTACATAAAGCATCGCTGACATCAATAACTTGTTACAAATTCGTATTTAGAAGAGCATCTGGAGAAAGATTTAGGTATGCGTAAGAAAATTGATGCTAATCATATATCGTTAGGATTTACTCAAAATGAAATAAAAATGTGTTAATGAAAGAAATTTACTTTTCGCTGAGTCTAGGATAAATTGGGCCACTTTTTGTTTTGTTGTCTTTATTCATCATCCAATAGGCACGTAAGACAAAGTAGGTATCGTGAAGATGCTCAATGTTTTGGATAGATCTGTAATTGAATAAACTGGAAATGCCTTATTTATTTTATTAATCAGTGCTTCCAACGTCGATATTTTGTCAAAGTTATTTTTACATTTAAGATTTATTTTTGTGACAAATTATATAGTCAGAAATATTTATGACTTTTTCAAGTTATACCTCATCCACAGAAAACAACTGAAGACCATAACAATTCCAGACATGTGATCTATAATGATAGATGCGCATGACATATGACAACCAGTTACTTACGAGAAATAGATGAAAACGAATAAAACAAGAGAAGAGAAAAATAGTGAACCTAAAGGAATATGAGTTCAGTTGGTTGGAATTATGACACAAACAGCTACATCTATGAGAAGACACATCCCGTCTGTTGTTTGCATGGCTTTTCTGGTTCTATTGTAGACAAGATCCTGCTACCTTTGTACAACACCTGTTAACTCACCTTCAGCTGAAAAGTCCTTCAAAAAATTAGTTTACGATCTACTCGCCACTGCGCTACCAAAGTATACAAAATAAATAAATGTAAGTGCCAGACAGTTTTAAAATTTTTGATATATTACGATGAGGGAAAAAAAAATGAACGACCTAAACACGGAAGTCGAAAGAGTAATAATAAATTAAAATCTGCCATTACAAAAATAAATAAATAAATAAATAAAACTTATCGCGGTGTAAAAAAGATCGTCATGAGTTTTGATCATGCGTTACCTTAAAAACGTTGTCGAGCATCTCGTGCTTCTCCCTCTTCCCTACCCCCCCCCCCCTTCTTGTTTATTCGCAACTATTTCCCTAGTAGCGTAAAACACAAACGCGTCGTCGATACATATAACGAAGAACGAAATGCTAGCATACGACGACATTCCTCCGAGGATTCCATTTCAATAATTCAACAGAGTGAAGATGCTTGACTTGGTAATCGCCTAAAATGCCAACAAAACTTATTTTACAACAGAAATGAATATTTTAATATCTGAATAACACCGACAGTGAAATCTGCTGTTGGGATGTTACATGGGAAAAGTAAGCCATCGAATGGAGTCAGGAATATATTTGGATAATAAACGTGCGCTAAAGATGGAAAAGTGCGGATTGGCGAAGACTGATATAGAAATAATTAGTCCGTGGAATACGAAACAGAACTCCTTATGGGATTCAGTTTTGTGTCATTTACAATGGCAGAGAGAAATCAAGGACGATGTGAATATATAATAACGACAGATTATAAAATCCTTTAGTATATTGGGGAGGTGAAGAATACTTTGCTTCTACACAAGCAAAAGAACACTTTCGTATATTTTAAGCTTTCTCTTTAGTTTTTGTGTAGATTTTCTCCACTAGCCAAAATATACTCAAGCATTTTATAATCCGTCGTTATTATAAATTCACATTATGCTTGGTTTCTGTCAACTCTCTGTTATTTAGTTAACTCTCCCCCCCTCTTCCCTCCCCTCCCTGAGAATTCAGTAAGTACTAAAAAGATCATTCTGCGAAACTGTATGCTGCTGTTCTAAGTTTTTTTAAGGCCAATTCTTCTTCTTCTTCTCCCTCCTATTTACCTTGCTTTTTTTACTTTTTTTTTCTTTTTTTTACAGGATTTTTCTACAATTAACCGCTACTGTATCGAGGATAAGGTAGTTGACCCTATGCCTCCCGGTGTGTCCCATGTCTGTAGATGTGTGTGTGTTCACGGGCTGGTTTGCCTATTCTGGGGAACGAAACACCCGAGTTTCCGGGTGAAAAAAAAAAACTCTCACCTCCGTATGAGACTGACTAACTTACCTCAGATAAAGGTCCCTTACGTCACTGACGGGAATGAATCGAACTCAAGTCTTTCCGACCAAAGGGCTTGGTTTATACTAACCAAGCTACGGAGGCTCTTAAGGTCAATTTAAATTATAAATATTGGAAACAACGTTTAGGCTTTTGTATACAGTTTGCTTTGTTGACTAATTGACACCATCAGGAACAATGCAAAAACTCCGACATTGTTGATACTTAATTCAATTTTTTTCTGACGTAAACAATTGATTGCTTTTTATTGGTTTTCTTTTTTCTGTTTATTTTTGTCCCCCCCCCCCCCCCGGCTTTTTTTTCTGCATAAGAGTTAAAAACAATCAGAATATTGGTTATTCTTGAAGTTCAAAGTTTCCCGAATAAAGAAAAAAAATATTCTTTGATCTAAGTAAGTCAAAGAATTAGATCAACTAAATTTCATTGGGATTCATTCATTAGAAAGTCAAAAGTCGATGGAATCATGATAAAACCCCCAATCCTTGTTTCCGCTTAAAGGCGGTCATTCATTGCCCCCCTAAAAAATGAATTCTAATAAGCAAGGTGATGAAGTGCTCGCAAGTGAAGATTAACGAAGGAGGTTCAATTACGGTCAATGCGGGCGAACACTGTTCTCGCGTTCAAGTAGCACGGTGTACTTTTTAAGCACTATCCTTATCGGGAGGGCGACAGAACGTCCTAATGACACTTTTAAGGTGATTAACAACACAAAGAAAATCCCTTTGGAAAGCGTAGTGGCTAACACCAACGCGTGAAAGAAAATCCTTATGGAGAACACGCACGCGATTAATAAGATGGATATTTTCTTAGGTGAATGTCCGAGAAATTCAGGGATTAAGATTAAATGACTCGTATCTTAAGCGGAGGAGGTGGTTCGGAGATTGTCATGTGACTTGAAAAGACCTCACGACGTCACTTCGGATTGCTAAATGAAGCGTTTTGATTGGTTGATTCGGATGTTCCAAAGTGCTTCCTGAATTTCGTTTTTGTTTGGTTTGTGGATTGGAAAAAAGTCATTGGGAGACCGACAAACACATCGTCACTTCAAATGTCTCTATTAAAATGAATAAAGTGAATCACGTGTTTACATCCGAAAAGGTCATTTGCGGCTTCTCCATGATACAGACGGGAGGCACTCTTGATTACGAGTTAGAAAGTAATAATTAAAACTAACCTATAGTTCGTCGAGAGTATTTAGCAGAATTGTATTGGAGAGAGCGAAAGAAGGAAGGTTTGTAGTCCCGAGGTATACGGAAAAGAGAAGTACTCAGCACTGATTTCGCTCTGTTCACTATTATTTTGTTTCTAACCCTCGATCTTTTTTACAAAATTATTTCAGCATAATTGTACTAAATAATTTTATTGAACTATAATAGAATTTATAGGTTAAGATATCTAAACAGCCAAGAAGAGTAACATTTCTTAAGAAAAAAAGGAATTGAGATAAGTGGGGCCAAATAAATGACTACTGAAGGACCCAATTTAAATGTTTTGTCCTTATCTAAATATCTCGACCAATCACTTAACGCAGACGCGAAATATTCGGGCAACTTGTAACTACGACACCAGAATTAATCAGATACATCAAAGAAAGTTTTATATAACTTTCTTTGATGTATCAGCGACTCCGATAAAACTGCATTCTGTAAAACCACATTCACATTACTTAACCCTTGATGGCTATTCAGACTTTCATTTACTACACATGAGTCACACTGACCCTTTTATAAACAGTCACATGACTTTATTGCCACTTAACTTACATTCTCAGAATGTAAGGAAGCTGTAGACTATGAAATGGTTTCGTACGAGTCCTTCCATGGGGAACATTTTAAGTCTTGCAGAATGTTTACTGTACATCGCTTGTATAAAGAAGTCTTAAATCTATGAATTGTATAACTCCAAATATCAGAATTTATTTTAATTTCCTTTTAAATGTTAGTTTCTGGCATTCCACTAATAAAGTGGAATAAATATTTGAAACAGAGCATGGAGTGAACGTAACACATAAAGTTAATGTCATTAAATTTGTGGAATTGCCTCAGGTATGACTTCAAACGAATTAATTTGCTGATATTCCAACGATCAAGCTGCTAGCACTTCAACAATGGGAACAAAATAATTAAAATTTTAACAAAGCTACACAGTTCGACACTTCAACAATAAAAATCAAATGATTAAAAACGTAACAAATAAGCTATTCTACACTCAACAATGGATCATCACAATAGTGTCAGATTCATGCTAATTACAATCCAAAATCTGTTGTGTAAAACCACATTTTACTTACTAAAAAAAAAAACAGTACGTCATGAAAACAACAAACCAATTACCAAACACCAAAATAGACGTCCCATTATATACAATACAACGCAAAACAATTGAAAGTTTAATAATCGATATTTCCATTTTTTCCAAGAAAAAAATTGTTTTTTAATAAGTGCGTGGTGAATGTTGCTCTTACTTCGAAGAATATTAATGAGAAAAGTAAATAAAACATCCATGCTTCTCTACGAAGCCATTATTTTGTTTACTGTGGCAAGTATTGTAGTCAGTCCATTATTTTTGCTGACATCCAACTTAGAAAGCAATTTGTTTTAAAAATAAGGGTTTACGAAGATTAGGATTATAGGTAAGTATAGGAAGGATAAAAAAATGAGGATCTCTAACTGGCAATTAATCAAAATTAGTTTGGAAAAATGCACGCGGGACATTGCATAAGTTAAGAGTTTTTTTTTTTCTTTTGTTTTTAAATATCCACTCAGAACGCATTTAAAAGAGCTCGTACTTTATTTAAGACACTAATTGTCACTTCTTCGCCCCCCGCCCCTCGACAAATTCTTCGTAAAGAAACCCTTCAAGAATAAGGAAACTGTTAAGCCGATAGAGGTTTCAAACTGTAATGGCTAATAAATTGTCTCGTGCCATTTAGATAAGTGCTGTACCGTACCAAGTGCGGCAAAATTAGCAACGAAAGAAGAAAGTTGAGAGAAAGAGAGAGAGGAAAAAAAAACGGATTGCAAATAAATTTAAAATGTCGATAAAGTAGTTTACATCGGGATGTACAATGTAAGCCATTTTCTAACGTTATTAGTGCAATTTTGCTATTCTCAATAGAGTCAACAGAGAATTAGTATGTGAATGAATAAACCATGAAGGACTATTGGAGCCCTGAAAGAGTGTCTTAAGGGAAGAAAATTCACTATTTTCCAGTTTGGGTAGTTGTGAACTAAAATAAAGTACCGTTGATCTCAATGGGACGGCAGTCATAGAGTTGCCTGTTTATTTAGGGAACTTTTGGATGAACTACAGCTATTAAGTTACTAACTAAAAAACAAAAAGTCAAATGCTATATTTAATAATAATAATTATTATTATTATTATTATTATTTGTCACCTCCAGGAGTCCAAAGACTCATCGAAGGAGGGCATCCACTCTACAACTCTGCTTCCACCATTCACAATCCACCAACTGACCGTAACTACACCAACGCCATCTACCGTCGACCACCACCACTAGTATTTTCACAGACAATCAAAAACATCCATGCCCACGGCGGGATTCGAACCCGCCGTGGGCATAGATAATGATAATAATGCCTAAGGAACACGATCTTGGCGTGTGAGGGCGGGGAAGTTGGGTTTCAATGATCTTGAAACACAACCAGATGGACCTTCTGGGGGGCATAACTACCAAAAGGTCCATCCAATCAGAAATGTCTCAACTGAGAAGCGAGAAGAAATCCATACCGGATCATTCGGTGCCCGAGACATTAAAGACCGTGTCAAATGGACATCAGGCAATAAATGGACTACTGACCAAATTCTTCTTCCTGGGCAAAACACACAAGAAGCTGAAAATCGACTGGAAGAAACTAAACGAAAAAAAAAAAAAAACTGCAGAAGAAAAGGAAATTATATTTCGTACCACTTGTGTTTGGATACATTGGGAAATATTTATACGTTTTTTAATGTTTTCAATCAACACTAGAAAAACCGGGTTTTCGAAGCGTGTGCACCATTTGCAAACAAAAATTCGCAGAGTCTGTAATAATCGAACAAAGACTTAAAATGAGTTTTATAATCCGCAACAAAATACTTATTAAAGTCGAGTTTCAAGAGTCCCACATTCTTGGATCCTAAAATCATACTAGGAATTAGCAAAATTAAAACAAAATCCAATCTTTGCCACTGCCTGCTATGAAATACTTTTACAATCAATAGTGAACAAAGATGAATTTTCCTATAACAAGAAACATCAACAGTAAAGAACTAAAAAAATTACATATCGAGATTTTGCAATCGAAAGCTATCAGATGTGGCTCCTGCACATCAAGAACTTCCCAGTTATTATTGGTGCGCTTGGCGCAATATCAACACAACTAGATCTATTTACAGGAATTAAACATGGATGCTTTAAACACGCTTGATTTGTAAAAATAAATAAAAAAAACATTATATATTTCATGACAGTACCTGACAGACGAGTTGAAGATTATTGGAAGAATTTCACTTGAACTGTATTATCGGCCAAATGTAGTAAATATCTATTTTTTGGGCTATATTAAATGATATAAATTAATAATAATAATATAAATACAATGATAGTGATATTATTATTAGTACAATAATAATTAAGTTTGAGATATTTAAGATTAAATATTAACATTTCTGAAATTACAATATACACCTTTTTTCATTTACTACATGAAATACTTAAATAAAAATTTTTTGTAAATTGTTTGTAATTTTTGGTTATTTAACAGTTTCATTTTGGTTATTTACCAGTTTCATTTTACTAGCAGTAATTTCAAGTGTATAAAGTTATTTACCATGGGTATAATATGATATATAATATACGTTAAATAAATATACCAAGGTATTTTAAATATAAACCTGGTTATAATTCATTTCCCAAGTAAGCAAACAGACTAATAAGTCAAATTTGCACCTGCAAGTAGTGCAAGTTTGGGTGACCTGCACGTAATGCAAGTCTTAGGCAACTCGTGGTAAAGGTGGAATAAGCTCTGATCACTATTCTTAATATTTATCCTTAATGCAAAGCACATGCGCAAACTTGCCTTACTTGTCTGTTTGCTTACTTGGGAAATGGATTAAAAAAAGGTTTAAAATAGCTTTGTATCTTTAACGTATATATGGTGTATATATATCCTGAGATCCTTTGCTCATTTTCAGTTTTTGAACCATGTTTGTAGTTTTTTTCTTAGTTATTTCAAGTTTTTTTCTTAGTACCATTCTGATACTTCAGATGCCTTCTTTTGTTTCTACATCCACTTTGGTCGTCCTTTATTTCTTTGCTGCGTTTGATTTTATTCTTTCCACTATAATTCGTGACGGCAATTTTGTCACTTAGCTCATTGCTCTTATTGGAATATAATCTTTACGTTCAAACTGCCCCACCCTTTTTTGGCGTTTTAGAAAGATAGCATTCCAAAGTATATATTTCAAATAAATATCCTTCCTGCAAGCGTTTCTTTCTTTATTTGTTTGTTTGTTTTAAAAATTCAATTCTGGATTTTTTTTAAAGTCTAATTTTTATTTCGAAAGAACTGGAATGTGGTCTGAGTCCATCTGCCCCTGGATGTGTTTCTGTTTGCATAGTACTATTTCAAAATATTTTTCTAATCATTATGTAATCAACCTCGTTTTTGAGGTTATCATCTAGACTTTCCCAGATACAAAGTCGTTTTTTTGGTTGTTGAAAGATGGCATTTGTTTTGCTCACAAGAATTCAATTAACCTTACACCTCTGTCATTCATGTCACCAAGTCTAATGCTACCAGTTATTGGGAATATTCCTCTTCCTTTGGATCCAACTTTTGCACTTAAGTCTCCCATGACAATCAAAATATCATCTTTCTTTATTTGTTTGGTAATTTTTGTGCATCCTCTAAGAACTCTTTAACCTTTTTATCACAATGGCTGTCAGTAGGAGCATCCCTTCCTCGAAAATCCCATCTCTTTCTTGAAGATCCCAGTGTCAAAAGATTTTCCAGTCAAGTTTGATTAGTACAATTCTATCATTTACAGGTTCAAAAATATTTTTCGAATTTTTTGATCATGACTTCAATAGCTTTTATGTGCTATTAACCTCCTGAATAGAATGTAAAGTTATCGCTTTTAGTTTTTCCATTTCCTGTCTGTTTTGTGTCACGAATTTCCATTCTGTCCATATTCATATTTAGCATCTTTTCCATTAAATTACCTGATCGTTCGTAAGATCCTATTCAAATGGAATTGAACCAATAATGACTTACTCGATGACTTTGAATCATCATTTTCATAAGCATGTTATTGGATTTCGTCCTATAATTCCCACTTTCGGCATCTTCTTTCCTATAATTCCATGCCAATAAGTTTCTGGAATTAATCGTTTTGACATCATTTGTTTTTAGTCTCAAGACAGCGCTCTTAAAAGCTTCTACACTCTATCGGTGTTTCGCCAATGCTCACGTTAGCCAGATTTTAAAGGTTCATATTTATAGTAGCGGCTGGCCTAAACGTCCCGATCATGCTTAGCCCTCCTAGACATTCCCATATGTCTTAGATATCCCTCATGAGGATGATGTTTGAGGTATATTTTGGGAGGGATTTACGGACTAGGGAGAAATGAATAATTTCTATCAAAACATCCGTTTAAAATATTGGCAATTAAAAAAAAAAGGAAGGATCTTTATACCAAAGTGTGTTTCGCTTTTCCTAATACACGAAAACGGTCTGCCATTTTTTTTTCTCTTCATATTTTATGTTAAGTTTGCTCACAGTGTGTGCGCGTGTGTGTGTGTAAGAGAGAGGAGTTATAATAAAACAAAACTCCTGTTGGATGGTGGACCTATATTTAAGCTAGCTTATGTCTGGGAAGGACATGAATTAGCAGTTAAAGACTAAGAAATGCGATCTCAAGGCACAATAACAAATCGAAAATTGGACAGTGCTATGAACCTGACGTAACAAAGCACCGATCCCATGGCTTCGTCTACATCAGCATCCTCCTCTCGTATGATAACAATCAACCAACCGGTCATTAGGAGCTCGATCGACTACGACAATTTCCTGTAGTTGGAAAACTCAGACCAGTTTTCGATCCCTTTAAAATGACGCGAAGAACTTTATCAGAGCTTTTCAGTTAAAAGCGAGTTGGCCAGTCTTTTACGGAGGTGAAAGAGTTTTTTCTCCTGGAAACTCAGGAGAAAAAATATTTTTCGTCCCCAAACTAAGCAAACCAGGCAGGAGAACTCATCAGTTTACAGAGAGAAATTAAATTCCAACCAATACTATTATATTAGTTTCATAACATTGTGCCATACTTGCCCATTTGGGCCTTAACGGCTGCTGTACCTTCATATGATAAATAAATAAATAAAACCATTGACTCATCATGCAGCTTTTTAAGACTGTATGTACTAGTACGAACTTCGATAATCTTTAAAACTAAATTCTTATGAAATTAAACTTTCGAAAATTTTGATGCATTTTCAAGTTAGCAAGTTTCACACATCAGTGATATAAATTGACTTAGCAACTATCCTGACTCCTGGTCCTTTCTAGCTGTCATCCGTTCATGATTAATAGTTTTCTGAGATGCTGCGGAGAATCTTTGTCGTCAGAAGTTCATACATTTCAGTTTTCAAGCACCTATCAAGAACACAGGTGAGGTCTTGTTGTAACAGAATGTGGATACATCCCTGTTCTGAACATCCAGTTAGATTCCGGGTGGGCAAGCAGTATACACTCTTGCTGTGCTATCTAAACCGGTCGATATCAGCCTATCTACATTTTGCATGGCTTTCTGTAAAATAATTCAATAAAAAATATTCTGAAACTGCTAAAATATTTTAAATTAACCTTTAAAATTTTAAGAATAAACAATACGCGAAACAAACCTCGTTAAAATTTTGTGCTTGATGCTAAAAACGCCGCTGGTCCAAGAAAATGAAATTTAAACTTCCTTATAAGGACAGGCTTAAATGGGGTGAAGAAAGAACGCTTTTCATCTTCCCCGTTATCTGTAGAGGCAGTGTAGGGATAAGGTTTAATTGAGCTACTAAAGCTCTGATCATGGCAAGAGGGTGGCAGCAATAGCCGAGCCTCAGTTAAAACTTCATTGGCTACAGCATTGCCATCCATTACCCTCCAAGGGTATTAATCACTGCATCTCACAGTCGATTATTCGATCCACCCGATTAGAAATTTAAACTATATACAGTTAAACTTATAGTCCTTAAGGACTGGCTTAAAGGGGGGAAGCAAAAATGCTTTTCATCTTCCCCGTTATCTGTAGTGGACAGTGTAGGGATAATGTGCTATTGAGCTATTAAAGCTCTGATCATGGCAAGAGGGTAACGGCAATAGCCGAGCCTCAGTTAGAACTTCATTGGCTACAGCATTGTCATCCATTACCCTCCCAGGGTTTCATTCATCACATTGGTCCTTAGCAATCTCACATCAAAACCATGTCGAGCCAGTTAAACTTAGTTCTTAAAAGAACTGGGAGATGGACTGAATCCTTGACTCTTTATCCCGTCATCTGAATGAAGAAAATCTGTGTGTATGGGGTATTATTGAGCTAAAAGTTCTAGTCATGGCTGGGTAACGACAATAGCCGAGCCTCCGTTAAAACTTCATTGGCTACAGCATTACCATTTGTTACCCTGGACTTTAGGCCGCCTAGTCCAGTTAAACTTAAAGTCCTTATAAGGACTGGCTTAAAGGGGCGAAGCAAGAATGATTTTCATCTTCCCCGTTATCTGTAGTGGACAGTGTAGGGATAATGTGTTATTGAGCTATTAAAGCTCTGATCATGGCAGGAGGGTAACAGCAATAACCTAGCCTCAGTTAGAACTTCATTGGCTACAGCATTGCCATTCATTATTACCCTCCAAGGGTATTAATCACCACATTTCACGGTCTACACCTTCCCAAGTGAAACTTCGATCTATATGCAGTTATATTAATTCCTTTATTAATATAAATAAATGGGTGTGTTATTAAAACCTCTTTGATCTATTCTCTTTTCCTAATTTTATGTATGTTCTGTAAATGTTTAAGTTAAAATATAACTTGCTCTTTGTTTATTAATAAAAAATTAGAATTATTTACAGATATAAATACTGAATTACTCTTTGAATATTCTTTCGAAATGGATCGTGACGTCATATCATATCAGATTAGGTGTTTCACATCACTCTTTTTCCATACTGAACTCTATAAAGTAATAAACAATGGAAGTGATTATAATTAATATAAGGAATGATATTAAGCACGATATTTCAAAAACAGATTTGGAATTTTTTTAGGAGAAGTAGGAACAAGCACACCATCTCTCGTAGACATTCGAAACAATTTTTATAAAAATTTCGTTGTTGATAATATTGAGGTGATATTCAAGGTGATATTCGTTGATGATAATAATATAAACTGCGTGCATATTAATTGTGAAACATAAAAGCTACATTTGGAAGACCTGAAAGTGGAAAACGTCCGAAATTTCGATCCTAAGTTTATTGATTAAGGCACCAAATGTAGTCAGTTCTACAAGTGGATTAATAAAACCGGAATGATTTTAAAAATATTACGAAAAATGTGTTTCTTCATTATGTATAGAAATCAGTACCTGTTATATGCAGTAGTCTTTCACGCGTAGCATTCTCCCCCCCCCCCTGGTTTGGACGTTTATCAGGAGGGGGGGGATAAATTTTAAGTCGTGTGATGATTCATTAAGATCAACGAAACTTTCATCTAAATTTAATCACGTTTCTGCGATTTGCAGGTAAGATCCAACTCCTTTTACTAGGAACTATTTAGCGAGGCGTATGTACACTACTGATGGTCCTGGTTGTTCTTCGTGCAAGTGCATAGAATGGAAGTTTCTGTTTGTGTACATCAGACGTGTAATAATATTTTCGGAAGTCTGGAGAGGAAAAATGATTATATCTGTTGTCTTCAAAATAGTCCTTGTGTTCGAGAGTAGAGGCCTAAGATTCATACCTAATAACGTAGCAGACAAAATACGTATAGAAACTGCGAACATTTTAAACCATAACAAAACAATAACAAGCCAACATAACTAAACACGAATTAACAGCGATAAAAGCACTTAAAACAAATTCGAACATAGTAATAACCAGAGCCGATAAAGGAAATGCCACTGTCATTTTAAATCGTACCACTTAGATAGAAAAAATGAATGAGCTGGTCTCTGACAATAACACATACAAACTAGTTAACTACAACCCAACTAACAGAACAAAAAACAAAACGGAGAAACTACTTAAATCAATTACCACATGGCTGGAAGATACAGTCAAAAAATTGTTCCCTCATTACCCGCGCTTCCCTAGAATTTACGGGCTATCAAAAATTCACAAAGAAAACAACCCGCTAAGACCTATCGTTGAAGGAATTGATAGCCGGTCGTATCACTTAGCCAAAAAATTAGCGGCAACACTCAAGGAGTTGGTAGGTCATTCCCCTTCCTATATCAAAAACACACAACACTTCATAAACATCATCAAAGACATTACATTAGAAAAAGAAAGATGATTTATTAGTCAGTTTTGACGTCTCTGCCCTCTTTACGAATGTCCCAATCAATGACACAATCCTCCTACAGAACAAATTCCCTCCAGATATCACGGCGCTTTTTGCGCATGTATTACGGTCGGGTTGTTTTATATAGCAAAACTCCTTCTACTTACAAAAAGAAGGCACAGTCATGGGCTCGCCATTACCTCCCCCCCCCCCATTGCTAACTTTTACATGGAACCTTTTGAGCAACTTGCCCTAGATTCCTCCCCTCTAAAACCCAAAGTCTGGCTTAGATACGTTGACGATGTTTTCGCGATCTGGTCCCATGGCCGCCAGACATTAGACACATTCCTTAGCCACCTAAACAAACAACACAAACGCATACCGTTCACAACTGAAATTGAAAAACGCAACACACTTCCGTTTCTAGATACACTTGTCACACTTCCTCCCTCGGACAATCTTTCCTTCACTGTTTACCGAAAACCGACACATACGGGACAATCTATACACATAAACTCCTACCACCACCCAACACAAAAACTAGGTGTCATCAACAATCTAAAAAACAGAGCTCAGACGATTTGTTCCAGTGATCAGGCACTGAAAGACGAATTTAAAATTATCAGTAATAACCTACAAAAAAACGGATACAGCCAAAACACTATAAACGAAATTCTCTACAAAACCACAATAAAAAACAAAGACAAACCAGACTATAAAACTATAACCATTCCCTACATTAAAGGAATATCAGACAAAACAAACAGAATACTTTAGAAATACAACCTCAAAGCCACCTTTGAACCTTCTGCAAAATTAAAAAGCTTACTCAACTCATCCAAAGATCCACTCCCTCCACTAGCTCACTCTGGAGTATACCGGATTTATTGTACTTGCAACATACCATATATAGGAGAAACAGAACGCACTATTCCTATTAGACAAAAAGAACATAAACGACACATTAAATATAATAATTATAGTGAAGCTGGCCTTTCTGATCATGCCCTGAATACCTTACACAGAATTGACTGGAAAACCACCAGCTGTCTACATCACTAGAACATGGTATGAACGGAAATTCAAGGAAGCCTGCGAGATTATCAGGAACCACCATAATCTGAACAACAATGATGGTTTAAAAATCGCAAACATATGGAAGGTATATATTCGACTTTCCTCACCAAGAACAACTATAAACAGGACTGTAGAAAATCCAGTATTATAAATCAAAAATAAGAATTCTAATACTAAAAATAGGACACCAATTGTTTCTGAAAGAAAACCACCTAAAAGAATGTTTATTCCTGTCATTGAAAATAGAATTTAGTTTGATGTAAAAATTTTTTATTGTATTTTATTTTATTTTTTAATTTTTTTTCCACCAGAGGTCACGCCAGTAGAATAACATGTGATCAAATCATTGTTTCTCTAGCTTACAGTTAATGATATAACTTAGCTTGTCCTGTATATTTATGTACGCTCCAGATGATGATCTTGATGTGAAGATCGAAACGTCGGGATAATAAAAAAAAAGTTTTTTTTAACACGGTTGTAAATTCCATAAAATTTTTAAAATGAATTTTTAAAATGTATGGTTCACTTTCATTAGGAATAGTGACCAAGATAGTAATGGGCAGCCATACTTAATGCATTCTTTATTGTTATTATTGAAAAAAAAATTGAATTGTCTCCTTTTACGCTCGCTTTTTTCTGTTACAAATAACTTTGTAGCGTTAAACGAAAACGAATTATGATTAAGGCTATTCTTAGGAATAATAATGATGATTTGTATAAACCAAAATAACTCAGTTGGGAGAGCATTAGACTGATCTAGAGGTCCATGGTTTGATCCCGGTTCTAGGCGTTTTTTTTTTTTTTTTTTTTTTTGCCGGTTAGCATATCCGCTCTCCGGTCAAAAGGCTGCGGATAGGAATCCCGCCGTGGGCATGGATGTTTCTGAAAATAGTAGTGGTAGTGGGAGGTAGATGGCGCTGGTTTAGTTGTGGTTCGTTGTAGTTGGTGGACTGAGTGGCGGAGATGGAGAATTGTAAAGTAGGTGCCTTCCCTCGATGAGTCTTTGGACTTCCTGGAGGTGTCACGTATTTTTTTTCTATTCTGTATATATGAAGAGGATAATAAATACAGAATATTTACAAATATACAATTGAAGTATTACTATTACGTTTTTGTTTACTACAAATATTCAGTATTTAATGTTAAGTGAATATATTATTTAAATACATAAATAATAATAACTAACAATGTATTTTCCATGCATATTTACAATTATTCATTTCATGTGTTAAGAGAGAGATATTTTTCATATTAACGATATTGGTTGTGGAATATTTTTTTTTTTTTAGATAAATATACAGGGTGTTCGGGATAAATTTGACAGTTTCGTAAGGAAAAAGAAAATCTTCTTTGTATCTATTAAATTTAATGAATTGACAAAAAAACATTACAGGCAGAGTTAATTACAATACTATCAACAAGATTTACTCAAAATAACCACCATTAGCATCGATCACAGCTTCAATTCTGCTTCGGAACCTCGAACAAGCTGATGCTACAGTCTCCCTGGGAAGGGCCGCAAAAACTGTTTTAATTTTATCCATTAACTGGGCTTTTGTATTACTGGAAGTGCGATTGGTGTCTTTTTCAACTGCGCCCCATACAAAATAATCCATGGGGTTAAGGTCTGGGGAGTTTGGAGGCCAAACATTTGGACTGGTGAAGTCGTAGAAATTTTCAGACAACCATTTTTGACTTTTCCCAGAGGTGTGGCAAGGGGCCGAATCCTGCTGCCATACATACGGCCTACCATTGGCTATCCTTGTTATCCAGGGCTTGACTACAGTTAGCAACTCCACGAACAAAGCCCGAATTCCAATGCCAGGGTTCTTCAACACCTGTTCCTGCAGATTTGCGAGGAATTCTGCTGTACGAACGCAATCAGATCGTCTGCTAGGGATCTTTCTTCTTGCTACATCCTCGTAGTCACCATTGCAAGTCTCTAGTTCATGCCTGATTGTTTTTACTGTATTCAGGGAGCATTGGGCAGCAGTCGTAATATCCTTATTTTGATGGCGGGCACGAATCATCATGATACAAGTTATTCTCTTCCATGATTCAGGTGGGTTCCAGCTATCCATCCTTTCTGACATCTTGTATGTGAATGAAGAAGGGTCCAAACTTTTAAATGAAGAGAAGTGTGTGTTAATACATGTAACTTACGGAAAAATATAATTAATTATAAATATGTCAAATTTATCCCGAACACCCTGTACATAATTTTTTTTTTCAGCATTTTGTCATTTACATTTTTATTTTCATCTGCAGTTCAATTAATTCTCAAATGATATTCATAGTTTCTTTTTTGGTATCTGCAGGGAATACTGAATGGTTTATTTAATTTTTCACAATGCTATTTTTAAATTGAAAATAATATTAATAATATTTTTTATTAATAATAACAATGTATTTTACGTTTTTTTTCACATAGATATTTACAAGATTAATATAATATGCTCTCTTTCATTTTGACAATATTGGTTATGAATTAAATTTGTATAAATATATATACCAGTTGTTGTTTTTTTTACATTATATCTATTACACTTTTATTTCAAAATTAACAACAAATAATAATAATTTTTTTTAAATTACATTACATACATTTGTTTACATATAATACATACATTAAATACTTTGGTTTACATGTGATACATACATTCATGCACTTGGTTATATATGATACATCTTGGATGAGAACTAATTTCTTTGCTTTCATCCTCGAAGCTTATCTGAGGACGACACCAGTTGGTTATTATTTATTTATTTTTTTATTATTTTTTTTTGCTGTGTTGGGAAGCTACGAAATCTATGATTTCGTAGCTTCACAACACAAAATTTCGCCTGAATTCCGGCGCGTCCACACGCACGCACGCACGCACACACACACACGATAACTTGGAATGTCTTGATCCGTCGCTGAACTGGAAGCCTAAACGAATATATTGTGTTTCATTAAGTTTGTATGGTATTTTGGGTGCGTGTTTCTTGTTCATAGTATGTCCTTAGAGCTCTTTTCAGGCTATTGTAGTTTGTAAGGTTTCTGTATTCAAAAGGTAATTTGTTTATCAGGTCTGTGATGTAGAAGTTTCCTGCGGCCTTTCCGTAGTGATTATTGTATTTATATGTGATACAATTAGTTGTCTGAGGTCTTGTTATACGGTATGTATTTCTGACTGTCCTGCAGTTGGCATCGAAATAATGTTTAGCTGCATAGTGACATAAATGTTTTACTGTCAGTATTTTGTGTTCTGACATTGCAATGTTTATAAGGTCGTGATTTTCTCTTTGTTTCAAAAATATCAGTTTTATCATTTTGTACTGTAGCGACAGTAATCTCTTTAATTTGTAAGGTGCACAGAAAGCATACGTTGTTATAGCGTATCTTAGTATATTTTGGCACAGTGCTTTGTATATTAGTGTTTTTAGGCGAATGGGAACTATGTCTTTCAACCTGTACAGTTTGCCACTTATTGTTTGGAGTTTGTTGTGTAGATGGTTTATGTGGCTATTCCAGTTCATATCTGCATCGAAGTAAATTCCAAGCTATCGTATTGTTTCAACCTGAGTGATTGTAGTGATTTTGCTATTCTGTGCGTTTTTTATGTTGGAAAGTGGATGTTGGATGGTTATATATTTGTTATCAACTGTCGAGTCAGTGGATTTCTGAATATCATTAATTTTATCTTATCTGAGTTTAGGTGTATGGAGTTTTTTGTGAGCCACTCTATGATCAGGTTTATATCATGTTGCATATTTTTTTGGGCTATGCTTGCGTTATTATGGATGGATATTATAGCTGTGTCGTCTGCGTATTGGAGTATTTTACCTTTAAGGGGTAGCTGATTAATATTGTGCGTGTAAATGTTGTATAGAGTTGGGGAAAGTACAGCTCCCTGTGGCACTCCACAGGTTACTGGTAGCTCTCTGCTTCGGTTTGACCCGATACGTGTGATATGCTTTCTATTTTGAAGGTACAGGGTGTTCGGGATAAATTTGACATATTTATAATTAATTATATTTTTCCGTAAGTTACATGTATTAACACACACTTCTCTTCATTTAAAAGTTTGGACCCTTCTTCATTCATATACAAGATGTCAGAAAGGATGGATAGCTGGAACCCACCTGAATCATGGAAGAGAATAACTTGTATCATGATGATTCGTGCCCGCCATCAAAATAAGGATATTACGACTGCTGCCCAATGCTCCCTGAATACAGTAAAAACAATCAGGCATGAACTAGAGACTTGCAATGGTGACTACGAGGATGTAGCAAGAAGAAAGATCCCTAGCAGACGATCTGATTGCGTTCGTACAGCAGAATTCCTCGCAAATCTGAAGGAACATGTGTTGAAGAACCCTGGCATTGGAATTCGGGCTTTGTTCGTGGAGTCTAACTGTAGTCAAGCCCTGGATAACAAGGGTAGGCAATGGTAGGCCATATGTATGGCAGCAGGATTCGGCCGCTTGCCACACCTCTGGGAAAAGTCAAAAATGGTTGTCTGAAAATTTCTACGACTTCACCAGTCCAAATGTTTGGCCTCCAAACTCCCCAGACCTTAACCCCATGGATTATTTTGTATGGGGCGCAGTTGAAAAAGACACCAATCGCACTTCCAGTAATACAAAAGCCCAGTTAATGGATAAAATTAAAACAGTTTTTGCGGCCCTTCCCAGGGAGACTGTAGCATCAGCTTGTTCGAGGTTCCGAAGCAGAATTGAAGCTGTGATCGATGCTAATGGTGGTTATTTTGAGTAAATCTTGTTGATAGTATTGTAATTAACTCTGCCTGTAATGTTTTTTTGTCAATTCATTAAATTTAATAGATACAAAGAAGATTTTCTTTTTCCTTACGAAACTGTCAAATTTATCCCGAACACCCTGTAGTTTGTAAACCATCTGTGAAGAGGCCCGTCTATTCCAACATGCCTCAGCTTTTCTAACAAGGTTTGATTTGTGAGTGTGTCAAATGCTTTAGTTAGATCAATAAAGACTACCATAGCAATTTTGACACACTCACACTGTCTAAGGCAGTATTAATTATGTCTGTAAAGTCTTCCAAGAGAGATGTTGTTCCCTTATTTTTCTGAAAACCATATTGTGTTTTGGGGATAATATGAAAGGTCTCTGTGAGTTTCTTCAGTACGATCCGTTCCATAATTTGATTGATAATTGGTAATGTTGCTATGGGTCTGTAATTGCTTATTAAATTTCTTTTTCCGTGTTTGTATATGGGTGTGATTATGGCGGTCTTTAGCATACTTGGTATCTGTCCTATTTTAAATATTTTATTTATTAGTTTTAGTAGGATAGGACTTAAACTAGTTGCATGTTGCTTTATATCTTTAGGTCTGATACCATCTATTCCTGGGCCTTTGTTTGGTTTGATTTGATGTATGGCAGAGAGAAGTTCTGCTTCTTTTATGGTTGGGAACCATAATGTCTGTTTTGATTGTGGTCCAAGTGGAGGGTCACGTTTTTTGATTGGAGGAATATTTCTGAACAGTTCTTGGATGAAGTCTGCAAAGTATTGGTTAAAGTAATTTGCTAGTTGTTGGATAGGTTTTGCGTCTTTCATGAAGCTGTATTTTATGGTTTCGGAGGCTGTGGTGTTGGGAGCACAATCTGGCATCTCATTGATCAGATGCCAGGTTTGTTTCATGTTGTTTTGTGCAGAGGTTAGTTTGTCACTGTAGTAGCTTCTTTTTGCATTTCTTATTTGTGTTGTAAGACGATTCCTTGTTATCTTATATTCGGTTTTTAAGGCTCTGTTATTTGGATATCGCTTTAATTCTTTTCATAGAGCGTCCTTTCTGTGTATTTCTAGGATTAAGTTTTTGTTATCCAAGGATTTTGTGTTGTTTTTGATCGAATTCTGACTTTCTTTGTAGTTTTTTTATATATTTCCTCCAGTGTGAATTTAATGTTGTTGTATAAGATATCTGCTGAATCTGATGCCAGGTGTTCCCAGTTGGTATTTCTTATTTCGTGATTGATTACGTCTTCGTATATTATTGTTTTCTGTCGTTTTTCTTCTGTGGGACATTGCATGGGTATTGTGTTGGTGTGCAGGTTTAGAGCGGTGAAGTAATGGTCTGCTACTTTGCACTTTATGACTGATGCAGTGTAACAGTTTGGTGATGCTCGGACGTTTATATGGTCTAGACAGGAGGCAGTGATAGTATTTCCGAATATTTCTTCTCTAGTACATGATGTTATTGTTGGTATTAGATTATACATGGATAGCGTGTCTAGGTATTGTAGTGTTGTTCTGGTTTTCGTTTGCAATATTTATGACGTCAATTATCATTAGGTATTCGGTTGAGCATATTTCTTGGCGTGAAAGCCACCAATTGAGTTCGTGCAAGAATTTTATCATGTTTAAGTTTGGTGGCCTGTTTAATAATAATATGATAATAATTAATATTTTATAATATAATATATTATAAATTATATAATATTATTATATTAATATTATATAATATTGATATATTATTAATATAATAATAATAATAATAATAAATCCACTAAGAAATTTAGAATAACATTTAACAATCATAAAATAATTCTAAAATCATTAATAAAATGGAAAGGTCTTCTCATGTCTTAGTCTTCGCTCATTCATGCATAATTCGCAGCGCGTCTTTTAGGGTTAAGAGGGGTAATCCTCGTAACTCTCTATGAAGAGGGATTGTTAAGGCACCGTAAAGGAAATGAGAAACACCACGGGATCGCATTAGAAAGAAAGAGAGATGATTCAGTCGACAAGCGATATTTATGAGATTTATGTCAGACAGGAAAGGTCAACTCTTTGACGCATGCTCAGAACAGAGAAAACAATGCATGGATATGATCTAAGCTGCATTGGTATTATATGGCTTTGGTTGTTCTGTCGTTAAAAGAATTTTCTTCTATTAAAGGACGTTATAATCACTTCATACTTTATAGATTTTTATGGGATTAATTCGTATATAAAGTGCTTTTTACAAAAAAAAAAAAAGGTGCTGTAAAAATCAGTGATTTTTACAGAAGGATGCCAACATTGATCTTCTCCTTGTACGATGTTACCAATTGTTGGTAACATCGTATAAGGTTTCCTTAAGAACCATTCTTCCCCCTGAAATATATTTTTTCTGTCCCAGGAAACGTGGCTGATAGGCGAAGAAGCAGTTCTTAAAAATATTATATTTTTAAGTTGGCGAGATTTTTTTGTCGTATTTTCCATGCGTGATATTTTAACAGTGTAGGAGACAAATCAAATATTTGTGGGTTTTAATCACGGGGGGGGGGGGGGGAGGTTGTAGCAGGACAATAAAAATTGATATTGAATTCTGATAGTTCAGCTACCCTTGAGCAGATGCGCTGTACTGGTACACAATAACAGATGAGATCCCCTACGCTTTGGTTGTCTGGAAAACCTGGCAGTAGGAATCACGGGGTCTGTGTGATTTTATCAGTTGCACTGGGAGTTGGCAATCCTAGTCTCGGTGAAATGGTTACCCAAATGGTTCTGGATTCGCAAAGAGCGTCTGTTCGTTTTGTCTACCGGCATTTCATACTGCAGTAAATCTCACACGGATGGACAGTTTGTAATATTTCGTGAATATTACACATTATGGTGCTTAGACGTTCTGAAAACGTAGTCAAAACCCTCCTTTGGGATTTAGTAATCAGAGAAGCTGTTTATCAGTTCAGAAGAATTTTCACGGTTGGCTGTACACTTGCTTCTCTTCTGAGTTTGTTATCAGAAATCTTGGCAACATACAATGTAGTAGGGTGGAAAAAATTGTTATTTTTAGCCGTTTGCTCTGGCTGTTAAGATAAGGGATGCTATTTTCCAGCCTGGTAGACAGTCAATAATCCTCTGTACTAATTCCTTTGTTGGCCGTCTAAGACCTCTAAGATGGTAAGAGATGCTATTTATGGAATTATGCCAAATGGAATTTCTCCATAGTTCCACCATGGAGAAATTCTATTCAGCATTGACCGAACTCTGTTGCTCACTAACTTGACTAGGACCTTAAATAAGGTGAGATTGAACTACTACACTGATCGACTTGAAATTCCGTAAACTGGGGTGCTTTTAATAATGAGCGTCGTAACTATATTTTATAGTCTACGATAGATAATGAAATTGGTGTCTAGTTTTGGATTTGATTGAGGTATCTGTTTGACTTTAGTATGAAAATGTGCGGTCGGTGCCAATTCCGCGGCTATTTTACCTGTGAGAAGAAAACGTTGAACCATTATCACAAGGATGGAATCGCAGGCCACGCTGTGTAGTTTTTTTCGCAGTTTTTTGGGTGTTGGCAATTTCCGTGGTCGGCATTCCCTGTAACCTTCATTGACATCATCACTGTAATGGTTTTGTCGACACACCCGACTTGAGTATACACCCGCTGATCAAAACTATACGGACGCCTGCTCATCCCAGATCTCACTCTAATGCGAAAGGCATTAACATGGAGTTGGTCCTCCCTTCGTTGATATCTGAAGCGCCTTCAGTCTTCCGGAAAGGCTTTCCAATAAATTTTGGTACGTTGTTGAAGAAACTGTCTTCCATTCTTTTAAAAGACATTAGTGAGGTCAGTCACTGCTTCAGAGTCCAATTTGGTATCGTCCTTGCTGACGTTAGGCTCGTGCGGCCATGGAAACTCGTGTTACTCAGTTCTTAATAAACAGCTATGGTGCTTAGGGGAAATTTCTGAACTCAGCAGAGACTGTTTCAACTGAGGACAACAAGCGATATTTCTGTACTCGATGGATCCGCTCTTTTATGTGGCCTTTCAGGTCCCAGATGCGCTGTTGTTGCTCCTAGTGGAATCGAATAGCTGCAATAGGGAAGATATCCCGAACTGAGTTGCTGTAAGGGTAGCATCCTATGACAATGGTAAGTCGAAAGTCACTGACTTCTTCAGTACAGTCCATTTTACTGTAGATGTTTATCTACGAAGATTGCAAAACCTTTTACAACTGGATGAGCCATGGTTGCGATGTGTATAGCCATATCCAGTCGTAGTTTGTATTACTTTGATGAGCAACTAAGAGATGCAGATTCTGTACTAATTCTTTCGTTCATACAGGGGTAGGGGCGCTTAATTGTAATTTCGTCAGCTAATTGGGGACTATCTGGACACCTTTTAAGTTGTGAGAATTATTTATTCCCTTTCTGTAAAAACTGCTTTTTATGCAGTCCTAATCACTTACTACCTAAAGACATTGCTATAAGGTTTGAAAAAATCTTGTTCTCTGGCTGGCCGAATGGTTAGCGTATCCGCTCTTCAACTAACAGGTCACGGGTTCGAATGCCTCTGTAGACATGGATGTTTGTGATTTTCTTACCTTGCGCACTGCTTTAACCTTTGACATGGCACAGTTTGGCCGTTGCTTTCGTGACGCTCTTAAAACCATAAATCATCATCCAGTCTATTGAATATTGAAGAATACTCCAAGGAAGGAGACACGATATAGAACCCTATTGCAGCATGGGGTTATTCTTCTTAAGCTTTTGTCATAACGTTATTTTTACCCTCGAATTCATCAGAATTTGAGGTTAAAGTTTGCGATCAAGAATAGTATTTCTGCTCGTAAAACTAGTTATTGGTTTCCCATCTATTCTGAAGTTTTAATTACAGAATTGTTTTTTTTTTTATGTATGTATTTTTACGACTGCCAGTCAGAAGGCAAATGACAAGAAATAGTTTTTAGAAAAATGATCTCATCTCAATACACTTAAATGTTGTACTAAATGACTATTGTACTAAACCAGCAAATTACCTTATAGTCCTTATAAGGACTGGCTTAAAGGGGCGAAGCAAGAATGCTTTTCATCTTCCCCGTTATCTGTAGAGGACAGTGTAGGGATAAGGTGTTATTGAGCTATTAAATTAAAGCTCTGATCATGGCAGGAGGGTAACAGCAATAGACAAGCCTCAGTTAGAACTTCACTGGCTTACAGCATTGCCATCCATTACCCTCCAAGAGTACCAGCAAATTACCATCGCCCTAATGAAATTATTAGAATTCCTTATATTAATATAAAAATGGTGTATTATATTTATATTAAAAATTTAATTTAATCAATAAATGAATTAAATATTTTTAACTTTTGATTATATTTGAATACAAATACAAACGTATTAAATAAAAAAAAGTCTAATTAGTTTGAATCTTTCTAAAATATACTGAATACTACTTTTTTCTTCTCACTCTAAAGAAGTGAGAAGGATTAAACATAAAATAAGTTTAGTATAGACAGCATTGAATTGGTCTTATATATACAGGTACAAAACTTTTTACATGTATTCGCAAAATAAAAACTTGTTACTATCTATATACTAAACTTATTTTATGTTTAATGTCCTTCTCACTGAATACAGTATGTGATTAAATATTAACTGGACAAGAAACAAATTTTATCTAAAACCCTATTTTGTCTTGTTTCGTAGTTGCTCAATTTTCATGGTTTTCGGGGCTTCAGTTATTCACGATTAGGCCTAGTTATTCACTTAAAAAAGCTCCTCACGTCTCGCGAATTGGAGAAGTCAGACTGATTAAGAACATAATTTACAAAGGATATTTTAATCAGATTGAAAAATGTGAGATGCGAGAGTATTGGAAAGTTCGTTTAATACTAGGAACAATGATGCAAGCTGACAACGAAGGGATTACAGTTAAATGCATGTTGAATATCCCGCCTCTCTCGTGTTTCTCAAATACTAATTAAAAAGGCAACCTTAAAAACAACTCCCAAATACGCTTCGACAGTTATCGCATATTCTTTTTTTCTACTGTTGCCAACAATCATCCATGCATATGTCACTTGTCACTTACTTCTTTGTCAAGTGAATTTTAAATGAACACGACAATTTAATTTAACCTATTTGATACTTTTTCCAATGAATACACAGTCCTTGTGTCTCCGAACAATATAAAGGAATAGTATAGGAGTAATATTGTTTTGTTACTGATAACTCATTAGAGAACAAACAAAACGAAATTTTATAATGATTCATTTAAGACCTCAAGTGGGTTGGGAACTATTTAATAATGATATTAATTATCGCTTGAAAATAAATTACAATACTTATATAATCTGATAGAAACATAATTGTACTATAATTTTCTTAACCATAATTAAATATTTACTTAATTTTTTTTTCGATGATTAAAAAAATTATTTTATTAAGTCTTCCTCAACGTGAAGTTACTATAGGATCTGGCCAAATAGAAATAAAATAATTAATGATTACAAAGACCATTTTTCTTTTAATAGTTTAATAATATTTAAAAAAATTCTTTTAATATTATCTAGGAAATAACTTTATATTTTACATGAATAACCTATCATAAGAGTTACACATATCCTCTATTCAAGTGCAAGTTAAAGCCACACCTTTTAAAACTTCACATGAACTTGCTATTGAAGCCCCTTATAATAGGGATAACGGTAACAGAGAACGAATGTTCTCTTAGACATTTGAGAGCGAATAAAATAGCGCTGTGCAGTGGAGCCATATATATTTGAGAGACTCGTATAATACTAACCTTTGTATATCCATCAGAGTGCAAGAAAGAATATACTGAAAGGAAGCACAAAAGAGTAAACATCAAATTCAGAAACTGGAACAACCTTTCACAACTTTCTAGTAGGTTACCTTCGAGCTCCTCGAATAACCAACCAGTCGTGTGTAGAAAATAGAATTCTAGGTGAGATGAGCTACATTTAGAGTATTTACTTGTTGGCAAAATGCATTCCAAGTATACAGATATTTAAGGAATGCAGGTTTATGAAGTACAAGCCATCGGCACATTTCTGCTAAGCCTAATCCCCAAATACATCTATTTCCTTATGAGATAATAAGTGATAAATGATGATGACAATAATAATTTTTTTTTCTGAAGTTTAATATTGTAAATTTAAGAAAGTAAAATATAAAATTAATTAAAATGAATATTTCTAAGAAAAATTAAAATTAATAATAATAAATTAAGTACACCCAAATAAAAATATTTAATCATTTTTATTTAGGAAACAGCTTTTAAACATTGTGTAGAATATGTGGACAATTTCTACAAATGTAAATAAATAAATATTAATGATATGTAAATATATATAATCTATAAATGCATTTCAATATAATTTATATAAATATAACTATAAATAGATTTGTGTTTTATTACATAATATTTAATTTATATTTTATATAAAAATGTTTTTTTTTTGTATTTTATAATAATATAATTTTAAATTTCAAAGTATTATATTTAATTCATACATTCTAAAAAAATTCTTAAAAAACAAATAGTTATGAATATTGGGTATCTTTAATAACAGGATTGCCTCTGATAAATTAATATATTTCTATTCCCAATATAATCCTATATTTCTACTTATGATATATTTGACCTTGGTAATTACGAGCCTGATGGGAGACGGAACCTACAGACCTGGTGAACCCTTTGTGCTGCTCTTGAGAAATAACAGATCTCTGGCAGAAAGATCAGAGAACATGCGGAACCGAGGTTCAAGGTGAACGATCAGTCAAAGTGACATTGCTTGGGTCTCCACAGAAACCATGTTTCTCTATGTAATTAAAGGAACTGCTTCTGTTTCTACCAACGTTTTCTTCAGTAGACAAAGAAATATTATTGTTCGTTTACGCACTAGTGTTTTCTTACAGATCTTGTCGTCAAAAAATCAATAGTTATCGTCGTCTGCTCGTGAAGTATTAGACTACTGAAGTGTGTAGAAAAAATGTTCTCGAATAAAGTAACTCGGAGTACTTCAGGATAAGGAGAATGAGATGACAATTATTATTATATCTAATCTTGGTTTATATATATATATATATATATATATATATATATATATATATATATATATATATATATATATATATATATATTTATTTATTTATTTATTTATTTTAGTTGAATTATTTAATTTATTTACAAAAATCTGTTAGAAATTTGAATTTAATTCCTACACCATTTTAAAATTATCTTCTATAATAATTAAGTATTTCATTTAATAATGAGAATGTCCTTGAATTTAGTGGATTGATTCATTCAATCCAATACCCTTGGAGGGTAATGGATAGCAATGCTGTAGCTAATGAAGCTCTAACTGAGGCTCGGCTATTGCTGTTACCCTCCTGCCATGATCAGAGCTTTAATAATATCTCAATAACCTTATCCCTACACTGTCCGCTACAGATAACGGGGAATATGAAAAGCATTCTTGCTTCGCCCCTTTAAGCCAGTCCTTATAAGGATAAGAATGTCCTTTTTAGGACTTCCATGGTAATAAATGGCAATGCTGTAGCCAATGAAGTTTAACTGAGGTTCGGCTGTTGCTGTTACCCCCTGGGGCTCAGAGATTCGAGAGTTTTGAGTTCGCTCTCTTAAGGTTTTTGCCTTAAGGGAGCAATTTGCGTCTCCGGAGAAAGTGTTCTCCGGCACGACCCGCTGAGGGGCTTTGTCGGTGAATGATTTCCTTCGGAATATGAGCGGTTCTGCTCGGTGTTGGTGGAAGGCCATCACTGAGTGGAGCCGCCGCTGAGATAGACGGTCTTTCGCCAACGATTGAGTGGCCTAGGGATCGTCCGAATTTTTAGAGTTGGCTTTACTTACACATCGCCAATGAAGTTTTAACTGAGGCTCGGCTATTGCCGTTACCCATCCATGACTAGAGCTTTTAGCTCAACAACACTCCATCCACACAGATTCTCTTCATTCAGATGACGGGATAAAGAGTCAAGGACTCAAATCCATCGCCCAGTTCTTTTAAGAACTAAGAATTAAATTAGGATGGGGAAATCAATCGACCGTGAAATGCAGTGATTGATTCATTCAATCCAATACCCTTGGAGGGTAATGGATGGCAATGCTGTAGCCAATGAAGTTCTAACTGAGGCTCGGCTATTGTTGTTACTCTCCTGCCATGATCAGAGCTTTAATAGCTCAATGACACCTTATCCCTACACTGTCCTCTACAGATAACGGGGAAGATGAAAAGCATTCTTGCTTCGCCCCTTTGAGCCTGTCCTTATAAGGACTACAAGAATTATATTGTGATTTTATTATCAATGTTTGACAATTGATATTGTTGTTTTTTGTTTTCAATTAAAATGAATGTATTACAATCCTATTCACGAAAGTTTAAAGAAAAAGAAAGAAACAAACTGTGTGCAAATATAAATTCTTCTAAATTCCAAATCCCTTTGTCGAAAATTAGAAAAAAAAAAAAAAAAACGTACTTACGTAATATAAATTCTAGGTGTCATTTATTTTATTTCCTAAGTTTGAAAAATACGACTTATTGCTCTATGCTAATGGTACATCATCAAATAGCGTGAAATGTAATACACGACTCGCTTATAAAATCGTTCCGTGTCTAGGATTGGCGAACCGTCTGTAAAGAGCCAACATCTAATCCATCTTCCGTAAGAGATTAATGTGCTTGAAATGGAACGCCGAATTACGCTGCCAGTACGGTGATATATTTAGCAATCGGAAATCTCGTTGGACTTTTTATACGATGCAAAGTGGATATTTTAAAATAAAACAATCGATTTCCGTAGCCATGTTCAATATTAATTATTCCGTTGTTTTTTATATATTTTAAAATATTAATTTCATTGACCCAAGACCCCGTATGTACATCGATATGTCGAGTAGATCAAATCGGAAATTTCTCTCTCTGTATGTGCTTAAAAACCTTTTTTGCTTCGTTCATTGGTTCGCGTATCATCTCTTTCTGTGACAGGGAACGCCAGTGTTGAATACTTAAGTTCCCGGTAACATCCTAAGTAGCGATAGATAAACGTTGAAGGAATTAAATCCACATCCTTTCCACCTTTGTAATATCGTATAAGAGATCCTTTGAAAAGCAGTCCTCTCCCCCCCCCCCCCCCGTTTTTCTCCCACCATATCTCAGTCATCGCATTACACAAGAAGTAGTACGGAGGGCTGTTATCTCGGTATTCTGCAGGTTGCCTGTATGCGCGTGCCATTATAGAAAAGAGAGGAGCGGGTGGGGGGAGTAGAAGAGGCATTCTTTGCTGCTCCAAGTTGTTCGTGTCATTTCCTATAATAGGGGGAGGGGGGGGTTGATCGATACGAAGATGGCGTTTAATAAAAATTCTTGATCGCCCAAGGCAGACTCTTATTATCGGAGTCTTTGGCACGAGAATGACAGACACGTGGCTTGTTCGTAAAAGACGAAAGAGTTGGAAATGCGGGGTTGGCAATGAAAAAGATCGTTTCTGGTGTGTGTGTGTGTGTGTGTAGGGGGGGGGTTTAAATGCGCGGACGAGTCTGTCAATTACATTGGAATTAGCAGGCGACCGTGAATTCACTGTTTTGCGAATAAAAACTTAAGAAAGAAAAAAGTTAAAATGGAGTCTCTAATTCCTGTTGTCGGCAACTTAAGATTAATAAACAGAATTGATTTTTATGACTTTTGCGATATCTGCGCAATGGAAATAGTTTTCAATAGGAAGTGTTAGATTCATCGTTAGAAGGGAAGTTATCCACAGTCTTATAAAGTGTATAGCTATCCCCCCCTTCTAAGACAAAAATGTCAAAAAAAAAACTTGGTCGAAAAATTCAAAATTAGCAACACGTTACATTGAGGTGACCTCACACTATTGTAATTCCAGCTACTTATGACCAAAAAAATGCAAACCGCCATCTATGAGTCGGTCACTGAACTATCATACATTATCCTATTTACTTAAGTGAAATTTATCAGGTGTAGAGAAAATTGATTTTTTAATCATTAGTAACCACAGGAGTTGGTCGTACATTGGCCAAACAAAGAGAAATTTCTAATTTCAGTTGGTAAAAAGAAGGACATCGATGATTTCTATTTTTAAGCTCACCTTTTAGATATGAACATTAAGATATATGCAATGGTTGTTTTATTGGTAGGATAGAGAAGAAAACTGGATTGAAAATAGCTTAAAAAGAAAATTGAAGGCTTCTGACTGTGACTTGAAACTAAATAATTTAGAAAGTATGACATTGAAATTATTACACTGGTTATTCGCTTTTTAGGTACATTTAAAGCTACAATCATCAATAAAAGCGATCGTATATTTACAACTTTCTTTGCTTTTAATCTAGTTTCACCTTCTCTCTCTCAATTATTCTTTCTGTTCGTGCTCTTTTCCGATGGAAGTCTGTGTTGTTGGGGGGGGGGGGCAATCAAATACACTAATGACCCCCCTACATGGCATTCTTTGGAAAACTCAGAGACGTATTAAAGTTTCGCTATCTTTTTGAAAGAAGGGAATATCATTAACTATTTCTTCGAAGACAAAAAGAAAGAAGGATGTAATGACTTTTAACTCGGTGACGTCATGATGAATGTTGTTCTGCATTTAAAGATCTGCTAATTAGTAGAGTTAGCTCGAGGATAGGAACTTCTCGAGACTTTCACTTTGTCTGCAAAACATAAAGAAAGAGAGATTAATATTTTTTCTCTGCTTCTCAATAGGGAAGGCTGAACCGGTATGAGAAGATAAAAGAATCACAGCTAACAAGGTATTCAAATGGATGAACTCAGCTAAGAACCGACTCAGTCAATTTACCACAAATAAATAAATATTGGACTTGTCAGATAATTTCTCAATAAACAGTGAACATTCATTCAAATCCATTAAATAATCAAGCATTACAATTAAACAAACAATTTCGTCGAAGTTAAAACCGAATTGTGAGTATCTATCTTCCCCGTGTATGTGTATTAGCTTCGTTAATCAACTGTTTCTAAACCGAACCTCTTAAAACTTCACTGCGATGACGTCGGTACACTTTGCTGATGATTTTAGATAAAACACGTTTCTTTGGCTCTTTCGTTTTTTTTTCTTTCATTTTCTTTAGCCCGCTGGGCACATGCTGGTCGTTGTCCTATATCTAAAGCCAATGTTCTTGATTAAGCTTAATCAGCAAAAATGGTACGTAAGAAGAGTTCCTTGATTAGGAGGTCTTGTCAGTTCATTTACCCCCCCCGTATCTCCCTCCTCATGCTTCTTTTTGTCACAGATGTTCTATAATAATTTATGCTTTCACATCCACCTTCTTGCACGTATCATCATAAAGTTCAAATAAAGAGAGAGACTCCATTATATTGAAGTTCTCGTGAATATCGTTGAAAGTTTTTCACTCGATTATGTTATAAATTAAAGATACCAAGAAATTATATACTTGGTTTAATGGGGTAACTCGTGGCAAAGGTGGTATGACTTCACACCACTTGCCTCAGTATCCCATAACGCAAAGCACATATCCTTGCAGACATGTATAACGTTGTGCATTAAAGGAAGGGTCACTACCCAGACCGGTTTCGATCTTTAAGGTGCTGTTAAGTAAAGATCTCTCTAAAAATTAGGCGCTCTCCCAGACCGCTCCCTAGGGGTGACCGAAGGACCGTCCAACTCAGCGTTGTTCCACTCAGTGACAGGCTCACCCCGTCAACGAGAACTTCTCAGCGGCTCTACTCCATGGCAGGCTCACCCCACCACCGAGCAGAGCCACTCATATGTCATCTGAGGGGTAACAGCAATAGCCGATCCTCAGTTGCTTCCCCGCCCTAGGTGCAACAGTAACGCCAAGCTTCAGTTAAAACTTCATTGGTTTCAGCATTGCTATAACCATTTCTGCGCAAAAGCACATCAGTGGGAGCCAGACCCAGAGGTGGTGATACTAAGGTGGAAGTAATGGAGAAGTCATATTTACCTACATAGATAGTTGTTGAACGTTTTTTACTTGGTATATGGAAATATGACTTGTGCATTACTTCCACCTTAGTATCACCACCTCTGGTTCTGGCTCCCACTGATGAGACCTCAATAAAGATCGAAACTAGTCTGGGTAGTGGCCCTTCCCTTAATGCATAGCATTATACATGTCCGCAAGTAGATGTGTTTTGCATTATGGGATACTGAGGCAAGTGATCAGAACTCAGTCCACCTTTATCACGAGTTGCCCCAGTCCTGAAAGATACTTCAGGCGCAAACTTTGTTTGCTTACACTTGGATAAAGCATTAAACAAGTATTGATTTCTTGGTATCTTTAATTTATAAGTTATCGTGAATCTATAAGTCTATAATTTTAGGACATATGTACATTTTGATACAGTCAAACAGATGTTAAAATGAGCGATAAGGAAAGGTAGATTAATGCTAACATAAATGGAAAAAAAAAGCAAAACTATCACTATGTGCCTGACTACAATTGGCTGTTTAATATAAAATGATGTGTTGGAAAGATTCGTTTACTTACAATTCTTTAAAATAAATTTATAAATATCCTAGCGAATGCAAGAGTAGATGTGAAACGGTCATACGCGAGAAGCGTGTCTTATAATCCTAAATTATTCAATAGTCAAATATTTAATATGAGAAATATCATCAAATGGAATATCTTTACGAAAGAGCAACGTATTCAGGTAAACAAGATTGCATTTGACAAATAAATAAAGTATCAAATAAATCTAAGAAGTTTTAATTCAGAAATCGCATGAGCTTCGGCCATTGAGACGTAAAAGTATTGTAAATTCATTCTTAGATGAGCTCATATTTAATTAGATCGCGAGATATTTTAGCAATTCGAAACTCAAATTCATCTATAATACTCTGTGGAAATCAGACGCTGCTAATGCATCGCTATGTGCAATACTGGAAATGAATATTTTATCTGCTCAGTTGATTTCAAAAAACTAAAATCAGTCAAAACGAGAACATCAAATTAAATAAATATCTTTGGGTGAAATTCAATATACACATACACTTGTAACTGTCAAAATTTGATTTATTGATACGGTACAAAATAAATATATAAAATACATAAAATTATTAGTCCTTATACGGACTGGCTTAAAGGGGCGAAGCAAGAATGCTTTTCATCTTCCCCGTTATCTGTAGAGAACAGTGTAGGGATAAGGTGTTATGGAGCTATTAAAGCTCTGATCATGGCAGGAGGGTAACAGCAATAGCCGAGCCTCAGTTAGGACTTCATTGGTTGCAGCATTACCATCCATTACCCTCCAAGGGTATATATATTCATTGGCTACAGCATTGCCATCCATTACCCTCCAAGGGTATATATATTCATTGGCTACAGCATTGCCATCCATTACCCTCCAAGAGTATATATATTCATTGGCTACAGCATTACCATCCATTACCCTCCAAGAGTATATATATTCATTGGCTACAGCATTGCCATCCATTACCCTCGAAGAGTATATATATTCATTGGCTACAGCATTGCCATCCATTACCCTCGAAGAGTATATATATTCATTGGCTACAGCATTGCCATCCATTACCCTCCAAGAGTATATATATTCATTGGCTACAGCATTGCCATCCATTACCCTCCAAGGGTATATATCCATTGGCTACAGCATTGCCATTCATTACCCTCCAAGAGTATATATATTCATTGGCTACAGCATTGCCATCCATTACCCTCCAAGGGTATATATATTCATTGGCTACAGCATTGCCATCCATTACCCTCCAAGAGTATATATATTCATTGGCTACAGCATTGCCATCCATTACACTCCAAGTGTATATATTATATTAATCACCGCATCTCACGTTCGATTACCTCCTCTTGACCGATACATATAAAATTAGTAAGAAATAATTCTATTATACTTATTTTATCAAATACACTAAATACGTATTTAAGTTATATGTATATATCTGATCACAGAAATTTAAAACAAAATGTGTACTCTTATTACAATATATAATAGTAATTTTATGAAAAAAATAAATTTTATTTTAATATCATAAAAAATATATAATTTAAAATCGAAAACATAAACAAGTATCGCAACAAAAAAGTACTCGCGGTTATGCAGTGGCGCCATCTCTGGAGGAATATACAAAATGTTAATGATAGTATTAATTATCGTTTTTTACGTGATGAGTTGATGACACAGTTTATAGGAGAATTTTGTTGCGCAATGAATTTCCACTAGAAAATATTCTTTCGGTTTCCATATACAAAGTTATACTGAGAAACATATGTAATGCTTTTTTTCTGAAGCAAATTGTATTTCACGAATTCAGTTATAGTTAATTATTTTTTCCAATAAAGAAAGTTAAGACACATAAAAAAAAAACATTTAGTAGCCCTCTCACCCACAACTTACCAGAAACTGTGTCGCCCCTAGCGGTATTCTGCTTGAACTACTTTTTCGTGAGCGAGCACAGCATCTGTGGTAAGACCAGGGGCCACAGATTTTTATTTTAGCCGAAGATAAACGTTTTCGACTAAACATCTTGCTTGAGGCCAAAAGTGTTAACACGCAGCACGAATAAGAAAAAAAAAATCAGATAAACTCTCTTCTTACAAAAAAATTGCTTACGTAATGGTTTTATATCCATCATTCAGGCTTTGCAATGAAGACATTTAAAGAATTCTCGTTTCGTTTACTTTTATCTGATCACCCAATAATTACAATCTAACCTACGATCCTTCAAAGATTCGTAAAATTCTGTTTTTATTATTTAGTATTTATTGATGTTTGTTTATTCGTAAGCAGGGGCGACTCGTGCATAAGCACTGAGGAACTGCAGCATCCCCATTTTATCTCGATACATAAATATATTTCTTAATTTATTTATATTTGCTTGTAATATTTAATTTTATCATCAACAATCCTATACAATTCTCTTATTTTGTATAAAAAATAATAAAAATCCATCTTGTAGCACTTAGGATGGCGGTAGCAGCACTGTGTTTACCGCAGTGTCATATTGCTACGCGCGCAAGCATATGCACGTCATAGTGAAATACGAGCTATTAGCGTCATGCGGCACTGTCCGTCGCGCAGTTCCACTGTTGTTTATATGCAGTTTGCGCCAGTAGTAGAGTGTTCGTAGTGCTTATCGTGTTTACTCCGTCTCTTTAAATATTGGGACATTACAATTATTATTGGGGTTATGATAATGGGTTTTATTTTAAGTAATTTTGAATTATACCAAACTGTATAATTTTATCGGTAATAAACAATATTTTTTTATGTTTAATTTTTTTTATTTTTACCATAATTTTGATATTTTATCCAAACACATATACATTGTACTTGTACAAAGACTTGGAGTTGAATCCAGTCTAGGATGCGAAAACCTTTATCAGGGCTTTTTCGCTAAAGCTATGTGATCCGGTCTCATACGCAAGTGGAGGATTTGTAACGCTCTCAAAACATACGAACCGGCTATGAAAACAATCGCAATTTACAGAATGCATGATCAATAAACTAATGTCCAGTTCAACACTGGACATCAATATTGATATCATTTTTGACGATGATGCGTTATCCCAAGTATGTCAAATTTGCTTTACACAGTTTCAGATTTATAGAAATAATCAACTGCTGTTTGAAAATGGCCATCAGCAAGAACTTTCCTAGTCTAGTTCCTGGCATACTTTTGTATTTTCTTTCTTTAAAAATCTGTAGATACATCTTCTTTGCTGTCTTTTCCACTGCTAATCAAAGTTTATTCGTAACTCTTTTTGTGTCCTATCTGTAAAATCAGTAGCATACGCTACTATTTCTACTTACTTTTAAAAGATAGCTTATACTAATGCCGGCATTTGTGATGACTCTTTCAAGCTCTATGTTGAACAGTAGGCAACATAGGAGCATCCCAGTATCGAGCACCTGTTTTATATGTATGGAACTCCACAACATGTTATCGGTCACTGAATATTGGTTATTGACTAAGGCAATAAATATTTAACACTTAAAAGTTATTATCATAAATGTTTAAATGGGTGAAGTTAGGCATAGTCACAGTAAAAAAGCCGCGATCGCAAGTTGTTTATAATTACGCTAAAGTCACTAAAACTGATGGCGAGTATATTGCATGGTAACTTGAGGATAAAAAAAATCATAATCTGGAAGTTGTCATGGAAACGCCTCTTGAAGATTACATCAACTGAAGCTATGTTGGTTAGATGATGGTAAGGTTTTAATTTCATTCATGTATTCATTTATTGGAAGAAAAACAACTACCATCCCACCAGCTCACCTTCGGATGAAGCGAGGTAAAAGATGCGTTTCTATGGTAACCTATCTCCAATAAAACATACATAATATTAAAGATAACATTTAAAATTCAAATTAAAGAGAAGACTTTTTTCATAAAATAATTATTATTTCAAAAAAACAGAAGTGGTTCTCTAACTCATTCCATTTAGCAATTTATATTGTCATTTGGAGATGGAAGCAAATGCACGCTCACGCTCACACACACACACACATATATACGCAAATATTAAATCATTTTATATCAAAAAATTGATTCACTATTATTTATGTGACAGTTTGATATATATACGAAACTGTCACATAAATTTTTTGTGTCACGAAAGCTTTTTTTTTTTTTAGTTTAATACTTAGCAATACATTCCATTATAATCGCTACAACTGTAAGAGACTACTATGCACGTTAGAGGTCGCTACAGAGTTATAGATGTACTTTTATTTAATAGCATCATGATTTGCGCGTATCTTTATTTATAAAGCTGATAAAACGTGTGTTTTGAATTCATGCAAATGAAATTCAATGTAATTATTAGGAGCTTGAGCCACCTTTACCAAGAATTGCCTCAGTGTATACGTTTGTAAACGTAATATAGAAATAAAATAAAATTCATATATAAAATCATAAATTAAGTTGTTGAATAAATAAAATTTCTAAAATTATTATGTGAAATGGCATTTTTTAAATTTTAATTTAAGATTAACGTAATACACCCTTTTTCTTATATTATGTTTTATCATTATTAAAACATTTTAGGAATAAGGGAATATTCTTGTATAAATGGATGTACAAATCAATTCCGTCAGGATGTATAAATCAATTCCATTTATTATGCAATAAAAATAAATATACGAATGAAAATAAATATAAATACGGATGAATAGTTTTGATATGAATGTCATCTGAAGATTCAAGTTTTCATGAAGTGGCTTAAGATTTGAATCTTCTTAAGGTATATAAGGTATATTTCAATATTACGTTCTTAGGACTAAGATGTAAAAAAGGTTGGTGCAAGACATAGTTTCCTTCTTTTTTCATAATTAAATTAATATTTTCCTTTCTCCTTTTTTTATAAATTAAATATCAATTTATGAATTAGACTTAAATCTACTTTATTTTGAAAGTGAGATTGGCATACGAGCTCTTGCACATTAATTGCAATATCAACATCTCTGTCGAAGAAGTTCTAGAGTCTAGTAGAAAGACTTTTTAAGGTAGTTGGTTTCTTGAAATAATATTTGTGAAAATAACAGTAAACAAAATAATGGCAGTGCTTGTGTACTCCTGTAGGAATGACCTTTGAATCCATAGTTCTCGGCCGTCTGAAGCAAAACTACTATTACACGTTTGGTTCTAGTTGACAACCAGGGGAACTCTTTCTAAGCCTTTCTTCTCTCCGTTCCAGAATAGTCAGTCATTAGCAAATAGGCTTTTTTCTCAAGAAAGTTGTGTTTTTAATCCCGTAACTCAATAAAATCGATCGTAAACCTCACTATTAATACAGGCAATAATACTGGTTACATTTTAGGGCCACTAGATGGCAGTAGTTATCTGATTCATTGAAAACTTGGGGGTAGGCGCAGTAAATAGCTAAAGGATGCAGATTGGCTGCCCACCAATCTTCAAAAAGTTACTTAGGGGATAGACGTGCTCTGCCGACTCGATTTGAGGAATAAAAGACATTAGAGGACTTTAAAAGAAAGTAAAAATAATCAGAAATAAAGCAGAAAATACACGATGTTTTATTAATATTAATCATAAAGCCAAATAAAGAGCCGTAGATGCAGAGTTTAGTTTTAAATGCTGTATTGACAAATATTAGGAGGAGCTAATTGTGATATACGTGTTACATTTTTATATGACTTTAATAGCATAAGTTTCTTAAGTAGTTTACTAGTCATATTTATTTTATTTAAATTTCTATAGCTAAATAAACAGATAGTGTTTTTATACGAAGAAAAATATTCTTCGTATAATTAAAAGCAAGTTTCTCAGTTATAATAAGAATCAGTAAATATCATTTTAAACATTCTAGTTATGCTAATTTATAGAATCTAATTAATTGGAATGTATTTAATTTTCATATTTAAAATTCAGATTATCATGGTTGATTGTTAAGTTATTGTGTGATGTATTAGAATATCGAAGTGTGGAAATGAACATTAGGTGGGAAGGATTACCTTATAAAAATACACGGTAGATGGCAGCACTAAACTGACAAAAACTCCATTAAGAAAGTTTAATGTTAGGCACATTCGTTCACTTTCCCCCCATCGCATCTGTAGAAGCACTTAAGGGGATTTAATTGCTTTTGAGTTCATCAAGCATTTGTTGCAATTAAAGAGGATAATATGTCGAAGTGAAATTCACTGCATGGTGCATCAGAAGATTTACCAGATTAATCCTACAAGGAAATTAGATTATAATTAAGAAATAAATTAAGTTAATATATTTCCTTCAAAAATAAATGCATTCGTTGAGGGTTTTTTTTTTTTTTTGCGACTTCTTACACGTGAGCATTTTTTCAAAACTTCTGAATTATGTACTGTAGGTCTGATTATATGTTCCATATTACATATTTGCTCCTTTTCCTCCCCAACTCCCATTTTTTTATTTTATTTATATCAAGATTTAAGATCATAATTACAGTTTTTCATGAGGATCTAATACAGATGGCTATTCTCATGTAAACCATTAGCAAAATGTAGTGGCGCCATCTAGCGTAAAATAAAAAGATGAAAAATAATACGTAACTTAAAAAAATTAATAGTTTACTGAAAAGCCTGTGGACTACGTTTAGGAAATGATAAAAAAAAAAACGTGAAATCATACAAGTACCTTTTGCTTGTACATTCATCTACTTTTTTTTTGTTTCTTTCATATGCGTAGTCATTTATCTCGAAACAACTCAAGATTCCTAAATAACATGCTACATCTTATTTGAATGGATTATTTAATGATACGGCAAACTATAAACGAATATGAGGATCTAAAGATTTCTGATCTAAAGGTCGATACTGATAGAACGAAGCAGCAATTTTCCTGCATTAAGTGGCAACTACAACGTGCTTTTTTTTTTTTAATTTCTGTCTGCTTTTGGTCTTATTTTTTATGAGAATGACTCCGTTAAGAATTCTGCTAATATTTGTCAATTAACTAAACCAAAAGATGTATTAATTATAATGCCAGCAGTGTGTTCAACTGGCCTTACAAAATACGGTGTCTTCTGAATAGTAAGAAAGGCACAAAAACTGATGGCTATGCAAACCATCGCCGATGCATCTTAAGGCTCGCGTTTAATGGCACCATCCAATGCATTGATAGGAAGTCAATAATGGATTAATTTGAGGATTATGATGATCTAATGGAAGGTATTGATCATTTGACTTTCATTCGTATGTCTTAATACGTAATCTGCGATTTAATATTTAACACATTTTTAATAATCGTGTAATTGGAAATTAAGGACGCAGAGAAGAAGTCATTTGGAAGAAGTTTGTTACATTTATCCATCGTGATTTATAGCTATACAAATCGCAATAAACAGCCCACAGTGAGCTTATTTTGTGAGCGGTTTGTTAATCTGGAGTTTCGGGCCAAAAAATAAGAGTAATGAAATTCAATATCACCAATTTATTAGTCCAGCGGACTACCTGCTGGTAGAAAAATTGAAATAAACATCCTTGGAAGTTGAGAAGTTTTTAAAATCAATTATAATATTTACTTGTTTCTTTGGGTGGCTTCTTCCTCGAAGCTTTTCAGAGCTTATCGGAATAATGTTATCAGTATCTTCATTATTGTTATACACCTTACTGACTGTTTTGTTACATAATCTGCGGTCTTTGATTATGAGGATTACGTGTAGATGAATGAGACAGATTAATCCCACCTACTTCGAAGCTTGGGTTAGCTTTTATGAAGAGAGTGGGATTAGACTTCGCTCTTTATGTGCCAAAAGTTTACAAATCGAACTGCTGACGTGCCGGGCAGTTTTTAGTAGAGGAAAAATTAATAGAAAATCTATTAATTAATTTATAATTTTATAAATGTTTTATTTTATTTATTATATTTATTTATATATAAATTTATAATATTATTCAGTGTAAAATTGATTATTGTATTATTAAATTGAGTTTAATGGTGGTTTGGAAAAAAAAAAACAGTAGTGAGAAAAATATTTATGCATTGTAACTCACCATAGAAGTCGGCTGAGCAGGGGAAGCTCAACTTGTCGGTGAAATGCTTACCGTATTTACTCGAATATAACTTGCCCTCGGGTATAACTCGCACCCCTGATTTTACTTTAAGAAAAAAAGACATCAAAAAGTTTTGCATATTACTTCGCGCACGAAAAATGTTTAAATATGTTCATGTCGAGGCGATAGTAACTCGCTCCCCCCCTAGGTTAAAAGCATGCCCTCCCCAAAGCCATTATACCGCAGATGCATAAAATAAAAAGGAAGTGTAGTTTTATTGTATCCCTGAATACGGTACAGAAGCTTTTTCAGTCTGTAATATATTTCTCAACAAATAGTGTGATTCATTAGTTAACACCGTTTTTATTCCAGCTGTCTTTAATTGCACAATTTTGTCTCCTCCCACAGAAACTATGCTGTATAGACTCAAGTCAACAACTGTGTTTCAGTTGTGGCACTGAAACACAGTATCTAACTAAAAACTATCGTCCAATTTTTCGATTACATGAAGTAAATGTTTGTTTTATTGCATTTGAAATTCTCGATGTCATTATGACAGACCACAAAGGCTTACTTCAAAGAAAATTCTACCACGAATTGAAACATGCCACATAATTACGGTGACCATACGTCCTTTATTTAAGAGGGCAGTCCTTTAATTTACTGCTCTGTCCTTTAGATTTATTTATTTTCTAAAATGGCCATTTTGTCATTTATTTTCTGAATTGAAATAATAAATAGAATATTAATGCCACCCTATTCAAAGATGCAATTCATAAATTTTACCAAACTTGCATTGATTATTTAAATAACTGGGACAGCTGTTTCGTGGAAATGGAAGTATTTGAATGGGTTCTACTACGAGAAATCCCTCTACGGGACGAAGATCGAGGAAAGGGTTTTGTTCATTTCCAGTCGCTGGAACTTAAATGACGGCGAACTATTTGATGAAGTTTCGTGTATTAAAACTCATGTCACCAGTGAAAAGATCGAAGAATGGCGACAAAATGACGTAGTAGGGTGGAATATTTTAAATATTTCGCAGATAAACATGTATCTTTTAAAAACATTTTTAATACAGTTTTATGAATTTTGGTAGGTTGTTGAGTAGTGTGGGTATCTGATGTGATCTCACAAACGAACCGTACGAGTTGTTGAATAGTGTAGGGATGTAGAGAGTCGTTGTGGGTCGTGTTATACGATATGTCTCTATTGTTTCGATAGGTACTGTTGAATAATAATAATAATAGTAATGAAGTAAACCAACATGTAATCTCAAACTTGAACTGTTTTAATCCTTCTGGGAGAACAAAACCTGAAATGAGAATTTTTCTATGTAAATGAATCTGCTGGCAATTTTGAATGTATTCTGGATAGCTTCGTTACAGGAATATTATCTTAATCCAACTCTTGTGAGTCTCTACCAAACAATGCAGACAAAGCGATAGTAATTTCTATGGAATTAATATAATGATTTCATTTTTATGGACATCATCCTGTCAAATTTACTAAACAACTTTATTATTACTCGTAATTTTGTAGCACTTTAATTATTGCCTCTTATTTTGAAATTAGTATTTTAGTAATCTATCGGCACTCATTTTAGAATTTACAAAGTCATTAATTAACTAATACATTTTTTATCCTACATTTTAATGATACTACAGGCAAAACCCAGTTACTCCAAATATTTCACGTTGAACCGATAGATGTCACCACTTTAAGCAATTCATGTTTCCATCTATTGTATGATTGGATATTTACACGCCAATGAACCCTTCGTATTTCATTTATCATATTGCCAACAAAAATTGATATTCCGAGTGGAATTTTCCTATCAGGGGACATCATGCTGATTGGATACAATTTTCCCAGTCTTACTGATTGTATAAAGCAACGACAATTTCGTACAAAGAATAACAAATTGGCTGAAGAAATGCAATTTGCTCGGGTACGGAAGAAAAAGATTTTTTTTTACGATGTTATTTTAATCCCAAAAGGGCTGTGTATGCGCATTGCCTGAAGTATAAGATTTGTTCTTCAAATCAAAGCGAGGAGATTAATAGTTATCCCATTATGAAGGGTTGGTCGTGCAGAGGATTGCACGCTTTCATGTCATGATATCCCTGAGGAGTAGCCCATTTTCCACGTTCACACAAAGAAATATCAGGTGACACGTGACCACAAGACGAGCTGGAGACAATTGGTTTATTCTGTTAAACACAATGTTCGCCTTCGGGTCCAAACGAACTGCTGGAATGACAATATTGGAATGCATGATGGTTTTTCTTTTCAAAATGAGACGTCTGCCAATGAATACTATTTGCGATTGGCTGGATAGTTTCTATTAATAGCAGAGAATTCCTGAAACTGCATCAGGATGAGATACAGACCACAGAACAATGAGGCGGTGGGAGAATCTATTACTGAAGAATGAGTCAAACAAGTCTAATGATTATGCTTTAGTTTGGTACTGCCCACAGACTTTATTGGAGTTGATCGTATCATTTTTAATCGCAGTCTTCACTCGTAACGTCGGACATCCTTGCTATGTATACCAAACATAGTACTATCTCGACGCAACCTAGATCTCTAATAAGCATACTGGTGCCACATCAGACAATAAAAATCATCTGCTACTAACAGTGATTGTTAGTAAAAGAGATGCTATAGAAGTAGTTGTTTCATTTCATTTGAAATGGGATAATTCAATTGTGACGTCATTCTACACTGGTGCTTTGATGGGGAACACAACTTCTCCATTGACGTAGAACATTGAGGTAGAATAAACATAACTCAATACTTATTCAAAGAACAGCCAATAGGATTCTTTGATCATTGTTTTGAAGGCAGAATGGCAAAAATATTATTCGGCCGATCACAAATTAGTGATCAACCCCCCCCCCCGAAAAGGATTGTGGTTATAGTTAAGAATAATATAATTTTATCATTTACTTAGATGATATTACATGCTATTATTCAATTTTTTCAATTCAGTTAAAATATTAACCGATTTAAACATACCAAGCAGGAAGCAAATGGAGAAACTACTGCTCTACCTTATCTCCAGAACAACCACCATGGCGAGCAAACCCTTACAATTGGCCCCAAGTTCCCGGCGTCCCTTAAATGGGACAGGGGTGCGAAGAATCTCCGGGCTCAAAATGGTGTCCACTTTTAAAATTGCAACTTGGAATGTCAGAACTCTGTATGAAGCTGGCAAATTAAGAAATGCCACAAGAGAAATGAAGAGGCTGGGCATCCGGATTTTGGGAATTTGCGAGACAAGATGGCCAGGATCTGGAAAGTGTCAACAAGATAATATGACAATGTATTACTCTGGGAATGATGAGAACAAACATCGACATGGTGTAGCTGTAATAGTAGATGAAGAAATCAATAAATCAGTAATAAATTGGATTCCATTTTCTGAAAGGATAATGCTGTTACAACTTAAGAGAAACCCCGTTAACATAAATATCATCCAAGCTTATGCACCCACAGCTGACAAAAGTGAAGAAGATGTTGAAGAGTTTTATGAACACCTAAAAGAGATTAAAAACCTAACAAAGAAACATGATATAAACATAGTGATGGGTGACTTCAATGCAAAAGTGGGAAGAGGGGGTGATGGAGAAATTGTTGGCGAACATGGCTTAGGCACCAGAAATGACAGAGGAGATCGCCTAGTCCAATTCTGTCAGGAAGAAGATCTAACAATAGCAAATACCTGGTTTAAACTTCTACCCAGAAGACTGTACACTTGGAAATCGCCTCAAGATAACCAACATAATATTGTCAGAAATCAAATTGATTATATACTGATAAATAAAAGATTCCACAGTAGTATAAAGAGTGCAAAGACTTATCCTGGAGCAGATATCTCATCAGACCACAATCCCATAGTTGCAGAAGTACGTCTTAGATTAAAATCAGCTAAAAAATCACAAAAGAAGAAAAAGAAAATTGATGTAGAAAAACTGAAAGACCCGAACATAAATAAAAGTGCCAAGACACAGCTTAACCTGCGATTACAACAGATTAACATAGAAAAAAATAAAAGTGTGGAATCTCTTTGGAATAACTTAAAGAATGCCATCGTAACAACAAGTATTGAAGAAGTAGGTTATGTGAATAATATAAAACAACAGGAATGGATGACAGATGAGATTCTTTCTCTTATTGATACAAGAAGAATGTATAAAAACAAAGACCTAGCTAGGTATACAGAAACACATAACATCATCAAGAAAAAAATAAAAGAAGCCAAGGAAAATTGTATGAAAAATTTATGTACTGAAATTGAACTGCTTCAGAAACAACATGATAATTTCAATCTGTATAAGAAAATCAACGAAATTTCCGGAAAAATGAGGAAAAAGCAAATAGTGTCTCTAAGAGACGAAAATGGAAAAATCGTTCTAGAAGAAGAGAATAAAGCACAGATTTGGATAAAATATGTAACAGAACTTTTCAATGATACTAGACAGAAGCCTATAAATATAAAAGATAACATTCAAGGACCAGCAATCATGAAATGCGAAATAGAGAATGCTATACAAACAAGCAAAACAGGAAAAGCCAGTGGACCAGATGGTGTGCAAACAGAATTTTTAAAATTAATCGAACCAAATAACAGCAAACTTCTTGAAAAACTATTTAATAAAATATATGAAAGTGATGAATTTCCATCAGATTGGCTCAAATCTACATTTATCACTATCCCAAAGAAACCCAAAGCGAATTCCTGTGGTGACTTCCGACTTATTAGTCTAATGAGCCAAACATTAAAAATATTTTTGAAAGTAATTCAGAATCGCATTTATAGAAAAAGTGAAGAAACTCTAAGTGAAACACAATTCGGCTTTCGGAATGGTTTTGGTACTAGAGAGGCACTTTTCTGTACCCAAATATTGATACAAAAATGCATAGAAAAACAGAAATCTGTCTTTATGTGTTTCATAGATTTTGAAAAAGTATTTGACAAAGTCAGACGCACCAACTTAATAGAAATCCTTCAAGAAATAAGGCTAGACGAACAAGACATAAGACTAATAACAAATCTGTATTGGAATCAGTCAGCTACCGTTCAATTAGACAACATCTCGACGCTGAAATGCTACGTGTGGTCTATTCTGCTCTATGGAGTTGAAACATGGACATTGAAGGCGACAACCATCAAGAAAATCGAAGCCTTTGAGATGTGGCTATACAGAAGAATGCTAAAGATATCATGGACAGAAAAAATTACCAATGAAGATGTCTTAAAATCCATTGGCAAAGCTAAACATCTTGTACAAATAATCAAGAAACGAAAAACATCATACCTTGGCCACATCATGAGAAACAGCAAATACCAACTTCTACAAACTATTTTGGTAGGAAGAATTGATGGCAAAGGAACTAGAGGAAGAAAAAGAATATCATGGTTTGACAACATCAAGACGTGGACAGGAAAGAGCAGTGCACAACTGCTCAGATTAGCACAAGAGCTCAGTTTGTTCGCCAAGATGGTCGCTGACCTTCGATAGAAGATAGCACGATAAGAAGAAGAAGAAACATACCAAACCAACTTTTACAATCCATTCAAGAAATATATACAGGAAATAAAATAGCAGTTAAATCAGAACACATCTGAGAATGGAAAGATATATCAAGAGGAGTACGACAAGGATGTACCCTCTCACCTCTACTTTTCAATATATATATATATATATATATATTTCTATATATATATTAAATATTATAATTATATATATATATATATATATATATATATATATATATATATATATATATATATATATATATATATATATATATATATATATATATATATATATATATATATATATATATATATAATTATAATAATCTGGAAACAGCATAACCCATTTGGTATACAAATGACCCCGCAAATGAAGATAGATACACTACTATTTGCAGATGATCAAATAGTATCAGCTACATCAGAAGATGACTTACAAAGATCATTAAAATCATTAAATGATATCTCAAAGCAATATAATATGACAATATCCAAAGAAAAAACAAAAATAATGGCATTCAAAGGAGAAAACCCAATAAGAAGTAAAATAGTGATAGATGATAAAATACTAGAACAAGTAAACACTTTCAGATACTTGGGATGTGATCTATCATACGAAGAAGAAAAAGACATAGACACTAAAATATCAAACTTTTTCAAAGTAAATGGCATAATAAGAAATATATTTAAGCCATTCTTAGTACAAAAACACACTAGAATCAGACTATATAATGTCTTGTCAAAACCAACTCTACTATACGGAAGCGAAACATGAAAAGGAAAGATGAAAAACGAATTCAAACAGCAGAAATTAAGTTCCTCAAAAAAACAGCTGGATATACCAAGTGGGACCACAAAACAAATGAAGAAATCTTACAATCCCTGAAAATAAAACCGATTAATTACTACATAAGACGGTATAAACAAAAATGGCTAGAACATTTAAATCGAATGGACAACAGCAGACTACCAAAAATAGTATACAGATACAAAATAAGTAGAAAACGTCCACGCGCTTAGCCTAGTGGCCTTGCGCTTCGCAACGCCACTCCTGGCGAAGGAGTATCCTGGGTTCGATTCCCATCAACGACATGAGAAGCTCAAAGATCTTCCTCAGCCATAGCCAAGTTAGCTGGTCTTGGGCGTGGATAGTAGGGTTTTTACCCCAGTTCATCCTGGGGTTTTCATCCCTCAAAGCAGGCAAACCGGTCTGAGGACACATGGATTACAGTCAGGAATACTGACCCAGCCATAGATCTGATTCGTCAGCCTATGCCGGTTCCGGAGCATGGATAAAATTTGGGGGGACTAGATGGTATCGTGAACTCCAGTATAAAGTGAAAAAAAAAAAAAAAAGAAATGGAAAAGACAATTGCCAGTTATCTGTTACAGATGTCTTTAAATCCAGGAATTTTTTCATTCTACTACAAGCATTGTTTCAAGCAAAAAAAAATAGCCTTTCTTTCGTGTTTTCAACAAACAAAATAAGTATTTTTTTCAAGTATCAGACTCGTATACTACTAAGTAAATTTTCTTCTCAATAAACCAATCTCGTATGAAGAGAAAAGTAGATTTATATCAGTGCTGGCAGTTATACGCACGATTCTTTCTAGCAACAGACGTTGGGTTCTCAGGGCCTGACGGATGGTGCATCGCATGCGAAACAAAAGATCGGTAGAGGGAGGAACTTGTTGTTTCCTCAGAAACATCTGTTTTTTCCAAGGAAGGAGAAAATAAATTCGCTTTTTTATAAAAAAAAATCAAAGGTGACCTTGGGGATGTTTTTATTGCGGACATAGACGAACAATTAGAAACTCAATAACCAACATTTTACGGATTTATAAAGGACTTATGGATGTCTGATAGCTGAGAATTATTTAACGTTAAGACGTTTTTTTTTTCCTTATTTATAGGAACTTTGTTTTTAAATGTGCTTAGAATTTTGTCTTTTATCAATAGCGCCATTACCATCGATGAAATATTATCTTTCAAATTTTCTCTTGAAGTTGCTGTCACACGCTCTACCGTCTTATCATTCTTTTTTTTTTTAAAAAAAGCACGCGAAAAACATCTACGTACGTCTGTTCTATTAGGCATTCCTTCTCCATTATCAGCGAATGGATGTGTTTGTATCCCACCTTAAAAAATGGCCAGAAATCCTTCTGTCAACAGAGCAAAAACTACACTCCCATCAGAAACTTTGCCATTATAAAAGAAAACTCGCTTAGCACAGCAAAAAAAAAAAAAAAAAAAAAAAAAAAAACATAAAGTAACCTTAGGCGGTACGTAGACACGAAATATTTTAAATGCAGAAAAACTGGATTTTCATACACTGCATGCAGCTGCGATAAAAATATTCCAAGTACTTGAACCAAAGGGAAAAATAACCAAATCAAGTGTCGTTATGGTTACTAATTGTTCGGATAAACAATTGAAAACAAACCTGCGTCGAAGAGCAAACTATTCGTGCGTTGCCATAGAAACGGACATGTTTATCGCAAGTCTGTAAATAACCTAAATCTAATCTTTAGCCACGTAATTGCAATATCAGGACATTATCTAATATTCTAGTTACTTGTGCTTTAATTTAAAAAAAAAAAAACAATCGTTTGTGTAATTATGTAATTAGAATTTCTAATAAGCGTGATGACTCTTTTTTATGTAAGTCTGGATAGTTGAAAGTATGAGACTTTAATGTTGTGGTATTAGCAAGCGAGAAACATTCATTTGCTTTAATTGTAGTCTTTCGTTTGAGGACTTAGCTAGCATCTTTATTCTTAGTAGGTGGGTTGAATTTCGGAACAATCCTTTAGGGTTTTTTCTTCTCCCCCCCCCCCTCCCAGAAATGCATTGTGTTTACTGGAGAGCAGTTCAGAGAATAAACCGAACTGGCTACCAGTTGAATACTGTAGTTAGTATCAAGTTTGTCCGCTAGGAGTTGGCAGCGTAGAATCTTCTGTATCATTTATTTCGAAGTTGTAACTGGCGTTATTGAAAAATAATACCTGTGTGGGGGGGGAGATCTGCGATTTCCACTCCAACAAGAAACAGTCGACTCTAAAGAAGAATGCGCGTGGTTCGTTTCAAATTGGCAAAAACCACCACAGAAACCTTCGCGATATTAAAACTTTTTTTGGAGAGAAAGTGGTCAGCAAAACCTCCAACTTCTTGTTTTCTTTCTTTCAACTGAGGTGATATCGCCTCACCTAACTTTACCTCAACTATTTCATTTGCCGATACACTCACGTTGACAAGTGAAATAAATAAAAATCCAAGGAAATAGATGCGTTAGTTTCCCCAAGTTGTATTGCAGTCTGTTTGGACATATCAGTTGGATTTCGTCAACGTACTTCGACTCGAGATCTGAATACGCCCAATAGACTTCAATACATATTTCAATCTATGGTCTGTCAATCAAATTACCGAGGCATTACATTCAACTGAGTTCTTTTTCTAAAATAAGGTCTTTCAGTTATAGCGACCATTGGGGGATCACAGCATCTAGATCCACAGCATCTCCATCTACCTCATTACTTACATCACCCACCTCTGCCGTGGAAAGGTTAGGAGAAACCTGCACGTTGAATTTGACATTTCGAAAGCATTTGTTGGGAATATGACATTCAAGACTTCCTCCTCTGGTAACTGGATTGTTGAATTCTCTCGTTTTTATTTGCTCTCACGGCGGTGGATTTTCTTTTCATGAAAGAATGTCTCATGACTCTGATCTCTTAAATGTCCACTTTCTTTTAGGCGTTGTGAATGCGAAATGTTCCACACGTCTTGTAGATTTAGTAACAAGGGTGAGTTAAGAATTAGATCATTTGTTTTGTCTCCTACTCTACAGATTAATCGTGGTAGCACATTTTTCAAATTACTTCAGTCATTTCCTTCAATAAGCAAGACGTTGGGATCACTCAGAGTTGGAAATCAAATTTATTCCAGTTAAACACCTTGACAAACATCGATATCCACAATGGGAATGAACTACTCGTTTGAATCTATGAAACTGTCCACCTGGACAACCAAACCAACAAATATCCCAAAACCACAACGTTCTCTTGTCTGTGGTTTTACTAATGATATTCGCTCCATTTCTCCCAAGATCGTTCTTTTTCTACAATCAATGCATCAAACGCTAGTTTTCATAGCATTCTTCAATGGGATGATTTTAAGGTCATCCCATTAAAAAATTGACTTCCTTTCCCCTCATCCCATTGTTTTTCAACTGGCTGTCTAATAACATCCAACTAATCCGAAATCTGTCCAACCTCAATATACCATTCTTACATGTGGGATCGGAGTGTTCCAAAACCTCCTAAACATTCTTGATGTTGTTCAAAACAACAATATTTTCGATTAATAAATCTTCTCTCACAGGCTCCCCTCGACCGCTGTTTCGTAAATAATGTGTTTCAACTTTATATCTTATCTACAGGTGCTTTTAATGGTTCTATTCCAGAGAATTGACATCTGTGGCTTCTTCCCTTCCTATTCTATTAAGCCTCCGATAACATGATCGGTAGCAGATGTCCAACATCCATTTACACACCGACTGCAAGTCCTCTGAATCTGCTACTGTTCCGTCTCTTTTTTCAATCAATCTGTTTCAAGTGTTTACTAACAATTATAAACTGCAAGTGTTCAAAAGAATAATAATCAATGCTCTTCTTCCATTGCTTCCCTTTCCCATACAACGCATTAATGTGGTTACCGAAATCTCCCGTGCATGGAAATGATAAAAAAATAATAATAAATAAAATATGAGGAATAAAAATATAGAAATCCTTCTGACACTTTCAACAACAAGGGGAGTGTGAACGTACTGTGATATAAATATAAATAGCGAGGACGTGGAAGGGAGGGATAAAAAAGCATTCAATATCGTATGCAAATTATATAGATTATTCATGTTTTAGGGAAGTTTTCACATAATTATCGTCTACAGAAGCTATATTAATAAGAAAAAGGTGTATTAGCAAGCATATAAATCTAAATGAAATTATTTAAAAATAAATATATATTTTATAAATTTCATAAAATAATATATATTTATATAATAAAGTATATAATATAGTAAAATATCTTAAATTATATAGATATTATATCCAGAAACGTTTGAAAGCGCACCTCGCAACTGCAATGAACTTGTTGTTAACGCATGCGTAGAAGTCGCTAATTCAAAAAATCGCTACTCCACAGTGGAAGTGAAGTAGCGATAGAATATGAATATAATAGGAATTAATCTTTTTTTCTTCTTAATTTCAATAAGACACAAGAACTGATTAAAGTGCTTGGTAAATCTTGGCAGCAGCAATGAGATTCGTAATTAATTTTTTTCCCCCTAAGAATGCGCTTCATAGTTGCTAGTTCTGCTGTGCAAGGAGGGCATCATTTTCCACCCTCCCTTACATAAATGGCAGTAACTTTCAGACAGCAACCCTGACATCGTAGATTACTATCACGTGATCATTTCATTGCTGATGTCTCTCAAAGCGTGTTCCGAGGTTGACACTAGATTGGATGTGTCTTGTGGTAGATTTTTGCTGCCCTGTAGATCATCAAAGGGTTTTTTTTTTTTTTTTTTTTTTTAAGAAGAAAAAAAATGTACGCATGCTCTGTTTCAACCGCTTGCTGATATAGAGGCCATCTTCGCTCTTTCTCTCTACTTTTCTTACACTCTTGTCAATAAACCACAGTCCGGATAATGGTCGACATGTTTACAATGGAAAGTTATCGCATCCATGAAATATCAAAGAAACGATGGCTAGGATGCTCGAGCTCTCTACTGAGAGGTCACGTTCGCCTTTGTTGTCAGGAGGACACTTTTTTTTGCGTAGTGTCTTTCAAACATTAGACACAATTGTCCAATTAAGTGTAACTTAGAACATATCTCTAACTGTTGTTACATAGCTTTACAAGTAGATCTGAGGTTTCTGGTACAATACGTCCACTATTTTATGATGTACTGCGGTGGATGACTTCAAATTACCGACTAATAAATCTTTGTAAAGAAAATTATCATCATCATCAGAATATTACAAATATCTTCTTAACAGAGGTGTCTGTGTGTTTCTGTAAGCTACTTTAATTAAATAAATTTGTCAAAATTGAATAAACGAGCCTCAGGTAAAATTACCTCACATAAGTATTGTCTATAAAAGCTATATTAATAAGCAAAAGGTGTATTAACAAACATGTAAATATAAATTAAATTATTTAAAATCAAATATATATTTAATAAATTTTATAAAATAATATATGTTTATATAATAAAGTATATAGATATAGTAAAATATCTTAAATTATTAGAGATATTATTTTTTCCAGATAGTACTTAAAAAAATTATTGGAAATGTATTTTACATTATTAGCCTCTGCTTTACTAACTGGAACACTAATACATTTTGAAAAATTATGGAGACAACTACCGTGTTATAAAGTAAAACTTTAGTTTAATATAAACCAAAATCAACACTCGACGTTTCGACCTTCATAAAAAGGTCATCCTCTGGAGCATATACAAGATATACAAGAAACAAGCTGCACTACAATCTATATCTATATGGTTTGCTAAAGTTACTGACCAACCGTTACTACAATAATTGGCCTGACCTCTGGTGAAAAAAACAACAACTAAGAGTTGGGCTGCAGAGCAACAAGTTTATATATTAAAAAAATGTGATTATACATATAAATTTCAACCAGTTGGTATGGAATAGTTTCCTAAAGTATGCTAGATACTAAGTGGGCTGAATATGTGCCATCCAAATTATTGGAATTTTTATGCCACCATTATTGATGAGATTAGGGTGGTTAGTCAGAATTTCACAGGCTTGTTTAAATTTTCTTTCATACAAGGTTTTTGTATGAAAGAAAGGGTGTTGAGATCGTGATCTGAGAGGCCTGCTTCATCAAAATTGTTATATTTAATGTGTCTTTTGTGTTCATTTTTACGTATAGGGATTGTACATCCAGTTTCACCAATATAAAGTAAGTTACAGGTGCAGTAGATGCAATAAACTCCAGGATGTATCAACGGGAGGAGAGGATCCTTAGAGGAGTTGAATTTTTTTAAAAAATTTTATAGATGATTTAAAAGTGGCATTAAGATTATAATGATGTAGGATTCTATAGATGTTTTCTGATAACCCTTCTTTAATGTATGGGATAGCTATGGTCTTACAGTAATCTATATTCTTTTTTTGATGAAGTTTTATGAAGAACTTTATTAATAGTATTTTTGTTATAGCCATTATTTATAAATGTGTTGCTAAGAATTTTTAATTATTGTTTAAGAGCTTGTTGATTAGATCAAATTGTTATAGCTCTGTTTTTAAGGGTGTTAATGACTCCAAATTTTTGCGAAGGGTGGTGATATGAGTTATCATGTATATATTGGCCAGTATAGTTCGCTCATCGTTTGTAGGTCTCTCTTTGGCATTTTGCCAAGAATAGTCGATTTATGCTGAAGGGGAGAAAGAAATGAAGGATGTACGAATTGGTCGCCAACATGCGAAATCACGTGCTTTCTTGTCTGTCGCTGTACTAGCTTGATTTTTGTTGTCGCATTTTTGCATTATTTTTTATTATTAATTTGTATGATGGATCCAGTACAGTCAACAAGTTCTGTTGTTAAACGTTTCAGTAGCTCTTGTAAAAGAATATTGAATAATGTGCTGACATTCTGCGAAAAAGAATCATCAGAAGGCCCACTTCTTGTTCCCCTTTCTCAAGTCATAAAAGGTATAACTGTGCAATTGCGGGCGTATCGGGGTCGACTGTTAAAAGAATTCGTAGGGAATCAAAAGGTGAAGGTAAGCCAAAATTTAAATCTCCTAAAAAAAGCGCCAGAGTAAAGAAAACTATCGAAACCGTAGCTTTGAATGATTTTGATATAGACGTTATAAGAACCATTCACGAAGTTTACGTGGTCGAGAAAAGAGTGCCAACTGTTCCGAAATTGATTCCTGTGCTTAAAGAAAAAATTAATTTTCTTTGGAAAAGAGACACTTTAAGGAAAATACTTCATGAAATCGGATTTTGCTTTAAAAAGTCCCAGAATAAAAGGAAACTTATCATGGAGCGAAGTGACATTGCTTTATCTAGAACGCAGTATTTGAGAGCAATAAGACGTTTCTGGGAGGAGAAAAAACCGATTGTATATCTAGATGAAACTTGGATTGATAGTAATTTAACTTATGGAAAATGTTGGCAGTCTAAAGGGGAATGTGGAGTGCTACAAACCGGAAATGCCTGGCGGCGCATAATAATTTTGTGTGCGGGTGGAGAGATGGGTTTTTACCGAATTCAAACTTACTATGCAAAGCCAATTCAACTACTGGAGATTACCATGGGCAAATGAATTCTACGATCTTCGAAAAGTGGGCAGAAGAAAAACTGATTCCGAACCTTCCTAAAAATGCTGTTGTTATAATTGATAACGCTTCATATCACTCTATTCGATTAAACAAAGTTCCAAATTGGTCTAATAAGAAGCAAGTTCTTATGGATTGGCTCTCTGCAAATAACATTTCTCATTCCCCAGATATGCGAAAAATTGAATTGCTTAATTTGGTCAAAAGAAACTCGCCCACAACTAAACTATTTAAATTCGACACGATGCTCAAAGAGCATGGATTTCTAGCTTTGAGGCTATCACCATATCATTGCGATATTAATACTATTGAGTATGTTTGGGCAGAAGTGAAAAGTTTCATTCGCCATCGCAACGTAACTGGAGATATTGACATGTCGAAACTTTTTAAGCTTTCAGAACAGGCGATTGAAAGTATTACAGTTCAAAACTGGGGAAAATATTGCTTTCATGTCACCTCATTGGAAAATATGTATTAGGATAGAGACGGAATTATCCAAGAATTATGCGAACCTTTGGTGATCAGTTTAAGTGAAAGTGATGGCGATTCGGTCACCGATTCAGATGACTATGAAGATTAAAAGGATTTGATAATGGTATATTTTTTCCAACCTTTTTTTTTTGCATGGGTTTGTTAAAAGAGTTACAACAAGTCATAAATAATTAATCGGATTAGGACATTAAAGCGTCTCAGTTCTCTCAACTTAGAATATCTAAGTTCATTTGAAAAAATTTCTGTTTTTCTGTATAATTATTTTTATTTTATAGAAAACTTTCTTAAAAATAAACTTAGTTAAATTTTTGTTTTATGCTATACCTTTTTTAATTTTGTTAACACTCTACGTACATTTTTCCAACTGTTATACAAGCAAAATAGTTACACTTTAAAAACAGCAATGTTCGTAAAAGAAAAGCTAAATTTTCCGACCTGTAATAATAAACAAACTCATCCCAGAAGACAGATTGATTGCCCTATTATCGGAATGGATTCTCCTTTTTCTGACATGCGCAGAAGGGTCGAGGGATCTCTAATCGGTGGGCGAACTATATACGTCGGTTTGCGGTAAACCGTGAAGGATAGACTGCCTAAGGGAAGACGTGTGACCAGTGTATCTAGAAACGGGAGCGAGTTCTGATTTTCAATTTCGATAGTAAATTGTACGCTTTCATAGTGTTTGTTCGGGTGGCTAAGAAATGGGTTTAAAGTTTGTTGACCGTGTGGCCTGATACCGAAAACATCGTCAACGTATCTAAGCCATATTGTAGATTTTAGAGTAAAGGAATCAAGAGCACTTTGCTCAAAAGCTTCCATATAAAAGTTAGCAATGGGGGGGGGGGGGTAATGGTGAGTCCATGGCCGTACCTTCGTTTTGTAGGTAAAATTTATTTTGTCACACGAAGTAACCGGAACGTAGTACGTGGACAAATGGGCCGTAATGTCGGGCAGGAAATTTATTCTGTAGGAGAAGGATTGTGTCACTGATTATGAATTACGATGTCAAACAATTAAAAAAAAAAACATAAATCTATCTTAATTATTACCAGGTGCTCAAGAGGTAAAGAGATAGTCCGATCTCACCACAACGAAAACAAACATCTTCAAACTGGAGGGGTAGCATTTATTAATTTTTAACTTAATGCTGCCAAAAAAAAGATGTGTTTTTTTTGATGATTTAATTGATGACCAACCACGGAATTCACAACTATTAAGAGTTCATTACCGGAAAGACATTTCCGGAAAGATAAAATATACGCGTCTTAAACATCGCAATATTTCTTAATTTGTAATCTAAGAATAAGAAAGAAAAAAAGGTGTCTCTGATTCGTACTAAATTTTTTTCTGTTATTATCTAATAATAAGAAAAAAAAAACAAATAAGTATATTTAGTATTATTAATATGTTATTATTATTATCATTATTAAATAAAGAAATTCACATAAAATCTTATTCTGTAAATTTAGTCTTATTAACTTTTATGACTTATTTTAGGAAATCAGGTAAGAAAGAAATTGGGTACAGATGAGTCCTTGGGGTGCGAAAGCCTAGGTTCGAATCCTGTCTATGACGTAAAGTGTTTTTGTTTTAATCAGATGGCGCTAATCAATTAATTAATTACATGAAAATAAAAAGTTTAAAAAAAAATAAGGAGAAAGAGAGCTTTGAAGTACAGTAATGTGATGGAAAAGTCCTGCAAACGTCTTACAGTTACATTAGAAACGGAATTCAAAGTGGTAGTGACATGCAGCACAATTCAAAAAAAATAAACAAAAATAAAAACTGCTGGACTGAGTCCAATCTGATAAGAGTTCAATCCGTTAAAAATCCACCGACAGTTTCTCCGAAGCGATATCAAAAATAAATCTTAGCCACAAACTTTAAGTAGCGATGAGCACTTCTTTAGAATCAAAAAAAGGTATTCTACAGTTATATAGAATACCCCCCCCCCCCCAAAAAAAAAGGAAAAAAAACGTCGAAGTTAGCCCACGATCCATCCCAAATAGTAGTTCGGCTTATAAGTAGATCCACCAACAGATAGCTTTATAAAAGTTAGTAAGCTGAAAGAGGGGAAAAAACTGACGCTAGAGGGAACTGAAGGTGTCTTACGACAACTCATCATCCTTGCTCTTCGACTGTTTAACCCCCTTTTACCAGAAGCTGCACTACCTGATAAGAAAAATACAAGTAAAAAGAATAAAAAAAAAATTGACCATTTTCTGCGGAAAATGATGTCAAATATTCCTGAAAAGACACACAACGCAAGACTAACACACCTTACATACTTACAATTACATGCTGAAGAATTTCCAGCAGTAAACGAAAATAGATCACTACAAATTTTGCTGCAATTTTATTCGTGATTATTTCATCGCTTTTGGACAAATTTCGGTCACGTGCACAATCTGAAAATATCTAAATGAAGAATTTCTAAATGTAGGTATTATAAAAATGGACTGGATCCATTTTACAATAACATTTTTAGGAAATAATAGGAATAATTTTCCCCCTCCAGATGGCAATCTCCGTTTCTTAAGTACACCGGGTTTCTATATATCAACCTATAGTACATTAGTACCGTGTATGGGTTGGGAAAGAAGATACTTGTTTACATTAGATTTGAATGACTGTAGATTGTATTTCCTAGGGAACGCATCAAGGGGAAGGCTGTTCCATAGTATAACAGTTGCAGGGATGAAGGAGGAGAAGAAGAAACTTGTTCTTGGGTTTGAAGGTGCACTGTGTACGGATGTTGAACAGAGCTGCAAGTGTGTTCCAACGAGCTTAGTACTAAGTAGAGAAATTATTGGGGTTGTTTCAGATGAGCATTTCCCATGGAAATATTTGTAGAATATGCATGCTGCAGAAACCAAACGTCTGTGTGAAAGTGAGAGGGAGGGAGTTGATAAGAGATAATCATTAATAAGTCTAATTGCTCTCCTCTGCATTGAGTCAAGCATTTCGAGGGAGCTTTTAGGGGCCCGACCACCATATGTGGGAGCAGTATTCGACCGGTTACTAATATTAAATTAGCACTCGAGTTTAATGTACTTGAATCAAATTAAATATTTCAAACTAACACAAAATGCAATTGGTATACGAAGAAAAGATGCCTGAGGAAATAATTTAAGAGATTTGCTAAATAAAACAGTATTAAAAGGTTTAGTAGAAACAAACGAATATCCACAAAACAAAATAAAGCGAAGAGATAGTGGATTCCGATAAAAGAGAAAAGCTGGTATGATGCTATGAAACCACAGCTTCCTGAAAGCAGTTAGCAAATGGATTTAACCAGCACTTCGTTGACTTCATTACAGAGCTAGAGAAAAAGTCTCCTACAAGCAACACTCCATGATGAGCACAGGAAAATGGAACTCTGTGATTGTAACCATAACAGAAGAGGAAAGTAACATGAACCATCTCCTAAATAAATGACATTAATATACAAAACTCTATGAAAAAACAATATATTAGCATACGCAATACGAACGTAAGAACTTTGTGCAAAGTATAAAGATTTATTCAAGAAAAAATAAATCTCTTTCTCTCTCTCTGTGCGTGTGTGTGTGCGCGCGCGCGCTAAGATACAACCCAGAATGCTTTAACTTCAGTTGCTGTTTACATTGTGCTCATTACTTATGAATCGTTAGCTTCTCTTATAATAATTAGTAAAATTGAAATATGCGCCACGGTACCCAATTCCATTTTAATTGTGAAACCACCCCTTAAAATAGACATTCCTTAGCGCAGTCGGTATGGACCATTCCATTGGGTTGTAAAGATATTAGTTGGAAGGCCGTCTAGGATGTGAAAAGACATTATAAGTTTTTCAAATGAAACTGAGTTACCTGATCTCATAGGGATGGCGATGTTTTCACAAAAAAAAAAAAGGCAAACCGGCCTAAAATCACCATTTAATAGACATAATAAACAGGCTTATAACTTCAGTCATGACTATTGTTTCAAAAACAACAATTAACCCGTATATTAATTGATATTTAAAATTAAGAATAAATAATCTTAATAGTCATTAATAAAAAAAAATGTCAACTTATTCAACAATTTTATAACTAATATAATTCAATAAATATTTTTTTTTGTGAAATTCTGTTATTTTTAAGCTTTTCACATTTATTTTTACAAAGGATGTAAAATGGAAAAACAAAGATCCGATTCTCTCTCTCTCTCTCTCACACACACACGCACACACACACACACACACGCACACACACAAATGATGCCCATATATCCTATATTATTTTAACATTATACGGGCACCATTTGTGTGTGTGTGTGTGTGTGTGTGTGTGTGTGTGTGTGTGTGTGTGACACACAGAGAGAGAAATGCGATGATTCTAAAGATGAGTTTCTCTGCTTTATTTCTTCAGGCTTGTTCACCCTTCTGTAAAAGATCCGTATGCCACTCTCTTGAGAGATTAGAAGGTAGGCCTTACTAAATCCGAGGCAATCTAAGAGGTCACAACGGTACCGAAGCAAACAGCCCGAAGCTCTTAATGGTAGAAAACAACTTCACCCTCAGGGAATTGCTTTAAAAGCAGTTGCTCGAGACCATCGAAGGGGCATATACGAAGGCCTTTTCTTAAAGCATTGCAACAAGTAGTAAAAAAAAAAAAACACCAAAACAAAATCGCAATATTTTTGTACACCGATGACGACAGCGTAAAAAAGTCACAGTTCTTGACAAACGATGAGGAACAGAACATTAGTAGTTAACAGAATGAACTAAGTAATGTTTCTTAAAAACTTTCTTAATCATACGCAATATTTCAAAATAATCAAAAAACCCTAAATGAGAATCGGATACTTGGCTATAACATCAAACGACTCCACGTGGCATCTCGCACGCGCTGTTCCGCTCAGTTCATCCATATGCAAATAGAAATGAAACCCTTCTAGAGGAATAATTAACGAAGAACAAAAAAAAGAAAGAAAAAAAAAAGGAAATGAGTATAAAAAGCCTTCGTCGATGAGACTGTATCCATTACTCATCAAAGTAATGACTCCTGTTGAAAACAACATGGAAAAAAGTACGTGCTGTTACCGTGGTAACCGGAAAAAAAAACTGAGTGTTTAGCAAACAGGAGTAAATGTTCTATTTATTTGCATAATTTGAGACATCAGCTTAAAAGGTTGCTCACTATAGCTGGAGAAAATCATAAATAGTTTCTGTAGGCGAATTACTGAGAATATCTCCGAGATCTCCGGTTTCATAATTTGCGTAGAAATTTTCTTTGATCAAATTAAAGTGTGGCCATTTGGAAGTTCTACAAGAACCCTTTTGGACCTGAACCTTTTAATTGAATGTAAAAGTTAGCAATTCGCGCTGTTTTGATGAAGACAAACTGATGATGCCTTTGATAAGAAGAACAAATGAGCAGGGCAACTGCTCCCCGGCAGCTGTCCTCATCCAGATGAGACGGAGTTCTCATAGCAGAGTACACAACCAATCGGAGAGAACGAAGGAATTAACATGCATTTGTAATCACGATCGTTATCCCCTCCATGCAAAATGCAAACTTCATTTACGGTGTGACGGTGATCAGGGGCGAAGTTCGGCTCTTATTACGAGGTAGGCAAGATAACATGTTTCTTGATAAACGGACTGCTATTAACTCAGCTGTAATTGCAATCTAATGATGATGTTTCTTATTACTAATGGCCAGTTAGCTGCTCAGAACACAAGACGATGTCCACCAATTCATGTTGCAGTTACGATACTCCTCGTGATAGCGATCCACACACTATTGACGGAGTTTTTTCGTTTAGCGTTCACGACATATTGATGCATTCTTTCTCTCTGTTTGTTATTTTCCTTCCAGTTTTTTTTTTTTTACTCGTGTGTTTACCTGTCTTATTTTTCATTATTCTTGAAATTGAGTTTAGCTTGCGCCTCAAAGTGCTTCCCAAATATTTGAGACGCAAGTTGAATTCAATTCAGGGATCTTTGTAAAGAGAAGAGAGCTTTGTAAATAGAAGAGAGATTTTTTTCGCTAATGAGCTAAAGCCGGTTCGTTCTTGACTATGTAACCTAGACAACCTCAACCTATTGTTGTCATGGAAATACGGAATGATTATGTTATATCAAATTATCGTATTTAGTCAGGAAAAAAATTACTTATCATATAAAAAATAGCCGTTCGTCATAGTTTCTCTCTCTCTCTTGTTTTTATTTACTTCTTTTTTCTTCTCTTTATATATTTTTCTAATTTTTTGGCTTTTCTTTTATTTTTTTCGTTTTTCTCACGCTTTTTCTTGGTACATAAGCAGCTTATGATACGAAAGAGAGAGCGATAGAAACACATAACTATCTTTTCCTTATGTGCAGGACCCTTCTCTCTCTCTCTCTCTCTCTCTCTCTCTCTCTCTCTCTCTCTCTCTGCGAACATATTACTTGCATTCCGTTTTTATGGGACAATGACATTCTTTTGAGTGGCTATGCGTTTAAGGCAACATTCGACTAGACTTTGCATCCTTCTTGACAACGAAGATAGCGAAACTTGAAAGCAGTATTTTAATAGAAGTTTGTAATGGAAAAAAAATCCTTTCAGACATTTTAAAATTCCATTTCGTTGGCATTCCCATCTTTATGAAAGTAAACAGTAGAATAGCTTTTCGTATCCTACAAAATCCTCAGTCATATCTGTAACTTGAATATCTAGAGGAGGGTTTTCTTTTCTTTTTTGTTAGATTTGAATTTTGTGTGGAGGTGCCGAAAAACAGCTACTTTTCTAGAACTGTTGAATGTATTGGAGTTTACTGTCTTAATTTGAAATATCTTAAAATGGAAGAACATTTTATAACATGCGATAAATGAAACATTATAAATGAATGATTTGTTACTGAAAGTAACAAATGTAGTGAATAATAATAGACACTAAATTAGGTTGAAATCAATAATAGTAAAGGGAAAAAATAAACAGGTTTAGCAACAATGGGAAAGGGGAAAATAATCAGATTCAGCAACAATGGAAAATGGGGGAATAAACAGATTCAGCAACAATGGGAAAGCGGGAAAATAAACAGATTCAGCAACAGTGGGAAAGGGAAAAAATAATCAGATTCAGCAACAATGGCAAAGCGGGAAAATAAACAGATTCAGCAACAATGGGAAAGGGGAAAATAAACAAATTCAGCAACAATGGGAAAGGGGAAAAATAATCAGATTCAGCAACAATGGGAAAGCGGGAAAATAAACAGATTCAGCAACAATGGGAAAGGGGAAAATAAACAAATTCAGCAACAATGGGAAAGGGGAAAAATAATCAGATTCAGCAACAATGGAAAATGGGGGAATAAACAGATTCAGCAACAATGGGAAATGGGAAAAATAATCAGATTCAGCAACAATGGGAAAGGGGAAAAATAATCAGATTCAGCAACAATGGAAAATGGGGGAATAAACAGATTCAGCAACAATGGGAAATGGGAAAAATAATCAGATTCAGCAACAATTGAAAATGGGGGAATAAACAGATTCAGCAACAATGGGAAAGGAAACAAATAAATGAATTCAACAACAACGATAAGACTAACAAAGAAAAAAACAGTAAAATTAAAAGTTAACCTAAAATAAAAAGACTAATAATGAATTGTCAAAGTCTGTGTGGCTTCTGTTACTTCTGCCATTTGGTCAAAAAGTATAAACTACATTATAATCCAAACAACTTATTTTTCTACTGGCTCTCCAAAACTGACTTCTCTTTGGCATCCAAACAGATACCTCCCCCCATTTACCAGTCGGTAAGACTAACCGTAAACAAGTTTATCAAATTAATCTCATTTGCCACCAGGTCGAATCTTTAGCATCGCCACTAAACTAATCAGACAGCAGAAATTACCATCAAACATTTGTAACGATTGCAATCTTCTGTTCTTTCCTTTCTTTAATCTCGCTAATTGATAACGATAGAGTATGTCCAACGTTGTAGTTGTTTACAACCATAAATTCGCCGTAATAGCATTAACGTTACCTGCCTAGGATGCCGATCTCAGTTGGTAAACCCAATGCATCAGCATTAAAGTTTGTGCGTGGGTAATTCTTGGCGTAGACGCAGGTGTGCTAACCGTGGTCACTGTCTGTAGTTTGTTTGGGTGATCTGAAACGCTTAATTAGTCTAAAACCGTTAATTGGCTGTTAGTAAATTTAGATAAGTAGACACTGCTTTCCATGATGTTGTTGGATTGCCAATTCTTGTTGTTAATGCTAGGAAGTATTTGAAGAAAAGCTATTGATGTCTTTGAGGTATAAAATTAAGCACTTTCAGTGGCTTTAGTTGATTTGATTTAATCCAACCATCCAGCAGACGATAGCAACACCTAAACCGTTACCTTGACAACAGCAACAATGTAATATCAATTATTATAATTTTTATTTCCATTTCGATACTGAACGAGTGTGAGGTGGATCGGGTGCTCGTATTTTTCTCTCATAAACGAACATATTTATTCAATAAGATCTGGAATCATAAATAATTCTACGCTCTTGAAAGTGAATACCCAAATACCTTAGTTCTATCTGTTCCCAAGCAACTCTACCTGAAATAGCTCCAATAACTCCGCAGAATCTCTTGTAAGCCCTCAAATGGTCACAAAAATCCACGGAGATCTTTTGAGTAAGCTCAAAAGTACAGAAAACCCAAGCGACTTATACTGGGAGTAGGAATAATTTAAATTCGGTTGGCAACGGAGGTATTGAATTTCTGAGGTGGCTTAACGTGCCTTCTACAGAATAGCTCTTCTTAAGCCGCCCGAAGCTAGTTAAAATGGAGTCGCCGTGCTCCTGTGGTTATAAGCGCTACTTCTTGTGTTTCACACTCGCACGGATCCAATTTGCAAACCCATTACGAGTGTCTCCAAAGAAGAGGCATCAATCTTTTGCAACATCACTTTAGAGATCTGCAGTGACAAGACGAGGTATGCTTGGACTCTATGTTAGGGAGATTAGGAGATCCGCAGAGACCTACTCCATTTACTTCGAAGACAGCTACGTGCAAATACAGTGCTCAATTTTAATCCCTTATTTTTCTCCCTTAAGAATACGCAAAGAATGGCTAAAGATAGAATAAGTATTAGGAGAGAGAGAGAGAGAGAGAGAGAAAGAGGATCATGGCATTCTTTGTTGTGCGTGACATTTCCTTGTTTGCGGCTAGCTAAAACCGTTTCTGAAGTATGCAAAGTACTTCGGTTTTCTTTTCCGTTAGAGATACTTATTCTTTAGGCACTTAAGTCTAATTGTATCTTGAACGCTTAATATGAACAACGTAAGAAATCTCAAAACTGTCCGAAATTTTTGATTGTGACTGATTTGAATATTATTGATTTAAATGTATTATCTTTTGAAATGAAAATTTTCACGTCATATTAGAAGAAATATATTCAGTTTGTTACCTTACAAGCTTACATAAAATTATATTTTTCAAGGAGGCCTAAATTTATTGTTTTCGAAGTGATCTGTAATTACGAAATTTAACGTGTCCTTTCTCAATATTATTCAATTCAAGATGACTTTTCTTCATATTATGTCTTTCAGAGTTATCCGAAATCGTACGTTCAAGGTGACCTTTCTTCATTTGTACCTTTCGAGGTGACCTTTCCTCTATTTATACATTTCAAGGTGACCTTCTTCCTTTATATCTTTCAAGAAGGTGATCTTTCTTCATTTGTACCTTTCAAGATGACCATCTTAATTTATATGTTTTGAATTGACCTTTCTTCATTTGTACCTTTCAAGGTAACCTATTAATTTGTACCTTTCAATGTAACATTCTTCCTTTCTTCATTTGTACCTTTTGAGATGACCTTCTTCATTTATATCTTTCAAAGTGACCTTTCTTCATTTGTACCTTTCAAGGCGACCATTCTTCATTTATACCTTTCAAGGTGACCTTTCTTCATTTGTACCTTTCAAGGTAACCCATTAATTTGTACCTTTCAATGTAACATTCTTCCTTTCTTCATTTGTACCTTTTGAGATGACCTTCTTCATTTATATCTTTCAAAGTGACCTTTCTTCATTTGTACGTTTCAAGGCGACCATTCTTCATTTGTACCTTTCAAGGCGATCTTTCTTCATTTATACATTTCAAGGTGACCTTCTTCGTTTGTACCTTTCAAGGTAATTTTTTTTTCATTTATACCCTTTGAAGGTGACCTTTAATTTGTACCTTTCAAGGTCATCATTTTCTAATAAATTTTGAGATGAATGTTCATGAAAAATCACTTTATTTGCCTTTAATTACACAGTACATAACCCTGAAAGATATTTCAATTTAGGGAATAATACTCCCAGCAATAGCACACGATAATCTTAATGCAGTTAATATTTATAAACCGCCATCCTAGACGTCTTAAAATATTAGATGTCTTAGAAATTTCTGTCTTGTTTTGTGCAGTCTGCGTGTGATTGGCTTACCAGAATCGACGCGTCGCTCGGCATTCATTCCTTTATCTTAACGAAATAAATGAGTTACTTAGTGAAAGTGTGTTAAGAACAAGGAACGCAAATAACCTTCCAAGATTAGTTGGATTTGCAATTGATTTCAGTATGCGTGTTATTGTCGTTCACAATTTACAGCTAATTTCGTGTATTGTTTCGTAAATAGACCACTTTCCTTCATACGGACTCCAATTATGCTTAGGGGCAATAAGGGAGAGCCTGCCAATAAAGCCATACAAGGCTTTGATCTTCCAAAGCCTGTCGGAGACTGTCATAACTCATTAAACTGCTTGTCTAAAATTCAAGGAGAAGCAGCAACTAAGCGCTACTTCTAAACAGTATTTGACCTTTCGTTGAAATATTGGAGGGAATTTTTTAAATCAAAGTTCACGAAACATTTGCAATGTGCGCCATCTTGCGGCAGATTTAGAAAACCCAAGATCAAAATCATCTCGATATCCTGTTAACGTAGTGAGGCTTCCTTGGAGTATATTGTGTATCACCGCTAATTGGTGAGCTAGCGAATGTCACGCTCCATAAAGTCTCGCGCCAACGATCTTGCACTAAACAATAGGTGGCTCTGTTCTCTATTGTTGGCCATGATGAATTTCCGATAAGGACGAGAAAGAACAGGATTGGTATTTTGTAGACGAAGTAAGGAAAACAACAAATGGCGATACAGAGAAGCCTTTCAGTTATTTTTCTTATCGTTCGACTTTTATGTTTCGCTGTACCGAATCTTAGAAAAGAAACCAAATATTCTTTGTATGATTAAGAGCAATTTGCCAGTCATTTCTATGAAATTCTTGACAATCAGATGCCAATTAATAAATTGTTACAAAGACATTGTTGCCAGACAATTGAGTATTGTTGTGAATTTATAAATTCTTGACATTGGTTTATCTATAAACTAACTTCGTGATTTAGTTGATGCATTTTCAGGCATTTACTTAATTAAATTATGTATTTTTATGCACCAAAGCTTTTACCAGTTAGATATTTCTTGGAACAAACTTTTTAACAGATTCTCTCTCTCTCTCTCTCTCTCTCTCTCTCTCTCTCTCTCTCTCTCTCTCTCTCTCTCTCTCTCTCTCTCTACCGTATTTTTATTTAATAATAACGAAGTATGGAAAAATGAGTGTAGGGCCATTATCTCTGCGAAGACAAGGTTAAGAACGTATTTATTGTTTCATTTACTTGCATCGTTAAGGCGCAAAAGACAGTGCAAATTGAATTAGAAGAGGCCGCATTATTCGAGGTGACATGCACTTGACTATGCCAATGGAAGAAGAAACCTCATCACAAGAGTTCGTTGTGTCTGTCACGATTACTTTAAACCAAAGCCATCTGGAACAAATTAAGTTCCTTTAGCTGGAGGCTTGCTTCTAATGAGTTTATTAAAGGTACATTATGTATCACCTCGTGACGACACTACTTGGGATGTATGCTGTACTCACTTCCGAGATGGATGCAGAATCTTCTATCTCCACAGAGATGCTACTAATAATGCGGCTCTTCGAAATCCATTTCGGACTAATCTGATTAGCCACTTCAGAGTTTTAGCAACTTTTACATCCTCATCTTTAGCGAACTTTTTAAAAAGGTTTGCTTGTCTTTATAAGCATCATTGGAATTCAGAGTTGTTTCTGTTCTTTGATAAATTAGTGTGCTATCTTTTTATTGTTAAATGCACGTTTTAATTTTAGATATTGTCGACAAACCAGCTAAAGAACACACTCAGTTCATAATAGTCATCCACAGCCTTAGTTTCTTGGTTGTAACCTAAATAAACAAACACACGAAAGAATGTGGATTATTTCAATGGTTCATAAGTTACAGTGGCATGCTCAGTAAAGCCTGATTTCTCTAATTGCATAAATTTGACATTATATTTGTCGTCCAGTTAGCTAATGGCTAGCAGTTGATCCAAACTGAAGGATGCCTTAAAGACAGGGGCGACTCGTGCATAGGCACTGCGGAACTGCAGCACCCCCAATTTTTCTCGATATATAAATATATTTATTAATTTATTTATATTTGCTTGTAATATTTAATTTTATCATCAATAATCCTATACAATTCCCTTATTTTGTATAAAAAATAATAAAAATCCATCTTGTAGCACTTAGGAGGGCGCTAGTAGCACTGTGTTTACCACAGTGTCATATTGCTACGCGCGCAAGCATATGCACGTCATAATGAGATGCGAGCTATGGCGTAATGCGGCACTGTCCTTCGCGCAGTTCCACTGTTGTTTATATGCAGTTTGCGCCAGTAGTAGAGTGTTCGCAGTGCTTATCGTGTTTACTCCGTCTCTTTAAATATTTGGACATTACAATTAAACACATAACATTAGTTATAGCTTTTATTTTAGAACATTATTGGGGTTACGATGATGGATTTTATTTTTACGTAATTTTGAAATATACGAAACTGTATAATTTTATCGATAATAAACAATTTTTTTTCATGTTTAATTTTATTTTAAATTTTTACCATAATTTTGATATTTTATCCAAACACGTATACACTGTAATTACAGTGTGTATGTATATTTCTAAAGTTGCAGCACCCCCCACGATTTCAAGCTACGAGACGCCACTATAACTTCCCTTAAAGGATCCCTCATTTCTAAGGGACTCTGTGCACACACCAGGTTATAAAACTAACTAATAACGTCCTTTACACACACACACACACACAGCAAAGAAAAACGTTTCTGATGGAAGAAACATCTCAAAGGTTATCGTTGTTATCTTAATTCTAAAGGCGTTTAACTCATTCAATTAATTACAATAATTAAAGAAACATGTGATAAGAAATGTGCTTTTAATTAATGTAAGGCATTATGGTTATCTGTACTGTAATTAGCAATTAGATTACGCATATTTGAGGAAAGCAGAGGCTTTCTTCATTGCGTTTCTGTTTTGTTCCATAACAGATGTTTCAGCTGCTAAATTACTACGTTTCTGTGAAGGACTCCATGAAATGAACAGAAGGTCAAGGAACGAAATCAAACTATTTATTAGTATTGGATGAATTACAAACATATACACATTTTATGTTAAAAAGCGTTCTGCATATAAGAACTATTAAAATGTATTACATACTTCATCATTAATGTTTTTTTCTCTCATCCTTTAGCCAATTCGTAATGGTAATATGTTGTAGGTCCAACACGTTTCATGTTTTGATTTATCAAATAAGTACTAACTTGCGCTAAACGCGGAAATGATTGTAAACTAGGGTTAAACCACGTTTCTAAAATCCCACATTTGTATGATGACGTCATTCATCCCTACAACAATTGAATTTGTATTCTCATTGTTGTCGTTTGGAACATGTGTTGCGAACAATTTATAGCAGATTTCTAAAATCCCACTCTTGTATGATGACGTCATTCATTGGTCCAACAATTGAATTTGTATTCTCGTTGTTTTAATCTGCCTAATACGTGTTGCTGATATGACACTAAAAGAACTGACAAGTATTAGTTTTTTTTTCCTCTACAGAATTAAACAAAATAAAAAAAAAAACCTTCATACTTGGGAGACGTTCTAGAATGAACACTCTCCATCGATTCCACTCATTTTTATAACCATCTTCTTTTCTACTTCCACCTTTATTAGCATCCATAACTGACTATTTCCAGCCCATTATCCTTTTGCAAAATAAAAGGGCATCTTCACAAACAAAGAAACAGCATAAGTAATTAGCTGTACTTTCTTTGGAATTTTTATTTTCTGTTCATGTAGCATTTCACGGTTGTTCTCCTCACTCCACCCCCCTCTCGCTATAATATTACGGTAATGAATGCCGTCTTTCTGCTTAATGCATGGTCGCAAAGTATCTTCAAGTAGTTTTCGTTTTTGTCGCCTCCTTGTATCTGAAGCAGCAGATGGAAAGATGAAAGGGGAAAAAAACAGACACAACTTCCATTTCGTCGTTCTTTGAAAGCATAATGCGTAGTAATAAAGCAAATTACATGCGTTGACTCAAGCTAATTATGCCTTCTTTTCTGTAATCGAGCACTTTGATAATGTCGTTTGCATGAGAATACTGACAAACCAGCCACGACACTTCATCGAGAACTAACATCAAAAAATGGGGAAAAAAATCATTAATTCTAACTACGGTATTTTAAATATAGTAGTCACATATAATTTTAGTTATAATTTTATCTAAAACTTTTATATGGATTCGTAAAAATAGATGCACAGGTATATAATGTAAATAGTATGTGCAAATAACATTTTGATTAAATATAGAAATGAAGCGAACATAAAAAATAAATAAATAAATAAAGGCATATACTTTAAAGAGCAGCGCGCATGTGCATAAAGTTGTATTTCATATAGCGATAAACAGCCAGGAAAATCTTCGATATGCAGAAACTTCCAGAGAGGAAATATTGAGTAAAACTCAAATGTGTGATCGGTTCCCTAGGACCAAAAGTAAAGTGGTGAAGTTTGTTGAATGCCAATTTTTATATATATTAATAAAACTATAAATATGTTACTTATAAATATGCAACGAAATTTACCGAATTATTGCAGTCCTTCATTTCTCTTCCATGACAATTCTCCTGCTCATTCTGCTTAGTTTTTGTAAGAATTTCCGGCCGAAAACGGTACATATTTTGTTCTGCACATGCCTTAATTTCCAATGATATCTTGAGTTCCCCCTTTTCTACTGATAAACTCAAACCAATACTGAGGGAAAGATTTTATGACATGGTCGCACAGCCGGGGGGGGGAAGTCATACTTAAATGAGTTTAAATCATAAGATTTATTATTATTATTATTATTATTATTATTATTGTTGTTGTTGTTGTTGTTGTTGTTGTTGTTGTTGTTATGGGTAACTCCAAGGAGTCGACAGACTCATCGAGGGAGGCCCTAATATCATGTCAAGAACAACTATTCGACATTCACACAGTATCTATCATACCTCGCCTCGAACTCATTTACAGTCATGGCACCCACAACAGACTCTGGCAGCTTATTCCACTCATTTACCACTCTCCAAGTAAAAAACCTAGCTCTAACACCCTTGCTAACCACACTCTTGCTCAGTTTCCATGGATGTTCCCTAGTCCTCTCACAACCAGTCCTGTTCTCAAAAATATCTTCTGAATTAATCTTATAGAAACCCTTCAGTAATTTGAATGTCTCAATCATATCTCCTCTTTTCCACCTATCAACCAATTTCTGCATCCCACAAATCTTCAACCTGTTCTCATAAGGTTCATTCCATAGACCTGCTATCATCTTGGTCACTCGCCTCTGGATCCTCTCCACCTCCTCCCCATCAAGAAGAAACCCTGGCGCCCATATCTTGGCACAGAAGTCCAGATGGGGTCTTATCAAGGCTCGATACAGAGGAACAACAACTTGTTTGTCTCTGCTTGTTAAAGCATTTTTCTGCAACCGAGTAATTTGATGAGCTGATTTAGCCACTTTTGCGATGTGCCTCCTAAATTTCAACTCCCAATCCACCAACACTCCCAAATCCCTGGCCTCATCAATCTACTGGAGTACAGTTCCACCAATTCGGTATATTCCTGCTAATCTTTTCACCCCAAAGTGCATAACCTTACACTTTCCCACATTAAATTGACATCCATTCTCCTTAGCCCAGTCCTCCAAACTATCCAAATCATCCTGCAAGATTTGGACATCTTCTGCATTCACTATTGCCTTACCCAACTTTGCATCATCGGCGAACAAATGAACAATTCCTCTCAGATCCTTCCCTATATCGTTAATGAACAACTTAAACAGCAGTGGTCCAAGAACAAACCCTGCGGCACACCACTAGTCACAAGCCGTCTTTTGGACTCTATTCCTGAATAAACCACTCTCTGATATCTCTCCATCAACTACCCTCCTATCCATCTCACCAACCCTTTATCCATCCCCATATCCTGCAGTTTACTGATTAGAATTCCATGTGGTATCCTGTCAAAGGCCTTAGCCAGGTCCAACAGTATCACTGTAAACCCATTACCCTTATTCAGTTCAGCCGTCACTGTGTTATAAAACGCGAGCAAGTTACTGTGGCATGATCTACCCTTCACAAAACCATGCTGTCCCCCCATACAGTATCCCATTTTCATTTATCTAATCCTGTGTTTTTCTCTTGACTAATTTCTCCAAGACCTTGAGAACGATTCCTGATATGCTGATCGGTAGGTAATTTACAACAGCAGTCTTGGAACCTCCTTTATGCAGTGGAACTATTTTCCCCTCTTTCCAGCCCCTCGAGACTAACCCACCCCCGAGACTCAAATTAAACAAAATGGTCAAGGGCACTGACAATTCTTTAGCCGCTTCACGTACGACACGAGCTGGTATACCATCCAATCCCACAGATGTATTGACATTGAGGTTTTGTAATAGACTATTCACCTCCACTTCATTCACCACAATTCCCGTATAAGCTATTGGTTCATTCATTTCTGCAATGTCACCACCTGGAAGATATATTCTTGCAAAGTGCTCGCTCAGTAATTCAACTATATCAACTGATTCGGTTACCTCCCTACCATCTGCATTCTTTAAAATCATTCTGCCATATACATTTTTTATTTTACTTGCCGCATATCGAAAAAAACTGTTTGGGATTCTCTTTAGCCTGCATGTCTAATGTTCTTTCATAATCCGTTTTGCTTTTCTTACCACATTCGTTACCCTTCTGGCCTGCGCTTTATACCGTTCATATGCCTGCCGGTCACCTTTCTCCTTAAATTCCCTCTACAGTTGTTTCTTTTTTGCAGCTCAAGCTTAATGGTGTTATTCATCCATTTAACTCCTACTTTATTTATTATTCGAACTCTAGGTATACAATCAGTCATAACCTCCTGTAAATGCTCCTTGACCACTTCCCATGCTCTATCTACGTCCAGCCCTTGCAGTTTTACATGCCATGGCACTGAACCAATCAAACTCCTAAGCTTGTCATACTTACCATCCTGATAATTCCACATGTACCCTGTCCTAATTGTAAATTCCGCACCTTTAGCCACCTCCCAAGTCAAGACCCCATGATCACTCTCACCAATTGGTGGCAATGTGGTCATATTTGTTACAGCCAAATCCTCAGATGCAATTACTAGGTCAAGCAATCTCTGACCCCTGGTATTTTCCATTACATGCTGTCGCAGATAGTTATCCCTTAATAACCGCATAAAATCCAATTCCTTCCTCCCATGTGTCCTCTCCTCCTTCCAATCAATGTTATTTCATTGATTACCTTCCTTCCACTATTTTCTTCTATTTGCTTATGCATACTATCTCCACCATCTATTCCATCACCTGGTCTATATAGCAGCACTCAACTGTATATTTTGTTCTGCTTGTTTCAATCTCACACCAAATAGCCTCAAATGTGCTCCTTTCTTTAGCCTTCAGTTCCACTTCTATTCTCCTTGGCTGTAGCTCATCAGCTATCATCAATAACACTCCTCCCCAATTTTATTCTCCCTGTCATTCCTGAACACACCACACCCCTCACATTCAATCCCACTAACTATATCATCTTTCGTCAGCCATGTTTCACTAATGCCAATAACCTGTGGCCTGGAAGTGCCAACCAAGGCACAAAATTCTTCCTTCTTGTTCCTAATACTTCTGGCATTAGTATACATTAATTGCAGAAGCCCATTTGTCCCATCCCTATTTTGATGCCTTATACTAACTGTCTCATTCTGATTTGTTGTCCTTCGTACACGCTCGGGCATATTACACACATTCATACACTCAACTGTCTCCCTAAAGTCTTCACATCAACGCCCCCCCCTTAATAATTCTAGTTTCCCTGATTCTGCACATCTACTTCCCCTTCATTCAACAACACCTTTTCAAGTCTCCGTACACCAAATCCATTCAAATGTAAACCATACATCTTATATAAATCCTTTCACCCATCGAACTCATTCCACACATCCACAAATTCCACACCACTCTTCCTGCATAATCTGGGCATAAAGTCATTTGCAATTTTGGCCCTCCTTCTATACTCTTCACTGTCATACCGCTGCAACACTCACCATCCTACCTCTCTCACTCTTCTCTTTTGCTACCTCAAGCAATTCCTTCACATCCTCCCTCATAACCATTTTGTCTCCTTTCAAATCATTCGTTCCTGCTACCACTATTAATTCTTTCACCTTCTGCTTTTACATTCTAATGGACTCGCTTACATCCTTAACGTTCACACCAGGTTGGTACGATTTTGTTAAACTCTCTTCTCTTCTTTGTTAAATTCTCTTACTAACGAATCTCCGTACAACAATCGCTCTTTCATTTTGTTTACACACTATCATACTCTTATTTTTCTTATCATACTTTTGCCGTTTATTAGTTGGTACGCTCGATAAACATTTTTGCCAACGCTCCAGCTTCCGATTTGCCCAATGTATCGCTCCACGTAACCAAGCGATCTCACTCATTGCATCTGGCTCATCATTTTTATTATCCATTAATTAATTCATTCGCTCTGTATGTTTACCCTCTTTCTCACTTTCAACGCCACTCTCACAGTACTACCTCGCAAATATCACCATTCATACCTCGCAAATATCACTATTTTCTACATTCTCACTTTCAACAACGAGATCACTCTCACGACTTGAAACACAGTTTAAATCCTCACATTCCTTACACTTTCTGCACGCATTCACTCCACCATCATTGTCTAACCAGACTCCAACCGCTCTCCTCAAAGCATACATTTCACAAACGGTACACTGAATAAAATCCTTTAAATTAAAATTTTTAGACAAAGATGGCAACCTGGACGCCATCTTTGTAATTCCCTTAATGGGGACAATGTGCACAAATAATCGTATCTATCAAATTACTAATTGAAACAACTCAGAAAACACACAAAAATCGCCCAGACACGCTACGATACGAAAAGTAAGTAATACTACGTAAGATTCAAGCAAAATTACCAATTATTACTTAAAATAATACTTATATTTCCAATAATATTGCGAATTCTGGTCATTCACCCAACATCCGACTATAAACCGTCGTATAAAGTGGCGAATCAAAGTTAATATGGAACATAAGTGAACAAATTCCATTATTGTTGTTATCCAATAATTTACTATACAAACTCCTCCTTTTATAAATTAGGTAAAACAAACGGAATCAATCCTATTGTTTAAAAATTCCTAGAGGATTATATCGATAAAATAGATTTTTGAAATTCATGGAGGTCAGCTATAGTCAGCTCTGTTGACTGTAGGGGGCGCACTCAATTTCGCTGTTTGGACAGAATCCTGAAATATATTGTCTCCGATATATCGCCTCTATAGGCACTCAATTCCACGGATTGTTCCCTACTTTAATCTTCTATGAAACATTAAAAGAAATGCGCCAGCTATAACTAATGTATACTTGTTACATTCCAGCAAAGGCCGTTAAAATGTTACAAGTGTTTAAAGAAGCCCCTCATAAATGTGTTCATAAAACGAAGTCGGAAATTGAAATCCCCCAATCGCTAGTACTGGAATTCCTGTATCTGAAAAGCGAAAACCTTCACTGAGTCCGATAATGTTCTGCTCATAACAATAGATCGCGAGTACTGTTGCCAGAAGCCAATCCTCTTTCATTCTCTTTCACATCAGCGCGTGTCATGAAATGTTACATTGTTGACTGCCAGCCTCCAGCATGATGGTTTTATGGTTCAGCGCTGACACAGAGTCAACATTATAGTAGCAACTGCCTTCTAGGTGTTGCAACCTTCAGTTTAACTGTTTCGATATCCATTTATCACTATAATGACGATGTAATACAATCAAACCAACAACCATACACTCTCAAGAATCTGCTTACAGGTAGGTAATAATACATTCCATTAACGTTATTATTAAATACAGAATTGTTGTACACCACATTAAATACAGTTATCTGTTTCAATGGTATAGGAATTAAATCGGTCGATAAATTTACATTGTTTACACATTACTGGAATATTTGATGGAAACTTTTATGCTGATTTCACCAAACACAGAAACAAGACTCATATACCAAGTATGTACACTAATTGGCTAAGTTATTAGGACACTGAAGCAGTCATATGACGTCACAGAACCTATAATCATTTAAATTTGCATATGCGATCAAAAATGAGATTAATTTCCATGAAAGCGTGGCTCTTAAATAAACTATACAGACATTTTATAAGTGGCACGGGTTCAAAGGCATCGCAAAAAAAAAAAAAAAAAAAAATCTAGTTTTTGCTGTATTCCCTTGTAGGTATCCGACTCAGGAATTCTATTGAAATAATTTTCCTTGGCGTTCTACTGCGCTTGCTAAAGCCATTACAACTGCAATTTACTGAAGTCTAAATGGAAGTTGGGTAACAAAAGAAATGTAATTAAATAAAAACGGAACTTCTTGAAAGACTTAAAAAGAGAATACGCTGTTTACGAGGGGACCAGCTGCTATTAATTGCTCTAAATTACATCTGTTAGTGGGGTTAGATAGTTTCTGATGGAAAATGGGAGCAAGAAGAAAGGATCGCTATCAACACTCGCCATGTTCATTTGCCCATGGGAATTACCAGTTTTTTCATTTATTTTTATTTTTTATTTTTTTATTGTACGTATTACCAGGAGTTGAGTTCTTTGCGTTAGGTTATTTTCCGATTTTGTTTTAGCATTTATTTCGTTACTCTTTTATAGGTTATTAAAAATTGACAGAACAAGGTGGCTAAGCCTTATTCCCGTAGTGTCTTATGTTTGTATATTGCGTGTATTCTCCTGACAGGTTTGACTGTTTTTACGGATTGAAAACCCCGTTTCGGTAGAAAAAATCTTCCACCTCCGCATGAGACCGGCTAATTACCTTTAAATGAAAAGTTTTGAAAATTCTTCGTGTCCTAACCGACGTATTTCCAACTAAAAGGCATTGTCAAAGCCGATTGAAGTTAAAAGGCTCGTAAGATTAATATTTATATTAAGAAATAAATGTTATAAAAAAACAAAGAAACTAATTTTCTGGAAGATATTCAATAATTATTTGACTCATAAACATGATTTTTGAATTAAAATCCAATGTTTTCAATAAACACCATTTACTTTTTAAATTGAATATGAAATAAAATTAATGATCATTATATTTGCAACATTGTTGTTTTTATCATATGAACTGGTCTTTTATCTTCTTTTATTCCTAATATAAATAAACTACAATATGTTATTTCAAGATAAAACAACAACAACAAAAAAAAAACATTAAAATCCACCGAATCCGTATAAGAATTCCATGATTTATTCAATGATAAACGCGAGCTTTATCCTACATAGATTGGACACATACCAAGATACCTTGGAGATTTACATTAAATCCGGTAAAAAGGAGAATATTTTATGTAAAAAAAAAAAAATCTGGCGTACTTACTTTCTCTCAGTGCATTACTGGAATATTCCAATGATCCGAAGACTTCGCTGTGATGGAGTATGTTTTCTCGTAGTGTCAGTGCTGTGTCCAGTTTGAAAGAAAAATCTCTCGTTGATGGGAACAATTCTTGTTTGAAAGCAAGAAACATTTTTTTTTTTTTTTTTTTTTTTTTTTTTTTTTTTTTTTACGCGAGTGATTTTCTGGTTCTCAGCGGTAGCCGATACCTTATGATCAATGTCAAGCTAACGAGTGCAATCGTCTCTTCACTAGCTGTGAGGGGGAGAGGAGACAAGATTTATGGCGGGAACATATCACACGAGAGAATTTGATAAAACTTTTCTCACTCGGTTAATATTAAAGTTTTTTTGTTTTTTTTTTGCTTTGCGAGTGTGCAAGAAGTACGCATTGACAAGAATTCTCCAGCGTATATCATTGCTTTTCAGATCGGACTGCAAAAATAAAAAAATCCTGAATTATGTTGAAAGGAAGACAGATATTGTGTTAAAGATGGTTTGCAATATTCTTCGGCCCGTTAAACTGTGGGTGATAATCGGGGGGCTGTAAAAATCCAACTTTATTCGATCCTTTGGCATTAAAGGCAATTAGCTCAGAGTATCGAAATCTTTTGTCATCTGTAAACGCTTACAAAAATTCTTAAGGGAAAAAAAAATCAAAAGTATAAATATTCCCCCAGTATTTTATTAAAATTTTAACGAATAAGATGGCCTTCTTACTTCATATCACCTGACACTGTATAGCAGTTCTTCGCAACTGGTTTTTGTTATGCTTTAACAATAAAATTGGCTAGGATTTGAGCATTCTGCATGTTATAAATGCATCCTGTCTTGGAATTTTTAATAAGAACTATAGTTCAGTTCTTCAAAGTCCACATTTTAAGCACCTACAAGATAAAGGTTATGCTTGATAGAAATAATTACATGACATCTAGCGTTTTTCGGCTGTTTTACTTCACAATTGATATCACAAATAATATATTTTTTGGATAGATGGGCGAAACAAGAACGCTTTTCATCTTCCCCGTTATCTGTAGAGGACAATGTAAGGAAAGGGTGTTATTGAGCTATGAGCTCTGATCATGGCAGGAGGGTAACAGCAATAGCCGAGCCTCAGTTAGAACTTCATTGGCTACAGCATTATTATCCATTACCCTCCCTGGGTACCCATTTTGGTCTCCTCGTACGACATGCATGGGCTACAGTGAGGCTGATATGTAAGTAAAGCCATCTCTAAAAATTAGAACGATCCCTAGACCACTCCATAGTGGCCGAGAGATCATCCAACTCAGCTTTGGCTCCACTCAGTGACGGGCTCGCCCACCACCGAGCAAAACCGCTCATTTCCAGGGAAAAGTATTCACCGTGAAAGCTCCACACGGGCCTTGCCGGAAAACACTCTCCTTTCCCTTAAGGCAAAAACCTTAAGGGAGCGAAACTCAAACTCTCGAAACTCTTCGTCCATTTTAGTAGCCTTTTACGACACGAATAGGTTACTGTGTAAGTAAGGCCCTCTCTAAAAATTAAGTCGATCCCCCTACGATTTGCCGGAAGACCGTCCAACTCAGCATTGGCTCCACTCAGTGACGGGCACCTACCCCCCACCACCGAGCAGAACCGCTCATATTCCAGGGATAAGTGTACACCGACGAGGCCCCTCACGAGCCACGCCGGAGAACACCCGACCCAGAAACTCAAAATGCTCTCCCATGGCAAACCCCCCCAGAAATCAAGCCCCCCCCCTCATCGGGAGCAAAATTCCGGAGAAACCTGAGAGAGCGAAACTCATCCCATTTTATTCGCCTTTTACGACATGCATGGGTTACAGCGGCACTTTTTTAAGTAAAGCCGACTCAAAAAATTAGGACGATCCCTAGACCACTCCATAGTAGCCGAAAGACCGCCCCACTCAGCGTTGGCTCCACTCGGTGACGGGCTCCCCTACCACCGACCAGAACCGCTCATGTTCCGGGAAAAAGCATCCACCGACAAAGCCCCTCACCGGGCCGTGCTGGAGAACACCCTCCCCGGAGACTCAAATTGCTCTCTTAAGGCAAAAACCTCAAGAGAGCTAACTCAAACTCAGTATCCATTTTAGTCATCTTTTACGACACGCATAGATTACGTTGGCGCTATTCTTATCCCGGTCACCACACGGGGTATCCATCACAAATAATTGACAATTGACATTTATGCTTTAGGGGGGTGAAGCAAGATGCTTTTCATATTCCCTGCTACCTGTTGCAGTTACAGTGAAGGTAGAATTTATGAGCAGTTTGCTCGCCCTGATTGGGCATGGAGATTATGCATCACTAAAGGAGGCTAATATAGCTTTTGGTCTTCTATGCTTGAATATGTCCGTTGCCTCGTATGCTGCAGCTTGCTGAACCAAATCGTTGGGATGTGTGGACGTCTTGAGGAAGAACTTAGATGCTAAGGATTGTAGGAAAGAGAAAATATAGGGAATATTTGCATCTCTATGAAGTTGATTGTTTCTAACATACCATGGGGCGTTCAGAATCATTCTCAAGCATTTGTTCTGTACTCGTTGTATTTTGATAATGTTAGTATTAAAGGTGTGGTTCAAGGCTGGACAGGCATAGTTGATGATTATAGTGCGAATCGTCATCTGGTATAGCTGCAATTTGATTCTGTTGCTGAGCTTGCTATTTCTATTAATTAACGGATAGATCTGTGCAATGGCTTTAGATGCCTTTGCACACGTAGACTTCATGTTATCACACATAATTGAGCTATTAAAACTCTGATCATGGCAGGAGAGTAACAGCAATAGCCGAGCCTCAGTTAGAACTTCATTGGCTACAGCATTGCCATCCATTGCCCTCCAAGAGTATTAATCATTAATCACCGCATCTCCCATACTCTCACAAATAATTGACAATTGACAATTGACATTTATGTCTTTAGGGGTGAAGCAAGATGCTTTTCATATTCCCCGCTATCTGTTGTGGTTACAGTGAAGGTAAAATTTATGAGCAGATTGCTCGCCCTGAATGGGCATGGAGATTATGCATCACTAAAGGAGGCTAATATAGCTTTTGGTCTTCTATATTTGAATATGTCTGTTGGATCGTATGCTGCAGCTTGCTGAACCAAATCTTTGGGATGTGTGGACGTCTTTAGGAAAAACTTGATTGCTAAGGATTGTAGAAAAGAGAAAATATAGGGAATATTTGTGTCTCTGTGGAGTTGATTGTGTCTAACATACCACGGGGCGTTCAGAATCATTCTCAAGCACTTATTCTGCACTCGTTGTATTTTGATAATGTTAGCATTAGAGGTGTGGCTCCAGGCCAGAGAGGCATAGGTGATTATAGGACGAATCGTCATCTGGTATAATTGCAATTTGATTCTGTTGCTGAGCTTGCTATTTCTATTAATTAGCGGATAGATCTGAGCTATGGCTTTAGATGCCTTTGTGCACGCAGATTTGATGTGTTGGTTGAAAGATAACTTTTTGTAGAGAATTACACCCAGGTAATTTGCTTCTGTCTGCCAAGGAATTTTAGTATTGAATAGTAACACATCTCCTGCAGGAGACATTGGCCTTTTTGAGAAAAGAACGGCTGAGCTTTTCTGGGGGTTGACTTCCAATCTCCACTTGGAGAACCAACCCTCCAGCTTTAGAAGGTTTTCTTGAAGCTTTCTGGTAATGAAATGGGGTCTGAGAGATCTGGTTAGTATTACCGTATCGTCCGCATACAGGGCCAAATTGGAAGTCATCAGATTGTGCGGGATGTCTGACATGTATATAGAGAACAGCAATGGAGCCAGTAGAGATCCCTGCGGCACTCCAGCAAAGATGTGGCGCTGGGAGTATGTAGAACCGTTGATTTTTACTTGCATTGATCTATTCTGAAGATATGAATGGATTAAGTGAACCATTTTTAGTGAGGTACGGGCTTAGATAAGTTTGTGCATGAGTCGAAAATGCCAGATTTTGTCAAATGCTTTGGATAAGTCTAGGAAAACAGCGCCTGTGCACTGGTGCCAGTTGTAGCTGGTGGTGATGTATTCCACAATTCTGTGGATTTGCTGGGTAGTACTATGGTGTTGCCTGAAACCAAACTGTTCTTTAGGGAGGAGGTTTAGGTCATTTACTGAGGTTTGGAGTAGTGAGAGGATGATCTTCTCTGCAACCTTACCCAGATTTGAGATACGACTGATTGGACGATAATTTTGCGGTAGGTGTGGGTCTTTGCCTGGCTTATGTATAGGAATTACATCGGCCAGTTTCCAGGTGGAAGGAAAATAGTGAAATCTTAAAATTGCATTTATTATACTGGTCAGGTGCACTACTGCTTTGGCAGAAGTTTAATCGCCCGATTAGCAATGCCGGTCTGGCCCAGGAGCTTTTTTGTTCTTTAATTTTTTAATAATGTCATATAACTCAGCAGGTGATGTTGGTGCAATATGGTCAGTACTGGAGATAGGAAGCTTGAGTGAGTGTCTGACCTTGCTGTGAATCTTATATATGTCAAAGTCAAAGTTTCCATACGAAGGCCTGCATTGCTCCTCTAAGTTGTGTGCTATAACTTCTGCTTTGTCTACATCTGTGTGAGCAAGGCCCTGGTCAGAGAATATTGGGGGAAGGGATCTGTCTTTGTTTTTGATATTTTTCAGTAGTCTCCAGATGGAGTGATCAGTAGGAGAAATGGAGGATAACTAACTTTTCATCCCATACTTGATCTCTATGGGCTCTGAGTGCATCTCTTACTGCCTCATTTAATCTGTTTAGATTTATTTTATCTTGTGGTGCACACGTGTTACGGTATCTTTTCCTAGGTCTGTTTTTGTCTCTGATCAAGTTCATGATGTCTTCAGGCAAACGATCTGGCTTGCGGGTAGATTTGTAGGAGGAAGCTACCTTTATAGCAGAATTAATTTGTTGTGTGAGATTTGTAACTGCAGTTTCTACTTCTTCTTTTGTGCGTATGTGAGGAACAGGTCCAATATAATCCTTCAGTGCTGCTGACAGTCTTTCCCATGCAATGTAGGAGTGAGAAGGAGGACATAGGTATTCTTGATTTCCCAGCTGTAGTAGAATTGGATTGTGATCGGATGATAGTTCATCCATAGATATGATGCTGAATTGAAGTTTAATATCCTGAAGGATAGCTATATCCAGGATGTCAGCAGTGCCGAACGTACTGAGAGGAGTTGGTTCGGTGGGGCCTGCCACAACAGCGTTGCTTGATCCTAAGTAATTGTAAAGGATGCAACCATTCTTGTTTGTGGTTGTACAATTCCACGCAGGATGCTTGGAATTCAGATCCCCGGCAATAATGGTGGGCTCTCTGGTGCATAAGATGGCATTTAGATCAGAGTGAAGTAGAGATTTTTTGGGAGGGTTGTAAGCTGAGTAGATTTTCAGTTTGCCAGTGGAGCTGGTGACTACTTCCACTCTTGTGATCTCAAGGTTAGTGGTTGAAGGAATGCTCACAGAGTGGTGCTTAATGTAGTTTTTTATAAAGATGGCAGTGCCGCTGCCTCTGTAGAGTAGTCTGTCATTTCTGTATAGGTGATAGCCCTTTATTGTAGGATTGTCTGAGGGTTTTAAATGAGTTTCACTGATTAAAATAACATCTGGTTGATACCTAGATGTGAAGTGTCGGAGTTCCAGAATTTTGTTTTTAAGGCCATTTGCGTTTCACGCAACTATCTGAAGAGATGCTGGAATGAGTTTGTTACTATTCATTTTTGAGAGCTGTGAGGATGACCTGTGTTTCACGAAGAAATCTTTTAGTGGAGGTTTCAGTAGGGTTTGATAAGCTGAAATTTTGTAGCATGTTTGCTAGTGAGGCCGTAATAACAGCTGTTAGGTTTTTAGGTGCTGTTGGTTGAATTTGATCTGGATTTGGTCTACTTGTACGGGTCACATCAGCATAGCTTCTTGTTTGCTTTCGGGTGTCTCTATTATTGGAGGTCTCCGACTGTGGCCGCTGAGTCTCTGGTTTTGATGTCTGGGACTCTAGTGTTCTTGTGCTGAAGGAGGAGGGCTGATTGATTGCCTCCATCCGTCTGTTCTTTGGATGCTGAGTACATCCTTTGTAGTTCGCGGGATGAGGGCCACTGCAGTTGGCACATTCGGCCGAGGTAGTCCTCGGCTTTGTGCAGGTATTGGTTGGGTGGCTGTCTCCACATTTTAAACATCTATATTCCGCTCTGCATAGATTCTAGGCATGGCCAAACTTCTGGCACCTGTGGCACTGCCCAGAAGATGATCTTTTACGGAGTGGTTCCGGTGTGACGATGAGACCACAGACTGTTTTTAAGTTGTAAATATCCTTGTATATTTTATGAATCTCAACAAGGACCAATGGCATGGGAGTCTTGTCAGCTTTGTACATTCTGCTCACTTTGACTGGGGGCAGATACCTGAGAATTTAGGTCAGCAGCTATTTCTGCTGTGTCAATGTCTTCACAGACACCACACCACGAAGGACTACTTTTAAGTTTTTGTCGGAGTTGAGCGCAAAGGTATGATACTGGATGCCTCTGTCGTCCAGTTCTTTGGACAACCTTCTATAGTCTGTCACTGTTGCTGGCTGGACCTTTATGCCTTCATCCATGTTTTTGGCCTTAATGAAGCCAATATGCAAATTGGACATTGTCGATCTTAAAGCTGCCCACTTATGCTTTTCTCTAAGGATGATCGGAGGCACCTTTTCTTTGGGAGAAATAGCGGCGTCCGAACCCTGTTCCATTTCACTATTGTCATTGTGCGGTTCATCTGTTGTTCTTCGCTTTTTGCGTGCGCGCACTTCTACAAAGTCTGAAGAAGTAGAAGGCACCGATTCTAAATGATCTTCAGCGGCTACGTCTGAGACACATTCGGGGGAAAACGTGTCATACAATTTCACTTTTCCCGGCCAATTATCACTCAGTAGCTTTACCAGTCTGAGGAATTCCTTATATACTTCCTCGAATTTGGTTTTATTCACAAGTTTAGCCATTTCAAGACACAGATGGAGAAAGAGTAGAGACAGGTGTCCCGAGCAGGTAAAGATAATCCTGTGGACTTTTGAGGATCCACTAGCAAATCCCGTAGACACTCTTAGGTTTCTACCAGCAATAAAATGTCACTATAAGAAACAAATAAAGGAGATACTAGCGGCTGTAGGCCTAGCGAATCGCCCTTGTAATTACAAATTACTTACCTGGATAAAGCACTATGGAAAATAAAGTGACTGTTTATGGTAGCAAGCAATTAACTACTATTACTAATGAATAAGCATAAATATAAATCGCTAAAAGCATATCAAACAAATTCATAATTCATCATCAATAATACACGACACTAAACACTAACACACGATCCGCCATAGTCCTCACAAATATAATTTATAGTCCTTATAAGGACTGGCTTAAAGGGGCGAAGCAAGAATGCTTTTCATCTGTATCCGTTATCTGTAGAGGACAGTGTAGGGATAAGGTGTTATTGAGCTATTAAAGCTATGATCATGGCAGGAGGGTAACAGCAATAGTCAAGCCTCAGTTAGAACTTCATTGGCTAAAGCATTGCCATCCATTACCCTCCAAGATTATGGTGGCCATCTTCACTTTTCCTCACAAATAATACTCTAGTAAACTTTTGATATTTGAGACTTATATGAAAAAATAAATGGTGTTTACAATTTCATACTAGGAAAAATAAATATCTTTCTGTGTTCTTATGAGTAAAGATGATAATGATAATAATAATAATTCTAAAAGCATCAAGAAACAAACCCGATTAAAAAAAGGAATACTAAAATAACCGATATGTGCGCTGGAAAAATAAACCCTTGCATAGCCAATTTCTTCGAGATACTGAGGACAAAATTGACGTGAACAAGAGGTGGCAATGGTTACAATATGGATATATTAAAAAAAGAAACAGAAGGATTTATTCTAGCATCTCAAGAACAGGCATTAGCAATGAAAGCAACATTTTGAACATCAATAATAACAGCAAATGCAGATTATGCGATCAGAAAGATGAGACTGCAGAACATCTAATCAGTGCCTGCCGCAAAATAGCTCAACCTGACTATAAATACATAAAAAAGACATAAAAACTAAAACAAAACAGAACCAAACATGATATTGATAAGCTTGCATACGTAATGAAAAATAGGTGAAAATAAACATATGAACAAATATTACATGAAAAAAGCAAGCGAAACAGGACCAGAACAGCATTATTATGCAGATAATACAAGTTAGTTGTATGCATAGAGATTATTCGAGAGACCCAGTAGTTTGCCACGATGTGCACTGTCAGCGTTATAATCTTCGTGTCGCCAATGGTCTCAGCTAAATCCGGTCTTCAGCACAACTCGTCGTCGGTGTTATGCTGTTCAGAATCAATTCGTCAGTACAAAAAGTCAATACGGGCTCTTGCTTTTCTTTTTCTGGTGCTTCATCTGATGATATTTCTTGCATTGGTTTTCTGATGACTCTCCTCTTTTTTGTTTCTTTTCTTAAATCCCGCTTTGTGTTTTTTATCGTTCAGTTGTAATGAGCGCTTCATCCTTCTTCTTGAGACTCATTGGATCCGGCTTCTTAATCAAACCAAAACGAAAAGGACTCAGAGTCTTATTGCTTGTGCGCACATTTCCATTCTCATCAGTCTCTGGATCGTTTTTTGTTGTGCATTCACAACTCTCGGTGTGTCGGATGTATTAAGATCGAGACTCTGTGCTGGCTATTGCAGTTTTTTTTCCCCGAACCACATGCTTACAATAATTGCTTTCTGATATGGAGCATTAAGTGTTGGAAGGAGTAACGACTGGTATCATAAAACTGTTGCACTGTAGGATGCGCGCAATTGTCTATCGATATACAGGCTGGCAGCGATGATCCCATACCTCTTGGACAAGTGGAGATAATCCTTAGCAATCCAGCATCATCACACTGTTATCGTCAAATTTCATCTTACGACAACACACACGTAAAAACAGTTCTCCAGAGTTCTTCATCGGGCCGGTTTTCATTGCCGCTCAATCCCCGTGCTATGGGAAATGGCCCACACGAATCGACGATGTCTGTACGTTGTTGACAAAACCCTGTGGATTGCACACACACACACACACACACACACACACACACACACACACACACACACACACACACACACACACACACACACACACACACACACACACACACACACACACACACACACACACGAGGGTTGCCTGAAAAGTTCTCGGCCTCGACCATAGATGGCAACACTATCGGCAAGACGTTTTTCTTCTAAGTTGAAACGTCTGTCATAAGCATCCATGTGAAATTGCAAGTCATTCTATTGAGCAGTTTGTTTAATACAGCTGTCTGAAGCAAAAGTGTTGTCTGTATCTCTTGAAATGGATGAAATTGAGTATCGTGCGGTTATAAAATTCTTTGTAAAAGAAGGTTTAACGCCAAAAGAAATTCATTCGAAGTTCATAAACGTTTATGGGCACTCTTCTCCTTCGTTTTAGACAATTAAGAAATGGGCTGCCGAGTTTAAACGTGGCCGTACCAGCCTTGAAGATGATCCAAGTGAAGGATGTCCAGAAAGTGTAACAACACAAGAAAACATTGATCAAGTGCACGATATGGTATTGGATGACCGGGGAGCCAAAGCGCGTGAAATTGCTGAGACTATAGGCATTTCAAAAGAACATGTAGGATATATTTTGCATGAAGAATTGCAAATGAAAAATTTTGCACAACATGGGTGCTGCGCTTGCTCACAGCAGATCAAAAACGCACTCGCATGAAAATCTCTGAACAGTGCTTGGAGCGTTTTAACAAGAATAAAACTGATTTTGTGCGTCGATTTATTACTGTGGATGAGACAGATTCACCAGTACACACCAGAATCCAAACAGCACTTAAACCAGTGGACAGAAGCCGGTTGTTCAGCGCCAAAGAAGACAAAGTCGGTTCCATCAGTAGGAAAGGTCATGGCATCGGTGATTTGGGATGCTAAAGGCATTTTGTTTATTAATTATCTTGAAAAGGGTAAAACAATAACCGGGGAGAATATTATGCCGATCTTTTAACCAGACTAGACGAAAAACTTCGTGAGAAAAGACCCGGTTTGCAGAAGAAAAAAATCATCTTTCATCAGGACAATGCACCTGCCCACAAAGATGTTTTGGCAATGGGAAACTTAAGAGATCTGCACTATGAATTGTTGGAACATCCACCCTATTCCCCAGATGCGACTTCTATCTCTTCCCAAAACTAAAACTCTTCCTCGCTGGTCAGCATTCTTCTTCTAATCAAGAGGTGATTGCAGCTGTAGAGGAGTATTTTGCAGATCTTACTGAGAACCACTACAGGGATGGGATAATGGCACTGGAGACATGCTGGAATAAATGTATTTGTCTTAAAGGAGGTTATGTTGAAAAATAAAGATAATTTCGAAATTTAGATTCGTTTTTTTTTCATTGTTAGGCGGAGAACTTCGATAAACGAAAAATAATTAAAATTTTAATAAAATATTTTATTATAATTATTATTCTTATAAATATTTCTAGCCGAAGATTTAAATGTAAAAATTATCAAATTGAACAAGTTCAAATGTGGTAATATTTAATATGGGAAGCAGCAACAATTAACTGAAAATAATTCAGTAATTCGTAATATTTTAGAAAATCAAGTAAATTTTAATACATTAATATTGTAAATATAAAAGTTAATTTAAAATTTAATAAAATATGAAATGTTTTAATATATATACTTAATATTATTAATTTTATATTAAACACCATAAAATTATTAAAATCGTTCAAGATCAAATAAAATGTGCTAGTAAATAAACAGCACATGATGGATGAAAATTTGATTGAGGGTAATCAATCGACCGTGAGATGCGGTGATTGATTCATTCAATCCAATACCCTTGGAGGGTAATGGATGGCAATGCTGTAGCCAATGAAGTTCTAACTGAGGCTCGGCTATTGCTGTTACCCTCCTGCCATGATCAGAGCTTTAATAGCTCAATAACACCTTATCCTACACTGTCCTTTACAGATAACGGGGAATATGAAAAGCACTCTTGCTTCGCCCCTTTAAGCCAGTCCTTATAAGGACTATAAACAGCACATTATATTATGTTTAAATAGTATTATGTTTGTTGGTATCACATGTCGTACTTCACTCAAGTACTCATCAATATCCATTTAATATTCCTTATTTTTGCTTTCTTAAGACCTAACTAGGCTAAAGCACAGCGGGTGGGTAAAAAACTTTAAAAAAAATAGTACGATTCAAAGAGTTTGCTGCAGGCATTCCTTGATTTAATGTTGAGCTGAATATAGGAGCAGTTAAAGTCATGTAAGAGAGATGGAAGTAAACAGAGAAGTAGCACGAAGTGGCCTACTGTAGATATTACCGGTTTGTTCTGGGAAAGACCACCAAGATACGACGCCCTACGAATACGGTAGCAGACTGGGATAAGGAATCATTCGCTGTCATTTTCTGTAAAAATAGATAAATCATCTCGTGGTTGTCGGCCGGGGTTTGTTATTGAATCAGAGCATTGAACAAACGGCAAGTGAGAGATATGGACAGAGTTTACAAAGACACCGAAGTGACACGTACTTTCTTTTATTTTTTATTAGAGTGAGTGAAAGGAAGCTGGTCTGTCTTATCTCTCAAAAAAAGAGTTACGAATGAGCGCAATGCAAGGTATCATTACGAGAATAATGGAAACTTTTATTCTTATGACTCTTAGCTATAAGAAACCGACAGCCTCTTTACCTATTCAGAATTTATTGAAGCAGTGTTTATTTATTCGATGTTTATTAAAATATATTTATTTTAATATATTAACATTGTAAAAATAAAAGTTAATTTAAAAGTTAATAAAATATTAAATGTTTTAATACATTTACTTAATATTATTAATTTTATTTAAAACACCATAAACTTATTAAAATCATTTAAGACCAAATAAATGTGCTGGTAATAAACAAGATGTCACTGATAACAAATAAAAAATAGTTTTTATGCTGTTTGAAAAACGTTATTTCTAGGTAGGATTTGTTTCTGAATTTGGGGGGGAAAAATGAGAAGTAAAACAGATGATGGTAGAAACATGTATGGTTATAAGAGCAAAATACCGAGATTCATTCGCCCGCAAGAAGTCAACAATCATCTTGAAAGATGATCTAAGAATCGATGATAAATGGATCTTAGATCTCGCTTTTCTCTGGATACGGCAATATATTTTAAGGAGGTTCCTTTTGAACTTCACAGGTGGGATCAATTATTATCTCTTTGCTATTGTTGTTGGCATTGAGGTGCGTGGGTACACATGCAAATGTAAATTACTGAATTATAAAACAACATCTACTTATAAATGACCGACGAAAGAACTGCGTGTATCTGTTCTTGAATTGAGCCGACTTGCAAATAATAACAATAAAGCATTAACAATACTTTAGTTAATATAAATCATTCTTCTATATAAATAATTTTTTCTATTTTATGTCTGGTAGTTACATTAGTATATCAGGATGGTGTAGATTTCATCTCGAGGAAAATCTCCATTTCGAATGGTCACGTGTCTAACAAATTACTCACGTGTCACCAGTATCTGAACTCGTAGCAAAATAATCCCCACAACGTATTCGCTGCTTCCATCGGTCTATTTGAATCCATCTTTTCTCTCTCTCTCTCTCTCTCTCTCTCTCTCTCTCTCTCTTTCTCCTTCCAAGAATGTTTTTTATTTCGCTATTACACCACATAATTTGCACTTTAAGTGTCATTCCAAGACTTGGAGATGTATTTCTAAGAAAAAAGACAGGACAGTGCAAGAAAAGGAGTAGGTCTGAAATATCCGAAAATAAATACCGAGTTCAGTGTTTACAAGCAAGATCGTGTTCGACTATATTAAACCGTGGCATTAATGGATACCGGACGAATAACATTGGTCTCTCAGTCGTAAGATGTACAAAGAAATTTCTTAGACTCATTACTCAAAGTTATCTTGACGGCTTTCTTATAGTTAAGGAGCTACAAGAATATGGAAAGCAAATGTTTCCAGATGGTCGGGTTACTCTTTACGACTCCGCATGTATTTATGGTTAGTTTAATGCTCCATAAGTCCGTCTTACGTTTAACATAAGAGAGAGAAATTCTTAGGAGACGGGAGTCATAAGATGACTTTGGAAAAACAATTTCTTAACCTTTTACTCTCTACATATTTTAAAGTGTGATCATCGGAGTTCAACGCTTATTATTTTTATCCGACTTTGTAGTACCCTATAACTGGTTTCTGGGAATTTTCTCTTTAACCTGACGTACGAGGCTCTCACTGTAGTCAAAGATCTCTTTTGTAAGGGTAAGGATAATGTCCTTTAAGAGATGATCATATCTTCGCTCAGAGTAGCTCGCGTTTAGTGCTCCTTTGGGGGAACTTCCAGGCTTGTTTCAAGCTCTAGAGAGTCATCTATAATTCGGTAGACTTCTTAAAAGTTCGTACGTCTGAAATTTAATAGCGTATTTCGTATAAAACTTTATAGACTGAGAGATCTCCCTTGTTAAATATTTTTAACAGTTATTCTGCTGCTTCTAGTCAAAAATAATGGCCAACTTCGGTAGGTGTATAATCGGTTATGGGAATGTTTTAAAAATTTCCTAGAAGATTTGAGCCAAAGGCAAGGACAAAGATGATTGCTACCTAAAAATAAACCAAAATCACTGAGAAATTTCAAGGATCGTTGATATGAACTATGGAAGTCATATCAAACATTAAAAACTAAAAGTTCAGCGGAAGACCGTAAGGTGTCGCCACTTGTTCTTCCAATAATTTCATTTGCGTTGACACTTTAAAAGTTTGGATTTATTTTATCTTGGTTATATTTTAGTACCTTTTTTTTCAGTGAAAATTTAATACTTAGTTAATTTTTCATCTTAATTACAGGGTGTTTAACTATTACTTAAACAGTAAACAAATTTACGGTAATAAGTTTACCTTTCATTTAATCGGAAGTGGATTAGAATTGCCGTTGAGCTAAACTTGGTTTATAATTGCTGATGTGCCATAGAACTTCTCATTAAAGGGCTTACAGCAAATCTCAAAATACCTTAACAAGCAGAAGGTCTAATTATTGGTCACTGTGGAAGAATAGATGGTATTATTCCTTGCAGAAAAGGATTCGCATTCATAGTAGGCAGTAGGACTTACAGTTTGCAACTACACGGCATCAAAAGTATTCCAGGTGAACTGCTACTTCTGCGTCACTAAATGTTAATGAGAATTGCTTATTAGCATACATGTTTCGTAAATTCAACGATCCTTAGATAATCATTACAAGTTCATCAGCACAAAGCTCATCGTTATTAAGTATCGTCGTTGTTAAAATCTTACCGAAATCAAAACTTAGGATAATTTTATATCCTAGAATCCATTGATCATGTTTCATATAATTAGGAGACATAATTGATGTTATTAATACCCTCTACGAAGGTATGAGTGGTCTGTCTTTCTTAAAAGCATAAATTTAGTGAAATTTCAACTAAAAGTATTAAACACGTGTCGTGATCCCATTGGAACAGGTAAAGTTCGATTTTTCATACCTAGATGGCGTTGACTGCCAAGTAAAATTGACCGATTGCCTTCCAGTGGCACGTCTAATTGATATGAATGGTTGCGCAAGTGCATTAGGTAATATCATTAGTTTTCCATAAGGGGAAAATTGTGTCCGGAGTTTAATAGCTCCAACTACATTTCCGCAACCGAACGGTGTTTGTTTACGGGTGTCCCGTAAAGTGAAGGAGAGTCGCTTAATTAATATCTAATTAACTACCGATACTTGTCTGGGAGACTTGCAGAGCACCGGCATGCTTCACCGACTTTCGTCGGCCATTAGTTTTAGCTCAGTGAATCCCGAGTGCGCGCACACACACGCACATTGTCACGAAGGAAGCATTTGGACCAGAACTCTCGCATAGGGTAGTGATCGGATGTTAAAGAGGAGACGAAGTCGACTCATTTGTTAGTACTCAATTATCCCTTCTTCTGGTAGTGTGGGGGGGGCATAAACACGAGGGGGGGAAGAAGAGGAGGATTCGTTAGCATGCAAGGAAACTCATTACGCGAATCTCTCGAGTGATTACAAGTGGCTCGTAGCTCGAGCACTGGAAGAGTCCTCTTCGTTACTGTTAACATTTTTACGATGGTGAGTCACAATGTGTACTTTGCCATCCCCCCCCCGCCACCTCACTGTAGTGGAGTGTTGCGAGTCAAAGTACCACAGAATGTGGTATTTTGACACAGAATCGCAATCTCTTAAATCTAATGTGATTATCCATTAGTAATGCCTTTCTCGTCCTCCCAATTACTTTGGTTAAATCCAGCATCATTTCAAAGCCGAATGCAGAAACTATAAACGTTTCGTGCGAAAATTGACCAGAGAACTTGCGGGAATACACTCGCCACCACACTACGAGTTGCCCTAGTTGACCCTAATAGGTGACACGAAAAGCAATGAGTTTGAAACAGCTGTCACACCAGTGAAACCTTATCAAAATGGACCAGAAGGCGAATATACGGGCGCTTTGGGCGTTCGTGGCTCCTATAAGGTTCGGCTAGGGCAACTCGTAGTATGGCGCGAGTGTGTTCCCGCAAGCTCTCTGGTCAATTTTCGCACGCAACTTTTATAGTCTCTGTATTCGGCTTTGAAATGATGTCGGATTTAATATCCACTTGATTTTTATAATTTTTCATCGCTGAAGTGAATCCTTTTGGCTCTTTATTTTAATAAATACTTTGGTTACTTGAATCCATGGGATTACCGACTTGGGCGTTGACATCGCCAACTAAACGTTCACAAAAACTGAGTTACCTGCCCTCCGCTTAGGGGTTAGCAGAAAGATATGGTATAGTTCCGGATCATCTTTGGCTAGTAATGACCCTACCGTCAACCATCCGGATTACTAAATCGCTTGAGGTCAACCTGAAAAATTAACGAAATTATAAAATTGGAAATACGATTGAGGTATTTCCAATCCACTTTCCAATACGGAAGGGGGGGGAGGAATTATTTAACGAAGATTTTCATCCTCATCAAGAAAGTTTTATATTTCCAGCTTTAAGTTAGTTTTAACTTTAACTTTAACTTGAAGGAGAAAGAATATACAAGTAGAGGAAACTTTAAAGACGTATTCTGAAGTTTTTACGTCGACTAAAGTCGTAAAGTTTGAGGATCACCATTCTTATGCAAATTAGGAAAAATCACGAACATAATATCGCACAAGGCGGATGTAAATGAGTAAATAAAATAAGGAATATCAATGGAAAAGCGGGAGAAAGTCAGTTTACTATGGAAGAAACTCAATGAGAAACTTCATGAAGATAAAGGTCAATGGAGAAGCCGGGGAGGGTTACCATTGACGATGGGTTGCTCTTTTACGAAATTTCAAACTTCCACAAATAAATCTCGGAAGAATTTAAGAAACTTCCCACGGAGAGTAGAAACACCTTTTTTGAAGTATTTTAAATTTATATTCTTTTATATATTTTGTAAAATTGTCGCCTTCGAGGCACGTGTCATAGCCCTATCTGCAGCACGTGCTTCGAAAACCTGTTACGTTCTTCAAAAAAAAAGTTTTAAAACAGGAAACGAAGGGATTAACATGTTGATACATCTTTTGAACAAGTCTCGGTGGGATCTGCATAATAAAGGCTTAATTTGGTTTTAGTTCTTTAAAGAATTCAGCAACGTAAGAAGTATATATTCATGAGGAAGTACAACACTGGATTTACTTCCTCATGAAAAATTTGCTATTAAAGGAAGTAAACTCATCTCAAACTTTCCCAGCGAGTCAAATATTATAAAGTAATATCACTTGGTTTTTGTAGAACAAAAGCCTCATCACGTAATAAAGAGCTTAATTGAATTCATTAGTTCTTTCGATCTCATTGGATTTAGCTGATGTTATATTCAATATTTTTATTGAAGAACATCATAGACATGCAATTTATAACATTATACTATAGCGCATTTATGGTATTTAAATTATATATAATTTATATAAAATACAAAAGGAAATTATATTTTATATTAAATATTTTAAAAATTCTTAATAATTTTAAAACATATTTATAATATAAAATGTTTTGTAAGTACACCAAAATTATTAATGTTAAGCGTATAACCTCTTTACAAAGTAAGGCAGATAACGGGAAGGGGTTTGATGTGAATGTGATATGCGGCGATTAATACCCACGGGGGGTAATGGATGGCTATTGCTGTTACCCTCCTGCTATGATCGGAACTTCAATAGCCCAATAACACCTTATCCCTACACTGTCCTCTACAGATAATGGGGAAGATGAAAAGCATTCTTGCTTGCTTGGCCCCTTTAAGCCAGTCCTTATAAGGACTGTTTGTCCTGGGGGGAAAATCGACCGTGAGATGCGGTGATTAATTCCTTTGGAGGGTAATGGATGGCAATACTGTAGCCAGTGAAGTTCTAACTGAAGCTCGGCTATTGCTGTTACCCTCCTTCCATGATCAGAGCTTTAATAGCTCAATACCACCTTATTCCTACACTGTCCTCTACAGATAACGGAAAAATGAAAAGCATTCTTGCCCTGCCCCTTTAAGCCAGTCCTTATAAGGACTATAATAATATTATATGGAATATTATCATGAAACAGAAACAGGACTTCATATTAAGAGCGGATTTTCAAGTCGACTGCTCGTTGTGTCTGCACACCGTCTCGTGGGGATCAGTGAATTCTGTCTGTCTATATGGTCTCTCCCTCATACAGATCTACTAGTTGACGTTGACTTGAGGTTTGTATGTAACGATACGTTCTATGTTATTAAAACCATCATTACATATAAATTTGCCCATAATGAAAAAAGTATATTGTACAAAATAGAATTTTGTTTAGAATACTTTAAATAAAAAAAATTATATTTACATATAAAATATTAAGAAATTTATAGTTTATATTTTGAAAATATTTTAAAATTTTTCTTATATAATAAAGTTTTGAAAGAACACCTATTTATATTCGTATTAACTTTAATATATATTTATGCAGTAAAATTTGTATCTACTTATGGTAACGGATGGAGGGATCAATCGACCGTGAGATGCGGTGATTGATTCATTAATGCCCTTGGGGGTGATGGATAGCAACGCAAAGCTGTACCAATGAAGTTTAACTGAGGTTCGGCTGTTGCTCTTACCCACTTGGGCGATGAGTTTTTGAGTTCGCTCTCTTAAGGTTTTTGCCTTAAGGGAGCACTTTGAGTCTCCGGGGAAGGTGTTCTCCGGCACGGCCCGCTGAGGGGCTTTGTCGGTGAATTATTTTCCTCGGAATTTGAGCGGTTCTGCTCGGTAATCGAGTTTCACTGAGTAGAACCAACGCTGAGATTTGGACGGTCTTTCGCCCACGAATGAGTGGCCTAGAGATCGTCCGATATTTTTGAGATATCACCTTTACTTACATAGTCGGTGATTGATTTTATATGAGATGCCCATACATATATAGGGTAACGGATGGCAATGCTGAACCAATGAAGTTTAACTGAAGTTCGGCTGTTGCTGTTATCCTGGGTAAATGAGTTCGCTCTCTTAGGTTTTGCCCTAAGGGAGCACTTTGAGTCTCCGGGGAAAGTGTTCTCCGGCACGGCCCGCTGAGGGGTACTTGCCGGTGAATTATTTTCCTCGGAATGTGAGCGGTTCTGCTCGGTACTCGAGTTTCACTGAGTAGAACCAACGCTGAGATTTGGACGGTCTTTCGCCCACGAATGAGTGGCCTAGAGATCGTCCGATATTTTTGAGATATCACCTTTACTTACACATTACGGTGATTGATTCATTAATGCCCTTGGGGGTAACGGATGGCAACAATGCAATGCTGTACCAATGAAGTTTAACTGAGGTTCGGCTGTTGCTGTTACCCCCTTGGGCGACGAGTTTTTGAGTTCGCTCTCTTAAGGTTTTTGCCTTAAGGGAGCACTTTGAGTCTCCGGGGAAGGTGTTCTCCGGCACGGCCCGCTGAGGGGCTTTGTCGGTGAATTATTTTCCTCGGAATTTGAGCGGTTCTGCTCAGTGGTCGGGGAGCCCGTCACTGAGTGGAACCAACGCTGAGATTAGGACGGTCTTTCGCCCACTATGGAGTGGCCTAGAGATCGTCCGTATTTTTGAGATTTCACCTTTACTTACATAGTCGGTGATTGATTCATTCAATCCAATACCCTTGGGGGTTAATGGATGGCAATGCTTTAATAGCTCAATAACACCTTATCCCTACACTGTCCTCTACAGATAACGGGGAATATGAAAAGCATTCTTGCTTCGCCCCTTTAAGCCAGTCCTTATAAGGTGTATCTACTTACGACCCTTGGAGGGTAATGGATGGCAATGCTGTAGCTAATGAAGTCCTAACTGAGGCTCTGCTATTGCTGTTACCCTCCTGCCATGATCAGAGCTTTAATTGCTCAATAACACCTTATCCCTACACTGTCCTCTACAGATAACGGGGAAGATGAAAAGCATTCTTGCTTCGCCCCTTTAAGCCAGTCCTTATAAGGACTATCTACTTATACAATAGGAATGGAGTATGTATCCTTTGTTTCGTCTGATCTGATTCGTTTCATTAGGAGTTTTGTGAATGATAAGTAATTTCTTGTTTTTCAAGGTATGGTAGATTGTAATATGGTAAGGCATTGCCTTAGTAGTAGACTGCGTTCTTGCGTTTTAATCCACAGCTTAAAATACGATGCATGAAAGCTTTTATTAAAATGTTGCTGCCATAAGACTGAGTAAATCTCTTATAACTGAATATTATATTCGTTTTTACTACTTTATATCTTTTTTTTTTATTCGCACTTTTTTTTTCTTGGATTATATGTTGACGTTTTTATTGAATAATTCGTAATAGACCAATCTGACATATGGCTCTCTTCACGAAATAGAGTAAAAACTAATGTTCGCTTGGACTGCTCTGTTAATTTTACTCCTAGTGACAGCGATGCTCAAACCTACCGATGGCAAAATGCCAAGAAAACACACAAACTGTGAACAATGACGAAACGCTGTTATATTGTTAGCTTGCCAAGGTCGCTCTAATAGCGTGTGTTTGAATAACTCACGGTAATACACCATTAACAGGGCATAAAGAATTTAGACGAGGGATGAAATATAAATATAATCACGTGACGATTTTCAGCCAGAGAATAGTAGATGGAAAAATAGTGTATATTTTGAACTGACTTATTTTTTTTTTTTTTTTTTGACGGACGAGGTGTGGGCATTCGATAAATGCTCCTCCATAAGAAAAGTCTGTCAACATTTGGTACGGATGATAGTGTAAGAACGGGTTTAGATCAAAATACGAAATCCTACTGAATTCCTGCATTTTTTTTCAAGAATCGATTCCAACGCAGAAAGCTTACTTGAAAGACCGGATTTCTGTTTCGTCAACTTCACTCCGTAATAAATTCTAACGGAAGTCACTCAGTTACTACGGCCAAACCTCGGAAGGCAACATTAATCACCGTCAATCACCAGGAAAACACTCAACTTTTTTTTTTTTTTTTTATACGGTCGACTAGTTGAAACTTATAGTAGTCTGTTTCGTTTTTTCGTTCTCCCTCTCTGCAAAGGATTTCGAAACAAAAAAAAAAAAAAAAATCAACATCGGAGCTTGCCCTTACCAACTACCGGGCAAACGTCATTCTAAATACGACCGCACTCACAAAGCGACAAAAAAAAAAAAAAAAAAAAAAAAAAAAAAAAAAAAAAATTATCAAGGACTCGCTAGCCATTGGTGTGTTTTTTTCCCCTTTCTTTTCTTTCTTTGATTGTACTTTGGATACGGTAAGGTTGCCGATCGCTTCTTGAAAACGGCCACACAGTTGCGATCTTTTATATTCTCTGCGAGTTATATTTATCATTAGATACTTGAGATATTATCAGTCTCTGTTGATTGATACAAACAGGGACAGATATAAATAAAAGTATATTTTAAAATTTTAAAATTTTCTATTTTAAAAGTCTAATACGTGGTCAAGTACACTTCCTGAGAGCCTCATCACTACCGCCTTATTGCTGAGGTTATATGCTTGACAAGTGTGGTAGGGCAGCTCATAACTCGCAAATGTAACACATGACCCATTTGCAGTAAGCATGTCTAAAATGCGCGTGCATATATATATAAATTCAACTTAATCGGATTAAAATAAAGGGATGGTTTATATCTCTGCAGACGCCTATAGGGTCTCGTGGTTTTACCGTTTTCAAACAAAATTTGGGATGGAACTCTTTCGTTGGTTCTTCTGGAATTCAAATACCAAAGAGAATACTCAGGTAGTCTCTACTAACTCACTATTTCTCTACTTAATCCTTCAGCTACAACGATACTACTGCCATCTACCGCCTACAACCACCAATAATAATTTTTGTCTGTAAATTGCGTGTGTCCTGTTGACTGATTTGCCTGTATGTGGGATTAAAAAACTCGAGTGTTTCTGGGAGGAAAAAATCTGTTGCCCCCGTACGAGCGCGGCTAACTCACCTTTATTTGAAAAAGCCCATATAAAAATTCCTCTCGTCACGAAGAAAATCGAATTCAGGTCCTGTTGTTCTTCCAACTGTGCAATCTTCCAACATCATATGAAGAATGGAAAATAGCGTATTACACAAGAACCTCAACGTACTTATGTGGAAATACGTTTTTTATTATTATTATTAATGATAATCCCATAATCAAAATAATGAATGAAATAACCACAATAATGAAGATACTGATAACATTATTCAGATAAGCTCTGCAAAGCTTCGAGGAAAAAGCCACCCAAAGAAACAAGCAAATATTATAATCGATTTATAAAGATCCAAGAGGCTATTTTTCCTGCGACGTAAATTAAGTTAAGGGGATAAGAAATCCCTCATTATTTTAAAGCCGGATACGAAACTCGGAGATCGAAATCTAAGAGTTTCATGCCAAAGATTATTGGCGAATCCAAGCGTAAGTCAACACCTGGGTGGAACACCACTAGGGAAACTCGTGTCAAAGGTGGAGCAAGCTCCTTTACTATCCTTAATATTTCCTCATAATGTAAAACGTAGCTCCTAGGAGATGTATTACTGTTTTACATTATGAGGAGAGGTCACTACCCAGACCGGTCTCATCAGTGAGTAGGTAGACCTGGAATACCAAGGTTTAAGTGAATCGAACTTACATATACGCCTACTAACGAATTGCCAGACCGGTGTACCCAGATTTATTATTACTACGATAAAGAGTCAAGAGGCTATTTTTTTCGAAACTCTCAGATTTCGATCTCCGAGTTTCATATCCGGTTTTAAATTAATGAAGGATTTCTTATCCCCTTAACTTTATAATCAATTTAATAAAAAAATGAATCATTGCAAATTTAAATGAATCCTTGTAAATATGAATGTGGAAAAAGATGTAAAACACATTGTTAATATCATTATTTATGCAATTTAAATAAGATATTTTCCTAGCATTCTGTACTGAATATATGTATGTAATTTATCTGAGACATTGTCATATTATTATTATTATTATTATCCATTATTCAAAAATTCCGTGCAATCTTCATTGTTAATATTAGAAGAGCACGTGTTGTAAATAAAGATGCAAAAAAGTATTATTATCAAAATTATTATTATTATTATTATTATTATTATTATTATTATTATTATTAGGGTGCACAGAAAGCATACGCTGTAACAACGTATGCTTTCTGTGCACCCTACAAATTAAATAGATTAATGTCGCTACAGTACAAAATGACAAAACTGATCTTTTGGGAACAAAGAGAAAATCACGATCTTATAAACATTGCAATGTCAGAACACAAAATACTGACAGCAAAACATTTATGTCATTATGCAGCTTTGCTAAAACATTATTTCGATGCCAACTACAGGACAGTCAGAAATACATACCGTATAACAAGACCTCAGACTACTAATTATATCACAGATAAATACAATAATCACTACGGAAAGGCCACGCGAAACTTCTACATCCCAGACATGATAAACAAATTACCTTTTGAATACAGAAACCTTACAAACTACAATAGCCTGAAAAGAGCTCTAAGGACATACCGTGAATAAAAAACACGCGCCCAAAATACCATACAAACTTAATGAAACACAATATATTCGCTCAGACTTCCAGTTCAGCGACGCTTCAATACATTCCAAGTTATTGTGTGCGTGTGTGTGCGCGCGCGCGCACGCGAATTTCTCAATCATAGATTTCGTAGCTTCCCAACACAGCAAAAAAAAAAAAAAAACAATACATAATAACCAACTGGTGTCATCCTCAGATAAGCTTACATATAAGCTTCGAGGATGAAAGCAAAAAAAAAATTAGTTCTCATCCAAGATGTATCATATGTAACCAAATGCATGCAATGCACGTATCACATGAAAACCAATGTATGTATTATATGTAAACCAATGTACGTAATGTAAATATCACATGTAAACAAATGTAAGTAATGTATCATATGTAAACAAATGAATGTAATGTATATAATAATTATAACAAATGTATGTAATGTATATAATAACTGTAACAAATGTATGCAATGTAAAAAAAAAAGGATTCTTTTAAAAGTAAATCATGAGTTTACACCGTATGTTTTGAGAATTAGGAAATACAATATTTAGATTGCATATGTGTAAATACTGTTGTATAATCACACCTTTTCAAACTTGAAAAAAAAAAAAAGTAAACCACAGCATGTAATATTATACAACTTATGTAACTCTGAACAATATAATTGTAAATTATTTTTATGATTGCTATATATAAAAAAAAAATCATCATTACTATTTAAATCTCATTATATGTAGCACAAAGTGCTGAATTGTAAAATAATATACTGAATAGATGATCATTGTACATATGTAAATATTTGAAAGAACAATAAAAAAATTATTATTATTATTATTAATTATTATTATGCAAGGTGGACCTCTAGACCGGAACAGACCAATATGGTCTATACCCGTAATTAGCATTATTATTATTATTATTATTATTATTATTATTATTATTATTATTAAAGTGACTGGGATTTGAACGAGTGGAAGGCTTCAGTTATTAGTTCACCTAAGGTGTCAATCAGCAACAACAATGAGGCGGAAGGACATCCCAGTCCGCAATCATAAAACAGCAATCGCTAATGGTTAGTATTCCCAGTATATACGACACTTCCGACATTCACGACTCCTATGCCTGGCCACTGTGCATATTTTTACTTGCAGTGCGACATTTTCTGACTTTCACGGCGACCTCTATTTACGTTTTTTTCTCCGAATTAAACTGACAGTATGATTAAGTATCCCAGTATTTAATGACTCCCTTGATAAATCCCACGCTTTACTAAGTCATTCATTTAAATAAGAGGGCATTACAGTGTCAGCATCTCACTGTCTGTAGCTTTTGTACTTATAATTAACAATAGTTATTGAGTAAGATTAGACCTAACTACTCAGTTTGCTAAGAAAGATTCGCTACCCGTTAAAACGATATTGTCTCTTCACAAATTATTTTACTGTTGAAATGCTCTAATTGTTGATACATGAGTGATTGTTGTAAGATGTTAATTGTTAAATGCCTTCATTTTTGAAATCGTTTGCAATTCTTTAATTGTTGGCAAGCTTCATTGTTGAAACACCTGCAGTTTTCGAATATTTGACATTAGTACATATAATTCTCTTATTGAACGAATGATTACGTTGCGTAGAAATGGGCGAAGTCGTGGATGGATCGTTAAGGAAATAGTTTCGCTATTGACTAGGAATAAAGTCAATTTAATTTCGCACTAAATCGCTGATAAGTTAGCGTTTCCTTAATCCAATTGTGGAGTTTCTGTGGACTTTCCGTGCAGTAAAGATGTAAGCCCAGGAGTTTAATTCTACGAGTACACTTGTGGGTTTCGGGAGAGAGCAGCTCATCAAATTCAAAGTTTGACGAGTGTTGTTAACTAGATTTACGCTCGTCTGTCGTTAGTGGTGTAAGGGAACTGACCCTTCTCCACAGCTTCGTTTCAGGCTGTTCGAGTCTAGAGCGAGCTGATCTCAATCATTGACGACTTCATTAGATGCTCTTCAGAGTTGAGTCATAAAAAGAGAAGTTCGGCCACGCCCCTGTAACATGCGGTTTATGAATTAATTAGGGACGTGTTATTTTTATCAGGGATTAACATCACTTAGAAAACAGGATGTCCCACGCTTTCCTGCTTTTTTTTTTTTTTTTTTTTTTTTTTTTTACTACACAACCCACCAAAGACAATTACGAAACACGCACACACAACTAATAATATAATAATTTTCTTTTTTTTTCCTGAAGGGGGCGCATTAGTAGAAAAATGCTGCGTCATAAAAATCAAAACAAAACCGAACTCCCAGAATACAGAAGACGATAAAGTCGACTTTTATTTCTCACTCCGTCTGTTTCCGCTTTTCTCCTTCCGGAAGCTACCCACGGAGAAAATTAGTTTCAAATTAGTTACGTCACCTGAAGCGAAATAACCCCGCCATTGACCTCTCTAGACAAGCAGCACTATTGCTCAAAGAAAGTGACCTTTTTTTCTCTTTTTCTTTTTTTTTTATCCCCCCCCCGTAAGCCATGATGGGAAGGAGAAAGCGGGGGGGGGGCGTCAGATAACAGGAATCGTCTTACTCGGTTTCGAGGGCGAAGTTGAAACCTCCGTGACCTATAATTGGTAAGTGGAAGTTCGATGACCTTCCCCCGAAACTGACAGTTCTTTCGCGATTACCGCGTCATGTTGGAATGTGAGTGCCGTTGAAACTTACGTTTTTTTTTTCTTCCCTTGAGCTGTTTTGCATCGTAGCAACACGGAAAGTCGAATAAGGAACAGACGAGAATATTTGTATTAAAAGTACTGACATCACCGACTTGTGTTGTAAATACGTTACCTCAGTCAGACCCATTGATTTTATCAGGCTGGTCGGAGCACTTTTACAATAAAGATATTTGTTAAGATATAAAAAAAAAAAATGTTCATAATTGTGGTCAGATGTCTAAAAAATAATATTTTACTTATTACAAATGATATCATTGAGTTCATTGTTATCAGTATTATTCACTGCTAATATATCGTTAATAATATTATTTTATGGTAACGTATTATTAATATTGTTTAAAAGTAGGAGACATTGTTGGGAGCCTTCGGATCTGATTTCTAAAGCTTGTACAGAACAGAGATACATTGTGGGGAAATACTCCATTGTTAAATAATACTGTTATGATAGTAGCCAGATGTGTTGTTGAGAAACCATGGTAACCATACTGGTGATTCTTTTAAAGCAATAATTGTTTGAAAACCAATCACTTTCTTTTGATCTTCTCGTTTTGTTACGTCACAGAAAGGACTGTGACGTAACAAATTTAACAGGACTGGGGTACAAGAGCAAAATATTATAATAAAACGTTAGCAAAGAAGTCATAGCAGTTAAAATAAATGGTATTGGAATACCAATTATGAAAAAAAAATTATTGCTATTAATTTATTTTAATATATAATAAATCGACTTCTAATAAATTACTTATTTTATTTTTTTCCTGATTTCATTATAGAGAATACAACGACATCTGACGGCAAGAAAGAAAAATATAAAGTTGTTACAATAAAAATAAGAATCGGATAATAAAGAAGGTCCTTTAACTTGTTGAAAAGAGTGCGTACGTAATGATTTCAAGCCAGTTTCCGTCACCACGGTTACAGATTTTTTTCATTTTCAATCTCTCTTTACTTTCTCTCAGTAAAGTAATTTCTAACAAAAGAAAAAAAATCTTCGTTATCTGAACTGCACGGATTGTTTCTTGAAGGTGGTTTTTAACAAGGGGAAAGAGATACCAAATTGCTATCTCTTTCCCTTGTTAAAACCACCTTCCCCAGTTCCACTGCTTGATAATTAACGTGGTAAGCAGCTCTGAAGAATTCCACCGAGAATCAGATCTTGTTAAGAACTGTCTGCATCAGTGACAACAAAGTCCAAAAAAAAATGAACCCAGAATAAAAAAATAAGTTTAAAAGAGTATCAAACGATGTAAGTTTGGACTCCTAAAAAAGAAGAATACAATGTTAAGGAAGGGACGCTAATTACTTAAAGTGTTGTCCTAAAATGGGCTAAACGAGAATTGTCGAACTATCACGTGGTTAAATAAAAAAGAAAAAGAAAAAATGGTTTAAGAAGGTTTTCTGATGATCCTGATTTTTAGTATTTAATTCATATATTCAGCACTATTCAAGTTTCCATAGCAACACTTACCAGTGACGTCATCAACAATAGAAAACGTGTCTAGCGTAAATTGTTTTCTCCACAGATCTAGTTATTCCAGCATGAGGAGCAGGCGAAGGAGAATAGTTGACTTTTATTCTCATTGTTATTCTCATTACCATTATTGTTATTGCTCTAAGTAATCGAAAAGAATGTATCAGGAAGAAATACGACCTTGTACTTATCTGCAGCTAACTCAATACTTAGTCCAAGTTTTTACGATAATAGTAAAATCAAACAGAGATTTTTCTCCTCCTCTTTCCCCCTACCCCTCTAGCCCCTGCTCGTTCCTTCTGAAAAAACATCACGCTATGCCGTGACACAAACATCGTAAGTGCGTACCTGCACATTTCTACGAAAAGTTAACATCTGAGTCAGTAGACAACGTTCTCATGGTTATGACGTCACATTAATGTCAGAACATCTTGGCAAGAATCAAAAATCGTACGGGTTTTCTGAAAAGTTCAGGCCAGACTTGACCTATATCTCATCAGGTAAAACCAGTAGGAAGAGGAGGGGACAAATAAATAAATAATAACCTCGGCACCCACTGGCAATCCCGCTGGTAAGTTAAACACAACTAGAGGCAATGAAATTCAGAGTATTTTTAAATAAATTATACAAAGAATGCAATATCATTCTGATCGTATTCATATTGGCAACCTACGCAATTTTCTTATTAATATTAGTTCGGTGAAACGCGTGGGGGATAAATTCTCCATGTACCCAGTGTCAAAAGACTCTCGGACTCCACACGAAATCCATTTATACTTAAAGATATCCAAAATGACTTTCCGTGATTATTTATTCCACTCCAATAGTAAAAACAGGAGAGGAAAAATTTCCCCTGTCTGCTACTGTTGTACGTACATTGAATCAGTGGCAAAATGTTTACAGAGAATTTTAGAATTCTCCTCAATCCACTTTATTTTAAATTTTCTTTCATGTATCGTGAGAGTAGTACGCGCTACACATTACTGAGGTATGCAATAAGATGTTCAAATTCCGGCTGGTTCATCAAGAAGTATGAGAGATTTTTTCCATTACACAATTCGTATGTCAAAAATCGTATCTGATTCTATTTTGGAAAAATAATCAGCATCGGAAGGAACTCTAAGCTAAGAATGTCATCATCTGAATATTAGGAGTTTCATTTCTGTTACATCTAGTTGAAACGAGCATTGGAAAGAATTGCAATTTATTTTGAGTTACGAAATATGAAAATGGAATAAGTTTGTAAAAATTTATCTTCAGATGGAACGACATGAAAACGCTATATCAACTCGCTCGCTGTAGGATTAGTTTTTATTTCTAAGTTTGTAATAAGGGATGACAACAATCGTCATACTACACAGAATAACCAGCCAACAATTAACACATTATGCATAATAACTTGCCAACAATGGTCATATACACAGAATAACCTATCAAAATGGTCATATTACGCCAGTGTTTCTCAACCTTTTTTGGATCATGCCCCATCCCCACATCTCAAAGATTTTGATGCCCCCCTCCAACATAATAGTCAGCAAATTTCTGAAAAAGTATAATATAAATATGTACATGTACATTTTCTAATTTTCCCCAAAATATTCAAATTGCCCATTACGCATAATAACTTGCTAACAATGAACACATTATGCATAATAACCTGCCAACAATGGTCATATTATACATAATAACTTGTCAACAATGGTTATCTTACATAAAATAACCTGTCAAATTGGTCATATTACATAATTACGCAAAATAACTTGCCAACAATGGTCATCTTATATAAAACAACCTGTCAAAATGATTATATTGCGCATAATAACTTGCCAACAATGGTCATATTATAAAAAATAACCTGTCAAAATGGTCATGTTACTCATAATAACTTCCCAACAATGGTCATCTTATATAAAATAACCTGTCAAAATAGTCGTATTACGCGTAATAACTTGCCAACAATGGTCACCTTAATAGAATAGCCTGTCAAAATGTCATATTACATAATTACGCATAATAACCTGCCAACAATGAATAAGCTGCCAGTAATGGTCATATTATTCTTAATAACTTGCCAACAATGGTCATCTTATATAGAATAACTTGCCAACAATGGTCACCTTATATAGAATAACTTGTCAACAATGGTCATCTTATATAGAATAACTTGCCAACAATGGTCACCTTATATAGAATAACTTGTCAACAATGGTCATATTACGCATAATAACTTGCCAACAATGGCCTCCTTATATAGAATAACTTGCCAACACTGGCCATCTTATTTAAAATAACCTGTTAAAATGGTCATATTACGCATAATAACATGCCAACAATGTCACATTATATAGAATAACCTGTCAAATAGTCATATTACGCGTAATAACTTGCCAACAATGGTCACCTTAGTAGAATAACCTGTGAAAATAGTCATCTTATATAAAATAACCTTTCAGAATGGTCACATTACGCATAATAACTTGCCAACAATGGTCATCTTAATAGAATAGCCTGTCAAAATTGTCATATTACATAATTACGCATAATAACCTGCCAACAATGAATAACCTGCCAGCAATGGTCATATTACGCATATTAACCTGCCCACAATGTTCATATCATGCATAATAACATGCCAACAATGGTCTTATTACATAAAATAACCTACCAAGAATGGTCAAATTATGCATAATAACTTGCCAACAATGGTCATATTTCACAGAATAATAACTCTGGTAAATATTACATATAGCTCCAACAATAGTGATTTTATCATGGCAACAATATCAGCTTACGATAATAATAATGCTGACAATGAATAAAGCTATCTCTAAACAAACCTGGATGCAATTAACAATAGTGACTACCATTTATTGATATAATCGACAGAAAATATATTTATATTCATATTTCAGCATATTTTATATTTTAAACTATAAAATAAATTGCATTTTTGTTTGGCATGCTCTTTACATACACATACGCAAATGGCTTCGAAGACACATCCTTGTGTGATGAGAACGAGATTCTGTGCTGATGATGCACAGATAAACTACGAAGAGAGTAATCGAATTAAGCCATGCGTAAATAAGAACGAGGATTAAGGATCGATTTATTCGGTCAATCCAAATTCCCAAGTAATGACGTTTGAAATAGGGGATTTCGCGAATGGGCAATCGTTTGGATAATGAATCAAGAAAGATCCCACTACATTTCCTACTAGAATGCATTCTAAATGCTTCATTTAACCAGAAAAGCCTGTGGTTCCTCGAGAGAAAAAAAAAAAAAAAAAAAAACTTCCAGGAAGGTTCTCGAAACACCAATGAGGTGTCCGTAAATGGAATTACCCGTTACGTATCTCCTATTCAATGCCTGCTTTACTAATACAAACATTCAAGGACGCCCCCGCCTTTTCAACCGGCAAGTTTCAAGTCCGCGTGGCCGTCACTAGGGTGTAACAAGTTGGCAGTTTATCTGGCCGACGCAGTTCGCCTTGTCGTCCAGATAAACACGGGCACTGCTCCGTGTTGCAGTACAGGTATAATGGATCTTTGTGTTGTTGTCGTTTTCCACTGGCGGTATTCCCCTTAAGCGTTCCCTCAGTGGAATACTACACGTTCCCTCCCTTCCCCCACATCGTCCCCCCCCCGATCTTCTCTTTGTAAATTTTCTCGCTTACAAGAACGAACACTAACAGAGAGAGAGAGAGTGACATTGATTCAGGTGTTACTTTGACGTCACGAACTTCGATGCAGCAGCGCCCTCTGTGTGTGCTTGTGAGGTATAACTTTATTTACACTTATGATGTTCTGAGAGTGCGCTTATGTGATTAAAACGAAAAATAATCAGAAAAAAGGAATGGAATACAAAAGAAATGAAAAGTGTATCGACAGACGTGAAGCTTCTTTGCCATTTTTGATGGGATGCTCCAAACCGGTTATGAAACGGATGATCGCACGTCAACAACTTCTTCGCCAGGTCAAGTCAGGTAAGCCGAAGCTATAACTTTGTAATCTGAGGGGGGGTAGAGTTGCTTTGTGAATTGTGATGACGGGGATTTGAACACTCACTCGGAAGTAGCGTTTTAAAGGACCAATTTAAGACTTTAGAGTATTTAACTGATCTGTGGATTAACTTTGACATTAAAGAGTTGAGCTCACTTCCTTGTTGCCACTGTAAGCAGAATCCATTTACGATATCATTTCGAGCAGAATGGATGACGACGTTTATCTCCTCTTGTCGTCATCGCTAATCTCCTGATCGCCATTTACGTTGCGAAAACTGGTTTTTATTTGTCCCTGTTGACCGTTTCGTACTTACGAGACCGTTTGAAGGTTTAATCTCGCGTATTAACCTTATCCCATGCAGCTTTTTCTTATTTACGTATGGTAAGATAAACTAATGAAGTTCAGCGAAGGTTTTCACAGATAACGCTTCCCATCGGGGGGGGGGGGAGAGAGGGAGAGACACGAGGTCGGTTACTTTGTACTAAATGTGGAATAGCATTCAATACGTTTGATTTATGACTCGTATCCAGAGAGAGATTGGAGGATGGAGAAGATACTAAAAGGTTAACCAAGCGATGATTGGTGAGAATTTAGGAGAGGATGGATTTCTGATTGGACGAGTGAGCGCAGACTCTCTTTTATGTGACTTAAGATTTCCATAAGTTTAGAAATAAATTCTAGACAATCAACAAATTTGTAATGATGAGAGAATAGGCTGAAGAATTTAAAAAAAAAAATTGGTTTCTTAAAATATCTTAATATTTAACTCACCAACTGCACTGATGTGCCCGAAGCGTGAGATTGAAGTTAAAAATAAAAGAAAAAAAATCATTCTATGATAGGTATATGGAGCACAAAACGCGCTACTATCAATATATTCATGACGTCACAAAACACGATCGTCCCTTGGTTACCAGAGTACAACAATGGCATTTTGGTTATAACACCAATTGATCTCCCATTATAGCACATGACGATCAAGTAGGCTAACTTTGTATAAGACTTCATCAGTCATACTAAACACTTTTCTTTCATAAATCTAATCACGTTCTCTTAAAAAGATTCATTGGTGACATATCCGAAACAAAGACCTATCACTCTAACCAAGCGTCAGCTATAATTTAATACCACTACATACGGAAAGAAAATGGTGGTCTGACATAACGTAATCCATTATCTCCACGTCATCTTGCTATCATCTTATCTCTTCTCTGAAGTGTGTATGTACCATCAGCCGTCCGCTCCTAAAATAACCAACGAAGCATTGGATCCACCAAACTTCCGTGTTTATTAATATACTGTAGCATTATATGATATTGATTTTTTTTCGCCATCTCCATGGTTCGTTATAGTCAATAGTTTCAAATTACAACCAACGTAATACTCCTTTGAGAATCGCTGTTATCTGCTAAATGCATACTGCAGGGGCGAATGCTGGTCTGGGGATTCAACTTGTTATTATTCAGGGAATGAGAGGTGCGATTGAAGTCTAATTAGCGGAATAATGAATTAACTGACCATTTAAAACTATGTACAGTATTTAGAAATTTATGTACATTTAATCATACAAATACAACATTTATTTTACAAATGATATTCTATCTTTTTCAATTTAGCTACTTGAATACAAATTCTACCCTACGGTTTCTTCTTTATGAACTGGTCAATAGCATCGTCATAAAAAGTTAGTTGTAACTTAATTTTCCCAAGCAATACGCACACTTATAAAGGCTGGATGAAGCTCACTGGCTAGAGCTACTTTGACTGCGTGTGGCCTGTGTTTAAGACGACGTGAAGGGAGTAGAAATGGTTATGCGCGCGCATGAAATCACAGTGCTGCAGCGAGGACCTGGAAGCTCCTACAACCGAACAAGCCAAGGTAGCTTTGACTAGACGAGCAAGCATCGACCTTCGATACACAACGCAAAGCTCAATTATTGCTGCGCAAGCTTAAGACGTCTTCTGTCTACAAAAATAAAAGCCTAAATGGAATGCTTATAAATGCATGCATTTACTAACAAATAAATATTACTTCTTTCTCAATTAATGATTGGAGCATGGAGAATACGCCTTTGGCATACTGTTATATTCTGGTGATGGATACTTACACTTATTTTTATTGAGTTTTTTCCCTCACGTCTTTAAGAAACGTTAAACACATAAACTACAGAGAAATAAAACTCCTAGAAACACGGGGAGTTAAATATTTCAAACTCTTTTCTATTAGACATTCACTTTCTTTGATTGAACTCCGAATAAATTCTCTACCCCAGATTTACGTGCTATGTGTGTGTGTGTGTGTGTGTGTGTGTGTCAGGCAGACGAAATCGCAAGTTTCTATTCGCTGCTTCTCTCCGACCTTCTTTCTATTATTTGCAAGCATTAGCATATTGAAATTAGAAGTTCTCTCCAAGCAATTTTCTTCATAGCGTCTATCTCTTGAAAGAGAAGCGTTGGTGAGGGGGGGGGAGAGGGAACGGAGAAAGGAAGGTACTACCGATAGCGTTCCTAGAGAGGTCTGATGTTCAGCAAACAAGTCGGTGTCAACACATCAAACACGGTGCTGCTCCGTATAGCAAAGTTTCTGTCTCTGGAGTGACCTGAAATATGCTCTCGAACAGCGATCTATCAAACGGAAGATAACCCAGTTCACCTTGCAATCATCTCGTTTTATAGGAGATGCGAAGGGCATGATGTAAGTCAAGGCTGATGGATTGTCGCAAAGACAGAAAATCAGATCTTTAATAGCTCTGCAGATAGTACTTTTATAATAGGAACACGGATGCAGTAAGATCGTGTTTCTATGACAACAGATCCATTACCGATAGATGTATTATATAGTGTCTGGTGTGGATATATGTCCGGCGAATGTCATGAAATATTTGATAAGTACTAGTCGGACTGTCTTGTACCTGATTACAATTTCATTTAAGAGAATTTTCTATTTAGAAACCAAATTAATGATCGTACCGGAAACCATATCTCATAAAAGCAGCATGTAAATGGACATTTTTATGTTTTAGTGCTTTTCAGATAACAGTGATGACGTAATAATAGCTTTTATCAAACTCACGTGATAGCCGCTATTATTGCGTGTGATTTTTGTTTTATTTTATAACAATGTGTCTTTTTCATCAAAATGCTCTTTTATTGTTTAGGCTAATACTATATGTAAATGGTAACAAGAATTCTCAGTAATTTAAACTATGCAGTCTTGATTATCAGTGATGTTATAGTAGAGAAAATAATTCTCTAATTTGACAAAGCGTTATTGATAAGAACTCATGAGTAATTTTAAGACTTATTTATTCTATTTTCATAATTCTTTATGGGAATAGTAATTAGGAAGAATCGTTAAAAATTTTAATAGAATTAATATTTAATTCTACACTTCAAAAGAGTCCTATTCTGGTTCGTATATAACTATTGGTTTTTAAGACGTGTTTACGTAGATTTCTGCAAGATTTGAAGGAAGAAAGTAATCAGATCATAGTGCCATCTGGTGGTAGTAGTGATGCATTGTCTCAAAACGAAAAACTCAATCGGTAGTCGAATATTCCACTAAACCTTAATGTAATGAAGTTAGCCAATATTTTTCTATCGGAATTTATAAAATAAAATTTGAATTTTGCCTTAAAATATCCTCAATTTTAGACACTAAAACCTATTCTTGGTGATGACGTAATTGCAGCCATCACTCAGTAAAGACTGATCCCCATCTCGCTATTTTCCCGTCACGTGGTATCTAGTCGCGATAAGCCGTGTTTACATTACGGTAATCGCCATCTCCGTACACATGTGGCAGCGAGACATTCCACTGCATGTCACAACAAACTACAGACACGTAGGGAAGAGAGTCGGAAATAGGTTGGTGACAGAAGGCGAGAAGAAATCGATTCGGTGAGCATGCAACGGAAATACCTGACAAAATCCCAGCGAAAATAAGGAGAGGCTGGCACGCATTAAATTTCAAATTAGAACACCACATAATTGTGAAGCTCTAGCGACACCGAAGCCTCTCCCTGCTTAAACAAGATGTTTGTCCTGTTATGTAGTTTAAAAGACTGCAATGATTTAAGACTAGGTTTCATTTACTTTCAGATTCGTTCGTAAGAAAAGAGAGGGTTTTTATCTAAGCTTATATCCAAAAAGAATAAAAATCAGCACATTAAAATTTATGCTTAAAAAAAAAAAATTACTTCCCTTGAGATGCTATTAATTAAACCGAAATCAGAAGTAATCTGGCAAATTTACTAAAGCAATCTGTGGAATTCAAAAACGTATTCATACGTAGTGTAATTTGCATAATGACGTGATAATAACTTTCCAGGAATAGCCAATGGAAGTTGGGTAAAGAATAGTTCTGAAATTGACATCAAGTATTAAAAATATATATAAAAATAGAAAACCTCCAACATGCAATAAACGTAACATCATCAACAATGCTTTCAACCTTGCTGTGACATTTCATTTATGTCTCGTGATCTAATGGAGCTCATCGCGTGAACAACAATACATAAATCATGAACAATTTCAGTAAGGGAACGCTACTGTTGGATTTCATTCTAAGCCTAAAATAACGCATTTCTATTTGAACAAGTAGTCGAATTATGTTCTTTATAATGAAAAGCAGGAAACACAGTATAAAAGAAAACCTGTACCCCAGGGATACGCTCTGCCATAAACAGTACACTCTATTGAAACTAAATATACAGGAATACAACACGTGTTTGACCTTAATGTGTTCTTCCACAAATAAAATGTATTTTTACTAGAAATACTCTTTGGTTCTGCTTTCCACGTACCAGTAAAAAGATATTTTAACTTGAATACTTTTTTTTTTCTATTGGTAGTCGTACATGTAAAACCATCTTAAATACGTAATGCCTTTTTATTTATATCCTTTTCCTGTGCTTTTGCTATTTTGATTTCTTCATTGCACTAAATCGATTATTCATCATTTTCCTTTCTCTTTTGGTTAAATATTAATAGAATTTAAAAGCAGTTAGTCAATCTCAAGAAACAAATGGGAATTGGAGTAAATCTCCAAAGGACGTAGTCAAACCACTTAAGTAATATTTCTTGCTAAAATTACTACAGTTATTTATGAAAGGGAAAAAAACTATCTGGTGCAATTAGATATAAAATAAACCTTATATTACATCGGAGAAATGGGAGACAACCTAAGGAGCTTGTAACCGAATCTATTTAAATATTTAATAATCTCCAAGATTGGACGAAATTACAAAGTGATATTTATAAAATCGGGGGTGGGGGAGGCGAATAAAGGCTGGTGTACGTGGTTATGCTTCTACTGTGTCCAATTAACGCACTACCCATCTATTGCTGCAATGGTAAAAATAATTTTCACTTGCTAGTTAATTTCGCATTGACTTTAGCTCTCCCTTCTGGCAAATGTGAATATCTCCCGAAAACGCACTTCTATCACTATTTGTAATGGACGATGCCATTATTCTTTTCGAGGGTAGAAGGTATGTCGAAGAAGAGACTTAATATTTCGTGATGGATTATACAGGATCAAATCCATCAATATCCTTGCAGATTAGCATGCTTTTCATGATCATTGTAGACACTTTAAGTATTAAATTCTTTGTAAGGAACCCTCCTTCAAGAAGGGTTTCCTTAAGGCATTTAAAAGCAGTTCAGTTTATCCGGTTTCTTACTCACTCATCCTATGATTGCGTTTTGTGTGTGAAGAAATATCCCGGATGTAGTCAGAGATATTTCTTGCATAAATTGTGCTATGCCCACAATGAATGAACACTACAATTCAGTTATTTATTTATTTATTTATTATTATTTTCTTAAAGATTTGAAAGGAAATGTTATTTCAAGTAAGCAGCAGAATTATCTGATGGCATCTTTTTTTGTTAACTGCAAATATTTCATTGATTATAACTTTTTTGTTTAAATATTCATAATATTTGGTGACTTTGATTTCAAAAATATTCAAGTACGATTACATAAAAATAAGTAGCGAGTATACAAATCTGCGAATTTATATTATGAAGCAAGAGGTCTTTAATAAAAATCAGTAGTAATAAGAATATATTACGTTATCGAACAACAATAATAACAGTATATTTTTGTTCAATTATGTCATTGTTACTGTTGTTCAATATTGTTGAACAATATATTGTCAATGAATAACAATGCATTGTTGGGACTTTTTTGTTGTGGTAACAATGAGCTACAACAATTACTTCAATTATGAAAACTGGACTTACTGGAAATAGCCTGAGCTTGTCAGAAGCAACATAATATTCTTTTGAATATTATGTTGCTTCTGACAAACTCAGCTTTCGGATGTGTAAGTGCGCTGTTCCCACCCCTATATTTCCTGTTACGATAACTGAGTAAACGTGCGGCTCTACATACATGCACAATGTTGTCTGCAGACAAGAGCTCTGACCGAATATGAGATGCCACTAAGATGAGACGATTGTGTTTTAACTGCAGGCATCCATTTTAAAATCTCACGTGTCAGTTATATCCTTGAATCTCGTGCTCTATTACGAACAATAATATCATCAACTCAGTGAGACTGTTAATTTTTCTTAGGCCTGACTCTAAAATAGTTATCTAAGAAAATTTTTTTTTTCTTCCATAGAACGAGAATGTTAGGCCTAATCAATGTTTGTACTTAGTTCAATGCTAAGCCTAAATGAACAGTCAGTGGAAGGTTGCCATATTTATGAAAAACAGTGTCAGAGGTGCTGATATATATGCAATATATTATCGACCTTCATTGATCATGTTCTAATAATCTGAGTTTTTTTTTTTTTTAATTGTGAATTTAAATAGTACTATTCCTGTAATGCAGGTCGCTTATGCAAACAGCTTAAAATAAAGAACTACAAAGGAAAAGCAAACAACCGTGGCAGTACGTATAAAAACTTTGTATGTTTGCTGTGTGGTGAAGTACTTTAAGTGACGTAGGTAATCGTGCAAAAAAAAAAAAAAAAAACAGTAGATAAAGATGGATGATAGAAAAAAAGGTGTGTGTGATCTTTCGTTAACGAGTTTTAGGTACACTTTTTACATCCACTCATAGTAGAGATTTTTCGAAATATTTTGACATGGAAGTAGTGAATTTATATTTGTGTAATTCCCATAATTTGATATTTTTGTTTATTCATTTGTAATACGTTGACTGTTTTTTATCTTAAGGTTAGTAACATACAGAGCTGATACTATTTCGCGCAGTGACATTTTAACGAAAATTCGGAAAAAGTATTTTTATATTTATTTTTATTTATTTATTTTGGTGCGCAGATCGCAATGAACACGTTCTATAGAAATTCCCACTACAAAATATTGGGATGAGTCATTGCGAATACTAAGGGCCTTGAGAAGATGCGCTGATTGTGTAGTGGAAAAGGTCCAAGCTTCAAATCTCACACGTTCACTCCGACACACACACACACAAGTGCTGATTTAATGTATCTCAATCTTAACTAGAGATAATAAGGTACCAAAAAGGAAACTAGTTTCTCTCTCTCTCTCTCTCTCACACACACACACACACACACACACACACACAGTTTACTCATCCCTCGCACGCCCTCTTCAGGAACTCAAGTGGCCTTTCCACTAATCTAAGCAACCCCCACCCTATCTTTACAAAGATAAGAGATAATGAAGCTGAAGACAGACAAGTGGGAAGAGAAAGATAGAAAACGAAAACAAAATTAACTGCGAATAAAACGAAAGAACATTATGAATATAAAAATCTATTCAAACTTCTCCATGAACTAAAAGAAAATAAATAAAAGTTCTTTTAAAAAGAAAATACGTATCTGCACATCCGCTTTTGGATGAGCAGTGTAGCGTAGTCAGTAGGTTGTGCCAAGAAAAAAGGATGGAAAAAATCTGCATGCTGCCACAGAATATGCGTTATAACATACGGTCATTGTTATTCGTGTTTGATAAAGGGGAATTAGTACTTCTACTAAGTAAATTCATTTTTAATTTTTAATCTTCATTCCTTCCTTGGCAACTGCCACGGTTCAGTAGGTAGCTAGTACGTCGATCTTTTTGCATCAAGTACTCGCATGCCTTCTTTTAAAGTTGAGCACTTGGAAACCTTTGGGAAGTGTACATCCTATTTGTTGAACAACTAGCGACATCTCTTCAAAGATGACTCGTAAAAAATGATCCGATAGGACCCGTTTGTTACACGTCTATCTAAAAATAGGATAACTGCTTCGCTGAACGGTTATCTTACCTATATAATAGCTAGCAGTACCCCCGAATTCTTTACTAAGTGTCCCAAGTAATCCCTGGAGGCCAGAACTACTTACGATGCATTCACCGTTATCTCCACGTGCCAGACAGTGGCACGAGATACACGCTTTCTTAACTACCGAAACTAACAGTGCTTGTAGCTTTCATTAGATATTTATTGCTTTTATCACCAGCCTGTTTCTCCTTCTGTCAGCCTCAATGAATCTTATCGGAAGATATTTAATGATTTGGGCACGCAATGAATGGAGCCCTTGGCTTTAGGGTACGCTACATCTGGATGGATGACGTCATCTTACATCGATGCCAACAGGCAAAAAAGAAGATGGTAGAGGTACAATGTCAACTGATGGTTCGGTTAAAGCAACATATTGGACTTTTCTTATTAGGTTTCTGATAATTGAAGATATGCTAGTGTAGGATTTGTGTCTAGTTGTGAAAAAAAATATCTTCGCGGGAAGAAAGAGAGAAGATGGGCAGTCAGACACTAATATTCAGCAGCACTTACAAAATGATTTGAACAAGGGGGAAATTTGGGCAAACGAAAATAGCTATCAGTTTAATGTTAGTAAGTGTAAAGTTATGCACTTGGGGATGATTACAGTTCCAGTGGCATATTATATGAGCGGAGTTATGTTCCAAGAAACAGATGAGGCCAGGTATCTTGGCGTAACGGTGGATAGGTATTTCAAGTTCAAAGGTCACAAAGCAAAAGTTGCAAATATAATTCAGGGAGATAATTGTTATGTTGAAGCGAACCTTGACATGTAAGGATAAGGAAGTCTTTTTGCCTCTTTGATAAGACCACACCTGGATTACTGTGCGCAGATTTGGTCTCCTGGGTTCCAAGTGGATAAAGAAACTGTGGGCAGGGTGCAAAGAAGAGTTACAAAGATTATATCCGGATAGTATGTGGATTACAGACTCTGGTTAAGAGGAGAAAGAGGGGTGATGCGATAGAGGTCTATAAACTTTTGAATGGGTGTTGTAGGATATCATCTGATGGAATTTTTCGCTATATGGAAGGTGGGGAGAGAGAGAACACTGGGGGGGGGGGGCATCCAGGGAAGTTAAGGTTCACACTCAAGAAAGGGATAAGAGCTAGGTTTTTCTCTAACAGAGCCGTGAGTGAGTGGAATAATTTGCCTTTTGGGTAGTGAGTGTATCTAGTGCGAAAGAGTTTAAGGGAAAGTAAGACAGCTGGTTTGGATGATTTATAGCCTTCCTCGATGAGGGCTAGACTCCCTGGACGTCTTAGATTATTATTATCATAATAATAATAATAATAATAATAATAATATAAGAGAGAAATTGGTTAATCTCAATAGTTAAAATATGAATTTAAATGGGGGGATAAAAATTTAGTTAGATGATATATTATTATTATTAAGAGAGACCTCCAGGGAGTCGGAGACTCATCGAGGGAGGCCACGTACTACACACACACACACACACATACACACACACACACACACACACACACACACACACACACACACACACACACACACACACACACACACACCAGCTATCATACTTATTCTTGAATCCATTCACACTGCTTGCACTCACAACATCCAATGGCAATCCATTCCAATCACGCACCGCACCCTGAGAGAAAAATCTAGCTCTCTCACCCTTCTTGGTGGACTTCATTCTCAGCTTCCAAGGATGCCCTCTTGTCCTTTCCCCACCCTATAAATTGAAAATTTTCAATTTTATAGGGTGGGGATTTATAAATTGAAAAATTCCATCAGTTGAAATCCTGTATGACCCTTTCAGAAGTTTGTAAGTCTCAATCATCTCACCCCTCTTTCTCCTATTTGCTAGTGTCTGCAATCTACAAATTCTCAATCTGTCTTCATAATCAGTATTCCATAATCCTGATATCATTTTTAACATTCTCCTTTGTACTCTCTCCACTTTATCAGAATCACAATGGAAACCAGGAGACCAGACCCGCGCACAATAGTCCAAGTGAGGTCTTATCAAGACCTTGTAAAGAGGCAAAATAACATCCTTAGTTTTACATGTGAACGTTCGTTTCAGCATTGCAGTGATCTTTTGAGTTGTATTTGCAATCTTTTTTCACATGGCCCCTAAACTTCAACTTCCTATCTATTAACACTCCAAGATCCCTAGCCTCATCAGTCTCTTCTAGCCTAATCCCTCCAATATAATACAACATTGGATACGTAATCATGCCGAAGTGAATGACTTTACTTTCACTGACATTGAACTGACACCCATTTTCCTATGCCCACAATTCCAGCCTATTCAAATCATTCTGCAAAGACTGCATATCAGCAGTATTCCTTGATTACCTTACTTATCTTTGCATCATCAGCAAATAACTGTAATGTCGCTTGTCAAATTCTTCCCAATATCATTAATGAACAGATTGAATAACACTGGACCAAGCACTGGTCCTTGTGGTAAACCACTTGTTAACTTAAATCTTGCAGACTCACATCCCCCATATGCCACCTTTTGATATCTGTCAGTCAGCCATCCTCTTATTCACGCTAAAACTGTATAACCCGAACCCATTTTCTCCAATTTATGCAACAGTCTACCATGCTGTATTCTTTCAAAAGCCTTAGCAGAATTTAATAGTATCATGGTGTATCAGTTCCCCTTGTCTAGTTCAGTGGTAACATTGTTATAGAATGTGAGCAAGTTGCTAAACACGGCCTTACTTTAATATGTTGTTCATTGCAAAATAGAGATTCACTCTCAAGCCATTTCTGAATTCGGGCTCTAACCAATTTTTCCAAAATCTTCACCACCAATCCTGAGATACTAACTGGTCGAACATACTGAGGATAAAACTAATATGTTGATTGCTTCTTAGAAGTAAATGAAGGAAGTGAAATATCTTAAAAACAACTAAACATGGGAAGCCTAAACAAAAGTATTATGGAATAGTAAGTGCCTAAAATGATTGGACAGAAACAATTCTAACAATGGTCTGAGATAGCATCGTTGTATAGTGACGTCATCATCGCAACAGTTGAATCAAGCACCAATTTTTGTCATTTATGCTGTAGACATAATTTGTTTTAAATCCGATTGAAAGGAAAATGGAGATGGATGAACTAATATAAGAAATCGGACATTTTCCAACCGACCTAAGAAAAGGATTGAAAAATCAGATGGAATTACGAATAAAGAAGAGAAATGAAAAGTGAAAGTAATAAAATTTTAGAAACAAGAAATAGTTGCCAGAAGAAAGATGACCTAAAGACACCACAATGGCACGCGAAGGCTCTCATTGGTCTTGAAATTCGTCTGTAACGAATAGAAGACAAGAAATATTTCTAATCTACTTCTTAAAGAGTTCGATCTGAAACCCAGCAGGTGTACACGAAGTCCAATTATGAACAAGTTGTACGGACATACTTTTTTTTTCTGTCTGTTGTCAGGATTCTTGTAGTGTCTTCACCTTGCACGCTATCTCTCTCTCTCTCTCTCTCTCTCTCTCTGTCTCCATTAGCCGAACGAGTTAATTACCTTGCCCGTTAATTAAAGTAACGGCTGGTAATTAGGATTGCACATCTGCAAGGGTGATTTGCAAGTAGAAAAAAATATATCAGCGAGTTAATGTATGCAGATATTCGACACACAGTTTTCTCTTCCGTCTCTCCAGGGAAAAGAGCCAAGAATATCCATTGAAAAGTGGAGGACACACTCAGAAAAGTATCCCGTTCAATAAAAAAAAAATAATAAAGTTAATTTCACTTAAGGGGAACATTACGACAGATAAACTGAGTGTAATAGGTGCACGTAGACATTTTTATCCGTTGAAATTATTACGATAAGAAAAGCATTGAAATACATTTCTATCTTTTAATGATGTTCTCCTTCCTTTTAAACTACGATGTTGCTGAGTCGAACATCTTTATTCTGTTTTGTGTAGTCTTAGCAGTGCCACTTCCGAAGTTAGTTCCTAATGGAACTGTAGCATGTACTGGTGCTGACATCTGGTGGTAGAAACTGCCACCCACGAAACTTGATGCAATCTTTACTAGAATTGTATTTTTATTATTAAATCGGATTTTTTTTTTATTTTTTAAATTACATACGTGTTTTATATTTTAGTTTCTTCTTTATATTAAGATATCTATTTCAAACACCAATGTCTTACGTATGGATTAATTCATCAGCTATTTTAAGTATCTCGCTCCTTTCTAACTTTTCCTTTACGGTTTTCGCTGTTCTGATTTCATTCGATTTTTTCTGCCTCGCTTCCATTAATCTTTAACTATTTTTACAGTTTACTGCTCGCGAGATATTTATACATAAGCAACACTCGAAAAACGAGTTTCTTTCTGTATTTCGGAAATGTTCGTAAGAAAATAAAAACGGCGCAGAGGTTATTGGGATATTTTTAGTGTCCGTCTGCGGGAACTGCTGTTCCTACTGTTGTTTCTATCGCAATACAGACTCGCATTTGGAGTGTCATAAAAGGGCAAGACTAGCTCGTGACCACATGAAATCTCCTCGCTCGAGAACTGGAAGATCAGAGATGGATGAAGCAGATGGTTTCTGTTTTGACCATATATCTAATGGGGAAAGGCAGTGGTTGGGGGGAAGAAACGAAAGGAAGTTGGGAAACCAGCATCGCTCACTAGTCCGCACGAACATTAACTTTGATGTGACCTCCTAGATGGTTTTGTGGTATGATATGGCTGCCGTATATGGAACAGATAGGTCAGCGTATAAAAATGGCTTAACTTGCTTGAGATGTTTCATCAATATGAAAAAACAGGATGACGTCTACTTGCCTGGGACTCGGTATTGTGTGGCAACGTGCAGGTTGTAAGTCATGGGGTCGGACTTGCACTTCACACATTTCGACGCGTGTCATAAAGGGCAAAGATAATACAACTCTGCTTAACTCTGATTTTTATTCGTTGTGGAAGAAGATTATGCATTTGACTAAACATTAAACGTATGAAATACATCATTTGTTAAGATAGAACATGAAAGCATAAACAGGTCCATTTTTATCCCAAAAAAAGAAAATTAGTACTTTTGCATTTTATTATTATCATTTTAGATATAATACTACAAACTTTTAGCAGTTATCTTTTAGAAAAATTAGCACTTACTTTAGAAAAAAATAATAGTTATCTATCTTTTAGCTTATCCTTGTCTTTAAGAATATCACTAGGTGCTTATCTTTCAGCACTTACCTTTATCAGAATTATGTCAATACTTATTTCTAGATAAGTAAACACTGAATACTTATCTTTATTTTAGCACTTATCATTTAGAAATATCACTAAATACTTTTAATTTAGTATTTATCATTTAGAAATATCACTAAATACTTTTAATTTAGTATTTATCATTTAGAAATATCACTAAATACTTTTAATTTAGTATTTATCATTTAGAAATATCACTAAATACTTTTAATTTAGTATTTATCATTTAGAAATATCACTAAATACTTTTAATTTAGTATTTATCATTTAGAAATATCACTAAATACTTTTAATTTAGCACTTATCATTTAGAAATATCACTAAATACTATTCATTTAGCACTTATCATTTAGAAATATCACTAAATACTTTTCATTTAGCACTTATCATTTAGAAATATCACTAAATTCTTTTCATTTAGCACTTATCTTTGATTGACCTCTTTTCATTTAGCATTAATCTTTTAGAAATATCACTGAATACTTTTCATTTAGTACTTATCATTTAGAAATATCACTAAATACTTTTCATTTAGCACTTATCTTTGATTGACCTCTTTTCATTTAGCATTAATTTTTTAGAAATATCACTGAATACTTTACATTTAGTACTTATCATTTAGAAATATCACTAAATACTTTTAATTTAGTATTTATCATTTAGAAATATCACTAAATACTTTTAATTTAGTATTTATCATTTAGAAATATCACTAAATACTTTTAATTTAGTATTTATCATTTAGAAATATCACTAAATACTTTTAATTTAGCACTTATCATTTAGAAATATCACTAAATACTATTCATTTAGCACTTATCATTTAGAAATATCACTAAATACTATTCATTTAGCACTTATCATTTAGAAATATCACTAAATACTTTTCATTTAGCACTTATACTTATCATTTAGAAATATCACTAAATTCTTTTCATTTAGCACTTATCTTTGATTGGCCTCTTTTCATTTAGCATTAATCTTTTAGAAATATCACTGAATACTTTTCATTTAGTACTTATCATTTAGAAATATCACTAAATACTTTTAATTTAGCACTTATCATTTAGAAATATCACTAAATACTTTTCATTTAGCACTTATCTTTGATGTGACCTCTTTTCATTTAACATTTATCTTTTAGAAATATCACTAAATACTTTTCATTTAGCATTTATCTTTTAGAAGTCTATCTTTTCTTTTGAACTTATCTTTTCGATACCTCAGTATGTACTTATCCTTCTTTTAGCACTCAAGGTTTGTATTATTTATTCTTAAAAAATCAGTGTTATTTCTCTGTGCTAAAAGTGCAAATAGATAAGTGATAAAAACTCTTGCTTTTAGCACTTATCTTTTAGAAAGATTAATACTTATCTTGTCTTCAGCAGTTATTTTTAAAAGCGACCTAAAATTTTAAAATCTAGTATTTTAAATATTTTCTAAAATATTAATGCCGAAGGCAACTCTTTAGAGAGAGACATCAATACTTATTCTCATAGTACTTATATATTAGACAGATTAGTGCTTTTCGTTTAGAAATTATCTTTTAGGAAGATTAATAATAATCACCAAGGATATTTAGTACTTATCTTTATTTAGAAGGTCTTCCTGAAAAAAAAAATCGCAGAAGATTCCCATCTTTTTCTATGAAATGCTAAGAAAGGTCTGAAAGCTTCAACATGCACGATGTAGTCAACCAGGAGCTCCATCTACCGGAGAAATTTACTATTACAAAACCTATAGTGTATTATTATTATTATTTACAGTTGAGCTGTCTGCTGATTTAAAATTCTGTTCAGTTGAGAACCAGTTGGCCAACAGTGCATCAACATCGTTATCAGCAGCTGTCACATCGATGCGTTGAAGCTGAAGATCTGCGGATTTCTAACACCTTCGCTCTTACGATTAAAGATGTTTCTCTGACGATAAGGCACGAACTATCGGAGATGTCTTTAATGAAATAAACTCCATTTCGAGTCTCATACCTGTCAGCGACATTTATACGATAAAGCGCACAAACACACTTTGCAGAAACTTCTGCAAACCAAGATGATAGTTTCTGTTGCACGTGTTGTCATGACATCCCATTATGAATTCTCCTTCCTTCTTCCCGGTATCAAATTGCTTTGCCATGTCATCTTTCTCCCCCACAAACTGTCATCAATACCACCTGTTGGCAAACTTTGTAAAATCGAGTACAAACTGCTTGCTTTAATATCGTTCGATGCCAACTTGCCATAGCGACGTTTACTTGTTAAGCTTTCTCAAGGTTACACCCACGAATAAGTGGCCATGTCATCCGTTTCCAGTCCGCCCACCCCCATTTGCCTGTTAAAGTGCAAGAATCGGTGAAACTCGAATAGGCTAATGGTGTTTACTTAGTTGAAATACTTAAACCGAAAGGAAACAAAAATAAATTCTCGATCGATATTTGAGTTAAAACATTTGTGGCTTCTTATTCTGTGTTCTTTCCAGCTGTTCTTCGCTAGGGATTGTTTCCGTGTTTGGGTTTTTTTCTCCTCTTTATTGTATAAGCTTTGATGCTGGTTTCTTGTCGCATGCATAAATTAATGTGAAATGTGTTATTGTAACGAACTGTGTACACTAAAAATAAGTTAAAGCTACAATACATCCCTGAAGAGTCGTCTAATGGACATAAATCAGAATTTTTTTGTAACGGATCTTCTATTTCTTTATTTGACTACTCGAATATGCTATTGACGTATGGACAAATTTGAATAACACAGAATTGTGTTTTATTCTTTGCGTGCAAGGCCATTTTAAAAGTCCCTGAAGAAAACATTGAAAAGTCTAAGAGCCTTTGCTTTTTTAAAGCTATCTGGTTCATTATTCTTTTACAGTAAATACGAGTCAGAGGAATAATTAGAATAACTATTGTAATGAACAACTCGTGAGTAGATATTGTTGATTGCACATAACAATACATTTTGAGGTTAAAATAGCATTTTATTGTTGCTTTGTATCTATATATTACAATATTTTTTTCATTGTTGCGTATAAAACAATTTCAATTGTTGTGGATCGCTTAGTTAGACAGGTATTGTTGAAACCTCCCAGTATTTACCAATTGTTATCATTGTCCAACCTAAGTATAACAGCTGATTAAAGGCAACAATAAAAAAAATAATGTAACAGTAAATGAATACTAGATAAATGTAGTATTTTGTAAAGCCGCAGACAAACAATTAAAACAAACAATTCGAAATACAAATTCATATATGGTGAAGAATAGAAAAATGATATTTATTTGTTGAATAAAACACAAATAAATAAAAAAAACAAGTAGAACGTCAGATCATTTGTTATTTCTTTTATTTTACAAGTCATGCTTGTTCTCAAATACCAGAGGAGTACAGTGTACCATCTAAATGCGACTCACAATTCCTAAAACGTGCTTCATGTTGAATTATCTTCTCTTTTCTCTCTTTCAATCCGGGTATTATTACCCATGAAATAAATAAATAAAAAAAGAACCTTTTAGATAAGTTCTCTTTTAGATCTATGCCACAGATTATACTTTTCTCCTGTGCAAACTCAATAAACCGTACTTAAGAGATAAACCAGGGAGTGATTTCTTAGCTAACAAGCCTTTTATCTTAAGACGGAGCACCACACATAGTGTGTTCTTATCTCAAGAGGCCTGACTTTTGGACAACAGTTCGCTTCGGGGGAAAGAAATTTAAATTCAACACATTCCTGTTTGTGAGGACGCGACTGTACATAGAAAACGCTGACATAGCGTCCGTCAGATGCAAAAGATGCTCCCCAGTGAGATTCAGATTTGTGGTAGGAAAAGAAGGTTGCAAAAAGAAATGTCGAAGACGCATTTAATGCGATATGTGACCTGAAAAGCAATGACAGACTTACGGAAATGCTCCGGGATGTCCTAAAGAAACGAGATAACAGAAGTGTGTGTGTGTGAGAGAGAGAGAGAGAGAGAGAGAGAGAGAGGAGTGACTGTATTTGGGTACGAATTAGATCATCAGTAATTCCAGCATTATAGAATTATAATCCAAATGCAAAAGCAGTTGGTTTATGGAGAACTGAAAAAGTCCCCCATAAGAGCGGGGGGGGGGACCATCAAACAGTATCAAAACATTTCTTTGGAATACCATGCGCTTACATCTGTAGGAAAAGAGAGAGAGATTTAATATGTTTTGCGCGTGTAGTAACGCGAACTGTAGTAGATCTGATGGTCTGATATAGTTGGTAATTGACAAGGGTTGAGATAGGGATTATATATCCGCCCCTCTTTGGAAGCGAGAAATAAATAAATCGATTCGGTTTTGTTCATTTAATTGGAATCTGATTGGAAGTTCACACGAATTATTCCAATTTGTAAGGATGATTCATCGCAGGAAGTGGGAAAATATAAAATAACTTAATCTGGTTCGTGTTAGAATTACAAATTACATCCCAAACAGGTCACTTACTGTGCAGAGACGGGGGGGGGGAGTATTATGGTTTCGCTACGGGGTGATGAACGTTTACAAACTTTTTATGAAGATGTTACGAGAGAAATAAGAAAGGCATGTCGAAATTTAAATAAATCATTCCGTATGAGCCGTTAATGATGCGATTTATTGAAATTCGGGCAAAATCTTTGATACGTTAGAACATTCTGATTAATACGGCAAACAGATATTGATGATCACCTTGTGGGTGTGATTAGTGGGTTTCAGTGTTAGGACTCTTATTGTTTAATATTTTCCAAGTGACTTAGGTTCATTATTTCCGCCTGATGACTTGAGTAGTCATTGTATGGATGACCTTCGGTTTTTCACTGCATGACCTTAGAAGAGTAGGCAGAGAAAGGAAGTCTAAAACGTAACGGAACAAATGAAAGCATACATGCGATGTATTAAGGTAGTAATGCACATACTGGGCACGGAATTAGAACTTTGATTTCATACAGTATTGGCCTATAGGCACGTGACTGTCCATTCCAATCCTCTTCAATTCCATGCACATAGTTCGGTGAAATTGATCGGGAACAGCCTTCATAAAATGCTTCCCTCAATTGCTACACACAAGAAATTCTGTTTGTCCGTACAAGCCTTCTCAGACGACAGCGATCTAGTTCCTGAACAGGAACAGTTATTCCTCTTTGACAAGCAATGTGGGTTATTTTTCCACTGATTAAACACCCGGGATATCTCACCTTTTGAGAAGCCTCTGCTGTTTTCAAAATCGTGGCTCCAGTCAGACGGGCACTCACAATAAGCCCTTTATCGAATTTCGAAAGATCTTTTTTACGTGCATCTGCATAAAAGTTTCGAATTGAGTAGTCTGTATGCGTAGATGGATATCCGTTGAATGGACAAGATTTAGGTACTTTGGTTAATTTGGTATTTGGTTTTAGAGAATTAGATTCGTATGATAACCAGTTGAGCTTCTGTAGCTCAATCGATACTGGTGATGCCTTTTGTTTAGAAAGACTTGAATATTCGAATCCCATTTAGGATGGAAAGAATCCGGGATTTTCAACTGAAGGTGAGTTAGCTGATCTGATATGGAAGCGGAAGAGTGTTTCTTATCGCTGTAATTTGGATTTTTAATCTCGCATACCGGCCAGAAGAATCCACGCAATAAACGTGCATGAGATTACGGGAATAAGGATTAACCACCCTTTTCCGACGGATCTGGTTCGCAAAGCTTGCACGGTGGGTTTCTGCGCGTAAGCGTCAAACAGGAAGAAACGAAGACAGTAAAGCTGAAAGAAAGGAAAGTCTCTTTCTCATACAAGCGAAGAAGTTAAGTTTCTAGGAGTGAGGATGTTTCTGGTCAGGTTAATGGAGCTTTACTCACCGAGTTTTATCGATCTCATGAGAAATTAACATAAGAAAAAAAGATTGACTTAAAGGAAAGAAGAGGATTGTATCGTGACAATTATAAAAATGATTAGTTCGTTGCAGTCGGATGAATTTATCTAACAGGAGTGGAAGTTTAATTAAGGTTTATAAGTTGGATTTATATGTTCTTCTTTTCGCTTTTCTTATTCGAAGTAGTCTTCAGTAGCAAGTAGGACTTCTTTTTTAAATCTTCCAGAATAAATCTGAGCTAAAACTGACTGTAGAAACGCGTGCACTCACGTACGCGTGTGCACACAATACTTAGGATTATAAACATTGCTTTTTATCTAGTACAATACGAGGTTATCATGGCGATAGAAGTGACTGACTACCTACCGATTTCCAAAACAGTCAGCAACATGCCTTCTTCCTTTTGGGGTAGAAAGGAAAAGATTAGTGCATTTTTTAATAATAAGCAGAACAAGAATAAGAATAATAAATTATCTGAATCATTTTATTCCTAGAGTAGGTGGAACTTTCTTTGGTCCTAACATTTTGAGTGCAGTCAGTCATTGATAGCTGAACTCAGTGCTATCAATGAATTAAGATTTTTTAGGGGAGAGACTAGTCTATCTCATACGAAGGTAATAGAGATTTTATTCCCAGAAATTCAGAGCAGACAAACGGCCAACTAACACGCAAAACGACAAAATAATTTTCCACTGTATTTATACTGAACAAGACTCATTAACTTTAGCACTCCTGGTGATTTCTTTAAAGAAAGAACCGTAGATAAGTTTGTCTAAGCCTTATGAAATGCAACAAAGAAGATGAAGGTAAACTAGATTTATGATTATATAGAAATTAATTATTAAAAGTTTAATTAAACATTATCGTCTTCCTCATGTGAAAGTTTAATTCAAATTATAGTCCGGGGAAAATTATATTGCAAATGATTTTCATCTTCCGGTGTGACACAGTTGCCTTGCTTACTGGAGTTCTGAAATAGTGAAATATATGCTCAGTCTCTAAGAGGACGGCACGTGGTTTTGGCTTTTGGTAACGCATGAACTGCTGGTGGTAGTAACGTATTAGCGATTTTAATATTTTCTCAATTTCTAATGCCAGGAGAATTTAAAGAACGTTTTTCTGAGTTATGTATTTTCGCTATGATATAAGACAAACATAAACCAAAAAAAAAAAAAAAAAAGCTTACCAGTAAGTTTGGATTATACGGTAAACTGCACTTTTAGTTGTGCCTTGAAGATTCAAAAGACCTACAACAGTTCGATTTATCGCATGAATTTCCACAACACTTCACGCTCTGCTTGTTCAAAAAAAAAAAAAATGCACAAGACAACTGTGAGGTTAAAGAAAGTCAGGATCGGTATGCGATGATAATAATTTTACTAAAACAGCCTTAAAGTAAATCTCAAAACCGCTCTTCCAAGAGAGATACAGCATAGTTATAGACATTGTATTTCTATCAAAAGAAGCCAATACGCTCAATCTCTTGGTACCACCATATTATCGGCAAGACAAACACACTTTATAAAGTGACTATTCAGAGGGCTTGGCTTGTTATGGGTTTTTTAGGTTGGATACTACCCCTATGGGAAAGTTAACTGTCTTATACGTTAGAAGATGACGTTGCTGGGTATATATATAGACAGATTGGAGCGGTAATCTTGCCAAGAGATGAGAAGAAGGTTGAATTTCTTCGAAGACAAACCTCGGAGATTCTGAGAAAGTGATCGGGTATAAAAATACATTTTGAATAGAACATAAACATTTAGACTACGAAGGCGTCCTGCACTTGCATTTGAAGTATTTATTACCATCATAAACATACTTAAAATAAATTCTGAGAAAAACAGGACGATGCTAGGCTTCTCACCCACGATAAGCAGACTATTAAAATGATTATCTGAAGACACGGGCTATCGCCCCTCCCCTCCTAGAAAAAAGAAATCTGGGAATGTAGGTCGGCACGAGATGAAGAGAAGTCGTTTATCCAATATAATTTGAACAGGAGGGGATAGAAAGAAAGAATTAAAAAAAAAAAAGGCTTAGCTATGTACTTTTTCAAGACCTTTTCCGTTATGAGCTGATTGGTGATGATTATCTGACTTGGCACAAACTCGTTCGTTCCATCATTTCTCTCTTTCGCTGATCCAAATAGAAAATTTAATTAGTTCGACTCTTCGCTATCTGTTTCTTTATTTCTGATTGTCACGTGCTTCTGTTTTCTATCTTTCCGACGGCAGCTTGAATATAAACGCGTTAACTTTGTTAGAAAACAGATTTGTTCAAGTCTTTTGCCTTCGATGACGTCAACGCTTTTCTATTAGCGAAGTAAAAGTCAATTTAAAGAGTTAAGCATACACGAAGCAGGGTATTGTTAGACCCTCGCGAAATAAAGGAGAACGCTAATAGCCATTAGCTTTCTTTATTTTCCTTCATCTAAATGGAAGACATCTTTATTGTCTACGTTGGAGGCTGACAGGAATTGTTTGTCATCATGCATCCAATGGGATTTCTATGAGATGGCTACCCTTTTGTGCGATTTCTTAAGTGATTCTTCATATTGGGTGAATGTTTTGACTAACATCTGCAGGATAAAATCATCATCCAATATTTTAGGTCCATTGTGAACCGCAGCATTTATATCTGTGAATGTGTTGTTCAGGTGGAGATGCTTTTCATATGAAGGTATGAGATCATCACGTTCAAGAAGAGGCGTGGCATTTTTATCCCCCTCTCAAGATTAGGATTCCCGGTTTATGTAATCCTTGGTCCAACGATGGTAATAAAACCTTTCACGGATGCAAACTGTAATGAAAAAAATAGCAATAATAATATAACTAGTCTCAAATGGCTGTTACAAGTGAACACCTAAAAACGACGCGTTGTTATGGGAACGGTTCTGTGAACGAGGCGCCATCTACTAGATACAGCCTTGCCATTTGAAATTAACACACCAGATTTTCTCCAATCTAAAATACGACTGCATGAAACGAAGTTAATGAACCTTATCACGTGATTCTTATACAGTTTGTCTCACTTGAGAATAATTAGCTATTATTTGGTTATCGAGGGGAATAGTGAAGCTTTAGGTTATCATACAAAACTCATTTGCATGGTTAGTTTCAGAATAACTGATCAACAGCTTATTTCAGACATAAACGTTCATATTATATTCGAAAATTATCTTCATATTCTTAAAGAGAATCGCAGACTAATGATGTGTAAGAAAATAAAAAGAAAATGTAAGCTGTAGATATTTTATTTACTTACCTTATTTATAGCTCGCTAACGTAAACTGACCCCAACATGCTCGTTGCCTCACCGTCAAAGTAGGTCAGTTGCTCGCAGTTAATGGGAAGTTTAAGGATAAGCCTGACGTCTTGGAATTCCCCTGCAATAACAGGGAGTGACTTAGTAACGGGAGGCAGTCGATGGAATCCAGTAACTCGTACACTTGTTCGTAATGATCCTCGGGTGAGATAATCTTTGACAAAGACAGAAATGGAATCTGAGAAGTGGAAAAGGGAAGTTCGGTCATTTGTGATTCACCACAGGGCGAAACGTCAATTTGTGTCAGGGTAAGAGTTCGACTAGAAAACTTGTTTACAATCCTCTATAGTGTCTGTGTGTGACAGTTCGTCACTTTTCTGTGATCTTGCTTCTCCTCCCCTTGCTGCTATACATAGATGGAGAGCCAGTGGCGATGTTTGCTTAAAGAACCTCTCCGACTGCGATGTGGTTGTATGTGAAGTTCAAACTTTTGATGCTTCAATGCTAGCTTGGGTGTGCTTCGATAGTTCAGGCACAAAACGTACTCCAGTAACAGTTAGTTTTAAGATTCTGTTACATTAAAATATAATTTTATGGTATATGATAACTCGTTAATATGACTTTTAACTGCAGAGGTTCAGTGCGATCTTGCGCTACATATGTTGGCCAGCAAGATCTTGTGCTTCGCATAATACCCATAATGACATAAAACATAATTAGTAAAATATTGTGGTGCCCAACATGGCCATCTATAATTTGGCAGCGTTGATTTTTAACTAGGTGATGATCAGCGCGATCTTACTCTGCATATACAGGGTGTTCGGGATAAATTTGACAGTTTCGTAAGGAAAAAGAAAATCTTCTTTGTATCTATTAAATTTAATGAATTGACAAAAAAACATTACAGGCAGAGTTAATTACAATACTATCAACAAGATTTACTCAAAATAACCACCATTAGCATCGATCACAGCTTCAATTCTGCTTCGGAACCTCGAACAAGCTGATGCTACAGTCTCCCTGGGAAGGGCCGCAAAAACTGTTTTAATTTTATCCATTAACTGGGCTTTTGTATTACTGGAAGTGCGATTGCTGTCTTTTTCAACTGCGCCCCATACAAAATAATCCATGGGGTTAAGGTCTGGGGAGTTTGGAGGCCAAACATTTGGACTGGTGAAGTCGTAGAAATTTTCAGACAACCATTTTTGACTTTTCCCAGAGGTGTGGCAAGGGGCCGAATCCTGCTGCCATACATACGGCCTACCATTGGCTACCCTTGTTATCCAGGGCTTGACTACAGTTAGCAACTCCACGAACAAAGCCCGAATTCCAATGCCAGGGTTCTTCAACACCTGTTCCTGCAGATTTGCGAGGAATTCTGCTGTACGAACGCAATCAGATCGTCTGCTAGGGATCTTTCTTCTTGCTACATCCTCGTAGTCACCATTGCAAGTCTCTAGTTCATGCCTGATTGTTTTTACTGTATTCAGGGAGCATTGGGCAGCAGTCGTAATATCCTTATTTTGATGGCGGGCACGAATCATCATGATACAAGTTATTCTCTTCCATGATTCAGGTGGGTTCCAGCTATCCATCCTTTCTGACATCTTGTATGTGAATGAAGAAGGGTCCAAACTTTTAAATGAAGAGAAGTGTGTGTTAATACATGTAACTTACGGAAAAATATAATTAATTATAAATATGTCAAATTTATCCCGAACACCCTGTATAATGGTCAGCAAGCTCTTATGATGCACATGATACTAAACAATACATTATATTGCACAGAATGGCCATCTAGATCTTCATAGGGTTGCCCAACTCACCGAGGTTATTACCAAACCGAACAACTCTAGATTAATTCGTATTTTGTAGAACATAATCGACCAAAAACGAGGAGATAATGCTTAATTTTTGAATCAGAAAGGGCTCGTTTATTTCTTGAATCCTTGATAGTACCACATAAGAAACGACATTCTCCTTTCGCTAAGTAGCTTATTCAGAACCTAAGTTTTCAAAAAAAAAGAAAAAAAAAGATGAATTGCTGTTTACTTAGATATCATACTATTTTTCCTACTGCGCCTTTAACAAATCCTTTTTCGTCAAAACTATTGCTTTTTCATAATCCTTTTTCCATTACATACTTCAGTTTCCAACTTCGTGAGGAAAGTAATCAGCTACATGGTGAAGCCGCATCAAAGGGGGTACACACTTACCAGTTGTGTATATTGATATTATAATTATTCTCGCAATAAACAGTTGATACGCAAAATTGAAAGACAGTGTATTACCAGTACTATTCTTCACTGTTTATTGATCCTCACATAACTCAATACACTTGAAGTATCAGCGAATATCTCCACATAAAAAGTATCTTTATAAGGAAAAGATAAAAAACTATATAATTAAAATTGTTAAGCGAACATCGTTTCGAGGGATTGTTTTCAAGATATTTTATACGTATTTCTGCGATCGGAGGACACTTCCGAGGATCGATATTAAGGAAAAAGCTTGTCTTAAACCCCTTAAGTAATCTTTTGTTCTATCAAGTGACTTAAGTGTTTTCTAATAGAAATTAAGTCCTCGTTAAGCGAAGAAATACTCATTAAAACATAAGTAAATGATCGAATAATTTTGCCAGATGTGTAACACTGCACAAATGGCGTGATTGATATTATTAAACACGAATCCAAGTACACAATGACAGGAAGCTGATCTCAAATAAAAAGATAAGAAAAAGCAAGTGTGGAGTAATCATGAAAATTAACGTGAATGCAACAAATAAAGACCATCTAAGAAGACACTTCGATTATAAGTTTAATAAAGAATTTGAAGAAGTTGAAATATGGAAAAACTAGACTAACAGTTATATTAGGACTTAAACAACTCCTATTTTAAATATTGGAAATTAAGTATATAAATTATACTGCTCAAAACAATTAGGGGATATTTTGGTTTTCTTGTAAATTATAAAGTCATAAAAATAATTTACAATTGTAACACATTCATTTTAAAATATTTTTGATATACAACAGTGTAGAACACGCAGCTGCGTACAAAAGCATGTTAAGACTTGTCCAAACGTGTCTTAGCCGTATTAACATGTGGGGGTATAAAAGCGTGGCTTGTTGCGCTCACTTCTACAGTGCATAATTATCACTTCAATTGTCAACTTGTGTCACCTACCACCCATTATTTTGTTAAAAATGGCAGAGCAACATGATATCCTGGAATCCATGGCTTGGAGAGCCGTTGATCGATTAGAAGCTGGACAAACGCAGCAAGTTGTTGCTCAAGCGTATCGTGTATCTCAAAGAGTAATTTCGGGACTCTGAAATCGCTTTCTGGAAACGGGAAATGTTTGCCTAAGACAATGTCAAGTTCGCCCACCACAACAACTCCAAGAGACGATCAGTATTTGTCATTGCTTGCCAGAAGAAATCAAACATTTAACGCAACACATCTTCGAAGTTAACTTGCCTGTTGCTGAGTTGTTTAGAGGTAGTTGTTTAGAGGCTGGTATCGACACAGACAGTACGAAATCGTCTTCATGCCATACGTGTATATGCTCGAAGACCAATGGTTTGCATTCCACTTACTGCAAATCACAAAAGAGCCCGAAGAATTTGGGCACAGGAACATCGCAATTGGACAAATGAGGATTGGGCTCGTGTACTTTTTAGTTACGAGTCCGGGTTCAGTGTGCAACCAGAAAACCGACGTATCTGGATATGGCGTAAAAGTGGAACAAGAAATAATCCACAAGTTTGTTCGTGAAAGACCCCAACATGAAGGTGAGAGTTTGATGGTATGAGTTGGAATAAGTACAGGTGGCTATATTGATCTCTATTTTATCAGAAACGATTCCTTAACAGCCCAAAGGTATCGGGATGAGATTTTGGAACCTATAGTTTCTACCATATGGTGCTGCAATTGGCCAAGAATTCATTTTTAAGGATGACAATGCTCGTCCACACCGTACAAATTTAGTACAAGAGTGGTTTGAGGAAGAAGGTATTGAACGAATGAACTGGCCTGCCTGTTCACCGGATTGTAATCCAATCGAACATGCCTGGGATGCCTTAGGCAGGGCCGTTTCTGTTCGACTGGTGCCACCACGATCGCTTAAGAGCTCGAAATTGCTCTCACAGAAGAGTGGGGAAATATCCCACAAGAACTGTTTGATCATCTTATCCAGTCCATGCCATCAAGATTCACCGCTGTTTTGGTTGTTAACGGAGACCATACGCTATTAAAAATTAACAAAAGCGTTTTTGGCTATTCTTGTTGTTATAAAAAAAAAAATCAGCTAACGCCTTTTTTTTTTTTTTTTTTTTTATTCCCGTATATACGGGAGTAGGCGAGGCCATTTAGCCCTATCTAACTTTTGGAGACTGAGTGGGCAGTTCAATCTCCACTGGTACCCAATCAGAGACAGATGGCCCAAGGCTATCACTAATTAAGCGGTACGCAGTGAAGAGAGACGGCTCAAATGTGCCGCCATCTCGTGGTCTCTAACCCTAACACAATATATTTAATGTCTGAAATAATGTGGGTTCTACGGTCGATTTTCTTGAGTTTACAGGACGAAAAACCCGAGTTTCCGGGAGGAAAAACCTGCTTGCCCGTGCCAGAGATCGACTAACTCTGGAACCGGTCGAAAAATGGCTTAGAAAAATTTCCTCTAGTCGCCGACTAGACTCGAAACCAAAACTTCCTTCGTGCGGCCTAGCGCGGTGGTGTGCAAACGCCACATTCACTGAGCTACACAGGCTCTTCTTGTTGTTATTCTTGTTAAAATTATTTCACTCTAAAATGTGTAATTTGTTAAATTTGTAATAAATATCGATTATTTAAACAATATCTTATCAATTACACAATGAAGTACCCAATAATTATAATTATTTGCATAAATTTATAATTCTCCAACAGAAACTAAAATATCCCCTAATTGTTTTGAGCAGTGTACTTAGATGCCATGGTTTAGTTGTTACCACTTAACGTCTTAAGATTACACAGAAAAAATGAATTTTTTACGAGGTAGTTGTCAAATAAGGTTCTCGTAATGCTAGCAAAACTTCTTAAGTCGCAACTTTTTTTTATCTAAAGGCACATGGAAAGAAAGCCGTTACTTTACAAATGCCGTTAATCACTGAGTATTCCTGTTCTTAAAAATTAATGTTATCATGTCTCGTGTATGCGTGCGTGGGCGCAAGCATTACCAAAAACAGTCTCTGGTAAATCTACAAAACATGACTTGCTGAAAAGTACATTAAAGCAAATGTAAATATCTAATTTATGTAATGAGTTTAAAGTACTGTTTGCAGCAAACCTTATTACGTAAAGAGATCAAACGTCAGATAACAAGGTCTGCTGTAAACATCACTTTAAACTCATTACATAAATTAGATGTTCACATTGGATTTGATGTACTTTTTTGAAAAAGACTGCTTTTGGTAACATACACCCACTCTTTCTCTCTCTCTCTGATTTTATAAGAATAATCAATTAACGTTAACTGGGTTGAACGAATTGAACTCAGTGACTATATTTAGCCGGAAGTTGGGTGGAATATTTGTCATTTTGATACATTTTGGATATTTTGATACTGTATTGAATGCAACCTGACCAGCCGTCTTAGGTTAGAAAGCTAAGAAACAGTAAGTGCTACGTTAATTACGAAAAGATGGAAATTTTAGTAGTCTAGTTGGCCGACTTTCCGATGCTGTTTCCCCCCACACACACACAAGAAAGGAGCACTGGAACATCCACCAATGTATCCTCCTTGAGCAATCCCACAATGTAAGACCATTTTCGTTTCTTTTTTTGCTTCAAATTGAAACTCATTTTCAACAAGTAATTAATGTGTATTATATTAAAAAATTGTTCAAAATGCAGCGATGTTGAAACAGATTTTTGAAAACTTCGAAAAGACGAATTACCTCTATAACAGTTGACAATTCTAACTCTTTGTGCATCTTTCTGAAACAAAGTTTTTGGTCAACCACTGATATCTCTATGTTTGCACATTGATGTATTTATTTCTCTTTTATTGTTGTTCAACTTACTATATTTTACTACTTTTTTGCATTTTCTGAATACGTTTGAAAATAAATTCCCTTCCCTATCCCCCCCCTCCAGAATCGAACTGCTTTTACACACTGCAACATTTAGCCAATGAGTCCCCACATTTTCTCCAAAGAGATTCTCAAGTATTTCTCAAACCGAATAGCAATTGAAGTGTGAACATGTTCCTAGAAGTTAATCTGAATGCTGCTGCGAATAATGAACAAGAGAAATATCATCCTACAAGACTCAACCACCCGTGGATAGAGCATGGATCCTCATACCAAAGGAATCCAAACACAGCAGTTGTATCAATGCAGAATACGGAGACATGAATCAACTGATAAAGCCAACTGCACTTTATTCTGTTTAATTAACTTAAATTTATATAAAAACACGATGTTTTCCTAAGAAACATTACAATTTGAAACTCTCCTATCGCATATCATCATGCTGTAGCATGTCCCATAAACCAAACATTAAATCTGAAAAGAATATCCAAAGCGTCCATCAATGTTGTCTTTTGTCAGAAACCCATATGTAATCCCAGTCGATCTATTAATGTTGCTGCAACCATCTCGCTTCAGACAACTAATTCTCTGTTTTCTTCTTTCCATCTCCAAAGAGAATATACCTAATTCCCAAGTTGGACAAAGGTTTGAACTGGCCAACCACCAACTTAAGTTCCGGTGACTATATTCCTCCTCCTCCTCCTCTATTCCAATTTCAGATACTCGATCTTGACGTACGCCAAAACGTCCGTATTCTTGGTACCAGTCCATTTTACTCACGCAATTGCATGTTTCATTTTCGAGTACCATCCTCTACTTTCTGATCCAGTTTACTGTCTAGAAGTTAATCTAAATGCTGTTGCGAATAATGAACAATAGAAATACCATCCTACAAGACCCAATTCGGATTCATGGCAAAACACTTACTCCCAAATATTTTTAAATTTTTCGAACCAATTTCACTGAACATTTTCATAGGGAGGTCTGGGGTTTATGGACTCGTCTTCATAAGCAATGACAGTTACTGATCACATCATTTTACGTGGTATTTTTAATAACGTTAAAATATTCTGATCACTAATTCATCAAGGTGGAATACAGTACCAAAAAGGGAGATGCCTTAAACAAGTAAGGAAGAAAGATCTGAATAAGACTGATGAAAATCTTATTAAGAGGTGCATGTAGAACAAATTTGAAAGAGAACCAAATCAAATATAAAAAAAACACTTTTTTTTGCCAACATCCTCTTAAGAAGTATGTCTTTGAAGTCGTTGAAGAAAGTTGAAACTTCCAAGGCATCATGACTTTCACAGACACAGCGCTTAGATCTGCGTGTGTGCGAACAACTTTTATAAAACAGCGTAAGAAAAAGTGTCAAAACTTGCATTTCAATTGTTTTAAATTAATTACGAATGCCAGTGAAACATGAACTGCATTTTAATTTGGATTCGAGAATAGAATAATGAGTTTAAAATATAAATACGATAACACGAAAATTATCAAATATATTATCCAATTTCCCCTATTTCTATGGTGATAGCGCAGATTCTGCCAGAGTTATGCATCTTCTCCACACTAAGCCTAACAGCAAGCGATGCTGAGGCGAGGTTCAACAGATGTGAGGCTGATATCGTAGGGTTACTTCACGCTTTTCTTACTAGCTGTCATAATATGAAATGATTGCGTGTAAACTAAGACAGCGCCATCTATTAAAATTTAGAAAGTAAAAAATTTATACGTAAAAAAGAAAAACAAAGTCAAACACAACAGTATAAAGTGGGCATCTTCATTTCCTCCTCACACACGCAGATCTAAGCGCTGCGTCTGTGAAAGTCATGATGCCCTGGAAGTTCTACATGCCTGGAGAAATTGGGATATATAACTTGCACGAGAGATAGTACAACACCGGGCAACCAGTAGCAAGCCGCGAGAGCATACCATATGCCGGAAGCCCTTGTTCTATCGCCTTCCTCCGACTCCTCTTCCCACCTACTCTTTTTCCCCCCTTCTCCCTGTCTCCCCCCCTCACTACCGTGAGTCGGCAGGCGCACGCCTTCCAGATAGATCGATGATGGACTCGGAGCGGTGAAGTCAACAGCTCGCCGTAACAGTTCGGGCTCTCCGTGGCTTCGGTGGCAGACAAGTCCGTGTTTTTGTCCGCGATGCTTCCTCTCCGGTCCCCTCTTGTAGTGGGTGGTATTTGGAACCCTCGCCGTCAACTGCTGAAGCCACCTTAAAAGATGATAGCCGAAGACCGGAGGGAACCGTCAGAATTATCGATCCGCTTAAGTGTATACGGAGGTAAATCGACATTATTTGTTGAGGGTTGTGTTACGTTCATTCAGAGTGTCGAACACATCCCGACACGTACGGTAGTGGCCATCAGACCGTAGAAACAGTCACCTACGAACAAGCGATCACTGCTTCTAACACTAATTACCTGGTCCGTGTGGAACTAACCTTGTGTGTCTGAGGTGTTTAGGGTGAGCATTCTGTAAACCTTCCCTTCCCCACCCACCCACCCACCCCTCATCAATCCCACTGTTGACAAGGACATTGGATGACGTGACCACCAAACAGTCACTAAAGAGGTTCTCAGAGGGGTGTGTGCATGTGTGGTCCAATTTGAAAAACGGTGAGTCTTTGTTATCTGTTTATCAGCACGTCTACTTAGTTACAATTAGTCTGTGCTATTTTAGAAAACGAAGGAAAAATCCTCCGATAGTATGTCCGTAAATATTAGTACACGTCAGTAGCATACACACGAGGAAACCAAGTGATATTTAAATGCAGTATTAAAGATAAAAATGGCTTTATCTAAATGGTTTTAAACGCGAAAATAGTGAATGATATCGACTCAAATAATTCATATTTATTACTAAGTTTTATAATTTTTTTTTCACACGAGATTTTATCTGAATCAGTATTATTCTATTGACGTTCTCTTCGCTATTGGCACTTCAGTGGAGATCATGCATACGTGGCTGACAACCGGGTGTTATTATTGGTCTAGTTTTATTGCTATTATTAGTACTTCTATAGTCTGGAGGTTAGGATAGCTAACTCAAGAGGCCCAGATTCGATTTCTAGCATGAGAATCTTTAACAAAATAGTATAGGACATGGTTTGAACTTCTTCCCATTTTAATTATAATAAATTTAGCAAATGTTATCTGTCCATGTTTTAATTAATTTATCTATTGCGAAAGATAGGCAGGCGTTTTTGTAGCTGTAACTGAAAAGTTAGGATTCTTGGAAAGCTTTCACTATTATTATTATTATTATTATTATTATTATTATTATTATTATTATTATTATGGGGATAATCATCCACCACTTTGCATGCTCACATTGAGCACCTGACACCCGAAACCAGTCATTGTTCTCCATTTATTATACTTAAGTTCTCTTCCTTAATATCTAGATGTGTCTTAATTTTACATCCTTTCTCAATCTTATACTATTAAGATTAGAGAATCCAGTTGCTTTTAACATGCGTTGCCATTCCTAGTGACGTTTTCTCAACCTAAACACAGATGCCATGATGATCGCGATTTATTCTACATTGACGGAATTCTTCAAGATAAATCTTTTATCAACGTCTGTTCGCTGATGACATTAGAGTGATTCGAAAAGTATTTCTAGAATTTCAACGAACAAAGTACTTTCCAACAGTTCCCGAACTAGCAACAAGTGACATTGACGACATCATTTACTACACCTCTAGATTTTTCTGGATTGCAATCCACACACGCACTTCAAACGACAAGAAAAGTTGTGACACGCACACATACACACACACTGGTTGCTTCACTAGGTTAATGTCCCGGCGCACTATATTGTTCGGTGAACAGAGTTTGAAGGCGAACATGACTGTGATTTCTCTCCCCCCCCCCCCCCACACACACATCTACTCCCAAAACCTGAGTTCTTTTTGAATGTTAATTTTGAACGATGGAAATCGGAAGATGCTTGAAAGATGTGGATCGAATCACAAGCAGCTAAACGCAATGAAAGACTACTGTTGATGCTTCCAGAAAGATTGGACTCTAGTTTATAAATGGAATCATTTGAAGGGAACAACAGCGATCTCCAGGAACTCCTGGAACTTTCCAAGCAATCCATCTGTCCAAAACACAATCCTTAGACAACCAAGAAAGCATGCCTAGGACATCATTCGATCATCCACCTTGGTCCACTTGTCTGAACTGTGTAAGAAACATATGCGAAGTACTGTCTTACACAGAGTCATCCCAACGATGTAGCCTACGTCATCACTGACCCGGGAAAATTGCGGTTCAACAATCTTTCCACTGATAAATTTTGCCAGTGAGCAGCGGAATTCTTTCTTCTGCACTGTTGTGTTCGACATTGTCCCTTTAGTCGGTAGGTGGAAAAAATAAGGGGGGAAAGAGATTAATAGTAGCAAGTACTCAATAGATAATCTACTTCTGTGTATCTTTTAAAGTAATGAAGGCTCATGGCACTTACCAAAGACGTTGCGAAAGATAAGTTCGCATTCCCATGTTAAATTCCTCAGTAATGACACAACTTGTGTCAGCTGACACTGTTTATGCTGAAGTTTGGGCTTTTGCCCAGAATCTCTTTAAGCTCTGGTTAATTTTCGTGCTACTCCTAGATCAGGTAAATCTGGTCACCATCTATTACTGGCAAACAAGTAAATGCGTTTATGGTCCATTTCGAAATCGCTAATGACATCATCTGCTGTTGTATTTTGGCGCTATGCTTACGGTTTGTTTAAGACATCGTGTCTTAAACAAACACTGACTGTGACGCACTGTACTACGTGAGTGATCTTATTAACAGACTAAAACGTTCCTCCTTACTTCGTTTTTGAAGGCACCTATAAACAGCTCTCGTGTTGTTGAAATTTTACCCACAATTGCTGCTTTGAGAGTAGCGACAAAATTACGCCAAAGCTACTGACTTCTTGAGATGAGTGTTATCTGCCTAATAATTTCCTGGATAAGAAACTACAGGATAAGAAACTTCCTATAAGACCGACTAACTTGTCTTCAAAGAATGCTCCAGTTTAGACGTATTATAGCTGAAGCGTTTAGTCCATAACATTGAACTCGATGCTTCAATATTCTTCAATTGCTGCGTTTACGCCTATGATGTTTGGACAGCCAGAATAGCAGAAAAAGCAGGTCAGACAGCGCCAGATGGTCTGATTGTTTTGCGTATCCAAAGATTGAATGAATTACTCGAAATCCAATCATTCATTAGAAGATCCACCAACTTTTCATAACTTCTATATTGGATTCAATGTGGCTGTTTCGTTAAAATGTAAACAAGACGTGTTCTAACATTTCTAAGTCAACAGAATCGATTACACGCTCAAAGAGGAATTCGTTTTATCCTCTTTGATCGTATGCAAGTAAATGTATGTGTGACTTTCATTCATTTTTAATCTTCGTGTTTATTTGCTTGGAAAACATTTTGCTGTCCTTCATCGGGTAGAATGCTTTTCTCAAATGAGGGATGCCTCAGTCCTCGAAGTCACTTGCATATTTTTTCAATACTCGTTCAATATATATATATAGAGAGAGAGAAAGTGTTTTACCTTGGGTATATAAATGTTAAGAATACCAAGCAATTTTTAAACTTGGTTTTACTCCATTTCCCAAGTAAGCAAACAGACAAACAAATCAAGTTTGCGCCTGCAAGTGATGCAGGTCTAGCTGATCCTACAGGTAGTGCAAGACTAGGGAAACTCGTGGCAAAGGTGGCATAAGCTCCGATCACTAATCTTTATATTTACCCTTAATGCCAAAACACATCTCCAAGAATTCTTCTCCATCTTCATCTTTTGGCATTAAGGGTAAATATAAAGATTAGTGATCGGAGCTTATGCCACCTTTGCCACGAGTTTCCCTAGTCTTGCACTACCTGTAGGATCAGCTAGACTTGCATCACTTGCAGGCGCAAACTTGACTTATTTGTCTGTTTGCTTACTTGGGAAATGGAGTAAAACCAAGTTTAAAAATTGCTTGGTATTCTTAACATATATATATATATATTTATTATTATTATTATTATTATTATTATTATTATTATTATTATTATTATTCCTTCCCTCCTCTTTTACCTTGCGGTGTCGAGGATTTTTCTACATTGAACCGCGATCGTATCTCGAGGATAAGGTGGTTAACCCTATGCCTCTAGGTGTGTCCTGAGTCTGTAGATGCGTGTGTGCATGGGCCGGTTTGTCTGTTCTGTGGAACGAAAAAACCCGAGTTTCCAGGTGAATTAACGGAAGTCGACAGACCAGACAAATCCATGGATAAGGTGCATTGTGCTATGTAATGTGTCACGTGTTTGTAGGCCGCATAAATTGGAGGAATATCATGCTCCCGAGTCAGTGCAACTGTGTCCCGGTGAAATGGTTGCGAGAAGGGGACTGACGGAGTTTGAAAGAGGCGTTGTCGATAGGATGCCATGTTGCAGGCCTATCTGTTCGGCAAATTGTCGACAAATTGCGCAAGCAATCAAATGAAACTGCTACCCGCAGTGGACGACTCACCATACTCACCGAACCTGACTGTAGGGTTCTACGAAGGATAATATGTAAAACCCTCCATTCGTCGTTGAATGCGGAATTCACGTTGAATGCGGAATTCCGAGCATCGAGTGGAACACGAATCTGCACATAAACATTCACAACCCAGGCTCGCAACGTGGGTTTCCATGGTAGGACTGCAATATGTAAGCCCCACATTATCCGAACCAACATGCAGCATTGTCTTCAGTGGTGCAGAGCATGTAAAGTGCGATGTCGAAGCTGAAAAGCTGTGTTATCGAGTGACGAATCGCACTACATCCTCTACCGAGTAGATGGACGAATGTGGGTGTGGCAAATACCCAGTGAATGTCTCTAACCAGAATGCTTAACCCCAACTATGAAATTCGGAGCTGGCAGCGGGATGGTATTGTTCTGCCAGGAATATTGAACTCTGAGAGGTATCTAAACATTCCGGAGAATGCAATGCTTCCTACTTTGGGGGGTTTCTAAGGAACCGACCATCGTCTCTTTCAGCAAGGCAATGCACCATGTCATAAGGCTGCTACTGTAACTGCGTGGTTTGTGGACAAGAACGCCAGCACACTTGACTGGTTTCTACAGAGCCCTGTTCGCAACCCTACTGAACAGTTGTGGGATGAAATTGTGCATCGGGTGAGGTCAAGGGATGCCCTCCCCAGAACAGTCCTGGATTTCATTACATGTCTAAAGGAAGAATGGTTTAAAATTCCCATTGATCGCGATCGTACGCATGTGGAAAATATGCCCTGTAGGAGTTCTGCAGTCATCGCAGCGAAAGGAGGTCCTACAACTTATTAAGGTGGGTGCCATTGCTTTTTGTTCCTCACACTGTGGTATCCGTAGACTTCTTTCCAAGCAGTGTATATATAAGGAAGAAAATTGGTGGAGGAAGAAATAAGGGATGAAAGATTTTATTTAAAAAATAAATTTATCTTCCTTTTTCATATCTTATGTATGAAATGCAGAGAGACGAACTTATTGTTCATATAATTCTTAACGTAAAGAACACTAAGCCTGTAATGGAGAGAAAGAGAGAGAGAGAGAGAATTTTTATGATAGTTTGATCACCCTCAGGGATTGTTTTACATTCTTCTAGCAAACAAAAGAGACAGAAACATACAACGCTATAAATATCTAAAATATCTGCCGATGCACGTTCTTCAAATGTCCACCAAACTAATGGATGTCAACCTAATTTTAATAAAGGATTACGCACAGAAACCATCGCAAATGCTCCAAACTAGCAGACTTACAATTTTCCTTTCAAATTATATCCGATTACAATCACAATTTATTTTCTAAAATTTAGCCTATAGGCTACGACGAAGTTCCTAAAATAAATTCTTAGTTTTTATTTTTCAAGTTTTATTTTTGAATTACCCTGTAGGTCAAGTTAGAATAACCCTTTCCGGCGAACCTCGCTTCCTTGCAAACTTATTCTGCATAAATCTTCATCATCATCAGTATTGTCATCTTCTTCTTCTTCTCCTAGTTAGTATTATTATTTGAGTGGAGTACATGTTGGAGTAATTTCCCACGGCGGAGTGTACTGCATGCATGGAAAGTATCAAACCTACACATGACCTAGACATCATCTGGGACAGAAACACGTCTCAGGAAGATACGACATGCTGTGGCCAGAGAGTGATAGAAATCGGGAATGTATTACGAGTAAACGTTTTAAAGTCACTCGGAGAAAAATGAAAATAAGTTGTTATCGTGGTAGAGCAACAGAACGCAAAAGCGCATGCTCAGATCAACTGATGCATAGACTTTAGTCTCGATGACAAAATGAAACAGGACAGAGGCGGGGTTGTGCAAAGTTCGGTTGACTGTAGGCTGTGAACTTTCTAGAATAGACTGTCCTAAAGGGATTTCACAATACCTGTTGGTCCCTCCGATAAACCACTCCATGAATCACTGAGTGATTCATGGAACGCTCATCCCATTAAGCAATGTATTTTCTATTCTGACCTGCCTTACAAGATGATATTGTCAAAGCTATAAAAGGGTACATTCCACATATTTCACACTGGTGAAAGTGATCCTCGACAGGCTTATCAGGACCTTTCCATATCTTTTAGTGTGGGTAACAGGTTTGTATTACAAACGTGTTACTCACACTGTCCTAGCTGCATGCGTGGGACCCAATATCCTTTGGCGTGTCTGTTTTTTCTATCCATTACTTGCATGACCAACTTCACCCATTGAGCTGCTAAGTATACAGTCCCGCTTTTGTATCCCTTTGCAACCTATAAGCAGAATTCTTAATAATACTTAAGGAAAAACGCTAATCATGCAGTCATCCTCGATTTTAGTTTGAGTTGAAAACTTAAAGGTCAGAATTAGACAACAGAAAATAACTTATACAGCTCAAAAGACAAAAGGCAGATCTGGATAAATTATTGTCATGAATGATCGTGTTATTCTATAAGAATCTTTTTTTATGATTTTCTATATTCATTGTATGACAGCAGACTCTATTCCTTCGCTTTATTGACAAACCTCTCAGTACTGAAATGATCCAATCTTCAAGACGTTCCAAGTCTTAAATGTTCACTTCAATGTTAGCAAAACACAGTCCTGCATTATTTTTCGTAAAAAAGATCTCAGGTTCACAATTCCAGTGAAGATTACATCCCTCTCATTGGGTTGACTTACACTTCTATCCTTTTCAGCAAAAATATCCAAACAAATATTCACAGCATCCGGAAATAACATAAAACTTGGTGTTCGCTTCCGTTCCTGGCAACACTATTGTATTACCAAATTTACAAATATCATTAAGCTAAAGATAGAGATGGTTTGCGTATAGACACAAGGATAAACACATTTAATACATGTTTACATTTTGGGAACCTCATCTAATATGAATCTATAATGTAATTAGCAAAGGATGATTAGGTTAGGTCCGCGCGGCTAAGCGCTTCGCAACCATATGCCTGGGGAAAGAGTGTCCTGGGTTCGATTCCCGGCGACGACGTGAGGAGCTTAAGGATCTTCAGCCATAGCCAAGTTAGCCGGTCTTGGGGTTAGCCAGTCTATACCATTTGAGCTACATAAGCTCTATATTACACTTGGTAAAAGTGAACTAGATTGTAAAGTTAAGCCTAGTTTTGGGTTAAATTAGAAACTAAAGTGTTTGTTTCGGAAATGCAACTTTGTCCAATTCCTACACTTCTTTTCCAAACGTGATGTCCTCACACCAATCTAAATTGATCCTCGGTGATGTCTCTTTAATGTGCGCATACTCATAGTCCAATTGAATTATTTGTTGGATGATAATCGTAGTCCCGACGAAGAGAAAAAAAATACACGAACCCACATTGAGAAGTGATAGAGTTACTGAGAAGCAATGTCTGCTCTGGTTATTTGTTAAATTTCAGGAGGAAATTAAATAGATAATAAAATTAAATGGGAGCAAAAAATTAGCTGGAAAAAAAAAATCCTCATCTACAATGTAACGAGTTGTTGTTTAGAATTCGGCTGAAGCAACAAAGACTATGAGGATAGTGTGTTGTGTCTGTTAATTGAGTATGTTCATCCTTCTACTTCGTTTGACTTGCGAGATCCTGCTACCTCCTTAGATTTAAGAGTTTCTTCAACTGGTTGGACGTCAGGAAGAAAGAAAGAAAGATAGAGTTCACTGAAAACGAAAAAGATACTTAAAAACAAGAGTCCAATATTGATGTTCATAAATTGTTCGGTTTGTCTATTTTCTAGTGAACGAGACTACGAAATACCGGAGTATCCCGGAGGAAAAAGTCTTAATATCGAACTGCGACCAACAAACTTAGCATCGTTTTAAGAAAACTTGTTCATCCTTAAAGGACTTCGAAACGAGGTTTTTACCCAGGCCAGCTGAATGCGTCTCATCGACCAAGCAGCTGCAGTAGACGATCGCCAAATGGTCGAAATGTTGAGTCAGATGAAAGCGAAACAATAAAATCAAAGTGCAATTACAACTGTACAAGATCCCCGCAGTTATAATGAACAGAATTCGATCGACTATTCGCGAGTTCAACCCGGTCATTACGGTACCAAGTAGATAATGAAACGAAAATCGATTATTGATTTTTAGATAGTCCAAATGATTTTTTTCTGTTGTCTGATAAAGCACGCGCGAAAAAACAGTACACGATTTTACAGGCGATAGCTTAAACGCAGCTCAATAAATGTTCTTACGTCTGTGACATGACTGAAATGGTCACAATGCGAGTGTTCTTCTGTTTTTTTTTTTAAGTTTTTGTTATGGAAAACGTCTTGTATTTGATTGTCTTAAGTACCTTTTCTTGGCACTACAGATTATCTTTCAGGTAAATCTCGTAGCCAAAAGTCATGACTTTTGGGTAAGTTTGGCAAACGAAGTCGCCAAATGTTTACAGATTAGCTATTCGCGTTCTTCATGTTTACTTTGTAAAGAAATTCAGAAAGATTGTGTTAATTCTCTTTTAAGTAAATAGAAACAGCGAGAATTCTTTTCATCACTTTTATTGAGTCCGAACTGGATGAAGCGATTCTAAGGATGAAGGTACGGAACCCATCAGTTCTTATAACAAACGAAAGACTCAGCTAAGAAATGTGCTCTTTCTATTGCTACGGGCACATCGGATAGGTAAAAACAGCAGCTAGCTTTTCCACGTCTTCGGTTCGTGCACTGTTAGAATAACAAAAGGAAGAAACTCCTTGTTACCTTCAATCCATTTCATCAATTCTTCAACGCATGCGCGGTAGACTTTGCCTTTTTTCCCTTGGTTTTATCGCAATACTCAAGTTTCATCTTAAAGTGTGTACATAATACGAAATTCAAGCATTTTTTGTAATTTTTTTCGCCTGTATGAACCTACCTAGATATAACAAAATGTGTGGGAACTATTTTATACAAGCTCTTTAAGAAAGAATACTTAAATTCGTAACTAATAGTTAAATATAAGACAACTGGCTTCAACAGTACTCAGACTGACAGGAGATACGATATTACAGTTTCAGTCACCCAGTTATTATTTTCGCCTCTAGAATGTTCTTCTACCTCAATTCTTCTTCTAGATACTCCCCTAATAAAATAAAATTCATATAAAATAAAATATTTATTTTCTTTCATAAAATATCGCATATCTATGATATTTTGAGAAGAATCTGTATAGTAAGCCCACAGATGTGAGATCCTTCGACACTTCTGCGCATGTCAGAAAAAGGAGAATCCATTCCGATAATAGGGTAATCAATCCGTCTTCTGGGATGAATTTGTTTATTATTACAGGTCGGAATTTCGCATGTTGGCGACCAATTCGTACATCTTTCATTTCTTTCTCCCCTTCTGCATGAATCGACCATTCTTAGCAGCAAACCAAGCGAAGCTCTACAAAGTGTGGGCGTACTGTACATGGTAGTGAAAATAGTGTTCACAGAACATGAGTGAATAATGTTTCAGGAGGAACAACCTTTTTGGACAATAAATATAAATAAAATAAAAATAAAGATCCGGTGTTTTTCCACGGTATGTTTTGATTCCTTGGATCATTCGTTACAGGCATTTATGTCATCATCAACTGCACTTTTGATCCTATTCAACTACATAAAATTAAAAAAATACATAATGATGATGAAGTACTCTATACTTTTCATGGTCTTTCTTTTTATTTCACACGCGCACACACACTGCTTTTAATCGATTTATCACTGCTACGATAAACTTATAACTTGGCCATCTGTCCATCTTCTTCTTTCAGATTTTCTCCTTCATTGCACTTTCTTGAAAACCTCTCACGGAATTTCTTTGTTGGCCCCTCTTGCCTGCTATCATCCATATTTGTTCATTCTGTTAGACCATCTCGCGTTTTTATTTCTTACAATGCGTCTGGTCCATCTCCAAATTAAATGCGTGATGGGTTAGATATAATGTTCTGTAGACCTGTTCTTGATTTTATTTAATGAGTGGATATTTTTGCCTCGAAGTACCAACCGGATTCCTTTTCATTGTTCTCTGGGTAACTCTCAGCTTGTGAAACCATATCTTCTTGTTATTGTTGAATTCCAGGATTCAATGCCATATTACGATAAGATACATCAGTTGAAAGCTTCTTTAAGATAACTAGACGATTGCCTTTGAAGATATCTTTCATTTTAGCAAAAGCCATCCATCACAGTTGTATTCCTCTTTTTATTTTTTCCGTTTGTCTATCTTTGCTTCTCATGACCTGTCCCAAATAATTATATGGATCTACTCTCTCTCTCTCTCTCTCTTTTTAGATTTACTTTCAATTTCTAGGTCTTCTGTATCTTCTTCCAAGAGCACTATATCATCAACAGAACTCACGAGTTAGAATAGTTCCATTAATTTGAACTTTGCTATTCTTCCAATTAAATTCAGGAAAATCTTTTTGTAAGGTAGATGTGGAGAGTTTTGAAGATATTGTTATATCTTTCTTTTCTTTGTACCTATCCACCTACAAAATATGATGTTGGCTCTCCACGTGCCGCTAACACAGTTCTTATCCGGCGGGGTATCGACGCTACAAGATTTCTAAAGCCTTCTTATGCTATCTGCTATCAACACCTAACCATCAAATCCTTTAACTCTCGTAAGTTACATGGTTGAGCTGCCGCAGAGCGAATGTGTGATGTTCAACTGGAGTGATGTCTGTGGAGTTTGGAGCCAGGGAGGTCTTCCTCGTGTTCCGAGAACCATTCTCGCACAATCTGGACAGTGTAGCATGGCGCATTATCCCGCTGAAAGAAGGCACAACCAGAGGGGAACATCGTAGCCAAGAACGGATGCACCTGGTCAATGATGTTTAAGTAGGTGGTACACGCCATAGTTTTCTGCACATGATGACTGGACCCAGGGTTTCCCAGCAGAACATTGCTCAAAGCTTTACACTGTCTCCATTGGCTTGTTTTCGTCCCACGTTGCATCCTGGTGCCAACACTTCCCCAGATAAATGGCACACATGTATCGAGCATCCATATAAGGCAATAGGAAACGAGATTCATCGAACCTGACGACCTTTTTCCACTCATATAAGTCTAGTTTTGATCCTCACCTGCTCATTTGAGGCGCTTTCGACGCATGGGTACTCGGCTTGAAACCACCCAGCCCCATTTTAAGGGTGTAATGTGCTGTCACCCATTACACCTGTCACCAGTATTCAAATTACCGGCGAGTTGCGCCACAGTAATCCATTTAGTTGGCTCGCACCATCCGTGGATAGACTTCGATCACCTCGAGCATTGATGAGCTGTGGTTGACCCACATCTTGCAGACGGTTCGTCGTTTTTTCTCCCTCCTCGGACCACACTTTTGGACCACACATATATTTCACGTTTTCTGTGTAAGCTTCCTCATACCTTGATTTTTCAGTGATCTACGATAGCTAAGGGTTTTTAAGCAGTCAAATGCTTTGTGGAAGTCCACCAAGCGAGTTTAATATATTCATTTGTGTTTTCTATAATTTGCGTAAGAAAATGCCCTATTGTAGTATGAATGCGAATAATAGTACAGTAAGTGCGTACAAACTCTGCCTGCTTCCGAGATTGCATAGTCAAGCTGATGACATTATTCTGTTGTTTACTGTTTTTTTTTTTTTTTTTTGTACACAACAATTCCACTGTCACCCACTAAACGTTTCTTATAAACCTATTGTTCGTTCGCACAGTGGTTGAGCCATGGAAGTTTTTTCTATTTTCTATTAAGTTCTTATTTATTATTATTTTATGAACATTTTTCAAATCACTCCAGGGGTCCAATAAGCGAAGCGGTGATCTCACACCGCGTGATGAATTTTAGGTGAGAATTCCACATGAATACCGTATTCTTAGTTCTACAAAAAAAAAAAAAAAAAAAAAAAAACCTGAACAAAATCCTTACAAGATCACTCATTTATATATTTTATTTATTTCATTTGCGAGACTATTTCTTCCACACCATCATTAAATTGTCCACTTTTCAAATAGAATTTTGTCTGTAATAGTAAAAATATATGTTAATAATATCACAATAAAAGACATTTAAAAATCAGTCATAATATCTTGTACATTATATCGAATTTATAATGCATACGGTGCGCAATTTTAGCTATCCATTAACACAATAAAACACTCTATGTAATTAGAATAATGAGCTCACTCACGGAAGCTGCTCAGCTAGTTGGATTCCAAAAATATATTATAAATACTACAGAATTAAACGTTGTACACAGCGCCACTTTTATCCCTAGTACTCAAATCTGGAACTTATGATATTTAAACAGAAAACTGCGTGCGTTAAAAGCCGAAATCACATGCGTTAAATCTGAATTGTGTTAGGTCTACAGAATTCAGATTTAAATTCAGGTAGGAAAACTGGTTTGTAGTTCCCTTTCCATATTATAATTCCTCTCATCTTTCTCGATAAAGTGTTACGAGCAAAGACCTGTCACGGGTGAATGATTTATACCATTACAATAATTCATCGTATTATTATTATTCCAATCTATAATTCAAGTAATGGACTTTTCAACTGAAGGTGGATTATTGTGTTTAATGATAAGACGATCATATTTTTCGTGTGTAAAAACTGAATTTTTCTTCAGTGAAACCTTGGAGACAGCAAATATACAGTGAACACTTGTAATGCATGTGTAGTGGCCTTAGTTGCCTCCACATGAACCCTAAGTAAATCACTAACCAAGGAACCAGTCGTAGATGCGATAAAAGCGTCTCACATATGGAATAGTTTTTCTCTCTCTCTCTCGTGTTCGATCTGTTGTTTTTCCTTTTAAGTTACTGTTATGATGTTGATCATCTTGTTATGTTTCAAGCAAATACAATTCGGATATGGACAGCTGACTTCCCTCCGCTAGCTTACCCATTTCTTTTCTTGTTCTTCACGAGGTAGTAAAGCTGGATTATGCGATGTCTAGACATTATTCATACAAGAGACTTTACTTTCACCGCTTTTATCTATAACTACGAATTATTCGCGTTAGATGGTAAACTTTTACTAACAAGTATTTCTCTAAAAACCCCAATTCAATCAAAGCCTCCAAGAAATGCGTTACCTTACATAGGAACGTCTGTCCGACAGGTCTGCAAACATATGCGTTTTAGAGTAATTCGAATATGTAGTTCCTTTTTTTTTCAAAGTGTAATTTCTTGATAAATATTTTTAGTTCTTCCTGAAACTTAAAGCAGCAAGATTCGCTCACCCATTTCTAGGCTATGTTATCTTGCAATAAAAATGAATAGAAACCTGAATATTCAGAAATTCTAAGACCTTTTACGACATTTATCCGATGCCTTTTCTAAACCGTTCAAGGTAACTCGGGGATTAAATTCTTGCCAACACACTCAGGGATTTCATAAGATGTAAAGGGATTAATGAACCACAAAGTCGTAAACAAAATCTACATAAATCCCAGTTACCATCTTCATTGTTTTAAAGCAGTTTCCTGTAGCGCCCTCTTCCGAGAAGATTAGACAACAGCAATGTACAATGAAGTGTCTACCTTAGAAGCTCTTGAAAATCCTACATAAGAATAAAAGGAGATTCTTTAACGTGTTCTTGTGAAAAAATCTAGAATTAACAGATGCGAACTCCCACTTATCAGCACACCTTTCTTCATTTATGGTTCTTAGACATTTATCCAGCTTAAAGAGAAAGGATGTCGAATGTTAAATTTAAACCTCGTATTTAAATGCTTTCCCTAGTGGCGTCGTTAGCCTCGTGAGATTAACAGACACAAGCGAAAAGTATTTGTAAAATCCCGTTATGATTTGTGCATGCGTTTGTGTTCACGAAGGTTGAGCTGTGACTTACGAAAATGTTTTAGAATTCAAAATAGCCTCGACCCAGTGCTCGGTCACCATGTTATGTGTTAATTGCCCGGGGGATCCATAGAGGTCGCGTAACTGCAATAATTCCCAGTTGCAAGGATTTCAAGGGTGGCATCCAAAAACAGAAATGAAAGCATAATGTCAAAAGCGGAAAATGAATTCGTCTGTTAATAAAAAAGTAGCGATGATTGCCAGTAATACAATATTGAAGCGACTTCCCAGTGCTGTCTTTCATTGGTATTGGATACGTATCGTATATACACCCTATGTCCAAAAAGAAACCGAACTTTTCGAAAATAGAAGAAACTAGTGGTGCCACCTGTTGTATCTTTTTGTTGTCGAAAGCTGCAACCTTCATTAGCGTTGTGTCAACTGTTTATGACATTTAAAGCCGAGTTATAGTGCCAAGAGTGACAGTGTGTTTTGACGAATGGTCGGAAAATCGGTTTCATACACAGAGCTGCGATTGACTTTTGTGTTAAACTTGGTAAAAGTTTTACCCAAACGCATCGAATGCGTCAAACAGCATACGGTGATGAATGCTTATCGTGTACTGCAGTTTACGTGTAGTTTAAGCCGTCCAAAAACTAAACTGAACGAAGTTAACATCCAAAAAGTGCGTGATTTCATCAAAGAAAACCCGAAATCGTCCGTGAGATTGATTGAGGATGAATTGGGGGATTCCAAAATCAACTGTGCACAACATTTTGACCGAGAGTTTGGGCCTTCGTAAATTGAATTCGCGATTTGTTCCCCACAAGTTGACCGACGACCAAAAAATGTATCGAATTGAACACTGCAAGGACCTCATTCAAACCGCTCGTAAGGACTCAAACTTCCTTGAAACGATCGTTACTGGTGACGAAACGTAACACCGCCAGAGTGCTGAGTGGAGACCACCAGAAGAGGGGCATCCGAAAAAAAAGTCGCTTGGAGAAGTCAACAGTAAAGACAACGCTGATTTGTTTCTACGATTACAAGGACATTATCCACGAAGAATTCGTTCAGCCTGGCCAAACGGTCAATGGCGAGTTTTATCTCGAAGTTTTGAAGCAACTGATAGCGAGAATTCGTCGCGTACGGCATGAATATCGTGACGACCGACCGTTCATCAAAACACACTTTCACTCTTGGCGCTATAACTCGGCTGCTAATGAAACAAATGTCATAAACAGTTGACACAACACTAATGAAGGTTGCAGCTTTCGACAACAAAAAGATACAACAGGTGGCGCCACTAGTTGTTTCTATTTTCGAAAAGTTCGGTTTCTTTTTGGACAGAGGGTATATTAAACTACTATTTTTGTCACAGAGAGTGACAAAAAAGTTGTTACTTTCTGTCTGTCAATCTCTCTCTGTTCAGTGAATGTGTCCCTCCCTCTGTCTGTGTTTACCCAAACTCTGTCCTTTCCATTTTGTGTGTGTGTGTGTGTGTGTGTGTGTGTGTGTGTGTGTGTGTGTGTGTGTGTGTGTGTGTGTGTGTGTGTGTGTGTGTGCTGTTACAATAACATGCTTGCTCTCCACTATGAAAGCGAATGTTTGTATGGCGAGCATTGTCAATAAATGTTCAGAGGGGCGTCCTGTTGGACCACCTGCTGTGTATGTTTACAAGTACATTAAATGCATGTACCGCCAGTTGGTTTACGCAACCTGGGAATGTGAGTTTGTAAACTTCACTCTATTAAATCGAATAACCCGGTCATTTAACTCAGCAGGTGCTTCATTCTCAGCGAATTCATTTCGGTGTCTACTTTTCGTTTAGATAATGCAAACGATTGATCAAGTAAATCCCCAAGCGAGGCCTTGAAAAGCTGCGTGAAATGCAACACGTTGATTATCAAATTAATACGTTAAGGCAAAGCTGATAGAACGGCACCTCACAAACTCCTCTTCTCCAAATGGAATCACGCGCGGTGATTCTTTCTTACTTCGTTTGCAATTGCCTGAATTGTAATGTCACTTAAAAAACAAGCGAGCATGCCAAGGCCAAGGAGAAATTTAGGAAAATCGAGTTGCTTACGAGTTGCCTCCGTATTACACAAGAGAACTGAATTTTACTTAGCTTTACAAACAGAGAATGTGGCAATGTTACCACAATAAAGGTTCTACTTAGAACAAAGTTTACAAAAATCAAGAAGTTCGTTAGGGAGGCTGATTCACTAGAAATTCAACACCGTAAGCTATTCGATTATGTTTACATTATCATAGTCATCGGAACAAAGTTCCGACAAACTTTTGGACTAGAATTAGTCCAGCGTTTGACTTCGATATAATTAATGCAATTACTAACAGATACAACTGGCTAAAATCCGTTTATGTCTACGTCATTCTGTGGAACAGCGCGTTGTCTGTTGTTTGACGCAAGCGCAGTTAGGATTGCACCCGAAGTTTCCAAGAAAGGAAACAATACTTTAGTGTACATTGTATTAAGCAGTGATGTAGTTAATCTGTCTTGTTAAGGGACTTGCAAGTAATTACCGCTAAGCAGCAGTTCCCTTGTGTGCCAAAGGAAAGAGAGCGATGCATGGTTCGTACCTTCGCTTTCCAAGTTTGCAGTCAGGGTTGAAAAGATAAGTTATCGGACACCTCATCGCTTGCAGTACGAAGTGCCATAACGACATAATAAATAGTTCTCTTAGGGCATCTTCTGCTTGCTGTCAGTTTGTTTCGCTTTTCTTGGAAGAGGAGATTTATTCTGTATCAACAGCATCGCAAGAGAGTTGACACAACTTTTATCTTCCACATTTTCCAGGGGATAAACGACAATTGCTATAAATGGCAAATATTTAATGCTTTTACTGTGTTCTATTGTTTAAATTCAACAATGCAACTGTCAAGTCTCTTGAAATCTAATGTTACCATAGCAACCAACGAAAGAATTGATATTAAAATCAATTATTCGCTTAAGTCAAAGATTACTTCGTTTATTTTTGTTATTTTAAAATTAATATTCATGATATTCAGGACATTATTTCACACTGTTTTTACATGCAACAAAAAAAAGAAACGAACATTACAACAATAGTAAAGTATCGCGTATATTTAAATTTGCCTCGGATGCAATATTTATCTTTTTTCAAATGAATTTCATATTTGATTTTTACCCTAGGAAACATTAATGAACTTAATCACAGTATTGTATTGAATAACCAGCGTTTATAAATTTAGCTTAGACCCCAGATCGCTTTATCTTTAAAATACATAAACAGAGATCAAGAGAAAGACAAACAAATGGAAAAAATAAGCCTTCAATTGAGCTGGTAATATGTAAATTTAGCAGAGACTGCTTCGAAGAAAAATTGAAGACAAATGGAATAAGAACCCAAAAAAGTTCTGATTGCGTAATTCATTAAAAAAAGTCTGTTTAAATGCTAGTTTTGGATTAAATTATCTTAACTAATTATTTTAAAACAACTTCGCTTGGACAATTTTTCAGATTAACAATTATGATCAATGTTATCGATTAGGAATTATCTTAAACCTCATAGTTGCACTTAAAACTAACACCTTTGATTAATAGATGTGTGCTAACGATGTTTGACATCAGCAGAAAGATCGGAGTTTTTTAGGGTATGTGTATTTTATAAGATGTCACTTCTTAAAGAGAGTCTCTCTACTAGAGAATGTCAAGAAGGAAAGAAGGAATGAGGTTGGCCCTCGAGTTGTCACATTATCATCCCTGTGTGTTTCCAACGCGGCTTTGACATCTGTACACATGTCTCTACGTGTATGTTAAAGGGATTTTTTCTCCTCCCATCGATCCATAAATATCGACTCCTTGTTTTCCTTTAGTGGGATGTTGTGTTTATACGAGATTATCTACGTATTTTTGTATAGTAAGCGATTGGTGTTAACGGGGGAAGCTGCATTATTATATATTGATCAAGCAGAGTTTCTACGTACATTTTAAGTTGTTAGAAAACTGAATCCGTATATATTTTATAAAGTTTATATGTTTATTACAGAAAGTTTCTTTCAAATACTTGTATAGTTCAGTCGATAGCTTCTTCCCTTTCTCTGGAAAGGCTGATTTAAATTCCGATTACTTCCAAAATTAGATTTATAAGATTCGAAGTTACTTCGTGGTGATTTGACTTAATACATTAGCACCTTTTTAAGGTTCTCCACCAAGACGACGACTTTTGCTTTCACTGGAAAACAACTCAGTTCGAAACTGGTTTAGGAAGCGATCCACCTTTATATTGGCTTTTCAACTAAATGTGAGTTAATCAGTCTTGTAGAGCCAGTATCAGAGCTTTTTTCCTTTGAAAAAAAAAAAAAAAACAGATAAAAATCTGGATGAAGAAATAGTAATTAATATTTCCGTCACCATAATTAACTAGTGATTCAGTATCTTTTCTATTTGAGAGAGTTAGGTTGTTTTTCAAGCCGGCCACTAGACGGTACACAAATCGAATCTGATGGTAAACCACCAGAAGGACTTCGACCAGTTGGTGAATTATCGTAGTGCATTATCGTAATTTGTGTACGTAAATTAACGTAACTGTCAGAGCCTTGCATAGACAGGAGACACTGGTTATCCCTTAAGTGGGATCATCGTTCGTGAGTCTTTTACCCTCGCTGTATACTCTTCCTGTGTAACATACTATCACCGATAACGAAACACACAAAAAAATAACAGAAATACTGTGGATCCGAAGAATCTCTCACAAAAATTAACCAAAAAGGCACAAAAAAAAAAAAAAAAAAAAACACATTTTCATATGTAATTCACTACAATGCATGTCGTCGATTCGAATTCAGATTGAACGTGTATACTACTTACATGAGTAAAAACCTGACGTTATGCTTTGGATTTGCGAAAATTATTTTTGTGTAGTTCCAATTGTAACATAAAAGATCTAAAGCTTTTGGATAAGGAACTGATCCCGAAACAAATCCATAAGGATTAAAATTAAATCTTTTAACGTCACTGATTTAGGCTTGTTTTAAAAAGAATATAAAACACATTGGAAAAACAGTCTTATTATCACGTGACACCTCCGGAGAGTTCAAAGGCTCATCGAGGGCGGCCGCCTACTCTATAACTCTCTCTACCACTCAATCCACCAATTACAATGAACCGCAACTACACCAACGCCATCTACCGCCCACCATCACTAGTATTTTGACAGATAATCACAAACATTCATGCCCACGGCGGGATTCGAACCCGGAAGGCAGATACGCTAGCCATTCGGCCAACCAGGCCCGCGATATTAGTTCCAATAACAAAACAAAATATATAAATATACCATGAAAAGCTCACTAACCTGTAATAGCCCTTTCTTACTATTTTTAGGCTAAATTCGTCTCTCCAATAATTAAATCATCGTTAAAACATTAATGAAGTATTTAAGCATAACACTAAAAGAAATCGTCCTATCATCTTATAATATCCTCTTTTCCTTTGATACTTAGCTTTGATGTTCCCGACAGCTTTGACGTCGTCCGCATTCTGTTTATTACTTGCCTACAACTTAGCAGAGCGTTAAAAATTATTTCTTTCAGATATCCTTTTACTAATTCATATAATAATCCTGAAATGTCTCGCCAAATGTTTTAAAAATAATCAAAATATGTACGAAGAGATTTTGGTGTTCCAGTGGCATTAGTTAACAACTCGCAGAACTTTTCCTTGACTACTACATCGAATTGATAAGATCGGATCATTACGTAAGTACAAAAGAATAGCATAAGCATTTCCGGTTATCCTTAATAGATAAAAATCTATTAATTTAACACACAGGTTATTAATGCTTACAGATAATCGTCAGTCACCGTATTAAACTAAGAAATCGAACACATCTTAAACATATCTTTGACTTCGACAAAATCCACAACATCTTATATGAGTATGTTCTCCATTCAGCCCGATCCCCCTTCAGTGAAAACAGTTTTTAAATTTCAGTGATTGTTTGAAAGTCTTTCTTCAAATTGTTGGTATAATGACAGCGCCATCAAAAACCTAAAATTTGGCTACAATATGTTGAGGATATTTTCATTATCTGACTAGTTTTCAAACAAAGAACTGGATGAGTTCAAGAATTATCTTAACTGCCTCCCCATACTGTAACGTGTACTCTTGAACTTGAAAAGAGGACATCATCTTTTCTTGACCTTCTTCTCGTATTTTCGGGATATAAATGACTTATTTATTGTATAGAAAACCCACCAACATTGGGACATTCCTCCATACTTCTCATCACCATCCCTGAATGGGAATAATCAAAACACTAAGGAACAGAAAGTACCTCTCTACCAACCTTGAGAAGGAATTCGATACCTTATCTCGTATCCTTTCCCAGTAGATATGGGCACAAGACGTTAAACAACAAGGTTTTACAACCCCTACCCCCCAAGGCATCGACAAATGGACAAGACTTTAAAGGCGCAGTCACCATTCCTTACACCCGCTGTGTTACGAAATTTCTTAGGTTGTTCGAGTCGTGGCATTGCATTCACTCCACTATACAAGCTCTCCAGATTCTTATGGCTTCTGAAAAATCCTTATCTTTCCTCAAACAGCTAGGTATGTACATGATTCGATGTTCGCTTGGCATTTCTTATGTTGATCCGGAGAAATTCACGGTTTAGAACATTTCAAAGATGTCAAGAAGAAACCGTAGATCTGCTTTAGCCTTTGCACACAACCACGAAGTCCATCCGATATTTTGACACAAAAGAGAATGTCGTATACATTTGACATATTTAATATTTGATAGATCGAGTTTGCTAGTGTTTACTGAATAAAAAAATAAAATAAATTATGCTAGTGAGCTGACACTCAAGTCATCTGATACTCGTGTTGTAACCTAAGAAGAAAGATAATTGCAATTCTAATTGCTAGTGTTATTAATTATTATTATTATTATTATTATTATTATTATTATTCGACACCTCCAGGGAGTCCAAAGACTCATCGAGGGAGAGTGTGCCAACAGCATCGAACGATTGGTTAATGTAAAACATGATCAAACAAGTAATTGGAATGATTTCGAAGTGTTGAATGACGTGAATAAAAAAAAAGGAAAAAAGAAAGTCCTTAAATGGATCGAATCCGAATGCAACACCCCCAATCCCAGTGTATTTTAGTGGAACAGATGAAGAATAGAAATGGGTCACTTTCTGTTAATCAAAATATAATAATGACGTCATTACATATAAGATCATATATGTAGAGAGAGAGAGAGTCATGCTGTTAGAGCAAGCTGAAAGGAGTCTTCACACACTGGCGAAGAGAAAAGACTGGAGGCGGGGGGGGTGTAATAAAACTCTTCGACCAGGTGCATTAGGGGGGGCCATTGATAGCTTTGATCAGCTAATGACGCAGCCATTATCTGCGCAATCTAGACACATCACTAAACACTATGTACACAGCGTACATTCTCCTGTACGTCTTAGGTACACAATGGGAACTGTGCGTGTGTGTGTGGGGGGGGGGATTACGTAATTATTAATGCCCTGCTGGCACTGGCGGGTCATGTGAAGTCAAGAGGAAAAGCAGTTGAGAGCAGATGCACGTCCGACATTTGTCTTACATTGTTACGTGGGATGTTAATGCCGTTCAACTGAGTATACTCTCGATCCCATGGCAGCTCTGCGAGACATTAACCACCAACAAAACGATATTGTGAGCGGCGTAATTTTACGGTACATTAATCCCCCATTATTGTAATTTGACACTCGACCAACTTCCGCCTCCGCTACTCTACAAACTGGCCGCTTCTGAAGATCTTTTTTTTTTTTTTTGTATTTTCAGTCTGCCACAAGTAAAGTTCCACGTGTTTCAGTAAATACCGTTCATTGTCCTGGATCGTTAAATGCTTTCTTAAGTTCGTTGCTGTTAATTAACAAAGAAAAATGCTCCCATCCTTAATGAAAACGTAGCGATGGCAAGAGGAGACTGCTAATCCCAGTAATTAAAACTTTTCTTGAGAAAAGGGTCGGTATCTCCATTTATTCTTAGTCTTCTGGATTCCCAAACATGACGTTTGTGCAAGACAAGGCACACGTTTTGTTTTGTTAGCCATTTTAATCGGAATAACATAACAATGATTATAAACCCGTCCATTAGGATTTTTAAATCACAAAAACAGAAAAGTATGCCAAGTTAATGTCGTGTAATGCTATTGTCTGTAATATTTTTAGCTGGCTGCTGAACACAGCAAATGAAGGATGCTGCCAAATGCATTGGCTTCTCTTTCGTCTGCTTTCGTTGCTACCGAAATAGACAATTAAACCGTTTGCTTAGTAATCTAACAATGGAATTAGTCTATTCCATTGTTAGGTTGCTACAACACAATTAAAATTTGTTCGCTATTGTCTACATATTTTGATAAACAAACCAGTTAAATTACGTTTCTTCAACTATATAAAATATGCTTCCATTGTTACTAAATATAACTAACTTGATTATATTGTTGCTAATGATACTGTAATTGATATTTGCATTTTCGTATGCCTAATATTAGAAGTAAAACCAGAAATTAACGAACGGATACCAAAATAAATTGTTCTTGGAAATAACCAGTATATAGTACCGTTACAAAGATTTAGGAGGGGGGTGTTAAGAGACCTTCCCCTCCCTTGAACAATCAGGGATTCCGTCAATTGATATCGCAAGCAACACTGGCCATCAACTGGCATCCGGAGAGCTCCGTACTGGCATCAAAATTCAGAAGAGAGAAGCGAACGTCCCCTGGGTCATTTTCCGTTGCGAGGAACTAAAAGGCGACAGCACTTTCCACTCGCTAGCTAATTCGGGATGACTGCTGGCCGAAGCGGACGAAGCGAACGTTCTCGATGGAGACAGTTGCGAGCGGGAGACATAAACAAGGAGAACATATGTGACCCGAAGAGTGACTTAGGAGATCGATCCCGTGCGATATTAATTATATGGACACTTGACAAGAAGAAAGAAAGAAAAAAAATCTTCGAAATCTCCCATTAATTCCGTCTCTAGGATATGCTGCGTATAATAAGACTAGTTCTTAACAACTTATTCACTTGACATCATTGAAACGTTGTAGTAACGCGCGTCATAAAATAGTTCGTCCACCGACGGAAGATTAGCGGAGATTTGTTCTTGTTAGATTTCTACTGTTCGAAACGCAAAGAATAATTAGTATCTCAATGTTTTATTGCAATAAGGGTAAAGGGATAATTAATCGACAATTTCCTCTTCGAAATAGGCAAACTCTTCTTGGAACACACCGCATGTATAGTGCGTAGGTTGCGATTATTATTAGTCAATTAGTAACATTAATAAAAACAAGAAGTTTCAATAAGTGATGCTACTCTAAGGCTAATTAAACATTATAACCATTTAAAGGAATCATCAAGAGGAGAAGAAGATGTCCGACTGACTGCTTCCGGTGGAAATAACTTCGCTTGGCTATGAACGGAAGTAGGGAGATAATAGGAGGGAATTATAAATGGACAGTGCGAGAAGTAAATAATCACTGATATCATTCGTCGCCTTCTGTGTGTGACGGAGGGGGATGGGTGGGCTGTTTCATTCTCTCGCACATTTCCTCTTCGAGAGCTCCAAGTGAAGATGTGGCCTTGCTCGCTTCCTTATTAAGTACCACCGAGTGAGGCGCATTAACCGTGTTATTCCTCCACAGGATGCGCACTATTAAGGTCTAATAACAGTCACGGGCAGAAAGGCTTCACCTAATTAGCCTCAGAGAGACTCGATATCTTCGAAGCCGAATCGCTAACGAGGGGGGAATCGACTTCCCCCTTTTTCTAAGGCACTTCGAATGATCGATAATTCGGTTTATCTACGAAACACACGTTCGTTTTTGGGAGCGAACCTTGTGGAATCGGCTTCGTTCACCACTCGAGTTGAATTAATACGTCACATGTTTATCCCGAATAACATCGCTCATTCGCATTCGTTTATACGAGTCTGAGAAAGGAAAAGTAACTTGGGATCTTATTTTTAATAATTTAGCATTGATTCATTTGTTCCCTTCTTAACCATTCACTGTTTTTATCTTTCAAGAAAAATGATCCTTTACACTTATATTTTTGAAGAATGAATGCTCCGTTGTTTATATTTTCTCTTAGATGACTAAATGATCCTTTATTATAACTTTCTCCTTGAAGGGTAAGTAATCCTTCACATTTGTCATTGAAGGGTAAATGATTCTTTTTACCTCCTTCAAGGGTAAAATGATCCTTCATTTATTTTTTTCCTTGAAGGTATATTTATATTTTGTCACCATGAAGGCTAAATTATTCTTTTTATTCTTCTTCTAAGGATAAATTACCCTTTATTTATATTTTGTCCTTGAAGAGTAAATGATTATTTTTCTCGTCTTGAAGAGTCAATCTTTCTTCATTTATTTTTGTCCTTGAAGGTATATTTATATTTTTGTCTCCTTGAAGAGTAAATTATTCTTTATATTTTGTCCTTGAAAGGTAAAGGATATTTATTTTGGTCACCTTAAAGGGTAAATGATGCTTTATACTTGAGAGTAAATTATCCTTTATATTTTGTCCTTGAAGGGTAAATGATGCTCTGTTTATATTTTTGTCTCCTTGAGAGTAAATTATCCTTTATATTTTGTCCTTGAAGGGTAAATGATGCTCTATTTATATTTTTGTCTCCTTGAAGAGTAAATTATCCTTTATATTTTGTCCTTGAAGGGTAAATGATGCTCTATTTATATTTTTGTCTCCTTGAAGAGTAAATTATCCTTTATATTTTGTCTTTGAAGAGAAAAGGATTTTTATTTTTGGTCTGCTTGAAAGGTAAATGAGGCTTTATTTATATTTTGTCCTGGAAGAGTTAATACTTTTTATATATTAAGGTTACTCTAATACCTATGAGTCGTTATCCAAACATCTGTCACACTGATCGTTTATTTTAAAATGTTATTCATCAATAAGTTATAATTTACTTATCCACTTACCCTACCTATCCTATTTATCATGTTTTCATCCTTTATGGATAACTTGTACATATTTCTTTATTTATAATATTTATCTTTAAAGCGGCTAAGCTGCTGCTTATAAGTTAAGTTTCTTATCTGTTTTATCCCGACATACATAGGAATAAGCTGACCTTTATCTTTGAAATGATATTCAGTATCGATTCTTCATAGATTTTTCTTTTATTTTTACACCATAAGAAAAAGTGTTTTAAGTTTCTGTTTTTAAACGGTATTTTTCGTTGCTTGCAATTTGCTTTATCTTTCAAGACTGACATTATCACCTTATATTTATATTTTCCTTACCAGGAATGAATTTAATATTGACCTTATCCCAGTTTATCTTTCAAGGACGGACGCTATCATCATTATCGTTTTGATTTCTAAAAGTTCGAGCCTTCTCTTCACACCACACGAATATGTTCTTTGTACGATAGTCCAACCACTTCCCGCACGTACTGGCGACCTTTAGAGTTTCACAGACGACAAAGGGGCGACAAGGCGATACCTTTCTCGAACAATGAAGTTCGACACTAAGTGTGGTGAGTCCGCGGGATGTCGGAAGTGTTATGCTGTCCAGACGGGGTAACCTCCTGATCGGGGAAGCGACCAATGGAGTTAATTTGCGCAGCATTTGCTAGAAGTGGCGGTCGGGAGAAGTCTTTACTTGATTACCACAAGTTCGCAGAGGCGACTAATGACATCCTTTCCTTACTTGACGCTTTCAGCTGCTCGTGCCACGTGTCCCTCCTCCTCCTCCTCCTCCTCCTCCTAAAGACAGACATTTCTACACAGCGTTGAAGAGATTAGACAGGGATGAAGAGAAAGAATAAAAACGCACCACGAAGAATGGAATGATAGAAAGAAATTCCTTCCAATTTGTGGTTGTTTTCTTTTCTTAACTCTTCGTAAGCATTCATGTCGTCAAAGATCATTAGAAAATAAACCGCAACAGCTTCTTTCGGTGTGGTTTTCTTAATACTTTAGTGAAAACGTGTTGTTATGTTTCGCTGTTCGGTTTTGGTAAGCAATCATTAATTTATTTTAGTAATTTGGCGCTGATATATTCTGCTGTGTATTTATCGATGAACATACCGTTATAGGATCACCAAAATAGTTCAAAATCAATCGATTGAGTTCTCTCTTTAATCATTTGCTTGTTAAAAAAACGCAGACAATCACATGTAACGGAGCTTGGTGGCAAAATGTCGATCTCCGGATAACTAACTGAACACAGGGAGTAGGAGATTGGGAGTGGATTGAAGAGATGGATTAAGCTGGTTGTTCAAAACGTAAAGCTGGATTAAGGATTGGTAATTAGAAATCTTGGTTTAAGGACTGGTGGAATGGAACCTGTAACCGGAAAGGCCTAAGAAAGTCTCAAAAAGGGGAAATCTACAAAGATATCGTCTCAGTATAACAACCAATGAACGAATAAAAATGTATTTTAGATGATGAAGAAAGCATTCAGTAATCTTACATAACAACAGGCGTTTATTAGGTTAAGTACCCTTAGAGGCAAAATATTCGATATTGAGACATTAATGGTTATGTATTTTGAATATTCTCAATGTGCGTGTGATATTAAGTTGGGATTAAGCGAAACTTACGTAAGAGGGTATCATTATCCAAGTTTTTCTCTCTCCTTTCATCTTGGTATACCGTCTCCTCCACCAACTCTCGCTGATGTGTCAAAGCGTTAAAAAAGTGCGGTTTTTTTTGTTCGCCATATTCCCCACAGTATTCACATATTCTAGGGACATGGGTGTTACTTCCTCTTTAGGTTCTGTTCGCGTCTGTTGGCAATTGGACTACACTTCTCTCGTCTTAACTGGTTTGCTTGTGGAATAATGATTAGAGAGGGAACCAGATGGATAGATATATAGAGAGAGAAAGTACAGTTTTCTTATTTGCAACCTAGAAACCACTACACCATTTCAGCAAATAAGTCTCTCTCCTTCTCTCTCTCTCTCTCTCTCTCTCTCTCTCTCTCTCTCTCTCTCTCTCTCTCTCTCTCTCTCTAGCCTTCTCTTGTGTGTGCGTTCTCGACGGACAATTTAGTGTTGCGTTAGCTGGAAGTTCAATACCCGACAGATTACAACAAATAATTCACCAACAGAATTACTTTTCTTATCCAACCACTTCCGCCAATGCACTCACCCCACTGTTGTAGGTCATCATCTTCCCTGATGATACAAGAAAGGAATGTCTAAATGCCCGCTTCTTGCAAAATCAATAAGCTAGTTTTTGGCATGTGTTCTATCTCCATACCCATGTACATAGCGATTAAACTTCTCATTACATATTTTACTGACGTTTCTTGCTGCAAGGGTAGTCATATCTTTGTCATTTTATTACTTCAGAATAACACCTTCAGTCACTGCGTGCATATCAAAATTAGCGACTGACTCTATAATGTCATATATATGGAAGAATTTTGTACCAAGTTGATGAAGCATTTCCAGATATCTGTCCTTTCTTCATAAATACTTTAAATACCATTCGCATTCCTTGGGAACGAATAAGCTCTTTGACTCATTTTTCCTGAAAAAAAAAAACTCCGATGGATTACCTCTTGATAAATCGATGGAGCGAAAGAAGTTTGGACTCACCAATACGATAATACTTAAGATCCTTTATGTCATTAATATGTTTATACGTCAGTCGGTCTTTTCAACAACGTCTTTTTTATTTTATTAAATTGTTTTGTACTTGTTGATGATCGGAATCAAATCTAACAATTCAAATAATATAGAATATCGTAGTAAGATTGAATAGTACGCTAAGTGATCTTGGCTTTGATCATTTATTCGTTATCCGGAATAAAATGCGAACATCAAAGCGTCGTGTATCTAACTTTATTATAAATTAATTTACTGTTTGTTGTAGGTACTCTTGTAGACAAACAGAAAATGCAAGAGTATGACAAATACAACAAACGTGCTTGGGTCTAGTGAGAATTTCAATCAGTCAAATATTCTTGAACTCCGATGTTCTGCCTCTGGTTGTGAATAGTTTACGAGGATTGATTAAACATCTCTTATTGGGTTTAACCCAGGAGTAGCTACAATTGAAGCAACACTGCTGATTGGAAGTACTGTAGGGTGCACACAGGGGAGAAGACATTAATAAAATAGAAACTTACGGAATTCTTCTTCCCGTTGGCGTTTTGACTAGGGTAATGGAAAAATTAATTAGTTCATATTTACCGACAGTTTTAAGCTCATTTTGTAGAGAAGACCTTGAATGGATTGAAAGCACATCATTGGCGATACATTTGAAATGTCAGATATCAAGTTTATTTGGAATTCATTAAACCTCGTCACCAACCTCTCCCTCGGCTGAATTTGATTTTAAATATGCTTCATTTGGTGGCCTTTTACACCTCTGTCAGATGGAAGACAGATTTGAAATAGAAGATTAATATAATGTATCGGAATGCTAGAGGAAAAATGTGAGCTTTTTTTTGCTCAAGAAAAAACGTTGAATCCCATTTCCATAGTAGCATTTGAAAAAAAAAGCATATTTAACCAAGATTAATTCATATCGACCTAAAGCATGCGCAGAAAACTGTAAAATTTGAAGCTTGGTAGTCACCTTTTTCCTCATTCCTCTTCAGATAAACTTAACAAAAAATATTAAGACTACGTAGTCAAAAGCTATCTAACTGGATGAAGACTTCGAAAGAAAATTCTGTGTTCAAATTAATCCAGTTTACGCGTTCTTACACTGATGATGGGTAATGAATAGGAACTGTCTTGGAATTAAAATGTGGTTCTCATTTCATAGGTTGAGTGGGAGAAAATGCAATATTTGTCCTCAGGCATCGATTGTTTCCCAAATAAGTGAATTCTTTCTTTACCTTGAACAATGTTGCATGTTTCGCAATATTACTGATATTTATGTTGAAAGATTTTTATTTGGATTACCACCACTCGTGCAGAGTTATGATTTGGTTACTTTCGATTTTGATATGCGTAATGATGTATTCTTTTCTGCACTGAATCCATCCGGGTTCACTGCAGAAACCAACTATGATTAAAACTATATGAAATTAGGATTATTTTGAAAAGTAAAAATATTTAAATAAACATGTTCAATTACGAAAAATGTGGTTAAAAATAATGATTTGTATAACAGGTAATTAATTAAAAAATATAAACATGAATGGATGGAACATGTTCAAAGAATGAAAATACAAAGATTACCAAAACAAGCCTTAAAGTACAAGCCATTAGGAAAAAGAAAACCAGGACTTCCTCTTAAACGATTCAACAATGACTTCTAAGGCCGAAACAGGCCACGCTAGGCTTAAATCCTTGATACGCATGATGATGATGATAACAGGTAATAGACTAAACAGACTTATGACGTTGAACAGAGAAAAAGTCTTAATTTACCTAATAGTTGAGAAGATACATCTAAGAATTTTATGGATTTGGTAGTGGCTTCCCAATTCGAGCGATATTTAAAATAACAAACAAACAGTAAATAGAGTACGTAGAAATTTCCATTATTCGGGTGCAGAGGGTGCATTTGTAGCAGATATGAGCGAACACCATCAACGGGAAGTTTCTTATGGGGAGGGGACTTTGAAGAGATCTATTAGGATACGATTTTTAGAATGAAGATTTCTCTTTTGGTACAGACTGGTCCAGTCTGTACCAAACTGGACTGGTCCAGTCCAGTAAAATAAAACATCCTTAATGATGGAGAGCTTGTAAAGATTACGGGACTTTTATTTCAACAGAAAAAACGTTTCCACGCATACGGTATATATAGGAACAGTACGGAGTAAACAACATAGTGAAATCAATAAATACTGACTACTTAGAAAACATTATTTCTTCATGCATGTATTTTTATCCATTGTGTTGTCCTGGATAATGATGTAAAATCGTATTTCGAAACAAGTATTATTTTCATCATCATCATCTTCGGCAATTACTCGTGAACTAATATGATTATCATCTAAAATTTGACCCACAAGACTTTCCACAATGTGATGCGTGTGTTCTGAGATATTGGAGATTCTGTAGAACCATTTCCTTGAGCATTCTGACAATGCTTATTCTTCTATTTTCGGTCTCTGTGACACTTTCAAGATGCCCGGATCTTATTGCTTTCCTCCATTTCGACCGATCTACAGCCAAACCTTCCCAGTTGTTTGTGTCAATTACGTGTCTTTCTATTTCCAGCGAGATTGTCCGTGAAGAGCTGTTTTTTTATTATCTTCTTATGCTTTGTGTCTCCTTCATTTAGGAGGTCGACTGTTCAGGGAGGAGGGTATTGCATAAGGGCGAAGTGATTGATTCGACGAAGTTGATGGTGGATAATCAATGTCTCAGGACGATTTCAGCTGGTATTGAGACGCTGAGTGAGGATTCATTAGTGATGTGTACAGACAGCGTTGATGTCATTTTCCAGGTTCTTGACATCCAGAATTTCACAGCTATACAGCAAGGTTTGAATGACAACAGTCTTATACCACACCGGTTATGATGAATCACGAAGGAAGTTTTCATCAGATGAACTCTTATAGTATGGTTGCAACTTAGTCACCTCTCGCTTGCGAAGAGTGGCGAATTGGTGGCGTACAAACTTCCCTACAAGCAGCCTTCTTCCATCCTCCGTGCCTATCTTCAATTGAACAATTCTTGAACTTGGGACAGTAGAACAACACTTTTTTTACTCTTGATGATACTTTCTCTTAAAAAATTAAATTAATAGAAACAAAGGTCGAATTTTCAAGACACCCTCCACTGTAATCACCTAAACTCCATAAATTATGGCGGTAATTCGGTCTCAATAGAGACCGAAAATATAAAGAACAAATACTGCAATCCTTAATTTTCACTCAGAAATAGACGAAACGCTAAAAGATGACATCTTCAAGATACCTTGAAAATATTTCCATCTCACAAAAATTGTCAAATGCCAACGCTTTGGACCCACGAATCAATGAAAGGTGAGTTAATTACGACGAACAGGTCAGAATCAAAGCTGTTGGGAACAACAAGGTCAAAGTCACTTCTTTCTTATCGCACGTAAGAGTCTGGCCAGATGTTCCCTTGACTCACAGAAGCAAGGTCATCGAGTAGGTCAACAACTGGAAGAAATCGCCAAAGAGGTAACGAAGCGTGGAAGACTGACTTTAAAAAAAAAAAGAAATAGTGCTAAATTAAGCGCTACTAATAGTTATCGTGGAATTATGCAAGAGAGTATCCAAGTGGAATCTGCTCATTTCTATATTTTCTCTCTCTTTGCGCCAAATCCATTTGTTGCCTCTATCACTCTCTTCCTAAGGTCACCAACGATTCTGAACTTTGGACTTCCTCTTCATAAATGCTGATTGCTTTCAGTCTAACATTCCCAATAGTGAGGTCATCTTCCTCAGAGATTTTAATGTTCACAACACCAGCTGGCTTTCCTCACCCAACAAACAAGTAAAGATGCTGACACATTTGCTCTCGCTAGCAATCTTACACAAATCGTTTCCTATACTAAATAACCCTATGAACTATCCAAACATTTAGATCTCTTCCTCAACATGCCCTTCTAAATACATACACTGCGAATGTCGTATATCCACTAGGTAATTCAAACCACAATCTGGTTCTAATCTCTTCTCCAACAGAGCAACATCCACACAGCCGCTCTTACTCGAGAATTCGTGCATAATAAGAGAGCCAAGTGAGATGATCGTAGATTTTATGCCTCGTTGCCTTAACTCTATTATTGTTTTTGATCTTCCGACTCAAATATATGCATTGAAGTAATCCTTACTAGTATGCCAACGTATATTCTCCATTCGACTTTAAATTTCCATCCCTTATATAAACCTTAATCCTCCAGAGGGTTGTACAAGAGAAGAATCGGACATACCGTAGCTAATTTTCATCCCGCTCTCCATCTTCTTTACTGTTTATATCAAAGTCCAAAACAGCTACAAGAAAATTATCTTTGCATCCAAATGTTATTTCGAAAGAGCCAAAAGCAAGAAACTTGCACCGTGCCCAAATGTCAATCAAGCCTTCTGGTCTCTTGCCAAAGCAATTGGCCAAAGGGTTTGTTCAGTACTGTAATAACAGTGGCTACAGCGGAAAAGTTCTTTGCATCTTCATGCAGATGGAAAAAACCAATCTTCTAGATATATTCTTGCCTCAAATTCATCTATAGTTGACTTCATAAATATCCCTCAACTATTCTGAACAAAGCAACACTCTGTATCACCTTCTGACTGTTCTCCAGAAAGAGATCAGAAGAATCTTGCCGAAATTGGATATCAAAGAATATCCTAATGTCCTGATGCTGTTCCTCGGATTGTCCTAAAGGTTTGCGCTCCAGAATTGACTCTTGTTCCATGTCGCCTTTTATGCTTTCTTATTCCACAGATGTCTATCCCACATACTAGAAAATGCAATCATTTCTTCATTATCTTGAAGTCCTTACCATCAAAGTACTGCTCCGATTTATCGCACTCAGTCCACTCTCAAGTAATAGGGAGACTCCTTAACACTCAACTCTTACGCTACCTTAAAGGCTCTCGACTACTAAATGACCACCAGTGTGGATTTTGCCACTAACAATCAAGAGAGGATCTGCTTTCTTGTAACCCATTCTGGAGAAATACCATGGAAAAGTTTGGCGAATCTCACTTGATATCTTCACGGTTTTTGACTAGATCTAGCAGCCAGTGGATTTTCTAAACATTTTGTTCATCATCTTTTAGTTTGACCCGCAACTAAGTTGCATGCGGGTCTGCCAGCTTCCTAAGTGGATGTCCACCTTGCATGATAGTATGATGGTTGATGGTGCGTTATCTTGAGGTATGCAACTAACGCTGGAGTTCCACATGGCTCTTTTGTCTCTCCCATCCGTTTCCTTCTGTATATCAACGACCTACTCCAGTTGACTTCCAGTCCAATGTACAGTTTTGCTGATGACATTACTCTATATTTTTCTGTTTCACTAGACAAAGTTTGCATTACATAAATCACCACAACTTAGAATCGAAGAACGCATACTACTATAAATCATTTCCCAATGGACTTCAGACAACTTTGTCAATTTCAATCCTAATAAAACACAGTTCTGCCTTATTTCCCATAAATAAAGAATTGTGACAATACCCAAACTCTAGACAAGATTAGATTTTTCGTCTTGGAGTTACTGTACTCCAACAACAAGCTTCTCTTGGAATAAATAGATGACAGTTTCACTTCTGCACAGCTATTAACCCTTATACAAATCGCAAATCCTCCCCAATGCGTATTGTTCTCCAATTTGGAGTGGTGGCTCTAAGTGCTCCCTAAAAACGCTTCGCTTAATGTGGAGGAGGTCAAATAAGTTGTCCTCTTCTGTATTCTCTTACCAATTCACTCCACCTACTTTCGCATTGCGTTTGATTCTTCTTCATGTATCTTGTATGAACATCACCATGGTAACTATTCATGAGAAGAGCTTCATTGAATGCGTGCAGAATTTCTCTTTTATTTGTTTCCCAAGAACACTCACCTCTTTGATTCAAACGTAAAAAATTCTTCTTTCTTGATTCTCTGACCATCCACGCTACTAACGTATTATAGGTTGACCAATCAGCTCCTCATGTATGGGATCAACATAAAAAAATAAAAGTTAATAAAAAGTGATAAAATTCCATGTTCTGGTAACTGCATTTCTCTTCTTCCATTGATGTCTACCTAGCACGTGGTGTAACGGCTACATCACATGAGTTCGATTATTTGAGCAAAGATTCAAATAATTGCGAAGTAGTCCAAGGACTTGTTTATGACGAACAATCAGAACATTGTAGTCAATCAGGAGAACATCGTTTAATATTTGCATTACCGGAGTGTTCTAAGCCATTCACTGGCAACTTACAATGATGTAGTTACAAGTAGTCTGAGGTTTTGCACTGTTTGAACTATTGGCAATTCTGTTTGATTATTGCTGGAGGAACATGAATTTCATCCCTCATGCAAACTATCCATCCCGTATGCGCTAGATCGAAGGCTTATACAGCTCTGATTCTATGGAAGGGATATGAACTCGAAGAGAATGTAACACTCGTTCAGACAACTTAGATCGAAGCTCACTGTGGTAATATTTTTGGTAAAAGCTCATCCCATAGAGTAGATGCAGAAGAGGTGGAGGAAAAGTTAAATAGATGGAACAAAAAAAAGTGATGACGTGCTTATTCAACTGAATAAAGAAAGCTGATGGAAGAAGAAGCTGTAAAAAAGATGATGCTGAGTAACTATGAATAGCGAATTAGTTACAACAGAGAGAGAGAGAGAGAGAGAGAGAGAGAGAGAGAGAGAGAGAGAGAGAGAGATCATTAAACAATGTCGTAGTTCTCTGTTGAACAGTCCTTAAGGAGATTTTAGAGAAACTTAGTGAAGCATGGCCACAGTATCCTTAACTGGTCGGATCTGGAACGGTGAGCAGCCATCCAGATAAGAGGTTCAAACAGAAAAAGAGAAAGAAAGTATTACTGACGCTGTGGCAGCTATGCATACGATATATTTATGTCAACTAAAGTTGGAAATTATTTTATTGAAAAAAAAATAAAAAAACTTTCTTGTTTGAGGACCTGAATTTTATCGATATGAACACATGCAAAGTATCTTTCTGTGTGTGTGTGGCAGACAAGCAAACGCAGTTCTGAAATACTCCAATATTAGCAGACAGCTTAGATAAAATCATTCCAGCCGATGTGTGACCAAAGTGACAATTGGATTTCGGTGGCGATGGGAACTGTTAAGTAAACAACTCTTCTGTCATGTTCAATCCAATATCATGGAGATAACAGCACAAGTTTCTTTTCGCCTTTCCTCCATACTTATTTAATAGCGAACAACCATATAAATGTCTCCTTTGGAACGACAGTAGTGGAATCGACATCGTCAACGTTTTTTCCAATAAGAGTCTTTCGCGTAGAGTAGAAGATGAATGTTACTTGATTTTACACTCCTAGAGATCATAGAGTATAACAATAAATTCCAATATTTTATTTTTATTTTAAAGATCCCTTCATGAGAACGAATAGATCTTTAACAAAATAAAAATAGATTCCTGTAAAATGAGTGTAGTTGAGAGAAGTGGATGGGAGATGGAATATTTAAGCCCTCTGGAACGCGATGATTTTTTTATTTATTTTTATATTAGGAGCTTATTTGTATTCTTGTTTTATTTGTCATGCTGTTTGACACGAGTAATGTGGTGCTTTTTTTTTTTTTTTTTTTTCCCGTGAAGCCTGCATTTTTGTATCTGCTGAAATATGCTGTATTTGATCAAGCGAATGACCAATTTTTCGTAAGTGGAAAATAACCTTGTTTATCCAGCTAATAATAACGGAGGTCAATCTACTCCGTATTAAGTGTGATTCATTGTTCTTCCGGTCGGATTACTGTAAATGTTTTAAATAAATACGATCTTTGACTAGCCAATCTTTCCAGTAGTACTCAACACACAGCATTAATAATCCTGGTTGAAAAGGTTAATATTAATCACTTAAATAAGAGGTCATCCCTCCCTCTCCATTCATTATGTAGGCCTAATTACCGTACATGGCACCCTCCACTGTGATCTACATCACAACCGATCATAAATAACGAACACAATCGCCACTGAGCACAGCATAATTAATTTTCGCCCACAATATAGTTCGGCTACTGCTCATAAGTCACATGACTATAAAACCATCGCTCTAATTTTAGTTTAGCGAACAAACTCTCATCGCAGTCGTGAAACCTGAATCGACGCAGGACAACTATGGTAATGGCAGACGTGCAAGTAACAACCTCTATGCTTTCGACAATGTCCATGTTATTTAATGCACGAGATGGGTTTGCAGTTCTATGGATACTTTATTAACTAATTGATATTTTCATAGAGTTCTCTGGATACTTTAACTATTACACTGAGATGTTCTGAAAACAGAACCCAACTTACTTTTATTCGCCAACTTTCAGCAAGCACAGTGATCAGTCTCATTCACTGGTCTTTCTCCCCTCAGACTATTTGCTAATCCCTTATCCATTTAGACATCGTTAATCATTGTGATCTGCCAATTCTCTGCCTTCTCCTTCTGGCTTCTTAGTTTTCCGCTTTGCCCTCCCTGGAGAAATGGACAAATGGTTTTCCGAAGCCTAACTGAAATCTGTCATCAGATTTAAGTAGTTTTACGTTATATTTTTCCACTTGGTGTAGTTCAATATTATTTGTTGTTTTATTGAAATTTTTTATTTGTAATGTTCTTAATTATTAGTAAACATTAGTTTATTTTTTGACAGATGTTTTTATATTTATTATGCCTTATTGATAAACTACAAGATTCTCCGTAATCTCTGTTCTTTCACATTCTTCCTACATGTCCTTTTCTCTTATTAATAATGCTGCAAAATAATAACAAATTAAAATATGAAACAGACTTGCAAGCTGAACAGATAGATCCTCTTCAGCCATAACTCTCTTACAGGACTTGCTCTTTGAACTGGTCCTCTTTTCCAATGGTTTAAGCCTACATTATATTAACTCCTGTTTAGCAATCAACGTCTCCAAGGCACATGACGTCTTTATGGTTTCTAAAACTTTTTAGTCCAGCCAGCTTAGATAGGATTCTTAATAGACTCCTCCACCTTCGCCATTCAAATGGATCAATCTCTTTCCGTCTCTTTCTTCTTAATGGTCCAGCTTCCACATCCATGCAGTACCACTGGAATGACCTTGGCTTTTAAATGCTAAGTTCACTGTCTTACTTGCATCTGTGTATTTTATCTTCAACCCATACGTTCTTTCTTATTCCGAAAACACAATAAATCATTTTCAATCACCTCTGGTTTTTCACTAACAGAATCAACCGCTGAAGATCTTCCTTAGTTTCTGCCAAGGGGATTGTATCATCCGTTTATCTCAAAGGATGTTGTGTTTCCTCCATCCATTCTATAGCGCATTAAATTATAGTTAAACAAAATACGACGACAATATACACTCCTAGCTTTTTTTTCTCCTACAAATGGTTTTACTGAAGCTCCGTAGATGTCGCAAATCCCTGATTAAGGACAATCAGATGCTTCCATTGCTCTCATCACGTTTCTTAGTCTTTCATTATCTATACATTCGCGTGAGTTTTTAAATAATCGATTTAACAGGTGCATACTTTCTTGTTTGAAATTCTCGTTTTTTTCTAGAATCCATTCGATGGATGCTAGATTGGATGGATCCATCCAATATAGATGGATCCATCCAATTGGATGGATTGGATGGAACCATCCATCCGTTGTTCTTGTGACGTTATGTCCTTTCTTTTCGTTCCATCTTTTGTTATTAAATGTTTCTCTATCTTTTCTAGATTATCTCTGGGATGTCTAAACATTTTGTTTTGTTTCTCTGAATATTCAGGTTCCTTCTTTTGCTATTTTAATAGTCTCTTCTGAGAGCCATTGTTCTCCTTAATTTAATTAACTTCTTTGTTTCTTCTGTCATTGTGCATATTTTCTTTCCACGCCGCTAAATCTGCTTTTGTCTTATCCACATTTCCAACTTCTTCTAGTTTACATGTTTCAGTTATATGATCTAAATCAACTAGGATCAAGTCCTTTTGTTCTTCTGCCCTTTTAATTTCAATTTATCATCAACAGTCAGTAATGCGTAATCTGTTTCAAAGTCTGCACGAAATATCTTTTTACTGCTTTGCTAACATTATTAGCTTATGTATTCATGTGCGTGCAATTCCTACAGTGTTTGAAATCACAACACTCTGAAATTCTTTTCCTGTTTAATTCCTTAGTCCTAATTCAACGGTTCTTGCTGTTCCTCTCCCTCTAAGTTGCCATTCCAGTCTCCCAAGATCAATAAAAGTGTACCTGATCAATACTAACCACTACTTGTTGCAATCCATCACAAAACTTTTCTACCTCCTCCTCCCTTCGTTTTTGCAGTGGATGCATATAATTGTATGCGTATGACATTCATTATTCTGACAGAGATCGAAACTATAACCGAAAATTTATTTTTCATACTCTGTTATGTTTCATACTCTCAGGCACTGCGGAACTGCAGCATCCCCAATTTTTCTCGATATATAAATATATTTATTAATTTCTTTATATTTGTTTGTAACATTTAATTTTATTCATCAACAATCCTATACAATTCTCTTATTTTGTATAAAAAATAATAAAAATCCATCTTGTAGCACTTAGGAGGGCGCTAGCAGCACTATGTTTACCACAGTGTCATATTGCTACGCGCGCAAGCATATGCACGTCATAATGAGATGCGAGCTATTAGCGTAATGCGGCACTGTCCGTCGCGCAGTTCCACTGTTGTTTATATGCAGTTTGCGCCAGTAGTAGAGTGTTCGTAGTGCTTATCGTGTTTACTCCGTCTCTTTAAATATTTGGACATTACAATTAAAGACATAACATTTGTTATAGTAATTTTTAAGTAATTTTGAATTATACCAAACTGTAATTTTATGGATAATAAACACTATTTTTTCATGTTTAATTATTTTTTAAATTTTTACCATCATTTTGATATTTTATCCAAACACGTATACACCGTACTATAGTGTGTATGTATATTTCGAAAGTTGTATATTTTTGAAACCCCCCCCACGATTTCAAGCCACGAACCTCCACTGGACGCGAGTAACAAATTCTAATGGCGTTTGATCAAAGATCATTAGAATTTTCATTCCTTTCTTTACTAATTCCAGTTTTCTCTAATGCATGCTTCGTATATCCGATGTGTTTATTTTATGTATATCCTAAAATATCTCCATCAGAAGTCAAATTTCCGGAATACTTTAAATCGACTTCCTCATTCTTATTAATTTCATTTGAGATTTCTGTTCTTCTCTTCTCCATTAACCCTTCCGATGGTTTTCGATTTGGGTGTCCTATCTTTCAACACCGCATCACAGCTTAAACCTTTTTCAATAAGGTTTCCTGTTCAAAATGTATTGTACACTATAGAGGGGTGTTGCTGTTGCCTTGTTCTACGTTAGTCATGCACGTAGGCCTTAAGGATCACTGCTTGTCTGCTGTGGGAGATCCGATGGGGAACTCACAGTTTTTTAGACATCAGAGCCAGCTTTTTCTTAAGTTCCTTCCCAACACACTGAGAGGTTTATACAACATAAGAAAGAAGTAGACTCGAAGAGGAACTAGATGCACAAGGTGCGCCAAACACGCTAAGATGATACGAGTAAGGCTAGCTTATCCAACCACTATGAGACAAAAGGAATATTATTATATCAAACATAAAGGAATACGTTGATGATATTCTGATTAATATGCTTGACGAAAATCAGTACTTTTTTGTCTCTTGCAGAGGTTCGCGTTTGAAAGCAGCCAAATAAATGAACGTAATCTATACATTGCAAACTCGAAAGCCATTCAAATATCTAAATCTTCATTTTTCTGTTTAGCAACACTAGGTGGCGCTTCTGCTGTTTGTTAGTTGCAATACTTCGCACTAGTGGAAGTTGGAAAAACTTCGCGATGATATCGAGTTTGTGTGATGCGTTAGAACGGAATGTTTTTCGCTCGGCGTCTTTTATTTTCTCTTTCACTCTCTCCGATTCCATTCCGTCGCTCGTAGATCTATTCGGCGGCCACACACAGACAGGGATATCACCTTTTAATGGCCCTCACAGTCCGCCACCTCATTTTTCTCGGCACCCTTCTCCACGTTTTACTTCCTCTGGTAGGTCCTGACAACCGATGAGCCCCCGCGCACACTCATGGACCCCGAACTGTCGCCTCCGTAAATCTCTTTCTGACTGATAAATGTCGTCCGTAAGGCGAAAGAGAAAACTCTCGTTTGCCGTAATGTCACGATACGGCGGGGATGGACCGAAATTGTCATCTGCTTAAGAGTGTCGACAAGGAAAAAGAAAACGGGGGAAAACGAAGTACGAGACGACGTTTGCTAGTGTGCGAGAAAATGTTTCTTTGGTTCTGTAAACCAAGTTCTGAGAAACTTCTTTTCCTTGTTTGACCCCGTGACCTTTGATCCGTGAGGCGCTTTTTCTTGCGAACTCCGTAGCAATGATCGCAAACACGTAAGTTTGAGAGACAAAAGTAAAGTAGGAAAAGAATAAAAAAAAAGACGACAGTAAAAAGAAAGAAAGTAAAAGAATGTACTTCGACAAAACACAAAGACCGGTAAGGATAAGGAATTGCTAAAGCCACCCATCCTGATGAGTAAATCAAGTTTAAACCACCTTCTGTTTCAAATGATATGCGATTGTTGCTATAATTCATTTATAATGTTCTTACGCAACAATAGCATCATCTTATGACTAACATATAGAATTACTTTTAACAATTAAGCACGTGATTGGAGTTATTTTTAATTAATTATCTTATTATTATTTTCTGAGAGCTAGGAGATGAACTAGATGGACTCTCACTGATTGTGGAAAATGCCCCAAAATTGTCCTTAAATGTCTAAAGACGTTGAAATGAAATACTCATTATTGCGTTTGATCAAGGCCGATGAGGTGTGTGTGTGTTCAGGTATGAGAACCAGTGCAAATTACTGGAAACAGTAGGCCTAGATGGAGACTCCAAGCTTAGCCCCAGTATATTCCGTATGTTTTATCGCTCTCTGCAATATTATTAGCTAATCTTCTCTTGTTGGGACAGATTTTTTTTTTACTCTGAGGGACTAGAACCCTTATTCTCATCTACCATGATCTTAATGTTCGAGTTGATCTGCTTGGATTTCGATCGATGTGGTGGACTCTTTCTGATTTGAAAGAATTTTCGCTTTATTTTGACCAAGTTTAAAACAAAACTTTTGCGAATTCTGTTTCTTTCACGCCACACATTCTAGAAACTAGATCTCAATAAACAACAGAGTAATTAAACACCCCTTCACAAAAACCATTGCTAGTTATGATGACGACACTCAACACAGAAACGAATCTTGTGGATTAAGGATTAGATCATACGGAAACTATTCCTAGAAATCAACCACGAAATTTTTTTGTCACTTCAAGTCCTCAATAAGTAGCGCAACCGTCTCACACCGGTCGGTGAAACTCATCTCTCAACTAACGACATCCCCAAAACATCTTGCTCGAAGCAAATTGGAATCTATACTGTGGGTGTTAAAAAGATGCGAAGCTCCTACTTTCAACTACATGCGCCCTCTTCGGCCATTCTAGGAACTATTGAGTAACATAAAGGTAGTCATTACGTGCATTATATTAAGTTGATTTCTTATACATGAAAACTGTTATCCGCTAATAAATGTCATCATTTGTATTTATATTAAGATACTTCACATCAATGGGGCTACGGTGTCACTTGCATAACTCTAGTCCAAATCGGATATGGAAAAGATTGTTATTTTTGATGTTCTGAAAAACTGCTGGCATCTTAAGAACTCCGATTAATGCGATCGTGAAAGAGCCTCGAAGAGCTTTTAAAACGTAACTACTTTCATATCTCGACCTTTCAGCAAAACTAAAAGTTATCCACTTGCTTAACATCTGCTCATGTGAATCGATCCACGGAACTTATACCGACTGCTTGTCCGTACGCATCGTCCTTTAGATAAGAGAAACTTAAGTGTCCATACCTTTTTCTCTCTCCCAGACGTCACGGCAGGCGGTCGCGTAGTGTTTTTTTTTTTTTTTTTTTTTTAAGAATGGAAGATCCCCGGGTTTAGTGTTCGGTCCCCAGGCGCAGGTCTTAACCAAGATAGATTGCCGTTCCATGCAGAAGGCTTAGCTGCGAGAAAGGGCGACCCAAAGTGAAACTTAGACAAGGACTATTTCACAAGATGTACTCTGCTAGCGAGGCTTAATCCTGCTTCCCACAATTTATGCGACCCTCCTAGACTTTTATAACCTGAGCCTTCCCCTTTTAACAGAGAAAAAAAAAAAAAAAAAGTAAAAAAAAAAAAAAAAAAAGTCAGTACAGTAGTTCTGGAAGACAACGCGACGAACAGCAGCGCCCTCTAACATGTATTGACGGACTTCGAGGTGACTGCAAGTAATTTATCTTAGACTAGGGAGTCTGAAAATATCTCGTTATCCGGCAAGACTCTTCGCTGCCTTTTCGTAGATCTGTCTGCGCGTATGGGTCGGAGGGGGGTGGGGGGCGTATCATCACAATTCCTATCCTGGTTGACCTCGGTAGGCGATCAAAGTAGGATTTTGTCTCCGATCTTTTTTGGGGGTGATTAAGCATTGCCGTGTTCTTAGCGATAGCAATAGAAAGCTTTTATTTTTTATTTATTTATTTTTATTGCCAGGAGTGATAACAATGGTCTACTTTCTCTTGCTTGACTTGTAGGTGGCACGAGCTTATTCTTAACACCTTCACAAAATCCTTCCAGCTTATGGAACAATAAGGTTCTTTGTGTCTCTTTTTGTAAGGTACTTAAGATAACAGTTGTTGCAATCCCATAATGCACCACGCGAAACCGTTTCTGGAAGTGCATTGTCTTCGTTTGTCTTCGAATTATTTGTTCGGGGGTCTTCCGTAAGAACTCTTCCGATATAGCACACGAAATGGGTAACTATTCAGGTGTGTTCTTTGGTCGGTTTGTCGGTTTTGTAAACTGAGTAACAACTCCAAGTTTTCCTAAGGAATACTTTTGCTATTATTATACGAGAACTCGTCTTGGGTTATTACGACAAGAACCGACTCCAATTCTTGCAAATATAAACCGCTAGCCGCCATAGCTTAGTCGTTAGAGCATTGGTTTCGTAAACCAGGAGTCCTGAGTTCTAATCTCACTAGTGGCTGAAAGTTATTCTACAGAGAATGGGTTTTTTTATTTTATTTTATATAAAGTTTAATTTGAAATTACTCTCTACGAAGGTTTTTAATTTAATGCACTTCCTCAACGAAAATAAAAATATATGGATATCTATAAATTATCAGATACAACACTTAATAATTTTCATGTAAAGTAACATTAGCAAATTCATCGAAATCCCAGGTTGAATTTAAATTGCAAAGAATTGTTTTTGGCATTCCTATTTCCACTTTAATTGCTAAAAGGACAGAGTGGAATAGAAAAAAAAAAATACAAGAAAGACAATTTTAATGAATTCTTTCTCTCTACCCTCCGTTTTCCATTTATTATGTTCTTAGTAGTGGAGGTCCCGGATGAGGGTATACGAGTGCAATGCATTTAACTTCAAGGGAAAATTTTTCAGCTAAAGCCTTCTGTCACAGATTACCAGAGGCCATTTTTCCGGGACATAATGACAATCATCCCTGAGTTGCGTTTAGATTTTATGGTTCTTTGAACCATAAATGTAGTAGTGTTTAATTTTCAGATTTTTTTTCTCAAATTTTCATCATTTAATTTCTTTGTTTCCTATTTTGAATTAAACAAACTATTGTTCAAAGTAATCAGTCTGTAACGTAGAGCGCCCTAGGCAACCCTGTATGTAATTTTTGTGTTTTATTTATTTATTTTTTGAAAGATGGACCGAGTCCTTGACTCTTTATCCCTTCATCTGATTGAAGAAAATGTGTGGATGGGGTGTTATTGAGCTATAAGCTCTGATCATAGCTGGGTAACGGCAGTAGCCGAGCCTCAGTTAGAATTTCATTGGCTACAACATTGCCATCCGTTACCCTCCCTGGATACCCATTTTAGTCGCCTGGTGCGACATGCATGGGCTCAGTGTGGCGATGTTTAAGTAAAGCCAACTCTAAAAATTTAAGACGATCCCTAAACCACTTCATAGTGGCCGAAAGACCGTCCAACTCAGCGTTGGCTCCAATCAGTGACGGGCTCCCCCACCACCGAGCAGAACCACTCATATTACGGGGAAAAGCACCCACCGACACAGCTCCTCACGGGGTCATGCCGGAGAACACCCTTCCCGCAGACTCAAAGTGCTCTCCCAGGGCAAACTCGAAATCTAAGCCCCACCCACTCACCGGGAGCGAAATTTCGGAAGAAACCAGAGAATGCATAACTCAGCAACCCACGGAGTAACAGCTGAGCCTCAGTTAGAACTTCATTGGCTACAGCATTGCCATCCATTACCCTCCCTGGATACCCCTTTTAGTCGCCTGGAGCGACATGCGTGGAGATTATTAAGTAAAGCCACCCTCTAAAAATTAGGACGATCCCTAGACCACTCCATAGTGGCCGAAAGACCGTCCAACTCAGCGTTGGCTCCACTCGGTGATGGGGCACCCCCCGCCACCGAGCAGAACCGCTCATATTCCAGGGAAAAGCATCCACCGACAAAGCCCCTCAGCGGGCCGTGCCGGAGGACACCCTCCCCCAGAGACTCAAAATATGCACACCCAGGCAAACCTCCCGAAGTCTAAGCCCCCCCCCCCACTCACTGGGAGCGAAATTCCGGAAGAAACCTGAGAGACCAAAAACTCTCGAAACTCAGCGTCCATTTTAGTGGCCTTTTACGACACGCATGGATTTATGTCGATGCTATTCTTATCCCGGCAGCCACACGGCTCTGTTATAGTCCTTATAAGGACTGGCTTAAAGGGGCGAAGCAAGAATGCTTTTATTTTATATTCCCCGTTATCTGTAGAGGACAGTGTAGGGATAAGGTGTTATTGAGCAATTAAAGCTCTGATCATGGCAGGAGGGTAACAGCAATAGCCGAGCCTCAGTTAGAACTTCATTGGCTACAGCATTACCATCCATTACCCTCCAAGAGTATTGGATTGAATGAATCAATCACCCCGGCTCTGTTATCTTATAGTCCTTATAAGGACTGGCTTAAAGGGGCGAAGCAAGAATGCTTTTCATATTCCCCGTTATCTGTAGAGGACAGTGTAGGGATAAGGTGTTATTGAGCAATTAAAGCTCTGATCATGGCAGGAGGGTAACAGCAATAGCCGAGCCTCGGTTAGAACTTCATTGGCTACAGCATTGCCATCCATTACCCTCCAAGAGTATTGGATTGAATGAATCAATCACCGCATCTCACGGTCGATTGATTCTTCATGCCGGCTCTGTTATATAGGATAATTTCGCTTATGTTTGTTTAGATATAATAATTATTTTGGTGTGGTATTTGTATCATATTTTGGGGCGATAATTTTCAAAATTTTTTAGTAATAATACATTTTTTTATTAAGAAGAAAATACTTGAAATAAGAAAGTAGGAAAAATGTTTACACTTGACGCGATATTTTAGTTGTTACAGAACTGGTCTCGTAAACCAGGGGTCGTGGGTTCAAAACTAGCGGGTACAGCAGTGCTAGAAATAGTCTGGTTTTTTAATTTATTTTTTAATTTACATTTTGCGCTCTCTTCATTTTTACCAATAACATTATCAATTCTTCGAGGATTTCGCAATCGTTGCAATTTTAAAATATAAAAGTGGCTTCGTTTATATTTTATTTACATGAAAGGCATCAGAAATACAACTTCAGAAAACAGTGGCTTTCACCAGCGAGTCAAATAACTTTTTTTTTGTTCTTCTTTCATATTTCTTTTCTTTTTCAGAATATGTTCCAGTACTACTGGAACACATTTTGCGCATTCTTTGAGCTGATTTTTTTCTTTTTTCCCCCGTCTCTGTAGTCGGAACGAAGGAAGAAAAAAAATTTTCTTCAAGATGCACCGAGTTCTTCGTTGACAGTCGATCCCCTTGAGCACGTGATTCTTTTCGAGCAAGTAGCTTGGATTCTAAATTTAAGGAGTCGCACAGATTTTTCAAGAGCTTTGTCAACTGCATCAAGCAACTGTACGCGACAATATCTAACATACATACAAAATAGGCTTCTTATAATAGGCTTGTTATCCCTCCTGCGCATGGGCGAACAAAAGTAACTTACAGTGAAATAGGATTTTGTTTTGAACTATTAAGTATGAAGATGAAGAATAAATAAAATACTCCAGAATTTTAAAGAAGAAATTAAGACTGCATGAGAGGGAATAGGTACTTTCTAAATGGTCACATGATTGTGGATTCTTCAATGTACGGGATCTTTTATTAATAATTACAAATTATACTTATAATTATAATAATCCTATTTTACGATTATTTTTCTTTCTTTTTTTCCTTCCAAATCCATATAGTATACGCCGCAGTGAAGCCTTTTGGCTCTTTATTTTAGTTAATACTTTTACACACCGACGTAAGTTCGCTTACGGAAAATACACCTGTCCGACACTTCGAGTTCCTCGGCACTGAGAGTTTTTGCTCTGTTAAGGTTTCTGCGTCGAAACCTTAACGTCTGTGACGAAAACCAACCAGTTTGAAGCAGCTGTTAGGCCAGTGAAACCTTTTTCAAAATGGACCAATAGGAGGGGAATATATGGACGCTTGGGCAGTGATCATCTTTGCTATAAGGTCCGGCTAGAGCAACTCGTAAATATCGACGAGTGTATTCCCGTAAGTGAAATGAAATTTGACCAGAGATTTTCAAAATTATGACCGCAAATTCAGACGAATCCGCTTGTGGCAATTTGTGTAAAACTGACGATTTCAAGCAGGACTAGGTACGCATTCAAATTTTCGAATCGCGGGCAAAGATAAAAGGCTGTGCTAAGAATGCGTTTGAGAATGAGAATTTGAGAATTTGCTAAGAATGTCTCAAAGACATCAATCTAAGTGATTTGCACGAAGGGAAGAATTATTGATAACCTTGAAGAAGACTTCAGAACTACTGATATTGACACAGATGGTTTGGAATCTCGCAAAGCGTTGTATCCTCGCTGTGGGCAGTTTCAAATCAACGGAATGTGTTCCAGACGTTTGCTAAGAGGTCGCCCTCGCTCTACGACACAGAATGAATATAGATGTTTGGTTATAACAGCAAAACGTAATCGACGCACCACGGCAGGTCAGCTTGCAAGTCGGCTCCATCTAAGCACAGGCACCGTTATCTAGACAAATAGTGGCAAGTCGTCTACGACAAGTAGGTCTATACGCCCGAAGGTCTGTAGTCTGCGTCCCTTTATCCACGAGTCTTTGTAGAGCACGTTTTCAGTGGTGTGGAATCCATAAAAATTGGACAAGACACCAATGGGCTGATGTACTCTTTACAGATGAGAGGCGTTTTTAGTCTTTCCTCCGATTTTAGACGACACTTGATTTGGCGTGAAAGTGTGGTATTGCTTACCATCGCGAGAATATTCTTGAAAGGGATAGGTAAGCCATTATGCTTAATGGACGCATCGATCTACAAATGCTGGGAAAAGGGCGAAGAATTCATTTTTACTCATGACAGTGCCACACCGCATCGTACATGAGCAGTGGCCAGCACGCTCCCCAGATATAAACCTCATAGAACACATTGGGGACGCAATAAGGAGACATATTGCTGTTCAAAATTCCCCTCCAGAGAACAAACAAGGCCTTATCCTTACTCTGAAGGAGGAGTGGGGCTTCGCCTCAAGAACTTCTGAATCAATTGGTGCTATGCATGGTACGATGTTGTGAGAACTGCATCGCAGTTCGAAGTGGATATATTCATACTGAAATATCTCTCCACATAGTTTTCTGTAAGCACTGTACATTAATTCCTCAACTATGTCCTTAGGAAATTAAAAAAAAAACCTATTGCATTTAATTTGTATGAAATTTATAACTGATTTTTATGTAAAAAATTTGTTACATAAAATTCGCAAATTCTCTTATAATTTCGTCAATGGGCAGCTGTTTTTAATATTCACTTCCTATAGAAAGTACTACTAAAGACGATTATTTTGACTGAGATAATCCAAATCGCAAATGATTTTTTTTATACGATTTAATGTCGAAAATGCTCGTTCACCTTCTGCATTCGTCCCCCAAATTGATAAATAAATTTGAAGGGCAACATTTGTATTCAGGAAGTTTGTGACCAGATTTCGTTCAATTTGTGCGGACAATAATTCTGATACTGCTTTGCACTTTAGAAATGATTCAGAAAATAATAAAAATTTGTAGACAAAACGAATCTTCTAAATCTTGATTATATATGTGGATTAGTCTTTGCTTTGGAAACAGTTTCACTTTCTGACAATGAATTATCGATAAGAAAGTCTATTTAGTTCACCTTACCACATCCCTATTAAAATACGAGGGGGGAAGGATGCGCAAGGGCTAAGGAATCAGAAAAATTTTCGACTTCTGGCTTTTAATTTTTTTTTTTGGGAGGGGGGGCTCAGGGGCTCACTTTATTGAGTACGGGCATGGCAAACCCGAGGTACCTGATGCTGGAGTATGCCTTACTTCATGTAATATACATCTGTTGTATTATCTGTAGACTGGTCCCTCCTCTTCCTCCCTTGATTCTTTCTTTCTTCTCTTCTTGCTCCTTCCCCCGAATGCTACTAAAGTATTCGAGGGGAATCTTTCCTATTTTGCTGTGTCATTTCGTCTTGTGCTAACAGGACATTCTCAAACACTGTAACATGATCAGGCCATCAAAAAATGTTCATACCGCATCGTCCGTCGCGCAGGTTACCAAGGGACGCGTTTGGGGTTTTAAGCAGAGGGACCCGTTCGAAAAATAGGTTACACTCTCCCTTAGACACCACTCCTCAGCACTCTGCTAGTGGAAACTCCATCAATGAGCCCGTTTGGGGAGGTGTTTAGGGGCAGCGCAAAGAAATGGTTCTGCAAAAGGACGGCAAGGGCAATGACAACGACATCAGACTATGGCTTTAGGCAACTGGAACATCTTCTCTCTGACAGGGAAGGAGTTGGAACTGGTCGAGGAAGCCAAGCGCTACCGGCTAGACTTAGTCGGGCTTTCTTCGACCAAGAGGAGAGGCTCTGGAACTGTCGACCTGGATAAGGGGTGGAAGCTCTACTACTCTGGTGTGAGCCCGACAATGTCTGCTCAGGAGGGTGTGGGGATACTCACAAGTCCCCAGGTATCAGACTGTGTTGCTGAGTGGATCCCATTGGGGGGACGGGTATGTGTGTTAAGGCTCCACATGAAAAACTATGACTCGGATATGGTGCAAGCCTATGCACCTAATCTGGAGTCAGAATACTCTGCCTTCCTAGAGGAAGTGGATGCTGCTTTAGACAAGGTGGCAGACATGGAATCAGTCCTGCTAATGGGTAACTTCAATGCACATGTTGGAACAGATGACCAGACATGGAGGGGTGTGGTTGGGAGGAACGGCGCCCCTGACCTTAACGCGAATGGGTTGAAATTATTGAACTTCTGCTGTACTAGCAGCTTTTCCATAATGAATACCTTCTTCCAGCACCGAGAAGTCCATAAGTATACCTGGTACAGGGATACACTAGAACAAAGGTCTCTGAGTGACTTCTTTATAGTCTCAGCAGACCTATTTTCCTCAGTGTGGGACATGCGTGTGAGGAGAGGGGAAGAACTATCAATGGACCACCACCTTGTTATGTGCATTCTACGGCTTCAGAAACCAGATGCTACCATCAACGCTGGTAGGCCTAAGCAGCTATACCTAAGCAGAAGGCTTTGGAATCCTCTGGAGAAAGATTAGACTCATCCTATGCAAATTCAAACAAAGTATTCTGGTAGACCATCCGCCACCTTCGAGGGAGGAAATCGTGCACAGCAAGGGCAATTAAGGCCTCTGATGGTACACTTTAACAACCGATAAGGATATCCTCCACAGATGGAGGGAATACTTTGAGAGCATTCTTTCCCAGCAGTTGTGAACATCCAAGAGGTGCAGATCGGGGCAATGACTAGTCTCACAGCAGAAGAGGTCCATTTAGCAATAAAATCGCTGAAATCGGGCAAGGCTGCTGGCGATGATAAAATTCGACCCGAAATGCTAAAAGCCTTAAATCAAGACGGTGTTCTCTGGCTGACTCGAGTGTGTCAGGCTGCTTGGATATCTGGGCGAGCACCAAAGCAATGGCAGACAGGCATAATAATACCAGTATTCAAGAAGGGAGACCAGAAGGATTGCAGTAACTATCGTGGCATCTCTCTGCTCAGCTTGCCTGGGAAAGTGTATGCTAGGTGCTTGGAAAGACGGTACAGGAGCATAGTTGAGTCAAAGTTCCAGGAAGAACAATGTGGCTTTCGTCTTGGTAGAAGCACAACTGACCAAATCTTCACTTTTAGTGAAGTCCACAAAACATGTGTAGAAATCTTGGGAATATGACAAGAATGTCTACACATGTTTTGTGGACTTGGAAAAGGCATATGACCGGGTTCCTCGGGATAAACTTTGGCAAGTAGTACAGGAGTATGGAGTGGATGGCCAACTATTAGCTGCCATCAAGTCCCTGTATGAATGCCCAGAGTTTTGTGTCAGGGTAAACAGCACAAAGTCCGAACCTTTCCTAGTCTACGTTGGCCTCCGCCAAGGGTGTGTTCTGTCACCCCTCCTTTTCATAATATTTATAGACTGGATTAATAAGTACAGCCGAGGCAGTGAGTGTGTCAGAATTGGAAGATGTAGCATTGGATGTCTGCTTTTTGCAGATGACCTAGTTCTGCTTAGCTCTTCCACAGATGACCTCCAGCGGACCCTGGATAGGTTTGTAGCTGTTTGTGCAGACGCCGGAATGAAGATCAGTGTGGCCAAAACTGAAACATTTGTGGTCTCACGACAACCATCCCAGTGCACTCTACATGTAAGTGGAGTCCCAATGAGGCAGGTGGAGAAGTTTAAATACCTTGGGTCCATATTCACGAATGATGGAAAATGGGATGTAGAGCTAGATACTCGAATTGACTTAGCAAGCTCAATATTGCGGGAGCTTGGCCGTTCGGTAGTATTGAAGCGGGAGTTAAGCCAGAAGGCAAAGCTGGCTGTCTTCAATACAGTCTATGTCCCCATCCTCACCTATGGTCATGAGAGTTGGGTAATGACCGAAAGAATGCGGACACGAATCCAAGCGTCTGAAATGAGGTTCCTTCGAGGGGTTGGCGGCTGACAAGACTCGACAGAATCAGAAGCTCTGCAATTCGGGAAACCCTCAATACTCTGCTTCTCTGTGTTGAGAGATCATAGTTACGTTGGTATGGGCACCTGGTCAGAATGCCACAAGAGAAGCTCCCTCAACAGGCCCTCTTTGCCAAGTCAGAGGGTGGGAGGCCACGTGGAAGGCCAAGGACTCCCTGGATAGATTATATTCAATACCTTTTGGGTATGCACGTTTGGGAATCCCACCAGAACACCTGAGCTTGGTGGCAGAGGATCGTGATCATTGGAAGTTCCTCTTTACAGCTGTTGTCCCCACAACCCAATTAGGAAAGGTGGGCCTTGAAGATGTATGTATGTATGTATATTTTATTAGTATGCTGGCAATAAATTTATGTTAGCATTTGGCTCTACACACACATACGATCCATATCTTTTGGACACCAGTGTAACTCTCAAGCTACAGAGCTGTTGGTTCGCACCCCATTTGGAATAAATGCGTAGTAAGCAGATGGTTTTCATCTGCGGTGTGAGACACTATCCTACTTATTATTGCAGTCCCGAAGTGATTTCATTTGAGAATGTTACAGATTTGGTCTCCAGAGCCAAGTTGTCTCTGGGCGATACTCTCATTCAGCCATGAAATGCTGCTTTCAATAAAAAATAAGGTTGGTTCAGACTACAGGCTCCTCGATTAAATTAAAATTAAAATTAACTTGCGAATTTTGGACTTCAAAGATGAAATCACATAGCACAATAATGACTACAAGTCACGCAGAACGTTACTGTCTATATATAAGTGTGAGTGTAAGGGTGAATGCTTTTGTAATCCCTGCTATCTGATAACGTTACTCTGTAGGGAAAATTTTATGATCTACGTACTCAGCCGGAGTGGACAAGTTAAAGATCCTGAAAGGGAACTAGGATGGACGAGCATTACAAGTCCTTATAAGGACTGGCTTAAAGGGGCGAAGCAAGAATGCTTTTCATCTTCCCCGTTATCTGTAGAGGACAGTGTAGGGATAAGATGTTATTGAGCTATTAAAGCTCTGATCATGGCAGGAGAGTAACAGCAATAGCCGAGCCTCAGTTAGAACTTCATTGGCTACAGCATTGCCATGTACCAATTTTAGTCGCCTCGTACGACATGCATGAGCTACATTGGTGCTGTTTTTTAAAGAAGCAAACTCTAAAAATGAGGACGATCCCTAGACCACTCCTTAGTGGCCGAAAGACCGTCCAACTCAGCGTTGGCTCCACCCGGTGATGGGGCATCCCCCACCACCGAGCAGAACCGCTCATATTCCAGGGAAAAGCATCCACCGACAAAGCCCCTCAGCGGGCTGTGCCGGAGGACACCCACCCCAGAGATTCAAAATATGCACTCCCAGGCAAACTTCCCGAAATCTAAGCCCCCCCCTCACCGGGAGCGAAATTCCGGAAGAAACCTGAGAGAGAGCAAAACTCTCGAAACTCTGCGGTCATTTAGTCGCCTTTTACGACACGCATTTGCGATTTGCGGTGGAGATATTCTTATCCCGGTAACCACACGGGGAGGACAAGCATTACAATACAATTGTCAAACTATAATGGGGACATTATGATAAATTAGAGAAGGTGTATTATATGTTAAAAAACGTTTAATTTTCTTGACCAAAAAGCTCTGGAATGACTTTTAATGGGATTATATTGATCAAGTGCATATAATAAACAACTAAGTTATACCAACTAGTTTCACCAACTAAGGCTGTTGGTATCTTCAGGGTACATAACTGATGTAAGGCACTAAAAAGTAAAAAACTGTTACAAATTATAATCAACCGGTTCCAGTTATATTAAACAAAGAACAGAGCGCGTACAATACATTCATAGAGCGTGCATGATATTACTTTTTGTTTTTCTCTGAACCCCGACAAAGACAACGAGATGATATACGTTATATTTCTACCATCGTCATTCCATACTTAGGGACAGTTTCCAATAAGATTACTAGACTCCTCAGACCACATAAAATAAGAGTGGCCTTTAAACCCACAGAAACGATTAGACCATTCTTAAGATCTCCAAAAGATAGCCATCCTTTCTTCAAATATGCTGGAGTTTATAACATACCCTGCACGTGCAGCTTGAATGACATCGGCCAAACTTCAAGGAGCCTTGAAATTAGGCAAAAAGAACACATAGGTGACGTCAATAATAACAGAGAAGAAAAATCGGGGTTAGCTTTTCATTTCTCAAGAACGAACCATACCATAGAGCGGGATAGAAGCACAATTCCTTACATGGAGGAGGACTTCCGCTCCCGAATTTTTAAGGAGGCCACAACAGTTGCCCGCTGTATACAAAACCTTAACAGGAACCAAGGACTAATCTTGCCCGTGATTTGGAAGACCCTTATCAGATCCTTCAACTCGCCAGAACTGAATTACAGTTCCAACTATAGAACGTTCGTAAATAACAACAAGTGAGATCATCCACGCTCTATGCATGTATTGTACGCGCTCTGTTCTTTGTTTAATATAATTGGAATCGGTTGATTATAGTTTGTAACAGTTTTTTACTTTTTAGTGCCTTACATCAGTTATGTACCCTGAAGATGCCAACAGCCTTAGTTGGTGAAACTAGTTGGTATAACTTAGTTGTTTATTATATGCATTTGATCAATATAATCTCATTAAAAGTCTTTCCAGGTGTATTATATATTTTTAATTATTAAAAAATAATAACTTATATAGTTAAAAATAATTATTATAGTAAAGTATATTAGTTCTAGTGTTATTGCATAGAGAAATCAAAATTTATCAAAAACTGTGCATAGATAGTATTCTATTCTATTCAATGCAATAAAAAAGTATTGAGATGAAGTTGTTCATCTCAATGCATTTCTGAACTACAGCTGTTAGTTTGAATTCATTTGGAATGAAAACATTGGTTTGAAAATAATAAAATTTAGTAATCCATTATTATATAATGCGGATATCTCTACTGCTATTCTAAAAACCATCGTTGAAATGTTGAAATGTGACTAAAATCGTTATTTTACGATGCTCCATATTTCTCTTCTGCAATTATAATCCATCATTTCTCTTTCAAGAATTGGAAGTTATTCTTGTAAGCAGAAGTTACTGTAATTTCTTTTGAATAGCAAACATATTTCTTGCAGTAAATAAACACGCCTCATTGGTTTCTAATCTACTATTCCTTGTGCTCACCCCCCCCATCTCTGCACCCCCGTTTTCCCTTCTCCACTGTATCTTCGCCGGTGCAATTTTTCTTCGTTATTTCTATAGAACGAACGATCACCTTCCTCAAATCCTTTTTCCTTGGGCAAAGTTAAAACGTTTCTAGAGCCATCATTGACTCAACAGTCAACCATCCATCAGCCATTGCTTATTGATGTTCTCATCATTCATACTTTTTTTTTCCTGAGAATAAAAGAAGCCATCCCATAAATCAAACATCTCAACAAACTTCATTTACTTCATCCAAAATTTCAAACTTCTTTATTTAATTTTTTTTTTAAATCGAGTAACAAACTCTTGACATTAGGAAGCATTCTAAATATTAAAATCAAAAGAAGAACAGCAAAATATTTTTAAACACACACCCTAAAGGCTTTTAAAGATTCGTATTAATCTCCTTTCTAGTAGTTTAATGCATGCACATTCTACCGAAACCTTTTAGCAACTCCAGTCGTTAATTGGGTTACCTCAAGACAAAAAAAAAAAAAAAAAAAATTGAGTACAGAGGAAAGGAACCATTGACTAGTATTATTAAAGCTTTAGCTGTTGCTATAGCAACGTTGCATTGGTCACGGATTTAGGCGAGAAATGGCAAGAGATATGAACGGTAATAAGTACAAGAATAAGGAGAGAGAAAAAAATAATTTAAAAAAGTGGATTTAAAGGTATAAAAAGGACGGTAAAGTCAGTTAATGCCAACAAAAGGAAGACAGTATGAAATCTTGTAAAGGTTTTTTGCACGTATCAAAACAGGAGATTTTAGAATTCAATGCCATCAGCTTAAGAACGTGGTTATCACAAGAAAGTGAATATCTTAGTTTTTATCTTTGTGCACAGCAGTTTGAAGCCTTCTAGATTACAATGTTTGCAGAATGGTTTGTTTTGATCTGCCGAACAGGAGATTAATTTCTCTCAAATAGTAAAGCAGTCAGTTTACTTAGCTGAGTGTAGTACCTGAAGGACTTCCCTTTTATCAGTTGTAGAGATTTTATTTCTTCTTCACAATTATGTGCGACCGAAATCAAAGATAGTACGTGGACATATTCTATAGCACGGTTGTTTCCTTGTTTAGTCGAGAATCTCTAAGCAATTGCGATGTAAAATCTTTTCGTTCCGTTTTCATTTCGAGTACTGTGTTTCTACTGCAAGGTAAGAGTGTTGAATAGGTTTGTGACACAAGTCAGAACACAGAAATTCGGTACAAATGTAAATAATTGAAAATTTACTCAACAACAATATGAAATTTAACAATTTCCCATGTTGTTTCTTTAAGAATAGCTCATAAATTAGTTTTAATGTTTAGTATAAAACGTAAGGCTAATCCCTTGGTCTCTTTGAGGTAACCGAGTTTCGTGCATTAGACGGTATTTGCATTTTATTCTTCTATTTGATATTTTACAATTTATGAATCACTGTCAGAGTTATGAATAGAACTGCTCTTAGAATACGTTGCATAAATAGCAACTTGTTCTGATGTATTTCTTATGTGTTTCACCTATATTTGTAATTGAGAACATCACACCGAAGCCTCATATAATTTAAGTATGTAAATGGAATAGCAACTTAGCAACACAATTTATGTTTAACAATTATATTAAAAATCTGAAATTTACCTTTTATTACTTTCCATATATAAAAAATAAAATGGTGTGTATTCCACTAGGTCTGAACTGGAGCAATATAAGTTAACAACTTATTTGAATACTGAAGTTTTTAAGAAATTGCATTCTTATTTTAAATTATATAAAAAGTGAAAGTGCAATTAATAAATTTATTCCACCGAACATAAAGATTCAAATGATAAACATGAAACATTAATACCATTGTCCAAATATTCATCATGATATGATTTAGAAATATGTTAACTTATTTGAATACATAGGTTTTTAAGAAATTACATTCTTATTTTAAATTATATAAAAAGTAAGAGTGCAATTAATAAATTTATTCCATTGAACATAAAAATTCAAATGAAAAACATTAAACATTAATTTTTCTGCCCAAATATTCATTATGGTATGATTCAGAAATGACTATTGACATTTATGTCTTTAGGGGTGAAGCCATATGCTTTTCATATTCCCCGCTATCTGTTGTGGTTATAGTGAAGGTACAATTTACGAGCAGTTTGCTCGCTTTGGATGGACATTATGAATATGCGTCACTACAGGAAGTTAAAAAATTCAGAAATGTCCTTATCCTTATAAGGACTGGCTTAAAGGGGCGAAGCAATAATGCTTTTCATCTTCCCCGTTATCTGTAGAGGACAGTGTAGGGATAAGGTGTTATTGAGCTATTAAAGCTCTGATCATGGCAGGAGGGTAACAGCAATAGCCGAGCCTCAGTTAGAACTTCACTGGCTACAGCATTGCCATCCATTACCCTCCAAGGGAATCAATCACCGCATCTCACGGTCGATTGATTCAATTCCTGCCTAATTCAGAAATGTATCTTTTATTAATTTTTATATATTAAATATATATATAAAGTAAAATGGTGTGTTATAATTATAATTTATTTGAATATTTATAATTATCCAAATAAATAAATAATTTATTTGAATAATAAATAATTTCCAAGGATTTCCATTCTCATTTTGATTTATATAAATAAAAAGACACAATTGATTATAAATTTCTTAAACTGCCAACTCAGCCAAGATTCAAATGATAAAAATGACGTGTGATCGAGAATATCTCAAGTATTATAATAATTACATAGGCCTAACACTATGCGTTCGGCCTATAAGCTGTTCTTACAATATGTCCGTTGCAAAAATAAAAATAAAAAAAAAAATAAAAATAAAATAAAAATGAAAATAAAAAGTGTCCTGTTATGATAAACATTATTAGCATAAGCTAACCGTTGCTAGAACCATGCAGTTTTATTTCTATGAAACACTCAGCTTTGTGCACAATTCAAACATGCATATTACAACAGAAGCTTTAGTAGACACGAAATAAATAACTGAATTTATATTAACAAAACAGATTTGTGTATAAGCGTCGGCAAGATCTAAATTATCACCATTTAAAATGATCCTCCATAAAAGCGAATCTTTTATCTTCTAGAAAATTTTCTAAGAACTTCTACCAGCGAGTCATTCTTTGATAGAAAGTGTTTCTAAGGCCATCTATTATTTATGCAATCTTGTAATGCATCTCTCACCCAAATATTTCTACCTCAATACAAAGCAGAGTGGTCCGGATAACATAGAAAATAGAATAACCGAAGTGAGCTGTTTTAAAAAGGTTTGGCTTCGAGGCATTATTGATAGCGAGTGTGTAATTAGCATACAGTCCGAAACACGTGTACAGGAAAAGGAGCATTGAGGCGTGCATCAGCACTTGCATATATACATTACAAGAATGACGATAGTGCAGGTCAATTCATATGAGAACGAGAAATGAAGGAAGTCGCGAATCTCGTGAATATCTTACTAAGTTTGTTTACCAATACCATCGTGCTGTAGTTTGTGGCCCTTGGAGATCGTACACCCGTTTCAACGGTTGTGTATGAGTGAGAATAAGGGCGGGAGGGTCACGAGGAATATTTGAAAAGACATCTCAACCGACTACCTTAGGAGAATAGCAAACACGGTTTCAATATCGGGAAAATGAATATTACATGAGTTATGCGAAGAGTTAGAGTTACTTTCAATGTTCATTTATTCGCATTTTCTCGTAAGTGTACGCATCTATTGACAAAGTTTTCTCTGTGTAGATTAATCAGTGTTCGGGAGAAGACATCGTAGAAACTCCGGTATATTAACCCTTGGTATTAGGGCTAACATCCATTGGCCTCCTGCGATGTGCTGCATTCTGTTCGTGTTGAGCAATTTCCTAAACCGGTATTGCCCGAATATCTCCAAGAGTTGTTAACTCCGTTACTAAGAAACAGACAAAATCACCCCCACAAAAGAAGGCAATGATTCAATTATTTCCGTTCGCAGTTTTCCTCCAGTTTTGCTCTGCTCTGACAGACTTACGATGTGGAGGTAATTCTGGTTTGCTGTCATTAGGGTGAAATAGTGGGAGAAGGGGAGTGGGGGGATAGAGGGGATTTTCATTTACCACCTTTCAGCCATCGAAGATGGATACGCTGAAGAAATTCTCCTTTCATTGGAGTTTCATTTGTGGTTGTTGCCTTAGAAACTGACCGGCTATTTATATCCGGGTGACTGATGCTCAGCGGAACTTTTATTAGTTTCAATTAGAAGTATGCAGTGGCAATCACCCATTCCTCAGGAGGATTACAGGACGCCAGGAATGATCCCCCCCCACGAAGATAAAACCGAAGTCAGTAGACATTGAAACCATGCGGGGAGTAAATGGTCCGTCTTTGGACTTTTATTTCCACATTTTTCTAGCGTCAGCCTCAAACTGCATGCTGGCTTCAGTAGATTATCACTAATAGTAGTAATAGTCAATGCTGTGGACGCTAACATTTATTCTTTTGTAAGCATATTCCGCTTTGATAAACACCAATAAAGACAAATTGATTTAAACAAAGTCTTCTCAAAACATCGGAAGATAGCCACGATTATCAACAGGTATGGTCTCACGAAATTCTTAACTAGTGGCAATAAATTATGATACAAGGCGAAATCATAACTATTAAACCCTTTGGATTTAATTGAGGCATAATTTGATTCTAAATAATTAGTTCTCTTGATGAATTAGAAGGATAAGTATGGCCACTCTACCGAGTATCAAAGAAGAGCAGGAGGTACTCATTTATGTTCCAGTATGGGGTGTCGATAAGTTAGATAAAAAACAAAAACACGTATTCAACAATGTTTTGACACAGAGATAATTCCACTATTTGGATTCATGTCTTCACGTGTCAATGGCGAAAGCAAAAATAGATCAAAGAAGTTCTGTATTAATGATAAGAATATGTGAAGACGGCCACGCATTTATTCTAACATTTTCAACGAAGGAGCAAACCAACTACAAATGAATAATGTTTCTATTAGTTTCATCAGAACATTTTAACAATTAATTCTCATTCTTGTTATAATCATTTGTATTCGATTGTTCTATCCATGACTCAACAATAGCTTATTATACGACATATAGTTGATTGTTCTCAAGTTGCTTATACATCTTCATCAGGCATAAACAACATAAACAATATATATGAGACGCACGTTTCCAAGATGGATCATTTTAGAAAATTCTGAATTCTTTTATTGTATTCTATCAATGATTAATCCTTTTTTTCTGAAAAAAATCAGTATATTTTATTTTAAGGAGTTTTGACTTTTACATATCATTAATTAATAAGATATCGAAGTATGAAAAACAGTTATTCCAACTGTCACGTGAATAAATGTTTTTCTCAGATAATTAACTTATACAGTGAGTTAGCTAATTGAGTTAGATAGAATGAAGGTTGAGTAGAAAAAAAGGATTGAACTTATTGAACATTTGATTTAATGTTTGTGTTTGTCAATTAGCGACGTTTCGATTACTCCTTCAATCCTCATCAGGAAAACGAGGTAAGTAAAACGACTTTATGTTCACCACTCAAACATTGTTTTGTAATAAAAAAACATTCTCATGTTTTTTTATGTTTATCCTTACGTTTTAGTTTTCTTCTGCTATCAGTCTCATTTGGGTTGCACTTTCTTTCATTTCTATGTTTTTCTTATTCTAAATATCCTTTGAAATGTTCATATTTCTAAGTCTCATTAAAAGTCACGAGGATATGTATATTTAGCACTCGAATGTTGTTTCTTTTTCGTGCTTTCAAGCAAAACTTCCCACTCACTCAGCATATTTCTAAATCTGGCCTGAGTAATGTAAAAAGGCGTGTTCGATAATGCACCTAAAACGATACTGTTAACATCCTTGTCATGCAACTCGCGCTATCGTTAAACATCACTCTAAGTGCACATTAAGACGAGTACGTTGTAACGTGCCTTGAATACTTCGTGACGAAGTATCGAAAATAACGATAGGTATCATACTAAGCACGCCTAGTGAAAATGTTTCTTCCATATTGGCTTACGCGCTAATATTTTCATTGTTTTTGAATTAAAATCTTTTACCATGGTTGTGATGCTACGTACATCAACACATTTTTGGCCACTTAGTTGCAGGCATTATTGGGAGCATAAGGTATCGGCCACATCCGGGTACTTCGCTGATCTCAATCACAGCAAGCATTGTCTGTGATTAAAGTAGTTAAGAGATGGCGACCAATTCCCACCTTACGAACTATCCGATAATTTTCTAACGCAGTGTACTCGTCTAGATTGAAAAAAAAAAAAAAAAACACATCCGATTGTGAAATCTTAAAGTTGAACTCTATGAATCATAGCTCTGTCTCGAACTAATTAAACTCCAAAGTCATCTTCAAATAAAACACTTTTTCTCATTTTCTTCAGCGCATAACAAAACCCATAAAATCCCCAAAGTGCCGACTTTGTAATTAGGAGGGACTCATTAGCTGGCTGTTTGTGTGTCATTATTTTTTCGTCTTTCTAACAACATTAATCACCTAAAGAAACTAATTGACATTAATGTACTTTCTTCTGTATGTGTGTAATTTAAACGAAGTATTTGCTTTCCTTTGTTAAATGCACCTGAGGCGACAAGTTTTCTAATCAGAATTGGCCACCCCGTGCATTTTTCTAAAATCTCAATAGAAAACGTGCAACTCAAAGAGAGGAATCATGGTTGATTTCTTGAAGATGAAAAACCAGAGCAAGAAGTAATAAAAGTATTAACTATCGATTTCTGACTCCAGGTGTTCTCTACATCTGCACAAACAATTGGCGTTCAAGTCTCTACACAGCTGTTAAACGAACGAATGCAGCAGTTTAATTAAATTAAATTTTTTTTTCAGATCTTTTGAAGAGTAAATCTGTAGTCGTTGAACATTGCGTCTTAATCCTGGAGAAGAAAACAATTTAGAAAGATACAAGATGATACAAGATTTCGAAGTAGATGCTTAAAATTATTTATGGGAAAATAAGGATGAACTTGGAGCTTGATATATTGAGATCAATTCTATGGAAACAAACTTTGGCAATCGTTATTTCGCTATTTTTAGAAACATTCTTAGAAATTATCTTCAGTTCTGAAGGTTTTCCGTTTTGGCCCAAAATTTATGGATGGGGTGTGACTGTATTAGCTCCTTTCACGACACACACTTTTGAAATCACCAAAATTCACTTCTTCACCACGACATTTTTTCTTCGTTGTACTGCACTTTGGGTTTATGTTGAAGTTCATTTGATAGTTCAGAAAACAGCAACAAATGTGTAGAAGAAATGGATGTGAGTTCGTTTTTTGGATGTGCGAAGTGTGATGGATGGCAAAATAGACTTGTATAAGAGAGACTGCCTTCACTTGATTCCATTTGGCATCAGGAGCCTGGAAAAATTACTTATAGCTAAAGTTAAAGTTCATCAATGGTATGCAAACGCGATAAAGATATGGATGGCTTCGAACATGGTTATGCATCTGGAAAAGGGGTAGAAATGTACGCTTTGGGTTCGGACCTTTTCAGTATGTCTGAGGAGAGAGAAGAGAAATTTCTACAAGGCCAAATAGAATTAAAAGAATAGACTAGATGGTAGTTTGTTATGTCTATACCCAAATGCCAGGAGCATGAGAAACAAAGGGGTTGAGTTCGTTGCTTTATTGAATACGATGTGGCCTAAGATTGTTGGCATTAGTGAAATCTGGCTATCAGAATCAGATATGGTAAGTGGGATCGAGTGTAATTGGTATGCTATTTTTAGGAATGACAGAAGAGATAGGAGACGAGGAGGAGTGCTACTAATGATATCAGATGACGTAAGTCCAGTTAGGGTAGAAATACAAGAAAATAATGATGGTAATAATGTTCCATGTAATGATGACTTTGAGTCTATTTGGTGTGAAGTGGAGGTTAACAGAATGAGATATATGGTGGGGGTGTTGCTATAGACCTGGTGGCTCAGTTGCAGGGGACGAAGAAATACATCGCCAATTTAGTCTTATTGGTACCAAGCGAATGATCATTATGGGTGACACTTTAATTATCCAAACATGGATTGGGTAGAAGTGACATCTCATGATAAGAATGAATTCAAATTTATTGAGTTGTGAGACAACTTTCTCAAGCAGCATGTGAAAAAAGAAACTCAAGGTCAAAGAGTGTTCGATTTGTTCACAGCATCAGAAGGAATCTCTGTTAAGAATGTGAGAATTTTCACCAGTTGGTGATCATGTCTTGCTTTCTTGGGAAGTATCTAATTATATTGATGTTCCCATTTTCTGATGGCAACATCAATATAATTACATGTTACGTGAATTACAGGTTACATGCAGAACTACAAAACTGGAAATTATGATCAACTTAGGAAAATACTATCTTTGGTTCCATGGTATCAGTTACTGAATGGGAAAAATGTCGGAGTATACGAGTGAGAGACGTAGTTCCCGCTTTTACAAATTAATTGGTTCCTGGCGACCATTCATAATGGTCGCCAGGGAGTTCGTAAACCGGGAGTTTATTTACCTTAGATATAATGCTATAAGCTAGAGCTACGTTGGCAAGAAGGAATATACAAAATATAAAATGAATACTAAATGATAAGGAAGACTTTACTGGCCAAAGATTTACATATTTAAAAAATAACATAAGAAAAATTTTTAATTAAAAAATATTCTTTGAGGGAAAAAAACGCTAATTTCTACATCGCTGGGTGTATATAAAGCACATGTCAGAAAAATAATGATTATTGTGTGAAAAGCTAAGTCGGAGTACGAAAAGAAATTGACTGTGCAGGCTAAAGGGCAATCCAAAAGAATTTTATTGTTATGCGGCAAGCAAAAGAAAGAATGAATGTGGAAGAATAACTTTACTGAATTCAGATAGTACTCGAGTGTCGGAAGCTAAGGAGATTGTTAAGTTAATGAGCGCTCACGCTGCTAAGATAGATCAACCCGATGTGTGTGTAACATGGTGCACAGTACTACTGTTACGTTGGATGAAGAGTCAGAGCTTCGTGAAAATGAGGTTGACGAGCTCTTGCATAACGTGGATAAGAATTTGTCAATAAGGACAGATGGAATATGAGCCCGTTTTCTAAGGGAAAATGTTCAGCTGAATTGGCTAGACCGTTCACATGTTTGTATAACTTGAATCTCAGCTCAGGAATGATACCACAGGATTGGTATCATTCCTGGTGCGTCTAACTGATGAAAACCTGAAATTCCTGATGTGAAAAACTGATGTGTCTGACTACCAACCTGTCGGTATCTCAAGCTATGCTCTGCAAGGAGCAGCATTTAGTTTACTAAAGGATGATCATGTTTTAGCAATTTGTTCATATTTTATAACAATGTTACGGACGGATTGGATAAAGGGAATGGATACACTAGGACAATGTTGGATGATGCTAAGGCATTTGATAGGATACCACACGAAAGCCTTTTTCATAAACTGGAGAACATAGGATTGGAATATAAATATTTGAAATGGATCAGGGGATGGTTTACAGACGGACATCAAAAAGTGGTATACGGTGGGTGCGAATCTGCGAAATTTAAGGTGACCAGTGGTGTTCCTCAGGGTTCAGTCCTTGGGTCATTGTGTTCCATCTATAGATTAACGATATTAGGAAGGGGCTAACAGGAGATGTGCAATTGTTTGCCAATGATGGGAAGATAGGCAGGGCAATCAGGGATACCACGGATATCAAGCACTTATAGAAGGATTTGAATAGGCTGGAAATTTGGGCAAATGAAAATGGCTGTCAGCTTAATGATGAGATTTCCAGCAGCATATTATATTAGCGGGGTTATGCTACAAGAAACTGAAGAGGCAAGGGATCTTGGTGTATTGGTGGATAAGAATTTAAAGTTCAAAGGTCACATAGCAAAAGTTGCAAATACAACTCAGAGAATAATTTCTATGTTGAAGCGAACCTTGACACGTAAGGATAAGGAAGTCACTTTGCCTCTTTATAAGGCTTTGATAAGATCACACTTGGATTACTGTGCGCAGATTTGGTCTCCCCGGTTTCAAGGGATAAAGAAGCTGTGGAAAGGGTGCAAAGAAGAGTTAGAAAGATTATATCCGGATTATGGGATTTAGATTATGAGGACAGATTGCGAGTATATGGATTACAGACTCTGGATTACATACTCTTGCTGTTTTGTTGATTCCCTTTAAGTTTCAGATAAATAATAATAATAATAATGAATATTAGTTTGGTTTTCAACTCACTTATTATAACAACAGATAATGCCATGCGATCTTACTGCTACTGTTATGCGCAATCTCACGGCTGAATAAGAATTATACTTAACACATAAGCCAGGAATTGCTATTAAAAAAAAGAAGAAAAAACTATCAAGATAGTATACGGGCATGTCAATATTTCACAAACCTCAATACAATTTGGGCCTACTGTGGGTATACTTCGATGGTCTAGAGATTTTTTTTGTTTTGTCTTTTGGGCAAAACGTCAGGTTCAAGGATACCAGTCAACCAATGCCTGGGCTACAACATCCTACAGAAGCGTGTTGCACAGGGTGTTGAAATGTTTTATTAACCATCGTGTATCGAATTTTCATAGTTTATTTTTTAAAAACAATCTAATTTTCAAGTTAGTATCATTGATTTTGATTTTTAACGCGGACGAAAGTCTTTGATGGCATTCTCTTTATAAAACGCAACAAATGTAAATAAAATTTATCATTTTCATCGGGATTGTCATCGTTCACATCAAAGCCATTATTGGAAGTTTTGGATAGTGTTTGTTCATCTGGATTCGATACTTGCTTCAAGTGTGTCTCTATCACTAAAGAAAGAAATTTATAAAACACCATTCACTGCATTAAAAAAAAAGGGGAAGAAAAAAGAACCCATCAATCCTTGGCAGCAAGTGTGTAGTGTCAGTTATATGGGCGCATGCTCAATCACCAGTTGTCAAGTACGGCCTGTATCCCCTCACAAAGTAAACACAAGGCGAAATATTCCAAGCAAAAAAAGAATTTATTGTTGGTTTAATTGAGGATATTCAGTTGCATTAAAATATATTTAATACCTAGATTTTACATTTATTAATGTAAAATCTAGGAAATTTCTTTGTTTAATTTTCTGTAGTCCTATCTCCATTGTAGGAGATATTTTTATTTTTTTTCATCTGCCTGAAAACCATTTAAATCCAACATGGTAGTTTACTCGACTAACAATGGAAGATTTATTGTCTACGAACAATGGCTGAGTATTATGACGCAATAATTGCATTTCGAAACATTAATGGAAAGTGTTAATTTCAACACTACGTGTACAACAAAGCACTTAATTCGAGACAGGAGTCTAGAAACAATGCAACTACATATTTAATACTCAAAAACGGCTTGGATTTCTTCATCTTAAACCTTAAGGAGTTCATCATGCACCCCTTTCGCATGCACACACAGATATACGTGAGCACACAATAGACCTCAAATACCCGCCCGTCACGTGCTTCGATGGTAGGTGGGGTTTTATGTTGGAACGATTTTATGATTACCTTATCACATACGATCTCTCGTGCTGCATCGTAGCGGCAGTGGCCGACGGTGGCTCTATTAGCAAGCGAACTACACTCCCCCCACTATCGATCTGCACTATGCTGAATACCTGGTACGACATCAGCCTGTGATTTATCCAGAAATGTGCTCTCTCTCTCTCTCTCTCTCTCTCTCTCTCTCTCTTCAAGGACTCCGAAATGGATTGTAATTGTCTAGAGGAGTCTGGTTTCAAGGGTATTGTGGTAGGTAGGGTTTCACGTTCGTTGCTGTGTCTTCCTGCTAAACTAGTTTACTAGAACTCTATTCTATGAAATTCACTGACTATAATTGTATCGAAGCGCCACCTGTTGCTTCCCTAAATATCTCCAGGTCATATTTATATATATGCTAATAATGCAATTTTTTCCCCTTTCAATGCAAGCTATCGCGGTTTACTGTGAAGGAATACTTCACAACAGGTAAATCTAGTTCGTATATAAATCGTAAAAAAATTCAAAAGAATAGATTAAAAACATTATAAAGTAACCTCAATAACAAAGGCCTTATATTTCAAAAACATAGTTATAATCATTTGCTTAGCTTTTTTTATCTTTTGACTTTATTTTCTATTGATTTATACAATAGGATCTAATAATTGGTACTCTAGAAAAAATGAATACGCATGACATTCTGTATATCGTAAATGTTACAATCAATACAGGGTGACATTTAGATACGCTTTTTGATGATCTTGGAAGTAACCCATTTATGTGATGCTTCGGTACCACTCAGTGGTTCGAACATGTAAACAATAGAACCTGATTGATTTTCGACAATGATTAGCGTTTAGGTGTGTGTGTTATTCCTTGAAAAACATGTGAGGCCTTGTTATACAGCACGTGGTTCTCATTATTCCGTAGTTAGCATCGAGGTAATGCTTTAGCATAATTGCGTACTGGCTTGGGCTGTTAATATTTTATGCGTTGTTATTGCAGTGAAGATAAACTTGGCATCGTCTCTTGGCTGCTAAAAGATCAGCTTTATCAGTTTATACTGCAAAGATATTCATCTCTTTAGTTTGTAGTCTGCACAGAATCACACGTCGTTATAGCATATCTTAAAATGTTCATTCACGTAATGACTTTTACATAATTAATTTTATGTATTTAGACGTTAACTCTTCTGGTCTACATAGTTTAATTCGGAGTGACAGTGATAGGCTTAGGTGGTCCACTTCATCTTATTCTGCATCTTTTCTATTCAATTTTATCTTTTCTAGTACAGTTTATTATTATTTATTTTTTTGCTGTGGATGGACGGAATGAATGTTAAGACAATCCACTTCTCCTCCCCTAACGACTAAGCATGGAACATTTTCAAGCCACTTCAGCCCTCCAGTAAGCAGGCTATAATGGTTTACATGGTGCGGAAATCGTTGCTGCTTGATAGTGGAATCTGCTCCTCATTTGACTCATAAGTGGTAGAACAGTTATTGATTTGTAGTTTCTTACGAAGTTTATTTTCTTTTTATATATGCGTGATCAATATTTCTTTTAACATGTCTGGTATAGGTCCATTCCAAAGATTTTATTTATTTAGTATGATGGGACCTATCACTGGAGTGTCTTTTAGTATCTCGTGGTCCGATGTCTTCGATCCTTTGTTGGAGTTAATTTGATGAGCAAGAGAAAAGGGCCTTTCTTTTTTTTGTTGGTAAGGAATCACGCTAAATTGTACGTAGACCCAATGATGAACTGACATGTTTCGTGTCCTGAGGGATCTTTTTCTGTAGGTGCAGCATAGATCCGTAAAATACTATTTGAAATATGCTAGCTGTTCGATAGAGTTTCTATGTTGTGTTTTTTTTGTGTTCAAATGTATCTTTGTTTCTTAGTTTGAGCATCTAGTTAATCAGAAGACAGGCTTTTCATGTTTTGCTGTCCAGAGGTGAGCGTGTGTCTTATAGTTCTCTTATAGTAGGTTCTTCTCCACGTTGTTGAATGGTTTCTTATTCTTCGGTATTCAGTTCCCAAGACTGTGTACTGTTTACTAGGACATTTTTTCTTTGTGTTGATCTTGGTTGAGATATAATGTCTCGGCTTGCATCCTCGAAGCTTTTTAGTAAGCTTATGTGAGGATGACACCAGTTAGTTATTGTTTATTGGTATGATTGCTGTGATGGACGTAGGCTGACGTTTGATAGGCCTGATATTCACTATTTTCGTAGGACGTGCACACACAGGGACGCGTGCGCACGCATGCACACCCACACACCCACACATGATAATTTGGAATGTCATGACGCTTCACTGAAATGGAAAGCCTGAACTAATAGGGTGCGTATTTTTTGTTCATATTACGTCCTTAAGGCTCTTTTAAGGCTATTGTAATTTGTAAGGTTCCTGTATTCAAAAGGTAGTTTGTTTAACATCTGGGATATAGAAGCTTCGAGTGGCCTTTCTGTTGTGATTGTTATAATTATTATATATATATATATATATATATATATATATATATATATATATATATATACAGACCGTAAAGTCTTCCAAGAGAGAGAGAGAGAGAGAGAGTCGTCCATAATTTGATTGATTATTGGAAGTTCTGCTATAGGAATGTAAAAAGGATGTCAATAATAATAATAAGAAGAAGAATCAAAATTAATATCCTTATTATTAGCATTTGCACTAAAGTGTGTATTTTATATACCTTTAAAATACTGTGCTTGCAATGAATTATTTTTCTTCTTTATATTGATCTTGGATGAGGTGTAATGTATTAGATTGCATCCTCGAAGCTTATGTTGAGGATGGAACTGGTTAGTTATTATTTATTGATTTGTTGTTGTGTTGGAAATAAACTGACATATAATAGATCTGATATATTCCACGCCATTGCAGTAGGATGACAACCCATCCATCCACCCACACGCACACAGATATTCTAGGAATGAGATGATAAATGACTGAACTAAAACGCCTCAAGTAGTAGAGTGCATCTCAATGTCTGTAAGGCAGGGTATGTAGAGTGCATATTTCTTGTTCACAGTTATATCTGGAACGTAGAGGCTCCAGGTGGCTTTTTAGTAGCGATTTCTATATTTATATGTGGCATCCATCGTATTGTTTCAACATATGTAATGGTGGTTGTTTTGCTTGTGTATTTATATTTCATGTTCGATGACAGATCTTGGATGGTTATGTACTTATTATGAACTGGCCGAGAGGGGTTGTCTTGTCAGAGTGTAGCTGAATCAGAATGGAGTTTATGATGAGCTACCAAACTGATGTCGTATTTGCTTGTGCGGTGCTTATGTCAATATTGACAGATACCACTGCTGTGTCATCTGCGTACTGGAAAATTTGCCTTAGAGAGGTAGCTGATTGATAGCCAAGTTACAGCTATTGCATATAGTAGCCCTACAGGTTACTGACAACTCTGTATTTTGGGAAGATCCGATAAAGGTTATTTGTTTCCTGTTTTGGAGATAATTTTTAAACCACCTGTACAGAGGCCCACGTATTCCAATATGTCTTAACTTTGCCGGAAGTGCCTGATTGTATCAATTGCTTTAAACTGGTCAACAAATACGACCGAAACAATTTTGTTTTTATCAAAGGCGATGTCAATTCACAGAATATACAGAGTGGAGTCTACTGAATCTACAGATATAAAGTATCAATTCGCAATTCATCTTTTCTAGACTCTTATATATGATGATGACGTCACTATGCCATGTGATAACGTCATCACCATACATATTAATAATCAACTCAAATTGAATTCGTCATTGATTGAACATGGTTATTGTTTTATACAGGGATATTATCAATTGCATCCATTTTGTTTTTTTGCAGTGTATCCTTACATTTTTTTGTTTTTTCTTATTTTCGTTACAAAGATTACGCGTTTTTCCAAAGAAATCTCTCTAAGCACGCTTGAAAGACTGAATATTTATACAATATTAAATTCTTCTAGAGAATTAAATATCACAGAACAAACGAAGCGTCTTTCTATCGTGTATTTAATTTCAAAAAATAATAAATTACTTCAGCCTTGGTCTACTTTTATGCTTGTAATTACCTCAGATACAAAATAGCTGTTATTAGTGTTTGTGCAGTGGAAGACTGTAAGATTACACGATGCTGGCTGGCTCTTCCAAAGAAATAATAAAAACACTTCCTGGAAATTAAACCATGCACAGGCGAATACCTAATGACTAACAATCCGAACAAAAGCCACATAACATTCTCAGCAACAGAAAAAACAGATCTGTCGTCATTGTAAAGCTCCATGATGAATTTCTATAACCCTTGAGCAATTGTCTGTATCTTTTGTAATACAAAAGGAAACTATTTTTGCTCTTTCGTTCGTTCGTGCGGGTTAAATAAGAAGAATACTATTTGCTCTAGGGATGTGAAGTAGACCAATGCATTTGATGAAACGGATTCTTGATTGTTAGTAAATGGTTAAAAGGCGCGCTGTGTTATGTTTCGTATGTAATCAACCGCGAAAACGCATGCAATAAATGTGAGCATTATTGGTTTGTTGTTTAGAAATATACGAGTGATTTGCCTCGGAAGTGACGTCATGGATCTGTGGAAGAAGATCAGCGCTTGGATCAAACCAAAAAAGATACGGATTTCGAGTATGCTCTTTTACCACACAAACTTATAAATCTTTTGAATTAAATAATTAATATTACGTAACAAAATTACGAAATTGATGTCATCTATCGTCAGAAGGTCACTGCCACGTATTTTTATCTCTTGCAGGAAACAGGTGCGAAGACAAATTAGCTCTCATCACAGATGACCACAGCGGTGTTTCCTTTTTCTGTGAGATGACACCGAGCAGCGAATACAGGAGTCGACGTCCAAGGGGAGAGCGGCATCGCATTCTTCTCCGCAACTCAGTAAGAAAAGTCACGGAGATGTCGTAATGTGTGCCTTCGCCGAGAGAAGATGGTAGCGGCAGAACCTGGTTTACAGGCAGTGCTCCGGGCGTTGATATTCGCTTTCGCGTGCCTTTGGGTGACCCGTGGTGCCCGCAACGAACGTCGTACCGCAACCATCCCCGGCGACATCATGATGGGGGCTCTGTTTTCCGTACACCATGCACCAGGACCGAAACAGGCTCAAGCCCGGACTTGTGGGGAGATGCGGGAACAATACGGCATTCAGAGGGTGGAGGCGGCCTTTCAAGTGATCGACGAAATCAACAAGGATCCCGCGATTCTCCCGAACATCACCCTGGGGATCGAAATTAGAGATTCCTGCTGGTACTCGCCCACCGCCCTCGAACAGAGCATCGAGTTCATCCGAGACGCTATCGCCATGAACGATGACGTTGTCGTCAACAAAGCGAACTCTCTTCCCGGTATGGAGGTGACCCCCGAATGTCCTCGACATCCTAAGCAAGTGAAGAATCTGGTGGGCGTGATCGGTCCCGGGTCGAGCACTGTTACCATTCAGGTGCAGAACTTATTACAACTGTTTAGCATACCTCAGATCGGCTATTCGGCCACCAGTCGCGACCTCAGCGACAAAAGTTTCTACAAGTACTTCCTGAGGGTGGTACCCTCGGACTTCTTTCAAGCTCAGGTGATGGTGGATCTCGTGAAGAAACACAATTGGACTTACGTGTCGGCTCTGCATACTGATGGTAAGTGACTCTTTTCGTATTTCTATCATTTAACGCGTAACTAAGACATTCTTTTGTCTGTCTAGCTAATGATTCCCAGTGTTTGTTCGTTTTTTAAGGAAATTTTAATGCATTTGGCTCTAAATAAATAAATAGTCTTAAAAACTCATATCCTCCCCCTGGCTACAGCCCCTGAGAGGAATAATATAAGCACGATTGACACTCGTCTTCCAGGCATGACCTCATAGCGAATGTACGTAACCGCTAATAATTCTAGTCTAATATTGAGATTACAGAGATCGCATGTAGAGTAATTATGTCTACACTGTACCTCCAAAAGTTACGGGACATCAACATTAAGAACGGACACCGACTTTCCTTTTAAATGCCATGTTATGAACTCCGTAGAGGGGGAAGAGGGGGATGAGAAACGCACAGTTCAGTTTAAAACATTTAACGATAATGTCTGGAGAGTACACAATGAACTAATAGGTAGTTGAACAACACGCAGAGAATGTGACAATGAGGGAGTGATGAAAAGTAATAGCAATTGTCAATTGGGCGTCTTTGAGAGACGCCCCAGCGAGACCCTCCCCTCTCACCGTTACAAACACGCAGGAGTTTCCACTGGGTTGAATTACTGATGATTTGCTGCCGGAATTCTTTCTGCATCACTTTCTGGGGGGGGGGGGGTTTCCGACCACACGTCGGATTATTTCGCAGTGAAATTCCTTGCGTCGCTTTGATCCCCAGGGATCATTCACCTCCGTCAACCATTAAAAGCGATGCGTCGTGGTCAAAACGCTGGAAGGGAATGACCATCGCTACACAAAGTAACATGTTATCCAATAAATCGTAATGCCTGCGTCTTCGACAAAAAAAAGAGCGGAGGAAGGTGAATTGTTGACCTCCGAAATAGCCTCTTTATCAGCAGGTTACTCTAATGAGATTCTTATGCCACCGTGCAAAAGATTTACGTTTGGTTAAATTCGCGCATTTGGAAGTAAATTTATGAGAATAATTTTAATGATCTCTCTCGTTCTATCTGTTCTTTTTCTCACTGATTTCATCATCATTGTGTTCTCATACGTTTTCTTTTGTTATCTATCTTACTCGGTCTTTCTCTCTCTTTAGTATTCCATATCTTTTTTATTTCATTTTTCCGAAGCATCTTTCTTCATTTAATTAATTGTTTTTCGTTGTTTTTCAACTTTTATTCGCAAACGAAGTTCTTCCTTTCTTTGTTTCTTTTTTTTTCCCTCACGCAAATCGTTGTGTAAATCCTTCCACCTGCCACGCATTTACTTCCTAATGTCACCAGACTTCCTCCATTATCTCCGATTGCACTACGAAAAGAAATATTGCAATTTTAACAACCAAGCAAACGGGCCTCTTTTTTTTTTTTGTTCCTTTGTTCAATTTTAATAATAAAAATGTTCTACTGTTTAGCGTTTAAGAGAAAATGGAGGGTGAAGAGATTATCCTAATTTATATTGGACGAAAGAAATGTGGAAGCATCTCAATTTCTGTTTTGAAATTAATCCACCATCAAATTATGTTAAAGAATAGAAAGAAAATAAAAAGATCAACTCTATCATAAATAGAATGCAGGGAGTTCTTGATTATTATTTTATGTAAGTTCCACACAAGAAAGGTAGAAACGCTATAGCACATTAGCATCATGGATGGGATAAGAAGCTTTTCAATTTTTATAATTGAATTAAATTTTTTTAATTTTTAATTTTTTTTTTTTTACATAATCCAGAAACTTTGCTCAAGTCACTTGCAACGCTTTTTGGAATATATAGTCAGGCAGGATCAAAATAAAACCCATCGCAACCTCTCCTTTAATTGCATTTAGGCATAGATTGCAAATCCTACGAAAAGTAGGATTACGTCTTACCTCTTACGTCTTCTTCGCTTTTGTTTTCAGCTTCATCTATTCCTTCCATTTTACATCAAAAGGAGCTTTTAAAACTGGAAGTTAGTCTATGCGTAACAACATCTTATTAACACTCAACACTTTAATCCTAATGTTTATAAGCTTTGCAGTCTTCGGATTTGATACCGATAAACAAAATCAAAAAAAAGTATCAAGAAAGAAGTATCAAAGTAGGCCTTTAAGCGCACACAGAATATATAAATATACATTCCCGTGCACATCCTTAAGTTGACGTACGATAATAGTGGTGGTTAATGAGAAAAATAAACACATAGTCACGTGATGTAACGAAATATTACGTAAAGTTAGGCCATATTTTCTAGTATATTGAGTTAGTTGAGTTACTTGTTTTCATATTTAGCAGCCCTTTCAACATTTTATACATCAAACAGCCATTATTTAAAATTATGAATAAACTTCGTATTTATTGATGGGTAAAATTCTATCGTTGGCCGCGAGGGTGGCTTACGATCTATCAACCGGTGTTGATTGTTGTTGGATTTTTGTAGACACAACTAGGACTATGAGGCCGTGGATTTGTTAATTGCGCGAGTTCTTGTGGTCCGGTTTACTGTTTGCAAAGAAAAAAAAAAATATATTAATCACGTGATATGTCCAAGAACCAATCTTAATGCATGTAGGTTTATTTTTTAAACTGAAACTTTTTTAAGCTGTTCTAACTTCTAGCGTTATCTTTATGATAAATGAAAATGGTTATCACATTAAGCAAACACACGGAATAGCAGGCCCCGACCAAACATTACGATCCTATTTTTTTAAAAAAAAACTCCTTCCAGCTAGTACTTTGCATTAAAATACCACAATTCTTCTGCACATCATTATTTTCCATCATTAAGTGTTTATCGTTTGCATGAAGTTTATCTCAAATGAAACTACCACATTTTTTTTTGTTTTGTTTTCACCATCAATGGTTAAGTCTGTCTCAAAGGAGCAAAAACACTTTGCCTTAAACCAAAAGGTGACATTAAGTACGGAACTATTTTTAAAATTCTCACTATTGGCAACTTGCCAGACATTTGCAAGTTTCTTTAACAGGAAAAAAGCTCCCTCATTGCCCTCTTCGAGTGTTGATGGTCGTAGAAAAAAATAAGAGAAATCATGATAAATGGAAGAAAATCTCAGTGATTTCCAGAAATGCATGGTGGACTTACTAGTGGCTTCGGTGGGCGCTCGTCAATGGGTAAAGTCAATGGAAAAGATTTTTTTTTTATTTCTTTCTGTTGGTTGTTTTCTTTTAGCTGCGATTTTTATGGATAAAAAGATCTATCATTCATTTTTCGTCATGTACATAAATGCATAGCAAAGAGATCGCAGACTAGGAGCATGCGCATTGTGAAGGAAATTGCCAACGAGTCTTCGTATTGGGTTTAACACTATTAAAGTGAGATTTTGTATTTCACATTGCAATGACGACTTCTCTATCAAAATAATTATTTAGACAACCTAAAATTATTCCTGTAAGATATATATATATATATATATATATATATATATATATATATATATATATATAATATTCCATCGATCTTAGATCCGAAGGAATATCACAAAACAAAATTATTGACTACAATTAAATGCATCGTTAAGGCTGATATTAAAATTGAAGTGTCGAATGTCTCTCTCTTTGTCACCCCCCCCTACACACACTCTTCATATTAATTACTTTATCTTTTCCTTTCTATTATTCTCTCTTTCACTTCCTGCAATAGAAGTTCTTAAATCCAGCACGATCCTATTAATATTTTTCTTATATAGAAAAGTGTTTGCAGATGTCCAAGTGTGACCTTTTATGTGGGTAACGATCAAGCATAGATCGTTTCTACGGCAATATCCGAAGCCGTTAAACAGTGCACCCGCACTTCTTCCACGCGCCCATTAACCTTATTTTCCTTAATGGAACAACAACTGCACGAAATCAAACTAACGAACTCGTTTAACAGAATCCTTTCCATTATAAATGATAATACAAAATACTAATTGATCTCCCCTCCAACCAGTTCTCGGTTATGACTTGCTAGTTGTCAAGGGAACAGTGATTAGTGCCACCTTAGCATTCTCATTGTAACTGTACATTGATTCTCAATAAACCTGAGAAACATTTGATGTTTTAGTTTTTTTCTTGTTTAATTTGTTCGCCACTTCGGAGTCTACAAGTTTACAACAAAGTCTTCAAGAGGCCAATTACGCTTGATCAATAGTCGACACTGGACACCCAACCCTCGTACGTCATAACGTATTCTATACGTGTTTGTTCAATGTATTATTTGCTATAACATAACCGTAATGAAACTTCTCTCGAAACGAATGCCAAGTATTTGTTTAGGTTAAGAATTCTCAATTGAATGCTCTGCACCCCATTTCTTTTTCTTAGACTGGTTTAGAATCCATCTGACGCTCCTTCAATTAATGCAGGTTCTTTGTATCTGATATCACGGTCTAGACAAGCTTATCATACTGTCTGGGTCAACCTTCTATCCGTAATCAGACGACTTAATACAGTAGCGATAGTTGAGATCTTTCATCATGTAATGGACAGGTTTGAATTCTCATTTACGGAACACAAAAGTCGGTTTGCGAATAGCATCATTCACCTGAGAAGAGGGCTTTCATCACATACCAGAGACGTTAAAATGTATGGGTAATAAAATCAGGGTAATAAAATATAAAGGACTTTACAAATCGCATTTTATAAGTCTGTCCGTTTGGATAACGACAACATTTGAAAAAAAAATTGAAGCGAAAACTGTAACAAGAATAGTGGTCATTCTATTAAACTTGGTTGTTGTGAATAGCAGAAGATCAAAAGTATTCTTAGCCAACTGCAACGTAGAAGCTCATTGTTAGACAACAAAGTCCAAGTCTGACGTAATAACAATGACTTTCTATCTGTGAAGTGTTGGTTTGTTTGTTTATTTTCTGATGATGTAATGAAATGTACAGTTTTTCAGATGCCAGCTTTTTCATTTGTATGAGATAAAACAGAACTTTTATATTGTTAAATATAAGTTAGCGTAGCAGCTAACACGTTACAATAACTGGATAAGAATTTTTGGTTTTTTGTGAACTAAAATTGGAATTGTATGCCTTAGAAACTAAACTTTTCTCATCCTACAAGACGCGTCAACACGAGCCTCACTTGGTGCGTTACGGGGGAGAGAGAGAGAGAACATGGGGAAGATTCTTTCATAGCTCGCATTGTCGACGCGCGTAGGCTTTCTTGACGAAGAAAAATTTACACTTTGAAATGCTGTCAGTTTCAGACCTAAATGGAAAGCTGTAAACCGATTTCAACACTCCCCTTCAATGTGCAATGAAAGACGATGGAAGAGTATGTAGGGATGTTTCTGCTTTTAGAAGAGCAATCGATTGTCGCCAGGGAGAAACGTTAAATTTTTATGCTGATTTGAAGCGACCTGCAGGAAATGTAAAATAAAGTTTTTCTATCAACTAGAAAGGGAATTTTTTCTTACCTTCGATTTTGTGTAAATGTATTCTGCGTATTCCTTATCGTCAACCAAATTCTTTTGTTTTTGCCTTCAAAGCTGCAGTGGTTTTGGTCTGTCTAACGTCGTCTTTTCGCTTCTTCGAGATATTGTCGTGTATAACAGCGGCAAATGTTCAAAAAAGCTTGCATCAGTCCCCATCAGGGCACTTAAAAATAAACAAAGCAATCCCTGAAAGATGAAATTTCATATTCCAATTAAATTGCTATTTTTTCGATGTTTTTTATTTCCTATTTTAAAAATGCTACGATAAGATCGCTTAAAAGCATTATTGTTACGATATTTATTTATACAGCACTTATACATTATGACAGAACACTTCTCGAGCACTTTAAATCACTACAGACATCGTTTACGAGCACCTGGACTCATGCACAATAAATGATGATCATGTGACATTCTCCGAGCATTTTGAATCATTAGCCCTGCTTACGATACAACCTCCGTCGCTTAATGAGAATAGATACGATGCAAATAACCTTTGTACAGCGCTTTACAGGTAAAGGTGAGTTATCCGACCATAAAGAAATGTCTCTATGTCGTGTGTATGGTGGCTGGTTTGTCTGTCTGTTAGTCAAACCTTCCCACCTCCATCTGAGACCGATAATGCAGACGCGAGGCACAAATATTTCAGTTTTTCGTACTAACAAAAAAAAAAATAAGGCTGCCCTTGAAAATATTTAAAAAAAAAACGAAATCGCGAAGGGATGTTGCCAATCATAGTCTGATCAAAGAAGCTTCTTCGCATTTTTATAAATTAGTTTTCAGGGTCCTCATTTACCATCTCCAGAGTAAAACATTCGAGAATTTTCCACGATGGACAAATAATTTTAGCGCTTCCAATAAATTGCATTGAGATTCGAATAATATCTTCGAAGGTATGGAAAACCCACTTAAATATTAAACAGGACTGGGATACGGCGACTTCCACTTGATCATTTCGATGCTTTGAACCAAATAAGAGGAAGGTAAGAAGTCCTCTGGCGGCGTGTTTGGCACTCGGCCATCGCTTCGCTCGTGTTATTTCCCACCAGACTTCCTTCGGAATGAACAGAAATCCCCCCAGAGTCCAGATGTAATGAATAGCGCGTGAAATATAAATTACCTGACTGCTTTATTGTCTTCAGCTATTTACCCCTCCCTCCATCATCGATTAGCACTTCTTTCTTTTTCTACGACTGAGCATTACGTAACATAGAAATAACCAATTGAAATTATATCTCCCATTCCATGCTTGTTGTTACCGTTAACTAATTTCCTATACGTTATGGGAGTATATGAATATGTTATCTTAAATTTTAAGATGGATATTTTAAGTATCTTTTGGAAATTTTTATAAAATAATAATGAAACCTTTATTTTATTTTAAAATTTATAAATTATTTGAAATTTTTAGAAATATTTAAAATTATTTTTAAATATACTTCAAACACCTTTAAAAAATTCATATGATATTACAATTAAATTACAACCATATGTAAATAAGAAGCTAGAATAGGCATTTCAGCGTAGGGGATAATGCTTCAGCCATCGAAGTTTTAACTGCGGTTCGGCTATTGCAGTTAATCTGGGGCGTTGAATTTCACTCTCTTAAGTTTCTTCCGAAATTTTGCTCCCGGTGGAGCTTAGATTTCGGGGAGTTTACTTTGAGCGAGTATTTTGAGGATCGGTGGATGCTTTTTCCTAGAAAATATGAGTAGTGGTGGAGCCAACGCTGAGTTGGACGGTCTCTCGGCCACTATATGGAGTGGTCTAGGGATCGTCTTAATTTTTAGAGTTGGCTTTACTTTAATACCAGCCAGAGAAGTTTTAACCGAGGCTTGGCTATTGATGTTGCCTGACGAGGTCTTCACGTGTGAGCCGCGCAAACTGCTTATACAAATCCATGGTGAATATGGTCTGCTTTGCCGTAGACCAAATTAAAGCTTTTGCCGACACTAGAAAATCAGTGTAGTCCAAACTACACCCACATAGATCCAAGTCTTCATCGGTAAAATACGTAGCTGGATACATTGTACTTAAAATGCATAGCGAACGTAAATCTCATCCAGTCGACATCCCCCCCCCTCTGTTGAAGTATTGATGAAATCATAAGCAAGCTTAAATGGGAAAGCACCCAACCCAGCTGGGATTTTAACCTTCCACATAAAGCGGTAATAAGCTTGCTATTATTAATGCAATATTTAGATATCCCTACTTCCAGAATGAGGGAAAACAGCCGATGTAATCTTAATACCAAAACCAAGAAAAGCATCACCCCTTCCACTAAACTATCACCCAATCAGCCTGCTTTCCTTCAGAGTTGTGGAAAACATCAGCGATCTTCATGGACGTTGCCAAATTCCCACTAGGATTGGTCTAACGTGTTAACTCATACCGCAGCGATCCGATCTCAACATTAAAGTGAAGCTGCTGGGAAGCAGGTGATATGAACGTAAAATCACAGCAGGTATCCCTTAGATCCATGTTATCACCTACGCTTTGCCATCTATCTACATGGCTGACATCCCACGACAGTTGCCACCACAATACGCAGACGATACTGCATTCATGGTACTCTCCCTACGACGTACATTAACAAACAAAAAACTGCAAATGCAGTATCGAAACCAAAAGAAGGGTTCAAAAATGGAGAATTGATGTAATAGATAACAGTACGGCAGTGCTAATTTTTTTTTAAATTATTTTTAGAAATATTTTTGCGATGTCATTTTTAAGTTTAAGGCAGATGTAGTAGAAGGGGATTTAAAAAAAAAATTAAATAATAATTAACGTAGTTGTTCAAACACATTAAGTAGCGTTTAAATCACAGTTTGTTTGATTCACTTGTTTCAATTCGTCAAAAATCGCTTTTACTTCCATCACAGACACACGAACTTTGGAAACAGAATTACGTATTCATCTAAAATCAGCACAAGAAAAGAAGAAGGAGAATTTGTTTGAATAACAAGCCGAACACAAGCAAGATTTAATCACAGCGATGTTAGTAGAAATTCTAAGAAAACTTTTAATTAAATAATTTTTCTCTTTATGAAGGCAACCCAATAAAACAGCAAAGAAAATAATCACCCAAAGTCCAAGCGCAGCAAAAAAAGAAGAAAAAAAAATTAGGAAATCTTTATTGAAAAGTTTAAGAAGAGAAAAAAGACGTTTGCAAAATAAAAAAACTAAAAATAAAAATCGTTTAATCCCTCGGGGGTTGAGTAACGTGGAGGGTAGTCTTCATCCAGCGACAGATTGAAGTTCTTGTCGTGTCTTCTAATGTTTGTTGTGATCAGCTTATCGATCGAAGCGAAGAAAGAACGAAAGTGAAAAGGAGAATGTCAATGCACCACACTAAAGCAACTTGCCTTACGAAGTGAAGAACTCGAAAACAACCTTTACTGATTAAACTGCTTTACGATCCAGCTACGCTAGTGGTGCCACTCAAGAACTGTTGTTGTAAGAGACATGCTCAATGACTGTTACAGCTGCTTCAGGAAAAAAAACAGCATTTTTTGTCATATGCGTGTGGTGTGGTCATATATCGTCGAACGAAGTTCTATTAATTGCTCAGACCAGTGTTACAACCCATCCCCGTTTATGGAATTATAAATTTCATAATAAAATATCTAAAGGAAATTGATACATTTTTATATAATCACCTCCACTGCGCGCGCACACATTATATAAAAATGTATTTGTTGTTACGTCAATTTCATATTATAACAATGGAATATTTGGCAAACCACAACAAAGAATTTCTGTTTCCTGCTCATATATTCATTCTTTAAAATATTTTTAACAGTTACGTCAATTTCATAACAATAGGATGGAAAATTTTGCTCATCTCAGCAAGCAATTCCTGTTGATTTCTTTCTTGCGCTCAATGATTGTTAAAAGTATTTCTTTTATTGTTAGATCAATTTCATAATAGAAACAACGTATTATTTCGCAGACCACAACAAATAAATTCTGTTAATCTGTTTCCTGCGCGTGCATTCATTGTTTAAAAGATTTTCTTTATGGTTGCGTCAATTTCACAACATAACAATGGAATATTTCGCAGACTGCAACATAGAATTCCTATTGATCTGTTTCTTGCGCGCGCATTCATTATTTAAAAAAAATTCTTTATAGTTATTGTCAATTTCATAACATCCAATAGAAAATTTTGCAACCCACAACAAGGAATTTCTGTTGGTCTGTTTCTTGCGTGCGCATTCATTGTTTAAAAAATTTCTTTACAGTTATTGTCAATTTCATAACATCCAATAGAAAATTTTGCAACGCACAAGAAAGGAATTTCAGTTGATCGGTTTCCTGCTCATGTTTTCATTTTTTTTGAATTATTTTTACATTGTTAAGTAATCTTCATAACGATAAGATATATTTTTCATCCATGTAATTGTAAAAAAAAAGTAATGATGGTAGTTAAACGCATTTATTCAGCTTATAAATAAACGCACGATTTACTTTATTCATCAACGCTATCATTGTCTGTAAAATTCACTTTTTATCAACCATCACAATAAAAATATTTAGAAATATTGCTATTTTAGTTGTTTTGCTCTGTAAGCTATTATAGCTAATGATTCGTAGTAATTATGGCAATTGTATGCATCGGAAAAGTTTAAATCATGTTACTTTGTAACGATCATCAAATAAAATTAAGGAAGACTAGACAATCCTGATAAGTACCCAAATATAATTTCGCATGATGGTTCTCAAGAAAATGGTAGAAAACATTAAACAGCTCTTAAGAATTTCACGCTTGGGAGAATAAAAATAGCTCATTTCTCGAGATGAAATAATCCTTCCTTCCTAATAAGATTAAATTCTGATTTTCACCGAGCTTTAAGGAAAAAAAAAGATTGGCTTGGTTGACGCGTAAGTCCTCTTAGGGCTTTTCGTAGAATGAAAGAAAGTTGAATTTTCTTTTATTCTAAGAAATTTTTTTTTTTTACATTTGGGGTTAATAAATAAATTGCCTTTTGCATTCACAGAAAATTACTTATGCAAATTAGCTCAAGAATAAGGTGAGTTTTTTTTTTTTTAAACTATCTGTCTCTCCTGACTGAATATAAATGCACTGATTTCTGTTTTGGAATAATACAAATAATGATCTTCTCCGGATAAATAATTTTTATTTTATTTTGAGTTTTTAGAATTTAAATGTTTTAATTATCGTAGCAATTTCATTATTTTACAAAACAATAAAATAACACGTTATCGTAAAATGAAGGTCTGCGATCGCAAGGCACCTAATAAAGTGAAGGTTTTAATAGTTAAAAATGGATAATTAAGTATGCACTACGTCACCATGAGACTGCGTACAACTTAACAGTGACCTCATTGTGTCAGTTATAAGTAATTGTGTAATAAAAGGGAGCTGTGCTAATAGGAGTCTTTTGCTCGCTAATTAAGACGTAACTTCTTAACGAAGAATTGGATGCAACATGAAAACTTCGACTTACTATTTTTTTAAATTTTAATAATTAATGGTGTTATAATGTGTTATATATAATGCGAACTTATATATATATATATATATATATATATATATATACCGCTTCTAACGAATTGCCAGACCGGTGTACCCATATAATATTATTATTACTATTACTACGATAAAGAGCCAAGAGGCTATTTTTCCGGTGGCGTAAATTAGTTAAGGGGATAATAAATCCCTCATTATTTTAAAGCCAGATACGAAACTCAGAGATCGAAATCTAAGAGTTTCATGCCGAAGAACCATCTCCTAGGAGCTGCGTTCTACATTATGAGAAAATATTAAGGATAGTGATGGATCTTGCTCCACCTTTGCCCTAGTGTTGGATCACCCAGGTGTTGACTTACGCTTGGACTCGCCGATAGTTCTTCGGCATGAAACTCTTAGATTTCGATCTCGGAGTTTCGTATCCGGCTTTAAAATAATGAGGGATTTATTATTCTCTTAACTTACTGAAAATTAACGTTAATGCATAATGTGCTTGCTTTATAACTTTTGTTGTTTAGGTCATATTCCAAACTCCTTCACACACACACACACACACATACCTTATTTTAGTCCGATTAGACTTTCTTAGGAGAATTTTAGCAAATAAAAAAATATTGCATTCCAAATTTAGTCAAATAAAAAGTGGTGGGCCAATAATATCCAACTTACTTGGTAGAACTGTGGCTCTAAAGGTTCTTTTAGAGCCACAAATCCATAGATGAGTCATGAGACTCACTCATAAGCCCAGGAAAATTTTGATCATAGTGTATATACATATATATACATTATGATCAAAAATTGTATTAAAATCTTTTTAAAACGTCATGAAGTTAATGATGTTACAGATATATGCAAAAACGAGGTGTTTTATGTTTTTCCTCAAGTGGGGGGGGGGGGGGGATTGTAATAGTACTACCATAGAGAAAGTTGGCACCCGGATCCAAAGCCCTTCAGCCAGCCTCTGCCAAATGCGCTGCACTGGTAGAAGGGGAGTATCTTCCAGCTTCAACTGCGTGGTATGGAGAGAGTAGACCGTTCCACATTCTCACAGGTGTCGGCCGAACTTTTCTGGTTAAGTATGTAAAATAAGGGTTCGCCGAACATCAGTTGCAGAGAGAATCCTTTCTATTGCACTAGCTGTTCCTCAGAAGGAGTAAATTATGTTTCGCCCCCCCCCCCCTCTTTTTCTGAGAAGATGGTACTTGGAAGACCTATCTGCAAACATATACTGTAAGTCCGAAGGTCTACTAGCAAAAACTAATCCTGTAAGCACGAAAGCTTACTAGCAAAAATAAAAATCAGCGCACGAGAGAAAGTAGTGCGACCTCATCTGACAAGAGACGTTCTTACCTCTGTAAGACAAGACATACATGAACAAAACATGACCTGAGACAGCATGTACAAATACATCACTGATCTATCATACTAAATCTCAGTAACTGGTTTTAAATCTTTAGTTATTTATTAGTTATTCTAAATGAAACTTCGTTTCATTTAGAATTCTCAAAGAAGATGCGATATTTCATAACATAATATTCCTTATCAGGACTGGCTTAAAGGGGGAGGATGAAAAGCAAGAATGCTTTTCATCTTCCTCGTTATCTGTAGAGGACAGTGTGGGGATAAGATGTTAATGAGCTATTAAAGCTCTGATCATGGCAGGGGGGTGACAGCAATAGCCGAGCCTCAATTAGAAAACTTCATTAAAGCCAACTCTAAAAATTCGGATGATCCCTAGGCCACCCAGGATAACAGCAACAGCCGAACCTCAGTTTACTTCCTCGGTTCAGCATTGCTATTTGTTACCCTGGAAGTCCTGATTAGTAAGTAAAGGGTAAAATCTCAAAAAATCGGACGATCTCTAGGCCACTCCATAGTGGGCGAAAGACCGTCCATGTCTCAGCGTTGGTTCCACTCAGTGTCGGCCGCCCCGTCCTAGCACCCCAACGGGCTCCCCGACTACTGAGCAGAACCGCTCAAATTCCGAGGAAAATAATTCACCGACAAGAACCCCTCAGCGGGCCGTGCCGGAGAACACCTTCCCCGGAGACTCAAGGTGCTCCCTTAAGGCAAAAACCCTAAGGGAGCGAACTCAAAAACTCATCACCCATGATAACAGCAACAGCCGAACCTCAGTTTACTTCCTCGGTTCAGCATTGCTAATTGTTACCCTGGAAGTCCTAAAAAGGACTTTTATCGCTAAAATCACCTAATCCTTTTATAGTCCTTATAAGGACTGGCTTAAAGGGGAGAAGCAAGAATGTAGTCCTTATAAGGACTGGCTTAAAGGGGAGAAGCAAGAATGCTTTTCATATTCCCCGTTATCTGTAGAGGACAGTGTATGGATAAGGTGTTAATGAGCTATTAAAGCTCTGATCATGGCAGGAGGGTAACAGCAATAGCCGAGCCTCAGTTAGAACTTCATTAGCTACAGCATTGCAATCCATTGCCCTCCAAGGGTATTGGATTGAATGAATCGACTATGTAAGTAAAGGTTCAATCTCAAAAATATCGGACGATCTCTAGGCCACTCATTCGTAGGCGAAAGACCGTCCAAATCTCAGCGTTGGTTCTACTCAGTGAAACTCGATTACCGAGCAGAACCGCTCAAATTCCGAGGAAAATAATTCACCGACAAAGCCCCTCAGCGGGCCGTGCCGGAGAACACCTTTCCCGGAGACTCAAAGTGCTCCCTTAAGGCAAAAACCTTAAGAGAGCGAACTCAAAAACTCATCGCCCAAGTGGGTAACAGCAACAGCCGAACCTCAGTTAAACTTCATTGGTACAGCTTTGCGTTGCTATCCATCACCCCCAAGGGCATTAATGAATCAATCGCCGCATCTCACGGTCGATTGATCCAATCATCCTTTCTTATCCTTATAAGGACTGGCTTGAAGGGGCGAAGCAAGGATGCTTTTCATATTCCCCGTTATCTGTAGAGGACAGTGTAGGGATAAGGTATTATTGAGCTATTAAAGCTCTGATCATGGCAGGAGGGTAATAGCAATAGCCGAGCCTCAGTTAGAACTTCATTAGCTTCAACATTGCCATCCATTACCCTCCAAGGGTATTGGATTGGATGAATCAATCACCGACTATGTAAGTAAAGGTGAAATCTCAAAAATACGGACGATCTCTAGGCCACTCCATAGTGGGCGAAAGACCGTCCTAATCTCAGCGTTGGTTCCACTCAGTGACGGGCTCCCCGACCACTGAGCAGAACCACTCATATTCCGAGGAAAATAATTCACCGGCAAGTACCCCTCAGCGGGCCGTGCCGGAGAACACTTTCCCCGGAGACTCAAAGTGCTCCCTTAGGGCAAAACCTAAGAGAGCGAACTCATTAACCCAGGATAACAGCAACAGCCGAACCTCAGTTAAACTTCATTGGTTCAGCATTGCCATCCGTTACCCTATATGGGCATCTCATATTGAACCAATCGAATATGTAAGTAAAGGTTCGATCTCAAAAATATCGGACGATCTCTAGGCCACTCATTCGTGGGCGAAAGACCGTCCAAATCTCAGCGTTGGTTCTACTCAGTGAAACTCGATTACCGAGCAGAACCGCTCAAATTCCGAGGAAAATAATTCACCGACAAAGCCCCTCAGCGGGCCGTGCCGGAGAACATCTTCCCCAGAGACTCAATGTGCTCCCTTAAGGCAAAAACCTTAAGAGAGCGAACTCAAAAACTCATCGCCCAAGTGGGTAACAGCAACAGCCGAACCTCAGTTAAACTTCATTGGTACAGCTTTGCGTTGCTATCCATCACCCCCAAGGGCATTAATGAACCAATCTACCGACTATGTAAGTAAAGGTGAAATCTCAAAAATACGGACGATCTCTAGGCCACTCCATAGTGGGCGAAAGACCGTCCTAATCTCAGCGTTGGTTCCACTCCGTGACGGGCTCCCCGACCACTGAGCAGAACCGCTCAAATTCCGAGGAAAATAATTCACCGACAAAGCCCCTCAGCGGGCCGTGCCGGAGAACACCTTCCCCGGAGACTCAAAGTGCTCCCTTAAGGTAAAAACCTTAAGAGAGCGGACTCAAAAACTCCTCGCCCAAAGGGGTAGCAGCAACAGCCGAACCTCAGTTAAACTTCATTGGTACAGCTTCGCGTTGCTGTCCATCACCCCCAAGGGCATTAATGAACCAATCGACCGCATCTCACGGTCGATTGATTCCTTAATCGTCCAATCATCCTTTCTGTTTCAACATAATCTCTTATTATAATAATAATGGAGATATTGAAAGGTGTGTAAACTTGAGAAGATTAAACAACAATTTAACAAAGATAATACAAGTTTATGGAAAATATTTATGTTTAAATATAAGTTACATTATTATTTTTAATAAAAAGTAAAAATATCTTTTATTTTTAAACCACATAAGTCATTTATATATATATATATATTAAGTAATATTCTTAGAACGGATACTTTTTTGCGTTTAGTCTTTATATAAGTAATTTTCCGATAATTAATCTGTCATAATCTGAACAAAGCTATCTCTTGTTATTACTGAGTATTGTATGCGTCGATAAAAAAAAAAAAAAAAGAGAAAAATTGCGATGAAGCAAGGGATGAATTACCTGAGTCATACTGACGTGAAACCCGAAACCAACGTAGATGTAACTTGACAGAATAGAAGAAGCTGATCCAGGGATTCGCACGGAGGAATAAGAAGATGACGACGGCAGCGGGCGCGCTCTTTCGTGTCACGAACAGAAAGTCTCCTCCACACGTGCAGGGGGTGGAAACATCCGTTTGCGGATTAGGTTTAATATAGCTCCGTGAATTATAGGGAGTTAAGGCAACGTCGGCTATCAGAGCGAGGCATTCGCCCTAATTACGACAACCCCATAAAATCCTCAACTTCTAATAACCGGTGATGAAATCGTATACACTTCTTCTCGAGTGATAATTAAATTAGTTTTTCTTGCAGATCTCGGACAACGCGAAGGAGAAATGCGATCGCTGATAAGAAATGCAATTAAAACGAATCAGCAATTGGAGCAGCAACCTGAAGGGTCAGAAGAAGGGAGAAATTCAAGGAGAACGAATTCTGGAAGAAAAATCTGGATAATCTTTTATTATTAACTTTACTGCTTATTATTTCTTAATATTCGACAAACGTTGCCTAACTGTACAGAATTTTGGATAAAAAATATCCCGACTGAAGTTAAGTAAATCAAAAAGGGTGCTTTTTGATTTAGTTTGATTTACGTTGTCCTATAGGGAGAATCCAAGCGTTGTTCTTCCACAGATCGGCTCTCTTCTTCCTCACTCATTCTCTCAGCTTGGCCAGAACCCCAAGATAATAATGTTGGTTAACTGTCTGATCTTCTGATACACATTCAACCATTACCACGCCATTGATAAAAAAAATAAAATAAATAAAAAAAAAAACGATCAGCATTGTCTTCAGTTTTGACTTCTCATTCTTGCTTTTTTCATTCTCGGTGGCGTGGGAGTTTTCGAGTGCATCGATTGTCCCTTAATCGCCGGACTTAGCTCCATGCGACTTTTCCCTTTTTCCAAACTTGAAATTCGCATTGAAGGGCACCCATTTTAAGTCAGTGCATGAGGTAAAGGAAAAAACGGCAGTGCTACTGAAGCAGATAACACCCGATGACTTGTAGCACTGCTTCCAACAATGGAAAATTCGTATTCAACGGTGTATAGATAGAGGAGGGAAGTATGTTGCAGGGGGATAACAATTATTTTGTACAATTGCAATAGTAAACCACATTTTTGCAACCAGTCTCGTTATTTAATAGCACACCTCGTAAGTCTTTCAACGTGTAAATGCGTACGTCTGTTTTCCATGTTTGTACGACTACCGAATGCCAATATCGACCTTTCAACGGTCTCTTAATTCGAGAAAAAGAAAAAAGTCACACCAAGCAATGTTCCGAATGCACTAAAGGATGTCACTTTAGTTGAATACTGTTTTTGACTAAGAACTGTAAAGACGACGAATTTTCTTTATATATACTTTTTTTTCAGTTATATGTTGAAGTGAAAAACGCCCCATTCCCTAAAATTGTGGTTTGTATGCTGCATACAGACAAAACCATCGGTATGCATATATACTGGAGAGCAAAATCCCTTAATATTTATCTCTGAATTTTTAAGGACATGATATGCTTTACGTGGTCTGAATACAGAATATTGGCTGCTAGCAGTGTATAGGATCTACATTTACAAGTGCATTCCTATGTAGTACACACACACACACACACACACACACACACACACACACACACACACACACACACACACACACACACACACACACACACACACACACACACACACACACACACACACACACACACACACCAGACTGTGTTGGGTACATAGGAAGCAGTGATTTTTATGACTGCGATCCAAACTCTGTAACACCCCTGGATTAAGTGCACTTCGAATTCCGTGTTTTCTAATGATGAAGAGATGAGAGGCTTCCTCAAACATACTTAAGAAATCTAAAGAAATTGCTTGACAAAAAGGGGAAAAAAAAACTAGGCCACTTCAGGTAACGTCATTACAGACCATGCATCTGCCGCTGTTAGTTGACGCCTCAGCGGTTCGGAGACAAATAATCTGCCTCCGAAAGTAATTCTCAACCATTGTCTTGCTTCGTGGATTTATGGAGCATGAACACAAGTTATAAGAAGCGACATCTGTGGGGAAAAGTATGTATTAGAAGAAGTATTATCATTTCGATGAATGAACTTTTATTATTATGAATCACGCACAAATAAAAAAGAAAGAAGAAATGAAAAATCAGCCTGTGATCATATTTAGGTGGTAAACGATTTTGATCGCCCGATATGAGATGATCACCTGCTTACTGGAGGCCTGAAGTGTTTTGAAAAAATTTCGTTCCTCGTCTCTAGAACATTTTAGCATTTTACATTTTTTATTGTGGGTTTGTCTTATTTACTGACTTCAAGTACCCATATTTAATTAAAACTTCTGGCTTCCCTCTCAAATAGTGAAAATCTCTACGTTGATGCATGCAACCGAAATAAAAATAAAAGTGAACTTTCCGGTAGAGGGCAGCACTAGCTACAACTTTCAAAAACATATCACTAAAAGTTATTTTTATGCTTTATCTTCCTGTAACGGAGATTGGAATCAATGTCAGCCACAAATGGAGAAAAAAAAAAGCGAATAAAAATACCAACAGAGAGCAAAAATAACAGATATTCTTTGAAAATATGCTATCGATTTGGCCACTTTCTGGAAGACACACAGGCAAGCAACCTAATAACCCGTGAATGATACAAGTCTGGAAACAAAGTAAACAAAGTGTCACTGGCATTTATCTCTAGACGGTTGGCACATTATGTCTCTTTGCCCTTGTGAGCTTATTGTTTAGAAAAGGAAGGAAAATTTTTGGTCAGAGATGTTTACACAGCCAATCTGATACAGAGTAATCAGTTAAAAGTTCGCAGACACAAAATGATAAGTAAAAAATCATATCATAACTGATCAATTTTTTTAAAGAAAAAGGGATTAACTAAATGCCTCATGGATATGTCAAATTAATATGTATCAAATGAACATGATCACAAGTCCTTATATAAATAAATAAAGACAGGCTCAAAAAGAAAATTTTCTTACATTCTAATAATATCTTCATATAAAATATTTAAAGGTGTATTTATTTATTTTTAAAATTATTTAAATTAAAGTAATAATTTTTAAATATTTTTTTAGATTCAAAAGTTAAATATAAGTTAAATTATTATTTATAAGCCAAATTAATATTTTATTAATTTATAAAAGTATAGATTAATACTTTTATTAATCTGACATATTAATAATATATGTCAGATAAATACCTGACATATATCATAGATATATATATATGGATAAACTTTTATGTGAAATATTCACATAAAAGTAAATATATGTGAATATTTTGCGTTTAATGTTTAACAGGAGACTTTAAGGGAACTGCAGACTCCCCTGAAAAAATTAAATAGTATTGGAGCTCTAGGGAAATTGAGAAGAAAGTTAGTAAGCGACTGTGGATACTTCATTTGAAATATTGGTTCAGACACGCTATGTTTTTCGGCCATTATACGATTGGGTTACTAACAACGCGAATCGATATTGGCGGCTACTTTGAGTCCCTTCAGGGCACTTTCCATGCCTTTCTGTTGCTGCTGTTAGAGTTTTTCCTTTTATTGTAGAGCTGTGCGGAATCACTTAGTGCATTTGATAACGAGTTTATATATCGATGCCGTAAAATGGGGGACTCGTGCAACGCATGCGTGGTAAATCATCTTTATTAGTTCGTTGGAATGATTTATCTGCAGCAAAATCTTCGACTAATAAGATAAAAAAAGACTCTATCAAATGAGACCTTGGGATCAATGTTATCGTAACACATCCTTTGATTGTTGCAAGTGAAAGAATAGTTCGTCGAAGTGAGTCAGTATTGGGATGTTTCTTTCGTAAGAGGGCAATAAAAATTATTCACTTGTCTAAATGGAAGAAAGGACACAGTTTATTTGCTTAGTTATCAATTTAATACAATCGATGTCTTTAGTAAATAGAGAGAGGGAACGTATGATAATCTGGTAAGCCTAATTGCCTTACTAAAAGTAGGCTAACGATCATTCATAGCCATTGAATTATACATACAAACCGTCACTTCCGGAATGCTAATCGAAACCGGAAATTACATATATGATGTGGGAGAAGTCTGTATCTTCAACGTATTAATGCGAAAACATCTAAAACTTCAGTATTTACTTTCTCTCACCTTGAAGAATGAGTTTGAGAGAAATAAATGAATAACAAGACAATCATTTTAAAAGAAAATAAAGGTTCATTAATATGATCCAATTCTCTAAGTTCACTAATCAATTTTTAGAATTATTCGCTTAGTGGACTTCAAAAGACATCGCTGAAACGATGCTTCTTTGAACCATCTAGAGAATGCAGGTCAACAGTTCGCTTAGCAACAAGTAAACATCTCTAGAGAGAGAACACAAATCTGTTACGTAATTTTAAGGACAGAGTTAAGAACACAACAGTAAGGATAGAGACGGGATTAATTGTAGTTTGATACTGCTGTAATTTGATGCCATCTTCAGATAAAGACGGTTGTACGGAAGATCAACAATAAAAAAGCAAACATATACCAGTAAGCTAACGAAAAACAGATTTAAGATTTTAATATAATTCGTAACTGTATTATGCAACTAAAAAACGACAGCAAAAAACATGCGCGAAGAATAGCACCATCTGGTGGTTGGAGGAAATTTAAAATCTGATACCTGTATGCGATGCAGAAGCCTTCTCCAATGTTTCCACGATTCTGAGAGTTGTAAAAGAACCACGCAGAGAATAATTACCTTGCAACCACAACTGCATGCATGGTAGAAGAGATAGGAAATGCGGCAAAAGGCTCTTGCAGTTTACACAATACCGAAAAGTGTTCCGATAAACAGATAATCTCCTTACGCAGCCTCGCTAATTATCCAGTAAGCAAAAGTAAACACTAATACATCGTAAGAGTTTTTAATAGTTTGCCAAAGAAATGGGTAGCAACGCCTTAATTCTGTACCGACCTGCAAAATTTTTTGTCGAACCGTTCCTGTTTTCCGTAGTTTTAAGTCTGTAAGGTTACGTTAATTAGCTTAAGAAAGATTAATGAGCATCGATTAGTTCTTTAGATGAAGAGATGAGCAAAAAAGCACTGCCCTTTTATACATGTCTAGACTATTAACGTCACCTTACATCCCAAGACTTGTTTCTTACAAGACCGACATCTGGCACCAGTTAAAAAAACACTAACTTCGTTCGGTAATCAAATTGGGACCACCACATTTGATATCTGAATTCCTTTATTTTTTTATGTCATTTTGTCCTCGTTTTCTGCTCTGTTGTATTTGAATCCATTTCAGAGCATTTCTTGTTTTTCGTTTCAGCGGATTGTTTCTTTAATGACATAGTAATTTAACTCGGTTTTCATTCTTGGCAGAATGACCTAGCTCCCATGGCAAGTACCATCCCTTACTGATGATTCAACACTTTTTTCTTTCTCACAAACAAACCATCCATAGGATACAGTGATAAACATTGATAGGAATAGCTTTATACAGAATATAAAGTTCATTTTAAACTCGATAGTTTACCACAACAATAGTATTGTGAAGAAACCTGCATTTAGAGGTCCAAATTTCGTTCAGAGAGATTCCAACATAATCCTCCAAAAGTGTTGATAGACGCAAACTTATAAAGTGTAGTTTCAAAGTGAACCAAAAATCGCTAAACTATTTTTAATAATTTTTCGATGTACTATACGTTTCTATTTCTTCAGTATACTTGAATCATCTGTAAAGGAATATCAATAAAATTCTTCCGAACGTAGCCATTATAAGCATCAAATTAATGATTTGACTTATTTCATTTTTTCTATTGCAAAACTATCTTCTTTTCTTATTCTTTCAAAAAGTAGGATATGGAAGGTAGGAAAGCAGTCAAAGAATCCATATTTTCTGCCTGCCTCCACTCTTCCTACTCTTCTTGTTACTTTTAATATTCATTCCTTCGATAATTATCTTTATTAACACATTCATGCCTTGTTTCCTACAAGTTAGTGTCCTCTCCGCTTTTTTAATACCATTTAAATCATTTTCTTCCTCTTCTTGTGCCTTATTCCATTTATTTTTGGGTTAGCCTTATTACATGATGCGACCTCACACCGATCCCAAATGGAGGGGGAGAGGTAGTTTATGTATGTAAATACGTGTGTTCATGGGACCGCTTTGCCTGTTCTGAAGGATGAAAACCCTGAGTTTCTGGGAGGAAAAACCCTCTACCTCCGTGCGAGACCGGTTAACTCGCCTTTAGTCGAAAGAAACCAGATTCGAATCGAACCCAGGTCCTTCAGATCAAATAGCATCGTCTGTACAAACTGAGCTACGAAGGCTATTGATACAATATAGATATGCCGACCAAAATAAATTTCCTGTTATCATCCAGAAACTCAAACTCGCTCTCAAATCAGGGCTTAGAACTTATCTACTGCGTTTAGGAATACATTCAAGAATAATCAGCTCTTGAATGCCTTCATGCTTGCCCATCTCTCTCCATTAACAATTCATTCCACTCGATTGCTCTATTTATTTATATTTATACTCTATTTATAAGGGCTTTGCAACTGAAGATAACTCAGTTGGCCTCATGAACAGGGTTTCTTACCGAAAACTCGGGCATCGTTTGCAAAATAGACAAATCAGAGGATGCAAAGATATAGAATTCTGTGTGATAGCATGAACTCGTTTGTGATAAAAATTAAGTTTAGAAAATGCACGTTATTTGACAGTAATAGACTAGTGGACTTTATACACGAATAGAGGATGAAGATGAGATGATTTTTCCCAAGTATATATATATATATACTTGGAATTAGAAGTTAAAATAACCAAGTTTATAAAATTACTTGGTTATCCTAATATACAATATCCCTAAGTTAAAAAATATATTACATCTATATCTTCTCCAGAGATTTTTATTAAAAATAAAAACACCTTGTTGCAACTTCTATAGGTAAAGTTGATAAGTCTCCGTATTACTATAACCTTGGTATAGGGGCGTAATGGCGGTTGCCAAGTGTTTATATATGTGATCAGTGATTTAAATAGTCGTTATGATTTTCTGAAGAAAAGTTTATTTATTTTGTAAAATATTTGCTACTGATGCTGGTAGATCGATTTGATCTACGGGATATTTATATATAGAGGTAAGTGTTCTTCATTCTGTGAAACATTTACTACCTTTGCTGGTAGATCGACTTGATCTACGGGATATTTACATTGGGCTCTAGGTCCCACTTCTCAAACTTTATTTTAATAGAGTTGTTGCCTTCTGTTAATCATGACAAAACCTCTCAATGAAGGCATATTTGAAGAAGTTTACAAAGAATTCCTAAGATTAGGAAAACTTTTGAGCGACAACTGGCCAGGAAAAGTAAAGCTCTTAGATACATTCCCCCCTACAGCAGTCACAGAAGATAGGATGGATGATTCTAATGAAGGAAGTATGTTGACTGAACCAGAATCAAGTCACTCCACGAATACAGAGAATGCTGCATCTCAGGATAATACTCCGCAGTTTGTGGAAACCAACACAGAATTTCAAACAGTCAAAAAGAAAAGGAAAATCTCCTCTACTGCAGATACACCCAAAACAGTGGAGATAGAACCAGATAATGTAATTAAAGAAAGGGTACCTCCAGTCGTCCTAAGGGCTAAGGAGCACTGGACGTCCGTTGCATCCACAATGAAATCTTCAGATATCACCTTCATTAAAGCCACAAACACAGAAGAAGGGATTCGCATACAACCTAAAACATCATCAGATTACAGAAAAATGACCAAACTTCTAGACAACAACAACTTGCCATATCACACTTTTGCACTCAACAGTGAAAAAAATTTAAAAGTAGTGTTAAGGGGAGTAACTGAAACATTACAAATAGAAGACCTCACTGCAGACCTCCAACTTAAGGGATTTAGCCCAGTTAAAGTCAGCCGAATGCGGAGAGCTGATAAAACACCCTATCCCCTAATTCTAGTAGAAATAAGCAAAGACCAAAATCATATATACAATCTCCAAACCATCTGTGATCTAGTCATAAAAGTTGAGGCATTGAAACATAAATCAACTACAACCCAGTGCCATAGATGCCAGAAGATTGGGCATGCCCAACGATGCTGCAAGGCCGAATTTCGTTGCGTTAAATGTGGTGGCAAACATGCATCAAATGAATGCCATAAACCTCGTACACTTCCAGCAAAATGTGCAAACTGCGGAGGACCACACCCTGCAAACTATAGGGGCTGTATAGCATTTCCTCAAAACCAAAAATTACAACTCAAAACCAGTAAACCTCTTCAAGAACAAGCGTCTTCCCATCAAACCATAGTCTCCACAACGGATGGAAGATCGTATGCTGAAGTTACAAGATCAACCTTCCAAAAAGACCCAAAACCAAAGCAGTCACAGCAAACCAACAAGCCTATCCTACTGAACATAACAAGTCACTTAGGTGAAATGCTTGCTGAACTCCAACAAACCAACCCAACTCAAGAAGCCAAAGATATCATCTTAAGGCATACACAATCACTCTTTATGGAAATTCTTAATGGATAAATCTAAAAGAAAACCGAAATCATTACAAATTGTTTCATGGAATGCAAATGGTTTATCTATCAAATTACAGGAGCTGCAGGAGTTTGCAGCAGAAACTCAAGCAGACATCATCCTCATAAATGAAACACATCTTCGTCCACGTGACAAAATCAGAATCAATAGTTATAGCACTTACCGAACAGACAGATGCTTTGCTAGAGGTGGAGGCACTGCCATCTTTGTGAAAAGTAACATAAAACATAATTCAATAGCAGAACCCCAAACAGAACACATGGAAACTACAGGAATAGAAATACATATGGAAAATACAAGCAGCATTACGATATATGCAGCCTACAATCCCCCAAATAAAAAACTCCTTGAATCTGACTTAGAGGTGATACTAAATACAGGCAGAGCAGTGATTATAGCCGGAGATCTTAATGCCAAACACTCAGTCTGGAATAGCAGAAACTCAAATATTAATGGAAGAATACTCAACTCTTACACCACTTCAAGAAATATAACAGTAATAGGACCCACTGAACCCACACATTATGGAGCTACCGGTCGTCCTGATGTACTAGATATAGCTATATTAAAAAACATAGCGCACAGCTATCAGATACAAGCAATCAACGACTTAAGTTCTGATCATAACCCCATCATATTACAACTAGGCACCATACAAGATATAACAGAAAACACCACCGCATTTATAAATTGGAAACAACTTCCCTCAGCCTTCCAGGAAAACCTTGGTCCAATACCGCATATAACATCTGCTGAAGATGTAGAAAAAGCAGTGAAGACTCTTGAAAAACAACTGCTGACAGCTATAACGCAGGTAACAAATATAACCAAATGTACACCATCAAATAAACTTCCACAGGATATAAAACGTCTTATCCAAGAGAAAAACAGATTAAGAAGACAATATCAGAGAACAATGGACCCAGCGGATAAACAAGCAGTCAATAGAGCAACAAACCAAGTTCGATATGCCCTAAAGGACCACCGTAACCAACTCTGGAATAACAAAATTCTCCAATTAAACACAGAGGATCAATCAATATGGAAAATGATGAAATCACTCCGTTCAAAGCGTTTTACATTTCCTCCAATCCAAGGTGAATCTAATGTTGTCTACAACGACGAGGAAAAAGCTGAAGCATTTGCTGACAGTTTAGAAAAACAATGCAGCCCCAATTATATCAATACAGATATAAATTTCATAAGTAAAATTCACACCCAAGTGCGTAAAATAACTCAAAATGCCTCATTCCAATCCAATAACAAATCCGTATCACCAACAGAAGTATATGAGATTTTAAGAAAACTAAATAACAAAAAGGCTCCAGGTCCAGATGGAATAACAAATAAGATACTCAAGTTACTTCCTCGCAAAGGGGTTATGCATCTAGTAGCCATCATTAATGCCATCTTCCGGCTAAATTATTTCCCACAACGATGGAAAATTGCCGACGTTTTCCTAATTCCCAAACCTGGGAAAAATACACAGTTTCCTGTAAATTACAGACCAATCAGCCTTCTTTCATGCATAGGTAAGATAGCCGAACGTGCTATTCTCACACGGCTTCAAGAGGCAACAGATATGAACCATATAATTCAAGATGAACAATTCGGCTTTAGGAAATATCACTCCACAACGCTACAAATTTACAGAGTTATCGAACATATAACCCAAGGGTATGAATGGCACCAACACACTGGCGCAGTTTTTCTAGACATCACCCAGGCATTTGATAGAGTATGGCATCATGGACTAATTTTTAAACTACACGAAGTTGGTATTCCATTGCCACTAGTGCTACTTATCAAATCATATCTACACAACAGAAAATTTAAAATAAAACTCAACGGTATCAGATCCACGGAGAGGAGAATCACGGCCGGAGTACCTCAAGGCTCTCTACTATCTCCCCTGCTCTTCTCCATATACATGGCAGATCTCCCCAAACTGTCTCCAGCTATCACCGCTCTGTATGCCGACGATACAATCATTATAGCCAGATCCCTCCGTCCACACCTGGCCACAATCAAGCTGCAGAGAGCAGTCAATGAATTGGAGGATTGGTACACCAAGTGGCCTATCGCAATTAATCCAAACAAAAGCTCTGCAGTACTTTTCACCAGACGTAAGGCAGAACCGAATACAAGCATACAAATGTTTGGTAAAATCATCCCTTGGCGCAATTCTACCAAATATCTGGGAATTCATCTTGATAGACGTCTAAACTTCAAGTCACATATGGATAGTGTTACCACTAAGGCAAGTCAGACTATAGCACAGCTATATCCACTTTTGAACAGGAACAGCTTCCTAAGCATAAGCAACAAAATCTTACTTTTCAAATCGGTAATCAGACCGCAACTAACTTATGCCTCTCCAACCTGGGGTCACACGACTAAAAGCAACATCAACAGACTTCAGATAATACAGAATAAATGCCTAAGAATGGCATTTAATGCCCCATGGTTCATCAGAAACACCCAATTACATCAAGAAGCCAATCTTCCAGATATTAAGACCTACATGACAAGCATTGCAGAGAAATTCTTCACAATCACGGATAATCACCCAAATCAGTTAGTTCGACAGGCAGCGGACTACAAGCCCTCAGATCGTTTCAAACATAAAAAACCGAAATCCTCCATCGCAAGAGAAAGCTGATACAGCTTCAATGCTCACAATGAGCGGGTAAATTACCCACAATAATCTCATCACCCACAATCTAAAATCCAGATGAAGGGATAAAGAGTCAAGGACTCAGTCCATCAACCAATTAAGTTCAAGTTCAAGTTCAACCTTGGTATATTTAGGGTCTAGCTACTCACTGAGGAGACCTAAGAAAAGGTTGAAACCCGTCTCCGTAGTGACCTCACCCATAATGCATTTCAGTATACATCTTCTAGTGAGATGTGCTTTACATTATGGGAAAATACTCAGAATAGTGATCAGAGCTTTACCCACCTTTTACAATGAGTTGCCCTGTTGTAACATCTTTAGACTTGAACTTTGTTTCAGGCGCAAACTTAATTGTTTGCATACTTGGGATTAGGAGTTAAAATAACCAAGTTTATAAAATTACTTGGTTATCCTAATATATATATTATAAATATATATAAATTCATCAATAAAATCTGCCTCTTGAGGCAGATTTTCCTCTGTTGTAAATCAATTCAGTTCCTCGGAGATATACACTCTTGTGGTTCTGTATACTCAGTCCTATCATGCTTTTAGTTAAACCTTTAGCGGAAATTAACCCAAAGGAAGGGAGCTTCTTCGATAGTTTAATTATATCAGAAAGCGCCGTATAATCCTCCAGGAAAAAAAACGGAACCAAACGTTTCTCCATCTCAATGCAATAAAATGGAAAATTAAAACCATCAGCGGGGAAAATTGTATGCAACTCAATTTTCTTTCCCGACAAAATCCGTTCGCTAACCGTAATTGGCTGCGGTATATTTTTTGTCACGAATAATACCACCTATGGATTATATTATTTTGGTTAACACATCATCGAGCAATTGAGTGATTTGTTTTTAAACAAATGTAAAGACTGCAGCTTATGTGAACGATCAAAGCTTCCCGCTAAATAAATAAAATATTTATGCGTAAATAAAAATTCTTTTATCGATTTAGGAATTTTTCTTCCACCTCTTACGATTATTTCCTTTTGTAATTTTCATTTTATTTATTTATTTTGCCTTCACCAACTTCTTTTATTTAATTCGCAATGATAGAAAGATTTTTTCATCTAAAGAGCAAGAAGAATGCTGAAATGCGATTCCTGTTTATGACTTATGTTTGTCAAGCCATTCTACGTTTTCCTTCCGATGCTCTACTGTAAGGATTATGTGTTCTGCAGAGAAGCTCGATTGACGTGAATTTAACAAACGTAATTCATTCATACTAAAGATTTTATGGAGACACAACACACGTGTTAGAATAATTACTTTACTTAACATTAAGCAAATACCAATCGACGTTTCGACCTCTGTATTGAGGCCATCATCAGGAAAACATACATGTGTACAATATATAAGCTACATGACGCTGCACTATACAAAAGTAAAATGAATCTAAATGTTTGTTAATCATTTATCTTAGCCTGACCTCTGGTGAGAAAAAACGGAACTATATTAAACAATTTCTACAGTCCTTTCGTATTGAGATTTTCTTTTGTCTGGGGTTGTTCTGGTTGCTATATGGCGAAAGAAAAGATGAACACAAACGCCACATTAAATACTTCCATTATGGTAAAACAGGCCTATCAGACCACGCACTCCAAACATGCCACAGAATCGACTGGAAAAGCACCAAGTCATTACACCGCACCAAAACCTGGTTTGAAAGAAAATTCAAAGAAGCTTGTGAAATGCTAGAACATCATCCAAATCTGAACAAAAATGAAGGATTAATTATTCCAAGAATGTGGAGGACCCATCTTCAACCCATATAGCAACCAGATCAACCCCAGACAGAAGAAATCTCAATACGAAAGGACTGTAGAAATTGTTTAATGTAGTTCCGTTTTTTTTTTCTCACCAGAGGTCAGGCTAGGATAAATTATTAACAAACATTTAGATTCATTTTACTTTTGTGTAGTGTAACTGGTATATTGTACATATGTATGTTTTCCTGATGATGACCTCAATACAGAGGTCGAAACGTCGATTGTTACTTGCTTAATATTAAGTAAAGTAATTATGCTAACGTATGTGTTGTGTCTCCATAAAATCTTCACCTATGAATGCTGACCACCGTGTAACCTTAAAGGAAAGAATTAACAAAAGTAATAATTAAAAATTTTAGATTTGGGGGATTTCAAGATAAAATTGAGACCCTGCTTTCGATCTTCATCCTCGTAAGGCTGCTGAAAACAGGATAAATATCGCTTATAATTAAGTTGCAGTTAATGAGTATAGGAAAATCCTTAAATCCTTTTATCGAGCGGTTTACTCGACGAAAGGATTGTGGTTTAATATAAAAGTTTGACTCTTTAGCAGTCTGTGAGCAAAATCGAAAAAAAATAATTTATAACAGATTTTTGTGTTTAATTTTAAACAGCATTTAATCAGAGGAAAATGATCACATCATTCACGTTTATTATATTTGTGATAAAGACTTTGTTGTAAACAGATCGTGGCAGTATTGCAACATGGAGGATAATCGTATGGTTTAAGATAACAAGTGGAATAAAGTACTTGGGACAAGTTAATGGAAAATGAAGACGAATATATTTTAGTGACTGTTTATATTTAAGTGATATTTTATTTTGGTGCCCTCTATGTGGTACACTAAGTACAAATTACCAGGAACCAACTGAGTTTAAAATGGATTTCTTAATCAGTTCCCCTTTTCTCTTTTGCACAGAGTTAAGAAAATTTAAAGAACATTTGAAGACACGACAATACGATAATAGTGTTATATGACAGTGGATTGGGAATTCAAACAATGGCAAAAGTACTTTTGAATCCCAAATTCTCTGCCAAGTACAAAGTAAAAGAACACCTGAAATAAAAAAAAGAAAAAATTCTTGATTGCCGATGATGAAATAGCTTTGATATGTTGTGTCCGAATAAAGTGTGGGTTAAGGCCGTTCCAAGAATAGTTATATTTGGAACGGCCTGGATTGTTTTCTGGATTATTATCATTTGTAAGGACAGTGAAATAAAGTCAGAGTTTAGTAGCATCTGAATTAAATACTAGAATGTCTTGATCGTGAGTTAAGGAAAAAAATATCAGTATTATAGATATTTTGTTGGTTTTCTACAATGTATAGTTTTTAAAATAAGAAGAAGAAAATGAAAGCAATTTACTCTCAGCAAAAGTATGGATAAAGTTTACAACCAGAGTATATCACTGATAAACAGAAAGAGAGAATAAAGGAATGAAAAGAGTTTTGAAGTTCTATTATTAACAACGACCCAACAGTTACTCAATGTCGAAGTCGTGAAAAGTTCTCCATCAATGGGTTTCTTTATTTTCTAAAGGATTGCACTCATAGGAAAGTCATGGGATAACAAAGATTTGTATTTATTGTTGGAAGCAATCCGATTGCGTTCGTTTCGAGAATTCAGGATAAATCTCAGTAGAACCGAATACAGTAAAAACACATAAATGAATCTTAAGTTCAATTCTTTTGATTTTTTTCTAGTGAGAAAGTAGGTTTAGTTAAATCCTTAAGATTTCATCAAAATCGAGGGAAAGACATGATGCTATTTTTTAATTTTTCCCAATTAAGGTATTATAACAGAATCCGGGATGTGAAACACGTAAAGCCCATTGTGATTATTGGCTTTACCTAAGAGTTATTTTTTAATTTTATAAATGTGATTATTTTAATAGTTTTGGACTCGACGCTAATTCAGTTAGCATCAGTCCAAATAAACGGACTTACTTTATTATTCAGGGTGTTTACATACTGGTTTGTTTGTTTCATAAAAAATATATTTGATGTTGGTTAGAAGACGTCAGCTCAAACTAACTTAAAATGCAAAGATCCTTATTTGCTCAATACTCAGACTCAGTGGCGGCTCGTGGCTTGAAATCGTGGGGGTGCTGCAACTTTCGAAATATACATACACACTGTAAGTACAGTGTATATGTGTTTGGATAAAATATTAAAATTATGGTAAAAATTTAAAAAAAAATTAAACATGAAAAAATATTGTTTACTATCGATAAAATTATACAAGTTTAGTATAATTCAAAATTACTTAAAAATAAAATCCATTATCAGAACCCCAATAATGTTCTAAAATAAAAACTATAACAAATCTTTAATTGTAATGTCCAAATATTTAAAGAGACGGAGTAAACATGATAAGCACTACGAACACTCTACTAAGGGCGCAAACTGCATATAAACAACAGTGGAACTGCGCGACGGACAGTGCCGCATTACGCTAGTAGCTCGCATCTCACTATGACGTGCATATGCTTGCGCGCGTAGCAATATGACACTGTAGTAAACACAGTGCTGCTAAGTGCTACAAGATAGATTTTTATTAGTTTTTTATACAAAATAAGAGAATTGTATAGGATTGTTGATGATAAAATTAAATATTACAAGCAAATATAAATAAATTAATAAATATATTTATGTATCGAGAAAAATAGGGGGTGCTGCAGTTCCACAGTGTCTACGCACAAGCAGTCCCCTGCTTAGACCTAGATCTAATGCAGTTTGGAGATGGAGACCTCCATCCTATGAGTAGTTCCTGAAAACATTGCTTTAGTGTAGAAAGTAAAGGAAACTGATGATTTAGAACATTTAAATGAAGAAAAGTTATAAATTGCTGGGAGAATGAAATGATAAATCGAGACTTAAATGGATATTTCAGATTCAAGGAAACTTTTTAGTCTATGGATTTTAAGAAGTTTGATTTATTCTGCGGAAATCTTTTGTCCACACATACTGTTATAATGTTCAAAGTCACAATGTCCTAACAACCAAATCATTTAAAAAAGAAATTAAGTCTTTAGTAGGGCCATCTTCTCCACGAACAATACACAACAACAACAGTTGCCCTGGAGATACAATCATTAGCCATTGTTCAACCAAACTCTGGTTCGTAGCTATTAGCTTATTGGTTGCCTTTACCTACCCTTATTAAAACCGTTTCGTATATTTGAAATTATGTGTTCAGGTCGCTTGTTAAGTTCTCTCACAACATAAAAGCCATAACGGTTTTCTTGTTGCTAGGCAACTACGGCGGGAGTGGTATGGATGCTTTTATCAAGTTGGCGCACGATTCGGGAATCTGTATAGCAGCTACCGACTCTGTGTTCAGCAACGCCGAAGACGCTATGTTTGATGCCGTCATCCGAAATCTCCAGAGGTATCCTGCAGCTCACGTTGTCGTCTGTTTCTGCGAAGGTATGACTGTTCGGGGACTACTGAAGGCTTCTAGGAGAATGAACGTCACTGGAGAATATATGTTTATCGGAAGGTAAGAGACCCATTTAAATTTACTTCAATGGAACACTGTGTAAATAACTGGAGTATGTAATGCATGAAAACGATTTTTTAAAAACTTAAAATACCTTGAAATATATTTCTGTTGTGCTCCATTTGGTGTTTCTTACATTTAAAACCACTTTTAGAGTCGTGGAGTTCTATAAGTATTTTTTTTTTCATTTTGGTCGTGTGTTAAGATATCAGAAATAGAAAGGAGAACATTAAATTAAAGATATTGTGGCAAAAATATAAATGACGATATTAAAATATAAAGGAGAAAGTGTACGATCTTTTCAGAACCTGCAATCATTTATTTCCAGGTACAGCTAACTTGGAAACCTTTGATTAATTGTTGGCCAGCATTGTTTAAACGTAATTAGAAGCATATGCAACAATGTGCTCAACAATATCATAGTTTGTTAGTTTCTTTTAATGTTAATGGCAAGCTGTTATCTAATTGGTTTGTTGACTCTTTCAGTGATGGATGGTCTGACAGACACGAGGTAACTGATGAATTAGAGGCAGAGGCTCTTGGAGGAATTTCCATTCGCATTCACTCAATGTACGATAGCACCTTTGATCCCTATTACTTTCATCTGAGTCCACATCGAAATGACAGGAATCCATGGTTTAGAGAATTTTGGGAATTCCGTTTTAACTGCTCTTTGGATCCATTCCAAAAGTCTTCCAAGTATAACAAATCATGCTCAGGTACGTTATTAGTTTCTTTAATAGAAGATTGTAATGAAGTCTCTAAGGTGCAGACCGTACTTAATGAGTTGTAATTGAAGACAATTCTTAAATTTACTGCCCTCGAGTGGCTTTAACGTAGATAAAAGATAAGTCACGTTCTGGGAGAAGGAGGAGGAGGTCGTTACTATGGCAACTCGTAGAGATTTAAAAAGATGGAAAGAGGGAAAAAATATTTCTCTTTTTTTTTATGTTGGGCACTAACAGTTACCTATTGAATAGGGTTGCTATAGCAACAAGTTGAAGAAGTAAAATACTGCGCGTTGCGGAGCCATTTTGTTGCACGATGTAATGTTCGTTTTACGGGAGTAGAAAGGATAAAAAGGAAAACATTTGTTGCCGATAATCAAAAGGCCGAGCGTTTATTGATAACGAGTTTAGCACTTTGAAGAGGTTATCTTAGAGTGCAAACACTCTTCAAGGTTTACACTTGGTCGCATATACTTAAAAAATCAGGAGAAAAAACAAAAAAATTCTACCTTGAGATGACACTGGCTAATTCACTTTCGGCTGAGAAGAGTTCATAAATATGCGGGTTCCCAATCTGGATTCGAAACGCGACTTAACAACACAATATAGTTCTTTGCACTGCGATAATAGATGAAATGTTTTTCTCTTGTAAGAATAAAAACAGCAATATTTATTAAATATATATGAGCAAATTAAAGGGAAAAAACTTAGAAAAACAAGGATGCTTCTTTATCTTTTTAGAAAGCTTCTAAGTAACTAATTTTAAGACACCATTTTATATTTCATATCAGAAGACATTAACAAATCGGTACATGTAAAACAAATGTACGCGGTGTCATTTACCCGTGTGGTGGCCGGGATAGCCCTAATGTAGCTCATGCATGTCGTACGAGGCGACTAAAATGGATAACCTGGGAGGGTAATGAATGGTCATGCTGTAGCCAATGGAGTCCTAACTGAGGCTCGGCTATTGCTGTTACCCTCCTGCCATGATCAGAACTTTATATAGCTCAATAACACCTTGTCTTTACACTGTCCTCTACAGATAACGGGGAAGATGAAAAGCATTCTTGATTTTCATCTTCCCCGTTATCTATTGTTAATGTTTTGAAATCATGATGATGATTTCAAAACATTAACAACGTAAGATAATCCTAAACGGGTTCCTTTCAGAAATCGCATTGTGATATCCACGTGTACTGTAGACATACTGATCCGACTTGACAATCAATGTTTTAATAATGACTCCAAAGAGGAAGATTTCATTGACTTTCATCAAGACGGGAGTAAAGTAATATTGGTTCGATTTGTTGTTTTTCAAAGTAGTCCAAATTGAAACAAAATGCTCATTCACGTTCTTGATAATCGAGTAGACTTGCCTGGATTCCTTTGGATGCGGTAATCCTAGGACTTTTCTTGATGGTGACTGTTTGCAAAGATTTGAATGGTTGCTGCATCATTCTCAAGCGGCAACTTTTCTAATCTTTATCAGTTGATAAGATTTATACATTCAGGAATGTTTAAAAGTATTCTTTAATTTAAAAAAAATATATCAAAGACTCGAGCATTGTTTTCAGACGTTGAATTACTCGGTCGGATATGAATATAATGTTTCTCTCAGAAAACGTGTGTTTTTCTCGATTTTAAAATAACCAAACTAGCCCATAAACACACCTAATTGAAACACTGGTCTTGTGGCCTTAGGATCTGATAACACTTTTAACAAATCAGCATTTGATTCCGGAACTTACGTGGCAAACTTCCAAATCATGCGTCATGATAGAACTGAGCAAAACAAGATTTGCGACATCTTTAGCAAAGGAAACGGATAAGTATTTTAATATTTAATATATAAATACATGCAACAATCCGCTCTGAGGAACATATCGAAACAGTCAGCTACGTTGTAATCATTTGATAAAAAATGATCTCAGTAAATTAAATACAAACAAGATTACTGTAAGATGTCTTACAGAGTGTTTCCCATAGTGGAAAAGTTTTGTCACTGTGAGGCTAACGCACGTCGCTCTTGTGGCGGTGAAACTGTAAACAATTCTTACTTTTCTCTTGCAAACAACTTTTACTAGTTAAAAGAACTGATTCTGCCGGAAGCCAAGTAGCCACGATTATGCCATTTCGCTTTTAGCACAACGAAGAAATGGACGGAAATGTGTGTAAATTGGCAACTCCGATTCTAGGAAATGACCTAAATGGAAAAGAAGAAAAAGGGAAGCAACGAAATTAGACGGCTGGTTAATGTCTAAAAAATTAAGCACCACATCCTGTTGGAGAAAATTAGGTGGAGATTAATTTCTTTGGGAATACATTACAAAGCCAAAAATACTGCAATAAAGTTAACTGATATGTTCATTTGTATTTTTGAAATCCGCATGCGAATAATTGTTAACATATTTCAAGGTCCAATTGATATTCAAACTAAGTTCATTTTTGTCGAAGATAACAATGACTGAATTTTATGGTAGCTTAGCATTGTTGCAAAAATTGTAATTTCATTTATTAGTGTAAAAGCCAATAGCAAAACGTATATTTCATTTAAACTACTATCGTTGATGCCAATATTACAAATATGGGACATTAATACTTTCAGGAAAAACAAAATCTAAGATTTTGTTTTCTTTTATAGGTAATGAGACCCTAGCAGATCGGTACAAACAAGACACAAAGATGACATTTGTCAAGAAAGCCATTTATACTATGGCGTATGGATTGCATAATATGCAAAGAGGAATGTGTCCAGGACAGACAGGTATGTGTTCAGCTATGTTACCAGTCAACGGCTCAGTATTTCTTCAGTATCTCATGAATGTCAGCTTTGTCTGGGGTAATGAGACTGTACTGTTCGATAATAATGGAGATCCACCAGGAAGGTAAGAGAATTCATTGAATTTGTATTATTATTATTAAAAAATCTTTTTCTAAAACGAATAAAACTATTATGATAGTTTGTTTATATTCTGAACAAAGTTATATTGTCTTTCATTGTTGAAACCAACAATTACATCAGTTAGTATACTGCTCATTGTTGAAGATAACGACAGAAAGTTGTGTTGTTGTTTTCAATTGTTGAAGCTAACAATAATAGAAAGTTAAATTAGTAGCTTCCATTGTTGATCGTAACAATGACAGAACTAAGCCTACAAAATAAAACCAAAATACGATCCTGCATGGTGAAAAGAGATTCTATAAATGTCTTTAACCAATAAAAGTTTTATCTACTGTTTATGTTTCTTGATATCCACTGATAATTCCTTAAACAGTTGAAACTAGCAAATATATTGGTTTTATTTCAAGAATGTCGTGGCTTCTATTCCCAGGTATTGCCAGCGTACTTGCATTCTTTCTTTCTTCCAATGCTAGTAAGAGAATGTGATATACACGCGTTCCATTGTAAGCGACGCAATTATGCCCTACTTAAAATACTTTTTATTTCCGGATACGGTGAGCGTTTGGGGAGTCGTAGAAGGAGTTGCATGGAGCCATTTTCAACAACTGTAACGAGTGTGGAAACACAGAAGGAGGTTCGGATGGTCCTCTGGAGAACGGCAACACAAGAGAGCACTAAGTAGTTTAACTTCGTGTGATTACGTTCGCTAGAAAGGAAGAAGGGATCTTAAATGTCGATGCTGAATCGTACGACTTTCCGAAAGATCTTAACGGAGGTCATCAAGCGGAGTTCAAATTACACCGAACAAAACTTAATCGATCTTTCTGTTTTGAAGTATCAACCAAAAACTATTTAACTTTTAATACTGTTGTTATTTATGTGTAGCGTTTTTTATAATTATTTTTTTCAATATTAATTCTTTTTAATTACTTATTCTCTGCATGATCACAGGTACGACATCATGAATTTTCAGTTCAACAACGGATCGTACGAATACGTGGCCGTTGGTACATGGATCAGTGGCAAATTACTGATAAAGCGCCCTCTGCAGTGGAATAAGAAAAACCACGGTGTGACAGTTCCCGAGTCTGTTTGCAGCAAACCATGCGAGAAAGGAAAAGTGAAGGTACGTAATGGAAATATTTTCATTGTAGTTTTTGCTAAAAATGCTTTGAAACATTTATTGTAATATTTTATATTGAAAAATTTAAATTAAAAATTTGAAACAAATTGTAGTACGTGTTGGTCAAATGAGCAGACATCTTGCCCATTTGACCAACATTTTATTTATTTATTTGCTATTCTTTCTTTCTTTATTCTTTGCTCTTACGAAGACCACGCTTCATAAACCATAACAATAGCATTCTTGTATTGTGATGTCATTCATTGTCATTGCAATTGAATTACGATGATTTGCAGTGTATGTTTGTTGCATAACTTACAATAATCTAGCATAATAATACCCCAGTTAACAGAGTTAGGAAACCTAAAACGTGCAGAATTGATCAAAGCAGTGACAAACTAGTCATGATAGCATCACATGTTAAGAAAATACAACTACACTCGAATAATAATGAACTTTTATTGAGGTTCAGTGTGAAAGTGGCTAATAACACGGATCAAAGAGGGGGTCTCGTTCTAGTAGGTGCGTAGTTGTAGAAGCGGTTATCATGTCGACATTTGCTAAATAATGTACACAGCAGCTGACCACGTACACGGACACACGGAGAGCACACAATGAATGACTTGAAAGTCGGCGATAACGGGTAATGGCCAGCCTCGAGAATTGCCAAGCAGGAGCGCTATAGTGAAACATCGTTAAGCGGGGTATTGCTGTGTTTGTATTCCATGATATATATATATACATGCATCAGAAGATGCTATATATATATATATATATATATATATATATATATATATATATATAGCATCTTCTGATGCATGCAAAAATCCCTGAAATGGCATTCATACTAAATTTCATAAAAATTCGTCTAGATGTTTTATGTTTACAAACGAATAAGAAAACACATGGAATCTAGTAGTTACTAAGATACTACTGAGTTATATATTCCATGAATAAATGCATTTAGGTTGAACAAAACCTTTTCAATTCATATACGAATATCTCATATTTCTGCCACCAGAACAATAACAGTTATACAAGGCGAAAAATATTTCAAAACATGTTATACTTATTTAAATTTTTATTATACGTTGAGAAGATTGAGTAGGAAATAAAGCAGTTAAACAAACTAAATAATTATGTATGGGAAATCTTTGGAAAACAAACAGCTTAAATTACAGCAGTGATCGCCAAAGTGGTCGATATCGACCCCCAGGGGTCGATATAACATTGTTAGGGGTCGAGTCGGGCTCAGGGGTCGATAGAAAAATATAAGACATCATTGTACGGGTAATATTTAATTCGGTTAACTTGGATTACCTCCACCCTGAATGACAACGCAATTAAGAGTGAATCGTGGTTACAGTGACATGAACAGGACCTGTAAGATGGAGCAAGGTCATGAAAATAGTTACGGAGGCCAATCAAGTAGGCCAAAATGACGTATTTTACAATAAACGGATGTAGTGGCTCCCAGACGCCCGGCGCAGTGGGAGCGAGATTGCAACACGTGTGTGGTTCTTATTTACTGATACTTACAAGTATTCGATCCCAGTCTCATTTTTGCGCATCGACATACAAGTGAGCGTTAATGTTCTAAAATTCATCAACATACATATTATAATTCAATCGTTATTCATTCACGAACTAAACTTCTCTATGTTGAAGAGTTGAGCAGCGCTGGTAGTAATACCAGCGATATTAATACCAGTAGTTTATTAATATCACTAGTAATACCAGTGATAGTAATAGTAGTAGTAATAGTAATATAATAATATATACTATATTATACATACAATAAACACTGTAACTATAAAATAAACAATTTGAAATATTGACGGGCTCGACGGTCAAAGAAGTTTGGCGACCCCTGAATTACAGTAAAATAAAATCGGTGTTCTCGATCTGCTTCAACACAATTTCAATTGCACCGCCATGCATAATAAAGAGGGCAGAAATAAATAAACCAAACCATTGTTCTGCAGCAACAATACATTGAGTAAAATTTCTCCTTGATTGTGCTTGCCAAGAGAAACTATTTAATTATTATCAACAAAGTAGAAGTACAATAAAGTAAATTGATTGTTATACTTTAGGAAGTGCTGTGTTTGAAGTCGAAAGATGTTTGGGATTTAAATTTTCATATGTTAAATATTTAAGTAGTGAAGCTCGCAAGTTGATATAGAATGGTAGGTAAATTTAATCTGATCTCTCTCTCTCTTCCTTTTATTAAGGAAAATCCTTCGAAAAAAAAACAAAAAAACATGGGATTAAATTATTCCCTTACAACCGAGAACTACTTCAAATCACAGAACCTTCTCTTTGAAGTCATTTCTAGAATCTCTGTGATGTTCCTTCGACAATCTACCAAACTTTCTACGAACTAAAATTTCATTTGAAGAAAAAGAAAAAAAAAATGTTGTCTGATCCGTAACACGACTCCGGCGTTTCTATCAAACGGATCAATAGTCTGCTCATGACATTTCTCCTGCATTACCATCATCTCTATATTAGGAACGTGATGCCAACAAATAGCATTGCGAAGGTTATAATAATTATTTTCCTTGACATGTCTCTGACTTAACGATACACACGCCCTCTGTTGACAATATAAGGAACTTCTAGCAGAACGAGTATTTTTCTATTTGTTATCGATTGGGAATGTGTTACACTCTAAGAGTTGCCCCAAAATTATCCAGAAAAAAAAAAGAAAGAAAATGCACTTAAGAAATTAAACCACTTTCGTAGAGTTTCATATTCATCCCGTAAGTCAACAAACATATGGGGATATATTTTATTCACTCGTATGTGGTTAACACTGCGCGAGGGTTATTCCGTTTTGCGAACTATGCATACGAAAGAGAATAAAGCAGACAGGAGGCAGATTGAAAATTAATTCTCCAGGTAGCTCGTGAGACTAGGCTGGTCGTAAACGATAAGACGACTCGCTTGTGTTAGGGAGCCAATTAAAATGATAAAGCACATTGGAGGAAGAGAAATACGGGCAACATCCATATAATAAATTTAAACTAAAATTGCCAAACGATGGTTAGTGTTTTATGACACTTGTGGGAATAAAATAGAAGAGTGACAGTAAAGAGAAATAAAAGAAAAAAAAGTGTATTGTCTGAAATATTTTAACATTTATCATGGGCTACGAAAGATAAATAGGAAATACCGAGGGAGACCCATGGAATGAGAAACAAAGAATTGAAGCATTTAATTAATTTTATTTTTCTTATAATTCAAATAAAAATAGAAAAATAAATAAACCTCCAGGAGAAAGAAATTATATCAGAAATTATACTGGACGCATTGATTCGGAAATACATATTATAGTAATATTATCTTAATTCTCCTGTATAAATAAAAAAACAATTAACTGTAAAATATCAATAATTTGAAAAAGATTATTTCGGATTTTTCCCAAATCGCGTTACATAACAATATATCATTGTTCTATGTTAATGGGATAGATAAATTATTGCATTTTGCATGAAGCGAGAATAAAAATTTAAAAAAAAGAGAGATCTAACTTATGCAATTTCAAAATTGAATTTGAATTCAAAACATTTGTTGAAACTACAGAGTTATATGTCAAAAATATACAATCAAAACTAGAGTTATGTCAAAAATACAATCATAGCGCATAAAACTTAGAGAACAATGGGACGTTTAAATGCTACTAATTATAACTACTCCGTGCTGTAATAATAATAGTTCTCTACAACAATGTATCTCTACAACATATATATCTCTACAACAATGTATAATAATAGTTCTCTACAACAATGTATCTCTACAACATATATCTACAACAATGTATCTCTACAACATATATTTACAACAATGTATCTCTACAACAATGTATCTCTACAACATATGTATATCTATATCTACAATATCAACAACAATGTATCGCTACAACATATGTATAATAGTACTCTACAATAATGTATCTCTACAACATATATCTACAACAATGTATCTCTACAACATATGTATATCTATATCTACAGCAATGTATCTCTACAACATATATCTACAACAGTGTATCTCTACAACAATGTATATCTACAACATATATCTACAACATATATCTACAACAATGTATCTCTACAACAATGTATCTCTACAACATATGTATATCTATATCTACAATATCAACAACAATGTATCGCTACAACATATGTATAATAGTACTCTACAATAATGTATCTCTACAACATATATCTACAACAGTGTATCTCTACAACAATGTATATCTACAACATATATCTACAACAATGTATCTCTACAACATATATTTACAACAATGTATCTCTACAACAATGTATCTCTACAACATATGTATATCTATATCTACAATATCAACAACAATGTATCGCTACAACATATGTATAATAGTACTCTACAATAATGTATCTCTACAACATATATCTACAACAGTGTATCTCTACAACAATGTATATCTACAACATATATCTACAACAATGTATCTCTACAACATATATTTACAACAATGTATCTCTACAACAATGTATCTCTACAACAATGTATCTCTACAACATATATCTACAACAGTGTATCTCTACAACAATGTATATCTACAACAGTGTATCTCTACAACAATGTATATCTACAACATATATCTACAACAATGTATCTCTACAACATATATTTACAACAATGTATCTCTACAACAATGTATATCTACAACATATATCTACAACAATGTATCTCTACAACATATATTTACAACAATGTATCTCTACAACAATGTATCTCTACAACATATGTATATCTATATCTACAGCAATGTATCTCTACAACATATATCTACAACAGTGTATCTCTACAACAATGTATCGCTACAACATATGTATATCTATATCTACAATATCTCTACAACATATGTTGTATATGTTGTATCTACAACATATATGTATATCTATATCTAGAATATCTACAACAGTGTATCTCTACAACATATATCTATATCTACAACAATATACCTCTACAACATGTATATCTATATCTACATCTACAACAATGTATCGCTACAACATATGCATGTATGTATGTTGGCTAAAAATAAAAATAAATGTCTCATACCCACTAAAGACCCTTCGAATACACAATTTTTAATTAAATATATTATCCTAATATAAAAAATATTTAAAGGTGTGACTATTAAATTTTAAATATTATAAATTAAATAGAGTGCAATTTAAATTTTTTATACATTATTCAAGAAAGCTATATTTTATGTTATTTGAGCAAATTTTATATTATTTGATAAACTTAAAACAATGCAGTATAAAAATGCAGCAGACACACAAGGGCAGAACTAACCGATTTGGACTTTCATGGTTGCCCGAGTAATGCAATAGGTTTTCGGTGCCTGTTCACTCAATAGATAAACGCAGTGCACCGTCAGAATTGCATTATTTGAGTACAGATGGGGAAAATATTTTTTGTTTTGCGAACCGCTTCTTTACCTCAGCGGCATGTAAGGCATCTTTCTATATGGGGATGGCACAGATCAAGGCTCATGGGAATTCTACATGTTTAAAAAAAAGTTGTTTAACCCCCCCCCCCTAAAGAAACGCTCAATTTTCTTCAGCATTCTGCTGGAGATGCTTCAAGATTGGCTAAAGGTAGTAGTTGGGCCTGTAGGAAATGAGGGCTCTCATATCAATAGTTGTCATGGAAACGGTTCTGCCTGTCATCCAAAGCTTGTCGAAAACAGAATGTCGTGGATTTCTAGTTCCATCAGTTAGGGCTGTTTATGAATGAGAAGAGTTTGATGGGGGGAATCGGTCCAATCTTTTTTTCTTTCATCATGTAACTCAGCGAATACTTGAGAAAGATGTAATAAACTACCGATGGATGTTTGTGGCCATAAATCCAGCTTTTCGTCTTTCCACACACGTCCCATTGGGTGTACAAATTTCTGTGAATAGATGAAAAAATATTCACACAACATTTAAAGTTTAGAAGTTAGCCAAATAAGTGTGGAAACAGATAAATAAATTCAGTAACAGAAGAATGAAAAACTTGTTTATTTATATTTTCTTTTAATGAGAAAAATAATAAGTTGTATCTACTTAACTATCTTACGGTTATTCGTGGCATTCATTTTTTTAAAAATAGAACTAATAATTCAAGTGTTGATCTGCAATTACTGCCTATTTGTTACAGAGCATCCAATCAGAGAGTGTGAAGTGCTGCTGGGCATGCGTAGCTTGCAAAGAAAATCAGTATCTTTTGGACGAATATACTTGTAAAGATTGCCCTTTAGGATGGTGGCCAAATGCTAATCTAACAGGTGAGTTTCTTTAGCAAACAATCTCATGCATCAATCTTTTAACGATGAAATAATAGTCATTCATTGTCTCGGATTACTCCTTTAATGTTTCGGTTTTTTTTTTTTCAATGTGCTGAGTGGTCACAGCTGTATAGTTAGATCAAATATACCTTTCGCTATCCAGAAACTTAAATAAGTTAGCTGGCTTCTCTTCTTCTGCACCTGAACCAACATGAACTTACGCAGCATCGACTACCAGCGTAATCACTACCGTCAGACAGGCATGATATTAGCACTACGCTGATCACAATTTCCTTATCAGCATCTCTTTTCATTGCCTTATTTCACAAGATTTTGCAAATATACATATACACAAGTCATGGAATATGTAGTCATACCATTAATCAGAATATATTTGTTATGTTTCTAATATATAATAAATAACATTACATATCCATCTTGAAATAATTTTCGCGCATGTGTAATGTAATAAAAACTATTTCTTAAAGTTCTTAAAAGAACTGGGCGATGGACTGAGTCCTTGACTCTTTATCCCGTCATCTGAATGAAGTAAATCTGTGTGGATGGAGTGTTATTGAGCTAAAAAGCTCCAGTCATGGCTGGGTAACGGCAATAGCCGAGCCTCAGTTAAAACTTCATTGGCTACAGCATTGCCATTTGTTACCCTGATTAGTAAGTAAAGGGTAAAATCTCAAAAAATCGGACGATCTCTAGGCCACTCCATAGTGGGCGAAAGACCGTCCATGTCTCAGCGTTGGTTCCACTCATTGACGGCCGCCCCGTCCAAGCACCCCGACGGGCTCCCCGTTTAAGCAGAACCGCTCAGCGTTTTTTCCACTCAGTGTCGGCCGCCCCATCCTAGCACCCCGATGGGCTCCCCGACTCCTGAGCAGAACCGCTCAAATTCCGAGGAAAATAATTCACCGACAAGAACCCCTCAGCGGGCCCTGCCGGAGAACACCTTCCCCGGAGACTCAAGGTGCTCCCTTAAGGCAAAAACCCTAAGGGAGCGAACTCAAAAACTCACACCCAGGATAACAGCAACAGCCGAACCTCAGTTTACTTCCTCGGTTCAGCATTGCTAATTGTTACCCTGGTTAGTAAGTAAAGGGTAAAATCTCAAAAAATCGGACGATCTCTAGGCCACTCCATAGTGGGCGAAAGACCGTCCATGTCTCAGCGTTGGTTCCACTCATTGACGGCCGCCCCGTCCAAGCACCCCGACGGGCTCCCCGTTTAAGCAGAACCGCTCAGCGTTGGTTCCACTCAGTGTCGGCCGCCCCGTTCAAGCACCCCAACGGGCTCCCCGACTCCTGAGCAGAACCGCTCAAATTCCGAGGAAAATAATTCACCGACAAGAACCCCTCAGCGGGCCCTGCCGGAGAACACCTTCCCCGGAGACTCAAGGTGCTCCCTTAAGGCAAAAACCCCAAGGGAGCAAACTCAAAAACTCACACCAAGGATAACAGCAACAGCCGAACCTCAGTTTACTTCCTCGGTTCAGCATTGCTAATTGTTACCCTGATTAGTAAGTAAAGGGTAAAATCTCAAAAAATCGGACGATCTCTAGGCCACTCCATAGTGGGCGAAAGACCGTCCATGTCTCAGCGTTGGTTCCACTCATTGACGGCCGCCCCGTCCAAGCACCCCGACGGGCTCCCCGTTTAAGCAGAACCGCTCAGCGTTGGTTCCACTCAGTGTCGGCCGCCCCGTTCAAGCACCCCAACGGGCTCCCCGACTCCTGAGCAGAACCGCTCAAATTCCGAGGAAAATAATTCACCGACAAGAACCCCTCAGCGGGCCCTGCCGGAGAACACCTTCCCCGGAGACTCAAGGTGCTCCCTTAAGGCAAAAACCCCAAGGGAGCAAACTCAAAAACTCACACCAATGATAACAGCAACAGCCGAACCTCAGTTTACTTCCTCGGTTCAGCATTGCTAATTGTTACCCTGATTAGTAAGTAAAGGGTAAAATCTCAAAAAATCGGACGATCTCTAGGCCACTCCATAGTGGGCGAAAGACCGTCCATGTCTCAGCGTTGGTTCCACTCATTGACGGCCGCCCCGTCCAAGCACCCCGACGGGCTCCCCGTTTAAGCAGAACCGCTCAGCGTTGGTTCCACTCAGTGTCGGCCGCCCCGTTCAAGCACCCCAACGGGCTCCCCGACTCCTGAGCAGAACCACTCAAATTCCGAGGAAAATAATTCACCGACAAGAACCCCTCAGCGGGCCCTGCCGGAGAACACCTTCCCCGGAGACTCAAGGTGCTCCCTTAAGGCAAAAACCCCAAGGGAGCGAACTCAAAAACTCACACCCAGGATAACAGCAACAGCCGAACCTCAGTTTTCTTCCTCGGTTCAGCATTGCTAATTGTTACCCTGATTAGTAAGTAAAGGGTAAAATCTCAAAAAATCGGACGATCTCTAGGCCACTCCATAGTGGGCGAAAGACCGTCCATGTCTCAGCGTTGGTTCCACTTAGTGACGGCCGCCCCGTCCAAGCACCCCGACGGGCTCCCCGTTTAAGCAGAACCGCTCAGCGTTGGTTCCACTCAGTGTCGGCCGCCCCGTTCAAGCACCCCAACGGGCTCCCCGACTCCTGAGCAGAACCGCTCAAATTCCGAGGAAAATAATTCACCGACAAGAACCCCTCAGCGGGCCGTGCCGGAGAACATCTTCCCCGGAGACTCAAGGTGCTCCCTTAAGGCAAAAACCCTAAGGGAGCAAACTCAAAAACTCATCACCCAGGATAACAGCAACAGCCGAACCTCAGTTTACTTCCTTGGTTCAGCATTGCTAATTGTTACCCTGATTAGTAAGTAAAGGGTAAAATCTCAAAAAATCGGACGATCTCTAGGCCACTCCATAGTGGGCGAAAGACCGTCCATGTCTCAGCGTTGGTTCCACTCATTGACGGCCGCCCCGTCCAAGCACCCCGACGGGCTCCCCGTTTAAGCAGAACCGCTCAGCGTTGGTTCCACTCAGTGTCGGTCGCCCCATCCTAGCACCCCGATGGGCTCCCCGACTCCTGAGCAGAACCGCTCAAATTCCGAGGAAAATAATTCACCGACAAGAACCCCTCAGCGGGCCCTGCCGGAGAACATCTTCCCCGGAGACTCAAGGTGCTCCCTTAAGGCAAAAACCCTAAGGGAGCGAACTCAAAAACTCACACCCAGGATAACAGCAACAGCCGAACCTCAGTTTACTTCCTCGGTTCAGCATTGCTAATTGTTACCCGGGAAGTCCTAAAAAGGACTCGTTCCTTCTTTTTCTAAAAACTATTTATTATTCGCTGTGGTATCAAAGAAAAATTATATTAATAAACATAAGGTGTATTATGATAACTCATTCATATTTAAATTATTTTAAAAATAATTATATATTTTGATTAACTGTTATTTTTTTATAAAATTTTATTTTTTATTTTATATTAAATATATAATTTTATAAAAGTTTTGTAATATTATTTCTCACTATACTATCACTTCTTATTAGACTATCACAATTTCAATCTTGATGCTGTTCTGATACAGCGTAAAGGTTTTATATGTAGCTCTACCTGTTTTACTTTTTGTTAAACCGTGGGCATCTGTACAGGAAGTTCTGACAGACAACGCAGGAAATTTCCAACTCAGTTCTTTTACCATACGAAACAGCTAGAAAGCATCCACTTCCTTTCACCCAGCAAGTGCGTGCATTTATCTTCTCCCTGCTAAAACAGGAAATCCATTTCTCTTCTAGCAGTGCAATGTCGTACATTTTATTTATGTTCAAGCGTATTAAGATATATTAATATATTTCATCTTATCCTATTCACTATTGTTTGTTTCCTCCTATTTCGGTTTACTCTGTATATGAGTCACTTTTATCTCAGAAATTGAAAAACAAGAAAAATTAACAAGAAATATTTCATTCTAAAATAGAGGATATTATAGATCCAGTCATATTTTATAGCCAAATATAAAAAGACACATAAGAAAGTTTTAAAAATTAACAGTAGACTATTCAGCATAATTGTGTTTGTTAAATAGTGCACACTGTAACTGCATTAGCGAAGGTATAGTCTCATAAGCTCTCTGTTGAATTTTCGAAACTTTTTTAAGTTTCCTTTTACACTTGGCTATAAAATATGGCTGCATCCATAATATCCTCCATTTTAAGATCTAATTACTCAAACTGACGCTTTTTAATTCTATATTTTAATAATGTGTTCGTTTTTAGTTCTTGTACATCGATGATTATAAATTGCCGAATGAAACCGGAAGTTTGCCTAAAATAGACCGGAAATACTAATTGAATTACTGTTCCATTTTATAAAGTGAAATCTTAATTCTTCTTTTCTTTCCAGGATGCGACCAGATTCCAGTGGAATACATCCAGTGGAACGACCACACTGCCATAGTTGCTATGACGATAGCATGCATGGGTTTCATCGCCACCATCTTCTCGATGGTGGTGTTCATTCAACACAATGACACTCCGGTAGTGAAGGCTTCGACGCGAGAACTCTCATACGTGATCATGGTAGGGATGTACTTGTGCCACGGCACCACATTTGCTCTTCTTGCTCAGCCAACTCGCATGACCTGCTTTCTGTCTCGAGTCCTGCCAGGATTCAGCTTCGCAATGATGTACGCTTCTCTCCTTACGAAGACCAATCGTATCGCCCGTATCCTGGCGGGAAGCAAAAAGAAGATAATCACCAAGAAACCTCGTTTTATGAGTGCCACAGCGCAGGTGATAATCACGTGGTTGCTCATCTCCATAGAGACAGGCATCATCGCAGCCATGTTGGTGTTCGAACCAGCAGACTCCGAGTATTGGTACCCAACACTGTACAAGGTGAGGTTACGATGTAACACCACCCCTTTAGGGATTATTGCACCTCTTGGATTTGACTTCTTCCTTATTGCTATGTGTACTCTGTACGCTGTAAAGACACGAAACGTGCCCGAGAACTTCAACGAAGCCAAATTTATTGGTTTCACCATGTACACAACCCTTGTGATTTGGATGGCCTTTGTACCCATCTACTTCGGTAGCAACTCAAAAGTAATCACCATGTGCCTCTGTATCAGCTTCAGTGCCATTGTAGCCCTTATACTCCTCTTCTTCCCAAAACTATACATCATCCTCTTCCGACCAGAGAGAAACAACAGGAGTGCTTTTACAACAGCCAAGGACGTCCGCTGTCATATTGGGTACTCAAGTTCTGGAGTTTCTAGAAATTCTAATCACTCAACATCTGATTATAGCCTCGAGTCTCCCAGGTAAGCCAGTATTCTACGCATGCAATAGTCTTAATTCTATATTTCTTATTAAATACCGCAGTTAATGTCAGTAAAATTTTTTGTAGCTAATTTAATGTCACATATCGCATCCGATAGTGGATAACTGAGAATTCACTTTAATGAAAAATAATCAATAGTCAGTCTTGGCATAACAGTATCGTAGGGTTTTTATCATCAATATTTTCTTTTTATATTTCAATGACCATTCAACCAATAAGTGACTGTTTCTCCCAAGTCCTCATGTTACATCATAGACTCCATCTGTTACAAACGCGATACTTCTTACATTTTCTAAAGGCATCCGAAATTCCAATATTGGATGGAAACTTTCCAATACGAGAGAGAGAGAGATGAGATTGTCGATAAACTTAGTGAAACGAAATACCATAAAGCAGTATTTATTCAGTAATAAAAACTTTAAAAGGATAACGCTTATTGGAATGCTAAACACTTCTGGTTGCATTGCGACAGACCTTTCCATAATAAAACCATCAGTAAAGAAGACCTTGACTTTCATTACCCGATACCTTTTTTGTGTTTATTTTTTCATGTTTGATTCATTTCGTCCAAAATAAACATTCACGTGGCAGGTTATTTTGCAGTGGCAAACAATCCTTCATTGGCTGCTTCAAAGTAGACAGTAGAAGGTACAGTTTCACAATAGATTTGTTTATCCAGACCAGAAAATCATTGCCAACGCAATTTTAATGAAAATTCACTTTATGTAAGCAAGAAATACAATAACATTCATCTCTATTGATTCGTCTGGACGTTTACATTATTATCTTCAAAACTGGTATTTTCTTAAAAAATTCTTGAAGTTGTAACTTCCAGGAGTGACAGCTATAATCCAGATCAATCTGTGCAGATAGTTGCGCGCATCTTTTGCAAAACTCAGTTTTTCCTTTTAACGCAAGTCCCTCGTGTATCATTAGAAATAGTGTGCTTCTATCTTTTAGTTTGTACCTCGAGCGCTGTCTCTATTGAATTATGTATTGATATTCTACAAGGATACTGTTTACTTCAAAGTTTCCTGTCTGTGAGCCACTTAAGATTCTCTTGTTAGCCATTAATCAGGCCAGGTGAGTAGTACGTTTCTTGGAGGTCTCCATACAGATCAGTTCGATAGAAATAAATTGTCTCCAAGGGATGTTTTTTCCACTCTGCTCAAGTGAGCGACAAACTCCTATCGATCACACGTTGGATTCATTACAGATATCCTACTTCCTTCTTCTCTCTCTCTCTCTCTCAAGTTTGTGTTCCTAGCACTGAATGTCGATAAAAAAGAGTTTTAACTTTGCTAAGATATGTTGTTTCTAAGAGTTTTAGTTTTCAGAAGATTGCGAATGATCACACCTACAGTACTTGTAGGTATGATCGGATTTCGAATATAAGAGAATTACATTAATTAAAATGTTAAAACACAACTAATAAAAACATAGTTGGATTCATAATAGGCATTATAACAGGAGGAAAAATTAGCATGCCATTTATTATCCCTATACATTGCAAATTTGCTCCTAGAAAAATTTCTTTGAGGCTTAGAGTGTAAATTCACAAACTGATGGAATAATGAATAAGGATAAAGGGGAGTAGAATATTTTATTTAATAGGAGAGACCCAGTCTTCATCCTCCTCTTCTTCGGAAGATGAGGAGGATGATAACTGTTAGACCTATTGGATATCATTTAACACAATAGCAAAATATTGACTTTAAAACCAAAAATAGCACTCAGTTTATATTATCCTTCACAAACCATTAGGAAAAAGAAAACCAGGTCGTCCTCTTAAAAGATTGAACGGTGATTTCTAAGGCCAGTATAGACCTAAATCCTTGACAAGCATGATTATGAGCGTCAATAAATGAGACATTATTTCTTAACTGATTAATCATATTTGCAAGAGACCTTGATCAGACACGATATTGGCTGTATTTCGTACTACAACAAATATCCCGATTCAAGCCTGCCACTTCTCTTTCGAAATACACACTCGCAATAGCAAGGCAGGGATGGACGCAGCATCTCATACATATTATCCGAACCATACACCGTAACAGTAATATTTACAGGTTTTCTTTGATATGTTTGACTGCCTGTCAGAACTACAACACATATTCTTGTATGGTAGCAACTCGCCTCGATGACTTCAAAAGAATTCCGAAAGAAAATTTGCCCCTCCATCGAGTATCGGAAACTTCTGTCAAAACCCAAGACAGATTTTCTGTATGGGCCTGTCAACACAAACAAGAACTTTCATCTTCTTATCCATTGAATATTAAGACCTACTTGTTAGGGATTAATTCCGTATCATCGCAGTGTAGTTTGATGAAAAATACAATTTGTTTGGCGTACGTATTCACTCTCATGTGTCAATACGTCGCTCTGTCAGCGAGATATAACTCAGGGTTAAAACGTATGCAAATATCATCATCCCTTTCCAAAAGATGAACTTTTTTTCTGTGCTATTGACTTTTCTGGTCTGTCAGTGATGCGGATGAAATTTAAATAATAGCTTGCGTGGATGGGAGAGAAGGATAAACCGAAGACTTTCTGTCATCGTCGAAATGATGGATGTCTGGCGGTAAATCCGACTGAGAAGATTCTCTATCTAATTTCCGATGCCCGATATCGATGAGAGATTAGGTCTGCAACGTCTCGGGAAAGAATAACAGCAATCGCTCACCTAAGAAATATGGGAACGTATTAAGATGCCGTAGGGGGAACAGTAGGAGGCAGGTATTCAACACGACAAGAGGTCCATTTGTTTATTCTTCTGGGATATCAGGAAGCGAACATGAAGACTGTTTGGTTTACATACCTTGAGGCCATATTTAGTACTAATAAAATAGCACGTGATGAGATGGTACGTCAGATGAACTAGATGACATTTTTATTTCGGTCATGTCGCTGCAGATACCCCGAAGGACAAGATACACAAATAAGTCCACGTTAATAAATTTTAGTAGAAACACGAAGTCGCTCCATTGCACTAATGTCCAAGTACTTTATTTGGTCCAGAAGACTGCTGATATTGCAAAAATATATTAAATCCATCGTTTCCATTGACTACCATGGATGATTTTGAGCAATTCTTGAGTCACTCACTAATACGGACCAAAAAATTTAGCTGATAGACGGTCTAAAACCTGCAATATATTATTTGACAATATCTACAAACCATTCTATAATGTATTTTTGTTGATTGAGGTTTAAGTACGAACCTCATACTTTTATGCAGTGATATGCACTTGTTTTTAATTAAAAATCCCGCCTCTAAAACGATATTTAGATTGAAAGGACATGGCTGATTCATCATCGTATAGTATAAAAACATAATTACTAATTTATTTGCAATTACCAAACTTTTAATAGCTCCAACCAAATAAAAAAGAACATTTTTAAAAGTTTGACAGAACCTTGTGTTACCATAGAAACATGATCACATCTTCACATCCGGGTTTCTTCGACATTAGTATATAGGTGGTTCAAAATTCCACGTACAAACTTTGAGGGGAGGTAGAGAACATCAAAATCAACCAAACTGTAGACTAATCATTGTAACATTTAAAAATCCTACATTTTTAAATCATGATATAAGTCAAGTGCTCATCTTTATCAATCAGTGACAATCACTATGGAAACCTGTGGACTAATGGAAATCGGCAGTTCACTTTACGTATTATGAAGCACTTGCTCGTGACAATCATTGAACAATAAGAAGCGGGTTTACCATGGAAACACTTTTTGGACTGAAGCGAAAAATAGAATTCGCACTTAGATAAATTATATTAAAATGGTTGTTTGATGCTGATGTCATGTAGAGCTGTTCTGAACATCGATTCAGGTGATTAATAAGTTCTGGTGAAGCTTGGTTTTATTTTAAATTGTGCGCAAACGCTGTTAACTCCATAGTTGTACCTATGTGTGTATATGGAAGAAGATCCTCAAATAAATCAATGTTGATTATACCGTAGTTCTTTGTCTTCTTTATTTGATAACTATTGAGATAGTAAAGAATCAATTTAAAAAGATATGATTATGAAATTTTCATGCATCCATAATATGCTTCAAAATTATTTCGATAGTTTTATATTTTTAAAAATATTTTATAAGTAAACTTATTAATATAAAAGACACCATATTAGTTTACTTTAAGTTAAAATTAATAATGTAATAATATAGGTATAGGTTATTTTAGATTGTTTCAGTACCAAGTATTAATAATCTGAAGTTTGTATCAAACGGTGTTATTTGAAATAGAAAGCCTGTAATTATATGTTTATTTATATAACCAATTTACTTTTCTTTTTTTTCCCCTCCTATAACAGTTTTAAATTAGTTATTACTTCGTGCCTAGGATAAAAAGGCTAGGTTATGAAATACATCCTAATATAGCAAAAAAAAGTTGTATGCCAAGCTATAATCAAGGCAGCGGAATCGATTTATATTTATGGCTTCACACCCTTAGGGGCGGGCAAAGATTTCAGATAATAGTTTTCGAGATCTTATGAATGACATCGTCGCTGTTCTCAACGTATTCTAAAGGAAACCTGTCTATTTTAATTGTTATTGCCTGTGCTATCCGGGTGTCAGGAGGCAGTGCTTTTGGTGTGGGTCCTATGATGATTGGAGAGCGGGGTGTAGAAGAGCAAAATGTCCAATTTGCAACGAATACGGACACGCTTTAGAACATTGCAATAGCCCTTGCAGAAAATTCCAGCAACAACACCACAAGACCAACACCTGCCCGTATCGAATAGCGGCAGAGGAGAGGCTTGCTGGGGTTGTTAACTCACAACTCCCAATCTTCCCATTGGTTATTTCTGATAGCACGGGCATATCCAAACTGCCATCTCTACTAACAACAATAAGAGGAGGTGAAACGGTCAGACTTTCATCCCTTGCAAAAACCAAACCGCACCGCGAGCTGTTTGCAGACTATTTTTACTTCATCAGGTTCAAGTACTATTCCTGCAGAAGACGTATTTTTATTAGTTCTGGACATTGAAAATTCTATCAGAAACTTACCTTTACAAACTTCTGGTGTTTTGGAGAATCCTGCTCGAGGGAGGTGAGAGGAAGGAGAGGTGAAAATCCTTGTTCGTCAGCCTATTCTAGGCGAGTTTTTCAATGTACATAAAGATGTTGCAGGATCTCTATATACTAGAAGCCGGGGGAAGGACTGTTCGCTTCTTCACTGTCTATGTCCCTAATCAAAAATATATCGTTGCAGGAGGGGGATGGGCTCGAACTGCATGGCGGACACGCGATATGGCAAGGTGGGCGATAACAACAATTCTGTTATCACTGGCTCTAAAGAACTGCAACACTGCTGGGGACAACGTCGATCTCATTGACACCTGGAGGAAGTATAACCAAGGCAGAGAAGATACCAAATGGTCGCGAGGTGGAGTCTCGATTGTGTTTATATTTCTAATAACTTACACCAAGGTGTATAGCGGTTGGCAGTTCAGCAGCAGACCGTAAAATGGTTCTGGTAACCATGAACTACCCGTGATCGTTGATACAAACAAAGGACCTTGGAAACTTCCCGAAAATGTACAACGAGGATCTGCAGTTGCTGTTCTACAAATGGAGGCATCCACTGGGACTGGGAGGCGTTGGCAGCCTTTAAAAAAGACGTCAAGCAGTCCTTTCGAAACTTTTATTCAGTTTACCGGTTCTGCCTGGATTTCATAACACCCTTTTCTACTCTCGATTTTTAATAGGTTTTTATTAACCGGACACTTACCAGCTGACTTTGTAAGTGAGTACACGATCTTTATTTACAACGAGAGAGACCTGAATAGCGCAGGTAGCTAGAGGCTCCAATTCTTTTACCAATACGGATTACAAGCTGTTCACAAAAAGTGGTCTGTAACTGTCTGAAATGGAGCATAGGAAATGTGCTTAGCAGCACTCAAGTGTTACGAAGTTACGGGCAGGTCGATGGGACTGAATCTATTTCTGATAAGAGATCTTCGTCGCGTGAGGAGCAAAGAACTCTCACTCGCGCAAGTTTCAGTGGACTTGGAAAAACCGTTTTAGAGTGTAAAGCACAAATTCCTGCGCTGTGTCCAAGAGGAAGTTAGTATGGCTTCTTACGTAAGGGCAATAATCAGCATGTAAAGTAGAACAACAATATCTATCTGTTCCTATGGGTTCTTATCTGAATAGGAACATAGGCTTCCCATAGGCTCCAAACAGAGCAACACCGTTGTGTTTGCTGGTGATGTTTTGGAACCTTTCTATATTTCGATTTTATTTACATTTTCTTCGACCTGCGACAGTTTAGAGTGCTTACTGGTTTTCGCTCTAACAAAAATAAAAAATCAAAATAAATTTTTTTTTTTTTGGAAAATTCGACCCCTGCCAATCTTTCATATAGTTTGACAACGTTAATGACACTCTTCCTTGCGAGCCCTGCGCCAACACAAAAACCACTTAGTTCCTGTCGGTTTAAAACTTGTCTCCTATTAGGCCACGTTATCTGTCATACAGCGGAAAAGCAACGGTTATTAAAACCATTATAGTAGCCATGTTACTACGTACAGTTAACAAACATCACAGATGCACAGGATAGCTTTACGGACAATTTATCGACTTCTTCTGGAACCACAGGAAACATCAGGTGTGCAGGGCTTTATTCTAACCCCCTCTCCCACGCAAGGAGGATCGCCATGCCGATCTTCAAATATTCACTTTTCCCTACCATTGTTCGAGCCATATGGAAAGTACTGGCATCAAATCACCCATTTGTTTTTATAATTAAATATTTATTGAATATTTCCTAACCTGTTTTGGAATCACTGATGCCAGAGTTGTACTATGTAACTTCCATTTATTACTCTTGTTAGGCTTTGTTATTCTATTCTTTCTTTCTGGGACCTTTGATGAGTGAAAGTAAAACTACTGCTTTGGAAATACCAGATGGTATTCTTTCGTTCCTGCTCAGGAATTGTGCTCCAGTATTGACGCCCATCCTGTGTCGTGTATATAGCCTTTCATATTCTACTGGCATCTACCCAACCACATGGAAGCAAGTCCATATCCAGCCTGTATCCGAAAAGGGAGACAAAAGTCAGCCCTATAAATATCGCCTCCCTATTGCTCTCGACTCAGTATTTTATCATAGGCGCTCACTACCTTTGGACTCAGCCATGGGAAGATTTGGAGAAATTCGCGTTATCGCTCTCGATATTTCAAAGGCATTTGCTCGTGTCTGCACTCCTGTCTACACTCTGTATCATGGTGGATGGCTTACTCTCATGAGATTTCCCCATCCCATCAATGCCTGGAGTGCCTCAGGGTTCTCTGCTCTTACCCACGCTCTTTCTTCCTTTACATCAATGACCTTTCTCTCTCTCTCTCTCTCTCTCTCGCTGACTTCAAATCCTATTCACAGCTTCACTGATGACAGTACTCTTCATTCCCCTTCGTCATCCGACAAACTTCGCAGCACCTTAATGTCAGATGCCTTAAGATCACTGACCTCCTCAATATCCTGAAATGGAAGGAAAACAAATTAGTAAATTTCAATGCCAAAAAACTCCTAACAGTATGTCTCGGATCCGTTCAACTTTGGAGTATTGTTCCCACATTAATAGTACAGTACTCAAGATCTCTCTAAGAACTCTTGATGATATTCAGAAGAGGGCACACCGCTTAATAGACGACCCTTCCCTCCCATGGGCATTGTTCCGCTGAACTGGCCACTACCATTTCTCTAATTTCTGCTAATCATCTAAGAACAAGAACAGCTACTGGCCAACACCCACTATCCGGTTTCGAACACACCGAACTAACTTCTCGTCATTTTTTCTTCGTTTAGTTCTCCTCTATTCTTTGGAACAATCTACCTCGTACAATTCTCCTTGCCCACAGATGGCGCTGTTGTGTTATAGGTCTTGTGACCTTTCACGTGTGGGATGAACATAAAAAAAATTGAGGCCTCTTTCTCTCCTCTTCTTTCTGATGAATCTCAGAAAGAAGAGGAGAGAAAGAGGCCACTGCTATAGAATGCTACGACCATTCTCCAGACGACAACCTGGAGTGATATTCCTGACTTGCAGGATCCTCCACGTACTTGTTTAAGAGATACTCCTCTTCTTCGTATCCAGAACAAGCGAAAGATGAATAATTTACTCGTAATTAAATCAATTATATGTTTGTTTTATGGGGAATGCCTTCGGTCTGCTAAGATCTGCATAAGAGACTCTCATTAACCTACTTTCATACGATAAACAGGGACGTCGATGCAAAAAGAAATAGAATTAATTACACAGTTGACTTCAAAGTCCAATATCTGACCACGTATAGTATAACGAGAGAGAGAGAGAGAGAGAGTTGCAATTAGATGTAATCATCTTGTTTGACATCTGGTTTATTGATTGTTTTCACCGATCAACACCTTACACTGCTAATCATCTTAATAGTCACGTTTGGTTTAAATTATTTCGAGGTACTTACAGAAGACATATATTCAGTCGGTCCTACCGTTACCTGTCAAAGCAATTACTCTTGAACTAGTGAGCGGAGTTCAAGAGTAATTGCTTTGACAGTCCGTTTAAAATGAGCTCAGCTCGTAATCCAGAAATCACGCACCGCACGGTCCCTTGATTAGTGGCGGAGGCAAAAGTGATCAGCGAAAAGCTTTCGTGAATTTTCCATAAAAGGAATTACTTATGCGGCGTGTAGTGTATTACATTGGGGGGGGGGGTATTGTTAGGGTAATACCAGATAAGTCATGACATCATCGTTAAAAGGCTCAGTTTTAGAAGAACGAGAATCGTGCATCTGTGGTAGTTAGCTAGCACGCTGTCTTCGGTGGTCTCGATTTGCACGATACTTCCTTCCCCTCCCCCCCAGAGTTATTGAGAGGTTAGGGTGTCCGAAGTATTCCTCATGAACTGTAACGGAATCAATGACTCTGGTGGGGGATCGTGTAAATCGAGACCACTGAAGACAGCGTGCTAGCTAACTACCACAAATGCACGATTCTCGTTCTTCTAAAACTGAGCCTTTTAACGATGACGTCATGAGTTATCTGGCGTTACCCTAACAATGCCCCCCCCCCCAATGTAATACACTACACGCCGCATAAGTAATTCCTTTTATGGAAAATTCACGAAAGCTTTTCGCTGATCACTTCCTCCGCCACTAATCAAGGGACCGTGCGGTGCGTGATTTCTGGATTACGAGCTGAGCTCATTTATCTATCGACTGCCCTACAGGGGTGTTCACCTTTTGTAGATGATCATAAAAGAAGAGAAAAATAAAAGAAACAAATCCCAAATGCCGTAACCCTTGTGATCTTTATATGGTGCGCAACTATTCTAAGCTTTATGAACTTCCAAAACCAAACTTGACATCATTTCTTCTTGTCATTCTTCAGCGATATCAGGATAACCTCGTGAACTTCAGTGCTCCCAAAATATCTCGTTTTTATCTCACGCAAGAAAGATTGCACTTTTAGAGACTTATAATTTTTAACACAAGCATTGGTTTGACTATTGGAAAAATGGATATTCATCCTTATTCTAAGTATTTGTTCATTTCTGAGAGGGTTGGGATGAACTGATAGACGCAGTTGTTGGGATAGACAATCCTATAAAAGTCAAATAAAAAGAGCTTTCTATCAGGAAGAGTTTTAAGACTAACAAGCATTATTACGATGTGGATAATTAGCAGTTAAACAGAGGAACTTACAGTTTGGATTTGGACTAATGATATATAACTGTGCACTTCGTAAATCAATCGTGACACGTCTTCAGCGACACTCTCAAAACAAGTTCCTATTCCATCTTGCCTTATTAGTCCTAATGGATTATTGCTACCAAGTAAAGTCGATTTATATAAGCCGACTAATAACAGGACGTTTAATCCTCTCTCCATAGGCTGCTATCCAATAATTGTTTATCTTCTTGCGTCTGTTTTACAAAGGAAAACCCCGATTTTTCTGGAGTAAAACTTTGTCAACTCCATATGATACTAATTAACCCACCTTCAATTGAAAAGTCTGTAAAATTGTCCAAATTCATAGATGGTATTCCCAGATTTTTTTTGAAATCAAAGAGCTTGACTACGTACTGGACAGAGACTCTTCAAAAGATATTTAATTGCTGAAATGAACGGATAACAACCAGAATTTGACTAAATAAAAATATCAGTCAAGAATAGCAATGAAATTGAACCCGTCCTTGGAATCGTAGTGGGAAAAACTATACGTAGTCCTAAAGGACACTAAAGATGGAGTAGCTATTAGCAGATACAAAGTTAGGGTTCTCCAACTTACGTAGCTATTCCAAATGTCGGAGAAACTCCAAAACAACCAAACTGTGGTTTCGTAATGCATTTTTATTTTATGCGTTGTAAAGGAATTAGTGTAATCCACTTGCACAGTGGAACACGCCTGCAGAATAATGAAATTACATCGAAACAGCTTTTATATTGTCCTGCGAATTTCTGCTTACATCGTGTTGCCATTTAGTCCCTGGTGTAATTAACCAGCGACCTTTTCCACATAACTTAGTGTTATCCATCCATCTAACATCTTAAACGATGCGTGATCATCGCTGCACTCATTAAATTAGAATTCTCATAATAACATTAGCTCATCTCTGTTAATTGCTTCATTCGCAAATATCGCAGATTAAAGACGACTGTAGCATAAAACGGGTTATTAATTATTAAATTGCGCACGATTGGATTTATTATCGTCGGCGAACCGAGAGAGAATATGTAAAATTGTCAAATGCAAAACATCTCTCATACGTGTGTGATTACTGGTTGAAAGTCATAGATTACTTAAGCTGCTAATGTGTTAAGATAGCATCCCTGCATTACTGGACTTTGTCGTATAAAACTGACCAAAATCGGGTATTTTCAGCATGCCTGCTAAATTATCGTAAGGTTCCTATCTGAAATTTTAAAGCTACCCATCTTCGAGAACATTAAACCTGATCATTCCAGAAAAATAGATTACTTATTCCAGTGTGCTGCCCTGAAAAGCAATGACATAAACCTTAAAACTATTTCACTACATTAGAGTCAATTTTTATATTTTTATTAAATAGATTTAGAACATTTATATATAATATAATTGTAACTAAATACTAATATAAGATATTTGAATAATATTTGCAAAACGTTTTAAATTAAAATAATAAGTTTATATAACATTAGATACCTGTTCATTTACAACATACAATACTTTTAACTTTCCATGTGTTCAATTTTTTAAGTACTGGGAAGATGGCGGCTCGCGTGTTAGTGTTTGACTGGTAAGTTTTTAGAGATTTATGCTTAATCATTAGTAATATCAGTTATTTTCTTGCTGCCATAAACAGGCATTTTATTTTCCATACTGGTTTATCCACGTAAGTCAACTGACTTCACAAAGGCGATACGCTAGGCCTACTGCCATTAGTATCGCCATTGTTGTTGTATTTTAACATCTTATTGCTGGTTGACACGCCTATGCTTGATTTTGCTGGCAGTCCTTTGCGGCTGCGGGATATTTTACAAAAATTTCTGCTGGCAGGTCTTCAGACCTGCGGGATATTTTATTAACGCACATACGCAGTTAAACCGATATGAGCGTACCTGACCTAGACGTATTCACTGATTTGCTCGATAAAGAGCCAGCTCTTGAACTCATTGATAAACTCCAAAAAAAGTTCAAGCTAGCATGATTGACCCCGACACTATTATCGAGTTACTCGATAAAAAGCTAGCACTCAGTTTTATTAAAAAGCTCCTCAAAAAGTTTGAACGGGATTGTCCCGGCTACTTAAATTTGTATTCCTCACCTGAAGTCGATGTTGAGGAAAATGAAGACTCCCCTCAAATGGAGGAAAAACTCAATCTAGTTGTCTCTACCTCTAATCCTTCTGATCAAGAAGAAACCCACGCACGTAAGAAGAGAAAAATTCTTGCTGCTGAGTCAACAAATGTTGTTGGTATGGACGAGGATGTTCCCATTTCAGATCCCTCTGTTTCCCCCAATGAAAAGGTGCCACCGATTATCCTAAGGGAAAAGCAGAGATGGTCATCACTCAGAACCATCATGGCTAATTCAGAGATTACACGTCTGCTAAAAATGCAGACGAGGGAATACGAATCCAGCCCACCACGGTGGCTGACTATAGAAATCTTACAAAGGAACTGGACACTAGAGGAACCCAATATCATACATTTTCACTTGCCTCCGAAAAAAATCTGAAAGTAATCTTACGTGGAGTCTCCGAGGATATTGACACAGATGAAATAGTTACTGACCTTAACCTACAGGAACTACCCCCCATAAAGGTTACTAGAATGTTTAGATCAAATAAGACACCTATGCCATTAGTTTTAGTAGAAATTCATAACATTTACAAAGACATTTATAATTTAAAATCAATCTGTGGACTCAAAATCACCCCAGAACCATTGAGAAAGAAATCATCTTCTGGGCAGTGCCACCGATGCCAAAAGTTTGGCCATGCCCAGAAGCTATGCAAAGCTCAGTTCAAATGCCTAAAATGTGGCGAGAATCACTCCACAAACACCTGCGCCAAGCCAAAATCCACCCCGGCTAAGTGCGCTAATTGTGGGGGTCCTCACCCTGCTAATTATAGAGGGTGTATACATTACCCCAAAAACAGATGGAATGATTCAAGTCATCAATCTACCTCGTCATCTAGTGCGAGAGTTCCTGAAGCTCAGGCTACCCAGTTCTCCAAGAGTGAAAACATGACAACAGGTGCTCGCCCATCATTAACTGAGCCCCTTAAGAAAACGAATCTTCAACATCAAGTAAGAACATATGCTGATGTGGCCCGTTCCAAACAGATAGTACAAACCCAGAACCGGAATAATCCACACTCAAATCTATCAGCTGTTATCACCTCTTCTCTTGCAAACATGCTGCAGGATTTCAGCAACACAAATCCATCCTTAAGTGTCACAAAAATATTCCTACAGCAAACCCAATCCATATTATCTGCACTCTCTGATGCATAGAAAAAAAATCGTCCCAAACTCTCTTAGGATTATTGGTTGGAATGCCAACGGTATAAAAAACAAACTGTTAGAAATCCAGGAATATAATAATAGATACAACCCAGATATACTGCTAATTAATGAAACTCACCTGAGGCCTGCTGACACCCTGAAAATCAGAGGGTATCAGATTTATAGAAACGACAGGCTTGGGTATAGAGGTGGAGGTACAGCCACCCTTATCAAAAACTATATCAATCATCACTCAATAACCAACCCTACAACCACCAACCTTGAAATCACAGGAATCAATGTTCTCACAAACTCAATTGGAAACCTCAAAATTTTTTCTGCATACAACCCTCCATTAAAGACATTATTGACCTCAGATCTGGATGCCATCCTTGGAGTAAAAGGACCAGTCATCATTGCTGGAGACCTCAATGCAAAGCATCCTGCTTGGAACAGTAAATTTACTAACAAAAATGGTCGCATCCTTTCTAGCTACACAGGATTAAACCATGCTGTTGTGGCTGGACCTACCGAACCAACTCATCTCAGTACATCTGGCACTGCTGATATCCTGGATATAGCCATCCTGCAAGACATTAAATTACAGTACAGCCTTCCATCACTAAACGAGCTGTCGTCGGATCACAACCCAATTCTACTGCAATTGGGAGAACAAGAATGCCTGTCTCCTCCTTCTCATTCAGGCATATCGTGGGAGAGATTGTCTAAAGCACTTCGGGATCAAATAGGAACCGTCCCTCACATATGCACGCCAGAAGATGTGGAATCTGCAGTGACTATCCTCACCCAACAGATTAAGTCCGCTTTAATGGTAGCAACCTTCCAGAAACCTGTTCCCAAGCCTGATCGTTTGCCTGAGGACATTATGGACCTGATCAGAGAGAAGAGAAGAGCTAGGAAGAGATTTCATAACACTCGCGCACCTCAGGATAAGACAGTGCTTAACAGATTGAATGGAGCAGTAAGAGATGCACTTAAAACACATAGAAACGAAGTTTGGGATAAAAAGTTAGCCTCTATCTCACCTACTGATCACTCTATCTGGGGCCTACTGAGAAACATCAAAAATAAAAACAGATCCCTCCCCCCTATAATATCAAACCAGGGCCTAGTCCACACAGATGCAGATAAGGCAGAAGCCATACTTAAAAATCTTGAGGATCAGTGCAAACCTTCTTATAACAACATTGATTTCAATCATCTGTACAAAATCCACAGACAGGTTAGGCATGCACTAAACCTCCCGGATACCAGTGCTGATCATATTGCACCCGCATCACCTGTTGAATTGTATGACATTATTAAAAAACTTAAGAACAATAAAGCTCCTGGACCAGACAGCATCTCAAACAGGGTGATCAAGCTGCTGCCTCGAAAAGCTATAGTGCATCTGACCAGTATAATAAATGCAATCTTAAGACTTCACTATTTTCCTTCCACCTGGAAAATGGCTGATGTGATTCCTATACATAAGCCAGGCAAAGACCCACACTTACCGCAGAATTATCTTCCAATCAGTCTCATCTCCAATCTGGGTAAGGTTGCAGAGAAGGTCATCCTCTCACGACTCGAAACCTCAGTAAATGACCTAAACATCCTCCCTAAAGAACAGTTTGGTTTTCGACAACACCATAGTACTACCCAGCAAATCCACAGAATTCTGGAATATATCACCACCAGCTACAACTGGCGCCAATGCACACGAGCTGTATTCTTAGACCTATCTAAAGCATTTGAAAAAATCTGGCATTTTGGACTCCTGCACAAACTTATCTCAGCCGGTATCTCACTAAAAATGGTTCATCTAATCCATTCATATCTTCAGAATAGATCAATGCAAGTTAAAATTAATGGTTCTACATCGTCCCAGCGCCATATCTTTGCTGGAGTGCCGCAGGGATCTCTACTGGCTCCATTGCTGTTCTCTATATACATGTCAGACATCCCGCACAATCCGATGACCTCCATTTTAGCACTGTATGCGGACGATACGGCAATACTAACCAGATCTCTCAGACCCCACTTCGTTACCAGAAAGCTTCAAGAAAATCTTCTAAAGCTGGAGGGTTGGTTCTCCAAGTGGAGATTGGAAGTCAACCCCCCCTGAAAAGCTCAGTGGTTCTTTTCTCAAAAAGGCCAATGTCTCCTGCAGGAGATATGTTACTATTCAATACTAAAATTCCCTGGCAGAAAGAAACAAATTACCTGGGTGTGATTCTCGACAAAAAGCTATCTTTCAACCAACATATCAAGTCTGCATGTGCAAAAGCATCTAAAGCCATAGCTCAGATCTACCCACTAATTAATAGAAATAGCAAACTCAGCAACAGAATCAAATTGCAGCTATACCAGATGACGATTCGTCCTATAATCACCTATGCCTCTCCGGCCTGGAGCCACACCTCTAATACTAACACTATTAAGATACAGCGAGTGCAGAACAAGTGCTTGAGAATGATTTTGAACGCCTCGTGGTATGTTAGAAACAGCCAACTCCACAGAGACACAAATATTCCCTATATTCTCTCTTATCTACAATCCTTAGCTTCATAATTTTTTCTAAAGACGTCCACACATCCCAACGATTTGGTTCAACAAGCTGCAGCATACGAGCCAACGGACATATTCAAATATAGAAGACCAAAAGCTATATTAGCCTCCCATAGCGATACATAATCTCCATGCCCATTCAGGGCGAGCAAACTGCTCGTAAATTTTACCCTCACTGTAACCACGACAGATAGCGGGGAATATGAAAAGCATTTTGCTTCACACTTAAAGAATAAATGTCAATTGTCAATTGCCAATTTTTAAGTACGAAGGAAAAAGAGGGAATGAAATCCTGGTAGGGTAATGGATGGGAGTTAGTAATTTTTAGGACTTCCATGGTAACAAATAGCAATGCTGTAGCCAATGAAGTTTTAACTGAGGCTCGTCTGTTGCTGTTACCCCCCCTGGGGCACTGAGATTCGAGAGTTTGAGTTCGCTCTCTTGAGGTTTTTGCCTTAAGGGAGCAATTTGAGTCACGGGAGAAATGTTCTCCGGCACGGCCCGCTGAGGGGCTTTGTCGGTGAATGCTTTTCTTCGGAATTTGAGCGGTTCTGCTTGGTGGTGGCGTGTGGGTGGAAGGCCAACGCTGAGATGGACGATCTTTCGCCCACGATTGAGTGGCTTCAGGGATCGTCCGAATTTTTAGAGACGGCTTTACCTTTACATATGGCAATGCTGTAGCCAATGAAGTTCTGACTGAGGCTCGGCTATTGCTGTTATCCTCCTGCCATGATCAGAGCTTTAATAGCTCAATGACACCTTATCCCTACACTGTCCTCTACAGATAACGGAAAAAAGGGTGTGTAAGATAAAGCAAAACAATTTATGAAATTAATTGATGGTATTATTTTATAATCACTAAAAGTTAGCCAAGTTATCAAAAAAAAAAAAAAAGACAAAAATTCGTTCACTTAATTCACAAAATTATATTCGCTTCGCAGGTGAGTAGTCTGTAGTTAAGGATAAATGATGCTTCAACCGAACCTTTAGAAATTACCATGAGGGATACAAGAATGGGGAAAATGGTATGTCGAGTGATCTCAGCACTTAATCTGGACAACTCCTGAGCAATGCAATACACGAAAGTGTTACTTCGATCTTCTCCAAATTCCGTAGCCCACTTATTTATTTGATTTAATTTTGTCTATTCTTAGTATGCATCTGAAACAGTATTTTTATTTACATTGTATTAAAGTGTCTTCTTTTTTTCCTCCTGGACGATGGATTGTTTTTAATTAAGATAAAATGCGACAAGTAGTAAAATAAACTAAAATGTCTTGTATGAGATATTTTACATTCGTTGTTTAAAATAATCGTAATAATGATATTATGAATAAAACATTGCTTTATAGATCTCCATGGGGAGGGCTAATTGTCTATTCCCTTGCTACATTTGGTTATTGAGTACTGGGTATTATTCATCCATAAATATTCATTAACATTTGTCATAAAGGTTGCATTGCATGTTTCAGCTTACCATGCAATAATTGTCTTTCAGACTGCAGATGAATTTATTGAAATAATATATACAGTTGGAAGAACAGACAAGTAAAATCAGTTTCTGAAACGTGCTTCTAGCAGAGATCTCCAGTTAGCGATGAAAACAGAGAAAACGGGCGACTGCGAAACTTTATACAACGTACAGCTATTTTCAATTCAAAATTCCCTTTGAATTTAGAAAAGATTTCACTTTAATGTAACAAATAAGAATGAAAGAGTCTCTCTATGTCTTTCTCTACTGAAGTAATAATATGGCAATAGCGAATAACTTTCAACAATGAAAGAGGTTAATAATTTCCTATCAACAATGCATCTAGTGAAATGAACAACTTTCACCAGACGACAATTAGCTGATGCAAACTTCTCACCAATTGTTGTTTTCAATAAAATAGCATTTCAATTTTGATAAATAATGGGGATTATTTATTAGGGATAATTTCGAAAATAGAAGAAACTATTGGGGCCACCTGTTGTATCTTTTTGTTGTCGAAAGCGGCAACCTTCATTAGTGTTGTGTCAACTATTTATGACATTTGTTTCATTAGAAGCCGAGTTATAGTACCAACAGTGACAGTGCATGTTTTGACGAAAGGTCGGAAAATCGGTTTCAAACAGAGAGCTGCGATTGACTTTTCGGTAAAACTTGGTAAAAGTTTTACCGAAACGCATCAAATGCTTCAAAAAGCATACGGTGATGAATGCTTATCCCGTACTCAAGTATACGAGTGGTTTAAGCGATTTCAAAGTGGTCATGAGACGCTTGACGAAAAGCCGGGGAGTCCAAAAACTGGACTCAGCGAAGTTAACATCCAAAAAGTGCGTGATTTCATCAAAGAAAACCCGAATTAGTCCGTGAGATTGATTGAAGAGTAAGTGGCAATTTCAAAATCAACTGTGCACAACATTTTGACCCAGAGTTTGGGCTTTCGTAAATTGAATTCGCGATTTGTTCTCCCAAGTTGACGACCAAAACATGTATCTAATTGAACACTGCAAGGACCTCATTCAAACCGCTAGTAAGGACTCAAGCTTCCTTGAAACGATCGTTACTGGTGACGAAACGTAGTGTTTTGAGTATGAGCCCGAAACCAAGCACCAGAGTGCTGAGTGGAGACCACCACAAGAGGGGCATCCGAAAAAAAGTCACTTGGAGAAGTCAAAAATAAAGACAATGCTGATTTGTTTCTAATTTCAAGGGCATTATCCACAAAGAATTCGTTCCGCCTGGCCAAACCGTGAATGATGAGTTTTATCTTGAAGTTTTGAAGCGATTGATAGCGAGAATTTGTCGCGTACGGCATGAATATCGTGACGACCGACCGTTCGTCAAAACACACTGTTACTATAACTCGGCTGCTAATGAAACAAATGTCATAAACAGTTGACACAACACTAATGAAGGTTGCCGCTTTCGATAACAAAAAGATACAACAAGTGGCGCCACTAGTTTCTTCTATTTTCGAAAAGTTCGGTTTCTTTTTGGACAGAGGGTGTATAAATATTACTGTTTTATCCAAAAATGACCAACAATCAGAAAATCCAAACACAACTCAGTACTTTGCAAATTTTACATGAATGTCCTAATCTTCATATTTTTGTTCCTTTATCTTTAGAAACTATTTTTATAAGTCATTCTCTTTTGCGACTGACAGAATTGTTCTAGCATCAAATCCAATCATGAATATTAACTGCATAGAAATGGGGCTTTCAGCGCTAATCCATGAGTAAACATCACAATGAATCTAGAAATCCGAATGAAATTAGACGCTCAAGAAGTCGTTTGCAGGGTTTGGAACAAACGATGGTCATTTATAGATATACATTTAGGTTATTCCGACGACTTCTAAATGTTGCCAAGTATTCTTTATGATTAGTTTACGAAATCTAGAAAGTTTGAAGTAGTCCGACGCACTGTCCCACATAAAATGTCCAAGTACAGACTGCTATTACTGTTTTTTCTTATTGGTCAGTCAAATGGTCGCGTATCTACAATTGTTGTCAAGACAACATCCTAACGATCTTTTGACAACAACATTCATAATAATACATTACCATACTTTTGACATAAAACCGCAATAAGATCTTAATAATGATATTAGGGGGCGTCACTCAAATTGTAGGAAAAGGACTTGTTACCGAAGAACACTATCACTGGTCACTATCGTAACAAGTCACTAATAACCTTGACGAAGTCGCCACGTGTTTTTGTTATTGAATGTTTCTTGTTCCCTGATTATTGTCACACGTTGTTCTATTTTTAAAGTGATGAACCATTTTGTTATTGTCCTTATCTTTCTAAACCGTCCGTTGATTATAAAAAATGTTAAATTACTAACGGTAACGATGATATGCGCGGAATATACTAATTGGTTTACTACAAATTAGTATCTCTTAGCAGTGAAATGAATATTTTTATGTGCATCTCACCCACTAAAAAGCACAAACCTATCGGTTAGTACCGTAAAGAACTAAAAGATAATCTGAATTATAATCTGGAAACCTATTCTATACACTAAGGAATAATCTCGAAACTGTACTAGAAACAAAATAACGATAATCCTCCTCTAAAAAGCAGATAGAAGTTTTTCAAGCCACTTTAAATGTTCAGTAAACACTCTGACACCAAGAGATGTAGATCATTCACCACCTAAATAGTTTATTATTGAATAACTTTTACATCATTGAATACCACGAGATTATTTCTGTTAACCAAACATGTTCTAACGATGCTTAAAACCCACAAGATTTTAACTACTTGATTTTTACACTAACTAAAAACAGAAAGATTAAAAACGCCTACGACTTGGTTACGGTGGTAACTCACGGGCGTTGTTATGACTACCAAAGCGTCTGAGATAGAAAAAGTCGAGTAAATCTGACTTAGCATACCATTTTTCTATTCGACACACGTCCTCACCGAGCGACCGAACTTCCTTCGACACGGCGTTTTGAGCTTCCCCGTTCAACAAGTCGTACGTGGGATATCTCACTTTAGGCACGTGTTTGTATCCCGTCCATCGGTTTTGACAAGAACAGAATTTCTGGGTTCGTCGAAGCGTATAGAACGCGTCGCGCCCGTCCATCTAGTTCGTCCATCACGCTAGGACAGCGATCTTTTTTTTTTTTTTTTTTTAGTTTACGGCAATCGGAAACCAGTAAACCTTCTTGTGAAATGTTTTTATAACCCAAAGTCATCTCTCTTTTTTTTCCGCTTTTGCCTTTTCCTGTCAGCTGTGAAATATGAGAAGAAAGAGTTTCTTAAGATTGCAAAAAAAAAAGGTCTTCGTAATGCAGACTCCGTATATGACACGTAGACGCCAGACGGAGCATTTGAAAAGACTACCGTCCTTAAGGTATCCTTACAAATAATTTCCACATTTCATCATCTCTCCAAGTTTTATCGTAATGGTAAAACATCATCTATGTGTTGATTTACGTCAACAGTAAAATATAGACATTGTTTAAATCGCAACAATGAGATGTTTTAAAAGTTAAACAATAACAAGTTCCACTTTTATTACGTAAAACCTTATCGATTCATTGATTTCGTTTAGTAATTAACAACAAAATTTGTTGGTGTAGTTTTCTTTTAAAGTAAATAATAATCTAACAATATTTGTTGTTTTCATATCTATTTTGGATAGATCGGATCCATATACTATTTTTAGGAATGACAGAAGAGATACGAGAGGAGGAGGAGTGCTTCTAATGATATCAGATGACATTGTAAGTCATCTGATATCATTAGTACAATGATGGTAACAATGTCCCATGTAGCGATGAGTTTGAGTCTATCTGGTGTAAAGTGGAGGTTAACAGAATGAAATATATGGTGGGGTATTACTACAGACCTGGCGGCTCAGTTGTAGGGGACGAAGAAATGCATCGCCAATTTAGCCTTGTGGGTACCAAGTGAATGACCATTAAGGGTGACTTTAATTTTCCAAACATTGATTAGGTAGAAGAGAAATCTCATGATCAGAAAGAACAGAAATTTATTGAATTGTTGCGAGGCAACTTTCTCAAGCAGCATGTGAAAGAAAAAACTGGAGGTCAAAGAGTGTTGGATTTGCTCACAGCGTCAGAAGGGATCTCTGTCAAGCATATGGCTATTTTACCACCAACTGGTGGCAGGGATCATGCTGTTCTTTCTTGGGAAGTATCTACTTGTCTTGAAGTTCCGATTAAAACAGGTTACAAGCTGAACTACAAAGCAGGAAATTATGATCAACTTAGAAGAATACTATCTTTGGTCCCCCTGGTATCAGTTATTGAATGGAAAAAATGTCAGCAATGCATGGGAATCTTTGAAAAAGTGCTTGAATGAAGCGGTATCTGAATGTATCCCCTAGTGTGCGAAGAATAAATAGGTTGGGAGTGAAATGGAGGTGCAGCCTTATTAAGAAAAAGATCCCCAAGAAGAATATGATGTGGAAAGAATATCGTGAAAATAAGAGTGAGAAGAGTTATGAAATCTATAAAGCTCAGACCAGAAAAGTAACGAGTATTGTGAGAAAAGCTAAAACGGAGTGTGCAAAGAAATTGTCCATGCAAGCTAAAGGCAATCCAAAAGAATTTTATCGTTATGTCGCAAGAAAAAGAAAGAATGAATGTGGAAGAATAACTTTATTGAATGCAGATGGTACACGAGTGTCGGAAGCTAAGGAGATTGTTCAGTTAATGAATGCTCATGCTGCTAAGATAGATCAACCAGGTGTATGTAGCATGGTGCATGGCACTACTGCTACGTTGGATGAAGAGTTACAGGTTCATGAAAATGAGGTTGAAGTGCTCTTGCATAACCTGGATAAGAATTTGTCAATAGGGACAGATGAAATATCAGCCAGTTTTCTAAAGGAAGATGTTCAGCTGAATTGGCTAGACCTTTCACACATTTGTATAACTTGAGTCTCAGCTCAGGAATGATACCACAGGAATGGAAGGAATGTATGATGGTTCCATTGCACAAGGGTGGTGCAAAAACGGATGTGTCTAACTACCACCCTATTAGTATCTCTGGTGTGGTAGTGAAGATTTTAGAGAGGTTGGTAAGAACTCGCATACAGAAATGGGTAGACAATCATTCTATACTCTGCAGGGAACAGCACGGGTTTACTAAAGGAAGGTCATGTTTTTAGCAATTTGCTCATATTTTATAATAATGTTATGGCCTAGTTGGATAAAGGAAATGGATATGCTATGATAATGTTGGATTTTTCTAAGGCATTTGATAGGATACCACACCATAGGCTGTTGCGTAAACTGGAGAATATGGGATTGGAATATAATCTATTGACTTGGATCAGGGGATGGTTTACAGACGGACATCAAAAAGTGGTATGCAGTGGGTGTGAATCTTTCAGATTTAAGGTAACCAGTGGTGTAACCTCAGGGTTCAGTCCTTGGGCCATTATTATTCAATCTATACATTAATGACATCAAGCAGGGTCTATCATCAGATTTGCAATTGTTTGCTGATGATGCGAAGATAAGCAGGGCAATCCGGGATGCTACTGATATTCAGCAATTACAAAACGATTTGAATAGACTGGAAATCTGAGCAAACGAAAATGGCTGTCAGTTTAATGTTAGTAAGTGTAGAGTTATGCACTCTTGCGATTTCCAGTAGCATGTAATATTAGCGAGGTTATGCTACAAGAAACTGAAGAGGCAAGGGATCTTGGTGCATTGGTGGATAAGAATTTGAAGTTCAAAGGTCACATAGCAAAAGTTGCAAATACAACTCAGAGGATAATTGGTATGTTGAAGTGAACCTTGACATGTAAGGATAAGGAAGTCACTTTGCCTCTTTATAAGGCTTTGATAAGATCACACCAGAATTACTGTGCACAGATTTGGTCTCCCCGGTTTCAAGGGATAAAGAAGCTGTGGAAAGGGTGCAAAGAAGAGTTAGAAAGATTATATCCGGATTATGGGATTTAGATTATGAGTACAGATTGCGAGTATGTGGATTGCAGACTCTGGTTAACAGGAGAAAGAGGGGTGATATGATAGTGGTTTGTAAACTTTTGAATGGGTGTTATAGCATTTCAACTGAAGAAATTTTTCGTTATATGGAAGGCAGGGAGAGAACACGGGGGCATCCATGAAAGTTAAGGTTGTTCTCAGTCAAGAAAGTGGTAGGAGCTAGGTTTTTCTCCTAGAGAGCAGTGAGTGAGTGGAATAATTTGCCGTTAGGGATAGTAAGTGCATGTAGTGTAAATGAATTTAAGGGAAGGTATGATAGCTGGGTTGGGTAATCTACAACCTCCCTCGATGAGCTCTTGACTCCCTGGAGGTCTCAGATAATAATAATAATAATAATAATAATAATAATAATAATAATAATAATAATTACAGGAGTCTGCTTGTGGTCAGCAATTCTTCATTGTAATGTGTGCAGCTTTCTGGCAAAAATAATTTTCAGAATACGTAACACATCAATATCTATTTTGGATACGTCGGATCCATCATAATAGTCAACTATAATAGCGAAGATTATCACTGTTGGTGAAAACAATAACATCTATGGTAAAGATCTATCTATTATCCAATATTCCGTGATGAGTGGCTTTATAAGAAAGTAATGAAATACATACTTTTTGACCGTGAAAGTAGGAACAACATGTTAAAACTGACCAAGTTTCAAAAACCTAGAACAGGTGATCTTTAAAAGGCCACCATCCAGTATCTGCAAAGTCGTCAGTGCCCACAAAGAAGGTCACCATTCAAATAGCTGACAATTAATCAGTGTTCAAAAGGATCACTGTCTGCAATCTGTCGAACCATCTGACAACCAAGCCAAACTTCAGCGCAGCATAACCAGAGGAAAGTACCGCCACTATGACAAATCTTCTCTCGACAAAGTGTCAGACAATCCACCAGACTGCATAGGGCTTCTGTTCTTTTCGGAGACCAAACAAAAATCCAAGCTAGTAGTTTTTAATTACAGGTCTTAAAAACCCGTGCGATTCCTGGGATTACCCAATCAATGAGTTATCTCCGAAGGATCGTTGCAACTAGTAACAAATCCACTCTATCACCACCTAACTTACCAGATGGAACAGCTCAGGAAAAACCACTGAAGCCACCAAATTCTGCAAAACGTTGTTTAGAATGGTTGAATGTTATAAGATATAATAAGAAAATATATTTTGGTGTTTGAATTAATTAAGGTATTAAATGGTAAATTTAAAATATTTTCTAATCAATAATAAAACATCAAACTTATAAATATACTTCCACTCATTTTATTAATTAAATAATTATTTTTAATAGCAGTAAAGTATAAAGTGTCCAATAACAGTAGAAACGTTTATTTTTTCCATTGTCCCATACTAAAGAGGAAATGCGTCTGTTTTCTTCTCTGTTTCGGAATATTTTGAGCAATAAAATCACCCATGAGCTTTTTGAAATTGCACGTTCACATGGAGAAACTCAATATTATGAATCTGTACACTAATCTCTGAAAGAAATTCAACCCTTCCTTCATTTGTAATACGTCACACACACAGCGGTTGAAGGGAACCATAACAAATGATGTTTTCCAATATTAGAATCACCATTCGCTACTGGAGATCGGAAAGGGGTTGTGTGTGTGTGTGGGGGGGGGGGGGGGTGAATAGCGAACTACGATGAATGACGACTGCATCCTTATCGCACACTGGCGTGTGTGCGTTTATCACAGACAAACAGTGGCGCACAGACCGTGAACGAAGTGCATTCAAGATACTAATTCGAGCACCAGTCAGCCACCTCTGTGCACATTTGACTTATAAAGGGTAATCCATCCTAACAGCAGCGTCTGTCCTCAATGGCAATTTCGAGGCTTTTCTCTAACAATTAATTCATTAGGCCTAAATGGCTTGCACTATTCCATCTAATATTAGCCTTTAGTAATCCATTACTGGACTATTCCATTTTTGAAAAAGGGGTGTTATGGAACTTTAATGGGGTGAGTAAGTGAATATTATTTTTTTTTATTCCCCCCTCTTCTCTGACCTACTCGAATGTAACTCCAGAGTCTTGTGTGCTCACCAGAATAACGAAATAAAGTTCCCACTCATAAAAAAAAGTACCCCGCTCCTGAAATTTCCTGTTACGCTCCTAATTAATATCCAAGTGCAGACACGTGTTTTAATGAAGGCCGCAGGGTATGCGTATCAAGCGATGTCGCTACTCTCACGAGTGTTTTATAGCGCAAGTACCTGCTGAGTTTTATTAGGGGGGATTTCTTCCGTATCCTATCTCGCGCACAACTTTGGAAGACGAGAACTTTGAAGACTTCTTTCAAGACAGGGGAAGTCGCATTCTGGCGTGAGGTTACAGCCAGAGGCAAAAGTCTTTGTTTGACTCCGATTTAATCCGTTATAAAAATACTTTTAAAAGCCATCTTATCGTCCATTTATTTCATACATTAGTGTTATTTATAGTGGAAAATAGCACACTGACATTTCCCTGCTTTTGTTAATGTTCTTCATTTATCTTTTTCGGTTATCTTTCTCCTTTCTGTCATCTCCGGCCGGAGAGGTCGTATGGAGTTTAACCCTGCGGAGGTCGCGGCTGATCTGACAGATAGAAACAAATTGTTTAATATAAATATTCTTAAGCATATCCAGCTTGGAGGTCATGAGTAGCTGTGCATACATATATTACGAGTGATATCCGCACTTTTTTCTGCTGTCATTTTGGTTTAACACGTGTTATGTAAAGGTTTGTGATATTTGACAGTAAATTGTATCTGAGAGATACCGCGAGCTCTGATGTCAGTATATTATTGGTTTAGATGTTGTTGTTTTTTCTTTGTTTAGTAATTTCTAGATTGTAACTGAAAATAAATAAACTATCACGTATTATATTTGCAATGTTTTTTTTTTAAGTTTTATCGCATTTTAGCACATACTAGTAATGAATATATCTCTCAGTTCACGCAATTTTTTCGAAGGGCTTTATTGCAATGAAATTCAACCATTTGTCACGTGCTTGTTGTACTCGAGTTGTATTTTGATTCTTTAGCGACATCAGTGAATTTTGACCGCTTTACATAGCGAATAACTCAACGAGCTGCTTTAGTTTTGAACTAATCATCACTAGAGCATCTCGATTAGGTCAAAGGGGTGGGGGTTACCAACCCAAAACACTTTGCTCTTTTCATTGTGTGTTTGCCGTACAACAATTCTCATTTCTTTTTCTTTCTTTCTGCCAGGAACCATTCCCTCGACGTCGTCCACAAGCAGGGCAAGAAAGACCACCGACGCCACAGCATGAACATCTTCGAACGCTTCAGGATCAACAAACAAGACAAAATCGCCGCGAACGTCGCCCAGCACATCCGAGCGGTGCGGGCGGCCGAAGCGTTAGACAGGAGGACGCGCTTTCGACGCAGCGATTCGTTTCAGCTACCTGACCTTCCTCCGCAGAAGAGCACCTCGAGCGGAGAAGAGAGTCCTGGTTGCCACGAGAAACGTCGACTCGTGGGCATGCTAAAACAGGCGTACGGAAGCGAAGCGGACGAAATACCGGGGATCGCCAACCTGACGGGACCTCGCAGGACGGAAGAGGCTGCGTGTCAGACCAGCTACGATCTGCTGGAAAGTCTGCTGCCGACTCTGCGTCGTCGGATAGTGCGATCGGAGACGATGATGTCCAGTCTGACTCCGGAAGAAGAGGAACCTCGCATTTCTCCGAGAATCATTGGAACCGCTTGCTATCATCCGCTGTTCGGAAGCGGTGAGAAGTACCGGCATTATTCGGTGTGCGGAAGCAACCACGCCTCCGTCAACTATGCGTTTGACGAGCCAAACGGTCCTAACTACAGGATTGCGGAGAGACGTGCGCGTCACGGAGGTGGAAGGCTGGCGGATGACGACGTGTTCAGTGACCGAGTGGAGGTTGAGTACAAGATGGCGGACATGAGCCTCCGGCGCAACGAGGAGGAAGACGGCGACACCATCTCCCTCCAGGAGATGAAGCGATCGAAAGCGTTGGGCCTCTTGGGTAAACGCTCTCAGTACAACAAACTGCAGCGGGTCTGCGCTACGGTAGAGGCCGTTCCCTCCGACAGAACAGATGCCGCCGCCGCCGCCGTCACCGCTTCTGCTACCCCCGCCGACATAAGGAGCGAACCACACCCCAAGGTGTCCACAAACGTTAGTCAGGACAGCCTGATAGAAGCGGGCTCGTCCATCGTCGAAGAGAGTGCTAGCACCGGAAGTGACGACACTTCCGGAAGTGCCGTGTACAAAAACATCATCATCAACTTGGGTAGTCCTCAGGACAAACCCCGTTCCTCGAACTGTTCTCAACAGGAAAACGCCTCTTCGAACTTTCAACCGAGTCGCAGCACTTCGAGTCTCCTGTCTCTACCGCATCACGAGGAGCGAACAGAGCCCAGCACATCTCAGCAGCATTCTTTTGCTAACTTAAGGGACTCGGAAAATTCGACTTCGGCGATACGTTGGTGCCATAACAATGGAGATGCTACTGCCACCTAACGGAAAAGGAGTGTAACTAAGTTAATTTTAAAGGAAAAAAAAATACTAAGGCAGCTTTGCTTGAAAGAGTGACGCGGTGTAAACTAATTGGTGGTTGTACATCTGTTTCGAATACAAGTTAGCACACATTTCGTACTCTTTTTTCCACCAGAATAAATATATATATACATAAATAAATATAAATCTATATATATATAAATATACACACACATACGCATAAATCTATATATTAAGTATAAACATTTTAGAATGTGCATTTCCCCCCCCCCCCCCGCGCAAATGCCGTAAGCATTTTTGTGTCTCTTCACCCCCCACTTCCGGTTAGTTTTCGTATTGAGCATGTTTGTACTTGTGCATATTTAAAAACGCAATTTTCCTAACATGTCAATCGGAATTGAGAGAAAGAAGAAGTTTCTCAAAGAGTGAATTGAAAGAAAGTACTCTAGTTTGATTTATTCTTAAACGCCATTTTTGTTATTTAGTTTTAGAATCTTTTATATGAAAAACTGTGATTTTTGTTAAGTATTAGTCAATAAGACTTTAGAGCTTCTTAGTTATTAATGCCATCAACATCTTTTCGTTCTCGTTGTGAGAACATGTAGCTGCAGATTCATCCCTCATCCTCCCACAGACATCGAGTTTAAAGTTAGTCACCCCCCCCCCCCTTTACATCCTCGCTTCCCATCTATCGCCCTTCTACGGCAGTCTATTTATTAGAGTAGGAAAGCTATTGTTAACATTTCAACCATGGCTCGTGCTGGCGCTGCCTAGCAACAACCATCAACAATTGAATTGAAGCCTTACTCGTTATAGTAACAATGGTATTAAGTAATTTGTTGGAGCGCATTTTAGTGCTTTAGTGAAAATTTTAATTCAATAGTAGCGTGTTCTGTGATTATTATAACCGATGTTAAGATCTCTGTGGTAGACGCAGTCAATATCTACCATTTTAGTAACACTATTATGCAGACTTAACAACCAAGTTCTGTCTCTAATCTCAACAGTGTAACTCAAGTGTGTTTGTAGTTATTATTATTAATGTCACAAGTTCCGTTTTCACTTTAATTCTGCTGGTAAAGAATAGGCAAAAGGACTGACTGCTTGGGATGTTTATTTGCTCAACAATTTCTACACCAGAACCACCAAAGCAGTGCGTTTACTAGCAAAAGCAAAAAAAAAAAAAAAAAGGGGGATGAATACGGGGATATCATCCCATTTTCTCTAGTCTGATCTTCTTATTAGTGAAGTTTTTAATCTATGGGACAGTAGCAATATTTCATAAAAGTTTACACCAACATACATCTTAACGTTACATACATTTTGAGACACATCATTAATTTCAAACTCGCTAGTAGAAATACGTTAGAGATATTAACATTTGTTATACTACCTGGAGCTTAAAGTAGAAGCAAACGATACCAATTGAAATGATTTTCTCCCAACAATGCATTCACAATCCCTGATCTATTGTTACGTCACACTGATGCAAAAAAAAAACGAATTGTTAACATTGACAGCGTAACAATCGTGGAAAGTACTTGTTGGATGTTTGTGCTTTTTTAATAGTACCTGAAGAATGCATAATCGAAGCTCGAAATGTACTTATATGAAATATTCATGTTTAAGTACGATTTAAATTTAATTTGTTACCAAACTCCTATCCTTCTAATAAGTCGTGTATTTCTTAAAGTATTTATATTGCAATAAAATTCGATGAAATGCACCTGGGCAACGTTACCTAGCAACAGCTAATATTTAAATGAAAAGTTTCGCGTTATTATGTACGTTAGACTTTAATCTGTGTAACTATGACCTTTCGAATTGCTACGCGGCGTCGTCACGTGTGTACGAAAAATAACCTGTGATATCTGGAATTTCTGAAAGTGGTTCTTGCGACTGCTTACAGACAGACATTAATAAGAAACTAGTTTGCTTTTTTTTTCGTTTTTTTATTAAATCAGGAAATTAGCGTCAAAGTCTCAAAATGGATGAACGAAACACGTGGTACAAATGGGTCGAAGTATTTCACGGCATAAAAAGAACGAAATATTCTGCAGGCATTTAATAGAATAAAAAAAAAAACATTGGCAGAGCAGCAACGAAAGACATCTCTCGTTAACACTAATTAATGTCGTTACCTTGGCAACCGCACAACAATGACTGCCTGTCACATGATCGCCAGTTCCTTCCTAGTAACAAGTGAATTGAGCTAATTATAAAATCTCACCAATTCAAAAGAGAGCAATGAATAGATTTTTAGAACGTTGCCTGGTTTTAAGGTGGTACAGCTGGACATAGGTAGCTAAAGATGTCTTCCAAATACATGATAGCGGTTGCTAAACGTTGCATTCAAGGATGGAGGTAAGTTTTTTTTTCCTACACAATCCCTGGTTCTAAGTAGCGTATTGGGATAACATCTTATTTATCAAATTCTAAGTTTGAATGATATTTACATAATTAATGGTTAAAAACGAATTTAAAATTTCAATTTACAAATGTAGTTTTGTGTCTCTAGTTCAAAAATACATATCACGTGTTCCTATTGGATTGAAGTCAACTGGGCTAGTCACATGATGTAACAAAAGACGTGTGTTTTTTGCTCTGCAATCAGAATTTGTCCAATGTTGCTCTGTCCCTTTTTACAAATGTAAATGTATGCTGCAAGAAGGTTAAATTGATGAGCATCTTTTATGTACAGATGTGACAAGTAAATGTTTATACAATGTTTTGTGAGTTTTTTTATTTATCTTTCTTATATATCACAGCATCAAACAAACATTACTTTGAATTGTGTAACGTCAAACTCAAATCGTTTGTTATTTTGTTATGACTTCAAATTTGTTGAAGTTCATCTATAGGTCATTTTTACGTCATGATGGCAGCTGAATCCTATGAACTTCTTATAATAAAATATGCCAATAATAACGCACAGAAAAAAAAATGAATTGTAAATTTGAGTTACTTGCCAAGGTCAGTACTATGTAGAAATATTATAATTTTAATAGTAATTTAAAATAGAAAACAGAAGTATGTGAAGCTTTATCGATACTATCCGGAATGCTGGTGACAACATAAAAGTGCACAAAAGAGAATTAGATCCTCCAGATATTAAATGTTCTTTAAAAGAGAAAGAGATAGTGGACACCTGAGATCCATTTTGCAAGAGAAAAGGTAAGACTGGGTTTTGGTGGTAAGTATCAGATTGCCCTCACCCCATTGAAGCGATGCGTGAAGATCTGTTTAACAACTAGTTGCTGTTGATCTTGAAGCTTGACAATGTCTGGCACCGTGTGGTTTTCTGAATGCGAATGGAATATGCTGTGGGTAGGATTGGTGGCGATTGAGAGTGGGTTATTTAAGTATAAAAGAATCAGGGTAGGTGATAGAATCGATCTTCAAGCACTCACACACTGATGGCAAGTTCGAAGAGGGTGCTATCCACCAGACAAGCATTGAACGACCAGAGAGATGCCCGTTTACAAAGGGTGACAGGCAGCCTAAAGGATAGCGCGCGCACACACACACACACAGATTCAACAAAATCATGCACGATTTTAAAGTCTTACTGCTGTAAAACACTTCTGACTTTAAAATAACTTTGCCAAATGGATCGCTCATAAAATAAATTATCTTTTTAAACTCGTTCTATGTTTACTTCGTATGGTGAGGTGCGTGTCGTTTATTCTAAATAATATATTTATTATCAGATAATAATTACGATGAAATAGCTCGAAAATCCACATCACCCAAAGTTCTAAGTTCTAAAGTTTCTTTTTCTAAGCTTAAAGAAGGATTTTCCGAAAATCAAGAGACTGCTTCCGAAAGACTAAAAAGTATTGAAGAATTAAGCGAAGTACCTTGTTAACGTGTTCTTTCCTGAAGATTTCCTCTTGGTAATTCAATAGTTTAACAATCCAATAAGTTCTTATCATCAGAAAGCACACAGGACTAAGTTCCTGAAATTGTTACTCTTAAAACTGACTTTTTCGAAAAGATAAAAAAAATCACAGCTGAACGTTCGGAGCTTAATAGTAATGGGAAAGGTGAGTCTTTTTACTTTAACTGCCAAGAAGAGGATTCTGGGGTCGGATTTCACAAAACGAACCAACTGAATGCATCGTTCCTATTCACGAAAACAAAGAAATGACTGTCGGACTTAATGGGTTGGAGAGCTTTTAGTTGGAATGGAGGTGATGTCGCTCCGATTGTGTTGACTCATTCCAATTATTCAGATAAATGTCGAGAAATATATTTCACTACTTCAGAAGAATAAAAAGAATAAAGAAATACAATAAAAGAACGCAGTGAAAACAGACTCTGACGCGAGATTTCGAGTTAACCGACTTGTGGATGATAAATATCTACTTTCTTTCGCACAAGTGGAAGGGCGTAGGAAGCTATTGCCATCCCTGTCCGCCATACAAATAGCAACGAGTCGCCAACTGGGAAAACTTTATCCTAGAGATTCCCGAGTCGAAGAATTCGTCACCAAATTTAGCTCCCAAGAGCAACACATTTTGCCCGCTTCGCCTTATCGTGGGGGGGGGGGGTTTCCCCGCTCCTGCCACCCACCCACCTGCTATTGTCAGCAACACGGGAAATCGATACTCAGTTATTGTGACAACGACACTCTGGATATTGCTCTTTTACGGAGCTGGAACCAACAAGCCGAAGATGGCTCCCATGATTGATGACAAATGCCTCCGTCCGGACGTTATATTCTGATGGAGGACTCTCTTTCTCCCTCCGATAGGCTTCAGGAGAAAGAAAGAAAGTAAGAGAGGGAAATATGGGTTCGTTATGGTAGCTTACAAGAGGGACTGCTCTATGAAACAGAGGATTGCTTTCAATGCGACTGTAAAAACATCTTGTTTGAAGGGGAGGGGAGACATCAATGACTGTGGAGTGGCCACTGCATTTCCGGGCAGATGCAGTTGATCTAAGTCAAGCATTCTGATTTCCATTTTCCTATCTTCTTTGTGCTGACTTTTTCTTATTTTTTCCTGGTTTTCTTTCTCTTTGCATATTTCTTGGCTTATCTTCTTCTTTTAGAATTTCCTTGTCGTTTTCATCCTTATTGATTTGCTTCATTTTTCAACTTTTATACTTTTTTTCTATTTTCAATTCCCTTTTTTTGCATTTAAATTTTTTTCCCTTTTTCATCGGCGTTTTGCTTCTCTGTCATCTTCATTTATTTGTCTTTCTGCAATGCCACCTGGTGGAATAATTAACATGCCTTAAACCCCAACAATGCGAAGCTTGGAAGAATGGAGTATAAACGTCCCCAGTTAAAATCCTCAAGGGATCCAGATGAAACTGCAAAGAAACCCACTAAAAGCTTGTTGTAGGGATGCTGAAAACTCTTATGTCAGCTATTGCTGTATCCTTTTTTCTTCCATCAGCTATTTACGCTCACTTCAGAAATCCATCCATTATTCTTCCCCTACTAATTTAACTTGAGGGTAAAAACTACATTGTCTTTTCTGAGATGGCATTAGTTTTTCTTCTTTCTCTATCTATTTTTATTCTGGAGTGTCTCTTCCTAGACAGCTTTCGAGAGAAATTTTACCACTTATAAAACCATAGAAGCAGTTGAAATCAATGTCTCTCTGTAAGACAGAAATAAAACTTTGATTAAAAAAAGAAAAAAAATCAGCTAACGTCTTTTTATTCCCGTATATAGGGAGTAGGGATAATCTTTTAAAGTACAACTGCCTGTCTAAATAATAAAAAATCTACAGGCTAATGCGTGGTTCCCAAATATAGCAAATTAATATAATAATAGGGTCCTATATTTTTTTATCTTAATATAACTCGATGAGTTAGATATTAAAAACATTACGCCGAGATATATGTCGTGATATTATTAAATAAGTAAATCATCAGCAAGATAATAAGTAATCACCTATTTTAGACAAAAAAAAAAAAACATCATTTGAAAAGTTCATCATTACCGAGCGAACCCCCTCATTCGTTCTATCCACAATAATATAACAGCGTCCTATAATTCGACCAGTTGCGCCACAGACAGCCTTGCTTAGTTTCATCCCGCTAACGTGTAGATGCAGTTAAATATTATCCCTTTTATGTTACTCCTCGGATTTCCCTTGAGCAATAGGCGAATATATTATTAAAGGAATTCAAATAAAATGTCCATCTCAATGACATAATGGCGATAAGATGAGCTCAAAGATACGCCTAGCCAAACCCATTAACATAAGCGACTTTGCATCCATTATATACACGCCGAAGAGTCCTTCATTACGACCGCAGGAGTTGCAGAGTTTCGTGGGTGACAAAGGCCATTACCGAAATGGTATATGAAACTTTAAAGAGAGAGAGAGAGAGAGAGAGAGAGAGAGAGAGAGAGAGAGAGAGAGAGAGAGAGAGAGAGAGGAGAAGCTCTAATCCTCTGTGCATTTACAGTTCTGACGTAAATTAACCTCTGGTGAAAATATACGCCTTCACTTCCTATAAAATATAGAACGAGGCCTTGCCTTTGGTATGCTTGATGGGACACAAGAGTCCGTGTCTGAGCGCACGTGCCATGAAAACAATATTTGTATTTGTTACGTATTCTCATTAAGCTTCATTTTATAAACTTCAAACATGTGTGTTGTTGAGTTTCGTTTATTCAATTAAATATTTAAGGACTAAGTCTGTCTATTAGAAATAAAATTTATTAACACTCAATCCATTGGTTCTTCTAGGGAGAGTAACGCTATGGAGAGAAGGTGGGTGGAAGCTTAAAATTAGTAAAACGTTAATGGTATTGGTTACAGAATGTTTATAAGTGTCATTAATTTTAAAATGTTTACTAATAATAATAATACATATTTAAATGATCCTAAACGAATGAAGACCGGTCTGAACGTGCTTAGACATGTCTGAACTTGTTTAAACATGTTTGAACCTGTCTTAACTCAAGCAATATTGCAACACAAGCTCAGTCTGTTAGAAATGACGTCTCAGATGTCTTTTAATCTCGTTTCTTTATTATATTTAAGGTTACACTTATTTTGTTATGATAGCATTACAAATACTTTTACCAAGACAAGAACTGGACCCCCCCTTATATTGATGGATATCTTGTAAGGTTCGATTCAACGGATTCAAGATTTTGATTCTCTCCAATGATTTGGACATAATCAAATAATCCTGAAACAGATTACTGCTTATGTTTATCTAATGTATCTGTATGTTTTGCAAAAAACGAACATTTTATATCATATCCAACCTTAGAATTATGCCATAAAGTCAATAATTAAATCTTTAGTTCTTCCAGCATTTGCGCATCCATAACAACAAGATATACGATCTTAATGAATCATTAACCTTTTGCTTCCGGTGTGGACAGGAAGTCATTGCAGATGAAAGCATCCATGAAGTTTTCAACAACCCTCATGTAATTGAACAGGAGATAAACAATGCTGTCAGAGATATGAATTCACCTAAGCAGTACTGAGTGTTTCTTAAATAAATTCAAATCTCTGACAAGATTGTTGATTGTTTATACCTTCTGTTTAATATTTTGAGATAAATAATAAAATTTGTTACTGTCGAAACGAGTAGTCTTTAAAGGCACGAATGAAGTTTATAAACTGATGATTTACTTTGTTGCATGAGTTGCAGAGTTTGAACGTGTTTAAACATGTCTGAACCTGTCTTAACTCGAGCAATATTGCAACACAAGCTCAGTCTGTTAGAAATGATGCCACCATTCAGATGTCTTTAACCTAGCTGCTTAAAAGCCGTTTCGTTGCATAATAGTAAGAAGATGCTTTCCTGCTTCACACAAGGAATACAAAAGAGACTAGCAATACGACCACGTTGATGGAAATAATGACCACATAATATTTATAGCGATTTAAAAGTAATTGCATGCATTCTGGATAGTCCCAGCATAAATTTTAAGTCAAGAATAAGTGTATATATATATATATATATATATATATATATATATATACACTTCCATGTGAAATAAAATTTTATAGCTACAGACAGGCTATAAATAAAATATACATAAATTTAAAAGCTTTAATCTCACTGTTGCAAATTACGAAATCTATTCTTAAATATCTCCAAACATTGATATCTTTAATGTCAACATTTGTTTGTACATATTTATATGTAAATGATTGCAATAAGTATATTTTACATGGAATCTCTCCAAATCGACGAAGATTTTTAATCAAATTCAGTCAGAACCTGGTAATGATCAAGTCAGGAGCAAGCATTCTCGGAGAATTCTAAGCGATGCGGTATTTCTATGTTACCTTAGCTGCTAATATGCTTCGTGCATAATTTATTAAGCTCTAAGATGCCATAATGGAGTTTGCAGGTTACACGAGTGCAGCATTAAGAAAAAAAAAATAAACTCGAGTTTCTCAATTGAAACTGGCTTCAATTTATTTTTAAAATGATTTTTATTTCTAACGAGCTCTTTTGATATCCGTAATTACCTACGACTGGTCGACTTGCTTTAGTCGATATTCCGTGATTTTTACTTGTTCAATAGTCGGCACGAGGCAAAATATTCCTTTTTTTTTTTTCTTAGTTTTTAAAGTGGGATTACGATAATGATTACAAGTCTTTGATTCCACATGGAAAATGCATTTCGATTTAATCGCCTTGTTAGTACGATTTCGTCTAAAACAAGCTTTTAAACCATCGATAATTAAACTGTGATTCAAACTCAAAAGAATTTCTTTTTATCCAAGCGTCTCCTTCAAGAAATCTTTTAAAGAAAATATCGATCGCTCCTTCATAGACTAGTTCTTCAATCCAGGTCAAATACTAAGCCTAAGGGAAAAAAAAGATAGAGAGAAAGAAAGACTCTTCGAGCCTTAGTGCTTTCCATGAAGAAACTCTGGACTAAGAAGGATCAACTGGTCTTCCTTCCAATAAAATAAATCACACAGGATTTGCACATTTCATGTGAAAAAAAAGCCAATTTGTTTTTTCATTGCTGGTTGCACTGATGAGTTTCCGTATAAAGTAACATAACCTATATATGCTTATTTTATACGGAAACTCATCAGTGCAACCAGCAATGAAAAAAAAAATTAAAATAATGTTTCTAATAATGTCAAGAAAATCCATCTAACTCACCTTCGCCTATAATTATTATTAAATCAATAAAACACAGACTGCAAAATTACAGATGTTTGGATACCTGAGAAATATTCAGACAAGAAACCAGATGTTCATTTTTGAAATTTCTCGCGAATATTTAATATTTATATGAGGTTAATGGCCCATTATCATCACAATGGATAGCTAGAATCAATAATAATGGCTGATGACAAAGGAATCAATGATTACTACGTCGGTTTTAAACAAATCTGTCTTGAATAAAAGTTATGTTAATCCAACAGTAGCGAATTCATGGCTTTGTAGCCATCTGGTGGACCATTGAGACAACTCAAAAGAAAAAACAAAAGGTGGGGAGAAATACGATTAAAAATTTGGTTCAAAAACAGTTAAAATCATTAATTCATTAAAGACAATTCTAACAAGTTCATTATCATTAAGGACATATGTTCATCAAATCAATTTAAATAATTTAATGACGTATAATGGTAAATTGTTTTCATTGTCTTCTGTGACACTTTTCGTCACACAGACAATTTCGTCACCTAATTTTTAAAGACTGAAGTGTTTTAAATTATATATATATATATATATAACAGGGGCGACTAGTGCATAGGCACTGTGGAAATGCAGCACCCCCAATTTTTCTCGAAATTTAAATATATTTATTTAATTTATTTATATTTGCTTCTGATATTTAATTTTATCCACAACAATCCTATACAATTCTCTTATTTTGTATAAAAAATAATAAAAATCCATCTTGTAGCACTTAGGAGGGCGAAGGACGCTAGCAGCACTGTGTTTACCGCAGTGTCATATTGCTACGCGCGCAAGCATATGCACGTCATAGTGAGATGCGAGCTATTAGCGTAATGCGGCACTGTCCGTCGCGCAGTTCCACTGTTGTTTATATGCAGTTTACGCCAGGAGTAGAGTGTTCGTAGTGCTTATCGTGTTTACCCCGTCTCTTTAAATATTTGAGATTACAATTAAAGGATTTAATTGTAATATCCAAAAATCGTAAATCCATTCCTTTAATTACAATTAACTGAATGGATTTTATTTTTAAGTAATTTTGAATTATGCTAAGCTATAATTTTATCGATAATAAACAATATTTTTTAATGTTTAATTTTTTTTAAATTTTTACCATAATTTTGATATTTTATCCAAACACGTATACACTGTACTTCCAGTGTGTATGTATATTTCGAAAGTTGCAGCACCCCACGATTTCAAGCCACGAGCCGCCACTGTGTATATAGTATTAGTATTCATATCAAAGGAAGCAGACTGTTGTAGAAATCTCCACCCCCACAGTTGATTTATCCAAGAATAGTTAGTATAAGCATATTAAAAATTCTGCATTTACAATTATTTAACGTAATATATCCTGTTATTTACAAACCTCAATCTATCTGTTAAAAAATGAGTTATGGGATTTCCATTTCAGATTTCTGTTGATATGGAGGCCCAAATTATTGATTTTTTTTATTAATCTACAATTACAATTTGAATACTAGTACAATTCGCGTTATGCCATTTCAAAGTTATATTATGATTTAGCTTATCTGTTAGGAAGTTTATATATTATGTTTTATCGGTATTAATTATAAGGCCATTATTGCTAAACCACTTACTTAGTTTCAACATTTTCTATTTTCAAGGGTCGGTTCAGTATATATTAATGCCATGTGCATGCTGCTTTTCCTTCCTCTGTTTAAAATATATAAAATAGTGGCATCTCTCAATAATAATCTATAGTTGAAAGAATATCGTACTTCACTCACTTTGCATTCTTTAGCATAATTCTAATAGACGCTTCATTATTAAGGTCGTGTGCATTTTTATTGTATATTCAAATAATATAAAGTTATTCATTGTTGAAAACAAAACAATGAAGAAGCAATTTTGAATAATTACAGAAAGTATTTGTCATCAGTTGTTAGAACACAACCAACTAGTTAAATGCTTTATTAAGAAAACTAACAAAGGATTACATCAGTTAATTATTAAAAAAATAGTTAGGTTAACCGTTTGTCTTTTCCTTAACTCTTCTTTTTTCTCCAACAAATTACCATTATCGATATAACAGTCACCATCAAAATAGTAGAAAAATATTTCCATACTTTCCTAAATCCGTCAGACTCTTCAAACGCTTCTGGTTGTCAAGGCAACAGCAAATATTAGATTGATTCACGGTGTTTGTGATCGACCATAATCTGTTCGCTCGAGTTTGGGGAGCTCTGTCATATTACACCTGCTCTTCTGCTAATCCTTTGGTGAATTCGTGTTTAATTAGAATGAGAAATATGTTTGAGCATTCATTACTGGACGGGAAGGTTGAAACTCCTTTCAAAGTCTTTTAGAGAAACTCGGTGAGTAATAGACTAGAAACAATCCCTCAGACAGTAACGTCTGAAGAGGAATCAAACAGAGAGAGAGAGAGAGAGAGGGGGGGGGGGTATGGAAGGCGTACATGTACCTTTAACATTAATTAGCATCGTGTGGCGGAAGAAGACTGGACCTATTCTTGTTAGGTAGCGGAATGCATGTGGGTTGAATGTGGGATCTAATAACCAGCCAGTTCTACAAATAGATTCAACTGGAGTTAAACTGAGCGTCTATATGCATACTGGTTTAATTAGTGAAGTTTACTATCGCAATTACTGAATGTCCAGCGGTCTATTACACGTCTGATGCCTCTTCAGAATGAGTTTAGCAAAATGGATGTGGTGCAACAACATGGCGAAGCTATGTTTATGGTTTTGTGACTGAAATTGTTATTGGCTGAGGTAGGTAAAGGATATTAATATACATAAAAGTAACAGAGAAATCTCTAATAGCAAGGCGTGCAATCAGCAAACCCCAACTTCAATTACTTTTAGTTCGGTGTTATTTCCGCCTCAGTGTGTCACGGGTTCTAATATTGTGAAAATCTTACTGCTACTTACTAAATATATAAGGGATTTACTTGAATTTAAAATTCATTAAAATAAATATATTTTGTTATTATTATTATTATTATTATTATTATTATTATTATTATTATTATTATTATTATTATTATTATTAGAGAAAGTCGGTGAGCTTCCCAACACAGCAAAAAAAAAAAAAAACCAATACATAATAACCAACTGGTGTCATCCTCAGATAAGCTTACACATAAGCTTCGAGGATGAAAGCAGAGAAATTATTCTCATCCAAGATGTACCATATGTAACCGAATACATGTAATTTACGTATCACATGAAAACCAATGTATGTAATGATGTATGTATTATATGTAAACAAATGCATGTAATGTAAGTATCATATGTAAACAAATGTAAGTAATGTACCATATGTAATCAAATGTATGTAATAACTGTAACAAAAGTATGCAATGTAGAGTGATTATATCCATTGATATTGTATATATAGAGTGTAAAATTGCAAAGAAACATCTGTAATAATCATCATTATGAATATTATAATAATATACGTTGTAAACAGTTATTGTTATTATTATTATTTTAAAAAACTTTATGTAAAAGTATTTGTTATGCATAATTGTGTTCATATAATGTATGTAATTTATCTGAGAAATAATAAAATGTTTTAAAAAAAATTATTATAAGAGATACCTCCAGAGAGTCAGGAACTTATAGAGGAAGGCCACATACTACACCCACCAGCTATCATACTTATTCTTGAATTCATTCACACTGCTTGCACTCACAACATCCAGTGGCAATCCATTCCAATCACTCACCACCCTCTGAGAGAAAATCTAGCCCTCACCCTCCCCCACTTCTTAGCGGCCTTCATTCTTAGTTTCGAAGGATGCCCTCTTGTCCTTTCCTCACCTTCCATAAATTGAAAAATTCCATCAATTGAAATCCTGTATGATCCTTTCAGAAGTCTGTAAGTCTCAATCATATCACCCCTCTTTCTCCTGTTTGCTAGTGTCTGCAGTCTACAAATTCTAAATCTCTCTTCGCAAACAATATTCCACAATCCTGTTATCATTTTAACACTCTGCTTTGTATTCTCTCAAATATATCAGAATCACAACGGAAACCAGCAGATTTCAGCATTGCAATTATCGTTTGAGTTGTTTTTGCAATCTTGGCCAAATGGCCCCTGAAATTCAACCTCCTCTCTATTAACACTCCAAGATCTCTAGCCTCATCAGTTTCTTATAGCCTCATCCCACCAATATAATACGACATTTGGGTATCTAATCATGCCAAAGTGAATGCCTTTACCTTTACTGACATTGAACTGACATCCAGTTTGATTGATCAAGAATTTTTTTTTTTCAAAGGAGAATTCGCTGTCACTTCGTCGGCCTGGTTGGCCAATTGGTTACCGTATCCTTTCTCCAAACAACAACTGAGGGTTAAAATCCTACAGTGGGCATAAATGTTTGTGATTGTCTTTAGATGGGAGATGAATTTCAACCCTTAGTGTGAGGCCACTACCCCTTTTAGTGGACATGAAGAGGCGTAAAAAATTTCCGTATTTGATCTCTGGAGCCATTAACCATCAATGCCGGCATGGTTGGCTGAGTGGTTAGTGTATCTGCTTTCCAGCCAAAAGGCTGCGGGTTCGAATCCCACCTTGGACATGGATGTTTGTGTTTGTCTGTGAAATTACTAGTGGTAGTGGGCGTTAGATGGCGTTGTAGTAGTTGGTGGATTGAGTGGTTGAGGTAGTAATAATAATAAGAAAACCTAGGCCATTTAGCTTGAAAGTCGAACTGGGAAATCAAGTATTGGATCTTAGATTTATCATCAGTACATTATAAAAATTTCTTATCTAATTAATATTATTTTAAAGATGGTAAATCGTTGAAGCCTTACAGCAGAAAAGAATTTTTCTGCTGTAAGGCTTCAACTTTAAGGAAACCAACAACGCTACAAAAGCACACTCAAGGCACATTCAATACAGCTGCTTACAGAGTTGGTTCTATACAAATGGCTTGCAAATTAAATTCTCTAAAGGGAATCTTTCCGTTATGTTTTAGCCTAACTTCGTTTGTGTACCGCATTGAGTAGTAAAGGAAAAAATAAACACCGATCGATGCCAACCTTCTTATGTATCAAGGAAGAAGTAGATTGCTTTTCTACTGTCTTGTGAAATATCACGTTCGCTAACCAAGGTGTTCTTGTCTGAGGACGAAATACCAAAAAAAAAAGTAAAACTACCTCCTTCTACTCATATTAAACTTTCATAAAGAACGCGAGGAAATTTGTACACTTACGTCACTCGTATGATGGAGAAGTCAAAACATAAGAGATCCAGCCTAGTATTAAACAAAAAAAGTTAAATTCACTCGAGTAAAAACTTTTATCTAAGGCGAAGTGAGATGCGCAAATAATACTTCTTGGAGATGCACTGAAGCCTTTATTAAAATTGAAGGAAGGCTTCGTTTTAAACAGCTTCTTCTTTCCCGGTGTTTATTCATCAAAACATAAAAAACGGTATACGTGGAAAGAACGAAAATGTTGTAAATACTTAATAAAGTCAGGCGAAGATTATCTATGAAAGTCAGATACTATTACAGCACATAAATAAATATCAGAAAAAGTGTACAGTTGCTTTTACCGGTTTACTTGTCGGCATTATATATATATATATATATATATATATATATATATATATATATATATATATATATATATATATATATATATATATATTTTTTTTTTATTTATTTACAAAACATATTTCACTAATTTAATATTTATATAATTTTAGTGTAAGCAATGTTGTCTTATATTAGTATTCATATATTTAACTCAAAGAACCCTGGAAAGATTAAAGAAAAGTAAAAGATAATATTTTAAACTATCTAATGCACTCTAGCTGAAGCAAAAATCTGAAATATCTGAGTCGCATACATTTCGGTACAATATTTATCGTTGGTGATTATAAAAATCTGCTCAAGTTATTTTGGATAACACTTTATAGTTAGAGGAAATCGATATATAAATTAACTTGGTATGCTTGAATCCCTTCCATAGCAGTTAAGAAAGCTATAAAATTTGAAGGGATATCCATCTATCTTATCTTTCTTTTGCTAAAGAATAGAAATGGTACGTATATTTCTTTTAAATTTTAAAATATTAAAACTCTAAATAATATAATACGAAGCGTTTTAATAGCACTGTATGTAGATTATACAAATGACATCAAACGTATTATGTTTTCCTAATTAAACTAATAAATTTATATAAAATTACATTTATAATTCAAAATTTAAAATTTAAAATTTAAAATTTTAGATTGAATACATGTATTTTATGAATTATACTAATGCAATTTTTAAACACCATTTTAAAACTTCATTATTAAAAATATAAATGATTTCAACAGCTTTACATGTAATTTATTAGAAATACTAATCATCACAGTCTTTCTAAGTTTAGACTTTATTATCGTTGAGTGGAGCCAACGCTGAGATGGACGGTCTTTCAGCCACTATTTATCGTTGAGTGGAGCCAACGCTGAGATGGACGGTCTAATCTAATATATATATATATATATATATATATATATATATATATGTATATATATATATATACTATTTATACTATTCAGTGGTCTAGGGATCGTCTTAATTTTTAGAGATTGGCTTTACTTACGTATCACCAGTCGTGACTCTTCTTCTCATTCCTTTGATCTTCACAACATAACTGACTTTTCCACTGATTCATCAGCTCGCATAACATAATATATGTCCAAAGTACATCAAAAGTTCGCTTTCTGTTTTTCTTCTTAATAAACCAGTTTTCACATCTATACATCACTAGAAATGGATTATCCCAGTCTAATATAATGAAATTGGTTATAATCTATTTACACCAGTGTAATATAATTAGACTGGTGTAATGTAAATTTCTAACATTTGGGACGTGGTTTCTGAATATTATATTAACCTAATATTTCAAACAAATCTCTGAACGTAATTGCACTAATTAATTTTACTAAATAGGTTACATCAATCTAATATATTTCTTTGCGTTTTCATTGAGTATAGAGATAGGACTTTTAGTGCAAACATCGGTTTTTTTTTTGTTTTTTTAAACCCTTTTCTTCAGAATACGCTAATGTTCAGGAATCAACACCAGTTATCAGATAGATTTTATAATTCATTTCTTTGATTGGAGGAGGGGTGAATTTACACTCATTGCACCACAAGCATAGCATCCAACAGCGGAAACTTTCCAGAGAAAAATTAACAAAACTCGTCAATTCCACGTGAACTAGTTAGAAAGTTGCTTCGCAAGATTTATATACAGCACTCTCTACTTACAAAAGCAAGAAAAAGATAAAAAAAAAAAGAATAGGAAAGTGACAGACATCCTCTCTCTTCTACGCAGCTGGATCCGTTGGAGTGGTCGGAACGCTAAAAAAAAAAAAAAAAAAAAAAAAACCTACGAACGAAGTGTAAATCTGGTATCGGAGAAAGAACACATGTGCGCGAGTTTTGTGACATCTCTCGTGCAAGTTTTATTACTGCTTAAGTTCCGTCAGCTCGAGCTCCATTAGCTACACGACATCCTGATAAATTCTGTCTGACACAGGGAGCACTTGGAATAATGCATTAACCAAGGGAATGTCCGGCGTTCGTTACGAATGACGAGCGTTTGTTTGGTATTTAGGAAACTCAGATGACTTCGATTTGTCACGTCACGCAAAACTTTACAGAATCTTGGCAATGTCCTTCGAGTACGAAACAGAATCACGGGAAAAAAGCAGCAACTTGGACAAGTAAGTCGATCCACATTGCAATGATTTAGATGTAAGCGTTTTGTCTTTTATTTCCATCGTTAATTCATCTTAATATCCACCTCAATGTAGCCTTATGCCGTTCTTAATCTGGAGAAAGGGGTCAGTTGGTCCAGCATAATACCAAAGACCACTAATAATTATCCTTTTGCGACTGATACTTTCTTTTGTTTTTAGTTAGACATTTTCAGCCATTTCCATTATTCATTTCAAGCCAAGTACAGTTGACCCTTGAATGTTCTTGAACTGCGTGATTCCACGGATACGCGATTATTTTTTGAATAATTATATTGGAAAATTTTTTGGGGATTTGCGACAATTTAAGAAAATTCGCAGACGAACTGCGTAGCGTAGAAATATCGAAAAAATTAAGAAAGATATGTCACAAATGCATAAATGTATGTAGACGCTAGTCTGTTTTATCATTTATAAAGTTTATCTATTATAAAAAGTTCGAATTTATCAAAACGTACTCACTTAAACACACACCGTGTATGGTCATTTGCAGTCTACAGAAATGTAAACAAACGTAAAGGTACAGTATTGAATTATAACTGCATAAAATTAACCGTTATTAATTAGTTAACCTAATTAATTAGCATAAAAGTTTACAATGATTCATTCATTAGTGTATAGGCTTGGCTACCGCGAAACCTAGCCTAGTCTAGGCTTCATTGTACTAGGCTACCACAAAGCAATCGCATGCTACTTCTTCGTTATCAATGCATGAAGCGTTATACCTGTAAATAAATATGAATTTCTTTATCATATTATCATTTCAATAGTCTTTTGTATCATATAAGACAATATTGATATAGTTACTGACAGACATACGATTCATCTTGTAAATAGACGAGGTAAACTTACGGTATCGATAAATACAGTACAGTACTGTACTGTAAATGTATTTTATCGTCCTTATGATTTTCTTAATAAGATTTTCTTTTCTCTGGCTTACTTTATTGTAAGAATATAACATATACATGCACGCATACCATATAAAATATGTGTTAATTGATTGTTTATGTTATCGTTAAGGCTTTCAGTCAACAGTAGGTTATTAATAGCTAAGTTTTTGGGTAGTCAAAAGTTATACGCGGATTTTCGAACAACGCGGGGGGGTCGGTGCCCCCAACCTCCGCGTTGTTCAAGGGTCGACTGTAATTTAATTAAGCGATTCGATAAAGACCACCAACAAAAAAACTTCTGATAATTTTGATTTCTGATTAATTGACTTGTGATTTAGTTAATCTAATTGGCTTGGTTGTTGAAGATTTTGGGGGATTATATCTACTAATTCGGCCTATTTTAAGTAGCTTTGAATGTTATGTATTAGAGAGTTACTCGCGGAACACTAACTTTCATCAAAATAAACAAGGGATAATATCATCGCTGATGTTAGGCTTAACTTGCAGTTAATGCCATGTAAATTTACAACCTGTTTAGGTTTAAATAATTATCGATGATTAAGAAGAAGTCGAGTGTATGAGAATTTTTCTACGTGTTATTCTGCATACATTCATCCCTAAAATTTAAATTTTGTTTAGTTATAACTCTCTGTAGTGTAATAAGAGAATGCTATGCTAACTATTTACCAGTTAGTATCATCGATAAACAGTTCCTTCCTCTGTTTTTTTCTCTTAATATTCATAACGAGTTAAAAAATTTATATGAGTGTTGTCTTCATTTGAAATACAAAAATTTTATTAGTGTTTTCAAACTTATATATTTCCTTTAACTCTCGGATCTTAATTTATTTTATTAATATTTTTTTTCTTTTCTTTCAAATTCATTGAGATGGCGTATTATCGTGCAAATATATTGGAGTTTCATCCTTATTCGTGATAGACGATATTTCTGCAGCAAACAGCTATATTTCTGTCTATATAAATGAAATCATTTTGTTTGCCTTTCAAAGACGGATGTAGTGTTGTGTTTCATGTTTCCATGGAAACAGTCATCTTCCATATGCGTGTATTAGGTGACTGAAGAACCAGCGTTTCCAAATAACAGACTAACAGAAGACATCAGATATACACCAGAAAAACGTAATAATGTTAAGAAATTGATGACGTTCGAATACACTAAGCGCGCGCGCGCAGATGCTCTAGTGTAATACTAATTATTTGATCTCTGTATTTTCGTAATTAGTTAACATATACATGGCTTTATTTCCTATTGAACTCACGCGCCTTCGGCATATCCTTCTAATGTAAGTTTCATATTTTATAGAATTAACAAATTTCGGTGATTTGCTTAAAGGGATATTAAGATATTGATGACATAGGCGAGTCGAATAACAAAGTTGGAGATGAAATCCTCGTGCGGTAATAAATATTCATTAATATGACGTTGGAATAAAGGAGAGAATCGATACACATAATAATAACGACTACTTATTAATAATGCAATGAACGCAATTAAATTAATTAATTGCTGTGCTGTCTAATGATTGATTAGATTACGGATAATGAATCTTCGCCTTAAGAGAAGAGGATCGAGAAATTGTCTACGGTTGTCGTTGATCTTCGATGAATGATATTTTAATCATTAATGCAATGAATTTTTTTTACGGTCGAGAAAAAAAAAAACGTGATAAAGCCTTTAAACTAAATTCATTTTAGGTGTTCCATTTATAAGGGTTATTAATAATCGACTGTTAAAAGCTCTAACATCCGGGTCTTCTCTATGGATAAATTGCCAGCCTCTGACTACAGCCTTCTAACAGGAGCTAAGAACTAGGAGATGATCTTGTCAACCAGTATTTGTCGGTGACGTCATTGGCTTATTGATGATATGTGAAAAGGTCACGGAATAGATGCATTAAACATGAAGAAGGGGTACAGATAAGGATGGGAGGGAATTCAGAGAGAGATAATGACGTCTTCGAGAAAATAAAGAGCCTTCTTGAGGGGCTTGAATCCGAGAATTGAATAAATTACTGGACTAACTCAAATCATTCGCAATGTCGGCTTAAAGAATTTATTGAACATCCCATTTCTTAGCAGCAGAAATATACGAAGGGCAGTTGATATCTGTTTAAGTAACTGTTTTCACTTACAAGGCTGTTTTGCCAGTACATATTTCCATCTCGATGTTCATATGATGTGATGGATGCAAAAACTTTGAAGACAGTGATAGATGATCGATTAAAACCACTTTTAAAACTATATTTCAATTCGATCATAAAATAATAATACATTATAATGGAGGATATTATAGATCCAACCATATTTTATAGTCAAATATAGCAGGAAACTCAAAGTTCCGAAATTTATCAGAGCTCACGAGAATATAACCTTCTGCATCGGATTTTGCTTTGGTTTGCACTCCTTAAACAACAAAAGCTTTGCCCGGGGGGGGTGTATGTTCGCTTTTGTTATTACTGTTTAAATTGGGTTTCATTGGCCTGAGAACTGTTTAGGATCGATGGTTCTCTGATGAGAACCAACCGTTCGAAATCAAAAGAAACCTGGCAGAATTAAAAGGAGAGCCACCAAAGCAACTCTAATGCAGAAGGTTATATTATCATGCACTGCATGATAAATTTCAAAATATTTTAGACTTTTTATATTTTGCTATAAAATATGAGTGTATTTATAATATTATAAAAAAGTTTAAAATTGTTCAAAATTAAAAGGAATTAATTATATAATTTAGTAATTAATTATGCACCTAGTAAAAGTTCACTTACAATGTATATAACTTTTGAACAATGTTAGTTTTCTTTTTTTTTTTGATTGGGGATGGTGGAAAATCGACCAAGAGATGCGGTGATTGATTTTATATGAGATGCCCATATAGGGTAACGGATGGCAATGTTGAATCAATGAAGTTTAACTGAGGTCGGCTGTTGCTGTTATCCTGGGTAAATGAGTTCGCTCTCTTAGGTTTTGCCCTAAGAGAGCACTTTGAGTCTCCGGGGAAAGTGTTCTCCGGCACGGCCCGCTGAGGGGTACTTGCCGGTGAATTATTTTCCTCGGAATATGAGCGGTTCTGCTCAGTGGTCGGGGAGCCCGTCACTGAGTGGAACCAACGCTGAGATAAGGACGGTCTTTCGCCCACTATGGAGTGGCCTAGAGATCGTCCGATTTTTTGAGAGTTTTCACCTTTACTTAAACAGTCGGTTATTGATTAATACCCTTGGTGGGTAATGAATGGCAATGCTGTAGCCAATGAAGTTTTAACCGAGGCTCGGCTATTGCTGTTACTCTCCTGCCATGATCAGAGCTTTAATAGCTCAATAACACCTTATCCTTACACTGTTTTCTACAGATAACAGGGAAGACGAAAAGCATTCTTGCTTCGCCCCTTTAAGTCAGTCCTGATAAGGATAAGATTTTTTTTCGTGCAGGCTTTGCCATGCGGTTACATCGGTGTAAACAAAATGTATGAGATGTTTTTTCTTCTGCTTGATTATTTTAAACTTTTAAGTTTCTGTATTAGGTATAAGATATGGAATTGATACATAATATCCTATATTTTAACATATTACTTATGCCAAATTTTAAGCTTTTGGCTGTATATGTTAGTAATAAACACTAGCAATAATTCTATTTAGATGATATTCAGTACTACTTCAAAAATTCCAAACATTTTCTCTTAGAAAGCACTAAGATTCCGGAAAAAAAAAAATAAAGATAATTCTTCATAAATAAATAAAAAAGCGAATTTTTCTTCAAAAGCAACTATCTCAGAAAGTTGAATAAAATTCAGTTGCTTAGAAACACGCACGTTCTTTAGTGTAGTTTTCTATTACACCACCAAGCTTAACATTCTTTAACTTCCGTCTGGATGCGCAGCGAGGAGCTAATTTCACGCTTCAACTGCGCAATGATGAAAGCCAATTGTTGTTGACGGCAAACAACTGTACTTACATACTTACAAGAAAAGGCTCGCACATACAAGTTTCTCTATTAAAACTCACCTCAACACCCCAACACTTAATTACCTGGACGTTATGTTCTCCTTATTCAAGAAAATATTTTGTTTTTTAATTCTTTCTTTTGAAAGACAGCGTTCTTCTTGGTAGCAGTTATTTTAGTTGTTTTTGCTGGTGTTACTTCTTCCTAGATATATTTGCAGAATTTTAACACTGAGCTAAGAAACACTGTTGAACATTTACTACGACCTCAGTTCAACATTTACACTGTTGAACTGAGGTCGTAGTTGATGCCCCTCCTCTCTGTTTCTTGTTTGAGTACAAGGCATTATATTCAATGATTATTTCAGGCTGTTTATCAGTATCTAACTGTTCAATGCAAGGTAAAGGTGGCCATAAAATAACTTTCCCTCTTTGGAAGCATCTGTAGCTAAAACCAATAAACGGAATGAGGCCAAATTTTACATTGAGACTTTTGAAGGCATGGGGAGATGATTTCCGCGAAAACAAAAATTTAGTACCAAAAGTCGTCGGTAGGGGAAATTTTGGTGCTGGAGGAGCCGAACACAAGCGGATAATTACATTAAAGGCAGATAAAATGGAATAATAACATTTCGACGGTGTAAGCGACAGCCGCGTCACTTATTCCAGCTGGATATGTGGCGCGTTACAATGATAATAATAATAATAATAATAATTAAACTTAAACAACAACTTGCGAGAGACACAGAAATTAATGTAGTGATTGAACTCAAAGGAAATAATGTTTTAATAATCAGAATCAGGGTCCCCTGGACCACATACACGATTTTCAATGTGTCGAACTTTCTTGTGTACAACAAATTGCATCCGGTGTGCGAAATGCTCTACAGCTGAGCGTAAGGAGTCGGATTGGATGCTCATAACAGACAAGCAAGTTGGGAACGGCCAAAAGGACGCATGTTGAGCATAATTCGTCATTCATTCGAATAACTGTCTGAACGTTCCCAATCCCTTTTGAAGTGGAATTGGAGGTGTGCTCTCATGTACGCACAGTAAAATTTGCATAATCCTTTTTACCTACGTTTACTGCAAATATCTGACTGCTTTCGGCTCGGCCAGCGCCAAAATTTCCACTATCGGCGTCTTTTGGTACTAAATATTTTTTCCGCGGAATTCATCTCCCCATGCCTTTGAAAGTCTCAGTATAAAATGCGGTCTCATTCCGTGTATTAATTTTAGCTACAGATACCTCCAAAGAGGGAAAGTTAATTTATGGCCACCCTGTATATAAAACAGAATGAGATTAATTAACTGGATGTAGCGAAATTCCTTAGACAAAGCAAAGATTAAAATTACTAACCTATTTTTTATCATATGCATTATTTACTGTCCAAAAGGACAGCGTTTTGAACGGTCTTGTTCCGCCTATAACATTGCGTTAAAATCGTCTTAACACTAAAGGTAAATATTTAAGATTTTGTGCTTATTTTTTTTACTTTTTTTTCTTAGATTTATATATCATGTATAGGGCATTTAAGTCAAGGAGATCGTATAACTGATAACCATCAATTTCATAATAGAAAGTGATGGTTATCAGTAAGAAAATTTTTATATTTAACGTAATTTGTGATGTTTCATTTCTTCTGTTTGTTTTTTTGTCATTCTGTGGCTTAAAAAGAGGACGTACGAATGAATTGGATCTGCTGAATCAAAAGTAGAACGTGACCTCCTCTGAGATGTCTTGGGATGTTTAAGATCCAGTCTGTGTGCGGTTTCGATAAAGTTGTTTGTCCAAGCCTATCTAAGGAATTTTTGGAAACTTACTCGTTATGCTAGTGACTGTTTTTTTTTTATTTATTTAGCCCGAGGTCTTTCCTCTTGAAGTCAGTGCGAGGAAGAAACTCCGTTTATGTGTGTGTCTCTGTGATGTAAATGCTGCGAGGCGCGCCTGTCGTGTGATGACACATATCATCAAGACCTCTTTAGGTAAGAAGCGTGAGTTCCTAAAGAGCACGTTCTGATTGACGTTACTTCTACGGAGTATGTTTGAAGACAAAATAAGAAAGCGTTCCTTCGTCTTGCTGGTTTTGCTTGACGGACGGTTGAGGACTTGAACAGCTGCCGAAAAAAACGGAAATACTGAAGAACTGTTGACACTTACTGAAAGGTGATCCTTTAGGCATCGTCTCAGTTAGCACTACTCGCAGTTCGCGCACAACTAGTAGGATATCAAGTTACATAAATGTACAATTCAGCCGTTGTAACTAATGCCATTTCTAAGCTGATCGACTTAATCTTATGGGTCTGTGTTTTGTTTTATTGTGCATTATTTTCTTAAAAATGTTATTGTTGCTTTATTTCAGGTAAGATTCGGTGACTTTTATGTGTTATGGTGAAACAAACAAACAAACAAAAAAATAGGATACTAAAACAATCTCCAACATTCTGAAATTTCTAGAAGAATTAAAACTAAAAATAGAAAACAATAAATTTCTGTCAACTGAGCTTTCCATGATCGAGAATTTACACTAAATTGGCCAAAGCATTTGAATACCTTACGTGCCATCCAAATTTCGGATCCTAACACATGCAAATAATATTCAGCAAGTGTCTGCATAAGTCTGGTAATAAAAAGTAAGATGTAGTTCATGTTTTGCACCGTACTCGATGTCGATATGTGGCATTCAACTGAACGGACGGACTTCCAATGTGGGATGATAGTTGGCTGTCACATCAGTGGTCTTTCTGTCATTGACATTGCTGCCCGTCTCAGTATACCGAAATCCACGGTTGCTTATGTCATTCGTAGATGGAAAGTTGACGATGCTACCCTCGTAAGGAATACCCCCCCCTGGGAGGCTAACGACACTCATTGACCGAGATCGACGAGCTCTGTCTAGGAATGTTCGAGCATTCCCACGTCATCAGCGAATGACCTCGTAGTCAACCTGGAAAATCTGCCGGGACATCTTTCAGCACTAGGATTGTCAGCAGAGAGTTGCATGCCTTAGGTTACGACGGCAGAACTGCTACATACAAGCCACACATTACACCCGCCTTCAACGCCAAACGACGTTTGGACTGGTGTCTTTTTGACACCGTTCCTGGACCGTAGATGATCAGAAAAGGGTTCTGTGGAGTGACAAATCACGCTTCCGAAGGTTTCACTCTGATGGTCGTGTTAGGATCTGGAGATTATCCGGGGAACAGGACTACCTCATTTCAAATGTTAAGTTTTGTGGAGGCTTGGTAATGATATGGGGGTGTTTCGGTTGCATGGGACTTGATCCATTGGTGGACGTATCCAAAACATCTGATGGTTATCTGGACAACTTCAGGCTTCGGACGTTGTGGAAATACTTCGGCAGTGACCCTTGCATCTTTTAGCACGACAATGCCATACTGCACTGCGTGTCCGAGACTGCTTTCCACAAAAGAACGTTGAAGTGTTGGACTGGCCAGCTCAGAATCCAGACCTAAATCTCATCGAACATCTTTGGGACCAAACGCTGATTTCGCTTCTGACCACAGCGGCATTCATCAGGAATGGGGATAGCGTTACACGAGGAATGGAAGAATATTCCTGTTGTGATGTATCAGCAATTGGTTGAAAGCCTGCCTCGAATGGTAGTTGCTGTCATTCAGGCAAAAACGTGGTCCCACTCGGTACTAAAAATTTAATTAAAACGCATTTTTTTTACCACAACTAGGTGTCCAAATACTTAGTATAAAACGTATGTGTGTGCGCGCGCGCGAATACAAAACTGTTACTCGCCATCTATGAGTCATTATGTGAACAGATTCCTATTTGGATAAGTGAGGGGGGGGGGGTTGCTCTTAGGATGATGGGTAAAAGGATGATCACTAACATGCACCTCCTCCCAGCGTCTTAATGTTTCGGATTTCATAAATGTGCCATTTTGATCCTCTATAAACTTTTGCCTGTGGTTATCCTATCATTCATTTTTTCATACAGAAGGAATCGACAGTATTTCGGAAGCGAGAATCTTATTTGGATATCACCTGGGCAGAGTGTCTTTACATTGACAGCAATTAATTATTCGCAAACCAAACACACACGCATGCGCACTGCATGCCATGAAATTTTACAGAACTGTAGTCCCGTATACATACAGAACGTGGACTATGGATATCTGCCTCCAATGGAGCCACGAATCTTACTGGATGGTCAGGCAGCCTGATAAATGCATTTTCTGGGTAGGGAGGTCGTAGATGTATGAAATCGTTCTGGTTTTGAACAGCTGAGGTAGTCTGATAGCTATGACTAATGTAAGCAACCTAACAACAATAAACATTTGAACGCAACAATGAGACACTAGTAACAATCAACATTAAAATATCTTTATATTCGCTGCAGAATATATTAAACACATTGTGACGTCATAAAATAACATGGTGGAAGGCGTCAGCAACCAGAGCTGCGTCACCATGTTACCAAAAATTTTCCCAAATACATTAAAGATTCATAGTCCACTCTTTTATTCTAAATTGTTCGTTACGATATGCCAAATAAAAAAAAAAATGTTCGCCAAGATTTTTCGAATTATCATCGTATTATCGCATTTCTGCGTATCGGTTTCTTAATCAGATTATGTTTACTACCCAAATTTTCTCTACGATTTTTTTAATGACGTCTGAGTGATAGATTGCACTTCCCACCACTAAACCGGCTTAACGTGAACCAGATGAATTTAATCCTAACATTTACCAACGCAATAAGGAAGAGATATTCGACTTCACCTCTTTCAGCACCACTTAGCACCAACTTGACGTAGAGTTTAATCTTCAGTTCTCCATCAGAGTCTCTTAACTGCATCTGCTCCCTCGTGAGTTAGAGTGTTAAGTCGCAGCACGTGCAGACAAATTACCCGATGATGGAAGGGAAAAAAAAAAAAAGGTGCACACGGACTAGTCTAAAGATCGATCGGGATGAACACTGACGCTTGTGTAGTTTAGTGGAGCAGTATTACGGAAACTTTAATGGGGAGGGGGGGTGTCAAAGAGAAAATTTAGGGATCTACAGAGATTTTAAGGATCATCAGAAAAAATATAACACGTTAATGATTTTAAAAAAATCTCAAGCCTCTTGAGGGACAACTAAAGTGTACGGAAGATGCAAAATGGTTCTCTTCTCATCTCTGGCAAGATTTGAAGAACCGCATGTCCGTGTAGAGTTGGTTAATGACCACATCGCTTAAAAAAAATCGCCATCAGCAGCTTCTCTTCATGAAAACTTTGGCTAAACATAGCAAAGAAAGACTGCCCCCTAGCGGCAGTTTCTCTCTTCCTCCAGCTGTGTCTACACACCTCTATGCTTTGCGATAAGAGAGATACCTATAAATCTTCCTACGCTATCCCCGTCTTTGGTTTTGTCACGCTTACTCTTATCTCTTGAAGGGAATTTAGCCTTCCCTGTTTATTCTTCACTCGTTCGGAATGGAAGGATAAAGTAAACGTAGAGACAGGATATGTTTCACAAGATTTCGAGTATCAACAAACACATGGAAACCCTTCTTTGTTCGTCGCCTTCTTGAAAAATAATAGTTGCAGTGAAAGAAGCGTGTCGAGATTGAACGGGCTGATGACAGCGTGTTTTGTAATGAATAACCAAGTGCGGGTGTGCTTAATGGATCGTGCAATGAAATAAAAGATAAGGTCTTAAAATTCAAGAGCCAGACCATTTTTTTTATTTCCTCTCTGCAAAAAAAATAATAAAAAAGGAGTGAAAGAATATAGCAGGTCTCGTCATACCTTCAGAAGCGTCCGTAAGTTCAGTTGATAATCACAATGCTCTTTTCTTTAGAAAAAAACTGGGTTCAAATCCCGTCTGAGACGCGAAAAAACCTTCGATAGGACTTTTCATCTGAAGGTGAGTTAGTCAGCTCAAATTGACTCAATAACGGTGCATATCTATAGACAAGGGAAACACGTTCTTAACCTATAATTCTAATTTTGTGATTAAAAACTTCTTGAAGGTTGGCATTTCTACCAGATAGTTTGTGATTTATGGTCGTATCAGACTGTCCAATGCGTCAATGAGGAAAGTGTGGCCTTTGAAAGCCTCGACAAGCATTGCTGTTTTTGCTCGGTAATGATGTGTCTTTAGTTGTGAGTGCAGTAAGCATGATGGCTCTACTATGTTATCCCTGATATGACATCGTGTTTAGCTGCTGTTGATGATCCCATGATAAATCTGCTTCTTTCCTAATTCCCTACGAACACGTTCATTCAGAAGCTTCTTATGTGCATAGTCTCTGATGGGAATACTTGCAGTAATGGCATTAAAAGGAGGCTATGAGAAGAGATAATAATAATAATAATCCTATTGAGGAAAGTTTTCTTGATTTAATACAGAGAGAGACGGAAGCTTGGAAATACTTTATTTATATTAATAATAAAATATTTAATTTTGATAAAGGGATAGCGATTTCTTTCTCTGAATTTACTGAGACAGCAACGAAATATTACAAATTTTATTCTAGCAACAAAATAATGATTTTCACTCAAAATTAATTTTTGTTAACTACATGACGTTAATTATAAACATAATTTATTATTTATACTAATATTTAATATTTTCTTAGATATTCAATAATAACAGTAAAGATTACTTAGAATCCATAATATTTTTAATACGCTGATATTATAAAAGATAAATTATATGCTTTGCTGAAATGTTTCCATTTGGTTATACTGTAAATTAAAGGTACCGAGAAATTAAATTAATATACTTGATGTAATCCTTTATTCAAGTGTAACCAAACAAAGTTTGCGTCTGAAGTATTTTCAGGACTGGGTCAACCCTTGAAAAAGGTGGTATCATTTCACATAACTTGCGTTAGTATTATGTTATGTTATATTATGCTTAGCATTATACATGTCCAAAAGGAGATGCGCTTTACATTATGGGATACTAAGGCAAGTGATGAGAACTCGGTTCAACTTTACCACGAGTTGCCCCAGCCCTGAAAATACTTTACGCGCAAACTTTGTTTGCTTATACTGTACTTGGATAAATGATTGAACCAAGCAGTGGCTTGAAATCGTGGGGGTGAAGAAACTTTCGAAATATACGTACACATTGTAAGTACAGTGTCGTGTTCGATGAAATATCAAAATTATGGTAAAAATTAAAAAAAAAAAAATTAAATATGAAAAAAGATTGTTTATTATCGATAAAATTATACACTCTGGTATAATTCAGAATTACTTAAAAATAAAATCCATTCCTTTAATTGTAATTAAAGGAATGGATTTACAATTTTTGGATATTACAATTAAATCCTTTAATTTTAATGTCCAAATATTTAAAGAGACGGAGTATAAGCACTACGAACACTCTACTACTGGCGCAAACTGCATATAAACAACAGTGGAACTGTGTGCCAGACAGTGCCACATTACGCTAATAGCTCGCATCTCACTATGACGTGCATGTGCTTGCGCGTGTAGCAATATGACACTGTGGAAAACACAGTGCTGCTAGCGTCCTTCGCCCTCCTAAGTGCTACAAGATGGATTTTTATTATTTTTATACAAAATAAGAGAAGTGTGTAGAATTGTTGATGATAAAATTAAATATTACAAGCAAATATAAATAAATTAATAAATATACTTAAATTTCGAGAAAAATTGGGGGTGCTACAGTTTCGCAGTGCCTATGCTCAAACTGCATCTGAAACCAAGTATATAATTGAGTGATATCTTTAATTTATAATATAACAGGTAGAAAAACTTTCAATAACCATCTATCTCTATTCAGAGTATTATAATAATATACGACACCTTTTAACAACTCATATAGAAAAATATTATATAATATAATATAATATAAAATATAATATATAATCAATCGACCGTGAGATGCGGTGATTGATTCATTCAATCCAATACCCTTGGAGGGTAATGGATAGCAATGCTGTAGCTAATGAAGCTCTAACTGAGGCTCGGCTATTGCTGTTACCCTCCTGCCATGATCAGAGCTTTAATAATAGCTCAATAACCTTATCCCTACACTGTCCGCTACAGATAACGGGGAAGATGAAAAGCATTTTTGCTTCGCCCCTTTAAGCCAGTCCTTATAAGGATAAGGAAATATAATATAATAATATAATACAACATATAATATAATAATATCTCTAATTCAGAGTATTATAATAATATAATAGTATATGACACCTTTTGACAACTTGCATATATATATATATATAGGGAAGAATAATCAATCGACCGTGAGATGCGGTGATTGATTCATTCAATCCAATACCTTTGGAGGGTAATGGATGGAAATGCTGTAGCCAATGAAGTTCTAACTGAGGCTCGGCTATTGCTGTTACCCTCTTGCCATGATCAGAGCTTTAATTGCTCAATAACACCTTATCCCTACACTGTCCTCTACAGATAACGGGGAAGATGAAAAGCATTCTTGCTTCGCCCCTTTAAGCCAGTCCTTATAAGGATATATATACACTTTCTTGGGTTGTAGTCAGTTAAATTTATATATATATATGTTTAAAAGGAGTGCTATATTTAAAATTTATATTTAAATATTAAAATTAAAGCTTATATTTAAATGTTTAAAAGGAGTGCTATCGGAGAGCTCCTGAGAGATTTGTGTTTTTTGTTGATTTATTGGTGTTTTGGATTCAATTTAATGGACTTAAGTGTTTAATTTTGGTATATTATTTAGAGCTTTATTAACGTGGTTAGTGTACTAAAGTGTTTTATAACATAATCTATGTCGGAAGTCGCCGCTAGATGAATTCGTAATGAGTAGTGTTCGTGCAAGCTCCAGATAAGATAAGTATCATTTTCAGTTATCGATACAAATTACTTAATATTGTGTAGTTTTGTTTTGTTTGCCTTGCGTATTTTACTGCGTCTATTTTTGGTGTGTTATAACGTTTAATTTGACAAAACACGTTACAGATAAATATGGCACCTGTGCGTAGGAAAATGGCGGCCAGTAATGAAGGTTCGCCATCGTTATCAAAGAACGGTAGCATAAAAGAAATGAGTCAGTGTACTAGCTGTGAAATGTACGCTTTGCGGAGTGCGGTCGGAGTGTGGTTAGATGATGATAAAGGTTTGAATGTGTGTAGAAAATGTAGGGAGAATGCGGAATTGAAGTGTATTTCGGATCGTGAGTGTGATATTTTTGTCAACCTTCAAAATGAAGGAAATAGGGATATGACAAGAAACGGCAAGGTTGTACATGAAAATTGTGAGAGTGTGAATGTAGAAAGTGTGAATGATAGTATAAATGGTTTCTCAGAGAACAAAAAAGATGAGATAGATGCATTGAGTGAGATCGCGTTGTTGAATAGTGCGATAGAAAGAGCAAAACAGCAGCTAGAGTGCATGAACAAAAGTAGACTGAATGAACCAACCAATAATAAAAGGTATGACAGGAAAAATAGACGTATGAATGTGAACATGAACAAAATGAAGGATAGAGTGCTGTATGGAGACTCGTTTGTACGAGGTGTGTTAGTAGAGGATTTGACAAAATCGTACCAACCTGGTGCGACCATAAAGGACGTAACTGCGTCTATTAGAGAGCAAAAGGAAAGGGTGAAAGAAATGATTGTTGTGGCAGGTACGAATGATTTGAAAGGAGACAAAATGGAAATGATAGAAGACCTGAATGAATTGTTTGAGGTAGCAAAAGAAAAGAGTGAGAGAGTTAGAATGATTAGTCTTTTGCCACGGTATGACAGTGAAATGTTTAAAAGGAGGGCTATAATTGCAAATGACTTTATGCTTGGGTTATGTATGACGAGTGGTGTGGAATTTGTGGATGTGTGGAGTGAGTTTGATGGGCGAAAGGATCTATATAAGATGGATGGCTTGCATTTGAATGGTTACGGTGTAAGAAGACTTGAGAAAGTGTTGCTGAATGTAGTGGATGTGCAAATTCAGGGAAACTAGATTTGTTAGGGGGGGGAGTAGAGATACAGTCCTTATGGAGGCAGTTGAATGTAAGAATGAATATAATATGCCAGAGCAAATAAGGACAACAAATCTGAGTGGGATAGTTAATATAAGGCATCAAGGTGGGGTAGGGGCTAATGGGGGTCTTAAATTCATGTACACTAATACTAGGAGTATTAGGAACAAGAAGGAAGAGATTTTGGCCATGGTTGGCACTTCCAGACCACAGGTTATAGGTATTAGTGAAACATGGCTGACTGTCGATGATATAACTAGTGGGATTGAATGTGATGGGTATAGTGTGTTCAGGAATGACAGAGAGAATAAAATGGGGGGAGGAGTATTGTTGATGATAGCTGATGAGCTCCAGCCAAGGAGAATAGAAGTTGAATTGCAGGATAGAGAAAAGAGCACATTTGAGGCCATTTGGTGTGAGATTGTGGCTAGCAGAACTAAATATACAATTGGGTGCTGCTATAGACCAGGTGATGGAAAAGATGGTGGTGAGAGTATGCACAAGCAAATAGAAGAAATGGGTGGAAGGAGGGTGATTATTATGGGAGATTTCAACTATGGTCGCATTGATTGGAGTGAGGAGAGGACCCACGGGAGGAAGGAACTGGATTTTATGCGGTTATTAAGGGATAACTATCTGCGACAGCATGTAATGGAAAATACTAGGGGTAAGAGAGTGCTTGACCTAGTAATTACATCTGAGGATTTGGCTGTAACAAATATGACCACATTGCCACCAATCGGTGAGAGTGATCATAGGGTCTTAACTTGGGAGGTGGCTAAAGGTGTAGAATTTTCAATTAAGACAGGGTACATGTGGAATTATCGGGCGGGAAAGTATGACAAGCTTAGGAGTTTGATTGGTTCAGTGCCATGGCATGTACAACTGCAAGGACTAGAAGTTGATAGTGCATGGGAGGTAGTTAAGAAGTGCTTGCATGAAGCAATGGCTGACTGTATACCTAGAGTCCGAATAATAAATCAAGTAGGGGTTAAATGGATGAATAACACCATTAAGCTTGAGTTGCAAAAAAAGAAACAACTATGGAGGGAATTTAAGGAGAAGGGTGACCGGCAGGCACATGAACGGTATAAAGCGCAGGCCAGAAGGGTGACGAGTGTGGTAAGAAAAGCAAAAAAGGATTACGAAAGAACATTGGCCATGCAGGCTAAAGAGAATCCTAAACAGTTTTTTAGATATGTAGCAAGTAAAAGGAAAAATGTACATGGCAGATTGATTTTAAAGAATGCCGATGGTAGGGAGGTAACTGAATCAGTTGAGATAGTTGAGTTACTGAGTGAGCACTTTGCAAAAGTATATCATCCAGGTGGTGACATTGCAGAAACGAATAAACCAGTAGATTATACGGGAATTGTGGTTAATGAAGTGGAGGTGAGTAGTCTATTGCATAACCTCAATGTCAATACATCTGTGGGATTGGATGGTATACCAGCTCGTGTTGTACGAGAAGCAGCTAAAGAATTGTCAGTACCCTTGACCATTTTGTTTAATTTGAGTCTCGGGTCTGGGTTAGTCCCGAGCGGGTGGAAAGAGGGGAAAATAGTTCCACTGCATAAAGGTGGTTCCAAGACTGCTGTTGTAAATTACCGACCGATTAGCATATCAGGAATCATTGTCAAGGTCTTAGAGAAAATAGTCAAGAGGAAAATACAAGATTGGATAGAAGAAAATGGGATACTGTATCGGGGACAGCATGGTTTTGTGAACGGTAGGTCATGCCTCAGTAACTTGCTCACGTATTATAACACAGTGACGGCTGAACTGGATAAGGGTAATGGGTTTACGGTGATTCTACTGGACCTTGCCATGGCCTTTGACAGGATTCCACATGGAATTCTAATCAGTAAATTGCAGCATATGGGAATGGACATAGGGTTGGTGAGATGGATAGGAGGGTGGTTGACGGAGAGATATCAGAGAGTGGTTTACTCGGGAGTAGAGTCCACAAGACGGCCTGTGACTAGTGGTGTGCCACAAGGATCTGTTCTTGGACCACTGCTGTTTAAATTGTTCATAAATGATATAGGAAATGATCTGAGAGGAACAGTACATTTGTTTGCGGATGATGCGAAGTTGGGTAGGGCAATAGTGAATGCAGATGACGTCAAAATTTTGCAGGATGATTTGGATAGATTGGAGGTCTGGGCTAAGGAGAATGGATGTCAGTTTAATGTGGCAAAATGTAAGGTTATGCATTTTGGGATGAAAAGATTGGCGGCAGTTTACTGCATTGGTGGAACCCTGCTCCAGGAAATTGATGAGGCACGAGATTTAGGAGTGTTGGTGGATAAGGAATTGAAATTTAGGGGACACATTGCAAAAGTGACCAAAATAGCTCATCAAATCACTTGGTTGCTGAAGAATACGTTGACAAGCAGAGACAAGCAGGTTATTGTTCCTCTCTATCGAGCCTTGATAAGACCCCATCTAGACTACTGTGCTCAGATTTGGTCACCTAGGTTTCTTCTTGATGGGGAGGAGGTGGAGAGGATCCAGAGGCGAGTGACCAAGATGATAGCAGGTCTGTGGAATGAACCGTATGAGAACAGGTTGAGGATTTGTGGGTTGCAAAAATTGGTTGATAGGCGGAGGAGGGGAGATATGATTGAGACATTCAAATTACTGAAGGGTTTCTATAAAATTAATTCAGAAGATATTTTTGAGAACAGGGCTGGTTGTGGGAGGACTAGGGGACATCCATGGAAACTTGGCAAAAGTGTGGTTAGTAAAGGTGTTAGAGCTGGGTTCTTTACTTTTAGAGTAGTGAATGAGTGGAATGCGCTCCCTGAGTCTGTAGTGGATGCTGTGACAGTGAATGAGTTTAAGGCGAGGTATGATAGATACTGTATGAATGTCAGATAGTTGTGATGAATATGATTTGGGTCCTCCCTCGATGAGTCTAATGACTCCCTTGAGTTGCCCGTAATAATAGTAATAGTAATAATATATAAAATAAATTTAACTGACTTGAACCCGAGAAAGTATAACAAAAACCTTTAATACATCACGACTAGTTTCATCGGTTCTCCGACTTCTTCAGGTGAGTAAGAAATAACATAAGACTTATAAAAATAACAAGGTAAAAAACATGGACTTTCCAGCTTAATAAAAAGAAGTAGAATAGTAACAGTCATATTTGAATAGGTGACCGCGTGCTACCGTTGGCATGAGTTGAATGTGTGCGACAGCTAATTTTAGAGCGCCAGTACTGGATTACTGCGCTAAGGGAATCAGGAAAATTGTAGCTTAGATTGATGTTCAAGTGTGAAGGGTCCAGAACTATTTCTTTTGATTCGATAATTCTTCTTTCGAATTCATCCTTGCATATATATATAAATTCGTAGTGCGTTCCCAATCAACTTGGTGTGGCCGTTCTTCAAGGTTAGAGTTTGCCGAGAAGAGGACATGATTGGAAAGGGCGCTCGCTCATGTTCTACTGTAAGAGATGTCACGTCTATGTTCCTCAAGACGAAGTGAAACAGATTTATCTGTCTGGCCAAAATAAGGTCGACCACAGTCGCACAAAACTTTATAAACACCAGGAAAATGCAGTTGGTTGTGTTTTGGTCGACTCAGAAAAGAACGAAGTTTTGGGAGAGTAGTATAGTCGGTCTTTATGTTGAATTTCTTTAAAATCCTAGATAGTTTTGAGGTAAGAGTGCTGATAAATGGTAACTATATATGAGTGATAGGGTTGGATTAATCTTCTTGTCGAGGTTGTTGACATGGTCTCAAACGTTTAGTGATGTTACGAGACGAATATCCATTATTTAAGAAGGTGTTTTTCAGGACGTTTGAAGGTGTTCTTCTGTGGAAGTGAGACATCTTGCTCGATGGGAAAGGGTGGAGATGATGCCCAGTTTCTCTAACCTTGAAGAACAGCCACATCAAGTTGACTGGGAACGCACTACGAATTTATATATATGCAAGGATGAATTCGAAAGAAGAATTATCGAATAAAAAAAAAATAGTTCTGGACCCTTCACACTTGAACATCCATCTAGGCTACAATTTGCCTGATTCTCATAGCGCAGTAATCCAGTACTGGCGCTCTAAAATTAGCTGTCGCACACATTCAACTCATGCCAACGGTAGCACGTGGTCACCTATTCAAATATGACTGTTACTATTCTACTTCTTTTTATTAAGCTGGAAAGTCCATGTTTTTTACCTTGTTATTTTTATAAGTCTTATGTTATTTCTTACTCACCTGAAGAAGTCGGAGCACCGATGAAACTAGTCGTGATGTATTAAAGGTTTTTGTTATACTTTCTCGGGTTCAAGTCGGTTAAATTTATTTATATATATATATATATATATATATGACACCTTTAGGAGAGGAATCAATCGACCGTGAGATGCGGTGATTGATACATTCAATCCAATATCCTTGAAGGGTAATGGATGGCAATGCTGTAGCCAATGAAGTCCTAACTGAGGCTCGGCTATTGCTGTTACCCTCCTGCCATGATCAGAGCTTTAATAGCTCAATAACACCTTATCCCTACAATGTCCTCTACAGATAACGGAGAATATGAAAAGCATTCATGCTTCGCCCTTTTAAACTAGTCCTTATAAGGTTAAGGATATGACACCTTTTGACAACTAGTATATAATAATATATATCTCTCTAATTCAGAGTATGATAATAATATATAATAATATATGTAATAATATATGACACCTTTTGACAACTAGTATATATATATCTCTAATTCAGAGTATTATAATAATATATGACATCTTTTGACAACTCGTATATATATATATATATATATATATATATATATATATATATATATATATATATATATATATATATATATATATATATATATATATATATATATATATATATATATATGTATATAATTCACAGTATGATAATAATATATGACACCTTTTGACAACTCCTATATAGTTCTTAAAGTTCATAAAAGAACTGGGCGATGGACTGAGTCCTTGACTCTTTATCCCGTCATCTGAATGAAGATAATCTGTGTGGATGGAGTGTTATTGAGCTAAAAAGCTCTAGTCATGGCTGGGTAACGGCAATAGCCGAGCATCAGTTAAAACTTCATTGGCTACAGCATTGCCATTTGTTACCCTGGAAGTCCTAAAAAGGACTTATTGTTTTATTCTAAGGAGTTGTCAAAAGGTGTCATATATTATTATATATTATTATCATACTCTGATTTAGATATATATATATATATATTATAATAATATATGACATCTTTTGATAACTCGTATATATTATAATAATATATACGAGTTATATATATATATATTTATATATGTTATAATAATATATATTATAATAATATATGACACCTTTTTGATAACTTGTATATAATAATATATGACACCTTTTGACAACACGTATATATATATATATATATATATATATATATATATATATATATATATATATATATATATATATATATATATATATATATATATATATATATATATATATATATATATATATATATGTTATAATAATATATATTATAATAATATATGACACCTTTTGATATGACACCATTTGACAACTCGTATGTATATATATATATTTTAAAAACATAGATTTAATGACTAAAAACCGAGATAACTTATAAAGATTTTAATGATAAATACTACCAGTTTCGGCTTATAACAGCCTTCTTCAGGTATTCTTAAAGGAAAAGAATAGTAATAAACATTGAAGTATCTAAACAAACTGGAAATTACAGGTACAAATTGCCTCACATAATCGATACATAAAAAACGTTCTAATTTTTCAAGTTGTTCTAACAGGCGTGTCATTGTTTATTGCAAGTGTGCGTGCAGGTTCACGTGAACGCCAATATTGAATAACTGCAGCATGGCTATCTGGGATGTTATAACTCAAATTGTTGTTTAAGTGGACAGGATTCAGCAGAATTTCCCTTGATTCTACAATTTTTCATTATAGAATTGCAATATCCCATATTTTGGACAAACTAACAAATCTATTGAACAACGAATAGAAGAGCGTAAAAGAGACATCTCTTACAAAATATCTCATACAACGGCATTATCCAGTCATGTTCTTTTTTCAAATAATCCTAATGATGATCAACAAAGCCACTCCGTTTGCTGGGATAGATCAGAAAATAGCTTTCGCTGTGATGATGAGTTTGAGAGGAAAATTGTAGAATCAAGGAAAATCCTACTGAACCCTGTACACTTAAACAACAATTTGAGTTATAACATCCCAGATAGCCATGCTGCAGTTATTCAATATTGGCGTTCAAGTGAGCCTGCACGCACACTTCCAATAAACAATGGCACGCCTGTTAGAACAACTTGAAAAATTGAAAAAGTACAACGTTTTTTATGTATCAATTATGTGTGGAATTTTTATCTGGTGTCATTTACAAAAGGTGTCATATATTATTATAATATATACTAATGTATATTATAATAATATATGACACCTTTTGACAACTCATATAGAAAAATATGGCTTCTACGTTACTTCACTAACCATTATTCTGAATCAATCGACCGTGAGATGCGGTGATTGATTCATTCAATCCAATACCCTTGGAGGGTAATGGATAGCAATGCTGTAGCTAATGAAGCTCTAACTGAGGCTCGGCTATTGCTGTTACCCTCCTGCCATGATCAGAGCTTTAATAATAGCTCAATAACCTTATCCCTACACTGTCCGCTACAGATAACGGGGAATATGAAAAGCATTCTTGCTTCGCCCCTTTAAGCCAGTCCTTATAAGGACTAACCATTATTCTGAAAGGAGGTGAAGGAGCAAATCGGAGAGACCTTTTTAGGACTTCCAGGGTAATAAATGGCAATGCTGTAGCCAATGAAGTTTTAACTGAGTCTCGGCTATTGCCATTACCCAGCCATGACTAGAGCTTTTCAGCTCAATAACACATCCACACAGATTTACTTCATTCAGATGACGGGATAAAGAGTCAAGGACTCAGTCCATCGCCCAGTTCTTTTAAGAACTTAAGAACTAACCATTATTCCAGGAGAGGTGATCAATGTGAGATGCGGTGATTGATTCATTCCATCCAATACCCTTGGATGGTAATGGATGGCAATGCTGTAGCCAATGAAGTTCTAACTGAGGCTCGGCTATTGCTGTTACCCTCCTGTCATGATCAGAGCTTTAATAGCTCAATAACACCTTATCCCTACACTGTCCTCTACAGATAACGGGGAAGATGAAAAGCATTCTTGCTTCGCCCCTTTAAGCCAGTCCTTATAAGGATAAGTATTCTAACCTGGTAGGATCCTCTGTCTTGTAGATCACTGGATATATATATGGGAGGCTCTGCTTGGGGTAGGTTTATGCCTGTCTCTGAGTAGGGCCACCGCTGAGATGAGATGAGATTATTGCTGTCTTGTGGTGGGGTGAGCCTTCCACTGGATAGAGCCAACGCTGAGAAGTTCTCGGTGATGGGGTGGGCCTGTCACTGAGTGGAACAATGCTGAGTTGGGCGATCTTTCGGGATCGTCTAATTTTTAGAGAGGTCTTTACTTGAATACACCTCTCATAACATGTCTCGCCAATCTCATCTTTCTCTGGATTATTTCCTGTAATAAATTAAATCTCTGTGTTCTCGTTCTCTGCAGGACATCGGTATTTGTCACATATTGTTTCCATGAGATTTTTAGAGCTCTCGTATAGCACGACATTGCAAAGGCCATTATCTGTTGTTTGGGTCTGGCTCCCAAAAGTGCTTTTGTGCGGAAGTGGTTGTGGTAATGCTATAGCCAATGAAATTTAACCGAGGCTCGGCTATTGCTGTTTCCGGGTCTGGCTCTCCAGCGTAGAAGGAGCGGTGCTTTCCTTGAGATATGGGCAGCTCTGCTTGGGGATAGGGCTTTGCCTGTCTCTGAGTGGCGCCATCGCCGAAATTATGGCTCTGCTCGGTGATGGAGGGAGCCAACGCTGAGATAAATGATCACACAGGTGATCTGAGTGATCGCACGATATTTTGGAGAGGTAACCCCGCACTTAAACAGGGAAACCGGTCCGGGTAGCGATGGAGGGAGCCAACGCTGAGATAAATGATCACACAGGTGATCTGAGTGATCGCACGATATTTTGGAGAGGTAACCCCGCACTTAAACAGGGAAACCGGTCCGGGTAGCGACCCTTCCATAATGCTTAGCATTATACATGTCCGCAAAGAGATGTGCTTTGCATTATTTGGATACTAAGGCAAGTGATGAGAAGTCTTAGTTTCTTTATATGAGTTGCCCCAGAATACTTCATGTGCAAACTTTGTTTGCTTATACTTGAATAAAGGATTAAACCAAGAATATAATTTCTTGGTATCTTTAATTCCTGATGCTTTTCCTGGAACTCATTATATTCCAGGAAAAGCATCAGCCAAGGAAGCCTTAATACAGGCCACCTCAACGGATTGAAATTCCTGGATATATTTTGTAAATTATATACCTGAATTTTGAAAATATGAATCTGTATTTAAACAATAAGACAATTTAATATAATAGTAACATTTGTGCTGGATAAACATTTAATTCAATAAAGCATGCGAAATAAGTTAAAATAAAACACGAAAATAGTAATTATTGTATTTTAATCTCTCCGGTCTATATAAGTTCATGGATAGGTTCACGTAGCTATGCAGAAACACAAAGGAAAGCCATCAACAGAGAAAACTGGAAGGAAATGGTGCTGCATCCTCTCACTGAGGAAGCTACATGAAGAATAAGAAAATAATATCTCTTAAAAATATATAAAAAGTATCCAATAATTTTACACTCTTACGAAAGATACCTTAATGGTTTTAAAAGCGTATCATCTGCCTATTTGTTAGCGACAACGTCTTTTGATGAAGAAATTCTTGGATTCCTATGTCCTCTACACGTAAACCTTTTATCGGGCTCCTCAGCTTAAAATAAGTTATCCGATCTCAAAGGATAGTTTCCCCTTCCAGAAACGCTTTGCAAAATATACACACTGGCTGTAGAACATATACAACAGTTATTGACAACAGACAGAATTAACAGTATTAAAATAATTAAATCTAGAATCATTAGTGTCATAGCACCTGATATATTACAAACATATAACCTGTAGAAAAACCACATCACGTAAATGCTTTCCATCACACACACACACACACACACACACACACACACACACACACACACACACACACACATCTATCTATATATATATTGTGGCGTAGAAGAACAACTGAGCATTTTATGTGCTTATATTGACGACGTAACTTGTTTATTAGATAGTTGATTTTCTTGGCATGTTATGGGCCACTTGGTGCATTTCATGCCATTTCGGACATTTTTATTATCGTCGGATGGTCGGTCGTTTTTTTTTTTTTTTTTTTTTTTTCGACGATCAAGTAGACTGGGTTATTTTGGGATCACTTGGTTATTCGGCCGAGAATCAATTGAGTTTTTTTTTTTTGTTTTGTTTTCTGTGCTTTTATGTTGTTTATGAGTGATAGCGGTATTACGTTGATAGTAGATTGGAAGTGGTTATGGCATTGATATAAATGTTAAAAAAGGCGACACCAGCATTGTCGGCTGCATGTGCCACCGCAATGTTGATGACGGAGAATCAGGGAAAAATTATTTGTAGTAAAAACTATATCAGGTACTACAGCCTCTGCTAGCCGTTATTTATATACGTTATACTTTATAGTGTTACGACTAATTAAATATGGAAGTCTTTTAAAAATATTCCATCTTTGATTGTGTAATATAGCCAATAAACATAGCTTGCTTGCATTTTTGAGATACTTAGATTAATAATATATTTTACCAAAATATAATAACAAAATATTTAAAATTAATTGTTACGAATTATAACATTTAAAAAAATTTAAGTTAGAAAGGATTAATTTTTTATTTAAAATGTTTTATACTAAAACACCATAATATTTTTCATATGTATATTTTATTAGTGAGTATTCGTGAGAACGAAGTTCCTCTTGGGAGTCGCTAGTGAGTCTTCACTGATACGGTTGTGAACTTTCTTCTCTGTAGAACGTGGTAATTAAATATGATGGTTTTGAAGTGTAGCTGCTAGATTAACTAGCAGAGACGCGTTTATTTAAAGTCATTAAATTGCGGACTATACTGAATCTAAGAACATCAGCAAAGGTAAGTGGACGGTAATTGCAACGAGGGCGATTCGTTAGGCCTAACAGCCGATAGAATCGCCATTGTTGGCATATCTATTCCAGATACATTTACTTGCGTTTATACGCAAACTGTCAATAATGAACGTGTCAGATTTGGACGCCCTCACAGATTCGCTGGACGAAGAGCCAGCGTTCATACTTGTAAATAAACTTCAAAGGAAATTTAAGCTCAAATGGCCATCAAACTTGATAGATCCTGATACAATTATAGACTCTCTAGATAAAGGATTGGCTTTCAGCTTCATAAAGAAACTCCTTAAGAAGTTCGAGCGTGAATGGCCCGGCTTCCTGAATCTTTACTCTTCACCTGAGACTGACGATGATCCAAATGAAGACACTCCTCAAATGGAGGAAAATTTAAATCCAGTCACCTCTGAATCTACTCATTCAGATCAAGGAGAGAAGCACGTGCGTAAAAAACGCAAAACTCTCGCCTCGGAGTCAGCAAACGAAAATGGCATGGATGAAGATGCCCCCAACATAGATTCCTCTGCCTCCACCAATGAAAAGGTGCCTCCAGTCATTCTTAGGGAAAAACAGAGATGGACAGCCCTAAGAACCACCATGGCCAACCTGCAAATAAATTACTCCACTGCCAAGAACATAGAGGAGGGCATCAAAATTCAGCCCACTACAGTGTCTGACTATAGAAATCTAACCAAGGAGTTGGACACAAGAGGTATACAATACCATACCTTCACACTTACCTCGGAGAAAAATCTTAAAGTGGTACTCCGAGGAGTATCTGAAGACATTGAAACAGCTGAAATAGCTGCTGACCTCAACATGCAAGATCTGCCTCCCATCAAAGTCAGTAGAATGTACAGATCTAACAAGACCCCTATGCCTCTAGTATTAGTAGAAATACACAACATCTATAAAGATATTTACAATTTGAAGACAATCTGTGGGCTCAAGATCTCACCAGAGCCATTTAGGAAGAGGGCCTCTTCTGGGCAATGCCATAGATGCCAAAAATTTGGTCATGCCCAGAAGTTGTGCAAAGCCCAATACAGATGTCTGAAATGTGGTGACACCCACCCCACATATACCTGCTCCAAGCCAAAAACCACCCCGGCTAAGTGTGCTAATTGTGGTGGCCCCCACCCTGCAAATTACAGAGGATGTATATGCCACCCAAAAAACAGACAAACTGAGTTAATCAGTCAGTCTAGCTCACTGACAGAAACGAAAGCCCCAGAAGCCCAAGTTCATCAGGCTCCTATTAGCTTGAACAAGATGACAGGTGTTCACCCACCATCAACTGAGCCCCCTAAGAAAATAAATCTTCAACACCAAACAAGAACATATGCTGATGTGGCTCGCCCCAAAAAAGCAATCCATGACCAGAATATGAAAAATCCACATTCAAATATAACAGCCCTCATCACCTCTTCTCTTGTAAATATGTTACAGGATTTCAGTAACGCAAATCCATCACTGAGCACTACAAAAAGTTTCTTGCAGCAAACACAGCTCATTTTATCTGCACTCTCCAATGCATAGGAAAAAATTTACCCCAGATTCTCTAATGATTATCTCATGGAATGCCAACGGCCTTAAAAATAAAATACTAGAAGTACAGGAATTCAATGACAGATATAATCCGGATATATTATTAATTAATGAAACTCACCTGAGACCTGCTGACAATCCTAAATTCAAAGGATATCAGCTCTACAGGAATGATAGACTGGATTACAGAGGTGGTGGCACAGCCATCCTCATCAAAAATCACATCAATCATCATTCTGTAGCCATTCCTACAACCACCAATCTCGAACTTACAGGTATCAATGTCATCACAAACTCTATCGGAAACATAAAAATATATTCTGCTTATAACCCACCATCAAAAACATTGCTGACCACAGATCTGGATGCTATCCTCGGCATTAAACTGCCGGTTATTATTGCAGGAGATTTTAACGCAAAACATCACGCCTGGAGCAGTAGGTCTATAAATAGGAATGGCCGCATCCTCTATAACTACACAAGCTCAAATTGCGCAACTGTGGCTGGTCCCTCAGTGCCAACTCACCACAGTCCTACTGGCTCATCCGACGTCTTGGATATAGCTGTCCTTCAGAACGTTAACCTACAGTACTCCCTGGAATCATTGAATGAGTTATCATCAGACCACAATCCTATTCTGCTCCAACTGGGTTATCAGAGGGATCTTTCCCATTCGCCTCATACCTTCATTCCCTGGGAAAAACTATCCAAAATGCTTCCAAACTACATTGATCCCATCCCTCATATTAATTCCAAGGAAGAAATTGATTCTGCAGTCAATAAACTTACTGATCAAATCAACACAGCCATAGCATCTATCACCTCAAATTCAGTTGCCTTCAAGCCTAAACGACTACCAGATGACATAATGAACTTAATCAGGGAGAAAAATAAAGCAAGAAAAAGATACCACAACACCAGAGCACCCCAAGACAAGAAATATCTCAACAAAATGAACAGTGCAGTGAGAGATGCACTTAAAGTCCATAGAAACAAACTATGGGAAGATAAATTAGCCTCCATATCACCTGGTGATCAATCCGTTTGGAAGTTCCTGAGAAACATCAAAAACAAAAACAAATCTCTTCCTCCTCTCAAATCTGACCTGAACATTGTTTACACAGATGCAGAAAAAGCCGAAACTATAGCTAAAAATTTAGAAAAACAGTGCAGCCCTTCATACAATAATCTAAATTTCAATCATATTTACAAAGTCCACCGCCACGTCAGACATGTGTTAAAACGGCCTGATACCTGTACTAGCCAACTCACACCTATTTCCCCAGCTGAAATTTATGACATTATAAAGAATTTAAAGAATAAAAAAGCTCCAGGGCCTGACGGCATCTCCAACAAAGTTATTAAACTGCTACCCCGAAAGGCCATCGTATATCTCACAACAATAATAAATGCTATGTTCAGGTTTAAGTACTTCCCCTCTGCATGGAAGTTGGCAGACGTAATTCCTATATACAAACCAGGCAAGGATCCTCAGCAGCCTCAAAGTTATCGTCCCATAAGTCTGATATCTAATCTGGGCAAAATAGCAGAAAAAGCTATCCTTTCCAGAATTCAACTTTCAGTAAAAAAATTAAACATCCTTCCTTCAGAACAGTTTGGTTTTCGCCAATTTCACAGTACCACCCAACAAATTCACAGACTAATAGAATTCATTATCACAAGTTATAATTGGCATCAATACACCGGGGCAGTTTTTCTTGATTTAGAGAAGGCGTTTGACAAGTTATGGCACTTTGGACTACTATACAAGTTGATTTTAGCTGGCATTCCATCAGATCTAGTTCAAATTATAAAGTCATTTCTTAGTGACAGACGAATGCAAGTCAAACTAAATGATATATTATCTACCCAACGACGCATCTTGGCAGGAGTTCCTCAAGGGTCCCTTCTGGCACCGATACTTTTCACGATTTACATGGCGGACATTCCGCACAATCCAATGTCATCTATCATTGCCCTATACGCAGAAGACACAGCTATACTAGCCAGATCTATTAAACCTCACCTTGTCACCAAGAAACTGCAAGAAAATCTGCAGAGATTAGAGCACTGGTTCTCGGAATGGAGACTGCAAGTAAACCCTCAGAAGAGTATTGCCATGCTCTTCACTAAAAACTCAATACTCCCCAAAGATGATATCTTCCTATTTAATACCAAGATTCCCTGGAAAGCAGAAGCCAAATATCTGGGTGTACTGCTGGACAGAAAACTAACTTTCAGTTCACATATAAAAGCCTCATGTTCAAAAGCATCAAGAGTGATTGCACAGCTTTACCCTCTTATCAATAGGAATAGCAAGCTGGATACCAAAATAAAACTGCTCCTTTATCAACTGTTGATTCGACCCATTATCACTTACGCATCCCCAGCCTGGAGTCACACCTCAAGTACAAATATCCTCAAACTACAGAAAGTGCAAAACAAATGTCTCCGCATGATATTAAACGCACCATGGTACGTCAGAAATGTCCAACTTCACCGGGATACAAATATCCCCTACATCTATTCTTTCCTGCAGTCTTCAGCAGTGAAGTTCTTCTCAGTGTCCTCTTCACATCCAAATGAATTAGTGCAACAAGCAGCAAATTATGATGAAACAGACTTCTCAAAATATAGGAGACCGAAGGCCATCCTACTTCCAAATGAAGATCTCTGAATCGCACCCACTCAGGCAGAGCTCTTAGCTCATAAACTTTTCCTCACACAGTAATCCTTATCAGATAGCAGGGAATAAAAAAGCATTTTGCTTCGCCCTTATAGTCAGCAACGTCTTGCGTCTTGCGTCTTGCGAAGTTCCTCTTAGGACTTCCAGGGTAGCAAATGGCAATGCTTCAGATGACAGAATAAAGAGTCAAGGACTCAGTCCATCGTCCAGTTCTTTTAAGAATTTAAGAATTAAATGTTGTAATAATCAAATTTCTATTTTGTTTCCAATGTGAGAGAGTAGTTGACTTTATTCACGACTGTGGGCTTTCTCTCATACAATTTTACTTCCCACTGAAATCATTATGCACAAATTAACTAAACACACCCAAAGAATTCTACGTTCCATTGCTGTCTTCAAGCGAGTTTAATGATAGTTACGCTAAGCCTTCCGGAAGAGAGTCATCATTGAGCGGTTGTCTAAGCCTCCACTTCACCGGTGCATTTCCATGCACCAGTTGGCAACCAAACTAAGGTTTTAATTATGCTTCATCAACTCAAATCTATGCGTGTCACATGCACCACAATGTTCGCCCTCCCATACGTTGACTTCTGGTCGACATGCTGAGATGCTGCATTGTGCCAGGAGGAACAACCGTATAACATCGTGCTCTCTCAGCGCCCATCAGGTGACTGAACTTAATCCAGTCTGCGGACATTACAGGATCAGTCAAATAACGGTTATCGTCAATAGGAAATGTAGCGTACTATCAGCTGAATTTAACAAAAATTTCAAGGCATGCGGGAAATCAATAGCCGAGGCAGAGACTCCTGGTTAGGCTTATCGTGTTATAACTCTGTGTGTGTGAATTATGAGCATAATAACTTTGCATTCTGATATCTGTGTGATAATCACCATATTGATAGAATACGACTCTCAGGACGATAGCTCATAATGTTCGCTATCAAATTGCCGGATACTAAATATGCTAGAATGTCCTTTGAGTTTCATGCAGATATGGGAAAAGCAACTCGGAGGGCTCCGCATACGGTGGTGATCAAGAGGCAATGGGGTGACACCTCTCAATCCCGCAGACTTGTAATTTCTCACTGAGGTGCTACTCACTACGAGGTTGGTAATTAGCTATCCTCCAGAAGCCCAACCTATCCTAACTCCGTTTCTTTAAATTTTCTCTGTAATTCGGCACTATGTTACCCCAATGCATAATTAACATTAGACATTAACCTTATAGAATTGCATAATTTTAATATAATGGTAATAGTAAGGCTATAAAATAGTCTGGATTTATATATCAATCTATGACTAGCTATTCACTTTCATATCCAGGGGTATGACAGCATTATAACAGTCATACTGATAAAATAAATAAATAAATAAATAATAAATAAATAAATAAAAGTGGCATACATATGATTACCATTCTGAGCCACAGTGGTGTACCACTGGTTTGACTTTCTACTCTTTTATATTTTGCTTATTTAATAAAAAGCAACCTTTTAAAACAAATTATTGTATGTTCTCGCTGAAGCATGCCGTAAAATTATAATCATATACACCATGTTCAAATAAGTATTAGAATATAATTACATTTCAGGGAAATATAACTTTAACATTCCTTATAGATACTGAGTTCTCCTTTGGTTGTGATCACACAGGTATACTTTCCTCCAGTTTATGTCTCCTATCAATCTGGTATTTTGGACCCTTCTTCCTTCACCAGGACCACCAACCCATGGACATAATCATTGAGTTCTCTCAACGTTCAACTTTGTCCCAAAAGTGCTCTGTTGGTTTCAAATCAGGACACTATGCAGGCCAGTCAAGTTATTCACATTCCTCAAACTATATTCTAATTGCACTTATAGCATGACATGATCATTGTCGCACTGAAAGAGACATGGATGTGTTCGATAAAATCTCCGTAATGTGAAGAGCTTTGTATTATTCTAAATAATAAAAAAAGCCTGCATATCTATTGGTGGATACTACAACTAAAGTTCTTCTGAGTCCTATCCCATCAAACTTCACAACTAGAATGATATATGAAAGCATGATGCGTTTCCATGCACCCGTCACCGTCACACACTCTTCAAATCGGGAAAAGGGTCGAATCGTGCCTCCAAATAACGGACTTGTAATGTGTCATTGACTACTATAGTTGATATCAGTCGTACGAGCAGATTCGTCTCCCTAGAAAATGGAACTATTCATCTTTATCCACATCTGAAACTCCGCCTCTAAATTCTTTGAACTCATATCTGATTATTTCCACAATGGATGGGTTAGATTTCCGTACTGTCCTTTCTAGTATTCGTTGGCTACCCTGTGTTAACTTCCATTGCGTTCCTTGACTCAGGTGATACAAGCTGAGTCAAGGAACGCAATGGAACTCAGGTAACCCATATTTCCATCGTTTGATTCAACCTACTTGCTTGTTTACGACTGATAAACAAAAATGTTGAATTCGAGTGATGCGATATTTTAATGGTGTCAACAGATGTGCCACTCCATGAATAACTGTTATTTACCATGTGCTCTTCACAATATAATAATCCGACTTTGGGGTAATTCGACAGCTTTACTGATTATTGATCTAGAATGGCCCAATTTACAATAATTCGCTGAACAGATAGGCCTGCAACATGGCATCCTATCACAACGCCTCTTTCAAACTCTGTCAGTCCCCCTTCTCGCATCCATTCACAGGACCCATTTGCACTGCCACGTGACTTGCTACAAACACGTGACTTGTTTGTAGCAAGCACTTCTAATTATAGATTTTCGTATCATAAATATTCTAAAATTTTAACAAATGTTTAAAATAACATATAATTGTTTTAATATTTTTATACTAAACTTAATTCGGTCTAATAAAATTTAATAAAAAGACAATGAAAATAGGCAGAATCACTGAAAATGTCAACTGTGTTGTGAATGGAGAACCTGTGGAACAAGTAAAACATTTCAGCTACTTAGGCACGATTTTTAGTGAAGAAAGTGATTAAATATAGAAATAGACAACAGAATCAGCAAAGCTGGTATGGTGGGAAGTCAATTGAATAAATTCATATGGAATAAGAGAGAAATTAGTCGGATCACTAAATTAGCTGTATACAAGACAGTATTCAAGCCAATTTTAACTCATAGATCTGAGAGCTGGGTCAGAAGTAAAACTTTTGACCAAAGACTAGAGACTGCAGATATGAGAGTCCTGAGAAAGATTAGAGGCGTGAACAGATGGCATCAATGGCAATATCATATTAAAAACGAGGATATTAGGAAAGAACCTGACATTGTCAACATCCAGGAATGTGTTAGCAGAGCTAATCTCAAGTGGTATGGTCACTTAAACAGAATGGGCGAAGAAAGATTAGCAAAACAAGTGTTCTCTGCAAGGTTGGCAGGAAAACGACCCAGAGGAAGACCAAGATATAGGTGGATTGATATGGTACAAAGTGCCTTAGATGATAGAAATATAAGATCTGATAATGTTGGAGTCTTGATTTGGAGGAAAATTGTAGATAGGAAGTTAGTAATGATGTAATTTTTTCATGTAGTACTATCATATCCCCTGTACACCCCTTGAGGGTACATGGCAGGAATTTGATGATGATGATGATGATGACTTAATTCGGTTGAATATTTTATACAGACTTGATGTTTTTTTTTTATTGTTTTTAAGATCATTATAGAACCCAAAAATAGGATAACAGAAATTAAATCGTGGTAGTATGCAGCGCCCTCTAACAATGTGGTGTGAATTATGATGAGAGTCTGAGCGTATATTAATGAGGTAACTAAAAAAAAATAGAATGTTAGATTCAAAAAAAAAAAAAAAAAAATGAAGACTGGTTTACACTTTTCTTTACGAGGACCAGGACGTCCTCTTAAGAGATTCAGCGATGTCTTCTAAGGCCGAAACAGGCCACGCTAGGCCTAAATCCTTGACGATGATGATACTGTTTTAACTTCGGTGATAAAATGCTTGCTGCTGGCTCAAATGATTCTAGATTAATACATTCCAACTTCTTGCAATATGCGTTCCGTGATTTTACAAACGAAATCCATAATATTTTAACATATGCTGAAGTACTAGTTCAATTATAATGTATTTATATGAACAAATAAATGGTCATGTATGCTGCATTATTATCTTCACCTTTAACCCACCCACGGTTCTAAAGAATTAGAACCGTGGGTGGGTTACTGTCTGGACTTATGGTCTCTCTTTGGCCCTTTATTAATCTCGTCTTTCCCTTAACATGACAAACTCAATTGCCTATCTCGGGCTTTCACATTAATTCCTCGCATTACTATTCGACTGAGGTATTGAGGCTGTTGCTGAACAATATAGGTAAAATCATATTTGATACTGATCAAATAATACAAATACAACGCCACTCTAAAGTCTGAAAAAAATAATTTAAAATATTGAATCGTGCTTCCTGAATTCAATTCACCTTTTTCCATCATTATTCTTCCAGATCATGTCAGAAAAATTAAAAAAAAAAAGTTGAACGTTATTTAAAAGTATTATTGAAAAAATAAATAAATAAATAAAATCGTAATAGGTATACGTCCGATGCTGGCGGTTCATATTATGGAGCGGATGTTCGTGTACGTAAAGCCACGTCTTAACTGAGGTTACTAAAGAAACTATAGAATTATTTTACAGAAAACAATGCTGGTTTGCTCCGCGAAGCAAATCTGGCGCTATAAAAGAAGCCCGAGGAGACTTTAAGTTTGCGACGTGTTTCCAGGATCCCATGTTGTCCGAAGTAAGTGGATGAAGCAATAAAGAAAGAAGTTGTGCAGTCTGCGATCTGTTTTAGTGGCACGCGAGTTGGTAGAGAATCCATTTGGAGTATCTTAAATTTTAACTCATAACATTCTTGACGGTAAGATGTCGTGTTCTTACCAGCAATAAAAGAAACATGTAAGAAAAAAAAAACCAAAACGTAAAATTTTGATAGAATCGTAACCATTATACAAATAAACCTCACTTTCACTAGATGGTACTGAAGAAGAATACGAAACGGACAGAAAGAGAGATTTCTAGACGATGCAAACGGTCCTCCAGTGTATAATATTCTTAGTATTATTCTTACAGCAGCTTTGATTACGCTTCGTAACTTTTTTAACTCGCTTGAAATCTTCTATCGTAATTCTGTGTGCTGAATTCCTTTCTGTGTGTCGGTCGAACTTGTTCAAATGATGTTCGACCCTAATTCATTTACAGGCCAAGTGGAACATTTCCATGTAGTTGTACGCTTTTCGATGGTGCATCCGCTCTCCAACCAACGAGTTCACAAACATCCACTCCCTCGTGAAAGTGGATACCCACAAACTATTCTTGGTGAGATTTTTTTTTACAGGATAGTTCACCATTGCTTTCCCCTCCCCCATTTTATCCGGACTGGGGACCAGCATGTGGCTCGGACATATTCATGTGTGTGTTCATGGAGCCAGTTTGCCTGTTCTGGGGGACGAAAAACCCCCTAACCACCGTATGAAACCGGCTAATTCGCCTTTCAAAGGACTTCGTGTGTACTGACTGAGCTACGGAGGCTCTAGAATGATGGTGCCCACCTCCATTTTTATCTAATCGTACCCAGAGATCACTTTCATTTCTCTTCTGACATTACGCTTTATTTATTTATTTATTCGTATGGAGTTTTCTCCCTTTTTCTACCCCGTCCCTATTGGGGCGAGTTGAGCCCCTCATGGGTGGGGGGATTATGTATTTATGACTGTAGATCCGTGTGTGTTCCGGGTCCGGTTTGCCTGCTTTGCGGCATGAAAAACCCCAGGAAAAACTGGCGGAAAAAACCCTACTGCCCGCGCCCAAGACCGGCTAACTTGGCAATGGCAGAGGAATATCCTCAAATTCCTCACGTATATATATATTTATATACATATAGTCGAACCCCGTTTTCACGTTCCCGGGTTCACGGGTGGCAATACTGATTTTCGAATCGATTTCTGCGGAAATCTGCGCATTTCTGTTCCCAGATGGCGTTGCTTTCGGCTGTAGTTTCGCTTCCGCCATGACGGTGACCTGCACGATTTCCCCAGTAATGTAGTGATGAACGACACCGTGATTTTTCAATCCCAGTACGAATTGATATTGCAGAATTTCTGCTACGTAATTCAGCGTGTGAAAGTTGCTTTCAAGTTGCGGTGGTGGATTATCCATGTTAGTAATATGGAGAAAAAAAAAAGACAGAAATGAATTTCGGTAGAAGAAAAGATGGCAATTCTGCGACGTGTAAATTGGCATGGCGGAACACGTGTGCATTTAGCAAAAGATCGTGGACTCTCCTTGTCCACTTTGAACACGATAGTAGAAAACAGGTCAAGCATTGAACTCAAGTCAAGCAATCTGGTACTATGTAAAAAATAAAAAATAAATAAATAAATAAAAAACGAAAAGCAAAAGCCTTTTGGCTGGAGAGCGGATACGCTAACCACTCAGCCAACCAGGCGGCCAGTTGTACATTGAAAAACTTCTTAATATGTAAGAAAGAGTAAGCTTTAGAATACTGTTCTCACGTCTGGGACAGTACCAAAAATATTCCTGAAATGCTTGATGCCATCTACAACAAGGTAATCTGGTTAATGGATAACTCCCTTCATAACAGATTTGCTCAGATGCAGTGCACCTGAGGAGAACCAAAAAGTTCGAAACCGGCTAATATTTAAAATGTTATCTGCCAGCTCTGTATTATAATTGATTTTATTTTCACTTATCCAGCTAGAGTTTTGAAGAAAGAATACCCTACTTTCAGTTACCCCAAAAAAGCATCGATGTTATCAGCATCTAATGTATTCAAATTGAGAAGCTAAGATTTATTGGTGATTATCAACATCCCCATAGAGATCTTAAGCAAGAGTTAAGTTGCCTGAAGACGCGATAAGCATCACAATTTGTTAAACACGGAAGAATTCTCCTTCCCTATTATTCTCTGTTACTTATTCTCTTCTGTATTCCAATAATAGGGTGCGGCAAGCCTTTGTTACGGATATTTTTAAGTAGATCATCGTCGCCACTCTATTTAGAGGTTTTATGACCTCCACAACATCTCTAAAGATCGACTCTTGTCACATGAACGCCATTCTTCATCATCCCCAAGTTGTTCGGCCGCCTTTCACCTCATTAAACCTTAGGATATCAGCCCCCATAAAAACCCACACACACAAGGATGTTGCCGTCGATAACACAAGTTTAGTAACTATTTTAAAAAGCGTGTTTGGTGCAAAGATTATATTTCCCCCTCTTCCACCACCCTCCATCACATCCTGAGCGCAAATTTCATTTTCTTAACTTGGGTGGAACAAAATCGTCTTCCTGTGCATTTTTTGCAACGTTCTTTACTTCCTGCGCTTCTTTTAAATGAAGGAAAATGCGCGAGCGTCGAGAAAATATTAAATTCACGTTTGCTTTACAAAAAAAAAGTCGTATGAATATGATACATAAATTATACATACAGCGAAGCTTTATTATTCGACAGAAACTATTATTGTTGCTATACATACTAGTTTCCCCAGCAACTGAACCTACGTTCCTGTTACTATAGTAACCACAATAAGATTTCAACTTTGTATAATTTGATATAATGCAGTTTTACGTTTGTGTAGTCAATTTTTTAAATAAACACAAATTTCAGCTTTTGCAGATAAACTGCAAAGTAAACTGTAAATAATATCAATTGCTGCAACAGCAGAAATTGATCTCTGCTGTTGCAGGTCATTAATATTGCTACTTCTTCCATGATTTAAGCAGCAGTGACCGAATACTTCTGAACTCAGAAGTATTCGGTCACAGAAGTATTACTAACTTCATCCGTTTATTTACGAACTTGAAGAATTCATCAAAAAAGAATTTTATTTTCTCTTCATAACTCTTTTAGTTTAGCTGTTTCTTTCATTATAGCTCTTTCGCAAGCTACGGCCAACCTTGGCGAAGTTAATGCAAAGTAACGATGCTTAAGCCTTGATATCTAGGTTACTGAATAAGTTTTTTTTTTTTTTTTTTTGAAAAGAGAATCAAAAGAGTAGAAATGAAATATTCAGTAGAATGTACGATGCCCCACTATGCCTTAGTGAGTTTTGTAACTTGTTAGAAAACCGAGTTCAGCCAGGAGCATTTATAAATGTTTCATGAGTATGCAATATTTATGTGTTTTGTAGTTGCAATTGGAACCAGCAGCTCAAGAAGTTCACTTCTGACACTGCTCGAATGGTCAATTAATGCGATATTTAGAAAGAAAAGCATTATGCAATATATATATATATATATATATATATATATATATATATATATATATATATATATATATATATATATATATATATATATATATATATATATATATATATATATATATATATATATATATATATATACCCTCTGTCCAAAGGGAAACCGGACTTTTCGAAAATAGAAGAAACTAGTGGCGCCACCTGTTGTATCTTTTTTGTTGTCGAAAGCGGCAACCTTCATTACTGTTGTGCCAACTGTTTATGACATTTGTTTCGTTAGAAGCCGAGTTATAGTGCCAAGAGTGACAGTGTGTTTTGACGAACGGTCGGAAAATGAGTTTCAAACAGAGAGCTGCGATTGACTTTTGTGTTAAACTTGGTAAACGTTTTACCGAAACGCATCAAATGCTTCAAAAAGCATACGGTGATGAATGCTTATCCCGTAGTCAAGTTTGCTAGTGGTTTAAGCGATTTCAAAGTGATCGTGAGACGCTTGAGGACGACGAAAATCCAGGGCGTCCAAAAACTGGACTGAGCGAAGTTAACATCCAAAAAGTGCGTGATTTCATCAAAGAAAATCCGGACTCGGCCTTGAGATTGATTGAAGATGAATTGGGGATTCCTAAACAACTGTGCACAACATTTTGACCGAGAGTTTGGGCCCTTCGTAAATTGAATTCGCGATTTATTCCCCACAAGTTGAACGACGACCAAAAAGTGTATCGAATTGAATACTGCAAGGACCTCATTAAAACCTCGTAAGGATTCAAACTTCCTTGAAATAATCGTTACTGGTGACGAAACGTGGTATTTTCAGTATGCGCCCGAAACAAAGTGCCAGAGTGCTGAGTGGAGACCATCAGAAGAGAGGCATCCAAAAAAAAAAAAAAAAAAGTCGCTTTGAGAAGTTAAAAGTAAAGACAACGCTGATTTGTTTCTACGATTCCAAGGGCATTATCCACAAAGAATTCGTTCCGCCTGGCCAAACCGTCAATGGTGAGTTTTATCTCGAAGTTTTGAAGCGATTGTTAGCGAGAATTCGTCGCGTACGGCATGAATATCGTGACGACCGACCGTTCGTCTAAACACACAGTCACTCTCGGCACTATAACTGGCTTATAATGAAACAAATGTCATAAGCAGTTGACCCAACACTAATAGAGGTTGCCGCTTTCGAAAACAGAGATACAACAGGTGGCGCCACTAGTTTCTTCTATTTTCGAAAAGTTCGGTTTATTTTTGGAACAGAGAGGTAAAAAGAAGAAAAGTCGCTCCAAAGAAAACCCCAGAGCCATCTGTAGATAAAGTGGATAACTATTCTATATTTTAATAAATAGCCTCTGATAATTGTTGATTAAAAAATATAAACTTTCGTATTAATTTAGAATCAATGTGTTTGAAGGTTTTCTTCACTTGAAAAGTTCCTATAGGTCAATCAGGAACTATTTATTTCTGATTAGTTCTGTTTAGGTTTTTAGTTCTAGAAAATCAAACGAATTCAGTAAGATGTTCAGAACTTTTTATGGCTCACAATATAGTCACTCTTTGGGATAAAGAAGGAAACTATTTTCTGTAAACGGCTCCACTCCTCTCTTCATATTTTCCATTTGTATTTCATGACCTTCATTCTCGCAAGAATGTTCGAAGTATAAATAAACGCTTTCATATGATAAAACTTCTTTGATATTCTTAAAAGCGTTCTTTACGATACCATTCATGACAACAGTTTAAGCGAAAACGACTCGAATCACACAAAACCATAAATGTTTATATTTCCATGCGAAAAGTGTTTCCAGTATGTAAGTGAACTCATGATGGACGTCAAACGATACTTACATACCACTTGAAAGCACCTTTCAGGAAATGATGGCGATATTTTATTGGTCGAAACTATAATACGTTCGCATCTATTTCAAGTTCCTTATGTTTAAGTAAAGCATCCCCCCATCTATTATTTTTCATTGTTGTCATGATGAACTAACTCTCTTTATTATTCAAGAATTTTTTTTTAAAAAAAAAGCAGTATTTTAGTTCCTTTTAATAAGCCAAAAACCCAAAGGGAGAAGGTCAAATTTTAGTCCAGACAGCCTACTTCCCACAATCAATTCATTGTACGGTTTTCAATTATTATTTTTATATCTACAGCTGTTTATGACGCTACGTTGTTCATAATTCTCGGTAGTTCCCACAACGTATTCATCACACTTTTTAACATGTTTGCGTTTGCTGGGAAGTCTTTCAGAAAACAAATTTTTTAGACGTAAAGATGATGGTCATCTAATGTTTCACGCTGTTTATTGTGGAGCTCTTCTGTAATTAGAAAACGAACAGCGAACTGCATTTACATTAACAGCTTCCTTCGAGTGGGTATTAATCACCCCCTGGTGACCTCATTTAGTAACCCGCATTAAAGGAACAGCTGACAAAAATAGTCGATTTTATTTTGGCGCTAAGGTGCTTATGAGACTTGTTTGAAGACTTCCCATAAAAACACACACCTTTCAAGGGTCGTTAGATAACCATGATCATCGCCTTTGGCCGTTTTCTCCAATTAGTTAGTGGCCAGGGAAAACACGCTTTCCGTTAGATGGAATGTTGTCTGTTGAAATAAGACGAATATCATATCGCAGAGAAAATGTTCAAACTTTAACACGAATATATGGAACCCATTGGCAATTTCCTTGATAAAATGTCAAGGAAAGGAAAATGCCAAGAGTAGTTAGTTTAGATCTTTCAATACTCGTTATTACAAAATAGTGAATTGAAGATTTTTATCATAATTATCCTCTCTACACGCGTAAATTTTTGGAGCAGTTTCGTGGTATTTATTTGTTAATCGTGTGTCCAAGCAACAAAGGATATGAAGCCATATTACGTCTGTTAATTGCGTGAGTTCTATTGGCCGGTTTGTCTGTATGGCAGGATGAAAAACCCTTGTCAGCTCTGAATGAATTGGTCTAAGTCAACTTCAGTTGAAAAGGCCTGTTAAATGTTATTTCCGATTCAAACCACGTCTTTGAAAATAAGACGACATCGCCGATACCGAATGTGCTATGAAGGCTCCTTTATTTGAAGTAATATTTTTGGTAACCTGCTGAAGGAGATAAGATCTTGGAGTTTATAACAACATTTATAGAGTTACTGTAGATTACCGAGAGCTTCCGTGGCTTAGTCGGTACAGACGAAGCCCTTTGGTCAGAAAGACCTGGGTTCGAATCAAAATCTTAAGTACCGTACGAGGATGATAGAATATACATCTGACAAATCAGCTGTTAAGTGTGATAGATAGAAGTGAAAACTATCATTAACTAAACGGTTTAATAAATAATGTTAAGCAATATCAAGCGTCAGGTGGAGTGATGGAAGTTCGCTGCCCTTGGATTCTAGAGCAGCGGAAACGCGTTTACTGGGGGTGATACCTATGTTGTGCCAACCGTGAAGTTTGACAGAGGAAGCATTATGGTCTTGGGCTGTTTTTCATGTTCTTTCTCATCTCCTGGTTCCATTGACGTGGAATCTTAATTATGCGGTATAAATGACATTCTAGACAATTCCAAATTTATGGCAGTAGTTCGGTGAAGGCCCTTTCCTGTATCAACATTGCCTTCGTCCACAAAGCATGAATGTTGAAGAACTTGATCTCAGTCCCACCGAATACCTGCGGGATGAAGTAGAATGCGAGCCACACAGAATTGCTCGTCATCAGTGACCGATCTTACTAATGATGCTCTTCTGGAAGGGAGTTACCAAAACTTAGTAGAAAACCTTTCCAGAAGATCGAAGACTTATAGCAGAAAATGGTAAACCAACTCCATATTAATGCCTTTCATATTAGAGTGACAGCTGGGATGGGCGGGCGTGCGGATATTTTTGATCTCGGTACTCTGTAGGATGATCTTAAAAGAACAGATAGGAAGCAGCGTTTAGAATTTAATGAAGAGAAATACAAGTATATGAGATTTAGTAAGAATATAGTATTAAATGGATATATTGTTGACTGGTCAAACTTTTAAAGTTTTACTTTTCCAATGTCCTCTGTATGAAGAAATCAACGTGAATGAATTTCAATTAAAAAGATGAATGGAAAACTCTTTCTATTATACTTGAGATCTATAATCCATGTTAGAAAGTTCTTTGTGCAATAAATAAAAGTGTCATTACTGTATTGTAGTTCTTTAAAATTATTAAAAAAAAAAATCGATGATCTTTCACAATCTAAGCACGGAATTTCTACCAAATAATCATTCATCAGTGGCTTTAACAGGCCCTTAAGCGCCCGTAGCCTTCCAAGTATCCTTGGACTTCTCAACCTTAATACGAGGATAAGAAACTAACCCCTATGTCTCCAAGTATTCTTGTCTGTAAAGTGCTTGTTTTCTACTGGCCAATTTGTCTGTTTATTATTATTATGTGACACCTCCAAGGAGTCCAAAGACTCAGCAAGGGAGAGTGTGCTAACATCATCGAACGATTAATCCCTTCCAACTACTAACCGCGTTCAAACTTGCTTAACATTTTGCGAGCCATTAGTAGCAGAGGCTCTACCAATCGACCAACCTTTGCTTGCACGTTTTTTGGGAAGAAAAACCCGAGTTTGCAGGAGAAAAATCCCTCTCCCTCCGCATGAGACCGGCCAACTCACCTTTAGTCGAAAGAGACCAGATAAAGGTTCCTGACGGGAATGGAACCCAGGTCTTTCCGAGCAAAGGGCTTCGTCTATACCGTCTGAGCTACGGAGACTCCAAATAATAATCCGCTGTTAAAAAATATGTTTGTCAATAGTTGGGGAGCATCGGCGTAGCCATATTTGAAAACGAAACAAGAAGCTTGCAAAAATGGAATTTTTTGCTGGCTCTTAGCTGCAATATGGAATCACGTGAATCGAACTCGCTTTCAACAAAGATCACATCCATGTTCGTTATTCATTGTTTCTTAAACAATTCAGAAAGCTCCTTGTAAGAATAAAACATTTATTTCTACAAAATAACGAGAATTTGAATGCGACTTTCATAGCTCTCTTGTTTGTAATGTTTCTCTCATGAAACGTTCATGCACCGAACTTATAACCACGCGATAAAAAGAGATTTTATTCCACCGCTTACTTCTTGAAAGTATTCGAAAAAAAAAAAAATCAAAGTAAAAAAAAAAAAAAAAAAAAAAGTTCACGTATGAACAAAGAGGATTGCATTGCTTTGTATCTCGATGTTAATAATAGTCAAATCCTTTGTTTACGATAATTTGAATGCAAAACATTAAACTTAGAGGAGATTAAGCCAGAACACAGCAGAATAATAACTGACGCGTCCCGGGTTCGATTCCCGTCGAAGACGTGAGGATCTTCCTCAGGCATAGCCAAGTTAGTCAGTCTTGGGGGCGGGCAGTAGGGGTTTTTTCAGCCAGTTTATCTGGCATTTTTCATCCCGCAAGAAGGCAAACCGGCCCCCCCCCGTGAACATACGCTTCTACAGCCAAAAATATATTCCTCCCCCAGCGGCAGACTAGGCGACAGGTCGGTTGGGAGTGGTACTAACAAGAAGTCGCATCTACGTAACACGCGGACCCTGCATAGGAAGCGGGAATGACGCGTAGTGAAAGAGGAACTCGACGTTTCTTTAATACAATCCTGGTTTTCATTTCTTCAGCATCTTTTTTCATGTCATTGATCTGATTACAGTGATAATCGATGCAGTCATTAAGTTTAATAGATTAGTTAGCATAACTAATCAAAAGAACATTTATATGACAAAAGAATTGTCATTTATAATTAGGTGTGGTTGTTTTTGGCACTAAAGTCTATCACAATTTTCAAATTGATTAAAGTTTCGTTCTAAATACAAACATTTAGTTTGATAGCGTGTAGAGTTTCAAGATGCTCAACCATGTGCAGCATCTCGAAGCAATGCTTGAAACAGGAGGACTTTTTATGTTGATATAATTCCATTTATATGTAATTTCCTTCCTTCTATCTTATACTGATCATCCTGTCTGGCAACAGCCACCGATTCCTCCCAGATAAAACTAAGGAAATGAGACTCATTTATTACTGATGAAGAGGTTAAAACTACTCTCACAGACTCGCCAATTCCGAGACACAATTAATCTTTATTAAATCGCTGAAGGACTCTCACTTTTCTGGTAATTAATGTTTGTTTCGATTCCTTTACTGTAGTTAAAACTCATCACCAATAACCTTTCTTCATTAAATAAGGAATGAAGTGGAGGGGGGGGAAGAAATGTGGCTGTCTCGTGTCTAGCCCATTATCCACACTTTACTTTTCAAAATCATTAACTGTGGTCATGCAGCTAATATTACGGTCGTTATTTAACCACTGAAGACCTCATAAGTTCGATTTTCCGATAATGGAAATCAAACCAAAACGCAAACTTTTATAATTCTTGGCATTCAACTTCGTTCTAAATTGCAATTCGTCACTTTAATATCCCCAGACATAAAAACGACCAGAAATACATACTAATACGGAACAATATATAATTAGTGCTTAATAGCAATAATATACGGTAAGTGCAATTAACCGGTTTTAAAAAAAAAACTTTATTTAGAATTGCATAGGTCTACTGATGCGGTATTGTAGGTGGCGCCACCTGGCGTGTGTGTCTTTACACCTACTAAACAGGTGTAGATTTCCAATTTCGTTCTTTTGCAATTGTACATCAGTGCAATCTAATTCCTTTTTTTTTTTTTTTTGCTCGTTGTGTCTATTTTATGTTCATCTTTATCTTTTTAACTGTCGTAATCATTAGACAATTTAATTTACTGCAATGTAATGCGATGAGTCGGTCACGTTTATCATAGCTGGCTACCGTCACCTAAAAAGCAATTGATTGTTTTGCAGGCAATCATTTCCCCCCACACCTAGTCTCAAATTGTAGGAAATAATGGCTGTCAGCTGTCTCACTCAGTTACAAATAACAGACGCCCGTTGCAATGTTCTTCGAGTACAACAACAGCTTTGGGTTTACTACTATTGTGCGAATGCCTTACGTTTTAAGGGAATCTTTCTCGTCCATTTTTTCTTCAAAAAAAAAAAACCATTGCATCTGGCGTACGTAAGGACCCTCATGTTCTACGGTTACATTTTAGAACATTATTGGGGTTACGAAGATGGATTTTATTTTTAAGTGATTTTGAATTATACTAAACTGTATAATTTTATCGATAATAAACAATATATTTTCATGTTTAATTTTTTTTTTAATTTCTCTCTACGCACTCACTCACACACGGCACATCAGTACCGTGTGTGAGTGAGTACGTAGAGAGAAAGAAGGAACTTGTCGAGGTGTTTCGCGTACCTCATGAGAAAGGCTGCTCCAAAGATGTAAGCGAATTAAAAAGGAGGAAGAGAAGTTGGTCTGATAGATTTGAAGCTGGATGATAAATGGCTGTTAACCAGTAGCAGTTGCTCGTGTTCTTCCAGGTTTAAAGGAGAACGAACGAATGATTTGTGAACATTTCGGCAGAACATATTCATAGCAAAAATATAATGCAAATCAGAACTATAAGAAAGTGATTGGAGTAGTACGTCGTATATATATCTGTCTTTCTATTATTCTGTTTATCACGATATTGAAGTGTTATATTGCAATCAAAATGGAATCGGATGGTTGTTAGTATACCAATTCGATTATAAATGCTTGGATTAACTTGTAAGAAGAAAAAACTTTCGGCTTGTTTGACACAAATGACATCATTTATCCATGACATCATATCCATTTTAGTACGCGCTCTACGAGTTTAGAGCGAACTGTTATGAATAATCGAAATACATAAGAATTGAGGTCGGTCTGCTAGTAACAAGAGGGGTTACTGCATGGTTATTATCTCGTTGTTATAAATATTTGGTTAGTTAGGAATATGCGTTGATGTGCTTGTGTGGAGAAAGCATTCGAGGATAATGACTGTAAAGTAATCATTCGTTGTCATGGTTACAAAAAATTACATAAGCGTTTACAGATGCTTAATGCACCCAACATAAGTTGAAACTAATAATATAAGAGATATGTAAGTAATGAACGAAGATCGCTGAAGGAATACAATATGAGAAAGAATAGAACCTTAAGGAGTCTACAAGCAGAACATCCAGAGAGGAAACTGGATACTCATTTAGAAAATGCTGCACAAGAAAGTCTAAGAGGTTGAAATTGGCTCAGAAGACATTATCTGCTGGATCCAACGAAATGTCTTGATAATATCAACGACAAAAATTTAGATGACTTCAAACTCTTGTAGTAAAAGAAGAGAATAACAATTTTCTTAAAAATTGTTATTTTTAAAAATTAAAATGAAAATGAAAACAATTAAAACATCATAAGAATTCGTCTGGTGACAAATGCAAGATCTGATTTTCTATCGCAAAGCGAGCAACCGATATTTAAACAACTTTGCTAATAAACAAGCCGCACGCACACACACACACACACACGCACGAAAAGTTTCCTCTGACAAGCGACCGAAAGCTTCTTAAACTTAGCAATAACCACAAGAGAACTCAACCCCTGTTTGTAACGATACGCTAATGAGACGTTGTCCGTACCGAAGTATGATGAGGTTTAGCGAAAGGATTGTAATTAAGCTTGTCAGTCCCTCCCATATCTGCTGTTCATCCGAACATTACGGAGAAGTTCATGGCTACGATGGTCGAAGGGTTAAATGCAGTGGGCCGGCACGATTCTAGTGCAGAGTTACCCAAGAGGAGGATACGAAAGATAACACATGGAGACTTACATTTCTCTAAGAATATGATTGACTGGTGAGTCACATGACTGGTAATTGCATGATGGTAACAATGGGAATTTATTTGGAATTAATGATGCCTTAGCTCATCTGTCAATCTTAGCAACTTGGATGAATGATGAGTTTATTTGGATTTGTCGTCGTATGATCTGCCTAATATTTCTTCCTTCTCTACAATAATTTAAAATTAAAATAAAAAATCGGATTTCTCAAGTTTTTAATTTTTATTTTGAATTTCATAACTTATAAGCGTGTTTAGATTAAAACTAGCATTTCATGACACCATGGCAACCGGTTTTAACAAATCATTGTTCGCAGATGCTTGAATTGCGCATGTGCTAAGAATGAAAGATTCATTGGTTCATATTTTACTGCGTAACAATTAAAATAGTCGTTGATTTTTCCTGTAAAATAGTAGCGGATTATCTCAACTGATTACTTCGCATGGTAAGCTACCCATTTATGTCTGATAATTATCAGTGTTGTTAATCTCTTGTTAATAATCATTCTTTGTGAAGTTTATCGTGTTTTTCTTTCGCTTCGTTTATTTGAGAACAAGTTTAATACGCCATGCATTAATTACTGTTATAGGCTGGCAATAAAATACGCAACACTGATCAATAATGAAATTATACACGTGATTATTGCAACGGGTATTTACACTGTGTTAAGTACAAGCTGTTAGAATACCTAGAAAATTAAATCAAGCTTCTTTATCTCGTAAAAGGAAGTAGATTTTTTTTTTGTTCATTTTAAACACTAAGCGATGTCGTAAACAGAATTTAATCATTAAAATGAAATGGAAATCAATCAATCAAATTACTGTTAGTTTATAGCATCGTATTCAAGTTTTTTTTTTCATCTTATTTATTTGGAGATGTTCACAAACTTCCAATAATTAAACTAAAACGAAAAAAATCCAAATTTGTTCCAAAGACTACAACCAACTTTAATCTTACTTCTGTCTTTAACCATTTCCATCAAGATAAGAAATTCCTTATTTTAACTTCTTAAAAAAAAGCGAAAATAAAAAGGAAAAACTAGGCTAGATATAAATTTTGTCATTCGACTCTCTTTTTTAGAAGAAAGTAAGACTGAAGTAGTGAGGAAACGAAATCAGATAAGTCTAGCAAGGAGTTCGAACTAAAATACAAAAAACTCATAATCTATATTTCTGTGCCGTAAGAAAAAACTTGACGGCGCGTTTTAATAAACTAGCAAGTTTCTCTCGTATTACTCTTCCGGTTAGGCCAGAGACAGAAGTTGGTAACATAGCAACGGACCTGAAGTCTGTAAAGAACTTCCAAATCACATGTCAACGTCTCTTTTTCCGTGGGTTTGTATAGAAGAGGCTTGAAATGCAACAGAGAGAGAGAGAGAGAGAGAGAGAGAGAGAGATTCTGATATTAATTCTGTAAATCTGCTAGCGTTTTGGACTGCAAAGATTTTGCACGCGTACAGTGTTGGTACTCTCTGGATCGGAAATAAGCATCACTTAACCTCCTGTTTTCTTCCTGCATGATTCATTGCTCCTTCTTTTGTTCGACTCTATGGACATCCACAACCCCCCCCCCTCCCCTTCAAATGATTTATTTGGAAACTTCTGACTTCACGGCCAAACATCTTATAGAAGTCTTGGTACTTCAAAGCATCCATTATTCAACACCCAGATAAGGAAACTGAATAAAAAATGTTTCTTTAAAATTTCTTAAAGTTTGTTTCAGAAATATCGGTTTCCTTTTAAAGTTAGTTTTTTTTTTAAGAAATAATGAAAAATATAGATAAAAGGGTTGCCTCCTTTATCCTAAAATGATGGTTTCTAATAAATTACTGCAGTACTGCGGTTGTTCTAACAATAACTGTTTGATTTAGATAAATATGAAGTAAATAAATCAGATCAATGTTCTTCCCCTCTAAAAGACGAATTGTAAAAACATAATCGACCCCTTCAGACAGTGGTAGTCTTAGTATCTGGCTTCCTCTTATTATGCTTGCCGTTTTGGCACTGCAATATCAAAATTTCTAGGTTATAGGAATGCAACAACTAGCACGTGGTTAGTAATGGGAGAATACGACATTTGCAGCAATTCATAATTGATCAAAAGATTATCTCTTGGTCAATTGTTATGATATAATTTAATAACTTCATTGTAACAAATTTTTAACCCTGTAATTAAGTTGAAGGTTTCAACATTTTCGCGCGTGTGAGTATTTGCAGGCTTTCTCTAATGACAGTCATGATGTACAACCAGCAGCCATATGTAAAGAAAGCAAACGAACTACTTTTCTATGTTGGCACGTACTGCCCACGCACGCAAACATAAAACGTTTCATCACCTTATCCTCTTTCGTTTTATGCACTTCGATGCATTACCATCTGGTTCCAACCGTATCGATGATGCCAGCTACCCCAATGCTATTGACCGATAAAAGAGATCACATACGACATTTATGGCTGTGTATCCGTTGTGTATGTACACACATTTGCTGACCTAGCGAATGAAAAGAGGTCTGGCATGGTTCCAACTGCTACCTCAATGAAGGGCAGGATTTATGCGCCGTCCAGACTGAAGTGGAAGAGGGTGGACAATATGAAATAAAACCGAACAGGTACAACACACAAAAAATGTTGTCATGAGATAAAATGTATTATGATTTTGTTCATAAACAGGTTGTTAACTCAACGATACAGTTTTATCTGGTTACGTTTTAATTACAAATTCTTGTCACATTAACCCTATCATATCCGCATACCTGTTTAAATTATATTATGATGCCTAACCTATATTATCTGTTTAATCTACAATTGATACTCCGTTGCAAATATTTAAATTTTATTAACTAATCCAGTTAATTGAAATTAACAGGTGCATGTGGCTCCACCTAGTAGTTTCGCTTGAGTTTTACAATTAGATTCTAAAATTAATTGAAATTAACAGATGCATGTGGCTCCACCTAGTAGTTTCGCTTGAGTTTTACAATTAGATTCTAAAATTAATTGAAATTAACAGGCGCATGTGGCTCCATCTAGTAGTTTCGCTTGAATGTTAGAATTAGATTGTTCCAGTGTATTTTCATTTGGTTCTTATGCTTTTTTTAAATATACAATTATAAAAATTGTTTTGGAGACTATTAAATAGTAGATGCTACATTTATTAGTAACATCCAATGTTAGCAGCATCCAAGTTATATATAAGAGACCAATCCTTTTTTATCCTTACGTACACATATTTATCTTTTCCGTTAAAGAAATGAACCGGGATATTTTTGGCAGATTACTCAAATAAAACACTTCTGAATGTCTGCCCATAGATAATCATTGGCCCGAATATAATGTTTTTGTTTTCGGGCTATTTATTTGAAGAACCTTCTTCCCACTAGGGGGCCATTCGTAATTTATCTTGGATACGAATGCTAGTAGCTAACGTACTCCCCGCTACTCGGAAGTATCGCTTGGCTGATGGCAATGGTCCCCTAGCGTTCAAAAGAGTGTGAAAGACTGAGAAGAGAGCTGCAGGGTAGAAAATTGGGCATCAATAAAAGTCAAAATATAATCCCAGACCATTAAATAAGGGGTGGTGTAAATGAGTGAGATCATTTCACACACTACTATAGATGGATAGCAGCGAAGCAGATTTTAGTGCCATCTCTTCCCTCTTAGGCTTCTTCCTTCATCTCAGGAGGGTCTTCTGGATGGCTCAGAGGAGGGGAAGCAGTAATCAAAACGCTCCAGCTAAGCATCCATCTCATCGCATCTCATTGACTTCCTATCTAATTTCTGTACATTCGGGTATACTGTCACTTCTATTGATACTGATGTGGTGCATTTTCCAGGCGTGGCGTTGGAGAAACGCGAAGTGCATTCTTTGTTACAACCAATCGATTTATCAGTCCGGTCTATTTTCATCTTCATCACTGCAGAATCTTTTCGAGACAAAAACCAAACGTAGTAGTGTCTAGTAGCAAGATAAAGCTTTTTTTTTCTCTTGAAAGCTAAAATGTCTTATTTCACATACTAAAAGAATACTTCTAATGTACTTCACTGGATTTTTTCTAACTTATCTTCGATATTTGTTCATTTTGAGAACTGCTTGGTTTTTAAGAAACTTCTCGGATAACATAACCTTAACTAATTATATCGCTCAGAACTCTTTCTTGTACTCATTCACTGTCTTATTATAAGAATGTTGGGAATTTATTTATTTAAAAAAGAGAGACTTAAATTCAAAATTTATTGTATTCAATATAATGACGAATTTTTTAAATTAAGGGGATATTAAAAAATCCCACATCATTTCAAAGCCGAACAAGAAACTCAAAGATCTCAAAGAGTTTCATGCCGAATATATTAAACTATAAAAATTTCGACGGATTGTAGCGTAAACTAAAACACGTAGTTCAACACTAGGACAACTCGTTGCAAAGGTGGGTAAAGTTCTGATCACTATTCTTAGTATTACTCATAATATAAAACACATCTCCTAGGAGATGTATGATGTTATACATTATGGTGGAAGGTCACTACCCAGACCGGTTTCAACCTTTATTGAGGTCTCATCAGTGAGTATGTAGACCAGGTAATACTGACCTTGTAGCGAAAAGAACTTATGTACTTTGCTATACGAGTTGTCAAAAAGGTGCACCCATAAATTACTTAAACAGTTTAAGTAGTTTAAATAATAACGAATTTATTTATTTATAAAATTTAAATAAATGTTCTCTAATATCTCAGGAACATAAATGAAAAATATAATTAAAAAGATTCTACGATATTATTATTATTATTATTACTATTATTATTATTATTAATGAGATTGTGCTCCCAACACCACCACCTCCGAAACCATAAAACACAGCTTCATGAAAGACGCAAAACTAATCCAACAACTAGCAAATTACTTTAACCAATACTTTGCAGACTCCATCCAATAACTGCTCAGAAATATTTCCCCAATCACAAAACGTGACCCTCCACTTGGACCGCGATCAAAACAGACATTATGGTTCCCAACCATAAAAGAAGCAGAACTTCTCTCAGCAATACATCAAATCAAACCAAACAAAGGCCCAGAAATTGATGGTATAAGACCTAAAGACATAAAGCAACATGCAACTAGTTTAAGTCCTATCCTACTAAAACTAATAAATAAAATATTTAAAACAGGACAGATACCAAGTATGCTAAAGACCGCCATAATCACACCCATATACAAACAAGGAAAAAGAAATTTAATCAGCAATTACAGACCCATGGCAACATTACCAATTATCAATCAAATTATGGAGCGGATCATACTGAAGAAACTCACAGCATACACTGAGACCTTTCATACTGTCCCTAAAACACAATATGGTTTTCAGAAAAATAAGGGAACAACATCTCTCTTGGAAGACTTCGCAGACGTAATTAATACCGCCTTAGACAAAAACAAAATCGCCATGGTAGTCTTTATTGATCTAACTAAAGCATTCGATACACTCACACATCAAACCTTGTTAGAAAAGTTGAGGCATGTTGGAATAGACGGGCCTCTTCACAGGTGGCTTACAAACTACCTTCAAAATAGAAAGCATATCACACGTATCGGATCAAACCGAAGCAGAGAGCTACCAGTAACCTGTGGAGTACCACAGGGAGCTGTACTCTCCCCAACTCTATTCAACATTTACACGCACAATATTAATCAGCTACCACTCAAAGGTAAGATATTCCAATACGCAGACGATACAGCAATAATATCCATCCACAATAAGGCAAGCATAGCCCAAACAAATATGCAACATGACATAAATCTGATCATAGACTGGATCACGAAAAAAAAATCCATACACCTAAACTCAGAAAAGACAAAATTAATGATATTCAGAAATCCACTGCTCGACCAGTTGATAACAAATATATATAACCATCCAACATCTACTTTCCAACATAAAAAACATACAGAACAGCAAGACCACTACAATCACTCAGATTGAAACAATACGATACCTTGGAATTTACATAGTTCCCATACGCCTAAAAACACTAATATACAAAGCACTATGCCAAAATATACTAAGATACGCTATAACAACGTATGCTTTATGTGCACCCTACAAATTAAATAGATTAATATCACTACAGTACAAAATGATAAAACTGATCTTTTGGGAACAAAGAGACAATAACGACTTTATATATACTGCAATGTCAGAACACAAAATACTGACAGCAAAACATTTATGTCATTATGCAGCTTTGCTAAAACAGTATTTCGATGCCAACTACAGGACTGTTAGAAATACATACCGTATAACAAGACCTCAGACTACTAATTATATCACATATAAATACAATAATCACTACGGAAAGGCCACGCGAAAGTTCTACATCCCAGACATGATAAACAAATTACCTTTTGAATACAGAAACTTTACAAACTACAATAGCCTGAAAAGAGCTCTAAGGACATACTACGAACAAGAAACACGCACCCAAAATACCGTACAAACTTAATGAAACAATATATTCGTTCAGGCTTCCAGTTCAGTGCATCAATACATCAATACATTCCAAGTTATTGTGTGTGTGGGGGGGGGGTGCGTGCGTGCTTGCGTGCGTGCGTGCGCGCTCGCGAATTTCTCAATCATAGATTTCGTAGCTTCCCAACACAGCAAAAAAAAAAAAAAACAATAATAATAACCAACTGGTGTCATTCTCAGATAAGCTTACATATAAGCTTCGAGGATGAAAGCAGAGAAATTAGTTCCAATCCAAGATGTATCATATAACCAAATGCATGTAATGTACGTATCACATGTAAACCAATGTATGTAATGTAAGTATCATATGTTATCAAATGTGTGTAATGTATGTATAACTGTAACAAAAGTATGCAATATATAGTGATTATATCCATTGATATTGTATATATAGAGTGTAAAATTGCAAAGAAACATCTGTAATAATCATCATTATGAATATTATAATAATATACGTTGTAAACAGTTATTGTTATTATTATTATTTAAAAAAAACTTTATGTACGAGAAAGTATTTGTTATGCATAATTGTGTTCCTATAATGCATCTAATTTATCTGAGAAATAATAAAAATGTTAAAAAAAAATAAATAAATAAATAATTATTATTATTATTACCTAACACCCCTCCAGGGAGTTTAAAGACTCATCGAGGGAGGGTACCTACTCTACAACCCTCCACCACTCCACCAACTGCAACTACCTTCATCACTACTCCAACGCCATCTACATTATTATTATTATTATTATTATTATTATTATTATTACATATCTGTTTAGTTTGTTCAATAACAAAGAAGAGAAAAAGAAGAAAAGATTCATTCGTCCTAAAAAAGCAATAGAAAAATAAGAGAAAATAAATTACAAATTAATTAAAATGTTTTCATATTTTGCTACATAGAAATATATTGGAATAACATTTAACATTTGGTGAATATCTTTGAATTAAGTGCGCGTGGCTTGAGAAGGAATTGCTAGCGTCATTTTAAATGTTGCTTTAAATATTAAAAACACAACTAATTGGGGGAACGATACGAGTTTTGGTTCACTTCTTTTCAGTAACCGTAGTAAAGAAAATCTGAGATTTCAGATAAAAACTCTTCTCGTATGACTGATCAAGCAGTTCCATAAACCCATTAAAAGTACTTCGAGAAAGATTTGATAATTTTCCATTGTCTATTAAAGTGAGTTAAAAAAACAACAATATTTATAAAAAAAAAAAAAGTTCACATCACTATTAAAATGTTCTTTGGGTTAAATTTTACGTTGATTTGCAAAATAGGTATAAGAGCTCACTCGGATTTTCAAGTTACATTTTAAGATTTAAAAAATTGGAGGAATGTTAATTCTTCCATAAATATACAGAATGCACACACACACACACACACACACACACACACACACACACACACACACACACACACACACACACACACACACACACACACACACACACACACACACACACACACACACACACACACACACACACAGAGAGAGAGAGAGCTGATAAAAAATGGAACAACGGAAAAAATTAAAAGAAAAGAGAAGGCTTTGAGCGAGAAAAAAATGGGCATAAACAAATCAAGTAGTAAGAAAAAGACGCAAATCTCGTGCATTTTCTTTAGCTTAAGGAAATTTCTTTGGAAGCACGTCAGCTTTTATTTTCTAAGTAACCTGTTTGCTTCTAGAAAGTCCTCGAACTTTCTCCAAACTATGCAGAGGAATCGTCTGCACGAAAATTTTACTGCAGTCCAAGATTTATGTTTTTAAGCTCTTCAGTTCCTCCCCATTTTTTCTCCCCAATCGTTCTTCAAATTCTCACATTACTACGGACAGCATCATTATTTTATCCAGTGGAGCAGCACACTATTGAACCCGTTACCAGCCGCCAATAATAGAGCGGTACGTCGTTCTAATGTCTGGTAATAAGGGACTTCTAGTGAAACTATCGATTGTTTTCTCCAGCATCAAATCGAGGCATTTGGCTTGGGGTAACAAGCAAGGCACAGACAAATGTTTCATTGATTTCGAATATCACAATGCGTCAAGAACACAAGCTTTCATGGATTTTGAGAGACGTCAATCATCTTCTGGATGGAGTTTTATGGAAATGTTACAAGCGTCTAGTGTTGATACACCGGAAACTGTGAAGGCGTTTCCTGTGATCATTATGAATGAAATTTTTTGGCATTGTTCAGGTATTAAAGCTTGAATAATATTGAGCTATATTCCATCGAAAAATAGTTTCCCCTGTTAATGTTGCTACACCGCATAGCAGTCTAGTGTTGCAGGAAACGTCGACATATGGAATAGTGTGCTAAAATACTCTTCGAGTCCTCGTTTGAAGGTATTGAGTCCTCTATAGCAGTGCTTCCCAAACTTCTGGATGTCAGGGCCCCTTTTGCAAAAATTAAAATATTTCACGGTCCCCCCTCGAAACAAAATCGTAATAGAGAGATAGATTATTATAATATTTATTGTATTTATATTTAATACAAAACATACACAGCGAATATTGCAAAAATCAAATGCAAATATTACATTTTTTGCCTCTTACCGTTTGGTTCTGAAGACGATGTGGGCTGTTCTGGTAAAATATGAAATACTCTCCTTTTTTTTTAGTCTGTTTCTGCTTCTTCTGATTGTTCGCGGGAATTTTTTATTATTTTTTATCAGCCACTTATCCATCTCAGGGTTACATTTTTTAACGTAGAACAGATGAAATAATATCACCACTTACCGATACTGGCACACCACAGACTGATAACATGAAATTAGTGAATACTACCTGAATACGGGAATCCGCGGACCAGGAACATTTTTCTCTTTTGTGACTTTTCTCCCTTTACGGTAATTAATCCTAACGCGAAACAGACCGCAAAGGCAGATTATTAAAACGTGCATATGATTGGTGCGGTATTAACAAAAGATCGCGCAACCGAAAGATAAAAGCATAGCTGACAATTGAGTTGAAATGCTAACTCTCTTCAACCGAATTCCATATGTGAAACTGCCATAACATTCATTTTATATATATTACTTAGTTTTAACACTTTTACGAATTTTAACACGTTCGGTTGAATTTTATTGCTGCCTTGGGAAATCGAACTCGCACACATCTAATTAATAACAATAGTTTTTAGTTAGATACTGTGTTTGCCCATGCAACATATGGTTTTGTTTCAGTCTATACAGCATAGTTTCTGTACGAGGGGACATGTGATTCATTAATTAGTGTGTTTTTATCCCAGTTGTCTCTAATTGCACTATTTGTTGAGAAATATATTACACAGACTCCTCATACCTTATTCACTGGCATAATATAAGTACTTGTTTTTATTGCCTCTGCAGTATAGTGGCTGTTAGGGAGGGGTGTTGTTTACCACTGCAAGCGAGTTACTATCTCCCCACGCGAACTTGTTTAAGCTTTTTTTCATGTGTGAAGTATATGCGAAACTTTTATTGGTAACGGAAAACTAGCTCGGATGACAGTGATAATATAAAACGAGTTTTGATATGTATATAAAGTCAATATCAACAGTCCCTGATTACGAACGCGTGATGAAAGGGACAGGAAGATTTGGAGCTTCCCTGGAGAGCATTCGAAGTAAATACAATTAACCACTGCTTTGAAATGAAACATATGAATTAGCATATATTTAGTAATATTCATTAAGCGCCGAAATACGCAGGAAGCAAAGTTTGTGAACCAACACCAATGTGTGAATTTTTCCATTAAAATATAAAAAATAACAAAAAATAAATAAAAGTTAAATAAGTTTCTTTTAAAATAAAAAAAAAATCTACTTAGTTCTTAAAACATTTTAAATTTGTTTTCTTTATTTCATGGCCCCCTCAACAAAACCTACGGCCCACAGTTTGGGAAGCGCTGCTCTATAGGTATCTTAAGTATTGATTAATTATTTTTATGAAGTACGGTTTACATTTAGCAAAAATTGAATGTCTCAAATGTATATGTTTATTATAATTATTACAAATTAAGCTGAAGATTGACTATTAAAATTGAGTTTTAATACTTCCGGAACAAATATTGATTTGAAATTTGCAAAATAAAACCAAATAAATTGTTCATTTGATTCTTTTGCTTCAGATTATGAGTAAAAATTTTCAAATTCGAAGCATAGGCGCATAACAACATTATATTTTTTTTTTATTTTCTATAGTATAGAGTTAAAAGGCATTACTTTGGAAGATTTAAGATAGATGAACATTTAAGATTTAATAAATAGATGATATTCTGAATGCATCCATTTGCTTCATAGCCATATATAAAAAGAAATTTAACAGAGAGCATATGAGAATATGACCTTCGGCATCGGAGTTGCTTTGGTTTTCAATACTTAAAATTCATGGACTTTGCTATGTATGCCCGTATACTCGCCTTTTATTAGTGCATTGCTTATGGTCTCATTGGCCTGACAGTTGTTTATAACTGTTGGTTCTCATCAGAGACAAGGCTAGAAAAAAACTTTTATAGGTCTGGTCTCTGAAGAGAACCAAACGTTCAGTTCATAACAACTGTTAGGGCAGTGAAACCTAATCAACTCACCAATAAAAGGCGAATTTCGGTATTTAAAAGACACGAAATACTCTTCATAGAATAGTCTATGTCTTTTAAGTACTGAAAAACCAAGGCAACTCGGATGACGAAGTTATATTCTCGTAAGCTGTGTGGCAAATTTCAGAAGTCTTTATAAGTTGCTTTCTATACAGGCTGGTTCGGTTCAAACAAATTGGTGGCTCCACGTACAAACTTTGAGTGGAGGTAGAGAACATCAAAATCAACCATATTCGCATAGAAAAGCATGAGCGTAAACGCCACCCGAAAGTGATAGGTGGCGCTGTTCGCCAGCGCTCCAGATGATCAATTGGGGGCTTCCTCATTCAAGCTTTCGACGTCGTACGTAGAACATGTGTCGTTTTACGAAAGCTGAGATGGCAGACATGCACCTCGTTTAGGGGTTAGCTGACGGTAATGGGCTAGCCGCTGTACGAATGTATCGCGAAAGGTATCCAAACATCACCAAATGTTTGCGCATTTGCATTAGAATTTGTGTGACTATGGATCATTCAGAGATCGCAGGCATGATAGTGGGCGGCCAGGATCGACGCGAAATCTCGCCATGGGAGAGGAGGTGTTGCATGCGATGGACAATAATCCAGAGACAAGCACACGTGCCGTTGCTTCTGCTATAGGAGTATCTCGATCCAGCGTATTGCTCGTTTTGCACTCTGATTCCTTCATCCATTTCATCTGCAATGGATCCAGTTACTGATGGCCGAAGATTATCCTCGACGGAAATCGAGCAGTGGTTTCTGCAGAAAAGTGCCGTAGACCCGGATTTTCCAACTTGTGTTTTGTTCACGGATGAAGCTTCATTTACCTTTGAAGGGGTCTTCATCACCATAGTACCTTCCGGTGGTGTCTCCGGTCATGCTTTCCTATACCTCCCCTCAAAGTTTGTACGTGGAAGTTTGAACCATCCTGATGGATATAAAAGAAACAGAGGGATCCATTTCAATAATTATTCTGTTTATTTTCTGAAATAAATTAAAATATCCTATTTTCAATTAAAAACATTGGATAAGCTTGTATAGATCCTTAAGTTTATAGGGCGTATACTTTACTACTACTACTAATAATAATAATAATAATAATTATGCATACTAAAAGGTAATTGTTGCCGATAAGTTACTTCTTCACAACTTAATGTAAATAATAAACTGTGAATTGATGCATAAAATTTTTAATTTCTATAAGTTTTCCTTTTAATATTCATAATTACGTCATTAACGTAATTATGAATATTAAAATTGAAATTTTATTAATTGAAAAATTATTAATTGATATTAATATTAAAATTAAAATTGATGATAAAAGAGTCTCCGTTATGCATTTGTATATGTGTTTGTTTGTATACGTGTGTTAAGCCTAATCATTTACATCATTTAGAGGAACAAGGGATTTGGGGAGAAAAAAAAATCTCACGACAGAAGTTTAAAACTGAGCATACGTACTTAAAAAATGAACGAGAACAAAATGCGAAATGTGAAAAAAACATTAAATTTCTTGAAATTTAACAGAGGAGTAACACACCAGGCAAATTCTAGTTGGACTGTCTCCCATGTTATTAGGTTGAAGTAATAACTCGTATGTTTTGTACAAAAAAACTCACTTTCAAGTTTTCTCAAAAAAAGTTTTTTGCTCCTTCCCAGCTTCACTTTGTGACCTAAAAATCTCTTTACTCAATTTAGTTCTCCCCTGGGGAAAAATCGATGCTTGGAGCTGTCACACGCACTGTTGATACAAGTTCCACATTTCTCGCATTGAAAGGTTATGTAAGCGTCGATGGTAGTCTTCGTTTCTTAGAGATTAATGGGTTCTGGTGACGGGAGAGATAAGGAGAGAAACGCTCACTCAGCGCTTGTCCCATATACATAAAAGTAATTAGTTTTCTCTTGTTCCTGCACATTACACGATGCCCACAGTCCCCCTACCGGGAAATATAAAAACTTTAAGAAAACCTTGCATGGTTGTGTTTTATTAAGGCTGATGATGATGGCTTGAAGATCTTTATGGCAAAAGATAAGGAGGGAGAGTGAAATAATAAACTCAAGGGCTTCTGAGGGAGTGCAAAAAAACATCACAATCTCTACAAATGTTTTAAAAGTTAACAGTTTTTAAAAAGTTAGCTTTTTTGAAATTGATTCAAATAAAAGACAAAAAAGAACGTACGTAAACAAAAGTTGTTCACACACTTGCTTTTAAGATTTCCTTTAAAAAATTACAGATTATAAGAGTGTAAGTAAATCTGAGACAAGTATTTTAACTTTTATGAAAGAAAATAACCAGAGAATTTTAGAAAAAAAAATCAACTGAAGTATATTTGTCATATTAATAACGTTAGTAAAAATGTAATAGCATAATAGTAGATTCATAGATTCTTGTAATTTATGTTAATATTAATTTTTTTTAAATGTTTATTACTAATTACATGACAGAACAATTAAATCTTTTTTCATCTGGTTAAAATACAAAAACTATTTCATTTACTACAGTACAAGTGTCAATATAACAGAAAGAAATACCCTAAACGTTCAACACAGAACGAGTCAAACTACTAATCTCGTTTGAGATAAGATATGCAGTCTAGATAGCATTCATTGTGGGGATTGAACACGATACTAGTGCCTTTAGTTTATTAATTTGCTTCACTGCCAGACAACTAATGGATTTAGAATTATTTCGCTATTTAATTTAGGTTCGCAAGAGTTCTCAACAGTCCAATTTTCATTTGTAACAAGAGAATCTTTGAGGAGAAAAAGATCTACTAATGCCTTTGCCAAGTTCAATATCTTTCTCTTATAATACCTTAGGATAAAAAGATGTCTCAAATGCTATGCACATTATATTTCTCGAACTACTAGTAGTCTTTTGTTGATCTACATTGCGAAGCAAGTTTATTTGTGAGAGATTACAACTCCACTTTAGTATTTTCTTTAATCAAATTCACAGATGCTTTTTGTATGTATTTCTAAAATGCAAACATATGGAATTATCTTTTTTTTTCAGTTGAGTCTAGAACTGAAATAAGGATAATACATTGAAATAGGTTTACGCAATTCATCTTCACGACATCATCAGTCAGAGACGTGCGTAATTGTTAAAGCTTCTAAGAATGTAAAGAATCGATCGATTATGAGTTAGGATGTAGTCCTCCAAAAGAACTAAGACTATTATTCAAGAGCGCTTTGATTAATAAAATAAGGAAAATTACCTAAAAGAATATCGTTCCAGAATATAATCATCTAATGGCCCAATGGTTCTATACCTGATGGGATGGGATTTTAAGTAAGAAAAGGTGAGCTAATGATATATTCGACCAAATGTAGAAATGCTTCCGCTTCTATTAATTTGGAAATTCCCATGAGCACAACTATTTACCCTTTTAATCCCCACAAAGGGCGTGAGAAACATCCAAGGGTTTCAAGTGTGATTTGCAGGAGGGAATCGATTCCTAAGATAGAAGGATAAATTGCTGGGATCGGAAAGAAGAAAGTACACGAAGCAATGCGCATCACCAAAAATGAAAAATGATATCAGTTAACAACACCACGACGGAAAACATCAGATCGCATGAAATGACAAGCTCTTAGTTCTTTTTCAAGCGTGTGACGAGCTATCAATGCGACTTTCCAATTTGCATAAGTGTTCCAATATACAAACCAACTATAAATGATATTATAGTCAACTGACTGATATTTATATTAATTCTATTAACATTTCTGTTCTGTAGTTGATTAAAAGATTCCTTATTAGTGTTACTCTAATACACTCACTTGTCGAAGTCACATAATCGTGCGAACACGTTGGAAAAAAGCAACAAACATTTGCTTCCATTCATACATCTCATCTTCGTTTATTTTTGGTTCTTGTGGCCGAGTGGTTTCACTACGCGTCATTTACCTAGGAAGAGAGTCGGAATTCATCCGGCTGTAATGATAAGAACTTTTTATTAGGCATTTTTGCAGACAAGACTAAATTAATCTGAAGGAGATTATAAAATTCTTTCTTTGAGCACCTCAGTCAAACCAAGAAAACCGTTTACTCAGCGTTATGTGGCTAAGATGCCACTTTATTTTGTGATATTACACTGCTCACTAAGATGTCTCTAGCTTATCAAAACTATATATTAGGCTAATTCAGCATACTAATGTTGATATGTATCCGTTTCAAAACCGTTGTGCAGTTACTAGTTTTGTTTGATGCTAACAGCATACGTGGATAAAATATCATTAAAGGGAAGTCAGCTATTATAGAAAAAGGCTCATTTAACTCACTGAAAATCGGGTTGAAAATGTTTAATGCAATACACATCGGCGATTCGTAAGCTACCTATCTATCAAAATATTTTATAAAATACTGCGAGAGATGCCTTTCTGTTTCTATAGTTACAGGACAAATCATTTCTCTTGGAGATTTCTCTCTAAACATCCTATTTATTGCAGATTTCTGTTCGTCCAGCTGGATGGCTTCAAAGGTGAATATGATGTTCACATAACCCATTTTGCGCCATAGCAAGTGACAAAAAGGATCCATTCAGATGGCAGGTTTGTGTACAAAAGAAAATTACGAGCCGTTGGGACCATCTAAAATCCATTGCTTGTGTGTGTGCTTAGCGAGCGAAATGGTCGATTGACGTCTTCAGTTTTCAAAGAAAATCACCGAAAGTAAACTATTTTCCACGCAATGTCAGAAGTCTTTTAAAAATAGCAAATTGTTTAGAAAATGCGACACCTTATACACATTACACAAGGAAAGATGATCGGTTGGTTCCCTTTTTATGTTTTTGTTTCATCATGAATATTAAGATTTAGTAAATGTTCTTGTAGGTTAAATTCGATATCTGAGTCATCTGAAAACAAGGTTGACACAATAAATGCTTTCTTCTCCTGACGAGCCATAGATGTTGTTATAGCTCATCAGGAGATACGAGGCATGAAGTTCCACACAATTTTCCTATGACACTGCTTATGGATAAATTACGGTATACAAATGTATAATGAATTACAAATAATGTAAACGCAGCAAAGCGATAATCTTATCGTTATCTTAATTTAAAAATACTTATAAGCGACGGGGCATAGATGGCTTCATAATAAACATTTCTAATTATTTTAATGAATAAACATTACATAAACAGTGTTTGCCTCTATCTCCTACATTCATTCAACGTTTTAAAAAAGTTGCACCGAGAGGACATCCATCGTAGTGAGATGTATAGCCCGTGATTAGCGATGATCCGCTATACGGAATACCCTAATCCTCATTATTATTGCGTTGAGAGTTTTGCAAAGTTGTTAGCCGGTTCCTCCTTGCAGATCAAATAGGGGATGTGCATATTTTAACAAAACTATTTGTAAAACAAATTTCAGATAGAAAGGTGACGTAAAATTTTATTAATGATCCCAAGTGAATGAAGCCTCGTTACTATGACTACGAAGAGTGGCCATCCATTAAGATTAAGTCACTATACAATGTTTCTGTAACCGTGGTTGAATGGTGCGTGTCTGTAACGTAGAGATTTGGCCTACTGGAAGAAGTGTTCATTGACTTGCGGGGTAAATGTTTAACAGGAATGAATGTGCTTGGTCAATGAGGATTTTTTCCAAACCATTTAGTACTTGATCACCTAATATTAAGGAGAGCATCCCTCCACTGCAATCGTCTTACACGGTTGAGAGCCAATAAGATGAACTATGTAGTTCTCGCTATATCCTTGCACTTCCATTTTCATGAAACATTATTAGGAAAAATTATTCCTAATGATCGTTTTCCAGCGATCATTAGGAACAATTAGAATTTTTATTAGTTTTCTAGCCACATGCCTGATATTTTCCGTATGTCACACTATTTCTCAGTATACGAAAGACTATTATACTTGATCATCCCTGCAGGCAACAGTATCTGAGAAACTGCTAGTGGCAAATCGTGCTGCAACTATGGATAATTCCTGTTTGATTTTCCTCATGTCATCACCTCTGGCCTTTATCGCACATCCACTTACATAGTACGTAGATGATAAATCCCGGAAGCTATCGATTATAGTTCGTGATTGCAACGTATCATTTAGTCACTGGAATAATTAGTTACTAACGAATGTTATTAGACATTTACGTCTAATAATTTGGTCACTAAGTGTGTACTTTTCGCTTGTTGAAAAGGAACAGAAAAACTGGCATTTCAAATATCTCACCTTTATATTTGTTCAAATCTATCATTCGAAAATCGTTAGCAAAATGTAGAAATCCAATTTCCTTTCTCCAGTCCTTATCCATGTACTAAAAAGTGATTTCTACAAACACGTGATCAATGTTTATATCAATTAACCAGTCTTTTGCAGATTTTAATTGCTAACTGAAGTTCCAATGTAATGATGGAGAGGATACTTCAGGGGGAAAAAATTCATTTTTGGCCCTCATAAGAATGGAACAACCTTAAGCAAGAGGATGGAAATCATTCCATCGAAGTATTAAAGGCCGCCTTCGCAAAAAGAGATCTAAAGGTGAGTTAGAAAACGAAATATTCTCTGAAGGAAGGGGAACTGGGGCATCCTTTTCGATCCTTCATGTTTAGCAAGGGGATAAATTTAGTAAATTGATGTTCAGGAGATCTTCCCCGATAATAAGATAGGAATTCTAATTCTCCGGTACAAAATGTAAATAAATAGAAGTGGAATTTCTTGCATGCAGCAGTTTAATTATCAAGCTAAAGCAATCAAAAGAGTATGAGAAAAATAAAAATATCGATTTCGAAATATCGAGCTACACATGTGTTCAGAGCGATGGCGATCTTCATCACGCAAGTTGCCTTCGTATTAATACTATGAATTAAAAGAGACCGTATCCCAATAGAATCTGCATGCCACCTTTTATTGCAGTATATCTTCTTAGAGAGAGATCGACAAAGAGAGAGAGAGATTGCCTTCACAAGAAATCAAATGACCAATTAACTTCTACTAATAACGAAAATATTTCAATATATTTCTTTTAAATTCTAATTACAGAGATTGTAGTAGTGAAGATAAATTACGACTGTTACAAAATTAACATTTTTTGTTTTCTGAAGTCATTTTCATTCACAGCGCCTCTAGTGGTCATTTCAAAAACCAAAAATGACTAAGAATTGAAATAAATCTTTTTGTTTTCTGAAGTCATTTTCATTCAGCGCCTCTAGTGATCATTTCAAAAACTGAAAATGACTAAGAATTGATTTTTCAACTGTTTTTTTTTCACTTTGTCTTTATGTAATTTCGAAATCAACATAACAAACAGTCTTCACGCTTGCAAAAGAAATGAAAGAATATGTGTGGTAGTAAGTTTCATTTTTCTGGTAAGAGTTTCGCACATGACAATAAGATTACTGATAGATCCCTTTTAAAACACGATAATTTATAATCTACTTGTCAAAACTGGAAGAGAAATTTCAATGTCATTCGCTGCTGTTATCGTAAAAATAGAAAAAGAAAAAAGAAAACCCAATCTTAAGGCTTAAAATTCCTTGGAATTTAATACATCTCGTGGCATGTTGGCGTGTGGAACGCAAAGAAATCAATTCCGGGCACCCTCCGAATCTTTGCATTCTCAATTAGAAGTCAAACGGAAAAACAAAGAAATTCACGAGGAATTTCTCTTCTCCCATAGATGAAGGCAGAGGGGGGAGAGGGGAAGAGGGGAAAGCGAAGAAGGGGGAGGTTACGAAATCAACCAGTGACAGACAAGTACACCAATGAAAATTAATTAATGTTTGTAAAGGGGATGAGAGAAGACGGACCATTCGGGCGTCTGCCTTTACTTTTTCGATCGTCACGGAAGCAATTAATCACAAGGAACAGAGCGGAACGTCACAGAGAAAAAATCCAACTACTGAAGGAACAGACAAACAGACGTGTATCAACAGTCTAATTCCTAATACACACAATAGCTAGATTTACCCTTGGGGGGGGGGGGGGGGTCCGTCTAGAAGAAACTAAATAGGAGAGAAAAACCTGGGTTTATTTCCTCTCTAAGACAGGAGGTTCAATAGTTTGGACCCTTGGGTTTTAAAAGGCTCAATCATCATCGCAATCATAGAACGAGCAAATACGTTTCTGTTCTGTGCTACAATCTCATTAAAACTTAAAGAAATATATATTTAAATATATATAACTTAAAAGTTGATCAAAATATATCAAAAATATTTAATTTTAATATATTTTAGGGATTTGTAATTTTAATTATTAATTACACCAATTTGAAACTTAAATAAAATAATTATATTTATTATTTCAGATTTTTTTTTTATTTTTTATATATTCTGAAAAATATATACATACAGGGTCAGCGTTATTGTTAATCGACCGTGAGAAGCGGTGATTAATAATACCCTTGGAGGGTAATGGATGGCAATGCTGTAGCCAATGAAGTTCTAACTGAGGCTCGGCTATTGCTGTAACCCTTCTGCCATGATCAGAGCTTTAATAGCCCGATAACACCTTATCCCTACACTGTCCTCTACAGATAACGGGGAAGATGGAAAGCATTCTTGCTTCGCCCCTTTAAGTCAGTCCTTATAAGGACTATTCTGAAATGGGATGAGGTGTTGGTCTACGGACCGTTAACATCCCAGTCCTTTTTAGGACTTCTAGGGTATCGGATGGCAATGCTGTAGCCGATGAAGTTTTAACTGAGGTTCGGCTAATGACGTTACTCAGCCCTGACTAGAGCTTTTAGCTCAATAACACCCCATCCACATAGATTTCCTTCATTCAGATGACGGGAAAAAGAGACAAGGATTCAGTCCATCGCCCAGTTCTTTTTAGAACTATTCTGAAATGGATTAATCGAAGATTGGAGAGCGATTTTGATGTGAACGGACGTATTATTTTAGACTGAGCCTGATTAGTTTGTTCACGAGGTTTTTCACGAAACGTGCATTGCACTGGCAGACACAGTTTGTTTCTTACTGTCTCCCCCTCTGCATGAAACATGCAAGAGGTCTAATGGCCGGCAGGTCCCACCTGCAATGAGGACCAGTGGTGGATTTATGGTTTTATTTAGGAAGATAGGATTTCAATCTGTGGCTAAGTGATTTCGTGACACTCCTTTTCCCTATCATAGGCAATCTCTACTCTTTCTCCATCTATGTCTTAACACATTTCTAAATTATTGTCATGGCAAAACTTCTGAATGAGGCCAAATTCGAGGAAGTATACATGGAAATCCTCAGACTAGGAAAGCTGCTGAGTGATAATTGGCCAGGAAAAGTGAAGCTCTTTGACACATCCCCCCCCCCAGCAGTCACAGAGGACAATATAGATGACATAAGTGAAGAGCCCATAACTCTGACGCCATCAGATTTTGCACACTCCCCAAGTATGGAAGATGCTACATCCCAAGACAGCAGTTATCATCCAAATGGTCAAAAAGAAGAGGAAAGTCTCCATCAATATGGAAGAACCAAAAACAACAGGGATAGAAGCACTCAATGGTCCTAAAGAAAAGATACGGCCAGTCCTATTAAGGGATAAGGGGAAATGGATCCCTGTCTCATCAGCCTTCAGAGAACAAAACATCTAATTCTAATGGCCAAAAACTCAGATGAGGGAGTTAAAATACAACCCACTACTGTCTTGGATTACAGACAGATGACCAGATTTATGGACAATGCTAATCCCATATCACACCTTCACTTTACCCAGCTAAAAGAACCTGAAGGTGGTTCTACGTGGGATAGCTGAAAGTATCACTCCTGAAAATGTGAGCACTGATCTCTCCAGACAGGGCCTATCCCCAGTAAAAGTGAGCAGGATGCTCAGATCTGATAAAAGACCAATGCCTTTGGTGCTGATGGAAATAAGCAACACACAAAAGCAGAACTATGAACTGACTGTAGTATGCGGAACCAAGATTTCAGCTGAGCCTCTTAGGAAAACAACATCTGCAAGTCAGTGTCATAGATGCCAAAGGTTTGGACATGCCCAAAAATTATGTAAGGCAGCCTTCAGGTGCTTGAAATGCGGCAAGAGACACCAGACCATCACATGCGCCAAACCACGCACAATTCCAGGATGCTGTACAAACTGAGAGGACCTCACCCCGCCAACTACAAAGGATGCCTTTCCAATTCAAAAAATCGAGGATCAACAAAAGTCAATCTTGCTCCTCTACGTAACAAAGTTTTAAGCAACCAAACAGATCGTCCTCCAGTCCGAAACACCTCGCCTTCAACCTCACTGGAAGGAACAACCATGACCGAAACATATGATGAGGCTGCAAGAACTAAGCCTCCTACATCTCTCGAGCTAGAAAGCTCCAACATAACAGCCGTTTTAACAGCCTCACTTGCTACTATGCTACTGGAATTCAGCAACGATGCCCCTCACCATCTTCCAGAAAGAGATTCCTGCAAGGTACTCAAAACATTATAACAGCCATTTGTCATGAGTAATAAAATTCAAACCAAAAGCTCTTAAGATAATCGCATGAAATGCAAATGGTGTGTTTCACCAATCAAGATATCATCTTGATTGGTGAAACATACCTAAGACCAGCTAATAACCCCAAAATCCGTGGATACACTATGTACAGAAACGACAGAATTGGCACAAGAAGTGGAGGCACAGCCATATATATTAAGAGTTATTTGAATCATAATACAATAGACAAGCCCAAAACAATAAACCTGGAGGTGACCGGTATGGAGGTACATACCTTCAATGCTGGGAGTCTCAAGATCTATGCTGCTTATAACCCTCCGAGCATTCCTCTGCTGACAACACATCTGGACTCTATACTTGGTCCAAATGACTCCATAATAATAGCAGGAGATCTCAACTCAAAACACACAGCTTGGTACAGCTCATCAACAACACCAAAGGCCACACACTTTTCAACTTTTCAATGCTCAACTCTGTTGTTGTGGCCGGCCAAACCGAGCCCACCCACTTCAGCCCTTCAGGTAACTCGGATGTACTAGACATTGTCATCTTTAAAAATTTAAGATACCAATTCAAATTGGAATCAGTCAACGAATTATCTTCTGACCACAGTCCCATAGTGCTTAATCTATGTTCATCAGATCAATTCTCTCCTCTGCACACATTAATACCATGGGACAAGTTAGCCAAGGTTCTTCCCGATCATATTGGTCCGGTGCCCAATATCAGTAAAAAAGGAAGAGATTGACACAGCAATAAATAACTTAACCATACAAATTCAGAAAGCAATAGAATCAGTCAGACAATCCACTGTCTTCCACCCAATCAACCTTATCCCTGATGAAATCATGGAGCTAATCAGAGCATAAAATAGAGCCAGAAAGAGATACCACAATACCAGAGCCCCACAAGAAAAAACAGTATTGAACAATCTAAACAGGCAGGTCCGAGAAGCTCTTCAAAAACACAGAAACCATCAATAACAGAAAAACAGAAAACCAAATTGGCTAACATCAATACTAAAGGTCATTCTGTATGGAAATTCATAAGAGCAATCCGCGCCAAAAAGCAACTCATACCCTCTATACAAACCAAGAAATGGACAGTTCACAAAGATGAAGAGAAAGCCGAAGCACTAGTAGATAACCTAGAATCTCAGTGCACTCCATCTTATACAAATCTAAATATTAACCTTATGTACAAGATTCATCGTCATGTTAGAACAACCTTAAGACAGAACACTGTTAACTCCGAACCTATCACTCCTACAAATCCGGCAGAAATGATAAATATCATCTCCCATCTAAACAGTAAAAAAGCTCCAGGATCGGATGGCCTAACTAACAGAATAATAAAACTACTTCCAAGAAAGGCCATAGTCCATCTCGTCAACATTACAAATGCCATCTTTAGATTCCAGCATTTCCCTACTACATGGAAAACAGCCAGCATCATGCCACTGAAGAAGCCAGGAAAAAATGCTCACCTTCCCGAAAGATACAGACCCATAAGCCTATTGTCCAGCCTCGGAGAGGTGACAGAGAAGGTGATCCTCTCAAGATTCCAAGCAGAAACAGATAAGTTACGAATTTTGCCTAATGAACAGTTCGGCTTCCGTAGGGCCCATAGTACAGCTCAACAAGTGCACCGGCTGGTAGAAATCATTAATAAAGGTTTTAACTGGAAACTCAATACAGCTGCCATCTTCATCGACGCAGAGAAGGCGTTTGATAAAATATGGCATCAAGGTCTTCTCTACAAACTGATAAAATTTAACTTGTCAATCAAGTTAATAATAATAATACATTCTTACCTGAAAGACAGATATATGCTGGTCAGGTTCGGCGAAACGGTTTCGACCAGACGCAGGATCTCGTCAGGGGTACCTCAGGGATCTCTTCTGTCACCTCTCCTATTTTCAATCTACGTAGCTGACATCCCTCTGAACCCAAGAACAACATTCACTGCATTATATGCAGATGATACTGCACTGATGGCAAGATAACTGAGCCCAAAACTGGCAACTAAAAGACTCCAAACCAGCATTCACATTTTAGAAAAGTGGATGGCAGACTGGAGGATCCAAGTTAACCCCCAGACAAGCTCAGCTATATTGTTTACTAGAAAGAAAATCCATACCATGGAGGATATTTATTTATTGGGAGTAAAGATTCCATGGCAGACTGAAGTTAAATATCTTGGAGTGATTCTTGATAGTAAACTCCTATTCAGCAAACATATTAGTTACATTACCTCAAAGACATCCAAAGTCTTAGCACAGCTCTACCCTATGATCAACAGACAAAGTAAACTGGACACGCAAACAAAATTAACAATTTTCAAGATGGTAATTCGACCGGTCATCACTTAAGCATCCCCAGCTTCGGAGATTACAGAATAAGTGCCTGAGGATGATTTTGAATGCCCCGTGGTTTATAAGAAACACCCAGATCCATAGAGAAGTTAATATCCCTTATATCTCTTCCCTTCTCCTAAATCTAGCTGAGAAGTTCTTTACCAAGACAAGTAACCATCTAAACCCGTTAATCAAGGAAGCCTCGAAATATAATGAAGCAGAAAGATACAAATATAAAAGACCAAAGTCTATCTTAAGTTCAGCTAAACACAGCTAACTTCACTGCCCTCAATGGGCGAGCATGTGGCTCACAAACACTCCATTCAAAGTTCTTTCATTACAAGACAAAGGGGAATATGAAAAGCAATTTTGCTTCACCCATCTAGCCAGAAATGGTAATGTTAATGTATATTCTGAAATATATTCTATATATATATATATATATATATATATATATATATATATTCTGAATATTTATCAAGAAAAACATCCGTTACAATGAAATAAAAAAGATTCTTACAACTAATCTGGAAAAAACTGGCATAGAAATTCACACCATTAATGCAGGCATTTTAAAAATATATTCCGTTTATAACCCTCTAGGCAGAACTGGAGGATTATAAACGGAACAGGCAGAAAGATCAGAGGATAGCACACCTGCTATCCTCTGATCTTTCTCAGCTGCTTGACACTACGGAAGCAACAATAGTAGCAGGAGATCTAAACTCAAAGCATCCCTTATGGAATAGCAGGTGTGCCGATTACAACGGAAAAATCCTTCACAATTTTGCTAAGCTGAGAAATATTATCATCGCAGGTCCGATTGAACCAACACACTATGGAACACACGGAAGGCCCGATGTATTAGATATAGCCATATTCAAAAACGCATCTCATCAATTCCAGTTGCAAGTGGTTAATGACCTCAGTTCGGACCACAACCCAGTACTTCTAAAACTGGAAAGGATCCGGAACTTATTCCCACTCAGTCATTTCGCAAAATTCAAGGATACAATCAACGCTATCATGGATTCAGTGCCGAATATCTCCTCCCGTGAAGAAATTGACGCGGCAGTCAACAACCTGGAAAGCAAAATTCAAACTGGCTTAACCGCAGTCTCTTCTATTTTCACTCCAACTCAAGTAAATCTGCTTCCAGAAGAAATCTTTGCTCTAATCAGAAACAAAAATAAAATCAGACGTCGCTTTCATAACTCGCTATCTCCTCAAGACCGCCAAGAGCTGAACAGAGCATCAAACTTACTTCGCTATGCACTAAAAGATCACAGAAATCAACAATGGGAAAGAAAACTTTGTTCCCTGAAAACTGAAGATAACTCTTTATGGAAATTGACAACAACTCTCCGTACAGATCGTTCCAATATCCAGTCCATTCACGGAGAAAGAGGTATAGTTTATAGGGACGATGAAAAGGCAGAAGCTCTCGCTGACACTCTTCAACTTCAGTGCAGTCCTAATTATGCGCATGCGGATTTGGTCTTCATAGAGAAAATTCACCGTCAAGTCCGTACTGCGCTTCGGAAGCCTAACAGCGGTGAAAATATCTGTCCCATCTCGCCTAAAGAGGTCTACTCAATCATTAGGAAGCTTAATAACAAAAAAGCCCCTGGCCCAGATGAAATTAACAACAAAACAATCAAGGCCCTTCCACACAAAGCTGTCATGCATTTGGTAGCAATTATAAATGCAATACTCAGATTAAATTATCTTCCAGTCCGATGGAAACAAGCAGACATAATCCTCATTCATAAGCTGGGAAAAGCGCCTCAGTTACCGCAAAGTTATAGACCCATCAGTCTCCTTTCATGCTTGGGAAAAATTGCGGAAAAAATCATCCTCAATTGACTTCAAAATGTGGTGAACAAAAACAACACAATACCGAAAGAGAGGTTTGGGTTTCGAACCGGACACAGTACTACACAACAAGTTCACAGACTGGTCGAATTCATCACTACTGGATTCAATTGGCGAAAACATACAGGAACTATTTTTCTGGATGTAGCAAAAGCATTTGATAAGGCTTGGCACAAAGGCCTCACTATAAATTATTTATGGCCAACATTCCGCTCTACCTTACCAAACTTATCGACTCCTTTCTAAAAAACCGGAAATTTCAGGTCAAGTTGAGTGGACTCAAATCCTCTTAGAAAAGAATCACTGCAGGTGTTCCTCAAGGCTCGCTGCGCTCTCCGTTGCTTTTTAACATCTTCGTTGCCGACGTCCCTAACACGACATCACCCACCACAGCTTGCTATGCGGACGACATGGCGATTTTGAGTAGATCTCTCAGGCTGAATTTAGCTACGCAGCGCTTACAAACCGCAGTAACAAACCTAGAAAAATGGCTCAGGAAATGGAGAAAATAGCTGTGAATGCCGACAAAAGTACTGTCGGCATGTACAGTCCATTCTCTTCACAAGACGGAAGGCATCCCACTACGGAGAAGTTAAACTTTTCAACACAGCTGTTCCATGGAAATCCAGCACCAAATATTTAGGTATTCAACTAGATAACCGTCTCAACTTTAACTCTCACATCGATTATGCCTGCAGCAAGTCAAACTCCGCAATTATGCAACTTTACTCTCTTCTCAACCGAAGAAGAAGACGTGTCAGCACTGAAAACAAACTACGGATCTACACAGCAATCATTAGACCCACATTGACTTATGGATCGCCGATTTGGCGTCACACCTCCCCTGGCAACATCAAAAAGCTACAGGTCATCCAGAACAAATGCCCTCATTTCGAGAACCAGGATTTGTGAAGAATTAATGCATTTTTCCGACAGAAAAAGGAATTTTAGTAGAGAAAACTTGCTTAGTTCTCTGCTGGTTTTATTTATTTGAGTAGCATTATTTGTTTTATTATCTTTATTCATTTATTTCTTATATGTGAGTATTTATGCTATAATGAAAGGAATATTAGAAGCATATATACGTACAGATTGGCCGATAAGTAACTAAAGGATTTAAACTCTTAATAACTCTTTATTTTTTTATTGTTTTTGTTATTTTAAATTAAGGAGATATTAAATCCCACATTGTTTCAAAACCGAATAAGAAACTCAAAAATGGGAATCAAAGAGTTTCATGCCGAATATAGTATAGTAAACTATAAAAGTATCGGCGACTACTAGCATAAGCTAAAGCACGTAGTACAAACTAGGGCAACTCGTATCAAAGGTGGGTAAAGCTGTGGTCACTATTCTTAGTATTTCCCATAATGTAAAAACGCATCTCCTAGGAGATGCATGATGTTATACATTATGGTGGGTGGTCACTAAATATTAGTTATGAAAATCTACATCACGTAAACGCCTTCCATTTTCTACTTCACAAAGACGGGCCCTTTCTCTGACATGTTCCATGACGGTTGTTCATGTTTCTCCTTCATCTGTTGGATTGTCTCGGACTTGTGCGCATACACTCCATTCGTACAGGAATTACGACCACTACAAGCAGAAACATTTGAACAGTGCTAAGTCGCAGCAGCGAACTACGTTATTATGTTACTTCACTAACTGATTTATCCGATAAATGTTCCCTTTTATTTATTCAAAATTTTACTGTAGTCCAAACTTTTGAATTAGCGTATGAAATACTTTTAAAAAAAATCTATATATATTATTTTAATGAAATGTGCGTGTACACAGGTGTGCTAAATCTCGGGTAGCAAATGTTGCCAAAGTCTGATTAGTATGAATGTATTTAAAAATGCATTTAATAATGTATTTAAAACATAAGAAATAAACTAATTACAGTTACTAAAGGATCATACTAGAATTTCCTACATTTTCACTAGAGAGAGAAATCATCATCTTGAATTCAATTCCAGGCGATGCAATCGGGTTTTGCATGCTTAAAGCAACTTCTGGATGGAAAAGCTTCTTTCTTTCCAAAGAAAGCTATGTTCATTGTCGATTTCAAGATAATAGACGTGACATTATTCAACAGGAAAACCAGATGCCTACCTGGTAAAAAATAGGGAGTTATATTTGCAGATTTATAATTGATTCCATCACATAGAACTTCAAATGACTTATCAATGTATATTCAGAAAAATATATTTTTCTTTAAAATAATAATTTAATTTATATTTTACTTAAAATTTAATTATTTATTCTTATAATTCTTTTAAAAAATTGTCAAAATTTTTAAATAAATTAAAACACCTTTAAATTTTTTGAATATTAATAGTTGAATTAAATTATAACAAAATTTAGAAGCATATCATTGAGATGAGGTAGAGTCGTTAATCCTGACTTAATATGTCCTTTATATGTTTTAACGTGTTTTGCAGATTGCAGATATGAACTAACTAAATGTGTCAATTTCATTGCGATACCAGCTCAGATAAATTTAGATACCATCTGAGATAAATTTATGTAACAATCCAAAATGCCATATATTTTGTCAAATGCTTTGGATTTGGATAGGTCAAGGAAAACAGTTCCAGTGTATTGACGCCAGTTGTAGCTGGTAGTAATGTATGCCACTATTCTGTGGATTTGGTGAGTAGTACTGTGGTATTGCCGAAAACCGAACTGCTCTTTAGGAAGGATGTCTAGTTCATTTATTGAGGCTTGAAGACCTCCGCAATCTTGCCTAGGTTGGAGATGAGACTGATTGGACGATAATTTTGAGGCAGGTGAGGATCCTTGCCTGGCTTATGTATAGGAATTACATCGGCCAGTTTCCAGGTGGAAGGAAAAGAGTGAAGACTTAAGATTGCATTTATAATTATGGTCAGGTGCACTACTGCTTTTCGGGGCAGAAGTTTGATCACCCGATTAGTAATGCCATTTGGCCCAGGAGCTTTTTTGTTCTTTAATTTTTTAATAATGTCATATATCTCAGCAGGTGATGTTGGTGCAATATGGTCCGTGCTGGTGTCAGGAAGTTTGAGTGAGTGTTTGACCTTGCTGTGAATCTAATATATGTGATCAAAGTCAAGGTTTTCATACGAAGGCCTGCATTGATTCTCCAAATTGTTTGCTATAATTTCTGCTTTGTCTACATCTGTGTGAGCAAGGCCCTGGTCAGAGAATATTGGGAGAAGGTCTTTGTTTCTTATATTTTTCAGTAGTCCCCAGATGGAGTGATCAGCAGATGAAATAGAGGCTATCTTTTCTTCCCATACTTGGTCTCTATGAGCTTTGAATGCATCTCTTACTGCCCCATTTAGCCTGTTTAGATGTATTTTATCTTGTGGTGCACACGTGTTACAGAGCTAGTTACAAAAGATACACGTGTATCTTTTCCTAGCTCTGCTTTTGTCTCTGATCAAGTTCATGATGTCTTCAGGCAAACGATCTGGCTTGCGGGCAGATTTGTAGGAGGTAGCTACCGTTATAGCAGAATTAATTTGTTGTGTGAGATTTTTAACTGCAGTTTTTACTTCTTCTTTTGTGCATATGTGAGGAACAGGTCCGATATAATCCTTGAGTGCTGTTGACAGTCTTTCCCATGCTATGTAGGAGTGAGAAGGAGGACATAGGTATTCTTGTTTTCCCAGCTGTAGTAGAATTGGGTTGTGATCGGATGATAGTTCATCCATGGATATGATGCTGTATTGAAGTGTGATATCCTGCAGAATAGCTATATCCAGGATGTCAGCAGTGCCAAACGTACTTGAGATGAGTTGGTTCGGTGGGGCCTGCCACAACAGCGTTGCTTGATCCTAAGTAATCGGAAAGGATGCAACTGTTCTTGTTGGTGGTTGTGCAATTCCAAGCAGAGTGCTTGGAGTTCAGATCCCCGGCAATAATGGTGGGCTCTCTGACGCATAAGAAGGCAATTAGGTGAGAGTGTAGTAGAGATTTTTGGGGAAGGTTGTAAGCTGAGTAGGTTTTCAGTTTTCCAGCGGAGCTGGTGACTGCTTCCACGCCTGTGATCTCAAGGTTAGTTGTTGAAGGGTTGCTCACAGAATGGTGTTTAATGTAATTTTTAATGAAGATGGCAGTGCCTCCGCCTCTGTAGAGTAATCTATCGTTTCTGTATAGGCGATAACCCCTTATTTTAGGATTGTCTGAGGGTCTTAAATGAGTTTCGCTGATTAATATAATATCTGGTTGATACCTATATGCAAAATCTCGGAGTTCCAGAATTTTGTTTTTGAGGCAATTTGCATTCCATGCAACGATCTGAAGAGATGCTGGAATGAGTTTGTTACTATTCATTTATGAGAGATGTGAGGATGACTTGTGTTTCTTGAAGAAATCTTTTAGTGGAGGTTTCAATAGGGTTTGGCAGGCTGAAATCTTGTAGCATGTTTGCTAGTGAGGCCGTAATAACAGCTGTTAGATTTTCAGGTGCTATTAGTTGATTTTGTTCTAGTATTGGTCTATTTGTACGGGTCACATCGTCATAACTTCTTGTTTGCTTTTGGGTGTCTCTATTTTTGGAGGTCTCCGACTGTGGCCGCTGAGTCTCTGGTTTTGATGTCTGGGCCTCTGGTGTTTTTATATTGTAGGAGGAGGGCTGATTGACTGCCTCCATCCGTCTGTTCTTTGGGTGCTGAAAACATCCTTTGTAGTTCGCAGGATGAGGGCCACTGCAGTTGGCACATTTGGCCGAGGTGGTCCTCGGCTTTGTGTAGGTGTCGGTTGGGTGGCTGTCCCCACATTTCAAACATCTATATTCAGCTCTACATAGATTCTGGGCATGGCCAAACTTCTGGCACCTGTGGCACTGCCCAGAAGATGATCTTTTCCGGATTGGTTCTGGTGTGACGATGAGTTCACAGACTGTTCTTAAGTTGTAGATATTTTTGTAAATTTTATGAATCTCTACTAGGACTAATGGCATGGGAGTCTTGTCTGCTTTGTACATTCTGCTGACCTTAATTGGAGGCAGATCCTGAGAATTAAGGTCAGCAGCTATTTCTGCTGTGTCAATGTCTTTACAGAGACCACGAAGGACCACTTTTAAATTTTTTTCCGAGCTGAGCCCAAAGGTATGATAATGGATGCCTCTATCGTCCAGTTCTTTGGTAAATCTTCTATAGTCTGTCACTGTTGCTGTCTGTGTCTTTATGCCTCCATCCATGTTTTTGGCCTTAATGAAGCCAATGTGCAGATTGGACATTGTGGATCTTATAAATGTGTCTTATAAATTCTCTGTATACCTCTTCGAATATTGTCTCATTTAGCTGTTTTTCCATGACTATCAATGTGAAGTATCTAAAGTTGGTAAAACAAAACGCTTACCGTGCAGTTGAAGCCTTACCGGCACTTATGTACGACTCTCAATTTTTTTGGGTAAGAGCACTGATATATAATGGCGTGATATTCAGGACACATTTACGATAAATATCACTTGCCGGTCACTCGGTCCGTCTCCAATTTGGCCGGAGTGCCACAGGGATCACTACTGGCTCCATTGCTGTTTTCTGTATACATGCCTGATATCCAGCACAACCCAATGTCATCCATCATGGCCCTGTATGCAGATGACACAGCATTATTATTCAGATCTCTCCGACCACATTTCGTCACCAGAAAACTTCAAGAAACCTTATAAAATTAGAAAGATGGTTCTCCAAATGGAGACTGCAAGTAAATTCCCTAAAAAGTGCAGCTGTTCTCTTCACAAAAAGGTCGATATCTCCTGTAGGAGACATTTTATTATTCAACTCCAAAATTCCCTGGGAGACGGAAATAAAATACTTAGGGTGTCGTCCTCGACAAAAAATTAACTTTTAACCAGCACATGAAGCCTAGATGTACGAAAGCATATAAAGCTATCGCTCAAATCTATCCCCTAATAAACAGAAGCAGCGAGCTAAACATCACAATGAAACTGCTTTTATACCAGCTGATGATTCGTCCTATAGTTACTTATGCTTTGCTTCTCCAGCTTGGAGTCGAACCTCCACTACAAATATTATCAAATTGCAACGGGTTCAGAACAAATGCTTGCGAATGATCCTGAACGCCCCATGGTTCGTCAGAAATCAACTTCACCGAGATACAAACATTCCTTATATCTTCTCCTTCCTACAAACTTTAGCTGCAAAGTTTTTCTAAAGACGTCCACTCATCCCAATGATCTAGTTCAACAAGCTGTAGCCTACGAGCCCATTCTCCATGCCCATTCTGGGCGAGCAAACTGCTCATAATATTTTCCCTCACTATGACCGTAACAGACAATGGGGAATACGAAAAGCTTTTCGCTTCACCCCTAAAGTCATAAATGTCAATTGTCAATTGTCAATAGAAGCATATCAGAGTGGTTAGTGTATATTGAATTGATTAGAGTATTACGAGTGATGATATTGAGTTGTTAGTGAGACAGTGAGTTGAGGACACACTAGTTTTAGTGATGGATTAAAATCAAATCAGCTAACGCCTTTTTATTCCCGTATACGGGAGTAGGCGAGGCCATTTAGCCCTATCTAACTTTTGGAGACTGAGTGGGCAGTTCAATCTCCATTGGTACCCAATCAGAGACAGATGGCCCAAGGCTATCACTAATTAAGTGGTACGCAGTGAAGAGAGACGGCTCAAATGTGCCGCCATCTCGTGGTCCCTAACCCTAACACAATATATTTAATGTCTGAAATAATGTGGGTTCTACGGTCGATTTTCTTGAGTTTACAGGACGAAAAACCCGAGTTTCCGGGATGAAAAACCTGCTTGCCCGTGCCAGAGATCCACTAACTCGGGAACCGGTCGAAAAAAGGCTTAGAAAAATTTCCTCTAGTCGCCGACTAGACTCGAAACCAAGTCTCCCTTCGTGCGGCCAAGTGCGGCGGTGTGCAAACGCCACATCCGCTGAGCTACACAGGCTCTGATTATTCTCAAAGTATTGGAACCATTACAAAAAAGACTACAGAAGAGTTTCTGAGTGCCAGAACTCAGAAAAACCGACTAAGGTAAGTAGAAGCCAATTCTCTATATAACGTAGCAATACCAAGACCATGGAAAAGTCCCTAACGTTCGAAGAAGTTTACAGAGAGTTCCTAAGATTAGGAAAGCTGTTAAACGATAACTGGCCAAGGAAGGTAAAACTGTACAACACATTCCCACCGCGGCAGTCACAGAAGACATCATGGACGACCAAAACAACTAAGACGACACACACCCTTAACAAGACTTAGCACTCTTGCCACAATTAGAAGAACAAGCAACGCTTACCAAACAGCAGAATCGCACACAGACTTTCAGATATAAAAAAGAAAAGAAAAATATCTAACACGATAGAAATACCCAAAACAAAAGAAACATACAAAGGAACAAAGGAAAGAATACCCCCAGTCATCCTAAGGGCCAAGGAACACTGGACATCGATCGCCACCGCTCTGAAAACAACAAGAATCACCCTCACAAAAGCAACAAACACGGAAGAAGAAATTCGCATCCAACCTAAGACAACGACAGACTACAGAAACATAACAAAATTCTTGGAAAACAACACCTACCTTATCATACATTCCAACTCAACAGCGACAAACATCTGAAAGTAGTACTAAGAGGAATCACAGAAACAATATCAACAGAAGAAGTCACCACAGACCTACATAACAAAGGATTTAACCCCATTAAGGTAAGCCGAATGCACAGAGCAGACAACACTTCCTACCCCTTGATCCTAGTCGAAATCTCAAAAGACCAGAAAGATATATACGACCTCCAAACCATCTGCGACCTAATTATAAAAGTAGAATCTCTGAGACGCAAATCCACAACAACACAATGCTACAGATGTCAGAAGTTCGGGCATGCACAGTGATGCTGCAAAGCAGAATTCCGTTGCGTGAAATGCGGAGGAAAACACGCCACACTAGAAACCACGCACCCAGCCAGCGAAATGTTCTAACTGCGGAGACCCACACCTCGCCAACTACAGAGGGTGTATCTCACATCTTCAAAACCAGAAGATACAACCCCAAAGCAGCAAGCCCATACAAGAAAGCAGACCCATCCAACAAATCACAGCCTCCATAACCAACGGAAGAACATATGCAGAAGTTGCAAGACCAACCCAACAACAAGACTCCAAACCGAAATTATCTTCAATCCTTAATGGATAAAAGCAAAATAAAACCAAACTCTCTACAGATCATCAGCTGGAATACTAACGAACTAATGCCAATAAAGCAATAGAAGACAAGAATCAACAACTACACCATGTACCGTACAGACAGAACCTATGCACGAGGAGGAGGAGGAACTGTCATATTCATTAAAAGAAGTATAAAAAACAAAGCAATCGCCACACCTCGAACAGAACTCATGGAAACAACGGGAATTGAAATACACATGGAGAACATAAGCAGTATCATGGTATTTGCAGCATACATCCCCCCAAATAAAAAAACTCCTAGAATCAGATCTAGGCGAAATACTAAATGCAGGTAAAACAGTAATCATAGCTGTAGATTTTAATGCCTGGAATAGCAGAAACTCAAATATCAACGGAAGAATACTCAACTCTTATACTACTTCCCGAAACATAGCAGTAATAGGACCCACAGAACCCACACACTACGGAACAACCGGACGTCCTGATGTACTTGATATAGCTATAATAAAAAACATAGCCCACAGCTATCAAATACATGCAGTCAACGAATTAAATTCTGATCACAACCCCATCATATTGCAACTAGGCACCACACAAGATTTAACGGAAAATACCTCCACCTTTATAAACTGGAAACAACTTCCATCAGCCTTCCAGGAAATTCATGGCCCAGTACCTCATATAATATACACTGAAGACATAGAAAAAAGCAGTAAAAATCTTTGAAAAGCAAGTACTAACAGCAGTATCACAGGTAACACATACAACCAAATGCGCACCACCAAATAAACTCCCAGATGACATAAAATGTCTTATCCGAGAGAAAATCAGGTTAAGAAGAAAATATCACAGATCACTGGATCCCGCAGATAAGCAGGCTGTTAACAGAGCTACAAACCAGGTTCGGTATGCCCTAAAGGATCACCGTAACGAACTCTGGAATAACAAAATACGTCAATTAAGCACAGAGGATTAATCATTGTGGAGAATGATGCGATCACTTGGTTCAAAACGTAACACGCTTCCCCCAATCCAAGGAGAATATAGAATCACCTACAGTGACGAGGAAAAGGTAGAAGCATTTGAAGACGGCTTAGAAAGACAATGCAGTCCCGATTATTCCAATGTAGATTTAAGCTACATAAGAAAAATCCACACCCAAGTGCGTAAAATAACTCAAAACGCCTCACTCCAGTCCAACAACAAATCCGTGTCACCAACAGAAATATATGACATCATAAGAAAACTAAACAATTATACATCTGGTAGCCATCACCAATGCCATTCTTCGGCTTAATTATTTCCCAGAGCGATGGAAGCTTGCAGATGTCTTCCTAATTCCAAAACCTGGGGAAAATGCACGATTCCCACAGAACTATCGGCCTATCAGCTTTCTATCATGTGTAGGCAAGATAGCCGAACGCGATATACTAATACGGATTCAAGAAGCAACAGATAACAACCAAGTCATACAAGACGAGCAATTCGGATTCAGAAAACAGCATTCTACGACCCTCCAAATTTACAGAATCATTGATTACGTCACCCAAGAGTATGAATGGCACCAACATTCTGGCGCAGTCTTCTTGGACATAACACAAGCATTTGATAGAATTTGGCATCATGGTCTAATTTTTAAGCTATACCAAGTAGGAATCCCAATACCATTTGTTCTACTTATCAAATGATATCTCAGTAACAGAAAATTTAAAATAAAACTGAATGGAATCAGATCCACAGAAAGGAGAGTCATGGCAGGAGTCCCACAAGGCTCTCTGCTATCTCCCATACTCTTCTCCATATACATGGCGGATCTCCCCAAGTTGTCCCCATCCATCACCGCTCTTTATACCGACGACACAATTAGCATAGCCAGATCCCTCCGTCTACATTTTGCCAAAAACAAGCTACAGAGAGCAGTCAACGAATTAGAGGACTGGTACACCAAATGGCGCATTGCCATTAATCCAGGAAAACGCTCTGCAGTACTTTTCACCAGACGTAAAGCAGAACTGAACACAAGCATACAAATGTTTGGAAAAATCATCCCTTCGCAGAATTCTACCAAATATTTAGGAGTTCATCTTGGCAAACGTCTGAATTTCAAGATACATAAATAGTATCTCCATCAAAGCAAGTCAGACAATAGCACAGCTATATCCACTTTTGAATAGAAAGAGCTTCCTAAACATAAATAACAAAATCCTCCTCTATAAATCGGTAATAAGACCACAACTCACTTACGCATCGCCAACCTGGGGACACACAGCTCAAAGCAACATCAACAGATTACAGACGATCCAGAACAAATGCCTGAGAATGGCATTTAATGCCCTTTGGTTCATGAGAAACTTCCAGTTACACCAGGAAGCCAACCTTCCAGATATCAAGACCTACATGACAGGCATTGCAGAAAAATTCTTCATAGACAGATAATCACCCAAATCAGCTAATTCAACAGGCAGCGGACTAAAAACCCTCAGATCATTTCAAACATAAAACACCAAAATCCTCCATCGCAAGATAAAGCTAATACAGCTTACAATGCTTACAATGAGCGGGTAGTTTACCCACAATAATCCTCTCATACACAAGCTAAAATCAGATGAAGGGATAAAGAGTCAAGGACTCGGTCCATCTCCCAAAGAAGTTCCAAGTAGAAGCATATCATAAGGTGTAATTTTGCAATGGAAGCGACGTTATATACTAATTTCACTTTAATAGATTTTACTTTTTTTTTTTGAGTGAATGTGACTACATTCACTCAAAATGTAGATATGAACTGAAAACGAACTCTCAAACAACCTTAGTGATTTGCATACTAAGCGTATTACAGCTTGGTATCAACACAGACAAATATTGTTTCTTTGATGATGTTTGACACCAACGTTAATTTCAATAAAGTTTAGTTGTACGCTAAAACTATTTAAAGGCCTATTAACTATGCATACTTGGTCTTGTTAACTAATTCAACTTTGTGGAAAGTTGTGCAAAGTCTTTTAATTAAACCTTAAAAGGCGACATCGATTTATCAAAGTTACAGGTCGGCGTTAGAGATTCCAGGCTGGTAATTCTTGGATCAGAAATGAAAACTACTTGAAAGTAGTTAGGGATAAGTGGGACATAACTGGATAACTTGACTCAAGTAGAAAGAGAAACAAGCAAACGATAGCTTTGGTGCGGTCATGTAGCAGCACCATTTCTGTACGGTGTTCGTAGCACGCACGTGATGTAGATATATAGCCGCTGTTTTACATATAATTGAATTTTGGTAAACTAAGTTCTCTTTGTAAGGACGTAAAAGATCTTTCCTTTCTTAGATGATGTTCGTACTATCAGAAAGAATAAATGCAAACGATAGCGTGCGCGCGCGCGGTGTGTGTGTGTGTGTGTGTGTGTGTGTGTGTGTGTGTGTGTGTGTGTGTGTGTGTGTGTGTGTGTGTGTGTGTGTGTGTGTGTGTGTGTGTGTGTGTGTGTGTGTGTGAACCCATTACTTTTTTAGAAAGGAGACCGCTGTTATTATTTTACAGCCAGTTTAATGATAGGGGGGGAAAGTTTCTTAGCCAAAACGTGTGCTTAATCTCATTAGGTAAACAGAAACTTGCTTATGCAGGAGAAGAAACGTGCCCTAGTAAGAACCCAGGGTCATTAGGAATAGGCCCATTTCTTTTCAATAAAAATAAAATAAAATAAATCTGAGAGGAAATCCATCATTTTTTTTTCTTTTTTTTTCGTTCACAAGATCAGATACTGAAATGATTGGCTTGTCCTTTGACTCGCTTACATAACGTGTGTTGAGCCTGCATACTGGTGGGGATGCGAACAATAAACAAACCACAAAGTCAAGAAAGTCAGATCCCGTCTAGGAGAAGAACTTTAACCACCTTGTTCCATTAGATCCGGTTTCGAACACCTGCATGGTATAGTGTGGATCTACTCACAAGATTACAAACAGAAGATAATTGCAAAATTATATAAATCATTTAAAATCATAAAATAAACCTATTCATACACCCTCAGTGTCTTCTTCATCATCATCTTTTTCTTTTCCTCCTCTGGTCTTTATTGTGTAGCAGAGCATAAAAAACTCTTCAAAAACAACAAAGTTAAAGGAGGTTTAAAAATAGGCTTCGTTGAATGAACGATGCAGCCGAATTTAAGTGCTTTAGATGCAGTGGTCCCATAGGGTAAAAAAGCAAACTCTCAATTTCAAAAAAAGTAAACAAATTAAAATATCCTTCCTAAACTAATAAAGAATATAAAACAGAACTACTTGGTGCACATTTAAGTTCCATATTAAAAATGAATTTTGTTTACTTTTACTTCAAAATACGTTGGCGCACAATAACTGCTGTCTCACTTTTCCTTTTGGATAAGAGTGTAAGTCGTCTGTACATGAAAATAATGAGTTTTAGTTGTGTTAAATAAGTTGCTTCGATCGTGATCTGCTGAATAGGTAATTAGCAACTTCCGGTCAATATTCTGCAAGTTTGAATAAACTTTCTGTCTAGTGATGGCGAAATTTAAATGTCCCAAATAGTCCTCGTTAAGATTTTCCGGTTTGTTATTTCAGAGAGTATTGGGAGTATTAATTAATTAAAGGACTTTGTCATGAGAGAGGTAGAAAAGTAAGGTCTGAGCATTCGTATGTTATAGGCAACCTTTATCGACAAGTCTGAAATATCTCGAACATCAATACTTCGACTTCCACATCAAAAGACAATTTGGAATCCACTGCGAATTCCAAATCGGCCATTAAATGATATTTGAATACCGAATGGCTTTTGCGAACAGTAATCTTTTATTATGATGTTTTCTTGGGGCAGCTACAGCCACCTACACACGTACGTCTCTAATCGCACTTGGCTCCAGTCATGCAGAAATTTTATTTGTTACGGGCAGTAAGTGAGTACCGGGATGATAAATGACTGCTGTGTTCTACCACCTGACCCAGATTCCGTATAATGACTTTAGCAGAGGCACGAGAATATAATCGATGAAACGAAGGTATTGAATAAATGGTGAGGGAGAAATACATGAGTTTCTCTCATCTTCGGATTGGCTGTGAAAGAATTTTGCTTTCTACAAATGAAAATTGGCAGAAAGAAGAGATGTTTGGGGGAGAGAAATGGAGAGATGAGGGAAACTGTGTGGGAGGAAGGGATGAAAGTGTGTGCCAATAGGCAGTTGGAACTAAAGGATCTGTCATTGTGTTTATGGAACCTTAACAGTTAAGAATATACGCATTTTAATGGCAAAAAGATTGTGTGTGTGTGTGCGTGCGTGTGTTTTTTCTCCTCTGTTTACTTTTCTTCTTCCTCTACTTCTCTCTATCCTTATTCCTCATCATCATATTCCTCTTCCCTCCCAACCTTATTTCTCCTCATCTTCTTCTTCCTGCTCTTATTACTCATTAAATTATCTTCTTACTTTCTTTCTCTTCTTCTATTTTCTCCTTTTAGTATTCTCAACTATCTTCTTTTCTATTTCTCTTCCTACACTTCATTATCCTATCTTCTCTTCTTCTGCTTCCTCCTCCTTTTCTTATAAGGAGGTGCAAGCAGAAGTAAATTTTTTCTATTCTTATTCCACATTGTCTTCCTCTTCCTCATCTTCCTGCTCCTCATCTTCCTGCTTCTCCTTTCTTTAGACAAAAAGAAAATGCTAACTCTCTCTTTCTGTCTAATGTTTAATGTAATATCCTTTTTATTTCTTTCAATCCCTAGTGTATTTCGATCCATCTTCAACCAAACAGTTTTTTTTTATTTGACTTTTTAATTTAGCTACCAATAAAAAGGCTCTCTTCAGTTCCATATTGTAATTCTCGATCCATTGAAATCTTTAATACTTAAGATTTTCTCTGAAACATTTTCATCTTCATCTACATCCTTCTTGGCACGCGATGGAAATAAGACTGTAAGGCTTTCAGCAGGAGAAATCCCGTTGATTGCTGTCCAACGCGGGATAAATTTGCATTTTCGATCTCAGCAGCAGCACTAAATTTCCTGTTTAACTCTTTAGAGTTTGTCAGTGAATTCAAAATTCTTGGCTGTTAATGGCAGCTTCCTGTAGTGCATTAAATCACTCCAGAAGACTTTTTGATAGAATCTCATCGAAAAATAGAAGACTCCGAAACACTAGAACTAAATAAAGCTAGCTTTCATGCATACCAATTCACCTAATTGTCAATAAAGGTAACGAACTGTAATCGATATTTTCTTGCAGGGTTTACATTAGTTAGAATAATTGCTTTCATGGTAATTACTTAACAAAATAACATTGGATCTTGTTCCTTTCACGGTACAAATGCATTCTGGTGTGTCGTCATTGTTACCTGCTTTTAAATTACATTTTAATTGAAAGACTTGTGTAGTTTTGTGCTTAACAACACTGCATAAGACTCATTTAAGACTTGCATAATAGCGTAACTTCTATAGGTGAACCTCTGCAATGCGGGATTTATAAGCCACGGTTATGCACTGAATACGAAAGAGCAAAATCTATGTAATGAACAAGTACCTTGTTTTCAAAGAAGTCCATTTCTTTTCATTAAGTTGTAAAACACAACCAGTTTCATTAGTTACGTGAAATATCACAATGTAAACTCTCCTTATCAAACAATTTCCATTGAAGCAATATTCAAATTTGCCAGATGTAATTAGTATGCTTAGACTCTATCCTATTAGATTTAATAAAGAACAAACAGTAACACTTAACGATTAACATTTCTGCCTTAAAGGGTGAAGCCAAATGCTTTTCATACTCCCACCTATCTGATAGGGAAACGGTGAGTGGAAAAATTTATGAGCCAATTGCTCGATTTACTTGCCCTGAGCGGGCTATGGAGAGTAAACATCAGAATTCGAGTTGAAGATGGCTTTTGATCTTTTATGTTTGAAGAAAGCCGTTGCTTCGTAATTTGCAGCTAGTTGAATCAGTTCGTTGGGGTGTACAGATGCTTCTGAAAAGAACTTTGTTGCTATAGTTTGCAGGAAAGTGTAAATATAGGGGAACATCTGTGTCTCGATGGAGTTACACATTTCTTATGAACCATGGAGCGTTTAGGATCTTACGTAGACATTTATTTTGCACTCGTTGTAACTTGAGAATATTAGTATTAGGGGTATGCCTCCAAGCCGATGAAGCGTAAGTAAGTATAGGACGAACCATCAGTTTGTAGATTCTGGTGTTTAGTTTACTGTTTCTGTTGATTAGAGGATAGAGTTGAGCAATACCTTTTGATGCCTTTGCACAGAGAGCCTCGGTACGGCAGCTGAAAGTTAGCCTTCTGTCAAGTAGTACACCAGGTATTTGACTTCTGTTCACCAAGGGATTGTGTTAAACAGGAAGATGTCTCCTTTAGGAAGCATGGGTCTTCTAGTGAATAGCATGGCTATGCTCTTCTAGGGATTTACTTGCAATCTCCATTTGGAGAACCATTTTTCAATCTGTAGTAGGTTTTCTTGCAGTTTTTTGATGGCAAGATGTGGTTGTAGAGATTTGGCTAATATTGTTGTATCAACCGCGTAGAGGGCTATGATGGATGACAATGGATTGTGCAGGATATCAGACATGTATATGGCAAACAGAATCGTAGCTAGTAAGATCCTTGTGGGATTCCAGCCAAGATACGTTTCTGTGCTGATATTGTACCGTTGATCTTGATTTGCATACGCCTGTCAAAAAAGGTATGATTTAATTAGGTGAACCATTTCCAATGGTATTCCAGTTGAGATCAGTTTATGCAGTAATCCGAAATGCCATATTTTATGACTTGATTATGTCAAGGAAAACACCCCCACTACATTAATGCCAATTGTATCCAATGGAGATGTATTCGACTAGTCTATGTATGTGTTGGGTGGTACTATGGAATTCACGAAATCCAAACTATTCCTTAGGAAGAATGTTTAACTTGTGTACTTGTGAGAATAAGGTTTTCTGCGATTTTACCCAAATTTGAGAGGAGGCTGATTGGCCGATAATCTTGAGTCAGGTGCGGGATTTTTCCGGTCTCTTATGGATTGGAATTATATCCTCCATTTTCCAACAGGAAGAGAAATGTTTGAAACAAAGGATGAAATTAATTATGTTGGTCAGATGTACAATAGCTATACGAGGCAGCAGCCTAATCACCTCGTTTGTGATGCCATCAGGTCCAGGAGCCTTTTTGTTTTTAATTTCTTGATTATATCATATCATATATTTCTGCTGGTGATGTCTGTGCAATTTCATTGGATGTGGGTGCAATTCGGAACATATTATTGATGGATCTTGTGGATGTTATTGAAGTCTAGATGTTCATACGAGGGTTTACATTACTTGTCTAAGTTTTCTGCTATTGCTTTAATCGACTAGGCTCAGAACTGTTTGGATAGTCCTTGACTCTTTATCCCGTCATCTGAATGAAGAAAATCTGTGTGGATGGGGTGTTATTGAACTAAAAGCTAAAAGTCATGGCTGGGTAACGGCAATAGCCGAGCCTCGGTTGAAAATTCATCTGCCACAGCATTGCCATTTGTTACCCTGGAAGTCCTAAAAAGGACTTTCTCTCAAATCCAGAACAAACAGTACTTATAAGGACTGACTTAAAGGGGCGAAGCAAGAATGCTTTTTATGTTCCCTGTTATTATCTGTAGAGGACAGTGTATGGATAAGGTATTATTGAGCTGTTAAAGCTCTGATCATGGCAGAAGGGTAACAGCAACAGCCGAGCCTCAGTTAGAACTTCATTGGCTACAGCATTGCCATCCATTACTCTCCAAGGGTATTAATCACCACATTTAACCAGAACAAACAGTTCTTAAAAGAACTGGGCGATGGACTGAGTCCTTGACTCTTTATCCCGTCATCTGAATGAAGAAAATCTGTGTGGATGGAGTGTTATTGAGCTAAAAAGCTCTAATCATGGCTGGGTAACGGCAATAGCCGAGCCTCAGTTAAAACTTCATTGGCTACAGCATTGCCATTTGTTACCCTGGAAGTCCTGAAAAGGACTTTAGGTTATCCCAGAACAAACAGTCCTTATAAGGACTGGCTTAAAGGGGCGAAGCAAGAATGCTTTTCATCTTCCCCGCTATCTGTAGAGGACAGTGTATGGTAAGGTGTTATTGAGCAATTGAAGCTCTGATCATGGCAGGAGAGTAACAGCAATAGTCGTGCCTCAGTTAGAACCTCATTGGCTACAGCATTGCCATCCATTACCCTCCAAGGGTATTGGATTGAATGAATCAATCACCGCATCTCACGGTCGATTAATTCTCATTCCCCAGAACAAACAGTCCTTATAAGGACTGGCTTAAAGGGGCGAAGCAAGAATGCTTTTCATCTTCCCCGTTATCTGTAGAGGACAGTGTAGGGATAAGGTGTTATTGAGCTATTAAAGCTCTGATCATGGCAGGAGGGTAACAGCAATAGCCGAGCTTCAGTTAAAACTTCATTAGCTACAGCATTGCCATCTATTACCCTCCAAGGGTATTTAGCCTTCCAGAACAAACAGTAATCACATGTAAAAGAATTATATTTTTCATAAGTAAACTTTTTATCGGTGCTAATAAAATATGATAATTAAAAAAAAATAGTCTAATTTATTAAAGTATACCTAAGTTGTTATAAAGAATATTATATATCCATTTATTTATTATAGTTATATTTAAATTTACCGAGAGATTATTGGATTATAAACATTAATTATCTTAATAGTTGCTTTACTCTTATTAAAATTATTAAATAGCGTTAGACTCGTGACATTCGATTGGTAGAGCATTTAATATGTGATCTATCTATGGTGTTACTGCCTCTGTAATTATTCAGTAATTATTGAATTGCAAATGTTTGCTGTTAAATTATTAGTTAATTCGTTAGAGAAAATGTGTTATTTTATATTATGTTAGATTAAATAAGCTCACATAATAGAAACTTTACAGAAGAATAATAGTAGATGATATATTAAACTTAGAATAAAGTAAATATGTGCATTTACTATCGAAAAGAAGAATTATCTAGAAAAATGATGAGGCGTTGTGCTGATAACAAAACGAAATTTGTGTAGTCCTAGACAATGCTCAATTCCGTTTTATAATCCAAGCTTCAAGTTTATTATCATAAGAGTTTGATGTCCTCCTATTAAAATGAATTTCTGTTTAGGATAATACGAAACTACACAAAAGCTGTGGGAGAATAAAATGGTCAATTAAGAAAATGGTATTTCAAAGAGCAGTAGACAATGACTGAAATCTTAATCTGCCTGCCTAACAAGCGAAGCGTTTCACCGGAAGATTTAAAGATTACTTACAGTGAAGTCGGAGGCGGAAAGGAGTGTGAAATAAATGTTGGGGTTAAAGATAACGAAATGCAGTTTGTCATGAAAGAGATGGACGCTACAATCTGATATAAGAACAAGGGAAGATAGCCTAAAGGACTTGGCACTTATAAAACTACCTCACGCTTTGTGAAATAGCAGAATTAACTGGGTAAATAATAGAAAGAAGAGATCCTTTCGTTTTAATAAACGAGCAGACACGTTTATTAAAATGAAAATTCCCTCAGCTTAACTTTTGGTGAATGTTTTTATCCTTCATTTCCTTTATTCGGATTTAAAGTTCTATTTCAAACTTATAAGTTTGAAAATTACAAAATAATTTCATTCATTGTCAGCAGACGTATTCTATTTGTATATTTCATTTATTTGTGTATCATCTTTCCATGAAATGTGCAATGAACGGGGTCAAGAATGAAATAGGCGATGTTTTTGCAATGCGTTTTCTCGTTTTTACGATAATTATATATTTCTAAAAAATAATAAAAATCGGCACTTAGGATGTCATTACAATGGAGCCCTCTATCGATATACTAATTAATTATTTCAGCATTGTTATGTTTCTAAAAATATCCAATTGATAGGTCATAAAAATGATCATCATCGAAAGATAATTAAAGAATAGTGAATGATATTAGTGTTGGTCATCATCCATCTGCTTTTAGGAAAGAAAAAACTACTATCCTGGTCTGAGAATGACTAACTCATAGATGAAAATCCCTTCATAACGTTCCTCTCGCTCTTGACGCTTTCGAACCTAGGACTTTCTAATCCAATGATAGATGCTGTTCTTCCTTTTATTTTACGAGTGCATTACTAATTTGCATGCATCTAATAACAGTAGAAGTCCATCGTTTGAACATACTGGTTTAATGGTTTTCAAAAACAACTTAAACCATAAAAATCCAATTTTGTATTCAGAAATATCCATTATAAAGTATTAAATATCTTAAAACGTCTACGTTCATTTTAATACGCCAAATATACAAAATGCAATCAAGAATTGAGATATAAAGATGCCTCAATATAAATATCATAAATACTGTATTATCTGTTCCTAAAAGCTCTTGTTAACATCCTCTGCATCGAACAGAAAAGCCCTTAATTGGACGAGTGTAAAAGTATTAGAACGGATAGCTACATCATCTTATTTAGTATTTTAATTTCATATCTCGCTTTAAGTTACTGTTCGAATCTTGTCTGGAACTAAAGAAATTTTTTAACGACTTTTCGAATGAAGGTGAGTTAAATGCTATCAAACTGATGTCATAGAATTTTTATCAGGAAACTGTTTTTAAAATTACAAAGCAGATACTGGTCGGAGAACCCACGTACTTTAAATAGCCATAATACGTTAACCTCACAGTCTTAGATGCCTGGTTTGTAATATCGATTAGCATTCAAATTATTAGCTTTTAAAAACAGAACTAAAGGGGAAGATAAGGCGCCCATTTTACGATATAAATGTTCACTATTGGGCTGAAGAAACACATTCTATTTTAAGAAATGGATGTTGATAAAGAAAAAGTCGCAGGGGCCATAGTTCGTCTTCGTTCGTTACTTGTTGAAACCTTATCGCAGTCTGCAGCAAAGGAAATTGTTCCATACGAGTTCTATCTCACCACCATCTAGGCCTGAAACAGAATTGATTTTAGAAAATTTATTGAACAGGTAAATAGCGTAGTGTGCTATCGCAAAACGAAGTATGAGCTAAGATAAGGAAAATGTAAATCGTACGCTTTCTTCTACTGACTATTCTTGTTCCGATGCGCGTGCGAAGAGATTTTCTCCTCCTTCCCCGAAAGGCAATTTTAATATTCCTTTTCTCCTTGGAGCGTCTGTAGATTCAAAGAATATCATCTTCTGACAATTACGATACAACATTCGACCCCGCAGACAAAATTTGTTTCCATAGTAACCATTAAAGGTTACCATAGTAACGGTGAAAAGTGGAAACTTATTGGAGAATAACAGAGGACAATTTTTTAAAAGTCGATATTAAGGCAAGATGGCCGGAGGAAAAGCAGATTTGAGAATCAACAGATTCGTTATATGAAGATAATATAGCGAACATAAAGATTTGCAGGTAATAATAACTTCTATATTATAATTGCTATATTATTATAATGCTCTATAACTGCTTCTGGAATTTATAATTTTATTGTCATCCTTAATCGTATTATCTCTTGACATGATTTGTTTTTCTTACTTCGAGTTTGTTCTTTTGGAATTATTTGAGTTGTTTTTATTCGCGTACTTTTGTAAAGATTAGTTATGGTCATGAAAAAGTTATTTGAAAGGGATCGTAACATCCCTTGATTATGTTGAAGGCATCCAATAATTCCAAAGTAATCAAAAATATTACAGACTTTAGGATTTGTCTTTCAAGAAAAAAGCAAGAAGGAAATGTCACAATTAGAAAAAAAAAAAATGAAGCATGAGAAGATACGACCGATGAACAGGTCAACTACAATTTCTCGAAGAATTCGAACCAAGCCCCTTCTAATATTTTCATACACGCTGGCGGCTTCATAATGAAGGGCTCACTAATTCTTCCGCGGATGAAGAGATAATTAAAGATAAACTAAGCAGCAAAAGATTAGCTGCTTAGATGTAGACAAATTTAGGAAGCCACAAGCACTGAAACGGCTTCGAGTGGAATCTAAAAGGCTGGAGAACCAAGCCTTTCTGTCTGCTGTTAAACGTGAGATGAAATTGTCTTACTTTCATCCCTCCAGAAAATTAAATAGTTTCGTGGTAACTAGGAAACTCCACTTTAGTACTTAACAATTTATTCAAGCTGAAGGTGAGTTAGCTGACGGAAGTAACAAGGTTTTCTAATCCCACATACAGGCAAATCGGCCACAGAACACACACAGTTTACAGACAAAAATGCATTACAAGAACCAATAACTTTATACCAGTTTCATGAGATGCGCCAAACGGCCATCGTGTCATCACACGTTAAATAAATAATAAATAACTAAACCACAACTTATTTCCATGGCAACGGAATTGTCATGGAAACGGATACTTCCTTAGTTAAATTCCTCTAGCCGCTAGAGGTTACCCATCATGCAATATTTATTTTAGCCATTAATTGCGCGCTTTGGTAAATTCTTTGAAAAAATAAACTTCCCAATGCATATATCGGTCGTTTTGAACTCCCGGGAGTCGTTTGCATAGAACTGACTTTTCTCTGTCAATTTCCGGTTGGTCCTTCGTCTGCCGTTAACATTGATTAGCTATGTACACATCTGCTTAAACTACTCCGATATTTCTTCTGTCAACTTTCTTTTCTCTTTCTTCCTTTGCTTCGCCCATAAATTCGCAAAACTTTTCCTCGAGGTATGTAGCATCAGTAGCGAAGAAAATTCTCCATCTTGAGCTATCTATAAAAAGACAGAAGAGGAAACTTGGATGTTCATCTCGCATTCCGATTACCTGAAGTCTTTGACTGGCTTAGCATAGCAGTCTGTCATTTTTTAAGTCTCTGCTGGGAATTTATTTTCTATGTCGCTTGGGAAATCGACCGAGCATTGTTACGTCACCGGAAATGACCACATCAAGTAAATCAGTATTGGAGATGAAGTTGTTCGTAGAAACAGAAATAAATAAAACTGACAGACGTAGTTTTTTTTTCTTCCCAAAGGTTGTATGATTGAGAAACAAGAAAGAGCGCATAAAATTTAAATGCGTCTTCTGACTTGACTTGGGAGAAGATGGTAATATAAGCTTGAAAATAAGAACTCCTGCGAGTAATAACATGTTTAAAAATAAAATATCAAAGATTTCTTGAAAACGGTTTTTTTTCCACATTTGTATATTTACTAAACTGTTCAGTTTTGTTAAGTTATCGAAAGGTGGCGCCACCAGTTTTTTTTTTTTTTTAGTTGCACTTAAAAAAGTGAGCGATAATTCCTAGAAATAGCAGAATAACAACAAAAAAATATTATTTCGTTGATGTTTTACTTATGAAAACATTAAAGGCTATGCTCATAGGGAAAAGAAGATTCAATATTAGCAATTTAATTACTAAATAATAATAAATTAATTTTAATTTAAAAGATACTTTTTATCTGCGTTTTCCATTTACATCCATCTGTGAAGAGATAATTTTCTTCAAGTCTTAAACCTAAATAATCGATAAAAACAAATAAATTGAAAAGGAAATTAAAAATTAGCTAAATTTCAAATTACTTTTAAATTAAATTATTTAAATTACAATTAGTTACAAATGATTTAAATTGCAAATTAGTTTACTTACAAAAGCATTTTAGGATAATTAAAAAAAAGATATTGCTGTGGTTTATAATTTAAATTAGCAATCGACATTAGCAATTTTTCAGATCACTTCTTGTATTGTACAAAGCAAAAGGAACTGCAGAAGTCAACTATAACCAACCATAACCAACTTTAAATTATTATTCGCATCTCCTAAACACGTTTCGTCTAGTATAATAAATCTTTTGCACTGTGAATAGATTGAAGATTGTAAACTACGAATAGACCGCGAGCTTCCAAGCAAGGAAATTATCCCATTGTAATTACAGTATTGGCAAGACTAAGCTATAGATTTTCAATTACGGAACACATCTTCGCTAAAGGTTCAATCAACTGTTAGATAGGAGAACATGGAGAGATGAAAAATAAAGTACAGTCAAAGCCAAAAGAATGGAAGAGTGCTTGTAAGATACGTCGTTAAAAAATCGTCCAATGGGAAGTCTATTAGGTGAATTAATCAATAATTTGCAGCTGAATTGTGACTTGCACAGAATTTTAGTTAACTTATTACAGACTTTAACACAAATAAAGTTGTTCGATAATGAATTCAAAACCAAAAACTAATTTATATAATTTTTATGCTATATGTGTTTATGTTATTTTATACTATAGTTATAAAATTATAACTATATAAATATATTTATAATTTATCACTTTAAAACAAATGCCAACATGATGATGATGATGTTGACGAAGTTTAATTTTTTACCCTAAACGATAGGATTAGAGGAGATTTCAAATGCCAATCCTAAACTTAAACTGTATGGCGATAATAAACATTTAAATAGTGTGATAAACTTTGGATATAAAGTCTATCACACTAATAAACAAAGATTACAACAGACTATTTATTAATTTTGCAGTTATCTATTTCAAATATGACGATATAAATGAGGTAATTTATCATCCGGGTATTCCTCATGCGTTTATAGACGATTCGCGAGTGTTTTATATGATACTATAATATCTTTCTCTTTGCAGTAAACTATATTTGAGTAAATATTTCTGCGGTTGAAATTTAGATAAATAATAAATATATGGCAAGGGGGCTCCTTGGTCAGTAACAGTTGGTAGTATCTGCTCCCAGCATATTCCAGTTGTGGTGTTCTGAACTTGGACAATCTCATTTCCAATAAAGTGTCGCGGCTGTTTCCAATTCTTTCTGTTAATCAAATATGTACCGTGTGACTAAGCACTTTAAACTACCCGAGAAAGACTGAACTAGAGTGAATGAAGTTGAATACGTAGCCATCAAGCCATAGCATGATAATGATGATGTCCAACATCACTTTCTCGTACCTCACGCCCTCATCGCCTGCCTCAGCCCATCTGCCGGTTTCCTAGGGCAGTATTAGCGCATTGAATAGTACCCAGGAGAATAGAGACCTTGCCATTTTCCGATATAACCTTACACCTTCTTGAGATAAACTCGGAGGCTTCCAAGAACACCGTCTTATCTTTCCCCTCTTGTTTCGTAGCTAAGCTTCTCGGAACGACTTCTCCAACCTCCCTGTCCAATACGCCACTGCACCTCGTTACGCCGGTAATGGCGAGTGATGTTTATGGTGACGTCACAGCCTCACGGGCTACTCGCTACAGGAGAATCTGGTTCAGTGCATCCCCGCAAACATTCTTTGTGACACGGTAGTCCATCATGAACCTTTTCTGCTCCGACTTGCTGCATTTGATCTCTTTACGGATCAATCTAGGCTCGAGTAAATGCTGACTTGGCGACCACAAACACAGCGGGAGGGAGGGGATGAGATTATGAAAGGAAATAAGAATTCTTTTTAATAAAGTTATTCGAGCTACTTAGAGAAACTGCAGACAACTCGACAAACTTGGCTAGCCGTCAATAATTACATACTCTGCTTTATTTATTAGATGATTAATATCCCCATTACTGACAAATAATAGACTCAGTTTCGTATATTAGATTGCAATGTTACTCCTCATTAATTTTACAGAACATGAAATAGTTCGCAAGATGAAGTGTAGATGGCGCTATGCGAACTCAGAAATAATTAGTCATTAAAATCAACTAGGTTGACAAACTATAATAATCTGTAAGTTACCAGACAGCAAATCTCTCTAATACTTTACAGATAGCTCATATCAATCTTTATTAATACGATTAATATTAACAGTTGCAGGAAATGATATTTAAATTTATGCTTCCGTTATCTCCGAGTTGATGGGTTTTATTTTCTCCACAGTTACTGAATCCAGTTGTGGTCTGCGCAAATAGTTACCAACACATAACAAATATCTCCCGAGGGATTTATTTTGACTTGAAGAGTGTGCATGTAGAGAGGGGATTAAACATCTGATTCAATGTCATCACTAGCTCCCAGATGGTTACTTCTACTTGTCACCTACTTCTTAAACGTACACACGTCTCTGTAGTTTCTACAACTCGAGTTCTAAACATAAAATCAAACTGTAAGAAACTGCACGCTACGAAATTTCGTTGGCTCAAAGAAACTCCAATCAGCAAACTTATCGAACTCGTCAGTCATGTCCGCACTTTTAAACCGTGAATGGCAGTCGCCAACCAACTCCCCACAAAAGAAAGAAACACCAGTCGAACAAGAACATCGCGATAACCTGAAAAATTCTACGAAGCGCAATCATTATCTGCGAACAAAGGTGTACAGTGGCAGACGGGGGGGAAGCTCGTCGTCGACCGATTCTAAAATTTCATGAGCGGACCAAGATTGATTTTTCTGACAGTCATCGGCTACATGCCGAAGGCTTACGGAATGGAAATCACCGCTCGAACTTTCCCCACGGAAGTAGTTTTCGAAAAGGTGTCTCCTTGTATTTCAAAACGCCATACTGTCGAGAATATCGAAAGGTTATGTCATTCGTCGCGAACTGCGGGCGATTGCATACTTACCGACAAGCGTAATATGTAGCAGGGTTTGGTCGTTACTTCTTAACAACTGTCAAGTGGTAAGGATGTTCTCGAGACGTGCGGGGATGGGAGCATGGAGATTCTTCACCACCTCTTTTCTTTTTCTTTTCTATTCTTACTTTAAATTTGCTACCAAAAAGAAAACGCAACAAGAATGAGCTTCTTTGATTGATCGTCACCCTTAGAGTAGACGGATTTTTGGCGTCTCCGAAGGTCTTTTATTGTCATCGTGTCAACAATTAATCATGATGTCGGCCTTCAGTTTCCTTCCCCGCTCTTCATTAAACTTACGTCTAACCGTCATTATAGGTTGGTGATGACTTGCCGTTATTACAAACCGGGTTAGAGGTCGTCTGGCTATCGCCATCTTTTGTCTGTTGGTGGGCCTGTTTGCACTTACTAATACATTCCAGATCCCTTTGTGTGATTTGGATTTTAATTAAGGAGAAAAGGACGGGAGAAACGATGATGTTTTAATTCCTTCCTTAGAATGAACGAGGCGTCGTTGTAGAGGTTTTTCGTTAGTTGTAAGTCCACCGAGACTCTTCTGACCATAGCCACAGCGATGCAGAAAGATCTCTTAAATCTCAACACATAGTTGACTCCTGTGATCCCAATTCATAAAATAACTCCCAGTAATTTGCTACAGATTACCTGACAGTGCACTTCTAATCCACTAGATCCCATTTAATGAATGTCCTTTCCAAGAATTCCATTGCTTTTTCAAGTAGAGTATTGTCCATCTCTCCCTATCTACTTTACTCCCAGATAACTTTCTAAATAAATCTAGAAGAGAATCTTAAAATGAACAAACTGCTATAAAATGTATTTTGTCTGTTAATGCAGATAATATTCCACTGTGCTTCGATGAAGTTGAAACCTAAAGTGAATTCTCATTCCATTCAATTCTAGTTTCAATCGGACCATTTTTCCCCCTTGGAATGGTTTATGTTTATGTCCTATTTGTTGTAATTTTGTATGATTTTGAATTGCTTTGACCTACTCTGTCACCAAAAATGTGAACGTACTTAAATAACATCCTCCGACTACAGTTAACCTATTATATGCTGACCAACAATGGATCGAACAAAACAAAGCTAGTGAGTGCTCATCTTGCACATTATAAACTGAGTCTACAGTAGATAAGCTTTAGATTTAACTGTGATGGCAACTATTCACGGACGATGTGACCAGCACCACCTTTTCCTAATTCACTCTCGAAGGATTTCCATATTTCTTCTGACTTGTTTAACTCAGCCTATGTATGTACTTTGTGTCGAGTTAAAGGGTTGCCTATCTCTCTTTTTTAACAAATTACAAAACTACGGCTAGTATTATTTGAGCCTAATCCCACAGCTAAAAAGCCATTAAGTATTCCTAATTTAGCCACTAGTTCGAGGCACAATCTCTCTCATCCATAGCTTTCCAAAGAGGAAATGCCAATTGCAGGTTTGCAGTGAAGCACTAATCAACTTTAGCTAATTACCAAACTGTGCAGACACTGATTGATTGCCAATCGAAATACGTGTCAGCATCTTCCATTTACACATCAACACATGTATTCTCTCTTTCTCTCTCATCTATCTTTCGCGCGAGGTCTCACTTGAAGAAACAAACTTGCTAATAAAATCACAATTTAAAATATTCTATTAATTGTAATCATACATATTTCGAAATGCTGAGAATGTATTTTTATAATTAATCCTTGGGTTACGTATATTATTTGAGAAATATTATGTTTGAGTCGATATTTCCTTCATTTATTAATACCTCATGATTTGTTTCTACTAAAAGAAACATTCTCCTTGAGTAAGCAGTACAAGAAATATGTGTTTTCACTGCTAACAAATCCATCCCGAGAACATACGCAGTCGCTAGACACAACAGACAATGGTCTTAATACTATTACAGCCAATTTTGTTTATTAGTTGATTTATTTATGTACATTTTTCTAGGCTTGTAATATCACATCAGATTTAAATTCTTGTGAAGTAGAAAAGTTACCGAAGCATCCAATTTAGAAATCACTCCATTTTTCTCTCCAAGTGTCACCAACTGTCGCTGCTCTTTTCTTACAAGATTTAAACTTCTTATCAATGTTTTATTACAAATTATGCTAGAAATGTATTTGATCTCATTCCTCATATGACATAATCCGATTTGTCATTCTCGAGACAGCTTATAAACTCAAGATCAAATATTAAAGTTTGGAGGCAAACTGAATAAAAATGTACTCTCAACTTACTGTCATCTGTGTGTCGTGTTATGCAATCCTTTGGTGATTCCTTCAAACATCTAAACGCATTCCTGTTTTCATAGGTTGTCGCATTAGCGACACATCATACTTAGTAAAAGAGAACTTTTATGGGCGTGCTTTGAAAGCGTTTCAAGAATCACAACTGTCCTTCCCTTAATCAGATCAAACTCACTTTATACTCTTAGAGTTCATAGTTTAAGCCTACAGGCATTAGATAAGTAAAACCTTTTTAGCATTCTAACATTGTTTTTCACCTCTGCAACCCTGTATATGATTATGTAGGATTGCTCGACTGTAAGGCAGAAGATGCGATTGTAAAATATGCCGTCTGAAATGGTTTTTCTCCAAAGATGTTTTTCACCATTCTCAAAAGAAAGAATCGTCGCATGGAAACACAAGGAATTTAAATATGTTCTTTGTATTGTATATCTAATGGAAAGAGCAGTTCCTTTCGACACCAATTTTTCATTAAACTTTCAGCTTCTTCGCTGTTTCAACCTGTTCACTGTGCAGTCTTCCATTTACAGTAGAAAATGGATCCAGTGTAATATTTCCTAGTACTCTCAAAATTGCCAGTTTATTTCCTAGTATACTCAACATAATAACACTACTTTTATGAAAAATATTGTCGACTACTTATGGAGATTGAAATTGGTTCTACTTCCTTCCCCATTTTAACCTGCAGTTCTGCATATGTAATAGCAAAGGATGGTGTGTGCAGTTGCTCTGTCGCTTTCTACCAGTCCGTCTTACCTAATATTGTACTGATCTGTCGTGTTTGTGCTACGAGTGGTGCTTATGGGAAAGCACTACAAGTGTCGGCAGCCCTTGAGAATGTCTGTATTTTGGACTGCTATCACATACTCAAACATACAACCGAAACCACAGCAAGATTAGTTTGTCATTGGTCTGCAAACATGCTACTCCACAGGAAATGTCTATCAGAAAGTGCTTTAGGAACCCGTGCACTTAAAGAAAAAAGATGAAAGACGTCTTCTCTATTATCTGTTCTGATACGAAGCTCATGCATTCTACTAGTACACTTGGATATAATGGAGCCTCTTCGCTATGGATGAAATCGGCACTTACCCATCCATAAGGCAGACAAAGAATATTGTTCAGCGCCAACTTTTATTTGTATGAAGTTACCGTGAAACGTCTATATCTGCTTTATTTAGATGTTTTTTGTGAACACTGTATAACAGTTGGATAAAAAGACAAGAAAATGTAGATGGTTTTACAAACCTTGCTTAATTTGCTGAGAATATCAAAATATTTATCAGATAGCATCGTCAACGATACAGAGCTAGACTACAGCTTTGACATTTGCGAATGCTCTGAAACCAGCGACAATTCAACTGTAGAATTCAACAGTTCTGCAGTTAATTTGATATTATTCCAGGTCCTCTTGCACTCTGGGCATCAGATGGATTATGCAGTAGATTCAGTCACCTACACGTACTACATTCATAATTGTACTTAGACGTCCGCTGATTGGAAATCAAGCTCCTAGTCCAAGTAGTTTTAATGTTCATGGAAAGTTTGAATAAACTAACCAATTAGCAGATAATTGGACATGCGAACCATTACAGATAATAGTGATTGATACAGGCATTTGATGGCGACTTACTTCACTAAATTCTATATGGGCTACTAGAGTATTTGAATGTATACAGTACATTGTCATACGATTTAATCCTTTATCAGTTTGTGTTGTCTGGCGGTCAAGTAAAAAAAAAACTCATCTTCTGCCGAATTAGTGGCTATTATGGTGGTTACTCGGAAATACGTTATTCATGAGTGATTATATAATAAAATTTCTATTATTTTTATAGAATAAAAAACTACCAAGAAACACAAAACTGAACTTCACAAAATTATAAAGTTGGAATTGCTCAGATATCTCTTCGGATGTTCGGCCCTCGAAAGCTAACCTGACTTGGACCTTATAATCAGCCAAGGCAACTAAACGAAAAATATTTTGCATTCATTTATTAATATATCCAAATCCAAAGTGTCCTATCATCTCTGCGCTACCGGCTACGACATAATGTTCTGTAGTGTGGTATGTATTTCCTTCAGTCAATCGTATTCGTTCTGGCAAATCTTGACTTCAGTATTTTGCGATTTAGAAATTTAGAGACATATCGCATTTATTGACTTTGAAAAAGCATTTGACAAAGTTAAAAGAAACATTACTTAACATATTAAAAGAAAGACAAATACCAAATAATATCCTAAAAGCTATCACAAGTATATATGAAAATAATCAAATACAAATAAGATTAAATCACGATCTATCATATACAAGAGAGATAAACCAAGGGGTCCGACAGGGATGTCCCCTCTCGGCAACTCTTTTTAATATCTACTTAAATGAAATAATAAAATGGAGTAAAAATTTACATCAAGGAATTAAACTTTCACTTACAGTTAACTTAAACACTCTCCTCTTTGCAGACGACCAAATAATAATTACAAATTCTGAAGATAACTTACAGAAAGCTATTTTAAATCTAAATGAGATATCCAAAGATTATGGTATGATAATATCAACGGAAAAATCAAAAACTATGGCCTTCAAAGGACAAGACCCAGCAAGAACTAAAATAGTATTAGATAACAAGATCTTAGAACAGGTGAATTCATTTAACTAACTAGGATGTATGATCACTTATGAAAATGAAAAAGATATAAACATAAAAATTGCAAAATATTTTAAAATAACAGGAGTAATTAACTATTTATTTAAACCAAACCTAGTTCAAAAACAAACCAGGCTAAAAGTATACAATACATTAGCCCTACCGGTCTTAATGTATGGAAGACAAATCTGGACAATAAAACAAAAAGACAAAGATTAAAAACAGCAGAAATGAAGTTTGAGAAAAACTGCAAAGTATACCCTATTTGATCACAAAAGAAACGAAGATATTATGAAAGAATTAAACCAAGAACCAGTAATTGAAAAATTAAAAAATATAAACATAGATGGATGGAACATCTTGAGATGAAAAAGAATGAAAACAGAAAGATTACCAAAACAAGCCTTAAAGTACAAGGAAAAAGAAAACCAGGACGTCCTCTTAAACGATGACTTCTAAGGCCGGAACAGGCCTAAATCCTTGATACGTGTGATGATGAGTATTTTGCGATACTGAAGTCAAGAATTTAGCGATAGCTTTATTGGTATGTTTCCAAGTTACTGGCGATATTTCTTCGAAAAATTCAATAATCCATAAACGCAAAAATCTCTAGAAATTCCACAGTTCGGCTTTAATACATTAAGAAAAGCCATAACATGGATAAGGATCGTTTTCAATAACTATTTTTCTTCTGAAGTCTTGTAAAACAAACCGCACATCTTTATTGAACACAAAAGGCACCATATTCCTCGATGCCTTCTAGCAAAACAGTCCCCCGAATATAAATTAAGCTGGTACGCACTAAAGTATCCGAAATGGACAATTTTGGAAATGTATGCAAATAGTTAAGTAGTTTTGCCACGAGGTGTAGCTGATCGTAAGTTGTACTATGAAATTTAATTTTTGTGCTCAAATTTCCTTAGGGTTTTTTTTTTTTTTTTTTTTTTATGAAAGTGTCTTGAACGCAATTCTGTTGCAGGTGGACGTGACTTGTATTGATGCGACTATCCGATCAAGTTGAAACACGCACGTTACTCTTACTTTTTTGATAGTAAACACTGTACGCCTATGGCGTTTCTTGAAAAGTTATCTAGTAAAGACGACCCATGAGAAAACATTTCTAAGAGCCCTGGAGTCGCTTAGGAGAAAGCAAAGGAATGAATCTTTGCAAAAAAATTCTCTGTAGAATGTTTTAGGTCAAAACACATTCAGAGCAAGTGTGAAGTCACTCCATCGCACATTTCCTTGTGAATGCGTAGAGTATTCGAGAGAGTGAAAGAATTAATCTAAAAGCATAAATTGTTGATAAACTACTTAAATATTGATTCTTCCATGAGGAAGGAAGAGTTAAATTAGTCGTTAAAATAAAGTTAAAATTTTACGATGTAGTCAGTGGGAAACTAACCATTCGTCACCGATAGCAGTGCCGACACTAGAATGGTTCAAGTTAAACTGGAAATTCACAGAATTTGTAGGTAACAAACACCACAATGTTGAATTTAATGTACTGGCAAGTGTTGCTTGAATTCATTCAAAACTGGAATTTCTGTTGAGTAAAAAAAATTATTTGAATTCATTTCTCTGGAAGTGAAGTCCACAAAATACTTTCATTCCATCACATAAGTTTGACACGTTAAGATTAAATGAATTTTATTTGTAAAACAAAGTAATTACAAGCTTTAAACGACATAACTAAAACTTGCAAGTCAATAAAAGTGCAAAAGTCAACTGACATTGTCAAGACTTAAAAGTTTCTCAATGGAATATTTTCTTAAATGAAAGAATTTTTTTCGCTTTCTTCACAGCTACAAGTTTCTTTAGTCCAAATTGAGGAAATGCTGATCGACGATATCTTCCATGGTGTGATACAGGGTAGAGACTATGGTGGCTGTAGTACCTGTCTACCGGGTGATCGTAGACGATTTCGTGGTGTCCGAGGAATCGGTCGTTATTTCGATGTGCCAAATGTTGGCCGTGATCTTCATAGGACTGCACTGCGAAATATGGCGGTTTCTTCCTGTACGGATCAGCATTTACTACTTTAAGGGTCGCCAGTATTAGCAATATCAGTTGCTACAAAAGAGGAAAAAGAAAAGTTGAAGTTTAAAGCTAGCCATACGCTTATATTACTAAGAAAAAAGTCTTAAATATTAGAAGTTGAAGATATTTAGATGTCGTAAGGGTAGGTCTCAGTTAACCAACAACCAAGTATATTAAAAAGGAGTTCAGCGAACTTATCACTAGGCCTATCGTTGATTAGATAGAACAGAACTCATTGAAGTGTCTCCGGGGGGGGGGGGGGGGCAGTAGAAAGCAAACGCTACGAGTTTGATAGAAAACGTTGAGAACAGATTAGTCCCTGCCGTTTAATAATAAAAATAAAATAATAAAAGTACGAGATTAAGAACTGGTTAGCCCGATTCTTTGAAATAGCATAAACACAGCGAAAAATAAAAATAAATGACCCTGTCTTACCAGCCTGTATATTTGATGATTCTTAAAGGCAAGATCAATGACTACCGATGAAACAAGACGATATTGGCCTACTATTGTAGATAACGGGGGCACCGATAATTCCAATCAGCTTCCCAAGCGATAAAATCTAGACTCCTGGTTGAAGGGTTTGTTACACATCCGCACAAGAGTTTAATATGTATTTCAAACAGCGAATAGCATTTGGTATATTGGAGAAATACATTGAGAAATTCACAATTGCAGGACTAACTGAAAGGTGGTTTTATTTTAGAAATATCTAGTTAGCCTGAATACGTGAAGAAAGTAACGATTTTAAAAGAGGCAATTGAATTAGCACTTGATTTTAGTTCTTTTATTGGTAGTTAAAACTGACGTTCGTCTTTAAGTTTGACGACGCAAGCCGTCAGGAGAAGCCAAGAACTAAAACGGTAGGGGGATTAGAGGAAAACATTGCTTCCTTGTCGAAGTCTCTAAACAAAACAAAGTTAATGTCACCGAGGCAAAATATACTTAATACTTGCCGCAAGGCGTTTTCATTTCTCCTCTAAATCATAGCGATTAAGACTTTCACGCATAATAGGAGTTTTAAACGTTTGAATAAATCTTAGAAGAAATACAATTCTTTAATAATTGGGCGCTTTAGTTTGCAGAAACAAGTTACATTACGATAGCAGCATAAAACATGACGAAAAAGAAAAACATGACCCCCGTCTTACCAGTCTATTCATTGCTGACTCGTGCCGACGACCCTTTAAGCAAATAACTACAAAAACCTTTGAAACACAGAAAACGCTCCACTCCAATAGCTTATATGAGTGCTTAACGATGACGTTGCATAGTGGAGACATGGAAAGAAAACGGGGGTGGGGTCGAGGCAGTTACGCAGCAACACTACTGAACAATGTCGCATGCTTCATAAAAACAGATGCGATAATCCTAAATTAAGAAATTCACAATATTAAGAAATTACTATTTGTTTACACTCCGTCTTCATGTGGAGAAGTCCCCTGAACGGAAATATTCATAGAGGAAGCTTCCATACAAAGGTTATACCCCGCTTAGTGAAATACATGCTCCTGTCAAAAACTATGTTAAATGGAAATATGTCAAAGCAAACAGTTTCATGGAAATATGTGTTATATGAATAAAGCGAAGTGTTTAATATAATAAATATTATTAATAAGCATATGAGTTGTTTCACTAAGTATACTAGTGGAGAGTTTATAGAGAAATCTGCGTGGCAAATTGGCTATTAAGGAAGTAGAACTTCCTCAAAGAGAATAATAATACTTACTAAATGGCCAATTTGAGGTGTGAACCCACTCTACAAGGTTCCGCAAATGCTAGCCCATACAAAACCAATAGAATCCCAACGATGAACGGCAATATTATCTGTATTTGTTTATCTCATTCCATTGATTCTCAGATGACTGGAAATTCGCTAACCCAACAAGCTAATGAGGTATCGTAAAGGCAAGTATACTCCTGGAATCATCTCTGAACGATTTTGATATGTATTATTGTGCCGGCAATAATTCTCTCACTCATCTTTATATAAAGTAACATATAACGCTTAATAACTGTTATCTGTGTGAATTTACCGGATACGTTTTAGGGCTAGGACATCCTTGTTGTAACGCAGTGGTAAATTACAGTTCAGTTGCAATATCTGTACCTCTATCATTGAAATTCAAAGCACTTTTAATTTTTCTAAGTAATTTACGTTTTCGATGTAGATGAAATGTACATTAGGATCAGATGTGTTGATTCCATAAATGATTTTGATTTTGAGCCAAAAATTATATCAACAAGCATTGGATTTCTAAGAGTTCTAAAATTCGTAAATGAAATGGATATCATCGTAATATTTGAGTTGAAAATTTGGTCAGTTTGATTCAAATTACGAAACAACAAAGACCTGTTCACGGGTTCCAAATTAGTAGGTTTCCTTTCAGCAAAAGCTCACAGTTGAACACAATCAACCCAATTACACAGTACAAAATCGTTTGTTATATTCTCCGAGGAACCAACGAACGCCTGGGAAAACTAGACTGTAATTTTCCAACCAGTGGTTGGAATTATTAGACATGGCTTATTGGCATTTCTGTTGTGTGGTATTTTTGCTCATTACCGAGTGCGTGGATAATCTGCTTGTGTCTCGCTTATAATGGTATGCTCTCGCTTACTATTCGCAGGAGGTTTTCCAGATATTATCTACGGTAGCTGAAGGTATTAACTGCTCATCAGTTAATTATCTGTCCTAGATGTAACGAAGTCGGTAAACTCTTTCAGTAACCAGTGAAAGAATTTAGTCGTGTTAGTTGTGCTAAAGTTGACAGCGAATTTCGGTGAAGGGGAATGAAAATGGTTTATGTAATTTACGACTGCTTCTGCGTCATTTTCAACTGTCGGCTGTAAATTATTATTATTTTTAAAGGTTGTTTGGCTAAGTGATCCAGATAAAATATATGTTCTACTTGAAGTATCGAGTGGTCCATATGAGGCCTTTAAAAGTGCCAACTAACTTGGCACTTTTAAAACCATATTAATGCTATGATAGGCGGTTAATCGTATCCGAATAGTGTATTATGGCTGTCAATTGCATTTGTTATTCTTTAAATACGAGTATATATATAATATATATATATATATATATATATATATATTCTGGCGCACTCGTGAAGTCACACGCGTACATATGCCTAACAATAGAACTTGAACACGGACTGTAGCTCCAATTCAAAGTTAACTGTAGTTTATAATAGTCGAATTTCGGTGGCACAATGTTCTTTTATAGTGTTTTTATTTGCTTTCTGTGTTTCATAACGCCTGAAGAAGTCGGCCTTCTGACGAAACATGTTGCGTTGTGAATAAATTTAATTGTTTGTTCTAACTCTCGGATCTAAGTCAGTTTATAAAAATATGAACATATCCCAATTCCGAGTTAATATACCAGATAGTCACTCCTAATCCCAAGTAAGCAAACAGTTAAGTTTGCGCCTGAACGTAGTTCAAGTCTAAAGGTGATGCAATACCAGGGCAACTCATTGTAAAGGTGGGTAAAAACACCTTGTAGCAACTTGTATAGGTAAAGTTGATAAGGCTCTGTATTACTAAAATCTTGGTATTTAGGGTCTAGCTACTCACTGAGGAGACCTCAAAAAAGGTTGAAACCGGTCTGGATAGTGACCCCACCCATAATGCATTGCAGTATACATCTTCTAGTGAGATGTGCTTTACATTATGGAAAATACTAAGAATAGTAATCAGAGCTTTACCCACCTTTACAATAAGTTGCCCTGGTGTTGTACCATCTTCAGACTTGAACTTTGTTTCAGGCGCAAACTCAATTGTTTGCATACTTGGGATTAGGAGTTAAAATAACCAAGTTTAAAATTACTTGGTTTCTTAATATAATATAATATATATATATATATATATATATATATATATATTTCTCCTTGTGAGAAACAGCATGAGAAAGACCATTCCAGAGGACAGAGGCGGACTGAATAAAAGAGGAATAGGAGAAGCAGGTTCCATGAGTTTGCAGTTGTACTATAAAAGGATGTTGGACAGTTACTGTTCTTGTTTTAACAGATCTAACAGCAAGTGTTGGAATGATGTTTGTCAATTCACTGGAACAGTGACCATGGAGGTATCTGTAGAAGAGACACCGAGCTGAAACTGCATCTAGGGATATAGGTGGAAGGTTTCCCTGTTAGGGAAAGAGCCTTGAACCTTAAACATTCTTGATGCCATCCCTCTGGATAGCATCAAGAATGTTTAAGGAGGTTTTAGGTGTATCATCCCAAATGTTTGAACAAACTTCTATGGATGAAAAGAATGCCTAGTTTTTTTTTTTAAGAAATTGACGAAGTTATTGATGTACTGTGTTTGGGCCAAGAGAGGTTGGAGATAAATGTCCCTGCAAGGAGAAATAGTTCATTATGTCTAGCGATGTATGTATTACCGAGGCCGAAGAAAGATGAGCTAAGATCCTTTTTGCGAGAGAAAAGGCAAGACTACGTTTTGGAGGCATTGAAGGTGACTAGGTTATCCTTTCCCGACTGAAGGATGGTATCAATGTTTAAAACACTGGACTGGAGAGTGTCATCTTTTGCAAAACTATGGAGAGGATTGTGGTAATTGAGAGCAGGTCATTTATTATTATTACTACTATATTACTACTATTATTCCTGACATCTCCAAGGAGTCCGACGACTGACTCATCGCGGGAGGACACCTACAACTGATATAACTGTCTCAACCACTACACCGAACCTCTACTACGAATCATCTCCATCAACGCCATCTACCGCCCACCTCTTCCACCACCACAACTAGTGTTCTATGTCTGTAAATTGCGTGTGTTCTGAAGGGCCGATTTGTCTGTATGCGGGATGAAAAACCCTGCTACCTTCGTATGAGATCGGCTAACTCACCTTCGATTGAAATCGTCCAGATAAAGATTTCTCCCATCGTGACGAGAATCGAACTTAGGCCTATTTCAATCGAAGGGCGCAACAATTTACCGTCGTTCTTCCAATTGCGCTAGGGAGGCGCTTTATTTATCTATAAGAGAAAGAGGATGGGTGAGAAAATGGAACTCTGAGGCACTCCTGAATTAGCGGCAAAGCTCGAAGAGGGGGTGCCGTCCACCATGACAAGCAGTGAACGACCAGAGAGAAAGCTGGCTATCTATTTACACATTTGCATGGCTTTCGATCGTGTTTGGCATCAAGCCTGTTTTGCAAACTGCTTTACTTGGGCCAACCTGTGTAACTGGATAGCTAGCGACCATCAGTTCAGTATGGATTCCGCATCCAAATCTATGGCCGATATCTTAGCCACGGAACACTTACCATGGAAAGGTTCAGAGAAGCATGTGCCGTCTCCCTTGAGTTTCTAGGTAGTAAAGAAGTGGACCATTGATAACCATCTCCATTATTTTGAAAAGAATTGAAATGATGGCAATTAGTCGGTAGTTGGAGAAAAAAAGTCTATTTCCAACGGTAGATGGAAGCTGGCTTTTTGTCTCCCTTATCTGGAATGGGTTGGATATATGTTAGTTTCCATGAGATAGGATAGGTACCAGCTGAATATAGGAGTTTGAAGAGACGATAGGTGTTATCTCTGGACTACAACAGAGAGATGTCTACGGCCGATGTGCTTACTGTAAGGTACAAAATCTGGAGTTTCAGGGAGCAAACCCCCACCATGTAGATTAATTCGCCTTTATTTGAAAAGCCCTGAAGAAGGTCCTAAACGTCTAGGTCAATCGACCAATGCTCTGTAGTTGGAAACTCCTGTCTTTCCGAACAAATACCATTGTCGAAACGATTGGGCTATAGAGGCTCTAATAGTCAGAAAATGTAGATTTAAATTAGAACTCGGGCAGCTTAAAATAATAAATGTACATCACATCATAAAGGCCTTTGTGTTATACATCTTAGCTCTGTATCGTCAAACAAGTTACCAGCATGCCCATAAAATGGACTATTATCAAATAAGGTTTCGGTGGTTGAAAAGATATATAGAACTCGAACTATATTTTATTTAAATGAAGATATGATATCCCTTTTACAAATAGATAACCCCGTGGATTTAACCACGAGAATTTCATTTTAAATGGCAAACCGAACTTGGTGCTAATCGATCAGTTGTAACATAATTCGCTTCTATTGTTTACCGGACTACCAGAAAGAACAAACTCCACTTGTCGAATGCAACTTTTATGGAATAACTTCAAAAGTGCAAGAATAACGCAAGTCTGTTTAATTATAAGATTGTAAAGTTCTAAACTAATAAATTATCACCAGTACAAATCACGGTGGATCAACAGGAATCTTCGTCCCTCTGTCATTCATCTTGGGAGACGATATGGCAAAGTTTGTAGAAACTGAAACGCATGCTCTTAATACCTGTAAGGGAAATATGGTACAAAAGCCAATAGAGTATACTTTTACCAATCATTTTTTATTTATTTATATAATATATATTTTATTCGCACATTTTGGGTGGTCTCCTTATGTACTCTTTAAAACGATACTTGAATCGTTTTAAAGAGTAAAGTTGAACCCATTAGAATACATTTTGAGTTGATCGACTAGCATCATTAAGGAGGTAATGTGCTTCTCTGAGTCAGGCGCTTGTAGCTCTCTTATTGGAGTTTAATGTAGTACCGAAGGAGCTAATGTCTCTGCATCACTAAAAATTACGATTCAAGTAACTTAAGCTATGAGGCCAGTGTATTGGGTTTGGGTATTGGTTTCTAAGTCTGGTTTGCCAGTTTCGAGACAAGAAAAATTGGAAAATTCATTAAGGGTTTGTCTATCACCTTCGTACGAAACTGGTTAACTTCGTTTTTGTTTAAACCAACTATAATTGGAACCACAGTCGCTAGTGACGCTTCAGTTAGAACTCCGATCGTGGATGCAAAGTTTGGAAAAATGCTTATCATAGACGTAATCTGTGTCGCTTTGTATTTTTCTGTTCATAATTTTTTTCAGTAATCTTTCTCGTGAATTCAAAGAGCATGAGAGAAATCATCTCGCTGCGCCTGCATACTCTGCACTTGAAAATAATTAATGTAAGGCACTTTGGGCGGTGGAATAAGTCCTTTTATATACATAACCAGGAGTGTTACAGCGACCATATATATACTGTCTATTTAGTTGTCTCATGTAAGCGACAATTTATGACCATAAAAATAAACTATCACTAGGACTTAATATTAAGTTTATACATATGTCACTAATTTCGTCAAAAGAAAAATCTTATCCAATGGTCTCAATGCTGCCACACTACATTTCAATTGCATTTACTTCTTTTTCCCTGCTGTCAAAAACTCAATTTTGTCGCTACAGTAAAAATGGGATTTCTAGTATTACCAGTAATTTGCCTTTGTTAAACCATGACGTTCTTTTAGGTAAATAAATCTTGGGGAAGCTATTTACATAGGGAGTGCTTTGCAGCTTTTTATTTTTTAAAATAGGCTGAAGAAAAGATTCATGAATATTAATGTATAATTATCTGTATCGTGCACTCTAGCAGCAAAGAATTGCGTAACAGTTAAGAATAATGATTTTACCTTGCATTTTCAAAACTTATCTCGCAAGGAGGGAGGAAAAAAAAAAAAAAAAAAAAAAAAAAAAAAAAAAAAAACGAAGTTTGTATAAAATATATTATTCAATAAAGAACACAGAAGCATTATAGATAAAGCAGTACTTTATTAAAATCTTTAAATAAAAAAACGTATTTCTGTTTAAACTGATGTGAACATCTCTCTCCTTTCTAGAGCCTCTTTTACGGCGATCTTTGCATATAATCCCATGGCAGTGTCACGCCGGTATCTAGTGTAATGCGACACGACAGGAAAATGGCTTATGACTGTAGAAACGTGTCCAGTAGCTTCTGAATGAATCGCCGTTGGCTGCTGGTCGTAGTTACCTCCTCGCGAACGAAGTGGGTGGTCGCCAAATAAGCGACGATGTCCGACAATTCTCTCACCATCAGGACGAGCAAAGTGGCGACCGCCGTAATAAGGATCTATTGTGTTAATCCCAGCAGGCAGCAGCGGAAGACGTATTCGTGGATTTGCTTCGACAGAGAGAAGCGACAAAGCCGACACCAGGATGCACTGGAGGAGGGAGGTAAAAAAAAAAAAAAGAAAAGAAAAAAAAAAGTCAGTTGTTTGTAGGCAGTAAGAGTAACAAGTTCATTAAAGTGATGCTAATTTTAACAATTATATAAGGTTGAAATTAACTAGTGATTAGCATTTCTGAAATTGATCTGAAATTCTCCCTAAAAATGTTAGTTTCTAAAATAAGTAAAATTTAAAAAATCGAATGTACTACGCCCACAGAAGACTCTTCGACACTTCTGCGCATGTCAGGAGAATCCATTTCGATAATAGGGTAATCGATCAGTCTTGTGGGATGAGTTTATTATTACACGTCGGAAAATTAATTTTTCTTTTATGATCATCGTAGTTTTTAAAGTGGTAACTATTTTGCTTGTATAACAGTTGGGAAAGTTTATCTATAAAACACGTGATTTCGCTTGTTGGCGACCAATTCGTGCGTCCTTTATTTTTTTCTTCCCCTTCAGCATGAATCGACTTTTCTTGGGTTGTCAGACTAGGATCTATGGTCGGACGGTAGTCCTAATTTTTTGTGATGATTTTTTCTTCATAGCCAATTATTATATTTGCTGTTGCGCCTTCCCCCCCCCCCTACAAGAGAATAGGTAAAGCCGATCTACAAGCTAACAAATCTTTAATGGGGGGGGGGGGGGAATGATGGTGGTAGACATTACCAGACTATTAGTTATGCAAACTTATTTAAAATTATCGGAGGGGGAGGAAATTCAACACCTTTTCGAGGCCAAACGTGGTTTGAAAAAAAATTTCCACGTTCGGTTTAATGCTGGATATTCTGTTTATTTAATCAAGGCAAGAAACATTTCCGGATGAACCTTTCCTCTTGTTCCACACTTGATCGTAAAACATGACGCTTATAAAGTTATCCTTTATAAAATATTGCTAAATAATAAAAACTGGAGGTCAGTCAGTTCGTGCGAATGAATCCAATTGCTTTCTTTCCTCTGATACCATTTCTTAAAAGGATTGAATGACTGTTGCTTCAAATCGGTCTTTTATTGTGATAAGAAGTTTCACACATCAGGAGTTATGCTCGAATTTTCCTCCACAAAAAGGTTTAAGGAGAGAATTTAATAAGACAGAATTGATTAGCTCGTTCTTCAAATGCATGCCAAGATAGCGATTCGTGTACCCTCCTGTTATCTGAATATTCCAGAATTCTTGAAAAGTGCACGCGCAATTACTTATTAGACACGAAATGAAAGAGCCAATAAATAATACCAGATGTAAGGTCACGATTGTCTAAATGCGGGCTAAAATATTTGCTCCAGTCAAGATCAGTCTTTTTTTTTTCTTTTATCTGCGTAGTCCAATATGATGAACTTAATTGGAGAACTTTCTTTACCTTAGAAATCGAAAGCATCTGGTGAAAAAAAAAAAAAAAAAAAAAGCACCATTTATCTGAACGTTCCACCCTCAATCTATCCTTCAAAAGTTTCCTTCGTTAGATATATATATATAAAAAAAAAAAAAGTCACATTTCGTAAATACCCCCATCTCAAGTTCAAAATCCAAACGAAGTGTCCTTAGACCCTTTCTCTCCTGTCATAGGGAAGAGAAGTTCAGTATTATTGTCATCCGAAAGAATAACCAGTCTTTTCTATTTCAACATCAACTTTGTTACAAAAAGCTTTAATAAATAAACTAAGTAGCACAAGAGTCTGGTTACACGTACTCACCAAGAGGATCATTTTCTACACGACAGATGAATTAGAGCTAAAAACAGTCGCTTCTAGTTTATCTTTATACACTTCAAGAGCCATGTAATGACGTAAACATACGCAGAAGAATGCTAGTGGGTATTTATTCCTGTATACTTACAGCATTTAATACTCTCAAATGCTAGTAGTTTACCGTACAATTTGGGGTTTTGTGGTAGCGAATTTAAAGTTGTTGAATCATTCGTTGATATCTCTGATATTGCACCAATCACTTGCAAATTCCATGTTTACGACAATGGATATCAGACAAAGCATGCGAAGGCAAGGTAACAGTCATGCTTATCTGAAGCTGTCATGTGGAGTGTGCAGAGCTTCCCTCCCTCTCAAAAATTCGGATTTATCATCTGGCAAAACAGACAAACCTCCAGAGGAATTGACACACCTCCCAGCCGAAGTTAGAAGATTTGAACAGTAATACCCTTACTAAATGATAATGTAATCCCGATCAAGTACGTAACCTCGCTCCATTATTAACATTTCTTCTGTTACGTCGCATTTCCTGTTAATAAATATTCAGTTTACTTAGCCCACCCACGTTTATTAATAAATTATAAGTTCGTAACCTTTCTTGGATGAGAGTCGCATAAAAAAAATTTAATAAGTTTTTGATCCACTTTGTCTTTTCTTCAATAGAATGCGCTTCTATCCCTTTTATTTAATGTTATTCGTCACTCGCTTATTTTTTTTTTGTCGCACAAACACACCGCTATAAAACTTATAATAAAGGTACATCAAAGCTATCTTATGAAATCATCTTTTGCACGTAAAGAAATATCCATTAGATATTAAAACTCGTTGAGTTCATCCCCTAATGGTGTCTATCCAGTATTTAAGTCCTAGGGGGGGTATAAAATTACAGGAAGTTATTAACTGGCATTAATCTGTAGTCAAGGGAGTGTGAAGTTACGACTCTTTCATAACTAGCTATTAAAATTTGATGGTTCTAAAGGATGCGTGTGCAGTAGAAAGCTTTCAGCGCGAGCCAACACACATCGAAAGAAGACCATGCTCCCTTTAGAATCGTCCTGTTTGCATATCATACCAATCAAAGGAAACAATTAAAGTTGACATAAAATCCACACTGCTACCGTTTTACGGGCGTTGAAGGGGTTGAGTCAACGATGCAGAAATGAATACCTGCTAATTTATGCAAAAGTAACACAACTTTGTTGAACAAACATCCATCTTTAGAGTTTGAAAAGTAAATGATTAAAAAAATATTACAAAGATTAATAAGAAAAAAAGCACGTGACTGTGGTAGCACTTTCAAAAACGCATACCCTTCAAAGAAGGACTAATTGAAACCGAAGTTTCTTCTTTTCCTCAAATTTACGGGCACATTCCGATGTATGACACACTTTAAAACCTTCGGACACTTCTCCCCTCCCCCAAGTACATGCGAGGATGATTGTGACTCATGTAGTGCGTAATGATTGGTTACTTGGTCGCCACATGGTGCGGCGTTCTTTCGCATTGTAGGTGATTTTTGAGCCCAACCAAGCTATTGATTTTCCATCAAAGAATTATCGTGACAAGAGAAGAAAAAAGCGGTCTAAGATGCGAAGACATTTGGCAGCTAATGGAACAGAGCTTGAGTTTCTCTAACCTCGTTTCGCCTTCTTTGTCATTGTCACCGATGGGGGGGGGGGGGGAAGAATGTGGACCTGTTCTCTCTTTCTCCAGGCAAGCGTCTTGATATTTTCCTTCTCCACAATAGTTTATTTTTGAAGCACGTGAATCTGCCACAGGACACCGAAATGTATTTCTAATGGAGCGTGAGGGTGATTCATTTTCCATTAAGGTGTAATGTCTTAACTCAATCCTACTGACTTGAGATACTTGGGATTTATTTTTAAGAAGAAGGTGGCAAATTCTCAACGTTTTCGCCCCTTTTTTTTTTTTTTTTCCCAGTAAGCCGTCTTAATTCAAACGGACAGAAAAACTTTCCGAAGACTATTCGTTATATTAGGTTTTTTTTTTTTAATTTTTAAGAATTGGAGTATTTATTTTGCGACAGAAATAGAAAACTAAAAAATTGTACTACCTTCTGAATGCCAAACGAAACGAACTGTGACAACATCGTCAGCAAAAAAAGCACTAAAAACACAACCCAATTGTGGCCATCATTTAATAAAATAAAATTTTCATCATTTATTTGTATTAATTTAATATTTTTGCACAATCCAACATTTTATTAGACTGAAATTATCGTTATGAAGAAAACATTTCAACCTTAAAAACTTCGACACGTAGTTTGTTCACTAGTAGTGACGCCCTCTAGTGGAGAAAAACAATAATTCAATAATGCTACTTTCCCATAGTCAGGTAATGATCGGATAGTCGCTTGCTTCAACTCCATGATAGGCTTACTATTTGAAACAGGGAAGAAAAGTTCTCTAAGAAACCTTTTTTTGCGATCTGAGATTAACTAATCTATTACTGAATAAACAAGTCTACGACACGTCATGGAATAGATAGAATAAAACGTCATGGACCAGACTCGAACACCTCTGTTCAATACTTCTAAAATAACTAATTAAATGTGTCTCAGGGAAATCAGAGTCGCGACTTCGTCTCCCATAATCCGAAAGAGAAGTCGAGTGGATGGAGTTCTTATTTCTTCAGCTGAATTCTATATTTTACTAGCACGTAATCTACAACTTCTGTCCAAAAAGAAACCGAACTTTTCGAAAATAGAAGAAACTAGTGGCGCCACCTGTTGTGTAGTTTTGTTCTCGAAAGGCGCAACCTTCATTAGTGTTGTTTCAACTGTTTATCACATTTGTCTCATTAGATGCCGAGTTATAGTGATAGTGTGTTTTGACGAACGGCCGGTCGTCACGATATTCATACCGTACGCGACGAATTCTCGCTATCAATCGCTTCAAAACTTCGAGATAAAACTCACCATTGACGGTTTGGCCAGGCGGAACGAATTCTTTGTGGATAATGCCCTTGGAATCGTAGAAACAAATCAGCATTGTCTTTACCTTTGACTTCTTCAAGCGACTTTTTTTCGGATGCCCCTCTTCTGGTGGTCTCCACTCAGCACTCTGGCGCTTGGTTTCGGGCTCTCCACGTTTCGTCACCAGTAACGATCGTTTCAAGGAAGTCTGAGTCCTTACGAGCGGTTTTAATGAGGTCCTTGCAGTGTTCAATTCGATACATTTTTTGGTCGTCGGTCAACTTGTGGGGGACAAATCGCGAATTCAATTTACGAAGGCCCAAACTCCCGATCAAAATGTTGTGCACCGTTAATTTTGGAATCCTTAATTCATCTTCAATCAACCTCACGGATGATTTCGGATTTTCTTTGATGAAACTACGCACTTTTTGGATGTTAACTTCGCTCCGTCCAGTTTTTGGACGGCCCGGCTTTTCGTCGTCCTCAAGGGTCTCACGACCACTTTGAAATCGCTTAAACCACTCGTAAACTTGAGTACGGGATAAGCATTCATCACTGTATGGTTTTTGAAGCATTTGATGCGTTTAGGTAAAGCTTTTACCAAGTTTAACACAAAAGTCAATTGAAGCTCTCTGTTTGAAACTCATTTTCCCACCGTTCATCAAAACACACTGTCACTCTTGGAACTATAACTCGGCTTCTAATGAAACAAATGTCATAAACAGTTGGCACAACACCAATGAAGGAGCCCTTTCGACAACAAAAAGACACAACAAGTGGCGCCACTAGTTTATTCTATATATTCGAAAAGATTGGTTTCTTTTTGGACAGAGGATGTAATTCAGATTCATAAACGAACTCTGCATCAAGAACAGCAAAGATAAAAAATTGGCAGAGCTGAATGCACAATAAATAAAGATTGATGACATGCTTTTTCTTAACTATATTTGAAATCCGACTATAACCTATGCTCTAGTTTATAAACAGTCGATGCTTATCACAAACAAACAAGTTCAAACGATGTGTTCTATATCCATCAGTGCCCAGCACTTCAACTGTGTTCCTGGGTGAGGTAAATCATATATTTAAAGTAATCAAAAGAATGCATGTAGTTCCAACAGCTAATACGTAATTGCATTGTCTTCTTTGGGGTAAAAATCCAGTCACAGTAAGCGACAACTCCAATTACGTTGTCAGAGGAAGATAAACTCGAGAACATGTAATTACAATATTCTGTTCGAGCATAATGGATGGACGGACAACTTCTCTGAGAACTCGTTCCAAGAATAATTATGCAATGGTATGCCATACTCCTAACGATAACTACCGCTAAGGCTATTGATAAATTAACTTCTGTGGTACCCTTTTAAAATATTTAGTTTGCTGTTCCACTCGCTATCAAAGTCACTGAGGTAGCCACAAACCTAACGGCCATGTCGTGGAATGTTTGACGCACAATTAATTTTAAAACCATGAAATCGCACGCAGTCAAAGGTCTTGAGTTGTAAAAGGATTCACTTATATTATAGAAAAGTTTCATTATCTAGAAAATAAATTGGATACATGATACGTTTATAAAATTAATAGTGCTTTATTTGTCTTCTTGATTTATTGGTGAATGACTAAATTACCAGAGGAGATAGAATTCTGCGTTTATTGGAAACTTGGAATAAAAAAGTTCTGGTTCGCCATTACAAACGTAAAACAAATTTTTGTCGGGTCTGCAATAAATACGAAAAAACAATTAGTTTTGGAATTTTTATTGGTTCCTTTTCTTTTCCGAAAGAACTCTTACACATACCAAAGTTTATTTACTGCTGTCTAAATGATCCATAAATTATTTTACAACCGAGGTAAAACTTTCGTCCATCCCTGAAAGTTTTCACTTTGAGTTTGTTTGTGTTTTCCTTCTTATGGCTGATAAATGAAAGGGGTGTATTATCATCACAATCGCCCATCCCTTCTCTCCCCTCCATCTTCGGCTCTCCACCAGAGGGGAGAAAACTGCCTAGTCTTATGTGTGCCAAATATAGGAGTGTTCATCTTAGAGTTAATGGTTCCCCAGATAAAATTTGCTTTCTTAAACCACGTCAGTAGTTTCCTTATAAAAGTGAGCAGCGAGCAGTTTACGACACCCATACCAAGCTATAAAAATTACTATGATCCACAGCTGTTGGCTATCTCATCTTAAAAGTTGTCTTAAACTCCCCAAACTCTCTCTCTCTCTCTCTCTCTCTTTCTCTCTCTAGGAAAAGCACACGCCTGGAAGTGTCTAAAAATTTTGGAAACTTCTGTCTACTTCACTTTTTTTTGTGTGTGTGCATGCGCGGGCACGCGAGTTGTGTCAGACATTGTGGGCGGAACTTCCAGACATCGTAAGTATGGAGAAGGTTTGCAGAGAAAGAACATTTGAACCAAGAAAATAAGCAATCTTGTCGGGTTAAAGCCGGACTTGCGTGTTTGCTCCAGTCGATAACACTACACAACACAGGTTTTATTTCTTGCAAGAATTTTACTGATTTTTTTTTTATATATTTTGGCACTCGCATAATGAATAAGCAATTATTTGTTAATTCTGTCATTAAGTTTTGTTTTCATAAAAATATGATAACTTCGAGAAAAGTATTCCTATTATAATATACAAAGTTTAATTCAAATATGGTTGTTTTCATACTAGAATAGAAGAATGGTTTCATTTCCCCTCCCCCTTTTTTTTGTTTGAGTCTAGGGGTTAATGAAGTTGATTAAAAAATAAAAATGTTGTTAAATATTTAAGAACATGAATCGAATATTTATTTCAGGAATTAATTTCCAAGGATGAGCAAAGCTAAAATAAAGGAAGGAATGTTTATGGGCTCCGAAATATGGACAGTTACGAAGGACACCAGTTTTGATAACAAATTAAAGTAATCACCATGATAGCCTTTATGTTAACATTGCAAATGAGTTTTATTTAGTTTCTGTTAATCCATTACATTGTAATATATCGTATAAGAAGTATAGCCTATTCAAATTTGGATTTGTTTTCGACTGAAGTTGAGAAGCTACCAAGGCTATGTCCTTGGTCGCTTCTCAAGAACCAGTCCCTTAATGACGTGTATTTTTATGTCCAGTCTGTGGGATGAAAATTACGAGTTTCACGTTAAACTGAAAAGCTCTTCTCGTTATAGACAGGATCGAACCGACACTGCAGGGAAGTTCTTTCCAATGAATACGGACAGTGCTGCCATAGATAAGTAGTTTTTAGGAAAATACGATTCAAGGATGCTAATTTCTTATTGGGAAACGCTAGAAATTACCTTAAAAAAACCAAAATAATTCACCTAATGACTTTTTTTTATTGGGACTTGATTTGGAAGCTTAACGTTATTGCAGCAACCACTTTAATTCATTTCGAATCTTTCTTACCTAATTAAATTTTACTAGAAAAGACGAAAGAATTCAAACACATACTTTTAAGATCGGGTTTGATTGTGCTACTTTTTTTTTTATTCTGTCATATTTTAAAAGTCGATTTGAACTTCTATCATATTGTCTTCCTTTTTTATGTCTCTTCTCTTTGAATATGAATTATAAGATTAAAAGTACCTTCCTGTAAAGAAATAAATATTTCATTTAAAACCAAACAAATATAATATTCACCTGGAAATTTAAATATGAAATTTAAATCAACAATTAAAATATGACCATCAAATAAAAGAACTACAATCAAACTATAAAAAAAATTTTCAATTGTCTTTTAAGATGAACTGTATAACTCGATGAATTGTTCGATGAACTGTCTTTCGTTAAAATACACAATGGATTTTCATCGCGCCATTGTGTCTATTACAGGAAATGACGTCATAAAATCAATGCATGTTGCAAAGTGCATATGTTCTATCTGCATCATATGTCATTTAGAGAATATATGGGCACATACAAAAAATTATACCGTAAGTATTACTATGAAATGATGTATAATAAGAACAATAAAAGCGTTCTTGCAAGCCCACGTCTTGTTAGGATAACGTGTGTGTTATATCTACTATAGCAGTAAAGATGTATTCTAGTAATTCAAGCTCTGAAATGCTAAGGGTGCAGTTACTCCATAAGTTATACGATGTTATATGAAGGCCAAATACAACAACCATTTGGCCTTCATTGACTCTCTGACAAACTCCATGCATCCAGTTTTTCATGCCTTGCCACTGTAGACTTCTCAAATCTTTATTTATTTTTTTTAAAGAATACGATTTACATTTTTCAACAAACAGCACGCGATGTCAAGTGGCTAAGTAGTTCATGTCGTATATATGAAAGCACAAATTTCTTGTCTTTTTTTTTATTTGTTTATTAGAAAAACTCCTCGAAGCTTTCCAGGTTGGTCAGATGACAGGATAGAGTGTGAGGCCCCTGGGGATTCTCTTGTTTCGTTAGTAAGTAGCAGCACACTATAACGACAAGCAGCGGTACTTCAATAGTTTTTTTCGATGTTTTCTTCTCTGTGAAACTTCGCCGTTGAACTTCAGCCACTTAACCCGTATATTATCAACCCTTCAAAGTTTGTATGAAGTAAGTAGTTCAGTCAAAGCTCGAATAACAAAAGAAAAGAATGCGCTGGAGGCACCAAGTGCTGTCATGACAGAGTGGATAGCAGAAAGAAATTAATTAAATCATATTCGCGTGCAAGGAGATGACGCTGTCCTAAACGAACTCTGTTGTTTACCAACAGGAATATTTATTATCACGAAATATTTTACGTTGTATTAGAATTCTATTGAGTCAAATGAATTCCTGGATTCATTTGATTTCGTATACGTTTTTAGTTAAAAAATATACTAAACATTCATGAATGTCAAATACATTTTTTATTAAACTCTCATTTAATTTTTATTAAGTGGTTCTATTTCAGGGTGGTCGGAACCATTTAATAAAATGGTTCTGAGCACCCTGAACAAGGCTCTCATTTTGTAAGTATGAATAAGAGCTCAAACAAAATTCAATTATTTGTTGTCGAACATTGATTATATGACCTATTATGGATAGATCATGCTGCAATGATAAAATAACATAGAAAGTAAAATAAAAAAATATTATGTAATATATCGAACTTAGAACCTTGCGACTTCACACAAGCATGTTGATATAAGAAACTTACTGAATCTTGGCGTGAGCTGCAAACACAAAATAACCTTCTGTTGGTTGGTTGGCTTTCCCTTTCAGTCGTTTTTCCGACCGTAGGTGATTTGTAGGCGTTGTCCACAAAGTATTCCTGGTGAGATTTTTACAGCATAGTTCATCATTGCTTTCCCCAATCCCCCAATTTTATCCGGGCTCGATTGTAATCCGTGTGTGTTCACGGAGCCGGTTTGTCTGTTCTGGGGGACGAAAAACCAGAGTTTCCGGGTGAAAAACACCCTATCCTATTCGTCTATACTGACTGAGCACAGTCAGTATAGACGAATAAATATTGCAACAGGAGGCACAGCCTTCTGTTACAATATTTATTGGAGTACGAGGCTTATTTGTATCAAGGGCTCGATTATTATATTTGAATACGAGAAATCGATTGTCGAATTATCTCTGATGATTTCAACATAAAGTAAAATTAAGAAAAAGAAACATGTTTTTTTTCAAGAAAATAAAAAATATGCCACTCCTCTCATGAACGTTATTATTATTATTATCATTATTATTATTTCTCTTCAATCATCTTATTCTATACTTACTTTATTATAACCTTTACGATGTCATTTTATTTCGAATATTATTTACACGAACTTGTTTATTTTAAAAATCATAGAATACGTTGTGGTTTTATTTTGTTTCAATAAAATACAATAAATTATGACTCGGAGTGTATTTTTTTTTTTGTTCTATTATTGCTCTTCATCTAATAAAGGTTCCTGACCCATATAGTCTTACAGATAAATCAAGGATAATTAGCAACCGTGGACAAGAAAACGAGGAAAATTGCAAAGATACGGTCTAAAATATCAGTAAGCCAGAAGGAGAAAAAAACTAATTACAGTAAGAGTAATAAGAGCGAAGCCTTGAAGCAAGAAACGTCCAAGTGAAAAAAAAAAAAAGAAGTCATCGGAGATGAGTGGGGTGGGTGAGACATGACTGGAAAACCAATCACAACTAACTCGTAAAACCGAGTAGAAAAGAGAAAATAACAATACGGTGGAGCAGGTTGGGAGCACGTGTTCGTTTTATTAATGGAAAATACGAACATTAGAATAGAAATGAGAGAGAGAGAGAGAGAGAAAGGTGCAGACTTTCAGTATATTACATGTGATATATCATCATCAAGAAACAAAAGAAAAATTTATTTAAATTTTACACAACAAGAGTGGATCTTGACTTCAGCCAACATGCTCGAAACCATTATGTAAATATAATAGTTCATGAATTTTTTTGAATATAAGAGCGATACCTCCGGAAGTCAGAGATTCATTGAGGAAGGCCACATCACTCCATACGTTTTCTGGAATCATTCTGACCACCTCCGATGGCAAGCCATTCCAATCACGCAGCGTTCTGCGAGAAAAAAAACTAACCTCTTTCATGCCTGCATTCATCCTCCATTTCCATGGAGGTCCTCTCGTCTTTTCCCCACTTACCATAAAATGAACAAGTCCTTCTACCTATATGACCCTTTCAAAAATTTGAAGGTCCTATCATCCTCTGTTTCTCCTGTTTTGTAGCGTCTGCAGTCCACGAGTTCTCAAGTTGTTCTCATCATCTACGTTCCACAGTCAGTTCCGATATCATCTTTAACCCTTTCCTTTATACCTTCTCCACAGTGTACACATCGCCCTGTAAACCACGCAAAATAGTCCAAGTGCTGTCGTATCAAGGCTTTGTAAAGAGGTAAAATCAGTCCCTTATCCTTACTGTTTTTTTACCAATTTCTCTGATGTTCCGAACAGGGGTGGGTCGTGCATAGGCACTGCGGAACCCCCAATTTTTCTCGATATTTAAATATATTTATTAATTTATTTATATTTGCTTGTAATATTTAATTTTATCGTCACCAATCCTATACAATTCTCTTATTTTGCATAAAAAATAATAAAAATCCATCTTGTAGCACTCAGGATGGCGAAGGACGCTAGCAGCACTGTGTTTACCACAGTGGCATATTGCTACGCGCGCAAGCATATGCACGTCATAGTGAGATGCGAGCTATTGACATAATGCGGCACTGTCCGTCGCGCAGTTCCACTGTTGTTTATATGCAGTTTGCGCCCGTAGTAGAGTGTTCGAAGTGCTTATCGTGTTTACTCCGTCTCTTTAAATATTTGGACATTACAATTAAAGACATAACATTTGTTATAATAATTTTTAAGTAATTTTGAATTATACCAAACTGTATAATTTTATCGATAATAAACAATATATTTTCATGTTTAATTTTTTTTTAATTTTATCATAATTTTGATATTTTATCCAAATACGTATACACTGTACTTACAGTGTGTATGTGTATTTCGAAAGTTGCAGCCCCCCACGATTTCAAGCCACGACCTGCCACTGGTTCCGAAAAAACAAACGACAGAAGAAAGATTGGTTTTGCAATTTAAAATTCTTTCTTTCTTTTTTATAAAAAAAATGGAACTACTACAGCATGCTAGTCATCAGTGATAAGATACAAAATACAATAGAGATTGCCTACTATAATCTGATATTCTTTGACAATGGTCACGTTAATTCCATCGTATTAATTTACTTGTTTTAGTTGTTTTGGGACTAGCTATAACGTTTTTATTTCATTTTCACAGATGAGGAACAGATCTTTTAAGTTATCAATTCTTTTGGGAGCGTAATTAACAAGGGGTACATTTAACATTAGTCGGAAGATTTTTTTTCACTGTAGAAAACAATTGAATATTTCAAACTTTCATTGTGTCCTAGTAATTCCTTTATGAATAAATTAGAAATAAAAATGCTAAATTAACAAACTATTTAGAAAATAATAAGGCTTTGAATATCGTCTACAATTGAAATATTTCCTTTTTTTCTATTTTGTTCTTAAAACCAGGATAGAATATTAGTGTCGTAAGTTAGACGCGTATGCAATGTTTTAATATAATGATAAATATCCTATTAACTAAGCTACGGGATCGTCTATTTCGTTCTTGACTACACATACGATCAGGTGCCGCCAAGTAAAGCGTAGAAGTGTTGTTGCCATGGAAATAAGGAAACATTACGACATATTCGTCTAATCATATAAAAAAAAATTATAATACACACACAACAGAGAGAGGATAAATTTTAAGTTAATTATAAATCATGAGGAAATAATGGTGATGATAAATATTAAGGAAAAGTGGCCAACGAATGATATTTCATTTAGATATACCATACGAAATGAAAAACGTGCTGTAACAAAACTTTTCATTCGTATGAAGCTTTCACCAGAAAATCAGCCAGTAGTTTAGTTATGGAGATTGATTCTTTATGAAACTAACAATAACCAGTCTCCCATCCAAACAAAAGTGGATATTTCAGAACAGAACATTACTTAGAAAGTGAAAGCTGTGAAACTCTTGGGACGCTTTAACAGCGGTAAATGGAAGTGTGCAGAGCACTTTATCAATATAGAATCAAGTTTCAATGGCAGTCTCGGAAAATTCTCTCACAGCCTCGGGTGTAATATAAACTCGTGGCGGCACAGAAACTTGCAAACTACAATACGCATAATTGGATCAGAAGGCGCATTTAGATACATTCACATATTGGGAAAAGTGTGTGTGCGGACGAATTCTTCTCCGTCTAGCAAACATCGTGAATAATTCACACGCCATTCTTATCCCCATTCCCATCCCCCCCATCCTTTTCTAAGATCTTTCTCTAATAACGTTTGCTATCTGTCCATCTCATTTCCTTCGCCTAAAATGAAGTCTTCCTTTTTTCATAACTCAAGAAGTCGTCTTCGTAATGCCCCGAGCTGTTTTGTCGAATTAAAAAAAAAAAAGAAAGAAAGAAACTGCTACAATAACCATTGACCCATTCTCCACGTCTCGAGTGCTCCCATCACACTGGCATTTCTTTAATCAAACAGATTTCACTTGCGCGCCCCGGTGAACGCGTTAATTAAAACTCTTCGCTCTAGTTACCTCCCTCCCCCCGCGCGCGCGCACACACACACCACTCTAAAAATCGTATTACCGTTTTTGCCTTTGAACTTAAACCATCGGGATCGTCTTTTTCTTCTTCTTCTGTGATTCTTGAGAAGACCAATTTCCGTGATCAGTGTAGGTCTTGCTTCTCCACTCCCCCCCCCCCTCACCAATTCCCTCACCGCTATCAGTTGAGTGTGCACAAGACAGTAACGTTCCTTCACGACCTTTAATAACACCCCACTCGTATGAAACTAATCGAAAATGTAAGAAGATGCAAAGTTCTTGAAGGAATTTCTTACCGTATTATAAGAAAGTAGTTTCTGTGGAAACTGGGAAAGAGTTTAAAATCTTTAGAAATTTGAAAAGAAGAAACGAAAGTATCAGAATTGATTTGTTTCGTGCATAAGGATTAAACAAAAGTTTATTTTACAATCACTTTCTTTCTAGTTATAACATTTCTTCCCATAACTCGCTCTTTTAAGTATTCATCATTATTATACAAATGGAGATGAGGAAGAGTAAGAAGAATAAAAATAAATTAAATAAAATAAAAACACGGAAGAATAATAATTTTTTTTTCTTTATTTTCTGTCTTCTTTGTCTTCTTCGTTTAGAATTCCTCACTTATCGAAATATTATCATTTTACTGAGTACGTTGAAGATCGGCTATGGATTATAATTAATTTTAATACTCATTTATTTGAGATTCAGTATGACTTCAGCTACATTGGGTTCAAAACATAACTTTTTTGATTATTAATTTTTTCATTTTATTTTTTTTCAGGTGTTCTAAGAAACATTTGGGAGAAATTAATCGTGGAAAAATTCACCACTCAACACTGTCCACACCGCTGGAGTCACAATGGAACTCCTAAGGTACATTTTTTGGCGAACGAAATAGATTGGCTATCACGTTCTCCATATCTGACGGCTCCCGAGTTCTTACCACGGGGTTACCTGAAGGAAAAGTATGTGAATAAGTTCCAGACAATCCACAAGCTGAATTCGTGTGCAGAAATTAAATGTTTAAGCCCCTTTGTTACTTATGGGCCAAAGTAGAGATCACATGTATTTGTGATCTCTACTTTCATTGATAATATCAAATTACGTACGAGATTTCTGTCGAAAATTTATCAAGAAAACGTATAGCAACATAGATACTTAATTTATGCCCATCAGTGTATTCATTAACAGCATCGTTGGAAGTTTTCGGCTTCAGTGAGTATATGCCCAGCTTCGAAAGCTCGTTTATGATCATATTCATGGTCCGTATTGTTTAAGATTGAATACCTCGGTTTTAGAATTGGCGTTCCCAAGTACAAGCTTCTCGTCCATCAAGACCTGCTTGAGTCCTCTACTTAAGGGTTTCTCGCAATTTAATACCCCTGCTTGCTGTTCCTCTACTGCATTCCACTAAGGGTTTTCCTCTACTGCATTCCACTAAGTCTTTTATATCTGTAGATATATGTGCAAACGGGAAAAAAAACTTCCACCTGCGTATGACCGGCTAACTCAGCTTCAGTTGAAAAGCATCGATAAAAGTTCGCGTTTTAGACGGGAATCGAACCCAGGTCTTTAGAGTCAATGAGCCATTAAGAATCAGTTGTTAAATCCAGAAAACGACGCCTTCTTGGTTCAGTCACGAAGAAATCGTGATATTTTCCTTTTTTCGAAAAGATCTGGATTCAAATACCTTCTGGAACTGGAATAATCTTTATAAATGCAAACATGCAACTGATTTGACCACGGAAGTTTTTTTCCTCTTACAAACCAAGAAAAACTCTTACAATTAACACACTGGCCTTTTAAGAGCCTTAATTTCATCGGTTGTCATTCAAAACAATCAATCAAACCCACAAAATCAGCGTGGTGTACCATTTATGTGAAAACATGTAACAAATTTCAAATGTTAATGAACTAATGATCACATAAAATCAAGCTGGCATGATTAATCGCAAGCTAAGTTATTGAGATTAGTGGTGAAACCAATAAAGCTCAAAGAATCAATAAAAGAATCGCTGAGATTTTAGATTTAATTGAAATAAAAATATCAAACAGTCTGAAAGCGAACTCTGCATGCGTCATTGGGTTTGTAGGAATAATCATTGGTATGCAAATGAGAATGTAGAAGCAGTACATCAATCTTTCCTCTTCGTTCCACTGGATGTTCCGTAAGCCGTTTTGTTCTTTGCCTAAATCCTACACATCACTTCCATATATCAAGCAATGAAGATTAAAAAAAAAGTTGACATTAAAATCTGCGATACGATGACAAATGAGTATCTCCACAGACAGCTGTCAACTACAGGAAGAGGAGGAAATTTATTCCCCGTAAAAAGGGGTCGTTATTTACACATTATACCGCCTAGACACCTCATTACTTTACATAAGTGCATTCTCTACTTCTTCGACCTCACTGCATCTTAAATCAAATGCAGGCAAAAAAAAAATAAAATAATAATAATAAATAAGAACAAATTGACAAAAAAGAAAGTGAAAAAAATCCCATTTAATCGTAGTTTTATACAGCTAATGAGGTCTTGAATATTCATTTGCTTCAGCAACTTTTTATTTCGTACTCTTTACACTCGTAATTTTAATAATTAAAGTCCCAAATTCCACTTTTGCATTATTCAGTTTGCAAAATAAGGATTATAATTTTCAGCGCTTTAGGCAACAATATATTGGTTTTTATATTGCTGATAACCATGGTAACCATGGTAACAAAACAGGAATCAAAATTGTTCATGTAAATGCTATGAATAACTATCAACGTTCTTCTTACCTAACATAAATTGAACTCTTTATTTCTTTCACCATTACTTTTTTTCCCTTCCATCAAAAAACTATCAAAGCTCTTTTAGCTGCCATCGAAATATCATTTGATCCTTTTCTGTTGCTCAATGGACCCATACTTGATGTGATCGCTTGAAAAGTAACAGGTATATTTCCAACATCAAGAACAGCTGACATGAAGCGACATCTAACGACAATAGATTATGGACATCTGTAAGTGCTTTGTCGCAAAGTTTTAGCCACATATTTTTGGTAATAACCGTGCCATGAGTGGCGATGTTTTTCCTTGTAGCCTTTTACACATCGCTAACCTCATCTCGTTTGTATCTTCTCAACTATATTTTCTAACTTTGAAAATTCTTCAACCATTTCTTTATGCAAAATCACCTCTTGGTTTTAAAATCACTTTCTGTTTCTTTTAGAGTGTCAGTCCGGTTAGTGGAAATATTTTTGATAAATCGGTTTATTTTTATGGCAACATTTTAAGCACTAACAACAACCCAAAAGGGCAAAACATTGTTCGTGTGGTATACTTTCCCCCATAATACATACAGCCTACGGTTCTTCTTTATGAACTGGTCAATAACATCGTCATAAAAAGTTGGTTGTAACTTAATTTTCCCAAGCAACACGCACACTTGTAAAGGCTGGCTGAAGCTCACTGGCTAGAGCTACTTTAACTGCGTACGGCCTGTGTTTAAGCAACAGAGTGAGACGATGTGAAATGGCTATGCGCGCGCATGAAATCACAGTGTTGCTGCGAGGACCTGGAAGCTCCTACAACCGAGCAAGCTAAGGTAGCTTTGACTAGACGAGCAAGCATCGGCCTTCGATACACAACGCAAAGCTCAATTATTGCCGCGCAAGCTTAAGACGTCTTCTGTCTACAAAAATAAAAGCCTAAATGGAATGCTTATAAATGCATGCATTTATTAACAAATAAATATTACTTCTTTCTCAATTAAGGAGCTTGCGCAGCAAGCATAGCAAGCATGGAGAATTCGCCCCTGCCTACTATACATCAGGATAACCACATCCATTATATAAACAGACTTCATCAACAACATCGACAGGTGTTTAGATCGGATTAGCAGCGTACCCTCAAGACCATTTGCAGAATTTTAGAATCATAAGTTTCACTTCTCAATGAAATTAAAACTTATTGAAAGACTAATATTTTAAGATATCAGCTTGATGAATGGCATTCGTAGCAGTGTTCAGGTCATTTGAATGTCAAATATAAGACAAACTAGGGATGAGGCACATCAAGGCAAAACAGAAAATCGATAAATTGGGTTTTTTTGTGTGCGTGCATAACGTAGTGAGGTTCTGTGGTTCAATAGGTGACACATCCCTGCTTTGTTTACTTTCTCAGAGCAATCATAGGTGTTACATCGTATATGGCTTTCATTTTACTGTGCAGCATGAGATAAAGAGATGCCTTCTTGTTATAAAAATTTAGACTGTTATAACTTATTCGTTGGTTAATGTGTTTTTACGAAAGAGATGAAATTATGATTATAGGGTATAAGAATGCTGTACGTCCTTATCATGTGACCTTTAGCAGATAATTCAGCACTATTCACTAACACCTTGCTTATGATAACTGAGGAAAGGTGGTCCAAAGAGAGGGGGGGGGAGTAATAGCCTTTTCCGGAGATATTCTCTCTCTCTCTCTCTCTCTCTCTCTCTCTCTCTCTCTCTCTCTCTCTCTCTCTCTCTCTCTCTTTCTCTCTCATTCCCTAGTGGCCATGTTTTTCTGTGTACTTAGCTCTCTCATTCTTGCTCTTTTTCCTCAGTCTATCTGTCTTCATAACGACCTTTCTCTTTCCCTCTCTTATCTTTCTTCATCTTTCTGTTGATAGTCAGTGTGTTTGTGTGAGCTCTAATCCGAAGATTCACAGTCTCTTGAAGAAAGATTGCTTCACGATTAGATACCTGCTAAAAGTAACATGTAGTGTTCTGATTATAACTTTTAATTTCTTTTAACGTGCAGCGCCACTAATGGGCTTATGATGAACAACACAGAGCCACTTCCAGCAAAGCGAACTCCATCTTCCTATGGTAGGACACATTTCAACAAATCTTTTTTGGCGATCCTAGAGAAAAGACATATCTTCACTAGTTGGAGCAAATGCTAACTAGATCCCATGGTGCTAGGTGGCTTTCATCGTCAAGTGAAACATCCGATCTGCTTCATGTTATCTGGGTGACAATCTCACGTGCATACCAAATGCAATTTAGGGAGCCCAACAGTCCTCCATTCTGGAATATATTGGAGAAGCTGATCTCCAGATCAGTTGCTAGATATCACCCATGATTAACCTCATGGTAACTTATCACCAGGCTTCCCGATCAATGACGAATAATCAGCTACCAGCTAGATGGTGCACGGAAAGAATCAGAGTACATTGTTAGCAGGTGATACGGCCGAGGCTAAGCAGTGGAAGGAAAGTAAGTACTTTATGTGTAAACGAAATGTCTGCTTGTTTTACGCCCCACACAGCAATATCTCTACTCATTACTTCCCAGTGTTCAACATTCAGTAACGCAAACGAGCTCAAATAATTGGAATAAAACTACAGATCATAAAAAATCTCTCTCTAAATATATTAATAAAAAGCATGCACAATTACAAAACTCCAATCAAAATGATAAAAACAACAACAATAATAATAACCCATTAAAAACATCCATATCCGCTTCATCGGCATCCGTGGTCTCAACTCCAATATAAAATATTGTCCAGTACCACTTTACAGACATCTAAACACGACTTGTTAATAACAGCAGCATTTAGATGTATTGCGTTTTTGGAACTGGTTGGCAAGCGATCAAGATTCATTGATAAATATGGAAAAATTCCAAGCGGTTATCAAAATTTGAAGGGAGAAGACAGCAAATACATGCAGTAAATGAGCTGATGGAATTTCGAGAAAGAATACACTGAAAAGCGGGATCGTCTACCTTGGAGACCTTAATATTCACAACTTAGAACTGGCTTCCCTTCTCTAACTCCGCTGATCAAGCTGGAAGAGATGCAGAGATATATGCCAGCATCAATAAACTTTCACAAATCCCGCTTTCTACCAAAATGCATAACAATACCTCTTCACTCTCCAACACACTTGATATTTTCTTAACTAGTTCTCCTTATAAATATATTCTCAACCAGTTCTCTTGAAAAATATAAAGTCACATTCAACATAATCCCGTCCAAGTTTCATTTTCTAAGAAATTATCTTCTTCTAGCCACTCAGTCTCGTATCTTTTCGTATTACAGTTTATGAAATGGGACGACTTCCATCCTCCTTGCTTTGGGCTAATTACAATTTTCGCTTTTATGTACAAACGCCTGCTCCAACAGAATACTTGAAAAAATTCTTTCAGGAATGAAGGTCTTCATCCCTCGTTACATTCAAAACCCTAGACCACTCACAATACCTTGTTTGTTTCAAAAAAAAAAAAAAAGAAAGGTTTACAAGATTGATACAAGAACAAAGTTCAACATACGAGTGGCTCGAAACCAAAACCCAGAATTCACACCCAACACACATTGCGGACTTAGCAACTGAAACAAAGGTCGTCATCATATCCAGCTAATAATAGGAAAGACCGAATGCAAAATCCATTCCTTGTAATCAAATGGCATTTGAGTCTTTTATTTCCTTGCGAAGGCCGATGAGCGCACGTTTTACCTATTCGCGAGTTACCACTTTCTCCCCCCCCCCACTGGATGTTTGTGTGCGCGAGAGATTAGTGGGAAGTATTCTAACATCATATGAAAATATTAAGTTAAGGGGATAATAAATCTCTCATTATTTTAAAGCCGGATAAGAAACTCGGAGATCGAAATCTAAGAGTTTCATGCCGAAGAACTATCGGCGAATCCAAGCGTAAGTCATCACCTGGGTAGTACAACACTAGGGCAACTCGGAGCAAAGGTGGAGCAAACTCCATCACTATCCTTAATATTTTCTCATAATGTAAAACGCAGCTCCTAGGAGATGTATTACTGTTTTACATTATGGTCACTACCCAGACCGGTTTCGACCTTTATTGAGATCTCATCAGTGAGTAGGTAGACCTGGATAATACCAAGGTTTAAGTGAACCGAACTTACATACCTTTACTATACGAATTGCCAGCAAGGTGTACCCATATATTATTACTACAATGCAGTAATCCGTAAACATATAACAAAGAGCCTCTTGGCTCTTTATCATATGAAAAGATTGGCCTTGTCATGTAATGACAAGACTGATCTACTGACATTATTTTCCTCCCTCCAGCTCCTACAATGATGACAAAAAAAGTAGCTTCGACAGCAGTCTGTATACCATCTCTGGTTCTTTCTCAGAAAGAAAGCAAAAAAAAAACCTTGAAGAGCTTTCTTGTGTGCTAAAACCTGAGCTCCAAAATTAACCCTAGTCCTATATTACTTTCCGAATCTTTCATACTGGTCTACCATTCATCCTACAGCATGGTAACATGGCAAACTTATCTTTAATCCATTCGAAAGATTAAATGCACGCCATCAAGCTGTCGTCTTTACACTCACCTCACCTCTCTCAAAAATATTGGAGAGATGGAAAAAATCATCAACGGTCAACTTCTCCACTAACAGAATCCAATATGGATTCTGTTAGTCTCATCCCTACTTGATGGTCTTGATGGCATCCATCTATGGACTGAAGCTAAAGAAATGTTTAGAAAAAACAAGTAGTCTCTAGGGCATTTCGAGAACATTTGATGTGATTTGGAAAAAAGGCCTTCTTTCCAGGTTACAATCGTATTGTCTACTCTTTGCAGCTGGATTGGCAATTTACTCTCTGGTCGTTCATTTGGATACATTTGCAATGGTTGTATTTTTTTTTTGCTTTTTTAATGACGTCCTCTCACTAACAACAAATCTCATCTATAGTTTTGCTGCCGACAGTACACATCCTTCCTCTTTTATTGACACTCGTACTCAAATATCATGTCCTCGATTACAAGTTCTTTCGTAATCAAGTCTCTTAAACACTTATCTCCTAGCCATATTTCAGTAGTGTTACGACAACTTTATGAACGACAGTATACTACCTGTCTTATTTTTCACAAGAAAGGTCACAATTTACCTCTTCTCATCTTTGATAATCTCAGATTTTTGTAAAAAAATCAGATTCCTCTATTTTTAGGCTGGCTTACCATCTAACAGAAGCGTAACTAAGCAAGGTAGTCAACATGCATTCATATCCGACTTCAAACTTACCGAACCAACCAACTTCATGTATGCTTCTTTTATTCCGTCTACGTATATATCTGGGACGATCTTTTTCGCTCAATTTTCCCTATGGGCTTCAACCATCCGTTATTCAAAAAAGATATCAACAGATTCCTTCTTTCATCTTAACCATCTGCCCACATTCAATGCTCTTGTGCGTTATTGCAAGCTTGGAAGCCTCTCGTATATAAAGTTGATATAAAAAATGCACTACTAGATCTACAGAAGATTTACCCTAACGTAAATCGCACAGAAGCGTAACACACTTCTGTTACGATTTTTTTTTTTTTGACACTCATACTAGCTAGTATTTGTGACTCGTCACAAATACTTACCATCTAACAGAAGTTTACCATTTACTGTCATTAAAAACTGCAGAATTTTCTTGCTAAAATCATAGCTGTGATATTCAACAGGTCCTTTTATATATGAATGAAAAGAGGTTCTAAAGGGGGTCCCAAAATTCACGCAAGATTTAAATTTAGCGCCATTTGTGCGGTAAAGTGTTGCCAACGAGACAAAAAAGACAGCGTGACAGCTGACAGTTCAGGGTTATTAAAAATGGAGCGCTACACGAAAGAACAACGCATTTTCATTGTTGAGCAATATTTTAAAAATAATGAAGGTTTGGCAGCTACAGTTCGCAATTTCCGTACAAAATATGGTCGGAATAGTGATTTAACTTCATCAACTGTGAAAAGATTAATTAAAAAATTCAAGGAAACTGGATCAATTAGTGATCTTATACACTCTGGCCGTCCTTTAACAAGTCGTTCAACAGAAAACATCGAAGCAGTTCGTGAGAGTGTTGCTGAGAGTCCAGGAACATCAATTCGGCACCGTGGTCTTGAATTGGACATTTCGAGAAGCTCTCTGCAGCGTATTCTCACGAAAGATTTGCATCTTTATGCTTACAAAGTTCAATTGACTCAAGAACTGAAGCCTACTGACCACACACCGCGAAGAGAGTTCGTTGAATGGATTATGGAACAACAACAAGTGGATGCTTATTTTTCTAACAAAATCATCTTCAGCGATGAGGCTCATTTTCATCTTGATGGCTTGACGTTAATCGACAAAATTGTCACATTTGAGGTTCAGAAAATCCACGAGTGATTGTTGAGAAACAAATGCATCCACAACGTGTCACTGTTTGGTGCGGAGTTTGGGCTGGAGGTATCATCGGTCGATTCTTCTTCGAAAATGCGGCTGGTAAGGCAATAACAGTTAATGGTGCTCGCTATCGCGACATGATAATCCAGTTTTTTGTGCCTAAATTGCAAGATATGGATGTGGACCACATGTGGTTTCAACAAAACGGTGCCACATGCCATACAGCCCGAGAAACAATTCAATTACTGCATTAGTAATTTCCTGGTCGTGTACGACAGTAAATATGGCCAATTCTGATCACCAAAACGAGAATCAGAATTGGCCGCCCAGATCATGTGACTTAACGCCGTTGGACTTTTTTCTTTGGGGTTTTTTGAAGTCTAAGGTTTATGCCAACAAGCTCACGACCACCCACGCCTTGAAGGAGGAAACTGAGCGCTGTATCAACGAAATTCAGCCACATTTATGCAAAACGGTCATGGAAAATTTCGACAAAAGAGTGCATATGTGCCAGCAAAGCCGTGGAGGCCATTTACCCGATATGCTATTCCATGCATAACCCTATACTGTATACTTTATGAATCAATAAGAAATTACAATTTTTAATTAAAAATCTGTGTTTTCTATCAAAATTACTTCTTGCGTGAATTTTGGGACACCCTGTATATACTTGCTTCGATAGCCTATATATTTATTTGTTTGCAAAAACTAGAAGTCATTCCCCAGGGACTGGATGTTAGGTATCGAATGAAGAGCGACACTAAATGAATCAATGGATGCGAATGTAGAGAAATATTTGCTCAACATCCAATACCTGCATAATTTGTGTGTACATTAAAGTCATTAAAGTAGAGATATCCGTCTAGTTTGTTAAACCAGGGGAAGTTAAAATGCCTACAATACATTTCGGACGCCACATATTAATATTACAAACTGTGTTAATGATTACGAGTATTGTGCATTAAGATGCAAATCGAGTCCGTTAAAATAGGGCGAGCTAGATAATAAACTTAGCATTTACTGTCTGCATTTACAGCGTTGCCAACATCCGTTTGTACACAATGGACGGCAGTAATAGATGATAAAATTAACATTGCCATCCCGACCAAATTAAGCTGTGAAATATTTTCCTAAAGGAATGTTTCCTAAATCTCATTCCTTTAGTCTTGCCCCTTTAAAACTTACTGTTAGCGTAATTTTCTTAGGAACTATCCTTGTGGATGCTTTAATAATAAAATACTTTTATCAAAACATTGCAATATTAAAGTGACTCAAAAGGCATTGACCAATGGTCAGATGAAAATTCTTTACAATTATAAAAGCTTGTAAAATCAGGAATATTATCACATAATCGATAACGTCTAGATTTTTTAATTACTGTGATTGTCCTTCAGGAACTGTTGGGATTCAAGGTGTGCATCAATCAGAAGTTTTGAAAATGAATGGGACCAACATGTTTGAACATGTCTGAACCATATTTTAGGTGCTAAATAGAGGACTCTGGTTTAATATAGCCTTCTCATTATTGCTAATGGTCTTCTAATACTAATTTGACACTAAATTAAGGAGGAAATTCGGTCTGTGATTTTAGGATGCCACTGATTTGAAGCGAAAGACATGAAAGAAATTGTTTATTCAATTAATGTGTTTACATTTCCCGAAAAAGAAAAGCAAAAAAACATGATATCGTACTCAAATCTGTTGTTTTGCATAATAGTAACGAGAGCCTTCCATAGTTCTTGCATAAACAATAATTGCAAATAAGATATTGCAATATATCTAACTTGATGGAAGTCACGAGATGCAAGACTACTATTAAAATGCTTGTCATCTAAAAGTAATTGTGTTACTTGGAGTATGCATTGCTGTTTGCACTTGTGGGAGAACAGAGAAATGAACGAAATTTTATGCCAAGAAAATATGCCCCCCCCCCCGAAAAGATTACTCATCAGGAATGTTGTTGTTGTCATGTTCCATCGAGTTGTTTTTGACTCCTGATGATCCTATGAACATACACTCTCCATTCAGATCTGTCCCTGGCCATATCTTTCAGAATTTCTAAGCGCGTTCCAGTTGCTTCTTTAACTCCATCCACCCATCTAATTCTTGATTTTCCTCTTCTCCTGTTTCCATCAACTTTAGCAAGCATCATCATCTTCTTCAGACTGTCATTTGCTCTCATAATATGTCCGAAGTATGACAATATTTTCTTGATGATCATAGCTTCGAGGGAGCAATCTGGCTTTATTCTGTCTATCACCGATTCATTGGTTTGCTTTGCAGTCCATGGTATTCTTAGTAAATGTCTCCAAACCCATAATTAAAATGAATCTATCTTCCTTCTTTCACTCTTTCTCAGGGTCCAACTTTCACATCCATACAGTACCAAAGGGAATTCCATTGCTTTCACGATTCTGATTTTTGTTGCGAGGCTAATGTCTTTATCTTTAAATATCTTGCTTAAATTTGTCATTGCTTTCTTTCCAAGTAATAATCTTCTTCTAACTTCTTCAGTACAATAACCATCTTGATCAATTCGGGATCCTAGGAGCACAAAATTGTTAACTGCTTCCATTTTCTCCCCATCTACTTCAAAATCATTAAGTTCACATATTGCCATAACTTTTGTATTTTTGAGGTTACGTTTAAGCCCATATTTCGCACGTTTTTCTTTAACTTTCATAATAAGTTCCTTCAAATCTTCTTTGCATTCTGCTAGCAAAGTGGTATCATCTGCATACCTCAAATTATTAATATTTCTTCCACCAATTTTAATTTCAACTGAACACTCCTCCAGCCCTGCCATCCTTAAAATGTATTCGCTGTACAAGTTAAGCAGGTACGGAGATAAAATACATCCTTGTCGCACCCCTTTACCTTTTGTAAAATACTCAGTTTCTCCAAGATCTGTTCGAACAGTAGCTTCTTGTTCATAATAAAAATTCCTCAGAAGGATAATGAAATGCTCTGGGACTCCCATTGTTTTTAACACATTCCACAGTTTCCTTGGAAACTGTGGAACAAGGAAACAAAAGCAAACATCCTTTTGGTATTCCTGTGCTCTTTCTATTATCGATCTCACATTGGCAATTTGATTTCTTGTTCCTCTGTCTTTTCATACTCCTGCCTGTTCATCTGGCATTTCTCTCTTCATCAATGGTTCCAGTCTTTTCTGAATGATCAAGAATAGAGACCATGAAACACAAGTATGCTGCTATCACATGTCAAAGGGGATCTCATGAAAAACATTTTTAAAACATTAGACAAAATTGGACCAGCATTCAAGTACTTAAATGGAAGATATCTAAAAATGTCAGTAGCTAAAATAAAAATAAAACTAGATCAGTTAGACAAAGCTTAGACCTGTAGTTGGAAAGACCTGGGTTCGACTCCCTTCTATGACATATGACATAGGTCTTTTCATTAATGGCGAATTAGCCAGTCTCATATAGAGGTGAAGAGTTTACTTCCTGAAATTTGCGTTTTTCGTGCCTCAGAATAGGCAAACCGTCCTTAGGCACATACAGATCTGCATGAATAAATACCTGCCTTTAGAGGGTGTAGCAGAGGAGTGGCGTGGAGACACTGTATTAATTCGCACTGAACCCTAATTTGGGACGCTGCTCATCCTAAGGTACGGATGGGTTGACAGAAAAGATTTATTCATGTGGAGTAACCGTTCGATGCTTAGAAATCGTGCAATCTGTTCCACACGAACATTGTTTATCATCTTTCTTTAAAATAACGCTGTAAATATTTCTACAAGAAACCATTCAGTCTTAGCATATCCGGAATATATGATTAAGTTGGTTCAGAATTCCTAGCAAACTCCCGTTTTATGGCTTTCTTCTTGCATTTTGCAATTATATACTCGTTAACTCTCAAACACTCGGTTTTTGTTTGATGATTTTAAGTGAAAATAATTCGATCCATTTCATTCTTCTCCATCTTTTTTATTATTATTTTTTTGCATTTTAATTATTCAATTTTAATTTCATTTGCAGGTTATTTTTAATCTTAAAACTTTTCACAAAAGCAAACACGAAAGAGGAAAATCTCTTCGGTTCGTAGAAAACAAAGAAAGAAAAAAGAATGACCAGAAGGCGATCCGAAAATAAATCAGGAATGGCAGATGTTTGTGCAAATATTGATTTGTGTAGGTAGGCAAATCATGTTTGTACGTGGATAATGAATGATGTGGAAAATCAGCCAGGATTTGCATTTGAGTAGATTGAGGAAGCGCCTGACAAAATGGCTCAAATTTCTACGGAAAACATTCGCTTTTCTCTTTGCTCGGTTTCAAAATTTGGATATTTATTCTCCGTTAGCTGAGCTTGCGCACGCAGGAACGTTCCTCTACCTCGCATCAAAGGAGCAACGATTGAGGCAAAAATGCCAAGAACTAAACATCGAGGAGATTGCTGGGCAAATTTAGAAATAGAAGAGTACTGGCGTCTTTTTCTTAACAAAACAAATACAGACAAAAAAAAAACATGCATTTAGAATTTAAGGTAACGAAAAGAACTGGAGAAATAAACAAAAAGGGGTGGGGAGATGAATTCTGTTATTTTGTCCCACAGTGTCGTATTCATTTCAAGTGAACTCACGCATATGCTTGATACCCAATTCATTGTTTTACATGAAACACTCCCATTACATGCTTCGTGCTTTGTTTGCTAGAACCACATTCTAGTAAATTACTAAATGGTATGTTGTATATACCATTTAATAATTATATATTAATCTGCATGCAAATATAACTGGATCATGTGTCATGCAATAAAGATGTTCGCTTGCATTGTCGTCTTATTAAGCATAATGTGACTACTTTATATGTCAAAATTAAATATTAAAGGCAAATGATTGGCCAAGAACATTATAGAAAACGAGAAAGAAGAAGCTAAATAAAGTAACGTTTTGGATGACAATGGGGATATCATTTCTTAAAACTGAAGACACGAATTCTTAAAACTGTAAAGTTGTTTTAAAATACTTCCAATTTAGTCGTGCAATTTGGACTGGTAATAAACCTTACTGAACTTACAAGTAAACGAACAGCTATTTTAGATTTCAAAACGTGTGAAACACTGAATTGTCAAGAAAGGTGAGAGACTATTTTAAACCTTCTCAGAGCAGCAGAAAATCAATTTCGCTAACTTAATTTTTGCTGTTCAAAAAGGCTAAAAATCGATGCCATTTGTCCTTCTGTTTAAGTGCATGTAGCCACTAATTACGACAGAATCTAGTTAGGTAAAAACCACGAGAGATAAGTGAAGTTGTGCAGAAGCGTGATTACAGAAAGAGAATTCAAAATTATGAACCACCTACGGTGCTATAATTAAACATATTTAGCAATTAACTGGGAGAGGACGCAGCAATCGGAACTGTGGGCAAATGAACATAAAGAGAATTTTTAGTCGGGGTAGAAAAAAAAAGGAGATAATTTCAACACGAAAAGTAAGAGAAATTTAGATTAAATACTAAAATATCACTTCGGAGTGGATAGGAATAATGGCTTTATTGAGCTCTGGAATCGGTCTAATTAAGGAACCTCTTTGATGTTTCGTATGAGAAATTAGCTGCTCACATGTTTCTCCAATTAATGCCTACAGACATTTGAAAACGTATAATTTAACTGAAATATTCAACATTTACTATATATCGTGATTGTTGTTTCCCAGCATTGCAATATAACGGAGATCTATACGGCTCTCAAAAACTTATACCGAGATATTACATATAGTAATTTTTTAAATAATTAATTAAATAATACAAACATGGAATTGCAACTTATAGTTTTTAAAACGCAGACGAATCTCTTCATTCCAGTAGAATTCGTTCTACATATGATTAATGACAAATTTCATTAATCGCGTGTAGAATTCTAGGAATACCAGTCCACAGTGTTGAACGGGTCCATGAAAATTCATCGAAAGACAATTCATCGAAAAGGCAATTCACCGAAAAGTTAAAATTTTCGGCGAATTGTTTTTTTCTATGAATTACGTTTTAGACGAATTGTCTTTCGATGAATTGTTCATTCGATTAATTGCCTTTTCGATGAATTGTCTTTCGATTAATTGCCTTTTCGATGAACTCTCCTGATACCATGTTGAACACTGCAACAATACCACTGGGAAGTAATATAATTACTACTAATAAAGGCCTAGGAAACTCTCATAAGATATATATAAGGAATTAATTATAACAATAAAAAAATTGCCAGTCATCATAGAAAAGGTGAACTCTCTCTCTCTGATGTATTATTCATAATTGGTTTGGAAGATGTATAATTTAGAAATATATTTTGCCTAATTTGCAATTAAAATGGAACCGTTATAATGATAAAATAACATAATCTCAAATCGCTTTGCCAGAAAACAGAATTATGGAAGTTTTTATAATTATTTGTGACTAATTAGAATTATAATTGAAAAATAAAATAATAATAAAAAAACATTGATTAGGCAGTAATTAACGTAGCGTTGGTTTTAGAAAGAAAAGTACCGCATTGTCGCGTATGTAAATAATCAAATCAGCATCTTGTCAGGTTTTAATGATTGTTTACAATGCAAAGAAATCTCTCTTCCTCTTCTTGTCTTCCGTCCTCAAAACGGGTTGAGTCCCATGTGGATAACAGCCTTCCATCGTTCTCTGTCCAAAGCAACTCTTTCATACGCAACAGCTTTGAAAGTCCGATGCAGTTCTAAAGACTTTATGCCATGCTAATCTTTGTCTTCCCCTGGGTCTCGTATCCTCCACAGCCCCTCTCTAATACCAGGCGAGGAGGTCTGTCCGATTCCATTCTCACAAATGTGTAACCAAACCACTGGCATAATTTGACAAAACGATTCGACCTAGTATTAATCATTAAACTGCGAAACTTGAGTTTCGTTGTTATGATATTGAGTTGTGTGACTATACGAGAATGCAGTTGCGATATCAATCATTTTATGATTGTCGGCGACAATTTTCTTACCTTTTGATTCAATCAAAGGATTGTAATATTATATCAGGGAGTTGGTTCTGCATGAATTGGCTGAAATAAGCCCGTTAAGTCATTAAAATTACCGTATATTCCGACGTACAAGTCGATCTGACGTATAAGTCGATATTGGAAATTTTTTGAGTTTATTTGAGTTTTTACTCGTCGTATAAGTCGACTCGAAAAATTTCTTTAAAAATAAAAATATGAAAGTTTTTAAGTAAACTACAGGCGTCAGCCACTAGGATCACAACTGCCTTTTTAGTCCTTCCGTTCTTTGTTTTAGCAAAAGATATAAAATACCTAGTTGACAAAAGAAATTTTATTTCGTATTCACCAGTTGGCCAATAGTGAACTAAAGTGCAATGGCTCCTTTGAAAAGAATGAAATATGACGCGAGTTCTAAGTGCAAAGCGATTTAATTTGCAAAAGAAAATACTAACTGTGTTGCTGCACGTCAGTTCGGAGTAAACGAAAAACTAGTTAGCGATTGGAGAAAAAATGAAACTTTAATAATTAAAATGCCAAAAAAATAAGTGCGCATTACGGAAAGGAATTTGTAAGTGACCTATTCTGGAAAATAATGTTGCGGAGTGGGTTCGAGAAAATCGCCAAAATGGACTCATTATAACGAGAAATAATATTCGTTTATTTGCTTTGAAGTGGGGCAAAGCAAATAAAAAGAACAGCGAAAACTTCAAAGCGAGAGTTGGTGTAGTCGGTTTATGGAAAGGAAAAATGTAGTGCTTCGACTAAAAACGAAAATCGCACAGAAGCTGCCAAAGTATTTGGATGAGAAGTTATTAAGTTTTCAAATATTTATAATTGCTAAAAGAAAGCAAAAAAATTATTTATTGTCTCAAATCGGAAATATGGATGAAACTCCAATTATGTTTGACATGATCGGGAATATAACAGTAGAATTGAAAGGAAGTAAAACTATTTCTTTAAAAACAACTGGACATGAAAAAAAGCTGTTTCACAGTTGTACTTGCTTGTATGGCTGATAGTCCTAAATTAAAACCCATGATAATTTTTAAAAGAAAAACAATGCCAACAATCAAAATTCCAAGAAACGTGTTTGTCTATGAGAATGGTTGGATGGATGAAGCAGGAGTTAAGCTGTGGATAAAAAATATTCGGAATACACGACAAGGTGCATTAAAAAATCCAAACAGTCTTTTAGTGCGGGACATGATCAAATCCCATTTAACGGTGAGCACAAAATCTTTATTAAGAGAGAATAATACCAATATGGCAGTGATTCCAAGTGGGTTAACTTCACTAGTGCAATCGTTGGATGTTTGTATAAACAAGCCATTTAAAGACAGTTTACGAAAAAAGTGGAATGCGTGGATGCAAGAAGGAGAGAAAAGTTACACAAAAGGAGGAAAAATGCAACATGCGTCTTTGGTGACTATGTGTGAATGGGTAGCGAAAGCATGGGATGGAATAAAACCAGATACAGTAATAAAGTCGTTTAAAAATGTGCTATAGCTAACAAATTAGATGGCTCGGAAGATGATTTTGTTTACAATGATGACGAACGCCGGAATATACGGTAATTGACGATGAACTTTTATTGAACAGAATGCTTGGGAATTTTGATAGTCTTCCACTGCAAAACAGCAACAATTTCTCGATACGTATTATGTTGATGTGCAAACGAAATCAAATATATATTTTTAATTTTCTTAGTTATCAATAAACAAACATTCAAAGAGCTTTAATGCATTTCTTTTTCTTTATTATTTTTAACTTTTATTCTTTAGTAGATTTGGCGTTGGAATTTCTTGATTGGTTACATGTAATCTTTGTTCTGTGAGTATGTTGAATTTTCTGTTTACAGGAGGCCATCCTTTACAGGCAGATATATCAACCCATCTTCACATCATCATTATCATCCTTCACAAAAAACAGGTATTATCAAAAGTCTGGTATGCCGGCCACGCACAGTTTGTTCTCCTGAATCTCTTCTATTAGAAGAATTAAATAAAATTAAACTTCTCAATTACTTAATGAACACCTTGATACAGAAAATATTTGATAATTATCATCCCTCTTGCTGATTACAATCTGATGGTAATCCCTGTTCTTGTCATAGTTACTACTTTGGATAGACTGGCGAAGAACATCAAGATTACCTAAGAATTTTGGATTCTGAAGGTTCGGGCCTTGCTTCTCATGCCATTCACATTAGACACAGAGTTCACTAGAACCGCATCATGATTCTACACGACAGTAATTTCAAATTTGATCGTCTCTAATTTTAGAATCGTATGAAGCAACCCCTGCACCATCGTTTTAATCTTAATCGGACAGACTGTGTGCCTATTTCTAAGTTTTGGGAAGTGATTGCTGTTAATTATTTATAATATTTTATATTTCTATTTATTTATTTTTAAATTAATTAATTATATATCTATTCCCACGTCTCTGAATTCTAATAGTGCTTATCCTACATGATAGCTGCGACTGAGACACGTGATGTTATATGCATGCTGTTTGACTCGTTCTTGCATTCAGAATTTAAATATTATTACCAGTTTTTTTGTCGTCTCTCAGAAAGAAGCTCATGATATATTGAACGAAATATATAGAAGTACTAAATTATTAGTTTTATCTTACTTGCATCTTAAATATAGTAAATTAATGGTGAATTAATTTTTTTTTCAGTTAGAATTAATTTTAAGTCAGTCTCTCTCTCTCTCTCTTACACACACACACACACACAATGAAACAGCGTAATACAAGTGATAACTATATTATTATTTTTATTATTAATCCTGACACCTCCAAGGAGTCCGAAGACTCATCGCGGGAGGACACCTACAACTGTCTCAACCACTACACCGAACATCTACTACGAATCATCTCCATCAACTCCATCTACCGCCCACCTCCACCACAACTGGTATTCTATGTTTGTAAATTGCGTGTGTTCTGAAGGGCCGATTTGTTTGTATGCGGGATGAAAAACCCGAGTTTCCGGGAGAAAAAACCCTGCTACCTCCGTATGAGATCGACTAACTCACCTTCGATTGAAAAAAAGTCCACGTAAAGATTCCTCCCGTCGCGACGAGAATCGAACTTAGGCCTATTCCAATCGAAGGGCGCAACGTACCGTCGTTCTTCCAATTGCGCTAAGGAGGCGCTTATATTTATCTACTTTTAACACAGAACACTGAAAAGTCGACCGAACTAAACAAAAATTAATAAACACTGTGATAACCGAAAGACCATGTGTTACGTACTACAACGATATATTGAAAAAGAATGAGAAAGAAGAAGACGATGATGATGATGGTGATGAATAAGAAATAATAATAAGATGATGATGATGATGATGATGATGACGACGATAAGCAAATAACTTTTTCCGACTAGAAAGTTATTTAGTATTTTCACGTGCAACGAAATCATCGCCCACATCTCCGTCAATGGAGCATTAAGATCACAGTGATGTCCAAATGTGACGCATTTCTTTTCGAATAATTAGATTTCTTTTCCCGCCATGCCGATTTTCATTTCTATCACTCCCGATCGGTTACCATGCCAACAGCGTCGCGTTGGACACCTAAGAGGGAGACGCGAGTCCATTAAGTTGAGTGGAATTTCGGTTGTTAGCTCTCTTTACTCTGAAAGCCTGTCATTGAAGAAGATAAAAAAATAAAAATAAAAATGTTTTCTGTGCGTTAGATTTTCTAAACATCTGCGACTGTATGGAATGCATTTTAATTCCGACTTAGCATTAATTTGTGAAGCTAATTTGTAACTTTACTTAAACAAATACTGTTTCGAATACGAAACATTGCTTTAATTAGTAAACACGAGTTGAAGGGGGGGGCGAGTATGCTATCTTGTAATGAGAGAGAGCAAACCTTCTAGAAGAGTCGCATATCTTTCTAAAGAAGAATCTGGTTGGTTAGTTACAGGAAAAAGAAAAAAATCGAAGTAATTTGATCACAAAGTGCTCATTGAGACAGCGAGAAACATAAAATAATTCTGGGGGGGAAATCCCCCCTTATTTCCAGTACATTATATCTTGTTGTTTCAGCCATTAGTAATGATACTTAAGTACATTTGCGTGTTCTCTAAAAAGCTAAATATACAGACGTAATCATCGTTTACTTCAACAAACTCTTGTTTATATAGATGAAGGCAATACTGGGTTTACTTTAACAAACTAGTTTATATTAATGAAGATTATCTTTAATCAGCATAATTTATGAGTCAGTTAACCTAAATTAAATTTCTTGCGCAAATATGCCTTAACTGCTTTAAATATTTGGGCAAAAATTAAATTAATTCTGCTGTTTGGTGTTGATTTTTCTTCCTAATTTGCATAACTCTTGAAGGATTGCCTTCCTAGTCCTGCTCAAGTTGTTCTTAAGATCATAACTTCGCTACCTGATACTGAGTGGGCTTCCGATACTTATTAAGTGATACATCTGAAATTGTGAATATCTGGGCTTCAACAGAAGTCAACTTAACGATAATTTAATAGTTATTTTAATATTTTAAAGTATCACAAATTTCATGTTTTCATTACATTGTAAAAATATGTCAAAGACAATTTTGCTAAAAATATCATTCAAGATAAACATTTTTATTCGTCAGAGCTGACGAATGTGTGTGTGCGTGTGTGTGTGTGTGTGTGTCTTGGATGTCATTGTGAAAAAACTCAGGAGTAATTACATCCCTATTGATATACAGAAAGTAAAAATATTGGTCGTTATTTACTAGCTATATCATCACCATATGTACAAAATTACCAAGACAGTGGAAAATATAAAGCAAACATTTAGTAAAAATGGGCCAGTGCTCTTAAAAAGGCATCTCAGGTGGTGAATCATAAATGCATACAACAAGAACAACGCATTATTAACGACTTCGTTCCTATCTCTTAATGTTGGTCACATCAACTTAACTATTTTCTTAAGTCACCAAAGCTATTGATTCTTTTGAAAAGGTATCTTAGAATAATCCAGTGAGAATGTCATAATCTAGTAACAATAGGTATGCATCACACAAGCGGGTGGTTCGCTGGACATCGGAAGAAAGCTGGTTAATGATGTAGATCACAAGGAATGGTATTAAGAGCATGCTTCACAACATCATCACGTGCTGTCAACTGGAAAAGAGTTATTAAACCATATTACATCACGTATTAAACATTTATGACATTTATAAACAGAGTTGGACCTAGTGGGAGTGGCAATAGTGGGACACACGGCATGATTCTGATTAGTTCAACTCGTCGGAACCTGTAGGCATTTAGAGTAAGCTCGTGAGGATTTAACGGAAGCTCAAAAAGATGTTAAGGGAATGAAAAAGTTGGGTTAAGGGATGTTTTATATTCAACCAGGAAAACATTCTAAGAGACACAGTTTTAAACTATTAAAGGGACATTTTAAGTTATTACACTTAAGCAAATATTATTTTCATGAAAGAGAAGTCAGCCTCTGGAATGAACATCCAAAATGTATTGTAGATTTCTAAAATCAATGCGACTCTAGACAATATTTCAAGTTTAATAATTTGGAATAACAGATGTTCCTTATAGTTGTGCTTAGGTACACCACTTTTATTCAGAAGGATGCATATTCGGTGAGATATGGGTCTAGAACATCCTTTATTAAATGCTTTGGTCAATTGCTACACACACAGGAAGTTCTGTTTATCTTTGGCAAGGCATCTCAGATGAGGGCGATCTCTTTCCTGACAGACTCTCTTTGACCAGAATCACGCCTCTTAGACAAGCAGTGTAGATTATTTTTCCACTGATTAAACACTCGAGATATATCACCTATTAAAAAACAGTCAGCTCTGCGGTTTTCAAAATCGTGGCTCCAGCTCGACTGCCACCTACAACAAGCCCTTTATCGAGCTCCGGAAGATCTTTTGTTTTTCCCGTTGGGATCAAAACTACTAATCATCACTGACCAGCAACATTCTTAAATAGTTGCCTACAACACGTGGTGGCGCACGCGAACAATATTTTGCATATGTGTTACGTAAGTGACGCTTACATATATCTACATAACGGGTTCTATGTATTTTTATTATTAACGGCTAGCTGCATGAGGATATCCAAGATACAGTAATCCCGCGATTAATGCGTCCTCGATTAGTGCATTTTCGATTAGTGCGTCATTTTTTTTCGCTACCCAAATTCGATTAGTGCGCCTGTAAAATTCGATTAGTGCGCCTATATACATCTTAAAAATAAATGTTACAGATTTTAAAAATTTTCTATCTATTTTTATGGCTAACTATTTTAACACGTTCATTGCCAATCACGCGATATCGCGTGTTCTCACCCAAACGGCCGATCGCACGTTATCGCGTGGACGTCGCTAACTAAATAAAAAAAAATAAATAAATAAATTTGGCCACCACACGAAATTCCAATTTTCCGCTTGGCAATGAACGTGTTAAAAAAATCACTCACCAGAATGAAATAATTTAGTTACCGATTTAAAACATTTTACGAAGTTGTTTTTAATGCCATACTACACTACTTCCATGTATACTGTGTACACTATGTTCCAAATTTTTACCGCCAAAATTTACGTCGTCTGCTATAGTACGCCCACAGATTCGAGACCCTTCGACACTTCTGCGCATGTCACAAAAAGGAGAATCCATTCCGATAATAGGGTAATCAATCCGTCTTCTGGAATGAGTTGTTTATTATTACGTCGGAAAATTAACTTCTCTTTTATGATCACTGTAGTTTTTAAAGTGGTAACTATTTTGCTTGTATAACATTTGGGAAATTTTATCTATAAAGCACGTGATTTCGCGTGTTGGCTAATTAAATCTCATTCTGAAGAATTGAGTATTCCGACCTGCTGAATTTAGATGCACAGCGGGAAGATCCCAAAGAATATGAAGAAAATTTAACCATTGATAGTCAGCCAAAAGAGATTTCACAGAAACAGTTTGAAAATATTTTTCGTACAATCGAAGTTTTTAAGCAGCAATGCTTAGAGGCTGACCCTGATGAAGAGAGAAGCAGTAAAATTTGCAGAAGAGTAGAAGAGACAAATAGGGCCATAACGTCGGTTGTATGAAAAAAAGAATCAAAATGCCCGCCAAACTACGTTAGCTCAATTCTTTGTTAAGAAGTAGAATAATAAAATTTATACTCTGAGTATGTTTTATTGGCTTTCAGCTTCATGATTTTCCTTTAACTAAGCCCTGAGACATACCTTAATTCTTTTATAAAAAAATTAAGGTCCAAAAAAGAAATTTGAGGAACGAATTATACATTTTCCCATAGGTTATTATATTCGATTAGTGCGTTTTCGTTTAATGCGCCTGTTTTAAAGAACGCATTAGGCGCACTAATCGAGGGATTGCTGTATTTCCTTATGACGATTCACTGTGTGTGTGTGTGTGTGTGTGTGTGCTGAAGTCAAGGTATAAGCGTGGATTATTTTCAGTGGATTTCATACTAATACTAATTAAAACACCGATGTCTTTGATGTACTTACAGGTGCAATATGCAGTTAACTACGTCATAGGTCTGTTGACATCGTCTAATATTTCTTTTGGCAGTGTAAATTAGCCCTTGTTCATAGCATCAATGGTCCGCTTTAGAATACTTCCATCTGGAAAGCGGGGGGGGGGGAGCTTAACTTTTAAAGTTTGGGAGAGGAGAGAGAGTTTCCAAGTCTTGCACTGCATTGCATACGTCAATGTAATCCCCAAGCGAAAAGAGTGCAAATCCCTAACTTTTTGTTTCTTATTGTTGTTGACAAATAATGCTGAAAGACAAACAAAACTGAGTTCGAATACCATGAAGTGAAACTAATCTAGAAAAATGCAAGGTTTAATTAAACGGTGTAAAAAATGTGAAAATACTGTCTTTCTCTAGAGAATAGAAGTCACGCAGATATTCATTTCCTTTAACTGAATTTTAAAATAATATTATTCTGCATAAGAAGTAATTGAATACATCTCACTTTTTAATTATATTTGCCTGTGTAATAACAAACGTACGAAAGATGAATGATTTTAATCGTCGAAATAGTTCACTGATGCCAAAGAGAAGAAATAGCGAGTTAATGAGTGCAGAAGTAAAGCGATTAAAATGCTGTTTATTCATCTTGTGATGAATTACATGAGAAATACCAAGAGTATTTTTTTAAATACTGAAGAGTACTTTTTTTAAAGGAAATACACTTGCCAGATTAGTTTGAAATATAAATTAGTCAAACTAGAAGGAAAGACTGAAAAATTAGAAACGTTTTAAAATATTGATATATTCTATTGATTAGTTCAAAGCTGAGCATAATGACAAAATATCCCTTTACGATTTTTTTTTTGTCAAAAATTTACTGAAAACGGATCAAGTTCAAAGAATTTTAAGTTACGAAAAAAAAATCAATAAACCGGTGATTAATTAAAGTTAAAACATTAATTAAATTAGCCAAAAAAGTATTTTCTAAGTCCAGTAGGGCATAAAGGACGAATGCTCTCCGAGGTATTCATCAAACAGAGAGAGAGAGAGAGAGAGAACAAATGCAAGAGGAAAAACAGATTCTGCCTTACTAATTCGGAGCTGCTGACCAGAAAGAAGACATCCAAGCACATCTATAAAAGCAGATATTCTTTGCTGATCTATCATGAGTTTATTCATCGTGTGAATACAAGGGAATACTGAGTATTCCTAAGCAGCGACTCGACTCCACCACACGGTGATCTTTGTACCTACGTATTAGTTTACAGTCAATCTGCAAGTGGAAATTGCAGAAAGAGCTAATTCATGAGGATTATTTATATGATATAAAACAAAAGGAAAGGAAGAAAGGTAAAAAGATATAGTTAAAAAGACGGGAGAATATATATATTAAAAAATACGTCGCCGACTGTGCATAAATATGTCGTAAGGTGTCGACTACCAGGGTATATTCAGTTTTCCATGCACACAGCCAGTCGTAGGTACTGTTCTCCCGTAGCGAAGTTGAAGAACCTTAGTTCCATCTGGTTGGAAAGATTTGGGTCTGTCTAAGAGGCTCGGAAAATTTATAAGGGCTTTTCAAATGAATATGAGTTGCTGGCCTCATAATTTTTCAACTGAAAATACTCCCCCCAAAAAATTTTTTTGAATTAATTTAAATTTTCAATTAACAGCTCATTGGCAACTAATTATAAAGCTATCAGATGCATTTTGAAATTTCCTGAGGTCATTTTCATCGCAAGGATCAGATGGATGCTGGACTTCAAATATTAACCTTTATTTTTCCTTTCTTTAAATACTATAAAGTTCAATCATCGTGAAGTTGGTAATAATTATATTTTATAAGTTTATGTGTTGATAAGCCACATTTATTAGTTTTTCATTCTTTCTTTGAGCGTGGTTTCGTAATTTAAACAAAAATGAATATTACTATTATTGAATAAATGCATTAAAAGTTATCTTTGAAAAGCGCATATACCAAATCAAATAAAAAGTATTATTTATTTTTGCATATGAAAATACAGAGATTTTTAACATTTGATGTTAATTTCAAGTTATCAAAGTTTCTGCAATTCATTTGCCATACCGCACTTAGCAATAAATGCTAAAGAACAGCGCCATTTTGTTTTCCACACTATTCAAATAAATACTATTCTTGTGCGGTTATTATGAAATCCGCATTTGAAAAGTAATGACATCATGCTTACACATTTTCCGAACCTCCTGAAGCGCCCTCTGTCTCTTTTAGAATACGAATTAGTTATTTATTTCACTGACAAATGTAACACAGGACATTTGTTTCTGGTGCCACGCTGAGACATTATTAACACACACACACGCGCGCGCGCGCGCGTGTGTGAATTCATTAAACAATATGAATATTTATGCATTTTCCGTCCATAAACTAAAACGCGATTAATTATAGCACTTCTACATAATTAACCTGAAATTAAAACAAATTGTTTGGTAAAACTTAAAGCGAGTATATTAAGAGAATAATCGATTACAATGCTTTTTAACCATCATAATTTATTATTCTTAGCGCAATTGTATCACACGAAGGAGAAGATGGGGAAAATATCAGTTACCACATTAAGACCTAAATATTTTTTAATTGAATCACAAAAGTTTGGAAATATAATTTAAACATGATTACTACGATGAAAAGAAAATTTTTCCATATAGATGGTAAGATATTTGTTTCAAAGTTATTATATAAAACAAAAATAATTAAATCTTTGGTAGTTTTATGGACATTGGCTTTTTATTGATTATTACTCGTTTTGTTCGCTTATATCCTAATCTGGTCTTCTCCAATATGAATAATTATTACGTAATAGTAGAAATACTTGTCGTACATCAACTACGTTCGGTGTTCGATTCTCGTCGCCAACGTGAAGAGCTTAGGATCTTTCTCGGCCATAGCCAAGTTAGCCGGTCTTTGCCGGGGACGGCAGGGTTTTTCTCCCCAATTTATCTGGGTTTTTTTCCCTCCCGCAAGCAGGCAAACCGACCCCCTGAACACATACTTCTACAGACATAGGATACCTCCAGGAATAAGGAGTAACCAACCTGTTCCGTAGGATTTTGGTTCTGAATGCGTACACCGTAAAAGGTGTAGGTCTACGCGCGAGCGTAAATCAGGATCAGGACATCAACTACATCTTCTCTTTCTCAAGTTTAATGAAATGACTGGTGACGTAGATAATGATTTGGCTCTCCAACCAGCTGTGGTTTCGAATATCCTGGAATTGATTTTTTAAGAAATGCCGCCAACATAAGCAAACCATACATTTGTTTCCAATGTCAATGGACTGTACAATGAGAAGGTCCATGGTAAGATTATAATCTATAGCATAGTTCAGTGGGATTCGATTCAAGAAGACTATCTTTCAACTACAGATCAAACTTTTATTGGATGATTAAACTAGCAGAAACTCGATCACATTGAACAAGTTCCCAAAATGTAGTGACATCGGCAGTCCAAAAGAAGAGTAAAGATAGTATTTCCTTTTTTTCTTTCTTTTTCAAAATAAAAAAAGTTGTTTTTTCTTAATGCAGCCCTCAAAGATTCAAAATCCATTACATATTCCAGTAACTGTAATTACTCTTTGCAATGGATTACAAATTCTCTCCGTGGTTGTTCACTACCTGCTAGTGGACGATTTTTTCATTTTAGATTTGTTCTTGAATGTCGAAGTACCCTAGTGATGGATACTTTCAGCCACCCTCTTCTTCTCTTACCTAGACCCGCTCTCATTGATGACAGTACACTCTATTTCTCTTCTTCATTTGATAAGCCCATGAAATCCTCAAATGTTCTAAAGACTGACATCTATAATATTTTGATGAAATGTCGATTTACAATACCGAAATCCCGGATGATCTTGGTAATTCGTTCCCGGATTCAGACAACAGTAATGATACAAAAATACCGTATTTTTTCGGTACTATTTTTTTTTTATTTTAATTTTTATGGTTTGCTTCATGCCATCCAGTTAAATGACGCATCCCAACTCACTGATTCACTCCATTGCCACTTTCTCCTACACGTTCTGTTTCTACCACTTTTATAACAACTTTCATGGGCGTTGTAACTAGTTACTATCATCCCTGTACTTTCTTTTAAAGCTGTATACGAGCAACTGTTGATCAACATCCATTCATTGCCCGGCTGCAAACTTAGTGAACCAGTTTTCGATTCAGTTCATCGACTTCTGCTCTTTAGAACAATCTTCTTACAGTATTTCAAGGACTAAAACACCAGTATTTCAAATGTATTTCAACAATTTACTGTTTTTCATCTTTCACGAAAGGTTGTATATACATGATTTACACCAGTATCGTGAATTGGACTGCTAGTTAGACTGCAAGAAACGCTGATCCTGGGATTAAAAACTGTTTGCTACTTTTGGCCTCTAATAAATAAGTTAACGGTATCAGCCCGAGTAATGAAAATCCCTTACTAAGGATTACTGAGTTTCCTAATCAGCGCAGTTGGAAAAAGGCAGGGACATTGCAACCTCCAATTGAAACACAAGTTTAATTCTCGTTATAACGAAAGGGATCTTTATATAGAGGTGTCTTAATAGAAGAGATTGGTCGATCTCATAGGAAGGAAACAGGTGGGGGGGGATGTTTCTTTTTTCTGTCCTGAAATTTCAATATTTCTTCCAGCTTACAGCAAATCAACCTGAGATGAGAATAGACGACGCACTTAGCAGACAAACGTACTATTAGTAGACGGTAGATGGCGTATTGTGTGTAACTGATAGTGGTGAAGGGGTGTGAGTGTGTAGGTGGAAATTGAAATCGTGGAAACAGTATTTACTTCCCGTTTATTTTTGTGGTGTGCCCTCCGCGATAGAAGATATCTCGGAGGGCAAGAAGATGCATTTGTCAATGGTATTTCTTTACGGATGTCATTCATAATTACATCAGTTGACTTAGAACCGTTTTTAACCGTTCAGAGGCAAACCGGCCTGTGAACACACGCATCTACAGACATAAGACATTCCTGAAATAAGATTGAAGGACTTATTCAGTGGAATTTTCGGTTTGGAATCGTAATAGGCCATAAAGCCTAATACGTAAAGAAGAACATTAGAAATGCTAACAAAACAGTCGGCTAAAGAATTTTGAAAGTATAGTGTTCATTGATAGAGCTTTTTATTTATGCCCGTTAATGCGGCTATTAATAGCAGCTATCGATTGATCACATACTGGAAACTTGAGCTCACGAACTCAAGCATAAAAACTCTATTTACAAAATCAACGGCACAGAAATATAATATGACTAAATGACGCAAATTACTACTATCTTCGTGTAACAATTTTATTTTCAACGGTTAATTCCTATCGTAGGTTCTGTTTTTTTATCCTTCTCCATTTTCATAACCAACAGTTATAATAAATTCACAGCATATACGCACCACAACAGAGAACTTTTGCTACTGTTCTCTTACCGACCTAGGTGGATAAATAGTGAGACCGAGCTGTACTTCTTATCCATGTTATTCAATAGGTGTTTCAGAATCGTATCCAGATTTTGCTGGACGCCTATCGACGTCCTGGCCGGTTGTAGGGGTTCGAAACGAAGTTTTAAAATTAATTCCTCAACTACATGGATATGTTTTTGTTTTGATTAATAGCATCGTGCATGTAGTGTCACATGGTTAAACTAAAACGTGGGAGGTCTTCTTAATGATAATCGGTTGTAAAATGTGAAGAAAACATAACATGAATATTAAAAGGAATAACCATTAGATTGGACTTATATAATCATAATCATAAACAAGTTTTACAAAAATTAATGCCATCCTTATTGATTAACAAAATAATATTAACGTTATTAAGAATGTTGCTGGTCGGTAATCGTCAATAGTGTTGATGACAATGGGAAAAACAAAGGAGCTTTCAAACCACTGATTTCTGTGATGTTCGTAATTTAGTAGTAATACGAGTATACGGTTTAGGTTTAGGGCCAGCCAGGAGATGGATGCAGTTATTTGCAGTATTCTCTCTCTGTGTGTGTGTGTGTGTGTGTGTGTGTGTGTGTGTGTGTGTGTGTGTGTGTGTGTGTGTGTGTGTGTGTGTGTGTGTGTGTGTGTGTGTGTGTGTGTGTGTGTGTGTGTGTGTGTGTGTGTGTGTGTGTGTGTGTGTGTGTGTGTGTGTGTGTGTGTGTGTGTGTGTGTGTGTGTGTGTCGCTTCCTAGCTCTGTCGAAAAGCTCGAATTCATTGATAGCTTTCGGATCACTAACGATGAAGGCTTGGACGACTGAGATTGGCTGCCGATCTGTCTTCAAAAAGTTATTTAGGGCTGAAATAGTTTTATTTACTCGTTTTATGGAATACAGAACCAGTTCGTTGTTAACTCCACTACCGAATTAAATATACTTTATGAATAGTTTCTTTCTAACAATCTCCTTCAGAGTTTCATCTGTAGTTCTTTTTTTTTTCTAAGTAATTCTCCGATCGCTTATGTTCAACCTGTAATCTCGCTATCGATGTGCAGTTGTGTATCTAATAATGCGGCTATTTGAAGTAGCTAGTTTAACAGAACAAAAAAAAAAAAAAAAAAGCTCAGTGGAAGCCACATGTTTCAACTACATCGTTGTCTACCTAATTCGGAGAAGAATTCTTTTATAAAATAGAGACATTCTCATGTCCTAAGGTGTGTGGTGATTTAAGTGTAGCTGATTCCTTACTATGAGTAGGTTGTTTACTTGTTGTTGCGATGAAAGAGGCGACATCAAATAAGACTGTTAGTCTACTCGCTCGGATGAAATGAACGGTCGGTTTTGTCTTCTCTTTATTGGATAGCGTGCTCCATACTACTAAATTCTTGGGTAACATCGCCTCTCTCTCTCTCTCTCTCTCTCTTCCTAGCTCGCCTGAAACGGTGATTGACACTAACAAACCTGCGGTTTTAGTAATGAGGCGTGCCACGAAGGAAAATTACTGCAGACCCGAAAACAGTAACACAGTTTGTCAACTATGGTCGGAAGCTGAATAATGTCTCCCGGATCAATACTCTCTCTCTCTCTCTCTCTCTGTCGCTCTCTCTGACCACGGATGTTGTTGGATCTGAAGACGCATGTTGCTGTCATTTGTTCAATACTTCACTCGGTTCAAATGTAATTTTCTAAAAGAGAACTGTTTCGTATGAGCTCAACCACATATTTCTATTTGTTATTTCCTCTCGGTGGCTTTTCTTATTTCATCCGTTTGATGACGTCATCCAGGATGAATGAAAGCTGAGTAGCAATTCTTTCATTTCACTGAAAGAAAAAGAACCTCTCCGATTATTTCAGGTACGCAACAAATCAGAAAAGTCACTTCTCAGAAAGACCAAATATCTCCCATCGTTAGATTAATATCGTTCGCCTGTTCGATAACCTGACAAGCAAAGTGAGATCAATAACTTGATGAGGTTTCTGTTTACGAGAGTGCAACATATCACCAACAACTGGATACCTCAGTAATTGTTGCGTGTCTTTAATTGAAGGTGTTTGATTACGATGAGGTCTTTTGTGATTTTGTTACAGCATACTTTCTTTTTATTTTTTCACTGGCTTGCACAAACGTTAATCACATTTTTCTTCCTTACTTTTTGTTGCCTAGTCTAGTTCTAAAAGACGGACTGAGAATTAAAATATACTAAGATACAAATAATGAATCGTTCTGTGTTATCAATCTTGTCTCTCGACATAAGGTTCTTTATTCCAAGAAGGGAAGTATCTGTTCTCTTTTTATATAGGAGGGTGGTCTGAAAAGTTCTCGGCCTCGACCATAGATGGCAACACTGTCAGCAAGGTTTTCATTTCCTAAGTTGGTACATCTGTCATAAGCATCTGTGTGAAATTCCAAGTCATTCTATCAATTAGTTCGTTTTATACAGCTGTCTGAAGCTAAAGTATTGTCTGTATCCTTTGAAATGGATAAAGCTGAGTATCGTGTGGTTATAAAATTCTTTGTAAAAGAATGTTTAACACCAAACGAAATTCATTTCAAGTTCATAAAAGTTTATGGGCACTTTTCGACAATTGCGAAATGGGCTGTCGAGTTTAAACGTGGCCGTACCAGCCTTGAAGATGATCCATCTGAAGGACTTCCAAAAAGTATAACAACACCAGAAATAATTGATCAAGTACACGATATGGTATTGGATGACCGGCGATTCAAAGTTATTGAAATTGCTGAAACCATAGGCATTTAAAAAGAACATGTAGGATATATTTTGTATGAAGAATTGCAAATGAAAAAGCTTTTCGCAAGATGGGTGCCTCGCTTGCTCATAACAGATCAATAACGCACTCGCATGAAAATCTCTGAACAGTGCTTGGAGCGTTTTAACAAGAATAAAACTGATTTTGTGCGTCGATTTATTACTATGGATGAGACTTGGATTCACCATTACACAGCAGAATCCAAACAGCAGTCAAAACAGTGGACAGAAGCCGGTTGTTCAGTACCAAAGAAGACAAAGTCAGTTCCATCAGCACGAAAGCTCATGGCGGAATCTAAAGGCATTTTCTTTATTAATTATCTTGAAAAGGGTAAAACAATAACCGGGGAATATTATTACGATCTTCTAACCAGACCAGACGAAAAAATTCGTGAGAAAAGATCCAGTTTGCAGAAAAAAAAATCATCTTTCATCAGGACAATTCACCTGCCTACAAAGGTGTGGGCAGGTGCATTGTTTTGGCAATAGGAAAATTAAGGGATCTGCACTATGAATTGTTGGAACATCCACCCTATTTCCCAAATTTGGCTCCCTCTGACTTCTATCTCTTTCCAAAACTAAAACTCTTCCTCTCTGGTCAGCGTTTTTCTTCGAATCAAGAGGTGATTGCAGCAGTAGAGGGTTATTTTGCAGATCTTACTGAGAATCACTACAAGGACGGGATAATGGCTGGAGCCTCACTGGAATAAATGTATTAGTCTTAAGGGAGATTATGTTGAAAAATAAAAATAAATTTGAAATTATAAATTCGTTTTCTCACTGTTACCTTCATTGTGAAGCATTCTCCATGAGCTATGACCTCCAGCTCTTCAAGATGAATATGAATAAATTACTTCCCTCTTGACCATGCCCCCCCCCCTTTACACGGTATTTATTTACTCTACACCTTACCACCTCTCGTGTGTGAAAGTGATACATTCATATACATTTTTTTTTTAAAGTTAACATACAATGCACACTGGGTTTATAGTCTTAGTTGTTTGGACCATAATAACAACGAAACCAATCCATACCATACTGAAACGACTATCAAACAAAGTGACTGCATTTTTAGCATTACAGATTTCATTTTCTTCAGAAGACAGACGTTAGTGTTCACATAGAAAAACCGATACAAAGAATTTAATACACATGAAATTAGACATCGTCATCTGGCTGATTGTGAATAATAATACTGCATGTTGAAAACATACAGTGCATTATTTATTATTTGTAATTCATACTACATGTTGATATTTTTGCTTTATTTTAGAGAAGAGTGAAGCAGTAGTGCAAGTTTGGTTTTGGCAATCAATTCTTTGTTATTCCATGTGCTAAGATATTCTACAACTATTGCATTTAAGCGAAATATCTGTTTGCTAGTGTCCTGTACCAAAGTTTGCTTAACCTGCCTATAATTTCTTACTGTGTATTCAAAAGAGGGCGTAACATTTTGACTACTGAAAAATAAAAATAGAACTTCATTTTATAAATCCATTAATTTTGATTTCTCTTTCGACTTATGGGATTCTTTCTTAAATCATAATAATTATAATCTTTGAGCAAACATGGCAATGCCCTCTAGTTATTGAATTTGTGTAGATAATGGGAAAAACATACGAACTGCAAATCTGTTAACGAATAAAAAAAAAGTGAGTATTCTTACTAAACTTAATAATGATGATATTGGTGATATACTGAATAGTTTTAAAAGTTAAACAGAGATTTCATATAAAAGATTTCAACTTAGAAAAATTTCAATTAAACTTACGAAGAAAATTAAGACCAGTAATTAATAAGATAATCAAAAATTAACAGAAGAATTTGAAAAATAAATCAAACCTTGCTTTGTCCACTCTAATGAAGTTCCGATGCAAATATTGGAAAAAGCTGATAAAGAATATAAAGAATAAAAAAGCAAACTCATTCAGATATGTTATCGTGAAGGTACAATAATTCGTTGATTCTACAAAGCGATCACGTGTTTGTCTAGTGTAAATTCATTTAACGCATTAAGTTTTCTTCTATAGATCAATTATATCTAACTGGTTTAAAGATTTGGTGCAAGATGCTTCATTTATAATCAAAAGAGAAGATAGTGAAATCAATTAAGAAAACTCTTTTCCTGGGTCTTGATAGACTAGTGGAAAAAACCTAACCTTTGCTCTCTATTTTACTCACAGGCTATCAGTTAAAATCCTACAATGGTATGAACGTAATATTTTTCTTCACAGTGTATCAGCTTTTCATTTATTTCAATTAAAAAAAAAGGGGGGGCATAAAAGAGAATGAGGAAAAACATATGCCGTTGCGATGCTAATTCGATATTTTATCGGTATCCTGAATCGTTGCTAAGATGCTATTTGTGATCTTAATCCGTTGAAGCTAGTGCAGCCATCATATTAATTGGGCGTGCTACTACTCGGATAAAAGACGTTCAGTGGTCTCTGTCGAAGCAACTGGAATAGACCATTTCTCCATATTCACGTGATATTTTTCGAAAATTCTGAAGCAATTTCTTTGACTCAAAATTCAAGATTTTTTTTTTTTTTCCAGAATCAGAATATTAAGGCAAAACCCAGCCCAGCCTATCATTTTTTCCATTTCTGAGATCAAAACAGAGATAAGTAAGTAAAAGAAATCTTTTTTTTTTTTTTTTTGGAATGGAATTATTGTCAGTTGAGTAAAATTTCTGAGAATTTTTCCTTATATCCATAATGAAAAAAATCTCAGAGATTTTGCTAAACTTACAATAGAACAATGAATCATATTATAACATGCACCTCCTGTTGTAGGTGCTAGTCGTTTGATAAATAAAAAAATATCAGTTTAGATTGTCATAAAAAAAACATCACATTTTTATCTGTAAAAATTTAATGTGGAATCAGAATTTCGACTATTTTGATCATTCGATTATCTGATTTCGAACAATGCTAGCAACAGCAATAATCCAGTTGTGCAATTCTCAGATTAACTATCAAACATTATGAAAAATATCTCTAAACTTTTCTTTGCTTTGAAACTTTCTCGTTCACTTTATTTTTATTTTTTTCTTCATAACAGTTTTCATATACACCCTCTGTCCAAAAAGAAACCGAACTTTTCGAAAACAGAAGAAACTAGTGGCGCCACCTGCTGTATCGTTTTGTTGTCGAAAGTACCTTCAATAGTGTTGTGTCAACTGTTATGACATTTGTTTCATTAGAAGCCGAGTTATAATGCCAAGAGTGTTTTGACGAACGGTCGGTCGTCACGATATTCATGCCGTACAGCAGGGCTTCTCAAACTTCTGGATGCCAGGGCCTCCTTTGGAAAGTTAAAATATTTGACGGTCCCCTCAAAAACAAATCTTAATATAGACATATATTATTATAACATTTATTGTATTTATATTCAATACAAAACATACACAGCGAATATTGCAAAAATCAAATGCAAATATTACATTTTTAGCATCTTACATACCCATTTGACATGGCACATTATCTCGTATTTTTATATAGATAGATACACTGTTATTGTACATTTGCAGTACAAGCACATGAAACGTAAAACGATTAGTAATAATTCTAGAAAGAATTAAAAACATAAAAGAAGTTTAATAACAATTTAATGTGGTGGATGTGTTTCAATACTGCTACACCAATGTCAGGGGAAATATTTGATACTGCAATTCTTAGATTTCTGCTTTGAAATGAAACTTATACGAATAAGCATATATTTACTAATATTCATTAAGCGCCGAAATGCGCAGGAAGCAAAATTTGTGAACCAACACCAATGCGTGAATTTTTCCATTAAAATATAAAAAATATCAAAAAAGAAATAATAAATAAAAGTTAAATACGTTTCTTTTAAGATAAAAAAATCTATTTATTCTTAAAACATTTTAAATTTGTTTTCATTATATTATTTCACTGCCCCCTCAACAAAACCTATTCCCCCCCCCCCCAAGGGGGCCGCGGCCCACAGTTTGGGAAGCGCTGCCGTACACGACGAATTCTCGCTATCAATCGCTTCAAAACTTCGACATAAAGCTCACCATTGACCGTTTGGCCAGACGGAAAGAATTCTTTGTGGATAATGCCCTTGGAATCGTTGAAACAAATTAGCATTGTCTTTACCTTTGACTTCTCCAAGAGACTTTTTTTCGGATTCATCTCTTCTGGTGGTCTCCACTCAGCACTCTGTTTCAGGCTGATACTCAAAACATCACGTTTCGTCACCAGTAACGATCGTTTCAAGGAAGTTTGAGTCCTTACGAGCGGTTTTAATGAGGTCCTTGCAGTGTTCAATTCGATACATTTTTTGGTCGTCGGTCAACTTGTGGGGAACAAATCGCGAATTCAATTTACGAAGGCCCAAACTCTCGGTCAAAATGTTGTGCACAGTTGATTTTGGAATCCCCAATTCATCTTCAATCAATCTAACAGACGATTTCGGGTTTTCTTTTCTTTTCTTTTTTTTTTTTTTTTCAAGCACTTTTTGGTTGTTAACTTCGCTCAGTCCAGTTTTTGGACGACCCGGTTTTTCGTCGTCCGCAAGCGTCTCACGACCACTTTGAAATCGCTTAAACCACTCGTAAACTTGAGTACGGGATAATCATTCATTACCGTATGCTTTTTGAAGCATTTGATGCGTTTCGGTAAAACATTTACCAAGTTTAACACAAACGTCAATCGCAGCTCTCTGTTTGAAACCGATTTTCCGACCATTCGTCAAAACCAGCGTCACTCTTGGCATTATAACTCGGCTTCTAATGAAACAAATGTCATAAACAGTTGGCACAACACTAATGAAGGTTGCCGCTTTCGACAACAAAAAGATTCAACAGGTAGCGCCACTAGTTTCTTCTATTTTCGAAAAGGTCGGTTTCTTTTTGGACAGAGGGTGTATATATAAACAGTAATCAGCTGTGTCCAATTGCGTCTTGATTATGACTGGCACGAAAGGCTGTAGAAAATTAGTATCAAGAATTTTTTTTTCATTTGATTCAATAAGCAAAGAAAGATGATTTTATAATAAAAAAATCACTTTCATCTATGCTTACCTTCTATAATAACGAGATCACTATTTTATATAACAAAAAACGTTTGTAGTAACTTCAGCACGTTGTTGGTGTGGGTGTGTTGACATGAGTTCAGGTAGAAATAACCTGATATTTTCTGAAAAGTTGTAGTTGCAGGGAACACTGTGAGAAAGGCTGTTCGGAGAATAGACACAGACAGAAGAGAACTGAAGAAGAAGAAGAAGAACAAGTAGTAGGTTCTTTGGGTTTGTAGTTGAACTGTAAAAGTACATTAGATAGCCACTGCTCATGTTTTAACAGCATGGAAACAACCGTGGAAATAGCTGCGGAAAAGATATAAAGTTCAAAGAGACAGGCCGCCCTCCTATGAACAGCAGCAAGAATTTTAGGAAGGGTTTTCGTGCACTATCGATATCGAAAGAGCTTACGAAGCCTCCATAGCACAGTCTGTATCGACAATGTCGTTTTTGGTGGAAAGCTCACAGTTCGAATTTCATCTAAAACACGTGAAGAACATTGATGAGAATTATTTCATTTGAACGTTAGTTAACCGGTCTCATATGGATGTGATAAGGCTTTTATCACGGAAAGTCAGGGCTTTCTAGAAAGCCACGAGTTCTTGGAAAGCCGAGTTTTCGGCAAACCCACCACAAAATCACGCGCATTGGACAAACATAATAGAGTGGCTTCATTGTCTTGGATGCTTTAGCAAAATTCCAAACAACAATAGAAACATGCGAATGGTATTCTATGGTGTGAATTTGTACAGAGTTAGTAGTTGCATGGGTGAAAAAATTGCATATTTTGTGAAAAAATGATGCCAAGTTTTAAGAATCTTAATTAAGGTGTTTTTGAGAGGTAAGAGAGAGAGAGAGAGAGAGAGAGAAACAGAGAGAGAGAGATCTGGTTATATCTAGCGATCCCGGTATTATCAAGGATAGAGGGAAAATGAATTAAACTGAGATTTATTTTGCAAATAAAGATGGCAGGATTGTGTTTTGGTTGCATTGAAAGTGAGTAAGATACCCTCACCCCTACAAGAATGGCATGAAAGTCTATGTTTATGCTTTGAAAAGATCTTAAAGTGTGAGTTTTCTGGTTGCATGGGTTGTCAAATGAGTAGGATGAATGGAGTTTACTATTGTCAGCAAAACATGGACAGGATTACAGGTGAATGATAAGTCAGTTAGATCACTTATGTATAGGAGAAAGAGAGTAAGTGATAAAAGAGCCGAGTAGCACTCATGAATTAGTGGGGCGAGAGACAGAGGAAGCTATCCACTAGCGATCAACCAGAGATAAAACTGGCAATATAATTACTGGAAACCAAAAGATGGCAATTTGCTTAGCAGATTTTATGGTAATGTCAAAAACAACAGACGATTCCTCCAAATCCTTCCATGGTACGTGTCCAGAGGCAAGCAATGTAGCTTGAAGACCTGTCATGGATCCAGAGTAGCGAAATTCACACTGGTGATCAGTAATTGATTGGTGCGCGTCCAGATAGTGGAGAACGTAACTTTGATGACTTTCTCTATCGTTTTAAAAAAGAACTGTGATCAAGGTTGTGGTGGGGCGCGATGGTTTGACCGTAAACGTTTTATCTTTTATTTGGCAGAGTCTGAGTTATTACCTGACATCTTGGATGAGTTCAAGGGCTCATTGTGGGAGAGCTCACTACTCTACCAACTCACCATCTGCCATTCTTAATCTTCCAAGTACACGTAACACATAGTGCCATCTACCGTCCACCGCCACCACCACCAGTAGTATATATTTTTCTGTAAATGGATGAAAGATGTTACTCTGAATTTATGAGATAAAATGCAGAGACCCCATCTGTGCATTTTATCTGCAAGCGAATTTATCCTTGTCCCGTGTCTAAACCATCTCTCGATTCAAAATCATAAAATAATGTCCGAAATGGCGAGTTCCACATCGATTTTTTTATTATTTTATTTTATTTATTTATTTTATTTTATTTTATTATTTTATTTATTTATTTTTTTTTTTTTTTGAGCACGTAGTTAAAACCCCGAGTTAATGGGAGAAAACGACCAATCGTGTTAAAGCACTACCAATTCGGGAATCAACCAAAGAAAGGCATAGAAAAAAAAAAAAAATTAAAACTCCTCAAGTCAGCGACCATAATCGAAATATATCTCTTTCTTCCTACAATTTATCACTATGGATGAAAAAATGCTAATATTTCTAGCATCTGTATATCAAAAAATAATTCTAAATGTTAGAAATAATTTTTATAATTCTATATTATATAATAATAGATTCATTCGTTGCTAAACATTTTTTTATTCCTCATGAAAATTTCAATATCTACCACTTACAGAAAATTACATTTCAAAGCAAGTTATTTAAATTCCTGTCGGTACAGCAGCGAACATTTTCTGTAATTTTGCAGAATTTTTTTCCATACGAAAACACTATGGGTTTAAGAGTTTTGAAATCACATTATAATCCTTCCTTAGACGACATCATAATAATTGTAAATAATTAAAAAATAAAATAAAAAATAGAATCGTTAACTGCGTTTAGGGCTTATATTTTAGTAGAAAGTCTTATTTTTCGTCTGATAATGTATCTTGCTGACTGAAATACTGTCACGCCATCTAACGTCAAATGTATACGCCAAAGATATTTCCACACATAGAAGCGGCCTCTAAGTTTCCCAAAAAGCCAACTTGTCGTTTTCCATATATTCAATTTTTGGTAAGTAATAAATGCTTTTTCTGTGTTTTTTTGCATGGCAATAGATATTTTTCTCTTTTTTTTTCTATTACCTTTTTTATCATTTTATTTATTTCAAAATAAAGATCTAATTTTAAATTTTCTTTCACTTTAACAAATCAAATTTGTTTCCAGAAATATTATGAAAATTATTGTGCATAGATATTAAAGTTAATTAATATTGTGTCGTATATTGAATTATTATTTATCAGATGCATCAAACTTTTGAATAAAATAAAGCCTCTAGATGATGTGAATACCATAGCATTCCTTTATGGCAGATGTTTATCGTTATTACTTTATTTTGTCTTTTGTTTATTTTTAGTAATTAATATAATTAAATAAAGACATATAAAATTAATTTTGATAACAGAATCTAATATTTAAAATTTCCATAGTATTCTCAGTTTTTGTCAGGTAAGTTACGCTGTATATTGGTATAGCTGTTACCCACAAGAAAAACAACCAAATTTACTTGAAGGAATATTTATAAATAAAAAATACAAAGAGAAAATTGAAAATAAATAATGCAATTAATGATAAATAAAAATATTGAAAAATTGAGTTAATAAACGCATTGTAAAATAATTTGTTTACTTGTTAATTTTTATATTAAAACTATTTTTCAGTGAGAATAAAGTAAACTACTAATATTAATGAAAATCCTTCGAAATGTTTTTTCAAACTGTGCATTTTTTATAAAGTTTAAGTTTTATATATTTTTTTTATATTTTTAACAAGGAATCCCAACTGCCTGTCATCTGCGAATGTTTCTTGTAGCGCCATCTCTTAGACATTAACGTAAATGCAAATAAATTATTCCTTTCAAATGGGGTTATTTTTAGGATTAAATATAGGCTAACTCTGCTTAAACTTTATTTTAAAAATGTCTGTTTTTATATAAAAACAGTGGTTACATAAAGTCACCTACTAATGTTATTCCTTTTAATTAAGCTGACCATACGTACCGTTTTGAACGGGACAGTACCGTGTTTTTCGTATTTCCCGGCCGTCCCGTCGTTTTCATAAAAATGCCAATTTTGTCCCGTTTTTAATAAAAACTATAAATATACTTTAATATTGGTTAATCATAAATTATTATTCATAACCTATAATCGCATATCGATATCATGAATACCAGTAATTTGTATAACTATGGAGTCGCATTGTTCGATACCAAATATTGATATCTGCAGTGATTTATTCAGAGAAAATAAAAAAATACATGTTGGCAAAACAGGGCCGGTCCGAGAGTATCTGACGCCCCTAGGCAAAGAAAATATCAGACGCCCTATACATTGTCTCGCTATGTATATTTTGTCATACTCACACAAAAATCTGGTGCCCCGAAGTCTTGACGCCCCTAGGCGATTGCCTGGGTTCGCCTAATGATAAAACCGACCCTGTGGCAACACTTGCTGGTCTCAGACGAGGCGACTGTTCTGCTGTAGTGTTAGTTTTTTGTTTTATCTGTATGCTAACCGGCGGTTTTGTTATTCGATGCCGGTTGTTTTAATTTCATATTTTTTAAAGTTTTAAGTTTTATTTTTTTAAAAGCTTTAAGTCTATCCTTGCAATGTCAAAGAGACGAAACTGCAGTTTTAATGACGATCTCCAGAAAGAATTCAAATTTATTGAAATGGAGAAGCTGTGTAGTGATGGAACTGAAGTGTAAAAATGGACATTACAGCCAACACTGTAATGTCCATTTTTTCGTTGCTCATGGAGACAGAAGTAACATCAACCAACATCTACGTAGCCAGAAACATAAGGATGCTAAAAAGACTCTGGTTTCAGTTAAAACACATCCGCTCGTTTAGGGTTGTACGTGATGGTGATAGCGAAAACGATAAAATTGCAGCAAATGAAGCTCTTGTTGCTTATCATACTATGGGTCACGGCCAAAGTTCATGCGGAAATGACTGCTTGTCGACATCGATAAGTAAAATTTATGAAACGAAATTTTTTTCAGCACGTACCAAATCAGAAGCAGTAATCATCAACGTTTTATCACCATACATACTGAGTAAAGTAAAACTTTTTTTCAAGAAGACGTTCATATGAACATCTTGAAATCGGTAGCCTAAATCAGATTTCCAGGCATACATATACTTAATTTTGACTGTGTGATGCCTCAATTCCTATGATGTCTATCTTCTGTGTAATGAGATTTTGCATGTTACCATCAAACATAACACAGGAGGATGTAAAATTACTGTAGTCGCTTATCATCATCCTTAAGTCAGACACCAAAACCGGAAATTACTTCTACTTTTCATCAGTAGATGGCAGCACAGTATATCTAAAGAAATAATTCTTAGAGATACTTGCATTGAAAAATTTACATAATTTCAATATCAAGCTCAATTATTGATTTTTCAACCATCACAACCACTTACTTTTTTAAATGGGTAGCAATATGGAGACTCTGTACTGTGTCAAAAATAACACGACATTAGTTTATAATTTGTTATTACTTATAACGGAGTGTTCACTTCTTAGAGCAGTAGTTGTAATATGAAAGTCGTTCTTGTAACAGTTGCATTATTCTCCATGATCACATCGATTTTAGTCTATCTCTCACATCGATCAGCTTTTTCTAGTTACATATTTGATGCTGTCTTGAGGTTTTCTGATTTTTACAATATTCTCCGCATACCCAATACACTATTGCATGCGATTATTAGCAAGGCATTAATTTCAAAGATACTTTTAACAGTCTGAATGGTTCTGCTATTTTATCCTTCACCCAACCCTCCAATTCATCCCATAGATGTTCAATAGGGTTGAGATAGATCAGAGCTCTGTGAAGGTCAGTCATGTTCATGTCCACAAATCATGCAATTACAGCAGCAATATGACACGATGCATTGTCTTGCTGAAAGACAATGCATAGTCAGTTCCATAGAATCACCACAAAGCAGGAAGAATTGCATTGGTCAGTTATCTCTCCGAGTTGAATGTTCGTGGTACCACAAACAGAGGTTCAAGGCCTAACAGTAAAGCTAATCCTCCCCACCGAAAAAAGTTTACAGTGAAAAATTGGCAGAAGCATTTGACTCTCTTCATAATGAAATTTTGTTGTTTAAGAAAATGGATCCTAATGTATACAATATCAAAGTAAACAGAATTATGCAATCTTCAATTGCTGTACAGAAAAATCTATGGAGAAACAATAGACAAAACTCTTTCAACTAAGTTGGGTGGACATGTGTTACATATTTTTAAAGAGGGCCACCCCTGCTATCATCTAACCCTATGACGGTGAGCCTAGACCAACAAGAAGTGCTTCCAGAAAAATACACTTATGTACGTATCTATTGAAGCATCTTAATAATGCTTTGTTGTAATTGTTTGATTTGACGAATCTACTATTGAGTTTCTCTTGCTTCTTTCAATGAATCGTCCAATTATTAAAGTAGACACTTTGGAGAATTCCTTTTGCTCCATGTATTTCCAGCTGTCACTCGTGAATATCTTGTTGTCAGGAAACTTTGCTTACATACACATTTCACCGAACGCTAAGCCTGTATCAGTTAATCGTGCCTTAGGTACGTTCTGAGATACACGTTTTTTGGCAGGACATCTTCATGGCAAATAGGTTTTTCATTAGAAATACTAAATACCGTTAATTTATATATTTTAATTATTCTATAAAAAAAACTAGGTGATTTATGGATTCTCCTATAGAATAACTAAAGTAGTGCTAATCAAGCACTACTTTAGTTATTCAATCGACTACTTCAACCAGCCAAATATTGGCTGGTTGAAGTAGTCGATTATATTACAAAACTAATGGACCACTGCAATAGTATACCTTTACTACTCTCTGTTTGGTGAATTTTAATAGACAATGGAATTTTATTGCAAAAAAAGTGCACAATATATTTGAACCAAACACATCAAGGCTCATCATCTACACTTAATCTACATATTATGTGCTGGAATTTTGAGCTCAAATACAAATGTGTGCAGCCTTGCATTCTCTAAAATCTACTAGAAATTTCGTTGTATTAGAAATTTCATTATTCTCCATTTCATCTCTGTCTCTTCTTTTTGTGGTAGTGTTCTTTATTAAAAAAAAGAATTCATGTTGATTGATTTCAAAAGCTTTGTTTATCGACGAACCTACCTTTGGTGAAGAGTCAAACATTGGTTAATAGGAAATCGTTTTAGTGCACACTAGTGGATTTTTTTCTTCTTTTTTTTAATGTTGGGCCCATATACGAATATTCGAGAGGTTGTATGGTCAACCTATAGTACATTAGCACCTATGGGTTGGGAAAGGAGAAATTTGTTTACATTTGATTTAAAAGCCTGTATGTTGTATTCCTTGGGAAATACATCTGGGGAGACAATTCCACAGTACCACAGTAACAGGGATGAAGGAGGACGAAAAGAAACTTGTTCTGTAGGTTTCAAGGTGTACTGTGAAAGGATGTTGGGCTGAAGCTGTACGTGTTCCAATGGGCTTAGTACAGAGTGGGGAATTATTGATGCTGTTTCAGATGAGCATTTTCCACGGAAATGTTTATAGAATATACAAGTCGCAAAGACCACGCGTGTATGTGAAAGTGGGGGGAGCGAGTTGGTGAGAGATGGATCATTTATCAGTTTAACTGCTGTCCTCTGTATTGAGTCAAGCATTTTGAGGGAACTTTTAGGAGCCCCAATCCAAATGGGAGAACAGTAGTCCATAGCTGGGTGGATTTGTGATTTGTATAAGGTTAACAGCTGTTTAGAGGTGAAGTAGCGTCTTGAGCGAAAGAGAAAACCTAGTTTTTTGGAAGCTGAGGATGCAATGGTTGTGATGTGTTTATGCCAGGAGAGTCTTGATGTATGGTAATTCCGAGAAGAGAAATCTCATCTTGTCTGGGAATTTGAGTGTTATCAAAAACAATGTTGGGGAAATGGTTCTTTTTTGTGAGAAATAAGACAGAACTGGGTTTTACTAGCGTTGAAGTTGACGAGGTTATCTGAGCCCCATTGGAGGATGGCTTGGATATCAGAATCAAGGGCAGTGGTGGTTGATGTTCTGTGGGTCGAAGTGAGTTGTGTAGAGTAGGGTTTGTCAAATGAGAGGGAAGATTGTAATGTGTTGTCGTCTGCAAAACTGTGTATTGGGTTAGAGGTCAACTGAAGTAGGTCATTGATATATAGAAGGAAGAGGGTCGGTAAGATAACTGAATCTTGTGGGATTCCAGCATTAGTTGGATCGTGATAGGATAGGGAGCCATCTACCATCACACATAGTGTTCGTCCAGACAGGAAGCTGGCTATCCACCTGCAGAAGTCCTAAGACAGTTCAAATGATGGGAGTTTGCTTAGTAAGTCTTTGTGCCAGACCCAGTTAAAGGCTTTAGAGATATCAAGTGCAACTACTTGGGATTCGCCGAATTTCTCCATGGCATTTGTCCAGCTGATGGGTGATGTATGAAAGTAGATCTCCTGTTAATCGGTTTCTACGGAATCTGTATTGGTGGTCGCTTAATAGTTGGGTACCTTCGAGGTAGAATAGGAGTTGAGAGTTCGTGGTTTTCTCCATCGCTTTAGATAGGACTGAAGTGAATGAGATAGGGTGGTAGTTAGATGGTAGTGATTTATTACCCTTTTTAGTAATGGGTTGAATGTGGAACAGTTTCCAGGCTTTGGGATATATACCAGTGGAGTAAGGGAGTGTGTACAGGCAGCATAGAATAGGAATCAATTTTGTTGCGCAGACCTTCAGGACAATTGAAGGAATGCAATCAGGGCAAGGAGACTTTTTTATCTAATTTAGACAACAGATTTATATCTTTTTAGCAAAAGGATACAGGGGGCATTGTATGTTGGGCAGTTGAAATGACTGGAGAGCATTTGCCATTGTCAGTTATGTGTGCATTGGAGGCAAAGTGTGAAGCCAGGAGGTGAGCTTTTTCTGTGGGTGATGTTGCAATTGAGCCATCTGGGTATGATAGAGGTGGGAATAGTGTAGGACAAAAGTTACGAGCAATTGCCTTGGCAAGAGACCAAGAGGCATGGCTGCCATTTGGACAGGCTGCAAGCTTCCTGCTTTTTGCCTGTTCAAATTCTGTTTTAGAAGCATTGATAATTTTCTTGCATCTAGATTTTTCATAAACTGGATGAATGATAGTGTCTTATTTCATTTACATGTATGATTATCCTACATCTATGTTCTCAATTTATTTTCAATTTCCAGAGTTGCTCTTTCTACATTAAAATGACTTTGTACCTTTCTTCTGTCATGTACACTTTTCAAAAGTGGCCGTGTATGTTGCATATTTTCTATTATACAATTGGAAAATCCAATACCATCATCAAACTGCAGAATGCCTATTTAATTCCTCTCATGCTATCTCTGCTTCTACAACCAAATAGTAAAATTATATCGAGTATTTCAAGCAATCAACGGTAAGGGTTTAGTGAAATGTGTATGAAATTTGGTGACGCATTTCTTTGTCACTAGCAACGTCCTTTGCAATGTCCTCTCATTACTTATCCTCTTTATCCTTCCTGAAAACACCGCACTTTTTATACTCGATACTGTTTAATAAATTTGCCTTTGATACCTAAGTCTCATTAATGCCTACAATCTGAGGTCTCAAGGTACTGATCGGGTTAGCAAATCTAACCCTTTATTTCTGATACAGATATAAACTACCTGCATGCTTTTATGTATACTATTGTCTGTAGCATTTGTAACGGCTGAATAACTTTGAATAACACAGTTAAATATCTTTCTAGATCTGCAAGTGAATAATTTTTCAAGACTCCTAATACCAAACACATTCGAGTGTGGTCCGTCCCTCTTATACAAATCCATTCTTCCCTCAAACTCAACTCCACATATCCAAAACTCTCATCCATTCCTTCTACACAGCCACCGCGTCGAATCATTTGCCATCATAACCTTTCTTTTTAATTCATTTCTCTCACATCTAGGTAATTTACTTAAGACTTTTATTTTCTCAATCTCCATTCTGACTTTTTCCAAAAAGCATATCCTCTTTCATACTGAACTTATCTCTGGTTAAGTCGTTCGCACCTAGAATTACGATCGCTTTTGATTTGCGTTTCTGTTTTTCAATTGCATGTATCAAAAAAAAAAAAAAAAAAAATCAGCTAACGCCTTTTTATTCCCGTATATACGGGAGTAGGCGAGGCCATTTAGCCCTATCTAACTTTTGGAGACTGAGTGGGCAGTTCAATCTCCACTGGTATCCAATCAGAGACAGATGGCCCAAGGCTATCACTAATTAAGCGGTACGCAGTGAAGAGAGACGGCTCAAATGTGCCGCCATCTCGTGGTGCCTAACCCTAACACAATATATTTAATGTCTGAAATAATGTGGGTTCTACGGTCGATTTTCTTGAGTTTACAGGACGAAAAACCCGAGTTTCCTGGAGGAAAAACCTGCTTGCCCGTGCCAGAGATCGACTAACTCGGGAACCGGTCGAAAAAAGGCTTAGAAAAATTTCCTCTAGTCGCCGACTAGACTCGAAACCAAGACTTCCTTCGTGCGGCCAAGCGCGGTGGTGTGCAAACGCCACATCCACTGAGCTACACAGGCTCATGCATCTATCATATTTTTAATTTTTTCTCCCGGAAAATTTCAATTTATAACCCGCTCAGCAATGGCATTTTTTTATGATAGAGTCGCAATATCAAATAATGTCCTTCTTTTAACAATCAACGTTACTTTACCTGATTTTCGTTAAGTCTAACTTATATGATTCTGTGCTTTGCTGTTTCTCGTTTTGCTGCTTAATTTTGTTATTCTTCCTATCATGCGCCGCATGACTTTCTGTAATTCCCTGGTCGAATAATCTTCTTTAACTTTGCAATTTTGCAAGTTTCTCGTGGTTTTTGTTAGAATCCCGTGTGCGATTTGGGCGCTATTCTAAAGTGCGGTGAATATTGCAATATCTCAATAAAATATTTTGTAAAAACAATGAATACTCTAAAAAACACGAGAATCTACACATTATAAATCGTCAAATATCTTAGGGAAAAACTCAATAAAACAGAAAATTTTACGCTATTTTATATATTGTATACCAATTTAATATTTAAATTTTACACCAATTTTACGAAAGCACTAAACACACCGACCACTCACAGTATAGTCTTGAATTCAATAACAGTAGTTCTTGAATACACAAATATTTCTTAATTTTTTTCTAAAAAAATTGGAGCAAAAATTTGTACAAGTTATTAGGGTAATTAATTGTTAATTGTTAATTACAAATTAAGAAAATCTAATTATTGATATTCTGTGATCATTAGGAAATTTACTAATGATATTATTCTTTTTTATGCGAATACACATGAATTTATTTTAGTGGATAAAGACTGATCCATTTGATAAATTCAATAATACTCCATTGATCACAGCATGACATTTAATGAAGATTTGACTGGGAAAATTATGGTACATTTAGAAGGAGGTGAATTTTTTTTCTATTAACTTGAAAAGAGGATATGGTCCACAACTTAGTAACATCATTCTTGTGTACACGAACTCTGATTCTGCACTTACTAGAATAACTGGCAATAATATCAATTAGAATGATGTATCTGGAGATTTAACTTTATAAGAATCATTATCCAGACAACTTTAAAATTATCTTTATGCCAACATCATTAAAAAGACCTTTTAGAAATTTTGAGGAATTTAAAGAGAGTTGATTGGGATCTCACCTTTGTGCATCAAGATTTATCTGAGATATTTGTAAGGAACAATGCTGAACATATGAAATAAGATATATTATTTGGCAGCATCAAATGTTATCAGAATGTATAAGAAATTATAAAGATAACCCAAAGAATTGAAAGATTTCTCAGGTAAAGGACTTCTCACTTAATGGCTTATGTGTTTTTGCCTTTGCAGAAACCTGAGATATAAAAATCGGTGTTCGCATCAAACTTTATCAGAAGATGCTATTGAAGAAATTTGCGATTCAATTGACTGCAAAGAAGTAGGAAAATTTCACACATTATCCGAAGAATTTATTACTAAATTTAAGAATAAACTTGGCTCGTGTGATACTATTCTAAATCTCAACATATCACATAGATTAATTTATGACAATTATCAAAGATTGATATTAATGCTTTTAGCTAAATTTTGTAAGAACTATTATCTATAGAACATTATTCGTTGTCTGCAACTAAAAGTTCTTTTTCATCAGTTATAGCAATTTTATTGATTATTTTTTTTTAAATAAAAGGAATTCATAGAAATGCTGAATAAACTTGAGAATAATAAATGTTTGCTACGTATGAATTAAGGAGTTAAAATGATGACAAATATATATGCTTATAGAATTTAAAAGAATCAAAAGAAAAATGGACACAGAATGATTGTAAATTTAAATGACTTATAAATGGTAATCTCTGAACAGTGCTTGGAGCGTTTTAACAAGAATAAAACTGATTTTGTGCGTCGATTTTTTACTATGGATGAGACTTGGATACACCATTACACACCAGAATCCAAACAGTATTTAGAACAGAAGTCGGTTGTTCAGCTCCAAAGAAGAAAAAGTCGGTTCCATAAGCAGGAAAAGTCATGGCATCGCTGTTTTGGGATGCTAAGGCATTTTGTTTATTAATTATCTTGAAAAGGTTAAAACAATAATAGGGGAATATTATTTTGATCTTTTAACCAGACTAGACGAAAAAATTCGTGAGAGAAGACCTGGTTTGGAGAAGGAAAAAATCATCTTTCATCAGGACAATGCACCTGCCCACAAAGGTGTTTTGGCATTGGGAAAATTAAGGGACCTGCACTATGAATTGTTGGAAAATCCACCATATTTCCCAAATTTGGCTCCCTGTGATTTCTGTCTCTTTCCAAAACTAAAGCTCTTCCTCGCTGGTCAGCGTTTTTCTTCGAATCAAGAGGTGATGATTGTAGCTATAGAGGGATATTTTGCAGATCTTACTGAGAACCACTACAGGGACAGGATAATGGTGCTGGAGCATCGCTGGAATAAATTTATTAGTCTTAAGGGAGATTATGTTGAAAAATAAAAATAATTTTGAAATTATAAATTTTTTTCATTGTTAGGTCGAGAATTTTTCAGATCGCTCTCGTATATGATATATAAACAAGATAGTTTTTTTATATTTATCCCACAAACGATAGGCAGAAGAACATATAGATGCTGTGTGGGGTGGGGTCAGGTATGCAGTAATCTGTTGAGATCCTCTTCAACTGTTGAAGATTGTAGTCCTTTGGAAATGCTTCATGAAGGAGACTGTTCCACAGAATACAGATGGAAAGAATGAAAGATGAAATCATGTTTGGCACTGAAATCGCAAACAGTAAACTTTACTTACATTTCATTTTTCATATACACAAAGCATTATTGTAGATGCCTATAAATCAAACTTTATATTCTTGAATGCACATATGTGCACATGTATAAAATGCAAATTGTAGTGATGATTAATAAAGTTTGTGTGATTTAAAAATTATTGTTATTATTTATATAACTACTATACGTGTATGTGTATTATAAAGAAATTATGTTTATTGTTATTAGGAGTGTGTAGCTCAGTGGAGGTGGGAAGATGAAAATGTGGGTTGTGGCAAAAGGCATACCATTGGAAGTTTCTGCAATCTCTCACTTTTGTAAAGAACAAGAAACACTTTACCACATGATGATTTATTTATTTTTTTTTTTGTAAAACCGGAAGAAATCTGGATTGTGTTGTGAAACTGACTGCCTCAGATTTCAATAATAAATGAAAATGTACTATTTTGGCTAAATGACAAGATGCTAAATAGGATGCTAATAATCATAATTACGAGGTCATACAGGTGTGACTATATGTATGAAAGAAAAGGCAGAAAAACATCTCCATCAATACCTTTAAGAAGCAATGTGGAACTCCATCCTTTTGATAAAGATGAATGTAGAAGAATTCGATTCTTCAAGAATTCACTTCCCATCATGCTAACCAAGTCAATAATTTACATGTATGAACTGGAGAAACTTTTTATGTTTGTTTGTGGGCCGCGGCCCCCTTGGGGGGGCGTTAGGTTTGTTGAGGGGGCGTGAATTGTGTGTGTGTGTGTGTGTGTGTGTGAGAGAGAGAGAGAGAGAGAGAGAGAGAGAGAGAGAGAGAGAGAGTATCTAAAAAGAATAATCAAAATCAGTTATGAATACAATCAATTTTTGGAAGTGAATTTTGGAACTCGAAATGTATGTATAATTAAAAACAGTATGCCCTAAAATGATTAACAGTTAAATCACTTAACAACATTTATTCTCTTATTGGGAGTAGACAAGACCGTTTTAGCCCTATCTAACTTTTGGAGACTGAGTGGGCAGTTCAATCCCCACTGGTAACCAATAAGAGAGAGCTGATGTAAGACTATCACTAATTTAAGCGGCAATCAGTGAAGGAATGGTTAATAGGTGCCGCCATCTCCTGGTCTCTAACACAATATTTTTAATGTCTGAAATAGTGTGAGTTCTACGGTCGATCGGTCGATTTTCTTGAAATTACGGGACGAAAAACCCGAGTTTCCAGCAGAAAAACTCACTTGATCTCTTAAATGCGCAAGAGATCAAGAAACTCGGGAACAGGTCGAAAAAAGGGATAGAAAATATTTCTCTAGTCCAGCGCTTCCCAAACTGTGGGCCGCGGCCCCCTTGGGGGGACGTTAGGTTTGTTGAGGGGGGCCGTGAAATAATGAAAACAAATATGAAATGTTTTAAGACCAAGTGTGCCATGTCAAATGTGTATGTAAGATGTTAAAAATGTAATATTTGGTTTGATTTTTGCGATATTCGCTGTGTATGTTTTGTATTGAATATAAATACAATAAATATTATAATTATATATGTCTGTATTACGATTTTTTTTTCGATGGGGACCGTGAAACATTTTAATTTCTCCAAGGAGCCTTTACATCCATAAGTTTGGGAAGCACTGCTATCGCACGCGCTTTCTTTTTTTGGAGTGGTTTGGAGCTGAGGAATGCAACATCACTTCCACTGACCTTCACAGGGGCTTAAATATCAGACAACTGTAAAACAAATCATCAAAAAATCAGTTAATGCATTTTATTTCCTTACAGAGAGTAAGTAAGGCCTTTTAACCATATCTAGCTTTTGGGGACTGAGTGGGCAGTTCAATCTCCACCAGTAGCCAATCAGAGATAGCTGTCCATGACTCTCACTAATTATAATCGGCAACCGATGAAGAGAAGGGAAAGAAGTGCTGCCGTCTCTTGGTACTTTAACCTAAGAACAGGATATTTCATTGTCTGAAATAACGTGGGTTCTAAGATCGATTTGAATGAGTTAATGAGACAAAAACGAGTTTCTGGCAGAAAAACCCTGCTTGCCCATATCAGTGATCAACTAACATCCAGAACCAGTTGAAGAGAGGCTTAGAAAAAGTACCTCCAGTTGGCAACTAGACTTGAACTTAAGCAGGGGTGGCTCGAGCATACGCACTGCGGAACTGCAGCACCCCAAATTCTTCTCGATATATAAATATATTTATTAATTTATTTATATTTCCTTATAACATTTAAATTTATCATCAACAATCCTATACAATTCTTTTATTTTGTATAAAAACTAATAAAAATCTATCTTGTAGCACTTAGGAGGGCGAAGGATGCTAGCAGCACTGTGTTTACCACAGTGTCATATAGGTACGCACGCAAGCATATGCACGTCATAGTGATATGTGAGCTATTAGCGTAATGCGGCATTGTCCGTCGCGCAGTTCCGATATTTTTTATATGCAGTTTGCGCCAGTAGTAGAGTGCTCGTGGTGCTTATTACACCGCCTCTTTAATTATTTGTACATTAAAATTAAAGAATTTAATTGTAATGTCCAAAAATTGTAAATCCATTACTTTAGTTACAATTAAAGGAATGGATTTAATTTTTAAGTAATTTTGAACTATGCTAAACTGTATAACTTTATTGATAATAAACAATATTTTTTCATGAAACAAAACAAGAAGAGTATATTTTTTAAAAGTAATTTTGAATTATACTAAAGTATATAATTTTATGGATAATAAACAATATTTCTTCATGTTTAATGTTTTTACAATTTTTACCATAATTTTGATATTTTATCCAAACACATATACACTGTACTTACAGCGAGTTTGTATATTTCAAAAGTTGTAGCATCCCCACGATTTCAAGCCACAAGCCGCCACTGAAGTTAAGCCTATTTTCAAGTGGCCTACCATACAGGATGCAAAGAGGCATTCTAAGTAATTCAACAAATTAACCCTAACAAGGGCGAAGAATAGACAGAATCAGACCAAAAGACATCAAGAAACACTCAACGAACCTATGTCCAGGTATACTAAAACTGTTAAATAAAATCTTCGAATCGGGAGACATACCTGAAGCACTAAAGACTGCATTAATAAACATGGAGAAAGAAACATTATAAGTAATTACAGACCCACCACCACATTGTCTGTAATCAACCAAATAATGGAGCGCATAGTGCATTGGATGACCACTCTCCACATACGTTTAAAAATTTCAAATCATATCCACAACACAATATAGTTTTCAAAAAAATTAGGAATAGCAACACTCCTGGAAGACTTCACAGATCTAATAAACGCTGCACTGGATAAAATCAGAATACTATTAGTCGTTTTCTTTGACCTAACAAAAGCATTTGACACACTAACATACAAAACCATATTAACGAAACTAACGCATATCGGAATCGGAGGTCGCCTACTCCAGTGGTTTAAAGCATACATGAAAAACAGGAAGCACACCATACGTATAGGATCAGCGTACAGCAAAGAGGTTCATGTAACCTGTGGAGTACCGCAAGGAGCCGTCTTGTCTCCCATTCCATTTAACATATACACACACGACATAAGCCATCTTCTCCTAAAAAGTAGAGAAGATTCAAACCCCCAAACCCTACCAATAGAAACTAAATATCTCACTATGTGACATCCGCCCTCCTATGCACAAAGCGCCGATCCTAAAACCACAACCATGATGCTGATTGAAAGATATTGTCCCGACACACACAAAAATACTAATCTATAAACCATTATGTGAAAACATTTTGAGATATACAATCACATCATACGCATTTTGCACAGACTACAGATTTAACAGGTTACAATGTAGCAAAATAAAACGGTAAAACTGATATTCTGGGAACAACCCACACTTATTATTATTATTATTATTATTATTATTATTATTATTATTATTATTATTATTATTATTATTATTATTATAAAAACCTCCATGGAGTCAAAGACTCATCGTGGGAGGTCCACTGTTATACACACAGTTTATCATACTGTGCCTTAAATATATTCACTGTCTATGCACACACCACACTCTCGGGCAAAGCATTCCAATCACTCACCACTCTCCATGCAAAAAACCTGCTCCTCACTCCCTTGCTCACACCCTCCTTATACAGCTTCCAGGAATGACCTCTTGTTCTCCTGCTATCCTCACCCATTCTGTCCAAAACCTCCCCGACGTTAATCTGGTAATAACCACTCAACAACTTATATGTCTCAATCATATCCCCCCTCCTCCTTCTATCCACTAATTTCTGCAAATTGCATTTTGTCAATCTGTCTTCATACTCTACATTCTAGAGACCAGAAACCACCTTAGTCAATCGCCTCTGAACTTTTTCCAACGCAATTTCATCTTTTTGAAAACCAGGTGACCAGATCTGTGCACAGTAATCCATATGTGGCCTGATCAAAGCCTTATACAAAGGAACCATAACATCCTTACTTCTACAAGTCAATGTCCTCCGCATCATTCCCATTATCCGCTGTGTTGTCTTCACTATTTTAGTAACATGTCCCCGAAATTTTAGGTCCTTGTCTACAATCACTCCCAGATCTCTCATTTCCTCTACCTCTTCCAAGATATTCGCACCGACTGTGTACTTTACATCCCATCTCTGCTTCCCAAATTTTAAAACCTTACACTTTGAGACATTGAATTGACATCCCCACTTATTTACCCATTCAGACAGTGTATTCAAGTCCTCTTGCAAAGCTACAGCATCCACACTACTCCTGATAGCTCTGCCCAACTTTGCATCATCTGCAAACAACTGCACATCACCATTCAGACCTCTCCAGATATCATTTACATACAAATTAAACAGCAATGGACCCAAAACAGACCCTTGAGGTACACCACTAGTAACTTTCCTCTTCTGGGATATCGCTCCTCCATAGACAACTCGCTGATACCTATCAGACAACCAATCTCCAATCCAGTGAACCAATCTACTGTTCAGCCCCTTCCGTTCCAATTTAATTACCAGCTTGTCATGTGGCAATTTATCAAACGACTTTGCAAAATCTAAATATAACACTGTATATACAATACCCTTATCCAACGCATTTGTCACTTTATTATAAAAAGTAAGCAGGTTGCTAAAGCATGAATTTCCTTTAGTAAATCCATGCTGGCCACCAAAGAGTATTTTTCTGTTGTCAACCCAATTCTGAACTTTATTCCTAACTAACTTCTCTAATACCTTGACCACAACTCCAGACACACAGACTGGTCTATAATTCAAAGCCTTACTCTTATCACCTCCCTTATGAATTTGAACATTTTACCTTCTTTCCACTCTTTTGGAACTTGACCCAGTGAGAGACTCATGTTGAAAAGATATAAAAAAGCTGTTGTTAACTCTCTGGCACATTCCCTCAAGACACGTGGTGAAATAGCATCAAGTCCCACAGCCTTATTTACATCAAGTCTATTCAATTCCTCATATACCTCCTGTTCACTTACTAACAGTTCCTCCTCCTCTCCTCCCACTACTTTCAAGTTCTGCATGATCTCACATTCGTAAGAGTGAAATACCTCATTAAATATCTCAACTATATCATCCGCAGCGGTTATCATTCCTCCGTTTTCACCAATCAATCCCATTCTACCATAATCATTCTTTCTTCTACTGGCGACATATCAAAAAAACTCCTCAGGATTTTTTTTGGCCGCTTTAGCTAACTGCTGCTCATACTGCATTTTTGCTACCCTTATCAAGCTAGTCACCTTCCTCGCCTGCTCTTTGTACTTCTCATGCAACTGGTTGTTATATATACTCATTTTGTGTTTCTTCCATAATACCTTCTTCTTCCATATTGCATACCTTATCTCTTGATTCATCCATTTTACACCCACTCTGTTTACCCTCTTGACCCTCGGAATACACTCTGATATTGCCTCCACCAAATAGTTCTTGAGTATGGCCCAAGCAGCATTGATATCCTTTCCATCCAGTTCTTCTTTCCAATTTATTATCGCAAACTGTTTCCTGAGCTTTTCGTAATTACCAGTCTTATAATTCCACATACAGTATATCCCTTTCTAACAGACGTCCTCGAATGACTGGTCACCCTGCACGTGATCACCTCGTGGTCACTCTCACCAACTGGTGGAAGATTTGACACCTCATTTATTATAACATCATCTGATGAGATGATCAAATCCAATACTCTTGATCCTCGTGTACCCTCCGTTACGTACTACCTAAGGTAATTATCTTTCAAAAACTCCAAAAATTTATTTTCTTTACCCCCAGATGCAGTCTCTTGCTTCCAATCTATATCACCATAATTAAAGTCGCCCATAATGGTAACTTGTTTCTTGCTAGCTAGGCCAATTTACCAATACATTTCCTTCTCGTTACCCTCCATATTACCAGGTCTATAGCAACACCCAACTAAATATTTCCTCCTGTTAACTTCTACCTCACATCATACGGCCTCAAAACCGTGACCACTATTTGCACCTTGCAATTCCACCTTAGATGGGCACAGCTCATCTGCTACCATTAACAGTACTCCTCCTCCCTTTCTTCCCTGTCTATGGACAGAATACAAAATATTTAAGGTGAAACACTTATGCCACTACACAGTTATGTTAAAAGATTACTTCAGTCCAACCTACAGAGTAACCAGAACAACATATCAGATAACAAGACCACAGTCAACAAACTACATAACATATAAGTACAATAATCACTACAGAAAAGCCACGCGAAACTACTATGTACCTGACATGATAAACAAACTGCCGTTCGACGACAAAAACCTAAGGACCTACAAGGAGCTGAAAAACAGGCGCTGCATAAATATTATGCAAGAATGAAAGTTAGTGAAATTCCTCTCTCAATCAGTCTCTCTCTCTCTCTCTCTCTCTCTCTCTCTCTCTCTCTCTCTCTCTCTCTCTCTCTCTCTCTCTCTCTCTCTCTCTCTCACACACACACACACAAAGAAAAAATCTATAACAAATCCTCTGTCAAAAAAACATCACTACAAGGATGTAATCATACCATACCCAAATCCAATCCCACTTGAAAAAAAGTTAAACCCTGCACAAGAAGTAGTAGTCTTCTAAGCACCTACCTACAAACAATAAAATCAACACCTGGCTTGTGATGGGTAGAGTTAGAAAACCACGAAATCACCGCCATCTCTTATCTTCCTCAGATAAGCTCTAGAAAGCTTCGAGGAAGAAGTTTTCTTTGGGTGGCATCAGAAATGCCACCCAAAGAAACAAGTAAATGTTATAATCGATTTAATAAAAAGGGAATCATTGTAAATTTAAACTAATCATTGTAACTACGTATGTGAAAAAAAGATTTAAAACACATTGTTAATATCATTACCTATACGACTTAAATAAGATATTTTCCTAGGATTCTGTAGAGAAAAAATTATATAGATAGATAGGTAATCGTGCGCTCTATCTTCTGAAATTGAACTATAACTGATTGTAAACTATTACAAAAATCGTTATAACTAATAATAACACACAAATTGTTGTGCTATATGACTTGCGCACTGTACAAAGTATGAGAAAAATTGGAATCTGAATTGAACCATATCTATGAATAACATTTCTGACTAGATGGGTGAAGCATAATTGCTTTTAGTATTCCCCTTTGTCTGTAATGAAAGAACTTTGAATGGAGTGTTTATAAGCTATATGCTCGCTCAATAAGGGCAGTGAAATTAGCTGTGTTCAGCTGAACTTAAGATAGACTTAGGCCTTTTATATTTGTAGCTTTCCGCTTCATAATATTCCAAAGTGTCCTTGATCAACAGTTTTGGGTGGTTGCTTGTCTTAGTAAAGAACTTCTCAGCTAGATCTTGGAGAAGGGAAGAGATGTAAAGGATGTTGACTTCTCTATGGATCTGGGAGTTTCTAATAAACCAAGAGGCATCTAGAATCATCCTCAGGCACTTATTCTGTATTCTCTTTTGTTTTAGAACATTTGTATTCGTGGTGTGGCTCCATGCGGGGGATGCATAAATGATGACCATTCGTATTACCATCTTGTAAATTGTTAATTTTGTTTGTGTATCCAGTTTACTTTGTCTGCTGATCACAGGGTAATGCTGTGCTATGACTTTGGATGTCTTCGAGGTTGTGTCTAATATGATTGCTAAATAGGAGTTTTCTATCAAGAATCACTCCGAGATATTTGACTTCAGTTTGCCATGGGATCTGAACTCCCAAAAGATTAATGTCCTCTATACTATGGATTTTCTTTCTGTAAAGAGTATGGTTGAGCTCTTCTGAGGGCTTACTTGGATCATCCAGTCTGCCAACTGCCTCTTTAAGATATGTATATTGGTTTCAAGTCTTCTGGTTTCCAGTTTTGGGCTCAGAGATCTTGCTATTAACGCAGTACCATCTGAATATAATGCAGTGAATGTTGTTCTCGAGTTCAGAAGGATGTCTGCTACATAGATTGAGAACAGGAGATAGGCCAGAAGAGAGCCGTGAGGTACGCCTGCCAAGACCCTGCGTCTGGACGAAATCGTTTCACCGACCCTGACCTGTATATATATATATCTGTCTTTCAGGTATGAGTGGAGAATTTTTATTAATTTGATTGGCAAGTTAAATTTTATGAGTTTGTAGAGAAGGCCATGATGCTATTCTTTGTCAAACGCCTTCTTTGCATCGATGAAGATGGCAGCTGTATCGAGTTTCCAATTATAGCCTTTTGTAATGATTTCCACTAGCCTGTGTACTTGTTGAGCTCTACTATGTGCTTTGCGGAAGCCAAACTGTTCGTTGGGAAAAATTCCTAACTTATCCGTTTCTGTTTGGAATCTTGTAAGGATCACTTTCTCTGTCACCTTTCCGAGGCAGGACAACAGCTGATAGGTCTGTAGCTTTCGGCTAGGTGAGGTTTTTTTTTCTTGGCTTCTTCAATGGCATGATGGTGGCTGTTTTCCATGCAGTGGGAAAATGCCTGAATCTAAAAATGGCATTGGTAACGTAGACGAGATGAACTGTGGCCGTTCTTGGAAGTAGTTTTTTGATTCGGTTAGTTATGCTATCTGGTCCTGGAGCCTTTTTAATGTTTAGGTGAGTGATGATATTTATCATTTTTGCCAGAGTAATCAGAGTGATATGTTTTGAATTAACAGTGTGCTGTCGTAAAGTTGTCCTAAGATGATGGTGAACCTTGTATATAAGGTTAATATTCAGATTTACATAAGATGGATTGCACTGAGATTCAAGTTTATCTATTAGTGCTTCAGCTTTCTCTTCATGTCTATGAACTATCCCTTTCTTGGTTTATATAGGGGTTATGAGTTGCTTTTTGGTGTGGATGGCTCTTAAGAATTTTCAGACGGAGTGAACTTCAGTATTGAAGTTAGCCAATTTGGTTTCTCATTGATGGTTTCTGTGTTTTTGAAGAGCTTCATGTACTTTTCTGTTTAGGTTGTTCAATAGTGTTTTGTCTTGTGGGACCCTGGTATTGTGGTATCTCTTTCTGGCTCTATTTTTTGCTGTAATTAGATTCATGATTTCCTCTGGGATATGGTTGGTTGGGTGTAAGACAGTGGATTGCCTGACTGATTTTATTGCTTTCTAAATTTGTATGGTTAAATTATTTACTGCTGAGTCTATCTCTTCTTTTTTGCTGATGTTGGCCACTGGGCCAATATAATCTGGAAGAACCTTGGTTAACTTGTCCCATGGTAAGAATGTGTGTGGAGGAGAGAATTTATCTGATAAACCGAGATTAAGCACTATGGGACTGTGGTCACAAGATAATTCGTTAACTGATTCCAATTTGTATTGGTATCTTATATTTTTAAAAATGACGATGTCTAGCACATCCGAGCTAACTGATGGGCTGAAGTGGGTGCTCGGTAGGTCTGGCCACAACAGCAGAGTTGAGCATTGCATAGTTGAATAGTGTGTAGCCTTTGGTCTTAATTGAAGAGCTGTACCAAGCTGTGTTTTGAATTGAGGTCCCCTGCTATTATTACGGAGTCATTTGATCCAAGTGTGGAATCCAGATCTGTTGTCAGTAGAGGAATGCTCGGAGGATTATAAGCAGCATAAATCTTGAGACTACCAACATTGCTGGTATGTGCCTCCACACCTGTCACCTACAGGTTTACGGTATGGGGGGGGTTGGCTATTGTATAATTATTCAGGTAACTCTTAATATATATGGCTGCACCTCCACCTCTTGTGCCAAATCTATCATTTCTCTACATAGTGTATCCACGGATTTTAAGGTTATTAGATGGTTTTAGGTGTGTTTCACCAATCAAGATGTTATCAGCACTGAGACGAGTCACAAATTCTTGAAGTTCCAAGACCTTGTTTATCAACCCATTTGTATTCCATGCTACTATCATGAGTGACTTTGGTTTGAATTTTTTACTCATGACAGATGGCTGTTATAATGGCTTAAAAGCCTTGCAGGAATCTCTTTCTGGAAGATGGTGAAGGGCTTGTCTAGGAAACTTACATTGTGCAGCTTCAGCATATGTTTTGGTCATGGTTGTGGGTCGTGTTCCTTCCTGTGTGGTTGAAGATGAGGTGTTTCGGACTAGGGGACGAATTATTTGGTTGCTTATAGCGTTATAACAAGGAGGAGAAAGATTGACTTTTGCTGACCCTCCATTTTTTGGATTGAAAACGCATCCCTTGTAGTTGGCAGGGTGAGGTCCTCTGCAGTTTGTGCAGCAGGCAGGAGTAGTGCATGGTTTGGTGCAGGTGATGGTCTGGTATCCCATGCTTCACTTCAAGCACCTGTAGGTTGCCTTACATAATTTTGGGCGTGCCCAAACCTTTGGCACCTATGACACTGTCCTACTGATGCTCTCTTTCTGAGCAGCTCGGTTGATATTTTGAGTCCACATGCTACTGTCAGTTCATAGATTTGCTTTTGTGTATTGCTGATTTCCACCAGCACCAAAAGCATTGGTATTTTATCTGACCTGAACATCCTGCTCACTTTAACTGGGGACAGGTCCTGTCTCGAGAGGTAAGTGATCGCATCTTCAGGAGTGATACCTTCGGCAACCCCACAAAGAACCACCTTCAGGTTCTTTTCAATGGGTAAAGTGAAGGTGTGGTATGGGAGATTTGCATTGTCCATAAATTTGGTCATTTGTCTATAATCCATGACTGTAGCAGGTTGAATTCTAACTCCTTCGTCAGAGATTTTGGCCCATGAGAATGTAATGTTTTGTTCCCAGAGGGCTGACGAGACAGGAATCCATTTTTCCTTATCCCTTAAGATGACTGGTACCTTTTCTTTAGGTACATTGAGTGCTTACATCCCTGTTATTTTGGGTTCTTTGGTGTTGATAGAGATTTTCCTCTTCTTTTTGACTTTGGAATTCTGTATTTGTTTCCAAGGTCTGATAGATGCTGTCTTGGGATGTAGCATCTCCTAGATTTGGGGAGTGTACAAAGTCTGATTGCATCTGAGTAATGAGTTCATCACTTATGTCATCCATTTTGTCTTCTGTGACTGCTGAGGGGGGGATGTATCAAAATGCTTAACTTTTCCTGGCCAGTTGTTACTCAGCAGCTTTCCCAGTCTGAGGAATTCCTTGTATACCTCCTCAAATATGGCCCATGACAACAATAAGTGAAAAATGTATAAAGACACAGATAGAGAAAGAATAGAGATTGCTCAGGTGTCCAGAGCAGATTACAAATAATCCCTGTGGACTTTTAAGGGTCCACTAGCAAATCCCATCGACACACACACACAGGTGTCTACTAGCAACAATATATTATAGATAACTACCCTAATATAGGGAAAACGAGTGTCAAGAAACCAATTGGCCAGAGATTGAAGTCCTCCATTCCTATAATACCTTAAATCCAACACTGATGCTCATATCGTGTGGGGCCTTCCAGCCATCAGACCTTTGCATGTTTCAGGGAGACAGGGAGACAGTAAGAATCAAACTATGTTAGTGCCAGTGCAATATGAGATTGCTGAAACACCGTGTATGTAATCTAATCAGGCTCAATCTAAAATAATACGCCTGTTCTAGTCGAAAGTCAAAAGCAGAAATCAAACTCTTTAGTATTATCTGACAATTGACATTTATGTCTTCAGGGATGAAGCAAGATGCTTTTCATATTCCCTGCTATCTCTTGTGGATACAGTGAGGGTAGAATTTATGAGCAGTTTGCTTTCCCTGGATGGACATGGTGATTATGCATCGATTCAGATAGTTAAAATGACTTTTGGTCTTTTATATTTGAACAAATCCGTTGCCTCGTATGCTACAGCTTGCTGAACTAGATCGTTGGGATGTATGAACGCCTTTAGGAAGAAGTTACTTGCTAAAGATTGTAGGAAAGAGAAGATGTAAGGAATATTTGTATTTCGACGAAGTTGATTGTTTCTGACACATCATGAGGCATTCAGAATAATTCGCAAGCATTTGTTCTGTACTCGTATTTTGAGAATGTTAGTATTAGAAGTGTGGCTGCAGGCTGGAGAGGCATAGGTGATTATAAGACGAATCGTCATCTGCTATAGTTGCAATTTGATTCTATTGCTTAGCGTGCTATTTCTATTAATTAGCAGATATACTCAGGAACAGCCACTTATTAAGATCAGCAGAATGACTAGAGCGGACAAAACCCCTATGCCTCTGGTCTTAGTGGAAATCCAAAAAGCCCAAGAGCCACTCCGTAAAACGGCATCTACCCATCAATGCCATAGATGCCAAAAATTTGGCCATGCTCAAAGACTCTGAAAGGCAGAGTACAAATGCCTGAAACGTGCTAAAAACCACCCTATGAACACCTGCACAACGCCAAACCATGAACAACTACCTTGGCTAAATGTGCCAACTGTGGTGGCAATCATCCAGCGAACTACAGCGAACTACTCAGCACCCAAAGAACAGACGGATGGAGACAGCTAAACCGCCCTCTTCCACTAGTAAAAGAACACCTGAGGGCCCCCGCTCCATGGTCCATGGTGGAACTCGGCAGTAATAGTCGGTGACCATCAAAGATAGTGGAAGCCAAAGGCAAACAAGAACATATGGTGATGTGGCCTGCACGAACAAACCAACATCAGAACAAAATCAGCCGACACCACCTATTAATCTGACAGCTGTTATTACAGCCTCTCTAGCTAACATGCATCAAGATTTATGCCTGTCTAACCCTTCAGTAACCTCCACTAAAAGATTCCTATGTGAAACACAGGCCATCCTCACAGCAATCATAAATTAATAAAAACAAACTCATTCCAGCCTCTCTTCAGATCATTGCATGGAATGCAAACGGCCTAAGGAACAAAATTCTGGAGCTACAAGATTTCACCTACAGATACCAACCACATATTATACTAATCAGTGAAACACATTTTAGACCCTCAAACAGCCCCAAAATATGGGGTTATCTCATGTACAGAAATGACAGATCAAACTACAGAGGCGGTGGTACTTCCATCTTCATTAAAAATTATATTAAGCACCATTCTGTGAACAACCCTCTAACCTTGAAATTACAGGTGTGGAAGTTTTCACCAGCTCCGCCTTCAGATTGAAATTCTACTCAGCTTACAATCCACCCTTAAACATTCTACTGCACACTGATCTAAATGCCATTTTAGGAGTTAGAGTACCCATCATTATTGCTGGGGATTTAACTCCAAACACCCTGCTTGGAATTGTAGAACCACCAACAAGAATGGCTGCATCCTTTCCAATTACATAGGATCAAACTATGCAGTTGTGGCTGGACCTACCGAACCAACTCATCTCAGTACGTTTGGCACTGCTGACATCCTGGATATAGCTATCCTGCAAGACATTAAACTTAAATCACTATACGAGCTGTCATCGGATCGCAACCCAATTCTACTACAACTGGGAGAACAAGAATACCTGTCTCCTCCCTCTCACTCATGCATATCGTGGGACAGATTGTCTAAAGCACTAAGGGATCAAATTGGACCTGTCCCTCACATATGCACAGAAGAAGATGTGGAATCTGCAGTTACTAACCTTACCCAACAAATTAAGTCCGCCGTAACGGTTGCCACCTTCTACAAATTGTTGGATTCTGATTATGTAGAAATTAGAATAAATGTTTTTTGATTCAGAATCCAACATGAATTTCCATCACAAGAACTATATTTGTAAATATTATTTAATGTAAATAACATAAATTATAATTGATATCATATAACTGCCTTAATTATATCAAGTTTTTAATTATTTAATCAAAAGAAAGTGTTAATGATAAAGAGGTTCTGTATTAAATATTATTAAGTTATTCTATTTATTGTTATGTCAATATTATAAAAACTTGTATTTGTAATTTAACTACGCACTTATTGAAATGCAAATATTCTATTTATTCTTTTTTTGTGAAAGTTTAACGTTATGTAATAACTGAATGTAGTTGTATAGCCTAATGTAACATTCGCGAGAATGTTTACGTTTATCGGTTGTCATAGAGACGCGTGAAATAAACGAGCGCGAGTGAAGGGAGCGTGGGAAAATAAGAAGGGAAAATATATACGTAGTAGGAGAGTCGGAACGGAATTTTGGAAGTAAAAAGTAGCAAGGGGATAAACTAGAGAAGTAGAAGTAAATAAAAAGTTCTTAGGGTAGGAGTTAAGTGGATAATTTTTATAAGTGAGCAAGGAAGAAACGAATTTTATAGTTAGCTGAAAGTGAAATCAGCAGTAATCATAGAAAGGAAATTAATGCTACAATCGGGTAAAATAAGTAGCCGGACGTTTAAGGAAGAATTCTGAATGAACCCGGCTATTCTAGAATTGTGGCTTATTTCCGATTTGCCTTAAAGGAACCTCACAGCGTTTTAATTGATTTATGAGTGGTAACGACGATAGTTGAAGTACCCTATAATTGAAGTCTAGAATTCTGAAGTGCGTTTGATAGTGCTTTAAGTATAACTGCGGATAAGTTTTGTAAATGTGTTTTTTATTCTTTAAGTGTGATAAGTGAATTCCAGAAGTTTGCTCACAACATAATAGATGTTCTAGGAACCATTTCCGGTAAGGTCTATCATAGTGAATTGTTAACTTTAACTGTGGAAACCCTTTGTGATTGAAAGTTGGAGATAGGAATTGTTTGAAAGATTATTTTCAGCTATTAGATCCTGTAATATTTTAAACTTATAGCATGACTGAGAATTGTGTGAAAACTGACTAGATTGGATATTCTGCTTGTTTAATTTAAGTGTAGAAACTTTGTAAGCCAGAAGCTGAAAATGTGCATGTGAAGATTTAGAAGATTGTGCTAATGTGATTAACTTGACTTAATGTTTGACTGTTTCTGCTATAAAAATTAGAAGTAATATTTATGTATGTGTTATGCAACCTATATTAAATGTTTCATTGTTAATCTAACTATTGTATTTGCCTGAATTTCCTTTTACTGCACCGTTCACAAAAATTCGAATCTTGCGGGAATCCCAAGTGGAAAATAAAATACCTCGGCCAGAATGAATGAAAAGACTGCTAACTAATTTTGAATTGATCCTACTAATTCATATAGACTTATCTAAGGATAGAGTGGCGCAGTATAATAGAAATTTCTCTACCCTTAGATCAGTGATTAATTTGCAATTAGTTTTCCTTTATTTTATGAAAGTGACTTTTAGCAAGATGGCGGATTCGAACGTCAAGAGAACACGTCACGACAAAATCTGTCCCCAAACCTGGTCGTTTGCCCGATAATATGGACCTGATCAGGGCTAGGAAGAGATTTCGTAACACTCGCGCACCTCAGGAGAAAACAGTTATAGATTGAATGGGACAGTGAGAGATGCACTTAAAACTCATAGAAACCAAGTTTGGGATGAAAAGTTAGTCTCTATCTTACCTATTGATATTGATCACTCTATCTGGGGATTACTGGGAAACATCAGAAATAAAAACAGATCCCTCCCCTATAATCTCTAACCAGGGCCTAGTTCACACAGATGTAGACAAGGAAGAAGCCACGAAGGGTCTCGAATCTGTAGTGCACTTGACTATAATCATTAATGCCATCTTAAGGTTTCACTATTTTCCTTCAATCTGGAAACAGCTGATCTAATGCCAATTCATAAACCAGGTAAGGACCCGCACCTGCCCCACAATTTTCATCCAATCAGGGTAAGGTAGCAGAGAAGGTCATCCTCTCTTTGACTTAAGCCTCTGTAAACGAATTAGACATCATTCCTAAAGAGCAGTTCGGCTTTCGGCAGCACCATAGTATAGTACGCCCACAGATTCGAGACCCTTCGACACTTCTGCGCATGTCAACAGGAGGAGAATCCATTCCGATAATAGGGTAATCGGTCCGTATGGTGGGATAAGTTGTTTATTATTACACTTCGGAAAATTAACTTCTCTCTTATGATAATTGTAGTTAACTATGTTGCTTGTATAACAGTTGGAAAATATTACCTATAAAGCACGTGATTTTACGTGTTGGGACCAATTCGTAAGTCCTTCATTTCTTTCTCCTCTTCAGCATGAATCGACTATTCTTGGCAAGACACCAAGCAGAGATCTACAAACTGTGGGTGAACTGTACTACCTTACAAATCCATAGAATTGTAGAATACATCACCACCAGCTTTAACTGGTGCCAGTGCACAGGAGCTGTTTTTCTAGACCTATCCAAAGCATTTGACAAAATATGGCATTTCAGACTGCTACACAAACTTATCTCAGCTGGTATCTCACTAAAATGGTACACCTAGTCCGATTATATCTACAGAATAGATCCATACAAGTCAAAATGGTTCTACCTCATCCCAGCGTCATATCTTGGCTGGAGTGTCACAGGGGTACCTACTGGCTCCATTAATGTTCTCCATATACATGTCAGATATCCCGCACAATCTGATGTCATCCATCATGGCCTTATATGCGGCCATGCCAAAAAAAGCTCAGCCATTCTCTTCACGAAAAGGTCAATATCTCCTGCAGGAGACGTATTCAATACTAAATTACTATTACAGTTCAATGGTAAAATTCCCTGGCAGACAAAAACAAAATACCTCGGTATAATGTTCCACAAAAAGCTAACTTTCAACCCACACATCAAGTCTAAAACAAGGAAAAAGGAGTTTTGGGAACTTATTTGGACGCAGTGCAGAGCCTTAGCTCGCTAAAGTACCATCCACCACTAGTGGGGCCTGCAGGCCGTCAGACCTCGTGCATATTTCATACAGAGGGGGGAGATAGTAGGTCTCGAATTGTGTTAGTTCCAGTGCAATGTGAGCTTCCCGAAAAACCTTATATAAAATTCAACTAGGCAGAGTCTAAAGGAATACGTCCGATTACGTCTAATACCTCTCAAAATTATCTCTTAAATTGTATGTAATTATATTAAATTGCATGCATTATATAAATATTTGTATTATATGTATTACATAAATTTTATGTATAATTAAATTGTATGTATACGTATGCAATTTATTAGACAGATAATAAAGTATTATTTGACATTATAAAAAAATTATTGTCACTTGACACCTCCAAGGACTCCAGGACTCATCAAGGAAGGCCACTCTACTTTACAACTCTCCGTCTCTACCATTTAATCCATCAACTACACATTACCACTCAATTTATTGATATTTATTTTAATAAATCACAGTAATATTGCTGATAATGAATGTTTTTTTCGTTTATGGCTCTAAAATCAGGATCTTGTAATTCAGAGCCTTGGATAACCTTAAATTTTTCGCTCTAAGTTTCACCCTGAATCACTGTGCATGTCACTGAAAACATTGATCGAAGCCGGTCTCTTAGCAACGACCAATCGATAGTATGAGCCGTTCATAAGTACAGTCCACGCATGTTTCACTAGTTACCGTGATATACGCCATTGTGAGATATATGTATATATATATGTCTATATAGAATGTACCCAACATTCGGATGCATTTATGCCTTAATTAAATTTAGTTTTCTTATAAAATTTTAAGTATGCCAAAGAAATGTAGATAAAACATGCCGTATCCATCCAGCGGATTTAATCACTTCTTCCATACACCAGCATGGAGGCTCAAACTAAGGTCTGCGCTCTCCCAATTCTGTGATCTGTTTAGTGAATTCAGCAAGTATATCGCTCCAACTTATTATCATGACCGCTGTGAAAGGTGAGAAATTTTGTAAATTCAAATAATGTTATTTGAATCACAAAATATCAGATGTGTTAACGTGCTATCTCTAAAAAAAAAAAAAAGAATGTATATGTTTATCTATATATAGAAACTTTAAGAGTGTTAAGCTAACACATGGAAAAGCTGAATAATAAAATCCGCTATGTATAAAATATATATTTTCGCACTTAGTGAATGCGTCCTCGATACACCAATGCGCATGCGTGTAATTTTGCAAACGAAATATGCTAATCATGGCGGGTTATGATGTAATTTTTTTTTTTTTTTTTTAAATAATAGTTCTCTTCATTTATGTAGGATGCAACTTTTCTTTCTAATATGAAGCGTGCTTGTTTTTGACTATGTGCACATTAGCGATATTTTTAGACAAACTAAAATCCCAGAATTTTTCTTCTTTCAGTTTTCAAAATGCTACCGGTAATTGAGATGGAAATGTAAGTGAAGACAAATTGACACGAAGATCAGTGGCGTGACTACCATACCGAGAAACCCTAGTGGGGAAAAGAATGGAAAGTGTTTTGGAAGGGGATGAAAATCATGCTGTCTAAGTTATTACAAATCTGCATATAGGATTGTCAATATTTTAGTAACCGTTAGGAGATCTTAAAATATGAAAACGAAAACCATTCGCATAACCAAACAGTACGTCTGTTGACGGAAAGGTTTCTGGAGCGAGTTAAAGCTCTCATGGATGTTATGTATAGTTATATAAGGATGCTCATTGAAAGTTTGTTGCAAAGGGGGACCCGAAATGTCGTAGTTACGCTACTGACAAACATATTTCATGAAAATTTGTTAAACTTGCTTGATATTATTATTATTTGACACCTCCAGGGAATCCAAAGACTCATCGAGCGAGGGCACCTACTCTACAACTATTTGTACACTACTCAATCCACCAACTGACCGCAACTACACCAACGCTATCTATATGGAATAGTGGATTTCTTGTTTAGAAAAAAAAAGTTTTTTTTTTTTAAACAAGGAAATCGTAAAGTTGGAGAAATAAAGGGAAGAATGTTATTCATTAACATTTAAGAGAGGGAAAAGTTACCGTATAAAATTTAATCTGCCCAAATTCTGTTTAAGATTTCATCTTCTTACTTGGCACTTCATGGTACCAAATGGGACTAGCAGTATCCTTGATGTGGTGTTTTTGTGGCACAAAAGAAGCAACGTAACATGCACCCTTTGGTTGGAAATGATCTCGAGTCCAGTATTGTCACAGCATAAGGAATTGTTGTGGGGTTCTTTGCCTTAACTAGTCAATTCTGTGGGTAGGAAGGATGGAGATTTCTCTCCCAGAAATTTCACCCCAACCCAAACAGTAGATGCATACTTGCCACAAAATATAATTAATAGCTAACAACACATATAATGGATGGAATGAGATAGGTAGATTGTAGAGTGTCCCTTGCAACAAGTCCTGGAACACCATGAAGTTGCTGTGTAATAATAATTATGTCTGTGCACCAATATATGAAACTGTATCTTCTATTTAAGCATCCTTCAATTAAATTTAAGTAGTTAAAGTGCATAAGTATAACTCAGTTTCAAATAAACTGCTTACCTTGGTTTTCTTTATTGTCTTGATAATAAAAGTGCTAATAAAATGTTGAAATTTGTTAATATAGTTAGTTTAGTCACTTTTCAAAACATATGTTGTACTTAAAATCATTGAACTAAACAGAAGTATTTAATATACGTACAGAATAACTCAATTTCAAATGAACTTCAGGTTTTTACTATCTGGATATTAAATAAGAAAGTGCTAAAACAAAATGTTTAAATTTGTTAATACAGTATTCCTGATATTTATGGAATAGTAATTTAGGTATATTTGATATATATCAAATGCTACTGACATTCGACTTTCAGAATATTATTAAAATCCTGGACTCTTATTATTATTATTATTATTATTATTTTTATTATTATTATTATTATTCAGGCCTCCAAGGAGTCAAAAGACTCATCGAGGGAGGTCCTAAGACATAAAGTCTGTCAAGACTCATCGAGGGGAGTCTTGACTCCAGCAATCTTTTAGTGGAATTCATACAGTTTCTAAGAGACATTTACATGAAACAACATGCTATAGAGGAGACAAGGGGTTTGAGAGAGTGATGCTATTATCATAATAGCATCAGAAGATGTATCCATAACCAAGATAGACACTCAGCCTCCAATTGGGAGGCATGTCCATGCAATCTTGTTCTGGGAAGTTGCCAAATGTATGGAATTCTCTATCAAGAAAGGGTTTATGTTGAACTATAAAACTGGTATGACAAATTTAGGAGTCGTCATGGTGCAATGGCATGGCTTGAGAAGCTACAAAAAGAATGTCAGGTGCATAGGAAATGGTGAGAGATTGTTTGAAAGAAGCAGTATCAGACTGCGTACCCAAGGTTACGAGGATAAACCACAGTGTCGTAATGATGAAAAACATGGTGAAAAACGAGGGCATGGCATTTGGGTGCAAAACGTAAAAAATAAAAATAAATAAATAGATATAAAAGTCTGCTATTTTATATTGTATTTTTAAATTTTGGCAATATGCCGCTTTAGACACAAATTCTGCAACACACTGCAACTCATTTTGATGGAGTTAATAGTAAGTATTTAACATATTGCATTTAGAAAATTTAACTTGTTACATTTACATTTTTCATAATTTTTGTCATTTTTAGGTTGGGGGGCGCAAGTTAGACACTTGGGTTTGATTAGGGGGGGGGGGGGGAGTTAGACACTTGCCACATGCGCTTCATACCTGCATTACTGTACTGATAAACCAAGTGGGAATTAAGTGGATGACTAGAGATATAAAGCAAGAGCTGAAGAAAAAAAAAAAAAACTGTGGAAGAAATATAAAGAAAACGGTGATCAGCATACTCACGAGAAGTACAAAGTGCAAATAAGAAGGATGACTAATTTGGTAGAAAAAGCCAAATCAGATCATGAGAGTAAATTAGCTAAGCGGGCCAAACTAAATCTGAAAGAGTTTTCTTCGTAATGTATCAAGTAAGAGAAAACATGACTATGGTGCGATGACTTTAAACATGGTAGGAAGGTGACAGAGGCAAAAGAAATAGTTGAATTACTGAGTAATCATTTTGCAAAGGTGGAGATTTTGCAGTTGCTGATGTGAAAGAGAGACAGAATTGAGGTAAATGAAGAGGAGGTGTTCAGCATATTGAAAAATGTGAATGTGAACACAGCAGTGAGATTGGATGGCATATCAGCCTGTGTACTGTGTGAATATGTAAGAGAATTGGCATTGGCTGTGATGAAGTTATTCATTCTAAGTCTCAACTCTGGCAGGGTTCCAAAAGAGTGGAAAGAGGGTAATATCCATTGCATCTATTGCATAAAGGTTGGAGCAAATAGGGCTACCGCTACCAAGACAGAGGTAGCAAACTACTGAACAGTTAATATAATCAGGAATGATTGCTAAAGTATTGAAAAAGTTGGTTAAAGGTAAAATCCAACATTGGGTAGATAGGGATGCAATACTGTATAGTGGGTAGCACAACTTCGTAAAAGATAGATTCTGTATTAGTAATTCATTCACATTTTGTAATAAAGTGACAGCAGAATTGGATAAAGGAAATGGATACACCATGATATTGCTGGACTTTGCAAAGGCATTTGACAGAATACTACATGGAAAACTTATAAGTTGGAGCAAATAGGAATGAATATGAAGCTAATAGCATAGTTAGAACGGTGGCTGACAGACATCCGAGATTATTATATGGTGGAGTGGAATCTTAGGACAATGAGGATAATCTTAGGAGAAAGGTTGGTCGATTGGTAGAGCCTCTGCTACTAATGGCTCAGTTAAGTAAGTTTGAGCGCGGTTAGTAGTTGGAAGGTGGGGGGGGGCAATCATTCGATGCTGTTGGCACACTCTCCCTCGATAAGTCTTTGGACTCCCTGGAGGTGTCAAATAATAATAATAATAATAATTGAGGTAAATGAAGAGGAGGTGTTCAGCATGTTGAAAAATGTGACTGTGAACACAATAGTAGGACTGGATGGCATATCAGCCTGTGTACTGTGTGAATGTGCAAGAGAATGTGCTCAGGGTTCTGTACTAGGGCTACTGCTCTTTAATTTGTATATCAATGATATAGGTCTATCAATGATATTGAATAACTGTTGTAATTGATATGGTATGAAGGTCAGCATTAAAAAGACAAAGACAATGAAAATAGGCAGAATCGTTGAAAATGTCAACTGTGTTGTGTGAATGGAGAACTTGTGGAACAAGTAAAACATTTCAGCTACTTAAGCACAATTTTTAGTGAAGATGGTAAATTAAATAAGAACAGAATCAGACAAATAGACAACAGAATCAACAAAGCTGGCATGGTAGGAAGTCAACTGAATAAATTCATATGGAATAAGAGAGAAATTAGTCAGAACACTAAATTAGCTGTATACAAGACTGGTTTGAAGTTTAAAACTGGTTTAAAGTTCAAACCAGTTTTAACTTATGGATCTGAGAGCTGGGTCAGAAGTAAAACACTTGACCAAAGACTAGAGACCACAGATATGAGAGTCCTGAGAAAGATTAGAGGCGTGAACAGATGGCATCAATGGCAATATCATATTAAAAACGAGGATAATAGGAAAGAACTTGACATTGTCAGCATCCAGGAATGCGTTAGCAGAGCTAATCTCAGGTGGTATGGTCACTTAAACAGAATGGGTGAGGAAAGATTAGCAAAACAAGTGTTCTCTGCCAAGTTGGCAGGAAAACGACTCAGAGGAAGACCAAGATATAGGTGGATTGATACGGTACAAAGTGCCTTAGACGATAGAAATATAAGATCTGGTAATGTTGGAGTCTTGAAGAGTAACAGACTGATTTGGAGGAAAATTGTAGATAGGAAGTTAGTAATGATGTAAATTTTTCATGTAGTACTATCATATCCTGTACACCCCTTGAGGGTATAAGGCAGGAATTTGATGATGATATAGGGAAAGATTTAAGAGGAAATGTTCAGTTGATTGCTGATGATGCAAAACTGTAGAGAGCAATAGTTAATAAAGGTGATACAGATATCTTGCAGGATAATTTAAATAAATTGGCATTGTGGGCAAAGGATAATGATTCTCATTTTAATTTTGCAAAATATAAGGTTATGCACTTTGGATTGAAAAGGATGCATATGGTGTATCATATTGATGGTACTGGATTGCAGTAAGTTGATGAGGCTAGGTATGTGGGGAGAATGGTAGACAGAGAATTGAAGTTCAGAGGTCAGATTAGTAAAATTGGCTCAAAGGATTACTTGGATATTGAAAAACATGCTAAGAAATAAAGATATGGAAATTATTATTCCTCTTTATAAGGCTATGATTCGGCTGCATCTTGACCTGTGCACAGATTTGGTCACCTGGGTGTCATGAGGACCAGGAGGTGGTAGGGAAGATTGAAGATGCATGACTAAGCTGGTGACAGGTCTCTCCCTATGAGGATTGATTGAAGGTTTGTGGATTACAAAGTTTAGTTGATAGGTAGAAAGGAGAGGACATGATAGAAATTTTTAAGATATTAAAGGGGATTTATAAAATTGATGCAAAGGAAATTTTCAGTATACGAAAAATAGAGAACTAGGAGCCATCTGTGAAGTTGTATAAGAGTGTGGTTAGTAGGGGGTGTGTGGACCAGATTTTTTGCAATGAGTGTGGTGAATGATGAGTGGAATGGATTGCCTGAATTAGTTGAGTTCCCTGACAGTGAATGAGGTTAAGGAGAAGTATGATAGGTTTTGTATGTATAATAGTTAGTTTGGGTCTCCCACAATGAGTCTCTGTACTCCATGGAGATACCGTATAATAATAATAATGATTGTATTATAAGATAGCTGCTAGTAATCTGGTTGAAATTTTGTATACTTAGCTGTAACAGTACGTTTCAGTCTTTGTATAATTTTTTTATGTTTTAATAAGATTTACATTGAGGTTTTTTTTTGTATTTGTTGGTGACTTGATTACCACAGTAATCCATGCAGTTAATGACATCAGTTAATTTATCATGGCAGTTTAAATATATGATTTTGCATAAATATATGATCGACCAACATTTGCCAGCAAAGGTTGGTCAGTTGGTAGAGCCTCCTACTAATGGCTCACGAAAAAAAAGTTAAGCATGTTTGAACGTGATTAGTAGTTGGAAGGGATCAATCGTTCGATGCTGTTGGCACACTCTCCCTCGATGAGTCTTTGGACTCCCTGGAGGTGTCACATAATAATAATGATGATGATGATTTTTTTTTTTTTTTTTTCTGTGTGTGTGAATCTCAGCCATGAAGACATGCTAGTACAGTAGCTGTATCCAGGCTGTTAAAAGAAAGATAATACAAATTCATAATCACCTACAACCACTAAATCTAAAAATAAAATGCAAACTATATTGCATTTTACAATAATAAATAAATTCATAAGTCATGTAAGTGTACAGAAAGTTACATGTGATGTTATAAGATATGGTCTCACCCATAGCTTTATACAGAACCACTGCATACTGATCTCTGCTGGTGACTGTTGTTTTCATTATTGCAGTTGTCTTCACCACCTTTTGAGGTGTTATCTAAGCTTCATCTCCTAGTTGACCACCACCCCAATATCTTTCTGCTTCCACTTACTCTGGTATAGTTTCACTAACTGAATACATTCTGCTTCCTCTTACTTTTGTATAGTTTTACTGACAGAATATTTAATATAGCTAAGTGCAAGTTTTAAACTCCAATTGGATATCAAAGTTTAAGCCTTACACTTAATTATATTAAATCTATACTTCAAGTCCTCATGAAGAGCTGTTGCATCATTACTGTTTCTAATCACCTTCCCCAGCTTTGCATCATTTGCAAGGCTTGAGCTCTATATTTCTTATGCATCTGCTTTCTGCTTCCCCCCTCTCTCGTTCCTGTTTTTTCTTAATACCTTTCTTATAAACTGTTCTTTCTCTGCAGTTCTTGTTTGATTTTCTTAATCATAGATTTCACTCCAAATCTATTTCTCATTCTGAAGTATTCATTTTGCTGTTACCAAATATTTCTTTAACTAACTTTGATGCATACTCATCTCATCATTTTCCTAAAGTTCTTTCATTTTACTGCGTGTTTTACTTTTCAGTATTACTTTTACATGCTTTGTAAAAGTAATGCTGATAAGTAAACACCTGAAGTTACAGTATAGTGAAAAAAAAAAAAAAATTACTGAATAACTACAATATATGTTATGAAGTAAATGGGTTTATTAACAAAGACATATATGTTTATATATGTGATATGTATCCACAACTATTGGTGGAATCTTTGGCAAATAAAGCATTAATGACAGTAAATTACGGGCTTGAAATGGGCACTTTGTTTTTCAAGACAGGTTTCGTAGCATTTGCTAAGGTTCTCTGTCATCTTGGAAAATAAGGGTTTGAACATATAGTGTAATTTTCCTTCGACATACCCCAAATGAAGGCATCAAGTGATGTGAGATCATAAGAACGTGAAGGGTACGAGAATTCTGTGAACTTCGAAATGAGCCTCCTGGGAAAGTGTTCTTAGAAATAGGATATAGAACCATGTGATGTATGATAGGTTGCTTCGTCCTGTTGGAATACCTGTGCATGAAACGGAATGTTTTTTTTGCATGACACATCCTATGCAAATCCTGGGTGAATAGAACCAACATATTCTTAATGTAGCATTCACTATTCAACGTCACGGTTACACCACCCTCTTCGATGAAGTAGGGCCTAATTATGCCATGGTCAGAAACTGCATACAATGCTGCGACCTTCTCACTGTGGTTTCTCTTGGGCAAATTCAGGTCTTGAGAAACCAAGAAACCTATATGTTGGTATGTTTATATGACATACCAACAAGGATGGATCTTCATAGATATTGGCCAGCACGTGTGCACAGTATTCCCTCTATGCAGTGTAATCTGTCGGTGTTAAGCACTGATCCATCTGAATGATGCATGAAGAGGCGGTCAATACAGAGAATCCTTAAGGAGCCTCTGTATTGACCGCCTCGGTATCCCAAGTTTTACCGCTGTTTGATGTTGACTGCATTTCAGAAACTGTAACACTTGCTGCAGCACAGGTCTATGATTCTCATTTGTGTTAACAGTTCATGGTCTACCCGAATGCCCTTTGCATTGCAGAATGCTGCCGGTATGTTTGAACCTCTCAATTAAAGCAATGAAGACACTATTGCTCTGGGCATGCTTACAGAAACGACAAGCAAATTGCTCACAAACATGATGTATGCTTCGACCATTTGCTCTGCCAACTCCGTATGAATGAAAATAATGCTCAACAATAAGTCTTTTCTTCCAACATCAACACAATTGCCACAGCTAAATGTAATGCTGTATACCGTACACATGCTCTTCTATTGATGTGTGTGTGTAGTCAAAAGACATATCTCATAGCACATGTACTAAAAGGGGTGTCGAAGTTCAGTACTTTTTTTTTTTGCTCCATATCATACTTTAGTAAATTTGTGCTATTGGAAAGTTAACGAGTTATGTCTATATATTTATTATATAAATAAACTGAGGCTTTAAATTATAGGTCTGTTTTGTAAAGGATGAATCATATAGAACTGAACCCAAAATTTTATTACTTTTTTATTATTATTATTATTATGTAACATCTCCAGGGAGTCCAAAGACTCGTCGAGGGAGGGTATCTACTTTACAAGTTTCCGTCTCCACCAACTGCAACTAACTTCATCATCTACATCAACGCCATCTACTGCAGACCACATCACTAGTATTTTCACAGACAATCACAAAACATCCATGCCCACAGCAGGATTCAAACCGATGGCCTTTTGGCCTGAGAGCAGATACGCTAACCACTTGGCCAACGAGGCCGGCTGTTTTCATTTTAGATTGCAAACAAATGAATGGAAATAGATTGAAGTTTCAGGAGACTTTATCTTCAATGGCTTAGCATGAAATACAGCAGTTCACAAGTGCTTTGAGATGAATCTGTGCCATCATTTTTCGTGTTAACAGAATTTTTTGGTGCAATTCTATGTGAACTGACCTGTAATCTAGTGTGACAATTAAGATATTGGAGAGGTTGGCAAAGGTTGGTTTGATAAGACTCATTGTAAAGGTCAGCATTAGCTTGTAAAGAAGAGGTAAATTGCATTTTAGCAACTAACTTAAAACATGGCAAATGTACTGATCGGGAGTTGGGGGTAAAGGATATATGGTAATATACCTAGATTTTACAGAGATCTTTAAAAATGACATTTTGCATTTAAACTGAAAGAATGATAGAAGAGTGGATTGGATAGCAAATTGGCTGTCTGATGAGGTATTAGCAAGTTAGGAGGGGGAGAGTGAACGGTGTTTGAATGCATTAATTGTGAATGCTATTGAGTTTGGCTGACAGTTCAATGTTGCTAGTGATCTTAAAAAGGCAAGGATGAGATGCTGCATCTATATTTGGCAAGGATATATTGTGAAAAGCATATGAAATTAGCGATCTAGGGTAATGAAATTAGCGATCTAGGGTGTTTGAATGCATTAATTGTGAGTGCTATTGAGTTTGGCTGACAGTTCAGTGTTGCTAGTGATCTTAAAAAGGCAAGGATGAGATGCTGCATCTACATTTGGCAAGGATATATTGTGAAAAGTATATGAAATTAGCGATCTAGGGTAATGAGAGAAAAAGACCTGAAATTCACAAGCCATGATGTGATAATAGGAGAATAATGCAGTAGATTATGGCAATAATGAGAGGTAATTGATATGTAGGAACAATGAGATCTTGATTCTTATTATACAAGGCTTCAATTCAGGCTAGATATGGACTATCATGCATAGATTTCTTCACCTAATTTTCAAGGTGATGAACTTTTGGAAAGGGACTAATGAAATTAATTAAAGGAGTGTGATATTTCCAGAATGTTAGATATCAGAATAGAGTGAACAAATGTCATCTGAAGGGCCTGGTGGATATGTGGAGGGTTGATATAATTAAAATACAAAGTGGGTGTACAGTTGGTTCCAGGTTAATTCATTCATGTTGAGCACTTGGACAAATTGCATTGTGTTATAATTGCTCATAGAACCGGATGCAGCATGCAGCAAATCATATGTGCTTGTCATGTATATTTATATCTTTATTTATTTTTTTTTTTTAGATGGAGCTATTCTCCTACAGCTGATAGTGCACATATTATTATGCACTTTCAGTTGAATTGTTGTTCTCTTTTTTGTGTTTTCCTATAATTGTGTTGAGAATGGCTATGAAACTAAGCCAAAAATTTTGCAAATAAAGACATTTAAATTGAACTTGATTCCGGTAATAATATTTTGTGATGAATTTATATCTTTATTTTACACACACACGTGTGTGTACACATTATCTACTAATAATTGTCTGGACACTTTAGCAATTTACAATTGATACTAGCAGGTGAACTCTAATATCGGGCATGTCCACCTTTGGCTTTGATCATCTCCTCCACCCTTTGAGAGGATGCTTTCCACCAATGTGCGGCAGACATCAGGTGAAATTTGTCTCCATTTCTTCATCAAAGCAGCACTGAGTTCAGCAGCAGATCAAGAACTTGCTGCTCTGGACCTCAATTGCCACTCCGATTTGTTCCACAGGTGTTTGATAGGGTTGAGGTCAGGACTCTGCACAGGCCATTGCATTCGTTTAACACTCATCTCTTCCTATCATTACATAACAGCTGCAGTTTTGTGGCATAGGGCATTGTCATCTTTATAGTAACAGGTCTGTTCCATAAAAACTCCACAGTGTAGGCAGCATCTGATTATCCAGAATATCAAGGTACCGAGCTGCCTTCATGGAATCACAGACAATGACCAGTGGTCCTCCAAACTAGCTGAATGCACCCCACACCGTTATTCCTCCACCACCAAACTTTACTGTGGGTACAACACACTGTAGTTACAAGCATTCTCCAGGCTGCCTTCCACACCCACACCCTGCAATTAGACTGGAAACAGGTGAACCTTGATTCATCACTCCAGAGTATACCATTTTCTGCTCATCAGTTGTCCAGTTCACATGCTCTTTGCACCATGCCAGACAAGTTTTGATGTTCTATTCTGATTGTTGCCCGTTTTTGCATGCTACCCATTTTAACACCCTCTTGTCCCTATCAGTCATATTCGGTGGCTGCCTTGGGTGTTTTCCTGCACTAGTGATGCCAGAAAGTCTCTGTTTGTTGATCACATCACCAACCATTGATTTTCGATGCTCCAGTTGAGTGGCAATGCCACTTATGGACATGCCACTAATGTGACATCCCACAATGACACCTCTCTTAAAGTCACTGTGTTCAGATCGTGTTGCCATACCACCTGTATTCAACTGCTATGATTAAACACTGCTTCCTGCTATCTGTAAACCAGTTTTTATATTATTAAAAAACCTGGAATGTTTCATAATTTGAAATAACAGGTGTGTCCAGACAATTATTGGTAGATAGTATGTGTGTGTATATATTTTATATACATACATGTGTGTGTGTGTGTACACACACATTATTATTATTTTTTTTTGTTTTTTAAAAATAATATATGATGTTTCAGGAACTTTATAACATAGACTAAATAACTAAAATTTACTTATTTCCAATATTTCACCAAAGTTCAGTTGGTATCTTCAGGGATTAATACACTTGTATCAACACCTGCATGTTTCAGTAAATGAGAGAAGAAATACAGAATGGTCTATAGTCCTAAAACTATACCTCCTGTTGGCTTTGTTTGGATGCTCTTGGGCTGATTGTATGCAGATGAGACTTTCCCATATGAGAGGCAGTTTGATGCAGCAATATTTGTTCAGGTTAGGATGGTTCATGAAGGCTGTGACAAATTCAAGGAAAAGCCTTACAAATTCAAGGAAAAGCATTACAAATTTAAACTTGCTTTGGTGAAATGAGATGGCTTTTTTTTTTTCCATTGATGAAAGGTATCCAGGAGATGGTGTACTGAACACTGAGTGGCCACATCAGTGGAAACAGATGTAGTCTTGGTAATCTGATGTTGACTGTCCTACTTACTTGGCCATTGGTTGCAACTGCAGGGTGCCTAGTAGTGAACCCAGATCAACTTTGGTGAAATATCGGAAATAATAAGTAAATTTTTAGTTTTTATTTAGTCTACATTGTCAATTTCTTGAAACAACATGATAATCAATGTATAAGTCTAAACATCTGGATTACTATAATCCATGGAGATTCACTAGCATGCAAAGCCTACAAATTTGGTGAAATTGAATCTTTCGAGACAATTCAACAGGCTTGCTTTCCTAAAATGTAGGAATAATAGTCATCCCCAATTGTGTAAACTTACAACACTGGTTTCACTCGACCAAGGCCCCTCTATGTGGGGCACCTGTTCGTGGTGGAGGGGACCTCCGAGTGATGGTACTGGCCCTTTTCATTCTTCCTCTTTTTCTTTGCTTTTCTTCCCATATTCTTTGCTTTACTTCTCCTGAGTCTTTTTCACTATCCTTTTTCCAGACCACCATCACTGGGATCCAATGCCCTGTCGCTGTATTTGCTGTGTGGTGCGACCCGTGGACACCTGGAAAGGGGGGGATTCTTGTAGTCTTGCACTACTTTGGCCCCTGCTTCGGCAAGACAGGTGGTCCTGGATGGCCTAGCCAGGATCAATCGGCTAGTGGGCTTGCCTGCAAGGGTCAACGGTGTTGCAGTAAGTCTCTCACCCTATGGTCTGGGGTCGGGATCCTAGACCCGCTGCAGTGCCGGTATAGCGTCCACGGTAGCCCTGGCGTTCCACTCCTGAGTGCAGTCTTTGCTTGCTGGGTAGTGGGCATCCATGTGTGGCTCTGTGGTGGTCGGGGGATCTCTGGCGCCGAATTAAAAATTCCTTAAATATGAATTCTTCATCCTCATATGTTTTAGGGACCCTAACAAAGTCCCAACCAAGTACTGATAATACAGACACAGCATATGGAAACAGAAGTAAGAAACAAAAGATATCAGATACTAACAAAAATGTACCAACCTTTTTAATCATTCATGCGACAGGTGAAAAACCAATTGGGAAAATGTCACCCTTCTTTATCCAAAAAGGTTTAGGACTGACAGGACCTCCCAAAACTGTCAAGAAATTGCGTTCTGGTGATATCCTCATGGAAACAATGTGCAAACAACAATGGGTGGAATACAAATTGCAGTAACACTTCACAGAACAGCACATCCTGATACGCATGGATGGTCGCCTGGTCTCAAGCAAGAAAACATCATCCTTACTTTTGATACACCTAGGCCTCCGACATCTGTAAAAGCAGGGTATCTCAGCTGTCCTGTTAGAATGTACATCCCTAACCCCTGAGATGCTTTAAATGTCAAAGATATGGACATGCCCAAACTGCCTGTTGTGGTTCTACTACCTGTGCTCGATGTGGTAGTAAAGAACATGAAAATAAATATTGCTGTGAAAAAAAAGCTAAATGTGTCAACTGTCAGGGAGATCATCCAGCATACTCGTGCATGTCAGAAATGGAAAGATGAAAAAGAGATACAAAACATAAAAACAGAACAAAACTTAACATATCAGGATGCAAAAAGAAAGCTAGCCACCATTACACCTGTTCTACGATCCTCTTATGCTGAAAAAGTAACAATTAAAAAAGTGCCAACAGCAACTCAAACATGTATGTCTATTCTACCATTTGATAATTTCACAATATCTGAACTTTACGATCGCAAGTGCTTCTCTGTTGAGGGCATTAATCACAAGACCTATAGCCTTACTCCAGAGACAACTTCAAAAATTGTCCCATTTAATGAAAACTCATCTGCCAAAAAAATTATGGTGGAGACCTCACTCAAAGATAAACCACCAGACACTCGCACAGAAAAATTGGATACCTCCATACCCACTGAAAGCAAACTAAGCATACCAACTGACCCTAACACATTTGATGTTTTGAACAATCTACCAGAGGAAGAGATGGGCACTGGCTGTCCATACTTCCCTAAAACAGTGGATAAACATAAATCTGACAAAGGTAAGCCCTCAACCTCTCGAAAACCAGACAAGTCAATAAAATCAAAACAATAGGAAAATTTTTACAATGGAACTGTCGTGGGATCCGCCAGAATATTGACGATATAAAGATGTTGTTTCAGAAACACAAACCTTTCCGTTTCTGTCTACAGGAAACTTACTTAAGACCCAATGAGGACCGTACCTTTTAAGAATTTTACTGTTGTACGTAAGGATAGAACTGGAGATGGTCCTGCTCATGGAGGAGTAGCTATCCTAGTGGACAGTCATACTGCTTTCCATCAGGTCCAACTTAATACTTCTCTGGAAGCGGTAGCGATTCGCTTCTCTGTGGGATTCCTTATTACAGTATGTTCAATTTATTTACCACCAAATGCTGAGTTAAATGAAATTGATCTTGATAACCTTATCTCGCAACTGCCTGAACCCATACTTTTGATGAGTGACTTTAATGGTCACAATACTCTATGGGGTAGTGCCAACACTAATAGACAAGGTCGAATCATTGAAAAAATTCCTGATAATAATAACCTTTCCCTTCTAAATAATAAACTCAATACTTTCTTCCATATGCCTACCCACTCATATTCCGCAATTGATCTTACAATCTGTTCTCCTTCCATTCTTCCACTGCTCATGTGGGATGTTGAAGAGAACATATATTGAAGTGATCACTTTCCTGTTCTTTGTACAATGTCTTCACAGGAACCATGTTCGCTCACACGGATACCTATATGGAAAATGGACCAGGCTGATTGGAACACTTTCACTCATCTTGCAAAATTTAATGCTGATGCCATCAGTCAAACACCTATCAATGAAGCTGTAAAATATATAACAGAATGCATTGTCCAGGCACCAACAACCTCCGTCCCAAAAACATCATCTCGATGTCCAGTCTATCCAAAGCCTTGGTGGAACCCAGAATGTCAGGAAGCCAAAAAAGATCAACACAGAGCATGGAGCATATTTCATAGATACCCAACCACATCGAATTTAATAACTTTTAAGTGTGCTCGAGCCAAAGCACATTTTGTAAGATGTCAGAGTCAAAAACAATCATGGATCCAATTTACTACATCAATTAATCAAATGACCAGTCCAAAAATTGTATGGGATAAAATCCGGAAAATGATAGGCAGATATAGTACACATTGTTTGTCCACCATGGAAGTGTTCTTGCTGATCCCAAAGCTATTGCAGATACTTTGGGAGAAACTTTTGCTAAAATCTCAGCAACAGCTTCATATTCTCCGGAATTTTTAATATTGAAAGAGCAGCAAGAGAAACAAAGGCTTAATTTTTCTACCAACATTCTTCAGCCATATAATCAGCCATTTGTCAAGAAGGAACTAAAAAGGGCTCTCCTACAATCTCACCCTAGTGCAGTAGGACCTGATGATATCCATCATTATGAAATGATAAAACATCTACCATCATCTTCTATGGCTCTTCTTCTCTTATTATACAATAGAATACTTGCAGAGGAAGAGTTTCCAAATTCTTGGCATAAGTCAATTGTTATTGCTATCCCAAAACCAGGAAAAGATCCAACACAAGCAAATAATCATCAACTCATTGCTCTGACCAGCTATCTTTGTAAGATATTAGAGAAAATGGTTAATGCCAGACTTCTCTGGTATTTAGAAAGAAACAGTCTTCTTTCCAATACACAATGTGGTTTCTGTAGACATCGATCAACTTTAGACCATTTAGTTCGGTTAGAAACTTGTATAAGAGATGCATTTCTGAAGCGAGAACATCTTGTCTCTGTTTTTTTTTGACATGGAAAAAGCTTATGACACAACCTGGAGATATGGCATATTAAAAGACCTGTATAACCTAGGTCTCAAAGGACACCTTCCTATATTTATTAAAAACTTTCTGTCCAGGCGAACTTTCCAAGTCAGAGTGGGAAGTACGCTATCTCGATCATATATTCAAGAACAAAGTTTTCCCCAAGGCTCTGTCTTAAGTGTAACCCTTTTTTGCTATTAAAATCAATTCAATCATTGAACAACTTCCTTCCACTGTAGACAATACTCTATATATTGATGACTTCACAATCTACTGTCACTCACGTAACATGAGGGTAATTGAAAGACAACTTCAGCAAGCAATTGATCATGTCTCTCTGTGGGCTCTTAATAATAGGTTTAAGTTTTCAACAGAAAAAAGTGTCTGTGTACACTTCTGTCGAAAATGCACTCATCACCCAGATCCTGAACTAAGAATGGGACCTACTGTTATTTTAGTAACTACAGAAACCAAGGGACTCATTTTTGACAGAAAACTCACATTTCTAGCACACATTCGTCAACTAAGAGAAAAGTGCAAAAGAACTTTGAACCTCCTTCACACTGTATCTTCTACTGGGTGGGGTGCTGATCAAGCTTCATTGCTCCATCTTTATCGTGCACTTATACGTTCGAAGCTGGATTATGGGTCCCAAGTCTATGGTTCGGCAAGACAGAGCAACCTACGATGGTTGGATTCCATCCATCATCAGGGTATACGGATAGCTACTGGTGCCTTTTGCACCTCACCCATTCCAAGTCTCTATGTAGAAGCAAATGAACCAGCTCTATCACTTCAACGGAAACAATTGTCTCTTAATTACACCCTAAAAATAAAATCTCTCCCAGATCATCCAACATGGAATAGTATCTTCTCTCTGCATTGGGAAGCTCAATATCACACACACACACACACATCAAACTGCTATACATCCTTTTGGTATGCATATTAAAGAAACTGTGCAACCTGTTAGTATAAATGTTGACAACATTAGCTACGCTAAACAAAACAGCATTCCTCCATGGCAGGTTTGCACACCATCCTGCAACCTCTCACTTTGTCAGCTACAGAAATCTTATACCCCATCATCCATTTACCTGCAATTGTTTAATGCACACAGAGCACCACATGCTGATTTCTTACCCATCTATACTGATGGTTCAAGAACTAACACCTCTGTTGGCTGTGCTTCTGTGTTTCCTGACATTATTATCTCAAATCAGATCCCACCAGACTGCAGTAATTATACAGCAGAGTTACATGCCATTCGGCTTGCACTTGTGCATATAAAAGAAAACTGCTACCAAAAGTGTATAATTTATACAGACTCATTGAGCTCTTTATAGGCTATCTCTTCTCCTATGTATAATCCTCATCCAGTACTTGATGAAGTGCTACACCTGCTTCACAAAATGAAAATCCTTAATTTTGATGTTCAGTTCTGCTGGATTCTTAGTCACATCGGAATCAAAGGAAATGATGCTGCAGATGCAGCTGCTAAATCAGCCCATTCCTTCTCCACATACTATTTGACAGTCCCATATACAGACTACAGGCAACTTATAAGATCAAAGCTAATTGCTCAGTGGGAGTTAACATGACAAGAAACATCAACAAACAAATTATGTAACATTAAATCTGAAATTAAACACTGGCATTCTAGTCAACGTACAAAGAGAAGGGAGGAGGGTGTCCTTGCTAGGCTCCGCATAAGTCACAGTCACCTTATGCATTCTCATTTACTGAGAACTGATGACCCTCCCATATGTGAAAAATGCAACACACATCTCACTATTCATCATATTCTGGTAGATTGTCAAAAATTTACATGAGAGATGAATGAAATTTTCACCTAGCTAACCAAGCCATATATACTCAGGGAAATGCTAGCAGACTCAGGCAAATTGCATGATGTTTTTAATTTTTTAGAAAGAATTAATTTGTACAAACACATTTGGCCATAAATTTGTTTATATGTAAATACTTTTTTTTTCTTTTTTTTTTTTTGCTTAACTTAACTTTTATACCTATGTATTATTCATTAGGTTAAATCTGACCAATTATGTATTACCATGGGCCTTGATCTTGTATATTTGTATCACCCTGCTGTATTTTGTTAATATGTAAATACCATAATGTTAAACTTAAATTTTATGCATCAATGCTGTATAATAATTCCTTTCTGACTCTTTAAGTATTAGTATAATAATGTTTGTTGTAATCTTACTAGATGTAGACACTGCTTTCCTTCACTTGTTTGTATATACATATGTTAATCTATAGTTATCTATTTATATACTGATGAAACCTCTGCAGTAATTTTGTTTATATGTAGATACTGCATCACTTAACATACATTTTGTGTATGCATCTTATTTACTACTTTATTTTTCGAATAATCATGTAGTGCTGTAGGACATCTTACCTATTTGTGTACTTTCTAGTAATTCTGTTTCTACTGCATTGCTAAATTTAATTTTCATCCATGCATATTGTATAATAATCCCTTTTTGCCTATTTTTGTGCTGCTATAAAGGCATCTGTTATAATTTTACATATATGTAGATACAGCATTCCTTGGCTTAGTGTTTCATATATTATGTATTAACTTATATTGTTAACTATTTTTGCACTACTGTAATAACCTCTGACCTTGTGTGTTGCTGTGCCCTCTGCAACAGTTCTGTTTACCTAGAGATGTTGCTTTATGAAACTAGATTCTTGTACAGACATTGTTAACAATTTTCTGTAAATGCTAATGTTTGTAACCTTTAGTATGGCACAGTATGACCTTTGTAGTTTTTGTGCCAAATAAACTATAAACCAACCAACCAACCAACTCGAAAAAGGTACTTTTCTCACCTAACGTGCCTTTAACGTGGCTTTTCAATGAAAGTCTGGCTTTGGCAAAGGTGCCCAGGGAATGGAAGGAAGGTAAGATAGTGCCATTGCATAAGGGTGGTAACAGACTGGAAGTGTCTAATTATAGGCCAGTCTGTGTGTCATCAGTAGTTGTTAAGATCTTGGAGAAAGTAGTGAGGGACCGTATACAGCATTGGGCAGATGAGGGTAATGTTATCTGTGAGAATCAACATGGATTTGTGAAAGGACGCTCTTGTTTTAGCAATATGCTAGCCTTTTATAATAAAGTTACAAGAACATTAGATGAGGGAAAGGCATATACTGCAATTTTCTTAGACTTGGCGAAGGCATTTGACAGGGTGCCACATGATAAGCTGATATTTAAGTTGCAGCACATGGGTCTGGATGTCAGATTGGTCAACTAAATTCAGGATTGGCTGTCTGATAGGTATCAGAGAGTTGTGTATGGTGGAGCAGTTTCCAGGAGGCAGAGGGTTACAAGTGGGGTCCCACAGGGCTCAGTACTAGGACCTATATTGTTTAACCTTTATATCAATGACATAGCCAGTGGATTGCAGGGGGATATTCAGTTGTTTGCGGATGATGCAAAGCTGGGAAGGATTATTAGTAATAGTGCAGATGTGGTAGCCCTGCAAGAGGATTTAAATAAGCTAGATAGATGGGCAAATGAATGGGGGTATCAGTTTAATGCAGCAAAATGTAAGGTCTTGAGGTTTGGGAAACATCGATTGGATGCTGCATACTCTATGGGAGGAGTTATACTGGAAGAAGTGAGATCTGGGGTTGATGATTGATAGAAACCTGAAGTTTAGGGGACACATTGCAAAGGTGGTGAAGGTAACACAGAGGATTGCTGCTATTATGAGAAGGACACTGACCTGCAGAGATAAGAGGGTTATCATTCCTTTGTATAAGTCTCTGATCAGACCACACTTGGACTATTGTTCTCAGATTTGGTCCCCAGGATTTGAAGGGGATAAATTAACTGTGGAAAGGATACAAAGACGGATGACAAAGATGGTTTCAGGACTGTACAAGGATAGTTATGAGGATCGGCTGAGAGAATGTGGACTGCAGAGTTTGGTGGATAGAAGAAGGAGAGGTGATATGATTGAGACTGTTGAGAGGTGGTTACAGGGTTGACACTGGTGTTCTTTCGCTTGGTTGAACAGCGGGAAGGAGTGATGACAAGAGGCCATCCCTGGAAGTTACGAAAGGAAACTGTGAGCAAGAGGGTAAGGAGTGGTTTCTTTGTGTGGAGGGTGGTTGAGCCGTGGAATGCATTGCCTGATGGAGTGGTGGGAGCGAGAACAGTCAGTGAGTTTAAAGAGTGGTATGATAGACTTTGTGTTTCTCAGGGGGGGACCTCCCCTCGATGAGTCTTGACAGACTTTATGTCTTAGGAAGGACCTCCCTCGATGAGTCTTTTGACTCCTTGGAGGCCTGAATAATAATAATAATAATAATAAGTGAAGCTTCTACCATGCTGACTTCTGGATGCTCCTCTTAGATGTCTTCAACACATCAGCCAAGGAATTTCAAAAAAGTAAAAAGCCAATACATCAAAAAGTTTGCCAACCCAGTGAAAAATTTGTCAAACCATTGAAGACTGCCCAAAAACAATGTGGTTAATATGTCCTCTGCTACCATCAAAGCAGATGTCATCAGCACACCTAGTCATAGCCAAAACTGCCATCATGCCCAGATATGTACCAACTAAAGATTTCATGATCCAAATTGAACACGGATTCTACAACCTTTCCTCCTCCAAGGCCAACAAAATATAAGACTAGACATAGCCAGTGTGCTGTCGCAAGCAAAACCTCCCAAAAGTAACCTGCACAACAGAGAATATACAGCTGTACTAAATCTCATAAATAACAAAAAAAGAATAATAATCTCAAAAGTGGGTAAGGGCAATGCAGCTGTAATTCTAAACCATTCAGATTACAATTTAAAAAAAAAAAACCTTCTTAAAGACCGATCTCCCTACCACCACCTGAACTACGACCCCTACCAATATCTACCAACATGCAGATCACAACCATCCATAGACTCCTAAAAAATATCAGCCTCTGTATCTCAGTCAATATAGATGAAGCTCTTTGGTTGGAAAGACCTGGGTTTGATTCCCGTCAGTGACATGAGGAACCTTTATCTGATCTCTTTTGATGAAAGGTGAGTTAGCCAGTCTCATATGGAGGTAGGGGACTTTTTACAAGGAAACTCAGGTTTTTTATCCCCCAGAACAGGCAAACCGGCCCCGTGAACACATGCAGACACAAGACACGCTGGGAGGCATAAGACTAACCATTTTATCCTCGAGTATGGTTGCAGTTAGTTGGGGGGAGGGGGAACCTCAACACCATAAAAGGTAAAAGAAAAAGGATTGCAAACGAACAAAAAACGTCACATCCTGACTAGCAAACTAAAACCCTATAATTCCCCTCTCCCTTCCTGTTGAATATATGAATTTTCAAAAATTCATAAAGAGGAAGTACTGCTGCATCTGATTGTGGGCAGTAAGTATCATTGGTGCACCCAGGAGGGGGGGGGCAAGGCTTCCTACCCTCAAAAAAAGGAAAAAAACACTAGAAAATTTTCCAAAAATCTTTTCCTAATTAAATTTTTTTTATTTATGTTACGTCATGTCTTCTATTTCTATACTACTTATGAATTAGTGGTCACATAAGGTGGGAATATCCTATAGCTCTCAGGAATCATGGCTGCTGTGAACGCAAGGCGAATAAGGTAGTGCTTGGGCAGACTGAGCGCTTCTTTGTTTGCCCGAGCCGGGCCAGAGGAGATAACGGGTATCATGTATTGGCGATCACTGCAGATGCTCAGTCGTAGGTCGTGTGCAATGCATAGTGTCTGTTCTCAAATCGTCTATTCAACTTGTGTCACCACCAAGATTAAATTCTGAGTGCACCACTGGTAAGTATAGACTCATCTGCCTACAAACTAGTCGAACGTTTAGCCAAAATGCTCTCTCATATTACTGACAATTCCTCTTCATATATCATTTCCCCTTATGTCAAAACTACAAATGTGCAGCAATGATGATTTTGAAGTGGCAAAACAGTATCAACTTATTGTTATCAATATATAACAGTTAAGAAAGTATGTAATTTACTTTCCTGATTTGATTTCCTGACTTAAATTCTGTTTAAAAGTGTAACTGTGTTTTTCTCGAAAGTAGTAAAATGCACATTCAGCTGTTTTGGCATAAAGGGAGATGATATAAGAAACTCAGCCCATTTAAGCTCACTGTACAATACTTCACTCTTCTTAACACAGATCTAATGGTCAGTTTCAAAGTCTTCTCCTTATTCACAAACATCCTACTTAAAGACACTTTTGTTTTAATTGAAAAAGATTTCCTCCTGATATCTCAGCCCTGTTTTGGTTCACTGTGGACTTGGACTGTTTTGTTTGGTAAGAAAAATTCTACACACAGAGGACACAGCTATGGGCTCCTTTCTTCCTCCCCCCAGCAAACGTCTTTATGAAGATATTTGAAAATAATGCCTTAGACTCTTCTTTCCTCAAACCTACTGCTTGGTTTGCTATGTAAAGGATGTGTTTACTGTTTGGCTACATGGCCTAGACTCCTTAAATACTTTCCTTTCCTTTCCCATTTGGACAGCCAACATCTAAGGATCCAATTCATAACAGAAATAGAAAGTAACAATAGTCTGCCCTTCCTTTCCAACCAAATGGATCATTGGCCTTCACTGTCTATAGAAACCCCCCCCCCCACAAGATTTCTGTCATGCCCTACTTCCCCATCTCCCAAACAGTACAGCACTATAAAAATCCTATTAATATTAATTTTCTCCACTAATACTGCATTTACTACAGAACTCAACCATATACATAACATTGTTTTTGCCAAATCCCCCCCCCCCATACACATTAACTTGCAAACATTAACATTAACTTGTATTAACTTGCAAATGTTAATACAAGTGTATTAATCCCCGAATGTGGCAATTTAACTTTGGAAAAAATATTGGAAACAATAATTAAATTTTTAGTTATTTAGTCTGTGCTATAAATTTCCTGAAACATTGTATATGATAATCAGCATATAAAACTAAACACCAAGATTATAAAAATAATGTTTTTTTGCACCGCAAACCAAAAGTAGAAGTTTTATTGCAGCAACACTTAGTACAGTGCAAGCTGTTCAAAAAAAGGATTGATACAGGAAATTTATTCCAGGAATTTTCAAATATCCTCCTAGTCTTTTACTCAAAAAAAAAAAATAAATAAATAATTTATTATATTTTTATCATTTAATATCTCTTTAGTTTTCGAAAATTCAAATGTTTATGCAAACTCTTCATTTTGAAATCTGTTGGTATTGCCAATGACTATTTAATACACAACATATGTCATATATGAATGAAATGAAAGGAATACAGCTATACCTTACATAATGTGATTTCACATAGTGCAGGTTTTTCTATAATGTGGTTTGTAATTAATATAAAATGCTTTACAGTAAATTTATTGTAGTTTTGTCAGAATACAATTATAATATTTATTACATTTTGCGTAAATACAAAATTAAAACAGAATGTGTTACAACAACAACAAAAAAAAAAAAAAACCTTTTTTGCAAATGTTTTGCATTTATAAGTATTCCAAAAAAAGTTCTCAAACATCCTTGTTCATATTTAATACAGTCATATATTTAGCCATAGTGCTGGATTGCAGCAGCAAAGATGTGGCCAGTATGTAAACTTTATGTACACCTTCTTATTATTATTATTACAGTAACCTCCATATAGTCAAACTTTTTGTTGCAGGCATACTCAACTAGCAACTTCTGTCATAATGAACTTTGAAGTTATTTTTACTCCCTGCATTCTCAATGCATTCCTCTCACCAATAAAACTCTCCACATAAAAAATCTACTTCTCACACCCTTTTTTCCCACATCTTTTTCCACATGTAACTTCCAAGGATAGACTTTCATTCTTTCCATCTTAATGTCCACTCTTTTTATAATTCCTTCATGTATTAATCCAGAAGAATCTTTTAGCCAACTTGAAGGTCTCTTTCATATCTCCTCTTTTCCTCCTGTACACAAAACTCTGTAATCCACAATCTCTCAACCACTCTGCATAACCAACACCTCAGAGTCCTGATATCACTTTGGTCAATTAATAAAGAAACAACACGTAAAAACCACAGTAATATCTTTAATTAGTAAACGGACAAATATTTCGTACTAAAATTAATAGTACATCTTCAGTGTCTGTTACAGTAATAGGAATGGAATACAAGCAAAACGTTCAGTGTCTCACCTATTAAAATACTATTGTTACCGCGTGCTAGGAAATAATAGAAAAATAACAAATTTAATCTATTAAAATAAATGTTTTTTTTTACATAAGATAAAAGTCTCCCAGATCTTTGAGAGAGAAGACAGACAGTCATTTCTATTTAAATTCGGTCGGTGTAAGATAGTTTCACAACTTTCTTTGAATAAGCGTTCGTATTTAAATCTGCATCTATGGAGGAGAACAGCTTTATCCCACTGGACACTATGAGTAGAGTCAATATTGTGCTGGGCCAGACCAGACTTCAGAGGTTTGTTATAATCAATATAATATTAATGTTCTTTTATTCTTTTTTCCAAAGAACGGCCAGTTTGTCCAAAATAAGAGACATCACATTCGCAAGGTATTTAGTAAATGCCAGCCAAAGATAGAGAAGACAGTTTATCCTTTGTAGAAGGTAATAAAGAAGAAATTTTGTTGATAGGAATATATGTTGGAATCAATTGATACTTTTTCAGAATTCTGCCTATAGGTTCTGAGATTCCTGGAATGTACGGAATAGGAACTCTGCTGACTGTTGAAGAAGCTGTAGGTATTGGAACATAAGAGTCAAGTATCTGTTGGATTTGATTGGAGTTGTAATCATTTGGTTCCATTAACTTTTTAATGATGGAAAGTTCTTGTTGTAAGATTATTGGGGAAGAGCAAACTTTACGTGCTCTATTAATTAGAGATTTATGAATGCCAACGTGTGGTGCGCAGATTTTTTGTGAATTATCTGCAAGTAAATGTGGGTTTTCGAAAGACGCTTGTAGATAAGGTACCAGAAGACATTCTAGTAAAGAGGATGTCCAAAAATGGTAAAGTACCAGAGTTTTCTTTTTCCATAGTGAATTGGATGCGTGAATGAAGGTTATTTATCCATTGTAGAAAAGTGGAAAGTTCATCTTCAGTGTGTGGCCAAACAGCAAAAACGTCATCGATGTAACGGTACCAAAGAGATGGTTGAGGATGAACGGATGAGAACATAGTATCTTCTAATTGTTTCGAATAGTAGTGTGCCAAAGGTGGAGACAGAGGGCTGTCTAAAGAAGGCTGTCCTGTATGATCTATCATGAATTGCATCGATTCTCCAACTTATCGGATTGCAAAAGTATTATCATGTTCCTTAAGTGCTCTGACTGGTCATTCCAGATCCTATATAAAAAACTCAACAGATTTTCTTGAAAAAATCAAGGATATTAAAATCACAGATTCTGAATTGTTAGTCAGTTTTGACATCATTTCTCTGTTCACCAATATCCCTTTAACCAACACAGTCAACTCTTTATATGAAGATTACCCTCCAGATATCACAAGGATATTCGAATATGTGATCCACTCAGGTTATTTCAGTTGGAAAAACAAAATCTACAAACAAATTGAAGGTACTGCCATGGGTAGAACTCTGTCTCCACCTTTGGCAAACTACTATTTGAAACAATTCGAAGATACTATGTTCTCATCCATTCATCCTCAACCATCTCTTTGGTACCGTTACATCGATGATGTTTTTGCTGTTTGGCCACACACTGAAGATGAACTTTCCACTTTTCTACAATGGATAAATAACCTTCATCCATGCATTCAATTCACTATGGAAAAAGAAAACTCTGGTACTTGACCATTTTTGGACATCCTCTTTACTAGAACGTCTTCTGGTATCTTATTTACAAGCGTCTTTCGAAAACCCACATTTACTGGCAGATACATTCACAAAACGTCTGTGCACCACACGCCTCAAAAATTTGGCATTTTTAAATCTCTAATTCATAGAGCGTGTAAAGTTTGCCCTTCCTCAATAATCTTACAACAAGAACTTTCAATCATTAAAAAGTTAATGGAATCAAATGATTACAACTCCAATCAAATCCAACAGATCCAATACCTACAGCTTCTTCAACAGTCCGCAGAGTTCCTATTCCGTACATTCCAGGAATCTCAGAACCTATAGGCAGAATTCTGAAAAAGTATCAATTGATTTCAACATATATTCCTATCAACAAAATTTCTTCTTTATTACCTTCTACAAAGGATAAACTGTCTTCTCTATCTTTGGCTGGCATTTACTAAATACCTTGCGAATGTGATGTCTCTTATTTTGGACAAACTGGCGTTCTTTGGAAAAAAGAATAAAAGAACATTAATATTATATTGATTATAACAAACCTCTGAAGTCTGGTCTGGCCCAGCACAGTATTGACTCTACTCATAGTGTCCAGTGGGATAAAGCTGTTCTCCTCCATAGATGCAGATTTAAATACGAACGCTTATTCAAAGAAAGTTGTGAAACTATCTTACACCGACCGAATTTAAATAGAAATGACTGTCTGTCTTCTCTCTCAAAGATCTGGGAGACTTTTATCTTATGTAAAAAAACCATTTATCTTAATAGATTAAATTTGTTATTTTTCTATTATTTCCTAGCACGTGGTAACAATTGTATTTTAATAGGTGATCCACTGAATGTTTTGCTTGTATTCCATTCCTATTACTGTAACAGACACTGAAGAGGTACTATTAATTTTAGTACGAAATATTTGTCCTTTTACTAATTAAGGATATTACTGTGGTTTTTGTGTTTCTTTATTAATTAATTTACTATGCCACAGGTTCCTCTTAAAATCAGAATTATCACTTTTTTCATTCATCTTTAGACCCTCTCTAGTGTTTCCACATTATAATCAAACTAGGCAATCAGATTTGAGCACAAAAGTATGTGTAAGTTTTAAAAGAGGAAGTACCGAAAAGTATGTGTGATCAGACCACCTCCTTATTACTACATGTCAATGTCCTTTTTATCATAGCAACAATATGATGTTCTGTCTTTGCAGCATTTGCAATGTGCCCTTGGAACTTTAGTCCACTGTCTACCACTTCCTTAAGTATAGCTACTCCAATACAATATGTATCTTTATACACTGCTTGGAAAGAAGTCAATGGACATTGTTTTGTGAGGAGAAAACAGCCATGGTGCTTACTTACTTTAACAAGATGTAGGATCTTCTTTCCTGTGATTGACTGCTGTAATCCTATAGGGCATGCTTTCCACACATGTACAATAGTGACCAATGGGAATTTTGAACCATTCTTCCTGTAGGCATGTAATGAAGTCCTGTACTGTTGTGCGGTCAGATGTCCGTTGACCTCACCCAATGTTCCAGTTCATCCGAAAGATTTTTAGTAGGGTTATTAGGACTCTGTGGGGGCTAGTCAAGTGTGGGGACTTTCATGTCCACAAACCAATGTACTGTGTCATAAGGCTGCTGCTGCAATTACAGCAGCAGCAGCCTTATGACACAGTACATTGCCTTTCTGAAAGAGACAATGGTCATTTCCTTAGAAATGCCACAAAGTAGGAAGCATTGCATTGTCTAGAACAGTGTTTCTCAAACTTCAGATATCCGTGTACCCCCTTCCTAAATTTTCATTATTACCAAGTACCCCCTTATCAAAATAATAATAATAAATAAATAAAATAAAGTATATTTCATTGTAAATGTCTATTTTATTTGAATTTAGATGTACATGTAAACAAAAAAGTGCCTTATTTTTAATATAACAAAATTGATTCAAAAATATAATTATTTTTTTATCAGTCGCTATCATTTCAGGCTCACAACATACATTCGTATACGAAGATTCACGAGTGATCTCCCGTGAATTCGCAAACTATTTAAATGAAGCAGTTATCACAATTTAAGTAGGAGAATTCGTGCATAATATATAATTTATTGAGAAATATATACGTTTCAAATAATTATTTTTTTCTTAATAATGATTCTATGCATTAATGATGCATAGCCGAAAATTGCCACGTACCCCCTGAAGACCTTTCACTTACCCCCAGGGATACGCATACCACACTTTGAGAAACACTGGTCTAGAATATTCTGATACCTCTCAGAGTTCTTTATTCGTGGCAGTACAAACAGATCCAAGGCCAAACTAGGAAAAATAAGACCATACCATCGCATTGGCACTCTAAATTTCATAGTTGGGGTTACACACTCTGGTAAGAGACATTCACTGGGTATCTACTACACCTATTCATCTGCTTGGTAGAAGGTGTAGCATGATTCGTTACTCCATAACACAGTTTTCCAAGCTTAAACATCAACAAAATACATGCTCTTTGCACCCCCTGAAGATGATGCTGCATGTTGGTTTGGATAATGTGGGGCTTGTGTATTGCGGATCTACATGAAAATCCATGTTGTGAGCCTCAGTTCTGAATGTTTTTGTGCAAATTCATGTTACAGTCATTTCCCAGAATTTTGCATTCAGCATATCAACTGATGAATACCAAATTTACATATTATCCTTTATACCACCTTACTCTCATGTTTGGTGAGTGTGGTCAGTCGTCCACTGGAGGTACCATTTGTTGTTGACTCTGCATTTCCATCTCAGTATGGTATCAGTGATTGGTGAACTGGGATGGCCCAATTTGCCAACATCATATTCCTCCAATTCATACGAGCTACAAACATGTGACTCATTCCATATTATGATGCACTTTGCCCATTGGGTTGTCTGTTGACTTCTGTGTATATGTGTGTGTATGACTTGAAATAAGGTAATATTACTTTTGAGATTTTTCCATGCCATTAAGATGGTTCACAAATACTAGCTGTACATGAAAATTCCACCAAAAGGAATTGAAATTGGAATGCATATATATATACACAATAAATATATATACAATATATATATATATATATATATATATACAGTCATAAGCCTGATAGCCTAGTTTGTAAAAATGTACTTGCTCAATGTGAAGAAACCAAAAGTAGTCAAGTGACTTCTTGCTTGATGTACAACATATCTAAGACACAAAACCCAGCTTTAATATGTTTTGGAAGAGATTTTCTTAGAGCAGAGAGAGCAAGGATTCCTGAAGGTTATGTAGGGAAGTGAGTAATGAAGTGCAGATCAGATTTTTGCTTAGAGATTAGGTGAATTCAATGCATTTGCCTAAGACTGGTGAGCGTAGGAAGTAACAAGGCATGGTTTGATTAGCATTGTATTTCATAGTGAGGCCCTGTTGCTATAAATTTTTTGATTCCGTGGGTGTTTAATAATTATAGTAATAATTAGTTTAATAATTTGTTGGCCAGATGGCTAGCATATCCATTATCCAAGCAATAGGCTGCAGGCATGAAGTTAAATTTCACAACCTGGTGTAAGACAACTTTCCTGCTAATTGGAAGCCTGGAGTGACTGAAAAGGTTCAGTGTTTTGTCCCTAGAACAGGGTTATTGGATTATGTAAAATAAAAAAAATATATAAAATAAATAATGGAAAAATCCTTAGCCCACTCACAATACTGATCTACCATAGGCTCACAACCTTTCGTGGGTGACAGTCATAAAAAAAAAAAAAAATAGGCAGCCCTTGCACTATTTGGTTATAGTTGTGATACTAGTGTATTATTACGATAAAGAGCCAAGAGGCTATTTTTTCAACGGTGTAAATTAAGTTAAGAGGATAATAAATCCCTCGTTATTTTAAAACTGGATACGAAACTCGGAGATCAAAATCTAAGAGTTTCATACCGAAGAACTATCAGCGAGTCCAAGCATAAGTCATCACCTGGGCAGTACAACCCTAGGGCAACTCGTATCAAAGGTGGAGCAAGCTCCATCACTATCCTTAATATTTTCTCATAATGTAAAATACAGCTCCAAGGAGATTAATTTATATGCCTCCGGAAAAATAGCCTCTTGGCTCTTTATCGTAGTAATAATAATATATGGGTACACTGGTCTGGCAATTTGTTAGTAGGGGTATATGTAAGTTCAGTTCACTTAAACCTTGGTATTCCAGGTCTGCCCGCTCACTGATGAGACCTCAATAAAGGTCAAAACCGGTCTGGGTAGTGACCTCTCCTCATAATGTAAAACGGTAATACATCTCCTAGGAGCTGCGTTTTACATTATGAGAAAATATTAAGGCTAGTGACGGAGCTTGCTCCACCTTTGATATGAGTTGCCCTAGTGTTGTACTACCCAGGTGATGACTTGCGCTTGGACTCGCCGATAGTTCTTCGGCATGAAACTCTTAGATTTCGATCTCCGAGTTTCGTATCTGGCTTTAAAATAATGAGGGATTTATTATTCGCTTATACAAGGCTGTTAACTGTGTGTTTTTCTTGTCTCGCTTGCCTGCTTTTGTAGGATAAAAAATCTAGTTTCTAGGAGGAAGCAGTTTTCCACTTCTGTATGAGACTAGGTAATCCATTTTCATTTGAAACTCTTTTATAAAGGTTCTTTGCATCCTAGACAAGATTATAACCAGGGTCTTTCCAAACTAATGGCATTGTCAATAGCAACTGAGCTATGGTGGTTTGGAATTCATTGCAGATCAGAAAAACTGAAGCATGCAAAGTCAGAGAAGTAATATCATTGACATTACTTGAACATTTCACTAATTAAATTAAAATGACTTAATTTGTTAAATCACAAATGCATTAATCACAGGTAATTATTTAAGTACTAAATAATTATATTAAAACAATCATTACTTTCTAGAACTTTAAATATTTGAATATTATGTTCTTTGAAAAGAAATGATATTTAGGTATGCTGAAAAATACGAAATTAAATATTAAATGTTACACTTTTCTCTCCAAAGGTCTGTTCAGATGCTGCTTTATACGATGCACAAACGAGAGTTTATGTTGGTATTTACAGCTTTCTTTGCCTGCTTTGGATTATGCATATTTATTGGGTTGGCTGGTCCACCAATTACAAGTACTGTTACATTCAGAGCATCACAGTTATCTCCAAAATTAAATCATTCCAAAATGGCAGTAAGTGTTCTTTTCTTGAATGTCTTTATTACTAATAGATATATTAAATTTTGAATGAAAGTAAAAATTATAAAATAATTTTAAATATAAATGTAAGCTATTTTTAAATTAATTTTGCAAGTGTGTGCATGCATGTGTGTATTTGCAGCTGAGTTGAATAAAGGGAATGGATATACTTTGATACTGTTGAATGTTGTTAAGGCATTTGATAAGATACTACATGAAAGGCTGCTGAATAAATTGGAGGATATGGAATTGGAATTGCTGATGGACAGGTATCAAAAAGCAGTGTATGTGTTGTGGGTGGGGTGCAAATCTGAGATTTTAGGTGAACAGTAGGGTTACATGAACCATTGTTCAATCTGCACATTAATGATATTGAGAAGACATTTATTCAGTTGTTTGCTGATTACACTGGACAACACAAATTTTGCCTCTGAAATGAAAATAGCAATTCTTTATTAATTTCTGTCTTATTTCTTCACAAAAAAAAGGACCATTTTCCTCCAGTGTTATTTTTGGTAATACTCAAATTTCCAGACAAGATGAGATTTCTCTTCTTGGAATTACCCTGACATCAGGCCTCTCATGGCATAAACATATCACAACCATTGCATTCTCAGCTTCCAAAAAACTAGGATTTCTCTTTCACTCAAGACATTACTTCACCTCTAAACAGCTGTTAACTTTATACAAATCACACATCCAGCTATCAAACACTGCTCTCACATTTGGAGTGGGGCTCCTGAAAGTTCCCTCACAATGCTTGACTCAATACAGAGGAGAGCAATTAAGTTGATAAATGGCTCATCTCTTATCAACTCACTCCCCTCACTTCACATAGATGTTTGGTCTTTGCAATTTGTGTGTTCTATAAATATTTCCATGGCAGATGTTCATCTGAATTAGCATCAATAATTCCCCCCACTTAGTACTAAGCCCATTGGAACACGTACAGCTGCCACTCAACATCCTTTCACAGTACATCTTGAAACCCACAGAACAAGTTTCTTTTCCTCCTCCTTCATCCCCACTATTGCTATACTGTGGAACATTCTTTCCCCTGATGTATTTCCCAATACAGACATTTTAAATCAAATGTAAACAAGTTTCGCCTTTCCCAACCCACTACCCATATACGGTACTAACGTACTATAGGTTGATCAACCAACCTATAGTACATGTATTCCCAACATAAAAAAAAAAATTCTGATGTGCTGAACACAAAAATGACAATAAAATCTGTTAATCGGCTCTTGTTTAGAAGAGACTCAGTCCACCTTGCATACATAGGTATCACTTGGCAACTCCATATTTCACTCTCCTGATTGCAATGTATTGCATCAACCAGTTATGCACAACACTCCAAGGAGCAGTTGCATCATCATTATTGGCTGATGCAGTGCAGTTGAGTTGTCATCGTCTTATGACAGCGACGATGTGTTCATTAGTATGAAGTGAAGTCTCATAGGGTGAGCAAGTATTTGTGTGACTTCCTGTATCATAAGTACTACACAAGCAATCCTTGCAGTGTAAATCCAGCAGTAGTGATGCCTCATACTTGTGTTAATGGTGCAAATGACTTGTGTTTGCAGGGAAAAAATGTTTGCAAGCCAGAAAAAGACCATTACTATGTTAGTAAAAAAAGGCATATCAGGTTTATTTCAGATCTAGGATCGAGGGACCAGTACAAGACCTGGGCCCTACACATATGCTGGTATGTGTGCTAGAAAACTTCCGAAGTGGCTGAAAGGCGATAAAGTGTTGATGCAGTTTGCTTTTCCTATGGTTTTGAGAGAGCCAAGCAATCATGCAAATGACTGCTACTTCTGCATGGTACTGTAAAAAAAAATAATCATAATTTAAAATTATGAATCTTTTTCAATTGTTTTTTCTCTATTAATGTATAATTATTTTTGATTTCATGACATATATGATCGGCAGTTGCATTGTGTCCATTATTGATATTATTATTGTTAAAATTAAATTTAAACCATTTGAAGTTGATGTACTTACTGGTGTTAGATCCTGAATGATGGCTCTATCAAGAATAGAACTGCTCCATTCCAGATTTAACAAGAGAACAATATCAAGCAAAAGCACACTTGTACTCTTGGCAAAAGCAGACATAATATGTGAAGATGCAGATATTAACCTTGCTTAAAAAGGAATTAAAATATAAAAAAAGAGGTTGAATCTTAAATTAAAATGAAATCGAAGAAGGAAATAAATATTAAATTGTACTATGTTTAAGATTATTGTCTAAAATAAATGGAATCTTAATTTGTCAAAAACATCGATGTTAAAATATGCCATGTATAAAGTCGTGTATCATCGTGCGAACGAAAGTTCAAAGGTTGCAGTTTGACCACCAAAGATAACGTAATGAGCGATGAGTAGGCATTAGTGGAAGGTGCAAGAAATTCGTGTTCCCCGAAAAAAGCAATGTGCGTACAGCAAGGAGGTGACGCAACTCGGTGGCAGCAAATGGGAGAGCGTCGTAGACAAGTTTGGAGTGCGGAAAGAGGGCGCTATAATGGGGTTTAAAACGGATTCATGTCGTTGAGAGGAACTCTTTTTTTGTTTCTTTTTACATTTTTCTCCTGGTTCCTGTGGTGTTTCCCGGTCGCGGGTACCCTCCCCGTAGGTCTCCTGCTCGAAGTTCCCAAGCAGATCAGCCTACCTGTTATCCGACAAGACGTGTGAAGACGGCAAAGTGGCAGTGTGTTTCCCATTGCTGAGTGACGCGAATCGAAGAAAATATAGTTTGAGATGATGGCAGTGTTCTAGTTTTAGACCATCGCTGTGGATCTAACTGAAGAAAGCAGCAAAGGATTCCTTTGAAGGTAAAATGTGTTATAAGCGGTGACGCAAAAAGTTCATAAGCCCAGAAGAAACAAGTGGTGAATTTGGGACAAGCATGTGACTCCCACATGGCGGCAATCCATCGTACAGAGGGACAATCTATAATAAAGAACAGACGGAAGGATCAAGAAATCATCTAACAATGTGGTAATGTACAAATCTTTTTTTTTTTTTATGTGTTATCTATTGGTGACGAAGGTGTAAAATGGACAGAGTTTAGAAAAGAAGAAAGAGAGATTTTTGAGACAGTTTCCTGTGTTATGTTAGTCGAATTGAACTGGTAGTCTACGTTCATAAGTTGTCTAGGCCAAGTTAAATGTGTGTGGGTCATTAGTAGCAGTAATCTAGTTTAATTCCGACATCCATGTTTGTGATATAGATGAACATAAGATTCTCATTAGTGTATTTGAATAGCCTGTCTCTTTGATGATTATTACCCTGCTTTGCTTGATTTTTTAGTATTAACTTTGATTTACTTGATTATATGTGTTGTTTAAATTGTAATGTTCTTAGATATATAATAAATGTGTTTTCCTATGTATACCTGAGTTTGTCTGAGTAAGAGATTGAATTTTACCACTCACGAAAATATCGAACCTATGTTTAGAGGGAAAAAAAAAGGGGAATTTAAGATTGTCAAGGCCATGACTGTACACTGAGAACTCAATCTACCTAACTACTTAATCTATATAAGGCATTACATGAATTCTGGGAACGTTTCTTCGGATAAGAATTTCTATCCTAGAGTTCTGACTTGCGCAGCATTAACAAATAAATTTTGTCAGAGCTCGAAGAGAGAAATAGTCCCAGAAAGTCAGTTTATAAGCCAGATCTCAGTAGGCACAAGGAGAACAATAGAGGTAAAATATTTAAGAAAACAACGATGTAACAATGCCACAGCCGATAAGATGTGCTTGATCCAAAGAAATAAAAGAACTGGATCAAATACCGTGAGTAGGTCTTCGGTCTAATACTCACTAATCAGGACATTTGAAAATTTTGATAAAGGAAAAAGGGAGGGAACTTGGAAGTTAATCTTTATATAAGAGTATAAGCCAAGCGTACAAGAATATCTCTTTCATCTAATTCAGATCTGAGGGACCCAGAATTTTTTAAAAGCATAAACCCCCAGCAGATTTTTCCTCAGTTCTCAGGAGAGGACTCTGATCATGTGAGGTCCTTTTTTGACTACATAGAAGAGCTTAGGAAGATTGGGCGATGGAGTGACTTCCAGCTGCTTATTCTGCTTTGCAGTAAGCTAGTTGGAAGAGCAAAGAGTTTCTTTTACTCCTCGCCACTCCTAAAAGAGACTTTGGATTACTGGAGGTTTAGGGAAATCCTCATTTCCCAGTTTTCAAGGGTGAAAGGTGTGGGACCCAGTCTCTGGAAGCTCCAAAAGATAGTGCAAAAGGAAGGAGGTGTGCCTCTGACTTTCACAACAGGCTGCTCTCATTTGCTAGTACTATAAATATGACCGATGAGGAGAAAAATCACTTGGAATGGGCCATATTCCAGCATTATAGAGTTGGCCTAAGGCCAGAACTGAGGGAAACAGCATTCAGGAAGGGGATAACTACTTCGAGGGATCGTTTTGAGGCTGTAAAAGAAAGGGAACAGCTGCTTGGGGATATTTGTCCTGCAGCTGTAGCAAGCCCAGTTAATATGATCAAGGAAAGTACAGATGTGGATAGAAATTCCAACCCAGCAAGGGAGGGAATGGACAGGAAGGAGAAATAAAAGGTGCAGGAAGGTAATGGAAGAAATAAGACTGAGTCAATCTGTAGTGTTGCTGCCTATGAATTTAGCAAAGTTTGCTCCTTGATTAGACAGGAGGTAGAGAAGTTTCAACAGCTGCTTATAGAACGTCTTGACTTAGTGATTAATCAATTGACATTGGAATCTCCCAAGAATCATGAATCTCTTTCCTCCCAAGAAGAGGGGATAACAAAAATAGTTCAGAGTGAGGTAGAAAGATTGCAGCAACCTATGTTAGAAAGGATGGACACAATGATGAGAAAGTTGACTGAGCTGTCTGCCAGGTGTGAAAATAACTCTCCTTTATCCCTGGACGGAGAAAGTAGAAGAGGCTACCGCCGAGAACCTCCTAGGTGCTACAACTGCAACAAGTTGGGGCATATTGCCCGAGACTGCTTTGTATCGCCAGGAAACTCGAGCAAGGTATCAGCCTGAAGAGACTTCCCACTTTTATGCTGGACAACCTGATAGGAATGGACAGCAAGGCAAAGGACGGTTGCCTGACATGGTAGTAAATGGAAGAATTTGCGGGAAGGATCTCAAAGCACTCTTTGAAACCGGTTCCCAAGTTTCCATTATTTCTGAGGAATGTCTCAAGGAACTGGGGGCTTGTGTGAGTGGAAGAATCAAGAGGCTGAGGGAATCCGTCAAACTTTTAGGGATATCCCCCCCCCCACAACTCATGCCACCAAAGCAGTAAGACTAAGAATAGGATTGTCAGCATTTGGCTTGTATGCCTGGCATAACTTCCTAATTCTGCCCAAGAACTCGCTCTCACGAGTAAGATTAATTTTAGGGGAAGGATTTCCTAGGGAAACATGGTTTCTCATGTGATTTTCCAGTAAAAGGATCAGTTTCTCTGGGAAAGAAAATACTAAGGCAACATACCAGAGCCTTAGAGATCAGAGTAAAGGAGACCCCTCTGAAAAGTAGGCCCCAGAACATAGAGAATGTTAAGTTGACAGAGAACAAAGAGAACCACGTGGATTGCACTCAGCCAAATTCAAAAGCGCTTGTCTTATCACATGAGAACCAGAAATCTGATGCCGGAGGTATAGATCAAGTTGAAGGTCACAGAATGAACAACCGGTTAGAGTGAAACAAGGAAAATTCAACAATGAGGTGGTTGAAGATAGCCAAGTCCAATAATAGTAAATCTGAGAAGGCTCACAACAAAATGACAAATGACCCAGATGTTCTCAAGGAAGGCGGGATGTGTCAAGTGTCCACTCAGAAGATGCATTCTGGGCCAGGCGTGAGTCTAATTTGAGAAGATCAAGATGGAAGCGTCATCTTCAGAGAGGAGAGCGAAAACCAGAAGTTGGAAAAATTTTCTAGGGAAAATTTTTTAGGAAACGGAAGAGGCCTTTGTTAGATCTTGAATGATGGCTCTATCAAGAATAGAACTGCTCCATTCCAGATTTAACAAGAGAACAATATCAAGCAAAAGCACACTTGTACTCTTGGCAAAAGCAGACATAATATGTGAAGATGCAGATATTAACCTTGCTTAAAAAGGAATTAAAATATAAAAAAAGAGGTTGAATCTTAAATTAAAATGAAATCGAAGAAGGAAATAAATATTAAATTGTACTGTGTTTAAGATTATTGTCTAAAATAAATGGAATCTTAATTTGTCAAAAACATCAATGTTAAAATATGCCATGTATAAAGTCGTGTATCATCGTGCGAACGAAAGTTCAAAGGTTGCAGTTTGACCACCAAAGATAACGTAATGAGCGATGAGTAGGCATTCGTGGAAGGCACATGAAATTCGTGTTCCCCGAAAAAACAATATGTGCGTACAGTAAGGAGGTGACGTAACTCGGTAGCAGCAAATGGGAGAGCGTCGTCAGAAAGAGGGCGCTATAATGGGGTTTAAAACGGATTCACATCATTGAGAGGAACTCTTTTTTTGTTTCTTTTTACGTTTTTCTCCTGGTTCCTGTGATGTTCCCCGGTTGCGGGTACCCTCCCCGTGGGTCTCCTGCTCAAGGTTCCCGAGTGGATCAGCATGCCTGATATCTGACAAGATGTGTGAAGATGGCAAAGCGGCAGTGTGTTTCCCGTTGCTGAGCGACGCAAATCGAAGAAAATATAGCATGAGATGACGGCAGTGTACTAGTTTTAGACCATCACCGTGGATCTAACTGAAGAAAGCAGCAAAGGATTCCTTTGAAGGTAAATCGTGTTATAAGTGGCGATGCGAAAAGTTCGTAAGCCCAGAAGAAACAAGTGGTGAATTCGGGACAAGCACGTGACTGCCACATGGCGGCAATCCATCGTACAGAGGGACAATCTATAACAAAGAACAGACGGAAGGATCGAGAAATCATCTAACAATGTGGTAATGTACAAATCTTTTTTTTTTTTTTATTTGTTATCTATTGGTGACGAAGGTGTAAATAGGACCGAGTTTAGTAAAGAAGAAAGAGAGATTTTTGAGAGTTTCCTGTGTTATGTTAGTCGAATTGGACTGGTAGTCTACGTTCATAAGTTGCCTAGACCAAGTTAAATGTGTATGGATCATTAGTAGCTGTAATCTAGTTTAATACCGACATCCATGTTTGTGATATAGATGAACATAAGATTCTCATGAGTGTATTTGAATAGCCTGTCTGTTTGATTATTATTACCCTGCTTTGCTTGATTATATGTGTTGTTTAAATTGTAATGTTCTTAGATATATAATAAATGTGTTTTCCTATGTATACCTGAGTTTGTCTGAGTAAGAGATTGAATTTTACCACTCACAAAAATATCGAACCTATGTTTAGAGGAAAAAAAAGGGGAATTTAAGATTGTCAAGGCCATGACTGTACTGAGAACTCAATCTACCTAACTACTTAATCTACATAAGGTATTACTTGAATTCTGGGGAAGTTTCTACGGATAAGAATTTCTATCCTAGAGTTCTAACTGGCACAAGCATTAACAAATAAATTTCGTCAGAGCTCGAAGAGAGAAATGGTCCCAAAAAGTCAGTTTAGAAACCAGATCTCAGTAGGCACAAGGAGACCAATAGAGGTAAAATATTTAAGAAAACAACGACGTAACACTGGATTCTGATCGTTGTGTTACTTTTAATTTTTTTTTTTTTATTATTATAATTTAAAATTGTTAAGTGTTGAGATATTTGTTGTGTTTTGTAAAGACATTCTCTTTTCACTAATATAGCATAAATGGCACAACTGACAGAGTTTATTTAAATAACTGGAACAGCTGGTCACAGTAAATGAAAAATAATAGCAGCACCACCACCTGTTTCGGGAGGCAACACAAGGAAGAAGAAGTGGACAATAGCATATCCGAATATACCATTTGCTCTCCAACCAGTTCTGCACGACAAAGGACTTTCCTGAACCTCTGAAAGAATTTTCCATCAATTCAGAGGATGGAGGCAAACCGATGTCTGGTTCTCCTGAGCTTTTGTTGTCTAATGATGATTCATATATCAGCCACTGTGCATCATCTGCACCACACATTCTCACACAAGAAGAACGGAATGATCTTGTTTGCAATCTGGAGCTGTTCAAGGCCAGAGCGGAGTTATTAGGATCAAGAGTTCTACAATGGAATCTTCTCAAGGAAAATGCCCGAGTGGCTTTGTTTCACACTCATCATGATCAGTTTGTGCCTTAGTTCCAAAAGGAAGATGACCTTATGTTCTGCTATGATATAGAAGGTCTGATGAATGTCTTTTGAATCAAACATGATCCACACGAATGGTGACTATTCATAGACTCGCGTCGAAATTGAGTCTCAAGGTGATGTTGCTTCATAATGGAAACCAGCTTCCATCTGGATATGCTGTCTACATGAAAGAAACCTACAACAACCTAAAATAACTGTTGACTTTCTTCAATACAGCAAGTGCAGCTGGCATCTCTGTGGTGAACTTAAAGGTAGTGTCTGTGTTGAAAGTCTGTAGCTGGGATATACAAAGTACTTTTGTTTTTTGTGAACGGGAAAGTCTAGCAAGAACTTTGCACTATGTGAAGAAAGATCCTGGCCTGCGAGCAAATCTCTGAAGGTCATCGAGAAGAATATGCACCACCCAACACTTGCAGAAATGCACAAAATTCTGCTACTGCCCCTACTCATCAAACTCGGTCTGGTAAAAAACTTCATAAAAGCCATGGACTGGACTGGATCAGCTTTCAAGTACCTGGCTGACAAGTTCCCTCGACTCAGCAAAGCCAAAATTAAAGGGAGTTTTTGTGGGTCCTCAGATTCAAGAGCTCCTCCTTGATGAGATGTTTGACAACCTGCTACAGGGTGATGAGAAAAAAAATCTTGGGATGTATTTCATCTGGTGTCAGCTAACCTCCTTGGAAATGTCAAAGCAGAAAACTGCAAGTAACTGGTTGAGGACTTGTCTCTGTATCACAACTTGGCTGCAATATGTCCTTAAAAATATGCTTGCTCTATTCCTACTTGGATTTCTTCCCCAAGAACTACAGCATGGTTAGTGATGAGCATAGTGAACATTTCCATCAAAAAATTGCAACAATGGAGAAATGATACCAGGGAAAGTGGTCCACTTCCATGTTGTTTGACTACTGTTGGATACTCACTAGAAAGCAACGTCGGATGTAGAAGTGAACATTTACCGGTATATGTGACAATTACATATATTACTCTATTATATAAGAAACTGTTGTGGATCTCTCGCAAACTGTAGCCAATTTTGCATTTTCATCACATGTTTGTGATCAGCACACCTCAAGATCTATAAGAAAACTAAATTAATCTAGGAGTATGATTTTTCTAAAATTTTGTTGTCCAGTGTAATGCAAAGATAAGCAGTGAAATCAGAGATGCTGCTAATATAGAATGATTTTAATATATAATATATAAATGAACTTATAGAATGATTTTAATAGGCCAGAACTGTAGGCAGATGATAATGGCTGTCAACTGTCATTTCAATGTCAGTAACATAAAGTAATGATGCACTTCAAAGTTATGGCACACAGGAAATTGAAGTTCAGAGGTCACATAGCAAAAAATTCAATTACATTTCAAAATCATTGCCAAAACGAACATTGATATATAAGGAAGTAATCTCTTTACAAGGCCTTGATATGACCATACCTTTGAGAGGGCTATATGGTATGTAGTGTCTGAGGATAGCTCCTGACCAGATAAATGATATTTTGAGTAGTAATTGATGAATTTGCATAGTATTTACATAGTATTGTTTACTTTTAGTATTTTAACGTGTCTGGGTGATTTTTGTGTATTTTTCGAGTATTTTAATAGTAAATTGATAGATACGATTATCTGTGCACATGGCTCCCATGAAGAGGAATACAAAGATGGCATCCAGGTCGCCATATTTGTCTGAAAATCTTAACTTAAAAGACTTGATTCAGTGTACCGTTTGCGAAATGTATGCATTGAGGAGAGCGGTTGGAGTCTGGTTAAACAACGATAGTGGAGTGAATGTGTGCAAAAAGTGTAAAGAATGTGAGGATTTAAAGAGTGTTTCAGGTCGTGTGAGTGATATCGTTGTCGAAAGTGAGAATCTAGATAACAGCGATATTCAAGGTATGAATGATGATATTTATGAGGTAGTACCTGATAGCTGTGAGAGTGGCGTTGAAAGAGAGAATGAAGTTAAGTATACAGAACAATTAAATGAATCATCGGAGAATAAAAATGATGACACAATGAGTGAAATAGCACTATTACGTGGAGCGATACATAGAGTAAATCAGCAGCTGGAGCATTGGCAAAAATCTTTAATAAGCGTACCAACTAATAATCGGCAAAAGTATGATAGAAAAAATAAGGGTATGAAAGTGAGTATAAACAAAATGAAAGAGCGTGTGTTGTATGGGAATTCCTTAGTAAGAGGTATGTTAGTTGAGAGTTTTTAACAAAATTGTACCAACCCAGTGCGAACGTAAAGAATGTAAGCGAGTCAAATAGAATGCAAAAGCAGCGGGTGAAAGAATTGTTAGTGGTAGCGGGTACAAATGATTTGAAAGGAAACAAAAAGGCTATGAGTGAGGATGTGAAGGAATTGATTGAGGTAGCAAAAGAAAAGAGTGAGAGAGTTAGGATGGTGAGTCTGTTTCCGCGGTATGACAGTGAAGAGTATAGAAGGAGGGCCATAATTGCTAATGACTTTATGCGTGAATTATGTTTGATGAGAGGTGTGGAATTTGTGGAATGAGTTCGATGGGCGAAAGGAGTTATATAAAATGGATGGTTTACATTTGAATGGATTTGTTCTATGGAGACTTGAAAAGGTGTTGTCGAATGTAGTGGAAATGAATGTACAGAACCAGGGAAACTAGAGTTATTAAGGGGGGGGGGAAATAGATATGCAGATTTTAGGGAGACGGTTGAGTGTGTGAATGTGTGTAATATGCCCAAGCGAGTAGGAATGACCATGAATCAGAATGGGATAGTTAGTATAAGGCATCAAAATAGGGATGGGACAAATCAGCTTCTGCAATTCATGTATACAAATGCCAGAAGTATTAGGAACAAGAGGGAACAATTTTTGGCCTTGGTTGGCACTTCCAGACCACAGGTTATTGTCATTAGTGAAACATGGCTGATAGATGATGACACAGCTAGTGGGATTGAATGTGAGGGGTATGGTGTGTTCAGGAGAGACAGGGAGAATAAAATGGGGGGGAGGTGTGTTATTGATGATAGCGGATGAGCTACGGCCAAGGAGAATAGAAGTGAAACTGCAGGATAGAGAAAAGAGCACATTTGAGGCTATTTGCTGTGAGATTGAAACTAGCAGAACAAAATATACAGTTGAGTGCTGCTATAGACCAGGTGATGGAATAGATGGTGGAGATAGTATGCATAAGCAAATAGAAGAAATGAGTGGAAGGAGGGTACTTATTACGGGAGATTTCAACTATGATTAATTGACATCGATTGGAAGGAGGAGAGGACACATGAGAGAAAGGAATTGAATTTTATGCGGTTATTAAGGGATAACTATCTGCGACAGCATGTAATGGAAAATACTATGGGTCAGAGAGTGCTTGACCTGGTAATTGCATCGGAGAATTTAGCTGTAACGAATATGACCATGTTGCCACCATTTGGTGAGAGTGATCATGGGGTCTTGACTTGGGAGGAGGCTAAAGGTGTGGAATTTACAATTAAGACAGGGTACATGTGGAATTATTGGGCTGGTAAGTATGACAAGCTTAGGAGATTGATTGGTACAGTGCCATGGCATGTACAACTGCAAGCGCTAGAAGTTGACAGTGCATGGGAGGCGGTTAAAAAGTGTTTGCATGAAGCAATGACTGACTGTATACCTAGAGTCCGAATAATAAATCAAGTAGGAGTTAAATGAATGAATAACACCATTAAGCTTGAGCTGCAAAAAAAGAAACAGCTATGGAGGGAATTTAAGGAGAAAGGTGACCGGCAGGCACATGAACTGTATAAAGCCCAGGCCAGAAGGGTAACGAGTGTGGTAAGAAAAGCAAAAAAGATTACGAAAGAACATTGGCCATGCAGGCTAAAGAGAATCCTAAACAATTTTTTTGATATGTTGCAAGTAAAAGAAAAAATGTATATGGCAGAATCATTTTAAAGAATGCCAGTGGTAGAGAGGTAACCGAATCACTGAATTACTGAGCGAGCACTTTGCAAGAGTATATCATCCAGGTGGTGACATTGCAGAAATGAATAAACCAATAGATTATACGGGAATTGTGGTGAATGAGGTGGAGGTGAGTAGTCTGTTGGAAAACTTCAATGTCAATACATCTGTGGGATTGGATGGTATACCAGCGCGTGTCGTACGTGAAGCAGCTAAAAAATTGTCAGTCCCCTTGACCATTATGTTTAATCTGAGTCTCGGGTCTGGGTTAGTCCCGAGGGAGATGGAAAGAGGGGAAAATGGTTCCACTGCATAACAGAAGTTCCAAGGCTACTGTTGTAAATTACACCAATTAGCATATCAGGAATCATTGTCAAGGTCTTGGAAAAACTAGTCAAGAGAAGAATACAGAATTGGATAGATGAAAATGGGATACTCTATGCAACATGGTTTTGTGAAGGGTAGATCATGCCTCAGTAACATGCTCACATTTTATAACACAGTGATGGCTGAACTGGATAAGGGTAATGGGGTTTACAGTGGTTCTACTGGACCTTGCCAAGGCCTTTGATAGGATACCACATGGAACTCTAATCAGTAAACTGGAGTAGATGGGGATACATATAGGGTTAGTGAGATGGATAGGAGGGTGGTTGATGGAGAGATACCAGAGAGTGGTTTATTCAGGAGTGGAGTCCAAAAGACAGCTTGTGACTAGTGGGCCGCAGGGCTCTGTTCTTGGACCACTACTTTTCAATTTGTTCATTAACGATGTAGGAAAGGATCTGAGAGGAAGTGTTCACTTGTTTGCTGATGATGCAAAGTTGGGTAGAGCAATTGTGAGTGCACAGGATGTCAAAATTTTGCAGGATGATTTGGATAGTTTGGAGGACTGGGCTAGGAAAAATGGATGTCAATTTAACGTGCCAAAGTGTAAGGTTATGCATTTTGAAGTGAAAAGATTAGCAGCAGTATATCACATTGGTGGAACCGTACTCCAGGAGATTGATGAGACCAGGGATTTGGGAGTGTTGGTGGATAGTGAGTTGAAGTTTAGGGGGCACATTGCAAAAATGGCTAAATCAGCTCATCAAATCACTTGGTTACTGAAAAATACTTTAACATGCAGAGACAAACAAGTTATTGTTCCTCTATATCGAGCCCTGATAAGACCCCCATCTGGACTACTGTGCCCAGATATGGGTGCCAGGATTTCTTCTTGATGGGGAGGAGGTGGAGAGGATCCAGAGACAAGTGACCAAGATGGTGGCAGGTCTGCGGAATGAACCTTATGAGAATAGATTGAAGATTTGTGGGTTGCAAAAATTGGTTGATAGGCAGAAAAGGGGTGATATGATTGAGACATTCAAATTACTGAAGGGTTTCTATAAGATTAATCCAGAAGATATTTTTGAGAATAGGACTGGTAGTGGGAGGACTAGGGGCCATACATGGAAGCTGGTCAAGAATGTGATTAACAAGGGTGTTAGAGCTAGGTTTTTTACTTGGAGAGTGGTAAATGAGTGGAATAAGCTGCCAGAGTCTGTTGTGGGTGCTATGACTGTGAATGAGTTCAAGGCGAAGTATGATAGATACTGTGTGAATGTTGAATAGCTGTTCTTGACATGATGTTAGGGCCTCCCTCGATGAGTCTGTCGACTCCTTGGAGTTGCCCGAAATAATAATAATAAATACCTGAATTACTGTGTGCAGATTTGGTCGTCTGGGTTCCAAGGGAATAAAGAAGGTGTGGAAAGGGTGCAAAGAAATCCAAAGATGTTGTGGAGACTATGGAATACAGATTATTAGATCAGATTGATAGTATGTTGACTGCAGTTAGAAAGAGGGTGATATGTTAAAGGCATATGCCTATAAACTTCTGAAAGTGTTATTGGATAATTACAGATTTTGGTATATGGAAGTGGAGATAGGAGAAGGGGACATCTGTGGAAATTAAGTTTCTCTATATAGTTAAGAAAGAAGTGAGAGCTAGAATTTTCTCTTGCAGAGCAGTGCATGAGTGAGTGGAACAGCTTCATTCTCTTGTTACTCTTTTGTAAAAGGTAACCAGATTACTAAAACAAGAGTACCCCTTAACAAATCCATGCTGGCCTGCATAAATAATATTACCTTCATCTGCCCAATTCTGTATACAAGTTCTCACCAATTTCTCCACAATCTTAACAACTACACAAGAAATACAGAGGTCTGTAGTTTGATACTTCCATTCTACCAGTGGTACTATCTTATCCCTTCCGCTCTCCAGGAACCCACCCCATTGCACGACTTTCATTTAACAGTGAAGTTAATGCCATTCCCTTAAAGTTCCCGAAGTGTCAGCTCATTCCCTTAAAACATTTGGTAAACTTCCATCTATTCCCTCCCTCCTGCCGTATTGACATTTTAGCATACTCAGTATTCAGAATGCATCCTCTTCACTTCTAACACTCCACCACTTGTTATCATTCTAGGAATAAAGCCTGTAGTACCAAGATGGAACACTGTAATAAAGTGATCGTTAAATAGCTCAACTATATCATCTGCTTTGATCACCTGATTTCGATATCTGACTAGCAAGGTAATCTGTCTGCTCTCATTTTTCTTCCTACTTGCCACATAACTAAAAAAACTCTTGGGATTCTCCTTGGATTATAGTGCCAGTCTCCTCTCATATTCTAATTTTTCTCTCTTTACAATACTAGTCACTTTCCTAAGCCTTACATTGCTCATGCACCTGCTCTTCACCTCTCTTTATGTCTTCCATAATCTCTTTTTCTTCTGCAATTATTCCTTTGATCATCCATTTTTGATGCCAAATTGCTTTATCTTCTTCTTCACTCGAGATGTACAATCTGCCATTGCTATGAACAGTTTTTTCTTAAGTATCTCCCATGCACAAATGAGCCCTCTTCTTTCAAATTCTTTCATCCATTGTATTGCTGCAAGGTGCTTTCTAAGTCTATGATAGTTACCTACCTTATAATGCCACATAACTATCTTCTGTTTTAATAGCTCCACGTGCCTATTATTATCATCAACACACCTGAAGACCTTGGAGATCTGAACAGCAGAGTAGGAAATAAATCCCACAAGGCATACGAAAAAATTTGGAGAAAAGAGCAAAGCCAATAATAATAGTAAGTATTATTATTATTACATGACACCTCCAGAGAGTCCAAAGACTCATCAAAGGAGGGCATCTATTCTAAACTCCGTCTCCACCACTCAATTCACCAACTACGCCGAACCACAACTACACCAATGCCATCTTCTGCCCACCACCTTCACAGACAATCACAAACATCCATGCCCACGGCGGGATTCGAACCCACATCCTTTTGGCTGGAGAGTGGATTTGCTAGCCAACCAGGCCAGCTTCTTTGACATCAGCTCAGAACATGAACTAGTCATTACTAACGCCATGTCTTAACATAAAGATATTGACATGGAGAGAAGACACAAGAAATATGAAAAGCCTTATTGACTACGTCATTGTTGATAGTGATATTATGCTTGTTCAGGATACAAGAGTGTACAGAGGATTTGAAATTGGAAATGACCATTACTTAGTATTAAACAGGATAAAAATGAATATCACATTGAAAAGAACAGTATGTAAGAAAGTTTTAAAGAGAATTAAAGTTAAGTAGCTTTTACAGGTAAATTGCAGCTTGACTATACAAATATTATTGAAGAAAAAATTAAACAAATTGAAAACAAGAACCACACCTTGGAGTCTCAGTGGCAAACTCTAAAAAAGACATTGATTGATTCAGCTAGGGAGGTATGTGGTGAAGTTGATGGAAGGATGGAAAAATAACAACACCATAGTGGACACAAGAAGTTAAGCATTCCTGGAAAAGAAGGAAAGCATACCAAAAGTTCCTAGCAAATAAGTTTTTCAGATGTCCTAAAAGAATACAGAGAAAAAAATGTAAGATAAGCTATGTGTAAAAATAGCTAAACAAAAGTCAAAAATAGCTAAATAAAAGCATATATCCTTACAGACATGTATAATGTTTGCATTATGGGATACTAAGGCAAGTGATGTGAAGTCATTAGCCTCTATATACAAGTAGACCAGTCACGAAGTTACTTCACACACAAATTTTGTTTGCCTACACTTGGATGAAGGATTAAACCAAGAATATAATTTCTTGGCATCTTTAATTTTATAGTATAACCAAGGAAAAAAACTTTCAGCATCTATCTTTAATCTGGAGTAGATGATAATCGACAAGAAATGCTTCAGTGTGGAGTTAGAAAAGTTTTGCAGTAACTACATTGCATAATTCAGAGCGCCTGGTCAGAAGATCGTCTGATTAATTGGAGTAGAGCTCTCATAGTACCCATCTATAAAAAAGGAAATAAAGCTGAATGTGAGAATTACAGAGAAATTTCTCTATTCCACATATGATTTATGCAAGCAGAAAGATTGTGGAAGCGAAACTTGGAAAAGAACAAGCTGGGTTCAGGCAAAATAGAGATTGTCAAGATCACATTTTCACTTTAAGACAAAGAGTTAAGAAAGTTGAGAGTCGTGGAAATATGACAAGGATCGGTTCTGAAAAAAATAAGTGGGATGAACAGATGGCATCAATGTCAGAATCACATTAAAAATGAAAGTATTAAAAAGGAACTTGACATTATTAGCATTCAAGAATATGTCAGTAGAGCTAATCTAAGGTGGTATGCCCGCATAAATAGAATGGGTGAAGAAAGGTTAACAAAACAATTTGATGCCAAGATGGCAGGAAAGAGACCTAGAGGAAGACTAAGGTCTGGGTGGATTGATTCAGTCAGAAGTGCCTTAGAAGCATGAAATGTTAGATATGACAGTATTGGAGTGCTCACAAGTATTAGACTGATTTGGAAGAAAATTGTTGATAGGAGATTAATAATAATGTAAACTTAATCATGTAGTGCTGTCATAGTAACCTTGAACTTGGGGATACATATCAGGAAATTGATGATGATTATCATCAACAGACCTCCATGTAGTGAAGAGACTCTTCGTGTCATGTCCCACTCTCACATGCACAGCTCATCATACCTCGATTTAAATGCATTCACTGTTCCTGCACTCACCACACTCTCGGACATTGCATTCCAATTACCCACCACTCTCCATGCAGAAAATCTACTCCTCACCTCCTTGCTCACATCCATCTTATACAGCATCCAGGATGGTGTCTCGTTCTCCCACATCTCCAGATATTCTATGAAAAATCTCATGCACGTTAATCTGGTAATTGCCCCTTACCAACTTATACATCTCGATCACGTCACCCCTCTTCCTTCTATCCACTAGGCTCTGTAATTTGCATTCTCTCAATCTGTCCACATATTCCACATTCCAGACACCAGAAACCAATTCAGTCAATCATTTCTGAACATTCTCCAACATCTCATCATCCTTTTGAAAATCTGGTGATGAAATCTGTGCAGAGTAAAATATATGTGGCCTGATCAAAGGCTTGCACAGTGGAATCAAAACATCCTTACTTCTACATGTCAGTGTTCTCCTCATCATTCCCATAACTTGCTGTGTTGTCCTCACAGTTTTAGCAAAATGTTCATGAAATTTCAAGTCCCTATCCATCATCATTCCCAGATCTTTCATTTCCTTCATCTCCTCTAAAATATCCCCCACCAATCCCATACTCTACAGTCCATCTTTGCTTCCCAAATTTTAAAACCTTATACTTTGACATTAAACTGAAATAGCCACACACTTGCCCATTCAGACAGTCTATTTAGGTCATCATGCAAAGTTACAACATCTGCTCTACTTTCATAACTTTCCTCCAAGCCATGACTACATGGTCACTCTCACTAATGCAGGGCAAGTACGTCATCTCAATCACAATCAGATCCTCTGATGCCATGACCAAATCCAAAACTCTTGATCCTCATGTTCCCTCCACCACATGCTGTCTAAGACAGTTGTCTCTCAAGAAATCCAACCATTCAGTTCCCTTATTACTGCATATTCTGCTCTTTATATCACTATAGTTAAAGTCCCTATAATGATCAGTCACTTTGCATTTGGCAAAGTAATTTGCCTAAATATTTCCTGCTCATCACCATCTATATTCCCTTGTCTGTAGCAACATCCCACTAAATATCTTGTCTTATAAACATCTATCTTATACCATATACTCTCAAAGTCATTAGTGTTATTTCCACTGAGATTCTCTGCCCTGAGAGCACACAGTTAATCTCTTATCATTCTGACTCCACCACCACATTTACCTTCCCTATCTTGCCAAAATATGCTATACTCTTCGATTTCTATCCTTTTTAGAACATTCTCCTCAGTTAACCAAGTTTCACTGATACCAAAAACTGTTGGAGAGTGAGTCAATCATTGCCACCAACTCATTCCCTTTATTCCTAATGCTCCTAGCATTTGTATACAGAAAAACCAGTGTATTGAGTATTCTTATAGCCATTATTACTCCCCCCTCATCCTCCAACTGGCATAAAATAGTATATATCCCCCCTCATTTCCACTATCCCCACATGAGGCCATTCCTGCAACATTCCATCTATGCAATTCTACTTTTCCTGTCCTAACAACACATTCACTTGTCAAAAAAAAAAAAAAAAAAAAAACCCTCTCCAAATGTCTGCTCCCTTCTGCATTCAAATACAATCCATCTCTTGCATTCCTCTTCTATCCTCAAACATATTCCATACATCCACATATTCCAGACCTCTTTTCCTGCACATTTTTGCTATCATCTCATTCGGCATCACTACTCTTCTCCTACACCCTGCATTATCATAATGGATCAACACACTGATCTTACCTTGGACACATTTCTGCTGCACTATGTCTAAACATAAACCTCAAATCTCATGCTACACAATTCACACTTCTTCTCGCATCTCCTCTGTTGCCAGTACTTTTACACACATGCGCATGCATGCACACATATTTTTGTTTTGTTTTGTTTTGTATATACTTATACTGGATGATGCAGCAAGGCACATGACATGCAGTTTATGAATTTTCTCCACAGCAACACCTGATGCTGGGCTTGCAGTTTGACCTTCTGTCCTTTCATTTACTGTATAATGCAATTAAAAATATTTAATTCACTTACATAATAAAATATGTAATTCATTATGTAATTCCTGCAGTCAAGTATGGATTTAAAAAAGAGGTATTATTCACTACTATCATAACATTTAGATCATATTGACTCCATCTTAGTAATTAGGGGACTTTTTCAACATGAACAGGAATTAATAAGTGATATAGAGTATACATTCCTTACTTGTGATCTTTCAGCAAATAGAATTGACGGATGTAGAGAAAGATGGCTTGGTGTAAGATCACAAGTAAGTGATATAGAGTATATCACTTATTAATTCCTTTATAACTTAAATTCCTTTATAGCTTAAATCATTCAGCATATTTTGTTTACACTATATAGCTTTTGATTTCATTAGTCACCCACCTTATACCAAATAGTGCTTTTTTTTCCATAAGGAATGCAATTTGCCATGCTGCTGAAAAATATTTCTTAACCAGCTCTCATGCACTTCTGATATCTTTCATTTTCAATTCTTCCTTCTACAAAACTACCCTTAGCTGATTTCTAAGATTATTATATTCACTTACCTTATAATTTCACCTAATTTCCTTTCTTCTCAATACTTCTAATCTCTTCAACGTCAAAATCAAGACCATGTTCACTTTGATAGCCTCAAAGTGGCTATCAAAGGATGTGATTGTATGACAGATATCTCAGTTCAATCACATCGTTTGATGCTAGTACCAAATCCCAAATTCATGGTTCTCGTATTTTCTCTCTCTCTGTATATATGTGTGTTGCCCGAGACATTTGGTCCTCAATATTCCAAAAATTCCAATTTCTCTGTCCATTTATACTGTTATAGTTAAAATCCCCTATAATAACTCACTTTGTACTTGCTGAACTTATCTTCCTAACATTTCCTGCTCATCACCCTCTGTATTTCATGGCCTTTTAAGCAACATTTCACTGAATATCTTGTCCTACTGATGTCTACTGCACACCATGCACTTTCAAAACTGTTAGTGCCATTTCCTTCCAAATTCTCAACTCTTAGAGGACACAACTCATCACTGATCATAAGTAACACCACTGTTTCCACCTCATTTGCCCTTCTTATCCTTATTATTGCTGCACAAAAGCTTTTACAAGTCAAATAGGTTGTTCTTGGAATTAACAGAAGCCTTGAAACATACTCCAAACCTCAAGAAGTACAGGGTGTTCGGGATAAATTTGACAGTTTCGTAAGGAAAAAGAAAATCTTCTTTGTATCTATTAAATTTAATGAATTGACAAAAAAACATTACAGGCAGAGTTAATTACAATACTATCAACAAGATTTACTCAAAATAACCACCATTAGCATCGATCACAGCTTCAATTCTGCTTCGGAACCTCGAACAAGCTGATGCTACAGTCTCCCTGGGAAGGGCCGCAAAAACTGTTTTAATTTTATCCATTAACTGGGCTTTTGTATTACTGGAAGTGCGATTGGTGTCTTTTTCAACTGCGCCCCATACAAAATAATCCATGGGGTTAAGGTCTGGGGAGTTTGGAGGCCAAACATTTGGACTGGTGAAGTCGTAGAAATTTTCAGACAACCATTTTTGACTTTTCCCAGAGGTGTGGCAAGGGGCCGAATCCTGCTGCCATACATACGGCCTACCATTGGCTACCCTTGTTATCCAGGGCTTGACTACAGTTAGCAACTCCACGAACAAAGCCCGAATTCCAATGCCAGGGTTCTTCAACACCTGTTCCTGCAGATTTGCGAGGAATTCTGCTGTACGAACGCAATCAGATCGTCTGCTAGGGATCTTTCTTCTTGCTACATCCTCGTAGTCACCATTGCAAGTCTCTAGTTCATGCCTGATTGTTTTTACTGTATTCAGGGAGCATTGGGCAGCAGTCGTAATATCCTTATTTTGATGGCGGGCACGAATCATCATGATACAAGTTATTCTCTTCCATGATTCAGGTGGGTTCCAGCTATCCATCCTTTCTGACATCTTGTATATGAATGAAGAAGGGTCCAAACTTTTAAATGAAGAGAAGTGTGTGTTAATACATGTAACTTACGGAAAAATATAATTAATTATAAATATGTCAAATTTATCCCGAACACCCTGTATGTCTGTATAAATCTACCAAAGATTTGGGAGACAGTCATCCTAAGACCAAATTAATACCTGCTTTCTCTCTTGTTTTTTTTTTTTTTCCAACTTAGATGGCACCTAATTAGGACTTTAGTCTTTGTATTGAATGCTACAATTGCTCATACTAGTCCCACTGTTACACCAGATTGTGGTTGTTTCGCTACTGTAACAAACTTTGTTTGTGTGCTCTGAAGATGCTGAATAGAATACCAGTGAAATATTAGCAATTAAATGAATAAATAGTTATTTTCTTATCAATCTGTGTTTGCATCTATACTGTTAAAATCCAATCAACATGTAGTTTCTCTGTCCTAGTGCTCTCAGCTTGCCCAGAGAACAAGTCTTTCCCAATGCCTACATCCCTCTATATTCAAATGTATTCCATCTCTCTCTCTCTCTCTCTCTCTCTCTCTCTTGCATACAGCTCTCTTCTATCCTCAAATGCACCCCAGGCATCCACATATTCCAGGCCTTTCTTTTGACACATTCTCATTATGGGAATGTGAATGTGGAAGATTAACAAAACAAGTAAGGTGTGTGGTAGGAAAAAGTCCCAGAGGATGACCAAGATATAGTTTATTTAACACAGTAGTAGTAGAAGTTTAAAAGATTTAAGAATCCAATCAGAGACCTAACAAATAATAGAGAAAGATGGAAGAAAGTTATTTATCAGAAACTAGTCATGAAATCTTAATTTTGTTGGAATCAGATTATGGATTTCATTATCTGTCAAAATGTTGATATATAGATCATTTAATTGTTTTAAAAATAATCTTTGATTATTGTTGATTAAAACTGATTTTTTATTTTAATTAGCATGGTAATTTATTCTATTGTCATAATTTCAATGAAAGCTAAAGTATTTTATTATGACCTAAAATTTTTATTGTTACCCAAAAAAGGAAGGTGACAAGTTGGGGTACCGCAAGGTTCTGTTCTCAAACTACTGTTGTTTAAATTATATATCAGTGATATAGTTCATGGTCTGAAAGGAGATATTCTCTTGTTTACTAATGATGCTAACTTAGGAAGAACAATGTCAGGAAGTTCTGATCTGTTGTTATTGCAAGAGAATTTGAATAGGTTGGCGCTTTGAGCTGAAAAATGGGGATGTCATTTCGATGTTGCTGAGTGTAAAGTTATGCACTTTAGCCAGAGAAGATGGAATGAGGTCTACCACACTGGAAGAACTTTGCTTCAGGAGGAGAAAGAAGCAAGGGATTGGGGCATCTTGGTGGATAGGGAACTGAAGTTCAGTGGACATATCATGATGGTTGTAAGGGTTACCCAAAAAATTGCTGCTATAATGTAAAGAATGTTTACATCAAGGAGGTGATAGTGCCACTCTATAAGGTGCTAATTAGGTCTTATTTGGATTTCTGTGCACATCTGGTTACCTGGCTATATTGGTGATAGGAAAACATTGGAGAGTGTGCAGAAGAAAATAACTAAAACTGTCTCAGAACTGAAATATTCAGTATGAGGACAGATTAAGGGAATGTGGTCTCCAGAGATTGGCAAATAGGAGGTGGAGGAGCTGATGCAATTAAGATGTATAATCTGGTGGGAGAACCTACCAAATAGACCCAGGAGAATTATTGCTTAGGATGGATGATTCAAGAACAAGAGGTCATCTCTGGAAACTGTACAAAAGGTCATATGAATAAAGAGGTGAAAACAATATTTTTTTGGGCAGGTTGTGAATGAATGGAATGCATTGTCAGAATGGATAGTGAATGTGGCATTATTGAATGTGTTCAGCACAAGGTTATTGTGGTCTGTGAATGTTCAACCTTGTGATGAGTCTTTGGACTTCATGGTGACTTGGAAATAATATTAATACTATAACTTTATCAAATTGCTGAATTCTCATACATTTCTTAACTTGAATACAAGCCTGACAAGCTAAGATATATTTTTCAAATTACATTTATTGGCTTATTATTATAGCTACCATTTGTGCAACACACATTGTCACCTGGGTTCCAAGATATATTACACTCTTCACAGTTTTCATATCTGACTGGAGTTCAGGCATCAAAATCTATGCATAATAGTCCACATATTTCAGATGTAGTCTTACTAGGTTCTTATACAATTTTCACTTCTTTGTCTCTGTTTGGCACTGTTCTTTTCACCCTTGAAGCAATTCTTTGTGCTATCCTTACCATTTTTGAAGTGTATTCTCTGAACTGCAGTTTAGAGAATACACGTATTTCATTAGACAGTCATTTAGACATAAACTGGTATTTCTACTTATCTACCTTTCTTGCTGGCCTTTCAAACTGTCTTGAAGGAACTCTGTATCATCTTTATCACTAATAAATTTTCTCAACTTTGTGTTGTCTGCAATCAACCAAATATTTTTAAACCTCTTCATAGGATCATTATCATAGAAATTGAACAGCAGCCCAAAAACAGAAACCTGTGATGTCTGACTTGTCACCCTTCCCACCTTCTTAAACACTACTCCTTCCTCCATTCACAACTCTTTGATATCTGTCAGACAACCAATATGCAATCCATTTCACTTACTATCTAGAGCAGTGTTTCTCAAACTTCAGATATCCACGTACCCCTTCTTAAATTTTTATTATTATTATCAAGTACTCCCTTATCAAAATAATAAATAAATAAAGTATATTTCATTGTAATTGTCTGTTTTATTTGAATTTTTATGTTTATGTAAACAAAAAATTGATTTATTTTTAATAGAACAAAATTTAGAATAGGTTCCTCTTCATTTTCCATCCATGAAAATCCACATTTCAAGTAATTCATATCATACTTACGAAGATTTTTCATCTTCTTCCTAGTTGGTTCTCTATATATGTCAAACAACACACCCTTATCAATTTCATTTGATCCAGATACAATATCAATGTTTTCTTGTTGCCTACAGCTACTTGTATTTGCTATATTGCTCTCTTTTGTGCATTTTATAAATCCAGTCTTTAACCAATGATCCATACTTAAGAATTTGAATGCTAAAAAAATTACTGTATTTACTCGAATATAACTTGCACCTTTTTTTCCCAAAATGAAAGCTAAAAAATCGTGGTGCGAGATATATGCAGGGATTTTCGAAAACTAAAAACTAAAAATGGTGTGACTTACCAAGAAGCTCATATTCGCTATCACTATTTTTGACATCAAGAACAGTTTCCTTGTGTTCATCGTCAAACTAATCTACCCAAATAGCTTCATCTTCTTTCCCATTATTATTTCAAGCAAAAATTACCAGTAATTTACAAGACTTGAGATACGTAATGAACAATCCTTCACAAATATGAACTAATGAGAAGTAAAAGCAGAGCGCAAAACAGACAGCAATGATAAGGAAGTAGAAATAGAGCAGCTATGAAGAAGTGCATATAATTGGTGTGGTATTAAAAAGATTGCGCAAGCCGAAGACAAAGGCAAGCCAACATTTGAGTTGAAATGCTAAATTCTCTTCAACCGAATTCCATAATATCTGAAACACATTCTGTATTTCTTAGTTTTAAAACATTCACGATGGGGTGGTGTCAAGCAAAACCATATGATGCACTGGCAACATATGGTTTTGCTTGAGTCTATACAGCAGTTTCTGTTGGAGGGGAGATGTGATTCATTAGTTAGTGCCATTTTTATCCCAGTTGTCTCTAATTGCACTATTTGTTGAGAAATATATTACACAGACTGCAAATGTCTCTGTACCTTATTCAGTGATACAATAAAACTAATTGTTTTTCTTGTGGCTCCATTATAGTGATGCTTTTGGGGAGGGCGTGTTGTTTACTGCAGGGAGCGAGTTACTATTGCCGTAATGTTCACATCCTGGCGATAGTAACTCACAATTTGAGCAAGAGAATTCATACATAATATATAATTTATTGAGAAATATATATGTTTAAAATAATTTTTTTTTCTTAATAATGATTCCATGCATTAATGATGCATAGCCGAAAATTGCCACGTACACCCTGAAGACTTTTCGCGTACCCCCGGGGGTACTCATACCCACACTTTCAGAAACACTGATCTACAGTTATTTGCTTCTTTTAAATTTGGATTACTAGATCTATGTAGGTTTCAACAGTTGCTTTCATTGTGTATGGACTCAATTTCAGAATCAATTTCACTTGTATGATGGATGGCTACAGTCATAATTTTTCTACAGTTGGAAAGTACATATGATCCTTATGGAAGATCCATCTTTCTAAGTGCATTGTTGCTTCCACAAGTTTATGGTTGTGCCATTATAACTTCTATAATGAATCATTAAACTATTTTCAGTTAGGAGAAATGTTTCTCTCATTTACTAAACATCCTAAACTGAATAGAACTGATTAATTACTGTTGTGGCATAAAATTTCAAGATTTTTCTATTAAGCACATGATACTGTAAATTTTATTGTCTCCCACCATTGAAACATAAACCTATAGAACAGAGCTTCTCCAGTTGCTTCCCAATTAGTAGTCAAAGAGTATGGAAGTTGTGGAAAAAAATCAGTACAAGTTTAATAAATATAAAGCCTGTGAAGTATGAGAGCCTGTGTAGCTCAGTAGAAGTGGCGTTTGCACTCTACGGCACTTGACCGCATGAAGAAAGACTTGGTGGTTCAAATCTAGTCACCGTCTAGAGGAAATTTTTGCCGGCCTGGTTGGCTGAGTGGATAGCGTATCCGCTTTCCCAAAAGGCTGTGGGTTCGAATCCCGCCGTTGGCATGGATGTTTGTGATTGTCTGTAGAAATACTAGTGATGGTGGTGAACGGTAGATGTGGTTAGTTGAGACAGAGTTGTAGAGTAGGTGCCCTCCCTCGATGAGTCTTTGGAGGTGTAATGTAATAATAATAATAATAATAAATTTATTTACATAGAAGCCTTGAATTCTTTTTTTATTTTCTGAAATCTGAAAACAAACCCCAACTCAACATCACGAGAGTTAAAGATTGGTACTATCAACGTAAGAAGCCTGAATGGCAAAGAAATGGAGCTAGCTGAGGAATTAGATAAGTACCAGATCAACATAATAGGGGTGACTGAAACAAAAAAGACAAAAACTGGTGAGATCTTTCTGAACAATAAATACAAAATGCTATATTCAGGCAATGACAATCAAGGAAAAGAAGGAGTAGCCATAGTATTCAACACAAAATACGAGGCTAATCTTCTTAAATGGCACTCAGTCTCAAGTAGAGTAATGTGGGCAAATATGAGAATGGGGAACTGGACAGTGAGACTTATTTGTGCTTATGGTCCCACAGAGGGTTCTACTAAGGTAGAAGTGGAGGAATTTTTTGAGGCTCTAGAGAAAGCTACTGACACAATGAAAAAGGAAAAGTTGGTCCATGTTGGGGATCTAAATAGCAGAGTAGGAAGTCATTGTCAGACATATAAAAATGTTTTGGGAAAATTTGGAGAAAAGAGCAAAACTAATAATAATGGCAAATATCTGTTGGATTTATGCTCAGGACATGGACTGGTTATTACTAACACCATGTTCCAACATAAAAATGTGCACAAATTCACATGGAGAGAACAGGCTAGGAATAAGAAAAGTCTCATTGACTATGTTATTGTTGATAGTGATGTTTTCTCCCTGGTGCATGACACCAGAGTGTACAGAGGATTTGAAATTGGAAGTGATCACTATTTAGTCTTGAGCAGGATAAAATTGAATTTCATATTGAAGAGAATAACATGTAAGAAAGTTTTAAAGCGAATAAAAGTTGAGCAGCTCTCAGATGTGAACTGTAGACTAAAATACACAAAGATTATTGAAGAAAAAATGAAAGAGTTTGAGAACAGGAATCAAACCTTGGAGATTCAGTGGCAAACTGTGAAGAAAACATTGATTGATTCTGCCAGAGAGGCATGTGGTGTGGTTGTCTGCAAGGATAAAAAAATCAAAACTCCCTAGTGGACACAGGAAGTTAAAGAGGCAGTGAAGGAAAAGAAGAAAGCATATCAAAATTTCTTGTCAATAAGTCGGCTTGTGCTCTTAGAGAATACAGAGACAGATGCAAGAATGCTAAACACTGTGTAAAACTAGCTAAACAAAAGTCATGGGAGGACTTTGGCAAGAATATAGAAAATAAATATCAAGAAGGTGGCAAAATATTTTGGAGGTTGTTGAAGAAGCTTAGGAATGGAGGAAAGAGTGCTGTAAAAGGAGTTAGAGATGATAAAGGTGACATGAAAACTGGAGAAAAAGATATCCTTGAAGTATGGAGTAATTACTTTGAAAAACTGCTAAATGAAACAAGCAGTGATGACAGCACAGTGGTAAAAAACACTGCCCAGGCATGAGTCAGGAATACATATCCATACTTGAAGTAGAAAAAGCCATCAAAGGCTTGAAATTTGGAAAGGCAGCAGGAGTAGATGATATTCGACCAGAAATGCTGAAGTATGGTGGTATAAGAGTCTTACAGTGGCTGCACTGCATAGTTCAGAAAGCTTGGACAGAGGGACGAATTCCCGATGATTGGAGTAGAGCTCTCATTGTACCCATATATAAAAAGGGAAATAAAACTGAATGTGAGAATTACAGAGGTATTTCCCTAGTGTTCCTGGCAAGATCTATGCAAGTATACTCGAGAAACGCTTGAGAAGAATTGTGGAAGAAAAGCTTGGTGAAGAACAAGCTAGATTCAGGCCAAATAGAGGCTGTCAGGGTCAGATCTTCACTTAACAACAAATAGTCGAGAAAGCATGGAAATATAACAAAGATCTGTATTTAAGTTTTGTCGATTTGGAAAAGGCATATGACAAGGTGCCGAGAGAGAAGCTATTCAATACGGGGCATTATATCAAGCAATACTTAGTCTTTATTTGAGTTGTAAGTCAGCAGTTAGAATTGAAGGAAGTACAGGAAGATGGTTTAATGTTAAATCTGGTGTGAGGCAAGGATGTACATTATCCCCTCTGTTATTCATTATCTATATGGATCACATTATGAAGGAAAGTGGTATTAAACATGATATCAAAATTGGAGATGTTAATGTCAGCTCTTTGCTTTATGCGGATGATGTTATACTTCTAAATAAATCCACTACAAGTCTGCAAGATTCTCTGACTAAAGTGAATAGCTGTTGTAATAGATATGGTATGAAGGTCAGCAATAAAAAAACAAAGACAATGAAAATAGGCAGAATCATTGAAAATGTCAACTGTGTTGTGAATGGAGAACCTGTGGAACAAGTAAAACATTTCGGCTACTTAGGCACAATTTTTACTGAAGATGGTAAATTAAATATAGAAATAGACAACAGAATCAGCAAAGCTGGTATGGGGGGAAGTCAATTGAATAAATTCATATGGAATAAGAGAGAAATTAGTCGGAACACTAAATTAGCTGTATACAAGACAGTGTTCAAACCAGTTTTAACTTATGGATCTGAGAGCTGGGTCAGAAGTAAAACACTTGACCAATGACTAGAGACCGCAGATATGAGAGTCCTGAGAAAGATTAGAGGCATGAACAGATGGCATCAATGGCAATATCATATTAAAAATGAGGATATTAGGAAAGAACATTTTCAGCATCTAGGCTAGTATTATTAATACTAATAATACTAATACTTCCAAAGGGAATCTAAATAGCCCAGAAAATTACAGTAGGAATCGCACTGCTTCCTACCATACTGAAAATTTATAACAAGATGCTTCTAAACTTGGCAATATATAACACTTCTTCTACTCAGAAATCAAGCACAGTTATTGAAAAACAGAAGCAATATTAAACGCATCCACTGCCTTAGAAGGTCGCTGGAAGGAGCAAGAGATAAAAACCTTCATTTAAACTTCTAATATCTTAATTTTTTAATATAATTCTCTGTCTCCACCACTTAATCCACCAATTACACTCTACCACCACTACCATCATCTATATCAGGTTTTCTCAAACTTTTCCTACGACAGAACACTTCACAAATCCTGAAATTTTAACGGAACACTATGGTTAGAGTCAAGTATCATTGGTCTCATATTCAATGTAAAGTTAAATGCACACTATCGCCGCAGCAAGCTGTATCATATCACAGAAATGCGACAGCACACACTACAGGCGTGCCGGGCCACAGCGTTGCATTGAATAGAACGTTTCCTAGAATAGATACCTCCGTACTTCACTCACGCTCGGAGGTGTTGACAACTGCAGGCGGCTGAGTCAAGGCCAGCATGGGCTGGCCATTAATAGCACAATCCACATGCAAAGTGAGGAGCGTCTGATTTTCAAACACATTTGAACTTGTCTGAGCATTTAAAACCATTCCAGGCTCATATTAATTTTGATAATTTTTCATGGAACACTTATTTGCTTTCTGCAGAACACTGGTGTTCCGCAGAACAGTTTGGGAAACTGATCTATATCGATGTCATCTACTCCTCACCACCACCACCACTAGTATTTTTTGTCTGTAATTGCATGTGTTCTCAAGGCTGATTTGTCTGTATGCAGGATGAAAAACACTCAAGTTTCTAGAGAAAAAACCCTGCTACTTCCGTATCAGATCAGCTAACTCATCTTCAATTGAAAAAAATTCATATAAAGGCAACGAGAAACATACTGTTGTTCTTCCAATTGCGCTACGGTGGTGTTGAACCCAAGATCAGTTTACTTGGGAACGCTGAAAACAGGCCAAGAAAAATATTCTCAAATTGTGACTAGAATCATATCTGTAATGGTATTTTTTTTTATGGTGTAGCACTAATGAAAAAGAGCATTTTCACAGGGCTATAAAGATACCTACAGTTTAAAATTACAGTTGACCCTTGAACAATGCGGAGGGGTTAGGGGTGCCGACCTCCTGTGTTGTTCGAAAATCTGCGTATGACTTTTGATTTCCCATAAACTTTACTACTAATATGTTGATTGAGTTTTAACGGTATAGATGCGAACACAGATTGATAAGCAAATAACTATTTATTCACTTAATTGCTAATATTTTGCTGGTATTCTATCCAGCATCTTCAGAGCACATAAACAAAGTTTGTTACAGTAGCAAAACAACCACAATCCGGTATAACAATTGGACTAGTATGAGCAATTGTAGCATGCAACACAAGGACTAAAGTCCTAATTAGGTGCCATCTAAGTTGAAAAAAAAAAGAGAGAGGAAGCAGGTATTAATTTGGTCTTAAGATGACTGTCTCCCAAATCTTTGGTAGATTTATACAGACATACTTGTTGAGGTTTGGAGTATGTTTCAAGGCTTCTGTTGATTCCAGGAACAACCTCTCTGAATTGTAAAAGCTTCTGTGCAGCACTTTTGTTTTTTTTTCAATCATCCTGTGTGCAGGGGTATCCAAAGCATGATCTGCTAGACCTGACTTTCCATACCGAAAGTGCCGGATATATTATTTGTGTTCACTGAGGCAGATGTCCACATTTAAAGTTCTTCCTGTCTGTCCATAGTAGGCTCGATAACATGAAAGGGCATTCATAGACTCCTGAATGTGATAAAGGAGAGAATCTGTCCTTAGGTGAACAGATGAGAGTTGCTCATTTCACATATGGTTTAAATACTGTGTGTAGTTGGTGTTTGTTAAGCACTCTAGATATCTTTTCAGATGTGCCTTTAATGTATGGGATGGTGACAGTTTTGTTAGTCTTTTATGGTAGACAGTGAGGGGATTTCTGAGGAGCATTTAGTATTTTATCTATCTTTTGGGGATTATAGCCATTGGTCAAGAAGGTGTGACATAGGTGAGAAAGTTCAGCAGTGAGAGCAATGTCATCAGAACAAATTGTTCTAGCTCTGTGAGTTAGTGTTTTTAGAATACCATATTGTTGAGATGGGTGATGGTGTGATTGTTTGTGTAAATATCTCCCTGTATGTGTGTGGGTTTTCTATAAACTGTTGATAAGGAACCTTCTGGAACACGTATGATTAGTGTGTCCAGGAAGGGCTGACAGTCATTAGCTTCTAGTTCCATTGTAAAGTGGATTTTTGGGTGCTGGTTATTTAAATGCACTAAAAATGTATTCAATGTGTCTGGGCCATGTGGCCAAATAGCAAACACATCATCAACATAGCATATCCAGAGACTAGGTTTGAGAGTGGCTGTATTGATAGCTAGCTTTTCCAAATGTTCTATGTAAAATTTATCTAAGGGGGAAGAAAAGGGGAGGGTCCCATAGCTGTCACATCTAATTGTTTGTATATTTTTCCTTTCCATGTAAAATAACCTCCTGTAATGTGAATTTAAATAGTTGAAATATATCAGGGGGAAATTGTGAATTTAGTAAATTAAGGGTTTCAGTTAATGGTATATTTGTGAATAGTTAGGTGATATCAAAACTTACCATTAAGTCTGAACTTTTTGAGGTATGGTTTTCTAAAATAATTTTTAGGTGGGTAGAATTTTTAACAAAAGAGGGAGAATTGTTTGTGAAAGTGGCTAGTAGTTTGGCTAAATGTTTAGCAAGTTTATATGTAGGACTGTTTATACTATCTACAATAGGGCATAAAGGTGTACCTTGTTTGTGAATTTTTGGAACATATATCCTGGGTGTTTTAATGTGGAAGGACTTGAGTTTGTTGGACTGTTTCTTTAGGCCAGGAAGCAGCTTTGTTCAATAATTTGCACACCTTATTCTTTTGTGAGATGGTAAGATCCCGATCTATAATTTGGTATGTTGACTGGTCTTGGAGAAGTGTGTGCATTTTGCTTTCATATTCTGTTGTATCCTTCATGCACTTCTCCAAGACCAGTCAACATACCAAATTATAGATTGGGATCCCACCAACTTAAAAAGAATAAGGTGTGCAAATATTAGCATTTTGCTTTCATATTCTGTTGCATTCTCCGTAGTGCAATTGGAAGAACAACGGTACATTGCGCCCTTCGATTGGAATAGGTCTAAGTTCGATTCTCGTCGTGACGGGAGGAATCTTTATCTGGACGATTTTCAATCGAAGGCGAGTTAGCCGATCTCATATGGAGGTAGCAGGGTTTTTTCTCCCAGAAACTCGGGTTTTTCATCCCGCATACAGACAAATCAGCCCTTCAGAACACACACAATTTACAGACAAAAAATACTAGTTGTAGTGGTGGAGGAGGTGGGTGGTAGATGGCGTTGATTGAGATAATTCATAGTAGAGGTTCTGTGTAGTGGTTGAGACAGTTGTAGGTGTCCTCCTGCGATGAGTCTTCGGACTCCTTGGAGGTGTCAGGAATAATAATAATCCATCATGCACTTCTCCAAGACCAGTCAACATACCAAATTATAGATTGGGATCCCACCAACTCACAAAAGAATAAGGTGTGCAAATGTGCATATGATTTGCTTCAATATGATATAAAATTCAACATTTATGGATTTTCTTGTAGAATGTAAGAGTGATACAATATTCTAGGGATACTGGATTAAGCACAATGAAATAAATAAGATATAAAATATAAAGATAAGTACCTTATTGTACTTATCTTTATAAGTACAATAAGGTACTTATTGTACCTTATTGTACTTCCTCACAGAACAAGGATGGCCTCTTGTTCTGTGAGGAAGAGAATTTTTCTCACAGAACAAGTGGCCATCCTTGAAAGCTATATAAAGATGGTGGAGGAGGTGGAGTAGGTTATTTGATAGGGAGTGGTTGGTGAGTGGAATGCTTGAGAGCATAGTGAATGCAGAAATGATGAATGAGTTTATGGCATGGTTCATTGAGCATTCTTGTGACAGAAGAGATCTCTTGTGATGAGTCTGATTCCATTACTTTTTTAAAATTTTTTATTTGATTTTTTTTTTTTTATGGCACAAAGACATCAAGGGTCATATTGTGCTAGAACACAAGGTCGTAGCAATAATAATTGGTTAGTAGGACAATCACAAACATCCATGCCCTTGGTGGGATTTGAACCTGCAGCCTCTTTGCTGGAGAGCAGATGCACTAACCATTTGGCCAACCATTTGGTGATTTCATTACGGTTTGATAATAATAATAATTTAAATGACTTGAAGTCATCATCATGCGTATCAAGGATTTAGGCCTAGCATGGCCTGTTCCATCCTTAGAAGTCATCGTTTAAGAGGACGTCCTGGTTTTCTTTTTCCTAATGGCTTGTACTTTAAGGCTTGTTTTGGTAATCTTTCTGTTTTCATTCTTTGAACGTGTTCCATCCATTTGTGTTTATATTTTTAAATTTTTTTTATTACTGGTTCTTGGTTTAATTCTTTCATAATTTCTTCATTTCTTTTGTGATCAAATAGAGTATACTTTGCAGTTTTTCTCATAAACTTAATTTCTGCTGTTATTAATCTTTGTTTGTCTTTTTGTTTTATTGTCCAGATTTCACTTACATACATTAAGACTGATAGGGCTAATGTATACGTTTAGTCTGATTTGTTTTTGAACTAGGTTTGGTTTAAATATAGAGTAAATTACACCTGTTATTTTTAAATATTTTGCGATTTTTATGTTTATGTCTTTTTCATTTTCATATGTGATCATACATCCTAGGTAGTTAAATGAATTCACCTGTTCTAAGATCTTGTTATCTATTACTATTTTAGTTCTTGCTGGATCTTGTCCTATAAAGGCCATAGTTTTTGATTTTTCTGTTGATATTATCATACCATAATCTTTGGCTATCTCATTTAGATCTAAAATAACTTTCTGTAAGTTATCTTCAGAATTTGTAATTATTATTTGGTCGTCGGCAAAAAGGAGAGTGTTTAAGTTCACTGTAGGAGAAAGTTTAATTCCTTGATGTAAATTTTATTCCATTTTATTATTATTTCATTTAAGTAGATATTAAAAAGAGTTGCTGAGAGGGGACATCCTTGTCAGACCCCTTGGTTTATCTCTCTTGTATATGATAGCTCGTGATTTAATCTTATTTGTATTTGATTATTTTTATATATACTTGTGATAGCTTTTAGGATATTATTTGGTATTTGTCTTTCTTTTAATATGTTAAATAATATGTTTCTTTTAACTTTGTCAAATGCTTTTTCAAAGCCAATAAATGCAATATGCATTTCTAAATTGTATTCTCTTCTTTTCTCTATTATTAATTTTAGGCAAAAGGCTGGATCTGTACATGATCGTCCTTTTCTAAATCCATTCTGTACTTCTAAAATAAAGTTTTCGGAATATTTCATTAGTTTGCTATTTAAGATTCTGCTATATATTTTGTAACAGGAATTTAGTATACTGATACCTCTATAGTTTTTAAGGTGTGTCATCTCTATTACCTTTTTTAAAGATAGGAATCACAATTGCTTTTTTCCATTCTATTGGGGGGATACCAGTTGAATAAATTTTATTTAAAAATAATAAGTCTTTCTTTGAATCTTGTTCCTGCTTATTTATATAGTTCTGAACCTAGCTTATCTTCTCCAGGTGATTTTCCATTTCTTGTTTCTTTCAGGCTGATTTCTAATTCTTCTTTAGTTATTATGACTTGAAGTAACTTCAAAAAATTCCATTGAGTAGGGTTCCTGGATTATCCCACTCCAATCCATGGAAGTTCCATAGCGTAATTTTGTATTGTACATTAGTTCCATAAAACTAATGTACAATAAGTTTGCAATTTTCTTATATAGTCCCAGTATTTTTTATTTTAGCAAGAACTAAATCTATTAGAAGAGGTGAATTTTTTTTATTTTAATTTTTTTTTTTAAATTTTAGTTTATTATTAAATGAAATCCTATTATTTTTTTTTATTCTCTACTTTTAATTTTTATTAAAATTATTAATAAAATGTCTGTTAATAATAGGTTATGTGACCAATCACTTCTCATATCAGGTAATCAATTGTTAAGATGTATATTTTATGTTATCTCCAGACAGGACCATTTGTTCTGAAATCTCCGACAGTGTCCACTTATAGTCAACAGCTATGGGTTATTGCTAGGATTATTCTATCAGATGAAGATGGTGAGTAAAATACTTGATAACATTCATGTTCACTCCAACATTACCACCAGTAAGAATTAACCTGAATGATGTTTTTTTTTTGTTGTTGTTGTTGTTGTTGTTGTTGTTGTTGTATTACTTTAGTGATTATATATTATTATTATTATTATTGCACCCTCCATACTTATCATTCTGACAACCTATTTATAGTTCTGAATCTTAAAATCTGTAATACTCCTTGCATTAACAACACATTCTGGTAATGCATTCTATTCACTGACAATTCTCCATGTAAAAAATCTATTCTCACATCCCTCTTCACCACACTTTTACATAACTTCCAGGGATGGCTTCTGGTTCCCTCCCCCTTGCCTTCTACTCTTTTTATAATCCCATTTAGATTAATCTGGTAAAATCCTCTCATTTACGTAAATGTTATCACCTCTTTTTCTCCTGTCCACCACATTTCAATCAGCATTTCTTCAATCTCTCTTCATAACCAGCATTCCGAAGTCTTGATATTGTCTTAGTCACTCATCTCTGGATCTTCTCCAACGTTTCCACATCATGCTGAAAACCAGGCGACGAAATTTGAGCACAGTAGTCCAGGTGTGGTCCGACCAGTTCTTTATACAGTGGCACAACTATTATCAGTGTACTTCTTTTCGTAGCAGCACTATGTGCAGTCTTTGCAACACTTGCAATATGCCCTCCGAACTTCAGTCTGCTGTCAACCATCACTCCCAAATCTCGAATCTCATCTGCTTCCTACAGTGCAACACACTCAGTATAGTACATAACATTATATTTCTGCACTCCAAAATGCAACATCTTGCACTTATTAATATTAAACCTACAATCCCATTCCTTTGTCCAAGTCAAAAGTCCATTCAAGTCTTCCTGAAGAGAATTAACATCAGCAATGCTACTTATAATTCTTCTCAACTTTGCAAACAGCTGAAGATCCACAGTTAGTCCACATGATATATCATTTACAAACAAGTTAAACAGCAGCAGCCCAAACACAGAATCTTGGGGCATGCCACTCGTTATCCTCGGTCATACATAACTTGCTGGTATCATTCAAAGAGCCAATCTCTGATCCATCTAACCAATATACTATATATTCCCATTCTCTGCAGATTGTATGCTAACTTATCATGTGGTAATCTATCAAATGCTTTTGCAAATTCCAAAAATATTATTGTGTATGATTCTCCTTTAACACCCTTGTTACAATATCATAAATTGCAAGTAAATTTCAAGGCTTATGCTTTACAAATCCATGTTGACCATCATAAAGAATGTTATGTTCATCAGCCCAATCCTGTATTCTGTTACTAACCAATCTCTCCAACACCTTTACCACAACTGCAGTTATACAGACTAGTCTATAATCAGAAACTTCTGTCCTAGAACCATGCTTATGGAATGATACTATTTTGCAAGACTTTCAAATAAATAAACTGGTCGAGGGCACAGCCAAGTGTTGTGCACATTCCTTAAGAATATGTGGTGATATGTCATCTATTCCCACAGCCTTATTAACATCTAATCTAATTAACACCTGATACAGTTTCTTTCACTTCCAATTCTCCTAATACTTGCCTCCCTTCTATATATTGCACTGCACCAGTATGATATACACTGATAAAGTGCTTATTCAATAATTCCACTATATCCAACTGTTATTCTGCTGCCATGACTATCCACAAGTGTCAACCTACCATAATTATTCTTTCTCTTGCTTGCCATATAGCAGAAAAATTCCCTTGAGTAAACCTTGGCCTGACCAGCCAATCTCCTCTCATACTACAACTTTTATTTCTTTACCATGTTTGTCACCTTCCTAGCCTGCACTTTATACTCTTCACGGATCTGATCACCATCAACTGTCTTGTACTTCCTCCATAGCATTTTCTTTTTCACTGTTCATCCATTTCACTACTACTCTATTTGCTCGCTTAACCCTTGGTATGTAGTTATACATTGCTTTTGTCAGATACTGCCTTGCAAATTTCCATGCTCTGTAACATCTATTCTGCTCAGCTGATATACCCAACGTACTGATGCTAATTGACTACAGAGCTTCCCATAATCACCTGCTTTATACTTCCACATATATCCATTTTTGGCAGTAACCTTTTCTTGTTTCACCACTTCTCAAAAGAGTACCTCACGATCACTCTAACCAACCAGCAGCAGTGTCAACACCTCATTAACATCTTGTAAAGTTATCACCAAATTTAAAACATTAGGCCTCTAGTTGCTTCAGTCACATGCTGCTTGAGATATTTTTCTCTCAGAAACTCAACAAACTTACTTTCCTTTTCTCCACACACTATCTCCTCCTTCCATTGTATATTCCTGTAATTAAAATCTCCCATCAGGATTACCTTCTTTTTACATGCCTGACCAATTTGCGTAAACATTTTGCAGTCAGTATTCTCCACATTCCCTGGCCTAGAACAGCATCCTGTCAGATATTGCCTTGCGAATTTCCATGCTCTGTCAACATCTTTTCTGCTCAGCTCATATACCCAACGTATTGATGCTAATTGACTACAGAGCTTTCCATAATAGCCTATTATTTCAACTTCACAGATTCAAAATCTGTGCATGTACTATTGTACATGCACATAATCAGTATCAGTGCAACAGACTCAGCTCTCTTGTTTTGAATACCCCTTACATTTGTGTACGAACATAACAATCCCTGTGTCTTTGAGTCCATTCTACCAGCACACGTTCTCTATTCTAGCTGCAATACCAAACCTCTCTTCAGTCTGGCCACTCCCAATTCCCTGATCCTGACTCTGATTTCCATTCCTACCTGTCTCATCATCACCTTTATGCATTCCATCACTTTGTGCTGATGCGACCACATCTTCAACCTCGTATCCATTTTCCTCCTGTTGTACAATCCAATTAGTTGTATTATCCTGCTTCACAAGTAGACTCTGACCATTACTACATTAACTTCTTGACTCTGTGCCTTTTAACAGAGTCAAGAAGTTAATGTAGTAAATAAATCAAGAGAAAGTGAAATGAAACATCTGGAAGAGGATATTAAACATCAAAAGAAGAGATTTTAAACTTTCCTGGTGGAACAATGAAACAAATAACTGATGCGTTGCAGACTACCACTACTTTTGATGCTTACTGTTTCCTTTCTGCAATGCATCAGTTATTTGTTTCATTGTTCCACCAGGAAAGTTTAAAATCTCTTCTTTTGAAGTTTCATTTCACTTTTCATATTCACTAACTCTTGCCTTAGCTCTTCTACTATGGTCCAGACTCTTGCTCCCATTTCTAATCGCTCTACTCTATCAACACACTTTTCATGTATGTTAATGCTTTCCTTCAAATTACAAAAAACTTTACTTTCTAAGTCAATAACGAAGCTTATGCACTTAACTTAAGACAGTCATTTAAAATAATTGCTTTGTCAACCTAGGTGGTGCATAGAGGATGTTGGCTAGTGTAGCATTTATGTAAAAAAAGATCAATGTCATTTTAAGTTTTCTCTATAATGGTTTCAATTCTCAACACAAGATAATAAGAAAATTTATACCATATTTATTTACTTATTTGCTGATGTTTCTAGTTTTAATAGCCAGTATCTTCAGAGCACAAACAGTTTATCACACTACTCAAACAACAACAATTAGTTAATAGTGGGAAGAGTTTAAATTGTAATGGCCAACACAGAGAACTAAAGCCCTAATCCCTGCCCTTTGTTGGATAGAGAGAGAGAGAGAGAGAGAGAGAGCCATACTTGTCGAGATTTGGAAAATGTTTTAAAACTTCTGCAGATTCCAAAAATAGTCTCCTTAACTTGTAATGAATTTGGAAATCAACAGAAGCTTTAAAGCATTTCTTAAACGTCAACAAGTATATGGCTGTATCAATTTACTAAAAATATGAGAGACAGTAATTTTAAGATCGAGTTACTACTTGTTAAATTTTCTCTATCTAACAAGAGATGGTGCCATTTAGGACTTTAGTTCTTTGTATTGTCTATTACAATTTTAAACTGTTCTACCATTAACTAATTGTTGCAATTTGCATATTGTGACCAATTATTTGTGTTCTGAAGATGGTGGGTATAAAACCAGTGAAATATCAGCAAATAAGTGAATAAATATATGTATTTTCTTAGTATTGATATGTGTGTGTGTGTTGTAATTAAAGCCATTACATTAAAAAAAAAAAGACTGTGTTACTTCAAGTTTCCTAGGTGCTAAGGAAGAAGGGATATACAAGAGAGATTGGCCTGCACTTGAATGTTTGGTATCCTGGAGAAATTATTTATTGGAATGATACCTAATAGAGACAGTTAGCGAAACTAGATTATGATCAGAAGAATTGTGGTAATCTCTGTGTAAGAGCAAGTAAGTTACATAATTATGTTAATGATACAAATATGCTTAATAATAGAGGTGATTATGATGAAAAGAAGACCGTGTTTGCCCAGTTCAGACTTGTTAAGTATCTATAAGGATGTTTGTGAAGCATTAGATGTGAACAGGAATCTGAAAGTTGCCCAACTGGATCATGCAGACTACAGAAGAGTGTATACAAAAAGCATTGAGGTAACTTATTAGGCCTGCACACAAATGCCAGGAGTAGAAGGAACAAAGGAATTGAGTTTGTTGCTTTAGTGAATATGTTGTTGTCTCAGATTATTGGCTTTAGTGATATCTGGCTCTCAGAAGCATATGTACTTAGTAGTATTAAGTGTAAAGAGTACAGTATTTATGAGGATGTGCAAGATAGGAGAAGAGGTGGTGTGATGCTAATTATATCAGATGCTTTGAGTCGAGTTAAGATGGATAGATATGAGTGCAATATTAGTAAGAGTTTTTAATTAGTAACAGTTAACAATATTAGTAACAACTTTCATGTAGCAGTGACTTTGAGGCTGTGTGGTGTGACGTAGGGTATTGCCACAGATCTAGTGGATCAACTGTTATTAACAGTCATGTTGGAGGCTTAATGGATTTTTTACAACACTCAAAAAGAATTAAAATAGAATTTAATACTTCCTATATTTTGTCCTAGTCACTAGGACATCTACGGGGATTACAAAAACAATTAATGTAACATATACACAAATAACAAACAATACTAAGCCCAACCACGTGGGTGACACTAAAGTCCTATCTAGGTAGAGCGCCCTCTAAGGGCAGTAGTAGGTCGCCTGGAATGTAAGGTGGGAACTCTGGTGATGAGTGTTTCCCAAATCTTCGGAAGCTTAATGCAACCGTATTTATTGAGATTTGGTTAGTTTTTGAGAGCTGCTGCTGCTTCTAAGAAAAGTCTCTCTTTCTTGAATTTGCTGTGGTGGAGCATGGTGGTTTTCTTCCATGATACCCTGTGGGTGGTGTCCAAAACATGGTCAGCCAAGCCTGAATGGCCATAGTTGTGTTTGAAGATGTAAGACTTGTGTTCCTCTAGACGGACGGATGCTGATCTGCCTGTCTGTCCAAAGTATGCCAGCTTACAGGAACAGGGTACTTTGTAAACTCCAGGCAGAGAGAGAGGAGGGAGCTGATCTTTTGTAGAACGGATAAGGGTAGCAAGTTTGCGGTGGGGCTTATATGCTGTGTGTAGGTTGTACTTTTTTAGTATCTTGGCTATTTTTTCGGATGTGCCACGGATGTAGGGTATGGTGATGGCATTTTTAAAATCTTGTTGACGAGAAGGACGGGGAATGGGGGAGGAGTTGATTATTTTATTTATTTTTTATTTTTTTTTTGATACTGTGATCACTGTGGCCATTGGAGAGGAAAGTGCTGTGTATGTGGTTAAGCTCAGTAGTGAGGGCGGTTCCACTGGAACAAAGATTGTGGGCTCTCTTGGTAAGGGTTTTAATAATGCCATATTGTTGAGAGGGGTGGTGGTTGGAGAGTTTGTGAATGTATCTGCCTGTGTGTGTGGGTTTTCTGTATACGGTGAAGGTAAGTGTATCATTAGGCAGGCGTGTGACTAAGGTGTCTAGGAAGGGTAAACAATTGTTCTTTTCCTTTTCCATAGTGAACTGGATTCTTGGAGGTAGACTATTGAGATGACTGAGGAAGGAGTCTAACGTGTCTGGGCCATGAGGCCAAATAGAGAACACATCATGTACATATCTTAGCCAGATAGAAGGTTTGAGTGGGGGTGAGTCTATGGCTCGTTTTTCGAAATCTTCCATATAGAAATTGGCAAGGGGGGGGTGAGAGGGGGAACCCATGGCAGTTCCCTCTATCTGCTTGTAGATTTTGTTGTTCCAAGAGAAATACCCAGAGTTGATGGCAAAGGAAAAGAGTTCTAAGATGTCAGAGGGAAAAACGTTTTCTAAGAGAGATAAGGTGTCAATTAAGGGAATATTGGTAAACAAAGAGGAGATATCAAAGCTTACCAATATGTCTGTCTTATTCAAGGTTAAATTTTCTGTGAGGGCTTTAAAGTGGGTCGAGTTTTTTATATAGGAAGGGGACCTTCCGGTGAGGGGGATCAGAGAGTTGGCCAGCTGTTTAGATAGTCTATAGCAAGGTGCATTGGTGGCATCTACTATAGGCCTGAGTGGGGAATTGGGTTTGTGGATTTTTGGTAAACCTTAGATTCGCGGGGGATGGGAGCGGAAAGGTTTAAGTTTTTTCGTGACGTCAGGGGGCCAGGAAGATACTTTTTTGAGTAAGATTTTTAGTTTCTTAGCTTGTGTTTTTGTGGGGTCGTGTTCTAGCAGGATGTAGGTAGCGCGATCGCGGAGGATAATGTTCATTTTACAATTGTATTCACTGGTATTAAGAACGACTGTGGCATTACCCTTATCCGCTCTGGTGATGACGATACTTTTTTCTTTACGTAGTTTCAGGAGAGCTGTACGTTGGGCATATGATAAATTACTTTTTGGCGGCGAAGAATGCGCGAGGAAATTCAAGAAAGAGAGACTTTTCTTAGAAGCAGCAGCAGCTCTCAAAAACCAACCAAATCTCAATAAATACGGTTGCATTAAGCTTCCGAAGATTTGGGAAACACTCATCACCAGAGTTCCCACCTTACATTCCAGGCCACCTACTACTGCCCTTAGAGGGCGCTCTACCTAGATAGGACTTTAGTGTCACCCACGTGGTTGGGCTTAGTATTGTTTGTTATTTGTGTATATGTTACATTAATTGTTTTTGTAATCCCCGTAGATGTCCTAGTGACTAGGACGAAATATAGGAAGTATTAAATTCTATTTTAATTCTTTTTGAGTGTTGTAAAAAATCCATTAAGCCTCCAACATGATGTCCTCACAGCACTTAAGCCTCTACACACGTGTTATTAACAGTGAAATACATCTCCAAATAAACCTAATGGATACTAAATGATTAATCATCATGGGTATCTTTAATTATTCGAACATTGATTGGGTAGCAAGGAAATCTCTTGAAAAGAATAAATCTAAATTATAAATTAAAGATGCCAAGAAATTATATTCTTTGTTTAATCCTTTATCCAAGTGCATGCAAACAAAGTTTGCACATGAAGTATTTTCAGGACTGGGCAACTTGTACATAGAAGCTAATGATTTCACATCACTGCCTTAGTATCCCATAATGCAAAGCACATATCCTTATAGTCTTGTATGATGCTATGCATTATGGGAAGGGTCACTACCCAGACCGGTTTCGACCTTTATTGAGGTCTCATTAGCTTCTTTCTATATATGAGTTGCAGTCCTGAAAATACTTCAGGCTCAAACTTTGCTTGCATACACTTGGATAAAGAATTAAACCAAGAATGTAATTTCTTGCCATTTTTAATTTATAGTATACCCAAGTGGAAAAACTCCCAACAACTATCTCTAATCCAGAGTAATTTAATAATAAAGTGTGACACTTGACCTTTTGACTGCTCGTATATGAAAATATGACTTCGGCATTACTTCAACCTTTAGCATATATTAGAAAACAATAATTAAGGAGAATGCTATATTTGGTTGGTATATTTGAATTACTAAAAAGCTGTGAACAATCATTAATGAGCCACGTGAGAATGGGAAACATAAGGGAGAGAACGAATAGGTGTAAATATCAATACTTTCATTAATGGCAAAGGAATTATTAATAATTAACATTTGTGTTATTACATTCTATATATTGTTGGGTGGAGTGAATATCATATGATTCTATAAACTAGACATACATGTGTGCATTTATGATGGCTTATGTGGATCATGAGAGAGGTTTGTTTTCAAAATATAAAAAAAACTAACCAACAATAAACAGTGACTTGATACATATGGTAACTCATTACATAAATATAGGTAGGGCTAATCTGATGAGCTGATAATGTTGATCGGTTGATTCATCTAAGTGTTGCAGGAATACATGTGGATTGATGGAACTGATGGAGCTGCAAATCATCTTGCAAATTTGTTGTGCTCATTATGTGTATTTATTTCTGCTTTATTTATATTTCACTTTGTTTCCTAAGAATTTTCTTTTATTTGCTGATGATCAATATACACTTTTTTTTTTACAAGCAATTTTTTTTATATATATATATAATATATAGTACATAAATACCTCTTCTATCTTATCAATAATAGACATATCACATAGTCTAGTATTTTGTTAGAAATCAACAGAAGCAGTATGATTTCCAACATTCCACTTCTAATAATGCATAGAAGGATTCATTTTTATTCAGGAATTCATGAATTTTTACTCGCTACATCTATTCTTTCTGAACAGTGGAATAAAAATGTTCTTATAGTGTGAAAAACATTTATTTTCAACAGACACTATACTGCAAATGCAAGAAAAACAAGTTGTTTTATTGTATCACTAAATACAGTACAGAGACATTTACAGTCTATGTAATATATTTAGCAAAACTAGTGTAATTAGAGGCAACTGGAATAACACTTCATAATGTTATTCCAGTTTTCACTCCCCTTCCACAGACACTATGCTGTAAAAGCAAAACAGATTTATGGCATTACTAAACATAGTATCTAACTAAATACATTTGCCCTAACATCCTCTTTCATATTCTCAGTTGCAGAAAATATTTGTAATAGCTGTTTATAATGAGTGTGGTAAAAAAAGCAAAAGCGGATTATGAAAAGAAACTAGCTATGCAAGCTAAAGAGAATCCCAAACAGTTTTTTCAATATGCTGCAAGCAAGAAAAAAACTGCACATGGCAAAATGATTTTAAGGAATGACGATGGTAAGGAGGTCACTGAATCAGTCGATATAGTGGAGTTAGTGAGCGAGCACTTTGCAAAAGTATATCATCCAGGTGGTGACATTGAAAAAATGAAGGAACCATTACTTTATATGGGAATTGTGATGAATGAAGTGGAGGTGAATAGTCTATTACAGAACCTAAATGTGAATACATCTGTGGGATTGGATGGTATACCGGCACGGGTCTTGCATGAAGCGGCTAAGGAATTATCAGTGCCCTTGACCATGTTGTTTAATCTGAGTCTCGGGTCTGAGTTAGTCCCGAAGGTGTGGAAAGAGGGGAAAATAGTTTCACTGCATAAAGGAGGATCTAAGACTACGGTTGCAAATTACCGACTGATCAGCATATCAGGAGTCGTTGTCAAGGTCTTGGAGAAAGTAGTCAAGGGAAAAATACAGGAATGGATTGATGAAAATGAGATACTGTACAGAGGACAGCATGTGGCTTTGTGAAGGGTAGATCATGCCTCAGTAACTTGCTCAAGTTTTATAACAAGGTGACGGCTGAACTGAATAAGGATAATGGGTTTACAGTGATATTGCTGGACCTGGTAAAGGCGTTTGACAGGATACCACATGGAATTCTAATCTGTAAACTACAACATATGGGAATGGATATAGGGTTGGTGAGATGGATAGGTGGGTGGTTGATGGAGAGATATCAAAGAGTAGTTTATTCAGGAGTAGAGTCCAAAAGACGACCTGTGACTAGTTGTGTGCTGCAGGGTTCTGTTCTTGGACCACTGCTGTTTAGTCTGTTCATTAACGATATAAGGAAGGATCTAAGAGGAAGAACAGTTCATTTGTTTGCTGATGATGCAAAGTTGGGTAGGGCGATAGTGAATGCAGAAGATGTCAAAATCTTGCAGGATGACTTGGATAGATTGGAGTTCTGGGCTAAGGAGAATGGATGTTAGTTTAATGACAAAATGTAAGGTTATGCATTTTGGGGTGAAAAGATTAGCAGCAGTATACCACATTGGTGGAGCTGTACTCCAGGAGATTGATGAGGCCAGAGACTTGGGAGTGTTGGTGGATAGGGAGATGAAGTTTAGGGGGCACATTGCAAAAGTAGCTAAATCAGCTCATCAACTCACTTGGATGTTGAAAAATACCTTGACGAGCAGAGACAAGCAAGTTATTGTACCTCTGTACTGAGTCTTGATGCCTCATCTCGACTACTGTGCCCAGATTTGGTCCCCTCGGTTCCTTCTTGATGGGGAAGAGGTGGAGAGGATCCAGAGGCGAGTGACTACGATGATAGCAGGTCTATGGAATCAACCATATGAGAACAGGTTGAAGATTTGTGGGTTGCAGAAACTAGTTGATAGGCGGAAAAGGGGAGATATGATTGAGACATTCAAATTGCTAAAAGGTTTCTATAGGATTAATTCAGAGGATATTTTTGAGATCAGGACTGGTGATGGGAGAACTAGGGAACACCTATGGAAGCTGGCAAGAGTGTGGTTAGCAGGGGTGTTAGAACTGGGTTCTTTACTTTTAGAGTGGTAAATGAGTGGAATAAGCTGCCAGAGTCTGTTGTGGGTGCTGCGACGGTGAGTGAGTTCAAGGCAAGGTATGATAGATACTGTGAGAATGTCGTATAGTTGTGTGGACATGATGTTTAGGGCCTCCCTCGATGAGTCTAAGGACTCCCTGGAGTCGCCCGAAATAATAATAATAATAATGCAGTCATGTGCACAGAAAGCACACAATTTATTTAAAACAAAGATGCTTGTGTGTGTAACTTGTAATCCGTTTGAATTCCATTTGAAAATTTCGATATCATTAAGACATTTCACAAATAATAATTTTATAAATAAAATTCTAGCAAAAAAGTTGCAACTAATATGCCATATAAGCTTTGTGAAGGCATGATCACATGGTGCAGAAGCCCCCCCCCCCATATATTATTATTAAGAGAGACCATCAAACTAGTTTTAACTCGTCTATAAGTTAAAACTAGTGTGAATGAACATCATCTTGTCTATGCCGTCTCCACTGCTAGGATGTCAGGAAAAAGATCAAGACTAGTGAAGTTCTCTGCCAGGTTGGCAGGGAAACGACCCAGAGGAAGACCAAGATATAGGTGGATTGATACGGTACAAAGTGCCTTAGGCAATAGAAATATAAGATCTGATAATGTTGGAGTCTTGACAAGTAACAGACTGATTTGGAGGAAAATTGTAGATAGGAAGTTAGTAATGATGTAATTTTTTCATGTAGTACTGTCATATCCTGTACACCCCCTGAGGGTACATGGCAGGAATTTGATGATGATGATGATGACCTCCAAGGAGTCAGGGACACTCATCAAGGGAGGCCACATACTATGCGCACCAGCTATCATACTTATTCTTGAATTCATTCATACTGCTTGCACTCACAACATTCAATGGCATTCCACGCACCACCCCATGAGAGAAAAATCTAACCCTTACCCCCTTCTTAGTGGCATTCATTCTCAGCTTCCAATTATGCCCTCATGTCCTTTCCCCACCCTCCATAAATTTAAAAATTTCATCAATTGAAATCCTGTATGACCCTTTCAGAAGTTTGTAAGTCTCAATCATATCATCCCTCTTTCTCTTGTTTGCTAATGTCTGCAGTCTACAAATGCTCAGTCTGTCTTCATAATCAGTATCCCACAATCCTGATATCATTTTCAACACTGTCCTTTGCACTCTCTCCAGTATATCAGAATCACAAGAAATCAGGAGACTATACCTGTGCACAATAGTCCAAGTGAGGTCTTATCAACAGCTTGTAAAGAGACAAAATGACATCCTTATTTTTCTTTACATATGTTCATATGTAAAGAAAGAAACATATTATCTATCTTCTTTACATATGAACGTTTGTTTCAGCATTGCAATATAATACGACATTGGATATCTAATCATGCCGAAGTGAATGACTTTACATGTTGTCCATCATTATCAGCCATTGTCGATCCGCTTCTGAAAGAAGGCCTTTCCAAGATTACTCCAAAACTGTCTGTCCATGGCTCTCCTTTTCCATGTCACTCCTGCAAATCTGATGACATCATCAATCCACCGTGATTTAGGTCAGCATTGTGGTCATTTTTCCTCTCGTGAAATCCAATCCAATACTTCTTTTGTCCATCACTGATCTTGTCTTCGAGCAATATGCCCAGCCCATTGCCACTTCAGATGTTTCCCTCTTCCTACGATGTCAAAGACTTTGGTTTGATTTCTTATTTTTATTATTATTATTATTATTGTTCCGGGACACTCCAAGGAGTCGACAGACTCATCGAGGGAGGCCCTAACATCGTGTCTGGAACAACTATTCAACATTCACACAGTATCTATCATATCTTGCCTTGAACTCATTCACGGTCGTAGCACCCACAACAGACTCTGGAAGCTTATTCCACTCATTCACCACTCTCCAAGTAAAAAACCTAGCTCTAACACCCTTGTCAACCACGCTCTTGCCCAGCTTCCATGCATGGCCCCTAGTCCTCCCACCACCAGTCATATTTTTAAAAATATCTTCTGGATCAATCTTATAAAAACCCTTCAGTAATTTGAATGTCTCAATCATATCACCCCTCCTTCGCCTATCGTCCAATTTCTGCAACCCACAAATCCTCAACCTATTCTCATAAGGTTCATTCCACAGACCCGCTATCATCTTGGTCACTTGTCTCTGGACCCTCTCCACTTCCTCCCCATCACGAAGAAACCCTGGTGCCCATAACTGGACACAGAAGTCCAGATGGGGTCTTATCAAGGCTCGATACAGAGGAACAACAACTTGTTTGTCTCTGCATGTTAAAGTATTTTTCATAAGCCAAGTGATTTGGTGAGCTGTTTTAGTCACTTTTGCAATGTGCCCCCTAAACTTCAACTCCCTATCCACCAGCACTCCCAAATCCCTGGCCTCATCAATCTCCTGGAGTATGGTTCCACCAATACGATATACTGCTGCTATTCTTTTCACCCCAAAGTGCATAACCTTACACTTTGCCACATTAAACTGACATCCATTTTTCCTAGCCCAGTCCTCCAAACTATCCAAATCATCCTGTAAAATTTTGACATCCTGTGCACTCACAATTGCTCTACCCAACTTTGCATCATCAGCAAACAAGTGAACACTTCCTCTCAAATCCTTTCCAGTATCATTGATGAACAAATTGAAAAGCAGTGGTCCAAGAACATAGCCCTGAGGCACTCCACTAGTCACAAGACGTCTTTTTGACTCCACTCCTGAATAAACCACTCTCTGGTATCTCTCCTTCAACCACCCTCCTATCCATCTTACCAACCCTGTATCTATCCCCATCTGCTCCAGTTTACTGATTAGGGTTCCATGTGGTATCCTGTCAAAGGCCTTGGCAAGGTCCAGTAGTATCACTGTAAACCCATTACCCCTATCCAGTTCAGCCGTCACTGTGTTATAAAACGTGAGCAAGTTACTGAGGCATGATCTATCCTTCACAAAACCATGTTGTCCCCCATACAATATCCCATTTTCATCTATCCAATCCTGTATTCTTTTCTTGACTAATTTCTCTAAGACCTTGACAATGATTCCTGATATGCTAATCGGTCGGTAATTTACAACAGCAGTCTTGGAACCACCTTTATGCAGTGGAACTATTTTCCCCTCCTTCCACCCGCTCGGGACTAACCCAGACCCGAGACTCAAAATGGTCAAGGGTACTGACAATTCTTTAGCTGCTTCTCGTACTACACGAGCTGGTATACCATCCAATCCCACAGATGTATTGACATTGAGGTTATGCAATAGACTACTCACCTCCGCTTCATTCACCACAATTCCCGTATAATCTACTGGTTTATTCGTTTCTGCAATGTCACCACCTGGATGATATATTCTTGCAAAGTGCTCACTCAGTAACTCAGCTATCTCAACTGATTCAGTTACCTCCCTACCATCAGCATTCTTTAAAATCATTCTGCCATGTACATTTTTCCTTTTACTTGCTACATATCTAAAAAACTGTTTAGGATTCTCTTTAGCCTGCATGGCCAATGTTCTTTCATAATCCTTTTTTGCTTTTCTTACCACACTTATCCTTCTTATCCATGTATTCCTTCTGCGATCCAATCTCGTGATACCAAGCATACTTCTTTCCATTCTAAATTGTGTTGTTCTTAATTTGAATTTCCTTTGCATTCAGTGTCCATGTTTCACAACCATATGTCAAAATATGAAGAATACATTGGTTAAAAACTTTTCTCTTCGGGCATAATGGTAGTTAGCTTTTGAATAGTGAATGTAATTTTCCAAATGCTTTCCACCCAAGCATTGTGCGCCTTTTAATTTTGCCCATGATATTTTGTTCCGTTGATATCTGTTGTCCTAAGTATATGTAATGATCTACTTGTTTAATTTCCTCATTATTGATTTTTATAATATCTGGTTGGACATAGCTATAGATATCTAATCGTGCCGAAGTGAATGACTTTACATGTCATCATCATTATCAGGCATTTCGATCCACTGCTGGATGAAGGCCTTTCCAAGATTACTCCAAAACTGTCTGTCCATGGCTCTCCTTTTCCATGTCACTCCTGCAAATCTGTCCTAAGTATATGTAATGATCTACTTTTTTTATTTCCTCATTATTGATTTTTATTATTTCTGGTTGGACATAGCTATAGATATCTAATCATGCCGAAGTGAATGACTTTACATGTTCTGACATCCGTTTTTCCCATGCCCACAATTCCAGCCTATTCAAATCATTCTGCAAGTACTGCATAACAGCAACATTCCTGATTACCCTACCTGTCTTTGCATCATCAGCAAATAGCTGTATGTCGCTTGTCAAATCCTTCCCAATATCATATAACAGTGGTTACCTTAAATCTTGCAGACTCACCCCCCCCCCCTCCATATACTACTTTTTGATATCTGTCAGGTCAGCCTGTATTCTGTCAAAAGCCTTAGCAAAATCCAAAAGTATCATGGCGTATCAGTTCCCCTTGTCTAGTTCAATGGTAACATTGTTATAGAATGTGAGCAAGTTGTTAATACATGACCTTCCCTTAGTAAACCCATGTTGCTCATTGCAAAGTAGAGATTCACTGTCGACCCATTTCTGAATGCAAGCCCTAACCAATTTTTCCAAAATCTTCACTACCCTGCTGAGATACCAATTGGTCAATAGTTGGATACATCAGTCTTTGCACCACTCTTGTGCAATGGAATTACTATACCTTTTTTTCCATTCTTGCAGAATCTTTCCTGTTCTTAGACTCATATTAAACAGCCTCTAGTGAAAGGAATAGCGACTTCAGCTGAACATTCTTTTAGCACACGTGTGCTGATATCCCATCAGTCTCTATTGCTGAATTCTTATTCAGTTTGTGCAACAGCTCTAATACCTCATCCTCTTACACCTGAGTTTCTTCATCCAGTGAAGAGATAGCAGCGAGCTCAATGTCGCATACACCAGGTTGATAGCTTTTAACAAAGTGGGCACTCATTAGTTAAACAACCTCTTCTGCATCTCTGTAACCCTCAAGCCATCTGCATTTAGAAGTGTTATTCTTTCATATTCATTCTTTCTTTCTTTTACTTGCAGCATATCGATAGAATTCTTGTGTGTTGTCTTTAGCACACAGAGCCAGTGTTTCTTTTCATACTCAGACTTTGCTTTCCATACAACAGTTGTGACTATTCTAGCCTGGTGCTTATAATTTTCATAATGGACATCATCCTTATGCACATGGTATCCTTTCCACATTATCCTTATCTTACAAATCTCTTGTTTAATAAGATTACACATCCATTTGACTCCTACCATATTTATTCTTCAAACTCTCTGACACATTCTGATATTGCATCATTTAAGTATTGTTTAGATACTTGCCATGCACTGTCAATATTCTTCCCATCCAGCAACTGATCCCATTCCATTGAACTCAGTATACTTCTCAGTGTCATAATTTCCTGCTTTGTAGTTCAGCATGTAACCTTTTCTGAATGGAACATTAATAAACTTAGTCACTTCTCAAGTGAGTATTGCATGATCACTGTCACCAACCGGAGGCTGAATAGTTATGTCTTTATCCTTTCTTTTAGTGTTACATGGTGATCAGCATTCATTTTAGAAATTATAGACTTTACAACTTTGTTCTTTTAATATCCTGACGTTTCGATCTTCAAATTAAGATCATTATCTGGAGCATATACAAATATATAGGAAAAGTGGTGGAGATACTTAATGAGCAGTTCATAAAGATCTTTCAATCTTGTGAATGTGACTTCATGGAGAGATTGAGAGCAGTTGATGATGGGGAGGAGAGACTGACTGTAAGTGAGCAAGAGGTGTTTGGGGAGTTGAGTAAACTAGATGTAAATAAGGCTGTGGGACTTGATAATATATCACCGCGTATTCTGAAGGAATGTGCCAGAGAGTTGACACCTGCCTTGACATATTTTTTTAATACGAGTCTTGCACTTGGTCAAGTCCCTAAAGAGTGGAAGGAGGGCAAAATTGTGCCACTTAATAAAGGAGGTGATCGAACTCAAGCATCAAACTATAGGCCTATCTGTGTGTCAGGTGTTGTGGTTAAGTTGTTGGAGAAGCTTGTGAGAACTAGGATCCAGAGTTGGGTTGACAACAATGGTATAATCTTTGATGGACAGCATGGATTTGCTAAAGGGAGGTCGTGTTTTAGTAATCTACTTACTTATTACAATAAAGTGACTGCTTCCTTGGACAGAGGAGAAGGATACACAGTAATATACTTGGATTTCGCAAAAGCTTTTGATAGAGTACCTCATGATAAGTTGACAGTCAAACTAGAGCAGATGGGGTTGGATATTAGATTAGTGCATTGGATTGGAGACTGGCTATCTGATAGGTATCAACAAGTTGTGTATGGGGGTGCAATATCCAGGAAAAGGAAAGTCACTAGTGGAGTGCCTCAGATCTGTTTTAGGGCCATTACTATTTAACTTGTATATTAATGATATTGGCGAAGATTTGGATGGAGATATTCAGTTGTTTGCAGATGATGCAAAGTTGGGACGAACCATAAAGAGTAGTGAAGATGTTGTGGCCTTGCAAGAAGACTTGAATAAATTGAGTGATTGGGCAAGCAAATGGGGATGTGAGTTCAATGTTGCAAAATGTAAGGTTTTAAAATTTGGAAAACAAAGATGGGATGCAGAATTTATGCTTGGTGAGAATATATTGTTGGAAGTAGACGAAATAAGAGATCTGGGAGTGATAGTGGATAAGGATCTAAAATTTAGGAGACACATCGCCAAAATTGTGAAGACAACACAAAGACTTCTGGGAATGATGAGGAGGACACTGACGTGTAGAAGTAGGGAGATTCTTGTTCCATTGTATAAGGCTTTGATTAGGCCACACATGGACTATTGTGCCCAGATTTGGTCACCTGGTTTTCAGAAGGATGAAGAGATGTTGGAAAGGGTCCAAAGGCGACTGACTAAGGTAGTTTCTGACCTCTGGAATGTCGAGTATGAGGAAAGATTGAAAATATGTAATTTGCAACATATCCTGTTTCTCCTATATATGGTATGTTACAGGTGCAATAAATACAGTATTGCACAATTCCGTATTTATTCACAATTCCTATCAGACAAAAAGAACATAAACGACACATTAAATATAATAATTATGGTGAAGCTGGCCTTTCTGATCATGCCCTGTGAACACCTTACATAGAATTGACTGGAAAAGCACTAGTGGTGTGTAAATATTATTTACTATTATATTATCATCATCATCATCATCATCATCATCAAATTCCTGACATGTACACTCAAGAGGTGTACAGGATATGATAGTACTACATGAAAAATTTACATCATTACTACCTTCCTATCTGCAATTTTCCTCAAAATCAGTCTGTTACTCTTCAAGACTCCAACATTATCAGATCTTATATTTCTATCATCTAAGGCACTTTGTACCGTATCAATCCACCTATATCTTGGTCTTCCTCTGGGTACCAAATTCCTGACATGTACCCTCAAGAGGTGTACAGGATATGATAGTACTACATGAAAAATTTACATCATTACTACCTTCCTATCTGCAATTTTCCTCCAAATCAGTCTGTTACTCTTCAAGACTCCAACATTATCAGATCTTATATTTCTATCATCTAAGGCTCTTTGTACCGTATCAATCCACCTATATCTTGGTCTTCCTCTGGGTACCAAATTCCTGACATGTACCCTCAAGAGGTGTACAGGATATGATAGTACTACATGAAAAATTTACATCATTACTACCTTCCTATCTACAATTTTCCTCCAAATCAGTCTGTTACTCTTCAAGACTCCAACATTATCAGATCTTATATTTCTATCATCTAAGGCACTTTGTACCGTATTAATCCACCTATATCTTGGTCTTCCTCTGGGTCGTTTTTTTGCCAACCTGGCAGAGAACACTTGTTTTGCTAATCTTTCCTCACCCATTCTGTTTAAGTGACCATACCACCTGAAATTAGCTCTGCTAACACATTCCTGGATGCTGACAATGTCGAGTTCTTCCCTAATATCCTCATTTTTAATATGATATTGCCATTGATGCCATCTGTTCACGCCTCTAATCTTTCTCAGGACTCTCATATCTGCGGTCTCTAGTCTTTGGTCAAGTGTTTTACTTCTGACCCAGCTCTCAGATCCATAAGTTAAAACTGGTTTGAACACTGTCTTGTATACGGCTAATTAATGTTCCGACTAATTTCTCTCTTATTCCATATGAATTTATTCAATTGACTGCCTACCATACCAGCTCTGTTGATTCTGCTGTCTATTTCCATATTTAATTTACCATCTTCACTAAAAATCGTGCCTAAGTAGCTGAAATGTTTTACTTGTTCCACAGGTTCTCCATTCAGTTGACATTTTCAACAGTTCTACCTATTTTCATTGTCTTTTTAATGCTGACCTTCATACCATATCTATTACAACAGTTATTCAATTCAGTCAGGGAATCTTGCAAACTGCATTTATTTAGAAGTATAACATCGTCTGCATGAAGAAAAGAGCTGACATTAACATCTCCAGTTCTGATATCATGTTTAATACCAGTTTCCTTCATAATGTGATCTGTATAGATAATGAATAACAGAGGGGATAATGTACATCCTTGTCTCACACCAGATTTAACATTAAACCATCTTCTCGTACTTCCTTCAATTCTAACTGCTGACTTACAACTCAAATAAAGACTAAGTATTGCTTGATATAATGCCCCATTGACACCATATAATTGTAGCGTATTGAATAGCTTCTCTCTTGGCACCTTGTCATATGCCTTTTCCAGATCGACAAAACTTAAATACAGATCTTTGTTATATTCCCATGCTTTCTCAACTGTTTGTTGTAAAGTGAAGATATGATCATGACAGCCTCTATTTGGCCTGAATCCAGCTTGTTCTTCACCAAGTTTTTTCTTCCACAATTCTTCTCTATAAATTAATATTTAATTAATATTAATTTATAGAGGTTAATTAATCTCTCCTCCACATTTCCTAATAACTTCGTTAGTGGAGTTAGCCTTCTTGTTCTCGCCTGTGGTGAGAACAAGAAGACTAGTTTGTTTATTATGTTTCTGTGCATTTTTGGCACCATTTTAAACTTGTTATTGAAATATCTTAATAAAAATATGTTATTAAATACTAAATACACTAAAAACGTTAAAATCTATGCTAATATACTTTAAAACACTAATTTTCTAAGGGAAAAACACAATAAAACACAAAAATCACTAATTTTTACACAAGCGCTAAATTCACCTACCAACCACAGTGTATCTTTGAACTAGTTTCCAGACTTACCTGTATTTACCATGTGTGTATATATGTACCTTGGATTGCGAGTAACTTGGTCTGCGAGTGTTTCGCAAGATGAGCAAAAATTGTTCATAAATTTTAACTTGATAAACGAGCGACAGTCTTGCAATACAAGTACTGTATTACCTATACGCTTTGTCTGCCGAGTGTTACGTGATCACAAGCCGCTCGGGATTGTGGGTAATCGTCTCGCATGTGTGGTCTCAGTTGGCATACCTCATTCGTATAGTCAACATTCGTGCTAGCGTTGTGACCACGTGTGTTTGCGTAAAGCATTTTTTATTTTGTGTCCAAATGTAGTGACTGTTCTTTATTAACTGTACTATGACAATGGCCCCAATGAAGAAAAGGGTAGAAAAGGAAGAAGGAGGAGATGATTACGGGGGAAGTTAAGGAGGAAATCATCAAGAAGCGTGAAGAATGTATGCAAGTGGCCGCCATCGCAAGATTTTATAAGAAGTCTAGGGAGGTGTATAAAATGTGGGAAACAGTGCAAAATTTTGTAGAAAAGCACCACCCGAGTAAGGCTATGGCAGTGCGAGCGATGAATCTGTTTAATGACAATGCAGTGTCATATTTCCGTAAAATCCTCAAAAGGAGGCAAAAGCAATTGTCATTGGTAGGTTCCTTGTTAAAGTCGCACAAAAAGAAAAAGAGTCAACAGATAGCAGTGATTCCGTTAGTGATAATGAAAGTCGTCCTACCCAATATAATTACTGTAATATGTAATTGTAATGTAAATAATAAATTCGATTACTTTATGTATTTTGTATTAATCATTTTTATATGAATATTTTTGAGTTTTGGAACGAATCATCTGAGTTTCTATTATTTCTTATGGGGAAATTCGCTTTTATATACGAGTGCTTTGGATTATGAGCATGTTTCCGGAACGAATTATACTCGCAAACCAAGGTACCACTGTATGTGTATATATATATATATATACAGTGGTACCTTGTCTACCATGGACACACATGTTAAATCTAGTTCCTGTCGGCAGTTCAGTGATGCAATATTGTAACATGGCCCTAGAGTTTGAATGAACATGGTGGAAGTGAAATGGATGTGCAGTCTTATTAAGCAAGAGATTCTTAATAAAAAGATGTGGAAGAAATACCATGTATTTCTCATAAGGATGATGTCAATTGAAAATTATATAAGAAGCAGGCCAGAAGGGTTAAAACTGTTGTACAGAAAGCTAAGCATATGAAAAGAAACTGGCTCTACAAGCTAAAGACAATCCAAAAGAATATGTTGTGTTGCAAGTAAAAGAAATAATGAATGTGAAAGAATAACTGTCATCAGTTTGAATTAAACTTGCCAAGAAATCTTATATGCTAATCTTAATATGCTAACCACTCGGCCAGCCATGCTGGCCGAGTGGTTAGCATATCCGCTCTCTAGCCAAAAAGGCTGCGGGTTTGAATCCCGCTGTGGGCATGGATGTTTGTGATTGTCTGTGGAAATACTAGTGGTAGTTGTCAGCGGTAGATGGCATTGGTGTAGTTGCGGTCAGTTGATGGATTGTCAGTGGTGGAGACCGAGTTGTAGACTAGGTGCTCTCCCTTGATGAGACTTTGGACTCCCTGGAGGTGACTAACAATAATAATCATCATCATTATTATTATTAATTCAAGCTGATGTCAGTTATTCTTTCACATTCATTAATTAAAATTGTATACCTGTATTAATTCAGGGATCATGGCCTAGAGACTGGAAGAAGTCAGTTTTCATACCACTACATAAGAAAGGTGATATGAAGGTATGCAAAAATTATAGAACTATTAGTTTGATATCTCATGCAAGCAAAATTTTATTAAAGATCATGCTAAATAGGATTGAGGCCAAAGTTGAGGCAGAGATGCCCGAGGAACAAGCAGGTTTTAGGAAAGGTAGGGGTACCAGAGATCAGATCATTTGCCTTAGACAGATCATAGAAAAATATAAAGAATTCAGACTCCTCTGGTAATGTGTTTCTTAGACTACTCTAAAGCTTTTGACTGTGTTGAGCATGTGAACCTGTGGGAAGTAATGAAAAGAATGTGTTTTCCTCAACACACTATCAGGTTGATAGCCAACTTGTATAAGGAGCAAGAAGCCACAGTAAGAACAGGTGTTGGATTGACTGACCGGCTTCAAGTTGGAAAAGGAGTTAGGCAAGGATGTTTACTTTTTCCTCACTTGTTTAGTATATATGCAGAGGACATCATGCGTGAAGCATTAGATGAGCTCAGGATAGGAGGTAGATTGATCAGTAATCTGAGGTATGCTGATGATCCAGTGCTCCTTTGTAATGACATGGAAGAACTAGAATTAATTCTTGACAAAGTTAACAAGATCAGCAATAACAGAGGACTTCAACTCAATCCTAGCAAGACAAAGATCATGGTTCTCAAAGGAAAAAGAAACAGAGATGCTCTTGAGAAACAAGTGTATCTTAATGGAGAATGAATTGAGGAAGTCAGCAAGTTGGAGTACCTGGGCTCCATTATTAATGTGAAGAATTGCTGTTCAGAAGATGTCAGAAAAAGGTTAGGAATGGCTAAAACAACAGTCAGAGACCTGTCTCAAATCTGGAAGGATGGATCTATCTCCAAGGGAACAAAGTTGAAGATTTTGGATGCAGTTGTTTTTCCAACAGCGACTTATGGATGCGAGACTTGGATCCTAAAGCACTCAGATAAGAAACGGATATCTGCTTTTGAGATGTGGTGCTACAGAAGGCTGTTGAGGATATCATATACTGAAAGGCGTACAAATGAATGGGTGTTAGAAAACATCAGTAGAACTTTAAGGCTCCTTAAGAATATTGACAGAAGAAAGTTAAAATATTTTGGACACATAGAAAGGATGGAAGGAGGACTTCTCAGAACAGTAATAGAAGGTAAAGTTCTTGGAAAAAGAGGCAGGGGTAGACCATCGATGGGATGGATGGATGGATGGATGGCATGTGTGGAGTGACTGATCTTCAGAGAGTTGAGGCTGCCAGAAAAGCAAACAACAGGACTACAAGGTGAGGCCTGGTGTGGAACATCACCTAGCATCGGAGTGGCCTTATGGCTTCTGTAGATGCTCAGTGAACATAGTAGTAGTATTAATTCAACCTTGGAGTCTTCTCTGAGTGTGGTTTCCACAAATGAGATCTCAATAAAGGTTAGAACCTGTCTGGGTAATGGCCCTCGCATAATGCATAGCATTATGCAGGTCTGAAAGGAAGTGTGCTTTGCATTATGGGATACTAAGGCAATTGATCTGAAGTCATCAGCCTCTAGTCATGAAGATACTTCACATGTGAAACTTTTTTGTTTACACTTGATAAAGGATTAAAGAAGAATATATTTTTTTGGCAAGTTTAATTTAATTTATAACCAAGTGAAAAAACTTTATAGAGTTCTCATTAGTGTGGAGGGTATGTGTGTGGTAGATGTAGAAGAGATTGTTCAACTAATGGGTGCCCATTTTGCTAAAAGCTATAAACCTGCTGTATGCAACTTACAAGGGGGAGGGGCTGAAAAGTTCTGATAAACACCTAGAACAAAAATAATATTAAAGCAGTTGATATAACCACAAGAAAGAACATATCTTAAAACCCTTTAACCCCCATGTTTCATCAAATTGTAATAATTTGTTCTTTTTCTTTTAGGATATATAAGAAGAGTTGCTTTAATATCAGTTTTGTTCTAGATGTTTATCAGAACTTTTCAGCACCCCTTGTAGAACTCAGTGCTACCTCTATACCATAGGAAGAAATTCAGGTGTAATAGGAGGAGGAGGAGGTGCTAGAGCTTTAACATAAACTCAATATGAATTTGGCAATAGGGACTTTTGGGATATCAACATGAGTGTTAAAAGCATGTTCAGCTGAACTGGCTGTATAATTTGAGTCCCAGTACAGGGAGGATTCCACAAGAGCAGAAAGAATGCATAATAATCCCATTTGAACAAAGATGGTGCAAAGACTGATTTATCTAACTATTGACCAATCAGTATCTCTGGAGTGTCGGTGAAGAATTTGAAACAGCATGGTTTTACTAAGGGAAGGTCATGTTTGAGTAATTTACTCACATTTTGTAATGATGTGATAGTTAAGTTAGACAAACAGGAATGGATACAGTATGATACTTTTTGGACTTTACTAAAAGCTTCGGACAGGATTCAGCATGGAAACTTATTGCATAAGTTAGAAGATATGAGGCTGAATTATAAATGACTAGTTTGGATAAGAGCATGGCTGACTAATAGATATCAAATGATGTGGTATATGAGGCATGTAAGTCTTTAGGTTTTAAGGAACCAGTGGTGTACCCCAGGTATCAATCCTTGGTCCATTGTTATTCAGTCCTTACATCAATGACATTAAGAAGAATTTAACAGGAGACACAGCTATTTGCTTAGAATGCACTGCTTGCTGAATAATTTGAATAGGCTAGAATTGTAGGCACATGAAAATGGCTGTCCATTTTCATGTGCCTACAATTGTGTTAGTAAATGTTATGTTATGCACTTTGATGTTATGAGATATCTAGTGGTGTATTATATTGTTGAGATTAATGCTAAAAGAAACTGACCAGGCTAGGGATTGGAGTTTTAGTAGATAGGAAGTTGAAGTTCAGGGGCCACATAGAAAAAATTGCAAATACTACTTAGAAGATAATTGCACTGCTGAAAAAGAATAAGGATGTCTTTTTGCCTCATTACAAGGCTTTGATATGACTTCATGTAGACTTGTGCACTGATCTGGTTTTCGAGGTGACGTGGAGAGGATGCAAAGGAGAGAGTGTTAAAGATAATACTTGGACTGTGAAAGGTGGATTATGAGAAGAGATTGAGAAGTTGTGGACTGCAGATGCTAGCAGACAGCAGAAAGAGGGTTGATAAGATAGGCGTACGAACTTCTGAAAGAGTCATACAGGATATCAGTAGGTGGAATTTTTCATTTTATGGAGGGTGGGGAAAGGATGAGAGAGAATACATGGAAATTGAGAATGAATGTAGTTAAGGAAGTGGCTAGAACTAGATTTTCTCTCATAGAGCATTGCATGACTGGAATGACTTGCCTTTGGAGATCTTGGGTGCAGATAGTTTGAATGAATTTGCAAGAAGGTATAACATGTTGAGTTAGTGATATGTTTTCTCTCTCGATGAGTCCCTCACTCCCTGGAGTTTTTTGTAATAATAAAAAGAATTAATGATCGAATGAGTCATATCATATTATGTATCTCATTTGATCATTAGTTCTTATTGTAAAACAGGTGGTTTAAATTTTAGAATATAGGAAAAATTCAACTGACTTTGAAAACTGCAATAAATGATAGTTTTGAGCATAGTATTATCATCATTAAAATGAAAAGTGTCTACTGTGGATAGATACTTTGCCAGTGGTTGTATTCATGAGATAGGAATTAAACAGAGGAAGATGTGATATAAAGTGAATGCAGTTTTATCTTATATAACTAAAAATTCTTCATTTGCTACCAGCATTTTGATCCAGTGTCTGAAAACATTTTCAGTATATTCAGCAAGAACACCCATTGAAATAACTTGATGATTAGGTATGCATAACATAAGGCATGCACTATATATAGAATGTTAACAGTACGTGATTTTCATTTAACATTAAATTATTTCTAATATATCAACCATGTGCTGCATGGTCTGAAGATTGCCAGAGGAATCCAGTATACTCTGTGTGAGATTTTTATATATATATATATATATATATATATATATATATATATACACCTCATTTTCATCTTCTTACCTAATTAAGCTGAATGGCTTAACATTACCAAATATCCTGACTTTATATATTTATATAAACCCATCGATTGTCTCGATAGGATAGTTAATCCAGTCTCCATAGTTACATACATTCCTGAAATGAAATAATTTTAGTCAATTTTTTGTTCAATCTATTATTTGATATTTCATGGTTTTCCTTAAATAATCTTTTAGATTTAAAAGTATTGCCTCACAGTTTTAGTAATGTGTCCCCAAAATTTTAGAGGACACGTTAAATTCACCAGCTTCTCATTTTTTCTTAACTTCTTCCCACCTAGAACACTGAGGAAATTCCTTTAATTCTCACATTGTTTTATTTCCCTTTTTTATAGATGGGTACTATGTGAACTGTTGCAGTTTGTGAATGATTCTCTGTACCAGCTGAATTAAATTATGTATCTGTATAACTGTGTAACTTTGTACCAGCTCAATTAAATTATGTAGTTGCACACCACTGATCTGTTATATCTCCATATTTGAGCATTTCTTGTCAAATATTAAGCTCAGCCAATTTCAGCTGCCTTTCTGCATTTCAGTTTTTTATTTAAAAAAAAAAATTTTATTGCTTTGCTACATATGCACTCCTGATTTATTATTTCTATTTTTTTTTTTTTTTAAATATCACACAAGAGATATCAAGACCTATAACATTATAACAAGACCTATAACAGAAAGAAACCTGCTAATGTGTTTCTTGAAGAGTTATTATTATTATTATTATTACGGACAACTCCAAGGAGTCCTTAGACTTATTGAGGCAGGCCTTAACATCATGTCAAGAACAACTATCAACATCCACACAGTATCTATCATACTTTGCCTTGAACTCATTCACAGTCATGGCACCTACAACAGACTCTGGCAGCTTATTCCACTCATTCACCACTCTCCAAGTAAAAAACCTAGTTCTAACACCCTTGCTAACCACACTCTTGCCCAGTTTCCATGGATGGCCCCTAGTCCTCCCACCACCAGTCCTGTTCTGAAAAATATCCTCTGAATTAATCTTATAGAAACCTGTCAGTAATTTGAATGTCTCAATCATGTCACCCCTTTTCTGCCTATCAACCAATTTCTGCAACCCACAAATCTTCAACGTGTTCTCATAAGGTTCATTCCATAGACCTGCTATCATCTTGGTCACTCGCCTCTGGCTCCTCTCCACCTCCTCCCCATCAAGAAGAAACCCTGGTGCCCAGATCTGGGCACAGTAGTCAAGATGGGGACTTATCAAGGCTCGATACAGAGGAACAGTAACTTGCTTGTCTCTGCCTGTCAAAGTATTCTTCAATAACCTGATTTGATGAGCTGATTTAGCCACTTTTGCAATGTGCCCACTAAACTTTAACTTCCTATCCACCAACACTCCCAAAGCCCTGGCCTCGTCAATCTCCTGGAGTACAGTTCCACCATTGTGGTATACTGCTGCTAATCTTTTCACCCCAAAATGCATAACCTTACACTTTATATCTTCAAGGCTTTTGACTGAGTTTGGCGCAAAGTCTGTTATGAAAACTCCCATCATTTGGTCTTCCCTCTGACTTCCACAGTTGGGTAGCCAGCTTTCTGGCCATATGGTCACTTCGAGTGATTATGGATGTCTTCTTATCTTCTGTCTATACAACTAATGCTGTGGTCCTGCAAGGCTCTGTTCTCCTGTCCACTCTCTTCCTTCTATACATAAACAATTTACTTCAGCTGACTGCCAACCCCAGTACACAATTTTGCTGGTGACTGTACATTGCACTCCTACTTTTCATTTTACAAACCTTACAAAGCACAAATCAGCAAAACTTCCAGCACTCTAATCTCTACTTCCTTAAATTCTGATCTTCAAAGTATTCGTCACTGGAGTTTGGATAACATTACCAACCTCAACGCTAGCAAAATGCAGCTCAGCATTATTTCCTACAAAAAAAGAACTCTGTTCTTCCAATCTTGCCCTTGACAATACTCAAATCTCTATTCAAGATGATATTTACCTTTTTGGGATAATTCTAACCTCTAATCTCACTTGGTACAAACATACAAATGCACCTGACTATTGAATACTGCTCTTGTATATGTAGATGGTGCCTTAAGAGCTCCCTAAAAATACTGGATTCTATACAGAAAAGAGCAGTTACATTGATTGATGATGCCTCTCTCACTAATGCACTTCACCCACTTCACACAGGCATTCAGTCTTTGCAGTCTGAATCTTCTATAAATACTTCTGTGACTGTTGTTCATCAGAATTGGCATCAATAATTCCCCTGTTCTCTTGCAAATCTATCCAAATGCATGCAATAGCTAACTAACACCCTCTCACAGTTTAACTCCAAACCCACAGATCAAATTTCTCCTTTTCTTTGTTTATCCCTTTTGCTGCTGCCCTCCCCTCTGAAACAGTCTTCCATTAGATGTTTTTTCCCAAGGAATACAACCTACAGCTTTTCAAATCAAATGTGAATAAGTTCCTTATTGCCTATCCACCATACTGGTGTACTATATGTTGACTAATGTCTTGTGGATGGCTTCTCCGTGAAAAAAAAAAAAATATTGTATGTATAGTGATGCACATCAAAGCAACCAATTCTGATAAACAGCAAACATAGAAGTATTTATAGAAGATTCAGGCTGTGGCTGAATGTCTGTGTGAAAGTGGGTGGAGTGTATTAGGAAATATGACTTCTACATTACTTCAACCTTGGTATCGCTTCTGGGTCTGGCTTCTGCTGATGAGACCTCAATGAAGGTCAAAACCAGTCTGGATAGTGACCCTTCTCATAGTGCATAGCATTATTCATGTCTGTAAGAATATGTGCTTTGCATTATGGGATACTAGGGCAAGTGATGTGAAGTCATAACCTCTATATACAAGTAGCCTAGTCATCAAGTTACTTCACACGTAAACTTTGTTTACTTACACTTGGATAAAGGATTAAACCAAAAATATAATTTCTTGGCATTTTTAATTTATAGTATAATGAAGTGAAAAAACTTTCAACATCTTATGGCATATGTGGAACAAGCATTCACAATGCATGTGTACTCTCTCTTTCCCAAAACCAATTTCCTGGCATAATTTTTTTTACGTGAATCCCATCAACAAGAGGATATTATTCTATAATACATTTATATTAGTACTGTGGATGGTCTAAGGATTAGATAATTCAAAAACCCTGCTCTAGAGACCAAACATTTCACTTTCTGAAATCACTTCAATTCAGGGTGGTAGCCTTCCACTGGCAGACAAAATTCATCTACTACATCAGAGTAGCAGTTTACCTTAGCTTGACTTAAAACTAAAGTTATCATCTAGTTTCACTAAACATATGCAAAATTAATTACATGTTATTTGCTTGCTTATGTATATATTTTTTCCAGCAGATGTAAGATTCAACAAACCATTCCATATAGGAGTTTCTGTTCATGGCATTTCTGATGAAAATAATAGGATTGTTCTTCTAGATGAACGAAGCCATAATCGTGCTCGTGAGCTTCACTGTTTAAAGCAGGTAAAAGAGAATTTTAAGTTTAGTTTTCTTTACTGCTGTTTTTTAGTATTTTAAGTAGAAATAATACTATCCGAAAACTTCAGAATTTTTCTTCTTTCATAAATTATTTGCTTGTTCAAGCTTCAAAATATACCATTTGACTCATAGATTTCCTACAAATCTTTGTCCTGTTGGTCTACGTTTCCTTATCAGCTTTGGAATTCTTCTTTCCTCCATTCTCTCTATATATTTTCATTTTATTTTGTTTCTATAATTTTCTATGACACTGCTGATATGTTTTACTCTGTTATATTATCCATTCTCCTAAATCTTTTATTATACCCTTTCATGCTTCTCAAAAGTTTTTATATTTCATCTCGGCATGACATATTTTGCTGAAGTTCTTACTTCTGATTATCTAGGAATTTGATCCAGAATATAATTCTTCTTTTTATTGGGATTAGAAGCAGATGAAATTGTTTAAATGAGTGCTCACACTGCTGAGATCCTATCAACTAAGTGTATGTAACATGGTGTACAATGCTACAACTACACTGGATGAAGAGATAGAGGTGCATAACAATGCAAGAATGACATTTGAGAGCTGTTGCATAACCTGTGGATATCATTTCAGAAGTAGGACCAAATGGAATAGCAGCATGTGTGTTAAAGGAATGTTCAGTCAAAATGGCTTGGCTGTTAACGCGTTTGTATAACTTGAGTCTCAGACTCTCAGCTCAGGAAGGATACCACAGGAATGAATGAATGTATGATAGTTCTGTTGTACAAGGGTAGTGCAAAAAAACTACAGTGGTGGTGAAAATTTTGGAAAAGTTGTAAGAACTCGCATACAGAAATGGGCTGACAGACAATCTAAACTTTCTAAAGAACAGCATAGGTTTACTAAAGGAAGGCTATCTCTGAGCAATTTGCTCATGTTTTATAAATAATGTTATTGACTGAGTTGGATAAAGGGAATGGATTCACTGTAATACTGTTGAATTTTGCTAAGGCATTTCATAATTGGTGTCAGAAAAGGCATTTGACAAATAGGTACCAGAGAGTGGTATATGGAGAGTGTGAATCTACCAGCTTAAAGGTGATTTGGTGCTCCAGGGATCAGTCCTTGGATCATTCTTCAGTCTATACATTAATAATGTTGGGTAGGACCTGATAGAAAATGTTCAGTTGTTTGTCTGATGATGCAAAGATAGGTAGGTCAATCAGTGATGCTACTGATATGCAGCACTTAAAGAATGATTTGGATAAGCTGGAACTATGGACAAATGATAATGACTATCAATTCAATCACAGTAAATGTAAAGTTATGCATTTTGTCATGATGAGATTTCCAACGGCATATTTTATTGGTAGGATTATATTACAAGAAATTAATGAGGCTAGTGATCTTGGAGTTATAGTGGATAGGAAACTGAAGTCCAAAGATCACATTGCAGAAAATGTAAATACACTTACAGGATAATTTCAGTGTTGAAATAAACATTGATATGTAATGACAAAGAAGTTATTGTGCCTCTTTACATGGCCTTGATACAACTGCACCTGGACTACTTGTGTGAAGATTTGATGTCCTGGGTTCTGAGGGGATAAAGAAGCCATGGAAAGGATGCAAAGAAGAGTAACAAAGATGATATCTGGACAGATTGAGAATATGTGGACCGCAGATGCTGTTAAACAGGAGAAAGAGGCATGATATGATAGAGGTTTATTCTGAAAGAATGTTATAGGTTATCAACTGATGAAATTTTTAGTTATGTGAAAGATAGGGAGACAAAGGGACATCTATAGAAGTTTGTGTACTATTAAGAAGGGGTGAGAGCTAGATTTTCCTCTCACAGAGCAGTGAGTGAATGGAACAGTTTTGCCTGTTGAAGTAGTGAGTGCATCAGTGTGAAATGAGTTGAAGAGAAGGTGTGAAAGTTGGTGCTGGTGATTTACAGCCTCCTTCAATGAGTGTTCTTGATTTCCTGAAGTTCCTAGATAATAACAATACCGTCATAAGTTTAATTTAAGCTTGTTTTTTGTTTTTTAAGCTGTCTTGTATAGAGTTATCTTGCCCAGATGAAGCTACTAATCAGGTGGCAAAACTAGTAGGCAACATTCTGTATCAAAAATCTCCAACCTATTAAATCCAGTTTATATCACCTTATAATATATAGCGGTCAGGGGAAAAAAAAACATTCATCATAATAATACAGTCATTGGAGATGTTGATGTGCCATAGCTCCATTTTGTCTATTATCACACAAAAAAATTGTATGCATTATCAGACTAGTTTGAAAATATCGACTATAATTTATCGCATTTTTGAAATTTTATTATAGTTTTATATTGCACACACACACAAAAAAATCTTAATTTTAACTGAAAGATTATATAATCTTTCAGTTAAAATGGACATATATTCTCCATGTATTAAGGCTTAAGTGCTGGGAGAAACTCATGTTAGAGGCTTAATGAAGTGAAACAGCCTTGAGAAAGAATTGAAAATATTATTTAAGTGTTCCAATATTTCAACTCGGTTACTAAGACATCGTCAGAGAGTACAAGTCTCATATTGTACTCACTGACAATGTCTCAGTAATTGTGATGAAATATTGGAAGAATTAAATAATATTTTAAATTCTTTTTTGGTGCTGTTTCACTCCATTAAGCCTCTAACATTAAGATATGTTCATGAAGTTGTGAAGGATCTTCACAACTAGATCACTTTTATGTAGAGGCTGGAAGCTGTTGACTTCACATCAGTTGCCTCAGTATCCTATAATACAAAGCATACTTCCTTTCAGATGTGTATATTGCTATGCATTATGGGTAATACCGAATGATCTTTATTGAGATCTTCATTGATTCAAGGTAAACACATCATTGGTCTCCTTGGTCTTAGTATCTAATGATAAATCTTCCTGTTGTCATTCTCTTTTTCTTCTATAACCTTGAGCCTCATTTGAAGGAGTATCTCCTACTTCCTTACAAATTAATAGACAAAAAAAAAAGATAAATAAAAACCTATGAACCTAGAATTGTATACATAGAGAAGAAAGCATACAGAAAATCAAACAGAGAAAGAACTGCAGTTTCTTTTATGGTACAGAGAATAGATGGTCATTACCAGACTCAGAAATGTTAGTTACTTTTCTTTCTTTCACACTTTTTCATAGGTAGTATTTGATTTTGTTGATTTTATATTTTGCTCAGATTGGATCAAATTGTGAAGATAGAGGACTTCCCTTTCCCACCTCATCTTCTCTTTCATATTAAGCTTAATGGCTTTTGTCATGACCAAGTAACTTGCATCTTATAAACCTGATATCACAGAAGACTTCATCCAGTGTAAAAACTGAACTCTGTAGCTTTCTTGCTACTTTTAACCATAATTGATAGGTCGGCAGGTAGGAGTAAAATAGGGTTAATTTGGTTTGATACAGTTGCATATATTGTGAAACAGGTCATCAAAGATGTAATGTTGACACGATCGAATTCACTAGGAGGGAACCATGTATTGGCCCTCCAAATCAGGTCATGAGGGGCTTTCAACTGAAAGCCAGTCTCATACAGAGGTCGCTGCAGGGTTTTTCATCCCTCAAAGCAAGCAAACTAGCCATTAAAACACACATGCAATTAACAGGCTTTAGTTACTTCAGCTATAAATTCAAATTAACCAACCAAGTAGCCAAGTCACGAAGCACTGGGTATCTATTACTGTTGCTAAAATTCTTGAAGGCAGTTTCTTTCTTTGTACATATGTTCAGAAAAGCTTGATAAAAGAGGTTGAATAAATATCAGTAAATTTATGTGATTTATACATTTGCACTATGGATATTCCAGTAACATGTAGTTGTCTGATGGTATTACAGTAGCTATAATGAGCTGATATAGCTTCTGCTATTGAGCCACTATCATTTTTTTTTATGTTGACCTCACACATGAAAGGTCACAAAACTTGCAACACTACAGTGTCATGTATGAGTAAGAAAAATGTATCTTGTTATGTTTCTTAGAGTGGGAGGTTGTACTCAGTGGGAAAAACAGAATGGGGTGAGATTGTTCCAAAGAATAGAGGTGGATGGAATGAAGGAAACTGATGAGAATTTAGTTTGGTGTGTTTGAAGCTGGACAGTGTATGGGTGTTGATTAGTGACTGCTCTAGTTCTGCTATGGTTAGAAAAAAGTGGAGGAATGGTAACAGCCAATTCAGAGGAGCAATGCTCATGAAAGTACCTATAGAACAGGCACAGCACTGAAACAGAGTACTATGATAAAGTTACTGAAGGGAGTCTGTGATTGAAGGGTCATCTATTAAGCAGATTGCCCTCTTCTGAATATCATCAAGAATTCTAAGGTCTTGGGTGCTCCACCTCAAATGTGGGAACAGTACTCCGAAGTTGGGTGGATCTGAGACTTATAAAGTGTTAGGAGTTGAGAGGAAGAGAAGTAATGTTTAGAACGGAAAAGAACTCCAAGCTTTTTAGAAGGTAAGGAGACTATGTAAGTAATATGTTTGTGCCAGGATAAAGTGGATGTGATAGTCAACCCAAAAAAAGAAAGTTGATCTTGAAAGGAAATTGGAACATTATAAAAAATGAGATGAGATGAGGTAGGATTTTTCTTGCAGGTTGTCTTCATCCCATTTCAGAATGTTGAGGAAGTCGGTGTTCAAGTTGATTGATATGGAAAATCTTGAGGTATCTGATAGTACTGTAGGATTTATTGAATGCGGAAGAGAAATGAAGAGTACTGTCATTGGTGAAACTGTGAATAGGATTTGAGCAGATTGTTGATGTACAGGAGGAAGAGTGTCGGCGAGAGCACAGAACCCTGAGGCACTCTGGCACTGATGGGAAAATCTGACGAGAGGAAACCATCCACCTTGACACACAACGAACGACCAGTGAGGAAGTTGACAATCCAATCCAATATGACATGATCAAATGTGTTAGAAATATCGAGAGTGATGATGAGTTTCTCCAAATCTTTCTATGGCCTGAGTCCAAAGGTGGGTGAGATTAGCTAGGAGGTCGGCTGTGGAACGAGAATGTTGGAATTCATATTGTGATCACTAATTAACTGATGAGTCTCTGGGTAATGAAGAAGCTGGTTGTTGATAACCTTCTTCACTTTTGAATGTACTGAGATGAGAGCAGTGGGATGATAGTTAGATGGCTGACTTTTGTCTCCCTTTTCGGGTACAGGCTAGGTGTAGACTGGCTTCCGTGCTGTTGAGTAGATGCCAATAGAATATGAAATTTTATATAAATGATACTGGATTGGTTTTAGTTCTGGAGCACAAGTGTTGAGTGCAACTGAAGGAATGCCATCTGGACCAGGATCTTTATTAGTATGAAAATTAATGAGGGGTTTTTCTGTCCTTTTGGTGAAAGGTCAGAGGAGGCATGCAGCAGGAAGTTTGTGGAAGTATATTTGCTTTGGTCATACAAGCAGGAGTGGAAACATAGCAAAAGCCACCTCACACTTCCAAAAAGCAAGGTGGTGGTGGTGGTGGTGTTTCACTTGGTGATGAAAGACATCTACCACCTAGAGGTCTAGTTGGCATTTCCTCACAACTAGGGAAGATATGCATTTAAGGCAGCAATATTTGCCCTGACAAAGCCTCATGTACACAAGTCCTTTGTTTGGGGAAATAGGTCATTACCATGGGAAGATGGGGATGACTTGACTGGGAGAGGTTAATGACTAGAGCTGTTTCCAAAGATATTGAATCTCTATGATAGGTGACTCCAAAGGTAAAGAGAATCCTAGGATGTATCTGATTAATGTGCTAATTAATATGGATGCTGATTTGTAATTAACATGCAAAGTATTGACCAGGTATTTCAAAATAGTCAGGGTGAAACCTCCCCGAGGCATTTTCAAAAATAAGATATCTTTATTGATTTCTTTGTCCTTGAAAATTCCAGAAATAGTTTAGGAACTATTCTTGGAATTTCTGAATGTAGATTTCTAAACTACTTTAGGAATCTTCTGCAGATTACTGTTTCCCGTTACATTCTTCAATAACAGATGTATTGTAGTTGTGAAATCCACAATTTTATCCTCAATATTGAGGATGGAATTATGGATTTCACAACTGTAATAATATCTGTTATTGAAGATTGTAACTTTCGCTTTCTATAGCCCGAGGAGTTCCCAACTTTTGGATGACATGACTTATTTGCAGCATGACATTTTCTTTTGATGTGTACTGGGATTTTTATGGGACATGGCTGCATGCATGTGTGCCAGTTCGAGTGCTCAGATTGCTCCTCTTTATAGTTTGATTTTGTATATCAAACAGGAGAACTGGATATTGAATGAATCTAATACTGATTGATATCTTGTATAGTGTTCTTTCTGACAGTGAATAATTTGCTCCTCATCATCATAATTCTAAGAGATTATCAGTGATTTCTTATTCTATTCTTTTGGCCTTACAACCAGTGAGACTGTATCTATTGTTCAGTTACCTTTTAACAACAACGTCCCTTTCACCATAAGATTAGCTGCTATAGAATTGACCAGCACTTCTCCTTCTTACTGCTGCTTCTGGAAGGGACAAAGGTCACATACAACTGATTTGTGAAAGTCAAGTCAGTGAAAGTGTTCACTTCTGGGAACAAGTAGCAAAACTTTAAGTACATTTTTCTAAACTTTGTATGTTAGAGTAACTTAGCAGCTCAAGTTGAATAGTATAGTATTGCAGCTTGGATTAAAAGAAAACACCAAGGTGTGGCACGTAATGAAATCGAGTTCAAGAAAGACTTCAGTTTGCTGCATGACATTGCCAAAGTAAGCAGTAATTTAACTCTTGTCGCGGCTGATCTGACAGATGCAATAAATTGTTTAATATAAATATTCTTACACATATCCAGTGTATAGCTTGGAGGTCATGACTAGCTGTGCATGTATATATTAGGAGTGATATTCCACACAGTTTATGTGGTCAGTTTTGGTTTAACACGTGTTATGTAAAGGTGTGTGATATTTGATAGTAAATTATATCTGAGAGATACCGCGAACTCCGATGTCAGTATAGTATTGGTTTAGTTGTTGTTTTTTTTATTATTTACCATTGAAAATGGCTGGAAAAATGTGTCGATTGGATAATACATCAGATGTTGAAGAGATTCAGCGAACGTTACTCGAGTCTGATGATGAGAATGATGGAATCGAATGAGAAGTGATTTAGACGATGATGATTATGTGAAAGTTCATTCAGAAGATTCGGATACCGAAGAAGATATTTCTAGTGAAGAAAGTGAAGATGAATTAGACATGAATGAAGAGTATTTTCTTGCAAAGGATAAAGAATCAAAATGGAGGAAAAATCCAATAAGAAGACAAATTAGAAGACAGCCGCAGAATATTTTGTGTCAACTTCCGCTAGTTCAGCCAAATGCAAAAAATACCAAGAGAGAACTTGAAACTTGGAATTGCTTTCTCACAGATGATATTTTAGATCTAATCTTATTATATACAAATAAATACATTGATTCTATTTCGAGCCAGTATTCAAGAGAAAGAGATGCTAAACGAATAGACAAAACAGAATTGAAAGCATTTTTAGGCCTCTTATATCTAGCTGGTTTACATCACAACAATCAGCTAAATTTTTATTCTTTATATTTCTTTGTTCAATAATTTCTAGATTGTAACTGAAAATAAATAAACCATCATGTATTATATTTGGAGTGTTTTTTTTTTGTTTTATCGCATTTTAGCACATATTAGTAACAAATGTATCTCTCAGATACACGTGACCTAAGCTGCAATTTTATTGACTGTTTTTATTGGGTTAAGAAATGATTTTTTTTAAAAAAAGCATATACTAACTATATTGAGCAGATTAATGAGAGTATTCGACAAAATGAAAAATGAAACAAAAGAACCACAATCTAATAGGTGCAGGCTAATTTAGTTCCATTTACTCTGCTATACTCACTGGTCATTAAAAACAAAGACAAATCTGTAAACAATCCTTGCTATAAATTAATAGTGAAATTGATAACTCAACGGCAAAGAAACTTAGATTATCCAAAAATCAAAATTGGAATCACAAAAATGAAAATTATTAATAATGAAGTTTTAATTGTATCCAAAGAAAAGACAGACATAACTTACTTTGCATTCCTTAGATATTTTCTGTAATAAAATCTACAAAGACACGTTAGCAGCAAATCCCAGTAAGAAATATTTTCCAAGACTTAATTATTTATGATATTCCCAGTGAAATCGATACAAACATTGTGATATACTCAATATGCTTACAGAACGAAGAGCTCTTTGCTCAAAATTCAAAGATTACACAAAAATTTATGATGACAAATGAAAAAAAAAATGAATGGCAGGAACCTAATTATTGAAGTTGATCCAACTTTGAGGATAAAATTCTTGAAAACCGGTATCAAAATACTGTGGAGAATTTGTCATTTTGCCAACTACTTAAGTGTTCTTAGATGTTTTAACTTTAATAAGTTCCACTATCACATATAGAACTGCCAGGTTAAAACCAATTGTCCATTTTGCTCAAAAGAACACAAGCTCAGTGAATGCCTATGAAATGAATCCGAGATGAAATGTGTAAACTGCTATAATCATAAACATGCTAAAACCAATAATGAGGTCTTTTTTAAATAACGAAACCTGTGGTGCGTTCATAATTAGAAGAAACACACGTATAAACCACAGTGAAAATTATTTAATTGTAAATATTTCATCCTAAGTATCTTAGGACATCATCAGTACAGTATTTAAACAAAAATTAGGAATAACATACAGTTAGGGCACATGATTACAATAGAATCTCATGAAAACGTGCATAACGTTTTCATGAGATTTTTTTTTTTTTTTTTTTTTTGTACTACTTTAGCACATTATGCACGTTTTCATGAGATTCTATTGTAATCATGTGCCCTAACTGTATGTTATTCCTAATTTTTGTTTAAATACTGTACTGATGATGTCCTAAGATACTTAGGATGAAATATTTACAATTAAATAATTTTCACTGTGGTTTATACGTGTGTTTCTTCTAACAATAATGAGGTCCACTACAACATATGGCACTAAGCAAAGACCACCCAACATTTAACTGCTACAGACAGCTCAAAATACAAAATATTAACTATGGAAAGCAATAAGAAAATTTGTAAACATGGCATTGCTTTCCTCACATGCTTTCAAATAAATCTTCAGTGATTTGTTAAGGCAGTAAATAACCTAACAGAACTCGTAAACAGGAGAAACATTGGATTAGAACTCGTAAACAGGAGAAACATTGGATCAAGAACCTTATAACATTAAAAAAATCTATGGCTTTCCAAGTAAGTATAATATATTCTCTAAAGAACGAGAAGAAGGAGAGCTGTACTACTCATCATCAAACCTGAGCCAGCGCAATCTTAATTTCTCAGTACAGCAATGAGTACTTTGTACTTGCCGAAATTACATATGCGGAATCAAAACTTTGTTGCAAGTGTTGATTCCACATATGTAAATACCATAGTGACATAAAATACGATCTAGAAAAACTGGGCAGTATCATACATTTTACGAGAAATAATGGCTTTCATTTCAGTAAAATTACAGAAACTAGAACTGTTTTAGGAATGATTACTTTAATTTCCTGACATTTTAACCTTTATACTAAGGTCATCTGGAGTATATACATATATATGCAAAGACAAGGTATATTACATCTCAAACAGTGTGACAATGACTTGATCAACCATTATTCTATGCCTGATCTCTAGTTAAAAAAAAAAAAAACATATAATAATATTAACAGTCTAATTATAAATGGGGATCTAAAAATCTCAAGAATGTGGATGGCACATATTCTACGCACATAACCTTTTGGTCAAAGAGTTAATTATAATTATGACTGTAAGTAATCTAGAATCTTAATTCTAATATAACTTACTTCACTCATGTTAAATTATGGATTAGGCCACCACTCTTGCTGTATTAAAACTATCTATATGAATTTGTTGCCTGATGATGTTATAAATAGAATGTAGCTTTGATGCTTTTTTTTTCACTAGAGATCAGGCTAGTAGAATAACAGTGGATCGTTACTTTGGCATACTGTTTGAGATGTAATATAGCTTGTCTTTGTGTGTGTGTGTGTATATGTATATATACTCCACTTGATGACCTTAATATGAAGGTCGAAACGTTGGGAAATTAAAGTACCGTATATTATCGCATATAATGCGAACTAGAAATTTTGTTTGAAAACTAGCCCTAAAATGCTATGTCCACGTATAATGTGATCTGTTAATCTTGTTCTATAACATTATAAATAACAATACAATACGAATTAACGAAAGAAATATTTATTTTAAAACAAAATGTCAAAATACAATACGAATTAATGAAAGAAATATTTATTTTAAAACAAAATGTCAAAATCGTATAAATTCTTCTTCTTTTGAGTCATCAAACATTTCGTTTATAAATTCATCTGTAGGGATTGCACCATCAGTGTAGCAGTTGTCGTCATCATCTTCATGCTCTCCATTTTGTTGTGCGTCATCCTCGCTTTCGTATATGACGTGATCTTCGGATCCATCCATTGAATTACTTATTCCACATTTAAGAAATGAGCATTGAATCATTTCAGATGGTATCGAATCCCATGCTTCTTTACCCCAGCTGGTGACTAGGGTGATCTCAGGCTTCTGAAAATTCCCACCCTTTGTCATCTTCACCAAACCAGATGACATCCATTCTCTCCATTTTTCACGTAAGTGATCTTTAAAACGGCTTATTCAAGCTGACATCAAGCGGCTGCAAAACGGAAGTTAGACCACCCGGTATGACTGCTAGGTCTGTACATAGCTCACGTGCTTTCTCTCTGCTTGCCTTGGTTAAATGCGCCCGGAACATATCCCAGACTAGCATGCTTTGTTGACGTAACAAGCTACCTGGATGTATGTTCCATACTTGATCCAGCCACAATTGTACACCTTCTTCATCCATCTAACCTTTCTGATTGGCGTGAACAATTACACCCGGTGGAAATTTCATATGCTTTGGAATTTTCTTCCTTTTAAATATCACTGTCTGCTTTAGTTTGGTTCCGTCTGCCATGCATGCTAGAACAATGGTAAAATGCTTTCTTCCATGTCCTGTTGTTTTTATAAAGCCACCCTTTTCACCAACTGAGTTTACTGTTCGATTCCCAGGCATATCAAAGTACATGGGTCTCATCCATATTGCCAATTTGAGAAAGTTCATATCCGTGACACTTCTGTAATTTTATGATAAATTTATGGAAGGACTGCACTTTTTCTTCAAGCTGCTTTGGTTACTTCTACGCGATTTTTGTTCGATGTCGTAATGTTAATGCTTTGCGTTCCATAAATCTGTTGCACCACCCAGGCGAATCAAGAAAAGATGAAATACCTGATGTGTCCTTGAATTTACCATTCTTGAGTTGTACAGCTCGAAAACGAATTGCATTTCTTGTTACTATAATGCTATCTTGTCGTTGCGTCAAAATCCATTCATTTAGCTCTTCTTCGAGTTCTGGAAAGGATGCTACATCTCCACGATGGGCACGTTTCGTTTTGGGGATTTTTTCAAGACTGTCTTTTTGCTTATGCCAAAGTCTAATATTACTCTCTGCTACACCAAATTCTCTCATAGCAACACTGTTATTATGTTCTTCTGCAAACTGCACAACACGCAATTTAAATCCTGCTTCAAAAGATGAACGTTTACGTTTCTGTTGGCTCATTTTCAGGCTTGGTTTGTTTGTTTAACGAATAATATTTAAAATGAACTGTGGTTAAACTGATATACCTAACTGTGCTCTATCATTTGGCGACTGAGCGCGCATCGTATCTGCGCATAAAGCCAGTAATGTAAGTAGCTTTATGTGCAGATACGATGCACACTCTGTCGCCGAATGTGGGTGGGTCAAGTAGATTTGGTTGCATAGGCATTAGGTAGTATATATTCTGTGTGCAAGTCTAATAGGATGTTATATTTTTTAGGATCCGCATATAATGCGAACCCCCTAACTTTAAGTAGTATTTTTTACCATAAATTTTTCGCATTATACGCGATAATATATGGTAATTATTCCTAACATGGTTGTAGTCTCCATAATTTTACTTAAATGAATGCTGATCACCGTGTAACACTAAAGAAAAGAAATAATGGCTTATTCCTCACACTGGATAGCAATGCTCATTCTGTTTTAGAGGTCAATGAGATCACAAATGATAGAGGTAAAAAATCTAGAAGATTTTTTTTGCCTCCAATTTCCTACACATTTTATCCTGGATTTCTGAATGGTGATGCAAGGAAGAAGAAAGTTGTTTTGATCATTGCATATTAAACTTCATCGGCAAGAAAAATTTTAAATGGAATACATAGGTCAAACTACTGCAGTAACATTAAGTACATCAATAAGAAAACCAACCTTGAAACATTTTTATAAGCAATGAAAGCAGCAGTTGTAGACAAGCACTTAGCTATATGGGGCATCAGAACAGGACAACATAGACTTCCTCACCTGTGAGTTTTCATCATGTTTGAAAAAATCCTGCAATTAAACACTCCAAATACCTAAGTTAAAGATTTATGGAAGAAAATCATTACCTTGGTGGAGTGATGAAGTAATAGTCTTAAAAAACATGTTAATGTACTTGAATGACTATATCAGAGAATCTACAACAAGCAAGATTTAAAGCAAACTAGATAAGAGAATTATTACAGAGCCAAAACTCAGTTATCAATCCAAAATTACAAATGCAAAAATGGAATCATGGAAAACTGTTCTGTTTCAACTGCATGGAATCCTTGGAGCTGTATATATACAGTATATACACATACAGTTAGCTTTCTGCTAACTTATAAAAACAGAAGAAATTAACAAAACATAGAGACAGAAAATTACAACAGTCTGCCTTAGGTACACCTAACAATGACAATATTATGCCTAATGAAATCAAATCAATATTAAAATCAATAAAAAAATCCCCTAGTGAGGACAGGATAACTAGTGACATACTCCTAAGAATGTTTCTTGAGTTCCCCAAATTCATAAGAACTTTTTGTAATGAATGCCTCAAGAAAGAAAGCTTTCCTTTAATATGGAAATACTTAAAAATTATTATTATCAATCAAAAAAAAAATCAGCTAACGCCTTTTTATTCCCATATACGGGGAGTAGGCGACGCCATTTAGCCCTATCTAACTTTATTGGAGACTGAGTGGGCAGTTCAATCTCCACTGGTACCAATCAGAGATAGATGGCCCAAGGCTATCACTAATTAAGTGGTACACAATGAAGAGAGACGGCTCAAATGTGCCGCCATCTCGTGGTCCCTAACCCTAACACAATATATTTAATGTCTGAAAAAAATAATGTAGGTTCTACGGTCGATTTTCTTGAGTTTACAGGACGAAAAACCCGAGTTTCCGTGAGGAAAAACCCGCTTGCCCGTGCCAGAGATCGACTAACTCGGGAATCGGTCGAAGAAAGGCTTAGAAAAATTTCCTCTAGTCGCCGACTAGACTCGAAACTAAGTCTTCCTTCGTGTGACCAAGCGCCGTGGTGTGCAAACGCCACATCCACTGAGCTACACAGATATCGGTCCACCCACGGCGAGTCCGTGGGCAGTTGTTGTGCGGGGGTGGCACCCGACGTTGGGTGCTGCTAGGTTCGAAGAGACGCAGATCTGTGTGCCGACCCTCTCCACTGAAATTATTATTATTATTATTATTTTGGGCAACTCCAAGGAGTCGACAGACTCATCGAGGGAGGCCCTAACATCATGTCAAGAACAACTATTTGACATTCACACAGTATCTATCATACCTCGCCTTGAACTCATTCACGGTCACAGCACCCACAACAGACTCTGGCAGCTTATTCCACTCATTCACCACTCTAAAAGTAAAAAACCTAGCTCTAACACCCCTGCTAACCACATTCTTGCCCAGCTTCAATGTATGGACTCTAGTCCTCCCTCCACCAGTCCTATTCTCAAAAATATCTTCTGGATTAATCTTATAGAAACCCTTCAGTAATTTGAATGTCTCAATCATATCACCCCTTTTCTGCCTATCAACCAATTTTTGCAACCCACAATCTTCAACCTGTTCTCATAAGGTTCATTCCACAGACCTGCTATCATCTTGGTCACTTGCCTCCGGATCCTCTCCACCTCCTCCCCATCAAGAAGAAACCCTGGTACCCATGTCTGGGCACAGTAGTCTCGATGGGGTCTTATCAAGGCTCGATACAGAGGAACAATAACTTGTTTGTCTCTGCTTGTTAAAGTATTTTTCAGCAACCAAGTGATTTGATGAGCTGATTTAGCCACTTTTGCAATGTGCCCACTAAACTTCAACCCTATCCACCAACACTCCCAAACCCCTGGCCTCATCAATCTCCTGGAGTATGGTTCCACCAATGTGATATACTGCTGCTAATCTTTTCACCCCAAAATGCATAACCTTACACTTTGCCACATTAAATTGACATCCATTTTCCTGATCCCAGTCCTCCAAACTATCCAAATCATCTTGCAAAATTTTGACATCCTGTGAACTCACAATTGCTCTACCCAACTTTGCATCATCAGCAAACAACTGAATATCTCCCTTCAAGTCATTTCCTATATCATTTATGTACAAATTAAACAATAACTTCTCAAGCACAGAACCCTGAGGCACTCCACTGGTCACCTGCCTCATCCTGGACTCTGCTCCTCCATACACCACCTTCTGGTATCTCTTCCTGAGCAAATATAATTATACTTATACTAATTAAATTAAATATAATTATACTAATTATAAAATCCAGAAAAGTGGCATCTGATGAAGTTAGCAAATACAGACCAATTAGTTTCATTAATGTCACTAGAAAATTGCTATAAAAACTTCTAATAGACTGAAAATGATGTACTACTGATCTTCAAGAGACCTTCAGTGATGTATGGCGATTGTCTGCTGAAATTCACAAGGGATCTGGTAAACAACTAAAAATAGAGGAAATAGTTTGTCTTTTGTAGATGGTATCAGTGAGAAATTTTTGTTAATAGGAAAATACACTATTTGGAAAGAAGTCAGTGGACACCACCATGGGCAAGTGCATCTTGCCATGTAATGAGTCATGTTTGTGGCCAGTATAAATTGGAGGAATATGATACTCCCAAGTCAGTGCAACTGTTTGTCTGTGTGAAATGGCTGCCAGAAGGGAACTGACAGAGATTGAAAGAGGCATTGTGATACGATGCCATCTTGCAGGCCTATCTGTTCAGCAAATTGTTGATAAATTGGGCCATACCAGGTCAACAATCAGTGATACCATGCTAATATAGAAGGCACAGGGAGTCAACTGCAAGCGTTACCTGTAGTGGACAACCCTCCATACTCACTGTGCATAACTGTAAGATGTTACAAAGGATAATATGTAGAATCTTCTGTTCACTAACCAACATGTTGAATGCAGAGTTCTGAGCACAACTGAGGCTCACAACATGGGTTTCTATGGTATGCAAGCCCCACATAACCTCAACTAACATGCAGAATCATCTTCAGTGGTGCGGAAGGAAGAAGCTTAGAAAGCTGTGTTATGGAGCAGCTATCATGCTGCATCCTATACCAAGCAGATGAATGAGTGGGCATGGCAGATGCCCAGTTAAACTCTGTCACCAGAGTGTGTTACACTATAAAATTCAGAGGTGGCGGTGTGATGGTATTGTCCTGGTTTACTGAAGGAAGTCAACTGCAAGTGCTGTCTACCTATTTGTGGTACTATGAACATTGAACTCCAAGAGGTATCTGAATATTCTGGACAGTGCAACATTTCCTACTTTGTGGAAACATTACATTTGTATTTCCATGCAACTGACCATTGCCTCTTTCAGAAAGACAGTGCACCATGTCGTAGGCTGTAACTGCATGGTTTGTGGACATGAATGTAACTACATCCTCCACAGAGCCCTGATCTCAACCCTGTTGAACATCTGCAGGATGAAGTGGAGCATAAGGTGAGATCAGGACATGTCCACTCCATGACAGTCCAGGATCTCATTACTTGCCTAGAATAAGAATGGTCCAAAATTCTCATTGATTGTTATCATATGCTTGTGGAAAGTTATACCCCTTAGGATTGTTGCAGTCATTGTAGCAAAAGGAGGTCCTACATCTTATTAAGGTGGGTGGCATGGCTGTTTGTTTTTCACATTATGGTGTCTGTTGACTTCTTTCCAAGCAGTGTATGTGGAAATAAGGTGAGACTTCAGAATTCATTCTACCAATAGTTTCAAAGATACCAGAAATATAAGTGATTGGAACTCTGTGGTCTGTTGAAGAATTCTTAGGTATTGGAACATAGGAGTCAGTTATCTGTTGGATTTGATGAGGGTCATAACCATTTAATTCCATTTATGTTTTGATAGTGACACATTCTTGTTGTAAGCTTGAGGGAGAGAAGCACACATTATGTGCTCTAGTAATTAATGACTTGATACCAATATTTTTACGAGATGTGATGTATAGACTTGATGATTGTGTATGCCAGTAAACATTGGTTGACAAAGTAACGGAGGCTGCACAAGTAAGAAGGATGTCCAAGATTGGTAAACTACCAACTTGGAATTAAATGGTTATAACGCTCACTAAATCCAACAGATAATTGACTCATGTTCCAACACTGAAGGATTCTTCAGCAGACTTTAGGGTTCCAATCCCTTATATTTCTGATAATTCTAGTATCTCTGAACCTATTGGTAGAATTTTGAATAAGTATTCTTATTCTCATATATTTTCCTGTCAACAAAAACAATGAAAAAATTTTGTTGACATGAAAATATGTGAAGATAAAGTGATACTTCTTCAAAACTCTGCCAATAGGTTCAGAGATACTAGAATTATGTATGTTGTTTCCTTGCATATTACTTTAGTGCTAATGTAAATGAAAAAATAATTTGGTGTATTTTTTCCTCTGACATTAGATGTCTGGCTTGTAACCTGATTAATCTACAACACCACAAACCAGTGTGGGATGTTGGGAGAACTTTGTGTTCAAAACCTAACATAAGTTCTGTCAACTGACTAGTTTGTATTGTACTTTAGCTCTCCGATACTAAAGTAATATTGGAATATATTGTTGAAGCTCTTAAATAGTGCAGGTATGCATATTCAAAAGAAAAAAAAAATCCTGAAGCTATTAATTGTAAAAGAGAATTGATTATCAAAAAAATAGTCTTTTCTTATAGGTGCTTCTGGATCTATCCTGCAATTATTGTAATAGAAGTCAGATTGAAAATTGACATGCCTTACTTGTTAATCAAGTGATGCATATTACTGACAGGGAGGATTTCAACTTGACAGTGTAGTAAAGGTAACCTTGAGGATATTGATGGTGCGAGAGAGAGAGAGAAATAATGCAGTGGTTGACCACGAAGGTAGGAGAGCAGTGAGCTCCAGATTCTTGGAATTTTCATGTGTCATTTATTAACAAGATGAAAATCTACTTACTGCAGACTTCCTTATTTCATCAAGAAATTCATGAGCTATCTTTCTCTTAGATGCATCTGTCATATATCTTTCAGTGAGCTGCCTATCCTTCACAGTATACTGTAAACCAGATAACTCATGCATTAATTTAAATGTATGAGTTATCTTTCTCTTTGATTCACTTATTATATCATGTCTTTCAGTAGGTATCTTCTTCACAGTAGGCTGCAAACCTTCACTTATAGATCAGTACTAATTCACACCAACATCCTTCTCAGGTGGTATTAATATTCTAAGTAATAAAACTAAATACATTTGCTTCAATAAGCAAATGTGTGTCAAATAGTTGTTTAGAGTTACCAATAATAAGATACCACCTTAATTAGTGACAATATTGACTATAAAAAGGCATTAGCCATTTCATTCCATTTCAATAGCCCTTTCATATTAACAAGACAGTGTTCAAACCAATTTTAACTTATGGATCTGAGAGCTGGGTTAGAAACAAAACACTCGATCAAAGACTTCTGATATGAGAGTTCTGAGAAAGATTAGTGGAGTGAATAGATGGTATAATGGCAGTATCACATTAAAAATGGAATATTATGAAAGAACTTGCTATTGTTAGCATTCAGGAATGTGTTAGTAGAGCTAATCTCAGGTGGTATGATCACTTATACAGAATGGGAGAGGAAAGATTAGTTGGCAGGAAAAGACCCAGAGGAAGACCCAGATGTAGATGGATCGATACAGTGAAAGCACCTTAAAAGACAGAAATATGAGATCTGATAATATTGGAATCTTGACAGATAACAGATTAATTTTGAGGAAAATTGTTGATCGGAGTTAGTAATTAACTACACAAAAACGTGTAGTATATTATAATTATCCTGTATACATCCCCTGAGGATACATATAAAGAATTTGCTAATGATGATAGCCATTTCTTAGACATATCTCTGAAAAAATAGTCATGAGAATCCAAAAATACATCAGAAATATTTATAACATTATAAGCTACCTGGAAAGTTAAAAAAAAATAATAATAAAAGCTGAATAAGAAAATTCTAAGATATAAATCAAATCAAAGAGTTTCATGCCGAATATAGCAAACTATAAAAGTTCGGCGAGTCCAAGCGTAAGCAAACACCAGGGTGGTACAATACCAGGCAACTCGTTGTAAAGGTGGATAAAGCTAGGATCGCTATTCTTAGTATTTGCCCTAATGTAAAACTCATCCCCTAGGAGATGTATGTTGTTTTACATTAAGGGAGATAGGTCGCTACCCAGACTGGTTTCAACCTTTATTGAGGTCTCATCAGTGAGTAAGTAGACCAAATAATACCAAGATTATAGTGATAATAGCTTTAATACTTTACAGTATGAGTTATCAAAAAAGTGCACGGATAAGAGCCAAAAGGCTTCACTTTGGCAATGTTAAAATTATTTAAATTAAGGGGATATTTAATCCCACATTATTTCAAAGCCGAATAAGAAAACTCGAAGATATAAATCAAATCAGAGTTTCATGCCAAATATAGCAAACTATAAAAGTTCTGCGAGTCCAAGCGTGAGCAAACACCTGGGTGGTACAATACCGCACGACTCATTGTAAAGGTGGATAAAGCTAGGATTGCCATTCTTAGTATTTGCCCTAATGTAAAACTCATCCCCTAGGAGATATATGTTTTTTTACATTAAGGGAGATAGGTCACTACCCAGACCAAGCTCTTTATTTCATTAATTTTTCTGTGCACCTTTTTGACAACTCATACTGTAAAGTATTAAAGCTATTATCACTATAATCTTGGTATTATTCGGTCTACCTACTCACTGATGAGACCTCAATAAAGGTTGAAACGTCTATATTCGGCATGAAACTCTTTGATTTGATTTATATCTTAGAGTTTTCTTATTCAGCTTTGAAATAATATGGGATTAAATATCCCCTTAATTTAAATAATTTTAACATCGCTGAAGTGAAGCCTTTGGCTTTTTATTTCATTAATAATAAAAGCATTTCCAGCTCTTTCAAGGATCTTTCTCTTTTTACCAGTGCACATCCCAGATATATATATAATATATATATATATATGTGCAAACTGTTGCTTCTGTGCATTAGGAAAGTACAGTGCCATATTAGGCTGCTACACTATGGCTGGTCAGGCTTCTCTGACCATGTGCTGGAAACATATTCTCATAAAATCAACAGAATAGAGAGAGAGACCCCCCCCCCCCAAATTCCTTCATCACACTTGTACCTGGTTCGAAAAGAAATAAATACAAGGAGGCTGGTCAAGCCTTTCCAGCATCAACTAAAATTAGGAGATGAAAATTCAAGAACCTGAATCTTCCTAATTTTCCCAGTGCCATTCACAACTTTTCAGCTCCCAAGATCAACCACTGCATCCTAGTTCATAAATACCATATGATATTAATGTACTACTGACTGAACAATGCATGTAGGATTGCCATAAAAAGAGATTTGAAATGGGTTCTTGATAATAGAAGAATGATGGGTGATACAACATATGCAACATAAGAAATGAAATCATTTGTTGTTATATTATTAATGGCTAATTAATGGTTAATGCTAATTATAGGATTAATGGTTAATGGAGAAATGCACAATAAATATCTGTATATTAATTTTCCTTCCATTTGTTTTCTGATAATATTATTGAAGCTACAAGATATAAATTGCAAAATATGTTCAAATTTCACTATGTATTAAATTACATTTAAACAAACTCAACATCTAGAAAATGAACAACAAACCCAGTCTCAGAAGAATTGAAAATAGAAACTGTCAGTATAAGGAACATTAATGGAAGGAAATTGAACTTGCAGAATAACCGGAAAAGTGCCATCACTGAGACAAAAAGACAAAAATAGATGGAATCTTACTAAATAAAAGTATAGGATATTATATTTGGACAATAAGGGTTAATGGAGAAATGCACAATGAAACTTATTTGTGCCTATGGTTCCAAAAAAGAAAGAAAATTGAAAAAATGGTCCTTAGAGATCTAAACAGCAGAGTAGGAAATGAATCCCACCAGCCATATAGAAATGCTTTGGAAAAATTTGGAGAAAAGAGCAAGGTTAATAATGGTAAGTATCTGCTGGATTTCTGCTAAGGATAATGCAGTCATTACTAAACATCATGCTCCAACATAAAGTTGTGCACAAGTTCAAACAGAGAGAAGATATAAGAAAAGCTTCATCAGTTATGTTACTGTGAATAGTGATATCTTCATGCTGGTTCAGAATCTAAAAGTTTACGAAGGATTTGAAATTGGCCATCACTTAATTTTAAATAGGAAAAAAATGAATATAACATTGAAAAGAACTATTTCAGAAAGTTTTGAAAATAATTAAAGTTGAGCAACTTTTACAGGCAGACTGTAGACTCAACTATACAAACAGTTTAAAAAAAAATGAAACGGTTCAAAAACAAGAACCAAACCTTGGAGTCTCAGTGGAAAGCTCTGAAGAAAAAAATTGATTGCTTCACCTCAAGAGATGCCGTAATCTGCAATGATAGAAAAATAAGAATGTCATGGTGGACACAAGAAGTTAAAGAAGCAGTTGTGGTAAAGAAGATAGCTTATGCAAAGTTTTTAGCAAAATAAGTTAGCAGATGTCCTAAAAGAATGCAGAGGAAAAATGCAAAAGTGCTTAGCTATGTTATAAAATGAAAGTCGTGAGAAGACTTCAGTAAGAATATAGAAGGCAACTATCAAGAAGATAGCAAAATGTTCTGAAGGCTATTGTAAAAGCTCAGAAATGGGGTAGAGTACTGTAAAAGAAATCAGAGATGATGAATGTGACATAAAAACTGAAGATAAGGATATCATACATGCCTGGACTGATTGCTTTGAAAGACTGTTAAACAAAAGGAGCAGTGACAGAAAATTTAGTAGAAATTTTTCAAGAGGAATGCAAACAGGAGTACATATCAATACTTGAGGCAGAAAAAGCCATCAAAAACCAGAAATGTGAAAAGGCATCTGGAGTAGATGATATTCAACCAAACGTTTTGCAGTGAGTACACTTGCATAATTCAGAGGGCGGGCATGGTCAGAAGTTTGAATTCCAAAAGATTGGAATAGTGCCCAAATAGTTCTCATCTTTAAAAAAGGGAATAAAACTGAATGTGAGAATTACAGAGTAATTACTAAGTGTTCCAGGTAAGATTTGTGCAAGCATGCTTGAAAAGAGGATGACAAAAATTGTGGAAGAGAAACTTGGAGGTGAACAAGCTGGATTCAAACCAAATCGTTGAGAAGTCATGAGAATATGACAAGGATCTGTACTTTAGTTTTGTAGATATGGAAATGGCATATGAGAAGGTGCCCAGAGGAAAGCTTTTCAAAACATTACAATTATATGGGAGCAGATGGAACATTATACAGAGCAGTACATAGTCTTTTTTTAAGTTGTGAAATACAGAAAGATGGCTTCATGTAAAATCAGGGATAAGACAAGGATGTACATTATCTCCATTCTTATTCATCACCTATATGGATCACATTATGAAAGAAAGTGGCATTATAACCTTGATATTAGAATCAGAGATGTCAAACTTAGCTCTTTGCTCTGATGTATTCCTTAACATATCCAGTGCAGCTCTCCAAGATTCTCTAACTAAATTGAATTACAGCGTTAATAAATTCGGCATGAAAATTACCAATAAAGAGACCAAAACTGGATGGAAAATTAAGTTTGGAAATAGATAACAAATAAGCAAAGCTGGTATGGTGGGGACAAATTAAATAAATTTATATTGAATAAAAAAGAAATTGCCTGCAGCATGAAGGAAAGATAGTAGCAACAAAGCAGATTGATGACAAAGTGAGTCTTGCTGCTGCAGATAGACCTCTTGAAGATTTGAAATGCCAAAGCTGTAAACTATACATTTCAGAAAAAAAAAAGTTTGCTTTGTGATTTTTGTTGCCAGTAGACTCATGCCAAAATTGCCGAATCAGCACCAAGCCTCCTCGGCAAGTCAGCCAGCCATTTTTCTGTCCCTTTTGCTCCCCACCATTAAACAGTTCCTAAGCCTGCCAAGCCTGTAACAGTGCCTTATCGTGGAAGAGAAACTTGGAGGTGAACAAGCTGGATTCAAACCAAATCGTTGAGAAGTCATGAGAATATGACAAGGATCTGTACTTTAGATCTGTACTTGATGGAACTTTCTTCCAGCTGAAAACAAAAATTATAATTCTATCATCCTGCATTTCCATTCCGAAACTGACACAATGCTCACTGAACGATGCAACGTTGAGACCCCAAAAAAATTGTCAGGTGTCACTGCGTCGAGCCCACTATTACATGGAGAGATGAAACAAACTTCCTGTGCTTAATAAAAATGACCTGCAATACCCTGACAAGCAAATCCGCATTCATATTTGCCATGAACAAGTCAGAAGGTACTAGCCTCACGTCACATGCACAAGCCTGGCCATATCTGACATTTTGTACATACAGTACAAAAAGAGGTGACAATTATGTTAACAACTGGAAGAGAAATGCCAAAATGGAAATGAAGAGCATGGACAGTCAGTTATAAAGAAGGGATACTAGGGAGAAAATCAAACTCAGCAAATAACCAGCATGGAAACCTGATACCAAATGCTTCTATGGGAATGTATGGGACCCATTTGATCAACAGCAAAGTTCACAGAACTGTCCATATTCACTTCACACAGATATACATGGTCTCAGTTCTAACCTTAATGATGTTCACATCCACCTCCAGTCTACAAAACCTCACCTGCTTTCCTCACAGAAACTCAAACTCATCTCTGCTCTCCCAACTACACACTCTTTGACTCCTTTTGCCTCAGAGACAGGGTCTGCATATGTGTTTGCTCTAGTATACCATGCCAGAGATTATCTGACATGGAATCCAACCTTCTCAAACAATACTCATCTCTGTTTTCCTAACTATACACTCTTTGATTCCTTTTGCCTCAGAGGCAGGTTCTGCACATATGTTCACTCCAGTATACCATTCTAGGGAGTATTCAACCTGGAATCTCCCAATTTTTTACTTCCTTTGGTAATAACCCTCTGCCTCATTTTATCATATCATATGTTGTCTGTACTGCTCTCCTAATGCTAACATAATGTGGAAAACATTGTTTAACTTCCTTAGAAAAAGGATTAAAACCAAGCATATAATTTCTTAGAGCCTCCATAGCTCAGTCAGTATAGATGAAGTCCTTTGGTCGGAAAGACCTGGGTTCAATTCCCATCAGTGTCGTGAGGAACCTTTATCTGGGTCTCTTTCGACTAAAGGTGAGTTAGCCAGTCTCAGACGGAGGTAGGGTTTTTACCCAGAAACTCGGGTTTTTCGTCCCCCAGAACAAGCAAACCGGCCCCACGAACACACATGGATTACAGTCATGAATACGTCCCAGCTATATGCCGGTCCTGAGCCCAGATGAAATAGGGGGGGGGAAGCAATGGTGAACTACCCGGTAAAAATCTCACCAGAATATTTTGTGGGCAAAGCCTACAAAGTCACCAACAGTCGGGAACAACTAAAAGGGAAAATCAGTCATATAATTACTTGGTAACTTTAACGTATAATAAACCGAAGGTAAAAAACTTTCTACACTCTGAACTTTATCAGTCACCTTTCCTTAAATGTTGATTTTCCAACTCTCCAAACAGCAAAGTCATTTTCATTGGAGGCTTCAATGTCCACAACACTAGTTGGCTTTTAACCACACAGATCAAGCAGGTAGAGAGGCTGAGACTTTTGCAATCATAAATGTTAGTGTTGTGGAGTATTATTATTATTAGAGTGCCACTTAGTGAAAGCATGCGGCATTGCTGCTGAAAAGATAATTTATTTTTGTAATAAATTAGTGATTTGGATTTGTGATTTGGTGTAGTTTTGTTTATTTTTATACCATAGCATAACTGAGTAATTATGGAGAGTTTTGTGTTTGAAACAGACTTTTATTATTTTTGAAGCTTGTGGTGAATGATGACAAAATGGTGATACAAACAAGATCGTCTCATTGCATGACAAGAAAACCAAACATAATTAATGTAATGAACTTTTTGTGAATGGTATGTTATAAATACAACATGCATATGTGGTGGAATGTGGTCAGTGTGTTTAGAAATGAAAGTGAGTGACACTGCAGAAGCAAAGGAAAATCAGAAACGAATGATAGAACGATAGATAGTGTAATTGCCAGGATGCAAGATTTAAGAAAAATGAGTTGATCAGGAGAAGTGAAATTAAAAAATATGTGTAGTGAGATGAAAAGTTTGGTGGATAAGAATGGATGAGTACAAGAGGTTAGAATGAAGGAAAGGAAAGAAAAAGAGTTGATGAATGACTCGAGAGGTGTGGCAAATGAGAGATTCCATAAGGTGTGTTTTCCAGGAGGAAGAATTAACAGGATAATTGATGCATTAGATAAGAGAAGCAGACGAGCAAGCAAGCTGGTGTTGGTTGTTGGAACAAATTATGTGGTTTGACATAAGAGCATGTAAGAATGGATATCAGGAAGTTATTGAGGAGAGTATTGTTGGAATGGTTGTCAGTGTGTTGCCTAGGTATGATAATGGTGAGTTGAGACAAAGAGCAGGGATCATGAATGGTATGTTGGCAGAGCTGTGTGAGGAGAAAGGAGTAGAGTTTGTGAATGTGTGGGATGCATTTGAAGGAAAAATGGAAATATACAAAAGTGATGGGTTGTATTTGAATGGATTTGGTGTGAGTCAGTTGGAGAAGCTATTGCTGCAAGAAGAAACAAGTGATGTGAGCAAGAGAGCAGAGGAGGTAAGAGGTGAAGCAGAGGATCAGGAAAGAGAAACTGGTGTAACTGAAGTGGTTGTAAAGGAGAATAGTAGTAGCACTGTGAGTGATAATGATATAATGACAATGCAAGATAGACAGGGGAAGTCAGGGTGGATAAGGAGACACGGTATAAGGAGAGTGGATGTTGGTGGTAGTAGTAGTAGTGAATGTGTGTATAGGGATTTTCAGTATGGGAATGGGATACTGAATATAGTTGAGTATGAAGGGATAGGGTAAGTGGTGATTAATAAAATTGGGAATGGTTAGTTGTGGGCAGTCACAAAATACAAGTGGCATAGCAGGACTGGTATAATCAGTCCTGCCTTATTGACATTTATTTCATTTACCTCTTGCTCACTCACAATTAAGCCGTTCTCTCTCTTATGTCCTCTACACTTAAGTTTTTCATGATTTCACTTTGATGAGGATGAAGTAGCCTTATAAATGTTCACTGAATACCTGACGGTCTTCTGCAGCAGTTACCATTCTACCATTCCCATCCATTAACATCATCTTACTATAATCATTTATTATTATTATTATTTTTTTTTTATTGCATCCTCCATGGAGTCGACAGATTTATCGTGGGAGGTTCATTCAACTGACAGCATATTTATCATATAGGATTTTAAAATCCTTAACACTCCTTGCATTAACAACACATTCTGGTAATGTGTTCTTCACTGGCAATTCTCCATGTAAAAATATACTCCTCACCCTCTTCACCACACTTTTACATTATTTCCATGAATGACCTCTGGTTCTTCCCCTCCCACCTTCTGCTCTTTTTATAATCCCCTTTGGATTAATCTGATAAAATCCTCTCACTAACTTAAATGTCTCTATCATATCACCTCTCTTCCTCCTATCCACCAAATTCTGTAATCCACATTTCTTCAACCTCTCTCCATAGCCAGCATTCCAAACTCCTGATATTGTCTTAGTCACTGGTCTCTGGACCCTCTCCAATGTTGCCACATAACATTGGAAACCAGGTGACCAGTATGCAGTGGCACAACCATTTATCCTTAGATGTTAGAGTACTTCTTATCATAGCAGCACTACAATGTGCAGCCTTTGCAAAACTAGCAGTATCCTCTAAACTCATTCTGCTGTCAACCATCACTCCCAAATCTCTAATCTCATCCAGTTCCTGCAGTACGGCACAGTTGATATAGTACACTGTCTTATATTTCTGCACTCCAAAATGCAACACCTTGCACTTATTGATATTAAAACTACAACCCCTACTACTTTGTCCAAGTCAAAAGTCTTTTTATATCTTCCTGAAGGGAATTAACATCAGCAGTGCTACTTATAATTCTCCCCAACTTTGCAAACAACTGAAGAACCCCAGTCAGTCCACATCATATATCATTTACATACAAGTTAAACAGTGGCAGCAGCAGCAGCTCAAGAACAGAGTCCTGGGGCATGCCACTCTTTATCCTCCTTTTTTTAGACACTACCACACTGCTCTATCGTACATAACTTGCTGGTATCATTCAAAGAGCCAATCTCTGATCCATATACCCAATATACTATTTATTCCCATCCTCTGCAGCTTGTACACCAACTTATCATGTGATAATCTATCAAAAGATTTTTCAAAGTCTAAGAATATTACTGTATATGATTCTCACTTATCTACCACACCTGTCACCTTATCATAAAATGCAAGTAAATTATTAAACAGGACCTACCTTTTACGAATCCATGCTGACCATCATAAAGAATGCTATGTCCATCAACGCAATTCTGTATTCTATTCCTTACCAATCTCTCCAACACCTCGACCTCTGCAGTTTTACAGACTGGCCTATAGTTGGAGACTTCTGTGTTAGAATCATGCTTGTGGAGTGGTACTATTTTGCCATCTTTCCGCTCCTTAGGAACCTTACCCACTGCAAGACTTTATTAAATAACCAGGTCAAGGGCATAGCCAACTGTGGTGCACATTCCTTAAGAATATGTGGTGATATGCCATCTGTTCCTGCAGCCTTACCTCCTTGCCTCTCTTCTGTATATTGCACTGGATCATTTACACCAGTATGATATATGCTAATAAAGTGCTCATTCAGTAATTCCACTATATCCTTTTTAGCTGTTAGTCTGCTGCCATGACTATCCACCAGTGTTAATCTGCCATAGTTATTCTTCCTCTTGCTCGTCATGTAAAATTCCCTTGAGTTAACTTTGGTCTGACCAGCCAATCTCCTCTCATACTACACTTTTCTTTCTTTATACTCTTCATGGATCTGATCACCACCAACTGTCTTGTACCTTCTCCATAACATTTTCTTTTCCAGCACAGCTTTCTTGATTTCACTGGTCATCCATTTCACTCCTACTCTATTTACTTGCTTAACTCTTGGTATGCAGTCATACATTGCTTGTGTCAGACATACTGCCTCATGAATTTCCATGTATTGTCAACATCTACCCAATGTACTGATGCTAATTGACTACAGAGCTTCCTATAATCAGCTGCTTTATACTTTCACATGTATCTATTTTTGGCACCGTTTCTTGTTTGCTCACTTCCCAAACCTCATGATCACTCTCACTAACCGGTGGCAGTGTTAACTCTTCATTAACAGCTACATCTTGTAAAGTTATCACCAAATGCAAAACATTAAAGCCTCTAGTTGCTGCAATCATATGCTGCTTAAGATACTTATCTCTTAGAAATTGCACAAACTTGCTCTCCCTGTTCCCATACACTATCTCCTGCTTCTAGTCTATATTCCTGTAATTAAAGTCTTCCATCAGGATCACCTTCTTTTTACATGCCCAACTAATTTGCCTAAATATTTTCACAATCAGTATTCTCTGCATTTCCTGGCCTATAACAGCATCCTATCAGATATACTAATCTCTTTATTTCAACTTTGCACCACACAGATTGAAAATCTGTACATGCACTATCAACTAACACACTTTGCAGACACAATTCCTCTGCAATCATTAACAGCACTTCCCCTTCTCTTGTCACATCTCTATTCTTCTGGAAAATTATATATCCTTCTATTTCTATTCCTGACATCACATCCTTCTCAGACAACCAAGTTTCACTTATTCCAATTATTTTTGCACATACTGTCTCAATCAATGCAACAAACTCAGCTCTCTTGTTTCGAATACACCTTACATTTGTGTATAAACATAACGATCGCTGTGTCTTTGAGGCCATTCTATCTCTATTCATATCTCTATTCTCTATCAACATTCTCTCTTCAGTTTGACCATCCCTGTTTCCCTGATGCTGATTGTGATTTCCATTCCTACCTGTCTTTCAACCTCACCTTTGTGCATTCCATCATCTTGTGCTGCTGCAACCATATCTTCAAACTCGCATCCATCTTCCTCCTGCCGTACAATCTGTTGATTTGTGCTATCCTGTTTCATAGGTAGACTCTGATCATTTACTATATTTTAATAAAACACCTTTCCACTCAATATTATTTCTTAAGAAACTCCTACCTCCTTCCAGCTTGAGCTGAAGTGGTGGCTGTGGCCCTTCGGATTCTTTTTATTATATCAAAAATGTTTCTTCACTCAAAAAAGACTGCTGACTGCTACTATAGAATGACAAAATGTTAGAACAATATAACAAGTAATAGACTAATTTGGAGGAAAGTTGTTGATAAGAGATTAATAATAATGCAAACTTGATCATGTAGTTATGTCCTAATAGCCCAAACAGCCCTTTAGGATACATATTAGGAAATTGATGATTAAATTACATGACAACAAATCCTGGTTATTCTAATCTAATAGTGTAATGTATTAGTTGTTACCATATTTGTTGCATTTTTTCGCTGGTGCTTTCTGCTCCTCATGATGATCTCATTATATAAAGAGGTAGAAATGATAAGAGCTAACTTTATTCTTATTCAAGTTATTTAATTTTTAAAATGATGGTTTCACTGATATTCCATTTAACCTAATACGTGTAAGTACTTTATGATTATTATGACTCATAAGTTTCATATTATTTGATGTCTGTATTGTCTTATTTGCAGCACTGAAATGTGTTTATTTAATTTTATTTTAGGAATGCGATGGATTTACAGTTCTTCATCTTGGATTTTTGGATTATTCTCATTATGTCATTGTAATTAACTTCCATGAGTTAGAAAGGATAGATGAAAACTATAACATTAAGGATATAGTATTTTATGTAAGTAATATATAACTTAATCACTATTCTGATTAAAAAATTATATGCATAGAGATATGGAGAAACAGAATTAATCTATTGATTTTCCAGACGATATTGTTTCTTCAGCTGCTGGTGCTGTTAGAACACATTGAATAATAATGATGATTTTTTTGGAAGGATCAGAGTTCATTTCTCTTTCTGGTACAAGAGGGATTTGTAAGGTCTTTTCAAGTAAAGGTCAATTAACCTCAGAAAATCCCATACATGAACAGAATAGTTTCACCTCTCAGAATCTTTCATTTCATATAGCATGCAAATCATCTAAAGAATTATAATAAATTTAGTTTAATTCTTTATCCAAGTGTGAGCAAACGAAGTTTGCACCTGAACATTTGCTCACACTTGGATAAAGGATTAAACTAAATTTATTATACTCTAACCAAGTGAAAAATAAACTTTCAACATCTAAAGAACTCTTGCAATTTATAGATATAATATGCTTGCCTTGTAGTCATAGATACGTTGACATAATTTAAATATAGTAGATGTGTGCTACTACAGACACTGCTATAACTAACTATGGAAAAGTCCTGACCTTGGTCTCATAGAACCAGTGCTGTTTTAAGCTCACTATTGCAAACAGCAAAAGCTCAAGACCCTTAAGATAGTAAGCTAAATTTCTTAATAAATGACAGTCCACATCTAGAAATTTTCATTTGATAAATAGAGATGCAGTTTTTTTTAACCATTTATCTAGTGTTCAAGATATGGTTAATGACCAGTGAGGAGAACAAGCAGCTTTTTGTAGATGATGTGGTAATTTGAGCACATTCAGAATAAGAAATACAGAAAAAACTGGAGAAATGGAATGGTGTTACGCAGAACTATGGATTACATATTAATAGTAGAAAGAGTGAGAGCATGGGTTTTAAATTGTATTGGAAATATAAAAGTTATTGGTGTTAGACTCAATGGACAAGATTTGAAGAGTAGTAAAAACTTCAAATATGGGAAGTGTACTTTCTAGTGGTGGAAGTTTAGACCAGGAGATAATGAGGAAGAGTTCACTGGGCCAAACATTTTTGATAGTGGTCTACTTTGAGACAGTGAGGTTCTCCACTTAGGTGCAAACATTTGATTAAAAAAGTTTACTTTTTGCCCAATTTGATTTTTGCAGACATGGAGACTAACAAAAAAGACATGAATTGAATACAAGAAATTGAAATGCTAGTTTTAAGGACAGTGTTCATAAAACAAGGAAAGACAGAATAAGAAATGTGGACATTAGGAATTGTTCAAGACTAAAAAGTGAAAAAATGCTTATGAACTCTTGTTTGAGGTGGTTTAGACATCTTATTAGAATGAATTTAGAAAGAATACCAAGGAGGATGTATGAAAATAAATTTGAAGGGAAGAGACCACCATGGAAAAGGTGGAGAGGACAGTTAAGAGAAGATCTAGAAAAAAGAAACCTGAACTGGTAGTGTTCATGAAAGAAGAATTTGGGAGGATAGAAAGAAATGAAGAGATTCGATCTTCCTGACCTTGACAGCTTCGGTTAGAATGCAATTTTTTATTTTATATTTTATTTATTTTAATTTTTAATTTTATCTACTCTGAATAATTGTAATGTGATTTTTTTTTATTAGCAAGGCAACAAATGTGAAAGGAGGTCGCTATTTCTTAGAGGAGAGGATATAATTATGAGCAATGTTTACATTGACTATCTATAGCAAAATGAGGGGGAAAAAGGGGTAGTAATTGTAGTAGTAATTTTACTACTACAATTTTATAATGCTTAAAAAAGAGAGCATAGCTATTAAATACCAGATGTTCGTAGTCAAGATAGCATAATCTTTTGAAGAGATAAATTTGTGGAGAAGACCATAGCTAGGTTAGTCAACAAAGAAAATGGCAGGAAAGCACGTATTTGATGACAGAACAAAAATAGCTGGTAGGAACCATGCATAAAGCATACAAAACAGCAACATGAAAAAAAATATATATACAGATTCAAACAATAATGGGAGACATAAAGAAAGAAGAGGACTAGAAGAGTATGAAATTATAGTAATAAAAATTCAGTATTAATGTTTTAATTTGAAATGTTATAATCAGTTATCAAATGTTATAAACATTTGAAATGTTAAGATACCTTAAATTAATGTCTGTGTCCTGAAATCTTCATAATGATTTTGTATGCAGTATAGACCATTAAATTAAAAAATAACTGGACAATGTCAGCACATACAAGAAAAATGAGGGTCAAAATATCGATATTCAGTGATTTCAATATGAGGGATTTAGTGTGATATAGTGTGTGTGTGTGGTTCAACATATTCATTGCCGAGAGTGAATGGTTTGTGGTATGAAAGCAAGAGGGAAGTGAGTGTGTGTCTTGGAAATGTTTCATGAGTGACTGCAAAAATACTAGTCATGTTGAAAGGGGGAGGGGAATTAAGTAACTAATATTAACAATGTAAGGCAGGATACTGAAAGTGTTGAAGAATGTAGTGGAAGGAGAGAATGATAGTGTATGAAATATGAATGAGGGTATGAAAGAAGTGTTTGAAAGTAATGTGGACTTGAGCGACTGGAGAAATGATTGTCAGGTAGTACAGCAGGAGGGAGAACGAAAGAAAAAGTGAATGGGAAAAGTATAAAAGTGCATGAAACTGGGAGTAAGGAGAAGGTATTGTATGGAGATTTGATGATAAGAAGAGTACTTAATGATGAAAGTATGTTTCCCAGGTGCAAAGATCAATGATGTTAGTGAAGCTGTTAGTTTGCATGAGGGAGAAGTGAAAGAGTTGATTGTTGTGAGTTTCCTGCCTTGATATGATAGGACACAATTGCTAATGAGTCAATGAGATGATTGTGCAGAAGTATAAAAATATACATAGGGAAGAAAATGATTACAGTGGAACTACATCAAATGCATCTCTGCAGTCCTGTTATCTTGAGGTTTTCCTGTGTTGGGGTTTTGCCATCATGTTCTGGATGTTATACAGGTTGCAGATGGGTCTTCCAGATTCTTGGAATGACTGATCCATCATTCTTATTGAGATTAGGATGATGAATCATCATCTCACAAGCTTCCTTGAATTTTCTTTCACACCAGGTTTTGGTGTGGTATAGAACTTGTATTGCCTTTCCAGTTAATTCTGTCACAAGTTTAGAGTGCATGGTCTGACAGGCCTGTTTTATCATAGTCAAGGAATTTAATGTGGCATTTGTGTTTGTCTTTTCTTATTGGAATTGTGCACTCTTTCCCCTATGCATGGTAATTTGCAGGTGCACTGGATTTTGTAAACTCCTGGGTGGGTACTGTAAGGAAGGGGATCTTTAGATGAGCTAAGTATACTTTTAAATTTTGCAGGAGGTTTGAAAGTAGCCTTAATATTGTATTTATGTAGTGTTTTTTTTTTTTTTTCTGATATTCTAATGTATGGTATGGCTATGACATTTTTGTAATTTTTTTACCTTCCATGGCATTATTGTGGAGGATCTTGTGAACTGTTTTTTTGTTCTAGCCATTTTTTTTATAAATGTTTTTCTAATAATTTCATATTCCTTCTTCAGTGCCTTCATTGGAGCAAATGTTGGGCTCTATATTTGAGGATGCTGATGATTCCTAGTTTTTGTGTTGGATGATAGTATGAATCTTTGTGTATGTGTTGGCCTCTGTGTATAGGTTTGCAGTAGATGATGAAGGAGGATGTGTGACAAGTGTATCTAGAAATGGAACAGAGTTATTGTTTTTAATCTTGACAGTAAATTGGATATGTTTGTGTTGTTTGTTTAGCTGGTTTATGAGTATATCTAATATTTGCCAACTGCGAGGCCCAAATGGCAAATATATTGTCAACATATCTGATCCAAATTTTGGGCTTTAGATTTGCTGAATCTAGAGATGTTTGAAGTCTTCCATGTATAAGTTAGCTTTGGGGAGGAAAGTGGTGATTCATATTATTACCATTCAACACAAAAGCCAAATCTAGTGCACTTGCCCTACCCAGGAGAAACAGGGTGCACAATTCTGCGGATTCAAATCCCATCCTGGGCTTGGTGGCAGTGGTGGGCAGTAGATGGCATTAGTGTAATTGTCATTCATTGTAGTTGGTGGATTGTGGGTGGTGGAGATAGAGTGTTGTAGAATAGATGCCCTCCCTCGATGGGTCTTTGGACTTCCTGGAGGTGTCAAGTAATAATAATAATAATAATTCCAACAGAGGCCACATTAAATTCCTTCACTATGGTAAAACAGGCCTGTCAGATTATATGCTCCAAACTTGCCACAAAATTAACTGGAAAGGCACTGCACCAAATCTGGTTTGAAAGAAAATTCAAAGAAGCTTGTAAGATGCTGATTTATCATCCTAATCTCAATAAGAATGACGGATTAGTAATTCCAAGAATCTGGAAGACCCATCTGCAACCTACACTGGTGTCCAAAACCTAAGGACAAACACTATTTCTGAAGATTACGACCACAAATTCAGATGAATCAGCTTGTTGCAATTTGTATAATTCACAATTTCTAGTAGAAAGTGAATACACATTCAGATTTTCGAATTGCATGCAAAGGAGTCGCGTGATAGCACTCAACAGGGCAAAAAGCTGCGCTAAGTGAATTGTATCTGAAGGAAGCTCTTTTGAGACATTACAAGACATCCAACTTTTTGCAAAGTTGAATGTCTTGTAATGTCTCAAAGACAGCTTCTAGATGATTTCATGCAAGGAAGAATAATTGGAAAGCCTGAAGAAGGCTGCAGAATTACTGATATTGCCAGAGAGTTTGGATTTCACAAAGCATTGTATCCAGACTCTGAGCAGCTTTTCAAACCAGTAGAATGTGTTCCAGACGTTTGCTAAAAAGTCACTCCCCATTTGACCATGGAGCACGAAGACATATTTTTGGTTATAACAGCAGAACATAATCGATGCACCATGGCAGATCATGCTTCATTCAAGCACAGGTATGCAGATATCTCGACAAACTGTGACAAGACATCTGTGACAAGTAGACCTATACACCTGAAGGCCTATAGTCTGCGTCCCTTTATCCACAGTTCATCGTAGTGCATGTTTTCAGTGGGTTGTATCCATAAAAATTGGACAAGACACCAATGGACTAATGTACTCTTTACGGATAAGAGATATTTTAGTTGTTTCTCTGATTCTGGATGACACTTGATCTGGCATAATGAAAGTGATTGTGACAATGTTCTTGAAAGGATTAGATATGGCAGTACTAGGGTCACGGTGTGGGGAAGCATTATGCTTCATGGATGCACTGAGCTAAAAGTGCTGAAAAGATGGACTATGCCTGGTGAATGATATTGCAAAGAAGCTCTTTGACATTGTGCTCAATTGTTCTGTGTTTCTGCAGGCATAGCATTCATTTTTATGGATGACAATACCACACATCATACACAAGCAGTGGAGATGCTTCTGGAGATGAAAGATATTAATTGAATTGAGTGGTCAGCATGCTTTCCAGATCTCAACTCCATAGAACATGTTTGGGATGCAATAGGGAGAAGCATTGCTGTTCAAAATTTCTCTCCAGAAAACAAACAGGGCCTGATTCTTGTTCTGAATGAGGAGTGGGCCAGTTTGCCTCAAAGACTCCTGAATCACTTGGTGCTAAGCATGGTACAATGTTGTGAGAGTTGCATCACAGTTCAGGGTGGACATATTGCATACTGAAATGTCTCTCCACATGATTTTTTGTAAACACTGTACATTAATTCCTTAACTATGTCCTTAGGAAATTTGTAATTTTTGCCAAAAACATATTATAATTTAATTTGTATTAAATTTATGTTCACATTTGGCTGTAGTTATGAAAATGTTTTCATATACAGGTAAGAATGTAGTTCATCCTTAGGACACCAGTGTATATAGCATCCAGAACATGATGGCAAAATCCCAATACAAGAAAACTTCAAGATAACGGAACTATAGATGTGCATTTGATGTAGTTCCACCATAACATCACCCCCCCCACATATATTTTTATACTTATTGTGTTTAAAAAAAGTATTTACTTTAATTTTATTTATTTATCTCACTAGAGGTCAGGCTAGTGTAAACGATTAATAAAGCAGTTAGATTTAGCATATTTTTGTGTAGTATCATGCAGCTTGTGTACGTTTTCTTAAAGATGACTGTGATGTAGAAGTCAAAATATTGAGTATTATTTTCTTAATTGTAAATAAAGTAAATTGCTCTAATATGTGTGTGCTTTTGTCTCTATAAATTCTACATAATGTGAATCTATTTTAATATTGTTTTTTGTGCTTCCAGTCTTCAATCAACAGTATATAATGGTTTTTCAAGTTTAAAAATACTATGGATTTGCATTAAAAACAATTTAATGTTGTAAACATTCAAATCCAACTCAGTATGGATTTGCACAGCTACTTGCAAAATTTACTGGAGTTTGTCTGGGTGACTGAACTGTGGTCCGCTCTGTTAGTCTAGTGGTTGTGTGCTTTGCAACCATATGCCTGGTGAAGGAGTGTCCTAGGCTCCTCACATTCCTGTCGGTGATGTGAGGAGCTGAAGGATCATCCTCAGCCATAGCCAAGTTAGCCAGTCTTGGGTGTGGACAGTAGGGTTTTTCCCCAGTTTATCCTGGGATTTTTTATCCCGCAAAGCAAGCAAACCGGCCTTGAGAACTCAATACTACAGGACATAGGATACACCGGGGCATAGGGCTGACCACTTTATCCTGTGAACGGTTTGAGATCCAATGATTAACAAACCCTCGACACCGCAAGTAAAAGAGGGTAAAAGGAAGATGAGATGAAATGAGACTGAACTGTGTGATACAAATCAGCACATATGTGCTCATCTATTTTTTCCCCCACCACCATTGTGTTATTGCTCATTCTCACTATGTATGGTTGTGTAACCACACCAAATATAAATTTTGGACTGAACTGCAAAATTAATATTAAACTCTCTGTAGTTTACAATTACAATACATTTTTTTTTTTTTTACACTTGGATAAAGGATTAAACTAAATTTATTATAGTCTAACCAAGTGCGAAATAAATTTCAACATCTTTCTCTAAATCCAGAGTAATTTAATAAGGTGGTACACCGGCTGGCAACTCGTATAGGTAAATATGACCTCTCCAGTGCTTCTGCCTTAGTATCACCACTCTGGGTCTTCCTCCCACTGACGAGACCTCAATTAAGGTCGAAACCGATCTGGGTAGTGGCCCTTCCCTTAATGCATAGCAGTATACATGTCTGCAAGGAGATGTGCTTTGCATTATGGGAGATACTGAGACAAGGAGTGATGAGAGCTTGGTCCTCCTTTGTTCCGAGTTGCCAAGGGATGTACCACCTTACCTCAGTCCTGAAGATATTTTCAGGTGCAAACTTTGTTTGCTTACACTTGGATAAAGGATTAAACTAAATTTATTACAATACAATTTAATACAAATGTAAATCTAAGCAAATGCTATTGCAGAATAATAATAATAATAATAATAAAACCTGTGGGGTTTTATTATTATTATGTGACACCTTCAGGGAGTCCAAAGACTCATTGAGGGAGAATGTGCCAACACCATCGAACGATTGGAACTCCTTCTAACTACTAACTGTGCTCAAACCTGCTTAACTTTTTGTGAGCCATTAGTAGCAGAGGCTCTACCAATCGATCAACCTTTGCTGGCTGCAAACCATCAGTTGAGTGCTCTACTTGATATTGTCTACCATTCAAGAATATTATCTTTATGTTTAGTACTTTAGCTATTCCTTCCTTTCCCTGATCATTATTGCCTGAATATAACATCTTGCATTTGTTATTTAGAAGAATCTTGTTTTTGTCTTCTTTGTTTCAGTAATACCAGTTATGACTACTTGGCACGACTTTATTTCTTCTGCCAGTTTCTTTTCATTTTCATTGATACTCCTTATGTTGATGGTGCCTGTCCTTAATGATGCTTTTGTTTACTTTGAGTTTGTTCCAGTAGCTGACTTTTTACTGTTACAGTCGCAAAAATAGTGTGTAGTGAGGTTTGTTTAATTGGTCGACACCGCTGACAGCATAAAATCCCATCATGTTTTGCCAACATTTTGTTTTGGTTAAAACTGCTGCAGGATACAGTTTGTTCAACTAAATCCCAAATGTACCACAAGAAGGTGAGAATTAGACATTAGGTCAGAAACTTCACATTTCTTAAAAAGGCTATGTAGAAGTCTTCTCTTAGTTATCTAGCTTTGGTCCTTAAGCAATATGAAATTTTCTATTTTCCTTTTTTTCTTTGTTCGTACTGTCAGTCTGTTAAAATCATTCTGCAGATCTCTTTATTATTATTAACACCTGATTTCCACAGAGTCAAAAGACTCATTGCAGGAGGCAAGTACTGTTACAAACAAAGCCATAAAACTTTAAAACTCATTTTGTGTATCTGCATTCACCACAATGTCAGACAATGTATTCTACTGACCAACCACTCTCCATGCAAAGAACCTACTCCTTATGCTCACACCCTCCTTATACAACTCTAGTTGTATAAGGAGGGGTGTGAGCTTATATAAAGTCTATAAAAATATATAAAGTCTATATAAAGTCTAGATATGTAGCATTGGTTCCTTTGTTCTATCTCCTTCCACCATTCTATGAAAAATTTCTTCCACATTAATCTTGTAACAACCCTTTACCAACTTAAATGTCTCAATGATGTCAAATGTCATCTCTTCATTCCAGTGTATACCACCATAAATAAAATCATCCATCCTTTGTTCACTAACCAAAGTTGCTTATACATTTCTTCATCACTACCCTCCACAATCCCTGGTCTATAGCAACATCCAACTAAATGCTTCAGAACCATTGCCACTATTTTCCTCTTTCATGTCTATCTTATGTGGACATTCCCCTACTGTCATCAACAACACTTCCCCCCCTCTCTTATTGTCTTTTCTATCCTCACAAAAAAGCACTATACCCACAATTTCTATTCCAGTTAGGATATCATCTTCATTCATCCATGATTCACTTATTCCAATGATTTTGGGATGAATAAACTCAATCAGCGAAACAGTTTCATCTCTCTCTTATTTCTAATACTCCTGGCATTTTGTAAATAAACACAGCAATTCACTTTTAGGTCTATAACCAGTCTTACTCGAATCACTTGTGGGTTGTGATTTTCCCACCACACCAAACCTTCTCTTGCCTAATCACCATTACTAGTGCTTACCACATATATCCATTCAGTGTCGGCTACCTCACTTGCGTCCTAATCTATTCCATTTCTGTGCTGATCATCCCTATACATATATACATTCACTACTTCCAGCATCCACTCTCCTAATGTCATGTTTCCCTGTTTGCCCCCCCCCCCATTTCTCTTGCATTCCTATTCTCTCTTCATCTCTCATGCTACTACTGTTTCCATTTCCAAGCACTTCAGTCTCTTCAATATTACTCTCCTGATCTTTCACTTCACCTCTTACTTCTGATTTCTTGCTTGCATCACACACTGCACTTCCATCTAGCAACAGTTTCTCCAGTTTATTCACTCCAAAGCCATTCAAATGAAATCTATCATGTCTATTCATTTCCATTCTTCCCTCAAATACATGCCATACAGCCACAAACTGCACTCCCTTCTTCTCACATAGCTCTGCCAGCAGAACATTTATGATTCTGGCTTTCCATCTCAACTCATCATTATCATACCTTGGCAATACACTGACAACCTTTCCCCACTATACTGTTATCTTTCACTCTCCTTAATAACCTCCTGATATCCATGCTTATATTCTCCTTATGTCATTTGTCCCCAAAACCACCACTAATATCCGAAGCATGAATTATTTTGCTCATTCTCTCTCCTGGATAGTAGACCTTGTGGACTCTCTCATTAACCAATCATTTAACAATGGAATCTCCATACATTGCTATTCTCGAATCATTCATCACCTCTTTCACCCTTTTTTAATTTCATTCTGTTCTTTTGCACACTTTCATTTGTTTTCGCTAAATGTCTAATATCACTCCACATATTCCTCATTTCATTTTGAATAACTCTTTCTTCAAATTTTGCATTCTGACAATTTCACTCTCTGTCACTTCCATAGTCTTGCTACCTCTCATTCTGCTGCGCTTTGCTTCTGTTTCTTCATTCATACTTCCTTTCACTCGCTTATCACTTACTTTGCTTCTTCATTCTTGCATTCTTTTACTCTCTCAATCTCACTAGCTTTTATTCTGTTTCCATTTCTTTCATTTATGCTAACTTTCATTCCTTCAGTCTGTTTCTCTTTTGTTAACTCATAGTCTAAAAAAAATCATACTTTCTACACATTCATACTTTCTCTTGTCTCCTGTTCAGTCTATCTACAAACACATCTTTCACATTTTGCCATGCATACATGCTACCTCTCAGCTTGACCTCTTATTCTGGTAAGATTAAAAATTCAATTAAAAAAGTCAGTAACAAATGCAAGGCAAATAATCACTAAGTTATTAAAAATAAACAGTATTATACTAATGTGCAAGCAAATCACCAATTATTACTTAAAATAGCACTTATCTTTTCCAGAGCTCTTTACCAAAATTAATCATGTCACGGCTCGCTAGCATGATCTTATCTTTTCTTATTATCTCCACCAGTTTTGTCATCCTTACCATGATGGTCATGCTTCTTCCTTTATCAAACTCAAATGTTAGTTTATTGTGAAAAGTGAATAAATTACTAAGGCAAAACCTATCTTGCAAGAACCATGCTGCTCCACATAGAGTATCATATTCCTATCCACCCATGATATTATCATTATTAACTTTTGCTTTACTATATTTTGCATTCATCAACAAATAAGCAGATATTTTTTTCCCTTAAATCACTTCCTCTATCATTAATATGCAAATTAAATGGCAACAGACCAAATACAAAGCTCTGCAGTGAATCACTAGTTACATTTGCCCATTTATTACTACTTGTTGATATCTGCCCAGCAGCCATCCTCTTTTCCATATCACCAGTTTCATGCATTCCCATTCGTTCCAGTTTATACAACAGTACAGTGTGATTTTCTACTGAATGACTTTGTCAAGTCCAGCAGCATGATCCTGTAGCCATTTCCTCTATGAAACTCAAGTGGTAATTTATTGTGAAGAGTGAATAAATTACTTAGGCAAGACCCATCTTGCAGAAAACTGCTGTCCCCATCCTCATACACCTAAAGTATTAATTCCTGTCCACTCATTCCTGAATTCTACCTTTTGCCAACATTTTCAATACCTTAACCATTACTCTTGAAATACTGGTTGATCTATAATTTGCTTTCTGTACCTGTTTCTTCGAGCTTCCTTTATGCAGAACTATTTTCTCATCGTTCCACTCCCTTTGTACCTTACCAGAGCTGAAACATCTTGGTCAGAGGAGATGTCAATTCATTTGCACATTTTTTTAATATACACAAGCTGATATCCCATCTAATCCCATTAAGATCTGCAATATCCTAAGGACTTCCAGTTGATTTATCCTTTTCCTACATCAGTTTCTGTGATATTTCTATGTACTCTCTTCACTTAGCTGATTCCCTACAAAGTGATCACTCAGTAATTCAGCTATTTATTCTGCTGCAGTCACCCTGTCATCAGCAATCATTAAAGTTTTATCCTCCCATGGTTGTACTTCCTTTTGTTCACCTCATAGCAAAAGAACTCTTTGGATTGTCCTGCTTGGCTAGTTTCTTATAATCCAGTTTTGTCTTCCTTACCATGATGGCTATGCTTCTTCCTTTATCGCACTCAAATGTTAGTTTATTGTGAAAAGTGAATAAATTACTAAGGCAAGACCTATCTTACACAGACCTATCCACCCATTCCTAAATTGCCTTTTACCAACTTTTCCAATGTCTTAACCACTACTTGCTCTAATTCCAGAGCAAGTAGTGGTCTCTGAACATTCGATGTATTTTGCAATCTCTCAGGTGAATACTGCATGATCACTCTTTCTCTCTATTTGGAAACAAAGTGACTACCTTGGTTATTGATAAATTCTCTTTTATCAGAGGATTTTCAGCTCTTTCAATTTCTTAAGTCCTCTCCATTATATGCTGTTTCAGGTCTGTATAAATTCCATTTCCTTCACTCCATGTAACCATTCTGCCTTTCAATCAATGTACTCATAGTTTACATTTCCTCCTCCCATAATAATTATTCACCCTGCACTCATTCTATTAATTTTCTGATGCATGTCTTGCACATTTCCATTGTATACCCAGGGCCTTAGCAAACGCCTATATATTTTGGCCTTTGTAATACAATGGTTTCTGATTTTTTTCGTTAAACATGTAGGAAGACTTATGTGTTCATCTTACATGTTGATTAATTTTAACACTGTTGATGAGAACACAAATTGATAAGAAAATAACTATTTATTAACTTATTGCTGATATTTCGCTGGTATTCTATACAGCATCTTCAGAGCACAAAAACAATTTGTCACACGAGATAGCCACAATCCGGTATAATAATGGGACTAGTTTGAACAATTGTAGCATGCAACACAAAGACTAAAGACCTAATTAGGCACTATCTATGTTGAGGAGGAAAAAAAAAAAAAAAAAAAAAAGACAGGAAGGACTGTGGACATCCACCTCAGTGAACTTAAAAAATATATCTGGCACTATCGCTATGGCAATGGCTATGGCTTCCAGATGGTTCCTTATCATTCTTTGTGTAAATATCCCCATACATCAAGATATTTACACAAACCATCACCAATCTCAATAATATGATATTCTTATTGATAATTGATATTCAATATTGACACATTATTGATATTCAATAACATGTCTATCCTAATGGGGATTATAGCCAATGGCTATAATCCCCATTAGGATAGACAAAATACTAAACGTTCCCCAGAAATCCTCCCCACTGTCTACCACAGAAGACAACAAAATTGTCACCATCCCATACATTAAAGGCACATCCGAAAAAATATCTAGAGTGCTTAACAAACACCAATTATGCATTGTATTTAAATCATATGTGAAATTGGCAACTCTCATCCATTCACCCAAGAACAGAATCTCTCTTTTATCACATCCAGGAGTCTATGAAGGTGCCCTGTTTGTGTCATTCAGTTACTATGGACAGAACTGTGGACATCCGCCTCAGTGAACATAAAAAATATATCCAGCACTATCACTATGGCAAGTCAGGTCTAGCAAACCATGCATTAGATACTCCTGCACACAGGATCGATTGAAAAAAAAAAACAAAAGGTTGTTCCTGGAATCAACAGAAGCCTTGAAACATACTCCAAAACTCAACAAGTATGGCCGTATAAATTTGCCAAAGATTTGGGATACAGTCATCTTAAGACCAAATTAATACCTGCTTTCTCTCTCATTTTTTCCCCCCTCAACATAGATGCCTCCTAATTAGGACTGTAGTCTTTGTGTTGCATGTTACAATTGTTCGTACTAGTCCCATTGTTATACCGGATTGTGGTTGTCTCGCATACTGTGACAAACTGTTTTTATGCTCTGAAGATGTTGGATAGAATATCAGCAATAAGTTAATAAATAGTTATTTTCTTATCAGTATGTGTTCTCATTAATACTGTTAAAATTAATCAACCGATTATTTTTCTTCTTCTGAACTCCTACTGTTTTGGACTTCACTTTTTCTGTTATCATTAACAAATTTAGTATACATATACTGCAGTATCCTCTTGTGGTCACAATCTCCTTGATGCTTTGTGTGACTGCTCTACTCTACTCAGTTTCATAACCTAAGAAGCTTCAGCATCTTTTAATCATTCTCCATCTTCCTTTGTTTCCTTTTTTGCTATTCTGTATGCCAAACATTTCTCAACTATTCTATCTCATGGTTTGTCCTATGTAGGACAGTCATCATACCTTGTCATTTTCTTTATCTTTTGTTGTTTTTTTCATGCTATCACTTGCATTGTTCATCCTTCTTTGCTTGTTTCCACCTGTTTTCACCTACAATCTCGCCAACACTCCCACATGCATTTTCCTACTTTTGTCATTCAGACCAGGGTGCACACCACTATCTCCACTGTTGTTCATCATCTTGTGTGGATCACATAAGGAAAGTGATATTGTTATCAAAAATGGAGATGTTAACCTCAGCTCTTTGCTTAAGTAGTTGATGTATTCCTAAACAAATCCAGTTCAAGTCCCCAGGATTCTTTAACTAAACTGAAATGACAAATTTATGAAAATCAACAGTAAAAAGACCAAAACTATGAAAAGAGGCAAGAATAGAAAACTTCAACTGCATTCTCAATAGAGAACCTATAGAACAATTTCAGCTATTTAGGCACAGTTTTTAGTGAAGATTTGTAAATTAAATATGGAAATACACTAATAAGCAAAGCTGGTATGGTGGGGAGCTAGTTAAATAAATTGATATGGAATACGAGAGAAGTTAGCTAAAATATTAAACTAGCAGTATTCCTTGGAATTATGCATTCCTCGGAATTATATTTTTAATCAACAGATTGCCATCTACCAGGCCTCATCTTTTCATTCTTAAAATTAAATAGCCCACTTCTTTAAAATTAGTTAATATTTGTCAGTTTTCCTGTGTTTATTAATTTTCCAGTTTTTCATTAAAAAAAAAAACTTTGGAATTAGTTTATTTCAAGCTTTATTTTGCAAATTTGTTAGATGTGCACTACCTTTCATGCACTTATCACAGATTCAAGCTTTATTTTGCAAATTTGTTAGATGTGCACTACCTTTCATGTACTTATCACAGATTCAAAGAAATACAGAACTTTTCAGCCAGAAGTATTGATAAAACTTTCATTGGAACTTTAGTAAGCCCTAACTCATATCTGTAAATTTTATCAAGATAATCCATCAGTACACTTTAGCTGAGTTTTATTAGTGTTAAGATAGAGCAAAGTAGAGATTTCAATTCGTTTGTTTTCTGCTCTTGAATGCATTTAATTGTCTATGTCTGTGTGTGTATTTATAGTTTTTCATTTTTCTTAAAAAAAAGGGAGTTATGTTATTTCAGTGTCAGTTTTGGTTACATATGCACTGTGGTAAAGAAATGCCATGAACTTTTCAACAAGAATTATTTATAAGACTCTGAAACTTTAGTAGGCCCTAACTCATGGAATGTCAAATTTTTATCAGGACAATCCATCAGAACACTTATTAGCAGAAATTTTTTAGTGTTAAGGTAAAGCAAAGTATGAATTTGTAAATTATTCTATTTTACTTAATTGAATGCACTTAATGCAGTTGACTTAACCAACTCTCATGATAGTGAACATCATCATTATGAGTAGTAAGTTTCTGTCAGTTCACTCTCTTAATGCAATTCACTTGACATGCTTTATCAGTTGCATGAATTACTGTAAAGTCCTGTTAAAATTTTCAATTAAGTCAGGGTACATGTGGAATTATCGGGCTGGAAAGTATGACAAGCTTAGGAGTTTGATTGGTTCAGTGCCATGGCATGTACAACTGCAAGGACTAGAAGGGGATAGATATAGGGTTGGTGAGATGGATAGGAGGGTGGTTGAAGGAGAGAGAGATACCAGAGAGTGGTTTATTCAGGAGTGGAGTCTAAAAGACGGCTTGTGAATAGTGGAGTGCCACAGTGTTCTGTTCTTGGACCACTGCTTTTCAATTTGTTCATCAATGATATAGGAAAGGATTTGAGAGGAAGTGTTCACTTGTTTGCTGATGATGCAAAGTTGGTGATGATGCTGCAAAGTTGCTGATGATGCAAATCATCCTGTAAAAAATTTTAGAGGATGATTTGGATAGTTTGGAGGACTGGGCTAGGAAAAATGGATGTCAATTTAATGTGCCAAAGTGTAAGGTTATGCACTTTGGGGTGAAAAGAATAGCAGCCGTATATCGCATTGGTGGAACCGTACTCCAGGAGATTGATGAGGCCAGGGATTTGGGAGTGTTGGTGGATAGGAAGTTGAAGTTTAGGGGGCACATTGCAAAAGTAACTAAAACAGCTCACCAAATCACTTGGCTTCTGAAAAACACTTTAACATGCAGAGACAAACAAGTTGTTGTTCCTCTGTATCGAGCCTTGATAAGACCCCATCTGGACTACTGTGCCCAGTTATGGGTACCAGGGTTTCTTCGTGATGGGGAGGAAGTGGAGAGGATCCAGAGACGAGTGACCAAGATGATAGCAGGTCTGTGGAATGAACCTTATGAGAATAGGTTGAAGATTTGTGGGTTGCAGAAATTGGTCGATAGGCGAAGGAGGGGTGATATGATTGAGACATTCAAATTACTGAAGGGTTTCTATAAGATCAATCCAGAAGATATTTTTGAGAATAGGACTGGTGGTGGGAGGACTAGGGGCCATGAATGGAAGCTGGGCAAGAGCATGGTTGACAAGGATGTTAGAGCTAGGTTTTTTACTTGGAGAGTAGTGAATGAGTGGAATAAGCTTCCAGAGTCTGTTGTGGGTGCTACGACCGTGAATGAGTTCAAGGCAAGGTATGATAGATACTGTGTGAATGTCGAATAGTTGTTCTTGACATGATGTTAGGGCCTCCCTCGATGAGTCTGTCGACTCCTTGGAGTTGCCTGGAACAATAATAATAATAATAATGAAATCCTTAAGAACTAATACTTCAGTTGACGTTCACTATAATAAACTATTAGGAAACAAAAACAGCATTTTATTATAATAGAAAATATGCTTTAGAGAGAATATCATTGTGAGGCATTGGCTAGGACTTTTCAGTAGTTCATTATTATCAATACTTACTGCTTATTTTGCCTATTTTCAAAAGGAGTACCCCTTGTATTAAATCACAGTTAAATTAAGACATTGATGATGTGTATTTTAAAAACATAAATTGATAGAAAAATAATATAAGAAGAATAATTTTAGACATACTTTTATTGAATCCTCTAGTTTAACTTTTTGATGAAACAGCATCAGAAATATAATTGATAAAAATTAAACAATACCTGAACTTTAAACCATTAAAAATGAACTGTGAGTTTTTTTCAGAAGAGGATAAAATAGAGATAAAAGTATATATAAATTAAAAATATGCAAACTAAAACCAGAAGAATACATACAGTGGTTTCATAATGGCCTTGTATTAAGGATGAACTACTAAATTTAAAAATGAAAGATAAAAAATGGAAGTTTACAGGGTGAGCCATTTTGACATTGACATTACACAACATTGTTGTATTCCATTATTTTCTTGTATGAGTGAAATTTGGTAGGTTTTAAGAAAGTTGCCAATTTGTGACTAGTAGAAACTAATTTATAGCTTCTACTAGTCATTCAAATATATATATATATATATATATATATATATATATATTTAAAAGCGTTTTATGTATTCTGGATGTATGGGGTTTAATGACTTTTTGTATCGGGAAGTTTTCTTTGATTGTAGGACTGGTTAGATGAGTTTAAGCTGTTAGTTAGTGTAATTTATTTATTGTTGCTGAAAACCACTCAAGCATGAATCCTTCCTCAATCATTTCAGGGGCCCTAACAAAGCCTCAACCAAGTATTGATACCATTGATACCAGTATGTCAGAAGTGAAAGATGAAAAAGAAATACAAAAAATAAAATCAGAACAGAACATATATCAAAATGCCAGAAGAAAGCTATTTGGTCAAGTGCAAAATACAGGAATGGATAGATGGAAATCGGATGCTATATGGGGACAGCATAATTTTGTGAAGGGTAGGTCATACCTCAGTAAATTGCTCATGTTTTATAATACAGTTACAGCTGAGTTGGATAAAGGTAATGGGTTTACAGCAATGCTGCTGGACTTTGCAAAGGCCTTTGACAAAATATCACATGGAATTCTAATCAGCAAACTGCAACACATGGAGATGGATAGGAGGGTAGCTGATGGAGAAATATCAGAGAGGTTTATTCAGGAGCAGAATCCAAAAGAAGGCCTGTGACTAGTGGCATGCCAAAGGGTTCTGTTCTTGGACTGCTAATGTTTAATTTGTTCATTAAAGATATAGGAAAGAATCTGAAAGGAACTGTTCGGTTATTTGCCGATGATGCAAAGTTGGGTGGAACAATAGTTAATACAGATGTCAAAATTTTTCAGGATGATTTGGATAGATTAGCAGACTGGGCAAAGTAGAATGGATGTCAGTTTAAAATTTTAAGGTTATGCATTTTGGGGTGAAAAGATTACCAGCCGTATACCACATTGGTAGAACTGCACTCAGGAAATTGACAAAGCCAGAGGCTTGAGAGTGTTAGTGGATAGGAAGTTAAAGTTTAGGTGACACATAGCAAAAGTGGCTAAAGCAGCTCATCAGATCACTTGGTTACTGAAGAATACTTTGACGAGCAGAGACGTGCAGGTTATTGTTGCTCGTTATCAAGCCTTGATCCCATCTTAACTACTGGCACCAGGGTTTCTTGGTCATGGGGAGGAGTTGGAGAGGATCCAGAGACAAGTGACCAAGATGGTAGCTGGTCTGTGGAATGAAGCTTACAAGAACAGGTTGAAGATTTGTTGGTTACAGAAACTGGTTGATAGGTAGAAAAGGGGTTATATGATTGACGTTCAAATTACTGAGAGTTTTTTTACAAGATTAATTCAGAGGAAATATTTCATGACAGGTGTGGTGGTTGGAGAACTAAGGGTCATCCATGGAAACTGAGTAAGAGTGTAGTTAGCAAGGGTATTAGAACTAGATTTTTTACGTGGTGAGTAGTGAATGAGTGGAATAGGTTGCCAGAAGCTGTTGTGGGTGCCATGACTGTGAATGAGTTCAAAACAAAGTATGATAGATACTGCACAAATGTTGGATAGTTCTTGACATGATGTTTAGGGCCTCCTTCAATGAATGTAGTCTTTAGAGTTGCCTGTAATAATAATAATAATAAATTATCCAGTTTTTTTAATCATCCATGCTACAGGTGAAAAGCCAATAGGGAAAATTTCACCCATCTTCATTCAAAAGGGTATAAAAGGACTGGCAGGTTTTCCCAAAACAGTAAAGAAGCTACATTGTTGTTATAATCCTTGTAGAAACATCATGTCAGCAACACTCAGAAAAACTACTTAGAGCAACATTAATGGGAGGAATACCTATAACAGGTACACCCCATAAAACACTCAATTCCTGTAGATGATGATCTCTGAGTAGGACCCTAGATTTCCCTGATGAGGAACTATGTTCTGAGCTGAAAGATCAGGGAGTGATAGGTATGAGGTGCATCATTATTTATAGGGATGGTCATAGGGGATCATCATTATTCGTATGGATGGTCATGTTCCAACTAGCAACATCATCATTACATTTGATTCTCCTAAGATTCCAACATTTTTGAAGCAGGGCATCTCAATTTTCCTCTTAGACTGTACATCCCTAATCCACTAAGATGCTTCAAATGCCAGAAATATGGACATGCCCAAACTGCCTGGCCAAGGCTCGACCACCTGTGCCCAATGTGGTAGTAAAAAGCATGACCAATCTTTCTCTGCAAAGCATGCTAAATGTGTAAACTGTCAGGGATATCACCCAGCATACTCCCATGCATGTCAGAAGTGGAAAGATGAAAAAGAAATACAAAAAATAATATTAGAGCAGGACATATATCAAGATGGTAGAAGAAAGCTAGCCATCACCACCACCACCACCACCACACCTGCTCTGAATTCCTTTTATACCGAGAAGGTAACAGTAAAGAAAATGTCAATAGCAACTCAGATTTGCATGTCTATTCCACCATTTCATAATTTCACCATATCTGAACTTTGCGCTTATGCAATGATACATCATGTGATTGACTGCATCAATCGCACAATGTATGCCCCTTCTCTGAAAATGGTTCCGTTTGATGAGAATCCACTTGTAAAAAAAAATAAATAAATAAAATAATGATCGATAAATGATAACTTTATTTCAAGGTTATCACTTAAACCACCAGACCCTTCTACAGAAAAAAAAATGGATACTTCAGTATCTGCTGAAAGCAAATTGAACTCACCTGTTGATCCTGACACATTCGTTGATGTATTGGATATTTTTCCAGAGGAAGAGATGGACACTGGTCGTCCATACTTCCCAAAATCTAATGAGAAATATAAACCTGATAAGGGCAAATGCTCAACCTCCAGGAAACCAGACAAATCCATGAAGACTAAACACAGGAAAATTTTTACAATGGAACTGCTTTGAGGTTTGCCAGAATGATGATTTCAAGCACCTGTTGCAGAAACACGAACCTTTTTCTTTCTGCCTGCAGGAAACTTATTTGAGACCAAGCAAGAATGGATCATACCATCAGGAATATTGCTTTTGTATGCAAGCACAGAACTGGTGATGGCCCTGTACATGGTGGAGTGACTATTCTTGTGAGCAGTTATACTTCATTTCATCATATTCAGCACAATACTGCTCTGAAAGTAGTAGTGATTGGCTTATCTGTGGGGTATCTAATCATAGTATGTTCAGTATATTTACCACCAGGTTCTGAACTAAATTTGATAATCTCATAATGCATTGCCTCATCCCATACTCCTAATGGGTGACTTTAAAGGATATAACACTCTGTGGGGTAGCGCTAACATGAATAGACGAGGTTGTATTGTTGAGAGAATGCTCGATAACCACGACCTCTCCCGTATTAATAATGGAGCAAATACCTTTTTTCACATCTACCCGCTCTTGTTCAGTAATTGATCTAACAATATGCTTCCCTGCCGTTTTTATACTGCTCACATGGGATGTTGATGAAAACATATATGGAAGCGATTATTATCCTCTTATCAGTACTGTGTCTTCAGAGGAACCATATCCTCCTACCCAGATGCCCATATTGGAAAATGGACCAGGCTGACGAATATATTTTCCCATCTTGCTAAACTTAATACTGAAGCTGTTAGCTAAACATCCATTAATGATGCAGTGAAGCACGTCACAGATTTTATTGTCCATGCAGCGACCATAGCAATTCCAGATACATCATTCTGATTTCCACTCTATCCAAAGCTGTGGCGGAATCAAGAGTGCCAAGCAACCAAAAAAAAAAAAAAAAAGATCAAGGTGGATCATGGGGTATATTTCATATGTATCCTACCACAAAAAACTTAATATCATTTAAATGTACTCATGCCAAAGCACATCATGTATGACATCAGGATAAAAAAAATCCTGGATCCAATTTACATCAGCGATTAATCAAACAACTAGTGCAAAAACTGTCTGGGGATCAAATCTGGAAGATCACTTATCAAGATGTTCCTTATATCATATATATGGAACATAATGGATGTATTATTGCTTATCCCAAGCTATTGCAGACACTTAGGTGAAAACTCTTCCAGAATCTCAGCAACAGCCTCATATCCTCCTGAATTTTTAATTTGAAAGCCCAGCAAGAGAAACAGTGATTAATCTTCTAAGGGCATAGAGCCATACAATCAGCTATTTGTTAAAAAGGAACTCAAAAGAATTCTTTTGCTAGCTCACCCTAGTGCAGTCGACCCTTATGACATCTATTATGAAGTGATAAAACACCTTCCATCATCTTCTGTGGATCTCCTTCTCTTCCTATACAACAGAATATTTACAGAAGAAGAGTTTCTGGACTCTTGGTGTAAGTTGATTGTTATCGCCCGAATCTAGGTAAGGATCCAATCCAGGCCAACAATTATCATCTGATTTGCTCTGACTTGGAAAAAAATGGCAAATGCAAAGCTTCTCTGGTACTTAGAAAGCAACATTATTTCAAACACACAATGTAGCTTTCATAGACACTGGTCAACCTTGGACCATTTCGTCCATTTAGAAACATGTAGAAGTGATGCTTTCCTGAAATGAGAACGTGGTTTCAGTTTCTTTTTGACATGGAAAAAGCTTATGATAGCCTGGCATATTAAAGGAAGACTCCAACATTATCAGATCTCATATTTCTGTTTTCCAAGGCACTTTTTACCATATCAACCATATCTCCCATAATGCAAAACACATCTCCTTGCATTATTGCATTATGGGAGATACTGAGATAGGAGTGTTGGTAGCTTGCTCCACCTTTGCAAGGCATTGCCCGGTGTTGTACCACTTTACCCCAGTCCTGAAGATGCTTTTAGGCACAAACTTTGTTTGCACACACTTGGATGAAGGATTAAACTAAATTTATTATAGCCTGACCAAGTGAAAAATAAACTTTCAACATCTTTCTCTAAATCCAGAGTAATTTAATAAAAAGGTGGCACACCATTTGGCAGCTCCTATAGGAGGAGATGACCTTGCTAATGCTTCTGCCTTGGTATCTCCACTTGGGCCTGGCTCCCACTGAAGAGACCTCAATAAAGGTCAAAACTAGTCTGCGTAGTGGCCCTTCCCTTAATGCATAACATTATACATATCCACAAGGAGATATGTTTTGCATTATGAGAGATACTGAGATAGGAGTGTTGGTAGCTTGCTCCACCTCTGCAAGGAGTTGCCCGGTGTTGTACCACTTTACCCCAGTCCTGAAGATACTTTCAGGTGCAAACTTTGTTTGCACACACTTGGATAAAGGATTAAACTAAATTTATTATATTATGATGTTTATGTATTTTAGTCTACAGTTCACATATGAGAGCTGCTCAACTTTTATTCGCTTTAAAACTTTCTTACATGTTATTCTTTTCAATATGAAATTCAATTTTATCCTGCTCAAGACTAAATGGTGATCACTTCCAATTTTAAATCTTGTGTACACTCTAATGTCCTGCACCAGGGAGAAAACATCACTGTCATAATAACATAGTCAATGAGATTTTTCTTATTCCTTGCCTCTTCTCTCCATGCGAATTTGTGCACATTTTTTTTTTTATGTTAGAACATTGTGTTAGTAATAACCAGTTCCATGTACTGAACAGAAATCCAACAAGTATTTGTCATTTTTATTAGCTTTGCTCTTTTCTTCAAATATTCTCAAAATACTTTTGTATGTGTGACAGTCATTTCCTACTCTGCTATTTAGATTCCCAACAAGGACCAACTTTTCCTTTTTCATTATGTCAGTTGCTTTCTCTAAAGCCACAAAAAATTCCTCACTTCTACCCTTCTGTTAGGACTATAGGCACAAATAAGTCTCATTGTCCAGTTCCCCATTCTGATATTTGCCCACATCACACTACTTGATAGTGCTTGCCATTCAAGAAGATTAGGCTCATATTTTGTGTTCAATACTATAGTTACATCTTCTTTTCCCTGACTGTATGTATGTAACATTTTGTGTTTATTGCTCAGAAAACTCTCACCAGATTTTGTCTTTTTTGTTTTAGTCACCCCTATTATGTTAATCTGGTACTTATCCAATTCCTCAGCTAGCTCCATTTCTTTGCCATTCAGGTTTCTTACGTTGATAGTACTGATCTTGCACTCTGATGTTGAGTTGGGGTGTGTTTTAGGATTTGTTCCAGTAGCTTATTTTTTGCTGTTTGCCCTGGTTCCTTGCCGAAAACAACAGGGGCCTTGTTTAACTGGGCAACGTCCTAGCTGGCATGAAATTCTGTCATTCCAATAAGAATACAATTTGGTCGGCTAAATACCAAATTACCAGAACATCCTTGTTCATTCATTATACTGGTAGATATTTAACAGGGTGCACCACAAGAAGGTGAGGTCAGAAGCCCTGGTCCACTCTCTGCATTCCTTTAAAGGCTATATTTGAGGATCATATTTGAATATCCCCATTCAAATCTTCCCCAGTATCATTAACAAGTTAAACAGCAATGCCTCTAAAACAGACCCCTGAGGCACACAAAGGATATTGTTTCTGCATACACATCTTGGTGATACCCATAGATAGCCAATCTTGAATCCAATGCACTAGTCTAATATCCAACCCCATCTGCTCCAATTTGACTATCAGCTTATCATGTGGTAATCTATCAAAAGCCTTTGCAAACTCTGAGTACACTACTTTGTATCCATCTCCTTTGTCCAATGAATCCATCACCTTATTTTAACTAGTAAGTAGGTTACTGAAACATGACTTCCCATTAGTAAATCTGTGCTGTTCATCAACGATAATACCACTGTTATCAACCCAATTCTATATCCTGTCCTCATCAGCCTCTTCAATGCTTTAACCATAATAACTGACACATAGATAGGCCTGTAATTTGATGCTTGAATTCTGTCACCTCCCTTATGAAACCACACGATCTTGCCTTCTTCCACTCCTTTGGAACTTGACCCAATGTAAGACTCATCTTGAACAAATATGTCAAGACAGATGTCAACTCCCAAATACGTGATGATATATCATCAGGTCCCTCAATTCCCCATATACTTCTTGCTCACTTAGTCAGTCTCTTGTCCTCATCATCATCCTCTGCTCTCAAACTTTCCGTGATGTCACATTCACATGAAAGGCCTTTATGTACTACTCATTAAATATCTCAACTATGCTGTCCACAGCAATTATTCTTATACCATTTTCTCCAATCAGCGTTTTCCTTCCAAAACCATTCTTTCTTTTTCTTTTTTTTTGGCTTCATTAGCTAACTATTCTTCTTCAACCGTTTGGTTCTGTTCATGCTGAATGAAGGTCTCCCCTGTGGTTTTCCAGACCACTCGGTTTTCTGCTTTTTCCATCCATCTCACTCCTGCAACTTGTTTCAGTTCATTCCTCCACCTTCTTCTCGGTCTTCCTCTTTGTCTTGCTCCATCCATTGGTCTCCACTCTGTTTTTCTAGTCCATCTCCTGTCATTGCATCTGCAATATGGCCAGCCCATCTCCACTTAGCCTGTATAATGTATTTTACAATATCTGCGACATCTGTTTGAGATCTTATCCAGGTATTTGTCTTCCTATCTCTTAATGTTATTTTTAGCATACTTCTCTCCATGCGATGTTGTGTTGTTCTTGTTTTTTTGTTTAGGGCTTCTGTTAAAGTCCATGTTTCTCCTCCATATGTTAGGACAGGAAGTATGCACTGGTCGAAAACTTTCCTTTTTTAGACTCATAGGAATGTCACTTTTGAATATGTCTCTCATTTTCCCATAAGCCATCCATCCAAGGTGAATTCTTCGTTCAATCTCTTTTCTTTGGCACTCCTCAAAGGATAACAATTGGCTCAAATATACATATGAAGTAACTTGCTCTATTTCATGGTTTTCAACTTTGATAGTGCTCTGGTTTATGTATTTATTCATCATTATTTTTGTTTTATCTCTATTTATTTTTAATCCAATTTCTCTGGAGGCTTCGTTTAGCTGATTTAGCCTTTCTTCCAGATCTTCAAGATTATCTGCTATCAGGACAATATCATCTGCAAATTTCAGATGATGCAGCCTTTCTCCATTTATCTTTATTCTTTTTGTTTCCTATCAAGGCTTCTAAAGACTTCTTCTAATGCAGCTGTAAATATGGATATTATTTCTCGGAAAACTCCCATGTTACTCCTCTTAACAAACTATTATATTTACGGCTATTTTGCATGCTTCTGTTTAGGAGTGCCCCTGTTTAAATGTCATTGGCTTTTTTACTCACGGATTCTTAGGGCATTATAGATGTATATTTACCAATAAACATATGTAGCATAAAGAAAGAGAAATTTACACATACCTTTTTCTGGGTGTTGTGGCTTTTCTTCTTTCTACGATGTCCAAGCTACTGTGTGTGTGTGGGGGGGGGTAGGCAATGTGGGAGAATTAAATAGAAATGGAAAAAACATGTTTTTTTTTGTATAATATATATATACATACACATATATATTATATTATTAGGGATGGGCAGAGCGTTTTTTTATATTTATATAGGGTGGGGGAAAGGGGTGAAGGGGGTTGAAAACAGTAACTGATTTTTAGAGGGGGGAAGGGGGTTGACGGGGTGCGGTCCGTTTCAACTATGCTTGATCGTCGTCTGAACACATGGAGGAAGTGGATGATATGTCAAGTTGGGTAGGTGCTTCTGCTTTTGAAGTGTTTGTGTTATTGCCTATTGGTTGGGGTTGTAACCTGAATTTTATATTGTGAAGCTTCCAAACCTCGGAGATTATGTAGGGCCTGTGGACGTTGATAGAGTTCGCGTCACATTTTTTGGCTATTGTTTCCAATATTCTAAGCATTGCTTCATTGTCTTGTCTGTCTACTGTGATGGCCTTGTCGATCTGCGGGGTGTGTTTTTGTTCAAAGGCGTGAACAGCTATTTCCGTTTTTCCTGTGTTTTGTATTTGATTTTTCTTTTTGATGTTGCATTTTTTTGTGTTTAAATGTTCTGGAATAGGGATGTTACAGTCACGGTTGTAATCTCCGAGGTTTGGAAGCTTCACAACATAAAATTGAGGTCACAACACCAACCAATAGGCGGTAACACCAACACTTCAAAAGTAGAAGCACCTACCCAACCTGACATAGCATCCACTTCCTCCATGTGTTCAGATGACGATCAAGCATAGTTGAAACGGACCGCACCCCATCAACCCCCTTCCCCCGCCTTCTAAAAATCAGTTACTGTTTTCAACCCCTTCACCCCTTTCCCACCCTATATAAATATAAAAAAAACGCTCCGCCCATCCCTAATAATATAATATATATGTATATATATATATATATATATATATATATATATATATTATACCAAAAAAAACGGGTCTTTTCCATTTCTATTTAATTCTCCCACATTGTCTCCTCCCCTTCACACACACACAGTAGCTTGGACATCACAGAAAGAAGAAAAGCCACAACACCCAGAAAAAGGTATGTGTAAATTTCTCTTCCTTTATGCTACATATATTTATTGGTAAATATACATCTACAATGCCCTAAGAATCCGTGAGTAAAAAAGCCAATGACTTTTAAACAGGGGCACTCCTAAACAGAAGCATGCAAAATAGCCGTAAATAAAACAGCTGAATTAGTTTGGGAGATATAGTATCACCTTGTCAGATGCCTTTTTGTACTGGAAACTTTTCGCTATTTTTATATAATTTAATTCCAGAAGTTGCATTATTGTAAATATGTTTTAGTGTTTCAGTATATGGATTTTCAGTTCCCTGGGTTCCCCCCTCTATCACTTAGATGAAAATATGTTTTTTAATTATGTCCTAAAATTAAAGTCCCTTCCAGACCACCCCACATGGACTAGTCTCTTTTCTCTATGTTAGGAGGTCCTGTATCTCACACACACACCAGACTCCCGTCCAATTTGGTATGCATGTTGAGGCTATGGAAGCTATTGTCATGAGTACTGACATTACTCAAACAAAAACTGCATTCCTTCATGGCAGACTTGTACCCCATCCTGCAATCTCTCACTTTGTCAGCTACAGAAGTCTCATGCAACCTCATCTGTCTACCTTCAATTGTTCAATGCACACAGAGCAGCCCACTCTGATTTCTTGCTCATCTATACTGATGGTTGAAGATCAGAGATCTCTATTGGTTGTTCTGCTGTGTTCTCTAACATTACAATCTCTAACCAGATCCCCCCAATTGCAGTAAATTATGGGAAATGACATTACAGATGTAGCTGCTAGATCAGCTCATACTTTCTCGACCTACTGTTCGACAGTCCCTTATACTGACAACCCACAGGCTTTAAAATCAATATTAATTGCACAATGGCAATACTCATGGCAGGAAGCACTGATGAACAAATTACATGAGATTAAGCCTGACATTAAGCACTGGTAGTCTAGTCAATGTAGGAACAGAAGAGAGGAAGTTCTCCTTGCATAGGTCACAGTCAACTTACACAGTTTTATTTACTGAGGGCTGATAACCCACCATGTGTAGGAAATGCAACACCCATTTTAACATTAGTCATATTCTGGTGGAGTGCGAGTACTTCACACAAGAAAGAAGTAACTTTTTTACTTATCTGGCCAAGCCCTATACACTCACCCAGATGCTATCAGACTCAGACAGTTTGTATAAACGTTTTTGAAATTTTAAAAAACAATTTATTCAAACACATTTAATTATGGATTTGTATATGTAGATGCGGCATTGTATGTGCTAAAATTTGTGCATACATTTTATTTAATCATTTACATTCTGATAACTTTGTACATATATTTTATACTATTCACTATTTTATCTTCTTGTAACTATTTATTTATTATTTACCTGCCAACACCCTGTGTACTTCTGTAATCCATGTCCTGGCGCAGCCAGTCAATCAACGAAAATGTCTAATTGTTGCAGTCTAGTGTCATATATTTAATATGCAGCTTTTTACTCCAAAGCATAATGTTACATTTTGGCTCACTGCACTAGCAGTTATTATTTGTTGCTTAACTGCTAGGCTATTTAAATCATCCTACAGGAGCTCTGCATTTGCATCACTTTGTATTAATTGCTACCCCATTTAGCATTATTGGTAGACAACTCAATGTTTCCCTCGGATCATTCTCATTATCATTAACATATAAATTAAACAGCAGCACAAGTACAGTTCTGTAGCACATCACTGGGCTCATTACTTGTGTAATTCCACCTTTCACTGCATGTCCATTCCCATTTGCTTCATGTGCATAAAAGGGTTCTGTAGTATTGTGCCAGTTACTTTGCAGTCTAGCGATATCATGGTCAGGAATATCCACCCAATACTGACCCTTAGCCAACTTTTCCATTACCTTAACAACCACTCCTAAGATATTAATTTGTCTATAATTTAGCTACCTTTATCATGGAGCCTTCTTTACGTAATGGAACTATTTTCTCTCTTTTTCCCTCGGGGCTCTGCCATTGCTGAGATGTAAACAGCCTTACAGGCACTGCTGTTTATTTTGAACTTTCTTGAGCCAGTATCTCATTCATTCACTCCTCTATTCATATTGAAATCATGTTGTTGTATCGAATTGTAGTTTTTTTTTTGTACAATGGTTGTATTTTTTTTTCAATCTTTTCTAACCTAAACCTTCTTCTTTCTTAACCTTATTCTACCAGTATCCTACCGGCTGCTCCATTTATGTTGTGTTGCCGATTTACTTATCACAACTATTTTAACCTTTTATGCTATATCTCCATAATACACTCTATCGGGTAACACGTGGTACCTCTGAGGGACAATGGAATTTCCTCGAGAACGAGGCAGTATCAGAGTGTCTGAGATTTACCTCTCGTAAAACGCCAAGAAATTTATTTGTTTCGCTGCGCCACTTAGCGCTATTAGATTATTAATATTAATATTAACAACCAAGAGGTAATCTCAGGACAGTACTTAATGATACCTATCGACTCTGCATACGTGACCAAAATTTACTCTTTTCTAATATCCCGCATAGGCTCGCATTAATATTTTATAAGTGGTGCATCGGATTCCAGAAATCACAGAAAGTCTTTGTTAGAATCAAAAGCAAGGTTTATTATACTCAAAAGTTGATACACATAATAACATAAATTAAAATCCCATCTTAAGGGAGCTCCAGGCAAGGTATATAAAATTCAAACACTACTATTACACTTACAAAATATTATACAGTAGCTTCCTAAAGTAAGAATTATATTAACCTCCGCTAATGCATTAGTCATGTACTATTATCACAATCAATCTAAAACTCCGTAGCTCTGTCAGACTACACAAGATAACATTCACATCTTTCATAATCTCTTTATATTATGCCAATTCTTTACTCTAACATATCCTTAACTTACCCCCCCCCCCCCCCACCCCCCCCCCCCCCCACCCCCCCCCCCCCCCACCCCCCCCCCCCCCCACCCCCCCCCCCCCCCACCCCCCCCCCCCCCCACCCCCCCCCCCCCCCACCCCCCCCCCCCCCCACCCCCCCCCCCCCCCACCCCCCCCCCCCCCCACCCCCCCCCCCCCCCACCCCCCCCCCCCCCCACCCCCCCCCCCCCCCACCCCCCCCCCCCCCCACCCCCCCCCCCCCCCACCCCCCCCCCCCCCCACCCCCCCCCCCCCCCACCCCCCCCCCCCCCCACCCCCCCCCCCCCCCACCCCCCCCCCCCCCCACCCCCCCCCCCCCCCACCCCCCCCCCCCCCCACCCCCCCCCCCCCCCACCCCCCCCCCCCCCCACCCCCCCCCCCCCCCACCCCCCCCCCCCCCCACCCCCCCCCCCCCCCACCCCCCCCCCCCCCCACCCCCCCCCCCCCCCACCCCCCCCCCCCCCCACCCCCCCCCCCCCCCACCATGCTTGCATTCCATAACTCTTTTATATATGAACTTTTATATTGCTCTGTTACTGTTTTATACCTTCAATATCAATTTAATCACATTCGTGAACGGCACAAATTACATACTTATTTACCCTTTCATTAAAGAACATGTTTGATTTATATATATATAATACTTATTCTACACTTAGAGGCAATTTATTGTATTTATCTCATTCTTTTGTTTGGAAAAGCATGTTAGACTGTGATAAGATAGGAATACATAAATTTCCGCTCTATCACAATCTAACAATGTATTATTCTTATTATCTCCAATTTGACTTACCTCTATTCTCTTATTAGTTCTTGTCATATAAGTCAACATTATCTCCATGTAGATGATATATCTTCAGAAAGTGATCGCTTGGTAATTCAGTTATTTCTTCTGCTCCTCTCACTTCTCTACTATCAGCATTCATTACAGTTATCCTTCCATAATCATTCCTCTTCTTCTTTTTTTCTTTCTTCCTGTATATTCAAAGAATATCAAGAGCAAATGGTATTTGCTTTTTGTGCTGAAGTAAAGCCTGATGTTAAAGAGAATTATCAGATCTTATTTGCAAAATATTACAGTAGAAAAAATTATAAAGGTGTAATTTTAAATGAAGTTATATTACTTATTATTTTATAGCAAAGCACTTATTGCATCTTCCATTTCAGTTCAAAAGTTACAATTCATCATTCACCCAATTAGAAATCTGGTTTAGATTTGTGTTCCTTCTTCTTACCTTTGGTGTCACTGTAAGTGTTAATATTTTTACATAACTAATATTTGTATAATAATATTATTAATAAATATTAATATTATTACATAATTTATGTTATTTATGAAAGCTGTTTGCCAATATGTTATTAAAATACAACAGTTCAGTGTAGATTTAAGATCAGAGTGGGATCTACTTGATGTTTCTGATGAAACAAATCCTGATACTGTTGGGATAGGCATCTGTCAAGGAGGTTATTTGAAATGTCCAGTAAGGCTGTATATCCCAAACCCCTTACAACTTTAAATATCAGATATATGGTTATTCTCAAACTGCCTGTTGTGACATCTATGCCTAGTGTGGCAGTAAAGATCATGAGAGTAATGACTGTAACAAAACACCAAAATGCTCTGTTAGGGAGACTACCTGGCATACTCCTGAGTATGCCAAAAATGGAAGGATGAGAAGGAGATCCAATAAATAAAAACAGAGGAGGCAGCTGTAAAAAAAAAAGAAAAAAAAAAAAAAGAAAAAAAAAAAGAGGTCTCAATAGAGATCCAAATGCATATGTTAATCCCACTTTCAGTGGGATTATAATATCCCTGAACAATATGACATGTTTTCCATCTCCTTTGAATGAATGAAGGAAACCAGTTGGTTATGGACTCATTCCTGAGGGCATGCCAGAAATGGTCCTACTATATGAAAATCCACTAATAATAAAAAAAAAAAGTATTGGAGCATGCACCACGGAGGGTCAAAAACATGCCTCGAGACCCTCTAGTAGATGGACCATCTTCAGATGGCATGGATACATCTGTTATGAGACAAATAACATTCTTAGCACCCTATATTGGGGATGCTGACATATTCTTTGCTTTGTTTGTACAGAATGCAGATAAGATCAAAACTTGAATGTAGATCCCAAGTCAATTCAATGCTTCTGCCAGGGAGAGTGAACTGTTCACCATCAAGCCATCAGAATTGCAAGTGGAGCATTTTGCATCTATTCCTAGTCTGTTTGTTGAGGCAAATGAACTCCCGTTGTTACTTTGATGCTGGTAGCTGTCTCTGTTATATACAACAAAAATAAAATCCCTGCCAGACCACCCCACATAGTCAGCTATCTTTCATCTACAATGGGAGAATCTTTGGTTTGCAGATAAAAGCTCTTCTACAAGCTCTAGCGATTGCAGTAGACAACATAGCTCAGATGCCACCAAACACACTTCTGCCATGGCAGTCATACATGCCAACATGTAACTTTTCTTTCAGTAGGCTACTAAAATTTTCCACCTCTCCTGTCATCTACCAGCAGCTCTTCAAATCTCATAGAATGCAATACTCTGATTTTATGCCTGTCTACACAGATTGCTCAAAATTGGAGGACTTATTGAGTCTCCTGCCATCTTTCCAGACAACATTATATCTGCATAAATATCACTAGAATGTAACAACTTTACAGCTGAGCTCTGTGCCATAGAGCTTGTACTAAAATATATCAGATTGCATTGCTACCAAAAGCACATAATATATTGAGACTCGCATAGTTCCCCTTTAGGCAATAAGAAGCCTAGAGCTGCAGAAGCATCTAGTGCTTCTGCAGTTATTATTATTATTATTACAGTATTATTATTATTATTATTATACAAGTAATCTACCTGCCAACTGAACTCTGCAACCTGCATACCTTCGATCTCTCCTCATAGGGAGCATTCTACAGACCTGTTACCAGCTTAGTCACTCGTCTCTGAATCCTCTCCACCATCTCCTAATCTCCAAGAAACTCAGCTGATCAAATCTGCAGTAATCAAGATGTGGCCAATTATAGCCTTATAAAGAAGGCTATAATTGGCCACATCTCCCTTACTTTACTTGTCAGTGTGGTCTTAAACATCCAAGTAATCCTTTGAGTTGTTTTACTAACTTTTTTCAATAATAATATTCATATTAGGTTTCCCCCTCCTTTTCTACTCTATCCCTTTGGGGGGGAGCAAGTTGAGTCCTCCTGATGAGGAATTAAGTATATATATTTTTTATGACTGTAGATCTGTGTGTGTGTGTGTGTGTGTGTGTGTGTGTGTGTGTGTGTGTGTGTGTGTGTGTGTGTTGGGCCAATTTGTCTGTCTTGAGGGACAAAAGAAAAAAAAAACAGTTTCTGAGTAGAAAAAATCCTCTTCCTCCATACGAGACCAGCTAACTCACCTTTAGTCAAATAAAGACCAGATAAAGGTCATAGACGGGAATCGAACCCAGGTCTTTCTGGCCAAAGGGCTTTGTCTATACTGACTGAGCTATGGAGGCTCCACTTTTGCAATATGTTTGACCTTCAAATCTCTATCCACCATCACCCCCAGATCCCCAGCCTTATTCATTTCCTGTAATCCATCAATATAATACAACATGTGTAATCTTTTTTTCATCCTAAAGTGCATTACCTGATAGCCATTATCCTTTGCCCACACTGCCAGTTTATTTAAATCATCTTATCCTGCAGGATACCTATATCATCTTTATCAACTATTTGTTTTCCAGTTATGCATTGTCACCAAACAGGATCAAAGCCAAATAACTAGGAGGAGACCTCCACATCACCTTTCAGGAATGTGGAGGACTAACTGGGGCTTCTGACCTAATGTCCATTACTCACCCCATTAGTAGCTACTGAGTGAATGAGAATGGGCTGGCAATTTGGGATTTAGCTAACCAATTAAACTCTCTATTGGCTTAAACCAATAGAGAGTTTAATTTTTTTTATTACAAATGCTCATGATGGTACAATATGATGAGATTTCATGCCAGCTGGGTCATCACTCAGTTTAACAAGGCCCCTACTGTTTTTCTCAGGAAACCAGGGAGAACAGTGAAAAGTTAGCTACTGGAATGTTCCAACTCAACATCTAGAAGAAGAAGAAAAACAAAGAATAAATCTTCATATGAACCATCAATATAAGGAGTTTAATGGAAAGGAAATCGAATTTGCAGAAGCTTGCTTGACATTGCTGAGATAAAGAAGACAAAAACAGGTGAGAATTTACTAAATAATAAGTATAGGATGTTATATTCAGGAAATAATGATCAAGCAAAAGGAGTAGTGATAGCATTCAACACCAAACATAAAGATAAATTTCTTGAATGCAAAGTAGTTTCAAGTAGAGTGATGTAGACAGACTTCAATGGGGAAATGGACAATGAAGCTTATTTGTGCCTATGGTCGCACAGCAGTTCTTGTAAGGAAAAAGTGGAAGAATTTTTTTGAGTCATTAGAACAGGCAGCTGACATAAAGAAAATTTAAGTCTCCTTGTTGGAGACTTAAACAGCAGAGTAGAAAATGAATCCCACCAGGCATATAGGAACATTTTGAGAAAATTAGAGAAATGGGCAAAGCTAATAATAATGGTAATATTTGCTGGATTTCTACTCAGGACATAGACTAGTCATTACTAACACTACCTTCTAATATAAAGATGTGCACAAGTTCATGTGGAGAGAAGACACAAGAAATAAGAAAAGCCTCATTGACTACATCATTGTTGATAGTGATATCTTTATACTGGTTCAAGATACAAGTGTGTACAGAGGATATGAAATTGGAAGTGACTTTACTTAGTGCTAAGCAGGATAAAAATGGGTATTGTATTGAAAAGAACAGGATGCAATAAAGTTTTAAAAGGAATTAAAATTGAGCAGTTTTTAGAGGTAAAGTGTAGTCTCGAAGGTGAAGTTGTCTGTAAGGATAGGAAAAAAAAAGAACCCCCATGATGGACACAAGAAGTTAAAGAGGCAGTGCTGGAAAAGAAGAAAGCAAGCCAAATGTTCCTAGCAAATAAGTCAGCATATGCCCTAAAAGAATACAGAATGATATGTAAGAAAGCTAAGCTATATGTAAAGGTAGCTAAACAAAAGTCATGGGAATAAGAATACAGAAAATAAATATCAAGAAGGTGGTAAAATGTTCTGGAAGCTATTGAAAAAGCTTAGAAATAGAGGAAACAGTACTGTAAAAGCAATCAAAGATGATAAAGGTCACATGAAAACTGAAGATAAGGATATCCTAAATGTCTGGAATAATTACTTTGAAAGATTATTAAACGAAGCAAGCAGTGACTAGAATATTTTCAAGTGGAATGCAAAGAGGAGTACGTAATAATACATGAGGTAGAAAAAGCCATCAAAAACTTGAAATGCAGACAGCTGGGTAGATGATATTTGACCAGAAATGCTTAATTATGAAGATATAAAAGTTTTGAATTGGCTACACTGCATAATCAAAGGGCCTGGTCAGAAAGTCAAATTCCAGATGATTGGAGTAGTGTTCTAATAGTAGCCATCTGTAAAGAAGGAAATAAAACTGAATGTGAGAATTACAGAGCAATTTCTCTACTGAGTGTTCCAGGTAAGATTTATGCAACTTGAAAAGAAGTTGAGAATGATTGTGCAAGAGCAACTAGAAGAAGAAGCTGAGTTCAGGCCAAATAAAGGTTGTTAAGATCTTATTTTCATTTTATGACAGATAGTTCAGAAATCATGGGAGTATGACAAAGATTTGTACTTATAGATCTAAAAAAGCCATACGACAAAGTATCTTGTCATATGCCTTTTCAAAACACTTCAGTTGTATGGAGTAAATGGAACATTATACGGAGCAATCCTATCCCAATGGCTTTAACAGGCTTTTAAGGCCCACAACCTTCCAAGCATGCTTGGATATCGTAACCGAAATACGAGGATAGAATGATCACTCCTATGCCTGAAGGTATTCTTGGCTGTATCTCTGTGTGTTCACGGGGCCGGTTTGCCTGCTTGCGGGATGAAAAACACCAGATAAACTGGCGGAAAAAACCCTACTGCCCGCGCCCAAGACCGGCTAACTTGGCCATGGCTGAGGAAGATCCTTCAGCTCCTCACATCTCCGACGGGAATCGAACCTAGGACACTCCTTCCCCAGGCATATGGTTGCGAAGCGCAAAGCCACTAGGCTAACCGCGCGGACATACAGAGCAATACATAGTCTATATTTAAGTTGTAAGTCAGCAGTTAGAACTGAAGGAAATACACAAATATGGTTTGATGTAAAATCAGGGATAAGACTGAGGATGCACATTATCTCCACTCTTATTCATCATCTGTATGGATTGCATTATGAAAGAAAGTGGCTTTAGGTCTGATATTAGAATTGGAGATGTCAATCTTAGCTCTTTGCTTTATGCATGTCATGTTTTACTTCTAAATACATCTAGTGCAAGTCTCCAGGATTCTCTAATTAAATTTTGAATAATAGCTGTAACAAATTTTGGAATGAAAATTGGCAATAAAAAGACAAAAACTGTGAAAATTGGCAGAAACAGTGAACACATCAACTCCATTCTGAATGGAGAGCCTGTAGAACAAGTAAAATATTTTATCTATTTTGGAACATTTTTTAGTAGGGCAGGTTAAATCTCTGGAAATAGACAACAGAGTAAGCAAAGCTGGTATGGTGGGTAGCCAGCTGAATAAATTTATATAGAATAGGAGAGAAATTAGCCAAAACACCAAACTCGCAGTATACAAGAGTGTTCAAAACAGTTTTAAGTTATGGATCTGAGAGCAATAAAGCACCTAATCAATCACTTGAAACCACAGATATGAGGGTTCTGAAAAAAAATTAGGGGGGGGTGAACAGATGGAATCGATGGCAGAATCATATTAAAAATGAAGGTATTGGAAAGGAATTTGACATTGTGAACATTCAAGAATGTGTAAACAGAGCTAATGTAAGGTGGTATGATCACTTAAATAGAATGGGCAAGGAAAAGTTAGCAAAAGAGGTGTTTGACATCAAGATGGCAGGAAAGAGACCCAGTGGAAGACCTAAGTGGATTGATTCAATCAGAAGTGCCTTAGAAGCATGAAACGTTAAATATGACAATATTGGAATGCCTACAAGTAATAGAGGAAAATTGTGGATAGGAGATTAATAATAATGCAACTTAATCATATAATGCGCTCATAGTAGCCTGAACACTCTTGAAGGTACATATTAGGAAATTATGATGCAAACAACTGAATAGTTCCCCATTTTCTGCTAATATCATTAATATAAAAATTAAAAAGTAGTTGCCCTGTACAGAGTCCTGGGACACTCTACTAGTCACTCTCATACTCTCATTTGTCTTGATTATACCATATGCTGTCTGTCTATCAGTCAGTCAGTCATCCCTCTATCCATGCCACCAGTCTCATGTTCATTCACATTTGGTCTAGCTTATGTAATAGTTTTCCCAGATGGTTTTCTGTCAGATGCCTTTGCAAAGTCTAGCAGTATCATGGTGTAACCAGGGTGACCACATCTAGTACTTTCGTACTAGATCTAGTACGCTTTATAAATTTTTAGTGTTCTAGTACGTTCACCAACAGATCTAGTACTTTTTTCCCTTCTGAATAATAATAATAACAACAATATGAGAGTTAGACATATGAGTTTAATATTTTTCTCTTCTCCCACCTCCCCATAATGTCACATTCAGTGACACAAGAATATGATTTCTCTTTTTTCCCTACCCCTCTCACTCTTCGCTAGTCTTCTTCCCCACGATCGCATACTCATGCAATCCGACTGGCATTATCCAATAAAAATATATTCTTTGCTGTTCAAACACTTCTCGGGTGTTATAAGAAGTCCAGTGTTTTTAGTAATTTTATTAACAAAAACTTGTTTAATTCTTGTTTAATTTAACAAGTGACAAGAAAAACTTTCTAAATTTTTTTTATAAAGACCAAATTTTTACCATATTTGGTCTTTAGAGCAGAATTTCTGGATTATCTAATTAGCCCACCCATTGGATTAATTTATTATACATCTCAAACTTCTCATGAATGAGATTGTCATAAAAAATATATTATTATTATTATTATTATTTTTTGTATATTTTTGTAGAACATTGTTATCAATATATGAATATTCAAATCAGAAAGAATATCAATGTGAGATTACTTTATATGTATGTACACATATAGTAAACTTCTTTTTCTCCTTTCTTTAAAGTGTTGGTTTGCCCATTCATTAAGAATGTTTGTCTTTTATGATTGGTCTATTGAACAAAAGTGGATGTCTATTCTACTTCCTCTTCTTTTACTTTATAATGGTAAGTAAAATATATGCTGCGTGGAATATTGAAAGAAGTGTAGTATTCTGATTGTGCTCACAGGATAATTATTGCTTTTTGCTTATTAATTTATCAAATTGACTACATAATTGTTACCTTTTCTTGTATAACAGCATTGTAATAATGTAAATCACAGCAATATATTCTGGTAATTACACAGAAGTTAAATACTGTATCATTAACTTTTTCACTGCTAAGCTTGAACTATCCTGAGAAGTTTAAAAATAGCATCCTTGCTAAGCTCAAGTATTCTTGAGCTCACCCATTTTGTAATAAAATACAATAAGATTAACACAAGCAGCTGACAGCTCAGACATCATGAGTAATTCTGCTGAAGTCTTTTTTTATGACTTTTAAATTCTAAGGCATTGAATGAAGTGAATACAAGGAAAAACATAATGTTTGCAGATTTTCAACTGACTCTCATAAGAGATTTTTTTTCAAATTTTTTTCCATATCCAAGAGCAACTACTAAAATGTGATGGGTGTCATTTGGTGACCAACCCTCCAGATTGAAAGAAAGATAGTTCCCAGCATTGGTTCTTCCCACTCCAAAAAAAAAAAAAAAAAAAAAAAAAAAAAATCCCACAGGATGTTGTGATGTGTGTGTCCAAATGCCTGATTCAAAGAGAAGAAAAATAGAGAGCAGATATATGTGACGAATGTTGGGATATTTATCCACTTCTTGTTTCAAAAAATATCATATAATTGCAGAATTTTGAAAATATGATGAGGTGATACAGAATGTATATTATTGTATCAAAATACCAAGCAAGATTTCAATAAAACATAATTGACCTTTCACAATTTTAGTTAACCTTGAAAACAAAACAAAAATTATAGTTGTGATTTTTTAATTTAAATTATAAAAGAAAATAAGTTGACAAGGAGAGTTTGGCTAATTCTATATTTATAGTGAAAAGGTTAATATCTTAAAAATTTGCTTTAAACACAACTAATGTCTCTAGCTTGAAAGTAGCTAGAGACATTAGTTGAGACATTATAGCTTAGAATCAAGCATTATTTTAGAATCTTGTCATTTGCATTTGTTATTCATATTAGGCTATATGCCTAATCTGGATTGTTCACCGATCAGACTACCTTAATGGAGTGAGTAAATAATAAGTTCTGGGTTCAAATCTCAGTGTGGCATGGATTTTGCACATCTTGAGATGGTAGTTGATATTTCATAGCCATTATGATACCACCATTATGAGACCAGAAGTGTCCCCAATAAAAAAAAAAAATAATAATAAAGATATGATCTTAAAGATACCAAGCAATTTTAACCTGGTTTTACTCCATTTTTTCCCAAGTAAGCAAACAGACAAAATGTCAAGTTTGCGCCTGCAATTGATGCAAGACTAGCTGATCCTGCAGGTAGTGCAAGACCAAGGCAACTCGTGGTAAAGGTGGAGCAAGCTCTGATCACTAATCTTAATATTTACCCTTAATGCCAAAACACATCTCCAAGAAGGGGATGTATGATGTTTTGTATTAAAGGCAGGGAGCCACTACCCAGACCGGTTTCGACCTTTATTGAGGTCTCATCAGTGGGAGCCAGGCTAGAAATACCAAGATTTAGTAATGCAGAGCTTGTAAGTATTTTACCAAAACAAGTTACCATAAGGTGTTATAACCTTATTTTGACTGTGTGCATCAGCATTGGGGTAATGATTGTTTTTATCACATATTAGGCCCGAGACTTCGGCGTACAATTAAACATATGTACGCGGAGGCCTCAACACAACTGTCTATTAATGGGTTTCTGACAGAACCAATCCGTATAAAGAGAGGGGCTAGGCAAGGCTGCCCACTAAGCCCCCTTCTCTTTTCCCTAGCATTAGAACCCCTCATCAAAAGAATAGAGAACACCCCTGCAATTAATGGTATTCCACTGCCCCAAGTCTCCAAACAGTGCAAAATAGTAGCATATGCAGATGATGTAGTGGCCACACTCAGAGACTCTGAGTCTATCTGCATCTATCTTGACATACTGCAAAACTTCAGCATAGTCAGTGGTCTCTGAGTTAATGCACAAAAAACCAAAATCAAAAATTTTGGAAATTTCCATAACACCGGACTTCCCTACGGTTTAGCGCTGCATACGCAGCCGCTAACAATACTAGGAGTTCCCTTTTCTGAGTCGCTAGCTTTACCAGTTAAAAAATTACAGGAAATAAGTACGGAAAAGATAAGTCTATTCAAACCGACCTTTTTCTCCTTTTATGGCAGAGCCACAGTGATAAAAACAATCATTACCCCAATGCTGATGCACACAGTCAATATCACAGGCATCACACTGCTACAAGAAAACCAATTATCCAAAAAAACTCATAGATTTCTTCTGGAATGAAAAAAAACATGAGGTTAAAAAAACAATACCTGCAACTAAAACATGAAGAAGGGGGGTACGCTCTGCCTGATCTCAAAAGCATTCTTTATGCAAATACATTCAAAACCTTACGGAAGGCCTTAAACTCAAACCATATTTCAGGCCTCCTAATCAGATATTTTATAGGACTTTTCCTCCCCCTCTTTGGAACCACGGACTATGCTGGACCCCGTGCAAGGGTTGTGCCCAAGTGGTACCGCACACTAGTAAAATCACTCACAGTACTTAGAAACAAAGGAACAGAAATCCTCACACACAAACCGAAAGCAGTATACTGGGATTTCTTCCAACTCTCCAGGCATGATACACCAAACCTCGGGACAAACAATGAAATTCTCTTTAAAAACATCAAGAATAGCTGGGGACAGCCTTTTCATCGGGATCTGGCCTGGCGAATAGCTTATGGGCAGCTCCCGGTGAAACAGGTTAAATCTAGGTACGTACCCAGTCCGTGCGATCCCTTTTGTGATGTCTGCCGGGGCGTGGAAACGGTGGAGCATTTCTTTTATTTTTGCCCACCAGCCCAACGTGTCTGGCAAAGACTGAGCACAGCACTGAGAATCCCGATGCTATCACTAGAAGAGGTCATACACCTGCAATTCCCGCCACCAGTCAACAAGACCCAAAAATTCGCCATTTTTTTAATTAACGTCTTAAAGTATCACATCTGGAAGGTACGGAAAAAATCCCAGGTACGGAACGCAAATTTAATGTACGCAGGAATAAGGAAAGGTTTCTTTTTTTTAACCTTCCTAAATTTCTTGCGCAAGAGAGACATCTACTAGGCGACTTTAAATTTGTGAACAAATACTGCAAACCACTGAAAATATGCTTTCTTATACAGGGACGCATCAAGCTCTGTATATTTCTTTAGTATCTCCAAAACTCCACCAAACTCTCCCTAGGAAAAGTAACAACCACTCTGTTCTTCCTCGCCACAAAGCTTTCGCTGGCACGGTTTCCTTTACTCCAAATAAGGGGGGTAGATCTGAGAACCCGGGCTGCGAGGCGGTGCTGCTCCTTGTGAGCGGCATCTCCCGGGCCAGTCTTCTACCCCATTCTAAGTCCCAGTGGTACCAGGTCTGTAAGTTCCTTATTTTGTTCCCTTTCAGTTCAACTGACCAGACCTTAAGTCCTTTAATTTTTATGTAATTTAAAAAAAAAAAAAAAAAAAAAATGTTCTAACTGAAAATACTGTTTTCAAAACAGGTCAATGGATCTCCTTCATAGATAACTGACGAAATTATTAAGGATAAATTTATAAGTGAACTTTAGTCAAAATTTTTATGGTTAAATTTTCTTTTTTTTTAACAGATAAATTGAGAATATGTGTCACAGACCAATTAGCCATATAAGGCTAAACAGGTTGACTGAGGCCTCTTTTACCTCCTACTATCCTACTCTATCTTTCATTATTCTCCTCTCTTACTGTTTGCTGACCCTCAGCATGCTTTATTCTCCAAAGGCCTATGATGAGAGACATGAACTCCCATTCGACCTCAATAAAGGTCGAAACCGGTCTGGGTAGTGGCCCCCTGCCTTTAATACAAAACATCATACATCCCCTTCTTGGAGATGTGTTTTGGCATTAAGGGTAAATATTAAGATTAGTGATCAGAGCTTGCTCCACCTTTACCACGAGTTGCCTTGGTCTTGCACTACCTGCGGGATCAGCTAGTCTTGCATCAATTGCAGGCGCAAACTTGACATTTTGTCTGTTTGCTTACTTGGGAAAAAATGGAGTAAAACCAGGTTTAAAATTGCTTGGTATCTTTAACATAATTATACCCAAGTTAAAAATACTTTCTACAAAGATATGATCTCTAGAGAAGTTCCAGGTTTATCTAACCTAATTTTGCCTATTTACTCATGATGTAGGTTTCCAACCTTACCAGTTTTAACCCTTGTTTTGAATATTGAAAACCCTAAGTTTATATGATCACCTAACTCACCTTCAACTGAAAAGCTCCTTTAAAACAGGACTTTGCATCCTAGGTAAGATTTGAACTGAGATCTTTCTGAACAAATGGCAACATTATTACTAATTGAGCTGTAGAGGCTCTTTTGTGTATGTGTATATCATGAACTAAGATACATTTCTGATCCTAAGATAGCAGGGAGAGTAAACGGATGGCATCTATTGTCTCCAGTTTTTGATCAAGTGTTTGATCAACTCTCAGATCGATTAGTTAAAATTGGTTTGAACGCTGTCTTGTATAGTGTTTGAACTCATTTCTCTCTTATTCCATATAAATTTATTCAGTTGACTTCCTACCATATCAGGTTTGCTAATTCTGTTGTCTATTTCCATATTTAATTTGCCATTATCATTAAAAATTAGTGCCTAAATAGTTGAAATTGTTTTACTTCCTCTATAGGTTTCCCATTCAGGATGCAGCTGATGTTTTCACTGTTCTGCTTATTTTTTATAGCTGATATTCATACCAAATTTGTTAGAGCAGTTGTTCTATTTAGGTAACTAATCCTGAAGACTTGTAATGCAAAAACATTATGGGAAGGAACACTACCCAGACTGGTTTCAAATTTTTCTCTATTTGTATATGGAAAAATATGACTTCTGCATTGATTGGTATCAGATACCAAGAAGAAACCTTGGTATCTTCTTTGGTGTGGTTCTCACTATGAAACCTCAATCAAGGTTGAAACTGTTTTGGGTAGTGATCCTTCCCTAATGTTTTTACATTATAGGATACTAAAGCAACTGACGTGAAGTCAGCAGCTTCTGTATACAAGTAGGCTGATTGCGAATTTACTTCATGCTTATGTTTACACCTGAGTCTAGCAAAAGAAGAATATAATTTCTTGTGAAGTATAATATATTTTTAGTGCATTTAAACATCCTTTTAGCATGACACTTCCTTCTTAATTTATTCATATACCCTTCAGGTACATAGTTTCTTTTTTATGTTTGTTGAAAGACAGCACACGCACCAAGAAACTTAAATAAAAATTCACACTATCATCCAGCCCAACAATACAGCATCCTTAAAAAACCAAGAGAGAGAGAGAGAGAGACTACCACAACTAATTGTTCTGGGGGCACAAAACTGAGTTATTGATCCACACATTTTTTAGCTAATGGCTACAAGTAGTAAAATAGATAAAATTCTGCATGCCACATTCCACCCTTCATTGACATACAAGAGCAAGGAAATTATTTTCCCATTGTCTGTATCTGTTAAGATAGGCAAAGTGCTAATTAAATATAATCTGTACACTTTTAAAATATACATCACACTAACCATTGTTATCCATTCTCCTAAAGACAAACTTATAAAGTGCCCTGCCACTTACCCTACTTTTGACAGACAGAAAAAAAAACAGTCAACATATACAATACTTCAAAGAAAAGAAAAGAATAGTCATGCTGTCATCATTATGGAAGATCCAAACTGGCAGCTTACACTCTGAAACACTGCTTTACACAGGATTAAATGGAAGAAAACTACTGTATCACATAAGAGCCATTTCAAGTCTGAGAAACCATTTTTGTAGTTAGCATGAGTAACAAAGCAACCCACAAATCCAACAAGCATCCATCCATTCATCCATCTGGTCATTGGACATCAACAGAAGCAGTATGGTCGCTCAGATGCTTGGTGATGATGATGTGCCACACCAGTCCTCACCATGTGGTCCCTGAACTTCAGAGAACTGAAGCTTTTCTGGAAGCTTCAGTTCTCTGAAGATAGGTCACTCCAGACACACTATCCATCCATCTCATTGATGGTCTATCCCTTCCTCTTTTTCCAGGAACTTTTAACTTCTATTATTGTTTTGAGAAATGTTTTACTTATTCCACAGGTTCTCCATTCACAACAATGCAGTTGACATTTTCAATGATTCTACCTATTTTCATTGTCTTTGTCTTTTTATTGCTGATCTTCATTCCATATCTATTACAACAGTTATTCAATTTAGTCATGGAATTTTGCAAACTTGTAGCGGATTTATTTAGAAGTATAACATTATCCACATAAAGCAAAAAGTTTACATTAACATCTCCAATTCTGATATCATGTTTAATACCACTTTCCTTCATAATGTGATCCCTATAGATAATGAATAACAGAGGGGATAATGTACATCCTTGTCTCACACCAGATTTAATATTAAACCATCTTCCAGTACTTCCTTCAATTCTAACTGCTGACTTGCAACTCAAAGACTAAGTATTGCTTGATATAATGCCCCATTGACACCATATAACTGTAGTGTATTGAATAGCTTCTCTCTTGGCACCTTGTCATATGTCTTTTCCAGATCGACAAAACTTAAATACAGATCTTTGTTATATTTCCATGCTTTCTCCACTATTTGTTGTAAAGTGAAGATCTGATTCTGACAGCCTCTATTTGGCCTGAATCCAGCTTGTTCTTCACCAAGCTTTTCTTCCACAATTCTTCTCAAGCGTTTCTCAAGTATACTAGCATAAATCTTGCCAGGAACACTCAGTAGGGAAATACCTCTGTAATTCTCACATTCAGTTTTATTTCACTTTTTTATTCATGGGTACTATTAGAGCTCTGCTACAATAATCAGGAATTCGTTCCTCTGTCCAGACCTTCTGAACTATGCAGTGCAACTGCTGTAACACTTTTATACCACCATACTTCACCACTTCTGGTGAATATCATCTACTCCTGTTGCTTTTCCACATTTCAAGCCTTTGATGGCTTTTTCTACTTCAAGTATGGATATGTATTCCTGACTGTATGCCTATTGAGTGTTTTTTACCACTGTGCTATCACTGCTTATTTCATTTAGCAATTTTTCAAAGTAATTACTCCATACTTCAAGGATATCTTTTTCTCCTGTTTTCATGTTGCCTTTATCATCTCTAACTCCTTTTACAGCACTCTTTCCTCCATTTCTTAGCTTCTTCAACAATCTCCAGAATATCTTACCACTTTCTTCATATTTATTTTCTATGTTCTTGCCAAAGTCCTCCCATGGCTTTTGTTTAGCTAGTTTTACACAGTGTTTAGCTTTCTTGCATTTGTCTCTGTATTCTTTAAGAGCACAAGCTGACTTATTTGCCAGGAACTTTTGATATGCTTTCTTCTTTTCCTTCACTGCTTCTTTAACTTCCTGTGTCCACCATGGAGTTCTGATTTTTTTTTTCCTTGCAGACAGCCGCACCACATGCCTCTCTGGCTGAATCGATCAGGGTTTTCTTCAAGGCTTGCCCCTGAATCTCCAAGGTTTGGTTCCTGTTCTCAAACTCTTTCATTTTTTCTTCAATAATCTTTGTGTATTTTAGTCTATAGTTCATATCTGAGAGCTGCTCAACTTTTATTCGCTTTAAAACTTTCTTGCATGTTATTCTTTTCAATATGAAATTCAATTTTATCCTGCTCAAGGCTAAATAGTAATCACTATTAATTTCAAATCCTCTGTGCACTCTGGTGTCCTGCACCAGGAAGGAAAACATCACTAGCAACAATAACATAGTCATTGAGACTTTTCTTATTCCTTGCCTCTTCTCTCCATGTGAATTTATGCACATTGTTATGTATGAACATGGTGTTAGTAATAACCAGTCCATGTCCTGAGCAGAAATCCAACAGGTATTTGCCATTATTATTAGCTTTGCTGTTTTCTCCAAATTTAAAAAAAAAAAAAAAAAAAAAAAAAAAAAAAAAAAAAAACTAACACCTTTTATTCCCTGATAGGGAGTAGGCGAGGCCTTTATACCCTATCTAGCTTTTGGAGACTAAGTGGGCAGTTCAATCTCCACCAGTAGCCAATCAGAGATAGCTGGCCCATGTCTATCACTAATTATAGCAGCCACCGATGAAGAGGCTGGCAAACAAGTGCTACCATCTCTTGGTATCTAACCCTAACAAGATATGTCACTGTCTGAAATAATGTGAGTACTACAGTTGATTTTCTTGAGTTTATGGGACGAAAAACCCGAGTTTCCGGGAGGAAAAACCCGCTTGCCTGTGCCAGAGATCGACTAACTCGGGAACTGGCGAAGATAGGCTTAAAAAAAGTTCCTCCAGTCAGCAACTAGACTAGAACCTAAGTCTAACTTCAAGCGGCCAAGCGCCACCCAAAATATTTTTGTATGTCTGACAATCATTTCCTACTCTGCTATTTAGATCCCCAACAAGGACCAACTTTTCCTTTTTCAATGTGTCAGTTGCTTCTCTAAAGCATCAAAAAATTCCTTCACTTCTACCTTAGTAGAACCTTCTGTGGGACCATAAGCACAAATAAGTCTCATTGTCCAATTCCCCATTCTGATATTTGCCCACATTACTCTACTTGAGACTGCCTGCCATTCAAGAAGATTAGCCTCGTATTTTGTGTTGAATACTATGGCTACTCATTCTTTTCCTTGACTATCATTGCCTGAATATAACATTTTGTATTTATTGCTCAGAAAGATCTCACCAGTTTTTGTCTTTTTTTTGTTTCAGTCACCCCTATTATGTTGATCTGGTACTTATCTAATTCCTCAGCTAGCTCCATGTCTTTGCCATTCAGGCTTCTTATGTTGATAGTACCGATCTTTAACTCTGGTGATATTGAGTTGGTGTGTGCTTTCAGATTTGTTCCAGTAGCTGACTTTTCACTGTTCACCCTGGTTCCCTGTCGAAAACAACGGGGGCCTTGTTTAATTGGGCGACAACCCAGCCAGCATGAAATTTTGGCATGTTGTACCATCATTTTGTATATGGGTTTAAGCCAATCAGATTACAATTTGGTTGGCTAAATCCCAAATTTCCAGCCCATCCTCGTTTGTTCAGTATCCAGATAGATACCCAACAGGGTGCACCACAAGAAGGTGAGGATTAGACATTAGGTCAGAAGCCCTGGTCGGTACTCCGCATTTCTTTAAAGGCTATGTGGAGGTCTCCTCTATGTGGAGGTCAAAGCTGTATAACTATTACAGCTTTGACCCTTAAGCACCCCAAAACAAATTTATAATTTCAAAATTATTTTTCAACATAATCTCCCTTAAGACCAATGCATTTATTCCAGCGATGCTCCAGCGCCATTATCCTGTCCCTGTAGTGGTTCTCAGTAAGATCTGCAAAATACCCCTCTACAGCTGCAATCATCTCTTGATTCGAAGAAAAATGCTGACCAGCGAGGAAGAGATAGAAGTCAGAGGGAGCCAAATCTGGAGAATAGGGTGGATGTTCCAACAATTCATAGTGCTTAGAAATATATACACGTTAGCACAAGAATAATGTTTAATTTGTCAAATATTTCGTTCTGAATATTACAGACCATCTTCAGTGGCTACATAGGAATAGTTTTTAAAAAACACAAAGTGGAATATGAACAATTGATCATTCATACATAGAAAGTGCCACGTGATGTCATATCGCTAAGTATTAGAAGAGTAAACATTTAAAAAAAAATATATTAATTCAGAAATTCATATAATGATCTTAAATAACATTATACTGATAAAAAAATAAAAAAAAATTAATGTGTTATCCTGATTAAACATTCCCAAATTTTTGATATAGATATACAGTCATTACTATTCAAGTTAGGACGTTGAAGTAAGGCCTCTACACTTTCTTTAAATAAACGTTCAAATTTGTAGTGACATCTGTGTAGGAGGAGATGTCTTGGACCAAAGGATTTGTGGTTTGTTTCTAAACCATGCTGAGCTAATCGAGATTTCTCAGGTTTGTTGTGTTGAATTGATGCTCTTGAATTCTTTTTTCTATGGAGCATCACAAGTATCGGTATGTCACAAGTATCGTTAAAAAATCACTTCATTGTGCAGATCCCTTAATTTTCCCATTGCCAAATAACTTCATGGACAGGTGCATTGTCCTGATGAAAGATGATTTTTTCTTCTGCAAACCGAATTTTTTTGTCTAGTCTGGTTAAAAAATTGGAATAATATTCCCCGGTTATTGTTTTTACTCTTTTCAAGATAATTAATAAACAAAATGCCTTTAGCATCCCAAAACACCGATGCCATGACCCTTCCTGCTGATAGTACCGACTTTGTCTTCTTTGGCACTGAACAACTGGCTTCTGTCCACTGTTTTGACTGCTGTTTGGATTCTGCTGTGTAATGGTGAATCCAAGTCTCATCCATAGTAATAAATCGACGCCCAAAATCAGTTTTATTCTTGTTAAAACGTCCCAAGCACTGTTCAGAGATTTTCATGCAAGTGCATTTTTGATCTGTTGTGAGCAAGCGCAGCACCCATCTTTCACAAAGCTTTTTCATTTGCAATTCTTCTTGCAAAATATATCCTACATGTTCCTTTGAAATGCCTGTAGTGTCAGCAATTTCACTCACTTTGACTCTTTTTCTTTTGGCATTAAACCATCTTTTACAAAGAATTTTATAACCACATGATACTCAATTTTATCCATTTCAAGGGATACAGACAACACATTTGCTTCAGACAGCTATATAAAATAAATTACTTGATAGAATGACTTGCAATTTCACATGGATGCTTATGACAGTTGTACCAACTTAGAAAAAAAAAAAAATCTTGCTGATAGCATTGCTATCTATGGTCGAGGCCAAGAACTTTTCAGACCACCCTCGTACAGAAGAGGGCAATCTGCTTAATGGGCGGCTCTTTCCTCACGGACACCCTTCATTCACTTTGCCATAGGCGCTCTATTTCTGCCCTCTGCCTTTTCTGTACTTTCTTGGACATTGCTCCTCCAAATTGGGTGCTACCATTACTCCACTTTCTTTTAACCATAGAAAAACCAGAGCAGCCACTGGCCAGCACCTATGCTGTCCAACACCAAACATACTGAATGAATTTATCATCTTCCTTCATTCCACTCAGCCAACTAGGCTGGCCTGGTTGGCCAAGTAGTTAGCATATCCACTCTACAACTATCAGGTTATGGTTCAAATCATGCCATGGATATGGATATTTCTGATTGTATTTTAGTGGGAGATGAATTTTATCACCTGATGTGAGACCTCCATCCCATTTATTGGTGGCCTGTGGCTTGAAAAAGTTCCATGTTTGGTCTCTAGACTTTTGGACTGTGTAAAAAATAAATAACAAAGTACAAAATAATATAAAATTAACAAAAAAAAACCCCTTAACCCACTCATGGTACTAATGGACTATACACTTGCAGCTGTTTGTGAGTAGAAATCACATTAAAAAAAAAAATTATCCACCTCATTCTTTAGGACAATCTCCCCATACGAGCCGCGCATGGCACTGTAGTGTTATATGTCCTACGACCTTTCCCATGTGAGGTTATCATTTAAAAAATAAAAATTCTAATGTGCTTGTTAGTAAATTTGATTTGCTTTCTTTTTCTCCATGCCTGCTTCTTTAACTTCTCTAGTTCAACATGTAATTCTGGTTTTTCTGCCCTTGCAAAGAACTTCATGGCTGAATTATTAATGCTTTCCTCAGAGTCTGAAATTTTATCTTCATGGTTTGGTTCTTTTTGTAAGATTTGTATATTTGAGTTTACAGTTCACCTTTGAAGGCTGCTTGACTTAGAGGTTTTTTTTTTTTTTGAAGTTTTTATTATATTTTTGCCTTTTGAACGTAAAATTGATTTTTTTCCAATGTCCTCCTGTAGAGATTTTTCTTATTTCTTGTGTCTTCCCTCCATGTGAATCTATGTTCATTTTTATATTGGAACACAGTAGTAGTAATGACTAGTCCACATCCTGAATAGAAATCTATCAGGTACTTACTATTATTATTAGCTCTGCTCGTTTTTCTCTAAATTTTTTTAAAATATTTCTGTATGTTTAGTATTCATTTTCTACTCTGCTGTTTAGATCTACAACAAGAACAAATGTTTCTGTTTTCTTTATGTGAGCTATCTTCTTTAATGACTCAAGAGATTCCTCTACTTCTGTATTAAAACTTTGTGGGACCATAGGCACAAATAAGTCTTATTAACCAATTTTACATTTTGATGTTTGCTCATGTGACTCTGCTTGATATTGCCTGCTATTCAAGATGATTATTTTTGTTTGGTGCTGAATACTAGAGCTTCTCTTTACTTTGTCTTCTAAGTTTTGATAACACCAATTATGTTAATGTGTACTTCTCTTTCTTCTGCCAGTTCTACTTCTTTTCCACTGATACTTCATATGCAATGATGGTACCTATCTTGAATTCTGCTATGTTGAATTTTAGGTTCTTTTATTAGCTGACTTTTCATTGTTGTTCCTGGTATCTTGATGAACATGGCAGAGACCTTGTTTAACTAGGCCTCTGCTACTATAACATTTAATTATTTTCTGTTATCATTGCCTTTTGGTTTAAATTAATACAGAATACAGTTTGATTGTTAGATCTGAAATTGGTAACCTATCCTTGTTCACTTGCTATCTAATTAAATAGGTATTGATGAGATTCTCCATAAGGATGTGAGGATCAGACAACATTTGTTCAGAAGCCCTGGTCTGTTTTCTACATTCCTTAAAAGCTATGTAAAGATCTCCCAGTCATCAAACTTCAACCCTTAAGGGCCCCCTTTTTAAGGCATCTCTAGAGCTCAGTCAGTTTTGACGATGACCTTTGGTAAGACTTGGGTTTTAAATCTTGTCTAAGATGCAAAAAACCTTTATCATGTCTTTTCACTGAAGGTGAATGTGTTCAGCCTCCCATAGAGGTAGCAGGTTTTCCTTTTAGAAACTATTTTTTAATTTTTCGAAACAGGCAAACCAGCCAGAAGAACACATGCAATTGAGAGCCATAATACACTGTGTAGATAAGATTCACCCCCCCCAGCATTAATTGCATGACGAATGGGAATGTAAGTCATAACTAAATATCACAACATGATACATACCGTGTATCACATTAATGGTACTAGATGGCAAGAAATTGATGAGGCTAGGGACTTGGGAGTAATGGTAAACAGAGTTGAAGTTCAGAGGAGATATAACAAAAGCTGCTAAAATAGCTTAAATGATTACTTGAATGTCGAAAAACACACCAACAAGTAAAGATAGAGAAGTTATTATAAGATTGTCATAAAAGAAATTTTTCAATACATGACAAAGAGGGAGGGCACAAGGGGTTATCCCTGGAAGTTGTGTAAGAGTGTAGTTAGTAAGGGTTTGTGGACTAGATATATGTGAGGATGGCTTGGAGAGTGGTGAATGAGTGGAATGGATTGCCAGAATTAGTTGAGTAACCTGACAGTGAATGAAGTTAAAGAGAGGTATGATAAGTACTGTATGTGTAAAGATTAGCTTTGTCTCCTGCAGTGAGTTTTCTGACTCCATGGAAGTACCTGTATAATAATAATAATAATAATAACTTACTACTGATTTATTACTTATGTAGGATTTTATTTAATGTAGAATTTTTGTCTCATGTCAAGGACATCTTCAGTATGATTATCAAATTAAATAAGTAGAATAGAAAAACAGAAGACGCGACAATGACAATGCATGAGCTACACATACATGATATGATATAGAGTGGCACAATCTAAAATACATTCACGTCCTAATTGTGCAAATTTAAACAGTAGTCAATGTATTAATTGAATAATTAATTTTAAAAAAAGATTATTGACTATGGAATATAATATAACCTGAATTTAACATAAGGAAAGATAACATGATGGACCATCTCTTTGGAGGTAGGTGACAAGAAAACCTTATAGCTATTAATGGCTTTTTGTTGATATGACTCATTGAAGCCACATTGTAAGTCATTATTTATTTAGAACGTTAATTAGGTTTCAGGGGAACCAAGTTACTTGGTCATGACAGCCCATTGAGCCTAACTTGCAGGAAAAATTACAAGATTTTTTTTTTTAATTTTTATCCTGTCCTCCACCCATATCATTTATATATTTTATTCTTAAACCTATTCACAATGATTGTGTCTGCAACACTAGGTGAGTAAATAGAGTAGGAGTGAAATGGATGAACAGCAAAATCAATCAAGCAGTGTTTGAGAAGGAAAGATTATGTCAGAGGTATACGACATTCGGTGCCAATCAAATCCACAAAGAGTATAAACTATAATAGAATTACTGAATGACCACTTTATAAGCGAATACCATGCTGGTGTAAACGATGCTGTGCAACATATTAGAAGGAACATTAATATTAGGAGGATTGGAGTAAAAGAATCAGAGGTGTTCATTGGGTTAGATCAGTGTTTTTCAACATGGGGCGTATGCCCCACAGGGGGGAAATTTGAATATTTTGGGGGCAATTAGAAAATGTACATATTTATATTATACTTTTTCAGAACTTGGCTGACTATTATGCTGGGGGGGGCATCAAAATCTTTGAGACGTTGAGGTGGGCATGATCCAAAAAACATTGAGAAACACTGGATTAGATGTTAAGGCTGCGGGAATGGATTACATATCATCACATATTTTTAAGGAATGTGCACAGCAGTTAGTTATGCCCATTATGACCTGGTTATTTAATGAAAATCTTGCAGTGAGTAAAGTTCCTAAGAAGTGGAAAGAAGGCAAAATAGTATAACTCCACAAGCGTGGTTCTAGAACAGAACTTTCCCATTTATTATTTATTTCTTATCCAAACACAAGTGGTACAGTAGTAAGTAAGTGGCACAACATTATTTACAACAAATTAGGATACATTACAAATGAAAACAGCTTAAATTTGGTAGGTGAATTACACTGGGATTAATAAGTAAAATATGAGGAAAAAAGAAACTATACATAAATTATATACATTAAATATGGTCAGATGTTCCTCCAGTATCTTGCACAATCAACTGCTCTTTCTGTGCAAGATATAAGGTCCTCTTTGGTACAAGGTGATTGAAGAAGGGAACAAGAAAGAAGGTGTTCCATGGACTGGGTCATCCCTGCACTCACAATTATCTGGTCCAGTGAGGTAGCCCCATTTGATGAGGTTTTTTTCAGTGTCCTGTTGTTCGATGTCTGTTGAGGCTTTTCCAAGTATTCCAGTCCAAGTGGGTACCACATGAAAGATGTTTGGCTGTTGGAATACCAGTATTATTCTCTGGGTATACTGCAAAGCCTTGTTGAAGTCTTGTCTCTTTAAGGGTTTTTAGGTGGTTCAACAGTTAGGAAACTATGTCAGGATCTTAGTCTTTGGGGCACTGTGGTCTGGCCGAATAGTGGGTCTTTACAATTATACACCAGTATGTGTAACTGCAGTTGTAGTCAAGGTGTTGGAGAGATTGGGTAGAAATAGAATACAAGATTGAATTGATGGACATAGTATTCTTTATGGTGATCAGCATGGATTTGTAAACATTAGGTCTTGTTTTTAACAATTAACTTGCATTTTATGATAAGGCAACTAGTGTGTTAGATAAGGGAGAATCATATACAGTGATATTCTTGGACTTTGCAAATGCATTCAATAGATTCCATATGATAAGTTGGTGTATAAGCTGAAGAGGATGAGAGTAGATAGTTGGGCAGATGGATCAGAGATTGAGCCCTTGCTGTTTAACTTGTTTGCAAATGATATATCATGTGGACTGACTGGGGATCTTCAGTTGATTTATGATGCAAAGTTGGAGAGAATTAGCAATGCTGATGTTAATTTCTTTCAGGAAGATTTGAATAGACTTTTGACTTGGACAGAGCAGTGGGGTTGTAGTTTTAAATTAATAAGTGCAAGGTGTTGCATTTTGGAATGCAGAAATATAAGGCTGTGTACTATATTGATGTTGCTGTATTGCAGAAAGTGGATAAGGTTTAAGATTTGGGAGTGATGATTGACAGTTGATTGAAGTTCGAGGTCACATTGCAAGTGTTGCGAAGAGTGCACTTTGTTATCATAACAGCACTATGATAAGAAGTACATTGACATGTAGAGATAAGGAAGTAATTGTGCCACTGTATAAAGAACTGGTCAGACCATACATTGACAATTGTGCTCAGATTTGGTCACCTGGTTTTCATGATGATGTGGAAACATTGGATAGGATCCAGAAATTAGGCACCAAGACACCATCAAGACTCTAGAAGGCTATGGAGAGAGTTTGCAGAGTTTGTGGGATAGAAGGAAAAGAAGTGATATGATAGAGACATTTAAGTTAGTGAGGGGAATTTTATTGGATTAATCCAGATTGGATTATAAAAAGAGTAGCAGTGAGAGGGGCAGAACCAGAGGCAATCCCTGGAAGTTATTTAAGTCTCGTGAAGAAGGGTGTGAATAGTAGATTTTTTACATGAAGAACTGTGAGTGAATAGAATGTATTACCAGAATATGTTGTTAATGCAGGGAGTATTAAGGATTTTAACATTCAGTATGATAAATATGTTGTCAGTTGAATGAACCTCCCACAATGAGCCTGCCATTTCCATGGATTGTATAATAATAATAATAATAATACTTTGAGCCTCCATAGCTCAGTCGGTATAGACGAACCTTTGGTCGGAAAGACCTGGGTTCAATTCCCGTCTATGATGTGAGGACTTTTATCTGGTCTCTTTTGACTAAAGGAGAGTCAGCCGGTCTCATACAGAAGTAGGGGGTTTATCCCCTGGAAACTCTGTTTTTTCATCCCTCAGAACAGGCAAACTGGCAGTAGAATACACGCGATTTGTGGGAGGGGGGTGGGCCTAAGGTAACAGCCTTATCCTTGTATTATGATTAGGAAATCCAAGGATACTTGGAAGGCTGTGGGTGCTTAAGTGCCTGTTGGAATAATAACACTTTAGAGCAGTGTTTTTTTAAATTGGGAGATGTGCCCCCCCCCCTTTTCTCCCCAAGAGGAGGCACAAGATCCTTTCTGGAAGGGGTGCAAAGTGCAGTGGTCAATATCATCGTTTATTGTGGAACATAACTTCTTCATATACTCGATATTCCATCAACTTATTTCATTGCAATATAGCATTAAAAACGCTTATAACTTTGATTGTTATTGTTAACATTATTATATTGTAAGTTACCATTGTGGTTATGACTGCAGTGTATTCATCACATCTTCAAAATTTTATTTCATTTGATGTCCAAGAGTCTGTTTTTGCTGGACCACTAATCTGTAGATGCATTCTCTTTCTCATTCTATGATTAGATTTGAAAGACTGTGAACTGTTTTGTTGTAGCAGCAAAATGTTTAGGAATTTTCAAAAAAGAACTATCAATCACAGTTTATTCTTGAGTTTGAGAAAAGAAAATGGACATTATGAAGTCTGGCATATGAAATTAAAAGATGCACTACATTTATTTTTGTTGAGTGAGTAAATATATTTATTATTTTTCATCATCATCAAATTCCTGCCATGTACCCTCAAGGGGTGTACAGGATATGACAGTACTACATGAAAAAATTACATCATTACTAACTTCCTATCTACAATTTTCCTCCAAATCAGTCTGTTACTTGTCAAGACTCCAACATTATCAGATCTTATATTTCTATCGTCTAAGGCACTTTGTACTGTATCAATCCACCTATATCTTGGTCTTCCTCTAGGTCGTTTTCCTGCCAACCTGGCAGAGAATACTTGTTTTGCTAATCTTTCCTCTCCCATTCTATTTAAGTGACCATACCACCTGAGATTAGCTCTGCTAATGCATTCCTGGATGCTGACAATGTCAAGTTCTTTCCTAATATCTTCATTTTTAATATGATATTGCCATTGATGCCATCTGTTCACGCCTCTAATCTTTCTCAGGACTCTTATATCTGCGGTCTCTAGTCTTTGGTCAAGTGTTTTACTTCTGACCCAGCTCTCAGATCCATAAGTTAAAACTGGTTTGAACACTGTCTTGTATACAGCTAATTTAGTGTTCCGACTAATTTCTTTCTTATTCCATATGAATTTGTTCAATTGACTTCCCACCATACCAGCTTTGCTGATTCTATTGTCTATTTCTATATTTAATTTACCATCTTCAGTAAAAATCGTGCCTAAGTAGCTGAAATGTTTTACTTGTTCCACAGGTTCTCCATTCACAACACAGTTGACATTTTCAATGATTTTGCCTATTTTCATTGTCTTTGTCTTTTTATTGCTGACCTTCATACCATATCTATTACAACAGCTATTCAATTTAGTCAGAGAATCTTGCAGACTTGTAGCGGATTTATTTAGAAGTATAACATCATCCGCATAAAGCAAAGAGCTGACATTAACATCTCCAATTATGATATCAGGTTTAATACCACATTCCTTCATAATGTGATCCATATAGATAATGCATAACAGAGGGGATAATGTACATCCTTGTCTCGCACCAGATTTAACATTAAACCATCTTCCTGTACTTCCTTCAATTCTAACTGCTGACTTACAACTCAAATAAAGACTAAGTATTGCTTGATATAATGCCCCATTGACACCATATAACTGCAACGTATTGAATAGCTTCTCTCTTGGCACCTTGTCATATGCCTTTTCCAAATCGACAAAACTTAAATACAGATCTTTGTTATATTCCCATGCTTTCTCGACTATTTGTCGTAAAGTGAAGATCTGATCTTGACAGCCTCTATTTGGCCTGAATCCAGCTTGTTCTTCACCAAGCTTTTCTTCCACAATTCTTCTCAACCGTTTCTCAAGTATACTTGCATAGATCTTGCCAAGAACACTCAGTAGGGAAATACCTCTGTAATTCTCGCATTCAGTTTTATTTCCCTTTTTATATATGGGTACTATGAGAGCTCTACTCCAATCATCGGGAATTCGTCCCTCTGTCCAGGCTTTCTGAAATATGCAGTGCAGCCACTATAAGACTTTTATACCACCATACTTCAGCATTTCTGGTCGAATATCATCTACTCCTTCTGCCTTTCCACATTTCAAGCCTTTGATGGATTTTTCTACTTCAAGTATGGATATGTATTCCTGACTGCACGCCTGGTCAGTGTTTTTTATCACTGTGCTGTCATCACTGCTTGTTTCATTTAGCAGTTTTTCAAAGTAATTACTCCATACTTCAAGGATATCTTTTTCTCATGTTTTCATGTCACCTTTATCATCTCTAACTCCTTTTACAGCACACTTTCCTCCATTCCTAGGCGTCTTCAACAACCTCCAGAATATTTTGCCACTTTCTTGATATTTATTTTCTATATTCTTGCCAAAGTCCTCCCATGACTTTTGTTTAGCTAGTTTTACACACTGTTTCGCTTTCTTACATTTGTCTCTGTATTCTGTAAGAGTAAAAGCTGACTTATTTGCCAGGAACTTTTGATATGCTTTCTTCTTTTCCTTCACTGCCTCTTTAACTTCCTGTGTCCACCAGGGAGTGTTAGTAATAACCAGTCCATGTCCTGAGCAGAAATCCAACAGATATTTGCCATTATTATTAGCTTTGTTCTTTTCTTCAAATTTTCTCAAAATATTTTTGTATGTCTCACAATCATTTCCTACTCTGCTATTTAGATCCCCAACAAGGACCAACTTTTCCTTTTTCATTGTGTCAGTTGCTTTCTCTAAAGTCTCAAAAACTTCCTCCACTTCTACCTTAGTAGAACCTTCTGTGGGACCATAGGCACAAATAAGTCTTATTTTCCAGTCCCCATTCTGATATTTGCCCACATTACTCTACTTGAGACTGACTGCCATTCAAGACGATTAGCCTCATATTTTGTGTTGAATACTATGGCTACTCCTTCTTTTCCTTGATTGTCATTGCCTGAATATAACATTTTGTATTTATTGCTCAGAAAGATCTCCCCAGTTTTGGTCTTTTTTGTTTCAGTCACCCCTATTATTTCGATCTGGTACTTATCTAATTCCTCAGCTGGCTCCATTTCTTTGCCATTCAGGCTTCTTACGTTGATAGTACCGATCTTTAACTCTGGTGATGTTGAGTTGGGGTTTGTTTTCAGATTTGTTCTAGTAGCTGACTTTTCGCTGTTCGCCCTGGTTCCCTGGCGAAAACAATGGGGGCCTTGTTTAACCGGGCAATGCCCCAGCCGGCATGAAATTTTGTCATGTTGTACCATCATTTTTTATTTTGGTTTAACCAATAAGAATACAATTTGGTCGGCTAAATCCCAAATTGCCAGCCCATCCTCGTTCGTTCAGTATCAAAGTAGATACCCAACAGGGTGCACCACGAGAAGGTGAGGATTGGACATTAGGTCAGAAGCCCTGGTCGGTTCTCCGCATTCCTTTAAAGGCTATGTGGAGGTCTCCTCTCAGTTATACAGCTTTGACCATTATAGGAGCAGATGGTACAAAAATTTGTATGGGATATAAGAATTTTTTTACAAAAAAAAAAAAGGAGGGGTGCATCTCTGAAAAGTTTGAAGCCACTGACTTAGCTAAAGACACACTTTCATCAATTTTGGATATCTGTGTTATATTTCCTATGAAGTATTTTATGAAATTCAATTAAATCTCCCCTCCTTCTCCCATTAGTACAGTTCAACAAATGACATTTCACCAACTGACTATCATAATTTTTCAGATTTAATCCCACAGCATACTTTCTCTTCTCAATATTTTTCTTTTAATGCCCATTTGAAAAATGTATGACCAGTGCAGAACAATAATCCAAGACTAGCCTGTTCATGGATTTGTATAATGGTATGATAGCTTACTTCCTCCTGCAAGGGAAGGTTGATTATTTATTATTATTATTATTATTACATGACTCATCAGAGGAAGGACGCTCCACAACACACTGTCTACACTACTACTCAAGTCTCCATCTATACACAACACAACTATCTACCCACAGTGTCATTTATCACCATAATAGCACATTTTGTCTGTAAATTACATGTAAGGCTAACTTGCCCATATGTGGGATGATAAAACTGAGTTTATGGGAATAAAAACTAATACTTCTTAATGAGATTGGCTAATTCAGCTTCAGTTGAAAAGGTCCATATAAAGATTCCTCTCATCATGATGAAAATTTGAATTCCAGTCAAAGGGTACAATGGCAATGTCCCATCAGTCTTCTAGTTGTATTACGGAGGCAATTAGACCAACAATCTGTGTTTAGCTATTTATTTGACCAGTATTGTTCCTGAACTTAATTCCATATCCACCATGATACCCAAATCCTCATATTACATAGCACTTTCCAAATCCTCATTCAGTTTATATCGATCAAATCTAATCACACTTTAATACTTAGCCAAATATATTTACATTTCTCCCATTAATTTAATCCCATTACTCGATCCACTTTTCTAGTAGTTTAAGATCATTCTGAAGAGAGTTGAGGTCAACTGCCTAATTTTACATCATAAGCAAAAAGAGAAATTGTATTTTTATTACATGACACTAAATCTATTGATAAATATGCTGAATTATAAAGGTCCAAAAAAAATCTAGATAGACTCCTCCTAATTCTGTTGGCCCAGTTGGCTGAATAGTTCACATACTCACCCTTCAACCTGTAGGCAGGTTCAAATCCCATCATGAATGTGGATGTTTTGAAAATGTCCTTAGTTGGGAGATGAATTTCATTGTCTGGTTTGAACCACCCATTGTATTGAGGCCTGACGAGGCTTGAAAAAGTTCCATGTGTGGTCTCTAGAGCAGGATCTCTGGATTATATAAAAAAAAAAAATAATAAATAATAAAAAACAAAATTAAAAAGAAATCTCTTAGTTTCCCAATTTTACTAATGCCCTATTAAGTTTACAACCTCTCATGGGTGGAAGTCACTTAAACAAACAACAACAAAAAAAAAAGAACTTGAATTTTGAAAGAATTTAGAATGCAGACTGTGTACAGTCTGCATTCTAAATTCTTTCTCAAAAGTCTGCATTCTAAAAAGTGATTAACTTCTCAGTAGCAATTTGTCCACAGAGGAACAGCAATATAATGACCTCAAAGAACTTAGAGGAAACCCAAGAATAATTGCCACAAAAACTTAAAAAGGTGACACCACTGTGATTCTGGATAAATCATCCTTTAATGAAAAGATGCAAGTGTTGGTAGATGATACTCAAACTTACTGAAAAGTCGACTATAACATTACAAATAAAATCTCAAAGAAAACCAGAATTGCTAATAAGAGCAGTTGAGTTAAGGGAAAAAAGAATTATACCCCATTTATTTAGAAGTATAACATCATCTGCATAATATCATTACTACTGATATTAACATCTCCAATTTTGATGTCAGGTTTCATGTCACTTTCCTTCATAATGTGATTCATATAGATGATGAATAATAGAGGGAGTAATTTACATCCTTGTCTAACACCAGATTTAATTATTATTATTATTATTATTATTGTTCCGGGGAAACTCCAAAGAGTCGACAGACTCATCGAGGGAGGCCCTAACATCATGTCAAGAACAACTATTCAACATTCACACAGTATCTATCATACCTTGCCTTGAACTCATTCACGGTCGTAGCACCCACAACAGACTCTGGAAGCTTATTCCACTCATTTACCACTCTCCAAGTAAAGAACCTAGCTCTAACACCCTTGTCAACCACGCTCTTGCCCAGCTTCCATGCATGGCCCCTAGTCCTCCCACCACCATTCATATTTTCAAAAATATCTTCTGGATCAATCCTATAAAAACCCTTCAGTAATTTGAATGTCTCAATCACATCACCCCTCCCCTGCCTATCGTCCAATTTCTGCAACCCACAAATCTTCAACCTATTCTCATAAGGTTCATTCCACAGACCTGCTATCATCTTGGTCACTCGTCTCTGGACCCTCTCCACTTCCTCCCCATCACGAAGAAACCCTGGTGCCCATAGCTGGGCACAGAAGTCCAGATGGGGTCTTATCAAGGCTCGATACAGAGGAACAACAACTTGTTCGTCTCTGCATGTTAAAGTATTTTTCAGAAGCCAAGTGATTTGGTGAGCTGTTTTAGTTACTTTTGCAATGTGCCCCCTAAACTTCAACTCTCTGTCCACCAACACTCCCAAATCCCTGGCCTCATCAATCTCCTGGAGTATGATTCCACCAATGCGATATACTGCTGCTATTCTTTTCACCCCAAAGTGCATAACCTTACACTTTGGCACATTAAATTGACATCCATTTTTCCTAGCCCAGTCCTCCAAACTATCCAAATCATCCTGTAAAATTTTGACATCTTGTGCACTCACAATTGCTCTACCCAACTTTGCATCATCAGCAAACAAGTGAACACTTCCTCTCAGATCCTTTCCAATATCATTGATGAACAAATTGAAAAGCAGTGGTCCAAGAACAGAGCCCTGTGGCACTCCACTAGTCACAAGACGTCTTTTAGACTCCACTCCTGAATAAACCACTCTTTGATATCTCTCCTTCAACCACCCTCTTATCCATCTCACCAACCCTATATCTATACCCATCTGCTCCAGTTTACTGATTAGGGTTCCATGTGGTATCCTATCAAAGGCCTTGGCAAGGTCCAGTAGTATCACTGTAAACCCATTACCCCTATCCAGTTCAGCCGTCACTGTGTTATAAAACGTGAGCAAGTTACTGAGGCATGATCTACCCTTCACAAAACCATGTTGTCCCCCATACAATATCCCATTTTCATCTATCCAATCCTGTATTCTTTTCTTGACTAATTTCTCTAAGACCTTGACAATGATTCCTGATATGCTAATCGGTCGGTAATTTACAACAGCAGTCTTGGAACCACCTTTATGCAGTGGAACTATTTTCCCCTCTTTCCACCCGCTCGGGACCAACCCAGACCCGAGACTCAAATTAAACAAAATGGTCAAGGGCAATGACAATTCATTAGCTGCTTCTCGTACAACACGAGCTGGTATACCATCCAATCCCACAGATGTATTGACATTGAGGTTATGCAATAGACTACTCACCTCCACTTCATTAACCACAATTCCCGTATAATCTACTGGTTTATTCGTTTCTGCAATGTCACCACCTGGATGATATACTTTTGCAAAGTGCTCACTCAGTAACTCAACTATCTCAACTGATTCAGTTACCTCCCTACCATCGGCATTCTTTAAAATCAATCTGCCATGTACATTTTTCCTTTTACTTGCTACCTATCTAAAAAACTGTTTAGGATTCTCTTTAGCCTGCATGGCCAATGTTCTTTCGTAATCCTTTTTTGCTTTTCTTACCACACTCGTCACCCTTCTGGCCTGCGCTTTATACCGTTCATGCGCCTGCCGGTCACCCTTCTCCTTAAATTCCCTCCATAGTTGTTTCTTTTTTTGCAACTCAAGCTTAATGGTGTTATTCATCCATTTAACCCCTATCTGATTTATTATTCGGACTCTAGGTATACAGTCAGCCATTGCTTCATGCAAGCACTTCTTAACTTCCTCCCATGCACTATCAACTTCTAGTCCTTGCAGTTGTACATGCCATGGCACTGAACCAATCAAACTCCTAAGCTTGTCATACTTTCCAGCCTGATAATTCCACATGTACCCTGTCTTAATTGAAAATTCTACACCTTTAGCCACCTCCCAAGTTAAGACCCTATGATCACTCTCACCGATTGGTGGCAATGTGGTCATATTTGTTACAGCCAAATCCTCAGATGTAATTACTAGGTCAAGCACTCTCTGACCCCTAGTATTTTCGATTACATGCTGTCGCAGATAGTTATCCCTTAATAACTACATAAAATCCACTTCCTTCCTCCCGTGTGTCCTCTCCTCACTCCAATCAATGCGACCATAGTTGAAATCTCCCATAATAATCACCCTCCTTTCACCCATTTCTTCTATTTGCTTGTGCATACTGTCACCACCATCTTTTCCATCACCTGGTCTATAGCAGCACCCAATTGTATATTTAGTTCTGCTAGCCACAATCTCACACCAAATGGCCTCAAATGTGCTCTTTTCTCTATCCTGCAATTCAACTTCTATTCTCCTTGGCTGGAGCTCATCAGCTATCATCAACAATACTCCTCCCCCCATTTTATTCTCTCTGTCATTCCTGAACACACTATACCCATCACATTCAATCCCACTAGTTATATCATCTACAGTCAGCCATGTTTCACTAATACCTATAACCTGTGGTCTGGAAGTGCCAACCATAGCCAAAAACTCTTCCTTCTTGTTCCTAATACTCCTAGTATTAGTGTACATGAATTTAAGACCACCATTAGCCCCAACCCTACCTTGATGCCTTATATTAACTATCCCACTCAGATTTGTTGTCCTTATTTGCTCTGGCATATTATATTCATTCTTACATTCAACTGCCCCCATAAGGACTGTATCTCTACTCCCCCCCCCCCCTATCAAATCTAGTTTTCCTGAATTTGCACATCCACTACATTCAGCAACACTTTCTCAAGTCTTCTTACACTGTAACCATTCAAATGCAAGCCATCCATCTTATATAGATCCTTTCGCCCATCAAACTCACTCCACACATCCACAAATTCCACACCACTCGTCATACATAACCCACGCATAAAGTCATTCGCAATTATAACCCTCCTTTTAAACATTTCACTGTCATACCGTGGCAAAAGACTAATCATTCTAACTCTCTCACTCTTTTCTTTTGCTACCTCAAACAATTCATTCAGGTCTTCTATCATTTCCATTTTATCTCCTTTCAAATCATTTGTACCTGCCACAACAATCATTTCTTTCACCCTTTCCTTTTGCTCTCTAATAGATGCGGTTACGTCCTTTATGGTTGCACCAGGTTGGTACGATTTTGTCAAATCCTCTACTAACACACCTCGTACTAACGAGTCTCCATACAGCACTCTATCCTTCATTTTGTTCATGTTCACATTCATACGTCTATTTTTCCTGTCATACCTTTTATTATTGGTTGGTTCATTCAGTCTACTTTTGTTCATGCACTCTAACTGCTGTTTTGCTCTTTCTATCGCACTATTCAACAACGCGATCTCACTCAATGCATCTATCTCATCTTTTTTGTTCTCTGAGAAACCATTTATACTATCATTCACACTTTCTACATTCACACTCTCACAATTTTCATGTACAACCTTGCCGTTTCTTGTCATATCCCTATTTCCTTCATTCTGAAGGTTGACAAAAATATCACACTCACGATCCGAAATACACTTCAATTCCTCATTCTCCCTACATTTTCTACACACATTCAATCCTTTATTATCATCTAACCACACTCCGACCGCACTCCGCAAAGCGTACATTTCACAGCTAGTACACTGACTCATTTCTTTTATGCTACCGTTCTTTGATAACGATGGCGAACCTTCATTACTAGCCGCTATTTTCCTTCGCACAGGTGCCATATTTATTTGCAACGTGTTTTGTCAAATTATACGTTATAACACACCAAAAATAGACGCACTAAAATACGCAAGGCAAACAAAACAAAACTACACAATATTAAGTAATTTGTATCGATAACTGAAAATGATACTTATCTTATCTGGAGCTTGCACGAACACTACACATTACGAATTCATCTAGCGGCGACTTCCCGACATAGATTATGTTATAAAACACTTTAGTACACTAACCACGCTAATAAAGCTCCAATAATATACCAAACTTACCCACTTAAGTCCATTAAATTGAATCCAAAACACCAATAAATCAACAAAAAACACAAATCTCTCAGGAGCTCTCCGGTAGCACGTCCGTTCACCAGCTAGCCTCGACACCAATCAATGTTAATGTTAAACCATCTTCCTGTACTTCCCAAGACTCTCATTACATTCCTCAACTACCTTAGCAATGAACAAAGTCATAGAAATAATCATAGAAAAACCCACCCACACAGGTTGCTACATGTATGTCACTCCACATCCATCCCTCCCAAAAACTTGAACTGTCATGACTTAATGAAACAGGGCAAGAGCAGTGGATTGCTCTGAAGCAACATCAATAAAATAATAATAAAATAATTTTCTACGTAATAGTTATAAATGAAACTTGAAAAATTAAATCTGCATCATTATGTATGGGGTGAAGATCATCACCACTGTCATGTTCAGACATTCACAAAAATCTTTGACATTTGTCAAAGCATCAAAGGATCTAATTTTTTTCTTTTGCAATCAGGACTATATAGAAATCATTTATAGTAATAGTTATAAATGAAATTTGAAAAATTAAATCTGCATCATTATTTATGGGGTGAAAATCATCACCACTGTCATGTTCAGACATTCACAAAAATCTTGGACAAAAATCAAAGCATCAAAGGATCTGATTTTTTTCTTTTGCAATCGGGATTATATAGAAATCAGGGCATATGGAATCTAGTATATTTTGGCAAATCAGTCCATACATCTTGATGACATGCAGTACCATTAGTATTCCATCAGATTACTGCATTACACAATCAGGATTATGAAACTCTTTGAGTTAATGTAGTGAAAATATCTGATAACTTGGATTATACATTATTATCATATGCAGCAGCGATTGAATATAACATAGGAAAATGCTTGGAGTTTCAGAATATCATTGGTTTAATACTGATACTCTTGTTGAAATCAGTTGTAAGAATACATAAAAGATCTTTTGACAGCTTTTGTATTTTTATATATCTTATTAATTGGAAACAAAAATCTTTCGAATATTTTGAATATAATAATTTTATGTGGTTAACTCCAAACAAAAAGAAAATTGAATTTACTTCTGATACTAGCAAAAATGTTAAGCATAAATTGTTGCTATAATTATTATTTTTAATGCTTCTATATGTTTTCTTTTTGTTTATCATTTTTCAGATCCTGTCTTTCCTTTATCTTTTCTGATCAATAGTTGGGTTCCTGGAATGTTAGATGCTATGTTTCAAGCAACATTTCTGTGTGCTCTTCTTCTATTTTGGCTTTGTATTTACCATGGCATTCGACAGGTTTGTTATATATATATAACTTTGATATCTAAATATGCATTCAGATGAATTGTTACTTTTTTTTACAGTAATAATTACAGTCACAGACTTGATTATAGTGTTGTAAGAGAGGGATTCACTTTAAAAGACATCACTGTTCTGCCTCAGGTTGGTGACAATGATCTTGCTGTATTGACTGGGAAGTAGCTAAGTATATGGATGTTCTATTCAGAAAAGAATACATGCTGAACTATGAAGCAGGAAATTATGATCAAAGAGAAGACTAGAAGGGAAGAATATTGGCAATGCATGGGAAATATTTTTAAAAAAAAATGCAATATGGGATGTGTCCCTGAATTTTAAAGAATGAATAGGGTTGGAATTAAATGGATAAGCAACTTTATTAAGTAAAGGATTCTCAAGAAAAACTTGATGTGGAAGTTACAACATCTGCTCAAGGATAATATCAGTTATCAATAATGAAAATTATAAGGTTCAGGCCAGAAGAGTTACAAGTGTTGTATGGAAAGCCTAAGTGTAAGTATGAAATAGAAACTGGCTCTGCTAGTCAATGACAATCCAAAAGAATTCTCTTGTGTTGCTTTCTTTAACTTAATGAATAACTCTACCTGAATGCTGATGACATGTAGGTTGCAGATACAGAAGAGATTGTTGTTCAATTAATAAGTGTCCATTTTGGTGAAAGCTATTGACCTGGTGCATACAACATATAGTTCAGTGCTACCTTAACACTGGATTAAGAAATGATATATGAGGGAAGGAGAGTTATTGCACAAACTGAATAAGAATTTGGAAATATGGACTAATTAGTTATCAGAATAGATGCCAAAAGTGTTTTCAGCTGAACTGGCTTTTCAGTTTGATTCTCAGCTCAGGGAAGATTCTGCAGGTGTAGAAAGAGTGTATGATAATCCCATTTGCACAAGAGTGGTGCAAAACTGATGTGTCTAACTATCGATCAGTGGGCATGGATGTTTGTCATTGTCTGTGGAAATATTAGTGGTGGCTGGCGGTAGATGGCGTTGGTGTAGTTGCGGTCAGTTGGTGGATTGAGTGGTGGAGACAGTTGTAAAGCAGGTGCCCTCCCTCGATGAGTCTTTGGACTCCCTGGAGGTGTCAAATAATAATAATAATAAAAAAAATCTCTGGGCTGCTAGTTAAGATTTTGGAAAATTTGGTAAGAGCTTCCATAAAATGAACAGCATGGGTTTGGTAAAGGAAGGTCATGTTTGAGTAACTTGCTCACAGTTTATATAATGTTACTGTTGAGCTAGATGAGGTGAATGGATACATATATCATGTTACTTTTTAGACTTTGTTAAAACTTTAAATGGGATATAGCATGGAAGGCTGATGCATAAGCTGGAGGATATGGAATTAAATTTTAAACTGTTAGCTTGGAAGAATGGTTGGCTGACAAATATTAAAAAAGTAGCATGTGGGAAATGTGAATCTGGAGGATTTAAGATGATTATTAGTGTACCATAGAATCATTCCTTGTCTTGTCTTAAGCTTTTCGTGAACCATTGAGGTTCTTTAGCTGTGGACTTCACAATCGTGACCATCTTGAGGATAAGGTGGTTGGCCCTCTGCTTCTCTGTATGTCTGTAGCTGCATGTGTTCATGGGGCTGGTTTGCCTGTTCTGGAGGACAAAAAAAAAACCTAGTTTTCAGGTGACCCCCCCCCCCCCCACCTCCATATGAGACTGTCTAACTCACATTTAGTTGCAAGAGACCAGAAAAAGGTTCCTCATGTCTTGGACGAGAATCGAACCCAAGTGTTTCCAACTAAAGGTCTTCATCTATACCAGCTGAGCTATGGAGGCTCTAGAATCATTCCTTAGTACATTGTTATTCAATCTTTGCATTAATAACATTGGAAATTTGATGAGAAACATCGTTAGCTGTTTGCTAATTATTCAGAGATAGGCAGGGTATTCAGATATTATTGACATGATTTGAATAGGCTGAATTGTAGGCATGTGAAAATGTTGTCATTTTGCTGTTAGTGAATGCAAAGTTGTGCACTGTGGTGCGAGATGTTTAACATAATATATGTTAAAGATACCAAGTAATTTTATAACCTTGGTTTTAATCCTTTTTCCCAAGTAAGCAAACAGACAAGTAAGTCAAGTTTGCACCTGAACGTGGTTCAAGACTTATGGTGGTGGTGCAACACCAAGGCAACTCGTGGTACACGTTCAAGTGCAAACTTAACTTACTTGTGAAAAAGGATTGAAACCAAGGGTATAAAATTACTTGGTATCTTTAACATATATTATACCCAAGGTAAAAAACTTTTTCACATCTTTCTCTCATCCAGAGATTCTTAATTAATAAGGTCAAACTTGCATAGGTAAAATTGATAAGCTCTGTATTACTTAAACCTTGGCATTTCAGGGTCTGCCCTACTCACTGATGAGACCTCAATAAAGGTTGAAACCGGTCTGGGTAGTGACCCCCACCCATAATGTATAACATCATACATCTCCTAGGAGATGTGTTTTACATTTATGGGAAATACTAGGAAAGTGATCAGAACTTAATCCATCTTTACCACAAGTTGCCTTGGTGTTGTACCACCACCATAAGTCTTGAACCATGTTCAGGTGCAAACTTGACTGACTTGTCTGTTTGCTTACTTGGGAAAAAGGATTAAAACCAAGGTTATAAAATTACTTGGTATCTTTAACATAAAATAGCAAATAGTTCGCAGAATAAATATTCTTAAATACGTTCCCTTTCTCCCTAAACCATACTATTCCAGTTTTGTAAATATTAATATTCCATCAGCAGAACCTGTAGTATCTAAGCAAGAAAGAATATTTATAACTTTTTTAAGACGAAACAGAAGTTAGGAAACTCACCGATCAATAAAATATTACTTTCACTGTATAAGAATAAAAATATTATGAAAATCTAATTAAAATCTAAATAAATAATATAGAAATACATTAAAAAGAACTATATTTTGTGAAATTTAACTTACACTTCATTAACTTTTCTTATATCAGTATCAATGCAATATCATTGATATTGCATTGATACTGATATAAGAAAATTGATAAGAAAATTGATATAAGAAAAAATTGTATACCAATTTTTGTATACCAATGCTAGAAGCATTAGAAATAAGAGAGAAGAATTTTTGGCATTAGTCAGTGAAATCTCACCAAAAGTTGTAGGCATTAGTGAAACTTGGCTGTCAGCAGAAGATGTGGTCACTGGAATTGAATGTGATGGGTACAGTATTTTCAGGGAGGATAGAGAAGATAGAACAGGAGGAGGAGTACTGTTGATGATAGCTGATGTGTTGCAGCCAAAGAAAGTAGTATATCATGATGATAGACATGTGAATGAGAGTTCATTTGAGGCAGTCTGGTGCGAAATAGTGACCAACGCAACCAAATATACAGTTGGATGCTGCTATAGGCCAGGGAGTACAGGGGGAGATATTGAATTCATGCATCAGCAACTTAGTGCAATGAGTGAAGGCTTAGTGATTATTATGGGGGATTTTAATTATGGTGATATCAATTGGAAGGAGGAAATATCACGTAGCAAAAAGGAAATGGAGTTCATACATCTGCTACGAGATAATTACTTGAAACAGCACGTAACTGAAGGGACACGTGGTGTGAGAGTGTTGGACCTGGTTATTGGTTCAGAGGTTATATGCATAAGTAAGGTGACCTCGTTACCTCCAGTTGGTGAAAGCGATCATGTGGTATTGACTTGGGAGGTTGCAAAATCTGTGGATTTTTCTATTAAGAAGGGGTATGTACGAAACTACAGGTTAGGCAATTATAACAAGCTTTGGAGTGAGCTTGCAGCCATCCCATGGCAGAACATATTGCAAGGGAAAGATGTTAGCAGTGCTTGGGATAAAATCAGCGGGTATCTGAGGAAAGCAATATCAGATTGTGTCCCCATGGTCAGGAGGTCAAACAAGGCAGGCATTAGATGGATGAGCAGTAGTATCAAGCTTGAACTACAAAAAAAGAAAATGTTATGGAGAATTTACAAGGAGAAGGGCGATCAGGACACCCATGAGCAGTACAAGGCTCAAGCTAGGAAGGTTACCAGCATAGTAAGAAAAGCTAAATCAGATTATGAGAAGACCTTAGCCAAAGAGATCAAGGGTAATCCCAAAGAGTTCTTCCGCTATGTGGCAAGTAAGAGGAAGAATGACTTCGGAAGGATAACCTTAGTGGGTGCTGATGGTATTGAGGTGACAAAATCAGATGTAATAGTCGAGTTACTGAGTGATCACTTCTCAAAAGTCTATCACCCAAGTGAGGATATCTCTATACCTATAGCAATACCTAATGTGAGAATTGAAGCTAAAGAATCAGAGGTATTAAATATATTGCGAAACTTAAATGCAAACACTGCGGTAGGCTTAGATGGAATATCAGCTCAGGTGTTGCGTGAATGTGCAAATGAATTGTCAACCCCTCTTACCTGGATATTTAATTTAAGTTTGAACTCTGGTATGGTCCCTAGGGAGTGGAAGTTAGGCAAAGTGGTTCCTTTGCATAAGGGTGGCTCTAAAACTGCAGTATTGAATTACAGACCAATCACCATCTCAGGAGTAGTGGTAAAAGTATTGGAAAAGTTGGTTAAAGACAAAATTCAAGAATGGGTGGATCAGGATATGATACTCTATAGAGGCCAACATGGTTTTGTTAAAGGTAGATCCTGCCTTAGCAATCTATTAACTATCCATAATAGAATAACATCAGAGTTGGACAAAGGAACTGGCTACACAGTGGTACTTCTGGATTTTGCTAAGGCTTTTGACAGGATACCCCATAGAACACTGTTACGCAAATTGGAGCAGATGGGAATGGATATTAAATTGGTGATATGGATAGGAGAATGGCTCAGGGAGAGATACCATAAGGTGGTGTATGGAGGAGCCGAGTCCAGAATGAGGCAGGTGACCAGTGGTGTGCCTCAGGGCTCTGTGCTTGGGCCAATGTTGTTTAATTTGTATATAAATGATATAGGAAACGGCTTAAAGGGAGATATTCAGTTGTTTGCTGATGATGCAAAGTTGTGTAGTGCAATAAAAAATCAAGCTGATGTTGAAAGTTTGCAGGAGGATTTAAATAAGCTGGTAAAATGGGCAAAAGAAAATGGATGTCAGTTCAATGTGGAAAAGTGTAAAGTCTTGCATTTTGGGATTAAAAGATTACCAGCTGTGTACTACATAGATGGAAAGGTACTCCAAGAGATTGATGAGGCTAGGGACTTAGGGGTATTGGTAGATAAGGAGATGAAGTTCAGAGGACACATTGCTAAGGTGTCCAAGATTGCACATAGGATTACTTGGTTGTTGAGGAACACACTGACATCCAGAGATAAAGAGGTTATCATTCCCCTTTATAAAGCATTGATACTTCCACATTTGGATTACTGTGCTCAGGTCTGGTCACCTGGATTCCTTGGAGATGAGGAGGCTGTGGAGAGGGTTCAGAGAAGAGTGACCAAGTTGGTGAGTGATATAAAAAATGTTCCCTACGTTGATAGATTGAGAGCTTGTGGATTGCAGAGATTGGTTGATAGGCGAAGAAGAGGGGATATGATAGAAACATTCAAATTACTAAAAGGTTTTTATAGGATTGATGCAGGAGAAATGTTTCAGCTGTGTGATAGTGATGGAAGAACAAGAGGTCATCTCTGGAAATTAAAGAAGAGTGTGGTTAACAAAGGTGTCAGAACAAGGTTTTTTGCCTGGAGGGTGGTGAATGAGTGGAATTCATTGCCTGACTTTGTTGTGAGCTCTTCATCTGTAAATGAATTCAAGAAGAGATATGACAGATATTGTTTTGCTAGTTTGGGTCTCCCGCGATGAGTCTACTGACTCCATGGAGATACCCGTAATAATAATAATAATAATAATAATAATAATAATAATCATTTCAAATTTTTAGTGAATAGCATTTTGAGTGAATTTTTTCTGCGATGAATATTTCCACAATGAATATTTCGCATGATGAATTGTCCATGAATCGCATCAAGGTAATCATCAAGAAAACATGCATATGTTGTTAATTGTTTATCCTAGCCTTACCAGAGGGCAGGCTACAGTAAATGATAATGGTAAATAAAATATATACAAAAATATAAATTAATTAACAAAATAAAATAAATTTTTTTATACATATCAGTATAATGATATACAGATTATAAAAAAAAAATCTCAAAATAAATAAATAAAAATCAAGTTTTATAGCAGAACTACATTAAACACATCTCTATAATCCTCTTATATTAAGGTTTTCTTGTATTGGGGTTCTGCCATCATGTTCTGGATGCTATATATGTTGCAGATAGGTCCTCCAGATTCTAGGAATTGTTAATCCATCATTCTAGTTTAGATTCGGATGGTGTTTTAACATCTCACAAGCTTCCTTGAACTTTCTTTCAAACCAAATTTTGGTGCAGTGTAGGGACTAGGTGCCTTTCCATTTGATTCTGTGACATGTTTGAAGTGCATGGTCTGACAGATCTGTTTTACCCTAGTGGAGGATTTAATGTGGCATTTATGTTTGTCTTTTCTTATTGAGATGGTGCACTGCACCCTCTTCCCCCTATAGGATAGGTTGCAGGCGCACTGAATTTTGTAAACCCCTGGGTGGTCAAGGTAGGGATTGGGGAGCTTTGGATGAACTGAGTAAACTTCTTAATTTTGCAAGTTTTAAGGTTGCTGTAATGTTGTATTTATGTACTGTAATATCTATTTTTTTTTCTGATATTCTACTAATGTATGGTATGGGTCTAGCATTCTTGTAATCTTTTTTGCTTTTAATGGTATTTTTGTGGAGGATCTTGCTAACTGTTTTTAGTTGTTGCCATTTTTTTTTTAAACTTTTGGCTAATAATTTCATATTCTTTGTTCAGTGCCTGCTTATTGGAACAAATTGTTAGGACTCTATGTTTGAGGGTACTGATGATCCCTAGTTTTTGTGTTAGTGGTATGAATTTTTATGTGTGTGTAGGTTTGCAGCAGACTGTGAATGAAGGACAGCCTGAGGGAAGATGTGTGACAAGTGTGTCTAGAAAAGAAAGAGAGTTATTGTTTTCAATCTTTATGTTAAATTGGATATGTTTGTGTAGTTTGTTCAGGCAGCTTAGGAATGTATTTAATGTTTTATGGCCATGTGACCAAATGGCAAAAATATCATCAAAATATCTGAGCCAGAATTTGGGCTTTAGACTTGCTGAATCTAGAGCTCATTGCTCAAAGTCTTCCATGTTAGCTATAGGGGAAAGGGAGTGGTTAGTCCATGTCCATACCTTCTTTTTGCAGGTAGAAATTATTTTGCCACATGAAAATACCCAGAATGAAGTATGTGGGCAAAGAGGGCCATGATATTGAGCTGAAATATGTTCTGTACAGGACATTAGTGAAAAGGGCAGTTATGTCAAAGCTGACTAATAAATCTTCATTGTTGAGTCCAGTGTTTTTAATTTTGTTTATAAAATGTTGTGTATTTTGTATGTAAGAGTGGGAATGAGCTACCAACTCCTTGAGTGTAGCCGCTAGTTTCTTGGCTAAGTCATAATTGGGGCTGTCAGTTCATTCAACTATCAGTTATAGTGGCGTGTTTGTTTTGTGTATCTTAGGCAGGCCATAAATTCTGACGGCATGAGCATAATGTAGTAATAGCTTTTTAATTGTTTCCTCTGGCCACATGGCCACTGACTTGATTAATTCTGTTGTTTTCTTTTTGATACTGTTTGTAGTTAACCAGTTGGTACATGTTGTGGTTGGATACCCATTTGTTAAGTTTTACAAGATATGTTGTCCGATCAAGAATATGATAAAATTGTCTTTATTTGCCTTGGTAATAATGATGTAATAATAATAAGGTAATAATAATAATAAAAGAATCGATAAAGCTTATAACATTATAAAAAGGAATAAGCCAGCAAAATAAGAAGTACAATTATCAAAAATAAATGGGAACATACTTATAGATAAGGAAGAAATTTTGGAAAGATGGAAAGAGTGCTTAGGAGATCTATATAGTGGAAAAGATCTAGACGGCAAGGCTATAGAAGATGAAACAAGACTTCATGTGGAAGAAATTGGTCCAACTATATTAAAAGATGAATTTGAACGGGCACTGAATGAATTGTCGACCAACAAGGCACCAGGCATTGATAACATCCCTTCAGAATTAATAAAATACTCAGGAAACATAACTAAGTCATTCCTTTTCAAGATCATAAAGGATATTTATGAAACGGGGATCAGCCCTGAAGATTTTACACAATGCTCTATCATAACCATTCCTAAAGTAAATAATGCAAACAAGTATGGAAATCATCGGACAATAAGCTTAATATCACATGCTTCGAAAATACTACTCAAAATTATACAAAAAAGACTAACAAAGAAGGTTGAAGAATATGTTGGCAATGACCAGTTTGGATTCAGGAAACAGTAGGGGTATAATCCTAGCTCTAAGAACAGTTATTAAAAGAAGATTGGAGAAGAATCAGAATACTCTGATAGTCTTTCTTGACTTGGAGAACGCCTTTGATAGTATTGACTGGAAAGTTTTGGAAAAGTTGGTTAAAGACAAAATTCAAGAATGGGTGGATCAGGATAATACTCTATAGGGGTCAACATGGTTTTGTTAAAGGTATATCCTGCCTTAGCAATCTATTAACTTTTTATAATAGAATGACATCTGAGTTGGACAAAGGAAATGGCTACACAATGGTATTTCTGGATTTTGCTAAGGCTTTTAACAGGATACCCCACGCAAATTGGAGCAGATGGGAATGGATGCTAAACTGGTGATATGGATAGGAGAATGGCTCAGGGAGAGATACCAGAAGGTGGTGTATCGAGGAGCAGAGTCCAGGATGAGGCAGGTGACCAGTGGTGTGCCTCAGGGCTCTGTACTTGGGCCACTGTTGTTTAATTTGTACATAAATGATATAGGAAATGGCTTGAGGGGAGATATTCAGTTGTTTGCCGATGATGCAAAGTTGGGTAGCAGAATAAAATATCAAGCTAATGTTGAGAGTTTGCAGGATGATTTAAATAAACTGGCAAAATGGGCAAAGGGTAATGGATGTCAGTTCAATGTGGAAAAGGGTAAGGTTATGCATTTTGGGATTAAAAGATTACCGGCTCTGTACTACATTGATGGAACGGTACTCCAAGAGATTGATGAGGCTAGGGACTTAGGGGTGTTGGTGGATAGGGAAATGAAGTTCAGGGGACACATTGCTAAGGTGTCCAAGATTACACATAGGATTACATGGTTATTGAGGAACACACTAACATCCAGAGATAAAGAGGTTATTATTCCCCTTTATAAAGCATTGATACTTCCACATTTGGATTATTGTGCTCAGGTCTTGTCGCCTGGATTCCTTGGAGATGAGGAGGTTGTGGAAAGAGTTCAGAGGAGAGTGACTAGGTTGGTGAGTGATGTAAAAAATGCTCCCTACATTGATAGATTGAGAGCTTGTGGATTGCAGAGTTGGTTGATAGGCAGAGAAGAGGGGATATGATAGAAACATTTAAATTACTAAAAGGTTTTTATAAGATTAATGTAGGGGAAATGTTTCAGCTGTGTGATAGTGATGGAAGAATAAGAGGTCATCTCTGGAAATTAAAGAAAGTGTGGTTAACACGGGTGTGAGACGAGGTTTTTCGTCTGGAGGGTGGTGAATGAGTGGAATTCATTGCCTGTCTCAGTTGTGAGTTCTTCATCTGTAAATGAATTCAAAAAGAGATATGATAGATATAGTTTTGCCAGTTTGGGTCTCCCGCGATGAGTCTACTGACTCCCTGGAGATAGCCGTAATAATAATAATCAAATGCATCACCTCCTAAAAACAATAAAGGTAGATTGGAGAGATAGAAGGCTCATATTTAATCTTTACAAGCATCAAGAAGCCCTAATAGAAGCAGCCAGCAATACAACAAAAATCGCAATAGCAAAATTACGTAGAGGTGTAAGACAGGGGTGCTCTCTTTCACCCATATTGTTTAATATCTGTACATTGAAGATGCAATAAATAAATTGAAAGAACTAATAGAAACAGGAATTAAGATAAATGGAATTGATATTAACGGGCTACAGTTTGCGGATGATATAGCAGTTCTAGCTGATAACAAAAACAAACTGAAAGCCACCCTAACAAAGAAGGAAGAAATCTTCACACAGTGCAGCCTAAAAATTAATTATAAGAAAACTAAATTATTAATTACAAGTAAAGCAAATCCAATGAAAATAAACCTGGAAATAAATAATAACCTAACCTAAATAATAAAAACCTGGAAATAAATAATAAACAGGTATCCTCTTTTAAATATCTTGGCAGTCTTATCACAGAAGATGGAAGAAACCAATCAGATATTAAAGCACAAATAATCCTAGCCAAAAAAGCATTCTATAACAGAAGAAACATTTTTGCCAGTAAAGGACTTAGCATCCAGCTCAAAAAAAGCTAGTGAAAACATACATATGGAACATTGCATTATATGGTTGTGAGGCCTGGACTCTAACAAAACAAGACATGAAAAAGTTGGAGGCATTTGAACTTTGGTGCTGGAGAAAGATTATGAAAATTACTTGGACAGAAAGGAAAAGTAATGAAGTTCTTAATATAGTTCATGAAGAGATGTGATTAATGAAACACATCAATAAGAGAAGAAAAAACGTAATTGGACACCATTTGAGGCATGGGGGACTGATTACAGAAATAATGAGAGGGGACTGTAGAAGGAAAGAGGCCATGAGGCAGACCAAGAATTTCATATATAAATAACATAATGATGTTATTTATATATGAAAAGAATTATAGAGTTATGAAGAGATAAAAAGGAGGTCACAAGACAGGATGTTGTGATGTGCTGCTATAATTACCAATCTTCAGATTGATGCACCAAGGAAGAAGAATGATGTCTTGGTTATTGCATAGAGATTTAAGGCCTAATTCTTTTTGCTTTGCTTAAATTGCAACTTATCCATTTATTAGAGTTTAGGGTGTTGGATGTTTCCATCTTTATTTTATCTGCCATGTTAGAGGGGGAGAGAGAGAGATGATGGCAGAACCCCAATACCAGAAAACCCTAATATAAGAGGACTGTAGAGATGTCTTTAATGTAGTTCTACTATAAAACTTTATTTTTATTTATTTAGAGATTTTTTTCCTATCCTCTGTATGCTATTATACTGATGGGTCTAAACATTTTCTTTTATTTATTTTTTTTGTATATATTTTCTTTTATTTATATTTTTGTATATATTTTATTTATTATTATTATTATTATTATTTTTTTTTTATCAGAGGTCAGGCTAGGGTAAACGAATAACAAAGCATTTTGTTAACGGAAAGATAATTTCAAGACCAGCATTCGTCAGGGGCGAATGCTGGTCTTGAAATTCACGCTTGCTCTTGTTATCAATTAGGAGTGAGAGGTGTGATTGAAGTCTGATTAGTGGAATAATTAATTACTGACCATTTAAAACTATATACAATATTTAGAAATTTATGTACATTTAATCATACAAATACAACATTTATTTTACACACGATATTCTATATTTTTCAATTTAGCTACTTGAATACAAATTCTAACTTACGGTTCTTTATGAACTGGTCAATAACATCATCATAAAAAGTTGGTTGTAACTTAATTTTTCCAAGCAACACACACACTTGTAAAGGCTGGCTGAAGCTCATGGACTAGAGCTATGTTGACTGTGTGTGGCCTGTGTTTAAGCAAGAGAGTGAGACAACATGAAATGGAGCTTCCGGGTCCTCACAGTGCTGCTGCGAGGACCCGGAAGCTCCTACAACCGAGCAAGCCAAGTTAGCTTGGACTAGACGAGCAAGCATCGGCCTTTGATACACAACGCAAAGCTCAATTATTGCCTTGCAAGCTTAAGACGTCTTCTGTCTACAAAAATAAAAGCCTAAAATGGAGTGCTTATAAATGCATACATTTATTAACAAATAAATATTACTTCTTTCCCAATTAATGAGCTTGCGCAGCAAGCATGGAGAATTCGCCCCTGGTGTCATGTAGCTTGTGTAAAATAATTATTCCAATACATGTATTTTTGTCTCCATAAAGTCTTCACTAAATAACCAAATTTTACCACAATTTGTCCAGTCTTGTGTAATAACCTGTATACAAAGGGTCAGATAAAATGGATCTAACATATGTTTATGCATTTTGTGAAATGCATCTAATCAAATCATAAACTTTCCCAATTTTAGGAAGCAGTTTTGTTAAATGTCCAGTATTGTTTAACATTTCTTCTTTCCATTAGGCTCTGGTGGTATTTCAGACTGAGTTCTGTGCCATCATCATATATATCACATTATTATTCTGGAAGTTTATCTTTAAACAGTTGTAATACTTTACTTGTTATCTGTTCAGGTAACTTAATTATTAAGTTAATTGTACTGATGATAGCCATTAAACTTACCAAGTCTTTTGTCAAAAATTTTTCTTAAGTCTACTTGAAGTATATAGTATGATTTTCTCTCTTGAACAGTGATCATTGTTATGTATATTAAGTGGTTAAGAGTAACTTTATTATTGTTTTGATGTATTATACACATTAGTTGTGCTAATACATGTAATACTTATGTGTGTTATTTCATTACAGAATGAAAGAAAATTATTTACTTTCTATCTTCCAAAATGTTTTATAATTGGGTTGCTCTGGTTGGCAGCTTTTACTCTTGCTTCATGGCAGAAATATAATGAATTGCAAGATCCAACTTATAACTATAAAGTTGATACTGGTCATTTTATGGTGAGTAGTTATACAATAGTATTCATTATTCACCATATAAATTAAGTGTTAAATGGTACATAGTACATATTTTGTTGGAAGTTTTCCTACTTGGTTATACAGGTATCCCTCATTATACGTGATCTCACTTTACGTGTTTTTGCTATAACACAGTTTTAAGAAGTTAATTTAAAAAATCACAACCGGTAGCAATTTCGCAGTCACCCTGTGCATGGTCACGTAACTTTGTGTGCACACCGCTTTGACAAGGCGGCATCGTGCTGCATGTCAGTCTCACAGAAGGTATAGAACTAGTAAGCTCCATTGTTGGAGTCTTCTGCAACACAAACATTATGGAAAAAAGAAGTAATTGTGATCAAAATACTTCCAGCACTGAAAAACAGAGAAAAGCTATAACACTGGAGGAAAAATTAGAAGTTATAAAGAGGTATGAACATAATGAGCACACAGTTAACATAGTCAGAGCTACAGGAATTTCAGAATAATCAGCTTTAGGAACAATAAGAAATCAAGCAGAGAAAATAAAAGAAAGTTGTAAAAGTGCGACGAAAATGTCTACAACTAAAATAACACAGATAAGGGCACCAATTATGAAGAAATTGTAAAGGATGTTGGCCCAACTTTTGGAGTTCTGCCACCAATTCAATCTGATCATTACTAATACCTGATATGAGGTACCAAAAATAAGAAGGTATACTTGGAAAATGCCAGGGGATATAGGAAGGTACCAAATAGATTATATTATGACAAGAAATAGATTTAAAAATCAAGTAAAATCATGCAAAAGTTACCCAGGAGCTGATGTTGACAGTGACCACAATTTGTTTTTATTGAAATGTAATCTGAAATTTAAAAAGCTGTCACAACCAAGGAAAAGACCCAAATGGAACATAAATAACCTGAAAACAGAGGAAAACCATAGAAACCATAAACAGCAAACTGATGAAAGCATTAAAACTAGAGAGAGAGGGAAAAGAAAGACATAGAGGAAAAATGGATCATTTGAATATACAATCATCATGGCTGCCAACGACTGCATAGGATTAATGAACAAGCAAATAAAAAAGCCGTGGGTCACCCAGGACATTCTAGATCTAATAGATAAAAGAAGGAAATACAAAACCTCCCTAAAGGAAGAAAGCAAAGACAAATATAAACATATAAAAAATATGATAAATAGTAAGTGTAAAGAAGCAAAAGAACAATGGTATACAGAAAAACGTAAAGAAATAGAAGACCTAACAAAGACTGGGGGAATTGATAAAGCTTACAACATTATAAAAGGAATAAGCCAGCAAAACAAGACAAGAAGTACAATTATCAAAAATAAACGGGAGAATATACTAATAGATAAGGAAGAAATTTTGGAAAGATGGAAGGAGTACTTAGAAGATCTATATAGTGGAAATAGATGCCAAGGCTATAGAAGATGAAACAAGACTAGATGTGGAAGAAATTGGTCCAACTATATTAAAAGATGAATTTGAATGGGTACTGAATGAATTATCAACCAACAAGGCACCAGGCATTGATAACATTCCTTCCGAATTAATAAAATACTCAGGAAACATAACTAAGTCATATCTTTTTAAGATCATCAAGGATATTTATGAAACAGGTATCATACCCAAAGATTTTACACAATGCTCTATCATACCCATTCCTAAAGTAAATAATGCAAACAAGTGTGAAAATCATCAAACAATAAGCTTAATATCACATGCTTCGAAAATACTACTCAAAATTATATAAAAAAGACTAATAAAGAAGGTTGAAGAATATGTTGGCAATGACCAGTTTGGATTTCGGAAACAGCAGGGAACAAGAGAAGCAATCCTAGCTCTAAGAACAGTTATTGAAGGAAGATTTGAGAAGAATCAAAATACTCGGATAGTCTTTCTTGACTTGGAGATGGCCTTCGACATTATTGACTGGAACCAAATGTTTCACCTCCTAAAAACAATAAAGGTAGATTGGAGAGATAGAAGGCTCATATTTAATCTTTATAAGCATCAAGAAGCCCTAATAGAAGCAGCCAGCAATACAACAAAAACCGCAATAGCAAAATTATGTAGAGGTGTAAGACAGGGGTGCTCTCTTTCACCCATATTGTTTAATATCTGTACATTGAAGATGCAATAAATAAATTGAAAGAACTAATAGAAACAGGAATTAAGATAAATGGAATTGATATTAACGGGCTACAGTTTGCGGATGATATAGCAGTTCTAGCTGATAACGAAAACAAACTGAAAGCCATCCTAACAAAGAAGGAAGAAATCTTCACACAGTGCAGCCTAAAAATTAATTATAAGAAAACTAAATTATTAATTACAAGTAAAGCAAATCCAATGAAAATAAACCTGGAAATAAATAATAACCTAATACAACAGGTATCCTCTTTTAAATATCTTGGCAGTCTTATCACAGAAGATGGAAGAAACCAATCAGATATTAAAGCACGAATAATGCTAGCCAAAAAAGCATTCTACAACAGAAGAAACATTTTTGCCAGTAAAGGACTTAGCATCCAGCTCAAAAAAAAGGCTAGTGAAAACATACATATGGAACATTGCATTATATGGTTGTGAGGCCTGGACTCTAACAAAACAAGACATGAAAAAGTTGGAGGCATTTGAACTTTGGTGCCAGAGAAAAATGATGAAAATTAGTTGGACATAAAGGAAAAGTGATGAAGAAGTTCTAAATGTAGTTCATGAAGAGATGTGATTAATGGAACACGTCAATAAGAGAAGAAAAAGCGTAATTGGACACCATTTGAGGAATGGGGGACTGATTACAGAAATAATGGTGGTGACTGTATAAGGAAAGAGGCCACAAGGCAGACCAAGAATTTCATATATAAATAACATAATGATGGTAACTGGCACTAGGAGTTATGAGGAGATCACAGAACAGGATGTTGTGATGTGCTGCTATAACTACCAATCTTTGGATTGAAGCACCAAAGAAGAAGAAGAAGTTGGCCCAATGGATTTGAATATGAAAATCAACATACTGTTCTGTTATTCACCTTGATTATCCAGGCTAAAGCTAAAAGTTTGTTTGATGATTTGAATGCTCTAGATCCTGATCCTAAAGTGCAATCTTTTTCTGCAAGTGCTGGGGGGTTTGAACGTTTCAAGGTAAGATATGGATTTCAAAATCTCTAGCTGACTGGCGAGGCTGCGGGAGCTAATGTTGTTGTTTCAGTGTTATTGTGGTGAGAACTTTCCAGCAAAATTTCTAAGTGTAATTCAGGAACGTGGTTATTTGCCTCAGCAGGTGTTCAATCTCAATGAAACAGGGTTGTTCTGGAAGCGTATGCCTGGTAGAACATGTCTATCGGTGCAAGAAAAGAGGTCCCCAGGCTACTCAAAGGAGAATTGCCTGTGGTATGGCAGTCAAATAAAAATGTATGAATTACCAGAGCTATGTTTGAGTCCTACTTTTGCAATGAACTACGTCGTGAATTGAAGGCTTATTGTGACAAGATAAATGTACCCTTCAAAATTCTTCTGCTTCTGGACAATGCACCAGGACATCCTCCAAGCATCACTGAAATTGATGAGAATATCAAAGTTATTTTTCTGCCACCAAACACAACATTCCTCATTCAACCAATGGATCAGGGTGTTATTGCAAGTTTCAAGAGTTATTATCTCCACAGAACATTTTTGCAGCTAGTTCAAGCTACATGTACTGACAGTGAAGATAAAATTTCAGTGAAAGAATTTTGGAAGAAATATGATATAAAAATGGCAATTGACAACATTGGAGAAGCATGGGCAGAAGTTAAGCAGTCCTGCATGGAGTTTGGAAGAAAATTTGGCCTGGAGTTTCTGATTCTAATGATTTTGATCCTGAAAGTGAGCTTGTCAACTCAAGAAATGATATAGTTAAAATGGCAAAATCTGTTAGATTTGAGGATGTAGATGAGACAAATGTGGATGAACTTCTCAAGTCCCACTTATCAGAGCTCACTAATGAAGATCTTCTGGAAATGGAAAACAACATGAACGATCGATACAAAATAAATAACGGAAAAAACTCACGTAGAAAGATTATTTAATAGTATAATTTTCGCCTGTGTGTCACAGGCATCTTCAGTACATTAAGCTCACTTCTTTCTCACTTCTCCTAAGGACAAGCTTCCACATCTTAATCATCCAGATGTCTACCAGATTCCGTGCTCTTGTGGATTATCTTATTTCGGACAAACGGGAAGATCTGCCTCTATTCGGCTAGAAGAACACCAATCTTATATTGAATACTTTAAACCTGAAAAGTCTGGACTTTCTGAACATGCCATCTTCACTAGACACAGAGTTCATTGGAGAAAGACAAGAGTTCTTCAAAAGTCAGTTTCTCATGGAACGCCTTTATAAAGAAACATGTGAAACTCTACTTCATTCTCCTAACTTAAACAGATCCGACGGCTTATGTCTATCCCCTTTATGGGAGATAGTACTTTACAAATCAGCTAATCTTTCCTAACTTTTTATTGTATTATTTTTATTTTTATTTATTTTTTTTTTTTTAAAGGAAAGTTATTGACCTTTTTAGTTATCTTACACCAGCTACTTAGGTGGCGCTTTTTGGAATTGTCACTTAGTGTTTAATTTTGAGCTTAATGTACTGAAGATGCCTGTGACACGCAGGCGAAAATTATACTATTAAATAATCTTTCTACGTGAGTTTCTTCCGTTATTTATTTTGTATCGATATGTCTACTCATGGTATACCTCTTTTAAAACTTAACATGAATGATGAAAGTCAGGAGGTCTTTGTTGCTGAGCCCATCAAACAGCTTTCAAAAAAACAAATGACTGAATTTTTTAAGCACATTGACAGTGCCATCAGAATAATTGAAGAAAATGATCATAATGAGACTAGAAGCGGCAAAGTTGTGAGAGAAATTCAGAATTCTTTGACTTGCTACAAAGAACTTTATGGAGAGAAGAAGAATGCTGCCTGTCAGCTGAGTCTCGACTATTTCATTAAAAAAGTTGAAGGTCATCAGCCTATCATCCCAGAGACTTCAAGAGAGTGATGATCCAGACTCGCCAGACCCAGTCCATTCATTATCCGATTGAAGACTGTCAGAAGTATGTAGTGTTTAGGTGTTTATGACATTGTATTAATTAAATTCATTCATCCAGCCAGGGCTGCCGAGAGAAATTTTTGGGCCCGTGACAAGTCTGTGGTCCGTGCCCCACTTAAAAAAATGCATCACTTTTGTTTAATAAAAAAAGTCAGCAGTTAAACTATTAGCACATTGTTTACTTGAAATTTCAATATCTTGGTGTTCTTCCATCTTCAAATATTTCAGTAGTAAATGAAATGCTTGTTTTTTGAATCTTCTTTTGCCTTCTCACGATCCCTTTTCTCCTTTCGTTTTTGATTTCCAGATTTATGATGATACATTTCTGTTGGTCGAACTTTTTTTATTAAAAATATAATTTTAATAATTAAAAAATCAAATTAATAAGAATACTTACTTTTATTTTTTAGAGCATGGCCTACACTATACAGTTGCACACTTTACAAACAATCACAAAACCTTCGTCTATCAAAATACTAACAAGAACGAAGCGTTCTGGCAGGGAACATTACTGTGAATGCAATTACTAGTTAGTGCTAGTGCAGCCGACTGCAACAACCTTGTGTGAATGCCTATTGACGTCATCACCTGCTATAACTACAGCAATCCGCGCTGAGAGAATCAGTGTCTTCCAGACACTCACGGTGAGCTAACGAGCATAGCCGCCTGTCTAAAACAAAACACAGTATCATTCTCAATATGCCATTATCCTTTATCATTGTTGTATTATTATGAGAATTAAAACTATGCATTATAAACACAGTTATGTGACACGTTGGGGTCCGACGGTCGGGCCCTTTTAGATGCTGGGCCCGTGATAAAAGTCTCAGATGTCGCCCCGCTTTTGTCATCAGCCCTGCATCCAGCCATTTATTCATTAAAATTTGTGTGTTTTGTTTATAAGTTTAAATAATTCATTTATTAAAATTTCTTTTGCTCACAAGCGTAGTTTTCATTTTTTTATCCTTCTGAAGAAACCCATATCCCTATCTCACCCATGCTAAATTCAACTCACTTTACATGATTATTTCATAGAACCAATTAATCGCATAAAGCAAGGGACACATACTATAAATTAAAGATACAATAAATTATATTCTTAGTTTCATCCTTTATCCAAGTGTAGGCAAACAAAGTTTGCACCTGAAGTAACTTCAGGACAGGGCAACTCATATATAGAAGCTGATGACTTCACATCACTTATCTTGGTATCCTATAATGTAAATCATACATCCTTACAGACATGTATAATGCTATGCATTATGGGAAGGGTCACTACCCAGACCAGTTTTGACTTTTATTGAGGTGAAAAAGTAAAAGGGGTGCTCATCATAGGCCTAGAATAGTTAGTATAAGGGTGCAAGAGAGCCTGATAATATTAGGAGATGGAAAAGACAGATAGCATGAGAGAGAGAGAAAAAAGACATCAGCTCTTTTGTATCATCACATAGTCAAAGGCTACCAGTTTTCCTTTTTCACCAATCTCATAGATAAACAACCAAAAGAACAATTGAAACTAAAGCACAAAGATGACTGATACCCGGGTGGTTAGCCTTATCTGAGTTAACCACCTTGAGTTGGCCTTCTCTGCCTGGGATTACTCTCCAGTCATCCTTGCAATTGGCTATAAGACCACATTGAATTAAGAGGATGCTCTGGATGATGCCCTGGCTGGCTGAGTGGTTAGCATATCCGCTCTCCAGTCAAAAGGCTGCACGTTCGAATCCTGCCGTGGGCATGGGTTTGTGGTTGTCTACGAAAAAACTAGTGGAGGTGGTGGTGGTGGTAGTGGTGGGCGGTAGATGGCATTGGTGTAGATGCTATAGGTGTGGTTCATTGTAGTTGGTGGATTAACTGGTGGAGGCAGAGAGTTGTAGAATAGGTGCCCTCCCTCAATGAGCCTTTGGACTCCCTGGAGGTGTCGCATAATAATAATAATAATAATAATAATAATAGCGGATGGCATCCCTTATCCACTCCACTAAAGACCAACCACTTCCCCTAGACCTAACTGCTGTATACCAGGTCCCTTGCAGCCGTAAATTGTCCTACTTTGGCCAAACAGGCAGGACAGCAAATATCAGAATCTCAGAACACAAGGATTACATCCGATTTCACCAGTAGAGCCACTCTGGGCTTGCAGACCACGCTCTGGATACTCGCCACAGAATAAGATGGAAGAAAGCCACAGTAATACACCGCAGCAAGTTCAAGTATGAAAGACTATTCATGGAATCTGCCTCGGCCCTTAGGAACATGCCAAACCTCAACAAATTTGGATGCATGAGACTGCCCCAAATTTGGGAAACTTTTATCAGAACTTCAGCCCAAAGGCCAAGAACTACCAATATAGCCCGCCAGGGGGCACCATCAGGACTTTAGGAAAACGTTAGCTTCCTAGCTTCAGTCTCATTTGCTGTTATTAGTACTTGTGTGCACGTGTCTTTGTAATAAGTTCCCAAGAAGATGGTAATGTGATGTTCGCCGAAATATCGGAAAGTATATATTAAAGTTTATTTAATTTATATTCCTAGTATACGCTGTCTATTCCTTAAATATTAGTTATCATGTTTAACCAGCGTATAAGCCTCTCAACAAGTCTTAGAGTTAAGCACAGAGTATTGTAGTAGTTAGGAACAATCTCAGCTTTTGGACCTTTATAATCATTTACTCCAAACAGGGGAAGATGAAAACCCAGGTAGTACAGGAGAAGGTCTGCACATGTGTGATTAGTCAGCAATATTTTATAAATTTTTGAAGCTATATTGCTTAAATAGAAGAATTTTAAGACCGGAAGCCCAAATCCTCCATGCTTCTTTGATAGTTGAAGAAACTTCTTTGTATCAGTTAGACCAAAAAAATTGCCAAGGCTTACTATATAATTGTTTTTCTTCAGTTTCTGTGATGTCTGTAATATTTATTATGCACTGAGCAGGAAAGATTATTGTTTTGAGTACTATGGCTTTAGAAGAAAAAGAAAGTAGCCCTATTTTACAGTCTTCTAAGGTTTTAAAGTTCTTGTATTTAAGTTGTTGACCTGGTAATACTGGGTAAGTGGAGAAGGGAATTCAAAGTATAATGAGGGTTTCTTTCTAATGGGTAAGTCCAAAAGGAATCCTCCAAGATCCCACTTTCCAAAAACTTTTAATTTTGTTCTTGTCTGCATCAGCAGTTAATCCACCTATCTTGCTGAATTTTTCCAAAATACCAAAAACAAAAAAATGAAGATATATATGGAATCATTATCCTTCAAAGTACCCACTACATCATCGGCATATTCTAATACCTTATTTTCCTTCATTGTTGAAGAACTGTTATTCCTCGCACAGCATTGGCAACTTCCTGTAAGAAAAGTTCAAGAACCAATGCAAAGAGCAGTGGACTAAGAGGGCAACCTTGCTTGACTCCTTTTCGAATTTTGACCTTGTCTGACAGGAACCTAGGAGACTGGTAGTTGAATTGGCATAGGCTCCTTTGATAATAGATAGCAGCTTTTTACCTACACCACTTTGCTGGAGGATATGGAACAGAAAGGGATGCCAGACATTATCAAATGCTTGAGTGAGGTCTACTGATAGCACTCTCATCAAATGCTTTTTTGTATTAACTAAGTGAATTAGATCACATAGCAGCAATAGATTAAATTCTATTGCTCGGCCTGGAACTCCATATACCCATGTGCTTTTAATTATGTATTTCATTCCCACTTTGAGCCTGCTGTTGATAATGCTGAAAAATATCTTGTAGTCAGTATTAGATAGAGAAATAGGTTTCCAGCTGCTGATTAAGGTGCGATCTCTATTAGGTTTTGGAATGAGGACAGTACGGCTTGCTACAAATTCACTTAGTATGTGTCCTGATGAGAGAAAAGAATTAAATAGTTCAACGTTACTGGATGGGAGAAGCAAATATGCTTCCCCTTTGTCTGGATAGGTGAACTGTTGGATGTGATAGTTTTGAGCTTTATGCTCTCCCTTTGTGGGCAATGTGATTAGTTGATTTCGGCTGGGAGCAGGATTGCTTTTGGTCTTTTGTGTTTGTTGGAGACTGTCTCATCCTACTCTGAGGCTTGTTTGATCAGTGGATTAAGATGGGTGATTGCTCTGGTGAAATATTTCTCTGCTAGATCATGTAGTGGGGGGGGGCAATGTATGGGATTTTGGTCTCTCGATGGATCTGGGTGTTTCTGACATACCATGGTGCATCCAAAATCATCTGTAGGCACTTATTTTGGATCCTCTGGAGTTTTAGGATATTAGACGGTGAGGTGTGTTTCCATGCTGGGGAGGCATACGTGATTACAGGACATATTACCACCTTGTATATTAGCAGTTTATTTTGTACTTGAAGTTTACTTCTGCGGTTGATCATAGGGTAAAGCTGTGCTATGGCTCTGGATGTCGTGCAGCAGATGAGTTTAATGTGACTGTTGAATCTAAGTTTTTTGTCCAGTTGAACTCCCAGATACTTGGTTTCTGTTTGCCATGGAATCTTTTTTCCATAAAGTTGGATGTCTTCATTAATGAAGACTTTTCTTCTGGAAAAAAGCATAGCTGAACTTTTCTGTGGATTGACCTGAATCCTCCAGTCCTAGAACCACTTTTCAAGAGAGGAGATGCTAACCTGGAGTCTTTTAACTGCTAGCTTGGGGCTGAGAGATCTGGTCAGTATTGACGTATCATTGGCATATAGGGCTGTGATGGTTGTTCTTGGGTTTTGTGGGATATCAGTCATATAGATAGAGAAGAGTAGTGGGGGGACAGAAGAGAGCCAGCATCTAAAGTTACCATAGCCTATAAAGAATGCCAGACAAGAAAATCCCCAGGACCTTATGATCTAAGGATAGAGCTTTACTGCGAGGCCTGGGATTTTATTCTTCCCATTCTAATTATATTATTTAATTTGGATCGATTTAATTTGGATTAATTGGATCGAGGGGAGGAGTGATTGCTTGAGTTAGTGTAGTAATTGACGAGTTAGTGAATGGACTATTCTGCTGAGCAGACTCAAGAACTACAATACCAAAGACTCTACAGCCTATGTTTTTATCAGCGCTCAGATATTTGATTCAAGTTTCCCAGGCCCTCTCCTGTTTCCTGCCCTGTGCCCGACAGTAGTCTTCCACCTCTCGAAGTAGATTTCAACTGTCGGTCTACACTTGGTGGAAGAAAGGGACAAGGCAGGTCCTGCACCAAACAACCCCCCCCCCCCCATCACCAACTACAAGACTTAACAATGAATGGAACAGACGTGGATAGCTTTAAAGACCTTCTACAGCATCTAAACAGAGATCAAGCACTAGAACTATTTAAATTAATGCTTAAAAAATTCGACATGGAATGCCCGGGTTTTCTAAACCTATACACACACAACCAGCTGAACCTGAAGGCATCTAGGACGAAGATGAAGAGATCACAGAAAGAAACAACATGACGCTCCCCCCACAGACAGACAGACAGACCTCACAGAAGAACACACAAGCAAAAGACGCAGAACCACGAACAACCACATGGAAGATGACACACCCTCAAAAACATGCTGGGAAAAAAGGAAAAGGTCCCCCCCCGATAATCCTCTGAGAAAAAGAAAAATGGACCACAGTTGCACGAAACCTGAGAGAACACAACACTGACTATTCCAGAATACCCCCAGAACCACTGAGAAAGAGAGCATCAGCAGGCAAGGCCACTGCTGCCAAAAGTTTGGCCATGCCAAAAAACTATGCAAAGCTGAGTACAGATGCATTAAATGTGGTGAAAAGCACCAAACCATCACCTGCTCCAAACCAAGAACTACACCAGCCAGATGTGCCAACTGGCTGGTGTGGTTCCCATCCCACCAACTACAAAGGATGCATACATCATCCTAAAAACCGTGGGACGGCAAGACCACCCCAGGCACCTGCTCCCATTACCACTCAAAGATCACAGATTGAGAATGATAAAATCACAAATCAAAGAAATGTAAGCCAAACAAATCAGGAAAGATCATACCCCCCCCCCACACACACACCAAAACTTATGCAGAAGCAGCTCGCCCTAAGAATGCAGCACATACCTCCCAAACAATCCCCAACATAATGTTAATTCTGACCGTCTCACTAGCCACCATGCTGAACCCATCGCAATCCTCTACGAAGAGATTCCTGCAAGGGACCCACTCCATACTAGCAGCCCTAGACAATGAACAAAACTAAAATACAACCATGTATTTTAGTTTTGTTCCTGATAGCCGCCTGGAATGCCAGTGGCCTCACCAACAAGACGCTAGAGCTACAAGAGTTCGCACACAGATGAAACCCCGACATCATGCTAATCAGTGAGACTCACCTGAAACCTGCCGATAATCCACAAGTAAGAGGATACACCATGTACCGAACGAACAGACTGGGTGCCAGAGGGGGGGGGAGGCACAGTCATCTACATCAAACCCTACCTCAGCTACAATACTATACCCAACCCACAAACCACCAACCTGGAAATTACAGGAGTAGAAGTGCACACCAAGAGTGCAGGAAGTCTGAAGATATATGCAGCGTACAACCCACCCAGCAAACCCCTATTAATATCTGATCTGGACTCCATCCTCGGCTCTACTGACTCCATTATTCTGGCAGGGGGATCTGAATGCTAAGCACACTGCCTGGTTCAGCTCCACACTCTAAACAACTACACAGCAGCCAATTCAGCCTTAGTTTCAGGACCTGTCGAGCCTACCCATCACAGCCCTATTAGCAGATCGGACGTATTAGACATTGTTGTTTTAAAAAATATCAAATATCAGTATCAGCTGGAAACCGGTAAATGAATTGTCTTCAGACCATAATTCTATAATACTCAAACTAGGCACACTAGATCAATTCACTCCCCCCCCCCCTGCATTCATTCATAGCATGGGACCAACTAGTCAAAGTCCTCCCAGAGCATATGGCCCAGTACCTATCATACACAAAAAGGAGGAGTCAGATATTGCAGTAAAAAGCCTAACAGACCAAATCAAGAAGGCAATGGCATCAGTCACCAGAACTACACACATCCATTCAACCAGCAGAATCCCAGAGGAGATTACAAACATTAGGACAACAAATAAAGCCAGGAAGAGGTACCATAATACTAGGGCCCCACAAGATAAAACGATCCTAAACAACCTAAACAGAAAAGTAAGAGACGCACTACAAAAACATAGAAACCAGGAGTGGGAAAAGAAGCTAACATCTCTAAACCCAGCGCTGATCATACTATATGGAAATTCTTAAAGATCCTCCGTAGAAAAAAATCAATCCCCCTTATCCCCCATGCAGACCAAGCAAGGAATAATACACTTGGATAGAGATAAAGCTGAGGCTCTGGCTGACAGCCTGGAGGAGCAGTGCAGACCTGCATATGTAAACCTGAATATTAGTCACATATATAATATTCATAGTCAAGTCAGGCATACTCTAAGGCAAAGAGAGAACTACCCAGACTACATCATCCCTACCAACCCCAACAGAAATACATAACATCATCAAGCACTTAAACTCAAAAAAAAAAGCTCCAGGACCAGACGAAATCACCAACAAAATCTTAAAGATTCTTCCCAGAAAGGCCATAGTTCATATAGTCAATATAACAAATGCAGTAATCAGACTACAACACTTTCCCATAGCTTGGAAAATAGCTTTGAAATAATCTGCAACTCCTCCAGAGTTACAGGCCCATCAGTCTACTATCCAGCCTCGGCAAAATCGCAAAGAAAGTAATCCTCTCTAGACTACAAGATGCAACAGAGAAACTTAAAATCATCCCCAATGAACAATTTGTTTTCCGAAAGGAGCACAGCACTACTCAACAAATACACTGCCTAGTAGAACACATCACACTCGGCTTTAACTGGAACCAGCACACTTCAGCCATATTCTTGGATCTAGCAAAGGCATTGGACAAAGTCTGGCACCAGGACTTACTCTACAAGCTTATAATAGTCAATATACCCATAAATATCATAAGGCTGATCAAATCTTATCTCTCAGACAGATACATGCAGATAAAAATCGATGGAATTGTATCATCCAGACGAAAAATCCTGGCAGGGCATGCTCAAAGTACTGTGTGTGACATTTGGAAAAAATATTGTTTGACTAGTAGTGTAAAAATTATGCCTCTAAGACATCCATGTTCCACCTTATACAGACAGGACAGGACAGAAAACTGGCTGAATTTGTAAATACCATGAGCCAAACAATTTAATGCTGCATCGTTGAACATAAAGGAGTGAGGTAAGTGACCACACAGTATGAAATTGGCTGAATGGTCAAAAATTTCACTTTTGTAAAGCTAAAATGAAACCTTTTTTTTTGCAAAGTAACACAAAACTGTGCATTTCCAGTGGTGCAAAAATCATGTAAATTGAGAATTTGATGACTGGAAAAAAGTCATATTTAGTGACGAATCTCGAATTTGCCTTGGAACCAGTGATAATAACAATACTTTGTATGGAGAAGAGTTGGTGAAACGTTCTTTGATGAGAAGATTAATACCAAAGCTAAATTTCCACTCTCATTTACCATTTTGGATTGCATGACATCACAAGGTGTTGTAAACTATTGTGTTACACACAGTCAACTCCAAAGTCTACGAAGAAATTTTAGGGCATTTGTTGGTTCCTAGCATCAAAGAATGATTCCAGGATTCCAATGACTTAATTTTTCAGGATGAAAATGCATCTTGTTGCCACAGCATATGAATCAAGAACTATCCGTGAAACAATGAAAACACTCCAATTAAAACTATGATCGGCCTTCGAATAGCCCAGACCTTAATCCGATCGAAAATGTTTGGAATATTTTAAAGCAAAAAATGAAGCACCACAAATGTCATGGTTTTAACCTTTATTGAGGTCTCATCATCTTACACTTGGATAAAGGATTAAATCAAGAATATAATTTATTGGCATTTTTCATTTATAGTATAACCAAGTGAAAAATTTCCAACATCTATCTCTAATCCAGAGTATTTTAGTAATAAGGTGCAACATCTTTTGGCTACTTGTATATGGAAATATGACTTCTGCATTACTTTGACCTTAGTATCACTTCTGGGTCTGGCTCCCACTGATGACATCTCAGTTTTCAGCAAGTACTTTGGTTTTCTTTCATTTGTTTTTCACTTTGATTTTATTTTACTGCTGCTTAGTTGTGGTTTTACCCCGCACTCGCACTGGGTTTTTTAAAGTAAATATTAAGATTGCTGGTAGTGCAGTTAATATCTGTATTACTAGTTGGCTGAGTGGTTAGCATATCTGCTCTCCAGCCAAAATGCTGCGGATTCGAATCCCACTGTGGGCATGGATGTTTGTGATTATCTGTGAAAATACTAGTGGTGGTGGGGCAGTAGATGGTGTTGGTGTAGTTGTGGTTAGTTGGTGGGTTGAGTGGTGGAGACAGAGTTGTAGAGTAGGTGCTCTCCCTTCAATGAGTCTTTGGACTCCCTGGAGATGTCATGTAATAATAATAATTATGGGATTACTTTTAGCAGTATCACAGCTGCCATTTTATAGTAGCTCAAATGGAGCATTTGCTGGTGGTATAGAATTATTTCTTTATCATGACTGAAAGTTTTATTTTATTTTTTTTCTCACTTACAATCAAATGGACGGTTAGCCTAGTGGCTGTGTGCTTCACAACCATATGGTTGTGAAGCACACAGCCACTAGGCTAATCCCACGCTAATTCCACCTTATGTAGGGCTGACCACCTTATCCTGTGAATGGCTTGAGGTCCGATGATTAATAAACCCTCGACACTGCAAAGTAAAAGAGAGTAAAAAGAAGATGAGATGAGATGAGACAATCAAACGCACAGGTTTAGTATTTCTCCCCAACTGAGATAATGGTACCAATTACTCCAAGAGTGTGAACTCTAGGAATTGATATTCCAGAATGTGAAGAAGCAAGATGGGTGACTAAGGTTTTAAAAGAGATAGTTGGTGCTAATAAGATTTATTCTTTCTCCCCATATGGAGGAGGGAAATATTTAATTGTCAAAAGACAATTCTCGAAATGAGTTAAGATTAGTAACATACGAAAGGGTTTATCAGGTGAATATCCAAAGTGGTTTTCTGGTGATGTCACCTTCACAATGGATATGAAGATGACATACCAAATTTTGTCAACATCGGTACAACCCAAGTTATGGTAAACTATCCTGGAGTACAAAGGCAGTGACTGCATTGTGATTCATATGATCACTTGGGTGGTAACTGTCCCAAATCTAAATGTTTCAATTGCATTGTGATCAGACATATTGCCAATCAGTATCTTAAACCCTATCAGAAATGCGAAAGGTCTGAACACTGCTTTAACCTCTGTCCTTTCAGAACTTTCGCTGAAAGAGTGTGAGCATCATTAGAGTCAATTAGAACACTATATATATTAGAGGCATGAAGAAGAGCTCCCAAATCTTCCAATTCAGTATAGTAAAGATGGTGCTTTTAAACAAACTACACTTGGTAAAATTACAAAAAATGCATGACCAAATCAGCTTCAAAATTCCAGAACTTCAAGAGCCACTTTCCCAGTCAAATATGGATGGAACCACATCAGTTGAAATGACCAATAATGAACCTAGTATAACTGAGCAGATACAAGATGAAATGCAAACACATGAAACTGTTCTACAAGGAGAAACTAGAGAAGAAACAGAAAAGCAAGTAAGACAACTGAAAGAACTTAATATGCAAACAAGATAATCAAAAAAGTAAAGATGAATTAATAAAAAAAAAATTGAGCATAAACTCTTCAGACTCAGAAGAGTTTATGGACTATGAAGAACCATCTATGCTAATAAAGGGAAAGCAAGAGATACAATGAAAGAAAATATAATAAAGATGTTGGAAGTTTTTTCCCACTTGGTTAGACTATAACAAATTTAGTTTAATTCTTTATCCAAGTGTAAGCAAACAAAGTTTGTGCTTGAAGTATCTTCAGGACTGAAGCAACTCGTGGTAAAGGTGGACCAAGCTCTCATCACTACTTGTCTTAGTATCTCCCATAATGCAAAGCACATCTCCTTGCAGACATGTATAATGCTATGCATTAAGGGAAGGGCCACTACCCAGACTGGTTTCGACCTTTATTGAATATTCAAGTACAGGTCAAACTCCAAAAACTCAGCATTATTCCCCTCAGTAACAGGCTCACCCTTCCACTGAGAAGAACTCTCAGCGTTGGCTCTACCCTGTGATAGGCTCACCCCACCACCGAGCAGAGCCACTCATATGTCATCTGAGGGGCAACAGCCGTGTCTCAGTTAACTTCATGGGCTACAGCATTGCCATTCATTACCCAAGCTTCCAACTGGTTTTGACCTTTATTGAGGTCTCACCAGTGGGAGACAGACCCAGAGGTGGTGATACTAAGGTGGAAGCAATGGAGAAGTCATATTTACCAAATGAGTTGCCAAAAGGTGTCACAACCTTATTATTAAATTACTCTGGATTTAGAGAAAGATGATGGAAGTTTTTTATTCCACTTGGTTAGACTATAATAAATTTAGTTTAATCTTTTATCCAAGTGTAAGCAAAGTTTGCACCTGAAGTATCTTCAGGAGTGGGGGAACTCGTGGTAAAGGTGGACCAAGCTCTCATCACTACTTGTCTTAATATCTCCCATAATGCAAAGCACATCTCCTTGTGGAGTTGTATAATGCTTTCACTATTTGCTTTGCTTACACTTGGATAAAGGATTAAACTAAATTTATTATAGTCTAACCAAGGGAAAAAAAAAAAACTTCCCACATCTTTCTCTAAATCCAGAGTAATTTAATAAGGTGAGACACCTTTTGGCAACTCGTGTAGGTAAATATGACTTCTCCATTGCTTCCACTTTAGTATCACCACCTCTGGGTCTGACTCCCACTGACAAGACCTCAATATAGGTCGAAACTGGTCTGGGTAGTGGCTCTTCCCCTAATGCATAGCATTATACATGTCCACAAAGAGATGTGCTTTGCATTATGCGAGATACTAAGACAAGTAGTTACGAGAGCTTGGACTATCTTTACCAAGAGTTGCCTCAGTCCTGAAGATACTTCAGGTGCAAACTTTGTTTGCATTTGCACTTGGATAAAGGATTAAGCTAAATTTATTATCAAAATTTAATAAACTTTACTGATTTAAAGTTTTCTCAGTAAGATTATCATCTACATGAAAAGAAAATAACTAGCTTCCAAATCAAGAACGACAGGCATGAAATTGAAGTAATGGAGTAACTGTAAAAAAACTGGAAAAACAGTTCTCAAGAAACAGGCTGCACAATTGCTCCTTCACAGATTGAAGACTTCATCAGGTTCATTCAATATTTAGAAGTTAATCATAGCATCTCCTTTCTGCATTGCCTCAATAAATGAATGAGGTTTCAACAGGCAAATTAAACAAGAAACCATATGGAAACTTATGCTATGCCATAATATCAGATTTTTGTTTCTCCAAGAAGCATACTTCTGCAGATATAAAGATATAAAAACTTTAACAGATAGATATCCTTCTTACTTATTGGAGCTTTGGAAAATTTAACAGGGCTGGAGTAGGAGATCTTATTCTTCCCCCCCCCCCCCCCCACACACACACCCAGGGTCATTCTGTAATATCCAAAGGAAGAAAGAAGAAAGAAGAAAAAATGCAGAAGAAAGAATCTTGACAATAGACTGGATATACTGTGGATGTGTAATAAGGTTTATAAAAGTTTATGCTCCATCCAAAGGAACAGGTAGACGAAATTTCTTCCAGAAATTGGAGCCATATTTATATGGTGTTCACTACGTCATAGCAACTAGAGACTGAATTGTATTGAAAACCCCACATTAGACAAAATAGGAGGATACCCTAGGAATGAAAAAGTGGGATATGCACAGTTAAAAACATGTCTCGACAATGCTCAACTAGCAGACACATGAAGGATTTGCAATCCTAATCTCCAGGCTTAAACATATATAAATCAAGGTATTGGTAATCGTCTTGATCAAATTAAAATCTCTTCTTCCTTTGTAAACAGGATAATTCAGATAAAACATTTTGACATCAACATGTCACCGGATACGCTAACCACTCTCCAGCCAAAAGGCTGCAGGTTCGAATCCCACCGTGGGCATGGATGTTTGTGATTGTCTGTGGAAAATACCAGCGGTGGTGTAATTGCAGTCGTTTGTTGGACTCTGAGTGGTGGAGACTGAGTTGTAGAGTAGGGGCAACCTCCCTCGAGGAGTCTTTGGAGGTGACAATTAATAAATAATAATAATAATCCAGTTCTACTTAAGTTCCACTGCATGGAACAAGTAAAGATCAGTTCTGGACCATGGCGACTTACATCAAATTTTCTGTTGATCTTTCCAATCAAATTCTAGACCCTCTGTTCAAATTGGAATAATGTTACCTGGAATTAGGATATCTGGTTAAAATTCAAACAAACAGTAAAACAGAATATGATGGAATGGAAAAAGGAACAGGCTTTCTTCAAAAGCAAAATGTTGAAAGACCTGTATAAAGAGAGAAGCTGGTTTGTAACAAACCAGCGCAATGATATAGAATGTAGCAACGTTATTAGAAACATTAACCATAGAGATAGAAGTGGAAAGGCAGAAACAAAGAAGAAATTTTAAGATAAGAATACAGCAGCACTCAGCAGATAGCTGCTGAGTACTTCAGCTGCATTCTTCAACAGAAATTCACTAAATTCTGCAAAGAAAGGATTATCACTCAAATCTGCATTGATGGTGAAGACATGTCCACCACCCAAGATATTCACGACTCCTTTCAAAAACACTACAAAAATCTGTTTGAAGACAATAATTCTGTTAGAAATTACAACTCTTGAAACATCAATGACTTTCCTCTTCGAGACATTCCATCTTTCAGATATTTAATCATTCAGTTTTTTTAAATTGCTCAAAAGTTCTTTCAGAGGAGTCATCCTTTAACACTGTAGATAAAATTCAGATTTCACAACCATGATTTCATTACTGTTCTCTTATTTATAAACGTTTTCTCTATACTTTACACATATGCAAACATTTGTAGATTTGCATTTTGGGGAATCACGTTTGTTTTCTCAGTGATCGCTTACTTTTCCCAACTGTCTGCTTGATCGGATACTTTTTTCTAACATAGATAATTTATTTTCTTTAAATTAACCTGTAAATTTGAATCATACATAAAATTTTATTTTCTTTTTTATACTTTACAGTGAGCTATTTTATTTCTTGCATGCTAAAACATTTGTATGTTAAACTTTCCAAGAAATATATGGTGTATATTGCAGTTGGCATAGTGATAACAACATTGATGGATGCTTTTTTCCTGGGGGTTGTATTTTGGTCAATCGCCTCTTGGCCCTCTCCAACATCTCGTTATCCCTTTGAAAACCAGGTAACCAAATCTGTGTACAGTAGTCCATATGTGGCCTAATCAGAGTCTTATACAATGGAACCATAATCTTCTTGCTTCTACAAGTCACTGTTCTCAGCATCATTCCCAGAATTTGTTAATGTTGTCATCACAGATTTGGCAATATGTCGTCTAAATTTCATATCCTTACTACCATCCTTCCAAGATCTCATATTTCCCTCCGCCTCCAACAATATATCCCCACCAGGAGTAAATTCTATATCTCATCTTTGTTTTCTAATTTTTAAAACCTTACATTTTGCAACATGTGACGGCTGAACTGGATAAGGGTAATGGGTTTACAGTAATACTACTGGACCTTGCCAAGGCTTTTGATAGAATACCACATAGAACCCTAATCAGTAAACTGGAGCAGATGGGGATAGATATAGGGTTGGTGAGATGGAATAGGAGGGTGGGTGAAGGAGAGATACCAAAGAGTGGTTTATTCAGGAGTGGAGTCTAAAAGACGGCTTGTGACTAGTGGAGTGCCACAGGCCTCTGTTCTTGGACCACTGCTTTTCAATTTGTTCATCAATGATATAGGAAAGGATTTGAGAGGAAGTGTTCACTTGTTTGCTGATGATGCAAAGTTGGGTAGAGCAATTATGAGTGCACAGGATGTCAAAATTTTACAGAATGATTTGGATAGTTTGGAGGACTGGGCTAGGAAAAATGGATGTCAATTTAATGTGCCAAAGTGTAAGGTTATGCACTTTGGGGTGAAAAGAATAGCAGCAGAGTATCACATTGGTGGAACCGTACTCCAGGAGATTGATGAGGCTAGGGATTTGGGAGTGTTGGTGGATAGGAAATTGAAGTTTAGGGGGCACATTGCAAAAGGGACTAAATCAGCTCATCAAATCACTTGGCTTCTGAAAAATACTTTAACATGCAGAGACGAACAAGTTGTTGTTCCTCTGTATCGAGCCTTGATAAGACCCCATCTGGACTACTTTGCCCAGTTATGGGCACCAGGGTTTCTTCGTGATGGGGAGGAAGTGGAGAGGATCCAGAGACGAGTGACCAAGATGATAGCAGGTCTGTGGAATGAACCTTATGAGAATAGGTTGAAGATTTGTGGGTTGCAGAAATTGGTCAATAAGTGAAGGAGGGGTGATATGATTGAGACATTCAAATTACTGAAGGGTTTCTATAAGATTGATCCAGAAGATATTTTTGAAAATATGACTGGTGGTGGGAGGACTAGGGGCCATGAATGGAAGCTGGGCAAGAGCGTGGTTGACAAGAGTATTAGAGCTAGGTTTTTTACTTGGAGAGTAGTGAATGAGTGGAATAAGCTTCCAGAGTCTGTTGTGGGTGCTACGACCATGAATGAGTTCAAGGCAAGGTATGATAGATACTGTGTGAATGTCGAATAGTTGTTCTTGACATGATGTTATGGCCTCCCTCGATGAGTCTGTTGACTCCTTGGAGTTGCCCAGAACAATAATAATAATAACATTGAACTGGTATTCCCACTCTCATGCCCATTCACTCAGTCTATTCAAGGCTTCTTGTAAGAAGGCCCCAACATCTGCTCTACTTCTCATAGTTCATTCCAACTTTGCGTTATCTGCAAACAACTGAATATCTCCATTCAAATCTTTCCCAATATCATTAACATAAAAGTTAAACATCAATTGCCTTAACAGATCCCTGAGGCACACCACTAGTGACTTTCCTCTTCTACATATTGTTCCCCCCCATACACAACTTGTTGATACTTATCAGATGGCCAGTCTCCAATCTAAAGCACTAGCCTAATATCCAACCCCATCCACTCTAGTTTGATTATCAATTGTCATGCAGTAATCTATCAAAAGACTTTTCAAAGTCAAAGTATACTACTGCATATCCAAAATCCTGCATCCAGTGCTGCTGTCACCTTATTGTAATAAGTAGTTGGTTACTAAAACATGACCTCTCTCTCTGTTTGAAGTTTTTTTACGGTTATTCTATAAATTAAAGATGTCAAGATAATTTTATTCTTAGTTTAATCCTTTATCCAAGTGTAAGAAAACAAAGTTTGTGTCTGAAGTAATTTCAGGACTGGGCAACTCATATATAGATGCTAATGACTTCACATCACTTGCCTTAGTATACCATAATGCAAAGCACATATCCTTACAGACATGTGTGATGCTGTGCATTATGGGAAGGGTCACTATCAACCTTGGTATCACTTCTGGGTCTGGCTCCCACTGATGAGACCTCAATAAAGGTTGAAACTAGTATGGGTAGTGACCCCTTCCCATAATGCATAGCTTCATACATGTCCGTAAGGATATGTGCTTTGCATTATGAGATACTAAGGCAAGTGAAGTGAATTCATTAGTCTAAAATTAGTAATAATTTCAGGTGTAAACTTTGTTTGCAAGTGAAGTGAATTCATTAGTCTAAAATTAGTAATAATTTCAGGTGTAAACTTTGTTTGCTTACACTTGGATACAGGATTAAACCAAGAATATAATTTCTTGGCATCTTTAATCTGTGACCTCTCGTTAGCAAATCCGTGATGTCCATCAAAAATATTGCCATCGTTGTCAACCCAATTCTGGATCCTGATTCTCACTAGTCTTTCCAACACTTTAACCCCAACACCTGACACACAGATTGGGCTATAATTTGATGCTTGAATTCTGTCACCTCCTTTATGAAGGAGTACAATCTTGTCTTCCTTCCACTCCTTTGGAACTTGACCCAATGTAGGACTCATATTAAAAATCAATCTCTTCAAAAACCAAGTCGCATAGCCTTATTAATATCAAGTTAATGTTTAATTTGCTTAATTCTCTCATATACTTCTTCCTCACTCACAGTCAGTCTCTCCTCCTCATCATCCACTAACTGCTCTCAAACTCTCCATGATGTCACATTGACAAGGTTGAAAGACATTTATGAACTGCTTATTATCTTCTGCAGCTGGAAAAGTGCAATGTGATATGGATGACGAGATGTAGTAATTGGCTTTAAAAAAATAAAGTCAATTACTACATCTCATCCATATCGCATTGTTGCTTTTATACCATAATGCACCTCATATTTTGTAAATAATCTAGCCTTCTTGCCACTGATGATGACCTTTAAATTTCAGGTTGAAATATTAGGCAATTAAAGTTTATTATGTCAATTGTTTCATCAACCTTTTGTGTACATGCAATTTATTTTACTGTTATAGCACAAGTATTTCTCAAACATTACCCATTTCTTATTCTACTGTTTATTTCAACAAGGTCTATTTTTTCTTTGTGTCAACTGCCTATGACTTGAAAAATTCTTCCAATTTTTTTGTAGTTGAACCTTCTGTGGGATTGTAGATTCATGTATGTTTAATTGTCTAATTCCACATTTTGATGTTTGCCCACATCATTCTACATGATACTGCCTGTGATTCAACAAGATAATCCCCATGTTTATTGTTGAATACTATAGTTACTCTTTCATTTCACTGATCATTATTGCCTGAATATAACATGATATCTTGGGGTTGTTATTTATAAGAACCTGCATTTTTTTTTCTTTGTTTCCTTCTCTTCTGTTTCATCTTATATTGAGGGTGCCTACCTACCTTGGATTCTGTGCATGTCAGGTTTTAGTTTGTTCCAGTAGCACTCCACCAGCATGAAATCCTATCATGTTGTATAATCATTTCTTTTTGGTTTAGGATTTGACTAAATCCAAAATTGCCATCCTATCCCCATTTGCTCTTTATTCAGGTAGGTACCTGCTAATGGGGTGGTTGGTTTTTCTACATTCCTTAAAAGGCCTTGTGCTGGTACTATCCTCCTCAGTTATTTAGCTTTGACCCTTAAGTGGCTCCTATGCATTGTTTTCCTTTAATAACAAGAAGTACAACCTGTGTCCAAATACAGTATTTTTAATTTTCTGTGTTTTTCCTGTTTTACTCTCCCTATAGTATTAGTAGTAAGTTAATCTTTTGTGTATAGCCACCTTGTAATCACTTCACATGGAAATCCTACAGAACTTCGATCTTCATATTAAATAATACTAATAATCTGATCACAGTTATATTTCTCTTAGGGAAAGAAAAAAAACAAAAGTCTTATCATATGTGTATATGCACACTGCTTAGTGACACTGACTGACAGATCAAAATGTTTATTTACTTTCTGTAAGATAACAAAGCTGAAATGAAGCATGGGGTAGCTTTTGTGCATTCATCGAAAAACCAAAAATATTTTTTTGAATTTTTCAGTGGAATACAGTCTAGGATATTAGAATGGGATTATTATTATTATTCCCATCTGGAGTTCCCCTCCCCTTCCTTGGATTACTGTTGCAGAAAATATGAACAAACCATACTCTTTTGTTTGCAAAAACAACAGAAGAACATGATCTTAGTCCTGTCAATTTGTATTTGTTTAAAGGTGCAACTAATATGTTCTCATGCGTGTGCAGTGCCCCAAAGGTTAGAATTATTTATTTTTATTTATTTATTTTTCTCTCATTGTGTAGGATTAAACAAATAAATGCCACATTCGTATATTCAGATACTCAATTTCATGAAGCTAACTATCACATCATCAGAAAATAATAGTTAAAAAAATAGGTAATGATATTTGAAAAAAAAAAAAAGACTAACAAAATAAAATATTTACATTATGACTTGTTTGTAGGTTTTTTTTATTTTATCTACCATTTTTTCTGGCTGATATGAAACTAGTTGAGTGTCTAAACACTTTTTACTATCCAGTTGTTCTATGTGGTTGAATACTGGCATTACAATTTCATCATGTCCTCATACCACAAAAGCTTTCACAATGAAACCTCTTTCATATTGCCTTTCTAAAATCATTTTGATATCAGAAAAAAAAAGTGAATTTTTATTTTTCAAAAAGTCTATAAATTTCTTATTTATAGATCCTGTAGAATCTGCATACTTCGCTCAACAAAATGAATAAAGAACTATTTCTGTTGAATAAGAGTAACAAGAGAACTTTGTAAGTTTAAAAATATCCCAAGCTCTTACAGCTTCATTTCATCAGATCATTTTCTTTCTATATCTCCTTTCAAACTGTTTATTTCTGAGTGTGCAGGCATCTTCATGGCTCATGTACACTTAAAAATAGGATTGACAACCATTAACTGCTGAAGGATTGCTCCTGGTTATTCTCATATTTGTCAACTCTGAGTTTATTCTTAATTGTTTATTTGGAGAATGCCCAGTGCTTTAGAAGATTAATTGATATAGCTGAGATATTGATAAATAAATTTATATAAGTTAAGTAAATTAGTAGATGTCATTTTGTAATCATAATGAATATGTACTCATTTTTGCAGGGTTTGAAAATCTTTTTCTTTACTGTTGGAGCTGTATATCTCATTTATTTATCATACTTAATTATCAGAGCGTATACAGAATTGAGATCAATGCCATATTTTGGTATGTTTTTAAATTTTTCTAAACTTATATATATTAATTCAAACTTCAATTTTTATATATCATGCAATAGAAGATAACATATAGTTACCTCTCACTACAGAAAACTTGTAAGGCTTGAGAGATTCAGTGGATAGTTGCTATGGTGAATTTTTTTAGAACAGCATTGTGCTCGTGTGGTTTTGACCAGGACTTTTTGGGAAGTTTGCTGTAGGAAGCAGCCATTATAATGGTGTTTACTATAGTGAGAGTCAACTAAATGAAAGTTGTATATAAATTTATTGAGGATTTTATATGCTTGACTGGTTGGCTAAGTGGTTAGCATAAACTACCATGCTATATGTTTGAATCCTGCCATTTGCATGGATGCTTCTCTTTGAGTGATAGATGAATTTTATTGCCTGATATGAGATATGTATTAAAAGTCTTATTGTCTTGAAAAAATTCCATTTGGTTTCTAGATTAGGATTTTCTGATTGTGTAAAAGAATAAATAAATAAATTAATTAAAGATACCAAGAAATTATATACTTGATTTAATCCTTTATCCAAGTGTAAGCAAATGAAATTTGCACCTGAAATATTTTCAGGACTGGGGCAACTCGTGGTAAAGGTGGTATGACTTCACATCACTTACCCTAGTATTCCATAATGAAAAGCACATCTCCTTGCGGACATGTATAATGCTATGCATTAAGGGAAGGATCACTAGCCAGACCAGTTTCGACCTTTATTGAGGTCTCATCAGTGGGAGCCAGACCCAGAGGTGATACTAAGGTTGAAGTAATGCAGAAGTGATATTTTTCGTATATGAGTTGCCAAAGGTGTCGCACCTTATTATTATAATCCTCTGGATTAAGAAAAATATGATTTCTGCATTACTTCATAAATTATTATCAAATACTGGATTAGAGACAGATGTTGAAAGTTTTTTCACTTAGTTGTACTATAAATTAAAGATGCCAAGTGTAATTAATCAATGTTTGTATGTGAAATTTCTTCATAACTGAATTACTTGTATATAGATGCCAATGAGTTCACATTAGTTGCCTTACTATCTCATAATGCAAAACACTACACGAAACCCTTGGATAAAGGATTAAACAAAGAAAATAATTTCTTGGCATCTTTAATTTAAAGTATAAATAATCAACTGAAAAAACTTTTAACATCTATCTGTAATCCAGAGTATTTTGATAATAAGGTGTGACACCTTTTGACTACTTGAAAATGATAATATATGACTTCCACATTACTTCAACCTTGTATCTCTTTTGGATCTGGCTTTCACTGATGAGAACCTTCTTGGGAGTAGAGAGGCTCTGCTTGGTGGGGAGCATTTGCCTATCACTGAGTGGAGCAGTCACTGAGTTTTTTTTTGTTTCCTGTGCTGAAGTGATTCAGGTCAGGAGTGTTGAGTTTTAGCAGTGATCCTTTGGGATCACAGAGTTTTTGGAGTGGTATCTCCACACTTTAACATACCTCAATAAAAGTTGAAACTGGTCTGGATAGTGGGCCTTCCCATAATGCATAGCATTATGGGAAGGCCCACTTATACACATCTGAAAGGGTGGGTGGATGCTTTGCATTATGGGATACTAAAGCAATTGATGTGAAGTCATTAGCCTCTATATACGAATAGCCCAGTTGTGAAGATACTTCACTTGTGCTTTAATTATTTTGTATTTTATTTTATTTTAAATTATATTCTTGGTTTTATCCTTTATCCAAGTGTAAGCAAACATTGTTTGCTTACACTTGGATAAAGGATAAAACCAAGAATATAATTTAAAATAAAATAAAATACAAAATAATTAAAGCACTAGTTATTCCCATTAGTACATGCTAATGTACTATAAGTATACAACCTTTTATAAGTGAACCCCCCCCCCCCACACACACACATGTGTGTGTGTGTTAAGGGCTTTGTCCTTGTTCAGCAACCCCATCTGGAGTACTAATATTTGGACTTACATGCTGGTTTAGATTATTACGTTTAATGGAATGAATAAAGTACAGAGGAACAATAAAATACAAATTGATTAGATCCTATATCACCAGGGATACAATCTCAATTGTAAAAGCACATACAAAAACACTCAAAACAATAAGTCAAAAAAAAAAAAATATATATATATATATAGAGAGAGAGAGAGAGAGAGAGAGACTAAAAGTCTTGTGAGGGGTACTCTCTGTGGATGCTGTTGGCTAGCCTTAGCTGTTAAGCAGAGTCTAAGAATTAGTTTCCCAAATCTTGGGAAGTTTAACCTAATCATGTTTATTAAAATTAGACAGGTTTGCTAATTTTAAGAAAAGTGTTTCAAGTTTATATTTGTTGCATTGAAGCATAGCATGATTTTTTTTTTTTATTCTGTGCAAGGTATCCATGGTTAACTAGACCAGATTGGCCATAGTTGTGGCAACAAGTGTATTTCTTGTATTCTTCTAGGTGGATGTTGACAGATCTCCCAGTTTGACCACATTAAAATAATTTGCAAGAACAAGGAACTTTGTAAATTCCTGGAACAGAGAGGGGAGGGAATGGATCCTTAGGAGAGTGGATAAGGGCAGCCAGTTTTAGATAAGGTTTGAAAGCAATACAGAGATTATATATATTTTTTAGAGTTCTAGCTATTTTTTCTGAAGTGCCCCAGATATAGGGAATAGTAATATAATTGCTGTAGTCTTTGTTGAGAGGGATGTGAGGAGACAAGAGGAAAAACAATTTGTTAATCATTTTAGCATTACGTCCATTGAACAGGGAGATCTGGTGAATAAAGGAGAGTTCAGCTGAAAGGCAAGCCTAGGTGGAACAAAGGTTGGAAGCTCTATTGACTAGGGGGGGCAATGTTGGGAAAGTTCATTTATGTATCTACCTGTGTAAATGTGTTCTCCATAAACTGAGAACAAAAGGTGTCATTGGGAAGATGCATGATTAGAGTATCTAGAAAAGACAGGCAATTATTATTTTCTTTTTTTATGGTGAACTGGACTCTTGGTTGCTGGCTGTTGAGGTGAAGGAGGCTAATGTGTCTGAGCCATGTGGCCAAATAGAGAACACATTATCAATATATCTTAGTCAGATAGAGGGTTTCAGAATAACAGTATCAAAGGTATGTTTTTCAAACTGTTTCATAAAGGAATTGGCTGGAGGGAGAGAGCCCATAGCTGTACTGTTTATCTGTTTATGTATGGTAGGTATCTTTCCAAGAGAAGTAGCCAGCATGGAATGGCAAAGAATCAAAGGGAAAAAAAAAAGAAAAAAGCACTATGCTCACAGTAACAAACATAAACTTGAAAGACTTTTCCTAGAATCAGCAGCAGATTTAGTCAACCAGCCTAACTTAATATATATGGTTGTGTTAAATTTCCCAAGATTTGGGAAACTTTAATTTCTTAAACTTTTTTAAATAACGAAACCTGTGGTGAGATCATAATTAAAAGAAACGCACGTATTAACCACAGTGAAAATTATTTAATTGTGAATATTTCATCCTAAGTATCTTAGGACATCATCAGTACAGTAGTTTAAACAATAATAGGAATAACATACAGTTAGGGCGCATGATTAGAATAGAATCTCATTAAACGTGTGTAACGTGTTACAGAAGTAAAAAAAAAAATTTAAAAAAACTAATAATAATTATTTTACACAATTTTGTATGACAATTTCCCATACTTTAGGAATAGTAAGAACGTCATTGCAGTTTAAATTTGATCTGTGTAGTAGGGCTTCAGAACTTTCTTTATATAAACGTTCATGTTTATATAAAGATCTATGTAAAAGTTTAGACATTTCCAAATGAATCCTATGGCTTGGATTTTCAATTCCGTGTTGAGAGAGGCCAGATTTCTGCGGTTTAAAAAGACGAATGTGGTCTTGATGTTCCGAGATGCGTTTCTGAACAGACCTACCTGTCTGTCCAAAGTAAGACAATTTGCATGAGCATGGAATCTCATAAATGCCAAGCAACATCAAAGGTGAGAGTTTGTCCTTAGGAGAAGATAACAAGTTGTAAATTTGGTTGATAGGTTTGTAAGTAGTGACAAAATTGTATTTCTTCATAATTTTAGAAAGACGTTCAGAGATGCCTTTGACGTAAGGTATGGGAATCCTATGGACTTCTTGTCTGGTTTGATGTGTGTGGGAAAGTGACTGATGATTTTTTGATTTGTTTTAGGATTATATCCATTTAGGATGGCTGTATTTTTGATTACTTCTAATTCTTGGTTTAGAGATTCTTCAGAGGAGCAGAATTTGTGTGCTCTGGAAACTAGTGATTTAATAATGTCAGAATTCTGAGATGTATGATGAGCGATGCAATGACGTTCTTACTATTCCTAAAGTATGGGAAATTGTCATACAAAATTGTGTAAAATAATTATTATTAGTTTTTTAAAAAAAATTTTTTTTTTACTTCTGTAACATGTTACGCACATTTAATGAGATTCTATTGTAATCATGCGCCCTGACTGTATGTTATTCCTATTATTGTTTAAACTACTGTACTGATGATGTCCTAAGATACTTAGGATGAAATATTTACAATTAAATAATTTTCACTGTGGTTGATACGTGTGTTTCTTTTAATTTAATTTCTTAAGTCTTCTGCCCAACAGTTAAAGCTAGCCAACAGCAGCACCCATAGATCCCCTCATATGACTTTAGGCTTTTAGTCTAGTTTATTAGACACACATATTATGTCACAAGTGCCATTAAAAACTAGGCTTGTAGTTTATTTTTCGCAAATTGCTTTGAGCATATATATATGTGCACTTCTACAATTTTGAGATTGTATCCTGACAATGTTTCTGTGACAAAGACAAAATTTGTATTTTATTGTGCCTTTGTGCTGTATCCATTCCATTAAACCTAATAATGAGTTTAAACCAGCACATAAGTCTAAACACCAGATTGATACTTCCTGGGGTAGGCATATCACATAATGCATGAAGTAAGCAAAACAATGTTTTGCTTACTTGGAGAAATATATGACTTCTGCATTACTTCCACCTTGTCTTTTGGGTCTGGCTCCCACTAATGAGATCTCAATAAAGGTCAAAACCGGTTTGGGTGGTGCCTCTTCCCATAATGCATAACGTTATACATGTCCTTAAGGATATGTACATTGCATTATGGGATACTAAAGTGATTGATGAGAAGTCATTAGCCACTGTATACAAGTAGCCCTGTCATGAAGTGACTTCATGCACAAACTTTGTTTGCTTACACTTGAATAAAGGATGAAACCAAAAATATAATTTCTTGGTATCTTTAATTTATAGTATAACCAAGTGAAAAACTTTTGACATCTATCTCTAAACAGACTATTTTAGTAATAAGGCGTGACACGTTTTGACTACTTGTATATGGAAATATGACTTCTGCTTTACTTCAACCTTGGTATCACTTCAGGGTGTGGCTCCCACTGATGAGGCCTAAAATGCTTTGTTTCATAACTTATTGATGTTTCAAGGATACCCTAACAGGTGGAATCTTGCTTGGAGAATTGCATGTGGCCACCTTCCAGTCAATACCATCAAATGGAGGTAGTTTAACATCGGAGATTCAATCTGTGACATCTGTTACTGATTGGAAACAGTAGAACATGCATTCTACATCTGCCCTCTTGTCCTGCATATTTGGAACATTATACGTAATGTGTTGGGCATTCCATTACTTACAACAGAACAGGATATTTTTTTTTGTAGTATCCACCATCTGTCAGCAATGGGAAGAGAATAATTGATTTTTATAATTAATGAATTAAAATACCACGTATTGAAGATTAGAAATAAATAAATTTGAAAATCAGCAATGTGACATCCAAATGCTTTATAATATTTTACTGTGGAAATTTTATTGTTCAGTCAGACTATTTTTGTATTTAGGAAGAAGCATTCTAGGAGATATTAAATTTTTGACTAGATGGTGCAGACCACCCGCTCTTCTTCTTCTTCTGCAGCTTCTCCCACTGAAGTGGGATCACTGTTGATAATGAGTCTCCTCCACACCTTCCTGTCTTGGGCTGTCACCACATCCAAGTTCTTCATCCTCAAGTCCTCTTCTACGAGCTCCCTCCATCTCTTCTTTGGCCGCCCACGCTTCCGCCTTCCTTGCACATCCATCTGCATGACCCTTTTTCCCACATATTCGTCCTCCCTCCTCATCACATGACCAAACCATCTCAACCTTGCCTCCTGTATTTTTGCTCCTAAGTTCGTAACTTTCACTGTTCCCCTGACATAGTCATTTCTCAGACGATCCTTTCTGGTCACACCGCACATCCACCTAAGCATTCCCATCTCTGCTACTTCCATCTTGATGATGTTATTTTTCCTCAGGGCCACAGTTTCCATAGCATATGTCATAGCTGGCCTCGCTACTGTCCTGTAGATTTTGCCTTTCAGATTGATCGGTACCCTCTTATCGCATAACGCTCCAGCCATCTCCCTCCAGTTCCTCCAGCCCGCTTGTATCCTGCATCCCTTCCTTCTCAGCTCCTCCATCTTCTTCCACTGTTGAACCTAAGTATCTAAAGTCTCTCACCTTCCTGATGACATTTCCTTCCAGCTCCAGATCTGTCTCCTGTCTGCCGCCCACTGTGCAACACATATACTCTGTCTTACTTCTGCTTAGTCTCATACCTCTCTCTTCCAGTACTTTTCTTCATCTTTCCAGTTTAGTTACCGCTTCTTCTCTTGAATCTGCACACAGCAAGATGTCATCTGCATACAACATTGCCCAAGGCCCATCTTCTCTCACCTCCTCTGTTACCACCTCCATCACAATATTAAACAGAAACGGACTTAATGCTGACTTGATGCAAGCCAACAGTTACTTGAAAACTGTCTGTCCCAGACAGGTCCGAACACTTGTCTTCACATTTCTGTACGTTTCCCGCACCAACCTGACATATTTCTCCGGAACCTTCTCCCTCAGACACCTCCAGACTTCTTGCCTTGGCACTCTATCGTATGCTTTCTCCAGATCAATAAATGCCAGATGTAGCTCCCTTTGTTTCTCTCGATACTTTTCCATCATCTGCTGTAACCCAAAGATAGCATCTGTTGTTGATCTACCAGGCATGAAGCCAAATTATTCCTTTGTAATCTCCACCTCCTTCCTCAATCTTCCATCAAGAAGCCTTTCTAGGATTTTCATTTTGGGACATCAACTTTATTCCTCTGTAATTTTTACAGTCTTGTGCATCCCCTTTACCCTTATAGATGGGAACAAGAGTACTCTCCCTCCATTCCTCGACTATATTTTCCTGTTGGCAAACTTTCATGAACAGGTCCCACAGCAGGTCAATTCCCTCTTCCCCCAGTGCCTTCCATGCCTCCACTGGAATTCTGTCGGGTCCCACTGATTTTCCATTCCTCATCCTCTTTATGGCCTCTGTCACTTCCACTCTACTGATGCCCATCTTCTCTGTGAGTCCTTGCATTTTCCTCATTCAGAAGTCCCTCAAAGTATGTTTTCCATCTGTTTCTTATGTCCACATCTCTCCATAATACTCTTTGATCTGCCTCACATGTAAGATGTCCTTTGCTGCTTTATTTCTACATTTTGCTAGTTGGTAAATTTTTCTCTGTCCTTCCTTTGTTTCTAATTGATCATACAGATCTTGATATGCCATGGCCTTTGCCTGTACCACAACTCTCTTGGCTTCTTGCTTTCTCTCTCTCTCTCTGTACACCTCTCTGTCCTCTTCCACTCTTGACTCATCCCACTTCTACTTTGCCTTCCTCTTAGCTGTCACTGCCACTTGTACATTATTATTCCACCACCAACCCTCCTTCTGCTCGTTATGCAATATTCACCATGGGGAGATAAAATTCTGTCTATTCTTGCTTCTTCTTCTTCTTCTTGAGTATTCTACAAATGAGCAGGTTCTTCTTTTAGTAGCAGAAACTTTCCTTCCACTTTCCTTTTCTTTCAAGTTTGTGTACCTATCTCCATTCAGCATGCCATCTAGCATTGTTTTCCTCTGGGTCTTTTTCCGTCTATTTTTCCTTCGATGGCATCTATGATGATTCTATTCCCTCTCAGAATATGTCCAATCCAGTTTCCCTTGCTTCTTTTTATCCTCTTTAACAGACTTCTTTCTTCTTCTACTCTTTTCAAGACCTCTTCATTAGTTATTTTATCTGTCCATTTGATTTTTTTCCATCCTTCTCCAAATTCACATCTCAAAGCTTTCCAAAATCTTAATTTCTTCTTTCTTCAATGTCCAAGTTTCAGCTGCATAGAGGGCAACACTCTACACATAACATTTTATTAGTCTTTTCTTTAGCTTTCTATCCATTTTACTTCTGAATAAATTCCATTTTCTATTAAAGGCATCTCTTCCCATCGCTATTCTTGCTTTTAATAAATTTAGTTTAATCCTTTATCCAAGTGTGAGCAAACAAAGTTTGTGCCTGAAAGTATCTTCAGGACTGGGGTAAGGTGGTACAACACCAGGGAAACTCCTTGCAAAGGTGGAGCAAGCTACCAACACTCCTATCTCAGTATCACTATATGGCCCTTCCCTTAATGCATAACATTAGACGTATCTGCAAGGAAATGTGTTTTGCATTATGGGAGATACTGAGATAGGATTGTTGGTAGCTTGCTCCACCTTTGCAAAGAGTTGCCCTGATGTTGTACCACCTTACCCCAGTCCTGAAGATACTTTCAGGTGCAAACTTTGTTTGCTCACACTTGGATAAAGGATTAAACTAAATTTATTATACTCTAACCAAGTGAAAAATAAACTTTCAACAATATTCTTGCTTTTATGTCACTTTTACATCTTCCATCACTACTAATAACACTTCCTAGATATTTAAATGTCTTTACTTGATTCAATTTTTCCCCATTTATTCTGATATCCATATTTGCCTCTTTCCTTGCTATTTTATTACCTTTGTTTTTCTGATGTTAATTTTCATTCCATAATTCATACAGGATTCCAGTAATCTGTTCAACAGATGTTGTAGTCCTGTTTCAGTATTTGATAGTAATGCCTTGTCATCTGTGTATTTTATTGCAAATATCTGTGTACCTCCAATCTTTATTCCTTCTTCCGAATTCTCCAGTGCTTCTTTTAACATTGCTTCAGAATACATGTTAAACAAAATTGGTGACAGAGAACAGCCTTGTCTTACTCCTCGTCCAATGATACCTGGTTCTGTTATACCATATATGTCTCTCACCATGGCAGTTTGTCCCATATATAGTGAAATAATTAGCCTTCTGTCTTTCCAATCTATGCCAATCTTTTCCATTACTTCCACCATCTTATCCCATTTTACAAAGTCAAAAGCTTTTTCAAAATCTATATAACAGATATTAACTTCTTTATTCACTTCCAGACTTCTTTCACTTGCTATTCTTAACAGTCCAATTACATCTCTTGTTCCCCTACTGTTCCTGAAACCAAACTGATCTTCTCCAAGAAATTCTTCCACTATAGATGCAATTCTTCATGTTAGGATTCTCATAAGTATTTCTGATGTAGGAAATGAGGCTTATTGTTCTAAAATCCTTGCAGTTCACTGCATTACTTTTCTTTGGTATAGGTATAAATATTAAGGTCATAAAATCTTTTGGTAATTCTCCTTTGTTATAAATTAAATTTATTATTTTGGTTATTTCTTCATTTCCTTTCTTCTGAAGTTGTTTCAGGAATTCTGCAGGCATTTCATCTATTCTTTATGCTTTTCCACATTTTAGTTCTTTAATGGCCATTTCTACTTCTGTCTTCAAAATCCCTGGGCCTAGAATATCTTCATTTACCTTCTTTATATCTTTTAATGAGAGGATATTTATATTCTTGCTATGAGAAGTTTTTTAAATAGTTTCATCCTGTTAATTCAATGTGGTCTTATAGTTAATTGCAGGAATGATGGAGATTCAATCCTAGGCAGAGAATGCTAACTTAAGGCTTAACAAGGGTTAACTCAGATAAGGCAAACCACCTGGGTATCGGTCATCTTTGCACTTTAGTTTCTGTTGGTCTTTTGGTTGTTAATCTATATGATATCGGTGAAAAAGGGAAAACTGATGGGCGTTGGCTATATGATGATATAAAAGATCTGAGGCCTTTTCTCTCTCTCTCTCTCATATACTTCCAATCTATCTTTCTTTCTCCTAATACTATCAGACTCTCTCGCACCCCTATACTAACTACTCTAGGCCTATGCCGAGCACCCCTTTACTTTTTCACCTTAATGAAGGTTGAAACTGGTCTGGATAGTGGCCCTTCCCATAATGCATAGCATTGTACATGTCCTTAAGGATATGCGCATTGCATTATGGGATAATAAGGCAATTTATGTGAAGCCATTAGCCTCTATAAATGAATAAACCAAGAAATTATATACTTGGTTTAATCCTTATTTAATCCCAAGTGTAAGCAAACAGAGTTTGCCCCTGAAGTAGTTTCAGGACTGGGGCAACTCGTGGTAAAGGTGGTATAAGTTCTCATCACTTGCCTTAGTATCTCCCATAATGCAAAGTACACCTCCTTTCGGACATATATAATGCTATGCATTAAGGGAAGGGGCCATTACCAAGACTGGTTTCGACCTTTATTGAGGTCTCATCAGTGGGAGCCACTGAAGTTGCCAAAAGGTGTCATACCTTATTATTAAATTACTCTGTTTTAGAGAAAGGTTGTGAAGTTTTTTTTGCTTGGTTATACTATAAATTAAAGATACCAATCATTAGCCTTTATAGACAAGTAGCCCAGTCACAAATTGACTTCATGTGCAAACTTGATTTGCTTACACTTGGATAAAGAATGAAACCAAGAAGTTTTCATCTTTAATTTAAGTATAAACAAGTGAAAAATCTTTCAGCTCTTTTACTTTGTTTACTATTATTCCTTTTTTTATTAATCTAAGTTCTTAACTATTTAAAATTTCATCATTGTTCAGTTATTTTCCTGTTTATTTCTAACATACACCTGGTTGGGTTTTTTCTATACATATTTCATGTTATATTTTGATAAATATGTTGGATATGAAATTATTATATTAATACCCTCCATGGAGTCAACAGACTCATCATGGAAGGTTCATTCAACTGACAACATATTTATCATATAGAATCTTAAAATCCTTAACACTTCTTACATTAACAACACATTCTGGTAATGCATTCCATTCACTGACAATTCTAAATGTAAAAATCTACTCCTCACACCCCTCTTCACTACACTTACATAACTTCCAGGAATGACCTCTGATTCTTTCTCTCTCACCTTCTACTCTTTTTATAATCCTCTCTGGATTAATCTAAAATCCTCTCACTAACTTAAACATCTCTATCATATCACCTCTCTTCCTCCTATCCACCAAACTCTGCAATCCACATATCTTCAACCTCTCTCCATAGGCAGCATTCCAAACTCCTGATATTGTCTTAGTCACTGGTCTCTGGACCCTCTCCAATGTCTCCACATCACATTGAAAACCAGGTGACCAGATCTGAGTCCAAGTGTGGTCTAACCAGTGCCTTATACAGTGGCACAACCACGTCCTTATCCTTGTATGTTAGAGTACTTCTTATCATAGCAGCACTACAATGTGCATCCTTTGCAACACTAGCAATATGCCCTCTAAACTTCAGTCTACTCCCATCCATTTCCTGCAGTACGACACCATCGATATAGTACACAGCCTTATATTTGTGCACTCCAAAATGCAACACTTCGCACTTATTGATATTAAAACTATAACCCCACTCTCTTTTGTCCAATTAAAAAGTCTATTCAAATCTTCCTGAAGTGAATTAACATCAGCAGTGCTACTTATAATTCTTCCCAACTTTTTATCATCAGCAAATAACTGAAGATCCCCAGTCAGTTCATATGATATATCATTTACAAACAAGTTAAACAGCAGGGGCCCAAGAACAGAACCCTGGGGCATGCCACTGGTTACCCTCTTTTTTTGAGACACTGCTCCATCGTACACAACCTACTGGTATCGTTCAGAGAGCCAATCTGTAATCCATCTAACCAACTTATTATGTGTTAATCTATCAAACGCTTTTGCAAAGTCTAAGAATATTACTGTACATGATTCTCCCTTCTCTAACACTTGTCACCTTATCATAAAATGCAAGTAAATTACTAAAACAGAAGCTGCCCTTTACAAATCCATGCTGACTATTGTAAAGAATGCTATATCCACCAACCCACTTCTGTATTCTATTCCTTATCAATCTCCCCGACACCTTGACCACAACTGCAGTTATACAGAGTGCCTTTAGTTGGAGACCTCTCTTAGAACCATGCCTTCTTTCCACTCCTTAGGAACCCTACCCATCTCAAGACTTTCATTAAATAAATTTATGGAAGTTTTTTCACTTGGCTATGCTAATTATATATTGGGTTTTATCCTTTATCCAAGTGTAAGCAAACAAAGTTTGCGCCTGAAAATATCTTCAGGACTGGGGTAAGGTAGTACAACACCGGGCAACTCGTAGCAAAGGTGGACCAAGCTAACATCACTCCTATCCCAGTATCTCCCATAATGTAAAACACATCTCCTTGCAGATATGTATAATTTATTATTGTTCCGGGAAACTCCAAGGAGTCGACAGACTCATCGAGGGAGGCCCTAACATCATGTCAAGAACAACTATTCAACATTCACACAGTATCTATCATACCTTGCCTTGAACTCATTCACGGTTGTAGCACCCACAACAGACTCTGGAAGCTTATTCCACTCATTTACCACTCTCCAAGTAAAGAACCTAGCTCTAACACCCTATCTAATAATGTTATGTACATCTGTAATATGTACATCTAATAATGTTATGCATTAAAGGAAGGTCCACTACCCAGACTAGTTTCGACCTTTATTGAGGTCTCTTCAGTACGAGCCAGGCCCAGAGGTGGAGATACCAGGCAGAAACAATAGCGAGATCATCTTTACCTATAGGAGTTGCCAAAAGGTGTGCCACCTTTTTATTGAATTACTCTGGATTTAGAGAAAGATGTTGAAAGTTTATTTTTCACTTGGTTAGACTATAATAAATTTAGTTTAATCCTTTATCCAAGTGTGAGCAAACAAAGTTTGCACCTGAAAATATCTTCAGGACTAGGGTAAGGTAGTACAACACCGGGCAACTCATAGCAAAGGTGGACCAAGCTAACATCACTCTTATCCCAGTATCTTTATAATTTAATAAAAAGGTGGCACACCTTTTGGCAACTCCTATAGGTAAAGATGACCTCGCTATTGCTTCTGCCTGGTATCTCCACCTCTGGGCCTGGCTTCCACTGAAGAGACCTCAATAAAGGGAAACTAGTCTGGGTAGTGGCCCCTCCCTTAATGCATAACATTATACATATCAGCAAGGAGATGTGTTTTGCATTATGGGAGATACTGGGATAGGAGTGATGTTAGATTGGTCCACCTTTGCTACGAGTTTCCCGGTGTTGTACTACCTTACCCCAGTCCTGAAGATATTTTCAGGTGCAAACTTTGTTTGCTCACACTTGGATAAAGGATTAAACTAAATTTATTATAGTCTAACCAAGTGAAAAATAAACTTTCAACTTCAAAAAAAAGTTTGCACCTGAAGTAATTTCAGGAATGGGGCATCTTGTGGTAAAGGTGGTATAAGTTCTCATCACTTGCCTTAGTATCTCCCATAATTCCACTATATCCTTTGTAGCTGTTAGTCTGCTGCCATGACTATCCACCAATGTTAGCACTCCAGCCAGCCATGACATCTATAGACATTCAGCAAAATCTCAGTATGATTATGTAACACCTGTTGAATTTTAATAATAGGGTGTGACACCCTTTGACAACTCGTATAGGTAAATATGACTTCTCCATTACTTCCACCTTAGCATCACCACCTCTGGGTCTGGCTCCCACTGATGAGACCTCAATAAAGGTCGAAACCAGTCTTGGTAATGGCCCCTTCCCTTAATGCATAGCATTATACATGTCCGAAAGGAGATGTGCTTTGCATTATGGGAGATACTAAGGCAAGTGATGAGAACTTATACCATCTTTACCACGAGTTTCCCCAGTCCTGAAAGTACTTCAGAGGCAAACTTTGTTTGCTTACACTTGGATAAAGGATAAAATCCAATATATAACTTTTATTGAATGAACAGGTCAAGGGCATAGCCAACTGTGGTGCACATTCCTTAAGAATTCATGGTGATATGTCATCCGTTACCATTGCCTTATTCACATCTAACCCAACCAACATCTGATAGACCTTTGTTTCTTTCACTTCCAATTCTCCTAATACTTGCCTCTCTTCTGTACATTGCACTGGAATCATTTATATGCTGATAAAGTGCTCGTTCAATAATTTCACTATATCCTTTGTAGCTGTTAGTCTGCTGCTATGACTATCTACCAATGTTAACACCCCCCAACTGGCCATGACGTCTATAGACATCCAGTCAAATCTGAATACAATTCTGTAACATCTGTTGGATAACATGGATAAGAAGTTCAATTTGGTCTCACTATTTCATCCACCACGGCCAGTAGAGAGGTTAATCTACCATAATTATTCTTCCTCTTGCTCGCCATATAGCGGAAAAATTCCCTTGAGTTAACCTTGCCTGACCAGCCAATCTCCTCATTATGCACCCTTCGTCTTTCTTGCCTGCACTTTATACTCTTCATGGAACTGCTCACCACCAACTGTCTTGTACCTCCTTGAGAAAAGGTGTCGCACGGATTAGATCGTCGGCTTGTCGAGAGCTCCTGAAAAGATCAGTATTATTTTGTGTTAACATTAGATATTTTACCAGAATTTTAAGTAGTATTGTTTGCTTTTTGTTTCTTGGTGTGTCTGTGCAATTTTTGCGTGTTTTCTGTTATTTTAACTATTATTTTTAAGAAAAGATAGCGTACACATGGCACCGATAAAGAAAAAAATGGCGGCCAGGTCGCCATGCTTGCTTAAGAGTTTTGATGTAAAAGAATTTATGCAGTGTGCTGTCTGTGAGATGTATGCCTTGCGAAGAGCGGTAGGAGTCTGGTTAGAAAGTGATAGTGGAGTTAATATGTGTAGAAAGTGTAAAGAGAATGAGGACTTCAAGCGTGTTTCGTGTATCGAGACTGATATCGTTAACGGTAGTCAGAATGCAGAAAATGGCGGTGTACTAGAGAATTGCGTGGTAGTGCCAGATATGTGTGAGAGCGTCGCTGAAAGTGTAAATGAAGGTAGAAACACCGAAGGAATGGATGATTTGATCGATAACGAAAATGGTGTGATAAGTGCGAGTAGCGAAATTGCCCGTTTAAATGGCGCGATACACAGAGCCAAACGACAACTGGAGCGTATGCAAAAATGTGTGTTGAACGTACCGACAAATAACCGGCGGAAGTCTGTGACGGCAAATAATAGAATGTACGTAAACGTCAATAAAATGAAGGAGCGAGTGCTGTATGGGGATTCGCTATTAAGAGGCGTAATAATTGAGAGTTTAACGAAGTCGTACCAGCCGGGTGCGAACATAAAGGACGTCAGCGAATCTATTCGACTGCAAAAACAGAGGGTGAAAGAGATGATAATAGTGGCAGGAACGAATGATTTGAAAGAGGACAAAATGGAAATGATAGAGGATGTGAGGGAGTTGTTTGAGGTAGCAAAAGAGAAGAGTGAGAGAGTCAGGATGGTGAGTATCTTACCGCGGTATGACAGCGAAGTGTTTAGAAGGAGGGCCATAATTGCCAATGACTTTATGCGTGGGTTATGCATGGAGAGTGGTGTGGAATTTGTGGATGTGTGGAATTTGTGGATGTGTGGAATGAGTTCGATGGGCGAAAGGACTTATATAAGATGGATGGGTTACATTTGAATGGAGTTGGTGTACGGAGACTTGAAAGAGTGTTGATGAATGATGTGGAAGTGGATGTACAGACTCAGGGAAACTAGATTTATTAAGAGGGGGGGGAGTAGATATGCAGACTTTAGGGGGGGAAGTTAAGTGTATGAATGAGTATATTATGCCCGGGCGAGTACGACGGACAACAAATCAGAATGGGATAATTAGTATAAGGAATCAAAGTAGGGATGGGACAAATGGGCTTCTGCGATTCATGTACACTAATGCCAGGAGTATTAGGAACAAGAAGGAAGAGTTTTTGGCCATGGTTGGCACTTCCAGGCCACAGGTTGTCGGTATTAGTGAAACATGGCTGACAGAAGATGATAAAGCTAGTGGGATTGAATGCGATGGGTATAGCGTGTTCAGGAGTGACAGGGTGAATAAAAAGGGGGGAGGAGTGTTATTGATGATAGCTGATGAGCTTCAGCCAAGGAGTATAGAAGTTGAACTGCAGGATGGGGAAAAAAGCACATTTGAGGCTGTTTGGTGTGAGATACAATCTAGCAGAACAAAATATACAATTGGGTGCTGCTATAGACCGGGTGATGGAGTGGATGGTGGGAATAGTATGCATAAGCAAATAGAAGAAATGAATGGAAGGAGGGTAATTATTATGGGTGATTTCAATTATGGTAATATTGACTGGAAAGAGGAGAGGGCACATGGGAGGAAGGAATTGGATTTTATGCAGTTATTAAGGGACAACTATCTACGGCAACATGTATTGGAAAATACCAGGGGGCAGAGAGTGCTGGACCTAGTAATTGCAACTGAGAATGTGGCTGTAACGAACATGACCTTGTTGCCACCAATTGGTGAGAGTGACCATAAGGTCATGACTTGGGAGGTGGCTAAAGGAGTCGAATTTACAATTAAGACAGGGTATATGTGGAATTACCGGGCTGGTAAGTATGACAAGCTTAGGTGTGTGCTTGGCTCAATGCCATGGCATGTAAAACTGCAAGGGCTGGATGTTGATGGTGCATGGGAGGTGGTCAAGAACTGTTTGCAGGAGGCAATGGTTGACTGTATACCAAGAGTCCGAATAATAAATCAGGTAGGGGTTAAATGGATGAATAACACTATTAAGCTTGAGCTGCAAAAAAAGAAACAATTGTGGAGGGAATTTAAGGAGAAGGGTGACCATCAGGTGCATGAACAGTATAAAGCTCAGGCCAGGATGGTAACAAGGGTGGTAAGAAAAGCAAAAGCAGACTACGAAAGGAAATTGGCCATGCAGGCTAAAGAGAATCCCAAACAGTTTTTTCAATATGTTGCAAGTAAAAGGAAAAATGCTCATGGTAGAATGATCTTAAAAAATGCTGAGGGTAGGGAGGTAACTGAATCAGTCGATGTTGTGGAATTACTGAGCGAACACTTTGCAAGAGTATATCATCCAGGTGGTGGCTTTGCGGAAATGGAGGAACCAACAGCTTATACTGGAATTGTGATGAATGAGGTAGAGGTAACTAGTCTATTACAGAACCTCAATGTCAATACATCTGTGGGATTGGATGGTATACCAGCTCGTGTCGTACGTGAAGCGGCCAAAGAATTGTCAGTGCCCTTGACCATTATGTTTAATTTGAGCCTCAGGACTGGGTCAGTCCCAAGGGGGTGGAAAGAGGGGAAAATAGTTCCACTGCACAAAGGTGGTTCCAAGGCTGCTGTTGAAAATTACCGGCCAATCAGCATAACAGGAATCATTATCAAGGTCTTAGAGAAAATAGTCAAGAGGAAAATACAAGATTGGATAGAAGAAAATGGGATACTGTATCGGGGACAGCATGGTTTTGTGAAGGGTAGGTCATGCCTCAGTAACTTGCTCACGTATTATAACACAGTGACGGCTGAACTGGATAAGGGTAATGGGTTTACAGTGATTCTGCTGGACCTTGCTAAGGCCTTTGACAGGATACCACATGGAATTCTAATCAGTAAATTGCAGCATATGGGAATGGACATAGGGTTGGTGAGATGGATAGGAGGGTGGTTGACGGAGAGATATCAGAGAGTGGTTTACTCAGGGGTAGAGTCCACAAGACGGCCTGTGACTAGTGGTGTACCACAAGGATCTGTTCTTGGACCACTGCTGTTTAATTTGTTCATAAATGATATAGGAAAGGATCTGAGAGGAACAGTTCATTTGTTTGCTGATGATGCGAAGTTGGGTAGGGCAATAGTGAATGCAGATGACGTCAAAATTTTGCAGGATGATTTGGATAGATTGGAGGTCTGGGCTAGGGAGAATGGATGTCAATTTAATGTGGCAAAATGTAAGGTTATGCATTTTGGGGTGAAAAGATGGGAGGCAGTTTACTGCATTGGTGGAACCGTGCTCCAGGAAATTGATGAGGCACGAGATTTAGGAGTGTTGGTGGATAAGGAATTGAAATTTAGGGGACACATTGCAAAAGTGGCCAAATCAGCTCATCAAATCACTTGGTTGCTGAAGAATACGTTGACAAGCAGAGACAAGCAGGTTATTGTTCCTCTGTATCGAGCCTTGATAAGACCTCATCTCGACTACTGTGCTCAGATTTGGTCACCTAGGTTTCTTCTTGATGGGGAGGAGGTGGAGAGGATCCAGAGGCGAGTGACCAAGATGATAGCAGGTCTGTGGAATGAACCGTATGAGAACAGGTTGAGGATTTGTGGGTTGCAAAAATTGGTTGATAGGCGGAGGAGGGGAGATATGATTGAGACATTCAAATTACTGAAGGGTTTCTATAAAATTAATTCAGAAGATATTTTTGAGAACAGGGCTGGTTGTGGGAGGACTAGGGGACATCCATGGAAACTGGGCAAAAGTGTGGTTAGTAAAGGTGTTAGAGCTGGGTTCTTTACTTTTAGAGTAGTGAATGAGTGGAATGCGCTCCCTGAGTCTGTGGTGGATGCTGTGACAGTGAATGAGTTTAAGGCGAGGTATGATAGATACTGTATGAATGTCGAATAGTTGTGATGAATATGATTTGGGGCCTCCCTCGATGAGTCTAATGACTCCCTGGAGTTGCCCGTAATAATAATAATAATAATAATAATAATAATAACATTTTCATTTCCTACCACAGATTGCTTGATTTCACTGTTCATCCATTTTATTCGTGCTCTATTTACTCGCTTAACCCTTGGTATGCAGTCATACGATTGCTTTTGTCAGATACTGCCTTGTGTGTTTCCATGCATTGTCAACATCTTTTCTGCTCAGCTCATTTACCCAACATACTGATGCTAAGTGACTACAGAGCTTCCTATAATCACCTAAATACTTCTCTTTGTAAATGATCTTCTTTGTTATCCTGTTATAATAAAACATTGCTTTTCATATTAGTGCTTCATATTATAAACAACTCCAAGAGATTTGTGTAAGGAAGAACTTGTTTTTATGTATTTCCCACCAAAGAAAGGTTGTAAACCTATAGTACATCAGAACAGTATGTGAGCCAGCTGTCATTTTTTTTTTTTATTATTTAATTTATATTTTTGTATTTATTTATTTTTACATAGTCCTGAAATCCTGGTCTAGAAACCAAACATGGAACTTTTTCAAGCCACTTCACTAATATTAGTGAAGTGGCTTGAAAACATCCATGCCCAAGTAGGATTGAACCCAAGGTCTGTCAGTTGGCGAGTAGATACATTAAATACTCAGCCAACCAGGCTAACAATCTGAATCTAAGCAATTGCATCTGTTATAATAATGGATAACTCTTTTGGATGCAGTTTTAAAGGTTAACACTATTGGGATCCTTAAAACTTTTTTAAATACAATTAAATATCAACATTTCTCAAATGTTTGAAATAGATAAACCATCATTATGATTCAGGTTTGGCCAATATATAGTATTTTCAGGGAAGATAGAAAAGGATGGGGGAGGAGTGTTGTTAAAATAAAATGCTAAAATTAAAGTTGCAAAGAATAGGCACTCAACAACCTTAGGAGAAAAGAGATGAAAAAGGCAGTGCATTTGATTCTATCTGGTGTGGGCTAGCCTCAGATGCACTGCTTATCTGGCCTACGGCAGAAACTAACTATATGGAAAAATATATAGTAAGTTGCTGCTGTAGACCAGGGAGTACAAGTTCGAATGTGGACAACATGCATTGACCAATTCATGCTAATTGTTATGGTGAAGGATGAATGGTCACATAGAGGGAAGGAAATTAAATTTTAAAAACTGTCAAGAATACTTCTCTTTGTAAATGTTCTTTTGTGTTAATTTGGAGCTTGAGATCTGTATCTGATGACAGCATCAGATGATTATTTCACACCTAAGGTAGCCACAATACTTACAAGTGAAAAGAGAATGATTGTGCAGTTTTTGATATGTGAGGTTGCCAACCATGTGAAATTGTCAGTTAAGAAAGGATATATCTCAAACTACACTGCAGGTGATTTATGACAAGCAAAGAAGGCAGCTTAAATCACTGCCATGGCATAAAAAAACAGAAAAAGAAAGCTGTTTATCAGTGCATAGAAGATAGTCAAATATTGTCTGAAGGAAGTGGTATCAGGCTGTATATTCCCAATGGATAAATAAAGTAAGAGTTAAATAGAGAAGCAGCATCATAAAGCAGGAGCTACAGAAAAAAAAATTGTTGGGAAGAATGTATAAGGAGAAAATGATGAGCAAACCTATGAGTAATGTAAAGCACAGACTTGAAGGATGACCAGAAAATTAGAAGTTTTTCACTTGTAGTGATAAAAAGGATGAATAACTATGGAAGGATAACTTTGAAAGTGCTGATAGTAGTATAACAGAAATAGATGAAATAGTTGAATAGTGACTGTACCATACAGACAGATGTGATTGGAACTGATGTTAAAATCGAATGGTGATAGTGAATTAAAGGTGCTTAGGGTACTGCAGAATCTTAATGTGAATATGGTTATGGGATCAAATGGGATATCAGCCCATGTTTTATGACAAAGTGTGCAACAGAACTGGCAGTTCATCAGACCAAGCTGTTTAACTTGCAGCTCTGTTAAGATTCCAAGATAGTGGAAAGAGGGCAAAATGGCCCTGCTGCATAAAGGAATCTCCAAGACTGAGATATCAGATTATATTTGCAGTCTGGTCCCACTTCGAGTCAGAATTACTTCAGTTCCTAGAGAAAATAAACTCCTTATACTCCTATATCAAATTCATTATTGAATGTGAATCCAATAACCAACTACCCTTTTTTGGATACTTTAACAATTTGTCATTCCACAGGTCATGTTGAATTTTTAGTTTATTGGAAGCCAATCTTTTACAGGCAGATACATTCACTCATCCTCCCGCCATTAATCATCACAGAAAATGGGTATTATCTAGAGTCTTTTACACAGAGTTCATACAATCTACTTTTATGATTCCCTTTTATTAGATGAACTGAAAAAAATTAAAACCAATCTGATATGTAATGGATACAACAAAACTACCATTCAAAAAATCATTGATAATTATAGTCCTTCTACTAGACTACAATCCAATCTGAAAATAATTTCAGTAGCCTGCCTTAAAGGAACCTCAGAACAAATAGCAAGGATTCTTCCTAAATTCAATGTATACACTTTCAAACCAGCTTGAAAACTGTCTTCTTTCCTACCATCCATAAGGATACATTATCACCTCTTTCCTTACCAGGTGTCTCCCAAGTATTTTGGACAGACTGGCCGTTCTGCCTTGATTAAAACTGAAGAACATCAAGATATTTGGAACCAGACAAAACTTCTTCATTCCAGCAAGTTCAAATTTAATTATCTTTTCCTGGAAATGCAAAAGATTATGAAATCGTCCATACCTAAACCAATTAGACTGCATGCCAATATCGAAGTTTTGAGAAGTGATTACACGGTCCAACACAATTTTTGCTGACTTTTATATGAGACTTGCTTTTTTACTAATTTGGGTGCTGATTTCAAATATCAAACCCATTTTTCTCTATCACGTCAGGTTTTTCCTCTATGGCATTTTCTTTTTGCTAATTTGTAAGTTTTTGATAGTTTTAAGGAGGCAGTACTATTTAGAGGATCAAAAAAAATCGATTTTTTAATATTATTTTCTGAAAGTATGTACTTTTAAAAATCTGTTCCTAACTTTTTATCAAGAAATTTGAAAAATTCCTGAAGATATAGCCTATTATTCAAAGTGGTGCACAGATCAGAATCGGAGCGCTCACCGCTCTCGCTTGTTAGTAAACGAATAAATGCGTAAGAACCTGCAACGGCACATACTGGCACTTTGAATGCGAGAGAGGCCGATAATTAGATACATAACTACTTAACAATATTCATTAAAAATTACAAGAATATTTATAAAAAAATAACAATTTTACTTACACATGAGTTTCAGGGAATAAATTTTTGTTTGTAGCAATTTCTGCTGTGTGTTCTGTTTTGGCAATCCCTTTGAATACTCCAACAGTAGTCGGCCATCGTGTGAGAATCCCATCTTCCTTGGTACCGATCTTCCATGGTTTTTAAGTCTTGATGAAATCTTTTGCCTTGTTCATCGCTTACAGCACCTAAATTCTCGGGAAATCTATCAAGATGACTGTATAGGAAATGAAGCTTTATGCTCATGTTGCAACCTAGGCGCTGGAAATTTTCAAGCATTGTTTCCACTAGATCTTTGTAATTGCACGCTTTTTTGTTTCCAAGAAAATTATTCGCAACCATCGTAAATGAAGTCCAGGCCTCTTTCTCAATTTCGTTCATAGAGTTGATGAAATTTGGGTCTCTCATTAAAGTTCTAATTTGCAGTCCATCAAATACACCGGCTTTAATTTTTTCATAACTAAGTCGTGGAAATTTTTCACATATGTATTGGAAACAGTCACCTTGTAAATCTAAAGCTTTAACATACTGCTTCATAAGACCTAGTTTGATGTATAGATGTGGAAAAATGATTTTTTCTCTGTCGATTAAAGGTTGATTTATAACATTCTGTTCTCCAACATTTAAGGATATTCTAAGAGGCCAATGTTTCTGACTCCAGTGTTGGTTTCTAGCTCGACTATCCCAGAAGATAGAAAACACAGAAACTTTGTATATCCTCTTTGAAAGCCAAGTAAAAAGTTCACCATTATAAGATCCACACAGATGATCCAGTTATGGTCTGTATATTTTAATAACTTCAGAAACTTTTTAATGTCTTCATATGTTTCCTTTAAGTGGACTGAATAGCCAATAGGAATTGAGCCTTATACATTCCCATTGTGTAGTAAGACTCACTTGAGACTTCTGCTTGAACTGTCGATAAATAAACGCCACTCATTTGGATGATATTGTACAACACTCATTTCAGTTAGTAAACCTGACACATTGTTACAGTAAACAAACCCACACCCGTGTTTAAAATATTGTACAAGATTACTTTCCCTGCTACGATAAAAAGTTATCTTCGTATCTTGCTCCAGTAAGTTTTTTTCATTTAATCTTGAAGCTAACAATTCCGATGATTTCTTTGATAGGCCCAAATCTCTTACTAAGTCATTCAATTCCGCTTGAGTAAAACGTTGCGGTCCAGAACTAGAAATTAAATTTTCATTGTCTAAATCAACATCCGGGTCTTGCTCCTCAAGAACATCTGGCATATCCCGATCATGCTCATTCTCAAGTAAAGGAAGTCCTTTATAAATTGGCACGGCTATTTCATTGGAATGAGCAACTGGCTGAATTGCTGAGTCGAGATTTGGATACACAATTTTTTTCTTCTTCTTATTATTATAACCAGAAGTCTGAACTGAACAAAAATAGCAATCATCTACGTGATTTTTCGGTTCACGGTAAATCACTGGAATGCCAAAAGCTAATTTTTGGCATTTTTCCTTGCTCCACTGTCGTAAATTTTCTACACATGACTTACACACTTTATTTGGAGCCCATGACTTCTCCTGGTCTGCAATTTTTACGTCCAGGTATGCAAAGTACACTTTCTTAACGAAATCAGTGATATTTGTCCTTTGACTGGGAACAGTAAAGCTGCCACAAATGTAGCAGAAGGAATCTGCACTATTGACACAATTTCGAGTAGTAGACATGATGTATTTTCTTCACTACCGACTAACATGCAATTAACAAGACAAAAAAAACCCAGAGACTTTATTGAAACGTTATAAGCGCTCATCATACTTTCACAATCGATTAACGATTGACTGATTTCGATCGTTCTTTGTCCGCTATGACGCATATAGCATTCATTTGTTTTAGGCAGTTGTCATCACCTACTTTTCATCACCTAAATGTATTAGGTCGGTTATCGGCCTCTCTCGCATTCAAAGCACCAGTACGTGCCATTGCAGGTTCTTATGCATTTATTCGTTTACTAACAAGTGAGAACGGTGAGCGCTCTGATTCTGATCTGCGCACCGCTTTGAATAATAGGCTATATCTTCGGGAATTTTTCGAATTTCTTGATAAAAAGTTAGGAACAGATTTTTAAAAGTACATACTTTCAGAAAATAATATTAAAAAATCGATTTTTTTGATCCTCTAAATAGTACTGCCTCCTTAAAACTATCAAAAACTTACAAATTAGCAAAAAGAAAATGCCATAGAGGAAAAACCTGATGTGATAGAGAAAAATGGGTTTGATATTTGAAATCAGCACACCCAAATTAGTAAAAAACAAGTGTCAGATCATAATCAGCAGAAAAAAAAATTTTTTTGTTGGCCAGTGTTATTATTAATTGTTCATAAGGTTTTTTTTTAATTAATACTTATTTTCAATTATTTTTATCTATGCATACTTTCTATATTTGTTCCTTTGAATGTCTCATATACTTAGCTGAGACATGAGATAATATATGCATCATTTATGACTCATTATTTTGATTCATGTTTTGAATGTATGTAATGGTCTCGCTCTCCCTGATGATGTCCACATAATGTTGGATGAAATGTATTGTAGTTTTTGAATAAAATTTAAATAATTTTTGTTACACATGTAAGACATGCAAGTTATTTTAATAATTCACTATTATCATCAAATTCCTGTTATGTGCCTTCAAAGGGCATACAGCAGGAGTATCAAACTCAATTGGACCGCAGGCCATTTGCTATAAAAGTGGGCTGCAAAAGATTTTCGACTAAAAAAACCTTCACTAATTAGAATTGAAGGGAAGGAAAAGAATGAGTATAAATAAATTGAAAACTTAACAAAAATTTTATTTATTCTAAGTTATTACAAGACATATAAAATAATAGTATAATGATTATGACAACTAAAAAAAATAATGAATATTTTTATTATATTTATATTACGGGAATAAAAGGTGTTAGCTGATTTTTTTTTTTTTATTAATATTTACAATAGATGGCATTTAAACCAAATTAAACCGAAATTAATTTTATTGTTGCTTTGCATTTGAGTTAGTGGGTGCACTCGCATACATCTAAATAAAAACACTAGTTTTAATTAGATACTGTGTTTGCCGGTGCAACATATGGTTTTGCTTGAGTCTAAACAGCATGGTTAATGTGGGAGGAGACATGTGATTCATTAGTTAGTGCCGTGTTTATCCCATTTGTCTCTAATTGCACTAAAGAAATATATTACACAGGCAGCAAATGTCTCAGTACTTTATTCAGTGGCACAATAAAACTACTTGTTTTCCTTGCATCTGCAGTATAGTGGCAGTTGGGGAGGGCATGTTGTTTATCTCGGAGATTGAGTTATCGCCCCAACTTGAAAATGGTTAAACTTTATTTTTGTGTGCAATGTATATGCAAAACTTTAAAAATTTTTTTTTTTTGTAAAGTAAAATCAGGGGAGTGAGTGATACGCGAGGGCGAGTTATATTCGAATAAATACTTATTTCATTTTTATTGTAAAAAGCAAGCATCCTTTTTTATTCATCTTTCCTTGAGGCATCGTGGGCCACAAGAAATTGCTTTGGGGCCGCATGCGGCCCACGGGCCACCAGTTTGACACACCTGGCATACAGGATACTATAATAGTACTATGTGATTAAGTTTGTTATTGGTTTCCTATTAACAATTTTCCTCCAGATTTCTTATTTGTCGTATTCCAATACTGTCAGATTTTATGTTTTGGTCTTCTAAGATACTTCTAACTGCATCAGTCCATCTAGATCTGTTTTTTTTTTTTTTCCTGCCATCTTAGCTTTAGAGGACTGTTTTACTATTATAATTTTTCCTATAATTAAGCCATTAATACCATCTATTCATGCCTTTTCACCCCTAGTTTTTCTACTAACTCTCATATCTTTGTCTTCTCTAGTCTGGTCGCTGTTTTATTTATCCAGCTATATAAGTATCTTAAAATTTTGAAAACACTGTCTTGTATACTGTTATAGTGTATTGGCTAATTTCTCTTTCAAAGATTTCACATACATATTTTGCCATTTTCTCTAAAAATCTTGCCTAAATAACTGTTTGTACAGTTGCAAAATGAAAATGAACACCCTCTCAGTGGAATAGACTATAAGCAGCTATCATAACATCTGCTAAAAAGTACATCAGCAAACAAGGAGAAAGAAATAAAAAACTGTGGATAACACAAGAAGTAATCAACCTTATTGATGTAAGAAGAACATGGAAAAGAGGAGCAAATGAAAAAGAACGATTAAGATATAAAACATTGGATAAAAGAATCGAACATTATGCAGAAGATTGAAAGAAAACTGGATAAATAAGCAATGCACTGAGATAGAAGAATTACAGAATAGGAACAAAACCAGAGAAACATTCCTGAAAGTGAAAGAACTTAATGGAAAAGCAAAATGTATACAGTCTAATAACATCAAGGACAAAGATAGAAACATAACCATTAATAATTCTTTCTTTTAGGGTTACACGGTGATCAGCACTCATATTTGTAGATTTAGGGACTCAAAAACACACGTGTTGAACAGATTATTTTATTAATTACAAATAAAATAAAACTTGACGTTTCGACCTCTATATCGAGGTCATCATCGGAAGAATACAACTGTATACAGAACCAAGCTACATGCTCATGCTTTCTATACCAGTAAACTAAATCTACGTAGTTAATAAATCTTTTTTCTAGCCTGACCTCTAGTGATAGAAAATAAAAATAAAAATAAAGAAATAAAATTATAAAAAAAAATTTTTTTAAATAAAAATAAAAATAAATATTAAAAAAAAAAAAAAAAAAAAAAAATATATATATATATATATATAAATAGATAAATGCAACTACAATAAACTGTTAGAGTCCTCATGTATTAATATTCTGGATAGTTACAAAATGATTTCTTTCAGTTGCTATTGAATGTTCTAAACACTTCACCAGGTCACCAGTTGTCTTCTTGTAGTGGGAATTTTTCTAATGCTGGTTTAGGATGTTATACAGGTTGTAGATGGGTCCTCCACATTCTTGAAATGGTGAGGCCATCATTTTTGTTGAGATTTGGGTTGTGTTTGAGCATTTCACAAGACTCTTTAAATTTTTTCTCAAACCAGGTTTTGGTGCGGTGTAGGGACTTGGTATTTTTCCAGTCAATTCTGTGGTATGCTTGGAGTGCATGGTCAGAAAGGCCTGTTTTACCGAAGTGGAAAACCTAAAAGAACCTTACCTAAAAGAAAGAATCATCATAATCCACGGAGATGTGACCCACAAGCAGTGCAGCCTCTACAGTAAGCTGAAGATACGTGTTTCTTTGTTAACAAATCGACTAGCCTTTTTGAAACGATGTAGAGACAGCAACATAATTCCAAACTGCATTAAACTTAAGAAGAAGTTTAAATCAGCCAAAGCGCTCCGTATTTATGCCCGGTTGGAAAAAGCCTTGTTACGAGAACAAATCCACGAGGCACGTAAAAATCTAGCATCCACCCAAACCAAAGTTCTGCAACTTAAATTTGAATTATCTGACTACGTTATTCCAGAAATTTGGGAGATTCTAGACAGAATCACTGACGACTCAGCCAAGTACTCACTACTGAAAAATAAAGAAAAACTAATAATGAAATTTCAAGCCCTACAACAACAGAAAAGCACAAGACCATCAAGACGCTATTATGAAAGGAACAGCCAACCACAAACCGACTTCATAAGGAGCAACCAATCGCCCACAAACAATGTTAGGAGCCACCAACCACCATCGGATCAATACTCAGTTATCAACCTATCAAACCACATTCTCACCGAAGGTGAACTCTCGCTGCTAAAGAAAAGTTTGAACTACGCTATTGCTCCGAGGTCAGTAAACAAGCTTGATATCGTGTATCATATCGAGAGAGGTTTAAGATCCCTCCCCACCATTCTGGCTGATAAAATACGAATGGAAACATCGTGTATACTAAATTCTAACAAAAAACTAAACACCAACATAAACAAAACCGAAAATCTAGCCCTTAAATCCTTAAAAAATAACCAAGATATTATAATAACGAAAGCCGATAAAGGCAATTCCACTGTCCTGTTAGACCGTACGACATACATTGAAAAAATGAACCAGTTTATATTGGACCATAACACCTACCAAATGGTTAACTACAACCCCACAAAATGTAACAAAAAGAAAACAACTGAATTAATCAAATCCGTCCACACATGGCCCGAAGAAACGACAAAAAAATTAATACTTCAGTATGCCCGTGCACCCAGAATTTATGGCCTACCAAAAATACACAAATCTGGCACACCGCTTCGCCCGATCGTTGAAGGAATTGACAGCCCAAATTATCACTTAGCAAAAAAATTAGCTGCCACACTCAAGGAATTGGTAGGTCAGTCCCCTTCCTACATAAAAAATACACAACATTTCATCAGTAAAATCAAAAACATTACACTCACTGACCAAGATTTATTAGTCAGCTTTGACATAACTTCCCTTTTCACCAATGTCCCAATCAATGACACGATCTTGCTCCTAAAGAACATATTTCCACATGACATCACGGCCCTTTTTGCCCACATACTCCGCTCCGAATATTTCGTATGGCAAAACAATTTTTACCTTCAAAAAGAAGGTACAGCCATGGGCTCACCACTTTCTCCCCCAATAGCTAACTTTTATATGGAAGACTTTGAGCAATGTGCTCTAGAGGAAGCATGTCTAAAGCCCAAAATTTGGCTCAGATACGTCAATGATATTTTCGCCATTTGGCCCCACGACCGCGAAGCTCTAAATACATTCCTTAGCCACCTAAACAAACAACACAAACGTATCCAATTCACCATTGAAATGGAAAAAAACGACTCTCTTCCTTTCCTAGACACACTTGTCACACGTCTTTCCTCTGGCTGTCTCTCCTTCTCAGTTTACCGCAAACCTACACACACAGGCCAATACATACACAAAAATTCTTACCACCACCCAACACAAAAATTAGGTGTCATAAGCACCCTTAAACACAGAGCCCTAACTATTTGTTTGAATGAACAGGCTCTAAACCAAGAATACAAAATCATCAACCAAACATTTATCAAAAGTGGATACAATAAAAAAACTATTCACAAGATCCTCCATAAAGATACCAGTAAGAACAAAAAAGATTTCAAGAATCCTATTGCTATTCCTTATGTTAGAGGCATTTCTGAAAAAATAGACAAAACACTTCGCAAATACAACATTAAAACCACCTTTAAACCCCCAAATAAGCTAAGACACTTACTCAGTTCCTCTAAAGATCCTCTTCCACACCTAGCACACCCAGGGGTATACAAAATACACTGCACATGTAACATACCATACATAGGGGAAACAGGGCGAACTATCCCAATCAGACAAGACGAACACAAACGACACATTAAATACCTCCACTTCGGTAAAACAGGCACTCCAAACATACCACAGAATTGACTGGAAAAATACCAAGTCCTTACACTGCACCAAAACCTGGTTTGAGAGAAAATTTAAAGAGTCTTGTGAAATGCTCAAACACAACCCAAATCTCAACAAAAATGATGGCCTCACCATTTCAAGAATGTGGAGGACCCATCTACAACCTATATAACATCCTAAACCAGCATTAGAAAAATTCCCACTACAAGAAGACAACTGGTGACCTGGTGAAGTGTTTAGAACATTCAATAGCAACTGAAAGAAATCATTTTGTAACTATCCAGAATATTAATACATGAGGACTCTAACAGTTTATTGTAGTTGCATTTATCTATTTATAATATATATATATGTATATTTTATAATTTTATTTCTTTATTTCTTTATTTTTATTTTTATTTTCTATCACTAGAGGTCAGGCTAGAAAAAAGATTTATTAACTACGTAGATTTAGTTTACTGGTATAGAAAGCATGAGCATGTAGCTTGGTTCTGTATACAGTTGTATTCTTCTGATGATGACCTCGATATAGAGGTCGAAACGTCAAGTTTTATTTTATTTGTAATTAATGAAATAATCTGTTCAACACGTGTGTTTTTGAGTCCCTAAATCTACAAATATAATCATTAATAAGGAAAAGATAAATAGAAGATGTGTACATTACTTATCAGATCTCTACGATGATGATGATAATGGTAACATGATAGATGATTCACGACACCTTAAGTTAAACATAACAACAGATACCACTCTACCGTCAAGAAAGGAGATAGAATACGTAATTAAGAATCTTCCTAATAATAAATCCTCTGGATACGATTAATATCCCAGCTGAGCTGCTGAAAGCTTTGACTGGCAATAATAACTATTTAGTGGAATCCATTCAGGACATCTATAAAACAATAGAATTACCTGAAGTTTTTACATCTATCTGAGTATCAATTCCAAAGAAAAATAATGCACAAATTGAAAGCGCCTTAATCGCTGAATTGAGTGAACAACAGAAAGGCTTCAGAAAAGGAAAGAACCATTAATGCTATCCTGGAACTAAAAATACTAACAGAACCAGGTGCCAGTGTGTCCAAGTATTTTGGACAGACTGGCCTTCTGCCTTGATTAAAACTGAAGAACATCAAGATATTTGGAACCAGACAAAACTTCTTCATTCCAGCAAGTTCAAATTTAATTATCTAAATCACCTAAAAATAGGAACATATGCTTCATAGACTTTCAGAAGGCCTTTGACCGGGTAAAACATAATAAAATGTTCAATATATTAGATAAATTAGACAGAAGATCATGTACTTAAGATTATAAAAATGATACATTGCGACGACGGTACATTGCGCCCTTTGGTTGGAACAGGCCTAAGTTCGATTCTCGTCGTGATGGGAGGAATCTTTATCTGGACGATTTTCAATCAAAGGTGAGTTAGCTGATCTCATACAGAGGTAGCGGGATTTTTTCTCCTGGAAACTCGGGTTTTTCATCCCGCATACAGACAAATTGACCCTTCAGAACACACGCAATTTACAGACATAGAATACCAGTTGTGGTGGTGGTGGTGGTGGTGGTGGAGGAGGTTGGCGGTAGATGGCGCTGATGGAGATGATTCGTAGTAGAGATTCGGTGTAATGGTTGAGACAGTTGTATCAGTTGAGAGTTGTAAGTGTCCTCCCGTGATGAGTCTTCGGACTCCTTGGAGGTGTCAGGAATAATAATAATGATTTACACCAAACAGAAAATGCAGCTTAACTCTGAGACTTCTGTAGTGAAAATAAAAAGAGGAGTTAGACAAGGTTGTATCCTTTCACCAAATCTATTTAATATCTATAGTGAGACAGTGATGAAAAAGATTGAAAAACAATAAATGGAAATTAGTATCAATGGTATAAAATACAACAATCTTATATATGCTGATGATACCATTCTAATAGCAGAAAATTGAAATCAAATTACTGCAGCTACTAATTGAAGAAGGTAAAGAATTTAGATTAGATATAAATGCAAAAAAGACCAAATTCATGAAAATCTCAAAAGAAAACAGATCCAAGCCAGAAATATTCATAAACAATATGAAAATTGAACATACAACAGAATACAAATATTTCGGCACCTACTTTACTGCAAATGGAAAGCACGATAAAGAAATAAAAATAAGAACAGCCATAGCTAAAGATGCCTTCTGGAAAAATAAAGATCTGTTCAGAAGTTCTGTGGGTATTGAGACAAAGAAAAGAAAAGATAAGAACATTAGTGTGGCCAGTTTTGACATATGGAAGTGAGACCTGGATATTCAAGAAGAGAGTAAGACAACAGATAATGGCCTTTGAAATGTGGTGCTATAGGAGAGCTTTGAAAATCTCATGGATAGAACATGACAAATACAGATGTCCTACAGAGAATGAGAATTCAGAGATCTTTATTACAAGAAATAATCCAGAGAAAGATGAGATTGGCAGGACATGTACTGAGAGGTTCAGCAGGACAGAGGATACTAACAGTTTTAGAAGGAAAAATTATGGAAAAAGGATCAAGAGGCAAAAAACAAAGGACATGGCTTGAAGATATAAGATCATGGACAGGATCACATGGCTATGCATAAATAAAAAGGAAAGCCACCAAGAGAGAGAACTGGAAGGACATGGTGCTGCACCCTCTCACTGAGGAAGCTACACGAAGAAGAAGAAAAATGCAGTCTCTACAGATAATGAATAACAGAAATATAAGATCTGATGATGTTGGAGTCTTGACAGGTAGCAGTCTGATTTGGCAGAAAATTGTAGATAGGAAGTTAGTAATGATGTAAATTTTTCATGTAGTACTATCATATCCCGTACATAGCAGGAATTTGATGATGATAAAGTAAAAATCTGATCCATACAACTTGTATTTGGTCTGTTTGCAGCTTGTTCTTTCACATGTATCTCCACCTTCTATGTGACCTAAACCTCCTTAATTCAATCTCAGAGAATGAAATTTCAGTGCTTAAAAATCTGTTAGGTAGTAAAGTAAGGTAGATAAAGGCAATGCTACACTGGCATAAATGAATAAAATCAATTTGCAAAAAATAATACAAATAAATAATCTAAAAGATCTCCATTTAATGATTCAACGTTTTCATTCCATGAATCTGACAAATCAAGCAAAAACATGCACACATAACAGACAAAAATATGCTGATCTGATAGTCTTATATACTTCAACCATAATTTCCACCAAATAATGGTCACACACAAAAAAGTTTACAAATTTCCATGATGAGTTACTTTTTTGGCTCATGGTATATATGATATCATATATAATCTGAGAATCTGTAATTCTATGACTACACTTGCATGTCAATGGCCAAGGTCATTTCTAGTTCCACAGGTTACTCCCTTGAACATTAGTTCTTGCTAAAACAGATTAAAGCTTGCAGTTTTCACTACATACTTGGCTGTAATGCATACAATACTGTAATACTTGTCTTATAACCTTAGTTAGTTTGACTTCAATTCCAACAAAACAAACACCGTGATTAGGTCTACTTTATGTTATATAATTTCACATTAAATTGTATGGCTCTTGTATTAAGCACCTAAACATAGTTTGTTGTATTAAGCACCTAAAATATATATATATATATATATATATATATATATATGAATGAAATTTCAAAAGGAGGTACAAAGATCTAATATGCTATTTTCTCTATTAGATGTGCGACTGAAGTTTCTTACTGTCTTAATGATCATAGTCCTGTCCATCAGCATCACAATCACTGTCCTCAGATTTGGTATATCTGTTTTAGAAGATAATTTTGTGGCTGAGCTATCAACTAATTATAGTAATTCTGTTGAATTTATGGCCTTTTATGGACTTCTGAACTTCTATTTGTTTACAATGGCATATGTGTACTCTCCTTCTCGTAGTGCTTTTCTTGGTAAGTATAATTTTTTAAAATGAAGCGTAACAAAAAGTTGGTTAGATTACTGCTGCCTCAAACCATCATATGTGGGAATTATCTGTTGCTATATAACATAATAAGCTATAAAATTTCTTTTGGTAATTTGTGAAAAATATTCCTATAAATTAGAGTGATTGATAAAATTAAACAATAATTTGGCATATACATGATGGCATACCTGGTAATCATTAATTACAGTAGATATGCACTGTAGTGAACAAACACCATTATAACAAAATAATGTTTTGTAATAAACTACAAAAATCCTAGCTTAAGTCCCATATAATCAATGCTGTTTTAAACTCACTAATTACAAACAGGAAAATCTGAAAACCTTCACTATAGCTAACTGAATTTCCTAGAAAATGATATCATGATCTGGAGACAGAGGAAATGATGAGAAATATAACAAAGGAAAATTGTTTGAAATAAAAGAAAAGGAAGTGGTGGGAATTGTACATTGAGGACATAGCACAAAGGAATGACAGGAACCATCCATCCATCCAACTGTTCATTGGACATCAACAGATGCCATGTGGTCACTCAGATGTTAAGTGATGCGCCACACCAGTCCTCGCCAGGTTGTATGCTTTTCTGGTGGTTACAACTCTCTGAAGATCAGTCACTCCAGGCACACTATCCATCCACCTCCTTGACAGTCTACCGCTTCCTCTTTTTTCAGGAACTTTACCTTCTATTACTGTTTTGAGAAATCCTCCTTCCATCTTTTCAATGCATCCAAAGTATTTGTATTTTATTCTGTCATCCTTAAGGAGTCTTAAAGTTCTACTGATCCTTTCTAACATCTGTTTTGTCCTGCTTTCAGTATATGATATCCTCAACTGCCCTCTGTAACACCACATCACTCAACACAATAGTGTGTTGAGGAAAACCCATTATATTCATTACTTCCCACAGTTTCATATGCTGAACAATAGTCCAAAGCTTTGGAGTAGTCTATGAAACATTTTACCATAGGGAGTCTAAATTATTTATACTTTTCTATGATCTGTCTAAGGCAAAGGATCTGATCTCTGGTACCCTTACCTTTCCTAAAACCTGCTTGTTCCAGAGGCATCTCTGCCTCAACTTTGGCCCCAATCCTATTTAGAATGATCTTTAATAAAATCTTGCTTGCATGAGAGATTAAACTAATAGTTCTATAGTTCTTGCAATTCTTCATATCTCATTTCTTATGTAGTAGTAGTATGAAAACCAACTTCTTCCAGTCTCTAAACCATGATCCTGTCTCCCATATCCTTGTAATCAATCTATGGAATACTTACTCCTCCATTTGCTGTGGCCTTAATTAACTCTGCTGGGATTCCATCTGCACCTGGGGCCTAATTGCTGTTAAGCTGTTTAACTGCTCTTTCAACCTCATGCTTAAGTGGAGGAGGTTCCAAATCAAAATTTTCCTGGTGAGAGGGCTCCTCCAATTTTCCTTATCCTCCTGCTGTTTTTGACTCCATATTTTCAGTTTTAATGTAAAAACCTAAATTTTTACTTCACGTATTTACAGTAGTCCATCATGAAGATTTAAGCTAAGTAACATTAATTTAAGCTAATGTCTTCTTCTTTCTCAGCCTTGGTCAGTCCACTGCTGGACAAAGCCCCTCCCCCCTTTTTTTTGACCACTTCTTTCTGTCTTTGGCAGTCTATCTCCACTTCTTGTCAAAGTTTCTAAGGTCATCATCCCATCTAGTCCTTGATTTTCCTCTGTTCCTTCTTCCAGTTGGTATCCAGTTTGTAATCTCCTTGGTTCAGCATCCATCCTCTCTTCTCATTAAATGGCCTGTCCACTTCCATTTTCTGGTCTTAATGAGTTAGAATATCATTTATCTTGGTTTTCTCTCTAATCCAAGAGTGTCTTATTTTATCTTTTAAAGAGATTTAAGTTGCAGGGATGAAGGAAGAAGAAAAGAAACTTGTTCTGTTTGTTTCAAGGTGCACTGTGAAGGAATGTTGAGCAGCAACAGCAGTTGTATGTGTTCCAATGAACCTAGCACTAAGTGGGGGAATTATTAATGTTATTAATGGAATTATTAATGTTATTTCAGATGAATATTTCTGTGGAAATATTTGTAGAATATACATATTGCAGAAACCAAACGTCTGTGCAAAAGTGGGAGGAGTGAGTTGGTAAGAGATGGGTCATTAAATAAGTCTAATTGCTCTCCTCTGTATTGAGTCAAGCATTTTGAGGGAGCTTTTAGGGCTCACCTCATAAGAGAGCAGTATTCAATAGCTGTGCGGATTTGTGATTTGTATAATGTTATCAGCTGTTCAGGGGTGAAGTCTTGAGCAAAAGAGAAATCCTAGGTTTTTTGAAGCTGAGGATACAATGGTTGTGATGTGTGTGCCAGGAGAGGCTTGATGTCAGGGTAATTCCAAGAAGAGAAATCTCATCTTGTCTGAAAATTTGGATGTTGTCGAAAATAATACTGGAAAAAAAATGGGGTTCTTTTTTATGAGAAATAAGACAGAACTGGGTTTTATTAGCATTGAAATTGATCAGGTTATCTGAACCCCATTGGAGGATGGCTTGGAGATCAGAATTGAGGGCAGTTGTGGTTGATGTTCTATAGGTTGAGGTGAGTTGTGTAGAGCAGGGTTTCCCATATTGTGTTCCACGGAAAGTGAATAAGTGTTCCGTGAAAAATTATCAAAATTAATATGAGCCTGGAATGGTTTTAAATGCTGCAACAAGTTCAGACATGTTTGAAAATCAGGCACCCCTCATTTTGCATGTAGATTTGCTATTAAGTCAAGGCCAGCTGCCCACGGTTGTCAACACCTCTGAGCACAAGTGAAATACGGAGGTGTCTATTCTAGGAAACGTGTGGTCACAAGCAAGGTCAATGTGATGCGCTGCAGCCGGCACACCTGTAGTGTGCACTGCCGCATTTTTACAATGCGATACAGCCTGCTTTGACGATAGTGTGCGCTTAGCTTTACGTTGAATACAAGACTGATGATACTCAACTCTAACCAAGGTGTTCCGTTAAAATTTCAGGATTTCTGAAGTGTTCCATCATAGAAAAAATTTGGGAAATACTGGTGTAGAGTAAGGCTTATCAAATGAAAGAGAGGAGTGCAATGTCTGTCATCTGCAAAACTGTGTATTGGGTTGGAAGTCAACTGAAGTAGGTCATTGATATATGTATATATAGTAGGAAGAAGGTTGGTGAGAGGACAGAACCTTGTGGAACCCCTGCATTAGTCGAATGGTGAGAAGATAAGAAACCATCCACCATGACTCACAGTGTGCATCTAGACAGAAAGCTGCCAATCCAACTACAGAAGTCCTGAGGCAGACCAAATTATGGTAGTTTGCTTAGTAAGTCTTTGGGCCAGACCGTCAAAAGCTTTGAAGATATCATATGCAACTGCTTGAGATTCACCAAACTTCTCCATGGCATTTGTTCAGAGATGGTTGGCATGTGAGCAGATCTCCTGTCGATTGGCAGCAACGGAATCCATACTGTTGGTTGTTTATTAGGTGGGTGCCTTCAAGGTATTGTAGGAGGTTGGGAATTGATGATTTTTTCCATTACTTTAGACAGGACTGAGGTAAGTGAGATAGGGTGATAGTTGGACAGCAGTGATTTGTTGCCCTTCTTGGGAATGGGTTGAATATAGGCCAATTTCCAGGTTGTAGGATAGATACCAGTGGAGTAAGAAAGTATATATAGGCGACATAGGATAGGAATCAGTTTGGTGCATGTACTTTCAGGACAATTGGATGAATGCCATCAGGGCCAGGAGAATTTTGTGTCTAATTTGGACAGTATTTTTCTGATCTCTTTCTTGCAAAACGATATAGGTGGCATTGTATGTTGGGTATCTGGAATAGTTGGGGACATTTACCATTGTCAGTTATGTATGCATTAGAGGCAAAGTGTGAAGCCAGAAGATTTGACTTTTTATGGGTGATGATGCAATAGAGCCATCTAGGTATGATAGGGGTGGAAATAGTGCCGGGCAGTCTGCGCGGTTAGCCTAGTAGCTATGTGCTTCGCAACCATATGCCTGGGGAAGGAGTGTCCTAGGTTCGATTCCCGTCGATGATGCGAGGAACTTAAGGATCTTCCTCAGCTATAGCCAAGTTAGCCGGTCTTGGGCGTGGACAGCAGGGTTTTTTCCACCAGTTTATCTGTGGTTTTTCATCCTGCAAGCTGGCAAACCGGCCCTGTGAACACACACGGATTACAGTCAGGAATACTGACCCAGCCATAGGTCTGATTCATCTAGCTATGCCGGTTCCGGAGCCTGGATAAAATTTGGGGGGACTGAGATGGTGCCGTACCTCCCTGTAAAGGGGACTCACGGCCATGTATCATCATACAATTATTATTATTATAGTGCTGGGCAGAAGTTTTGGCCAATTGCTTTGGAGAGAGACCAAAAGGCTTGGCTGCTGTTTGGACAGGCTCTTTCAGTAGCTTTCCGTGCACGTGTCTCGGGCTGTATAGTTATGCAGAATCTGATTACTTGCCAATATGCTTGCAGACTAAACTTACGATGAGGAAAAGAAAAATATTTCTCTACTTGTGAGTAGATGTGGAATATAAGGGACATGTTATAATTACAAAAATGAGAGCCGGAAATTTCTGCCGCTCTAGGCCTGGGCCTATATGGCCTATACCTAAATACGCCACTGGTCCCCTGATATTGCTGGAAGGTTGAGTGTCCTCAAAGGAATATCTGAACATTGTTGCCAGTCAAGTCCATCCTGCAATGACTTTTTTATCCAGCATGTGATGGTTGTTTCATGGATGACAATGCTACTGTCGTGCAAGTATTGTTCAGCGAGCATGACAACAACTTCCACCATCTTCCCTGGCCACCACAAAGCCCAGATCTTAACTCCATTGAGAATGTATGGGACATGTTAGAAAAATAGATCTGAGAGCAAAGTCCTCTTCTGTCAAATCTGAGCCAGCTGATTTGACAGAAGAATGCTTGATATGTTGTACACGTAATCCAACACCTTGTAGAATCTATGCTAAACTGCACATATGATGTAATTCAGGCTATAGGAAGTCGAACATGGTATTAAATAAAAGTTTCTAATTCAGCGGGCTGTATGTGTAGTGGAATATGTATGTTCCAAATCACCTTTATTGGAAAATTTCTTCTTTGAAACACATGCCTAAAAATTTGCAAAAAATTAAAAATGACTGAATGTGAAGCTTCAAAAAGTTATGTGGAAGATCAAATAAAAATTTGAAATTTTTATGAAAGATATGCTTGACAACTGACTACAATGCAAAATTGGCTCCATTCTGTTATTATTTTAATCCCTCCAGTCTAGACAGCCTTTTGAAAATGAAAAAAAAATCACAATTTTTGTTGCATCTTTATGGCATCCACATATCAAGACAATTTTTTTAAGATCACGAGTGATGTGCCATGTGATGATAGCATTTGGGAAATAAAAAATAAATGAATATTATTTAAATTATTTAAATTAAGGGGATATTAAATCTCACATTATTTTAAAACCGAATAAGAAACTCAAAAATTGGAATCAGAGAGTTTCATGCCGAATATAGTAAACTATAAAGTATCAGCGACCACTAGCATGAGCTAATGCAAGTGACCCTAGTACGTCGTACAATACCGGAGAACTCGCAGCAAAGTCGGTAAAGTTCCGATTGCTATTCTTAGGTATTTTCCATAATGTAAAAACACATTTCCTAGGAAATGTATGCTGTTATTACATTATGGAGGGAGGTCACTATGCAGACCGGTTTCAGCCTTTTTTGAGGCTTCTTCAGTGAGTAGCTAGACCAAAATAATACCAAAGTGTATAGCGAAAAGAACTTATACTCTGTTATACGAGTTTCCAAACAGGTGCAACCATTAAGTTACTTAAAGTTACTTAAGTTACTTTTAAGTAAAATAAATGAATAAATGTTATAAAGGGGGTGCTTAAGGGTCAAAGCTGTATAACTGAGAGGAGACCTCCACATAGCCTTTAAAGGAATGCGGAGAACCGACCAGGGCTTCTGACCTAATGTCCAATCCTCACCTTCTCGTGGTGCACCCTGTTGGGTATCTACTTTGATACTGAACGAATGAGGATGGGCTGGCAATTTGGGATTTAGCCGACCAAATTGTATTCTTATTGGTTAAACCAAAATAAAAAATGATGGTACAACATGACAAAATTTCATGCCGGCTGGGGCGTCGCCCGGTTAAACAAGGCCCCCATTGTTTTCGCCAGGGAACCAGGGTGAACAGCGAAAAGTCAGCTACTAGAACAAATCTGAAAAGAAACCCCAACTCAACATCACCAGAGTTAAAGATCAGTACTATCAACGGAAGAAGCCTGAATGGCAAAGAAATGGAGCTAGCTGAGGAATTAGATAAGTACCAGATCGACATAATAGGGGTGACTGAAACAAAAAAGACCAAAACTGGTGAGATCTTTCTGAGCAATAAATACAAAATGTTATATTCAGGCAATGACAATCAAGGAAAAGAAGGAGTAGCCATAATATTCAACACAAAATACGAGACTAATCTTCTTGAATGGCAATCAGTCTCAAGTAGAGTAATGTGGGCAAATATGAGAATTGGGAACTGGACAATGAGACTTATTTGTGAATATGGTCCCACAGAAGGTTCTACTAAGGTAGAAGTGGAGGAATTTTTTGACGCTCTAGAAAAAGCAACTGACACAATGAAAAAGGAAAAGTTGGTCCTTGTTGGGGATCTAAATAGCAGAGTAGGAAATGATTGTGAGGCATACAAAAATATTTTTGGAAAATTTGGAGAAAAGAGCAAAGCTAATAATAATGGCAAATATCTGTTGGATTTCTGCTCAGGACATGGACTGGTTATTACTAACACCATGTTCCAACATAAAAATGTACACAAATTCACATGGAGAGAAGAGGCTAGGAATAAGAAAAGTCTCATTGACTATGTTATTGTTGATAGTGATGTTTTCTCCCTGATGCAGGACACCAGAGTGTACAGAGGATTTGAAATTGGAAGTGATCACTATTTAGTCTTGAGCAGGATAAAATTGAATTTCATATTGAAAAGAATAACATGTAAGAAAGTTTTAAAGCGAATAAAAGTTGAGCAGCTCTCAGATGTGAAGTGTAGACTAAAATACAGAAAGATTATTGAAAAGAAAATGAAAGAGTTTGAGAACAGGAATCAAACCTTGGACATTCACTGGCAAACTCTGAAGAAAACATTGATTGATTCTGCCAGAGAGGCATGTGGTGAGGTTGTGTGTAAGGATAAAAAAATCAGAACTCCCTGGTAGACACAGGAAGATAAAGAGGCAGTGAAGGAAAAGAAGAAAGCATATCAAAAGTTCCTGGCAAATAAGTCAGCTTTTACTCTTACAGAATACAGAGACAAATGTAAGAAAGCTAAACAGTGTGTAAAACTAGCTAAACAAAAGTCATGGGAGAACTTTGGAAAGAATATAGAAAATAAATATCAAGGAGGTGGCAAAATATTCTGGAGGTTGTTGAAGAAACTTAGGAATGGAGGAAAGAGTGCTGTAAAAGGAGTTAGAGATGATAAAGGTGACATGAAAACAGGAGAAAAGATATCCTTGAAGTATGGAGTAATTACTTTGAAAATCTGCTAAATGAAACAAGCAGTGATGACAGCACAGTGATAAAAAAACACTGACCAGGCATGCAGTCAGGAATACATATCCATACTTGAAGTAGAAAAAGCCATCAAAGGCTTGAAATGTGGAAAGGCAGCAGGAGTAGATGATATTCGACCAGAAATGCTGAAGTATGGTGGTATAAAAGTCTTACAGTGGCTGCACTGCATAGTTCAGAAAGCCTGGACAGAGGAACGAATTCCCGATAATTGGAGTAGAGCTCTCATAGTACCCATATATAAAAAGGGAAATAAAACTGAATGTGAGAATTACAGAGGTATTTCCCTACTGAGTGTTCCTGGCAAGATCTATGCAAGTATACTTGAGAAACGGTTGAGAAGAATTGTGGAAGAAAAGCTTGGTGAAGAACAAGCTGGATTCAGGCCAAATAGAGGCTGTCAGGATCAGATCTTCACTTTACGACAAATAGTCGAGAAAGCATGGGAATATAACAAAGATCTTTATTTAAGTTTTGTCGATTTGGAAAAGGCATATGACAAGGTGCCAAGAGAGAAGCTATTCAATACGCTGCAGTTATATGTTGTCAATGGGGCATTATATCAAGCAATACTTAGTCTTTATTTGAGTTGTAAGTCAGCAGTTAGAATTGAAGGAAGTACAGGAAGATGGTTTAATATTAAATCTGGTGTGAGACAAGGATGTACATTATCCCCTCTGTTATTCATTATCTATAGGGATCACATTATGAAGGAAAGTGGTATTAAACCTGATATCAAAATTGGAGATGTTAATGTCAGCTCTTTGTTTATGCGGATGATGTTATACTTCTAAATAAATCCGCTACAAGTCTGCAAGATTCTCTGACTAAATTGAATAGCTGTTGTAATAGATATGGTATGAAGTTCAGCAATAAAAAGACAAAGACAATGAAAATAGGCAGAATCATTGAAAATGTCAACTGTGTTGTGAATGGAGAACCTGTGGAACAAGTAAAACATTTCAGCTACTTAGGCACGATTTTTACTGAAGATGGTAAATTAAATATAGAAATAGACAACAGAATCAGCAAAGCGGTATGGTGGGAAGTCAATTGAATAAATTCATATGGAATAAGAGAGAAATTAGTCAGAACACTAAATTAGCTGTATACAAGGCAGTGTTCAAACCAATTTTAACTTATGGATCTGAGAGCTGGGTCAGAAGTAAAACACTTGACCAAAGACTAGAGACTGCAGATATGAGAGTCCTGAGAAAGATTAGAGGCGTGAACAGATGGCATCAATGGCAATATCATATTAAAAATGAGGATATTAGGAAAGAACTTGACATTGTTAGCATCCAGGAATGCATTAACAGAGCTAATCTCAGATGGTATGGTCAATTAAATAGAATGGGAGAGGAAAGATTAGTAAAACAAGTGTTCTCTGCCAGGTTGGCAGGAAAACGACCCAGAGGAAGACCAAGATATAGGTGGATTGATACAGTACAAAGTGCCTTAGATGATAGAAATATAAGATCTGATAATGTTGGTGTCTTGACAAGTAACAGACTGATTTGGAGGAAAATTGTAGATAGGAAGTTAGTAATGATGTAATTTTTTCATGTAGTGCTGTCATATCCTGTACATGACAGGAATTTGATGATGATGATGTTATAAAGAAAAAATAAACAACAGTCGCTGGAGTATCATGATTATTTCACCAAGATGAAATAATCATGATTCTATTAAAATGAAAATTCATTTACAATAGAATTACTGTTACAATTGACAAGCTCATATCCTTTGGAAAAAGGAATTACATGTAAGTAGTGAGTACCAGTTATTTTAAAATTATAAAATTGGCTAAAATAGAACAAAATTTTATAAACACTACAAACTGCAGTTTGTATTGCTTATAAAATTATAATATAGGAAATGATATGAAATTACATTGCGTGCATAGCTAAGTTACTGGAATAAATCTAAAAAAAACTTTTTTTTTAAAATATTTTATTCTACTTTTATATTAATGCTGGTGACATGTAAAAACTCTCAACATGTAATTTGCTAACTTCACGCCACTTAGAACATCCTAAAAAGATTACGCTCTGATAAGCAGCATATCCTGAAAGACACAACGATAACAACAACAAAAAAAATCTTCATTTAGAAAAGATGGAGATTTCTTTTTCTGTTATTTATTAATTTTTTTTTATTCTGATATTTTCATCACTTCAGCAAGTTGAAGTGATGAAAATAACAGAATGAAACCAGTTTTGTTTTATAGCCACCTTATCAAGAGTATCTATCTCTCAAAAAAATTTAAAATTTCCATTTGGTCTTCTATTTTAGTTTCTAGATTTCAAAATTAACTGTTTTACAAACTTTGAAGCAATCTTTTTTTGTAGAAGAAAGGTGTCAATAAAGACAAGCAATGTGTTATAGTCGATTGAGACAAGCAATTTTTTTATTGATTAAACACATGGGATATCTCACTTTTTGAGAAACCCAGTCAGCTCTGCTGTTTTCAAAATCATGGCACAGAAGGGCACCCAAACAGAACAGACAAGCAATTTTTTTATTGATTAAACTCATGGGATATCTCACTTTTTGAGAAACCCAGTCAGCTCTGCTGTTTTCAAAATCATGGCACAGAAGGGCACCCACAATAAGCTCTTCCTTTATCAAATTCTGAAAGATCCTTTGTTTTTCTTATTGTGATCAACACTGTTGATGATTACTGACTAGCAGCATTCTTAAATAGTTGCCTGGAACAAGTGCACGCAAGCATTTGGCATATACGCTGCATAAGTGACATTTACAGACATATGTAGTGGCTAGTGAAGCAAGCCAGTATAGTTATACATCATATAATCAATTTCATCAAGGCTTTTTTCCTTAATATTCTCATAACATTCCATTCGAATTTTGTATGATTATTCAGTTTTATTTGCACATAAAATTTCTTGCTGTGGAAAAAACAAGAAAGAAAGGGGGGGGGAAATATATATAAATATATGTGTATATTTGCCAGTGTAATAATTTGTAGCATGTATGTCTTTTATCAGACTAGTGTCTGGTAGTTCACCATTTGCAATCTTTTCATGTTATGATTTCTAATAACGTGAATAATGTTATTAGAATTCACGAGGCCCACATGTAAATTGTGTGTGTGTTCTTCCTGCCGGTTTGCCTGTTTTGCAGGCAAACTCTACCTTTCCATATGAGACAAGCTACTATTAATAGTAACTTGAAGAAGAAATTGATGAATGTTAGTTTTATGCGGTTAATTATGGTACATACACATACATACATACATCTTCAAGGCCCACCTTTCCTAATTGGGTTGTGGAGGCAACAGCTGCAAGAGGAACTTCCAGTGGTCAAGATCCTCTGCCACCAAGCTCAGGTGTTCTGGCGGGATTCCCAAACATGTCCATCCAAGGTTTTGGATATAATCTATCCAGTGAGTCCTTGGCCTTCCACGTGGCCTCCCACCCTCTGGCTTGGCAAAGAGGGCCTGCTGAGGGAGCCTCTTGTGGCATTCTGACCAGGTGCCCATACCAACGTAAATGTGATCTCTCAACATGGAGAAGCAGCGGTTGAGTATTGAGGGTTTCCCAAATTGCAGAACTTCTGACTCTGCAATTCGAGTCTTGTCAGCCCTGCAACCCCTTGAAGGAACCTCATTTCAGCCACTTGGATTCGTGTCCACATTCTTTCGGTCATTACTCAACTCTCATGACCATAGGTGAGGATGGGGACATAGACTGTATTGAAGACAGCCAGCTTTGCCTTCTGGCTTAACTCCTGCTTCAATACTATTGAACGGCCAAGCTCCCGCAATATTGAGCTTGCTAAGCCAATTCAAGTATCTAGCTCCACGTCCCATTTTCCATCATTTGTGAATATGAACCCAAGGTGTTTAAATTTCTCCACCTGCCTCATTGGGACTCCACTTACATGTAGAGTGCACTGGGATGGTTGTCTTGAGACCACAAATGTTTCAGTTTTGGCCACACTGATCTTCATTCCGGCATCTGCACAAACAGCTACAAACCTATCCAGGGTCCGCTGGAGGTCATCTGTGGAAGAGCTAAGCAGAACTAGGTCATCTACGAAAAGCAGACGTCCAATGCTACATCTTCCAATTCTGACACACTCACTGCCTCGGCTGTGCCTATCAATCCAGTCCATAAATATTATGAAAAGGAGGGGTGACAGAACACACCCTTGGCAGAGGCCAACGGAGACTGTGAAACGTTCAGACTTTGTGCTGTTTACCCTGACACAAAACTTTGGGCATTCATACAGGGACTTGATGGCAGCTAATAGTTGGCCATCCACTCCATACTCCTGTACTACTTGCCAAAGCTTATCCCGAGGAACCCAGTCATATGCCTTCTCCAAGTCCACAAAACACGTGTAGACATTCTTGGCATATTCCCAAGATTTCTCAAAGACTTACCTTAAAGTGAAGATTTGGTCAGTTGTGCTTCTACCAGGACGAAAGCCAGTTTGTTCTTCCTGGAACTTTGACTCAACTATGCTCCTGCACCGTCTTTACACGCACTTTGCATACATTTTCCCAGGCAGGCTGAGCAGAGAGATGCCACGATAGTTACTGCAATCCTTCTGGTCTCCCTTCTTGAAGACTGGTATTATTATGCCTGTCTGCCATTGCTTTGGTGCTCGCCCAGATATCCAAGCAGCCTGACATACTCGAGTCAGCCAGAGAACATCGTCTCAATTTGAGGCTTTTAGCATTTCGGGCCGAATTTCATCATCGCCAGTAACCTTGTCCGATTTTAGCGATTTTATTGCTAAATGGACCTCTTCTGCTGTGAGACTAGTCATTGCCCTGATCTGCACCTCTTGGATGTCCACAACTGCTGGGCCACCCAGGTTAAGAAGGCTCTCAAAGTATTCCCTCCATCTGTGGAGGATATCCTTCTCGGTTGTTAAAAGTGCACCATCAGAGGCCTTAATTGTCCTTGCCGTGCACGATTTTCTCCCTCGAAGGCAGCGGATGGTCTGCCAGAATACTTTGTTTGCATTTGCATAGGATGAGTCTAATCATTCTCCAAAGGATTCCCAAGCCTTCTGCTTTGCTGTCTTTACTGCCTCAGCAATAACCGCAAATGCATCTCAGGTGACCTGACCCTAAGCCATGTTAGGTAGGACTCCTTTTTTGCCCGGACAGTTTTTTGGACTTCTTGGTTCCACCAAGGTGTCCTTTTCTCTGCCCGTTGCCACAGCATGAGAGTGCAGAGGCAGTGACAGCTGTTCTGAACAGCTTCCACTCCTCCTCAACATCTGCAGTATGCTTGGGAATCTCTTTGAACCTGGAGGAAATGTCATCTGCAAAATTCTTCCTCACAGCCTCATTTTCCAATGTCTCCCATTTCACGTGGTACAGCTGCTTAGGCCTACCAGCGTTGATGGTAGCATCTGGTTTCTGAAGCCGTAGAGTGCACACAACAAGGTGGTGGTCAGTTAACAGTTTTGCCCCTTTCTCACACGAACGTCCAACACTGAGGAAAATAGGTCTGCTGAGACTATAAAGAAGTCAATCAGAGATCTTTGTATCCCTGTACCATGTATATTTATGGACTTCTTGCTGCTGGAAGAAGGTATTCATTATGGACAAGCTGTTAGTACAGCAGATGTCCAATAATTTCAACCCATTCGCGTTAAGGTCAGGGGTGCCATTCCTCCCAACTACACCCCTCCATGTCTGGTCATCTGTTCCAACATGTGCATTGAAGTCACCCATTAGCAGGACTGATTCCATGTCTGCCACCCTGTCAAAAGCAGCATCCACACAGTCAGAATACTCTGCCTCCAGATTAGGTGCATAGGCTTGCACCACAGCCAAATCATGGTTTTTATCTGAAGCCTTAACACACACATACTCGTCCCCCCAATGGGATCCACTCAGCAACACAGTCTGACAGCTGGGGGCTTGTGAGTATCCCCCACACCTGCCTGAGCAGACATTGTCGGGCTCACACCAGAGTAGTAAAGCTTCCACCCCTTATCCAGGTCGACAGTTCCAGAGCCTTTCCTCTTGGTCGAAGAAAGCCCGACTAAGTATAGCCAGTAGAACAGATAACCAGACATGGAGGGGTGTGGTTGGGAGGAACGCTGCCCCTGACCTTAATGCGAATGGGTTGAAATTATTGGACTTCTGCTGTACTAACAGCTTGTCCATAATGAATACTTTCTTCCAGCACCGATTATAAGTATTCCGATTAATTATAGTATGGTATGATAAAAGAAAAAGCATTTTGTATTAGTGTATTATTATTATGCTTTAGATTCTTCCTTCTTTGCCTTTGTTTGTGTGTGCTTATTGTTTCAAATTCGGATTTGATTACAATTTCTGTATAATTCCGATTAATTATAGTATGGTATGATAAAAGAAAAAGCATTTTGTATTAGTGTATTATTATTATGCTTTAGATTCTTCCTTCTTTGCCTTTGTTTGTGTGTGCTTATTGTTTCAAATTCGGATTTGATTACAATTTCTTCTTCTTCTTCCTTTCCAGTAATAGGCCTAGTGGCCTGTTACAGTCTATTCCCATCTTTTCAAAGGCCATCCTCGATTCCTTCTCCCTTGAGGTTGATATCTCTGTATCTCTTTGGGGTGTCTTTCTTCATACATTCTTTCTGTATGTTGTCTCTCTCTCTCTCTCAAGTTCCTTTAAAATATTGCTATTTCTTTTGAAGTTGAGTTTATTGTGTCCAGCTGTTTTATGCATGAATCTCATTTCAGACTTATCAGTCTTTTTTTATCTGCTTGAGTTATGTCTGGGCTTCTGAACCATATGTTAGCATAGGTCTTGCTATTGAATTATGGATTCTTATTCTTGTTTTCTTGTTTATTAAATTTCAATTTAAAATCTGATTAATAGTTTTTGTTATTCCTATATAATTAGTTATTTTATGTTACATGTCTTTCTCTCTTTCATAAGATAAGTAGTAGCCTAGATATTTGAATGTATTAACCTGTTCTATAATATCATCATTGATGCAAATTTTGCTTCTTATTGGGTCTCAGTCTTTAAATGGCATGACTTTATTTTTTGAAGTGGAGATTTCCTTATTGTATGTTTTTGCTATTTCATTTAATGAAAAGGCTGCTTGCTGTAGTGAATCTTCATTATCTTCAATTAGAACCTGATCATTGACAAATAAATTTCTATCAGTGTTGGTGCAGTTATTTATTTGAATGCCGAAACTGATTGTTTCTCTCTAGTTTCTTATAATATTAATATAAATATTAAAGAGAAGTGGTTATAGACTACATCCTTGCCAGAAACCTACATTTGTGTTCTGTAATTCACATTTTTGTGTGGCTATTTTTTTTTTTAATTTAGTCATTGTGATTTATATTGAAAATTGCTTTAATTAACTGTTTAGGAACGTTGTCATCTCTTAAAATTTTCAGTAGCTTATTACGATTGACTTTATCAAAAGCCTTTTTTATAATCTATATCAATAATCATCATTATGATTATCAATGAATAATCGCTATTAATAATTTCTCTTTCTGTCAGTCATTTCTCTTGCAATCTCTTTCATTTGTATTTATAATAATTTTGGTTCATTTATTAACCTTATATACAGCATAAGATATTTTATTGTTTAGTGGTGTTGCAAATATATGCTGTAAAAGCAATTTTTATTGCTATCAGCATGCAGTTTTTGTAAAGCATTAAAAAGAGATCTCTGTAGAATAGTCATTTGTGTGCCCAGTTTTAAAAGATTAAAAACTTTACAATTTGAAGAGTTAGAATGCAAAATGCCTACAAAAGCAGAACTTTGGTAATGAGGTCAGTCACCCTTTCCCCTTAGTGTTTAGTTGAAAGAGAACACTACTTTCCCTGCCTGGTGCTGCTGCTTGTAGTTAAAGTAGCTTCACTTAACATCCTCCAGTTTCCTATTGTAAACATCTAGGACTCCCTGAAATAATTTGCTGCAAAGTCTCTTTTTTTTTGTCTCCTGATAGTAAAATCGAAAGTAACTTTCTTTTCTTTGTAGTGCTTTCTTTATTTAATGTTTTATTTCTTTAGTGCTCTTGGAGAGCTCTGTAACTCCTAGAGAGATTGCATTCCCCAAATGGTAGATGCCATCAGCTATAGTGGGTTGGTCTGAATATATTGAATAAGTAACCATGGACCAACAGGGCCACAGAGGGGAGGGTATCACTGGATACCCAAGAAAATACCTTTCCTTGTGAAAGTGGCTCTCCCTTGGGTCTCTAGCTGGGTCTAGTTTCTTCTTCCACCTTGTATCACTTCTTTCTTTTAACTGTTCTGTTTGGTCTCACTTTATCAACTTTTGTCTTCTTCTGATCCTAATGCTATTAGAGTATTCAAGGGCTTGGGAAGCGGGGGGGACCTTATGGAGAAGATCATGCTAATGACAAATCGTGCAAGTTGATTCAAATGTGTGGAAATGAAAAGTGTCAGGTGCTAAATGGATATTATTAACACAAAGATATGCATAAGTTTATGCAGACCCAATGAATTAGAGGTCTGAAGTCTAACTGATTTGGTGATACAGGAGCAATAGTGCAAGACGTGAAAGTGTTCCATGGAGCTGAAGGTGGGAAAGATCATTATATAGTAGTAAGTAAGGCTGTGTCCTGTTACATCTAAGAGATTAGATACTTTACATGATGATAATAGACTAAGTTAGATCCCCCGATACAAAATAGAACTGTTGCAAGATGATAGTATACAGAATTTTTATAGATGACATCTTGAGAAGAAATTAGATTTACCGGAGAGGATGTGCATCTCAGTTATATGACCATTTAAAGAAATATGTACATGAGGCTGCTGAGGAGGCCATTGGAAGAGAAGGTGAGGGAAAATATTGAATGGGTGAGTCAACAAGTGAAGGAGAACATAGAAGAAAAGAAGGGAGCATGTAAGAGATGATTAAGCAGTAAAGATTCTTCAGGACAGAGTGAAGTACAACAATATTAAGACAGGTGAAAAGAATGGTGATTTAAAAAGCTAAAGAAGTGTGGAAAAGAAAGTGGAGTGAAATTGAATACCTGGTGAAATATAGTTGCTCTTCTGAGGCCTGACAATTTGTATGGCAGGTATGAGCCTCTTATACATTTTGAGCAGGACTTAATATCATTTCCCTTCAACATTTTAAGAGATATTAAGAAGGTTTATTATATGAGGATAGGGTGAAACATCAGTGAGACGAGAGACTATTATCAGGTGAAAGGACATTTGAAGTGACATTAGAGGAAGTGATATGGACTGTTTAAACATCAAAGAATGGAATTGCAGTTGGCTCTGATGGAATGGTAATAGTGATATTTAGGAATGATGGTAGTAAAGTATTACAGGTCCTGACAATGATATTCAACAAAGTGATTGCAGATGAGGATATTCTTTATGAATGGAACTTGTTATATATATATATATATATATCATTCATCCATAAGAAACACAATAAGAAAGACCCTAAAAATTAGAGTAATAAGCATCATGTTTGATTATCAGGATATTTAGTCCAATCATGAGGGACAGAAATAAACTTAAAATATCCCAATAACATCAAAAGAACAATCTGGTTTTATGGTAGGAAGATCTTGCATGGATAACATATTTTCCTTACAACAACTATCCCAAAAATGGTTGCTAAGTATCAAGAACTCCATTTGATTTTTGCAGACCTTTAGAAAGCTTATGATGCTGCAATATGGAAGACAGTGTGACAGATATTGTTAGAGGGCAGGGTAGAGATGGTGCAGAGGATGTACCAGTGGTCTAGGTCCACTATAAAGCTTGGTAATGACTTTTCAGGGGATGATAAAAATGCTTCATAACCACCAGCTTCCAACACTTGAAACTGCAATACATGGAGAAAATAAATTAAAGACCAGTGCTATGGGATAGGGGATGATTATTCCGACAAATAACTAAAGCTTGGTGTGAAATAAGTTCAAGAATTCATAACTAGTGAATGCTAATACCTTCTTAAGTATTTATCTGCTCAGAATGGAAAGAGGAAGTTTTTTTTCCCTCTCCTTTAAACTCACTGTAATGAACCTTGCTTTCCCTCTCTTCTAAACTCACTGTAATGAACCTTGCACTACAACAAACTATTTTTCTATAGGAGAATCTACTGAAAATAGTAAATATAGCAAATTGTTCCAGAGACAACTTCAAAAAATTCAGAAATGCCATTGTAAAAGGAAACGGAAAACAGAGATGATAAATATTATATAAAAGTGAAGATAAACATATTTTAGATATCTGGAGTAATTATTTTGTAAGAATATTAAATGATACAAGTACTGATGAACAACTGGCAGAAAATATTCAATGGTAACTGAATCAGAAGTACATATCGATACTTGAGATAGAAAAAGGCATTAGAAATCTAATATGTGGAAAGGCAACTGGAATAGATGATATTTGATCAGAAATGCTCAAATATAGAGGTATAAACTTTTACAGTGGCTATGCTGCATAATTCAGAAGTTTGAATTCCAGGTGATTAGAGTTAAGCTCTCTTATAGTATCCTCTGAAAAGGGGGAAAGTGAATTATAGAGGAATTTCCATTTCATTAGAGTGTTCCAAGTAAAATTCATGTATACATTTAGAAGCAATGAAAAAAAATTGTGGAAGAGTTGGTGCAGAATAAGTTGGATTCAGGCCAAATAGAAGTTTCCAGAATCATGGGAATATAACAAGAATCTCTATTTAAATTTTATAGATTTGGAAAAAGTATATGGTAAAGTGTCAAGTGATAAGCTGTTCAAAAGACTAGCATTATGTGGTATAATTGGGACATTATACAGAACAATATATAGTATATATTTAAGTTGTAAGTCAGCATTCATGTTAGCATTTATCATATAACAATGTAGTAACTATTTTTAATATCGGCATCAGCTGTGAAACTTAAAAATCCCCCCCCCCCCCTTACTTCAATAAGTATTGCCACATTAATTTGCTGAAGAAGATCTGGGAGAGAGCCATAAAGCCAACTTCATCCTTTATCAGGCCCCTGGGGTGACACCTTGATAGGATATTAATTCATTATCAGGTAAAATATGAATTGTTTGCAATAATCTAATTGAGCACTTTGTGTCTTATCACAGTTGTAATTTGTGCTCTGAAGATGCTTGTTTGAAATCCAGCAAAATATTAGTAACTCAATAAATTATTTATTTTGTTCTTTTGGTGTTTATACCAAAACATACAATTTGTGAATAACCACCAGTACTAATTCTCATTACATTTATAAGCTAGCAGTTAGAATTGAAGGAAGTACATAAGATGGTGTGACGTAAAATCAAGTATAACATGCACTCATCTTATACTTGATTTTACTTAATAGAAAAACATGTAGCACATCAGTGTCATTGTATAAACAAATGGTTAGGAAGAAGGAATTTTTGATATGTGTTTTGAAAAACTGGAAGTTTTTTTGAGAAACTAGTCCTTAGGAGAAACTATATAAGAAAGACTATTCCAAAGCATAGAGAAAGACAAAAATTAAAGAAGAGGATGAGAACTTTGTTTTGTGTTTGGAGCTGGACAGTTGCTTGGGTGTTTATGGACTTGAGGAGAAAGTGGAGGAATGATGTCAGTAGTTTAACAGAACAGCACCCCTGAAAATATACCTGTAGAAGATGTATAAAGCAGAAAAGCAGAAACAGGTATATCATTGAGTTGAAGTCTGTGAGACAAGGGCCACTAATTAACCAAATTGCATTTTTCTGGACAGTAATGACATCTCATTTTTGAGGACAGTATTCTGAGGTAGGACAGATTTGGGATTTTATACAGTATTAGGAGTTGTACAAGTAAGAAATCATGTCTTGAGCAGAAGAGGACTCTTGGTTTTTTGTAGAAAGAGGAGACTATAGGTCTGTTGTGCTTATACCAGGAAGGATTATTATTATTACACAGGCAACTCCATGGAATCATCAGATTCAGTGTGAGTGATCCCAAACATTTCATCAAGCACTAACCAAGATAATCTCACTTATTCATTCAGAACTCACTGACAAGGTACCTGCAGCAGCATGTAAAGTCATTCCATTCAATCACTAATTTGGATTTCATATTTCATGAAAGGAAGAAAAATTAAAGTAAAAGTTAATGGAACTTCTTCCAACATACATCGAACTTGGGCTGGAGTCCCACAAGGTTCTGTTCTAAGCCCGCTCCTATTTCTCATCTATATGAACAATATTCATCCTCACGTAATAAATGACACAAAAATAGCATGCTATGCCGATGATATAGCAATCTGGCATGCATAGAAGCAGCAATCCTCAACAATCTGATAAAGTCCTAAATAAATCAATAAAAGGCCTAGAAAGATGGGAAAAGGAACTCAAATTACAGATAAACTCAGAAAAAAACTTAGTATCCTCTCCACTGATAGAAAAAATAGACACAATTACAATCAAAATATATAATACCAAAATAGGAAAAATAGAGTCTCCCAAATATTTAGGCCTAACTAACTCTATATCACAAATATATCTAATAAAGCTCTTAAAAAACTTAATATCATCAAAAGGCTTTGTGTAACAAAGTGCAAAACCGAAGACACTCAAAACTACATATACAGCACTCATACGACCCGCTATGGAATATGCCTCAACAATCTGGGCTTCCACTAGCTCAAAAGAAAAGCTTGACAGAGTACAATCAAGAGCAGCAAAAGTTATTATAGGTGCAGTCTCATCCACAAATAACTTAAAAGCTCAACAAGAGTATGGGCTTCACATACTAGAAGACAGAAGAAAACTCTCCACAGTTAGGTTCACTAACAGAATCAGGATCCAACAACAGGATCATCACATCTCACTCAGGACTTTCGATGCCTGGACTGGAAAATCTAGACTAAAGAGATCGTCTACTTTACAGTATGATCATGAAATTAGAAAACAGACAGACTTTGAGCACCTATCCATTGAAATAAGCAAAGAATTAATAATAATGTATATATATATATATATATATATATATATATATATATTATTTTTTTTTTTGAGAAAACAACAGTGATGATGTTATTATTAAATCATCATCAAATTCCTGACATGTACCCTCAAAGGGGTGTACAGGATATGATAGTACTACATGAAAAATTTACATCATTACTAACTTCCTATCTACAATTTCCCTCCAAATCAGTCTGTTACTTGTCAAGACTCCAACATTATCAGATCTTATATTTCTATCATCTAAGGCACTTTGTACTGTATCAATCCACCTATATCTTGGTCTTCCTCTGGGTCATTTTCCTGCCAACCTGGCAGAGAACACTTGTTTTGCTAATCTTTCCTCTCCCATTCTGTTTAAGTGACCATACCACCTGAGATTAGCTCTACTAACGCATTCCTGGATGCTGACAATGTCAAGTTCTTTCCTAATATCCTCATTTTTAATATGATATTGCCATTGATGCCATCTGTTCACGCCTCTAATCTTTCTCAGGACTCTCATATCTGCAGTCTCTAGTCTTTGGTCAAGTGTTTTACTTCTGACCCAGCTCTCAGATCCATAAGTTAAAATTGGTTTGAACACCGTCTTGTATACAGCTAATTTAGTGTTCCGACTAATTTCTGTCTTATTCCATATGAATTTATTCAGTTGACTTCCTACTATACCAGCTTTGTTGATTCTGTTGTCTATTTCCATATTTAATTTACCATCTTCAGTAAAAATCATGCCTAAGTAGCTGAAATGTTTTACTTGTTCCACAGGTTCCCCATTCACAACACAGTTGACATTTTCAACAATTCTATCTATTTTCATTGTCTTTGTCTTTTTAATGCTGACCTTCATACCATATCTATTACAACAGCTATTCAATTTAGTCGGAGAATCTTGCAGACTTGTAGCGGATTTATTTAGAAGTATAACATCATCCGCATAAAGCAAAGAGCTGACATTAACATCTCCAATTTTGATATCAGGTTTAATACCACTTTCCTTCATAATGTGATCCATATAGATAATGAATAACAGAAGTGATAATGTACATCCTTGTCTCACACTAGATTTAACATTAAACCATCTTCCTGTACTTCCTTCAATTCTAACTGCTGACTTACAGCTCAAATAAAGACTAAGTATTGCTTGATATAATGCTTCATTAACACCATATAACTGTAGCGAATTGAATAGCTTCTCTCTTGGCACCTTGTCATATGCCTTTTCCAAATCGACAAAACTTAAATACAGATCTTTGTTATATTCCCATGCTTTCTGAACTATTTGTTGTAAAGTGAAGATCTGATCCTGACAGCCTCTATTTGGTCTGAATCCAGCTTGTTCTTCCACAATTCTTGTCAACCGTTTCTCAAGTATACTTCCATAGATCTTGCCAGGAACACTCAGTAGGGAAATACCTCTGTATTTATGAAATTTATCAATGCATTTTAATAGTCTTTCATTTTAATGCATTTTAATAGTCTTGCTCTGAATGCTTTGTGTAATGTACCATAATGGCTTTACTTGCAAAATAGAATAAATGGAGTTGAAAATTAGGAAATGAAATGAGAGTCTGTTGAAAAGATAGAAAAAAATGTAAGATATTGTAGCAAAATCTGAAAGCCAAAGTGTATCTCATTTTATATTCAAGATTTTTTAAAAAAAATTTATTTCCAATCATTACTCCATTTGTGGTAGATTCATCTTATGTTTTTTAGCCAGCATACATTTTAATAAATATGTTAATGTTTATTTTATTTATTAATATTTATTTTAGTTAATATTTATTTTAATAAATGTTATTTATTAAAATAACATTTTAATAAATGTTATTTATTAAAATAACATTTTAATAAATATGCTATATTTGGAAAGATTTTAAAAATAATAATCAAATTCAAGTTTGTTTACTTGCTTGAAACATCTTTCTTTGTTTTTCAGAATCACGTTTGAAAGATAATCCTACCTTATCAATGATTAATGATTCTGATGAAGAAGTTATTTATGGGTAAGAAAGTTGACAATTCACTATTAATAATTGAAACATTCTAAGAGTTATAATTAGAAGCTGAGTTATTTCTCCAATTATTCATCACTTTTCCATGTAAATTAACTTTTATACCCCTGTTCAAATATATACTATATGTGGAAAGCAAACTACGTTTAATACATTTACAGTTAGTGTAATACGTATGCATGGAAAGATGTGTACGTTTCATGCAGAGAGAGGTTGAATGAGAGAGAGAGTGAGAGAGACAACATGTGACCCTTCTTGCATATCTACACTAACAAGTGTAGGTATGCAAGAAGGGTGACATGTTGGTGGACCATGAGCATGTTTGAATCAGAGTAGGGAACATGGAGTAGTAAGTGAAATGGACAGCAAAAAAAAAAAAAAAAAAAAGAATGGGCAGCTTAAGCTGTACAAAACTGATGCAAAGAAAAAATGTGATTGATGAAAATGTAAAAGAAAATATGAGACGGACAGGGAAAAAGAGAGTTCATTTAATAGTAAGATAACAAGTAAAAAAGGGCGTGTGACTGGAGGTAATATGATGAGAGTGAATGATAGCAAAAAAAGTGACAAAAGCTTTGAAAGCAGAGTGGATGAAGATGAGGCAAGAAATGAAGCATATATGGAGTTAAAAAGAATTATGGGTATGTATGGAAGAGTGAAAAAGACTGGAATAAATGATTTTTCTATTATCCATTCAATTTAAAAGGCAATTAAAAAAAATTACAACTTTTCAACCGCATAGAAATTAGCATCCCATTCTTCAGTGCCAAGAATAGGATGCTAATGATGTTAAGTTCTTTTCTGATGTCTTTCTTTTTTATATAATTCTGCTATCTGGTATACTCCCCTAATTTTTCTCAGAAAATTTGTATCTGTGGTTTCAAGTCTTTAATTAACTGTTTTATTTCCAGCACAACTTTCAGAGCTTATAAATTAATATTGGTGTGAACACTCCACACTCTTGTATACTGCTGGTTTAGTGTTGTAACTAATTTTTTCTTATTTCAGATAAACTTATATATTGGGCTCTCAACCATGCTGTTTTCTATAGTCCATTTCCTTATACATTTTGCCATCTTCACTAAAAATTTGCCTGCATAGTTGAAATGTTTTACAACTTCTCCATAAAGAAAGTAACTAATGTTTTCCATGTTCCTTCCTGTTTTCATATTTTTTGTCTTTTTATTGCTAATTTTCACACCAAACTTCTTGCAGCTGCTATTTAATTTCATTAAAAAGTCATGAAGACTTGTAACTGGTTTATTTAAATGATAACATCATCAGCAAAAACTAAAGACTGATTTAATACCTTCACTTTCATTATCACTAATACCCCTTTTCTTCATAATGTGATCCATATAGATGATAAATAATAATGAAGATGGTATGCATCCTTATATTACACATAAGTTTCAAACTGTCTTTCTTCACATTCTTCAATTCTAAGTGACTTATGACTTAAGTGGAAACTATATGCTGACCTATATAATTTCTTCATTGAATAAAATTGAAATGTTTAGAACAGCTTGTTTCTCGGAACTTATCATATATGCCTTTTCCAATTTTACAAAACTTAAATCTGTTATTCCTTCGATTTCTGAACTGTTTGTCTTAAAGTAAAATTCTGATTCTGACAACTTCTGTTTGGCCAGAATAAATTAATAGAATGTGATGGTTATAGCATTTTTCAAAAAGACAAATAAAAGAGGAGGCTGGTATTACTGATGATATCAGAGAGAGAGAGAGTTGTACGCTTTGTGTGGAACTTATGAAAGCAGTAATGATAATGGCTTGGAAGCCATTTGGGTGAGGTTGAGGTAAATACAAATTTTAGATATTTAGTGAGGTGTTGCTACTCATCCAGAAATTCTCAAATGATGTGATGTTGTTACAAGAATGAAGAGGGAAATGATTCTCAAATGTTAGACAGATGAGGCTGGTGAGCGACAAGAGAGTGATAATAATGAATGACTTCAGCTATGGAAGCATTGACTAGAAGCAGGAAATAGCATGTTTGAATAAGGAGATTAAATTCCTTCAGCTAGTTAGGGACAGTTAATCTTATGCAGCATGTAGTTGAAGCAACACATGGGACTGAAGTGTTGGATTTAATAATATTTTATACAGTGATAATAGAAGATGTAACCATGATGCCAACAGTTGGGGAGAATGATCGTGTGGTTTTGACATGAGGGGGGGGGCAGGCATGTAAAAGCTTCATAGAACAAATAATAATAATAAATTTAGTTTAAACTTTCAACATTCATAGAACAAAGATGGGCAGAATTGCAAAGGGGAGGGGGTATGATAAATTAAGGATAAGGAAACAGACTGGTTGTGTGAAGTGGCTTGATCATTTGAAGGGAAAAAGAAGTCAGTGACTGGTACTTGATCCAGAATCAGTTACTTATGGCAATGTCAGATTGTGTTCCTAATTAGGGGATGAAATGGATGAATCCTGGAATTATGCGTGAGCTTCTAAGAAAGAGGACATTATGGTGGAGATATAAAGAACAGAATATCCCGTCAACAGCATGAGGAGTATAAGATTTAGACTTCGAAGGTGATGAGCATATTGAGAAAGAGAAATTGCTGTATGAAAGGAGACTGAAGCAGTAAAGCAAAACCCTAGAGAATTCTACAGTTATGTTGTTAGTAGAAGAAAGGATGAATATGGAAGACTGACTTTAGTTGCTGGAGATAAAACATGTGGCCGCAGATATAATGGAATTGTTCAATGAGTGTTTCATATTGGTGGGACATATTCAGTTGTTGGTAGACTATGCAAAATTAGGAAGAGCAATGTCAGGAAGTTCTGATGTGTTGTTGTTACAAGAGGATTTGAATAGGTTGGTGCTTTGGACTGAACAATGGAGATGTCATTTTAATGTTGCTAAGTATAAAGTTATGCACTTTGACCAGAGTGAGAGAAGACAGAATGACAACTTGCATAGGATGAGGTTAATCATATTGGATGAACTTTGCTTCAGGAGGTAAAGTATCTGGGGAATCTTGGTGGATATGGGACACATCACAAAAGTTGTAATAGATACCAAGAAAGTTGCTGCCATAATATGCAAAAAATGCTGACATGGATAAGGAGGAGATACTTCCACTGTATAAGGCACTAATTATGCCTCATTTGGATTTCTGCCTGGTCAGAAATGTCCACTTGGTTATATTGGCAATAAAGAAACATTGGAGAAAGAGTGCAGAGGCAAATAACAAAGACTCTCTCAAGACTGGAATATTCAGTATGAGAACAGATTGAGGGATTGTGATCTTCAGAGCTTGGTGGATAGGAGGCATGGTGGTATGATTGAGATGTATAAGTTGGTGAGAAAAGCTTGTCAAATAAATAAAGGGGAATTATTGCATGGGATGATGGGTGATGTGAATAAGGCAATTAAAGGAGATTTTTTAGCTTGCCAGGTGGTGAATGAGTGGATTGTATTCAAGACATGGTATTGTGGTATGTGTGTTTGACCTCCCTCAATGAGTCTTCAGACTCCATGGAGACTTGGAAGTAGTACTAGTACTATATCATACAACCAATTAAAGTCATCCTGTATTTGGCAGAAGACAGATAAATATATATACCAGAATTACTTTGTTAGTAAAGTCAAGGAAGCTTTGGAAATGCTATATCACCACCTACACAATGCAATAACAAACAAGATATCATTTTACACCAAGTCTGGTAACCGTTTATATAACAAAAACCTGACATGACAGTTGTTAGTTTTATTCCTCTTAAATTTGATACAAAAGGGATCACTTGTCATTTAACTTATCTTGAAAATCACCCGAAGAAGTGTACAAAAAAAAAAGAAAGAAAAGAAAAGAAATGTGCAGGGAAAATGTAGTACTAATAAAAAATTTTTCAGCTCAGAATTATGTGTTCTTCATACCAGACTCCTCAATAATTTCGATATAACCATAAATGCATAAATTAGCCAAAACACTAAACTAGGAATATATCAAGAAAATAATCAAACTGGTCTTAACTTATAGTCTGAGAGTTGTGTTAGAAATAAAGCATTCAATCAACAAAACCCACAGAGGAGTGAACAGATCACTGGATGAATCATATTTAAAATGAAAGGATATTAGCAGTACCTTAACATTTTTAGCCTTCAAAAATGTGTGATCTTATCTAAGATGGCATGGTTTCTTAAACATATTCCTAGAAGTTTGAAGAAGAGAAAGAAATTGGCTAAAAATATTGATCAAGACCTGACTACAGGATTTTTATGATGACTGTCTTCTGATATCTGCCCTCCTGGTTGGTCGAGTAGTTAGCGTATCCGCTAACTACTTGTAGTAGTTAGTGATGGTGAGCAGTAGATGGTATAGATGATAATGGTAGTTGCAGTTTGCTGTAGTTAGTGGATTGGAATAAGGGAAACAGAGAGATGTAGAATAGGCAGCCTTCCTTGATGAGTCTTTGGAACTCCTTGAAGGTGTCACGTAGCAATAATAATAATAATAATAATAATGGGACAGAGATATAGATAGAGGGAATAAAGGTTAGCAAAACAGGTGGAATCTAGAAAGTGTTTCATGTCAGGATGGCAGGAAAAAAAGACCCACAAAAACGCAAAAATGTAAGGACTGCAATATTACAATGTAATTACAATCGGAATGTTACCTACCAGGACTGAAATATTACAATAAAATGTAATATTGCAGCCCTGATAAGTAAAAGACTAACTTTGAGGGAAAATGTTGATAAGAAGCTAGTAATAATATAAACTTAATCATGTATTACAGTTATATCCTGTTCATCCCTTATCAGGAATTTAATGGTGATTATTGTATCACAAATTCAGAATTGAACAAAGGATCGATTTTTTTTTTTTTTTTTTTTTTTTTTTTTTTCCCAATAATCCAAGAAATAATGTTATACGAAAAATTCAAATGAAACAACTCATCAGTTTAGCAGATCTAACAGTATTCCAGTGCAGGCCCTGGAAGGATGTATCCTAGAAGTTTGAAGAAGAGAAAGAAATTGGCTAAAAACATTGATCCATAACTGACTGCAGGATTTTTATGATGTCTCCAGATATCTGCCCAAATGACCTTCTTATGGACTGTAGGAAGAAGAAGAAGAAGAAGAAGAGAAGAATACTAGAAAATTGTGTAAATGGAGAATTGATAAAATACAGAAGAAATGTTTTGTTATAAAATGAATATACCATTCTCGTGTATGTGTGTCCTCTCTCTGGCTTTTAATTTCCCCCAAGATAGTAACACCCTTAGTTCTCATGTTTTAGAGATCGGTTTGCAACTGGTCTCCAACTTCATCATTACCAAAAAAATAATATGATTTCTAGCCAGTATTCATGGACACAAGATGATGTAGTACTGCTTCTATCTTATGTTTCTAATTCTAAATAATTTTAATTTATGAAATCACCTGAGGTATTCCACTGATTTTTCCAAGTTTTGGGAGTTAAAAACCTGATATTTGAGGGTTTCTTTTTAATTACTTGCCTATTCCAAAGATTTAACTAACTTGGGAACTAGCTGAAAAATGATATAGAAAAGGTTACTTTAAATTTGTGACTGTAAATGAATCTATGAGATCTCTCTTCTGCTGAACTATCATAATGAACATTATTATTATTAACATCTGACCTCCGTAGAATGAAAGGACTCATCACTGGAGGTCTAGACTCTCTCATGCAAACAGCTCATCGAACCATGCCTTAAACTCATTCAGTTTCTGCACTCACCACACTTTCAGCCAATGCATTCCACTCACCAATCACTCTCCATGCAAAGAACCTTCTTCAATCTCTCCTTGTATCTGACATTCCATAGGCCTGACACTAACTTAGTAAAACTTTTCTGGACCCCTCTCCAGTGCATCCCCCTGCAAACCAGGCAACCAAATCTGTGCACAGTAGTTCATAAATGGCCTGATCAATGGCTTATAAAAGTTAACTGTGCCCTTTTTGCTTCTACATGTCAATTGTCCTCTTCATTATTGCCACAATTCATTGTGATGTTCTTACAACTTTAGCAGTGTGACCCTGAAAGTTCAATTTCGAGGTCACACAAGTATTTCTTCATTAATTTTATACTCTCCATCCCAACCTTGCCTACCAAATTTCAAGACCTTGCACTGGCAACATTAAATGAGTGGAGCTATTAAGCTCCACTCATTTGCCCATTCACATAGTCTGTTCGCCTCCTCTGAGGCCACAACACCTGCTCTACGTCTCATAGCTTTTCCCAACTTTGTATCATGCACAAGCTGCACATCTCCAGTAAAGCTGGTCGCAATGTCATTAATGTACCATTATTAAGTTAAACAATAATGGTCCCAAAACAGATGCATGTAGCACTCCACTAGTGACCTTCCGCTTTTGGGATACCACCCCTCCGTACACAACCTGCTGATACTTGTCCGACAGCAAATCAGTTATCCAACTCACTATTCTATTATCTGATCCCATCTGTTCCAATTTAGCCTACTAGCTGTAATGTGGAAGTCTGTCAAAGGCCTTTGAAAAATCTGAGTACACTACTGTATTCATCTCTGTATCAAGTGAATTGTCACCTTGCTGTAATACATAAGCAGATTGTTGAAACATGACCATTCCCTAATGAACTCATACTGACATCATAAAAAATACTGTTATTATCAACTACACTTCTGAATCCTAGTCCTCACCATCTTCTCTAACACATTCTCTGGGTTATTCTCTAAGCACAACTTCACACACACGCTGGCCTATAATTTGTAGCCTCAGTCTTATCCCAATTCTCATTTGTGACCAGCTACTGGAGATGTGCAGCTTGTGCATAATACAAAGTTGGGAAAAGCTATGAGAAGTAGATCTGGTGTTGTGGTCTACTTTATGATGCACCTTCCATCCCTTTTGGGCTTGTCATGCTACAAGACTCGTGTTAAACAGGTGTGTCAGAGGTGCCATTAATTACAGAGAGCATTCCCTAAAGACACATGGTGATATACTGTCAAATCCTATTGCTTTATTAACATCAAGTTTACACTACTCATATACTTTTTGCTCATCCACCATACTCTCCACTCTAGCTTCTCATGACGATGTTGCCTTCATGAGGATGAAATACACTTATCAATGGATCATTCATTAAATACTTCAACTGTATACTCTGCATTGGTTACCAGTCTTCCAGTGTTATCAATTAGCATCATCCTTCCATAATCGTTTTTTCTCTTACTTGCCACATATTACAAGAATTTAGTAGGATTTTTCTTAGCTTGATTGGCTAATTTCTTCCATACTGTACTTTTGCCATTTTTACCAACTGAATCACCTTCCTGGTCTGTTCTTTGTACTCTCTATGCAACTGATCAGTACCAAGATTAACCTTTTGTTGCCTCCACACTGCTGCTGCTGCTGCCTTCACACTTAATCTCTTCATTCATCCATTTTATTTACTCCTACCTTGTTTAGCCTTGCTGCCTTTGGAATATTCGCACATTGCTACTGTTACATAGCTGTAGATAGCTCTTGCTGCCTGTGCAACATCCACCTTCTTTCCAGCAATCGCTAGCCTTGTGGATTCACATATATCCCTTTTTTATAAAAGTTCTCATATGATTGGTTGCAATTGCAACCCAAGTGATCACTTCATGGTCACTCTCACGGCCATGGAAGATTAGACATTCCATTTCACAGTCACATCCTCTGATGATATAACCAGATCTAAGACCCTTAACCCTCATGTGCCCACTGGTACATATTGCCTAAGATTGTTGTCCCTTAGGAACATGAGAAATTCATTCTCATTCCCATAATGATCACCCTTTGCTTGCTCACTAAGCCAAGTTGCCTATATATTTCTTCATCTCCATCTTCCACATTTCCTGGCCTGTAGCAATGCCCTACCAAATATCTCATTCCATCACCCTTCACTTCACACCATACTGCTTCAAAACCACTACCACTTTGTTTTTTCCCCTTGTATCTCAACCTGTGCAGACATAATTCCCTTGCCATCATCAGCAGCACCCCCTCCCTTTCTTGCTTTTCCTAACTTAACAGAAAACATCAGTTCCCTCCATTTCTATTCCTGTCAAGATGTCATTTTCATCCAACCATGTTTCACTTACTCCAACTATTTTCAGACACATAAACTCAATCAGTACAATAATTTCATCTCCCTTATTTCTGGTATACCTGACATTTATAAATAAGCATAACATTTCATGGTCTATAACCAGTCCTACTCATACTGCCCTCCCCAATCTGTGACTTCTCCTCACTTGCTCCTGTCTGCTCACCTTCTGTCTCATATATCCCCCACTCCCAAGACTCAACTCTCCATGTATTCTAGGCCATTCGATTTCTATGCTGACCATCCACATCTATACATTCATTACTACTTTCAGAATCCACTCTCCTTACACTATGTCTCCCTTAACCCCTTGGCCCACCCCATTTCCCTGTCCAACTTACATTCCTGGTCTCAATTTTCCTCAAACTGGTTCCACTCTCCTGTTCATTTTTATCTCCATCATATGTAACTTCGGGTGATACACATCACTCATTGCGCTTCCTTCCGGCAGCAACCTTTCCAAATGACTCACTCCAAAACCATTCAGATGCAGTCCATCGCTCTTATATAGTTCCATTTTGTCCCTCAGTCTCATCCTACACATTCACAAACTGTACTCATTTCCCTTCACACATTTCTGCTAACATCCCATTCAAGATCTTTGTTCTCTGCCACACTCATTATTGTCATACCTGGCAACACACAAACTACCATACCGTACCGTTTTCTTTCACTTTTCTCAACAATAATCTCCTGATATCCAATCTCCCATTTTCTCTATGCACAACTAATTCATTCATTCCAACCAGTAACTCCCTCACATACTTACTTCTCATATCCAATACCTAAGTCATCCTGTTCATTCTCCCTCCTGGAAAACAGACCTTGTGCACCAACTCATCCACTACACCTTTTATGATGGAATTTCCATATAGTGTTATTCTTGAAGCATTTACTACCTATTTCTCTCACTAACTTTTATTTTCTTCTTTCACTTTCTTCCATTCATATGCACCATACATTTAATTTCATTCTGAACATGAGGCTGCACAAAGCATTATTTCTTTAGTATATTATTCAGGGGGGGGGGGGATAAGGTAATATATTTTCAAGAAGCAGCATTGCCTAGATTACGAACTGAAGCTGTATTGCAGATATGAACTATGTATAATATATACCAGTGAATTTGGGCTATGCAGAAATCACTGGTATATATTATGTAAAAGTAAAAAATTCAGCCATTATATTTAAATTTAAAAAAAGGTTATTTTTTTACAGCGGCATAACAAAAATTTCTTAATATAACAACGAATACATAGGCATTCTGTCAGTTTTGAGATACATACATTATATATATATACAGTCACACCCCAACTTACGCTACCCCGACTTCCATGAATCTGGAGTTACGCGGTTTCTTATATGTACGTATTCCCGTCCCACTTCACGCCTTACCACTAGTCATATCTTTCTGGCGCCGGCTGCATTCGCCAGTGTCGCACATGCTGTGAACAAGCACTGACGTGTTTCATGCGGTCTCCATTCATACACGATTTTTATAGTCTACAAACCTTGCGATTGTTTAATGTTATGTTCTTGATAAAAATTTTATCACATAAAAAATAATAAAGTTGTCCAAAAGAAGCAAGTCCGATTCTTCTACAGCTAGCAAGAAAAGAAAAACATTGACTTTAGAAGCAAAACTCAACATTATTAAGGATTTTGAAGGCGGAATGAAAATGTGTGAGCTAGCAAAGAAGTTCGATCTACAGGAATCCACTGCAAGAACAATCATAAAAAGAAATATTTACAGATTTTAAAGGACATACATTCTAACGAGGAAGGAATTGTAGCCACAAAGCAAGGAATAAAAAAATCATTGGCTTGCTATGAAGAAATTTTGCGTGACAAGAAAAAGACATTATGCCATTTTATGAAACCATCGACATCGAAATAACTTTCTTTTTTTTATGTACGGAAAACTACAATTATGATTATATTTCTTAAAAAATATAGGTGTTTTTGTAAACCTTTTCCCAATTGTGTTTGTATATATAAATTACATGCAAAATTATACCCCGAGTTATGCGAATTCGACTTACGCACTTTTTGTTGGTCCCACCTACCGCGTAACTTTGGGGTATCGCTGTATATATATATATATAATTCATTTTCACTTTCAAAAGTAGAGAGTGATATTTTTTATGATTTCAATTTATGACAATTTTTATGATTTTTTTATTGCTATTGTCTAAGGCACTTTGTACCATATCGATACACCTATATCTTGGTCTTCCTCTGGGTCGTTTTCCTGCCCAAGTGGCAAAGAATACTTGTTTTGCTAATCTTTCCTTGTCCATTCTGTTTAAGTGACCATACCACCTGAGATTAGCTCTGCTAACTCATTCCTGTATGCTGACAATGTCAAGTTCTCTAATATCCTTGTTTTTAATATGATATTGCCATTGATGTCATCTGTTCATGCCCCTAATCTTTCTCAGGACTCACATATCTGCAGTCTCTAGTCTTTGGTCTAGTGTTTTACTTCAGACCCAGCTCTCAGATCCATAAGATAAAATTGGTTTGAACACTGTCTTGTATACAGCTAATTTACTGTTTTGACTATTGTTGATTCCGTTGCCTATTTCCATATTTAATTTACTATCTTCACTAAAAATCATGCCAAAGTAGCTGAAATGTTTCTCTTGTTCTATAGGTTGTCCGTTCACAATGTATTTGATATTTTCAGTGCTTCTGCCTATTTTCATTGTCTTTGTCTTGTTATTGCTGATCTTCATATCATATCTATTACAACAGTTATTCAATTTAGTCAGGGAATCTTGCCGAATTGTAGCTGATTTATTTAGAACTATAACATCGTCTGGATAAAGCAACAGCTGACATTAACATCTCCAATTTTGATATCAGGTTTAATACCACTTTCCTTCATAATGTGATCCATATAGATAATGAATAATAGAGGGGATAATGTACATCCCTGTCTGACACCAGATCTAACATAAAACATCTTGCTGTTTCCTTCAATTCTAACTGCTGACTTACAACTCAAATAAAGACTAAGTATTGCTTGATATAATGCCTCACTGACACCATATAACTGTAGTGTATTGAATAGCTTTTCTCTTGGCACACATGCCTTTTCCAGATCTACAAAATTTAAATACAGATCTTTGTTATATTCCCCTGATTTCTCAACTGTTTGTCATAAAGTGAGGATCTGATCCTGACAGCCTCTATTTGGACTTAATCCAGCTAGTTCTTCAGCAAGCTTTTCTTCCACAAACCTTCTCAACTGTTTCTCATGTATACTTCTGTAAATCTTACCAGGAACACTCAGTAGTGAAATTGCTCTTGAATTCTCATATTTATTTCCTTTTTTATATATGGGTACTATGAGAGCTCTATTCCAGTCATTCGGAATTTGTCCCTCTGTCCAGGCCTTCTGAACTGCACAGTGCAGCCACTGTAAGACTTTTATACCTCCATACTTGAGCATTTCTGGTCGAATATCAGCTACTCCTGCTGCCTTACCACATTTCAGGCCTTTGGTGGCTTTTTCTACTTCAAGTATAGATATGTATTCCTGACTGTATGCCTGTTGTGTGTTTTTTACCTGCTTGTCTCATTTAGCAATTTTTCAAAGTAATTACTCCATACCTTAAGGATATCTTTTTCTCTAGTTTTCCTGTCACTTTCATCATCTCTAATTCCTTTTATAGCACTCTTTCTCCATTTCTGAGCTTCTTCAACAATCTCCAGAATATCTTGCCACCTTCTTGATATTTATTTTCTATGTTCTTACCAAAGTCTTTCCATGACTTTTGTTAGCTAGTTTTACACAGTATTTAGCTTTCTTACATTTGTCTCTGTATTCTCTAGGAGCACAAGATAACTTATTTGCCAGGAACTTTTGATATGCTTTCTTCTTTTCCTTCACTGCCTGTTTAAACTTCCTGTGTCCACCAAGGAGTTCTGATTTTTCTATCCTTGCAGGCAACCTCACCACATGCCTCTCTGTGTGAATCAATCAATGTTTTCTTAGAGCTTGTCACTGAATCTCCAAGGTTTGGTTCCTGTTCTCAAACTCTTTCATTTTTTCTTCAATCATGTTTGTTTATTTAGTCTACAGTTCACATCTGAGAGCTGCTCAACTTTTATTCACTTTAAAACTTTCTTACATGTTCTTTTCAATATGAAATTCAATTTTATCCTGCTCAAGACTAAATGGTGATCACTTTCAATTATAAATCCTCTGTACACTCTGGTATCCTGCACCAGGATGAAAACATCACTATCAAAAATAACATAGTCAATGAGACTATTCTTATTCCTTGCCTCTTCTCTCCATGTGAATTTGTGCATATTTTTATGTTGGAACATGGTGTTAGTAATAACCAGTTCATGTCCTGAGCAGAAATCCAACAGGTATTTGCCATTATTATTAGCTTTGTTCTTTTCTCCAAATTTTCCCACAATATTTTTGTATTCTGACATTCATTTCCTTCTCTGCTATTTAGATCCCCAACAAGGACCAACTTTTCCTTTTTCATTGTGTCAGTTGCTTTCTCTAAAGCCTCAAAAAATTTCTCCACTTCTACCTTAGTAGAACCTACTGTGGGACCATAGGCACAAATAAGTCTCATTGTCCAGTTCCCCATTCTGATATTTGCCCACATCACTCTACTTGAGACTGACTGCCATTCAAGAAGATTAGCCTCGTATTTTGTGTTGAATACTATGGCTACTCCTTCTTTTCCTTGATTGTCATTGCCTGAATATAACATTTTGTATTTATTGCTCAGAAAGATCTCACCAGTTTTGGTCTTTTTTGTTTCAGTCACCCCTATTATGTCGATCTGGTACTTATCTAATTCCTCAGCTAGCTCCATTTCTTTGCCATTCAGGCTTCTTCCGTTGATAGTACCGATCTTTAACTCTGGTGATGTTGAGTTGGGGTTTGTTTTCAGATTTGTTCCAGTAGCTGACTTTTCGCTGTTCGCCCTGGTTCCCTGGCGAAAACAATGGGGGCCTTGTTTAACCGGGCGATGCCCTAGCCGGCATGAAATTTTGTCATGTTGTACCATCATTTTTTATTTTGGTTTAACCAATAAGAATACAATTTGGTCGGCTAAATCCCAAATTGCCAGCCCATCCTTTTTCGTTCAGTATCCCGGTAGATACCTAACAGTGCACCACGAGAAGGTGAGGATTGGACATTAGGTCAGAAGCCCTGGTCGGTTCTCTGCATTCCAAAGGCTATGTGGAGGTCTCCTCTCAGTTATACAGCCTTGACCCTTAAGCACCTCATTGGTAATTTGTTAAGAAATAAATGGTTTTAATGGAACATGTGTACTAAACATATTTAAAAAACTTTCACAGATTACACATGTAACAAAAAATATATAGAATTTTATTCACGAACTCAAATATATTTCATTCAACATTTTGTGGACATCATCAAGGAGAAAGACCATTAACTACATTTAAAAAGTGAATCACAATAATGAATCATAAAGCATGAGCAGTTGTAAAAGTTGCATAGATAAAAATAATTTAAAATAGTTGTTAATTTTAAAAAAATTATGAACAGTTAATAGTGATCACTTCCCATAACTTAGAGATTGCTATGTAGTCTGTGCAGTTGAAGTTCAGATGTTTCAAGTAAAAGAATCAAATTTGAACTTGCAGGAATGAAGTTTTGTCTGGTTCCAAAGAACTCTGTGTGTAGTATCAATAACAAGAGAAGTCCAGACATGTTGGATTTCAGAAATATAATGTAGTCCTGATATTCTTCAGTTGTAATCAATTCAGAATGGTGAGCCTGTCCAAAATAGCAAAGATGACATGAGCAGAGTTCTTGATAGCACTTCTTAAGGAAAGAGATGGTAATGTATTCTTTATAGATGGTAGGAAGGCTGACAGTTTCTGAGTTGGTTTGAAGGAAGGTGTATAGATGGAATTTACAAAAGAATCCTTACTATTTGTTCTGAGATTCTTTTAAGGTAGGGTATTGAAATTCTTTTCATATTGGGTGTGCCTTGATTATAATAAAAAAACGTAGATGGAATTTACAAAGAATCCTTGCTATTTGTGCTGAGATTCTTTTAAGGTAGGGTATTGAAATTCTTTTCATATTGGGTGTGCCTTGATTATAATCAAAAAACGTCAAGACTATATTACATTTTTGGAATCTGACAGGTTTGGCCTTGCTTTCTACACTATTGACACTAGACATAGTTCTTTGCAACCATACCAAATTTTTTTTCATTCCAGCAGGTTCAAATTTGATCTTTTCTTGAAACATGTGAAATGCTATGAAATAATCTGAACCTTATCTGCTCAGACTGCTTGCCAATCTCTAAGATTTGGGAAGAGATCACTTTTAATTTTTCATAATTTTTTAAAAAATTATTTTTATCTACGCAACTTTTACAGTTGTTCCTTTGAATTCTAATAGTGTAATCGTATACTTTGTATATACTAGCTTGTGCCTCGTTGTAGACAATCTCTATGACTCATTATTGTGATTCGTGTTTTGAATGTGGTTAATGTCTTCCTAATGATCCACTTAACATTCAGTGAAATTATTATTATTACGGGCAACTCCAAGGAGTCCTTAGACTCATCGAGGGAGGCCCTAAACTTCATGTCAAGAACAACTATTCAGCTTCCACACAGTATCTATCATATTTTGCCTTGAACTCATTTACAGTCATGGTACCTACAACAGACTCTGGCAACTTATTCTACTCATTCACCATTCTCCAAGTAAAAAACCTAGTTCTAACACCTTTGCTAACCACACTCTTGCCCAGTTTCCATGGATGGTCCATAGTCCTCCCACCACCAGACCTGTTCTGAAAAATATCCTCTGAATTAATTTTATAGAAACCCCTTCAGTAATTTGAATGTCTCAATCATATCACCCCTTTTTCGCCTATCAACCAATTTCTGCAACCCACAAATCTTCAACCTGTTCTCATAAGGTTCATTGCATAGACCTGCTATCATCTTGGTCACTCGCCTCTGGATCCTCTCTACCTCCTCCCCATCAAGAAGAAACCCTGATGCCCAGATCTGGGCACAGTAGTCAAGATGGGATCTTATCAAGGCTCGATACAGAGGAACAATAACTTGTTTGTCTCTGCTCGTCAAGGTATTCTTCAGTAACCAAGTGATTTGATGAGCTGATTTAACCACTTTTGCAATGTGCCCCCTAAACTTCAACTCCCTATCCACCAACCCTCCCAAATCCCTGGCCTCGTCAATCTCCTGGAGTACAATTCCACCAGTGTGGTATACTGCTGCTAATCTTTTCGCGCCAAATTGCATAACCTTACACTTTGCCACATTAAATTGATATCCATTCTCCTTAGCCCAGTCCTCCAATCTATCCAAATCATCCTGCAAAATTTTGACATCATGTGCATTCACTATTGCTCTACCCAACTTTGCATCATCAGCAAACAAATGAACAGTTCCTCTCAGATCGTTTCCGATATCGTTAATGAACAAATTAAATAATAGTGGTCCAAGAACAGAACCTTGCAGCACACCACTAGTCACAGGCCATCTTTTGGACTATACTCCTGAATAAACTACTCTCTGATATCTCTCCATCAACCACCCTCCTATCCATCTCACCAACCTTATATTCATCCCCATATGCTGCAGTTTACTGATTAGAATTCCATGTGGTATCCTGTCAAAGGGCTTAGCAAGGTCCAGCAGTATCACTGTAAACCCATTACCCTTATCCAGTTCAGTTGTCACTAAATAAATGAATAGATATGGACAGATGATAACGGGATACTGTATGGGGGACAGCATGGTTTTGTGAAGGGTAGATCATGCCTCAGTAACTTGCTCATGTTTTATAAAACCATGCCGTCCCCCCATACAGTATCCCGTTATCATCTATCCATTCCTATATTTTTCTCTTGACTACTTTCTCCAAAACCTTGACAACGACTCCCGATATGCTGATCGGTCGGTAATTTGCAACAGCAGTCTTGGAACCTCCTTTATGCAGTGGTACTATTTCCTTTTTCCACCCCTTCGGGACCCAGACCCGAGACAAATTAAACAAAATGGTCAAGGGCACTGACAGTTCTTTTGCCGCTTCACGTAAGACCCGAGCTGGTATACCATTTAATCTCACAGATGTATTCACATTAAGGTTTTGTAATATACTATTCACCTCAATTCCCATATAAGCTATTGGTTTCTTCATTCCTGCAATATCACCATCTGGATGATATACTCTTGCAAAGTGCTTGCTCAGTAATTCCACTATATCAACTAATTCAGTTACCTCCCTACCATCGGCATTCCTTAAAATTATTCTGTCGTATGCATTTTTTCTTTTACTTGCAGCATATTGAAAAAAACTGTTTGGGATTCTCTTTAGCTTGCGTGGCTAATTTCCTTTCATAATCCGCTTTTGTTTTTCTTACCACACTTGTTACCCTTCTGGCCTGTGCTTTATACTGTTCGTGTGTCTACAGGTCACCTTTCTCCTTAAATTCCCTCCACAGTTGTTTCTTTTTTTGCAGCTCAAGCTTAATGGTGTTATTCATCCATTTAATCCCTACTTGATTTACTATCTGGACAGGTATACAGTCAGCCATTACCTCCTTCAAATGCTCCTTTACCACTTCCCATGCACTATCAACTTCCAGCCCTTGCAGTTTTACATGCCATGGCACTGAACCAAGCATTCTCCTAAGTTTGTCATACTTACCAACCCAGTAATTCCACATGTACCCTTTCTTAATTGAAAATTCCACACATTTAGCCACTTCCCAGGTCAAGACCTTATGATCACTCTCACCAATTGGTGGCAACATGGTCATATTCATTACGGTCAAATTCTCAGATGCAGTTACTAGGTCAAGCACTCTCGAACCCCTAGTATATTCCATTACATGCTGTCTCAGGTAGCTATCCCTTAATAACTGCATAAAATCCAATTTCTTTCTCCCATGTGTCCTCTCCTCCTTCCAGTCAATGTTACCATAGTTGAAATCCCCCATAATAATTACCCTCCTTCCACTCATTGCATCTATTTGTCTATGCATACTATCTCCACCATCTATTCCATCACCTGGTCTATAGCAGCACCCAACTGTATATTTTGTTCCACTAGTCTCAATCTCACACCAAATAGCCTCAAATGTGCTATCTTCACTATCCTGCAGTTCAGCTATCATCAATAACACCCCATTCTTTTCTCTCTGCTTCCTGAACATACTATACCCTTCACATTCTATCCCACTAGCTATATCATCTTCTGTCAGCCATGTCTCACTAATGCCAATAACCTGTGGCCAGGAAGAGCCAAGCAAGGTCAAAAATTCTTCCTTCTTGTTCCTAATACTCCTGGCATTAGTATACATGAAGTGCAGAAGCCTGTTAGTCCCATCCCTATATTGATGCTTTATACTAACTATCCCATTCTGATTTGTTGTCCTTCGTACTAGCTCAGGCATATTATACACATTCTTACACTCAACTGCCTCACTGATGTCAGCATATCCACCCCCCCCCCCAAAAAAATAGCTCTAGTTTCCCTGATTTTGCACATCCACTTTCACTTCATTCAGTAACACTTTTTCCAGTCTCTGCACACCAAATCCATTCAAATGCAAACCATCCATCTTGTATAAGTCATTTTGTCCATCAAACTCACTCCATTTGGAGTTAGTAATGATGTGAGTTTGTCATGTAGTACTATCATATCCTGTACACCCCTTGAGGGTACATGGCAGGAATTTGATGATGATGAACTCACTCCATACATCCACAATATATATATATATATATATTGTTATATTCGCAAGCCATGAAAGTTTTTTTGAAATTTTCTAAGAAATAGATAAATTATTCATCCTTAAGTATTGAAATTTACCTTCACTGTAGAATATATTTCAATTTTCTTTCACACACACAGCTCTGATGCAGAGGATCGTCCTCTAAATCCACCAAGAAGAGAACAAGATAAAGAAGAGAGTGACTGATGCCTTCAAAGATTGTAAGTGTCATCTTTGATTTATATTAAAATTATTTTAATCATTGCAAACATTTGATGCAATTTCATTTGATATTGAAGATTAAATAATTAATAAACATTAATAAGTGATAATATAAAATTAAATCATTATTCTCAGTTATGAGGTTTTGATAAAAGGGAATTAGATTATGCTATTACTAAAGGATATTATTATATGGTAGGGAATTAGATAAAGAAATGGAAAATTTGACTATCTCATAGTCAAATTTTATACTTATTTATACCCATTGCATCACAGAAGGAGTTCTAGTGTTATTAGTATTATTATTATTACTACGTGACACCTCCAAGGAGTCCAAGGACTAATCGAGGGAGGGAACCAACTCTACAACTCTCCGTCTCCACCAACTACAGTGAACTGCATTATCTACACCAATACTCACCACCACCACTACTAGCATTTTCACAGACAACCACAAACATTCATGCTCACGCCTGGATTCGAACCCTGCAGCCTTTTGGCTGGAGAGCAGATATGATAACCACTCAGCTAACCAGGTGTGACACCTTTTGACTACCTGTATATGGAAATATGACATCAACCTTGTTATCACTTCTTGGTTTGGCTCCCACCGATGTGGTTTTCTGTTGATGCAGGAGGTCTGCTGAAGTGGTCTTCTAGCTGCTTCGGTCGATGCTTTTTTTTTCACATTATGAGTGGCTCTGCTCAGAAGTGGGTTGGGCCTGTCACTGAGTGGACCTCAACTGAGTTAAATGATCCTTTGGATCACTCATTGTTGGGTGACAGAAGGGCAATTCATTTTAGTGAGTGGACTGATTTCTCAGAACTTTAGCAAAATAAGAAACAATTGCATTGCAAAAACTGGTAGCTGTTTCTTATTTTGCTAACGTTCTCCTTTAGAAATCAGTCCGCTCACACTAAAATGCAGAGAGAACTCCTTTTCCTCATGTATGCAAGAAGTAGACAGTTTTCGAGTCATTAGGATGACAAATTGACATAAAGAAAAAATGAAAAGCTCATTCTTTTTAGAGCTTTTAACAGCAGAGTAGGAAATGAATACTGCACACACACACACATATAGAAATATTTTGGATTCTTGTTGAAGATAATCAAAAAAAGCCATTAGCTACATATACATGGAATGTTTAGTTAATGTAACCTTTTAAGCTTACACGGTGATCTGAATGCATTTTTTGAAAATTATGGAGACAACTACCATGTTTGAATAAAAACTTTAGTTTAATATAACTAAAATCCAGACATTCTTGAAAGAATTACTGACAATTCGGCCAAATATACCCTGGAAAAGAATAAAGAAAAACTCAAGACGAAATTCCACAGTTTGAAACAATGGCAAAATATGGCAACCAATCAGGAGACTGCCTCCCCGATAAACACCAACAATGGACAACAATTAAGGGAGACAAGGAGCGATCAACCACTGGCAAGCAAGAACCATGTGATCAACCTATCAAGCCACACCCTAAACAGTGGCGAACTTACGCTACTGAATAAAGGACTTAACTACGCAATAGCACCTAAAAAGGTAAACAAATTGGATTTTATCTACCACATATAAAGAGGCATCAGGTCCCTGATAATATAGCTGATAAAATTCGTTTAAAAACTAGTACTGTCCTGAACACTAAGAAAACCATACAGAACAATCTCACAAAAAACAGAACTAGCAGCAATTAAGTCATTAAAAGCCAAACAAAACATAATAATAACGAAATCGGATAAAGGCAATGCCACTGTCGTCCTTGACAGGTCAACATATGTACTACAGATGAATCAACTAGTAGCCGATAACAACACATATAAGCTAGTAAATTATAACCCAACAAAAAGGATAAAACAGAGAAACTACTCAAGTCCGTCACTTCTTGGCCACCAGACACGGTTAAAAAACTCAAACCCCACTATGCCCTCCCTCCCCCCCCCAGAATATATGGGGTCCTGAAAATAGACAAACAAAATGTGCCCCTTCAACCAATTGTGGAAGGAATAGACAGTCCCAATTACCACTTAGCCAAGAAATTAGCGGCAACACTCAAGGAGTTGGTTGGTCATTCCTCCTCCTACATAAAAAACACACAACACTTTATAAACAAAATTAAAAACATAACACTTGACAAAGATGACTTATTAGTCAGTTTCGACGTTTCTGGCCTTTTCAAATGTCCCAATCAATGACACAATTCTCCTACTACAGAACAAATTTCCGCCTGACATTATGGCCCTCTTTGCCCACATACTACAGTCCGGTTACTTCGTGTGGCAAAATAAATTTTACCTACAAAAAGAAGGTACAGCCATGGGCTCACCACTATCCCCCCCCAATCGCTAATTTCTACATGGAAACCTTTGAGCAAATTGCTCTTGATTCCGCCACGCTAAGACCGACAGTCTGGCTTAGATATGTTGACGACGTGTTCGCGATCTGGCCGCACAGGTAAAAACGCTAAACACAATCCTTAGCCACCTGAATAAACAACACGAATGCATACAATTTACCATCAAAATCGAAAATCAAAATTCGCTCCCGTTCCTAGACACACTAGTCATACGCCTTCCTTTAGGCTGTCTATCCTTCACGGTCTACCGAAAACCGACACACACTGGCCAATACATACATGCTAACTCATACCACCACCCATCACAAAAATATGGAGTCATTAACACCCTTAAAAACAGCTACAACAATTTGCTCTAATCAACAAGCCCTGAAACAAGAACTAAAAATCATCAGCGACACATTCATAAATAATGGCTATAACAAAAATACTATTAATAAAATACTCCATAAAACAACAACAAAAACGAATCTAGATACAGTAAAACCATAGCCATTCCATACATTAAAGGGTTATCAGAAAAAATCAACAGAATCCTTCAACATTATAACCTCAATGCCACCTTTAAACCACCCACTAAACTTAAAACCATATTCAACTCCTCTAAGGATCCTCTCCTCCCATTAGCACATCCTGGAGTCTATTGCATCCGCTGCACCTGTAACTTACCGTACATTGGTGAAACAGGACGGACAATCCCTATACGCAAGAAAGAACACATTAGACACATTAAATATAACCATTATGGTGAAGCAGGCCTCTCAGACCACGCGCTCAACACCTTACACCAAATCAACTGGAATAGCACCCACTCTTTACACCACACAAAAACCTGGTATGAAAGGAAATTTAAGGAAGCCTGTGAAATCCTGATAAACCACCCAAATATCAACAACATAGATGGCATGAAAATTCCAAGGATCTGATGGCACACATTCAGCCTACCTAATACATAAGATCCAACATAAGTCAGGACTCTAACTAATCTTCAACTAGTATTAGAAACCATTCCATACCAACTGGCTGGAATGTAAAAGTATAATCATGATGTTAATATATGTATATAGATAGATACTTGTTGTTACGCCCAATGTATTTCTATAACCAACAGATAACACTAATAATAGGACTCTAGCGTTGATGTATAATTTTTTTTTTTTTCACCAAAGGTCAGGCCAATAATTATTGTAGTGGTTGGTCAGTATCTTTAACAAACCAGTTTGATTGTAATGCAGCTTGTTTTCTGTGTATAGTTGTATGCTCCAGATGATGACCTTGACATAAAGGTCGAAACGTCGAATGTAGATTTTAGTTATATTAAACTAAAGTTTTTATTCAAACACGGTAGTTGTGTCCATAATTTTCAAAAAATGCATTTAGTTAATGTAATATTTCTTACATTATTATATGACGGCATGGTTGGCTGAGTGGTTAGCGTATCTGCTCTCCAGCCAAGAGACTGCGGGTTTGAATCCCGCAGTGGGCATGGATGTTTGTGAGTGTCTGTGGAAAAACTAGTGGTGGTCGGCAGTAGATGCCGTTGGTGTAGTTGCAGTCGGTTGGTGGATTGGTGACAGAGTTGTAGAGCAGATGCCCTCCCTCGATGAGACTTTGGACTCCCTGGAGGTGTCAAATAATAATATGACTCTTTCAATAGCATATAGTCTGAATATCCTGGAGTTATTATTTAGCAGATATATTTATATAATATTATAGTATATTATTTAGATCGCTCAGTAGTAACTAAAATGTTATATTTGGGCAATAGGTGTCAGGGAAGAGAATGTGCAGCTGGAGGATTGAGTGCTAAACATGAAGATAACCTATTCGAACAGTAGGTAATTTCAAGTAGACTGATATAGGCAGATTTCAAAATGGGAATGGGAAATTTGGTAGTAAGACTTATTTGTACTTGTGGTCCTATGGACAGTTCTAAGGAAAAAGTAGAAGTTTTCTCTGTCATTAATGAGGGCATCTGACATAACTAATATTTTTCAGGAAATAATAATGTATACTAAAATATTAAATATAATAACTTTAATTAATACTTTCCTGTATTTTGGCATTGTTACATTGCCATCATCAGGGATCATAAAAACAATAATATATGCATGCAGGCACTAACACTGGGCAAATAAGGCTGAAGAAAGTCAACCAAAGCCAGGCCTAGAGTCCTAAACGACCTATCCAATCTATCCCTAGTGGGCGAGATTGGGTTGTCATGGCCATTGGGCCGAAGATCTTAGGATAAGTGCTTCCCAAATTTACAGGATATGTGGCCATAAGAGAACACATCATCTGTGTAGCATACACAATATACTGGCAACACACTTTCACACATTAAAAAACTCAGCCCAGTTTAAACCCAGTATTAAAAAACCTCACACTAACATAATAGTTTTGATGTATCCTCTTTATTCACTAATGTCCCACTCAAAGACATCTTAGACCTGATCCAAGCCATATTTCCTCCTGATATCTCAGCGCTGTTTCAGTTCACCATGAACTCAGGCTGTTTCGTTTGGCAAGGAAAATTCTACAAAATTTATTTAAGTCATTCTACAAACAAATAGAGGGGAGCCATGAGTTCTCCACTTTCTCCACCTCTGGCCAACTTGTTCGTGGAGACAAGAAAAAGCCTTAAACTTGGCCCCACATAAACCCACTGTCTAGCTATGATATGTAGCCCTGGCAGCCAGACAGAGGGTTTATGTGTTCTTCATTTGGCCACATAGCTTGCATGAGCTTCACATTTTCTTAACACATATAAATAATCAACACTCCTGGATTCAGTTTACCTTAGAAAAGGAAAACAATAAGAGTTCACCATGAACTCAGGCTGTTTCGTTTGGCAAGGAAAATTCTACAAAATTTATTTAAGTCATTCTACAAACAAATAGAGGGGAGCCATGAGTTCTCCACTTTCTCCACCTCTGGCCAACTTGTTCGTGGAGACAAGAAAAAGCCTTAAACTTGGCCCCACATAAACCCACTGTCTAGCTATGATATGTAGCCCTGGCAGCCAGACAGAGGGTTTATGTGTTCTTCATTTGGCCACATAGCTTGCATGAGCTTCACATTTTCTTAACACATATAAATAATCAACACTCCTGGATTCAGTTTACCTTAGAAAAGGAAAACAATAAGAGTCTCACATTCCTAGACACTGATTATACATCAGCCTGAAGGATCCCTGGCATTCTCTGTTTACAGGAAACAGGTACATGCATGTATTCACCAGCAGTAACCCCCCTCCCCCTCTACCAACAATATGGGATTATAAAAACCCTATATAACAGGCAAAATTAATTAGTTCTTATAACAGCTATTCTCAACACTTTCTTAGCCAATGGCTATGATCCCCACAAAATCCAAAAAACATTAAAATCCTGTAACTGCAACCCCACCTCCTCTCCCCTTTAGAATGGAGATTACACAAAATCTATCATCATTCCATATATTCAGGGCACATCCAAAAAATTAACAAAAATCCTAAGGAAATATGGGAAGTACAACCTCTTATAACCATTTACAGATCACATAAAAAATTGGCATCTTATCCACTCCACCAAAGACCAGCCACATTCCTGTTGACCTACCAGGTGTCTACCAATTCCCTTGCAGTTGCAACAAACTCTCCTACTATGGCCAAACAGGCAGGACAGCCAATATCAGAATTTCTGAACACAAGGACTACATCTGGTTCCACCATTAGAGCCACTCAGGACTTGCTGATCATGCTTTGGACACCTACTACAGAATATACTAGAAGAAGGCCACTCTATTGCACTGCAGCAAATACAAATGAGCAGCTCTTCCATGAATCTTTCTTAGCCCTGAAAAACTGTCCAAACTTCAACAAACTTGGATGCATGAGACTGTCCCAAATTTGGGAAGCATCCTTAGATCTTCAGCCCAACAGCTGAGACCACACAATCTAGTTCACTAGGAGGCACCATTTAGGACTCTAGGCCCGACTTTGGTTGTCTTTCTTCAGCTTCATTTGCCCAGTGTTAGTGCCTGTGTGCACATATCATTGTTTTGGTGATCCCTGATGATGGCAATGTAATGTTGCTGAAATACAGAAAAATATTAATTAAAAGTTATTATAATTAATATTTTAGTATATTGTTATTTCCTGAAAAAATATCAGTTATGAGTAACCAAATGTACAAGCTATCTACCAGGTATTTGATATAAAGGAAAATCTAGTTTTGTTAGACATCTAAACAGAGTAGGAAATGAAGGTCACTTAAACAGCATTAGAAGTGTTACATTCAGCAATACTTTCTTAAAAGCAAAACTGAAAAAAAAAAAAAAAAAGCAGTACAAAACAACAGCAACAACAACAAAATGTCTTTATGCAACAAAAAAGATTCTTGATAAAGCAACTGCAGAACAAAACACATATATCATAATAAAATAAGTATTATTTTACTGCAGCATACATGTTTTCTATAAACAATGCAAAAATTAGCTTTTTAACTCATAATTGTAAAAAGAGCTATCACAGTAAACAAACACTTCAGTTTTACACACTATATTTAGTCTTTTTTCCTATGGGAAACAGGCGGGAAAAGAGCAAAGCTCTTTAATAATAAGTACTTGTTGGATTTATGTTGAGGACATGGACTAGTCATTAATAACACCAATTCACTACATAATGATGTGCATAAATCATTATGTAGTGAACCATTATACGCTAACCGCTCGTTACCCATTATATGTAGTAAACCTACCCATTATATGTAGTAAATCATTATACGCTAACCGCTCGGCCAGCCGGCTTGGTTGGCCGAGTGGTTAGCGTATCCGCTCTCCAGCCAAAAGGCTGCAGGTTCGAATCCCGCCGTGGGCATGGACGTTTGTGATTGTCTGTGGAAGTACTAGTGGTGGGAATGGGCGGTAGATGGCGTTGATGTAGCTGCGGTGAGTTGTAGTTGGTGGATTGAGTGGTGGAAACAGATGTAGAGTAGGTGCCTTTCCTTGATGAGTCTTTGGACTCCCTGGAGGTATCACGTAATAATAATAATAAATTCATGTGGAGAGAAGACACAAGAAATAAAACGAGTCTTATTGAATATTATTATTATTATTATTATTATGGGCCCAAGGAGTCCTTAGACTCGTTGAAGGAGGGCCCTAAACATCACTTTTTGTTTGTGTGTTGTTGTTATTATTGCACAAGCACCTCCATGGGGTCCTAAGACTCATTCTGAGAGACCCAAACTGTCAACACTGTCTATCATACCTCTTCTTGAAATCATTAACAAACAAAGCCCTCACAAATGACTCTGGCAACCCATTCCATTCATTCACCACTCTCCAAGCAAAAATCTAATCCTCATACACTTGCTAACCACACTCTTACCCAACTTTCAGGGATGACCTGTTGTTTTGCTTCCTCTAGCCAAATGCTGAAATATTTCCTTTGTATTAATCCTATCAAACACTTTAAGTAACTTAAGTGTTTTTATCATAGTCCCTCTTTTTTGCCTATTAAACAGCTTTTATAACCCACATACACATCCTCAATTTATCCTCATAGGTAGCATTCCACAGATTACTAGACTGCTCACTTTCTTGGTTACTTGCCTCTGAATCCTCTCCACACTTGCTCATCCCAACGAAACCCAGGAGATCAGACCTGAGCACAGTAAATTCAGATGTTATCGTATCTAGGCTTTATAAAGAGAATGATAATTCCCTCATCTTTGCCTTTTAGTGTGTTTATTAATAACCAAGTAATCCTGTGAACTACTCTGGCTACTTTAGCAACATACCCTTCTAAACTTTGACTCTTTACTACTATTATGTCCAAATCCCTGGCTTCATCAATTTTCTGGAGTACAGTTCCCTCAATATGGTATACAGCTTGTAATCTTTGTATCCCAAAATGCATAACTTTACAATTTACACATTAAATTGTCATCCATTATGTTTTGCCAATGCTGTCAGCCTATTTAATCATTTTGCAAGCTCTCTACATCACCTTGATTAACTATTATCCTATCCAACTTTGTGCTGTTTATACAAGATGGCCCATGAGTCATGAAAGGGTTGTTTAAAATGCAGATAATTTTTTTTTTATTAATTTTTTTTTTTCATTTTATTTTTTTGCAGATATTCTAAGGGATATTTGGTAAATTAATCAGGAAAAGTTTACAACCCAACAACAAACCAAAATTGTGCAGTTTTATTCTGAAAATCAGCATGGAACTCCTAAGGCACATTTTTTGCAAGTGAATAATTTTGCAAAGGTCTGCAACTAATTTGCCAGCCAGGTTGGTCAAGTGATTAGCATACTCACTCTCCATCCAACAGGCTGTGGGTTTGAATCCCACTGTGGTCATGAATGCTTGTGACTTTTTTTAGGTGGAGATAAATTTCATTGTCTGGTGTGCGACCACTGCCCTGTTAATGTTCCTGTAGCCAAGAACATTAACAGCTACCATGGAACATGCTGTAGAAAGGGCCTGTCTTTGTGAATCCGAAAATGGAAGGCATTTACATGATGCGGTTTTTCATAACTAATAAAAAAAATCTCCAGGTTCTGTATTTCATTATAAAATAAAGAATAAAAATAATTATTAAAAAAAAGTTATTAAATATTTAAACTTTGTGACTTAATGGGCAGGGCCAGTCTGAGAGTATCTGATGCCCCTAGGCAAATAAAGTTTAGGTGCCCCTATACATTGTCTCTCTCTATATATATTTTGTCATACTCACGCAAGCACACGTACACCTACACATGTGGATATTTATAAAAATAATATCATTATGAACATTAAAAAATTTTATTAATCAAAACCAATACATTTGTATACATATATGATTACTCCTAATATCTGTATAGCAAGAAAATTATTACATCTTAAATACAAAAATTATGAAAAATTAATCTTTTGGGCTTTTGCTTTGGCAAAGTTTTGAATTAATTAATCTATATTGATTGTAGATGCAATTTCATGCTCTATAGATATTATTGCTAGACCAGTGAGCACTGTCGGTGCCAGGTTATTTTATTGTGCCCTAGGCAAAGTTTACAAGTGTGCCCCTTATTTCACAAGTTGGATATTTTTAAAAATTATTTTGGCATGCTTTATTAATAATATACAAAGTAATATACAATATGTATAATATATGAAAATCAAATTTTAATTTTTCTTGCCTTCATTTTTGCAAAATTTTGAAAGTTTTGTGCCCCTTCATGGTTTTCGCCCTAGGCGGTTGCCTAGTTTGCCTAAATGGTAATGTCGGCTCTGCCAGTGAGTATTTCCTGAGCCATCATAGAGCGAGTGTAAGTTTTTGTAAGTTTTAATTTCGAGAAACTCCTTTCTGAATTTGCTACCAATACTGGCAATGTCAAAAAAATTCTCAGAGCAATAAACACATTTGGAACACCAGTTTCTAAATTATTTTTGCATATGTATGACAGGACATCTAATGAGGAAGTATTTTCTGGAATTCGCCTTGCTATTATTTGTAATTCACTACATAAATCTGTCCCATCAATATCTCTAGATTTATCATATGTCAAATAATTTTCCAATATCAAACATTTTTAAGCTGTTCTGCTGAAGTAATTTTTTGAAATTTTTCCCCGAACTATGTAGCAAAATCTGGCTCCCCGAAGTCTTAGCACCCCTAGGCGATTGCCTAGGTTCGCCTAATGATAAAACTGGCCCTGCTTATGGGCCACCCTGTAGAAGATCAGTAAACTGTTTATGTGTTGTTTACTATGATCTGTGTCTATCTGCACCTATTAAAAACCCTATATATAGGTTTATTCCCAGTTACTGGTTTGTGCCACGTGTATCATTTAAGTATCTCTGGTTTTTTCCCACTGTGTTCATCTACCCTGAAAACAATACTAGTTTTCCCCAAAATATTGAAACTCACATATTACGTTCACTTATCTTTATCTCTAAAATAAGAGAAATTGTAATACAAAAGAAACAATGTTTGATGAAATAACTATACAAACATAATTATTTACATTAAGAAAATTCTCTGTAACAGAGAAAATATCAGAACAATTAAACCTACTGTTTAATTATTTCTCTTTGTGCTGTTTTCTTTCCATTACATTTTAGTATAGGTGTAAACCGGCATGCATAAGTTAACACTCTGTGATAGTCAGCCATCTGGTTTGTTTATGAGTTTTTAGCAATCTACTTACACATTACTACAATGTGAGAAATACACTGGACAAGGGAAATGCACATATAGTGGTATACAAGGCGTGTTCAAAAAAAGACTTTATTGCTCATTTTACATTTTAAGCACTGTCCCCCAGTTCCCCTTTACTGGCAATACACCATTCCCAACATTTCTTCTATTGTTGGAATGCTTCCTGAAACGCACTTTCTGTGATGGCATGCAGTTCTCTTATCGTATTTCATTGAATCTTCTCTTTTGGAAACGACATCCTTTCAAAGTGGTTTTAAGTTTGGGAAATAGGAAAAAGTCTGCTGGGGCTAAGTCTGGAGAATAGTGTGGATTGGGAACAACAGATGTTTGATGTTTTGCCATCAAACAGTCGGCAAATGTGGCACGACTTTTGCACTGATGCAATGCATATGAAGTTTTTTGGTCAAAATTTGATGGCAAGATCCTATGCTGATGCCCACTTTTGTCAGCAACTTCTCGGACAGTTAAATGATGATTTCCATGAATCACAGCATGAACTCTCTCGACATGGTCGTCGTCTGTGGATGTGGAAGGTTGTCCAAGCCTGGGATCTTCACTGACCATGTTCTGTCCTTTTTAAACTGCTTAAACCACTCATAGCACTGCGTTGGCTCATACACTCCTCCCTGTATGCTTGGTTAAGCAATTGAAATATTTCTGTAAAATTTTTACCAAGTTTGTAGCAAAATTTCACACACGTTGTTCTTCAAGTTCTTTCATTGTTACCTTGTCACTAATCCGACAAACAGCCTTGTGCTGCACACTTCAGAAGATGTAACTCAATGACTAATGCTCATAGCAGAACGGGGGAAATGGCAGTTTGTTTTTAAAACTTGTCACTAGGTGGCCTCAGTAGCTGCAGCATGCTATTTAAAAATTTTGGTCTTTTTTTGAACACCACTTGTATTTTCATTTTGCAAAAGGCCTTTGATAAATTACTATGTGATAACTTTGCCATCTCTAGTGTATGCCAAACTGGAATGACTAGAAGCACACGGAGGTGACTGGTTAATCAAACTGAAACAGATAGGTTTAGAGTAATATTTAGTGCATTGGATAAGAGGTTAGCTTTCTAATAGGAACAGTATCCTGGAAAGCATAGTCACTGGGTGTGTCCCAAGGGCGTTTTGTGGTCATTGTTGTTTAAATTATATGTTAATGATATTGGGAGAGATTTAGACAGTGATATATCGTTGTGGATGATGCAAAGTTGAGGTGTACTGTAAACAGTATAATAAATATTATAACTTTATAGGGGGATGTGGATTAAACTGTGTGAGTGAAATTACAGTTTCTATTTTTAAAAATGAAAGTAAGTTGAAAGAGGAACTTTAAATATTTTCTCTGCTATTTCATTCTTAACAGATATTCCAGAAACACCATCCAGGTAATACCATTTTCTGATACTCAGCCCAACAAAATCATTAAATTCAGTACAGACACTTGGTTCCATTACATTCATCAACAATTTCTCCATCAGGATCACTGTCTTCCTTAAGAATCCTTGATTCCTATGGTAAGTCCTTGAATCTGTTCCCAAAATTTATCTGGAATTTGAAGAATGTATTTTCCATGCAATATCTGAATAACCTAGCCATATCTGGAGAAAAAAGTTTAAGAAATCCACTGCGTTATCTCCAGGGATGATGCAGTGGATTTCTGTAGGATGACTAAATTCTGTGGATTTAGACATAATCAGTCTTGTTCACCCACGCAGTGGGTGAACAGATTGATGTCTAAACTTGCTAGGGATTCCTGAAGATTCTGGTTTTAACTTTTTCAATTATAAACTATTTTTTGCATATGATGCTGTTTTTCCTATTTGTGGAGCGACCCAAATTGAAAGATATTTTGTTAAGTTGGGGGGGGGGGGGGGGGGAATTGACATCCACAGTAGGAGATGCAATGAAACTTCTGTTTTTTTATGGCATGTGCTATTGGTTATATTATATTGGTTTTATATATAATAATTAATATATATATATAACTAATATACTAATAATAACTAATATATATTGGTTTTGTTGTATGCACAACACATGGGATATCCTAGTTTAAGGCTGTGTGGGTATTAGCATCTTATAGCAGATTGCTCATTTTTGTTATGTATTTGTCTGAGTTCACACCACTTGCGCATTTCCTTCATCTGCTTTGATGATAATGTTGTTTTTGTTGCTTCATAATTCTCTGAGTCCCTAATTCTGAATTGGGGATATTTCTCGCCAGTAATGTAACTCTTAGTAACAGTGCAGAAGTTTGAATATGAATAAGGTCTGCAGAGTCTACCAGAATATGGCATAATCCCTTCTCTATGTTTTGCTATAATGTCCACTTTTAGAATATTACCAGGAAGCTGTTAAGACAAAGTTGAAACCTCTAGATAAAAGGTTCTTTTCCATACAAGGTAAAATATCAGAAGACTGGCTGATTATGACCTTCGAATGATATTGATATTTTGTGTTTTTTGTTTTTCTTTTTTCACATTGCAGCCAGTTGAATTTATTGTTTAAACTATATTTCTTTTTATTAAAAAATGATACTTGTCGATATTAATATGTCTGCGATGTCAGATAATTCTGCTGGTAAAATCATTGCTAAGTCTGTGTAAAGAGAAAACATATCCTGATCAAATTTTGCAAGTTCCAATCTTGTTGCTGTGATTCTTTAACAGAGCCACATCTGTTCATGTAAAAATCTTATTTGCTTTGGCTGAATGGAATGTATGTTTTAGTATAACAAACTTTGGTATAATATCATTATCCCCACATTTTAAGTCTTCAGATAAAGTTTGATGCAGAATTTTTGTAGTTTGTTAATTTTAAAACCAAAAAAGACTCACTGTGAGCTTCCAGATGACGTCTCATATTTCTGTAGGTTAGCAAATAGTCATTGGACTTCCAGCATAAAGACCATGTTTATTTACTAGTTTTACAGTTCCAACTCACAAAACTTGTTGGATTTTATTGTTATTCTAATCAAACTAGATCTCATTAATAAACATGTGCTCTCTCTCTCTATATATATGGGAAGTCAACATACATTTTCTTTGTCTTGCTAAAACATTACTCACCATTGTATTTCTTTAATTGCTCTGCCAGCTTCACCTGTTTTCTGTTGATGCTTCTGATGTTGAGTACCTACCATTAGATCTAATGAGTTTATTCCATTAGATGACTTTCATTATTCATCCTGAATTCCAGACAAATAATAGCAAGAGCACTGTTTAAGCAGGTGACATTTGTTGACATTGTAACATCGTATTAGCATTGTTTTAAGCCAATATGGAATATAATTTAATTAGTTAGGCCCCAAATTTGCGAGCCCATGCTCATTTATTCAGATGAATGCCTTGTAATAGAATTGTGCTACAAGAAGATAAAGACTGAACATTTGATTAGAAGCCCTGGTCATTTCATTGGTGTCTCCGTGGAACACACCTCCTAGTTATTATCATCATCATCAAATTCCTGCCATGTACCCTCAAGGGGTGTACAGGATATGATAGCACTACATGAAAAATTTACATCATTACTAACTTCCTATCTCCAATTTTCCTCCAAATCAGTTTGTTACTTGTCAAGACTACAACATTATCAGATCTCATATTTCTACCGTCTAAGGCACATTGACCCGTATCAAACCACCAATATCTTGGTCTTTCTCTGGATTATTTTCCTGCCAACTTAGCAGAGAACATTTGTTTTGCTAATCTTTCCTTGCCCATTCTGTTTAAGTGACCATATCACAAGAGATTAGCTCTGCTAACGCATTCCTGGATGCTGACAATGTCAAGTTCTTTCCTAATATCCTCGTTTTAATATGATATTGATGCCATCTGTTCACGCCTCTAATCTTTCTCAGGACTCTCATATCTGCAGTCTCTAGTCTTTGGTCAAGTGTTTTACTTCTGACCTAGCTCTCAGATCCATAAGTTAAAACTGGTTTGAACACTGTCTTGTATACAGTTAATTTACTGTTCCAACTAATTTCTCTCTTATTCCATATGAATTTATTTAGTTGACTTCCTACCATACCAGATTTGTTGATTCTGTTGTCTATTTCCATATTTAATTTACCATCTTGACTAAAAATCGTGCCTTGTTTTACTTGTTCCACGGGTTCTCCGTTCACAAAGCAGTTGACATTTTCACATTTTCAATGATTCTGCCTATTTTCATTGTCTTTGTCTTTTCATTGCTGACCTTCATACCATATCTATTACAACAGTTATTCAATTTAGTCAGGGAATCTTGCAGACTTGTAGCGGATTTATTCAGAAGTATAACATCGTCTGCATAAAGCAAAGAGATGACATTAACATCTCCAATTTTGATATCATGTTTAATACCACTTTCCTTCATAATGTGATCCATATAGATAATGAATAACAGAAGTGATAATGTACATCCTTGTCTTACACCAGATTTAACATTCAACCATCTTCCTGTACTTCCTTCAATTCTAACTGTTGACTTACAACTCAAATAAAGACTAAGTATTGCTTGATATAATGCCCCATTAACACCATATAACTGTAGTGTTTAGAATAGCTTCTCTCTTGGCACCTTGTCATATGCCTTTTCCAGATCTACAAAACTTAAATACAGATCTTTGTTGTATTCCCATGATTTCTCAACTATGTGTCGTAAAGTGAAAATGTGATCCTAACAGCTTCTATTTGGCCTGAATCCAGCTTGTTCTTCACCAAACTTTTGATATAATGCCCCATTAACACCATATAACTGTAGTGTTTAGAATAGCTTCTCTCTTGGCACCTTGTCATATGAATTTTCCAGATCTACAAAACTTAAATACAGATCTTTGTTGTATTCCCATGATTTCTCAACTATGTGTCGTAAAGTGAAAATCTGATCCTAACAGCTTCTATTTGGCCTGAATCCAGCTTGTTCTTCACCAAGCTTTTCTTCCACAATTCTTCTCAAGTATACTTGCATAAATCTTAACATTTATATATATGGTAAGATTTTTATATTGGTACTGTGAGAGCTCTACTCCAATCATCGGGAATTCGTCTCTCTGTCCAGGCCTTCTGAACTTTGCTGAGCAACCACTGTAAGACTTTTATAATACCATACTTCAGCATTTCTAGTCAAATATCATCTACTCCTGCTGCCTTTCCACATTTCAAGCTTTTGATTGCTTTTTCTACTTCAAGTATGGATATGTATTCCTGACTGTACGCCTGTTGAGTGTTTTTTACCACTTTGCTATCACTACTTTTTTATTTAGCAATTATTCGAAGTAATTACTCCATACTTCGAGGATATCTTTTTCTCCCATTTTCATGTCACCTTTATCATCTCTAACTCCTTTTACAGCACTCTTTCCTCTATTTCTAAGCTTTAACAACCTCCAGAATATTTTGCCACCTTCTTGATATTTATTTTCTGTGTTCTTGCCAAAGTCCTCCCATGTTTAGCTAGTTTTACACAGTGTTTAGCTTTCTTACATTTGTCGCTGTATTTTCTAAGAGCACAAGCTGACTTATTTGCCGGTAACTTTTGATGTGCTTTCTTCTTTTCCTTCACTGCCTCTTTAACTTTCTGTGTCCATCATGGAGTTAAATTTTTCGATCCTTACAGATAACCTAACTGCATGCCTCCCTGGCTGAATCCATCAGGGTTTTCTTCAAGGCTTTAAAACTTTCTGACATGTTATTCTTTTCAATATGAAATTCAATTTTATCCTGCTCAAGACTAATGGTGATCACTTCCAATTTCAAATCCTCTGTACACTCTGGTGTCCTGCACTAGGCGGAAAACATCACTGTTCAACAATAACATAGTCAGTGAGACTTTTCTTATTCCTTGCTTCTTCTCTCCATGTGAATTTGTGTGTATTTTTATGTTGGAAAATGGTGTTAGTAATAATCAGTCCATGTCCTGAGCAGAAATCCAACAGGTATTTGCCATTATTATTAGCTTTGATCTTTTCTCCAAATTTTCCCAAAATATTTTTGTATGTCTGACAACCATTTCCTACTCTGCTATTAAGATCCCCAACAAGGACCAATGTTTTCTTTTTCATTGTGTCAGTTGCTTTCTCTAAAGCCTCAAAAACTTCCTCCACTTCTACCTTAGTAGAACCTTCTGTGGGACCATATGCAGAAATAAGTCTCATTGACTAGTTCTCCATTCTGATATTTGTCCACATCACTCTACTCGAGACTGCCTGCCATTCAAAAGATTAGCCTCGTATTTAGTGTTGAATACTATGGCTATTCCTTCTTTTCCTTGATTGTCATTGCTTGAACATAACATTTTGTATTTATTACTCAGAAAGATCTCACCAGTTTTTGTCTTTTTTGTTTCAGTCACCCCTATTATGTCGATGTGGTACTTATCTAATTCCTCAGCTAGCTCCATTTCTTGCCATTCAGGCTTCTTATGTTGATAGTATCATTCTTTAACTCTGGTGATGTTGAGTTAGGGCGTGTTTTCAGATTTGTTCCAGTAGCTGACTTTTCGCTGTTTGCCTGGCGAAAACAACCTGGCGACGCCCCAGCCGGCATGAAATTTTGTCATGTTGTACCATCATTTTGTATTTTGGTTTAAGCCAATAAGAATACAATTTGGTCTGCTAAATCCCAAATTGCCAGCCCATCCTCTTTCATTCAGTATCCAATAGATACCCAACAGGATGCACCACAAGAAGTGAGGATTGGACATTAGGTCAGAAGCCGTGGTCGGTTCTCTGCATTCCTTCAAAGGCTATGTGGAGGTCTCCTCTCAGTTATAAAGCTTTGACCCTTAAGCACCTTTTATGTAGCTTAAGGCTCAATAAGGGGCTTTATGACCCTTAAGCACACAGTTATGTAGCTTTCAATTTTATGTGAGGGCCCCCCCCCCAAAAAAAAAAAACACATTCATATCCAAGCATTTAAACCAAGCCTTTCAATATAAATGCATTACTAGCTCACTGATAAGCTGCAATTTCCAAAAGTGAAATAGTTTATTTCAAACAAATCAAATGAATAATATCCTGAACATCAAGTGTACTTCTCATCTCTACTGGAAAATGACAATGGACTCCTGATAACATTTGTATAAATGGAATTAAACTTCATTCTAAGCAGTTACAGCTATGATAAATTTAGTTTAATCCTTTATCCAAGTGTGTGCAAACAAAGTTTGCGCTTGAAAGTATCTTCAGGACTAGGGTAAAGTGGTACAACACCGGGCAACTCCTTGCAAAGGTGGAGCAAGCTACCAATACTCCTATCTCAGTATCTCCCATAATGCAAAACACATCTCCTTGCGGATATGTATAATGTTATGCATTAAGGGAAGGGCCAGGAGGTGATGACCTTGCTAATGCTTCTGCCTGGTATCTCCACTTGGGCCTGGCTCCCACTGAAGAGACCTCAGTAAAGGTCGAAACTAGTCTGGGTAGTGGCCCTTCCCTTAATGCATAACATTATACATATCCACAAGGAGATGTGTTTTGCAGATACTGAGATAGGACTGTTAGTAGCTTGCTCCACCTTTGCAAGGAGTTGCCCGGTGTTGTACCACTTTACCCCAGTCCTGAAGATACTTTCAGGTGCAAACTTTGTTTGCACACACTTGGATAAAGGATTAAACTAAATTTATTATAGTCTGACCAAGTGAAAAATAAACTTTCAACAAGTTACAGCTATGAGTTTTTCAAGTACTTACTCAGTCCTTCTGGGCTGAGTAAGCTTATGAAAGTTACAATGAATTATCAAGGAATATAGTGTTTTTCCCCTACTGAATTAGCCAAAGTCAATTTTGACTGTTTGACTATATCCTTATAAGTAAATTTTATATATATATATATAAAATTAACACACATACACGCACACACACAGTTGACCATTTAACAGCATGGGTTTGAATTGCACAGGTCCACTTATATGTGGATTTTGTTTTCAATAAAAATTTTTTGGAGATTTTCAACAATTTGAAAAACTCACAGATGAAACGCGTAGCCTAGAAATATTGACGAAAATTAAGAAAAAGTTAAGTATGTCATGAATTCATAAAATACATGCATATACTGGTCTATTTTATCATTTACTACCATAAAATATACACAGATCTATTATAAAAGGTTAAGATTTATCAAAACTTATGCACACAAACACTTACAGACCATACATGGGACCATTTGCAGTCAAGAGAAATGTAAATAAACGTAAAGATCCAGTATTAAATCATCGCTGCATAAAATGAACTGTTATTAATTAATTATTTAATTTATTTAATTAATTAGAAGGAAATAAAAATTAATACAATGATTCATTCATTAGGCTAGGCTACTGTGAAGCAATCGTATCGATTACACTATGTTACCATAAAGCAATCATATGCTGCTGCTTTGTTATCAATGCATGAATTGTTATTACTTACTTACTTAATCCTCTTCACTCCACCTGGGAGCATAGGTCTTCCACCGGACTCTGTTTTTTGCTTCTGCTTTTATTTGGTTCCAGTTTTTATTAATGGCAGTTCGTGTTCTATTTTCTTCATCCGGTATCACATTTTGGTTTCAGTTTGCATAGCAAAGATTTTTTTCTGAGACTGGGTTGCTAGCCCTGCGATCAACTCTCTCCATTTATCTGGGCTTGGGACCAGCATGTCAAGTTTTCACTAAGCATGGCTGGGTTGCATGAATTGTTATATCTGTAAATGATTATGAATTTCTTTTTCCCATTATGTTTTTATTTTTGATGTCTGTTAGTAATACCTAAAACATCTAAAGTGTTTTGTTTTGATATAAGAGAATATTGATGTAAGTACTGACTGAGATGATTCATTTTGTAAACAGATATAAAATTATGGTATTAATAAATACAGTATAGTACTGTATTTACAGTACAGTATAGTACTGTAAATGTATTTTCTCTTCCTTTTGATTTTCTTAATAAGATTTTTTCTCTAGCTTACTTTATTGTAAGAGCACAGTATATAATACATATAACATACAAAATATGTGTTAATCAACTGTTTATGTTATCGGCAAGGCTTCCAGTGAACAGTAGGCTATTAGTATTTAATTTTTTGGGGCATCAAAAGTTATACGTGGATTTTCAAACAGCATGGGGAATCGGCATCCCTAACTCCCTGCATTGTTCAAGGGTCAACTGTATATCAGAAATGTATTTTATGATAAATACTATGCTCTGTATAATATACTTAGATTAACTTTTCTTCAAAGAATGATAATCAAATTAAGTATGTAATATACTGTTTTTTATGTACTAGTATACAAGATTTTCCACTACCATCGGTGCACCATCAGCTAATGGCCAGCAGTTTTAAACTACGTGAAAGACTAGTAACTGTGATATTTCTAAGTTGTCTGCTATGTATAATCATTTGTTAAACCTGGATACTGTTGGTGTAACCTGTAACAAATGAATGTAAGTAAAGCATCAATAATTCAGAATGCAAAAAGCAGTAATTCCTAAGAAGTGAAGTGCTATTTTATATGAACATCAGAACAAATTACGATGCAGTATTTCTTATACTCTCATATGTGAACTACTCTCTTTTATTTTTTAATTTCACCATTTTGAAAATATTATATTGTTTATAAGCCTTTTTTTTTTTTTTTTTTGTTAATTTTCAATATTCAAATTGACCCCTAATACAGTCCTTATATTTTGAATAATTGATGCTCTACAAAGGTAAGCTTTACTTTGTCTGAAATTTAAAGTAGAAAAGAAAGCATATTTTTACAGTGAACTCTGTGTTATCCGAATAGTTTAGGAAATGCCATCTTAAGGTAGTGAATTTTTTTTCACATAATAGAGCCTCCTGGAATGATTTGCCTGTAATGCTCGTTCTAAAGTTGCACTATTGTGTGTCAAATGTGAATTTTGTTATCACAATACTAGAGCTCTTGGTAGCGTCACAAATTTCATGAAAAAATAAAAGCAAAAGAAGCTATTAATTTATAATGTATACAGAAATACAAAATGACTGCTGAAGAAAGAAATGAAAAGATGCACCTGAAGTGCACTTTTGTGTGGAATGTGAAATTTTTTAGCTATTAAAATTAATAATGCAACACTTAAGTATGCACATACAAAGAAAATTGAGGTCCATCTTCTTGCATTTAGGTGAATTAACAGCAAACCAAAGAATTTGTTGTTTTAAGGATACTTGCGACATAAGACTGAATGATATAATCACGTAATCGATGATGATGAAGACGATGGTCTGCTATTTCCAGACCGAAATATTTGGTTAAATAAATATCTTTCTTGTGATTACGTGATTATATCATTCAGCAAACCAAAGTTTGCACTGTGAACTTTGTTAAGTTTCAGGAGTTGAGCAGGAGAAAATACCAAGCTTTTTGGAGGCTAGAGGCTATGGATCTGATAGGCTTATGCCAGAATAAGTTTGATGTGAGAGTTAACCCAAGAAGAGAAAACTGGTCCTGATTGGCAAGCAGAATGTTGTCAAAAATAAGGAAGAGTGAGGCGTAGTCTTTCATCCTGGAAATATGACAGGATGTTCTCCAGGTTATCCTCACCCCAGTTGAGAATGGCAAGGAGATCAATGTTTAAAGCATTGGTTAAAGATCTTGAAGTACTAATTACATGAGCATTACAAGGTTTAGAAAATTAGAAAGAGGAGGGAGAGCACTGTCATCTGCAAAGCCATGAATAAAACTAGATGGGAGAGAGATAAGATCATTGATGCACAGGAAGACGAGTGCAGAGAAACCCAGGGAACACCAGCATTGACTGTGTCTGACAAACCCACCATTATTTATGAAAATTATGGAGACAACTACCATATTTTAGTAAAACTTTAGTTTAATATAACTAAACTCTACATTCGATGTTTCAACCTTTATATCAAGGTCATCTTCTGGAGCATATGCACTATATACAGAGAACAAGCTACACTACAATCTATAGTTTGTTAAAGTTACTGACCAACCATTACAACAATTGTTGGCCTAACCTCTAGTGAAAAAAAAAAAAAATAAATAAAATAAAATAGAATATACATCAACGCTAGAGTTTATTATATATGTATATTTTATTTTATTTATTTTTATTTATTTATTTTTTTCACTAGAGGTCAGGCCAACAGTTGTTGTAACGGTTGATCAGTAACTTTAACAAACCAGATAGATTGTAGTGTAGCTTGTTCTCTGTATATATAGTGCATATGCTCCAGAAGATGACCTTGATATAAAGGTCGAAACGTCGAATGTAGAGTTCAGTTATATTAAACTAAAGTTTTACTAAAACACGGTAGTTGTCTCCATAATTTTCAAAAATGTGCTCAGATCACCGTACAAGCCTGAAAGAAAGCACCATTATTTAAAATTCATCAACTGCAGAAAATAAACTGCTAAAATAAATTAAGGTGCACAAATACAGCAATTTGGCAGTGATGATAACTATCATTTATGCACTGTAGATAAAAAAAATCCCCATTTCATAGTGCAAATTCTGATTTACTGTTACTTCACCAGATGCAAGATATAAGCTATATGTTTTTTGCACCTCAATTTTTGTTGTATGTGCATATCCTTTTGATGTTGTAAACACTACATTAATTTTAAGAAACTAATATTGCAACCAAAAGTCTCATGCATCTTTCTTCCATGAATCATCTTGTTTTTTTGGTATATATTATTTATTCTTATTTAATAGAACCATGATTACCAAAGTGAGATAGATGTTAAAAAACTACAACAACATGCTACTTATCCTAAAATTATTGCAGTATTATCTGTTTTTCTACTAAAAGTATAGAAGAGAGAACTGATAATTTCCAACATTGTCTATTGGTATCAAATAATGATACTTATTCTTTTGTGAAATATGGGTCTAGTCTTAAGGGCCATTTGCTGAATTACAGAAAAAATTCTGGATAAGAATGATTATCATATACTTATACCTAATCCTAAATTTCAACAATAAAAATTATGTTTTTTTATTTTCTTCAACTGGTCACAATTTTAATTTTCAGTTTTGTAGAACTTTTGTTAACTTCCAGCACCAAATTATGAAACACCGTAGTTATTGTAATTTATGAAAAATATTGTACTTGGGAACAATTTCAGAAGCATCTTTAAATAGATAAATTTTACTCATATGCTTGGTTACACATTTCAGCAAAACTACATATCCAGATTAGTCATTGACCTAAGAATGCCAGTAGTATTTGCAAAAAATAAAATAAAATAAATAAATAATAATTATTATTATATAAAACTACTTTTCTATAGTTTTTTTAACTACTATAGCAATATGAAAACAGCTACTATAATGTTAATATTTATTAACATTATAGTAGTTGTTTTCGTATTGTTTTCATGATTTATTAAAAATTCCTATATTCCTAATCGATATAAGGAGAGTAGTAAAACCTTTTATGCTTTTCTGTTCTTTCTTTTGAAATGAAAAAGGTTGCAAAGTTCACTATTCTTAATGAATTTAACTGTCAGTCAGTAAACCTTTCATGCTAAATATCAGTTAATTCACTGATGTGATGTTGCATCCCTGAGGTCATAATCAGCACACAATGAAAAACCTTCTGTTGTCATAAGTATAGAAACTACAAATGATAAATTTCAATATTTTTGCTTTCTATAGAGAAAATTGTATAAAAGTGTGGAAAAAAGGATTCATTTTGTGAGGTAATTTTAACTAAGATTTTGAATTAACAATAAACAAAACTTAAATTAGAACAAATGTCCAACTTTTTAAAACTTGGACAAAGCAATTAATTTGGGTGAATGATAATTGTTTCATAATTAACTGAAATAAAATTCTTTAGGAACAAAAAATGCACCTTCAACTAAGTGTAATTAGGCAAAATTAACACAATAATATAATAATTCTAAGATCAATTTTTCCATGTAGATACAATATTTATGTGATTGTATTGTATCTGCTTGCATTTTGTTACAATTTTGTGTATTTACCAAATCCTTTTTATGATAATATAAGTATCACATTACAATACGGAAGTTTGCTATTTTGTCCTGCCATTAATGAAGTATAATTATAAAAGAACTAGAAATACAAAAACATTCATTATATACAGTCCGTTTAATACTTGTATTTAAAATGAGTGTTATGTTGTAAGGGAACATGCATTTCTTGCTTTCAGTAGCACTGGCTGTTAGACCAAGTTAAGTAAGCCCCCTTTCATCCATTATTAACAATTGAGAATGCTGCTGATATTATAGTATGGTTTGAACATATGAGAGCAAATGAATTACAGCTTAAAACTGCAATTCATTTAAAAATGGATCACTTAAAAATGCTATATACTAACAATGAACATATTTAAATCTTACTGTATTGCAAAATGTTGCAGCAGAACAAAATTTCATTCTTGGTGTTTTATTTTTAAACAGTGATGAAATTCTCTGAAATTATTTTTTAAAATAAAAGTAGCTTGATTTAAAAAATAATTTAGTTGTATTAATGCATTATATTTGCGTTTACACAAAAAAGTGCTGTACAGAGAAATGATTTGAATGTGTATTTGTAACAAGCATGTGAGTAGCAGCTTCTACTATCAGCAACACATGCTAATGCTTTGATCTCACAATCAAACTGCAGTGTAATTAACATGACATTAAGTAAAACTGCTCCTGCTTATCAGTCAGTACACATGAAACGCTGTGTGCATTGTTTATTTAATAGAAAGACAGTTGGAAGTCTGGATGTTGATGAAACTGGCAGATTGTTTATAAAGTGAAAATCACAGCAGATATAGAAATGTAAGTGAAAAATCCAGCAGGCTAAATACCATGATGTATAGCAAGCAGTTTTTACTAAAAGAGAAAAGCATATAACGGTTTTTATTGTAATGTTATGTTATGTGCTAAAAAAAAACAGATAATTCTTTAAGTAGACTTAATACTTTTCCATTTGATATATATTTACAAACCGACAACACAGCAAAATTTACCTAGCTTATCAAAATATTAACTGCTCACTAAAATATGCGTGGATTTTTTCTTGCATTTTTATGAAAGTAAAGTAAAATTTCTGTTTAAAAAGAAGGGGGTTAATAAAAAAAAAAAAAGCATTATGGTGATGCTATGCAGTTTTGTCCAAAAAAAAAAGTGGCAATCCAACAAATATTAGTACAACTATGAAATGATTCTTTTTTCCCCTCACATGTGTTCAAGAATATATTCATACCATCTGAATGAATTTTGTAACTATTTCTGGTAAATATGTGTTCAAGAATATATTCATACCATCTGAATGAATTTTGTAACTATTTCTGGTAAATAAGTGAAAGTAAATGGAAATAATACTTGGAATAAGGGATTCATCTAGAAAGTATATGGGAAATTCTCAAAAATTGTGAAATTAAATTTCTTTGGCACACACACACACACACATGCATATATATATATATATGTGTGTGTATTAATAATGATTCTGTGACTGTTTATTACATAGATATACCCATGTGCTTGCATTGCCAATGTTTTTTATTTTTAAATCATGAGGTTCAAATTCATATTAAAATCTTAGAATAATTAAAAAATGTCAGGCAACACACAAGTGCTTGATTCTAAATATACATATTGTCTAATTATATAGTGGGTTTTATCCTTTATCCAAGTGTAAACAAATAAAGTTTGCACCTGAAGTACTTTCAGGGCTGGGGCAACTTGTGGTAAAGGTGGTATAAGTTCTCATCACTTGCCTTAGTATCTTCCATAATGCAAAGCACATCTCCTTGCAGACATGTATAATGCTATGCATTAAGGGAAAGGCCACTACCCAGACTGGTTTCGACCTTTATTGAGGTCTCATCAGTGGAAGCCAGACTAAGGTGGTGATACTAAGGTGGAAGTAATGGAGAGGTCATATTTATTTACCTAAGGCAAGTGATGAGAACTTATACCACCTTTACCACGAGTTGCACCAGTCCTGAAAGTACTTCAGGCACAAACTTTGTTTGCTTACACTTGGATAAAGGATAAAACCCACTATATAATTAGTAGCATAGCCAAGTGAAAAAACTTCCATATACATATTGTCTTTTACAACTGACATAAGAGGAAGCATAACACATTTTCAGAGGAAATGAGTCATGTGACTGTTTTTCAAAGGCTTTTAGGATAGTAGCATGATTTATACACAAAGTAGCTTCTTTGAAAATAAATCATTAGCAAATTTTATTTTCAAACCAAAACTTTACCATGTTAAAAAACAGAATAGAATTACCATGAACATTACTGGGGTATATGCAACCTAAATTCAAGGATATATGTTATAAAAGAAGTTATGGTAGTGATAAAATTTATTTTAATATTTAAAAATATGAAATATAATTTTTGCAGTAAGAATATGGACACAGTATAGTTTTTAATAAAGTATAGCAATGCAAGCAGCTTGCAAGAACCTTCTATCTGGATATATTGTCATTAACCATTGGCAAACAAATAACTATCAGAATATCAATTTGTTCACGAGTGTTTATAATGACTGCTTTATTAAACTAATTTAAATCTTCTTCTTCCTAGCATTATGTTCTGCTTGGTGCATGATCCACTGTTTTGCATTGGACCCTCCATTTCATTCGGTTTGCAGCATCAGAAAGGTCGATACCCATGGTCTGCATGTCTTCTTTTAAGCTGCCTATCCATCGCTTTTTCAAGCATCCTTTAGGTCATCGGCCATCTGGGCTAAGTGTAGGGGCCTGTCCTAGCCACATGCCCATACCATCGCAGGCATGCTTTCCTCATCTTCTTCTGAGATTGGGGCAGCACGAAGGATTTTTCCAGATGTCATTATTTGTAATAGGTCTAGTCATGTGTATCCCAATGTCCATCGAAGCATCTCCATGACATGTAGTGCCTGTTCGTGCTGTTTTATTATAGGCCAGACGACTCTGCTACTGGTCAGATGACTGTGTGATAGATCTTGGAGACACTGAGGTATTTTCTTGTCACACAGGACTCCAGTGACCTGGCACCATTTCAGCCAGGCAGCATTAATGTATGTTCTGTACTCTGGGAGGATACTACTATCAGACATTATGAAGGATCCAATGTACTGAAAGTTAGAGGTCTTAGTAAGTTCAATACCATTGACTAGAATTGTGCCATCTGTTTGGGTGTCACATTCTAAATATTCAGTTTTTGTCAGGTTAAGTCACATACCCAAGTCATTAAGTTGCGTTTTCCACTGGTTGACCAGTAATTCAAGTTCAGCTCTGGTCTTGTGGGCCAGCAGGATATCATTGGCATACAGTAGGGTCCATGGGTGAGGTTTTGCAGGTCGGCAGTCACCGTGTCCATGCACAGGATAAACAAAAGTGATAATAGGGCTGAATATTAAATGGCTTGGTGACACCATCAGCACAGGGGATGGAACTGGTTAGTGTAGAAGATACTACTATCAGACCCATGGCTTCAGAGATGCCATGGGTCTGTAGAGAGTACCAAATCAATTTATGTCGGACCTAATCAAATGCCTTCTCCAGTTCCAGAAGGGCCATGTGAATGTCTTTCTTTTCTTCCTGTGTCTTTCCATTAGTAGGTGGACAGTGTGGATTGCATCTGTCATCCCAAAACTTTTTACAAAGCCACATTTGATTTGGTGATATAGTAATGATGTCTCTTAAACAGGCATCAGTTATACGTTTAAAAATCTTCATGGTGGCAGAGGTGGATGGGGTAGTAGTTAGTGCAGCAGTGATGGCACCTTTGCCTATCCAAATGGGTACTGTAGTGCTAGTCTGCTAGTCAAATGGGTATTGTTTTCCTTGATGCATTTGTTGATCAGTCCTGTCAAAAACTCCATCCCTTGTTGTCCTAGTGTTTCCCAGGCTTCTATGAGGATATCATCAGGCCATCGCCTTGCAGTTTTTCATAGCGTGGGTGGCATTTGCAACCTCTGTGGGTGTGATAAGGGGTACAGGGTCAGCAGCGGGAACTGGTGGATGTGGATACTCTTTGTTACATATTGCATTAAAATAACCGTGCCATTGTTCAAGGATATCTGCTGGTTTTTGCAGTAGCTGTCCTGCATCTTTGACGTGTATCATATGACTAGTCTGTATATATCATTAGCTTTTTCAGGTTTGTCCAGGTGAATATACAGGTTGTGGTCGTGCTCAGCTTTTGCTGTTACTATTTCTCGTTTAGCAGCTGTCTTGAGTTGGAGGTAGTGAGTGAGGCTGTCGTCAGTTCTTGATTATAACCAGTTCTTGTATGCATCTTTCTTGGCCTTCACTATGTGCTGGACATTTTCATTCGACCACCATATTTGCTTGTCAACGAACCGACGGCCTGGTTTAGTTGAACCTATAATTTTCTTGGTGCTTGCCCAGATTTTCATGATAGTCTCATTCCATATTTCTCTGGCTGTGTGGCCAGTTTTTATTTTGAGGGGGCCGACAACATCTATAAGTTATTGCGAATGGTTAGCAAGTTTCCACTGCTTAATTCATTCATTAGCTGTTAATAGTTGGGTGGTTAAAGTTGAAGACTGAAATCAAGGACCAGGAGTTAGTGTTGGGGAGCGATATTCAAATGAAATGACCTTGGAATCTATCACTAGTTTCAGGTCTGTTCTCTGTATCATCTAACTCAACTCCATATTTAAATATTAATATTTATTTATTTTTCATTGATATTTATTCATTTTAAATATTTATAAATTAATATTAAAATATTGATAAGTTAAAATTTATTAATATTATTTCAAGTAAATAGAAAAGCATATCCAATTTTTAATTTTTTGATGGTTTTGGTTTTTTGCTTCCCATGGCAGTGAATACATTTTTAATTTAAGTATAAACAAGATAAATACTTCACATCATTCTTTCATGCCTTAAAACTTGTTGCAATTGTAAAACTTCTAATATATAGAGGGAAATTAAAAATAAATGTAAAAATAAAGTGAAAAATTGCATACACAAAACAACTAAATCTTGGCATGGCATCTCCAATGGTGAAAAAAACAGAACTAGGTTGCCCTGAAATTTGTAATTCGATTTTATTATGTACCCAGTTAACTGAGGTTCAGATAATACAGAATTCATTGTATTATATTTTGTTCTGTATTTTTGTCTATTTCTAGTCATATTATTAGTTTTCACAAATTTCAGATGACGTTTTCATTCATAATCAAGTATAACAAATCAGTAATGATGAATTTTATATTCTAGTCTTTAAGTGTGTGCTTAAAATTTTTTCTTCCATTTAAATTTTGCTAAATAGTTTTTAATATGAAATTTATCAGTTTTGAAATTGAGTCAAAAATTGTTCAAAATATATATATATATATATATATAAAAATGATTTTCATATACTAAACACATGTAACATTTGAATTTTCAATAAAATTTATTACAAAATGAATTTGATTTGCTTTTTATTACCTCAAAATTTTGCTGTATCAAAATTGTTAAAATAGTCAGAGGTATCAGTGAAATCTTTTTAGATTTAAAAATGATCATTTTTTAGGAAATGACAGCATAAACTAAATTATTTATATATATATATATATATAAATGATTTTCATATACTAAACACATGTAACATTTGAATTTTCAATAAAATTTATTACAAAATGAATTTAATTTGCTTTTTTTTTAAATTTTGCTGTATCAAAATGGTTAAAATAGTCAGAGGCATCAGTGAAATCTTTTATTTAGATTTAAAAATACTAATTTTTTAGGAAATGACAACGTAAACTAAATTATTAATTATAAAAACTAATTAAAACTACCTATACTGCACTCATGTTAAGCAAATAATGGAGGAAAGGCAACTGAAGTTGGTCCTCGAGTTCTAAAAGTTGTCCCCTAACAGATTAAATTGGGTTGTCTTGGCTGTTGGGCTGACAATCTTAGAATGTATGCTTCCCAAATTTGGAGCAGTCTCATGCACCCACATTTGTTGAGGTTTGGGATGTTTTCAGAGCTGAGGCTGATTCAAGGAGTAATCTTTTGTACTTCTACTTGCTGTCGTGTAAAGTGGCTTTCTTCCAGCGTATTCTGTAGTGGGAATCTAGTGCATGGTTCACAAGTCCTGAGTGGCTGTATTGGTGGAACTGGATGTAGTCCTCGTTTCGGATATCCTGATATTGGCTGCCATGCCCGTTTGGCCATAGTAGGACAGTTTGCAACTGCAAGGGACCTGGTATCCTCCAGGTAGATCTAGAGAAAGTGGCTGGTCTTTGGTGGAGCAGATAAGAGATTCCAATTTCTTATGTGGTGTGTAATGAGTTGTTGGTTCATATTTTCTTAGATTTTTTAGTCAGATTTTTGAATGTACTCCAGATATATATATATATAGAATGGTGAGAGATTAGAGTAATCTCTGCTATAAAAGGGGAAGGGGGGGGGGTTAACTGGTTTTAATATTTTTTGGGGTTGTAGCCATTGGCTAAGAAGGTGTTAAGGATATGGTTAAATTCAATAGTTAGGGTATTGTTATCTGAACTGATTAATTTTGCCCTGTTATCTAGGGTTTTTATAATCCCATATTATTGGGAAGGGAGTGGTGTGAATGCATTTACCTATATGTGTAGGTTTTCTGTAAATAGAGAAAGCCAGGGATCCATCAGGTTGGTGTAATCAGTATCTAGAAAAGAGAAACTGTTGCTGTTTTCCTTTTCCAAGGTAAATTGATCCTGGGGTGTTGACTGTTTAAGTGTGTTGAGAAATTGTGGTGTGTATCCAGGCCAAATGGTGAACACATCATCCACATAGCGTAGCCATGTGGATGATGTAAATTTTAAGCACATACTTCTAGAGCCATGTGTAATTAGTTTTTATAATTTAGTTTACGTTGTCATTTCCTAAAAAATTAAAAGCATGTCTAGCTAACGTATAAGCTTATCTACTAGATTTTAAAAAAAACTTTTTTTAATCTTAAATCATTTGACACTTTTTAAATCAAAGATACATTCTTGCCATCTGCTAAATATTTCTAATATTATCCAAGATTTTGCATCTTTACCCTATAGGATCTATAATAGCTTGTTGGTTCTCTTTATCTGTGCATCAGTAATGCAATAATGTTACTACTATTTTTGCTAATATATTTTCTTTTAAAAAAAAATTAAATACTTTCATATTTTAGTACTAAAATATTTTATTCCATATTTTAGTACTATAATTGTGTAAAAGTAAAGTCCATTTTTGATGTTCACTTATAACTAGAAAACAAACTGACTGATTTTAATGATTTCTTCAAGATATAGAGAATGTTCCAAAGATGGTTTATGTGCATTTTCATTGATCTACACCTACAGATTATGGAGCAGTGATTGTGTTTTTTGTTTTTTTAATCCCCTCCACGGCTCGTACTGCAGTTTAACAATATCTGGCCACTATTTTGTGGCCATTTTTTAGATATGTTAAATTCTATTGTTAAATATTGTGATATTACAAAAGGCTTCTTTGATTGTTTGGGATGAATGTATAATATCCCACAAAACATCTGCTGAAGTGGTCGACAGAACACTGAGGGATATCAGATGATTGAAGAATGGGTGGTGGAATAACTGTTTTATTTTCCAGTGATTTTCAACAAACACTGCCCATTGTCCTGTGGAATCAGGGTGGATGAAGTGAATGCCTGCCTTAAGAAATCATCACTATGGCATGATACAGAGAAGTTTTCTCTAAAACCAATAACATTCCTTCTCCTCAGAAATGTTAAAAATTGGTAGTGGTGAAGTACAGCAAAGAGATGGAAAAATTATATTAATACACTTGAATATTGGGAAAATTGTCTGAACTGCAGATGAACTGTTGTGGTGTCTACCCATCTGTTGAGAACATAACAGAAAAGTCACCTTCTTGGTTTATGGCAAGAGAAGGCCTTGGTGAGGTATACTGTGGACTGAACTTTGTTAGAAAGTCCATTCTGTCTTCTGGGACAGCAGAGTTGTCATTTACCAAGTGAAAGGGATGATAATAAATTCACAAAGCTATGAAGATCATAGAAAAGTTGCAACAACAAGTTAATCATGTTCATGTCAAGGAACATCCATTATTTTACCATACATGATAATGCAATGCTGTATGTGAGCACATTCACAGCAACAAGAGGTCATATTTGAATTTTCAGAACATCTTTCTTACATCTCAGACTTGTCTCCATTGGACTTCTGATTATTTCTTAACTTAAAGATATAAGGGTGTGTCCATTTTAGAAATGAACAGATCAAAGCAGATGTGAGAAACTAGCTCTAAAAACTTGAATCCTCGCACCTCAAAATGACACCATGTCAATAATGAACGAGTTTGTTCTTAAGGTTAATGGATCTGTTAGTGTTTACAAATCAGTAGATATTCCTGTGGATGTAGATGATGCAATTTATTTTCCCATGGAATTTTTAAATTTGCTTAATCCACCTGGATTTGCATGGTCATGAAATTAAATTGAAAATAAGTTTTCCTATTATGATACTCAAAAATCTGCATCCCCCAAATCTTTACAAAGGAACTAGGCTTCAAGTAAAATCATTGAAACCAAATATGATAGAAGCTGTGATATTTATTTACAGGTCCTGATATTGGAGAAATTGTCTTTGTTCCTCGGATACCTCCAGATTATCCATTTGCATTCAAACGTTTAGAATTTCCAGTAAGAATCTGCTTTGCAATGACAATTAACCTTCTCTCTGTGTACAAATATTTTAACGTTAATCGTGTACAGGGGTGTAATTACACCCCATGCATTTTCAGTGCAAAACGTAAAGAAAAAACTTTGGCTGCATAAGTATTTGTGAAATTTTGATTTCTAAGATATGTATAAAAAAAATTTAATTTAAAATATAAAAAGTTTTGTATAAATAAAAAAAAAATAAATTTAAGATGCATTGTCAGAATCGGTGTGAATAATTTCTTCATCATGAATTTCGCTGTTCATGCATTTGTCTTTCTCCAGAGCTCATCCAGCCATTCATCCCAATTCTTCTGCATTCCACCATATATTAGAATGACAATCATAGTATAGATTTCATCAGTATCATACCAAATACGAGGTCATTTGTATTGCTGCGGATTTCTGAATGCAACGTAATGATCCCTGGCTTTTCTATTAGTTTCACACACAATCACGTTCATAATTGTTTCAGGAATTATTCATTTGAAACAGTCCATTGCGGACGTAGATTTTGAGTTAGTATTGCTCCGGCAATTTTTTCTCGAAATACCTGAAAGTCAGGAATTTTATGTACATCAGAAGGAACATTGGTCCATCTTCTGTTCATTTTTGAGTTTCTATTTGGATACACATTTTCCAGGATATTCTCAGCAGAAGAACCAGCAGCTGAAGCATCCACAGTAGCTATAGATTCTGCATTTGCTTCTTCTTGGTTCTTCATCTAATTGTGGTATATATTCTTCAGCAATATCATCAAAAGCTGAGAAATCAGCAAAAATATCGTTTTCTAATTTCCCCATCTGAATTATCATCACTTGGCATATCTGATGAAGCAACTGACACTTCCTCTAAAAGATCTCTCAACTCAGAACTGGTACGACGTCTTATTCTTCCTGTCATAATTATCTAAAATATCTACAGAAAAAAAAAATATTCTATAAAAACTACAACAAAAAAATAAACATACCACAAACAAACTTAGTAGCAAAAAATGACTAAAAACGAAGAAAAATATACATGCTCATACAAAGTTCCAAAGTGAATATGGTAGCAAAGCAAAAAATATATATTTCAGGCAACAGGAATGTAAATACAAAACACACTATGGAAAAATACTAACGCAGCTGCTTACGAAAATCGGTTTTTGTATGAAGAATATCGAGGTGCATATGCACCCCTGTACATGGTTAAGTGCTCAGGTGCCTTTGAAGCCTTACTACAACATTCAAATTCCCCGATTTCAATGAACTTTTTTTTTCAAATTGTGTGTGAAACATACCATTCCTAAGAAAACTTTGGAAATTTTCCATTTGGCAACTTTTCATTTATGTTTTTATTAGCCTGAGGTGTGTTTGCAGTTCTGTACACAGAGAGAAGGCTAATAAAACCCAAGTTGCTTCATCAGACTCTTAGATATGCAGGTTTAGATTTAAGAGGCAAATGTTTTGGACACAGGCAGTTATATGTAGCATGTTCTCGAGTTAGCAGCCCTGAGAATTTAACTATTTTTGTCGAGGATGATGAAACTTCCGTTTACAAAGATTGTTATGATGCTCACAATTCTACACCATGATGAAAGTACCAGCATCAAATACTCAAGTAAATACCCTGAAGTGAACCGCTGGCAGTATAAGTTCACCTAATTGAAGCAGAGAGAGCTTAGCTAGCATAGATTTTTTTAAAAAAGGGCATTAGTGGTGTTTTTTTTTAATCCCCAAAGGGAGTAGGCTAGGCCATTTAGATTTTTTTTTTTTTAAGATTGGAGAGGCAACTACTGTTGGCTTAAGGGTGTTACTAATTTTCATAGGCATCCAGGGAGGAGAGTATAGTTAGTAGGAAAATTTTCCAACTTACAATTAGTTTTCACCTCTCTCCAAATCATTTTAAAATGTGTGGTGGTTGGAAAAAAATACTTGATATTTGACAAGCATGGTGTACAGAATTTTTGCCACATATACATGTCATAATGTAACACATTTAATCCCACTACTAGTAAGTAATATTTAGTAAACTCATAGGAGTCAAAAGAACAGTTTATAGTGAATTTCCTTTAGAATAGTATTGATGCTATGGACTCTGGTCCAAACTGTTTGTTATGGAAACATGGATGTAGTTTTTAACTGAGAATATATTGTGAATCAAAACCTCACAATACATTTCTTGGATTCATAACATCTCAAAATACAATGGAAAAAAATCTGTCTGCATATCAGTAGTATAGCAAAATATAGCTATATTAAAGAAATAACTGATCTAACAGATTTATTTTTGCTTTACTTATTTCAAACACAAATATGTACATGGCTGCTCATCAAAAATTTACACTTGTACAAAATGGCATTACTCTCAGTTTACAGCATGACTGCATTGTAGCACTTGTTAGAAAATTTTTAAGAGTGTTGATTCTAGCAACTATATAATATTTGTTCCATATTTCACTACAAAATAAACTATTTATTCATACAGGCAGGCTGTATACTGAAATGCATATAGGATTTCAGTAGGAATAAAAGATATAGAACACCTTTTAAATATATAACTATTAAGTAGAAAACAGTATCAAAATATCTTTGAACAGTGTAGACAATTGCTATATACTTTTCAATATAAAAACATTCTGATGAAAATGTATATTTACAAAATCTTATTTAATTCACACTTCACTGTCCAATAAAAGTTGATAAAAATGCTGACTGATTGCTGATTTTTACTTTTAACTGCTTATTAATTTCAGTAAGTTTTTTGAAACAATTACATATAGCTCAATGTACAGTGAAAAGTCTCATATATATACACACACATACATGGGGGAGGTAATCACAGCTAATGCACTGTTAGTACTGCTTTAAAAAAGAGAATCTATTGGACATTTCATTATGGCTTTAAGCTGGACTAGTTTCTCCACTCTGAGCTAATACTAAAACAGTGAAATGTTTTAAGGTACTTTCAGTTATTACATCACACTGTAATAAATTTAGATTAAATCTGTCTTTTACAGTTTTTCATATAGCAAACAAGTTCTTTTTGGTATGTAATACAGGAGAAAAAAAAAATCAAAAATAAATCCTATTTTGCTACAGACACATTTTTATAACAGTGTCAGTGGTATAAAAGATATTTGAATGCTACATGGCTACACTTCCCAAATATGTTATCCCATTTTTTAATAAATTCAGATGAAATCTATCATAGCTTGTTCAAATTTATATAAATAACAGCAAGATTACTCTTCTTTTTTTTATGTAAATATACAAAAAAAAAGGTGCTATAATACTTTGGGTCTCACAGTGTCACTGGTGCACAATATACCTCAATGTTACACAATGACCTCCTCCTGTACAGGCTGTTGATCCTCTAACTACACTTTGCAGACTGAGAACACCAAAATTTTAAAAGTACAATTATAATTTAACCTTAAATTGCCTGTAGTTTAAAAACCACAAAGTTATCTTTATATTTGCATATATATTATAATGTTAAATATACTAACTTATATGATGCTTGAAAAAGGGTATGACAAGTAACTAAAAAGTACATTTGAGTATCTGTAACAGTATATTTTTAAGGCTGTTCCAATCCTACATATTTTTCTCTGCTTCTGATAGTTATCAACATACATAATGAACTACATTAAATGAAATGATCTTTTTTACATAAATGATGGTATAATTTATGAGTAGAAGAAGATTGGACTTTCTTGAAAGAACTTGGGAATCAGACGAAATGCTTCAAATAAAAGATTTGCAACAGTTATTTACAATAACAATGACTTTAAAGTCCAAATGCATAATTACATAGCTGTGGTTTATTTTTCCTCATTAACAAATTAGTCCACATAAGCAGTGCTAATGAAAAATGATTAAATAAAGATAACAGGCAAAACAACCACATAAAAAAAAGCAGGGTCTTTGTATACAATGCACACAGTAAAAAATCCAGTCTCTCTGCCTGCCACCAATACACCAAAATTTTTACAAAGTAAGAATATTTTAGTCCCAGTATTTGATGACTCCATCCCAACCTGCAGATGCTACTTTTGAAGTCTCATGAGGATGCCATAACACTGCAGCACATACATTATCGTGAGCTTTAAATTTGCTATACAGCTTTGTAGTTTTCCAGTCCCAAATATGTACTTTGCCATCTGCATCTCCAGATATGAGATAGCTAGAGAGAGAGACAGAAATTACAAAATATATTATCATCAAAACAGTACAATTGCCATCCAACTTTTGAGAGAATTATATGGCTATAAAGAATACTAACTATAGTATAATGCAATTTTAATTACTGGACATTTAATAAATAAACCACAATAGTTATGAAATGAACCTGTTTAATTACTAATCTTAATATGATTACACTTACATTTCAAAATGATATCCAAATCATCTTCAGTGACAATTCTATTTCAGTCATTTTCCGTACAGTGCTGGATGAAGGCTTTCTCAAAGTCCTCCATTCTGTCCTTTGCACTTTTCTATGCCAATGGTTCCAGCCATCTCTTTAATCTCAATCCTCCCAATGTGTCTTTGGTCTTCCAATAGCTTTTTTTTTTTTTCTCATGTTATTTAGATATTATCTTTATCCATTTTTGAGTATTACTTCAACATGACCTGCTAGTTCCCACTTGGATCTTTTAATGGGGATTATGTCTCTCACCCTAATCTGAGCTTTAACAAGTACTGCACTTTCTACCTTAAATAGTAACGTCAAGAAGTGATCTTTCCATTTTCAGTCTATTTTTTAATTAGTCTACATTCAGAAGTATAAAACTGTCAAATATTATACTTTAAAGGCATATTTGGATGTCCTGTGTGAATGTCTTTCAGTATTTTTCCAAAGGTCACACAAACAAGTTGAATTCTTCATATAATTTCTTCCTCATAACCAAACTCTACTTTTTTTGTCCAAGGAAGTTACTGTATCAATTTTCTAGTATTCCATCTGGACTGGATTTTTGATTATGTATTTATTGTACATTATTTTTGTTTTGTCTTTATTTACATTTAATCCTTTATTACTTTTTGAATTCAATTCACTGATCATTACTTGAAATTCTTCTGGATTTCCTAAAAGAACAATGATTTAGCTCTGTTCCATTCCAGAAGATGTTTACATATTTCTTCTAGTGCTACTGTGAATAGTTTAGATAAAATGATGTCTCCTTGTCCAGCTCTTTTTATTTAGGAAATTTCATATAACTAAGTATATGTTTTTTCAGTTCTTGATATTTTTAGGTCTTAAAATAGCTAACACTGAAACTGAATCAAATGTTCTTTTCAAAATCAAAAAAAAAAACCCTTATGTGAGTTTAATATTCATTGGTCTTTTCAATGATTTTCTTATTACATATACAGCCACTCCCCAACTTATGTAAGAGTCACATTCTGTGGAACTTTAAGCAAGTTGAATTTCGTGTAAGTCAAAATTTCCCTAAATGCTCATGCAGTGCTCACAAGTATGCATGCAATAACTGTCCTTTAAAATAGCATTCACTGTTGAAACAGTGAGACCTAATTCTCATGCAACAGATAGCACACTTTGTCCTGCTTCATACTTCTTAATCATTTTCATTTCTAAATCAGTTTTGTTTTGTTTACTAGCACTCCCACCTTCCTGTGGTCACTTTCCCATCATTTTGACTAAGAATAAAAATAATAAATATAATAAAATTTAAAAAAAAATTATGACTGACAGAGTTAACAAGAACACTACAGCACAACTGCAGGTCTCCAATCCGAAACAGCAGTAATGTTAATAAGCATTCATTCAGCTACTGTAATTCATTATTAGCACCAAATACTGGAGGCTTATGGGGTTACACATCTATGTACTTTGTCATGCTAGTCGGCCATTTATTTCCTATGGGATGCAAAATATGTTTCCATATTATTTTTAAGTTGCTATGGACCAGCAAAAATTTACATAAAGCTGAATTTATGTAAGTCAGAGAGTGGCTGTATATGATCAACAGTGCCATAGTAATTTTTTTTTGAATTCCACTTTGTTCTAGAGCAGCCTTTCTCAAAATGTGGATGCAAGAGAATGTTATCATCTTAGTTTGTAACTTTTCTTGTACAATTTAGAATACAATATATTAAAAATCTTATTGATTAAAAAAAAGAAATTATGCCCATCTCACTTTTTGGTATAATTCACAATATATTCAATTCCTGTCATCCTCCAAGGTACAGGATGTTATGATAGTACTACATGAAAAAGTAATCGTTACTAACTTTCTATTGACAGTTTTTCTCAAATTAATCTTATCTGTCAAGACTAACATTATCAGTTCTTATATTTCTGTCTTTTCAGGTGCTTCTTACTGTAGCACACCTAAATCTGGCAAAAAAAAAAAAAAAAAAAACCTTCTTTTTCAAACCTTTTCTCTCCTATTCTATTTAAGTGACCATAACATCTGAGATTAGCTCTGCACACACAACTCTGAATGCTAACAATGTCAGTATCTTTCCTAATATCCTCATTTTTAATATGGTACTGCTGCCATCTGTTATTCCTGATCTTTTCACAGAACTCTCATATAGGTCTTGGAACAAGTGCTTTATTCCTACTCTCAGATCCACATATTAAAATTGGTTTTTGAATGCCATCTTGTATACAACTAGTTTAGTGTTTTGATTAATTTCCTCTCTTATTCCATATAAATTTATTCAGTTGATTTCCTATCATACCAGCTTTGTTAACTGTCATTTACTTCCAAATTCAATTTGTCATCTTCACTAAAAATTGCACCTAATTAAATGAAATTTTACTCTTCTATATCCATTAGGAATGCATGCAACTGATGTTTTCAATTCATTTTCATTGTATGTCTTTATTACTGATTTTCTTATTAATCCTGATTTGGTAGTAATTTTTAATATCTTCTCTGTCTCTCTTTTTAAATAAGGATAGCATTCAATATAAGATTTAATGGAATAAATACAGCACACACACACACACGTTTAATCAATCCTATATTTTGTCTGTCACTGAGACATTGTGAGGGAAACAATATTAAAATTGGAAGGGGGGAAAAAAAACACAAAATTGCACAAAACAAGTGGGAAAAATTAGGCTGAGAGCCTAAAGTCCTATGAGGGTGTTACCCTCTATGGGTGCTGTTGGGTGGGAGACCCAAGAATTAAAGTCTACCAAATCTTTTGAAGTTTAATATAACCATATTTATTAAGATTAATTGTTTTTTTTTTAAATCTGCTGCTGAGTCTAAAAAAAGTCTTTCAAAAAAAAAAAGTAGCTAAATTGAAACAGATGGGATCAGATAAACTAGTAAGTTGAATAGGCTGTGTCAGACAGGTATCAATGGGTTGTAAGAAGGAGTGGTATTCTAAAAGAGAAAGGTCACTAATGGAGTGACACAGGGATCTGTTTTGGGACCATTATTGTTGTACATTAATTACATTGGGATCAGCTTAACTGGAGATATGTAGCTGTTTGCCCATGATGCAAAGTTGGGAAGCACAGCAGATGTTGTGGCCCTGCAAGAGGATCTGAATAGACTAAGTGAGTGGGCAAATGAGTGGAGCTATCAGTTTAATATTGCAAAGGGCAAGGTCTTAAAAAAATCTGATAGGCAAGATTCAGATGCAGAGTATACAATAAATAGAAGAATTTTGAAGGAAGCAGAAGAGATGAAAGATCTGGGAGTGGTGGCGAACAGAGCTGGGTGTCACATTGCTAAAACTGTAACAACATCCCCATTATAGAAATAATGAGGACACTGACATGTAGAAGCAAAGAGGTTATGGTTCCCTTGTATAAGGCTTCGCTTATGCTGTGCACAGATTTGGTTGCCTGGTTTTCAGGGAGATGAAGATATATAGGTCCAGAGAAGATTTACCAAGTTATTGGGTCTATGGAATGTCAGATAGAAGGAGAGATGGAGGGAATGCAATTTATAGAGCCTTGTGAACAAAAGAAAGAGGAAATATGATTGAAACATAAGTTGGTGAGGGACCATAACCAGATTAATGTGGAGGAGATATTTCAGAGTAGAGGGAGGCAAGGGTAGAACTAGAGGCCATCCCTGGAAGCTGTATAAGGAAGGAGTGAGAAGCAGGTTCTGTGCATGGAGAGTGATTGGCAAGTGGAATTCATTGCTTGAAAGTATGAATCGATTTAAGGCATGGTTTGATGATCTTTTTGCATGAGAAAGTACAGACCTCCCATGAAAAGTCCTTTGACTCCATGGAGGTCAGATATTAATAATAACAATAAAAGTTTATATTTGTTGTGGTAAAGCATAGTAATGTTCTTCCACTTGACTCTGTACAAGTATCCAAAAACATAGACAAAGTTCAGCTTCTGACTGACCATACTTTGGTGGCATATGTTTGCAGATCTCTCAGTCTGACCATAATAGGATAAGTTGCAAGAACAAGAAAGTTTGTAAACACCTGAAACAGAGAGAGAGAGAAGTAGAGGATCCTTGGGAGAGTCAATGAGGACAGCCAGCTTCAGATGAGGTTTGAATGCAGTGTAGAGATTGTACTTTTTTTTTTTTTTTGAGTTCTGGCTATTTTTTCCAAGGTGCCCTGGATATAAGGAATAATGATAGCATTATTATAGTGAGCATGTTGAGAGGAACAATTAATTTGGTGATCTTTTTTTTTTGCACTTTATTTATTTATTCATATGGAGTTTCCTCCCTTTTTCTCCCCCGTCCCTATTGGGGCGAGTTGAGCCCCCTCATTGGGGATTAAGTATTTATGGCTGTAGATCTGTGTGTGTGTGTTCACGAGGCTGGTTTGCCTGCATGCAGGATGAAAAACGCTAGATAAACTGGCTGAAAAAACCCTACTGCCTGCACCTAAGACTGGCTAGCTTGGCTATGGCTGAGGAAGATCCTCAAATTCCTCACGTCTTTGATGGGATTCAAACCTGGGACACTCCTTCCCTAGTCATATGGTTGCGAAGCGCACAGCCACTAGGCTAACTGCACGGACTTTTTTGCACTGTAAGCATTAGACAAGGTCTGGCAAATAAAGGAAGGAGAATTTAGCTATAAGTTTGGCTTGTGATAGAATAGAAATTGGAGGCTCCAATAACAAAGGGAGGGGGATTGATGGTGGGGAAGTTTGTGTATATATCTACTTGTGTGGATGGGTTTTCTGTAAGCTGAAAAAGAAAGAGCACCTTTGGAAATATGTGATTAGAGTATCTAGAAAAGGCAGACTATTATTTTATTTTTCTACAATGAAATGGATTCTGGGGTGCTATCTGTTAAGATGGCAGAGGAAGGAGTAATGCGCCTGAGCTATGTGGCCAAATAGAGAACACATCATCGATGTATCTTTGACAGATAGAAGGTTTGAGAACAGCAGTAATCAAGGACATGTTTTTCTGAATGCTCCATATAATAATTGGCTAGAGGGGGAGAGCACATGGCTGTACCCTCACTCAATCTGTTTATAAATGGCACCTTTCCAAGTAAATTGAGATATGATTGAGACTTTTAAACTGTTGAGAGATGGTTACAAGGTTGACACTGGGGAGTTCTTTCACTTGGTTGAACAGCGGGAGGGAATGATGACAAGAGGCCATCCCTGGAAGTTACGAAAGGAAACTGTGAGCAAGAAGGTGAGAAGTGGTTTCTTTGCATGGAGGGTGGTTGAACCGTGGAATGCATTGCCTGATGGATTGGTGAGAGCGAGAACGGTCAATGAGTTTAAGGAGTGGTATGATAGACTTTGTGTTTCTCAGGGGGGGGGGACCTCCCCTCGATGAGTCTTGACAGACTTTATGTCTTAGGAAGGACCTCCCTCGATGAGTCTTTTGACTCCTTGGAGGCCTGAATAATAATAAAGTAGCCAGAATGAACAGTCAAATTAAAAAGATTGATGATACTGATGGAAGGGGGACTTTTAGAAAATTTAACTGCCAGAAAGAGATACTGGTAAAAAAAAAATTGTGACATCAAAGCTTACCATGATATTATTATCTAAATCTAAATTTTGGATTAAAGATTTGAAATGGGTGGAATCGTTTAGATAGGATGAAGAATGACCTGTAAGTGGGGTTAAGGATTTAACTAACTTTTTGGCTAACTTAAGGGGGGGGGGGGGCTAAATAGCTTGAATTTTTTAACTATTTCAGGATGCCACGATGTTACATTTTTAAGAAGTCTTTTTAATGTTTTCTTTTGAGAACTGGTTGGATCAGAAACCAGTGGTTTATAAGTAGTGTGGTCTCTGAGCAATACATTCATTTTCTGATTATATTCAGCCATGTGTAAATATTGTTTCCTTGATGATGTCTCAGTGACTGAGATGAAATACAGGACTGATTAAATGTGTAGTTATTTATTTGTGCTGTATTTATTCCACCTTATGAGTTCAAACCAGCATGTAAGTCAAAATAGTTGAAGAATAGCATTATTCCAACTCTGGTATTATCTTCTGTCTTAGAAAGATGTATATATTTTATTTAGCACAGTCATGACTTGGTCAAGGCTTACTTTTAAAACTTTTTATCGGTATCTCAACCTGATATCTTTCCACTATTTATGCTGCCCATTGCATACTGAACTTCTTTAAAAACATTAGGATATACACTAAGTTAGCTTTGCATTAAAGGAAACCCCCTTCATTTACATATTCAGTGCAATAATGAAGTACCGTGTGATATCAACATCACATGCAGCTACTAGAAATGGGCACACATATTCTCTGTATGTAATCAGTAAACATTTGCCAGTAATGGGGAAACGTGCCAATGTAAGCCAATTTGAATGCAGGCAGGTAGTTCGGGTCCAGAGGACAGGTACCAGTATTTCAGATATACTACTTTATCAAGGGTGTACCAGGACTGAATTAACCATGAACAGACATCCAGCAGAAGGGTTCACATTAGTCAGCCACATGGTTGATCCTAGAGCTGAGCATCAGGTGTCATGACTGGTATCTTGGCAATGATAAGCAACATTCACACAGCTCACCCACCAGTACAACAGTGGGGCAGTTCAACCCATTTCTACATGCACCGTACCTTCCTTCACCTAGAGTTCCAAAGCTAGAGACCAACAAGGGCACCCATGATGACAGCCAGCATCATAAACAATGTCTTGCATGGGCCAGGAACGTTGGCAATGGACCCCCTCAATAGATGGAAGAAGGTCGTCTGGAGTGATAAGTCCTGTTTCCTGCTGTGCCATGCTGATAGCCAAGTTCAAATTTGGTATAAACAGCATGAAGCCCCCTCCTGGTTGCACAGTTGGAGTTCAATAGGCCAGTGGAGGTGGAATTATGGTCTGGGGAGCTTTTTTCTGGCATGCCCTAGGTCGGTTATCATCCCACAAACACTGAATGCTACAGGTATCTGTTAGCTGGCCATCTCCATCCATATCAGCAGAAGGTCTACCCCAACCACAGTGCCATCTTTCAACAGGACAACACACCCTGTCGTTGGGTTCATACAAAACTACTGAGTGGTTGGAGGAACATGATAACGAATCTGCCAATTGAATATGTGTGGGATATGCCAGAATGGAGTGCGAGAGCTGCTGATCCCCTTCCACAGAATGAGCATGAACTGACTGAGTTGCTATAGCAGACATGGGTCAAGTTATGCATGGAGGATGTTCGACACCTTGTAGAATCTGTTTCTAGGCATCTGCAAGCTGTGATTGCACAGAGAGGTGGATCAACACATTATTATGTGGGTGTGCAAAGCTAACTTGGTGTCATCCTCCTAATTTTCCACTGAAAAATATTAAGGTTATGTATGTCATGCTAACTACCTCCACAATTTGGCACTTACAGACAGCATATGAAGGCTCACCTCTGGTGGTAAAATATGACCTATCAATAAAGAATATGGGGCTAGTGGGCTTCAGCCAAAATAGTTTGAGAAACACTGTTCTAGAGGTTGACAAAAATTTAATTTGTTTTGTATTATCAAAATATCTAATTTGAACCTTTCTCCATTTTCTTCCAACTTTTTTGATCATTGAGTTGTCTTCTAAGTTTCCTTTTGGTATCTCTCGGATACCAATTTGTTACTGTGACTGTCCATCTGTTGTCTCTCATTCTGGCGAGATGTACTCCCCATCTATTTTTGCTGTTGTACATTGCTTTTATTACATCTTTTAGTTCGGACTTCTTCCTGATTTCTGTGTGTCTTACATGGTCTATTTATATTGTGCATTCTTCTTTCTATTGTTTCATGTTGAGTTGTTATTAAGCTTTGTTCTTCTTTTAAAGTTGTGTTCTATGTTTCACTGGTAGGATGTGACTATTGAAAAGATGGCCTCTTATTTCTATATCTATGTTTTGGTTGGTAATTGTTGATTTTATTTTGTTGAAGGCCGTCCAAGCAGTTCTTTTTCTCCTTGCTATTTCATTTGATATGTCATTATTCATTTTTATGGACTGTCCAAGGTAGATGTAATCTTCAACTTTTTTGATGGTCTGGGATTCTAGAGTAATTGTATAATCTTTACAGTATGTTTTTCATCCATCTTGTTTTAACTGGATGTATTTCCAATCCAATTTTTTGGCAGTTTTGGCTTATGTCATTCAGCATTGATTCTAAGAATTCAGGAGAGTGAAATATTAATATCAAGCAATATTAGTCTTTATTTGAGTTGTCAGTTCTATTCTAACTGATTAGTTAGAATTGAAGGAAGTACAGGAAAATGGTTTAATGTTAAATCCGGTGTCAGACAAGGATGTACATTACCCCCTCTGTTATTCATTATCTATATGGATCACATTATGAAGGAAAGGGGTATTAAACCTGATATCAAAATTGGAGATGCTAATGTCAGCTCTTTGCTTTATGCGGATGATGTTATACTTCTAAATAAATCTGCTACAAATCTGCAAGATTCCCTGACTAAATTGAATAACTGCTGTAACAGATATGGTATGAAGGTCAGCAATAAAAAGACAAAGACGATGAAAATAGGCAGAATCATTGAAAATGTCAACTGCGTTGTGAATGGAGAACCTGTGGAACAAGTAAAACATTTCAGCTACTTAGGCACGATTTTTAGTGAAGATGGTAAATTAAATATGGAAATAGACAACAGAATCAACAAAGCTGGTATGGTAGGAAGTCAATTGAATAAATTCATATGGAATAAGAGAGAAATTAGTCGGAACACTAAATTAACTGTATACAAGACAGTGTTCAAACCAGTTTTAACTTATGGATCTGAGAGCTGGGTCAGAAGAAAACACTTGACCAAAGACTAGAGACCACAGATATGAGAGTCCTGAGGATGGCATCAATGGCAATATCATATTAAAAACGAGGATATTAGGAAAGAACTTGACATTGTCAGCATCCAGGAATGCGTTAGCAGAGCTAATCTCAGGTGGTATGGTCACTTAAACAGAATGGGCAAAGAAAGGTTAGCAAAACAAGTGTTCTCTGCCAGGTTAGCAGGAAAACGACCCAGAGGAAGACCAAGATATAGGTGGATTAATACAGTAAAAATGCCTTAGACGATAGAAATATAAGATCTGATAATGTTGGAGTTTTGATAAGTAAACAGGCTGATTTGGAGGAAAATTGTAGATAGGAAGTTAGTAATGATGTAAATTTTTCATGTAGTACTATCATATCCTGTACACCCCCTTGAGGGTACATGGCAGGAATCTGATGATGATAATAAAGTCATCACCTCCTAAACTACCCTAACATGATGGCAATTTCATCAATAATTAAATTGCTGCCATGTTAATATGATTTTAATGGAATACTCATTGGCCAAATTTTTCTGGAATTATGATAAATGTTTTCTAGCATTTCTGTTATTGTTCACAAAATTGGGGGGGCATTCGATTAAAAAAAATCACCAAGAGAAGGACAACTGTTATAAAAGTTACTGTTAAATAACAGCAGTGTATTAAGATGTGCAAAATATACAAGTATATGTTGGAAAGTAAGCCTCCCAGTTCTTTCCACCCAACTGTAAGAGTAGATATTTTACTAAAACAAAAATGGATATTTCAACTTTATTCTGCAATGCAATTTTATAAATTATTTTTCAGCTGTGTACCACACATTGTAACAGACTTGTGCATTCAACTGTCATCTGGAGAATAAAATTTATTAATAATAATGAAAAATGTTTCAGCCTCTATGTTGAAGGCATATTATCCTCAGGAGTATATATGCAATATATACAGATACAAAAGCTTAAAATACCATGACCATCAACTAAGAATTATATTCGCTGATCACAGTATATATCTTCCTTACTCCCCAAAAGGAAAATGTACTTGATGACAAATTTAAGATGTTAAATAAAAAAAGTTAAGAGAAGTGCTAGAAAAATAAACGGCAGTGGTTTGAAGCCTGGCATTAAGGGCACAACAAACTGCAGATGAGTATAACATTAGGGAGTTACACAGTATTATAAGAAGACTTTCTGGAGAAGCCATGCAAAAGAATGTTTCAGTGAAGAATCTCAATGGAAAATTTTAGTCAACAGAAGAACAATTGGAAAGGTGGAGACAATATTTTAGTCAAATCTTGAACAAAAGCACAAACAGAAATAAAAAAAGAGTAGATGAATTAAAAATATACCAGCCCACCATCTAAACTGGAGATAAAAAAGAGTTATTAAAGAAATGAAAAATGGGAAAGCAGCAGGACATGATGGTATCACAACAGTGGTTCTAAAATCTGACACCACAACAATCATAGATATGCTCTACCCACCATTCCAAGATAAATGGGGAAAAGAGGCATTCCCTAGGGATTGGAATACAGAAATAACAGTAAAATTACCAAAGAAAGGAGATACATCCATCTTCAAGGCCCACCTTTCCTAATTGGGTTGTGGGAGCAGCAACTGCAAGAGGAACTTCCAATGGTAAGAAAGGAGATTTGGGAAAATAATTGGAGGGCCATAAGCCTACTATGTGTCATTAGCAAACTTTTCTGTGAAATTATTCTTTCAAGAATCTTTAATATTTTAGATGAGGGCATGAGAGAGCAGTCTGGTTTTAGACCAAACGAATTATGTATAGACCACATTAACATCTTAAGAATAATAGTCAAACAATTAGGTGAATTTAACTCTCCTTTATATTTGCTGTTTGTGGATTATGAAAAAGCCTTCGATCCCGTTGCTAGCGAATGTGTATGGAATGCACTTCAGAGTTTATTAACTTCATACAGGAAGAATATAACAAATTCCAGTGCTAGGTGCTGCATGATGGATAATTGTCACAACCCTTTCAAACCGTATCTCGAGTGACAAGGATGTCTGCTACCTCCCTTATTATAATGGTGCTAGATCAAGTTCTAGAATAGACAGCAATGAAACATGCCAAAGGAATATCTTGAAAAATAAATAAAACATTGGATGATCTAGACCAGCGCTTCCCCACTTAGAGGCTGTAGGTTTTGTTCGGGGGGGGGCATGAAATAATGAAAACAAATTTAAAATGTTTTAAGATTAAGTAGTTTTTTTTATCCTAAAAGAAACGTATTTAATTTTTATTATTTCTTATTTTTTTGTTATTTTAATCGAAAAAAAATCACACATTGGTAATTATTAAATTTCTTTTATGTTTTTAATTCTTTCTTTATTACTAATTGTTTTACGTTTCATGTGCTTGTACTGCAAATGTACAATAACAATATATCTATTTATATAAAAATATGAGATAGTGTGCCATGTCATGTGTATTTACATACACATGACATGGCACACTATCTCATATTTTTGCTAAAAATGTAATATTTGCATTTGATTTTTGCAATATTCGCTGTGTATGTTTTGTATTGAATATAAATACAATAAATATTATAATAATATATGTCTGCATTACGATTTTTTTTCGAGGGGGGCCGTGAAATATTTTAATTTTTCCGGGGGGGGCTGACATCCAGAAGTTTGGGAAGCACTAATCTAGACTATGCACATGATTTATATCTAATTGCTCACAGACATGCAGATATCCAAGACAAACTAACCACATTACAAGAAGAATCACTAAAAGTTGGTTTGAAAATACAGTTGTCCCTCGACTTACGTCCACTCGAAGATATGTCTGTGATCCCATTTTAGACAATACTCACGAAAAGACGCAAGTGAGCATAAAGTAAAAAAGTTTCTATTTAGAACAATGCATGCACAGTGGCAACAGCAACCTCCCTCGGCAGTCAGCAATCAACATGTCTTCAACAGTTCCTCTGTTGATTTTGTTTGAGAAATAGGCTATTTGTATATTTATCATTAAATATTTCATGGTATTTTGTGCAACATCGCACATACATGCCCAACTATAATAAATTTAGTTTAATCCTTTACCCAATGTGTAGGCAAACAAAGTTTGCACCTGAAGTATCTTCAGGACTGAGACAACTCGTGGTAAAGATGGACCAAGCTCTCATCACTCCTTGTCTCAGTATCTCCCATAATGCAAAGCACATCTCCTTGCGGACATGTATAATGCTATGCATTAAGGGAAAGGCCACTACCAAGACTGGTTTCGACCTTTATTGAGGTCTCGTCAGTGGGAGCCAGACCCAGAAGTGGTGATACTAAGGCAGAAGCAATGGAAAGGTCATATTTACTTATACGAGTTGCCAAAAGATGTACCCCCCTTATTATTAATTTACTCTGGATTTAGAGAAAGATGTTGGAAGTTTATTTTTCACTTGGTTAGACTATAATAAATTTAATTTAATCCTTTAGCCAAGTGTAGGCAAACAAAGTTTGTGCCTGAAGTATCTTCAGGACTGAGGCAACTCGTAGTAAAGGTGGACCAAGCTCTCATCGCTCCTTGTCTTAGTATCTCCCATAATGCAAAGCACAAGGTGGAAGCTCTCATTGCTCCTTGTCTTAGTATCTTCCATAATGCAAAGCACATCTATGTGCTTTGCATTATGGGAGATACTAAGACAAGGAGCGATGAGAGCTTGGTCCACCTTTACTACGAGTTGCCTCAGTCCTGAAGATACTTCAGGCACAAACTTTGTTTGCCTACACTTGGCTAAAGGATTAAACTTATTAAGCACATAGAATCTATGTGCTTTGCATTATGGGAGATACTAAGACAAGGAGTGATGAGAGCTTGGTCCACCTTTACTACAAGTTGCCTCAGTCCTGAAGATACTTCAGGCACAAAATTTGTTTGCCTACACTTGGCTAAAGGATTAAACTAAATTTATTAGAGTCTAACCAAGTGGAAAATAAACTTCCAACATGCCCAACCAAAAAAGTGATGAATCACAGAAAAAGAGGCAAACAACTGATCTTGAAATGAAGTTGCAAGTTATAAAGCAACATGAAGCTGGTAAACCTGTCAATGTGATTACACGCGACTTCAGATGGTCTCATTCTACAGTGACCATTTTGAAAAATAAGGATAAAGTCGTAGTGGCTGTAAAGGATCTGCTTCCATTAAATTGGCAATAGTGACGATTGATTGTAATTAATATAGCACGAATGAGTGTAAAATTTCTATTAACTGCATGTTTTCCAGCCAATTTGTAGGTTTTATGCGGGAAACACACTCAAGTTCTCAAAAGGAAAACTTGAGTTATTCGTTGCTCCCTGCTACTTCTGTATCAGCTCAGCTAACTAACATTTAGATGAAATGATCTTATAATTCTGCAGTCCTAGATTGAAATTCGAACCCAGGTCTTTCAAACCAAATGGCATTTGTTCCTATAACAGCACTACGAACATCTCAAATAAGCAAGTTTCCAAGATATCTATTAATAAAAAGATGGTATTCAAGGCCTGACTGAGTAGCAGGGTTGGTAAAAGCCACTGCTTGTTTATGACAAAGGCTGAAGGTTTGTAAAAGAGCTTATATAAATTTATGAGATTTATATTTGGGGGGGGGGGGGAGAAAGAGCAATCAACTTTCATGTATACAAATAATGTCTTTATGAAAGAGGATCGGTACTGTTATTTGATTTCAAAACAGATATTGTACGAGGTGTGGCTATTAAATAACGAGACAAGGTGCGCTGTAAATCGTGTACTCGTAGCAGTGGGATGTGCTTGCACCATGAATAACCTTGAAGAGTCTAGAAGCAGTTGAGATAAGCATTGTTCGCTGTTCCTTGTAGTTCGTCTGTAGGCAGTTATAAAAGAAACACGTGTGAAGTCACTTTGCTGGAATAATGTCTAATTAAACTCAAGCAGTGCATTAATCTCAAATTCCTTGTGAAATTGAAGTAATCACTGACCAAGTGTTTGAAAATGTTGCAGGAGGTGTACAGTGATAATGTAATGTCATGTGTGAATGTTTGAATGGCACAAACGCTTTGCTGAAGGTCGAGAAAACGTTGAAGATGACGAACAACCGGGTCGTCCTGTCACAGCAGGAACAGAACAAAACATTGCAAAAATTAATGAAATTTTCCACAACGATTACTGATTAAGCATTCGGATCATAGCAAATATTGTGCACATTGATAAGGAGACTGTATGACAAATTTTGCATGAGCAATTGAACATGAACAAAGTCTGTGCCAAAATGGTTCCCAAAAACTTGTGTCAGGAGCAGAAAGATGTCTGGAAAACAAATTTATACTGACATCATGGAACGGCTGGCTGCAGAGCCAGACTTTCAGGAGAAGATCATCACATGTGATGAGAAGTGGATTTTCCAGTATGATCCAGAAACAGAGAGATAATCGATGGACTGGAAAAACTCCCATGTCACTTAGAATGAAAAAAGCAAGAATGAGTAAGTCAAAACTGAAGGCAATGCTGATCATTTTTTTTGTAATATCAATGGCGTGGTAATAGTGAAATGAGTACCAGAGGATCAGACAGTTAACCAACATTATTACCTTGAGGTTCTGGCCAAGCTGAGAGAACGAGTAAGAAGAGACCTGATCTGTGGAAGAACAACGCTTGGATTCTCCATCAGGACAATGCTCCAGCCCTCAGTGCACTGTCTGTAAAGCAGTATCTGGCTGATAACAAGATCTCAGTGTTGGACCATCCACCTTACTTGCCGGACTTAGCTCCATGCGACTTTTACCTTTTTCCAAAGTTGAAATCTGGATTGAAGGGCAACGATTTTCAGTCAGTGGATGAGGTAGAGGAGAAAATAACAGTGCTACTGAAGCAGATAACACCTAATGACTTCCAGCACTGCTTCCAACAATGGAAAATTCGTATGCAATGGTTTATAGATAGAGGAGGGGAATATGTTGAAGGGAATAACAATTAAGTTGTACAATTGTAATAATAAGCCACATTTTTGCAACCAGTCTCATTATTTAATAACCACACCTTGTATATGAAAAAAATTTTCAAACTGAGGGACATGTAAAAGGAAAAAAATGTTAACTTTTCAGTTTAATTTCCATACTCAAGTGACTGAAAAATAAGGCAATATTCAGATTAAAATTAAGTACAGTCATCCCTCGACCTACATCTGCACAAAGATATGTCTGTGATCCCATAAGGGAATAAATAACATTTTCCATTATACTTTCGAACAAGATGCAAGTGTCAAGTAAAAAGCTTTCTATTTAGCAACAATGCATCATATGCAGTGGCAAAAGCGCAATCAGCAGCAACCGCCCTCGGCAGTCTACAATCAGCACATTCTTCAATAGTTCCTCTGTTGATTTTGTGTTTGAGAAATAGGTTATTTGTGTATTTATGATTAAATATTTTGTGATATTTTGTGTAACATGCCCCCCCCCTACGTGCCCAGTCAAAAAAACTAGTGAAGAATCACAGAAAAAGAGGTGAGCAATTGATCTTGAAAAGAAGTTGCAAGTTATAAAGCAACATGAAGTCCCCCCCCCCCCCCCACCCCCCCCCCCCCCCACCCCCCCCCCCCCCCACCCCCCCCCCCCCCCACCCCCCCCCCCCCCCACCCCCCCCCCCCCCCACCCCCCCCCCCCCCCACCCCCCCCCCCCCCCACCCCCCCCCCCCCCCACCCCCCCCCCCCCCCACCCCCCCCCCCCCCCACCCCCCCCCCCCCCCACCCCCCCCCCCCCCCACCCCCCCCCCCCCCCACCCCCCCCCCCCCCCACCCCCCCCCCCCCCCACCCCCCCCCCCCCCCACCCCCCCCCCCCCCCACCCCCCCCCCCCCCCACCCCCCCCCCCCCCCACCCCCCCCCCCCCCCACCCCCCCCCCCCCCCACCCCCCCCCCCCCCCACCCCCCCCCCCCCCCACCCCCCCCCCCCCCCACCCCCCCCCCCCCCCACCCCCCCCCCCCCCCACCCCCCCCCCCCCCCACCCCCCCCCCCCCCCACCCCCCCCCCCCCCCACCCCCCCCCCCCCCCACCCATTAACTGTGGAAACCCTTCGTGATTGAGAGTTGGAGATAGGAATTGTTTGAAAGATTATTTTCAGCTATTAGATCCTGTAATATTTTGAACTTATAGCATGACTGAAAAATGTGTGAAAACTAATTAGATTGGATGTTCTATGATATTCATTTAAGTGTAAAAACTTTATAATCCAGAAGCTAAAAAGATGTATGTGAAGACTTGGAAGATTGTGCTAATGTAATTGACTTGACTTAATGTTTGACTTATTTCTATTGTTTAAAATTAGAAGTAAAATTTATGTAAGTGTTATATGACCTATATTAAATGCTTTATTTGTTAATTTAAATATTGTGTTTGCCTGAATTTCTTTTTACTGCACCGTTCACAAAAATTCAAATCTAGCGGGAATCCCAGAAAGAAAATAAATACTTCGGCCTGAATGAATGAAAAGACTGCTAACTAATTTTGAATTGATCCTACTAATTCATATAGACTTATCTAAGGATAGAGTGGCGCAGTATAATAGAAATTTCTCTACCCTTAGATCAGTGATTAATTTGCAATTAGTTTTCCTTTATTTTATGAAAGTGACTTTTAGCAAGATGGCGGATTCGAACGTCAAGAGAACACGTCACGACAGTGCTTTCTACAGCACTCCTTTACATCACCTACCCACTCTCATCTTGGGCATTTTCTTCTGTTTATGCTGTCTGCTGTACCAAACATCAAGGTTTGATCTATCTGCCATTGTCCATCCTACAGACATGTCCAAATAGGTTAGTTTCATTCTAATTATTTTCTGTATTAGATTCTATTTCTAATTTACTTTTCTAAAGCCTTCATCCATTACCTTTTGCACCCACCCAGTTAGCAGAACATTCCTGTAGCACATTTTCAAGTGTCAGTATTTGTCTCCCAGTCTTAGACAATTATTTATGCTTCACATCCATAGAAAGTTTATGAATATGCATGTTTCCAGCACTCTCAGCTTTGTATCAAGGCTCACTGATTTAATTTTCCATATCTTATCCATTGCCTGTAGGTTTACATTTGCTTTTGTTATCCAAGATCTCAGCTCCCTTTTATAGTCTAAATTATGCATGTTGCCAGTGATGCTCCCTAGTACCCAGACACATGAAAGGTACCTCTTCCAGCTCATGTCCATTGATCTTTATTCACTTTTTCATCTTCCTCTCCAAATATCAGTTTTCATTTTTTCAATGTTCATTATCAACCTACATCTCTTTCCTTCTTCACTTAACTTCAGCAAACTGTTCTTTCTAGTTTTTCTTCATATGCTTCAATAATGACTATGTCATCTGGGACTCCTTGTCTCTCTTTGTCCAGAACCATCTTCCTGTTTCTCCACCATCACTCATGCAAGTCTCTACATTATCATTGATATTCCACAACAGACATATCAGATTCTCATCCACTCCATAAGATTCAAGTACAACCTATGCGACTTTCCAATCTATGCTACTGAATGCTTTCTGAAAGTCAAAAAAAGCAGGCATAAATATTTATATTTAATAATAATTAATCTTAGCATTAATATTTGGTGCAAAGTACTCCTGGCTATTCTGAATCCTGCTTTGATGAAACTGAAGTAAAATTCATTTTTTTGATGAATTGTTCATTCCATGATTTGCCTTTTGATTGATTGTAATTTTTTGATAGACTGTGTTTTCACTGATTTGCCATTCAATTCTTTTCGAGGCAATGCTTTTTGACAAGTTCTTTTTCAATTAATTGTTTTGTTTATCTGAGTGATTATTTTCTGGTAAACTGCCTTTAGTGAATAGTCTTTTGAAAAACTGTTTTCTGTGGATTTTCAGCATACTGATTCCAAGATAGCTTCTAAGCTGCAAAAGAATTACTTATTCAATACTTTCTAAAGCAAGTGAATAGACCCTGACCACTATGATGTTAAACATTCTTGCTGCAAATCATTTTCATTATTAATCTTTTATTTACCAGTCTGTATTCAATAGTGCTTCTCTTCCATTTTTAGTGAGAAAAATTCAACCTCCTGCTTCCTATTTTGTACTATTTCCAGACCAGATGATTCTTCCACATTTCATGAAAGATGGAGATGTGCTGTGGACATTCTTGCATTAAGAATGTGAACATTGAATGTCTGTACTTTTTCTATTTCCATACAAAACAAATCTAGATACACATGGGCCCAAAAAGTACAGACATCCAATGTTACTACTGATAACAAGTTTCATGCTAGTTTTACACTCTTAATGCACTTCTTTCAGTAGCTGACTTGTCAATCCAACCTCTATCACTCAGTTGGGTACACATACCTTGTTGATCTAAACAAAGTCCAAGCCAGCATGTAGTACTTTTTTCCTTTCTATTCTCATATTTCATCAGATTTAACAACAAAACCAACTTCTGTATCTTCTTCAATTTTAACTGCTTGCTTACAACTCAAATACAGACTATGTATTACTCAATATGTTATTCCATTTACACCATGAAACTGTAGCATCTTAACCCCCCAACTGGCCACGATATCTATAGACACCCTGCTAAATCTGGATACGATTCTGTAACACCCATTGAATAACATGTGCAATTTGGTCTCACTATTTCATCCACATCGGCCAGTAGGAAGGTTAAACAGCTTTACTCTTGGTACTTTTGTCATGCAATTTCCCAGATCTATAAAACTGAAATACAGATCCCTGTCATATTCACATGATAAATCAACTATTTGTCTGAAAGTGAAAATCTGATCCTGACAATGTGTATTTGATCTGAACTCAGCTTGATTTTTATCCTCTTTCCATGCCACGATTTTTGTAGCCTCTTCTCATTTGCATTAAACTTACCCAAATACTTGAAAGAATTTCCTCTGCAATTCATTCCCGCATTCAGTTTTATTTCCCTTTTTTATGACTGAGAACTATGAGGGCTGTACTTCAATAAAGTGGAATCCCCCCCCCCCCAGAGCAATTAATAGTGTAGCCATTACAAAACTTACATATCCATACTTGAGCATTTCTGGTTGCATATCTGCTTATGCAGCCTTTCCACATTACAGTTTTTTTGTTTTTTACTATCTCTAATTGATACACAATCCTGACTGTATTCCTCTTGAATGTATTCTACCAGTGTTCTCTTCTCTCACTTCTTTCATTTAGCAATCTTTCCAAGTAATTACTCCAGAATTTTATAATTTGTCATTGCTAATTCCTTTTACAGTGCTGAAAGTTTATTTTTCACTTGGTTAGACTATAATAAATTTAGTTTAATCCTTTATCCAAGTGTGAGCAAACAAAGTTTGCGCCTGAAAGTATCTTCAGGACTGGGGTAAGGTGGTACAACACCGGGCAACTCGTTGCAAAGGTGGAGCAAGCTAACATCACTCCTATCTCAGTATCTCCCATAATGCAAAACACATCTCCTTGTGGATATGTATAATGTTATGCATTAAGGGAAGGGCCACTACCCAGACTAGTTTCGATCTTTATTGAGGTCTCTTCAGTGGGAGCCAGCCGGCTCCCACTGAAGAGACCTCAATAAAGATCGAAACTAGTCTGGGTAGTGGCCCTTCCCTTAATGTTAGCTTGCTCCACCTTTGCAACGAGTTGCCGGTGTTGTACCACCTTACCCCAGTCCTGAAGATACTTTCAGGCGCAAACTTTGTTTGCTCACACTTGCATAAAGGATTAAACTAAATTTATTATAAACTTTTACAGTGCTCTTTCCTCCATTTTAACCCTTTTCAATAGTCTTCAGAACATTCTGTCACCATCTTGATATTTATCATCTACATTCTTACCAAAGATTTCCCATGAATTTTGTTTAGCTGCTTTTAAACATTGCTTTGCTTTCTTACATTTTTCTCTGTATTCTCTTACAGAGCATGACGATTTACTTGCTAAGAACTTTTGTTTTGTTATGTTTTCTTCTTTTCCATGACTGAGCTTCAATTTCCTGAATCCACCATGGGGATATGATTTTACTATCCTTGCAGACAACTTCACCGAATGCTTCTCTGGCTGATTCGATCAATGTTTTCTTCAGAGTTTATACCAATGAGTCTCAAGGTTTGATTGTTGTTTCAAACGCTTTCATTTTCTCTTGAATAATATTTGTGTATTTGAGTCCAGGGCCTGTGCGAGAGTATTTGATGCCCCTAGGCAAAGAAAATTTAGGCACCCCTATACATTGTCTCTATGTAATAATTAGTGGGTCATTTTTTTCGATACCCAAATTCGATTAGTGCGCCTATATACATCTTAAAAATAAATATTACAGATTTTAAAAATTTTCTGTCTATACATTTTTATGGCTAACTATTTTAAAAAATCACTCACCAGAATGAAATAATTTAGTTACCGATTTAAAACATTTTACAAAGTTATTTTTAATGGCATACTACACTACTTCCATGTACACTATGTATACCAGGGTTTCCCAAACTGTGTTCCGCGAGAAGTTCCTGGAATTTGTCATTTTAGTTTTCTAAGCATTTTTTATGAATAAATATTTTATAGTGGAAATATTCGAGAATATGTTGAAAAACTCTGATAACATTTGTGTATCGTTAATTTTCACACATCAAAACTTTTCAACATTTGGGAAAGAGAATACCGCTGTTTATGATCAGTCATAAAAATTGCCTGCAAGCAGATTATAACAATCGACAGCGTCCTCTGTTCTCAAAACTGAAGGAAAAAATGACATCTGTGTAGCAAATGTCAGTGACCAAGTGGCATATTTTTAAACATGGAAATATTCATGAATTATTAATTTTCACGCATCGAAATCTTTCAACAATTGGGAATGAGAATACCGCTGTTTATGACCGATCATAAAAATTGCCTGCAAGCCAATTACAACAAATGGCGGTGTATAATATTTTTCATACAAGCGAAGTTTTTAAGCAGCAATGCAGAGGCTGACCCTCATGAAGAGAGAAGTAGTAAAATTTGCAGAAGAGTAGAAGAGGCAATAGGGCCATACCGTCGGTTGTATGAAAAAAAGAAACAAAATGCCTGCCAAACTACGTTAGCTCAATTCTTTGTTAAGAAGTAGAATAATAAAATTTGTATTCTAAATAATAAAATATGTTTTATTGTCTTTCAGTTTCATGATTTTACTTTAACTAGGCCTTGAGACATACCTTAATTCTTTTATAAAAAAATTAAGGTTCAAAAAAGAAATTTGAGGAATGAATTATACTTTTTCCCATAGGTTATTATATTCGATTAGTGCATTTTCGATTAATGTGGCTGTTTTAAAGAACGCATTAGGCACACTAATCGAGGGATTGCTGTATATATATTTTGTCATACTCACACAAGCACACGTACACCTGTGGATATTTATAAAAATAATATCATTATGAACATTTATATATAAAATTTATATATAAAATTTATTAATCAAAACCAATATATTTGTATACATATATGATTACTCCTAATATCTGTATAGCAAGAAAATTATTACATCTTAAATACAAAAATTATGAAAAATTAATCTTTTGGGCTTTTGCTTTGGCAAAGTTTTGAATTAATTCATCTATATTGATTGTAGATGCAATTTCATGCTCTATAGATTTTATTGCTAGACCAATGAGTCGTTCCTGAGCCATCGTAGAGCGAGTGTAAGTTTTAAGTTTGAGAAACTTCTTTCTGAACTTGCCACCGATACTGGCAATGTCGAAAAAATTCTCAGAGCAATAAACACATTTGGAACACTATTTTCGAAATTATTTTTGCATATGTATGACAGGACATCTAATGAGGAAGTATTTTCTGGAATTCGCCTTGCTATTATTTGTAATTCACTACATAAATCTGTTCCATCAATATCTCTAGAGTTATCATGTGTTAAATAATTTCCAATATCAAACATTTTTAAGCAGTTCTGCTGAAGTAATTTTTTGAAATTCATATATATTTAAAAGAAAACCAAGCTTTTCGTTAATTGTAGACATGTGCTTGAATATTTCATCAACAGATGCAATTGCGGTATCAATAATTGAAAAATAAAAATCTACCTTAAATTTTTGTTTAAAATCTGCTATGAATTCATCCTCTGCTTCATACACAAAGCGTTTCTTTTTTTTTTTCTAAGTCTGTTTCTTGTTCAAAATTAGGCATTACAACTAGGACCTCAGTGATTTTTTCCACATCTGTTAACATCTTTTCAAATTCATCCTCATTTTGGATTTTCATTAAGAAATTCTTTGTATCATTAATACAATTTATGGCACCATTTATAATAAGGCTTGTATTCTGAAGTTGTTTACTTGTAAAGTTTATTTCAAAAAGTATATTATACCACATTACTAAGGATGCAATAAATTTTAACTTCCTGAAAGTTTTAAGAAGACTACTTGCATCTAATTTCATGGTATTTCCACTTAATCCACATAAACTATCATCTTGAGATATTTCTTGCAGTGCTTCGCAAACATCGGACAAATTATATCTTGGGACTTTAATAAGTCAATTCGACTCTCCCATCGTGTATCACAGACTGGTTTGAGTATAAAATTACTTATGTGTCTTTGAGGTATTCCCATTGACGAGTCAAACCAGGAAAAAATACATATAGACAATGTACTGTGTCAAAAAATGTTGTGGCATCTAAAGTATTAGCAGTGCAATTCACTACTAAATTTAATGAATGTGAACTACAGGGTACATGCATTGCTCTCGGGTTAATATTTGAAATTCGTTGCTGCACACCTTTTACATCACCTTTCATATTACTGGCTTTATTGTATCCTTGACCTCGTAAATCTTGTATTGGTAATGAAAATTTGACTAGAGTTCCTAGTATTTCATTTGATAAAAATTCTCCAGCGGTATTTTTTATTTCTATAAATCCCAAAAAGTGTTCTTTTATAGAAACTGTACTATTACTAGTGTCTACGAATGAAGTACTATGCTCATTTGTTCCGTGTTACCAATGTCGGACGTACAGTCAATAATCATGGAAAAATATTTTGCGGCAACAACAGATTCTAAAATTTTCTTTTTTATCGCATTGGTGAAGATGTTTATTATTTCATTTTGAATATCTTTTCCAAGATAATGCACATATGCAACTTTATCTTTTATTCTTCAAAGATGTTCATTCATTATTGGATCAAACTTGGCTAGAAATTCGAACAATTTCAAAAAATTTCCATTTCCATGCGAAAACAATGTCTCATCTGTTCCTCGAAATGATAAATTTTGAATAGCTAACATCTGAACTAAAGCAAAGAGTCGGTCTAATACTTGCATCCAATGTTTCTCCTCTTTTCTAATAACTAGCAAGTTCTCTTCATCAATGGTTTTCTTTTCTTTTATTCGAATTTCTAATTCTTTCCACTTATGGTAATTTTCAATGTGTTTTTGACTTTTTTCATGCGCAGCTAAAATAGAAGAAGCATTTTTGCTGTCCCTCAATCCAGAATCAGCAAGGTTAATCCGCCATTGATCAAATAATAAACAGCAGAAGCAAAATGCAGAATCCGTGAATTTTGAATACAATAACCACACACACTGCATTGTATCGCCGTTAAATAGGCTTCGAGTATAATGAGTCATTGAAAATCTTCTATTATTGTTATCTTTCAAAAAATCAAAATTATGAATCTGTTCAGGTCCATGTTCAACTAATAGTTGACGTAATTGATTGATATTGGACAATTTCACAGGACACCAAGTTGCTGGATCATTATAATTTAAATTTGTAAAATCAAATCCTTTTATGATTGGATCTGTAGAACAACCAGCTTCAGAATCAACAATACTCATATGATCTGTAGATTTCTCCTTCAATGTTTTAATCCAATTTTTGGTATCTGTAGAATTCTCCTCCAATTCATTAATCGAAACTATAGACGAATTATCCAACGAATAATCTTGAAGAATTTCTTCCTGTATGCGATTACTATCTTCTCGGCAAAGATATTTTAAAAATGTACCTTCTTGTTTTTTCAATCTTTCTTCCTTTTCCGCTTTACGTTTGCGATATTGAAAACCCGATTTCTTTTAATCAATTTTCAAAATCCAGTAACTAAACTTAATTATAAAAAATATGGACTTTAAACTATTCAGTAATTCACAAATAAATTTTTATACATTTACTTAATGAAGTATTTATCAATTATATACGGGGGGGTTTCTCGACCTACGCCGTCCTCGACATGCGTCGTTTCGACTTTATGGCGGTAATCCCATAAATAATTTTAAATTTTAAATTTTTGAAAATTAAAATTTTTAAAAATTAAAAAGTTTGAATTTTACGTCAGTGCGACATAAAATTCAAACGTCGTGGGTGAACTTGTTTGTGAGCGCGGCGGAAGAATACGCCGTTACGCAGCGTTTGTTTGGGAGAGGTAGCGTCGCTTGGGTCCCAGCATACACTCTTTGGGTACCGTGTGCTTTGTTTACATCCACTCTCTCACTTTTGTGTTTGTGATTTTTTGTAACTTTTTACCCTTCAATATGGCTCCCAAACGTAAGGCAGACTCTTCTGATGGCAGTGTGTCAAAGAAAAGGAAAGCCATTACATTAGAAGTGAAATTAGACATTATTAAAAGGGCAAAAAAGGGAGAAGCGCCAACGAACATCGGCCGCGCATTGAACTTAAGTCGTACCACAGTCGGGACTATTATCAAGGATAAAGTTTGCATCCTTGAACATGTGAAAGGATTGGCGGATTGGAAAGGATTCTCATTTTTATGTTTGTTTTTTATTACAGTTTCATTTTTGTCATTTTTCTGTACTATACAGTAATTATGTTCTCCCTTTCATTTTCCTATGGCCTAATTCTGTTTTTTGATATATACGTATGACTTTAGGGTGTTTCAGGTTAGGTAAGTAATTTAGGCTATGGTAATTCTGACTTGCATCAAAAATTGCCTTACGTCAGTCCATAGGAACGGATCTCCGCTGTAACTCGAGGACCTCCTGTATACCTTATAAGTTATAACTATATAACTCATCTATCATACATTTATAATCTAATAATTCAACAATATCGTTTTCTATGAACATAATTGACAAATTTCTCAAATGCATCTGACTTAATGAATTGTGTAAATATTTTTAACGTGTTTAAGTACAGAAAAGGAGCGTTCACCGCTAGCATTACAAACAGGCAGAGTCCAGGGCCACATTTATACTTTTGGAGGTCCGAGGCGCAACATCATTATGAGGCCTCAAAAATAAGCACTGTTTTTAGTTTACTGAAAATAAAAGTCAACATTTCCGTAATAACTAATTTTCATAACACAATACAACATTGGTATACATATATTTGCATTTTAAGAAAAGTATAAAAATAAATCAGTTCAAATTTAAATTTAAAAAAATCAATGACTAAAAGTTTTTTTTTTCTGGCTTTGGTTTTAGCAAATATATCTATAATGTCATCATAATTAATCGAGTCCATTATATCTGATTCAATGCATAATAACGACAGGTCACTTGTTTTATTTTGATGCAAGTTGCCTCTTAAATAATTTTTTATTCGTTTCAACACTGAAAATGTTCATAGTTGCTGCAAAAATTCTGAATACCGAAAAAATATTAAAAGGTATGGTAATAATTTAGTATAAGGATAAGTTGTTTTTTTAAAAAAAAAAAAGAAAAGAATTTAAATGCAATCAAATTAAGCTTGCTAATCAAGGCAAAAATAGGAACTTCATCAACTGTAAAGTTCAGATATTATTATTATTATTACTCGTGACACCTCCAAGAAGTCTGAAGACTCATCGAGGGAGGACACCTTGTGTACAACTCTCCGTCTCCACCACTACCGAGCCTCCACTACCAATCAGCTACATCAGTGCCATCCACTGCCCACCACCACCAAAAGTATCTTTTGTCTGTAAACTGCGTGTTCTGAAGGGCCGCTTTTCTATATGCGGGATGAAAAACCCGAGTTTCCAGGAGAAAAAACCCTGCTACCTCAGTATGAGATCGGCTAACTCACCTTCAATTGAAAAAGTCCATATAAAGATTCCTCCTGTCACAACGGGAATCGAACTCAGGCCTTTTCCAATCAAAGGGCACAAAGTACCATCATTCTTCCAATTGCGCTATGGAGGCACTTAAGGAAAATCGTATTCAAAATGCCATTAAATATTCTCATTAAAAATAAAAATTTTGAATTTACAGTAATAAAAATTGTAGCAAAAATCATTATATTTATTGCAATTATTAAGATTTATTCAACTCCACATTTGATTTTTTTAAGTTGCAGTAATAAGCATAATAATTCCAGCTTTAGTTAAAACATAGAGGCAATCAATAGTAACGATAGCTTGCTATACTGCTAACATCCAGATTTTTATTCGACATTTTAACCTAAAATAACTAGAATCCTGATGCACAAAAAAATGAACTGAAAAATGAATTTAATTTATAAATAATAATAAACTTGAAAATCAAATGCTCTGTTTATGTGATATAGAAACTGCTCTTACCCACTAATTAATACAAATAGCAGCAGCACATAAAAAAAACCTCTGCTGTCTCAGAAACGTGTTTCAAAATGATAGCAAGTTCAATACTCAGTAATCTGTTCTTTCCTAACAGGATTCTGGGAAATCACAGGTCAAATATTCTTAAGAATGTTATGGATTAAACTGGCCATATATTTAATCTCTGGATTAAACTGCTAAGTCTGTGATTGGTCAACACAAGTCAAACATTTACTAAGAGAAAATTTCCAGAGAAGGAGATTGGAATTTAGTAATATTGATAAGAATAATAGTCCAGGTAGTTCAGAAGCGAAAACCAGCTGTGACAAAATGAAACTAATTTATTTAATTAAAAACACAAAAATACAACCGATTTATTAAATATATCTTTATAGAGTTCATAATTAAAAGGACTCTAATAATAATAATAATAATAGATTTCTACAAATGTGTCTCATCTTGTTTTGGTATTATCAAAATTATCAAGTTATTCTGAAGTATTATGAATTTTGCTATTTTATTATTATGCCGCTAATATTTCTTCAAATGCGGCACTTTTACAACAAAACTGGCTAAGTTATGTTGAATATATCTGTTTGCAAATATACTCAAAATCCCATTGACCTAATAAAAATGTAGAATGCTGATGAAACCTCATCAGCATTCTATCTGTTAAAATGCAATTACCCCCCCCCTGGGGGGGTAATTGCATTTTAACAAGAAAGAATAACAAATAACAGTGCACATAAAGAAAATAACGGATTATTTTCTTTATGTGCACTGTATTACTTGGAATTTCTTTACTGTCCTTGTTATTTGACCCTTTTTTTGCTGCTGCACAATTTATTTATTGTGTCTCTTCCCAAATAGAAACGAATTTTGCATGTGTGAAAATAAATAATCAAAACGTTTGTTTACATTGGAAATATTATGTCAAATATTTATATATTTTTAAATAACATTTATTGAAATAAATATGACATTTTGCTTTCTTTCTTTGCAAAATAAAATTATATGGGTCACACATTTCAATTTTAGGAACGATTTTTTTTTTTTATGAACAACAAATGATGTTAAACTGCATTACACTCAGGGCTTCCGATTGTGAGTCTTTTTAATATCGAAAATTTATATCCAATGATATTTTATCAGAGATTCTTCTCCTTTGTCTTTTGCTTAAAACTGCAACAGTACAATACTTTGGAAAAATAACGAATTCAAAGAAAAAGAAAGTGCACATATGTTATCTAGCAGTATTTTGTGTGTGTGTGTGTGTGTGTGTGTGTGTGTGTGTGTGTGTGTGTGTGTGTGTGTGTGTGTGTGTGTGTGTGTGTGTGTGGTGATAAATTGGGGGGGGGGGGGTGAGTTAGCCATTAAAGGCGAATTAATTCTGTTAGGAAAATATTGGAAATAAAATTTCATTTTGACACATGCAACTACACGTTTCGAAGGATAAAGTGTAGGGAAAATATCGCTACTTCAAAACTGCCGCATAATATCAAAATTAGCTGAAAATATGTACATAACAGTTGACTTCATAACTGCCGTTTATTTCGATTTGTAGGGAGTGATTGGGGGAAACCAAGAAAGTTGAAATGCAAAAACCTACAGATTACGTTTATAAAAATTATGCATTACATGATGTGATTCAAGATTTACATATGATTCTCTATAAAGCAAAATTTAAAAGTGCGAACATTCGTGCAATCTGTGAACTAACCTTCGAACTAAGATTATGAATAAAAAAGAAAACTTAATTTGGAACAGATGGAGGCTGTATTCATTTTTAGATTCAGATTTTCATGAATTTATAAAATAATTGTTTGACAAAAATAATTATCTTCAAAAGTTGCCAGAATTATTTTTATTATTATATGGGCAAAGACTCATCGTGGTAAATTCAATCTATCATACCTCTCCTTGAACCCATTAACAGACAAAGCACTCAAACTGACTCTGGCAATCCATTCCACTCATTCACAACTCTCCAAGCAAAAAATCTAGTCCTCACATCCTCTACTTAACCACACCTTTATTCAACTTCCAAGGATGATCCCTTGTTCTAGTCCCTCTAGCCAAGTGCTAAAACATTTCCCCTGCATCTATCCTAAAAATCCTTTAAGCAACTTAAGTGGTTCTATCATATCTCCTCTTTTTCTCCTATCAACCAACTTCTGCAATCCACACACCTTCAATCTATCCTCATAGAGAACATTCTACAGGCCACTCACAATCTTGGTCACTTGCCTCTGAATCCTCTCCACCATTTCCTCATCCCTCAGAAACCCAGGGGACCAGGGAATGCAAGAATTGAAAAGTGTTATTCGAAATGAAATAAAAAATATGCAGAGTGATATTAGCCGTTTAGTGAAAACAAATGAAAACCTTATGGAAAGAGTCCATAAGGTCTGCTATCCAAGAGGGAGAATGAACAAGATAATTAATGATTTGGATATGAAAAGGAAATGAACAAGAGAATTAATGGTGGTTGTAGGGAGAAATGATTTAAGAGAACATAGGAGAATATAAGGGTGGATATCCGAAGGTTGTTGAGGAGAGTCAAAGATAACAGTATAGTGGGAAAGATTGTCAGTGTATTGCTATGGTATGACAATGATGAGATGAGACAGAGAGCCAAATAATGAATGGCATGCTGGCAGAGCTGTGTGAAGAGAAAGGAGTGCAGTTTGTGCATGTGTGGTATTTGAGAGAAGCTAGATGGAACTGTGTTGTGTGATGAAAGCAAGAGATCTGTTCTCTTCAATACCACTCTCCTAATGTTCAATACCACTCTCCTAATCTTTCACTTCTCCTGTTTCCTGGCAACGGAAACAGTAAGTAGTGTAAGATAAAGAGAAAACACAAATGCAAGAAGAACAGGGGAAATGGGAAGGATGTAGATGGACAGGGAAACATGGCATAGGAAGAATGAATGAATGTTGATAGGTAGTGAATGTATGTATGGGGATGATCAGTATAGAAATGGAACAGATCAGTATACAAGTGGGATAGTTGAGACTGAGCAGATATACACTGCTTGGAAAGAAGTCAACGGACACCATACTGTGAGAAATAAACAGCCATGGCTCCTGCTTTAATAAGATGTAGGATCTCTTTTCACTGCAATGATACAGCAATCAATCCTATGGGGCATACTTTCCACAAGCCTTTCAATGGGAATTTTAGACCATTCTTTCTGTAGGCATGTAAAAAGGTCCTGAACTGTTGTGGGAAAGACGTCCATTGACCTAGCCTGACACTCCTGTTCATCCCACAGATGCTAATTAGGTTTTTAGATCAGAGCTATGTGGAGGCCAGTCAAGTGTGGGGACGTTCATGTTCACAAACCATACAGTTATAGTCGCAGCAGCCTTATGATGCAGCGCATTGTCTTGCTAAAAGAGACAATGGTCAGTTCCATAGAAATGCAGCAAAGTAGGAAGCACTGCATTGTCCAGAAGGTTCAGATGCTGCTTGGAGTTCACGACATAACAGAAGTCCGAGTCCAAACCAGGAAAAACAGAACCATATCACCACATTGCTACCTATGAATTTCATAGTTGGGGTTACACACTCTGGTAAGAGACGTTCACAAGGCATCTGCCACACCCCAGCTATTCATCTGCTCAGCAGAGTATGTAGAGTGATTTGTTGCTCCATAACACAGCTCTCCAAGTTTTCATTTTGTCCCACTGTACATGCTCTCTGCACTACTGAAGACAATGCTGCATGCTGGTTTAGGTAATGTGGGTGTTGCATATTGCAGTCCTACCATGGAATCTCATGTTGCAAGCTCAGTTCTGAATGATTTTGTGCAGATTTGTGCAAAGTGCCAGAACCTCCACATTCAACGTCGGCCGACAAATCATAGTGCCCCACAGTCATGTTCAATGAGTGGGGTGGGTTATCCACTGCTTGCAGTTGGGTAGGACTGGTTATAGACCTAAATGTGAACTGCTGTTTTTGTTTACAAATATCAGGATTATTAGAAACGAGGAAAATTAAATTGTTTCATTTAATCAGTTTGGAAGTTTTCCCCCACTTGGTTAGACTATAATAAATTTAGTTTAATTCTTTATCCAAGTGTAAGCAAACAAAGTTTACACCTGAAGTATCTTCAGGACTGAGGCAATTCATGGTAAAGGTGGACCAAGCTCTCATCACTGCTTGTCTTAGTATCTCCCATAATGCAAAGCACATCTCCCTGCAGATATGTATAATGCTATGCATTAAGGGAAGAGCCACTACCCAGACCAGATTCGACCTTTATTGAGGTCTCATCAGTGGGAGCCAGACCGAGAGGTGGTGATACTAAGGTGGAAGTAATGGAGAAGTCATATTTACCTATACGAGGTACCAAAAGGTAATAGTCTCACCTTATTATTAAATTACTCTGGATTTAGAGAAATATGTTGGAAGTTTTTTTCCACTTGGTTAGATTATAATAAATTTAGTTTAATCCTTCATCCAAGTGTAAGCAAGACTTGGATGAAGGATTAAACTAAATTTATTACAGTCTGATAATGGTAATTATCAGTTGCATGAAGGGTATAAAGAGTAGGCAAGGAGAATGACTCAGTTGGTAAGGACAGTAAAAGTCTACTTGTCAAGTTTTTTGGATATATGGCAAGTAGAAAGAAGAATGATTGCAGTAAGATGCTATTAATGGATGATAATGGGAGATTGGTGACTGCTGCAGAGAACACAGTCAAGGTGTTAAGTGAGCAGTTCATCAGGAGGTTTCATCCTCAGTGTGAAATTAGCTCAAGTGTAGAGAATGAAATGAGAAAAAACTTAATGGTGAGCAAGCAGATAGTATATGAGGAGTTAAGTAAGCTAGATGTCTTTAAGGTGATGACATACCACGTGTCTTAAGAGAATGTTCCAAGGAGTTAGCATCAGCTTTGGCTTACTTACCTGTTTAACAAGTCTTGCAACAGCACAAGTCCCAAAGGAGTGGAAGGAAGGCAAAACTGTTCCACTTCACAAGAGTGGTGATAAGGCTAAGGCAACAAATTATAAGCCGATCTGTATATCTGGAGTTGTGGTCAAGGTATTGGAGAGGTTGGTGAGATATAGGATACAAAAGTGGATTGATGACGGTGGTATTCTTTGTGACTGTCAACATGGATTTGTTAAAGGGAGATCATGTTTTACAAATTTGCCTATGTATTATAACAAGGTGAATAATGTTCACCTTGTTATAGGTGAACATGTATTGGACATGGGAGATAAGTGATAAGTGCATATACAGTGGTTAGATTTTGCAAGGGCTTTTGATAGATTGCCACACCATAAGTTAGTCACTAAACTGAAGCAGATGGGACTGAATGATAGACTGGTTAGTTGGATAAGTGAATGGCTATCAGATAGGTATCAGCAGGTTGTGTATGGGGGGGGGCAGTTTTGGGACCATTATTATTTAATTTGTATACTAAGGATAATGGGATAGGTTTGACTAGTAATATACAACTGTTTGCAGATGATGATGCAAAACTGGAGAGAGTGATGAGGAATCAAACAGATGTTGTGGCCTTAAAGGAGGACTTGAAAAGATTGTATGAGTGGGCAACAGTAAGGAACTGTCAATTCAGTGGTGCCAAGTTTACAGTTCTGAAATTTGGCAGGCAACAATGGAATGCAAAGTATACACTTGGCAGAGAAATTTTGGATAAAGTTGAGGAAATAAGAGACCTTGGAGTGGTGGACATGAACAAGAGGTCACATTGCAGAAGTTGTGAGGACATCACATATGTTTATGGCAATGATGCAGAGGACCTTGACTTATAGAAATAAGGAGGTTCTGGTTCCATCATATAAGGCATTGTATGGATTATTGTGCACAGATTTGGTCCTCTGGTTTTGGGGATGATGAGGATATGTTGAAAAGGGTCCAGAGAAGACTAACTGAGGTTGCAAAACTGGTCTTTGCAATGTGAGATATGAGAACAGATTGAGGGAATACAGTTTGCAAAACCTTTGAATAGGAGGAAGAGAGAGGATATGATTGAGACATTTAGGTTGGTAAAGGGTTGTTATCAGGTTAATGTGGACGAAATTTTTTATAAAATGGGGAGAAGGGGGGGGGGTAGAACAAGGGAACATACCTAGGAGTTCTATAAGTAGAACGTGAGCAGGGATATGAGGAGCATGGAGAGTAGTTGGTCAGTGAAATGTTAGCCTGATTGTGGTAATGCAGATACAATGAATGAGTTTAAATGTTGGGTGTGGCTGATAGGCAGTCTTATAAGAGTACTCTGGTCATTACTGTAGCTGCCTTATTTATTATAGGACATGTCATAAAAAGAATGGGAAGGGAGAGATACAAGTCATCATTATAAGTCAAGGATTATTTGTATTTGGCCATGAAATGAAAATTAATTCTGACCATAAAAAGAAAAAAAAAAAAATTTAGTGTGAACTAACATTTTTTCCACCCCATATTCAATTCATATGTGGAAAATCTGCTGGTAATATACAGCAATTTTTACCTAATTAGCACCAATAGCTGTCAAGTCTGATAAAATGTATGGCCTCATTTACAAATAAGTTCTCTATAAAAGTTTAATAACATTTTATTTAAATATTTCATGATTGTTAAAAGATCCAGTAAAGATCAAATTAATATAAATAAACTCCATATAATTTTGTTTCCATTTATTCCAAATAAACTCAAATTTATATGGAACAAATCATTACTTACCATTTGGTGATAATGTTACAGCTGGCAAGGAATGCATACTTGGATCAGCTATATATTTCATGTCCACAGGAATATCCCATTCCCATACCCTCATACTCTTATCATCAGATGTTGAAACAAACCTCCTGTTCTCATCAACAAATGTAATGGTGTTGACAGCTCCCAGGTGACGGTCATATTCCTGAACTATTTCACCTGATCTTATGTCCCACTATACAAATATCATAAAAATGATACTTCAATCACTGAATGAATGAATAAATACTGCGCAACCACAGATGCGAGACCCCTCGACACTTCTGCACATGGCAGAAGAAGGCAAATCCATTCCGATAATAGGGTAATCGATGAGTTTTGTGGGATGAGTGTTTATTATTATATTTCGGAAAATTAGCTTTTCATTTATGAAAATTCTAGTTTTTAAAGTGGTATTTTGCTTGTACAACTGTTGGAAAGTTTACATATAAAGCATGTGATTTTGTGTGTTGGTAACGAATTCATACATCGCCTTATTCTGTTCTTTCCTTCAACAGGACTATTCTTGGCACATTGCCAGCCGAGGGTCTCACATCTGTGGTCAGACAGTAAGTACATCTGATAAAACTATATGTGACAGTGCATAAAAATTTCATAAACTGATATATAAATGATAAACACTTAAGCACTATGCAGTTCTCATTTGAATATTTAGAAAAATGATTTTATTTTTATTCCACACAACATTGAATGAAAATAATGAGGAAAAGCAAGAATAAAAAAAAACATCATTTGTACATAATCCCAGTCTCATGATAGAATATCGGGATTTAAAAAAAAAAAAATTCTTAACCTACCTTGAATACCTTGTATGGTTTACACTATTACATATTATGCAAGGTTGACAATATGGGTGGAAATCACATTAAAAAACTATCCTTTCCAGCATTTTAATCTTCTAACTAATGGTTAGACGATTTTCTAACTTTGGTATTTGGCTTAATGCAGTAATTATGATTAATACTTGCATTAACAACATTGAATGAAAATAATGAGGAAAAGCAAGAATAAAAAAAAACATCATTTGTACATAATCCCAGTCTCATGATAGAATATCGGGATTTAAAAAAAAAAAAATTCTTAACCTACCTTGAATACCTTGTATGGTTTACACTATTACATATTATGCAAGGTTGACAATATGGGTGGAAATCACATTAAAAAACTATCCTTTCCAGCATTTTAATCTTCTAACTAATGGTTAGACGATTTTCTAACTTTGGTATTTGGCTTAATGCAGTAATTATGAAAACGTAAAACAGCAGAGACTCAGATAAACGAGGGGATGGAAGAAGATATCCCCAACACTGAACTCCCCACGCCCAACAACGAAAAAGTTCCCCCAATTGTTCTACGGGAAAAAGAACGTTGGACGGCCCTTAGGCCTATTATGCAAAACCACCAAATTGCCTATTCATGGGCAAAAAACGTAGACGACGGAGTTAAAATCCAGCCTACCACAGTAGGCGACTACAGCCTCCTCACAAAAACCATGGACGAGTCAAATATTAAATATCATACTTACTCACTGAAGTCGGAGAAAAACCTAAAAGTTGTACTCAGGGGAGTAACAGAAAATATCTGCACAGATGAAATTACTGAAGACCTCTGCCTCCACGATCTCCCACCTGTCAAAGTTAGCAGAATGCTAAAAATTGCAATAAAATATACACATAAACACACACTTTTTTTTATCATGATTCATTTTTATTTGTAATGATTTGTGTGAAACCATCCTTATATCCATATTTAATAAATAATCATAATCATCATCAAATTCCTGCCATGTACCCACAAGGGGGTGTACAGGATATGATAGTACTACATGAAAAAATTATATCATTACTAACTTCCTATCTACAATTTTCCTCCAAATCAGTCTGTTACTTGTCAAGACTCCAATATTATCAGATCTTATATTTCTATCATCTAAGGCACTTTGTACCGCATCAATCCACCTATATCTTGGTCTTCCTCTGGGTCGTTTTGCTGCCAACCTGGCAGAGAACACTTGTTTTGCTAATCTTTCCTCACCATTCTGTTTAGGTGAGCATACCACCTGAGATTAGCTCTGCTAACGCATTCCTGGATGCAGACAATGTCAAGTTCTTTCCTAATTTCCTAATGCAATCTGTTCACGCCTATAATCTTTCTCAGGACTCTCATATCTGCGGTCTCTAGTCTTTGGTCAAGTGTTTTACTTCTGACCCAGCTCTCAGATCCATAAGTTAAAACTGGTTTGAACACTGTCTTGTATACAGCTAATTTAGTGTTCCGACTAATTTCTCTCTTATTCCATATGAATTTATTCAATTGACTTCCTACCATACCAGCTTTGCTGATTCTGTTGTCTATTTCTATATTTAATTTGCCATCTTCAGTAAAAATAGTGCCTAAGTAGCTGAAATGTTTTACTTGTTCCACAGGTTCTCCGTTCACAACACAGTTGACATTTTCAATGATTCTGCCTATTTTCATTGTCTTTGTCTTTTTATTGCTGACCTTCATACCATATCTATTACAACAGCTATTCAATTTAGTCAGAGAATCTTGCAGACTTGTAGCAGATTTATTTAGAAGTATAACATCATCCGCATAAAGCAAACAGCTGACATTAACATCTCCAATTTTGATATCATGTTTAATACCACTTTCCTTCATAATGTGATCCATATAGATAATGAATAACAGAGGGGATAATCTACATCCTTGTCTCACACCAGATTTAACATTAAACCATCTTCCTGTACTTCCTTCAATTCTAACTGCTGACTTACAACTCAAATAAAGACTAAGTATTGCTTGATATAATGCCCCATTGACACCATATAACTGCAGTGTATTGAATAGCTTCTCTCTTGGCACCTTATCATATGCCTTCTCCAAATCAACAAAACTTAAATACAGATCTTTGTTATATTCCCATGCTTTCTCGACTATTTGTCGTAAAGTGAAGATCTGATCCTGATAGCCTCTGTTTGGCCTGAATCCAGCTTGTTCTTCACCCAGCTTTTCTTCCACAATTCTTCTCAACCGTTTCTCAAGTATACTTGCATAGATTTTGCCAGGAACACTCAATAGGGAAATACCTCTGTAATTCTCACATTCAGTTTTATTTCCCTTTTTATATATGGGTACTATGAGAGCTGAACTCCAATCATCGGGAATTCGTCCCTCTGTCCAGGCTTTCTGAACTATGCAGTGCAGCCTCTGTAAGACTCCTATACCACCATACTTCAGCATTTCTGGTCGAATATCATCTACTCCTGCTGCCTTTCCACATTTCAAGGCTTTGATGGCTTTTTCTACTTCAAGTATGGATATGTATTCCTGACTGCATGCCTGGTCAGTGTTTTTTACCACTGTGCTGTCATCACTGCTTGTTTCATTTAGCAGTTTTTCAAAGTAATTACTCCATACTTCAAGGATATCTTTTATTCCAGTTTTTATGTCACCTTTATCATCTCTAACTCCTTTTACAGCACTCTTTCCTCCATTCCTAAACTTCTTCAACAACCCAGAATATTTTGCCACTTTCTTGATATTTATTTTCTATATTCTTGCCAAAGTCCTCCCATGACTTTTGTTTAGCTAGTTTTACACAGTGTTTAGCATTCTTGCATTTGTCTCTATATTCTCTAAGAGCACAAGCTGACTTATTTGACAGGAACTTTTGATATGCTTTCTTCTTTTCCTTCACTGCCTCTTTAACTTCCTGTGTCCACCAGGGAGTTCTGGTTTTTCTATCCTTGCAGACAACCTCACTACATGCCTCTCTGGCTGAATCAATCAGTGTTTTCTTGAAGGCTTGCCACTGAATCTCCAAGGTTTGGTTCCTGTTCTCAAACACTTTATTTTTTCTTCAATAATCTTTGTGTATTTTAGTCTACAGTTCACATCTGAGAGCTGCTCAACTTTTATTCGCTTTAAAACTTTCTTACATGTTATTCTTTTCAATAAGAAATTCAATTTTATCCTGCTCAAGACTAAATAGTATTCACTTCCAATTTCAAAAATCCTCTGTACACTCTGGTGTCCTGCACCAGGGAGAAAGCATCACTATCAACAACAACATAGTCAATGAGACTTTTCTTGTTCTTAGCCTCTTCTCTCCATGTGAATTTGTGCACATTTTTATGTTGGAACATGGTGTTAGTAATAACCAGTCCATGTCCTGAGCAGAAATCCAACAGATATTTGCCATTATTATTAGCTTTGCTCTTTTCTCCAAATTTTCCCAAAATATTTTTGTATGTCTCACAATCATTTCCTACTCTGCTATTTAGATCCCCAACAAGGACCAACTTTTCATTTTTCATTGTGTCAGTTGCTTTTTCTAAAGCATCAAAAAATTCCTCCACTTCTACCTTAGTAGAACTTTCTGTGGGACCATAGGCACAAATAAGTCTCATTGTCCAGTTTCCCCATTCTCATATTTGCCCACATTACTCTAATTGAGACTGACTGCCATTCAAGAAGATTAGCCTCGTATTTTGTGTTGAATACTATGGCTACTCCTTATTTTCCTTGATTGTCATTGCCTGAATCTAACATTTTGTATTTATTGCTCAGAAAGATCTCACCAGTTTTGGTCTTTTTTGTTTCATTCACCCCTATTATGTCAATCTGGTACTTATCTAATTCCTCAGCTAGCTCCATTTCTTTGCCATTCAGGCTTCTTACGTTGATAGTACCGATCTTTAACTCTGGTGATGTTGAGTTGGGGTTTGTTTTCAGATTTGTTCCAGTAGCTGACTTTTCGCTGTTCGCCCTGGTTCCCTGGCGAAAACAATGGGGGCCTTGTTTAACCGGGCGACGCCCCAGCCAGCATGAAATTTTGTCATGTTGTACCATCATTTTTTATTTTGGTTTAACGAATAAGAATACAATTTGGTTGGCTAAATCCCAAATTGCCAGCCCATCCTCGTTCGTTCAGTATCCAAGTAGATACCCAACAGGGTGCACCACGAGAAGGTGAGGATTGGACATTAAGTCAGAAGCCCTGGTCGGTTCTCCGCATTCCTTAAAGGCTATGTGGAGGTCTCCTCTCAGTTATACAGCATGACCTGTGACATGTAAACTATTACCATTGTCATTTAGAAGAAAGAAAAGTGACTTGTTTGGAATTTTACTTTCCAAACACCATGTTTGCCATCATCATCAAATTCCTGATGTGTGGTACTGTACCTTCATGGATTTGTAAGAAATTATGATAGTACTACATGAAAGGGTTACATTACTAACTTCCTATTGACAATTTTTCTCCAAATTAATCTCTGATCTGTCAAGAATCCAATACTGTCGAATTTATATTTTGATCTGCTGAAGCACTTCTTACTGTATCAATCCACCTAGATCTTGGTCTTCCTCTGGAGCTTTTTCCTGCAATCCAGGAAAAAAATAATGCTAAATGGTTCCTCTCCCATTCTATTTATGTAACCATGCTACCAAAGATTAGCTTTGCTAACACATTCCTGAATGCTAACAATGTGACGTTCTTCCTAATATCCTCATTTTTAATACAATACTGCCACTGATGCCATCTGTTGCATCCCCTAATCTTTCTCAGAACTCATATGAGAGTTCAAAGAAAGATCTGAGAAAGTTCTAATCTGTGATCGTCTGTTTTATTTCTAACCCGGCAGTCAGATCCATGTTAAAACTGATTTAAACTCTTTGGTATACAGCTAGTTTAGTGTTTTGAAAAATCTCTCTTATTCCACAGAAATTTATTCATTTAACCTCCTACTATACTGGCTTGGATCATTCCCTTGTCTTCTTCTTCTTCTACAGCTTCTCCCACTTAAGTGGGGTCACTGTTTGTTATGAGTCTCCTCCACACTTTCCTGTCTTGGGCTGTCACCACATCCAAGTTCTTCATCTTCAAGTCCTCTTCTACCAGCTCCCTCCATCTCTTCTTTGGCCGCCCACGCTTCCGCCTTCCTTGCACATCCATCTGCATGACCCTTCTTCCCACACATTCGTCCTCCCTCCTCATCACATGACCAAAGCATCTCAAACTTGCCTCCTGTATTTTCGCTCCTAAGTTCATAACTTTCACTGTTCCCCTGACATAGTCATTTCTCAGATGATCCTTTCTGGTCGCACCGCACATCCACCTAAGCATTCTCATCTCTGCTACTTCCATCCTGCTGATGTTATTTTTCCTCAGGGCCACAGTTTCTATAGCATATGTCATAGCTGGCCTCACTACTGTCCTATAAATTTTGCCTTTCAGATTGATCGGCACCCTCTTATCGCATAACACTCCAGCCATCTCCCTCCAGTTCCTCCAACCCGCTTGTATCCTGCATCCCACTTCCTTCTCAGCTCCTCCATCTTCTTCCACTGTTGAACCTAAGTATCTAAAGTCTCTCACCTTCCTGATGACATTTCCTTCCAGCTCCAGATCTGTCTCCTGGCCACCGCCACCCACTGCGCAACACATATACTCTGTCTTACTTCTGCTCAGTCTCATACCTCTCTCTTCCAGTACTTTTCTCCATCTTTCCAGTTTAGTTTCCGCTTCTTCTCTTGAATCTACACACAGCAAGATGTCATCTGCATACAACATTGTCCAAGGTGCATCTTCTCTCACCTCCTCTGTTACCACCTCCATCACAATATTAAACAGAAACGGACTTAACGCTGACCCTTGATGCAAGCCAACTGTTACTTGAAAACTTTCTGTCTGTCCCAAACAGGTCCGAACACTTGTCTTCACATTTCTGTACATTTCCCGCACCAACCTGACATATTTCTCCGGCACCTTCTTCTCCCTCAGACACCTCCAGACTTCTTGCCTTGGCACTCTATCGTATGCTTTCTCCAGATCAATAAATACCAGATGTAGCTCCCTTTGTTTCTCTCGATATTTTTCCATCATCTGTTGTAACCTAAAGATAGCATCTGTTGTTGATCTACCAGGCATGAAGCCAAATTGCTCCTTTGCAATCTCCACCTCCTCCCTCAATCTACCATCAAGAACCCTTTCTGGGATCTTCATTGTGTGGGACATCAACTTTATTCCTCTGTAATTTTTACAGTCTTGTGCATCCCCTTTACCCTTGTAGATAGGAACAAGAGTACTCTCCCTCCATTCCTCGGGTATATTTTCCTGTTGGCAAACTTTCATGAACAGGTCCCACAGCAGGTCAATTCCCTCTCCCCCAGTGCCTTCCATGCCTCCACTGGAATTCTGTCGGGGCCCACCGCTTTTCCATTCCTCATCCTCTTCATGGCCTCCGTCACTTACATTATACTGATGTTCTGCACCATCCCCTCAGAAGGCTGCCCATCTCCTCTGTTAGTCCTTGTATTTTCTTCATTCAAAAGTCCCTCAAAGTATATTTTCCATCTGTTTCTTATGTCCACATCCCTCCATAATACTCTTCCTTCAGCATCTTTGATCTGCCTCACATGTAAGATGTCCTTAGCTGCTTTATTTCTACATTTCGCTAGTTGGTAAATTTTCGTCTGTCCTTCCTTTGTTTCTAATTGATCATACAGATCTTGATATGCCATGGCCTTCGCCTGTGCCACAACTCTCTTGGCTTCTTGCTTTCTCTCTTTGTACACCTCTCTGTCCTCTTCCACTCTTGACTCATCCCACTTCTACTTTGCCTTCCTCTTAGCTGTCACTGCCACTTTACATCATTATTTCACCACCAACCCTCCTTCTGCTCTCTAATCTTTCCAGATGTCTCACCAAGCACCTCGATTGCACAGCTCAGGATTACTTTTGAATTATGTTTCCACCAATCTTGTACACTTTCCAGTCCATCCGAAATCCTCTCTAACACTCTCTCCCTAAAACGATTCCTCACACTCTCCTCTTTTAAACGAAACCACTTAATTGTCTTCATCCCATGGCAACCAGAAGTTCTTATCTTCAATCTTATTTTAAAGTCTGCGCACAGCAGTCGGTGTTGTTGTGCTACTTGATCTGTTGGAATTACTTTACAATTTGTCACAACCTTAAGATGTTTTCTCCATTCAGAGCACAATTTCATATTTTCAGTGTCCCTGACTATTTTCATTTTCATTATATTTTAATTACTGATTTTCACATCAAGATTTATTATAGCAGTTATTTGATTTAGTTAGGGAATCTTGCAGACTGGTACTGGATTTATTTAAGAGTATATCATCATCTTCATAAAGTAAAGAACTGAGATTAACACCTCTGATTTCGATATCAAGTTTGATGCCACCTTTCTTCATAATGTGATCCACACAAATAATTTGTACCGCTGTCTTAGATCTGATTTAACATTAAGCAATCTTCCTGTGTCATCTTCAATTCTAAATGCTAACTCCCAACTCAAATACAGACTATACTGCTCAATATAATGTCCCATTTACACCATTTAATTCTAACATTTTGAACAATTTTTCTTTTGGTACCTTTCATATGCCTTTTATAAATCTGCCAAAATTTGCAGATCCTTGTTATATTCCCATGATTTCTCAGCTATTTGTTTTAAAATGAAAATCTCATCCTAACAGCCTCTATTTGCTTGAATCCAACTTGTTCTACTCCAAGCTGCCTTTCCACAATTTTTCTTAACTTCTTCTCAAGTGTGCTTGCATAAATCTTACAAGGAACATGCAGTAGAGAAATTGCTCTGTAATCCTCACATTCACTTTTATTTCCCTTTCCACAGATGGATAGATACCGTGAAAGCTCTCTCCAATCATCTGGAATTCTGACCCAGGTCTTCTTATGCAATGTAGTCAGAGTAAAACTTTTATCCCTCCATATCTGAGCATATCATTTACTCTAGCTTTCCACATTTCAGGTTTTTGATGCTTTTTTCTACCTCAAGTACTGATATATATATATATACTCCTGATTGCATTCCTCTTGAATGTTTTCTACTGCCATACTGTCACTGCTTATTTCACTTGGCATTCTTTCAAAGTAATTACTCCAGATATCTAGAATATCTTTGTCTTCAGTTTCATGTCACTTTATCATCCGATTCCATGTACTCTTGCCTCCATTTCTAAGGTTTTTCAATAGCCTAGAATATTTATCCACCTTCCTGATGTTCATCTTCTACGTTCTTACCAAAGTCTTTTCATGACTTTTGTTTAGATAGTTTTACAGAGCGCTTTGCTTTCTTACATTTTTGTATATATTCTGTCAGAGCACAAGCTGATATACTTGCCAGGAACTTTCAATACTTTCTTCTTTACCTTGTCTGCCTCTTTAACTTCCTGAGTTTGCCATCAATTTCAGATTTTTCTATCCTTACAGACAACCTTCAGGAAAAGTGTAGGGACATATGAAATACCTGCTGAAATTCTAAAAAAATCTGTGACATGCACCATAAGGAGCCTCATTTAAAGTGATTAGGCTAATCTATCAATGACAGGAAGTATTTGATTTCTATAAAAATTTGATGGTAAAGACCCAAGAAAGGGGATGCAACAGACTAATTAAAATTATCAATTGTTAAGTTTACTTAACCATGCCTCTAAGATCATGCTAAATATAGTGAAGCAAAAATTTAATGTTATATAGGTGAAGGTTAGTTTGGATTCAGAGATTGATTTTACAGATTTAGAAAACACATTCGATAATGTACAATGAACATTATCGAATAATGAAGGAAATTGTTACAGACTGGAGAGATAGAAGACTAAATCATATACCAGCCAGAAAATAAAGATACGAACAGAGGAAAATGAAGCAACTGCAAAAATAAAGGTGTAAGACAAGGTTGTGCATTGCCATCCTTACTTTTCAATCTCTTTAGAGAGAATGCAATGAAATTAATAAAAGAAGGAATGAGTAGAGTAACTATGTGGTGGAAGTTGATTTTGCACTTGGTTAGACTATAATAAATTTAGTTTAATCCTTTATCCAAGTGTAAGCAAACAAAGTTTGCGCCTGAAAATATCTTCAGGACTGAGGTAAGGTGGTGCAACACCAGGCGAACTCGGAGCAAAGGTGGACCAAGCTCTCATCACTCCTTGTCTCAGTATCTCCCACAATGTGGGAGATACTGAGAGATTATGGGAAATACTGAAACAAGGAGTGATGAGCGCTTGGTCCACCTTTGCTCCGAGTTGCCTGGTGTTGCACCACCTTACCTCAGTCCTGATGATATGGTGCAAACTTTGTTTGCTTACACTTGGATAAAGGCTTAAACTAAATTTATTATAGAGTAACTAAGTGGAGTGCACTTACCTCAGTCCTGATGATATGGTGCAAACGTTGTTTGCTTACACTTGGATAAAGGCTTAAACTAAATTTATTATAGAGTAACTAAGTGGAGTGCAGATACACATGATATGCTTTACTGATGATTTAAATCAGGTATTATCTAGGATGTTTTAGGATGATGCTTTATATGATTATGGACTTAAAATAAATGCAGCAAAAACTAAAATAATGCTGGCAAGTTTAAAGGAACAAAAGATAGACAAATAGTGACTAAAGGTAAGAATATTGAACAAGTAAAATTATGCATATATCTTGGAGGAACTATTCAAGAAGACAGAGGATGTAAGTTAGAAATCTGCTATGGCAAAAGAAGTATTAAAGAAAAAGCGATCATTTATTACAAGTTAAGTCAAGGCATATGAAAAAGATTTATAAAAATGTTTGTTTGGAGCATATCATTTACTATTCCTATATGGTCGTGAGACTTGGACTATAACAGCAGAAGACTGGAAAAGAACTGCAGCATTTGAAATGTACTGTTGGAAAGTACTGCTAACAATAAATTGGAGAGAAAGAAAAACTAACAAAGAATTCTTGTGTGAAATAAATTATGACTCATTATTAAAAACATGATTGAGTATTGAAGAAAACTAGAAAGAGAGATGAAATTCCTGGGTCCCATAAGGAGACATAACATAACATAACATAACAAATGGATTATAAACATATTAGAAGGGAAGGTACCAAGGAAAGAATTAGAGGATGGCCAAAATATGCATTTTTAGAGGTGGTGTTTGGATCAATTGGATGAGGTTATAAATTACTGAAGAGGAAAGCCGGAAATAGGATGACCTGTAACAGAACTCTCCACAGCATCAGGGACTATCCCTTCGAATGATGATCATGATGATGACAGACAACCTTACCACATGCCTCTCTGGCTGAATAAAACAATGTTTTCTTTTGGTCTGTCAGTTAATCTATAATGTTTGGTTCTTGTTTTCAAATTCATTTTTCTGCAATAATATTTGTATATCTGAGTCTAAATCAGCTTGCCTTTGAAAGCTACTCAACCTTGATTCTTTTTTAGAACTTTCTTATACACTTTTCTTGTCAATATGATACTCAGCTTTATCCTGCTCAAAACTAAATGACAAGCATTTCTCATTTCAGATTCCCTGTATACTTTTGTGTCCTGAGCCAATATGATGATATTACTATCCACAATAGCATAGTCAGTCAATGACATGCTTTTCTTATCTCTGGTGTCTTCTCTTCATGTGAATTTGTGCCAATCTTTATGCGAACACGGTATTAATTATAACTAATTCATGTCCTGAGCAGAAATCCAAGAGGTGCTTAAAACCATTACTATTAGCTTCGCTTTTTTCAGCAAATTTTCCCAAAACATTTCTGTATGGTTTCATTTCCAACAGGAACCAAAACCCTGGTCAATTCTCCATATTCCTTAAAAGGCTATGTGGAGGTTTGACCAGGGCTTTGACATAATATCCAATTCTCACCTTCTTGAAGTGCACCCCACAACAGAAAGTATCTACCTGGATAGTGAATGAACAAGGAAGAGCTGAAAATTTGGGATTTAGCCATCATACTGACATAAACTAAAATACTAAATGATAGTACTAAAAATAATGATATCAGTATATCCAAACCCATGTTTGTACAAAATCATCTGTCAAGTGTTTGGTTATATCCAAAAATGATAATTAAGTTTGCATATTAGAGCAAACTTAATTTTCTAAGCGAAAAACTAAGCTGGCAGTGTAGTAGATTTTATGAGAGCCATAGTATGTATACTGCTTCTCTACTCTATATATACTGTATATATACTAACAGTGATTACTATGTCACCTCATATTTTTAAGCTGATCATTCAATTGCCTCCATTTTTATAAAGAAATAACAATAAACGTAGTTGATAGAAATAAAATTAATGTTAATGAATAATAAAAAATAGCATGCTATGCAAGCTTGTCAAGGGGCCTTTTCCAGATCACATAATACCTAAATACTTATATCTTTCTTTGAAACCAATCACCAAATATGCATCCACAAGCAGTGCCGTAACGAGGGCGTGGCGAAAGAGGCGCCTGCCACGGCAACAATTAGGTTTGGGGATGCAAAACGTAAAAAATAAAAATAAATAAATAGATATAAAAGTCAGCATTTTTAAATTTCGGCAATACGCCACTTTAGACACACAAATTCTGCAACACAGCGGAATTCCGCTACATTTGGTAACACTGGTGAGTTCGGATTCATCTCGAGTTAGATGGCAACGACAGCGCCTAATATCATGACTTGAACATAACATTTCTTTGCAATTGTTCTCGTTTTTGTCTCAAGTAAATTGTTTCGTCGCACCATTAACTATTAATGAATGTATTTTCGCATTTTGCAATTTTGTAGAATTCTGTATCTCCAAATTCCCATCTAATCCTAAACATTTGCATATATAATCTAATACATTCTTCCATTATCCTCCTAATATGTCTATATGCCCATCCTAAGTTTATTACCTTCCATATTATAATTTTAATCCCTTTATGACCTCCTTCAATATCATTCCATGTACCTGAATCCCTCGTTTCATGACCCACCCACAAATATTATTCGCCAGCCCTTATTTACACCCATCAAACCCTCCTATCACAATCTTCCCACCCTCAATATTTCCATTCACTCTACTTTTTGTAGATTAGAGAATTTCCAAAAGCATGTAATTATTATTAGTCTTGATGTCATTCATAAGATCAGTTGTGTTGTTGCCGTGTCGTAATCAGTACCGTCGACAGGTTGTAGCATAGAGACAGCCTGCCTCACTGCGCTGCTTAATAAGGGTGCTCATTCAGCAGTATTATGGCAACAAGAATATTTTATAAAAATCAGCGTTTATTTTACCAAATAAAAAAGCGCCATTTCCCATTGACAGTTAAATATGTGCTTATTATATTTTATTAATAAATAAATTATAAAACGTTTTAGAACCCACTTATTAGATACTTAAGGAAACAACCCATAAAGTATCATACGATGTGAATTTCATAAACTTTTATAGTCTATATATATTAAATTATATTATGCATGAATTCTCTTACTCAAATTGCGAGTCACTATCGCCCCGACTTTTCACGTTGGAATGATAACTCGCTCCCTGCAGTAAACAACAGCAACTATACTGCAGAAACATGGGTTCACAGACATTTGCAGACTGTGTAATATATTTCTCAACAAAGTGCAATTACAGACAACTGGCAATATAAACACTAACTAATGAATCACATCTCCCCTCCAACAGAAACTGCTATATACACTCAAGCAAACCACATGTTGCAGGTGCAACATATGGTTTTGCTTGACACTACCCCATCATGAACGTGTTAAAACTAAGAAATATATGGTGAATGCATTTCAGATATTATGGAAATCAGTTTAAAAGAATTAGCATTTCAATTCAATTGTCAGCTTGTTTTGTTTGGGTCACACGATCTTATGTTAATACCGCCTCAATCACATGCACTTCTTTAATAGTTGCTCTTTCTCTACTGGCCAACAATCGCACACATCTTTCACTTCTCATTAGTAATTTGTCAAGGATTGTTCATTACGTATCTCAAGTCTTAAATTACTGGTAATTTTTGCTTGATATAATAGGAAAGAAGATGACTCTATTTGGGTAGATAACTTTGACTGCACACAAGGAAACCGCTCTTGAGGGCAGAAGAAGTGATGGAGAATAGAAGCTTCTTGGTAAGTCATACCCATTTTCAGTTTTTTTTTCTGAAAACTTTAGTTTCCGAAAATCCCAGCATATATCTCCCACCATGATTTTTTAGCTTTAATTTCGGGAAAAAAGTGCGAGTTATATTTGAGAAAATATGGTAATTTTTTTAGCTTTCAAATTCTTAAGTATAGATCATTGGTTAAAGACTGGATTTATAAAATGCACAAAAGAGAGCAATATAGCAGATATAGAAATAAGCAATTTCACTTCTCTCATTGATGATAAATTATTTATATTAAGTAAAAATGTATAGTATCTTTATAAATTTTGTTCTATTAAAAAAAAAATCATTTTTTTGTTTAAATATACATCTAAATTCAAATAAAACACACATTTATAATGAAATATATTTTTATTTATTTATTATTATTATTATTATTTTGATAAGGTACTCGGTAATAATGAAAATTAAAGAAGAGGTACACAGATATCTGAAGTTTCAGAAACACTGTCCAAATATTTAGTCTGAACCAAAGGTGTATATTACGTCTGTTCGTTTTCTTAAATTCCACTTTGAATTTGGATAAACGAAACAGCATATTTTGTATTTTGGTTTACCCAATAAGAATACAATTTGGTCGGCTAAATCCCAAATTGCCAGCCCATCCTCGTCCGTTCAGTATCCAGGTAGATACCCAATAGGGTGCACCACGAGGTGAGGATTGGACATTAGGTCAGAAGCCCTGGTCGGTTCTCCACATTTCTTTAAAGGCTATGTGGAGGTCTCCTCTCAGTTATACAGCTTTGACCCTTAAGCACCCCCATGAAAATTCATTATATCATAAAAAAAATTACATCGAACCGAAAACTTTCGAATCAAAAATTAAGAAAGGTGGTTTTATAGACGATCAATTACAAGAAGTAATTTTAAAAGAAAAAGTGTGATGGACAAAGACAAGTTACAGTAGACTCTGTAACAAATTTTTGAATGTTGCTAAAATTATTAACAAAATTTAATTTTGTTGCACTATTAATATTTTAGGATACAACATTAGGAAAGTTAAATAAAGTAAATTTACTTTTACAAGAAAAAAAAACCACAGTCGAAAATGCTGCGAAAAAGATAAAAGCTCTAATAAATGAAATTCAACAGTACCAAAAAGATTTTCTTGATTTGCTTCACAATTCGGCAAAAAGTTTAGCCGAAACAATAAATATTGAAACTTGCATTCCAGAAAAGACAGCGCAAAATAAAAAATATGCCTGGTGAGAAGCTACTGATGATTCATTTGCCATGAATGAAACTGCATTACTAAAAAAAGAAATGTGCGAAGTTTTAGATCTAATGTTCATACAACTCAATGATAGATTTACTGCTTTACAAGAGGTCAAAATGACTTCAGTTTTTTTAAATGGACACACTTTAAAAATTATGACGCTAGATGATCTCAAACGATGCCAGCTGACCTGGCAATGAAATATAATAGCGACTTAAATGCTCCAGAATTTGAATGTGAAATTGAGAGTTTCAAATATCAAGCCATGGAAGTTTTTGAAAATTTAGGCAATATGGACGCTTTTCAAATCTTGCAAAAAAATTACAAACTCTCATTACAAAACACGTATCCAAATCTAGACATAGCATTAAGGATTTTCATAACAATGCCTGTAACAACAGCTTCTTGTGAACGTTCGTTTAGCAAAGTGAAAAATCATACCTTCGTTCTTCTCTTGGATAAGAGCAATTGACAAACATGTCTATAATATCAATTGAAAAAAAATATTGCAAACACATTAAATTATGACGATATAATAGATGTGTTTGCAAATGAAAAAGCTAGAAAAAAATTTTTTATAAAATATGCTGAACTTATTTATGTTTTTATTATATTATTTTATATTATACCTATGTCATGTATTTCTTTAATTTATTCATCACTGAATATGAATAAAAATTTGTTGTTATTTAATAGATTATTTATTTATACAAATACATAATTAGATTTACAGGCAACTCATTTTGATGGAGTTAATAGCAAGTATTTAACAAATTGCATTTAGTAAAATTTAACTTGTTACATTTAAATGTTTCGAGGTGCTTAAGGGTCAAAGCTGTATAACTGAGAGGAGAACTCCACATAGCCTTTAAAGGAAAGAGGAGAACTGACCAGGGCTTCTGACCTAATGTCCAATCCTCACCTTCTCGTGGTGCACCCTGTTGGGTATCTACTTTGATACTGAACAAACGAGGATGGGCTGGCAATTTGGGATATAGCCAACAAAATGTATTCTTATTCGTTAAACCAAAATAAAAAATGATGGTACAACATGACAAAATTTCATGCCGGCTGGGGCGTCGCCCGGTTAAACAATGCCCCCGTTGTTTTCGCCAGGAAACCAGGGCAAACAGTGAAAAGTCAGCTACTGGAACAAATCTGAAAACACACCCCAACTCAACATCACCAGAGTTAAAGATCGGTACCGTCAACATAAGAAGCCTGAATGGCAAAGAAATGGAGCTAGCTGAGGAATTTTTTGATGCTTTAGAAAAAGCAACAAACACAATGAAAAAGGAAAAGTTGGTCCTTGTTGGGGATCTAAATAGCAGAGTAGGAAATGATTGTGAGACATACAAAAATATTTTGGGAAAATTTGGAGAAAAGAGCAAAGCTAATAATAATGGCAAATATCTGTTGGATTTCTGCTCGGGACATGGACTGGTTATTACTAACAACATGTTCCAACATAAAAATGTGCACAAATTCACATGGAGAGAAGAGGCAAGGAATAAGAAAAGTCTCATTGACTATGTTATTGTTGATGGTGATGTTTTCTCCCTGGTGCAGGACACCAGAGTGTACAGAGGATTTGAAATTGGAAGTGATCACTATTTAGTCTTGAGCAGGATAAAATTGAATTTCATATTGAAAAGAATAACATGTAAGAAAGTTTTAAAGCGAATAAAAGTTGAGCAGCTCTCAGATGTGAACTGTAGACTAAAATACACAAAGATTATTGAAGAAAAAATAAAGTGTTTGAGAACAGGAACCAAACCTTGGAGATTCAGTGGCAAGCCTTCAAGAAAACACTGATTGATTCAGCCAGAGAGGCATGTAGTGAGGTTGTCTGCAAGGATAGAAAAACCAGAACTCCCTGGTGGACACAGGAAGTTAAAGAGGCAGTGAAGGAAAAGAAGAAAGCATATCAAAAGTTCCTGGCAAATAAGTCAACTTGTGCTCTTAGAGAATACAGAGACAAATGCAAGAATGCTAAACACTGTGTAAAACTAGCTAAACAAAAGTCATGGGAGGACTTTGGCAAGAATATAGAAAATAAATATCAAGAAAGTGGCAAAATATTCTGGGTTGTTGAAGAAGTTTAGGAATGGAGGAAAGAGTGCTGTAAAAGGAGTTAGAGATGATAAAGGTGACATAAAAACTGGAATAAAAGATATCCTTGAAGTATGGAGTAATTACTTTAAAAAACTGCTAAATGAAACAAGCAGTGATGACAGCACAGTGGTAAAAAACACTGACCAGTCATGCAGTCAGGAATACATATCCATACTTGAAGTAGAAAAAGCCATCAAAGGCTTAAAATGTGGAAAGGCAACAGGAATGGATGATATTTGACCAGAAATGCTGAAGTATGGTGGTATAAAAGTCTTACAGAGGCTGCATTGCATAGTTCAGAAAGCCTGGACAGAGGGATGAATTCCCAATGATTGGAGTCGAACTCTCATAGTACCCATATATAAAAAGGGAAATAAAACTGAATGTGAGAATTACAGAGGTATTTCCCTACTAAGTGTTCATGGCAAGATCTATGCAAGTATACTTGAGAAACGATTGAGAAGAATTGTGGAAGAAAAGCTGGGTGAAGAACAAGCTGGATTCAGGCCAAATAGAGGCTGTAAAGATCAGATCTTCACTTCACGACAAATAGTCGAGAAAGCATGGGAATATAACAAAGATCTGTATTTAAGTTTTGTCGATTTGGAGAAGGCATATGATAAGGTGCCAAGAGAGAAGCTATTCAATACACTGCAGTTATATGGTGTCAATGGGGCATTATATCAAGCAATACTTAGTCTTTATTTGAGTTGTAAGTCAGCAGTTAGAATTGAAGGAAGTACAGGAAGATGGTTTAATGTTAAATCTGGTGTGAGACAAGGATGTAGATTATCCCCTCTGTTATTCATTATCTATATGGATCACATTATGAAGGAAAGTGGTATTAAACATGATATCAAAATTGGAGATGTTAATGTCAGCTGTTTGCTTTATGCGGATGATGTTATACTTCTAAATAAATCCGCTACAAGTCTGCAAGATTCTCTGACTAAATTGAATAGCTGTTGTAATAGATATGGTATGAAGGTCAGCAATAAAAAGACAAAGACAATGAAAATAGGCAGAATCATTGAAAATGTCAACTGTGTTGTGAATGGAGAACCTGTGGAACAAGTAAAACATTTCAGCTACTTAAGCACAATTTTTAGTGAAGATGGTAAATTCAATATGGAAATAGACAACAGAATCAACAAAGCTGGTATGGTAGAAAGTCAATTGAATAAATTCATATGGAATAAGAGAAAGATTAGTCAGAACACTAAATTAGCTGTATACAAGACAGTGTTCAAACCAGTTTTAACTTATGGATCTGAGATCTGGGTCAGAAGTAAAACACTTGACCAAAGACTAGAGACTGCAGATATGAGAGTCCTGAGAAAGATTAGAGGTGTGAACATATGGCATCAATGGCAATATCATATTAAAAACGAGGATATTAGGAAAGAACTTGACATTGTCAGCATCCAGGAATGTGTTAGCAGAGCTAATCTCAGGTGGTATGGTCACTTAAATAGAATGGGAGAGAAAAGATTAGCAAAACAAGTGTTCTCTGCCAGGTTGGCAGGAAACGACCCAGAGGCAGACCAAGATAGAGGTGGATTGATACGGTACAAAGTGCCTTAGACGATAGAAATATAAGATCTGATAATGTTGGAGTCTTGACAAGTAACAGACTGATTTGGAGGAAAATTGTAGATAGGAAGTTAGTAATGATGTAATTTTTTCATGTAGTACTATCATATCCTGTACACCCTTGAGGGTACATGGCAGGAATTTGATGATGATGAAATTTTTCAAAATGTTTGTCAATTTTGGGTTGGAGGGGGGAGAGGGGCAAGTTTGACACTTACCACAGGCGCTTCATACCCTCGTTGCGGCACTGTCCACAACATCCATTAAACACATAGAATAACAAGAAAACAGACTGATTCCTAACAATCCTTATCCAGCTTCCAGGCATAATCCTGAGTTCTTTCCTGCTTCCCACCTGACATGAGCTAGAAATCTCACTCACTTGTGTCTGCATTGTAAGATCCTCTTTCTGACTTAAGTGGCTCTCTATCAAATGCTACATAATTTCCAGGCATAACCACTTCTTTCACTTTGTGTGACTCGTGTATTGGAAAAAAAAAAAATTACACCATATGGAAATATGATAACATAACAAATGAGAATAGTATGGAGAGAGAGCCAGATGAAAAAGTATACATTGGACAAAAGGGAAATCAGCAGCAAAACATCAAGCTAGCAATATAAGACAGTGTTCAAACCATTATGGATCTAAGAGTTTGGTTTGAAAAACCAAAATTGTTTGTGAAAGATTCGAGACCACAAGTATGAAAGTTCTATCAGGAAAATTAAGAGCAGACAGATGACACCAATGGCTACTAAAGCATAAAGAGATGTAGACATTAGAAAGAAACTTGGCATTATTAACAATCAAGAATGTGACCATATCACCTAATGATGGCTTTCTGTTCATAATGGGAGAGGAAATGTTAGCAAAACAAATGTTAAATGTAGTTAGCAGTACCTAAGAAGACCAAAATACAAGAAAAACATTAATAACAAAAAATTGTCATCATCAGGAAATGATGATGACATATTGTTTCTAGATTAGAAATCTTATATAGAGTAAATTAAGTTTTGAAGATATTAAAAGAAGTTTAGAAAAGAAGTCAATCAAAATTCGAATTCCTTATTTTGCTTCCTTTATTACCAAAAAATTCCTACTTTATGAAAATAAGAGGTACTGTCTCTGCCATGGATTAGGCTAATGTGAGTGTCTACCATAAAATGACAATGAAATTGTGAATATATAAAACAGATTTAATTTTAAAAAAATACATATTGCAAAGTCCAAAAAAATTAACATCTATATCTGCATGAGGAAGAAAGTAATAAAATCATATACGTTATGAAATCGGAAGTTTATTTTTCACTTGGTTAGACTATGATAAATTTACTTTAATCCTTTATCCAAGTGTCAGCAAGCAAAGTTTGCACCTGAAAATATCTTCAGGACTGAGGTAAGGTAGTGTAACACCAGGCAACTCCGAGCAAAGGTGGACCAAGCTCTCATCACTCCTTGTCTCAGTATCTCCCATAATGCAAAGCACATCTCCTTGTGAACATGTATACTGCACTACCTTACCTCAGTCCTGAAGATATTTTCAGGCACAAACTTTGTTTGCTTACACTTGGATAAAGGATTAAACTTGATAACTAATATTTAAGGAATTGACAGCGTATACTAGAAATATAGATTAAATAAACTTTAATATATACCTTCCGATATTTCGGCGAACGTCACGTTGCCATCTTCTTGGGAACTTACTACACAGACACGTGCACACAAGTACTAATAACAGCAAATGAGACTGAAGCTAGGAAGCTAGCGTTTCCTAAAGTCCTGATGGTGCCCCCTGGCGGGCTATATTGGTAGTTCTTGGCCTTTGGGCTGAAGTTCTTCTGATAACAGTTTCCCAAATTTGGGGCAGTTTCATGCATCCAAATTTGTTGAGGTTTGGCATGTTCCTAAGGGCCGAGGCTGATTCCATGAATAGTCTTTCATACTTGAACTTGCTGCGGTGTATTACTGTGGCTTTCTTCCATCTTATTCTGTGGCGAGTATCCAGAGCGTGGTCTGCAAGCCCAGAGTGGCTGTACTGGTAAAATCGGATGTAATCCTTGTGTTCTGAGATTCTGATATTTGCTGTCCTGCCTGTTTGGCCAAAGTAGGACAGTTTACAGCTGCAAGGGACCTGGTATACACCAGGTAGGTCTAGGGGAAGTGGTTGGTCTTTGGTGGAGCGGATAAGGGTTGCCAGTTTTCTATATGGTCTGTAACAGGTGGTCAAGTCGTGTTTTTTTAGGATTTTATTGATTTTTTCCGAGGTGCCTCTGATGTAGGGAATAGTGATAGATTTAGAGTAATCTTTTTTGTGAAGGGGTGGTGGGTTGTGGATAACTGGGTTAAGTATTTTTTGGATTTTTTGGAGGGGGTAGCCGTTGGCTGAGAAAGTGTCATGGATGTGATTTAGTTCAGTGGTTAGGGCTTGATCATTAGAACAGATTATTTTTGCCCTGTTGAATAATGTTTTAATCACTCCATATTGTTGTGAGGGGGGGGGATTGTTGGTGAATGTATCTGCCTGTATGGGTGGGTTTTCTATAAACTGAGAAAACCAAGGTTCCATCAGGTTGGCGGGTGACTAGTGGACTAGTTGGTCTTTGGTGGACGCTCCACCAAAGACCAACCACTTCCCCTAGACCTCCCTGGTGTATATCAGGTCCCTTGCAGCTTTAAACTGTCCTACTTTGGCCAAACAGGCAGGACAGCAAATATCAGAATCTCAGAACACAAGGATTACATCTGATTTTACCAGTACAGCCACTCTGGGCTTGCAGACCACGCTCTGGATACTCGCCACAGAATAAGATGGAAGAAAGCCACAGTAATACACCGCAGCAAGTTCAAGTATGAAAGACTATTCATGGAATCAGCCTCGGCCCTTAGGAACATGCCAAACCTCAACAAATTTGGATGCATGAAACTGCCCCAAATTTGGGAAACTGTTATCAGAAGAACTTCAGCCCAAAGGCCAAGAACTACCAATATAGCCCGCCAGGGGGCACCATCAGGACTTTAGGAAACGCTAGCTTCCTAGCTTCAGTCTCATTTGCTGTTATTAGTACTTGTGTGCACGTGTCTGTGTAGTAAGTTCCCAAGAAGATGGCAACGTGACGTTCGCCGAAATATCGGAAGGTATATATTAAAGTTTATTTAATCTATATTTCTAGTATACGCTGTCAATTCCTTAAATATTAGTTATCATGTTTAACCAGCGTATAAGCCTCTCAACAAGAATAATGATCATCCACGGAGATCTCTTCGCACGCAAGGCCCGCCATTATGGCAAACTGAAGCTGAAATTATCCAGACAACTTAACCGTCTGGCATTCCTAAAACGCTGCCGGGATAATCATGTCATCCCGAACTGTGTCAAATTTAAACACCGCTTCATCTCACAGAAAGCTCTCCGTATTTACAACCGCGCTAGCCAGGCATTACTTCGGGAGCAAATTGCCGCCACACGCGGTTCCCTAGCCGACATAAACAGCGCTATATCAACGCTAAAAAATGTGCTTTCACTTACGCTGAATCACGAGCTTTGGTCGGTACTACATGACGTCTCGTGTACGGCAGCTAAAAAAGAATTTGAACGAGTACAAAGCCGACATATCAACAAGTTTGATAAATTAACAAAGAACTCGCCGCCCAAACTACAAACCAACACTGTTGTTAACCTATCGTCAGCTACCTTAAAGCCAGAAGCACTCCACGCTCTGTCACGTGGTCACAACTTCGCCATTGCTCCTAGGAAATTACCGGCCGAGGAATTAATGATTCAAATTGAACGCGGGATTCGCCAACTGCCTAACCACATCGCCAACGATATCAGATTGGATGTAGCCTGTGTTCTCAACAAAGCAAAACCTCCAAAATCCAACATATCCAGTAGTGAATACAAGGCACTACAAGAATTGAAAAGAAACAAAAATATAGTGATCACCAAAGCGGATAAGGGAAATGCCACTGTGGTACTTAATCTTAAAGATTACACAGGTAAGCTCAAGGCTTTATTATTAGATCGTTCCACTTACCTCCCCATTAATTACAATCCCACCAACTCACAAATTAGAAAACTCCATAGGCTCCTTAAGAAGGTCACTTCTTGGCCTGAGGAGATTACCAACAGACTAAAACCCTATAACTCTAGACCCCCCCGCATATATGGGCTCCCAAAAATACACAAAGAAAATGTGCCATTACGTCCCATAGTGGATGGCATTGATTCCCCCACTTACAAACTAGCCAAGCATTTAGCCAAAGCGCTCTCACACTATACTGGCAATACACCATCACACATAAAAAACTCAGCCCACTTCAAAGCCAGTATAGAAAACCTTACACTCCAACATAATGACATAATGGTCAGTTTTGATGTCTCCTCCCTATTCACGAATGTCCCCCTCAAAGAAACCTTAGAGCTAATCCAAGCTAAATTTCCTCCCGATATCTCAGCCCTATTTCAGTTTACAATGAACTCAGGCTATTTCGTTTGGCAGGAAAAATTCTACAAACAGATAGAGGGGACAGCCATGGGTTCACCACTTTCCCCCACCCTTGGCCAACTTCTTCATGGAGATGTTTGAAGAGAAAGCCTTAAACTCAGCCCCACAAAAACCTACCATATGGCTTCGCTACGTTGATGATGTTTTCGCTATTTGGCCACATGGCCCGGATTCACTCCTCTCCTTCCTAACACACTTGTACAACCAACACCCTAGAATCAAATTCACCCTGGAAAAAGAGGAAAACAATAATCTCCCCTTCCTAGACACATTAGTCACCCGCCAACCTGATGGAACCTTGGTTTTCTCAGTTTATAGAAAACCCACCCATACAGGCAGATACATTCACCAACAATCCTCCCCCCCTCACAACAATATGGAGTGATTAAAACATTATTCAACAGGGCAAAAATAATCTGTTCTAATGATCAAGCCCTAACCACTGAACTAAATCACATCCGTGATACTTTCTCAGCCAACGGCTACCCCCTCCAAAAAATCCAAAAAATACTTAACCCAGTTATCCACAACCCATCACCCCCCTCCCCTTCACAAAAAAGATTACTCTAAATCTATCACTATTCCCTACATCAGAGGCACCTTGGAAAAAATCAATAAAATCCTAAAAAAACACGACTTGACCACCTGTTACAGACCACATAGAAAACTGGCAACCCTTATCCGCTCCACCAAAGACCAACCACTTCCCCTAGACCTACCTGGTGTATACCAGGTCCCTTGCAGCTGTAAACTGTCCTACTTTGGCCAAACAGGCAGGACAGCAAATATCAGAATCTCAGAACACAAGGATTACATCCGATTTTACCAGTACAGCCACTCTGGGCTTGCAGACCACGCTCTGGATACTCGCCACAGAATAAGATGGAAGAAAGCCACAGTAATACACCGCAGCAAGTTCAAGTATGAAAGACTATTCATGGAATCAGCCTCGGCCCTTAGGAACATGCCAAACCTCAACAAATTTGGATGCATGAAACTGCCCCAAATTTGGGAAACTGTTATCAGAAGAACTTCAGCCCAAAGGCCAAGAACTACCAATATAGCCTGCCAGGGGGCACCATCAGGACTTTAGGAAATGCTAGCTTCCTAGCTTCAGTCTCATTTGCTGTTATTAGTACTTATGTGCACGTGTCTGTGTAGTAAGTTCCCAAGAAGATGGCAACGTGACGTTCGCCGAAATATCGGAAGGTATACATTAAAGTTTATTTAATCTATATTTCTAGTATACGCTGTCAATTCCTTAAATATTAGTTATCATGTTTAACCAGCGTATAAGCCTCTCAACAAGAAAAAAGGATTAAACTAAATTTATTATAGTCTAACCAAGTGAAAAATAACCTTCCAACATCTTTCACTAAATCCAGAGTAATTCAATAATAAGGTGGTAGACCTGTTGGCAACTCCTATAGGTAAATATGACCTCTCCTATTGCTTCTGCCTTAGTATCTCCACGTTTGGGTCTGCCTCCCGCTGACGAGACCTCAATAAAGGTTGAAACCGGTCTGGGTAGCGACCCTTCCGTTAATGCATAGCAGTATACATGTCTGCAAGGAGATGTGCTTTGCATTATGGGAGATACTGAGACAAGGAGTGATGAGAGCTTGGTCCACCTTTGCTTGGAGTTGCCTGATGTTGCACTACCTTACCTCAGTCCTGAAGATATTTTCTGGTGCAAACTTTGTTTGCTTACACTTGGATAAAGGATTAAACTAAATTTATTAAAGTTATGAAATCAAAAATTTGTTTGTGTGGTGCATAATGTAAACAAATGGGTAATCTACTTACTAGCAAAACTGTTTTATAAATAATTTTTGTACATATTTCACAAAATCATGATCTTAAAATTACATTTTCACACAGTCTAATCACTGTTCTAATGGAATTGTTAATATCTGATAAATATTTCTCTTGCTGTATGAGAAACTTCATTACAAAGTTCTAAAATTTCCTTCTACAACTGTCATTTCAGTTACCTTGCAAACATTACAGCTACAGTCAACCCTCCTATAACGCGGTACTCTTATAACACGGTTTCCATATAACGCAGAGCCAAAATTGCAACAGCCCTCCTATAAAGTGGTACTCTTATAACGCGGTTTCCGTTCAACAATGTTCCATCAACTTAATTGATTTAAGAAGATTCTCTATAGCATGAATTTATCTATGTGTTAAATTTTTACAGTTGAAATTAATGGGGAATTCCCTTCTTTTTGGTGAAGGTACATCACCATTTTCCAATTTCAGTTATCAGGGAATTCCCCTATAAGCGAAGAAACGATGCGAGATTGTTTACAGTGCTCTGTTTTAATGTTTAAAATAGACTGTATGATTGGCTGTTGCGTATTTGCGTGAATTTTTTTATCCAATAGCGCTGCTGAACTTTCGCTGTTGCAACCACCTACTTTTTCATCAATTTTAAGTGCAACTTAGTAGGAAACTGTCTGTAAATCCGTGCAGACGTACATATCACGATTAGTGTTCAATAAAGTGCCTTTTGCTCGCTTAATTTGTGTTATCGTAATTGGACAACATTACACAATACTGTAGGTAATATTTTTTATTTGTTGTAATATAATAATAATAAAATAATTGTTAACCCCAGGTTTGCATAATGTCAGACACAAAAGAAACAAGAAAACAGTTAAAAAGAAAGTTTATATCTCTTGAGGACAAAATCCAAATTTTAAATCGTTTAAAGGGTGGTTCCCATATAACGTGGTACGAATCAATCTGATTCATACTAATTCTGAGTTTCTTATAGCGCGGTTTCCATATAATGCGGCACGAATTAACCTGGTTTGGACGTTAAATCCGAGTTTCTTATAACACAGTTTCCATATAACGCGGTACGAATTAATTGCGTTATAGGAGGGTTGACTGTATATAACTTTTAAAACATCTTTCTTTCTGAAAGACTAGTGGAACTTTTTCTAACTGGTTCCAAAAATCCTTACATATCTCTACATAACTCTCTCTCTTAAGCTGTTTACTAGTTACCATGTTCTTTTCACTCGTACATAACATTTCCAGTTCCACTTAAGTCATGAAGTGAGAGAAACTGCCACTGACACATGGTGCTTTGCTTGAAATTGGTAAAATTTCACACTTTCAGTAAACTAAGCAAGTCTTTTCAACTTATGTATTTTAATTATAATGAACAATTATATATAAAAAATTTACAATTAATTTTGTAAATTTATTGTGCTTTTCTTACAATATTTTGCATTAACAATAATAATGCAAAGTGAACTGTAGACCATCAGTATATGCATACAGATGTTCTACAACATTTTTATTTAATTAAAAAACAAAAATTCAAATTTACATTTATTCAATTAAATAAAAATACTGCAGAACATATGTATGCATATACTGATGATCTACAGCTCATCTTTTTTGTGATTTTTGTCAGATCAAGAATGGAATAGAGGCATATCCCAGTCATAAGACATGTAGATTCCAGACCACTGTCATATAGTGAATCACTAGGTTTAAGCAGTCATATGTGTGTGTAAACGATGAAAAGAAAGTATTCATTTACATCAGATACACAAATTCAAAATTTAGAATGAATTTTGCAAATGAAGAATTTATTCTTCATTTGCAAAATGAAGGAACAAGCTAACAAGTTTGGTCACATCAGTCTACATTATTAAAAGTTTTTCCATTTCAGCAATAAGATTGTTACGTGGCATAGATAACTGCTGTATTTACTAGTGTAGTACTTTTCGCTTCACTAAAAACTATCTTTGTTTGTAATAACTGTCACAATAGTTGTGAGAGGTAAGTTTACCTGCAGCCTATCTCAGTTAATCATTTTAATCTTAGCATGTAATGTAATAGGTTTTGAGTCTTCCTTTTTTTTCAATGGAAGCAATAGCACCCTTGCTTTTATCTGCCATTTTTAACAATAAAATAACATTCTAGTTATAAACAGTTCATAATTCAGAGTGAAACACCAAAACACAGAGATGTAGCAAGCAATGCCATCATAAACAAACAGTTCAAGAAAAGTGCACATCAGCTGATTCATGGATGTATCATGTCACAAAAGCAGTCATATGAGAGAATACAGCATAAATAATGGGCTGGGTCATAACTGAAAACCATCACATGAGTGAATGCAGCATCATACAAACGGATACTGGTTATAATTGAAAATCGTAGTATAAGCAGATCGTCATCATTAAGTGAAGCCAAGGTATTACTGTATCTGCCTAATTTAGAAACAAACATCTTCTGAAATAATTTTCCAGATTTTATTTTGTTAACTCCTCTTCTGCAATTAATGGCATCAGTACTGTACACATTGAATAGTTTCTAATGAATTTCTCAATGAGCTGATGCTACTGGAAAATCACTGACAATTTGTCCACCTATGGACATCACTTAAGATAGCTATTTTTAAAAATGTGTACTAAATCCAAATTCGATATTTATTTTATAGAAGGAACATTCATATATTTTTCAATAAAAAAACTGCAAACACCACATTTAACACAGAAGGAACTGGACAAATGGAACAGCATGACATAGAACTATGGGTTAAATATTAATAGCAAAAAGATAGAAAGCCCATAGTTTTAAATCATTAAGAAAATGTATAAGTTAACTGTGCTAGACTCATAGGCAGATCTTGAAGAGCAAATGAAACCTACAAATATTCAGAAAGTCTGCTTCTAGTCATGGGAGTTTAGATCAGGAGATATCAAGGAGGATTCAACATCTAGGATTCTCGTTCCCATTAAGAAGCGCAGTTAATTAGAAATGTTAAGTGATGGTTTACCTAATATGAGTGCAAACTTTGTTTGAAAATAAACATATCTTATTTTGTTGGGATTTCTTTTATGATATAATTTCATCTCTTATATACTAATTAAATATAAATCTAAGGCATGTAGTGTTGCTTTCAAAATAGAACACAGATGAGATTAATATACATACTCACACAAACAATTTTTTTATCTGAAGTTCCTGCCACAAAAAGGTGTTGTCGATCTTCATCAGGATTAAATTTGACACAGTATGCAATCTTGCGATTTGTAAATCTAGATATACATTCGCCTAAAGAAAAAGTTAAGAACTTAGTATTAAAATATTAAAAACATTCCTTAAAAAAAAAAAAAGGTTTATCAACTAAAACAAAGAAAGCAAATTCAAAGAGCTTCAACACATAAATAAACACTTTCCATTTGTGAAAATGGAAGTGAAAATGAAAATAAACTTATTCAGCTCCTTCAAGGATCCACTTCCTCCACTGATCCACCCTGGAGTTTACCATATTCAGTGTACTTTGCCTTATATAGGTGAAACTGGATGCACTATTCCTATCAGAAAAAAAAAAAGGAAGATAAATGACACGTTAAATTTAAACTATGGTAAATCTGGCCTTTCTCATCATCCTGAATACTCTACACAGAACTGACTGAAAAGGCACACCTGTTCATTACATCACCAAAACATGGTATGAATGCAAATTTAAAGAGTCCTATGAAATTCTTATCAACCACCCTAATCTTAACAATGATGGTTTAAAAATCCCAGGAATGTGGATGGCCCATATTCTACCCACATAACCTTTTGTTTTAAAAATTCATTTTAAATCAATTATTTAACACTGATGTTAAATTATTGATTAGGCCACCACTATTGCTGTATTAAAAGTATCAATATGAATTTGGTCTGTGATGATGTTACAAATAGGATATAGCTTTGATGCAGGTTTTTTTTTTTCTCCACTAGAGGTTAGACTAGTAGAAGAATGGTTGATCAAATTATTGTCACTGTCACTTTGGCATACTGTTAGAAATATAATATAGCTTGTCTGTGTGTGTGTGTATATATATACAGGGTGTTCGGGATAAATTTGACATATTTATAATTAATTATATTTTTCCGTAAGTTACATGTATTAACACACACTTCTCTTCATTTAAAAGTTTGGACCCTTCTTCATTCATATACAAGATGTCAGAAAGGATGGATAGCTGGAACCCACCTGAATCATAGAAGAGAATAACTTGTATCATGATGATTCGTGCCCGCCATCAAAATAAGGATATTACGACTGCTGCCCAATGCTCCCTGAATACAGTAAAAACAATCAGGCATGAACTAGAGACCTGCAATGGTGACTACGAGGATGTAGCAAGAAGAAAGATCCCTAGCAGACGATCTGATTGCGTTCGTACAGCAGAATTCCTCGCAAATCTGCAGGAACAGGTGTTGAAGAACCCTGGCATTGGAATTCGGGCTTTGTTCGTGGAGTTGCTAACTGTAGTCAAGCCCTGGATAACAAGGGTAGCCAATGGTAGGCCGTATGTATGGCAGCAGGATTCGGCCCCTTGCCACACCTCTGGGAAAAGTCAAAAATGGTTGTCTGAAAATTTCTACGACTTCACCAGTCCAAATGTTTGGCCTCCAAACTCCCCAGACCTTAACCCCATGGATTATTTTGTATGGGGCGCAGTTGAAAAAGACACCAATCGCACTTCCAGTAATACAAAAGCCCAGTTAATGGATAAAATTAAAACAGTTTTTGCGGCCCTTCCCAGGGAGACTGTAGCATCAGCTTGTTCGAGGTTCCGAAGCAGAAATGAAGCTGTGATCGATGCTAATGGTGGTTATTTTGAGTAAATCTTGTTGATAGTATTGTAATTAACTCTGCCTGTAATGTTGTTTTGTCAATTCATTAAATTTAATAGATACAAAGAAGATTTTCTTTTTCCTTACGAAACTGTCAAATTTATCCCGAACACCCTGTATATATATATATTTTTTTTTTATTTTTTTTTTCAGAATTCATTTTTACTCGGTTGGAATATTATGAAAAAGCTTTAATGACTGATACCGAGAGAAAAAAAGATGACATGATATATTTGAAAAGATACTACTAGTTTACTAGTTTTTTTGAATAGATCAACATCTTCAGGTATCACAATCAAAGAAATATAAAGAATTACAGACTTAAAATTGTAATAACAGAACAAGTACAAAAAAGACAGTAGCGTGTTTAAAAACAAAAAGCGAGCTTGAGTTCCAAACAAACATATACTACGCACTGTCGCTAGTGCACCAATACTGAACAGAGGCAACGTGTGTGTCAGAGAATTGAAACTTAGGCTGTTATTGATATGAGAAGAATCTAGAGAAATTTCTCTAGATTCGACAATCTTTCTCTCGAGTTCATCATTTGAGTTCACTTGACTCAAACTTCTAACATCCATATGTGCTATGATGAACTTGAGAGAAAGATTGTCGAATCTAGAGAAATTTCTCTAGATTCTTCTCATATCAATAACAGACTAAGTTTCAATCTCTCTGACGCACACATTGCGTCTGTTCAGTATTGGTGCACTCGCGACAGCACGTAGTATACATTTGTTTGGAACTCAAGCTCGTTTTTTTGTTTCCAAACACGCTACTGTCTTTTTTGTGCTTGTTCTGTTATTACAATTTTAAGTCTCTGTAATTCTTTATATATTTCTTTGATTGTGATACCTGAAGATGTTGATCTATTCAATGAAACTAGTAAACTAGTTTCGTTGAATAGATCAACCATGTCATCTTTTTTTCTCTCGGTATCAGTCATTAAAGCTTTTTCATATATACCCACCTTTACAATGAGTTGCCCTGGTGTTGCACCACCTTTAGACTTGAACTATGTTCAGGTGCAAACTTAACTGTTTGCTTACTTGGGATTAGGAGTAAAATAACCAAGTGTATAAAATTACTTGGTAACCCTAATATATATATATATGTGTGTGTGTGTGCATACTCCAGATGACCTTAATATGAAGGATGAAATGTTGAGAATTAAATTATTATTAACACGGTTGTAGTCCCCATAATTTCATAGAAATTAAAGTTTACACGTGATCACAACTAGGCTACTTGGATATAGAGGCTAGTGACTTCACATTCATTTCCGTAGTTCACTTGGTTATAAAGTAAACTACACCAGGAAAGAAATCATGTTCTGATTTTAATCATTTACCCAAGCAGAGCAAACAAAGTTTGTGTGAAGTATCTTCACAACTAGGCTACTTGTATATAGAGGTTACAAACTTCACATTAAACTGCCTCAGCATTTTGTAATGCACAGTAAACTTACCTTTCAGATTTGTATACGGCCAAGCATTATGGAAAGCAGTAGTAACCCTTCTTTACCCACTTGGGTAAAGGACTAAAAGAAAAATATAAATTTCTTGTCTACTTTAAAGCATTTCATAATATACAATGATTTAATTTTATAACATGCTTTCACATTTCAGAAAACAAATTAATTAGCAATAATAAACTTATCTGACATTTATATTTGCTGTGTTAATTTTGACTTTTAAAAAATCAAAATTTAATTAAACAAAAAAAAGATTATGTACTCTCTCTCTCCCACCCACATTCCTTTCTTTACATAAAAAAATTACTAGAATTTCAAAATATGTGATAAAGAAATCCTAATTTCTCTCTTTATCCTATCACACACACTTCTTGTAAGAAGGAACAGGAAAGGGAAATATACATCTTATTTTTCACATAAAATTGCTACCTGAACTTCTCAAGAATCTTCTGCTATATTTCTGACACTTGCTTTGCATTTTTTTTTGTTTGTTTTTAACACAGACAAATCTGGGATCTCAAATTCTGTTATGATTCAGAAATACTAATGTTCTTAATTTCTGCCTTACTTTTACAAGTTTCATTTGATATGTGCAAAGTATAGACGGAGAGTTGTAGAGTAGGTACCCTCCCTAGCTAGTCTGGTTGGCCGAGAGGTTAGCGTATCTGCTCTCCAGCCAAAAGGCTGGAGCCAAAAGTCATGCCCACGGCGGGTTTCGAATCCTGCCGTGGGCATGGTTGTTTGTGATTGTCTGTGGAAATACTAGTGGTGGTAGTGGGCGGTAGATGGCATTGGTGTAGTTGGTGGATTGAGTGGTTGAGACAGAGAGATGTAGAGCAGGTATCCTCCCTCAATGAGTTTTTGGACTCCCTGGAGGTGTCACGTAAATAATATATTTCCAATGTACATGTATACTTCTTATGGCCTGTAGATAAAACAAAAAATACTTTTCCTTGAATGCCAACTTTTATTCACAGTAGACAACCACTTATTATTATTATTAAGAGAGAGATCTTAAAGGAGTTAGAGACTCATCGAGGGAGGCCAAATACTACCCAAACCAACTGTCATACCTGTTCTTAAATTCATTCATACTACTTGTACACAACATCCAATGGCAAACTATTCCAATCACACATCACTCTGAGATATGAGAGAAAAATCCAACTCTCAACCCCTTCTTAATGATAATTTATTCTCAACTTCTAGACACGTCCTCTTGTTTCCATCTATTAATATTATTAGTAGTAGTATTATTATTATTGTTCCGGGCAACTCCAAGGAGTCGACAGACTCATCGAGGGAGGCCCTAACATCATGTCAAGAACAACTATTCGACATTGACACAGTATCTATCATACCTTGCCTTGAACTCATTCACAGTCACAGCACCCACAACAGACTCTGGAAGCTTATTCCACTCATTTACCACTCTCCAAGTAAATAACCTAGCTCTAACTCCCTTGTCAACCACGCTCTTGCCCAGCTTCCATGCATGGCCCCTAGTCCTCCCACCACCAGTCATATTTTCAAAAAATATCTTCTGGATCAATCTTATAGAAACCCTTCAATAATTTGAATGTCTCAATCATATCACCCCTCCTTCGCCTATCGTCCAATCTCTGCAACCCACAAATCTTCAACCTATTCTCATAAGGTTCATTCCACAGACCTTCCTATCATCTTGGTCACTCGTTTCTGGATCCTCTCCACTTCCTCCCCGTCACGAAGAAACCCTGGTGCCCATAACTGGGCACAGTAGTCCAGATGGGGTCTTATCAAGGCTCGATACAGAGGAACAACAACTTGTCTCTGCATGTAAAAGTATTTTTCAGAAGCCAAGTGATTTGATGAGCTGATTTAGTCACTTTTGCAATGTGCCCCCTAAACTTCAATTCCCTATCCACCAACACTCCCAAATCCCTGGCCTCATCAATCTCCTGGAGTACGGTTCCACCAATGCGATATACTGCTGCTATTCTTTTCACCTCAAAGTGCATAACCTTACACTTTGCCACATTAAATTGACATCCATTTTTCTTAGCCCAGTCCTCCAAACTATCCACATCCTGTAAAATTTTGACATCTTGTGCACTCACAATTGCTCTACTCAACTTTGCATCATCAGCAAACAAAAATTTCCTCTAGCTGGTGACTAGATTTGAACCACCAAATCCTTTCTTCGTGCGGTCCAGCACCGTAGAGAGCAAACGCCACTTCTACTGAGCTAAATTAATTAATATCCTTTATGGCCCTTTCAGAAGTTTGTAAGTCTCAACAAATCATCATTTTTCCTGTTTACTAGTGTCTACAGATTCTCAATCTGTCTTCATAATTAGTATTCCACAATCCTGATATCATTTTTAACACTCTCCTTTGCTCTCTCTCTCTCTCCCTAATCTTCATCCCATGTGAGAACTGGATAGAAGTCAGTGTTTAAGGCACTAGCCATAGAAGGTTTTGAAGTTTCAGTCATCTGAGCACTATAAACTTTTGTGAATGACAGGAAGAATGGAGTTATTGTCATGAGCAAAGCTATGAATAGGACTAGATGCTACTGATGAAAGATCATTGATCTTTCTTTTTTTTTTTTTTTTCCACTTATCCTGAAGATGACAAATGTGTGTAAAGAAAGTGAGCTTTCTAGCAAAGATGAGTCCCAGAAAGTTAACTTCCAGAACTACGGGGATACTAACCTTTCCCATTCTTAAATCAGGATCAGGGTGAAGAGTGTGTTTTCGACACAAGTGTACACAGATAGTTTTTTCAGCAGATAACCTGCACCCATGACAATGAGACCATGAAAAGACATAATTGATTGCTTGTTGAAGTTGTCTTTCAATGACCTGCATATTACAGGAGTGACAGTAAATTGTGAAGTCATTGACATAAAGACAGTTGCATACTGTGAGGGGAAGCTGTTCAGTAACTGAGTTCACTTTAATAGCAAAGAGGGTAACACTTAAGACAGAGCATTGCGGAACCTCCTCTTCTTGATGATATGGTCAGACTTGGAACACGCATCTGGATAGAAAGTTTTAAATCATAACAGGAAAGTATCCGCCACCCCGCCAATATTAAACAGGTCCTTTAATATACCATATCTCCAGGGTATGTCATAGCCTTTTTCCATGTCAAAGAACACTGAAACCACATGTTCTCATTTCAGAAAAGCATCTCTTACACATGTTCATAAATGGACCAAATGGTTCAAAGTTGGTGTCTATGAAAGCCACACTGTGTGTTGGAATAAAGTTTGTTGCCTTCTAAGTACCAGGGAAGCTTTACATATACCATTTTTTTTTCAAGGTCTTGCAAAGACAGCTAGTCAAAGCAATGGGATGATAATTGTTAGCTTGGGCTAGATTTTTGCATGGCTTTGGGATATCAATGACAATCGACTAATGCCAAAAGTCTGGAAACTCTTCCTCTGTAAATATTCTGTTGTATAGTAAGAGAAGGAGATCCACAGAAGATGATGGGAGATGTTTTATCATCTCATAATGGATGTCATCAGGGCTGATTCTGCTGGGATGAGAGAGCAAAAGGACTCTTGAGTTCCTTTTCAACAAATGGCTGATTGCATGGCTATATGCCCTTGGTATAGTCCGACCACAGAATGGAGAACTCTTGTTGGAAGACTGCCATGAAGAGTTAATTCATATTGAAGGGAAGAAAGAAATAAGGTGATGAACGAATTGGTCAACAACACGCGAAATCACATGCTTTATAGGTAAAATTTTCCAACTGTTATCCAAGCAAAATAGTTACCACTTTAAAAATTACAATGATCATAAAAGAGAAGTTAATTTTCCAATGTGAATGTGTAATAATAAACAACTCATCCCACAATATGGATTGATTATCCTATTATTGGAATGGATTCTCCTTCTGTTGACATGTGCAGAAGTGTCAAAGGTCTCGTATCTGTGGGCATACTATCTTCTTCTTCAACCTTCTGGTTCTGTCCACTGCTGGAAGAAGGTCTCCCCCATGATTGATTCTCCTTCTGTTGACATGTGCAGAAGTGTCAAAGGTCTCGTATCTGTGGGCATACTATCTTCTTCTTCTTCAACCTTCTGGTTCTGTCCACTGCTGAACGAAGGTCTCCCCCATGATTTTCCAGACCACTCGGTTTTCTGCTTCTTCCATCCATCTCACCCCTGTAATTTGTTCCAGTTCATCTCTCCACCTTCTTCTCGGTCTTCCTCTTTGTCTTGCTCCATCCATTGGTCTCCACTCTGTTGTTTTTCTAGTCCATCTCCCGTCACTGCATCTGCGTCAGGCGTACTATACAGAAGCTTAATCGTTGTTTCTCTTGCTGCTCTTTCAATATTAAAAAAATTCAGGAGGATATGAAGTTGTTGCTGAAATTCTGGCAAAGTTTTCATCCAAAGTGTCTGCAATAGCTTTGGCCTCAGCAATAATATAGATAACTGGTGTGCTTTGTATCTACCTTTCATCTTCCAGATTTTATCCCAGACAGTTTCTGCACTGGTTGTTTGATTAATTGTTGATGTAAATGGAATCCAGGATTGTTTTTTTTTTGGCTGTGATATCTCACATGATGTGCTTTGGCCCGAGCACGTTTAAATGCTATGAGTTTGTTGTGGTAGTGTATCTATGAAATATACCCCATACCCTATCTTGATCTTTTTTGGCTGCTTGTCACTCTGGGTTCCATCAAGGCTTTGGACAGAGTAGAAATTGGGACTGTTTTTGGAACTGCTGCTGTTGCTGCATGGACAATACAATCTGTTACATGCTTTACTGCTTCATTAATAGGTGGTTGGCTGACTGCCTTGGTATTAAATTTAAAAAGATGGGAAAACGTATTCCAGTATTCCAGGTCCATTTTCCACATAGGCATGTGGGTAGGAGGATAGTATTCCTGTGAAGACATATTACTGATAAGAGAAAAATATGATCCCTTCCATATATGTTTTCATCTACAGCCCATGCAAGCAGTGGAAGATGGAATAGGAGCATAATGTAAGATCGACTGGAATAAGATTGGGTAGGCAAGTAGAAGAATGTATTTGCTCTGTTATTAAGGGAGAGGTCATGGTTGTTGAGCATTCACTCAATAATATGACTTTGTCTATTCATGTTAGCACTACACCACAGAGTGTTATATCCATTAAAGTCACCCATTAGGAGTATGAGCTGAGGAAATTGCATTATGAGATTATCGAGTTCCATTTCATTTAGTTCAGAACCTGGGGATAAATATACAAGGATGTGCTGAAAAGTTGTGATATTCACCATGAAGGAAATAAGATAGAACCATGTAACTTACATATTATTCTATGTATTCCCCATAAGGTGTTATACACTCATTACAATACTGCTGCATCATTCGCAATCCTCTCAGACAAGTCTTTCCCTTGTTGCACAAATCAGTTCTCAGCTGCAGATATGACTTCATAATATGTGGTAAATTTTGTTCCTTTCAAATGTTTCTTTAAATATAGGATATGATAGTCAGATGGAGCCAGGTTTGGCAAATAGGGTGGGTGAGGCAGACAATAAAAGCCCAAGTTGTGTATTGTCCGTTGGGCTTCATGAGCAGTGTGGGCAGGTGCGTTGTCCTGCAAAAGCAACATGCCTCTTTATGGCATTTTTCCTTTAGTATCTCCTTCAATTCCTTCAGAGCTGTAGAATACTGCTACTATAACAGTTTCAAATTTTTTTGAGGTACTTTGTAAGGATTACACCACCCATATCCCAAGAAACAACAGCAAGAACCTTAGTACTTACTTTTGGGTTCGGAATTTCTTTAGCCGTGGAAAATCTTTGTGTCTCCACTCCATTGACTGTTGTTTGGTCTCTGAGTCATAGTGATGAAGCCTCAACAGTCACAGTACAAGCCAAAAAATTTATACTTGATTTCTCAAAATCCCTTGAGTCATTTTGAAACTCTTTTGATCAGCATTCAAACATTTGGTGACCCACTTTGCTGAGATCTTCTGAATGTCCAAATGATTGTGGATAATGATCCCAACTTATTCCTTGGATATCCTCAGAGTCTTTGCAATGTTTTTGGCTGGTATTCATCTATCATCAAGGATCATGGCATGCACTGCATTGATGTTTTCAGATGTGATTGCTGTGGAAGGACTTCCTGACCTGGAAGGTCTGGAAGTCCTTCCACAGACATCCTGAGACAACAGATGCCCCCCCCAGGGGGGGGGGCATCTGTTGTCTCAGGATGCCCAGTTTTAAACTTTGCCACACATCACATCTGGCAAACTGTTGGATATGCCGGTGCACAGTCCACTAAAGTCTCATACAAAGTTATGGACTTTTCTTGCAGCATGAAAAACTTGATGATGGTCCACACCTCTGTCTTTGAATTTCTTCAAAACCTCTAACATCTCTTCTTATAAGTTTCAGTAAGGAAATACCGTGAGTAGACATATTACTTACTATTATAATAACAGAATTAACTCATGTAAAATATTCTTTATTAGTAGAATTTTCGCCTGAGTATCACAGGCATCGTCAGTTCAGTACAAGTACAAAGGCTAGATAAACAATAACTGTTGAAAGTTTATTTATCACTTGGTTAGACTATAATAAATTTAGTTTAATCCTTTATCCAAGTGTGAGCAAACACAGTTTGCACCTGAAAGTATCTTCAGGACTGGGGTAAGGTGGTACAACACCAGGCAACTCGTTGCAAAGGTGGAGCAAGCTAACATCGGTCCTGTCTCAGTATCTCCCATAATGCAAAACACATCTCCTTGCGGATATGTATAATGTTATGCATTAAGGGAAGGGCCACTACCCAGACTAGTTTCGACTTTTATTGAGGTCTCTTCAGTGGGAGCCAGGCTCAAGTGGAGATACCAGGCAGAAGCATTAGCAAGGTCATCTCTACCTATAGGAGTTGCCAAACAGTGCGCCACCTTTTTATTAAATTACTCTGATTTAGAGAAAGATGTTGAAAGTGTATTTTTCACTTGGTTAGACTATAATAAATTTAGTTTAATCCTTTATCCAAGTGTGAGCAAACAAAGTTTGCGCCTGAAAGTATCTTCAGGACTGGGGTAAAGTGGTACAACACCGAAGAGACCTCGATAAAGGTCGAAACTAGTCTGGGTAGTAGCCCTTCCCTTAATGCATAACATTATACATATCTGCAAGGAGATGTGTTTTGCATTATGGAGATACTGAGACAGGAGTGATGTTAGCTTGCTCCACCTTTGCAACGAGTTGCCCGGTGTTGTACCACCTTACCACCTTTGAATTCTCTCAAAAATAAATGCACTTCATCCAAGGATCCAGTTCACCCTAGAAGTAGACGTAAATAAGCAGTTAGCCTTTCTAGACCTCTTAATTCTTTGCCAACCAGATGGTAACCTTACAATTCACAGTCTATAGGAAGGAGACTCATACAGGCCAGTATATCCATGCTGAATCACATCATCATCCCAGTAAAAAGGCAGGTACTATAAAAACACTGGTTCATAGAACCCACTCCTTTTGTTCTTCAGAAGAACTATTACAAAAAGAATTACAATATATTAATTCCTCCTTCTTATCCAATGGTTATAAGAATTCCTTCATAAAAAGAGCTTTAAGTAGTCGTGCTTCAGCATCCTCTTCAAATACAAAAGAAACAAAGCATATACCTATCCCCTATGTGCAAGGCGTTAGCAAATGCATAGCTAAAGTGTTAAAACCACTAAATATTTGTGTTGCCTTTCGACCCATCAGAAAAAATCTCTACATTCCTCATGTCTCTAAAGGACAAGCTCCCACATCTCAGCTATCCAGGCATCTACCAGATTCCCTGCTCTTGTGTGTTATCATATTTCGGACAAACAGGAAGATCTGCTCTGATCCGGTTAGAAGAACACAAGTCGTATATTCAGTACTTTGAACCTGAACAGTCTGGACTTGCAAAGCACGCCATCAACACTAGACATAGAATTCATTGGAAAAAGACAAAAGTCATTCACAAAAATCAGTTCCTCATGGAACGGCTTTACAAAGAAACATGTGAAACATTACTTCACTCCCCTAACCTAAACAGATCCGATGGTTTACGTCTTTCCCCCTCGTGGGAGATAGTATTCTATAAATCAGCAAATCTCGCCTAACTTTTGTAATTGTATACACATATATATAAAAAATTTTATTTATTTTATTTTTTGGAAATAAATTTAGGAAATTTAACCTTAGCTACTTAGGTGGTGCAGTATTAAGCTGAACATAATGGAATAGAGTATGGTTGTCCATGAGAATACCTACTCCACTGTGTGCAAGAAATTTCCAGTTCTCTCCTTGCACACAAGAGTGATATTCCTGATGGTAGGATCCTCAGTGGGTTTTAAATAAGTTTTCTGCAGACAGAAACAAAAAGGTTTGCGTTTCTGCAGCAGGTGCTTGATATCATCGATATATAGACTGACAAAACCCACGACAGTTCCATTGTAAAAATTTTCCTATTTGTCTGGTTTCCAAGAGGTTGCAAACTTGCCCTTATCAGGTTTATATTTCTCATTAGATTTTGAGAAGCATGGATGACCAGTGTCCATCTTTTCCTCTGGAAAAATGTTCAATACATCATTGGATGTGTCAGTTTGGTTGATAGTAGAAGTGTCAGGATCACTTGGTAAGTTCAAGTTGCTTTCAATGGATACTGAAATATCCATTTTTTCTGTGGAAAAGTGTCTGGTGGTTTGTCTTATAAGTGATAATCTCACCATAATTTTTTTCACAAGCAGGTTCTCATTGAATGGAATCATTTTTGAAGGAGGGAAGTGTACATCTTGCAATTGACACACTCAACAGAGAAACAATCATGATCTGATCATAAAGTTCAGATATGATGGAATAGATATGCAAGTCTGAGTTGCTGTTGGCATTTTCTTTACTGTTACCATCTCAGCATAAGAGAATCTCAAAGCAACTGTGGTGGTATCTAACTTTATTCTTGCATCCTGATGTGTTCTGTTCTGTTCTTATTTTTTGTATTTCTTTCTCATCTTTTCAACTTCTGACATGCATGGAAGTATGCTGGGTGATCTCCCTGACAGTTTACACATTTAGCTTTCTTGGCACAGCAAGACTGGTTATCATGCTCTTTACTGTCATATCAGGCATAGGTGGCAGAGTCACAAAAGGAAGTTTGGGCATGTCAGTATTTCTGGCATTTGAAACATCTTAGTGTACACTCAAACAGGACACTGACATATCCTGCTTTAACAGATGTTGGATGCTTAGGAATATCAAATTAATGATGATATTTTTGGTTGGAACCAGGTGACCATCCCTATGGATCACGATACACCTCATACCTTGATGTTGTTCTGAGTAGTTTTTCAGAAAGTTGTTGACACGATGTTCCTACAAGGACACTGCCAGAACGTAGTTTCTTTACTGTTTTGCAAGACCCTGCCAACCCTTCTATACCTTTTTGAATGAAGAAGGGTGACATTTTCCCTATTGGATTTTCACCTGTAGTATGCATGATTAGAAAAACTGGTGCATTTATAGTATCACATCTTTTGTTTCTTGCTCCTTTTGTCAAAATGCATATCAATGGTATCGATTCTTGGTTGAGGACACCCCCCCCCCCCGAAATGACTGAGGATGAAAATTTCATGCTAGAATGGTTTTTGGTTCTGTGCCAGAGTCCTCCACCCACCACGAAGCCACACATGGAAACACTCTCTGGCAAGCAATGACTATGCTTGGGAGTGGAACACCAGGGTTACTCTGGTGTTCCACTCCCAAGTTTGGCCCTGTCCCTGGATTATGAGGAAGCAGACTTACTGCAACACCTTTGACCTTTGCAGACGAGCCCACTAGCCAAATGATCCTGGCTGGGCCATCCAGGACCACCCATCTTGTTGAAGCAGAGGCCAAAGTAGTACAAGAATACCAGGATCCCTCCCCCCCTTTCCAGATGTCTTTGGGTTGCACTGCATAGCAAACACAGATAGGATAATAAAAAAGACTCAGGAGAAGTGGAGCAAAAGAATACATGAAGAAAAGTAAAGAAAAAGAAGAAGAATGAAAAGGGCCATTACCATTACTGGGAGATAGTCTCTACCATGAACAGGTCCCTCACATGAAGGGGACAGAGAAGAAGCTTGCAACCCACCCATTCAAAAAGGGTAGGATGGAGATCATGAGGTGGCAACTTAGAAAAATGGTTATGATGCCACTCAATCAAATACCTTGCAAATGTACACTGATCACATGAAATTCTCCAAAGCTTTCTACGGGCTCTTTGCAAAAGGTGGGTAAAGTTGGCGAGGATATCTGCTGTAGAATGAAAATGGCAGAATCCATATTAATGACCACTAATTAATTGACGAGTCTCTAGGTAGTGAAGAAGCTGGTTATTGATGACCACTGTCACTTTTGCAAGTATTGAGGCAATAGACAACAGTTTGACTGACTTTTATCTCCCATTTTAGGATGTTTGGATAAAAGCTTACTTCAATGCTGTTGGATAGATGCCAGATAGTATGACAGCATGTAAAGGTGATGAAGGATGGATGAGAAAGTTCTGGAGCAGAAAAGCTGCTCTTAGTACAACTGGAGGGTACCATCTTGGCAGGGGATTTATTATTATAATAGATATTTGAGTATTTCTCTAATACCCTTCTGGCATCAGAGAAGGTACACTGAGAGTGGGTCTGTGGAATACATTTGCCTTAGTCATTGAAACAAGAAGAAACTGAATGACCAAGTTGAAAGAGAAGAATGATGCCAACAGGGCTGTCTTATTTTCAGGAGATATTACAACTGTTCCATTAGGATGAGAGAGAAAAACAGAGCGGAATGGAAACAGTAGGAGACAGATTAGCCTTGACAAGGGATCAGAAGGCTTGAATGGCATTTAATCAAAGGAAAGCTCAGTGCATTTTGCTTTTAAGAAGTCTGCTTTAGATTTTTTATTTCCAGTTGTTATAGGCTTGTGGATTGAAAAAAAAAAAAAAGTGGAGTTTTCTGCTGACATCCTTTTATCATCCACATTTAGCTAACCCAAACCTCATCTGAAATTTCTCTGGTTCTTGAAAAGTATGAAGATTGGCTTTTTCAAACAACTGGCTTGTATCTCACTATGCTGTAGTAATCCTAAAACAGTTATGTTGTATATGATTTGGTCATTTATTAAGTTGGATTTTCTGACTATTAAGCCATACTATACACACATACCTGAATATATATTTTAAATCAATAATATTATATATATGTTAAAGATACCAAGAAATTTTAAAAACTTGGTTTTAATCCTTTTTTCCCAAGTAAGCAAACAAGTGAGAAAACCAAATTTATAAAATTTCTTGGTATCTTTAACATATAGTACACATAAGGTAAAAAAACTTTCTACATATGTCATCATCAATTTGTAACCTGAATATCCCTTGATATGTATCCTCAAAGGATATTCAGGTTACAATGGCAGCACTACATGATTAAGTTTATATTAATATTAATCTCCTATCAACAATTTTCCTCCAAATCAATCTACTGTGACCACTACAACTATGTCTGGTGAAATGGCTGAGAGAAGGGAACTGGGAGTTTGAAAGAGGCATTGTGATAGGATACTACATTGAAGGCCTATCTGTTTGGCAAATTGCTGAAATGATTGGGCCATCCCAGGTTAACAATCAGTGATACCACACTTTATTTATTTATTCTTATGGCAAAAGGAATACAGAACAGCTACAGGTCAATGTCCAGTCTGAATCCAAGGCCTCATCTGTCACCTTGTGGATATCCTGTAGGCCGCCATCGTGAAATTGGCACCTTGAGTAATTGTCTGAGCCACAGGAGAACAATCACAATAAGGGTGATCTAACAGCCTCCATTTATGTAGTAGGTAGCCACATCTGCCCTGGTTAGTTCTGATCCTGTTGATTGATGACCAAATTTTCCTAGGAAGAGAATCAGGCTGCAGAGCACAGGGATCTTCTACCAGGAAGCCGTTTGTTGGGAGAGATTGTTGGACCAGTATTCTTTCATGTCAGGTGTTGATGGCAGGGCAGCTGAAGAGAATTCATCCATGGACCAGAAAGGCTTTCTAGATTTTAGGTGAAGACTAGGTGGATTTATGAGAGGAGTCTGGTGCAGGGGCAGGAGTGAGTTGCTCATTGCTTTAATAAATTCTTTAATCGAGGCTTGTCTTCTTCGTATGTTTGGTGGAGCAATATTAGATAGGGTAGGCAGCTAGGAGAGAGAGGGGGGGGGGTGCTTCTCACTGTCCCACTAATTGTGCACATGGTAGAGTTTAGTTGGGTGTCTATAATGTTATTGTGTGCACTTCTTTCCCAGACAAGGAAAAGAAGCACAGATTCTCTGCTGCAGAGAATGCAAGGGCTAGTGCAGACAACCTTAGAACTTCTGCACCACAACCCCAGTTGTTCCAGCAAGCCTTGAAATGATATTGTTTCTTGTTTTAATTTTGTTGGATAGGTTGGTGATATGCCTTTTATAGGTTAGGCTTCTGTCCAGGCTCACTCCAAGGTATTTCGGGTGAGGTTCGTGTTCTACCATTTTTCCACAGAAAGAAAGGTTGAGGTGTCAGTTTGCCTCTGCATTGTTCAGGTGAAATACTGTGGAAACAGTTTTTGTTGGATTTGGCTTCAAGTACTACTGCTTGATGTACTCTTCCAGGATGTTCAGGTCTGTGTTCAAGGTTGATTCCAGGCAAAGGAGGTAGATTGATGTAGGATCGCTAGGTCATCAGCATACATATACTTCATTGAGCTGGTATGTGGTAAGTCGTGCATGTAGATGTTAAAGAGTAAAGGAGATAACATAGAGCCCTGTGGGAGATCGCTGTGTCATAAGCTGATGTTAGGTCAACGAAAGTGGCTCAGGATTAAAGTTTTTCTGGAAGTCTGCTTCAATCTGTGCTGTCAGGGCCAGGATCTGGTCACAGCAATTTCTTTCCGGCCTGAAGCCAGCTTGTTCAATCGGGAGTGCTCTTTCGATGAGTGGTGAAATTCCTTTAAGGAGAATTCTTTCAAAGAGCTTAAAGGTGGAGCAAAGCAAAGAGATAGGTCGTAGATTTTTGACATCATTTGGATCTTTCCCTGGTTTGGGAACGGCAATTATTTTGGCTTCCTGCCACAGATTTGGTAGTTTTCCAGTCATTATAATTTTTGAGAAAAGGGCGGCCAGCCATGTTTGGCCTTGTTGACTGAGATGTTTTAGTAACTCGGGGAGGATACCATCCACTCCTGCAGCCTTGCCATTCTTGGTGAGTTTTAAGGCTACCTGTACCTCTTCCCGAGATACTGGGTGTACAAGTTCAGGAAGCTCGAGGGCCCGTCTTCAGGATTTGTCAGATGGAAGATTGCACAGTAATTTTCCTGATAGAGCAGGGACATATCTTGGAGGTTTTCAATAAATGATTAGCCATTTGATCAGGAGTTATCTCTGTTGTTTTGTGTGTTGTTGGTTCTGCCCCACCTAATTTTCTCAGAAGTGACCAACTTTTCTGGCTAGATGTGGTGAAATCGAGTTCATGGATGATTGAGATCCATCTTTCCTTTCTGTTTTTATCCAGCATTGCTATGAGCTCCTTAGCAACAGTTAGGTCTTCATTCTCTTCATATTTGGCTAAAAGTTCCTCAGTTTCTCTACTTCAGCATGGGATGTATTGTTACCACACTGAGATGTAAGCGCAGGGAGTAACTGCAAGTGCTACCCACACCACACTCACCAAATGTGACCAAGGATGGTAGAAAGGATAATATGTTAAAACCACCATTCACTGTCCGACATGTTGAATGCAGAGTTCCAGGCATTGACTGGAAAACATTAATATCTGCACTAAAACATTCAGAAATGAGGCTTGCAACATGGATTTCTCTGGTAGGACTGTAATATGCAAGTCCCACACCCCAAACCAGCATGCAGCATCATCTTCAGTGGAGCAAAGAGTGCACCTCCCCTGCAACAGTCCAGGATCTATTACATGCCTACAGGAAGAATGGTCCAAAATTCCCATTGATCACTATCATATGCTTGTGGAATGTATATACTCCATAGGATTGCTGCAGTCACTGGTGAAAAAAGGTCCTACATCTTATTTACGTGGACACTGTGGCTGTTTGTTCCTCACACTATGGTGTCCATTGACTTCTTTCCAAGCTGTGTGTGTGTGTGTGTGTGGAGAGAGAGAGAGATTAATCTACTGTTTATCTGATTTCAAAATAACAACCCTTCAATTAACCAACCACTGCATGTCAACTGACTTTTGGTACAGCACCATGTAATTGTTCATTTTTTATTTTTACTTATTTTAAATTATGTATGAATTTAAATGGAAAAAATTCATTTCCATTTATAAATAGAGATCAAACATGCATAAATGATAATTTAGCTAGACTCAGTTCACCTTTTTCCGTATCCCAGAGTTTGACATATCTGTCATAACCAGCAGAAAGAAACTGGTCACCCACATTGTTGAAACAAATATCTCTCAAAGCTTGTCTGTGACCTATGTAAGTCCTGATACATCTTCGCTCCTTATATACTTCCCATAACTAAATAACAACAACAAAAGGGCACAAGACTTAAAAATTTAGTAGTAATCAGTAAAAAGATTATGTATGAATAAACAATACTATATTTCTCTAATATTTTGTCAATTCTCTATTTCAAATATAAAATATATTTTTAATTCACAATAAATTTAAAAAAAAAAAAAAAAACTACAAACGAAATGTAATACAGTAGATCCCCACTTCATGTCAGCTCACTTTATGACTATTTTACAACTAGTATAAATTCTATTACAATTATATGAAATGCCAGGCCACAGAAGTGAGGCGAGCAGGATGTGTATCCTTCTACAGTAGGTTGCTGACAGCCTAAGTGACAGCCTGCTAATAAAGGAATTCACATTATTTTATCCAATATACAGTATAAGTTCTCCATCAAGATATTGTATAAGATTTGCATTAAAAAGTCATTTCACACAATCACTTCACAGTTGCAGAGGGAACTTACAATACAGCATGCAGTTGCATGGAATAGTTGTAATTTACCTTACTATTCATTTATTATCAGTTTAATTTAAAAGTGTTTACAGTTCAGTGCATATTTATGTCCCTATAAACATCTGGAAAGAAGAAAACTGAAATTCAGATTACAAAATTCAGTATGAAGAATCTACTCATATTGTACCCATAAGTTTACATCACAAAGACTTATGGCTTTGAAAAAAAAAAAAAAAAACTGACTAGTTAAGAAACATGGAAAGCAATGATCCATATTTTGAACAGAGAGTCAAAGATCTTAAGTCAAAATGCCTTATGCTACAGGGAAATTCACAATATTCAGAAGAAATTACATATCGATTTTTTTTTTCATATTTAAAGAAGCATCCTAATGTAACACAATCGACAGGACAAAAGGAACAGTGTTATAATGAGACAGTGAATTTTCTTTAGCACATCATTGATGCTAGAGTCTCGGCTGAAATTTGATGAGAGTTCTGTGCATATCACACACACACGTACGTGCATACATATATTGTTAATTAATATATATATATACACACACACACACACACACACATATATTGTTAATATATATATATATATATATATACACACATATATTGTTAATTAATAGGCATGTTTATGTTTTCTAAAATGCAAACTGCCAATCAAATTCAGTCTATTATATAGTAAAACCTGTGGAATATTCATAACTTAAACATACACGTGACCACAGTACTTAAACTATTTAATAAGTAATATTTCTTCCTAAGTATCTTAGGATATCGTCAGTACAGTAATTTCAAATAATACTAGGAATAACATACAGTTAGGGAGCATGCTTACAATGGAATCCCACTATGCGTGCAGTAGCGTGATATAGAATTGAATTAAAATATATCTGATAAAAAATAAATAAGATTAAATTAAAATAAAATAACATACATAAATTTATGTTACACAATTAAGGATGACAATTTCCCAAACTTTAAGGATAGTAAGAAATCAAATTCAGGTGGCTAGAATGATTTAATTTAAAATTAGTATTAGATCTAGATTCTACCATCTGTTGAGCCATTTCAATTTTTCTTCAAATCGAACATATTTAATGACAAAATTTAGAGAAAGATTCAAAATGTTGGAAAGTAACAACTATGGTGTGGATAGCTAGAATGTAATGAAATCTGTATATTTGCACAGTCATCTAAACTTTACTTTCGTTCAGATCATAGTTAATAACAAAATTCTTTTGTTCACAGGAATTTCTTATGCTCTAGAATAACCTCCTTTTATGTTTGGGTTTCATTCTCTTCTTCTTATTATTGTGCTATCTTCTATCGAAGGTCAGCGACCATCTTGGCGAACAAACTGAGCTCTTGTGCTAATCTGAGCAGTTGTGCACTGCTCTTTCCTGTCCACGTCTTGATGTTGTCAAACCATGATATTCTTTTTTTTCCTCTAGTTCCTTTGCCATCAATTCTTCCTACCAAAATAGTTTGCAGAAGTTGGTATTTGCTGTTTCTCATGATGTGGCCAAGATATGTTTTTCGTTTCTTGATTATTTGTACAAGATGTTTAGCTTTGCCAATGGATTTTAAGACATCTTCATTGGTAATTTTTTCTGTCCATGATATCTTTAGCATTCTTCTGTATAGCCACATCTCAAAGGCTTCGATTTTCTTGATGGTTGTCACCTTCAATGTCCATGTTTCAACTCCATAGAGCAGAATAGACCACACGTAGCATTTCAGCATTCGGCATCTGACTTCCGTGTTTAGGTCTTTATTGCAGAATAGTGTTCTCATTTTCATGAAGGACTGCCGTGCAACTTCAATCCTTGTCTTTATATCTATTTCTGGAATCTGAAGAAAATGGTGATGATTACATCATCATCATTATTACCATTATTTATCTTGTAGTGCTACAAAATTGCCACCTCCTTCTTCTTCCAAATTTCATGCTTGATATGCTTCATCCATTTTATACCCTTAACCTATTTCATTCTCTAGTTGTTTCAATTATGAAACAACCAGAATGGTAGATATCTCAGGTTTGCCTATAACAATGATTGATATCTATTTCTATGTCCTTTTTAACCTTAATGTCAAAGAAAAGCATTTCATGATATTCTCATTCATAACAAAATAACTTATTAATTATGGTTAAAAATAATTATTAATTTCCATTCTCTTGTGCAAAAATTATAATTATGCATATTTCTAGTTATAAAATCTATTCATTTTTCATATTATGATTATCACAGATTAATATAGTAGTAATATTAATATTCACATAGTAGTAGTATATCAATAACATTCTGTACACTCCTGAGGATACTTAACAAGGAATCTGAAGAAAGTGGTGATGATTACATCATCATCATCATTACCATTATTTATCTTGTAGTGCTACAAAATTGCCACCTTCTTCTTCTTCTTCCAGATTTCATGCTTGATATGCTCCATCCATTTTACACCCTTAACCTATTCATTAGCTTTTTGACACTCAGAATACATTCACACATTGATGCAGTTAAGTATTTCTTTGTTTCTTCCCAAGCAGCATCTATTTCCTTTCCACTGAACTACTCATTACATGCTATAACTCCAAGCCATCTCCTAAGCTCGTCATAATTACCAGTTTTGTACTTCCACATATATTCTTTCCTCACAGAAGTCTTCGTATGACTAGCCACAACCCATGTGATCACTTCATGATCACTCACACCAACTGGAGGGAAGTGCAAAATTCCATTCACAATTACATCCCCTGATGAAATAATCAGATCTAAAACTCTTCATCCTTGCTTGTCCTCTTTTACATACTGTCTAAAATAGTTGTCTCTCAAGAACTTGAAAAATTCATTTTCCCTATTCCCAAATATGATCTCTTCATTCCAATCTATACTGCCACAATTAAAATTGTCATAATAATCGTCCTTCTTGTTCACTAACCCAAGTTGCTTATACATTTGATCATTACCTCCCTCAACACTCCCTGGTCAATAGCAACATCCAACTAAATATCTCTTCCTGTCAACTACCACATCACAACACACACTACCTCAAAACCACCGTTACTATTTCCCTTTTTTCATATCTAACTTATGTGGACATAATTCTCCTGCTATGATCAGCATCACACCCCTCCCATCGTATCCTTTCTATCCCAAAAAACACTGCATCCTTCCATTTCTATTCCCATCAGGATTTCATCTTCATTCAACCATGTTTCACTTATTGAAACAATTGGGTGAATAAACTCAATCAGCTTATTTCTGATACTCCTGGCATTTGTAAACAAACACAGAAGTTCACTTTTAGGTCTATAACCCAAGCCACTTGTTCACTGTCATTTCCCCACCATACCTGACCCTACTCAATCAACCTTCATCAATATTTACCCCATATATGAGGGTGGTCTGAAAAGTTCTCAGACTAACAATGAAAAAACAAATTTCAAATTTCAAAATTATTTTAATTTTTCAACATAATCTCCCTTAAAAATAATACATTTATTCCAGTGCCATTATCCCATCCCTGTAGTGGTTCTCAGTAAGATTGGCAAAATACCCCTCTACAGCTGCAATCACCTCTTGATTTGAAGAAAAAGGCTGACCAGCGAGGAAGAGTTTCAGTTTTGGGAAGAAATAGAAGTCAGAGGGAGCCAAATCTGGGGAACAGAGTGGATGTTCCAACAATTCATACTGCAGATCCCTAAATTTTCCCATTCCCAAAACACCTTTGTGTGCATGTGCATTGTCCTGATGAAAGATAATTTTTCCTCTGCAAACCAGGTCTTTTCTCACAAATTTTTTCATCTAGTCTGGTTAAAAGATCGGAATAATATTCCCCGGTTATTGTTTTACCCTTTTCAAGATAATTAATAAACAAAATGCCTTTAGCATCCCAAAACGCTGATGCCATGACTCTTCCTGCTCATGGAACTGACTTTTATGAACTTCTTTGGCGTGAACAACCGACTTCTGTCCACTGTTTTGACTTCTGTTTAGATTCTGGTGTGTAATGGTGAATCCAAGTCTCATCCGTAGTAATATATCGACGCACAAAATCAGTTTTATTATTGTTAAAATGCTCCAAGCACTCACTGTTCAGAGATTTTCATGCGAGTGTGTTTTTGATCGGTGTGAGCAAGTGCAGCACTCATCTTGCTCAAAGCTGCTTTTTCATTTGCAATTCTTCATGCAAAATATATTCTACACGTTCTTTTGAAATGCCTATAATCTCAGCAATTTCATGCACTTTGACTCGCCAGTCATCCAATATCATATTGTGTACTTCATCAATGATTTCTGGTGTTGTTTCACTCTTTGGATGTCCTTCACGTGGATCATCTTCAAGGCTGGCATGGCAACGTTTAAACTTGGCAGCCCATTTCTTAACTGTCGAAAATGAAGGAAAAAAGTGCCCATAAACTTTTATGAACTTCGAATGAATTTCTTCTACAAAGAATTTTATAACCGCACGATACTCAATTTTATCCATTTCAAGGAATACAGACAACACTTTTGCTTCAGACATCTGTATAAAACAAACTACTTGATAGAATGACTTCCAATTTCACATGGATGCTTATGACAGATGTGCCAACTTAGAAAAAAAAAAATCTTGCCAATAGTGTTGCCATCTATGGTCAAGGCTGAGAACTTTTCAGACCGCCCTCGTATAATAATAAAATGCAAGCAATATTGCCAATTATTACACAAAACTGCAGTTATCTTTTCTGGAGCGTGTTACCAATGACAACTATGTAGCGACCCTCTAGCAACCATTTCAGATGCATAAGGAGTTTGTCCACTTTTGGAAGGATGTTTTTCCACCTCCATACTTACCTGATTTAATCCTCCTTCTATTTCAAGATTCATTCCAAAAGCAGAACTTTTCCATCCATCTTCTTCCAGCTGCTTCATTAATTGCAGGATCAGATGGCTTTGCTGCTGTAGAGCTTCAAGTGAGTCCCTCTGCCTATGTTACAAGATTTAATTGATTTACTTCTGTTCACCAAATGTACACTATTATATCCTCACCAGTCAAGAACATCATTAATTCCAAAGGAAGATGCACCATCAAATTATAGTTGCTCCTGTTCTCTTACATCTCTTTCATAAAGTGTTAGCTAAGATTCTTCAGTCATACCTCCAACAGGATTTTAGGCAGAGCCTTCATCACTGCAGATGGGTGTGCTGAGAATATCTTCATTCTTTCCTCTCCTCTCTCTGAATCCTGACACCAACTTCGACCTCTCTTTATGGCACCGCTGGACTTCCATAAGGCCTTTGACAGTGTTTCCCTTTGAGCTATACTTCAAGCACTGTCTACTGCAGGATGTCCAGAAGCTTTCCTCACTTACATATCAGAGATTTTGCAAATTCCCTTACTATCACCATGGGCTTCAGATCATTGATCTCAGCACTTAAGGGTGTATGCCAAGGAGATACACTCTCTCTCTCTCTCCCCCCCCCCTCCTATTTTCTTCAATTGTGTCACTGATGAGTTTCTTTTCTCTCTTCCAAGCCATACTGGCTACTCTCTCTTGACACAACCAGTGTTAACACTATGGCATTCGCTGATGATCTTATACGCATAGCCTCTACTAGAGAAGGCTTGCAGGTATCCCTCAACCAAGCAGTCAACTTCTTTCAAGTTTGAGGCTTAAACATCGGTGTGACAAAGTCAAATACACTTTCTCTTGTCCCTTCAGGCAAAGATATGAAACTTAAGGTTGAGAACTGAGTTTTTCCTGCACGGCATATCCTTGCATCCTATCTTAGTTCTAGAGGAGTGGAGACACCTTGGGGTTCTCTAACAAGTTGTTTCTCTTTCCCATCTGCTCTAGGATCTTTTCTCTATCTCTCCTCTCTCTCACACCTTCCCCAAAAAACCCCAATTAAACCTCAATAGAGACTCTTCATTCTGAATTATTTCCTTCTTTCTAGACTCTACAATAGGTTAGTCCTAGGGAAAAGTCTCTCTTAGCACTGTCCTGGATGTAGCAGTCTGCTCATAGTTACATCTTCCTCAGGATGTGTCATTAGCATTTTTCCATGCCACTGTAAACCATGAAGGTTTACAATGTCTTAAGTAACATTGGATTCCCTCATTGCAATGGCTAACACCTAGATTACATCTATCCAGATTACAGAAAATTTCTCTCTCTCCACTTCAGAATTATGCTTTGCAGCCTCTAGGACTTCGTATATTAAGGATAGTTATCGACCTCTCAATGGGTGCCTGATGGAAAGATTATGACTGCCTCGACTAAACAAATGAGATGAGCTTAATGTTGCACCAATTCAGTCAATGGAGCTACATTGCAAGAATCTAAACACATTTCCTCTCAACATCAATGGACCAAGGATGGGACTCGCTTCCTGCCTAGATTTGAATACAGGCATCCTTTGATTAACGCAATTAATTAATCCCTCGATGTTACAGCGTATATCAAAATCACGTTAATCAAATATAATAATCAATGGTAAAAATTACGATTTGTCCATGATCGATTAGTGTATTGATAATTCATTTTATATTGTACTCTTTTAGGAAAGTAATGCAAAGTTTTAATAAATGCTTGTACCTACATTAGTTACTGTAGGTACAAGCATTACTTTTTTCCATAAATTTTTTATGGAAAAAAGTTATCAAGAGTCATTTGAACAGTTTTAATAAATTCTACAATAACAAGCGAAATGACTCTCTAGACCTCGGCAAACAAGCCTTCTTCGATTAACATCTGGATCCATATCCATTACTTGCTGCTTAAGTGATTCTAAACTGCGAAATATTCCATCCAGTTCTTTGTTATCTCCTTTGAAACCTCATCTTCACATTCTATTTGTTTGTTGTCTTCAAATGCACGTTGTTGTTCAATTTCAAGAAGATTGTTGTCACTGAAATCTTTTGAATTTGAATCCAATAATTCTTTAACATCTTCTGCATAAACACCATCAAAACCAAGGTCTTCACCAACTGCAATGATTTCTTCAACCACGTTGTTCACAGGATTTTGAAAACCACCTAAGTCATTAGTGCATTCTGGCAAAAGTTTTTTTCCAAACAGCTCTCATGCAGCTAGAAGACACTTGCTCCGGGTCACGAATGTTTTCAATTGCGTGTTTAATGTTAAAATTCTTCCAAAATTCTTGGAGCATAATTGCGTTTTTTCCCCATTGTTGTTTTACTGCCTTTGAGAATGTCTTTTTAAGAAAATAGGCTTTGAAAGTTGCAATGGCACCCATGTCCATGAGTTGTAGCAATGATGACTTATTTGGTGTAAAAAATAAAACTTTCATATTCTCACACAGAGCATTAAGAGAATTTGGATGATCAGGTATGTTATCTAAAAGCAAAAGAGCTTTGAAAGCTAAGTTATTTCTCTTGCAATAAGCATCAACTGCCAGACCAAAATAAGACTTAAATTTTGGTTCGCCTACCAAATTACAGGTAAAGAGTTCTTCTTACATCCTTTTAAAGCCCTTGGGTTCTGAGTTTGATAGACAAGTAGCGGCTTCAATTTAAAATCACCATTACCATTCCCTCCAAGCATAAGAGTTAAGTGATCTTTTGATACTTTATAGCCAGGTTGCACTGCTTTTTTTGATATTAAAGTTCTAGATAGCATTTTTTTCTGTAAAATTTATGAGGAACGTAATTTGTAAATACAGCAGAAGTGGAGCTTGTAATACACCCACTCTTAATGCTTAATGGGAGGAATGACGTCATCATGCTTGACTTTCTTTCTCTCGGCCAGGAAACACTCCTCGAGGTTTGCATGTTTTTGCATGGTAAATTTAAAGCTGGTAAATTAATTTAAATAAAAATTAATTAAAACTCTTGCTGCATATATAAAGGGATTGTCGCAATTAATTTTGCTGCATTAATAAAACCCACGTTAAGCAAGGGATACCTGTATATAGAATTAGGACAAGAATCAATGCTCTGATGACTCGGTTTCACACAACTTGGGAAAAAGGTGATGACAAGAGAAAGTTGCCTGAGTATAAAAACTTTGGTTCATGTTACACAATGTTGTTATCGCACACATGGAAGAATAAGATGAAGAACATAGGTTGGATAACACAAGTAGAACTCCACTATAAAACTAACATTGATTGAGGAAACATGACCTTGTAGTCATTATCAATGTACAAGTTATGGGTGCTGGGTGACCACTCACTACCCTCTATCATGAAAAAGCTGTCTACTATGCTGAAAACCAAGACTCCACCTACTTCAGGAAGAACCACATTGTATCAAAAGTTACCTCTACATCTGTATTCTTTATTGGGGTCAGCAAAGTTATATGGACTTACTAAGCTTTGGACTCTCTCTCTCTCTCTCAGGCTGATTTCAAGATGCTCTCTTTTTGTGCTGTGCAGGGCACACTGGCAGCATGGAAGACTCACCAGAGAATGACTTCAAATCCCCAAGTCTTGAATTGGATAGCCCAGGATATTGTGGGGTGGCTTAGGCCTCCTTTGGACTTAAGTGGGATTGCATGTATGCAGCACTGTTTTCAGTGCAAAGTTAGAAAATAAATCTCCAATAAGCAGTGGTCTCACAATGGCCGATGAAATCTAAAAAGGATAATCGTAAACATCCATACCCATGGTGGGATTCAAACCCACAACCTACTGTATGAAGAGCAGGTACACTAAGCTCTTGGCCAAACATGCCAGACTTGTTTTTTTTTTTTTGTTTTGACTTGTTCTGTAAAACCACTACAGATTAAATTCTTGAGAACACTAAGAATGTAGTCAATGTTTTCCTTATTCTTGCATATATTCATAGTTTTCACATATATTTCTAATTTTCAAACTCACAAGAGTGGTGTGAGAATGGTCAGGAGAGCAGAAACTCATCTCCACAAACAAGTAGAAATTACAGCGGTGTCACTCCACTTGACAAATTATAGTGTCAAAGGGCAAAACCAGAATGGCTGCGGCAAAGGACACTTGATTTATCAGAAAAGAATAATTGAGGAAGAGCGAATTTAGTGAAATACTTAAATACATCTCATATCTCTCTTTAAACAATTCACCAAAAACACACTCGAAATATCTAACAGTCCATTCCTCACATTTGCCACCCTTCCTGAAAAAAATCTGGACCTCATAACTTTGAAGACCACGTTCTCTAGATCTGTCCCCATATGCACAATTCCATAGGTAAGTTATCAATGTTCACACATCCCAGGATCATCCCGTCTCTCCATCTCCTTGGAACCCAGGTGACAATATCCACAAATGAATATGTGCAGATATGGCCACCTAATATTAATGAATTTGCATTTGTTATTATTATGTGGGGGTCCTCCAGGGAGTCTAATGACTCAATGTGGAAGGAAGGGCTTTTAATGTCCTCATACCTATCATATCTCTCCTCAAACACATTCACAACATCCAACAGAGACCCATTCCAATGTTCAGAAAATGCCAAAAAGAACAGACTTAACCATACCTTTATCACTTTGCAAGGATGACCCTGAGTCACCCTCCACCTACTATGAACTAAAAGCCTTCACTTGTATCTGTATTGTAAAATCTCCTTATCAACTTGGTTTCTAACATATTTCCTATCATTCGTCTATTTCTCAAACTTTGAAGACCACAACTCTTCAACTTGTTCTCATATGCACAAATTCACAAGCAGAATATCATCTTGATTCTTCAATGGATCTTTTTTGACTCTCTCTCTCAAGTCTAGGCAATCGTATTTGGGCACAATAGTCTAGATGTTGCCTTATTAAAATCCTGTAAAATGGAAGAGTAACTTTTATTCCTTAAAATCAGTGTTCTTTTTAACACTATAGTATACAATGTGATGATTAATCTACTTTAGCTATGGGATCCACTTGTCTTCCCTCAGGCCTTCACTCACCACTTGCAGCAAATACTCATTAATGTAATATTTTTATGCAATGTATAATCTTAAACACTTGGCAACACTTAAATGATATTTATTATCATTTTCCCATAGAATAACTCTATTCATATCAGACTGCAAGACTGATATGAATAGAGTTAAAATTTGATTGTTTTGTACATCCTTTTTGTGTGTGGTGGCATATGTACATACATGTATTATTCTTAGCCAAACACTAAATAAATATCAGACTGCAGAGATTCTGTATAAGCCATGTCCCTTATCACTTTTCCAACTTTGTCTCATCAGCAAATAACTCCATATTACTCTATAGAGCTATTCAATATTTAACATACAAGTTAAACAACAAAAGTTGAAGTACAGAAAAATGAAGTACCCCAGGATCATCCTCCTTCATAGAAATTGGCTGACAAATACCAGATCACTTTCAGATACCTGTCAGCCATCCAGCCTCTTATCTAAGCAAGTCAATTTGATTTTGTATAACCATTGCCCATGTGGAATTGTGTCAAATGCTGCTGGCAAAATCAAAAAGTATTACGGTATATCCATTTTCTCTAACTCTGATGTCTCTATTATAGAATGTGAACAGATTGCTAAAGCAAGACCTATCTTTAACAAAGCCAAACTGTTCTCTATAAAGGATCAAAGTGCTATCTGCCCACTTTGAGAAGCATGGTCTTACCAGCCTCTCCAATACCTTAATGACTGATCTAGAGATACCAACTGGTTGTTTGTCCAGGTCCTAGATCTATCCTTGTATAATGGAATTATATTTCTCCTCCTTCCAATCATTAAAAATCTTGCTAAGAAGATTCAAGCTGAACAATCAGGTCAGGGAATATTGGTAATTCTCTCGCACATCCCTTCAGCACCCATGCTGAAATTATATCCAATCCCACTGCTATTTTTAAATCAGGTTCTTACAAGAGATTCAATATCTGTAACTCATCTACCTCTAATCTTTCATCCAGTTTCCCCTTGGCATTCAGAGAGATAACAGGTCTACCTGGAATGTACATATTGCTAAAATGAACACTTGACAACAACAACAACTCAGCTATTTCTAGTGCAGCTGAAACTTTCCTACTGTCTGCATTTACTAGAACTGTCCTTATAATCATTCTTCCTTTTACTTGCTACACACACAAATTGCTATAGTCATCATCATACCTGTCAAGAATTTAGGCCTAGAGTGGTCTGTTCTGGCCTTAGAAGTCATCGTTGAATCTCTTAACAGGACGTCCTGGTTTTCTTTTTCCTAATCGTTTGTAATTTAAGGATTGTTTTGGTAATCTTTCTATTTTCATTCTTTCAACATGTCCCATCCATTTATGTTTATATTTTTTAATTGTTTCTATTACTGATTCCTGGTTTAATTCTTTCATAATTTCTTCATAAGTTGCTATAGTAAATTGCCAATTGGCTTTAGAATAGAATTCCAATTATCGGCCTTTAGACGGCAGGGGGAGAGATTTTTGAATAGTTTGTTACAGTGAGGAGGTTTGTTATAGTGGTGTTTCTATAGAGAGAGAGAGAGAGAGAGTAGGGTAAAAAAGCTATATAAACTGTCCTATCCTCTCCTAATTTATGCACACATGTAGACCTGCACTTTTTATCGTGTAGGCATTCAGACCCGAAATCCTAGGAAATAGGTTAGTTACTCCTTATTCCTGGAGGTATCCTATGACTGTAGCGTGTGGGTGTTCGCGGGGCCGGTTTGCCTGCTTGCGGGATGAAAAACCCCAGATAAACTGGGGGGGGGGGGGGGGGACCCTCCTGCTGCCCACACCCAAGACCAGCTAACTTGGCTATGGCTGAGGAATATCCTTGGGCTCCTCACGTCGTTGATGGGAATCGAACATAGGACACTCCTTCCCTAGGCATACGGTTGCGAAGCGCATAGCCACTAGACTAATCACACGGACATATAAACTGAATAAAAGCTATATTAACAAAGAAAATGAGTACTGATAAATCTTGTTGGAATTTTTAACTCTGTTACTCATAAAATTTTCAAGCAGTTATATTTATTATATAATTTACTGTAATATTTTATATGGGATTTCATATTTTTCTTCTCTTTAACAGGATGATGAAAACAACACTTAGCACATCATATAATAATGATACATCAACCAGCTAAACAAAATTTTGATCAAATAACAAATAGACAGCATTATTCACTGAATAAAAGCCCCTCTCTAATTCCAAGTTTGCTGGAATAAAGTCATAAAAAATAAGTATAGGTACATCACAAAGGGGTTTAAAAATGTGATTAACATTTTTTGATTATTAATTTTCTCATTTTATTTTTTTTTTTAGGTATTCTAAGGAATATTTGAGAAATTAATCATGAAAAAGTTCACAACCCAACAACAAAAATTGTACAATTTTATTTTGAAAATCAGCAAAATTCGATTTCAGTATTCTCCAGATCTGATGGCTCCCAACTTCTTCCTATAGGGTTACCTAAGGAAAAGTTGTATTTTAACAAGCTCCAGACAATTCAACAGCGAAAGGAGGACATTCGTGCAGAAATTAGGGCATTGCAGCCAGAAACATTAACAGCTGTCATGGAATATGCCATAGAAAGGGTCTGCCCTTGTGAAGCCGAAAATAGAAGGCATTTACTTGATGTGGTTTTTCATAACTAACAAAAAAAAAAAAAAAAAAAACCTCCATGTTCTGTATTTCATTATAACAAAAAAAATTAAATAAAATAAAAATAATAAATAAAAAAATTTATTAAATGTTTAAACCCCCTTCATGACTTATGGGCCATCCTATATATGCAAAGTAGGGACTTTTTTTTTTTTCCTGAACAAAACTATCGAAACACAAGTCCTGATTATATTTCAGGCGTAAACTTTGTCTGCTTACACTTGGATAAAGGATTAAACCAAGTATATAATTTCTTAGTATCTTTAATTTATAGAATAAACAAGTGACAGAGGCGTAGCTAGGGGGGGTGGTCCGCCCTGGGTGACACTTTGAGCAATTTTGAACTTTTGCAGTTAATTCTAAAATACAATCTTGAGAACTCATTTCCAAATATTGTAATATACTGTGAAACAATTACTGTAACTGTTGCTAGTTGTGAGAGGAGTTTTTCTAAATAAAATTGATTAAGAATTACCTACATTACTATGATATAGACTTCGCCAATGTCATCGATGATTTTGCTAACAGAAAAGCAAGAAAAATAACATTTTAGAATGTTGAAATTAAAGTTTTACTTCAAAAATAAATATAGTGTTTTAATTTATTTCCTTATATGTCGTTTTGACTTTGTAGTATTTTTGGTGTACGTTGAGAGGGGCGGTAAACTCAGAGACCACCCCGGGCAGCAAAAGCTCTAGCTACACCACTGCCAAGTGGAAAAACTTCCAATAACTATCTCTAATCCAGAGTATTTTAATAATAAGGTGTGACACCTTTTGGCTACTCGTATATGAAAATATGACTTTGGCATTACTTTAACCTCAGTATTATCGCTGGGTCCGGTTTAATCCCACTGACAAGACCTCAACAAAGATTGAAACCAATTAGGTAGTGATCCTTCCCATAATGCATAGCATATACCCATAAGGATATGTGCTTTGCATTATGGGATACTAAGGCAAGTGATGTGAAGTCATTAGCTTCTATATACGAGTTGCCCCAGTCCTGTTTTTTTCAGGATTTATTTCTGATATTTCAAGTGCTAACTTTGTTTCTTTACACTTGGATAAAGATTAAACCAAGTATATAATTTCTTGGTATATTTAATTTATCGAAACACAATTTTTTAATATGAACGAAAAATCTACGAAATAAAACATTGTCTCTTTTAGCCTTCTAGCTTGACTAGTTGAGCAGACCCATATCTGTTTTATGATCCACAGATCATGGATTTGAATCAAGTCCTGTTTAAAAAATGCCTTCAGGTATTAGATGAATTTCACTGCCTAGTGAGAGACTGCTACCCTGCTTACTGGAAGCTTGAAGTAGCTTGAGAAAGTTCCATATTTGGCTACAGCTGAGTTTCTGGATTACCCTTAACCCATCCATGGTACTAAGGTATGATATAAAAAAAAGAAAAGTAAAATGTGTGATGATTTAGCAGCTGACTCATAAATCACAAATTACATTTTTGTATTCATATATAATTCATTGAGCCTGTGTAGCTCAGTAGATGTGGTGTTTGCACACCACAGTGCTTGGCCGCACGAAGGAAGACTTGGTTTCGAGCAGTCTAGTCGGCGACTAGAGGAAATTTTTCTAAGCCTTTTTTCGACCGGTTCCCGAGTTAGTCGATCTCTGGCATGGGCAAGCGGGTTTTTCCTCCCGGAAACTCGGGTTTTTCGTCCCGTAAACTCAAGAAAATAGACCGTAGAACCCACATTATTTCAGACATTAAATATATTGTGTTAGGAACCACGAGATGGCGGCACATTTGAGCCATCTCTCTTCACTGTGTACTGCTTAATTAGTGATAGCCTTGGGCCATCTATCTCTGATTGGTACCAGTGGAGATTGAACTGCCCACTCAGTCTCCAAAAGTTAGATAGGGCTAAATGGCCTCGCCTACTCCCGTATACGGGAATAAAAAGGCGTTAGCTGATTTTTTTTTTTTTTATATATAATTCATCTTCTACTGATGTAACGGCCCCATGGTCTTTTAAAGCCGAAATAACTTGGACTTAACTAAGTTTTTCTATGACAGGACACTCATCCTAACTTCACAGACTGCTTCCTGTTGGTTGTATGTGTTTGCTAGTCAGTTTGTTTTACAAGATTAAAAAGAAGTGTCTCTGAAAGAAAACTCATGCAGCTGCATTGTTAGATGAGCTTTAGACACAACCTTTCTAAACAAAAATCATGCTATGCTATGCAGGCACTGTATTCATAAATAAGTAGTAGATGATTACCAGTTTTCAGACGGGTCAACAGACAGTGCTAACCAATGTAGTGTTTTTTTTTCTATTTGTGAAGTTCACTTTATTTTTATTTTTCTACATCTGCTATACTTTCGTATTTCAGAGAGATTATATCTGAAAATGTACCAAATACAGCACGCTGATGTTTTGAACAAAACATTATCAATATGCTGGTTTTGCTATATATATATATAGTTTGTTTTCGTTCAAGTAATTTATTGAAAAATCAGACCATGTTTTGATTAGTGGTAAGTCACTAAGGAAATCAACAATAATGTCAATAGCTAGCTCAATTCGACTGGTGTTACTTTTCCGGAACGGAAAAGTAGCAAAAATACAATAGTAAGCTTTTTTTTTTTTAAAAAAAAGCATATCACATGACATTCTAAACTACAACAAAAAAAAACATACTTTAGCTTTACAATCCATACTGCATGATAAAAGTAAATGTGCAGACTTTGGAAACCATCTAATAGCAGAAACACTTTTTGAGTGTCCGCTCCAAGTATGAATTAACTTCTTTGGTATAAAACATTTCTCTGGAGGATCTTCTGACTTAAGATTGACACCCACATCTTGAGGAATGTTAAGAAACGACCTACCCATGTAGTCGTATGGATCTTTAACTGAGGGCGAAAAAAAAAAATTACACAGTTAATGGTTACCTAGCATTTAAATGGATCAAAAAAAAAAAAAAAAAAGGAAAAGAAAATGACATTTTATGTAGCCTCAAGAATTTAAAAATAGGAAGATAAAAAATGTGCTTTGCATATTATTACAGGTGAACATCTTAAATCTTACTAATCTCAAATTATGGTTTCTAAGGATAAAAATGTACTTAACAAGAACAAAGTTTAACATTTCTGGAGCTCTGAATAGTCTCATTAAGTAGAATGCTAAACTATACAAAATTTGTCAAGTATAATCCACATGCTTACTGTGCAGTATTGTCTTCTCATCCATTGGTTTTTCATCCATTTGTTTACCTCTCTTTTGTCTTTTTGCTACTATTTCATCTAATTCTTCTTGTTCCTCCTAAAAGAAAGCATTTTTTAATTAATATAAAGAATTTTTTTCAGAATAACATTTAGCCTTAATATATTTATATAATATTTATAGATTGCATATATTTAAATATACAAATGCATTAATATTTATATATCTGACCAATTAATGATGTGCATGAGTTTCTTATTGTGCTATACAAAATAAAATAACTCACTTATTAAAATGTATTTCATAATATATGTAACCAATTATAAAAGAAATGCTAATGTCAAAAACACAAAATTATTATTATTATTATTATTACATGACACCTCCATGGAGTCCAAAGACTCATCAAGGGAGAGCATCTACTCTGCAACTCTTCATCTCCACCACTCAATCCAACTACAATGAACCGCTCTACTTTCATCATCTAAACCAACGCCATCTACCGCCGGTCACCACGACTAGTATTTTCACAGACAATCACAAACATCCATGCCCACGCCGAGATTTGAACCTGCAGCCTTTTGGCTGGAGAGCGGATACACTAATCACTCAGCCAACCAGGCAGGCTACTGATGTTCTGCTTATTTAAAGCAGAACATCAAATAACAATATTATTATTATTATTCAAAATATTTTGTACCAATTAAGTCATTTTGTTTGATACTGATCATTACCAGGTTCAGGTTTCCATGGCTAAAATGTCCATAGCACCTTAGTAATATTTCTGGAGCTCTGAAAGATTTTTAATATTTCTAGAGTCCAAAAGACGGCCTGTGACTAGTGGCTGCAGGGTTCTGTTCTTGGACCACTGCTGTTTAATTTGTTCGTTAACGATATAGGGAAGGATCTAAGAGGAACAGTTCATTTGTTCGCTGATGATGCAAAGCTGGGTAGGGCAATAGTGAATGCAGATGATGTCAAAATCTTGCAGGGCGATTTGGATAGATTGGAGTTCTGGGCTAAGGAGAATGGATGTCAATTTAATGTGATAAAATGTAAGGTTATGCATTTTGGGGTGAAAAGATTAGCAGCAGTATACCACATTGGTGGAACTGTACTCCAGGAGATTGATGAGGCCAGGGACTTGGGAGTGTTGGTGGATACGGAGATGAAGTTTAGGGGGCACATTGCAAAAGTAGCTAAATCAGCTCATCAACTCACTTGGTTGTTGAAAAATACCTTGATGAGCAGAGACAAGCAAGTTATTGTATCTCTGTACCGAGCCTTGATAAGACCTCATCTCGACTACTGTGCCCAGATTTAGTCGCCTAGGTTCCTTCTTGATGGGGAGGAGGTGGAGAGGATCCAGAGGCGAGTGACTAAGATGATAGCAAGTCTATGGAATGAACCATATGAGAACAGGTTGAAGATTTGTGGGTTGCAGAAATTAGTTGATAGGCGGAAGAGGGGAGATATGATTGAGACGTTCAAATTGCTAAAGGTTTCTATAGGATTAATTCAGAGGATAATTTTGAGATCAGGACTGGTGATGGGAGAATTAGGGGACACCTATGGAAGCTGGGCAAGAAGGAAGCTGTGGTTAGCAGGGGTGTTAGAGCTGGGTTCTTTACTTTTAGAGTGGTAAATGCGTGGAATAAGCTGCCAGAGTCTGTTTTGGATGCTATGACAGTGAGTGAGTGTAAGGCAAGGTATGATAGATACTGTGAGAATGTCGTATAGTTGTGTGGACATGATGTTTAGGGTCTCCCTCGATGAGTCTAAGGACTCCCTGGAGTCGCCCATAATAATAATAATAATATACTAACTTTTTATAATAGAGTGATAACTGACTTGGATAAAGGTAATGGCTACATGATGATAATGCTGGTTTTTGCAAAGACGTTTGACAGGGATACTATCACATGGAACTCTGTTACACAAACTGCACCAAATGGGGATAGATAAGAATTTGGTAATATGGATAAAGGGGGTGACTAATGGACAGATACCAAAAAAGCAGTATATGGAGGAACAAACTCCAGGAGAAAACAGGTGACAATGGTATCCACAGAGTTCTCAGCTTGAACCAATGCTGTTTAATTTGTACATAAATGATGTAGGAAATAATTTGAAGGAAGATATTCAGTTGTTTGCTGATGATGCAAAGTATGGGCAAAACATTATGGATGTCAATGTGGGAAAAATGTAAAATTATGCATTTTGGGATATAGATTGCAAGCTGTGTATATAACACTGAGGGAACTGTACTCCAGGAAATTGATGAAGCCAGGGATTTGGGGGTATTAAATAGAGAACTGAAGTTAGAGGGCATGTTGTTATGCCAGAGTAGCTCATGGGATTATTTGGTTACTGAAGAACACACTATCAAGCAGAGATAAGAGAGTTATCATTCCTTTTTATAAAGCCTTGACATGATCATCCAGATTATAAAAGATCTGGTCACCTGGGTTTCTTGGGGATAAAGAGTGATGTAGAGCAGCGCTTCCCAAACTGTGGGCCGCGGTCCCCTTGGGGCCATAGGGTTTGTTGACGGGGGCCGTGAAATAATGAAAACAAATTTAAAATGTTTTAAGCTTAAGTAGGGTTTTTTTTTTAAATCTTAAAAAAAAACGTATTTCATTTTTATTATTATTTATTTTTTCCCCTTATATTTTAATGAAAAAAAAATCACACATTGGTGTTGGTTCACAAATTTTGCTTCCTGTCTATTTCGGCGCTTAATGAATATTAGTAAATATATGCTTATTCATATAAGTTTCATTTCAAAGGTATTGATAAGAAACATCAAAAAGATTACAAACGCAAAATCTTGAATATAAATACAATAAATATTATAATAACATACACCCTCTGTCCAAAAAGAAACCGAACTTTTGATAGAAAATAAAACACAGGCCATATGTTCAAATCATTTATTTCAATCAATATACCCTCCCTCAGTTCCGATACAGCGTTTGGCATGGTCAATTAATTCGTTGAATGAGTTTTTTATATCTGTTTTTGGGATACTGTTGAAGGTCATGGTTACTGCCGCTTGAGCGTTTTCAATGGTGTCGTATCGCTTTCCTTTCATCGGCAAATGAAGTCGGGGGAAGAGAAAGAAGTCACAGGGTGCTAAATCAGGTGAATACGGCGAGCGACCCAACACACAAACTTGGTCTTTGCTCAAAAACTGTCCCACAATGTTCGTCTGATGAGATGGTCCATTATCGTGCAAAAGTGATCAGCTGCCTGTATCACGATATTCATGCCGTACACGACGAATTCTAGGTATCAATCGCTTCAAAACTTCAAGATAAAACTCACCATTGACCATTTGGCCAGGTGGAATGAATTCTTTGTGGATATTGCCCTTGGAAGTCAAAAGTCAATCGCAGCTCTCTGTTTGAAACTCATTTTCTGACCGTTCATCAAAACACACTGTCACTCTTGGCACTATAACTCAGCTTCTAATGAAACAAATGTCATAAACAGTTGATACAACACTAATGAAAGTTGCCGCTTTCAACAACAAAAAGATACAACAGGTGACGGCACTAGTCTCTTCTATTTTAGAAAAATTCAGTTTCTTTTTGGACAGATGGTGTATGTCTATATTATGATTTTTTTTTTCGATTGGGGGGGGGGGCCGTGAAATATTTTAATTTTTCCTAAGGGACCTTGGCATCCATAAGTTTGGGAAGCACTGATGTAAAGGATCCAGAAGTGAGTGACCAAGATGGTGAGTGGTCTGTGGAATGCTCCCTATGAGGATAGACTGAAATTTTATGGATTGCAAAAGTTGGTTGATAGGGAAAAAAAAAAAAAAGAGTGAGGGAGGATATGATAAAAAAACATTTAAGTTTCTTAAAGGTTTTTATACGATTAACACAGGGGAAATTTTTCAGGACTTGGCTAGAGGTTAAAAATGAAGAGTGGAAGAACAAGAGATCATCCCTGAAAGGTGAGTGAGTGTGGTTAGCAAGAGCATGAATACTAAATTTTTTGCTTGCAGAGTGATGAATGAATAGAATGGGTTGCCTGAGTCAATTGTGAGTGCTTTGTCTATTAATGTTTCAAGGGAGAGAGAGAGATATAACAGATATTATATCGACAGTTTGGGTCTTCCACAATGAGTCTTAGAACTCCATGGAGGTGGCCATGCAATAATCTTAATAATAATAATGTCTAGATTACTGTTTATAATCATTGATTGAATTATGAGAAAAGATACAGCTATAAGAAGAGGAATTAAATGGAATCCTATGTTACATTGGAAGATCTAGATTATGCAGATGACATAGTCATCAAATCATCAAAGTACAATGATGTACATGCAAAAATCAGAAGACACATATAAAACATTTGAAATGGTTGGTTTTAAAAAAATATGACCAAAACAAAAGTTCTTGAATTGAACAACAAATGCCACAAAGAAATTAAAATCAATCAATATGCAGTAAAAGAAGTTAAGAATTTCACATACTTGGGAACAAATGTAAATACTGAAAGTGGAACTGACAGGGATATAATGCAAAGACTGACAAAAAGCAAATACTGCTTTTAGAAAATTAAATAATATATGAAAATCATCCAAATATTACAATAAAACCAAAATAAAGAGGCCTGTGTAGCTCAGTGGAAGTGGCGCTTGCTTCCTCTGCACTTGGTCGCTCGAAGTTTGACTTAAGTTCAAGTCTAGTCGCCGACTGGAGGAACTTTTTCTAAGCCTTTCTTCAACCGGTTCCCAAGTTAGTCGATCTCTGGCACAGGCAAGCAGGTTTTTTCCTCCCGGAAACTTGGGTTTTTCATCCCATAAACTCAAGAAAATTGACCGTAGTACCCACATTATTTCAGACAGTGACATATCTTGTTAGGGTTAGGTACCAAGAGATGGCAGCACTTGTTTGCCAGCCTCTTCATCGGTGGCTGCTATAATTAGTGATAGACATGGGCCAGCTATCTCTGATTGGCTACCGGTGGAGATTGAACTGCCCACTCAGTCTCCAAAAGCTAGATAGGGTGTAAAGGCCTCGCCTACTCCCTATAAGGGAATAAAAGGCGTTAGCTGATTTATTTATTTATAAAGATCTTCGACATAAAGATCTTCAGTAGCAATGCTAAGGCTGTATTATTACATGAATCAGAAACACGGAAACTGACCAAAAAACAAGAAGCTAAATTAGTTTTGAAATAAAATGTCTGTAGAACATTAAAAATATTTTGGCCTCAATGTACAAAAATGATGATTTATATAAGCTGATTGAGCAAAAAGTATCACTGATGAAATAAAAAACCCAGATGGAAATGGATTGGACAGCAGAGAGATTCTAAGAGCTTTGCCATGGATCCCAAAAGGAAAAGGGGAAGGCCTAAATTAACTTGGCAGAGAATGACAGAAAAGGAAAGAAGAATGGCTGGCTAGAAGAGCTGGAGAGAAGCTGAATTGGTGGCTTCAGAGAAAGATTTGGATTATCAAACAGAAGGAAAAACAAGGATGACAAGCTTTGAAAACAAGTGTTTGAGAAAAATAAATAAATAAAACAAATGAAAACCAATTAGGAGATCAGAGAAGAATTGCACTACTATTTCAATAACAGCAAGAAACAAAGAAAAAAGAGTAACAGTGTACAGATTGCCTACTAAAAGGTTTCCTCAAATTCTTCAAAATAGAAAAGTAGAAGGAAAGATACTGCTGGGAAGACCTAGAAGGAAATGAATAGAAACCATTAAAAGTATAAGTGGTCTGAACTCTTATAGAAATTTAAATAACTTGGCTGCAGACAAACTGGACTAGAAAGATGTTGTTCATGGTAGTCTTAACCTGCCTTAGGCAGATGGAGGAGGACTGTTTTTGAAACCACTACCTATGTACTAAGTGGCTTGATACAGTTCCACATTTGATCTCTTACAGCAGGGTTTCTGGATTGCCTAGTCCTTAGAATACCAATATAAGCTAAGAACTAGTATATTATTATAATAGATATTAATAAATATATTTCTAATAACAGTTGATAACTTTTTAAGGATGAAATTCATATTGAAAACCATCATCATCAAATCCCTGATATGTAGTCTCAAGGGATGTTAGGATACCATGACAGTACTACTACATGAAAAGTTATATCACCACTAACTTCCCTATGGACAATTTTTCTCCCAATCAGTCTATTATCTGACAGGACTTCAATACTGTCAGATAGTGCCTCCATAGCTCAGTCGATATAATGAAGCCCTTTGGTCAGAAAGACCTGGGTTCGATTCCTGTCCATGACGTAAGGAACCTTTATCTAGTTTCTTTTGACTAAAGATGAGTTAGCCAGTCTCAATGGAGGTAGAGGGTTTTTTCACCTGGAAACTCAGGTTTTTTGTCTCTCAGAAACGGCAAATTGTCCTGTGAATGGATCTACAGTTCATAAAATACATACTTAATCCTTCGCTAGGAGGGCTCAGCCAGTTTCTAAAGGACAGTCGAGGAAAGGGGGGGAACCCACATGAATAAATAAAATAAAATAAAAATAAAATACTGTCAGATCTTATATCTCAGTTTTTTAAAGCATCAAAATATAAGATATTGTAACGAAAGCTGTCTGCTGCATTATTGTAATATCTTCTTTTATTCTTTATTACTAATTAGCAGTGCGCACTTTTCCTCTCGTAACCTTTCTCACTTACTCTACTGCATATTATGTTTATCCACCTTCCGTATTTACTAGTCGTATGCCTATGAACACTGGAAAATTTATTTGTTAGACTGCACCATCCAATATACTAATATTCGGCATAAGACTCACTAAAACGTCCGGTAGATCTCTCTCTCTCTTACTAGTGTAAATTCCTTCAACAAAGTTTACATAAACAGTAGTGGTTCTTAAGTAATTAAACTGCGCTTTTAATGCCTTAGTTGTTTCCCGCTCACAAGTCTGATTATTTTTAGAATCAGTGCATTGTAAAATAAAGGATCAGGCAGCACTCTTTTAACAAATAATTAAAACACATTTATTTACATTAATATGAAATATACATGAATCAAACAACAGGGAGATTGCTTTCTCTACCCATCTATAAAATCTTTAGCATAAAATTAGAACCCTTTTACTTCAACACTAAATAATCTCTAACTCCAAAACTTATTTACTCTCTGCTTGCAAATTCAACTTATTAAACTTCTAGTTTACTCGCAAAGAGGTTAGCTAACTCTGCTAAGTTATTTTTACAAATTTGACATGCCAACTGACTCTCTTATGGACACTTCTTATTACTATTAAACTACAGGTATCCCTTGATTAACGCGGTTAATTAATCCTCCGATGTTACCGCGTATATCAAAATCGCATTAATCAAATCTAATAATCAATGGTAAAAATTACAATTCGTCCATGATCGATTACTGTATTAATAATTCGTTTTATATGGTACTCTTTTAGGAAAGATAAAAAAAGAATGCAAAGTAAATGTTTAATAAATACTTGTATCTACATTATTTACTGCAATTTTTTTATCAAAAGAAGTTATCAAGAGTTCTTTAAACAGTTTTAGTTTTTTTCTTATCAGCATAGATTCAAGCAAAATGACTCTCCAGAGCTCGGCAAACAAACAATAAAACATAAAGAAAAAACATTGCAAATATAATACATGATGGTACAAACTAAGTGGATATTGAATCCAACATTATTTCATAGCCAAATGTAGAAACTACAAGAGTTTTGTGCCGAATATATAGAAACTAAAAGTTTCGGCGGATGTATGCATAAGCAACCATATAGACAACTCGTAGTAAAGGTAAAGTAAGCTCCAGATCACTTTCCTTAGTATTTTCCATAATGTAAAGCACATATCTTAGAGGACATGTATGATAAATAAGCCTTTGGCTCTCTATTTCAGTAATACATGATGGTTTATTTATTTTCAGTTACAATCTAAAAATTATTGAACAAAGAATAATAAAAAAAAAAAAAAACTAAACCATACTATACTGACATCAGAGGTCGCGATATCTCTCAGATACAATTTACTGTCAAATATCACAAACCTTTACATAAAATGTGTTAAACAAAACTGATAGCAAAAAACAGTGCAGAATATCACTCGTAACATACTGTTAGATCCTGAATGAAGAAAGTGGAAAAGGAAACTATTCGTTCAGGATTTAACAAGTTTAATATAAAAGCTGAAGGAGAAACTTGCACTCCTGCAGAAAATAAAAGAAATTATTAAGTGTGTGTAAGAATATATGTTCCCTTCATGTAAATTATTATGATTCAATGTTGCCTATTCAAAATTATTAAGTACAGAATTTGTGTGTAAATATTAATTTCATTAAGACAATTTTGTATACAGTAAATCACTGAGTAAGTTGTAAACTGTAGTCCAAAGGTCACGTGCGAGCCGTGCAGGTTCAGCATAGGGCCTGAGGCAGTGGTTTATGCGGAAGGTAACTTTAGTTTGCTTTCCGGGAAAAGAGCACTCCTAGAGCAGAAGGAGAATACAGGATCGACCAGGGGGGCCAGATCGAGAAGTGCCGTGTGAAAAAAGGCAAGGAAAAAGAGGGTGCAAGAAGTACGAATAAAAGGCGATGCATGCCGTTTTTCAGGGCTTTTTACTCTTGGGATTTTGATCTCTTCGGTTCAAGACGGACGTGAGACGGGGCAGCGATGTCGGATGGCAGGTATATTCCTAAAGATGTTTGATAGATTTCAGATGGAACTGAGCGTGAGATGTCGGCATCAGCAGTTACGAGCCTTCACTAAATATCCCATTGGAAAGGAACGGCGAACGTCTCCTTAGAAACAGCAGCAGATACGAGTATGTCCAGCAGCTAATCAAGGACAATGCACACACAACACGAGGTGCAAAGCATAGCCTAATTGGACGACTACCAGATCCTACACATGGACGCGATGGAAGTACCGAGTCGTGCTTAACGAAAGGTAGACAGATCTGGCAGACCTGATTTCCGGCATAGAATTGGTAAAGTACAGAAATTTTGTTATATGTTATTCAGTTGCATTAGAGGAAAGAAAGTAGTTGTGTAATGGTTGAAGTTGGACAGTTTACTAGAGAATGCTAAGTGATTATTCTAATTTGTAATAGCTGGTTTCCATTAGACAAAATTGTCTGGGAGCGATTATATTTGAGTGTGATAGAATTCAATATATGAGACAAGTGTAGCAGATAGAATCTGATTGGAATCTCTTTTACGTTAAATCTGAGTATATTAATGTGCAACTTATGGAAGAGAATTATTGCTTATATAGTACTGTGCTTATTTCCTTTGTCTAGTATTGTTTAGTATGACTTTAGAATTAATTTAGTATGAATTGATTTTGCATGACCTTGAGTCCATTGAATGTGTGATATATTATAGTTGTATGTGTCTTAAGATCCAAATAAACATGTTTTGTTTTATACCTGAGTTTTGCCTGAATATGAGATCAAACTACCACTCATAAAATCTGAACCTAAGCAGGAGGGAATTGAAGGTTTATAGAGTTAGATTAGAGGTCACGACTGCTAGCTGAAATTTACATAGTTGTAGTAAAGAGTTTTGTTAATGAGCATATGCATGAAATTCTGGGAACGTCTCTCTGAATAAGAGTCCTTTCTATTATAGGATATTGGCTGGCACAGCTCAAAAATATAAATTTGTCAATATCCGAAAAGGAGACAGAAAAGAAAATAGATAATTCTTAGGTCCGATTGTAGAATAGAAGAATAGTGATAAAAGGGATAATAAAAATAAAATACAGGAGAAAGCAATAACATAACAATATGAATGCTGCACAGCTACTCATGACCCTCAAGCTATACACTGAATTGTGTAAGAATATTTATATTAAACATTTTGCATGTATCTGTCAGATCAGCTGCGAGCTCCGCATGGTTAAAGGCACGTTAATCAAAACTCTTGCCGCGTATATCAAGGGATTGCTGCAATTAATTTTGCCACATTAATCAAATCCATGTTAAGCAAGGGATACCTGTAATTCTTAACAGTCCGTATATAACATATCTCCTAGATTATAAGAGAAAATGTACAAAAAGGATGGAACTTACAGAGGCTGTGTCGCACATTCAGTCAAAAGTCTTACACTAAAGTCTTTCTGGCATTTCTTTCATCTCAGATCTTAAGCTTCCTTCAGGAGTGTCTTGCCTCAGTGGTATCACATTGGGATATTGGTGGCTTTTGGACTGCAATCTGCGGTACTTGAATAGGACATGCAAGAGGTTTCAGCATACGGGCAAATTCTCCCCTGGATCCTACTTCGGGAACTTCTGCTTCTAACTGCCGACGACTGTAATTGCCACCGACTGGCTCTGGCTCTCTTCAGTAACAGCGCTTCACCTTTGCTCTCTCGGCTCTCTTCTGCCGGTAACTGTACCTGGACACTCTTCTCTCAGCAACTGGCCTGGACTCTCCTGCTTTGTAAATGGGGCCTTGCCTCTCCTCGTTCTCTGCTGCCACTGCTCTGGTTCCGACTGCCTCTCCTCTTTCTCTGCCAGAAACTGCCCACGTTCTCTGCCGGAGACTGCCTACACTTCTCTGCCGGAGATTCCCCCCCTTGATGTTCGGCTCAGTCCTCTTTTATTTTCGCCTTCTCGGCACCTTGCACCAAGGGTTGTAAACCTCTAAGAATTTGGCATGACTCTTTCATCTTCTTTGAAGTTCGACCCACTCTTTGTTCTCCTCCGTGCACTCTTTTGATCATATTTTGCCAGGCAGCAGAAACTTCTCTAAAACTAGCTTTGAAGGTGTTCATGTGCAGAGCTCGCAAATAACTTTCTTGTGCTCTTACACATAGCTATATACAAAGTTCCGATGGCAAAGCATTGCCTTTGTTTTTGATGTTAAAACAGTAAATACATTCACTTCCCACAGGGTTAACTACATTAATATTTAGCAAAATATACATAGAAACAAACAAGATTATTTACAGTTCTCATGAGACTTGACCTATGTAAAAATCGATGTAAAGTGCATTGGTATTTTTAAGCTACATCGAATTTTACAATATGACAATATTGGAGTCTGTTAAAAATGTAACTAAGGACAATTAAAGCACAAAAGGGAAGCAGGAAAACTGACACACACACACAAAAAAAAAATAATAATAAATAATAATAATAATAATAATAATAAAATAGATAAATGTGGCTGCAAAAAACCTGGAAAGCTATCATTATGAGACTCAGTTACACAATCAGGATCACTTTACCATTTGTAGAAGCAATAATTATGACTGTAGGATTATAACAGTTAGTATTCAGTCTATTGTTTGCTTTCATTCATGTACCTTTTGTGCTTGATTGGCCGAGTGCTTAGCATATCCGCTCTCCAGCCAAAACGTTGCAGGTTCAAATCCCACTGTGGGCATGGATGTTTGTGATTGTCTGTGAAAATACTGGTGGTGATTGGCAGTAGATGGCGTTGGTGTAGATGATGAATGTAGTTGGTGGAGACGGAGAGTTATGGAGTAGGTGCCCTCCCTCGATGGGTCTTTGGGCTCCTTGGTGTGCTATGTAATAATAATATGAATACTCTTATATTTATACCTGTGAAGATACCTTATTGACCAAGGCAAAATATTTGCTAATTAATTAAATAAAATTTAACTTAATAAAATAAAATTATTAGGCATTTGTTTTCTTTCCAATGCTCAAAAACATAAGTGATAATCAGCATTTCAGTATCCATATCCACAAAAAGTCAAAATCAAGCAACATTAATAATAAAAGATAACTTAGCACTTATATCTATTCATCAATTACTTTCACTTATCAGTAATAATAAACACTGGAACAGCATAAAAAAGTTAAAACATTGTGTTCAAAGAGTCGACAGTGTTTTTTTTTTTTTTTCCAAAAGTTCAACTAACCTTAATCTTGAATAGATTATTTTGGTAAATATACTTCACACTAAGAAAGTTAAGTACAGATGGCAGAACATAAGGTACAAATGGCAGCAACATAGATGAAGATATATGCAGCAAATACTGAGAAAAATTAAAACACAAAGCAAAAAACAGAAAAAGAGGAAGGAAATTAACGGAGAAAGCTAGTAAAAAAAAAAAATTAGAAAAAAACCGAGGAAAAATGTTACCAAAATTTTTCTTTCTACAGGATATGAAAAAAAGGATAATTTTAATGATCTAAACAATTTTTTGAGATTATTTTAATAATTAACATTCTGAGTACATTACAGAAGCAAAAATGGATAAAATGTCTAGAACTGTTGCTAATCAGCATGCTGGCCAACTATTTAATTTTGAAAAAATTTTAAAAACAGAATGAAATTTTTAAGCAGTAAATCTGACCACCTATTAACATAAAAATAAAATAGATAAAAATCTCAAATTATTTTACTTACAAGGGAAGGCTTGATATTTCTTTTCTCATCTACAAATCCAGCCCATGGTCCTAGAAAGCCATCGATATCACTGGCATCATTATTCCTTAATTTTTTGCGTTTGTCCCCTTCTCTAGCTTTCGTCTTCTCAAAAACAGTAATGCCTGTAATTTTTTTTACAATAATGATCATATTTATTACATCAATATTTTATAATAAAGTAAAAGTTGCAGCTTGAACAAAAAAGAAATTACCTTGACTAGTTGTAGCTGTATCTAGTGCACCAACATAATTTGTTGCATCTTGCTTAGTGCTGTCCAGAGAGGGGTCATATGCATAACCTAAATGATAAAATGCATTAACAAATTTCATTTTACTGTATTTATTAAGTACAAGAATATAACAAGCACTACTGTAGAAAAATCACTCAAAGTAACCAAAAATATTCATCCATTGCTTCATAACATCAATGCTATGTTAAAAAATTCTTCAATACAGAAACTTCACTACATGTTAGGATTTTTTTTTCCTATAAAATTCTTCATAACTTTTAAAATTGATCCTCACACTGTTGGTAACAATTTAACTTTGAAACCTTCAGCAGCTTATTAATTTGTGGTACACTGAAGTAAGTAAATCAAACCATTATAGTAGCAAGAATTGAAATGTTAAGTAGTAGACACTCTACTTTGAAATGAAAATCATGACAATGACCATGTAGACTAGTCATAAAATTCCCATTAGGGAAAACAAAACTATTCCATCGACCAACTGACTTATATTGAGCTGCATTCCTACTTGCTATTATTAGGTATAGGTAAGTCCGTGGTAAGCTTTAAAATAGCATATTCCTTAAGGTTCTTCTGTTAAGTCACAATTTCAATTACTGGAAAACATGTTACAGAATTCTATATATCATCATCAAATTCCTGCCATGTACCCTCAAGGGGTATACAGGATATGATAGTACTACATGAAAAATTTACATCATTACTAACTTCCTATCTACAATTTCCCTCCAAATCAGTCTGTTACTTGTCAAGACTCCAACATTATCAGATCTTATATTTCTATCATCTAAGGCACTTTGTACTGTATCAATCCACCTATATCTTGGTCTTCCTCTGGGTCATTTTCCTGCCAACCTGGCAGAGAACACTTGTTTTGCTAATCTTTCCTCGCACATTCTGTTTAAGCGACCATACCACCTGAGATTAGCTCTGCTAACACATTCCTGGATGCTAACAATGTCAAGTTCTTTCCTAATATCCTCGTTTTTAATATAATTTGCCATTGACACCATCTGTTCATTCCCCTAATCTTTTTCAGAACTCTCATATCTGCGGTCTCTAGTCTTTGGTCAAGTGTTTTACTTCTGACCCAGCTCTCAGATCCATAAGTTAAAACTGGTTTGAACACTGTCTCGTATACAGCTAATTTAGTGTTTTCACTAATTTCTCTCTTATTCCATATAAATGTATTCAGTTGACTTCCTACGATACCAGCTTTGTTGATTCTGTTGTCTATTTCCATATTTAATTTACTATCTTCACTAAAAATCACTTAAGTAGCTGAAACGTTTTATTTATTCTATACGTTCTCCATTCACAATGCAGTTGATATTTTCAATGCTTCTGCCTAATTTCATTATCTTTGTCTTGTTATTGCTGACCTTCATACCATATCTATTACAAGAGTTATTTAATTTAGCCAGGGAATCTTGCAGACTTCTAGCAGATTTATTTAGAAGTATAACATAGTCCACATAAAGCAAAGACACATTAACATCTCCAATTTTGATATCAGGTTTAATATCACTTTCATTCATAATGTGATCCATATAAATAATGAATAACAGAAGAGATAATGTACATCCTTGCCTGACACCAGATTTAACATTAAACCATTTTCTGTACTTCCATCATTTCTAACTGCTAACTTACAACTCGAATAAAGACTAAGTATTGCTTGATATAATGCCCCGTCGACACCATATAACTGTAGCATTTTGAATAGCTTCTCTCTCTTGCACCTTGTTATATGCCTTTTCTAGATCTACAAAACTTAAATACAGATCATTATTATATTCCCATGATTTCTCAACTATTTGTCATAAAGTGAAAATCTGATCCTAACAGCCTCTATTTGGCCTGAATCCAGCTTGTTCTTCACCAAGCTTTTCTTACACAATCCTTCCCAGCCATTTTTTAAAGTATACTTGCATAAATCTTACCAGGAACACTTGGTACAAAAATTCCTCTGTAATTCTCATATTCAGTTTTATTTCTCTTTTTATATATGGGTACTATGAGAGCTCTACTCCAATCATCCAGAATTCAACTCTCTGTCCAGGCCTTCTGAACTATGCAGTGCAGCCACTGTAAGACTTTTAACCTGCATATTCGAGCATTTCTGGTCGAATATTATCTATTCCTGACTGCATGCCTGTTGAGTGCTTTTTTACCACTGTGCTATCACTGCTTGTTTCTTTTAACAATTTTTCAAAATAATTACTCCATACTTTAAGGATATCTTTTTCTCTAGTTTTAATGTCACCTTTTTCATCTCTAATTCCTTTTACAGCACTCTTTCCTCCATTTCTAAGCTTCTTCAATAACCTCCAGAATATCTTGCCACCTTCTTGATATTTATTTTCAATGTTCTTACCAAAGTCTTCCAATGACTTTTGTTTAGCTAGTTTTACACAGTGTTTAGCTTTCTTACATTTGTCTCTTTATTCTCTAAGAGCAAAAGCCTTATTTGCCAGCAACTTTCTATATGCTTTCTTCTTTTCCTTCACTGCCTCTTTAACTTCCTGTGTACACCATGGAGTTCTGATTTTTCTATCCTTGCAGAAACCTCACCACATGCCTCTCTGGCTGAATCAATCAATGTTTTCTTCAAGGCCTGCCACTGAATCTCCAAGGCTTCATTCCTGTTCTGAAACTCTTTCATTTTTTCCTGAATAATGTTTGTGTATTTTAGTCTACAATTAACATCTGAGAACTGCTCAACTTTTATTCGCTTTAAAACTTTCTTACATGTCTTACATTTCTGAATCTTCTTTTCAATATGAAATTCAATTTTATTCTGCTCAAGACTAAATGTTGATCACTTCCAATTTCTATACATACATGCACAATAACAAAACTTCCAATATAACAAATTTTCTAAAAGTGGTGGGTCTTCATTTAAAAAACAAAATGCACAAAACTGATCGGTATACCAAGAACATACTTTAATAATTATCTTGAAGAAAGAAAAGAATCTTAAAAGACACCCTCTTAAAGATGAAATTAAAGGAACTTTTACTTTCTGAATCAATGGTGAAGCATATTCAATAAACTTTAGTTTCTTAACACATTCATTCATTTCTACTTGCTTAAAAGATGCAGACTTTTATTTTTTTTTTTGACTAAAATATTAGTTATATTATTGCTAAGCTTCTGGCTCTTTCTTCAAAGTAATTCTTTGAAGAACTTACAGTAAGACATATATAATGGAACCAAAAAGCCCTGAAGTATGTATCTAGAATGAAATCCAGCCATAATGACAATACCTTAAAACACTAAAATAAAAAACAAAAATGTAGTTTCAGTAGGAAAATATATTTTGTGTGCTTTCAAAAGAAGTTTGCCTTTGGTTGGTTAAGAGTTGGGAATTTTTATCTTTCTTGACTAAAAGAATTTTATGATAAATATTTTTTTTCAGTAATATAGATGATAAATTATGTATAGATATTTTTAAAAAGCAAAAAAAAAACTCTATAGAAACATCTTAAGAATGAACAGAACAACTTTCAAAGATCCTGCACAGAAACATTTTTGATTCTAATTTTTAAAAAAATGAATATTTAATAATCAAGTAGTTCTGCCAACTAATGAGATCTGAACTATCATTAATTCACTTTGTCTTCTTCACTACCACCCATGCTTGGCTTTTGTTGTATATAATATAAAAAGGATCATGCATGTGATCAAGTTCACATGCATGTAAATTCACAGTATTTATGAATGAAAATAAAAGAAAAGAGATGATTATTCATTATATCAAATGATTACATAATGTATGCATAGGTGCTGGAAGAGCCAAAAATATATTATTGCAAAAATAAATATCAGCAGTAAAAGGAGAAGCATGTAACAGCCTATTGTGCAAGTGACTTCTGCTCTATCTGCAGTGGTGTAGACTAAATATGTTTTAGTTCTGTGATAATATAATGATATGAAGAAAGTAGAGGACAATTAGCATTGATCCTTTCCCGCTGTATAGTATGCTTCCTTTACCAGTCACAGAACGTCATAGGTAAGCTTGGGTAATGGTCAGTATGATATCAATGCAAAAATGAATAATGATAACCAAGGAGTCTTTGTTAGGAGAATTTAATATGGGAAATTTAGTTTCATGCATATTATGTGAAATGCAACTGCTAGAAAGAGAAAAAGATTGAAGAAAATGGATACTGGTGAGTGAATATTTCAGAAATGTTTTGAGAGTGAGTACTAGTTATGTACTCACATAGTGGGGTACATATGTGGGGTGTATGGAGAGGAAGCTATCGATGTCAGCCGCTGATCTCAGGATCAGGATGTTGGGCTCTGGTCCTCACATACACTCAACTCTCACTTATGGTTCCAAGAAGTTAGTAGTGCACACTAACGGCCACACCTCGATAAACCGTCTCGGCTGGCGGACTAAATTAAGTGAAGGTATAAGCAATATAGAATGCTGTAAATAGGGAATGTCATCCCTTATGTGCAGGAAGTCTGGAATGGCCAAGATGGCAGAAGAATCAACACTGACTGATCAATGGCATGATAGCAAGATGTGCGGCACACATTGAGGGCACACTCCTGACATCTAAGGGACTTGTGGCCAGCCGTCATAGAGATCGGAGCCTCACCACGTATTTATACATTGTCAACCATGAAACACAACCATGTCACAATATGAAGTTAGAGATGTGGTTGAGACTCCTGCAACCATCAGCTCTTATAGCTACAGGGGAAGAAGAGCTTGAAACTGGGAATTGTAAGACAAGAACTACTAAGGTAGTGTATGAAGATAATATCCCAAACCCTCCAAGGAGGATATTGTCAGATATCCCTTGTCTGAAAACTAGGAGCAATCTCTTGAAAATAGTAACATGGAACATCAGAACACTCTATGAAACAGGCAAATTAGATAACCTACTCCAGGAATTAGAAGTGATGAAGGCCGATATTGCAGATATCAGTAAAGTGAGGTGGACAGATACAGGCATAATAAGAAGAAAAAATCACACTATAATCTACTCTGGCAGTGACTTACACCTTAATGGAGTAGCACTTGTCCTAAGTAATAGAATTGCAAAATCTCTACAGGGATATTGGCCCATAAATGACAGAATCATAACAGCCAAAATAACTTCACAACCATTCAACCTGTATATTATCCAAGCATATGCACCAACCCAAGATCACCCAGACGAAGAGTTGGAACAATTTTATGAAGACATCCAAACTGCAATCTCCAGTGCTAAGTCAGATGATGTTATTATACTGATGGGCGACCTAAATGCAAAAGTGGGCTCAGAAAAATTCTCATTTTGCATGGGAAACCAAGGGCTTGGAATGAGAAATGAAAGAGGTGAAAGATTAATTCAATTCTGTGAAACCAATGACCTAATAATTGCCAACACACTGTTTAAACATCCTCCCAGAAGACTATATACCTAGACAAGCCCTGGGGACATCTATAGAAACCAAATTGACTATATAATAATAAGCAAAAGATTCCAAAATGCAATAACACAAACAAAAACATATCCTGGAGCAGACATAGGATCAGACCACAACCCAGTGATTGCAAAAATCAAAATAAAACTTAAGATACCAAGCCAACCATTCATAAGAGAAACTTATAATTCAGACTCACTTTAACAACCAAGAAGTTAAAGACTGCTTTATAAAAGAATTCACAGAATCTCTTAACAAGTCTGACACCACAACTCACACAGAAAATAGAACGCCAATTGATGAAATTAACATGAACTGGCAAACATTCAAGAATAGCATCAATGAAGCAGCCAAAAATACACTCCCGCAATTAAAAAGGAAAAGGAATAAACCTTGGATGAATGAAAAAATACTGACATTGATGGAACAAAGAAAAAAGTTAAAGAACAAACCTGAATATAAAAGCATGAATAAAAAAATGAAAAAAGAATGCAGGAAAGCCAAAGAGGAATGGATTAAATATAAATGTATAGATATAGAAAACCTTGATAGAAAACACAGAAGCAGAGAAATGCATGAAAAGATCAGAGAAATAACAAGCAGGACAAATACAGCAAACCATGCAAGTGTCATTAGAGACTCAAAAGACCATATTCCAATGGATAAAAAAGAAATCATGGAAAGATGGATTCAATACACAAGGAAATTATATGAACAACAAAGAAATGATATTCCTGAACAGACTGATTTAGAAGGACCATCCATTTTACTCTGTGAAGTTGAAAATGCCGTCAGAAAAATAAAACCACATAAAGCTGCAAGAATAGATAACATCTTGGCAGAATGGTTGAGGGCTCTCGATGAAGGAGGACTGAAATTTCTAACAAAATTATGCAATAAAATATACGAGACTGGATTTCTACCCAAAGATATTAATCACTCAATTTTCATTCCAATTCCCAAAAAAACAAAAGCTACAAGATGTGAAGAGTTCAGGACAATCAGCCTCATCAGTCAAGTGTAAAAAGTCCTCCTATACGTTATTCTTGAAAGAAATAAAAGAAAAATAAACATAGAAATAAATTATACACAAAGTGGCTTCAAGGAAAATGTAGGTACAAGAGAAGGTATTTTCAACGTCAGAGTGAATAATAATATAATCATAGAAAGATATCTAGAAAAACAAAAAGATGTGTACCTCTGCTTCATAGATTACAAAAAGGCATTCGACAATGTCCAACATGAACAATTAATTGAAATCCTTTCAAAAATAGGCATGGATGGAAAAGACATTAGGCTAATAACTAATCTTTACTGGGAACAGACTGCATCTTTGAGAATAAATAGAGAGACCTCAGAAGAATTCCCAGTTCAGAAAGGTGTGAGACAAGGCTGTGTCTTTTCTCCGATTCTCTTTAATCTATACACAGAAGAAATATTTAATAAAATTAGTAACCTCAAAGGAATCACTGTAGGGGGCAGAAATATTAATAACCTAAGATATGCAGATGACATGGTTCTTCTAGCTGAAAACAAATATGACCTCAAAACTCTTATAGATGAAACCCTCAAGTATAGCGAATTCATTGCTTTTTAAAGTTTCAACTTTAAAAAGACAAAAATCATGATAATTTCAAGAGAAAAGAAAATACCAGAAATATGCATCGATATAAAAGGAAATAAATTAGAACAGGTGCAAAAATACATATACCTCGGACATTTGATCACAGAGAATGGCAGGACAGAAGATGAAATTAGAAAAAGGATTGAAATCGCAAGGTCAACTTTCAACAGTATGAAAAATCTACTAACATCTAGAGAATTAAATCTGAAAACAAGACTAAGAAACTCCAAATGCTACATATGGTCTACATTATTATATGGAGTAGAGACATGGACACTCCCCAATCTGAGTGAAAAAAAACTAGAGGCTTTTGAAATGTGAATGCTGCGAAGAATTATGAGAATATCGTGGAAAGAAAAAAAGACAAATGAAGAGGTACTAGAGATAGCAGGCATCAACAGGAGCGTGATGAACAAAGGACACTTGTCAAAGGAACTGTTGAGGGAAAGAGAGGAAGACAAAGACTGGAGTGGATGAAAAATATAGAAGACTGGACCTATCTCTCATATGAGGAATGCAGCAGAGAGGCACAAAATAGGACATGGTGGAGACACATGGTAGTCAATCTCCTGGAGGGAGAAGACACCTGACAGGACAGGACTAGTTATGTGGGATGTGTAAAATATGTGACAGTAGAATGGGGAATTTTAACAAAGCAGAAAAATGCAAGAGTCGACAGACCGTTCATGAAAGTGCAGTGATGGAAGATCAGGAGAACAAAGAGGACATCATGAGGCAAAATAGCATGCTTATGTAAGTCAGTAGTGAACTTTAAAATAACTAGGCAAACATCTTCAACAGTCCTTTTGTAAAGTTACAATTTCAATTGAATTTTGTCCTTTGTGCTTTAGAACGACAAAGTGTGAACACAAATTATTACAGAAATGTCAGATAAGTGACAGAGCTGAGAAGAGAAAAAAAAAAAAAAGATGCACAAAGAAAGAGGAAGGAACATATGGCTAAGCAAGGAAGAGGAAAGTTTTTTATGGTGATACTATGATAAGTGGATTGCTTAAGAAGAGCATGACTATATCTTATTTTCCAATGGGAAAATTAAAATGTTCGGTGCCACACTACTCGGGCATAGTTTGTTCCCGTACGCCAAGCAATTGCACTTCTTCAAGGTCAGTATGGGTAATCTCATTGCCGGCAGTAATCGACATACGAGTATATTCGTAGTTGGCTTGTGTGGCTTATATACCATCTACGAGTATACACACTTTTGCTGCTAGCTCCACAAGCCAAGCATTTTCACTTCTTCAAGGTCAGTACGGGTAATCTCGTTACTGGCGGTAAGCGTCATAAAAGTATATTCGTAGCTGGCTTGTGAGGCTTATATACCAACTAAGAGTATACTCATAGTTGGCAGCGAACATGTTAATGAGATAAGTGAGCCCAACAGGATGCAAAGAAGTAAAATGAAAGTCAAGTGTTTCTTGGTAGATAAAACAAATGACTCAAAAGGTATGGTATGAGAGAAGATAAGAAAGATAAAAATCTTGCTACCATAGTATGATAGAAAAGTTGAGAAGGGCTGTGTTACAAATAAGTCAGTGTATAAATTGTTCAGGAGGAATGGCATGCAGTTTGCAAGACCTGTGGACTGAATTTAATAGTCAGAAGACCTTATATAAGGACAATGGACTGCACTTGAATGGATTCAATTAGGTGTCTGAAGAAATCAGTGTGCACTAAAATCAAGTAAACTAGCATTACTGATGATGAAGTAAGGGTAAACATGAGTGCAAACATCCATGGGGCAAGTGTGAGAACAACCAAAAAGAGCAAATGTAGTCACTTAGGCAAAGAATTTGAATGAGGAAGACAATACAGCAATCCCTCAATTAGTGCACCTAATGCGTTCTTTAAAACAGGTGCATTAATCGAAAATGCACTAATCGAATATAGTAACCTATGGGAAAAGGTATAATTTGTTCCTCGGATTTCTTTTTTGACCCTTAATTTTTTTATAAAAGAATTAGGATATGTCTCAGATAAGTGATGGTTTTCCTTTAAGGAAGTTAAAGGAAAACCATGAAAGACAATAAAACATATTCAGAATATAAATTTATTATACTGCTTCTTAACAAAGAATTGAGCTAATGTAGTTTGGCGGGCATTCTGTTTCTTTTTTTCCTACAACTGACGGTATGGCCCTATTGCCTCTTATGCAAATTTTACTGGTTCTCTTCACCAGGGTCGGTTTCTAAGCATTGCTGCTTAAAAACTTCGATTGTACGAAAACTATTTTCAAATTGTTTCTGTGAAACCTCTTTGGGCTTGTCAGTGATTAAATTTTCTTCATATTCTTCAGGATCTTCCTGCTGTGCATCTAAATTTAGCAGGTCAGAATCACTCAACTTCTCAGAATGAGACTTAATTAACTTAGATTCATTTGAAAAGCCTCTAAAATCATTTCCACAATGTGGAAGAATGTGCTTCCAAACAGCCTCACATATTGCTAACAGTAATTTCATTCGACTTTGCGACTTTAAAACCAGGCTGAGCTTTCTCTGATTTGGCTAGAAAAGTATTGGAAGGTATTTGCTTCCGAAAAAAGGCCGGTTTCATCGACATTAAATATTTGTTGATCACAATAATCTCCTTCTTACACAATTTTCTTCAAAATCTTTGGATATCTCCTTATCTGCACTTGTAGCTTCTCCTGTGATTAGAACATTATGTAGGCTGTTACTTTTTTTTGAAATGCTTAAATCACCCAGCACTAACGTGGAATTCTTCTTCTTTTCCATCATTGATAGCTCCTTCTTTCCAGGTTACAAAAAGACAATGCTTTTGATTTAATAAGGCCAGTGTTTAGTGGGATCCGTTTTTGGTTACAATCTTCGATCCATGTAAAAAGAAGTCTCTCTCTAAATCAATCATTATAATAATTTGATTTCGAGTGCATGCATGATGAACTTGAAGCAGCCTTACCTTTCTCTTTGTATTCAGCAGATGATTTACCCATTTTTGTGTTCTTGTTCTATCTCTGCTCTAGACTCGTCCATTTTTCTTTATTATTTCTAATTTTTCTTCCAATGAGATTACTTTTCAAATCATTTTCACACTTCTATTTTTTGCTCACTAATTCTTTTACTCATGGTTAAAGGTTAGGAAAATAATTTAAAATAAAAAAGTAAGGAAAACAATTGCACGTGATATGATCGGCAAAATGCTATGTAAAGAAGATGACATAAATTTTGGCGGTAAATTTGGAACGTAGTGTACATGGAAATTAGTGTAGTATGCCATTAAAAAATAACTTTGTAAAATGTTTCCAATCGGTAACTAAATTATTTCATCCTGGTGAATGATTTTTTAAAATAGTTAGCCATAAAAAATGTATAGATCGAAAATTTTTAAAATCTGTAATATTTATTTTTAAGATGTATATAGGCGCACTAATCGAATTTGGGTATCGAAAAAAAATGACACACTAATCGAAAACGCATTAATCGAGGGATTCTGTATAAGGGGCAAATGAAAATTTTATTAATGAGAAATACATTTTGTTGTATGAAAGATAATCTAAAAGTAAATATGTGCTTGCTTCTCATTTAGTAATGCAGTTATATGCTTAGGATTATCAGAGCTGCCATGTGATTAAGCAGTAGTGACATAAAAGAAACTTAAATGTAGTTATAAGCAGTAAACTTGCTTACCGTATATAGTAATCCTTAAAAAGTTACATGAAAATAATGCTGTATGTATATTATTGTATATTTGTTTATAGTAGTGTTTGTATGTCACTATTACTGTACAGTATGCGAGCACTATAGTAATGGAGCCATGTTGTCGTTTGAGTTTTGCTTTGAATCTCAGTAATGGGTAGTTATTTTCATGGTTACTTCAATGCTAGGAAGCAAAGGGTAAGAAAGCCAGGAAGGAGAGCTGGAAAGGTCTAATAAACTACCAAGTAAAGTTTTTATATGCATCTTTAATTGCTCTCCAAGGAACTCTGAAGTTAATAACTGAAGGACAGTATAATTTATCAAGCCTTCAATAGATGAGTGAGAATATTTTGTACTTAATAAAAAATAAGTGATATTCCAAGGAGCAATATGAAATATGCAGAAAAGTTCCATTTATTGGAAGTGTATTTCTTCTTCTATTGCATCAGTCTTGTGACTGGTAGCTCAGCAGCATTTCCTTCCATTCTTCTCTTGTTTGTTTGCTTTCCTCTTTATTTCATAGTATGTTTGTAGTCCAGTGCTTTGTTTTGTTTGATCAAAGTATCTTTTCCTTGGTCTTCCTCTTTCTCCTTTGATTTTGCATTCTATTATTCTTCTAATCAGACTTTCATGTTGTAAGATATGTCCAATCTATCTGTCTTTTCTTGTTATTAATGCCATTATTATTGACATTAATAACAAGAAGAGAAGTGTATTTGGAACTGCTCAATTAAATGTATTCCTATTGTCTGAGCAATTATTCATATGCCTACTTCAGAAAAATTAGGAAAAGATGCATCAATCCTTTCATGCAAAGGGCCTTATATGGGGACACATAAAAATAATGTCTTCAGATGAGGACATCATTTTTAACATATACAGGGCACAAATTTAGCAAAATTAATGAATTCGTGGTAATACTGTAAGATTAAATGGTACTGTATCATCATAATTCTTTATAAATGAATATAAAAATTCATGCATGAGAGGGTTAAGAAAACTTGCTTACTGAAAGGAGACATATGCAAATATATTAGTTAAGTGAAGCCTTTCAAGTTTATATTCTAAGGAATTTGAGAGATAAGGTAGAGTGAATGAATGAACAAAAACAAAATAAGTGCTACAAAGGAAGTTCTCATATGGCCAAGTGAAACTACAGAATTTTCAGCTGAATGATGTGTTCAATCTGTTTTGTAAAGTATTTGATGTTTTATCTCAGAATTGTATTAAACTGTGAGTTTAGAGAGTGAAAGATATATATCTTATTGAACTCATACTGAGTTAATTTTTATGATGGCCATTTAAGTATTCTTCATATGTATTAAGAAGTTAGAAATTAATTCACTACTTTTAATTCTATAGAGAATATGAATGTGAAATCTCTTTAGAGAGATAAAGGTGAATTATTTAATATAGAGAATTGTGTCTATTGTATATATTTATATGTTTTAGTAAATGGTTTAATTTTTTATATAATTGAGCTTCATTCTTTAGAATACACAACATGTTGATCCTTGAAGTCAATGCACCATCACAGATACGAATCTAAGACATTCTAACCAAATTAAAAAAAAAATTATATATATTGTTATATTCCACGACTGACTTTAATGTTTAGCTATATAAGTGAGGAATAACATAGTTGGGGCAAGCAAGCTCTCTCTTTAAAGTATAACAACAAGATCAGAGAATATGTGCATAACCAAGGCAGCCATATTGCCTCTAATTAGGAAGAGGATAATGAAACTAGTTGGGAGTTGCAAATTGAATTTCAGTTCTGAGAGGTTTTATGTGGAACTACAGAATAGATGATTATAACAGGCTCAGGAGGCAATTTGAAGCAGTGTATGAGAGATAATCAAGGAATGTCTGAGAGAGGCAACATAAGACTGTACACAAAAGGTCAGGAGGCTAATTCGGGTCTGAGTTAGATGAATGAGTAGTATCACTGAGCCAGAGCAGGAGCAGCAAAAAAGGAAAAACTGTGTAAGATAAATAAGGATGAAGATGGTCAAGCACGTGCATGAAAGGTATAAGGCAAAGACAAGAAGGATGGGCCAGCATGATAAAGAAGGCCAAAATCTGATTATGAGAGGAAATTAGCCGAGCAGCCTACAGGAAATCCAAAAGGGTTGTCTTTCTCTGTGGCAAGTAAAAGGAAGAGTAACCATGGAAAGATAACTTTAATAAAAGCTGATGGCAGGAGGATGACAGAAGCAACCAAAACAGATGAGTTATTGGGTGATCACTAAGGAAAGGTATATCATCCAGGTGGATATGTTACAGTAACAGATGTGACTGATGTGGGAAGAGAGGTAGATGAACTGAACATACTTAAGATGCAGAATCTCGGTGATGAGATATTGGCCTGCATTTATGTGAATGCCCAAAGGAACTGCCTTTGACTAGGCTGTTTAACTTTAGTAAGTTCAACTCTGATAAAGTCTCAAGAAAATGGAAAGAGGGTAAAATAATTCTGGTGCATAAATGAGGATCCAAGACAGAGGTACAGAATTATAGGCCAATCAGTATCTTCTTGGAAATAGTGTTAAAGGTAATGAAGGAATAGCTATCAGCAAAATTCAGGAATGGGTGGATAAGAAAAGATATTCTAAGGAGAATAGCATTCTGTGGGTACTACTTTTTTTAATCACTCACTTATTTACTTACTCATTTTATATAACAGAGTAAGTTCGGCTGAGAAATGGATATGGCCACATAATAACACTTTTGAACTTTGCAAAAGCATCAGACACATGGAACTCCATCACACAAGCTGGAGCAAATGTGGATGGATATGAAGCTGGTGATATGGATGGGATAACTTGGCTGATGAACAAATACCAAAGAGTGGTAAATGAAGAGCAGAATCCAGGAGAAGGCAAGTGACTAGCAGTGTAAAGGATTTCTACTATTCAATTTGTACATTAATGATAAAGGAATTTATTGGAGGGAAAAATTCAGTGGTTTACTGATAATGCAAAATTATGTAGCATTATAATTAATCAAGGCAATGTTAAGAGCTTCCAGAATGATTTAAATAGGGTGACCATATGGGCACAGGATAATGGCTACTGATTTAATGTGAAAAAGTATAGAGTTATGCATTTTGGAATGGAAAGATTACAAGACTGATATTAGATTTTTTTTTTTTTGCTTCGAGAGAGAGACAAATGAGTGGAGAGTGCCTAACAAGTGATAGAGCAAAGAAGAGTAAAAAAAGGAGAAGGGAAAGGATAAGGGAAAGAGGTGTAGAGTAAGGAGAGTATGAAATAGTGAAAAAGTGAGAATCAAGAGACAATAATTTATGGGTGATTCTATGATTGGGTGTATTTGATGAATGCATGAAAAATCATGTTTTCCAGGCATGAATATTAAAGATATTAGTGATGCTGTCAGGTAATAAAGAGGTAAAATGAAGGAGCTAATTTTGTCATGTATGAATGATTTAAGTGGAAGCAAGCACAGAATACAAAAGGATATGAAAAAATTGCTGCTTATTGAAGTCTCGTCAGTGAAAGCCACTGACGAGACCTCAATAAAGGTTGAAACCAGTATGGGTAGTGGCCCTTATCTTAATGCATAACATTACACATATCTGCAAGGAGATGTGCTTTGCATTATGGGAGATACAGAGATAGGAGTCATGAGAGCTTTCTCCACCTTTGCAACGAGTTGCCCGTTGTTGTACTACCTTATCCCAGTCCTGAAGATACTTTCAGGCGCAAACTTTGTTTGCTCACACTTAGATAAAGGATTAAACTAAACTTATTATAGTCTAACCAAGTGAAAAATAAACTCTCATCATCAAACACTAGAAAATTTTCCAAAAATCTTTTCCTAATTAAAATTCATTTTTTTTTATTTATGCTGTGTCTTCTATTTCTATCCTATTTATCATGTATTGGCGATCACTGCAGATGCTCAGTCATATGCAATCATAGTATATGCAATCAGTCATAGGTCATATGCAATGCATAGTGTGTATTCGTAAATCGTCTACTCAACTCGTCTCCCCCCCCCAAGATTAAATCTTGAGTACTCGGGCCCCCTCCAAGATTAAATCCTGAGTGCGCCACTGCTATGTACTATACTATATTATAGTACTATGTACTATACCAACTACCAACATGTACTATAACTGTACAACAGCTATAGTACATGTTGGTAGTAGCCATAAAAATATATTCCACCCCCACCACTCCAAAAAAAAAAATAGTGGAATAACCATGCAACATAGCTGCACTTTGTTTTTTTCTTCCCAAAAGGTGATTCATCACATTAAAGTAGGGTGACCAGACGTCCCTTTTTTTTAATGGGATTATCCCCTTTTTTAAAACTCTGGTCCCGTTGTCCAGACAAAACCTTAACAGGATGCTAATTGTCTCTTTTTATTAACTTTAGTCTCTTATTTGAATTCGTGGCATGACTTCTATCCTGTATGTTTGAATATGGAAAGGATAATAACTCTGCTGGTGACATGTGATGAGATCAAAAACATACATGCTATGACATTATCAACCATTATGAACACACTCCTTCTACGATAGGACGAAAATGCTACAACTAGTGACAGTAATGCTGCATCTGGGCAGTAACAAGGTTACTTTGTCTACCATACCATTGTTTTGTGCTTCCTATGCCGGTCTGTTAGTAACTGTGAAAGTTAAAGTGAGTATATATGTGAATATATGGTATATATACATATGGTGATATTTCATCCAGATTTTATCATGCTGAAAAGAAAGTGTAGCTTTACTCGGGATTTAAAAGAAGAATACCCCTTCTTGAAAGATGACGAAACAACAAACAAGTTGCAATGTACTGTGCATCATTCAGTTTTTTCAATTAAACATGGAGGCCATTCTGATATAAAACAGCATTTGACAAGGCAAAAACATAAATTGGCAGCCGCTGCTCGCAGTTTAAGTCAAGATGTTACATCATTTTTCATGAAAAATTCAAAAAGAAATTAACTGATGAAAGTAAATGTCTTGCAGCTCAAGAAGGTTTGTCTGCGTTTCATGCAGCGAAACATAACCTTTCTTTGAGGTCAATGGACTGCACCTCTGCAATAGTGAGAAATTTATTTCAAAAGAAATTTACATGTGGGTGAACAAAGTACCAATCAATTTTAGTGAATGTCCTGGCACCTTATGCAATACGAGAAATAGTAATTGAGTTGAAACAAGCAAAATATGTGTCAGTTGTGGTAGACACATTAAACCACAGAGATTTGAAATTGGTGCCTGTCCTTGTTAGGTACTTCATGCTGAAAAGGTATATCACTTTAACCTGAATAAAGGTATTCAGGTTAAAGTGATAGATTTTCAGAACATAACAGGAGAAACAGCAGAACTGCTTGCAAATCATATATTGGATATTTTGCAGAAACAGCAGCTGACTGAGAAAATTATTGCATTTTCTGCAGATAACTGCAACACCAACTTCGGTGGATACAAACGAGGTGGTTCCAACAATGTATTTTCAAGAATATTTCAAGAATGTATTATTATCATTAAAAATGAACATTCATGCTACTGGTTGTGCTGCTCATGTTGTTCATAATGGTGTACAGACAAGTGCTGACATTTTGTCTATTGATATCAAAACAATCGTAAATAAAATATTTCAGTATTTCCACATTTACACCGTGAGAGTAGATGAATTGGAGAATTTCTGCACATTTACGGAAACTGAATACAAGTGTTCTAGGTAGTGTACATACAAGATGGTTATCATTATTACCAGCTGTGAATAGGATTATTGACATGCATGATAGACTCGGATATTTTTTTTATCACAAAATAAATGTCCTACATTGTTGAAATCAATTTTCATTAACCAACAATCAATATTTTGACTCCATTTCATGTAAAGCCAGCTGAAAATATTCTCAGCAACAATAACGAAAATAGAAAGGGAAAATATTTGCAACTGAAGTGGTAGAAGAATTGGAACTGCTCAGACAGAAAATTACAAATAGGAATTTGAGAACTTTCAAACATTTAAAAATGTCATCAATTATTTCAGAGTTCAAGGATGAGGGCATCTTTGATGAATAAGAATTTTAGACACTACAAATTTATTTTATGATACTTTCCTTGAATATTTAGGCAAATGGACTTATCATTTCCAGCCATTGAAAGTATTTCACTAGATTAAGTTGCAAACTCCACTAACTTGGGCTGAAGTTCCAAGCAGCCTAAAAGCAATCAGTGATGTTGACAGCAAAATATTCAATATTGTTGATGAAGATGAATTATTTGATGAAGTCAGCCATATAAATAATGTTGTGAACTCCAAGATGGAAGAACACAAACGCTGAAGTGGACAAAAAGTGGTGCGACGTGTTTAAGGTGCTCAAAGAAAAAAAAACATCCACTACAAAAACATACTACCAGTTATGTTTGTTATGGCAATCCCAGGAACAAACGCAGCTGTAGAGAGAGGGAGAGAAAATTTTTTCTCTCATGAGTTCTTTGTGGTCTGATGAAAAGAACCACTTCAACACTAAGACTGTGAAAGCAATAATTGTGATCAAGACACACTTATGTATTGTCTTTTATGAGTGCATTTTGAAAGAACCAACACTTTTGGAAGAAATAATGTCTTCATATAAATATAATAATAATGATAATGCTGATACTCCATAATTATAATGCCCAATTCAGTCTTGTGTACTGTAATTATATGTTATTCCATTTTTATGTAGAGCATACCAGAAGTGTCCTGTTTTTGTCCCTTTTTTTAACTGCTGAATAATTTTAAATGTCCCTTTTTTTTTTGTTTTGAAAATCTGGTCATCCTACATTAAAGGTACAAAGCAACTACTTCAGATAATTTATAAGTTTTCAATAATAAGAAAAGTGAATATTATGAATCAGAAATTTTGTGAGATTTAGGATAATTAGGCAGAATTAATTTATTGATTTAGGTGGAATTAATTTACAATAATTTTAGTTTAGAATTATTCAAAGGAATGGAACTGGAAATTTCTGATAAACTGGTTATTACTTGCAACTCTTTAGTGTGACTTCTGAGAATTGTATCATCTTAAAGATCGCATTCGTGATGAATAATCTCACGTATCTTTCAGCCTGGTGATTGTTAGAATTATCTTCTAGCATATTTAAGGATTACTGTTTAGTAACCAGAAAGAATTATTATATATATTATTAAAGATCTCAGATTTCAGAAATGGCAACAAAAGTAGTTGTAATAATTGAGACTTATTTTTTGCAGGTAAAAGAACACCATGAATGATATTATATATGAAAAGATTGAAATATATTTTTATTTACTTTTCGTTATAATTTTTATTCATTTTAACCTGGTCTGAAAATCCTGCTCTAGAGACCAAATATGGAAGCCACTCGAGCAACTTCATTCCTCCAATAAGCAGTGCTGTGGTCTCACATCATGCGACGAAATTTGTTTCTCACATAAAAACAATTACAAACATCCATGCCCATCGCAAGTTTCGAATGCACAGCTCATTAGTGGAAGAGGGTATGCTATCTAGTTGGTTGTTAATGACATGATATTTCTGATTATAGTTTATGTTTGAACAGTTCACAAGAGAAGAAATTAATTATGTATTTCATTTTGAGAATATGCATCTATCTATATTGTACATACAATTTTTTTTGGTAAAATTTCAAAATTTCAAATTTCTTAGTGTCATAAAATACACTGCTGGACAGTAATCGAGATCTGTAGTATGCAGATCTCGATTACTGGGCTGACAGTGTCATCACTGATGGCACTATTCAACAATGCAGGATGAGCTTTTCAATATGCTGAATGCTGAGTTTTGGATAATTCTGTAACATCTGATGTTTCCACACAGAAGCCAACTGAACAAGTCACAATTAATTAGTTGCCATTCAACTCAAGAAAGAAAAAAGAACAAGAAAGAAGATAAGTGATGGCAAAAATAACTCCATAGTCCTGAAAGAAATACCTAGTCAACATGCCATCTAATTTAAAGCTCCCTAAATTCCCCTCATTCTGAATTCACTTAAGAAGTTATGCAAGAATTGCCAGCCTGGTTGGCCGAGAGGTCAGCAAGTCCTCTCTCCACCCAAAAGGCTGCGGATTCGAATCCCACTGTGGGCATGAATGTTTGTGATTGTCTGTGAAAATACTAATGGTGGTGGTAGACAGTAGGTGGCGCTGGTGTAGATGATGCGGTTAGCAGATGATGGGTGGGTGAAGTTGAGTGGTGGAGGCAGAGAGTTGTGGAGTGGGTGCCCTCCCTCGATAAGTCTTTGGACTCCCTGAAGGTGTCAAATAATAATAATAATAATAATAATAAAGAAGATTACTATTACTAAAGTGGATAACACACTATCCTTACTTGCTATGAATCTCATCTTCCTTTTATCCTCTTTTACCTTGCAGTGTCGAGGGTTTAATTAATCATCAGACCTCAAACCGTTCACAGGATAAGGTGGCCAGCCCTATGCTCGGGTGTGTCCTATAGTGTTGAGTTCTCAAGGCCGGTTTGCCTGCTTTGCAGGATGAAAAACCCCAGGATAAACTGGGGGAAAACCCTACTGTCCATACCCAAGACCGGCTAACTTGGCTATGGCTGAGGAAGATCCTTCAGCTCCTCACGTCACTGATGGGAATCGAACCTAGGACACTCCTTCTCCAGACATATGGTTGCGAAGTGCACAGCCAATAGGCTAACCGCGCGGACACTCGCTATGAATATGATTGAAAAAATTTGACTGTACTCACAGATCAATCTGCATGCCACATTCAACTGACTACAATCCTACCCAAATATGGAATAATAGATAACTTAAGATTATAATCCTAGATTTCTGCTCTCTCTGCATTTATCAAAGGCCAAAAATATACAAAAGCATCCCATTGAGATCAAGCTGATAGTAGTTTCTGTACATATAACTGGCTAAATACTTGGACCCAGCTCTCTCTTTCTGTCATCTCTCATTACTAGCCACACATCCCATATTAAAAATTCTGTGCACTTCAAATCTTGCTTGCCAAACATCATCCTCAAAGATAATGACATTATAGTCAGTTTCAATATAGCTAAAGAAATCTTAGAATTAATTCAGACTCTATCCTGATCATCATCAACATCAAGCTTTTAAAGGATTTAAACCCCAGAGTGGCCTTACGGCCTTAGAAGTCATCATTGAATCTCATGAAATCTAATGGTTGGTAATTTAGTACTTGTTTCGGTTTTCATTCTTTCAACGTATTCCATCCATTAATGTTTATTTTATTTTATTTTCTATTACTGATTCCTGGTTTAATTCTTTTATAATTTCTTCATTTCTTTTGTGATCAAAAAAATTATACTTTGCATGTTTCCTCATAAATTTCATTTCAGCAATTATTAATCTTTGTCTTTTGTTTTATTGTCCAGATTTCACTTTCATACAAAAGACTGGTAGGCCATTCATCATCATCAAATTCCTGATATAAACCCTCAAGGAGTGTACAGGATATGATAGTACTACATGAAAAATTAAATCATTACTAACTTAATATCTACAATTTTCCTCCAAATCAGTCTGTTACCTGTCAAGACACCACATTATCAGATCTTATATTTCTATCTATCTTCTAAGGCATTTTATACTGTATCAATCCATCTATATCTTGGTCTTCCTCTGGGTCTTTTTCCTGTCAACCTGGCAGAGAACACTTGTTTTGCCAATCTTTCCTCACACATTCTATTTAAGTGACCATCCCTGAGATTAGCTCTTCTAACACATTCCTGGATGCTGACAATGTCAAGTTCTTTCCTAATATCCTCATTTTTAATATAATTTGCCATTGACGCCATCTGTTCATGCCCCTAATCTTTCTCAGGACTCTCATATATGCAGTTTCTAGTCTTTGATCAAGTGTTTTACTTCTGACCGAGATCTATGTTAAAATTGGCTTGAATACTGTCTTGCATACAGCTAATTTAGTGTTTTAGCTAATTTCTCTCTTATTCCATATAAATTTATTCAATTGACTTCCTACCATACCACCGTTGTAGATTCTGTTGTCTATTTCCATATTTAATTTACCATCTTCACCAAAAAATCACCTAAGTAGCTGAAATGTTTTACTTGTTGTATAGTTTCTCCATTCACAATGCAGTTGATATTTTCAATGCTTCTATTTCATTGTCTTTGTCTTGTTATTGCTGACCTTCATACCATATCTATTACAACAGTTATTCACTTCAATCAGGGAATCTTGCAGACTTGTAGCGGATTTATTTAGACGTATAAAGTATAACATCATCTCCATAAAGCAAAAAATTGACATTAACATCTCCAATTTTGATATCAGGTTTAATATCACTTTCTTCCATAATGTGATCCATATAGATAATGAATAACAGAAGAGATAATGTACATCCTTGTCTGACACCAGATTTAACATTAAACCATCTTCCTATACTTACATCAATTTAACTGCTGACTTACAACTCAAATAAAGACTAAGTATTGCTTGATATAATGCCCCATTGACAACATATAACTGCAGCGTATTGAATAGCTTCTCTCTTGGCACCTTGTCATATGCCTTTTCCAAATCGACAAAACTTAAATACAGATCTTTGTTATATTCCCATGCTTTCTCGACTATTTGTCTTAAAGTGAAGATCTGATCCTGACAGCCTCTATTTGGCCTGAATCCAGCTTGATCTTCACCAAGCTTCTCTTCCACACTCCTTCTCAACCATTTCTCAAGTATAGTGGTATAAATCTTACCAGGAACACTCAGTACAGAAATACCTCTGTAATTCTCATATTCAGTTTTATTTCCCTTTTTATATATGGGTACTATGAGAGCTCTACTCCAATCATCTGGAATTAGTCCATCTGTCCATTTCTTCTGAACTATGCAGTGCAGCCACTGTAAGACTTTTATACCTCCATACTCGAGCATTTCAGGTCAAATATCATCTAATCCTGTGCCTTTCCACATTTCAGGCTTTTGATGGCTTTTTCTACTACAAGTATGGATATGTATTCCTCACTGTGATTGCCTGGTCAGTATTTTTTACCACTGTGCTGTCATCACTACTTGTTTCATTTAGCAATTTTTCGAATTAATTACTCCATACTTCAAGGATATCTTTTTTTCTGTTTTCATGTCACCTTTATCATCTCCTTTTACAGCACTCTTTCCTTCATTTCTTAGCGTCTTCAACAAGCTCCAGAATATCTTACCAACTTCTTAATATTTATTTTCAATGTTCTTACCAAAGTCCTCCCATGACTTTTGTTTAGCTAGTTTTACACAATGTTCAGCTTTCTTACATTTGTCTCTGTATTCTCTAAGAGCACAAGCTGACTTATTTGCCAGGAACTTTTGATATGCTTTCTTCTTTTCTTTCACTGTCTCTTTAACTGCCTCGTATTCACTTCCTTGTCCATCGTGGAGTTCTGATTTTTCCATCCTTACAGACAACCTCACCATAAGCCTCTCTGGCTGAATCAATCAGTGTTTTCTTCAGGGCTTGCCACTGAATCTCCAACGTTTGGTTCCTGTTCTCAAACTCTTTCATTTTTTCTTCAATCATGTTTGTGTATTTTAGTCTACAGTTAACATCTGAGAGCTGCTCAACTTTTATTCGCTTTAAAACTTTCTTAGATGTTCTTCTTTTCAATATGAAGTTCAATTTTATCCTGCTCAAGACTAAATAGTGATCACTTCCAATTTCAAATCCTTTGTATTCTAGTGTCCTGCACCAGGGAGAAACCATCACTATCAATAATAACATTGTCAATGGGACTTTTCTTATTCCTTACCTCTTCTCTCCATGTGAATTTGTGCACATTTTTATGTTGGAACATTGTGTTAAGAATAACCAGTCCATGTCCTGAGCAGAAATCCAACAGGTATTTGCCATTATTATTAGCTTTGCTCTTTTCTCCAAATTTTCCCACAATATTTTTGTATTCTGACATTCATTTCCTACTCTGCTATTTAGATCCCCAACAAGGACCATCTTTTCCTTTTTCATTGGGTCAGTTGCTTTTTCTAAGGCATCAAAAAATTCCTCCACTTCTACCTTAGTAGAACCTTCTGTGAGACCACAAGCACAAATAAGTCTCATTGTGCAGTTCCCCATTCTCATATCTGCCCACATCACTCTACTTGAGACTGCCTGCCATTCAAGAAGATTAGCCTCGTATTTAGTATTGAATACTATCGCTACAACTTCCTTTCCTTGATTGTCATTGCCTGAATATAACATTTCGCACTTATTGTGCAGAAAGATCTCACTAGTTTTTGCCTTTTTTTTGTTTCAGTCACCCCTATTATGTCGATCTGGTACTTATCCAATTCTTCAGCTAGCTCCATTTCTTTGTCATTCAGGCTTCTTATGTTGATAGTACTGATCTTGAACTGTGGTGATGTTGTATTGGGTTTTAGGATTTGTTCCAGTAGCTGACTTTTCACTGTTTCCCCTGGTTCCCTGGCAAAAACAACCCTTTCTTTTTCTGGGAACTTTACCTTCTATTACTGTTCTGAGAAGTCCTCCTTCCATCCTGTCTATGTGTCCAAAATATTTTAACTTTCTTCTGTCAATATCCTTAAGGAGCCTTAAAGTTCTACTTATCTTTTCTAACACCCATTCATTTGTACGCCTTTCAGTATATGATATCCTCAACAGCCTTCTGTGACACCACATCTCAAAAGCTGATATCCATTTCTTATCTGACTTCTTTAGGTTCCAAGTCTCACATCCATAAGTCGCTGTTGGAAAAATCATCATGCTGTACCATCATTTTTTATTTTGGTAAAATTTTAGCCAATAAGAATACAATTTGGTTGGCTAAATCCCAAATTACCAGCCCATCCTCGTTCGTTCAGTATCCAGGTAGATACCCAACAGGGTACACCACGAGAAGGTGAGGATTGGACATTAGGTCAGAAGCCATGATCAGTTCCCCTTATTCCTTTAAAGGCTATGTGGAGGTCTTCTCTCAGTTATATAGCTGAAGGGCTAAAGTATTGTATATTTTTAATCTAGTTTGTTTTTGAAATAGGTTAGGTTTAAATATGGAGTTGATTACACGTGTTATTTTGTTGTTACACTTGCTACTCTATCCTGATATTGTGCCTTATTTACTTTTATAGCACACACTGATTATTTTACCTAGCATGACAAATCCTACAAACAGACCAAAAACACTACTATGGTCTTCATCCCTCAGCCTCCCACACCAATTTTTTGCTCCACTCCACTTAAATTCATAATACAGATAAGCTATATTTGACAAGATATTCTCCATTTGACAACAAATCCAGAGAATGGATATATTAAAAACATTTTTAGTAGATCCTAACAGCCAACATCCTTGCATCTGTTTTTACAATTGAAAAATAAAATAATTGACTATCCTTCCCTGACATTCCAGTTACTCATCTGTCCAATATATCCTTCTCTGATGAAGGAAGCCTATCCACACCAGAAGGTAAAAATATCATTTATAAAAAAATGTCAACAGTATGTGTGACATTAAATCTTTTGCAAATAGGGGAAGAATCATCTGTTCAAACCATATTAGCCTCACCTGTGAAATCAATCACATTTGTGACAATTTAGCCAACAGCTTCACCCTGAACAAAATCAACAAAACTCCACAATCTTCCTCAAACTTATCCCTTCCTCACCTCTGAAAAAAAAAAAAGCTAAAAAATTCACTGGTATCCTATAACAATCCAGAGTATCTTAGGAAATAACTTTACATTTTCTTAGATGATAAAATCTTCAAACTTCTTTCAAGCCTTATTTGCTCATCATAAGATTCTTTGTATCACTTAAATTATTTTCTGTTTACAAGCTCCTAGCAAATTGACATATTTTGATCTGGAAGAACCTGCCAATATCCATCTCCATGAATACACAAAATATGTCCAATATCTACTACAGCTGCTCTAGGTGTGCCAGCTGTGTCACAGATTCACTGTCAGATTCAGTAGCAAAAAACCTCTTTACTAATGTAGATTTAAATCTAGGAGACTGTTTTGAAATCTCACAGTTCTACAACATTCTTCTAATGTAAATAAGTATAGCTCCCTTAGAGACTATTATCATCAAACTGTCAGTCCAACAATGAAGATCTCCTTACTAGGTCCAATAGAAGATCCCAATTAGGACCGTAGGGAGATGCCATTTTGTCACAATCTTTGTTTGCTTTCCTTTGACTGTGCCTGGTTAACATATGCACATTTTTATCTTTGTAGCTATGAAGATACCTTAGTGTCTCTAATATGCAGAATATCATCTTAATAAATAAAAGTTGAATTAAGGTGATATTCTGCCTTAGTTTTCTTCCATTAAACAAAAATGAGTGTTAATCAATTTGTATATCAATCAGGTAATTAGGTGTGCCAAAGGGACTTTGGCACACCTGATTATCTGCTCATCTGATGACACCAGGAATTTGGACCTCTGCTTTAATTTCTACATTAATGGTACTCAGAATGATTTGAAGGCAAATATGTTGATGATGCTGAATTAGGGAGAGAGAGAGAAGTAGTCAATAAAGGTGAACTGGAACACCCTGTGTATTTATATCATGCAGGATGATCTAAAGTACAGTGTGAACAAAGTACAATGGTTGCCAATTTAACGTGGAAAAGTATAAGATTATGAACTTAAAAAAAAAAAAGATGTATCTAGAACTTTGGGGCCTAGGGAAATAGTGACAAGCACAGATAAGGAAGTTATTATATCTAGTTTACTAATGACTGACCAAATCTATGCAGAGTAAACCATATCTAGTTTACTCTGCATAGATTTGGTTAGTTGTTGATGAGGAAGTGACAAACACAGATAAGGAAGTTATTATCCCTCACTTATACAACCATATCTAGTTTACTCTGCTGAGGGTTGGTCAGTTGGTGATGAGGAAGTGGTGGAGAAGATCCAGAAGCAAGTGATGCTTCTGGATCCTCTGTGGAGTCTTTTCACTAAAGATTTGTGGATTACAAAGTTTAGATGGGGAGAGGGGAAGAGAGAACAAACATATACAAGTTACCGGAGGAATTTTTTGGTGTGTGTGTGTATATATACATAAGGACCTTCGCTTCAACATCTTCTGACTAATTCTGGAAATGCATATAGAAAAAACAAAGCAAGAAATATAAACTAATGATAAACAAAGCTAAGATTATAATTACACTATCATTGTGCACACAGTAAAGGAATCAGAGCAAAGCAGTCAATCCAACTCAGAGTAGGTCATCATCATACATGTAGAATTATCATTACTAAAAATCTAACTATTACTAATGCTATGTGTTTTGTGTGTAGTAATTGTGTAACTTCTTTATCTGGCTTGACTGAGCTATTACTTGGGCAAAATACTGTGGCAAATTGGACATGCTTTTCCCTGTATTAATGACAAAGAAGCAGAACTAGCAGAAGAATGAATTGGATAAGAACTGGATAAATTGGACATGCTGTTCTCTGCATCAATGAAAAAGAAAACAGAACTAGCAGAAGAATGAACTGGATAAGTACCAGATCAACAAAATAGGCTGCTACTGAAACAAAGAAGACAAAAACAGGCAAGATCTTTCGGTAACAATGGGGGAAAGAAGTAGTAGAAATGGGATTCAACACTAAATATGAGGATAATCTTCTTGAATGGCAAGCAGTATCAAGCAGAGTAATGTGGGCAAATATTATAATGGGGAACTGGACAATGAGACTTATTTGTGGCTATGATACCATAGAAGGTTCTAATAAGGTGATAAAAAAAAAAGTGATAGAATTTTTTGAGGCATTAGAGAAGGCAGTCGACACAATAAATACAGAAAAGTTAGCCTATTGGAGATCAAAACAAAAGTAAGAAATGATTACCAGAAATGTAGAAATATTTTAAGTCTCAGCTTTTCCAAAGTCCCAAGAGAGTGGAAAGGGGGGGGGGGGTAGAGTAAATTTCCTTTCCATAAAGGATTTAAGCCTGTGGTAGCAAATTATAGACCAATCAGTATCTGACCAATCAGATATTCGAAAAGTTGGTCAAAAAGAGAATTCAGAAGTGGCTTAATACTTTATGAGGAGAATATGATACACTATGAAGGGCAGCATGGCCTTGTGAAGGGTCAGTCATGCCTTAGTAATCTACTAACTTTTTATAATACAATGACAACCGAGTTGGATAAAGGGAATGGCAACACCTTGATACTACTGGTTTTTGCAAAGGCATTTGGCAGGATACTACATTGAACTGTGTTACACAAAACGCAACAAACAGGGATGTATAGGAAACTGGTGATATGGATAAAAGAGTGACTGTGGATACCAAAAATAGTATATGGAGGAGCAAAATCCAGGAGAAGGCAGGTGACTAGTGTTCTGTGTTTGGACCACTGCTGTTTAATTTGTACATAAATGATGTAGGAAATAATTTGAAGGAAGACAGTTGTTTGCTGATGATGCAAAGTTGAGTAGGCTAATAGTTAAATTGATGTAGAGAGCTTGCAGAATGATTTAAACAGGCTGATAGTATGGCCAAAACACAGATGTCAATTTAATGTGGATTAAGTTATGCATTTTGGGATACAAGGATTACAAGCTGTGTAATAATACTGAGGAAACTGTACTCCAGGAAATTGAAGAAGCCAGGGACTTGCAGGTAGTAGATGCAGAGGTGAAGTGTAGAAAGCATACTGCTATGCCAGGGAAACTCACAGGATTACTTGGTTAGTGAAAAACATACTAACAAAAAGAGATAAGGGAGTTATTATTCCTCTTTATAAAGCTTTGATATGACCACATCTGGATTACTGTGCTCAGGTGGAGTCAACTGGGTGTCTTGGGGATAAGAAAGTGGTGGAGAGTATCTAAGTGGAATGCTCTGTATGAGGATAGATTGAGGGTTTGTGGATTGCAGAACTTGGTTGATAGGCAAAAAAAAGGGTGAATATGATAGAAACATTTAAGTTACTTAAAGAATTTTATAGGATATGTTTCAGCACTTTGCTAGCATGGACAGAATGAGGAAGGTTTATTTATTTATTTATGCAGTTCCCACCAACAAAAGGTTATTAGCAAACCTATAGTATATTTGTACCATGGGTAGGCGAAATTTTTTTTCATTTTTATCAATTTATATATTCTTTTTTGTATTTTTAAATTTATTTTTTACATAAGACAGTTGGGTAAAAGTGTGGTTAGCAAGAGTGTGAGGGCCAGATTTTTTGCTTGGAGTGCGGTGAATGAATGGCATGAGTTGCCTGAGTCAGCTGAGAATGCTTTATCTATTAATGATTTCAAGAAGAGGTATGATAGATATTGTGTTGACAGTTTGGGTCTACCATGAAGAATCTTAGAACTCCATGAAGGGGCCCAAGGAATAACAATTTTTGGAAAATTAGGAGAAAGGTGCAAAACCAATCATAATGATAAGTACCTGCTGGATTTCTGTTCAGGACATGGACTAGTTATTACTAATATACCATGCTTTAACATAAAAATATGCACAAACTCACATGGAGAGAAGCAAGAAATAAGAAAAGTATAATTCATTGACTATGCTATTGTTGATAGCAACATTTCCCCAGTGGTTCAGGACACAACAATATTCAGAGAATTTGAAATTGGAATTTAGTTCTGAACAGGGTAAAACTGAATTTCATATTGAAAAGAAAAGTGTGTAACAAAAGTTTTAAAAGAAAAAGTTTTAAAGAGCCAGTAAATGAAAAGAAGAAAGCCTATTGAAAGTTCCTGGTTAAACAACAGTCATGGGAAGACTTTGGTAAGAACATAGAAAATAAATAACAGGCTATTGAAAAAATATTGCTAAATTAAACAAGCAGTGAGAGCCTGGCGGTAGAAATTCTGAAGAGGAATGCAATTAGGAATATATATCAATACTTGAAGTAGAAAAAAGCCATCAAAAACCTGAAATGTGGAAAAACAACTAGAGTAGATGATATTTGATCAGAAATGCTCAGTTATTATTATTATTATTATTATTATGACATCTCCAGGGAGTCAATAGACTCATCGAGAGAGGGCACTTACTCTACAGCGCTCTGTCTCCACCACTCAATCCACCAACTACAACGAACCGCAACTACACCAACGCCATCTACTGCCTACAACCACCACCTTCACAGACGATCCATGCCCATGGCAGGATATGAACCGGCAGCCTTTTGACTGGAGAGTGGATATGCTGACCATTAAGGAGATATAAAAGTTTTACTGTGGCTATACTACATAATTCAGAAAGCCAGGTCAAAGGTTCAAATTCTGGATGACTGGAGTAGAGCCCGCAGAGTACCAATCTGTAAAAAAAAAGAAATAAAACTAAAAGTGAGAATTATAAAGGAGAATTCCCTACAAAAGTGAGAATTCCCTACTGTGTATTCCTGGTAGGATTTATACAAGTTATTCTTAAGAAACAGCTAAGAAATGGAAGGGAAGCTTGGAGAAGAACAGGCTGGATTCAATTCAAACAGAGGTTGTCAGGATCAGATTTTCACTTTAAGACAAATAGTTGAAAAATCACAGGAATATAACAAGGATCTGTAATTAAGTATTGTAGATCTAGAAAAGGCAATATGACAAGGTGTCAAGAGAAAAGCTGTCAAAAATGCTACAGTACTTAGTCTATATTTGGGTTGTAAGTCAGCAGTTAAAAATGAAGGAAGTACAGGAAGATGATTTGATGTTAAATCAAGTGTGAGACAAGGGTGCACATTATCGCCACTGTTATTCATCATCTATATGGATCACATTATGAAGTGGTATTAAATCTGATATCTCAGCTCTTCACTTTATGCAGATGATGTTACACTTCTAAATAAAACTACAACACAAGTCTGCAGGATTCCCTGAATATACTGAATAATTATTATAATAAACCTGGTATGAAAATCAGCAATAAAAAGACAAAGACAATGAAAACAGGAACTGTATCTTGAATTATGAACCTACAGGACAAGTAAAACATTTCAGCTATTCAGGCACATTTTTTAGTGAAGATGGCAAATTAAATATGGAAATAGACAACAGAATTAGCAGATGTTGTTTAATTTTGATGGTATATATCAGAACACAGAATTATAAGTAAATAATTATTTATTGACTTATTGCTGATATTTCCTGGCAACAGAATTAGCAGATGTTGTTTAATTTTGACGGTATATATCAGAACACAGAATTATAAGTAAATAATTATTTATTGACTTATTGCTGATATTTCCTGGTGTTATAACCAGCATCTTCAGAACACAAAAACACAGTTTGATTACAACAACAAATTCATGTTATTGTAGTCTTGCATACTATGACAAACTGTGTTTTTGTGCTCTGAAGATGCTGGTTATAACACCAGCGAAATATCAGCAATAAGTCAATAAATAATTATTTACTTATAATTCCGTGTTCTGATATATATGCCGTCAAAAATAAACAACATGTATAATGAACATAAACCTTTCTACATGTTTGAGAATTAGTGGAGCTGATATGGTAGAAAATCAAATTAATACATATATATGGAATAAGAGTGAAATTAGTGAAAACACTAAACTAGTTGCATACAAGACAGTTTTCAAATCTTTTTTTTTTTACTCATGGATCTGAGAGATGGGTTAGAAATAAAACATTTGATCAAAGACTAGCAACCTCCTATATGAGAGTTCTGAGAACGATTAAGGGTGTGAATATGGCATCAGTGGCAGTGTCATATTAAAAATGTGGAAAGGTTAGAAAAGTGTTCTTTGCGATGATGGCAGGAAAAGGACCCAGAGGAAGACCATGATCTAGGCGGATTGATACAATAAAGTGACTTAGAAGACAGAAATATAATATCTGATAATATTTGAATCTTGACAGACAACAGATTAACTTGGAGGAAAATTGTTGATAGGAAGTTAGTAATGATGTAACTTTTTCATGTAGTACTATTATGATATCCTCTACACCCCCCTGAAGGTACATGTCAGGAATTTGATAATAATGATAAATTATATTAAAATTACATAATCATCATCATGTCTGTCAAGGATTTAAGGCCTAGAGTGGCCTGTTCCGGCCTTAGAAGTCATCGTTGAATCTCTTAAGAGGACGTCCTGGTTTTCTTTTTCCTAATGGTTTGTAAAATTACAACTGTATTTAATAAACTTCTATATTGCATTGGACAGCAAAAATAGCATTCAAGCAGCTCATAAATAAAGTGGAACTTCTCAACTCCCCAGACCATAAAAGCATATGGAAAAAGGTATGGTAATATCTTATTCCATATGTTTTATTAATGCTAAATTAACTTCAATAATGGAATAACCATTTTATTATTTTCATATGGAATAAGGTAATACCTTAATCCATATGAGAATAATAAAATGGTAAGGCACACTCAATGTGTCAGTTGGTGTTATACCTATGTTCTTCCAAGAACTGACTAGCTGGCTAGCATTGTTGCAAAAAAAAAAAAAAGTGATAGAAGGTTACTGATTCAAGTAGGAAAGTGAGAAAAAAAAAAAAAAGATGGCATAATAAATGAAGGCAAGATGAACATAACTAAAATGGTGTATCATCTCCATTTTTATTCACTCACCTGATGTCAAAAGATTATGCTCAAAAATAGTGTCTGTCATATTTATTTATACAAAGTAACAGCAACCAGGAGCTATAAAAAAATAAAAAAAACCTGGCAAGAATATGCCATGGGGAGGGAGGGAGAGAGAGAGAGAGTAGAGGGGAAAATATATATCAGTGTGCAAGATATTCATTGTGTTTAGACAATATTGCATAATGATTAAAGCTTACAACTACACAAGAGAAAATGTTTCTGTTCTAATTGCATAGAGTAGCATTGTATATAATTTTATTTACTTTTATATATTTCATTTACTGACCTTTTTTGGTCTTATGTTAAACTGATTCATTAGTTTTAATAGTGAACAATGTGAAATAGAGAGAAAAAGACAATCTGAATACATGAAATAAAGTACTTTTTTTTTCTCTTTTGTATGACTCCAACTCACAAGAGGTTATAAACCTATTGTATACTGATACCAGGAGCGTACTAAGAGTCAGGTAATCCAAAAACTCTGAATTAAGCCATACATTTTTCAAACCTCTTCACATCTCCAGTAATCAAGGTAGTGGTATAACTTCAGGTGATAAAAAATTATTAATGCCCAAGATTAACTAATATTGCAGGCTGGATACAAAAACATTATCTCTTTGGCCAATCATGCAGATTGTTCCAAGTGATTTTTAATGATTCATTAAACTTTAAATATATATCAACTGACATTCATTTTTTAAGCAATCTGGGATTCAAACTGTTTATTCATTTCTGACTCTAAACCAGGGTCTTCCCTTTGGGATGCCTTTCTAATGTATATGTGCAAGTGGGAGCAAATCATAGCTACTAATATTCTTCGTCTGCTAATGCTAGCATCTAAGTGATAACCTTAGCATTGGAAAACAAATTGATAGAAAAGTTCCTAACATTGTCAGTAGATTGCAGGGGGATATTCAGTTGTTTGCAGATGATGTGAAGCTGGGAAAGATTATTAGTAATAGTGCAGATGTGGTAGCCTTGCAAAAGGATTTCAATAAACTAGACAGATGGGCAAATGAATGGTGGTGTCAGTTTAATGCAGCAAAATGTAAGGTCTTGAGATTTGGGACACTTCATACTCTATTGGAGGAGTCATACTGGAGGAAGTAGGGGAGACAAGAGATCTGGGGTTGATGACTAATAGAAACCTGAAATTCAGGGGACATATTGCAAAGGGCTTACTTTAGTGAGCCCTTTGCAAAAATGTTCTCAAGGGTTCACTTTAGTGAGTAAGGGCATGGCAAACCTGAGGTACCTGATGTTGGATTATGCCTTACTTCATGTAAAAAAAATCTGTTATATTATCTGTAGACTGGTCTCTCCCCTTTTTTTCTTTCCTTCTTGCTCCTTCCCCCCAATGCTATTAGAGTATTCGAGGGCTAGGGGCGAATCTTTCCTATTTTGCTTTTCATCTTATGTGGAAGGGCCTCTGCAACCCTACCACTTTCTTCTTGCAGTGACTTCACTCCAAAATGCTAATATGGTTGTGCCTTATAATGCATCTCATGCTGCACTGGCTGTCATGCAGAATAATTAGAGCCGTGTTCAGGGCTTTAGGCAGAGGATCCTGTTCAAGAAGTATATTACAGTCTCCATCAAAAGTCAGTGATACTGTGAATGAGCAACACAGAAGGTATAAGATTAATCTTAGAAAGGAATTTTACATAGGCACATGGAATGTCTGGGGTTTACAGATGGGGGTCAATTTTATACCTATCCATTGACATCCAAGATGTCAATGGATAGGTATAAAAATTGACATCTTGAGAATTACAGAGACCAGATGGAATGGAGAAGGTCACTTCAAAAGACAGGATGGTAAGCTAGTTATTTACTCAGGTGGTGACTCAAAACATCATGGGATAGCTGTGATACTGAAGACAGCTCAGGCAAGAAGCCTTCTTGGTTATAATCCCATTAATGATAGGATACTCTCTATTAGACTTAAAGCTCAGCCTACCAATGTAGCAATTGTGGTAGTTTATGCACCCCCACACACGGATAGGCCTGAAGAAGAGAGTGAGGAATTCTACGAAAACTTACAAACTGTTTTGGACTGTCTACCAAGGAGAGACATACTGTACATCTTAGGGGACTTAAATGCAAAAGTGGGAAAGAGTATGAGAGTCAGGCCGGAGTGTGGCATGTTTGGTCTGGGTGAACGTAACACCCGTGGTGAAAGACTGCTAGAATTTGCCAGTGTTAACAGATTAGTTATTACCAATACCTGCTTCCAGAAACATCCATGATGGACCTATACTTGGACATCTAACATTGATAGGTCAAGGCACCAGATTGATTGCATCCTGACTCTCCAGTGGTGGAAACAAGCATCTCTGATGTGCATACTTGTCCTGGAGCAGATTGTGGTGCAGACCATCAGCTAGTAAGAGCCAAAGTAAGATTAAGACTCTGAAAACTTCCAGGTCAGGCACATCCAACTAGATTGGATGTTAGAGTAATTCCTAGTGGATTCACAGAAGAAACATCAACTCGGTTGAATGATTTTTTGGAGACCAATGAGGAAAACTCACCAGAAATGCTTTGGGAAGGAGTCAAGGTGATCATAGGGGATACAGCAAAGAAGTATCTCAGCCCAATAAGAAAACCAAGAGACCCGTGGATATCAGATTCAACATAGGAACTAATCAAAAGAAGGCGGTTAGAAAAACAAAGAGACACAGCGACCGAAAAATACAAGAGATTACATAGAGAAGTCAGAAGAGTCATCAAGCAGGACATGGAAAAGTTCTATACTAATAAATGTGAAGAAATAAAGTTCCAGATGAGAAGGCATAATTATAAAAGGATGTTTTATTTAGTTCGTGACTTACAGCACAAGTTTAAGCCTAAATTGAATGTCATCAAAGACAGGAATGGATCATTACTAACAGAAGAGTTGGAAATCAAAAACAGATGTAAAGAATATTGTGAGGAACTGTACAGCAGAGTGGATAAAGAAAATGTGGAGCCTCCCACCAAAGAAATTTTGATTTGGAACCTCCTCCACTTAGGCATGAAGTTGAAGGAGCAGTTAAGCAGCTTAACAGCAATAAAGCCCCAGATGCAGATGAAATCCCAGCAGAGTTAATTAAGGCCACAGGGGATGGAGGTATAAGAGTGTTTCATAGATTGATTACAAGGATATGGGAGACAGGATCGTGGCCTAGAGACTGGAAGAAGTCAGTTTTCGTACCACTACATAAGAAAGATGCTATGAAGGCATGCAAGAATTATAGAACTATTAGTTTGATATCTCATGCAAGCAAAATTTTATTAAAGATCGTGGTAAATAGGATTGAGGCCAAAGTTGAGGCAGAGATGCCCGAGGAACAAACAGGTTTTAGGAAAGGTAAGGGAACCAGAGATCAGATCCTTTGCCTTAGACAGATCATAGAAAAATATAAAGAATTCAGACTCCCTCTGGTAATGTGTTTCTTAGACAACAACTCTAAAGCTTTTGACTGTGTTGAGCATGTGAAACTGTGGGAAGTAATGAAAAGAATGGGTTTTCCTCAACATACTATTAGGTTGATAGCCAACTTGTATAAGGAAGGTGTTGGATTGACTGACTGGCTTCAAGTTGGAAAAGGAGTTAGGCAAGGATGTTTACTTTCTCCTCACTTGTTTAGTATATATGCAGAGGACATCATGTGTGTGAAGCACTGGATGAGCTCAGGACAAGAATTAGGTAGGAGGTAGATTGATCAGTAATCTGAGGTATGCTGATGATACAGTACTCCTTTGTAACGACATGGAAGAACTAGAACTAATTCTTGACAAAGTTAACAAGATCAACAATAACAGAGGACCAACTCAATCCTAGCAAGACAAAGATCATGGTTCTCAAAGGAAAAAGAAACAGAGAAGCTCTTGAGAAACAAGTATATCTTAATGGAGAAAGAATTGAGGAAGTCAGCAAGTTTGAGTACCTGGGATCCATTATTAATGTGAAGAATTGCTGTTCAGAAGATGTCAGAAAAAGGTTAGGAATGGCTAAAAGAACAGTCAGAGACATGTCTAAAATCTGGAAGGATGGATCTATCTCCATGGGAACAAAGTTGAGGATTTTGGATGCAGTTGTTTTTCCAACAGCGACTTATGGATGCGAGACTTGGAACCTAAAGAAGTCAGATAAAAAATGGATATCTGCTTTTTAGATGTGGTGTTACAGATGGCTGTTGAGGATATCATGTACTGAAAGGTGTACAAATGAATGGGTGTTAGAAAAGATCAGCAGAACTTTAAGGCTCCTTAAGGATATTGACAGAAGAAAGTTAAAATATTTTGGACACATAGAAAGGATGGAAGGAGGACTTCTCAGAACAGTAATAGAAGGTAAAGTTCCTGGAAAAAGAGGCAGGGGTAGACCACCATTGAGATGGATGGATGTGTGTGTGGCGTGACTGACCTTCAGAGAGTTGAAGCCGCCAGAAAAGCAAACAACAGGACTACATGGCGAGGCCTGGTGTGGAACATCACCGAGCATCGGAGTGACCATACGACATCTGCAGATGCCCAGTGAACATAGTAGTAGTATTGCAAAGGTGGTAAAGGTAACACAGAGGATTGCTGCAATACTGAGAAGGACGCTGACCTGCAGAGACAAAAGAGTTATCATTCCATTTTATAAGACCCTGATCAGCCCACACTTAGACTATTGTTCTCAAATTTGGTCCCCAGAATATGAATGGGATAAAGTAACTATGGAAAGGGTACAGAGGCAGATAACAAAGATGGTTTCAGGACTGTACAATGTTAGTTATGAGAATCGGCTAAGGGAATGTCGACTACATAGTTTGGTAGAGAGAGAAGGAGAGGTGATATGATTGAGACTTTTAAACTTTAAGAGGTGGTTACAGGGTTGACACTGGGGAGTTCTTTCCCTTAGTTGAACATCAGGAAGGAGTGATAACAAGAGACATCGCTGGAAGTTGCGAAAGGAAGCTGTGAGCAAGAGGGTGAGGAGTGGTTTCTTTGCATGGAGGGTGGTTGAACTGTGGAATGCATTGCCTGATAGTGGTGAGAGCAAGAACAGTCAATGTGTTCAAAGAGTGGTATGACAGACTTTGTGTTTCCTAGGAAGGGCCTCCTGCGATGAGTCTTTTAACTCCATGGAGGACTGAATAATAATAATAATTATAAGCAATACTATGTAACAGACAAGTATGGAATATTTTATTTTTAGCCAAGTCTCATGGCCACTTGCTATGCCAAAAAATGGGAAGAAAAGGTTTACAAGCAGAGAATGGAAGAAGAAGTTCATATAAATATGATCTGATATGAAGTTATAGACAAGCACAGATGATATCTACCATGATAATCAATAGACTTAAGCTAGAATACAAAAGGATAATATAACTCTACAACAATTAAAAAAGAAAAAAGTGAGTTTAACAAATCATTTCCCACAAATAGCAAAATATTAATATTTTTTGGTGTAGTTTTTTTTTTTTGAAATAAGGAAGAGATTCATCTTTCTTGTAAGAATCGACTTCTATGGAGAACTTTTACATTGTTCCAAAGGTTCTGTGAACAGACAGAATTAGTGGCGGCAAGTCCAATCTATTAGATAATGAATAATCCTATGCGCTTTTATGTGAATGCTTGCTATTCTTTCAATCTGCCCGAAGAGACTGAACATTCTGAATGCTTTATAAACTTCTGCATGTGCCTCCATTGCTCATTTAGCTTCAATGGAGCCATCTGGTTGGAAAGACCTGGGTTTGAATCCCAGCTAACTCACTGAAAAATGAGTTAGCTAAGTTGTGCTTTTTCAGAGAATTAGCTGGTCTCATATGGAAGTGCAGGGATTTTCTCCCAGAAACTCGGGTTTTGTGTCCTTCAAAACAGAAAACTGGCCCCATACAGACACAGGATACTGACTGCAAACTGTAAGAGATTAGATCATCACCATCTTATCTCATTAGTGTATTGGATCTCATGTAGAGATCCATATTAGTCAACCTCCTGGATGGAGATGACACTTGACAGGAGAGGAAACTTCTGCATGAGACACAGAATACAAAATGATATCAAGATTATTCTATTAAGAGAATAAAGAAAGGAAATCAATTTGTGTATAGAATGAAACATGGTATGTAATCCTATGGAAAAGAGAAATTTGACTAGAGCTATTTATTATTGTATTTATGAAAAAACTTTTCTAACTATTACTGAGAAAGGTTTATTTCATGAAATGTAATGGTAAATCACTGGCAACTTCAAGTGTACTTTTTTATATGACTCTCTCACCCGCAAAAAACTGCAAACCTACAGTATATTAGTATTGTGGGCTAAGGATTATTTCTATTTTTATTAAATCGTGATTTTTTTTTGTTTATTTATTTACTTTTTACCAATCTGAAAACCAAGCATGGAATTTCAGGCCTCCTCCAATAAGTGGGGCAACAATCTCACACCAGGTGATGAAATTCAATTACCATCAGTGAATTTAACTTGCTACTTAATTCTGTGCTTGATAAACCTTCCCTACTGACAGAGAAGGTGACCATAACACTTATCAAAAATGTTGCTGAAAATAAAATATTCCATTAGCTGTTTACTGTTAAATACACTATTTACCAATAATTGCCCCACACTTTAGCAATTTACAATTGATACTAGCAGGCGAACCCTAATATCGGGTATGTCCAGCATTGGCTTTGATCACCTCCTGCACCCTTTGAGGGAAGCTTTCTATCAATGTGTGCCAGTTATAATGGAATTTGTCTCCGTCAAAGCAGCACTGAGTTCAGTGACAGATCGAGGACGTGCTCTGGACCTCAATTGCTGTTCAATTCGTCCAACAGATGTTTGATGGGGATTGAGGTCAGGAATCTGCACAGGCCAGGGAAGTCGTCTAACATTCATCTCTTCATAAAATTCCAAAACAGCTGCAGCTTTCTGGCATAGGGCATTGTCATCTTGATAGTAACATGGGTCCGTTCCATAAAAACTCTGCAGTGTAGGTAACACCTGATTATCCAGAATATCAAAGTACTGAGATGACTTTTTACAATCTTGAGCAGGATAAAATAGAATTTCATATTGAAAAGAAGAACATGTGTAAGAAAGTTTTAAAGCGAAAAAAAGTTGAGTAGTAAACTGTGAACTGTAGACTAAAATACACAAACATTATTCAAAAAATTAAAGAGTTTGAGAACAGGAACCAAACCTTGGAGATTCAGTAACAAATTGTGAAGAAAACATTGATTGATTCAGCCAGAGAGGCATGTGGTGAGGTTGTCTGCAAGGATAGAAAAATCAGAACTCCATGGTGGACACAGGAAGTTAAAGAGGCAGTGGAGGAAAAGAAGAAAGCATATCAAAAGTTCCTGGCAAATAAGTCAGTTTGTGCTCTTAGAGAATAGAGAGACAAATGTAAGAGAGCTAAACAAAAGTCATGGGAAGACTTTGGTAAGAACATAGAAAATAAATATCAAGAAGGTAGCAAAACATTGAGGCTATTGAAAAGCTCAGAAATGGAGGAATGAGTGCTGTAAAAGAGATGATAAAGGTAATGAAAACTTGAGAAAAAGATATCCTTGATGTATGGAATAATTACTTCGAAAAATTGCTAAACAAAACAATCAATGACAGCACAATAGTAAAAAAATGCTCAACAGGCATGCAATCAGGAATACATATCTATACTTGGAGTAGAAAAAGCCATCAAAAGCCTGAAATGTGGAAAGGCAGCAGGAGTAGATGATATTCAAACCAGAAATGCTCAGGTATGGAAGTATAAAAGTATTACAGTGGCTGCACTGCATAATTCAGAAGGCCTGGACAGAGAGACGAATTCCAGATGATTGGAGGAGAGCTCTCATAGTACCCATATATAAAAAGGGAAGTAAAACTGAATATGAGAATTACAGAGGTATTTCTGTACTGAGTGTTCCTGGTGAGATTTATGCAGGTATACTTGAGAAATTAGATAGCATCAGTGGCAATATCACATTAAGAACGAGGATATTATGAAAGAACTTGACACTCTTAGCATCCGGGAATGTGTTAGCAGAGCTAATCTCAGGATTGGTCACTTAAACATAATGGGAAAGGAAAGATTAGCAAAACAAGTTTTCTTTACCAGGTTGGCAGGAAAAAGACCCATAGGAAGACAAGATATAGGTGGATTGATACAGTAAAATGTGCCTTAGAAGATAGAAATATAAGATTCGATAATGTTGGAGTCTTGACAGGTAACAGATTGATTTGGAGGAAAATTGTAGATAGGAAGTTAGTAATGATACAAGTTGTTCATGTAGACTATCATATCCTGTTTACCCTTGAGGGTACATATGAGGAATTTGATGATGAGCTGCCTTCACGGAACCATGGACAATGACCAGTGTTCCCACTCCAAACTAACTGAATGCATCCCACACCATAACTCCTCCACCAAACTTTACTGTGGTAACAAGCATTCACCAGGCTGCCTCCACACCCTGCCATCAGACTGGAAACAAGTGAACCTTGATTCAATGCTGCAGAGTACTGGTTTCTATTGGTCAATTGTCTAGCTCACACACTCTTTGCACCAGGCTAGACAAGCCGCCTTGTTCATTGTTGTGATGTTCGGTTTGTGTGCTGCTGCTCTTCCATGTAAACCCAGTAAATGGATTTTTTTTTTATTAAAATAATGAGCCAAAAGGCTTCAGTTCAGATGATTTACTTTACTTATATCAATTTATATAAATGATATAAGTAAAGTGAATATTAGATCCAGCATTATTTCAAAGCCAAATGTAGAAATAATAAAAGTTTCGTAAAAATAAGTTGACCAGAGAGCTTATGGGAATACACTCACCAACATTCATGAATTGCCTTAGTGTGGACTACTTAGAAACATAGGCTCCGTCCAAGCAACTATATATTCATTTACTATTAGTCCATTTTGATAAGGTTTCACTGGCCTGACATCTGTTTCCAACTGTTTGTTCTCCTCAGAGACCAGGCAGAAACTTTAACAGAGCAAAAACATTCGTTCAGTAATAAGAAACTCGAAATGTCGGAGAGCTGTATATTTCATAAGCAAACTCTCGGTCGCAGCATAAACGTATTTACTAAAATAAAGAGCCAAAAGGCTTCTTGAAAGTTTTGTAAAAATAAGTTGGCCAGAGAGCTTACAGGCATTCACAAGTTGCCTTAGCACAGACTATTTAGAAAAACACAGGCGCTGCCCAAACATCTATATATTCGCTTTCTATATTCAAAGCCTTTTGGTTCTTTATTTTAGTAAATACTTTTATGCACTGACTGAAAGTTCACTTATGAAAAATACACCTCTCTGACACTTCGAGTTCCTTAATACTGAACATGAGTTTTGCTCTCTTAAGGTTTCTGCCTGGTCTCAGAGGAGAACCAACCAGTTTGAAACAGCTGTCAGGCTGAAACATTATCAAAATGGACTAATAGAAAGTGAATATATAAACACTTGGGCAGGGCCTATGTTTTCTAAGTAGTCCATGCTAAGGCAACTCGTGAATATTGGTGAGTGTATTCCAGTAAATGGAGTTCTTTTCATACAGTATTAGTGCTCACCATAGTGTTAATGGTGCTCTGGAACTCATCATGGATGGTCTGTGCTGATTGTAGCCAGTTTTTGCATGCCATCTATTTTAACACCCTCCTGTTCCTGTCAGTCATTTTCAGCGGCTGCCCTGGGTGTTCTACTGAACCAGTGAAGTCAGAACATCTCCATTTGTTGACCACATCACCATCCATTGATTTTGGATGCTCCAGTTGAATGGCATGTATGGACATGCCACCAATGTGACAGCCCACAATGACACCTCTCTCAAAGTTGCTGAGTTCACATCACGTTGTCATACCATCTGTATTCAACTGCTACAATGAAATACTGTTTCCTACTATCTGTTTTTATGTTTTTATGTTATTAACAAACCTGGAAGGTGACATAACTTCAAATAACAGGGGTATGTCTAGACAATTATTGGTAGATAGTGTATGCACAAGCATGTCCATTTCTGGATAAATATGCCTGTACTAGTTTTGGACTCAAAGTGAAGACATCATAAATAAGGGTAAGTTTCTCAAGTAAAAAAAATTTCACACAAACTATGTATGCAATGAACTGGTATATACATCAGGATACAGCTAATACAATTCTTTACAAATGCTCTGAAAAATACCAGCTTATTAACTGATGGAAAACTCCAAACTATAGACTATCGTTAATGACAAAAACTGGTCAATTAGTATAAATTTTTTGAATAAATGCTTCTGTTGATTTTTATGATGTCCAAATAACATTTGAGACATATTAGTTATGAATACTAATTTTACTAATTTACCAAAACTTGCAAATGTCCTACGCTGAGACTCAAAGTGAAAGTCATTAATATGAGCAGGTTCAACAAATCCAGCAAGTGTGTTTTTCTCTGCTCGCTGCTGCTGTGTTTTGAAGGGATTCTGTGGGCCTACCTACAAGCAAAATAAATAATACTTTTTAAAGGAATGTTAAAATTATTGAATTCTTAAAAAAAAAAATTGAGAAATTTAAAGTTTCATAAGTTTATTTATTATTAGTATTATTTATTAATATTTTAAGAAAAAACTATTATGAATCGATAGTCATCATTAATTCCAATCAGTTAATTTTCTTGATATGTAAATGAGAATTTGTAAAACTAGAATTTTATCAGTAACAGAGAAATCATAAATGATACATGAAAATCCAATGATAAGATAGGGATAAGAGCTAGATTTTTCTCTCACAAGGCAATTGACTGAATGAAATAGTTTCCTCGTTGAAGTGGTGAGTTTAAGAGAAGGTATTACAGCTGGTGTGGATGAAGTATGGCCTCTCTTGATGGGCCCTTGGCTCTATGGATTTCTCGGATAATAATCATACTCAGCTGGCATTCTTACAGCATGGAAAGAAGCCTATATTAAATCCATTCCAAAGAAAAGAGATAAAAGCTACCTATCAAGCACTTATCACACTGTCCTCATCTGAATTTGCTAAGAAAAAAAAAATAAGAAAGGCATCACCAAATAACTTTTCACCATCTATAAGCCAGCTAATTAATCTTATGATTACCAACAGAGATTCTGACACTCTCTATACACAGTGGATCTGTTGCCAACATCATCAGAGAGGACTATGAAAAGATTTGATGAAACTCAGGTGGTAGCTCTTGACATTTCAATAGCATTTGATTGGTATGGCAAAAAGACCTACCTACCAACTCTCATGGAAGATAGCTTCTTTATTTCAGATTTTCCCACCACTGCTAGAGAGTATTCCAAAAGCACTGTATCACCAACCCTCCTTTTTCCTTTTCATTAACTTCCTCTCACTGATCTCAAATCATATCTACAGTTTCGCTAATGACAACATACTCCATTCTTTTCATTTGACAAGCCTTGCAGTGCACAAATATTCCAAGCTATATGATTATGCATAATCAATGCTTAAACACTGATGAGACCTTCTTGATATACTTTCAACTCAATATACTTGATATGATGACAAAAACCATGTCACTTCAATACTACCCAAAGCAAATACCATAAACAAATGACATTCATAGCCTTCTCTACCTCCAAAAAACTGTAAGCTTTTTTGTTTAAGACATTATTTCAACTCTGAACATTATAAATCCCAAATCTGCCTTGCCTTAGATTACTATTTCCACATTTAAAGTGAATGCACCAAAAACTACCCTAAAAATGCTTTACACTATCCAGAAGGAAATCTAGTTAATGATTCCCTCCTCCAAAGAATCACTTCAATCACTTTCTCATAGATTTCTGTTTCTGAATTATGAATGTTCTATAGATATTTTCATGAAAGCTATTTCACTTCAGTCAACTGGCTACCACTACAACCATTCCTCAAATTTTCAGCATTTCTTATCTTCTTTCATTCCATCAACCTCTGCTCTCTGGAGATCATCCTTTCAATATTTTCCCAAAGGACTGTAACCTGCAGTTATTCAAATAAACACATCAATATGTTTCTTATTTCTTCTTAATCCACAAATGGTACAGATGTGTAATAGGTTTTAATGTTCTCTCATGTATAAGAGTGATATATCAGTTTATAAATATATATATATATATATATTTATAAATATATATATATATATATATATATATTTATAAATATATATTATATATATATTTTTTTTTTAACAATCATAAAAACCTGATAATGACATGAACATTTCACCAAATGCATTAATTATCCCTGTTTTTGTTCACTACAATATGATGTGTTATTGTCCAGTAATCTTAAATTTTCTTTAGGTTAAATAAATCTAAATAAAATTTATTTATTTATTTTTATTTAATATGCCAGGAGCTTTTGATATTTTGCATATTAAATAAAAATAAATAAATAAATTTTATTTAGATTTAGCATATCAAAAGTTCCTGGCAAATAAGTCAGCTTGTACTCTTAGAGAATACAGAGACAAATGTAAGAAAGCTAAACATTGTGTACTAGCTAAACAAAAGTCATGGGAGAATTTTGGCAAGAACATAGAAAATAAATATCAAGAAGGTGGTAAGATATTCTGGAGGTTGTTGAAGAAGCTTAGAAATGGAGGAAAGAGTGCTGTAAAAGGAGTTAGAGATGATAAAGGTGACACATGACAACAGGAGAAAAAGATGTCCTTGAAGTATGGAGTAATTACTTCGAAAAATTGCTAAATGAAACAAGCAATAATAGCACAGTGGTAAAAAACACTCAACAGGTCTACAATCAGGAATACATATCCATACTTGAAGTAGAAAAAGCCATCAAAGGCTTGAAATGTGGAAAGGCAGCAGGAGTAGATGATATTCAACCAGAAAAGCTGAAGTATGGTGGCATAAAAGTCTTACAGTGGCTGCACTGCATAGTTCAGAATGCCTGGACAGAGGGACGAATTCCTGATGATTGGAGTAGAGCTCTCATAGTACCCATATATAAAAAGGGAAATAAAACTGAATGTGAGAATTACAAAGGTATTTCCCTACTAAATGTTCCTGGCAAGATCTATGCAAGTATACTTGAGAAACGATTGAGAAGAATTGTGGAAGAAAAGCTGGGTGAAGAACAAGCTGGATTCAGACCAAATAGAGGCTGTCAGGATCAGATCTTCGCTTTACGACAAATAGTGGAGTAAACATGGGAATATAACAAAGATCTGTATTTAAGTTTTGTCAATCTGGAAAAGGCATATGACAGGGTGCCAAGAGAGAAGCTATTCAATACACTACAGTTATATGGTGTCAATGGGGAATTATATCAAGCAATATTTAGTCTTTATTTGAGTTGTAAGTCAGCAATTAGAATTGAAGGAAGTAGAGGAAGATGGTTTAATGTTAAATCTTGTGCGATACAAGTTTTTATGTGCATGTGCCAGAAGTTTACAAATCGAGTTGCTGACATCCCGGCGCATGCCAAAAATTTACAAATCAAGATGCTGACATGCCAGGCAGTTTTTAATAGGGGAAAAATTAATAGAAAATTAATTTATTTATTTATAATATTATATTTATTTCTTTTTAAATAATTATTTATAATATTTTATTTATTTATAATATTTATTTATATATAAATTTATAATATTATTCAGCGTAAAACTGATTATTGTATTATTAAATTGATATTAATGATGTTTGGTTTGGAAGAAAAAAAAAAAAGGTAGCGAGAAAAATATTTATGCATTGTAACTCACCATAGAAGTCAGCTGAGCAGGAGAAGCAGCAGAAGGATGTCAACTTGTCAGAGAAATGCTTACTGTATTTACTCAAATATAACTTGCCCTGGTGTATAACTCATACCCGATTTTACTTTACGAAAAAAGACATTAAAAGGTTTTGCATATCCCTCCCACACAAAAAATGTTGAAACATTTTCACATCGAGGCGATAGTAACTCGCTCCCCGTGGTAACAACATGCCCTCCCCAACAGCCATTATACTGCAGATGCAAGAAAAACAAATAGTTTTATTGTATCTCTGAATAAGGTACAAGGGCTTTTGCAGTTTGTGTAATATATTTCTCAACAAATAGTGCGATTCATTAGTTAGCGCCGTTTTTATTCCAGCTGTCTCTAATTGCACTATTATTGTTTCCTCCCACGGAAACTATGCTATGTAGACTCAAGCAAAACCATATGTTGCACCGAAACACAGTATCTAACTAAAAACTATTGTCCAATTTTTCAATTACATGAAATAAGTGTTTGTTTTATTGCATTTGAAATTCTTGATGTCATTACGCATTACGACCACAATTAGATCACAAAGGCTAACTTCAAATAAAATTCTACCACGAATTGAAACATGCCATATAATTATGGTGACCATATGTCCTTTATTTCACTGCTCTGTCCTTTAGATTTATTTTTTTTCTAAAATGGCCATTTTGTCCTTTATTTTGTGAATTGAAATAGTAAATTGAATATTGATGCCACCATATTCAAAGATGCAATTCATAAATTTTACTAAACCTGCATTGATTATTTAAATAATTGGGTCAGCTGTTTCGTGGAAATGGAAGTATTTAAATGGATCCTACTACAAGAAATCCCTCTGTGGGCGAAGATCAAGAAAAGTGTTTTGTTCATTTCAAGTCACTGGAACTTAAATATAAATGATGGCGAACCATTTAAAGTTTTGTGTATTAAAAGTTATGCCACCAGTGAAAAGATCGAAGAATGGCAACAAAATGATGAGTCCTGCCGACATTGATGGGTTGAAAATTTTTAAATATTTTGCAGATAAACATGTAGCTTTTAAAAACATTTTAAAAATCATTGAATTTTGCTTATGTCTCCCTGGATCTAAAGCCCCCAATGAACGAATATTTTCATTAGTGAACAATATGTGGACCAGTGAAAAAACCTAGTTAAACATCGAAACATTGAAAACATGCATTTATACCAAATGGAACTTTGACATGAATTGAATACAGTTTTATGAATTTTTAAAACACAAACCTGATTTATTAAAAAAAAAGTCCATTCTTGTGAAAAGTATCAAAATTAATTTTTTTAAGTAATAATGATTGTTTAAAATGCTATGCATATGCTTATATTTTACAATAAAGATTATAAAGCTTTTTATTTTTAGTGAAACAAATAAACACAACCTTTTTTTTTATTATTATGAAACAATTTCTGATTTGTCCTTTATTTTCTACAAAAAAATATGGTCACTGTACATGTAATGTGTGTGGGAGTTCGCCTGCAAACTCAAACAAGCAGGAATAAAATTCAACCAAGGGTTGAAACTTTGTGCGAGTTGAGCCTGCCAGTAATGAGAGGTTCCGTCGGAATGATAAACGACACCCCGTCGTGAATGTGTTAAAACTAAGAAATATATAGTGAATGTTGTTATGACAGTTTCAGATGTTATGGAATTCAGTTGAAGAGAATTAGCATTTCAACTCAACAATTGTCGGTTGTCTTTGGGTCGCACGATCTTTTGTTAATACTGCACCAATCATATGCACATCTTCATAGCTGCTCTCTCGTGTAAAACAAAATTTAACATGTACGTATTGTAATAATTAAAAAAAGTTGAATAATTTATAAGCATATAAAAGGATATTACCTGTAAATCAATATGCCAGCAAAATTCTCGGACACGCCACCTCTGGCACGCATGCCATAGGTTCGCCATCTATGGTATAGGGTGTTAAGAGCATGATCTGAGAGGCCTCGATACAAAATTAATAACGGAAAAAACTCACGTACAAAAATTATTTAATAGTATAATTTTCGCCTGTGTCACAAGCATCTTCAGTACATTAAGCTCAAATTAAACAATAACTGACAATTCCAAAAAGCGCCACCTAAGTAGCTGGTGTAAGATAACTTAAAAGGTCAATAACTTTCCTAAAAATAAAAAAAAAATAAAATAAATAAATAAATACAATAAAAAGTTAGGAAAGATTAGCTGATTTGTAAAGTACTATCTCCCATAAAGGGGACAGACGTAAGCTGTCGGATCTGCTTAAGTTAGGAGAATGAAGTAGAGTTTCTTTATAAAGGCGTTCCACGAGAAACTGACTTTTGTGAACATAACTCTTGTCTTTTTCCAATGAACTTTGTGTCTAGTGAAGATGGCATGTTCTGCAAGTCCAGACTTTTCAGGTTTAAAGTATTCAATATAAGATTGGTGTTCTTCTAGCCGAATAGAGGCAGATCTTCCTGTTTGTCCGAAATAAGATAATCCTCAAGAGCACAGAATCTGGTAGACACCTGGATGATTAAGATGTGGAAGCTTGTCCTTAGGAGAAGTGAGAAAGGTAGAGATTTTTCTAAACGGTCGAAAGGCAACAAAAATATTCAGTGGTTTTAAAACTTTTGCTATACGTTCACTGATGCCTTGTACATAAGGGATAGTAATGCACATTATTTCTTCTGTGTTTGAAGAGTTCTTTTGATGAAGCAATTCTTATAACCATTAGATAGAAAGGAAGAAGTTATATATTGTAGTTCTTTCTGTAAAAGATCGTCTGAAGAACAAAAGGAGTGGGCACGATGAACCAGTGTTTTAATAGTTCCTGCCTTTTGACTGGGATGGTGATGAGATTCCGCATGGATATAATGGCCTGTATGAGTCTTCTTTCTATAAACTGAGAAATGTAGGTTACCATCTGGTTGGCGAAGAATTAGAAGATCTAAAAAGGCTAACTGCCTTTTGGAATTGTCAGTTATTGTTTAATTTGAGCTTAATGTACTGAAGATGCTTGTGACACACAGGCAAAAATTACACTATTAAATAATCTTTGTACGTGAGCTTTTTCCGTTATTAATTTTGTATCGATATGTCTACTCACGGTATACCTCTTTTAAAACTTATCTGAGAGGCCTGCTTCACCAAAATTGTCAAATTTTGTTAAATTATTAAATTTTATCTGGTAATAGTATCAAAAGATGTATCCATTATCAAGGTACCCAATCACCTTACCTCTAATGGGGTAGAGTGATCATGCAGTTTTATCCTGGAAGATTGCTATGTGGAATTTTCAGTTAAAGCATGTGTGCGTGTGTGCGCACACACACACAGAGAGGAGAGAAAGAGAGAGAAATACAAAGCCGATTATTATGGCAATTTAGGATGCAGCTTGGAACAGTGACATGGCATAAGAAACTGCAAGCAAAGGATGTTAACAAGAAGGAAACAGTATAAGTGTATAACTAGGTCAGGTGATAAATCAAGTATAAGTTAAATGGATCAGTAGTATCATTAAGTAGGAGCTGCCATCAAAATAAAAAAATAAATAATTATTTATTTTCTTAAATGTGTGGTTTTTTAAATAAAATATACTGGAAAAATTTTTGAAGATGTGCAACAGTTTAAAAAACATTCACAGATGAACCGCTAAGTCTAGAAATATCGAAAAAATTAAGAAAAAGTTAGGTATGTCATGAATGCATAAAATATATGTAGATACTAGTCTATTTTATCATTTACCATAATTTATACACATACCTATTATAAAAAAAATTAAAATTTATCAAAACTTATGCACACAAACACTTACAGACTGTACATGGCCATTTGCAGCCGAGAGAAACGTAGCCAACGTAAAGATGCAATATTAAATCATAACTGCATAAAATTAACAGTTATTAATTAGTAACATTTCAATTAATTAACATAAAAATATAAAAAATAACGATTCATTCATTAGTGTATAGACTAGACTACCAGAGAAGCAATTGCATTCATTGCACTAGTCTACCAGAAAGCAATCATATTGCTGCTTCTTTGTTATCAATGCATGAATTGTTATACCTGTAAATAAATAAATATGAATTTCTTTTTCACATTATTTATTAATTTTTGATGTCTAGTATTATTAATACATATAACATCTAGAGTGTTTTTATCTATTAAGACAATATTGATGCAGGTACTGACAGACATACAATTCATCTTATAAACAGATTATATAAACTTATGATATCAATAAATACACTATCTACCAATAATCGTCTGGACACTTTAGCAATTTACAACTGATACAAAAGAGTGAAGAATACAAGGAGAGATCTGAGAGACAGGCAATAGTTAATAAAGATTCTGCAGGATGACTTAAATACATTGATAAAGTGAACAAAAGATCAGTGCCAGTTTAATGTGGCACAGTGTAAAGTGGATAAACTGAAAGAGTAGACAAAATAGCTCAAAGGATCACTTTGATACTGAAAAAAAAAAAAAATCCTGAAAGTTAAGGGAAGTATCATTATTGTACACCCCTTGAGGGTACATGGCAGGAATTTGATGATGATGATGATAATAATTAATTTCCTGATATTTACCCCCAAGGGATGTTCAACCTACTATGACAGCACTACAAGATTAAGTTTACATTATTATTAAACTCCTATCAACAATTTCCCTGCAAATTAATCATCTATTACTTGCCAGCACTCTCATTTTCTTACCTGACATCTTGGTATCAAACACCTATTGTGCTAACCTATCCTCACTATTTAAGTGGCTATACCACCTTATATTAACTTTGCTCACACATTCTTGAATGCAAACAATGTCAAGTTCCATTCTAATATCTTCATTTTTAATATGATTCTGCCATCGATACTATCTGTTCACTTCCCTAATTTTTCTCAGAACCCTCATATCTGTGGTCTCTAATCTTCGATCAAGTGCTTCCTTTCTAACCCAACTCTAAGACATAACTTAAAACTGGCTTGAACACCATCTCATATACTGCTAGTTTGGCGTTTTGGCTAATTTCTCTCCTTTCCCACATAAATTTATTCAACTGGCTCCTCACAATACCAGATTTGCTTATTCTGTTGTCTGTTTTCAAATATAATTTTCCAACTTCACTAAAAAAACTGTGCCTAAATAGCTGAAATGTTTTCTTGTTCTATAGGTTTTCCACCAAGAATGCAGCTGAATTTTCAACATTCATCCTATTTTCATAGTCTGTCTTTTTATTGCTGATTTTCATGCCAAATTTGTCACAGCTGTTATGTTATTTAGTTACAGAACCACTGACACCTCCACTGGGTGTATTTAGCAATAAAACATCTGGAAAGGAAAGAACTAAGTTTGATATCTGTGATTCTAATATCAAGTTTAATGTCATTTTCTCACAAAATGTGATGTCATTATTATGTGATTTCTCACATAATGATGATTAAGAGTGTAGATAATGTGCATACCTGTCCTACACCTGATTTTACATCAAACCATATTTCTATATTTCCTTCAATTCTAACCACTGACTTACAACTTAAATATATATTGCTGCATAATGTTCTATTTATCCCATATAATTATAGTATTTTCAAAAGTTTTTCTCTGGGCACCTTTTCAAATGTCTTTTCCAGATCTATAAACCTTTAGTACAGATCCTTGTTATATTCCCATGATTTCTCAACTAATTTTCATAAAGTTAATATCTGATCTTCGCAACTTCTATCTGGCATGCACTCAGCTTGTTCACAATTTTTCTTAACTTCTTTTCTTACCTAGAACAATAAGTAGCAAATTCCTCTGTAGTTCTGACATTCAGATTTATTCCTTCTTTTACAGATGAAAACTGTGACAGCTCTACTTCAACAATCTGGAATTCAACCTTCTGACCAGGTCCTCTGAATTATGCAGTATAGCCATGGCAAACTTTTATACCTCCATACTTAAGCATTTCTGGTTGAATATCACCTACTCCATCTGCCTTTCCACATTTTAAGTTTTGATGGCTTTTCCTACCTCAAGTACTGAAGTGAAAAAAAACCATCAAAATTTTCCACTACTGTGACCTGCTTATTTCATTTTTAACACTCTTTCCAAGTAATTACTCCAGACATCTAGGATATCTTTATCTTCAGTTTTCATGTCACCATTACCATCTTTGATTCCTTTTACATTACTCTTTCTTCCATTTCTAATCTTTTTCAACAACCTCCAGAACATTTTGCCACCTTCCTGACATTTATTTCTATATTCTTACTGAAGTCTTTCCGTGACTTTTATTTATCTACTTTTACACATAGCTTAGTTTTCTTATGGTTTTCTTCTAGGGTATCTGCAACTTGTTTGCTTTATCAGGACTGCTTCTTTAACATAAGTGTCTGCAAGGATGTTCTAATTTTAGATCTTTACAAGGACAACATTTTCCATTTATTTTGTGTCAGCTGCCTGCTCTAATGACTCAGTGGGACCATAGTCACAAATAAGTTTCATTGTTGAATTTCCCAATTTTAAAGTTTGTTCACATAACTCTACCTTGAAACTGTCTTCCAATAAAGAAGTTTATCCTCATGTTTGGTGTTGAACACAATTGCTACTCTTTGCTTTCTTGATCATTATTGCCCAAATATAACATCCCATACTTATTACTTAATAAGATCTCACCTGTTTTGGTCTAGTCTCAGTAGTATCACTTATTTATTAAAAACAACACACGTAAGTCCACAGTAATAACTTTAATTAATAAATAAAGTAGATATTTCATACTAAAAATAATAGTACATCTCAGTGTTACAAACAGATAGGAATAAAATACAATTAACGAATATTCGGTGGATCACCTATTAAAATACGTTGTCGTGAGCTAGGAAATGAAAGAAACGAATAAATAATTAATATTTAAGATAATTAGTTTTTTAATGATTACATAAAATAAAAGTCTCCCAGATCTTCGAGAGAGAGAGAGGCAATCATTTCGATTTAAATTCGGTCGGTGTAAAAAAGCTTCACAACTTTCTTTAAAGAGGCGTTCATATTTGAACCTGCATCTATGAAGTAGAATAGCTTTATCCCACTGGATATTATGGGTAGTGGTAATGCTGTGTTGTGCTAGACCAGACTTCTGAGGTTTGTTGTAATCAATATAATATTGATGTTCTTTAATTCTTTTTTCCACAGAACAGCCAGTTTGTCCAAAATAAGAAACATCGCATTCACAAGGAATTTTGTAAACGCCAGCCAAAGACAGAGATGACAGTTTATCTTTTGTAGAAGGCAATAAGGAAGAAATTTTGTTGATAGGAATATAAGTGGGAATCAATTGGTACTTTTTTAAAATTCTACCTATAGGTTCTGAGATTCCTGGAATGTAGGGGATTGGAACTCTGCAAACTGTTGAAGAAACCTTGGTTATTGGAACATAAGATTCAATTATCTGTTGGATTTGATTAGGGTGGTAATTATTAGATACCGTTAACTTTTTAATGATGGAAAGTTCTTGTTGTAAGATTTCTGAAGAAGAGCAAACTTTATGTGCCTATTAATTAGAGATTTAAGAATGCCAAATTTTTGAGATGTATGGTGAGCAGACATTTTATGAATGTATCTGCCAGTAAATGTGGGCTTTCGAAAAACGCTTGTAGATAAGGTACCAGAGGAAATTCGAGTAAGCAGGATGTCCAAAAATGATAAAGTACCAGAATTTTCCTTTTCCATGGTGAATTGGATACGAGGATGAAGGCTATTTATCTGTTGTAGAAAGGAGGAAAGCTCATCTTCAGTATGTGACCAAATGGCAAAAACATCATCGACATAACGATACCAAAGAGATGATTGAGGGTGAATGGATGAAAACATAGTCTCTTCGAATTGTTTCAAAAAAGAGTTAGCCAAAGGTGGAGACAAAGGACTACCCATGGCAGTACCTTCAACTTGTTTGTAGAACTTGTTTTTCCACCTGAATGGATGACAAATTCGAAAATTTTTGTGATATCTGGAGGGTAATCTTCATATAATAAATCGACTGTGTCGGCTAATGGGATATTGGTAAACAGAGTTACAATGTCAAAACTGGCTAACAACTCAAAATCCTTGATTTTTTCCAGGAAATCTGTTGAATTTTTTATATAGGATCTTCCAGTGAGAGCACTGAAAGAACGAGACAAGACTTTTTTTTTCAGGAAATTTGTTGAATTTTTTATGTAGGATCTTGAATGTCCAGTGAGAGCACTTAAAGAATGAGACAAGACTTTTGTAATTCGGTAAGTAGTCCTTTGTCTCCACCTTTGGCTAACTATTTTTTGAAACAATTCGAAGAGACTATGTTTTCATCCATTCACCCTCTTTAAAGAAAGTTGTGAAGCTTTTTTTACACCGACCGAATTTAAATCGAAATTATTGCCTCTCTCTCTCTCGAAGATCTGGGAGACTTTTATTTTATGTAATCATTAAAAAACTAATAATCTTAAATATTAATTATTTATTCATTTCTTTCATTTCCTAGTTTGCGACAACATTGTATTTTAATAGGTGATCCACCGAATATTCGTTACTTGTATTCTATTCCTATCTGTTTGTAACAGTGAAGATGTACTATTATTTTTAGTACGAAATATCTACCTTATTTATTAATTAAAGTTATTACTGTGGACTTACGTATTGTTTTTAATAATTATACTATGCCACAGGTCCCTCTAAAAATAAGAATCATTATCCTTCACGGGGAAGACCTTACTAAACAAACAGGAAGACTAGGAAAACTATCAGATTTACAAGGTAAACTTCGAGCATGGATTTCCTTCCTCAAAAAATGTCGTGATACCTACATTTGCTAGGTTTAAAGAAACAATTCGGTCTCCTGGAGCCCACTCTATTTATATTCGTGCGAGTTTCTCCTTAATTCATAACCAACTTCATACTGCCAAAAAAGAATTAGCTTCTAATATCAAGTCTATTTCGGATCTCGAAGAAGAAATTTCAACTATTCTTAATGATGAATTACTAAATATTGTTCTTCGCTTAATATTTCATTCTTCGACTTGGGGAACAAGTCGAAACCACAAGGACTCATATCTGGTAAATACAGATGGTGTCCCAATACTTCCCATTGCCACCTGTCCAACATCTTTATCACCAATTGTGACACATGACACTGTGCATTGTCGTGCAACAAACTCGGTGGAGAACCTGTGAAAAAAAATGTGGCTGCTTTCTCCTTAAAGCCGGATGCAAATTGTGCTCCAGAAATTGTTGACAGTACTGTAAGTTAACAGTTTGCCCTTAGGACACAGCACAATAAAGAATGACACCTTGAGCATCATAAGCAACTATGATCATGACTTTGACAGATTCCTGATAAGTTTTTTCAGACAGGGTGATCCTGAATGGCAGCATTCATTGAATTGTCTCTTCAGTTCATAAGTTTCATCAATGGCTACAATATAATTCACTTCACTTCATTGTTCCAGATGGAGGCCAGCAACCGCATATCTGTGCCATTTTTGCATGTCAGTAAAGTGATGTGGAACCCAATGAGCTGAAATTTTGTGCATACCAAGTCTCTCTTTTAGGATCTGCCCAACATTTTGGTGTTTTATTCCAGTTTTCTGGGATAACTGGCATACAATCCATCGCTGATCAACTGCAAGGAGTCCCCGAGCAAGTTCAGCATATTCATCTGAAATGGTATGTCATCCTGCAAAGCAATTATCATCGGGTGATCTTGTCCTGTACAAAACTGATCCATATGGCAGGGCACTGTCACCACAGGCTTCCCTATGGCCATAATAACAGTCACTCACAATTTTACTTCATGCAACCTGGACTTTGATCTAGAATCATTGCTTAATCTTGTGAACATACATTAGAGAATTGTACAGAGATGTTGACTTTAACCATTGCTCCATAACAAGTACACTTGTTAGAATGGGCTGTTGCCTTATGCACATGTATTGTACATACAGCATCTCTATCTGTCAAGAGTAACATCTAAGTTACCAATTATGTTTCCCGACAGTGTTGCCACTACTTTACTTATAATCCTCACATATTTTTATATTATATGTATTTATTTATTTTATATCATATTTATTATTATTAAAATGATTTTAATACTACCACGTCTTGACCTGCTGTGCACAAATTTGATTGCCTGAGTTTCTTTGGGTTGGAAAGTGGTAGAGAAGATCCAAAGAAAAGTGACCAAGATGCTAACAGGTCTGGTGAATACTCCCAATAAGTAGAGACTGAAGGTGTGGTTTACAAAGTTTATATGACATGAGTTACCAAAGAGGTTTTATAAGAGATGGAAAAGAAATGTTTATCAACACAGACAAGTAGAGAGAGAGAGAACAACTTCTGCCAGGAGAGTGGTAAATTAATGGAATAGGTTGTTTTTCTGAGGAAGTTGCAAATGTTTTGTAGAATGTTTATTGCTGAATTTAATTGCTAACCTTTGCTTAATCACTAATGCTGAATATAACACCTCATAATTATCTCACCTATTTTAGTTATCTGTGCCTCGGTAACACCAATTATGTCAGTATGTGCTTCACTAATTCTTCTACTAGTTCCACTTATATCCAGTGATAAGAATCACTGGACTTGCACTAATTGTGCCTATCATCAATTCAGATAATGATGATGAGTTTGTTCTAGTAGCTGACTTTTCTGTTCTTACTGAATTTCTGATGAAAACAATGCATGTGTGCGTGGGGGAGGAGACCTTGTTTAATTGGGCAATGCTCAATCCAGCACATTATTTCATCATGGTGTCATCATTTTGTTATTGATGTAAACCAGTATAGAGTGCATCCTGGTTGGCTAAGTCCCAAATTGCCAGCATATCCTCATTCATTCAGTATCCTGGAACATACCCAGTAATATTGCACCATGAGAAAGACATTGTTATGAGCTCTGATCAATTCACAGTATCATTAAAGCTACATGGGCGTCTCTTCAGATATTTAGCTTCATCCTTAAGTAACCTTGAAGTAAGAAGTTAAAATTAAGCAATATCTCATTTGTTAAAGTTAGCTAACAGCTTTTTTTCTTGCAAAATATATTTTAATCAACAAATAAACAAATCCTGAATTGTTATTTTGTTCTATTTTACTTTATATTAATTGACAAGTACTTACAACAGGAGCATAGAGTTCTTCGTATTTTGGATTATACGTCAGTTCTCGAGAAGTAGGATCAATGTGATGCCGTACTCCATCTGAATCCTATTAAAAGAGAAAAAAATGTACAAGAAGCATTTTTGTAAGTTCAAGGTATTTTTGTAAGTTTAAGTTCAAGGTATTGAATATAAGACTGGTGTTCTTCTAGCCAAATAAAGGCAGATCTTCCTGTTTGTTCGAAATAAAATAATCCACAAGGAATCTGGTAGACACCTGGATAACTGAGATGTGGAAGCTTGTCCTTTTTAGTTATCTTACATCAGCTACTTAGGTGGTGCCTTTTGGAATTGTCAGTTATTGTTTAATTAGCTTTATACATGTACTGAAGATGCCTGTGATACTCAGGCGAAAATTATACTAATAAATAATATTATTATAGTGCATGTAGATGGTGGATAGTTAGCAGATTAAGTAATGTAAGACAATGGGTTGGCAGTGTGGAGTGCCCTCCTGCAATAAGTTCTTGAATTCCTTGAAGGTACCACTTAATAATGATTATACCTCTCCCAAATCTCTGGTAAATTAATGCAGCCATACTTGGTAAGGTTAGGGGTAGCGATTTATAACCAATGCCGATTGTAAAAACAGTCTCTCAGATTGTGGCAACTTTATTGCAGCACTGTAATCATGTGACTGAGTATCCGAAGAGTAGTCTACTGGTGCTGATGTGCTATAATGATGATAGCAAATGTAGGTTTTTTTTTAATGTTCTTCAAGGAAGATGTTAACAGACCTACCAGTCTACCCAAAAGAAGGCAAAGTGCAGGCACGTGGAACTTTATACATTCTAAGATGTGTAGCGAATGAAGCATGTCCTTAAAAGGGATGAAGGTTACTAGTTGGATGAGTGGTTTAAAAGTGCATAGAGATTACATTTATGAACTTTAGCTATATTTTCAAAAGTACCCCACATACAACAGATGGGAACAGTTTTCTTGGTACCTTGCATTTCAGGTCAGGTGGGATGGGATGGAAGTGTAGTATTTAGTCAGTTTTCATTGGCTTAAAAGGTGTGGTGAAGAAAACCAGTTCTGTGGCAGATGTCATTTATTAAAACAAATACATCTGGATCTATGTAAATGTTTTAAGTTACTATGCTATTGGGATGGATGATGGTATGACTGCTTAAGTAAATACCATCTAGTGTGCACATATTATCTATAAATGGAAAAAGATAATGAACCATTTCAAAAACCTGTAACTAAAAGGAAAGACAGCTGTTGATTTCTTTTTCTATTGTGAAGTGTATTTTTGGATGATGGTTGTTTAAATATACTAAAAAAAAAAAAAAATGTGTCATGATAAGACCAAATAGCAAACATATCATACATATAGCACAGAAAGATTACTGATATGAGTGTAGCAATGTTGAGTGCATTATTCTCTGAGTATTCTGTATAGAAATTGGCTAAAAAAAAGTGGGGGCAGGAGAGAGAGAGAGAGAGAGAGCAATTAGTTTTATCAGATTTTAATATTTTTTTCCTTTACATGTAAAATAACTCGAATGTGTGTGGTGAATCTGAATAATTCAAATATGCTGGAGGGAAGTGTCACTTTATCAAGTCAAGCACCTCTGTGTTGTACAAAGTGAAGTGATAAAGCTGATCACAATGTCTCTGAATTTATAAGGTAAGATTTATTTTTGTTAAAATTTTGAGGAGAATAGAATTTTAAATAAGGTCACCTGAGAGTCAAAGCCCTTTGGGGGGGATATGAAGAACTAACTACGATTTATGACCTAATGTCCAATCCCCACCTTTTCATGGTGCACCCCATTAGCAGGTATCTGTTTGGATTCTGAACAAAAAGGTGGGGTTGAAAATTTGGGATTTAGCTGATCAAACTACTCTTATTGACATAAACGAATACAAAATGGTGAGAAATCATCTAATGATCAGCAAAAGGGAGGGAGAGAGGAAGAAATAGCTATAGTATTCAACACTAAACACTGTACCTGATATTGCTTGGCTAGCTAGCAATATCAGATACAGTGATGCAGGGCAAACATCAAAATGGAGAATTTGACAATGAGACTGATTTGTGATTATGATCTCACAGAATGTTTTAATACAGAAAAAGTGGAGAAAGTTTTGGGTCATTAGAGAAGGCAGCTGAAACAGGGAAAAGTTGATCCCTGTTGGAGATCTAAACAGCAGACCAGGAAATTAATATCAGACATATGGAAATGTTTTCTGAAAATTTGGGACAAGAACAAAGCCAATAATACTAGTAAAATCTGCTGAATTTCTATTTAGGACATGGACTAGCTATCATGTTGAAGTACAAAGATGTGCACAAATTTGCATGGAGAAGACACAAGAAATAAGAAAAGTCTCATTGACTATGTTATTTCAAATCTTCTGAACTATCATGAAGATATTGTTGATAGCAATATCTTCATGATAGTTCAGGAGATTTGAAACAAATGATCACGTAGGTTTGAATATTGCACTGAAAAGAAGTGTGCAAGAAAGTTTTAAAAATAATCAAAATGAAACAGCTAATAGAAGTGAACTGTAAACTCAAGTATACATATATCACTTAAGAAAAAGGGAACATTTATAAACAAGAACACAAACTTGGGGGGGGGGCATATTGGCACTCCGAAAAAAACACTGATTCAACCAGAGACGCATCAGGACTCCGTGGTAAATTGAGAAAATTAAAAAGAAAGTCATGAAAAGAAGAAAGTCTACTGAAAGTTCCTAGAAAGTAAGTCAGCAAAGGATCTGAAAAAATATAGAGAAAAATATGAAAAAGCTAAGCAATGCACAGAAGTAGCTACACAAAATTCATGGAAGGACTTGGATAAGAAGGATAAATATTATCTTTGGACCTCCATAAGAGTTAAACATTAACTGTGGTATGCTCCTCAGTCACATACACACAGCTCATCATACTGTACATTAAACATGATGTTAAGTTTTTGCATACTCTCAGACAATGCATTCAATTACTGACCACTCTCCAAGCAAAAAACCTGCTTCTCCCTCCCTTGATCACACACTTCTTATACAGTTCAACACCTGCCTCATCATTCCATAAAATACCTCTTCAACAATCTGATAAAATCCCCTTACTAACTTATAAGTTGATATCATATATTCTTCCATCATCATATCTACGAGACTGTAAATTGCATTTTCTCAACCTTTTGTCATACTTAACATTCCTGAGAACAGAAACCACCTTAGTCAATTACCTCTGGAGCCTATCCAAAATCTCTTCAACTTTTGAAAACCAGATGACCAAATCTGTGAATATTAGTTCATATGAGACCTAATCATTTCCTTTTATTATACAATAGAACCATAATCTCCTTACAAGTCAGTTCCCTCTGCATCATTTCCAGAATTCACTGTGCTGTCCTCACAATTTAGCAATGTGTCATCTAAATTTTAGATCCCTATCCACCATCACTCCAGATTTCTTATTTCTTCCACCTCTGATATAATATATCCTCACCAGTAGTATACTATGCATCGCATCTTTGTTTACTGAATTTCAATACCTTACACTTTGCAAAACTGAACTGTTAACCCCCACTCCTGGGCCTATTCACTCAGTCTATTCAAGTCCTCTTGTAAAGCTACATCTGCTCTACTCTTCATAGCTCTTCCACTTTGCATCACCTGAAAGCAACTGAATATTTTCATGCAAACCTTCCCCAAAATAATTACCATACAAGTTAGCCAGCAATTGCCCTGAAACAGACCCCTGAGGCACACCACTAGTGGCGTTCCTCTTCCAGAATAGTACTCCCCACACACAACTTGATGATACCTATCAGAAGGCCATAATAAATTTAGTTTAATCCTTTATCCTAGTGAGAGCAAACAAAGTTTGCACCTGAAAATATCTTCAGGACTGAATATAGTGTTGTACTATATTCAGTCCTGAAGATAGTATACAACACCAGTCCTGGGTAAGTAGTACAACACCAGGCAACTCAGCAAAGGTGGAGAAAGCTACCAACACTCCTATCCTAGTATCTCCCATAATGCAAAACATATCTCATTGTAGATATGTATACTGTTATGCATTAAGGGATTGGCCACTACCCAGACTAGTTTTGACCTTTATTGAGGTCTCTTCAGTGGGAGCCAGACCAGAGTTGGAGATACCAGGCAGAATGGGAGATACTGGGTTAGGAGTGTTGGTAGCTTGCTCCACCTTTGCTATGAGTTGCCTGCTGTTGTACTACTTACCCAGGTAAGATAGTACAACGCTATATTCAGTCCTGAAGATATTTTCAGGTGCAAACTTTGTTTGCTCTCACTGGGATAAAGGATTAAACTAAATTTATTATATTCTAACCTAGTGAAAAATAAATTTTCAACATCTTTCTCTAAATCCAGAGTAATTTAATAAAAAAGGTGGCAAACCTTTTGGCAGCTCCTATAGGTAAAGATGACCTGCTACTGCTTCTGCTTGGTGTCTCCAACTCTGGGCCTGGCTCCCACTCAATAAAGATCGAAACTAGTCTGGGTAGTGGCCAATCCCTTAATGCATAACAGTATACATATCCACAAGGAGATGTGTTTTGCATTACGGGAGATACTGGGATAGGAGTGTTGGTGGCTTGCTCCACCTTTGCAACGAGTTGCCTGGTGTTGTACTACTTACCAGGTAAGATAGTACAACACTATATTCAGTCCTGAAGATATTTTCAGATGCAAACTTTGTTTGTTCTCACTGGGATAAAGGATTAAACTAAATAAATTTATTATTTTCTAACCTAGTGAAAAATAAACTTTCAACATCTTTCTCTAAATCCAGAGTAATTTAATAAAAAAATAAGGTGGCAAACCTTTTGGCAGCTCCTTTTCAACATCTTTCTCTAAATCCAGAGTAATTTAATAAAAAAAGGTGGCAAACCTTTTGGCAGCTCCTATAGGTAAAGATGACCTTGCTACTGCTTCTGCTTGGTGTCTCCAACTCTGGGCCTGGCTCCCACTGAAGAGACCTCAATAAAAGTCGAAACTAGTCTGGGTAGTGGCCCTTCCCTTAATGCATAACATTATACATATCTGCAAGGAGATGTGTTTTGCATTATGGGAGATACTGAGACAGGACCGATGTTAGCTTGCTCCACCTTTGCAACGAGTTGCCTGGTGTTGTACTACTTACCCAGGTAAGATAGTACAACACTATATTCAGTCCTGAAGATAATTTCAGGTGCAAACTTTGTTTGCTCTCACTGGGATAAAGGATTAAACTAAATTTATTATATTCTAACCTATTGAAAAATAAACTTTCAATATCAGAAGGCCAATTTCTAATCCAATGCACTAATCTATCATCCAACTCAGCCCACTCTCTCAACTTATCATATGGCAATCTATCAAAAGCCTTTGCAAAATCTAAGTAGACTACTGTGTATGCATCTCCATTGTCCAATGCACCTGTCACCTTATTGCAATAAGTAAGCAGATTACAAAAACAAGCTCTTTCTTTAGCAAACCCATGCTATCCATCAAAGAGAATGCCACTGTTGTCAACTCAATTATTATCATCATCATCAAGTTCTGATAATAATAAGAAGAAGACCTATATGGAGTTAAGATACTCATTGCAGAAGGTCCCACTCCCAGACGCACAGCTTGTCATAATATGACAAATGCATTCATTGTCTCTGCACTCATCACACTTTCAGATGAAAAATTGCATCTACATTAATCTGGTAATTACCCCCTTAACAACTTATATGTCTCAATCATGCACCACCCCTCCTCATTCTATCTACTAGGCTGGACAATTTGCATTCCTCAATACTAAACATTCTGGAGACCCAAAACTGTCAATCTTCTCTGAACCTTCTCCAACATCTCTTCATTCTTTTGAAAACCAGGTGACCAAATCTGAGCACAGTAATCCATGTGTGGTCTGATCAAAACCTAGCACAATGGAATCATAACACCCTTACTTTAACATGTTAGTGTTCTACACTGCCATAATCTGCTATGCTTCTCTTACAATTTCAGAAAAATGCCCATGAAATTTTAGGTCCCTATTGACCATCACAACCAGATCTTTCATCATCTCCACCTCCCCTAAGATATTCCTACCAATCGTATACTGTGTATCTCCTCGTTTCTTCCCAAATTTTAAAACTTTACACTTTGCTACATTCAACTGCTGGTCCCATTCATATAGTCTATTCAAATCTTCTTGCAAGGCAGCAACACTTGTTCAAAAGCCCCAAAACAGCTCCCTAGGGCACACCACTAGTTACTTTTCTCTTCGATATCATTCCTCCATGCAACTTGCAGATACTTATCAGATAGCAATGCACGAATATACCATCTAGCTCCATCTGTTCCAAATTAATTACCAGCTTGTTATGTGGCAATCTATCAAAGGCCTTTGCAAAATCTAATTGCACCAATTAGATTCCAAAATCTAATTGGACAAGGGTAATGCAAAGGCATCACCCATGTCCAATGCATTTGTTATCTTATAGTAAGCAGATGACTAAAAAATTATTTTCCTTTAGGAAACCAATGCTGTCTATCAAAGAGAATTCTACTGCTGTCACCCCAATACTGATTCCTGGTCCTCAGCAGCCTCTCTAATACCATGACCACAGCTCCAGACAAGTAGACTGGCCTATAATTTGAAGTCCCTTTTGAGGCAGAACAATTTTATCCTCTTTCCACTCCTTTGGAACTTGGGCCAATCTAAGACTCGAAAGATAAGTTAAAGCTATTATTAACTCCCTGGAACATTCCTTCAGACAAGTGGTGATATACTATCAAGTCCTGCAGCCTTATTGACATCAAGTTCATTCAATTTCTCATCTGCTCACTCACCACCAGTGGCTCTTACTACTTCCCACTGCTCTCAAGTTCTTCATATCATATCATCAAATATTTCATATACAGTGTATAGCTGCAAGCTGTCTCCAAATTTGTTATAATCACATGCCTTATAGTTCAACATATATCCCATTCTCACAGAAGTCTGGATAAGTTGGCCACCATCTAAGTGTTCACTTCATGGCTTTCACCAACTGGAGGAAGACATACACCTCATTTGCAATAACATCCACTGATGAGATGTTTAAATTCAAGACACTTCAATCTCGTGTACACACTGTTACACACACTGCCTAAGATGGTTTCCCTCAAAAACTCAAGAAATTATTCTCTTTGCTTCCATATGCTGTCTCTTCATCCCAATCTATATTACCATTATTGAAACTGCTTAATAATCACCCTTTTCTTATTAGTCAGCCCAATTTGACTAAACACTTCGTATTCACTGCACAGTCTGCAACACCCTGCTAAGCATTTCATCCTATCCAACCTCCAACTCAACAGCACTATGCTTCAAAACTACTGTCACTATTTACTCCTTGTACCTTGGATGGGATATTTCCTCTGCTACCATCAACAGCACCCTCCTACCTGTTTTCAGAAAAAGCTACATATCCATCCATCCATCTAAACAAAGATGTGGGAATAGATGTATAATTAATTAATTAATTTTAAAAAATTATAAACAATTAGCAGCAATCACTTCCCAAAACTTAGAGATACAGTCTGTCCAATTAACATCAGGACAGTGGCATAGGGCTTCACACTCAAAAAATAGACAATCAAATTTGAATCTACTGTAGTGTAGCATGTACGGTTCTAGTGACTCTATGTCTAGTTTCGATGACAAGAAGCAAGGCCTGAACCTGATTCTAAAAAAAAAAATCTTATATATCTTGATGTTCTTCGATTCTAATAGTAGCAGAATGACAAGTCCGTCCAAAGCAGCAAAGATGACGAAAACAGGATATATGATAAAAATCAGGCAAAGATAGAATTGATAATGTATCTTTGATAAGTGGCAAGAAAGATTACAACTTCCAGGCCGATCTGAAGATGGTATATACATTACATCTGTGAAGGATCATTGCTATTTGTTCAAATGTTCCTTTAAGGTAGGGTAAGCTGATTCTTTTAACATCAGATTGCAATCTGGAAGAGTGATGATAATTATCAAATAGTTTCTGTATCAAAGTCTTGCTGTATCCATTATGTAATAGGGTAAGTTTTATTTAATTCCTTTAATAGAAGAGATTCAGAAGAACAAATTGTGCATGCTCCGTGTACAAGATTTTTGATAATACCTATTTTTCTGAAAGATGTTGATGTGAAGATGCATGGATATATCTGCTGTAAATGATGATTTCCTGTAAACAGAAATTTCAAAATTATGATGTATCAAAGTATCCAAAAAGGAAAGACTGTTGTTAGTTTCAATAGTGAACTTGATGAAAGTGTATAAAGAGCTAATTTTATCCAGAAACTGATGGATAATAAATTTAGTTTAATCCTTTATCCCAGTGTAAGCAAACAAAGTTTGAACCTGAAGTATCTTCTGGACTGAGGCAACTTGTGGTAAAGGTGGACCAAGCTCTCATTACTCCTTGTCTTAGTATCTCCTCAAATGCAAAGCACATCTCCTTGCGGACATGTATAATGCTATGCATTAAGGGAAGTCACTACCCAGACCAGTTTGAACCTTTATTGAGGTCTCATAAGTGGAAGCCAGAGGTGGTGATACTAAGGTGGAAGCAATGGAGGTCATATTTACCTATATGAGATGAAAAACTCGTATAGGTAAGTTCCCAAACCTGGGTCTGGCTCCCACTGATGAGACCTCAATAAAGGTCGAAACCGGTCTAGGTAGTGGCCCTTCCCTTAATGCATAGCATTATATAATGCCGCAAGGAGATGTGCTTTGCATTAGTGGAGATACTAAGACAAGGAGTGATGAGAGCTTGGTCCACCTTTACCACGAGTTGCCTCAGTCCCGAAGATACTTCAGGCGCAAACTTTATTTGATTTTAGATTAAGAGAATGGCCACTACCCAGACCAGTTTCGACCTTTATTGAATGTTCAAGTACAGGTCAAACTCCAAAAACTCAAGGTTGTTCCCCCTCAGTAACAGGCTCACCCTGCCACTGAGAACTCTCAGAACCAGTTGGCTCTACACCGTAGCAGGCTCACCCCACCACCGAGCAGAGCCACTCATTTGCTCATATGTCATCTGAGGGGTAACAACCGTGCCTCAGTTAACTTCATAGGCTACAGCATTGCCATTCATTACCCCCACCACCACCCAAGACCTGGGTGACAGCCGAGCCTCGGTTAAAACTTCATGGGCTTCAGCATTGCCATTCATCACCCAAGCTTCCAATCGGTTTTGACCTTTATTGAGGTCTTGTCAGTGGGAGCCAGACCCAGAAGTGGTGATACTAAGGTGGAAGCAATGGAGAAGTCATATTTACCTATACGAGTTGCCAAAAGCTATCTCACCTTATTATTAAATTACTCTGGATTTAGAGAAAGATGTTGAAAGTATTTTTCCACTTGGTTAGCTATAATAAATTTAGTTTAATTTATCCAAGTGTAAGCAAACAAAAGTTTGCACCTGAAGTATCTTCAGGACTGAGGCAACTCGTAGTAAAGGTGACCAAGCTCTCATCACTCCTTGTCTTAGTATCCCCCCTAATACAACTGAGGCACGGCTGTTACCCCTCAGATGACATATGAGCAAATGAGCGGCTCTGCTCGGTGGTGGGGTGAGCCTGCTACGGTGTAGAGCCAACTGGTTCTGAGAGTTCTCAGTGGCAGGGTGAGCCTGTTACTGAGGGGGAACAACCTTGAGTTTTTGGAGTTTGACCTGTACTTGAACATTCAATAAAGGTCGAAACTGGTCTGGGTAGTGGCCCTTCTCTTAATCTAAAATCAAACAAAGTTTGCGCCTGAAGTATCTTCGGGACTGAGGCAACTCGTGGTAAAGGTGGACCAAGCGCTCATCACTCCTTGTCTTAGTATCTCCACTAATGCAAAGCACATCTCCTTGCGGCATTATATAATGCTATGCATTAAGGGAAGGGTCACTACCTAGACCGGTTTCGACCTTTATTGAGGTCTCATCAGTGGGAGCCAGACCCAGGTTTGGGAACTTACCTATACGAGTTTGGCATCTCATATAGGTAAATATGACCTCCATTGCTTTCACCTTAGTATCACCACCTCTGGCTTCCACTTACGAGACCTCAATAAAGGTTCAAACTGGTCTGGGTAGTGACTTCCCTTAATGCATAGCATTATACATGTCCGCAAGGAGATGTGCTTTGCATTAGAGGAGATACTAAGACAAGGAGTAATGAGAGCTTGGTCCACCTTTACCACAAGTTGCCTCAGTCCAGAAGATACTTCAGGTTCAAACTTTGTTTGCTTACACTTGGATAAAGGATTAAACTAAATTTATTATATCTAACCAAGTGGAAAAAAACTGAAACTGATGTAGTTCTGTTGCAGAGTAAGACCAAATTGCAAAGATATCATCTACAAAGCATAGCCAAATGTGCAGTTGAGGAGAAATTGTGGTAGAAATCGAATGTGAGAACAACTGTGGGAAAAGGGTATATGTGGAACTACAAGGGGAGGTGACTGTGAAGAGCTCAGGAGACAGCTTGCAGGTGTAGCGTGGAATGAGGAGTTAGCTGGAAAAGAGATTAATGCAGCTTGGGGGATTTTCAAAAACTATCTAGTAGATGCAATGTCTAAATGTATTCCAAGGGTGAGAAGGTTAAATAAGGTAGGTGTGAGATGGATGAATAAAGAGATTAAGCATGTCATACAGAGAAAAAGGGCATTGTGGAGGCAGCATAAGAGAAGTGGAAGTAACAAATTTCATGAGGTCTACAAAGACCTGGCAAGGAGGGTGACTTGGTTGGTGAGAGTAGCTAAAGAGAGGTATGAACAGCAGTTAGCTAATGAAGACAAAAAGAATCCTAAGGAGTTCTTTCGATATGTAACCAGCAAAAGAAAGAATGATTATGAAAGGATGACATTGATTGGAGGAAATGGTATAAAGACAGTTGTTGCAGAATGTGTGGTGGAGATACTTAATGAGCAGTTCATAAAGATCTTTCAATCTTTTGAATGTGACTTCATGGAAAGATTGAGAGCAGTTGATGATGAGGAGGAGAGACTGACTGTAAGTGAGCAAGAGGTGTTTCGGGAGTTGAGAAAACTAGATGTAAATAAGGCTGTGGGACTTGATAATATATCACCGCATATTCTGAAGGAATGTGCCAGAGAGAGTTGACACCTGCCTTGACATATTTTTTTAATACGAGTCTTGCACTTGGTCAAGTTCCTAAAGAGTGGAAGGAGGGCAAGATTGTGCCACTTCATAAAGAAGGTGATCGAACAAGCATCAAACTATAGGCCTATCTCTGTGTCAGGTGTTGTGGTTAAGTTGTTGGAGAAGCTTGTGAGAACTAGGATCCAGAGTGGGGTTGACAATAATGGTATAATCTTTGATGGACAGCATGGATTTGCTAAAGGGAGGACATGTTTTAGTAATCTACTTATTTATTACAATAAAGTGACTGCTTCCATGGACAGAGGAGAAGGATACACAGTAATATACTTGGATTTCGCAAAAGCTTTTGATAGAATACCTCATAAGTTGACAGTCAAACTAGAGCAGATGGGGTTGGATATTAGATTAGTGCATTGGATTGGAGATTGGCTATCTGATTGGTATCAACATGTTGTGTATGGAGGTGTGATATCCAGGAAAAGGAAAGTCACTAATGGAGTGCCTCAGGGGTCTGTTTTAGGGTCATTATTGTTTAACTTGTATATTAATGATATTGGCGAAGATTTGGATGGAGATATTCAGTTGTTTGCAGATAATGCAAAGTTGGGACGAACCATAAAGAGTAGTGAAGATGTTGTGGCCTTGAAAGAAGACTTGAATAAATTGAGTGATTGAGCACGGAAATGGGGATGCGAGTTCAATGTTGCAAAATGTAAGGTTTTAAAATTTGGAAAACAAAGATGGGATGCAGAATTTATGCTTGGTGAGAATATATTGTTGGAGGTAGAGGAAATAAGAGATCTGGGGGTGATAGTGGATAAGGATCTAAAGTTTATGGGACACATCGCCAAAATTGTGAAGACAACACAAAGGCTTCTGGGAATGATGCGGAGGACACTGACATGTAGAAGTAGGGAGATTCTTGTTCCGTTGTATAAGGCCACACATTGACTATTGTGCCCAGATTTGGTCACTGGGTTTTCAGAAGGATGAAGAGATGTTGGAAAGGGTCCAAAGCTGACTGACTAAGGTAGTTTCTGACCTCTGGAATGTTGAGTATGAGGAAAGATTGAGAAGATGTAATTTGCAGTCTGGTGGAGAGGAGGAAGAGGGGAGATATGATAGACCTACAAGTTGGTAAGGGGTTGTTATAAGATCAATAGTGGAGAAGTTCTACAGAGAATAGCGGGAGATCAGGGAAGAACCAGAGGTCATCCCTGGAAACCGTATAAAGAGGGTGTGAGTAGGGGAGTGAGAGGCAGGTTTTTTTCGTGCAGAGTTGTAAATGATCGGAATGCCTTGTCTGAGAGGTGTCTGCAAGGAGTTTGAGTGTGTTTAAGACACGGTATGATGAGATGTGTGTGAGATAAAAGGACCTCCCAGATGAGGCTTTGACTCCATGAGGTCTTGGGATAATAATAATAATAAAATCCAATCCTCTAAATGTTCCATAAAATAATCAGGATACTGTTAAAAAAAAAAGTGTTTATTCTTCATGTTCTAGATAAGATTTGAATTCAGATCTGTCCAGCCAATAAGCATCATCAATTTCTACTGAGGAAAGGCTCAAAGTTCAGTCTGATTGCAAAAGTTATTATTATTGTGTTTCTTGGGCAAGCTGTATCACTAACAAGGTTGATAAACAAGTTATTCTATAAAGCCATTCAACTCTTTCAGAAACATTGAAAAGATACAAATAATACTAAACAAATTATATTATTAAATGAAACTTGGCAAGGAATTATATTCTTTCTTTAATCCTTTATCCAAGTATAAGAAAACAAAGTTTGTGTGCAAAGATCTACAAGACTAGGCTACTTGTAAATAGAGGCTGATGACTTTACATAATGGGTCGATGTGGCTATCCAAGGGGTTGATAAATGTCTAGTGGTCAAAAGGGGGTTTAAATTTTTAATGTTTTTTTATAAATTTCTTTTAAGTATTTTCTTTAAATTTCTTTAAATATTTCTTTTTGAGAAGCAGTAATGAAGTAATTTAATTTAATTTGGAAACTCATCTTTTGTTTATAGATTACGAAAAAGCATTTGACAAAGTAAAAGGATATATACTGTTTGATATGTTACAAAGAATAAATATACCTAATATTTTACTACATGCAATATTGAATATATATAAAGATAATGAAATAAAAATAAAAATAAATGAAAAGTTGTCTGAAAAACAATCTATAAACCAAGGAGTAAGACTGGGATGCCCTCTGTCTCCAACACTTTTCAATATTTACATTAATGAAATATTAATACAGTGGAACACCTTAAACAATCAAGGTATAGAAATTTCCCGGAACAAAATAAATATGCTATTATTTGCAGATGATTAGGTAATAGTATCAGATAAGGAAGACAATTTACAAAGAGCAATATATAATTTTAAAGATTATAATAGAACAGTTTGGAATGAAAATTTCCATAGATAAAACTAAAACAATGGCATTTTGTGGATAAACTCCAATTATAAGCAAAATAGTTATTAATAATAAAATATTAGAAAGAAATACTTTCAGTTATTTTGGATGTGAAATATCATATGAAGGAGGAAAAGACATAAAATTAAAAACTTCAAAATTTTTACAGATAATAGTCCTGATAAATAGAACACTCAACCCAAATATAGTACAAAAAGAAACATGCTTGAAAATATACAATACTTTAGCAGTGCCCACATTATTATATGGCAGTGAAATTTGAGCTATAAACAAAGAATAAAAACAAGTGAAATGAGATTTATGAGAAGAACTGCAAAATACACATTATTAGATCAAAAAAGGAATGAAGATATTTTAAAAGAACTAAAAACAAAATCAATAAAAGAAAAACTAACAATTATAAACAAAAATGGATTGAACATGTAAACCGAATGGCCAACACCTGACATCCTAAACAAATACTAAAATATAAGCCAATTGGAAAGAGAAGGCAGGATAGACCAATGATATTGGATGGATAATGAGACTGGAAAAGGATATTGGATGGATATCCAATATCCTTTTCCAGTCTCATTAAAAAAGGATATTGGATGGATAATGAGACTGGAAAAGACCAATATGGTCTATACCCGTAATTAGTGTTATAATGATGATGAGTAATGAAGTAAAAAGGTGAAGAAATTAGTATTTTTAAATTGAGAAATTTATTATTGATAACAGTTATTCATTTATTTAACATGATAGGGGTCAGTGAGGGTTCAAGGATTCCATGAAGGGGTCAATGGCCTAAAAGGTTTGCTAACCCCTGCTTTACATCAATTGTCATCAGTATCCCATAGTACAAATCACACTTCATTTCCAATGTGCATAATGATATGCATTAGGGGAAAGGCCATTACAAGGACTGCTTTGACCTTTATTGAGGTCTCATCAGTGGGAGCCAGATACAGAAGAGATATCATGGTTGAATTAATGCAGAAGTCACTTTCCATATATGACATCGGCATTATTGTTTACATTCTAGCATAAAAGTGAGCCAATGAAAAGGTGTGTCAAAACGGTGTTGTGCTTCAGCTTGGCTTGCAGTCTCTGAAATAATTATAAACTGGCTTTTGAAGCTTATGAATGTTGAGAAAAAAAATGTTTATATTACTTTTCTAATGTATGAAACTTAATCCACAACCTGGAGTAGACGAAGGAAATCGTATGGTAGCACTGCAAATAAACTAGAGCTATCGTATATAGAGTGTGTTGCGTTACCTGTAAAGCTACATCAGGGGCAGAATTTAGATTGAATTTGGTGCGTAAAGCTGAAATGCTTAACTTTTCAGAGGTTTCCAAGTGACTTGTGATATCATTTTCACCCTCACTACTTTCACTTCCATAATCTCTCAACGCTAAGATCGCCGCCATCACGCTTTAAATGAAAAATGCGCCCTCTCAGCATCCAAAAGAATTCAAAATTATGTAGAAAGACAAGTTTTAAATTGTATTCAAAATATGACTCCAGCTGACCAATCACAATTTTCAGGAAACTTTAAAATTCTATCCCGCAAGCTCTAAATACTATTCAAAAGTTATGTCAGTGCTGAGTAATTACGAATTTCTGAAAACTGTGAACTACATAAAGCATTTATTACACATAGACAAAATAAATAAATAAATAAATAATCGAATTATTATTAAAAACAACAAGGCAAACTGCGAATCTGCCAGTAAATCGTCTAAACAGATAGAAGAGATTATTATTATTATTATTATTATTATTATTATTTGACACCTCCAGGGGGTCCAAAGACTCATCGAGGGACAGTGTGCCAACAGTATCATTCAGTAAAGTCCTATCCTGCATATGTATAGATCTCATTTCCCAAGTAACAGCCTTTTGCAGCTGTTATTACTCAAGTAATAACAGCCGCAGAAGGAAAACTCGGCCCCCTGAAGCCAAATGGAAATGGTGTCTGACTCAACAATGCCAGATCCCAGAAGAAATATTACTAGTGGTTACTACACGTTGTATAGAAACGTGTGGTAGAGATAGTAATACTTTTAAAAAAGGGTTAAACAAATGCAAAAGACATTAGAATTTATTTACAATTCCTATGTATTTTGCTCAGTGTAAAATTAGCATCGTTCAGGGAACGAGTAAAAGAGTTTGTCAGAACAATCAAAATATTAACACAAGAATGGGTGAAATAACATGAGTCATACTTTCGTGTCCCAGGATCGCAGTTCAGTGAGCAGACGAAAACCCAATGAAAGTTGCAAGGCACCAGACCAGAATAGTTGTGTAATTAAAAATAATAATAATAAAATAAAAAACAAAGACAAATGAAAAACATACGGTAATGCATTTATTCGCTAAAGGATAATGGCAAGGATATTTTACCCCTATCTGTCTTTTGGAAACTGAGGAAAGTTCAATCTCCAATGAGAGATAGTTGGCCCAACACCGTCACTATTTATAAACGGCATCTGGTAAAGAGAAGCAGACATGTAGAGCAATCCCTAACCCTAAACCAGCATATAACTGTTTGGAATAGTAGTATTTTAAAAATTGAACTTTAAATAGTAGTATTTTCAACTATGGGCTCTATAGTCTGCTTTCTTCAGTTTACGGAACAAAAATCGGAGTTTCCAGAAGAAATCCTTCTCACCGGTGCACGAGATTGTCTATCTCAGAAAAAGAAAGAACTAGAATCGAACTCAGGACCGCTTTCTTCCAGCGACCTAGCGCCATGAATGCAAACCCTGCTTCCACAGAACTACAGAGATTTTAAAAAAAAAGAGAATCAGCTAATGCCTTTTATTTCAATACAGGGAGTAGGCAAGGCCGTTTTAGCCCTGTCTAACTTTAGGAGACTGACTGGGCAGTGCCATTTCCACTGGTATTCCAATTAGAAATAGCCAGCCAAAGGTTAGCACTAATTAAGGGGCACTAAGTAAAGAGAAGGCTTAACAAGTACTGCCATCTCGTGGTCCTTAACCCCAACATAATATATTTAATGTCTGAAATAGTGTGGGTTATACGGTCGATTTTCTTGACTTTACTGGAAGAAAAAACCGCTTGCCCGTAGCAGAGAGAGAGATCGACTAACTCAGGAACCGGTCGAAAAAAAGCATAGAATGATTTCCTCTAGTCGCCGGCTAGATTCGAAGAAAATTTGAAACCAAAGATTTGAAACCATATTTTTTATTATCTATGTAGTCCAAATGGTTTCAAATTTTAATAATATAATAATCAGCTAACACCTTTTATTCCCCTTATAAGAAGTAGGCGAGGCCTTTTGACTCTATCTAGATTTTGGATACAAAGTGGACAGTTCAATCTCCACTGGCAGATATAGCTTACCTATGTCATTAATTAAAAGCAGTAATCTATGAAGAGATGAGCAAGGAAGCGCTGCCATCTCTTGGTACCTAACCCTAAGAGAATATGTTACTGTCTGAAATAATCTGGGTTCTAAAGCCGATTTTCTTAAGTTCACGGGAACTTAAGAATACCCCGGTTTCCAGGAGAAAAAACCTGCGTGGCCATGACAGAGATCGACTAACTCGGGGACCAGTCGAAGAAAGGCTTAGAAAACGTTCTCCAGTCGGCGACTAGACTTTAACGTAAACTTATCTTCAGGTGGCCGGCCTTGAACAGAGAATGCAGGCGACGCATCGATTGAGATAAACGGTAGTTCAAAAGAAAAACAAAATAATAAATGATAACATAAATAAATAATACATTTCAAAATTATGAACAATATATGTCGATTACTTTCCAAAAAATAGTTCAGTAGAAGTAACGCGTGCATCCTCTACACTGCACTGTGATTAATTTAACACTGTGATAAAAACTCTACACTGTGATCAGTTTAAATTATAATATTATAATTATAATATAGTTGCTAGACCAACCAATCTTTCGTGGGTCATTGCTGTTCGCAAATAAATTTTAATCAGTTTAAGCATGGTAAAACTTCTTTCCGCACTTCCTGCGCTAACAGGAATTGTTAGTGTAGCGACGGCGCCTATCGCAATATGGCTGAAAGAGTGCCCTTATTAAGCTGCTCCGTGAGGCAGGCTGCCTCTATGCTACACTCTGTCGACGGTACTGTCCGATGGTCTACGTCTATCTCCTTTGTGGTAGATTGTACTTTTTAAATCAGCTAATCTTTCCTAAATTTTTTAATTGTACATGTATGTTTTTTTAATAAGTTACGAAATTTAATGACGTTTTCGTTATCTTGCATTAGATACTTAGGTGACGCCACTGGCGCACCCAGGGAGGGGGGGAAAGGGCCCTGTCCCCCTCCCAAAAAAAAAAGAAAAAGGAAAAACACTAGAAAAATTTCCAAAAATCTTTTCCTAATTAAAATTCTTTTTTTTTTTTTTTTAATTTATCTAGTGTCGTGTCTTCTATTTCTATGCTACTTATGAATTAGCGGTCACATAAGGTGGGAATACCCTATAGCGCTCGGAATCCTGGCCGCTGTGAACGCAAGGCGAACGAAGTAGTGCTCGGGCGCTACATCGTTTGCCCGAGCCGGGCCAGAGGAGATCATAGGTATCATTTATTGGCGATCACTGCAGATGCTCAGTCATAGCTCTTATTCAATGCATAGTGTGTATTCTTAAATCGTCTACTCAACTCGCCTCCCCCCTCAAGATTAAATCTTGAGTGCTTTTCCCCCTCCCCAAGATTAAATATTGAGTGCTCAGCTTCCTCCAAGATTAAATCCTAAGTGTGCCACTGGGTGGCGCCATTTGGAATTGTCGGTTATTGTTCAACCTTGTATATCGAAGATGCCTGTGATACTCGGGCAAAAAGTATACTAATAAATAATATTTTAATTCTGTTAAATTGACAAAAGGCTTAATGTAAATTCTATTCTATTTGTGTTGATGATAGCACAAACATTACATCATCAGCTAGGCTAGCATTTTTTGCTCGATTTTATAGGGTTGACGAAGAAAGCGAACTTTATAACAGTACTTGAGCGTACCACTGGGGTTGAATTACGTAAAGGAGTTATGAACGAATTAGCTATTCGGCAAATTGATATTTCAAAAGTGGTATCTGTCACAACAGATAGTGCACCCAGTATGGTTGGTAAGGAAGCAGGATTTGTAAATCTGTATGCAAAACATGTTGGTCATCCACTGATGGGTTTTCATTCCATAATACATCAGGAGAATATATGTGCAAAAGTTGCCTAAGGGAACTTCAAGAAGTGATGCAAATAGTAACTAAGGTTATCAATCACATTTCTGCACGTGCTTTGAATAAAACACAATTTCAGAATCTATCGAATGATGTGGATTCGGTATAGAAAGGACTAATGATGTACAACAATGTTGGCTGTCTTTGTCGCGGTCTTGTTCTGGAATGATTTGTTGAATACCTGGATGATATAAATCTGTTTTTGACCAATCAACAAATGTCTTATAAAGAATGTATGACATCGTGTGAGTTTATAAACTATGTTATTGTTGTTGTTATTTTTCAGAATTTTGCGAACATTTAAATGACTTGAACCATAAACTACAGGACTCTGGTAAGACTCTTGATGTCATGTTTGATGACATAAAGGCATTTAAAATGAAACTGGTAATTTTTAAGAGGGATGTAGACATTGAGAGATTTAGATATTTTCCAAACCTAAAGAAATACATCAATGATCTCCAAAAGGATGATAAAACAGGCCGCCAATGTCTTAAAAAGCTATTTTTAAACGTCACTGTGTCAACTGTTGAGGAGATCTCTCTACGATTTGTTAAGTTCAGAGAATTAGAAAAGACCGCAATATTCACTAAGTTTCCAGACACTATTAAACTGGATGAATTAAACTTGCAGTTGTTTTCGTGGATAAAGCTGGATGATTTTGAAATGCAGTTGATTGATTTTCAGAGTAGCTCAATTTCTAAGCAAAAATTTGTTCACCTCAGAGTTGACTTGGAAAATATTGAAAAGGAGCGATTACAGACGGGAGTAAGAGATAGAAGTGTTTAAAACAAGGTACTAAGGACTAGGAATGCTATTTTAGAAACATTTTATATGTTTAAAAACCACTTTTGTAAACACTACTATCCATTTTGGCATCTACATATTCTTGTGAATAACTTTTCTCGCTGATGAACTTTGTTAAGTCTCGTAATAGAAGTAGCCTTAAATATCAAAGGAGTAGTACATGCATGTGTCTAAAGATTACAAAATATAAACCTGATATAAATTATCTGTCATGACTCATGAGTGATGCAGCAAAAGTCTCATTGATGGTAAATAAATAAAACGTCCGCTTTTTTCTTTCTTTGGTTTTGATTTGATGTTTTCTGATAAAAATTGTAAATATGAACTTTTGTTTAATATGTCATTTATGTAAAATAATAAAATTAAATTAAAATAAATAAAGATAAAATAAAATTGCAGATATTTTATTTTATCTGCAATTTTTGTGTATTACTCTTAAGAGATTAAGAATTAATAAAAAAAAATCTTTAATTTTATTTTCTTTTATTGTATTTTACTGGAGTAAAAGGATTATGAAATTGCACACTGTAATACATTGGAAAAACTTATCTGATTGATCTTTATAAAAAAACAAAAACAAAAAATAATTCAGAATTATTGTTTATTCTTATGCTAATGTTAAAAATTGCGTCTTTAAATTGTGTGGCTCTATGTGGCAGCAAGAATTACCCTTAAAGGCAAATAAAAAAAATATCCATGCTAACAACAAGGTGGAAGGACTTTTAAGTAAAAATTCAGTCACTAGTTTTTAGATTTATTCAATATTACATGACTTATAATAATCACTCTTGCAATATTCTTTGATTTTCCTGCTGTATTGTGATTTTTTATTAATTGAAAAGGTTCTCCCACTACTTAAAAGATGCCAAATAATATGTTCCCTAAATTTCGGCAGGGAACATTTTTTTATATAACGAAACCTGTGGTGAATTCATCACTATTTGTACCCCAACCGAAAATAGCACCAAATAATATGTTTCCAAAATTTCGGTTGGCACTTGAGAAAATTTTAAATCAAAGATTTGGCGATTTTGGCACGTACAATTAAAACGTTTCCCCACCCATTCTTTAGGCGGCCTATTTATGTTGATGCAACGAAATGCTACACAGGCTTGCATTTTTTTCATATTCTATTATTATCTTATGTTTTATATTATAGACAAATTAATCTGCTAACTCCTTTATTCCGTTATAAGGAGTAGGAGAGACCGTTGAGCCCTATCAAACCTTTGAAGACCGAGGAAGGCATTCCCGCTTTTATTTTATTTATAATTTATATTAATAATTATATAGTAATAGTAATTTATATTTATAATTTATCTGCGGTATAATTAGGTTTATGTTAGGTTCTCTACATTTACAGGCACATATTTTTTTAAATATCCTGTTGGACCTCCTTTAGGGACTGCCAATACCAATCCTCTTCAATTCCATGAGCATAATTCGATTATATATGGATCGGGAACAGCCTTCATTAAATACTTTTGTGAATTGCTACAGACGTAGGAAGTTTTCTGTTTGTCCGTACAAGCCTTCTCAGAGACAACGATCTCGTACCTAACAGACTCTCTTAGTTCCACAGTCACGCCTCTTAGGCAAGCAATATGAATTATTTTACAACTGATTTAACGCCTGGAATATCTCACCTTTCGAGAAACCCGTGAGCTCTGCTGTTTTCAGAATCGTTGCCGCAGCCAGACGAAAACTCACAATAATCCTTTTTGGAACTCCTCCGAAAGATCCTTTGGTTTCCCATTGTGATAACCACTTAATGACCAGCAGGAATCATTGTTGGGCTTGTGCTAGCAACCTGTAATTGCCTAAGGATGAGGACTGTTTCTTCCCTCAGTATCCAAAAGTTAGGCGTTAAAGAAAAATTACAATAACATAACGTTAACATATTATATAATATAGGTAATAATATTCTATAATATATTGCTCACATTGGTGAATACGATCACAGCAATCCCTAGATACGCATTCTAGACAAGACTTGGTATATTATATATTATATCCGAATTCTGGTCTTCTTCCAGTAGCGGCCGGTGAAATTTTAAATGGGGGGTGCTGCCTGTACAAAATACAAAAAACAACAACAACATTATTTTCCTAATTAGTAGCGAATTTATTAATAAATAAATCTACACATTTATTTATTAATAAATTCGCTACTAATTAGGAAAAAAATAATTTTTTTTATTTTGTATAGGCAGCACCCCCCCCCCCGCTTAAAATTTAACCGGCAGCCACTGTCTTCTACTCTCCTTTCCTCTACTTTCTTCTATTTCTTACTTCTTTCTTCGAGTGCTATTAGAACATTTCGAGCAACCTTAGTTTTCAATTGCTGCTAAAATAGTCAAATCTAATTTCCTTAAGATGATAGTCCCACTAAGACAACTAACTCTTATATCATATATACTGGAGTCGATAAACGAACACATTCAAAAGTTGGGTAATAATTTCGATCCATAAACGAATTAAAGCAAAAATTGTCCATTATGTATACTGGAATAAAATCATACTAAAATGCGATAAAATTAAGTAATGCAAATTTAATAATTGTGGTGTGTATGCTTCTGAAAAATTTAGCTCTGACCACACCCTCTGAGGTCAGAGCTAGTTTTTTCTCTCATAGTATGATGTATGATTGGAGAATGGGATTGCAATTTTAAGTCGTGTGTGAAAGTAATGTGAATGAATTTGTGAACAGGTAAAACAACCGGTGTTCGTAATATGTGGCCGATGAATCACAGCCTCATTCTGCCCCAAATTTCCTATGCGTCTTTCTTAAAAACAAATTAAGTATTGCAATAAGAAGCATAATAATTATAGCTGAAAATCTTAAGGCCAGAATAATCATGAAAAAAAAAATAATAATAACAGAAAAATTTGGAGGACAAACAGTAAACAAAAATAAACTGGTAAATGACTCGTTAATTATACAGCTTATAATAATTTTAAAAATAGGATGTATGATCACATATGAAAATGAAAACGATATAAACGTAAAAATTGCAAAATATTTAAAAATAACAGGTATAATTAACTCTATATTTAAACCAAACCTAGTTCAAAAACAAACTAGACTAAAAGTATACAATACAATACAATAGCCATACCAGTCTTATTGTATGGAAGTGAAATCTGGACAATAAAACAAAAAGACAAACAAAGATTAATAACAGCAGAAATGAAGTTTATGAGAAAAATTGCAAATTATCCTCTATTTGATCACAAAAGAAACGAAGAAATTATGAAAGAATTAAACCAGGAATCAATAACAGAAAAAATTAAAAAATATAAACATAAATGGATGGAACATGTTCAAAGAATGAAAATGGAAAGTTTACCAAAACAAGCCTTAAAGTACATGTCATTAAGAAAAAGAAAACCAGGACGTCCTCTTAAACGATGACTTCTAAGGCTGCATATTAAGAATTTACGCCAAGCTAGGCCTAAATTCTTAATATGCATGATGATGATGATACATACATACATAGTTTATTCACAATATGATACAATGTGAAAAGGGAAAAGAGATTTATATTAAAAATTAAGTATTGCAAATTATGTTCTTCCAAGCTCTCTATCTTGAGCTAACTGATATATGTCCAATGGAGTTTTGCAGTTCAGCCTATTGATGGTTTCACATATGTATTGCCAAATTGTTTGCATGGTCTTCCTCTACTGCGTTTGCCATCTTCTGGTTTGTACAGGATGAGGTATTCCAAAAAGGGCGAGACTTCAGGATGTCTGAGTTGATGCCCAATCCATCTGAGTTGTAGTTATTTTGACCATACTGACAAGTGATTCTTTTTTAGCCAGATTTAGCACAGCAGAGTTAGTGACGAGGTCTATCCAGGTATATCCAAGGATCAATCTGAGACATGTAGTTCCAAAGATGTTAATTAGATCTGTAGTTTTTTGGTGCTTATTGTCCAGGTTTGAGAAGATGGATCTACTGGTTGCATAGTGTAGTCTTAATTTTGTCTTTAATGATAATAATGATCATTTTCAGTTGGAGCGAAGTTTGGTATGGAAGACTAGAGCCAGCTGTTTACGTTTTCTGATATCATTTTCTGTATTGCTAATGTACAATTCAATGTATTGAAAGTCCTTTATTCTTTCTAAGGGATTATTGTTGATATGAAGTATAAAGTTTTCAGAACTTATTGAGAATACTTTGGACTTTTGGATGTTGATCTGCAGAACAATAAGTTTAGCTTGTGACTCTAGTAGACTCAGATTTTTTTGTGAGTTTGTTGGTTCTGTATCAATATGTGCAACATCGTCAGCAAAGCTAAGATCAGTTATTTGCATCAGTTATCGTGTGGGTGGATGTTTTGTTGTTAAAACCAATATCTTCTGTGTTGATGGTCCGGAAGATGTAGTCAAAACACATCAAAAACAAATAAGGTGCTAGTACATCACCTTGCAGGACTTCTGTTTTCACTGGAAATGATTCAGATGTTTCTGTTTTAAAGATTACTGTAGCATTGTAATCCTTATAAGGTGGCGAGATTGCTTGTATAAGTTTTGAGTGTAGACCATAGAAGCTGAGTATTTTAAACATTGCTTCTCTATTAAGGGAGTCAAAGGCTTTTTTGAAGTTTATAAAGGTTAAAATAAGTGGTAAGTTTTTATCACGTGAACCTTCTATGATTCTTCTGATGTAATGTATCTGTTCTACTGTACATCGTGTTTTAAGAAATCCAGCTTAGTTTTTTCTCAAAAGTGATGTTAAGTAAGGTTCTATTCTGTTGAGTATCATCCTGTTGTAGATTTTAACTGTGGTTGATAGCAAAGTAATACCTCTGTAGTTATCCATTCTATTAAGACTGCCCTTTTGGGGTATAGGGACAATAAGGCCTTGTTTTCATTGTTTAGGTATTATTCCAGTGTTTACAGCTTGATTCATTATGGCAGGGTGATTGGAATATATATTATACCCAGCATTTTTGAAAGCTTCTGCTCTGATTCCATCAATCCCTGGGGACTTTTCTGCTTTGGTTTAATCTATTGCTATTTTTAGTTCCTTTTCAGTGAAGTCTTCACAAGTTATTGGTAGAGTGGTGGTTAGATGCAGGTCTGCTAGCTGACTTGAATATTGAGGCTTATCAACATTCAGTAATTTTTGAAAGTAGTTTCTCCATTCTTTCATTAAGTTCGAATTTACTGATAGCAGTCTACCGTTTTTGTCATGTGTGACCATATTTCCACTTCTTTTTGTTTTATGGTGACAGATATAATTTATCATTTGAAAAGTGTTTCTAGTATCCCCAGTTTCATTGTAATTTTCAAGTTCCCCACGGTATTTATTTATTTGATTTTCTTTGTCTCTGATCATTAGTTCAATAACCTTGTTATTTAAAATGTCTAGATTATCTTTATTTATTTCATTCCTGTTTAAACAGGAATGAAATAAATAAAGATAATGAAATTAAGCGGTACAGTTTCCTTGCTTTGATTCTTTCATCTATACGTTTTTCAGTTACAGTGATAATCCATTTTTCCGAGTCTTTTTTGTTGCTGTTTCCAAGAATTTTGTTGGATTTTATGTTTATTGCTTCAATGATACCCTTACCCTTATACTTTTCATTAAGTGGATCTTTAAGAATGTTTTCCATAATGTCTTCTAATGCGCTGTGGAAAGCCGTGTTATATGCTGGACAGTTCTTGATTGATCTGATCAACTTTTCATTGATTAGTATGTGGTCTATTTGGGAATGAGAACCATTTGGATGTTCCCAGGTCCATCGTCTTCCTTTAGGATGGGGAATTTCGGTTTGGGTGATTACCATGTTATGGCTATTGCAGACGTTCATAAAAGAATGTCCATTGTTATTTGTGGTTTCATGATAAGTGTATTTACCGACGTTTTTAGTAGTATTGGCAATGTCTTTACCAATTTGGGTATCGAAATCACCACCAATGAGTGTGACATTGTGAACTGGGATGTTCATGACAGTTTCAGAAAGATCTTTATAATAGGTATCTTTGTCTTCTAGTGGAGCACATTCTGTAGGAGCATATGTGGAAATTATTGTCAGTTTTGGGTTGGCACTTATGGTTATGAGGAGAATTCTTTCAGACACATTTTCAAATGATGTTACTTTTTCTGCTAGTTCCTTCTTGAGCATTATTCGAACCCCTCCAGTACCATCATTGTTTGCTGAGTTATAAATGTCAAAATTAATGAATATATACACAAGATACATCGTGCACGAGAACAAAATCTCTAACCCATTCCTAGATGTTGAAGTATGGAGAGGATTAGAAACAGATACTGATTATTATATAATGCAGTTAATACTAAGATTTCCAACAAGCTTTTATTACAATAAATAAATAAATAAAATTAAATTAAAATTAAAAAATAGAGAAAGAAATTCTAATTACAAAATAAAACAACTAAACAATTTAAGTATTTTTACCTACAGAGGATTACTAACTATTTAGAAACATTAGAAAAAATACAAGCAAATAAAGACAGCCAGAAAGAACGGAAGAATATGAAACGAATTATTACATCAGCAGCATATGAAAGTATAGGGACACATATAAAATGTTAAAAGAAATTTTAAAAATAATTACATATATGGGACAATGAAACAAAAGCAATAATTAAAGGGAAAAAATACTAGTCTTTAATAAATGGCTAACAGTGGTGTAGCTAGAGCTTTTGCCGCCTGGGGCGGTCCCTGAGTTTGGCGTCCCTCTCAATACACACCAAAAATACCACAAAAAAGTCAAAACGACGTAAAAAAAAAAATCAGCTAACACCTTTTTACTCCCTTATATAGGGAGTAGGCGAGGGCGTTTAGCCCTATTTAAGTTTTCGAGAGTGAGTGGGCAGTTCAATCGACACTCGTACCCAATCAGAGATAGCTGGCCCAAGGCTATCACTAATTAAGCGGCACGCAGTGAAGAGAGGCGGCTCAACAAGTGTGGCCATCTCGTGGTCCCTAACGCTAACACTAGTATTTAATGTCTGAAATAATGTGGGTTCTACGATCGATTTTCTTGAGTTTACGGGACGAAAAACCAGAGTTTCCTGGAGAAAAACCCGCTTGCCCGTGCTAGAGATCGACTAACTCGGGAACCGTTTCGAAAAATGGCTTAGAAAAATCTCTTCTAGTCGCCGACTAGATTCGAAACCAAGAAGTCTTCCTTCGTGCGGTCAAGCGCCATGGTGTGCAAACGCCACATCCACTGAGCTACACCACTGTTTATTTTTGAAGCAAAACTTTAATTTCAGCATTCTAAAGTGTTATTTTTCTTGCTTTTCTATTAACAAAATGGTCAATGACATTGGCGAAGTATATTTCATAGTAATGTAGGTAATTCTTAATCAATTTTATTTAGAAAAACTCCTCTCACAACTCGCAACACTTACAGCAATTGTGAGGAAAATTCGCAGTTGTATTACAATATTTGGAAATGCGTTCTCGAGACTGTATTTTAAAATTAACTGCAAAAGTTCAAAAAGGTTCAAAGTTCCGCCCAGGGCGACCCCCCCCCCCTCAGCTACGCCTCTGATGGCTAAGTAGTAAAAACACAAGAAAACGAGCAATAGCCAAACGAGAAACCAGAAAGAGACACAAAGAAAAGTGGAAAAACTTTCTGTCACACACTTAGAAAATGATATATACAAAATGGGACCTACTGACTAAAATACTAAATCATATGAATGCAGATATAAAATAAACCACAAACTGCAAAGCAGGTTTGAAAGAATTTTTAAAATAATTTGAAGATCTTTGGACAAATAACGCTAACTAAAAAAAAAAATTACAAAATGATTTCCATGATGTAATTACAGTGAAAATATTGAAGGACAATATAAATAAAATAAAAATAAAAAGTAAATTAGTCTGAAAAGACGGGAGATGAACTTTTAATTGTATAAATATGCCGAGAAAAAAATTTCATTAACATTTTTAAATAAAATATATACAGGTGGGACAAATACCAATAGAAATTAATACAAGTGTAGTAATATCCGTACTTAAAAAGGGATGAAAGAAAACCACTTATATAGGTATTAATTTATTGAATACTTGCTTCGAAATATATAGTATAATAATCAACTGAAAATGTATAGGAAAATTATTATTATAAGGTTAGGTATATTTAGGAAATAAGACGTTCTACAATGGATGAATTTTTTTTTTTTTTTTTTTAAGTTCTTATAGAGAAAAGAAAAGAATTTAATTTAGAAACTCAAATTTTTATTTATTATTATCATCATCATGAGAGTACTATATCAATAATTTACATCGTTACTAATTTCCTATCTACAATTTTCCTCCAAATCAGTCTGTGACTTGTCAAGATTCCAACATTATCAGATCTTATATTTCTATCATTTAAGGCACTTTATACCGTATCAATCCACCTATATCGTGGTCTTCCTCTGGGTCGTTTTCCTGACAGCATGGCAGAGAACACTTGTTTTGATAATCTTTCCTCGCCCATTCTATTTAAGTGACCATACCACATGAGATTAGATCTGCTAACGCAGATCTAATCTCATGCGGTATGGTCACTTAAAACAAATTTTATTTATAGATTACGAAAAATCATTTGATAAAGTAAAAGTTAATTTTTGTTTGATATATTGCAAAGAATAAATACATGTAATAGTTTATTATCGTCAATATCGAATATATACAAAGATAATGAAATGAAAATAAATATAATTAAAAAATATCTGAAAAAAATCGATGACTAAGATGTAACAGAGATGTTCACTGTCTCCAAATTTTTTAAAATATTTTTATTGACGAAACACTAATATAGTGGAACACTTTATATTACTTAAGTATAGAAATTTCACCGGAAAAGTTTCTCACAATATTATTAAATTATAGTACTAACATAATAATATTGTTTTTCTATTTCTATTCTATGTTCTCAGCCATACAACGGGTGGGGGTAGTTATATGCTATCATACAGGGAAATGATTATGAGCAAGGTGGTTTCCCGTTGCCTCCCTTGCCATACTATATCCTATATAGCTATGGCTGTATACTATGTGTTCACGGGGCCGATTTGCGTGCTTGCGGGATGAAAAACTCCAGATAAACTGATGGAAAAAAAAACTATCTTGTCAACACCCAAGACTGGCTAATTTGGCTCTGGCTGAAGAAGATCTTTAAGCTTCTCACGTCGTCAACGGGAATCGAGCCTGGGATACTCCTTCCCCAGGCATATGGTTGCGAAGCGCATAGCTATATAATATTGTTATTACCATAACATTATAGTAGAACAGCTTGGAATGAAAATATCCATAGATAAAACTAAAACAATGGTATTTTGTGGACAAATTTCAGTTAGAAGTAAAATAATCATTAAAAATGAAATAATATAACAGATAAATACTTTTAATTATCTTGGACGTGAAATATTAAAAAAAAAAAAATCAGCTAACGCCTATGTTGTTCCCGTATAGGGAGTAGGCGGAGCCGTTTACCCTATCTAACTTTAATAATAATAATAATAATAATAATAATAATAATAATAATAATAATAATAATATTATTATTATTATTATTATTATTATTATTATTATTATTATTATTATTATTATTATTATTATTATTATTATGTGACACCTCCAGGGAGTCCAAAGACTCATCGAGGGAGAGTGGGCAAAACAGCATCGAACTACTAACCGCGCTCAAACTTGCTTAACTTAAGGAGAAAACGATATAAAATTTATTATTTTACATAAAATTTATAGGAAATTATTTATTATTTTACATAAAATTTATATAAAATTTTTACAGATTTTAGGGCTAATAAATAGAACACTTAATCCTAATATTGTACAAAAAGAAACACGCTTGAAAATATGCAATACTTTAGTAGCAGTACTTGGGCAAGATAAACAAAGAATAAAATAAAAATAAAATCAATAGAAGGAAACTAAACAAATACAAACCAAATTTGATAGAATATGTAAACTGAATGGCCAACATCCGATATCGAAACAATTAATATAAACCATTTGGGCAGAGAAGACTAGAACTGAAAATAGACTAGATATATAAATATATAAATAGAATAGATTAAAAATGAAACAGGAACAGATCATACAGTCTATATCCATATTTAGAGTTATGATGGAGATACTATAACATACGTATGTATAATGAAATTTTCCAGCATATATTATAACCTTGTGCTATATTATAACAAAATGCAACAGCTTCTCTTGTAATGTAGGTCAAATTCCTCACCGGCTTATATACTGTCACTTCGTTGTAAAATAAAGATGTTATATTCGGTTTCTAGTGAAGTTTATGAAAATTGATACAAAATGCATATTCTTACAAAAACTTGTCTGAATATTTAATAAAGAACATTAAAAACTGAAACAAATAAACAAACAATAAAAGGCAGAGTGACACTGAAAATTGGCATGTGCAGTACTTAAAAAAATACACACACTTTACTGTATATTTGTATAGATGAATTGATTACATATACAATACACACACTTTACTGTATATTTGTATAGATGAATTGATTACATATACAATACACACACTTTACTGCATATTTGTGTATATATATGTTGATTAAACTTTTAGATCAACAGGGGGAACTGTACGTGTTTGAGAACTGTTGGTATGAGAGCATGAAATTTTTTGAATGTACAAGAAAGTAAGAACATTTCACAGACGAATTGGCAAGCTCTCTTTAAGGTTTGACGATAACTGTTTAACTGGCCATAGTACAAAAGATTCCACTGTGTGGTTATTCCTAATTTATGAATTTAAGTGGAATATTCACGACTGTTATTCTTAAATTGGCCAAACACTTGGGTGCGGAATAGTGAAGTTCGCCATGTTATTCGTGTTTGTGGATGTGAAATTGAGAGGGAAATCTAATAGTTCCTGGCATTTATGTAATGATAATGGACGAATTGAACGCCAATCGTTTGTTCAATATTTTTTTTAATACTACCGATATGTATTTGCTCATTGTAAGATGCATGTACAAGGGTTCCCCTAGCCACTGGTTTTTAATACACGCCAAATGAAATTGCGGATGCACAATGATGACTAGTACTTCCATTTATTTTTAACTTGGAACCAAATTATTGAATAAATCATGAAACTGGATTTCAGACGAAAGCAAATACATATTTATACGATTCGTGCAGTCATCGGTATGGACAACGATGTAAAGCTATGTAACAAGATGTAGCTTGCTTGAGATTTGACAAGTGCCGCAAGATATTGCAGATATTTCCAAAGAAACAAACAGGTGAGCTCAAAATTTTTATTCGACTTGTAGTGAAGTTTAACACGGCTTATCTAGGTAACTAAAACTTATTACATCTCGCACTTTGTGTGCCTGCTGAATTTTAAGTATGATAATATAATTTCTGATAATGCCGCAGTATGAGTACGTTGTAGTGTGAATACTTGTGTACGAGAAGTTGTACTGCTATTTATTTGTTTATTTTTAATTTGAGTGGAATTAAATATATAAATTGATTTTTTAAATTATATAAATAATTCATATACGTTTTCCATGTGGATTAATATCTTAAGCAGGCAATCATGCATATATATAACTTATTTATTATTATTATATATCCCCCCCCCTCCAATTAACTTCTGTTTTTATTGAAGGATGCAACCTATACATTATGTTTATGATTAAAGAATTTTTCATCCACACACATATTATCCAAATTTGTGTTGAAATAAATTTTAAATAAATATCCAGTCATAAAAAAAGAAATAAAAAAAATCTCTGAGAACCCTGCTCTAGAGACATAATATAGTAATATTTCAAGCACTTTGGGCCTGTAACAACCAGGATGTCAGGCTTATACTTGATGATGAAAATTATCATCCACTTAAAACGGATTAACGTTTTAGTAATACATTTCCCTCCATATAAAAGTCCTTTTTTTAATGGCTCAAAAGTAAGTTAAACTTGGCCATGGCCAGATTTCAAAATAAACTAGATAGCAATAACTTAAGGGCTCACTTTACAAGGGTCTCTGCTTCAGCATAGATAACCAGAAGTTTATTCTGTATAGGAGACCTCTTGAAAGTTCGAGGGCCAGTAATCCCTAATCCTTAAATCTGGCTCTGAGTCTGACGATAGGTAGTTCACTGGTTACCATAAGTCCTCTGAACTCAGTCTTACCTTCATCCAAATTTAAACTGATAGGAGAAATAGGGTATATATGGTTAGCATTTCCTCCTACTAAGATGTACTTATGGCAATACTCAAGTTTCCATAATCCCTTTTGGCATAACAGGTAATAAGACATATAAGTGGGGATAGTATTCAACTGAGAGAAGCTATATTTTACACTAATTCAATCATTATGTTGTTGCTTACACTTGCTACAAAAACAGAAGACCAGATTAAGTTTATAACACATTAGCTTTACTGATTACTTGATGGAAGTGAAATTTGGACAGCAAGACAAAAAAGATGAACAAAGATTAATAGCAACTGAAATGAAATTTATGAAAACAACAGCAAAAGGTATCTTACTTGATTATAACACCACCTACCATCTACCAGTAGTATTATTGTCTGTAGATTGTGCATGTTTCTTTGGCTGATTTATCTATATGTAGGATGGAGAGCCCACATTTTTGGAAATAAAAAACTCTGCTAGAACCATAATAGACCAATATATTTGAAATGCAGGATAATATTTATTCTTCCCCACCCTCACAAAACTTGAACGTATAAAGGTGCTCTAGCGCACGCACGCGCGCACACACACACACACACACACACACACAGAGAGAGAGAGAGAGGATTCTTTTCACAGATGAGCCTTTATTAAAATATTTGTTATTGAAGCATAATTTGTAAATATCAAGCATTTGAAGAATATCATAACTTATTTGGGCATTTTCTTCACTGTAAGTCAAATTTCATGTATGTTCCTGGTACTTCTAAAAAAAATTGGATGATTGAGCTCTCATCAAGATTTAAACTAAGTTATAGAGTGTGTAAACAGCATAACACATTCATAGATTATTTGTACATGATATCCCCCATGTTATATATACATTAAACAAATTTTTTTAATGGCACTTGTGGCAAACAAATCGGTTTATTAAACACACACATTCACAAGAATATATAATAGTTTTATTACTGAAAATATTTCAACCAGAAACTAACTGGTCTGCATCAGCGTGATCACGAGGTGAAGCTAGAGCAAAGAAAATGCTAATCCTATTTACAGAGTAGTGCATAGTATCTAGACTTTCTCTGAACTACAGAATCACGTATTAAGCTATGTTGAATTTACATTTCTGTTTATCTACCCATGCCACTAGCTGATTTCAATTTTCTTTTAATGTAATTTCACCTTCAAAAGGTTGTAAACCTGTTGTGCATTAGTACCAAGGTTAGGATTAAATGATTAAGGATAAAGATTCAGTTATATGGAAACACTATTCTAGAGACAAAACATGAACCTGTTCTCAGTAAGCAGGAGGGTAGTTTTTCACACTGGCTGACGAATTTCATCTACTACTTAAAGAACATCTTTCCACTGTATGTTTAGATACAGTGGAAATATGCATAGATATTTATGGATGGATGTTCTTTAAGTAGTAGATGAAATTCGTCAGCCAGTGTGTAAAACTACTCTCCTGCTTACTGAGAACAGGTTCATATTTGGTCTCTAGAATAGTGTTTCCAGATAACTGAATCTTTATCCTTAATCATTTAATCCTAACCTTGGTACTAATGCAGAACAGGTTTACAACCTTTTGGGGGTGATATTTACATTAAAAGAAAATTTAAATTGGCTAAATGAGCAGATAATGTGAAAGATTACTGCATCTGCCCTTTGCTGATGCAGTAGTCTTTATGCTGGTCATCCAGTGTGACTGAGTGGATTGGAAGGATAGCAGCAGACCAGGCACACATCCCTCGAGTACTTAATATCTTTTCATGTGAATTGCTATATGGTATCTTCTCTGCCACTCACTCAACTGACTTCTATCCACACCCACTTAAACAGGTTAAATAGTAAATTGCTGTGGGACATTTTGTCAGGTGTGTCTACAAAATCAAGTAATACTACAATATATGCATTCCCTTGATGAACTTTTGTCATTATTCTGCTATACAGTATAACCAGATTATTAAAACTTTGTAATCCATTAATACATCCATTTGGCTTTAATAAAAACTTGTGTTACTTCTGCCCAATACTGTATTATACTCTTAAATTATTGCTTCTGAAACTTTAATTTCTGCAGTCCTTCACTAGCAAAATTTAAACTCTTCTGCAGTTCATTGCATATACTTTTATATCACTTATGCATATAAATTAGTTAAAATCATTTAACTAATTTATTTATTTTCCCCTCTTTGTTCGTTCATTTAATTCTGACTAACTTCCTAACTGTAATTAAATAGAGTCAAGGATGCTGTTAGTACTACTCCTGCACCCCTATCCTCTTCTAGATACCTATCCTGATTTTGATGTCCAAATTACTATGATTTTCCTTTTGGAATGCATTACATTTTTTTTTTTTTTTTATTCATCTGGTTTATATCTGGTTGCCCTTGATTTTCTGGCAAACAAAATATTTTTATTAATTAATTATTTTTTGCTTAAACTACGATGTAAAATGATGGTACAACATGTTAAAATTTCGTGAACTGGGGCGTTGCCTGGTTAAAAAAAGCCCTTGTTGTTTTCACCAGGAAACCAGGATGAACAGTGAAAAGTCAACTACTGGAATAAACCCTGAATCACATCCCAACTCAATATCACAACAGTTCAAGATCGGTCCTATCAACATAAGAAGCCTGAATGGCAAAGAAATAGAGCTGGCTGAGGAATTGGATAAGTACCAGATTGACATAAGAAGGGTGACTGAAACAAAAAAGACAAAACCGGTGAGATTTTTCTAAGCAATAAATACAAAATGTTATATTTTGGCAATAACAATCAGGGTAAAGGAGTAGCTATATTACTCAACACTAAATACGAGGCTAATCTTCTTGAATGGCAGCCAACATCAAGTAGAGCGATGCAGGCAAATATCAGAATGGGAACTGGAAAATGACACTTATTTGTGCCTATGCTCCCAAAGAAGGTTCTACTAAGGTAAAAGTGGAGAAATTTTTTGAGGCTTTAGAGAAAGCAGCTGACAATGAAAAAGGTAAAGTTGGTCCTTGTTGGAAATCTAAATAGCAGAGTAGAAAATGATTGTCAGACATACAGAAATATTAATTTTTATTTTTGCCTATTTTGGTTTAGGAGTACCCCTTTTTATAATGTCATCGGCTTTTTAGTCACTTTTTGGGGCATTACATGGAAAATCACATATCTGTCTTTAAACATGTTTTAAAGACAGATATATGAAGAATAATTTTGGACATACCTTTCTTCCCATATATTCTTCATGCATCTGTCTTTAAATCATCAGTAATGCTCTACAAACTGAGTAAAAAGCCAATGACATTATAAAAAGGGGTACTCCTCAATAAAAATAGCAAAAACAAAATTTATTTAGAGGAGTAACATGGAAATTTTTTAGGAATTATACCTGTAGAGAAATATTTTGGGAAAATTTGGAGAAAAGAGCAAAGCTAATAATAATGGCAAATACCTGTTGGATTTCTGCTAAGGACATGGACTGGTTATTATTAACACAATGTTCCAACCTAAGTGTGCACAAATTCACTTGGAGAAAAGAGGCAAGGAATAAGAAAAGTCTCATTGACTATGTTATTGTTGATAGTGATGTTTCATGCAGGTCACTAGAGTGTACAGAGGATTTGAAATTGGAAGTGATCACTATTTAGTCTTGAGCAGGAAAAATTGAATTTCATATTAAAAAGAAGAACCCATAAGAAAGTTTTAAAGCGAATAAAAGTTGAGCAGCTCTTAGATGTGAACTGTAGACTAAAATACACAAACAATATTCAAGAAAAAATGAAAGAGTTTATGAATAGGAAAGTAACCTTGGAGATTCAGTAGCAAGCTCTGAAGAAAACACTGATTGATTCAGCCAGAGAGGCATGTGGTGAGGTTGTCTGCAAGGAAAGAAAAATCAGAACTCCATGGTAGACACAGGAAGTTAAAGAGGCAGTGAAGGAAAAGAAGAAAGCATATCGAAAGATATGCTTTCTTCTTTTCCTTCACTGAGACAAATGTAAGAAAGCTAAACACTGTGTAAAACTAGCTAAACAGCTAAAATATTCTTAAGGTTGTAGACAAAGCTCAGAAATGGAAGAAAGATGGCTGTAAAAAAACAATCAGAGATGATAACGGTGACATGAAAACTGGAGAAAAAGGATGTTTATAATGTATGGAATAATTACTTTGAAAAATCACTAAATAAAACAATCGCTGATGGCACAGTGGTAAAAAAACACTCGACAGTCTTGTAATCAGGAATATGTATCCATACTTGAAGTAGAAAAAGACATCAGATGTCTGAAATATGGAAAACAGTGGATGTAGATGATATTCAACCAGAAATGCTAAAGTATGGAGGTATAAAATCTTGCAGTGGTTGCACTGCATAGTTCAGAAGGCCTGGACAGATGGACAAATTTCAGATGATTAGAGTAGAGCTCTCTTAGTACCCATATATAAAAAGGGAAATAAAACTGAATGTAAGAATTACAGAAGTACCACGGTGGTCTGAAATGTTCTTGGCCTAACAATGAAAAACAAATTTATAATTTTAATTTATTTTTAATTTTCAACATAATCTCTCTTAAGACTAATACATTTATTCCAGCGATTCTCCAGAGCCATTATCCCGTCCCTGTACTGGTTCTCAGTAAGATCTGCAAAATACCCCTCTACAGCTGCAATCACTTCTTGATTCAAAGAAAAATGCCGACTAGCGAGGAAGAGTTTTAGTTTTGGGAAGAGATAGAAGTCAGAGCGAGACAAATGTGGAGAATAGGGGATGTTCAACAATTCATAGTGCAGATCCCTTAATTTTCCCATTGCCAAAACACCTTTGTGGGCAGGTGCATTGTCCTGATGAAAAAAGATGATTTTTTCTTCTTAAAAACGGGTCATTTCTCACAAATTTTTTTGTCTAGTCTAGTTAAAAGATCGGAATAATATTCCCCAGTTATTGTTTTACCCTTTTCAAGGTAATTAATAAACAAAATGCCTTTAGCATCCCAAAACACCGATGTGATGCCTTTCCTGCTGATGGAACCGACTTTGTCTTCTTTGGTGCTGAGCGATCGGCTTCTATCCACTGTTTTGACTGCTGTTTGGATTCTTGTGTGTGATGGCGAATCCAAGTCTCATCCATAGTAATAAATCGACACACAAAATCAGTTTTATTCTTGTTAAAACGCTCGAAGCACGGTTCAGAGATTTTCATGTCGGTGGATTTTTGATCTGCTGTGAGTAAACGCGGCACCCATCTTGTTCAAAACTTTTCCATTTGCAATTCTTCATGCAAAATATATTCTACATGTTCTTTGGAAATGCCTATAGTCTCGGCAATTTCACGCACTTTGATTTTCTAGTCATCCAATACCATATCGTGCACTTGATCAATAATTTTTGGTTTTGTTACACTTTTTGGACGTCCTTCACGTGGATCATCTTCAAGGCTGATACGGCCACGTTTAAACTCGACAGCCCATTTCTTAATTGTCGAAAACGAATAAGAAGAGTGCCCATAAACTTTTATGAACTTTGAATGAATTTCTTTTGGCATTAACCTACTTTTGCAGAGAATTTTATAACCTCATGATGCTTAATTTTATCCATTTCAAGGAATACTGACAACACTTTTGCTTCAGACAGCTGTATAAAACAAACAACCTTCATAGAATAACTTGCAAATTCACATGGATGCTTATGACAGATGTACCAACTTAGAAAAAAAAAATCTTGCCGATAGTGTTGCCATCTATGGTCGAGGCCGAGAACTTTAAGACCACCCTCGTATTTCCTTACCGAGTATTCCTGGTAAGATTTATGTAAGTATACTTGAGAAACAGTTTTGTGGAAATGAAGCTTGGTGAAGAACAAGCTGGGTTCAGACCAAATAGAGGCTGTCTGGATCAGAATTTCACTTTACAACAAATAATTGAGAAATCATGGGAATGTAACAAAAATTTGTATTTAAATTTTGTAGACCTGCAAAAGGCATATGACAGGATGCCAAGCAAAAAGCTATTCAAAATGCTACAGGGTTATATGGTGTCATTGGGACATTATATCAAACAATAATTAGTATTTATTTGAGATGTAAGTCAGCAGTTAGAATTGAAGGAAGTACAGGAAGATGGTTTGATGTTGAATCTGGTGTCAGACAAGGATTTAAATTATCCCGTCTTTTATTCATTATCTATTAGGATCACATTATTAAAGTAAAGTGGTATTAAACCTGATATCAAAATTAGAAATGGTAATCTCAGCTATTTGCTTTATACAGATGATGTTATGCGTTTAAATAAATCCAGTACAAGTCTGCAAGATTCCCTGACCAAACTGAATAACTGTTGTAATAAATTTGGTATGAAAATCAGCAATAACAAGACGTTGAAAATAGACAGAAACATTGAAAATATCAACTGTATCGTGAATGGAGAACCTATAAAACAAGTAAAACATTTCATCTACTTAGGCATGATTTTTACTGAAAATGGTAAATTAAATATGGAAATTGGAAGTTTATTTTCCACTTGGTTAGACTATAAATAAATTTAGTTTAATCCTTTACCCAAGTGTAAGCAAACAAAGTTTGCACCTGAAGTATCTTCAGGACTGAGGCAACTCATGGTAAAGGTGGACCAAGCTCTCATCACTCCTTGTCTCAGTATCTCCCATAATGCAAAGCACATCTCCTTGCGGACATGTATAATGCTATGCATTAAGGGAAAGGCCACTACCAAGACTGGTTTCGACCTTTATTGAGGTCTCATCAATGGGAGGCAGACCCAGAAGTGGTGATACTAAGGCAGAAGCAATGGAGAAGTCATATTTACTTATAATTTATTTTATTATTATTATTACCACCTTATTATTAATAAATTAATAATAAGGTGGTACACCTTTTGGCAACTCGTATAAGTAAATATGACCTCTCCATTGCTTCTGCCTTAGCATCACCACTTCTGGGTCTGCCTCCCACTGATGAGACCTCGATAAAGGTCGAAACCGGTCTGGGTAGTGGCCCTTCCCTTAATGCTTAGCTTTATACATGTCCTCAAGGAGATGTGCTTTGCATTATGGAAGATACTGAGACAAGGAGTGATGAGAGCTTGGCCCACCTTTACTACGAGTTGCCTCAGTCCTGAACTACTTCAGGTGCAAACTTTGTTTACCTACACTTGGGTAAAGGATTAAACTAAATTTATTAAATATGGAAATAGACAACAGAATCAACAAAGCTGGCACAGTAAGAAGTCAACTGAATAAATTTATAGGGAATAAGAGAGAAATTTGTCAAAAAACTAATTAACTGTATACAAGATAGTGTCATTCAAACCAATTTTAACTTATGGATCTGAGAGCTGGGTTAGAAATAAAACACTTGATCAAAGACTAGAGAGCTCAGATATGAGAGTCCTGAGAAAGATTAGTGGCATGAACAGATGGCATCAATGGCAATATATTAAAAACCAGGGTATTAGGAAAGATCTTGACATTGTTAGCATCCAGGAATGTGTTAGCAGAGGTAATCTGAAGTGGTATGGTTACTAAACAGAATGGGAGCAGAAAGAATAGCAAAACAAGCGTTCTCTTCCAGGTTGGCAGGAATAAGACCAAGATATAGGTGGATTGATTCAGTAAAAAGTGCCTTAGAAAACAGAAATATATGATCCAGTGATATTGGAGTCTTGACAGGTAACAGATTCATTTGGAAGAAAATTGTTGATTGGATATTAGTAATGATGTAAATTTTCATATTGTACTATCATAATATCCTGTATTTCCTTGAGGGTGCATGTCAGGAATTTGCTGATAATGATAATAAAATAGTTTTGCAGTTCAAATGAGTGAAATTTACTTCCTAACAAAAAGCATTGACTTTTTGTTAAGTAAAGTACTGAATCCACAAGATGTCATGCTATAGAATAAATATTAAATAAATGTAATGTAATCTGTACTCAATGTGTTTTTTTTATGAACAACAAATTTGTATACACTTTTTTTGCATATTTATGTATTAGTTAATGATAGAGAAACAAAAATAAGCCTTCAGTTTTTAATTTTTGCTATATAGCAAGATATATTGTGTGTAGTACTGTAATCAAAAAAGATGCAAACATGATAACTTCAGATCAAGAGGTTGCTTTCATTGAGTATGTACAGCTGTTGTGTTTTAGGATTTTGGAATATTTTGACAATTTTATTATTCCTTCCCTCCCCTCCCCCTCCTTTGGACATCTCCATGGAGGCAAAGGCTCATTGTGTGAGACCCCTTACTAATAACCCTTATTCATACAATACCAGTCGTCTTACTTCTTTTTTGATTCATTCACTGACAGAATGCTTACAACCACTTTCTGACAATCCATTCCATCTGTTCATCTCGCCCTCCAAAAAAAATCTAGTCTTGCACACTCTTGCTAACCACAATTCCCACTTTTCAGGGATGTCTTCCTGTTCTCTCACTTCGTGTGTATTGAAAAAAAAAAAAAGTCATCTTTGTCAGTCCAATGATAATATTCATATGGATCCTCCCCCCTTGCTATCCTGTCCATTTGTGGGAGGAAACTGTGGCTATGGAGGCTCTGTCAATCCTCTGAAATCCATTTAATAGCTATATGTTTCTGTTATATGCCCCTTTTTCTGTCTATGAACTTGCCTTTTTGAATACTATCACACACACCTTCAATCTGGCCTTCTTGTTGGGAACATTCAGTATACCTGTCAATCTTAGTCACTCATATCTGGATCCTCTCCATGTAATCCCCAAGGAATCCAGGTGACCAGATCTGTGCATTCTCAATAATCTGACGTGGTCTTATTATTAAAGCATTATAATGAGGAATAATAATTTCCATCTGTGCTTGTCAGTTTATTCTTCAACATTCAAGTAACCCAATGAGCTACTCTTTCAACATACACTTTAAACTTCTATTTCCTATGCACAATTTCCTGTAGTCCTGTTTCATCAAGTAAGCAACCTGCAGTCTCTTACCAGATTGCATTACCTTAAACTTTCCACATTAAACTGGCAGCCACGATCCTTTGCATATACTGCAAAATGACTTAAATAGGCTGGCAGTATATGCAAAAGATTATGGCTGCCAGCTTAATGTGGAAAGTCTAAGGCAGGGGTCGCCAAAGTCATTTGCCCATCGACCCCTTCAAGCGTTTCTTGACTTTTTATCGACCCCCTATATTTTACTATTACGTAATTATAATAGGACAAGCAAAAAAAAATGTTTATGTGAGTTTTTAGATTGTTTATTTTATAGTTACTTTAAAGTTACTTTATAGTTTATTGTATGTATAATATAGTATATATTATTATATTACTATTACTACTACTATCACTAGTAATATCACAGGTATTAATATCACTGGTATTACTACCAGCGCTGCTCAACTCTTCAACATAGAGAAGTTTAGTTCGTGAATGAATAACGATTGAATTATAATATGTATGTTGATGAATTTTAGAACATTAATGCTCACTTGTATGTCGATGCGCAAAAATGAGACTGGGATCGAATACTTGTATCAGTAAATAGGAACCACGCACGTGTTGCAATCTCGCTCCCACTGCGCCGCCGGCAGGAACCACCAACAGCCGTTTATTGGTAAATACATCATTTTGGCCTACTTGATTGGCCTCAGTAACTATTTTCATGACCTTACTCCATCTTACAGGTCCTATTCATGGACCTGCAAGATGGAGGTACTGATCCCACGATTCACTCTTAATTGCGTTGTCATTACCTCCATGTCTTTTGTCATGGAGGTAATCCAAGTTAACCGAATTAAATATTACCCATACAATGATGTCTTATATTTTTCTATCGACCCCTCAGCCCGAATTGACCCCTAATAATGTCATATTGTCCCCAGGGGGTCGATATCGACCCCTTTGGCGACCACTGGTCTAAGGTAATGCAATCTGATAAGTGACTGCAGGCTGCTTACTCGATGAAACCGGGGAAAAAAAATATTATCTTCTCTATATCATCTTCATTGATTATCACTCTTCTCAATTTTCTGTCATCAGTAAACAGCTGGATATTTCATATTAAATCATTTCCTACTATTTCCTATATCGTTGATATAAGAAATAGCAGTGGTGGCCCAACATTTTCCTGCAGTAGCCCAGGAGATATAGGTGACTACTAGTTACCTGTCTTTTCCTGAATTCAGTTCGCTCATATACTACTTTGATATTTGTCCATCACTCACCCTCTTATCCACATCACTAGCTTCATACCAAACCCTACTTGCTCCAGTTATATAATGGAGTTCCATGTGGTATCCAGTTGAATGCTTTTGTAAAGTCTAGCATTATCACTGTCTAGCCATTTTGGTTCTCAGTTGTCACTATTATTAAAAGTGATCAAATTTTCTGGCCTGGCCTGGTTGGCTAAGTGGCCATATCTACTTTCCAACTGACAGTCTGTGGGCTCAAATTCTACTGTGGGCATGGATTTTTGTGATTGTCTTTAGATGGGAGATGAATTTCATTGTCTGGTTTGAGATAATGTCCCTGCTTATTAGAGGCCTGAATCAGTTTGAATAAATGCTATGTTTGGTCTTTAATAATAGTGCTTCTGGATTATGTAAAAATGCAAAAACTTCGAAAAAAATTAATAAAATAAAGAATAAAAAATCCTTAGACCGCACATGCTACTAATGTTACTATTATTATTATCATTCTAAGACCCCCATGGAATGAAAGACTCATCTAGGAGGGCCTATTGTCATACATACATACACACAGCTTATCATACCTTGCCTTAAACACATTCAAATTCTCTGTAAACACCACACTCTTAGGCAAGAATGTCTTATCCTAAAGACATTCAAAGAATTTTGTAAACATGTATTAATATCAGCATGCTATGTATGCATAGCATGTAGTTAATTTCTGTTGAATGTCAAAAAAAAACAAAAAAAAAAAAAACCTCAGGTTTTATAAACATATACAGTCATCCCTTGACTTATATCCATTCAAAGATACGCATCCATGATCCCATAAGGAAATACATATCATTTTCGACTATACTTTCGAACAAGATGCAAGCGAGCTTAAAGTAAATCGGTTTCTATTTAGCAACAATGGATCATGCGCAGTGACATTAGTGCAATCAGCAGCAAGTTCAGTCTGCAATTGTACGTGTATTCAGCAGTTCCTCTGTTGATTTTGTGTTTGAGAAATGGGTTATTTGTGTGTTTATTGTTAAATATTTTGCAATATTTTGTGCAGCAAATGCCCAATCAAAAAACCTAGTGAAGAATCACAGAAAAAGAGGCAAATAATGATCTTGAAATAAGTTGCAAGTTATGAAGCAACATGAAGCTGGTAACCCCGCCAACATGATCGCACATGACTTCAGATGGTCTCATACTACAGTGACAGCCATTTTGAAAAATAAGGATAAAATCGTAGAGCCTATGAAAGGATCTGTTTCCATTAAATCGATGATAGCAATGAAGCAACGACAAGGTCCTATCGGTGATATGGAAAAGCAGGGTCCGATTACGACTATGAATTCAATGCTTCTTCCAGTTGGTTCATGAGATTCAAGCAGCATTTTGTGCTGCATGATGTGAAAATGTATGGTGAATCTGTAAGTGCCGATCAGAAGCCTGCTAAGGAGTTTGTGGAGAAATTGTTTATATTACGGGGAAAAATTATTTTCCACAGCAAATATTTAAAATGGATAAGACCTCCTTGTTTTTTGATTAAAAAAAAAAAAAAGTCCAAGCAGACATTCATCCACCAAAAGCTAAACTATGCCTGGTTTCAAAGCTTTTAAAGACCATATTACGATTCTGTTAGGGGGGGTAATGTGGCTCGGTATAAACTGAAACCATTTGTGAAATGGCACAGTGAGAATTCACGAACCCTCAAAAACATTAGGATGTTTTTTGAAGGTTCGTGGTTCGTGTTTTTGAAGGTTTTGTTATTGCTCCGAAAATGAACTGGAAGTTCATTATCGGAGCAATAAGAAGTCGTGGATGACTCAAAAATTATTTGCGGATGCCTTAATCAACTGTTATACGAGTGGAATGGAAAGCTATTGTGTGAACAAAAATGTAGAATTTAAAATTTTATTAATTCTAGATAATGCTCCAGGTTATCAACCTTACATTGGTGATTTTCACCCCAAGATCAAGGTCATGTTTCTCCCTCCAAACACTACTTCATTGATCCAACCGATATGTCAGGGAGTTCTTTCAGTATTTAAGGCTTATTATCTATGGAGAACTTTTTCACAAGCCATTTCTGCCACTGAAGGAAATGATCAGACTCTCATGCAATTTTGCAAGGCATTCAATATTTATCATGCTATTAAAAATATTGCTGTGGCTTGGGACGAAGTGATCTCTCAATGTATGAATTGCATATGGAAAAAGACTTTGTAAATTGAGTGAAGAAATAGTGGTCCTAGCAAACAATCTGAATCTCGAAGTGAATGGTGACTACATCGTTCAACTCATAGAAAGTGTCCCTGAATAGTTGGCCAAGTTGACTAAGAATTGGTCAAACTGGAGGAACAACATGTTGCAGAAGAGGGAAAAGAGAAAAACAAGAAGAGGTAGTTAAATAATTCACAGTTGAAGGATCTTGCAGAAATGTTCTGTGAAGTTAGTGATGTTCTGAAATTGGCTGAAGACATGGATCCCAATGTTGAACACTACTTATTAGGAGAAAGGAAAGTACATGATGCGTTTGTTTGCTATAAACATATTTATGATGAAAAGAAGAAGAGAAATAAGCAAAGCACTTCAGACATTTTCATCAAAAAAACAAAGGTTACACCAGAGCTTGGTTCATCCAGTAGGAAAAGTAATGAAGATGTGACTGTGCAGGAAGAAATGCATGATTGTTCTCCTGTTTTATGTGGCAGTAACACACAGTACAGTTTTATAATGTTTAAAAATTAAAATGGCAGTATACTTATTATGCTTAAGTCCCTAAGTTACCCTATAACTCTGTTGATTTAATATATCGACTTACGTCCTTCCAGATGGAACGGAACCTCGACGTAAGTCGAGGGATGACTGCATTTAAAATGAAAATAATAATAGAGAATTTTGAGAGTATGATATTTGTGCGTTCCATTGAGAGTGCCTCACTCTCAACAGAACTATAAGGTTAATAACCACTTCTGGAAAAATCATTAGAACAGCAGACTGAACCAGTCTGCTGTTCTGATGATTTTTCTCCTATCCTTCAGTGTTTTGGTGATCAGCATTCATTTTGGTAAATTGTGGAGACCACAACTGTGTTAGGAATAATTACTTTAATTTTCCGACATTGCAACCTTCATATTAAGGTTATCATCTGGAGTACACACATATAGGCACCCGCCCACCCACACACACAAAGACAAGCAATATTATATTTCCAAGAGTATGCCAAAGTGACAATGATTTGATCAACCATTATTCTACTGGCCTGACCTCTAGTGAAAAAGAAAAAAAAACACTGCTTCAAAGCTATATCTTATTTATAACATCATCAGAGAACAAATTCATGTAAATACTTTTAATACAGAAAAATTGGTGGCCTGATCAATATTTTAACATAATTGTTTGTTATATTAAAGCTAAGATCCTAATTATAATTAACTTTTAGACCAAAAGGTTATGTGGATAGAATATGTGCCATCCATATTCTTGGGATTTTTAGATTTTTCTAAAACTCCTATTCTATCCACATAACCTTTTGTTCTAAGAGTTAATTATAATTAGAACTGTAGTAATCTAGGATCTTAGATTTAATATAACAAACACTTACGTTAAATTATTGATTAAGCCACCAATTTTGCTGTATTGAAAGATATTTATATGAATTTGTTCTCTGATGTTACGAATAGGATATAATTTTGATGTGCTGGTTTATTTTTCTTCACTAAAGGTCAGGTAATGGTTGATCAAATCATTGTTGATCAAATACTGTTGGAAATGCAATATAGCTTGTCTTTGTGTGTGTGTATGTGTGTACTCCAGATGATGACCTTAATATGAAGGTTGAAACTTCGTGAAATTAAAGTAATTATTCCTAACATGGTTGTAGTCTATAATTTACTGAAATGATTTTTCTCCTAGTTCTAGTTATCATTACCACAGCTGTACTCAACTTTCAGTGATAGCATTACCCCCCCCCCCCACACACACACGCTGCTATCTAAAATATCGTGTATATCTCTAATGAGCTCCTCATACCAATTTGTATTATTCTGCCTTATTCCCTTTTTTCCTCCAGTTTATTAAAGTTTGTAACTTATTACCTTGGTCTGTTCTCATGGCTGGCATCTCTCACATCTGACTTTATGTACTCACATCACTTCTTTTTATATTTCTCTAATTTATAAGCATTTAAAGGAAGGAAGACCGCTTAGAACACATCTTGGGATTGTAGTATAGAATGATGAGTTAAGCAGAAAGGTGATAAATGCTGCTTGGGAACTGACAAAGAGGTATTTAACAGCACCAATGTGTGATTGTTCTGAAGGAATGCATTCACACACTGATTTTCTGAATAAGGTAGGTGTCAAATGGATGAATGAAAGGATTAAGCATGAAATTGAGAAAAGAAAGCACTGTGGATGCAACATGAGATGAATCATGATAATAATCAGTTGCATGAAAAGCATAAAGTGCAGGCCAGGAAGGTGACTTTGGTAATGACAGCAAAAGTACAGTAAGAGCAGAAATTAGGCCAATAAAAATACTAGAGAGTTTTTTCCAATATGTAGCAAGTATAAAGAAGAAAATGATTGCTAATTCTAGTGCAGGACATTGTCTAGGTTTTTAGTGAGCAATTCATCAGAGTTTTTCATCCTCATCAGTGTGAAATCATGACAAGCTTAAATGTAGAGGAAATGAGAGAAGACAACTTAATGGCAGAATTAAATAGGCTTATTATCCATAAGGCAATAGCACTTGATGACATATCACCACTTGTCTATAGGATATGTTCCAAAGAAAGTTGTTGGAAGTTTTTCTACTTGGTTATGCTATAAATTAAAGATACCAAGAAATTATATACTTCGTTTAATCCTTTATCCAAGTGTAAGCTTCTTTATACGAGTTGCCCCAGTCCCGAAAATAGTTCAGGTGCAAACTTGTTTGCTTACACTTGGATAAAGGATTAAACCAAGTATATAATTTCTTGGTATCTTTAATTTATGTTCCAGGGAATTAGTGTCAGCCTTTGCTTACCTGTTTAACAAGTCTTGCAACAGCACAAGTTCCAAAAGGAGTGGAAGGAAAGTAAAATTTTTCCACTTCACAGAGGTTGTAATAAAGACAGATTGTAGATAGATCTGTATTTCTAGAATTGTAGTTAAGATGTTGGAGAGGTTGTTGAGAGCTATTATATACAGAATTGGGTTGATGACAGCAGTATTCTCTGTTATGGTTAGCATGAGTTTGTTAAAAGGAGGTTATTCAGTAACAAGGAAATATATATATATATATATATATATATATATATTAATTGTTAAAATATGAAAAAGAAAAAAATTAGTCACTTAAGGATCAAAGCCTTCAGTGACTGATGTCCACTCCCCTACATTCATGTGGTGCACCCTCATTAATAGGTATGCCATTGGGTACTGAATGAATGAGGATGATATGGCAATTTGGGACTTAGCTAACATATTGTATTATCTGTTGGCTTAAACCACAAATACATATGATGGTCCAACATGATGAGATTTCATGCAGGCTGGGGCATTGCATGGCTAAATAAGGCCTCCACTGGGAACCAGTTAGAACAGTGAAAGTTAGCTACTGTAACAAACTCCAACTTAACATCTAGAAGACAATGAATAAATCCAACATCAGAAGAACTGAAGATAATAAGCACCAATATAAGAAGTATTAATGGAAAGGAAATCAAACTTGCTGAAGAACTGGAAAAAAAATAAGTACCATGTGAACATAAGTGGCACTACTGAGACAACACTACTGAGACAAAACAAAAACAGGTGAGATCGTACTAAATCATAAGTATAGGATGTTATGTTTAGACAGTTATGATCAAGGAAAGAAAGGAGTAGCAATAACATTCAACTCTGTATGTGGTGATAAACTTGATTTGATGATAGTTTCAAGTAGAGTTATGTGAGTAATTGCAATGCCATTGAAATATATGATGGATACGAAGCGCATGAGGATGTGTATTTGACCCATAATGGCCGGTAAGGTGGTTAAAGGTACCTGTGGCATAACTATAAACAACAAATATTGTTGTTTATAGTTATACTAAAGATATTTCATATGAAAATCATTGCATCATCAGTGCGTAGAAATAAGCAAATCAAAGAAATGGAAATACAAGGTACATATAACAGTTTTAATTTACCAATTAAAAACGGTTGCTGCATTCTAGAAATTAATATATTAATGAATAATATTAACATATAACATAATATATCAATATCATAATATTTCAAAGATACCAAGCAATTTTATAAGCTAGGTTTCAATCCTTTTTCATAAGTAAGCAAACAGACAAGTAAGTCAAGTTTGCACCTGAACATAGTTCAAGTTTGAGGCAACTCGTGGTATTCTTTATAATCTAGGTTTTAATCCTTTTTCTCAAGTAAAGTTATTTGGGAAAAAGGATTAAAACCTAGCTTATAAAATTGCTTGGTATCTTGGGTATACTATGCTGTATACCCAAGTTAAAAAACTTTCTACATTATAATATTGATGTTTACATAAAATGAGAATCTCCCAAACTTTTGGGAGAGAGAGACAATCGTTCCAATCCAGACTTGGCCAGTAATTTGTCAATTAGTGTTTATCGAAATCCTGCTTTTTACTGGCAGATATATTCATCAAAAGTCTGCTTATCACATCTCTCAAAAAATTGGTGTCATCAAGTCTTTAATTAATAGAGCATATAATGTATGCTGCTCACCCTCAGTCTTACAACAAGAACTTCTCACTATTGAAACTTTATTGGAATTTAATGGTTACAACCCTCATCAATTCCAGCAGATAATTAACTCCAATGTTTCAACACCTAAGGATTCTTCAACAGACTTCAGGTAGGATTTTGAACCTATTGGTAGAATTTTGAAGAACTATCACCTTATTCCTAAATATTCTCATCTGTTACCCATCTACAAAAGACAAACTGCCACCTCTATCATTAGCTGGTGTTTACCAGATACCTTGTGAATATAATTTGACGTACGTTGGGCAGAACAGGCTGTTCTGTGGAAAAAATAATTAATGAACATCGATATTATATTGAATAGATGAAAAAGTCTGGTCTGACACAACATAGTATTGAAACTAAACACAGTATCTGGTGGGATGAAGCTCATCTTCTCCATAGAAGCATTTTTAAATATGAATGACTTTTCAAAGAAAGTTGCGAAGCCCTTTTACATTGGTCAAACCTGAATCAGAATGATTGTTTTTCTCTTTCTCTCTCTCTCTCCTCCAAAAGTTTGAGAGATTCTCATTTTATGTAAACATCAAAATAGTTTTAATATTAATGTTATTATTAATATATCAATTTCTAGCACACAGTAACCATTTTTTATTTGCTAAATCGATTGTTGTTATATGTACCTTGTATTGCCGTTTCTTTGATTTGCTTGTTTCTACGCACTGTGATGTACTGTTATTTTTAGTACGAAATATATGTACTTTCATTTCATTAAAGTTAATTACTGTGGTTATTGTGTAATTTGTTGTTTGTTGTTTATTCAGATAATGATGTATTCCTAAACACATCCAGTGCAAGTGCCTAGGGGTTCTCTAACTAAATGGCATAACAAATGTAAGAAATATGGCATGAAAAATCATCAATAAAAAGATTCAAAACTATGAAAATAAGCTGGAAAACTGAAAATTCAGTTACATTCTCAATGGTGAACCTACAGAACAAGTAAAATATTTCAGCTATTTAGGCACATTTTTTTAGTGAAGTTGGAAAATTAAATTTGGAAATAGACAACAGAATAAGCAAAGCTGAATATGGCAGAGAGCCAGTTGAATTAAATTTATATAGAATAAAAGAGAAATTAGCCAAAACATTAAACTAGCAGTGTACAAGACATTGCTCAAACCAATCTTAACTTATGGATCTGAGAGTTGGGTTAGAAATAAAGCAATTAAAGACTAGAGATGACAGATATAAGAGTTCTGAGAAAAATTAGGGGAGTGAACAGATGTCATCAGTTACAGAATCATATTAAAAATGAAGATATTAGAAAGGAACTTGACATTGTTATCATTCAAGTGCGTGAGCAGAGCTAATCTAAAGTGGTATGGCCACTTAAACAGAATGTAAGAAGTGTTAGGAAAATAAGTGCTTGATGCCAAAATGGCAGGAAAGAGACTGACAAGAAGTCTTAAGTTCTAGATGGATCAATTCAGTCAGAAGTGCAATAGAAGAACGAAATGGGATTACCAATTTGACATCACACCAATACAATAATATTGGGGTGATTACTTTTTTTTTAATGTTGAGCCCATACGCGAGAGGTTGGTTGATCAACCTATTATTATTATTATTCAAGCCTCCATGGAGGCAAGAGACTCATCGTGGAGGTCCTTCCTAGGAAACACAAAGTCTATCATACCACTCCTTAAACTCATCGACTGTTCTTGTTCTCACCACTCTATCAGGCAATGCATTCCACGGTTCCACCACCCTGCATTCAAAGAAATCACTCTCTTGCACACAGCTTCCTTTCATAACTTCCAGGGATGGCCCCCCTTGTCATCATGCCTTCCTGCTGTTCAACCAAGCAAAAGAACTCTCCAGTGTCAATCCTGTAACCTCTCTCCTTCTTCTATTCCAAACTCTGCAGTCCATATTCCCTCAGACGATCCTCATAACTAACATTGTACAGCCTGAACCCATCTTTCTTATCCGTCTCTATACCCTTTCCACAGTTAATTTATCCCTTTCAAATCCTGGGGACCAAATCCGAGAACAAGTCTAAGTGTGTTCTGATCAGGGTCTTATACAACGGAATGATAACTCTTTTATCTCTGCAGGTCAGTATCCTTCTCATTATTGCTGCAATCCTCTGTGTTACCTTCACCACCTTTGCAATATGTCCCCTGAATTTCAGTTTTCTATCAATCATCACCCCAAGATCTCTTGTTTCCCCTACTTCCTCCAGTAGTTTTCCAATCGAGTATGCGACCTCCCATCGATGTATCCCAAACTTCAAGACATTACACTTTGCTGCATTAAACTGACACCCCCATTCATTTGCCCATCTGTCTAGTTTATTCAAATCCTCTTGCAGGGTTGCCACATCTGCACTATTATTAATAACCCTTCCTAGCTTCACGTCATCTACAAACAACTGAATATCCCCTTGCAACCCATTGGCAATGTCATTGATATAAAGGTTAAACAATACAGGTCCCAGAGTACTGAGCCATGAGGAACTCCACTTGTAACCTTCTCCTTCCTTGATATTACCCTACCATACACAACTCTCTGATACCTATCAGACAGACAATCCTTAATCTAATTGACTAACCTGATATTTAAACCCAAATGCTGTAACTTAAATATCAGCTTATCATGTGGTACCCTGTCAAATTCCTTTGCAAACTCCAAAAAAATGGCAGTATATGCCTTTCCCTCATCAACTGCTCTTGTCACTTTATTATAAAAGGCAATCATATTACTTAAGCAAGAGTGCCTCTTAACAAATCCATGTTGATTCTCACAGATAACATTACCCTCATCTGCCCAATGCTGTATATCATGTGGCACCCTGTCAAATTCCTTTGCAAACTCCAAAAAAATGGCAGTATATGCCTTTCCCTCATCAACTGCTCTTGTCACTTTATTATAAAAGGCAATCATATTACTTAAGTAAGAGTGTCTCTTAACACATCCATGTTGATTCTCACAGATAACATTACCCTCATCTGCCCAATGCTGTATATAGTCCCTCACTAATTTCTCCAAGACCTTAACAGCTACTGATGACACACAAACTGGCCTATAATTAGACACTTCCACCCTGCTACTGCCCTTAAGCAATGGCACTATCTTTCATTCCTTGGGTACCTATCCCATAGCCAGACTTTCATCGAAAAGCTAGGTCAAAGGAGCTGTCTAAAGCTCAAACCTGCCCTCCCCCCTAGTATTAATACCTTCTTCTGTAAGATGAAGTACTGCAATAAACTGCTCATTGAACAACTCCACTGTGTCCTCTGCATCAATCACTCTATTCCCATTTTTATCTCACAATGTCATTCTTCTACACTAATTTCTCCTCCTACTGGCCATATAGCTAAAAAAACTCCCTAGGATTTTTTTTTAGATCTTGGTGCCATTCTCTTCTCATATTCCAGTTTTGCCTTCCTCACCATACTAGTCACTCTCCTGGTCTGAGTCTTATATTCTTCATGCATCTGCTCTCCATCCCTCTCCTTATATCTTTTCCATAATCTCTTTTTTTACCTGCAGTTCCTGTTTGATATTGTTTGTCATCCACTTTACACCAATTTGTGTCCGCTTCTTCACTCGTGGTATACAGCATACTATTGCTGCTAACAAATATTCCTTCACAATTTCCCAAGCACTAATGATATCCTGGCCTTCCAATTCCGTCCTGCATGGAACTGCCCCAAGTTGATATTTAAGACTATTATAATCACCTTCCTTATAATTCAACATATGTTCCCTTTTCTTTGATACTCTTACGTCTATTCATCATGCAAAGTCAAAACCACATGGTCACTTTCTCCAACTGCGGGGGGGGGGAGAGATGTCATCTCAGTTATTATCAGCTCTTCTGATGCTCTGACCAAATCCAAAACTCTTGAACCTTTTATTCCCTCTATTACATGTTGCCTAAGACATTTGTCCCTCAAGAATTCTAGAGATTCCATTCCCTTATTACTGCATGCATTTTCCTCTTCCTAGCTTTTACTGCTGTAGCTAAAATCTTCCATAACAATCATTCTTCTTGCACTTGCTAAGCTCAATTGCCTAAACATCTCCTGCTCCCCTCCCTCTGTACTCCTTGGTTTGTAGCAGCACCCCACTAAATATCCCATCTTGTCCACCTCTACTTCACACCATGTGCTTTCAAAACCATTAGTATCACTGCCTTCCAAAGCCTCAATTCTTAGAGAACATAAGTCATCACTTATCATAAGCAGTACTCTACAACCACGTTTTCCCCTCCTATCCTGTCAAAAAAATGCTGTACCCTGTTACTTCTATTCCTGTTATTATATCATCTTCCGTCAACCATGTCTCAGTGATCCCAATAATCTTTGTCAGGCTGATGCTATCAGCGCCACCAATTCATCTCCTTTATTCCAGATACTCCTGGCATTAGTATAAAGCATAAAAATGTCACTGCTTCTATACTTATCATTATTCCCTCCAGACCTCAGTGTTACCTGATGGCAACCCCCCTTCCCCCAAGCACCCTTCCCAAAAGAGGCCACCCCTGCTACCATCTGTAAATATTTCGTTATTTTTATTTATGTCGAACTGCGGCAATTGTAATATTTAGTTTTTTATTATGTTACTTTTTTTCTCAATGTGTTTTCCCTCTTACTTCAGTATTTTTGTGGTTGCTTGAGGTTGTACAAATTGCCTACATGCTCCAATCTCTAACTCACGTATAATACTATTATTTAACTTTAGTCCTTTCGTAATCTACTTAGCTCCCCCCCCCCTTTCGAGGCTGTAAAGTATAGTCTCACATGTACTAGTCTCATAGACTTAGGAAAAGCCTCTGGCTGGGACCAAATCCCTAACCTACATTGCTATTATTCAAATGTATTAATCCTTAAAAATTTATTTTTGTTAACGACTGCACCATTAAGGATCGTGTAAAAGAATTTTCTATCTTTCCTTTACATACAAAAGAATATTTTAGCTACGCACGTGGAATAACTTAAATCAATTCTATCTCAAGCAACTCTGAATTACTCAGTCGTGGCTGTTACTTTACTTAGGTTCAATTCGTTTTTTGAGACAGTGCATTGACTAACAAAGTTCAGGCAAGTTATTAACAAAAAACCAAACATGTTTATTCTAACTAAGACATTTAAATTACAAAGGCAAATAGGACATATCATGTGCCTGATTCTCCACACATTTATTAGAACAATTCACTTAAAGCATTGGACAAAGAAATTATTCACACTCAGCTTATTAAACACGTGGATCGATTTAAGCACACAACTTACAAACACACAGCTTACTCTCATTACAAACAAAAAATGGGCAGAATTACACTATACACGTTTTAAACATTATGTAACACAAGCATTATTCAAGTCTACAGTATTCTATTATACACATTCAAACTGCATTCGGCTTTCTTTGGTGATAACTTCCAGCTTTGGAGACAACAAATGCCATTGAGAAGTTTGACAAATCTCAAGTGGTTGCACTTCATATCTCCAAAGCTCACATGTTACCCAACAGGAGATGGGTGACATGTGAGCAGATCTCCTGTTGATCAGCAGTGACAGAATCTATACAGGTGGTCATTTATTAGGTGGGTGCCTTCGAGGTAGTGTAGGAATTGAGAATTGATGATTTTTTCCCATTACTTTAGACAGGACTGAGGTAAGCGAGATAGGGCAGTAGTTGGATGGTAATGACTTATCACCCTTCTTGGGAATGGGTTGAATATAGGCCAATTTCCATGTTGTGGGATAGATTTCAGTGGAGTAAGAGAATATATATAGGTGACATAGACTAATCTGGAGAAAAATTGTTGATAGGGGATTAATAATAATGTAGTGCTTTCATAGTAGTAGTAGCCTCTTGAGGGTACATATTAGGAATTGATGATGATGAAATGTGAAAAATATGTCTATTAGTTTTGCACACCTCAAAAAAGAATTGGTTGCTTGATACACATTGAAATATATAAATAAATAATAAAGTTGACTTAATGCTGAAAAACCTTCACAAGAAAAATAAGTTCATGCTAACAAATAAACATGAAATCCTATGGTATGCATTGGTTAACTGCAGTTAACAATAGAAAGTGACTGTTGTCAAAGTTTAAGTGTGATTATTGATCCTTCAGAAGTCTTGAATGAAAATTTTCTTCTACATAAGGCATGGTTGATATTATAAGTATTGTTGGCCAGACCAGATCTCCATCCATCATCAAATTCCTGCCATGTACCCTCAAGGGGTGTACAGGATATGACAGTACTATATGAAAAAATTACATCATTACTAACTTCCTATCTACAATTTTCCTCCAAATCAGTCTGTTACTTGTCAAGACTCCAACATTATCAGATCTTATATTTCTATCGTCTAAGGCACTTTGTACCGTATCAATCCACCTATATCTTGGTCTTCCTCTGGGTCGTTTTCCTGCCAACCTGGCAGAGAACACTTGTTTTGCTAATCTTTCCTCTCCCATTCTATTTAAGTGACCATACCATCTGAGATTAGCTCTGCTAACGCATTCCTGGTTGCTGACAATGTTAAGTTCTTTCCTAATATCCTCATTTTTAATATGATATTGCCATTGATGCCATCTGTTCATGCCTCTAATCTTTCTCAGGACTCTCATATCTGTGGTCTCTAGTCTTTGGTCAAGTGTTTTACTTCTGACCCAGCTCTCAGATCCATAAGTTAAAATTGGTTTGAACACTGTCTTGTATACAGCTAATTTAGTGTTCCGACTAATTTCTTTCTCATTCCATATGAATTTATTCAATTGACTTCCCACGATACCAGCTTTGCTGATTCTGTTGTCTATTTCTATATTTCGTTTACCATCTTCAGTAAAAATTGTGCCTAAGTAGCTGAAATGTTTTACTTGTTCCACAGGTTCTCCATTCACAACACAGTTGACATTTTCAATGATTCTGCCTATTTTCATTGTCTTTGTCTTTTTATTACTGACCTTCATACCATATCTATTACAACAGCTATTCAATTTAGTCAGAGAATCTTGCAGACTTGTAGCGGATTTATTTAGAAGTATAACATCATCCGCATAAAGCAAAGAGCTGACATTAACATCTCCAATTTTGATATCAGGTTTAATACCACATTCCTTCATAATGTGATCCATATAGATAATGAATAACAGAGGGGATAATGTACATCCTTGTCTCACACCAGATTTAACATTAAACCATCTTCCTGTACTTCCTTCAATTCTAACTGCTGACTCACAACTCAAATAAAGACTAAGTATTGCTTGATATAATGCCCCATTGACACCATATAACTGCAGCGTATTGAATAGCTTCTCTCTTGGCACCTTGTCATATGCCTTTTCCAAATCGACAAAACTTAAATATAGATCTTTGTTATATTCCCATGCTTTCTCGACTATTTGTCGTAAAGTGAAGATCTGATCCTGACAGCCTCTATTTGGCCTGAATCCAGCTTGTTCTTCACCAAGCTTTTCTTCCACAATTCTTCTCAACCATTTCTCAAGTATACTTGCATAGATCTTGCCAGGAACACTCAGTAGGGAAATACCTCTGTAATTCTCACATTCAGTTTTATTTCCCTTTTTATATATGGGTACTATGAGAGCTCTACTCCAATCATCGGGAATTCGTCCCTCTGTCCAGGCTTTCTGAACTATGCAGTGCAGCCACTGTAAGACTCTTATACCACCATACTTCAGCATTTCTGGTCGAATATCATCTACTCCTGCGGCCTTTCCACATTTCAAACCTTTGATGGCTTTTTCTACTTCAAGTATGGATATTGATTCCTGACTGCATGCCTGGTCAGTGTTTTTTATCACTGTGCTGTCATCACTGCTTCTTTCATTTAGCAGTTTTTCAAAGTAATTACTCCATACTTCAAGGATATCTTTTTCTCCTGTTTTCATTTCACCTTTATCATCTCTAATTCCTTTTACAGCACTCTTTCCTCCATTCCTAAGCTTCTTCAACAACCTCCAGAATATTTTGCCACCTTCTTGATATTTATTTTCTATATTCTTGCCAAAGTCCTCCCATGACTTTTGTTTAGCTAGTTTTACACACTGTTTAGCTTTCTTACATTTGTCTCTGTATTCTGTAAGAGTAAAAGCTGACTTATTTGCCAGGAACTTTTGATATGCTTTCTTCTTTTTCTTCACTGCCTCTTTAACTTCCTGTGTCCACCAGGGAGTTCTGATTTTTTTATCCTTGCACACAACCTCACCACATGCCTCTCTGGCAGAATCAATCAATGTTTCCTTCAGAGTTTGCCACTGAATCTCCAAGGTTTGATTCCTGTTCTCAAACACTTTCATTTTCTTTTCAATAATATTTCTGTATATTAGTCTACAGTTCACATCTGAGAGCTGCTCAACTTTTATTCGCTTTAAAACTTTCTTACATGTTATTCTTTTCAATATGAAATTCAATTTTATCCTGCTCAAGACTAAATAGTGATCACTTCCAATTTCAAATCCTCTGTACACTCTGGTGTCCTGTACTAGGGAGAAAACATCACTGTCAACAATAACATAGTCAATGAGACTTTTCTTATTCCTAGCCTCTTCTCTCCATGTGAACTTGTGCACATTTTTATGTTGGAACATGGTGTTAGTAATAACCAGTCCATGTCCTGAGCAGAAATCCAACAGATATTTGCCATTATTATTAGCTTTGCTCTTTTCTCCAAATTTTCCCAAAATATTTTTCTATGTCTCACAATCATTTCCTACTCTGCTATTTATATCCCCAACAAGGATCAACTTTTCCTTTTTCATTGTGTCCGTTGCTTTTTCTAAAGCCTCAAAAAATTCCTCCACTTCTACCTTAGTGGAACCTTCTGTGGGACCATAGGCACAAATAAGTCTCATTGTCCAGTTCCCCATTCTCATATTTACCCACATTACTCTACTTGAGACTGACTGCCATTCAAGAAGATTAGCCTCGTATTTTGTGTTGAATACTATGGCTACTCCTTCTTTTCCTTGATTGTCATTGCCTGAATATAACATTTTGTATTTATTGCTCAGAAAGATCTCACCAGTTTTGGTCTTTTTTGTTTCAGTCACCCCTATTATGTCGATCTGGTACTTATCTAATTCCTCAGCTAGCTCCATTTCTTTGCCATTCAGGCTTCTTACGTTGATAGTACCGATCTTTAACTCTGGTGATGTTGAGTTGGGGTTTATTTTCAGATTTGTTCCAGTAGCTGACTTTTTGCTGTTCGCCCTGGTTCCCTGGAGAAAACAATGGGGGCCTTGTTTAACCGGGCGACGCCCCAGCCGGCATGAAATTTTGTCATGTTGTACCATCATTTTTTATTTTGGTTTAACCAATAAGAATACAATTTGGTCGGCTAAATCCCAAATTGCCAGCCCATCCTCGTTCGTTCAGTATCAAAGTAGATACCCAACAGGGTGCACCACGAGAAGGTGAGGATTGGACATTAGGTCAGAAGCCCTGGTCGGTTCTCCGCATTCCTTTAAAGGCTATGTGGAGGTCTCCTCTCAGTTATACAGCTTTGACCCTTAAGCACCCCCAGACCAGATCTGTCTTTTTTTAATGCCTGATATCTGCAACATGTTCCTCCTTTCTCACCTCAAATCCATGGCTTGTCTGTCCTATGTGGGCTTAACCACAATAGCATGGAATTCTGTATACCCCTGGATATATGTAGAAAGCAATGTTAGGAGAACTCAGGAGGCTGCGAACAGTTTAAAAGTTACTATGATGTCGTGATCTTTGAAAAGAGAGGCTGTTTTAATCGATATACTTCCAATCATGGCCCCCACAAGGGTAGGGCTGATAGGGCTCTAGCCTCGGGGCCCGGAATTAGGGGGATCTCATCTTGTTGGGTCGGCCAGTTAAGTGAGGCTAACAAAAAACAAAAAGAAACTTTATAAAATAAGAATCAATATGAGCTGAGAGGGACTGCTAGATTTTGCAATAGTTTCCAACCCATTATCCATCTTTTCAGACTTATGCTTCTGAACTTCCCATTTGAAAGGATTTACTTTAGTTTTTGTTTTTTCGTTCGTCCGTCTCGCTTTCTATGCAAGCCATCATTTCATTGCTGACACTGCCCTGATTTTACTAGCACCCTACCGGTGCGTATGCTACAGATGCTAAGATAATTTTATTTTATTCATAAAAGAGAGAGCTTTATTTATAGTTTTAGTTGGCTAAGTTGATCTCAAGAAACTGAAAATTTTCTACAAAATTCTTTATTTGAGAAGAATTTCTCTTATTTGAATTAAAATTTTGCTAGTTAATAAGTAAAAGAAAATATAAAGCTTTTTTAGTTATGTTTTTTTGTATGAAACGAACTTAATTTTTTTTCCCGGATCATACAAATTTGAGATATTAAAAATATTTATATAAATTGCTCTCAAGCAAGCAAAGACGTTCTAGTTAAAATAAATAAAATCCCAGTGTTTAATTCAAAGTACAAACATAAGTCCGGAGCTCAGAAGAGGAAACTTAAATCCAAGAGAGAGAGAGAATCGAAAGCATCACTAGGTCGTCAATTCATAAAAAATTTTTAAAATCTGAAAATGAAAAGGACATAGTTCCCGGTACTGATCATAGTGAAGATGGTGATAATGTTTGTGACATTGAAATCCAAACCGAATATTAGTGTCAAATCGAAACTCGTAAAGCAGTCGAAAGTCAAGCAACTGTTACATGTGAACCTCTTGCAACGGAAGAAAAGGCCGCAAGTGAAAAACCTGCAGGAGGAGTGACTATGGAAGAATATGATACAGTTGATGCTTCAGTTGTAGACTCTGTTGAAAAATCTGATATAAAATATGATGACCCCTAGTATTTGGCTTAGAGTAATCTCAAACAACATGCGGCAAGAGACAGTACGAACTATCAGCTTTCAAGAATTCCAAAAGATTTATAAGGAATTGCCAAGAGATCTTAATGGTATGAAATTTCAAGATTTTTTGCTCTATACGAAAACGAAAGATGAAAGAACAAGAGATCATTTTCCAAGAGAATGGTTAACATTGTGTGTATCGAAGGAAAATCTTTATTGTCTACCATGTCATATTTTTTGCGACTCTAATAACAAAAACTTAACCAGTTTAGCCCAAGAAGGATTTTCGTCTAGAAATAAGCATTGGAAAATGTTGTATGGTATGTTGCCTCTTCACAAAAAGTGCTGAACACAGAAAACAATATCTGGCTTGGAAATCACTTTTGCAGTCATTGAAAGAACATGGAATCGACAAAGACTTACAACTAAAAATTCAATATGAAACAAATAAGTGGAGAGCACTTCTGCAATGGATTGTAGATGTAACATTATTTTTATCATCTAGAGGTTTAGCATTTCAAGGAGAGAACACGAAGATTGGAGATGTTCATAATAGGAATTTCTTAGGTATATTAGATATAGCCAAGAACGGCTTAATTCCCTAGCAATTTTGTGCATCGAAAAAGATTTGGCTAAGATTTTGTGTTATCATTTAAACTAATCGATCCTAAACTCTGTAGAGCAATGTGTTAACCTGAGTGACAGGTAGGAGACTTGCCAAAAATCCTGGCCTGGGGGCCCGCTTCAGGATGTGGAGGCCTTGCTTCCAATATACTGAATTGTGATCAAGTCTCTGTTTTGGATATTCTGGTTATCGAGACAGGTCATCATCAAATTCCTGACATGTACCATCAAGGGGTGAACAGGATATGATAGTACTACATGAAAAATTTACATCATTACTAACTTCCTATCTACAATTTTCCTCCAAATCAATCTGTTACTTGTCAAGATTCCAATATTATCAGATCTTATATTTCTATCTTCTAAGGCACTTTTTACCGTATCAATTCACATATATCTTGTTCTTCCTCTGGGTCTTTTTCCTGCCAACCTGGAAGAGAACACTTGTTTTGCTAATCTTTCCTCTCCCATTCTGTTTAAGTGACCATACCACCTGAGATTAGCTCTGCTGCTGACAATGTTAAGTTCTTTCCTAATATCCTCGTTTTTAATACGATACTGCCATTGATGCCAACTGTTCATGCCCCTAATCTTTCTCAGGACTCTCATATCTGTGGTCTCTAGTTTTTTGTCAAGCGTTTTACTTCTGGCCCAGCTCTCAGATCCATAAGTTAAAATTGGTTTGAACACTCTTGTATACAGCTAATTTAGTGTTTTGACTAATTTCTCTCCTATTCCATATAAATTTATTCGATTGGCTTCCTACCCTACCAGCTTTGTTGATTCTGTTATCTATTTCCATATTTAATTTACCAAGATGGTAAATTAAATATGGAATGAGTCGTAATAGAGGTTCGGTGTTGTGGTGGAGATGGAGAGTTGTACAGTAGGTGTCCTCCCGCGATGAGTCTTTGGAGGTGTCACGAATAATAATAATCTTCACTAAAAATCGTGCCTAAGTAGCTGAAATGTTTTACTTGTTCCATAGGTTCTCCATTCACAATGCTATTTTCAATGCTACTGCCTATTTTCATTGTCTTTTTCTTGTTATTGCTGACTTTCATACCATATCTATTACAACAGTTATTCAATTTAGTCAGGGAATCTTGCAGACTTATAGCAGATTTATTAGAAGTATAACATCGTCTGCATGAAGCAAAGAGCTGAGATTAATATCTCCAATTTTGATATCAGGCTTAATACCACTAATAATTTGATCCATATAGATAATGAATAATAGAGGGGATAATGTACATCCTTGTCTGACACCAGATTTAACATTCAGTCATCTTCCTGCACTTCCTTCAATTCTAACTGCTGACTTACAACCCAAATAAAGACTTAAGTATTGCTTGATACAATGCCCCATTGACACCATATAACTGTAACATTTTGAATAGCTTCTCTCTTGGCACAAGGTGCCAAGAGAGAATATATTTGTTATATTCCCATGCTTTCTCAACTATTTGTCATAAAGTGAAGATCTGATCCTGATTGTCTCTATTTGGCCTGAATCCAGCTTATTCTTCACCAAGCTTTTCTTCCACAATTCTTCTCAACTGTTTCTCAAGTATACTTTCATAAATCTTACCAGGAATACTCAGTAAAGAAATACCTCTGTAATTCTCACATTCAGTTTTATTTTCCTTTTTTTTATATTATGGGTACTATGAGAGCTCTACTCCAATCATCTGGAATTCGTCCCTCTGTGCAGGCTTTCTGAACTATGCAGCCCATGTAAGACTTATACCACCATACTTGAGGATTTCTGGTCGAATATCATCTACTCCTGCTGCCTTTCCACATTTCAGACTTTTGATGGCTTTTTCTGCTTCAAGTATGGATATGTATTCCTGATTGCATGTCTGGCCATTTTTTTATTTTTATTTTTTTATCACGGTGTTGTTATTACTTCTAGTTTCATTTAGCAATTTTTTAAAGTAATTACTCCATACTTTAAGGATATCTTTTTCTCCAGTTTTCATATCACCTTTATCATCTCTAATTCTTTTTACAGCATGCTTTCTCCATTTCTGAGCTTCTTCAACAACCTCCAGAATATCTTGCCACCTTCATAATGTTTATTTTCTATGTTCTTACCGAAGTCTCCCCATGACTTTTGTTTAGCTAGTTTTACACAGTGTTTAGCTTTCTTACATTTGTCTCTTTATTCTATAGTGCACAAGCTGACTTATTCTCCAGGAACTTTCTATATGCTTTCTTCTTTTCCTTCACTGTCTCTTTAACTTCCTTGTCCACCATGGAGTTCTGATTAGTCTATCCTTGGAGATAACCTCACCACATGCCTCTCTGGCAGACTCAAGCAATCAATGTTTTCTTCAGAGATTGCCACTGAATCTCCAATGTTTGATTCCTGTTCTTAAACTCTCATTTTTTCTTGAATAATGTTTGTATATTTCAGTCTATAGTTTGCGTCTGAGAGCTGCTGAACTTTTATTCACTTTAAAACTTTCTTACATGTGCTTCTTTTCAATATGAAATTCAATTTCATATTGAAAGAATATGAAATTGAAACTGCTCAAGACTAAATGGTGATCACTTCCAATTTCAGATCCTCTGTACACTGTGGTGTCCTGCACTAGAGAGAAAACATCACTGTCAACAATAACATAGTCAATGAGACTTTTCTTATTCCTTGCGTCTTCTCTTCATGTGAATTTGTGCACATTTTTATGTTGGAACATGGTGTTAGTAATAACCAGTCCATGTCCTGAGCAGGAAATCAACAAGTATTTGCCATTATTATTAGCTCTGCTCTTTTCTCCAAATTTTCTCTAAATATTTTTGTATGTCTGACAATCATTTCCTACTCTGCTATTTAGATCCTCAACAAGGACCAACTTTTCATTTTTCATTGTATCAGTTGCTTTTTCTAAAGCTTCAAAAAATTCCTACACTTCTACCTACAGATGGTAGAAGTGAAGTCCCACAGAAGTGGAACCTTCTGTGGGACCAAAGGCACAAATAAGTCTCATCGTCCAGTTCCCCATTCTGATATTTGCCCACATCACTCTACTTGAAATTGCCTGCCATTCAAGAAAATTAACCTCGTTGGCTACTCCTTCTTTTCTTTGATTGTCATTGCCTGAATATAACATTTTGTATTTATTGCTCAGAAAGATCTCACCAGTTTTTGCCTTTTTTGTTTCAATCACCTGTATTATATCGATCTGGTACTTATCCAATTCCTCAGCTAACTAACTTTCTTTGCCATTCAGGCTTTTTATGTTGATACTATCAATCTTGAACTCTGGTGATATTGTGCTCTGGTTTTTAGGGGTTTGTTCCAGTAGCTGACTTTTTGCTGTTTTCTCTAGTTCCCTGGCAAAAACAACAGAGATCTTGTTTAACCGGGCGATGCCCCAGCCGTCATGAAATTCTGTCATGTTGTACGATCATTTAATTTTGTAGTTTAAGCCAATAAGAATACAATTTGGTCAGCTAAATTCCAAATTGCCAGTTCATGCTCATCCCCATTTGTACCGTATCCAGGTAGATACCTAACAGGGTGCACCACTAGACGGTGAGGATTGGACATTTGGTCAGAAACCCTGGTCAGTACTCTGCATTCCTTTAAAGGCTATTTTGAGGTCTCCTCTCAGTTATTCAGCTTTGACCCTTGAGCGCACCACTCCAGTGAACTGGAATTTCACCTAATCAGGCCCTCTAAATTATACTGAGTTGCCACTGCAAAATGTTTAGACCTGTGTATTTCTGGTTGAATAACTTCTACTTTAGCTACTTTTCCCTATTTTAGGCTTTTGATAGTTTTTTCTAATGTTTTTATTGATATTCTTTTAACTTCCTAATATTTGTCTTCTATATTATTGACAAACTCTTCCTATGACTTTTGGTTAGCTACTTTTTCTGATTATATTTTTCTCTGTATTATTTTTGGGGCATCTGCTGACATATTTGGTAGGAAATTTTTGTTTGCGTTCTTTTTTTTCTAGGAGTTCACCATGTTGTTCTTATATATCTCTCCTTGACTTTACCACATACTTCCATAGATGAATCATTCAGTGTTTTCTTTAGTTTGCCATTGGGACTCCAAGGTTTTCTAGTTTAAAATTTTTTTTTGTTTTAAATAATGTTTGTCTAGTTGAGTCTACAGTTTACCTGTAAAAGCTGCTCAATTTTAGTTAGTTTTTTTTTTTGTTAAACCTTCTTATATATTGTTTTTGTCAGTGTGATATTGATTGTTATCCTACTTAGAACTTAATAAGGGTTACTACCAGTTTGAATCCTCTGTGTACTCTTATATTTCAAATCAGCATGATGATATTCCTATCAACATTAAAATAGAAGCTTTTCTTTCTTATATTTTGTCTTCTCTCCATATATGCATAAATTCTCTCTGAATTTCTGCATATATTTGTTGGAACATAGTGTTAGTAACAGAAATTCAGCAGGTATTTATCAGTTGGATTTATTATTAGCTTTGCCCTTTTCTCCAAATTTTTTCAACAACTTTTTATACACCTGATTCATTTTCTACTCTATTTAGATCTCCATCAAGGACCAGCTTGGTTCATTTCAGCTGCCTTCTTTAATGACTTGGAAGGTTCCTTTACCTCTTCCTTATGAGAACCTTTTGTGGGACTATAAGCAAAGAAGTTCCATTGTTCATTTTCCTGTTTTGAAGTTGCCCACATAATTCACTACCTTTCTATTTTTCCCTTGATCCTCATTTCTCTAATATGACATCCTTTATTATTTGTTTAGTAGGACCTCACCTGTTTTAGTCTTCTTTGTCTTAGTAACACCAATTATGTCCACATTGTACTTTACCATCTCTTCTGCAAGTTTGATTTCCTTTCCTTGATATTCTTTGTTGGTGGTTCCTATCTTCAGTTCTTCTTCTTCTTGATATTGAGTTGGAGTTTGTTCCAATAAATGACTTTTCACTGTTCACCTCTGACAAAAAGAGTGTGGGCTTGTTTAAGTTGGTAACTCCCCAGCTGGCATGATGTGATCATGTTGTAACATGATGTTTATTTATGGTTTAGGCCAGTGGAGAACAGTTTGGTTGGTTAGGTTGCGATTCAACAGGCTTGAATCCCAGCAGCACTGTAACTATCCGTAAAGGAAGTAAGGATTACTGCACCAAAATAAAACTAAACCATAAAATAATGAGCACCTCAGTAAACCTTCTCCCTCTAAACGCTAAAGAATGTGCCACACCACTGAGAAACAGGCTGGTCCTGCAGCATATCCTTGCCCGCTGGCCAGAAATAATTATACCCTCTCAAATTGCTTGTTCGTTCACTACCCAATGGATATCTTGTTTGTTCACTACCCAATGGGGCACACCATGTTGAAGGTGAGGATTGGACATTAGGTTAGAAGTCCCAGAACATTATGTTAGAAGTCCTCTTTCATTCCTTCAAAATGAAAGAGGCTTTCATTTTGCCTTGAAGGAATTCTGGCTTTGATCTTGAATCAAACCCTTATGTCTATCTATATAAATATATGAATTATCTGTATATATATTTAGATTTTTTTATATCTATATAGTTGCGACGCGGAAGGGTGCGGACGTGTCCAAGGTTGCTCCTGCTTAAAGTTGAATATTGTGCGGTCGAATACTTAAATCAACTTCCAGTTTTATACCTGCATAATCGTAAGCACCTGATCTATTGCGCTATAAAATTAGGTTTTTAAATTTGCGAAGCTAGGAAAAGTTATTTTAAATTTTTAAAATCTTCATTGTTCGTTCGGTTATTGTTACAACGATATGCTCTCAAGTGCCGGGAAATTGTGATAGCTTATGTTTCCCTGGATTTGCCCGAAGCAATGGCCAGTAAAAACCCCAGCATATCACCACCACCAGCTGGTCCGCGCCCGAGCTCAGCAGGAATCGGTCCAAGGTTGAAGGATTCCAAAAACCAAGGAAAAGACAACAGCCACAGCTCCACAGAAAGAAAAGACATCAGTCTCAGCCACCCCGAACAACAACAGACAAAGGTCAGTACTCTCTCTCTCTCTCTTATGCCAACATAGTAGCTAATACCTCTGCGCCAATTAATACTGGGACGACGACCCCCGCACATACCAATGTACAGCTAACCAACCACGTTTCCCGAGACAACGGAATAGTAATTTTTGCAATCGAAAATACCCCACTAGAAAAGTACCTAGATGCAGTAGTGAAGCATGTTCCAGCAAAAAATACAACTCGCATTTCAAGAGTTGCCGGAACCATACAAATGTACTTTAACAATGTATCTTGGTCTGTGACATTAATTGAAAAGGGACTAAACATCGGAGCATGCCACGTGAATGTCTCACCAATCGTGCTAGCTCCCATAAAAGTAACAGTGTCAAATGTCCCACCGGAAATAAGCCATCAAATGCTTCACGGATTACTTTCAAAATACGGCACAGTGACATAAAATCCAAACGCTACGCACCTCTACAACTAGGCCTGAATTCGCTCACATCAAGAGCTTTAGAAGACAGGCTCTAATGCACTTTGGCGACAACACAATTGGCTCCATACCTAAAATAATCAACACAGAAATAGATGAAGTACCCTATACTTTTTATATTACTGCTCAGTGCTTTTACTGCCACATGTAAGGAAGTTATGCCCGTATATATACCCAAAAATGAGAAACGTTAACAATACTACCAACCCCTAGCAGATCAGAGAATCAGAAGCAGCCAATCCCCAAAAAACAGAGCATCCCTAACAATCAACAGAAGTCTCATGGAAACAACTCTCAGTCGAATACCGAGGAGACAAAATCAAGTGGTGGCAATAACGAAACCCAACTTTCGAAAGAACCTCCACCAACATCGATTAAAAGCAATCCTAGAGAAAAGGAAACAGAACACAGACAACTAACTAACTCTGATAAAGATAAAAATAACGAAGAGGAGCAAGAAACAAAAATGGAAAAACAGCCAAAGACGAACCCATGCAGCTGCAACAATGAATCTTTGCCTCCAAGCATTTTGGAACCCTCCCAACTGCCTGTAGAGGGGGATGAAGAGATTGAGCTTCTTGAGTCCTCAGATGACGAAGAGGAAACTGTAAATGCAAGTCTTTCTCACACCGAAGGCCCACTTACAAATCAGCAGCTTCAGAGCTTTCTTAAAAAAGTTTGAGGCGCTTCACAAAAACTGCTGACAGCATATGACTACACCGCTGACATCAGTGGCCTTATCACCCAGCTGGAAGAATTCTTCCTCTTTTTCCTGCCATTCTGGCAGGAAAAAGAGGAAGAAAAACCACCAATCTCAGGAAAAGAATATATTACCTGATCAACAGGCTTAAATCCCAGCGGCAGCGTAACTCCGTAAAGGAAGTAAGGATTACCACACCAAAATAAAACTAAACCATAAAATAATGAGCACCTCAGTAAACCTTCTCTCTCTAAACGCTAGAGGATGTGCCACACCACTGAGAAACAGGCTGGTCTTGCAGCATATCCTTGCCCGCTGGCCAGAAATAATTATACCGCAGGAAACAAACTTCCATTGCAACAGCAAAGCTTCAGATCAACACTGGAGGAACTGGCCATATATATCATGCACCACTGTCCTGCCATACAACTTCATGGATCAGGAGTCAGCATTGGAATTCACCAAAACAGCACTCTAAAATTAGAAATAATCGATACCTTTCCTGGGTGTGCTATATATGCACTCATTGAAACTCATACAGGAAAGAAAATATATATCATTAATATATACATTCCGCAAAGCAAACAGCTTGCAGTGCAGGTACTAGAGTCCGCCCGAAACCACCTCAGCGAGGTCAATGACCACCTCAGTGAGGTCAATGACCACATCATACTGGCAGGGGATTTCAACTGCACTCTGGATCCTGCAATGGACAGACAACAATGCCAAGAACATCGACACTCACTAGCTCATCTTCTCGAGGATGTAATAAATGACTACGAGCTGACTGATATCTTCAGACACTTGCACCCCCATGAGAAAGTGTTCTCCTGGAGAGCTGAAGGTGGTCCTACCAGTGACCTATACCAGGCATGGCTCGATAGATACTACACATCGATGCCCTGCATCAGGAGAGTCACATACCATCCATCTCATGCATCAGACCATAATTCTGTCCTTCTGAGCATTTGCATTCCTGGACACACCGGATACAAAGGAGGAGCATACTGGATATTTAACAACAGCCTACTATAGGATACAGAATATCTCAGAACCTCCAAAATCTATATCGAAACTCTCATCGGAGATATGCCTACTTCCCAATCAGTTTCCGAGTGGTGGTCACTCTTTAATTCCAAAGTTAGGGTATTTACCCAAAAATACAGTCACCAGAGGAATTTGAATAAGCATTCAGTCCTTAAAAATCTGCAACAACAATAACAATTGCATCATCCAGAATCTGAGGAATACCGGTCCCTAGAAGACGCCATAAGGTCACACCTAGAGCATTCTGCAAGAGGAGCACTAATAAGAGCATGATGCAAACACGTGAACTTCACAGATGCACCCAGGAAAAAAAGTATTTCTTCTCACTAGAGAAATGCCAACAAGAGTGCATCACTATATCTGCTATAACAACAGATAGTGGAAACATCATAGAAAATCATGACGAAATCCTGTTATATACCTTGCAGTACTACAAAAATTTATACCAAGCCAACTCAATATCTATGAAGGCCATGAATATAATTCTCTCTCCGATGTGAAAAGACTCGCACCAGCAACAAGGCGAAATACAAAACTCCCCATCACGCTACACGATTTCCTGGCATAGACGGGCTCACCACTGAGTATTACTAGTCCTTCTGGGAACAGCTTGGACCTATCCTCTACAGAATTTTTGTCGACGTGAATACCAATGGCTTCCCAAATAATATGACAACATCTGTGATTAAACTCATTCCAAAGAAAGGAGACACGACGAAATTAGGAAATTGGAGATCCATCTCTATCATAAACACTGACTGTAAAATTATATGAAAAGCTATTGCCAACAAACTTAAACTCGCTCTGAGCGAAATAATAAATAGGTATCAGAGCTATTCCATCCCTGGAAGATCTATCCATGAAAACTTACACCTCATAAGGGATCTCATAAGCATAGCCAACAACAACAACAGTGAAACAATGGGTCTTGTAACATTAGACAAAGAAAAAACTTTTGACTGTGTTGAACATCAATACCTCTTCAGCTGCTTGAAAGCCTTTGGCTTTGGCTCAGGCATCATTCACTCTATTAAGATGTTGTATGCCAAGGCACACTTTTGCATGAAAATAAACAACAGGCTTACCATAACTTACCATACAGCAGAGGTATTAAACAAGGCTGTCCACTTTCTGGACTTCTTTACACAATTGCCATTGAGCCCTTTTTATGTAGACTCAGCATGCTGCTTAGGGCATTCTGTCCTAAAATTCCCTACCAAACCATAACCCTGACAGCATATGCTGATGATGTTACAATTATATCCCACAAAGAAGAGGACTTCCATAATATACAAACAGCATACCAACAATACCAGGCAGCCTCAGGAGCCAAACTAAACGCACATAAAACCACAGGACTGTGGTGTGGCAAATGGACAAACCAAACCGACTCTCCCAATCTCTGGTAACTGGTCCACAGAGGGAAACAAATAACTGGGGATTTACCTAGGAAACACGCCCTCTTATGTAGATAAGAACTGGGAAACACTAAACAAACGTTTCAAGCAAGTACTAGGAAAGTGGGCAGCAATATGAGCCTCTGCCTCCACAAGAGGGAGAACAATAATCGTTAACCAAATAGCCACCAGTGTCCTTTGGCATACACTAAAGATTCTCACGCCACCAGTGCAATTCATCAAACAAATAAAGTCAACCATCTATTGATTCATATGGAACAAAACAAACTGGCTTTCCTACTCCGAACTATGTACTTCTCTCAAAGATGGAGGACAAAACTTAACCTCCATTGACAACAGGATAACAACATTCCGAGCTCGATTTCTCCTTAATACCCTACAACAGGAAATATCACACAAATGCACCACTGAATATATTTTCACTTCTGCCACTAGAGGGCTCTCTCTCTCCACAACCTTAAGAATGACAACAGCTCACGTTCCAGTAAATCTAACAAACTTCTGCAAAGATGCCCTTCGATGATGGAAGAACCTAAACCTCCAGCACAAGTGAAGACAGCATCCCTTCCTGAAATCCTCTTGGAACCCATCTTCCACAACATGATGGTAAGAAACCCGATCACTCAGAAAGAGATTTTCTTTCCTCCATGGAGCTGGCGAGGCGTGAGGTTCTTGGGTGACATTCTTTCGCCGAGCCTCACTTGGCGCTTTCCAAAATCGCTCGAAAACCTGGAATATGGGAATCAGTCTGAGCAGATACACACTGTAAAGGCGCTTTCAAGTAGCTATGCCTGATAGCATAACAGAAGAGGGGCTTAGCCCTCCTTACTCAGAAGATCCAGCACCTGTCTTTCTGATAAAAACTAGCAATTCATGGGAGAAACTTATACCCAGCAACACCAACAAATTCTACAGCTCTCTAACACAACAGTCGAACCAAAGCACTTTACTGGAAAATCCTGCATCATCATCTCATCAAACACCATTTCAACGGGACCTACCATATTTCACAAGAGCCATCAAACCTGACGCAGATATTCAGTGGAGAATGTGGCACAACGTACTACCCACTCCAACTATATTATGAAAATTTAACTCAGATGCCTCAGATAAGTGCCTGTTCTGCTACCAATCAGGAACAGTCTGGTATATCTACTTGGAATGCCCAGTCAACACCCAATTAATCAGTTTGTCTCAGGAAACGGCAGCTCTCACCTGTGGTACTCTTCATACAGAAGAGGAGTACTTCAATCTTATCCATATGGAGTTAAATAATCATTCATTCTGCAATTACCTCTTCATCATCATGAAAGCAGTAATATACAACTTCTACCTCAGACATACAAGACCAGACAGCTCAGCAACTTCACAGAGAGAGGCAGCTGACCAACTCCTCGCAGCCTTCAAACAAAAGGTGAGAAGTCGGATCCTACACGAGCATCACCACCACAGGCAAAACAACACCTTAGATGGAGGCGTAAACTTCTGTGGCTAATTGGTTCAAAAGACATATTTCGGTGATTACACCATTTTTTTATTATTCAGTTATATAAAACACTGAAATAATAGTTCCCGACAAGTTTCGTAAATCGTAGGATTTACATCTTCAGGGGTAAATAGTATAACTTAAAGTTTAAACAAGAGAATTAATAAATACAAATCATAACCATCTGGCTATTCATAAAACTCTAACAGAATGCAGATATATGACGTTATTGACGTTGAACAATACTGGACGATGTCACGTGTGCTTGTTCTCGTTCATACAGTCCGAGCTCAGATTGAGGTAGACTTTTTATTAGAGCTGACCACACTTGATGGAGAATTAAACCTTGATTTTTATTGCATTGGGTTGGGTTTTTTAGCATATTAGCAGCTTCTTTAAATTTTCTTATATAACTGTTGTTTTCTATGTATGACATCGTCGTTTTTTGCCAGAGTACATCGTGTCCAGTGGAAGTGGTATGGAAAGCAAGACCCGTTTTTTGTTCTCTTTTGTATTGTAAGGTTAATAATATTCTTAAAGAAATTGAAAAGTTAGGGAAAGATAAATTATTGGACAAAATAAAATTAAGAATATCGAAAGGGTTTTGAATATTTAAATTATTCTTCCGAAAAATATCCCGGAAAGTACATAACTCATCATATAGTTCTATTGCATTTACGTCTTTATTGTCGCCGTCCTTCAAGAGAATCTCTAAATCGTCATAATTTTTTCATAAATCTTCGTTATTAATTTGTAGTAATCTATACAAGAAAATTGAAATTATCATAATTGTTTTTAGTTGTTCAAAACGTTCTATTGGTGAACACATTGCAACGTCTAGAAGTGTATAAAACACATTCACTGTAAATTTATCTTCTGCCGATTGTGGTGTTTCATCATGATGCTTGTAGTCAAATTGCCGTGTCCTCTTTTGTCTTCGGACTTCCGTACCAGTTTTAAATTCTTGTTCTCCGTCCACCTTTTCACTCAGTTCTTTTGCCGTTTTAGAACTTCTTTAAAATTTGCATCTGATCAATACTCTTGTAAGAATATTTTTAAGTTTTCGATAGATTCTAAAGTAAGTGTAATGTTCATATTTTTGTCTTGAATCATTTTACTCACAGGTTTTATTCTGTTAAGTAAATCATGCCAAGTTATAAGAGAGCAAATAAATTTGAAGTCCTTTATTTTAGCACATAATGTTTGTGCTTCATGCTGAGTTTCTTTATTAAAATCTTCATTATTTAAAATTTCAAAAAGTGCATCGTAAATTTCTCGTAACTGATATCGTAGAGGGCGGATTGCATTAATTTTACTTTCCCATCGTGTATCTGATGGCTGTTTCAATGTTAATTTTTTTACGAATTTTAAAAGGATTGCCCAATGTTTGTAAGAGAATGAAAAGAAATTGTATATTTCTTGAATAATTGCAAAGAAACTAATTGTATCTGCATTCACTTTGGCTGAATTGTTAATGATTAAATTTAGAGTATGAGCAGCACATGGCACGTAAAAAGCTCGAGGATTTTTGTTTAAAAGCAAATTTTGGAGACCATATTTTTTCCCTTTCATATTTGCCCCATTGTCATACCCTTGACCTCGCATGTCTTCAATGGGAATGTTCCATTTTTCCAGTTGTTCCATTATTGTTGCGCATAAATCACGTCTTCTGAAATCTGATATATCTGCAAAACCTAAAAAAGTTTTCCCTGATCTTAACAATTCCATTGTTTCAGGAAACAAAGCGAATAATAATGGTCATTTGTTCTGTTTACTTGCATCAGGTGTGTAGTCTAATATTATGGAATAATATTTAGATTTTCGAATTGATAATAAAATTGTATCCCTGATTGCGTTACTTCAAGTCTCCAATATTTCATTTTGACTGTCTTTACTCAAATAGTGTACTCTATTGTAGAGCCCTTTCAACGTGATTTTCCATAACGGGATCAAACTTCGCAAACAGTTCGACTAATTTTAAAAAATTGCCGTTATTCCTTTCATATAATTTATCAGATGATCCACGAAAAGTTAAATTTTGGCTACCAAGGAATTTTATAATTTCAATCAAGCATTCTAAACACTCGTCCAATGTTTCTTTTCCATTGAGTCTCTCAATCAATAGTAGTTTTGTTTTTTAAATTTTTAGCAACTTCCTTCCATTTTAAGAAATTTTTCATGTGAGTTAAACTAGCCTCATGTATATGCAAAGTTGTACTTGCATTTCTCCAGTCATTATAGCCTTCTACAAGACTACTTGATTCGGTAGGTGCGAAAGATTTGCAACAAAAGCAAAAAACAGAATTTAAAGTTTCGGAATAAATGAGCTATGTTCTTGGCACAAGGTCACCGTTTTCCATTTTTCAGTTGTAATACGTGTCGCCAAATTTATGACCATATGCATCTCTGGGATATATTATATTTTTCTTTTGAATAGGCCCCATTTCAATTAAAACCACTCGTAATTTTTCATCAATATTTCCCTATTCACCTGGATCTTCTAAATTTACAGAGACTAACAATGTGTTAGTTTCGTGGTCAACTACAACTAAATCTTCTAACTATTTTTCACTTAAATCATGCATCTTATCTTGTTCAATAGTTGCAATAGTATTTTCATGCAAACTGGATGATATGCACGATTCTTCAACTCTGATGTGTCGAGTTGGTTATTATCTGCAGCAGAATATTTTAATATTTTAACAAATTTATTAAGAGCCCCAGTTTGTTTCTTAACATCTGCTTCTTTCGCAGCATGACGCTTAAGATTTTGTGCACCGGATAACTTTTTTAAAATTTTTGATTCCATTTCTATTTTATACCCACAAGAAATTATTACACGACACAGAGACGAAATAATAGTGTGCACTGCGCTACTGTCAGTAGCCTACTGAGATGCGTACCATATGACTGGTTAACTAGCAACAAATGTTTTGTACGAAAATTCGTTTCTGCACATAAAAACCGTTCACCATTTCACTTTAGATAGACTGCAGTAGACACAACATTCTTTAGGCAAGCATTTAGCCTGCTCTCGCTACAAAATTGTAAACAGCCGGCTGATCAAAGAGGCGGCAATATACAATTTTTTAAAATTTTTATTCTTGTGTATCCGGTCAATATTTATTTTAATATTGATCATTCTAAGATTTTTTTGTTTTCATGATAAAAATTTTGTTTCTTAAAAATGAACTTATGAACAGTGCCCCGGCGGTGGCGCCCGCATGCTCTGCATGCCCGCTTCTGCTGGCCCTGTGGTTCAGATTTATTGTGAAGAACAACATTATATTCTACTTCATGAGTCTGAGAAGTCTTGTTTAGTCAGCTATGCTTTGTCCACTACACATTGAATTCACTGTAATAAAACTAAATTTCTACTTGAAAGATTATACAAAAAAAAAGTTGTAAAGCCCACATCCATAGACATGAACCCAACAAGAATGACTGCCTTAAACTTTCACAAATTTGTGAAACCTAAACCATATTCCTGTGTCGCATGAATTAATTATTTAAATTTATTTATTTGAATTCTGATAGTTGTAGATGGAGCTATTCCTTCTGCTGTGAATAGCATATATTGTCATTTTAAGTTTCTAATTTCTCTTATCTGCATGCATACAGAAATTCTGTGCAAGCCAAAAATTCTGCAAGTGTTAAATATTGATTTTTCTATATGTAAATGGTTTTCAATTATTGAATTTTATCATATGTGAGTAATTGATAATATGTGAGTATATAATAAATTTGTCAGTTTATATAACTTGATTCTAACTCTGTACTTTTGCACAGTTCCTCCAGCAGAGATTTGTCACATCATAATGGGCAGAGTTATCCGATATTGTTGGCACAGCAGGATAATGTTGCTGCAGATAATCATTTGCATGTTTAATCCGTTTGCAGATTATCAGTTGCTATTCATTTAAATTCTGCAGGAATTATAATTCAAGATCACACTGCATACAAGTAAGTTTGATTGTAGATAATTGTCAAAATATATTCACTATAAAAATTGTTTATAATCTGTTGGAAAAATTAGAACAATTAAGAAAATATAAATTACAATATAAAATGATTAGTGATCCTGATGCAATTCTGGTATAATGAGTGAACTTGAGAGATTATCGTAAAATGAATTTTATACCAAATAAATTGGAGAAAGTTTTTTGATGAGAAATAATGGCATATGGAAGGAAGCAGTTGTAATTTCATGGATGAGTTTGAGTTGGTTTCCCTAAAAGTAAAAATATAATTAATTCAGACTCCAGAATGAGAAACTGCTTTCAGAAGTGAACAAAATTACTTCAGATTTTTTTATTTTTATTTTAAGGATTTCCTTTAAAGAGTGTAAATCTGTCATTGTAATTGTAAATTCTTACGATAGTTTCTTGGAAATATTATCATCCTTATTATTAATATATCATGATGATAGCATTGTATAATTCAGACTGTCTTTTTATTAAGTTGATTGATATTTCTGAAAAATTATAAATAAAAAGTAGATCTTTGATTTTTAATTTTGATTTTACACACACTTGCATGCACGCACGCACACACACACACGCATGTACACATATATATCAGTCCTATATACCAGAAGGTTGCAGAACCTAGTTTACATATTTTATTTTTTTTTTATTATGCTTGACCATTTTTATATAAAACTACGACAATAACAGTAATATTGTTTCATCTGCAGTTCTTCATTACGACATTTCTAATTTTGAAGAAATTGTGTGGTTTAAAAATGGGATGAGATCCTGATTGGATATATTGGATTTCAAAATTATGGGACTGCAGTTTCTTCTTGTAAGTTTTTTATATTCAGTTAGGCAGTATAAAAGTTGTATTTTTAATATTTTTTTTATATCAGTCCTATACACAAGAATTTGCAGAATCTATCATTAGCTTCTTTTGTTTTGTGGCTTAATTCTCAACATCAAAGAAACAAAATGTATACTATTACAAAATATAAAATATACTACTAATACAGGGTGTCCCATAATTCTTGGTGCAGTTTTGATCTTTAACTACTTCAAAAGTATCACAGTTACAGAGTTGCAATAAATATCATTTGAAAGTATAACTATTAGAATTTTTGATACATGAATATTTTTATTTCATTACATTTTTCATTACATTTTGCTTATTTTTTTTTTAGACTGGTGTGATTGAAGATGGAAAATGTTGAAGAAAAAGTCAATTGCATCCTGTGGCTTGCTGAACTCGTCCATAGCAGCAGTAAGAAGAAAATTCTCTGCTTATTATAACAAGGAGGCTCCCCACAGAAATTTAATTAATAACTGGATGAAAAAATTCAAAGAAACCGGATTGATTCATGACAAACCCAGATCAGCGAGGCGTTCATCAAGGGAAGTGAATGTGGTCGAAATCGAAAGGGCATTTGATAAGAGTCCCAAGAAATCAGTGCGATGTACTGCTGCTGAGTTAAATGTACCAAAAACCACAGTGCATATAATTCTAACTAGACAACTCCATAAACATGCTTACAAAATTATGACTGTTCAAATGCTACAAGAAGAGGATTATCATGCCAAGTTGGATTTCTGTCAACTGATGAAGACACAAATGTTATTGACATGTTGATTTTTCAGATGAAGCAATATTCCACATAAGTGGGAAAGTTAGCCCTCATAATTGCCACATTTGGGGTACAGAGAAGCCTCAGGAAATGTGGCAGCATGAAAAAGGCTCACTAAAAGTTAATGTGTGGTGCACGGTTAGGAGGTGTTGCATCATCGAGCCATTCTTTTTCAGTGAGCCCACTCTCAGGAGTGAATCTTATTTAGCAGTGCTTATCCAAAATATATGTAAGCATGAAAAAAATATGAGGATTGTGAAAGTAATTCTTTTTTTATTATAACTTTTCAGTAGCAATTTTATAAGTTGATACTGAAAAGTTATATTATAAAAGGCTGTTTACTGAGAAGGATATCCTCCATAGATGGAGGGAATACTTTGAGAGCCTTCTTAACCCTGGTGGTCCAGCAGTTGTGGACATCCAAGAGGTGCAGATCAGGGCGATGACTAGTCTCACAGCAGAAGTCCATTTAGCAATAAAATCGCTAAAATAGGGCAGCGCCGCTGGTGATGATGAAATTCGGCCCAAAATGCTAAAAGCCTTAAATCGAGACTGTGTTCTCTGGCTGACTTGAGTGTGTCAGGCTGTTGGATATCTGGGCGAGCACCAAAGCAATGGCAGACAGGCATAATAATACCAGTCTTCAAGAAGGGAGACCAGAGGGATTGCAGCAACTATCATGGCATCTCTCTCTGCTCAGCCTGCCTGGGAAAGTATATGCTAGGTGCTTGGAAAGAAGGTGCAGGAGCATAGTTGAGTCAAAGTTCCAGGAAGAACAATGCAGCTTTTGTCCTGGTAGAAGTACAACTGACCATATCTTCACTTTAAGGCAAGTCTTTGAGAAATCTTAGGAATATGCCAAGAATGTTTACACATGTTTTGCGGACTTGGAGAAGGCATATGACTAGGTTCCTCGGGATAAGCTTTGGCAAGTAGTACAGGAGTATGGAGTGGATGGCCAACTATTAGCTGCCATCAAGTCCCTGTATGAATGCTCAGGGTTTTGTGTCAGGGTAAACAGCACAAAGTCTGAACCTTTCACAGTCTCTGTTGGCCTCTGCCAAGGGTGTGTTCTGTCACTCCTCCTTTTCATAATATTTAAGGACTGGATTGATAGGCACAGCCGAGGCAGTGAGTCTGTCAGAATTGGAAGATGTAGCATTGGATGTCTGCGTTTTTCAGATGACCTAGTTCTGCTTAGCTCTTCCACAGATGACCTCCAGCAGACCCTGAATAGGTTTCTAGCTGTTTGTGCAGAAGCCAGAATGAAGATCAGTGTGGCCAAAACTAAAACATTTGTGGTCTCAAGACAACCATCCTAGTGCACTCTACATGTGAGTGGAGTCCCACTGAGGCAGGTGGATTTAAATACCTTGGGTCCATATTCACGAGTGATGGAAAGTGGGGCGTAGAGCTAGATACTCAGATTGGCTCAACAAGCACAATATTGCAGGAGTTTGGCCATTCAGTAGTAGTGGAGTGGGAGTTAAGCCAGAAGGCAAAGCTGGCGGTCTTCAATATAGTCCATGTCCCCATCCTCACCTGTGGTTATGAGAGTTGGGGAATGACTGAAAGAATGCAGACACGAATCCAAGTGGCTGAAATGAGGTTCCTTCGAGGGGTTGCGGGATTGACGACTCGACAGAGTCAGAAGCTCTGCAATTTGGGAAACCCTCAATACTCAGCCGTTGCTTCTCCGTGTTACGAGATCACAGTTACTTTGGTATGGGCACCTGGTCAGAATGCCACAAGAGAGGCTCCCCCAGCAGGCCCTCTTTGCCAAGCCAGAGGGTGGGAGGCCAATGATTCACTGGATAGATTATATCCAAAACCTTGGGTGGACATGTTTGGGAGTCCCACCGGAACACCTGAGCTTGGTGGCGGAGGATCGTGACCATTGGAAGTTCCTCTTGCAGCTGCTGCCCCCACAACCCAATTAGGAAAGGTGGACCTTGAAGATGAATGAATGAATGAATGAATGAATTACTGATGGTGTTCTGTTATGTTTAATATATGGATCCAAGAATTGAAATATAAATAAGAGTTGAAAGTTTATTTTTCACTTGGTTAGACTATAATAAATTTAGTTTAATCCTTTATCCAAGGGTTAGCAAACAAAGTTTGCACCTGAAAATATCTTCAGGACTGGACCGTACTACCTTACCCAGGTGGTATATCGTACTACCTTCTCTAAATCCAGAGTAATTTAACAAAAAGGTGGCACACCATTTGGCAACTCCTATAGGTAAAGATGACCTACCATTGCTTCTGCCTGGTATCTCCACCTCTGGGCCTGGCTCCCACTGAAGAGACCTCAATAAAGGTCGAAACTAGTCTGGGTAGTGGCCCTTCCCTTAATGCATAACATTATACACATCTGCAAGGAGATGTGTTTTGCATTATGGGCGATACTGAGATAGGAGTGATGTTAGCTTGCTCCACCTTTGCTACGAGTTGCCTGGTGTTGTACTACCTTACCCCAGTCCTGAAGATATTTTGAGGTGCAAACTTTGTTTGCTCACACTTGGATAAAGGATTAAACTAAATTTATTATAGTCTAACAGAGTGAAAAATAAACTTTCAACATCTTTCTCTAAATCCAGAGTAATTTAATAAAAAGGTGCCACACCGTTTGGCAACTCCTATAGGTAAAGATGACCTGCCATTGCTTCTGCCTGGTATCTCCACCTCTGGGCTTGGCTCCCACTGAAGAGACCTCAATAAAGGTCAACACTAGTCTGGGTAGTGGCCCTTCCCTTAATGCATAACATTATACACATCTGCAAGGAGATGTGTTTTGCATTATGGGAGATACTGAGATAGGAGTGATGTTAGCTTGCTCCACCTTTGCTACGAGTTGCCCGGTGTTGTACTACCTTACCCCAGTCCTGAAGATATTTTCAGGCGCAAACTTTGTTTGCTCCCACTTGGATAAAGGTTTAAACTAAATTTATTATAAATAAGAGTTGATCAAAGAATGGAGACCTCCAGATATGAGAGTTTTATAAGCAAAATTAGGAGAGTGTATAGATATATCACTGGCAGAATCATTCTCAAACTGAATATAGTAGGGGGGGGGAACTGCTTAGTTTATTTACAAAAATGTTTTAAAAAGTGTAATTTAAGGTGGTATATGGTCATATAAACAGAACATTACATTAACAGGTAATGAAACAGATATTTGAAACAATATTGCAGGAAAGAGACCAAAATATAGCTAACTTTGATTCATTTATCTAGAAAAGTAAGAGATGGTAATTGGGTCTTAAAAATAATGGGCTGCTAATTTGGAAGAAAGTTGTTGATAGGAAATTAGCCATGAAATATTGTGTTAGTCCATCCCAATTTCTGCTATATCTGTTGAGGATTCAAGTTCTGTCTAGATGCAATGAACCTTTATAAAGACTTTTCCATTGACGGTGAGTTAGTATCATTCTGTATGAGGCTAATGCAATCTCATATGAAACCTCAACAAACCTGCCAGAAGAACACGTACACACCCAGTTAACAGCCATAATATATTGGTTCTCAGCCTTAGTTGTTTTGGTCATAATTCCAAATGACAACCATCTTTAAGAGTATACACAGTAGAAAAAAATGTTAATGACTAAGGTTATTCCAAATGTACAAAGTAGTTTTTTTTACAGTAATTTTATTGACTCTCGGGGGATCCTGTAACCCCTAGAGAGCGCGTCCCCTGGGTGGCGGATAGGGGAGCCCACCATTGTGTGTGTGTGTGTGTGTGGTGGGGTGGTCTGAATATACTGAATAAGGACTCGTGGATCAACAGGGCCATAAGGGGCAATCATCTTGATTGTAAAGGAAGTGGCACTCCCATGGACCCCTAGCTGGATCTATCCTCTCCTTCTTCTACTTTGAGGAAGATCCACTTACTTTAATCTTTCCTATAAGGCCTTATCAGCCAACTCTTCTTATTTTATGACCCTTATGCTATTAGAGTACTCAAGGGCCATGGGATCTTTTCATTTCTGGCCTTACAGCTATGCCCTCTCTATAAACCTTATTATAATTCTTCTATAATCTACTCTTTCCCCTTCAATATGCCCTATTCTTCCTATGGGTTTAAATTCAGAAGAAGGCTAGTTCAGAAGCCTTAAGGTTCAGCCTTACCACTGAACTATTCTATCATCAGGCTAGTCCCCTGACATGGAGAACATAATCCCACTTGTAAGCTGACAGAAAAAGATAATTGGATTGAATCTATGGGAAACGACCCTAGAACGGAAAAAGTAAAACAAAAATGGAAACGACAAAATGTAATACACATAGCAAACTGGAATGTAAGAGGAATAGCATATAAAGAAATAGAATTAGACCAGTTATGAAATGAAAGAAATTTTAAAATAGCAATAATCACTGAAATAAAAAAGAAATTAAAAGGAACTATGAGAACTGAATATTTTAATGTGATATACAGCGGAGTCGACAGAGACCAAAGAGCACAAGCAGGAGTCATGATTTGGATTCATAACTCCCTCTCAAAACAGTTAAAACATTATAAATTATGGAATGAAAGAATAATAGAAGCTAGAATAAAAATAGATAGAGGCTATTTAACAATAATTGGTTTATATGCCCCAGAAGAAAGAAGAGAACAGGATAATATTGATTTTTATAATCAGCTATAGAACATATATAATAAAATAAATAAAAATGATTACATAATTTTAGCAGGAGACTTAAATGCAAGAATTGGAAACATGAAAATTAATAATAATATAGGAATACATGGAGAACACACTCTTAACAGAAATGGTAAAAAATTGATTGACTTCGTAGTTTATAATAACCTAAAAATAATGAATTCCTTCTATAAACATAAAGACATACATAAATATACTTGGGCAGCAAGAGGATGTAAATCAATATTAGATTACTTCATATTAAATGAAAAGACATCAAAATTTTCACTAGATGTTAGAGTTCACAGAGGATATGAAATAAGCAGTGACCACTTCCTTGTTAAAATAAAATTAAGATTACTACCTAAATGGCTACAAGTAACAAGAACAGAAAGAAAAATTGAAACATTTGTTTATAAAACTAGACTATTGAATGACACAAATGTACAGTGACTATATGAACAAAGAATTAACCAATATCTAGATAAAATAAAACAAAATGAAGAAATAGAAATAGAATGGCTTAATATAAAAACGATACTAAATGCAGCAGCAAATGAAAGTTTAGGAAAGACCAAAAAATTCAATAAAAGAAGAAAACTGAAGATCTGGGATGATATAATCAAAGAAATAATCAAAAAGAAAAAAGAAGCCTATCACAAATGGTTAAGCAGTAAAAGATTAGAAGATGAAATAGAATATAAAAGAATAAGAGCCATAGCTAAAAGAGAAGTTAGAAAAAGACATAGAGAATCATGGAATAAATTTGTTTCTAATTTAGAACATGATTTATATAAAATAAGACCCAATGTATATAAGATTTTGAAACACTTAAATGCAGATACCAAAGAAAACGTAAAATTAAACACTGAATTGAAATTAGAAGAATTTCTAAATTACTACACAGAACTGCGGACAGACAAATATTTTAAAAAAGACAACTGGCAAACAATTAACGAAAATGAAAAGGAAATAACTGAAGAAGAATTAGAAATCAGCCTGAAAGAAACAAGAAACGGAAAATCACCTGGAGAAGATAAGCTAGGTTCAGAACTATCTAAATATGCAGGAACAAGATTCAAAGAAAGACATTATTTTTAAATAAAATATACTCAACTGGTATCCCCCCCCCCCAATAGAATGGACAAAAGCAATTGCGATTCCTATCTTTAAGAAAGGTAATAGAGGTGACCCTAAAAACTATAGAGGTATCAGTATACTAAATTCCTGTTACAAAATATATAGCAGAATCTTAAATAACAAACTAATGAAATATTCCGAAAACTTTATTCTAGAAATACAGAATGAATTTAGAAAAGGACGATCATGTATAGACCCGGCCCTTTTACCTAAAATTAATAATAGAGAAAAGAAGAGAATATAATTTAGAAACACATGTTGCATTTATTGACTTTGAAAAAGCATTTGACAAAGTTAAAAGAAACATATTATTTGACATATTAAAAGAAAGACAAATACCAAATAATATCCTAAAAGCTATCACAAGTATATATGAAGATAATCAAATACAAATAAGATTAAATCACGAGCTATCATATACGAGAGAGATAAACCAAGAGGTCCGACAGGGATGTCCCCTCTCAGCAACTCTTCTTAATGTCTACTTTAATGAAATAATAATAAAATGGAATAAAAATTTACATCAAGGAATTAAACTTTCTCCTACAGTTAACTTAAACACTCTCCTCTTTGCCGACGACCAAATAATAATTACAAATTCTGAAGATAACTTACAGAATGCTATTTTAGATCTAAATGAGATATCCAAAGATTATGGTATGATAATATCAATGGAAAAATCAAAAACTATGGCCTTTAAAGGACAAGATCCAGCAAGAACAAAAATAGTAATAGATAACAAGATCTTAGAACAGGTGAATTCATTTAACTACCTAGGATGTATGATCACATATGAAAATGAAAAAGATATAAACGTAAAAATTGCAAAATATTTAAAAATAACAGGTGTAATTAACTCTATATTTAAATCAAACCTAGTTCAAAAACAAACCAGGCTAAAAGTATACAATACATTAGCCCTACCAGTCTTAATGTATGTAAGTGAAATCTGGACAATAAAACAAAAAGACAAACAAAGATTAACAACAGCAGAAATGAAGTTTATGAGAAAAACTGCAAAGTATACTCTGTTTGATCACAAAAGAAACGAAGATATTATGAAAGAATTAAACCAAGAACCAGTAATAGAAAAAATTAAAAAAATATAAACATAAATGGGTGGAACACGTTCAAAGAATGAAAATAGAAAGATTACCAAAACAAGCCATTAGGAAAAAGAAAACCAGGACGTCCTCTTAAACGATTCAACGATGACTTTTAAGGCCGGAACAGGCCATGCTAGGCCTAAATCTTTAATACGCATGATGATGAATTTTATTGAACTTGACCAGTATTTTCTGTACTGCATAAGTTATATTATTTAAAAGAAAATACAGTAGTAAGGTAGAGATATTATTTGCTGCTACACTTCTTTTATTCATTGTTTGAACAGTTTTAACATGATTTCATTTAATAGCTCATAATAGTCCATTTTCCAAAATCAGTAGCATTCTACTCACTACTGCTACTATTGTATCCTCCCTCCTCCCAAAAAAAAAAGTGTTCTGCAACACAGACAATTAAGAAATCAACTACATGTTATGAAAAAAAAATAACACCTGAATTACTGCTAACATCTGATAAATAATTCAAGCTCTGATTCAAACAATGTTCGAAAATGATCACTTCATGAATGTGGTAATCATTGGGCAGATCTAATGAGCCAGTGCTGACATTGGCTTTCAGTCAGTTTTATTTTTTGTTTCTTTTCACATTGAGCATTAGAATCTATCCATTACATACAGATATGCACAAACATCCATGCCCACAGTGGGATTCAAATCCACTCATTGTTGGTTGAAGTGCTTCCACTTCAATAAACAGGGTTAAGCTATCCTAAGGATAATCAGATTAAAGCAAACATATTCATGTAACTTATAAAGTCTCCATGTTGATGGAATTCTAGGATTATAATTTAATTCTCATACTACTACTGTTAATTTAATTTATGGGACATACACATCACACTGACACCACTGACTCGTTACAAAATAAATTGATATGCATTTTTTTAACCAACAGTAAATATATTAAATACAACAGCAAAAACATTCAGGCATCATATTCTGCATTCTTATTCCCAAGCTGTCTGCATATGGCTTAACATAACTATATAAACAAACTTTGTATGTATATCAAGTTCTTCTCTTTTTGCTGCTGCTAAGATGATAAGTTGTCTATTAAGATAACTTAATTGTTAATAGGTCAGTTGCTATTTTACTTAACTGTGCATTCCTTGTTTAATTTAAATGTAAAAGAAACATTTCATTGATGCATGTTGTGTTTTCTTTATTACCGTTTTTTTTTTTTTTCACACACACATGCACGCACACAAAAAATCAATTTGCATATATGTATCATGTATCCATTAAAGGGATATCTGGCTAATATTTCTCTTACATAGCTGCACACAGAGAATAGGGATGAGGGGGAACATTTCTTCTATATTTACTTGAACTACATCATAATGATTCCTTATTTTGGCACCCTTAACATTTTGATGTACCTCTTTATGTCTGTGCAGTTACTTTTAATGGTTAATAAAAATTTCATGCGGAATTATATTCTAATTAAACACCAAATTTTTAAATGCTATTACTTTTTTTTTTTGTTCCATATTTACTTTTGAAATTATACAGTTATATATTTGGTTTAATCCTTTATCCAAGTGTAAGCAAACAAAGTTTGCACCTGAAGTATTTTCAGGAGACTTGTGGCAAAGGTGGTATAACTTCTCATCACTTGCCTTAGTATCCCATAATGCAAAGCACATCTCCTTGCAGACATGTATAATGCTATGCATTAAGGGAAGGGTCACTGCCCAGACCGTTTCGACCTTTATTGAGGTCTTATCAGTGGGAACCAGACCCGGAGGTGGTGATACTAAGGTGGAAGTAATGGAGAAGTCATATTCCATATACTGAAATTATACAGTATTTTAGTTTTCAGTGGAAGAGCCCTTCATACATTTTTTTTTTCTTGTATATTGATTTTATGTACAATTCCTAGCAGTATTCTCTGATAAACTAACATCTGTATAGGAGATCAAATGTTTTAGTTATTCATGTTGATATAGTCTTATAATTTGAATAAAAAAATTTAACCTGATATTTGTTGAATAAGTAGTATTCCTCAAAAACTAAAGGAAACTATATAAAACATTGAGGAATAATTATTCCTTGATATTTTATGTAGTTTATATTTCAGCTTTGACAAATTATAAGTCTGTTTTAGCATCAGAGAAATATTTTTTTTTTTTTTCTCCTCTCTAAATAGGATTCCACCTTCTAATAATTAATCAGGATGCCATTATTACAAAGAGTGATAGAACCAGAGCATGTGTGTAGAAATACATTACCTTTAGATGATCAAGGTATACTTGCAGTAGATGTGCCAAATGAATTGGAATGCGTTACTAATGGTACTCTTGCAAATATTATTAGGCAGCTATCGTCACTTTCCAAACATGCTGATGATATCTTTGGTAGTCTTTCTCGAGAAGCCACTTCAATAATGGCTCGTACAAGTTCTTTGCAAGGGCGGGTTGATCGGTTAACTGTAAAAGGAACTCAGTTAGATTCCAATGTGGAAGAAGGTAGGGCAATGCATATCAGCATTTTTAGTATATCATTTATAAGAATTTTTTTAAATAGCTAACATGCTTAACACTGTTATAAGTTTTTGCAAAATTGTTGAAATTTATATCCACATAACTCACTATGGTTATTATTTTAAGGCCCTTATTTAAGGATATACCTCACCTTAGATTCTCTCTGTCAGCATGATCATTACTCACTGCTGGCAATGCATTCCATTTACCTGCTGCTGTCCATACAAAATATCTATTGATTTCCTTGCAATATCCTTTTGCAGCTTCCAAGGATGATCCTTTTGTTTTCTCATTATCTACTATCCTGCACAGCAACTTCCCAGCATCTGTCCAATAAGTTCCTCTCACTACCTTATATAAGTTTCAGACTGTTTACCCACTTATAGCTTTGTCACAGTGTCTTCTTGCTTGCAGTTCTTGACTAATCTCATCTACTTTGCATGTTGAACCTCCTTATTCTACAGATGCAGTCTGACAATCATATTTTTAGGATTAAGGGTTGGTTAGAGCTCATGGTGGATGTTTAATAGAGTACAAACAACATGAGGAATGAATTAAACAACAGTGTATTAATGCTTTCAGTAATTCATCTGCCACATAAACATCTTTGAGGATACCATATAAAGTCACTCTTCCTAGCTATAACTCTAACCTGCTAAGTTCCACTTTACCTTGTGCATCTGGCATGTTTGTTGCATTTATATTTATATCTGTAATGACGTCTCTCTCTGCAAAACATGGGAACCATTAAGCAGTTTAATTCATTCATGATGCTGTTTTCATTCCATTAATTAAATGTCCAACATGAGCAGTCTGATAACTGTTTTAAAACTAAATCCCAAGCAGTGTTGATTTCATTCACACACATTTTTATGGCATCCATCTTCTCCTCCTCCTTCTTCTTCGCCTGTTGTCATAGCCAGCCAGTAAAAGATTAAAAAATATTAATAACATTGAAGAGATATTATTATTTAGTATATAGTGTACAGTCTTTCCCCTTTCCTGAGGTCTTCAGGGAACGAATGTATTCGGCAGTCATCAGTAATATGATGCATAGTCTGCATCAGTACAGTGCCATGTGTGCAAATAAAAAAAGATGCTTATTAAGTTCCCTACAGATGTAACAAGTGGGCACAGTGGCCTTGTCTGATTTTAAATCTGTTTAGCTGGCTCCAGAGTTTTTGAGAAACATTGCATCCAGGAGATTTGAAAGTTGGATCTCTGATTAGGTACTTTTCATTACAGAGTCTTCTCCACCTGTCCTGAAGACCATCATCTGGTATTTCCACAAGCCAGATGGGAGATATCTTGATGTGTGGGAAGATTGATGTTATTTCTTTGATGATAGTTATTCTCTTCTGAAGCATGGTGGAGTGATATGGGAAAGGACAGGCAATTATTCGAGAGGAGTAGACCTTAAGGTGCCAGAGATTTTTCTCATTTTATATGACCATTTTATTATGACCAGGGCTGCTGTTCTAAGAGTTTGAAGCATTAGAACCCCCAGGTTTGCCTTTCAGTCTGTTTATGGTATTGTTCCTGGCAAATATCTTTAACTTAATCTTTAAAGTTGCCTGTGACATAACTATAAAACAACAAAATTACACGATAACCACGGTAGTAAACTTTAATGAAAGTACAGATATTTTGTACTAAAAATAACAGTACATCATCAGTGTGTAGAAACAACAAGCAAATCAATAAACAGGATAACAAGGTACAAACAACAATCAGTTTACCAATTAAAACAGTTGCTGCATGCTAGAAACTAATATTAATAAATAATATTAAAACTATTTTTGATGTTTATATAAAATGAGAATCTTCATTTTAAAACTTTTAAATTAAAGTTTTATAAACACCTTTTCAAAGAATGTTGGGAATCCTTTTTACATTGGTCTAACCTGATTTGGAATGATTGTTTCTCTCTACTGAAAGGTTGGGAGATTTTCATTTTATGTAAACATAAAAAATAGTTTTAATATTATTTATTAATATTAATTTTTAGCACTTGGCAACTGTTTTTTAATTGGTAAACTGATTGTTTTTGTACTTGTTTTTCTGTTCTTTGCGTGCTATTTTTACACACTGATGATGATGTACTCTTATTTTCAGTACAAAATATGGAGTATAATATTTGTACTTTCATAAAAGTTTATTACTGTGGTTATCGCATAATTTTGTTTTATCTTTAACTTAGTTTTTTCCAAATGCTGTTGGTATGTAAGGCTGCAATCAAGTGTGACACCAAGGTAGCAAGGGTTCATGGATTAGAGTTCTGTTACAGAAATTTATTTTTAGTTTTCTGTCTTGTGGTTATTTATGTGAAAAGCTGAAACAACAGTTTTTCTTGGATTAGGGGATAGTTCCCAGATTTCAAAGTATTTTTACAGTGAGCTCAAATCTTTGCTCAGTGTTGCCTCATAGTCTTGGAAGGTATGTCTTGTGTGGTGATTATTGTGTTGTCAGCATAGATAAACTTTTTGTTTGAGGGATGTTGCCTGTGTTCAGATTTCACTAGAGCTGAGGCAAAGGCAGATCCATCTCATAGGATAAATGTTCTTCTGTATTTTTGTGAATTCAGATAAACCTTTATTTTCCTATTGAAGAAGTGGAGATAAACAGTCTGTTTATTCCCACTTCACCATATCTCAATGATTCTTGGTGAACCCACTCCTTCCTATGGCATGAAGTAAGTACTGCTTTAAATATAAATTTTTCCATGTTCGGAGGCATAAGTCCAAAATTAGCAAAGAGTCAAATTTCTCTTCTTTTGCTAACGTTTACTTCTCTTTCTCAGGCTCCAAGAAACTATGACCTTTTTCTGCTTAGGACTAATTACCTGTACAGTGGCTAATCCTGTGTCAAGTCTACTCTGGATGAGCTTGTATATCTCCTTGAGTTTATAAAGCTTGCCTTTTTTTTTTTTTTTAAATCCCAAATCTACTCTAGATACTTTTTTCCTCCTTTCACAAATCTAGACCAGGTGGCCTGTTTCAATCTCAGCCCAGTGTTTCATCAGTCTTGCCTCTGTTTCTATCACCTTTTGGTTTGTAGTTTATCATCTTCCTAGATATTCTAACATATACCATTCATTCTAGATGCTCTTTCCATTTGGTTCTGTATTTTTCTATTGTTTCCATTATTGGTGTTTGGTTTGGCTCTTTCAGTATGTCTTAATTTCTCTTTTTGTGTAGTCTTGTATAACCTGCTGGTCTTTTCATGTATTTCATTTTTGCTCTGCAGTGATTATTTTTTATCTCTTTCATTTATTGTCGATGTTTCATTACCATATGCTGATTTTGATAAAATATTTTTATTTCTTAGTCTGCTTTTTTAATGGCTGTTGCCTGCCTTAATGTTTTGTTTATTATTCCATTTAAATTTAAAGCAGTAGCAGAAACCATACCAGAACTATCATGCAAGAGTAATGCTTAATTGGAGAGATAACTGAGAACTTTCCTATTTCCACTCTGTAGTTCTTCAGGGAGCTTTTTGGCACTATATCTTTTTATTATTACCCTTGATTATGTATTAGACTCACAGGAAATGAGTGCAGAATAACTGTAAGAATTGGCAGGATAAACCCACATAATCAGTTTTTGTTTTGAAGATGATGATGTTCTGATTGACTAACAATCAGACTGCCCAAATCGATGTAGATAATTTATGTAAAAATGCAGCACTGATTGGGTTGGCAGTCAATAGCAATAAAACTAAAGTCCTAAAGAACAGAATAGAAGGAAATATTCAGTTAAATGACCACATTCTTGAAGTAAATTTTCTGTACCTTGGTTCTTACATCAATACTCTGACATAATGAAAAGAAAGCACAAAGGTCTTCAATTCTTTAAAAGTCTAATATCTAGAAATCCAATCTCATCACCACAAATACCAAAATTCGTCTATACAAAAACTGCTAGTCAAGCCATATTTACTTATGGTACCTACCCAGATTTGGAACATCACTACTCAGCAAGCAGTTAATATCATCAATAGCTTTGGGACTTATTGCCTTTGGCAATACTAGGATATACATGGCAAGATCACATTCCTAATACTGTCATTCTAAAAGAAAGCTGGCAGAGACCCCTTTAAAAAAGTCAGCTGAGATGGTTGGGACACCAAGTTTGACATCCACCTTCACTTGCTTTCAGTGTTTTGCTCTCTAAAGCCATCTAATGGACATAGAGGTAGAGGAAAACCAAGGAAATGGTTTTGGCAATACATTAGCACACTTCTTTTTGAAGATAAGTTTCATGAACCATCTGACATACCATTTGGTACAAAACAGAGCAATGTAGATTACTACATTGCTCTGTTTTGATGTAGATCATCTAATAAACTTCATCTTCATGAGTTTCATTATATGAATATTTCTGTATATATATTTCCCTATTCATACATGAATAAATGATGATGACAGATAATAGAATTGGAAGAATGTTGATAAATTATTGATCTCTCATGGAACAAGGTATATCCCATGATGATATATATCATGAAGTGTTTTTGAAGAGTTCCAGTTTTAAGTATATCCAAAGGATTTATATGATTAATTAATTTACACATCCCTTTAAAATAAATGTATTATTATTATAATCAGTATTTTATTAGTTTAAAAAATGATATTTGATGATGCAGAATAGTGAGTTTGTCAATCATCTAGTTAAAATAAGAATTCTCACAATCAGCATATTTATGGCAATAGACATTGTTATTTACCATTATAAAGTGAATAAAGTGCAAACAGTTCTATTTATGTTACATGGTGTTGTGTTAATTTGAATTTATGAAAAGTTAAAAATAATAAATAAATTTCTTTATGATAAGAGGATAAGCTTAATTTAAATCCAAGTTAAGATTTTTGGATTTACATTCCAAAAGCTTAAATTCTAACCTTTATTTTTGTTGTTAGCATTCAGTAACTAGCATAATCAAGCAAATGTACAGCATTTCTCATTCATGTCTAGTTTTCGAAATAATGCTATTTTGAAATAGCATTATTTCGAATATGTTGGTTATTATGCATGATTGTATTATTCTTATTTAAATACATAATTCTTTTCTTCCTACTCTTAATAAAATTGCTGTGATATCTAAAATATTAATTTATATAATAACCACTAAATAAGTTATTTTATGTCTTATGATAGTATCTCTGCAAGATATCCATATGAGGAAAGCTTTTAAAAGTTCAGTAGTTTATGACCAACAAGTTGTTTCTCGTGATTCTATGCCTGCTGCCATGAGAGATACATACCATGTATGTGATAAACCTCCACCGTTAGATAAATTAAATCCATATAGGTAAGTTTTATATAACTTTGCTTTTTTTGATATTTTACTGTGCAGTTTGAAATGCAATTTTTTAAACTTTTCTTTTTGAACAATAATCTCAGCAAACTTTGCCTCTTTCAATTTGATCTTATTAACATTTCCTAAACTGTACTATTAAGTGATGGGCATATAGCATACTGTAGAAACTCAACATAGTAAAGGATACCCTAACATGCCCTATTCGTAGTGTCATGAATACGGTATGTAAGGGATAGTTAACATTGATATTGTGTGATATTGTTGTACCTGTATTTTTTATAGGATTAAAAGAAATGTAATCTGAGCTTATAACAGCTAAACCAATCACAATGCAGCAGTAGGTTTCACTCATGGTTCTGTACTCATCTGTATATTTATGACAAATGTTACAGTTTCTTTATCTATAAGAAATGAAATAAAATAATGATCCATCCAAGGAAATGAAGAATGGAAATATTAAATATCTTTCCTTTTTTGACATAATACAAAATAACACAAGGTTAAAAGTAACTGTTTGAGTGATATCTAATAAGAGAAAAGAAATCAGCACTAAGCTATGCAAATTGTCTAGAGAACAAACAGCATTTACAATATATGTTGAAAAGAATTGTTTTAAAAAGTGTTCAAGAGCATTTAGAAAGTAAGATACTTTTTATAGTTTATCTTTTTTTTTTTATGTTGGGCCCATATACGAGAGGTTAGCTAGTCAACCTATAGTATATTAATACCATATATGGGTGATGGGTTAGGAATGGAGAAACTTGTTTACATTTGATTTAAAAGCCTGTATGTTGTATTCCTTGGGAAATACATCAGGGGGAAGACTATTCCACAGTACCACAGTAGCATGGATGAAGGAGGAGGAGGAAAAGAAGCCTGTTCTGTGGGTTTCAAGGTGTACTGTGAAAGGATGTTGGGCAGCAGCTGTACGTGTTCCAATGGGCTTAGTATAGAGTGGGGGAATTATTAATGTTGTTTCAGATGAACATTTCCCATGGAAATATTTATAGAATATACAAATTGCAGAGACCAAGCGTCTGTGTGAAAGTGAGGGGAGCGAGTTGGTGAGAGATGGGTCATTTATCAGGCTAATTGCTCTCCTCTGTATTGAGTCAAGCATTTTGAGGGAGCTTTTAGGAGCCCACTCCAAATGTGAGAGCAGTATTCGATAGCCAGGCAGATTTGCGATTTGTATAATGTTAACAGCTGTTTAGAGGTGAAGTAGCGTCTTGAGTGAAAGAGAAAACCTAGTTTTTTGGAAGCTGAGGATGCAATGGCTGTGATGTGTTTATGCCAGGAGAGGCTTGATATCAGGGTAATTCCAAGAAGAGAAATCTCATTTGGTCTGGAAATTTGAGTGTTATCAAAAACAATGCTAGGGGAAAATAGTTCTTTTTTGTGAGAAATAAGACAGAACTGCGTTTTACTAGCGTTGAAGTTGAAGAGGTTATCTGAGCCCCATTGGAGGATGGCTTGGAGGTCGGAATTAAGGGAAGTTGTGGTTGATGTTCTGTGGGTTGAAGTGAGTTGTGTACTGTAGGATTTGTCAAATGAAAGGGAGGAGTGTAATATGCTGTCATCTACAAAACCGTGTATTGAGTTAGAGGTCAACTGAAGTAGGTCATTGATATATAGAAGGAAGAGAGTCTGTGAGGGAACTGAACCTTGTGGGACCCCAGCATTAGTTGGATGGTTGAGAGGATAGGGAGCCGTCTACCATCACACATAGTGTGAGTCCAGACAGGAAACTGGCAGTTCATCTGCAGAAGTCCTGAGACAGTTCAAGTGATGGGAGTTTGCTTAGTAGGCCTTTGTGCCAGACTCGGTCAAAGGCTTTAGAGATATCAAGTGCAACTACTTGGGATTCACCAAATTTCTCCATGGCATTTGTCCACCTATGGGTGATGTATGAGAGTAGATCTCCTGTTGATCAGCTTAGGCGGAATCCGTACTGTCGGTCGCTTAATAGCCAGGTACCTTCAAGGTAGATTAGGAGTTGAGAAGTGATGTTTTTCTCCATCACGTTAGATAGAACTGAAGTGAGTGAGATAGGGAAGTAGTTAGATGGCAGTGATTTGTCACCATTTTTAGGAATGCGTTGAATATAGGCCAGTTTCCAGGCTTTGGAATATATATATACCAGTGGAGTAAGAGAGTGTGTACAGAAGGCATAGGATAGGAGTCAGTTCTGGTGCACAGACCTTCAGGACAATTGGAGGAATGCCATCAGGGCCAGGAGACTTTTTTGTCTCTAATTTAGACAACAAGTTCATGATATCTTTTTGGAAAAAGGATACATGGGGCATTGTATGTTGGGCAGTTGGAATGGCTAGAGGGCATTTGCCATTGTCAGTTATGTGTGCACTGGGGACAAAGTGTGAAGCTAGGAGGTTAGCTTTTTCTATGGGTGATGTTGCAATTGAGCCATCTGGGTATGATAGAGGTGGGAATAGTGTAGGGCAAAAGTTACGGCCAATTGCCTTGGCAAGAGACCAGAAGACATGGCTGCCATTTGAACAGCTTCAAGCTTCCTGCTTTTTGCCCATTCAAATTCTGTTTTAGAAGCATTGATAATTTACTTGCATCTGTTTCAGGCTTCAGTATAGGCATTGAAGGAGGATGGGGTTCTTGATTTGAGTCAGTTGTGGTATGCCTGATTTTTCATTTGTACATCTTTTGGAGAACCAGGGTTTAATTAGGGGACGGCAGTTCTGAGTAGTGTGGGGAATGTATGTTTTCTCGTGCCAGTGAGGATTATTTTGTCGATACTTTCGGTGCATATGTTTGGCCTGGGAGACTGGAAACAATAGTCCAAACATGGGAATGAAGCATAGTAGTCTTGGAGACTGTCCTATTTGGCACTGTTATAATGCCAAACTACTCTTGTGTGGGAATGACTGTGTGAGCATTGTTGCATGGTGGAGGAGATGAGCACTAGGTTGTGGTCAGAATTACCCAGGGGACTCACTGCATATTTGGAGGAGTTATTAGTAAGGAAGAGATCTAGGGTATTTGGGGAGTGGTTTGGATTATCTGGTATTCTGGTAAGTTTTTGAACAATTTGTGTAAGATCGTTAATGATGGCAAATGTTTCAGCATCTCTGCCTGCAGCATCTGTATAACTGGAAGAGGAAAGCCAATCGATGTTATGGACATTGATTTCGCTGTTAGGAGAGTGGGACTGAAGAAAATCAACTTTTAAGGAGAGGAAATGAAAGAGCTCAGAGTGGTTGGTGGTATTAGGAGAGTGATAGAGACAGCAGATGAATTACACTGAGTGGGGAAGGGATATTGTCAGCCAAAGAAGGTCGAAGTTGGGTGAATCTAGGTTAGGTGCTCTCTGGCAGGGTATGTCAGAGTGGATATATGCACAGATGCCACCCTTGAGTTGAAAGGAATTAAATGGAAGATTGAGATGAATAGTGCTGGAGGAAGGGTGAGATTTGAGTTTCTGTTAAAAAGAGTAGGTGGGATTTGGTGGACTGCAGATGGTAGTGGACACTATTAAGGTTGGAATTGAGGCCACGAATGTTGGTGAAGTGGATATGCAAGGTTCTGTGAGGCATGGATTTGACTGCAAGGGTCTTGCATGTTTACTATGCAGTGTCTGCATACTAGTGTCCTTGGTGGCATCACTTGGTATATGCACTAGTTTGGTTTGTTTGTAGTCTATCATCCAACTGTTGTCTCCATTTTGGCGTTTTTCTTCTAGTTGTCTTTGGAGTTGGCATTTTGTTCTCTCTGGACAAAGGTTAAATCAGGTTGAGCACGTATGTGCGACTGGGGCTAGTGTCCTTTAGCTTATTGTTTGTGTGTTATAAATTTGGATATGTTTGTTGATGTGTCGCAGGTCACTTTCATGAGACGGGGAAAGTTCGTTCTGTCCTTTCTTTTGTTTATGGGTCCGAAACAAATCATGGCACAACACATAAGTTTTATTTTAAGTGCATATGGAGAGTATTTAGGATTATCTTTAGGAGTAACCTCTTATAGTATATAGTGTTATGAGAGGTTAATGGCTTATTCTAGGTAAAAGTAGTTAATCACATTTTCAGATTAATCACAAGTATGGATACAGAATTTGTTATTGTGAAAATGAAATTCAAGCTAACATCTTAATATCCTGACTGTATCCTCTTGCAGTCAGAGGTGTTTTTTGGTTATGAATGACAGTATCGAAACATAATCAATGAGTCTTTGGACTCCCTGGAGGTGTCACATATTAATAATAATAAATAATAATAATTCATTACTGTGAAAATGAAATTCAAACTAACATCTTAATATCCAGTGTATCCTCTGAAAGCAGTCAAAAGTATCTTTTTTTTTTTCATTGAATGACATTCTTCCAAATGTTTGGCAGTTTTTTGCAACCTAATTTATCTAAATTGAGTGTATTCTGTAGGGCATGTTGCAGAGATTTGCTCTAATGACATCAATTCTCAGTTGATAAAAAGAATTACAATACATCTAATGGTTTCATGAGTAATGGATACAATTGTACAAAACTAAAATTATTATTAAATCCCCCTCCCCCACCTTTTAATAACATGCAAACTAATAAGGAATATCCACACCACTTTAATCCACACCACTTATACCAAAGATGTTTGTGAAAGAATCAATAAATACTTACCAATGTGATGCCTGCATGCTTTGTAATGTTTTATCAGATGTATATAAAGGCTTATGTGTTGGTTCATCTTAAGTTTTTTAACAGTTTAATTTGCAACACAAGATAATAATAATCAGTTGTGTGGTGTATTTACTTAATTGCTAATATTTCGCTGGTTACATAGCAAATTCAGAGTACAAGCAGTTTGCTATAGTATACAAACAGCAACAATTGCTGTTTGTATACTATAGCAAACTGCTTGTACTCTGAATTTGTCTCTATATTAACTAACAATTAGTTAATATGGAGAACAGTTTAAATTGTAATGGACAACAGTTTAAATTGTAATGGACAACAGTTTAAATTGTAATGGACAACCTAAAGAAATGACATCCTAATCAGCGCTGTTTGTTTTTGGATAAAGAGAGGTTTTGCGAGTATTAATTTGATCTTAGTGAGTATCTCTCAGATTTTTGGTAAATTTAATACAGCCTTTGGATATGTTCAGATTTGGGGAATATTTTAAAGTTGATGCAAAAAAAAAGTCTCTCTCTGAGTCTTAACAGTTAAGCCTATGTGTAGCACTTTATTTTTCCCATCATATCCTGTGTGAAGGAATGTCCAAAGTATGGGTCTGCCTCTCCCGACTTACCATAACAATTGTGCCGAATGTAATTTTAATGTTCTCTGAGGTACACTAATGGCCAAAATCGTGGAAACCTTTTGGAAAAAGTGTATTTTTGAGGTTTGATGGCTCATAACACCATAAAATTATATATCAATGGAAAGATAATTTAATCAAAAATGTAATGTAACAAGGTTTGTTCAATTATCTGTATTCTATGAAAAGTTATAGCCAAATAACCAGAAAAAAGAAGCACAACTTGCTTAGGTTGATATGAAGTAGCTTTCCTTCATTTGAATGTAGCCAATGAGCATGAGTGTTTAGAGAGCCAATCAGGTGTCATCTTGTTTTGGCAATGAGCCAGTAAGGTCACAGTAGGATTCAGCTATTGATGTCATGTATTGGAGCTGAGAGGAGGACATTTGTCAGTGTGTTATGTGATTGCTATCAAGTTGTTTTTTTTTTTTTTGTTTGTGTGTTCTTTCATTTAGTGAGCTTGTAAAACATAATAAAATTAAAGAAATGGATCAAAAAGTTGACTGGTCACCCAGAAAGCGATGTAAAATAGTACTATTAAGTGAACAAGGCTACAGTTATGAAGAAATTAGAAGAAAAATTGGTGGAAACTTAATCAAAGGTGGCATTTCTAAATTTTTGAATAGGTATAAGGAGACTCAGTCACTACAAAACCAGACTGGTAAAGGCAGGAAAAGGTGCACAACAGCAAGTGATGATAGAAGAATTGAAAGACTGTGCCTACGTGACAGAAGAAAATCATCTGGGTGTATACAAGATGAAATTGCAATGCAATGTGAAGTTGAATGCAAGGACTGTTTGGCGCAGACTGCAGGAATTTGGTCTAAATGCTAGAATTCCATGAAAAAAGCCGTTTTTTATCTCAAACAAAGGTTGAAAAGATTAAACTGGGCTAAAACCCACGTTAACTGGACAGTGGAACAATTGGACAGTGTTATTTGGAGTGATGAGACCAAAATCTCCCTGTTTGGTAGTGATGGCATAAAATACGTAAGGAGAAGAATTGGAGAAGATTTGCATCCTGATTGCATTACACCTACCGTGAAACACCCACTTAGTGTTATGATCTGGGGTTCTATGATATCAAAAGGTGTGGGCAGAATTTGCGTGATTAATGGGAATATAAATGCCCAAAAATACATAAATGAAATACTTGAGCCCAAACTGAAGCCTTCTGCACATGTTCTTTTCCAAGATAATGAAGCATTTATATTTCAACAGGATTCAGCTCCATGTCATGTTGCTGATGTGTGCAAAAAGTGGTTTCAAGATAATCATATCCCACTGCTGAAAATGGCCTGGGAATAGCTCAGACCTTAACCCAATCGGAAAGCTATGGAGCCGACTAAAGAAACTTGTTAGTCAGAAGCAACCCACCAATAAAACCCAATTAATAGAAGCAATAATTCAATCTTGGTTTCACAATATAACAGCTGCGTAACTAAAAAACTTGGTTCACTCCATGGGAAGGCGTTGTAAGGCCGTATTAACGCTAAAGGTTACCCAACTAAGTATTAACTCGCATTGTGAGAATTTTTGTATATCTCATTTTTTCTGTGCGTTTCACTTTTCTTCTTTAACTGCTGTTCTAATAAAACATCCTTCATAAAAGTTATTGCATTACATTCTTGATTAATTATCTTTCCATTGATATATAATTTTATGGTATTACTCCAAAAAAAAAAGTGGTGTTATGAGCCATCAAATCTCAGAAATACACTTTTTTTCCTATCTATGAAAAGGTTTCCACAATTTTTGCCACTAGTGTAGATGTCAACAGATCTTCCTGTCTGTCCACAGTAAGCCAGTTTACAAGCACAGGGCACTTCTCCAAAAGACAAAATGTCACCAATGATGCTACCTGGCATATACCAAGTACCATATTCGTGAAACTTGGTCTTACTGTATATCACAGTAAATAACTTTTTAATGTAAATATTTCAAGTCATGTATCATAAGGCATCATCAGTACAACTAATGAACAACAATAGGAATTGAATTAAAAAAACAGTAGGGCACATGCTTAAATTGGAATCCCTCTACGTATACAGTTGTGTTCATGGATTAAAAACTTGTGTACTGAAATTAAAATTACTTAAATTAAAATATAGCATTTACTTTAATAAAGAGCCAAAAGGCTTCACTTTGACGATGCAAATTTATAAAAATTAAGTGGATATTAAATCTAGCATTATTTCAAAGCTGAATATAGAAATCGTATGAAATTTGACCAGAGAGCTTATGGGTTTATGATATTTATGATAATTTATGAAATTGCTGATATTTATGAGTTCCCTCAGCCAGACCTTATAGGAGAGATGATCGCTATGCCCAAGCATCCATATACCATATATTTCCTTCCTATTGGTCCATTTTGAAAAGTTTAACTGGCCTGACAACTGTTTCAAACTGGTTGGTTTTTGTCAGAGACTAGGCAGAAACCTTAAGAGAGCAAACACTGTCAGTACTAAGGAACTTGAAACATTGGAGAGGTGTATTTTTCATAAGCGAACTCTCGGTTGGTGCATAAAAGTATTTACTAAAATAAAGAGCCAAAAGGCTTTACTTCAGCGATGCAAATTTATAAAAATTAAGTGGATATTAAATCCAGCATTCAAAGCTGAATATAGAAACTATAAAAGTTTTGTATGAAATTTGATCAGAGAGCTTACAGGAATACACTCACTTATATTTACAAGTTGCCTCAGCTGGACCTTATAGGAGAGATGATCGCTATGCCCAAGTGTCCATATGTTCCCCTCCTATTGGTCTATTTTTGAAAAGATTTCACTGGCCTGATAGCCGTTTCTCATAAATATCGGCGAGTGTATTCCTGTAAGCTCTCTGGTCAAATTTCATGCAAAACTTTTATAGTTTCTGTATTTGGTTTGAAATAATGCTGGATTTAATATCCACTTAATTTTTATAAAATATATCAGATAAATTATTGAATACAATCGACGATAACAATTTCCCAAACTTTAGTGAGACAGTCATTTCAATTAAGATTAGGTCTATGAAGTAAGGCTTCAGCACTTTCTTTATATAAATGTTCATGTTTATATGTGAATGTATGTAGTAGCTTGGTGTTTTGCCATCGGATCATGTGGTTAGCAGAACTGTAGTGCAATGTGATAGATATAGTCTGTGTGTTCTTCCAGATAGAAATTGGCAGCTCTTGTTTGTTCAAAGTAGAAAGGTGCAGGAGCTAGAGATGCTGTAGACCCAACGATTGTCTAGATGATGGAGAGGATCTTTCAGTGAATGAATCAGGATAGCTAATTTTTGGTATTGCTTGAGGACAGTCTGTATGGGATTTAGTCTGAGGCACCCAGATATAGATGCTCCAATTGATTTTTTATGTTCTGGATGGTATAGTGTTCTTGATTGATTTTGGGAAGTGAAGGGGAAAAACCATGGCTAAAAAAGTCTCACAGATGTGATTGATTTCTGTGGATATACTGTGTGGTTTGAGCACATGGTTCTAGCTGTCTACAGAAATCAGTGACATGTGTGACACTTTTTTTTTTTTTTTTAGCCAATAACTTTCCCCTTCATAAATCAACAGAACACTGTACTCTTCCTTCCAAAATCCACAACACACACAGTTGCCATTCCTTACATCCAGGCAAGAAAAATCTCATGAGTTTTAAAAAGATACAACATACAGATTGCCTTCAAGCCATACCCAAAATTTGCTGTCCTCATGTGTTCACCCAAAGATTCTCTTCATCATCTAGAACGTCCTAGGTCTATAGCATCACTTGCTCTTGCAGACTTTCCTATTTTGGACAAAGAGGTAGACCTGCCTATATCTCTCTTGAGGAATATTTGTATATACTAGGTCTGTTACCTGCACTACACCCATTCTGAGTAGTGGACCAACACTAGATCCAGTGGGGAGAAACCTCTCTTTTATACAGGAACAGGCAACAAATCTAAGCAATTATTTCTAGAATTTGTCACAGCATTACAGCACTCACCAAATCTGAACAAATTCAGCCATCTTGCTTTTCCAGTATGGGAGACTGTCATTTTAAGACCCTTCAGCGAGTTTCCATCATTACATTTGTAGGGGCAAGACTATAGGATTCTGCCTTTCATACCATGTTTGCCTTCCAGCTAGTATGCCCACATGCTTGGTTGTAATCTTTGTTTCCATGAAGATGCACTGGCAACTAAGGTTATATATTGGCATAGTAATTTATTAGCTAAATAAGTTTAGTAATTATTATCTCTAGAAACGTGTTTTCTCCTTTGAACTTTAACATTAGTGATAATCAGTGTCTTAAATAATCATTCCAGCTTAGTGCTTGCTGTCTCTGGTCTTTTGATAGAAAGACATGAGAAGAATCCTAAATAGCTTGGATACAAGTTTTCTTCTCCTGATGATATCTCCCTAATTTTGGCCAAAATTTCTGCTCCAGAGTTAACACGTATTTTATATTGTATTTGCATCTTTTCATGCTCGTCTATCATCTGTCCTACCATATGGAAGCAAGCTATTTGAAGGCATGAGCAGATTCAAAAAAAAAAAAAAAAAAGAGGAGACGAAAATCATACTATTTTTCTCATTGCTGTTCTCTCAAAAATACAGTTTATTCCTTATGACATATGTGACTTATGACCATGTATATTTATGCCATCCCAATAACTTGTTCACCGAATATCTTGCAGCCCATGGACCAAAGTGTTACTGCCATCTTAAAGGCATATTATTTAAGAAATACTGTTATTGAGGGAGTGGGAAAACTCTCAGTACCAGATAACGACTTTTGAAAAGAACATTTCTTTGTAGATGCAACATAGAGTGAGTTGACAGTAGAGTATATCAATGGTGTTTGGAAGAAGCCGATGAAAATGTATGCTCATACATTCACAAGATTCGACAATTTCTAGAAATTGGTGTCAAGTTAATGTTGCTATCTGAAAGGTTAGAGTTGGAGGCTGACAATGAAGAGGTAGAATGTTTGTTGGAAGACTGTAGAAGATGTGCTTTCAAATGAAGATGTTATAGAGCTGATGCACAGAAATTGCAGAAGAAGAGAGAAAGAGAGCATAAAAACAAGAAAAGGAAGCCAAGTCCAAGTTTATTGTGAGAAAAGTTAGCAGAACATTTGTCCCTGTTAATAATGCAGTTGGTTGTTTGAAGACATGGATGAGGTATGGAGAGAGTTAAATGATGCAAACTGCAATTGCTTACTACAGAGAAATTTATTCAAAAAAATAAAGGAAAATGTGCAGAGACTAATAAGCTGAGCATAATGTACAAATTTTTAAATAATTTCACTCCTGCTGTGGTACCTTGATCATAGCAATGAGCCATATTTTTGACAGCTATGTTGGACTGAATGATAGTGTGATTGTTTTGTGTAAATATCTTCCAGTATATGTGTATTGCATGTATTGTGGCGTTCACTATCCTTAATATTTTTGAACTCATAGACTTGCCATCATGTTTTTAGCTATATTTTAATGTTTTATATTTTTTTTTATAATTTACGTTGTTTTATTTTAGGGAAGATGGAAAAGATGGTTTGAAGTTTTATACAGATCCTAACTACTTCTTTGACTTATGGAGGCAAGAAATGCTAAAAGATACGGAAAGGATTCTTCATGACAGAGGCAAAAAAGTATGAAATAATTTTTTCTGTTATTTCTTACATTTAAAAATAAGCTTTGTTTTATTGAATCTGATTAATTTATTGCTGTGAATATGATTTTCAGTTGGCTAGTATTTTCGCATAATGGTTATTTATTTTAATCATGCAAATTCAGTTAAATCTAAATCATCTTTTGAAATTCTTTGCATTTTTCTTTCCCAGTTCTGTCATCTTTTCTTTTTGACACTTTTCCCCTCCGTAACTCTCAATGCACATTACAATTTGCTGTAGTGAAGGATAGCAGGATATAGTCAGGTATATGCATCAATTATTTTATAATCTTTTGTTATGAATAACCCATAAACACTAAACTGTAGAATTTTTCTACAAAAATTTATGTATAAATAAAAGATTTAAAGTTTTTTTTCCCCACACAGTTAGCCGAGTGGCTATGTGCTTCGCAACCTATGCCTTGGAAAGGAGTGTCCTGGATGCGATTCCTATTAATGATATGAGGAGCTTAGGATCTTTCTCAGACCTAGCCAAGTTAGCCAGTCTTGGGTGTGGAGTGTAGGGTTTTTTCTCCCCTGTTTATCTGATATTTTTCATCCCGCAAGCAGGTAAACCGTCCTCAAGAACTCAGAACTTCTACAGACGTAGAATACACCAGGATGCATAGGGCTAACCACTGTATCCTTGTGTACAGTTGCAGTTAAATGAATAGAAAACCCTCGACACTGCAAGGTAAGGTAAAAGAGGAGAAAAGGAAGGAGGTTTCATTACTTTGTCACCAACGTGTAGTCAAGTTGTTTTTAGTAAATTGTTTTTGTTATGCTGGATAAAAAGAAATGATGTTGAATTAGAATGATGACGATTGCGCTAGTGCACTTCTTCAAGCTACATTCCGGCCAGAGAGTTAAACTGCATCAAGAAGAGGAATAATTATGGGTTGTATACAAGCATCATTCTTTAAAATGTTGTTACAATCTTTATTTAGCATATCTAATGCTAAATCAGTGAGTTTGAATTGTATAAATGAAAGTAATGATTATAAAGATGCCTTTCATACAAGATTTTGCTCTTGTCTTTCTTTATGAATGAATAATCTGTATAAACTGACATTTGCAAATAGATATTGGTAAGTTATCAGTATTTTCCTGGAGAATCTTAAGAATCATTGCCTCTTATGTATGCTGTTTTACTAAAGTCATGGAGCATCCTTTTACAGGAAAATGGATATAACTAATATGCAGATTTAGTGGACCGTAAAGATGATCAGTGATTTGTTTAAAAATTGTTTTAATCTTGTATGTCAATTAATGATGAGTACATAGAAAGAGTTAATTGCATTTCAGAAAAGTGACAGTTTGATGTTATTTGGGAAAAATGTTTGTATGTGCTGTTGCACTGCACTTAAGAATCCCAAACTCGCAGTTGGCAACATGTTTAAGCAATGGAAATCCTCATGTGACACTAAGCTCAAGTTACAAGGCTTAAATTACTGACTGATAGAGCCAATGTTCCTTTAGAATGCTTACCTTATTTTGCCATCAGATTCCAGAGAATTTGTGTTGAACATCTTTAAATTTTCCATAACTTATAAGGGCTGCACCATTTTCATGCCATGAAAAGCTGTCTGTCTTTGTTAGCAACAACAGCAAACGTGCACAGGTCAAGGACATATTACCTGTGCCAAATTAAGTGCATTGGTCCTATAAAACAGTGAGGCATGTGCTAGAGATTCTTGTAGTTAGTATACTCGTAGTTAGTATATGAGCCTCTCAAGCCAACTACGAATATACTCGTATGATGATTACTGCCGGCAACAGGATTACTCATACTGACCTTGAAAAAGTGAAATTGCTTGTCATGTGGAGGGTAGCAGCGAAAGTGTGTACATGAGCCTCACAAGCTAACTACGAATATACTCGTATATCGATTACCGCCGGCAACGAGATTACTCATACTGACCTTGAAAAAGTGAAATTGCTTGGTGTGCGGTAACAAACAATGCCCGAGGAGCATGTCAGCCAACTTGTTAATGATGAAGTTTGGAGGTTGCAGTGTAAAGTTGTGAGATTTCTAATTATCGCGCTTGCTATCATGATCGATGCCCTACATTGATATTCTGGATACAGTTGTCCATACTTACATTGTATCTGTTTTATAGCACTGGCCCCTTCAAACATCATAATACCCCATGTCAGAATGCAGTGATTATAAAAATATGTTTTAAAGAGAATAAGACTAAACATTACATTGGCCTGCACAGTCCTTACCTGAACCTAGTAGAACCTTCATAGGATGAACTGAAATGCAGAATTAAGACATAGACAAGGTTCATCTTCATTAGTGGAATTTATGAAGAAATTGTTAGAAAGATTTCTTCTGATGTCTGATATTAAAGTAATAATCATTCACTGCATATTTCCAATTGCATTGAATCATCATTACAGCTAAAAGCAGACGAACACATTTACTATCAGTAAAGAGATCTTTTACTGATATCTATATACCAATATCACAAACAGTTTTTTCGATATGTTGCAAGTAAAAGAAAAAATGTATACGGCAAAATGATTTTAATGAATGCCGATGGTAAGGAGGTAACCGAATCAGTTGATATAGTGGAATTACTGGGCGAGCACTTTGCAAGAGTATATCATCCAGGTGGTGACGTTGCAGGAATGAAGGAACCAACAGCTCATACGGGAATTGTGGTGAATGAAGTGGAGGTGAATAGTCTATTACAAAACCTCAATGTTAATACATCTGTGAGATTGGATGGTATACCAGCTCCTGTAGTATGTGAAGCGGCTAAAGAATTGTCAGTGCCCTTGACCATTTTGTTTAATTTGAGTCTCAGGTCGGGATTAGTCCCAAGGGGGTGAAAAGAAGGGAAAATAGTTCCACTGCATAAAGGAGGTTCCAAGACTGATGTAAATTATCGACCGATTAGCATGTCAGGAATTGTTGTCAAGGTCTTGGAGAAAATATTCAAGAGGATAATACAGGAATGGATAGATGAAAATGGGATACTGTATGGGGGGACAGCATAGTTTTGTGAAGGGTAGATCATGCCTCAGTAACTTGCTCACGTTTTATAACACAGTGACAGTTGAACTGGATAAGGGTAATGGGTTTAGAGTGATCCTACTGGACCTTGCTAAGGCCTTTGACAGGATACCACATGGAATTCTAATTAGTAAGCTAGCATATGGGGATGGATATAGAGTTGGTGAGATGGATAGGAGGGTGGTTGATGGAGAGATATCAGAGAGTGGTTTATTCAGGAGTAGAGTCCAAAAGTCAGCCTGTGACTAGTGGTGTGCTGCAGGGTTCTGTTCTTGGACCACTACTGTTTATTTTGTTCATTAATGATATAGGAAAGAATCTGAGAGGAACTGTTCATTTGTTTGCCGATGATGCAAAGTTGGGTAGAGCAATAGTGAATGCACAGGATGTCAACATTTTTGCAGGATGATTTGGATAGTTTGGAGGGCTGGACTAAGGAGAATGGATGTCAATTTAATGTGGCAAAATGTAAGGTTATGCAATTTGGGGTGAAAAGATTAGCAGCAGTATACCACATTGGTGGAACTGTACTCCAGGAGATTGACGAGGCCAGGGATTTGGAAGTGTTGGTGGATAGGGAGTTGAAGTTTAGGGGGCACATCGCAAAAATGGCTGAATCAGCTCATCAAATCACTTGGATGCTGAAAAATACTTTGACAAGCAGAGACAAACAGGTTATTGTTCCTCTATGTCGAGCCTTGATAAGACCCTATCTAGACTACTGTGCCCAGATTTGGGTGCCAGGGTTTCTTCTTGATGGGGAGGAGGTGGAGAGGATCCAGAGACGAGTGACCAAGATGATAGCAGGTCTATGGAATGAACCTTATGAGAACAGGTTGAAGATTTGTGGGTTGCAGAAATTGGCTGATAGGCGGAAAAGGGGCAATATGATTGAGACATTCAAATTACTGAAGGGTTTCTATAAGATTAATTCAGAAGATATTTTTGAGAATAGGACTGGTGGTGGGAGGACTAGGGTCCATCCATGGAAGATGGGCAAGAGTGTGGTTAGCAAGGGTGTTAGAGCTACGTTTTTTTACTTGGAGAGTGGTGAATGAGTGGAATAAGCTGCCAGAGTCTGTTGAATAACTATTCAACATGTGAATGTTGAATAGTTATTCTTGACATGATGTTAGGACCTCCCTCAATGAGTCTAAGGACTCCTTGAAGTTGCCCGTTCTAATAATAATAATAATACATTGAGGAGTGCTTAAGGGTCAAAGCTGTATAACTGAGAGAAGACCTCCACATAGTGTTTAAAGCAGTATTTCTCATCGTGGGGCATATGCCCTACATGGGGGCAATTATAAAATGTACATGTACATATTTATATTATACTTTTTCAGAATTTGGCTGACTATTATGCTAGAGTGGGGGAGGGGGGGGGACATCAAAACCTTTGAGACGTTGAGGTGGGACATCTAAATCTTTGAGACATTGAGGTGAGCATGATCCCAAAAGGTTGAGAAACACTGCTTTAAAGGAATGTGGAGAACAGACCGCATTCCTTTAAAGGAAAGAACCGACCAGGGCTTCTGACCTAATGTCCAATCCTCACCTTCTCGTGGTGCACCCTGTTAGGTATCTACCTGGATTCGGAATAAACGAGGGTGGACTGGCAATATGGGATTTATCTAACCAAATTGTATTCTTATTGGCTTAAACCAAAATACAAAATGATGTTACAACATGACAAAATTTCATGCCTGCTGGGGTGTTGCCCGGTTAAACAAGGGTCCTGTTGTTTTCACCAGGGGACCAGGGCGAACAGCGGAAAGTCAGCTACCGGAACAAATCTGTAAACACACCCCAAATCAACATCACCAGAGTTAAAGATCGGTACTATCAACATAAGAAGAAGCCTGAATGGCAAAGAAATGGAGCTAGCTGAAGAATTAGATAAGTACCAGATCGACATAATAGGGGTGACTGAAACAAAAAAAGACAAAAACTGGTGAGATCTTTCTGAGCAATAAATACAAAATGTTATATTCAGGCAATGACAATCAAGGAAAAGGAGTAGCCATAGTATTCAACACAAAATACGAGGCTAATCTTCTTGAATGGCAGGCAGTCTCAAGTAGAGTAATGTGGGCAAATATGAGAATGGGGAACTAGACAATGAGACTTATTTCTGCCTATGGTCCCACAGAAGGTTCTACTAAGGTAGAAGTGGAGGAATTTTTTGAGGCTTTAGAAAAAGCAACTGAACACAATGAAAAAGGAAAAGTTGGTCCCTTGTTAGGGATCTAAATAGCAGAGTGCAAAATGATTGTCAGACATAGAAAAATATTTTGGGAAAATTTAGAGAAAAGAGCAAAGCTAATAATAATAGCAAATAGCTGTTGGATTTCTGCTCAGTACATGGACTTTTATTGTTATTACTAACTAATTGACCTACTTGGACTGTTATTACTAATTAATAACAGTCCAAGTAGGACTGTTATTACTAACACCATGTTCCAACAACATAAAAATGTGCACAAATTCGCATGGAGAGAAGAGGCAATTAATAAGGAAAGTCACATTGACTATGCTATTGTTGATAGTGATGTTTTCTCCCTGGTGCAGGACACCAGAGTGTACAGAGGATTTGAAATTGGAAGTGATCACTATTTGTCTTGAACAGGATAAAATTGAATTTCACATCGAAAAGAATAACATGTAAGAAAGTTTTAAAGCGAATAAAAGTTGAGCAGATCTCAGATGTGAACTGTAGACTAAAATACACAAAGATTATTGAAGAAAAAATGAAAGAGTTTGAAAACAGCAACTAAACCTTTGAGATTCAGTGGAAATCCTTGAAGAAAACACCAATTGATTCAGCCAGAGAGGCATGTGCTGAGGTTGTCTGCAAGGATAGAAAAATCAACACCATGGTGGACACAGGAAGTTAAAGAGTCAGTGAAGGAAAAGAAGAAAGCATATCAAAAGTTCCCAGCAAATAAGTCAGCTTGTGCTCTTAGAGAATACAGAGACAAATGTAAGAAAGCTAAACACTGTGTAAAACTATATAAACAAAAGTAATGGGAGGACTTTGGGAAGAACATAGAAAATAAATATCAAGAAGGTGGCAAAATATTCTGGAGGTTGTTGAAGCTTAGAAATGGAGGCAAGAGTGTTGTAAAAGGAGTTAGAGATGATAAAGGTGACATGAAAACTGGAGAAAAAGATATCCTTGAAGTATAGAGTAATTACTTCGAAAAATAACTAAATGAAACAAGCAGTGATAGCGCAGTGGTAAAAAACACTCAACAGGCATGCAGTCAGAAATACATATCCATACTTGAAGTAGAAAAAGCCATCAAAGGCCTGAAATGTGGAAAGGCAGCAGGAGTAGATGATATTCAGCCAGAAATGCTGAAGTATGGTAGTATAAAAGTCTTACAGTGACTGCATTGCATAGTTCAGAAAGCCTGGACAGAGGGATGAATTCCGGATGATTGGAGTAGAGCTCTCATAGTACCCATATATTTCTTCTTCTTCCTTTCCAGGCTTACAGGCCAAGTGGCTTGTTCCGGACTCAATTCCATCTTTTTAAGGGTCTTCCTCTGCATTGAATACCTTTTGGGTGGTAATTTAGAATTTTTTTAGGTATTCTGCTTCTATTCATTCTTAGTATGTGTTGAAAGTTTATTTTTCACTTGGTTAGAGTATAATAAAATTAGTTTAATCCTTTTTCCAAGTGTGAGCAAACAAAGTTTGCACCTGAAAGTATCTTCAGGACTGGGGTAAGGTGGTACAACACTCCTATCTCAGTATCTCCCCTATAATGCAAAACACATCTCCTTGCGGATATGTCTAATGTTATGCATTAAGGGAAAGGCCACTACCCAGACTAGTTTCGACCTTTACTGAGGTCTCTTCAGTGGGAGCCAGGCCCAAGTGGAGATACCAGGCAGAAGCATTAGCAGGTCATCTCTACCTATAGGAGTTGCCAAATGGTGTGCCACCCATTTTTAATAAATTACTCCGAATTTAAGAAAGATGTTGAAAGTTTATTTTTCACTTGGTTAGAGTATAATAAAATTAGTTTAATCCTTTTTCCAAGTGTGAGCAAACAAACTTTGCGCCTGAAAGTATCTTCAGGACTGGGGTAAGGTGGTACAACACGAGGGCAACTCGTTGCAAAGGTGGAGCAAGCTACCAACACTCCTATCTCAGTATCTCCCCTATAATGAAAAACACATCTCCTTGCAGATGTCTAATGTTATGCATTAAGGGAAGGGCCACTACCCAGACTAGTTTCGACCTTTATTGAGGTCTCTTCAGTGGGAGCCAGGCCCAAGTGGAGATACCAGGGATAGGAGTGTTGGTAGCTTGCTCCACCTTTGCAACGAGTTGCTCTGTGGAAGAATTGTGGAAGAAAAGCTTGGTGAAGAACAAGCTGGATTCAGGCCAATTAGAGGCTGTCAGGATCAGATCTTCACTTTACGACAAATAGTCGAGAAAGCATGGGAATATAACAAAGATCTGTATTTAAGTTTTGTCGATTTGGAGAAGGCATATGACAAGGTGCCAAGAGAGAAGCTATTCAATACGCTGCAGTTATATGGTGTCAATGGGGCATTATATCAAGCAATACTTAGTCTTTATTTGAGTTGTAAGTCAGCAGTTAGAATTGAAGGAAGTACAGGAAGATGGTTTAATGTTAAATCTGGTGTGAGATAAGGATGTACATTATCCCTTCTGTTATTCATTATCTATATGGATCACATTATGAAGGAAAGTGGTATTAAACATGATATCAGAATTGGAGATGTTAATGTCAGCTCTTTGCTTTATGCAGATGATGTTATAGTTATACTTCTAAATAAATCTGCTACAAGTCTGCAAGATTCCCTGACTAAATTGAATAACTGTTGTAATAGATAAGGTATGAAGGTCAGCAATAAAAAGTCAAAAACAATGAACATAGGCAGAATCATTGAAAATGTCAACTGCATTTTGAACGGAGAACCTGTGGAACAAGTAAAACATTTCAGCTACTTGGGCACGATTTTTAATGAAGATGGTAAATTAAATATGGAAATAGACAACAGAATCAACAATGCTGGTATGGTAGGAAGTCAATTGAATAAATTCATATGGAATAAGAAAGAAATTAGTCGGAACACTAAATTAGCTGTATACAAGACAGTTTTCAAACCGATTTTAACTTATGGATCTGAAAGCTGGGTCAGAAATAAAACACTTGACCAAGACTAGAGACTGCAGATATGAGAGTTCTGAGAAAGATCAGAGGCATGAACATATGGCATCAATGGCAATATCATATTAAAAATGAGGATATTAGCAAAGAACTTGACATTGTCAGCATCCAGGAATGCATTAGCAGAACTAATCTCAGGTGGTATGATCACTTAAATAGAATGGGCGAGGAAAGATTAGCAAAACAAGTATTCTCTGCAAGGTTGGCAGGAAAATGACCTAGAGGAAGACCAAGATATAGGTGGATTGATACTGTACTAAGTGCCTTAGATAATAGAAATATAAGATCTGATAATGTTTTACTTGGCAAGTAACAGAGTGATTTGGAGGAAAATTGTGGATAGGAAGTTAGTAATGATGTAAATCTTTCATGTAGTACTATCATATCCTGTACACCCCTTAAGGGTACATGGCAGGAATTTGATGATGATAAACCCAATTGAAGTCTATCATCCAAAATATCCTTATCTTTTGTTTTTTCACCTTTATCATCTCTGATTTATTATTTATTTATGTAGACCCCTTTTTTCTATATCCAAGTTTTCTCAGTTTATCCACACAATATATATCATGTCTCACCTTGAACTTATTGACATATAAAGCACTTACAGCTAAATCTGCAACCCATTCTACTCATTCTCATTCACTACTCTCCAGTCAAAAAACATGATCCTTGCTAAGCATATTGTTGCTCAGTTTCCAGGGATGAGCTCTTGTTCTGCCTGTTCTAGGCAAGTACTGAAATATTTCATATGCATTAATCCTATAAAAATCCTTATAACAACTTAAATGTTTCTATGATATTTCCTCTTTTTTGCCTATCAACCAACTTTTGCAATTCACAAGTCCTCAGTCTATTGTCATAGAGGGCATTCCACTGACCACTCACCATCTTAGTCACTCACCTCTGGCTCCTCTCTTCTACACTACTCCCTCATCCTCAAAAAAACCAGATGACCAGAATTGAGCACAGTAATCCAGCTGTGGACATATCAAGGCCTTATTAAGAAGAATGATAACGTCCTTATCTCTGTTTGTTAGTGTGTTTTTCAATAATCAAGTGATACAATCTTAGCAATATGTCCTCTAAATCTCAACCGCCCCTCCCCCCACAAATCACTGGCTGCATCAGTTTTCTGGAGTATATTTCCATCAGTGTGGTACATAGTTTGTAATCTTTTTATCCCAAAATGCATAACCTGATACTTTTCCACATTAAAATGACATCTGTTATCTTTTACCTATACTGTAAACCTATTTAATCATCTTGCAAGCTCTCTACATTGCCTTCACTATTACCATACCCAATTTTGCATCATTATCAAACAACTGAATATTTCTTTTCAAATAATTTTCTGTATCATTGTGTACAAATTAAACAGTAGTGATCTGAACACAGAACTTTGTGGTACTCTGCTGGTTACCTGATTTGTCCTGGATTCTCTCTTTCATATATTACTCTTTTGGAATCTGTTTATCAGCTGCCTTCATATCCATTTCACCATTTTCATTTCCATCCCCATTTGTTCCAGTTTGTGTAACAGAATTCCATCTGGTTATCTTGCCAAATGCCTTTTCAAAATTCAGCAGTATCATTATGTAGTCATTCCCTTTATCCAATTCAGCTGGTACTCTATAATAAAAAGTTAGTAAAGGGTTACTAAGGTACGACTGACTTTTTCCAAAGCCTTGCTGTCCGCATGTGTACACAACAGTGGTACCCTTGCAGTAATCTTCTGTGATAACTGCTGGTGGAAGGATAGGGCAGTGCACCAAAATTTGTGTGGATCACACCATCAATTCTGTTGTGGTAAACAGGATTCTGCAAAACTTGAGCCACTTCCAGGAACAGTAGTCCTTGTGATTTAAATTGGGACTTGTATATTCATCTGGCTTTCTTCAACATAATGAAGCAGTCATTTTCAAAGGCATATTTTGCTAATCTGCTTTTGGTTGCCCATACCAAATATATTTTTTACCAAGGTGATCAATCCTGTTTGTTTAAAATACTGGGTCCCACATTTATAGACACATGGGAAGGAGACAGGATCCTGACAGTTATGGACTGTCAGGATCCTGTCTTCACAATCTTTTTTTAGAAAGGCATAGGTTCAAATTCCAATGAGAATGCAAGGAACACATACATGAGACTCTTCACTGGAAGGCAAGTTAGCCAGTCATATGGAAGTGGCATGATTTTTTTTCCCTCCTAGAAATTCAGTCACACTTCAGAAAACAGACATTAAGATCCTATTAGAGAGGACTAATCCTAGACATCTCTTCCAAGCAGAAAAACTTAAGTTTCTGAAACTCTAGTTACTTGGCTGTAACTTGCTATTGGATAATAAATCAATGAAAGATGGAATTAAATTATATATTGCTTTCAGTTTTGATATATACTGCATGTAAACTTCGTGAGGGAATATTATATAAATAAAATGAGGTAAACTCTACATGTGAATAAATGAAATTGCAGTTATGGTAGTTTTGTAACTGATATTAATTCTAATTAATAGCATTTGGTATTTTTTGTTTGTTATATACAAATTTGTGGATTTTGATTTAAAAGCAAAAACTTGAAGGGATCAGATATTGCATTCTATAGGGATGCAATTAAAAATGGGAAAGGGTATAGTTTTTTTTTTTTTAAAAAAAGGGGGAGTTCTCTTTGTAAATGGTTGCTATTGCTGTGCCATTGTAAACTATGGCTATCTATTTATGCTGTATTATTAATCTCTTATTCTTCCTGCTATCTCTTACTCTACCTTTCGTGACTCTATATTCTTATACCTGAGAGCACTAGAAATTTATTTGTTAAGCTGTGCCACCAGTCCTCCTTGTGGTATAAGAACAAGCAGTACTTTCAGTAGGTCCTAATCTAACACAAAATCCTCTCTTAATCAAATTACAGTCGTGACTTTCTATGCGTTCCTTATCTTATCTATCATTTAGTTCCCCGCTCACAGGATCGTGTTTATTTGGAAACAGTGCATTGCATATTAAAGATCAGGCAGTACTCATTGAATATAAATAACAAGCATGTTTATTAAATACTAATACCAAACATACAATACATGCAATAGAAAGTTGCTTCTTATATCTTTAACTTAAGCTACACTCTATATGACAAATTTCTACAGCATACTTCCACAATTATGTAACATATCTTACAAAATCACTGCAGTATAATTTATGACTTCTATTTTAAGCAAACTAATTGAGAACAGAATCTCTGTGGTAATTTTCTGTAATTATGCAGTATAAAGCCTTAGAATTCCTTACAATTAACAATTAAACATTTTGCCAATTCACTTCTTAGGAATTTGCTATGCTCTGATCCATACACTTAATAATTCCAACCATAAAGTTACATTAATTATTTTCAGGCTATAACTATCTTATCACATTAAACTTAGCAGTTTGATCTGGACGATTTGCCGTGGATCAACCTCCACCTCGTTACCTCCTTTCGACTTCTCTCTGTTCTAGCCAAAACTGTCGACGGTTGAAGATATCTTATCTTCGCTTAGGCCTTATAGTCAGTCTTTTCTGAAACCTTGGGTTAAGGATTGAAATCCACGTATTTTCCCGCGCAAACTCTGGATGTAGGTTTGGGAACCCCAGATATTTCCTCATGACTCTCTTGATCTAAAATTTCCGCCGACTTCTCTTTTCTCCCCTTTTGTATGTCTTTAATCCTTTTTACCGGACTGCAAAATTTATGTTTGATTCTTGCAGCCCTTTTCTCCACTGACTTTGAAGGTCACCTAAGACTGAATTTGTAAACAAAAGGGCTCTCTTACACTTTAATCAGAGCACTAACATCAAATAACCTTCCGAAGGCAAGGAATTACCCTTGGCTTTACCATTTTTACATTCTTTGTTTATGTGAGCGAGCAAGCTAATTCCCTTTGGGCTTTATACTTAGGCTTTTAGTATTCTATTTACAATAACAAAGTTTATTTTTACAAGCTTTCTAGATGTGACCTCTGTAAAAGTCGATGCAATAAAAAATATAAAAATTTACGCTGCATCGAATTTTACAAAGGCTACCCTTCATGAAAAATTTTCAGCTATGAATATGGATGATAAATTTTTTTCTGTACATTATCTATATGCTGTGTGTTACTTACTCTCTGGAGTGGACAATACTTCGTTTTATTGGTTTTGTGAGTTAAGAAAGCACTCAGTCTGATATGTGGGCTCTTTCTGTTGCAATACATGTTGGGACCACATTTGTCAGAGTCGGTGCTTAACTTACTCCTTGGACATTTATTTTTCACTTTATACCGTTCTCTCTTTCTGTTTTCTTCAAAATTTGTGTGCTCATTTCTAATCCCTTCTTTTGCCTTTTGAATCCTCCGTAGTTTAGCTAGGGTACGTAACAGTACGTGATCTGGACAGGTAGGCTATCTGTCGTTGTTCCCTTCTTCTTTCTCTATAAAATTTATTTCCATTGCGCCTTTATCTTTACTTCCTGTAAGCTTCATGTCTTCCTGTTGACCTACTGCCACCTACTGATGATGTCTGTCATATCTTTAATGAAGTAACAATATAGTTATTTATATGTTATTAAATATATAACACGTATATAAAAATATATCTTAAAGAAAGATATATTTTTAAACTTAAACCTGTTCTTTGTTTATCATTATCTCATCTTAATGCATGAGTTTATCATCGAGTATATTTTGCTGGTTAATGAGACAATAATATTAACAGATTTTGTGTGTGCTTTTTTTTAATATATTCAAAAACTGTTTCCTTTTTAGCTGAGAGTTGGATTAGAAATAACAGTTGATTGAAGATAGTTTTTTCCTAATTAAAATATTAAAGAAGATTTAATATTTAATTTAATAAAGAACATATATTTCCTTTAAAGTTTGATACCATTAACCTTATTGATTTTTTAATGTCTGACCCACACATAAAAGGTCAGAAGACCTGTAGCATATCAGTGCCATTTATGGGCAAGAGGGTAAGAAGAAAGGAGAAATCTGTTGTTGTTTTTTTTTTGAACAGCTCATGGCAGTTTTTTTGGAAAAGACAATGTGGAGGGATTAGCTTTTCCAAAGAAGTGGAATGAGAGGAGGAAAAGTTAATTTGCTAAGTTTGGAGCTGGACAATGGCTGTTAACTAGTAACTGTTCTTGTTCTTATAATTTTGGAGAAAAGTGGAAGAAGGATAATGCCAGTTCATCAGAGCATTGTCCACAAAAGTGCCTGTAGAACAAGCATAAGACAGAAACAGTGTCTGTGAGAGAGGATTGGAGTGGATCTGTGAGAAAGGGATCATCAGCTCAGTGAATTGATGATCCTCTACTCCAGTAGCAACAAGCAGTCTTACAGGGGATTTGGTATTTATAGTGTTAGCAGTTATGCATTACAGTAGTATGTTGAGCAGAAAAGTACACAGAGTGCTTTGGCATCTGTAGAAGCTATGGCTGATATGTGTTTGTGCCATGAAAGGTTAGAGGTGCAGATAATCCCAAGAAGGGAGATAATGTTTGAATATCAGATTATTATTGAAAGTTAAGGAAAATTGCATGAGATCTTTCTTACAAGGAAATTAAATAGGACTCTAATTAGAGTTTTCATATGTGGTGAGGACAGCCTTTTGAAGAAGCTTACAAGGTTGTCCTCATCCTATTGAAGTATAACAAGTCACTCAAAGGTTAGGGTATTGGTTATGGTAATATCTTACCTTGAGGCTTCTAATAATTGGGCACTGCAAGATTTGTCAAATGAAAAAGAGGAATGAAGTCAGTGAACAGCCAGGTGAGTTTCTCCCAACCTTTCCATGACTTCAGTTCATAGGTAGATAGTATAGGCTAGAAGATCAACTATGGATTGAGAGGGATTGGTGGAAGACTAGGGATGACATTGAGTAAGCAGTTCATGGTAAAGTAGAAAGAACTTTGCGTAAGTAATCAGTGCAGGAATTAGAAGAGAAGTGTGATATGAGTAGATCAGGCTTGCCTTCTGGTGATGTTACTATACTACCATCTGGATGTGAAGGAGTGGTGAAAACATGGATTGGCAAAAGTTTTTCTCAGTGGCCTTCAAATGAAATTTGAACAGTAAGCTAGTTTGCGGCATGCATTTGATCTTTCAAATCTAATTTGAATTTGTTAATAAATTTTTTATGGCTATTGCAAGCTGCAGTGTGCAATTGAAGATTTGGTCTGGAGCCACTTATGGTGTGATGAATTTTTTTTCCCTTGTGTTGTTGAGTGTTCTCTAACAAGTATTGGAACACTTGTTAGAGAACAAATCTTGGATAGTGGTCAGAAAGTATGGCTGAATGAGGGATGAAAGCCTTCATTTTAATGAGGATTATTTGTCATTCTGTTTGACCAGGTGCTTAAATTAGGAGAACAGTAGTAGTAGGACTAGTTATCGGACTGTTGCTTTCATTTTCCTGATCTGAATAGAAGCCACAGAGATCATCCCATTAGGCATCTTTTTAATGTCAGAGTACATGAGAATTGGATGAAGGTTGTTCCATGAAGAAGGAAACTTGAATGAGGTTATGGTCCAATTTACCAAGAAGAGAACTGACTGTATATTGGAAGGGGAGCTTGTTAACAAAAGCTCAAGAGTGTTGATAAGATGACAAAGGTTGTCTGTATTCTGGTAGATAAGTAGATTATCTGTTAGGTCATTGCTTATGACAAATACATTGGCATCTTTGCTTGCTTGATCAGCAGAACTAGAGAAAGGAAGCCAGTTAGAATTGTGGATGTTCACAAGGACCTCACTATTTAAGTATTTTGACTGCAGAAATCTAACGGATAAGCTTAGGTGTTGACGGTGATTCATAACTTAAGTTTTTAACGGTATTAACAACACCAAACAATTTAATCAAAAGATGTTATATTAACTGCTTATATTTCGCTGAATTTCAAATCAGCATCATCAGAGCACAACACACTTGTACACGCGACAGTGAGTAAGTAAAACAATAAAATTGCAGTGTACAAAAGATCTAAAGTCCTATTTATGGTGCCCTCTAATGTTGGAAAAAAAACCATTACAGCTATGTGGAAAGTATGATTGAAAGTATGAATCAAAAAGTATGAGAGCACAACCAACCTCTAAAGGCGATAGCCTTTAGAGGTTGGTTGTGCTCTCATACTTTTTGATTGGAATTTCTACAAGCTGTATTAATAAAAGTTTTTATGTGAAATACGGCATTTTTTTTGCTTGATGATGTGAGCCCTTTGTTAAAATTTCCATACCTCACCACTGGATACATGGGGAATTGTATGTTGGAATGACTGGGGGGCATTTACCATTGTCGATTATGCGTGCATTGCAAGCATAAGCCAGGAGATTAGATTTTTCTGTGGGTGATGTTGCAATTGAGCCATCTGGGTATGATAGGGGTGGGAGTAGTGTAGGGCAAAAGTTGCAACCAATTGCTTTGGCAAAAGACCAAAAGGCATGGCTGCCGCTAGGACAGGCTGCAAGTTTCCTGATTTTGCCCATTCAAATTCTGTTTTGGAATCATTAATAATTTTTACATCTGTTTTGGGCTTCGGTATAGGTACTGAAGGGGGATGGAGTTCTTAATTTGAGCTAGTTGTGGTATGCCTGGTTTTTCATTAGTACAGCCTTGGCACATCTTTTGGAGAACCAGGGTTTGGATAGGGTACGGCAGTTCAGTGTGGTGTGGGGAATGTATGTTATCATGCCAGTAAGGATTACTTTGGTGATGTGTTTTGTGCATGTTTGGATTGGAAGAAACAATAGTCCAACCATGGTCACACCATTCTTGTGCAGGTGTGACTGTGTAAGCGTTGTTGCATGGGGCAGGAGATGAGCACTAGGTTGTGGTCAGAATTACCCAGGGGGCTCACTACATTCACTATATATTTGGAAGGGTCATATGTATGGAGGAAGAGATAACAATTAGGAACATATGCAGTGAAAGACTTGCAAACATATTGATAACACAGACGGAATCTATGTTGCATCCAAATGTGGCCTAGGCAATTTCCCCTGTGTATACAACCATACTTGGACTCCTTCCAGAAATGAACTTGATCCAGAGTAAGTGGCAGCCAGATTTGTTCACTAGCAGATTGGGAAAAACTTCAGATTTGTTATTATCTGGTTTGGTCACATGTACTGTTTTGCAGCTGGTGTATAAAACTATTTTACTTCTGTACTCATGAATGGGTGGGGCAGGAATCTGAGTCCTTACAGTGTGTGGCATGTCCTTGAAGGGTATCACCTACGTTGCATGTGATAAAATGTTTATATCCAAAATATTTTTCATTTCTGACCACTTTTTGATTAAGTGGTTATTCTAAAGGGGAAAAAAACACTTTAAATTGAATGAATATGGTATCTTTTTTTTAATCTGTTTTTGAAAATGGAAATTGTAATTTGAATATTTGACAGCCATATATTGTTTGTTTTATATTGACAGAAGTAAATTGAAACACTTCATCGATGTTAATTTTGAATAACTTTATAAAAAACTTCTTCATTTGAAAATAACACAATTTATAATTTAAAGTGATCCAGAATGTCCCTTATATTTATTGATTCTTCATATTTGTACAATCACATTACTGAAACTTAAATTTAATAATTCACTGTTTTTCTCCCCCATCTTTCTGATAACTTTTCTTTAGCTTGCACATTCCAAGGAAGGTCTTGAGGCAAGTAATATGCTGATTACTTCATTCCTCTGAAATTTTCTTATGGAATATGTTATACTAACCCTTAGATTACAAATAATGATATAATTACAGAGATGTATTTTTATTCTTTTTTAATATTTGTTTTTTCTACACACTTATGCATGTTGGAGTTAAAAAAAATTGACTTTATTAATTTAATAACTAAAGTTCAGAATTATAATAATAAAAAACTATTAACTTGATTGGAAATTAGTGATTTAGTGCCTGGAAATTATTTTCATTTGTTATATTTTCTTTTAAGTGAAAAGATCAACAAGGTGATTATTTTTTGTCTTTTCAATGTTTGTAAAAAAAACCAAACTATACAAACATGTCAAAATGCTTTTATCATCTTTTCCTGTCATTTGAAGTGAAACAAAATCCACCTGATAAGAGTGAATTAGAAATTTTGGAACACAGTACAGTAACAATTTCAGATAGAACACAGTATTGATAACTTCAAAAGCTGATTATAGCAGTGTGATACATGTGTTCTCATTAATAAGCAGATAAAGTTAGTTTTTAGCGACTCACTGTTTAAGTAAATACTGTCTGATGCTAGCCGAGCTGTATAAAAAAATGTTTAATTTGGAAGTTGTAAAATAAAATTTTATTTGGATATCATCAATTTATCTCAAACTTTGTTGGCTGGTACTGCCATTCCTATGCATATACTGGTACACATAGTATTAAAGGAAACAACAACAAAATAATAATAAATAAAAGTAGGTCAGAAAAATTTAGAGCACCATGTGTTTACCTAGTTTTGGCATGTCAAAGAATTGATTGATTATTATGCAAGCAACACTTGAAGGAGGATAGTAAAGTGGTAAAAGTTATATTGAAGGTATTTTGAACAAAGTTTTCACTGAGAAAAATTTTTTTTTTCTTACTAGGTAAACAAAAAATTGAATACACAAGCAATGCTTGAAGGATGATAATAAAGTATTAGTTTTGTTGAAGATATTTCAAATGCAAACTTCACTATGAAAAAAAATTGTTTTTCATATTTTCACCTATGGATCAAGAGTGGTAGAATCCATATTGCTGGTTGCTAATTAGCTTATGAGCCTCCAGGTAGCGCAGCAGTTGACTGTGGTTGGCCTTCTCTGTGAGTTTAGCAAGAATAGAAGTGAGAGCACTTGGACAGTAGTTTGTTTGCTGATTTATTTTATTTCTTTGGAATGAGGTTATCAGCTGGTGGAGAAACACAATTCTAAAGTTAATTACTAACTAAATTTATTTAGCTAATAAATTTAGTTAGTAATTGTTATCTTTAGATGTGTTTTCTCCACTAAACATTAACATGAGTGATGATCAACATCCAAGCATCCATATCAGATTATGACCAACACCTAAGCCTGTCAGCAATCTTGTTGACAGGCTTAGATGTATTGGACATTATTCATAACTTATTTTAACAGTATTATAACACCAATACAAAACAGTAAATTATAAAAGGATGTTTATTACCTAGCTCATATTTTGCTGGCTTTCAAACCAGCATCCTCAAAAGCAAAACATGTTATAGCTTACATGTATTAGTGAGCAAGTAAAACAATTCAAATTTTAATGGGTACAAGATCTAAAGTCCTAATTTGGCATCCTCTGATGTTGTATAAAAGAAGTTATTATGATTGTGTAGGTGTTGATCTTAAGATGACTGGCTTCCAAATTTTTGGCAGATTAATGCAGTCATACATGTTAAGGTTAGGAGAATGCTTCATACCTATTGTTGACTCTCAAAAATAGTCTCTCTGATCTGTAACAACTTCTGTACAGCCTATTGGTTTTCTTTCATCGAACCTTCTGTGAAAGGGCGTGCAAAGCACAGTTTGCCATGAACTGGCAAATTGATATATAGTGATAATCTGGTATGAGTGTGTGAACGCTGATTATCACTATGTTGATGTTTATCAGAGAAAACACGTCTAAAGATAATAAATGCTAACTAAATTTATTAGCTAAATAAAATTTAATTAGTAATTATTATCTTTAGACTCGTGTTTTCTCCACTAGCTGAACAGGAAGTCTCAGTATTCATTACTATCATCTACAGTGCTATGTACTATTTAGTGACTGTCCTGCAGAACCATTTTACTACTGTAGCCTCAAATAGAGGAGAGCCTGGGCGCATGCTGTATGATTAGCATGTGGGGGAAGTGGCAGTTTTATAGTTATTTGTATGTTCTCCATTGAGAGTGGATTTGAAATATTCTGTGTTCCTGTCTGTTTTCATAGTTTGGTATTTTTGTGTGGTCATTTTGTTGTTATTTTGTTACATCTGTTATTCAGTATAGTTAAAGGATTCCTGGAGACTTGCAGTGGATTTGTTTATAAGTATAACATCATCTGCATATAGTAAAATAGATTAATATCTCCAGTTTTGATATCAGGTTGCAGGTGAGCCATCCAAATCCTTGGGACTTGTAAGCCATCATTATTATTCAGATTAGGTTTATGGATTAGCATCCCAATGGCTTCTTTGAATTTGCCCCCCCCCCCCCCCCCCCCCCCCGATATATAGACTACTAAAAATCCATAACCAAAATGCACCATTATGTCCCATTGTAGATGGCACTAATTCCCCCACATATAAATTAGCCTGACATTTAGTCAAAGTGCTCACACAATATACTGGCAGCACACCTTCACACATAAAAAAAACTCAGCCCACCTTAAAGGCAGCATAGAAAACCTCACACTCCAGCACACTGACATAATGGTCAGTTTTGATGTCTCCTCCTTATTCACCAGTGCCCTACCCAAAGATACCTTAGACCTCATCCAAGCGAAATTTCTTCCCAATATCTGACCCACATTTCAGTTCACCATGAACTCAGGCTATTTCATTTGGCAAAGAAAATTCTACAAACAGATAGAGGGGACAGCCATGTGTTCTCCACCCCTTGCCAACTACTTTATGAAGGCCTTTGAACAAAAAGCTTTAAACTCTGCTCCACATAAACCCACAGTCTGGCTACACTACATGGATGATGTGTTCTCCGTTTGGCTGCATGACCTGGATACACTCCACAATTTCACAGCACACACTTAAACAATCAACACTGCAGGATCCAATTTACCTTGGAAAAGGAAAACAACAACAGTCTCTCTTTTCTAGACACTCTGATTACATGCCAGCCTGATGTATCCCTGGCTTTCTCTGTTTACAGAAAACAGACACAGGTAGATACATTCACTAGCAGTCACTTCGTCCCCCTTCCAACAGTATGGGATTATAAAAGCCCTATACAAATACAATGCCCTAATTACTGAAGTTGACCATATCCTCAACACCTTCTTAGCCAATGGCTTCAAACCCCCAAAAAATCCAAAAAATATTAAAACCAGGTAACCCCCCCCCCTTCCTTCAAAGCAGAAATTACTCTGAATCTATCACCATTCCATATATCTAGGGCACATCCAAAAAATTAACAAAAATCCTAAGGAAATATGACCTCACAACCAGTTACAAACCACATTAAGAAATTGGCATCTGTTCCACCAAAGACCAGCCACTATCCCTAGACTGACCTGGAGTATACCAGGTTCTTTGCAGTTGAAATTGTCCTACTACAGCCAAACAGGCAGGACAGCCAATATCAGGATATCTGAAAACAAGGACTACATCCAGTTCCACCAATATAGCTCAGGACTTGCTGACTATGCTTTGGACACCCATCACAGGATACACTGGAAGAAGGCCACTTTATTACCCTGCAGCAAATACAAGTACAAAAGACTTGAATCTGCCTCAGCTCTGAAAAACTTTCCAAACCTCAATAAATTTGGGTGCATGAGATTTCCCCAAATTTGGGAAGCTTGCATTTTAAGAACATCAGCCCAACAGCCAAGACAACCTGATTCAGCCTTCTAGGGGCACCTTTAGGACAGACTTCAGTTGCCTTTCTTCAGCCTCATTTGCTTAGTGTGAGTGCCTTCGTTCTTGTTTTGTGATCTAGTTTACATTGTCATTTCCTAATAAAATTATTAGAAGCTATGTCTAACCAACGTATAAGCTTATCTAAAGGAAGGAATTTGATATGTCACTTGTGTTCTTATTTTCATTTCAGAATTGCTTATCCTTTCATCTATGTAGGATAAATTACATGTGTATTGATGGAAATCAATACACATGTACAAGTTTTTTCACTTGGCTATGCTACCAATTATATATTTGGTTTAATCCTTTATCCAAGTGTAAGCAAACAAAGTTTGCACCTGAAGTATTTCAGGACTAGAGAAACTTATGGTAAAGGGGGAGTAAGTTCTGATCACTTGCCTTAGTATCTCCCATAATGCAAAGCACATCTCCTTGCAGACATGTATACTGCTATGCAATAAGGGAAGGGCCACTACCCCCACTGATGAAACCTCAATAAAGGTCGAAACTGGTCTGGGTAGTGGTCTTTCCCTTAATGCAGTGTTTCCCAACCACTGCATTAAGGGAAATTCGATGTCGTGGATCCGCTGTAACGAATGTTAATATGTCGTGGACCCCATGTAGTGAATGTTAATTCACCATGGCCCACATAAAATCCAAAATGAAAATTTTTTATATTTTACATGAAGTAATAAATTACAATTTTACAACACTAAATGTGTCATTTATGACAGTGCACTACTGTTATAAATGGAGATATTCGGAAGAATATGAACATATCAATTAGGCCAGGTGCAAACAACATGTGTGAGCAACATGATAAGATAAAGTTTAATGAAAATAAACTATCCTGCAGACCCCAGTTTGGGAAACACTGCCTTAATGCATAGCATTATACATGTCTTCAAAAAGATGTGCTTTGCATTATGGGAGATACTAAGGCAAGTGATCAGAACTTACTCCACCTTTACCACTAGTTGCCCCAGTCCTGAAAATACTTACTTCAGGTGCAAACTTTGTTTGCTTACACTTGGATAAAGGATTAAACCAAATATATATATAATTGGTACGTGTGTATTGAATCTGGTATACATTTGGGTGGGCAAAAGGAGGGAGGAGATCCTTAGAGGAGCTGAATAGGCTTTTTAATTTTGTGGGTATTTATATGTGGCTTTGTTTTATTTTTTTTAGTGTTCTGTCTTTTAATTCTCTCTAAAGTAAGTGCTCTAACATGGTAGTTTGTCTCCATAATTCTACATGATGAATGCTGATCACTGTGAAACCATGGAAGAAAGAATATTTACAGTACAGTTTTAAACTTATTGAACTGACTACTCATTCTTCTCATGTATAATCTGAGGAACCTTTATAATGATTTTCTTTAGCCAAAAGTGAGTTAGCTAGTCTTATTCATATGAGGTGACAGGGTTTTCCTTCTAGAAACTTTTGATTTTCATCCTTCAAAACAATTAAACTGGCAGAAGGATACTCACAATTGATAGACATGCTATACTGGCCTCACAGCATTAGTTGCACCAGCCATAATCCTCATTTGTTTTCTCCTAAGGACTCCAGCCTCCAGATGTTTCCAGAGAGAGAGAGAGAGAGAGAGAGAGAGAAGCATTTGGAATAAGCATGGGTATTCTGACTTTAACCACTTAACAGCAGCAGTGCAAAAACATGTGCGCTCCCAATTACATTTCAATCATTTTTAAATCTCAAAAGATGTTTGGAAAACAAAGAATTGACACTCTCATCAACAAACAAACAAAGATTGAAGTTACCCATCATAATGAACGGGTAAAGAAAAATAGAGACATTTTAAAAAAATTAATTGATACTGTATGCTATTTGGCTAAGCAAGGGCTTCCTTTCAGAGGTCATGATGAATCTGAAGATTCAGCTAATCGAGGAAATTATATAGAATTTTTAAATGTGCCCGCGAATATGATCCTCTTTTAGACAGTCATTTAAAGGATTTGACTGTATTTCAAGGAACTTCTTCCACAGTACAAAACGATATTATTAGTGCTATATCTGATGTGATTAAAGATGCTATAAAAAAAGAAATTGCTACCGCTACATTTGTGGCCATTATTTTGGATGAAACATCTGATGTCCTGTCAAACTCGCAACTATCAACTGTTTTCCATTTTGTCCGTAATGGGCAAATACAGGAAAGGTTCATCAGATTTACAGATGTTAGTGATGATAGAATGTCTAGTGGTCTTTTTAAACATGTTGTAAACATAGTTGAGGAATGTAATATCAAGGACAAGTTAGTTGGACAAACTTATGATGGTACCTGTATAATGAGTGGCCATATTAATGGGTTACAGACAGTGGTGAGCTATGAGGGGCTCGCACGATCCCTTTGTTAAATTTTTCTCAAATTTGCAAGCCCCTTGTTCTTCTTGTTTAATAATCTTGTTGAACTAGAAAATACCACTGTGGAACATATACATGCTACTTTAAATTCATATGGATTTTCTGATAACTATATAAAAAATCATTTCATTGCATTTTGTTCTGATGGAGCTAGTGTAATGTTAGAAACTAAATCAGGTGTTGCAATCAAACTTCTACAAAAATTTCCTAACTTGTGATTTGGCATTGCGCTCATCATTTACACTTAGCAATAGACGATTCGATAAATAAACATTAAAGAAATACATCATTTTGAAATATTTATGGATAAATTATATGCTTTTTATCATCAATCACCAAAAAATCCATGAGAATTAAATACGATTGCAAAAGATCTTGGTATCGAAATTTTAAAGATCGGCCATGTGTTTGGACCATGATAGGCAGCTTGCAGTTTACAAATGGCTCTTGCTTTGTGGAGAAATTACCCAGCTTTATGCAAGCATTTTGCATCGAACGATAAATATAAGGGCTAAAATATGACTTATTATTGTTTATGTGACCATAGGTTTTTTTAATTACTATATATGTTCATATAATAACGCCTACCAGTTTTGCTAGCAACTGTCTAGCTTTCTCAAGGCTTGAATGGTAAACACCAAAAAAATATGAAAAATATAAGGGCTTTTTAAAGTGACATCTCAATTTGGAATTTTTAAAAGATCTAGCATTAATGATTGATATCCTACAAGAATTAGCATATCTGTCAGAAGCTCTACAAAGTCACAATATAAGTATTATAAGGGCTAAGTTAGGCCCTTATAATACTTATTAGAAGTACATGCAACATGTACAACAAATTTTGCGAGATGATTTGCTGCTCCATCAAACCACATGTATTCATGCCAAGCCTAAATGAATCACCTGATCAACATTATTAGTTCATTGGATTAGCCTCTCCCTACAGTTTTTAACTGAACTAGTAAATGTATTAGCGGCTGTTTATTATTGGTTAGTTATTTATAATTTGCAAACAAATCTCTCTCCTCGTAACTTTTAAATTATTTAATTATTTTAATTCATATTTCACTTGTTCATGTTTAGACTTTATAGGATCACATGCTATTCACTCTACTCAGCAAATTATAGGACAGTGCTTCCCAAACTTATGGATGTAAAGGTCCCTTTAAAAAAATTAAAATATTTTATGGCCCTCATCACCCAAGCATCGCCTGCACCTGTGTACACTAGCAATGAAACATTAATTTAAACTGCGAAAAACTTGCCCGTTTTAAATGTGCTTAAGATTTTTGCATTTGTAAGCTTTTTTGTGCTTTTTATCAATATCTTTGAAATGAAACTTATATGAATAAGCATACATTTACTAATATTCATGAAGTGCCGAAATATGCAGGAAGTAAAATTCGTGAACCAACAGCAGTGTGTGATCTTTTCCGTTAAATTATAAAAAATAACAAAAATGAAATAATAAATAATAAAAATTAAATATGCTTCTTTTAAGATAAAAAAAAAACTACTTAGTCTTAAAACATATTAAATTTGTTTTCATTATTTCATGGCCCCCAATGGGGCCGCGGCCCACAGTTTGGGAAGCACAGTTATAGGACACACATATCACAAATGTTAAGTGATGTTAATTGTTAATAATTCATTTGCTAATGAAAGTATTTCTATTCACAATTATTCTTTTCTTTCATTTCCCATTCTCACATGTCTTATAAATGATGGTTCACATATTTTCACCTTTGAGCAATTCAAATATAACAATCAAATAGAGCTTTCTCCTTCATTGTTGTTTTCTAATAAATCCTAAAGCAAACAGATTGTTCCTCCAATCTATGCAGATTTGGTTACAATTAATTAATAAATTAAAGTATTGAAAGTTACCCTGCAATTAATTGCATTGAACCAATTAGAATGAGTGCTGATGCGCTATGCAATCTTAAAACTTTTGTACATCAATAAAAATGCAATAACATGGTCAAATCCATGAATTTTGTAGTGCTCCACATGATAGCACACCCGACCGAAATGGTCACGCGACGCCACTGGTGCATATGCATGCATGTAGTTATATATATATATGTGTGTGTGTGTGTGTGTGTGTGTGTAAAGGAAGGTATGGTTATTAGAAAAAGAAAATCACAGGAAATGTAGTGATCATCACTACTACTACTACTACCTTTTGTTGTGGTTGATTAAAAAAGAAATGGATAATTCCTTATATTCACTTTTATAAGATGTTTTGTTTAAAAAAAATAAGAAAGGCTTGTCTTATATTAAAAAAAAAAAAAAAAAGTCATTGCTATGATTAACCTGCAGAGAACACGTTGCAACCAAGGCTGCAAGTCACTTGCCACTTTCTGTAAACAATATAAATGAGTGGCACAGATTTTCCGAGATGACAGGCAGATAATGATAGATGGTGTTGCGATGAAATAGGTTGTTCTCATGGTCTAGCCTATAGCTTAATGCATCATTTAAATTTTCAGAAAGTGTGTGCATGAGGAGTGTCCAGAAAGCTGAGCCTCATCACAAAATGAACTAAATGAGTTTAGCCTTGCAATATCTCTTCTGCTGCTATGAAGATGAAGGAGAAGACATGTTAAACAGGAGGATTTTTAGGGAGATGAATTGTGGGTTCACCATTACCAACTTGAATCAAAGCATGCTGTAGTGCAATGGAAACATCCCATTTTACTGGCAAGCAAGAAGATCAAGGTTCTTCTATCAGTGGGAAAGCTTATGGTTACTTTTTTGGGGTGGGGGGGGAGTGATTCTCATGAAGTACTGCTGGCTCATTTTCAGAAGTCAGGTGAAAATGTGAATGCCATATCATACTGTGAAATTTTATTAAAGCTTCAGGATACAGTTTGCCAAAAACATCCAGGCTTGCTCACAAGAGAAATATTGTTCATGTATGACAGTGACAGTGTGAGGCATCATGCGACTTAAGGTGGCAGACTTTGTACTGTTGATCAGGAGGTTGAAAATGAGGTATGGAATTGGCACCTCCATACCCCATTTTCAATGGTATGGAAAATAAAGTGATGAGACAAATGTATAAATGTTGAAGGGAATTATGTAAAGATATATTCACACACACTACATTAAAGCAACTAGTAACATACTATTGTAATCTACATGATATGTAAAATTCATTAACCTGCCTGGTCTGATCTCTTCTGGTAAAAAAAAAAATAAAATAAAATAATTTAAAAATAAATAAAAAAGTAATTTATTACATCAGCCATTGAGAAAATTCCTAAAAAAACAAAACAAAACAACTTGGCTCTCCTGTTGATCTTTCTTTATTGAAGCTGTCTGCTCTCAAACACCTGATTATCTGATGTGATCTTTATTATTTTTGTTTGTAAAAATTGTTACTGTTGTTTGGTACTCTAGGCAACCTGAGGATGGGCGTTGTTGTAAGGGTCATATATGTGTTGATCAAAACTTCAAACTTTTAAGACCATCATTCTCATTTAAATTTGGTTGTTTTATAAAGATTTCACACACTTATTTAAATTTTATTTCATATATACTTGATGTAAGAATTTTGTGTGTGTGTGTGTGTGTGTGTTTTCTTATCCTAAATGTCTCTAGAGCAGGGGATCATCAACCTGTGATCCATGGGTTTTCTTCACTCAGTGACTCAGAAAAACATTTAGCATCATCTTCTGAAAGTTTGTATTTGAAGATTAATAATGTAAATTTTAAAAATAAAATAGCAAATAAGTTAATTCCTTTTTGTGTTTTTACTTATATTCAATGTAGTTACATTTTGCTCTTGCATTATTAACTCTGCTTATCATCTAATGGGGCAATTTATTTACTCTCCTTGTCATCGCATGCGCATTCTTCCAGTAGTGCATGTGTCATCGTATAACTATGTCTGTTATGCCGATAGTAAGTCAAACCATTACTGCTGTTAGTAATTTTAAATTTGCATTGAATTTATAAGGTATTATTAAGCGAGACTCCAGGGAGTCAGGGACTCATTGAGGGAGGCCACATACTACATGCACTAGCTATTATAATTATTCTTGAATTCATTCACACTACTTGCACACACAATATTCAACAGCAATTCATTCCAATAATGCACCATTCTATAAGAGAAAAATCTAGCCCTCACATCTCCCTTCTTGACAGCATTCATGCTCAACTTCCAAGAATGCCATCTTGTCCTTTCCCCACCCTCCATAAATTGAAAAATTCCATCATATGAAATCCTGTATGACCCTTTCAAAAGTTTGTAAGTCTCAATCATATCACCCCTCTTTCTCCTATTTGCTAGTGTCTACAAACACTAGCAAGCACAGTCTACAAATTCTTAATCTTTCTTGATAATCAGTATTCCACATTCTTGATATCATTTTTAACACTCTCCTTTGCACTCTCACTATATCAGAATCACAAAGGAAACCATGAGACCAGACCAGTGCACAATAGTCCAAGTGAGGTCTTGTAAAGGGGACAAAAATGACATCCTTATCTTTACATGTTCGTTTCGCAATTATTTTTGATTTCTATTTGCAATCTTTGGTACATGTCCCCTGAATTTCAACTTCCTATCTACTAACACTCCAAGATCCCTAACCTCATCAGTTTCTTCTAGCATATATTCCCACCAATGCATAATCTCCAGTATAATACACCATTGGATATCTAATCATGCCAAAGTGAATGACTTTACATTTACTGACATTGAACAGACATCCATTTTCCCATCCCCACAATTCTAGTCTATTCAGAACAATTCTGCAAGTATTGCATATCGGCAGCATTCCTGATTACCGTAACTATTTTTGCATCATCAGAAATTAGCTGTATGTCATTTGTCAAATCCTTCCCAATATCATTAATGTATAGTTTGAATAACAGTGGATCAAGCACTGATTCTTGTGGTACACCACTGGTCACTTTAAATCTTGCAGACTCACATCCCCCATATACCACTTTTTTGATATCTGTCAGTCAGCCATCTTCTTATTCACACTAACATTCTTTAATCCAAACCCATATTCTCCAATTTATGCAACGGTCTACCATGCTGCATTCTGCCAAAAGCCTTACTGCTAGTTCAATAGTAACAAGGATCAAAATGTGAGCAAGTTGCAATAACATGACCTTCCCTTAGTAAACCCATGTTGCTCATTGCAGAGTAGCAATTCACTGTCAACCCATTTCTGAATGCTAGCTCTAACCAATTTTTCCAAATTCTTCACCACCACTCCTACGATAGCAATTGGTTGATACACCGGTCTTTGCACCATCCTTATGCAATGGAATTACAATACATTCTTTCCATTGGTGCAGAATCTTCCCTGTTCTGAAACTCATATTTAAACAGCCTGGTCAAAGAAGAATAGCCAATTCAGTTGAACACTTTTTTAGCACACGTGCTGATATCCCATCTGAATTTTACATATTATGTAGATTACAATAGTATGTTACTAGTTGCTTTAATGTAGTGTGTGTGAATATATCTTTACATAATTCCCTTCAACATTTATACATTTTTAATGTATAAATGTTGAAGGGAATACATTCTTTCCATTGGTGCAGAATCTTCCCTGTTCTGAAACTCATATTTAAACAGCCTGGTCAAAGAAGAATAGCCAATTCAGTTGAACACTTTTTTAGCACACGTGCTGATATCCCATCTGAATTTTACATATTATGTAGATTACAATAGTATGTTACTAGTTGCTTTAATGTAGTGTGTGTGAATATATCTTTACATAATTCCCTTCAACATTTATACATTTGTCTCATCACTTTATTAGTATTTACCATACCATTGAAAATGGGGTACGGAGGTGCCAATTCCATACCTCATTTTCAACCTCCTGATCTACTAAAATCAATTAAAAACAGAATTATATTAAATATTTCTAAAGTCTTCTCATATTGAGATTTTCCTCTGGGCTTGTTCTGGTTGCTATTAGGATTGCAGATGGGTCCTCCACATTTTTGGAATGATTAATCTGTCATTTTTGTTCAAATATGACAATTTATGACTATTTTGGTTTGGATATTGTTTTAGTATTTCACAGGCTTCTTTGAATTTTCTCTCAAACCAGGTTTTGGTGCAGTGTAGGGACTTGGTGCCTTTTCAATCAATTCTATGGTATGTTTGGAGTGGATGGTTTGATAGGCCTGTTTTACCTTAATGGAGGTATTTAATGTGTTGTTTGTGTTTGTCTTTTCTGATTAGTATCTTGTGTCTTGTTTCCCCTATGTAGGGTGGGTTACTTGTACATTGGATTTTGTAAACTCCTGGGTGGGCCAGGTATGGAAGAGGATCTTTGGAAGAACTGAGTAAATTTTTTAATTTTGTCAGGGGTTTGAAGGTAGTCTTGATGTTGTATTGTAAAAATAAACAGTGTCCTGTCTATTTTTTCTGAAATGTCTCTAACATAGGGTATGGCTATGGCATTCATTGTAATCTTTTTTGTTTTTAGTGGTATTTTTATGGAGGATCTTGTGAACTGTTTTTTTATTGTAGCCATTTTTTACAAATGTATGGTTAATGATTTTGAATTCTTGGTTTAGAGCTTGTTCATTCGAGTGTGTAGGTTTCTATGTCTACCGCAAACCTACACAAACCCGTGTGTGTAAGTTTGCAGTAGAAGAGAGACAACCTGAGGGAAGACGTATGACGAGTATGTCTAGAAAAGGAAGAGAGTTATTGTTTTCAATTTCAATGGTGAATTGGATATATTTGTGTTGTTCATTCGGGTGGCTAAGGAATGTATTTAATGTTTCATGGCTGTGGGGGCCAAACGGCGAAATTATCATCAACATATCTGAGCCAGACTTTGGGCTTTAAGCTGGCCGAATCAAGAGCTCGTTACTCGGTCTTCCATGTAAAAGTTAGCTATTGTGGGGTGGTGGTGGGGGGGTGAGCCCATGGCTGTAATTTCTTTTTGTAGGTAAAAATTGTTTTGCCACACGAAATACCCAGAACGGAGTAGGAGAATAATAGTATCACTGATACTATTATTCTCCTACAGAACATATTTCCGCCTGACATCACGGCCCTCTTTGTCCACGTACTCCGTGGGCAAAGAGGGCCATGGAAAACCTTTTACAAATCGCTATTTTCTGAAAAAAATTTTTTATTGACTGTGCTGAGGAACTTTTTAAAGATTTTAAGAATCAAAATGATATAATTAAAAGAATTAAAGAATGCCTTTATCAGCTCATACTGTCCGATGCAGAGTTGCTATGTTAAAAAATATTGATGAACAAATGATCTGTTGTCATATGACGATTTTAGTATTTCTCTTCATGAAAGTTCTGATATTATTAATAATCAAAAAAATATTGAAGAACAAATGAAAAATTATCTATTGTCATGTGATGGTTTTAGTATTATTGTTCACAAAAGTACTTCATAATATTGCTTGGTTGGCAATAGTAGCTCATTATCGGCAAATTAAATCGCAACAAATCAAAGAAGAACTATGCACTCCAATGTTTGATACTACTGAAGGATCTGATGTTTTTCAAAAATTTATGGATTTCACAGATTTTGGTGAAGGAAGAGATTAAAGAAACTGTCTGTAACAACTGATAGTGTCCAGCAATGTGTGGCAAAAATATTGGATTTATAAAACTTTTAGAAAATTTAAAAAAACTTTAATTAAAAATTTAAAAAACTTCCCTACTGAGTGTTCCTGGTAAGATCTATGCCAGTATACTTGAGAAACGGTTGAGAAGAATTGTGGAAGAAAAGCTTGGTGAAGAACAAGCTGGATTCAGGCCAAATAGAGGCTGTCAGGATCAGATCTTCACTTTACGACAAATAGTCGAGAAAGCATGGGAATATAACAAAGATCTGTATTTAAGTTTTGTCGATTTGGAAAAGGCATATGACAAGGTGCCAAGAGAGAAGCTATTCAATACGCTGCAGTTATATGGTGTCAATGGGGCATTATATCAAGCAATACTTAGTCTTTATTTGAGTTGTAAGTCAGCAGTTAGAATTGAAGGAAGTACAGGAAGATGGTTTAATGTTAAATCTGGTGTGAGACAAGGATGTACATTATACCCTCTATTATTCATTATCTATATGGATCACATTATGAAGGAAAGTGGTATTAAACCTGATATCAAAATTGGAGATGTTAATGTCAGCTCTTTGCTTTATGCAGATGATGTTATACTTCTAAATAAATCCACTACAAGTCTGCAAGATTCTCTGACTAAATTGAATAGCTGTTGTAATAGATATGGTATGTAGGTCAGCAATAAAAAGACAAAGACAATAAAAATAGGCAGAATCATTGAAAATGTCAACTGTGTTGTGAATGGAGAACCTGTGGAACAAGTAAAACATTTCAGCTACTTAGGCACAATTTTTACTGAAGATGGTAAATTAAATTTAGAAATAGACAACAGAATCAGCAAAGCTGGTATGGTGGGAAGTCAATTGAATAAATTCATATGGAATAAGAGAGAAATTAGTCGGAACACTAAATTAGCTGTATACAAGACAGTGTTCAAACCAGTTTTAACTTATGGATCTGAGAGCTGGGTCAGAAGTAAAACACTTGACCAAAGACTAGAGACTGCAGATATGAGAGTACTGAGAAAGATTAGAGGCGTGAACAGATGGCATCAATGGCAATATCATATTAAAAATGAGGATATTAGGAAAGAACTTGACATTGTCAGCATCCAGGAATGTGTTAGCAGAGCTAATCTCAGGTGGTATGGTCACTTAAATAGAATGGGAGAGGAAAGATTAGCAAAACAAGTGTTCTCTGCCAGGTTAGCAGGAAAACGACCCAGAGGAAGACCAAGATATAGGTGGATTGATACGGTACAAAGTGCCTTAGACGATAGAAATATAAGATCTGATAATGTTGGAGTCTTGACAAGTAACAGACTGATTTGGAGGAAAATTGTAGATAGGAAGTTAGTAATGATGTAATTTTTTCATGTAGTACTGTCATATCCTGTACATCCCTTGAGGGTACATAGCAGGAATTTGATGATGATGATGATTAGAATATTTAATTTGCGAAGTCTGCATGCTGAAGCATCTGCAAAACAATTAAATGAAGTTATGAATATTGTGATAAAAATAATAAATTTAATCAAGGCACATTCATCTCTCGGTCATAGATAATTCAAATTCTCATTGGAAGATATGAATTCAGAATATGCTGATCTATTGTCACATTCAGAAGTTTCATAATTAAGCTGAGGCAAAATTTTATGTTGATTTATAATCTCTATCAATGAAATTAAAATATTTTTAAATGAATTAAGTGAAAATTTTCTGAAATTGATAATCATGTTTGGTTAATAAAACTTGTGCTATTAACTGATGTAATGAATTATTTCAGTGATTTGAATCTTTGTCCACAGGGTAAAAATCTTACTATCTTATATATGTACCAAGAATGGAAAGTTTTGTGAACAAACCCATTTTATTTAATGACATTAAGACATTGCATACGTGTGTAGAGGCTTAAGTGCTGTCAGGACATCATGTTGGAGGCTTAATGGATTTTTTACAACACTCAAAAAGAATTAAAATAGAATTTAATACTTCCTATAATTCGTCCTAGTCACTAGGACATCTACGGGGATTACAAAAACAATTAATGTAACATGTACACAAATAACAAACAATACTAAGCCCAACCACGTGGGTGACGCTAAAGTCCTATCTAGGTAGAGCGCCCTCTAAGGGCAGTAGTAGGTGGCCTGGAATGTAAGGTGGGAACTCTGGTGATGAGTGTTTCCCAAATCTTCGGAAGCTTAATGCAACCGTATTTATTGAGATTTGGTTGGTTTTTGAGAGCTGCTGCTGCTTCTAAGAAAAGTCTCTTTTGAATTTGCTGTGGTGGAGCATGGTGGTTTTCTTCCATGATACCCTGTGGGTGGTGTCCAAAACATGGTCAGCCAAGCCTTGAATGGCCATAGTTGTGTTTGAAGATGTACGACTTGTGTTCCTCTAGACGGATGGATGCTGATCTGCCTGTCTGTCCAAAGCACGCCAGCTTACAGGAACAGGGTACTTTGTAAACTCCAGGCAGAGAGAGAGAGAGAGAGGAGGGAGCTGATCTTTCGTAGAACGGATAAGGGTAGCAAGTTTGCGGTGGGGCTTATATGCTGTGTGTAGGTTGTACTTTTTTAGTATCTTGGCTATTTTTTCGGATGTGCCACGGATGTAGGGGTATGGTGATGGCATTTTTAAAATCTTGTTGACGAGAAGGACGGGGAATGGGGGAGGAGTTGATTATTTTTTTGATACTGTGATTGCTGTTAGCCATTGGAGAGGAAAGTGCTGTAAATAAAAATAAAAAAGAGGAAAGTGCTGAAACTCTCCCGCCACCTTAACCACATACACAGCACTTTCCTCTCCAATGGCTACAGCGATCACAGTATCAAAAAAATAATCAACTCCTCCCCCATTCCCCGTCCTTCTCGTCAACAAGATTTTAAAAATGCCATCACCATACCCTACATCTGTGGCACATCCGAAAAAATAGCCAAGATACTAAAAAAGTACAACCTACACACACAGCATATAAGCCCCACCGCAAACTTGTCCTTATCCGTTCTACGAAAGATCAGCTCCCTCCTCTCTCTCTCTCTCTGCCTTTAGTTTACAAAGTACCCTGTTCCTATAAGCTGGCATACTTTGGACAGACAGGCAGATCAGCATCCATCTGTCTAGAGGAACACAAGTCGTACATCTTCAAACACAACTATGGCCATTCAAGGCTTGGCTGACCATGTTTTGGACACCACCCACAGGGTATCATGGAAGAAAACCACCATGCTCCATCACAGCAAATTCAAAAGAGACTTTTCTTAGAAGCAGCAGCAGCTCTCAAAAACCAACCAAATCTCAATAAATACGGTTGCATTATGCTTCCGAAGATTTGGGAAACACTCATCACCAGAGTTCCCACCTTACATTCCAGGCCACCTACTACTGCCCTTAGAGGGCGCTCTACCTAGATAGGACTTTAGTGTCACCCACGTGGTTGGGCTTAGTATTGTTTGTTATTTGTGTATATGTTACATTAATTGTTTTTGTAATCCCCGTAGATGTCCTAGTGACTAGGACGAAATATAGGAAGTATTAAATTCTATTTTAATTCTTTTTGAGTGTTGTAAAAAAATCCATTAAGCCTCCAACATGATTAAGACATTGCAGTTTAAATATTTTTCCACAGTTAAAAAATTTTATGAACAGTGGTCAAGAGCTAATTGAAAATTTAAATATACGATTTTTAAATGATTACACTGAAAATATAAAATTGGAATTTGAAAATGATTTTGAAATTTTGACTATGCATGGTGCTATATTTGGTTTCTTAATTAATTCAGAAGACTTTGATGAAACTAAAGTTGCACACATGTTATGTTATTTTGAATTTTTAGGAATTGATAATTTAGATATAGATTTGCTTGAATTGAAAAGTTCAATCATATGGACTAATAAATTTAAAGAAATGCACAAAGAGCTAGAGAAAGATACCACAAATCAAAATAAGATTATAACAGAATGTTAGCCATCAATTCCTTTAACATTTATTATTATTATTATTAAGAAAGACTTCCAGGGAGTCAGGCGCTCATCTAGAGAGGCCATACTATTTGCACCAGCTGTCATATCTTTTCTTGAATTCATTCACGTTACTTGCACACACAACATCCAATGGCAATCCATTTCAATAATGCACTACTCTATGGGAGAAAAATCTAACCCTCACCGCCGTCTTGACAGCATGCACTCAACTTCCAAGAATGCCCTCGAGTTCTTTCCCCACCCTCCACAAAATGAAAAATTGCATGTGCTGAAATTCCGTGCATCCCTTTCAGAAATTTCTAAACCTCAATCACATCACCCCTCTTTCTCCTGTTTGATAATGTCTGCAACCTACAAATTCTCGATCTTCTTCATAATCTGTATTCACAATTCTAATGTCATTTTTGATATTCTCCTTTTCTCCAGCGGAAACCATTCAAGTATAATCTCACAAATATAATACAACATTAGATATCTAATCACACCAAAGTGCAATACTTTACATTTATTAACATTTAAATGACAGCCATTTTCACATGCCCACAGTTCCAGCCTATTCAAATCATTCTGCAAGTACTGCATATCTGCAGCACTCCTGATTACCTTACCTATCTTTGCATCATCTACAAATACAGCTGTATGTCACATGTTAAATCCTTCCCAATGTCATTAATGTACAGATTAAATAACAATTGACCAAGAACTGAACTTGAAGCACACCACTGGTTACCTTGAATCTGCAGATTCACCCCCTCCCCAATATACCACTGTTTGATATGTGCCAGTCAGCCATACTCTTATTCACGCCAATAGTCATCATCATCATCATTATCAAATTCCTGACATGTACCCTTAAGGGGTGTACAGGATATGATAGTACTACTTGAAAAATTTACATCATTACTAACTTCCTATCTACAATTTTCCTCCAAATCAGTCTGTTACTTGTCAAGACTCCAATATTATCAGATCTTATATTTCTATCATCTAAGGCATATTGTACTGGCAGAGAACACTTGTTTTGCTAATTTTTCCTTGCCCATTCTGTTTAAGTGACCATACCACCTGAGATTAGCTCTGCTAATGCATTCCTGGATGCCGACAATGTCAAGTTCTTTCCTAATATCCTCGTTTTTAATATGATATTGCCATTGATGCCATCTGTTCATGCCTCTAATCTTTCTCAGGACTCTCATATCTGCGGTCTCCAGTCTTTGGTCAAGTGTTTTACTTCTGACCCAGCTCTCAGATCCATAAGTTAAAACTGGTTTCAACACTGTCTTGTATACAGCTAATTTAGTGTTCCGACTAATTTCTCTCTTATTCCATATGAATTTATTCAGTTGACTTCGTACCATACCAGCTTTGTTGATTCTGTTGTCTATTTCCATATTGAATTTACCATCTTCACTAAAAATTGTGCCTAAGTAGCTGAAATGTTTTACTTGTTCCACAGGTTTCCCATTCACAACACAGTTGATATTTTCAACAATTCTACCTATTTTCATTGTCTTTGTCTTTTTAATGCTCACCTTCATACCATATCTATTACAACAGTTATTCAATTTAGTTAGGGAATCTTGCAGACTTGTAGCGGATTTATTTAGAAGTATAACATCCTGCATAAAGCAAAGAGCTGACATTAACATCTCCAATTTTGATATAATTTTTAATAGCACTTTCCTTCATAATGTGATCCATATAGATAATGAATAACAGAGAGGATAATGTACATCCTTATCTCACACCAGATTTAACATTAAACCATCTTCCTGTACTTCCTTCAATTCTAACTGCCGACTTACAACTCAAATACAGACTAAGTATTGCTTGATGTAATGCCCCATTGACACCATATAACTGTAGCATATTGAATAGCTTCTCTCTTAGCACCTTGTCATATGCCTTTTCCAGATCAACAAAACTTAAATACAGATCTTTGTTATATTCCCATGCTTTCTCAACTATTTGTCATAGTGTGAAGATCTGATCCTGACAGCGTCTATTTGGCCTGAATCCAGCTTGTTCTTCACCAAACTTTTTTTCCACAATTCTTCTCAACCGTTTCTCAAGTACACTTGTATAGACCTTGCCAGGAACACTCAGTAGGGAAATACCTCTGTAATTTCTCACATTCAGTTTTATTTCCCTTTTTATATATGGGTACTATTAGAGCTCTACTTCAATCATCATGAATTCGTCCCTCTGACTAGGCTTTCTGAACTATGCAGTGCAGCTACTGTAAGACTTTTATACCACCATATTTCAGCATTTCTGGTCGAATATCATCTACTACTCCTACTGCCTTTCCACATTTCAAGCCTTTGATGGCTTTTTCTACTTCAAGTATGGATATCGATTCCTGACTGTATGCGTGTTGAATGTTTTTTACCACTGTGCTATCAACTGCTTGTTTCATTTAGCAATTTTTCGAAGTAATTACTCCATACTTCAAGGATATCTTTTTCCCCTGTTTTCATGTAATGTTTATCATCTCTAACTCCTTTTACAGCACTCTTTCCTGCATTTCTAAGCTTCTTCAACAACCTCCAGAATATCTTACCACCTTCTTGATATTTATTTTCTATATTCTTGCCAAAGTCCTTCCATGACTTTTGTTTAGCTAGTTTTACACAGTGTTTAGCTTTCTTACATTTGTCTCTGTATTCTCTAAGAGCACAAGCTGACTTATTTGCCAGGAACTTTTGATATGCTTTCTTCTTTTCCTTTACTGCCTCTTTAACTTCCTGTGTCTACCACGGAGTTCTAATTTTTCTATCCTTGCAGACAACCTCACCACATTCCTCTCTGGCTGAATCAATCAGGGTTTTCTCTCAATAGTTTGTAATCCAATCCTATATTCTCCAATTTATGCAACAGTATTTCATGCTGTATTCTATCAAAAGCCTTAGCAAAATCTAAAAGTATCATGTTGTATTCATTTTCCTTATCTAACTTGGTGATAACATTATTATTGAATGTGAGCAGGTTGCCAAAATATGACCTTCCCTTAATAAATCCATGCTGTTGATTGCAAAGTAGAGATTCGCTGTCAGTCCCTTTCCAGATGCATGCCCTGACCAATTTTTCAAAATCTTTACCGCCATTCCTGAGATACTGATTGATTGCTAGTTGGATACATCTGTCTCTTTGCATCATCCTTGTGCTATGTGATTACCATACATTCTTTTCATTTCTGTGAAATCTTCCCTGTTGTAAAACTCATATTATATAGCCTAGTCAAAGGAATAGCCAGTTCAGCTGAAGACTCTTTTACCATCCATGCTGATATCTCATCAGTTCATATTGCAGAATTCCTATTCATTTTGTGCAACAGCTCTAGTACTTCTCATACAGTAAAGAAGTAATGGTGAGTTCAATATTGCATATACCAAGTTAATGGCTTTTAGCGAAATTGCTGCTCATCATATATCTACTTGCTTGAACATCACATCTGCATCAGTCACCTGCATATCCTCTGCATTCAATAGAGTTATTTTTTCAAATTCTTTCTTTCTTTTACTTGCAGCATAATGATAGAATTCTTTTGGGTTGTTTTTAACTTGCAGTGCCAGTTTCTTTTCAATTTTTCTTTTCTTTTCAAAATTTATAACAACGTAAAAAGTCACAGTAGCTATTCTATCTGTATTTAGTTTGTCATATATATTTATATATGTGTGTGTGTGTGTGTGTGTGTGTGTGTGTGTGTGTGTGTGTGTGTGTGTGTGTGTGTGTGTGTGTGTGTGTGAACAAATATTTTCTCAGATGAATTACATTCATCTGAGAAAATATCATCCACTAAGAAGCAAGTTACGTGTGACAGTTCTGAGTCTTGTCTGTGTAAAAGTTTCCAATTATGAAAACCAAATTTAGATATCTTGTGTAAAGATAAGCAAAACCAAGGAATTCAATTGAAATCGTTTGAAAAATATTATTTTTCTATTGTTTGATTTTGTATATACAATTTTTTATAATTGTTTATGTATATTTATCATTATGTATTATGTTTGCGTTATTGATATACTTTTTTGATAATTTATATATAAATTTATGATTTAAATATGCTTATTTGTGTTTCCAATTTCGAAATATTATTTCACATATTTTTGTACTATTTTTTCATATTCATTTATATGAAGAATAAAGATTTATTTTCTGTAATGCTTATACTTCGTTTATAAACGTTACCCCCCCCAGTGACCCACAGCCAAAAATGTTCCCAACTCCTGCTCTAGATCATGATCAGAAAGGCCACATGGTGCATTATGTGAATCTGTTTTTTCTGCTCTTTTCTAAAAGATTTCACTTATGTACAGAACATTACACATGTACATTTAATATGGCATGCTCTGAATGTTTTTTGAGGGATTTTTTTGAAATGTTTTAATTTTATAGGAGGTTTTAAAGGTAGTTTTGATGCTTTTCTCCCCTTAAATTTTTACCTCTATTTTTTAGATTGTTAAGACATCTAATCATTATTGTTGTTTTGGTTTAACTTTTTTTGTTCTTCATGTTATCAATTTTCTTTTAATAAAAAGAAAATTGATCTATTTTTTAAAAATATGGATCTAATCCATTGAAGTTCACCTCATAGCCTTAGTTGTTTTAGATGTAATTGTAATCAAAAAGCATAAAAATTTGATCATATATTTTTGATCTATAAGTTAATTGGTTTGAGTACTATCTCTTGTATGCTGCTACTTTAGTATTTTTGGCTAATTTTTCTTATTCTATATAAATTTATTTCAATGGCTTCTCACCATATCAGCTATGCCTATTCTGTTATCTATTTTCATATTTAATTTGTCATTAAAAAGTGTGCCTAAACAACTGAAGTGTTTTTCATTTGTTCTGTAAGTTTTCTGTGTTCCTGCTTCCATATATTTGTCTTTTTATTCTGATTTTCATATTATATTCTGGCAGTCATTGAATTCATTTTGTCCTGAAGACTTGGAGCAGATTTATTTAAGAGAATAATATCTGCATAGAGTTGTTGGATATCTCTTGTTTTGATATCAGTTTTAATGCTGCTTTCCTTCATAATGATCCGTATAGATGATAAGTGATAGTAGGGATACACTGTCATGCTTTACACTTGATTTTAAGTCAAACAATCCTTGAGTTACATTACATCAAACATCCTTCAATTCTGCTAATTATACCTTAAATATAATAGCCTATATATATTGTTTCATATGAGGTCTCATTTACACCATATGATGTAGCATTTTTATTATTATTATTATTACACCCTCCATGGAGTCGACAGACTCATTATGAGAGGTTAATTCAACTGACAACATATTTATCATATAGAATCTTAAAGTCCTTAATGCTCCTAGCATTAAGGACTTTAAGATTCCATTCACTGACAATTCGTCATGTAAAAAATCTACTCCCTTCCTCCCCTCCCCCCCATTCACAATACTTTTACATAACTTCCAGGAATGACTTCTGGTTCTTCACCTTTACTCTTTTTTTATAATCCCCTCTGAATTAATCTGATAAAATACTCTCACTAACTTAAATGTCTCTATCGTATTACCTCTATTCCTCCTATCCACCAAACTCTGCAATCCATATTTTTTCAACCTCTCTCTCCATAGCCAGCATTCCAAACTCCTGATATTGTCTTAGTCACTGATCTCTGGACCCTCTCCAATGTCTCCACATCACATTGAAAACCAGGTGACCAGATCTGAGCACAATGGTTCAAGTGGTCTGACCAGTGCCTTATACAGTGGCACAACCACTTCCTTATCCTTACATGTTAGAGTACTTCTTATCATAGCAGCACTATGATGTGCAGCCTTTGCAACACTAGCAATATGTCCTCTAAACTTCATTCTACTGTCAACCATCACTCCCAGATCTCTAATGTCATCCACTTCGTGTACGGCACCATCGATATAGTACACAGCCTTATATTTTTGCACTCCAAAATAAAGCACCTTGCACTTATTGCTATTAAAACTACAAACCCCACTCTTTTGTCCAAGTAAAAAAAAAAGTCTATTCAAATCTTCCTGAAGGGATTCAGCATCAGCAGTGGTACCTATAATTCTTCCCAACTTTGCATCATCAGCAAATAACTGAAGATCTCCAGTCAGTCCACATGATATATCGTTTACAAACAAATTAAACAGCAGGGGGCCTATGAACAGAACCCTGGGGCATGCCACTGGTCACTCTTCTTTTTTTTTTGAGACGCTGCTCCATCATACACAACTTGCTGGTATCGTTCAGAGAGCCAATCTCTGATCCATCTAACCAACATACTGTCTATTCTCATCCTCTGCAGCTTGTACACCAATTTATCATGTGGTAATCTATTAAACGTTTTGCAAAGTCTAAGAAGATCACTGTATATGATTCTCTCCTATCTAACACACTCGTCACCTTATCATAAAATACAAGTAAATTACTGAAACAGGACCTACACTTTACAAATCCATGCTGATCTTCATAAAGAATGCCATGTCCATCAACCCAATTCTGTATTCTATTCTTTACCAATATTTCCAACACCTTGACCACAACTGCAGTTATACAGATTGGCCTATAGTTAGAGACTTCTGTCTTAGAACCATGCTTGTGGAGTGGTACTATTTTGCCCTCTTTCTACTCCTTAGGAACCTTAGCCACTGCAGGACTTTCATTAAATAACCAGGTCAAGGAGGCATAACCAACTGTGGTGCACATTCTTTAAGCATACGTGGTGATTATGTCATCCATTCTCACAGCCTTATTCACATCTTACCCAATTAACATCTGATACACCTCTGTTTCTTTCACTTCCAATTCTCCTAATACTTGCCTCTCTTCTATATATTGTACCAGATCATTTATACCAGTATGATATATGCTGATAAAGTGCTTGTTCAATAATTTCACTATATCCTTTGCAGCTGTTAGTCTGCTGCCATGACTATCCACCAGTGTTAATCTGCCATAATTATTCTTCTTGCTTGCCATGTAACGGAAAAATTCCCTTGAGTTAACCTTGGCCTGACCAGCCAGTCTCCTCTCATACTGCACCTTTTCTTTCTTTACCATGCTCATCACCTTTCTAGCCTGCATTTTATACTCTTCATGGATCTGATCACCAGCAACTGCCTTGTACCTCCTACCTCCTTCATAACTTTTTCTTTCCAGTACAGCTTGCTTGATTTTGCTGTTCATCCATTTCACTCCCACTCTATTTACTTACTTGACCTTCAGCATGCAGCCATACATTGCTTTTGTCAGATACTGCCTTATGAGTTTCCATGCATTGTTAACATTCTTTCTGCTCAGCTCGTCTACCCAATGTACTGATGCTAACTGGCTACAGAGTTTCCTGTAATCACCGCTTTATACTTCCACATGCATCCATTTTTGACAATGAGGCGTTTACACTGGCAGCAGTGTAAACACCTCATTAACAACTACATCTTGTGAAGTTATCACCAAATCCAAAACATTAAAGCTTCTAGTTGCTTCAGTCATGTGCTGCTTAAGATATTTATCTCTCAGAAATTCCACAAACTTTCTCTCCTTGTTCCCATACACTATCTTCTCCCTCAGTCTATATTCCTGTAATTAAAGTCTCCCATCAGGATTATCTTCTTTTTACATGCCCGACTAATTTGCCTAAACATTTTACAATCAGTATTCTCTGCATTCCCAGGCCTATTAACAGCATCCTATCAGATATACTAACCTGTTTATTTCAACGTCGTACCACACAGATTGAAAATCTGTGCATGTACCATCAACTTCCACTCTTTGCAGACACAATTCCTCTGCAATCATTAACAGCGCTCCCCCTCCTCCTTTCACATCTCTATCCTTCCGGAAAATTATGTATATCCTTCTAATTCTATTCCCGACATCATATCTTCCTCAGACAACCAAGCTTCGCTTATTTCAATTACTTTTGGGCATACCGTCTCAACCAATGCTACAAACTCAGCTCTTTTGTTTCGAATACCCCTTACATTTGTATATAAACATGACAATCGCTGTGTGTTTGAGGCCATCCTACCAGCACCAACATTCTCTATTCTGGCTGCTATACTCTTCGGTTTGACCACTCTTGTTTCCTTGATCTTGACTGTGATTTCCATTCTTGCCTGTCTCATCCTCAGCTTTATGCATTCCATCACCTTGTGCTGCTGCAACTTCATCTTCATCCTCATATCCATCTTCCTCCTGCTGTACAATGTTGATTTGTGCTATCCTGTTTCACAGGTAGACTGATCATTTGCTCCATTAACTTCTTGAATCTGTGCCTTCTCAGAAAACAATAGCCTTTCTTAATGCCGAATATCAAACCCATTCAAATGTAATCTGTCAGCTTTATACCATTTGAACTTCCCTTCAAATTTACTTCACAGATTTACAAATTGTGAACTCCCTTTGCCTCACACAACTCAGCCATCTTACTATTCATTATCTCTACTCTCCTCAGTTCACTGCTATCATATCTGGGCAATATGCCTACAACTTTCCCAACAACACTATTCTTCTTTACCTGCTGCAACAACTTCAAGTTTCTATCAACATTCTTTTTCTCCCCAACTAAGTCATTTGTGCCCACGACTACTACTAATTTTAACACCTAGTATTTCCTTTTCTGCAACGCATCCATTATTTGCTTTATTGTTCCACCGGGAAAGCATGTTTTTTGCACTTTGTTAGTAATCACACCTCTAATGATCAAGTCCCCCATACACTGATATACGACTATCCTTTGATTCTTTCTTTATTAAATTAACTTTCCCCTTCTCCTTATGATCAGCCAATCTCTCCTTTAGCTGTTTAATATCCTCTTCCAGATATTTCATTTCGCTTTTCATTTTCATTAACTCCTAACTAGAAATTCTTATTAAATAGTTTTAATGGAACATGTGCACCAGACATATTAAGATAATTTTCATGGCTTACACATGTAAAAAAAAATTACATAAAATTTTATTCAAAATTTTATATAATTTTGAATTATATAAAAATACAAGAATAAATATATTTCGTCCACTGTTACATGGGAATCATCAGGGTGACAAACAGTTAACTTCATTCAAACATAAATCACAATAATGAGTCACAAATCATGTGTATATTAGCTCATGTCTCAGTTACCACTGAAGTATACGATAATAACACTATTAGAGTTCAAAGGAACAATTATAGAAACCTGCATAGCTAAAAAAAATTTTAAATAATTATTATTTAAAAAAACTTATGAACAATTAATGACGATCGCTTCCCAAAACTTGGATATCGGCATGCAGTCTGATCAGCTTCAGATTTGGATGATTTCTTAGCGTTTCACATGTTTCAAAGAAAAGACAATTGAATTTGAACTTACTGGGATGTAGAAGCTTGGTCTGGTTCCAAAGAACTCTGTGCCTTGTGTCAACACTTTGTGTCATATTGCCTTGCCTTAATAATTACATATTGAAATCCAATTTGTATGTGAATTCTGTGACACTGAAACTAACAGAAATAACCTTCAGAACATGTAATGCATTATTGCATACATATGCTCTAAATGCTTAAGCAGTAAGTGTGGTTAACCACGCTACCAGCCAGGACGTATATATACGTCCAAGTTTCCATGGATGCAAAGTGCATATTAAAATTGTAATACCATTGATATTACATTGAAATATATGATGGATACAAAGCGTATGCAGATGCATATTTGATCCATAATGGCCGGTAATGTGGTTAATGGATGAGGAGGGTTAAATCTGACTTATGTAAAATTTGAGTTACCTAAAGTTTGTGGCACGTAACTTTAAATTTAATATCATCTTTATCATTTTTGTTTTCTTTTATGGTAGCTTTTTCAATAATCTCCTGAATATTTTGATGTCTTGCACCATTTGGAAGATATCATTACCAATGATATCATAAAACATTAACTTTTATTTCTTATGTATGTTTTCTGCATTTCCCATGAGTCTTTTAATTTGATCCTTGGCTTTAAACTTCAGTGAAAAAAGTCACATAAATTACATGTAATGTGAAAAAACATTGAGGATTCCATTTGAATACTATCAGTAGAGATGAGACATCCCCCCCCCCCATTCCAATAAGTATACCTCCCACCAATAGAAAGAATTTACTGAAAAGCATAAAAATAATCAAAATAATAAATCAAAATTTACCTGCCTAGTTAGTCGAGTATATATAGTTGACGCCATAGTAACTCTCTGACCGACAGGTTGTGGGCATGGATGATTGTAAAAGCCTGCTCTGGATGAGCTTGTATACCTCCTTGGGAAGGCCTGCCTTTTTTTTAACTGTTCATATCTTACCAGTGCATCATGTTTGAATGCAGCCAATTAATTTTTGATATGAAAACTGTTCATATTATTTTTGTACATGTTTCATTAATTAAAGTGAATTCTGTTTATAGAGTTACCTTTCTATATATATTTAGCCTGATGGCCTCTTGTCCTAAGATGGTTACATAAAAATCTCCATTAAAAATTATTTAAAACAAGATTTATATGTATCAAAGGAAGTTTAATTTTGTAGCCATAAGCAAAATTTAAGTTAATATTTTCAAAAGGCTATATCAGAATATATCCCAGACTATCTCTCAATCTCCTGTGATTAGAATTAAAAATGCCAAGAAATTATATTCTTATTTAATCCATTATCCAAGATAAGCATACAAAGTTTTGCACATGAAGTCTCTTCATGACTGAGCTACTTGTGTATATAGAGGCTAACGACTATATTTATATAAATATACAATAAAATATATAGCTCACTGTCAGCTATTACCCGGTATTTAAATTTCATTACTTGTTCCAATATTTTTCCATTTAGTTCTGAGAAAAATTAGGGCAATGAACAGATGACATCAGAATCATATTAAAAATGAAGATATTAGGAAGTAACTTGACATTGTTAGCATTCAAGAGTATGTGAGCAGAGTTAATCTAATGTTGTATGGTCATTTAAACAGAATGGGAGAAGATAGATTAGCATTTAGCAAAACAGGTGTTTAATGCTGAGCTGGCAGGAAGACCAAGGTTGTTTAGGTGAATTGATTTAGTCAGAAGTGCCCTAGAAGACTAAAATATTAGATTTAACAATATAAGATTGTTGATAATTTTCCTAATTTGGAGGAAAATTGTCGATTGTAAATTAATAACACCAATATAATCATCTAGTGGTGCCTTAGTATCCTGAAAATTGGTGATGTTGGTTTTCATTTGCAGTTACCATAGTTTTTGATTTCTCTATTGATATTTCCATGTGAAAACCTCTGTATACCTATTTAAGTAATTACCTTCAGAGTCATCATTTCCTGCAGGTAATACTACTTTTTGATTTTTATTCAGTTTCATCAACAACGAGCTTTTTCACTGAATAGACTCATCATTTAATTAGTGATTTCACCAATAGGAATTTGCCATTCTCATTCTACAGCAGATCTTTGCTCACATGTCCACTTTTGGACTCAGGAATGGATAGATTTGAAGAAACCTACTTTTGATATTGTTATTATTGTACAGGCATCTATATGGAATCCAAAGACTCATCGTGGGAGATCCAAACTATCCACACAATGTCATACTCCTCCTTAAACTCATTAACAGACAAAGCACTCACAACAGACTTCTTCAGTAGCCAAGTAATCTTATGAGCTGCTTTAGCAATATGCCCTCTGAACTTCAGCTATTTGTCTACCACCACTCTTAAATCTCTAGCTTTTTTCTATTTCCTGGAGCACAGTTCCATTTATGTGGTTATCTATATTTCCCAAAATACATAACTTTACATTTCTTCACATTAAACTGATACCCATTATCTCTTGCCCATACTGACATCCTATTTAAATCATCCTGCAGGCTCTCCACATCACATTGATTAACTATTACTATACCTAATTTTGCATTATCAGTACTCAACTGAATATTTCCTTTAAGATTATTTCCTATATCATTTATGTACAAATTAAACAGAAATGGTCCTAACACCAAACCTTGCGGCACACTACTAGTCACATGTTTTCACCTCGATTTTGTCCCTCCATATACCACTTTTTGATATCTGTCCAGCGGCTACTCTCTTATCCACATAACCAGTGTCATAATCCATCCTCATTTGTTCTAATTTGCATAACAGAGTTACATGTGATATTCTATCAGATGCCTTTGCAAAATCCAGCAGAATCATTGTGTAGCCATTTCCTTTATCTAACTCTGCTGTTACTTTATTATAAAAAGTTAGTAAATTACTAAGACATGACTGCCCTTCACAAGGTCATGTTGCCCCTCATAGAGTATCATATTCATCCATTCTTGAATTCTCTCTTTGACCAATTTTTCTAGTACTTTTACCACCATTCCTGAGATACTGATCGGTCTGTAATTTGCTACTGCAATCTTAGAACCTCCTTTATGCACAGGAATTATTTTGCCCTGTTTCCAATCCCTTGGAACTCTACCAGAACTGAGACTTAAAGAGCCTAGTCAAAGGCATCCAGTTATCTTCCACATTCTCAGAAAATGTGCGCTGATATCCTGTCTAACCCCACGGCTGATTTACGTTGAGATTCTGCAATATCCTAAGAACCTCCAATTCATCTACCTCTGTTCCCATATCAATCTCTGTCACATATGTTATAACATTAACTTCACTTGGATGATATACCCTTGCAAAGTTGGCACTCAGTAACTCAGCTATTTTTTCTGCTCCTGTTATCTCATCACCATCAGCACTCATCAAAGTTATTCTTCCATAGTCATTCTTCATCTTACTTGCCATATAACGAAAGAACTCTTTGATATTTCCTTTGGCTAGTTTCTTCTTGTAATCTGATTTTGTCTTCCTTACTATGCTTGTAACCTTTCTTGCCTGACGCTTGTAATGTTCATGAGCATTCATGAGTTGGCTGGTCAACTTTCTCCTTATATACCCTCCACAACAATTTTTTTTTCCAGCTCATGTGTAATGAAACTGGCCATCCATGTAACTTTAACCTTGATTTACCCTCCTTAGTTATTAGGTATACAAGTTCATATCGCATCTTCTAGATGTCCATTAACTATCTCCCATAGATGAACTTCCTTCCCTTTCAGGGATTTATGCTGTGGTACAGCTTCAAGGTCATAATCACCTACTACATATATTATATACACAATCCCCCAAGTCAAGACTACATGGTCACTCCCCCCCCCCCCCAGTTGGAGGTTAAATGATAGCTCTTCCTATGACCAGGTGCAAAACTCCACCCTAAGTCCACTCATATTTTAAAAGCATTTCATTGAGTCTGTCATACATGTGCCTTTCCAAACTATCATTTTATGGTCTCCCTCCTCCTCTCCCTTGTGGTTGGATTGCAAATTTCCTCTCTAATTATTCATTGCATGTCAGGTGGTTGGCTTTCTCCCATCAGTTTTTTTTTTTTTTTAAATCAGCTGGAGTATTCTAGAATTTTATATTTTGAATCATGCTCGTTCTCCTGTACATTGGTGATTCTCTCTCAACTTTAACTTCAAATCCCATTCATAGGTTTGTTGTTAACAATATTCCCTATTCCTTTTCTTCATTTGAGAAACCTTATAGTGCTTAAATGATTTAAACTTTGAGATCTTCCATAACTAGGTTTAAGGTCCAAAGTTTAACACTGTTTTAAGGTTAAGAACCTCCCAAAGAATTCTTGATTTTATACAAAGAGGACAAGTTGCTAACAGATGATCCTTCTCTCACAGACTCTATGTATATACTCTGATTTTGTGTTATGCCTTTTTTTTATCGATACTTTCATGGATGTTGTCCACCCAGCTGGCCTACTATTCCTCCACTTTCCACCAGTCATGTACAGAATGAAGCTGGATGAAAATTAAATGCTGTTTCTTAAATTCCATTATTTCTTCCATAATTATGTTAAATAGAGATGCACTTAAAGAATTGCCCTGCCTGATTACTTTCTTTATGAGGGATTTTCTGCATATATGCATATCTCAAAATTAATCTGTTATCTTTCGAGATTCTAATATTATCAGATCTTATTTCTGATCTTCTAAGGCACATCTTATCCTATCAATCAACCTACACCTTGGTCTTTTCCCTGCCATTTTGGCAAACACTTGTTTTGCTAACTTTTCGTGTTCCATTCTGTTTAATGATCATATACCACCCAAGGTTAGCTCTGGTAACACATTCCTGAATATTAACAACATCAGGTCTTTCCTAATATCCTAATTTTCAATATGATATTGCCATTGATGTCATCTCTTTACTGTCTCCTACTCTTTTTCAGAATTCTTACATCTTTGGCCTCTAGTCTCTGATCCAAAATGATGGTACTATACATTATTATTATTTGTGTGCGTGTGAGTGAGTGATAATTTCTATAATTTGCAGTGGTGTATTATTCTTGATGCTAGTGCTTTTTGGACATAAAAAAAGTTTTCTCTAGGTCAGTGAAACAAATAAATATTGGATTGTATTCTATTTTGCTTTTTTTTACTATTTGCTTTACAACAGATATGGCATCAGTACATGCCTTATGGAAATCCTTGTCGTTCATCATTATAATTTAATCTTGATTCTCATTCTTTGATAATTTTTGTAGTATTCTTAGGGTAGTCTCAATAAGTTTCTTCCATGGTAGTTTTTGGATTTTCCAGTAGTTACTTTAGTTCCATATTTTATTATGAATTCCGCCAAGTCTTTCCTAATATCCCAATTTTTAATATGATACCACCATTGATGTCACCTGTTCACTCTCCTGCTCTGTTTCAGAACTTTCACATCTGTGGCCATCAATTTTGAGATGATTGAGTCTGTTAAAATTTTTTTTTAGTTTCTTCTGTTTGCTGGCTGTAATATTTCTGGTATCTTTATTTCTTTTCCTTCATTTAATTTTCTTCACACTTACAGGATACCAATAGATTGACTTTTACATTTTATGGAGGGTGGAAAGAGGGCATTCATGGAAGTTGAGATTAAAGAGGCAAGAGCTAGATTTTTTTCTTCGTAGTGTGTAATTGGAATGGATTGCCTTCGGAGGTGGTGAGTGCAGGTAGTGTTGAATGAATTCAAGAAAAAGTATGACAACTGGTGCAGGTGATATGTAGCTTACCTTGATGCATCTCCGGCAGTCTTTTAATCATAATAATTTAGTAAAATGATTTTACCATCGTTCTCTTTTTGAAGATTGGTATATTTATGAATTCACATATTTCCTTTCTTTGATTTTGGATCATTGTCTGTGCTTATTTCTGTTCTAGTTGTTTAGACTTTCCAAATATTTTTGCTTTTATAAGCCTTATTTTGTTGTTTATTTCATTTCTTATTCTTTTTACTTTTCATATTTAGCTCTTTTAATCCTATCTTGTAAATGTTTAGTAAATGCTGTTTTTTGGTTTCTCAGAGTGTTTATATTTTTTCAGCACACCAAAATGTCCCTTTTTGCATTTTCCAGTTTGTTGGTGCCCTAGTACTTCATACCACTGTTTAATGTTTATTTCAAATAAGAATCTGTATCTTCCTCATTACAGGTGACTTTTTTTAAATTGCTGTTTTAGTCTGTTTTGAAAAAGTGTTTTTATACTGTCTTCTTGTAATAGTTCTACTTTAAATTTATTTCCTTTTATTTCTATACTTTGCTTTTTTCACTTTATTTATATTTTGTTGGAGTCACAATTTTCTCTCAGTATCTGCTGATGTTAGAACCACCCTCCATAAAATGTAAAAGTCAATCTATTGGTATCCTGTAAGTGTGAAGAAAATTAAGTGAAGGCAAAGAAATAACGATATCAGAACTCATATCCAGTATGTCATCTGGTTTTATTGTGTTCTCTTCTTCTTTCAGGCTTCTACACTTGTCTGTAGCAACCTGATTTTCAAATTCCACTGTGTACAGTTCCTTCAGTCCTCATCTCATAAGCCTCTTTCCTCCATCATTCTCACAATGGTCTCTTTCCATGTAGTCTTCCTCTTTTTCTCCTTCCATGGGGTGATCAGTTCATAATTTTAATGGCCATTGTTCTTGTCATTCTCTGGACATGACCATATCATTTCAAAGCATGTGCCTCTATCCTCTCCAATAACAAGCTGTTCAAATTTCATCTCTGTTCGCACATATGCATTTCTCAGACAGTCCATATTGGGTAGCTTTCGTATTTGTCTGAAGTAATCCATTTCCCCAACTTCTACTTACCTCCTCTTTCTGTTAGTGAGTGTCGAACACTTACATATTCATAGGTCATTATACTCTATAATCACATGGTACAGCATCTTTTTAGTTTTCTCCATAAAATATCATTCATAGTTCTAATAGTTGTTTGTGCCTTCCCTGTTCAAAATGCTATGTCCACTTCACACTGGCTAGATTTATCCATTATAGAGCCAAGATGTTTGAAAGCATCCATTGAGTTTATACTTCCCACCTCCAATACAAGATCTGTTGTATAACATCTGTTGTTATACTATCACCTCTAGTTACTAGGTACTTGGTTTTTAAGAGATTAACTTTCAGGCCCCAACGTTTATACCTATCCAATAATTTTCTCGTCTGGTATTCACATCCTACTTGTCCTGTGTGAGAATCACCTGATCATCAGCAAAAAAGAAGAGAATCTAACCTTTAGTTTCCTATGGGTATACCCATTCCATGGCATTGTCTGTTCCAATCTTCCAAGGCTGCATTCAAGTAGATCTTAAACAACATTGTGATATACCACATCCCTGCTTGAGTCACCCTCCCCAATCCTTTTTTAGTAGTAAATTTCTTTGCAAGTTTGTTAAGTATCTTTATAACAGACCTAGATCCCTGATATATCCTCTGCACCATTTCTACTGTTCTTTCATCTGTTCCTGCTCTTTTCTGAAGAAATATTTAATGCAGATCTTTATTCTTTGGTAAACATTTTTTTGGGATATTTGTCATAAAACACGTGCCTCAACTTCCGCACCAAAAGTGACGATACGCTGGACTTCGGCAAACTGATGGAAAAATCTGATTTTGATTGCAACAAAATCACCAGATGTCATGGCTTCTGATCCATGAACAAAAAAAAAAAAGTAATGGGACAGCTTTTCTGCAACTGGTGAAAGTAACCTGTGACGCAAAGAGTGCATCAGACTTTATCCAGCACAAAAAAAGACTGATAGCTTTGCAAACAACTGGAAGAAAAATCACAAAGCAGTGATGAAACATTATACATTGACTACAAAAGAGGAGTTCAAGTGCATAAATTGAGCAGTATTAATAGTCAACTTGAAAACCAAAGTACATATATTGCATAGGGAATGTGTATGATCGACTTAGTCAGCAACAAATCCCCCCAAAGACTTCCAGATCCACTTTACAAATATATGTAGTCTCTGCTCCATCTTCAACAGTGTTCTTGGGTAATTCAGACAACCCTCATGCTTATCCCTTCCCCCACCAAGCAACATCCACACAGCCATTCTCAATCAAGAGTCATCTGGCATTATAAGAATGCCAAGTGAGATGACTTCTGAGATTTCTATGTCTCATTCTCATGGTTGGATTATTGCTTTTGGCCTTTCAGCCAAGCTTATGCACTGAATGCATCACTGAAGTAATCCTTTCTAAAATGGAAGCACATATTCTCCATCCCACATTAAATTCCCATTCCCTAAGTAAGCCCTGGTTCTCCAGAAGATGTGCCAGGGCTGTACAAACAAAGAACCAAGCATATTGCAACTGACTATCATCAAAAACTCCACTTTCTCTGAATGCTTACACCAAATCCTGAAATAGCTACAAGAAAATCATCATTGCATCAAAAACTGATTTCACAAGAGCCAGAAGCAGGAAACATCATGCCCAAATGCCAGTCACTCATTTTGGTCTCTGGTCAGAGCAGTTGGCCACAACTTTTGTCCAGCATTGCTTCTACTACTGCCTGCCAGATAGGTCTATTGCATCTTCACTCACAGCGAAAACCATTTTCTCTGTGAGTGAAAGGCTGTTTATTCCTTACATTATGGTGTCTGTTAATTTCTTTCCAAGCAGTGTACACTGAATGAGTTTAATGCATGATTTGATGGACTTGTGTGTGCGTGCATGCATGTAACGTGCCTCTGATGATGAGTCTTTTGACTCCATGGTAATGTGGTGTTAATAATAACTCCTAGAAATCACTAGATAATACAGTAAAATTTTATTATCCAGTAATTCTTTATCCAGAATTCATGTATAACTTATTTCTATTTGATCTGAACCTTTTCCATATGTTTATTTATTTTTTTCTGTGGTTTCAAAAAATTGCTGGTTAGTACTTAGTGCCATTTCTATCTTTTGCAGTGTTTTGGACAACTCTGATTTAACATACTTTTAAATTTACTGTCATTTGAGATGTTTCTTCAAAATCATTTCAGAACAAATTTAAAACATTTTCCAATATATAGCAAACATATAAGCTGAGTTGCTTGCAACAGAAATACTGCAGCTATTGATTTTCTACCTAGCCTGTAAAGAAAACTAGAGAATTAGAAATGAGGAAAAGCACTAATGAAAAGTAAATATACATTATTTCTGGGTCTTGCTTTAATTTTTTTTTTTTCTTTCTTGTGAGGCTTACATGAAATTGGTGTAACAAGAAGATTGTGGCAGATCTAATTCCATATTCTGTCATCGTGCTTTCATTTTCTTAATAAATACTTTATATTTGACTATGGAATACCAGAGACAATATCTATAATGTGTGTATGCTCACACAGATGACATGCATTCAAATTATTAAAAGTTAATTGCTTAATCCTTGGGTTATGTTTTAATTACAAAACAAAAGATTCAAAATCAATGGATATAAGAAAAAGATGTTTGACAGCAAAAGAGACCATTTTTGGGGGGTGGGGGACTTAGTCATAACAGAGTTAATTGCAAAATGCTTGATGTTCTTGGGTAGAATCACTTGAAATAAAATTTCTTGTGTAATTTCTTCAGCATTTCCTTGGATTTTACTTAGTATAATTAAGAGACTAGATGTCTTATTCATATCAGCATATAGAATATTGTGTGAGATCTAACACACTCTAATAGAAAAGCTTTTTTCTTACACCAGAAGAAACTTTTCTTCTGGTGTAAGAAAAAAAAAGAAGCACCCCTTTCAAAACTGCATTAGCTTAAAGGTGGTTAATTTCTCAACTTTTATTCCATATAGACGATTTCCTTTCATATTTTTAGACTACTAATAGAGACATTCCAGTAACTAAAAATAAATAAAATGACATCATTTATCATCATCAGTCATTGTCTATGTAATGCTACATAAAGTGCTTTCCTAGATGACTCCAAGACTGTTAGTGGCATTTCTTCCCCATGGAAAAGCACCTCCTACAAATCTGACGATTTGATCAATCCAGCACAAATGTGGTCAGCATTATGGTTATTTTTCTTTGAATGGTATTCATTACTATTACTTTTGCCCACTGTTCACCTTGTCTTCAAGTATTATGTAAAACCTTTTGCCACTTCAGATGTTTCACTTTTTTCTGTTCATGTCAAAAATTTTAGTTGGTTTCTTATCCAAGTATTTTCCAATATAATCTTGCACTGCTGAGCATAAATCTTAGCATACTTAGCATACTAAACTCTGTTGTTGTTGTTGTTAGTTTTTTCCTTTACATACATGCCTCACAGCCATATATTTATATACAGATATACCTATATATAAAAACTTTAATTTTAAGCCTAGTGGTGATTGGTTTTTAAATATTGCTGTTGTCATCCAGAAGTGTCAGTTTGTCCTTTGAATCATCCATAGATGATTCATAAGTAGATGTAGTGGTTCGTTCATTAAATTTCATCATCATTGATTTTTGTTATTGCTGTTTTTATAGCAATTAAACATAACTTTTTCTTTCTTTAGGTTTATCTTTACAGCTGTTCTGCTATTGTTTGACCTTTTTCCTCCCAATTAAGAAATTTGACATTAATGCCAAAATGACATAATAAAAATTGCATGAATTAAAATTTTCATCACACAAAGAAGAAAAATGCTCGAGAGAGAGAATATAACATCAAATAGAATTAAATAAAAAAAGAAATACATATTCAAAAAATTCACTACTTTGTTTCGTTATAAATTGCCATCCAGACCTAGTTTTTTACCTCCTTTTAAAGGTCACTTTCAGATGCCACATTCAACTCTTTCTGTTCATTGAACCTTGAGGCACATTCCACCGTCATATGAACAACTGATAGCTTATAACTCTGAGTTTCTACTCACCCAATTAATAAGTATTCATTATGCATGTAAATAGTGTTTATTTTAGCCACTTTTCACTGATTTAGTTCTGTATGAATAGGAACTTTTTCAAAAAGCTTTTGTGTAACAATTTAATCTTATTTGAGTGGAAATATATAGCAGTAGAAACTTTATATTCAAAACTTGCAGTATACTGCTGCATCATTGACTTATACTATAATATTATGCTGTTTTGAGAAATTACATTTATCTTTATTGCAGAATATCTTGTAAATCCTTCTAAATGCTGAAAAGAATTATCAAAGTCATCAAATATAAATATTTTGTTGACTTTAGCATAGAAACTTGGGGATAAATAATTAAAAAGGGCTAAAAATATTTTAATATTTTTTAACATATATTTATATATTAATATATTTAAGATATTTTAATGTTAATTTTAATGTTTACATATACAATCTACAGTATTGTCTTATGTGTGCTATCCAACATAAAAAAAAGTTTACTTTTAAATAAGATATGTTTATATTTTTATGTGGTTCTCACCCACAAAAGGTTATTAGTAAACCTATGATGTATTTGTACTGTAGGTGGGCTAAGGATTTTTTTTTTCCCCTTTTTCATACATATGATGGTGGTTTCATGTATATATGATGATGATGGTAATTGCAGTTCACTGTACTTGGTGGATTCAGTGGTGGAGGTATAGTTGTAGAGTAGATGCCCTCCCTCAATGAATCTTTGGACTCCCTAGAGGTGTCACGTAATAATAATAATATATATTTGTTTGTATTTTTAATTTATTTTTTTTACATAGTCCAGAAACTCTGCTCTAGAGACGAAACAATTGAAACGAACCCACAACTCACTGGTTGGAAAGTGGGTATGTAACCACTTGGCCAACCAGGCTGGCTCAATAATCAGCATTTTTATTACTTATTTAGTCTTTAAGTAAGTCATTTGAAGCTTCAGTTATTAAATATTAAAAATTAGGTTGATGATCTTTTTTAATTGAAATATTACTACTATATGAAGAAAAAAATGGTCATTTAGAATTATCTTTTTTAAGTTGTGTGCCAGACTAGAGTAGCTCAATGTAAAAATTATATTTTTCCCAGGACAAATGTTAGTATGCATCTTTGTAGAGGAATAGATATTTTCTCTCTAGTAAATAGTTGAAGGTTTTTGTGATACATTGATAATTGTGGTGCTTAATTATAAGTAACTCCAAATATTTTGATCAGTTGCCCACTCTGGAGGTCCTATGGAGTTGAATAAAGAAGAGGTTCCTGTATTGCAAGAGTTTTCATTTTTTTTAAATATATATTATTACTGCAGCTACTAATTGAAGAAGGTAAAAAATTTGGATTAGATATTAATGGAAAAAAAAACCAAATTTATGAAAATCTCAAAAGAAAGCAGATCTGAGCCAGAAATATTCATAAACAATATGAAAATTGAACATACAACAGAATACAAATATTTAGGCACCTACTTTACTGCAGATGGAAAGCAAGATAAAGAAATATAAATAAGAACAGCCATAGCTAAAGATGCATTCTGGAAAAATAAAGATCTGCTCAGAAGTTCCGTGAGTATTGAGACAAAGAAAAGAATGATAAGAACATTAGTGTGGCCAATCTTCACATATGGAAGTGAGACCTGGATATTCAAAAAGAGAGTAAGGCAACAGATAATGGTCTTTGAAATGTGGTGCTATAGGAGATCTCTGAAAATCCCATGGACAGAACATGTGAGAAATACAGATGTCCTACAGAGAATGAGAACACAGAGATCTTTATGATCTTTATTACAGGAAATGATCCAGAGAAAGATGAGATTGGCAGGACATGTACTGAGAGGTTCAGCAGGACAGAGGATATTAACAGTTTTAGAAGGAAAAATTATGAGAAAAGGATCAAGAAGCAAAAAACAAAGGACATGGCTTGAAGATATAAGATCATGGACAGGATCACATGCCTATGAGAAACAAAAAGGAATGCCACCAACAGAGAGAACTGGAAGGACATGGTGCTGTACCCTCTCACTGAGGAAGCTACATGAAGAAGAAGAAATATATATCTTGTTACCATTCATTTCTAATTAATGTAATAATGAAAACATTTTTCAGAAGAAGGTCTTTTTAAGGTGGTTAAAATGCACCCAGCCTTCATAGATTTAATGCTTTTTTTTGTTATACATAATTAAATATAATAATGCATTAGTTACATTAATTATATTTACTTCATACACGAATTTAATTTTATGCTACATTTAATAAAGATTATTCATTGCTTAACCTGAGATTTTATTGCCTACAACTTAACCTATAAACATAATCCAAAGGTACTAAATAAATGATCAATTGTGCAGATGAACTGGTTCATCTGCACAATTGATTCTCTTTTGTCCACCTGGTACCCATCACAAGCTCCTTTTAAAATTTCTGTAGGTTAGCAACATTGGTTTCATTGTCATATACTGTTTTCATTTCATATTGTTTTGATATCAACCAGTGCCATTTTCTAATAGCATACTATACATAATCAGAGACGGGGGGGGGGGATGGGATATCTCTTTGGGTATCCGGAGAGTTCATCGAAAAAACAGTTCACCGAAAATTTAAAATTTTCGAAAATGTTATGAGAAAATTGATCCATTTAGAACAAAACATGAAGTGTGAATAAGGAGATTACAATGCTACTTTCACAGGGAAAAATTATAGAACAATATGGTTCTTATAGTCTTTCTTGTCCGATAACTGTTTCATGTCTGTTCATGGGACTGATTTGCCTGTTTCTGGAAAAAAAGCCCAGCCGTATCTATATTATGCCTGCTAACTTGCCTTTAGCAGAACAGGACTGATAAAAATTATGTGTAAATGGGATCCAACTACCCAGGTCTTTCTAACTAAACAGCTTCGTTTTTTCCGACTGAACTATGCGGGCTTCATTATTATTATTGTTGCTGGTAGTAATATGCGACTTCAATACAGCAATTATTATGGGATGAATTTTACTCAGATTCGCTATTTGAAACTTTTACAAGAAAATGTCGAACCGTTCCAGTTTTCAGTTCAGCTATATTCGGGGCGACAAAGAAATAATGTGTCCAAATTATGTACTGGATTACAAAAACTCTCTGACTTGGCGGAATTAGTATAAGTCGTGGTATAAGAAGCTGTCTGCATGGTTCAGTTTTTGTTTTAAATGGATTACTTTTACCATAACATTATCAAAAATTTAATATTTTCGGCGAATTGTTTTTCGATGAATTGCATTTTCGACGAATTGTCTTTCGATGAATTCGCTTTTCGATGAATTTTCCTGTAACCATCTCCTTGATCAGGAACCAGTCAATGCAAACATTGATTATAGAATGCAATAAAGATCTGAAATTTGCATCACAGAAACTTAGTTAAACCAATTATTTTTGAAACTTGAAATTATTCTGTGTAATTGGCCTTATTACACAGATATTCTTTAATTGTGTATTCTTGCATGCATCTACTGGTTATGCATAAGTACAATTAAAATGTAAGGCATTATTTGGCTATTTTATTAAATTTAAATAAAGCTGCAAATTATCAGGTAGTAAACAGCTTAGCATTTCTAACATATGTTCAAAATCAAGATCTTGTATAATAACGTGAGATCCACATATAAGATAGTTCTGAAGCTACTTCATATGTCATTAGCATTATTTGGAATTCTTCACATAGTTATAAAATATTTGCATTGAACATACACCAGCAAGATGGCACCCTTTTTTCAGTCTTTTCATTTACTATACATGCAACATTCTTTTCAATGTTGAACATACAGTGAATGAAAATTTTGCATGTCTAAAAGCTTCTGTAGTCCTGTTTTATTTCTAACTTGAATATTTTACTTTGAAGAGAAATTTTTTCATTACATAATCAGCAGTATTTATACTTGTTTTACTTCATAAACTTATAGTTGTATATTTGTTTATACTAATTTAATTTTATTTTAGCCTCACCATCGACCAAAGCCTGAAGGAAAGAGGCATAAAAAAGTTCGGCAGCCACATAGTTCAAGGGAAAGGTACCGCCAGGTAGTGAATACACAGGAATTTTTAGACAAATCTTCAAACTATTGTCACGTGCAGTTTGGTTCATCAGTAGTTACTAGACCTGGTGGTCATCCACAGTCAGATGGACATCCTGTAAGACCAAATAGCTTAGAATTACACCCATCATATGGTGTTGGTCAGCAAGCATTATATGTAGAAAGTCCAAAACATCATTATCCTCCTCCCCCTCCAGCATATTCAGAGCATCCACTCTCTCCTCAGCATCACTACTCACCACCACCATATGCATCTGAATCTCCAGACACACAAAGTACTCCCACATCAGGAACTCCGAACAGGCATGTTTATCGTGTAAATACTATGAGGCCAACACAGCCTCCCCCTGCACCACCTATATCAAGTTCGTCAGGTTCAAGTGGATCTTCTACTCCAACTGTATCTGGGGGCGGAACTCCATCTAGTGGTGCTGGAAGATATCGGCCACCTGCTAATTCAAGGGACAACTTACCACCACCACCACCTCCTCCTGATGGTGCTGCAGTGAATGGAACTCAAATGCCAAGCAGTTATTCAGCCCAAAGAATTGTCCAATATCAGAATGGTTCTGCACCCCATACACCATCTCATATTGTTCAACAAGAATCAAAGCATAGTACTCCTACCCACACTCCTCACATAGTAAATCACATTCCTAAAGCTGAGAGTAGAGAGCCAACGCCAGAAGAGGTTCAACCTACACCTGATGGTCTAGATTTACCGCCTCCACCTCCTACACCCAAAGAAACTGTACCCAAAGAAGAACCAATTCCTCCTTCCCCACTTCCACCACCCCCAGTAAATGGAACTCCTTTACCACCTCCAGTGAATGGTACCCCTTTACCACCTCCACCACCTCCTATGCCACCAACAGAACTTCCTAGTGAATCTTTAGTAAATGGGGATACTACTGAGAATCAAGGTCCAGAGGTTGTATCTGTTTCATCAGAATCAGCTAGTACAACATCAAGTGTTAGCAAAGTTAGCGAGAGCACGGATTCAAAGTCAAAATTGCCTCCAATGGCACAGAGTGATGCAAGAAGTGATCTTTTGGCAGCTATTAGAGAAGGTATTCTTTCACTTACAGTTTGTTTTTTTATTTCTTATGTGTTTGGAATTATATAGTAAATGTTTACTGTGATATTTAAGTAACCATTCAATTTGAGCTTTAAATTAATATATTTTTAAAGATATTATTACAGCATTAGAATGAGCTGTATTCAAGCACACCCAAATGTTTCAGAAACAAGTATTTTGCAAAAAAAAAAAAAAGGTTTGTCCAGGAAATTTCCCAACTTTTGGATTATTGTACCAACAAGCATTACCAGCTGTGTGCTTTATATGCTGCAATCTGGCAGCAGCAGTATTGGGAAACCTAGCAAAAACGGTGCTGTGATGTTTTGCATAGCTATTGTATTACGTCTGTTTGTGTCAACATGTGTTTGGCAATTTTTTGTTGTGTTTAAAATGAGTGATTTTCATGATCAATGAATTTGTGTGAAGTTTTGCATCAAATTGGGAAAATCTTTCACGGAGATATTTGAAATGCTGAAAAGATCATTTTGAAATGAGGCTTTAGGCTGGACTCAGATATACAAGTGGCGGAAACATTTCAAAGATGGCTGAACTTCACTCAACAATGGTCCCTGTTCAGGACAGTCACCAACATCAAATATTGCTGAAAATGTTGCATAAGTTCATGAAGTCATCCATTCTAACTGCCATTTAACTGTTTGTGAGGTAGCTGAAGAAGTAAACATTTCAAAAGCTATCTATCATGAGATTCTTACACAAAATTTAAGCATGCATCACATTTCAGCCAAAGTTGTGCCTTGCCTTTTGACTGACGATCAAAGAAAAATTCAGGTTGATGCGAGCCAAGAGCTTTTCAGTCTAGCTTATGAGGATGAAAACTTTTTTTAAAAAATCATTATCAGGGATGAGACATGATTTACAGCTATGATATCAAAACAAAAGATCAATTGTCGCAGTGGGTGTCAAAAGGGTCACAATGACCGAAAAGTATTATCTTTAGGTAATGCAATGTCTTCGTGGGCTATCAGAAAAAAAAAAAAAATATATTCGAATCCCATCGTGGGCATGGATGTTTGTGATTGTAGAAATACTAGTGGTGGTGGTGGACGGTAGATGGCGTTAGTGTTGTTGTGGTTAGTTGTAGTTGGTGGAATGAGTGGTAGAGACAGAGTTGTAGAGTATGTACCCTCCCTCGATGAGTCCTTGGACTCCCTGGAGATGTCAAATAATAATAATAATAATAATATATATAGAATAACACATATGCCACAGTAAATAACTTTTTAATTATTATGTAAATATTTCATCTTATATATATCATAAGACATCATCAGTACACTTATTGAACAACAATAGGAATTGAATTCAAAAAAATAGTAGCGTACATACTTAAATTGGAATCTTTATGTATACAGTCATGTGTTCATAGATTAAAACTATTGGGATAAAATCAAATTAATTAAAATCTAACAGATAAATTATTTAATAAAATTGAGGAGAATAATTTCCCAAACTTTTGGAATAGTGAGACAGTTGTTCTGCTTAAGATTAGGTCTATGAAGTAAGGCTTCATCATTTTCTTTATATAAATGTTCATATATGGATTTATGTAGTAGCTTAGCCGTTTTCCATTGGATCCTGTGGTTAGCATTTTTGATTCCATGTTGTGCAAGGCCAGATTTGTGAGGTTTGATAAGACTGATGTGGTCTTGATGTTCAGGGATATGTTTATATATAGATCTTCTTGTTTGTCTGTAATAAGACAAATTACATGAACAAGGTACTTAGTATATGCTAGGTAGCATCATTGGTCAGAGTTTGTCTTTTAGAGAAGGTAGCAAGTGGTTAATTTGCTTGATGGGTTTATAGGTAACAAAAATTATGAAATATTTTTTCATAATTTTTGCCAAACGTTCAGGATGTCTTTAATATATGGTATAGGAGTCCTATGGGGTTCTTCTTATCTGAGTTAATTTATAGGAGAGTGGTTAATTATTTTTTGGGTTGTTATTGGATTATATGCATTTAGTAATGCGTTTTTGTGATAATTTCCAATTTTTATTTTAGAGAATCTTCAGAAATACAAATCTTGTGTGCTCTAGATACTAAAGCTTTTACAATGCCATATTTTTGTGATAGATGGTAAGCTGATGTTTTATGGGTATAACGACCTGTAAAAGTTTGTTTTCGGTCAGAAGTGGAAATGGATCCATCTTGTTTATGCTGGATGTGTACATCAAGAAAGGAAATACCATTTAATGATTCTTTTTCTAGTGTGAGAACGTGATATGAGGATGCAGGATGTTGATTTTTTGTGGAGACAAGTAGAGTTCTGGTTCTGTACAACTCCAAACTGCAAAGACGTCATCATTGCAGTTTGAATGCATCATTGCATATTATTGCCAAGTTATTGGTTTTAGGCCAAGAGCAAAAATTCTGTCTTCTAGGTGTTCAAGAAAAAAAATTCAAAACCCACAGTTTTCAGAATGGGAAAGGGGACAGTGAGACTAGTTTGTACTGATGATTCCACCAAAGGATCTAGTAAGAAATAATTAATAATAAAAATATTTTTAACAAATCAAATAACATACACAAACAGTTAATCGAAAGAGAGTTTACTACTGAATGGCAATTCATCAAATAAATTATTCATTGAACAATAATTTCATTTAATGGTATTTCATCAAAAAGGAAATTTATCAAATAAACAATTTGTCGAATCAGAGTTCATCGCACAACAATTCGCCGCAAATGCAATTGATTGAAAAACAATTCATCAATAATTTTTTGATGAATTCTTTCTTAATTCATTGGAAAGGTAATTTTCTTGTGAACTATTGTTTAAAAATGTTTGGTAAGTACCTAACGTTACTCAGTATACAGACAGCATATGCAAGTCGTCATTGAGACATAGTAATTCTTTTGTTGTATATCTGAACAAATTTTCTGTAAGTATATATGCTGTTTCATTGTGTTCATAGTGATTTATCTCTAAACAAAAATTTATTTCTACCTAATTTTTTCACAACAACAATGGTCAGATTGAAATGAAAACTGATAAATTTTAATATAGATCTTAACTATAAAATTTCGTTAAGTTGCATCTGGCCTGTGCAGAATTACTAATATTATTTCAAAACTTCTTTATGAAAATTATATAATAAAAGTGATTCAATTGGAGCTAAAACTAAATCCTGCATACGACTTCTTCGAATTCCACTAAGTCAGAGAGTTATTGTAATATATAATTTTGACATGTTGTTCCTTTATAACTGTTGAACTAAATATAGTAATATATTTAGTTCTAAATTACCGTTGAACTAAATATAGTAATATATTTAGTTCAACGGTAAGAATATAAATATATTCTTGAACTAAAAACTGGAACATTTTGACAAATTTTTCGAAATGTCAAAAAATTTTCGACTAATTTTTGTAAAAATTTCAAATACCAAATCTGAGTAAAATTCATCTCATTGGTGCATACAGAAATAGCATACTACTACTAATAGTAATAATAATGGAGCCTCTATAGTTCATTCGGTATAAACAAAACCCTTTAGTTGAAAGAGTTTGGTTCAAATCCCCCCTCTATGACACGAATAACTATTATCAGTTCTCTTCAACTGAAGACGAGTTATCAGGCCTCATAGAGATATGGCAGGATTTTTTCCTTTGGGAAACAGGCAAAGCAGTTCATGAACATACATATTCACAGACAGGAAACACTTACTGGACAAGAAAGATAATAGGAAACCATGTTGTTCTATAATTATTTCCTAGTAATGTTAGCATTGCTATCCCACCAACCATTATGTTGATGAGAGAGGATAATGAGAGGAAACGATAATAACCATTATTATTACTACTACTACTAACAGTAATAATAATGCATCTACTATTAATAATAATAATTAGTAGTGATAGTAATCCTGTAATTAAGGATTCCAGAGTCTGTAATCCACATACTCGCAATCTGACCTCATAATTTAAATCCCATAATCCAGATATAATCTTTGTAACTCTTCTTTGCACCCTTTCCACAGCTTCTTTATCCTCTTGGAATCTGGGAGACCAAATCTATGTACAATAATCTAGGTGTGGTCTTATCAAAGCCTTATAAAGAGGCAAAACAACTATCTAAAAATCCTCCAGAGACAAGACTTCAACAATGGCTTGCATTATACCCGGAGAATAATACTGGTATTTCAACAGCCGAACATCTTCCACATGGTGCCGACTTGGAATACTTGGAAAAGCCTCAACAGACTTTGAACGACAGGATGCTGCAAACAAAACCTCATCAGATGGGGCTACCTCACTGGACCAGATAATTGTGCGTATGGAACAACCAGTCCATGGAACACCTTCTTTCTTGTCCCCTTCTTCAATCACCTTGAACAAAAGAGGACCTTATATCCTGCACAGAAAGAGCAGTTGATTACGCATGATACTGGAGGAACATCTGACCATATTTATTGTATATATAACTTATGTATAGTTTCCTTTTTCTTCATATTTTACTTATTAGTTCCTGTGTAATTCACCTACCAAATTTAAGCTGTTCTCATTTGTAATGTATCCTAATTTTGTTGTAAATAATGTTGTACCACTTGTGTTTGGATATGAAATAAATAATACTTCCTTATCCTTAGATGTTAGGGTTCGCTTCAACATTGCAATTACCCTCTGAGTTGTATTTGCAACTTTTATATGTGATCTTTGAAATTCAAATTCCTATCCACCAATATGCCAAGATCCCTTGCCTCCTCAGTTCCTTGTAGTAACCCTGCTAATATAATATGCTGCTGGAAATCTCATCACACCGAAGTGCATAATTTTACACTTACCATCATGAAACTGATAACCATTTTCATTTGTCCAAATTTCCAGCCTATTCAAACCATTTTGTAAGTGCTGAATATCAGTACCATCCCTTATTGCCCTGCCTATCTTCCCATCATTGGCAAACAGTTGCACATCTGATGTTAGACCCTGCCTAATGTCATGAATGTATAGATTGAACAGATAGAATAGAATAATGACCCAAGGACTAAACCCTCAGATACACCACTGGTCACCTTCAATCTGGCAGATTCAACCCACTGTATACCACTTTTTTGATATCTGTCTGTCAACCATCTCCTGATCCAAGTCAAGAGTTTGTATTCCAATCCCATATTCTCAGTTTATGTAACAGCCTTTCATGTGGTATCCTATCAAATGCCTGAGAAAAATCCGACATTATCATAGTGTATCCATTCCCTTTATCCAACTCAGCCATAACATTGTTATAAAATATGAGCAAATTGCTAAAACATGGACTGAAATTTTATATCAGCTTTATTAGTTGACCAGATATTTGTAAAATATATAACAATTGTCTACAAGTTTCACCAGCATTACTGTCTGGCTTCTTCAGGACATGCGTAACGGTACATGGAACTAATGTTTACTAGTAAAAAAGAAGAATGGAGTGACAGTGAAATAAATTAAAATGGGGTGTAACATCATAAGCATGGGATGTGGTGTATTAGTCATTGTTTATTGAGCGCATTATATAGTTTTTGGCAAAATGAAATTCTGGTAAACTGAGCAAATTTATTAGGCTTTTCCAGATGTCTTTCAGAATCATTCCTTGATTTCTGTTTAGATTTTCTCCAGAGTGGAGTACAATGCAGTGGCTTCTTTGAAGTTTCTACATCAAAAACCCTCTTCTGTATAGGGCATGGAGCTTTTATCCCAATCAATGGTGTGGTTAGAGATCGAGAAGTGACGGGCTAATTCTGAAGTATCTGTTCTGTGTTGTTGTTCACGTCTCCTACATGTTCTTTTATTCGAATTTCCAGGCTTCTCGATGTTTGCCCTGTGTAATTTAATCCACAGGATCATGGAATGTTGTATACACCTGCGTATTTGAAGAAGGCATTAATATCCTTTGGTGATCTTAAAATATGGTGTATTGTCTTGACAGGTTTGAGAGCAACTCTGACGTTGAAAGACTTAAGGAGTTTGGCAATTTTTGTTGACACTGAGACTTCATTAGGGATGACGATGTATATTATGTGACAGAAGGTTGCTGTTGTGGAGGGTTTTTATGAAGAATCTTTTTGATTATATTTCTTGGCTAACCGTTGGGAGTCTGAGATATGAGAGTGAGTTCATCAAGGAGATCTTTTTTCTTCTGAGATAATGTTAGTCACTCTATTCTTAAGCATATGTATTATGCTGAGTTTCAAATCGACTCACCATATCGCACAGAAACTCAGCATGATACATATGCTTAACCTTTTAACTGCTGAGATACTAAATAATCAGTATGACCCTCCTTGCTGAGTTATTTTCACAATTATAAAATATTTTATAATAATATGAATAGTTACTATAATGTATTACACATTTTTGTACTGTTTTCTTGTAAAAATTGCAGTCACTGAACAAAACTGTTATATAGGAATTTTATTTTCAAGTTAGGGATGTCCAAAATTTATCTTGAAATTTATTTGTTTATTTCATGTCAAATAATATCATGTAATATATGGGAGGACTGTTGCTTGTATATATAATCTTATATGTTTCTTTAACTTAATATTCGTTTTCTATTATTTCCCTTCTTTATTGTTCTACCTTAAATAAAATTTTTCTTGCCTGAGACTTTTCTTGCCTGTGCCTCTGAAATTCCCTTATAGGCAGAAGAAAGTTTTTCTACCCTAGTAGATCAATTAATCAGTTATATCCTATTTTGGCCAAGGTTTGCAGTCATGGCAAAATTTATTCATAAATCACTGCTAATCGATGGGGTTCCGCTATCAGGTCTGAAATAGTGTTTTTTTTCTTGTTCTTTTTACAATGAATCAGTGCATTGTAAAAAGATTGAATCGGACAACTATTTTTATCAACAATAATTTCTGATCACATAATTATACATATCACTTGAAATCACAAGATTCATTTGTGAAAGGTAATTCTTAGTCTTTCTCAATCACTCAACTTAGTTTCTATTAAATTCTCTCGCACTTACTTAGTTGGACCTTCAACAAGCATACTTTATAATACAAATATCAGGAAGTTATACCTATAACATGAACTCGTTAGTTGCGCCTGACATTCCTAATTTAGCATCAATCAAAATACAACATACATGTATACAAATATATCTCTCAGAATCTCATTCCTATCAAACACTTAATCATAATCTAGGCAATTATATTTACACAATCCACCTCATTGTGTTTCAGACTTTCCAATGATACGATAGCAGGAGCATACTCTATCACAAAATTCAATCATAAGTACACATATAATCAATTAAAGAAATTTCAGTAGCTCAATCTTTTCTCCAAGGGAAATTAATTGTGCTCATGCTTCACTCATTTTGCGATTACACACGTTTACGAGAAATATTAACACTCTAAATACTATCTCCTTAAACTAGACAATTTAGCAGTTCGATAGGGAATTCTTTCTTTATTCACAAACAATAAATGAATGTATAGACTCACATGGGTCTCTTCCTATATTACATGTGTAATTCAATCGTAAGTACACCTATAATTCATTAAAGAAATTTCAACAGCTCAACATTTTCTCCAAGGGAAGTTAACTGCGCTCATGCTTCACTCATTTGCGATTACACACATTTGCTCTAAATACTATCTCTTTAAACTAGACAATTTAACAGTGCGATAGGGAATTCTTTCTTAATTCATAAACAATAAACGAATATGTAGACTCGCATTAGTCTCTTCCTATCTTGTATGTGTCTTCCGTCCTTCTTTCCTTATTCCGGTGCTTGAGTGGGGTTTCTCTCCTCCATTCTGTGTTTTGGAATTCTCCTCAAAGCGACACCAGGCACTGATGAATAGTCGTAGCAGCAGGCGGTAATATAGGGTAGGCATTCCGGCGTCTTGAACTGCCCAACAAAGGATTTCTGCATACGCCTGGTCGCACTTATTCGATTACAGGACCTTTACGGCAAGATTTCTCCTAACAGTCGCTTCCAGATATCTTCGGCTGTGACTGGAACGACATCAGTGGATGGATCTCTTCACCCCCCCCCCAGAACTTACACCTGGGCTCCTCTCTTGTGGATGGTTCACTCAGGATGAAGAAAGGGAAGCCCTTCTCATCTTCGAACCAATCCTTTTATACACCAGAGTCCCTGCACCTTTGATTAAGTTTTTGGGACCCCTGGCGTCCCTGTACGAGTCTTGCTAGTAGTTTGGAGAACCCTGTATAATGTTTCTTGAAAATTTGCCGACACTTCCTCCCTTTACTGCCTTAATCTTGCCTATGGGCCTTTCTTTTTGATTCGTGCCACGCCCTTTCAATATTGACCTTGAAGGTCACCTGCAGTGGGTCTTGCAACCAATCTTCAAAAGACATGCTGAATTTCGGGCGATGCTCTTGGTTTCAATACTTCTATATCCCTTAAACAATGAGCGAGTTAATTCCCTTTGGGCTTATTTTGCTCTTTATACAGATAGCTTTACATAGAGAACTAAAATATACATTTTTACAAGAAAAATTAGGTGAATTCCTACTGTAAAAAGTCGATGTTTTTAGATAATTTATTTTGGCAACATCGAATTTTTACAGTCACACACAAGTCAAGTGAGAAACACCTCCCCAAAAATACTTCAATACTTTAGTAGTGTGTGGTAATTTTGAAAGCAGGGGTGTACACATAAGGCTATGCTACATTTGGTACACATATACTGGCTCTCTTTTCTTTTTCTTTGCCCCAATGTGGTATTTGAATACACATGACAATGCCTAGTGGGATTTGCTTTCTTGGGTGTGGGTGGCACAGGTATTAAGAAATGTCTTTCCCTCAGTCTGAGGGGTTCGTCACCCTGTGATGGTCGTCCAGATGTAGTGGTTGGTCTTGGTATGTGGAACTTTTGAAAAATTTCTCTGATGAGAGTCAGTTGAAAATTAGCATGTGTGATATTTTCATCAGTATGTACATTATACAAAATATGTGAATTGAGAACAGTGAGATCCAAGGGATGGAAAAAGAATTTTCTGTACCATTTGAAGTCCTTTCGCACACATTCAAGAGAACCGACCATCATCTCTGTCCTGTCCACAGCCCCCATATTCCTATTATTATCCATGACACATTCAGGTTTCATTATTGGTGTGTTTGTTGTCCTGTCAACTTTCCCTGATTGTTTCATAGAGTTTGTGTGGAGTGTGGTCAACATACAAACTTCTCGTTTATCAATCCATTTTATCGCCATCATATTATCTGTGTGTCTGGATTCTACCTGTCCTTTGTCTAATTTTTTGTTCAGTTTCGGCAACCCTTTCCTGTTTTCCTAACAGTCCCACATGCATTGGTACCAATTTTATGTAGCCAGTCATACAGAAGAGTGCCAGAATGACAATTGTCTAACCACAATGTGTGCCCTTGCTGCAAATACTTTACCACTAGGGTTTGCACCACGGCCCCAGAAATCCCAAATTCACGTTCTGGAATAATGTCTGTAGTTGCTCCTGTGTACACTACAAAATCTAACACATATTCAGTCTCACAGCCACACAACACAAAAACTTTGATCTTGAATCTATGTCTTTTCGAAGGAATGTACTGTTTGAACTGGAGGCGCCCCTTGAACAGTACTAAGCTCTCGTCAATACATATATTTTGAAAAGGGGTAAATACTTCACTGTAGGTTTTTCTCAGATGATCGATAATTGGTTGTAGTTTGTGTAGTCTTTGTCTTGGAACCCGAGTTTCATTGTCATTAAAATGTAAAACACGTAAAAGTAAAAGGAATCTGTCCCTGGACATGTAGTCTGTGAACTGTGGAGTAGCTATGAGGGGATCCTTGGGCCAATATTCTGCTATTGTTAGTTTTTTTACCCTAGCCATAAGCATTATGATTCCAAAAATATATAACTCCTCTGGGGTAGTATTTTTCCATTTTTGCAAACAAGATTGGGATGCTGGTGGTAGTTTCTGAGTCAAAAATACATAATATTTATTACTTTCGTCAGCAATATGTTGCATTATATGAAGGGGGAAAAATAGTTTGAAAAAATCAAAAACAGTTGAACCATCATCTAAAATTGCTGAAATACCTGAATTATCATTATTGAATTGGTGAACTGTTGCACGAAAATTTATATCGCGCCGTTGAAATAATGAAGCGTCAGTACGATTTCTTTTTTGCGGATGCACTGGTGCTTGTGGTTCGTTATCTGAACTTTCACTATCACTATTTTCACTATTTTCTAAAAAATAAATATCATCGTTGTCACTGAAATCTGATAAATCAGAAGGTAAAGTTTCTAATACTTCTACTAATTCCGCCTCAGTAAGGGAACGCTGCTGTCTGCTTGTCGAAGCCATTTCTACTAACCGTGGAATCACCGCATCACGTGATTGCCTGGCTCCTATTGTCAAGGGTGACTCTGATAACATTGTGCATGGTCTCACAATTTTTTACAGAGATAATGCCACAAAGCAAACAGAAGCTTGAAAATTAGTTCCTTCTAATCCTAAGAGATGGCACTATAAGCCTGCTCAATTCAAATGCTTTCACAAAGTAAATTAAATGAGTATTACACACTGAAAGTTCAAATCAAGTTAACTCGATTGTAGCAAAGTCGCCATTTTTTTCCGCAGTCAAGTTAACTCGACCGTAGCAGTTAAAGAGTTAAGAATAGAGTGACCAACATTATCTCAGAAGAAAAAGATCTCCTTCATGAACTCGCTCTCATATCTCAGACCCTAGTAAACAACGGTTACCCAAGAAATATAATAAAAAAAATTCTTCATAGAAACCCTCCACAACAGCAACTTTCTGTCACGCAATATGCATCGTCCATCATCATCCTTTATGCAGTCTCAGTGTCAACAAAAATTGCCAAACTCCTTAAGTCTTTCAACGTCAGAGTTGCAATTAAACCTGTCAAGACAATACACCATATTTTAAGATCACCAAAGGACATTAATGCCTTCTTCAAATACGCAGGTGTATACAACGTTCCATGTTCCTGTGGATTAAATTACATAGGGCAAACATCGAGAATCCTGGAAATTCAAATAAAAGAACATGTAGGAGACGTGAACAACAACAGAACAGATATTTCAGAATTAGCCCATCACTTCTCGATATCCCATCGATTGGGATAAAAGCTCCATGCCCTATATGGAAGAGGATTTTCGTTGTAGAAACTTCAAAGAAGCCGCTGTTGTACTCCGCTCTGGAGAAAATCTGAACAGAAATCAAGGAATGATTCTGAAAGACATCTGGAAAAGCCTAATAAGTTCACTTAGCTTACCAGAAGGTGGGGATTACTATCTCTAGAAATATAGCCATAACAGTGTTGTAAATGGTCAGATATCATAAAGGCACAGCAGATGGATTCATATTGCATAAGTTCCATTACGTGTAGTTACATGTTTGTTTTATTTTATTCATTTTTTTGATAAATATGAAAAAATGTAATATTTTCTATTGCTTGTATGATAGCTAAAATTCAGTCACTGTTTTTTATGTGCTATGCATAGTGAAAAATTGTTTCTCCACTCATAATGAGCAATAAGTCATAATGTGCCTGATGGATGGGTGACTTGATCTCTGAAATTGTCAACAAACTTGGATTTTCTCATATGACAGTTTCAAGAGTGTTCTGGGAAGATGAAAATTCCAGCAAAAAAAAAAAAAAAAACAAGCACCCAGACAAATGCAAAGGGCAACCACCCTTGAATTATTGTGGACTTTGCCAACTGTCTCAGCTTTGGGAGCTGCTGACCTGCGAGAGTCCCACTAACGGCACGACACTGGGCTGAACACCTTGCCTCATCTGAAGAACATCAAAACTGGAAGATTGAAAATTGGCGACATATAGCCTGGAGTGATGAATCACAATTTAAACTGCATAGTGCCAATGGGAGACTGAGGATATGGCACCAACACCCATGAAGCCATGAATCCTGCATGTCAGGTTGGAACTATACAAAGCTGGTGGTGGCTCAGTGATGGCCTGGGGGTGTCTTCAGTTGGATGTTTTTGGGACCTTTGGTACATGTACCACTAACTCTCAGTGCATCCTGGTACTTGGAACTCATGGCTGACCATTTACACTAATTTATGTCCATCATATATCCCAATGGAGATGGCATCTATCAGCAAGACGGCTGTTCATCTCACAGGTCCAGGCAGGCTACTGCTTGGTTTCAGGAGCATTCTGTTGACTTCTAAATAATGAGGTGGTCACCTAGAAGCCCTGATTTAAATCCCATCGAAATCAAAAGTTTGGGATACTGTTGGACAGAGTGTTCGGGTCTGTGTCCCATCACTGTCAAATTTGAGCAAATTGTGGACAGCTCTAGAGGATGCATGGGTTACCCTACCTGTGAAACATTTTTGCAAGCTTTTGGAGTCCTTGTCTTGTCATGTGTTGGCCGTTATCAGGACCAGAGGGAGTCCAACACATTACTAGGTAGCTATCACTAAATCAAAGGCACTTCAGTGTGTGTGTGTGTCTATATATATATATATATATATATATATATATATATACCATATTTGCCGGCATATAAGACTCACCTCCTTTTTTGTACACATTTTTTAGGAAAAAAACTTTATCACTGTTTATTCTAATGAATTTACAGTATTTCAAATATAAAGTAATAAGTAGGTCTACTTTCAACAAATACCTAATCTAACTAGGAAAGAGTACCAAAATGCCTCTCTGCAGCCCTGTTTCCATGTTCTTTATCATATGCAATCACACGTAGCTTGTATGCAATATTGTAGCAATGCCGACATTTTTCAGCCATAATTTGCCAAGAAATTTAGAGAAAATTTAACGGCAGAAATTTATCACTGTTCACAACAACCATAACAATGATTGGAAAGTTTAAACGAACACAGCTGTGATTGTCGATGACAGCGCATCCACTGAACTCTACGTAACTGGAATGCTCTCACACCGCAAGGAAGCAAGAAAGAAATCGTGTAACTTGGAACAGAGAAAATTTCCAGAAATGAAAGTAATAAAAAACTGAGTATCAGCATATAAGACACACTTGTTTTTCAGACCTATTTTGAAAGAAAAGAAGTGCATCTTATATGCAGGCAAATACAGTATATATATTTTTTATATTAGAATTTTACTGACTAGGAACATCGAGATAAGACAAAAACATTAATTAGAACACAGCTAGTTTCGTTGGAATGCTGACTTCTTCGGGTGTACATACTATCACAAAAAAACTGGAAAGTTACCAAGATAAAAAATGAACTTCCCATATAAACAGGTTATGAACAACAACAGCCAAGTTTGAGCTGACGTCCACGTGACAGGTCTAGCATGAGGTGAGTGAGTGGGAACTATCTCGAGAACGCCAAAACTGAATTACTGTGCTGTGTGAATCAGGTAAGCTATAACTTAAATTACTGTTCATGTGTGAGAGGGTCCAGAACTATTTCTTTCGATTCTAAGATGCGTCTTTCTAGTTCATCAGGGCATTTATGGATATTTGTAGTAAGATTGCAGTCTATCTGGTGTTGACGCTCTTCAAAATTAGAGTTGGCAGAGAAAAGGAGATGACTGGAGAGGGCACTTGCACGGGTTCTGTTGTAAGCGATTTCACGTTTTCTTGGCTACTCACCTCGAAGCATTTCTCACCATCTCCAACCTCAGCAAGAAGATAACTCAAACCCTATTGCACACATTGAATTACCATACGTAAGTTCTCTATCGCCCAAATTGGCAAAAATTATGAAGAAATTTAATATTAGAACTTACTTCACTACCCTACCAAAACGTCATTCTTTCCTGAGTCAACCCAATTCAAAACATCACCAACTTCAGTTCCCAGAAGTATATAAAATCATCTGTAGTTGCAGGAAGCTGTATTATGGGCAAACTTGAAGAGCATCAACCTGATATCTCTTACAACAGAACCAGTGCAAATGCTCTCTCCAGTCATGTCCTTTTTTCTGCCAACTCTAATTTTGAAGAGCGTCAACACCAGATAGACTAGAATCTTACTACAAATATCGATAAATGCCCTGATGAACTAGAAAGACACATATTCGAATCGAAAGAAATAGTTCTGGACCCCCTCACACATGACCAGTAATTTAAGTTATAGCTTACCTGATTCACATAGCACAGTAATTCAGTTTTGGCATTCTCGAGATAGTTCCCCCTCACTAACGCCTCATGCTAGACCTGCCACGCAGACGTCAGTTCAAATTTGACTGTTGTTCCTAACTTGTTTATATGAGAAGTTCATTTTTTTATCTTGGTAACTTTCCAGTTTTTTTGTGATAGTATATACACTTGAAGAAGTCGTCATTCCGATGAAACTTGTTGTGTTCTAATTAAAGTTTTTGTCTTATCTTGGTGTTTCTAGTCAGTAAAATTCTAATAAAAAATGTCTACAATCCGAGTAAATACCTTTAATAATACACACACACACACACACACACACACACACACACACACACACACAGGTATATATATACAGGTATCACTTGCTTAACGCAGGGTTTGATTAATGCAACGAAATTAATTGCGACAATCCCTTGATATACGCGGCAAGAGTTTTGATTAACGTGCCTTTATTACCATGCAAAATCATGCTCACGGCACTAAGCTTGCAGCCTTGTGGTCATCCAAATTCTCTTAATGATCTGTGTGAGAATGTGAAAGTTTTATTTTTCCCATGAAATACGAACATCATTGCTACAACCTATGGACGTCGTTGCAACTTTCAAAGCCTATTTTCTTAAAAAGACATTCTGAAAGGCAACAGAAACAACAACGGGAGAAAATGCGATTACGCTCCAATGAATTTTGGAAAAAAATTAACATTAAACACGCAATTGAAAACATTCGTGACTCGCATGAGCAAGTGTCTTCTAGCTGCATGATAGCTGTTTGGAAAAACTTTCTGCCAGAATGCACTAATGACTTAAGTCTGAACAATGTGGTCGAAAAATCTTTGCAATTGGTGAAGACCTTGGTTTTGATGGTGTTGATGCAGAAGATGTTAAAGAATTATTGGATTCACATTCAAAAGATTTCAGTGAAAACGATCTTCTTGAAATTGAACAACAACGCACATGTGAAGATGAGGTTCCAAAGGAGATAACAATCAAAGAACTGGATGGAATATTTCGCAGTTTAGTATCACTTAAACAGCAAGGAATGGATATGGATCCAGATGTTAATCAAAGAATGCTTATTTGCCGAGGTCTAGAGAGTCATTTTGCTTGTTACCGTAGAATTTATGCTGATAAGAAAAAAACAAACTGTTCAAACTACTCTTTATGACGTTTTTTTGATAAAAAAAATTGTAGTAACTAATGTTAGGTACAAGTATTTAATAAACATTTACTTTGCATTCATTTTTTATCTTTCCTAAAAGAGTACTATATAAAACGAACTATTAGTACAGTATAATAAATTTAGTTTAATTCTTTATCCAAGTGTGAGCAAACAAAGTTTGCGCCTGAAAGTATCTTCAGGACTGGGATAAGGTGGTACAACACTGGGCGACTCGTTGCAAAGGTGGAGCAAGCTAACATCACTCCTATCTCACTATCTCCCATAATGCAAAACACATCTTGTGGATATGTATAATGTTATGCATTAAGGGAAGGGCCACTACCCAGACTAGTTTTGACCTTTATTGAGGTCTCTTCAGTGGGAGCTAATTTAATAAAAAGGTGGCACACCATTTGGCAACTCCTATAGGTAGAGATGACCTTGCTAATGCTTCTGTCTTGTATCTCCACTTGGACCTGGCTACCACTGAAGAGACCTCAATAAAGGTCGAAACTAGTCTGGGTAGTGGCCCTTCCCTTAATGCATAACATTATACATATCCGAGGAGATGTGTTTTGCATTATGGGAGATACTGAGATAGGAGTGATGTTAGCTTGCTCCACCTTTGCTACGAGTTGCCCGTTGTTGTACCACCTTACCCCAGTCCTGAAGATACTTTCAGGTGCAAACTTTGTTTGCTCACACTTGGATAAAGGATTAAACTAAATTTATTATAGTCTAACCAAGTGAAAAATAACTTTTCAACATCTTTCTCTAAATCCAGAGTAATTTAATAAAAAGGTGGCACACCGTTTGGCAACTCCTGTAGGTAGAGATGACCTTGCTAATGCTTCTGCCTGATATCTCGACTTGGCCTGGCTCCCACTGAAGAGACCTCAATAAGGTCGACCTTCCCTTAATGCATAATATTATACATATCTGAGGAGATGTGTTTTGCATTATGGGAGATACCAAGATAGGAGTGATGTTAGCTTGCTCCACCTTTGCAACGAGTTGCGCGGTGTTGTACACCTTACCCCAGTCCTGAAGATACTTTCAGGTGCAAACTTTGTTTGCTCACACTTGAATAAAGGATTAAACTAAATTTATTATAGTCTAACCAAGTGAAAAATAAACTTTCAATATTAGTACAGTAATCGATCATGAACGAATTGTACTTTTTACCATTGATTATTATATTTGATTAATGTGATTTTGATATACGTGGTAACATCGAGGGATTAATTAACCGTGTTAATCGAGGGATGCCTGTATGTATGTATGTGTGTATATATATATATATATATGTAGAAAGTTTTTTACCTTGGGTACAATAAATGTTAAAGATACCAAGGCTATTTTAATGGAGTAAAACCAGGTTTAAAATAGCTTGGTATCTTTAACATATACGAGGGCTGTTCAATAAGTAATAAGACTAATTTTACTGTCGCGAAACCACTCATCACAATATTAATTTCTGTTGAATGAAGAAATGTTGCTGTCTGTATTAACAAAAGAGGTTGATAGATGGCATGTACGGGCTGATGTGCCAGAGTGTCACGTGACTAAACGCAAGCTTGTTTCGGTGCGCCTACGAACTGCGACCAGTCGTCGAAATGGAAGTGTCCTCGGAACAGCATTATGCGATTAAATTTTGTGTGCATTTGCAAAAATCGGCGTCGGACACTTTTAACATGATACGCAAAGCTTTCAACGATGAAGCAATGTCGAGGGCAAGTGTTTTTCACTGGCATAAAACTTTTAAGGAAGGAAGGCAAAATGTGGAAGATCTTGAACGGGAGGGAAGACCTTCAACGTCCATCACAGAGGCAATGATCAACACAGCAGGGATTATCATCAAGGAGGATCGCAGAATTACAGTATGCCAGCTGCATGTTGTCCTGAATATTTCTGTGGGAAGTGTTCACTCAATCATGGCTGAACATTTGGGACTGAAACGTGTTTGTGCCCGATGGATTCCCAAACTCTTGACACCGAGCAAATGCAGCATCGAGTGGATGTGTGCACAGAATGGAAAGAAAGACTGGAACAAGAAGGCGACAACTTCTTAAAATGTATCATTACAACAGATGAAGTTTGGTTGTATCACTGTGACCCTACAATGAAACAACAAAGCAGTGAATGGAAGCATCCGTCTTCGCCCACCTCCAAGAATGCAAAAACTGTAAAATTGGCTGGTAAAATTTTGACCATAATGTTTTTTGACTACGAAGCCATTGTTTACCAACACGCTGTAGAACCCGGGAATACTGTAAACGGCCCATACCATGCGGATGTTTTAGGACAATGGTACAGCACGTCAAAAGGAAGTGTCCATTGCTGAAGAATGACTTCTTATTGCACCGTGATAATGCAAGGCCACATATTGCTGGTGGTATAGTGGACATTTTGCAGAAGAACAACATAGATATCCTACCACACCCTCCATACAGTCCTGATCTTGCACTGTGCGATTTCTGGCTGTTTCCTCAGCTCAAGAAATCACTAAGAGGCCGCCAATTTCGAAAGCAACAAAGCATGTGTAAAAGCTGCAGAGGCAGTTTTGAAAGAACTCTCAAAAAACGGACATTTCGCATGTGTTTAAGAAGTGGACGCAACGTTGGGACAAATGCATCGCGTCTCACGGTAGTTACTTCGAAAAAGACCATGTAAATGATGACGATTAAAGGTAATTTTTTTTCTGTATAAATATAGTCTTATAAATTATTGAACAGCCTCCGTATATTATTAAGAGTTATTAATAATATTATTGGTCATTATAATAGTTTTAATGTAATAGTTTGGAATTAAAAATAATCATGAAATAAACTAACAATCTTACAAAACTATTTAGTTTATAAGGGACAAGATCTACTTTAGATTTTAAGATATGTTATATTATCCAAGAACAAATTAACAATATTTATATGTGATGTATGTGTATCTTCTGTTTTTTATGATTATCCCACTGACTAAACATTGTTAACATGTAATATATCAATGTCCTGATAAATTTAGTTTAATCCTTTATCCAAGTGTGAGCAAACAAAGTTTGCACCTGAAAGTATCTTCAGTAGTGGGGTAAGGTGGTACAACACCGGGCAACTCGTTGCAAAGGTGGAGCAAGCAAACATTAATCCTATCTCCCATAATGCAATTGCAGATATGTATAATGTTATGCATTAAGGAAAGGGCCACTACCCAGACTAGTTTCGAGCCAGGCCCAAGTGGAGATACCAGGCAGAAGCATTAGCAAGGTCATCTCTACTTATAGGAGTTGCCAAACAGTGTGCCACCTTTTTATTAAATTACTCTGGATTTAGAGAAAGATGTTGAAAGTTTATTTTTCACTTGGTTAGACTATAATAAATTTAGTTTACACTTGGATAAAGGATTAAACTAAATATATTATTATTCTCTAACCAAGTGAAAAATAAACTTTCAACATCAATATCCTGAGTTAAGGAATCTTGTTCCAGAGATCAGGTATAGTACTTTTGCAAGCCACTTCAGACTATCAATAATTAGGGCAGTAGTGGTGTCACATTGGATGATGGAATGTGCTGCATTTGAATTACACTGTGGCAACAACTACAGTTTGTGCTGCCATAAATCAAGGCAGCAACAATAGTGTTGTCTATTTAACTGCACTTTAGCTTTTGATGAAATTTGATATAAGAAATATTTATTAGAATATTACAAAATTCAGTTTTGTTCTACACTGAACAATTTGATCCCTGTAATTTAAATATGGAGTTATTTATCGTGTTTGAACTTTAGGTACTTAAATTTAACCTTTGTGTGTATATGTGGTCAGTGATTGACTTGGCATGCTGAAAAGTTTGTTTAAAGATTTAATTTAGTTGATTATTAAGAATCCCATACTCTAAAAAAAGACTTCCATTACTTTTATAACTTAAGAATAATGCAAGCTTTTTCAGAGGCTTGTTAGTTAGCTCCTTGGTGGTTGCTAAGCCAACTTTCTTTTTTAAAATGAAACATTTTATAATCTTTGAAATGTTGCTATACCTATATATATGTGTGTGTGTGTGTTTTATAAATGCCTACAGTCGTATAATTTATTTATATATTTTTTTAAGGAATTAAATTAAGGAGAGTAGAGGATATTAAACAGAAAGAAGTAGAAAAGGCAGCACCATTACATGATGTTGCTTCTATACTAGCACGAAGGGTAGCTATGGAATTTTCAGATTCAGAATCACCTTCAGATAGCGAATATGATAGTGAAGGTTGGGATGATGATAGTGAATGTTTAAATGCCTAAAATAGCAGGAATCAAGGTGTGTATGCCCTGGTATTACTTTTTCATTTAGTTTATTATTGTTTAATATGCATTTACCTTTTAAAACAATATTCCTAAAAAAAGTTTAGTTAAATTAAATCCCAACGACTGGTGGCATTATAAAATTTTTATATACATTACAGAACTTGCCACAAGTTGTCGGGATGTAATTTAACTAAACTTTTTTTTTTTTTTTTTTTACAGAATATTGTTTATTTCTTGGCTGTAACAGTTGTTCTGTCAGCTCCTAGTGATATCAGATTTAACATGAAAAGCTAGTTATGGCACTTGTATACAGTGCCATAACTAGCTTTTCATGAACCCTGTGCAAGATTTTATTTTTGCCCCCCCCCCCCCCCCCTGTTTTTGGGGAAAAAATAAAATACGACTGAAATCAGTTGATTTTTAACTTTAACCAAAAACTTTATGAAATCAGCCTGCACGGCAGTAAAATTTGAAAATTAAAATATAATACTGATTATTATTATTATTATTTTGATACCCCATTTCAGGCGCCCTTCATCCTTTGCCTGTGCACCTACCTAGTTACAGCACTGCCTATATATATATATATATAGCTATGATAATGCTCTCCTATTCTTCAAAATCAATCTTAATTGCCACAATAATCAAGTAAATCGAGTCTTCACACTTCCATATGTAAAAAAAGAAACAGTTTAATAATACTAAGATGCATTAAATTAAAAGAAATATACAACATTCTGAAATAACTGTAACTACAGCAGGAACTCATCTTAAGATCTAAAAAAGTTAATTAAATAAATCACATCTTATCTGATCTAAAAAAAGAGCATCTGTTTCTCTTAAACTCAGCTGCATTTCATTCCAAGTTGAATGAAGCAACTTCTTTAACTCTTTGGCAGAAACAATTCTTTTCCTGGAAAACCTTGGTGACTGTAAAATTCTTGTTTACAGTAAGATATAGGAGAGTTCAACTTGGAAACAAATCTTCAATTTCAAATGCTACAGTATTTCTTCTTTAAGATTCTAAACCTTTTCCTCATCCTATATGAAGGATTTCCAAGGAAAAACAATCAAACATTTAAGAATTAACTTGCTAAATATAATTTCTGGAAACCATCATTAATTCTTTACTATTCTAATGAAACATTTAATATCTGATAACCACTTCTCCTATATTTAAAAAAAAAAAAAAAAAAAAAAAAACATTGATTATCAATTTCCAAAGTTTCTTTAATTTCTTTCTCATTTGTTATTCCAGTTACCTTGTAATATAACAGCTTAAATATATAGATTAAAAAAAAAAACTAATGTAATAAAAAATAGCTAACACTGGTGGGTTTATAGATTGTAATAATTATTTAATAAAACCCACTAGTTTTGCCACTTTAGCTAGTGGCTTCATCTGGGTTAGGATGAATTCACAAATATACAAGTGTTAAAATGAATCATTATATAACTAAAAACACCGAATGTGTAGGAACCATTACACAAATTATCTGTTCTTGCACATTCAGTGTTTTTAGTTATGTAATGATTCATATTTAGCGCTTGTTGTATATTTGTGCATTCATCCTAACCCAGATGAAACCACTAGCTTAAGTGGTGAAACTAGTAGCTTTTATTAATAATTATATATGACCTCAACCCAGTATTAATTATTTTTTATCTTTCTTCCTTTATGAAAGACAGACTACTTTGAATTATTAATGGAACTTTCCTCTAACTTGTTTCAAAAATTGTTCCATATCGCTTGCACAGCGCTCCCAGCTATTTACTATACTTTTCACTAGTGCATGATAATACTTCCAGTTTCGACTTCATTCATGAATTGAGACAAGCCACTACTACCATTTGTGTTATCTTCATAATGCTTTGCTTGAAAGCAGTAAAATCTCACACTGTCAGTGACTAAGTAATTTTTTAAATTTATATATTCTAAACATATCCAAACATTAAATTAAAGATGCCAAGGAATTATATTCTTGGTTTAATCCTTTATCCAAGTGTAAGCAAACAAAGTTTGCACGTGAAGTAACTTCACGACTGCGCAACTCGTACATAGAGGCAAATGATTTTGCATCACTTGCCTTTGGTTTTCCATAATGCAAAGCACATATCCTTACAGGCATGTATAATGCTATGCATTATGGAAAGGGCCACTACCCAGATTGGTTTTGACTTTTATTGAGGTCTCATCAGTGGGAGCCAGACCCAGAAGTGATATCAAGGTTGAAGTAATGCAAAAGTCATATTTCCATATATAAGTAGATTATGGGATACTAAGGCAAGTTATGTGAAATCATTTGCCTCTATATACAAGTTTCTCAGTCGTGAAGTGACTTCACATACAACTTGGATAAAGGATGAAACCAAGAATATAATTTCTTGGCATCTTTAATTTATAGTATAACCAAGTGGAAAAACTTTTAACATATATCCAAACATTAAACCATAATTCTTATTTTGAGTAGACAGTAACTTACAATCAAGTGAATTCACTTTGTTAAAAGAATTAATATTACATTTAAACACAATATATATTAACAGTGTACAACTACATAAAAGAAAAATTACAATTTCTGCTTTTCTTATGATGTAAATGCAATTAGAACAGAAACTGATAACTAGTAAAGAATATTTAAGTTTACATTTGTTTAATTAAATAATAATACTGTAGAACATCTGTATTCATATACTAATGGGCTACAATTGCACATGAGAAATTCTGTTCCATGTTTTACAGTTTTTTCAGACATTTTGTATTTGTTGTTTAGAAAGCTCTTACCTGCTTTTGTTTTCTTTGTTTCAGTCACACCTATTATGCCCATCTGGTACTTATCCAATTCTTCTGTTAGTTCCATTTCTTTTCCATTGATGCTTCTTATGTTGATAGTACCAATCTTGAACTTTGCTGATTTTGAGTTGGGATGTGTTCTGGGATTTGTTCCAGTAGCTGACTTTGTGCTGTTCATCCTGGTTCCCTGACGAAAACAACAGGGGCCTTGTTTTCCAGGTCCCTAGCTAGCATGAAATTCTGTCATATTGTACAATCTTTCTACATTGTCATTTAAGCCAATAAGAATACAATTTGGTTGGCTAAATCCCAAATTGCCAGCCCATCTTTGCTTGTTCAGTATCCAGGAAGATACCTAACAGGGTGCACTATGAGAAGGTGAGGATTGGGCATTAAGTCAGAAGCTCTATTCAGTTCTTTGCATTCCTTAAAAGGTTACGTGGAGGTCTCCCAGTTATATAGCTTTGGTCCTCTAAGCACCCTGCTATTACATTATTCACACATGGAAATTTTGTTTCCTACCATAATAAATCAAGAGTAATATCTTAGAAATATAGTTTGTGTTTAACCTATTGTTCTTGTAGTTTTATTTCAATGTGCTTTTATGATTATATTTGGTCATTTTCATGCTTGGTAATGTTTAAATTTATCTGTCTCATGGTTGGAGAAAAGCATTTGAACTTTGGTTTTTGTATCCACATTCTTTTTTAAAGAGGTATTTTATAATATTAATTTTGTATTAGAAAAGGCAAACTGAGAAGCTAAAGGAAGAATTACTTGAAATTGAAAATCAAAACATATTCATAAATGTTCAGGTATCACTGATAAAAGTACAGCAGCACCAGAAGCACATTGCAAGTGTTTTTGTTGTTTGGAATAATGACTGAAACATCTAAGCATCTAAGGCTTTTCTCATCTAGTGTGTTACTTCTGTTAATTGTTGTGTGCTCTTCTGGTTGGTTTGCCTGTTTTGTAGGATGATAAACCTGAGTTTCTTGCAGGAAAAACCTGTCATAGGCTAGGCAGGCTGACTCACCTTTTTTGCATTGCGATTTGAAACCAGGTCTTTCCAGCTAGATAGTATCATTAATACCAACTAAACAGACTCCCACTGAAAGATATTGTAACACTAACTAGAACGTTAATATATATTTACTTAACAAGTTCATGACTTATTTTTAATGGTATTAACAACACCAGACAAACTATTTTATAAAATAGTTTGTATATAAAATGTAAGTTAATATAATTTTATTAACTTACATTTTACTGAATTTCAAATCAGCATCATCAGAGCACAATAAAGCATGTACACGTGACAGTAAGTAAAACAAAACTCACTCACAGAGACAATCCTCATAGTCTAGGGTGAGTGTTACGGCTCAGGCCGAGTCCAAAAATATTTTAAAATTTTTAAATAATATTTGTTTAATTATTCTCTTCTGAAAAAACTTGAGATCTCAAAGTGTTTTAAAGAGTTTCAGAATATTTTTGAATTGTTGAGTCGTGCTCTTGAAGGTGGAGGGAAACATCCTAATCACCTGTGAAAAAAAAAAATGTGGCACTGTTTTCTTGCTTGGAGTATGGGGATATTTTCCCTTCTTTATCTTTTCTCATGCATCATATTTTCCTCTTGGGGATGGGGCAACAGCCTAATCACCTGTAAAAAATGTTGTGCTGTTTTCTAACTTGCAGTGGGGAGATATTTTTCCTTCTTTATCTCTTTTCATGCATTGTATTTTTTCTTTATATTTTCTTATCCAGATTTTCTTACAGGATCAGTTATTTTATCTTAATATTTACCTCCAACCTTTTATGGCATAAAATTTTCACATGATGTTCAGTATACTTTATTTTCTTCTTAAAGAACCGTCACTCTTTATTCTATATAAATTTCAGATCTGCCCTGTTTTAGAATACTGCACCACTTTTAGGGAAAGTTTTACATAATATTATGTAAAAAAAAATCCTTGATTCTATCTAGAATTGGGGTGCTTTATTACATATATTTCTGTAACAAATTGTCCCTTTTATATCCAGCAATATAGGATTTGCAACCTTTCTGTATGTAGAATTGATAAAGGAAAACTTATAATTCTTTTGTAAAAAGTATACCATTGCCTGAGCTATTATTGCATATATAAAGAGGATTATTATTTATAACTGATTTTGTAAAGTGATAAGAATTTATATAGGAGATATATTAGGTGTTTAAGCATTTGTTTCTCTAATAAATGTGTTCTCATCAAAATGAGACACAAGTTAGCATAAAAGTATTATGTAGTTTTTTACTTTCAGATTTCTTTCACATTATGAACATTCCATGTTTTTTGGATTTGAAAGCTCAATGAAGTGAAATTACAAAGTTATGTGTAGTACATGAGGTTGACCACATTTACAAGGAGAGATGTGAGGTTCTGTAGATGGATAAGAGAATATAGTGATGGTGTTTTTCACATATTTTTACCATCATCCACAACAGAAATGTTTTATCTTCATTTAAATAAAAATAACAGCAACAGTTGTTGTACAGTCTTCAACATTTATTCTGTAGAAGTTCAGATTTTTCACTGTGACATCACAATAAACTGTACATGCTAGTAATTTTGTAATTTTCTAATGGTTTCCATAGCTTTTTGCTAATCTTGATCTGATGATGCTAGCTAAAATACTAGTGAAATATTATTTGTAGTATTTAAAAGTTACTATTTTTAACTCATGTCCTATAAGCTTAAAAACAACTTTGCTTCCTTAATGTTAGAAGTCATCTGTAGCACAATCTTTAAATATTAAAATGAAATTAATATGGCAAATAATAGTTTTTAAGTCTTATCATTAATTTCTGTTGTTCTAATTATACATTTGTTTTTGGCAGGTGTTCCCTCTCCCCTCCAAGAAAGCACAATATGAAATTGCCCAAAGCAGAGAAATTCTCATACCGAATGTATTCTTCCATGTAACAAGGAAAGGCAAAGTCCGTGTTTTCTATTTAGCCTTCAAGCATACATTAAAGCGATGTGTGCTTCCTTTCAATAAGTTTAGATTACTCCATTTTGAAATTGACTATAGGAACAGAGAGTGATATATTACTATTGTATTATATTGTAGCTTCAGTCTTAATGAACTTTGACCAAAATGTTTATTAAATGAAAAGCATGTTAAGAAAATATGCATCCTCAGAATGTATATTGCCCACCTCAGTTTTGTGTCATATAGATATGCTAGTCTCAGAATTATTGGAAAGCCAAGGTGATACCTGCTTGTCTTCATACAAGGTATGTGTTATTGCATTCTTGTATTGTTGTGGATTAGATTTTTTTTTTTTTTTTTTTTGTTTAATTTGCACAAGAAGTGTAATTCATTTCTCATTCAGATTTTTGGTTAATAACCCATATTTCTGACTTTTTTTAAATACTTCATAATAAATTGAACAAATTTTGAACATATTTTGTGCTAGTGTGAACAAAACAAAACATTGCTCAAATAATGTTTCGTATCATGTACCTTTTTCTATTAGGTTACTTATCAGATGTCTCAAAATACAATTTGTATAAAATGTGCTCTGTACTTGGTTTGATCACTTCTGATAAAGCAAGCAGAGGACTTAAGTGTTGTATAAATAGTTATTGTTTACAGAAAAAAGGCAAAAATGTTGGAAAATTACAGTTGTACTGTTTATCTGTATAGTATCAAGATCCTTAGTAAAGGTTAGATAGAGTTGTAGTAAAACATAAGATGTTTTTAATTTATTAAGTATGGATCAGATTAATAGTTTAGAATTAATGAGGCAGGATTTTTATTATAGGCTGTAGTGCCTTTGGCATATAAAGATAAAGCCTTGCTGAAATGAGCAGAATATCAGAATTTACATTGCTGTGTAGGATTTTTATTATTAACATTTACTAGAGTTTTTTGGAATCATAATCTCAAACTGTTATTAAAATTACCAATTTTAATGTATGTTAAGTAGCACAATGAAATATTTGTTTCATTTGAAAATTTCTTAGTTACCCAGATTAGTTAATTAACTTGACTTAATTTATTTTAATTAATATATAGAAACTCATTCCCGTTTATCAAACAACTTCATCACAAAATTCAGCAAAACATCAAAAATAAGTCTATTATCTGCAGTTAAACAGTTTAAAAACAGTTTATTTGTGCAATAAAGTTTGTAGTTTAAATGTAGCCTAGCTTAAATATATATTTATGTATTTAGTAATATAGTATCAAGCTTTCCAGATAGCAAGTTGATATGCTAGTTAAGCTTTTACCTGAAGAACTTTGCAAGTAAGGGATGTGTAAAAGGTTTTTGTTTTTTTTTCCCTTTTGCTACTCAGTTAATCAACCTCAAGCATAAGGCTTACAGTTATTTTACTCCACAGATCAAGCATTTCTACTTTTAGGACATATGGTCTGCTGACACATAATGAGTAAAGTTATGTTCATACTAATTTAAACCTTTTCTCTCACAGTGAACTGACTCATGTTTAAAAATAAATATTTTGTAATCTTAGAAATGTTAGTATCTCAAGAGAAACATATTTTTATTTATATCTCTACCCTGGAGGCATAGAACACTAACTCACAAAATAGTAGTTTTTCACTATGGCCAGGAGAATAATCTTTCAGCATTGATTTTTCATATTCACTCTGTTTTTTGTTCATTTCTTTCATTTGTTTGGTATATAATTTTGCATTTTGATTAATTTACAAACGGATTTAAAAATTAACTTTAAATTGTACTTTCATTGTTAATTATGGATTTGATGTTACATATACCTTCAATAAAATTGGTTGTTTGCAAAACATTATCTCCTACTTAAAATATACTAATGGTAGAAAAAGACAATATAATAATAATATTATATGTCTGTTTTGGATATTATTAAGAACAGGCACTGTGAAAATGTAAAAAAAACACCTATCATTTATCATCATCATCATCAAATTCCTGCCATGTACCCTCAAGGGGTGTACAGGATATGATAGTGCTACATGAAAAAAATTACATCATTATTAATTTCCTATCTACAATTTTCCTCCAAATCAGTCTGTTACTTGTCAACACTCCAACATTATCAGATCTTATATTTCTATCGTCTAAAGCACTTTGTACCGTATCAATCCACCTATATCTAGGTCTTCCTCTGGGTCGTTTTGCTGCCAACCTGGCAGAGAACACTTGTTTTGCTATCATTTATTTATTTTTTTATTACAAATGAGCAATGTTTATAAAAATTACAAGGCGACACCAAAAATTTACATAGCAATATGTTGAATCTGAGCACAAACATGTGCTCAGATTCAACAATCAGATTCAAATCAAGTGCACATGATTTGAAATAAATACTGGCTGTTTATTCTTGTCCACTTTTCTCAATAACAGAGGTGATAGATATCACTGATCATAGAAAGATTTAAAAGTTTTTAAATTCATCTCATTGTCTCCTCGACCACCCTTAGATTCATCCCACATCATGCATTGGGCTGAACCATCAGAAGAATCATGTATTGTAAATGTCCAAAGCTTTCGTTTATAAAAACTTCAGTGAAAGTTTTTCAGTACGTGAAAAAGTTACACCATCACTAACTTCTGATCATCAATTTTCCTCCAAATTAATGTTTTATCTGTCAAGACTCCAACATTATCATTAGAAGACAATCCAACATTAGATTGTCTTCTAAGGCAATTCTTAACTGTGTCAATCCACCTGCATCTTGTTCTTCTTTTGGGTCATTTTTCTGCCAACCTGGCAAAGAACATTTGTTTTGCTAATCTTTCCTCTCACATTCTGTTTAAGTGACCATACTATCTGAAATTCTACCAGTGGCAAGTTCTTGCCTGATATCCTCATTTATTAAGGACTTTCCTTTTTGAAACATTGACCACAGGATATTCTGAACTTTTCTCAGCAACATTTCTGTCAAAAAATGTGATGAGTAGAGTCAATATCAGTATCTGAACTTTTCATCCTTCCAGTTATAGAGGACTTATAATCCTTGTCAATGTCAGAGCCATCTGCACCACTACTACCTCAGGAATAAGTCTGTTTACAATAAGTTGATCCCAAATGATGGCTGTTGAGTTTGTTTACAAGTAGTCTAATTGAAAAGGTACTTCACATTCACACCTTTGCTTACTCACATTTGGGTAAAGAATAAAAGCAATATTTCTTGTTATATAATTTCTTCATTATAGTAATTTGCAACAGTTTTGCATATGTTTATAATCAGGATAAGGCACATCATTGGCATGTTATTTCTTTTTTCTGGCTTCTCAAAATTGGTCCCTGTGCAGTAAAACTCAAAATTTTTCTGTTACAATAAATTGGAAGACACCAAACCTGATAGCAACTTTTCCTTTTTGATATTTTCCCTGGCAGCTGAAATTTCACACTCTTCTGTTGAAGAGTGTGAAATTTCACCCTCAACAACACATTGCTGTTGAAGGAAATATTCTGTTGTAAGAGAATATTTCCTTCAACAGCAATGTGTTGCACCATGTATAGGCTCATGTTGCATGCTTCAGGAGTATAACTCCTGCCACTTTGAAAATTTGTTTCTCTTTTCTCTGCTTCATCTTGAAGTAGCAGTACATCTTAAATATAAAATCTCTGAATTGTGTTTATGCAGGCTCTGATTTCTTCTTTTATGATTTTCAATTTCCAAATCACAAAATAAATTTCACACTAAAATTTAACTACCAAACATTCTTTTACAAATTATAAAACATCACAGTTTTCTCTAGCAAGAACCGAAGAGTGACAGTTTTCAGGAAACATATGGCTTTTTGTGCTGCTGCTGCTGTACGTTCTTCTAGCCAGTTAAATGCTTATCGCTATAGTATTAACATATGGTGATCTATTTTCTGTAGGGTTATGTTCATGCTGTTATATAGTATAATTGCCATTATGCCAAACTATTTTGTATTTTGTTACATGACAATAATGTCATAATGAAAATGACAATATCCTTTTCATTTAAATGTGCACATACCAATTTGTACACTTTTCTGATTTAAGTGTCCATAGTTGGGTAGTTTCCTCTATGATTTTTTTTTTTTTTTTTTTTTTTTTTTTTTTTTTTTTTGCAGTAGTATAGAGAACTCCTGATTTACACAGTCTTGGTGGTTATAGATTCTGCACAGTTTGGATTTTAAATTACTATTATTATTTTTCCTAACTTCTTACAGAAACTCATGGTTTTTGTAGAAACGTATGTTGCAACAATATCAAAAAGTGAAGCCAAGTGAGCATATAAATGTATTTAATAACTGTTAAATTAAAACTATAATAGCTGCCCTGGTTGGCTGAGTGGTCAGGATATCCACTCTTGGTTAACATGCTATGGATCCAAATCCACTTTGGACATGGATGTTATAAACGTCTTTAGGTAGTAGATGAATTTAATTGTCCAGTGTGAGACTGCCATTCTGCTTATTAGAAGCTGCTTCTTCTTTAGCAACTGCTTTTCCAACAGAAATCGTCCGGTTAGGCAGATCAAATCTCTCCCTTTTTTCTTTCATGAATGTGGTTTTTCTCTTGGTCTCTTAGCCTCAAATTTTATTTCACACATTCTTCTTGTTATTAAATTCATTCTCAGTAGAAATCCAAACCACTTCAATCAAGGGTTCATAAGCATTTCTTAAACAGTTTTCAACCCTGAACTATTCCTAAAGTCTATTTCTTATTCTTATTCTGTCTTTCCTTGTTTTTCCAACATTCTCCTTAAAACTTCTGTTTTCATTGCTTATATTCTATTCATGTCCCTTTTTGTTAGTTTCTATGTCTCTGCTGCACGAATCAAAATGGACAAAAAGTAACTTTTTAATCAAATGAATGCACCTAAGTGGGACCTCACTGTCTCAAAGTAGACTGCTTGCACTGTTAACCCTGCAGAGGTTGCAGCTGATCTGACAGATACGAACAAATTGTTTAATATAAATATTCTTACACATATCCAGAATATAGCTTGGAGGTCATGACTAGCTGCGCATGCATCTATTATGGGTGATATTCCACACTGTTTATGCGATCAGTTTTGGTTTAACACGTGTTATGTAAAGGTGTGTGATATTTGATAGTAAATTGTATCTGAGAGATACTGCAAACTCCAATGTCAGTATAGTATTGGTTTAGTTGTTTTTTTTTCTTTGTTTCTTTGTTCAATAATTTCTAGATTGTACACGCGACCTATGCTGCAGTTTTTTTGACCACGACCTCTGCAGGGTAAAACAAGTTTGGGCTAGTTAAATCCTCCTCATTATTTCCTGGTCTAAGCTTCCATCACTAGAAAGTATTCTTCCTAGATATTCGAAGTTTTCACTATTCAGATTTTTCCCATTGAGTTTAACACCATTAATCCTTCATAGTGAAGAATTTATGGAGACACAACACACAATGTAGAATAATTATTTACTTAACATTAGGAAAGTAACATTCAACGTTTCGACTTCTGTATTGAGATTATCATGAGAAAATATACATATGTACAGGTATCCCTCAATTAACGTGGTTAATTAATCCCTCGATGTTACTGCGTATATCAAAATCGCATTAATCAAATCTAATAATCAATGGTAAAAATTACAATTCGTCCATGATCGATTACTGTATTAATAATTCGTTTTATATGGTACTCTTTTAGGAAAGATAAAAAATGAATGCAAAGTAAATGTTTAATAAATGTTTGTACCTACATTATTTACTGCAATTTTTTATCAAAAGAAGTTATCAAGAGTCGTTTGAACAGTTTTAATTTTTTTCTTATTGGCATATATTCTACGATAACAAGCAAAATGACTCTCCAGACCTTGGCAAACAAGCAATGAAACATAAAGAAAAAACACTGCAAATATAATACATGATGGTACAAATTAAGTAGATATTGAATCCAACATTATTTCATATCCGAATATAGAAATTACAAGAGTTTTGTTCCGAATATATAGAAACTAAAAGTTTCGGTGGATGCAAGCATAAGCAACCTTATGGGCAACTCATAGTAAAGGTGGAGTAAGCTCCAGATCACTTTCCTTAGTATTTTCCATAATGTAAAGCACATCTCCTAGAGGACATGTATGATAAATAAGCCTTTTACTCTCTATTTCAGTAATACATGATGGTTTATTTATTTTCAGTTACAATCTAGAAATTATTGAACAAAGAATAAAAAAACAACAACTAAACCATACCATACTGACCTCAGAGGTCGCGGTATCTCTCAGATACAATTGACTGTCAAATATCACAAACCTTTACCAAACTGAACAGCAAAAAAACAGTGCGGAATATCAATCATAACATATGAATGCACAGCTACGCATGACCTCCAAGCTATACACTGAATTGTGTAAGAATATTTATATTAAACATTTTGCATGTATCTGTCAGATCAGCTGCGAGTTCCACAGGGTTAAAGGCATGTTAATCAAAACTCTTGCCACGTATATCAAGGGATTGCCGCAATTAATTTCACCGTGTTAAGCAAGGGATACCTGTATAAGATATAAGCTACATGACACTTCGCTATACAAAAGTAAGATGAATCTAAATGCTTGTTAATCATTTAACCTAGCCTTTTTGTGTGTGTGGGGGGGGGGAGATATAAATATAAAAAAGTAAAAAAAAAAATTAATAAAAATAAAATATAAATGGAACTACATTAAACATTTCTAAAGTCCTCTTGTGTTGTTGAGATTTTCTTCTGTTTGGGTTTGTTCTTGTTGCTATACGGATTGCCGATGGGTCCTCCACATTCTTGGAATGATTAATCCATCATTTTTCTTCAAGTTTGGATAATGTTTCAGCATTTCACAAGCTTCTTTGAATTTTCTTTCAAACCACGTTTTGGTGCGGTGTAGGGACTTGGTGCTTTTCCAGTCGATTCTGTGGCATGTTTGGAGTGCGTGGTCTGATAGGCCCTTTTTTACCATAGTGGAGGTATTTAATGTTTTGTTTGTGTTCATCTTTTCTGATTGGGATGGTGCATCCTGTTTCCTCTATGTAAGGTAGGTTACAGGTACACTGAATTTTGTAAACTCTTGGGTGGGCCAAGTATGGAAGAGCTAAGTAAATTTCTTAATTTTGTCAGGGGTTTGAAGGTCTTAATGTTGTATTTAAGTAGTGTTCTATCTATTTTTCTGAAATGCCTCTAATATAGGGTATGGCTATGGCATTCTCGTAAACTTTTTTGTTTTTAGTGGCATTTTTATGGAGGATCTTGTGAACCATTTTTTTTATTATAGCCATTTTTTTTTACAAATGTTTGGTTAATGATTTCAAATTCTTGGTTCAGAGCTTGTTCTTGTTGCTATAAGGATTGCAGATGGATCCTCCACATTCTTGGACTGATTAATCCAATATTAATCCAACCAAGGATTTGAAATCATTATCCCTTTAAATTGAGTAAAAATACAGTTAAGAAAGGATGCAAGAACTAGATTTTTGAGAGCAGGGAACAAATGAAATGAGTTGTCAACAGGATTTGAATACATTTTCATGGAATCATTTTAAATTCCTTCAGAGGAGAGTTGTGATAGGAATTGGGTAGGTTAGTATGGGCTTCTGCAGTGCACTCTAGGACATCATGAAAATGTCTGTAATATACAGATATATGATTACTATAGTCAGACCTCACCATATATTGGACTGTGTACATCAAACAGACAGATTACAAAGTATTACATTGTTTGGTTGAAGATGGTTGTTTGTTGCTGCCTAATTAGGAGTGCTTGTTTTCGTATGAATGATGGTATTAAAATATTTTGAGGAAGCAAAATTTTAATTCTGAGATCTCTCTTTCATCATTTCTCTTCATCAGCCTTTTCTGTCTGCTGCTTGATGAAGGACCCCCAAAATGCTGCATTCATTCCTATCTTGAGCTTTCTATGCTACTGAGTTTCTGACATCTCTTTAATCTCATCCTCCTACCTTCTCTGGTCTTCTGTGGTTCTCTTTCCATCTCTAGCATATTATTCTAACGTGAACTCTGTCCATTTTTGAGTGTTACTTCTTGCAATATGACTTACCCATCCATTTGGATCTTTTAATGACTGTTTTAATGTTTCTCACTCTAGCCTGAGCTCTGATCCAAGTATTATACTTTCTATCTAGAATTGTAATACTGAGTAATGATATTTCCATTTTCCTCTGGGTAATCCTCAACTTATTGGTCAATTTTTTAGTCAAAGTCCATGTTTCACTCCCATATGTCATGAACGTAAATATACAACTGCCGAATATTTTTCTTTTAAGATAGATTGGGATGTTTCCTTTGAGTGCTTCATGGTGTTTTCCAAAGGCTATTCCAAAGATTGAATTCTATGTATAATTTCATCTTTATAGTCACCCTATACTGTGATCTTTTGTCTTAGATAAACATGGGGAACTACAATATCAAATTCCTAGTGTTCTATTTGTACTGGATTTTTGGTAATGTATTTATTATACATTATTTTTATTTTGTCCTTGTTTATATTTAATCCTTTCTTTTTGCTTTCCGCATTTAATTCAGTGATCATCTGTTGAAGTTCTGCGTTGTTTTCTAAAAGAACAGTATCATCACCAAATCATAGGCGATTTAATTCTTTTTCCTTTTCCATGATTCCTCTTTTTTCCTATTGAATTTTTTAAAAATTTCTCCTAGGGCAGCTGTAAATAATTTAGATTCTTTAATATTTTATTTTTATTGCTAACTGTTAAAGAAATAAAAAAAAATAAAAATGCAACTTAAACTGCAAATTTATACACAGCTTGAATTTTCCTAAAAAAGAGTAGATGTACACTATGGTGAATATTGTTATAATGAAATGCTGCACTACACTACAACAAATTTCTGCAAAAGTCCTGCTCAGAGAACCCCACATTCTTCATTTGTTGAATGCAAATACATTATTAACTTACTTTAATCAACATAATCAATATCAAAGAGTTGGAAATAAGTGTGAAACTTAGCTTTCTCAAATGCTTAAATTATTTGACTACTGAAAGTGAGCTACTTGAAATAGCTTAATTGTGAGTGGTGCTTTGGGTAGCATCACTGAAAGGAAACCAGAAAGTATATGAAATTTTAAAACTAGAAACAAATGGTGTGGTTAAATATTGAAGAGATTTTAACTGCTACTGGAATTAAGCACCTTAGCTCTTACTGTTCAGGTTAAATTTACAATAGATTGGTATGGATCCCATGTGTGGAAGGACAAATCCAAACTTACTTTGCTTTTAGTAAAAAAAGAAGTCATATACTAAAGATGAAAGCTTGATCTAACAGATAAGCTTAGGTGTTGATGGTTATTCATGACTTATTTTTCACGGTATTAACAACACTACAAACACTTTTTAACAACAAAGATGTTTTATTAACGCTAATATTTCGCTGATTTTCAACTCGGCATCATCAGAGCACAACACACATGTAAACGCGACAGTGAGTGAGTGAAACAATATAATTGCAAAAGACAAAAGATCTAAAGTCCTATTTTTTGGTGCCCTCTAACGAAAAAAAAAAAAAAAAAAAAAAAAACAGTTATCCAGGAGTTTTTCTTAGAATAACCGTCTCCCAAATGTTTGGCAAATTAATGCAACCATATTTGTTAAGGTTGGGAGAATTCTTCAAAGCCATTGCTGACTCAAAAAATAATCTTTCAGATCTATACCGACTCCTAAATAGCACATTTGTTTTCCTCCATCTAATCCTGTGTGAAGGAGTGTCCAAAACGTGGTCTGCCAGTCCTGACTTGCCATAGTAATAGTAGCGAATGTATCTTTCATGTTCTTCCAGGTGGATGTTCACTGATCTTCCTGTTTGCCCATAATAGGCCAAATCACAGTCACACGGAACTTCATACACTCCTGAGTGTGCTAAAGGGTGAAGTTTATCCTTAGGCGAGCGGATCAGAGTTGCCAGCTTGACATGTGGTTTGAAAGTGGTGCGAAGGCCATGTTTCAAAAATACTTTGGCTATCTTTTCCGATGTACCTCTGATATAGGGAATAGAAATGGTCATGTTGTATTCTTGTGTATTAGGGGAGGGCAGAGTAATGGGCCTATGTAGTATTTTATCTATTTTGTAGGGATTGTAGCCGTTGGCTAAGAACTTATGGCACAGGTATTGGAGTTCAGTGGTCAGAGCTGTATCGTTAGAACAAATGGCTCTGGCTCTGTATGTAAGTGTTTTTAAAATGCCGTACGTTGGACTGGATGATGATGTGATTGTTTATGTAGGTATCTTCCTGTGTGTGTAGGCTTTCTGTAAATAGAAAAAGATAGTGCACCATCTGAAAGGCGGGTGACTAATGTGTCAAGAAATGGTAAACAGTTATTTGATTCTTTTTCTACTGTGAAGTGAATTTTGGGGTGTTGGCTGTTTAGGTAGGCCCCATGGACAAGACACTTTGGATGCTTTTGTCACCTACCTAAACAGCCAACACCCCAAAATTCACTTCACAGTAGAAAAAGAATCAAATAACTGTTTACCATTTCTTGACACATTCTCGTGGAAAGGCTTAGACGTTGGTTATGTATTTTCACTAAATTATTTCAGGAAATTACAACGTACTAGGATATACATTAAAATAAATTTTAATATATTTCTATATTTCGGCAACGTCACGCTGCCATTTTCAAGAACTTAGGTACAAGATATGTGCACGCAGGCACAGCCAAAACAATAAATGAGTAAGAAGAATGAAGCTAATATTTCTCCTAAGGTCCTGAAGGTGCCCTCTAGCGGGCGATGTTGGTATTCTTGGGCGATTGGGCTGAAGGTCTTCTGATGTAGGTTTCCCAAATTTGAGGAAGTCTCATGCAGCCAAATTTGTTGAGGTTAGGCTCGTTTTTTAGGGCTGAAGCTGATTCTATGAAAAGCCTTTCATATCTGTATTTGCTACGGTGTATTATCCTGGCTTTTTTCCAATATATTCTATGGCAGGTATCCAGAGCATGGTCAGCAAGACCAGAGTGGCTGTATTGGTGAAACCGGATGTAGTCCTTGTGTTCTGAAATTCTGATATTTGCTGTCCTGCCTGTTTGGCCAAAGTAGGACAGCTTACAGCTGCAAGGGACCTGGTACACACCAGGTAGGTCTGGGGGGGGGGGGGAGGTTGATCTTTTGTTGAGCGGATCAGGGATGCCAATTTTTTATATGGTTTATAACAAGAAGTTATGTTTTTTTTAGGATTTTTGTGATTTTTTCTGAGGTGCCTCGGATGTAAGGTATGGTGATGGATTTAGAGTAATCCTTGTTGTGAGGGGGGAGGGGGGGGTTGTGGTTTACTGGTTTTAATATTTTTGGGATTTTTTTGGGGGGGTAGCCATTGGCTGAGAACGTGTTGAGGATGTGGTTTCGTTCTGTGGTTAGGGCATTGTCATTCGAGCAGATAAGTTTAGCCCTGTTGTGTAGTGTCTTAATGACTTCATATTGTTGTGAGGGGGGGGGGGGGGGGATTGTTGGTGAATGTATCTGCCTGTATGGGTGGGTTTTTTTTATATATTGAGAAAACCAAGGTTCCATCAGGTGACTAGTGGCGGGTGACTAGTGTGTCTAAGAACGGAATGCAGTTGTTTTTTTCCTCTTCCAAGGTGAATTTGATTCTGGGGTGTTGGTTGTTTAAGTGTGTTAAGAAGGAGAGGAGTGCATCGGAGCCATGTGGCCAAATAGCGAATACATCATCTACATAGCGAAGCCAAATGGTTGGTTTTTGTGGGGCAGAGTTCAAGGCTTGCTCTTCAAAAGTCTCCATATAAAAGTTGGCCAAGGGTGGGGAGAGTGGAGAACCCATGGCTGTCCCCTCTATTTGTTTTTGTAGAATTTTCCTTGCCAAACAAAATAGCCTGAGTTCATTGTGAACTGAAATAGGGCTGTGATATCGGGAGGAAATTTAGCTTGGATTAGCTCTAAGGATTCTTTGAGAGGGACATTCGTAAATAAGGAGGAGACATCAAAACTGACCATTATGTCAGTGTGTTTGAGTGTAAGGTTTTCTATGCTGGCTTTGAAGTGGGCTGAGTTTTTTATGTATGAAGGTGTGTTGCCAGTATAGTGTGAGAGAGCTTTGGCCAAATGTTTAGCTAGTTTATATGTGGGGGAATCAATGCCATCCACTATGGGACAAGAATACCAACATCGCCCGCTAGAGGGCACCATCAGGACCTTAGGAGAAATATTAGCTTCATTCTTCTTACTCATTTATTGTTTTGGCTGTGCCTGCATGCACATATCTTGTACCTAAGTTCTTGAAAATGGCAGCATGACGTTGCCGAAATATAGAAATATATTAAAATTTATTTTAATGTATATCCTAGTACGTTGTAATTTCCTGAAATAATTTAGTGAAAACATTTCTTGACACATTAGTCACCCGCCTTTCAGATGGTGCACTATCTTTTTCTATTTACAGAAAGCCTACACACACAGGAAGATACCTACATAAACAATCACATCATCATCCAGTCCAACAGTACGGCATTTTAAAAACACTTACACACAGAGCCAGAGCCATTTGTTCTAACGATGCAGCACTGACCACTGAACCCAATACCTGCGCCATACGTTCTTAGCCAACGGCTACAATCCCTACAAAATAGATAAAATACTACATAGGCCCATTACTCTGCCTTCCCCTAATACACAAGAATACAACATGACCATTTCTATTCTCTATATCAGAGGTACATCGGAAAAGATAGCCAAAGTATTGTTGAAACATGGCCTTCGCACCACTTTCAAACCTCATGTCAAGCTGGCAACTCTGATCCGCTCGCCTAAGGATAAACTTCACCCTTTAGCACACCCAGGAGTGTATGAAGTTCCGTGTGACTGTGATTTGGCCTATTATGGGCAAACAGGAAGATCAGTGAACATCCACCTGGAAGAACATGAAAGATATATTCGCTACTATTACTATGGCAAGTCAGGACTGGCAGACCACGTTTTGGACACTCCTTCACACAGGATTAGATGGAGGAAAACAAATGTGCTATTTAGGAGTCGGTATAGATCTGAAAGATTATTTTTTGAGTCAGCAATGGCTTTGAAGAATTCTCCCAACCTTAACAAATATGGTTGCATTAATTTGCCAAACATTTGGGAGACGGTTATTCTAAGAAAAACTCCTGGATAACTGTTTTTTTTTTTTTTTTCGTTAGAGGGCGCCAAAAAATAGGACTTTAGATCATTTGTCTTTTGCAATTATATTGTTTCACTCACTCACTGTCGCGTTTACATGTGTGTTGTGCTCTGATGATGCTGAGTTGAAAATCAGCGAAATATTAGCGTTAATAAAACATCTTTGTTGTTAAAAAGTGTTTGTAGTGTTGTTAATACCGTGAAAAATAAGTCATGAGATGAAAGCTTGGTTGTCCAAACCTATGAAGTAAAATTCACAACTGTGTAGTTCTGATATCTAGGTGTAGTAGGGTACAATCAAGCTGAATGTTCTTCCCTTTGCTAAGAGGAAGCTCTATACCAAATTTGATACTGCAAAAACTTGATACAAAAAATTTTAAACAGTTGCTCAATCCCATCGATATTGTTATTCTTGTGATTAGTCTAAACATGTCCTTACTTTTCATGTTTATTTGGGCACCTTCAGTAGGCTCAAAGAACTACCACCACATTTAATGAAACTATTATGGGTTCGTGATTCATGCAGAATAATTTGCTTGGCAAAGCATTATATACAAACAAGTAGGAGGTATTTTGTACTAGCAGAGGAGAGATGGGGAGAATGGGCTCTCCCAACCTCCAAGATACTCAGCATAAAAACATATTTTTTTTTCTTCTGAACAACTTATCCACGCATGACACCATGGGTGTGTTATAGGTTTTGCATAACCCCTCAAGTGAGGCTTAAAAAAAAAAAAAAAAACCCTTCCTTCTGTTAACCATCTGTGTACCTCAGATATATATATGTGATTCTTTATGACACTTTTATATGTGACTTTTTATTGCAGATGATGTATTTGACATCTGGTCACATAAGGTCAAACAACACGTTTCCCAGTTTTGCCAACATCAAAGAATCAGAATCCTGTTTATTATGGAAATCAACAGCAGACTTCCATTTCTGTATAAATCTTATGATCCAAAATCGAGATGGTAGGCTTTCATTTAGAGAAATTAAATTACAAATTAATGGTTATTGATTTTTTAACACTGATATTTCTTCATCCACCTTATTTGACATCTTCAGAGAGCAAAATAAACTGTTTTGAACTGAGCAATGCTCACTTTAAAACAAACAATTATTAAATGGATATTCAAAAGAATTATTGTAGCTAGAACAGTGTAATGTAATTGAGAGTTCACAGGAAAGCATGACGTGATTCAATGAAAAATTAGTTTTAATGACATCCAAAAATAAAATGATGAACAATGGCTTTAGATATTTAGGAACTGGTCACTTAATCATTCTTAATCATTTAAGTATAAGGTGCTTTACAGTATTTTAATTACATTACTATTAAATCATACATACAACACATGTATAATGTAATTGTCATGTAACTGAAAATTTAGTCCAGTTGCTTAAAACTGAACACATTTGTTGTTCTTCCCCTAAGCTGTTACCTGCAACACGTACAGAAATAGCAGCGTTATTGAATTAATACTAGTAATTTGTCTAGTAGCTTACTATTTCAGTTAAACTGTAAAATGCTTGCCAGACATGTCAGTCTACAAAATTCATTTTTATCCCTTTATGGTGAAGATTATTAAAGGGAAGTAAATGTATATAGTAAATTTTATTGAATTCATGATTGGTGTGAAAGCCTACCCATTCTGGCCTATATGTATGTGTGTGTGTCTGTGTATATGAGATCAACTAAGAAGTTCTGAGACAATTATTATTATATCCTAATTGTAATAGCTTGCAATGGGCAAGCTAGCATATTGTTTTGTAATGAAATGGTATTATTATACAGGCATCTTCACGGAGTCAGAAGACTCATTGTGGGAGATCATTATTCACACAATACCTATCATACCTCTCCTTAAACTCATTCATTGATGAAGCACTCATCAGTGAATGAGTGCTTCTCCACCACCTCTGTCAACCCATTCACTACCCTCGAGGGAAAAAATATAGTACTAACATCCTTGTTAACTACACTCTTACACAATTTTCATAGGTGATCCCTCGTTCTCTCACTTCTTGCGATGTACTGAAAAAATTCTTCAGTGTCAATCCTATAAAACTCTTTTAATAACTTATATGCTTCTGTCATGTTTCCTCTTTTTTTTTTTGTCTATCAGCTAGTTTTTAAATCCACAGACCATCAATCTATTATCATTGGGAGTATTTTATAAAACTTCCAATCTTTGTCACTTGCCTCTGGATCATCTGTAGCCTTATTAAAGCCTTTTATAGGGAAATAATAACCTCTTTATCCCTGCTTGTTAGGGTGTTCTTCAACAACCATGTAATCTAGTTCAGCTCTGTCAGTATAGTACACAGCTTCTGATTTCTTCCTAAAGTGCATTGCCTTACACTTAGCCACATTAAACTGACAGCCATTTACCTTTTTCCATACTGTTAACCTATTTAAAATCTTCCTGCATGTGGAATCTTGTCAAATGCCTTTGCAGTCTAGCAGTATAGTATCACTGAGTAGCCATTTCCCTTATTCAACTCCATTGTCACCAAGGAAAGACTTACCCTTCACAAAACCAAATTGTCCATTATAGTATATCTTATTGCTATCCACCCAGCCCAGTCCTGAATTCTGTGGTTAAGGTCCTAAGCACCTTAGCCACCACTCCTAGGATGCTAATTGACCTGTAATTTGTGACTTTTATTTTGGAGCTTCTTTTATGCACTGGGGCTATTTCTCCCCCCCCCCCCCTCCATTAGCACCTTCCCAGTACTGAGGCTTAAATTAAACAGCTTGCTCAGAGGAACTGATAATTCCCTTGCACATTCTCATAATACATGGGCCAATATGGCTGTATTCATAATTAAGGTTCTGCAGTATTTTAAGCACCTTCATTTCTTCAACCTCTATTCATCCATATACATTCAAATATGTATAGAGACATGTCATAACATGATGAAACAAGTCCAAAATCATTGCATCACCTTATTAATTACAGTATTTTGGTGAATCAGTATGAGCGTCCTTAGGAATTAATGAATAGTGTATGTACATCAAGTTTTGCATTAAACTTGGAAAAAAAAATCCATAGAAACTTATCAAATGCTTTAAAACAGCTTTTGGGGGATAATGCCTTAAGCTGCTCAAAGACATTTGAGTAGTTCAGAAGATTTAAAGATGGTTGAACTTTGACTGAAGATGACTCTTGACCTGGATGATCAGCATCATCTTATACCTATGATTTAGTATCTCATGTTTGCAAAATAGTCACCAACACTTGGCATATTACTGTTCAAGTGCTAGCTTGTGAAACAGGAATTTCATTTGAATTCTGATGTTAGATTCAGAAATGATGAAGATGTTGCAAAGTCTGTGCTGAGATTTCTCACTCAGCACCAAAAGTTTCTGTCTCAAAAGAACATCACAATTGTATACCTGACACACTGTATTCACCAAATTTAGCTTCCTATGACTTCTTTTTGTTCCCTAAGATAAAATCTGTGCTTACAGGATTATGGTTTCAAGATGTAAATAAAATTGAACAGAATACGATAGAGCAACTCAAAGCTGCTTTTTTTAGAACAGCATTCCCAAGATGCTTCCAAAAGTGGGGGAAACTGTATTGAGTAGGAGGAAAGTATATTTCAAAAAGGATATGTTTCATTAGCTCATAATCTTTTGTATATTTTTTAAAATAAATTACTCATATGTCACAGAACGTTTAGAACAGACTTTGTATACATGCATACACAAATCATGCTGTGGTTCATTACATAAACAGGGTGTGGATGAAAAGTTTATTTAATAAGCTGTTTCTTTATACACCTCAGACAAATTACTTCAACAAGAATTGTCCAATGTAAAGAACACATTTTACAAAAATGTGATATAGTTGCCATTTAATAAACAAAAGCATGAAGTGCTGTATAGCTCATAATTTCAGAATTGGTAGCAAGAGGAACCATCCCCAAGTAAAAGTATCTTTAGAAAAAATTGTTAGGGTCTTCAAGAAAAATAAATTACGAACCATTCATCTGCCAAGGACCTTCTGTTTCTGTTGCCACAACATGAGCTCATGGTAGTCACATGAGTTTTTGTGATGTTCTGCAGCATGCCAGAGGAATTACTATAGCCAGGCAAGATGATGGTTAAGTGCATAACCAGAAGCATGGACTAAATTTCATTATAAAAAAATTATGAAGACTACTACTGTTGTGTTGGAACTTCCAGATAAACTTATTGAAGGAAAAGATGGACCGCATCAATCTCTACAATGAAAATATTTAGATTTTAACAGACTATGCCCTTAATTTAGACCATGACATCAAATAGGCAATATCAGAACATTATCCACTGTGGTCATTTTCATTTTGCAAGACTAGTCAATAAATCTTGTGCAGCACTCTATATACCAGTCCAGATTTGAACCAGCAGTTATATACCTCTATGAGAGATTTGGCAAAGTGTCCTTCCCAGCTGGACTCGGCAAGCTCAACTCAAGCTGCTTTTTATATATATATATATATATATCATGGACAGTGTGCAGCGTACACCCACAAAGTAGCAATATCATCGGTATTATATTTTTGCATTTATTCCTGCTAAGGACTCCCCTAATTGTTTCCTGGCTTTGTGTAATTCCAAAAATGAAAAACAATATATTAATGCTTAATGAAGAGAACATTTTTTGATTCGTAAACATTGCATCACATTCACATTAATAACTAGGTGTGCAGTCACAAATACAGACACCTTTGAGTCCTTTAAACAGATGTGCAAATGGTGCAGTGTGTCAAATTCTTACCATTCCAGTGGTTTTAAACATCCCTGAAGCCTAGGCAGAATGTGTGCCGAGACAATAGCACCCAGAAGGAAGCCTTTGGTGGCTGTGATTCGTTGTGTGAAGCAATCCAATTGAATGTTGCCATTCGTCATGAGCTGCTGTTTTTGTTTTCTGAGTTTTATCTGTTTTACGCATGTGAACTGACATATTTATGACACTGATATAGACAAGTTTTTAATATATATTTATAATTTTTATAAATACTTTATAACTTTTTTTTGCCATATTTACAATGAGAAACAGTTTTACAATGTATGGAATGTTTTGTTTTCTGCCAGAGCTTTTGCGCATTGTGTGATTATGGTCGAATGAGGTTGGAACCTATGTATAATAAATAAGTAAAGCAAGTTATTTCAGCCTTTCTTTGGTTCAGTCTGGAAAAATAATAATTTCCCAAGTTATTACTTTTTCCGATTTCTGTGCATATTGTTGTATTTAAAAATCATATCAAAATTCAAATTATCCATGTTTCACTTTAGTATTTACCAATGATAATCTAATCTCACCACGAAGCATAAACCCTTTGTGCATCTCACATAAACGGCTCACATGAAGCATAGCTGTTATTCATTTGACATTTATGCTTTCCATATTTAAAATTATATTAATTGATAAATTCAAGTGTTCAAAGTTATCCTACAATTAATTGCATTGGACCAATTAAGATGAACATTGATGCACTATGCACTCTTAAAACTTTCAGACATCAATAAAAATGCACTCATACAGTGAAATTGATGCGAATTTTGTAGCGTAGGTTGTGTAAGTCACACAACAGCACACCCAACGTAAATGGGCATGCGACACCACTGATATATACAGGGTGTTCGGGATAAATTTGACAGTTTCGTAAGGAAAAAGAAAATCTTCTTTGTATCTATTAAATTTAATGAATTGACAAAAAAACATTACAGGCAGAGTTAATTACAATACTATCAACAAGATTTACTCAAAATAACCACCATTAGCATCGATCACAGCTTCAATTCTGCTTCGGAACCTCGAACAAGCTGATGCTACAGTCTCCCTGGGAAGGGCCGCAAAAACTGTTTTAATTTTATTCATTAACTGGGCTTTTGTATTACTGGAAGTGCGATTGGTGTCTTTTTCAACTGCGCCCCATACAAAATAATCCATGGGGTTAAGGTCTGGGGAGTTTGGAGGCCAAACATTTGGACTGGTGAAGTCGTAGAAATTTTCAGACAACCATTTTTGACTTTTCCCAGAGGTGTGGCAAGGGGCCGAATCCTGCTGCCATACATACGGCCTACCATTGGCTACCCTTGTTATCCAGGGCTTGACTACAGTTAGCAACTCCACGAACAAAGCCCGAATTCCAATGCCAGGGTTCTTCAACACCTGTTCCTGCAGATTTGCGAGGAATTCTGCTGTACGAACGCAATCAGATCGTCTGCTAGGGATCTTTCTTCTTGCTACATCCTCGTAGTCACCATTGCAAGTCTCTAGTTCATGCCTGATTGTTTTTACTGTATTCAGGGAGCATTGGGCAGCAGTCGTAATATCCTTATTTTGATGGCGGGCACGAATCATCATGATACAAGTTATTCTCTTCCATGATTCAGGTGGGTTCCAGCTATCCATCCTTTCTGACATCTTGTATATGAATGAAGAAGGGTCCAAACTTTTAAATGAAGAGAAGTGTGTGTTAATACATGTAACTTACGGAAAAATATAATTAATTATAAATATGTCAAATTTATCCCGAACACCCTGTGTGTATATATATATATATATATATATGTATATATGTATGTATGTATGTATGTATGTATGTATGTATGAAATAAAACATGTTTATATCATAAATTTCCTTGTTTAGCAGATATTATATATGATCTGATTAATTAGTAGCAACTATTAATTTTTCAGGAATTAGTGTATACTGAAATATTATTTATAAAATACTTTAATTAATACTTTCCTATATTTTGGCAACATTACATTGTCATCAGGGATCACAGTAAACGATATGCGCACACAGGCACTAACGCTGAAGAGAGGTAACAAAAGTCACACCTGGAGTCCTAAACAGTTCCCACTAGTTGGCTAAATTGGGTAGTCTTGGCCGTTGGGCTGATAATCTTAGGATGTATGCTTCCCAAATTTAAGGCGGTCTCATGCATCCAAATTTGTTGAGGTTAGGAAGCATACATCCTTAGATCATCAGCCCAATGGCCAAGACTACCCAATTTGGCCCATTAGGGGGGCACTGTTTAGAATTCTAGGCCTGACTTCTGTTGCTTTTCTTCAGCCTCATTTGCCCAGTGTTAGTGCCTGAATGCACATATCATTGTTTTTTGTGATCCCTGATAATGGCAATGCAATGTTGCCAAAATTTTGGAAAGTATTAATTAGTCTTTTATAATTAATATTCTAGTATTCATTGTTAATTCCTGAAAAATTAATAGTTATGAGTAAATAATTTTTAAGACTATCTACAAGAATGATGGCTAATTACTGGAGAAACTAAAATAATAAAATCATATGTTTATTCTGAACTGACCTGATTTCATTCAAACCATGCTAACTATAAGTAAATGGAATCACTGAAGCACTAGATAGAATAACTGCAAACTATTGATTGATTCGCATATAGGCGACAATGCAAAAACACTGGATTCAAATCACCATGGCCATTATCGTTGTTGGTTCTTTGATAATTAGCCATACAAATTATAATATTTCATATATTTATACACTACATTTTTGCCAAAATAATATGGGCATGAGCATTTTACAATCTTTTCATGTTGTTTAAAGAAGAAAACATGCCTGTGGATAAAACTAATTAACTTAATTTAGTTATTAAATTCTTATACAGAGATTTCACCTTGCTTACCAAGGCATCTTTGTAAGTATAAAGATATACATGCTTCTAATGCATGCAGGCACACCAGTAAGAAAGCAAACAAACACTAAGTGTAAAAAGATTGGGATCTGGAAGTACTAGCTGCCATCCTGTATGAGTGCAGTGATGGGATCTTGCTTGTTCTGCTGAAGGTTCCAAGTTGATCATCTTGGGTAAGAATGATGCTGCCATATTTATTTAAGTTTGAACAGTGTTGGTGCTGTTGCAGATTCTAGAACAGTTGATCAGATTGTGTTTGCTTCTGTAATAATAGGGATGTTTTTTTCCCATTTTATCCAGTGAAGATGTTAATGATAGTCTCCATCCAAGAACAGCTGCAGTGTGTAGATAATGGACAATTCTGTTTTTCATTTATTTGGACGTTAGCAGTTCTTATAGTTTGTCCAAAGTATATGTTTCTTCATTATTATCATTATCTTTAAGGATTATGTGTGATAAGCAGGATTTGAAGTGCTCAGAATTTTGATGTGAGAGGCAGTGGTTAGTAAAGAAAGTGAGCTCTTGGGCTACATATTTGGTTAATTTATAAGTATATAAACCAATACCATCTGTGGATCTCGGGTGTGTTCTGTTTGTGTTTTCGGCAATCCATAAATCTGGGAGCTGATCTCATGTTGATTTAGCATGCAAAGCACTCCATTTTGGTAAATATAAGATACGATTATTGAGACATCTGAATAGACTAGCATTCCTCAAACGATATTGTGACTTGAGCATTATTCCCATCTACGTTAAAATTAAGTCCTAGTTTAAGCTTTCTGTATTTCTTGTCATACTAGCTTTGTTCTTCTTTGGGAGCAAATTGATGACACATACACCATGTTAGCCAATATCTACAGGATGAACTCTTCGACATGCTGAACACTGAGCTTTGGACATTTCTCTCCATCTCCCAGTGCCCTCTTGCACAAAAAGAATTTAAAGTTGAAGTGCTGTCATATCAAATAATTTAATAAGCCAGAAAGAGAGAAAACAGTTATCATTAGAACAAATTGCAATTAATCTATTATAATATCAGTTCAGTAAAGAAGCTGTAAGCTGTTAATGTCCTTAACCTTAGACACTGCTATGCAGTATTTCCAAAGAAAATAAATACCCAGATTACAAATAATTATTGCAAAAATAGAACAAAGCATCTATAGTCTCTTTCTCATACTGTCATATCCTGCAAGATGTAGCTAACATTCTGAAATCTGCAAACTCTCCAAAAAGGAATTTAGCTTTTGCTGAACTTGCTGCACTAAAAAAAGTATGCAAAAAATAAATAAAGAATGTTATCATCACTAAAGCATATAAGCATAATGTTAATGTAGTCCTTGATCACTCTCAAGTTTGACTGTAAAATATTTATTCTACTTTGAGATCAATCAGTGTACCACTTAATTGATGCTGCCCCACCCTTGTACACAAAACATTAAAACATTAGACCATGTTGTATCCTGGTCTCCTGCATCTGTTTAGAAACTTAAACACCATTGAAAAAGAAAACAATAATTGTCTTGCCCTTCTTGACACTCTCTGATCACCAGGTTACCTATTGGATCCTTATCTTTTTTCTATATATAAGACATTCACTGCACTGCACTGCACTGCTAGGTATATCTGACATCATTCACATCACATCTCCCGACAGTATGGTGTTGCATTAGTAAATAGAGCTAGAACCATCTGTTTGGACCGTACTAGCTTATCTGTTGGAATCAGTCAAATACAGGACAATTTTTTTAGTTACTGGCTTTTCTCTCTCCAAAATGAACAGAACTCTCCATCCATCCACCAAACCAGTTCCCTGCTTTCTCTCTCCCCCTCTTAAAAAAATAAAATAAATACAGTAAGAGAAAAAAGATACATAACAGAAAATATCTCTTGCATTCTTACATCCAAGGCAGCTCAGAAAAACTTTCTCTGTATGTTTTACTTTTCTAAGATGCAACATACTTCCTTTAAAGCTTACCAAAAATCAGCTACTCCCTATCTGTTCACCAAAAGATCCTCTCTGTCTTCTAAATCATCGTGGTATGTACAGCATTTCCTGCTCTTGCAAACTGTAATTTTTTCATGTAGTACTGTCATATCCTGTACACTCCTTGAGGGTACATGGCAGGAATTTGATGATGATGATGATATTTATGAACTTCTTAACATCACATTTGAGATTTGTATGCATTATTTCAAGTCATAAAACAGCAAAAAAAGTATTATTTGTTTTGAAAATTTATATTACCTAAATTATAAATATTTCAGATATATCACATCACTAATTCAGTTATTTTGAAGTAGATTGTTCATATTATATTTAGTGCTCCCCTAAAACTAATTTTTGCCTTTGTGAAGGTATGTTTTTTTTACTATACATGGCCATTTTCATTCTATTTTTCTAATTACACAAATTAAGTGTATAGATGGTAATTGTCTGTGTGCTTAGTTTAGGGCTCCAATAACACTCCTGTTTTGTTTTGCTTCATCTGTGCAGAATGGTGCCTGTGAGGGGAATGTTTTTCATTATACAGGATTGCTTTTATTCCATTTTTGAAAGCACAAAATTCCTTATAAGTAAGCAAAAATGAAAAAAATCCCATGTTTTATTAAAAAAAAAAAAATGCATCTGGTGATGAATTCCGTAAACTAATTACCAGTTATGTATGACCAACGTATAAGCCTTGCTACTTGAATAAAGAAAGTTCTTAGGAAAAAAAAAAGAGAGATATAAATAAAAATAAATAAATATAAGTTGATATTAAACCGAATAAAGCAAAGCTATTTTGGTAATGTAGCACCTTTTTTATTCAACTAGGTTAAAAATATATTAATTAAATGGGATTATATTAAAGAAGGATTATTCATTCCTGTATATGCGTTTATTATTATCAACAGACTCATTGTGGGAGTCCCACTCTTACATGCACAGCTCATCATACCTCAACTTAAATGCATTCACTGTCCCTGCACTCACCACACTTTCAGGCAATGCATTCCAATCACCCACCACTCTCCATGCAAAAAATCTACTCCTTTGCTCACACAAACCTTATGCAGCTTCCAGGGATGGCCTCTCATTCTCCCCTGTCTCCAGATATTCTATGAATCTCATCCATGCCCATCTTTGCTTCCCAAAAATACATCTCAATCATGTCTCCCCTCTTCTTTCTATCCACTAGGCTCGGTAATTTGCATTCTCTCAATCTGTCCTCATATTCTATATTCCAGAGACCAGATACCAACTTAGTCAAGTCAATCGTCTGTGGATCGTCTCCAACATCTCATCATCCTTTTGAAAACCTGGTAACCAAATCTGTGCACAGTAATCCATATGCAGCCTGATCAAAGTCTTGTACAGTGGAATCAAAACATCCTTACTCCTGAATGTCAGTGTTCTCTACATCATTCCCATAATCTGCTTTGTTGTCCTCACAATTTTAGCAAAATGTCCATGAAATTTCAAGTCTCTATCGACCACAATCCCTTAATCCTTCATCTCCTCCACTTATTCCAAAATATCTCCACCAGTCCTATACTCTGATCCCATCTTTTCTTGGTTGATTGATCTCATCCATCCTTTTAGGATGGGTAGAATTCCCTAATGAGGGGCTCATGACGAATTTAATGCAGCCAGTTCATCACTGCTTGCTGCATCCCCTAGGGGTAATATTCATGACTATAATATGTATGTGTTCACAGGGCTGAATTGCCTGTTCTGGGGGACAAAAAAACCCAAGTTTCCCAGGTGAAAAAACTCCCTACCTCCATATGAGACCATCTAACTTATCTTTTACTGAATGAGACCAGATAAAGGTTCCTCACATCACTGACAGGATTCAAATCCAGGTCTTTCTGACCAAAGAGCTTCCATCTATACTGACTGAGCTATGGAGAGCCACCCATCTTCGCTTCCCAAATTTTAAAACCTTACATTTTTTAACGTTAAACTGACATCCCCACATACTCGCCCATTCAGACAGTCTATTTAAGTCCTCTTGCAAAGATATAACATCTGCTCTACTTGTCATAACTCTCTTCAACTTTGCATCATCTGCAAAAAACTGTATATCACCATTTAAGCCCTTTCCAATATCATTTGTATACAAATTAAACAGACTCCTGGAGCACACCACTAGTATATCACCCCCCCCCTCCCCCACTTGTAGGCATAGGTTTTTGTGGTTTAGCAGCTCAAAAGAAAGATTTTGGTATTGCAACCACATGTTTATTAAGATAAATAAAGATAAACAAACCCGACAAGTTTCGTATGTTGTTTGACTTTAATTAAAAATATACCCAATTGGACTGAAGAACTAAAAAGAACTCTACAATCAAAACACCCATTAGTTCCTAGAATATATGGAGTACCAAAAATATATAAGAATGATACTCCTTTAAGACCGATAGTGGGTGGAAGACACTCTTTGATCCCAAATCTGGCAAAACACCTCACTAACATGATTTTACCACACATAGGAAAAACAACATTATTCATTAAGAACAGTGTACAGTATACTTTGAGTTGGATGTAGTCAGCCTTTTTACAAATGTTCCCAGAAATGAAACAGTGAATCTCCTTGAAGATCTTTTTTCACTGGACATTGTAGAACTATATAGACATTGAATAAAAAATATGTTCTTCATGTATAGACAAATTTTGGGACAAAAAGGACTGGCAATGGCTCCCCCATCCCTAGCTTTAGCAAACTTTTATATGGAAAATTTTGAATATAATGCACTAAACGACTATCATAAAAAACCTAAAATTTGACTTCGTTGTGTAGATGATATAAATTCGATAAAGGATTAAACTAAATTTATTATAGTCTAACCAAGTGAAAAATAAACTTTCAACATCTTTCTCTAAATCCAGAGTAATTTAATAAAAAGGTGCCACACCGTTTGGCAACTCCTATAGGTAAAGATGACCTGCCATTGCTTCTGCCTGGTATCTCCACCTCTGGGCTTGGCTCCCACTGAAGAGACCTCAATAAAGGTTGACACTAGTCTGGGTAGTGTCCCTTCCCTTAATGCATAACATTATGCATACCTGCAAGGAGATGTGTTTTGCATTATGTGGGAGATACTGAGATAGGAGTGATGTTAGCTTGCTCCACCTTTGCTACAAGTTACCCGGTGTTGTACTACCTTACCCCAGTCCTGAAGATATTTTCAAACTTTGTTTGCTCACACTTGGATAAAGGATTAAACTAAATTTATTATAACATAAAATTCACTTTGGAACAGGAAGAACATAAAAAACTACCTTTCCTTGATATCCTAATCAAGGAAAATGAAAACGGATTATCTTTCTCCATTTATAGAAAAACCACGAACACATGAAGATTTCTTAATGCTGCCTCACACCATGACCCCCATGCAAAAAATAGGTTTAATAAAAACCTTGAAAGATAGAGCTTACAATATTTCTAGCACAGAAGAAAAGCTGAATGAAGAATTACATTATTTAACACAGATCCTCACAAAAAATGGTTTTGAACCTAAGACAATCATGAAAATCCTCAACACACCTCCTACAAGCATCTCACAAAAGCAAGATTTCAAGAACGCAATTATGCTACCATACATCAAGAATGTTACAGACAAATTGGCCAAATTATTATACAAGCATAACATTAAAGTAGTTTTTCTAGAGTAGAAAAAATATCAAGATTTCTACAGCTCCCAAAACCTCCATCCTTTAAAAAAACCAGGTGTTTATAAAATTTGCTGTTCCTGTGGCTATTACGTAGGCCAGAAGGGAAGATCAGGGGAAATTCGTATGAACGAACATCAAAAAAGGCGTGAAAAAAAAGAAGAGAACACAAATCAGGCCTAGCTTTCCACACAACTTCCACTGGCCATAATGTACTCTGGCAAAAAACGAACATGTCTTATGTTGAAAAAAACTGTTTCACAAGGAAATTTAAGGAAGCTGCAAATATGCTTAGGAACCCAATGCAGTGCAACAAAAACCAGGGCCTAATTCTACACCAAGTTTGGTCAGCATTCATAAAAAATATACCTAAGTCAGACCTCAGATAGAGTGAATGTGAACAACAGAACTTGACAACATCCAGCATTGTTCAAACATAGCATGCATTTACGTATCTATCGATTCTGCATTCATCATCATCATCATCATCAAATTCCTGCCATGTATCCTCAAGGGGTGTACAGGATATGATAGTACTATATGAAAAAAATTACATCATTACTAATTTCCTACCTACAATTTCCCTCCAAAATCAGTCTGTTACTTGTCAAGACTCCAATATTATCAGATCTTATATTTCTTTCGTCTAAGGCACTTTGTACCATATCAATCCACCTATATCTTGGTCTTCCTCTGGGTCGTTTTGCTGCCAACCTGGTAGAGAACACTTGTTTTGCTAATTTTTCCTCGCCCTTTCTGTTTAAGTGACCATACCACCTGAGATTAGCTCTGCTAACACATTCCTGGATGCTGACAATGTCAAGTTCTTTCCTGATATCCTCGTTTTTAATATGATATTGCCATTGATGCAACCTGTTCACGCCTATAATCTTTCTCAGGACTCTTATATCTGTGGTCTCTAGTCTTTGGTCAAGTGTTTTACTTCTGACCCAGCTCTCAGATCCATAAGTTAAAACTAAATAAATTTTGAACACTGTCTTGTATACAGCTAATTTAGTGTTCTGACTAATTTCTCTCTTATTCCATATGAATTTATTCAATTGACTTCCCACCATACCAGCTTTGCTGATTCTGTTGTCTATTTCTATATTTAATTTACCATCTTCAGTAAAAATCGTGCCTAAGTAGCTGAAATGTTTTTCTTGTTCCACAGGTTCTCCATTCACAACACAGTTGACATTTTCAATGATTCTACCTATTTTCATTGTCTTTGTCTTTTTATTGCTGACCTTTATACCATATCTATTACAACAGCTATTCAATTTAGTCAGAGAATCTTGCAGACTTGTAGCAGATTTATTTAGAAGTATAACATCATCCGCGTAAAGCAAAGAGCTGACATTAACATCTCCAATTTTGATATCATTTTTAATACCACTTTCCTTCATAATGCGATTCATATAGATAATGAATAACAGAGGGGATAATGTACATCCTTGTCTCACACCAGATTTAACATTAAACCATCTTCCTGTACTTCCTTCAATTCTAACTGCTGACTTACAACTCAAATAAAGACTAAGTATTGCTTGATATAATGCCCCATTGACACCATATAACTGCAGCGTATTGAATAGCTTCTCTCTTGGCACCTTGTCATATGCCTTCTCCAAATCGACAAAACTTAAATACAGATCTTTGTTATATTCCCATGCTTTCTCAACTATTTGTCGTAAAGTGAAGATCTGATCCTGACAGCCTCTATTTGGCCTGAATCCAGCTTGTTCTTCACCAAGCTTTTCTTCCACAATTCTTCTCAACTGTTTCTCAAGTATACTTGCATAGATCTTGCCAGGAACACTCAGTAGGGAAATACCTCTGTAATTCTCACATTCAGTTTTATTTCCCTTTTTATATATGGGTACTTTGAGAGCTCTACTCCAATCATCGGTAATTCGTCTCTCTGTCCAGGCTTTCTGAACTGTGCAGTGCAGCCACTGTAAGACTCTTATACCACCATACTTCAGCATTTCTGGTCGAATATCATCTACTCCTGCTGCCTTTCCACATTTCAAGCCTTTGTGGGTTTTTCTACTTCAAGTATGGATATGTATTCCTGACCGTATGCCTATTGAGTGTTTTTTATCGCTGTGCTGTCATCACTGCTTGTTTCATTTAGCAGTTTTTCAAGGTAATTACTCCATACTTCAAGGATATCTTTTTCTCCCGTTTTCATGTCACCTTTATCATCTCTAACTCCTTTTACAGCACTCTTTCCTCCATTTCTAAGTTTCAACAACCTCCAGAATATTTTGCCACCTTCTTGATATTTATTTTCTATATTCTTGCCAAAATCCTCCCATGACTTTTATTTAGCTAGTTTTACACAGTGTTTAGCTTTAGCATTCTTGCATTTGTCTCTATATTCTCTAAGAGCACAAGCTGACTTATTTGACAGGAACTTTTGATATGCTTTCTTCTTTTCCTTCACTGCCTCTTTGCATTCGGATTTTTTAATTTGATGAACAGTTAAGACTGCCATAACATCATCTAAAGGACTATTTTGAGTAATTTCTCATTTATTGTGTTCAAAGTTACCTTTAACCGCTGAAGATGTAAGTCAAATGACATACGAAACTTGTCTGGTTTGTTTATCTTTATTTATCTTAATGAACGTAGTCGCAATACCGAAATCTTTCTTTTGAAATGCATCCCCCCTTGTCCAATGTATTTGTCACCTTCTTGTTATAATTAGTAAGCAGATTGCTGAAACATAATCTTCCTTTAGCAGATCCATGCTGTCGATTAGCGAGAATTCTACTGCTGTGCATAGTGTTCTGAAGCCTTGTCTTCACTAGTTTCTCCAACACCTTGACCACAACTTCAGAATCTTATCTCCTTTATGAAGTGGAACAATTTTGCCATCTTTCCATTCCTTTGGGATCTGGACTAATCTAAGACTCATGTTGAAAATATGCATTAAAGTTGACTATTAAATTATTTCAGGAATTTACAACGTTTACTGGAATATTAATTAAAAGAGACTTTAATAAATACTTCCTATATTTCGCATCTTCATAGGAATATAAAACTAGGACACATGCATGCAGGCACTACAAAAGCAAATGAGGCAGAAGAGAGAAAACTAACGTTTTTCCTAGTGTCCTTAAGGTGCCCTCCTAGCGGACTATATTGGGTTGTCTTGGCTGTTGGGCTGAAGTTGAGGTTTGGCTTCAGCCCAATAGCCAAGACAACCCAATATAGGACTCTAGGAACAACATTAGTTTTCTCTCTTCTGCCTCATTTGCTCTTTATAGTGCCTGCATTCATAGTTTTATGTTCCCATGAAGATGGCAATGTAACATTGCTGAAATATAGGAAGTATTTATTAAAGTTTCTTTTAATTAATGAAAGTTCTCTCAAATTCTGCATTATGTTACAATCACAAGGATGGAATACTTTAATGAACTGCTCATTTAACACCTCTACAATATCCTCCTCAGTGTTTATCATTCTCCCATCATCACTGACCAGCATCATCCTCCCATAATCATTCTTCCTTCTACTGGCCACGTATCGAAAAAACTCCCTAGGATGTCCTTTAGCATCATTTGCTAACTGCTGCTCATACAGCAATTTTGCTATTCTTACTAAGTGAGTCACACTTAGTAAGGATAGCAAAATAGTAAGGAGTTTTTATACTCCTCATATAACTGATTATCTTTACTCATCTTGTGCCACCTCCACAGTGCCTTTTTCTTCCAGATTGCATGCTTCACCTCTTCAGTTATCCATTTTGCACCTACCTTATTTACTTTCCTGACCTTTGGAATACACTCAGTCATTGCCTCTGCCAGATAATTCCTGAGCAGAGACCAAGCAGCATTGATTTCCTTGATTGATTGAGGTCCTCATTGATTTCCTTCCCATGCAGGTCCTACAGTAATCTACCATTAATCTGACTCTTCAGTTATCAGAACAGTGATTTCTGATAATTGAAGGGTTGGATAATTGAAGTACAATATTATAGTGCTCTACCAGAAGCTAGCTGACATGCAAGTGTCATTGTTTTGAAGGTGAGATAAATGGTAGATTACTATATATATAGCTGCACATGATCAAATTGTTGGAATAATTTGCTGGTATTTTTTTTTACTTCATGGAAGATGTAATTCTTAATAAGTTAGTAGTAACATATGAATTTCTGTAATGGGTTTTTCTAATCATAATTTTTTGTTGTTTTAGGAATTTTTAATTTGAAAAATGATACAAAGAAACAAGCAGCTAAGTATGAAATTTTCTCAAATAGTAAGTTTGTTCTTTAAATATGTAGAACAAGTACATAAAAATTAATAAAATTTTTCGCTGTTTTTATTTAAAGCTATCAAAAAGATTAAATATTTAATTCTTTAATTAGTAAGATTAGATTTCTTAACAACATTTATTGGTTTAGGTACAAATAAAAGAAATTGATAATTAAATTTATTATACACATATGTAGAAGTTAGTTTATGATATATTACATATGTTAGCATTTATCGGAAGTAAAAAAAACCAAAAACATGTTTGATAGCAAAAAAAAAAAAAGAAGAAAAAAGGTATTTCCATTCCTTGATGTAAAATGTTAATTGCTTGTGCAGTGTATATGTCAAAAGAATAGTTATTTGTATATGGAATATCAAATACTAATCTCTTTCCACTCCTCTCCATTCCCAGAAGATCTGGGATATGTACATATATAAATATATATATATTTATATACTGTAGTGATACTGAGCAGGGTGAGTCACATTGACCTTACTCTTTGAAATCCTCTGCTTGCTTTTAGAAGCAAAAGATGAATTTTGCAAATGATATTGTTAAAATAAAAACCTAGCTGTAAACATGTGAATAAGAAATTACTCAGCCTGTCTTTGTTCACTGTAAATGAATATTGTGCATGCTGTTTAAAGTGGTATTGCACAGACCAAGTGTATGATAATGTCAGAATATATATTTTCTTACTTTTTTTTTTTTTGCTTATATGGACTGTTCTTTTATTTTTTTTTTAATTGTTTTGTTATATTGTAGAAGCTCTGATTAAATGTACAGTATTGTTGTGTAGCCAAACTTATCTTATTCTCAGCTTCTACTATTAATATAGGTCTTTGAAAAATTACGAATCTCATATTTACTAATATTCTTCTGTATTATGCACTTTTGTAAATTATTTCCTAGAGTGTAATAAATAAATGCTTCAGCAGACTTGTTCTGTTTTATTCTTCATGTTGACCACTTCAGGTTTAAGTAAGTCGTTTTTTATTTTGATCTAAAAATCAAACAACTTTGTCCCCCACCAATTCTTGTGAGAAAATTCATGGGATTCATTTCCTAAGTCTCTTCCTTGTATGCATTAAAACAAATATAAAAACTCTCTTTTTCTCTTCGATATGTACATGTGTGTAGACACACACGCACACTTTCTCTTCTCTCTCCCTGAAATATAATTCCTTGTGCTTACAGATAACGATTGGAGCTATTTCTCCCAAAATCAGTTTTGGCTTTACCATCCCAACTGTTTGAAAATTTCTTGTGTACAATCTGTTTAAGGGTGGGCTATAGAGTTCCCACATGTTATTTGATAGTAGCCAGAGAAACAGATCCCATTGATTACCAGGGAACTTTTTCTATTGCTCACATAGTTCTGAGTTAGCTACTCTCACACAAAAGTAGCAAGGTTTGTAATTGTGAATTTTCATCCTGACAAAATACAAAAATCAGCTTAGAGCATGCAGCTTATGAAATGCAAAGTATAGCTGAGAATTCTTGAAAAAACAGTGCTTTCAAGTCACTTTATAATACAGGTTAACATTCAAAATTCATAGATAGTGTGGGATAAACCTTTGTGTATTTATTTCAGCACCTTGCTTGGCAAGATGCCAAAACATAAAAATCAAATTTCATATTCTACAACAAATATTTATTTATTCTTTAATCATCATTGATAATCCATCAGCAATTAATGAAGTTAATAAAGACGAAAAATAGAATATTATTCAAAAATAGATCAAGAAATAATATTCAAAAATAGATCAAGAATTTGTTAATATCTACTCATATATACTATTCTTTGTGCATCAGGTTTTGTATATTGCAGGAAGATGAAAATGTTATTCTGAATTACTTTTTATTTTCATGATATCCCATGCCATCATATTGTTTTTCTTCTGTCATACTCTCTCTCTCTCAGACTCTTTCTTTGTTGCAGCTGTTTTAGTAGCACTCATTTTATGTTCTCTTTTGTAATGTGTATCCTCTTGGTGCCTCTTTCTTTCATTATTTTCTAATTTAAAGAGCTGCGTGTGAAATCCATATATAGACTTCTGCAGGTATGTTATATCTTGTACACCTCTGAGTAGATTTTGAAGGAGTGTAGTGGCAATGGGAATATTGTGAAGATTTTCTTTGTGGATTTTTACTGTAACATTGTTTGACACGTATTGTTTTTCTTGAGGTGCCAGTATATTACTTCTGATGGATTCTGTTATTTATGTAGCATTTTATTAATAATCCCAATCTTTGGTGTAATTGATGCATTGAGCTGTCTCTACAAATTGCCTTCTTGTAGACTATAATCTCATCCTCTCATTTTTCTTCGTTTTATGAAGCCATAGATAACCACATCAATCAACATGAGGGCTGTTTAGGAAGTTTAGACATTTTATGAGCTCCTCATTACCATATGATCAGATGATAAAAATATTATTATTACTATGCAGATCAAGAGAAGGCCTCTTTCCACATTTTCCAATACATAAATGCCTGTGATATCGTTTCTTTTTTACATATTCACCAAATGCACTCATAACATCACTTGTAGCCCATTCCACACATTCGCCATTTGCCATGAACTTGGACCTTGCATACTTACTACACCTTGGGATAATCTGTGAATTTTCCCCCTTACCCCCACACCTTCCATGAAATCTATAAAATCTCATTTATGGTTCTACAGTAAGATATTAAGATATTCTTATCAGAGCGTATGTGTATCATATCTGTTACCTAAACCACATTTCCTCAGTCTGTTCTCACATACACAATTCTATAGGATAGATATCATCTTTGTTATCCTTTATTAAATCTTTTCAACTATCTCATCTGTTATCAAGATATGGTCTAATCTAAGCATTATACAGCAGAAGAATAAATTCCTTATTCATACATGTTGGTGTTCTCTTTAACATTGCAGTTTCTTCAATGTGATTTTAGGTGGTTAACCACCTAAAGAATGTGGTCCCTAAAGTTTAACTTTTTCTACCATCACCCCTTGGTCTCTTACTTCATCGGTCGCTTGTTCTGACTAACATAGTGATGACTTCCACTTGTTCTAACTGCTTGCATATAGCCTCGGTTTCATCACAAATCATGATTTCAAGAAAACAGAGTTTTGTTTTTTGCTTGTCTAACAAACCTTATGATCATACAATGGCTGTGCATCACCATACTTTTTTTTCCACCTTTTTTCTGTTCTTTCACATTTTCTCTTATTTTTGCACCTTTGTATTTCATATCTCTTCTTAGCTTTCCTTGTTTTTTGATCTCTCAAATTTCCATTTTGTATTGTGAAAATCTGATTAAAGTTATGAGATTTATGTCATGCTGCATTTTTCAGTTTTTTTTCCCTTTTTCTTCTGCTTCCATATTACATGATGCAGTTGGTTGGAGACAAAATTCAGGAATGAATGGATAAAAATATGATACTTTGTAGGAGATGGCATGTTTTTGTGAAGGATAGGTTATGTCTTGATAATTTACTCATTTTTTTGCAATAGAGTGATGAGGTGGTTAAAGGGAATTGTTTGTGATGATACTGCTGATTTTGCAAAGCAATTTGGCAGGATACCACATGGACTTTGTTATGCAAATTGGAACAAATCAGGATGGATAGGCACCAAAGAGTAGTGTGTGTGGAGGAGGAGCAGAATCCAGAATAAAACAGGTGACTAGCGTTAAGCAGCAGCAGTACTCTATGCTTGGACCATTGGTACTTAACATGTTCACACCTGGCTGTGTTTCACACATGCTGTATGTCAGATGGGAACTCACTTGACTCATTCATTGCATCCTTTCCACATTGGTTGGGTTTACTTTTTATAAACACCCACCCACCACAACCTGGGAGTATGGCTATAGTGAAAGATGGCATGCTGTCCTAGGGCGATCAAATGCTGGAAATTTATTATCCACTTTGTTAGACTATAATAAATTTAGTGTAATCCTTTACCCAAGTGTAAGCAAACAGAGTTTGCACCTGAAGATACTTCAGGTGCAATTTAATAATAAGGTGGTACACCTTTTGGCAACTCGTATAGGTAAATATAACCTCTCCATTGCTTATGCCTTAGTATCACCACTTCTGGGTCTGACTCCCACTGACGAGACCTCAATAAAGATCAAAACTGGTCTGGGTAGTGGCCCTTCCCTTAATGCATAGCATTATACATGTCTGCAAGGAGATGTGCTTTGCATTATGGGAGATACTGAAACAAGGAGTGATAGAGCTTGGTCCACCTTTACCACGAGTTACCTCCATCCTGATGATACTTCAGGTGCAAACTTTGTTTGCTTACACTTGGGTAAAGGATTAAAAATAAATTTATTATGGTGATCAAATGCAGCAGGCACACAGAGATGTAATTTACTGCTGATAGATAAAAAACCAAATGCCCTAGGACCTTTAACTGGTAATTAGTTTACGGAATTAACAACACATATAAAGTATATTAATTAAAGGTAACTTTAATGAATAACTTCTATATTTCGGCAATGTCACATTGCCATCTTCAGGAACATAAAGATATGGTATGTGCACTCAGGTACTAACACAAAGCAAATGAGGAAGAAAGCAAGAAACTAATATTGTTCCTAAAGTCCTAATGGTGCCCTCTTGCAGGCTAATTTGGTAGTCTTGGCAGTTGGGCTGAAGTTCTCATAATGAAAGTCTCCCAAATTTGGGGCAGTTTCATGCACCGAAATTTGTTGAGGTTAGGTACGTTTTTTAGAGCTGCTGAAGATTCTTTGAATAATCTTTCGTATTTAAACTTGCTGCGATGAATTATTTTTTCTTCCAACGAATTTTATGGTGGGTATCTAAGGCATGGTCTGCCAGCTCAGAGCGGCTGTACTGGTGAAACTGGATGTAGTCTTGGTGTTCTGAAATCCTGATATTTGTTGTTCTGCCTGTTTGGCCAAAGTAGGACAATTTGCAGCTGCAAGGGACCTGGTATACACCAGGTAGGTCTAGGGGAAGTGTTTGGTCTTTGGTAGAGCAGATAAGGGATGCCAACTTTTTATATGGTCTGTAACAGGAAGTAAGGTCATATTTTTTGAGGATATTGGTTATTTTCTCAGAGGTGTCCTGGATGTAGGGGATGGTGATAGACTTGGTGTAATCTTTATTGTGGAGGGGGGTTGTGGTTTACAGGTTTTAGTTTTTTTTGGGGTTATAGCCATTGGCTAAGAAAGTGTTGAGGATGTGGTTTAGTTCAATAGTCAGGGCCTTGTCATCTGAGCAGATTAATTTTGCCCTGTTATATAGTGTTTTTATCACCCCATATTGTTGTGAGGGGGGAGTGGTGGGATTGCTGGTGAATGTATCTGCCAGTGTGGGTGGGTTTTCTGTAAACAGAGAAAACCAAAGATCCATCAAGCTGGCGGGTGATTAAAGTGTCTAGGAAGGGGAGGGTGTTGTTTTCCTCTTTTTCTAAGGTGAACTGGACTCTAGGGTGTTGGTTGTTTAAGTGTGCTAGGAAGGAGTGGAGTGTGTCTGAGCCAAATAGCAAACACATCATCCACATAACGAAGCCAAATAGTGGGTTTTTGTGGGGCAGAGTTTAAGGCTTTCTCTTCAAATGTCTCCATAAAGAAATTGGCCAAGGGTGGGGAAAGTGGTGAACCCATGGCTGTCCCCTCTATCTGTTTGTAGAACTTTCCTTGCCAAACGAAATAGCCTGAGTTCATTGTGAACTGAAATAGGGCTGAGATATCGGGAGGAAACTTGGCTTGGATGAGCTCAAAGGTTTCTTTGAGTGGGACATTAGTGAATAGGATGGGCAAACTCAGATTCCAGTCTCACATTTGTCATTTAGGAGACAAGTGCTGTAAAGCAATGAACATTCTGTGTGCCCTATTTTCCACCTTATGGGATACTGACAGATATTCTTTGCTTCATTTGGACAAAACATTGATAAGATCCCAAGTTTATGCTTCTGCCAGGGAGAGTACCCCATGATAGCTATATCCTATTCACCATTAAGCCATCAGAATTGCAAGTAGAGCATTTCGCATATCACCTAATTCTAATCTGTACATCAAGGCAAATGAAACATCTTTGTCATTTCGACATCTACAACTGTCTGTTATATGCAATAAAAATTAAACCCCATTATTTTTTTTCTACAATGGGAGAATCTGTATAACACTTGACATTCTGCCATAAAACCCTTTGGTTTGTATGTAAAAGCTTTTACATACAAAAGCTCTTCTTGGTGGAAAGTTTCAGTAGAAATTTTCCACCCCTGCTGTTATGTGCCAGCAGCAACAGGCACAAAGTCTGAGAATTGAATATTCAGACTTTGTAACTGTTCAAAATCTGAGCCTAGTGGGATCTTCTGCCATCTTTGTAGACAGCATTATATCTACACAAATCCACTAAAGTGTATCAGCTTTACAACTGAGCTGTATGCGATAGAGCTTGCACTAAAATACATCAGACTGCATCGCTACTGAAGTTGCATAATATATTCACAGACACACACACAGGCAATAAAAAGTCTAGAGCTACAAAAACACCCCATGCTCTCTCTCTCTCTCTCTCTCTCGAATCCAACACCTACTCTTTCAATTATGGAAGCTATACTTAGATGTAGGCTTCTGTTGGATTCCAAGTCACGTTGGGATCAAGGGAAACGAGGCTGCACACACTGCAGCTAGGTCAGCTCATTTCTCACACATCCACCATCTGCCTGTACTATACACAGATTACCAGCAGATTATCAGACACAGACTTCTATCCCAAAAGCAGTCATCTTAGAATAGAGAGACTAATAATAGGCTTTTCTAAATTAAACCTGAAATCAAATTATGGCAGTCTAGTCTGGTTCAGCACTGGGTTTCAAACAAGGAAGCTGTACTTGCTCGACACCACATAGCTCACAGTCATCTCACACACTCCTTCCTGTTTGAGAAGCAATAACATTCCCTTGTTTTTTGTAATGCCAGACTCACCATTATTTTATTTGGCTGTCTTCATTTCATGAATGAGTACCATTATTATTGTAGACGTATTAACAAACTGTCTGAGCCCTATACACTTAGGTAGATTTTATCAAACTCGATATATGTTTCTTTTGTTTTTAAATCTTTATGGAAAATTAACATCTACTGTATATACTCCTCAAGGACTCACTTTAGTGAGTACGGGCATGGCAAACATGCTGGACCATGCCTTACTTCATGTAATATACATCTGTTATATTATCTGTAGACTGGTCCCTGCTCTTCCTTCCTTGCTTCTTTCTTCTCTTCTTGCTCCTTACCCCCAATGCTATTTTGCTGTGTCATTTCAACTTATGCACTATTGTGAAGCACCAACCCGTCTGGCCAGCGTGGTGCTATAGGGCCAAATATCTCCCCATGAATGAATGAATGAATGAATAAAATAGGAAAATTACATACTGGCTCGTTCGTCACCCAGCATAAAAAGGGACACGTCCTGGACTTAGGCAGAGGGTCTAGGTCGAAATATATGCTACAGTCTCCACTAACCACAATGAGTCCACCTACAGTGCACAATGATAGAAGGATATTAGTAGGAACATATAACTGCAGATCTCTATGGGATGATGATAGATTGGAGGAACTGATGAAGGAATTGGAACATATAAAATCGGACGTTGTGGGCCTTTCAGAGATAAGAAGGAAAGAAGAAACTCTCATGCAATTAAAAGATGGACATCTACTCTACCACTGTGAATGTGACTGAAACTCAACTGGTGGTGTAGGATTCCTAATAAATAAAACAATCAAGGACAATGTCCTGTTTGTAAATAAAATAACATCAAGAATAGCTGAACTAAGTCTCTTCATAAATAAAAGATACCAACTGAAAATTATACAAGTATATGCCCCAACTATGGACCATCCAGATGAAGAGATAGAAGATTTCTATGAAACATTAGAATCCATATTCAATAATTCTAAAGAATTCTACATAATTATAATGGGTGATTTTAATGCCAAAATTGGAAGCAGAGATGACCATCTGAACTCCATCAGTAAATTTGGATTTGGACAGAGGAATGAAAGAGGAGAAAGACTTATTGAATTTGCAGAAGAAAATAACCTTTTTATTATGAACAGCTTTTTTAAGAAGAAAATCAACCGAAAATGGACTTGGAGAAGCCCAAATGAACAAACTTACAATGAAATAGGCTTCATCCTCTCCAACAGAAGATATATAATAAATAATACCGAAGTGCTTAATAGATTTAACACAGGAAGTGACCACAGACTAGGAAGGGCAAAAGTATGGATCAACAAAAAATGGGAACAGAATAAGCTCATAAGAAAAAAAGTCCAATTTAGTGAATCTACAAAACCTCTACCACAATAAAAGCTGTTATAGAGAATGACTCAAAAATGAACTAAAAAAGTTAAACACAGCTACTACCATGATACAATGAAATATTAACAAAATCTATCTTGAATTGTGCACTAGAAATCGATGTAAAAAGGCACCAAGGAGAGAAAAAACTAAGACAGGAAACCTTAGATCTGATGAAGAAAAGAAGAGATATGAAAAGAGATTTGAATGACACCAATAAAATAGAATATACGGAAATTTGTAAAACTATACGTAAAAGGATGAAACATGAACTTAGATCGTATAATACTAGGAAAATTAAAGAAACAGTAGTAATATGAAGGTCCTAAGACGAACATTATCAGTTAGAACAAAGGAAATACTGCTGTAAGAGGAAAAAATGGTGAACTGATAAAAAATAGAGATGCAATAATCAAAAGAATTCAGGAATTTTATACTGAACTCTATGAAGACAAAGACCGGGACATCCAAGACTCATCTATGGATTACTCAAGTGAGGAAGAACATGATGCCCCTGAGATCTTACAAGGTGAAGTGGAAATGGTACTGCAGGAAATGAAGAATGAAAAGGTCCCAGGAGAAGATGGAATTATGGTAGACTTCTTAAAACTGGGAGGAAGCCCTGTCATCAAACAGTTGAGTAAACTCTTCAATAAATGCCTAAAACAGAGAAAAATTCCAAAAAATTGGAAAAAATTCACTTCTAATATTAATTTTTAAAAAGGGCAATAAGGAAGAAATTAAAAACTACAGACCTATAAGCCTACTCCCCACCATATATAAAGTTTTCACAAAAATTATAAATAATAGAAAGAAATCTAAACTAGAGGGAATGCAATCCTGTGAACAAGCTGGATTTAGGAAGAATTACAATACTTTGGACCATATTCACACATTAAGACAGCTCATTGAAATATCAATTGAATACAATAAACCCTTATGTCTGGCCTATATAGACTATGAAAAAGCATTTGATTCATTAAAACATCTGCAACACTAAAAGCACTTGAAACCCAGGGAACTGAGAAACCATATATTGAAACATTAAAACATATTTACAATAATGCAACTTCTGTAATTAAATTATATAAAAACAGTGAAAAGTTCCCAATACAAAAAGGCATCCGGCAAGGCGACACCATATCTTCCAAATTATTTACAGCTGCACTAGAGGAAGTCTTTAGAAGCCTTGATTGGGAAACAAAAGGAATAAACATAAATGGAGAAAGGCTGCATCATCTGAAATTTGCAGATAATATTGTCCTGATAGCAGATAATCTTGAAGATCTGAAAGAAAGGCTAAATCAGCTAAACAAAGCCTCCCGAAAAATTGGATTAAAAATAAATAGAGAAAAAACAAAAATGATGATGAATAAATACATAAACCATAGAACTATCAAAGTTGAAAACCATGAAATAGAACAAGTTACTTCATATGTATATTTGGGCCAATTGTTATCCTTTAAGGAGTGCCAAAGAAAAGAGATTGAATGAATGAGAAGTGACATCCCTATGTCAAATTTCTAAAAAGGAAAGCTTTCGACCAGTGCATACTTCCTGTCCTAACATATGGAGGAGAAACATGGACTTGAACAGAAGCCCTAAACAAAAAGCTGAGAACAACACAACATTGCATGGAAAGAAGTATGCTAAAAATAACATTAAGAGATGGGAAGACAAATATCTGGATAAGATCTCAAATAGGTGTCATGGATATTGTAAAATACATTAAACAAGCTAAGTGGAGATGGGCTGGCCATATTGCCAGATGCAGTGACGGGAGTAGACTAGAAAAACAACAGAGTGGAGACCAATGGATGGAGCAAGACAAAGAGGAAGACCTAGAAGAAGGTGGAGAGATGAACTGGAACAAATTGCAGGAGTGAGATGGATGGGAGAAGCAGAAAACCGAGTGATCTGGAAAATCACGGGGGAGACCTTCGTCCAGCAGTGGATAGAACCAGAAGGTTGAAGAAGAAGAGTATATAGATTGTTCACGTTATTTTTATTTATGCAGTGTTGTTTTTGGTATATATACATTTAATACATTGTTGGATATTTTGATTTATGTTTTGTGAACTTACATTTTTTCGTTGATTGCTTTACACTCCATTTTTTTTAATATACTTATTTTTGTACACTTTTCTTTTTATAACTACATTTATATACATTTTTATTTATATCTATTTACATCATATTTTGCTACTGCTGTGATCGTTTACTGGTGCAATATGACCAAAGCCATCCTTGCACCATAAAACACCAAACAAACTGTTTGGTGTTCTATGTGTTTTAGCAGTAACCATAAGTAATGGTGTTATATACCAATAACTTTGTTTTTTATAAGTGTGATTTTTTCAGTAAAGTAAACTGTCATTTTAGTTTTAGTAATCCTAAGCAGTTAAATCCCTATTATTCAGGGATATAGAATGTCATATCAAAAAAGTGATGAGATGCATTCTTGCCATTGCTGTCATTCAAGTATTGATTGGAAATAAGGTAGGTTGATAATTGTTTTAAATAAATAGTGACAGCTAGCTAGCAATTTTCCAACTGTATTTTTTAAACCCTAAAAAAAAAAAAAAAAAAAAAAATGGTCAGAACAATTAATTACAGATATACATACACTGGACTCACAGCCATATTGCCTTTTCTGCAAATCCAAAACAGTCAACTTTATTTTATTGCTAACAATGGCTGGAATGCATCTCTAAAGTATTTGATGGTGATATATGCATATATAATGCCATATATATATATATATAATTGTCCACATGGTTAGCCTAGTGGCTATGCACTTCGTAACCATATATCTGGGAAAGGAGTGTCCTGGGTTCAATTCCCATCACCGATGTGAGGAGCTAAAGGATCTCAGACATAGCCAAGTTAGCTGGTCTTGGGCGTAGACGGCAGGTTTTTTCTCCCAAGTTTATCTGGGGTTTTTCCTCCTGCAAGCAGGCAAACCGGCCCCCTGAACACACGAGCTATAGCCACAGGATATACCTGGAGGCATAGGGCTAGTCACCTTATCCCTGGGACGGGTATGACTTATAAGAGCTTAATTAGCTCTGTAGTAGGGAGAAAAAAAAGAAGAAGAATATATATATATATATATATATATATATGGCCTTTGCTCAATAAGGACTGTTTCCTTTTATCTAACAAGAACTGAGAATGGTTCATTATATGGCACTGTCCTGTGTTACAAAGCAGATTTTATTATTGAAGTATTGATTATTATAACAATAGATTATTAAGAGATTATATTGTGAGTGGTCATGTAATTTAACACTCGTGTAAATTTGGTGATTTTTTTATGTTTTGTTGTGTTTTTTACTTGGAGAGTTAGTGTGTTGGTGTAGATTTTCATATTTTTGGGGTATTTACTGTCTTTATAGCATTTTTATTGTGATATTGTCGGCAGGTACGAATGCAATGAACAATGGTGGCAGAGACCATGTTGTTCAGTGATTTGAATTTGTGGGATATTATTCAGTGCAGTGTTGTGAAATGTATTCGTCAAGAAAATTAAAGAACATGTGGAAGGAAATTGAAACTGGAGAGAGTATGTATTCAGTTTTTCAAAAATGACTGTCTGTTGGTGACGAGAACACAACAAATATCAACAGTAAGATGAAAAATGATGTTATTAATGTCGAACATACAGCCGTGGAAATAGAGAATGATGAAATGGATATTAATAAAGAAATAGTGCACTTAAATGTTATCCTTCATAGGACAAAGTTCAAAACTGAAAAATTGCAGACGTGGCAAGAGTTAAGTAGTTCTGAAATAAGCAGGTTGATCCAAAGGAATAATAATAAAATAAAATTAATAATAATAATAAATAAAAATTGCAGAAGTGGCAAGAGTTAAGCAGGTTTGAAAAAAGGAGGAGTACTGCTGATGATAGTAGATGAATTGCAGCCAAAAAGAATAGGAGACAGGCAGGAGAGTGGCTGTTCATTTAAATCAATCTGGTGTTGAGATTAAGGCCAGTAAGACAAATATATAGTTGGTTGTTGCTATAGGCCAGGGAGTTCCACAGATGCTGGAAGACATGCATTGCCAAATTAGTTGAGTGATTATTATGGGGGACTTCAGCTATGGAGATATAGACTGGAAAGAAGAAGAAAGATCACATGGCAGGAAGGGTCTGTCATGCCTTAGTAATTTACAAACTTTTATAATAGAGTAACAGCTGAATTCAACAAAGGAAATAGCTGCATGATGATTTTGCTGGATTTTGCAAAGGCATTTGACAGAATACCATATGTTTGTAGACTGGATTTACATAAAAAAGATTAGGACCCAGGTATTTAGTTGGATTTATTAATAATTTTATTTTCTGTAACAATAAGTACATTGTCTGTTTTACAATATTTAGTAGCAATATCTACAGGAAAAGGCTCCCATTCTGTACAGTTCCTAAAATCTGAAAAAAAAAAAAAAAAAAATACTGTCATTAAAGAACATTACATTATGATGACCGTAAACTTCTTTTGGAAAATTCTTGAAAGTTCCATTATTAGACCATACGATTAAAAAAAAAAAAAAAAAAAAAAATAGTTTCACATAATCTTTCTTGGACACTTCTTTGGAAGTTTTTTTTAAGATATAAATAAAATTTTTACTGCATCAAAGAGCTAACAAGAATTGAATCAATTGGCGAAAAATGCTTTAACATAACTTAAAACTATCACTAGTTCTGGTGATAGTTCCATCTAATTATGTATGTCTAATTATGTGTGGCATTCATGCATTATTATTAAACCGTTTTTGATTTGATTCTTTTTATTTTTGATGCAATAAATGTCTCCTGTCCTTTTAACTCTTATTTAAAAAATCTGGACATGTATACAAAAAGGTACATGAAACTATCAAGAGAAGTGTAAAAGTAATAAAGTTCATCTTAGAATTATCATCATCATCACTTTCCTGATATGTACCTTCAAGGGATGTTCAGGCTATTATGACAACACTACATGTTTAAGTTTACATTATTATTAATCTCTTATCCACAATTTCCCTTCAAATAAGTATATTACTTGTCATCACTCCAGTATTGTTGTACGTGAGTGGTCTGAGAAGTTCTCGGCCTCCACTATAAATGGCAACACTATTGGCAAGATTTTTTTTTTTTTCTAAGTTGGTACATCTGTCATAAGCATCCATGTGAAATTGAAAGTCATTCTATCAAGTAGTTTTTTTTATACAGCTGTCGGAAGCAAAAGTGTTGTTTGCATCCCTTGAAATGGATAAAATTGAGTATCGTGTGGTTATAAAATTCTTTGTAAAAGAAGGTTTAACACCAAAAGAAATTCATTCGAAGTTCATAAAAGTTTATGGGCACTCTGTTTTTGACAATTAAGAAATGGGCTGCCGAGTTTAAACACGATTGTACCAGCCTTGAAGGTGATCCACGTGAAGAACGTCCAAAAAAGTGTAACAACACCAGAAATCATTGATCAGTGCACGATATGGTATTGGATGACCGGCGAGTCAAAGTGCATGAAATTGCTGAGACTATAGGCATTTCAAAAGAACGTGTAGGATATATTTTGCATGAAGAATTGCAAATGAAAAAGCAGATCAAAAACACGCTCTCGTGAAAATCTCTGAACAGTGCTTGGAGTGTTTTAACAAGAATAAAACTGATTTTGTGAGTCGATTTATTACTATGGATGAGACTTTGATTCACCAGTACACACCAGAATCCAAACAGCAGTCAAAACAGTGAACAAAAGCTGGTTGTTCAGTGCCAAAGAAGACTAGGTCATGGCATCGTTGTTTTGGGATATTAAAGGCATTTTGTTTATTAATTATCTTGAAAAGGGTAAAACAATAACCGGGGAATATTATTCTGATCTTTTAACTAGACTAGATGAAAAAATTCGTGAGAAAAGACCTGATTTGCAGAAGGAAAAAAATCATCTTTCATCAGGACAATCCACCTGCCCACAAAGGTGTTTTGGCAATGGGAAAATTAAGGGATCTGCAGTATGAATTGTTGGAACATCCACCCTATTCCCCAGATTTGGCTCCCTCTGACTTCTATCTCTTCCCAAAAACTAAAAATCTTCCTCGCTGGTCAGCGTGTTTCTTCGAATCAAGAGGTGATTGCAGCTGTAGAGGGATATTTTGCAGATCTTTCTGAGAACCACTACAGAGACAGCATAATGGCGCTGGAACATCACTGGAATAACTGTATTAGTCTTAAGGGAGATTATGTTTAAAAATAAAAATAATTTTGAAATTATAAATTTGCGTTTTCATTGTTAGGCCAAGAATCTTTCAGACCACCTACATATATGACATTTTGTTTTTCTAAGGCACTTCTGACTGAATCAATCTGCCTAGACTTTGGTCTTTCTCTAGATCTTTTTCCTTCCATCTCAGCATCGAACACCTGTTTTGCTAACCTTTCTTCTCCCACTGTTTAAGCAACCATATATAGCCTTAGGTTAGGCCTGCTCACACTTTCTTGAATACAAACATTGTCAAGCTTCTTCCTAATATCTGTGTTTTTAATAAGAATCTGCCATTGATGCCATCTGTTCACTCTTATAATTTTTCTCATAAATTTCATATCTCTAGTCTCTAATCTTTAAACAGGCACCTTATTTCTAACCCAACTCTCAGGTCCATAACTTAAAACTGGTTTAAACATTGTCTTGTATATTTAGTGTTTTGGCTAATTTCTCTCCTAATTGATATAAATTTATTTAACTGGCTCCCCACCATGCCATATCATTAATGTATAGATTAAACAACAGTAGTCCAATGACTGATTCCTGGGGCCCACCACTGGTGTCCTTAAATTTGGCAGAATCACATATTATCTCTATATCTAATTTTAATGGAGTTAGCTGCTGCTGTTGTTTGTCATACCAACTTTGCTTATTCTTGTCTATTTCCAAATTCAATTTGCCATCCTCATTAAAAATTCTGACTAAATAGCTGAAATATTTTACTTCCTGTATAGACTCTTCATTCAGAATGCACCTGAAGTTTTCTGTGTTCCTGCCTATTATCATACTTTTGGACTTTTTATTGCTGATTTTCAGGCTAAATTTGTTACAACTCTTATTCAGTTTAGTTCAAAAATCTTGGAGATTTGCACTGGATAACATTATCTGCATAAAAGAAAATACTAAGGTTGATATCTCAAATTCTACCTAGTCTTGCCATAAATACTGTTACAACTTCCACACACCTTTGTTGTGCCCACAGAATTGCTTGGGACTGATTAAATTATAGGTGCTGTGTGCAGCTAACATTCACGTATTTATCAGTAGAGAGCATTGTCCAACTGTAGCAGTTAACATTAACATGGAGTGGTAAGATCATGAGAACCATGTAACTGAAACAGCACTTGACAAGGTTGGAATGTAGCCACCTGTTATTTTCAACATGCTAAAAACACTCGGGATCAGTAGGATGTTTGTGTATCAGACTATTAACCATTATAATGACCTATGCATGCACGTGGATTTGTAATATGTTGGTAATATTATTATTACACCTCCATGAAGTCAAGGACTCATCAAAGGAGGCCATGCATCACCCACACCAGATGTCATACCTTTTCTTAAACTCATTCACACCAGATGCACTCACTACTTCAACAGGCAAACTGTCCCGCTCACGCACTGCTCTATGAGAGAATGCCCTCCCCTCTTGTCTTCTTCCCACTTGCCATATAATGAAAATTGTTATCAACCGATACCCCATAACTCCCACTCAAAAGTTTATGGACCTGATCATATCACCCTTCTTTCGTCTGTCTGCAGTCAGCATATCTTCAGTCTATCCTCATAATTTACATTCCATAATCACATTTCTAGCCTATTCAAAATTGGCCTGTAAATGCCATATATCAGTAGCATCTCTGATTGCCCTGCCTAAGGTGTGGCTATTAAATAACGAGACTGGTTGCAAAAATGTGGTTTATTATTACAATTGGACAACTTAATTGTTATCCTCTTCAACATACTCCCCTCCTCTATCTATACACCATTGCATATGAATTTTCCATTGTTGGAAGCAGTGTTACAAGTCATCAGGTGTTATCTGCTTCAGTAGTGCTGCCGTTTTCTCCTTTACCTCATCCACTGACTGAAAATGGTGACCTTCAATGTGGATTTCAACTTTGGAAAAAGGTAAAAGTTGCATGGAGCTAAGTCTAGAAACAAAGAGACAATCGATGCACTGGAAAACTTCCACGTCACTGAGAATGAAAAAAAGCAAGAATGAGCAAATCAAAACTGAAGACAGTGCTGAGCGTTTTTTTGTATATCAATGGTGTGGTAATGGTTGAATGGATGCCAGAGGGTCAGACAGTTAACCAACATTATTACCTTGAGGTTCTGGCCAAGCTGAGAGAACGAGTGAGGAAGAAAAGACCTGATCTGTGGAAGAACAATGCTTGGATTCTTCATCAGGACAACGCTCCAGCCTAAAGTGCACTGTCTATAAAGCAGTATCTGGCTGATAAGAAAACCCAGTGTTGGTCCATCCACCTTACTCACTACTTCTGTATGAGATCGGCTAACTCACCTTCAATTGAAAAACCCACATAAAGATTCCTCCTGTCATGATAAGAATTGAACTTAGGTCTTTTCCAACCAAAGAGCACAACATACCATCATCCTTTCAATTGCACTACTAAGGGACTTAACAAATGTGAAATTTGAATTTGTTAACATTAATGAAGCATTTTATTGAAAATAAGTGAAATTGATAAAACTAATTTTTACATTTATATTGTTAATAATGGGTGTAGTAAATAACAGCACAGTACTTTATTGTACAATCACATATATTTACCAAATTCTTTAACATTTATGCTTGTATTGAACCAGTTTGGTTGGTTGAGTGATTAACACACCTGTCCTCCAACCAATAGCCAGCAACAGCTATGAATCCCACCATAGTAATGGATGTTTGTGATTGTCTTTTAGGTATGGGGAATGAATTTCATTGCCTTTTGTGAGACCACCTCCCCATTTACTGGAGGCCTGAAGCAGCTTGAAAAAGTTCCTCTTTGATCTCAAGAGCAAGGTTTCCTGACTACATAAATATATATATATATATATATATAATTAAAAAATACAAAAAAACTCCTTAACCACTCACTGTGCTAATACACTATAGGTTCCTAATCTTTTATAGATGAAGTCATATTAAAAAAAAATGCAGAATGCATAAGCAAATGTATTATGCTGCCTTTTTTTGCTGTCTCTCATAGTATCAGGAATCATCACCAAAATTTATCATCCTACATCAATTTTGGTTTCAGTAAGACAATTTAAGCTAGAGTTATGGAAAAGCAGATTATTTTGTGATCTCACATCATTTGCAAAAATAATTTCTTGATATAAATGTAATCTTAGCATCTGGCAGCATTGGAGTGCTGCTTCTTATCTTCCTATCATGGATTTTAGGCCAATTGGCCTATTCCAGTCTTATGCCATTGCATTTTTAATCTTCCTTTTCTTCTTTTTCCATTTATTTTATATTATTATTACCCAAGACCCCATGGAGTCAAAGTCTCATCTGGGAGGTGCTTTTATCATACACGCAGCTCATCATACCGTGCTTTAGACACACTCAAATTCTCTGCAGACACCACACACTCAAGCAAGGCATTCCAATCATTCACAACTCTGCATGAAAAAAAACCTGCTTCTCACTCCCCCTATTCACACCCTCTTTATACAGTTTCCAGGGATGACCTCTGGTTTTCCCCTGATCTCCCACTATTTTCTGTAGAACCTCTCCAGCACTGATCCTATAACACCCCTTACTAACGTATAGGTCTCTGTCATATCTCCCCTCTTCCTCCTGTCCACCAGACTCTGCAAGTTGCATCTTCTCAATCTTTCCTCATACTCGACATTCCAGAAGTTAGAAACTACCTTAGTCAGTCGCCTCTGGACCCTTTCCATCATCTCTTCATCCTTTTGAAAACCAGGTGACCAAATCTGGGCACCATAGTCCATGTGTGGCCTAATCAAAGCCTTATACAATGGAACAAGAATCTCCCTACTTCTACAAGGCAGTGTCCTCTGCATCATTCCCTGAAGCTTTTGTGCTGTCTTCACAATTTTGGCTATGTTTCCCCTAAATTTCTGATCCTTATCCACTATCACCCCCCCCCCCCCAGATCTCTTATTTCCTCCACCTGACAATATATCCTCACCAAGCATAAATTCTGCATTCCATCTTTGTTTTCCAAATTTTAAAACCTTACATTTTGCAACATTGAACTCGCATCCCCATTCCTGTGCCCAATCACTCAATTTATTCAAGTCTTCCTGCAAGGTCACAACATCCTCACTACTCTTCATGGTTCGTCCCAACTTTGCATCATCTGCAAACAACTGAATATCTCCATCCAAATCTTCACCAATATCATTAATATACAAGTTAAACAGTAATGGCCCTAAAACAGATCCCTGAGGCACACCACTAGTGACTTTCCTTTTCCTGGATATCGCTCGCCCATACACAACTTGTTGATACCCATCAGATAGCCACTCTCCAATCAAATGCACTAATCTAATATCCAACCCCATCTGCTCTAGTTTGACTATCAATTCATCATGAGGTACTCTATCAAAAGCCTTTGCGAAATCTAAGTATTACTGTGTATCCTTCTCCTCTGTCCAAGGAAGCAGTCACTTTATTGTAATAAGTAAGTAGATTACTAAAACATGACCTCCCTTTAGCAAATCCATGCTGTCCATCAAAGATAATACCATTGTTGTCAACCCAATTCTGGATCCTAGTTCTCACAAGCTTCTCCAACAACTTTATCACCACCTTGACACACAGATAGGCCTATAGTTTGATGCTTGAGTTCTTTTACCTCCTTTATGAAGTGGCACAATCTTGCCCTCCTTCCACTCCTTAGGAACTTGACCCAGTGCAAGACTAGTATTAAAAGAATATCTCTAGGCCGGCGTCAACTCCCTGGCACATTCCTTCAGAATACATGGTGATATATTATCAAGTTCCACAGCCTTATTTACATCTAGTTTGCTCATCTCCCCCATACAGCTCTTTCTCACTTACAGTCAGTCTCTTCTCCCCATCATCAACTGCTCTCAATCTCTCCATGAAGTCACATTCACAAGATTGAAAGACCTTTATTAAGCATCTCTACCACCTTCTGCAACAACTGTCTTTATACCATTTTCTCCAATCACTGTCATCCTTCCATAATCATTCTTTCTTTTTCTGGCTGGATATCTGCCAGAATATCTGCCAGAAGTTCATTCGATTTAGATATTCTAACCATTTTTGTTTATATTTACTATATGGTGGATAATTAGTTTGTTTTATAATCTCACTTGCTATATATCCAGCTGTTTTTATGAGAACTTTCATTTCTGCTGTTTGAATCTGTTTTTTTTTATTCTTTTTTATAGTCCATGTTTCACTTCCATATAATAAAGTTGGTTTAGACAACATGATATAATCTGTAGAAAGTTTTTTACCTTGGGTATACTATACATTAAAGATACCAAGCAATTTTTTTTTGGTCTGGCTCCCACTGATGAGACCTTAATAAAGGTCGAAACTGGTCTTAGTAGTGGCCCTTCCCTTAATGCATAGCACCATACATGTATGCAAGGAGATGTGCTTTGCATTATGGTAGATACTAAGGCAAGTGATCAGATCTTTGTCCACCTTTACCACGAGTTACCTCAGACCTGAAAATACTTCAGGTGCAAACTTGGCTTACTTGCTTGGGAAAAAAGGATTAAAATCAAGTTTATAAAATTGCTTGGTATCTTTAACATATATTATACCCAAGGTAAAAAACTTTCTACATCTATCTCTCATCCTGAGATTTTTATTTAATAAGGTCAAAGCACCTTGTGGCAGCTCGTATAGGGAAAAATTATCAGAGTCTGGCTCCCACTGATGTACTTTTGCGCAGAAGTGGTTCCTTTCCTTGAGGTATGAGAGGCTCTGCTTGGGGTAGATGTTTGCCTGTCTCTGAGTGCAGCTACTACTGAGATTATGGCTCTGTCTGGTGGTGGGGTGAGCCTGCCACTGGGTGGAGCCAGCGCTGAGAAGCTCTTGGTCACAGGGTGAGCCTGCCACTGAGTGGAGCAATGCTCATTTGGACGATCCTTCAGTCACTCGTAGGAATGGTCTTGGGGGGAGGGGGGGGTTGCCTAATTTTTAGAGAGGTCTTTATTTAAACAGCACTTCAATAAAGGTCAAACCGTCTGGTTAGTGGCCCTTAATGCATTGCATCATACATGTCTGCAAGATGTGCTTTGCATTATGGGAGAGACTAAGGCAAGTGATCAGAGCTTAGTCCACCTTTACCACGAGTTGCCTCAGATCTGAAAATACTTTAGGCACAAACTTTGCTTACTTGGGAAAAAAAGGATTAAAATCAAGTTTATAAAATTGTTTGGTATCTTTCACGTATGATATAGTCTGATTCTATATTTATGTACCAAGAATGGCTTAAATAAAGGGTGATCAAAATTAAAGTATCCCCATATAGAAGCGATAACTGAAAAAAAAAAATGTTTCAAAATTCACCGCCAGGGGTGCTGTAAAATGCCAAATGCATGGAATATGCATATCACAACTCAGTTGGTGCCAGGAGGGTTTAAAATGATGGACACATGATTTTTTCCTTCATTCTGTTAATACTACCCACAGTGATGGGCGATATTAACATGATCACATATGGCACGAACCTTGCCCATATGTGCTTTACTCATGAAGTTGTCTAACTAAACAACTGCAATGTTGCTGCACTCCATGAATTTTATCATCTGAACAAATGTCAACAAGTTCCACTATCTCCATGTGCTCTGCAATGAATGATTAGTCATCCTGAAGAAATGGGATGATTCGGAGTTAGACCTGGCAGAGGTCATAAACCATTCAGTTCACAAGTGAATGATTTTGCTACTGCTGTAGCAGGCCATGAATAATGCTATATCAGGACACATGGATGTACTTTACACAACTGTCTGGAAAATTCTACAGAAGATTTCATTTCTACCCATTCAAGATAACCCCACAGGAGTTGCAGGACTTTGAAAGTCGACTGACATTTGTTTTAACATTCCTTGCTTGAGTGGAGTTGGACTCTGTGACCATGGATGATTTTGTCGGGGGACAAGGCTCACTTTCACCAGAACGGAGCTGTTAATACCCACAATTGCCAGGTTTTATCTGTGCAAAGCCTGCATGCAATCCAATAAATTCCTTTGCATTCACTCAAGGTGGCTGGTGCAGGTTTACAGCTTTGTTTATTATTGGACCATTCTTCTTTGAAGACATTCACCAGTTAGGTCCTGTGACGTACTCAATTACTGCTGACAGGTATCACGATATACAATTTTGTTGTGCCACAACTACAGCAGCACTTGTGCGTGATTCAATCATTTTCATGCAGGATGGGACTCATCCACACATTGGTCGATCTGTATTGGAGGCTCTTTGAGAACATTTCATCGAAGCTAGAGTGATCAGTCACATGTTTCCCACTGCATGGCCACCTCGTTCACCTGATCTGATCCTGGTGACCTTTTGCTCTGGGGATTTCTCAAGGACAGATATTGTGATCATCCTGATAACTTGCCAGCACTGAATGACAGCATAATGCAGCAAGTGCATTCTGCCATTGAGCACACTGCAAATGATGCAGTTTGTGGAATACTGGGATGGGAAGCACATTGAACAGTACAGCCTTTTCTCCTTACATACGTAGAAAAATTACTACATCTACATGCGGTGCAGCATACCGCCTCTGGTGGCGAATTTTTACATGACTTGTTTTCTTAGATATCTTTTGCATGATATGATGTATTCCTGCAAAGTTTTGACACATTTGGATCACTGGGCGGCACTGTACAAGTCCTTAAACAGGGATACGTTAATTTTGATCACCCTGTACATATATTATTTATTATGCCATTTAAAAAAAAATCAGCTAATGCATTTTAATCCCTTATAGAGAGTAGTTGAGGCCTTTTTAACCTTATCTAGCTTTTGGAGACTGAGTGGGCAGTTCAATCTCCACCAGTTACCAATTAGAGATAGCTGGCCCATGTCTATCACTAATTATAAGCAACAACCAATGAAGACATGGGCAAACAAGTGCTGCCATCTCTTGGTACCTAACCCTAACAGGATATGTTACTGTCTGAAATAATGTGGGTTCTAAGGTCGATTTTCTTGAGTTTACGGGCAAAAAACCCACTTTTCTATGCATTTACTTTAACAAAATTTTATTTTAATGTGTATATCTTTTTCATCTTCATATAAGTAGCATCCCAGGTATTTGAAAGTATTTACTTATTCTAATATTTTATTATCTATCACTATTTTACTTATTGGGATTTCTCCTTTGAAAGCCATTATTTTTGTCGTTACTTTTGATATTCTGATCAGTAAAATCATGTTTTACAGAGATCAGTAAAATTTGATTTTACAGAGATCAATAAAATCAAATTTTACTGATCCCTGTAGATCATCTTCTGATGTAGCTGATACAATTTGATCATCTACAAATAATAGTGTGTCTGTCTTTATTTGTGAGTTTATTTGTATACCAAATAGGTTATGCTGTTTCCAGATTGTTATAATTTTATATAAATATATTGAAAGACAGGTGATAGGGTACATCTTTGCCATAATCCTCTTGATATGCCTTTCCATTCTGATTTGTTCTAATTTAACTGCTATTTTATTTCCTGTGTACATTTCTTGAAATGATTGTAAGACCTGGTTTAGTATATTCAGATCAGTTAATATTTTAAATAACTTTTATCTATTAATTTTATCAAAGGCATTTTCATAATCAACAATGGCCATATGTGTTTCTTTTTGAAATTCTCTTCGCTTTTCAATTTCAGCAGTTGGTGTAGAACTTATTATCCAGAATAACTGAATAAAACAATAATAATAATATAAAGAAATCTAGTAAAATTTCATTCGTTGCTGATTTTAGATGTTGAAAACTAGTTTTCTATTGTATAAACTGACCTGTTTTTTCTTTTATGATTATTAGATCCAAGTAGGTTTCTTACTACTACTTCTTCTAGCTTTACAACTCTATGAGTTTTAGCTTGCAAAATAATTTTTAGACTTTCTTTTATTTTCTCCCAATTGTTAACTTTTAAAGTTGTAAGATCTTTTTGTACAAGGTTTCTGACTATTACCTGCAATATTAGCATAACACAAATTTAATTTTATGTTGTTTAATTAAGGTATTTAGTCATCTATCATTTCATTTTTTACTTAGGATTTGTAGCTATTCATCAAATACCTGTTTACTCTGAGTTACAATTAAAAATACTAATTTATTATAAGTATTATTTAGATGCATTAAATATGCTATCAAAACATGGTACTAAGACTTATCACTGCATGTTTGGAAGGAATGCTCTTGGGAAGTGGTTCCCAATCTTTTTCTACTTGTGTACCCCTTTTAAACCCATTTCTATAAATTGTACTCCTTGTTTTTAAATACTGACATTTATTGTTCAATAACTAACATTTTGCATTTTGTTTACGTTACTTGTTTTTCCGCCATTACTGATTATTTTTCGTATACCCCTGAATGGCTCGACACTTACCCCAGGGTGTGGGGGGTACGCGTACCACCATTTGGGAACCGATGCTCTAGGGAATTAATGGTACCCTTGGCACACCTGTTTAGCATGAATCTTGCAACAGGACAAGTCCCAAGGGAGTGAAAAGTGGGGTAAATTGTTCTGTGGAAGGGATAAGACTGTGACTACAAATATCTGGAATTGTTAATGTTTAGAGAGGCTGGTGATAACTAGAATTCAGAATTGGGTTAATAGAAGCACTATTCTCTATCATGGTCAGCATGGGTTTGTTAGGAGAAGGTCAAGTTTCAGCAATCTGCTTATGACAAGGGGACAAATTCACTGCTTAAGGGAGATGCATATACAGTGGTGTACTTGGATTTTTCAGTATTTTGATAGATTGCCACATAACAAGCTGGTAATTGAAATGGACGGGATTGTAAAAGACTAGTGAGTTGGATAGGTAATTGGCTGTCAGAAAGGTATCAGTAGGTTGCATATGGGGAAGTGGTATCCCAAAAGAGGAAGGTCACTAGTGGAGTATTGCAGGGGTCTGTTTTTTATGTAAGGTTCCCACCTACAAATGGTTATTATAAACCTATAGTACATTTTGTACCCTGGTTAGACTAAAGATTTCTTTTGTCATTTTTATCAAATTTTTATATATATAAAATTCTTACATCTCCTCCTTATGATGAGGCAACTCACAATAATATCAGGGATTTCCAGAAAACATTGAAGAGGATAGGCCTGAATACCAACAGGTTAGTGTTTCTCAAGCTCTGTAAATTCCATGGTATCTTTTCTAAGTTTATCTCCTTTAAAGAAAACATTAAAACGATACGGCTTTAATGTTTTTATTTTTACCATAGAGCAAAGTTAGATCTTCTCGCCGAAAGGATATTTTATACTAAACGCAATCTGGCTTTTTTATTTAGTATAAAAACCACGTTATCTCAAAAAATTAAACAATCTCTAGATAGTCACAGTTGGGATCTTCTTGAAGTGAAAAGTGAATCTCAAGTCGCCAGAATTCAAAATGACAATAAACTGAAACTTATTGGAAAATTCGAAGCCCTTAAACAAATACAAATACATTATCTTGCACAATACTAATTTTGTATGAATTAGAACTGTCAGTTAAAAACCTAGTCTGTTACCTTCGTATATGCTTACCAATTGTATTCTCTGAAGATGCCGATAGCAGAATCGGTGAAACATGTAGGACGATAAATTAAGTCACTTGACACATTCAAAAAAAAAAAAAAGTGTAGTTATAAATACAAGGAAATTCAACTTCTTTGAAACCACATCTCTCCCGACAAAGTTATTAACAAATCAAGTTATAATCTTTCCGATGCAGAGAAAAGTGTCCTCACTAAAGGCCTAAATTTGTTTGATCTCCCAGATCTATTCCTAAAGAATTTTTATTTACAAAGATCGAAAAAGCTACCTCTTTTCTTCCAACACAAGAGGCAAATCTACTCTGCATTGAATCCATTTTCATCAATAACGCCTAACCACCTACAGACAATATCTCTTCGGAACGACAGGCTATTAAGAAGTTACAAAACAACAAAAATATAATTATTTTTCCCGCGGATAAAGGCAACGCCACAGTTGTTCTTAACATTGATGAATATCGTATAATATAAGCACGTACACACAGATATTTAATTAGCCAAATATTTCGGTCTGAAAATTGCAGATCATCATCGGCAATACAAGAAATATTTTTAAGCAGAGACATGATTGAATTAAAAATATTAATAATTTCAATAATTTTAAATAACAAAATTAATATGAATTAATGAGTTATCCTGATTAGACTTTCCCAGATTTTTGATACAGATATACAGTCATTCCGATTCAGGTTAGGACTATGAAGTAAGGCCTCTACGCTTTCTTTCAATAAACGTTCAAATGTATAGCGGGATCTGTGTAAGAGGTAAGTTTTTGACCAAACGATGTGGTTAGTTTCTATCCCGTGCTGAGCCAATCCAGATTTTTCGGGTTTGTTATGATGAATGAAGGATTGATGTTCTTGGATTCTTTATTCTAGAGAGTGTCCATTTTGTCCAAAATAGGAGAGATCACATTGCAGGGAATTTGATAAACTCCAGGAAGAGACATAGTTGAGCGTTTGTCTTTAGAAGAAGGAAAATAGAATGATAATTTGTTAACAGGTGAATAAGTAGCTGTTAACTCATATTTCTTCAGAATTCTTGAAATAGGTTCTGAAATCCCTGAGATGTAGGGAATTGGAACTCGACATATTGAATCTTTGTTGTTTGGTGGTGGATTATAAGAATCGAGATGTTGTGTACTCTTTTCGGAAAAGCCATTGAGTTTCATGTCCTGTTGGATAGTAGAAAGTTCTTTCTGTAGAAAATTAGAAGTAAAACAATTAGTTTTGGCTCTTCTGGTTAGACATTTTATGACACCTGTTTTTTGACAAGGATGATGCGCAGATAACGATCTGTGAACGTTGGTTTCCTGTAAATTGTAGTTGTAAGAGTATTTGAAGGTGACCGGATGAGGAGAACGTCTAAAAATGATAACTGGTTTTTTTTTTTTTTTTTCATTTCCATAGTAAACTTTATACGATGATGTAAGGAATTGATACTGTTTAAAAAAGAAGGTAAGGAATCTTTGTTGTGAGACCATACAGTAAAGATGTCATCTATATATCTTACCCCAAACGATGATTGAGGGAATATAGATGAGAAGAGGACTTTTTCTAGATGTTCTAAATAAAAGTTGGCTAAAGCAGGAGAGAGAGAGAGAGGACTTCCCATGGCCGTTTCTTCTACTTGGCTGTAAAATTTGTTTTGACATGAGAAATATCCAGAGTATTACGAAATCGAATAGTTTTATAATGACTTCTGGAAAGATGTCAGCCAGTAATTTTAAAGTCTATGAGAGGTACAATTGTATATAAAGATTCTATATCAAAACTCACGATAAGATCTGTAGGTTGCAATGAGATATTTTTCTAAGAAATCAGGTGTTTTTAAGAAAGGAACTTGAGTTTCCTATGTGAGATTTCAATAATTTAGCTAGATATTTGGCTATATGGTAAGCAGGAGAATCGATACAATCTACTATTGGACGAAGAGGAAAGTCAATCTTATGTATTTTAGGAAGATCATAAAATCTAGGAGGTCTAGTAAAATGAGTTTTAAGTCTTTCAATTGTGTCACTATCTAAACTGATGACTTCATCTAGGAGAGAATTTAATTTCTTTAGTTGTCTGTTGGATCATAATCAAGTTCTTGATATGTGGAGCGATCTCGAAGTAAAAGAAAGTTTTCTTCTGTAATTTGCAGAGTCTGCTACTGTTGCTTTCCCCTTGTCAGCTTCGGTGATAATGAGGTGATTGTTTTTTCTCAAGGACTAAAGGTCTCATTTCAGAAGGAGATATGTTGGAAGGAAAAGGTTTGGCCTTAAGTAGAGAAGTGACTTCTAGGCGAAGAGCGTTAGCTTTATCACTAGTTAGATGACTGAGGTTCCGTTCAATGATAACCAGGAAATCTAGATATGGTATCTTATTAGGAACAATAGAAAAATCATGTCCTTTTGAAAGGATGAGGGTTATGCTATTAGTCAGAAGACGTCCGGATATATTGACGATCCAATTATCTGGAGCTTTGAAGGGTTTGAATTATTTAGAAGAAAGAGCTTCATATTTGCGGTTTAGATGTTGATTTAGTTTATTATATGCTCGTTGAATAGAACGTTTAGCCGCATTTAGAACCATGTGTGAAAGATGTGGATCCAAGTTTGTGGAAATATAGGTGCGAAGATCAGAAATATGATAATAACAAGATCATGTTTAGCAGCTTTAAGTTGGTTACGGATTAAAGATAACCTGGTGTTCCGGTAAATATGAGCTCCAGGAGATTTTATGGTTTCTTTAATCTTAGCGAAATTGGGAATAATCTTGTTGTCGCGGCATTTTTTGAAAACTTTGATCTTCGTAACCTACCTTGTATAACTGAAAGTTTTCCTAATTTACAGGTTATTTTGGTGGCATTTTCCCCGGGAAGAATTCAAATTTGATATTTTAAGGATACTTGTGACATAAAGATTGTATAATATAAGCACGTATACACAAGAAAGATATTTAATTAGCCAAATATTTCGGTCTGAAAATTGCAGACCTTCAGTGGCAATACAAGAACAGTTTTAAAATACAAGGTGGAATACTAACACTAGATCATTTATAGGTTGCAATGAGATATTGCAACCTACAGATCTTATGGTGACTTTGATATAGAATCTATATATACAAATGTACCCCTCAAAGAGACTAAAATTACTGGCTGACATTTTTCCAGAAGTTATTATAAAACTTCGATTTCGTAATATACTCTGGATATTTCTCATGTCAAAACAAATTTTACAGCCAAGTAGAAGAAACGGCCATGGGAAGTCCTCTCTCTCTCTCCTGCTTTAGCCAACTTTTATTTAGAACATCTAGAAAAAGTCATCTCATCTATATTCCCTCAGCCATCGTTTTGGGTAAGATATATAGATGACATCTTTACTGTATGGCCTCACAACAAAGATTCCTTGCCTTCTTTTTTAAACAGTATCAATTCCTTACATCATCGTATAAAGTTTACTATGGAAATGAAAAAAAAAAAAAACCAGTTATCATTTTTAGACGTTCTCCTCATCCGGTCACCTTCAAATACTCTTACAACTACAATTTACAGGAAACCAACGTTCACAGATCGTTATCTGCGCATCATCCTTGTCAAAAAACAGGTGTCTTAAAATGTCTAACCAGAAGAGCCAAAACTAATTGTTTTACTTCTAATTTTCTACAGAAAGAACTTTCTACTATCCAACAGGATATAAAACTCAATGGCTTTTCCGAAAAGAGTACACAACATCTCAATTCTTATAATCTACCACTAAACAACAAAGATTCAATACGTCGAGTTCCAATTCCCTACATCTCAGGGATTTCAGAACCTATTTCAAGAATTCTGAAGAAATATGAGTTAATAGCTACTTATTCACCTGTTTACAAATTATCTTCCCATTTTCCTTCTTCTAAAGACAAAGGCTCATCTATGTCTCTTCCTGGAGTTTATCAAATTCCCTGCAACTGTGAACTCTCCTATTTTGGACAAACTGGACGCTCTCTAGAAAAAAGAATCCAAAGACATCAATCCCCCATTTATCACAAGAAACCCGAAAAATCTGGATTGGCTCAGCACGGGATAGAAACTAACCAAAACATTTGTTCAAAAACTCACCTCTTACATAGATCCTGCTATAAATTTGAACGTTTATTGAAAGAAAGCGTACAGGACTTACTCCATCGTCCTAACCTGAATTGGAATGACTGTATGTATATTATTATTATTATTATTATTATTATTATTATTTGACACCTCCAGGGAGTCCAAAGACCCATCGAGGGAGAGTGTGCCAACACTGTATCAAAAATCTGGGGAATGTCTAATCAGGATAACTCATTAATTAATAATAATTTTATGTTATTTAAAATTATTGAAATTATTAATTAATATTTTTAATTAAATTATGTCTCTGCTTAAAAATATTTCTCTTTAATACTTAATGATATAACATCACGCTTTTTCTATTTATAAATGATCTATTGTTAATATTCCACCTTGTATTTTAAAACTGTTCTTGTATTGCCACTGAAGGTCTGCAATTTTCAGACCGAAATATTTGGCTAATTAAATATATTTCTTGTGTGTACGTGCTTATATTATGCAATATTTATGTCACAAGTATCCTTAAAATATCAAATTGATTAATATCATAACAAGATGATGGAATTGTTAAGGAGTGACACTTACTTTATCCTCGAGAGAGATCCCACCCCTAAACTCCACAACCGGACCATCAATCTACTGAGAACTACCTCTGAACTTCCTAGAAACATACACCTTTCTCTTCGTTCTCTTCATCCGCTTATTCCACGATTATATGGACTACTTAAAATTCATAAGGAAAATTCGCCACTTCGACCTATCGTAGAAGGAATTGATTCTCCTGCATATAATCTTTCAAAATATCTGGACAAATCTCAAATGTTTTTCCAGTTAATCATCGTCTTTTATTAAAAACTCTGCTGGTTTTGTTTCATGTATAAAAGATATTATGAAGGAAGATGAAATCATGGCTAGTTTTGATATAATCTCCTTATTTACCAATGTTCCTACAGACGATGTTCTTGTACTACTCAAAGATAAATTATCTAAAAAGATCATGGCCTTACATGGCCTTACTTATTCATTGCATCCACTCAGGATACTTTGACACCATCTATAAACAAAATTATGGCCTTGCAATGGGTAATCCGTTGTCACCTGTACTTGGAAACATCTATTTAGAAGATCTGGAAGTTAAAACCATCTCTTCTTATCCTTTAAAACCAAGACTTTGGAAAACATATATTGATGACATTATCCTGATTTGGAGCCATGGCCATCAATCTCTCCTGAACTTCCTAGAACATCTAAATAATCAACATCCGAACATAAAATTTACGGCTGAGTTTGACGCGCTTGGTTCTCTTCCTTTTTTTGACATCAAACTGACCCATTCCTCATAGAAATTAAAAATTTCGATTTATAGAAAAGCAACCCACACCAACAGATATCTCCAGTCAATTCCATCATTATCTTCCTCAAAAGTTTGGAATGATCTCTACACTAGGACATTGTGCTCGCTCTCTTCTTGACGAAGTCAATTATCTCAGGTCTACTTTTCAACTAAATGGTTATTCACAAAAAACAATTGACAAATTCTTATTAAATCCACATGCTCGCAAGAATGAAGAGATTAATAGGGTGAAAGGTAATATTGCTATACCATACATAAGCTGTCTCACTCAAACTGGCCAAGGTTCTTAGGAAATTCAACATAAGAACTTTATTTACTCCTCTTCCAAAAATCCGCTCCTAAGTGAGCCATCCGAAACCATCACAACCTTAAATATCACGATGTTTAAGTTTGGGATTTTAAGACATCACAACCTTAAATATCCTGATGGTTACCAGATTTGATGCAACTGTGATGTACCCATACTGTGGCCAACAGAGAAATCGATCGAGTTACACATTGAAGAACATAAGAGAGACGTCAGTTACAGGAGAACGCGAGCCAGTGCTTTGGCTAGTCATGTTCTGTTCGCGGCCGATTCTAATGAAGAAAACCTTAGCCATACAGTCCTATGGGACAAGTCTAATAACATTTTCCGTTACCACGATGAATTAGAAAGAAATATAATAGAATCAAAAGAAATCATTCTCAACCCCTACATCTCAACAACAACAACCTGAGTTACACCCTTTCAGACTGTCGTTGTGCTACAATCAAATACTAGTGTTCCAGATGCTATACGCATGCATACGCCCAACAATGAAGCCAACGAAAGAACAGTTTTGAATGTACAGACTTCAACGTTGAATATATATACACTAACCTTCCGTGATGTTTACAATTATTTCCTCTATGTTTTACTGGTTATTTTTTTAATATGCACCTGAAGAAGACTGATACAAGCTGAATCCAGTTGTGCTATTAAACTTTGTTTTCATTTTTCTCGGTTTCTAGTCATTCAATTATTTAAAAAAAAATTGTATATATATGTACAGGCAGCCCTCGGTTTACGCCGGTTCAATTTACTCCGATTCACAATAACGCCGGTTGCCTGCGCGTGCTTTCTTACTGTAGTGTGGTTGACTGAGAAACGACGCTAGCAGGCATTCTAGTGTTTGAGTGTTTACCGAATTACTACGACGTATATGTACCAAACCTCGTTTTAATGTTGAATCTACCTAATTGTTCTATTTAATTTTTTTTACGTACATACGTATTTAAATTGATAAAGTACGTAATTACATAGCATGTCTGATAATAGAAGTGCAGAAAAATTAGCAGAACTTGGTGTTAAGAAGGCGCGGAAATCGATTACACTTGAAAAGAAGATGGAGGTGATTCGAAGAATGGAAGATGGGAAGACACATGCTAATGTCTGTAGAAGTATAAACTTACTTCCGTCGACTGTTACTGCAATTATGAAAAATGCAGATGGGAATAAAATAGTTGCGCAACAATCTACGGTAGCACTAAATGCAAAACAGATACGTTATAGCAGGGGTAAACTTCATGAAAAAATGGAAAAATTATTATCATTATGGGCGGATGACTTGAATCCGAAAAACATTCCTCTGACGCAGGCTACTACAGGGTGTCCCAAATTTCACGCAAGATTTAAATTTAGCGCTATTTGTGCGGTAAAGTGTTGCCAACGAGAAAAAAAAAAGACAGCGTGACAGCTGACAGTTCAGGGTTATTAAAAATGACCACACGCAGCGAAGAGAGTTCGTTGAATGGATTATGGAACAACAACAAGTGGATGCTTATTTTTCGAACAAAATCATCTTCAGCGATGAGGCTCGTTTTCATCTTGATGGCTTCGTTAATCGACAAAATTGTCGCATTTGGGGGTTCAGAAAATCCACGAGTGATTGTTGAGAAACAAATGCACCCACAACGTGTCACTGTTTGGTGCGATTTTTGGGCTGGAGGCATCATCGGTCCATTCTTCTTCGAAAATGCGGCTGGTAAGGCAATAACAGTTAATGGTGCTCGCTATCGCGACATGATAATCCAGTTTTTTGTGCCTAAATTGCAAGATATGGATTTGGACGACATGTGGTTTCAACAAGACGGTGCCACATGCCATACAGCCCGAAAAACAATTCAATTACTGCATGAGTCATTTCCTGGTCGTGTAATTTCCCGTTTTGGTGATCAGAATTGGCCGCCCAGATCATGTGACTTAACGCCGTTGGACTTTTTTCTTTGGTTTTTTTTTTTTTTGAAGTCTCAGGTTTATGCCAACAAGCCCACGACCACCCACGCCTTGAAGGAGGAAATTGAGCGCTGTATCAACAAAATTCAGCCACATTTATGCAAAACGGTCGTGGAAAATTTCGACGAAAGAGTGCGTATGTGCCAGCAAAGCCGTGGAGGCCATTTACCCGATATGCTATTCCATGCATAACCCTATACTGTATACTTTATGAATCAATAAGAAATTACAATTTTTAATTAAAAACCTGTGTTTTCTATCAAAATTACTTCTTGCGTGAATTTTGGGACACCCTGTATAACTGAGAAAGCAAAAACAATTTTTGAGGATCTTAAAAAGACAGATGGAAGCGAAGAATCATTTTTAGGGAGCAAAGGTTGGTTCATGAGATTTAAGTCTCGAAGTAAGTGTCACAGTGTCAAATTATGTGGTGAGGCGGCAAGTGCAGATGTTGCGGCAGCGTCTGCTTTTCCTAAAGAATTTCAAGACTGTAGAACAAGGAAGTTATCCTCCTGATCTAATTTTTAATGTTGATGAGACTGGGCTCTACTGGAAAAAATTGCCATCACACACCTCCATTTCCTGTGAAGAAAGTTCCTCTCCAGGTTTTAAAGCTGCAAGAGATAGACTTACGTTTATGTTGGGTGCAATGTCTCTGGAACTTTGAAGCTTAAACCAATGTTGGTGTACCATTCAATGGCACCACGCGCCTTCAAGGGTCTAAAAGCCATGCTGCCAGTCTATTCGAAATGGAACAAGAAAGCTTGTGTTACACAAGACGTGTTTATAGATTGGTACGCAGATTATTTTTGTCCTACCGTGTTTCGCTTCTGTAAAGAAAATGATTTGCCAGCCAAGGCATTGCTTCTGTTGGATAATGCCCCTGGACATCCTCAAAACCTTGCTGAAGTAAGAACACCATTGGATGTCAAGGTTGTTTACATGTCCTCAAACACAACATCGCTTTTGCAACCGATGGATCAGGGGATTATATCAATCTTCAAAGCCTATTACCTCCGTATAACATTTATGGAAATGGTAAGCTAAGCGTCTTGGACACTTCAGGAAAAACTATTAAAGACTATTGGCGGTCATTCGATATTTTGAAGGGCATTAACAACATCGAGGTAGCTTGGAACGACGTGTCAGCAGAGTGTTTAAAAGGAGCATGGCGAAAACTTCTTCCAGCATTTATGCACGACTTCGAGGAATTAGAGCAAGAGGAGAATGTTATTGAAGATGTTACCAAGCTTGCAGAGAGGTGGGATTGTACGATATTACAGCTGAAGATGTGACAGAAGTCTTAGAGAGCCATGATAAACCACTTTCCAATTAAGACTTAAAAGAATTAGCCAAACAATTAAGTCAACATCCAAAGGAGGAGAAAGAAAACGAAGAAGGTCCTCTGTGAGATATGAAAATGGCCGATTTACAGCTTATCCTTGCAAGCATAGAGACATTGACTGATGAACTCTGCGAAATGGACCACGATTGGGAACGGAGTGCGAACTTAAAAAGGAGTGTAATCGCATCTATTCGACCTTACACTGAACTCCTTAAAGAAAGAAAAATAAAATCTAAGCAGTTACCACTGGATACTTAAAAAAAAAAAAAAAAAAAAGCAAGTGATCCGAAACCAGGAACTTCCACATAGAAATACATAATATCATTTCGAAGTTTCATATTTTTTGTATATAATTTTGTTTTGTTTTCGTTATTAATAATTTTATTTTAACAAATATATATGTATGTATTATGTATTATCAAAGCTTTAAATATAATAATGTTACACATACTTCATGTGCATATTTTTTGACTGCACGGAACATAACTTCATACCTCCCATTAAAATTGGGTTCTATATATATATATATATATATATATATATATATATATATTTTTTTTTTTATCAGTAAAGTCTTTGAGGAAAAAAATGCGGGCGGATATATTACTATTATTATTATTATTATTATTTGATACTTCCAGGGAGTCCAAGGACTCATCGAGGGAAGGCACGTGCTCTACAGATCCTTCTCCCCCATTTAATCACCAACTGACCGCAACTACACCAACGCCACCTACCGCCGACCACCACTGGTATTTCCACAGACAATCACAAACATCCATGCCCACGGCGAGATTTGAATCCCCAGTCTTTTGGGTGGAGAACAGATATGCTATCCACTCGGCTAACCAAGCCGGCATATATATTAATATGCTTGTGGAAAGAGCATCTGCTTCAATATTCAAAAAGTCAATTTCTATTTCGCTAACTAGAGGAACTTTTTCTAGTCTAGGCCTTTTTCTCATCAGGTTTCTGAGTTACTCCCACGTGCACAAGCAAGTACCAGAGAGAGAGAGAGAGAGAGAGAGAGACTAAAACTAGAACTGTCAATAATTTATAGTGTTTGGGTTTGAGACTATGAGACGGCAGCAAATGTCTGCTATATGTACCTTTTGGATCATTCATAATTTGTGCAAGCTATCCGTGATAGTTAAGGGTGGAAACTAACTGGCCATTGATCTTCAAAAGATAGGGATGCCTTGCTTACTCGCGTTGGGGAATAAAAGACGAGTAGATTTTTTTTTTTAATTTTTTCTGAAGAAAGCCAATTCGCCCCCACTGTAATTTTCAGCTGACTTGATGTTTGAATGGAACCTTTGTCGCTCAGTTAGTATCGACAAAGCCCTTCAGGTTGGGAAGCCATGAGTTGGAATCCTGTCTTGGACACAAAGAATGTAACCACGTTTTAACTGAAGATGTGTAAGCCAGTCTCATATGGAAAAGGCAGGATTTTTATCCTACAAAGCAGGCAAAGATCACATGCAATTAATACATACACAATCCACAGGACATCATAGCTTTCGTTGTTTTGAGTGTAACATTACACCGGAAAAATATAGCTATTTTTTATTTGTTAATTTATTAATAAATAAAATTTATTATTTTTTAAATTTATTAAAATTTATTAATAAATTTATTAATTTTAGGTAGCAAATGCTTTTTATCCATTTTATTTAACATTATGTTACGGCAAAGTAACTTTAGAATTAGAGGAAACTCAGTTCGTCCTAGAAGCTTGTTGCAGTGGACGGGATCATAGTCTTCCACTGATTTTCATTTATGCCATTGCAAAATTTACAAACATGTATAAATCAAATTTACTTACCATGTGTATCAAAAGTCCAAGGAAAAATCCGGTTGTAAGTGCTATTGAACTCTGTAGAAGTATAGGGATTAATGCAGTAAGACAGTTTCTTGCTAGTAGGTATGTTTTACGATGAAGGGGAGAAAGTTTATAAAGATGATCTTTCACATCACTTTCATCGGTAATGATAAAGAGTTCTGCTAAACATTCCGTATTAAACATCTTTGTGATGGTATAACAGTTATCTTCCTTTCTTGTGGACCAAAATATGCAACTTTTAATTCTTTTCCCTGAAAACAGTTCACGCGTATATCAAATAAGTCGAATTCATTTGTGCTCATTAGCTAAAACATTAAAATATCAGTGCAATAACACACGCACACATCATTCATACTAATATGCTAGATTATCACTGATTACAGTATACCTCGCATAGCGCGGGTTTCGCTACAGTACGGTTTATAATTTTTAACAATTTGAAAATGTTTAAGAATAGTACGGTACTGGGCTGTAACGGCTGTATCGATGCACCCTTTTTTCAACTTTGCACCCTTACAATTTTCTACAAAATTTTTATTTTTATTATTTTTTTATTATTATTATTATTTTTTTATTACATACGAGTATCCTTTTATACGCAGTTATGAGGGAAGAGGAAATGTAACGAAGCTTGTGAACCTAACGAATATGGTTAACACTAGAACAAAAACTGAACAAAATACGAAGAGGAAGATAAAAAGATAAAACTGTCAATAAGGCGCCTACAAAAGAATTATCGTCAAATGATTTTTTTTTTTTTTTTTATTGAACGAAGCATTAAAGTTCGATGTTACAAAGATATGCATGCAGAGAAAATGAAGATTTTATATATATATATATATATATATATATATATATATATATATATATATATATATATATATATATATATATATATATATATATATATATATACAGTATATATATATATATATATATATATATATATATATATATATATATATATATATATATATATATATATATATATATATATATATATATATACAGTATATATATATATATATATATATATATATATATATATATGTGTGTGTGTGTGTGTGTGTGTGTGTGTGTAGAAAGTATATTTTAAACCTGGTTTTACTCCATTTCCCAAGTAAACAAATAGACAAACAAGTCAAGTTTGCGCTTGCACGTATTGGAAGTCTAGCTGACCCTCAAAGTAGTGCAAGTCAAGGCAACTCATGGTAAAAGTAGAATAAGCTTTGATCACTATTCTTAATATTTACCCTTAATGCACAGCCCATCTCCTTGAGAAGATGTATGATGCTATGGATTAAAGGCAAGGGGCCACTACCCTTGACCGGTTTCGACCTTTATTGAGGTCTCATCAGTGGGAGCCAGGCTAGAAATACATAGATTTTAGTAATACAGAGCTTATACTGTAAGTATTTTACCTTATTAATGTTTTATAATATAAATTTTATAAATATGTTTTAACCTTATTAAATAAAAATCTCTGGATTAGATATAAATGTAGAAAGTATTTTACCTTGGGTTTGGTATCTTTAACATTTATTATACCCAAGGTAAAATATTTTCTAATATGTGCAGGCCAAACTTGACTTGTCTGTTTGCTTACTTGGGAAATGGAGTAAAACCAGGTTTAAAATAGCTTGGTATCTTTAACATTTATTATATCCAAGGTATAATACTTTCTACATTTATATCTCATCCAGAGATTTTTATTTAATAAGGTTAAAACACCTTATGGTAACTTGTTCTGGAAAAATAGTTATAAGCTCTGTATTACTAAAATCTTGGTATTTCTAGCCTGGCTCCCACTGATGAGACCTCAATAAAGATCGAAACCGGTCGGGATAGTGGCCCCTTGCCTTTAATACAAAGCATCATACATCTCCTCAAGGAGATAGGCTGTGCATTAAAGGTAAATATTAAGAATAGTGATCAGAGCTTATATATATATATATATATATATATATATATATATAAAATCGTGGAATCTAGGGAAATCATCTTAAATTCTGTTCATCTAAATAACTTGAGCTACAACCTCCCAGATAGTCATTCAGCTGTATTCATGCACTGGCGTTCACGAGTTGCTATTAACACGCACTTTCCCAACAATACAACAAACGAAAGAACAGCTTTAAATACAACCACAACGATTTAATGTCAATTATGTATAGAGCCTCTCTATGTTGTTCATAGTTTATTTAAGCTTCAGTGTTTTAGTGTTTTTTCTTTCTTTTATAATGTCACCTGATGAAGGCTATTACAAGCCGAAACTAGTCGTAATTTAATAGTAAAACCTTTCTACTTAACTCTCGGTTCTAGTCATTCAATTCGTTTCAAACAAATATGTATGTTAACCGAGTAATGATCATTCTATATATATATATATATATATATATATATATATATATATATATATATATATATATATATATATATATATATATATATATATATATATATATATATATACAGTAGATCACCTGACTGTCTTAAATTTTCAATTTTTCAAAAAACACCCACACTGATAGATATTTGCATGGCTGTTCTCATTACTTCCCTCCTCAGAAACTAGGCATCATCTCCACCCTTGCCCATCGAGCAAGATGTTTCACTTTCACAGAAGAAGACCTTCAAACAGAGCTTTCCTGAAAAACACATTTTTAAATAATGGATATTCGTCTCGTAACATTACTAAACGTTTGAGACCATGCCAACAACCTCGAAGAAGATGAATCCAACCCTATCACTCATATACAGTTACCTTTATCAGCTCTCTTACCCCAAAACTCTCTAAGATTATGAAGAAATTCAACATAAAGACCAACTATACTAGTCTGCCAAAACTTCGTTCTTTTCTGAGTCGACCAAAACCAAAACACAACCAACTGCATTTTCCTGGTGTTTATAAAGTTGTGTGTGACTGTCGTTGACCTTATTTTGGCCAGACAGATAAATCTGTTTCACTTCGTCTTGAGGAACATAGACGTGACATCTCCTACAGTAGAACACGAGCGAGCGCCCTTTCCAATGATAATCTTTCTCATCATTTTCCACCACAAAAACTTGGAATTATATCTACCTTAGGACACAGAGCACGTTCTCTCTTAAATGAACAAGATGAACTACAAAAAGAAATGAATCACCTCACTCTTATTTTTAAACAAAATGGATACTCTGAAAAAACAATTAAGAAATTTCTTCTGAATCCTCCTAGGCAGTGCACAACAGAGACTATTAATTTTAAAGGTAGCATCTCCATTCCATACATTAGCACTGTCTCTAAGAAAATAGCTAAAGTCCTTAAAAAATATAATATCAGGACCTTCTTCACCACACTTCCAAAAATCTGCTCTCGAATCAGCCATCCAAAACCTACTCATCACAACCTTAAGTACCCTGGAGTATGTAAATTGTGGTGTGATTGCAATATCCCATACTTTGGTCAAACTAACAAATCTATTGAACAACGCATAGAAGAGCATAAGAGAGACATCTCATACAAAAGATCTCATGCAACTGCGTTATCCAGTCATGTTCTTTTTTCAAATAATCCTAATGATGACCAACGAAGCCACTCTGTCTGCTTGAATAGATCAGAAAATATCTTTCGCTGTGATGATGAGTTTGAAAGGAAAAACGTAGAATCAAGGGAAATCCTACTGAACCCGGTCCACTTAAACAACAATTTAAGTTATAACATCCCAGATAGCCATGCTGCAGTTATTCAATATTGGCGTTCACGTGAACCTGCACGCACAATTGCAACAAACAATGGCACGCAAGTTGGAACAACTTGAAAAAATACAACGTTTTTATGTATCGATTATGTGAGGCAATTTGTACATGTAATTTCCAGTTTGTTTAAATAATTCAATGTTCATTCGTATTCTTTTCCTTTATAAATACCTGAAGAAGGCTACTATATGCCGAAACTAGTAGTATTTATCATTAAAATCTTTATATGTTATCTCGGTCTTATAGTCATTAAATCTATTTTTTCAAATATATATATATATATATAATTAATTTAACTGACTAGAACCCGAGAAAGTATAACAAAAACCTTTAATAAATCACGACTAGTTTCATCGGTGCTCCGACTTCTTCAGGTGAGACAGAAAAAACATAAAACTTATAAAAATAACAAGGTAAAAACATGGACTTTCCACCTTAATAAAAAGAAGTAGAATAGTAACAGTCATATTTGAATAGGTGACCGCGTGCTACCGTTGGCATGAGTTGAATGTTTGCGACAGCTAATTTTAGAGCGCCAGTACTGGATTACTGCGCTATTGGAATCAGGCAAATTGTAGCTTAGATTGATGTTCAAGTGTGAAGGGTCCAGAACTATTTCTTTTGATTCGATAATTCTTCTTTCAAATTCATCCTTGCATATATATAAATTCGTAGTGCGTTCCCAATCAACTTGGTGTGGCCGTTCTTCAAGGTTAGTTTGCCGAGAAGAGGACATGACTGGAAAGGGCGCTCGCTCGTGTTCTACTGTAAGAGATGTCACGTCTATGTTCCTCAAGACGAAGTGAAACAGATTTTACTGTCTGGCCAAAATAAGGTCGACCACAGTCGCACAAAACTTTATAAACGCCAGGAAAATGCAGTTGGTTGTGTTTTGGTCGACTCAGAAAAGTACGAAGTTTTGGCAGAGTAGTATAGTCGGTCTTTATGTTGAATTTCTTCAAAATCCTAGATAGTTTTGGGGTAAGAGAGCTGATAAATGGTAACTATATATGAGTGATAGAGTTGGAATAATCTTCTTGTCGGGATGTTGGCGTGGTCTCAAACGTTTAGTAATGTTACGAGATGAATATCCATTATTTAAGAAGGTGTTTTTCAGGAAGTTAAGCTCTGTTTGAAGGTCTTCTGTGGAAGTGAGACATCTTGCTCGATGGGCAAGGGTGGAGATGATGCCCAGTTTCTGAGGAGGGAAGTGATGAGAAGAGCCATGTAAATATCTATCAGTGTGGGTGGCTTTTTTTCTCTTACCCAAAAACTATCTAGGATTTTGAAGAAATTCAACATTAAGACAGACTATACTACTCTGCCAAAACTTCGTTCTTTTCTGAGTCGAACAAAACACAACCAACTGCATTTTCCTGGTGTTTATAAAGTTTTGTTTGACTGTGGTCGACCTTATTTTGGCCAGACAGATAAATCTGTTTCACTCCGTCTTGAGGAACATAGCCGTGACATCTCTTACAGTAGAACTCGAGCAAGCGCCCTTTCCAGTCATGTCCTCTTCTCGGCAAACTCTAACCTTGAAGAACAGCCACATCAAGTTGACTGGGAACGCACTACTAATTTATATATATGCAAGGATGAATCTGAAAGAAGAATTATCGAATCAAAAGAAATAGTTCTGGACCCTTCACACTTGAACATCAATCTAAGCTACAAGTTGCCTGATTCCCATAGCGCAGTAATCCAATACTGGCGCTCTAAAATTAGCTGTCGCACACATTCAACTCATGCCAACGGTTGTCACCTATTCAAATATGACTGTTACTATTCTGCTTCTTTTTATTAAGCTGGAAAGTCCATGTTTTTTACCTTGTTATTTTTATAAGTCTTATTGTTATTTCTTACTCACCTGAAGAAGTCGGAATACCGATGAATCTAGTCGTGATTTATTAAAGGTTTTTGTTATACTTTCTCGGGTTCTAGTCAGTTAAATTTTAATGTTATAAATGTATACATCCCGAGTCAATCCTAATTACAACTATATATATATATATATATTATATATATATATATATGCACACACATATATACATCTTTTCCAACTCAGTTTCCAGGAGTGTACAAGATTTTATGTGATTGTGGAAAGCCATACTATGGCCAGACTGCTAAATCCATCCTTCTACGTTTGGAGGAGCACCGTAGAGATATCTCCCATAACAGGACTAGAGCCAGCGCTCTCTCTCTGTCTCTAGCCACGTTCTCTTTTCAGTTAACTCAGACGAAGGCCGCCAACACTTTGTGAACTGGACTCAAACTTCTAACATCCATGTGTGCTATGATGAACTCGAGAGAAAGATTGTCGAATCTAGAGAAATTTCTCTAGATTCCTCTCATATCAACAACAGCCTAAGTTTCAATCTCTCTGACGCACACGTTGCCTCTGTTCAGTATTGGCGCATTCGCGACAGCGCGTAGTATACGTTTGTTTGGAACTCAAGCTCGTTTTTTGTTTCCAAACACGCTACTGTCTTTTTGTACTTGTTCTGTTATTACAATTTTAAGTCTCTGTAATTCTTTATATATTTCTTTGATTGTGATACCTGAAGATGTTGATCAATTCAACGAAACTAGTGTACTAGTAGTATCTTTTCAAATATATCATGTCATCTTTTTATCTCTCGGTATCAGTCATTAAAGCTTGGTCATAATATTCCTACCGAGTAAAATGAATTCTGAAAAAAAAAAAAAATATATATATATATATATATATATGTATATATATATATATATATATATGTTAAAGATACCAAGCTATTTTAAACGTGGTTTTACTCCATTTCCCAAGTAAGCAAACAGACAAATAAGTCAAGTTTGCGCCTGCAAGTGTTGCAAGTCTAGCTGACCCTGCACGTAGTGCAAGATCAAGGCAACTCATGGTAAAAGTAGATCAAGCTCTGATCACTAATCTTAATATTTACCCTTAATGCAAAGCACATCTCCTTGAGGAGATGTATGATGCTTTGTATTAAAGGCAAGGGGCCACTATCCCGACCGGTTTCGACCTTTATTGAGGTCTCATCAGTGGGAGCCAGGTTAGAAATACCAAGATTTTAGTAATACAGAGCTTATAACTATTTTTCCAGAACAAGTTACCATAAGGTGTTTTAACCTTATTAAATAAAAACCTCAGGAGGAGATATAAATGTAGAAAGTATTTTACCTTGGGTATAATAAATGTTAAAGATACCAAGCTATTTTAAACCTGGTTTTACTCCATTTCCCAAGTAAGCAAACAGACAAATAAGTCAAGTTTGCGCCTGCAAGTGTTGCAAGTCTAGCTGACCCTGCACGTAGTGCAAGACCAAGGCAACTCATGGTATTAAGATTAGTGATCATAGCTTATTCTACTTTTACCATGAGTTGCCTTGGTCTTGCACTACGTGCAGGGTCAACTAGACTTGCAACACTTGCAGGCGCAAACTTGACTGATTTGTCTGTTTGCTTACTTGGGAAATGGAGTAAAACCACGTTTAAAATAGCTTGGTATCTTTAACATTTATTATACCCAAGGTAAAATACTTTCTGCACACACACACACACACACACACACACACACACACACACACACACACACACACACACACACACACACACACACTCATAAAACACCAGAAGTCTACATTATACTCTAGGCTTAAAGTAAAAAAAAAAAATCTGAATATATATTTTAGTTGCGTGTTCATCTCAAATCAAGCGTATTATCTATCTTTGAGTTTGAGAACTATTGAAGCTTTATGCTTTATCAAGTGGTAAACTCGTGTAATGAGCTAAACTAGTAAAACAATTTTATATCTTATCGAATTTGCTGTTTATGTGTTAATTATATAATGCAAATTTATGTAGTTATTAAATATAATGACAAAATTAATTTTTATAATCACGTATATCAACGGTGGCCAGCTTATATGCCTTCAGAGGTTATGTTTCTTTCATTTACATCATTCTCGTATATATATAATTTTCTGACGTATAATAATAAACACTCATCATTGATTACCCAATTACTGGAATCGATTTGCCTTCTGCCATGAAAGAAACATAGCCTCTGAAGGCTATGTTTCTTTCATTTATTTACATCATTCTCGTATATACTGTCCGACCACACGTCAGAATCCTGTCTGACACAATATCGAGAGGAGTTGATTCGAGAGGAGTTGAAGGGGAGAAATTTTCCAACTGTTGTACAAACAAAATGGTTATCACTTTAAAAACTAGAATTTTCATAAAAGAAAAGCTAATTTTCTGACGTATAATAATAAACACTGATCATTGATTACCCACTTATTGGAATGGATTCTCCTTCTTCTGCGTGCGCATAATTGTCGTGGGGTCTTGCATCAGTGGTCAGACAGTATCAACCTTATCCTATTTCAATTATGCTTACGAAAACCAGTCATTTAGCAGGTTTCAGCAGCGGGTGAGCTCAAAACTATGTAATACCACAATGAATGGATACCACACCTACACTTCTCTTCTTAAGTATTCTGCAAATGAGCAGATTCTTCTCTTAGTAGCAGAAACTTTCTTTACACTCTCTTCTGTTCTGAGCCTTCTCTTTCAAGGTTTTGTCGTTCGTCATCTCCATTCATCTCCATTCAGCATGTCATCTATCATTTTTTCCTTACTCTTCCTCTGTGTCTTTTCCCGTCTATTTTTCCTTCGATGGCATCTCTGATGATTCCATTCCCTCTCAGAATATGTCCGATCCAGTTTCCCTTTCTTCTTTTTATCTTCTTTAATAGACTTCTTTCTTCTTCTACTCTTTTTAAGACCTCTTCATTAGCTATTTTATCTGTCCATTTGATTTTTTTCCATCCTTCTCCAAATCCACATCTCAAAGTTTTCCAAAATCTTAATTTCTTCTTTCTTCAGTCTCCACGTTTCAGCTGCATAGAGGGCAACACTCCACACATAACATTTTATTAGTCTTTTCTTTAGATTTCTGTCTATTTTACTTCTGAATAAATTCAATTTTCTTTCAATTTTCTATTAAAGGCATCTCTATTCTTGTGTTTATGTCACTTCACTGCTAATCACACTTCCTAGATATTTAAATGTCTTTACTTGATTCAATTTTTCCCCATTTATTCTGATATCCATATTTGTCTCTTTCCTTGCTATTTTCATCACCTTTGTTTTCTGATGTTAATTTTTATTCCATAATTCATACAGGATTCCAATAATCTGTTCAAAAGATGTTGTAGTCCTGTTTCTGTTTGATAGTAATGCCTTGTCACCTGCGTATCTTATTGCAAATATCTGTCTACCTCCAATCTTTATTCCTTCTTCTGAATTCTCCAGTGCTTCTTTTAACACTGCTTCGGAATACATGTTAAACGAAATTGGTGACAGAGAACAGCCTTGTCTTACTCCGCATCCAATGGTGCCTGGTTATGTTGTACCATATATTTCTCTCACCATTGGCCGTTTGTCCCATGTATAGTGAAATAATTACACGTTCTGTCTTTCCAGTCTATACCAATCTTTTCCATTACTTCCACTATCTTATCCCATTTTACAAAACTGTGTAATACCACTAATGAATGGATACCACACACCTACACTATACTGCAAAAAATATCGGGATAGCCTTATTTCTCTCGAATACTGCCTGTCAGTAACATACTAAACCGGTAAAGTAAACAAAGAGATGAATACTGAATTTGAAATGAGACAGCAGTATCTTAGTAGTAATTTGTCAATGCCTTAAACCACTTCCATTGAAATACAGCATAGGCCACAATATTAATAGTCGTGCATAGCTCAGTCCATTCGATTCAACAGATGACAATCTTGATAAGGAACCCAAGAAACAGAGTAGTAATTGGCGAAGAGGAATTGGGAAGTTCTAAAAAGGGTTATGCATTCTACCTATTCAGCATTCGTGCTGGAATATTACGCACTGAACTCCACACTCCACAGTCTTGGGTTTCATGTTTGCTGCGTATACCAACCAAAGATGATCTTAAACAGCTCAGACACTTGCAAGGTGCAGAATTCGTGACTGGACAGTCGAATCTGTTTATTAATTGTGGCTTTGCCAGTTGTTTAATTGTGATTTGTTTGTCCTTTTTCACAATATGGTTTCAACGGACCAGTGAGATCTTAAGGATTTTACTAGCCTCTTCAAAGCTTTTGTTGGTCTAACCTATGCCCCTGCCCTTCCTGCAGTGTGCAATTTGCCAATGCTCCTCCGGAAGATACAGGACAAGGTTAATCATCAAAGTTTTTCATCTGGTTGTGTGAGTGGTAATATAGTGTTGTACAGAGAATACAACTCGCATGTCAGAGGACATTCGAGTTGTATTCTCTGTATACATTTTGAATAAAAAAACAAATTTTGAATAAAAAAACAGTTCAGAAGAATAGTGGTTATGTAAAATACGTAAAATGTTTTGCGCAACAGATTGATAAGTAATAGCCATCATTTGGCTCATCAACATAATTTAAATTAAATATTTAACTCAACTCACCAGGAAAATCAATAGCATATTGTTTAAAACTTTTACACAATGCTTTGAGGAATTCGTTGCTCATAAACCTTAACAACTTTTGTAGTGGTAACATTCCTGATTTGAAGTAGTTTCGCAAATTGGAAAAGTAGCCTTCCGACTTAGCTTCATTCGCTAGAAGGAGAAATATGTGTTTAAAAGGATTTTATTTTTTATTTAGTTAATAAAAATAAAACATTTTTTCATTTTTAAACATTTTTATTATCTAAATTTTTGTAATAAACAAATTAAATTGAAAATCTTTATAAATAAACCTCGAACAACGCGGTTTTTCTTAGCGCGGACGTTTCTTGGAACCAATCAACCGTGCTATGCAAGGTATTCCTGTAATTAAAAAGATATAAAAGTTGTAGAAATAAAACAAATATTGCTTCAATTTTAGAATACAGTAATTTACACTTTTTACTAAAGTAGTCTTTTAGTGTTCGTTGAACCATCCTTGTCTTCTTTGTCTCTTCAAGTACTAGATTTCTGTAGCATTTGATGACATTATTGAAACTTTGTCTCACTTTGATGCTTCTTTCCAAATTCGGGTGGGCATTTATGAGAAAGTCGGAATCTTCGTCGATTTTTCTCACAAAAGTTGCAAGGTCAGCAAAGGAAAATTCTTCAACCATGACATCAGTGGGTCATCTTCGTCTTCTCCTGCTTCATAGGCTCGTTGTAGTTCCAACTCCAAAAGGGTTTCATCTTCCAGATCATTTGAATGAGAATCAATACATTCGTTCGCATTGTTACAATCTAAACTTGTGAAACCAAGATCTTTGCCCATCTGCACAATTTCTGTTGAGATTTCCTCTTTCGGTGTTGCAAAGGCAACAAAGCCCTTTGAACAATGCGGCAAGATATTATGCCATACGACTCTCATGTTGCTTTGAGTCACCTCTTGCCAAGATTCATAAATATTTTGAATGGCATCTTTTATGTTAAATTTCTTCCAAAATTCACTCAAAGTCCAAGAATCTTCTTCTGCTGCAGCTTTAATAGCTTGAGCAAAAGTTCGTCTTAAATAGTAAGACGAACTATTTAAGACGAACTATGTAAGCCTTGAAAGTGGAGAAAGTGGAGATGTAAGCCTTGATCCATCGGCTAAAGAATTGATGTTGTGTTTGTAGGGAAAAAAATGAATCTTGACATTTTCATCTAAGTCAGTCAATAGAGTTGGATGGCCTGGCGCATTATCTAATAAAAGAAAATTTTTAAAAGGAATATCATTCTTTTTACAATAGCTTTTAACTTCAGGGCAAGAACATGTTTTAAACCAGTCTTCGAAAATTGAACGAGTCACCCACGCTTTTTTATTCGAACGCCAATGAACAGGTAAATTGTTCTTTGTAAAGCCCTTAAGAGCTCTTAGGTTTTCCGCTCTGTACACTAACAGTGGCCTCAATTTTAAATCACCTGATGCATTACCTCCTAGTAAAAGTGTCAATCGGTCTTTTGACACTTTATACCCAGCTTGTGTTTTTTTCCTTCTCTGCTAGAAATGTGCGCGATGCCATTCTTTTCCAGAACAAGCCAGTCTCGTTAGCGTTAAAAATTTGATCATCTGTGTAACCTTCCTTTTCAATAAACTCCTTCTATTCATTGGGAAATAATTCTGCAGTTTTACTGTCAGCACTTGCGCTTTCACCTTGGATTCTTACATTATGGAGTCCCATACGCTTTTTGAAACTGTAGAACCACCCGCGACTTGCTATAAACGTTTCACTGGTTTGTACCTCCTTCATTTTCGCTTTCATTTTCTTTTATTTGGTCATATAGACTTGTTGCTTTTGCCTGGATTATCATTTGACTCAAAGGAACCTTTTTCTGATTACAATCTTCAATCCAGATCATTAGAAGGCTTTCCATATTTTCCATTGTAGAAGATCGATTTCTCGTGATCACTTTTGACGTATAAAAAGCGGTGCTCATTCCATGTTGTTTAATCTTTTCTTTGCTCTGAATAATTGTTCGTACAGATGACTCATTCATTGAATTCTCACGTGCTATTTTAGCAAACGAAGCGCCATTCTCGTGACATCTTATAATTTCAAGTTTCTTCTCTAATGTCAACCACTTGCGTTTTTTTGTTACTCCAACAGTCTCTTTGTTTTGTTTTTTTTTGTCTCTTTTCACTCATACTTAATTAATAAAAAACTATTAAATACGAATATTAACGTAAATAATAAAATGCCGCGGGGAAAGAAAGTATCTACGTGTCGAATAACTACTGCATAAACGTCGCTCTCGACTGTCGCTTGGGGCGCCCGGGAGTCGCCGGTCAGTGTTGACTATGTTAGTGTAATAATGATAAGTGCAATTATCTTCTTGTTCAGAGATGAATGCCGTAAGCCTCATTCGGAACTTCCGAAGTAGCACCGAAGAAACATTCAACTCAAATGTGTATACTTTTATTTTATGAAGTACACACCTTACTGAAGTTGAGTAAGTTGCATGCTTTCCTCCAGGTGAAACGTCAACAAAATCTGGGGATAATGAAAGAGATTGCCAGGATGTCAGCGTCGTTTGGTAAAGAAATGAAGCAAAATACATAACGATGACTTTATAACATTAACTATAGCAATAACTATTAAACATTCTTATATTTACAGTAGATAATAACTGAGCACGTTTAGTGTAAGATTGTGAATAGGATTAGTTACTTACCATTATTAGTAAAAGCCTTTAAAACGTATTCGAAGGCGTTTCCAGAAATTAATACGGATTCTATAGAGTTTCCTTTTGAGGAGTTTGGAAGATACCAACTGGTCCATACTGAAGGAGAAAATGTCACGATAATAATGTTTAAGCGTTAGTGCCAACTTACACATTTCATTCCATTTATTTAAGATAATTTAAATAAGGGTTCCTAAATTCACAGGAACAAACGCTGTGAATCGAAGAACCTCTTTAACTGCTCACTTCTATTGAATGATTCTGTAAAAGTTGATATTAAGACGGTCGCAAAGTAAGTTCAGAAACATGACAGGTGCCTTAGGTTACGTTTCAACATCGAACTCTCCCATCTCTAGTTTCGAGCTGTTGACTGTCGTCAGTGAAGGACTGAATAATTGTGAATTGGGACCGCTTCAAAACTATCAAATAGCCAAACTGTTGTACGATTTATTATACCCAATAGAATGCAGTCCTTAGATGGGAATGTGAAGAATTTCCCTCGCCAACTGCGCTTGTTAGTTCGTCTCACAGATCAATTAGGTTGAGATCCAGTAACTGAATAGGCTAGTCATGCTCTGGAACCATTGAATGTTGGAACATGGTGCATAGTAAGAAACCGTTACTGTTATATTCCTGATAAACCAGTAAGGGTTTCTTCTAACAGGAAAAGTTATATGGTAAATCAATGGATGATTTACCATATAACATACAGTGGTAGCATTTCGTGCTATTGAAGTGTTACCACTTCGTCAGTTGATATACGAAGAGGCATCAGTAACCAAATATAAGCCTATTTGAATACTAACTTTTTGTTGATAAGCTACATTTCTCAACGTTGTAATGAATGTGTTATGGAGCCAGTATTCGTTAGCATAGGCAGTAGGTGGTCTTTAGAGTTCCTGTACTCAGTAACCATAGCCGCTTATTTTAACTGAGAGGAACGGAAATTGGTGAATCTGCTGCTCTTCTGGTGCACTACTACAGTATATTGCAGACTGTTGTTGTTCTGCAATTGCCATTTGGTCGCTTACGGGCCCACTGTTAGTTTGATATCCGTCATATTTAGAAATCTGTGTTAGGATTTTGCATCTATTCGGGTCCATTGGACCTTCAATTAACTGGACGTTTTGTATTTGTTAGGCTGTTCTTATTACACACCGGGCACTGTTGTAGATGAATACCTAAAGAGCAGCAGTTTTTTTTGCTGCTGCACTGAAGAGTTAAGAAAGAATTATCATATTAGTCTTTATTTTAAGGTTTTTATTCCACTTCACGTTTACCGAATGAGTAGTCAAACTGCGATTTTGTAGGACTTTTAACTGCGCCAATTTTTAATTCCCACACATTTTGTGTCCAGTTGTACGTCGAAAGAAAAGTTGTATCATACCACGTTTAAAACTATTTAGATCGGACGGATAGTCCGTTATTGTTGACCGATATATTCAATTTTTTTTTCACACACTTTTTCTTTTAATTGTTCCCGAGGCTTTTCTGTGCAATCTTCGAATAGCGTTCTTTAAGTACGCATTCAGCACGCATTCAATGGCTCGAGTTAAGAACTCTAGCTACTCACTCAGTCTATACTACAGTACGGTAATAACTGAAAAAAAAATATCAAAAATTCAAATGCACTGAGCATTCCTCCAGTTCAAGTAGTAACCGAGCGTACTATGCTTCTCTCTCTCTCTCTCTCTCTCCCTCATGGTAACATCCAAACATACTCGTAAAGCAGAATTCTTGGCATCACTCTTTTTTTTTCCCAGCCCTTGTTCAGAACCAAAGCAAATCTCTCCCACTTTTCCATGAACTACATACTGCATGCCATCTCCAATCTTTCTTCAGAAGGATATCAAGAAAAATATCTAACCGCCTTGACATTAATAAGTCTCTTACTCTAGATATCCTTCCAGGCGCTAAAAAACGTATGCTCCAGAATTAACACTCATTCTGTATCGCCTAAAGCTGTTGTACTCGTTAGTATCTCCCCAACAGCACGGAAGCAAGTCAGCCATCAGATGATTGTCTCATTACCTCCCCCCCCACCCCCACTTTGACACTCTCAAAAGTGATGAAGATCATCAACAACCAATTCTTCATTATCAAGACCACCAGTTAATTCGTAATCAAAAATATGAATTCCACCATATCATTCTATGGTATACCTTACTTGCTAACCTTACCAATATTTGGACACATATGCCAAAAAAAAAAAAAAAAAAAGATTTGTCGAAACTCACGTGGTCCCATTTGATATTTCCAAGGTAGTTAGTTGATCGCGTTTGGTATCGAAGTCTTCTTACCAAGCTACCATGTTATTCTCTTCATGTTTTCTTTGTAACTGGAGATTGCAGTTTCTTCTCTATCGCTCATTGTGGATCATGGTCCTGGTCCTGTCGCCACATTTCTTCATCAACGCTGGAGTACCTAAGAGTTCTGAACTCTGGTTGTTCCACCTGTGCATTAATGACTAACTTGAAATCTCTTCCTATTTTTGCTGATGACAGTATTCTCTATTCCTCTTTTTTATTCGAGAACCCCCTCCCCCCAGTACTCAAATGGTTCAAGCTTCATGGCCTTCTATAAACAATGTCTTAAATACCGAATCACTCACTAGTTCAAATTAGAAGACGATGCTCTAATGAATTTTGACGCTCTCAAAACGCAGTCCTCTCTCATTATCCGGAAGAAAGACAGCATTTCCTCTTATTTTTGTAATGTTCCGATTTCTATTCAAGATCAGTTTTCTTTCTTTGGGCTGACTTTAGAATCTGTCTTATCCTAACATAAACTTATCACTCATGTATTTTGGTAAATATATTATGAAGTTTAATTTCTGTGCTCAAGAAACTGATGATGATATCGAATGGATTTCTTTAATCTGATCTTGAATAATTTAATTGTTAGTTATGATAACCAGGTGGTAGGACCCGGATTGTTGTTAATTATCAGACAGATACCTCAGTCATAGGAGGAAGTAATCGAAGTAGTCCTTGTCGAACAATTCTGTAACTGTTTACATATACGAAACCATATGAAACGGATTTCAACAAAATTCGTTTCAACTTTGCACGGTGCGTATGTACATACGTACGTTATTTGTATAAAGATTTACTCTTCAGAAATCAAGAATTGCGAGTAATCTATGATTTCACAGAATATCAAAAATAATTAAAGAGCATTTGTCTTTTAAAATATGTTCATACAGATAAAGAAAAGGAAAAAAACAACAACAACCAACCATTATCTTCACACTGATAATCTGGTATTTTCCAAATGGCAGCAACATGTAAAACAATGCTCGTAACTAGCAAAGTGAAGACGAAAAAGGTGACATGGAGATCTGTAAGATAAGATTGATATTATTCATAATTATTACTGAGTTGTTGTTTGACTATCAATTAATTAATAAAATAATACACCACCCGTATTAAATACTCCAACAGACAATATTAATGCCTTTCACTATTTTACCGAGAAAACTAAACTGAACTCTAAGAAACACTTATTAATATACAATATTAAATATAACTATATTCTCCATTATGACTACACACTTTCTATATAATCTGTAATATTCTTAGCATCTTTAGTTACAAACTCAATGTTGATTTTTTTCCCTTATGAAATTCAGAGAATCATGGACAGAATCTTTCTCTCTCCATGATAGGCCATAATTGTCTAAAACATTCAACAGCATTAGCATGATGGTTAGCTAATCCAGGAACTCTAATGTAAAAAACAAACATGGAACTTTTTTCGCAAGCCACTTCTTTAGTAAGCAGTATGAGGTCTCAGTCTCATCCCAGAAGATTAACCTCTTCCTCCTCCTAAAGACAACCACAAGCATTCTTGTTTCATTGTGTTTTGTATCTTGTTTTATCTTCATTTTTCTAACTAATTTGGAGCTATCCATTCATGGTAATTCTGACATTGCCAGAATTACCACATTCGAAGACACAGAGCCAGGATTACCAGATCTGCGAAGCCCAATTTATGTGGGAAAATTCAAATAACAAAATATTTTTAATCTGTGATTTTTGATTTTTATAGCAGCATCACTGTCGAGGACACCATTCCTAAGCCAAGCAACATGCGATATTTCTTAAAGAACAGAAACTATTTTTCTTATTTTTTAAGAAAAAAATATATCATTGCCGAACATTTATTGTTGCTTTCTTTTACATATTTTTTCTGCAACGCCCTCTCAGTTTTTTTATATTGATAAACTGCTTTGCGCAGAATTATTAATTTTCGTGGCTGAAACGCATGTACAAGATCATGGCGTCTTTTTTAAAGCCAAAGCTGGTTACAATTACTGCCATAGTTCAATGAATCGGCAAATTTACATCGACGTCATTCGCTCTGGGAGAATGACGTATCCCAAACTGACCAACGTATCATTTTACAGTGGTTGAGAACCAGGGAAAAATGACAATTTAAATAATTTATGTTTTGTTCTTCATAATTTCGTATTTCTGAAATCTAGACTTATCTATTTTATTATTTAATTAATTTGTGTTTTTTTTATCAGCCCCACGCAAGAAAGGTTGCGAGATCCATGACATGACAGCTGCTGTATGAAGCAAGTGGTTACAGAAAACAAAGCAATTTGGTGATGTGTTTCTTGAAGACCTGAGCGTTATAATCATTAAGGAAAACAGTATGGGGAAAGACTGTTCCAAAGAGCAGAGGTGTAGGGAATGAAATGAGAAGATGAGAAGTTGGCTTTATAAGTTTGGATCTGAACTGTATACGTGTCTTGAGACCAGTAGCTACTTGTATTAGTACAGATCAGAGGAAAGTAGAGGGATGTTAATGGCCAGTTCAGCACAGCAGTGCTCATAGAAATATCAATAGAAAAGACAATGCAACAACAGAACGTCTATGGGAAAGGCGACGAGTCACAATTAAGCGAATTACTCTCGACTTTATAAATTTAGGATTCTGATGGGGGTCTTAGGTGCGTCACTAAATATAAGAGCGTATTTGTGTCAGAATGTTGCGAGCGAAAAAGTGTACCGAGCTTTTTTGGAGGCTGAACAGGCTATTAACCTGATGTGCTTATGCCAAGATAGATTCGATATGAAATTGAAGCCAAGAAGAGAAAACTGATTCCTGTTGGAGAGCAAAATATTGTCGAAAGTGAGGGAGAGTGATATAGGGTTTGAAAAACTACAAGGTTTTCAAAATGAAAATGAGGAGGAGAGTACTGTATTCAGCAAGGCTATGAATAGGATTACATGTCAGAGAGAAATCATTGATGTATAAAGGGAAAAGGGTATGTGATAGCATTGAGCCCTGTGGTACACCAGCATTAACTGAAAATCTGATACAGGAAACCATCCACTATGATCTGCAATGATAGACCAAAGAGGAGTTGGTAGTCCATTCACAACGGGAAGGAGGTATACCATCAAATGATAGCTTGGTAAGATGTGTGTGCTGTGGAATAAGATTCGCGGAATCTGTATTAATGATTGATAAGTAATTGTTGAGTCTATAAGTATGAAGCAGTTGTCTATTGATGACATTTTCCATTGAAATTTGAGAGTACTGAGGTCAGAGCCATAGAGTGATAGTTTGATGGTTAACCTATTTTCCTTTTTTTGTAACTGGATAGATGAATAGATGCCAGATGAATATACAAATAATACAAATGGAGAAATACCATCAGGGATAGAAGAGTATTAGCATCAAGATCCCAAGAGGTTTACTGGGTATTTTTTTGATGTCCTGTTGGGAAATTTCAAAGGAAACATATTTTATATATTTATTAAAATACTGAAATAATGCTGGATCTAATATCCACTTTATTTATATATTTTAGTTTGTAGAATAGTGGGAGGAGATCTGCGTTAGTCATCTATAATAGAGTTGAAGGAAAGAACTGATCCCAAGAGGTATACGTTACGTAGATGTTACCATTATACTATCAGGATGTGAGATCTGGAAACATGGAACGACAGAAGTTGTGTCTCAGAGCCTTAGCGAGAAATCAGAAGGATCGACTGGCATTTCATGCATTTCTTCCTACAAAGTCTGCTTTCGATTTGTTTATTTATTTATTTATTTTTTGAAGTTGTTACGAGCTGAAGGAGTTGCTGAAATTTTGATTTCGCCATTGAGCACATACATTGCTTAGCCTTCTTTGGCACAATCCTTGAGAACCTGGATTTGGATGAGGATGGTCGAGGTTGTTGAGTGGAGTGGGGAATAAAAGCACTAGTACTAGCGTGAATATTTTCTATTATTAGATCAGAGCAAGTGATAGAATCAAAAGAGAAGTCCCAGTAATCAGAATATTGAAACAAGGCAGAGATATTAAGGACATCTCAGTTGGCAGAGAGTGTCACAGGACACGAGGATGATATTGATTGAAAAAGGACGATCTCTTGACATGGAGACATGGGCAAAGTTCTTGTCAGACTTTCCAAGAGGAAAACTAATATCAACTGTGTATCTGGAGGAAAAGCTGGTTAAGAAAAGGTCCAGGATGTTTGGAGAAAGATGAAGATTATCTAGAATTCTGGTGGGTTTCTGAGCAATTTATTAAATAATTACTGACGGGTCTAATTTGCATTTCCTCCGACTAGGGAAGGTTTGCTTTTAAAGAAATAACATTCATTTCGCTAGAGCCCAGTTTGTGGAAACAGGACTTACTATAGAATAATGGAGATGACTTGGCTGGAAGCAACTCTGTATATTATCAGCCCTTAATGGCCCGGTTTATTTATTTTCCTGAGGGGAACCATTTTCATCACTTCATTCTAAATACCCTATTCGTTGATATACCAAAGACATTAAGAAAAAATGCTATGGGGGAAAATTAAAATTTTGATGTGTCACTCTCAGACATCTGCAAGTATGGATGGTTCTTTGACTGGGAGATCGTAGAAACATTAGTATTCTCAGTTAATTTACTTTCATGGAGCACTTTTGATGTATATAAATTCTGCAATACAGGGTTTGGAGTTTCTGTTGACTGGGAATTTTAAACTATAATACCTGTGAATGTTCTGAAATTGTAGGGAATACGCATGCGCGATGTTCATTCCATTCGTTTCGCTAATCTACCATTCTGACCACGGCATACATGGGGTGCGAGTGTGTCATTTATCTTTGTCTACAACATGTCCAGTTTCGAATCTGTTTTCTAGATACTATCCTTAGTTTGTGCTTGGGACACGATGTGACTTTTAAATTATCAATACATGCTGTTTATGCCTCTTAAAATGATAACTGAATAAAAAGCAAACCACCACTACTGACATCAAGAAATATTGACTCTCAGTTGACTCCAATATAATTATTTCTGTTATTATAATTTTTATCTTCTCCCTTCTACGTGTTAGGCCTACTGGCCTGTTACAGAGCTATCGTAAGCCCGTCGTACCCGTCCCGAGGATAAGGTGACTAGCCCTACCCCTCCCGGTATATTCCATGACTGTAGCTGCGTGTGTTCACGGAGCCGCTTTGCCTGTTTGCGGGAGAAAAACCCTGCTGTCCACGCTCAAAACCGACTAACTTGACTATGGCTGAGAAAGATCCTTAAGCTCCTCACGTCGGCGACGGAAATCGAACCCAGGACACCCCTTTCCCAGATATATGATTGCGAAGCGCAAAACAGACTATACTTTTTATAAAAGTTTTTATCTTAAGAGAAGATAAAACTTTTGTTTGTAGCATTATTCCTAGTCTGTAAAAGTGGGACGGGTTCTGACGTCACACAATTACGGCTTTAGGACTTCATGTTATGTGAGTACACAATTGGTGGTTTAGAAATATTCAGTCCTGTAATATTCAAATTAAAGTTATATTTTTCTGACTGAGAGAGGATTTCAACAGTAAAGTAATAAATCAAAAGCCAGCGTAACTTTATGGTCGTTTCTATGTAGCTAAGACTTAAGACTCGATTTCAGTCACCTATTACAAGAATTTTTTTCTCGGCCCTTTACTGATTTCTAAGTTTTTTTACTGATTTGATATTTGATACAAGCATTTTTTATTCTAAGAATGAAACCAGAGTTTTTAGTAATACAACGCAACTGGAACTGCCTACCAATTTCCAAAACATTAAGGCTAAAAAAGCGCCTTCTACTGGCTTTGGGGAATGGAAATCATTTTTTTTTTATTTTTATCAATCAATACGCTTTTATTGCGAAACTAACTTACCAATCATAGACCGGAAAGATTTGGAAGCAAACAATGTCCACAAAAGCTGAAATTGTAAACAAAAAATGAAGTCATTAACTAATAACTGCCAAAATAATATCTGCTAAATAATACAATAAATTTAATGGCCTTTCACTTGAAAAAAAAAAAAAAATTTATTATTGCTTTTTATAAAAATGTTCATCTGAAGATGTCGATGATTGACTTTTTCACGTTCGTTTAAATTAGGCAAGGCTGAGAACTAAAATCATAATTTCGTATGATTTTAGTTCTCAGCCTTGCCTAATTTAAACGAAAGTGGAAAAACCAGATTAACGTACATCACGAATGTGTGTGTGTGTGTGTGGCTAAGGCGAAGTTTCGCCTTAGCCACACACACACACACACACACACACACTTCTTTCCAGCGAAGTTTCCTGTCTTACCAGAGCTTACACATTGTTTCTTAGCTCTAAACTCTAACAAAAATGAATGTGAAAAGCTTAAAATAGCTCAATATTTCGTCAGTATTTCGGATGTTGACACATGTATGGTTATATCTATTTTTTTTTTATCGTTATCTTTAAAAATGTTTCTTACCTGTCCACTTTTATACACGAAGAAACCAACTGGCGGAAGCACTATCGACAAAACCAAAACTTCAATCACAAGTGGTATTAAAACCACGACTGCTCGTCGTACCAACACAAAAAGAATTCGATGAGGGCTAGAAAGATGACGAGTCTTCTCTATTACAATTCCTTCATCTTTGAAAAATGTTTCTTTAAGACACCGATATCTTAGGAAGTTCTTTAGATGATAACAGCTGTTTTCTTTGCATGGTCTAAATAACATGATTCCAAGTTTCCTCATGTTTTTCTTTAAGAAAGAAGTGTGCTGTTCAGAAATCAAAGCTTGTTCCAACTTTCTAAACATCAAGTTAATCGTCCCAGATAGTTGTTTCCAAACAGGAATGGAAAAGGAGCTGAAGAAATCGCTACTCCAAATATACAAAGCACAACATATCTTGCCCAGGCTTCTACATTTGATCATGACCATCATGTCCATAAAGTTTTTCTGGTTGTATCCATCATTGTTCCAAGACAAGACATAATGGTAGGTGGTTGGTGAAGAGACTTTGAAATCCCATCGGGGTATAAAATCTAAAATAGAATATATATTCTGTTAAAAGTTCCAAAGCACAGATTATGTTTAGGAAATAAACAATTCAACATTTTTGATAGAATGGAAGGGTTTACAAAATTATTTTGTAAACCTTTTGGGTTTTGTAGGATTCCCGTATGCTTTATGAACTGTCTGCATTCGCGTTGATTCAAATAAGTGTCTAAAACGTTTGTCCTCACTGTCACAACGATATCGTCTCCAATTCTTGCAAACTGAATGATGGTACGTTGTTGCTGGGAACTGCTAGCTCCACTTCATCCCAGAGATGTACTTTATTGGGTTAAGGTCTGGAGAATGAGCGGGTGAAGTAAAAGAAACTTGTTATCGTGTTCCTCGAATTACTTCATCACACTCAGAGTTTTGTGGCAATGGGTCCATGGATTCATGTTGTTGCTACCAATTCTGATTCTGACATCAGCATGATGCAGAACAAATCGGGACTCGTCACTAAAGGCATTTTTCCAGTCGTTAGCTGTCACACACACACACACACACACACACACACACACACACACACACACACACACACACACACACACACACACACACACACACACACACACACACACACACACAAACGAAAAATATTTTTTATAAATTGTAATACAATTCATAAATTTAAAAGAATATTATTCGTGAAGAACCCAAATAAGAATTTCCAAGTCTTACATTTACAAATAAATGATGTGTGTGTGTGTGTGTGTGTGTGTGTGTGCGCGCGTGTGTGTGTGTGTGTGTGTGTGTGTGTGATATTTACCAATCACCCTCATTAAACTAAGTTTTTGCTTCTTATCTGGAGAAAGAACAACACGGAATTAATTGTTTCTTCCCCAAGAAATCATAACAAAAAATGATGTATTTTAATTATGTTAAAAAAAAATAAAAAAAATCAGCTAACACCTTTTTATTCCCGTATAGGGAGTAGGCGAGGCCGTTTTTAGCCCTATCTAACTTTTTGGAGACTGAGTGGGCAGTTCAATCTCCGCTGGAACCCAATTGGAGATAGCTAGCCCAAGGCTATCACTAATTAAGTGGCATGCAGTGAAGAGAGGCAGCTCTACAGGTACCTCCATCTCGTGGTCCCTAACCCTAACACTCGTATTTAATCTGAAATAATGTGGGTTCTACGGTCGATTTTCTTGAGTTTACGGGACGAAAAACCCGAGTTTTCGGGAGAAAAAACCCAACTTCCCGTGCCAGAGACCGACTAACTCGGAACCGGTCGAAAAAAGGGTTAGAAAAATTTCCTCCAATCGCCGACTAGACTCGAAACCAAGTCTTCCTTCGTGCGGCCAAGCGCCGTGGTTGGCAAACGCCACATCCACTGAGCTACACAGGCTTCTTTATGTTGCAATATGAAATAAATGCGATTTGTATAAAATTTAAGTAACTTGCATTAATAAAAGAAGCAATGTTTAAAACTTAAAGTTTCAGTCTTATCCTAGTGAACGAAACACTTTTCCTGACTATGAGACAATCGCAACCCACCCCTATTGAGATCTTGAGGATTTTCTCGTGCCTTTTAGGGAATGCATCTGGTCCATTTAAATTCTAAGAATCCCCACTTCCCCCTCCTGCACTCTGGAATCTAATCAGTGACAACCTTGCATATATATTCCGACATTCTGCATTTATTACCATCTCAGAAATATTTTGAGGAAAATGTGCAGTCACAGTCACTTTTTCCCAGGATATTTTGATCGAATTTGGCATAAAGATCCAGTCAAAACAAACTGCCATCGTATGCTTTCCCCGTACTTTTACTCTTAACAGTTTCCTCCCTGTCTTATTTAGCTGTTCTACCTGACCCTGCTTTAATATCCATCTTCTTAGTTCAGTTTCTTTACCTCCACAATACCGCTCACGTCATTCTCCATCAGTGTGTTCGCTGTAAAAAAAAATCAGCTAACCCCTTTTATTTCTTTATAGGGAGTAGGCGAAGCCTTTAAACCGTATCTAGCTTTTGGAGACTGAGTGGGCAGTTCAATCTTCACCTGCAGCCAATCAGAGATAGCAGCTACTGATGAAGAGGCTGGCAAACAAGTGCTGTCATCTCTTGGTACCTAAGCCTAACAGGATATGTTATTGTCTCAAATAATGTTGGTTCTACGGTCGATTTTCTTGAGTTTACAGGGATGAAAAACTCGAGTTTCTGGGAGAAAAAACTCGCTAACTCGGGAACCTGTCGAAGAAAGGCTTAGAAGAAATTCCTACAGTCGGCGACTAGACTTGAACCATAAGTCTATCTTCGTGCAGCCTATCGCGGAGGATGCGATCGCCATTTCCACTGAACGACACGACCCTTATGTGTCTTTAATTCGTCCATCTAATACACGACCATGATTGCAACCAAACACAGATCGTATACTTTTTCGAAATTATGGCCGAAGCAACTAATGTCGAAAATCTTTTGTTTGATCTAAAGGGCATCGTCGATCTACGGAAGCTCACAAGTCAGACAAATGGGCCAAAGAATACGCGTAATTGACAGATACAGCAGATGACGTAGATAGAAGTAATCACCATGGTCAAGCATTAATTAGGTTTTAAGCCAACTTATTGAGAAGCGACAGACTATTAAAGCCTAACTCGTATTGGAAAGATAAGATAAATCAATCAATAAAAATCTGTACAATCAGCAAAGGTCATTAATTAACTTAATTTCAATGATTTTCTTAAATATGCCTTAAGGTACATGCTTCCTGTTTCTAATATAGAGCAATATTTAGAAAAATAATCATGTGAAAAAGAGACCAAACGCATATTTTCAAATATTCTTACCTGTGGTTTTAGTGAAAGGTGATACAAATCGTACAGAGGAGTAGAGTGTAGCCGAGGAGAAAATCAATATTGCCACGACCAAGCGGGACCCTGGAAATAAATAGAGTTTATGTTAGTTGATAGTTTTATTGCAGTAACTGCATTTCATAATCAGGGAAATGAAGAAAGCATAGAGTTAGCAGCTGTGAGGGTGTCAAGTTGTCTCTTGAGCGGGAAAGCACACCGAGATTTTTTAATTTTTAAAATATTTTTTAACCATAAGCTATGCTAACCAAAAGCATAGCTTATGGTTAGCACGGAGATATTCTATTCCTATTGTCGATGTTTACAAACATGAATAAACATGGCCGTTTGTGAATGTGTGGAGGTGATAGATGATTTCCATCGCCTGGTGTGAACCACCATGTTGATTTGAAAGTCTGATGGAACTTGCAAAGAGACCATATTTAGTCACCAGACCCGGATTATCCTTCCCACCCTTTCCTGACGAATCAACATGAAATTCAGCGTTCGAGTGTTTGGTGTTTAAATATTAGTACATTTTCGGTGCCTAAAAACTTAATTTACTACGCAGTTAAAACGTATTAATATTTAAAAATTTTCAATATAAAAGCATTTAGCATTTTAGCATTGTCTGTTGAAATAGATAATGCTAAAATGTATATAAATCGAATATCTCCAGAGCATAATTAAAATGTAATTATATTTTAATTATAAATAAAAATAATACAAATGTAAAATAGAGAGAGAGAGAGAGAGAGAGAGAGAGAGAGAAAGAGAAAGAGAAAGAGAGAGAGAGAGAGAGAGAGAGAGAGAGAGAGAATTGGGATATACAAGCAGTAAAGATCAAATGCAATACCAAAAAATTCCACAAATCTCCAATGGTCTTTGGCAGCTTACCTAAAATCTATAGTTATGTTAAAGATAGCAAGCGATTTAAGCTAAGTTTTAATCCTTTTTCCCAAGTAAGCAAACAGAGAAGTATGCCAAGTTTACGCCTGTACGTAGTGCAAGACTGAGGCAACTCTTGCAAGTAGTACAAGTCTGAGGCAACTCGTGGTAAAGGTGGAGTAAGCCCCGATCACTTTCCTTAGTATTTTTCCCCTAATGGAAAAAAAAAAACTAAGAAAAGTGATCGGATCTTACTCCACCTTTACCACGAGTTGCCTCAGTCTTGCACTACGTACAGGCGCAAACTTCACATACCTGTCTGTTTGCTTACTTGGGAAAAAGGATTAAAACCTAGTAAAAAACTTTCTACATCTATAGTTATGTCATTACAAGTTAGAATGAAATCAAAAACTCAGCTAGTATTCTTAGCGGTATAATAAATGCTTTTTTAAAGGTAATAATGTAAGCATAGTTTCCAGTGTCTAATGCTCAGGTGCATAAACATAGGAAATCATTTCTATTTGAATGTCCAAAAGTAACTTACCAATCATTGCAGATTTTTAGGAACCAGCAAAGAGATTAGTCGCGAATAACTGCGAAACGAAGTGATCCATTCATCACTCTCATCAGAGATAGTGACATAACAATGAAATAATTTAAGGTACATGCAATACTAATTGTTGAGTTAGTGTTGGCATGTTGGCAACCATGCTGGTATATTGTAAGGTATATATACAATCGTGTAAAAAACCGATTATTAGTTTCATTGTTTAGTTTCTGATTATATTTTGTTATTTAGGATCTAAATTTTTTTAGGATAACATATTTCAGTTGATGTATGAAATGGTAGACCTATAGCTTATTTCACTAAGTGAGAAATTGAGGTGGAAAAATAAAGTATGAAGAAAAGATAAATACAATGATATGCATGTCCATGTTCCAAAATCAATGTTGATAGAACATGGAAATAATATGCGAACAATAATGTCAATATAGTGGCGCCATCTTTGCATGAAATTTTCAACTATGGAACAGAATGGTTTTAATTTTATCGTATTTTTTAAAGTTAGTTTATCTTTCTTAAGTATTATTGTTATTAACTATTATTTCTCTCTCTGGCTTTATTGAAGTGAGTTTATTTTTATATACTTTTCGCAGAATACGTAAGCAAAGGAGCCTTTCTCATTGGACAGATTTTGGTGAACTTTTGTATTTGGAATATTTAAAATTGTCAAAACATTTGAATTTTATTTTAAATTAGATTAAATATTTTAAGATGTGTGGATATGGAAAATATTCACACACCTTATCTACAGTGGGGAACCGTTGCTAGAAGGCTGCCACTCTACAGACAAATATGTGACCTTCAGCAACAGCAAATCAGTCAATCAACATTAATGACTGATACCGAAACACGTATCACACCTCCGAGATTATAGTTTTTTTTTTTGCTTTCTGTTTGCTCAGTGAGGAAAGGTACATCGAGGTATGAGCGACACCTAGTGGAGTGTGTGTGAAATAATGAAAAGAGAAATTAACAAGGCATTCTGACAACACAAATTTAACTTCAGTTTCAGATGATTAACCAAGACATCATAGCAACAGTAAATGGATGAAGATCTGAGTTTGAAGAGATTCATGTACTTATCGAGAGGGGGGGGGGGAACAAAATTTATAAATAAATTAAAGAAGTGTAACTTTCCTTTCTGGTCGTTTATTACCATCCGTTCCTCTTTCTCCTACAAAGCAAATCCAGCTACGATCTACCAAATCAATAGCATGATGACCTTTCTGCTTGCCCTGACGTCCAGTCTCCGGAGTATAGTGGTAAGTTTAAAACACGCGCAAGAACCTCAGATGTACCCATGTGAGGCAATAAGGAGCAGGAATCCCGAGAGAAGATGGGAAGAAAACGAAACAAGTGATTATCTTGGCGGCATTCCTGCGGCCTGTAATAAAAAGTAGAAGCGCTCGCTCGCTCATAGAAGGTTAAAAAGCCGTCGATCGAAGGAGCGGGCTTCACAGGATGATTACATGTGTTTCACCACAAGCGGTTTTCAGTTGAGGATGAACAGAAAATTGTTAATTGTATTTTTATTTGTGATTCACAGCATAATTTAGGCTCACCAACATTTCAATAAGCTTCTTGATAGGTTTAGATGAGTCCTTTGAAGTGTTTGCAATCCACCTTGAACTCTTTCATTGGATCCATAAAACTCCCCCCCCCCCGCATTGTGGGGTTTCGTATTATCGTAGTTATTTCAATTACTATTACTTTGTATGTTGTTGCACTAACATGAAGGAGACGGGGAGTACAATTCACAGCGCCATCTTTTGGATACATTTATACTATTAAGAAGCATATTGCAACTTTATATGGAATTGTTGTCAGATATGACCTTTGGATTACGGACTAACCATCGGTGCAGTTTATTGAGTAAAATTAATGTAAAAGAAATTGATTATGTTCGTGTATAGCAGTATTTCCCAATGATTTTTGGGTCATGCCACATCTCAACGTCTCAAAGATTTTGTTGCCCCCGCCATAGCATGATAGTCAGCTAAGTTCTGAAAAAGTATAATATAAATAAGGAACACAGATAAAACTCTTTTTAATTTGACTTTCTTCAATGAATATAAATTTTATATTACACTTTGTATATTATAAAACATAAACCGAACTGAACTCGGGAAAATAAAATCCTGGTTAATGCGATCCTCGAGCTCGATGTCTGCTACAAAGAGTTTTTATTTGAGGTACTGATTTAATCATTTTCGATCTCAATTCCCCATGGTTTGTGATATCCAGATGATTTCTTTCTTTTCAGTAGCAAGTCATTTACAGCATTAACGTCACATTCAACTAAATATGACAACGGGAAGGGCAACTAATTTTTTGCAAAACTAGTTGAATTTCGGTATTTCGTTTCTGCCTCGTTAAAAAGCCATGCCATTGTTCCTTTTATCTTGAATAAAGTTCTAATAGACTCATCCTTTTGCTTTTCTGAGAGTTCTTCTTGATACTGTATTTATGTTGATTGCTGTACTAGCGATGTCAGCTTTTTTTCTCGGAAAGTCAGGGTTGCAACATCGACAATTTATCGCCGGCAATGGCGAGTTTTTTGAGTATATCGGTGATGAGGTGACGAATGCAACATCATTTTCTAATTTCCCCCAAAAATATTTAAATTGCCCTACGTTGAGAAACACTGGTGTATAGATTTATTACACCTAGGTGAATTATGTCAAGGCATTTGAGACCTCGTTATTGGTATTGTAAATACCAACCGTGTGTGTGTGTGTGTGTGTGTGTGTGCGTGTTTCCTTTCTACCATGCAGTGGTGATATCAGTAACGTGTTGTGAGTTCCAGAAGAGCCCATTTAGAAGTCAATAAGGAAATTGTAGCTCCACTTTATTTCGTTTTAGTTCTGCGTTGTATGGTACTCTAAAGCCTCAACAACAACAAGATTTTTTAATGATCTCCTCAACTGTGGGGGGGAAGGAGACTTATTTTTTTACGAAGTATTGTTTATTCTTTTCATGATTCTTTTCTGTTATCGTGGACACGAGTTTAGTTTTTATTAAACGTTTTTAAAACAAACAAAAAAGTTCATTTTTGAGAGAAAATCACCAGACGCAATGAGTTTTCTTAAAGATGCAAACAAAGCTATAATAATACAAGAGTTCTTTTCATTTTCTGGACTTCGTTTAGCTTAGTAATTCAAATTTAAATTTCTTAGCTTAGTAATTCAAATGAATAAGATACATGTACCAAGCATAAACGTGGATACACTGGAGAAAATTACAAATAATTCGTTCGTAATATCTGATAGATTTTTCGCTTGTGTAGATATAGTTTGCTAATATTAATAAGCGCAATTTTCATCACAATCTGGAAGTGTTGGAAGTTCCTGTCTCTTACACACACTCACACACATGACCGTATACAGACACATTGCGTTCTCTGTAGAGGACTTACCCAGTGGAAATTCAGCTAATCACTGATATTTCTTTATTTATTTATTTAAGTCAAATCTGGTAAACAATCCATGGAGCACGGCTGTTACGCACAACTATGGATACTACAGCAACGAAATGATACAAAAGAAAGAATTAGTTCTTCAGTAAAAGCCTAAAATGGTCAGTGGAACCGAATGTACGCCATCTTTTGTAGCTATTATTTTTCTCAAAGAGTATTTCAGACCCGTTTTCGAGTTCACTGTTGTCCAACTGGCATCCTGCAGAACCAAGTTTTGTGTCCCCAAATGAAGAATCGCAAATTTCGTTTCTAATTTTTTTTCCACAATTTTATCGGTTCCTAGATCATATCAACCAACTGTCTATGATTATAAGTCTAGCTCTTGCTTTTTTTAATAAATGAAATCAATACCTACTTCATTGTAAAATAAATTTGCACACTTCGAGTTATATTTCCGTTGTTGTTGACTGCTCGATTGGTACTTTGTACATTTATGGAACGATGATGTTTTAAATGCTATAAATAATATGCTGCAATTATTCTAAACTAAACGCAAACTTTATACGAATAAAAAAGAGGAGTAATAAGATTAAGTTCGCATTTACTTAATTAACTTAAAGTTCACACAATTGAAGTGAATAATTTTTTGCTATTGATGAAACTGTACTCCATGAAAGTGATGAAGCTACGGATTTTGGGAGTGTAATTAGTGGGAAGTTGAAGTTCAATGGGCATATTGCAAAAGAGGACTACCTGATTATCGAAAAACACCCTGACAAGCAGAGAAGCAGATTAGAAGGTTATTATTCCTCTTCATAAGGACCTAATTTTTTGCTTGGAGTAGTGATAGAGCAGTGAGTGAGTGGAATAAGTTGCTAGCGTCAGTTGTGAGGGCTTTTTCGATGAATGAGTTCAAATGAAAAATATTAGTTATTGACGGTCGGTGTTAATGTAGTGAACCTACCACGATGAGTCGGACTTGTTGATGATGATGATGATAATAATGATAATAATCTGAAAACCAACTACCATCTAACTTGAGTCTGAAATCTACTTTTTTATACATTACGTATTTATTTATTTATTTATTCATTAAATTTCCAGGTATTCTAAATTTCTTCAAAATCCATAAAATCTTGTGGCTCCAAATAAAGGAGAATGTCTGTAGCTAAAAAAAAAAAAGTAAAAGAAATTTGACAGTGAAAATGGAATTATGAGCTTTAATCAGATGAATTTATGAGAGTTCGATCAGCGACTCGAGCAGAATCATTTAAACTTTTTATTTTTCCACTGAGAAATACCCAAACAAGAGATTTGGGACAAAGCATTATTTCAGTGTTTGGAAGTATTTATATGAGAGAAGATATTTTCAATAAACACGATGTCTTTATAATTACATCATCTCATACATATTTTAAAAAAATGCGGCCCTCCTATAATAGACAACCATTTTTATTTACTACGGCTAGAAAGTATGTATATTTCGCCAACTTTTGAAATATACATACTACCCACTGTAAGTACAGTGTATACGTGTTTGGATAAAATATCAAACTTATGGTAAAAATTAAAAAAAAAATAAACATAAAAAAATATTGTTTATTATCGATAAAATGATACAGTTTGATATAATTCAAAATTACTTAAAAATAAAATCCATTATCATAACCCCAATAATGTTCTACAATAAAAACTATAACTAATGTTACGTCTTTAATTGTAATGTCCAAATATTGAAAGAGACGGAGTAAACACGATAAGCACTACGAACACTCTACTACTGGCGCAAACTGCATATAAACAACAATGGAACTGCGCGACGACCAGTGCCGCATTACGCTAATAGCTCGCATCTCACTATGACGTGTATATGCTTGCGCGCGTAGCAATATGACACTGCGGTAAACACAGTGCTACTAGCGCCCTCCTAAGTGCTACAAGATGGATTTTTATTATTTTTTATACAAAATAAGAGAATTGTATAGGATTGTTGATGATAAAATTAAATATTACAAGCAAATATAAATAAATTAATAAATATATTTATGTATCGAGAAAAATTGGGGATGCTGCAGTTCCGCAGTGCCTATGCACGAGACGCCCCTGGTCAAAATACAAGCCAAACGTCATCCCACACCCCCACTGCCCAAAGAGAATGCCCAAATATATATAATAGGGTGATTGAAAATTCCACGTACAAACTTTGAGGGGAGGTAGAGAACATCAAAATCAACCCTATTCACATAGGAAAGCATGACCGGAAACGCCACCGGAAGGTACTAACAAGGACAAGATACAGAAACAACACAAGGCAGTAAGTAGTGTAAAAAAATTTCTTAGGCGTAACTGAACAGTTCAGTAGTAGTTGGATACATAATATGGTAAACGAGGTGCATGTCTGCCATCTCAGCGTTCGTAAAACGACGCATATTCTTCGTACGAAGTCGAAAGCTTGAATGAGGAAGCCCCAATTGCTCACCTGGAGTGTTGGCGAACAGCGCCACCTATCACTTTCGGGTATCGTTTCCGATCATGCTTTCCTATGTGAAAATGGTTGATTTTGATGTTCTCTACCTCCTCTCAAAGTTTGTACGAGGAATTTTGAACCACCCTATATATATATATATGGTTTCCGCCAGGGGAAACCCTCTCACCACCATTTGTTTCCATTAAATAATCGATGATTGTGGGTATGAATTCCACTGTTGGCAATGCTTGCGGATGGTTTTAGGTACTAGATGATTTTCATCATTTAAGGTGAGATCACCTGCATGCTTATTGGAGACTTGAAGTATCTTGAAAAAGATTCATGTTTGGTCTATAGAGCAAGGTTTCTAGATTATCTAATCTATGGCCTACCTTAGCTCAATAGGTGTCGGCGAACCCTTCTAGTTTGAAAGACTTGAGATTCGAATCCAGTCTAGGACCTGAAGAACCACTCGACCAGTCTGGTTGGCAAATTTTCCGTCATGTAGGTTCTTATCAGATAAGCAGGACAGCTGCAGTTATCATACATATTTAAACTGTGTCATACATCGTTTTTTGTATGAAAATTTATTCTTAAGGGCATTTACATCTATTTCATTTACATGTAAAGTCAACTAACTAATTAAAATAAAATAAAAATCCAATCAATAGAACTGTTTCGTAGAAAAGAAATCAGGAATCATGCATTTTTGTTATTATTTTTATACTGCAATATTTGATACATCAACGGACCCAGCAGCATTCGTGATATTATCATCAACACTTTCCGAACGAAATTATGTGAGTAATTAAGAAATACAACAAACCGACTAATATTTACTTTTTCCTTCCTTTATTTATTTATTCCCCCCCCCCCCTGCTAACAAGTGGAAATCGAAGAAGGCAAATTATCCTTGTTGACTGTACCATTACACAGACATCGTCGAGAGGTGTAGCTCATTACGAACGCTGAAGCACGTGGTCGCAGTATTTCCGGATGTACCAGTAAAAATATTATCGGCAAGGTAGGACATTTGAGACAACGGCACAAATTCGTGTGGAAAAAAAAAAACTAGCGGACAGTTACAGTTCCTGCGGTGTGTCTCTGTGTGTCGGGGAGGGGGGAGGGTAGGGGAGGAATCGAAGGAAGAACAAAGTCATCTCATCCAGTCCATTCGGGAGTTGTTTTCTTCCTTAGCTTTCCTTGTCCGTTGGACGGCTCCAGGCGCAGCCTGCAACAGCTAACTTTGTTGTCATGGTAACAGCCGCAGTGCATCAGTGGCAGAAGACGGATGGAACGAGGTTGTGGGCAGGTGTACTCTGGGATGTAATAGAACGAAAAGAGAAAGATGAACCTGAGACTTTAGCTAAAACAAATACGGAAGGGGCCTGTGAAAGAGAGAGAGAGAGAGAGAGAGAGAGAATTTCTTTCTTGCGATCATGAAACTAATAAATTAGTAAACAGAATTAAACCGAATTCACTTTTTTTTTCATTATTATTTTTTCCTTTTCTTTTGTTCTGTAATGATATCACTTCTTTCTTCTTCATTGGATTTCACTATACCCTTTCTATAAGAAAGTACCAGCTTCAAAGAAAAACATAATTCTCATTGACAGCCAAAGCAACATCATTACAACTATGTCCCGATTTCCTAGAGGGCAGCACCAACGTGGAGAAACAGTAAATCCCTTTTATAACAACAATAATGGAAAAATGTAATCATAACATATTAGCGAACAAAAACTCTTTTCTCATCAGTTATTTGGTATTTATCGTAGGGCAGAGGAGACCTTTGAACTCTCCACCATAAAAGATGGATTTGTCTATATAGCCAATTAAAAAAAAAAAAACATAATAAAGGATTCATTATATGAGACCCATAAGGTGCTCTGGTCCTTCTGCTTGGCAGGAGTGGAAAGACAGGGATTCGAAAGGCTTAAGGAAAACTGTGCTATGTTTCTTCAGGTTCATCCGTATTTTCCTTTAGAGGAAATTCAAAATTTTGGAAATTTCTGAACAGATAGCTAGGCTTCATTAAGAAGATGATTGCACATAACTTGAATGAGAATTAATATAAAAAGAGTAGTAAATATAACTCGATCTGCAATTAGAAATAAATTTTATGCAGTTATTTGGATCCATGAACTGTTAGCGATTTCTGTCTCTAATTTTTTCCTTTTGAAGTTCGTACAAGATTTTGATCTTCGTTTAGAAATTTCCATAGCTATTTTAAGTTATAAAAACAAAACAAAAACTAAGAAGTCGTGGCTCTGCTGCAACTTTTTATAAAGATTTTGATTTCATGTAGGATATTCCACCTATGAAAACATTATTTATACTTGCAACCTTTTTTTATCGATGAAGGAATTACAAACGAAACGACGACAAAAATTTTTACACAATTTTTAAGACTTGAATAATTTTTGATCTTGATGGCATGAGCTGCTTCGAAGTTAATTCAAAACAACGATAATTGGAATTAAATGTTAACTATAATGATCATAGCGTTTAGACTGTTGCAAATTTTAATGCAATTGCTATTGTGGCCGTTCATTGCGAATATAATAATACATCGTTTGAATAGACAACATCGCACAGAATATACTCTAGTACAGCGCTTCCCAAACTGTGGGCCGCGGCCCTCTTGGGGGCCGTAGGTTTTGTTGAGGGGGCCGTGAAATAATGAAAACAAATTTTAAATGTTTTAAGACTAAGTAGATTTTTTTATTTTAAAAGAAACGTGTTTAACTTTTATTATTTATTATTTCTTGTTAATTTTTATATTTTAATGGAAAAATTCACACATTGGTGTTGGTTCACAAACTTTGCTTCCTGCGTATTTCGGCGTTTAATGAATATTAGCAAATATTGCTTATTCATATGTTTCATTTCAAAGCAGTGGTTAATTGTATTTACTTCGAATGCTGTCCAGGGAAGCTCCAAATCTTCTTGTCCCTTTCATCACGCGTTCGTAATCAGGGACTGTTGACATATCAAAACTCGTTTTATATTATCACTGTCATTCGAGCTAGTTTTCTGTTACCAATAAAAGTTTCGCATATACTTCACACATGAAAAAAAGCTTAAACAAGGTCATGTGGGGAGATAGTAACTCCCTTGCAGTGGTAAACATGCCCTCCCTAACAGCCACTATACTGCAGAGCCAATAAAAACAAGTACTTTTATTATGCCAGTGAATAAGGTATGAGGAGTCTGTGTAATATATTTCTCAACAAATAGTGCAATTAGAGACAACTGGGATAAAAACACACTAATTAATGAATCACATGTCCCCTCATACAGAAACTATATATATATATATATATATATATATATATATATATATAATGAATGTTATGGCAGTTTCACATATGGAATTCGGTTGAAGAGAGTTAGCATTTCAACTCAATTGTCAGCTATGCTTTTATCTTTCGGTCGCGCGATCTTTTGTTAATACCGCACCAATCATATGCACGTTTTAATAACCTGCCTTTGCTGTGTGTTTCGCGTTAGGCTTGATTACCTTAAAGGGTGAAAAGTCACAAAAGAGAAAAATGTTCCTGGTCCAGGGATTCCCTTATTCAGGTAATATTCTCTAATTTCATGTTATCAATCTGTGGTGTGCCAGTATCGGTAAGTGGTGATATTATTTGATCTATTCTACGTTAAAAAATGTAACCCTGAGATGGATAAGTGACTGATAAGAAATAAAAAAAAATTCCCGCGAACAATCAGAAGAAGCAGAAACAGACTCAAAAAAAAAAGGACAGTATTTCATTTTACCAGAACAGCTCGCATCGTCTTCAGACCCAAACGGTAAGAGGCAAAAAATGTAATATTTGCATTTGATTTTTGCAATATTCGCTGTGTATGTTTTGTATTGAATATAGATACAATAAATATTATAATAATATATCTCTCTATTACGATTTTTTTCGAGGGGGCCGTAAAATATTTTAATTTTTGCAAAGGGGGCCCTGACATCCAGAAGTTTGGGAAGCACTGCTCTAGTAGATATGCACTGCTTCTATGATATCTGTACTAATTGACGTTATGAAAATGATTGGTGTACAACGATTTTTTTTTAAAATTTTACTTTTATTAGTTTTTCTTTTTATTTTAATGTCGATCCTACCCACGAATGGCTGGAAACCTATAACAGATTTTGGTGATCAACTATCTCGATAATCTGGGTATTCGGGTATTCTGCTCTATAAACTAAACGTGGAGATTTTTAAAACAGTGTGAAGTCTTTAATAAGCAGTGTGGGGATTTTTACGAGCGATGAAATAATCATCCACGTAAAGAAAATCACAAGCAGGCACGTGGAAGTGATATGCGAACTGACAGTCTGTTGATGTACGGAAACGCCAATCACTTTGGCCAACCAGGCCAGTCTAACAATAATGTTGAACAGTGCATGACTATTCAAAGAATTGAAACTATTCAAATCTAGTAGCAGAAATGATCATTGAACCAGGAAGAATAAAATAATTCTACGATATTTAGAAAGTGTATTACGTTGTAAATTTATGTTTCTAGGTTCCATGGTTAATGGAATGGGACATGAAAGTTTTAAATGAGTTGAAGAAACGAATTACATTAATTTTTTTTGTCATTACCAAACTAAGCTATCTCCTATACATTGGAATCTTTTCCATTTCTTCTTCAAAGAGACCAGTTCGTTAGTAGACACATAGGCTTCTCGGTTTTTTATTTAATTACCCGATCAAGAAGCTCTCGATATGGAGAAAGCCTCCTCACGAAAGAAATTGAGATGTTTTGGAGTGGTTAATTGAAGGAATTTAAGGGGACGAATGTCTTTTTACATCCCACCATTATTCTGCTATAGATTACATGGAAACAAAGTCATTCTCTCAGAAGGTTAATGACCAATGTCCATCCCACCATTCCAAGTTCTCTTCATTTTGCTAGAAAACAACTTAACTGACGTTTAAAATAGAGCCTATCTACTTCTATTTGGCCGCGTTTATGGCAATGGTGTTCACTCCATTGTTATAAACTTCAATCAAACTATGTTTAGTCTACAAAACTGTGATGGGAATCTACCCATGAACTTCAAAGAGACGTAAAATTCACATAGCTTATTGAATTCTTGTCTCGATGCATCATTCCACAGATGGTGCAATGTCTAATGTGACTCATGCTCCACAGCATCCTCTACAAATGCGAGATCCTTTGATTTTGTTCTTTGCACCACTGGAGTTGATGCAAAATAACCGGATTTTTAAATCTCCCTTTCTGGTTGAAGATGTACTTGAACTAGCAGCTTCACACTGCTCGGAAGAAATTTCATTACTAGTTATTTTTAATAGTGCCTTGCAGATTTTAGGTTCTTATTAACATTTTCGTCTGCCTTTCGTTAGTCTATATTTTCAATGATTTTGAGTGTTCTGCTTGCTTTGTATACTCGTAAAGAGATTTGAGGAAGGATGGTGGATCATCCCCCTATGGCATTAATTACGAAATGGTCAACTCATGACTCATGTATATATATATATATTTCTTTATTCATCATTATTCATATATATATGAACAATATATATACATGAATAATATATAATATAACTAATATAATATAATAATATAACTCCATTTTCCAAATAGACAAACAAGTCAAGTTTGCGCCTGCACGTATTACAAGTCTAGCTGACACTCAAAGTAGTGCAAGTCAAGGCAACTCATGGTAAAGGAAGAATAAGCTCTGATCACTATTCTTAATATTTACCCTTAATGCACAGCCCATCTCCTTGAGGAGATGTATGACGCTATGTATTAAAGGCAAGGGGGGGCACTACCCAGACCGGTTTCGACCTTTATTGAGGTCTCATCAGTGGGAGCCAGGCTAGAAATACCGAGATTTGTCATGAGTTGCCTTGACTTGCACTACTTCGAGGGTCAGCTGGACTTGCAATACGTGCAGGCGAAAGCTTGACTTGTTTGTCTGTTTGCTTACTTGGGAAATGGAGTAAAACCAGGTTTAAAATATCTTGGTATCTTTAACATTTATTATACCCATATACTTTCTACATTTATATCTCATCCTGAGATTTTTATTTAATAAGGTTAAAAAACCTTATGGTAACTTGTTCTGGTAAAATACTTATAAAGCTCTGTATTACTAAAATCTTGGTATTTCTAGCCTGGCTCCCATTGATGAGCCCTCGATAGGGGTCGGAACTGGTGGGGGCTGGCCTTGAGAAGCTCTGCTTGGGGATAGGTTTTTGCCTGTCTCTGACTAGGGCCACCGCTGAGATTATGGCTCTGGCTGGTGGTGGGGTGAGCGGGCCACTGGGTAGAGCCAACGCTGAGAAGTTTTTCTCGGTGACGGAGTGAGCCTGTCACTGAGTGGAACAACGCTGAGTTCAGCGGTCTTTCGGCCACTATGGAGTGGTCTAGGGATCGTCCCAATTTTTAGAGAGGTCTTTACTTAAATACACCTCAATAAAGGTCGAAACCGGTGAGGGCCATTATGAGTTCGCTCTCTTAAGGTTTTTGCCTTAAGGGAGCAATTTGAGTCTATTATTATAAAATAAAATAAATATAAAATTCACGGCCGAACTAGAACATTGATAACTCCCTTCCTTTCATGAATATAAAACTCTCACGCTGCTCTGGAAAATTTAGAATCTCTATGTACAGAAAACCGCATACTAATAGATACCTTCACAGTCTTTCTCATCATTTTCCACCACAGAAACTCGGAACTATTTCTACTTTAGGACACAGAGCTCGATCTATTTTAAACGATCCAGATGAACTTCAAAAAGAAATTAATCACCTCTCACATATTTTTGAACAAAATGGATATCATAAAAGAACAATTAAGAAATTTCTTATAGATCCTCCTAGGCACCACAATGCAGAAACTACCAATTTTAACATCTCAATCCCATACATCAATTCGGTCTCCAAAAAATTGGCAAAATTCCTTCAAAAGTACAACATCAGGACGTTATTCACCACTCTTCCAAAAATCAGATCTCTTATAAGCCATCCTAAACCTAAGCATCATAATCTAAAATATCCTGGTGTATATAAACTATGATGTGACTGTGATGTTCCTTATTACGGTCAAACTAATAAATCCGTTGAACTTCGCATGGAGGAGCATAAAAGAGATATCTCCTATAAAAGGTCAAATGCTAGTGCCTTATCCAGCCATGTTCTCTTCTCTAACAATCCTCATGATAATTTTCAAGGTCACTCAGTTTCCTGGGATAGATCTGAGAACATTTTCATTTGCAAGGATGAATTTGAAAGAAAGTGGAATCCAGGGAGACATGAACATTTGAACAGTAATTTGAGCTATAACATCCCTGAGAGTCATACTGCTGTTGATCAATACTGGCGTTCTCGAGAGTCTACTACCATGCATACAATAAACAATGGCACGTAAATAGAACAACTGGAATTTTAATACAACGTTTTTATTTTTAATTATCTAATACAATTAACCTGTGCTTCTCAGTTTTCTTAATATCTTTAGTCTTTTATTATTGTTTCTTCTACTTACAAAGATACTCGATGAAGGCCATAATAAGCCGAAACTAGTTGTATCATTAAAGTTTTCTAACTTATTCTCGGTTTGTTAGTCATTAAGTATCTTTTTTAAATGTATCACAGTAACCGAGTCAATGCTCATGAATACACACACACACACACACACACACACACACACACACACACACACACACACACACACACACACACACACACACACACACACACACACACACACACACACACACACACACATATATATATACACTAATAAGTACCCATTTGCATTGATTAATTTCATCTACAACAACCAACAACCACAGTTACTAGTATTTTTCAAATTTCCTTTACTTTTGTAGAGTTTCAAGGATTACAAAGTAAATGCTGTTTTCTCTCAACACAACTTTCCGAAAAAGTAATGCAGATTAACAAACATCAAAGATCGTCACATAATAATCTGTCGTTCTTCTAATACCTTTCTATGATCATGACCTTTGCGAAAGGACTTATCGTAATAAATGTATGAACCGAAATCAAAATACGGAATTCTTTGAAATTAAGATAGCATATCCACCGCGAAGATCCTCAGTCAAAAGTCGATGGAAATTATTCTCCCTCCTCTTAAGTGCCTTCCAGTCGATTACCATGGTAAGAAGCTTTCATATTCGTAATATTTTTAAGGATTTTCAGAAATGAAAAATTCATTCGAATAATTCTTGAAGAAAGAGTCATTCCAGTCCAGAATAAATTAATCTCAATGACATAATCGAAGTCATTCAAACATAAACTGTTTCTGTTAGACTTAAAGCGCTTGATTAAATATATTTGTAGCAGAATAACGAGAGAAAAGTAAAGAATATCCGGGGTGATATAATCAAGAATGGCAAACATATATTTGAAATAGAATTTGAAGCATCTCTAGATCAAAGTACAAAACCAAACATTCTGATCAAGTATGTTAGCTTCTTACAAACTTATTTTTCTCAGTGATAGGGGTTAATCGGCGGCTATATGGTCGAATGGATAATGTTTCCGTTCTCCAACAAGGTCATAGGTTTGAATTACCATACGGTATAAATAATTGTAAATATAGTGGCGGTAGGTGATTTTATCTCCCAGCTTGAGATCACGATCCTGTATGCTAGGACCTAAAGTGGCTTGAAAAACTTCCATATTTGTCCTCGAGATCAGTTTTTTTTGGATTATTTAGCTCTTAGCTCATTTACAGTTCTAATGCAGGATAGGTTTGGTTCTTTTCATGAATGGAATTTCTATAAAAAAATCTCGTTTCTCGTTTCCATGATCTGCCATGTCTATCATTCCGTGTATTCTCTGGCCAATTTTTATTTTTTGTAGAATAATTTATCCGAATAAAAGACTCTGTCCCGTATGAGGTCCACTAACTACCCTTCAACAGCAGAAAAACCCCAATAAATGTTTTTCCAGCCATACACAATCCGGACGTAAACCTTTTAAAGCAAAGGAAGTTGTTAATATGGATTGTTTTAAATTTGATCCTCTTCAGAAACTAGGGAAAAATCTAGAGTAGGGATTCCTGCTTGGTCTTTGATGAAAAGCAACAGTTCAAAACATTTGTCTAGAGAAAAACTCCTTAATCAAAAGCCTGTATAAAAGGCGAATATATCCGATCCCTTGAGCAGCGTTCATCATTTTTACGTAGTTCAATATTCATAATGGACTGTATTAAGTTATTCTTTGTATCACAATTGAATTTTCCCAGGAGAGTTACCTGTCTACTAAAGCAATTGGATGTTGTGATTTTTGAGAAACTCTTTCACTTTTCTTTGAAGTGTAGTATGGAGCAAGATCTTATTGGAAGATACGTTCTTTGTCTTTCTGGATCTGTAGGGCCATTCTTTTTTTCCAATATTTTTAAGTATTGGTCATCATACGGTAAACAGGCACAAGTGATCCTGGACCGTCATCTTAAAACAACCCAAGAAGATCTTTTTAGGTGGGTGTTTAGCAGCTTGTTGAAGGTGGGCGGGAGATGTCTTCTCAGCCTCTGATTTGCGAACATAGGGTACTCGCTATCCTTGGACAAAGAAAAGGCTCTAATATGAGAATGGAAATTTCTTCCACTTCTCAACCGTTACCAATCTTTATACACGTTTGCCCACTGAAACCTCGTTTTCTGCATACATTTGTCAACAGTTATTTCTTTTTTGTCTGTGGGCAGTCCTCACAGCTTCCAACAATATTCGATGGACTGTCATGCCAGAAGCATTAATCGCATTGGCTGCCAAGTCTATTTAAGTCTACAGCAGTCAACCTTGGATTCATTTTGCGTTTCCAAACGAGCAGGTGTAGTTTTCCTATTTTCGCCCACATTTTCCTTTTCTGTCAAGAGAAAATGTACCTGTCTCCCTAAACCTCTTTAAAATCGGATTCACAGTACCCAAACCAACCCAAACAAACTCCGCCATGGGATCCTTAGGGGTCTCATGCCAATCCCAAGCCTGGATAAAGGAGGAGGGTCGGTCAGCTGAGTGTCGATGCTCTGACCGTAAAGAAAAAACACGATTGTTATCTGATGCCTATACAATCAACAGCTACAACATGCCGGCTCAGGAATCGCCCGGATAAACAAGGTCCGCGATACCAATCGAGCGATCGGGGTTGGATCGAAAAGTGGGATACCGAAAGGAAACAGAAACTAAAACTAACAGAACTGTTATCAGTAGGAACGTGGAATGTGCGGACACTCTGGATGTCAGAAAAATTAGAACTACTTCGTGAGGAAATGAAGAGATATCGGTGGGATATACTAGGATTAGCAGAGATGAGATGGACATCATCTGGAGAGATCAATGGATGCGAAGTAATATGGTCAGGGCATGACACCAAGCACGAAGCAGGGGTTGGCTTCCTTCTTAGCAAAAGAGATCGAGAGGCACTGTTAGGCCTACAAACCAGTTAATGAACGAATCATAGTAGCAAGATTTCAGGCAAAGCCATTCAACATATCAATAGTCCAGATATATGCACCCACATCTGACAGCAGAGATGAGGATATTGACTTATTCTACAAAGATCTGACAGAGACAATAGAAACAATACCAAAGCAAGATATGCTAATTATTGAAGGAGATTGGAATGCCAAAGTTGGAATAGATAATGATGGTTGGGAAAGAGTCATGGGAAAATGTGGTTTCGGAGAAAGAAATGAACGAGGTGAAAAACTGTTAGAATTTGCTGTGGACCACGAGATGATGATCTGTAACACAAGATTCCAACAAAGGAGTGTAGAAAATGGACTTGGCGATCAAATGATAGGAAAACCAAAAACATGATTGATTGATATGATTATGATTAAAAGAAGATGGATAACATCAGTACAGCAATGTCGAACTTTTCAAGGAGCGGATATAGACTCGGACCATAGTTTAGTGATTGCAAACATCAAGTAAAAATTAAAAAAGAAATATAAACCCCAACATCAGAATAGAAGAGATACAGCACGAATAAGTGAAGCAGAAAAAGAAGGTGCAGAACAGTGTTAGAAGAGAAACTTAAAAGTGTGGAGAAAGAAAAAAACTCGAATTTAAGAGTGAAAAGAGTAATGAAGGCTCTTGATAAGTCACCTTGGTAAAGCGATGATGATCATATTGACAGAAAGATTGAGAACACAATTGGAAGCATACCTTGCAGACGAGCAAGCAGAATTTAGGAAGGATAGAACTACAATTCAACAGATTTTGACAATGAGGTTAATAGTAGAGAAAGCTAGGATAAAAAACAAAAACATATATACTTGCTTTGTTGATTTTCAGAAAGCATTTGACAGTATTGACCAGAAAGTGACATTAGCAGTTCTGAAATCCAATGGAATTGATAAAAAAAACTAATAGCTATATTAAAAGATGTTTATCAGAATGCAGTCGCAGCAGTTGTAATAGATGATGGCTTGGGGAAATAGTTTAAAACAAGCAGAAGTACTAGACAGGGAGACTCAATATCACCAAGCGTTTTCATTGCACATTTAGAAAGAGCAATGGACAAATTGAAGGAAGATGCCAAAGGAATATCTGTACACGGAATGAGAATTAACAATCTGAGATTTGTAGATGACATTGTTATTATTGAATAAGACGAAAGAGAACTACAAAAAACACTGAAACTGTTAAATGAGGAAGGGAAGAGATTTGGACTTGTTATGAACTTCGAAAAAACAAAGACAATGGTATTTGGTGAGAAGAACATGAGACAAAACATACAAGTGGATGGAACTGATATAGAAAATGTAGAACAATTCACATATTTGGGAAGTAAACTGACATATGACTTGGACTGTAAAAAAGAAATAAGGATCAGGATTGCAAAGGGAAGAACAAATCTGAAGGTCATGGACAACATCTGGGAAAGTAATGTGATTGATCAGCCTGCAAACAAAACTAAGAGTACTGGAAACATGCATCTTCAGCGGTGTACGGATCTGAAATGTGGGTAATAAATAAAGAATCAAGAAAAAGAATTTTGGCATTTGAAAGAACTTGTTACAGGAAGATTCTAAGAATAGGATGGGTACAGAAAATCACCAATGAAGAGCTCTATCAGAAGATACAACCAAAACAGAATCTAATGCAGAAACAGGCATCAGATATCAACGGGCAGTGAGCCCATGGTTCGTGATGATGATGATGAAACCAACACCACACTATTTGGCAATTTGTCTTTGAGTCATGAATGTGTGCTGAGAAAGAGTACATGTTTTTGAACGCTTTCTTGGAGATGTATCCATTTTATTGCTAGACAAAATTAATAAAATACTACAAATGTCTATTTGTTTACACTATTAAAAACGCACAAAAACCAAAAACCAAAACAAAAAGATTCACGAAAATCGTCTTGTTTGGTTTAATTTGTCGCCACTGTATATGTATAATCGAATTTTTCCAGTTACCTAATTTGTTGACTTACAAATCTGTTTCGCTGTTGACTACTCAGTCCACAGCTTTCTTTAAAATTTATATCGGTGTGCAGCATTTGATAAGTAATAATTATGAATCTTTATTAAGATGCTACATGTAATTTATAAAACCTTTACTTGAGTTGATCATATTAATATTTTGGCATATAAATATTTTTGATGTTATTACTTTTGTCGTGATATTTACGCTAAAAAGAAGGATGACAATGTCTTAATGTATTGAGTAATTAATTAATAGTAGTAATAAGTAAGATAACTGAAGTTTTAAAAGTGCTTTTAATATTTTCCCCGATTTTTTATTTTGAAAAATAAAAAGTCACTCGAATTAAGAAACCACAATTGACCGCACCACGGCGCTGTTAATACACATCGCTTCATTAAGTTAGATGGAAAATTGGCATATTAGGCCTACGTAATTAAACTTTGTCGATTGTTTCTGTAAAAAGGTTATATTAATTCGATAAAATAACCATTATCGTTGTTATATTACATTTCTACATCCCATTTTAGAAAATAATAGCATTCAGGTTAGTACAATATTAGTAAAATACCTTTGGAATTTACTAGACTTTCACTGTTAACAAAAACAGTCATTATGCAATACTACTTGATATCAACAACAACTTAAAATGTAACTACAAATTCAAATACGCTTCATGAGCTATACTGAAAATTATTAAATAGTTTATTTAATAAATAATTATTAAATTATTAATAATAATTTATTATTATTATTAAATAGTAATAACAATAATAATAAATGATTATTATTACTATTTAATAATAATATAACATAATAATAAATGTATAATAATATAATGAGTATTTTGTGTCTTCTGACAAATAGAAATGTGTATTGCTTAATACAGTTCCTACTAACACCATTATCAGAAATCATTGCACGAATCCTGTTATTTCTTGTTTGTTTTTCTGCATTTGGATATAAGCAGTATTTTAGCAGGTCCGACTTAAAACAACTCCACGTTATAATTAGAAACAGCACGTATTTAAACAGCTTGAAATAAGAAACACTATTCGCGTTTAATTTTTAAGTCAGAAAATAATAGAATTAATCCCCATTGATATAAAAAATAGTAACTTGAGGAGAATTTTGTTGACAACAGCAAGAAAGGAATCGAGATGCCTAAAATATTTCCCCTTTAGTTCTTTCAGTTATTTTATAAAAATCGCAAGTTATATTTATCTGTATCGAATTTAATAGCGTTTCAAGTCTGAAGTTATATTACTATTTGAAGAAATATGAGGCCTGTTCAAACATTTCCGGAACACTTATTATTATTATAAAGAAACTGAGCACGCCAGCATGTTATAGACCTTAACATGACATTGCGTCAGCTCAGGCACTCGCAGTATTTTGGTGAGTGAACAGGAGTTTTTAAGTTTTGAGTATCCCGATGTCAGGAACTAATGAACATCGGGTGTGCATCAAGTGTTGCGTTAACTTGGCAAAAAAAGCCGCAGAAACTTGTGAAATGCTTAAAATGATTTTCAATCGAACCATCTTTAGATGGTTCGATTGAAGACGATCTCGCTCTGGACGACCATCGATTTTCCGTACTTACTATCTGGTGGTTCGTGTTCACGAAAAGATCGAGAAGAACAATAGGCGAGTTATTGTTCGAGAGCTTGCCTATTTGTGAAACAAGAATCCTAGTTAGATCCTGTAACCAAATTCTGAATTGGAAATGACGAGGATTGCTGCAGAATTTGTGCTCAGACTTCTCACTCCTGACAAACTACAACTCGGTGATCCTTTTGGTCTTGAATGAGAAGTCTCGGCATTAGCATTCCATTTAGGCTTTTATTTTTGTAGACAGAAGACGTCTTAAGTTTGCGAGGCAATAACTGAGCTTTGCGTTGTTTATTGCTCGTCTAGTCAAAGCTACCTTGGCTTGCTCGGCTGTGGGAGCTTCCAGGTCCTCGCAGCAGCACTGGGATTTCATGCGCGCGCATAACCATTTCCACTCCCTTCACGTCGTCTCTGTTGCTTAAACACAGGCCATACGCAGTCAACGTAGCTCTAGCCAGTGAGCTTCAGCCAGCCTTTACAAGTGTGCGTGTTGCTTGGGAAAATTAAGTTACAACCAACTTTTTATGACGATGTTATTGACCAGTTCATGAAGAGGAATCGTAGGATAGAATTTGTATTCAAGTAGGTCAGCTAAATTGAAAAAGACAGAATATCATTTGTAAAATAAATGTTGTATTTATATGATTAAATGTACATAAATTTCTAAATGTATAGTTTTAAATAGTCAGTAATTTATTATTCCACTAATCAGACTTCAATCACACCTCTCACTCCCTGAATGATAACAAGAGCAAGCGTGAATTTCAAGACCAGCATTCGCCCCTGCTTTCATAATTTGGAAGATCAGCAGCGGAGGATCCAACTGAGATTCCTGTTTTACAGACTAGCTGTCGAATAGTGATTCGCCAATTACTGATGACCTTTTCGCTAAGATATAGATCCAAAATTCATCAAAGTATCATTACAGTAACGACACGTGGGTTCACAGCTACGACCAAGAAACGAAGGCACAGTCATCGGATTCCGCCCGCTCCTTCAGTTCTTTCAACTCGAGTTTCTGGCTCAAAAGAACAGAGCCACACACTCATAACTCACCTACTCTGTTCACCAGATTTCGCACTCTGTGACTTTCTTTTATTCCCTAAGCTAAAATCTGTACTTAGAAGACGAAGGTTTCCAGACGCAAATGAAATTATCCATAATGCGACAGAGCAACTCAAAGCCATTCGATTAGAACAGTTTCAGAGAAACATTCGCAAGTGGGGAAAATGCTGGGAACATTGTATTGGGGGCAGAGGAGAATATTTCAAAAGGGTGTTCCTATAGATCCTATGTATTTTGTAGACATACAAAAATATACAACAAAACGTATATATATATATACAGGGTGTTCGGGATAAATTTGACAGTTACGTAAGGAAAAAGAAAATCTTCTTTGTATCTATTAAATTTAATGAATTGACAAAAAAACATTACAGGCAGAGTTAATTACAATACTATCAACAAGATTTACTCAAAATAACCACCATTAGCATCGATCACAGCTTCAATTCTGCTTCGGAACCTCGAACAAGCTGATGCTACAGTCTCCCTGGGAAGGGCTGCAAAAACTGTTTTAATTTTATCCATTAACTGGGCTTTTGTATTACTGGAAGTGCGATTGGTGTCTTTTTCAACTGCGCCCCATACAAAATAATCCATGGGGTTAAGGTCTGGGGAGTTTGGAGGCCAAACATTTGGACTGGTGAAGTCGTAGAAATTTTCAGACAACCATTTTTGACTTTTCCCAGAGGTGTGGCAAGGGGCCGAATCCTGCTGCCATACATACGGCCTACCATTGGCTACCCTTGTTATCCAGGGCTTGACTACAGTTAGCAACTCCACGAACAAAGCCCGAATTCCAATGCCAGGGTTCTTCAACACCTGTTCCTGCAGATTTGCGAGGAATTCTGCTGTACGAACACAATCAGATCGTCTGCTAGGGATCTTTCTTCTTGCTACATCCTCGTAGTCACCATTGCAAGTCTCTAGTTCATGCCTGATTGTTTTTACTGTATTCAGGGAGCATTGGGCAGCAGTCGTAATATCCTTATTTTGATGGCGGGCACGAATCATCATGATACAAGTTATTCTCTTCCATGATTCAGGTGGGTTCCAGCTATCCATCCTTTCTGACATCTTGTATATGAATGAAGAAGGGTCCAAACTTTTAAATGAAGAGAAGTGTGTGTTAATACATGTAACTTACGGAAAAATATAATTAATTATAAATATGTCAAATTTATCCCGAACACCCTGTATATATATATATATATATATATATATATATATATATATATATATATATATATATATATATATATATATATATATATATATATATATATATATATATATGTTAAAGATACCAAGCAATTTTAAAACCCGGTTTTACTCCATTTTCCAAGTAAGCAAACAGACCAAAAGTCAAGTTTGCGCCTGCAATTGATGCAAGTCTAACTGATCCCACAGGTAGTGCAAGATCAGGGCAACTCGTGGTAAAGGTGGAACAAGCTCCGATCACTAATCTTAATATTTACCCTTAATGACAAAACACATCTCCAGGAAGGGGATGTATGATGTTTTGTATTAAAGGCAAGGGGCCACTACCCAGACTGGTTTCGGCCTTTATTGAGGTCTCATCAGTGGGAGCTAGGCTAGAAATACCAAGATTTAGTAATACAGAGCTTGTAAGTATTTCACCAAAACAAGTTACCATAAGGTGTTTTAACCTTATTAAATATAACCTTATTATAACCTTATGACCTTATTATATAACTATATAACCTTATTATATATATATATATATATACATGAAGAAAGTTTTTTACCTTGGGTATATACTATGTTAAAGATACCAAGCAATTTTATAAGTTAGGTTTTTAATCATTTTTCCCAAGTAAGCAAGCAGACAAGTAAGTCAAGTTTGCGGCTGCACGTAATGCAACACTAGGCAACTCGTGGTAAAAGTGGAGTAAGCTCTGATCACTTTCCTTAGAAGACCTCAATAAAGGCCGAAACCGGTACGGGTAGTGACCATTACCTTAATGTAATGGTGACCATTACATCTCCGCAAGGAAATGTGCTTTGCATTAGGGAAAAATTCTAAGGAAAGTGATCAGAGCTTACTCCACCTTTACAACGAGTTGCCTCGTTGTAAAGGTGGAGTAATATATATATATATATATATATATATATATTTAATACCGTGTATCCGTATAGGCATGCGCCTGTCAATACCGATCTTCTTCAACTCCTTGAGCATAGTCGGTGAGATATGAGTCGGGAACCTTTATTAAATGCTTCGGTCACCACAACGGCCTGCAGTGTAGTGACCTCGATTTGAATGGATAGGATTCAAATCAGGAATTATGTCGCCAGGAACGCAGCCGGAATGCTTATGTTCTTTAAACCATGCTTACACAATGCGAGCTTTGTTATGCGGGGCATTTTCTTGATACTGGCCACATTGTCCCACATCTAAGGACAATACTTGGTCCGAAAACAATCACTGCTATCACAACAAATAATCACGATTTGTAGACTTTAGCACACTTCGAAGACTATTTTGTGTGCAATATTAATGAGACATGATGGATTTATTATTGTGCATTGCATTTTGTTTATCACGAAGTTAATCTTATTAATCTTATTCAAAGTCTTGTAAAATACTGTTACAGGCCTTTGAAAAATATATATGCACGCATTTCATCACAGTATCAACTTCCTGGCAAATTTATTAGGGATACCTTCTCTCCCCCCCCTCAAATGCATGTCGGACCACCCTACCTAAACTCTCCGAACATAATAGATATGTAAGGAGATAGAATCTGCCACGTTCAAGAAGTACTCCACCAGTAGTCTATCCTATGCAGACATGATTTTCGTTAGTGTTTCATCAGATTTCCTGGTCTGTAGGAAACAACCAGTAATATTTCTTTTCATCACATCCCAAATACACTTAATGGGGATGAGATTTAGCGATTAAGGATCAGAAACATGGCATTGTTATAGAATGTCCTGTTTCTTCACCATTCCTAGTTGATATGCCTTGTTCATCTTTTATTCGAGTTGTCCATTTCATGAGGAGAAAATGGCGAACCTAAATGATATTCCAGCTATATCATTCAATCCTTGCTCCACTGGGGCGAGAAGATTAAGGATCTTCTTCCAGCTTTCTAATACCCAATGCAGATTCCTTCACCCATCATTAGTATAGCCGATCGTTTTTGTTGGATAGGCCTGTTTCCCCTCATTAGTCATCTGCTGTGATATCTACCTCGACACATTGTTGGATTCAGATATATTCTCTCGTAATTCCCTTGTTTTTATCATGTAGTTATTTGTCATTGAAGTCTGTTTATTGGACTTGACGATGTTATGGATCTTTCATCTGTTTATTCTCATTGATCAGCTACTTGACACATGCTCGACGTTAACTTGATGTGTTCAGTTTATCACCCACTCTCATAGGTAGATCTTAGAAACCGGGTTTTCATTTCGGAAAAAAAAGTATACCGTCCAGATGAAAAAAATAATTAACAGAGATAGTACACTGGTTTCATTGTCTTAGCTGTTTCTGACGTAATAATTCACAAACCAAACTGTTTATCACACTCTTAACTCGACCGAGGCAGGCCATTGAGTCTAACACGAGAGGGAAAATGAGATGGGATCTGATATTTCAACTGATGTATTTATTCGCATCATTGAAGGACGAGAATTAGATAATAGCATAAAATGCACCATCTTATGAAAGTACGACGACTGAAAATATGGTCATACATAGAAGCGCGCAGCATGATCCGATTTTACACCGGAAGAAATTCATCGGCAGCTGTAATGCCTTTACTAAGAGGTTCTGAAGTTCTTTAAATGGAATGTTTTAGAACCGTCCCCTCCACTGCATAGTCCAATCCAGATCTAGAACTAAGTGATCTACATCTCTTTGGATCACTGAGGGATACCTGGTTGACAAGTAGTCTTGTTTGCAGTGGACAATGATGTACAACACGATGTCCTTTCCTGGTTGAATACACGACAATTTTTTTTCTCCTTCGGAACAGATGATTCTTTGTTTTCATCACGGTAGGACAAATGAATAAACATGTTAGTCGACTTTGTGAAAAAGTGATACGCACAAAAGCGAGCTTATGTGGCACAGGGTATCAGAACAAAGTTCTTTACATAAGTAGTTGTTAATCGTATAATTTGAAAAAATGCCAAATACGATAAACGTTGGTTGCAACTCCAGATGAACATGCCCAAAAGGAGAAAAAACAAACAAACAAATAATGGAGTTTACTGATATATTTCTATAATATAACTGAAAGGAAAATTATAAACACTCGTGAAATATTTCGCATTTTGTTGTCGTACCTTGTCTTGTTATTTGCGCTGCAGCTGATCCAGTCTTCCCATTTTCCTCTACTCACTTGCGTTGCAGTGGATGAATTTGCCAGACCTGAAATGTGTGAGAAGTGATAACGGATATTAAATTCATCGACAAGGGCACTCGGAGGATCCTTTGCATCAATAAGACTCACAATTTTGGTTTCCAGGAGTATGAAAGAGATTTAATAACTCATTTGAACCGTAATGGAATCGGATGAACACGACGGTACCACTGCATTCTCGTAATGGTGTTCGAAACCAACTTCCTACCATAGAATCAATAAATCGAATGTTCCTTGGAACGAAATTCTTTCGAAATACAATAACAACGTCTTTTGGAAAGAATTTTGTCGAACGTAATCAGAATTACATTTGGATCCTAATCACGTACATATTGGAATATAAAGTTTTAAATTTTTATGTAATCATATTAATATAGTTGGTAAATGTGTGATTATATTTCGGATTTCCTGCAAACACAACTCTAGAACGACAGGTATAAAGAACAGTTTTAGGGTCACTATTCGTGGCGTCCTTTTTTTTTTTTTTCTGAATGTTCTCAAGTCTAAATATGCACTTGACAATTTTTCTTAAGAAAAATGGTCAAGGGATACTTTCATCTCTGTAATAACTTGAATCTTCTCCGTCGTCTGCGACATAACATAAATAGTATTTCCCCTCCATAATTTCTGCTGTTATGTTAACTTTCGAATTCAATACACCATTGCTTTTATTTTAGTCCGTCTAAACTACGATTATTACAGGCCGGTGCAGTAAAGTAAGAAATGTTTTAATCAGATGTCATTTCCCCCCCCCCCCCCATTTTATTCAACCGGGATATTTCCTACACGTGTCTACTCCTGCTTACGTATTCCTACAGTCACCACATGGTGTGTAGTAAGGTAGTGCAGCCCCTGCGGAGTGTGACGCATGCGCCAAAACGGAGTAGCGCACACACGCACTCACTCACAAACACACACATGGTTGACAGTGACGTATTATGGATCAAACGTTATTGTTTAATTAGATGTAGCTAACTACTGGGGTGGGGAGATGTATGCGTGTTTGAGTGTGTGTTTGCTGTGGGGGGGGGATCTAATTGCGATTAGCAACCGTGAGTGGGGTTGAGCAGTTTAAATGGTTAGGTACAGGTGGCATCTTAGAGCGGTTTGTAACACCGGCATCACTTCCGTGCACTCCCCCGGAGCGGTGGCTGCGGCTGAATGAGGCTCTCATAGTGTTTGCAGACTTCCTAGCGGTTGAGCGAGGGTTAGTCTCTCAGGCATTCCTGTCACTATGGCAACGGCTACTTCTCTCTCTCTCTCTCTCTCTGTACCAACCTCCGTATACATAGGCACGCACATACATACAGACCACCTACACACTCTCTCTCCTCTGACAATCCATTCCTGAACTTCCTACGGACGGTGAGAGGGGGATAGGCGGAATGATGAGCTGCAGACGCGTCACCCAGTCCAGTGTCCCATTTCTCTCCCCGTGCACCGCGGTCAGTCTTCGGTTGCTGGGACGCCCTCATTCCGAAATTTCGTCGACGACCGTCAGAGTGTAACCTCCCGTGACCTCCGCCAGGGGTAACCCAGATTTACGATCATCCCGAAACGGTCGATGGAACTCCCTGCGCGGTTGAACCTTCCATCTGCTCCTTTCTACCGCTGCCCCGTTCGCTGCTGTGGCTGGTGCTAACGCGGATTTCTGCTGATGTCGAAAGTCTAGTTGCGGATGTTCGGAAGTATTTTGAGTGGCTTTTTACATGAGGCTGCTAATGTAAGTATTGACTTCAGTTGCGATTTCTCTTTCTCTCTCCCTCTTTCTTTCTTTCTTCCCCTCTCTCTCTCTCTCTCTCTGATTATTTTCTTCAAGGATAAATGAGCGCATGCCGAACGGCAGCGAAAGAGGTAGGAGAAGGACAAGAATGGAGGGGACGTAGGAATTCTTCCCATTGTATCGATACAAATACTACGCGAAGAGTCAACTCCGTACCATTGCGGTCAAGCCTGTATGTTTTGGAAAGTGAGACTAAGTGATCCCAATAAAGGAACCGGCGTTAATATTCTTCGCTCTATCCTCGTATGACATTTAAGCGTTCTTTCGTCTCATCCTCTAAGATTCTGTTCTTTGAGATCACATACCAACCCTAGCGAAAAACGATTCCCTTAGGGTCTTCATCCGAAGGCACCTTAACACGCTTAACTGGGTCGCAGTAGCAATGCACACTCTCTTTCACGTCCATATGGAAAACAGAAGTGCCGATACGCACCGCTGCAGTAGTCCGGTCATGTGGGTTTTAGTCAAGGTCATTGGATGGTGCAAAGAGTTCATCCGTTTAAACCCAGAAAATAAAATAGCGAATGCAGAGTACGGTCGCTAACACGTATTGGGATCGAAGCCGGGAGAGATAATAATTAAGGGCACTGGTCAAGGCTGTCTAAAGGTCTTAGGTGGAAAATCTATAATGAAATTCAGTAACAACCTATTGTAACTCCGTTTTATTACGCTCACTACAATAACATATTTTTATCCATGCAGACTTTTTTATTCTTTGCTTCAGTGCCACCTCTTATAATAAAACCATATTTTTATTTGAACAGAACTAATGATGGTAGCATAGGGTTAAAGTATGTCTTCCCAAGTTAGAACATTCGACATATCTGTAAATATGTTTTAATTTCTTTCAAAATGCCGTGAAGCGCTTTTAGATGGGTTTCGTAAGCCTTATTTATATAATTAGAAAGGTCATAGGGTGGCTAGTGAACTGTGACCTTTGTGAACCATCGAAGAAGACATCGAAGAGATATCGCCATGATTAGACTTTTATATTGATTTGTGAGAATGCATCCTTGCACATCACTATATATTTTGGTTTTTATTATTATTGTTATTATTATTTTAGGGGTAAAAGGTACTTTACTATAGATGAAACTGCTCGGAAAATAGGGATGATCGAAATGGGTTGGCAACAGGGGTAGGTTGGCATATTGACATTAGTTTGCGTAATAAGCAACAGATGGTAGAAGGAATATAACTTGATGTTTTTGTCATATTTTTTCTGCCGTATTCAGTAAGTGTTTTTGTGCCTACGTCATGTTTTTTTAATTACTTCCATTGCCAAAGAAAACTAGCAATCACTAATTGTGTTAGTTTGCGCAGATAACAGAGATTATTTTGGCTATGTATTTGTCAATCATTCAGAGAATTCATGCTAAATTTGTTATTGTTATGGGATATTTGAGTTACGAAAAAAATACCATTCATATTCTGAATTAAAGCAGGCAGTGGATACTTTTTCCAGCTTATGCTGAAGAATCAGAACATTCTATTCACTTATTCTTTCTGATTTTGTATCTGTCTTGTTTTTAACTCAGAGTACAAAGAGGATTTTGCTGTCTAAAATTTGTATTTTTTTTTTATTTTTATAATTTCTTTTTATTTTTGCAAAAAGAAAACGACCCCGAAAGCGACCTACAGGTATGAGTCCTACCATACCTGTACGAGACCTCATAATTCAATTAAGAATTCTTATAAATGTTCCTCGACCTAGATGGGATCTTTTTCCATCTGGCGGCCAGATATCTTTTCGTCCTCGCGAATGTGCTACTGAGGCACTCATGAAAGGGAAAAGAGACCCTCTTTCCCCAGCAGATGGTTTCAAAGTAGTAGGAATTTGAAGTATTCTTCAAAGTATTTGAAGAAGCAAATATTTTACTTCTTCAGAAACAGAAGTAAACAGTTATATGCAGTATATCCAGAAATACTTTGCTTAGAAGCAAAGTATTTCTAGATTTCTTTTGGAACTTTCTTCACTTAAATAAACATTTACATGATTCTAAAAAAAAAAAAAAAAAAAAAAACTTTTTTCTTTTTAGAATGAGTCAACTAATCTCGGTAAATGGAGTTAGTTGGTACACATGAGAAATCTTAAGGATATTGATGGTTACTGCTACGTTTTATTGCGAAAGTTATTATTATTGTTATTTATAATTATACAGTATTGATCTTGAACTCTTAAGTTTTAGGATATAAAAATTATACATCAGATATTTAAACATCTAAATGAAAACTAAAAAGTGCGCAGATTGTTTCTTGTACTTCTGTCCGGTATTTTGTTGCTCTTCAGATATAACATAATCAGTTTTGGTTTTTTATTTGTCTTTATTTTTAATTCCAAAACTTTAAACTTTATGGATAAAAAACACTCAAATGCAGTATCAAAAGAGATACTATTATTCTTTTTTTCTTTTATGTGGCTCCCATCTACAAAACATTTATTTGTGAACCTATAGTACATTCATACAGTGGATGAGTTAAGGATTTTTCCCCATTTTTATTGTTTTTATATATAATTTTTGGTATTTTTATTTATTTTTTACCTAATCCAGAAACAATACTATAGAGCAGAGATTCTCAACCTATGGTACGCGTACCACTGGTGGTACGTGAGCCACTGCCTTACTGGTACATCTAATATCTTGAATTAAATATAGTGATACGCCACTGGAAAAGGTTGAGAACCCCCTGCCCTAGAGACAAACCATGAATGAAATTCATCTCCCATCTAAAATGTGTGCTTGTATTTTAAGAAAGTGTCTTTCAAACCTTTTTATCGTTTATGGATTCGAAATATGAAGCTGTCCAGTTCAGTACTACGTATCAATGTATGGACTGCAGTACCATCTTTCGCTATTTTCAAATAACATGCACTTGCTATTGGTAATTTTCTTTGGCGCCAGTAATAATTTAAAAGGAACAGAAGGACAGTCATTGCAGATTTATTATAATTTTCAAGTTTTTTTAATATAATAATAATAAACGGATATTGGTAATGCAAGAAGAAATACCTTTTTAATAACCAATGAGTTATACAACTATTTTGAAGCCAGGAAAATGACTGAAACTTTGATTCTTATGAGAGATAGACCAATAATTAACTATCTTTATCTCTTAATACGATATACAAAATTTCTCATTAGTTCCACGTGTATGTGTGTGTGCATATCAACTGTGATCTACCGTTTCCTTTGACTTTTAACTTCTCAAAGTCCATATCCACTTTTCAACAACAAGAAATATGGATGTGTTTACATTTATTTGTAAGAAATTTCAATATGTCTGTGTTTTTTTGTTTTCTTTTAAATATATGTTTGAACTCATTGTCTGAAGAAAGCTCCCAAGAGAATGCAAGAAAAGATGATCAAATTGAAATGAACTATAAGCCAAAACATTTGAAGCAGTGGCTATGTTGCTTAAGAGCTTCCATAGTTCAGGTTTCGACGGAGCCGTCTGATTGGAAAGATCTGGATTTGAATCCCATCTGTGACCCAAGGAATCTTTATTTGGGATTTTTCAATCCAAAGGTAAGTTATTCGGTCTCAACTCGGGTGGTTCTTCCCTCAAAACTGGAAAACCGCCCTATGAACACACACACACGTATCTATAGACAAAAATACTTATGTGGGCAAGGAAAGCAACGGGAAACCACCTTGTTTTATAATAATAATTCCCTAGCAAAGTACCATTGCTATCCTACCAACGATCGGGTTAAGGAAACACACACACACACACACACACACACGCACGCATGCACACACACATTATTGCTACTAGAGAGGAACCGAGCGGATACTTAGCACAATTATGATTATTTGAATACATATGAAGAAACTTCGGGTAATATGGAATACCATTTTCTAAAATTTATTTAAAAGTCTTATTCTTCCGCATGATTATCTGTCTGAACTTTTCTAGAAGCCTATTTAGAATTCTCTAAACATATTCTCTAGTATGGGTCTTTAGAAATCAGCGTTTAAAACAGTGCCTTTTAGCGACTTAGTTTTAAAAGCAAAGAAATAATTAGAATAATAAATAACTATTTTCGTTGGAAACTAGAAAGAAAATGATCGAATCAGATATGGAATGAAAATCATGCCATCTCTTGCTTTTGATCGATAATGTTCAAATATTGTAAACTAATAAACAGAAGTTCACTTTTTTTCCCTGAATACCAGTCATTATATATATATACAAAGATAATTGGAATGCTGAAACGAACCTTCAGGTGTAAAGATAAGAATGTTATTTTGCCTCTTTACATGGCCTTGATAAGGCCTCACTTGGACTATTGTGCGCAGGTCTCGTCTCCTGGTTTCCGTTGTGATTCTGATATATTGGAGAGAGTACAAAGCAGAGTGTTAAAAATGATATCAGATTGTAGAATACTGATTACGAACAGATTGAAAATTTGTAGACTGCAGACAATAGCAATGAATTTAAGAACAAGTATGATAGCTGGTGTTTGGTAGTACGTGGCTTCCCTCGATGAGTCCCTGACTTCCTGGAGGTCTCTCTCTAATAATAATAATTATAATAATATATAAAATTGATACAAATGGACATAAATCCTTAGCCTATCCACTGTACAAACTTACCATAGGTTTACTAATAACCTGTTGTGGAGTGGATACCACTTAAAATGCTTCTTTCTAATACAGGATCAACTTTGGTAAGCCTAAAGCAGAGTATTTTTTTATTCCAGAAAACTGGTTTTTACTTCCCTCAGAAGACGCAAACTTACATGGGGGGGGGAACACACATATGCTCACCTCATACTCAAAGTACAGTATCCCATTGACAGTCTCCCAGCAAGTGATTAACAGGTCTCAGGTTCGCCTTCCCTCACAGACAACATTTTCCTGACATGTTAGAATAGCTCGTGAATAACAACGACGAGTGATGATAGGTATTCATGAGTATAAAATGGCCTATCGATCAAATAAAGCAGAAAACTATTTAGTAAATACTAAGGGTTCGGGGGAATATCAATTTCCAAATTCATATTTTTCATTTATGCTTATCTTCATTAGATTATTAGGCAAGACGAAACTTGTCCCGTTGCAGTAACTTCGACTTCAAATTCTTTCCATGAAATCTACGAAGGTGAGCATAAACAAAGATATTCCAAATGCAACAAGATTTACCTTATATGAAGCATATTAGGTTATCATCTTCCTTCTCTGAAAAATTATTTGAAGATAAGATCAGTATTTTAGGAACTGCATTTACGTATTTGTGAAGTTTTGCTTGTTTTGTGTAAGATTTGTTTGAGAAATGATACAATGTACTATGAGCAATAAACTGCTGATGGGTTTAGTAGTCAATGAAAAAATATGAAAAAAAAAACATATTTTAAAGAAACAACAACAAAAAAGACTATTATCCTCTGTGAATCAAAAACGATCACGCCCTTACTAATGATAAGAAAAATTAGTGAGGATGCTTCCATGCCGTGTACAATTTGATTTAAATACCTTTTTTCATTATTTATGCAAGATTTGGAGGAAATCAAACAATCACAATCAGAGAAATATTTATCGTTGGGTGATATTCATACTAACCATCTATACTGAATCTCCATAATTAGTGACCTAAATGGTGGTCTTTTCACCACTTCTCAAGTGGGATGACGATAACTTGGTGAATTTCAATGCTATGAAAACTCAATCCTGTCTTATGACCCACAAGAAAGATCATAGTTCCCTCTCCATGTACTTTTGGTAATGTTCCTATAGCCTTTCAAGATCAATTTTTCTTTTTTGGGCTGATTGTCACGTCCATCTTATCATGACTAAAACATATTACATCAATAGCCTTCTCGGTCTCTAAAAACTCCTTTTCGTTCAAAACATTACTTCTCTCCTGATCAAGACCAAACGCTTTAGAAGTCTCATTAATACCAACCTTGGAATATTGTTCTCACATTTGAGGTGGTTCACCCAAACCTTCTTAAGAATGTTTGATGATATACGATCTGCTTAATAGTAACGTCCCCTCTTACATTCTCCCTCCAGTCGCTTTCCATAATCGCTCTGTTTCCCCATTATGCCTTAAGTTCACGGACATTGGGCCACTACTCATTCCACTACACTTTCTTCTAATATGTAAAACTAGAGCTGCCACTTGTCAACACCCATACACTTTCTAACTTCAAAGAACAGAGGTGGATGGAATGAAAGCAGATGATAATTACAATCTCCAACCAATATGTTAAAAAAACATATTAGTAGATCACTTTCTCCTTAATCAATTGCCCACACATGGCATTGTTGTGTTATAGATCTTGTCACCTTTCATGTATGGAGTTATTATAAAAAATATACTAATGCTGACGTAGACCACCACTTAGAGATATCCAAATCGGATTTGTTATAAACCTCCTCCGATCCTCAACTGGCATTCACTACGATTACAGTGCACTTCAACTTTCGACATTACGTTACTCATGCTGCCTTCCGTAAGAAGGGTAGAATACAAGCTTTTGTCAGGTCTGATATTGGGTGGCAAATGTTATCAGACCTAAAATCTCCTTTTTTTTTATTTGCTTTTATATGAGGCAAGATTTCCTTGCCTCGTTTTCTTGCTTTGCTGTTTCTACGGTCTCTTAATTCTGATGAACTACTGAACGTTTTAATTATTTATCTTTGGAAGTTGATCACATAGATTCGGATTATTCAAAGAGCAAGATCATCTTCCTTGAAGATTTCATAATTCATCCCACCTTCACTAAATTAACAGAGTAAGCTAGAAGAGAAGTAGAACTGTGTGTTTGTTGCCAGTAAGGTCTAACATAAATTCTTCGCTACCCAACCAGAATACCAGAAAATCCTCATCATTCTTTCAATATCCGGACCTATTCTTGACCAGCTTCTCTTCAAATACATCTTGTCTTTAGTTCTTCGAATAGCAACTCTGACCATAACCTTGTCCATGCTTCCTTTCTAATGATCCTCCTTTTTCCTAGCCAATCTCGACTTCGTATCCTATGACACTACAATGATGCCAATTGGGATGACCTCGGAGATGTCTGTGTTTACTTTTCATAGTCTAATTATTGGTTCTCTGATAACTGAAATTAATCTTGCTGAATGAGGCCGTTGTTCTCCATTCCACTCAAAATCCCGATCATATCCAAGCCTTAGTTTTCAACAAATATACGAAATCGGTCAAGATAAAAATGCAGTATACACCATTCACTCAATGGCTCAAGATAAACCTCTAGTCTCTCAAACGTATACTACAGTCTGTAACAAATGAAAAAAATTATACAAAATTAGATCTAAAGCTGATTTTGTGAGAGCAAAATACGCTAAGTTCTCAAATGGCAGTCGAGCCTTCTGATCCTCGCAAAGGTTGTTGGACATGTTTACACCTCTCTCATCCTGATGGAACAGTAGTAACATCTCCTAATAAGGCAGACTTCTTGACATCAGTCTTTTCTTTCAGATATTGTTTACACGATCAAAGCAAATCTCCTACTATAATCAATGCACTGCTGTTCCATGAACAGCACATCTCCTCTGATATTTCCTCGGAAGAACAGAAGATACTCGGTAGCTTTTATCCTAATAAGTTCTCCTGGTCCAGAAGATATTCCTCTACTGGTGCTGAAAACTTCTTCTCCAGAATTAACACTCATTCTATATTTTCTGTATAAGCTCTCATACTCACCCGGAACCCTACCCAACAGTCTCTTCTGAAAAAATGGTATATAAAAGTCAGCCGTTAAACTATCGTTCCACTGATCTCATTTCAATAATCTCAAAACGCGATGGCTAAAGTAATCAACAACTAGCTACTTCACCAACTGGAGACCTGTTAGTTAATTAGTGATCACCAGTGGGGATTTCTACATTATCGTTCTAGTGAAAACCTCTTCAATAACCCTGACCACGTTTACACACAGACCAAGGAAAGATTTTGAGAAACTTGCTCTTAGCTTGGAATTGTCCTAGATATTTTCAAAGCATCTTAGTCTCACTTCTGTCCTCTTTGTGATTAGATTACCAGCTTCTCTCTGGTCGTTTATTGAGTATCATGGTGGATGGTATTCTCTCATCAGATTTCTTCATCAATGTTGGATTACTTTGGTGCTCTGTATTCTTACTTCGCTTTTCTTCCTATTTATTGATGTATAGCAGCAAGAGGGATGGTGTGAGCTCTTCCTCGTATACATCAGTGACTCTCTCTCTCTCTCTCTAACTTTGAATACTATCCATAGGTTTGCTGATGGTCATACTCTCCATTCCTCTTCTTCATTCGAGAAATCTTCTAGTTTTAATGTGAACTAAGCGTCAAGATAATACATTACCAATGTCAAATACTGATCACCACACTTTTTAAATCTTAAGTTTGTTGAAGAATATCCATTGAATTTCGTGAATTTCAAATTTCCGTGTCTTATTATTGGAAGAAAGATCATTTCAATCTCTCTTATTTTCTCATGATGTTCCACTTTTCTTTCCTTGGACTGACCTTCAGATCTAGCGTCTTCTGTCATAATCATATGACATTCATATGCCTCCATGAAACTTCTTTTTAGTTCAAAACGGTAGATTTCTCATGTTCGTCTTCTAATGAATTCTTAATTGTATACAGAAGAGAGCTCTCCGCCTAATAGTGCGATCTCTCGCAGCCTCCCTTTAGTCAATTTCTCATAGGCACCGCTTCATCAAACTGCAACTACCATTTTCCCGTGTTTCCATAATCGTTTAAGAACATAAACAGCCGTCGGTGGATATCCACACATACACCATTCAGCTTCAACCATATCGAGACAACTTCTTATCTTCTTCCTTCTTTCATTCCATCTAATTGTGTTCTTAGGAAACATTCCAAGGTTTTCGAGGAACTTGTTAATAGATTCTTTGTTTCTTTTTGACCACACTACTTCCCTGCACTGTTGTTTTGTAGGTTTTAAGATCATCTCATGCAATGGATTAATATATTAATCTAGTATTATGAGCATTAGTTTAGGATAGACAGTGGTTGGAATTTTGATGACGTTATAGCTACTTATATTCTTTATTTTCATTTTGAAAATTTTCGGCGCATTTATTGGAAAAGCAAGGCTTAGAAATGGGACGGAAGTTTATCGCGCGATAAGCACTTGGCCCACAACATTGAATATTATAGTTTTACCAAGAGAAAAAAAATAACAGAAATCACGAGGTATATTACGGATGGAAATGGTGGAGACGAAGTCTTGTAGAGTAGGTGCCCTCCCGCGATGAGTCTTTGGACTCTTTGGAAAAAAAAAAGTTAGAGACCACGAGATGGCGGCACTAACTTGCCGCCTTCTTCACTGCGTACCGATGAATCAGTGATAGCCCTGGGCCAGCTATCTCTCTGATTGGCTACCGGTGGAGATTGAACTGCCCACTCGGTCTCCAAAAGTCAGATAGGGTAAACGGCCCCGCCTACTCCCTGTACGGGAACAACATAGGCTTTAGCCGATTTTTTTTGGATTAAATAAAAGTGGTGAGTAAATTTCACGGCCCACTATCATAACAGTGTAAACGCGATTCGAGTTTCATGTTTTAGAAATCTAAAACATGACCTCAGAACCTCTTGCTGCTTCTTCGTTTAGAAATAGGAATATGGCCGTTTCTCATCAAGTCTCTAATTTTTGCTAGAAACTTTTGACTGTTATACTACACACTCTAACTGTTTTTAGGTATTGTACTATGATAACCATTTATATATCTTGCATGACAAAGTGTCCTTTCAGTGAACTAAATGAACAAGGCCCCAATCCTGAATGATCAAGTTTTATTGTTCTAAACTTGAGCCAATAAGCAGAAGTGGAGGCAGGATTAGTGAATTGTACCGCGACATGTCATGAAGGTGGCACTCGGTAAACAGAATAGTGAGGTTTCTTTGTCATTCTCATAACGTCCTCAAAGGAAAGCGCGGATCATGTATTTTTCCTGGTCAGTCAGGCATTCCTTTCAATAAAATCTACGCTTTCAATACTTTCAATAATAAAATAATAATGAAGTTGCCTTGTGTTTATTTTTCCATCACCCATTGTCATCGTAGTCTTCTAAACATTCCTCACCCGAGTGAGCCTTATCTGGTTCAAGACAGCTGCTTTTGGTATCCAGTGATGGAGCTAGAGATACTGTTTAGTATTGCACCCTAATTTCTTTCTATCATATAAGAATTGTATACGATGTTTGGTATGTCACGCTCAGCTGTTCTGCATATACGCACGCACGCACGCACGCACGCACGCACGCACGCGCGCACGCACGCCACACACACACACACACACACACACACACACACACACACACACACACACACACACACACACACACACACACACACACACACACACACACACACACACACACACACACACACACACACACACACACACACACACACACACAAGCCATTAATAGCCTTCTTCAATTAATTTTGCTTTGCAATGAGTTCATAACCTTTTTTATAATAAGCGCTCAACTTGAAAGTTTCTGATGAGTCATTTAGTAGTCACTCTCATCAAAAGTAACATTTGATGAGGTTGAACTCCTTTAAATAGAGAAAGGTAGAAACGGGGAGATACTTTGTATGTTTTCTTTTATTCTTCTTATTTGCATTATTTGTATTTCTTCATATGGTGGGGATGAAGAAATATTTTCCATGTTTCAACTGTAGAAGAATAACGGACAAGAATTATGCACTTTTCGCGTGTTATCTATTTTCGCCTCTTGCGATATCAACCTATTAACTCAATAACTCATTGCTATTCGCTTTCGACTTTATTTCGAAATTCAGTTGCTTTCATCCTATCATTAACAGTATCACAATGAAATGATTTTAAAACACCTTTAAAGAGAACCGCTATTATATTCCTATTGCATCACAAAATACGAGAAAACTATCATTTTTTCCCCGAAATCACCATAAATCTTTCATGGTACTGAATCCAATATGCATTCTTTTATTGTACTATCCGGTTTCATGCTAGAGACATATTTCTTAATGCAAAAGTGACATCGAAGACGCAGCTAGTTTTTGCTAGCATTGAATGAACAGGAATCAATATCCAAGGCCAGTGCATGTAGCCACGAATATAGACATTTATTGACATATCCCAAGAGTTTGTGCGCTAACGGTGAAATTAGCAGTTGCTCTTTGATTCTGGCAACAATGGTCACATGATCAAAAGATTATCAATTGTCAGCACACCATAATTAATCCTTTAGTTGGGAAGGGAATCACTCTCAGAAGAAAAAGAACTGCAACACAACTAGAACCTTTTCAAGATCATTTTAGTTAATTAGTGTTATGTGCGAAATAGTTACCGAGTATTCTTATAGATGGCATTTAAGAATGCAAATATTTAATGACAAAAAACAACAAAAACATGGTAAACAGCTGCTTTTGTGGTATTTAGCTTGGTTTGAATGTGCTCACTGTTCTCGATTTGACTACATTTGTAAAATAATTGTGGTTATCGGGCACTGATTTTAATTTGTTCCGTTTAATATTATCCAGAATGACTAGAGTTATGGAATTGAAACTTGGAGACGCTAACCTATTCGAATATTCTGGTGTTTTTCGCTATTTTTCGATAAACTTGAAAATATTTCCATATATATATATATATATATATATATATATATATATATATATATATATATATATATATACATTTCCCTGCATTCATCAGTGAAATGATGCTCGTGTTGTGGTAAGTAATAGACCGTTCACACCCAAATAGCTTACATTTAAAGTTAGATTACGTTCTCTACCAACAAATTCCTTCATAATGAGCTCATTGACGATCCTCACTGATGACTGTTGAACTGTCGAAATCGTTATCCAAATTGTCCTCTAGACGGCTTCTGGACTGAAAAAAAAGTGGTTTCTGTTATTGTACAGTGGTGGTTTTGTAGTGTCAATTTAATTGATCTGTTTTCAAATAGAAATGACTATTGAGCTACGTTTATGATTCTCACCGAGAATCATCCTCGTTGAGGATAATTCTCGGTTAGAAGGATAACAGTGACAGAGAAGTGAATGAAGTTATGATTACGCAGATATTTCCTTGTTTTTCAAGTAACAAATCTTAACTGGCATAGAAATATTATATCGCCTAAATGGGCAATGACATGACGGGAGTAAATGCAGTAAAGAAATGACATCTGCCATATCCTGTGCACAATGACGTACAGACAAGCCAGATTTCTGCCTGTGAAGATTATTTAATGTGTTTAGTTTTTTCCCTCAATTAATATTACTCTTTGCAGTGATATTTAAAATATACTATAAAATTATGATGTGAATTTAAATAAAAAATGGACAACCCTTAAAAGTTATTTTTAAATAGATAAAAACGAATCTCCGAGTATCTAGCGTTAAATTTCACTCTTGGATAATTACGTTTGTTTGCAATTTGTTTCCTTTTATTAAGTTTTCGAAAAACCCGAGTTTCCGAGTGAAAAAACCCCCTACCTCCGTATGAGAGACCAGCTAACTCACTCTTAGTCGAAAGAGACCAGATAAAGGTTCCTTACGTCTTGGACTGGAATTGAACCCAGGTCTTTTCGACTGAGCTTCGAAGGCTCCAATTTGTTTATAGTATGCCTTAAATTATATTGTAGAAATTTTCTCTTATTTTTACGAGTTTTATCTAAATACAACACTATCAAACTTGTTAGTTAGAAGTTTTCAAAACAAAACAGTAACTAGAAAGTTCATTAATAATCTTAACATAATTATAACATAAATTGAAAGCCGTTTGGCTTTCAATTTATGTTATAATATACAAACACGCCTTTATGGCATTCGTATAGTAAAGGTATGTAAGTTCTTTTCACTTAAACCTTGGTATCTTCCAGGTCTACTTACTCACTGATGAGACCTCAAAAAAGGTTGAAACCGGTCTGGGTAGTGACCTCTCCTGATAATGTAATTACAGTATTACATCCCCTAGGGGGCTGTGTTTTTACATTATGAGAAAATATCAAGGACAGTGAGGGAGCTTGCTCCACCTTTGCTTCGAGTTGCCTTGGTGTTGTACTACCAAGTGGTCATTTACACTTGGATTCGCCGATAGTTTTTCGGTATATATGAAACTCATAGATTCGAAGATTCCGATCTTAGAGTTTTGCTTACTGGCAGTTGAACAAAAAGGGATTTGTATCCCCTTAATTATTATTAAGGATGCCAGAAAAATAGCCGTTTGGCTTTCAATTTAGAAAGTTTATTATTTAAGTCCGAAAATGCAAAAATTTTAAGTGATTTCCATTTAAAGCAGATACTTGAAATTTAATTCTAATTAAGGATGGCATTGATATACAATATTGAGTTAACTAATTTAACTGTTAATAAGAAAGTGTTACATTGAACAGAGCAGTAAACTGAACTTATGTCGGCATTTCCTTGACAGTGGAGTACCTAGACTTACCAACTACTGCAGCTGAAGGTGTGTGAGACAGTTTCTTTTTCTAGAAACTCCAGGATGACTAACTTTTTTTTTCTTTTCGACGATTTTTTAATTGTTCGCCTGGTTGGCCGTCAGTGCTTTTCTTAGATTGCCCACTCTTCAGCATAGAAGCTGTAAACTTAGCCCAGAGACATACAGCAAATTAATTAAATTCACAAAAAAAAGTTTTGTTTTTATGAACTTACAAAGAAAAGCGTCATAGAATTGTCTACAGTTAAACAACATTTACTGCTTGAGAAAAAAAAGAAAGAAAGCTCAAAACATTTTGAAGCATCTTAAAGAATTTTTGGAAGTAAAAATGTTTACTTACAAGTGGAATTTGAAAACCGTTGTGAAGTGGTTCTGGAAACTTTGACACCGCAGTGTAATATTGTCTGTTTTTTTCACAGCTGTCGTTCAAAAGTAGGAGGAGATTTATAATATAATGGATTTAAAATTAGAAACCGACAAATCAAACATTAAAAATTAAATTATAAATTAAAGTTAGCCTTGACGAAGAGAAAACAGGCATGTGTTAAATCATTTGAACACAATATGAACACACGCATCTACAGACACAACGGGAGGCATAGGGCTAACCCACTTATCCTCGATACGGTAGCGGTTAAATGTAGAAAAATCCTCGACACCTCAAGGTAAAAGAGGAGGGAAGGAATAAGAAGAAAATAATAAGAAGACTTAACTAATGCTTATCATTTATACTCCAATAAAATGATGATCTCTTACTACCATTTTGTCTGCCTTGAGCAAAGAGTTTCATCCATTCAAAAACATCCCTGGGCATCACGTGTTCTCCAGTAAAATTTTAACTTTTTCTGATTCTTTGTTACCGTCTCCTTTATATATCTGTAACTCTGGAGGTATTTTTCTATCAATGCCATCATAAGATTCTAACCATATCCGTCTCATTTTAGTCAAATATTCTTATACTATTGTATACGTCTTGTACAATGATTGAGGATCAAGTGGTGCAAACAAATTTTATTTATATATTTATTTATTTTCATATACAAAAGGAGCTGACATTGATGTAAAAATTTCAAACTTCCTAAAGGTAACAAGGATGATTGATATTTTCAAACCTAACCAAGTTCAAATGCATACAAGAATAAGCGTTCATAAAGTTTTTGCAAGATTTTCTCTACTGTGAGGAATTTCATTTCTACAGTCTCTATTCTTTTTTGTTCTGTAGTTTCAGTGCAGAAATAAAAAAGAATAGAAATTGGAGAAATTAAATGACCACGAACAGTAGGCTATACTCTCTGAAAAAAAAGTACAGAAATACGTAAAGAACTAAAAATAGACTCAATATTTTACAAAATATGCGAATACCAAAAGAAGTGGATCGAACATATTGAAAGAATAGACAATTCAAGACTACCCAAAATGATACTCCGATACGACCCCGACGATAAAAGAAAACATGCAACGAGATCAGAAGCATTTGAACTGCAGGACCCCCAATTTTCATCGATATTATTATTACATCACACCTCCAGGGAGTCTAAAGACTCATCGACGGATGGCTCTACAACTCTCCGCCACAATCCCACTACAACTACATTTCCACTACTACTACTTTCAGAGACAATCAAAAACATCCATGCCCACGTCGAGATTCGAACCCGCAGCCTTCTGGCGGAGAGCGAATACGCTAACCACTCGGCCAACAGACTGGCTTATTTATTTATATTTGCTAGTAAAATTTAATTTTATCGTCAACAATCCTATACAATTCTCTTATTTTGTATAAAAAATAATAAAAATCCATCTTGTAGCACTTACGAGAGCGAAGGACGCTGGAGCACTGTGTTTACCACAGTGCCATATCGCCAGTATTTGCTACGCGCGCAAACATATGCACGTCATAGTGAGATACGAGCTATTAGCGTAATGCGGCACTGTCCGTCGCGCAGTTCCATTGCAGTTTGCGCCAGTAGTAGAGTGTTCGTAGTGCTTATCGTGTTTACTCCGTCTCTTTAAATATTTGGACATTACAATTAAAGGATTTAATTGTAATGTCCAAAAATTGTAAATCCATTCCTTTAATGACAATTAAAGAATGGATTTTATTTTAAGTAATTTTGAACTATACTAAACTGTTTAGTTTTATCGATAATAAACAATATTTTTTCATGTTTATTTTTTTTTTAATTTTTACCATAATTTTGATATTTTATCCAAACAGGTATACACAGTACTTACAGTGTGTATGTATATTTCGAAAGTTGCAGCACCCCCAAGATTTCAAGCCACGAGCCGACACTGCTTTTCTCACTATGAAATTCCAGCTACAGAGAAGTACAGTGTAGTTCAGTTTAGAAACGGTAGTCATAAATGATACTATGCAGTATTTTGACAACCGTATCATTGTTTTATATAAATCAATCACAATCACAGACTTTACACATTGGGGGTTCTAGACTAATGGTGCTATTATTTTTTCTTAATCCTCATGTAATTAGATTGGGTATCAAGTAGTTTCTATTACTGTTTTGTAGTTTCGATCAAAAATATATGTAGGTGAGAATTTTTTCTTGTTAACTCTGAGATGTTCGGTCCCCCCATTTTTTTTTTTTTTAATTTGCTTTTGTTCATTATCATTTAGTTTGGAACTCTACTCGTGCAGAGTTCCAAAATTTTCGATATATTTGATTTTCTTATGATATGTGTGGCAACACTGAGTAGATAACGGCGTCTGTAGTGCGTTCTTATCAACATCATATCATATAAAATTTGACTGCATGCTGCCATGAAGTTGTTTATCTGTATTTTGTGTTCACCTTGATATAAATGATCAAAATACCAAGGATTCATTATTTCTTCTAGTTAGGTTAAGTTGTCTTAATTGTTTTTTTTTTTTTTGTATTTTTATTTATTGGACTCCTACCCACGAAACATTTTTATAAACTTATAGTACATTGGTACCGTGAGCTAATTTTTTATATTTTTTAATTAATCTTATATATTTTAAGTATTTTTTTAAATTATATATATATTTGCATAATCTGGAAAATCTGCTCTAGCAACCAAACATCAATTTGTTTCAAGTCACCTCAGGTCTTCACTAAGCGGGACAATGGTCTCAAGCTCGGCTTGAGACCATCTAAAAAGTTTAAAAAAGTACAGCCGCATCAAAGGAGTTCAGTATATTATGCGAATACTATGATTTGCGGTGTTCTCCTGTTTTTCTGAGTGAACAGCTCTGCCACCTCCGTATGAGGTCGACTAACTGACCTTCACTTGAAACGTCCACGTGTAGAGCATGGCTAGAAGAGATCCTTTCAACTGAAGGAATATTTTGCGTCATTCTCTCGACTGCACTGTGAAGATGTTCTGGGAATGTTCGAATTCCATAGGAGTTTGCAAGCCTAAAGGAGGGGAGTGAATTTATGTTATTTTTTTTTTTCATTTACAATATGTTTTACTGTCTCCTAGTTGTTAATTACCAAGAACGTTTAATAAACAACTCACTAACATGTAATTGTCTGAAAATACTAATGGCGGGCGGTAAATGTAGCTGTGGTTCGTTGTAGTTGGTGGAGACAGAGTTGTAGAGTAAGTATCCTCCCTCGATGAGTCCTTGGACTCCCTGGAGGTATTACGTACTAATAATAATACTATTTTAAAATAAAATCTATAGAAAAGTCTTGGGATTTGTAAGAAATAACACAATAGGAGGATGGAGAAGAAAACTGACTTCCCACTACTAAGTGATGTAATTACAACTTGCAAAGTGAGTTGGATGGTTTCGTAATGTGGAAAAATGGTTCAAGAAGTATTCATGAAAAGAGATAGCGATTCATGATGGCGACCTAGAAGAAGAAGAAGTCCACAATGTCGGGAGGATAACACCGAAAAGATTTGTTTGAGATGGGAATCCTGGATTGATCTGGAAGACCTTAGGGAAAAAAGAGTGGAAGAAGATGATTGCAGCAGAGAACCTTACCGATTCCATATAGAAAGCCTTAAGAAGAAGAGACCAAATAATTTCAGAAATTTGAATTAAAAAGTTTCTAATTTTGATCCTGACGTCAGGTTTGAATTTCATCTTACATTTAGATGTTTAGATCTGGATATTTCTCCTCGTGGTTATTGGTCAAAAGATCCACCGTAATGCGTCAGAAGTCACAGTCTCGTCGATTTTGCCCTTTGGTTGAAAAGACAGGCGTGCAAGGACTTCCTCTAGGAAGTGAGGGACCCTTATAAGGACTTTTAATATCCCGACTCATCCGATGGTTGAAGGTGGTTTTGTTTTCGGGATCGACTGGTTTTCGACCCGCAAAAGAGATAACTAGACGAAGAACATTCAGTTCACAGTAATCACTCTCTCTCTCTCTCTCTCATAGCAGTTCAGTTTCTTCTATTTGTATTTTTCCCAGTTGAATGCATTATATTCTCCATATAATAATTGATGAATGATTCATTAATATTACCTTGTGACCACATGAGTAACTAGAATTCAGTTGGTTTATTCCTCTCTAATGTAGCCTGTACTATTTTAACAGAAAATGTGTGGGATAGATTAAATGTCAAGAAGCAAGAATGATCTAGTTCACAATGAATTTCGCAACTGCATGTTCCTAAATTCATTTCTAAAATCTAGCGTAAGTAGTGTAAGTTGCAGTTTTTTTGGAAAAGTGATGAAAAAAGGATATTACAAAAGAACAAGAAGGGATGATGAAAAGAAGTGAAGGAAGCTAGTTTAGAGGAGGATTTAGAGGAGGATAGGATAACCAAAAATATTGATTAATACAGAAAATAAATCTTTGCTTTCTATACAGATCTCCATCAGGTGTTGTTCTGCTGCGAAGTGTTGTAGAAGCAGAATATGTACACATCAAATTTCCTTACTGATTGGCGAATTGTTAGCATTTTCACCCTCCACCTAACCAGTTGTGGGTTCGAATTCCAATGTGGTATTATTATATGTGAATGTCTTCAAGTGGCAGATGATTTTTATCACCAGGCGTCCATCGAACTCCGTCTTGCTTATTGAAGGTCTGAAAGGACTTTAAAAAGTTTGCGTTCAAGTAGGGTTTCCGCTCAAAAACAGAATAATGCAGTAAGTTAACAATCTTTTTTTCTTTTTTTTGAGTGGAATTGTTACAAACTACAAACGAAAAAAAAAACATTTAAAAGTTACGATACTGTTCTAGCATCTCTTACGTTATCTATAGAAATGAATTTGTAAATTTATGATGATTGATCCTAAATGTAGTTCACTTAAATTAATAATTTGAATCACATGAGCTTCATCTGCGTAAAGAAGTCTATTGAAATTTTTATTCTCTTCGCTAATTAATTATTGTTCCAAGAGAAGCAGTCTATCACCTTTAGGGTATAGAATGCTAATCTATCTATCTATAGACTAACATTCATATCTATAGATACGTGCTAATTTTCCAAGCTGTATTTTTTATGTGAACGTCATTCATGAGAGGTTGTAAACCTATCGAACATTAGTACCGTGGGTGAGCACAATACCATAGGTGTATAATAAATTCAGGGTCGTATAACTAGAATGAAAAAAAAAAGGAAGGAAATAAATGGCATTCTGTGGGGATTAGGTTTCAATAACATATTTTGATTGCAATTGGAAGGAATCTGACAGGGAAGAATCTCTGATTTTCATACAAATTGTTATGATTTAAGATTTACGAGGTGTTATTTTTTTAATCACTAATGTAGTAATTTGAAGAAAAATTAAATATTTGGATATCTAGTTTGGCGATGTTGCCGGATTGATTTGACCTTTTCAAGACTACAGTTCAATTGATTGAAAAATTATATATTTAAAAGCATTAGCTCCAATTTACAAAGAAGGCCCAGAAATTTATTTTTTTGCTGAGTATTGTTATGTCATTTTAAAGATAACTCTAGCTCTAATATAGTTTAAATATGCACGTAAGAATAGTAAAAACACCATTTATTTATTGATACCGTAAGCAGTGCAATGCGGAGTTCACTTTCTCCTCCCCAGCCTATTAATTTAGAACATCTTGAAGCTTTTGCCATTTGGCCTCGTTCTGAATTTATTTATTATTTATGATTTTTTTGGCTCCAGCACACACAAGCGTCCGCGAAGCCTGTAACAAATGAAAGCCATGTGTGAGCAGAAGTAAGAGAAAAATAATACTCTAACACACTCTCCCCCCGAAAAAAAAACAGAGTTTAGTAAGGGCTTCTTTAGCCCTGACTTTTTTTTTTTTAATTTTTTTAATTCGATGGCAGACGAACTACAACCTTCAGCAATCACTGTTGGGGAGCTCAAACTATTAATGAATAAAGGCTTTCAGGAGAGATATTACGACAGACAAGTGCCTCCATCTGGTGGTCCTGATAGGTATTTATTATGGCTGAACTAATTTGAGTTTTACGGTCGATTGAACTGCATTATTAAAAATCGTAAAGGAAAAAAAAATGACTAACTCGGAGACCGGACGAAGCAAGGCATAGAAAAAGTTAAATTTCCATTGATTTTGGGGCTACGGTTAGATATCTAAAAAAGCTCTGATAAACACTTAGAACATAAATGATATTAATGCAAGTGATATAACCACAAGAAAGAACATATCTTAAAACCCTTTAATCTCTATGTCTCATCAAATTGTAATAATTTGTTCTTTTTCTGTTAGGATATATGCGAAGAATTGCTTTAACATAATTTTTGTTCTAGCTGTTTATCAGAACTTTCATACTCCCACCCTCCCCGTATAGGTTGGCTTGTGTATATTCACAATTTATGATTGTGAATTTTACATACAAAATTCATTTTTTACACAAACACATAATAACAAATAACAAATGTTCAACATTGCTAAATTAGACAATCATTATACATAAAGTTCAGTTAACTTATCTTGTTATAGCATCTGTCGAATTCGAAGTTACATTTATTTTTCTATAACAGTAACTGAATACCTTTCCACATATTTTCATCTTTAACAATAAAAACTGAGCGTTGTGTTTATTCTAACTCTCTTGTTTATTATATTTTTATTATGCCCCAAACACAGCTCAGTTCAGCCACGAGTAAGGAAATGGTGTTGTCTGTGTATCTGTCTAACCAGTGTACATATACACCAGAACTTTTTTTTTATGTGTATGTATGTACGCTCTCGCTATGTACTATAGGTTGCAATTTTCAAGCCACTTCAGGCCATCATAATACAATCCCCCCTCCATGCACTTAGCGAATCTTCTGTGAATACCTTCGATTCTCTGGACAGCCATGAAATTTCTGGGTGAGTCAAGTACAGGGCCATAATCCGATATTGTCCTGACCAAATACTTGTAAAGCGGTATCATCATTTTGTTTCTCACTAATGTGATTAAGAATATTATTCCCAAAATTAAATTCCATGTCTTAAAATAACCAAATCATTTTATTCATCGTCTCTTTACAAAGCATGCCAATTCAACTTATGTTCTAATACGTCCTTCTTACCAGATTGCACACGTGCATTTGTTTCCATTAAATTACAAACTCTTTCTTTATCCTTCTCTGATATTTTAAGATCCTCCTGTGAAAAACTGAGGTCATCCAGACAGTTAATTACTTTGTCCAACTTCACAGAAAATTCCCTTCTACTTCCTGTCGTTTATATGTCAATCAGTTCTCTGTGCATTTTAGTAGGTAATTCATAATTACTTAAGTGGCACATTTTAAAACAGGTTCTGATGCTGAACACTACAAAATACAAATAAATCAATCTCATCTTCCCTATTACTGTGGTCTATTTCGGAAAGATCTGTTCATATAAAAAATAACTCACAACCGTTCTTCCCTTAATGCAGTGTTTCTCAACGTTTTTTGAATCATGCCCCACCTGAACGTCTCAAAGATTTTGATGCCCCCCCCCCTCTAGCATAATAGTCAGCCAAGTTCTGAAAAAGTATAATATAAATATGTACATGTACATTTTCTAATTGTCCCCCCCCCGCCAAAAATATTCAAATTGCCTCCCTCTGGGGCGTACGCCCCACTCTGAGAAACACTGCCTTAATGGAAAAAAAACCAAATCATGCTGAACAAGCTGGACTCTGCTGAACACGTGAATCCTATCAAGGATATCCAAAATAGTAATAATTAATTTTTCCATTACTTTGTCTTTAACAAGAATACCTGACCTATAATTCTCTATTTTGTGCAGTATTCAACCATTATGAATTGGAAGAACCTTTGCATATTTCCAACCAGAAAGACCTATCCCCAATTTCAGTGATTCATTGAAGACATCAAAGTAGATTAACTAACCTCGATGACATCTTTTTACCAGTGAAGGAGATATGTCATTCCTACCTCATATCTTATCTTTTGCCACATAGCCCTAGCTGAATCATTGAGTTGATTAACCTTAGTATTTCTAGGTAACAGCGACTGAGTTTTGCTTTGCAGTTTTCAACTAACACTTGAAACATTTTTGTTTATATTCGTCACAATTAATAGTTGATTTAGCAGATCGATATTCTTATTCTTTCCGTAATTTTTCTTACACCATATATTTTGTAAACTTTCATTATTCAGTAATTGTCCTAGTCAAGATTTATTATGAAAATTAATTCTCAGAATGAACTTATACATTAAATTATGCAAGCATTTCTTCGTTCTTGCCTAATTCACGTTAGCATCGCTTCCATCAACGTTGCTTGATGGAAGTGATGCTAACATGAATTAGGTAAGGGCCTTGATAACGTCTTAATTCTTTTATCATCCTCTCAGAATTAGCTATCTTGACATTCCACCTCTGATAATTTCTAATTGTGATTTTTCTTAGTCCCTTTTCCAAGGCGAACATTCACCCCCACCTCGTATTGGTGAATTAAATAGAAAACAAGACCTTTGTTAAGAAGTCGATAACGAAAACTCCCTTTGGTAGGAAAAATCGTGGAACGCTAGGAAGATAAACAATTAGCTGGTCTGATAAAGAAATGTTCAGGTTTTTCTTTACCCCCCCCCACAAAATGACAAATCAGCCAGAGAACAATAACTGACTATAAAGATAATATTAACTTCCCTGTCATACCAAAATTAGGTTTATAATAAGCCAAGTTACGTAGCCGTAACAGGCCATGGGACCTAATACAATAAATTAAAGCATTCATTGGAAAAATATTAAAATATTTTCATTTGATTTAGCTGTTTCAGTCAACTGATTTCATTGCAAAAAATGTTGATTTTTCATCTAACCAGTCTTATGAAGAAATATATCTACAAACATAAAATATTTAATGGACAGGGAAAGCTATGGAAAACCACCTTGTTCTATAATTATTCCCAATCACGTAGCATAGCTACCTCACGAGGTTGGTTGAGAAGATCTACTACTTCATATCCGCTCTTCATTTTTAGACACGTTCCTTAATAATTGCGAGATTGCAAACCATTTAACATGCAAGATTCACGAAGGGATTGAACGCATGCTTAGAATAAATTAGTATCAAGGGATTTAGCTGAAATTTAATAAAGAACCATTTGAACAAACAATTCAAAGCGATATAGGAATTTTAAGTAGTACTATGAGTTAAGTATTCTAGTACTTAAAGATACATTCTATAATTTTTTAGTGCAAGCTACACTGTTTGGAAAGAAATCAGCGGACACGAAAATGTGAGGAACAAATAGGCATTGCATCCGCCTTACTAAGATGCAGGATCTCCTTTCGCTGCGATGACTGTAGCAATTCTATGGGGCATACTTTCCACAAGCGTATGATACCGATCAATGCGAATTTTGGATCATTCTTCCTGTAGGCATGCAATGACGTCCTGAACTGTTGTGGGGAGGACGTACCTTGACTTCCCCCGACATTCCCGTTCATCCCACTGATGTTCAATAGGGTTCAATATTCAATGTGTCAGCTAACAAAGGGTTTTTTTTTACATATTATTCTTCGTAGCACTTTACGGTCAGGTATATGGTGAGTGTGGTGAGCCGTTCACTGCGGGTTGCACTTGGTTGACTCCCTGTGCTTCCATCTCAGTATGGTATCACTGATTGTTGACCTGGGATGGATCAGTTTGTCAACAGTTTGCCAAACAGATAGGCCTGCAACATGGCATCCAATGGCAACGCCCCCTTTTAAACTCCGTCAGTTCCCTTCTCGCAACGGGACTGATTTGGAAGCATCATATTCCTCCAATTACATGGTACGATGCAGTGCATACTTGCTTAGAGGAACTTCGTGTAATAAGAGAGAGAGAGAGAGAGAGAGAGAGTTGAGTACACGATTTGAGAATACACACTACGCATCGCATACAACCCATGACTGAGCATCTGCAGCGATCGCCAATACATGATACCCGTGATCTCCTCTGGCCCAGCTCGGGCAGACGAAGTAGCTCTCGGTCCGCCCGAGCACTACTTCGTTCGCCTTGTGTTCACAGCGGCCGTGATTCCCGAGAGCTATAGGGTATTCCTACCTTATCTGACCGCTAACTCATAAGCAGTATAGAAACAGAAGACACGACACAACATAAATAACAAATGAATTTTAATTAGGAAAATATTTTTGGAAAATTTTCTAGTGTTTCTTTTTCCTTTTTCTTTGGGGCGTTTACAACATTTTCGTGAGGGTTTCACATAAAAAAATTAAAAATTTCTGAAGTGTCACTTCCTATTATACTTCAGATATTTATTAAACGTGACATAAGAAACTTCTTTAATACTGCTAAAATAACCAAGTTTCTACTTATTTAGGAGAATAAAAATTCTTCGGCAGCTTATTCATTAAGTTTTTCCAAACATCTGTTGCTGCTTTCTGTATAGGATTTCTTCACCTGAAGTACAACAGTTAAGCAGCCAATTTCGTTCTTACTCGTCTGAATTCTCTGTTTGTTTTGAAAGTTTTGAGATTTTCCCGATGCACTTGAAGAAATAACGCGCCTTGTGAACGTCATGAATGCGATCTGTGACCGTTCTTATCAGATCTCGTTGCACAAAACCGATCGCCTTCGTAGTCGTCCCTATTAGATTCCGATATGACGAATATTCTTAAATGACAAATTTTTCTTCGAGCGTTTTTTTTTTTTTTTTTATTCTTTCGTTCAATTACTTTTTCTTTCGTCGAGGACTTCAGAAGTAGTGCGAATGTTGTTTAGGTCACGTAGGATCACTGTTTACTTTATAGCCTCGAACCGACTTTGTTGAATGAAATCAAGCATATTTTCCTATATTATGCGAGACTGCATTTAAAACCAAGCTTTATGAAAGAAATAAGGGAAAAATAGCTTACTTTTTACCATGTTTCTTCGTGCGTCAATACATAAAAATTCGAATGAGTTTCGGTACAAAATGCGAAGTAATAATTCGACTTATCCTGATTATTACTATCACCTGTTTACATTCGCGATGAAGTAAACATAAAAATGAAACTTATTTCACAAAGCCAATAAAAACATGTTCTGTTTAGACATTCAATTTTACTGGTAAAATCATTCATACAGTATGGTGGTTTAGCGAAAATATTCCAAACTCACGGTTACTTTTGTTCCAATTATTGTTACAAAAGAAACATTATTCTAAGTTTTAATCAGAATTCGACATCGGTCTCTTCATTTCTTCGTCGTATTGATGAAGGAATTAATGTCGAAATTTGAAGACGATATTCAAGTAGGCAAAGTAGTTAAATGATGAGTCATAACAACTGCTTCAAGCAGTTTTAAATGGAATATTAAGCACCTCCTTAACGCAGTTGGAAGAACGACCGTACATCGCGTTCTTCCCTTGCTAAAGACCTGAGTTCGATTAAAGGTGAGTTAGCCGATCTCATACGGAGGTAGCAGGGTTGTTCACAAGGAAACTGAGGTTTTTCATCCCGCATACAGGCAAATCAGTCAGGAGAACACACGCACTTTACAGACAAAAATACTATTGGTGGTGATCGGTGAATTGTGCGTAGCGGAATAATACACTCCCGCTATGAGTCCTTGGAGGTGTCGCGTAATAATTATATTTCATTGTTCTAAGGAATTATACTTAAGATTTAACAGTTCTTCAGTTCTTCATCCAGGCATCTACAGATTCAAAGATTGCCTAATATTTGGGTAAGGATAAAAGCAAAGTACCAAAAGATAAAAGGACCTATGAACGGCATAAATCTACAGAATTAATACTTACTCTTAGGGGATGCCGCAGAGAAGTGTTGTGATGGCTAACATAAATTTTCTGTAGGGTAGTAAAGCAGAATGAACTACAAATGGATATTTTCCTTGTAGGCACAAACATACATTTAGTTTCATGTATAAACGTTGGTTTGGTTAACATTTAGGAATGATCCAGTTTCGAACCCGGTCTACAACGAGTCGGATATTTTCAACCAGGTGAGTTAACCGGTTTGATGCGGAATTGGAGGTTTTTCCTCCCAGAAACTCGAGTTTTTTCCCTGAAAACAGCCAAACGTGAACACACACAGATCTACAAGCATAAATACTTTCATGCAGCAGAGGCGTGGCATGCTGGCTGTATTAATTCGCCATAACCCTCTAAAAATGGGACTCCACCTTCTAAGGGACGGATGGGTTAAAGAAGAAGAAAAAGACATGCTTTAAAGCTTTTATCTAAGAAAACACAATTAATATGTTAGAAGAGAAAAAGCCCGTAGAAAGGGGTAGTGAACAGTTCAGTAAGAGGTGATCAGAATTTATAAAACTGTTATGCGGATGTTTAAATTGAATTCTACAATTCTGCAGAATTTTTATCCAGAAACCACCATAGATACGAATTTAAACTAATGAAGGGTAATTATTAGAAGACTTTAGAAATTAAATTTTTAATTAAAAGCATTATATGATTATCAGAATATATTTATGTATGACGTGGTGGGATTGGATACTTAAAATTTTTGAAGAAGAATATGAATATTAAAACGTATACAGCACAGTTGTGTTACAGACTCATTGTTTAGTGCTATAGCTTGAACAGTCAGAAACAGAACTGGAAAATGGTGCCTAGCGAGATAAACACCGCCTCTTGGAACAACCTTAAATGCAAGAAAATTCTGTTTGAGATTGTTCAAGTCGCTGTTCGCTCTGGTTTTCTGAAGAAAACAAAAAGCGAAGTTTATTTAACTAGGCAACCCCACCAAAGGACATGTTGATTACGTTGTATGATCAGATTGTCTGTGATGCTCAAGCAAATATATATTTTTAATTTTTTGCTTATTTTATGGCAAGAATATTTGGAGCACATTAATTTAACTGACAACTTTTTTACATATTATAATAATGTTACGACTGAATTAGGCAAAGCAATGGGCATTCCATGATACTTTAGGACTTTGTTAAGGATTTCAACAAGATACAGCATGGAAAGCTGTTACCTAAGTTGGAGGATATGGGATTTGATTTAAAAAAAACAAAAAACTCATAGTCTTTAAGCAATACAAATGAAGCGAAAGATGTCTGGCATGTTTTTTTTATCATACTTATCACTCTAACTCAAATATGCATTTCGCAGCAAGTATTGATTTCTATATCACATCGCTTCTGCCTTTTAAATTCAAATGACGGATTCGTATTATTTATTGAGCAGATCTTGATTTATAATAGTTGAACCTAAAGTTGTTTTTGGTTTATGGTTTTGACATGCTTTTGTTTTGCGTAATTGTGTCTCCACTCAATGGTCCTATTGAAACCAAACTCGACGTTGCATATTTCAGAAGAAATTCCATCTAGCCAAAATAGAAGCATTGCTATCTTTTCTCATTTTTTCCCCTCCAAATTTTGCCCATAAAATTGCTCAGTTGAGACGAAAACTGAACGAAGTGTACTCAGCGGACATTAATTTCTGGAAACGTTTTTTTTTTTTGGAAAATTTCGCACCTGCAAATGACTCAAATGGTCCAAAGAACCAAAACTGAGATAGCTCCTTAGATATCGTTAAGGGTTCCATGTACCAAATCTAAATATAATCCGAACTGCCAGAGTCTAGGAATAATGTGCGTACAGACAAAGCGAATCACATAACTGCTAATTTCACTTTTTTTTTTTTTTTTGCGAAATAGAAAGAAAGTATTAAAACGTAAAGGTGAAAAATACTCAATTCTTCCGAAAAAAATGATAGAAACAATTTTATTATCGCCTGCTATTACAAAGTTTTAAAAATTATAACGATAGGGAAGGATCTAAAATACATTAAATAACAGATTTTCCTCTGAAGGTTATAACTTTATTGTAACAAATTAGCACAATTGTAGTTACAAATCCCTCATTTTTCTCCTTTTTTGAAAGAACACTTATCATTCTTAGTATATCTAGAATAAAGGGAGAAAATCTTTCTGAAAACCTAAGGCTTTTCATTGAAATTTTAAAATGATTATCTGTAGTTCTTTTCACCACCTCACCTTCAACGTTTTATTCATTCTCTGACTAAATACTTCCAATCCATCTCACACATCAAGAGGACTATTTCTACTTTACTTGAGACGGGTGGATAACAGTAGTGTTATTGAATACATGTTCCGATAAAATGGAAAGGATGTGTACACAGCATATATATGGAATTGTAACAATATTGCTTAGGGTTTGCTGTTCCTACATGTGTGGTTAACGTATGGATGCAGTACGCGTTTGGTATAGATGACAGATACACAACGCTGTAAACTGTTTGGGTTCTCAAGTCGATCAGTAGCCAGTAAAGTGAGTTTAAAAGGAAGAAAGTCTAAGATCTTAATGTCCAAAATGACGACGAAAACGTCGTAAATGTGATAGCAGAGACTACAGATACATGCAGCATATGTCAGCACTGATAGGGGGTGGGTGAGGAGCGTATCCTTGTGCTTCCTTTGGGCTGTTTGTTGACTAAACTTTGAAGGTTTGCTATTTGTTTTTGTCGAAGAAGAAGAAGCTGTTAAGAGTGAGTGAGACGGTAGGGAAGGCAGAACAGGAAGGAAAGGAACAGTCACTCATCAGATCGCGAGACTTAAGTGCCGACATACATCAAATAAAGTAGTCCGTAGCGCCCATAATGGGGACTTCAGGGACATAAAATGTGGATCTGTAGACACGGCAGTTTTATTCGTCTGCGTTCACTCGTATATCCCTGACTGTATATTACCAAGGAGCATAAGTCAATCGGTTCAATTTGCAGAACGAAGGTTAGGTGTGAATTATGTGCTCGAGCTCTGCACGCAAATTAGGGGAAAAAAGTTTCGAATAGTGTGAAGGAGTTGCCTTAGAAAATATACAGTGAAGTTAAAGTTTAAATACTCGATGAATTTTCCGACTATTTGTTGCAATAGTCTCTCTCCTTTTATGTGGCTCTGATCTCTGTTCCTCAGAGCTCTACCTGCTACTGTTTATCGATTAGCACTCGAGCGATTATCAAGTAGGTAAATTATAAATATTTATACATTTACAATATGACGTTTTATCAGTTTTCTAAGTTCTATAGAAATTTCAGAATTTCTACTGTTAGATGTGCATGCATTTTATAAGATATTGTTAATTCTAATCTCCCTTCCAATGGCAAACTAATTAGAAAAATCCTCAAAGCTTCTTCTGCAATTTGGTTAAATTAATGAAAATGAATTCAATAGTAGCTCTGATCAGTGGGGTAAGTAATTTTCTTATTCAACGCGTTTCTTGGTATTTATTTTTAGTAACAGTCTGATGTTACTTATATTTCATTAATTTTCGCCGGTCTGTTTATATTTCCGAGTTGCCATTCTGTGACTGATTGAAAATTTCATGGTGTTTTCTGAAAGTTTAACAAGGTTGTTTTTAATGCAAAAAGAAGCTGTTTTTAAAATTGTCGTTGAAAGCCTTTCCCGCAGACTTTGCTCATTAAAATATACATCCAAAATTTAAGATAGAAGGGTATCATTTCAAAATTCAAAATAAATTAAAAATGAAGTGCGAATTCCAGTTTTGCTAGTAGGGAAAAATACAATATACAATATTATATATTGTATACATTAGTATCCAGAACGATAATAATAAAAGAGAAAATTTTTCTTCCTATTAATTTGATAACGGCCTTAGTTTGGGAAAGTGTCAATTAAACTTGCTTAATTCGTACTTTTTGCTCCCGTAACTATTAGAAAGAGGAAAAAAATCAATCAGGCTTCTCATTTTCAAAGTGAAATCTTAACCTTAACTACTGTGAATATCAATGCCATCACGTTAAGGATACGGAAGTTTTGCATAACTGTAGAATTTAATATTATGAAATATAATTTTGTATAGAAAAATATCGAAATGTAATATACTAAGCAGCAGAATAATGACACTTCTGAGTGATGCTGGTATACATTTTTTCTCGTTACATAGCAGGCTCAGTGAAGAATCAGTTTTTTTTTTAAATACATTAACATGAAGCAAAGTATGTAACGATTTCTAGATGAAAGCATTCCAGCTGTTGGGTTTATTTAATTTTTTTTTATGATAATAATATGATGATAATCTCAACCTACTGCAGTCACCATTAATCTAGGTGTTTATAACATAAATCCCATGGCTATTTAATTTCTATTTCTGAATAAATTTTGAATTAGGTGGATTGAAACTCCCAAAGTAAGACAGCGAAAATCTGGATAGCGAAAATCCTTGGAAACTTTATATTTCTGATCGCAAAGGACAGGAATTTTTTATATCAGCCCCATAGACGAAAGATCCCAAAACCCATAATACAATAGTGCCTTGTCTTGGTAAGTGGTTAGAAAGAAGAAAATAATTTGTTACGATGTTTCTTGACGTTCTGAGAGTGACAGTCATTGGGGAAAACAGTATGAGGAAGATTGTTCCAAAGAAAAGAGGCGTGGTGGAAAGTTTAATGTGTGTGTGTGTGTGTGTGTGTGTGTGTGTTTGTGTGTGTGTGTGTGTGTGTGTGTGTGTGTGTGTGTGTGTGTGTGTGTGTGAGAGAGAGAGAGAGAGAGAGAGAGAGAGAGAGAGAGAGAGAGAGAGAGAGAAAGAAGAGACAACTGATCCCAGTTTTCCAGAAAAATATTGTGAAAAGTGATGGAGGCTTTCTTCTGGGAAATGAGACTGTATTGCATGTTCGTGAGATAAAATTCACCAACTAATCCTCCTCCCCATTTGAGAATAGCAAGGAGATCGATTTTTAAGGCATTGGTCAATGAAGATCTCGAAGCAAGAATTAACTGAGGATTACAAGCTTTTGAAAATGAAAACGGAGAGTAAGAGTACTGTCAGCAGTGATCTGCTTGTTTGACATCCAATCCTATTAATAGGATTAGATTCCAGAGAGAGAAGATCATTGATGTATACGAAGATAATGTAGGTGACAGTACTGAGCGGTGAGGTATACAAGCATTCATTGAAAAATCTCATGAAAGGAAACCATCCACCATGACCGGAGAGTTAGTTGTCAATCCATTCACAAAGTGAAGGTAGAATACAGTAAGATGGAAGCTTGGTAAAAATGCCAGGATGCTAGACTCGATCAGATGTATTGAAATATCAAGAGCGACCACTTGAGTGTCTCCGAACTTTTGCATGCCCTGCATCCAAGGGTGGGTGAAGTTAGGGATCAGCTGTGAAACGAGAATGGCGGAATCCATGTTGGTGATCAGTGAACAATTGGTGGGTCTCCAAGCAGTAAAGCAGTTGGTTGTTGATGACGTTTTTCATTATATTTTTGAGATTATTGAAGTCAGAGCAATGAGACGATAGTTGGATGGTTGATTTTATCTCTTTTTTTGGGGAACAGGTTGCATGAAAGCTTGCTTCCAAGCAGCTGAACAGATGCCAGATGAGTATGGCAGCTTGAAGAGACGATACAAGATGGACTGTGAATTCTGGAGAATAAGCTTTTGTATAGCTGGAAGATTATTGGTATCAACTCTACTGAGTATATTTCTTATGTCCTTTTGGTGAGATTTCAGAGAAAGCATCCTTTGGATAGTTTACCGAAAAGTGGGAGAAGAGTTGTCTTGGTCGTCTATACAGAAGTTGGAGGAAAAGAAAAATATAACGGATGCAAAGAGGTCTGTCTTATCTTTAGAAGATGTTATCATTGTGCCATCAGGATGTGAGAACATGGAAGGATAGAAGTTGCGTCCCACAAACTTTGTGAGAGGTCAGAAGGCTTGACTGCCATTTGGATAGGAGAGAAGTTTTTTGCATTTCCATTACAAAGTCTAATTTGGAGTTGATGTTTTTTTTTTTTTTTTTTGCAGTTGCTACGAATTTTAGTATAAGCTGAGTGAGTTCTCGGAGTTTTTGACTTGAAGAGTTAGTTGTCAATCCATTGGGAATGACTTACACTGCTTTGGCACAATTAATGGAGAACCAGGGTTTGGATGATGGCCGAAGGTTTTGAGTGGAGTGAGGATGAGGAATAAAAGCTCTCATCCCTGCGAGAATAATTTCTGTTAAGAGCAGTTGATAGGATCGGAATAGTTGAAGCAGTAATCAGACAACGGAAAACGAAGCACAGAACTCCTGAAGATCTCATTTGTCGCCATTGTAGTGCCACAGGATACGAGGCTGAGAATGACTGGTGAAAAATGCTCAAGTTCGCCCATCTTATGAAAGGCACCATGGTAGATTTGTTTACACAGTAATTTTGATATGTTTACCTGGATGGGATGAATTGTTTAGAATTATTTCAGTGGAAGATAATGTCATCAGCGGTAATGGAGTATGTCTATTGCAAGTTGTCAGACTAATCTGTCGTTTTTTGGAGAGAAAAAGCGAGGTTTCTGAAGTGAAGGCAGAAACTACTATTGCTACCCGCTGAGACCAATTAGCTTAGCCTGTGCGGAAAAAGTGGAAAATGTTTCTGCAGCTTAGACTGGATCTGAATTTGGAACTTTTCGGCCTGGAGATATAAGAATTCGAACTGTAATGCTACTTCATATGAATAAGTGAATTTTCCTTCCCTTTTACAAGTCAAGACTCGTTGAAAATTGCTGCTCGAGGCAAAAACTTGCAGCTGGGATTTCTTTAAGCAAAATCTATATCTTGGTAACATAAGTTATAACTGAATACCAAATTAAAAAATTTCAACCTCATATAAGAGAGCGTGGAATGTTTGTCTAAAAGCATTTTTCACGTAGTCAAACCGAGTCTCTATTGATCAAAAGTAAACAATGTTTTTAAATCATATCGAGGGTGTAAATTGGAATTCCCTCAAACTTAGGTTTAACTTTCAAATCAGTGTTGACACAGTCAAATAAAGCTGGTGGAATATGCCTCATAAGATTGACACTGGTCAAGGTAAAAATAGAGTCACGTGAAGCGCAACAATAAACGAACGTAGAGAAACATGCACAGTTGAAGATATTAAGAAATAAACTAACGCCAAAGCTGAAAGGCAGTATTACTGGTGAATGTAGAAATCAGGTTGCAAAAGTAATTTATTTTTTTGCATTTAATAAAAGAACGGAGTTCACACAAAACTAATACATAGCAACACATTTAGTTCTTGGAAAACCTAAATAATAAACGGAAAACAACATATGTAAGAGTAGAAAAATCAAAATTATGTGTGTGTGGTACTGCACCGAACAGAAAATGTGACTTATTTTCAATTAGTAATTCCTGGTAATTATAAATATGATTCGATAGATGTAGAATGAAATGTTTTGTATTTTAAAATTAGGTTTCTGCTTTCGCTTCATTTACATTTTTATTAAAATCTAATTAAATTCGACCTTTAGTATGCTAAGAATTTCTGTTCCATGGAATTTCTGTTATATAATTATAAATATCCTATATTTCAGATTATAACATTTAATTATAAGAAGATAATCTATATGGTGCTAGAAGCGTTAATACAATTGCAGTAGTTTTCAAGAAAGTTGAATACCTCTTTTGACTTTTCTCACGAGATTGATTTGGTTGTAGATTCAAATTCCACCTCAGTCAATGGCTGATGCTGTAGGATTCCTACATTTACATTTATAATTTAAGAAACGAAATCGTGTTAACGCGTTAGTACTGTTGTAAGCAGATCATGCAATAATTAAGCGTCAATCACAGAATTATTATTACATCTTTATAGAATCCCAAAATTCATCGTGTTAGGTAAACTTCACTTTCTCTGTATCCATCATACTTTTCGGTATTTCATCACGTATCGGTGCAAACACTACTCAGACCAAATTCCATCGATTCACTACTTGACATAAAAAATCCAACTTCCTTTTTCACCTTCTTTCCTTAATGTGTTTCTCTCTTTTCTTTCTCCTTTCTCAAGAAAAATTCTCCGTGTTTATAACATCCTCTCACTCACATACACGTCTCAATGCATAACCATAGTCAAATTTCATAATCTGAATATAATCTCGAATAGCTCTTCAAGAAATCTAGCGATCATGCCGAAGAATAAAGATATTACACAAAAGTATTTGAATTTCCTTATCCCTACTTCTCATGTCCTTATTGTCACAGCAGTCTTCTATGATGTCTTACCTTATTAATTCCCCCCAGGACTTTTTGCCTATTATTTTATTAACTTAAAATAAACAATGTTTATTTTAAGTTATCTTTAAGATATAACATGACATACCTTCCTAAATTTTCATCGCCAGCAGACTATTTTTTTATATCGCTATAACACACGAGATGCTACAAGGCCTACAGCAAATAAATACCGTATGTGAGCTTTTAAACGAATACATGTCTTCTATTCGAGCCGCTCATAATATCGATGGCGTGCAAGTTGAAGATACACATACAAGTTCCTCAAGCACTCGGCAGTTCGGGGAGGTCTAACCAGATATGTTCGTCCTGAGCGTCCATTGCTGCTTTATGCCATAGCCAATTCTATCAAGATCTTGTTCGATATTTTCAATCCATCTCGTTTTATAATATTTGTGAAGTATGCTGCATCTAAAATTTGCTAAAATTTTAGAAGCTGTTACTAAAATTTGGTATTTTTAAAACTACAAATAAACAGCATGTTGAATAACATGAAGTCTCTGTATAATTTATCTACTCATCCTCCTTCTCTTTCACCATGCTTTGATGCTTATCAATTAGTTTATCCATTACTTTCGACCTTAATGTCTTGAAAATTCTCAAAAGATATTTTGGAAAATATCTTCAAAAATCCAGGTGTGTATCATAGTGACGAATTTCTAACATTTCTGCAATATTTCCGATTAGTGTTCTTCAATGACAGTATCAGCTAAGAACAAGAACACCTCATCATTTACGTAAACAATTTATAAATACTGTACGCTAATTAAATTAATTTTTCATAGAAATAGAACACATTCATTCACGGGTAAACTATTTTCTGATATCTGACCGCCAAAAGTATATTCACCATAGCATAACCACACATTTTTCGAAAAACGACTTTGTTAAACTACGATATGAAGAAGCAATCAAATCTTATATCATATCTTTCTTGAGGATTATTTCCCCATATTCCTCTTCATCCTTCCTGTTTGACTTCCAGTCCCTATCCTTATTATTATATGGTATTTTATGAAATAATTTAAATATAGTACTGTATGATAATTCTTTACCTGGTATATAAAATGTAGACCATTTTATACAAGTTGCATATTCATACGATGGATGATTAAAAAGTTCTTCAGTGTGCGTGTGTGTGTGTGTGTGTGTGTGTGTGTGTGTGTGTGTGTGTGTGGTAGGGAGCATTTCATAGTTTTATATTTAACATACTGAGCTCACTCTATCTTATCCACTTAGTTCACTCTATCCGTATTTCAAAAGCAGCGGTAAAATTCACGGAAATATTAAAACTTTCATTCTTTTTTATATATTCTTTTCTATTTGAAGAAATAATTAAGTTTACTAGAATCTCGGACATTGAAGCATACAGACAGGAAACTGCTTATTTAATACCTTCATAGTTTAAAAAAATCATCGGGCATCCCAAGCTTCTCTAGTCTCCACCCCCGTCTTATAAAGAACTCAAAAGTTATATTATTCTCCCCCTCTCTCTCTCTCTCTCTCTCTCTCTCTCTCTCTCTCTCTCTCTCTCTCTCTCTCTCTCTCTCTCTCACAAAGAATGTTTCGAGGTAAATTTTTAAGAAAACATCTTTTACTGAGCAGTGGAAAGAAAAAAGCAATGTGTTTCAAGGCTTAATTTCGTAGATGTCTTACTTCTCAAACCGACATCCTGTTTGTTCTTCTTGCTTGGAGAAAAAGACACGTAGATGTTAGTTCGTAGATTCCGATCACGCCTGCAGGGTGTCTCGGGGTTTTGTGAGTATTTCTAGAGATCGAAACGTTATCTTTATTTATGAACTTTATTTCTATAGAAGATGGCAAATGGCAGGTGTAGCCGTAGGGAGAGATACTGTTGGGTGGTAAGAAGAAAGGAATTGAAATCCGCAATTCAAATGAGCAATAAATAAAATTTATTTACATCGACCGTATTAGGACATTCAGCTCCATACAATCTCGTTCTTAATTTATATCTTCTCGAATTTGTGGTTAGAAGAGTAACATGTGAACTTCGCCTTACTATGATTGAGTATTATCGATATTAAAAAGAAATAAAGATACTCGGGCAACCAGAAGAGACTAATTCTGGAAAAAGAAAAGGTTGACCGAAACTGTCTGTAGATGTAGTACTTGTTATTCTTCTTTAAAGGTACCCCCAAGGTGGCACCTTTAAAGTAGAATACCAACCTTCTAAGTTACATTAATCATCTGCCATCATACTCGTATTTTTCAGCATCTAAACGTCTTTATATACTTCTTGAGAAAAGACATATTATTATGGTTATCTCATAAATAATACCGTTTTGTGTCGTCATTATAAAGAGCCGCATAAACATAGTTACACTGAATCAATATTTCAAGTATATGTTTTTGTGCATTATCTATAATCTTCTACTGCCTCCCACATGATTTCAAATCCTTCTTTATTCCTTTGATTGTGAGTTAAAATTGTGAACGGAGTCCTTTAGATTATCACTAGAATTTCAAAGTATTGATGGTGATGAAGATTTCGAAATGGATAGTAATCTGATGGTGAAAGGTCATGTGAGTATAATGGGCGTGAGCTTTTTTGAAACCAACCTACTGGACATTGATGCAGCTATCATATTGAAACCCTTGCTGAAAGGTCCAAGAGTTTAGCGCTTTAATAAAAATCTTGTTTTAAGGGACCGAAATCACAGTTTCATTACTCTTCCTTGATCTTCGTCCACGTAATCCGAGTTTGTATGAGGACGCGCTTTGTCTTGATGACGTTCTTCGAATGAAAAACATACTTTAAGAATTACATCTTTTACATTGGAATTAAAATTAGACTTCAAGTATGAGAGTTTTATTGAGTTTTATAAGAGTTTAGAATAAGCCACACCATAAGTATACCGTTGACACATAGTGAAATGAGACTATCCCACAAGCGAAGACTATATAATGACTTTCAGCCACTAATTAATTACATCAATATTACATCATTCTTCTTATTTTTGAGAACATTCTACTCTAACCAATATCTCTTTCCTTTTGTTATTGTTCTTCTTCTTCTTCTTCTTCTTCTTGGGATGACTCATATTTAGCCTCTCCTGGCATAAAAATATCCCTTCCATAACCTCTTCAGCCTCCAAAGAGCTTGGTGTTATTTTTTTCCTTCTAAATATTACTATTCTTCTGCTCAGCTCCTAACATTTTATACATCTCAGATCTGCTCAACCTTAGAACATGGTTCCCCCATCTGGGACAGCAACAGCATACTAAAACTTTTCTCATAATGTCTCGATTGAATCCAAAAGAGTTATTCGCTTAATAGATGACCACGTTTTGATTTTCTCAAAGCACTTTTCCAGAGATGCTCTGTTTCTACAGTCTTTTCTATAGGCATTACCATGAACACTGTTCCACTGAAGTGGCCACACGATTTCTACATTTCCATCTAATCATGTACAAACCCAGAAGGCTACTGATCGTCATCCACATACCATTCAGTTTCATCTTCTTTCTTCATTCCATATAACTTTGGCACCTTCTTCCCCATACTATTCGCCCCCTCCAGCTCTTCAAAAAACACATTATCCAATTCTCTGATCACTTACCTCTACACACGTGGCTCTCATATTATAGATTTTCAGACATCTCATTTGTGAAGTTCATATTAAAAATGCCTCGAACTGAACTTCTTGGAAAGCACTTCAAAATATTACCGATGATTTCCTTCAAGTGTGAAGCAGATTTAAATTTCACTATTCACCTTCGACATTTTGAACTATTTCAATATATAGATTTACATTATTTTCATTTTTATTTTATGAGCTACAGTGTGTTATTCCCTTTTTTGTATTCATAAGCATTATAGATCTGTTTATAAATACATCCGTATTGGTTAGATATTGCAACATCAATCGCACGCTCGTTATTATTGTACTACAGCACGTCTATGAAGGTTTAGTCAAGTTAAGCCGTAGCTTGCTATCTAGAATAAGCCAATAAAGTTAATCGTGTTTTGGTTCGTGACGATTTTTATGGTGTTCAAGAGTAAGAAAGGCGTTTGTATGAAAGTTCGTCTTGAAATTGGCAAAACGTTAGTCAAGCATATTTACTGAAAAACAACAACAACAACAACCAGCATATGGAAATGCTGCTATGGAACGCTCATTGTCTTTGAGTGGGTCCTTCTGTTTAATGAGAGAACATGTTTCAAGTGATTTCATACTGGACATTCATCTACGTTTAGAATTGGTGAAACTGAGGAAAAGTGCGCAGCGCATTTCTAAAATTAATTTTATCTCCATGGCCTCACAGGATTCATTGCAGAAGGATTACCTCATTCACTTTGCCACATTCATTAATCCCCCCATCTCCATTCTACCTATTAAATGTATTTTTATCTACTAATTACACCTGTTCCCTAAATGGTTTTCCTGCTTTCCTTGGGGAAACCTGACATTTTTATAAATTTTCTTCACATCTAGATTCAAAATCGGATCTTTTCCAGCCAAAGCCCCCCCCCCCTTTTCTCATTGTTCTTCCGACTGCGCTAGGCAGGTTCTTGATTGGCTATTAACCGCACTTGAGAAGATAGCAAAACGAAGTTGGAATATCCACAAGTTCGTGCGACTCAATTGTAATGGAAGAATCTGAACATGAAGTTCATCTCAATAAAGTTTGTGGTGCCTTTCAGGCTAAAAACAGGAACAAACGAAGACAGTTTTGGTAGTTTGAAACAATTAGGCAACATATGTCTCATTGAAGTAAGCCAATTCATCAGATATGGCTTCCTTTGAATAAGATGAAACCCCCAACTTGTAATCATTACACACGGCACGGGTATGCTATAGGTTCTACGAATACTTGAATATTTGAATACGAAAACAAATATTTGAATCTTTAGGAACAGTTTTTCTTAGCGTCCAATAATAATCAATTTCATGGAGGCTTGGTAAAACATCAATTTCCACTAATTGGTTGAAAAATGAACACATATTACCATAGCCCCCGTGCCACGTGATATGCTTGATTTTATGCATATAATTATTTTTATGAAAATCTGAATGAAAGAGGGAAGCTCATCCACTAATTCATGTCCTGATTTAAAAAATAGATCGTTATATATTTAGTATTCTAGAATTACATCCTTTACAACGATCCTCAGCCTATTACTGGTCTCATTTTACATATTCGTGCATATCATGTATACCAAGCATCTTATACAGATTCTCGATTTTCTGTTTTATTTATTGTACGGGCTGCATTGAATGAAAACATTTTGAAATCTATTAAAATGAAAGAAAATTTCTGTGGTACAAACCATATTTAATATCGCAAATAATCGAAATTAGGAGCTTTTTGAGAAATAATTTTTATGTTAGACGTGTGCTTGCCTTTAAAGGATGTCACTCATAACTCATTGTCGTATAACTAGATTTTGTTTTTCTAGATACCCTTACGAAATCGAATTTACGATATTAATATTATTATCTGTAAAATGAACAGAACGAAATGCCAAAGTGAGATTATTAGAAGTTTACAAATGTATATAGATCAAATCATTCGTATATAATTTAATATTAAAAAGCATCGCAAAATCCATAGACAATATTCAAACAGACACTCGCTACGTATGTAATGTGGTGTATATAATATGTTACATATTAACCTCAGTATACCGTATAATGCATTATTGTAGAACCTCATTGTCTTGATCGTGCACCTTCAAGCGGCCTACTGGACAAGTATACTTACATCGTTTAATATGGGTAGCATGCTAATGGATGATTTTACGTGTAATCTAACAGAAAATCCCCTGTCTTTACCCAAGTTGAGTTCCCACATTTATAATGTAATCAGATAACATTAACACTGCTTTGCTTACATCTTTCAGAAACGTTGCTGGGTGTCGAATTGACACCCAGTATTTCCTTTTTCTAACCAATGGATCATCAATTTGAGCCCCACTGCATTGCACGAATGGTTGTGAATGTCTTTAGGTGAGAGACGTTGCCTGGATGCCTGAAATGGCTGAAAAAGTTTCATTTATCGTCTCCAGAGCAGGATTTCTGGATGATCTAACTCTTATCCCATTCTTCTTCTTCTTCTTCAACCTTTTGGTTCTGTCCACTACTAGACGAAGGTCTTCCCCATGTTTATCCAGACCACACGGTTTTCTGCCTCTCCTGAAACTTATTCCAGCTCATTCCTCCACCTTTTTCTCGGTCTTCCTCTTCGTCTTGCTCCATCCATTGGTCTGCACTCTGTTGCTTTTCTAGTCCTTCTCCAGTCACTGCATCTGGCAATATGGCCAGCCCATCTCCACTTAGCCTGTTTAATGTATTTTACGTTATCCATGACACCTGTTTTGAGATCTTATCCAGATATTTGTCATCCTATCTCTTAATGTTATTTTTAGCATACTTCTCTCCATGCGATGTTGTGTTGTTCTTGTTATTTTGTTTAGGGCTTCTGTTAAAGTCCATGTTTCTCCTCCGTATGTTAGGACAGGAAGTATGCACTGGTCGAAAACTTTCCTTTTTAGACTCATAGGGATGTCACTTCTGAATATGTCTCTCATTTTCCCATGATCCATCAATCCAAGATGAATTCGTTCAATCTCTTTTCTTTGGCACTCCTCAAAGGATAACAATTGGCCCAAATATACATATGAGGTAACTTGTTCTATTTCATGGTTTTCAACTTTGACAGTTCTTTGGTTTATATATTTATTCATCATTATTTTGGTATTTTCTCTATTTATTTTTAATCCAATTACTCTTAATTGGATTAATTAGCTGACAATATCATCTGCAAATTTCAGATGATGCAGCCTTTCTCCATTTATGTTTATTCCTTTTGTTTCCCAATCAAGGCTTCTAAAGACTTCTAATGCAGCTGTAAATAATTTGAGAGATGTGGTGTCACCTTACCGGATGCCTTTTTGTATTGCAAACTTTTTACTGTTTTTATATAATTTAATTACAGAAGTTACATTATTGTAAATATGTTTTAGTATTTTAATATATGGTTTCTCAGTTCTCTGGGTTTCAAGAGCTTTTAGTATTGCAGATGTTTAAACTGAATTAAATGCTTTTTGGTAGTCTATATAGGCCAGACATAAGGGTTTATTGCATTCAATTGGTTTTTGAATGAGCTGTCTTAATCTGTGAATATGGTCCAAAGTATTGTAATTCTTCCTAAATCCAGGTTGCTTACAGGATTGCTTTCCCTCCAGTTTAGTTTTTATTCTGTTATTTATAATTTTTGCGAAGACTTTATATAAGGTGGAAAGTAGGCTAATAGGTCTGTAGGTTTATTCCATTCACGATATGCTAAATACATTAGGTCCACAGCCTTTCGTGGATGGGATGAACATAAAATACTACTGAAAAAAAAACAGATAGTATAAAAGCTAATATTTAAACGTGTAGTGGTATCGATTGAAGATGAAAAGCATAATGATCATATATGAAAGACTGAAGGCTATCGCTTCCTATTTCATATCCATACATTTTCTTTCTCTCTGTCTCTCTCTCACTTTCTTCTTCTTCTTCTCTTTTCTCGAAAAGTTTAGTTTTAGGATTAAATAGTAACACGCATTAAAATTTTAGAAAATATTCAATTTTCTAAATTCTGTGAATTATGCTCTCTTTGTTATAGAGCGATGTCAGATTAGCTCAGCTCGATCCAAATGTGAAATCACTATCTCCCGTCGATCTGAAGTAGCTTGGAAATGTTAATGTTTGATTTCTAGAGTAGGATTTCAGGATTATATAATTGATATCACATCTAACTTACTATGTGCTATAGGTTCACAACCCTTTGAATATGTAAACGTGTAGCCATATTTTTATAATTTTTTTTTATAAAGGCGGCAGACGCAACGCGAAACGATCCTAAAAAAGGTTTTGGCTTTAATCAAGTCCATTGCAGGTGAAACTCTTGTGTATTACCTATCTTAGATTCACAAAGTAATGGAAAAAATTGACAAAGAACTCAATGCCTGAAGGAGAAAAAAAAAATTTTCATTCTCATCTATGTCTTAACAGAAATCAAGGCTAGCAATTAATTTGACTTTACTGTAACTCCTGGATCTGTTTATTAAGGAACGTTATGAGGTTAGACCTGGGATATGTAAACAATTCTCATGTCTCGGGAATTCATACAAGCATGATGGTACAAGGAGACGTGAGTATTCTTTGTAACGGTGTGTTTGCTGGCTGCATTGTTTCGTAAAAACATTTGATGTGCAAGGTGCAGGCATTATAGAGTGTTGATAAAGGAGAAAATTCGGTTGAACTTATTCTATCTCTCTCTCTCTTTCTTTCTATCCCCGAAGCAAAAGAAAATAAATGTAAGAAAAAATATTCTCTCAAGAGAGGTCCTCTAGGGGAGAGGATATCTTCACTGGAAGAAACGCTGGAAAAATAAATTTAACAAGTTGCTACATAATATTTTTACTACAAACAAACAAAATAAGCAAGTAATGAGTTCTGTTCGGATATTTTAAAAATCACTAAATAAACCGAACTGAAATAAGTAAAAGCAGCCTTGATTTTGTGGAAATTACTGTTTAGTCTTGAAGTAATTTCTTATGTACAGATTCATTAAACATTCTCGTAAAGTAACGATTTAAAATACTTCTAAAGTTAAAACAGTGTTATATGTAACGTTACTCTATTCTGTCTTAACAAGGAATCATATCGCAATACAAACACGTTTGTATGTTAAACCTTGTTCCTGATTTTTCTGTGTTCAAACAAAAGTGCTTTAACCTGCTATTCCATTATTCTTTCCATGTATTAAACGGATAAGAGGATAAGTAATATATCTTTAACGTATCTCATTTCGAAATGGCAAAGTTTGTCCATTGGCTAAACATACACAGACGATGCCTATTTTGGGTTAACATCTCATTGGCTTAATGCTTGCTTGTGTGAGCTGGTTAATAGCACAAGGAAACCTGACGTAAAATGAAGCAGCTGGATAGTGTACACAAAACTGACCCATATGCCAATGCCACCAGCTTCGTTATTTTCTAATTTCAAGAAGTATTTTAAGACTCAACGTTAATAAGTGCATAGATAGAAGTTTCCTTGTTTATTCAGATTATGGCGTCTGATGTTTGTTGGCCAGGGTTAAAGATCACAAGGGTACGATGTTAAGTATACAACTTGTTCCAAATTGGAAATTATTGAAACGTTTGAAGACGCACAACGTTATCAAAATACAAGGCGATGAATATTTAACCTGGAAGTATTATGCATAAGAATCAAAACAGTAGGAGATGGGACAATGTGGATGAGCATTACAAATGAATTGACTTCACTTGTAAACAGAGCAGTTCCGTGTCGCTCATGATGTTCCAAGAGTTATAAATAGCACAATTGCAAGGCATTGGCAAATTAATGAGAACGCTAGTCCATTACAATGTCGGACGGCTGTAATGACCCATTTTTATTTGCTCAGATTGCGAAGAAAATATTGTTAATCCTCCCTTTGGGTTCAGATTCCGTCCTTTAAGGTATAATTGTCAAAATGGACAGAGCAAATGGAATAATTTCATCGTTCCTGTCAACTGAATGTTGGCATGTAAATAGAGACGTCGATGTCCGAAAAGGATCTTCTTAGTCTAACATACAAAATCTTGAATGTTTAACAAACAATGATTTCCATCCTAAATAGAAATGAAATAACAAAAGAAAACGTACAATTCTTTAATGATATAAGCACGATATATGATATATGCTTCAGTTCACGCAAAAGCTTGCGCTTGACTTCTCATACTGAGCTCCCTGGACATATCAACAGTGAAATGCTCTACTAACGCGATAATCTACCAGCATACTCCAGCGAAAAATTTATTGCTTACTTTAGTTGCATTTCCATAATTATAATTTAATTATGGAAATAGCAATGAAGCCGAGGCTTTCCTATTGGTGAGAAGGCTTTAATAAATGATGAGCAGCTTTGCTTTTTTTTTTTTTTTTTCATGTTATGGAATTTTTGGAGCATAGTTTCTTAATCTTTATTGTTAGGATATGTCTAGCGTCGAAAGAGAGCCCTATGTTGCCAAAGGTCTTTTTACTTACCATAGACTATACTGCAGATAAAATGGCTTTTTTTTAAAAAAAAAAAAAAGTCTGACTCCCAGAACAGATTCTTATCATTGCAGCACTTCTACTTCATCTTTCTAAAGGGTGATCCTTTAATATTATTCCTCTTGAAACTCAGATGTTTCTGCCTATATCCTTTTCAGTTCTCATTGGAAATATTTGTTCTTCAGAAGTAGAGCTATGGATCTCAAGTAGACATCTTCTACCTCAGCATATCAGAAGGATTTTATTTATCCAGTTTACCGTTCACGAACGCTCAAGTGTTTATGTACCTTGAAGGAAAGGCGTTTCCGTTCTGACTTTTTTATATGCCACTTCATGGGTTTGTGGGTGTCTGTGTGTGCGCGCGCGCACGTGACGCTACTTCCACAAGTATCTTAACAACTATATGCAACAGTTGTTATGAAGCTCTATTGTGATCTTATAATGCTGATCCTAGTAATATAACGCATGCCTATCCACCGTACTAGTCTAATCATTCAACTTAAAATTGATATAAAAGAAATTATTATCGCTCTGTTTTCATGATTGCACAGGTAATATAATTATTTTTTAATAATTATTATTACTCAGTTAATTACCATTATTAGATACCATACTAAATTAATATACAGTATATGTTTCTCAACAATGCACATCACGGCCTCTTTGGTATGTGTAATTACAGCAGTAAGTACACACACACACACACACGCCAAACCATTATGTACACACTGCATAATGTAAATACTAACTGTTATTTGAGCTGTAGCTCTGAAATGTCGATGTTTAGGCTATAAGATGACCTAATCACAAGACGCAGTTTTTATTTTTTTATTTTTTATTTTTTAAATTCTCTTTGATCATTTCCAGGTTTATTATTCTACCCAAACTTCTGGGTGATCTGCACCAAAATACTCCAAGAATAATGGAAATATTTTTTTTTCTCAGAAGATCAAAAATATAAGTTTAATATTATCGTAAACTGATTTTATTGCTATTTATAGATGTGGATATTGTGGTGTGTATTCGAACATAAGAGGCATTAATATAATAATTAACCTTCGCCTGAGCATAAGAATATTGCAACCAATCAAAATTATACCCCTAAATACTGAGTTAGTTGTATAACTTTGAATTCATTGAAGAAGTTCAAGCTCTTCATGTAACAACATTTTCATGTTACAACATCAACATGTTGTTACAACACGGCGCTATTGTGGTGACATTAACGAGAAGATAGACTTAACATAGATCTAGTCATAGATCTTATCATAGATCTTAGTCCTAGTTCTTATAGTTTCGCTTACTGGCAGATAAACATCAAAGGATTTGTATCCCCTTCATTATTATTAAGTTTGCCAGAAAAATAGCCTTTTGGCTTTTATTCTATGTTATAATATACAGGTACACCTTTATGGCATTCGTATAGTGAAGGTATGTAAGTTCTTTTCACTTAAACCTTGTTATCTTCCAGGTCTACTTACTCACTGATGAGACCTCAAAAAAGGTTGAAACCGGTCTGGGTAGTGACCTCTCCTCATAATGTAATTACAGTATTACATCCCCTAGAGGCTGTGTTTTTACATTATGAGAAAATGTTTTTACGTTATGAGAAAATATCAAGGGTAGTGAGGGAGCTTGCTCCACCTTTGATACGAGTTGCCTTGGTGTTGTACTACCAAGTGGTTACTTACACTTGGATTTGCCGATAGTTTTTCGGTATGAAACTCATAGATCTTAGTCCTAGTTCTTAGAGTTTCGCTTACTGGCAGATAAACATCAAAGGATTTGTATCCCCTTCATTATTATGAGAAGATAGACTTTGAAGTTAGGATACCGTTATCCTGAAATATTTTGGCCACAAAAATAGAAGTAAAAGGGGGTAGGAGGTTTCGTTTTCCAACTTGTACAACTGAACAAATTTCTCTTCACATTTTTGTTAAATCAGTAATGTTTATTATCAATTAATGTTTGTATTTGGATATAAAATTTCAATTTTTTACGGTAATTAATTTAAATGTTCTACTCAAAATCACCGTGCCTAACATATTCTAAGTTGTGTGTTGCCTTCACATTCGAATCTCCAGTGTTTACACAAAGAAAACCTGTGCTAGTGTTCCAGTAGGAATGTATATTCCAGAATTCATATTATCACTTTAATTGTATTATGAAAAGATATTAACTTGAGTCTTTTTGCTCAGTTTGCAATAGCCGATTCAATTTGTAATCCCTTGCACTGACTAAAAAGTTAAGGTCATGACCTGTACTTACACGATTTGTTACCGTTATTGGAATTTCTCTGCACTAAAGGTGGGGTGATTTTGTATTGCGCCATTTTCTCAGCAAATACGACGTTACCTCTACACTAATTGTGAGGAATTTCTGTTCAGGATATTAATGGATTATTAATGATACTGCAGGTGTTTTTAATGTTTCCATAAGCTACTCATGCTTCTTAGATTTGTATGTTTATAAAAGTTGGAAGTGAGTTTATGGTATTAGGCTCCTTCACGTTATTTAGCTGAACTAGGATGTAAAGCATCTTTAAACGCTGTTGCCTGTCATCACGTTTACAAATTCTGCTTTACTAGAATTGATGGAGTTCTTTGCAGAAATGTCTTATCTCTGTAAGCACGAGATGGTTTCTCAATAACCATAATAGATCGAGGAATTAATTTTTTTCTTCTTATTAATCGTCTTAATCTCAAGCATTTCGATAAATCCCGATAAATTCTTTTGTTCTTGATTGTTAGGATATCATTGAAATACGATGGGCGTTACCATCTCCCTAACTGTCAAAGCTGACCAGTGACGACGCTGCGTACTGACACGTTACTGCCTCATCAGGACAAATCATTATACAATTTCAGTGTGGTTTATAGAAAAAAAAACAATACTAACCCAGTCCGAAACATTTTTATTAGATTTCATATGCCTTAAAGCATACGAGTGCCATGCTTACTACAAAATTTCTTATCGTAGTTAACCGGATAAATTAGTTTTGCTGTTAGGCTTCTTAAGGACAATGCAATGCACACTGTTATTAATTTATAACGAAACATAGTCTCATATTGAACTTAGATTACCAGATATCCAAAATAGTTATGCTAGTTAGGAGAGATACAATCTGTGTGTTTTTGCAATGGTGATTGCTGCTCAAACGTCATGTCGCCACCATAATGCTTCATGTACATCTGATGGCACGTTATCAGACAGACCGAATTCATCATTGGTATTTGGCTACAGTAAGTTTTATATTCTTGGAGATAAAGATTTGTCATTTTAATATTACTAATGTGTTACTACGTAAGTATTTCGCTTAGACGCTGTAATGGATACATTAATAGCGAGGTGCCGAAATAAGAGACGACGTGGGTCTCAGAGAGTAAAGATGCTAAGGTGAAAAAGAGAAAACGTGAATACGGTATATATGTTAGGGGAAAAAGCATCTAATGCCAGAACGATGAATGTAAAATGAGAAAGACCATGTTTACAGCATTTGAAACTGGGAAGGTAGAGAATGGGAGAAGATCAGTGACTAAAATACCCATAATGAAGCAAAAATAACTGGATGGAAAGCAAGAAATGCGAAAACCCTTAACGGTGATCAAGTTTTTCTTATACCTCCTTAGACATGATTCTGATTGCACAGAAAGTCGACTTCTGTATACGATGTTAACTATTAATTTTCAATTTATAATCTGTAATGACTAATAAAGGTGGTTTTAGTAATTCCATTGGCATTATTGTGAACCGTAATCTCTTCATCTGATAGACTAATTTTTTCTAGTAGTAAGAGGACTGAATCTTAAAGGAGTCTTGTTCATTGTTTTTGAAGTATTTTAATGTATGAGTCTTATAGGGATTTTATATTGATTACAGTGTGATAATTTTGTGATATTTTTCCGTATAATATAATAAACATCTTCGTAAATTCTGTGTATTCCATTTATGGCATGTACTATTCTTCTTGTCTATGAAAAATCTTAGTTTCTTTCCAGTTGCTTTCTAAATTTTAATAACAGTGGATAACCACTTAAGTCAAAGTTAAAATTTACACTTCTGGAAAAAAAGTAAAGTTTTTAACTTCCTGCCGGATCATTTTGTGTACTCAACTCATTGCATTTGCAAAACATTCGCTGTTCATAACTTAGGACCACTTGTTACTCGTTCTCAAATGACATTTTCAACAACTTATTTGGAAAACAGAAACGTTCAGTTTTAAATTCCAAACACAAAATTAAGGGCATTCAAAATAACAATATCGCTTTTTTGTGTAATCAATATTAAGCAATGAAATAGTAAACTTTTTGTTATGTAATTTTATTACATAGATTTATACTGCTAGTTGTGATCTCTTGCATAGCCACTTTTTCAGGGCTATTTAAGAGTTATGACAGAAGCAACTAAAGCTAAGAGGCTAGTGAATTATTGTCTGTTAATTGTGTATGTTCTGTATATATTTCGGGCTACGGAGGCTTTTCTTCATAGCCATCATATCCTTTTTACCAGCATGTAATAGAGTTACGTGCTCAGAAGATATACTATTTCTACTTGTTTTGATATTTGAAAGAACACCTATGCGGTCACAGTGGCCAAGATCACATCATTTCTGTTTGTCAGCCTATCAGCTATCTTCCAAATGATAAATTCATATCCGGTTCGGTTTGGGGGAATTATTGTTTTGTTTGAAAGCGTTTTCTTGAGCCATTTTGTGTTTATTATACGCAATAAACACAAATCGAATCCCAACCTATACGAGTTATTTCGGAAACAAAGCGGAATGTTATTACACAAGCCAGATGCCTTATTCTATGACTGTTGCAATGATATTTGTAGCTGGAATATTCACCCAGTTATGTGTGTGCTTCCGTTGCTAGCTGATGAATATTTCTGTGCTTCGTGATGTCAGCGACTGGATTCATCCACTCAAGGTACATCATTCTAGTTCGTTTTTCTAGCCACACGCCGAATATTTGTTTAATATAATCTACTTTATTTAGTCACCAATTCAAGCGAATTGCTTTTCCTGTGCGTAGTCCAAGTTCGAAAGTGATGAAAAATAACTTCTCTATAAATCCTTTAGAGAGTTGTTTGCCAGACGATGTGTTTTTATCATCTTTTCACTTTATGTTTCTTCTTAAAAGGTAACTATCCTTATGTGGAGTTTTTTAAAATAATTTCAGTTACCAAACCTTGCTAAGCATTTGTTTAAATTTTTTCTCTTTTCAGCTCTAAGCATAAGAATAATTGTATTCTTATAGGAGACTTTGTATATGTTTATCAGTATATTATCGTGTGTCTCCTTCATTGAAAACTTTAATGCTAACTGAACAATTTAAGAACATGACAAAGAAGCAGCTTTTGATTGAATTGTGGTTAATAGCAGTGATATTAAGTGTAGTTTATTCTACACTTAATATACAACAAGCAAAGATATTGCATATTCTGCAAATAAATATGAGCCTCTGTTGCTCAGTTAATATAGACAAGTCCTTTGTTCGGAAAATCCTGGATTTGAATCCCATCGATATGGGTAAGGAATCTTTATCAGGTTCTTTAATAAGGGTGGTAGTGGTTCCTGACGATGAATTTATCTCCCACCTATTTAAAAATACGTACGTTTTACTTATGTAATGAATAGCTTTGATGCAGACTCTCCATCCAGGATTCAAGGAACTTTATAACACCTGCCGCTGCCTTCCTCCTTCAATACGCCCTTGATCCTGCTAGAGATGCCTTCAACTGCAGTGCTCTTTCCTGTTATACTGGCTGAAAACGCATTCGCTTAAGAATCGAAGCATTTGACCTTGTCCGTATCACCGCCGCTCGACAGCCACGACGCAATACCTTCAGTGGTAGTTCGCATCTGTCTGTCAGTACACCAAATAAAATTAACGGATGTTTTCGACACCTGTTCGCCTGAGAAACTATCGAAATTGCAGTTTTCAGTACTTAATCGAGATCGTCCACTTAACCAATAAATAGGGAGATACGAGAGATCTCAATGCTTAACAGGAATAAGAAAACGATAAAAATAGGATTGATTTTCCCTTTCCATTCTTTTTGGACTAAATAACAAGAAGTAACGGGATAGTACTTATTTGAATTTTATTGGCGCTCTTCCGGCTGACTTCTCTAGCTTTCTTTTTGAACTAATTCAGAGAGCCAAACAACATAAGGAGAAGTCGTAAACATATAACGAATATGAACCATTTTTACCGATGTGTATGAAGTATTCCTTCTAACGAACTTCAGAAATTTCTAAGCTTAATTGGAAGAAACATTTATTCGGCCTACAAGTTCCACTTTAAGCACGAAAAACGCAACATTGTCTTACTGGAATTAAATGCATCAGTTTTTAAGACTCCAATTCGTTTCTGGAAGTGTTTCAAGCAAGAATATTTTATTTTGCATTCAGATAAATATAATATAAACTAGATATTATTTCCTATTCCATAGGAAGATGTGAATTAAAACTCATCAAGCAATGTTCGAAGTTAACACTAACAACATGATGAAGTGTCATCCACGTTGATTGGCCCATGAACCAGACATAGGTAAACACGATAATTTTTCGTGTAAATCTATATGAATAGTAGAAACTTCATCAGAACTTTTAAAGAAGAAAAAAAAACAAGAAATGCTGTAAAAGTGGTAAGCTTTTAAAAAGGTACTCATACGAACTTTTCTCATCCTCTCTCAACTCCAAGCTTGGTTACAATTTTTCGCTGCTCTCCCAAAGCAGTCGTTTTACTGCACGGTCATACTGGCCTCGACGAGCAGTAGAGCGTGCTGGGCAGGAGCCAGGGTTTGCTATGTATTCAGTGGCATTGATTTGTCCTGCCGGATCCACTTTCGCTTTTGACCTACGCGGGGAGGAAGGATGTAGTAACGGAGGTTGTACTCTCTTCCCAAATATTGTATGTGTGTGTGTGTGTGTTCATCTGCCTGGAAAGGAACCGAGATTGAAGAGTAACAAAATTACTAAGTAGCCCGTAGGATAAAAAAAAAACAACTAGAAAATTTTAATATAAAGAAATTACTGCTTTGTATGTACACCAGAATGTTGAAATCAATTTATATAGTTTAACATGAAATGCGAGTAGATTGCCTTATAAGTGATTCATGCCATCACAACAGAGTATTCTCATTAGATCACACTTGAGTCAGTTTTATTCTATGGTTTAATACCCAGCAACATTGTAAAACGAGACCGTTGCATTGCATGAGTATTGAAAAAGTAAGACAAACACAACAAGAGGTAATATGATACATCGTCTTGAGCGGAGGCTTTCAACTGTCCCATGCAACTGGAATTTTTCTATTCTTCTCTCCTTTAAAAATAATTCACTGGTTTCTCTCCTCTCTTTTTTCATAGTTGACTACATTAATAATAATCAGTACAGAAGAAACCTTCAGGTAGACTACATCTCTGTGAAAAGTTATATTTCCCTAAGGACTTAATAAATTGTTGTCATAAGTCTTCATTTAAAAATATGGAAGATCGTCGCTAGGACACCAAATCCTGTTTTCCGATTTTTACGACCATCATATCTCTCATGAACCTACATCATACTGTCATAAGGTAGCCTATGTTTCTTGTGATGTGAACGAATCCACCATCATAAACTCACAGGGGTATAGATAATTTTAACAGTTGGCGTATGTACGCTTTACAGCTAAACTTATACAGGCGAAGTTTTCAATCTACCGTTACTCTTAGTTATTGAAAAAATATCGATATTAATATTCGAGATACTGCATTCCAGGTAAATTTCGTATTCATCTATAAATAACAATTATTAATAACTCTACAGCAGCTACTGTTTTAAATATCAGTAAGAAGAATTCCAGTATACTATAGATTCTGTGATTCAGTATGTATATTTTCAGTTTACCTTATACAAGTTATAAATTGCTATTCCCGTTAAATAACTGTGATCTAATGAGAATAATTAAAATTGGTAGAATTTTACTGATAGAATCTCCGAAATATTGGATAACAGTAAATGCAGCTGAGTTTTAAAACTAGATATCCACAATTGCAGGTAATCCATGGACAGATAACTGAAATGCGAATCTATTTACGAAAAGTATAACTATTTTTTGTGTGAATAATTCTTATGAAAAGTTCTACGTCGATCGTATATTGGTGCCGTGGGTGAGCTAAGGGTCAATATTTAAAAAAAAAAAAACATGTTTATAATCGTTTCTGTGATGACTGTTTGGAGCTACAGACGAGAGCCTAAGGCCATGAGGCAAGTGTATTACGTCTGTAAATTGCGTGTGTTCTTCTGACAGTTTGTTTATTTTCTGAGATGAGAAGAAAACAAAACTTAAGTTTCCTGGAGAGGGAACCATCTTTGTGTGAAACATGCTAACTCATCTTCGGTTGAAGTCATTATAAAAGTGCTTTGCATCCTGGACGGGACTAGAGTGACTTTTCAGCAAAAGGTCATCGTCAATAGCGACTGAGTTACGGGACTCTGTGTATTTTTTTGCAGGGGATTTCAATGACCACATATCGAGATCTTCTAATTCAGAACAGATCAAAAGATATACCGAAAAATATCTTATCAAGCAACAGAGGAGTCACACATGGCTGTTGGCAGGTCAGCTCAGTTCAGTTTAACAAAATTTAATATTAGGTATTAGTTCTGCTTTTTTCTGAATTTTCTATAACATTTTCTTCATAGTTATACAAATACATGAAATACTTGAATATTTTTGGAAGTGTAATCAACTTTTGCTGTTTTTATTTTATTTTGAATACTTAATGGACGAAATATGTCTCTTGGAAATACGTAGAATCGCACTTAATTCCGATTGGTTAACAAGTTTCTCGGATTCTCTGGAGCATAAGAATATTGCGGTGGAATGTCAGAGTTGATTACAACGCGAAATTTCCATCCTCCCTTTTACCTTTTATCTCCCCGTGTCACTCTCTGCGCTTTCCTTATCGTCTACATGTTTTTCATGATCATGTCAGATATGTGATGAAATCATCAAAATTTCAGCCTCCTCTATATTTCCTAATCAAATCACTTGTGTTTGGCAGGTCTCTGAATTCTGTTTCTTCGATGACGATGGACTTTGTACGACTGATACATCTCGGTCTCGGTATACAAGAACAAAGTTAGCACAAAGCTTAATGCAATCTTGTAATAGGGATTTCATGAAGAGAATACGGATCTATTCATTAATATTTAACAGATAAAGAGATATAGATATTGGAAATCTGAAGGGAAACGCAGTTTTGGCTACTGATCTATTTGATGACTTATCAAGGATAAGATGGGGGCTATACGAATGAAGTTTTCCTGTTCTCTGTAGTTTAATAGCTTTCAAGAATCAGTTCACTGATTCCTAATGTTCCCGCTAGATGTCGCTCCGTTGCACAAGCCTTTACAGTCTCCGGATAATATTGACAGCACAGCTGTTTGTTGCATTTCCAGGTAGCAATTGTGTTATTTTTCCTTGCTATTGTTTTGTTTGCTGGATTCAACTACTATTCGAGCGTAGACTCATTGGCGTTAATATTTGAAACTTCCTGAAAGCATTAGCTTTACTTTTCACTACTTCTGATGGTAGGATCACAGTAAGAGCATCCGAAACATAATTGTGTATTGATTGTATGGTAGGTACGGCTGTTCCACGTTCCTGCAAATTGTCTGGTTTCTATAAAGCGAACAAATTCTCATATTTAATGTCGCTTTTCTATTTTCACCAGTCTACTTTGATTCCTTCAGTCGACAAATATTATTCGATTAGCGAGCCTGCTCTAATGGAGTGTACTCCCGTTAGTCACTTGCCATTAGATTATAGCACATTCCTGGATTAGTTTTATGCTACTTCTTTATTCTCGCGTCCATTATATTCCTTGTGACTTCAAGAAGCAAAACAGTAAAGATAAAGGTTACTCGCTTGTCTTCCACTTTTGCTGAGTATGCCTTTTTATTTTGAAATTTCTTATTTATTTATGTGGAGTGGACATGAAATGTGCTTCTTAAAATCAATTGTGTCAAAGCATCAGGTCTGTGTTTATTTCCTGCGCCATCTAGTAGTCACTACTAGTGACTACTACTACCTGAAACCTATAGAAACTGTTAGCGAATACCCTGGTTATTAATATCCTTCATCAATATACAAATATATAACTAATGTGGCTTATATTTGCAGTGAATAAGAATTGGACTTATAGAGGATCAAGTAGAATTGCACAGCGCCATCTGGAAAGTTCTCAATTTGTGTATTATATCGGAGACCTAGAAACACGGTATGTTTGCGCGCATCTAATCTTGAATGTCCACACATTACGAAAATGAAATTAATCTCAATTAAGTTTCTGAATGATTAACTACTCCGCGTATGTGTGCGTGAAACAATAAGATGATGGAGAGGGTCGCATTTAGTTGTTGAAGTACTGGAACTTGGGAGATATTCGCTGCTAACAAGGCTTGGACAAACAAATCAAGAGAAACGGGTAGGCGAAAGACAACAGACTCATAGCTAGTTGCTAGGGGTTTTACCGGCTCTGCTCTCCTTGGCAACTTGCCAACTTGCGTAGACACGGGGTGGTCGGCCTGATAATTTAAGTATTGTAAGGTAAAGGAAAGAGAGAGAGAGAGAGAGAGAGAGAGAGAGAGAGAGAGAGAGAGAGACCCATACTGTCATCTACATCGATATCATTCACTCACTCCCTATTTTTACAAATACTTGCCTACATACAGGAATCACATAAAGGCTTCGCTGTTGTTTGTTAAAACGCCTTCAGAAAGTATAAAAAAGAGAAAACGTTAAGGAAGTAGAAACTTTTAGTTCATTATTTGAAGAAAGGAATGCTTCTTTAGCATTCCATAAAACAAGGAAAGTGAGAGATGCTTACGATGTCAAAATAAATATATCATAGTAGAATATCTTCGCAGAACTATTCTCTGAATTTCTTGAATAGATGTGCCTTCAAGATCCATTACGTAGATATATAAGGACTACCCTACCATCTTGATATCTTTTTAGATGGACTTGTGCACATTTTTAATTGATAATTCTCTATAGGCATGGAACAGTGTTCTAAAATCATTAAATGAAAATTTATGTTTAATTTTATTCCAAAATATGCATCTTATTAGCTCGGGAACATATTACTATAGTAGTTTTGTTAATTTATAATTTCTGAACGTTTCGGGCGTTGTTTTCATGTAAAGGACCTGTTTCGATAAATTGTCTTTATGTGGTGTAGCATGCTTAAGAAATAACCAGTAAGTAGTAACAAATCGTTTTGTATGTTGCAAGTGTCCATCTTTTCCCTCAAGATATTTTTGTGCCGAATTGATTAAAAGTGTTAAGACATCTTAGAAGTTTCATTTTATGGAAGTGTATCGATCCCATTTCTGATATTTTATTTTTTCTTAAAGTCGGAGAACTCTATCTCCTTTACTTTTTTTTTTATTCATTTCACAGATGCAAGTCGCAGAAACATATGGAGACGATGTAGCCAAACGTACTTTCTCTGATAACTCTTTGATCTTCGAAGAGAATTTCATAAATTTCTTACAGAAAAAAAAAGTTTTATTCTCATTAATATAGTGTAGGAGCAGCGGGAGCCCACTGTCATCGTGCGTTGTCTTTTTCTGTCCACATAAATTTACTACGTATATTTGGAGTTTAATTTTGCTCCATTTTGAATTGCGTATAAAACGAAAGGAATACGTCACGCTTCCTGAATTTTCCAATAATATTTACAGTAGTAGTTATTTATGATTATATACTTGAACCGTTTAATTAAAGTGAAGATATATAAAGGAATGTTGATTAATATCGGTTGCATCCAGCATCATACTGCAAGAGGATTAAATGCGTAGGAAATGCATTTGATCTTCTTGCAAATACGTAGGAAACGATGGAAATTAACTGTGTCATAAATAAACGCGTTTCATTCTATTTATCTTTAGAGTTTGATTATCTTTTTAAATCTCAAAGTTGAAACAGAACACTTCACAATCATGTTTTATAACACCTCGATTTAAAGCAGTATTAGATATAACTATTCATTGGTCTGGTACCATTATTATTATTATTTTTATTATTATATGTTCACCTTCATGGAGTGAGTCGACTCATCGCGGGAGGTCACTCACATTAACGCTAACCATCATTTGCAGAATACTGGGCTTATTTTGCTTTGAATTCATTTACCGACAAAGCACTCGTAACTGACCCTGCAACCCATTCCTTTCGTTCACCACTCTCCAAGGACTCATTCCTTGGAGATCACTGTTAATTTTCTCTGTATTAATCCTATAAAAGCCCGTACGCAGCATATATGTCCCTATTATATAACACCCGTTTCTCTGCTTATCAACCAGCCTCTGTAACCCACAAATCTTCCAACTCTCCTCACATGAAGCATCCTATGAACCTGCCACCGTCTTAGTCGCTTTGGATCTGTTCCACCTATTTAGTATCTCCAGGTGACCAGATTCGTGCACACCAGATGGTGTCCTATCAAGGCCTTATAAACGGTTATACTGACCTCTTTATCTGTTTATCAGTATGTTATTGAAGATAACATACTGACAAATTTTATTGAAGTTAAAGATAACGTGACCTCTGAACTTCAACTTAGATCCACTAGCACCCCTAAATCACCAGCTTCATTTATTTCTTGCAGACCAGTTCCACCAATGTATTACACAGCTGGTTATCTTTCATCCTAAAATGCATAACCTTACACTTTGCCACATTAAACTGATAGACATTCTTGTTTTCCCTTATTGTCAGGTCTATACAAATTGCCCTACGAGATCTCTGCATCATCATCCTTATTAATTCTTGCTGTACCTACTTTTACATTATCAGCAAGTAACGAGTATTTTCCCTCAGGTCATTTATTATATCACCGATCACTAAAAAGTAAGTAAATTACTAAGTCATGACCTCCTCGTCACAAAACTGTGCCCTTATAGATAATCTTATTCCTGTCTACTCATTTCGGAATTTTGTCTTTAACTAACTTTAATCAAATTAATCAATCTAGTCAATGGCACTACTAGTTCCATAGCACATTCTCGTAATACGTTAACTGATATCTCATCCAAACATATAGATATATTCAATCAAGGTTCTGTAATACCCTTCACACCTCAACTTTATCTTCCTCTACTTCCACACCAACCCTTGTCACATCTGTTACTGAAGTCACCAGCATTGATCAAAATTAATCTACCATAGATATTCTTCCTTGCTACATGCTTAAAGAACTCTTTCGTGTTACCCTTGACTTGCTCAGCTAATTTCCTCTCATTCTCTGATTTTGCGTTCTTACAATACCAGCTCACCCTTCTGGACTGTGCTTTGTGCTACTTATAGGCTCATTTTCTATAAATTTCCTCCACAAGGTTTTCTTTTCCCCCCTTAACTCCTGTTTAATACTGCAATTCATTCATTTAATTCCCACTTTATTTATTCCCCTGGCTCTAGATTTGCCGTGTGCTTCTCGTTTCTGCAAACACCTCTTGACTACTTTATTTACCTTTAGAGTTTAATCATCTTCTTAAATCTCAAAATCAAAATATAGTACTTGACAATTAAGTTACAATCCCTTACTTTAAAAAAAGTATTATATTAATAATACTATTTTAATACTATTTTATAGTATATATTGTTTGTAGTGATAATACAGTAGTATGTGGACCTTTTGTCCAATGAAAACTCTGAGCTCATGATAACTGTTTCGCTTGCATCGTCTGTTTACTCTTACGCTACATAAATACAACAGTGGTAAATGAAATAAACGGTGCTAAACTATTCTAAAGTCCATTGAAAGTGCAACAGTCTGCTATATAATACTCTATAATAATCTTTGATAATACTCAAAACAGAATGATTTTAGAGTTTTAGTCATTACCGATTTACTCTCATATTTCACTAGTAACTTAAGCCGCTTGCTATTCTTCATATTTGGCAATGCAGAAACTATTTCTATAGTTGAATGCGAATTGTTATAGATTATACGGATATTATTAACCCGTTGATGTTATAGCTAGTTCAACAGATCATGAAAAGTTTCGAAATTTATCGAGAGTTTATGGGAATATACCCTTCGGCATAGGAATCGCCTTGGATTGGCACTACTTAAAAGACCTGCACTCCACTCAGGAACCCACATATTCGCCTTTGATTAGTGCTTTGAGATTTCACTGGCTTGACAGTGTTTGGATGGACGATATTTGCTCACTTTAGGTTTCTGTCTGGTCTCTGATGAGAGCCAACTGTTCGATACAGCTTACAGTCCAGTGAAACCTCAAAGCACTACAAGGCGACTGTATGGGCTCCTTGGGCAGAGTCCATGTCTTTCAAATACTGCCAATCCAAGACGATTCTTATTCTGAAGGTTATATTCTTATGAACACTCCAGTAAATTCCCAAACTCTTCAAGTTTATCTTATCTGGCTATAACTAAACGGATTAATAATATTTGTTTAATCTATGCGAATATTACTGAAGCCTCTTAGGATCTTTATTTAACATAGAAGTTAGTGACTGATTCTTATCTATCGTACAGCAATTAATATTGATGAATTCATGATATGCATAACTAGGTAAGTACACGTATTCGTAAATAATATCAATCTGACTGAATGCATAACATAATGAAATATATGATGAATGAAACAACATAGAATTGTTATGTTATGCTATGTTTCATGTATGTTATGTGTGCTCTCATCTAAAATGATCTTAGATACAGCCTTTTGATTAATAACGACCGTATCGCCGCCTATATTTATATTTTTCTAGTAACCAGTATGGCTATGACTCTTGGTTATACACATTGTTCAGTTCCTCTAGTCTATTTTATTTTTTTTCCCCATTATTTTCGAGTGTTTTCTTTAACCTATCTGTCTCTATATTATCACTTGTAAGTAATTATACGCGTGTAGTATTACTTTTACTATTTCTGTTATTACTTGCATTGCATTAGTATTGTATTATATTTATATTATCCCTTGCACTTCTTCTTCAGGGCTTAATAAATTTCAAATTTTACAATTTTTGCATTCAGTTAACTGATATTATTTACGAATACTTACCTAGTTATGCATATCCCATGAATTCATCAAAATTAATTGCTGTATGATAGATAAGAATCAGCCACTAAATTCTGTTATTTTAATAACTAAATCTAAATTTTAAATGGCAGCCAGAAAGGGAGTATTTTAAGCTTCCTGTTTGTATGGAACAATTTAAAGGTGTTGACTGTGTCTACTGTATTTCGATGTAATGAAGAAACTTATTCTTTGTTAATGGCCGACTGAAATTATTTGTTGAAATTGCAGGAAACATATATTCTTGGAATATGGTACCACTTTCTACACAGCTGAAATCTCTCGGGAAAAAAACGGACATTCTATTCCTACTTCTTCGAGTCTATATATCGATTGGCTCCATGTAACCAATTCACATATCGCATATAACAGAAGCCGGACTAGGAGAATATGTTGGAAATGGATATTACTAATCAATGCTCAGCTGTCTCGACAGAAGTCATCGCCATATGGCGAAAAAATAGACAGTGAAGTCACCGAAGAGAAGGCTGTCCAGTTTCTTCTGGTTCACCATGCACAACGGTGCTACTACGAATGTCCCACCATGATGCAATAAGCAGTTCTCTCTTCAGAATACTCTTTATATTTTATTAGAGTGGTGTATAAGAAAAACAAATCCGAGGAACTATTTTTTATTCAAATGAATTCAAAGTTATTTTCATTATTATTGTACTTATGAGAAGAAATGTTTGGTTTTTTATACATTCCGAAGGTGTCAACAATAATGAGGACTTGAAGAACAATATCGAGACTGCTGTTTGGGATTAAAAACTTTTGATATTCTGGTTCATTCCAATTACTATCCATATAAATAAAGGGATATGTATGATCCTTTCGTTTAATAATATTTCCTCGCCACTTGAAGACTTTTTGATTTCTTTCTTCAGTGTATGAGTTATAACAACCCATCATGATTTCAGTTAGGAAAAAATATCTTATAGACACAAACCGATATGCTATTTATGATTTTTCTGTCTATTATCTTACGAGAACCAGCACTTCGAAACAGCCAAGCCAGTGAAATCCTAATAAAAAATAGAGATTCTTGGATGGAGTCCGTGTCTTTCAAGTAGGGAAATAGCAAATTGTATTCTTTTCAATTTATCGTCGATTTCGAAAACATTTAGTTTCAAATGGTAAACAGGGTTTGTTTACTTCGATATAAAATAACAAGGAGAAAAAAATTCAGAGAAGAAAGAAGTGATATATATACTGATAAATATGGCTTTTAAGAATAGCTGAAGAGATTCTTCGAACCAAAAGTGTTCTTTATCGACGTTAAGATTCTTTATGTTTCTTTCTGATGAAAGAGAAGATTTATTGAGCGCAGTGTGGGTTTTGAATGATAGGAGACGACCTGCATAGATGACAAATACATGAATTGGAAAAACAAAGACTAATTAGTTTATCTTTAGACAATGCACAGTGTGGCATCGCCTGCTAGAATGCATTCCATTTAAATGAATGAAATGCTGAATGTGTGCCGCATCCGCATTGGATAAGAGCCAAATTCAACATGGTTCTCGTTTCTCTCTTTCGATTTATATATGTTGTGCTTCCTGATAAATAAACAGATATCAAAGTTTAAAAATTTTGTTTATTCTGAAGAATGAAGTGGCACAAAAGATCTGTTACCCGAAGTGAGAGAATTTCAGAAATTCTTTATTTTAATAAAATAAACTTTAAAATTTGCATAAGCGGTAATTAGGTTTGAGCAGGAACCATCTTTACCATCATTCGGCTTATTTTCACTTGCCTTTCTGTTCTGGCTTCAAAGATCTTTCTAACCTTTGTTTTCGCGATGGTTGATCTAAGACCATAGTTATCTGATTTCATTCAAGAGACTCGAGAAAATGTGCTTAGCACATTTTCCCTCTTTTGGCTCTATGGCCTAAATCAAGCCTTGGATTTGTTACGCCGAACCCCGTCTGTTCAAAGCTTACTTTTCCAATTTGACTTTGCAATAGGATATTGCTGTCTTAACTAATGGTATCTGTCCACCTTGTTCTTGGTGTTTTGCCAAGAATTTTACTATTACTATTTATAGTTTTCTTAAGAATACTGTCATTTTCTATACGAAAACCACTGCAACTTTTTAAACTTGATTAAACTAGATATTGTAGATGCCTTATAAAGTTGATATAACTCATGCTGGTATCGGATCCTCCAGAGATCATTATCATTAACTAGGCCAAATACCTTTTTGAAGATTTTCCTCTCAAAAGCTGAAATCAAATTCTCCACTCTTGCTGTAAATATTCAGGTTTCACATCCATAGGCTACTATCGGACGAATTATCAATTTCTATATTTGTACTTTAGCACATGATCAGAGCTGGTCTCAAATTAGAAAAGAGAAGGATGAAGAAGGTGATGTCACTTCAATTAACTTCCTTCAGTATTATTGAGTAACTGAATTTGTTGTCTAGAGATTAGTTCACTAGAATAATTCTCAGTGGGAACTGTTAATTAGATGAGCAGTTATTCCCAAACTTGATATAGTAGTATCACACTGAGTTTAAAATCAGGGAGAAAATTCATCATTTTCTTCTTTAACTTCAACAATAACAACTTTTTGGAAAATCTGCGGATGCCTGGATATTTTTAGAATAAGCTCTAGAAAATGATTCGACAGATGTAAGTTTGCAAAAATACGTGCGTATTGAATACTGTTATTTAGAAAAATACTTAAAACCGAAAATGCATATTTTACTCATTAGTTAGTAAAGTCGTTAATATTTAATTGAAAACCCTTCTTATATGCTACCAAAATATTTCGGCCTTGTTTTCATAAGATTTTGCGATAACGAAATGGAATAAATTAATGTCATCAAGCACCAGCTAGTCTTAAAAGATGGTGCTTGTTAGCATGAATTTTTGGTCACCGAACTAATGAGCTGACTTACTGTGCAGAAATCCTGAACAGGGATTAAATCGATAGCGTACAGAGCAGTCGTATGTTATTAGGTGATAGGAAATTTTTTTTTTTTTGTCTAGATAATATACGAATTTGATGGCCCTCCAAAGCCTTTGAGCCTTCTTTTGTGAAAGAAGGCCCATTGGCTTCTTTACTGACTGGTATGTATGACTTCATACTATCACCGGTTACATATTTCCTTGAATTGTGCAGTATGGATTAAATTTCCCTATTCGATCATTGTCAGTTCAGCTGCGATAAAAGTTGCTCCATAGTGGGAAGCGACTTTCTCTGTTGTTGATAAGACTCTGGCCTGTTGAAAGGAGATGATTTCTGATCGAAAAATACAATCAAATTAAGTTAGAAATGCGTATACTAAATGCGTATACTGAATCTCTCCTGTAACCCAGATAACCACATCGCACAAATTCAATTCTGCTGTTCCAAGATCTAATTCCCAATTCAGATCACGGTGTGAGGACCTTTTGTGTTATAGATTTAGTCAGAGGTTCGTAGCCTTCTCGATAAAGATGAGATAGATGCTAGAATGAAGAATTTTCCAGATATTGTATTCTTAATTAGAATAATTTCGATTAGCATACGTCATGAACGTCTTAATTCTTATAGCTTATAATTCTATTTTCACTGAAAGCTTTATTCACGTACAAGTTGCTTCCATCGTTAAGAGATTCTTATTTTTCTTTTTTATCTGACAATTATTTGCGTTCCTTATGAGAGACAGATAGGAATTTGGGAGTTGGAGAAAATTATTGTTCTTTAGTAGTGCATATTTTTGAACTTTTCAGCAACTCTCCATTTGTCACAGAACTGTAGTTACAACGAATTACGCACGCACGCACGCAAGCACACACACACACACACACACACACACACACACACACACACACACACACACACACACACACACACACACACACACACACACACACACACACACACACACACCATTGTTTATGCGGTTATGAATCAACTAAAATGTCCATTATACCCTCTCCACAACAGGCTGGAGCTTCGAATTCCACTATGACGCGAATTTTTAGGAAAGCGTATAGGTGATACACGAATTTCTTTCTCAGTTGAGACTTTCACCCTATTTATTGAATGAAATGGCCTAAAAATTCTACGTCTGGAACGTAAACTTTTTTTTTTTAACTCGAGATTGTTAACGATTAACTAACTTCATCCTTAACCAGCTCACAGTTCCCAACATGCTATTTACAACTTATATGCAAGTTGGGATTCACATAAAAATATAGAAATGCGCATTTGGGTCTCTGTATGCACTATCGATCACGTTAAAAGAAGTTCTAATATTTACTTAATTTCTGGAAATACGCAGCAATTACACAATAACAAACATATTTCAGATGTTTGTTATTGTGTTCTGCATTCAGTGAAAGTTCGTTTTTTTAATAGACGCTAAAGGAGGATGAAGCTACATTTCCTATCGTAAAATCCCGAGTTACCATCTGATTCATATCGACTGCAAAGATCAAAGTTTGAATCAGGTCTATGAGTCGAGTAACTTTTATATGACATTTTCATTTGAAGGTGAATTAGCCTTTCTCAGGCAGAGGTAACCTGGTTTTTACTGATAGAAAGTAGGGATTTTAATCTCCCATAATGAAAAATATTGACCAATGTATTAACAGACATAATAAATTATTGGCCCATAGCATTAGTTGTTTCAGTGCTAATTCCAAGTAATATACTCTTTTCCTTATGTTTAAGCCATTATTTTCTATTTCATTTGAACGACAACAACACGCTGAAATTTACATTGAAATACGCAAATTCTGTATTTATCACTCATAATTAAATCTTTTAATTTTAATAAATTCAATATTATAGTCGTATTAATGATGCATTCAGCGCGCAGTTAGTTAATGATCACAGAAATGATCTGTCATTTGGAGATGTCTACTAAGATGAAAAACATAAATACACAAAGGAGAAATGGAGGATAGGGGTGATAGTTGCAATAAATGATTTTACGGTCACAATTAGTAAAAGGTTCTGAACTTATTACATAATAATAATAATAATAATAACCATACGAATCTCGAACTCTAAATGGAGCGTCTTCTCGATAGTAACATTGGGAAAAAAGTAACTTTGAAACAAGTGGCTATTTGATAGAAATACTTGAGTTCCATTTTATTTCTCGTCAGTGTTTGGTTTATGCTTAAAATTATTTCGAAGGTTACGCGATGCTGAAATATTTGGTTACGAAATTATTGTTTCTATAAGTTTTAGAATTAGTTTGGCACCAGACTAGTCTCCTTTAAATTAGGTTGTGGGATAATTGCTGATATAAACGTAAAACACGCCTAATCCTTTTAAGGCCAAAGGTTGATGGACTAATCGCAACTACCTTCTCCCTTGAATTTAGAAAACAGATGTATGTTGGTAGAACAATCATTTATGCCCAAAAGAAAATGAGATAGATGTTCCTGGTTCAGAGAGAGAGAGAGAGAGAGAGAGGGAGAGAGGGGAGATATTAGGACAGAACAAAGTAGAAAAGGTTTAGCTGTTAGAATGCACAAGTCTGAAAATACTTCTTTCGCGTATAGTGGAATAAAATAGATTTAGAATTTTCCCTTTTCAGAGGTTAAAAATTGTACACCGCTGCTTTCGGTAACTAATCCGACTTTCCAGTTCTATAATTTTTGCTTTTGCAGCTACTGGCTTATTCTCCTCATGCTCTGTGGCACATAGTCCGAGATTTACGTCCTCCAGTTACCTATCTCTTGCTATTAATTCTCTCTCTCTCTCTCTCTCTTTTCCTCTCACACTTTAATTCTTTGTCATTCTTCACCAACTTTGTGTTTGTTTCCTTCTCCTTTTCCTTCTAGGATCCAAGTAAAAACTGCCTTCAGAATTTATCTTCTGTCCATTCTCAGAACATGACCAATATACTTTTGTCTATGTATATTTTGTTTCACTAGCAGTGTGTATGCGTGTGCATATATATATATAATATGATGATCTCCACTGTATATAGAAATATTTTTTCAATTAATTTTTCGCTGCGTCAGTTTACGTAGTTCATCTGTTATATGTTGTGACCAAACTATTTTCACAATTTTACGTAAACTTTAGTTTCAAAACCATTTAATTAAGCTACCTACATGTTTATCAAGTTTTATGTCTCTGATCTGTAAAATAACAGTGACTTCACATTTTGTTTTTTTACTGATTTTTTTTTCATATATCCAGTTTTCTGAAAGCAGGTAATTGCTTTTTGCCAATCTTGTTAACAAATCTTTGTCTCTTCTGCCTCCAGTATCAACTTTTGCTCCCCGATATATAAAGTTATTCATTTCGTCTGTTGTATGCTAGTCAATCTTAATTTATTTGTGACGTTTTTTGTTCAATTTAAGAACTTTAATTTTATTCGTATCTATTTTAAGATCTAACCTTTTAACTACTCTAACCATGTTTACAATTCCGTCTGTCCAAAACTTTATTTCCAGTTTGAACATCGTAATACGATGTTGCTATCTTGTCTAATGGTATCTGTCCATCTTGTTCTTGATTTTCCTCTTGGTGTTTTACCCAAAATTTCACTATCTATATTCTTAAGAGTATTTCATTTACTATACGAAACACGTGTCCAGTCCACTGTAGTTTTTTCAAGGTGGTTAAACTAGATATATTAGTGTATATCAGTACTTGTATATTATACCTTATACTTGTAATATTTTTAAAATAATTCAATGCTGATGTTGAAAAGTAGTCTAGATATTAAATAACCCTAGTTCACCCTAGTTCTTATGCACTCCGTAGCAACGATGCCCTTTTACTGACTCGGATTCGATTCTGGTCGTAGTACGAGAATAATATTTAGAAGGGTTTTTTCCAAGTTAGGTTGAAGTAGCCAGTCTCGTTTGAAGGTAGCAGGAGGGCCTACCTGAGGATACTCTGGCTATTCATCTGACATAAAACCAGCAGGAGAACACTCGCAATAGTTGCTATTTTTCCTTAATCGAAACATAAAACGAGTGATGAAATAAATTGTGGAAATGCTTATTTGGCTTCATTCGAAATTACAGTATAATGTAAAGCAAAGTACTTTTTAACTAGGAATGGGAGGAGAGTTTTAAGTATGGGGAAATGAAATAGTAGGGCAATTTGCTGCAATTAGTCATTGTATTTATGAAAAAAAGCGTCGAAACTTTATTTTGTGCAAACTTCTCTTTTCCTCAGCTTGGCCAGAAACGAAGCTATATATATATATATATCGATCAATTTAGATACAGAAAATACAACTGCTGAATAAATTTGTCATTCTACTATTGAATGGGTTTTGTTGTTCCGTTTATACACACTTCAGAACTTATAAAAGATGCAATAAACGAGATGGGAAGATGTAATTAGAATCAAAGATTTAGAATCGAACATTTCCTTCACCACAATCTAAACACATACACATTAAAGAAATCTATGATTCATGTTCCAACCGAATATTAAATCCGCACACTACACACTACAGTATTACCTAGCTCGCATTGCGTAGTAGTAAACCGACAACATGTGTCACATCGTCAGAATTCTCTTCCAGCAAAAGGATGGGAGAGAAATAATGTTGTCATGACAACAGTATAACGACCTACTTGTCTGCAATCATCACCGTTCTTTTATGGTTATGCGAAGCATAATTTGTTTCGTTTATGCAACAGCGCCACCTGTGTGGAACGCTGTCACGACACATTTCAAATAGCGAAACAAGTTATTTACATATGAATAGAGCCATGTGTGAGTAGGCTTAGCATGCTCGGGTCCTATTCAGTTTCTGATTATGGTACAGCACTCGTTAAAGGTGGTCTGGGGTTATCACGAACATCTCAACAGGCATCTTAGCAATAACGCTGCGACCTACGTTATCTACTACCACTACGTTAAGGAGATGGGCTTTACATATGACGGTTCACAAGAAACTTCGTTGCTATTCATATGTTGTGTAATAGGTTAGGTAAGTCAGCACCCAAAAAAATGTCATTTTTTCTTAGCTCAAGGCAATTTAACTTGTTTCAGCACAGAAGCAGGTGAGCTACTGCGTATGCAAGTGCATACAGCTACTTTTTATGACTCCTTAATAAGAGGCTTCAGTAATTACTTGTATTGTAAGTCATATTTGCTCATAACTGTTAATTCATTATTATAATGTTCATAAAATGAAGTCGTGGTGCTGTAAACGAAATAAGTAACCATTGTATTTATTCTTAACACACACACACACACACACACACACACGCACGCACACACACACACACACACACACACACACACACACACACACACACACACACACACACACACACACACACACACACACACACACACACACACACACACACACACACACACACACACACACACACACACACACACACACACACACACACACACACAATTTAAAAATAACGATTACATTTAAAATAAATATCATCAAAAATATGAATAATGTGACGTATTTTCTTACACTATCGGTAGCAAACTCTAATCAAATAGCATCTCAACTTATCATCAGTAAAATTACATGTTTAATTATGTATATCTTGTTCGTATACTCTGTTCTTGAAATGCGACCATAAAGCTCTTTTCTTGCCAAAGAGTGCTCCCATTCAGTCATAGTTGACCCTCCTTCGTTAACGTATGGCATTTTTAAATCACAGAACTTCTCTTTACTGTAGTATTTATATTGACATCGAAAGAAATGAACAACAAACCTATCTTTTCATACTCTTTTAGTGTCAATAATGAACAGAACTGTGAACATGAACATTGACAAAATTGTCTTTTATTTGAGGATTATTAGCAAATTTCGATTGTTAACTTTTCAGGTAATGACGATGATTACTATCATCATCATTACTGGGTATGGGAGGATGTGATTCGTCAATCTTTATCACAGCTTTCCAATACCCATGAGTTCTTCATTACGCATGTCGAATCTGAGTATTGTTTAGGTGTGAGTTTGGTATGTATGCAGCAGTCCTGTCTTGTAAATATTTAGTTCAATCAGTGTTCTGGTACAGCATTAAGACATACTATTTTCCGTCAGTTTATGTGGCCTATTTCTTTAGTTTATTTTTACCATCTCGTTTGATGATTTATTTTAGCGATCCATAACCAAATCACTAAAAATCTAAACAAGGCTCCATATCTGTTGTTAGAGAAAAAAATTGGATATCTGTATAATTTTCGCAACGTAGTGTGCTTATTGGATCACTTAATAACTGTATCTGTGAACCAAAAGGAACGAGTGGAGGATCGAAAAAGGGAATTTGAGAGAGATAGACAAACTTCACCTTGAATTTCAGTTGGTACAGAGGCTTGTGAACAAACTACAGTCCTATTCGTGTCCACCTTTCACTCTTTTTTAGGTGGGTAGCCAGTTTTCTCTCTGTCCATTTGCTTTTGTCATTATGGACTGTTTCCTTTCTTCAGATTTCCCTATTGTACCCATACCAGCAGTGAATTAAGAACTTTTATTTAATTCCGTACTTCCTTTATCCCGAATTACAGCATATATGCAGTTTGACATAGATTCCACAAGGTGTTGGATTGCATCTACGTCTACAATATATCAGGCGTTCACCAAACACTTCTTTAACTCAGATTTGACGGAAGAGAATTTCACAAATTTGCAAACAGAGGATCTGTTTTTCTGACATGTCCCATACATTCGCCATGGGGATTCATATCCGGGCTTTGTGCCCAGGGAAGATGGAGGAAGTCGCTGAAGCAGTGGTGAACAATTCTTGCTCGATGGACAGTAGCATTGTCGTCCATGAAACAACCGTCACCTTCTGGATTAAAAGTTGACATTGAAGGATGGACTCGATCGGTAATAATGTTGGAATATTCCTTGGAGGACACCCGACCTTCCAGCATTATCAAGGAACCCGTTCCGTACGACAGAATATTACCCACACCATGACACTACCTCCAGAACCTTGAGTTGTGTTTACAAGACAAGCTGAGTTCATTGCTTCATGGGGATGCAGCCAAACACTCTGCCTAATGTCGGTACAGAACAAGTTGTACTGTGACTCGTCGGACCACATGACTTTTTTCCAGTCTTCCAATGTCTAGTCACGGTGTTCCTGACACCACTGTAGGCGAACTTTCTGGTACTTCGCAGTAATCCGTGGTTTCCATACATGCATGACTGCCAATACAGTCCTCTTCAATTCCCTGTGCATAGTTTGGTAAGATGGGTCAGGAACAGCCTTCGTTGAATGCTTCGGTCAATTGCTGCACACAGGATGTTTGTTTGTCTGTACAAGCTTTCTCAGAGGACTGTGATCTCATTTCTGACAGACTGTCTTAGGACCAGAGTTAGACAAGCAGTGGGGGTTATTTTTCCACTGATTAAACATCCGAGATATCTCATATTTTGAGAAACAGCTCTCCTGTTTTCAAAATCGTAGCTCCAGACAGATGGGCACCCACAAAAGTCCTTTATCGAACTCCGAAATATCCATTGTTTTTTTCCAACAACACTATTGACGATTGCTGATTGTTCATTCTTAAATAGTTGCTTAGACACGTGGTGATGCAAGTGATCAAGTATTTTGCATATACGCTGCGTAAGTGACGTTTACGTACATCTACATAAAGGTTTCTAATTTAGCGTATTTAATGTATTTTCTACCGCTATTTCCATGAGTGTGGTTTCCACTACTGGTATTCATCATTCCTCTAAGCCTTGAATAACCCAGCCAGTTGCAGCTATTCAACATATATTCACAATCCAACTATAAATCTCCTGAACCTGCTTCTACTCTTCCTCGTTTTTGATTCCACCTACCGTCTTCTATAATGAACCTTTCACGTTAGTATTCCCAAGGAACTAAGGCTTCCAGCTATTCAAAAAGAACATAACTAGATTTCTTCTCTCTCTTAACGCCTGTTCACAACACACTGGCCTAACGTGTTCTAGTGGTGGTGGTGGTGATGGTGTTTAACAACCACTGTCTTCACCAATAGAAGAAATCTACACAGTTGAACGAGGTTGCTTGTTTGATAGTGCATGAAGTAAATATGTTTTCATTTTCCTTTATAACTGAAGTCTAAAAACTGCAGAGAATTTTGGGCAGCATGTTCACTGACATATACATGAAAGCATGAAAAATAGTCGCACAGTGCGTGTCCTATTACTTTTTTGGCGCATTTTTTGAGGATTGAAGAACTCAGTGATGATGGTAGTCATCGGCGTCTCAGATACACGCTGCCTCTGAATTTTAGACTTTCACACAGACTGTGTACTTTAAACGGTGCTATGCTAAGTAGTGGAATGATTTAATCAAACCCTACTCGGTTTACTGAAGTACCATAAGTGTCGGAGACGTGAACTTCCACGAAATATCTGCTGCAAATATACATGCTGTAGCATGAATATTTGCAGCTTGTATTTTCAGAGAAATTCTACCATATGCGAATGACAAGGTACACATAATAACTGCACATACAAACAATTTGAACGTAGCTATCTGCACGAATGACGTACTGCTGCCAAAATATTACCAGTTTTTCCCTAAAGTCTAATTTTCCACAACGAACTGCGACCTAATTCCCGCAAAGCTATTATCGACATTGTTTAATGAACAATTCTGACAATTAGTTCGTACAATCAAAAGTGAATTTATGTACGGTGATCCATGTTATAATAAGCAAAGAAATTACAAATATCCGTTGAGTGTCGTGCACAAATCATGAACTTTGAAGCAAAGAATCTAAAATATTGAGATTGAAAACTATTAAAAGAATGGATAATAAATATCCGTTGTTTTAGAATCAAGTGGCAAAACGATATTTGCTTTGAAACTTAAGTTTCGAAAGCAATCGACAAAGATCTCAGAGAATAAAAAGCGAGTTTAAGAGCTTGTCATACTTAAAAGTCCGTGTCTTTTAAGTAGTACAGCATCAAAGCAGCTCTCATGACGAATTCTCTGCTCTTTTGAGCTCCGGTCTCATATGAAATCGTTTCCGTTTCCAAGGCAAATATTGATTTAGTGCCTCTTTTCAACTCCAATAGATATTTGCTATCCATTTTGCTTTTATTAGTAAAAAGATATGATTCGTAGCGCGCTTCTATTTTTATATTAATCCGACACAAAAAGAGATAGCAAAACCTGGAGTATATACGTGCTGTCTCCAGACATGTGATTAAGAAGAAAGAAGGCATCTGCAAATTAATTTCTTGAACACTAGAAGTGGCATTTTTGAGGAAAAAATATTTTCAGATAGACTAGTCTAGAGCGTTAGTTTCAAACCTCCATATTAACTTGCTATGCGTTTGTGGCGAATTGGTACCTGTAGTGTCGCAAATGTCCGTTTGCAAATATATTAAAATTTAAAAATTTGTTAGAAAAATGAAAAAATCTTGAGTAAAATGTTTTCTATTAAGAAATTTAATTTTATTGTTAAAATTAAATTATGAATATTAAATATTAAAGTAAAAAATTTATTTTTTATTCCAACAGCTGCCTTTGGTATTTACCCATATAAAATTTACACCTCTCTTTCCTAAAAGTAGATAATTTGATATTTGATTACATGTGACGAATACATTTTATGCCAGAAACTATTCTGGACAATTTGATAAAATGGTTCGAAACCACTTTTCTAGAGGCTCTACTATAAAATAGCCCACTGAAACAAAAGTTTAGATGATGCCATCAACTTATCCTGATTTTAAATTAACTTTCATTAATTAAATTGTGTTAGTTCTCATTTCGAATTGATATTCCAAAGTTTACCATTTAAGATGGTATCGGCCCTATTATAACCAAAGGTAGATGTGAATGAACATGTCCATCACGACAACAAATTTCATTTCATTCCATCCATTCAGACTTGAATTATTGCTTTGTATAATTTCGAAACGCTTTATCAAATTGTGATGACTAGATTCGAACCCAGTTCTTTCATGGGCCGAAGAAACCTGAGGCAAAAGTATTTATCTATAATATATGCACTACATTCCTCCAGGAGATAGAAAGAGAGGCTGATGGACTACACTATCTACCAATAATTGTCCGAACACTTTACAATTGGCACTAGCAGGTGAATCCTAATATCGGGAATGTCTACCTTTGGATTTGATCATCTCCTGCACCCTTTGAGGGAGGCTTTCCACCAATGTGCGCAGATAACAGGTCGAATTTATCTCAATTCCTTCATCAAAGCAGCACTGAATTCAGCAAAAAATTGAGGACGCGCTACTCTGGACCTCATTCGCCGCTCCAGTTCTTCCCCCAGGTGTTGGTGTCAGGACTCTGCACAGGCCAAGGATTTAAACTTTTATGGTATGATATGCAGCTGTTATGGAATGGTATGAAGAGATGGGTTTAAACTTTTAAACCCATCTCTTCATACCATTCCATAACAGCTGCAGCTTTGTGGCATGAAGCATTATCGTCTTGATAATAGCACGGGTCCGTTCCATTAAAACTCCACAATGTAGGCAGCACCTGATTATCCAGAATATCAAGGTACTGAGCTGCCTTCGTGGAACCACCGAAAACAACCTGTGGTCCCACTCCAAACCAGCTGAATGCTCTCCACACCATTACTCCTCCACCACCGAACTTTACTGTGGGTACAACACACTGTGGTAAGAAGCGTTTACCACTCTTCCTCCACACCCACACCCTGCCATCAGACTGGAAACAGGGGAACCTTGATACATCTCTCCAGAGTGCCCTTTTCCACTGGTCTATTGTTCAGTTCACACGCTCTTTGCACTAGGCCAGACGACCCGCCTTGTTTGTTGTTGTGATGTTTGACTTGTGTGTCGCTGCTCTTCCATGGAAACGCAAGAAATGGAGGGCAGTTAAAAGTAACTACTGGGCTACGCAGGCCGCTAGTGTGTTTGTATGTTTGTCTTGATACTTTTATTAGCAGTTGCTGGGTATTTTTTTTTTTATAATTTTGCCGCACATTATGTATTGTTGTTGGCAATTTATTATTGGAATAAATATGATTATTTGCTAGTCATTAACATTTAGGAGTTGTTAATTAGTTAGTGTAATATGATTTTTTCGAATTGCTAATGGCTAGCGTTTAATGTTATAGCATAGTATATTTCAGCCTCGGGATTTGTTCATGAAAGATATTTCACAATCAGTTTCGCTAATTAATTTAGTATTCATCGCCAGCAAGAAAAAAGAATCTTAGATCGCTGAGATTGTATGATATCACTAATAGTGCTATCACTAATGAGAATGAAATCGTTGGCCCTAAGTTCTAACTAAAGTAAGAAAAGCACTAAAAAGGTGAAGAAATATAAAGCATTAGATCCAGATTTAGTTAAAAATAAAAATTTAAAAATTTAGGAGGTAATGGTGTCATCTAATTAAAACCTTTTGAATTCAGTTTATGATTACGACAGTATATGACTACGGTATCTTACTTAAAATTATGGGAATCTCGATATTCATCCCAATACCAAAAAAGCCACATTCACTGAGATTTGTGATTAGAGTCAAAATATTGTTCATTAACTTAATGAACAATATTTTGAAATTACTTTTTCGAATAACATTGGGTTGATGTCCTTCCTCTCTTGTCCATTGTTATCTCCATTTAGGAAGTTGCCTATTATGGATCTCCTTCTGTCTTGGATAACTCTTGCTTACTCCTTTCATGACTCAGGCACAACTAGTCCTTTATGGTTTTGAACCACGTATGTCGTTGTCTTCCTTTTTTTTAAGTTTTTCCTCAATACTTCTCTATAATAAATCTTTTTTAATGCTTCGATGCCTCATAATATGACTTATATATGCTTTTTTTCTTTTCTGTATGTTCTTTATTATTCAATTTTAGTACTCATCTTCAAAACTTCATTCCTCTTCTTCTGGATCCAGGAGATCTTCAATGATCTGTAGGCTTATTCGCATCTCGAAAGCATTAATCACTTTACTACATTCCTCGTTTATTGTCTGTATTTCTGTTCCATAGAGAAAAGTAGACCAAAAAGCATTTAATCATTCTTAATTTAGTATTTTTTTCTTTATTTCTCTTGATCCTAATCTCTCTTTGGCATTTTCCATCCTCTGTAATTAAATCTCCTAAATAAGTCTAAGTTTTTGTTGTGTAATGAAACCTGCGGAACATTCATGACTAAACATACACACGTAACCATAGTAATAAGATTTTTTAAATAAGTAAATATTTCGTCCTAAGTATCACAGAACATCTTCGGTACAGTTAATTCAAACAATACTAGGAATCACATACAGTTAGGGCGCATGCTTACAATGGAATCCCAATATGCGTGCAGTAGCGTGTTATAGAATTAAATTAAAATATATCTGAAACAAAAATATTACATTAAAATGAGATAACATATATAAAAATTATTTTACACAATTTCGGGATAATAAGAACGTCATTACGGTTCAAATTGAGTCTGTGACGTAGGTGTATAGCACTTTCTTTATATAAACATGAACGTTTATATAAAGATCTATGTAGTAGTTTGGCCTTTTTCCAATGGATCCTATGGTTTGGATTTTCAATACCGTGTTGTGCAAGGCCAGATTTCTGCGGTTTGATAAGACGGATATGGCCTTGATGTTCCGAAATGTGTTTGTTAATGGATCTACCTGCCTGTCCATAGTAGGACAATTTACAGGAACATGGGAGCACGTACATGCCGGGTAGCATCAGATGTGGGAGTTTGTCTTTAGGAGAAGGTAACCAATTGTAGATCTACTTGATTGGTTTGTGGGTAGCAGCCAATTTATATTTTTTCATAATTTTTGAAAGATGTTCAGATGCTTTTGACATACGGTATGGGAATCCTACTGGCTTGTTCTTGTCTAGGTTGATGTGTGGGGAAGTGACTGGTGATTTTTTGCGTTGTGTTTGGATTGTATCCATTTTGTATGGCTGTATCTTTGATTATTTCCAATTGTTGGTTTAAAGATTCTTCGGAGGAGTAGAACCTGGATGATGAGCCGAAGAATTGTGAATGTAGTGTCCTGAAAAAGTCAACTTACGATAGCCTAAAGTGGAGATGGAGCCATCTTTTTTTCTTTGGATGTGTACATCCAGGAAGTAGATGCTTTTTCTAGCGTGAATTTGATGCGAGGATAAATAAGTCTAACATTTGATTTGTTCCCTAATTGATGTTTTAATTTGATTAGCTTCTGAGTACTTTTTTTTGTCTGCTTACGATCAAAACTTTAGTTTGTTTTTAGGAAATTAACGTAAAGCTATATTTTGTACTGTGTATTATTTACTCTGTTTTTTACAAGACTTCCGTCTCAGCCATCAATAGAGTATTATGTGCATTACGAAGATTATTTATATATCTTACTCCTTTATTTCCTTCGTTCTTTCGTACATTCAAAAATTTCTTCACTGTAGAGATGGAACAGAAGAGGAGAAAGCATATAACTCTGCCCAACACCTTTTGGTGTTTGAAAAGTTTCTAATAGTTTTTTGTTAATTTTTATGTTTGCAATTTGATTCTAATATATACAGGATACAGTATGTTTCTTGTTTATTCTTTTCTTTTCTTCATTAATGTTTCTATTAATTTGGTGAATTAATTTCTATTAATATGGTGAATACTATCAAATGCTTTATAATAATCTATAAGACAATAATAAACTATTTCGTAAGGTTATTATTATGGTGTATTTTCTTGTCTGACTTCTTTTGTTGAACAGATTTAAAACATTTTCTTTCATGCATGCTTTTTTTTTCTATTTTGAGTCTTCCTTTTTTCGTTTTTGTGGAAAGAGTCACAGGTAGCATCTTTAACATTCTCCTTAACACTTTTTTCTGTTCTTTTTCTTTTTTTCAGTTTGTTATCAGCTTCCATTTCTTATCCTGAATGAAACTTTCTAACATTTAAAAACAATTACTTTTTCTCAGATACTTATTTTTAATCGAGTCATTCTTTAGGTAAACGAAATCTGGACGAGGTGTTTTGTTTATTTCTATTTAAAAAAAAATTGGAATGTAGTTTGAGTGTATATCTGCTCCCGAGTACGTTTTTGTTTGCAAAGTACTATTTCGAAATCTTTTCCTAATCATGATATTATCAGTGTGGTTTCTGATTTTAGCATCTCGCCTTTCCCAAGTCTTTTTCTTTTTTTGAAAGAAGGTATTTGCTATTATTACCCCAAAGATACCAATTATCGTGGGCATTCCTCTAACTGTAGATCAAACTTTTGCATTTCCCATAGCGATTATTTGTTTGATAACATTTTGCACCTCCACACAGAACTCAATTCATCATCATAAAGACTGTCAGTAGGAGATATGCCTGGAGAATGTTAATATCAAAAAAGGGTTTTCGTACAATTTTGATTAGTGTGATTCTGTCAGTTACGGGTCAATATCCAAGAATGCTTTTGGAAATTCCTTATTTTCACCATAACTCCAAAACGTCTTGTATACTCTTTACCTGAATAGATAAACTCACCTATTTCGATTTCCTATTTACATTTTTTCACAAACTTTCATTATGTTAATATATTCATATTTAGCAGTCATTGTTAAATTATCACGTTTCCCAGTTTGGTATAACGTTCCATGTGACTGTTCGTAAGAGTCTATTTGCGGTTTTCATATAGAACTTGATCCAACAATGACCTTTCTAATAGCTTTGAGTCATCATTTACCAAACAATGTTATTGGAGTACATCCCACGTTCGTCATCTTCTTCCCTATAGTTATATACAGCAGACTCCGTTGCAAAGGTTCTAATAGTGAGTCTAATCTCTCTTTCATTTCGCATTATTACAGCCATTACAATCATTGTGATCATGCCTCTAAGTTTCTAGTACTGAATCTTTCTGACATCATTTGTCTTCAGACAATATTGATACCAGCGCTTCTATCTGTCAGGAATTCTCCATTACCCAAGTTAGTCCGATTTTTTGGTTTCCTTCAGGGCCTTCATGGCTATCGTAGCTGCTTTGGGGTCCACAAACTCTCCACCATACCCTACCCTTTCAGGCATTTCCATTCAGAACCCGATAAAGAAAATAATAGTTGAAGAACAATAGGATTTAGAAGATGTGTAAGAAGCATAAACGATGCAACATTATACACATCAGAGTGATATGTGAAAGATAAATTGCTTTACGAAAACAGTTTGCCTCTGCTTCTTAGATTTCTAAAAAAATTACTCTGTCTTTCAGGATAAATTTATCATAATCTCTGAAAACATTGATCTTGACTAATAATAGTCAAGGATAAATTAAGGATAATAATAATAATAATAATAATAATAATAATAATAATAATAATAATAATAATAATAATAATAAACACATATTGGAATCAACGGCCTACAATAATAATAAATAGCACATTCACAATGGATAAATATCAATAGAAGAGTCCGACAAGGATCTCTATTATCACCATTTGTTGTTTGGTATGCAAGAAATAGAAACACAAAGAGCCATGTCAGTTGATGGAAGAAAAATAAATATAGGGAACTTAAGATATGCAGGCGACACATTGAAAATAAACAAGCCGTGCTAGGTGTAAAACTAATAGAGCTGTGACAAATTCAGTCTAAAAATAAATACCTAGAAAACAAAAATAATAATCATAGGTAAAGGGATAAATAAAAACCTAAACATAACTTTAAAAGGCCATCCCATACAAAAAATACATATTTACATATTTACAAGGAGGGGCTGAAAAGTTCTAATAAACAACTAGAACAAAAACGACTGGTTTGTGCAACAAGGGAAAGACTTTTTTCCTCAGAGGATTGCAAATTATGCAGCAGCGTTGTAACAAATGTATAATACTTCGTGAGGAATATGTAGGATAATGTGTAAGTTACATGGTTGTACCTCAATTCCTTCATGGTGATTAACACAACTTCTCAGCATCCCCTCGTAATAAGCCTAATTGTTTGTAATTACAAATCCAGACAAGAAATAAAAAGAATTCACATAGTCAAAGCTGTCTTTCTTAATCTGAAACAAATACACAGTGCAGAAAAAATATGATGACTACCCCCTTTGGAGGTGTATGACTGTTCGTTCGATGTATCTGATCGATATCAGCAAGAAATGTGATCTGATGCACTTCGAAAAAAAAGCATGATTGTAAGGTACGCGAAGAAGGAGGACAGTATCCAGGAAAGTGCTCATATTTGGGCTGTTCTTAAAGTGTTGTAGTTAAGGTGTTCCAAGAGCGAAAGGATACCGGGCAGAACTGAAATCACCTGAACAATCGTAGGTGCTCACGCCTCATCGATGCTTAAAGAAAATCATGTTGTTCCTTTTGGGCAAATCTGTAGAAGAAACGTATAACAGTTGACCACGGAATTTAACTACGGGACAAATGGTGTTTCCCTTGCTTCCGAATTAGCCTCCGGAGTAAGTGCCAGGCAAGCTACCAATACTTAAACGCCTAACAATTGACGACTGTCCACAGTTTAGTTTACATCTGAAGAACGTCACTGAAGATTAGAAAAAAAATTGTCTTTTCGGATGGATCTCGCTTCTTGGTATGCCGTGTGAGCAGGGGGAGGTAGGCTAAAACCTGGGAAGAGGAATCATTCCGATGTCATGGTGCAGCAGAAACATGGTACGCTGCGCAACAGCAGTTCAGCAGGTGGGAGCCTAAGAACTATTAGATGGTGGACATAATAGTTTGCCTGGATTTTGTATTTACTAACAGAAAATTTAATAAAAATATAAGAAGGATGCGAATTAGCTGGACTGAAAACGATTCAGACAAAGAAGGTTTGAAACAGCAAATAAAAAAAGTTGACTGGTTGAGACCGGGAGAAGAAAATAAAATTCTTGGAGCACACCAAGAATAGAAGGACTGACCAATGCCAATGCGATCATGTGCTCACTACAAGGAAGAAGAGGCTGGACGAAACACCATTATATGAAAGCATAGACAGTCAGAAAGTACCATGCACATTTTCAGAGATGTACACGATAAAAGTGGAGAACCATGATTCCCAACCTCCTGATCAGAGAAGGCACCTGAATTTTATTTTATTTAATTATTTATTATTATTATTATTATTTTGTGACTCTCACCTATGAATGGTAAAGCTGCAAACCTAATAGGACATTAGTACTCGCATTACTTTTAGTGCATTTGTATAGTGGTGTCATGTTTTAATTTCTGAAGTGGTAATATGTTGATTTCAGTGAAACTTATGTGGTGTTGTAGTGGTATCCGGAGGGATGATACATTCATATATTATTTGACTGACTTTTAATCGTCAGATTAGCTCTCGATAGCGCAGGATAGTTTGGTAGCGTGCATTAGTTGTTCTTGGTGCTCACGTTTGTGATGACAGAATTTCGTGTTTTTTATTTTCAGATGTTTGGTACGGCCGGATGTTCTATTTATTTTTATACTTTTATTTGTTTTTGATTTGGTTTTTATTATTTTCCTTTTCTTTTGATTTTAGCTGAAATGTCAGATGAATATCAATAGAAAATTCCAAAGAAAAAAAGAAACAACTTCTAGGAGAGAAATGATATTTTAATGTTTTCCACATCGAGAGGAATGCTAGCTGAAATATTAACAGAAAGAAGAATTATCAAATGAATACTAGATAGTGAAGAAATACGACTTACGCGATCTGCATTAATAATGGTATGAAATGTAAAAAATGTAAAGAATCATTAACAATAAATTGATAAACTGTTATATTTATTTGCCAGATGTGATAATGGTTGTGTAACTTATTAATCACTGGGAATTGTGAATCATAGTTTCGAGAATTAAAAGAAATCAACAAACTGATATGGACAAGATATCAGAACTCATAGATTGATCATCCTTTTCTGGAGACATTTGTATTAATTGGGATATGAAATTTTAGCGAAATTTTTCAGAGCAAATAAAACTGTCGACAAAAGAAGTTATCTTTCAAAAGATAATCGAGAACGAAAGTAGTATGGAAGGACGTCAACGGATGCTACATCTTGTAAAGAGAAAGAAAAAATGAATGTAATAGTAAATAGGATTGTGGCAACCTATTGAAAAGTATCTTGTGGACTTTTTGAAACAGCAGTCTGAGTTTGTTGATGAGGGAAAAATACTTAAAGTGTAAACAGCTATCTGTGAGTCATACGTTGTATTTTTGTGAATTTAGAGGCAGCAGAGGAACAGTAATAATAGAAAGTACCTGGAAAGAAATAAGAAATAATGTTCTGAAAATATAGAATAAGAGGTAAGTATTTTGTTATTTTTAAATTTATATAATTTGACTATTTTTTTAAAAAGCTATATCCAGTTGTTTCCAATGGAATTTTTTTTCGTGTATGTGTTTTCTTCTTTCATTTTCAGTAGTCTATTTATTACTTCTCTCCATGTCCTTTCTGTTGTTCTATCTGTCTGTCTGTCTGTCTCTGTGTGTGTGCGTGCGTGCTATAGTTACAACCCTATTTTATTTCTATTTTTCTATTTCGTTTTCATACAGTTCCCTTCCACGAAATGATTTTGTAAACCTATAGTACATTCGTACGATGGATGAGCTATGCATTTTTTTAAAAATGTTTATTAATTATATGTATATAATTTTTCTTTTTTTTTTCCTGATATGGAAACACTGCTCTAGTGACGAAACGTTGAACTTTTTCAAGCACTTCTGTGTGTGGGTAATTCTGTACATTCTTATACAGAATGTACGAAATGCAACATTCTGTATATTTTTGTGTTGTTCTTCCAGTCGTCATTGTTGATACTATTTTAATTGATGGCATTATTGGTATTTCTTCACTTGTTGATGTTCGTTTGCGTCTTCATTCTCTGCGATGTTCGTGTTTGGGTTCCTCTTGTTGGTATGTTCCTTTCTTGTTGGTATATATATATATACATACGTGAGGAGCCTTCATCTGATCTCTTTCAGCTAAAGGTGGGTTACCGGTCTCATATGTCCCCCAGAACAGGCAAACCGGCCTGTGAACACACACGGATCTACAGTCATAAAATACGTACTTAATCTCTCATTAGGAGGGCTGAACCAGTACAAGGGACGGTGGAGGAACGGGGAAACCCCATACCAATAATAAAAAAAAAATTGTCCGGACACCCCGCTTTTCGAATTATGGAACATTCCAGGTTTGTCAATAACATAAAAACCGGTGTATAGATAGTGGGAAGCAGGATTTCATAGTAGCAATTGAATACAGGTGGTGTGGCAACGTGACATGAACTCAGTGACACCGAGAGTGTCATTGTGAGTGTCACATTGGTGGCATGTCCATACGTGTCGTTGCCGCTCGACTGGAGCATCCAAAATCAGCGGTTGGCGATGTGATCAAAACGTGGAGACATTCTAGCATCACTGGTGCAGGAAAACACCCAGGGTGGCCGCCGAAAATGAATGACGGACGAGTGGCACACAAACATCGCCTACAATCGGCACATACAAGTGATGAGTTCGAGAGGAGCGCCAGTACCACCATGGTGAGCACTAATACTGTACGAAAAGAAGTTCATTTACTGAGATTCCACGGAAGAGCAGAGGCACACAAGTCGAACATCACAACAACGAACAAGGCGGCTCGTCTGACCTGGTGCAAAGGGCGTGTGAACTCGACAATGGACCAATGGAAAACGGCACGCTGGAGCGATGAATCAAAGCTCACCTGTTTCCAGTCTGATGGCAGGGTGTGGAAGCAGACTTGTTAACGCTTGTTACCACAGTGTGTTGTACCCACAGTAGAGTTCGGTGGTGAAGGAGTAATGGTGTGGGATGCATTCACCTGGTTGTTCCATGAAGGCAACTCATTACCTTGATATTCTGGATAATCAGGTGCTGCCTACACTGTGGGTTTTTTTAAGGAACGTACCCGTATTAGTATCAAGACGGTAATGCCCCATGCCACAAAGCTGTAGCTGTTATGGAATGGTATGAAGAGATGGGTGTTAAACGACTGCCCTAGCCTGTGCAGAGACCTGACCTCAACCCCCCATCGAACACCTGTGGGACGAATTGGAGCGGCGATTGAGGTTCAGTGCATCACTTCCTCGATCTGTCACTGAACTCAGTGCTGCTTTGATGGAAGAATGGAAACAAATTAACGCCTCCGTAGCGCAATTGGTTGGATTTTTTTCAACTGAAGGTGAGTTAGCTGATCTCATACGGAGATAGAAAGATTTTTTCCTTCGGCATACAGATAAATCGGCCGTTCAGAACACATGCAATGTACAGACAAAAATTGCTATTGATGATGGTGGGCAGTAGATTGGGTTGATGTAGATAATGATGGTAGTAGAGGTTCGGTGTAGTTGGTAGGTGACGGAGAGTTGTAGAATAGGTGTTCTCCTTGGATGAATCTTCCGACTCCTTGGAGTCGGAAGATTCATCCAAGGAGAACACGAAACGAGAACACGAAAGGAGAACACGAAATAATAATAATAATAAGATTCGAGCTGATGTGTGAGACCATCACCACTTTGGTGGTCTCACACTGTGACGATAAAATTTATCTACCATCTGAAGACAAACTCAAATATCCACGCCACGGAGGGCTTCGAACCTGGAACCTGTAGCCTGAAGTTCGGATACGTTAAGCACTCTACCAACCACCCAGCCATTACGAATACTATAAAGAAAATGTACGGCTTCGACGAAAGAAACATTTGCATACGTACAAGTCCCAGTACGTACTGTACTGGGACTTGTACTGTAGTTTGAAAATAATCTCCAAATGTTTAGTCGCTTGAAATGAGCCATGCAATTTTCAAGTTTTTAATTAATAGTTTTCACTGTTACATGTAAATATATATACGGACAGATTACATTTATGTGAAAGTTATTACAGTGAATAACTGTTTAATCTACGATGATTTTTAATAGTGATTTAACTTTGAACGAAACTGTCGTGTGCATTAATCTAACTTATCAAACTCTAGTGTTTGAACCCGCAAAACAGGCAGTCCGCGAAGAAGAATACGCGCGATTGACAGACATAACAGAGTTTGTAAGATATTCCATCCTGTCCATTGTAGCTATTCCATTAATTATATTTCTATAAGACAAGGATAGGTCACTATGAGTAGCACGTGAGGGGAGATTAGATTAGTCGTATTTGAATACGCGAGCGTGTTCCACATTCTAATTTAAGGAAGACTGTCCTCAATGTTAATCCAGCAGCCTAGTTGTCACGACAAATGCGCATGCTCTTCTCTGAGGCTAAGATCAGATTCACTCTGTAATAGGATTACAAAGTTTAACTGGTGAATTCTAAAAATTAGCCTTCGTGATTATTTTAATTTACAACAACATTTTTTTTGCAACAAAATGTTCCAAGAATCGGATTACAGTAAGTTATAATTGGATTCAGTTCACTCCTTTAGTCAGTATGATAATGGAAAAGGTGATGAACCAAAAGAACCAATGAGCAAATTTATTGTACACTATCTGGACACCTCTTCGAAACTGTAATCAGCCTTTCCCTGTGACACACTTTCCAGTAGTAGACATTAATACGGGGTGGGTCCACCCTTTGTTTCTATGACAGCTCTAACTCTGCCATGGAGACTTTCTACGGTGTCGGAATGTCTCTGAAGAAATGGCAGCACATTCTTCCTGAAGAGCTGTATCCAGAGCAGTACGTGATGTGGGTCGTTGGGTTCTGGAGGCGTTCTAATTCATCCCAAAGGTGTTCTATGGGATTTAGGTCAGGGCTCTGGGACGGCCAGTCCATTTCTGGAACGTTATTGTCCACTAACCATTCCCTCACAGACCTGTCATGCTGATACAAACAATAGTCATCACCGAATTGATCTTCTACCGTAGACAGTACGCAAGGGTCACAATGTCCTTACACCCTTCCGCATTTAGATTTCCGCATAGTGTTACGGGATCGTGGTTTTGTTGTGGTTGTGCCTTCACGTTTCCACTTCACAATCACGTCGCCAACTGTTGACTTGGGCAACTTGAGGAGGATTGAAATGTCTCTGACAGATTTCTTACTGATGTGGCAACCAATAATTAGTCCACGTTCGAAGTCACTGAGCGCTCGTGACCTATCCGTTCTGCTCGTGCTTATCACTGAACAACACACAGCTCCATGCCTCCTTTTATACCGGTAAGTGAGGTTGACATCTAGTTGTCGCCGAGGGATACATGACGTGAATATTTTTTTGCTTTAGTTGGATATACTGTATTTCCATATATATTGTCGGGTTCAATATTCTTTAAGGATTTTTTTCTCTAAATATTGTAAAAATAGATGAGAGCAATACTAAAGTTGTTATGTTGCTTTCATTTTCGAAAAGTATTCAAAATGAAGGTGAGAAAGGATTACGAATTGCGATCTTTAAGGATATATGAGAAGCTTCGAATATTTCAAGTGAGCACAAACTTCCATGACCAGCTTTCCGTAGGCCTATTTCATTCTGCTCCTAAGAGTATTCATTCGGTTTCTTGTCCGCATGCTCTTTCTATTTTTATTATTATTATTATTTTGGTCATTGATCCTAAACCATGAATATTCTGATCTTGCAAACTTGTAAATAATTGTGATGTGTTACTTCGTGTTTTTGTTTGTGTGTTGATGTAAGCATGTTTCTGTGTGATAAAATATTCTGGAGTGGCTTTAGTTTCGTTTACTCATAAATTTCATAATATTATTATTATAACGTGACACCTCCAAGGAGTCTAAGGTCTCATTGCGGGCGGGAACCCTACTCTACTTCGCTAAATACATCCCCACCTCTCCACTGCTACTTAATCCTACTACGACACCACAACCATCAACTCCAACTATCGCCCTCCTCACAAGTACTTTTTTGTCTGTAAATTGCATGTGTTCTGAAGGCCGATTTGTCTGTACGCGGGATGAAAAACCCGAATTTCTTGAAGAAAAACCATGCTATCTCCTTATGAGATCTGATAACTCACCTTCAATTGAAAACTTCCATATAAAGATTCCCCTCGTCATGAGAGAATCAAACCCAGGCCTTTTCCAGTCGTTGGGCGCAATGTTCCGCTGTATGTACAGTATATATCTATTTATGATGGAAATATTTTACTTCTATGTATTTATTTGTTCTTCCAATTGCGCTATGGACGCAATTGGACGCAAATCCTCTCTATTTTTGTAGAATAGAGAGAAGAATATAGACATCGGCCTTGAAGGGTGTATTCAGTCCACGGCTTTTTTTTTTTTTTTTTTTTGGTGCGCTGAAAAGTTTCTAAAACGAAATGCTGTTGGAATGTGCAAATTCTATTATTGTACTTACACTGGAATTTATAGTCAGCGAAAGAGCGTTAATGTGGACTCGAATGAAAGCAGGAAAAGGAACAGTCCTATGGTACTGATCATTAGGAAACAGTTTTCGCTGAACTGCCTGTCACCTTTCTTTACGTTTCTCAAACACACGAGCAACTGCTGGTTAACATCTGTTCACTCGCTAGCTCTCTAAATGTACCAAACCAACTTCTACGTATCTGCATGCTTTGCTTCCCTTTCCAGTTTTCCCTATGAAATACAACACCCGTTTACAAAGTACAGAAGGTTGTTGTTTAGCATTACCGCAACTAAGGTTATAAGGACAGTGTATCATGTCTGCTAATTGCGTGTGTTCTGGCTGGTTTGACTGTTTTGAAGGTTAAAAATTGCGTTTTCGGAACACTGGTTAACTCTCTGTACGCTATATCCGATCAAATACTTTGGCGATGTCAAGAGGACCTGAAGATCCTTTTCGGTATACTCGTCCAAAGGTGTTGAGTGAACAGAAAGAAGCTTTTCGGTGAAACGTATGTGATGGAATACAACTAAAATTTCTCTTAATTTAGAAAAATAAAACCATGCACAAGAAGTGTTCGATGGATAAGATCGTTCTTTTTTTTTTTTTTTTTTAAATAGGCTGGGTTTGAACTCATTTTCAAAATGTAAGTACATAGAAGTTTACCGAGTAATCCTTTCACGCATTTGTGCGTTAAATTCAATATTTACCTTTCGCAATGCATGAAGACTCAGTAATGTTAGCTACTATCACGAACTTTGGTATATGGTGAAGGGAATGTGTGGATTTTATTTTTGATTCTGATATCATTGTGTTTTATTTATTTTTTTATTCGACTGGTGCAGTTATTGCAAAACCATTTCTTAGGTGAAGAATTAAAAATGGAATGAGGGATGAAAGTAGGTAAAAATAACACGTTCCAAGCAAAGTGAACCGAAAAGCGAATCATACTAAGGTCCGCTCGGCAAAAGCTTCATATATGGTAGCCCTTTGAAGCCTTGTCTTTCTAATGGAAACAAAGGAAGCCAGTTGAATATTAAGGTTTTCGGGGAAAATGAATTTACTGATGGTAAGTTGGACTGTGAAAAGTATAGATTTAATTATATATTTGGTTTTATCCTTTATCCAAATGTAAGCAAACAAAGTTATCGCCTGAAGTACTTTCAGGACCGGGAAACTCGTAGCAAAGGTGATATAAGTTCTCATCACTTGCCTTAGTATCCCATAATGCAAAGCACATCTCCTTGCTTAATAGCATAGCCAAGTGAAAAACTTCCATAAACTTATCTCTAATCCAGAGAATTTTAATAATAAAGTGTGGCACCTGTTGGCTACTCGTATATGGAAATATGACTTTGGCATTACTTCAACCTTAGTATCATCTCTGGGTCTAGCTCCCACTGATGAGACCTCAATAAAGGTCAAAACCGGTCTGAGTAGTGATCCTTCCCTTAATGCATAGCATTTTACATGTCCGCAAGGAGATGTGCTTTGCATTATGGGATCCTAAGGCAAGTAATGAGAACTTATACCACCTTTGCTACGAGTTGCCCCGGTCCTGAAAGTACTTCAGGCGCAAACTTTGCTTGTTTACACTTGGATGAAGGATAAAACCAAATATATAATTACTAGCATAGCCAAGTGAAAAAACTTCAATAAAGTATAGATTTAAGTTTAAAAAAGTTCGGAGTATTATGCTAATACTCAGAATGCTAATTTATGAGAGTGCTCAAAATGAAATTTAGCAACCTTGGAACAAAGAAGATTAAATGGGATTGGGTGGAATGCTGTTTCATTTTATTTCTAACAGACAACATTCGTGTGTTCAGATACGAAGTTGTTGAAAGAATGGTGAAAGTGATTTTATGGATGGGTTTCAACAAGAACACTTGCAGTTTTGAAGACTTGAAGTGAAAACGAACTGCGTTTTGGTTGAAATTAAAGCAACAGAGATTACAGTAAGTTCATTTCAAATTTTTCGAAATAGTTTGGTTTTATTTTGCAGAAGCACTAATTATGTTAATTATGTTGATTCTTCCTTTCGTTTTTTCAGTCAAGAAACTGATGGCCGGGAGATGCACAAAGTATAAAGAGATGAGCAAAATTTTGAAGCAAACCATATATTTGGAGATAGCATCAGGCTTCAACCGAAGCATGGTGGTTGCAATACTCTTCCCTACAGGTACTGCCATTCTTCGGCTAGTTCGGGTACTTCGGCTAGTTCGCGCATTTTGCAAGATGAAAGAGCTCGTTGGTAGTGCGATGCAGTTATTCCATTACCCTTAAGTCCAGTTGTGCGTACTACCTTCCGTCTAGTTTACGGAACCGTTTTGCTGCTGTAAACTAGAATGTGAGAAAACTGTCTGCTGTCCTCCATGTTATTTGATATCCTTGAAAGTAATCAGATTCATGTCGTTGTAACAGCGAATTTTTTGAAATCCTATTCTTACGTCAAACATGGTAATAATTCTTTCATCAAAGTGAAAAGCACTTTGATGAAAGTGATTAACAGTCACTTTCATCAAAAGCCCTATAAGGAACACCTATTTTGCATTAAAGAAAAAAAGTGTTAAAAATTAGCACTTTGAGGCTATTTTAGGTATCATCTGCCAATGCATACGTGACGTACTAACTAATGAGGAAGTGCTGCGCCTAGTTATTCAGTTACACCCTCGAGAATGTTTGAAACTTAAGTGTGATTGACTGCCTTCGTATCACACGTTTGTTATGTGAACTTGTAGTGCAACTCCTCATGATAAACGAAGCAATACACACAGTAACGGGAAGAAGCAAATCTTTCTATGTATTTTTCTCAAGAAGATTTTTGCCTGTTTTCTATCAAAGCCCCCTCTGTGTACTTTTTTTATTATTAATGTATTCTTCATTTGTTACTTTTAGTAATATATCTAACTGCGCGATATTATTGCTGAAACTAATCTTCCACCAACTATGTTTCTTACCATTAATTAATATTCTGGTCATAAACATTATGTAGTAGGCTTCATAGCTTCGTATTTCAAAATACATGTATGTGAATAAAGTTACATTTGAAGCAGAAGAACAAGAAAGCATTTAGAACTCGATAATTGATTTTCGTTGGTGATGTTTATTAAGCTCCTCAATTTTTACTCGTTGCGAGACTACCACTTGCCTATAATTTAATTGAAGTAGCACGAAAAAGATCATGTTTGGTTATCATTAGAGAAGTGTTCATGGTTTATGCATTCTGACTCACTCGTGGTATTTATCACCTGTAGACTTCAGCTTTTCATGGCTGGGATTGCCACACTAGAACCAAGTTCCATACTAAGAGAAATATCTGTATCTGGACGCAAACAAATTGTCCGTTGTATGACTGATAGTGCAAAGAATGTAAAAAATAAAAAAAAAAAAAAAAGACAAATAAATGAATTATATACGAAGAGCTATCTAAGAATTTTCAGAAAATGCTTTGTTATGAAAATGCTCGTGGAAAAAATATTTTTATTGCAATATTCGAAGATAATACAGGTTTCTGCAACTCCTTTGTTACCCTTTGGATAATAAAAGGCGTTACAAAATGTAATAAAATGCAAATGCTATTCGTTTAACTCTTACTAACTTTTGGAAACTGGGAAGTAGCTAATCTCCCCAGTTAGCCAAACACAGCTGGGATCAAGACTAGCGGGGATTTTTACCATCTGGGGAGGAGAGCGACAAACAACTGACGCCATCTCATGGTTCCTAACTCTAAACTATATATTATTGTTTGAAATAGTGTGAATTCTATGGTCGATGTTCTTGAGTTGCAGCGTAAAAACTCATTTTCGGAGAGTATAAAATCCTACTTACCAATGCCAGAGATCGACTAAGACCGGTCGAAAAAGGCTAAAATTGAGACAGTAAAAAATACTTTCTTTACAACCACTGCCTTTCTGGCAGTAGTTTTTTAAATGCGCAATCGAATTTTTGATCGCGCAGCACTAAATTGGATGCGATGAGAACTCTGGATTATTATAGAAAGAGCGTATGATACAGGTGTATTTAGAAGTATTTTTTATTTATAATTTTTTATGAGATTGCTCAAGCGTTTATATATATAGGCGCCATACGATTATGTGCATGTGTATCGAAATTTGCAATGAACTAATTAATAAAAACTACTTAACTCACTCTTAATGTATTCCTTGGCTTGTAGCTCTGTACGGCAATCGGTCTGTCATGGCTAGAAAATTTGCAATTAACTCGTAGTGCATAGTTGCTTAGTTTCATAAAAAAAAAAGCACAAAACTCAGCCCAGATTGAAATCTTTCCCCATTACTTTTTGAGTTTCTTTGTGTGGTAATACCACTAAAAGATCGTCAAGAAGATTTCCAGGGGAAAGTTGATTGAATTGAATTTGGTTGCTAAGTCCCAAAGGAGACTGATGCACGATGCTGTGGCATACTATTCGCGAAGTGAGCTTAAAGGATTAGGTTTCTGCCTTTAGCGCCACTCTGCTAAGTTAAAAGTCTGCTGTAGAGCGACTAGCATTATTGTGATGGTAGGGAAATTTCAATGAGAGACAATAGCATGTGTATTTGTCGTTCTCTGAAAGAAATTGGAAAAAAAAATAAATGCGAAAAGGAGCAGAAAAAAATATTGTACTTGACTTGGTGTATTGTGGTGCTGCTGCCTACTGTCATTCTTCGACACGGACTGGAATTAATTTAATTTTTTTTTTTTTTTTTACTTTGCATTACCAAGCTGTATGTAAATTTAAAAAAAAATAAAAGGAAGTCTTCAAAATCAAATGTGAGTAAATTTTTCTTTTTCTTCATGTAGTCCACAGATGAATCAATATACTAAACATTGTGACAAATAAGTTCCCAAAGTAGTAGGGCCCAGATTGAGACAAACGGATTTATAACATTGGATTGTACGAGTCAAAAACATCAGCGATCTTGACCCTGTCGTAGTAAACATAAAGGAATCATGGTTAGTTGAAGAGCGACGCAGAAGATTGAGCATGTGCTAATTTCCCAAACTTTCTTATAAATTAAACTTTGTAAAGTGGAATTTTTATGATTAGAAAGAACTTTTGAATTAGAATTCGTATTCTGCTGAGTTTACAGTTAATTGACGTAGCATGTTCAGTACTTTATATAATAATTTCATTTGATTTATTTTTATCAGAATTGTATCAAATTATTTAAGGATGGAGTGTGAATAATAAAGCTCACTGAAAACAATGTAATTTTTGGTAACTTAATCAGTTTCGAACCGAACAATACCCTTTCATTTGAAAGACTGGGTTCGAATTCGGTCTAGGACGCAAAGAATCTTAATCAGGGCTTTTTACTCTCTCTCTCTCTCTCTCTCATCGAAGTCCGGTATGTTATTTTCGTGCTCTCTTACCTTTCTACTCTTCACCTCTAAGCCTGGTGCTCATTAGTAGATCGTGCAGCGACAATGAGGAAAGAGACATTCCGGCGTAGAAAAAATTGTGATTGCAAGTGGATTCATATTTCTGACATTACTTGGATCAAAGCAACTTGATTTTCCGATTCCCTCATGAAATCCTATTATAAAAAATCTCGCCGTTGTTGTTTTGAAGTACGAAGTAACTTCGGTTATGAAGCCAATGCATTTATGTTAACTACGTGTGCTTTTATGTCTGTTTTCGTGGGATGAAAAACCTTCCACCTCCGTCGACTAACTCACCTTCACTGGGATAAAACAACAACAACAAAGAAAACACCTTTTATAAAAAATTTTCGCGTCCTAAGTCGGGGATTGTAGTTATCGACCGTGCTACAGGTTCTGTCATACCGCCGTACCGAATTGTGATTAAGAAAATAACATTAGAACCATACAGTATATCCCCAGGCTATGACAAGAAGAGACGCAGATACTGGCGCTTCATCTATCGCCGTATCCTACCGTAACAAGAGAGCAGTTATGCCAATATAAACTAAGTTTCGCGATCCGAGTAATCTCGCTGAACACTACAATTAAGAAAATGTAATATGGAGGCACGTATAGAGAGAGAAAAGCGATTTTTGTTGGTCGGAGTGATTAGTTGCAGTGCTCTCCAGTTCATTGGATTCGAATCTTGCGGCATGATGACTGTGAATGTCTTTAGTTGACAGGTGATTTTCATCATCGCTGTGAGATCACTAACCTGCTTATTGAAGGCCTGAAGTGCCTTGGAAAATGTTACTCTGCAGAGCAAGTTTCCAGTTTATTTAATCCTTAGCCCATCCACAATTTTAATACATAGTAGACTTACATCCTTGTGGGAGTGGGATCGCTTTAAAAATTAATAAAAAGAGAATGAAGAATGTATTCATTTGGTGGTATGCATGTTTTACCAGATGAAAAGAAAACCAAAAAAATTTCATCTTATGCAACGGACTAACTCGCCGCAGTTGAAAAGCCCTCACGTATGTTCCGCTGGTGTTATGAAGACAATCCAAACCAGTTTGTTTCCAATCAAAGAGCACCTTCGTTATCGCCTACACCAAAGCGATAGCGCACATGACAGCAGAAAGCGGACTGAAAAAGAGAATTATTTACTAAATTTTTACTTTGAACGAACGTTGTTCGAGTTTCAAGGCCGTTCTTGTTACGGCTGCCTTCATTCTAGTTGTTCGTAGAACCCCCAACAAAATGTCCAAGAGGAACCTTAACGCCTGTGACGAGATGAGTGCAATGACAAACAGAGAAGCCACTTCACTGATAACACGTCGTGGCACGAACGGACTCTTACATAATAAAAACATCTTATCAATAGTCGATTGTGGATAAAGTCCACCAGAGGGCAGCAAGAGACAATGGCTGGATCCCGTGGAAGCTTTGTTGCTTTCGTTATGGTGTCATTTCAGATTCATGAAGTGTAATTGAAAGTCTTTTGTGTCGGGTGATGGTCTTTCTTTCCTGCACTTCACGGCAGCGGCAACAACATCAAAACGTGTGGGCGCTCTGTCCTCTCGTCACAGGCACATGAGCTTGCCGTGGATGAATGCTTTGTGCTCGAAAATATTGATTCCATCATCTCAGTAATAGAGAGCAGCATTCCGAGGTGTCCGAGATGGCGGTTTGTTTATAGTGCATCCGATGGTTTACACAGGGATCGATAACTGCGCCACCTGGTGTGGTTCCTTCAGAAGAGAGTCAATGAAAAGTTTCCCGATACGTTTTGCAAAGTTTACTTTTGCTTTTAATTTGCGTCACGTAGAGAACAAAAAAAAGCTAATCACCCGCATCTAAGAAAGACCATGACTAAGGAAGGGGGGGGGATAAGTGGGTTCACAAACTTATTATGCATCGATTAGCATTTGTGCAGTAAATTGTATGTTGTCGCTGAAACACACTGTAAAATTTAAAATCTACTTTTTATTTTAAAAAGTTCACTTATCGATTTCACATTTCAGATACTACTAAATGCTAACGAAAACAGTTAAATCATCATATAAATTCATTTTGGCGTATCTCCTTAACATTGCTCTACGGTTGAGTAACTGAACAAATATCACTTTTAGTTCCACTAGTTGTCACTAGATGGCAACAGTTGTTCCGTTTAAAGTGATGCCATTAAACCGGATTTCTGTGAAATTTATTTCGCTACGACGAGTCAGTTGAATATTTCCCAAGCTAATAAGCATAGTTTTATTCCTTTCCCCTAGTGTAATCCCTGCTATGGTATTTCCGATACTATTAAACGAAGAGCAATGAGTCAGACTAATTTCAGGAAAAGAGATGAGCGAAATGTAACTGCGAGCATAGTGAATGAACGTTTTAGGATAAAATGCAAGTGAGAAGACCATAAAATGTTGAGCAGTTGTTACTGTGGTTACTTCATTGTGACTAATCCTGAGGAAAATTATCCACTTGAGTTGTTAGTCACCTGTTGAATAATATCAAAAGTCACACTAGAGTGGATAAAATATAGCATTAAGTTTGAATAGGCTATTGTATTAATAACAGAAATGACACAGGAAGGAAAGGAATTTGCAATCTGAAATAGGGAAGCCATTAAAACCTAGACGTGTAATATATACACTTTAAGGACTTGGGGGGGGGAGTCATCCTTAAATGACATCACCGAATGAGGAGAGACTCTGGAGCTCGTGGCTTGAAATCGTGGGGGGTGCTGCAACTTTCGAAATATACATACGCACTGTAAGTCCAGTGTATACGTGTTTGGATAAAATATCAAAATTATGGTAACATTTAAAAAAAAATTATACAAAAAAATATTGTTTATTATCGATAAAATTATACAGTTTGGTATAATTCAAATATTCTTAAAAATAAAATCCATTATCATAACCCCAATAATGCTCTAAAATAAAAACTATAACAAATGTTATGTCTTTAATTGTAATGTCCAAATATTTAAAGAGACGGAGTAAACACGATAAGCACTACGAACACTCTACTACTGGCGTAAACTGCATATAAACAACAGTGGAACTGCGCGACGGACAGTGCCGCATTGCGCTAATAGCTCGCATCTCACTATGACGTGCATATGCTTGAGCGCGTAGCAACATGACACTGTGGTAAACACAGTGCTGCTAGCGTCCTTCGTCCTCCTAAGTGCTACAAGATGGATTTTTATTATTTTTTATACAAAATAAAAGAATTATATAGGATTGTTGATGATAACATTAAATATTACAAGTAAATATAAATTAATTAATAAATATATTTATGTATAGAGAAAAATCGGGGGTGCTGCAGTTCCGCAGTGCTTATGCACGAGCCATCCCTGCTCTGTAGTGTACACTGTTTTTCTTTTTTGGGGACGAGAGAGAACGGGCGATAGGTTCTTCAAAATGATTTCATGGCACAAAGTTAAAGTTCTTAAATATTAATTTTTTTTAATATTAGAAATAACATTTATTTTAAAAATCATAAACTCTTAAAAAGTTAAAGAAAAGTGCTCAAACAGAGACTTTATTGGTTATTTTTATTGAATTTATGCAGCTATTGAAGTTTCAGAATTAAAGAGATTTGAAATATTAAAAGGAAACTGTAAATGTAATTAAAAAATTGACCCTTGGAGGAGCAAAAGGAGATTTGGTATTCTGCGAAAATCTGTGAAAGCGCGGAAAGGTTGAAGAATCTTCCAAGTGAGTGATATAAATCAATGATGATCTCGAGGATTAAGAAAACTTGTTTGGACCGTACATATAGGATGAACACTAGAAAGAACCATAGTTATGCATTCTGCTGTTCAAATTTCCATCGAAGTTATATATTATTTATTTACTTAATTATAATTAGTTATATATTTAGTTATAATTAGTTACCTTAATAATTCCCTCCCATAAAGAAAAACAAAACCGTTCTGAATTGATTTTGGCCGTGATTGGGATCTGAGTCATTTTGAGAAGTCGTTGCCATGTCTACGAGTCTGGATTTGTTTGATGACGTCGAATAATATGTCTCCCTTCTTGCTCCCATCGAGGTGAAGTATGAGATCCCCTACGGACTTGGCGTGGCTCTTTGCTAACTTGAAAATATGCTGACAGTTATCTGATTAATATCGATTGGTAATGAAGGTCTACGACTCAAATTAACGTCCGTCTGCCAATGCGTCACTTTCTTAAAACATACTAACCAGACTTAGGGAATGGTAAGAACTTGCCCGAAAGCTGAGAAAAAGAAAGACAAATAAACAACTACTTCAATTGTTTTAGTTCTTTCAAAAATAGAAAGGTTAAAAAACATCCGATAAAAACAAAGTAGAATTTTATTTTATTTATTTTATAAAATATTGATTATACCAATGTAGTCAATATTAACTATATTGACTATTGACATTGCATTTTTGTTTAGCATGACATCGCTAAAATACTCACTTTTAATTGATGTCACTCTTTTGGTGGAAGAAGTGTTCATACAAGTGTATCGCAGCGATATTGTTACAAAGTTAAGGCATAGCGATAGCATGCAAACACATTGAATTTTTCAGATGAGAAATGAGAGACTTAGCGTGTTAAAATTCATTAAAAATAACATCATCTTGCTATTGTGGATTTCAAAACATTTCTGAATAAAAATAGAATCTAGTTATTCAGTTTTCTTAAAAAAAGTTGTACCTATTATTGTTCTACTGGGTTTATACAAAATGCCAATATTTTAAATGTAAATATTTATTGAAATCAAGGATTAGTATAACAAATGATCAAATAATGATAATATTTATTTTTAATTCTTTCTCCAATTTTTATTTGAAGTGAATAAGTTCACTGTGAGCTTCATGCGTAGCACGGCGTTGATTCCATTTGTAAAGTGGCTGTGGTCATGCGCACTCCAGCATTTTTAGAGTAACTGTAGTGCTGGACCATGAAAGCACCTATAGAAACGGCGACTATAGTACTCTATAAGAAAAGGGACACCGATTAACTGGATGATGCTACGAAGTTATGTTATGATTGCACCATTGGGATATTCGATCAGTAGATATTTGAGCAGAAGCATGGAGGGTAGCTGTTCTCAATAGTGGCGTCGACTAGAGACCAGCAAAGGACACAGAAGATGGCGTGCCTCGTGAGGATGCAGAAAGCAAGTTTTCTGCATTTGGCCTTTGGAGATTTGTTGATGTTTTTTGTAGGTTGGTACAAGCTACAGCATAGGCCGAGTGCAAAGTTGTGGTTTTTGTGTTGAACTACTTAACATATGCCTTTTTTGACAGTTTTGGCAAATATTAACTGGTCAGAACACGCGTTTGAATTAGCAGAGTTAAAACACGGATCTGCGATCGCAATAAGTAGTAGAAATCACAGAGGTCTTTGAATGAATGTTGAAGAAAAAGGAAATATTATGGTCTACGTTATCAGAAAGAGAGCCAACATCTACAGTATATTTGAAAGAAGATCTGGTTAAAAATTATCCAAGGATTATGTCAGGATGGTGAAGATTATCCGGAATTGTGGTTAATAACTGGACAGTTTGTGTTAAATCATTCCTAATCTCAAAGATTGTGGCACGCCATCTAGCTTGATCAGTGGAATTAGAGCTGAAGCCAGTTGGAGTTGTGAATATTTAACTTCCGAGGAAGATAAATAATCAAAAAGGTCAAAGTGTCATTAGGATGGAAGTGATACAAACATGAAGTTAAAAGTAACAGGTATGACAAAGAAATGTTGAGCCAGACAAATAAAAAAAATGGAGATTGTGCATTATTTTTTACTTATTTACTTATTTTCTTAAAGAGCGGACGTGAGAATTTTACCAGAATCTCTCTGGTAAAAGTTTCAAGTAGTAGCATAAAATTTCAAAACTTCCAAACATCTATCCTGCTCCCGATTGTTGACTCCACGGAATAAAACAAATACATGAATAAAGTAATGTATATTGAAAGTTTTTTTCACTTGGTTATGCTATAAATTAAAGATACCAAGAAATTATACACTTGGTTTAATCCTTTGTACAAGTGTAAGCAAACAAAGTTTGCGCCTGAAGTATTTTCAGGTCTGGGCGAGAAAGGACCAAAGGCAAAGGTGGTATGACTACACATCATTTGTCTTAGTACCTCATAATGCAAAACCAAGTATATAATTTCTCGGAATCTTTAATTTACAGCATAACCAAGTGAAAAAATGTCCAATAACTTTTCTCTAATCCAGAGTAATTTAATAATAAGGTGAGACACCTTTTGGCAACTTGTATATGAAAATATGACTTGTGCATTACTTCAACTTTTGTATCACCCTGGCGAGGGGATTTTATGGGTCATCAATCGACCGTGAGATGCGGTGATTGATTTTATATGAGATGCCCATATAGGGTAACGGATGGCAATGCTAAACCAGTGAAGTTTAACTGAGGTTCGGCTGTTGCTGTTATCCTGGGTAAATGAGTTCGCTCTCTTAGGTTTTGCCCTAAGGAAGCAATTGAGTTACCGGAGAAAGTGTTCTCCGGCACGGCCCGCTGAGGGGTACTTGCCGGTGAATTATTTTCTTCGGAATGAGCGGTTCTACTCGGTAGTCGAGTTTCACTGAGTAGAACCAACGCTGAGATTTGGACGGTCTTTCGCCCACGAATGAGTGGCCTAGAGATCGTCCGATATATTTGAGATATCACCTTTACTTACACATACGGTGATTGATTGATTCAATCCAATACCCTTGGAGGGTAATGGATGGCAATGCTGTAGCCAATGAAGTTCTAACTGAGACTCGGCTATTGCTGTTTCCTCCTGCCATGATCAGAGCTTTAATTGCTCAATAACACCTTATCCCTACAGATAACGGGGAATATGAAAAGCATTCTTGCTTCGCCCCTTTAAGCCAGTCCTTATATAAGGACTTAGTATCACCCCTCTGGGTCTGGCTCCCATTGAAGAGACCTCAATAAACGTCGAAACCGGTCTGGGTAATGACCCTTCCCATAATGCATAGCATTGTCCGCAAGGAGATGTGCTTCGCATTTATGGGATACTAAGGAGTGATGTGAAGTCATACCACGAGTTGCCTCAGTCCTGAAAATACTTCAGGCGCAAACTTTGTTTGCTTACACTTGGATAAAAGATTAAACCATGTATGTATATAATTTCCTGGATCTTTAATTTAAAGTAATGGGTGGTATGCTAAGAGGGAGCGTTTTCTCTCTAATAATTCTGCTTCTATCTTGATTAAGGTATCCTGAAAACGCGTGTGTGTTGCAGGTATGTGCCTGCACTAGTTGTTTAATAACCGCTTTGACTTGACTGTAGGAAAAGGTCATTATAAGCGATTTATTGAATTTCTTTGGCTGCCCAGCAAAACATACTCGTAGTCCCAATTAAAAATCTGTATCTGTGACACAGAAATTGTTAATAGGCTTCACGATGTCTGAAAAATAAGCATTGTAACTTCTCTAACCTATGGGCAGCAATTATTGCAAGCAGTGGTTTGTAGAAAATCCGACTAGGAACGATGCTAAAACTTTCTGGATCGAGGAATAATTCCGCGACTTGTTTTCATCTGGTGCCCTTTTAAATTTAAATTATAATTTTGCGCCTTTAAAATATATGTATGTAAATTACATTTTTAGAATGAACATCATTTTCTGCGACTGTAATTCCTACATATAATACTCCAGTCATTCTCTTATATCATTGATAATGTCAATCTGTTTCTTAATGTTCTCTTTAGCATGGATAACGTCCACAGCTTACATAAATCTGGGTCAGAATTCTCTGCCATGAATGTTAGTGGATATCTTTAAGTGGTAGTTCACTTTCATTGTTTGGTGTTATTACACAACTACTCCTGCTTATTGGAGGCTTGAAGTGGATGTTTAGTAATCCTTAGCCTGCCTAGCAGTAAATGTGCTTTGGATTTACATTGTTGTGTGGAGACTATAAACATTTATTAAAATTAAAATTCTAAATTTTTAATAATTAAAGTTTGATATGTTTAAACGGCTTAACATTTTATATGATGACTAGGGGGGCTCCTCCCCCTGACGCCTACGGCTCCCCCCCGAGTTCCGGACTGTTAGGCCGGTTCTCCTTGAATTTTGAAGACTCGGAGGGGGGATTCAATCCCCCCCCCCCCCCCTGGCGCCCAACTCCCGAGTTCCGAACTGGTAGGCCGGTTCTCCTTGAATTCTGATGACTCAAATTTTAAAGACTCGAAAGGGAGGAGGGGGGTTCCCCCGGCGTCCCCCCCCGAGTTCTGGACTGGTAGGACGGTTTTTTCCTTGAATTCTGATGACTCGAATTTTGAAGACTCGACAGTCAGGGTGGTCCCTGAGTTTTAAAACGTTTCAAATAACTTGACAAAAAACGTGACACAAAAACGTTACAAAAAAAGCTTATCATTTTATACTATAGAGTAGATGATATTGAGCCCGCTTTAAAATGATATTCACTTCAGAAAATTTTTAAAATGTATTTAGAACTTTTCAGTAAAATAGAATCCTTAAGGGGAATTAAGGTCTAATTTTAATCTGTGGACAGTACTACATCCTTGTGCATTTTAGTTGTGTGGCGTGTGTGTGTGAATTCCACCTATAAAATGTGGTAAACCTATTATACATTTAGTACTGTGAGTTACAAAAGATTAGAGAACAAAGTGGATTGTAAAACTTTCTGTCCGTGACATTGCTACCCGTCTCAGTATACATGTACTGAAATCCACCGTTGCTTATGTCATTCATAGATGGAAAGTTGATGGTGCTACCACAACAGGAAAACGCCCGGGGAGGTCAACACCACTCATTGACCTAGATCGACGAGCCCTCTTTAGGAATGTCCGAGCATCCCGCACGTCATCAACGGCGGACATTGTAGTCAACCTCGAAAATGCTGCAGGGACATCTATCAGCACTAGAACTGTCCGCAGAGTTGCATGCCTTAGATTATCACGGCAGAGCTTCTTCAAACAAACCACACATCATTCCCTTCAACGTCAAACGACTTTTCGACTGGTATTTTTTTTTTTTTTTTTTTTTTTTGACAACGTTCCTGAACCGTAGATGATTGGAAAACGATTCTGTGGAGCGACAAATCATTCTTCGAAATGTTTCACTCTGATGGTCGTGTTTGGGTCTGGAGATTACTCGGGGAATGGTTCCAGCAGGACTGCATCATTCCAACTATCAAGTTTAGTGAAGGCTAGGTAATGGTATGGGAGATGTTTCAGTTAGATGGGGCTTGGTCTCCAAAGGGACCAAGCCATCAGACGTCATGGTTTGGGGACCAAGCCATGATGTCTGATGGCTACCTCGACAACTTCATGCTTCTGACGATATGGAAGTACTTCGGCAGTGACCCTTGCATGTTGCAGCACGACAATGCCATACTGCACTGCGTGCCCGAGACTGGTTTCAAAAAAAAAAAAAAAAAAAACAGGGAAAAGGCATATGAGAAGATACCAAGAGAAAAGCAGTTCAAAACGTTACAGTTAATTAAACGAGGTAGGAGAAGATGGTTCGGTGTAAAATTATACGTAAATGCTACCTATCTTTGTTGTAATTCATCATCTATATGGATTGCATTATGAAGGAAAATAGCTTTAAATTTGGTATGAAAATCGAAGATATTCAATAAGCGTATGCTACTTGATGCACATTCTTATGCTTTAAATAAATTCAGTACAAGTCTGCATTTCTTAAGTAAATCGAAGAACTGCTCTAAACATTTGGCGTGAAGATTCACAATAAAAGGACAAACACTTTGAAAATAGGCAGGATCATAGAAAACTTCAGGTGAATTCTGAAGACCCTTCATTTAAATAATTAAAATATTCCACCATTTAGGTATAGTGAAGATGGCAAATTAAATTTGGCGATAGACAATAGAATAAACAGAGTTGGTATAGGCTAGCCAGATGAGTAAATGTGTAGAGAATAAGAGAGAAATTAGCCAAAACACTAAATTAGCAGTATAAAAGAAGGTATTTAAATCAATTTAATTTATTTAATTAATAACAAACATGAGAAACATTAGAGGGAGCGAACAAACGGCATTAATGGCAGAATCATGTTAAAAATAAAGATGTTAGGAAGGAACCTCGTATTGTTGGTATTCAAGAAGATGTGAGCAAAGCTAATCTAAGGTTTAATGTTTCACTTAGAATGGCGAGGGGAGGTTAGCAACACGAGTCTTTTTTGCCAAGATATCAGGGGAAAAGACCTAGATGAAGGTCAAAAAATCTTGGTGGATTGATGCAGTTAGATGTGCCTGAGAAGGCCGAAATATAAGCTCTCATCATATAAATCTAAAATCTGCCAATGAAATAAACATCGAGCCACAGGACTCAGATGTGGGAGGATGCAGGATACATTAGAAGTGTCTTTTTTAGTTTTTTTCCCCCCTTCTATTTTAATGTTGAGAAGTAAACTAATATTCTTCGTATCAATAGAGTGCTTTTTAGGAACTAGTGAGGTCACGTATGTTTGATTTCATTTCGAAAGAGAAAAGTAAAATGAAGCCAGAATGTGAAATAGGGAGAAATCTTTTCCTAGAAAGAAAAAAATCATTGTTTAAAATAGCGATTGTCAAGAATGAACCTTTTTTTTAAAAAAAAAAAACTTTCTTTTCCTCTTAAACAAACAAATTCACTATTGGCCATCCAAGCCAGCTTGCAATACTGAGAAATGTATCATTCCCAACGCCAGCGAGAGATTATAAAGAAATAGCACCGAAAGGCAAAAAAGGTAACCTTCCAATGGCAGTTTGACAACACGTCACCTAGCGGAGATAAGGCAAACTACGTTTCTACCAAGTAAACGTCTTTCGGCTTACAGTCGGTTTCGTGGTCATTAAAGGTTGCTCGTGAAACTCCGAAAAATTCCTGTCACACCAATAATAGTTCATTGTAGCTCTTCGATCACGTGGCCGGGGCCAAAGCAAGACCGGCGGGAAAAGTGCGCGTGCAGCTTGGCGCAGTGTAGTGCGGAACCAGTGTTGCGGCAGCTGTGGCGCGTGCGTGAGCGTTTGCGCGTGATTTCCCGGCGCATCCGAGGCACAGACCATCGGACCTTGGCAGTGCCGCAGGTTGTAGCTGCGCGTGCCGAAGCCGGCATGGAAGTGACGCCTGCCGCCATTTCGCTTGCCACGGGTTATCGTTAAGTCCTCGATTTTTCTTCCGTCAACCACACGGCTTTTTTAGTTGCCCCCTTTTTCTAACCGTTCTTGGTGTTTCGACATTTGAGCGTTTTCCACGGAGGTGACTTACGTAAGGGTGCAGACGAAGGACACACGAACTGCCGACCTACAGAGAGAGAAAAAAAAAAAAAGAAAGAAAATTAAAGAGAGAGAGAAAAAAAGGGGGTGCTCCAGAAGTGATACACATCGTCGCTGTGTTCAGATCTTTTTTCGTGACCTTGTGGCCGTTACCGGTGTAGTTTCTTCCGCTTTTAGAGGCGACACCGATGCTGTGCAGTTAAAGAAAAAATTGTGAAAGGCAAAAGAACGTGCTCTAGTCGTGCAACGATATGGATGACATTTTACTGGGCGACTTGTGTGATGGATGCGAAATACTCTGGATCCCAGTATGCTGGATTCCTGCCTCACTCTCAGGTAGGTAGGTAGACTTTATCGTTCAACAGGTGTGTATCTCGCTCGAGGCTTAAAAATAGCAACGTAAGAAAAAAAAAAAATAAAGATGAAAGTACTGAATGTATGTAGTGTAACGAGATTCGTCCGTTGAGTTGAAAGGAGATCCCTAAGGTAATCGAGGTGTCTTTTTTTGTGTGTACGCTTGCCGGTTTCGAAATATCCTTACATTGAAATCTAGGTTAACTTTACGAGAGTGGAGAATTTGTCATTTATTATTAATTCACGTTTAATCAACATAGAATTAATTAACAGGTCCTTTGCAACACTATAGCGACAGCCATGGAATTCGCCCATCTTGCTTTGCAACGTGATTATAATGATTGTTGCTCGTTTCTATAGGTCGTTATGTTAGCCCGCACGGTGAAAATGTCAATTACATTGCATTCTGATGGTGTTAAAACCAAACTAACAGACACCATCTTGCGTGACGATCTGCACAGTAGTTGCTCCTTGCTAATACTCGTTACCCACAATTTTTGGGCGGGTCCAATACTAAGCAATACTACGCAACCAGTCATCTTCAACTGGAGAGCGACGTATCAATGCTTTTAACATTGTATTAACACATTGATAGAGTTTTGACAAAATTGATATCCGCCATCGTTTCTCATTATACTTTCGGCTCGTTGAACTGAATTGCCTGCTTCTGTTCGGTTGATGGAATAGCGCATTAAAACATCAACCCTTGAGGGGAAATTCAGTATATATTTGAGATGCCAAATGAGGTGTAATTGAATACTATTTAAATGATCAACTGAAATAGTAGCATGCAATTAGTTTCCTGTTTTGTGAACAGAGGATGGTTTTTGTAGATCTTACTTGAATATAAGATAGAAATTAGTTACCGATGTCGTATCTGGATTAGTGGAATGCTTAAAACGTTTTTTTTTTTTGTTTGTTGTTGTTGTTCAGATTTTTTTTTTTTTTTAAACCCGGCAAGAACTAATTATGAATTTCATCCGGAAGAATTAAATTTTTATTTTTTATTTACAAATCGTTTCTTAAATAAAAAAAAGACTACATCTTGCTTGTAGTGGGAATAGTGCTCGTGGAGTTATTCACTTCTTTCGTGCAATGTGTCCAGGGTATGTAATTTTTCGTAAACGACTGAAATTGTCGAAAAATGACTTCGTTGCCAAGGTGCAAGCGTGTTGGGATAATTTCATTATTATTGCGATTTCAAAGCTACTTACAAACATATATCGATACTTACTGATCTGTATATTTGGACTGCAATATAAATATTTACGTAACACTTTAGCAAAACTGTTTTTGTAAGGTGTTTTTTTTTTTCTTTCTTTTTGCTGCCTTCCATGTTATTATTAGGTATATATTAACAGGTAAGAAACTGAAGGAAATCATTTTTGATTTTTTTTTTAACAATAAGAGGCACTGTTACTTGTAGATGGGCAATCTGTCACTGATATAACACCTCGTGTCTTCGGCACTCGAAATTAATGTTGGCATTCGGCCGATTTCATGGTTCCTTTTGAATAATTGGTTAGTACCTTCTGTTTCTTATTTAGAAATCAGGTTACTCCTTCATTCTCCGAGGCAGAATACAACTCTATACCAATGCAACAGACTTAGGTCTGTTCACACACACATTGATGGGGAAAGTAAAATTCATTAATTAAATTATATGAAGGAAGAATGCGGGACATTTATGTAGCATTCTGCTAATAATAATAATTGATTAATTCATTGGGCGTCAGTTTGCGAAATTCAAACAGAGAAGATAAAAGTGTTCGGACTTGATCTGGTTCTCATCTTTTTTCCCGTATTTAACATCTAAATAAATCATAAATCTTAAGATATTGACATTTGTATATTTTTATACCTTAGATACTGTTATATCACATTAATATTTTTTTTCTTCATTCATTTTAGATTGAATTATATTAAGCAGTGACTGATGAGAGGATGGAGACGGAGGAGGTTGTCTCCTGTTGTGTCTGAATATCGATTTGTAACGGGATATCACTTCTGGTGTCATATCTACAAGGCGTATTCGGAAAACAGTGACTTCAACAACACGCTTTTAGTGTAGAATTCTCATCTGCTTCACTAACGGTGGATTGGATAGAACATTGTGCGGCAGATAGGGGAGGGAGCTAGTCTGAAAATACCCTTTTCTTCTAGTGCACGTTCTGGATTTGATATTATGTCCCCCTTTGGTCAACACAGCGTAAACGATGGTTTGTTTCAGTGGTATTATTCCATCTGTATGGCGCCTACTAGGTTGGGTCATATAATCAGCATAAATTAAATGAAAAGCCATCCGATAGATTGGAAACGGAGGATCTATTACAAGTGTGCGAACGAGCCATTCTACGTCAAACCCCATTGGGGAGGAGGAGGAGGGGAAATGATTCATGGGCCCCTATTTCAACGTTACAATAACAAGACTCGACTTGGGCTCTGCTTTATCTTACCAGAGTAGCAATAATGGCAGTAGAACCGAGGGGAGACTTCTTTCTCCACTCCCTTTTCTCTATCCTGCCTCTGTATTCAGCTCACATGACTCATGTGTTGACCTAGAGCCAAATATCAGGGTACGTGAATGGATGGATCGGAACACTACTGGACGCTTCGCTATAATAGAAGAGATCTGCAAAGAGAGAGAGAGAGACTGCCTGGGGGGGATGATGCTGGAAAGCTGCCACAAGAAGCCAGGAAGTGGGAGACAGTTCTCTTAAACGCACACGTTTTAACGTGTCAGCAGCCGATTGTTTTTCGACTGCCAATTGTTCTTAGCATGCGAAAAGTTTTTGTTTTCTATTCCAACTAAACTATTCTCATTTTTTCGTAACCTTTCTAAACTATTTTATTATGGCGTATGCACATGGATGACGCAGTTTCGACTAACTTTTAGGGTCGCATTTAAGATGTAACATTCAGACAAATCATTCTGTGTATCAGTTGATCAAAAGTACGAATTATTATCAGTGGTTTTTCCACTCCATGTAAAAATCAATAACTTCAAGTTGATACGAAACAAATTCAGTCTGTTGTTTGTGCATTTTGATCTTAATTGTTACAGACAACAAATCACCAGAGGTTTTTATATGATGAGTGGCAGATAGATAATCAAAATTACTTTTATCGAAAATTTTTACTGCATTTTAATAAAACATGTTCTTTACTAGCAAAGTTGATACATACGCATTATCGCTATACCATGTCTTTCCATCGCGTATAAAGTACTGTGATGAATTCCTGTATTACACTACTTGATTAATTTTTGTAATAAGGCCCTTTACTAAGATATATCGTGTATGACTCAATTTCTGAGATAGAGCCTACTTAATGCACCATTTCACCTCTTAGAGGAAATCTACATGCACTTTGTTCATTTATAGAAAGCATTTCGGCGTTGTTGATCGTGTTTCGGTTAGCAAGAATAATTAATGTTAATGATGGCATGTACCACGTGCTGTCTTGTTCCAAATGAAAAGCTTCCAGAATATGTTTTTTGATTTAATAGAGCGCTGGCTTCGAGAATTTTGTATAGTAACAAGTGAGTTAGCATCGTATTTATCGGTGTAGCAGTGGCGAACTTTAATACTGACTGCTGTATTTATTTATTTATTAATGAAACCAATTTTAACTTTTCATTGTGGTTCAATAACACACGTATTACCAAAAACAACTTAAAAACGAAAGATTTATTATTGCGCTGCAAATATTATATTAGCTAATAATTTTGAAACAGGCACTTCGGGTTGTGTTTCTTTTAAAATAACTGTATTTATCAATTTAATACGATCACTGTCCTGTTGCAAATACAACTCAAGGCCACAGAAGTTATTGTGGAGATAAATATCGCAAATAAATATTACGAAGTGGACTTCAGGATTTGGACTGTGTAATAGAGCATATTGTAGTAACTTCTTTTACCCCCCCCCCCCCTGCTTGAATTGTTATGCCATTCAAATGGCAAAGTTTCATACTATCTGTACACCTTCTACAGAGTGCCACTCGATTCGTTTGCATTTTTTCTCTCCTTTGACAGCTGCGAAGAAAGGTCATACCTACATGAAAAAAGGTTGCGCCCTCATTTTAAGACAAAGAACGGACAGTTACCAGTTTAATAGAATGGAAAAGAATTCAGTTGCTTTTAGAGCTATTCTATATGACAGCTACCAGTGAAGCTCAAATGCACGGGGAAGTACAATTCAGATCTGGAATCGTATATCTGAACACAGTGTTCAACACGTCAGTTTCCTCCGTCAGTGTCAAATGATGACGTTTGCTGTTGGCGTCTGGATCCAGTGTAAAAAAAAAAAAAGTAACTTTTTGTAGGATATTCAGTAAGAAGGATGCAAGACGTAAAGTAGGTGACTGTACATAATAAAATGTCTTCTAAGTGATTCATATTAGGTTAAGAAATACAAGTTTTTAAGCCGTCCATGGCAATAGATTGCTTGCCTCTCCCTCCCCCTCCTCTTCTCATTTTTTTCCCCCTTTTTGGTTTCATGACCGAATGAAACATTAATTGAAACTGCGACCATTTTAAACATGTGGAAAAATCTTATAAACAAAATTAATCTCATAACAAAACTAGTTTCATAAAGAGACGATGCCTGTCTACATTGCATGCCTACCTGCTCTTTCGAAAATAAACAAACAGTAATTGAAACCTAACGAAGGAACTGCAGACAATACGTGGGATTTGTCTGCTCGATGTATTGGATATACATGTCCAGCGCAGGCAAATCAGTAGAATGGCGAGTCGCAGTCAGTCGACTGTCTAGACTTCAAATTGACTGAAACTCTCTCTCTCACACACACACTAGGAATACAGATTTTCTATAGAAATCAGGATTGCTTAATGGACAACCGTGCATCACTTGACAGGGAGAATGCACAATACAAACGCTTCTCAAGAAAGATTTCAATGTATTAATCTTTGAATTGTGCCAAAAATCATTGTCTCGAATTCATGGCACTATCTCTGTTATAGAATTGCGCATGCGCTGAGGTATAAAAGAGGTTATTGCTACCTAAAGAACAGCTTGAAAATACTGCAGGGCCCCATCGGAATTTTAAGCACACTGAACTTTGCTCTTTTATTTTGCACTTCTTCCAGCTGTCGTCTTCACTTGTTTTCCGTCATGAATACTGATTTTTTTTTTAACTCCCACGGCAGCGTGCATCTGCCACTTTGCCCGTGAAAGTTTCGACTTCAAATTCGGCCGTGGACCCACAAAAGTCTGGAACTGTTTCCCCCAGGTACTGAGTCAGTTAGTTTCAGGTGAAGGTCGTTGGTTTTGTTTCAAGAAACTGTTTTTCATTTTCCCAATGCAGAGACTTTCGTAGAATACATAACTTACAGAGACAAAAGAATTGTACTATTCTAATCAGTGACTGAATTAGCTTTTAAGCTAATTCAATCGAAGGACGTCCAAAAAAGTGTAACAACATCAGAAATCATTGATCAAGTGCACGATATGGTATTGGATGACCGGCGAGTCAAAGTGTGTGAAATTGCTGAGACTATGGCATTTCAAAAGAACGTGTAGGATATATTTTGCACGAAGAATTGCAAATGAAAAAGCTTTGCGCAAGATGGGTGCTGCGCTTGCTCACAGCAGATCAAAAATGCACTCGCATGAAAATCTCTGAACAGTGCTTGGAGCATTTTAACAAGAATGAAATCTGATTTTGTGCGTCGATTTATTACTATGGATGAAACTTGGATTCACCATTACACACCAGAATCCAAACAGCAGTCAAAACAGTAGACAGAAGCCGGTAGTTCAGCGCCAAAGTCGGGTCCATCAGCAAGAAAGGTCATGGCTTCAGTGTTTTGGGATGCTAAAGGCATTTTGTTTATTAATTATCTTGAAAAGGTTAAAACAATAATAGGGGAATATTATTCCGATATTTTTTAACTAGACTAGACGTAAAACTTCATGAGAAAAGACCCGGTTTGTAGAAGAAAAAATCATCTGACATCAGGACGATGCACCTGCCCACAAAGGTGTTTTGGCAATGGGAAAATTAAGGGATCTGCACTATGAATTGTGGGAACATCCACCCTATTCCCCAGATTTGGCTCCCTCTGACTTCTGTGTCTTCCCCAAACTAAAACTCTTCCTCGCTGGTCAGCATTCTTCTTCTAATCAAGAGGTGATTGCAACTGTAGAGGGGTATTTTGCAGATCTTACTGAGAACCACTACAAGGATGGGATAATGGTGCTAAATCCTCGCTGGAATAAATGTATTAATCTTAAGGGAGATTATGTTTAAAAATAATTTTGAAATTATAAATTCGTTTTTTCATTGTTAGGCCGAGAACTTTTCAGACTACCTCGTACTAACATGCTTTCTCTAAACTTCTAAAATGTCCAGTAACCCTTTATTCTCATTTGAGTCCTTCCGTTTTTGTATTTTTCACGCAAGTATCTTCCCCCCCCCCCCCCCTCATTGTCATGTTCTTCATTCTGCTGTCACTCCTGATACAAGGAGACATAGCAGTAAACAAGTTATTTACTTGAATTCTCAAAATCTAATGTACTGTTTCATACCTTGGAGGTATCTTAGAGGCATAATTTTTAACTTAAATACCTGTTGAAAAAAACATTCTTCTTATAAATTCCTCTAGACTTTTAATACTGAATAATGTTATTTATTTATTGTGCAAATGATGGTTGAAAACTATCGTGAAGGGAGAAGTTTTGATTATTGATACGTCTACCAACTAACCCTATAAGACTTATTTATAGGAACGCCTGTCCCAACTTTAATTTTTCGTTTAACTTTCTTATCAGTCTGTCTGATTAGGGATCGTCTTAGTATAATTTTTGACTTTTTTGGACTCCATCCCATGCCACAATTCTACTTTAAAGGAAAAATTTATGTAAATATATGAAATATTGGCTTTAAGATTTAGAAAGCCAATATAATTGTTCATCCAAGGCCCTTCAGTTCAGCGGTTCAATAAACTAGATACGAAATGGGATGGTTGCATCAGTAATTAATTCACTTCTCTGTCTGCTTGCGAAATGTGCTGGTCTAGCGCTTTGGTGTCTATTCATTTATCTTCCTAGCACAATAAAAGAGGTTTGTATTTCTTCCATAAGATGTGCGATATTTCTTTATTGGACGAATTTTCAGTTCTTCTATCCCCCCACCCCCAATAACACTTAAATCGACATGATATTTTAGACAATGCACTAGCCTCATAGCCTGGTAACTAAGCAACTAGCTATCTGTTATTACTTGTTATTTTTGTTGTTATGTTCCGTCGAGTCGTTTTCGACTCCTGGTGACTCCATGAACATACATTCTCCATTCAGATCTGTCCCTGACCATATCTTTTTAGAATTTCCAAGCGCATTCCAGTTGCTTCTTTAACTCCATCCACCCATCTAATTCTTGATCTTCCTCTTCTGCTTCCATCAACTTTAGCAAGCATCATCATCTTCTCCAGACTCTCATTTTCTTGCATATGTCCGAAGCATGACAATTTTTGCTTGATGATCATAGCTTCGAGGGAGCATCTGACTTTATTCTGTCTATCAATGATTTATTGGTTTGCTTTGCAGTCCATGATATTCTTAGTAAGCGTCTCCAAACCCATAAATGCATCTATCTTCCTTTTTTCACTCTTTCTCAGGGTCCAACTTTCACATCCATACAGTACCACAAGGAATTCCATTGCTTTCACGATTCTGATTTTTGTTGCGGGGCTAATATCTTTAAAGATCTTGCTTAAATTTGTCATTGCTTTCTTTCCGAGTAATAATATTCTTCTAACTTCCTCAGTACAATAACCATCTTGATCAATTCGGGATCCTAGGAGCACAAAATTGTTAATTTTGTGCTCCTAGGATCCATTTTCTCCCCATCTACTTCAAAATCATTAAGTTCACATGTTGCCATAACTTTTGTATTTTTGAGGTTAAGTTTAAGGCCATATTTAGCACTTTCTTCTTTAACTTTCATAATAAGTTCCTCCAAATCTGCTTTGCATTCTGCTAGCAAGGTGGTATCATCTGCATACCTCAAATTATTAATATTTTTTCCACCAATTTTAATTCCAACTGAAGACTCCCCCAGCCCTGCCATTACTTTTTATTACTGGGACTTTAATTGAACTATGATTTCTCTCATTGAACTTGGGTCATCTGCATCGCTTAGTCAATTCAACATTCCAGTAAATAGCTGTTATATAGTATATAACAGCCTCTGTTCTCAAAGCAGCTTTGGCATGATTTCGCAATGTTTATATTTGAGGAAAATAATTAAAACAAACAAAATTGTGTTCTTAAAAAAAAAAACATCTTATGTGGGATAAGATTAGCACTAATAGTCATCTTCTTTCCGTGCAGAGCTTTCTAAACGGCCTAGGGATATTTAGAAACTTCCAAGCCAAATCTGAGTGTCATTAACTGCGTGAGAATGAAGATCTAATTAGATGACTGTACCTTCTCAGAGGCCCTGAGGAAATGAGACTGATGCGCAACTAGAAAAGCTTTCAAACTATTTAATCGCCTTAGGAACAAATCACGGATATTGCTAGAAATTAATAGTTTTAAAGATTACATTTTATTACAGTTCAGATAAATATCCCTCTACTGCTTAACTTTTACTGTTGTACAGGTAGTTTCCTCTAGGAGTTAATCACTACCACCTCACAGGATAACTTTACTTTTTGGTTTCGTTAGCCTTTGGCCAAGTTTAGCGAATAGCAGGAAAGCTACATATAAAGGAATATTGAAGTACAAAAGGCCAAACGTAACTTTCTGATCGAAAAAAACGTCAATTTTTTAAAATAATTTTCGTCAATTGCTGTTGTAATTTTGATACTACAGTAAGTGGGAATGTATCACTTGCTTATTCCTAGTTGCATTGTTGCGTAGTAACTGAATGTAATTCATTGAAATGTTTATTTTGTCATATTTTGTTAGTAATAGAGAAGCACTGAAATGTTCATTGGTTTTTGTTTCTTATAGGGTTGTTCATGATACCATAGGCATTTATATATTTTGTTATCAAGACATTTTATAACTTTCTGTATGAAGCACGAGAAATTGTTATATGGTTAATGATAATATCTTGTCGTGTACATTCTTTTATTATCACGATTGGAGTGAAGTCTGCTAAAAACAAACAGCCATGTCGCTATTTGTCCAACTCCTTATCTCTCTCTGATAATAATGTTATCTTGTATTAGTTCCATAATCTAATCTTCTATTCCAGTTACCATTATCAGTAAAACGCATCCGACATACTGCTTGTTAGAATTTGAGAAAAATTGTAACAAAGAGGAATCAATACGGATTCGAATTGTTTAAAACGAAAATACTAAGCAGAATTATTTACTTAGCCCTTTTTTCCTTAGGGAAAATGAAGATATAAAAGGAATGATTAAAGTGAATTCTTGGTATTTCTATAGCTTTCTGTAGATTTGGAGATGAACGACATCTTTATGGATGGAGGACAGCAGAGAAGGTGACTTGAGGTTTGAAGTAAACGGATCTAAAGATATTCCTTTTGTGTCCTTCCGTATCGCATCAATAAATTAGACCTGGAAAGAACAACTCATACATTATTACCGCTAGGATGAGGATGTTTTTGTGTGCATTTTGTAGTCGCTTAGTGGAGTAGTGTCTTATGAAAAAAAAAAGATTTGTGTGCATTATTGAGTTGTTTACTGTTCAGGTGATTGTATGGTTTTGAATGTGCTTTATTTTTGATTATTCCAATACTGATTACTTGCGGTCGCCTAAATATTTAAGCACTTGTTTCATGAATGAACTTGAATTTAAATGAACCATGCGTTGTTCGTTCAAATTCATAAATCTCAGATGAACAGTAAATTCCAGTTAAAATTCCAATTTTAGTTAAAATCCAGCATAAACCGTATTTCTCTATCAGTGTTAAAGGAATAGCTGTTTGGTTGTCTCCATATTCGAAGTCCAGGAATACTGCGATATTTTTTTTTAAAATCCTCCTTAGATGCCAATCAGCCACCAGTACAATCTGCGCATGAGTTAGTGTCGTATGTGCTGTATTTCTGATATCTTTCGCTGTCGTTTATTATGCTCGTGTAGCGAGTAGTTTGTTTTTCAATGCGTGGCTTAGTATGTATTCATGGTTAACGGATTGCGTATACTGTACTACATCAAGAGTCAGAGCTCTTGATTTAACTCCATCTTTTGACACAGTTCGCTATGTTCTATTAATAAATAACAGAAATGGCTTAGTGTTGCAGATATTTAATGTTTCAGAAACTGCCAGTCAGACATATTAGATACAGTGAGTTATAAATTTATATGTCTGGTAAGCACGTAGTGGCATTTCGTATAACCTACAAACGTAGACTTAACCGATCACACTAACCAAATACTCTCTCTCTCTCTCTCTGTGTTTTCCTGTTGTTGATATTTGTTAAATGGACATCCCATAACACTGGCTCGCTTTTTTTTTCTTTCTTACTGGAAATCAGTAAGCCGAATCTAATATTTGCTCTCCATTTTTTTCAATACATGTTTCCATACTCTTGAAAAAAAATGATGTACCCCACTTTTGAACAGCTAACGTCGTTTGTACTTCCAGAATGACTAAAATCTTCTTCCAAGAAAAAAAAAAAAAACTTTTTGGAAATCTGGCAGTTTCATTTTTGGTAAAGCACTGTAATAACTCACACTTTCATGTTTCATTAGAGATCTTACAATCTTTTAAGCGGAACCCACCGATTCGAGAATATCCGTCTGGTATGTAACTATGTATTACAAAGTTACATTATAACATAAACTCTTGATAGGCCTCGGCAAGTCCAAGGATGCTAAGTATAGCATTGATATTTCATCAGTCGCTGTCCTATTGCTCTCTTTTTAATTATTATTCTTAAAATAATAAAGAAATCCATTAAAAAGAAACTATTTTCTGGAAACTCAACTACTGAACAACAGCAGGTATGGAATTCACCATGTCATTCAGCAAGGGATTTTTGTTTCTGTTAATTTGGATAAATGATATGAAAATGTGTGGATAAAATAATTGGCTCGATAATATAAGCTGTTGATTGGATTTAGCACAAATACCCATTAAGTAGCTCCCATTTTATAGTCTGTATTTTGATTTTTTTTCCAGTGTTTTCCTCTCTTTGGATTATCTTTATCCTTTGCAATTAATGCTGGATATTCAGATCTCAATTCGTTCACCACTTTTCATTCTACATCAATAATTTATTCACTTTCTCTTCTATAAATAAATCTATAAATAAATGAACATACCGCAGGTATTGCTTCCATAGCATCTACGATTTTCTCTTTCGTTCAAGACGTCACTTGACCTCTCAGTAATTATTAATTACATAAGAGTAATACCATCGAATACTATACTATTCTCATATCGGGATGGTGCTCCTAAGAGATTCCTAAAAGTGCTTCACCCAGTACGGAAAGATCATTTAGACTGATTAACGAACTATAGCTCACCATTCCACTCTCTCTTGCACATAGGCAACAGAAACTGTTGGATGAGTTTTCTGCAGATAACTTCATGGTCATTTTCTTCCCGCACTTTTTTCTAAATTTGTTAAGATGTGTAGTGGTTAATTACTGTCTCTTGACGGTTTATTCTCAGCTCTAAGATCGTTTTCTTTTTCTTCAATCATTATCTCTAGTGTTGAATTTTAGAACAGCCTCTCATTGTATGCAATTCCTATAGAGTGTAATCCACAACCCTGTAAATCTCGCGCTTCTTTTTCTGACTCCTCAACTTATGTATATCTTATGGTTAGTTGTATACTAGAGTTTAAAGAACTTCTGTTTGTAATCACTATTTGAAGTAATTTTAACTAGCTGATTGTTATCAGAAAAATTGAAAATCGGCCTTCTAATATATAGACTGTTTTTGCAAATAGGAGTCCAATCTCTTCTGATGTCCAGCTTACACTTTAGTTAGGTTCAGCGAATTTATCAATTAGTACCTTTTGTGATACATAATTTAAACTTAATCATGTAGTACTATATACTCATTAAGGGTGCATGTTATCAGGAATTTGATGATAGTGATGAAATTTGTGTTTACCGGTGTGGTTGGTTGCTATACTTTTCGACGCGTAGGGAATTATCTTCCGAATAAAATGCAGGTAAAAAAGGAACATAGTGGATGCTTGACAGCTAAAAATGAATCATTCCTGTTTTGGTGGTAGTAAGCGATCATGACACTGCTAACGAAGTTTCCTTCGTTAGCAGTGTCATGATTCATGTTTAAGGCATATGATTGCTTTGATGAAAATTAGAGTAGGAATATATTGACAAAAGTTAATTTTGGTCCAGATTATAATACCATTTTATAGGGATTTCTCATTGTATGAAACAGACCAATTTAATATTGCCATTTTGGGATTCTTATACAACATATACAAAAACGATTTTAGTAGCAGTGGGTGTTGTAATTATTTGATCTAATTAATACTACAGTAGGTTTAGATTTAAGATTAAGTCAGTTAATGAATTACCTACAGTTAAAATGCTGAAATATTCATTGCAGAATGTCTCTAGAAGCCCTTTCTATTACATTTGTAAAGTATGCTTTGCCTTCCTATATTTTTCTCCCTTCAGCTCGATCTGTTCATCCTTTTTTATCTATTGGCATTTTTCAGAAAATGCGAGGGCCTCAATCCAGGAAATGCCTTATTAAGTTCGATGAACTTCAACGGTCAGTGAAGTCGAAGCGTAGTGACATGATAAACGAGCAATCTACCTGGCCTCACTTGTAAACGTTTATCCCTATAGGCACCATTTATTGTTGTGCTAAGAGTATCTATCTGTCCATCCATCCACTTGGATTAAATTGTCACACTTGATGCCTATTTATATGACTTAATGAATGCGATGATGATACGATAACTGATGTAATTCATGGGTTGCTGATACTGAAACCATAGCACGCAGTAAGAATAAATTACATAATTTTTGTTTTTATTATAAAATGCATCCCTCTGTAAAATTTACTTAATAGCTACATAAGAAAATGGCCAGTAGCTCTTAAAAAGCTACAGTTAAGAAATTACTGTACTGAGTAATTTGTCAAGGTATACTTGGGCAAACGGTTAGTTCAAAGGATATTAAAATACTCAGTTTGTTTTATTTAAAAACGTTTTTTTCATTATTAATACATTTCCGGTCAGCTTACATGATTTTTCTGATGTCTATTTTACATTATTTTTTATCCAACAGTTTTACTTAACTTTTATAATACTTCATAGTTTTTTAGTTGATATGCTTATTTCAAATATGTTTTCAGGCTTTTTAAGTCATTTGTGAGATAGAAAATATGGCATCAAGGGTGTATCCCTTAATAAAAACCCTGAATCTAACAAAAATTTAATTACTTATCCCGTAGGTATTTGTCAATAATGACAAACTAATGACCTTATTATGAATTTTAAGATAAAAAAAGTCAATATTTCGTAAGACCCAACCCTTTGGCTTTATTGGCTGCCCTACATTTATTTCTAAAATGGGCCTCAGATCAGATCTTTATAGTTTAATTATCGTTCAGTTTTACATCCACTTTAATTATACTAAGGGAAAAATCTATTAGCAGCCGACTTCTACATTAAGTAAAAGCTCCATACTTAATTAATACAGTAATTGCGTATGGATTCTGATATTCTTGCATAGATTGCCCCACCTTTCAATAAACACCAAGTGAAAGGTGCCGATAAAGACACGTACTTATTCTTGAGAATCGAATCCGGTTTACAGTTAAAGTTCTTTTTCAGCAATCGTGTTCTTTTCTTGTATTCCTGTATACTTGAGTTCCCTACTAAGCTGTGGTAAATTGCGCTTTTTTATCCCTAATATTTCTGATTAATGTGACAGTACAAGTGCGGCTTTCTCTTTCTTATAGTTTTCGTTTTTTTATATTAATAATTGCTAGCTGCTGAAGGAATTATTCTAAAAGATTCGTTGTTCTTTTTTCTCATTTTACAAACCCTGTATTGTTGAATTCATGTAGAGGTTGCAGGTTTTCCTTCCCCACAAGGTAAACGGCCAGAACAGCATGCAATTAAGACTTGTTCACGGTCTTTGTTTCTTTTGACGTAATTATAAACAACATAATGCAACATTCTAGAAAATACCATCACCAACTCGTTAAATACTGATTAGTACTATTCTGGTATGTTCTTTTTGAAGAGGGCCAAAGTGAGGGAGATAACTTAGTAACTTTATTCATCGTAAAAATCTAGTGCTGTCTCGTTTCTTCAGAAAAATTCACTTATTACATATAAGCTCTGTCCAGTCCAAGGACTTATTGTGAAAGCCAGACTACGCAATCCCCCATTTCTATTTGCACCACGCCATCTACCGTCAACTATACAATATTTTTTGTCCTGTTAATTGTGTGTGTTTTCAAAGCAATTTGCCTGTTTTGCAAAAAAAAAATTACAAAAGGAAAAACCTTACTACCTTTTCGCGAGACTGACTAATTTCGCCTTCGATTGAAAATAGTTCTCTCGTTATGACCAGAATAGAATCTTGGTCTTTTCCAGTCAAAGTGCAGTTCTTCCAAAGCGGAGCGGAAGCTGTTCTTATCTTTTGACTGTACTCAGATTTTCAGATAAAAACAGATTTCGCCTCTCAGAATAACTTTAAAATTACCTCTCTTTATAAATGATTTTAAGTTTGAATCTAAAATTGTTTATAGGTTTTACGTTTAAATATTTCGTAATCACAATCATTAGTTCTGATATGCACATGAACTTCCTATTGACACTGTTCCACCAAATTAATTTCTTATCTGTCAGGATTCCAATACTTGTTAGGTCTTATGTTTATTGTGAATCTATGTGAATTGATCGAGTAAGAAACGCCTTAGAAGAACAATTCACATAGATGGTGGCCCTATTCTGTATCTTTTTCCTGCCCATCCTGGCCAAACACCCATTTTGCCAACGTTTCCTCCTCCATTCTCTTTAAGTGAGCCATACTACCTTATATTAGCTCTGCTTGCACATTCCTGAATGCTAACAATGTCAAGCTTCTTCCTAAAATTCTCATTTTTAATAGAATTCTATCATTGATGCTAGTTGTTCACTTCCCTAATTTTTCCCAGAACTCATATTTGGGTCGCTGTTCTTTGATGAAGTGTTTTATTTCTAACGAAGCTCATAGATTCATAAGTTAAAATTTGTTTGATCTCATAGTTCATTGTTTTGACCTAATTACTCTTTCTTATTCCATATATAAATGTATTCAAATGGCTCCCTACCATACGAGCTCTTTGCTTATTCAGTTTATTTCCATATTTAATTTACCATCTTTGCTAAATTGCTCCTAAATTGTTGAAATGTTTCATTTGTTCTATAGATTTAACAAACTCCGCAGGTAATTGACACGTACGTAATGTTTTCAATGTTCCTGCCCATTTTAATCGTCGTTTACTATTTATTTGAGTATCACATCATCTACATAAAGTAAAAGAGCTATTTGGAATTTTTATATCAGACCTAATGCCACTTTCTTGCACATGATGAATGGCAGTGGACACGTATAATCTTGTATCACACCTGATTTAACATGAAACCATCTTCCTGCGCCTTCTTCAATTCTAACTGCTGACTTACAACTCAGATATAGACTATGTATTATTCGATATCTGAACCTAGCTTCCTGTTCTTCATGTTTACCTTCCACAATTTTTCTTAGCTCCATCTCATGTATTTGTACATAAATCTTAAAAGGAATCCTAGCAGGAGAAATTCCTCTGTAATTCTTGCATTGTTCTTGAGTTTCTTCTTTCCATTTTTATAGATGTGACTATGAGAGTTCTATCACAATCATCTAGAATTCGACCTTTTCACCAGGTCTTCTAAATTATGCAATGTAACTGCTGTGAAACTAATACCTCAATATTTGAACATTTCTAGTTGAATATCATCTACTTTTCCATTTTAGATTTTTGATGTCTTTCTTTCTCTACCTCAAGTATTGAAAAGTACTCCTCATTGCGTTCCTCTTGAATATTTTCTACAACCTTCCACACTTCTTATTTAATTTGTCAAAGTAATTACTCCAGACATCTTGAATCTCTTTATCTTCAGTTTTGTCAGCCTTTATCATCTCCGATTCCTTTTACACTAAACGTTTTCCTCCATTTCTAAGCTTTTTTAGTATTATTACCAAAGTATTCCTTTGACGTTTGTTTAGCTTTGTTTTCTTGTATTTTTCTCTGTATTCTCTCTGAATATACGCTGACACTTAATTGCTAGGAACTTTCTTCTTTTCGATGACTTCTTTAACTTCTTGAATCTATCATACAGTTCTGATTTTTCTATCCTTGCAGACAACTTCTTCACCACATGCCTCTGGCTAAATCAATGTTTGTTTTTTTTTCTCAGTCTTCCACTGAGTCAGAAAAAATTTGGTTCTTATTTACAAACTTTCTCGTATTTTCTTGAGTAATATTTCTATATTCGAGTATACATTTCACCTCTGAAAGCTGGTCGGGTTTCGATTCTTTTTAAAAGTTTCTTGAAACTTGTTTATGATGAAAATGTATTCATATTTTAATGAATAACATAAAAATGGTAATAATTTTCATAACAAAATTATATTTATTCGCGTAATTTTGCACAATATTTTGTAAACCATAACATGATGGCATCTCTAAAAAAATTTATTCGGTAAGTTTGTAGTTGAAGTGTTTTGTAGAAATTGTTAAACGATAACGGAGAAACAGCTTTAATTAGGTTTGACGTGTCCCAGCATTACCCTGAATTTGTTCCTCGTTACTATTTACCTCAGGGTGAAACCGGGTAATAAATTAATCCATCTAGTACATGAGTTATAAATCATGTACATCATATTTCGCTTTTCTTTTGAATCTCTTTCAAAAGAATAAATTATATAAAAAAAAACTTTAATAAATTGCACTTTATATTCTGAAATCAAGTTTCGAACTGAATTAAAATAATACAATTGAAATTGTTAACAGAAGGATAAACGAAGGACTAGTAGAATACACGTGACATCGTTTAAGTAGAAGTCCTTGAAATAATAAGCAAATAGATATTGGAAAAGATAGAGCACGTAAATTCAAATGCCATTCCCGGTTTATTCTCATTTCTCTTGGTGCACTTATCTACAGCCAAGAAAATGTCCCTGTTGGAAGGGAAGTTAACATACACAACGCAAGATGTGGTTTCCCAATTTAAGCAGATATATCAAAGTAAATTTGTGCAAACGTTTATACAGTTGTCCGTTGCAAAGAAGTAGTACTTAGCTGTTTTTGTAATTCATATAAGAACAATGCTTGTTCTTGTGTGTTAGAGGAGGGAGAAAGAAATCATTAAAACACCACAATGTTGCGATTGCAATTTTTTTTTAATTCAAAAAACGTTTTTTTTTTTTTTTTTTTTTTTTTTTTTAAATCCTTAACCCATTCACAATAATGTGCTATAGGTTTAAGATCTTTCATCGGTGTGATTGCCATAGAAAATCAATTATTACTTTGGTTCACGCCAATGAAGTGTTCCAGTTGTCTAGAAGTCTCCGTAGCTCAGTCGTGACAATATATCGTCTAAGACACGATTATTATAAAGCCGTTTCAACTGAAGGTGAGTCTTGGTCTCATAAGGAGAAGGAACTGTTTTCTTTCATGGAAACTCGAAATGTTCACCCTTCTAGAGAGAGAGAGAGAGAAAGAGAGAGATCAGCCAGAATCCTCACAGGTAACAGACACAACACACTGCTTTCATTTGTTGGTAATTCAACAAATGAAACAATAGATGTACTAAAGCTAGATTTGTGCTAAATCGCATGTGACGTCATGGAAGCATGTCAATCCTGCTCCAGTAATAATAATAATAAAAACGTATATATAAATATATTAGCCTTTTGGCAATCACAGAACTAACACATTGCTTATGTCCTTTTTTATTTTAAATTTTAAGACTATTTATGATGTAATAGCACCACACGTCTTATCACTGTGCTCTACCTATTGTTAACAAAAACTGACTGCTAAACTAAAATTGACTGTTTCCATCATGTTTTCCTCATACTCAGTTCGAAATTTGCGTCAGTCATCATTGAATCTTGTCCAACTGAGTCGATATTAAGTTTTTAGGAATTGATATCGAAATTTCGGTTTCATGCAATATTTGACTCCGTTCCCTGCGTCATTGTGCTCTTGTTAAATCTCTTTAACCTGTAGTCTTTTCAGGGCATTCCAATAGGCTTTTATAACACACACTTCCTTTCTAAAATTGCTCCTCTCTTTCTCAATTTCATCGCGTAAACTGTATACAAAGAAAGCAACCTCATTGTCCTCGCATTTCTTCAATACCTGTGTAAAGAATGCGCATCCACCAAGTTTACGAAACGCGGATTGAGAAATTACCGAAACGAAACGTCAAAGGATTATCGCAAGGATCGCTCTTACAGTACTTTCTGAGATGCAAACAAAAATTTAAAACCTTCATCGATTAAAACTTCGCATTTGTCTGTTAAAAAAAAAAAAAAAGAAGAGTCAGCGATCGATCCATCACGGCAGAAGATCATTACTGTTTTGTATTGCTTGCATTCCTTACTGCCAAATATTGTTCTTAAATTGCATTGCCAGAGGTAGTCAACAATGTGGTTCGTTACCAAGCCAACAGAGCGTTGCAGGCAACAATTAAACCATGTTGACAACCAACAGTCGCCTCACGACAATGGCTCGTTATATCGAAGCTCGTGTATATAGAGAAAATTATGATTATGCCCGTAACTGTTTTCGCCCTTAGAGACTAGAAGATCAAAATATCCAACACGCACGCACATGCATACATTGCAATAGAAAAGTATCAATAAACGAAAGAACAGATAGGGGGAGAAAGAAGGCATGCAACGAATGCTTAAAACCAAAAGATGCAAATACCGTTTATAACTGGGGGTAAGAGACAACGATTCGCAGCTAAACTAATAAACTAATGACATAAATGTATTTAAACAAAAGTAAAAACACTTATACGACTTCTCAACCCAAGGTCCATTGTATGCATACTTTATAAAGCTCAGGATCTTTGCTTTTTACATAGCTGTAACCTCTGTTATCGGATGTTACCATTGCTAACTGTACAGTGTTTCCATTAGAATCTTGGAGCCTTTGTAACTCAATCATCGATGATGCCCTTTGTTTGGAAAAACGGTAATTAACTTTAAGATAACTTTCAATAACATTTAACAAAAAAGAAATAAAGATCAGGATTGCAAAGGGAAGAATAAATCTGAAGGCTGTGGATAACATCTGGAAAAGTAAAGTGATTGATCAGCCTGCAAACAAAACTAGGAGTGCGGTGTACTGTATGGATCTGATAAGGAATCAAAAAGAATTTTGACATATGAAAGAACTTGTTACAAGAAGATTCTAAGAATAGGATGGATACAGAAAGTCACAAATGAAGAGCTCTATCGGAAGATACAACTAAAGAAGAATCTAATGCAGAAGATTATACAAATGAAGCTGCTATTATTTGGACACATCTGCAGAATGAGTGAGGACGGGAAGATAACGAGAACGGAAGAGGTAGACCATACAGAGAATGGATAGACGACGTAAAGGACTGATGTGGAAATGGGTGTACAGAAACTGCGACAACGTTCACTGGACAAAGAAAGGTGGAAGAAGATAGTGAAGGAGGCATCAGACACCAACAGGCAGTGAGCCTATGGTTCGTGATGATGAACATTTAAGATATGTTATCAGTTAGTAACAAAATTGAATACAGTGGTGAAAGTCACCGAAGTGAAAGAATGATAAATACACTTTGCTGTATCATTCTTTCTGCAGAGATAGATAGATGCATCCTTAAGGATCCAAGTTATTTACATTTTAATTAAAATTTAAAAAATACTTAAAAATTTAAAATCTGAATTTTAATTAAAAAAAATTAAATTATGCACTGTTTAAGAAGAAAATTTGGTTATTTGATACCTTTCTCAATTTAGCAGTATAGTCCCTTGTTGCTATGCATAACTAGGGTATTTGTTACTAAGCTGAATTAGCGTATCATGATACTATCCGCAAATTTGTGGTTCTAATAGCTTTAAGTGATATTTAATTATTCTTCCTCCGAGGCTTTAGCGAACTTTTTTTTAGAATAAAACACTGCATCCTTGCTATATGAATTTAAATAAAAATAATCGTGATAATTGAGTTTTAACGTTATGAAATATGAAGAAACCAGTATTCAATTTTCTTTGTATGCTTTAGTATGGAAGAAGAAAAGCACACAAGGATTGAAAAGATTCCACTGTTTGTTTTAGAGTTAGAAGCGATATATTTGGTTAGTACACAAAAGACTTCTTTATTTGAAAAGGGAAAGGTACATACGAGTCTTATATTTGTTTGTAGGGGGGGGGGAGCCAGATATTTGTTTTCTTTCGCTCTTTTTAATTTCAGTTTGAGAATATAAACACCGTTCTTTATTTCAAAGAATATTTTTTCTACTTCAATTTCTGATCGCCATAAGATGTTTTTGAACCTCTTTTTACTTGGAAATATCATTTATGTAAACGTTGAATATATTCTGCCATAAATTTGGTCGATGTATCACTTAAATAGTAGTTTTAAATGAACAATTAATATTTTCGAAATCTAGAAAAAGTGTTTGTATTCAGAGGGAATGGATCGAGAGCCCAGGTCCTTTAACCACCAACTTACAGGATTAGATCGTAGATTTAGATTTTCAACAGAACAGAACAAATGCTGAAAAAAAAAAAAAAAAAAACACTTTGGCCTTCATATATACACAGGGGCGGTTCGTGCATAGGCACTACGGAACTGCAGCGCCCCCAATTTTTCTCGATACATAAATATATTTCTTAATTTATTTATATTTGCCTGTAATATTTAATTTTATCATCAACAATCCTATACAATGCTCTTATTTTGCATAAAAAATAATAAAAACCCATCTTGTAGCACTTAGGAGGGTGCTAGCGGCACTGTGTTTACCACGGTGTGCGCAAGCAATGTACGTCACAGTGAGATGCGAGCTATTAGCGTAATGCGGCACTGTCCGTCGCGCAGTTCTACTGTTGTTTATATGCAGTTTGCGCCAGTAGTAGAGTGTTCGTAGTGCTTATCGTGTTTACTCCATCTCTTTAAATATTTGGACATTACAATTAAAGACATAACATTTGTTATAGTTTTTATTTTAGAACATTATTGGGGTTATGATAATGGATTTTATTTTTAAGTAATTTTGAATTATACCAAACTGTATAATTTTATCGTAATAAACGATATTGTTTCATGTTTACTTTTTTTTTTCCAATTTTTACCATAATTTTGATATTTTATCCAAACACATATACACTGTACTTATAGTGTGTATGTATATTTCGAAAGTTGCAGCACCCCCACGATTTCAAGCCACGAGCCGCCACTGCGTATACACCACAAAATCCTAAAGATGGCATTGACTTAGTGTCATGTCTCTCTTTCTCTCTCTCACGCACACGCACACGATATTCATGATATTAAAGTCAAATTTTCTGTGGTATGTGGCATATCTACTTATCTAAGGAACCAAAACGTGTTTTATAGGCTGTCCGGTTCAACTAATAGATTTGGTCTTCTTTTGACCAATTTTCCACAAGCTAAAACTATCATCAGCATCCCTCCAAAATGACTGATTTCAGAAATTTACTATCAGTTGAATAAATGGATCGAAATACTATTGTGACAGAAAGAGTCCAACACGATAAAATGGATGCGATTCTGATGTGCAGTCTCTTTCTGCTCCAACATGTTTACTTGTACAGTATGTCATACGTCCACCTTTAAAATAACCCAAGATGTCACTTAATCTAATAACAAACACACACGAAACTGATTTCTATCCATACGTGCGCGAGGCACGTGCTCTGACGCGCCTAGTCAAATGAACCAGAGGAACATATGATTACTGTTTCCTTGACATTACAATACGCGAGGCTACACTCGAACAATAAGCACCTTCACAAGGTTGCCTGCCCTTCGTCGTTGTCGTTCTGTCTCTTGCTAGCGTCGGGAGAGCCACAGTGATACAGCTGCGCGTGCAATTAAGCAGTATTCAAAGAGAAAAGGGTGCTTTGGCCGCGTTATCGTTAAAGTAGCGAGCTTGAGGTTATTACGTTTTCTGAAATATCATGCAACACCTAACGGCACTCCGCGGACTGAGGGGAGAAGAGGAGTGGCTGTACGAAATCCGACAGAAGAATAACATACTAATAAGTTGCTACTCGGATAATTAAAGCAGCTGATGTTTCGGGCGACGACAGCGGAATGTTGCGAAAGGTGAAAGGTTAGAAGCGAAAGAACTTGAGCTGCCGCAGTTTCTCGTGTATTCGAAATTAAAAAAAAAAAAATACAACGACAGAAGACTGTTGCCGTCTCATGATCCTGTTTACAGTTGTATTTAAGATTGTCGTGGAAATTCTTTAATTTTCTACGTGTGTGCTGTGGTCAGTTGCACATCGCAGTGAACGTCTCTTTCATGACGTGATTAGTTTCTTTTTGTCAACACCAGATGGTGCTACACTCATCCGTTTTCCGAAACGCAATCCGTGTCCATCGTTTTTATAGATATTGAAGTTCAGCTCATCCTTTGTATGGTACCTCGTGTCTGTGATTCATGAAAATACCAGAATTTATTTTGTTACTCTTTTATGCAACTATGTGACATTTGATAATAATTTGATTTATCTAGAGAAGTGATAATTCAAATCACTGGGGGCATTTAGCTGGAGTTTTTCGTTAACTGTGAACATTTCATCATAAACGGAAGTCTTGGAGTTTTTCTACCGAACAGTATGAATCTGTTTTAATGTTTAATTTGAAAACACCGTTCATTAGTAGTATGGAATTGCTCATACCTCAGAAGAATGATTTAATCTGTCCCACATCCGTGTGTGCGTGTGTAGTAGGCACATTGTTTATCAGTCTGTTCAGTTGAAGTCATTGAACAGTTTCACTGTAAAAAAATAAACGATAAGCCAACATTGATCATTGATGGATCTTAGTGTTAACTTTATCCATATGAAATTGATTATCATTTCACAAAGTGGGTTTACGAACTTGTATAATAATCAATAATCAGTACAGTTGCTCAAATGAACGCTAGATGGCACTAACGTCACCTGGAATGTCTGGATAGCTTTCACACAGACTTGGATATTACACAAAATTTGCTAGCTAAACTTGCTTTCTCTTTGTTGAAACATTGGATTGTTGAAAGTGCCAACAATACGAAGGCTCCAGGTTCTGAAATTTGCAATGTCTTGTTTCCATTACTATATTTGTTTCACATTTTATAAAGGAGAACAAATCGAGTTTGAAATAACAGGGAGAGTATATATTAGCTTTCATGTTGTAGAAGAGCAGGAAGGTTTCTTGAAGTTTATTTTTTTATTTATTTTTTATTTAATTTTTTAAACACTTGGAAACGAGCTAAGACTGACCTTCTAATTCTATTATTTGCTTAATAGAAAAATAAACATTTCACAAATCAATTATACAGTCATTAACTGTTATGCAAATCTCCAGTTGTAACGGTCCCTTTTTTCTTTAGGATTTCTACTGGGTAAGGAATAGTGTGTGTATGTGTCAATGCCTAGCCGAAGAAAACAACACAGATAATGCGCAATCGAAAACCAATACCGATCCAACTTAGAGTTGTATGAAAAGAGTAAGCGAATTTGAATTTTTGTAATTGGGATGAATGCGAAAAGTCATAATAATCTTCATTAAAAGAAAAAGTTAATTTTTTCTTTAAAAGATTACTGAATTCTAAAATAGGATAAGAACGGGAACAAAGTATTAATGATTTTTTCTTTGACAGCCGAGAATAGAATGTTATGTGATATTTCTTACCATGCCAGGCTGCTGCTTACATGTTTATGTCGATAGCGCCATATAAAAACAGAGGTAGAACTTTTGTTTAAAATCCATATGTTTGAGTTGGGCGAAGTGAGGGTTATTGGAGCTGACATATCCGAGGCGTTTGATCGGTTCTAACATGGGGGTTTCCTGAACAAACGCCCCATTCTGTGGCCTTCCTAAATTTTGTAATGTTGTATAGAGTTGCTTCGCTGGTAGTTGAGCATATGAGATCTTTTTATCAGTGCAATACTTCAGATTCTGTGCTTTTTTACCCACTTTTCTCCATAGTCATTTATTTCAAACGCTGTAGTAAATGGAACTCATGCTGATGGTACTCTAAACCCTTCCTTAAAAAAAAAAATAACCCTCAACGTACATGCAAAGAAGATAATCTCCATCTAGCATTAAATAGCAATCTCCTTAATATTTTTCAATGAAGAAAGTTGATGTAGTCTGCTTAAGTTCTAAAACTGAGTCCGGTCTTATTTCTCTAAGAAGAAAAATTCCACCTACGTTATTTTTAATACCAGAATCTCTAGCGAAGGCAATATTCCTCTTCTTCGAACGTCAAGCTAATCCTGGCTCATCTGTATCTTTTCACCATACACGATGTAGGATACTCTGTCTCGGGGGAGCTGGCCTAAGGCATTAGTTTCCAAACTTTATTTAACAGCGATGAAAAAGAAGTCCCCATCCGTCTTTGTTCCAGTGTTCATAAAAATATATCAATTCAATATTTATCGTAATAGGTATTTTATCTTAGATGGTAGCACGTGAGTAATGTTCAAAAATCGGATAATCGACGAATATTATTTGTTACTGATGGTAGTTTTCAATTTAAGTTCATCTAACCACATTAACCATGATTTTTAGTGAATATATTTAAATCTTACTTTCGCCTGTAGGGGAAGAGTGGCTTCTCACAATTTCGAAATTACGGCCTAGAGCAGTCGTAAACGATGCTCTTTTATTTCAAATGACTTGTATTCGACTCTTGTAGAACTCAGGTTTTTCATTTTGCATAATTTGTAAGCAAGTAATTGTATCATTTCGAATCATTTTGCCAATAAGTAGTCCGGTTATAGCGGGGGAAAATATCATTCATTAAGCAGTTCGGGATCTAAGAGTAAGTTTTATCGAAATATTTTAGTTTTATAAAGGAGTTCTATAAATAAATTAAATTACAAAATATAAATTTTGTCGATATGGAAAAGTACTTGAGGAGAAAAGAGGAATATCTTGCTATTTCTTGAGCAGAGGAAGACGTTATAAGATACATAGTTTGAAACTGGACAATCAGTGGATGTTGCCTAGCAGCTGCTTGCGTTTTATGGAGTAGTGATGGTGGCTAGCTCGATGGGGTAGTGGCCATGAAAGTGTCCTATTGAAAAGAAATAAGGAAGAACCACAACGTCTGTGAGAAAGTGATTGGACTGAATGAGCCAGAATCACCTATAACACCATTGCGATGCTTTCTGATGTGCATGAGAAGACTGGGGGAAATCAGAGGCTGTGTGTGTTAATTTTGGAATAAAAGGGAATGACAGAAACTGAACCTAGTATCATCATATAACGAATACTCTCTGAGTAAAAATTTAAGAGGTACCAAAAAGGAGAGAATGATTTTAAAACGTGCTTTCCCATCCATCACCTCGTTGATGTCCTGGAGACCACTACCATGAAATTTGCGCTTTGGGCAGTCATTCACAATATGAGTGATCGTCTGGGCCATGAAGGAACAGTCATAAGGGTGGTCTAACAGCCTCCATTTATGTAGTAGGTAGCCACATCTGCCCTGGTTAGTTCTGATCCGGTTGATTGATGACCAAATCTTCCTAGGAAGAGCAAAACCAGGCTGCAGAGCACAGGGATCTTCAACCAGGAAGCCATTCGTTGGAAGATTGTTGGACCAGTGTTCTCTCCACATGTCAGGTGTTGATGGTAAGGCAGCTGAAGAGTTTGTCCATGGACCAGAAATGGTTACTTGATTTTAGGCGAAGACTAGGTGGATTTATGAGAGTTTGGTGCAGGGGCAAGAGCGGGTTGTTCATTATTTCATTAAATTCTTTAATCGAGCTTGTCTTCTCCGTATATTTGGTGGAGAAATGTTGGGTAGGCAGCCAGGAGAGAGGGGAAGGGTGCTTCTCAGTGTCCCACTAATTGTGCACATGGTAGAGTTTAGCTGGATATCTATAACGTTAGTGCGTGTACTTCTTTCCCAGATGCGGGTACACTATTCTGCTACAGAGAATCCGAGGGCTAGTGCAGACAACCTTAGGACTTCTGCACCACAACCCCAGGCTGTTCCAGCAAGCCTTGAAATGATATTATTTCTCGTTTTAATTTTTTGTTGGACAAGTTGGTGATGTGCGTTTTATAGGTTAGGCTTCTGTCCAGGCTCACTCCAAGGGATTTCGTGCGAGGCTCATGCTCTACCATTTTGCCACAAAAAGAGAGAGGTTGCGGTGTCGATTTGCCTCTGCATTGTTCAGGTGGAATGCTGTGGACATAGTTTTCGTTGGATTTGGCTTCAGGTACCACTGCTTGAAGTACTCTTCCAGAATGTTTAGGTCTGTGTTCAAGGTTGTTTCCAGATTGGCGTATGATCGCTAGGTCATCGGCATACATATATTTTCTTGAGCTAGTATGTGGTAAGTCGGACATGTAGATGTTGAAGAGGCTAACACAGAGCCCTGTGGGAGACCGTTGTGGAGTAATCTGGGCCTGCTCTTTTTCCACCAATATGAACCCTTTCTGTTAGAGAGAATGGATTCAAAAATCTGGAAAGTTTTTTGCACCTTATAATATTGTCTAGCTTTAGGAGGAAGCCCCCCTGATCGAGACTGCGTCATAAACTGATGTGAGGTCAATGAAAGTGACTCCGGATTTAAGTTTCTTCTGGAAGCCTGCTTCTAACCAGACGTCCAAAGGTACCAAGTCTCCTGGACCACTTGCAGCAACCATGATAAATTACTTGTCGTTGACCCTGCGATACTAGTATTTATATATGTATATGATGGTAAAATGCACTCCATGTATGGAATATGTAGCTTTCAAAGGGATCGATTCTTCATTGCATGATTCAGGTTTTAGTTTAAGTTTTACTAACTTATATATATTAACTCAAGTTCCTCGCCATTACTAAACGAAGTATCATCAAGTATTTTGTTTACTATGTTAAATCGCCGATTTAAAATTCTCATTTGGATCCTCTGAAGCTGTCATACAAGACTTCAGAGTCCAGCCATTCATCTCACTCGCAAATAAACTATTCAACAAGTTGATCACTGAACTTTTATTTTTATACATCATCTTTTCACATAATTTGTGAATTATAATTGATATTAAATAGATAAAACAGATATTTCAAGTGTTCACAGTTATTTCTCGAAATATTAATAGAGTAATGAATTTTAGTGAAGCAACAAACAAAGCTAATCATGAAGATAAAAATATTTCATTAATAAATTTAAATTTATAGGCAAAATATGCTACGATATCACAAAAAATCATTATCAATTAAAAAATTTATCGGCGTAGTATGATATTATGTATTTATTTTGCAACTGTTATTTCGACTATCTAATCTGAATAAAAATGACTTCCGGCTTCTAATTATAGCAGGAAAGCACAGTGTGAACCCGACTATGATCAACACTGCTAGTGTCCATCACGTGGAATATTCAAAGAGTGTCTGTAACGATGAACTTACTTACGTGGCCCATCGCATTCATCTTTATAAATTAATAGAAGCTGTTTAGTCTGAAGTAAAATTCTATCCTAACTACGTATTTTGTATATATTATGCTTCGGTAATTTTTTCCCCATTTGACTATTAAAATAGACTTATGATCAAAAAATTAAGAAGACTTGATTCCGAATAAGGATACTTTTTTGAGGAAAAGGTTTTTTCCCTCCTCCAATGGATCCAATTGAGATCCGACCTACTAAATTCCCATCTACTAGAAGGCAAAAACTGACGTTATTTTAAGCATCTTAAATTCCTTGCAACATCATTTAATACGGTAACCTCCTTCCAAGTGCTAAGCATAAAATAGTGATTTAAAGAGTTATTCACGTGCCCCTGCTCGCCCGCCTGCATACACGCACACACACTAGCCAGAAAAACGTCTCCATTAAACATTTACGAAATGACCAATAAAGACCTTGTATGATCATCTGATCAGAAGGCCGATAGTTTAGAAACATTTTCTCATCTAGTCAATATCTGTGTGTTGCCATTTTGGGAAACGTGCGACGTCACTTTGCCGATAACTTTTCTAATACGGTACCGCCCACTCCCTCAAAAAAAAAAAAAAAAAAAAGTCGATATCGAAATGTCAGCAGTGGTAGGCACACTTGCAACCACACCTCAGGTGTGAAACATCTGTTACAGAGATCAAGCATGTCTTTGTGTGCGCGCTTTGCTGTCAAATGAATGATCAGGGATAACGTGGTATAGAAACCATTGGGGAGTGTTCGTGGTGGTTTTAAATAGTACCGTTGATGAGTCTTTTCGTCCTTATACATTCTGAAAGTGTTCAAAGACTGCGGCTTTGTGTAATGATCTCGTAGTTTTAATAATGGCTCTGTTTACCTACGAGCTATGTTCATTAACCTGAATAGGAAAGTTGCTTGAGATAATTTGATTATTGTTATAGCTAACATTGCTTAGTACTGTGTACTATTTGGATTAAATAATCCAGATTTTGCCGTCCTTAAATTTTAACCACCGACTAGAAGGGAACCAAAAGAGTTTGTAGTGTTCTGTGCGGACAATTAGTATAATTTGTGCTAAGACTTGGGGATTGGGGAAAATGTAACCCTATAATTGAGGGTCGGAATATCTAAAATGTCAAGTTCACAAAGTCGAAGCCGCTTCTTAGAAAATTTTGAACTATTCCCATTGGAAATAAAATGCGTTCAAGATATCCGGAAATCGTTAAAAAATATAAAACTTGGTGAGTACACAATAATCCTGTTACATTAATTTCAGTAACTAGAGTAGTGAAAGAGAGAATTTATCTGGAAGTTTTAAAATTGAAATTTTATGATTTGCTTTCGTATTAGTATGCGACTGGAGGATGAAGTTCAATTCCATAAAATCCAAATAAGTGACTTTATTTAAGCATGAGCTTTAAATGGCACCGCAGTGTTTCATTTTAGTAATAACTTATTTTAATATAAAAGCTAATTTAATTGACGCGCAACTAATCCGTTTTAACAAACGAAGTTCATCAATCATTGTTCGATTTGGTCTAAAAATACAATTATGTTTGTGTTGTGTTGTCTGATCGCAATTCGCTGCGAGTCACGCACTCCTAGCGCGCGCGCGCGCACACACACACACACACACACACACACACACACACTGTGCGCACTTTAGACAGGAAAAAAGGGGACCATTTCGAGGATACAACCTGACGTAATGGTTTCTTTTCATGAACGTGATAATGATGAAAGAGTTCGTGCAATTGTTTTATAGCGCGGCAAATAGATGTTCTCTGTCTGTCTTGATGCACTGTTTCCATGGCGATGACAGAAGTCGTAAAAACGATGTGGAAATAAAAGGAAGACTTGTTGTTTTGATCGAGTTACGTTCGATGTGTTTATATCAAGTCCACAATACCATTTTGTGTGGAAGATCGAGTGCGGGCATTTGTTGCTGGTAGATCATCGATACAAACGTTGGACCAAGAAAAAGTAACAGAAAAATGTTAAAAAAAAAAAAAAAAAAAAAAAACGCATTTTTCTTTCAAAAATGTTGAACCCACGCAGAAAAATACGATACTTGACACATAGTAACTGTTACTGTTAGAAAACTTAATGAGGTCATCTTCTTTGTCCGTCGCATCGCTTTTATCATCGGTGAAATAGACTGAAAGTAGCTTCTTGCTTCCCAAACTTTATATTTTGATATACTAAACAGATATAATTTCAGTACTTCTAGAGTTCTTTCTCAAATATAGGAAACTATTGATAAAGGAATTACTTCACACTCTCAATAGCTTACGAAGTCATCAAAGATGATTTCGATAACTTGGCTTTTATTACTATGAAGAAACAAGTTTGTTATCTGTTTCTCAGGCTGTATTTTATGTTCAGAAATGTATCAGTCAGAGGTGATTGGTATAACTTCCGGTTATATGAAATATTAACAGAGTTGCAGTAGCAAACTTTAAACCATTAACAGCTACATATTTCATAAAAACATTACCGATGTTCTAGAAGAGGCATCCAATCATTTTTCCAATCGTTTCCGATATAGCCTACCCCGAAGATATGGGACTAAGATATTAAGGCTACAAGTAACCCACGAACGTTATCGCCAGGCGAATGATGGGTAATAATAGCTTTTCACTGCCTGCTTTCCTTCCTTGGGACTTCTCTTCATCGTTCTTTTTGCACTCCGATTGCCTTTACAGATGACCAAATAGTCACTTAGAATTCGCTAGCAGTACTTCTCTGCGATGGCAATGTGCACAATCCTCTGGTAGCACCTCCGAGTGAAATGAAGCAGTGGAAGCGAAACGCGTAGAAGACCTAGTTGGCAATTAGCCATAAGGACTTATTGGTTCAATCTTTCTCGAAATTTACGATTTTAACAGGAACATTTGGTAGCACATTTGAAGCTTCTCCCTACGAACATTTGATTCGCTTGCTGGGATTGCTTAAATCCGCTGGTGGAAGGGAAAAAAAAAACAAGTTTTTGAATAGCCAACTTATTCGGATTTTACTTATTGTAATCATTTTGATAATATAATAAAACAAGACATAATTATGAACATCTAACACTCTGTGATGAAACTGACTTATTTCAAAAATAAATAAAGTTCGTTCCTGGTGTCTCTGTCGTAAATAAGTAAGCCAAAAGCATAATATTCGTATTTATCAATAATGATTGTATCATTTTGTGGACTATGTACACAGATCCAAGAGAGGGCGTCTGATAGACGATAAGGGAAGAGAAATATCCCAGATGTTTATAAACTACAGCTGTAAATCTACTTCTGCTTTACCCTCCCGCAAAGCACATCCTAATGAGGATATCAGCTAATTTGATAGCGGTGCCTGGAACATGTCTGGCCTCTTAATGACTTCAAGTCCGCATCATCAGAGACGATATACTGCAAAATCATGTCTCAGAATATTGTTCAAGACAAAAGCATTTTGGAATAAATAATCGGTTAGATAATATTTCTGTTAGCTAAAGAAAATAAGTATTAATGGACAATGTTTTAATGGAAATATATACGTTTTGTTTAGAATTCGCTCAATTGCAAAGATAGTGAAAGTAATTGTACCTCAACGGTCGTCTTGTAGTATTACGAAGAATGGGACCTTCCCTACTGCTCCAAAGAGCAGTTATCCACTTCTCTAGTATATATTTATTGAAGTTCTATTAATCCATTGTTGGAACATTTGAAACGATTATATACAGTCACAGCCATAATGGATAATTTTATATCCATATTACTATCGATGATTATCGCTTTGAAATATCGTGGAGTTAGGAATATCTATATTCGATTGTCATCTCATTTAGCTGATAGATCTTAATCAATCTAATTCTTATGCTTTTAAACTCGTTTCTTTCAGTAAAAATATCGTAGCACGGTTTGTTTTTCTTCATATATAGAAAGAATTCTGACTTCTCATTTTGCAAATTAGACAAGACAATACTAAAATCGGCAAGGATACACTAAACGTGTCAGGGTATTTTGAATGTCTTTGCATTAATCCAAACAAATAATCCTGCCTGGACATGATTTGTGCATTAAATAACAATATTCTTTGAGGAATTGAGACCATTATCAAGAATCCTATAGAAAAATATATATTTGGAGTTTCTATGGTATAAATATGTATGTCTTTTCTTTATTTTGAAATCGAAATCATAAGAGATCAAAAGTCCGATTGCTATATTGACTTTTAGGATGATTAAGACTAACTTTTATTTGGCGGCTTTATTTTTTTATTTTTTATTTTATCTTTATGGGATGGCTAACCTATGGCGCATGCGCCAAAAGTGGAGCATTGGATAATTAGAAGTGGCGCATTGGACCCCAGTGATAATAATGAAACCAATAAGCCTATTTATGCAAAAAGTAATAATCAAACAAGAAACCTATTTGTAGAAAAAAAAAAGCTAAAACTTAATTATTTTAAGCGATTTTATTATTTCTTGCCCATCTTTTACACATTCACTTCTTTGATCTAGAGGTGCTAAGCGTTAGCAACAGCGGTGCATCGCAGATTTATGGCAGTCAGTTTACAATGTATACTCGTGCGCCTCAATATCCATATTTCATGTCTATATTAACATATTTTTACTGGGAGCTTTTAAGGGCACAAGAGTTGTATGACACATCTGAACTCGTAAGTGAAAAACTTGGCGCATGAAACGTAAAAGGTTGGCCGGATAGAATCACAAAGCACACTGAATTTCCAGGCGGAAAGATTGCTTTTTGCCACTATCCATGTAGTGATAAAATTGACCAATATTGCCCCCCTGATTCAACCCCAAGTGCTTTGGTCTAAGTCTGAACTGGGATTATGCTATGTGGTGCTTATTTTTTTAAGTTAAAATGCACTGCAATGCATAAAATTACGAACGTTTTTATACGTGTATTTTCTAGACTTCATAATTTGATGTTCATGTTATATTCATGAACAACGTAGAACAACAAATGATAATCACTTGATAAATGACAAATTTATTGACAAGAACAATATTTTTTAAGATAATTTTACCTATTAAAACAGGATAATAAATGGCCTTTATTTTATAACCAATTTACGAAAGTTTAAACGTATCAAAAGCGATCCGGAACTTAGGCGAATACAACATTCAGCACGAGTTGTCTTAGTATTGTACTACAGTAATGTACTCTGTTCCAGGAACCTTTTAAGGAACTCCATTACGAATTTTTTTTTTCCATGTCAACTTGCAAATTATTATTATTTTTTTTTTTAGTTTGTCAGCAGAGTGAATTTATTATAAGTGAAATTTGAAATACAAAAATGTATAAAGAATTTCCGAGTAGATACTCATTTAGAATTACATAAGGTAAAATTACAGTTATGTATAGTTATTTCATTATTATTATTATTTGACACCTTCAGGGAGTCCAAGGACTCATCGAGGGAGGGCACCTGCTCTACAGCTGTCTCCACCAACTGACCGCAACTACATCATCTACTGCCGTCCACCGCAACCACTAATATTTCCAGAGACAATCACAAACATCCATGCCCAAGGCGGGATTCGAACCCGCAGCCTTTTGGCTGAAGAGCGGATACGCTAACCACTCGGCCAACCAGGCTTGCATTATGTGTAAATATTAAGAGAAAATAAGCACCTTGTACACAATTAATTGTAGTGACCGAATCATATAAAGAAAGTGGATGTTTAAACACTAATTAGGAAAACTCTTCCTCATTTTTAGAGAAGGATGCTTTTCAATTAAACATTTGTATTTTCTTGGATTGATTTTATTTTTATTAATATAGTAACTTATTACAGCTTTTTGGCACTAAGAAGTAGTTTTGTATTATGTGTTTATTATTCAGGGACTACACATTTCAAGTCTGGTTCCCACTAAAAATCTTGGATCACATACTGCTTGGAAAGAAGTCAATGGACATCATAGTGTGGGAACAAACAGCCATGGCACCCACTTTGATAAGATGTAGGGCCTCCTTTTGCTGTGATTTCTTCAGCAATACACGGGGAATATTTTCCCTAAGCGTACGATAGCAGTCGATAAGAATTTTGGATCATTCTTCCTGTAGGTACGTAATGAGGTCCTGGACAAGGGTTGGACTTCACCTGACGCTCCAGTTCATCCCACAGATCATCAGTAGGGTTGAGATTAGGGCTCTGTGCCGGAGGCCAGTTAAGTGTGTTGATATTCATGTCCACAAACCACGCAGTTGCAGCAGCCTTATGACACGATGCATTGTCTTCCTGAAAGAGACGATGGTCAATTCCTTAGAAACGACAAAAAGAAAAGCATCGCATCTTCCAGAATGCTTAAATACCTCTAGGAGTTCAGTGTTCGTGGCACCACAAACAGAGGTCCGAGACCAAATGAGTAAAATCAGGGCCATACCACATCGCAACTTCCGAATTTCATAGATTGAGTCACACACTCTGGTAAGAGACGTTCACTGGGCATCCGCCACACCCACATCCGTCCATCTGCTCGGTAGCGAGTTCAGAGTGATTCGTCGCTCCATAACATAGCTTTCTAAGCTTCTACGTTCCACTGTACACGCTCTTTGCACCACTGAAGACGACGCTTCATGTTGGTTCAGGTAGTTTTGAATAACTTTGTTCAGATTCGTGTTTCAGCGGATGTCCGAAACTCCGCATTCACCACGTCGGCGACGAATGGCGGTTTTTTTGCATATTATCCTTCGTAACACCCCACGGTCACGTTCGGTGAGTCGTTCACTGTAGCACTTGCAGTTGACTCCCTGCGCTTCCATCTCAGTATGGTATCACTGATTGTTGACCTGGAATGGCCCAATTTGTCAATAATTTCCCGAATAGATGGGCCTGCAACATAGCATCCCATCACAACACCTCTTTCAAACTCTGTCCGTTCCCTTCTTGCAGCCATTTCACCCGGATTCAGCTGCACTGACTTGGAAGCATCACATTCCTCCAATTCATACCGGCTACTTGTGTAATCATTTTAGGAATAGCAGTAAACCTAAGATATGTAAGTAAAATGCTCAATATACGAAGGCCGTTCTAAAGCCATAGTTCCATGTGATAGTTTCCTGCTCCAAAGAGGAAGTCGGTGAATTAAGTAATAAAAATGACATTTCTGCTTTGTTTCTATAATACCATATTTCAACATTATATGTTCCTCTCCCTTTAATATATTGTTTTGATATTAAAGGGAGGGGAACATTGATTTAATATTGTTTTGATCTATTCATTTTCAAAATAGATACCTTTTAAGAGGGAGTGTCTTCAATTTAGGAAATTACCAGATAGGACACATCGAGAATGGGAGTTTGAATAAGACGACTTTGAACACTTGTTAAAAGCTAGAAAAAAACGTATCGTAAAAAACTGGAGAATATTTGGATAATAGTATATGAAAATAAGGATATAGTTTGAAGTCTGTATTTTATTTTACAGACATGTATTACTTGGGGAAACTCGCAATGGAAATATTACTTTCTCAATTATTAGAGCTTATTGTACATTGCATTGCACACGTTCTTAATGATTTTATTTTGTACAGAAACAAGAAGTTTCACTATGGTGTGATAGATTCACTACCAACATTGAGAATTCCATATCGTACAGTGATTTGAATGCATGCAAAGCATGAACTATTTTAAACATTTTTCTTCAATATTTATGATCTGCATATTGAAGATTATGTCACTTATAATCTTCAATGCCACAGATCGTTCAAACATGAGCCTACATTTATTCAGTTTATTTTATTCCTTCAGCGGGTTTCGGCCTCGTTCTTAATGAGAACCAACAACACAAAACGTCCGCCACCCATGATCCTGGACAGGGTTCCTAGGGGTCCGTCTTTTTAGTAGTGCAATATGGAGTCAACGCAGTGTCGCACTTACGTGGGTTGCTTCGATTCTTTTCGAAATTTCTGAAGCGTCTAAAAGCAATCGAAGCAGACATTGTCTAATTGGTTATAAAATAACAATGTATATTTGTTATACTTTTCAGTGCAGTTTGGAGCTTTTTTTTTTGACTCATTTCATCAGTATCTTCTTCTTTCTCTATCAAGAATTTTTCATAAAAATTGTGCTCTTTTATTTCAAGAACCATTTCTCAAGAGCTTTTAAACATTCTTTAAAATATATACCAGAAAGTAATTAAGCATGTCGCATAACTCCTCTGCAGAACGCTGTCTGTTAAAAAGACTTTTTTTTAATTGCATTTCTACTAATGAAAGATTGAAATTTCCTTGGTATAAAATAAAAGCTACACAAAGCACTGTAAGTTCAACAATCTTCAGCTCATTAATTGTAGTGATTAGATCAAAGCTGGAAAGAAGATTAAAATGGTTTATCTTCGCTTTTTAAACTACCGTGAACTTAATTGATGGCGTTTTTCTTGGTGGAAATAAAGTAAATGAAGAATTGTTAGGTTCCAATTGGACTGAGAACGGATGATTGGTTAGAATTACACCAAAGGTTAATTAAAACGATGAGGCCAGTATGTTGTCTTTGATTACGTGCATGCTCTTGTGTATTTGCTTGTTTACGGGTTTAAGTAGTCGGGAATAAATACCCTTCCAATCCAGTATGGAAAAACGAGTGATATATATTTTTACAGGCTTTGAGGAGAGTGGTGAAATGACAAGTGCCCATGCCCGTCTGTGCACGGCATGGTGTCTGAAATGAGGAAGAGGAGTAGTGCAGAATATTGATAAAGTTATGAATGGAATTAACAGTAGGTGAAAGAAATATTGCTATACAAAACTCTAGCGAAAAAAACGGCCCAGTCAGTGCCTCTATTGTATGAATGATACTACATTCACCCTCTTAATGAAATAGACCCAGGTTTGAGTCTCGTCGCAGACTCAAAGATCATTTCTTCGAAACAAAAGGGCTTTTCAATTGCAGGTGAGTGCGATCTTTTTCGGAGGTGACCGAGTTTTCGTTCTGCAAACAAACAAAACCGCCCCAATATAGTGATGTAAGTTATGAATATTGAAGAGCATAATGGCTCGCTACGTGCCTGCATAAGGGAGCTTTGCCTTCATAGGACCTAGAATTAAGAGGTAAAAATATCAGAAATTTAGAAGGGAATAAATTGGTAATGGAAAATGGAAATGCCGCAGGAAATGCCACAGGAAATGCCGCCTCTGATGAAGCCCCTGAGGGCTTCATCAGAGGCGGCATTTCCTGTGGCACCACAACCAATCAGCTCACCAGGCATCCACCCATCTACATCCGAACGGAAGAAAGTGCTACTAGAGAAGAAACGGCTCCCCCAATTAGAAAAAGAAATGAGGGGAACATTGAATGGGAGTTGACTCAGAAGCCAATAACGTAAGCAATAAAGTATGGCTCAGGTACAATAGAATCCATGCTGATTATGGATTATGGGTAAGAATTTCCACTAGTCTTGAAGACTCGCTGCTGTTAGATTAAGATTCGTCATCACATTAGTCTTGCATGTGGAACTGAACTTTGAGTCGTAGATTAAATTCTGGCGCAGATGAAGATTTTCCGATTGGACGAGAGATCCATTACCATTATTCAGTTATCAGATTTCGAAACCGTCTAATCTGCTATTGCACATCTGTGTTTCTAGATTTTTTCCTTTAAACATCTCATAAAAATCTTGTGTGAAAAGGGAGTGAAGTGTAGGGGGGAGGGAAATCAGGAGCACTAATTAAAATGTTGGGAATGTACATCGTCAACATCGATTTATTAGTAGTTTCACAGTCGCTTGTTGTTATGTTTCATCGAGTCGTTTTCGACTCCTGGTGATTCTATGAACATACACTCTCCATTCAGATCCGTCCCTGGCCATATCTTTCAGAATTTCCAAGCGCATTCCAGTTGTTTCTTTAACTCCATCTACCCACCTAATTCTTAGTTTTCCTCTTCTCCTGCTTCCATCAACTTTAGCAAGCATCATCATCTTCTCCAGACTGTCATTTGCTCGCATAATATGTCCGAAGTATGACAATTTTTGCTTGATGATCATAGCTTCGAGGGAGCAATCTGGCTTTATTCTGTCTATCACTGATTCTGATTCACTGTCGCTGCAGTTACGGTGTTACTAGAATTTCAGAGTAACTTATGTTTTTAACAGTCAGAACAATTTGAATCCAATGGCCAGTTCTGAACTGTAGTTAACCTACTGCTTCTTAATTCACTATTTTATATTTAAGATGTTTTATGATATATTACAACTATTTTTTAGATGCAGCTAAAATAATCGCGAAAGTAATTGATCGAAATCATAGGCTATCTATAGCGTTGCTGCACCATTTTTACTTTAGTCGTTCTCCTTTACTACCTCCTTCCGCCATTTTGGTTCGATTATGTCGAAATTCTCAAGGGATCTTAAACAGCGTAAGAAACAGCTGTATTCCAAATATGGTTGAAAACGGCGTTGAAGAATATGTTTGTGGAGGGAAAATAAAACAACGTATTGGCTATTTTCAAAGTACTTTAGTTTCCGCATTAATTTAAATTGAAAATATGGCAGACTTTATTTTTAAATACCTCCAACGAATCGAAATAATGGATCGATCGTATTAACTTAGGAATTAATAGCAAGCTGAATTTGGAGCCTAAATGATGCTTATAATACGAGCAGTGAGTGACCCGCTATAGTACATAGCTCGAATCACTACTGTTGATCTGCAAGGAGTTCTGTCTTACAACGTTCAGCGGTATGTCATCACAAACGGTGATCCAACTAAGAGTACTGAGTTAATACTTGATTCACGATGCACAACGTATTGCATCTCCCGTCAAACAGTCCCCTGTTATTCCTATTTGGAAAGAATCGTATTATGATAGGCCCCAGATAATAGGATTCTCATTTCTTTTAAAGTGCTTATCAATGCTTGGTGTTGGGTTTATATGATTCTTTATATTGCAGATCACAATGGAGAATAACGTACTTTATATACGTACCATTTCTTTTGTCTGCTAAGTTTGTGTTAAAAAAAAAAAAAACTTAATATATGTGTCATTCCCATTTTAATCACTCTTTGTCGAAATATGTAGATTCAATCTTGATGGCGTAGATATTGAAATAGTTCTCATCGTCCTGAAATTGTTATAGAATTTTATTGAGGGTCAGATATTAGCACCGATAATTTAATGGACAAAAATTGCCGTGGCCACTGACATTTATGAGTTCCTGTTCCGAAGGCGATGGATAGTGAGGTTTAGCGATTCCAGTGTTGGATAGCAGCGGAGGCTATTTTGATAGCAACTCAGCAGCACATTCGCTAAATATTTTTGCTAAATGGCTGATCGAAGGGTGGTGTAGATTAAGCCTCGTGCATGGCATTTCCATTGATTAAAGTGGCATTCTTCTACGGTTCCTTTCCTCCTCTACCCTGTAGCAAGTCCAATATCCGTGATCAAAAGACCTGCAGTACCGATGCTTCTACCTCCCAGAATATCATTTATGCCGTGTTTATCTTCGTCAGCGTCGGCCCTACGTGATTTACTTCGTCGGCAGGTTATGACCTTTACGACTATTTGCAGCCGCACCGCCGCGTGGCATTAATCATTCAGTGGGGCTCGAGCTTTTCAATTTACCTAATGAACCCAGCCCTCTTGCTAAATGTTTGGCGATGGATTGCAGGCAGATTTCGATCTACTTTTTGATTGTATACATTGTGCTGGAACTGCCTACAACAGCGGCCATTTACCTCCCACTCACGTTCAGTGAACATCACTTACTTCGTGTAATATGCAAATGCTTTGGTAGAGGGCGTTGCTGTCATTCCTCGCTGATGTTTCAGATTGTTGGGTGGTGCTTCTCGAACAAAATGAAGATGTCCACGCAAAACTGTTAAAACAACGTTTCTTGGTGTTCGATGTAATGAAAAAAATCTACCTCCCCATTCTATCTTCTCAGAAGACTAGCGTTAATATATGAATCCATGAGTTCTAATGAAAGTGGATTTTTTTTTAAAAAAATCTTAAGTTGGATTAACGAGATCCATTCAACCTCTTTACATCAGTCGATTGCTCAACTAACAATTTCTAAATTGTTAGTTGAGCAATTTCCTCAACCTAAAATTTCCTCTAACCAAAAACATTTTCTCTGTGTTTTCGATTTAGTTTTAGTTAGGCAGTCTCAGAAGAATATTTTACAGGAAATTGGGTTTTTTATTCTCTTTGAAGTATACTCAAAGCAGCAGGAGAAACATGCAGGCCACAGACATGTATACATCCTCATGGCCTTAACAGCTTCAATTAGCTTTAAATAACCACAGTAGCCAATTTTAACCACCCTTCTTTGTGGAAACAAACTTACTGCTCAGTGTTACTTTCTGGTGCCTAGGATTCTGTGACGTGGTTATTTTCCGTCCCTCCTCTGGGAAAGATATCTAGGTTTCATATCCCGTATGTTTATGAAAGGAATTTTAAAGAGCCTATTTAAGGATTACAACGATAGGAAAATTTTCTTCCAGGAATTTCATTTTTCCCTACAGAATAGCTTACGAACATAAACAATCGATGCTCCTAATAATCGAAGCCGCGGTCTTAATTTTGTAATACTTATAAATGTTCTAATTCACTTCGTATTGCATAATATGTAGTTCGCCTGAAACGAATTAGATGATCTAAGACGAAGATAGAGCATCTCTCCACTCACTGAATCTGTTTGTCAACAGATTCAGTTGACAAAACGTAATAATCATAATCGTTCTAGCTATTAGAATTAATTAGTTACTATGATACTATGCTCTGAGCCAGTGGCGGCTCGTGGCTTGAAATCGTGGGGTTGCTGCAACTTTCGAAATATACAGTGTATACATGTTTGGATAAAATATCAAAATTATAGTACAATTTAAAAAAAAAATTAAACATGAAAAAATTTTGTTTATTATCGATAAAATTATACAGTTCAGTAAAATTCAAAATTATTTTAAAATAAAATCCATTATCATAACCCCAATAATGTTCTAAAATAAAAACTATAACAAATGTTATGTCTTTAATTGTACAAATATTGAAAGAGACGGAGTAAACACGATAAGCACTACGAACACTCTACTACTGGCGCAAACTGCATATAAACAACAGTGGAACTGCGCGACGGACAGTGCCGTATTAGGCTAATAGCTCGCATCTCACTAAGACGTGAATATGCTTGCGCGCGTAGCAATACGGCACTGTGGTAAACACAGTGCTGCTAGCGTCCTTTGCCCTCCTAAGTGTTACAAAATGGATTTTTATTATTTTTTATACAAAATAAGAGAATTGTATAGGATTGTTGATGATAAAAATAAATATTACAAGCAAATATAAATAAATTAATAAATATATTTATATATATCGAGAAAAATTGGGGGTGCTGCAGTTCCGTAGTGTCTATGCACGAGCCGCTCCTGCTCTGAGCACTACAGACAACAGTATCATATCATTGTATAAGGAACATTTATGTGTATTTACAAACATTTACCTCGTAAATACTGTGTATTCTGTTTTGGAAGTTTTGATTAATATAACTGTACTTATTATTTCAATTTGTAAATTTATGTGAAATAATTATTTAAATTTGCTAATCGAACCTTTGAAGTAATTTTATTCGCTATTATTGGTACTCGATATTGATGCATTTATTATTGCAAAATGAGCGCTACCAACAGTAAGTTTATTTAGTTTTTAAGATCTTAAAGACTTCTTGAGACACGTTTTACAAGTTTTCTTCCTATCAAATTACAGTAAAAATGATTTTTATGTGTATTCCATGCCTTGTTTATATTTTGTCCTTCGCCAAAATGAAATTTGGTAAGCGTACTTTAAGAGGAACTGCGAATAGCAGACCAGTAAGCATTATTAAAAATTAATCTCATAATACGAAGGTTATATTCCCATCAATTTTCTTCCTCTCCCCAACAACAATCATCATTACAGTTCCTGCTGTGCAATAAATGGACGGAAGCAAATCATCTTTCAACAACAGAATTAAACAATGAGAATTTAGAGTGGAATTCAACAATTGGATACGAGACTAAATCACGTGTTTTTTTAACCCAATATAATAACAAAGAATGTCATTATTCCATCAAAATAGCAGATATTTTATGAGAAAAAATGAAATATTTTTCTTATTACTGTTTACATGTAATGCTACGATGCATCTTTGCTGGGTCATTCAAACAACCGACTTCGTGTATCGTGTATTCTTGTTCCAGGGATTTATCCTCACGAGTTCTAAACAACAACATTTGTAAATGGATATTCAGCTAGCTGCATGCAGGCATACATGAACTATTGTCAAATTAGGTCACGAGAAAGGAGAGCAATGAATACTTCACTACATACTTAAAAAGATTGGTTCCTGCTTCGAAATGCGTTACTGACTTTTATGACTCTTGCTCACGCATGCTTACCTAATGACAACAGTTCTGTATTCGTAATTTCCTTTTTCATTATTTATGTACAAACCGTTTCCAAAACAAAAAGAACAAAAAACGCAAGTAACAGCTCAACAATATAAACTGCAGTCTGTTGTTTCGCTATTTCAAGGTTCTGGTGCTATGCCAACAATTGTTTTACTTTGCAAAATTTTCGCTCTCACTTTAAATATGAATCATCATAGTTCGTGCCATGTTTAAATTCGTTCTTCCATCAACCATTTGCAATACTTCCAGCTCTGTCATCCAGGACCCCATGTTTGGTCGGAGCGACGATATCCTTTGGCTCGATAAGACCTCGGCGTTGCTGACACATTCCCGGAAAATTCCCGAGTGGTCTGTATGTTCATTGGAATGTCAAGAAAATGCTTAAAACATCAGAATTGGAGAATAAAATGACAGCTGCAATAAATGAGAATAATTCCAAAATCACACACAGCTTCATTACGTGCTTGTAGCAATTACAGATCCTATTTTAAAGTTTTAGGACTGATAATGGTTTTTACGAGTTAACACCAAAGTGTGCTTTTAAAATTTATTATGACGTAAGTGCTTTTTTTTATCTTCTGGACATTTTTTGTTTGTTTTGTGAGAAGAAAAACTACAGTCTCACTTACAGAAAAAAAAAGGGAGAGAACACTCGGTTTATTAGAAAACGTGATTTAAAAGCTTCCGCGAACCATCTGAATTTACCTTTCTTCATGTGATACTCTTCGTTGGGAGTGTAGCGCAGGGAAGGATGACGTTAATAACACATGACCTGTATATATAACACATGACTGGGTTTGAACATTTTCAGTTACATAAACATACAAATCGGCTGGAGAATACACGCAATTAAAAGGCACATCATATTCAATTATCATTGGTAATTCACCTAAAAATTCCATTATTCACTGTGGAAAATTGACGGTGTACTTAAACTGATATTTGAATTTTGTTATCAAACGAATAATGGACGTTATTTTTAAATATTATGTAAGATAACAATATTTAAAGGTAATATTGTCATCTCAAAATTGTGATATTCTTTATTCATAAAAACGTTCAGTTGGTAATAGAAAATTTCGTATTTCAAATGGCTTTATGTAATTTACATATCAACATTGAAATCGTTCGACAAATTTCAATAAATTTGCTCCGATTTCAAATTACATGAATCATTAAGATCGAAGGGGAAGAACCGTGCTCTGTATGTCTTAAATGGATGGCCCAACATGTAATAAAGCAATGCTAATGGGGCTAAAATTGCGAAACGCATCAAAAATTAACAAATTATATAGAAGCATCATCGACTTGCTCGGTCGTTTCTTTCTTTTTGGGAGGGGAACTTTTGTTTTGAATTATGGAAAGACCTGGATTGGAATAATCTCGTCTATGACCAGAGAAACCCAAGTTCTTCTCCTCGAAGATGGGACTCGACTAAAGCCGATGTATTATGTCTGTGAATTTTATGTTCATCTGGTTGTCTGTTTCGTGGATGAAAAATACTGTCACTGTATGAGATTGACTAACTCGGCCTCATTTGAAAGACCTAGTAAAGGTTTTACGTCATAGACAGGATTTGGACCAAGGTCTTTTCAGCCAATATTTCCAGTCGATACCGAATGAGCTATGGAGGCTCCATTGATGCTCTTTAGTTGGAAAGATCTGGATCATTCTCGTCCAGGATTCGATCAGTATTTACTAGGTCTTTTCACACGAAGTTGACTTACTTTTATGTGGAGTGGCAGGGTTTTCATCTTATGAAATAGGCAAACTAACCCCTCCAAAAAATGCAAATTAACAGACATAATATATGGCCTCATAGCCTTGGTTGATTCAACTTCTCTTCTAACTCAACTCACCTTAGCATCAATCGATACCGACTGAGCCATGACGGCTCGTAGGGTAGGGTGAAGAGAATGAAGCTGTAATATACCAGAACAGTTAAAAAGCTTGGTATTATGGTTCGCATCGTATGTGTATTTGAAAATTTGATTATAAGTTAACTGTTTTATGATAGAAAATATTAATATTTTCATCTCTCAACTTGCTAAAAGCTTTAAGAATTATTCGATTTGAATTGATTTCACCTTTTCGCAAATTAATAAAAGATTAATAGAAACAGAAAAGATTCCGCATAGCGTAATAATCCATCTAACCATAGCAGCCGATTTATAACTTTCTCTAATTGGTGCGAAGCCCAGAGGATTACCATTGCATTACATTCCTCCAGTTTACTGTCTACAATAATGCCGTAGTATTGTTATGCAATCATGTTGCTAATCATTGCACCAATTAGCACGTGCTCAATTACAGCAGCTAACAATATAGGGCTTTGTATAATGCAGTTTCACACAATTTTGTGAGTCACGATCAGTAATTTAAAGTGGTCCAGTTTAAGCTGATATTGAAACATCTCTGTAAATTTTAGTTCACACCATTAAAATGCTCCAAGGCCAGTTTCTACGGAGGTATCAGAATTTTCCTCTCGAAAACTCATCCTTCAAAATGAACTTGTCAGAATATAAACAAGTACTTATCTTACAAATTACAATCAATAGCAATATAGTACTTTAAATATATGCCAGATAGATATATTGATCATTGGCACACTCACGAAAGGTTTACAACCTCGTAAAAGTGTAGTGTGTTATTACTGCGAGTAAGCTAAGGCTTTTTTTCTGTTTATTTTTTAAACTTATTCTGAAACCTGCTGTAAAGACTAAACATGGAACTTATTCATGCCAAGGGAAATGAAACTGTTTTATCAGGCAAAAGCAGGCTACTTACATCCCATGTTCATGACGACGGAATTCGAACTCACAGCCTTGGTTGGAGAGCGGATAAACTAACAACTCGGCCAACCAAACCTGGATGTATGCGTGCTTTTCAATAGTTCAATGTTTTCATGAAGCAATTAGGCATTCGGTTGATTCTCTCTCTGAGTAACGACGTTGATCTCAGGTGGAATTGGCAAGTTTTTTCCCTTTCCGGGAACTAGGGCGTTTGATTCCAAAAAATAGGCAACCGGCAAGAAGAGCACATACACAGTCGTAAGTCATGGCTTAGCTGCTTCGACTATAAATGAAATAAACCAGTAGAACCCCATGGAAGGACGTTTGATTCCTTAGTGCTAGATCGCCAGAAGCAAACTATTATAAGTTCCATTGTAGTCACCGACTGGAGGAACTTTCCCTGATCCTCATGAACAACTAAACCATTGACCGTAGAGCTTATTATTTCAGACAGTAATATGTATAATACTAGGGACCGCGACATGGCGGCGGTTGGTAGCTTTGGAGCAGTAATCTATGAAGTCTAAGAGTGCCTTTTTAGCCCCAACTTTTGCCGTCTTCAAAAGTTAAGGCTAAGTGGTATCGAAATTCCTTTGGGAAATAAAAGGCGTTAATTTATTTTATATTTTATTTTGACTAATATTCTATGACATAACAAAGTCTAATATTTATAAGATGTGGACTTTAGGATTTGCTTTTTTCTATTGAAGATCGGCAAGACGATCCCCATCCACTTTTCATTAGTATCTTCTTGATTTTCTGTAGTAATGTTAGTTAAAGCGCAAGTTAAGTGAGCAGAGAATATAATAATAATACTAAACTGGACTTATTGATATACACGTGACTCTCTAGGACGTTCTTTCCTTTCATCATCCCTATCCGTTGTGTAATAAATTAGTCTATATTTAGATGCAGGGGTACGACTGAGGAGAGTTAAGCGAGGAAGCTGGGGGAGAGTAATTGTTTCCCTGTCATGTAGTTATTTTCTATTAGTGGACCCACTAATATGTAAAAATAAGTCTCGTCCGCTTGTCGAACCAGGAAGTCGCAAAAATGGACTTTCACGGTCGTAATTTGTGTATTCGACGGATACGTTTTGCTATTATTAGACGAAAACACACGCACATGCGCAGTAAATACAAATTAAATCTGAGGTAGTGGAAGATGAACAGAAATGTCAGTCGGCTTTTCGGTCTTCATTAGAAATATTTCCTATTATTTTCATGCCGAGCGGAAAACAAAAATGTTGATAACCTGAATGTTGAAAAACTCGCTTTAATTTTATCTTACTATCCTTCTTCTGTGCTATATTGAAAACGATGGCAGCGTCCATCTGGATCCAGTTGTTTTGCGACGATCACATTAGATTTTCCTGGTGGATCCTTGTCCAAAAAAATAAAAATAAATAAATAAACGCGTAACCTGCAAAAAAGAAAAAAAAACAACAACAGCAAATGTTTGCCTCCACACACACACACACACACACACACACACCGTTGCTGCGCCAAAGCATAAACAGGCGAGTGCAGCCGCCTCTACTGACAATTTATCCTTCTAAGCAGATATTCGTGCTAGGCTTAAACTTATGACACCGCATTGCAACGCTGCGTTTGTTGGTTTCTCCTGCACGAGGTTAGATTCCCCCCCTTCCGGGAGTGATGAGCCTGGCCCGCAGTGTTCTGTGTTCCGTCGATCTATTAGGATGTTAGACTCTGCTGCTCTTCGTGTTCCTCTGCTTCTATGGCTGACCGTTGCAGAACTGGATCGTTGTGTGTGCTTTGGAGATGTGCGGGTGGCTTTATTCTATCGGCGTACGTCTTAGGTCAGCAGAGACGCCAGCAGGAACCACACGCCAGGTGCAGGTGACCCATTCTATCGAGTAAAGCAAGAAATGCCAGTATGGCTACGCAGAACACGGTCTTGTCTGTTTCCCAGCACCTCTCTATGATTGGCTGCATAACAATGAATTGTGCTCAATGGAGGAACACGTGCGATTTGCTGTGTGACGCACGCTATACAGCGTACGAGAAACACGAATAATGGAAAACAGGAATAGGTCTTATCATAGCAGTTACAAAGAAAAAGAGAGTTCTTGTTAGTTTAATGAATAACGGTTAATTTTTTTTTTTGATGTGTTAGTGTTGTTGATGCCTAAAAGAAGCTGATCTTATCATTGCATCAGGTAGTCGTTCATTTTCTTATATTAACTAATTATATTTACTTAAATAATAAGATATATATTTTCAACCGAGTTCCCTTTCTCATTTCTGTTATTACACTAATGATCGGTTCTTGTAATTCGAAAATTTAGTTGTGCCATCTACCGGGAAGATGTGGAAAACTTATTGTAATATTAATTGAGAAAGAGTTCTACACAAATGATAATGAGAGCAACTTTTTTTTTTTTTTTAATCTACGTAATTTAGCAACTTAAAGATCATTGGAGTCACTAGAAATAAGTGCGTATCTAATACTTAGGCGCATTACTTGTACTTTTTATACAAACTCGATACAAAACCTCTAGCATGTTGGATGAATAAACAGGATTCAGTTTCAATATGGACATGTTTAATGAAGAAACTTTGACTAGATGAGCAGATTTTCTAACAGGTAAGATTAAGTTGCGAGTATTTACAAAGCAGAGATATTGTAATTAGTAACATATCTGCATAGAGTTATCCAGTCTCTCCCCTCTCTTTAAAATATAACTTAATACATTAATCACTCAAGTACATATTATACATGTGCTTATAAATAATTGTTAGATTTCAATTGACCTTCGAAATCTAAATTTCAGAGAAGGCAAATAGTGGTGGCTGAAATGGAAGAGAAAATGAAAAATAGGATCAATTTCGGGTTACTTGATTTTCTAATGTGAAGCTTTCTTATATGAACGTATTAATTATTTCTTGTAAGTACCTTTCAGTAATAACATTGCGCATGTTTTTTTTTGTTTTTTTTTCTTATGAACTTTTCTTTCGATTCACCTTTCCTCTTCACTTGGCCATCAATCCCAACAGACTGTCGAATTCGTTTCACTACACGCGCCACTGGTTTGATACATTTTAAACTCCATCAACAACTTTGTCCAGTTCGAAGAAACTAATCAACTTCCTGCATTACATTTTCTGTTCTCTCTTTCTCCACATCGTCAGCATCACTATCGGATTTCCTCTGGTTTTGGTCCCTTCAGAGCGTGCCCGTGTAATGTGTCACCCCAGTTTCCCTGCAACTCATTCCCTGTCTTGCTAAAACCTTCTCTAACAGCACAGTTCTGGACGCGAGAAACAAATGAGCTTGATGGTAAGTCAGAAACTACGGCGGGTCATCAATGTTTCACGAGCACTGGCCGTAAATCCCAATGTTCCATGACAGCAGACAGTCTTTTCTTGCCAGTCGCTATATCTAAAATGCATAATGACCTCCGTCACTGTCGGCGCTTGGCTTCCCGGTACGAAACTAAAAATCAGCCGAAGCTTTTGGATGATTATTATCGTCAAGGAGATGTTCTTTGACGGTGACAGACGAAACAAATTCTCCAGACTTTAAGGATTTGGTGTAGACCCAAGTATCCTGAAAATATCTCGTTAAATATCTTTTGAAGATATTTCGGATCTTTTAGCATTCCATCCCTTCCGCCAGCCAGATTATTCCATTGGCTTTTTTTTATATACCATTATTCAGAACTATTCTCGTATGCACTTTTCCATAGCTCTATTTTCGTAGTCACATTTCTTAGTTTGAATATTTGCTTTTTGTGGTGTTTTACTTTTTCATTTTCTTGTAAAGTTAGATACGTTTATTTTTATTCGTTTTAATTTTTTTTATGGCCAACCAGGATTTTTGACATTTCTCTCTCTTTTATAGTAGCTTGGGTTTTCAAACTTTCAGAACTCTAATACTTAAAAGATCATTCCAGATGCCGATGTATTTTGATGATTACCTTCATATCTGGTTTAAAAAATGGTCGTCATTAGAATACGTCATAGTTGAGTTCTTTATAATTTTATGAAATCGACCATCTTGAAGTTTTATTATTGTAGTAGTTTGATCTCAACTTAATTACTGTCTGAGGTGTTCTTTACGTAGACATTAATGATTAGAAATTCATCACCTGATGCGATTAATGTGCATGTTTTTGATTGTGTGTAATGCTGTACGTGTTTCACTAAGCAGTGACTTAATCTTTCTTAGACTTAGGTTAAGTTTTCCGCTGTAGTGATGTGCTTATGGCTGTAATTGTTTAAATTAAAATAGTCTGCTACCGTAATTTCAATATTAAACATTTTACATGGTGGCTTTGAGACTCTCTCAATTAGCATTCAGATTTCCAAAAGAATGGAGGCAGCAAGTGAAGAGATCCCAAAATTATGAATGAGAAAGCACCTCACTACAAATACCTCAGTGAGCGAACTATGTAGATTCGAAACTAAATGTGTTAACAGCTAATTGATCTGGCCATAGGTTTTTTAAGAGCTTTTCAAGGGAAGGTGAGGTAGTTTCATAAAACAGACAAAGCGGCCAGTGAACATCCGCAGTTTAGCGCAGTATTTCAAACTAAATCCTTAGATTTCAAAGATCCAGTACTAACATTGAAGAAAACTGAACTCCAAAGTTGAATATTTCAGCGATGTTAGTTTGCTACAATTATTTGAAATGTTTTCAGGTCGATTTCGATCGATAAAGAAATCTTGTGATACATTTTTTTAATTCGTCGTTAAGTTAAGCATTTAAATACTTATTGAAAATGCAAGCTGCATTTATTCTTACTTACGTAAATCAGGGAAACAGCTTGCTACAAGTGTTTATAGGAATACCTTAATTACGAACTTTGCAATGGTATCTGCCCCCCCCCCCCCCCATCCACCACCACAGGCGATGGTTTTGTGCGCGTTTTGTAGATCAATACTTGCAGAACCAGTTCCTTTGTCCAACATGCTAATCGGGAGTTGTTTGATATCTCCGATTCCTGGGCTTTATATGTTTTGTTATTTAAATAGTGAATCGATCGTGTCCCGAATAAGCATTGCCCCCGTAGGAGAGGTTGTCTGTTCTAATCTACATATCTATTACAATATTAAAAACAACTTAAATCCTATCTCCCAAACTTAGCCACTGCGCGCTCTCTTGTATAAGCATTCATATTAAAGAGAAAAAAATGAAATACTTAAATTAGAAACTGCTTTATTCGGAGAACTAGTTTCATAAAGTCTGCTAGGGTTAGCAGAGAGGAGTAAAAGGATTTAGGGTGATTTAGGTTTTTTCCTGTCCTGCCGATTGCTATTCAGTAACAGAGGAAAAATTACATTTTAGTGATGGAAACTATTGATGGAATTGTTTCAAATTAAGTAGTACATACCCGTACATCTATCATGATGCATAAAGGATTGAATCATGAAAGCATGTGGTCAATAATTTAGGGTTATCTTTCATATTCTCTTTCTCATGTGCACTTTCTCGTGTGAACTGCGGTATAAAGTGATTATATTAATTTTATTGAGCACAATCCGATATTAATTATTCACTAAGTCAGTGCCACTAGAATAAATCATACGGAAACGAGATGTATGTTATTGCAAAGATGAGTAATGGACATTTAGAATTAACAATAAATTTTGTGTAAATCTGAGAAAACGTACTCGTGAAATGTTAAAGCTAGTCTGGAAGAAACTAGGACCAAAACCCTTAAAAAATGAAAGACCTCAAAGAAAAATGCATGAAGCGGTCTACTGGCAACCCACAAGGCGAAAATGTTGAGTCAGACATTTTGGTTTGTTCAGTAGACCCTTAATTGTACAGATAGTTGAGTTAGATCAAGAAACATTACTACAAGGCTGTGCTGCGAAATGAATTTCTGCAAAGGTGGTGTAAAAATAATGCTTATTCATTTTATTTTCCACGCTTAGCTCTGACTATCTGATCCATTATAGAAGACTAATTTACAATGACCGATTCTGAAGAAGGAAAGAAGTCTTGGAACACGAAAAAATTAATTGGTGATAGTCTGGCATCGTCCGCGCGGTTAGCCTAGTGGCTTTGCGCTTCGCAACCATATGCCTGGGGAAGGAGTGTCCTAGGCCATAGCCAAGTTAGCCGGTCTTGGGCGTGAACAGCAAGGTTTTTTCCGCCAGTTTGTCTGGGGTTTTTCATCCCGCAAGCAGGCAAATCGGACCCGTGAACACATAGGCTACAGTCATAGAAATACGGCAAGGAAGGCAACGGGAAAACCACCTTGCGTCATTATCTCCCTAGCAATCAGCTGCAACCCTCTCAACGAGAGGAAGACACAGGATCGGATCAGAGTCTGGCATCACTTACTGTTGGGTATTTCCAGTAGGAAGTGATGCAGACCTGCAAAGCAATTGCAGAAAAGGAATTGAACAAATATTTTGACCAATGACAGTTTCATTGGTTTACGTCTAAACATTCCAATGGTTGACTGTTTTGAAGGAGAGTGGGAATGAAAGTTTGAATTGACATAAGCTTATTGCTATCCTTAGATGAATTACCATTGAGATTATTATTACGTGAGACCTCCAGGGAGTCCAAGGACTTATCGAGGGATTGTTGCTACTCTACAACTCTCCATCTCAATCCACCAACCACAACGAACCGCAACTACACCAACGCCATCTACCGCCAACCATCACCACTAGTATTTTTCACAGATAATCACAAACATACATGCTCATGGCAGGATTCGAACCCGCAGCCTTTTGGCTGGAAAGCGGATACGCGAACCACTCGGGGCCAGCCAGGCGGCAGATGCTTATCACTTCATTTAGCACCGTTTCTAAACACTTCTTATGTAGTAGAAATTATTCTCGAGTGAAAGTAAATTGAACATTTGTTTTGATCAGAATGTGTACCCTTGAATTTCTTTTACCTGCCAAGGAAGGATGAATCGGAACTTTAGTGGCCACTTCTTTAATGAGTTTATAAATGGATACTAATAGTTGGACAAACATGCATTTGTGTTCCATAACTTTCTACTCTGTGGATACTTATGCTAATTAGATGTCTTTCATCCACAATAACACAAACATTTCCTATGCTGTAACACTACTTTATTCTTATATTATCGCTCCTCTGCTAGTTTCTTTGCTATTTTCCTTTTAGAGGGAATGCATGTGTATGTTTTGAAACTATCAGCGCCTTCTGGAACCTTAGAATTTAATTGCCGAGGTTGAATATTTATATTTCTGGAATATAAGATACACTCTCTGTCCAAAAAGAAACCGAACTTTTCGAAAATAGAAGAAACTAGTGGCGCCAGCCATTGTATCTTTTTGTTGTCGAAAGCTGCAACCTTCATTAGTGTTGTGTTAACTGTTTTTGATATTTGTTTCATTAGAAGCCGAGTTATAGTGCCAAGGGTGACAGTGTGTTTTGACGAACGGTCGGAAAATGAGTTTCAAACAGAGAGCTGCGATTGACGTTTGTATTAAACTTGGTAAAAGTTTTAGCGAAATGCATCAAATGCTTCAAAAAGCATACGGTGATGAATGCTTATCCCGTACTCAAGTTTATGAGTGGTCTAAGCGATTTCAAAGTGGTGGTGAGACGTTTGAGGACGACGAAAAGCCGGGCCGTCCAAAAACTGGACTGAGTGAAGTTAACATCCAAAACGTGCGTACTTCATCAAAGAAAACACGACATCGTCCGTGAAATTGATTGAAGATGAATTGGGGATTCAAAAATCAACTGTGCACAACATTTTGACCGAGAGTTTAGGCCTTCGTAAATTGAACTCGCGATTTGTTCCCCACAAGTTAACCGATGACCAAAAAATGTATCGAATTGAACACTGCAAGGATCTCATTAAAACCGCCCGTAAGGACTAAAACGTCCTTGAAATGATCATTACTGGTGACGAAACGTGGTATTTTGAGTATGAGCACGAAATCAAAGAGCCACAGTGCTGAGTGGAGACCACCAGAAGAGGGCATCTGAAAAAAAGTCGCTTGGAGAAGTGAAAAGTAAACACAATGCTGATTTGTTTCTACGATTCCAAGGGCATTATCCACAAAGAATTTGTTCTTCCTGGCCAAACGGTCAATTGTGAGTTTTATCTCGAAGTTTTGAAGCGATTGATAGTGAGAATTCTTCGCGTACGGCATGAATATCGTGATGCAGGCAGCTGGTCACTTTTTGCACGATAATGCACCATCTCATCGTCCGAACATTGCGAGACAGTGTTTGAGCAAAAACCAAGTTTGTGTGTTGGATCACTCGCCGTATTCACCTGATTTAGCACCCTGTGACTTCTTTCTCTTTCCCGACTTCATTTGCCGATGAAAGGAAAGTGATACGACACCATTGAAAACGTTCAAGCGGCAGTAACCACGACCCTCAACAGTATCCCAAAAACTGATAAAAAAAAACTAATTTAACGAATTAATTGACCGTGCCAAACGCTGTATCGAAGCTGAGGAAGAGTATTTTGATTGAAATAAATGATTTGAATAATTATAATTGGCCTGTGTTTTATTTTCTATCAAACGTTCGGTTTCCTTTTTGGACAGAGGGTGTATGTAATATCACAATGTCATTTTCAGCATAATTCGGTACGTAAAAGCAAGTGTTCTCTAAGTCTGCAATGATTACAATCATAGTGTATTTTGTAACTCGGTTAAGTTTTATACTTTATTAATGTCTCAATATATACATGAAAGCTGAACGTAAAAACGGAGCAACATTAGATGAAGGGAAGATATTTTTAATATTAATTATTCATAAAAGTCTGCTTAATATACATTTTTCAACCAGGTTATTATGCACACACCTACATAATAGAAGTTGCGCTACCATAAGCCAAATACACTCGTTTCGTTGGGCATTTTACCTGATGCCAAAAGTGTTCCACAGGAATGGTGGTCTATGCAGATTGGACATGACAGATTCTTGACACAAACATCTCGTTCGTCCCACGAACCTTCAACTGGGACTGACGGTTAGATGCTTGGTGGCCATTTCAGGACAGTTATCTGCATTTGTGACAGAACGAAGTATCCGATATAAAACAACTGTTGAGAGAGCGTTGGCACTTTGTACAATTCATAGTACTAGCAAGCTTCTCACGTAAACTATCTCTAGTCTTGTTGAACCTGTGTAGGCTGGATATTTTTTGGTGTTGAACCATTTTCGGTACAGGCTGGCTATTACACACGAAAACTCCGAACAGGAAAGGCTGCAGTTTTAGTACTAGGACATCTAATACTGGTGCAAGTATTAGATGTCCTATTAGAAAGCCAATTAATTTAGATTGGGCTAATCCTCGACACAAAGTATTCGATATGAAGTAACAGTTGAGATAGCGAATAAACTGAAGAGGATGAATCTGGTCGGCAGTAATGCTCAAGTAGACTTTGTCATGTAAACGTCAGTCCATCTGAATAAATAGAAAAATAGAGAATAGTGTGTGCGCGCGCCCACCCACCCACCCTTCCCCTTATTTGCATCCCTGCTTTAGAGAGCCCAGAATTACACGTCAATCTCTAATAACACGTGGATTCCATAGGTGATGAAAATGTATCTATATTTTGAAAATGTTACGAATACGGAAATATCCATATTTCCGTATACTTGACATAATATTACTTATGTCCAAAAAAAAAAAAATATTACGTATGTGGAAAAATGTTACACTCGAAACATAAGTTTCCACACTGAATTCATCTCTCATTTTTAAATGAATGTAAAACTGTTCATTGCAACTGACTTCTCCATCGAATGAGAGAATTTAATAGATTTTTCTATTGCTGAAACAGACCCTATCAAAAGAGAAAAATCTATCTGAAATCTAAAATGACATCTTCGTGACGCAAATCTAAGAAACAAATGAATAGTTTCTCTTTCTCTTTGATAAATACTTTATAATTTCTCTCTTTTGCGGGTGTCTTGAAAGATGAGAAGGACCACTCATCTGCATTGGCGTCTTTCTATTTATCAGTTATAGATCGACATTGTCTTCGCATCCAGTACTCTGCAGACATAAGTAAGATGTTAGATGTATTGGACATATTCCACTTAACAGATTAAAGAACTACAGTGGCTATTAGTCAGACGAACCCTTTTTAAGAACACAGACACTAAAGATAAAATCTGTCTGAAGAATGATTTCCGTCTATCTGCATCTGCTTACTTAATCAATCATGTAAACAATCGATAGATCGATGCTAATTTAACATGAATACAAATTGCAGGTGGCAAATGACGTGATCAAGAAGTGACACCTGGGGAGTGTTTATAAAATTTAAGAACAGAACAGAGAGGGAAAAGATTCTGGGAAAACATGCTAAATATAACTTGGGCTGTCAAAAAAATAAAACAATAAATAAATGCAAGTGATAAACGAAAGAAGAAAAAGTTTTCATCTGTCATTTTTAAATGAATATAAAACTTCATTCAAGCATTTCCCCCTAGACAATCTGAACTCAGCAGTTAAATCCTAATATTCTTGTGTAAGCAATTAAATCCCTGTAATTAAAATCGTTCCATTACTGTCCACATATTAACCTTTCCGACTTTGACCTCGACTTCTAAATCGTCAGTGACACTAGTAGAACGTCTTCACTATTTATTTACTGAGTGGAACGTTGATGTGGAAGAGGAAAATATGGATTCCCTCGCGGCTACTCACACTAGCGCGACACCTAACGTCACCCTCTGGCTATGATTAATGGCTACCACATTAATCAACTTGTGTATCGTTAGCTGGGGAGTTCTACTGGAGGGGGAAAGTGTAGGGGGAAAATGGTGCTAAGTGGCGTTTAGAGTTAGCGGCATTAACAGGAAACTTGAAAACAGCCGGGAATTGACTCATTCTCGTAGAGTGATTCTGTGTAGATACCATTTTGGTTTATCAATTATTAATATAATGGTAATAGCACCATGAACGTATAACAAATATTCAGAATCGGAGGCCACGATATTTGATTGCATTTCATCAGCTGATTTTTATAGTCTCGAAGCATAAAATTCAACGGTATATTTTTAATTAACCATTTAAGTGTCATAATATAAGCAAATAAAACGCCATCATGATAATCACACACATTATTTCTGTTGTCATTGACAACGCATGCACAGTTACCCTTTTCGTTAGGGTATTGTGAATTAAACAAAAGAAAAATCATACTGAATTAAAAAAAAAGATAATTCGAAGATATTAAAGAAGAATGACGAATCTCTGAACTCCACGAATAAGCTAGACAACAACAAAAAAAAATCACTTTTGACGTCCATAGACGCCATACCTCACATGTTTTGGCAATGATGTCTTCTGCTTACAATAAGTGGTAGGGTCGCAGAGTCCCTTTCCACACAAAGTTTGTAGAACAATTACAAACATCCATGCCCATGGCGGGATTCGAACTCACGGCCTCTTGGCTGGAGAGTGGACACGCTAACCATTCGGCTAAAGACAGCTGGATTCAAAAACGTGAGGGGAGAAGTGAGTTGAATATATAGTAATTAATGATCGTAATCTTCCCTAAATCGTTTAATAAAATAATTATACTCTTAGGATAGTCTCTCAAATTTGTACATAGCAGTAAGCAATTAGGTGAAACGAACTTGGAGGGTAGTGGGTTACTTATAGCTGGTTCTTCCCTTCCATGGGTTGCTTAATGTAACGAAATTAGAGGGCGCAGTAGCACATTTAGATAAGTAGCTTCATATAAAGCGTTTACTCCTCCCTCATCCTTTTGACATTGGGAGAAAATATCAACTATAGTAGGTTGAAATTTGAATAAATATTGGAAACCGATGCAGGATAAAAAAAAAAATGGAAGACAAATAACAGGAATTTATGTAGTTTCTTTCGCTAGCAAATGAGTCGAACTCGTCAAGGAAGGTAAGATGTCACCATTTCAAGAAACTTATATGGGTTTGCCTCTCTTGCTTGTCATGTTAACTGCTGAAAGAGAATTCGAATTTTTTCCTTTCACATGAAAAAAAAAATCACTGAGAGCGACTCCTTTGTATCTTTCCGTTTAGACTTTTGATACTAGGTGCGAGTTAATTTGGGAAACTGAATGCTAATTGAAATTTGAGCTTCGATTTACCAGATGTTTATTTCAACCTGTGAAAATAATCGCGTGTGCAAAATGTGGTTTCATGGAATTGTTGTTGAATCGTATGGTCATTCAGGTGCGTGCCATTTCTTTATTCATTTGTCCTGTGTAATCATAATTTTTATGCAAGCCTACGAAAGATTATAAGGCGTATAGTACATTGATACGTCGATGGACTGAGGGTTAGATAATCTAGAAGCCTTGCTCCACCAGAATTTTATTTTCTATTCGAAGGCCAATCAAGACTAATCAAACCCAACCCTTATCAGGTGTATATAGAAATGTTATTAACAGCGTAGCGTGAATTCATAAAGTATAAAAGCAGAATAAATAAGTTCTGTTCATATATATTATAACATTTGGTCCGTGAGAACAACCCATCTAGCGCAGGTTCCGAATCCAGTGGTGATTACTTCACACGATTGTCACTTCGTTCCTAATCACCATGTTTGTAATGAAGCTGATAACAAAAATTCTCTTCATAAAGTACTCCGAAATTTTCTTCAGAACGGATTGCATTTCTCTGTAGGTTATGTAAGAAGCGTGTTTCAACCTTGCAGTTTTCATTATCTCTTTCTATTTGAGTGGCAGTCGGTTAATATGTACTTGCATACCGTAACAGCTAATAGCAGCGCCTCAACATCTCTTACAGTTGGGAGGTCGAAGTCGAGTAGGCGAACCATCTGCAGTTTTTGAGTACTTCCAAATCACAGTGGATAATGAAAATTGGATTGAGACTGAGAAAACGTGAAATTGAGTGATTTGTTGAGCTAAGGTAGCCAGTGAAACGGACGGAATTTGGGATTGTGATATTAAACCAATCCCTTTTTACCAGTGAAGATCAAAATTAAGAAATTCCATGTTAGGTAATCCTTTACAAAACATATTAAAACTAGTATAAGCAGCACCACTTTTAAGGCAGATTTTCTATCACGACATCTTATGTCACTCTTCCTACATTTTAATTGCTCCTTGCGGAGTAATTAAAAAATAGGAATGGTGAGATGTGTTGGTGACAATGAAATTCTCAAGTCAAGTTACAGAAGGCAGTTAAGCTTCACTAAGGTTGGAATTTAGTCAGTATATATTACGTGAATTGTGTCTGAAATGTTTTGAGATATTTCTGTTTTTTATCTCCAGAATATTTAGTTTTATTGGTTTCATTTGTTTCGGAGTAATATTTGAATCTTATATGAATTTTATGGAACTAGACCTTCCTATCGACGAATCACTTTGGTTGGAAAACGGGTTCCAATCCCTGCTGGAGCAAAAAGAACTAATTACGACTTTTCAAGTGAAGATTGATTTAGTCGATCTCATACGGATGTAGGCTTTTAATTTAGCAAAATAGGCAAACTGGTAAGATGAACACCATGTCAGGATAAAATTACACAGGAAAAAATTACACGGGAAAAAATTGCGCTGCAAAAATTACACGAGGACGAAATTACACAAAGAAAAAATTACACATAGATAAAAATACACTAAGAAAAAAATTAAAAAGAAAAAATGCAGAAGTAAGAAATTTCGAAATTACAAGTAATTACGAAATTAAGAAATTAAACAAAAAATCACACATAGATAAAAATATACTAAGAAAAAAATTAAAAGGAAAAATAGGAAAATATTTACACAAGTAATTTCGAAATTACGAAATTAAGAAATTACACAGGGAAGAAAAAACAAAGCAAAAATTACACAAACAAAAAATTACACATAGATAAAAATACACTAAGAAAAAAATTAAAAGGAAAAAAATACACAAGTAAGAAATTACACATAAAATAAAAAAATGTACAAAATTTATAACCAGCAAGGGGTAAATCACTAGTGCAGATTTGGGCAAGGGGATTAGGGAGGTGGTTGGAATGATGTAGTGATTAGCTACCCTAATTAGTACTTACCTCAGATTTACAAGGAATAATTTCCTAAGGTAAAACCAATTGACAATTGTTAATCACCATGAACTGGTCAAGAATTTCTAAGAATTGTTTGGGTGAAGATATATAAGTAAATTTTTGTCTTACATTCTTTAGTTCTAGTTTAGTGACTCGTAATACAACTAGCGTATAACGTGCATCGTAATAAATTTCGTGATTAATTTTTTTAAATTCATTTTTAATTTACCCATGGCTGATTTTGAGTACGGCGTTAGTAATGAAGGTGGTCAAATTATAATTTACAAAGGATTTGAGTTTGTTCGTCACCGTGAAACTGCTATCGGAACTATTCATTGGCGCTGTGCAAAGTTTAGAACTTTATATTGTCGATCACTGTTCCATACCAGAGACAACAAGATTATCCGTGAGTCTTCAGAATACTGTCACGTTAATCGGACTTTTGAATCTGAAGCTCATCAACTTGCAAACCAAATGAAAAGAAAAATGTCGAATCCAGGCGCAACGGCTCGTGCAATTATAGCTATCAGTTTAGTGACTGTATCAGACGGATTAAAAATGTGCCTACCGAAGAAGAGCTCCATGACGAGGCGATTAAATAGATCCAAAGCTAAAACAATCGGAAACGTTCTGTCAAATCCAGATAACAAAAATTTTGAAATACCAGAGAAGTACTCTAAATGGATTATTCATGATTCCGGGGTAGAAGGTCCAGAACGATAATACTAATTGGTCACAAGACTCTTCTAGATAACGATTTTTGGCTACCAGATGGTACATTTAAAGTGGTTCCAGAAATATTATTATCAGTTATACAGTATCCATGTCCAATATGATTCAGGCGTCGCTTTTCCTTGTCTACTGGCTCTTCTACCAGGGAAAAAGGAAGAAATATACGTGAAGATGCTGAACATGTTACTGGGGAAAATTCCTCAAGCTCGACCACGAAACATTTTGACTAATTTTGAAACAGCACCAATGAATGCTTTCCGTACCGTGTTTGAAAACAGCGAAATTGGTGACTGCTTTTTCCACTTATCACAATCTATTATACGCAAAGTAAATGAATGTGGACTAAAATCTCTATATGACTCCAATCAGTCATTTGCAGTACACATTAAAATGTTACAATCACTTGCACTTTTACCAGAAGAAGAAGAAGTGTTAGAAACATTTTTAGACGTTGCTGATCTGTTCTCTAATTTAGACGAATATAATGAACAAATTGAGCAAGTTCTCCTTTACTTCCAACGTACATATATTCGAGGTCGACAGCTCAGGAACGGCACTTATGGACAATCTCTATTCAATATTTCTACTTGGAACCATAGACACTCTGCAGCCAACTGTATAGATAGAACTACAAATTGTATCGAAGGATGGCACTATGGACTTCAGTCCCTCTTTCAGTGTTCCCATCCAACTGTTTGGAAATTTTTGGATAACATTGTTAAAGAATTTTTTTACAACATGCAAACTATTTGCAGCATTTAACTGGTCAACGAAACCCAGGACGTAGGTACATTTCGTTAAAATAACGTATTTCAAATATTGTACAAAATTACGACTAATAGACGATTGGATTTTTACGTTGTATAGCTTATATGACTTAGTGTTTGCTTTTTATTATTTTTTAAAATAAAAGTAATTTTTGCAATATTAAGAAAGTTTGTGTTTAATTTGACACAAAATACCAATAATATTTAATCGAATTAAAGTCAACAGGTAGGTCTTATAAAGTATTATAAAATTAACGGAACTCTTATCTGAAAATAAATATAAAATTCATCATAAAAATTTAAAAACTCTAAAGTAAAAAACTTCGGTGTGAATATTCAAATTGGTGTAATTTTTTCCTTAGTGTTTTTTTTATCTATATGTAATTTCATCCTTGTGTAATTTTGGCAGTGTAATTTTATCCCGTGTAATTTTAACATGTAACCGATGAACACACACGCATTTACCGACATAGCGGACAGTAATCAGTAATCAGATGCCAAGTTACTTTGCTGTGACAAGCCTTTGAATCTAATACGAGAAGAAAATAAGATGGAATGGGAATTTTCTGGAATATGTAGTTGAGAGCTCTTTAAAATGTGCTTGGCATGTAGGAGAGAGCATAAAGTTCTTCCAAATATAACTTCGATAATTATCTCTCACTAAATCGTAATTTTCTCGTTCCAGACACTCAAAATTATTCATTCTGTATTTCTTCTGTAATATTTGCTATTACTCTCCCCAAGAGGAGGATAACATAGTAAATTTGAATACGAAATATAGCAATTTTCATTAGCAAATTGCTAATGCAAATTGGAGTTTACCTGGATTTCTGTTAATTTTAACATGAATATTTGTCTCAGAAGGATTTTGAAAAAGTCTCCCTTTTACTATGAAGTTTTTCCGTATCTCAAATATATTGGAGGTGACTTTTTCAAGTAACTCAACAATATTTTATTGTGAAGTTTAGTTGTTCATGTGAAAACAATGCCATAAATGTACTTGAAAAACTTTGTGTATCAAATTTCCTCGCCACCTTTTTTTCACTCAAAGTTACTTTAATTCTGCACGTAGATGTATGTCATGAACGAGATTAATAATTTTAATATCTTGGGCTCCTAAGTATAAGTAGTACTCCACTTAATGATATTGATCTCTTGAATAGACAGACATATTGACTAGATTTGAATTATCATGGAAATTTTCATGGGATAAACTGATAATATTTTGCAATCGTTTTTAGGAAATGGATTCATCTGCATATTCAAATCTGACAAATCTTTATGAATGGATATATATATAGAAAAAAACCTAATAAATTTAATAATAAACCAATGTTCTAATATATCTTCTGTGATTAAAAATAATTTCTCGGTAATCATTAATAGATCAAAATGGGAAACAGCTATTTTTAATAGGATGTAACTCAAATAGTAGGATGCTGTAATTAATTGCTATAGACAAAAATATTCCTACACAAAAAAGTGGGAAAATCAGCTTCAGACTTCAGTTGAGTATCCAAAACACTTTTTTATAAGGATAACGGAAACTCGTAATATTATTATGAAAGGGGAAAATATAATCAAAAAGAAGAGACTTCAATCTTTTAACAGCTTGAAAGGAGAACATCCCTTTCATTGCGCACATTTTGCCACCCTTTAAAGTGAGACTAATCTGGTAAGTAAGAAAGAGGAGACATGAAAAATGAATGGAGAACCAAATACCGAGAATAAATACTTGTCTCAATTGAACGTCATTTAGTGGAAGCGTTCTATTTTTAGCAATGAACCCACATTAACAATCACACCTATTGGCAATAGAAGTCAACGTGTAGAAGAGTCTTAACTCGAATTGCAAAATTCAGACGCGGGAGCATTACACGTAAGTGATATGTGGCAGCGGGTGGCATTGGAACACAACAGGAATGATGAATGGTTTTGAACTGAAGTGTTAAAATTGGTATACTCCCAGTAAAATAGTCTGTTCTATGGAAATAATTTCTTATGATTTGATACCTGTTGAGAATGTGTAGAAAGTATGAACCACTAATAAGTGTTTAGAATGACTTATTCGTAGTAAATATATTAATAGGTCGAGGAAACCAGAAATTTCGTTAGTGAGAAGAGATGTAACATAGATGGTTAGATTTACCAAGGCACAACAAGCACATACTTAAGAATCTATCCTTAAATCAACAACAGTAATAATAAAGTGACATTTACTATATCGCTATTTAGAAATGACTTAACACGTTTATATACAATAATAAATTATGGTATTTCGATTCTGTAGTTTTTGGAATCCATACATATTTTTGTTATTAAAGGTTTCTGCAAGCTAAGTTTATCACTGCATCTTGATCTAAGATCGATACTCAGTCTCCTAGGTGTAAGCATCACTAAATCTCCTTTAGTTAAAAAGCCCCTGTACGCCTTACTCTTGTGTTGCACATTTTTCAATGTCAACGGAAATTGAACCCAAATCTGCATTTTTTATGTGAATCCCACCCACGAAAAGTTGTTGACATTATATTAGTCATTGTTAGTGTCGTAGATGGACTAAGGCTTAGATAATCCGGAAACTTTGCTCTAGAGAGAACAAACGTGGAACTTTTTGATGCCACTTCAGACCTTCAAATAAGGCTGGGACGTGGTCTCACTCCAAACGACTAAATTTATCCACGACATAAACACACGTACATTTATGCTTGCTTTTAGTGGGATTTGAACTCATAGTCTGTTTTTTGGAGAAAATACCCTATCCGCTAGGCCAACCAAGCTTTCGAAGTTGTTGAGAACTGGATATAGAGCCAGCGAGAAAACTTGATGTTTCATATTTTTTTTACCTATCCTAATATCTTAGGAATCTTCCTTCACAAAATGAAAATATCACCAGTCTTAATTTAAACTTTCCGTCCTTAGAGTTCACACTACCTTAGCTAGTTTTTAATGGTAATGATGTTGAGAATACAGAATTTTGTAGAGTTTTTCTCTTGTGGATAGGAAATTTTGAAATGTCGATATAAGCTATTCGATGCCACTCATCTTTCCACAGAAAAGCTGCCTATTGAAATAATCGGTGAAGTACTTGCCTATAAATATTTTTTAAACAAAATTTGTTATTTCGTTAAAAATCGGATAAAGAGTTTCCGAACAACAAGAAAAACATTTCTCTTAGGAGCAATAATATAAATAGACACCATATTCTTGAGTATGGACTCTATCCATAATTTTTCATCAAAGAAGTTCATAAAATATAATTTTAATACCTCGCCTGTTTGCCTTTATTTTAAAAATAATGACAGATATTTTATGGTATTACAATCTTTCACTTGTTAATACTACAAATACCATTCGTAAAGGAGCTTGAGTCGTTTTATCTCATTTGGGCTGTAGCATCAACCAGCCTGATTGACTAAGATGACAGCCTGTCATAACAACTCTTTGAAGTTGACGGATTGAAGTCGGCCAACTTCGAAACACGTCCCAGTTTCCAGTATTATACAGAGTAGCTCATAAAATATAATATAAAATTTAAAAAAAATAATAATAAAAATATATAATATATAAATGACCGTACACAACTACAATCATTTTGCCGTTAACGCTGTAGACGATATTAGAAATTGACTGGTAGGTCTCAGTTGGTTCTATATTCACCTTATGAGATGGATATTTTCTATTTCGAATAAGTCCAGTACCGATTACACCTAAAATGATTGTCATTACCTGTAATAATAGTGATGATTTAATCATTTCATAAAGTACTCAGATCGGTATCTGTGCTGTCCCATCTAACAGTTGGACTTTTCTTAAATCATATCATAACAGACTACAGTGTGGCGTGGTGTGTTATGTTGATAACAGGTCATTTTCACAGAACCACCACAGGATAGGCAACACATGCCTTCGGGACTCCCTTATCCCCTTTCTCTGAATTTGTAATCTGTTTGAATGTTTTTCGGATTTATTTTCACTGTTACGTTTATCATGTCTGCGGTTTGTTATAGTATCGAAATCGCCTGTCGCTAAATAATCCCATATTTTTAATATTGTACCCAACTAAGATCATTTCACATGCATTTCCCGTTTTTTTTTTTTTTTTACTTCGTTCTGTAGCGTGTTTTTGTCCATGATAAATCAATATGCCAAAATATAAGAGGGAAAATCCATATAATTCTAGCATAGTATGTGACTTTCATTTTCGTCTTCAATTTTCAAAATCTTTCTTTTTACCGAAATTCAAATGTCAGGGTTCCATTTTTCCCCCCCAAATCAGTTAATCTTTGTCATGTACGTGTACAAACTGATCCTTTTGGGAATGTTTACCGATACAGAATATGAAGTCTAACTATTTTATAAATATTAGTAATACTTACATTGCTTAGATATAACAACTAGTAACTCGTATATCAATTGAAGAGACTCAAATTTATAACACATAGCAGGAGTTATTAAATCTGGGATTTAATAACATCACCTTACTCTCATTAAACCTATGTAGATTTATCACGATAAAATATGAATGTTATCAGCAGGATAATATCACAAATGCAACGTAAACATTGCTCTGTATTATATCTTCTTAGTGATCGTGATGTTTGACTAGATTAAAGCTGTTATGCCCTTCAAGTTCTAAAGGTAATGGAAATAGAAACCCAGTAAGCTAGCAACAGAATATTTCATCATAATTTCGAATCCAATAAGAATCTCGAGTATAATTTCGATATCAAACGTTTGTTGAGAAATAAACTAATTTCAATGTACTTGCAGAATTATTAGTCACAGTGTTACCTTTACAAATCGTTTGGACCCAGATAAATATCGTAAGAAACGCAAAATGCAACGAGCATAAATCACGAAATTGAAAACGAAACTTTCGAAAAAAGTTTCCTATTCACGTAGTTCATGGCAGAACATAAGGCAATGCCAATCAATATTGGATCCATTCATATTAGAGACTCCAGTGTCTGCATGACAAGCGATGGCGGGGATTAAATGTAAATCTCTTAGGATTTGCATATTTCAATTTCAGATGTATTTTATATGCATTTTTAAGTAGAAATAGGCAGTGGACGAGTGTCATCAATTATGTATGTTGTACATGAATATTGTGAATTAAGGCTAATAATATAAATAGACAATATTGATATTCGTTAGTCATTCTAGTGATTTCTTAATATGATACAATTTAGATGCCAGGATGTTTCTCGGGAGTAAATTCAAAATGAAGAGTATCTGGTATTTTTTCATGTTTTTTCCCCCATAATTATTTTTAAATTCTGTAATCTGTTAAAAGTCCGTCCACTAGTGGTCTGCGAGTTGTGTTCTAGTAGTGTATTTTAGTTTTTGTATTGCTTCTCCATAAGAAGTATCTCCAAGGGAGTCAAAACGGAATTTCTTCGGAGCTGATAATCTCACTTTGCTTAACTTTCATTTCATCACGTCCTGGCCTTACCCTGACCGACTCGTCTAAGTAATTTTGCTTACTTAGTTTATCTTTTTCTCCCAAATAACGCTTTTAATAATACTTACTGCTGGCGTCGGTATTTGCGTAGTTAACACAGACCGCAATTTGGACGATTCCTTTTTCACGAGAGCCTCTGTAGCTAAGTCGGTAACGACAATACTTTTGGCAGGAAAGACCTGAGTTTGATTTCCGTCTAACCGAACATGAGTTAATCAGCTTCATACGGAATTTTTCTTCAGTTGTTTCTGAATTACTACTGAGGCATCTAAAGCTTTGAGGCCGGTGCATTGTCTGCTAATTGCATGTTTTCTTCTGGTCCTCTTTGCCTGTTTTTGTGGGATGAAAAACCAATTTTCCGTATGAGAAAAACATATTTCTGTATAAGACTGGCTAACTCATCTTCAGTTGAAAAGCTTTTCGTATTCCAGACGAGTTTCAAATCCAGATCTTTACAACTGGAGATCACGTGCATCGTCAATATAGACCTAATTATGGAGTTTCCTCTAAGAAACTTTGGATTTTCATCTTTTAAAACTAACAAACTGACCGGATGGATAGAACAAAGCGATTAACAGACATCATAATCGATTGTCCTCATAGTTTTTTCTGCTTAGGCAGTAATTTGAAAACAACCCGACCAAATCCCACTTTATATTCAAACTGCTTTTTCCTGAAAAAAAAATAGGAAAAAAACAACGCATTGATGTGGACAGAGAGAGAGAGATGACTATGGTTATCTCAGTCATCTTCTCTGATCTCACATTACGTAAGATGGTAGACCTTTATTCCATATACTTTGCAACTAACGGTGAAGATATCGCAAGCCTCTCTTTTCCCTGTTCGTCTACTCTCTTAACAACCTTCTTTAGTTGGCTGAGTGGTTAGCGTTCTCCCTCTCCAACTTGTTAGTTGGCTGTTAGTTCGTATCTCGCGTGAAAATGATGCTTGTGGATGTCTAAGTGGCAGGAGAATTTCATTCCCACTGTGAAACAACCATCCTTCTTTATTTGAAGGCCTGACGTGGCTTGAAAAATTGTTTATTTGGTCTTCTAAGCAGCATTTCCGGAATAATAGTTATATACTAACAGTTGGATTCCATTGACAAAAGCCTTGCAAACAAAAATAACATCTTTTTCTACAACCTTTCTTTAGTGAGAATATGATTTTCAAACTATTCTTCAGTAAGAATATGGCAGTCTTGTTCATCTTAATGCTAGAAACATTGACTTCTGTATTATTTCTTTCAATCTTTCTTTTATCCCACTGTTACCTTAGATAATGTGTAAGATGAGTTATCCTAAGAAAGGCAATCTCATCTTATATATTTTAACCTCCATTCTTTCTTTCTTTCTTTCTATAAACATAAGTATCACCTATCAAAGAAACTAGGTTTTCTATTGCGTTCGGCGTTGCTTTTCTTCTGAACATGGAGTATTCTTATAACAATGATAAAATCATTCTGTAGTGGAATACTGAACATCTGGAATGGTACTCTGTGCAGAAGAGAGCAATTATATTGATTGATGGCTCATCCCAGTTTATTTGGTGCATGCATTATCTACGATATTTTCGTAGATATCAAGTCTTTTCCAAATCTGTTATGGCACATGCAGCTATTAGTCCTCAGCCATTCACAGTTTAACGAAAAAATATTTCTATTTTTTCCCAGAGAGTACTTTTATTTTCTTTAGAAGAAAAGTTCATTTCTTCCACCATCAAATGTCATCGTTTGAAACAGTGTACTTCTTAGGTATTTCTTAAAACAAGTACTAACTTCCCGGTTTATCTGGGACTTTTCCTCACAAGCAGGCAAACCAGCCCCGTGAACACACACAGCTACAGACATAGGACACACCATAGGGCTAGCCACCTTATCCTCGAGACGGATACGGCTTAGAATGGCTAAGGATAGCTCCGTAACAGGCCACTAGGCCTAATACGCGAAGGGAAGAAGATGTACTAACTTCATCTTTTTAATTCTAATATGAAAAGTTTTACTTTCTTCCCATCTTTCCTTCCATCCACACCATGCTTGTGAATTCAAGGTGGTTTAATTATTATTACACTATTAAACATAAGAGAGAGAGAGAGAGAGAAAATTACTGGAGAACAGTAGGTTTCTATTCATACGAGTTCTCTTTTAGAGGAATCATGGAGTAGAATATTCGTCTTCTGTATTGTATTGGACGAACCTTCATTAATTAATTCTGATTTCCAAATTTAATTTGGAGATTCGGATTGATTTCTCTTAGCCAGTCGGTACAGGACAGGAAAGTAAGCGAAGGCTAAATTGTTTTCCGTATTCGTGCGGATTTTAGTTGATGGCAGCAACATTTCTAAGCTTCGGACAACACATACGTGGTGGTGACATCCGCCATACTCGTTTCTAGATTTGTTATATACAATAATAGAGATGATTACTTGGTAACTACGATTATGTGAAATGGTTAGCAGTGTGCGTATTAAGCGTGGAAGGAGTTCCTTTTGTGTTGATAACGGTTGTCTCTGGTTACTCCAGTATCAGTAGGCTTGGAAAGGAATGTGTGGCACTGACATCTCACATGCTGGTCTCTCTACTGGCTGGATACACTCTCAGAAATGATTACTGGAGAACAAACATGTACCTGAATGTGGATTAAACTTAATGAGTGTTTACTTTCAGTATTTCATATATTCGTAACCAATTTCAATTTTTTTTTCTGAAATTTATTCCTAGATTTTCACCCAATACCCATTAATTTAAGATGGTGCTGTGCTTAACAATAGATCAAGCCTCGGAACATACGCCACAGATATTAACATTACGATTTTCTAGATGTAGTTGACACACAACTTCTCAAAATGCTTCAGAAAAAGTTTGTTAAGTAGCTTTTTCTTCAGTAGCTTTTTCTTCTCGTGTTTTAACGAGATGTTTGATATGGTTTCCAGTTCTTCTTTTTTGTACGGCTGAACACTTATTGCTACAGGTATGTATGGCCTGTCTGACCTAAAACGGGGGCAAGAACGTGTCTGGCGTTTTTAGAATTCCTAGACTAAGGTGAAATATTAATGGGCGAGAGGGATTCGATAGTTTTCTTTGCATCTAATGTTATCAGTGTTGTGTTATTGTTTGCTTATTTTTTGTTTATTATTTTTGAAAATCTGAAGTTATAAAAGTGAATATCCCTTATAAGTTTATTGATTAGCAGATGATGATGGTACCTGGGTGCGTATATCACGTATCAATATGTGGAAAAAGTATAAGAATAAATCTAACAGTTTTCGACAGTATACTTTTATTTGACGTTATGTAGCGCTGAAGCGATCTAAACATTTCAGAATATACAAATGAAACACGAATGGTTAAACTGATTTTCATAATTTTTATCGGCATGTAGTGGCACTGCATTGGCTGTTGCATTCCAAACAAACATTGCTTCACTTCTGTTCCTGCTAGAAGAATGGCTATGCACCGTACGATCTTTAGTCCAGATTGTCATCCCAAGTGACACGTATTAGCTGTGGTCCTTCTGTGCGTGTCGACATGTTTGTCATGTCGGTGGACAAACTGCTGGTGAGAGCAGATTTGTCAACGATGCGGAAAGGTCTAGTGAAACTTCAAAATGCAGGTGATCAACATCACCTTCAAACGGCTAAAATAATAATTACTTTATTTTTGGACAGTCAAGTAATTATTTTAGCCTGTTTTACTGTGCTGAATCATATCGTAACCGTCTTGATTTGCTGCCATAAAAAAGAAATTAGCCACATTTACTGTAGTTTGGAGCATATTCCTATTTCATGACAATGACTTGCCAGATAATGCTAATCTGGTTCAACAAGACCTCGGTTGCTAGGGGTCGAAATTCATCTTTATTATAAAGAAGGCTATTTGCTGATAACATAGAGTGGCATACTGCAACTACAAAATGTGCACAACTCGTTTTGGTTTTTATTTGGAATGGACACCAGTGTAGTCGTCGCTTGCCCTTAACAATACGAATGAAACGGTGATGATTCATTTTTCATTGGTATTCTGAAAAGTTCATACAGTATTAAAAATGTTCGCAAAAACTTTTCCATTTATCCTCGTGTAAGTGTTTGCATCTTGCATTACGGCACCACGGCACTTCAAGTACGCTTTAAATTTAAATGATCTCCTTGCAGACTTTTTGTATATGGAGTTATTACATCCGACCTGTTTAGGGTTATTGATTGCATTAGACAGGAAGTCTCAAAAGTTTTGAGGGGGCGTGAGCCACATTATGAATGTTTCAAATAGATTAAATATAATTTTTGTATATTAAATGTTTTATTTATGAGCAAGCATGAGACATTTGCAAAACAAGTTGCGTACTAGTTCAAAATTAGTTTTTAAGTAAATTAAATAATTATCATTATTAGTGAGAAAGTATGTAGCTACTATTGCTTTTATTGTAATGCTAATAACGGAATTAAAATTGAGTCAACGTACTGGGTAACACTGGATTATATGATTATGGTTCTCTTTGATTAATATGGTTATCCAGGATCTGCTATAGGTGGTATGAGATGATCGGTAAAATGAGAATAAGACTCGGAACTAATTTTGTACATCCATCGACAGTAAGTTTATACTTTGGATCGAGATACGTACTTGTAAATTCAGAGTTCTTATATTCATTACAGCTTGGAATTTACCAGTGCTTTATTTTGTACGAGGGTGGTCTGAAAAGTTCTAGGCCTAACAATGAAAAAACGAATTTATAATTTCAAAATTAATTATTTTTATTTTTCAAAATAATCTCACTTAAGACTAATACATTTATTCCAGCGATTCTCCAGCGCTATTATCCCGTCCCTGTAGTGGCTCTCAGTAAGATCTGCAAAATACCCTTCTATAGCTGCAATTCGTTTTTCTTCGAATCCTCTTGATTCGAAGAAAAACGCTGACCAGCGAGGAAGTGTTTTAGTTTTGGGAAGAGATAGAAGTCAGAGGGGGCCAAATCTGGGGAATAGGGTGGATGTTCCAACAATTCATACTGCAGATCCCTTAATTTTCCGACTGCCAAAACACCTTCGTGGGCAGGTGCATTGTCCTGATGAAAGATGATTTTTTCCTTCTGCAAACCGGGTCTTTTCTCACGAATATTTTCGTCTAGTCTGGTTAAAAGATAGGAATAAATAGGAATAATATTCCCCGGTTATTGTTTTACCCTTTTCAAGATAATTAATAACAAAAAATGCCTTTAGTATTCCAAAACACCGATGCCAAGACCTTTCCTTCTGATGGAACCGACTTTGTCTTCTTTGGCGCTGAACCTTCGGCTTCTGTCCACTGCTTTGACTGCTGTTTGGATTCTGATGTGTAATGGTGAATCTAAGTCTCATCCATAGTAATAAATCGACGCACAAAATTAGTTTTATTCTTGTAAAGACGCTCCAAGCACTGTTCAGAGATTTTCATGAGAGTGAGGTTTTGATCTGCACCCAACTTGCGCAAAGCTTTTTCATTTGCAATTCTTCATGCAAAATATATCCTACACGTTCTTTTGAAATGCCTATAGGCTCAGCAATTTCACGCACTTTGACTCGCTAGTCATGTCATCCAATACCATATCGTGCACCGAATCAATGATTTCTGGTATTGTTACACGTTTTGGACATCCTTCACGTGGATCACCTTCAAGGCTGGTACGGCCACGTTTAAACTCGGCAGCCCATTTCTTAATTGTCGAAAACGAAGGAGAAGAGTGCCCCTAAACTTTTATGAACTTCAAATGAATTTATTTTGACGTTAAACCTTCTTTTACAAAGAATGTTATAACCGCACAATACTCAAATTTATCCATTTCAAGGGATACAAACAACACTTTTGCTTCAGACAGCTGTATAAAACAAACTACTTGATAGAATGACTTGCAATTTCAAATGGATGCTTATGATAGATGTACGAACTTAAAGAAAAAAAATCCTACCGCAGTGTTGCCGTCTATGGTCGAGGCCGAGAACTTTTCAGACCACCCTGGTATAAGCTATAATTGACTAATTGACTGCCTGATTTTCGTAAGAAAAGAGTTGATTGTTTATTTTATATACAGTAATTTCAAGAGGAGAAAATTGTATCTGGTTTAGTAACACACGATCAAATATAGCGCACTACTTACTTATGCATTCGCTTTTTATGCGGTGCAGTCAGTTAATTTATTCATTGTTTGATGAATTAACCGACTATTGTATTAATTGACACCAAAAATTTTACTTTCTGCTTTCAAAGTACGATTAACATTATATAGTAACGCTAATTACTTTATATGGCCAGCTTATCCCGCTCGGAATATATTTGAAAGAAGAAAAATATGCGTCAAATATTAAAAAATCGTTTTAACTATATTGACACAAATCTTGCTTAAATATATTTTAAAAAGTAAAATGCACTATTCTCATTTGGATTGCTTAGTTCTTGAAGATATCATAGTTGATAAATAAATTCTTACCCCAAAAAAACAACTTTATTAAAATAGTATTTATAATTTACTGTAAAGTGGTAGTAGAACTTAACCATTGTTTATTTTATTTGCAGCCCAACCTTCTATGTAAAAATGAACGATGACAGCTAACAAGCACTCGACGACCACCTTCACTGCCAGTCAATGTGGCATCTGATTGGATGCCAGTGAGAAGGAGCTATGGGGAACAAACTGAGTTGTTCGTGTGCTCCTCTCATTCGTAAAGCTTACCGTTACGAAGATTCGCCATGGCAGACGGCAAGAAAGAGGGATGGCCATTTATTGCGGTGAGGAATATCTTTATTTCATATATTACACTTTCCTTTCCTTGTAAAAATGTATTGTTTTGTCATTATATTAATCTGCTGTCATCATCCAAACTCTCAAAGAACAAGAAAATTTTCATAAAATATCCTTTAGCTTATATTAACATAAGTCAGAAATCATATTTCACTTTAATGCTTTCTCTTGCTGGTAGGGTGCGCACATGCCGCTATGTTGTTATAGTGAATGTTGTTTTGCTTAGTGTGTATAATGTCGTCTGCTTCAATGGAGTGTAAAATAAAAACTGTACAATATTATTAAAAGATAAATGTGCGTTTAATAATACTAAAATAATTTCATGGAATATTGAGGTAATGTAATGTGCCAAATTTAAATCCATTATACTTATTTCAAGTGATAATTTTATGCAGCATGTTTGCTTGTATAAGTTTATTTACATTAGAATATATTTATGTTGCTCCCACACACGAAAGGTTATTTGTAAACCTATAGTACATTTTGCACCGTGGGTGGGGTAGGGATATTTTTTCTACTTTCATCAATTATATATATATATATATATATATATATATATATATATATTTCAGACAAAATTTGACAAATTTTGTAATATTCATTTTCTACTCCATGGGTGAATATTGCAAAGTTTAGATTTTTTTTTTGTTTGTTTATAGAGGTCTATCTTTGTTTAATTTTCTTTATTATTTTAATAATAAAAGACTGTTGTTAACGACACATTACTTAAATATTTTAGAACAATTTTTAGATGCTCATGAATCGGATTGTAGTAGACGATAAAGGTCGATAATTTCATTATATAAATTATTCTGCACACTTTCCTGCTCATTATTATTATTAATTTCATTTCAACAGGAATTACCTCAATTTTGAAGGTCATTCCTGTTGAAATGACCTAACATTAATCATAAAATTATTGATCATATTAGTTTTTTAGTTTGATATTAGTTTAAAAATATTTATTCTTTAGTTGATGATTCGGGTTGATAATTCGTCGACGGCATCACTGCTTTAATAGAATCCGAAATATTTAAATCTTTTTTTATTTTAAATGGGATTCGGCTTGAACAGTTAGTTGGCACCCAAAATTCTGGCGTTGCAAGCAATCAGCTGCTGCACCTAGCAGTGTACTATTGCAGACTGCACTCTCTTTTGATTTCCATTAATGCCACTGACAAATAGTTTTGGTGAGGTGACCTTTGTTGTTATACTTTTGTAGCGCAGCCATCTTAGCAGCCGCAGTAAGGAAGGTAGCGTTGATGAGATGTACCAGTAGGTGGTGTAATAGTTTATTCAATACTTCTAAGTGCACCATCCCACCCACCTCGCTCTCGCCACTCGCATAAAAGTTCACCAAAGAGTTTATTGGAAGGCCTGTATTTGTACGTTAGAGTGTTCTCTCACTTGTGTTTCATTTGCCCTTCCTTTACAGATTTAAGTGATGCTGTAAGCAATGCTGGCGAAATTTTTTCATTTGTTTTTTCGTTTCTAAAAAGAGAAATTTTCAATAACTTTGTTTTTAATTTTTGAGTATTGAATTCCAAGGCTTGAATTTCAGTGTTTTAATATGGCTCATCTTGAAAGTGCGACTAAGACGAAATTGTCCATATATTTTTCTTTTCTTTATGGCTTCTTTTCTTTTTCTAGTAGGCCTGGTTGGCCGGGTTTCGAACCCGCAGCCAAAAGGCTGCGGGTTTGAAACCCTCCGTGGGCATGGATGTTTGTGATTGTCTGTGAAAATACTAGTAGTGGTGAGCGGTAGATGGCGTTAGCGTAGTTGTGGTTTGTTGTAGTTGGTGGACTGAGTGGAGACAGAATTTTAGAGTAGATGCCTCCCCTCGATGAGTCTTTGGACTACCTGGAGGTGTCACGTAATAATAATAATATTTCACACTCTAGAAGCAGAGTGGGTCGGAGCTTATAAAACACTTATTTTCTAGTCTGTATTTATCTTTTAGTGTGAATTATTTTAGCACAATGAATTGAATAGTTCTGTATAAAAATTGTGTTATTAATTTATTAAAGATTTATTATAATGTTCGTTTTCAATTATTATAAAAAGGGGAAAAAAGCCATGTATCTTTTTGAATGAAACCAGAAATACTTAAGAAAATAAATTTTATATATGGATATTAGAGGATGCTAGTTATCTATGCTCAATTTTCCGTGTACGAGGGTTGTTCAAAAAAAGACCGAACGTTTTAAATAGCGCGCCAACCGGCACAGAGCGCACACCTTGTGGTTGGTTTTGACAACAAACTGCCAATTTTCCCGTTCTGCTATTAACATTAGTCGTTGAGTTGCATACGCTGAAGTGAGCATGTGCACAAGCTGTTCGTCGGATTAGTGACATTGAAAGAGCTTGCAGAACAATGATGTGCGTGTGAAATTTTGCTGCAAACTTGGTTAAAATTTTAGAGACATTTCAATTGCTTCACCAAGCATACAGGGAGGACTATATTAGCCGAACTCAGTACTATGAGTGATTTCTTTTAGTGTCAATGGATGAGTCGATCAAAGATCAAGGTGATGTTGGTTGTGTTTTTTGATTGGAGAGACATTGTCCATTATGAATTTGTACCATGTGGTAGGATGTATAACAGAGTTGTACCAGGAAGTTTTAGCGCGTTTGAGGAAGAGGCCTGAATTATGGGAAAACCAGACTTGGAAAGTTATACCACGACAATGTGCTGGCTCACGCGCCGCTGCTTATCCTCAGTTATATGGCAAAACATTAGACATCCGTTGTGCCTCATCCACCCTATTCTCTGAACTTAGCCCCAGCAGACTTTTTCCTGTTTCCCAAACTTAAAACCACTTTGAAAGATTGTCGTTTCCAAACCATAGAGGAGATTAAGGAAAATGCAATAAGAGAACTGCGTGCCATCACAAAGTGAGTTCCAGGAAGCATTCCAATAATGGAAGAAACGTTGGGAAATGTGTATCGCCAGTAGAGGGGACTACCTTGAAGGGAGACAGTGCTTAAAATATTGTAAAATAAGCAATAAAGTCTTTATAGCAAAAGTTCGGTCTTTTTGTGAACACGCCTTGTATTCTGGATACGTTTTTGCGAATGTTTAACTCAGATGGCGAAAACATTTTGGGGAAAAAAAGACATGCCCATGACTTCTGTGTTACAGACTTGGATGTTAATTTGATTCCCCATCGATATCAAGGTGATGTTCATAGTGCTACTTTAGGACACCAATAAGTCCCTTCAGAGATCGAAATCCATACTAAAGGCTGAATAGAGTATTATTATTCAACAGACTTGATTTAGAAATTGGAAATTTCAACTTCATGGAGTGTTTGGTGAGATGTGTGTGGTCTAATATTATGGCGAATATATTCAAAAACCATAGGTTAGTTCTTTTCCTATGGTTTTTGCACTCTCGCAATACTTCTACTTGTTGATAGTTTCAGTCTGCATGTATAAAAAATAGCCATATTTTGTATGGCTATTTTTTATACATAGCTTTTTGTATTCTGAAAAATGATTCATTTAGTTCCATCCTTGGGATTAGTGCTTAGATTCTGGCTCGTAGTGACAGACTCAAATGTCACCATTAGTAATAATATCTTTTGAAATATTAGGATAGTTGTTTACGATATGACCCTCAAAGATTTCAGGAAATCTCTCTCTCTTAAATAAGCGGGATGTCTATTTGAGCAAATTTCAGGTAATATCAGGCCTTACTGTGATCTCTTGACACTATCAAAACATCCACGTCTTAAAGAATGCTTTTTTTTTGACGATCTCGTCTTATTCATTCACTAATCTTTCTCTGATTTTTCATGAGTTATGGTATCCGTTGGTCTAGCTGACCTTTTCTATTATGTTATCTTCTGGCATTGCTGATATTAGTAGTTCCTTCACCTTGTACACCCAGTGGTTTTTGGATTCAAATTACCATGCGGTAATTATACTGCATCAAGTAAATTCAGTAATTATACTGTATTTACTTGATTAGTAAATACTAATGAAGATTTGATTAGTATTTTTTTGAATACACTCCTACCTGCTATCCACTAGACATTGTCTATGAAACACTTCTATGTCAAACTTACCTCATCTGAAAATTTCATCACTATCATCCGTTCCTTATATTTATCCTCACCATGTATATGGGATACTATGATAGTAATACTACATAAATAAATTCGTACTATTCATCTAAATTCTGTAAACTAGAATTCGGCTGTGAAGCAAATCAGCAAAAATTTTTTTTCATGACATGTCTACAGTTATGTTAGGTACAGTTATAATTACCCCTTATTAATGGAGCAATGTTTTGTGGATAAATTGCGTAAAGATATGTTTTTAATTTTAGGACATGTAACTCTCTTGTTCAGGATTATTTGGTTTTGAGATTCTGTCGTCTATACAGGGTGGTTCAAAATTCCACGTACAAACTTTGAGGGGATTTAGAGAACATAAAAATCAGCCATATTCATGACCGAAAGTAATAGGTGGCGCTGTTCGCCAGCGCTCCAGGTGAGCAATTGGTGCTTCCCCATTTATGCTTTCGACGTCGTAGGAAGAATATGCGTCGTTTTACGAACGCTGAGATGGCAGCCATGCACCTCGTTTACCATATTATGTATCCAACTACTACAGAAATAACACAAGGCAGTAAGTAGTGTAAAAAACTTTATTAGGCGTAAATGAACAGTTCAGTAGTAGTTGGATACATAATATGGTAAATGAGGTGCATGGCTGCCATCTCAGCGTTCGTAAAACGACGCATGTTCTTCGTACGACGTCGAAAGCTTGAATGGGGAAGCACCAATTGCTCACCTGGAGCGCTGGCGAACAGCGCCACCTATTACTTTCGGTCATGAATATGGCTGATTTTTATGTTCTCTAAATCCCCTCAAAGTTTGTACGTGGAATTTTGAACCACCCTGTATATATATCATAAGACAACAGAATCTTAATCCAAAAGCCTTCCTTTATATATATATATATATATATATATATATATATATATATTAGGATAACCAAGTTATTTTATAAACTTGGTTATTTTAACTCCTAAAAAAAAAAAAAAATTATCACACACATATCACTCACACACACACACACACACACACACACACACACACACACACACACACACATATATATATATACCATGCTAGCTCAGTAGCCAGAATATTAAAATCATCCCGACACATGCAGCAAACTACACATGGCAGTTACCAGCTATAAATAAGTAGTACACTGCTTCCAGTAGATAACATTTGCAGTGTATGTGAAATGAGCACAGCTCAAGCCCTTAGAGATTTTAAGATGATAGTGAGGAATATAATAACTGTTGTCCTGGTAAGATGGGCAGGTCAAAGTGTTCAACTATACCGAGAGTGATGTCATAAAAAATAGAATAAACATTGAATACGTGGTTCGAAACAGCTGATTGACGAGAGAATTAAATGAAGGATTGACAAGATCATCAAGTCTAGACGTGCGTGAGTTAGTCAAATGATTGTATAGAGCAAGCGAGTAGCGTAACTGAATGCATCATGTTTTGAATATGAATATCTGTCAAATCAGCAGATGACCACTAATGGTACCACTGTCAATAAAAACCAGCATTTAAGGCTCTTTACAATGGGTTACAATCACGATCACCTATAATCCTCATCCATCAGCATGGAAAACACTAGAGATAAGCACAAAACCATGGATGTATCGCCGGGCACCGCACTGCAATGCGATGGACCTGGTTTTTTATGGTCTACGAAATGGTTCTTGTCATTTCTTAAGTCCCTTAATACCAACATAGCAGACTGAATAGTGAAGCCCACCTGTGTATTGTTGCCTACGATGTAGGCAATGACTAACCTGATGAACATTTCTTGCAGGAATGACTACTGGGGCATTGAATAGTGACTTGATTGCACTCTTCCCCTCCCTCTATCAACGAATCTCAATCACATTGAGCATTTTAGCAAAACGTGATGTACATAACAGGAACTTTTGCCATAAAATTTGATTGATATGCAAAAATTCATGTCTGTATGATATAAAATTCCAATGGAGTGTTTCAGAACCTTGCGGATTCAGAGCCCTGGTATATCGGTGATGTTCATCAGCTCATCGCATTCCACAATATTTTTTCTACTTAATGGAATTTCTGTTACATATCTAGAGATTTAAACGAAACTTTCTTTATATATCTAGAAACAGGGACGTCATTAAAACAAAGCATGTTAATGTTGGTATTGGTCCTTTTGAAACGCTCTTCCCACCGATGGAAGCATCATGCAAAGAATGAAGTTAACTAAGGATGAGTTAGTTCTCTTCATACGAAGGTGGTTATTGATTCCAAGAAACAAGCCATCAGAATATGGATAATTAATTTACATCATATAATGACCTTACAGTCTTATTTTGCTTATCTCCATCCAGTAACTCAGGTATATCTATGACTTCTGAAAACTATATCTGTTATTTATATATGCCCACGACAGTTTGATCTGATTTTTTCCATATCAAAATTCATTCTATCCAAGTGAGTAATAAACTTTACCCAATAACAGTGGTGTACAATGGTAATAGCAACAAAGCAATTGTATATATTTTAGAATTTCTATAAATATATATAAAAAGTGTTCTTATTTACTGATAAAAAATGAACTCATGAAATGTTTCTTTCATTAAATGTCACGATCACCTCTAATCCGTATCTCGAGATTGTGCATAGTTATTTAAGAGAGCATGAGTTGGATCTATTTCTTCACCGGCTACTTCTAAATAAGAGCAGTTTCCGAAACAAGTTGCTAAAATGGTCCAAATCTAATACTCCGGTCTTCGAAAGCAACAAACTATTTTTAATCTCCTCTAGTAATCCTTTTTTACGGAAAAAGGCTCCTTTTGTATGAAAATAGTGTAGTATGCCATTAAAAATAACGTCGTAAAAGGTTTTAAATCGGTAACTAAATTATTTCATCCTGGTGAGTAGTTTTTTTTTTTTAAATGGTTAGCCGTAAAAATGTATAGATAGAAAAAAAATTTTAAAACTCTCTAACATTTATTTTTAAGATGTATATAGGCGCACTAATCGAATTTTGGTATAGAAAAATATGACGCACTAATCGGGGCCGCATTAATCGAGGGATTGCTGTATTCCGAACATATTGCTTCGCCATTATTTACTTAATATTCAGAGAGAAAACATTTTGATAGCTAATTGTAATACAGTAGTAGCATCAAACGATATTTTCGGATTCCACTGTTTTGGTTATTGGGGCTGGGAAGGTGACAGCATGTGGTGTTTGCATTACCCGTATATTTAAGAAGTATCTAATAGCCCAGACTTCCAACTAACCTTCCCCGTTTCCAACTCCAATAAAAAAAAGAAAGTAAGTTGTGCTTCCAACGACGAAATTTCATACGTCATGCGCTGCAACGTAAGCTATCCAAATTTTTCTCATTTCTTGATTTCTAATTTGAACATTAAAGAAATATGGTGATTAGGAAGACTCTTCTAAACACGTAGCATACAATCAGAGCAAATTTTCATAAAACATAACTCCCAGATCATGTGATACGCATGCATCCATGAAGAATCAGGAGGAATGTGAATAACTTCGGAGACTTTTAGTAAAGATGTGTTTGAAAAAAAAAAAATTGAACATGAGTCTGACACTTGAAGGGTAAGGAGCTTTGGTTTGCTTAAAGAAAATCGCTTTGGCATTTTCAATGGTAAGAATAAGCAAGCATGTACCTGGTAAAGTGTTTATTCCAGGATGTTTAATTCATCTTTACAGTAGGTTCTAAAATTGTCGCCCAATATGAAATATATCTCGTCGGTGCATGTATTTCATTAGGACTATTCTTTACCTGGCCTACAACATCTAAAATACGACCGAGTAATTCATATCGTCTTCTACTTTTGTCTAGCACAGTAAATTCTTTCATTTATCTCCACAGGTAAAAATTCAGCAGGTTTGAGTTTGACAGTCTAGGACCTAGGTGGCTAATTTTGTAATTTGTAACAATTACAGCCGATAGTAGAAAGTACTGAAGAATCTAGTTTTTACTGAACACAAAAAATATGGAGAAACTTCATCGTGTTACAAATACATATATGACGAAGTATTATTGAAAAGTACTTTTCACTTAGCACGAGGATTCTTTTCTGATCCTTCATTTCAGTTGGATTAAGATCGTTTCTGGTCACTTGATCTTCATCACTGAATAAGGTGTATCAATGTAATCGGTGACTGGCACTGAATAAGTTAAATTTTTTTCACTGTTTGGCATGATCTGATCTTCCTTCCCTCCCCTTCTGGTTCAAGATGCTATATGTGGCATGAATAGAAAACTTCTTATGACTCTACATGCGTGTTTTACGGAATAAGATGAGTAGAAAGTCTTCACTTACCTGCAAGAGGACTTTACTGCCGTAGTAATGCGTTATCATTCAGCTACATCTTTTTAAAAAAATGTAAACATTAAAAAATCCATGTCCATATGATTTTTTACGCCAAATGATCTCCAGCTAATAAGATCCCAGAGTTCTGCATTATGTGTTTCTTCAACTGAGTAAGGCATTCTTTACATAAACAAAGCAATTTATTATTATTATGCACGTATTGGAATTATCATTGCGAAAACAAAAGGACATTGATCTGTAGAAAGAATTAGGGAGCAGTACAGAATTAATTAAATCATGGATATTACAATGTGACAACTGCAGCTGGAAACCCGTGAAGTTCTTTAGCTGAGCGCATATCCAAGATTTCCATTTTTTATGATATGATAAGTGCTATTTATTTTTTATTTTTTAATCACTATATATTTCATTTCCGAATGATTTTATCCATCTTTGCGATGGACATCGGATCATTCTTGTTTAGTTTTGGTTGATTCAGGAAGAGCTCACAAAATTCCTTAAACGTTCAAAAATTACAGATGTATAGGATCATGTGTCCAATTATCATGTAATTTGTAGCCAGGACATTATCTGTAAATCTCAATTTTTTCATGTTGGTGAAATGAAATAATGTACGTATACATCGAGAAATATGTTTTTAAGGGAATCAATATGTGATATAAGGAAGTATTACGTTTCTTTTAATAGCCGGTTATTGCCATTAAAGTGAATAAATTACATTAAACCGACTAAGATTACTGAATGGTGACATAATGACATCATATGACAGCCTTACCGACGAACAGTTGCATTCATTCACTTTCTGGTGGTGTTCTTAAGAGTGAAGTAAGAAAATGCTCTCAGGCGTGAGCGTAATTTTTATTCAGAGAGTAAATACGTAAGACATAAGTCGTCGACTCCGTTTAGTTTAGGTCTCAGCAAGCAAAAAAAAAATCCCAAATGAAAGAAAGACATTGAAGGTTTCCGGTATCAGAACTCGGCACTTGAAACAGAGCAACTGTAACTGCATAGTAGCCTTCCGATAGTGAACTCTGCGCTTCGCGTACTTGAGTCTGTAAAATGTTGCAAACATTCGCTTTACTCATTTAATCTATGGGCACGTTAACAAAGCTCTCTGTTTGATAAGTGGTGGTGTTGGACGATTTCTTTCTTTCTGGTCACATGGTTTTAAGCACTGTCATATTTGTTATTATAATAGAAATTTCCAACGTTATTGGTTATAAATTCTTCTCTCTTTCATATTCACTGCAAGGTGTCCTAGGATCGGATTCCACATTGTACAGGAAAAACAAACATTTCTACGGACAAATAGTCGTAATATGATGCTTTAAGATTTAGGTGGAGCCTAAGATAAACTGGCTTAAAATAACCAACATAAATATATCCAGAGCTATGTTATTATTTAGAACTATCTGAAAGATGCCATATGTAGGTTTATATACTTGCAAAGGGGAAGTGATTAAATCGTATGGCCTGGTCTTGTAATGACAGAAAACTACTTCATATAACAGACTGCGCTGAAACATGTTCCAACATAGTCTTCGTTACGAATGGCTGCTGAGCTAACGAGATACAAGCTTGCTCATTCAAACTCTCAGTCTAATATGAAAGGCATTAATATGGAGCTAGTATACCCTTTGCTGCTATTTTCAGGTAGACGTCTTCAGCCTTCAATCTTATCGGAAAGCTATCCGCTGGAATTTGGTACATTGCTGTTATAATTTCCTTCCATTATTCCAGAGCCGTATTAGTAAGATCGATCAGTGATGTCGGATGGTTCTGCGTGGCTTACAATTAGCATTTCAGTTCATCTCACAGGTATTCTGTAGATGAATTGAAACGCCAATTGATGGGTGACGAACTCCAAGTTCAACACCCATCTCATCAAACCATTCCTTCTCAGACCTCGCTTTATGAACGGGGGGGGGCATTCTGTTGTTGAAAGGGGCCTTCGTCGAACTGTTGCCATAAAGTTTGGAAGCACAGAATTGTCTAAAATGTCATTAGAAGCTGCGATGTTATGATTCTCCGTCATTGGACCTATGTGGGAGGGGGGGGGACAACCCGAACCAGGCATAAAAAACAGCCACAGACAATGATACCTACTTCACTTCACAGTTGCCACAACACATTCGGGCAAGTAGCATTCTCCTGACATCCGCCCAATCCAGATTCATTCGACCATCGGACTGTCTATTTCCACCGTCATTGGACCTCCAGAGGTCCAATGACGACCAGCTTTATACCACTCTACCCGAAGCTTGGTGTTACCTTTGCTGATGTTAGGCTTGCATGCGGCTGTGCAGGCATAGAACGCATGTTCTTCAGCTCCCAACGAACAGATTTGTGTTAGTATTGTTTATAGAGGCATTTCTGAAATCGGTAGCGAGTGTTTCAACTGAGCACAGACGAATTTTTCTCGCTGCACCCTTCAGGACTCGGTGATCCCACTCTTCAATTTTATTTGGTCTCTCAGGTCGTGATTGTGCTTCTGTTGCTCCAAGGCGTTTCCACTTCACAGTACATAATATCATTTACAGTTGATCGGGAGTGTCGCAGCAAGGCAGAAATTTCCCGAAGTGAGTTGTTTCAAACGTGACATCCTACGATGATGCTACGTCGAAAGGCGCTGAGCTCTTCAATACGAACCATTTTGGTATCGTAATTCCTCCTAGGTGTTTCCACTGTATGAGTCACAGTCATGATGTATATGGCCATATCTACTACTACGAAGATGTGTTCAGATATGTTTGATTAGATAGTACATATAGACTGACTTGGAAGGTAATGAAGAAGAAGGCTGTTATTGAAATAGATTGCTGTATCCAGAATTTCATTTTATCTACGATGGTAAAACTGCTGGCTGGAAACAAAAGGTGATCTGGAAGTCAGGTTATCTCAAGGAGAAAGAGAGATTGACATTATCGAATCTCAACATTTTAATAGATAAATGTTAATAAATCTCCACTAATCGTTTTATATACTGGTTTTATATTGTCAGATCAATTTTCTCCTAGACCGCCGTTCCAAATTTTGACAAAAACTTTGCAGTTTCTGTTCTGGGAATTTTCTCTGTAATTGTCGGCTCTTTATGTTCTTCAGTGATACATTACTTCCTGGTATCTTTCTTATCAGCCAGAGAGTTATTCTAAATTTATAGAAGAAGTCAATCTTCTTTACGAAAGAAAATAAATGTAATAGTTCCGTCTTTGGCAGTGTAATATCAACCGTGTTCAACACATATGAAGAATTCTGTTTTTCTTTCCTGCACAGAGATAATTTCTTTTATTTACGAATTAAAATTTTTTCATCTTCTGTGTGCAAACATTAGCACCTTATTTCCATCTGAATGAAAATTTTAGTACAATTGCTAAGTATCATTCATTTACGTTTGCATAGTCTCATTCCGTACCATTTGCAGTTTCGAAACCAAATCCGTCAGAAGAGTGGGATGATCAACCTTATTTTCATAGTCTGCTGTATCTATTAATGGCATGCATTCTCTGGCCATTTCACCGAAGGAGAAAATTCCTGCCAATTTAATATGGCACAGACCAAACTCACCTTCAACCTAGATGACATTCATACTTATATTTACAACAAAAGACACGTCTCTGTATCTCAGACAATATTGATGACTCAGTTTGGTTGTAAAACCCTGGATTTGAATTTGGTCTAAGATGCGAAAACTTTGGCTTTTTCTACTGATTGTGAATTAGCTAGTCTCATGCGGATCTGCTAGGATTTTCCCTCTCTGAGACCTCTGTTTTTTTAATTCTGCAGAACAGAAAAACTGGCCATAAGAAGCATATAACTTAACAGACAAAATATACTGGCCTTATGACCTTAGTTGCTTCGGCCAAAATTAAAAATGATTAAACCAGAGTATTGTCAGTACACTGAGCTACGGGGACAACTTAAAATGTTCAAGACAATCAAATAAAATCAGAAGCCGATTACAAAACATTCATCTTATAATAATCTGTATTTTATTTCTTCTCCGTTTTGTTAATGTTCATGAGAAACCCATGGTAGCATTCGTTTTGTTGAGTTATTAAAAATGACTTTTAATCTAAAGTATCCAATTAAAAAATGGTTAATTTAGATTTCTTTCCCCCGGATATCTTATATTCAGTAATCATTTATACTTTTATTCAGAACATATCTGTCGTTTGAATATCTGTTCTTTAAAGTTTACAGAACTGTTAACCATTTCCTTTGCTGTGGCAAATCTGTTATATGGGCTGGGATTTGCTTTCTACCAAGCAACATCTGAACGCTCCGCATCGACTGCCTTCCAATTTTTCATTCCCTCTTCTTCACCTCACGTGATATTTTGACATGCGCTCAAACCTCTCCGAGATCTTTTTGCCGACGTTGCACAGCATTGGCCCTTTTGTTAGTGCGTAGGAACTGCAGTACGCTAACCCACCCCATCTGTCAAAACGCTCCCCGAGAGAACGCAAGGTTTGAACTTTTCTCTATTCTTTTCATGCATCTCTTCACGCACCTTCCATAAAGACAAGATACGGAGATTTTCCTTCACTGAACAGCGTCGGCTGCTCTTCCATTCCTACGCGTGTTACTAGCAAACAAACATACTCCGACTTCGTATTGAATATTTCAACAGGCTGCCTGCAGTCACTCCGTTATTGGAATGTCGGACTATTTTCAATACTTCCGACAACCGATTTGTTACGTGAATGTACAACATATCGCATAGTTTCGTCGTAGATGCAGCGGAGAGCCAGAGGGGGGGGCCTTCGTGGATAGGATTTAAATGAATTAAAGACTTTTTTTTTGCTATTGGATGCCCAACAGACTCTAGTCTAAGCATCCAACTGCCCGAAAACTATGGAGTATATGGAATTACACAAGCATAGTTAATCTTCAAACCAACGGTATTTCTAATTCCCTGATTTGGAAACGGTGCTTAGGCGTCGCTTCAACCGAGATTAGTACAGAGATGGGATAGAACAAATTTCCAATTCACTGCTAATAGTCATGTACAGGATTGTCTACTGGTACGGTTCATTGATATCGCTGGTCGCCAAACGTATTTCCATTGCGATAGGATTTGTAAAACGATGTCTGATGGTGTCTGTTCTTGGCATTTATTTAAAATTTCCTTGCTCTGCGTGATATCAGAATGAAGTGCATTTGAGTTAAAGAGTTTTTAAATACTTTTTATAGATTTTTATTTTTATTTTATGTCGATTCCACTCACGAATATTGAAAACAATAGCACATGTGTACCTTGGATGATAGGTTAAGGATTACATTATTCGGAATCCCTGCTCTGAGATCAAAATCCGATTTTTTCATCCCGTCTTTAGATTCCAGCACCCATGCTATAATGGCATTCTAGCCCCTTGCCTATAAGTTGGAAAGAAGAGACACTACCCACTCAATAATCAGATCGGCAATAGATGTAGGAAGATGTTATTCGAAGGCTTTCCTTTTTTCTGGCTTGGTTGTCCGAGTGGATTGTGTTTGTTCTCCGGACTGTGAGTTGGAATCCTACTATTTGTGAATATCCTTGGATAGATTCCTACAATGCACACTAATTCCCCCTTCGGATTTTGTCTTTCTGCCCAAAACGTTACAAAAAGATAAGAGATTTGTAGTTGGAGGCTGTGCTTGAATGAACATTATTTAATTATTTTCTCTCAGCTACCATCATGGCATTGTATCAGTGGAAAATAAATGGAAAAGCTTTCTTCTTATTTTGCCAGCACACCTAGACAACGTAACAGCTTTATAAAAATACGAGGATGTAAAGATGGTATATCCACTGAATCTTCCCGATATTATCCCCCAAAAAACTCAACTTCGTGGATCAGTAGTGAACTGGGAAAAATTATCAGAACGCTTTCTAAAATTTAACTCACCCCTTTCCAGAGAAATTTAACTTGCTCCTTTCCAGAGAAAAGTGTTTAAATATTAGATATCAATCTCTGATAGATCTTTCTCTCTCTCTTTCTCAAAAAATGTGCTAATCAAAATCTTTCTTGTTTCATTGTGTAGCATGAAGTGCTATTTGTTAACTAACTTTCTTTTTTTTTTCTTTTTTTTTTGGTCACATTGCCGACTCCACTTGACTCCGTATGGTCACTTCCGTACATAATATGATTTTGGGAGTGAAGTATTTGCTAGAAGTAGTCATAGGTGACAACTCTCTTTCCACACAAAATCAGTAGGACAATCACAAATATTTATGGCCATGGTGGGATCCGAATCCACAGTCTATTAGTTGGAGATCAAATACCCTGTCCATTCGACCAACTAGCCAGACACAGACCGAATGAGTTATGAGATGCCTTATGCCCGTAAAATTCAATACACTACACCTGAAGTTTCGTATGTTCCATTGGGCTTTTATTTTATTTTCCTTTTTTTTTTTTTCATTTTGGATATCGAGATGCGTTCAAAAGCGCAGTGTGTTGGGGATAAACGCACATTGGACGTTAGCTCGTACGTTGGAGCAATATTAGTCGTAAACGCCGATCGACAACAGTTAAAACATGCTATCTCTTATCTCGCTATGGTAATTTCGAACTTCTGTAACTAGAAGCGCTCGAGTCAACACAAACACACAAAATACGCCCATTTGAATTAGCAAAGATGAGTCAGCAGAATTTTTTTTGTATAGTTATTTTTACTAATTAATAAAATAATTAATGTAATTCTGTTGAACCACAACAGAATTCACACAACACAACAGGTCTAAACCACCACTAGTATTTTCACAGACAAACACATCCATGCCCACCGCGGGATTCAAACCCCCAGCCTTTTGGCTGGAGAGCGGATACGCTAACCACTCGGCCAACCAGGCCGGCAAAATTAGACAAAATTGTATATTCTTTGAGCTGGGCTAGAGATTTACCCTTTCACCTTTTCTCTTCTTATGTCTGTAGTTCTTTGTGTTATGTCTTTTCCATCTGTCATGACAAAATTATAATTATAATTTTGTCATGACAGATGATACGCTGAAATGATTTACCAGAGATACTAATCAATGTCAATGAATTCTACCTAGCCAGTGCTGAATTATTAATATCAGTTGGAATTGTTTTTTTAAAATAAGTAACCCTGTTAAATTCGGACTTGATCTTCATGGACATGTTCATGTGTTTTTTGTAAATCGAAATTTTTTGTTAAAATTCTAAATATAAGATGTGAATAAAAACCCGTCCAGCCAGAATTCAACAATTCTAACGTACAGAAGGACAAAACGAAGGCAAATAACACATTTTGCGAAACGCAACTTGAAAATGAGTATAATAAAACGCACTTTTATCCTCAGTCCTTTCACCCCCCCTCCTTAATTATATTTCTGTATAAATCTTCGTGTACATGCGATATATTCTTTGAGTTGGGCTAGAGATTTACCCTTTCACCTTTTCTCTTCTTATGTCTGTAGTTCTTTGTGTTATGTCTTTTCCAATACGAACAAAACATAACGTTGTTTCCTTGATGGCAGCAGATTCCAAGTTTAATCATCTTACTGCGCTTGTTCCCCGTCTGCTAACACAGACCATCACCAACGTAAAGAATCCACGAGCCAAGAGACTGTAAGCAGAGAACTGTTCTCTTACGTTTCTATAGCAACAGTAGCAAATAATTCCATCAAGCTTCCAACATGTGTTGGAGATCTAACTTTCTGCACGCACTTCACGTGGTGTATGCATGTATGTGTGCGCGCACACGTACGTATGTACATATGGTGAAGGTATTCTGTCGTTAGTGTTCTATCTTGAAAGAAAGTTTTTTTTTGGATAGCAAGTGATCTCGTTGATGGTAAGGTAAGCTAAGGAAAATGCTGTTTCCTTCGCTTTCTTCATTGTCATCAGTGTGTGGCGTGTTGATTATGATTACGTGGTGAGCCTTGAGATGTCCGTAAAGAAGTTCTGATCTATGCATTTTGAAAAATGAATAAATAAAAAATATTGACGTGATTTTATGAGATAATTTCGTGTTAACGCTAAAAGGGTTTATATATTAGCACTTAAAGGTATTCTCTGGTAGTTTACTCCTCTGTTTTGCAAATGCAAGACTATCCATGAAGTTAGCACTTACTGTTATATTATTGCATTTATATTTTCCCTCCTTGAGATTCGCGCTGAAATTCTGTTAGTTATATCAGTTAATTGTCTTCGAAATTTATTATTCACGCTAATAATGGTGCTGAATATTATTTGACTGAGGAACTACTAATAGCACCGCAGGGAAAACGACCCTCCTCGAAGTTCGTCTTCAACCAGAACTATGTCAAACTTGTCCCACGGCTCTCCATTCATGTGTTTCAAACCACAACCCTCTTTAAATCGATTTTTCCACTACTGCTGCTTCCAGCTAAGGCTTTCCTTATTCTTCTGATCGCATCAATCACTTGCTAATCCAATGTGTACCATCCCACTGACTCGACAGTTTAATTTCCCAGTTTATTTTGTGCTTATAACACAGAAACAAAAATGCTCATAACACAGAAACAAAAATGCTCGTAAGCAGAATGCACTGACACTATTTAATGTAGATTTATTCATTCTAAACAGAAATAAATTCTCAATTATAATTATTATATTTCAGATGTTAAATGTCTGTATTAAAAGTATATCGTTAAATCGGATTGTGACGTATAATAATGTCACCGCCCTGAAATTAAAAACAAAATCCTTTTGTTCTAGCTTGTAAAACTTTCAAGAATAATTCATTTTAACTAAATTTATGTATAATCTACACCAAGAAATCCACCGAATTGTAGATTACAGATTTCTACTGTTCCCCCCGCCCGGTTATTTGCAATTGAAGTATGTCGTTTTTGAATAAGTTGATCGTATTTTCATAGGCTTCACTTTTGTAATACTTCGCTTAAAGTTGAATATTATCTCTGACTTATGTTTAAGTAACAAGACTATTTTTCCATCATCTGTTTGAGTTTTTATTATTAAAAGAACCGTTTAAATGTGTAAATACACCTTCATTTGTTGCACATCACTTGATATAGTTTGCTGCTTATTTGTTTTAACCATGCAAACGCTGTTAATACACAAGTCGCCCCAGTTTCATGCCCCCCCACAGATTCCTTTAATATCTTTTTCCGCTCTGCTGCTCTTCATTTTCTTTCTCGCACACATCCACTTCATGTTTACTAAGATTTATTGTTATAAGAAAGGCTTTCTAAGGAGCGGTAGGTTTTTTGCACTCACCTGAGCGTTAATCTCGATCTTTAGTCATCTGGTTTTAATTTAACTTGCATAAATCATGAAATTTTCGTTTTGTTCGTTCTTTGAGCTCTTTTTTTTTGATGACGTCTTTTAAATCTCTGTAGCATAAATTTCAAAGGAGGCTTTTGTTTAAGTAATATTGCTGGAAGTTTGCACGACGTAAATGAAAAAAAAATAGTGTTTTAATCCTTCCCATCCAGGATCAAAATTAGAAAAATAAAATTCTTTAATCGTGTAGAGAAATTTTTACATTGTTTCCCACAAAATAAAAAGTCTTTTAAACGCTTTCTGAGTACCCTCTCAATATTTTTCCAGCTTCAATATGGGTCGAATACTCAGAGTGAGTTCTGGTAGACCAATGAAAAATAGACGAGACATGTTGAACTTACTAACGTCTCTTGACCTCATTTGCATAGTCGCTATTGAACTTTAATGCGGTCCTAACCTGCACTACTATCGGACCGACCCAAGCTAACACTAAATAATCGGGGAGAAGAGGAGTGCTGGGGTGGAGAATTGGTTGGCTTTGTATTGTCACTCTTCACCCATATTGAATAAATGACCTCTGTGTGTCCTCCTGTCCATCGCGTATCGAAAGAGGGTCAGGATGACCGTCATCAATTCTTCCGTTCCGATGAACATGAATCAATAGTCCATCCGCTCCGTATCATTCGGAGAGTCTTGATCATTAGGGCTCAAGAAAGAGGTCTATCATAGTTCCTGAGATATTGATTGGGACTTGTTTACTAGTGAACCTATGCCACCAGCCCTCTGCTACAGTGGTCGCTGACGTCATTCTGACGTAATACTCCTTTACAGAGAAACTAGGGAATCGGAATGAGGGGAAACTAGAGATTATTGGAGATATTCTATAAATAGACTTAGAGCTGTTTGTTGTCTTTCGTCATAGTGAGCAGTATCGTACACAAATATAAATAGTGTTAGCAAAAAGTGCTTTATTCTCACCACAAAGAGCAGTTATCAGGAAATATGGGCGAACAGATTCCTTTCATGCTGTGCGGGTTTAAGATAACTCTGAGTCACTGGGACCAGAACATCATAGTCTTTTGTTGTTCTCGCCTTGAATATGAATATCAACTAACTTTTCTTTTGTTTGTTGTCATATATAAATATTTTATTTTTATGTCATTTGTTGAAAGACATATCTTTATATCTCAAACACTAATTTTTCTGGAATTATTTTTGTTTCACCAATTTCTACTTAGGTCTATAATTTTCTCTTTCCTAGTTCACTGCCATTGAAATTCGTCTAATACTTCTCTCACATGAAGCTATAGTTATTTTTAAGCACCTTTTATGTCAGTCCCACGTGGACTGATGGTTAGATAAGAAGTAAGTTCTCCCTAAAACTGGGTAATTGTTACACACAATAACAATTACCCCAGATTACAGGGATTTTCTACCCAGATAATTCAAGTTATCTGAGAATAACATACAATTAAGGTATTCGCAATATTGGAGTGTATAATTAACCTGAGTGCAGAGAACTAGTTAGGTAACTTAAGGAATTTGGAAACTTAGACCTAGGGGATTACTTAAGATAGAATCTGAATTTAGGGACTGAGAAATATGAGAGGATCTGGAGACCATAAATATCTCGAACCAGCTAAATGGAACGTGCCTAGCAACGAATCTGGAACTGCGGAAATACCCGAAGTCAGTTTAATTATGATTAGTACCGTCTATGACTTATCCAACTATCGATTCATAATTAAGAACCACTACAATTATCAACTGCTAAATGTGCACCGTTTTACATATTGGTTGGTTAAAATTACGGAAAACCAACTAAGGCTATGAGACCTGTATATTATGTCTGTAAATTGCGCGTATTCTTCTGGCCGATTTTCCCCGGAACTCGGAGCTAAAAAAAAAACAAAAAAAAAAACGGTTTCCAGGCCGATGCTATTTATTAACATTACTTTTAAAACTGTTTTTATTATTCATTTTCACCCAGAACAATTTTGCTTCACTCATGTTGCGAGTTCTGCAAATAAAAAAATAAGAAATAGGATTCTTCATTCTAAACGACTTTATGAAACCCATAGATAGCGAACTATACGAAGTGATCATTTATAATTTATTGCTTAAGAGTAAGTTCGAATTCTGGGAATATATAAGATCACTTTAACTGAAATTGAGTTGTATATACGGACCTCTGCGTTAAGCATTTCAGTTCTCAAATGGAGAAAAAAAATAACTTCTTCGGTGATGACATTTAATATTTCAGAGGAAACAATTTTGAGGAGTTTTGATTTTTGTTATATTCCAATAATAATGAACATTTTTCTGAAGACCAGAATAGCTTTTTTTCCCCTCAGGTATTGACTCTAGTGACTTCGCTCTGCGAGTGACGTACCACGTAATTACTAACGTTTTTAGTTAGAATTAATGCAGAAGCAACTAAGACTATAAAGTTAGATAAACTTTGGATGCCAGCAATTTTCATCTCTATCGTTTTTCATTATATCAGAGAATACGGCAAGTCTCTTTTTGAGTCCCTCATCCTACCTAGCACCACCTTTTCGTAGCGAGTCTGTTCTAAACGAAACTTGAACAGTAACCAAAATGCCATCAAGAAATCGCTGACAATTTAGTTTTTACTAGATTCGTCAGCGATTTGTAAAAACTAGGTAAAAACCTTTATTTGTTCATTCGCGTGGTCGTATTTCATATTCTATGAATTGATTAATTCACATCACCATTGATTAATGCTATAGTGCCAAATGAACAAGCAGGATTCAGAGACTCTCTCCACAGCTGCTGCGATCAAGTACTTGCCCTTACTGCACATATAGAAGCTGGTTTTCAAAAAGGCCTTAAAACCTCAGTAGCATTCATAGATCTGTTCGCTGCATACAACACAGTTTGGGTGAATGGACTCATACTGAAATTTGCAACTGTCGTACAAGACCCAAAGATGATTAACATCCTAAAGCGCTTGACATCAAAGCGCAAATTCAAGGTGCAACTGAATGATAAAAATAGTCCCTTTAAAGTACTAAAAAATGGACTAACACAGGTCTCTGTGCTTGCTCCGCTCCTCTTCAATTTATACATTAGTGACATGCCACAAACCTCATCCCGAAAGTTCACATACGCAGACGATCTGGCTTTGGAAACTCAGACTAAACATCTGAAAGAGGCCGAGACTGTGCTCAGTTCTGACCTTGAAGTTCTGTACAACTATTACACCAAGTGGCGTCTCTGCCCAAATCCCTCTAGAACTGAAGTCTGCACATTTCACTTAAACAATCATCAAGCTGATAAACGACTGAAAGTCTCATTCAAAAGAGAAACTCTGAAGCACAACCCCAACCCAAAATATCCATTTAATTTTAATTGAAAGACATATCTTTATATCTCAAACACTAATTTTTCTGGAATTATTTTTGTTTCACCAATTTCTACTTAGGTATATAATTTTCTCATTCCTAGTTCACTGCCATTGAAATTCGTCTAATACTTCTCTCACATGAAGTTATTTTTAAGCACCTTTTATGTCAGTCCCACGTGGACTGATGGTTAGATAAGACGTAAGTTCTCCCTAAAACTGGGTAATTGTTACATACAATAACAAAAGCTAAAAACTAGGAGTAATATCATCAGCAAGCTTGTGTGTTCGGGCTGGGGGCAGGAGCCAACACTTTAAAATCTGCTGCCCATGCCCGAGTGTACCCTTGTTCAGAATACTGTGCTCCAGTGTGGTATTCGAGTCACCATGTCAGCAAGGTCGATGTGCAACTTAACGATACCATGAGAATTATCACGGGTTGCATAAAGTCTACACCTGTTGAGTGGCTACCAACACTCTCTAACATCATACCACCAGATATAAGGAGGAAAGCTGCCGCTAACACAGAGTGGATAAAATGTATGGGAAATAACTCCTTACCCATCCATGAGGACCTAAAAATCTACCACTTATTCGCTTAAAGTCCCGCAACCCAATCTGGAAAACTCAGCAGTCAGATACATATTCTCATGAAATTGAATGGAAGAATCTCTGGCTTACTTCAACAATAAAAAAATGGACAACTCATTGCAGATCCCACAACAGAAGCCTCTGGCTTTGACCTGCCTAGACAACAATGGAGCACACTTAACCGCCTGAGGACAGGCCATGCCAGATGTGCTACCATGATGTACAAGTGGGGCTCGCATCAATCACCGACATGTGACTGTAGTACTGATCAACAGACCATCAATCATATTATCCAGGACTGCCCACTGCGGAGTTTTAAGGGCACATTGACGGACCTGTTTCAGACAATCTGAACTTAAATTTGTGATTTTTAGTATCTAGTTTTAGTATATATATATATTCATTTTTGTTCTGTTTTTATCTTTCTATTTGCACAGATCCAACCCATACGAAATGTAATATCTTGTGAAGAAGAAACATGCTTAACGAGTGACATGCAAGGAATCCAGGATGAAATATGGGGAACGAATACGCAATGTTAGGTAGTACGAATATGCAGAAGCATGTTCGTACTAATATTATATTAGCAATTTCGGGCTGTTGCTCTTCATTTCTCCATTTTTGGAATGAACATGATCAGTACCCTTTGTGTATGTATTTGGAGGGGAAGCCTTTGATAAAGCATTTCTTTTAAAGATCAATAACAGAAACAGTTTGTCACCTATAAAATCAGCGAAGACAGGATGAATTGGATCTTCTTGCAGTCCATTATATTTATTGTTGCTGTTTTACTACCGTGTGTCATAGAAACACGGTAGTAAATCTTCGATGAAATATTGAGGGTTACGGGACTAGTCAACCATATTGCTTCACTGAATACTTTCAGAAGAATTTTTCTTTTACATTCTTTACAAAATTCGGACATGCAATATCTTCTCATCATATTCAACTGGCGTTTTCTGCGCTATTCCTTGGAATGTGTTTTAATGTGTTGTATACCATGTTATGTTATTGTGGTTGATCTTTTATCCGAGTTTATTACTACGACTTCAAAAATCCTATCTTCCTTCAGATTCAAATTGTATTTCGCCCATGTTTTCATCACTTTTTTTCTGTTTTTCTTTTTAAATCGGAAGATATATTTTTATCATTATAAAGTGGACCGAAATGTGGTTGGCTAGTTTTGCGCTTTATATATTTTGATTACATTAGATTGTTACTTTGCTGCATCATCGTTTTCTATTACTATAATGTTCGTATGAATTTATTTTTAAACAAAATTTAAGAGTTGGATTAACACTTTCATTGCCAAGCTGAAAATTGGAATTTCGTGTGGCGGCCAAATTTTTTTAATTTTTTTATTTAGTTAACGACGTCCACGTGATAACGCGTGATCGGCCGTTTGGTGAGAACTCGTGTCGCGCGATATCGCGTGTTTTGCAATGAACATGTTAATCAATATACTTCACGTGATAATTATTAAGCGTATCGTATGAAAATAAATAAGGTAAAATGAATGAAACAAATCAATGGATGTCACAAAATTTTCGCTGGCAACATATTCTGGGAAAAGACAATCTAAGTGGAACAATCTTTTGAAAGAGGCTTGTTCCACTTGGAGCTATTATTACGTCTTGACATCATAGATATGAGGTAAGATTATAATTGCAGATAAGATATTATTGTCACCTCAGTCACCGGACGGGGGAATAGATTCGTGTTCTTTAGCTCACTGGCTGTAGTTTGGAATCCCACTGGACATGGATGTTTGTGGATGTCTTTGTGTGGTGATAAATTTTATTTGCCAGGTTTAGAATCTTTTGTTGATAGAATTCACATACAAAAAGGAAAAACCTCATGAAAATATCACTTCTTTTGAAGGATCTCGTTTCATAAAATAGGTAAGGCAATTTTAAAATTATTTTGCATGTATTTCACTTTACTTTACTTAAAGATTACCTTGTCTGCAATTATATTCATATGAACATATCGAATGGGTCTTCTTTTATTTGTTTTTATTTGTGTTCTGTAGTACTGAGTGAAATTTTCTTACAAAGTTGTTTAAAATTCTTGTGTAAGAAATTCAGATCTTTTGTGAAACCAAAGAGTCAATTACGTTTCAAATCTTTTTTATTCTGCATTAAGTGAATCGATGTCAGCATAATATGATTTTTATATTGAATTCTCGACTTCAGCTTCCCTGTACATTCTCTTCCTCTTCCTGCCAATAATCCTCATATTTCGTATTCTGTACATTATTTTTATTTGAATAAAAATCCTGGATGATTCCGTAGACTAATTTACGCAGACTTACCGCCATGATCAAATAAGAAATTTGCCTTTCAACGATCCGCCTTCCCTATTTCTTATTTACTTAAGTGTCATCTAGCTAGTAGCGCGACTATGACGCACGCATATATTTGCAGTGAAATGTCGTTCGGCTAGTTATAATTAAACATAAGCTACCCACCAGTTTCTCCACATTCCCAGTGTTTTGATGTGCCTAATAAGAGCAGCGGTCTTAGGTGAGGACTGGAAACTAATTAATTTCTAATTAACTGTGTTTCGTAAGTAATCCTGTCTATCCGTACTTGTATTCGTCGCTAGTTGCAGTATTTTGTTCCACTGTTTATTAATGATTATTACTTTTATGGAACTCTTTCGTGTCTCCTTACAGTGAAGTGTTTGCTCTAAATCACCAATATATATTTGGGAGAGAGAGAGAGAGAGAGAGAGAGAGGGAGAGAGAGAGAGCGGAACACTGAACTGTTCACTTGTATAGCAGTGATTCCTTGAATGATTTGTTTTGAAGTCTGCAATCAAGCATCAGAAGACCTTTGATCATCTTTGACGAAATGGGAATAATCATCCATTTGTTACGAAATCATGGTTTTCTTCTTCTTCTTTTTTTTTTGTGTGTGTGTGTGTGGAGCACTTTCTTGTCACTTAATTGGTTAAAAAAAATAGGCAGATTTGCCGATGATTTCTAATTAATGAATTTACAAACAAACAAACACACAATTTTTCACCCACAACTTTCGTTTCATGACTAAATGGTTAGAATCGTCTTATGACACTCCTCATTGTTCAACAGATATTCTACGTCTTAATCATTCTTTGCTTTTTCCGATATTTATTTTCTAATATGTTCATTTCTACAGTTTTCTAAAAAATCATTATTTTCAATAATGCCTCATAGTAAGTTCTCTTATTTTCATCGTGTTTGCAAATTATTAGATTTTTAAGATGCCTGAGGTGCTTCCTTCCAACTATAACTTGTTCACCAGTGAGAAAAAAAAGTTACTTTTCATTATTCTGTTTTATAGTTGTCCACGTTTTATATGTTTACCAATAAAAAGTGTGTTGTGTGTTTATTTCAAAAATATAAATCGAAAATTAAATAATTCATAAAATATATCTTCAATGACCTGTTACATTTCTACTAATTTATTTCCTTCCACTTCTGCGTGTATAATATTCCTGGCGATTTTTTTTTTAAAAGATATTGTTAAATCTTTATCAGTAGCTTAAAAACATCTTGCCGGAATAACGATAGAGCCACTTCGTTCGAAAAGAATATACAATTAAAAGGTAAGCAATGCAATGCGGTATGCTATTGAAATACGCCCTGATATTTGCCCTGATGTTGAACCTGAGTTCCGCCGAGAATTCGAGTGCTTATAATGAAATGGTTTGAGTAGTTGTTAGCAGCAAGATGCAAATCTCCGAACTTCTAAATATATTTCATTTCTATTTTTGTCCTCTCTAGAAAAGTGTCTGATTTTTGGTTCAATTTTACTATGCGTTATCATTTTCTTAGATATTGCACAGTACCCGTAGCTCTTTTTTCCATTTTCCATGGAACGACACCAAATAGTCCCTGTGCTATACTGCGCTTCTCACTTCAACCATCTCTAAATAAATAAAGTTGACATGCATAAGGGTAGACGGCTAACGTCTTCATACCATCACTGGGTCGGATCAATGGAATGTTCAACCCGTTTGCGCTAGAGAGAGCGAGCGAGCGAGAGATAAGACACTTCGTGTTAAGAGTATACAGCCTGCAGACATTGTGACAGTGCCGTTAGCAGTACTTCTATTCCTCTAATAGTATTTTCATCTAGTACTTACTTTTAAATCGCATGCCAGGGTTGTATTAATATTGGCAGAAAGGTTTTAACAAAAAATATGAACAATGCGCGATGCCATGCTTAAATGTATCACTTCTTCGGTTTTCTCTTATATTTATAGCCCAGGAATCATTTATTATGCAGTATAAAACTTAAGTGTGGAACCGAATCATGATTTTAAGTTTTAGCTTACAAGCACGTGAAGTAAGCAATTTAGAAAATAAGTGTTTTGTTTTATGAAAGAAGAAGCACCCCGGATTGTGTGCCGTATCAAGGAATGTATTAAATTTAGTGGACAACAAATTGGAATAAAGAAAGACAAAATCAAGATAGCTGTCTCTAAAATGCTGTACATAGTTGCCAAAGAAGAGTATAGTTGAATATTATGGGAAGAATATTTTTAATACAAGTAATGAAGCACCAAACCAGATTATTTCTGATTGACAATTAAATGATCGTCGATTATAGAAAACACTCGCTGCCAGCTAATTGTATTATTGATAACAAAGTACCGTTACCTCAAAACCGTACATAACGCTTTCCAGACGCGTGCCAGATGCCCAGTAAGTCATCAACGCTGCTACACTTGAATAAACAAGTGATTGGTCCATTTGGTGCATGCGGTAAATTGCTAACAGAAAGGTGATCGATCACAACACCGCTAAGCTTAATTTCGCCCATGAGGAATGGGACAAAGAAGCCAATCACTTAGGAATACCTTGTCTTGAATGTAGTAACTTAGCCAGTAGCACACCGCATTACCGTCGTGAATTCTCCGAGAGTAGTCACCAGAAGTATCTTTGAAGTGGTTTGTAGTCCAGCTCTGACCTCGTCCAGAAGCTTCTACACATGACTAATGAATTTCTGCTCATCGAGCAATTAACGCACATCTTGAATACTGACTGTCTTATCAAATACCTTTCGAAACCTGGGAGTTTATTGCAATGAATTCCGAGATAATTCATACCACCTTTCGCTTAGTTATTCCACGCTGCACTTCGAAATCTTCAGATACTCATCTTCACTGACTTTCTTAGAATTTATGACTATGAAAAATAATTAAAACTTTTTCACTGCTGCTGAAATATTCAAAGGAACAACTGTCCTTTCTTATGTGTTCACTTATCAATATTACAAATCGTTCAATTCGTATTATTGTTTAAATCCTCATGTTTCTGACTGTTTGCTTATTACTGTAATTGGGATAAATTAGTTGAGAGAGTTATGAAATATTCTTGCATTGCTTGCTGGCACTTTCGTAACGCATTCGCAAGCGATTCGTTTGTTGGAAAAAACCTTCTTTCGAATTCTACCGACGACACAAAGGAACATTTAGACCTCTTTAAGTAAAACATCAGTCTTTGAGATAGTAGGATTTTTTTCTCTCTGGGAATTATCCCCTTCTTTCCACAACTAATAAACCTCATATAATATACTCGTCTTGGAGTTAGTTCATTTTGGGTAGTCTAAACCATTGCTTCCCAAACTTATGGATGTAAAGGCCCCCTTTGGAAAAATTAAAATATTTCACGGCCCCCATCGAAAAACAAATCGTAATACGACATGTATTATTATAATATTTATTGTATTTATATTCAATACAATTTATATTCAATACAATTTATATTCAAGATTTTGCGTTTGTAAGCTTTTTTTTATACCTTTGAAATGAAACTTATATGAATAAGTATTTATTTACTGATATTCATTAAGCGCCGAAATACGCAGGAAGCAAAATTTGTGAACAAACACCAATGCGTGATTTTTTCCATTAAAATATTAAAAAAACAAATAATAAATAATAAAAATTAAATACGTTTCTTTTAAGATAAAAAAAATCTGCTTAGTCTTAAAAAATTTTAAATTTGTTTTCATTAGTTCACTGCCCCCCTCCATAAAACTTACTGCCCCCAAGGGGACCGCGGCCTTCAATTTGGGAAGCGCTTCTCTAAATAACCAAGCAACCTGCCAACCATCCAGCACTGATCAGTTTCCTAAGTTGAGAAACTAGTTGAGAAAAATTATGTTTCGCAAGTATTGCCTTATTACTTGGGCTTAGATATAATAGCACCAAAGGACGTTACTCCTGCTCTGAATTTTTCAGTCGACAGGGTAAAAAACTGCACTTTCCAAAGTGTGTATTCTTTTGCATTTCAGTCTACAGTCACACTACACAAACCATTGCTACACTGTACCTTAGTATATAACATTTCTGGGCTATTATTCATGGGACCACACAGTACCATTGGAAAGAAATGAGATTAACGTCCTTCGAAAATTATTTCTGAGCAGTAAACTCAAACGTTTTTTGTTCAGGTTCTTTAATAAAAACATACTTCTAGTCCAAAAAATTCACATTTCCACATAAAATTTAACTACTAAAACGTGTGTAAAGCAGCGTTTCTTTATCTGGCGTTTTTTTTGTGGAACAAGGGTTTGCATCATTTTCTGATTGTTTCTGGTTTAATCTTTCTTTTTGTTTATGTGCTCCTAAAGATATGGAGCGCGCACACACACACACACACCATACACGTAAAATGCGTTGAAAATATTCGTTTTTCTAGTATTAAAGTTTCTCAACGAATTCTTCATTGAACTTAGGAGATTCACTATTTATATTGATTATATGGCATACCCATTCAGGCGACTATTTTTTCCCTAACCATCATCCCACAAAAATGCATAGTGAAAAAAATCCATGAACTATCGAGTTAATAGAACCAGTCAGCTAGATATTTTAAAATAACTCATCGCTCCACTAAATGCAAATTACAATGTGATTCTATTAATCTGTTTTAACTTTATTTATTCTAATTAATTAAGAGTTAATTCTAATTAACTCCGGTAATTCGGAGTATTATGAGCCTTTGTAATGGCAGTTTAAATTCAAAATAATAGCATAAAACATAACAGGAAATATAAATACATCTGCACTCTAAAGAGGAGAGTTGTTCGCTTTGCGTTTTAGTTCCTTGTAACAATTTTGCTCTTTTTGGTTATAATTGTGTCGACAAGAAGTTAACTTGTCATCTGTTTGCTTTGATTGATTATTCATTTCCCGATGTTCAATAAATTAGATGTTGAATGATTTTTTTTTCTGTTTGGCAGCCTGTTGTCATGTAGAAACTATCTTCATTTTATTTCTTAAATGCCATTGCATTTTTGCAAACGGCAAATCATTTGAAAATAAATTTTAGCCTCAAAAGAAAATGTAGGTGTCACTCGAAGGACATTTCCACGAATAGAAATCATTATTGCAAAAGAGAGATCTCAGTGACACATCGCGTCACACCATCCGGTCCTTCACACCTCACTGAAATCCAGTACAAGGGTTTTACAGATGATGGGAGCCTCCGAAAGTGACAAACATGTCAGCTGCCATATCGGATAGGGATCTTCGTTTCCTTTCTTTGTAAAACAAAGTGTCAGCTTATGTCTGTAGTAGGCAATCTTTAACAACTGGTCTGGAAACTTCTTCAGTACGCTGTCTGTATTTTATAAATTGATGGAAGTGCCACACATCGCTAAGAAATAAAAAAAAAAAAGCTTTAGTTAGCCTCTTTTGCACCTTTACCAGTTTTCGACAAAGCATCACGCTTTTATAAATCTGATTTATTATTATTTTTTGAGTTAAGCATACACGTCAATTTTTTTATAAAGTATATTCTTATAAACTGACGTAGTTTCATAGTATTAATAGTACACATATCTTATTACGTAATTGATAGTTTCTGTTTTATACTCATGCGGAAAAGATTATCAATTAGTACAGTGAAGTTTTTATGCTGATATTTTTCTAACAAATGGTAAACCATTTGTTAGAAAAATGGTGAGCCTTGTTATATATGGGAATACTGTTTTTTTGGAATAGTTTTAACGATTATTTAATAAAATATTAAAATCATATTCACTTAATATGAATATTCGCGTATATATGAATAATTATATGACTGTCGATGATTTCGAATGTATACTATTTTCCATATTTGCTTTTCTCTTCTTCAATGTTCTTGGTTTTCTCACAGCTTTATTATTAGTATTTTTTTCCCTGTTAGCTTTGCACCAATCTGTTAAAAACATATATTTGCTTTCGTCTTCGAAACCATCTTTTTTTTTTTTTTTCTTTCTAGGTTATGGGCGGAGGTATTTCACGTGAGTGCCAGCAGCGGCGCTGTCAAGTGGCAGCAGGTATCAGAGGATCTGGTACCCGTCAATATCACGTGCATTCAAGACACCCCCGAATGTGTCTTCCACATCACTGCCTACAACTCTCAAGTGGAGAAGATATTGGATGTGCGGCTAGTACAACCTGGTAAGTTGCACAATGTTTGTTTTAATTAACTCCACGTGAATTGCTGTCGAGACCTACTGCTTGTATTTTCGAGTTTCCCACCGGTGGTCACATTCCTGGAACGAATTTTGCAAGAGAGAGAGAGAGAGAGAGAGATAGGGCGAGTTTTTCAAGATTTAATAATGACTGGAACTCTTCAAGTAACAATGTGAAATATTGATATCCTCCTCATTAAAAGCGACATGATTTGCAATGCTTGATACAATGAGATTATTGATCGCTATTCCAACTCTCTTGTGTTTGCCACAAATATTTTCGTCTGTCGAAACAACCTGCTTTCTAGTTTTCTGAACCTTCAAGTCATCCACGATATTAGTGTAGATTTTACAATCTCTTGTGTTTTGGGTTTACCACAAACATCTACCCATTTTTATCCCTTCATGCCATAAATAATCTAGGTCTAGTTGAATGTTTTTAATAAATATACACCCAATTACTAAATTTATTCCAAAATTCTGGTGCCTGTTTTCATTGCATGTTTGTCACGTTTTGACTCAATTTCTAATATTTTGTCTGCTGTATTTTGTAGCATATGAAATAATGGGCTGTTCATTGGGTTTATATCAGTGAACTCTCTCATTTGACCAGAATTATTGTTAATAAAGATGACTATTTAGACAGCTGCTGCTTAGTGCTTGCTTATTAATCCTAAAATGCCTTCTGGCGTTTCAATCCCATCAAGCCAGGTCATATCGGTTGTATTAGCTTATCCACGAAAATCCTGTCTACAGCAATCAATCAGAAAAAAAATTCTTTTCCCGCTCTCGTCTATCCGGTTTAGCTGGCAGTTTAAGATCTATCGATCATCACCAACGATATCTGAGGACAAGGATAGGCTTCAGAAAAACGTGAGGTATTGCTGTGGATACGAATGAAATAGACGGAAAGGAGATTGGGGATTATTAATGGTGGGAGGGGATCAGATAACTGGGGGAAGTTCCAATAAGTACAGAGAGGAATAGGAGGCGTTAATGGTGTTGTCTCGATGTCGTAAATGACGCAGCTCAAGTTAAACAAAGCTTCATATATCGGTGACGTCAGAGATAGAGGTAAGACAACACCAACCTGACACGGGGATGGCACTGAACAAATCTAGCATGCGAAGATTAACAAAACGAGAGGCACACCGAGAGTGTAGCATGCCAAGAGAGAGAAAGCGGAGACGACATGTATTTGTAAGCTATTTCTATACTAGAATATATCCATTATCTATGTTACGAGTGAAATGTATGATGGCGTTCACGCCTATGTACAGTTTTAATACCGGAGGGCCGACTATTATTAGAACTGTAATTTATCAACTTTTAATTATTACAAAAATATCGAATTCATGGCTTTGGTGCAAAACATTATTCATATTATTTATAAATAAAGGAAATGTATGAGAGTTTATTACAAGTTAAACGTTTACAATCACACATAATCAGCTTTGCAGTTTTTGTATAATATGAGCTCGTATCCTCGTTCTTCATTGTAGAATTGACATATTTCACTTCCCTAACTGGGATATTTTGTATTTTGTCAGATATCTTTTTATAGCTATGACTACTATTATTTCGACAACAAAATAATGCATGCGAAGGTTGTCTTCCTGTTTGTAAGGTTGCAGATGGCTCTATGAACACCCGAATATTAGCTATCGCTGATTAGAAAATGATGTTTTTTTTTTTTTAGCAGAAGCTGAAATTCTGCTATGCTGTACACAGTATAGTAGAAATCCTGTATCTAATTCGATATTTAATTAATTCCGGTATATTGGAATTAATTAGATATCGCTTCTCGATTTCCCTATTTAATCAGTTTTTCTTGTATAAATGTTTTCAGCATTTATCGACTATATGAATCAAAAATTCTTTGCATTGTCATAGCAAAGCATTATCCTCTGAAGGCACCAGTGATTCACAATGTCCAATAGAAAGTGGACACTTTTTTAGCGCCTTTTAGATTTCAATGGTCGCATAAAATAAGCTTACTATCAAGGCGCTCTCGTGAATGCTAATAAATCTGTATATTCCAGTAAGAAAGGCTCCAAAATTTATAAGGAATACAATACAGTGTAAATAAAGACAAGCTGGTACGCAACAAAAATTAGTAATTCAAATTAAAATTTTGATGAATTTTTTTATTTACATTACCACTTGTGTTCTTAATTAGATATCGCTTCTCGATTTACCTATTTAATCAGTTTTTCTGGTATAAATGTTTTTAGCATTTATCGACTATATGAATCAAAAATAGCTGATTCTTTAGAGTCTTTCTAACAAAAGGATTCAATATCCAAGAAAAACATTTTGAAAACTGACGGTTGTATAAATTTCGTTCGGTTCTTTTCCTTTAAGTAGGCTCTCCTTATCCATGACATATAGGTATCATGGAAATGTAGAATAAATCTTATATAAGTATTTAGCATTTACTAATAAATGGAATTAGAAATTATGAGAAATTTTCTTTTTGTATTTATTAGTGGACCATACTTCTTTATAAATATATACAATCATCGACACGTTTCGCCAGCTAAGTCTGTCTGGCTTCTTCAGGACAAGAAATGGGTACACTAACGTTAAATGCTAAAAACGAATGGAGTAACAACAATTAAATTAATTAAAATTGAAATGACACGTAACAGCATGGAGCGTGGAGTATTAGTCATTGTTTGTTAATCGACTTTTATAATTTTTTGCGAAGTTGAGATCTGTTAAGCATAGTGAATTTATTAAGCTTTTCCAAATGTCTTTTAGTATCATGCCTTGATTTCTGTTGAGATTGTCTCTTGTCCGGAGTACCACTGCAGCTTCTTGAAAGTTTCTACATCTGAAATCTTCTTCAATGTATGAATTCATGGAGCTGTTGTCCCAATCGATGGAGTGGTTTGAAATCGAGAAATGATGGCTAATCCTGAGGTATCTGTTCTGTTGTTGTTGTGGTCTATATGTTCTTTTTTTCGGATTTCTAGGCTTCGTGATGTTTAGCCTATATAATTCAGTCCACAGGAACATGGGATTTTATATACACCTGCGTACCTGTAGAAGGCGATGCTATCCTTATTAGATCTTAATCACCGAAGATCGGTGATTTAGTTTCTGACACGTCTACCTATCATATATTAGATGTAGATCCAACCATGAAAAACAACAAAATCTCTTAACAAAACCAAAAATAAGACCAATCTCTTAATACGTAATATGACTAGATGGCCTCCGGAATTACAGCGAAATCTAAAATCTCTATCCCCATTACCACCACGCTTATATGGTGCATCAAAAATTCATAAAGTTGGAGTTCCGCTCCGCCCGATAGTGGACGGTAGAAATTCTCCACCCTACCTACCAGCCAAACACCTAGCCGGTCTGTTAAAAGAGAAGATAAAGAAATCGGACTCTTTTATAAAGAATTCTAAGCATTTCATTGAAAGATTAAAAGGTATCAACTTCTTAAATACAGACATACTTGCAAGCCTAGACGTAGTGTCATTATTCACGAACGTACCACTTGAAGAAGTGATTAAGAGCATAGAAAATCTCTATCCACATGACATTGCTCAGATTTTCCGCCATTGTCTCAAATCAGACTACTTTAAAGTAAATAATATAATGTATGAACAGTTTGATAGCTTAGCTATGGGCAGTACCTTGTCACCACCTTGCGCGGATCTGTCATGGAAAAACTAGAAGCTGACATCCTATCCAAAATAAATCCGAAACCATTAATCTGGTGGAGATAGGTGGACGATGTCTTCATTATTTGGAAAAACACAGAAAATGCCTTACATGATTCCTTCAAAAAAATAAATTCTTTCCACCAAAAAATCAAGTCCACGTTAGAGTTGGAAAATAACAATCAATTACCTTTTCTGGACACACTAATTAAAAAAAAAGAGAATGGACAAATCAAGCTCACAATCTACCGCAAACCTACAGACACTGGACGTTATCTTCACTTCAAATCTACTCACCATCATGCACAAAAAAACTTAGCATTATACATATGCTTAAAAATAGAGCAACAAATATCATCACAGAAGAAAAAGATCTGCTTCAGGAACTCTCACTCATATCTCAAACTCTAGTCAGAAATGGTTACCCAAAAAATATAATCCAAAAGATTCTCAATAGAAACAACCCACAGCGACAACCTCCAGTCACGCAGTATACATCGTCCATTGTCATACCTTATGCCGGATCAGTTTCAACAAAAATAGCAAAAATCGTCAAGTCTTTCGACATCAGGGTCGTCTTCAAACCTATTCAACCTACACGACACATGTTAAGATCTCCTAAGGACAGCATCGCCTTCTACAGGTACGCGGGTGTATATAAAATCCCATGTTCCTGTGCCTGAATTATATAGGCCAAACATCACGAAGCCTAGAAATCCGAAAAAAAGAACACATAGGGGATGTCAACAACAACAGAACAGATACCTCAGGATTTAGCCTATCATTTCTCGATTTCAGACCACTCCATCCATTGGGACAACAGCTCCATGCCGTACATTGAAGATTTCAGATGTAGAAACTTTAAAGAAGCTGCAGTGGTACTCCGGACAGGAGACAATCTCAACAGAAATCAAGGCATGATACTAAAAGACATTTGGAAAAGCTTAATAAATTCACTATGCTTAACAGATCTCAACTTCGCGAAAAACTATAAAAGTCGATTAACAAACAATGACTAATACTCCACGCTCCATGCTGTTGATGTTACGTGTCATTTCAATTTTAATTAATTATTAATTTAACTGTTGTTATTCCTTTCTTTTTTAGCATTTAACCTTAGTGTACCCATTGCTTGTCCTGAAGAAGCCAGACAGACTTAGCTGGCGAAACTTGTCGACGATTGTATATATTTATGAAGAACTATGGTCCACTAATAAATCCAAAAAGAAAATTTCTCATACTTAGTGTCAATGGACCAAATATTAACAGTTACAATAGAATTAGAAATACTTATATTCAATGATTTCATCCGTTCCTATGATTGAAATCTTTCACGTTTAAGCATTGACAGTATTTGGGATAGCCGGCCTTCAAAACTCCATTAGTCTAACACACTTTACATACTGTTCATTTTATATTACTTCATTTACAGCTTTCATTTTCTTTACGCATCATTAAAATAAAAGCTAAAAAGGGAAGAACAGTTCCATTGACAACATCGCATCGTTCGTAAGTTAAATAAACGAACCAATAATTTGCTCTTAGTAGAATTATTTCTTTACACACAGTCTGTTTGTTCAGAGAGATGATATGCTTCATTTTTAAAGTTGCAAGAAAGGCACCAGAAGTTAAGTTTATTTTACTTTTGCAGATATAAATTAGGCTCCATGCTTTTTTTGGTGATGGACGGAATCATGAGTGGAGTAATATTTTCGGAGTTAGGAAAAAGAGGTTTCATGCTATGGGATGGCAGAACAGGTGAAGTCCCGATTTCTGTTTCGAGCCCATTCACTTTGTCCAGCTGGAGATATTGATGCAATTAGTATCTTTTACGACACCCTTCCTGATATGCAGGTTAATCGACATGTTTCAGTATTCTAATGAAATTACGCTTGGTATAAATACGTGTGGACTATGATCGTGACATTTGTTTCAGTTATAAAAATACTGAAAATTATGAAAAAACTTTCTTAATATATTCTCACGTCGAAATATAGTTAAAGGCATGTTGTTAATGGTATCTTTCAATTCATTGTTATTCTTTTTAGAAACTGCGCTTTTCATGTCTCTCTCTCTCTCTGCTAAAAGTAAGGGGAGGAGAGAGGTAAAGGATTGCAATTCTAAAATTCGATCTGAACAAACCTCTTTTTGTTATCATAATATAGGAATGGAGAGGGAGCAGTTATTTTCCTGTTTATTTAACTATCTAGTGAAAGCATAAGGAATTAAAAGGATTGTTCTGAGTTACTTACTGTTCAGAAAAATCTGTCACAAAACTGCATAACTCATATCGAATTTTTGTAATGGTGTTCCCGAATGTCTTGGATCTTCTATTGATCAAAAGTGGGAGTTTTAACGATTGACGTACTGAATAAATGAAACGAGACCTTTCCAAACTATCTCTATTAGTAATAAACAAGTAAAAAAAAAGCTCCTCTTCAGTACTACGTCTTGTGGCTTGCTTTCATTTCCTACACTGCTATTATATAGGAATGAGAGTAAAGCTTTATGTACTTTACGAATGGTTTCGTAAAGTACACAAATCGGGAATTTCCCCTGACTTCTTAGAGTGCGATTTCCCACACAATTGAATAATCACAGGCCACTAATTGCGGAGCGTCCACAATCGAACCAGATTCACAAATCTTAAGAGTCATTTTATACAGTTTTGCACTCATTGTACTCCTCGTGAATATAATATTAATTGTTGTAATTATCAATAAAATAATGACAGCTGTACTACTAAATATGATGTAATTAATTTTAAAATAGAAAATTAAAATGTGACTGAAAATTTTCTAGGTTTATCCGCTCCTGTTCAGTTCGCTTGCAGAGCGAAACCTTTTCTCTCTCTCTCTCTCTCTCTCTCGGAAAGACTAGTGCCTCAAGCAACGAAACCATTTTGATGTTGAAAATGATTTTGTCGAAATGCAACAGTTTAAAAGCTTGAGGGTAGAGAAAAATTAAGGCGAAAATATAACTGTATTTGTCAAAAATTTCCTCTAAAAACGATTTCATTTTCTATCATGTCTGGAATAAGAGGGATTTGTCTATAGTAAAAATATGTTTACTTGAATACAATACTTTGCATTTATTATACCTATACATTTGCCACCATGCTAATTTCTTCATAAATTCCCTGAAGTTCTTGTGACCTAAATCAAATTCCATACATCTATAGGATTACACATATAGTTGTGGCTGAACTTACTTCTGAAGCATTCTCGGCATCTTTTATTCCTCAATTAACCTATCAGTAGTTCGTGTCTAGATTTTTTCGAAAGTTATGTTTGAATTTATATATTATCCCATCTTCATTTTAATCTTGTAATGTGAATACACCATGAAAAGTTGCAAACTTAGAGTACCTCCAAACAGAAAGGAGGCGAGTAATAATCTGACAACCCTGGCGAATAGTCCAAAAAAGCCTTTTTCAAGCCATTCACAGCCCCAACAAGAAGGGTCTCACATGGTGTATCTGCTACGAAAATATATTAACAAAACATTCATGCTATAGTGGAATTCGAAATACCTCGCATGTTGGAGAGCAGAGATGCAAACAATTACGACTATCAAACTGATTCAGTTTGATAGCCGTAATTGTTTGCATTATTATAATCTCTTATATCAATTTCCATAGCTATTTCTGAATTCCCATGATTTTCGTATTTTTTACCGAACTATTGGACTTAATGTGTAGCGTCTACAAGGATCAGGCTCATCTTTCGAATCTCTCTATGGCATGAATGTTTGTTGAATATGTTTAGGTGAGAATGATTTTCATCGCCTCTCATGAAACTACCACTGTGTTACCGGTGGTCTGATGGCTTTAAAAAGTGTCAAAGTTTGTCTCTAGAAAATTGAACTGGATGAGCTAATCCTTAACTTACCTTAATGTTAATGAGTTAACTGTATATTTTAAGCTTACCTTAATTTGCTTTTGAGGTTTATCAAAATAAAGGGGAAAAATCTCACCTCCCACATCACAAAACTATCAATGCAACTTATGGCGGTAAGATTTCGATGGGGTAAGAACTTTACTAGTGTCATCAATCTATAAAAATAGACACACACATTAACTTTCCATGGAGCGTGATGCATAACTGAGGTACTAACAATACATAATTAGTATAATGCGTTTTCTGTTTGGTTTTCTTTTTCAGGAACAAGGCTTGGTCAAGCTTCTGAATGCTTTGTGTATTGGAAGGATCCAGCAACAGGAGATACCTGGGGACTGAATTTTACCTCACCCATCGACGCTAAACAATTTAGAGAATGTTGCGTAAGTATACATATTCATTTACTCCACTTTTGTGTAGATTTAGTACACGTTCACTCACTATAATTTTATAGTGAGTCAACGTGCTTTGTGGCCATACTTTAGAAATAGAAAAGCTATGATTTCAGAACTTCTCTGTGAACTGGACACTATTCTTGCAATTAAAACTTAGTTGAACGTTTGCATTTTGTAGTCGGATAGCTTGATTACTGTTCAGAAGATAATAGTAGGGATATTATCAATCTTGCTATATTGTTGTAAGGAAGATAGAAATTTTAATGTGTGTTGGTGGGGGGAAATGGCTATTCTAGTAAAAGTGTACGTGCTGTTCATGGGAGTTGTGCATACCTACGTTTTGAGGAGTTGGGTTGGAACTATATGGAGGAGAGTGTATGATATTTATGCTGTTAGGTTTGAATTTGTAATTGTTTTCATAGGGAATCTGTCTGGGATATTTACATTCTCCTATTATCTTGGCTTGTTTCAGGAATTTGACAGTGAAATTTGTATATTGTGACTAAACTTTGGAATGTCCGAAAAGCATAATCACAACAAAAAAGGATTTCTTGGTCGAAGCAGAAAGCAAACTTCAGGACACTTTCACAAAAATCCTCTTTCTCAAATGATAAATTACACCTGTAATCACCATAAAGATATGTTTGAATCATTAATGTGTTGGTACTTTTTTAAGGACAACCTAGTATTACAGTGCACTACCTGAAGCGTTCTTCCTTATTCAGCCAAGGTAAACCTGAAAAACCACTGTTACCAATTGTGTCTACAAAACTATCACTCTCTCTCTCTCAACCTCATTTATATTTCTAGTCAAGATACTGAAATCACTGCCATATTTTATTTTTCAAATAATCTGTCAAAATTCCCCATCTCTACACGAAGCACTGAAAAAAATTACAATACTTTGAGATCATATCCCCATGTCCATCGATGTCACCTCTCTCCACACTAACATACTTTTTTATTTAGAAATCACAGATACCCTGAAACTGTACCTTCATAACTCCTTTGGAATTACGAATAGCACATATTCAACAAACAATCATCAAGGTAGCGACACTTTGTATGTCTCGTGGATATACTTTGAGCTCCAGTGTATCCTTTGGAATATACTGGAGCTCAAAATTCTCATATCAGCGATTTATTTTCAATGGCCTAATACAACATATCTTGGGCTTATGAGTTTTACTTACCTGGTTTTGTAACGTAGGAACTCGAAAATCTCTACCATGCAAACATTAAACACTCCATGGACCACAGACTTCATATTTGCCAGAGGTATGGGGTAATATTCCTATAGCAGAACACAAACTACCGTCTCCTCAACAAACACGGCAGTCTCCTCACTTCTTACAACAAATTCTGCCAGTGACTAAACCTTCGAGGAAATCGAAAGTAACAGCACTATAAACTCTTTTAACTCGGTCATCACCTGCATAATTCTTCCTTACTATTTAGAATATTTCCCGTATTCAACCATTCTAACCAAGCAGCCGTCCCCTTACTTTTATGTCATTAACCAAAGACACCATCCGAAGAACTTGATAACCAAATCAAGCCAGCATCTCTCCAATTCAGAACCGCAGAATCTCATCTTCATTTTTATAAAACAAATGCACAGAATAATTCGAAACATTTATTTCAGAATTACTGATTATGCAAGTAATCGTTTCTAAAAAAGCTTTTAAAAAATCCTTATTTTGAGCACCCACCAACTGGATCGAATCCCACTGCAACTATAGTAACGTAATATACGAAGCTATTCGTGAGGATAGATACAGTTTCGTTGGCTCTACACAAAAGTTTGTTTTCCTTTCTTGCTTCCGAATATATCTGCGATTGCGTCAGCCTTCAATCCCTACAGCTGAATGTGAGTTAACCAGGCTAATCAGCTATAAACTAATCAGTTTGAACCCATTTGTAACCCCTCCCACATAGTAAAAAAAGGTCCCAAAAGAATAACATACCACAGAATTATCCGCCGATGTAGTAGACAAAATGCATTCCAAAATCAACCAAACCACAATAATAAGAACAAAATACCCCAGACATCGATTTCATATGGAAAACCATGCAGTGACGCTCGAACATAACATTATAAATGTCAGGCATTCTTCATATATTTCTCCTATATGGGAAACTTTCCAAATGTATTTCTACCTATCTTCAAATCCGATTGACCATATCACCCTCAGCTACTATTTTTTTTCTTGATTAATACAAGGGAATACCAAAATGTCCAACACCAACCCTGCTACCAAGAGGTCATGCATTTTTATTGAAATAACCTTCCACCTCCTACCTTTCTAATACTCTTCTATCCCCGTATTGAACTTTGCATTTCTACCTGCTTCCATTTTTTCCCTCTCTGTTTTCTTCTACGTTCTTCACCTTTCCCAATAAGTATGTTCTATAGCAGCAAAATTTAGACCACCAGTAAAACTTTCTGTACTGAAAGTGCTCTTCTGTATGTGAAGCATACTGTCCTGATAATGTTTTGAAATGCAGTAGTTTTCTGTTCCTAAATCATTTACTCTGCATACTATTGACTTCCTATTCATTATCATTAATTATGTTGCTCTAAAGACTAATTGAAAAAGTTTCAATACTTCAATATTAAAAAAAGAAAGAAAAAGAAACTTAAAAATTTATGTAATTATAAATAGATAATCGAAGGATGCTGACAGAGGGTTGTCGTCTTAGGTCAGCTGCTTTACTTACTTACCGCTTCACCTTTCAGAGATATCACAAGCAATCATGTAGCAGCGAAGTTGATCGTTTAATTTTATCAACTGCTATTATTGACATATGTGTTTGCGTATAATTCACAGAATTTACACTCTCGTACTTCAAACATCAACCTGACCTTTCAAATCAGTAAAGATACTAATTCATGGAACCAGTAGGTGATAGCTTATCCATTAAACAACTAAACTAAAAACGTAGAGGAGATATTTCATAGCAAGAAAATAAAATTTCAATGAAATGCTCAATCGGATAATCACTATTCTACTCAAGTAATTGCACAAACGCAAAATACTTTCAGCGCTACAGAAAGGATAAACAAGCGAAATAGTCACTCAGAAATCAGTAAACTTAAATGTTGAATGAAGACAACGTTTATTCATTTAGGGGCTTAGATATGTTTCAGAAATTAAATAAAAATCTTGTATGAAATCCCTCAGAGCTAATAATGGTTCTCTCGTTTTATTTCAGTCCCCATCTTTCAAATTTTCACGGAAGGCGTCATCTTCTTATTCCTTAAAATTAGAACCACCCAAGGTAAGTAGATTTTCTCTTCTAAATCTATAGTGTAACTTCATATTCTCTTGTAAGCAGAAAATAATGCGTGGTTTTTATCTTAAGTAAACATAGCCTACTCTGCTCTCGGGTATTTGAATAGATGCCTTTCCTACTAATGAAATAGAAAAGTCACGTTTGAACATCGACATGCATTTTACATCAAATACTATTGTTCTATTCCTTGATTGATACTAGATCTTTGTTATGTTCTATAAAATCAGATTAGTTTAAACTTTGTAAAGAAACACACTTTAAGAATCGTTAAAAATTTGGACTGGATGATTACAGACCTGCTTAGTTAGGATTATATTTTATGTGGAAGCTTGTATAACATACTAATACTGGACAGAAAACTTTTGCTTCTGGTAGTTTCCTATAGTAAGCACATTTAATCAGCAACTTATCAGATATTATTAGTTGCTGATTGTTTATACTGCTGTGTCTGATGTTTTCTTAATTCATATGATGCGACAAATATGTTTTTAGAATGTAAAAACTGATAGATGTTTATTTATACAGGTCGATAAAAATTTACATTTCTTTAAATAAATATAAAATAAAATAAATATCAGATCATGTCCTTACTCTAGAAACAATGCCAAAATGTCGAAAATTACTTCTTGTTCAGGTGTCGTTCAGGGTTTTAAATAAACTGTTTTGTGCGAATTCCAAACTAATAAAGCGCTCCTTAAAAGTTATATACAGTTGGCTGGACAAATTCAGGAACTACGGGAACTGTCATAATTCAAAATCTGATAATCTTCGAAGTCATTCAGGAACACCCAGAAAACAAACAGAATTACTTGTAGAAATGGTACGAGTGTTTGAAATTTAGCCAAAGCGATTCCTTTAAAAAAGGCAATCACTTCAAATTGCCACAGAAACTGTCAAGATTGTTGTTAACGATATCAAGAAATATCCATGCCATACACAGACCAAAACTCTCTGATAGGATGGCATCGGCATTTCTAAACTAAAAATTCAAACTCAAATTCAGGATGGTCCGCATTTTTCTACTGTTCTTTGAATATCAAACGTGACTCACTTTGATCTCCCGGGATGCTCAAAAAATATAGAAAGATCTTTAGAATCAGAAAAATGCAAATGTACCTGTTTTGAATAGCAATTTCTTCAGAAAAAGTGGAAGGAATGTTACCATCAGTGAGGAGCGGTATGTGGGTGTGCCTGATTCGTTCTTACATTTATCCCTCACTTTTTGATAAATTCAAGTTCCAACAGGACGGTACTCTCCATCTTACACACACATCAATTATGACTAGAGAATGGTTGTCAAAACACTTCGTCCAATGGGTAAGTAATCAGTGTCTCAAGACTGAATTCGAGTGAGCTCGCCACATTCCGATTGAACCTTATAACTTCAATCCTCTAAATAGTCCTATAGAATATATAGAGAACTGAAAGGAGTTTGGTAATATTTTGCAACCAAAAGAAATGATCAGAGAAGAGATATCAATTCCAATGATTGAGTGGTGCTAGAGTGAGATGCAGAACTTTAACATGAGGCTCAAAAAACACAAAAAAATAAAAATGCGGCCATCCTGAGCATGTGCCTTATAGCCCGGAATAGAAAGTATTTCATGATATAATTTTACGACAACTTATTTTTATCTTTATTGTATTAAACATATGGTCTGACTTTTTGTGGTTCTTAATTTGGGTCATCCTGTATATTAATATATGCTACCATACTATAATTATCATAGTTTGAATACCATTAAATAAGAAAGTTTACATTTATAATTAAATCAGAACGCAATACCATAAAATATAACTAATTAGAGTAAAATATTAAAAGTAAAATATAATTGATTAAAAATCAAGCTCTGATAAGTACACCCTCTTGTCCAAAATGAACTTTTCGAAAATAGAAAGAACTAGTGGCGCCACCTGTTCTATCTTTTTATTGTCGACAGCGGCAACCTTCATTAGTGTTGTTTCAACTGTTTATGACATTTGCTTCATTAGAAGCCGAGTTATAGTGCCAAGAGTGACAGTGTGTTTTAACGAACGGTCGGTCATCACGATATTCATGCCGTACGCGACGATTTCTCGCTATCAATCGCTTCAAAACTTCGAGATAAAACTCACCATTGACCGTTTGGCCAGACGGAACGAATTCTTTGTGGATAATGTCCTTGGAATCGTAGAAACAAATCAGCGTTGTCTTTACTTTTGACCTCTCCAAGCGACTTTTTTTTTTCGGATGCCCCTTTTCTGGTGGTCTCCACTCAGCCAGAGTGCTGACTTTGAGACCACCAGAAGAGTTTTTTTTTCGGCTCATACTCAAAACACCACGTTTCGTCGCCAGTAACGATCATTTCAAGTAAGTTTGAGTCCTTACGAGCGGTTTTAATGAGGTCCTTGCAGTGTTTAATTCGATACATTTTTTTGGTCGTCGGTCAACTTGTGGGGAACAAATCGCGAATTCAATTTACGAAGGCCCAAACTCTCGGTCAAAATGTTGTGTACAGTTGATTTTGGAATCCCCGATTCATCTTCAATCAATCTCACTCACGATTTCGGGTTTTCTTTGGTGGTCACGCACTTTTTGGATGTTAACTTCGCTCCGTCCAGTTTTTTGACGGCCCTGCTTTTCGTCGTCCTCAAGCTCATGACCACTTTGAAATCACTTAAACCACTCGTAAACTTGAGTACGGGATAAGCATTCATCACCGTATGCTTTTTGAAGCATTTGATGAGTTTAGGTAAAGCTTTTACCAAGTTTAACAGAAAAGTCAATCGCAGCTCTCTGTTTGAAACTCATTTTCTGACCGTTCGTCAAAACACACTTTCACTCTTGGCATTATAACTCGGCTTCTAATGAAACAAATGTCATAAACAGTTGGCACAACACTAATGAAGGTTGCCGCTTTCGACAACAAAAAGATTCAACAAGTCGCGCCACTAGTTTTTCTATTTTCGAAAAGTTCGATTTCTTTTTGGTGTATATAGACAACACTGTATTAGTTGCTTCAGCGGGTGATTATATATAATGTACATGAATATCGCATTAATACCAGGCTTAGTTCTGTTCATTTAGAGAGAGAGAGAGAGAGAGGACCTCAATAGTTCATAAGAATAAGAAGGCTTGTTTTGAAACTGGAATAAAATAAAGTACAATATATCCATTATTGATAATCAGTATGTAATTAGCAGTAAAATGACAACATTAGAATTCATTATGTCAAATACAACAATAATATAAATACAATTACAATTATATAGAGTTCATTATAAAATGGGATGAGCTGAAATGGGAGAAGCAAATAGCTATTTTTTTTTTTCAAATGAAGCGATTTTGTTTACATAGTATTTCATTTTGAATTGTTCAGAATTTTGTTAAATTTCTATAATTTGGTTGCGGTGAAGTATAAACTTCTGTTTCCATTCCAAGCTTTGTGTATAGAGTCAAAAGCGCCTGTGCAAAATTGCCTTTGTTAAAAATCTCAAGGTTTTTTATAACATTTTGGTCATAATTGACAATTTATGATAATTTCAGTCACCCAATTAATATTAGCTGACCGAAGTTTAGGTAATACAAGAACTCTCGTCTAAGGAATAAACATGACATTTTTATAAGCCACTTTAAATTTCTTATAAGCACGGTGGTGGTCTCACATCAGACTACGAAATTTTTTCCACGGTAATTCGCAAAGATCCTTGCCATAGCGGGATTGGAAACTCTAATCAGCAGAGAGAGAGAGAGAGTCTCTCTATTTGGAAAACGATGCTAACAACTAAATTTAACAGCATCCAACGTTCAGGGGTGTGCGTTTTTTGAAGTGAGACCACCACCATGCTTATAAGAAATTTAAAGTGGCTTATAAAAGTGTCATGTTTATTCCTTAGACGAGAGTTCTTGTATTACCTAAACTTCGGTCAGCTAATATTAATTGGGTGACCGAAATTGTCATAAATTGTCAATTATGACCAAAATGTTATAAAAAAGCTTGAGAAGATTTTTAACAAAGGCAATTTTGCACAGGCGCTTTTGACTCTATACACAAAGCTTAGAATGGAAACAGAAATTTATACTTCACCGCAACCAAATTATAGAAATTTAACAAAATGCTGAACAATTCAAAATGAAATATTGTGTAAACAAAATCGCTTCATTTGAAAAAAAAAATAGCTATTTGCTTCTCCCATTTCAGCTCATCCCATTTTATAATGAATTCTATATAATTGTAATTGTATTTATATTATTGTTGTATTTGACATAATGAATTCTAATGTTGTCTTTTTACTGCTAATAGGCGATATGATCATACAGGATTTCATACTGCTGATATGCAAGTGCTGCTGATATTTTCTCATGGACATAATTCCAGATTGGCTGGAATTATGGCCATGAGAAAATGGGTGTCAGTTCAATGCTAGTAAATATGAAGTCATTCACTTTGGTGTGATTAGATATCCAATGTCGAATTATATTGGTGGCATTATGCAAGAAGAAACCGATGAGGCTAGGGATCTGGGAGTGTTAGTAGATAGGAAGTTGAATTTTAGGGGTCATGTGGCAAAGATTGCAAATACAACTCAGAAGATAATTGCAATGCTGAAACGAACGTTCACTTGTAAAACTAAGGATGTTATTTTTCCTCTTTACAAGGCCTTGATAAGACCTCACTTGGACTATTGTGCGCAGGTCTGGTCTCCTGGTTTCCGTTGTGATTCTGATATATTTGAGAGAGTACTAAGCAAAGTGTTTGCGGAATACTGTTTACGAAGACAGATTGGCAATTTGTAGACTGCAGACACTAGCAAACAGGAGAAAGAGGGGTGATATGATTGAGACTTACAGACTTCTGAAAGGATCATACAGGATTTCAATTGATGGAATTTTTCAATTTATGGAAGGTGAGGAAAGGACAAGAGGGCATCCTTCGAAACTAAGAATGAAGGCCGCTAAGAAGGGGGGTGAGGGCTAGATTTTTCTCTCAGGGGGCGATGCGTGATTGGAATGGATTGCTATTGGATGTTGTGAGTGCAAGCAGTGTGAATGAATTCAAGAATAAGTATGATAGCTGGTGTGTGAGTGTATGTGGCATTCCTCGATGAGTGTCCCTGACTCTTTGAAGGTATCTCTTAATAATTATAATAATAATATGCAGCATTTGCAAAAACTAGGTAAAAGAATGAAACCATCGAGGTAAAAACATTAAGAAAAATTGAAGGTGTACAATATTAAACAAGATCAGGAACTGCCAAATCAAAAAAATATATATATAAAATACAGTCAACGAATAACTGGATCCGCAAACGGAAGGAAGAATGTGAAAATCATGCAGCATAACAGATGAGTAAAGAACTTGATACCAAATGGAAGCTGAGGAGAAGATGGTGGGATGGTCTTGAAAACTGCGGATCTACAAGCTGGCTTAATAGGGAAAGAAGAAACATCTCTGCTGTTTCTGGATTTTTTTTATATTTCTTTCTAGTTTTGTTTATTCTTTCTATTCGCAATATTCACCGTTTCTGAAAATGTCTCCATAATTTGATGATCCTGAAAAGTTGAGATAGTCAACTGCTTTCATATTTCTGAGGCAGTTGACTTTGACTTTGTTTCTCTTCACTGTTACAGAAATTTTCTGGTACACAAATCTGAAGACTCCTGGAAACAGCGAAGTGGAATATTTATGATAAATAATAACCATTTGTGTTGTCATCAAGATCTCGACGATTTCGAAGCAACGGAACATAAAAGCAACCTTTGTACCCTGAACTAAGGACGGATTTACGGATAAGCTTGACAAGTTATATCTTCAGTGATTCACATTCATACGGAGCTGGCTATTAAAGGTTATGGCTTAGGGTAACAGCAACTTTAAATCCGGCCTTTCTCACTTCAGATCAGACATTTAACAAACTCTCATAATTCCGCTTAATTGCAACTGTCGTAATTCCAACAGTCCCAACCGAACATTCGGCAAAATTACACTTCGATGTCTAGTAAACCTGCTCTATTGGATGAACCTGTGAGCTCAGACAGAATGAATATGTTGAGGGAAGAAAAAAATTATATATCGACATGCTGCAATTTAACAAGTTTAAAGAATTTCGCCGCTTTTTTGTTTTTAAAAGAAGTTTGAATACCGATTCAAGGAAACAAATAGAAAGTCGCATTCTGATGAATCATAACAGAAATGTGAACAACTATAGCTAATTAAATAATGCACATTATTTAAACACGATCTGAAGACTGATCATCCTTTGGTCTTAAATTCGTTTCGTTTGAAAAAACCATCTCCCCTTCAATTATAATACTTCTTTCATGAAATATATTTCCTAAATATTATTGTAATTAGTAAAAATTTATAAACTATAGATTATAGTTATTATAATTATTAAAATATAAAGATGCGCATTTGAATGGAACAGAAGAATCAAATCATGACAACTAGCAGAATTAAAGTAAATCTGTTAATTAATTCCCTAACAGCAACTATAAGATATTTTGTCAAAACATATCTGGGTAAACGCAGTAGTGTGTTAGAAACTCTTGAGAGTAATCTTAGTTCTCCAGTATTACTTCGTTTTCCAACCTGTGGTTATTATAAAAGTGGTGTCGGGATATATATCTGCAGTTTTTCACTTCATGTGGCATTGAAACCAAACGAACAGTGTTCGTGCTTTAATAATTATTCTGCATAGTAATCTCAGTAAGCTACTGTTGCGTTTTTACCGAATACTTTAAGAAGTTTGCACAGATATCATTATAATTTATCTCTTAGTTTCAGTTCTGTGACTTATTCACAGGAAAAAAAATTAAATGACAAATTCTTTACGAACTGCGTGTATGATCATTAGTAAAACAAACACTATGCTTGGATATGTAGGTGAATGTCATCACTATATATATAATCTTGGTGACTAGCGATTTTTTTTTAATAACAAACTGCATATCGTGCATATTTCCATACCAACATTACATGCATTTCAAAAGATTAATTATTTGACCCATTTCAACATATCAGCATATTATAAACAGCTTAACGTTCTATACATTTAATTTATCGACTTCATTTTTGGTGTACCAATGAATTAGATTGAGATCATTTGTAAGAATTACGACAGTTGAAACAGTAGTTTTCTAAACATTGGTATTTATAGGACACATTCCAGGACCGCAAGTTAATTTATTTCGCACTTCTTACGAAGGTTATATTCTGCCTGATTGCAGTGTCCTTAGTCCCCGAGTTCGGATTCTTGTAGTTTCTATAGCAACCGTGGAGTTTACCTCATTATTCTAACGCCTGCCGTTGTATGTGCCATTATAATTCTTACATGGAAGTTCGGCAGCCTGGAGAGCATTTCTGAAATAAAAAGACTAACAATACAATTTATAATTCGGCACAAAGCTCGTGTGGTAATTACATGGAGGCTCACGCAAGTGGCATGTCACCTAAACGTGTTGTGTGCAATTATACACTGAAGCATTTGTATAAGGAAACGTTTATTTGCTGTTTGTCATCTGTTTTTATTTCTACTAATATAAGAAATCATTTCGGTGATTTCTCTCCTTTTGGGTTTTGTGGAAATCGCTGCCCAGCAAAAGCACATCTATTCAGTAGTAGTTCTCACATATAAAGTTAATTTACATTTATCATACCGATGATATTAATTTCCATTTATTAAACTTTATGTAGTTGCATATAAGAGAAGCAGATCAGCATTAGTTTGAATACTTATGGAATGCGTATCTGAACATACACTCTAACTTGAATATCTCTTAATCTCTTCAATAGTTGACATGTGAAAGATTTAGGGTGTTTTTTTTTTCGAATTTATTTGTATATTTTTAATGTTTAGAAAAAGCTACAGCAGGATACACCCTGCTTTTTTTTATTAAAAAATGATACTTTTTTAACTTTTTTTGGATACTTCTTTTTTTGTTAAAAGCTGCTGTGAGCCCGTATTAAGCTATAAAGATTATCTGATTCCTCTATTGCATTTAATTATTTTAAGTGCAAGACGGAACCCGAATTCAACCAAGCATAGTCTTCCGCGTCACATTCCTTTTAATCCAAATGCCATTCTATTAGCAAATAGGCAGCTATTTTTAGAGCAGAAGCCTTGATTTTACAATTAATTCACTCTGAGTAGGATTAGAAACAGCTTCCTTTTATTCTAATCACATTTTCCTAGAAACTGTTCTTTAATTTCTACAGTTTGCAAATTATATCAATAATTTGGCTGATTAGTCTGTTAGCAGTGCTAGATTACGAAAGGCAGCAAATGGCCAGGCTTTTCGTTATGTTGAATAATTTTAAAAATTTTAGTATCATGATAATTTTAATTTAATATTTTTGGAATTAGTATTTACAGTTATTAGAATGAGTGAATCAAGAAGCTCATATAATGCTTTCCAAAGTAAGAACATGCTATATTCGCTTTACAAGTCCATTCACAAGTTTTCCTGGACTTTTGCTGGGCGATATTTATTGAAATTGTATGTGGAATGCTTCTAAAAATTGAGTGATTTCTTTTTCGGTGAGATCATTTGGAATTTCATAAAAATTGCCCAAATACTTTAATTTCCATTGGATACTTGATTTGCAAAATGCTTAGAACTAATGTTAATAATTCTGCATTTGGGGTCACAATGTTTTTAGATTCAGTTGTAATAATTAATGACCTCACTATAAAAGAATGCCCTTTCGAAATGAACCTTTTTTGCGATTGTTACGATCAATTTCCTACTTGATTCGAATGTTTATCTATGCAGTCAGTGTAATAATGGTAATCTAAAGTGTCATTTCTATGTTTTTTTTTTTTTTTTTGCTATAATGAACACGTTCGTCGGATTTTCCAGTCACATAAATATACGCCACTATTTATTATATTTATTTTAGTTTCAGTATGCTCGTAAAATTACTTCTAGGGACATAGCTTCGCTGCTACTGTTGTGAGTCAACTGCTTTTGTTTTCCACTGAGCAACACCGTACAATCGCCGTTAGTGAATACCGGCGATAATAGTATTGTGTTGATATCCACCGATGATTCATGTTTCAGTTAATTTGTGGTAACTAAACAAAGCAAGAGAAGTGAACAAAAATAATGTTTACAATTTCATGGTGAATAACAAGGGAAATTTTCCCTCAAAACTCAGGTTTACACATTTGTGTAGGGACCCAAAATATAGAAGTGAAGGGATTACTGCACCACCAAATACGCCATGCCACGTGGTCTTGAGTATCCTGAAATTCTTAGGCAAGTTTATCATCCTCATTTCTGTGATGCTGTAGTGTTGTCATATTTTGCACATCCGCTACATCTTGGAATCGTTTCCCCTTCAAGGTACTATTCAGCCTTTGGACTGCGTTATTATGGATTCATATAAGGAGATGAATCAGAGTGTAATTTTGTTTTGATTTCCCTACAATATATATATATATATGCCCAGAATATTTTGATCTGCTTTCATATTTGTTATTAAAGTGCTTATCAATATGCATTTATTGATCACTGTATCTGCAAAAAAAGTTCTCCTCTTTACAGAACGAGCTTTCAAAACTGCTAACCGAAGACATCATTGATAAGAAGAATACTCAAAAGCAAAATAGCCAAATCTTTTATCTTTATTTCGACTTTCATTTTTCTTTCGATTCAGGGGAAAGGAAGTTTCCTACAGTGAATAAGCTTCCGGCGAACTACTTTCCTCATAACATATAGTAGGATAAACACACACACACACACACACACACACACGCACACACACACACTTCATAAACCGCCACCCATTCTGTGCTAACGTTTGAGGAAATAAACACTACATAAGTATTCAAAAGATTGTTATAAAATGTAACTATATTTGTAAGTAAACTGGATACCTTATCTTATAGTTGATGGGGAGGGAGAATACTCGGATTCTTTTCTCCCAGGAATCCATATTTGTGAAAGTTCCAGTCATTCCCATTTCTACAATTATATTACTGAATAGCGTCTTTGTGAACGTAAGGTTTAATCTTCTCTATCGATCCAAACTTAAATGCAATCACTCTGTTTAATGAATACAAAAGCAAGCTTGCGAGAGGTTTCAAAGAGAAGCCATATAATCGATGCCATTAAAAAATCTTTATTTATAAAAGCAAATGTGCACTTTTGTCTTTACAGCCACCCTTGAGTCTTCCTTCTTCACACAAAACAGATGGTTTTTTAAAAGACACTCAACACGCAACCGATGCGCCTAACCAACATCACGCTTCGCGTTTCGATTGCCTTCCATTTTCTCCATCTCACTCCCTGCCGCCCTCCTTGCCCAGAAGAGGTCACCGGGATAAAAACTACTTCTCTTCGCCAAAGATATTATGAGGAAACAAACAAGCGGAGATGAAAAAGATAGTAGCTGAGATGAGGAGGGAGGAAAATGTGACTGACATCGATATATTCACGGCAGATAAAAACAGTAGCCAAATAAAGAAGTGTTGTCGATAGAAACCAGTATTAAAGTGAAGTATAAAAAACAATACGGCAAGGAAAAAGAAATTGGAGCTAGATTACCAGTCAAAGAATAAAAAAAAAATCAAATCAGGAAAAATTCCAAATGGAACGAAACTAGTGACCTATAATGTAATGCCTTTGCTAGGTGCGCAGCTCAAGCAAAATATGCTTGCAAGTGCGCAGCTGTGTTAAAGAAAAATAACTTGGGAATCGAGGTATAAGCATGTGAAAATCCCATTTGTATGTGCGTTGAAGCTCTTCTGATATTTTGTTGCTTGTCTGATTAACGTACATTTCTTACGGCACTAGAGTTAGCTCGTATTTAAGAAAGGGTATTTTTTTTCCTATCAAACAACAGTGAAATCATAAAATATTTACATATTACAAATTTAGCGAAATAATGTTGGTTCTTACAAATAACTTCGTTAATGTATCATTTAAATATGGAAAGTTAGTTTGTTATTTGTCGTCTTCATACTCTGTATGGGATGGCGTTGGGAAAGAAAATATTTTCCACTATACTGTATAATAAAAGCATACATTTTTCTCGCCTCTTTCCATACATAAGTTTTAACTTATGTATGGAAAGAGGTAGAATTGTTTTAAATATTAGCGGGATGGGACAAAGTGGTCTAAAACAGTGTAAGGCAAGATTCGTAGACCGAGCGAGCTTTTAATTGGATTAAAGTCGTTGTGGTTGGAAAATCAAAGGTATTCTTGTTGGTTGTCTGCAAACAACAAGCCACTGAAACTGGAGATTATGAATGTTAATTATCATAATTTAGTTGCCAGTAATGGGATACTCGCAGTTAACATTCACCCACTTTGAATCAAAAATGACTGGTGGCAACGCAAATTAGGTTGGTGGAATATGTAAGAAAATCGAAAAACTGGGCTTCCAAACGTCATCAGAAAAGGGCGTAGATGGTTGTATAGGATATATACTACTCTGATGTAAAAAAAAAAAAATGGTGGTTATCGACACAGCTAAAAAGTCACCTCAGTTCACATCAAACAATCTAGTTGGTAACAGACTTAAATGAAATAATAACTTAGCTATGGCGGTTGTGGAGAACTTCCATAATTCAGTTGCAGAGACGTTTTGATGTTTTCCCATCGGCTGGGAGAACCTAGTTTCGATTCTTTTCGGTTAAGCGAGGAAATTCTATAATGACTTTTCTACTTCTCATACCGAGGTAAACAGGCGTTTTTCTTTATGCATAACGATGTAAACACTGGTCAGAAAAAACACACGCGATTTTGATATACTACACCTTCTTTAATGGCGGGTGAGGCAGCAGAGAAATGGCAAACCGACTACATTAAAGGCCAGTAAGTAATTCCCCCCACCACCACAAGAGGAACTGTGGAGGGTTACTAGCTTAAATTAATTCTTCTTAAAAAGGTAAAAGTAAAAAAGCAACTGATTACTTTATCATTGGTCGTATGGGTCCAGATTGTGCTCAGTTTTCATTTTTACATCTAAACAGTGAAGTCAAAAAGTACAGAGCGATACTTTTGTATTCTAAATATGGATTATTCTTGAAATAGCTAGGACATACGGACAGCCTCCATTTCTCAGTCGTTAGCAGCATGTTCTTTAGTGGAAATACCTGAAATTGACTCTATTATGGGATTTTTATCAGCGCTTTTCAGATGAGGTGAAGACAGCTGCCTCCCTTCACACAGAAGCAGGGTTCCGCTTTCAGAAACTCGCCATCCAGCAAAAGACATAAAATTGACAGATAACATAAACCGTGCAGATGGGATGTTAATCCTATCTGCACACTTGGCTCATATGGAACTAACTTACTTGGCGGTGATAGGCCATTAATTGTAACACATTAAGGAGGAAGATGAGATAAGACACATCTTACAGTCCATTTACGCAACTGCCTTGACACTTCTGTATCAGGTAACACGTTGTTTTTTTGTTCAAATCACATAGTTATGAGTATTCGCATTTCTACTTGAATGAACGATACCATATTCATTTAAAGTATTAAAACATTTGGGTGAATAAGAATTAATCTATTCCTGTCTACCCAACCAAGGAAGTAGGAGGAGAATATGGCGACAACATAGCTTTTCAAAGGGTAGATCTTTCGGTAATAGCTTACATTCTGATGAAGGAAATGACTACTATACCATGATGCAAGTGGACGTTTCGAAAGCATTTCACAACAGTAACGTTGGATATAATCTGGTTACATCAGTAAGTGGGTAATAGACAGGAATTAAAATATTGTATAGTAAGTAGAATCCAGGCTATGAGCAGTGTGTCACTGTAGTTGTTGAAAATTGCGGCCGAAGTAACTAAAGCTACTTAGGCCTGTGTATTATGTTTCTAAATTATCTGTGTTATTTTTGGCAGGTTTACCTATTGTACGGGACGAAATCGAGTTTCTGGGGAGAAAAAGCCCTACCACCTCCAATGAAACCGGTTAATCATCTTAAAATGAAAATTGTGTATCGCAAGACTCTGTAATTGAACCGCTTCGCTTTAATTTATACACTATGATATTGAGAATCGTTTGCGGGGGGGGGTGTTTTTTTTATGTTGTGATATCCAAATGTTTTTATGATGCTAAACTATAGAGGACAGTAGTTAATAAATAAGTGATGTCAAGATCTGCAAGATGATTTAAATAAACTGACAATATTATTGCACTATATTGGGTATCAATTTAATGTGGCAAAGCTTAGTTATGCGCTTTGAAATGAAAACAGCACAAGTTGTTTATTACATTGATAGAAAGGAACTGAAAGAAGTTAGGGATTTGGGAATGATATGGACAAATACTTAAAGTTTGGAGAGAAGGGGAGGATGGTATATTGCACTAAATAATATTAATGTTAAACTCAGAAACACATTTCATCTTTTAAGCCTTTTATACAGTCACATGTGGGTTACTCTGCATACAGATTTGGTTGCATTGATTTCCTAGAGATGATTGGCGTAGAGAGGAACTGATGAGAGGAATTTTTAAGTACATGAAAGTAGGGAGAGAATAGACGCTGAGCATTCCATTCACGACCGTCTTTAGTCATAGAAAGTCGAGGGTTCTTTGTCAGTAAATGAGTACGTAAAGGCTAGCTGTTTAATAGAGACATGTGCGTTAGACATATTATATTTTTTGAATAATGGCTTCACACATGTAAGAGAAAATTAAATATAATTTCTTGCTCCTATCTATTTCGCTCAATCTGTCATGAGCTCCTTTCAGAAAGAAGACAGAAAACCAGCATTTAAATTCTGAATACAAGAACGAGTCATACAGCATGTGTATAACATCACGTGTCTCGCTCGCAGCTGTACAGTAGGAAGAAGCACTTATTAGAGTTCAGAGACGTGGGAATAGGTGTCTGATTAATTAATTAGGGTAATTTAAAAATAATAAATAACAATATAAAAATTATAAATAATTAACAGCAATTTCTCAAAACTTAGAAATAGGCATATAGTCTGATTAATATTAGGACGGCGGCATAGGACTTCACAGAACTACTTCAGTTTCTGGATTAAACTAACTCCTCACATACTCGTACTGGCATGAACGTTGAATCTAACAACAATCTTCCCTTTTTGGATACTTTGCTGCATCGGAACTCTGCTGGTAATGTTGAATTTTCTGTTTACAGGAAGCCATCCTTTATATATATATTCATCCATCTTCACATCATTATCCTTCACAGAAAAACAGGTATTATCAAAAGTCTGGTATACCGGTAACGCACAGTTTGTTCTCCTGAGCCTCTTCTATTAGAAGAATTAAATAAAATTAAACTTCTCTATTACTTAATGAATACCTTGATACAGAAAATATTTGATAATTATCATCCTTATTCCTGATTGCAATCTGATGTTGGCAGGATCAGCATACCCTACCCTACCTTAATGGAACATATGAACAAATAGCAAGGACCTTTAGCAGATATATAATATGTATATCGCCTTGAAAAACCAGTCCAATACCTTATCTTTTTATCACCTATCAAAGAAACATTGTTACCTTTATCCTTGCCTGGTGTTTATCAAATGCCCTGTTCTTGTCATAGTTTCTACTTTGGATAGACTGGCGAAGAACATCAAGATTACATAAGAATTTTGGATTCTGAAGGTTCGGGCCTTGCTTCTCATGCCATTCACATTAGACACAGAGTTCACTAGAACCGCACCATGATTCTACACGACAGTAATTTCAAATTTGATCGTCTCTATTTTTAGAATCGTGTGAAGCAAGCCCTGCGCCATCGTTTTAATCTTAATCGGGCAGACTGTGTGCCTATTCCTAAGTTTTGGGAAGTGATTTCTGTTAATTATTTATAATATTTTATATTTCTATTTATTTATTTATTTTTAAATTAATTAATTATATATCTATTCCCACGTCTCTAAATGCTAACAGTGCGTATCCTACTTGATAGCTGCTACCGAGACACGTGATGTTATATGTATGACATACTGTATGACTCATTCTTCAGAATTTAAATATTGTTACCAGTTTTTCTGTCGTCTCCCTGTAAGAAGCTCATGATATATTGAACGAAATATATAGAAGAAATAAATTATATTTAGTTTTCTCTTATATATGTGTGAAGCAGTCATTCAAAAAATATAGTAAATTAATGTTGAATTAATTTTTTTTTTCATATTTACAAGGGAGTTGGGTGCAATAAGTAACCGAAGAGGACGATCGAAACTGAAGCAGAAATAAATTATTCATTGAGCATGAAACCATAATTTAAAGTCTCTCTCTCTCTCTCTCTCTCACACACACACACACACACACACACAGTCTCTCTCTCTCTCTTAATGAAAGAACGTAATACAAGTGATAACTATATGAACTCTTAACACAGAACACTAAAAAGTCGACAACTAAACAAAAATTAATAAACACTCTGTGATAACCAAAATTCATCTCAGAAACATAGCAAGAGTAATATGCACAGATACATAATGACATAATTCACTTAAGACCATGTATTACGTATTACAACGATATTTGAAAAAGAATGAGAAAGAAGAAGACGATGGGGCGGACGACGATAAGCAAAAACGTTTTCAGACTATGTATTAAATTAACTTGAAGTCGTATTACAAGTTCGAGAAGGCTTACTGATAGCTCAGACTAACCACTAATAGAAGACACCTTAAAGGAATATCTGAACAAATTGCAAGCATCCTTCGCAGATATAATTTGTACACTACTTTCAAAGCAGCCCGGAAGCTGTATATTTTACCACCTATCAAAGATACATTATCACATTTATCCTTGCCTGGTATTTATCAAATACCCTGTTATTGAAAGGTACGATTCTGAAAAGCTAAGGAAATGTACCTTTTTATTATATAAAATATTTCTCAAATCAGTTTTAAGTTATGGATCTGGGAGTTGGGTTAGAAATAAAGCACTTGATCAAAGACTAGTGACCATAGATATATGAGAGTTCTGAGAAAAATTAGGGGAATGAACACATGGCATCAATGGCAGAATCATACTAAAAATAAAGATATTAGAAAGGAACTTGACATCATTAGCATTCAAGAATGTGTCAGCAGAGCTAATCTAAGGTGGTTTGGTCACTTTAAACAGAATGGGAGAGGGAAAGTTAGCAAAACAGCTGTTTGATGCCAAGATGGCAGGAAGGATATCTTCCTCTTGATGGATTGATTCAGTCAGAAGTGCCTTAGAAGTATGAAATGTGGCAACATTGGAGTGCTCACAAGTAATAGAGCAATTTGGAGAACAATTGTTGATAGGAAATTAATAATAATGTACACTTAATTATGCAGTGCTGTCATAGTAACCTGAACACCCCTTGGAGGTACATATCAGGAAATTGATGACTTTGATCTTTTTATTATTTGCTGAACGATATGAAGATGGTTTTAAACCCCCTGGTCCGCATATTCCTTAAAATATTTGTTTCTAAAAGTAATCTGATAAATTAACTAAGTTAGCATACTTAGGTTAACATAGCCCTACCTTAAAAAATAACTATTTCTTTCCCAAAGGGATGTATCCAGCATTATTCTAGTGCCAACGTTTTGAAAAAAAAAGTAGTCTTCCAAGTCTCCACTTTTCTGGGGTCTTGGTGAATGCGATGAGAATACAACAGACAACCTCCGTCATTCTCACAGAATCTTTATCAGATAGGAGAGAGAATTTTTTCTAAAAGGATAGAGTAAAAATATACGAATCTAAGTTGTGTGTGATTTACTTTCGACTGGTCTGGCTTACAGGGAATAGTTTTTTCCGTGGAGGAGAAGAATCCTATTCCTGTGCCAGAGATCGACTAACTCAACAGTCTGCTGCAAAGAGGCCTAGAAACATTTCTTCGAGTCGGAGACTGGCTGACCTATATTCTTTCTTCCACTGATCTACCATCATGGAAATTGGCACTTCTACTTATATTTTGTGTGAGCTAAATACTTTGAGCCAGGAGCACGAGGTGCACATAACATGGTGGTTATGCTTAAACATGTTGTAGTGTTTCTATTTTCTTGTAAATTTGCACTGTAAGAGATGGCCTTTTTCTTTCTTTTAGAGAAACTTGTGACTTAGTTTTAAGAATTATTTACACATAAACAGAAGGTAAAGGTAATAATTTAGTATGAGGTCAATATATATTTCAGTCTGAAAATTAGACTATCTTTCGCAAAAAAGAGTTGATACAAGGTAAAATGCAAAAAATGGTCTGTAATTTTCAGAACTGAAATATGTCGCCGCATAATAAATTACATTGTTTTTACGTGTAAATAATTCTTAGGACTTTTTTTTATTCATTTCCTCACCTAGCTTTCTGATAGAGAGCAATGATTTGACTGTAAGAGATCCTCCTGTCTTTACAATCAGCTCGTTTTTATTTACGAAATGTGAGCACTGTATATAAATAGTTGAGTAATGCTTCACATTCATGGCATTAAATCCCGCACAACATATCCCTCACTCGTGGTTATGGATAAAGAATTAATAATGAAAATACTGCCAATAGTGATGAAAGTAAACTCACCATCCTTTCATGGATTTGGGCCCAGTGTTCCGGCCTCATTTCATCTTTTCCTTGATCGTTCCTGACTTCTGTATCCTCCAACTGGGTGGTATCGAAGTATTTTTTGGTAGTCTTGAACTGTCCGTTCTTTCAATATGTTCGATCTACTGAAAGTGAACTACAGACTTGTTATTTTCAAAACATTTCATGTGTTATAGTGTTGCATTTGGACATCAGCTGTAATTCTGAGGCAACAACATTCTGTGATATTTACGGAGAATGAGGGAAATGATACAACAGAATTCAAAAAAAAAATGAAAAGAAATAAAATATATCAGAGCAAAATGGAAAAGTTGATCAAAGCAATCATAAAAAAAAAATGTCAAAACTCATTTGAAAATAAAGAACACATAGATTGGATGAGTTGTACAACGAAGACAATTTAGATCTATGTTATTCTGATTGACAGCGTATGAAGTGGTTTAGTTGAAATCTGTATTTGCTGTAGAAAATTCAGAAAGGAAAAAAAAAAACAGTTCACTGAGGACGAAGCCCTATATAGGTAGCGTTTTCTTAGCATATGTGACGGAACTCAACAAACATTGTCTTTCATTTCATGTGTTTGAAGCTGGGGAAAACGTCCACATTCAGAAGTAAGTTAGGGAATCACGATTGCTCTCTTTCTTGTGCAGAGCTGCTCTCTCAGAAGCCACGTGACCAAGCAAAACCTATCATATTTTACATCGTACTATTTCTGAACCTCATCTGCGGTGGCTGATAAATGTTTAAAGATGTGTGGGTAGTTGAAACGAAATAAACTACCGTTCTTGGATGAATTTTACAAAAAAGCTACTGTACAAGTAAAAACTGATAATTTACACTGTCACATTTATATTCGCATAACGCCAGGAACTGTGTTAAAGTACTGAACACTTTTCTTTATTTAAAAGAAGAAATCATACGAAGACAACATGATTTCGTAATTGAACACACAATCCTTAACAAAGATTCGAAAAAAAATACTTCATAGGATTCTCTTTTGCCTACGAAAAAAGAAGAAATCATACGAAGACAACATGATTTCGTAATTGAACAGATTAAAAAACCTGCGGATACAAACACTACAACAACATTGCTGACATCTTGCGAGAACAAAAATAACTATTTCGACCTACAAAACCAGTTTGACAACTCCCTAGAAAGCAAAGAGCCGTTTGTGAAGTAAAACCTCTCTGAAAAATTTGATTGTCTGACTGATTCCTTGAAATTAGGAAAGGTGAACACATGAATGACATAGAAAAGTATAGAAAACAACAAAAAAAGACTGCAGTTGCACTGCTTCAGATTAAAATCATAATGAACCTGGAAACAACTGCGATTCCAGGTAGAATTTTCCGCGTCAACAGAAGTAGTGAATTATCGAACAGTTCACCTGAAGTAAAAATGGAAGGATGTATGAAAATTGTGATTAGAAATTGTAAAATAACAGGCCTTACATACGTGAAAGGATACATGCTGTTGCTTATGAGCAATTAGTCAGTCCATGCTGGATTTTCTCGTGAAACACATAGGGACAAATAAATTAGGATGCAGTTACACACCCACCTTAAATACATATAATCATTACTTCAGGAAACAAAAATAGTTTTCCAAATTAGTATATTGTTCTTTACAAATTATAATTTTTTTGAAATATCTTTTTGCAAATTTGCACAGGGTTGGCAGCCCATTTGATAAAAGCCAATGCTTGTTTGCCACAATTGCTGTGGGTTCAAATCCCGCAATGGATTGTATAAAGTAAAAAAAAAAAAATTCTCTGAACTAGCTGGAGCTGCCTTTTGACTTCTTAAACTTGTCATTAAAAATAAAATATAAATAAATCTCAATTTTATTTGCAAAATCTTTGCTTAGGATTATAGCTCATTAATATTTTAAAAGATTATTTTTAAGAGCATACCCATTTTTAAAATTATCGCTTTAAAGACTTCAAAGCACGTTTGGTTTACACACACACATGCCACAATGTTCCTTAGAGTTTTTGAGCCCATACACTAAGTCTGAAATGTGATGGTCACTAATTCAAATTGTTTTGAAATGTAACTGTATGCATGTTTCTTGTAAATTTTGAATTATAAATGTAATTGCGATCTAAGTAATCCTGAAGATTTACAAGTATAATAGCAAGAATTTTGACAGTTATATTTAACATAACTCAATATATACATATTTAGTTCTGATTATTGCATTTAATAAAAATTGTTTTGGTGTTGGGGTTTATGATTTTTTTGTCATTTTGTATCAATTTGAAATAACAAGCCTTTATTTCATGTTTTCCTGCTGTTTTGTATAGATGATAAGAGCTAATGAATATATATATATATATATATATATATATATATATGAAAATTTTACAAAGAAAATGCTATACATATACGGCCACTGAATCAGAAACTTCGCAGAAATCAGTGGTTTCCGTATAGGCATGCAACTATCAATACCGATCCTCTTCAATTCCCTTCTCATAGTTCTGTAAGATACTGGTCGGTAACAGCTTGACAGGCTTTCTTAGGACCACAGTTAGGCCTCTTAGACAAGCAAAGTGGGTTATGTTTCCACTGATTAAACACCCGGAATATCTCACCTTTTTAGAAACCAGTCAACACTGCTGTTTTCAAAATCGTGACTCCAGGTAAACGGGCATCATCCACAATAAGCCCTTTATGGAACTCCAAAAGATACTTGGTTTTTCCCATTCTGATCAACACTATTGAGGATTACCGACCAGCAGCATTCTTAAATAGTTGCCTAGGTGACGCACGTGACCAAGTATTTTGCATATAGTTTGCGTAAGTGATGTTTACTTATATCTACATAAATGTTTCTAATTCAGCTGCCGGTCACTAAGCAAGAATGATATATTTGAAGCTTGTTTTTTTCTTGTAACTGACTTTTACTACTAATAAACCCAGTCAAGTAGTTACTTTTTTCCCCTACGGTCACAGTTAAGAATTATTGATTTATTTGCCAAACTGCATATACTTAAAAGTCATTACCTCCGTTTGAACGGAGTTAATAGGATAGCTTTAAATCTGGAGGTATACAGAAATTTTATAAATTGAATTTAAAAACAGTGAAATCAAGCTAATCTTTGCAAGCTATATTTTGGAACTATTATCACTGCAAGCACATTAGATTTTTTTTCTTTTTTATATGATCTACACTGTTTGCCAATTATGTGGTTATAGTCTTTTTTAATAAATTTTCTCTAACAATTATCTAACAATTATATACTGTACTTAGCTTTAAATTTTAACCAGTTATAGAACATTGATATTAACATCACATTGAGCCTTAAAATCTATCTATCATTAAAAATTCTTACCTAATTTAAAAATTATCCCATTGCAACGTTTCGCTACATGTCATCTTGTGGCATGCTGTATGATTTTGTCATCCTTGGACTTGTTGTTGATAGTGATCTTTTATGCATATATCACATAATAACTTCCACAAATAATATCATTTGATATCGTTAAGTATTGAAAAAAATGACCAACTAATGAATAATTATTATTTAATAGCAAATTATGATAAAACTGAGCACAAATAACTAAAGTTTGGTTGAATTATGGAAGAAGCCATCGTTGTTGTTGCTTGAAATTACGTACAAGATGTGAAGTCAGGGTTTAGAGTTGGTGAATTGCGTATATATTCCTGGTTACCTTTTCAACTGAAAATTTTTGATAAAGATTCATCGCATCGCAGAGGGATTCAAACCTAGGTTTTACCAACCAAGGATTAGATGATAAGATGTCCTCGCGATTACGCTGCGGAGGCGAGCACGAGTATATAGCGCTTGCGAATCGAGTTCTGTTCGAATGATCTTTCTGCCCTAGACCTGAAAAGAGATCCGCCTAAATCAGTGTTTATCAACCTGTGGTCCGCAAGCAGACTTAAATTAAATAAATAAATTTATATATTTTAAGTATTCAAACAAAACAAATTAAAATTGAATAAATAAAAATTATTGAAATAAAACAAATAGCGGCCGGATGTTCATTCCATGAATATTCTGTCGCTACAAATTATTGTAGCGGCAGAATGACGAGTATTAAGAGGGGTAAAGTGAACAACAATATGGTTTTATTGCTTCCGCCTTCCCTTGCTGTTTTGTTAGATTCGAAGTAAGCGTGTTATCCACATTTCAACCATTTGCTTGTTGTTTATTGATTTTTATTATTGAAGGTTTTCCTCTTTCAACTCAGTATATCTTCAGAAGTGCTAAGTGATACTTGGACAAAATGTGTTATGAGTTAACCCCAGTATTTATATATTTTTCGGAAACGTATTTAATAATGGAAAAGTGGCTTAGAATTAGGACTTTGAAAAGCAAAGCAAATGAAACAGGTGATGCTAACCCTAATTGTGATATACGTGTTGTAACGGCGAGTAAATCTTATACTATTAAAGTAGAAGAAACAAGAAGTTCAAAGAAAAATACAGTAGGAAATATAACAGTTCATATTTGGAATTCGGGTTTACTTGGTGTGGAGATGAAAGTGAGCAGAAACCTCAATGTATTTTGTGTTATGAAGTGTTGTCGAACGAGTGCATGAAACTTGCGAAACTCCGACGACATTTAGAAACTAAACATTGTGATGTAAAAAATAAGCCAATTAAATTTTTTCAGCGACGCTTAGGGACATTAAATCATGGGAAAGATATAGTGTCGGCCATGCGTTCGATTAATTGCAAGCTACTGGAAGCATCCTATCTCTTAAGTTTGCACATAGCGAAAAGAGGAAAACCTCATTCTATCGGGGAAAATTTAGTACTTCCAGCTATAAAAGATTTGCTAAAAACTATGTTTGGCAACAAGTTACTGAAAGATGTTGATTTGATTCCTATTTCAAATGTCACTGTCGGTCGCAGAATTAATGATATGGCAGGTGACGTAGAATCTCAGTTAATCGAAAGAGTTAAGAAGAGTCCTTATTATGCGTCGCAAATAGACGAAACTACTGATGTTACAAATGATACGCAGTTAATATGTTACGCTAAGATATGCGCATGATAACAACATTCATGACGATATTCTGTTTTGTAGAACTTTGTCATCCCGAACAATTGGAGAAAAATATTTCACACTCTCAATAATTACATAATACACAAAGGGATCCGGTGGGAAAAAATGCATGGGCTTCTGTTCGGATGGAGCTCGCGCCCTTACAGCAGACATAGCGGGGTTGTTTCTAAGGTCAAGGAAGTAACTCTGGATATGAAATGGGTACTGTCACCAGAATTTAAAACTGTGCTATATAACGCTGTAAAGCTAGTTAATTTTATTAAGGCTTGATCGTTAAATAACAGGTTATTTTCAGTAGTCGGCGATGAAACGGGCAGTGAATATATACAACTTTTGCTTCATTCTGAAATTCACTGGCTTTCCAGGGGCAAAGTACTAACAAGCTCATTTCAGTTAAGGCACGAAGCTTTATTGTTCGTAATTCTGATTTTTCAGCACTCCTTGTTGACGAAGCGCAGCTTTCAGCACGATTCTATCTTTCAGGCATTTTTTCTAAATTAAATGAACTAAATCACTCCCTTTAGGGCAATTCTTCAACGGTTCTTGATGCCTACGACAAAATAAGGGCATTCGATTATGGATTAGTAATGTAAAAGAACAGACAATTTGCACCTTTTCCAACATTGGAATCCTTTGTAGTGGAAAATGATCTTTTTGTTGATTCTGAGTTTCTGAAAAGGGTTTGTGACCACCTCAAAACTCTGCAACAGAATTTTGAAACATATTTTTCGAATAACTTTTATAAGAAATTTCTGTGGATTCGTGATCCATTTCAGGCTTACATTCACGAGAACCACCTTTCGTTATCGAAAAAAAGAAGTTAATTGAGCTTTCAAGTGAGAGTGGACTTAAAATGCATTTCCGTGATCTTGGTTTGGCTCGATTCTGGATCTCGTCTTCAGTGAGAAGTGAATTTCCCGAATTATCTGAAGAAGCATTGAAAATCGTCATGCAGTTTTCTACAACTTATCTTTGTGAGAAAAGATTTTCATCGCTCCTTCAGATAAAAACAAAATACATAAATCGTCTTAGTGTGTGTGTGCCGCTCTTCGACTGAAGTTGACCAATATTGAGCCAGATATCCAGCAACTCTGCAAAGGCCGCAACCATCTCATTAAAAGTAAGTAGTAACATAATTATATCATATTATTAATTTGTTTAATAAAAATTAAAACTTTGTTAAATGATGATACACTTTTAATCGTTTACTTCCAATTTAATTAATTGTTTTCATATGTATCCAAAACATGCTTTTACATTTACAGTTATAAATGGCACAGTTTTTCCCAAATGTTGGTAATCCCCATATAGGTTTTAAAAAAAAATTGCATAACTTAGTGGTCCGTAGAATTGTTTTAGGCATTTTACTGGTCATTTGGCTTAGAAAGGTTGAGAAACGTTTGCCTGAATGTTTCTAAACGGAACTCATCGGATAGTAACTGATGTAATCGGAGGTGTCTCATGAAATTATTCCTATAAATTGGAGCGAATGGAATTAAATCGTAGAAATTCTGCACATACATTCGTCACTCACCAGGTCATGACAGCATAATCCGTGGTAGAGAAACGAATTAATTAGAGAATACCTCATTAGTATGTATAATTGAAATTTTAGTTAATGCTGCTGTTATTACGAGTAACTGACTAACAAGCTATTAAAATGACTGGGAGAGGGGGGGTGTGACTAGCTAAAAAAAACTGACGTTCCTATAATCATGAATTTGGCATAATGTTATCTACTTGCTAATTTAAGTTGTCGGTTTCATATATTTGGAAAATGAGGTGTAACAGGGAAAGTTCCTCCCTAGATTAAATCATCGTCTTCCATTCCCATAAAAATAGATAAATAGTCGGTCCATTGGATAAAAGTTTCTAGCTATGCCAATTGATAATTGTGTGTGGAATATATGGAAATGATTTTGCTAGGGTTACAAATCGCCACTTTAGACAGACAGTGACATGTTTGGTCTTCCCCAGGTCAAATTCATTAGAAAATAGTGACCAGATTTAGTGTACCTCACCTTCACTTTTGGTAATAGTTGCTCATTTTCAGTTCAGTTCGAAAGAGAGAATTTTTCTCCAGCTTGTTATCACTCTTGAATTCTCTCCCAGACTGCGTTGTAGTTAACATTGAAGTTCAGTATTCAGACTGTCATCGAACTTTACCTAACCGATGTTTTTTTTTTTTTAATTTTGTTTTTATAGCAACAGAAGACGAAAGGAAAGAGGAAGCCGCAGTCCACGCCCAGCTCACCTTCACGCAGCCGAGAGCTGCAATGCACCTGCATGACAGCCGAGAACCTGCACAGAGCCCGCAACGGTCGGGTTCGTTACACCGGTGCAGCCACATTACCACGAGTTCAACCACGCTCCGTAGACGACTACAAAATATCCTACGACAGAACTCGTCTTTCGGCTCACCCTTCAAGTATGTCTGTGTACGACAATGTTGGAGCATCATCATTGCGACGGGGAACCACCACGGCAAGTGTTCACGGCCACGGGAAGCAAATCAAAAGCGAGACATTGGCCAAGTCACCAGCCCAAACGGGAGAGGGTCGACGCTCGAGTTTAGTCCGCTCCGAGCAGGCACGCGCTCAATATGCCCAGTCGGCCCGCAAGGAGCAGGCCAAGAGTGTGGACTGCACCTTGATGACGTCAGACCGGAAGGATACTCTGCAGCCAGAAGAACTCCATCCACACTCTAGGAACAAGAGTAAAAGCTCGGACGATGTCTTCGAACAGTCTCAAGTTGGCGACCTTTCTGCACTGAGTCTCGACAGCAATACCCTCAAACGGATGCTCCACCCCCTGCCTTCTAACTCTGTTCACAGTTCTCCGGAGCGGGAAATTCACAGTGTCATTATGAAAGCGCGGGAACTGCGAAAAACGGAAAGTGAAGAGTCACGTGACAGTGGTTTGCCTTTGCCGCGTTCAGAGACTGCTCACTCCAGTATTGGAATCAGCAGGAATAGACAAAACAGATCTGAAACTGGTCGACGCCGCAGTCTCGAACGAAGCATGTGCCTGGATCTGACGGATGCCGATCAGTCTCCTCCGTCTGACCACTTTCTCTACGACAACTTCTGCTACGCTACCACACCTAGTTCGAGCAACGAGAACAGCGACGCCCCCTACCTCAGCTCTGACGAAGGCCCAGGCCATCATGCACCTGCTCATACCCCTAGTTCACCAACCAGTCGTCTCTTGTTGGAGTATGAAATGCACCTACGGAATGCCCTGGCGCGTGGTTTGGATGCCGAAAGCTATAGTCTGCACACCTTCGAGGCCTTGCTCAGTCAAAGTATGGAGAATGTGGGTAAGTACACATATATAGCGAGGAAAATCGTTTCTTTTTTGATTTATCGTTTACAGTGTTGCTCTATTAGGTTGATTTCAGGAATGAAACGATCGCTTCAGGAATGGTGTATAATGTCTTGAATAGGGAAATTGTATTTCGGTAACGAAGAGGGAAAAAATAATCGTTATTACCATTTATACAGTTATCATTTCTTTATCATTGACAGGGATTGCAACTGATGGTGCTCTTTACTTATCTCCTGAGGGGAAAAATTCATTTTCAAGGATGTCATATTAAATGCTCAATAAACAACAAATAATTTATCTCATACTTGCTTCATTTTAATTGGTAAGAAACCATTTTCAGAATCAGAATTAAATAGCTTCAGGATCCCTGCAAGTATGGTTTTATTTGAATAAATTTCAAACATTACCTTAAAAGTGCAGTGATTCAAATAAAAGTACAGACCAATGAACTAAACTATTTGGTTGTCTTCTTATCGCATGAGATTATTTGAACATTTTTTCATAGTTATGTTTGCTTTGTTTTTCTCAATTTCGTCCAAATATAATCTTTAGTACCACAAATATATAAATTCAAATCCCATCATGGCCTTAACGTTCGAATTTTAAGTTAGGTTTGTAGAATTTGTGGGTCTTGTTCTGTAAAACATTATGCTCTTCAAAGGATTTTACTCATTAGAAAATTATTAATCTAAAATAAGTGGAGTCTGATTCGATCCCATTTTTGATAGATGAATATTATGAGTCCACTCCGTTACTGTATTCAAACTTAAATGACTGTCCGCTTTTATAGGCTGTATATATATCACTAACAAAATCATAATGACTTTTCAACTTGAAGGTGAAATAGCCGTAAAGTTTTTTGTCCTATAATATACTTCTCTCGTTGTCTAACTTGCTTCGGCAGTAATTTCATTCAACTCAGTCCTTCGGATCAATGGTTACAGATGAAGGATCACAAAGGTTGAATTTGGTATTTTCAATCTCTTTTACCTGAAGGAATTAGATTACACAATTTAAGAGAAAATTGACAATTTGATTATAATGGAATGCAGAAGTTATTCATAATTCCTTCAGTGTTTCGTATCTTAAATCAGGTCGTGAATGCTTTCATGTAAGCTAATGTGGAAATATCCTCAGCAGTTCTCAAGTTGCTATCACCGAAGAGAAAAGAAAATGTATGGCAAATTTGGTACTGACAAAAAAAATACGTGAAAAAACCATTGGGAATAATAACCAATTAAAGAAGAGTAGGGGGGAATCTGGAAAGTTCTGATAAACATCTAGACATAATGAAATTAAAGCAACTGACAAGCAGCCACAAGAAAGAACATGCTAGTAGCAGAGTTATGAAGGTAACTTATGTTCTTCTATTCTTGTATCCTCGTATGTTCTTTCTTCTGGTTGCCTGTTTACTTTAATATCATTTTTGTTCTAGGTGTTTATCAGAACTTTCCATATCTCCTTCGTAGTACGTTTCACACTCATTGAACAGTTCCACCAAAGAAAACCAGATATAAAAACTTGTAATTTTAAAAACTCAATCTAGGAAGACAGGATAGGGTATACCAGACTAGTTAAGGACGAATTCCATTGTTTTGAACTACGAAATATGTCAATTAAAGCATTGTCATCGCTTCCTATTCAAACGTTTTCCTCATAGTTGGCACTCCCTTGTCGAATAATTTGCATCTCGAATTTTTAATTAGTACCCTTCTAGTGACTATTCAGCCAATTCTGCCATCAATCAACGGAAAGCTCAGTTTTCATTTAATCACTGCATTGTTTATATCCTTTGTGCATCGTGTTGGTCCCGATATTCTGGCCGCTGCCTTTTCGATAATCATTATTTTGAAAATGTGGATATGTAGGTCTCTTAATATAACTGCTTACCGTTCATATCCTTCTGTTAGAATGGGATAGAATTGGATCATTGACTACATGCCATGCATTTAAATTATAAATAAGATAGTTATCCCTTCTTATGAAAATCAGAGCTCCACTATTTAGCACTGTTTGCTAAACCGTAACAAGTTTGTGTGGTATTCACTCTTCCTATTGTTGAGTTCATCCATTAATTAAATCGAATTTTAATCAAATAAATTACATACATATATATGCAATTTAATTATACATACAATTTATATAATACATATATTTATATAATACATACAATTTAATATAATTACATACAATTTAAGAGATAATACTACAATTTTTAACACGTAGTTCAATTCATATTCCAATTTATCTCATACTTTGTCCAATGAGCAGGTCATATAGTACAACAGTTCGTGTGTTATTAGTAGTAATAACGATTTTTGTAATAGTTTACAATCAATTATAGTTCAGTTACACAGGATAGATTACACGATTATCTATCTATATAATTTTTTCAGTACGGAATGCTAGGAAAATATCTTATTTAAATTGCATAAATATTACTGGCTGTTCTGTGGAAAAAAAGAATTAAAGAATCTGGTCTAGCACAACACAGTATTACCACTACCCATAATATCCAGTGGGATAGAGCTATTCTCATTCATAGATGCAGGTTCAAATATGAACGCCTCTTTAAAGAAAGTTGTGAAGCTTTTTTACACCGACCGAATTTAAATCAAAATGATTACCTCCCTTTCTCTCTCTCTCTCTCTCTCTCGAAGATCTGGGAGACTTTTATTTTATGTAATCATTAAAAAACTAATTATCTTAAATATTAATTATTTATTAATTTCTTTCATTTCCTATCTCGCGACAACATTGTATTTTAATAGGTGATCCACCGAATGTTAGTTACTTGTATTCTATTCCTATCTATTTGTAACACTGAAGATGTAGTATTAGTTTTAGTACAAAATATCTACCTTATTTATTAATTAAAGTTATTATTGTGGACTTACATGTTGTTTTTAATAATCATTAATTAACAGTCTTGTTAGATTATTGAAAATTCCATTATTACTTACACTCGTGACCTTGCGATCAGAGGCGCACTAGCTCTAGAAATAGCTTTCATATGGAACAAGCAGAAGACACAATCTTCTAAAATTTCGAACTTATATCGCATTTCGAATCTTTAGTTCTCTTCAGTGGTAGGCAGAAACCCCTCCAAAGTATCGGTTGCAAGTAACCATTATCAATGAAAGAAACTGCTATTAACTGCAGAATACTTTATTTATTCTAGCATAAACTTTGACTCTAACAGGAACAATGCATTTTTGTAATTAATATCATTCGTTTGTTCTGCTAATGGCGGCATTTAATTCATTCGTTATTTGCAGTCTTAATATCAGTAGGTTCCTGCATACTGCTGAGAAGAACCAAAGTTTGAAAGATTCCTTTCAGGAATCTACTGTTATTAAATCTGATATTGGAATACCTTGTTGTTAAGGAGATGCTGTCACATCCCTGTGCAAGGTTTTTTCCGACCTACTTTATGGTTTGCGTTTAAAGAAACAAATTTCACAATCTTCATATCTTAATTGGAACAAGCCGGTAACTATTACGAGTTGTTTAAAAGATCGTTCTGATCATATATAGATAAGTATAGTAAAAGGAAAGCTCAAAATGTTGGTGCTCTGAAAAACATATGGTAAAAGGCTTACATAACTCACTGTAAGCGATAAAGTTGTTGATTTCTGGTCATTGAGATTTTCACAGTGCACTTTATTTAATATCAACGTGTGTTAAATTTTTTTTTAACTTTTCTTGATTAGTTAGGCTGTTCTTTAAAGAATTTAGTTATTCTAAAATTGCGACTGCTTAGTCTAAAACTGAAATACAGTCCAGAATATTTTGTCATTATGATTGTCTGATGCAAGGTTTTCAAACTTTTTTTCCCTCGTCACCATTAAAAATTCGGCCTACCACAGCAATGCATATCAGTTGAAAGTGTTAAAAACATGCTTTCTGTGAAGTTCTTTTACTGGTTAATTTCTCACCTCACCTGGTTTAAATACACTTTTAATGCAGAGTATTATAAATAAGAAAACGAAAGAAATGTAGTCGATATGTCTAGTGCAATAACAGTGACCTGCTGAAGCGGTTTGTGAATTCTGGCTGGCTCAAGGAAGTATGAGGGAGGAGATGAATGTTGCTTACTACTCAACGCACTGCACTGAAGCAGAAATTTTACATTTGGATAATATTTAAGTTTATTTTTTAAATTAAAACGATTCATTATTTTAAGATAATTCTGTTGAAAAGAAGTTTTATATGATATTTCGACGATCCTTCATTTTGTCTGAACTTTTTTTTCCCGAAAACGTTTCTTACGAGAAAGAATAATTTACTCAGGACTGTCCCCCCATATAGCAACTCGATTCATGCAGTTTTATTTTACCTCATTCCATTGGAGGTTTAGCAATTAGACTATGATGTCTTTAGATCTGTTAGTACGTAAACTTAGTCGAAGCTAACCTTAAAAATTTCTAATACATTCTAACCACTCTTTCTTCAGCAAATATATGAACCGGACTTTTATATCAGTCCCGTAAATAAGAGCCTGCAGACTCTATAATCCTGGGATAACCCATGGAATGGTTATGTAGAGCTTCCATCTGTTATACAGAAGTAAACGGCATAAAACTGTTTTATGCCAGGTTATTTCTAAATACTGTATAGGTGATGAGAAAAGATGTTTATCTTGATTTCTTCCCATAAATCTTTGGAGTATGCACAATCGCTCATTGTTATTTTATGCGAATACATGTAACGAAAACACTTTTTGGTTATTTCACATATCGAATTAACCTATCCTTATAGTACTAATTCGATACATACACATATCTTTAAACTTAAAATATTTTAAAACATAAAAATAATAAACAGCTTTGTACTCACGTATAAAGCTGTTTATTATTTAGTATATTTGATAGTCATTAGCATGAAATTTTGTCATGTTGTACCATCATTTGATATTTCGGTTTAAGCCAATAAGAATACAATTTGGTCGGCTAAATCCCAAATTTCCAGCCGATCCTCGTTCGTTCAGTATCCAGGTAGATACCCACACCACGAGAAGGTGAGGATTGGATATTAAGTCAGAAGCTCTTGTGGGTTCTCCGCATTCCTTTAAAGGCTATGTGGAGGTCTCCTCTCAGTTATATAGCTTTGACCCTTAAGTATGGTAGGAAGTCAACTGAATAAGTTGACTTCCTACCATACATAAGGGTCATATTTATACTTTTTGGTTAGCATAAACATCGCACAATAACTGTCCTTTTCTAGGTGTTTCTATCGCAAAAAGTGCCTTAGAAGACAAATATAAGATCTGATAATATTGGAGTCTTGATAGGTAACAGACTGATTTGGAGGAAAATTGTAGATAGGAAGTTAGTAATGATGTAAATTTTTCATGTAGTACTATCATATCCTGTACATCCCTTGAGGGTACATGTCAGGAATTTGATGATGATGATAATCATTAGCTAGTTATTTAAGCACTAATATTTCAAAAAGATGTTTCTGTATTAAAAATCCAGATGAAAAAGGGATCATGCGACATAAAAAAATTTAAATCGAATACAGATCGACATAGTTCAAAATAATAATTTTGAAGTATTTCGACAGAAGATATACTGTACATTTTAAGAAAAGGACCTTATTACCAACTTGCTTTCCCCTCAAGTCCTTCAGGAATAATTCGCTAAATTTGGATGGTTGATGAAGATTCGCTTTTCCGTAGTGGATATTTGCGATATATCTGTGAAGATCCAATTCACCCGAGTATTTTGTTATGTATTTCTCCGAAAACTGTTTTCGGAAAAAATTTCAACTTTCACATTTAACACGTTCATTGCCAATCACGCGATATCGCGTGTTGTGAGTTCTCACCGGGCAGCCGATTACGCGTTATCGCGTGGACGTCGCTAACTAAATAAAAAAATAAAAAAAATTTGGCCACCACACGAAATTCCAATTTTCAGCTTGGCAATGAATGTTAAATGATTTATTCATGAATTGAATATATGATGTTTGACTGATTCTGCTCTATACTTTAAAATCTAGCATCTTTTTTCTCTGGACTTTCAACACTACAAATTGTGATATTTCATATGCAGGAAAGCTGTAATCAGTTTTCTAGATTATCACACCTTTTACAGAAACAGCAGCAGTCCATCTATATTAAATACATATGCACTAAATCTGGTTTTCGTTTTCAGGCGTTTTAAAACAGAAGTAAAAATAAAAGGAAAATGTGTCAATGCGAACTGGACAAATTGAATACACTTTGTATATCTGCTTATTTAAGCCATACTTTCATAAAAATTGAAGACAAGTTCAGCATTTCAGCTTAATTATATGCATATACAATTGACTACGAGAAACGAAATATGTGGAGAAAAACTCAGTCAACATAATTTAACAATAAGTGAACTATGGGCAGTATAAGTCAAATATGATTTTATACGGTCACAGCTATTAATTATTCTTATTGTATTTATACTTTTTGGTTAGCATAACCATCGCACAATAACTGTCGTTTTCTAGGTGTTTCTATCGACACGCTTGAATGACATATTCGTTGAGTAAACATTAACATTTAAAGCAGACTTTTTTTTTTCTAAAGCAGCATACTATTCAAATGAAAATCCTTCATTTTTTTTTTCTTTCTGAAATTTGATTATAGAAGATTTAGAAATTAGATTATTAGAAAGCGTCGCGGAATTTTGTTTCTGGAAATTTTGTTAAACACACATGAGCTTGGTTCTAATCCAATGTTATCGAACCTACGCTTATATACGCGATTTTTCACTTAGCGAAACGCTGTAGCATAAAAAAATACCGTTGATTTCTATAGCATATACTGCAGGTATGGGAAATTAAAAATTCAAGTTTCTGTTAACTTTTGGATAATTAAATTTCCATTGTTCTTACGCAAAACGCACGAACTAACTTAACTGAAAAAAAAGTGAAATGGATGAAAAATTAGAAAGTTTTAAATGATTAGTTTTACAAGATTCGTACGATATCAAATATTCTCCTCGAGCATTTTTGGTAATGCGCAGGAGCACACTACTATAGGCAGAATGACTATATCTTGAAATTTTACAACATAGAGGAACTTCGGATTATAAGCTAGCTATGTCACGCTTTGCTGTTTACCCTCTGCAAGTAGCAACACTATATTTATTAGTCTGTTAACTTCTCGATGCGCACTACGTATGTGTGACATGTGTCCCAAGGAACGACGACATTTAAAATGAAGATATGCGATACATTCGCTAACAGTTATATATTGGTAACGTTGTATTGAATCTGTAATGCTTGCTGTTAGTAGACCCGCAAAAATACTTCCTAACCGACCAGTAAGTGTACAGCAACTACTTTGGTTACGTTTGGTGGAAATCAGCAAAGTATATTCGAAATGAACCATTCATTTGAAAATAAATTGTTGGTGACGATTTATTTTGTGGAATTGCTCACCAAACCAGTCAACGTAATTCGTTACTATTGTTGTGCAGTATAGAGATGAAGAAGCGTTACTAAGCTTTTAGTTTCTTACAGCAAAAATTAAATATAAACTAGCCACTCATAACTATACTTTTTAATTCAGTATTGCTTCACAATTGAGAGATAATCTGGTTATTAGTTTCACATGACCGCGATTAGCACAAATGTTTCTTTTAATGGATGTTTTATATAATAAAACAGCAAATATGTTAATATAAGGTTTGGTCGATTGGTAGAGCCTCTGCTACTAATGAATCGCAAAAAGTTAAGCAAGTTTGAGCGCGGTTAGTAGTTGGACCCCCCCCAATCGTTCGATGCTGTTGGTGCACTCTCCCTCGATGAGTCTTTGGACTCCCTGGAGGTGTCGCATAATAATAATAATAAGTGCTAAAAGTGATCTAACTGAAGTGATTTGGATATATATATATATCGTACATAGATAAATTTCGTTCAAAACATATACACTCGTGCTTTCCGTGTCAAGAAATATTATGAAATATTATGAAAACAGCATAAGTAATATGATTACCCATTATACTAAATTTTGATTTACGTTATACTGTTTAGAATCTAAATTATATGAAGCATATAACTTAGTATAATGTAAACTAAAATTGAAACGGTCCAAGAAGATTTAAACTATCCACTTACCTAAATGACATCAAAATCCAGTGAGACTGCTATTTTATATTACCACACGAACAAAGCCAGTCAGTTATTCACAATACGGTTGAGTTGAGAAACGCAAGCAAAATACTCTCTATCACAGACTCCCATAACCAATTAAAGCGATATATCAAGAACTTCGTATATTTCAAAGCCAAATTTCAGTTCTCCTAAAATTGTTTGAATATGTTTAGTCAGTGATAAATATTTCTTTCTTCACGTAATTTCTGAGCAATGTCTCTTAAATGTCTTTCACATCAATATTTGTATGGATATCGATCTGCAGAAAAAAAAAGTTGATCCAAAATTATGAAATTATTTAACGCATGAAATCTTTTATGCATAAACATACCAATTTATTTACAAAAATGCTGAAAATATCTTTTCACATTTTCATTTCAGCTTTGTAATATGCAGCACATCTTTTGATATTTTATTTTTTATCTTTATATATTTTTAAGTGAATCCTACTCAAAAGGGCTATAACCATTTCTGAGTATTGGCACCGTGAATGGGTTGAACTTTAAATTTTATTCTAAGAGACCAAATGTGGATTTTTTTTTTCCAGGTTACTTCCGATTACCAATAAGCGGTGTGACAATCTTAGACTGTGCAATAAAATTCATCTACCACTTAAAACACGTTCACCAACGTCTATTTACTATACACCAATATTACCCGCCTAATTATCAGTGGTTAGGATACGCGCTGTCTCCCATCAGTGAGCTGCCGGGTCTATTATTCTGCTGTGAGCATGGATGACTGCGATTGTCTTTAAAAGGTTGGAAATGAACTTCATCGTCAGGTTTGAGACTACTGCTCCGCTTATTAAAGGTGTTAAGTGGCTTTAAAAGTTTCATATTTTGTCTCGAGAGTTTGCAGATCGTGTAGTAAAATAAGAAAAGATATCCTTGTTCATGCATTGTACTAAACTACTATATAAAGGTTTGCAAGTTTTCGTGTGCGGGAGTGACATAACAAAAAACGAATTTCTGCTGATGGAAGGATTCGAACCAAAGTATCCGAAAAGTATGTTTGTGCTGCTTAATTAAAATAAATAAATGAAATAAAAATTGTCTCGCTTACCTTACAACACCAGAATAGTTTTTCATAATTCACCCTACATGATTATGCCTATGTCAACAAGCCGGCAAACAAACAAATGAATTCTAAAGTTATCCGTGGATAGATAAATTACCTTAGAAAAGAAACGATAACAAAATTCATAACTATAAAACGGAGAAAATTCTCGAGAATCGCATAAAATTCACTCACCGATGAAATGAGTCTTACGGGTTGAGAATCACTGAAATAAAGACATACTTTTCAGCCGTCCTGAAGTTAAAAATAGAGGATAGACGAGGGCATACCGTTTGAAGCGCTTTATAGTTTTTAAATGGGTATAAAGAAAGAGATGCAGAACCTTCCCTAACTTGTGATGGTCGTAATGATGAGGGTTCCATCGTATAGTGCAAAACTTTCTTGTTTCAATAAAAGCCCCTTTACTGCAGGAAGAATGCGCGTCTCAAAACGGATGCAGGTAGCAAGCGATGCGACACTCGGAAAAAATCGGTCCCTTGGAAAGTAAATAGCTGTCTCTGAAGGATTAACTGCTTTGTATCAGTGCCGTTATCTTCCCTGTTAGAAAAGCTGATTCGTATTAGATCCTGCAATGATATATGTCGGTCTTGTTTTGGAAATAAAAATAAACTTTTATATAAATATGCAGATATTACTAATAGTTAAAAATAGAGTATGAATTTTTTCAGGTCATCTTATAAAAATTTGGACTATTTTTCATGAAAATCAACGAGTTAAGTATCGCAATGCTTTATTCTTGAGGACAAAAAATGCAAACTGGTCTGAAAAAATAAGCATAGATTTGCACTTGTCTAATTAAAAAAACAAACGGTGAATCTAAAATTGTTTTGAAACCATTATAATCAATTGGATGAAAATGTTCTAACAATATTAGTTTTATCACTAAGTACAACCTTTTGTTGTATTTATACTACATTGTAAGTGCTGTTTCATTTGGAGTACCATATCTGATTATCTTTTCGCGACATCAATTTTAATATCCTTTTCTTACTTCTGAATTCATCGTTTATTTTCACTTTACTTCATGTCGGCTAATGCTGATTTCCGCATGTTCTTAATTCCGGTTTTTGGTTGAAATTTACTTCTATTTCAAAATTCATTATAGTTTCATATGCTGCCTTTATAAATAGGACAAAAATTGTCTTCTGAATGAATAGGATTCTTTCCAAAAACCTACCAATACATAATAGTCGCTAGGTCGCGAAGATTATTAGATATCGAAAGCATGAGTGAGTCTATACTTTGCTCGTTATTTGTTTGCTTCTCTGAAAATTAAAAAAAAGTGTGTCTGCTGAACGAAGTCATCATCTATAAAAATTCGACTAATTAAGGTGGGAATGTTCTTTTCATCAAATAACGTCAGTCATTTAGTTGGTTATAATACAAAAAATATCATATCAGGAATACAACATTTGTACGAGATGAAATCTTCATATTTTTTTAAAAAATTCATTGCTACAAATTGCAGAGACAAATGCATAGCTAGCGTTTAAAAAAAAATGGTACCAGAAAAAAAAAATGAAATGCGCATATCACTCCAGAAGATGGCACCAGAGAGGCATAAAAGTATGACCTTCAGTTTTACACCAAGTTGGCCTTAAGTTGCTTTTTGTACGATCGTTATTTGTGCATCGTGTGTAGCGTTACCGACAGAAACTAAAGAATGGAACACAAGATCAATATCGTTTTGTGCAAAGCTGGGGAAAAGTCCCACTAAAACACACGAAATGTTATGGAAAAAAATTCATTGCTACAAATTGCAGAGAGAAATGCATAGCTAGCGTTTAAAAAAAATGTCCCGACCATATTCCGTGGGTTTAAGTGTTTCAAAGAGGATAGAAAGGATCTAGCAGACGATTCTCATTGCAATCCCGAATTAGTGGACAGAGAGCGCAGCTTACTAGCAAATGACTGCCGATTAAAACTGATGCCTAAATAGGAATCGATAAGGCCCATAATTACTACAGACTTGGAGAGGAAAAAAATGCGCAATGTTTGTTCCGCACCTCGTGATTAGGAAAACCAGACGATTGGATGCTTGAAAAAAATTTGTTCAGATATCTGATGATGTATCTCGTTTCCTAAATAACATTATTATCCGAGTGCAAAATAGCGATTATCCAACTCACCAAGACTCCCCCCCGTCCCCCTAAAAAAAAAAGATTTGTTTCCAGAAATTGCATGTTAAAACCGTGTTGTCACACCGATCACGGAGGGATAATGCTTAAGGTATTCTTTCCAGAACTAAGGACTGTTACTATTGATACAACTTAATAGTAATGAAACATTTGTTTGTGAGAATCAAGAGCATATGGCCAGATTAGAGAGCCTGGTTTGTGAGTTGAATTACACTACTTATACAGCGCAGCGATCAACTGCCCTTCTTATATCCCTGACTTGGCTCTATCAGACATTTTTTTCTTCCTGTGTTTCCACTTTGAAAGTGAAACCGAAAGGGTGTCGATTTGATTCTACTTCTTCTCCCGTAGTCCTAAATGAACCATTGGGTCATTCATGGCTGGTAGGTGATACTCTTTGCTAGCCTCCTCCGGTCGTCTCGGTCTCTTCTTGATGTCAGTTGAGAAAGGGAGGAATTTGTCCATTTTTTGATGTTATCAGTCTATTTTAATCGAGGTCAGCCGCTAACCCTTGATCCCGGAATGATTCCTTCTAGTACTTGCTTTGGAATGCCATTAGCCCGCTCCACATGTCCGAACCATTTCATCTGTCTTCTTCTGATGACTGTCAGAATATTTTCCCTTTTTCTCCCATCTATTGAGTCAATCAGTTTTCGGACATTTTCATTGGTTTCGTGAGCGGTATAGGGAATTCTCAAAAGTCTTCTGTAAGTTTTCACTTCGTAAGACAGGAGTCTGCTCTCATCTTCCTTCAATAAAGTCCAGGCCTCACAACCATACAAGAGGACAGAATTCAGCAAGGTGTCAATTAGTCTTAGTCTGGTTGTGATTGCTGTTCTGGTATCTCCCCACAATGGTTTTAACTTTTGTAGGGCCACGGTTGCCTTAGCAATTCGGTATTTAATGTCGGTTTTTGAACGACCATCTTGACTCAACGTGCTTCCTAGATAAGTGAACTTCTTTACATTCTCAATTTGCTTATTGCCAATTTGTATCTTTAAGAATTCAATGTCTGATTTTGAGGTTATCATTGTTTTTGTTTTTTGTAGATTTATGTTTAATCCATATTTTTTTAATGATTTGATTGCGTTCATGAAATTCAGAACTAAATACATCGCCGCAGATAAGTTTTCTCGGCCTTTGCAAAGCTTGTTATGAACTCTGTAACAAATGTACTTTAGGAATTATTTTGAAGGAGACGAGTAAGAAAAATTTTCCTTATCCGTATTTTGGCTTTTTATGAATCCAGTTTCATTACTTTTTTTGACACACAGTGTACACGTTAATTTACATTTTTTGTAGTAACGAACTAGTGGGTTATAACTTTTTTACATTTACTTTCTAATTACTGTAATTCAAAAATATGTAAATAAAAATATATATTTATAAATGTTTATATATGTCCTCAGAACAATGGTTTCGGATTACTTAATCCTAGCTTACCTGTGTAGCCAAAATTGCTGAAATTCAAAGGTTCGAACAACGAATAAAAAACAAGTTTCCGCAAGCATATACGAAGTGATATCCAAACGTTTTGGAAATTTGAATAGCGCGTCCGAACCGCTGTGAGGGTGGCCTTTGATCGCTTTAGAGGGCAAGCAGTACACTTTGCGAATCAGTATGCCAACAACTAGCAAGCTGAGAGACTGCATTCTTGAGTTACGTGCGTCTTTGTGACATCATGTTTTAGTGGTTTGACGATTTCCTACTCCAATTGAAATAGAAGATTTTAAGGAGGAAAGAATCTTAATTAAATTTTGCAGGTTTTGAAGCGGCTAAGGGAAAACATTCTGCGCTAACGTCCAGACAAGTAGAAGAAAAACGACTGGATTCTCCACCATGACAACGCACCCACTCACACATCACTCGTTGTTCGACAGTTCCCGTCTTCCAACGATTATACCCTCCCCCATCCCTATTCGCCCGACTTTTTCCTGTTCCCCAAGATGAAATTCCGGCTGAAAGGGCGTCGTTTTGACACGATTGAAGAGATCCAGGCAGAATCGCAACAGGTGCTAAAACACAGTAACACTTGAGGACTGTGTTCTGTTTTTTCGAGAGGTTTTTCCCATGGAATCATGGAAAAAACATCTCGATTGCTGTATACATCCCAAGGGGACTACTTCGAAGGAAACTGTGGAAACTGAAAGTTATGGTAAATCTATTTTTTAATGGTCAAATTCTCCTAATATTTAGGTAGCAACTCGCATAAACCAATGCGTTTTAGTTGTGAAAGCATCGAGCACTGAATTGTGAACGAAATCTCTTATACATTGACTCCAAACCAAGAGATCGGGAAATGTTTGCATAACGAATTTCATCACTAGTTACTTTTTATTTAAAGGAAGATAGTAAATATCAGATTTTTCCTAATTGTATGCACCAGTAAAGGCATTAAAGCGCTGGTAGCACGTTGCTGATTTCTTCGCTAGTTAACCATGTTTTGTATAACAGCAAAAAAGGCGTTTCTTCTTCTTCCAGGTCTTTATTTGCATCTGTAGCTATCATTATGGAGCAAAGTAACGGTATGAAATGCTGATAAAAATGCCTACACCAGAGTGTCTGCTATACACTCTGATGTCGGCTTCAATATAAATCATAATTCAGCCCTTTTAAGGTGGGAGATAAATTTCATTGCCCAGTGCGAGACACTTCCTACTTTTAGAGAGAAAGAGGTTTTGAATTGGCTAGAAAAAGTTCCAAAAAAGTTATAGTGAGGTTTCTGGATTCTATAAAAAAAATGAAATATTACAAAATAAAAAAAATAATAAAAACCTTAGCTCACCACCTCACTAATGTTCTATAGGGAGGTGCATTAAAAATTAAATAAAGAAAGAAAATTTTTTAAAAAATTCTTCATTTAAACATTTTCCTTGCAGTTTAAGGTATTGATAGTCGTTTTTGATTGATCTGACTGTCGTTTTTGCTTACAACATTGTGGCGAGTTTCTCTTTGTTAGAAAACGATATGTTGACTGTTCTGTGAGTGTCTGTTTCTGTGAGTTCAGCCCTTCAGAATGCAGCTTTGTATACCTTATCATATTTATCAAAATCTACATTTTTTTTCAATACGGAGATACGAAAAATCTGTTTACTTAAAAAATTCTTCTATAAAGTGGCGACGTGTACTTTTTTTTACCGAATTTGCGTGTACGGTTACCGTACCATTAAAAATGAGAGCGTCTTCAGAATGTTTACAAAATTTTCTCAAGTTAATTTCTCTGATTTGTTTTACTCTAGACGGTTATTAGCCTATAATTGGAGGCTTTTTAAAATACCATCATAAGCAAGATTTTTCGGATGTGATGCTTACGAAGATCAAAGCTTTCTTGCCCAGCTAGCATAAATATCTGTTCCTTTTCCACTAATTTCTTCTCTTCTTCTAGTAGTTCTTATAAGTATACCGAAAGCCTTTTCGACTGGGTTGAAGATAATTTTATTTCTTAGCTTCAAGCGGTATTTTCAAGTGCATCTGGAAGTTTTTTCCTTTTAGGTTAAGACAGATTGATATCTTCTGTAGATGGGATGAAATACATATAATTCATAAGTCCACATATTTCAGGTTATTTATAAATGCTATAGATATTGGAATTTAGTATTGGACTCTAGATCATGTTTTGAATATAAGAGTATTACTCTATGAATATTTCCCACTACGAAGTTATACCTCCACTGAGAAGAAATACTGAAACTCGTGTCTTGTGATTTGCAAATTAAGGATAGTTCTGATGCGAAATCCTCCAGCGTACATCCGATATCGTCATGCTTGTACTCATTGTTAAAGTTTCATGTTTTCTTCGCTTATGTATCTTAAAAAGTAACTTCTCTGTCAAGAAAAAGTCAAGAAAATGCTTTCGTACTCTTGAGATACTGTATGCTAAGTTTTTGTTAATATATAGTAGGTTTCCTTGCAAATTACGAAATATACGCATCTTTTATTCACATTGATTTCATCTTCAAATCAATCGCTTGAACAAGCATTCCAGGAACTTCCTATCCTTTTAAGCGCAGTCCAGGACGACTCGATATCTGCACTATTGTTCAGGAGAGTCGTCGGTGACTTTCCTTCGCAAAGCATACAAACTTGCCGGAAAATGCACAAAATGAACAAATAAACTGATTTCGTGGCCTTATTCACAATTTCAACCTAGCCGTAACCAAGGAACTTGTTATTGATAAATGTCATATGAAACTTTATTTTTATATATGTGTAAGTATTTAAACTGCATGTATAATTCTTTATAATCAGTAAATAACGAGAAATATCTGTATCGTTGCGAAAAGCGCGATGCATTAATGAGCACTGATGCTGAGCCATAGCATGTCCTTTGATGGATGTGCGGAAAGCAGGCATATTACACGTTAGGTTCCATACCACTGTCGTACAGCGAATCACTGCTTTTTTTTTTTCACTTCTGGATGCATGTAATGGTTCAATAACTTTTAAAGCAGGCATAAATGACGTAAATAAAGCATTTAGTTACGTCAGAAACGCAGACGAAAAGCGAAAATTATTTTGATTAAGGGCTGAATTAAGAGCTTGGCTTAAGGGAACAAGCCAACTAGTTTGGTCATCAGTCTACATCATTAAAAGTTTTTCCACTTATGAAATAAGACTATCACGTTTGCTGATAACTGTAGTATTAACTACTGTAGTACTTTTCACTTTTGTTAGAACTTTACATTTGTTTTTAAAACTGCAACAGTAGTAGTCTGTGGCCTATCTCAGTGTTCGATACACTATCGTTACTAAATTTAATCATTTTAATGTAACATGTAACAGTGATGTGTATTGGAAGCAACAGTACTCTTACTTTGATTTTTATCTGCCATTATTAACAACAATAAAATAAAATGATAGTTATAAGCAGTTTATAATTCAACAGCGACGTCATAAATACACAAGTTCAGGAATAATCCTTCACACCGGTTAACGTCATGTCTCTAAATCGTATGAGCGAATGCAGTATCGTATAAATGGGCATTGGCCATAATTGAAAAGTCTCGCATCAGCAGATCGTCGTAAGGTGGGGTATGGGAAGACGTTGCTGGCATATTTAACCTCTCTCTCTCTCTCTCTCAGATTTTGCATACTCAGTACGTAGCTTTTGCTCTGTGAGTACTAAATTTAGTGAAATTCGCTCATCACGCTTATTCGTTGAATAAAGAAAAATTAAATAGACACGCTCTGAAGAAAATCGTTATACTCTGATGGCATTTAAAATTTCAGAAATAGTGCCACACTTTAATCCTTTCACCTACTGACACTGTTTTTTCAAGCACATCGCATCATCGAAAAAAAAAGCACGTTTTGTATTTCTTTACAAATGTCTTTATTACTAAATTTCACCAGGTATTTTTGTATAGGACATCTTCCATATTATAGAAAATGTGATTAGGATAGAATTCAAGTTGAATAATAAGCATATATTTCAATAATTTCTCTTTCTTTGGCCAAGGGATACTTGACTTACTTCTTTTTCCCAAGTAAAAAGCAAAGAACCAGAGAAGTCCATTGATTCGCTTAGGTCTATTTTAATTTAATCAGAATGACAACATCTTCTCTCGGTCAAAATAATTTTCTCCTCTTACTATACTGGCATAAGGAAATCATTCACCTGGTGTCTAGTCGATGTTAAGTGGAAATATCTCACCAGCAAACTCGGATTTTTCATACTACAAAACCAATATCTTGAACAACGTAATTTACAAAGCATATAAACAGACGCCTCATCTTCACAACTGCATTAAGTTAAAGAAATTAAATTATTTTCCGCACTCCTCTCAGTCGACACTTCTTTCCCTCTCCCCATTTTCTAATCATGCTCATATTTTCTTATATTCGCTTGATTTTGATATTCCATTAGTGATATCTTTCCTATCTGGATCTTCCTGAGGTTTGCGTGTTTGGGGAGGTGCAAGTTAATGATTAAGGAGAGCAGCAATATGAGCGCTTAACGTCCATGGAAAGAACTTCACCGGAATATCACAATAAATAAAATACAAGAAAGTTGATGAGTATGTTGTTGGAAAACGAAAGGAAAGTGGATATAGAGTAGCGAGGATACACCTTTTGAAGAAATCGCTAATCCAATTATTTATACCTTGTATTTGATTGTCAGTAGTACGACCTTGTCACCCATGGTTCTCTGTTTATTCTAAATATTTATTTCTCATTATGTGTTGTTTCTAAAGGGAAAGTAAACAAGAAAAATTCGTTTGTTTTATAAAGTAACTAATTTCTCCGGTTTTTTTTTTTCATTACGCTTTCATGCCTGTTCTACAGAGATATCATTTTTGAAGGAGGCTTCGCTGTAGTGAGTTCCTTCACGATTGCATCAATCAGGATGATGAATAAAAATGGATGATATACAGATTCGTTTAATATTAAAATACCCTTTTATCTCTGTTCTTGTTCTCATTGAAGTATTTTTTAACTTTCATACATTGCTCTTATTATCATTAACTTTCTTATCTTTCAGCATTTTCTTTCTTAGTGCCCAGCTGATGTCATTTCCAGTTATTCGTTGTATCACATCCGTTTGGTAAAGTCTGCGAATATATACTCTACTATTCATTTTATAGTACATGTTTATCTGTTGATATCAATGATGTTTATAGTTCGTTTCCTAATATAAACCGAACAGAATATTGTCAATGCTTATCATTCACCTTAGTTTCTTATCTTGTTCTTGATGTATTTGCTTAATGTCCCTTATTTTCCATACGTTCAGATATCGCCTGTATGCTTATAGACTTATCTGGCATACTTTCCTTTGAGTATTTTGCTGAACAAATTCTCTAAGAGCTGTTCATATCATCTAAATTCCTTGATTATGGCCTTGCTGCTTCTTCAGTGTATTGAATGTTATTCCTTTCATTCTCTAAAATCAATACTAACTGCACGTAATTTGTAATTTTTCATTATTTAACGCTAGTAGCTCAAAATATTCCTTTTATTTGTTTTAAATTTCTCATCCATTATAATATTTAAATTTCCATAGTTTATCTCATTATCATTCTTCTATGTGTGACTTTTGTTCAACCCACTAAAATCACAAATTCTAATTAATAATAGGAATTTTTAGGAGATTACTTAAAATAGAATCAAGTGCCATCAGTTCCACATAAAATAACTGTCAGATATCGCTTCATAATTTCGTAATCTCTAAATTTGTGCCATCATTCGCTCCACGAGGAGTCGTCATAAATTTTTGTCTATAAATATGTACAAAATAATTCTGTATCAAGAATGACAAACATTCTTATAAAAATATTTTTTCCATTACCTTTTCTAGTATAGCGTTAGTAACGATGAATCGGTTTGTTGCGCTTTTTTCTCTTTGTCTCGTGCATTACATTAATCCTTGTTTGTGAACAGTAAATTGAATGATTATCTCTTAAACGAGCGATACATGGGTAGTTAAAAAAAAACAAATGTACAAAGAAAATTCGCCCAATCTCTTTAAGAAACTGGAAATCATAGTGAATTAAGCCCAGACAAATGCGGTTTCATTCCATTTTTTTTCACCATGACCTTTCCTGAAAGACCATTTCATTTATATTGAATTGCAGATATATGATTTTTTACGATGTGATGCAAAGAAAACTTTATAAAAATAAAACATTAACTTTTCTACAAATATTATCCAAGTACAGTGCCAGCTGTTACATTATCAGTCCGGTTAACGTTTTCCTTATCCTTTATTGCATGCCTAAAAATAAACATTTCATGTGTTCAGTGTGGTGTTCTAGATGGTGTAGTGTATTCATAAAGTTAATTTCTTATAGTAACAAAATGAATTTGTTCCGAAGTAGTTTGCGAGAAGTACTTGGATTTTTGTGAAAAAAAGTACTTAATTCAAAAGGCGACATTTGCGGTTGTAGTCTCTCTCTCACAATATTTAGAAGTGCGTGTGTGTGTTGGGGGGGGGGTGATAGAAATTGCTCAGAATCTGAGTAGAAGTGGATCATAACTGGTTCTTATATAGCGACCTCAGACCGATGTGCAGCGTGTTTGGATATAATCGTAAAGGTACGTCTCTGCTAGGTGTTCCGTCTTCCTATTTGTTGAAAAACGAATGGCTGCATGGAGCAACTGACTGACAACAAGTAATTTGGTTTAATGAAATTATACTAAAACATACTCCTGATGTTCATAAATTCCCCTTACATTAAATGTCTTCATTCTGTCATTTTGTGAAATAATTAAAAAAAGAATAACGTGCATTTAATAACTTTCGCTCGTTCTTACCGTATAAAAAGCATATCAAATGATGGAATCATAACACTGTTGTCTTATATAGAAGGTACAACGAAAAATAAAGTACTTATGATTTGTAATCGTATAAGGAATGCAAATATGTTTGACTGAAACCAAAACGACCTACGAACATTTCCAACTGTTTAAGTAGTAAGGCTGAGAAGATATGAAAGTTGATGAAATGATTCTGATTATTTTGCGTGATCTCTTCCTGGCCGTACTACTCAAATAGCTGGAACTGTTGGAAGGTTGTTTCAGTTTCCATCAAACAATAAAACAGTTCTCTGACTACCAAGTGAGTCGCCCCACTTGGTAGCTAGTGGACGAGGTTGATTATGGTTGGAGGAAGGTCATTTTCTGAGAGAGGAGACTTTCATAAGATTGTGATCTGCGTTACTTCATTGCGTATAGCAAAGACTTTCGCATCTCCTTCAGCTTGGTCGGTAGTGTTAGAAAGTGGGAAGGGAACTAATTGAAGTTGTGGACGTTAAGGTCACCTAGGAAGACTTTACTATGTAGATAGCTGGACTGCAGGTGGCCGTGCTTCGTGGAGAAAAAAGTGAAGAGTTCATTGTAGTGTTTGGAGTTCGGAGATCGGTAAATACAGCAAGTGAATGTTACTAAGTGATGCAAGAAAACATTAACCCAGTGGAGGTTAACTGCAGGGAGATTTTAAATTAGCTATTCTCGGACAAGTGTTGACGCACTGGCGTCAACCTCGTGGCGAAAAGAATCATGAGGTGTATATTTTGGACATTGAAGGTGGACAGTATTGATATAGCTGCAATTTTCATTTCTGTCAATAGTAAAAGTTCTGTTCTTGATTAAGTGTTGGTGTACGTCATTTAATATTGATAAAGTGGATGTGAAAGAGAGTATTTTCAGAGAGCTATCTTCACTATTAGCGTAGCTGTTAATTGATGATAGTAAGAAATTCCAAAGATCCTTTGAGAATAAAATCATCGATCTCGTGATAATACTACATTCTTAAATGTTTTCCAAGATGATTAAATTGAATTTTTTTTAATTGAGATTTAGAGTGCGCTGACTTATTTTAACAATTGGTGATAATTTTGGTAAAAGAATTAAAATAAAAAAATTCTGATTTTTTATTTTACTTTTTATTTTTCCATGATCATGGCTGGTTGAAATGATCCGAGGTCGAATTCCGCCTAGGATTTGAAGGAGATTTCGTTGATCCCATGTAATGTAGAAGGGTTTTTTCCTCCCTCAAACATGCAAATCAGCCTGAAGGACAAATGCAATTTAGATAATAATAATAATACACTAGCATCGTAGCCATAATTATTTTTGCCAGTCAGGATCTTGGCGCGATAATCCTCACATTTATCAGCTGTGAGTGCATTTCGGGATTCGATTATTCAGAAACGTAATGAACTTGGTTGAAAATATGTCTTTTCTATATATTTTAAACGAATATGAACTAGTGTGACAGAAACTTAGTATTATCATGAAACTTTCTTCGGATACTCGTTTCTGTATTAGAATACATGCTTTAATGATTTACTGAGTACTGTTGATTGCTCCATAGTAAAGGTTGATTAAATTATTCCATGGATAATGAGAGAAGATTAAGAAGAAAAGAAAACAAGGAATAATGCTCAGAACGAATGCTGTATATTTTATCAAGTGTTTCTCGTTAAATTCACTTTTTGTAACCTTTGGAGGAAGGTCATGAAACAGGGGGATTTTAATGTGCTATATACAAATAGCACGAGTACATCTAGTTAGAAACACAAGGAGCATCGTATCTAGAAATAACTGCATTTCACAAGAATAATCCAGAAATAAATTTAAATATGCATCTCTCTTCCGCTTAAAAGAAACTGATGTATTCCGAAGATTCTAGCAATGAATCTCAAAAATGTAGATATTTATCAGAAGGAATTTTCCCCTGAAGAAAGAAAGAAAGCCCTGTTTAATATTCCATTAAAGCTGCTGTCGCATGTAGTTACATCACCATACTTCTTGTCCATGTAGCACTTCTTGAATATCTGCAGTATGTGAGAAATTTGAAGATCTCTCCATGATGGATGTGAACTCTGTCATAAATCTATAATATCGCCGCTCCAATCGCATTTCTATTTTTATATTGCATCCCTCGCAAATGCCACGTGTGAAGCAATAAAAAAAAGTAAATAAAACGTTGCATAGTATTAGATTTCCATTAGAAGTCTGCAGTTAAGTGCGCATAAAAGGGGGATAAAGGTTGTATTCCTTCTCTTATCAAAAATAACGCATTGTCTTATAAGTCGTGTGAACTTTGAAGTAATACATTATTCTTAATATTTGTCGACGATCTTCGTTTTTGTGTGTTTTGTTTTCTCCATTCTGTGTTTCTTAAGGCAGACTAGTTCCCTTCATGATATTGAAATTTGTGCTTGAAATATTTCTCGCGTCTTATTCCTATCTCTATAATAATGTCAAAACCAATATGGCAGATGATTTTCTGAAGACAACAATCAACCACAAACAAGAAAAATACGCAGAAACAATCAAAACACGGAACAACATATATCAACTAAGTTTTGTAAATTTAAACGCAGTTTAACCGAATAATTATATAAGTAAAACTGAAATCAGTAAGTGCGCAAAATATACCCATAGTATCCTGAAAATTACAGTGGTAGCCGCGTACTGTATAACAACGTACACATTACAAAAGCTTTACTTTTAAGAGGGCTTTTAATAAGCCAGTCACAGGGGGAAAACTGAGCAAGACAACTATTGAGACATTTTGTTTGATAGAATTGTCCTGTGAAAGACAAATACGGTTAACTGGCAAAAGAATATTTAAAAACCGCTAATTATAATACTTCACATCTTCACTTAGTTTTCCATTTTGTCCATTAACTTTTAAGACTAACATCACCTGCTTAAAACTGCTGTACCTGTCACCGTAGCTGCCCCTTAAATAAATAAGATTATACGCAATGACTGTTTGGTTCACTTCAGCTTTCGAAGAAATGAAAAGACAAAGCCCTTGGGTCGTCATTAAAGTTTTAAACCAGATCATAAAGCAATTGGTGGACGCTTCAGTAACGAGCATAAAAACACTCCTTAATACTCTAAGAGACGGCACTCACTCCCTTCTCTAATTTCGGAATAGGAAGAACAAGAAACGCACTCTATCATCGGGAAACTCTTTGAAATAACAGAAGTTGCACGAAAATAGCGCTCTCTTTAATAATAGTTCCACGTACAACTACACAACCCTTATTACTGCGTCAGTTACAAGCCCAACCAAACCCCTTCGGAGAAAGTTTAAAGGTTAAATAGACGTTTATAGACACTTAAGACATTTTACTTGTTTTTTTTTTTTTTCTTTCCATTTGATCGAAATAAAAAAAGTGTCCAGAAACTTAGCGAATTATGAGTCGACATCACTTCTGGTTCTGAGTAGCCAAATCAATTTCAGGATAAATACTTAGATATTGACTGTTGTAATCTCTACCATCCATCCACTCACTATGTACTTTAAGAAACGAAAAAAAAAGTTTAGATCTTTAATATATATGAGTTACTCGATTAAAATGCAACCTGTATAGCGAAGCGTCATAAATAAAGTATTAATTTTATAACATGGTACATTTTACCATATAATCTGCTTGAAATATCAATCTTGAACATTTGCTTTTCTGTGTAGGTTTATTTACTTCGTGAATAGTTCTTGTGCTTCATTTTAGGTAGAGCATGTATGTTCGGCGTAGCGGGGAGGGAGGAAAAAAAGTACTGGTGATCTGGCGACCTAGAAAGAGAGGGAGTTACAATCTCCTCTTCAAAGTAACAAGGTCATTCAGTCAGTAACGCCAGAGTTTTGTGTACCTGGAGTGGTTTTATTTCGCTGTAATCAGTAGTACATCTGTTTTTCACGAATACTGTTGAATATTGTTTTTGATATACCTCAACGTTTACCGTCTCATTTCTGCATTCTGTATATTGTATCGTCAAATCTTTATTCTTTTACCCAACAAAACCATAAAATCAGTTACAGCAGACTACGACTGCATAGCCCAGGCAAAATCAGAAACCCAGTATGAAAAAATGAGTTTAGTAAAGCACTTCCCAACTCGAAGTATATGGTGCTTAAAATATGTAAATTTGATGTTACTGATTTTTGTTTTGCTTTGGTAGTTAGAAATATGTGAGGGCACTAAGGCCAATTTGTTATTCAGAATGTGAAGGGGAAAGTATTAATTAGAGGGGGAGCCCTGTCACTTTTTATACCGTGTTATTGCTAACTTTTCTTCCATTCTGAATTAACTCTCAGACCCTAAACTGGATTCGAGCCCAACTTTTCTGGCCAAGGGCAAATGCGCATTGGTCTCACGATTGTACAGCAGAGGAACTTTCTGCCGATAACCCATTAATACTGTAGGTCTATAATATATATTTAAAAATCCTCTAATAAACAGAAAATGTTTTAAATCGTTTTTCATTTATTTCTTCGTCACAAGTCCAGAGTAAGAAATTATATATAAATTATAAGAAATGAAGATCTGTGGTTTTTGTCGAAGCCCAAAATGTTGCTTCACGTAAATATATTTAAAAAGGCTCTCCACAAAAAGGCAAGGCATTGCCTTTTTGTGGAGAGCTTGATATTCTGTCATTAATTCATCTAGAGGTAAATATTTATTATAATCCTAAATGTGAAGATGTTTTTATAGCACGCAAACTTTGGGAAATTCATGGATACAATTGTTTTTGACAAACAAGTTTGTTTTCTGATAAATATGAGAACTCTCAGGTATGTGGGGATCTAGGGAAAGAACGGGTACTTGAAAGGTACATGTTCTTTCTTATATTTGACTCTGCTAAATTGACTTCTGAATCGTTTGATGTATATCGGCTTTGATGTGCGTGTAATATTTTATGTGCAAAGGACTGATATTTTTAGTTAAAGGATTAATTACCGCGTCGTTCTAGTTAGGAACCACTGGATTCGATTTTTGCATTTTTCATAAAGCTTTTAGAGCATCTGTGTCTCCTAGATCCTCTGAAAACGCGATACTTGGTCTTATTTGCCGATTTATTAAGCAATCCACCTCTTAGTAGTTGTGAAAATGATCTCACAAGAAGAATATTCGAAAATAAAAACACGTGCTTTACATGAACATCACTTGTTAGCTGCCGTGCCCTAGACACGTTATTGGTTCGCAGATGGCCATATGATGCGCGTTTGCCATTATTCATTGCAAACAGGTCCCCCTAGGTAATATGGATATTTGATTTCTCAGTCAATCTTTTGCAAATCCGGATATTTCCAATCAACTTGAGAAATTTCGCTTAATTTTTGCTGATGTATTTTATTTTATTCTTAATTTCATTACTTATGTGAATATAGTCACTAACAAAAAGGTGTTTATAAATAAAGTGATTTATTTATGTTTATATTTTGAAAATATTTCAGTTTTATTAAAACATTGCAATTCATAAACTGCAGCGCTTGCTGATGATCTTTAATGAACGGTTATTTCATTTTTTGCTTATTTGCGTACGAAGATATGCCTTCCATGGTGGCATTCTACTTATTTCTTTGTTTATTTTTCTAGGGAAAGATATTATGTACTCATGTCGTTCTTTACTGATCCTGTTTTGGCGTGTTTTTTTCTCAAATTCTTATTCAAAATATTTTTTATTCTAAACACATATTTTATAACTTTACGTAAGTCTTTGGATAAAACTTTTTTTTAAAATATTACTCTTTTTTTGAGACTTCGTAGCTTAGTCCGTTTCTACGATGCCCTTTGATTGCAAATATATGGATTCGAATCTCGTCTAAGACGAAGAACCTTTACGGAGGTGGAAGGATTTTTACTCCGCAAACTGGCCAAATGAATACACGCAATATGTAGACATGGATAATACCAGAATAAGGGTTAGCCAGTCTATTCCGTCGGATTTGGTTTCTAATTCCTGCACGGAACGGTGTAAGCGTAAGATAGGAAGTAATATTTTATTATTCGGTTACAAAACTATGTAGCTGCATATTCCATTATTTCATTTTTTATTTCCATGCATTTTTGGATAATTAAAACTTTAATGTGGACGTTAATCAACTCCTTTAAGTTTATTAATAGTTTTTCTTGATTTGTGTCTTACACTTTTATTACAATATTTACTTCTAGCACTTCTAAATGTGCAAATGGAAATAGCTAATTGGATTTGAGAATATTAAAATTTTCTTGTTAAATTTGAATTTAATTTGAATTTCTCGATTTTCTGATGTTACTCGTGATCATTCATGGATCGGGGTATAATCTCAGCAGATCCTTACCTGATGTTGAATGATAAACGAATAACCATGTTTGATTAGGCATCCTAAAATATGAATGCCCCCAATCTCGTCAATGATGTAAAGAACTTTTTAAATTCTAAGTGAAGCTAAGTTTTAGTTGGCCTCAGACGTTGATGGGAGAATTCATTCTCCAGAAACTTGGTTTCTTTTTCTTCCTGCTAAACGAATTGGTCCTTGGAACACAGTTGACAGGTAATAGCTAATGCGCATGGCTTTAGCTGCCTCGGCGATAAACCTGAAAAAAAAAGTATTGTTTACGTTAATTTGTATTTGCGAAAACTCATCTGATTGTGTGTGTGTATGCACATAGTATTTATGTTAACTATTTATTGCATAAATTTTCTGTCATCTGAGGTATATCTCTTTAATTCCTTTGCAATCTTTATTCGATAATTTCTCCAAGCCCCCCCCTTTGAAATAATTGAACAACTATTCGAAATGTTGTTTATGTTTTAACGGTATTTATTAGAACACAGAAAAATAAGTAAATAATTAATTTATTAACTTATTGCTGATATTTCGCTGGTGTTATAACCCGCATCTTCAGAGCACAAAAACAAATTATTTACTTTTTTTTTTTTAATATATACCGTTAAAAAATAAACAACATGTACGACGAATAAGTCTGTCCACACGTTTAACTATTCGAAATGGTGGTCAAATATATTTCTGACTCTGGTATAGCAGCATTAGCAACAACGACACTGTTAGAGATGCACAGTTCACAAAATCACTTATAGAGAACGTCTCCAGATTGTTTATTCTGTAGACATGGTTCAGATCTTGTTATCGATAACATTAGTCGTGATTATAATTTATATATATATATGTGTGTGCATATATAAATACCGATGCTAATAGAGATGCATACCAGTTGTAGAGCATCTGATATGCAGCAACCTAGCGGTATTCATTTTATCTGTGATAGTTGTATTAGTATATTATTAGGAAATGAGATGTATAAAGAGATCGAACCCTCAAATTCAATAGCATAACGACACTATTTCATAACATTCGTTTTTTTTAAGATTCATTTTGCTGTAAGTGGTGCATATTTAAATAGTCATGTTGTTTGGTTGAGCGTATACTCGTAAAATATACATCTCGTTTATCCCTGAAATTCATTGTAAAATTGCTTTATTTGCTGAACTTGTATACTTTTCTTGATGAATAACGGACTGTCTATTTCTCTAAATAGTAAATTGAAGACGTTATTCTTCCTCTCTCTCTCTCTCACAGAGAGAGAGAGAGAGAGAGAGAGAAATATTGCATATTCACAACATATGGATATTTAATTTGTTTCGTTTTTTTTTTTTTTTTGGTAGAATGCGGAAAAAAAAAAAGTAGAGCCGCATCTGGGTATGTATTTATGCACGGGAAATACTGCTAATTATTGAGCTTCGTCCAAAATTTTGGACCCTGGAAGAAATAATTATGGATCCTCTCCAAGTTCAAAATGCCTCTTAGTGTTTAGACTTTCTTTCTTAAAACAAAAACGTTAATAAACATTGATAGGTAAAATAACAAAGTACTTTTATCATTTTTACTGTATTTTGTATAAATTGCTATGCCACTCACTTGCACTATTTTCATAGAGTACGAAAATGTATATTCTTCGATATCCAAAGTTTCAAATTCATCGACTTCCTACTGAACGGAAATGTCGTATTGACCATTTCCGAAGAATGCTAGAAAAAAACTGTATGTGCCAAACCTACCCCAAATAAAGAAAACGCTTACCTGTTCTCGGAGTTTTCAGAGTAAAGAAATGGCTCGTGGTTATTAAATTACCTATTAACATTTAATACTGTAAGGCAGTTGAGTGAGTGAACTTTACTATCACAAATCAATAGTTCTCTTCTGATATTTTCATTTCCTCACAATATTTGCGATGTCTTGGTCATTTCGCTAGTCGTCACCTGCCAGAAAAAGAAACCTAGATTGAAAACAGAGAGGGTGGGGGGGTTTCTGTGTGTGTGTGTGGGGGGGGGTTTCTCTTGCAAGCACTCGAACCTGCCTCCGAACACAAGCATTTCACAAACATAGCTACTCCTGGAATAGTATTGACAGCTTTATCCTGTTAAGATGCGGTCATATTGTGAATACGCTCTGCGACTGATGTGGTACCAGGAGAATTTGACTAGGAAGAATAATATTTGCATAAAATAAGCACTCGCCGAACAGCCGATTCAACTATCGCTGAAACCAAAACGTAAGTTAAGCACTTATTTTTATTTTTTTTTATATTTTAATATAATGCAGTTTCCTCCGTGAATGTTGCCAATTTAGGCTTATGACCTCTTATATGTTGGGTTCACGCCAAGCGATCTTCGTTCCTATTCTTACGAAATAAAGATATTGAAATTTTTAATAAAAAAATAAATACGGAACGATTCTAGAGAAGTTTTATATAAAAGATTCAATTTGTGTAAAAAACATTCCTGCGTGTTCTTCGTTTTTTCAATCCATCCTGATGGAGGATAATCTTGGAGCTTACCCGATAAGGAGATCCAGATTAAATCGCCTTTTGCTGATAAAGAAAATGCTTTTAACCCTGCTATTTGGTAAAAAATGCATTTCCTCATCTTCATATGAAGGCAGAAAGTAAACTAGTCCTTGCACGCTACTACAAAATATTACATTCGTTTCTCGTGGGGGAGGGTATGGGGGTATAAAAATCACTCCTAGTCTCAGTTTTGGGACTAGAGAGGATAGTTTACATCGTTGATATGATCTTACAATTTAACTCGTGCAAACGAGAAGAAACATCTTATCAGACAGTAGCTTTCGAAACGGAAAAAAAATTGACTGGTATTGCGTGAATGTAATTTGAACTATTTCCAGCACAAAGCGCAACATTTGGAACGTTGTGCAAAGTTCTTCCCTCCAATTGATGCCAAGTTCATTTCTTTAGAAACATAAAATGAAATGCTTGTCGATATATTAATTAAGGAAGACCAAGCAGCCACAGTGAGCAAAAGCAATCTTATATTTTCGTGTAATTAATCACTGCTGTGTTGTCATGGTATTGTTGTTGAGATCTAATAGTATTTCGGTTAATTAAACGAACCACGATGTTCTTTATTTTTCGAGGCGAAAGCGTTAGTTATAAGTGTAACTACCAATAACCGTTTCCGAGAATTGTCAGCAAACTGTGTTCTGCTGTCGATAGTTCACATCCATTTTTCTTACTCGATTCGGAGCCTTAATCCCGATATACAAAAGTCGTATTTGTGGAGAAGTTTCTTTTCGGTAAATGTAAAGCAAATTGATCTGTCGTTCTGAGTGATGGCTTTATTTTTATTAGAAATCAGGGAAAGATGTAAAAATCAGCTAACAATGTCAACTTCTTAACCACGCTACGTTGTTTTGAATAAATTCAAATGTTTTAAAATTTGTTTCGACTGTGAATGAAATCTTTACATGTAAAGTGATAGCAAATTAAAAACACCAACGAATATTGATTGTGTTAAACAATTCACTTCATTCCATTTTTTTTTTCCTTTTGCCTTTTGTCACATTCTTTCTTTTCTTATGTTTTTGCTGCACTGCTATTCCTTTGCTGAGCACTGAACGCTTTTTTGCAACGCCATTTTTTTATTTTGCTTCTTCGCCTCTTTAGTTTCTTTGTTGCGTGACGTTCATTCGGAATTGGAGTCCATCAGAGAAGAAGAGCAAGCATTACACTGCCATCTGGATGGAAACAGAGGAATCTTTCTCCAAAGTGAGTGTAATGTCTCCCTCCTACCAGGTAGCTAGGCCTAATGCTAATATCATTGTTGCCTGTTGCTCTAATGTCATTATTTGCATGCAGATGGCGTTAATGTAACAATGAGTTTGCTTTTGATTGTTGTATTGTTTGTTTAATTCGTCATGTGCTTATTTTCTTCATCATTTGCAGTTAATAAATAATTTTTATACTAATGAAACTAAATAAACATTTTGATCTGATACTTCCAAGAAAAAAAAAAAAAGGTAGTAAGTGGTAATAATGTTCGTATATGCTTCTATTCTTGCTTCGACCGCATCTTTGTTGTTTCAAAAATTCTTTCATCACTACCACTTCGGATTGTGACCCTTGATATTTTCAGTTATCTGTATGTGTTACGATTGCCAGGAGAAGACGGTCACTGAAGAAATCGGAAATATCAAGGGTCGCACCTTCGATGACAGTCTCCAAAGAACCATAGCTAGAGGGGATGCTTAAGGAAAGAGAAACTGTTTAATTGAAACATCGGTTAATATTCGCATTCCTGAAAACACTTATGATGATAGTATTACTATAATACAGCTATAATCAACCTAATCTCGTATTAAAGGCATTTTTCCCCCTCTGGGAGAAACAAAATCTTCGAAACTAAGTAATTCTAGCGAGAGTGAATATTGGATAACACTTTGCGCAGAAAGATCATGCAGTGATCAATAATGGTAGCTAAAGGACAGTGTTTTGGATTGATGTAAGATGCTACAAATGTTGTTTATAAGTTTACCTTTTACTGCTATCATGATTTGTGAAGACGAATTTAAAATAATCTTTACACTGGATTTTTTTTTAAATAGCACGATTTTGTAATTTATCCAATCACTTAAAGATTACCATACGCCGAGAACTGATATATTTGTGATGGGATATTAAGTCCAAGATATCGCCTCCATAGCGGGGTAGTGAAGATACCTTTTGATTGAATAGCACGAGTTCAGTTCTCATCGTATTAGAGAGGGAACATTTGCAAGCGCTTGTCAGGCACTTTCGGGAACAAAATTTGGTTGAATATTTTATTTTTTGATAAATATGCAAGCCCATGCAGAAACAATAAGTTTGTCTGTTGGCCTTGGTTGCTGAGGGATAATCTAAACAAACAGATCTGTTCAGGAATGTAAACTAAATGAGGTCTCATTATATTTACTACATGAAAGACAAATAATTTAAAGTAATAGTTTATATTAAAACAAAGTTATTACGGAATATTTATTGTCTACGATTATAACTTAACCACCTAAGATCTTTAATTCTGCTAGCAACTTCAAATATATTGTAGATTATTTGTTCCTACCTGATTAAAAACAACAGCTTGCCTTTCCATGGGCAGTGTTCGGTATGCAGCCGAATTTTTAACGATTAAGAACAGGATGGATTCATGACGCTTATGTACACTGCCTGTGAAATAGTAACTGTTCCTGAGTGGCAGCAATCTCTCTCTCTCTCTCTCTCTCTCACACACACACACACACACACACACACACACACACACACACACACACACACACACACACACACACACACACACATGTAGATACTCAGGAATTTCTGAATACTCAGAAAATAATCGTACAAATTTCATCATCATTAAAGAGTATTAAAATTGTCCGCAAAAATTAAGAAGGCTTTTTGTATGTATTGTATATATTAACATTCAAGGAATCTCAGGTAGAAGTAGTAGGATTTTTCTTCCGCAAAAGAAAATAGCCGAAAATGTATATCCTGTATGAAAGCAATACCTGATAAGCAAAGTGAAAAATCTGATAACCGGAGAGAGAATTCTCTGTATCAGCAGTCGGTTCTAGAACATTATTACAAATACAAATGTCGCTGTATTTATTATTAATGTTCAAGAATGAATTTACTGTGTTTCTTGTGATCATTTTGTCCCTTTCTGTTGAACTGAATAAAAACTATCAACGCTTCCGTCGAAAAACTTCATAGCCTGTCTATATCATTCATTCATTCATCAGTCAGGATATCGCAGATGAATTTCATGCGTGCTTTTGTCTTATTTTCCAGATGATACTTCATTCATTGAAGAAGCTAGTATGCATTTTTGCTTCTTCTGGCTAACGTTTTACTATTGCTTTTTTTAGAGGGCGAAGATTGGAATTTGGATATATTACTGCATTACTTCCAAAAATGCGTGGTAATGAGGTACCAAGGAAAAAAAAGAGTAAATTTTGAAGCAAGAACATGTTTAGGTTTTCAGGAGTCTACCAAAATTCTGATTTTTTCTGGAACTAATCACTTATTTTCATCTTGAAAACAGAGAAAGTTACTTCAATGTTAATGATTTACATACTTTCCTGTATGCTGCAGTTCATTTCGGCTTCATTCAGACAAAAGAAGTCGTAGGGATTATGAATTCCACGTATAAGTGAATGATTTACGTGTTTCCATTTGTTGAACTTGAATGGAGTAGCGATCAAGATTTTCAAATCGACGCTATGCAAACTCATCCAACACAAAGCCTTCGCATACGGAAGTTTGATAGCAATTCCTGCCGGATGAGTGGGGCTTCGTTTTGTCTAGGTTCTGAAGTTGCAACAAATAAGAGTGACATGTACATCCGTCGCGTAGATAGAAGGACACTTCTAGCAGTGTCTTTTTTGCTGGAACGATCTTGGTTTCAAATTAGATTTAGAATACGATGAACATTTAAGTATTTTCATCAGATGAACACGAATCAGCCGATTTCGTACCGAAGCGGCTGGGTTATTCTTCTCGGAAATTTTTTGCTCTCAGGAATAGAGAAACCAGGTACAGACTGCATGCGTTAACGGACATAATAGATTGTCCTCGATACTCTTACTTGGACTGGCCGTACTCCCACCAAACTCGACGTTGTATAGTCACTCAGCGGGTTTCATGCCATGTAAACTCTTGTTTTTCTATTGCTTTCAGTTGCAAATTAACAAAGCGTTAAATTTCTAAGTTGTTCCCAATTTCTTGAAAATGTGACAACTGAATTGCCAGTCTGAAGTAATTTTAACAGGTATGTGGTTTGCAATAGTAATGCTTGTTTTCTATATCTATTTATTTGTCCTTCAATGAAACTGTACAAATTCTAATGAAACGTGGCATTGAGATTGGTTTCCAAAGGAATTACATTTTTGACTGAATGTTTCATTCTTTCAGGGATTTGAGGATAAAATCTTATTATTTCTGGTGAAGAATATGAAAATACATTTTAGATATCCCTCTTCCCCTCCACGGTGCATTTTCCTTTAATGAGCGAATGTTCGTTAAATGTTTCATTTTTGATATTAGCTCGACGATTATGAATTTTTTCCTTTTTCTGTTAGGAAAGTTGAAATTCAAGATCCAGAAATGAGTTGACAATATTAAGCTTTTATTGGCAGTTACTCCAAAGCATAGCCGGAAGAATGACGATGCTCTTTGGTTGGAAAGACCTGGATTCAAATCCTTTCTAGAATGTGAGGAAATGTTAAAAGGGAATTGATTGCAGTTGAAATGCGTTATGTAGTGCTTATGTGTATGTTGAAGATTTCTACAACCATATATAAAAAAAAAGTCAGAGAATACAAGAAAGAGGACGGGGTTGGGGCCAACAGAGGAAAAGATACGTAAGAATTGAAACGAAGACAAATTAACCAGCATTTTTTCGCATAGCATTTTAGTGATATATCTCTATTATGAGAAAAATTTCGTAATAGAGACTGTCAATGACATGTTCAACTGTCAACCACTATTGTCACTTCGATGATCCAAATTTTTTATATTGATTACCGCAAAGAAGGGGAAAAAATGTTTAAATGATATTGTTGTTGTATCCGTTAAATTTTTCAATTTATGCTTAAAATATCCAAAATAAAGTATAAATAACAAAAGCCATATGGTAGAGCAACGTAATGAAGTCACAAAAACTAGAGATCAAACTAATAACAGTTTTTTCCAGCAAAATATTTGGAAATCCAGGCTTCACTCACAAGCCTGGATTTTCAAATATTTTAACGTATAGCTGTCATCAGGCATTCCGGATTTACCAGCACATATATAGAAGAACTTCCGGTAATAGAGAATACGATTTTGTATGCAAAACTGTATTCCATAGTACCAGAAGTTTTTCTAATTGTTGTTTTAAAATGAAATCGCTTTACTCTTTGAGAGAGATTAAAATTAATATCGCAGCATTTGGTGACATATTTGAAAATTTCATGTTGATCAGAGGTTGTTTTTTTTTTTTCCCAGAAACTAGTTTGTTTTAAAATTAATTACCAGAAGGTGATCACTTTGTCACAGACTCTTAAAATAGTTGACAAACTTTGTTCACTATTTTCGAATGTCAACTAAATCCATTGTAACCGCAAACACGCGCTGTTGTGTTATGGGATTTGTATATTCTCTCTCTCTCTCTCTCTCTCACTCTCTCTCTCACACACACACACACACACACACACACACACACACACACACACACACACACACACACACACACACACACACACACAGAGAGAGAGAGAGATGATGTAAACCACGTACTAAATAAGAAAACAAAAGTTATTTCGTGAGAGATTTCTTCTCATGCCTGGTGTACTTCAAATCTAAATAGCAAGGCATTAATTTTAGATCATTGGGTATTTAACAAAAACTAAAAAAAAACATTTTAAATTAAAAAAATATATATATGAAATTCGAAAACACTAAGAGACTACATTGCCGGATTAAAAGAAAATCTTTAGGCGCTGCGTCATTTGACAACAACGTAGTTCTATTTTTCGTTCATAGATGGCACTTGCATACCCCTTGCATTTCCTATCGATTGAATGTCATGACAATTCGCTCGGCTGAAAGGAAAAATAAGGAAAAAAAAAATTGTACATATTTTTTTCTTACTGACCTAGTAAACCATTATAAAGCTACCAGTGCTCTTGAGCGCACGATACCAGTATTTAAGAAAGGTATGCATATGCTTAATAAAAAGTACAAAAGAAATTAATTATGTCCAGATTTTGGATTCAAGGGAAAACAATAAAATAAATAGCAAAAGAGCTCTTTATTTAATTGAATTCAGCTGTATGTCCATGAAGCTGGATTCACGAGTTCACTATGTGTGGTTAAAACTCATTAGTATCTGTCTTTAGTGAGAAGACGGATGCGATCGCCCGTGGCGCCACATTTTCGGGAGTAGTGAAGGATGTTGCATTTGAAAAGACCTCCAGTTAACTAAATGATCACCATGAAAAATCCCTTGCTAATGAGGTCCGAGATGCTTCCATTTCTGGGTACCATAAATGATTTCGCTTTGAGTGCTGTTTCTTGTTTGGGCCGTACACACACATTTTAACCACATGAGTGTTTTTTTCTCTTCTTCTGGGTTTTAATTATCTGCAAAATATTGGAGGACAAGCATGGCCGATGATGTCTCATATGATGCAATGACAACTGAGAAAACATTCGAAAAACAAAAATCTTTAGGTTGCGTTTTTAACATCAACATAAAGAAAGTATACATTTTGGAAAAATATTTAAAAAATCAGTAATATTTTTCTCATCTTTCCAAGTTTTATTATTCATTATTAAATGGTTCAAGTCTGCATGTTTCATCATTGGGTACAAAATGAATTCCTTATTATTGCTGATTACCTTTTCAAGATGAATTCCTTAAAATTGCTGATATATTAATAAAAAAAAAAAAAAAACTTCTCTCACTCAGCAACTGATTTGAATACTTTCATGAAACTAGAGTTAGTCACTCTGAAAGAGCCGGCCTGGTTGTCCGAGTTGATACCATAACTGCTCTCCAAAGTGAGTGAACAATAAGCGAACTAAAAATTAAAAAGATACGAGATAAAATACTAACAATTTATGATAAGATAATAATAGTACTTAACGTAAAGCTCTTCTTCTGAATGATTTATTCGTTAACTAAAAGTTCTCACTCGTCACGGACGAAACAGACCAAGTACATTTACATCCCTAATGATAATGAATATATTCACGTTCTTAGAGCTTTAAATTTCAGGCTAAGTGGCATGATCTCATAAGTCTATTCTAACCAACGCCTTGATTTTTCTCGCTCATTCAGACTGTCATTGTCATTATATATTTCTTCTCCACGTTAGGCTTGCTCATTTTTTTTTTAAAGTCAAATTGTTTTTCTGAGTCTATTGGGAAATGAATTTTATCATATTGAGTAATATTAATTTCATAAAATACATAATTTCTGGGTTCTAACGCTTTTCTAGAAATATACGTATGTATTTTTTTAATGGATGAAAATTGACTGTACCAAAGTGTATACCGAATATGTAACTGTACTTGGTATTCTTACTCTTTTTTAGATAAATACACTAATGGGTTGACATTTACACAATTATGGACACCAAAGATGATGTTTTAAAAATAATTTTAAAATAATTTCTTGTATATTTATCATCACTGCCTGTTTGAACAGAAAATAGTAATATGCAGGAAATTCTGCTAATAATGTGAAGCTTTTAAATCCACTCCATTAAATCTTGTTCATAAGCGTATGACAGGAATGGTCGACAGAAGCAGCGAAACAATATGAAAGTTCCTTAGAGAATTTTCAAGATGAATTCCTTATCATAGCTCATATATTAATAAATTATTAATAAATCATCTCTCTCTCTATCTATTTATCTCTCATCCACTTACTTGGGTCCTTCTCATGAAACTAGAGCTGGTAACTCGTGTTGAAAGTGTCAGGAAGTCAAATTAATGCTATGTTGGAGAACTTTGTTGAATTAGGCTTAAACCATGTTTAGACTAGTTAAAGATAATTAAACTGTACCCTATTTCTCATGAAATCGGTTGTTTAATTACTTAATATATCTGCTAAATAAAATTATATAATATTCTTTCGTACTTAGTCACACGTTTTTAATATATATTGATAATTTCGTCTCTTATAATAAATTTTCTACATGAGCATGCTCTTTCTTGATTATTCACTTACTTGCTTTATTTAATCATATCATCTTCGGCATTCTATAAAAAGGAACAGCAGAAAGCAGGTTAACCTTTACGATCTCTGGCCATTCGTTTATCCTGGTCATAAATTCCCCTTTGTACCCGAATAGTTTTCTGGTAGTCTTCTCTGATAGTTCTGAATATATAAGAAGATTTAAAGGAGGAGAAAAACACGATGGAGATCGGAGATAAAGATATCCATGATACATAATTGAGATAGTCGTAACGTACTTTCATCCTTCCTTCCTAAGACCCAAATTTCAACTCCGTATATTAGGATGGAGTACGTGGATTTGAAGCCCCTATTTTTTTTTTACTAATGTATAATGTAGTGCATATTCCTAGATGAGTCGTCAGCAACGACGCCCTTTGTTTGGAAAGACCTGAGTTCTTTTCCCGCTGCAGTACGTAAACAAGAGGGCTTTAAAACTGAAGGTGAGTTTTCTAGTTACACGTAGAGGTATTCTTTCCCATCCCTGTAAAGAATGCAGATAGACAGAGAATGAAAGTAAATTATAGATTGGAAATTAGCCATTGCTGGTTTGGCATAACCTAAAGTTTCTGTTAATGTTCTGATTACTCGTTTTGTTACCGCAATTGGGTTCTGCATCAGTCTTTCCATTTTGGGTAATTACTACAGATATTTGAAAATTATTATTACTGAAAAATAACAATTTTCTAATAAAAATAATAAAAAAATAACATTTTTCAATAATATGAAAACATATTATTGAAAAATGTTATTACAGATATTTGAAAGATCGTACCTCCCCCAAGATTTCATTTTAATGTCCAAATGCGTATGTTTTTAATGTATAATCCTTATCATCTGTTTCCTAACAGTAACCGTAGTTTGTCTTTTTGATACTGATCTTCATTTCTAGTTTTTCTTTAGTTCAATTTTCCGCATAATTCCACTGTATTGAATGCTCTGTTTTCCGGATAATCAAAACATCAGCACATTCTAACCACATCATATTTACCGACTATAACAGCTACTTACCGAACTTAAATTGTTTCATTTGACTTCTGCACGCCTTAACATGACAATAAACAGAACAATAAACAAGAACTCTAGATATTTGTACTCCTGTCACACTCTTGTTATTTGGAACTCTGCCAAGAAAGCATTTCTAGTTGTTCCACAGCTGTGATACAAAAGCATTAAATTTGGGAATGGGTGGGGGGTGGGGTCTTTTGGCCAAGCCAAGACCCCCCCCAATTATCAGAGCCAGGCTCTGATAATTGTTTTTTTTGATAAACCCCCAATTTTCAAAAAAATTATCAGAGCCAAGCTCTGATATTTTTTCCCCTCCAAATCTCCCAAACATAGATGGGTGTGTTTTCTATATTCTGTTATTGTTTTCTATATTCTGTTATTTTTGGATGATTTGATAGATGGCAAAAAATTAGTTCCCCAGTACTCTTCTAGGCTTAAACCTACCATAGAATTCGTCGAGTTGATATTCACTCCAAGTCTTCTCTCTAAAATTCTGGATAAAATTCTCTAAAACCAATGCTGAGAGTATTGATTAGTATTACTAAACGAATTCGACTTGGGTCTTTCCATCTGAGAAGTAAACGACATGACATCCTCGCAACTGCTTTTCAGAATCGCGATGATTATCACGGGTCCACTTGTCTCCTTGTTTGACAAACTGAGATTATTATTACTACCTTCCAACGTACTGGATTGTACTCTTTCCAAGCCAGTTTGAACACTTTATAACATCTAATAGCAAACACCTTTGAACACCTAATAGCAAACTTCCTTCTGTCATAAAACATGTAGCACAGCATCTCTGATGCAATGCAAACATTTTTACACAAATTTTTCCAAAGTTTCTTGATCTTGTTCCATTCAGCATAACCAGGAGGATAGAATAAAGCAATAAAAAAATAAAATAACCACTTTTATACAGTGTGTGCGTGTTTCAGATCAGGAGCAAAGCTCGTCAGAACCTCTTTCCTACCCATTTTCAAGAAAATTTTCCTTCCATGTTCTCCTCAAGACCACTATAATCCAGAATCTCGTTTGCAGGGGTTTACAAATTGCTTTATTCTTCTAGTCTATTATAATGTTGATATGGACAGAACATTCTAAGAAGCCACCAATCGCCCACTTAAAATATGATCATTAAGATTATATAAGATACCAAGAAGGTGAGAGTCACATCTTGCTCATCGATTTATTCTAGTCACCAGCTTTATTATAACAAAATTAAATTCCTTAATAAAAGCCATTTTCTATTAGAAATACATATGTTGACAGAGGTATTTGCAAGGTCTGTCATCAGCGGAGGACCTCGCAGTCAACCTAGAAAATGCTGCAGGGACATCTGTTTAGCACTAGAACTGTCCACAGAGAGTTGCGTGCCTTAGGTTACCATCGCAGAGCTGCTGATGAAAACACACCCTCCCCCTCAGCGCCAAACGACGTTTGTACTAATATACAGTATTTCACACTATTCTTAGACCGTAGACGATTGGAAAAGGACGACGAATCACGCTTTCAAATGTTTCACTCTCATGGTCATGTTTTGATCTGGAGATGACGCGGAGAACGGTTCCGGAAGAACTGCATCATACAGCCAAGCTTGGTGGAACTCAATAATGTAATGGAGTCTTTCAGTTGGATGGGGCTTGGTCCATTGCTGGATGTGCCCAAAACCTTGACGTCTGATGGCTACCTGGACATCCTGGACAACTTCATGCTTCCGACGCTGTGGAAGTACTTGGGTAGTGATTCTTACATGTTTCAGCACCACAATGCTCCATGCCATACTGCACTGCCTGTGGGAGACTGGTTTCCGCAAAACAACGTTGAAGTTAAAAAACGTTTAATTTTCTTGACCAAAAAGCTTTGGAAAGACTTTTAATGGGATTATATTGATCAAGTGCATATAATAAACAACTAAGTTATACCAACTAGTTTCACCAACTAAGGCTGTTGGCATCTTCAGGGTACATAACTGATGTAAGGCACTAAAAAGTAAAAAACTGTTACAAACTATAATCAACCGATTCCAATTATATTAAACAAAGAACAGAGCACGTACAACACATTCATAGAGCGTGGATGATATCACTTGTTGTTATTTAGGAACGTTCTATAGTTGGCACAATAATTCAGTTCTGGAGAGTTGAAGGATCTGATAAGGGTCTTCCAGATTACGGGCAAGATTAGTCCTTGGTTCCTGTTAAGGTTCTGTATACAGCAGGCAAATGTTGTGGCCTCCTTAAAAATTCGGGAGCGGAAGTCCTGCTCCATGTAAGGAATTGTGCTTCTATCCCACTCTATGGTATGGTTCGTTCTTGAGAAATGAAAAGCTAACCCCGATTTTTCTTGTCTGTTATTATTGACGTAACCTATGTGTTCTTTTTGCCTAATTTCAAGGGTCCTTGAAGTTTGGCCGATGTAATTCAAGCCGCACGAGCAGGGTATGTTATAAACTCCAGCATATTTGGAGAAAGGATGGCTAACTTTTGGAGATCTTAAGAATTGCCTAATCGTTTCTGTGGGTATAAAGGCCACTCTTATTTCATGTGGTCTAAGGAGTCTAGCAATCTTATTGGAAACTGTCCCTAAGTATGAAATGACGATGGTAGAAATATAACGTACATCATCTTGTTGTCTTTGTCGGGGTTCAGAGAAAAGTATCTTGTGGGCGAGTCTTCGAGGAAATCCATTCATGGTAAGGTTGGTGGATATCAGGGAGAGTTCTTCCTGGAGGTCTTGTTGATCTGTTGTAAGGAGAGAGGCACGGTTCTTCAACATGTGTACAATAGTAAGTTTCTGAGAAATGCGGTGGCAGGGAGTGAAATGTAAATAACGTCCTGTATTGTTAGGTTTGCGATTGATACCAACTGAGAGGTTGATACCACCACTCGGAAGCTTCTTAATTAAAGTGTCCAGAAATGATAATTGGTTATCTTTTTCAAGTTCTAGAGTGAATTTGATTGTGTGGTGCAGAGAGTTGATTTTGTTAAGAAAGCCGAACAGGTCCTTTTTTCTATGGTTCCAAACGATAAAGATATTGTCCACGTATCTCCACCCTACTTTAGATGGGGTGGAGATACGGTTTAGGGTCAGTTTGAGTTAAGATTTTACTTTCAAAATCCTCCATAAAGAGATCAGCACAAGATGGAGAGAGGGGGCTAACCACTGCAAGGCCAGTCAATTGCTGATATATGGTTTTATTCCATAAGAAAAAGTTTGATGTTAAACAATGACGGAAGAGAGAAGTAATGTCTTCTGGGAGCAAACTTCCAAAAATGTTGATGACTTCCTCCACAGGGATGTTAGTGAATAGAGATGTAACATCCAGGCTGGCGAGTAAATTCCTGCCACCACATTTCTCAGAAACTCAGTATTGTACACATGTTGAAGAACCGTGCCTCTCTCCTTACAACATATCAACAAGACCTACAGGAAGAACTATCCCTGATATCCACCACCCTTACCATGAATAGATTTCCTCGAAGTCTCGTCCACAAGATATTTTTCACTGAACCCAGACAAAGACAACAAGATGATGTACGTTATATTTCTACCATCGTCATTTCATACTTAGGGACAGTTTCCAATAAGATTGCTAGACTCCTTTGACCACATAAAATAAGAGTGGCCTTTAAACCCACAGAAACGATTAGGCAATTCTTAAGATCTCCAAAAGTTAGCCATCTTTTCTCAAAATATGCTGGAGTTTATAACATACCCTGCTCGTGCGGCTTGAATTACATCGGCCAAACTTCAAGGAGCCTTGAAATTAGGCAAAAAGAAAACATAGGTGTCGTCAATAATAACAGAGAAGAAAAATCGGGATTAGCTTTTCATTTCTCAAGAACGAACCATACCATAGAGTGGGATAGAAGCACAATTCCTTACATAGAGCAGGACTTCCGCTCCCGAATTTTTAAGGAGGCCACAACAGTTGCCCGCTGTATACAGAACCTTAACAGGAACCAAGGAGTAATCTTGCCCGTGATCTGGAACACCCTTATCAGATCCTTCAACTCGCCAGGACTGAATTATAGTGCCAACTATAGAACGTTCCTAAATAACAACAAGTGATATCATTCACTCTCTATGAATGTATTGTACGCGTTCTGTTCTTTGTTTAATATAATTGGAATCGGTTGATTATAGTTTGTAACAGTTTTTTACTTTTTAGTACCTTACATCGGTTATGTACCCTGAAGATGCCAAAAGCCTTAGTTGGTGAAACTAGTTGGTATAACTTAGTTGTTTATTATATGCACTTGATCAATATAATCCCATTAAAAGTCTTTCCAGAGCTTTTTAGTCAAGAAAATTAAACGTTTTTTAACATGAATAGAATCCATGTGGAAACCAAAAGAAAGGTACGCCGTTTTGAACTCCTTAAATGTAAAAAAGCCAAACTATTAAATCACCTCACTTTTTTGAAAAGATGTAGAGACAACAAGATTATTCCAAAGTTTCTCTTTTTAAAAGAACAATTCCATTCAAGACGAGCGAAACATATTTATTTTAAAACATCTTTGGCACTTCTACGTGAACGGATACAGCATACCAGATTTCTTTTAAGCCAAATAGATTTAGACTGTTATCAGATTTATGACGATATTTCTAGTACTTTAGATCAAGACATATGGTCGCATTTGGACAGAATGGTTACTACTAGATAAAGCCTTTACAACAAGCAAACGAAACCAAATCAAAACATTTAACGACCTTTATACAAAACGTTTTAAATCAAAACCTTCTCTACCAGACAGCAAAGTTATTTTTAATTTATCAGATCATATGTTAACAAAACCAGAGATCAATATACTTAAAAAAGGTTTCAATTTTGCGCTAAGACCTCATAATGTCCCTAAAGTGAATATCATTTTTAATATAGAAAATGCAGTCTCGTCGTTACCGGAACCCATAGCTAATGATATTAGATTCAAAAGTAGTATCATCCTCTCATTTTCCAAAACTCCTAACAAAAACATCACTACTCTGAATAAAAGAACATTGTATAGTTTGAAGAAAAAGAAAGACATTATCATATTGAAGGCAGATAAGAGAAATTCAACAGTGATTTTAAACACCAGCGATTACGAAGATAAGATTAACAGCTTATTGTCGGATACATCAACCTACCGTGTCCTAGTCACAGACCCAACACTAAAGAACCACAGTGATACCAACGATTTAATACGTCACATGGTGAACTGGTCTATAGACTTAAAACGAAGATTGACATCCATGTATCCACTAATAATTAAGACTATATGGCGCTCCTAAGGTACACAAAAATGGAATACCAGTACGCCCGATTGTGGATGGAATCAATTCGCCAACTTATCTGTTATCTAAATACCTGGCAGGCCTCCTCAAACCACACACCCATAATTCGGATACTTATATACTAAATTCGCAACATTTCGTTGAGAAACTGAAAAACATCTCTATCTCCAATACGGATTTACTCGCCAGCCTAGATGTTACATGTCTGTTCACTAACATCCCTGTGGAGGAAGTCATCAACATTTTAGGAAGTTTGCTCCCACAAGACATTACTTCTCTGTTCCGTCATTGTTTAACATCAAACTTTTTCTTATGGAATAAAACCATATATCAGCAATTGACTGGCCTTGCAGTGGTTAGCCCCCCCCCCTCTCTCCATCTTGTACTGATCTCTTTATGGAGGATTTTGAAAGTAAAATCTTAACTCAAACAGACCCTAAACCCACAGTAGAGTGGAGATACGTGGACAATATCTTTATCGTTTGGAACCATACAAAAAAGGACCTGTTCGGCTTTCTTAACAAAATCAACTCTCTACACCACACAATCAAATTCACTCTAGAACTTGAAAAAGATAACCAATTATCATTTCTGGACACTTTAATTAAGAAGCTTCCGAGTGGTGGTGGTATCAACCTCTCAGTTGGTATCAACCGCAAACCTAACAATACAGGACGTTATTTACATTTCACTTCCTGCCACCGCATTTCTCAGAAACTTAGTATTGTACACATGTTGAAGAACCGTGCCTCTCTCCTTACAACAGATCAACAAGACCTCCAGGAAGAACTATCCCTGATATCCACCAACCTTACCATGAATGGATTTCCTCGAAGACTCGCCCACATGATACTTTTCTCTGAACTCCGACAAAGACAACAAGATGATGTACGTTATATTTCTACCATCGTCATTTCATACTTAGGGACAGTTTCCAATAAGATTGCTAGACTTCTTAGACCACATGAAATAAGAGTGGCCTTTATACCCACAGAAACGATTAGGCAATTCTTAAGATCTCCAAAAGTTAGCCATCCTTTCTCCAAATATGCTGGAGTTTATAACATACCCTGCTCGTGCGGCTTGAATTACATCGGCCAAACTTCAAGGAGCCTTGAAATTAGGCAAAAAGAACACATAGGTGACGTCAATAATAACAGACAAGAAAAATCGGGGTTAGCTTTTCATTTCTCAAGAACGAACCATACCATAGAGTGGGATAGAAGCACAATTCCTTACATGGAGCAGGACTTCCGCTCCCGAATTTTTAAGGAGGCCACAACATTTGCCCGCTGTATACAGAACCTTAACAGGAACCAAGGACTAATCTTGCCCGTAATCTGGAAGACCCTTATCAGATCCTTCAACTGGCCAGGACTGAATTATAGTGCCAACTATAGAACGTTCCTAAATAACAAGTGATATCATCCACGCTCTATGAATGTGTTGTACGTGCTCTGTTCTTTGTTTAATATAATTGGAATCGGTTGATTATAGTTTGTAACAGTTTTTTACTTTTTAGTGCCTTACATCACTTATGTACCCTGAAGATGCCAACAGCCTTAGTTGGTGAAACTAGTTGGTATAACTTAGTTGTTTATTATATGCCCTTGATCAATATAATCTCATTAAAAGTCTTTACACAACGTTGAAGTGTTAGACTGGCCGGCTCAGAGCTCTCAACTAATTTGATTGGTTTTTCCATTTGAAAGATAAACGCCGTAACATCCTCGCAACTGCTCTTCAGAATCGCAATGATTAGCACAGATCCACTTGTCTCTTTTTTCCAGTGAGTTGATGCGAGATCACAATCCCATGGAACATCTTTGGGACAAATTAGAACGCTGAATTCGCTCCATTCCACAGCGGCTGTCATCAGCAACGGAGGTAGTTTTGTGCGAAGAATATTCTTGTTGTGAGGTATCAACTTTCCACCCACTAATGGCATGAGCGACGGTGGATTTTTTTATACCGAGACGGGTAGCAATGTCATGGACAGAAAGACCACTGATGTGACACCCAACTACCATCCTATGTTGGAAATCTGTCAGTTCAGCTAAAGTCGAATTCGCATCTTGACATCGAGTACAGCGTAAAACATGCAACACATCCCACCTTTTATTACCTGACTTACGCAGACATTCCCTGAATATTTGCATTGTAAGATTTAAAATTTGCAATGGATGTTCGGTGTCCAAATACTTTTGTCCACATAGTGTATTATACAAATTCTACGTACAAACTTTGAGGGGAGGTAGAGAACATCAAAATCAACCATATTCACATAGGAAAGCATGACCGGAAACACCACCGGAAGGTATTAACAGGAAGATACAGAAATAACACAAGGCAGTAAGTAGTGTAAAAAACTTTATTAGGCGTAACTGAACAGTTCACTAGTAGTTGGATACATAATATGGTAAACGAGGTGCATGTCTGCCATCTCAGCGTTTGTAAAACGACGCATGTTCTTCGTACGACGTCGAAAGCTTGAATGAGGAAGCCCCAATTGCTCACCTGGAGTGTTGGCGAACAGCGCCACCTATCACTTTCGGTGGCGTTTCTGGTCATGCTTTCCTATGTGAATATGTTTGATTGTGATGTTCTCTACCTCCCCTCAAATTTTGTACTTGTTATTTTGAACCACCCTGTATAATGTGTTTGTATTTAAATGAGCAGATAACAGTTTTATATTTTAAAATACGTTCATTCCTTCTTTGATTGATGAGAATTCTACCGATACGTGATTTTTACTGCTTTGTTTGTCAAACAGAAACATTTTTGAAAATTACACCGACAGCCTATATATATATATCAAATGCCCCAACTACCACACGCCCACATGCGATGGCTACGAAACCTATAGCACAACGAAGCCTTGAGTGGGAAATACACACAAGGCTTCGTTGTGCTATAGTTATTATACATAGTTATTATAATATATGTTATTATATATTATAATATATAGTTGATATACTCGGTATATCAACTATATAAGAACATATCAAAAAATAAGGAACACAATAACTACTTTTCGTTAATCCAATAGAAGGGATAAGTTCTTTGGGAATGAAATTTCAAGCATTTCTTTTCAAAAATAATTTGTGAATAACGTTTTCTTTAAAGGGCACTTGGCCCCTTCTTCCAAACACCGGATGCCTGTTATGACACAAATCATTTTAGCTACTGCTGATACGAACTGTATATTAATTAAATATAATTGTGTTTATATAGTTTCGAGTCTAATAAGCGATATTTATACATTCAAGCTACTGTTCTCACTAAAATGGAGCATTCTCTAAGTACTTTTATATCTCTACATCTACTTCTCTATTCCGTTTGGATGTATAATTGTATCGTTAGTTGTCTATCGGTCAACCACGATGCTGCCGATTCGTGTGTAGATAGTTAACATTTGTTTCCATAGCAATTGTTCTCACCATTAATTTTAGATAAAATCTTTTCTTGGTTCTAACGGCTTATTTAACGGAATAATAAGACATCAGATGGCCTCTCGTGACCATAAAGTTCCGTTATTATTTTCCTCGTGTTGTTTGGTCACATTAAGAGAGTTCGCGTGTCATCAATCTAACATAAGGCACAACAGACTCCATGTCTTCCTCCTTCGTGCTACGTATGCATTCTAGCCTCGCAATACTTGAGGACTGAGAAACAATTCATTACGTAGTTAATAACTGTTATGGAAGGAGTTTAAATTGCTGTTGCAGTCTCGTACGTGCCGCTAAACCAGTTCTAGTATCTTTTCTACACATTCGATATAGCGATCTCATTACTGTGACGTTTCCCCCTTATCTGCGAGTTAGTTGTTTCACCTCAAAATGTATCAGTTTAGTTATTTATGCAACAATACAGCTTGATATCTTTGTAAGGTCAATGTTAGTTTGCTAACGTGCAGCCCAATCTGTACATATAAAAGGGTAATCAGTATGACCGAACCTCACTTACCAAACTAGGATCAAATGGATTCTCGTATAAACTAAGAGTTTACACAATCGTTCATTTCACTGAAAGGGATTCAACCCGACATTTAGCATACAGATCTCGCACTCAACGATAATAGTATCTAAATATCTGACTCAGGTTTTACCAGATCATTTGCAGTGGTGGATTATATTTTTTTAATTGGCAAATGACTTCAGAACATAGATTCACTATGGAGTACTCTTATATTCAGAATATTAATCACCTGTACATATAAAAGTGTTTGTTTTCTACCAATTTGCATTCTTCCATCACTAAATTTTGAAGAGCCTCTCCATTTAATTCTGAAAATGCCATATGCGTGTTAGGTAATATTTAAATACAACTAAAAACTCCAAGTAGTTTACCTCTATCTCGGATGTTAACTTTTGGCTAACATCCGCGGTTTTGACTTACATTTCGAGTTGATTCTACTTGGCAACAAATTTTGCATGTCATCTCATTTAACTAGAGGAGGATATTTGACCGCAGGCTATCCAAATATTTTATCACGTAGTGATTTTTAAGTTTATGATGACTCTTGAAAATAGTCTAACACTTACTAAATTTTGCTCATTTTCAGAAGGAAGAAATAAAACCCAGTTATTATGTTGCACGCTAGTAAAATAAAGTAATACATAAACGGTACAATTAAGTCACGTGATAAAGAATAATTCTGAAACGATTTGCATATTTTGGTCGCGATATGAACTCGAAGACAAAACCAATATGGCTCATTTCTGAATTCTCAATTTTTCAAAATTGCTGTTGGCTTTACGTAGATCAAATCTGTTTCATATCTGTTCAGATTTACTCCAGTTTCCGATCTCTACACATATAGTTTCCCACTAATGAGGTAGAATAACTGAACCAGTTCTTAATCATTTTATCCTCCTGCTGAGTTAAAATGCGAGCAATTCACTTATGTTTGGATCTTTAGTAAGCATCGATGTTCTCTTTGCTACGGCAGGTGGATCAACAATTTTTTCTTCTTAAATCAAGTCTTCGTAGATGAGCAGGTGATGATGATGCCGTTTAGTTGGAAAGGGGTTCGAATTCCGTCTAGGATAGGACGAACGTTTATAAGAATTTTCCAGCTGAAATGAGTGCAGTTTCATACATGGATAGCAAGCTGACATCTACATCGCGGAATACAAAACAAGTAAACCGGCCAGGGGAACAGATTCGATTAACAGACGAAGACATTCAGTAATATGGCCTCAAAAGCTTAATTACTTTTAATAATTCCACAAAAGTCCAGATCAGAAACATCGTCCTTTATGTGCTTATACGAATATTGAATTACGGTTGCATCGATTTCATTTTACATTTGCAATAATTCATGATCACTCTAAACAGCAAAAAACATTACTGGGCATGAATTTTTTTCTGTGCTGCAGTCCGGCGACTACTCGATACTTGATGCAATACAATTTATCTTCTTTTTTTATCCCTCCCCCACCTCTCCTATACTCATGCATTTGAAAACTAACTCCCCTATGTACAGAATCCAATTTTATCAGTCACTTGTTGCCATTCCACGTTATTTTTATTATCTCTTCCCATTCTGGTTCTTTCTCCAACGATTTTTTCTTTAATTTTACCCTTTCCGTTTACAAACGTGTGTTTTGCCTGATGGGGGCGCTTAAATCAACTATTTTCCTTAATATTTTCAGACTATCTTTTGCTGGTTTCACTAAGAGGATTATTGCTTTGCGTCCGACTGCATCAGTGTAGTCATGGCTAAGTCTCACCGACAATTGCTATTGTATATCTTTTTTTGAAAACCATTTCGTTAACAGCTGCAGTCGCCTTATATTTAATGAAGTATTTTAATAATGAAACAAGTCGCAAATAAGAAATTCCATTATTTCTCTCATCTCATATAAAGGCAGGATAATTTCTTGCTGGTATGGTTCCTTAATGTGTGATTTTGTTTTAGGATGTTCACAGTGTAAACTATTCAGAATTTCCTTCCATGAAAATCTGTAGAAAAATCTGATTTGTACGAGTTCCTCACTCCGTTGAATGGGCTCATACCTCTTAGTCGAAAAGACCCCGTTTGTATTTTGCCATTTATGTTATGAAAGACTGTATTCGAACGAGGTGCTCAGCTTTTTTTTTTTTTTTTTTCAGGTGGGTTTGAATGCTCTTTTCTTATATGGAGATGTGGTAGTTTCTGTTATGTCCATCATCTACATGTCTTCAGCTTGTAAACTCAGGCAGATGATAGACATCTTCTTATTGTGCTATCTTCTATCGAAGGTCAGCGACCATCTTGGCGAACAAACTGCGCTCTTGTGCTAATCTGAGCAGTTGTGCACTGCTCTTTCCTGTCCACGTCTTGATGTTGTCAAACCATGATATTCTTTTTCTTCCGCTAGTTCCTTTGCCATCAATTCTTCCTACCAAAATAGTTTGTAGAAGTTGGATGATAGACATAACATACACGTTATGTCTATCATCTGCTTTAGAATGAAACATACTTGGTGTATTAAATTAAAGGGATAAAAATCCCTTATTATTTTACAGCCAGTATGCGAAACTCTAAGATCGAAAACTACGATCTAAGAGTTTTATGCCGAAGAACTATCGGCGAATCCAAGCGTAAGTGACCGCCTGGTAGTACAACACTCAGACAACTCGAAGCAAAGGTGGAGCAAGATCCCTCACTATCCTTGATTTTTTTTTTTTTTTTGTGTTGTACTTCCAGGCGGTCACTTACGCTTGGATTCGCCGATAGTTCTTCGGCATGAAACTCTTAGATCGTAGTTTTCGATCTTGGAGTTTCGCAAACTGGCTGTAATATAATAAGGGATTTTTATCCCTTTAATTTAATTAACTTCGCCAGAAAAAATAGCCGTTTGGCTTTTCATCTTAGATACTTGGTGTATATTCCTGTCATCACAGGTAGCCTGCACTGTTACAGTAAGCGTATCTCTAGAGTCAAATGTACTGTACTGCAAACAAACTGTTGTGGAAAACTTCGAAAAAGGTGTTATTATCTGTTTAATATTCATAACTCATTACCCAGAATCAAATCTTGTGGGCAACATGATCAAAATTATTGCAATTTCGATAGAAATGTGAATGTGTGCAAAAGGAATTCAGAGCCTGTAGGGATTCTGCTACAAAAGCAAGAATGCTTAATTGGATTGCTAATATCCCTTTAGATGCAATAGAAAAGGTGTGATTAAATTAGCTTTACAAGTAATGTAAACCTGAAATAAATGTTTATACTTATAAAAATTTCCAAAAAAAAAGAAAAACCGATCAACTATCTCATTCATTAATCAAGCATAATAAATATCGATTTACGACGTTAGGTGTATTAACCTGGGTTCGAATCTTATCTATGACGAAGAACAATGGATTTTTTAGCTGAATATGAGCTAATTGGCATCATGCTGGAGTATAGGAATTTTTTTTCCCAAGAAACTCCGGTTTCTATCGGGCTTGAGAGCGTAACTCATTTAACAAACTTCACAAGACTGGCTTCGCAGTCTTGGTGCTATGTTTCTCTATAGTATTCTGTATGTATCTCTCGTAACGACAAAGCTAGGATTGAAAGTTAGGTAGACGGTAAGAATACTGAAAATATCAAAATGAAAAGAAATCTTTTATTTATTTATTTTTTTTTGTAATGAAGAACTTAAAAACCATTTGTATTGATATTTCTCAAACACTTTTTTAGGATGAGATAATATTGCCTTGTCCATCTGCGAATGGTGTATTTAGGATGAAAAAACCTTTCATTTCTGTTTACCACATATTCGGGAACCAAATTTAATGACTAACATTCACTTTATCGCCAGGATTACTTTTTTTTCCCCACAGAATTACAAAAGCTTCTAAAGAAAATACTGAATTAACTTGTGATCGACACAATATCCTTTGGCAAAGTACGGTGACCTCTCTCGCTACCTGTTTGGCAAATACTCTAATGAGATGTTCGCAACACGAAGACACGGTTTTGCTGCTTCCACAAATAAATCTTCAAGGTAGCCAACGAACGTAAAGTTCGTTAACAGATTCGTAGTTATTTCCGTAGTTACGATATTACACAGTGCTGAATGCAGCAGTCTGGTAGCACACAAGGATAAACGTATTTACCTTCGCAGTTTCTAAGCTTAATGCCTATATTGGTTCGGTAAAGCAGCGAGCATGCAGAACCTTTCTGTCACCATGGAAACATAGTAAAAATCCATGATTGTTGGGATGAATGGGAGTTGGAGACATAAATTTAGATTGCCGTCTAAAATTGCATTTCCTATCCTCTTTTCCTTTATGCACACTGAACGGAAAACAGCAGAGCACCATTACTTAATTCGTAATCGAATTATGTTCAATGAACAATTCATCGATTCAGTGTCGTCCTTTTGTGCGCATAAAATGCGGACTGCCTCGGAACGAAATTAAACCTTAAGTATTTATGGTAGTAGTTTTCATTTTTTTACTTCTTTAATAATGCAGTGAACAAAGTTATGAGAGAGTATGCGTATCCCAAAGCAATTAGCCAGCAGTATTTGCATCTATTCAGCATGAAATGAGATATCTACGTAGTCCATAAACAAACATCTTGTACGTTGGAAAGAAATAACAGCATACTGTGCTTTAGAATAACTTATTTCTGTTTAATCAGTGTTTTCTAAAGAGCATGCATTCTCTTAAAAGCCATGTAAATAAAGTCCCTAGTTTCAGATTTCATCAACCTTGTCGAACCACTGAGCGGAATGCAGCTCCTGTCATCAGCATCCTTCTCATGAAGATCTCCTTATAGATTGAGTACTAGGAATGAATGATCACACTTATAAACTCTTCATCATTTGAACAAGTTGCATATTTCTGACTTGGTATATACTCGAACTAACTAAAGTATATTCGGTTTCGCTAAAATATTTCTCTATTGAAGTATGACGCATTAATGGATATTATTTCATTGTTTTTTTAAGGTTTTTGACTTGATACACATCATTCCATAATGAAATGTTTTCCTATACGGTGTATCACTGCACAACAGGTAGCAAATGTTGTTTAACAGCAAGAAATGATTTGGCTTAATTATTTCGTTGAATGTGGATAATCATAACTTAACAGCTACACGTCAGATCGCTATCAGTAATTTGCTGTTATTTATAATCGCGCATATTTATTTCTTTATGCATTTATTTAAATATCTATTTTTGTTTCGACGTTTTTCAAATAAATATTTCTTGTTTTCATTTTTTTACTTTGAACTGATAATAGTTCGGAACAGTATCATTCTGCTGAACTCGCTCTCTGTTTCGCATTTCTGCTGTTTTATTGCAAGACGAGCATTTTAACATAAATGAACTTTTTGATGGCATCGTCTACCGATTAGAATGTACAATAATTCACTTGTCAGGCTGTGAAATGCAGCAGGCAGATATATGATTAATTCGTGTTCTTGATCTAAATGAACATGTTTTAAATGCAAAGTATCCCTATATTGCCTTTCCAGATTCATTATTTTGGTATCTGAATTGAAACTCTCTCAACTGATCTACTCGAATTATGCATTTCAGTTCCAACAGTAGTGCCTAGTTTGAGCATGCTAAAACCGTACAGCTCCTTTTGATTTTCAGAATATGATATACACATACCGGCCACTAGATTAGAAACTTTTATTTAATACCGTATTGGACCTCCTTTACCCCGAATTACAGCACATATGCGGTTTTGCATAGATTCCACAAGGTGTTCGATTGCATTTATAACATACCAGGGCTTTAACTGGCTCAGATTTGACAGAAGAGAACTTTGCTCGATATGTTTTTCTTACAATGTCCCATACAGTCTCAGTAGGATTTGCATCGGGTTTTTTGGTAGCCAGGGAAGATAATGGAAGTCGCTCTCATACTCGCTGAACCAATGCTGAACAATTCTTGCGCGATGGACAGTAGCATTGTCGTCCATGAATCAACCGTCACCTGCTGGATAAAAAGTGAGCAGCCTTGCAGGATGGATGGATGCAGGATCGGCAGCAATGTTCAGATATTCCTTTGAGGACACTCGACCTTCCAGCAATATCAGGGGACCTTTTCCGTGCCAACGAAACATGTCCCACACCATGACACCACTTCTTCCTGAATTGTGAGTTGTGTTTACAAGCCCGTTGCGTCATCGGTCTCCCTCCACCCTCTCTGCTCACTGTCGGTACAGGACATCGTGTACTGTGACTCGTTAGACCACGTGAACGTTTTCGAATTTTCTAGTGACGGTGTTACTGATACGGGCAATTGCTACACAAAAGAAGTTCCGTTTATCCCTACAAGCCTTCTCAAACTACAGCGATCTCGTTCCTGACACTGTCTTCCGGCACTCATTGCGCCTCTTAGACAAGCAACGTGAGTTATTTTTCCACTGATTAAAAACCTTGATATCTCACCTTTTGAGAAACCAGTCAGCTCTGTTGTTTTTGAAACCTTAGCTGCAGCCAGACTGGCACCTATAATAAGCCATTTATTGAACTCCGAAAGATCCTTTGTTTTTCCCATTCAACACTGTTCACGATTACTGACCAGTAATCGTGAATAGTGTTGAATTCTTTATAGTTACCTAGAACACTTGGTGATCCACATGACCAAGTATTTGCATATATTTGCATATACACTGCGTAAGTGACGTTTACGTACATCTGTATAAAGATTTCTAATTCAACGGCCGGTATGCGTAGGATGCTGAAATGATAAATTAGCCGGTGGATTTAATAGTAATGTTAGGGAATTAGGTTAGAGGGATCTTATTCTTGCTACTGACATTATTTTAGTTTGAGGAGGAATGTATTTTTAGATTTAACTAATCCTGAAGGAAATTTAGATCTATTTATAGAATGAAAACTTAAGTGCCGGTTAAAATCGTTTGTGTGCGCAGGTTAATGTTCTTTGAAAAAGTTTTTCTATGGATAATATGTAACTAAGAAACTTATTTCGCACATATAACGAGTGTTACGATTTGTCTATTCAGCATTAGTCTTGGATGTTTCGTTTTATTGTTCGCTTGATTTCACAAGTTACATAAGATTTTCATCGACATCTTAACATAGTTATGATCAAGTCCTATCTGGAATCTCTTCCAACCTAATCATGTACAGCAGCATTGGCAATTTATAGTTGAAAGCCAGTCTAAGGCACAAAAGAATAAATCGCCAGATCCTAAAAACACGATGACTCAGATTTTGACGTTCTTAATTTGAAATCACTGCCAAGGGAAAGTCAACGTCAGTTAATATACCCACTGCTTTTCACCCTGGCAACTGTTTTTTTTTTTAGATTTTTTTTTAGATTTTTAAATTCTTATCTTAACCAGGAAGAAAATCGCTATGAAATCTTTAAATGTTTACTGTAAAATCACAAATACAATAAACACCTACGTTTCCAAATGCAAGTTTCATTTCAAATTGATTTCTTTGTCATTTCACTTATGCCTATCGAATCACAGTTACGTCCATGATCACTTTTTATCTAGTTTCGCAGTTCGCCATCACCCCTTCCCCACGTTTCCCCATAATTTTGTAGAATTTCTCTCAGTCTTTTCGCTGTGACCTTTCCTCTGCATCTCTGAACTATCCATTGAGTTAATCTGTATTATTGAATGTTATGCATTTTCTTAATGCTAATTAGATATGCATTTTAATTCGCATGGGAACGTTTTTTCTTGGTCATGCATTTCATTAAGTTTCTAGGTTGACCCTCCCGCATTGCAATACTTTTAAATGAAAAAAAGCCACGCCATGTAGCTGATTCAGTGAACAAATGTTTCTGAAAAGTGGACAGTTATAGATTTTGGGATAGCTCATTGCTGTCTGAACTATTTCTTAATGGAATTTGATTCTCATAGTTCAAATATTTAGAAATTAAACTAAGTTTGTGGATAGCTTCATAAGATGAGAAATTATCTTCGTAATTGCCAATCTTATCTGTGTACTGCGCTTCCAGTATTATCGCGATTTGTGACTTTAATTATGAAATGCAATGTATCTTTTCAAATATCAATTATGGAGTTCCTCAAAACTCATTAGTTTAATGCCATGTAGAAAATGATTTTTAAAGCATTTAAGAATAAATGTAAGTATTTAAAGCTTTTAGAATTGTTTGATATTAATGTAAACTATTATACGTTACAATAAACATACATTGTTCATAAACTTAGATGTTCCTGCAAACATCTTTCTCTTATCACATTAAATCTTACGAGAATGATTTTTGACGGAATGCAGTTATATACTAACAAAGAAAAAAGCATTATTTACAAACTTATGCACTGTTTAAAAATTTATTGCTATATCTAAAAACGTAGAAGCCGGCCTGGTTGGCTGAGTTGTTATCTCTGCTTTCCCGTCAACGCGTTGCGAGTTCTCTAAGTGAAACATGATTTTCATTGCCTGATGTGAGACCATCACAATCTGGAAGCATGGAATGTTTTGAAAAAATATTATACAGGGTGGTCAAAATGAAAGTATCCCTGTGTAAGGCTTTGTAGAGCGCCACCTAGTGATCCAAAATGTTGCGAAACTTCAGGAATCCATTGTGTGTCAAGCGGAAGCGATATCTGAGGGGATAAAGTAGTTCCAAAGTTCACCACCAGGGGTGCTGTATGATGTACATTAAACACGTAATGATTTTTCTGTGTGTGTAAGAAGGAGAAAAGCCACATAAATAACATTTTTATTTGCTTCTATTATGTATTCACGGGTTGTACCTTTCAATGTGCTGTCCTTCCCGGTATGCCACAAACTGCATCCTTCAGAAGTCACAGGCTGTTAGATCAGGTGAATGAGGCAGCCATGTAGTTGGAAACGCAAGGCTGATCATTCTGGCTTCCGTGAAATGTTCTCGAAGAACCTCCTGTACCGATCAACCGATGTTTGGAAGAAGCCCCCCACCATCCAGCATGAAAATGAAAATGACTGAATTCGTGCACAGTCGCTGCTGTTGCTGTGACACAACAAAATTGTTTATCATATCAGAATACTTCTCGGCAGTAACTGAGCAGGTCACAGGATCCGACTAGCGAATGTCCTCAAAGAAGACCGCACTGGACAGGACAGTAACTTTGGGTGAATGCGAAGGAATTTGTTGGATTTCATGTGGGTTTTTGCGTAGCCCATACCCGACAATTGTGGATATTCACAACAGCACTCGTTCAAGTGAAAATGAGCCTCATATCCTCAGGAAATCATCCACGGCCACGCAGCGTCCAACTCCATTCGAGCAAAGAATATTAACCCCTTAACGTACCAATTAAAAATCAGAAAGCGGTCGTTTTTCTGCCAATTTTTTGGGCGAGGGTGATTTGCTGGGTCAAATTCATCATTATTTGAAAAATAATGATGAATTTGTGCAAACGCAAACGAAATAGCCGATACACGCCGTTGGCAACTTTTCTCGGCTGAAAGGAAATAGGCACAAGATTGTCTAGCGTCTATATTCGGTTGTATTTATATGTGAAACCAAAATTTAAAATTAATTTGGGTGCAATAAACAAAAGACGTATCACAGACGTCTTTGTATGTTAAGGGGTTAAAGCAATGTCAGTCGACTTTCGAAGTCCTGTGGGCGCAACTCGTGTGTCAGGGTTATCTTGAACAAGTAGAAATACAGAATCTTAGAATTTTCCAGACAGTTGTGTAAGGCAACTGCACGTGCTGTATCAATACATCCATGTGTATTGATACAGTATGTGCACTGCAAGAACCAACGCTGTTATTCATGGCCTGCTCCACAACAGTACTAACTTCATTCACTTGTGAACTGATTCGTTTGCGACGTCTGTCAGGTCTAACTACCAACGATTTTGTTTCTTCAAAACGACTAATCATTCGTTGCAGAGCACATGGAGATAGTGGACCTCGTCGACGTCCAGGCGTAGAAATTCGTGGAGTGCAAGAACAGCATTGCAATTTTTTAGGTAGTACAGCTTCACAAACAAAGCACGTTGGGGAAAAGGTTAGTGCCATCAGTATGAACTGTATTAACGACCGCAATGAAGGGTGAAATCCCATGTCCATCTTTTTAAATCTTCCTGGCACCTGCTGAGTTGCGTGATATGCAAATTCCATGCATTTTGTGTGTTTACAACGTCCCTCGTAGTGAATTTTGGAACTCCTTTTTTTTCTTCTCCGCTATCGCTTCTGCGTGACTCACAATGTATTCCTGCAAAGTTTCGCAGCTTTCGGATCACTGGATGGCGCTCCGCAATGCCTTAAACAGGGATACTTTAATTTTGATCACCCTGCATTTTGGTTGCAGAGCAGAGTTTACGGATTATCTAAGTGGTTTTAAAAAAAAATAAAATTACGATAGGTTTACAGCCTTTCGTGGGTGGGATTCGCATAATTTAAACAAATTACATTGGTAAATCGTATAAACGTAAAATACGTGGCGTTACTCTCATCTCAGGCTATTAGTTGTTTATAGCTCTAGACAGACCTGCTTTTACATTCGATATTCCTTTGAACCATAGTGATAACGACAAGTCCCTTTGCTTGGAAAAACTTGAATTCGAATCTATCTAAGAGCGAAGAATCTTATTGGGAGTTGGCCGATCTCATACGCAGGTGGCAGTATGTTTCTTTCACAAAACAGCCAAACTGGCCAGAGAATACATTCGATTAACAAGCAAATATTTGCGATGTAGATTAGTGTTGAACGACCTTTGCCAGTGAGCTCTGTGATGCACACGGGCGCCTTTTAATATATTGTTATTATTATTGTTATGTGACACCTCCAGGGAGTCCCAAGACTCATCGAGGGAGAGTGTGCCAACAGCATCGAAAACGATTGAACCTCTTCCAACTACTAACAGCGCTCAAACTTGCTTAACCTTTTGCGAACCATTAGTAGCAGAGGCTCTACCAATCGACCAACCTTTGCTGGCATTATAATATGTACTATATCTTTCTGATGGTAGATAAAGCAGATGGTTCTGAAATGGACGATGTAATTATATTGAACCTGTGTTACCTTTGCAGCGCTTTTCTCTTATATAACTCTTTTTATAAGATATAAGATCATGGAAAGGATCACATGGCTACCCAGAAACAAAACGGAAAGCCACCAACAGAGAGAACTGGAAGAACATGGTGCTGCACCCTCTCACTGAGGAAGCTACATGAAGAGAGAGAGAAAGTTCTGTGCTGATCATTATTCTTCGTATACTTTGCTAGCTTTATTGAATCTAGAAAAATAGTTAAGAATATTGACCATTTTGAATCCGAGCATTTTATTAAGTAAAGAACGGCCGAGGAGAGCTCAAACCGGAGTTCTGCAAGGTATCCTTGTCTTCCAATCAGATTAGCAGTTTTTCAGGGGGGGATGCCCCTTCTAATTTAGACATCATTTAAGAATGGTAAAATCTTGTGCTTGGGTAAGAATTCTTGGTCTCAGTTCCATTCCGTTTTCATATCTTCTGGCAGTGATCTTTGGTGCGTCACTGGAATAGGGTTTTAATCAGTATTTTATTTAATGAACTCGACACATCTGAAATAAATCAGTGCAGTGCAGGCATACATTATCCGTATTGAGATGCAATTATTTAGATTACTTCATATTCGTCTATTAATATAATATGAAAGATTCCGATAAGAGGCATTTCTGAAATATCCTAATCTTGAAGTGATCGTTTAAATTCGAAAGAATTTTCCCAGGCATTTAAATCTGCAGTCAAACTGCAATTAGTGTAATAAAACTGGCTGCTGTTGCTCAGATGACTGAGTCACCATTTTAGGATTCACACAGCGCTTATTTACTTTATACTCATTTTTTTCTTTCTCCAGGTATTACCTCTGGAAGCAAATGCAACACCCTCCCTTTACCCACCTTCTCCCGACATCTAGGATTATCAACTGGTGTTTCTGGCATAGGATCAGGAATGGGAGGATCGCTGGACATCAGCTCATCGATACAACAACAACCTTCTATAGAAAGTACTGACTCGCGTATCTATCTGACGTCATCAGAGGTAAGTCTTTAGTTCTGAGTATTAACGATTCAGACATTTATTTTACGCATGCCTGAGAGGTTCATTAATAACGAAAGTGGAAACTAAAACTTATATATTCTTATGATTTGCTTCGTTCCTATTTAATATTAGGAATGGTCCAATCACGACATATCACCCCACTTATTTATTTTTATTTTATATATGTTTTGAAATATCGTAACTATTCAAAAGCTAATTTTTTTTTTTTACATAAAATGAAATGAAACTTTAACTACATTTGAATGTTTCCCGTATGTTACATCAGTATTAAATTTCTTTACTTATAAATTAACAAATATTAGAGATTATCAAAATGACTAAGTTCATCTTCCATTTTCTGATGGGTTATCGACTGATTCTTAAATTTTTATACTTATTAATAACTCCTGTTCAATGAATATATTAATCATCGAAAGGTAATGTATTTTTTTTTTAAATTTATACTTTCATTTCAAGCAGCTATTAAATACTTTCATACACGTATCACCATCGACAGTAAGACAATATTCTGAGTGTTCGCTGTTCTTCTTCTGCGACTTCAATAGGGTATCAGCCATATGCGAAAAGTAGCCGTAAGGCTGCATTCTCTTTTCAATCTTATTCCAAAAGAAATTGCCAATGAAAGACTAGGTGCGTCTTTCATTGTGAATTCTTGCGAACTCTATCATGCTTTGATCACTTCATTTTCGCTGACTCCCACTGCAGAAATCATAAAAGTAGAATCAAATTTCCTTGACATGGATAGTGTCACATTGGCTGAACTTCATCCTCGAAGAACATTGGTTGCTATTTGAAAAACAGCTGTCTAGAGAGTTTCTGCTTTTCACGTATCTGGATCATGAGATCACAGTGGCTATTGGCAAAGAGAGAAGAAGAAAACGTCGTAATGTAAGTTAAATAATGAACATTTTACTGAATTACAATGCACCTGTTTTAGAGAAATGTTTGCTCAGACAATATTCACGATCGTAAAGACTCGCCCTAGAAATCTTCAATTGGTTTAACCGACAAGCACACGAAATTATGAACTGCACTGTTCTTAATTAAGTTTCTCTTTAAGAATATTGGGACATTAAACAAATTAACTCTGCTAGAAGTCTTATCTCGTAATGAAGTAAGGCCTAATTAGCTTTATTTTCTATAGAGTGAATTAAAAAATAAAAAGACTACTAAAATTAAACTAATTTTTTGTTTTAACTTGCAGTCAAACCTTTCGCTATGCTTGTTAAAATACTGCGAAAAAACTATGCATAAAATAGAAGAGGAAACAAACACGTTTCTTTTCGGACAACATTAAATTTGCAGCTGCAAAGTAACGTACGTAACTGTATGCGTGTGCGATATCTACATGATCACTGATGTTACTCATTTAGCAGCATGTGTACCCGTGCAGACGACCTCTGCCCAGTTAATATACGTTGTTAAACATTTCTAAAGTTTGCGTGTTCGGACCAACAAAACTTTTATTGGCTTCTTACATCAAAACGTCACATTTAGCTGAGTTGAAAGCAAAATGTTGCGATTAGACTCACGCAATAGTGTTTTCTGTTGGAATCTGCTTAATAGAAGCTTTGCGCCGCTTGGCAGAATTTTTCCACTTGAAAATAATGCAAGAATATTCGCATAGAATAATAGGTCTTCTTTTAAATCCTCTTTCTGCTGAATTAAAATGGGAAATTTTATTTTCTTGGAGTTGCTTATTTCATAGCCTAAAATAAAGACTTGGTTTTTTGATAATTGATTTTTTTTCTTTGTTTAGATAGCGAAGAACTTGAAATATAAAGTGATCAAAGATTTTTTCACTCCTTAATAAGTGTGTATGGAATCTGAGTTTTATTTTGCCATTATTCGTTTAATCAAGCCACTCAATTTATTCATATAGTTTAATAAGAATTTCTTAAAGCTTTCTGTTAATTATTAAAAGTTTTGTGAATAAATGTTTTCTAATGAACTCATCCTGTTTTTTTTTATCATTTCATATAGCGAATATACAGTGCGAAATTCAACAAAACAATGTCATTTTGTAATTTTAAAAAATAGTTTACTAGAAGGAATGCCGAATTGTTACAATTTCGAAAAACCGTGGTACTTATTTCGAATAACCGTGAACTAGTCGAGTTCAACATGGAAATCTGTTCAGCTTTTTAATTCATTCGACTGAGTTTTTATTGATGACCACTTTGTTATGTCTCTATTAACACTTATAAAAGTTATAATAGAAATATATTTCGACATCTTTCAGATTAGCTTTTTTAAAATATTTAAATATGAAATTAATGATTGATTTTATTTCAGTATTTCAGTTATTAAAGCGTATAATGTTAACTGTTGAAATCATTGAATGATTTCAACAGAATTCTTCATTCGAATGAAGAATTCGAATCTTTAATGCCAACAAACAATTCGAATTTTTGTTTGCAGTAAATGCTAAATACAGAAATCATTTTTTTTTGTATTTGAGATCGAAAAATCATTTAATAAAAAATATTTTTGTATTAAATAATTTGCAATAAATCAATGGATTTTACTGGCCCTTCGAAACCATAATGCAGATATAGGATACACGCGCTATTTCCTTTCATAATATCTAATGTTATTAAAATAAACAAGAACATGCTTTAAAATTGATATAGGTGAAATGTGATTTGTTCATTACTTATTCCATTTTATTAAACTAAATTTAGAACTTATATATGAACAAAAACATTTAGCAGAAGTCACTTAAGGAATATTTTATTTTAAACAAACTTTTGGCTATTTCATGGCCATCGTGTGCTAGTAAGAAAGAAGGTTTATAAGTGTAGAATAGAACATGGAGTTAGTGAAAACAGTAATGAAGTTTATTTTTCAGGTGGGATACTGTATTTGGGCCAAAACTGAAAGACTGGTTGGATTGAGTATGTGCAAAAGCTGTGTCAGGAAGAAGTTTCCTTTTTTCGTCTATTCATTTCTGGGGTTACTCGAAGCGTACTATATTCCGAAGTTGTTTTATAATTTCCAAATATAAATGTTGGTTAATGGTGACCATGCTGTAGACCTTCATGATCGGGGGGAAAAAAGTGGTCGACATCTTTATGGTTTTGCAATGAACTTGAATTATCTTCTTTGGCCAGTGAAGAGGTGTTTGGTTTCGTGGTCCGCCTTGCATCTTTGTTGTAAATTTTCTTCAAAATTTTCATGGACCAAATGGAAAATGTTTTACGTTACTTGTTTGTTTAGCATGATTTCCATGCGTCTCCTACTAAAACAATATTGGTGTCACATTAATATTTAAAACCATATGGACATTAGCTAAATAGTGAATTACGATTCGTATTTCCCTTACTAAATCAATTATGAAATTGTAGCGTACGTCCTTTGTGTGTATAGTTTCACTTACAACGGATATAATATTTATTAAATAACTGTAATCAGCATAAAACATACGTTGCCAGGTCAATCAAGAAATTTAGAATAAAGTGCTGACGCGTCACGCAAGCATTTGGCTACAGTGCCGAAGATTATTTCTTAGACAAACTTTTGGAACTCAGCATGCCGAAAACCACATTTTTAAGACTTTACAGAAGTGTTTGAATATTTAGGTTAGAAAATTCAAATTATTCATGATATTAAGCCTTTCTGGTCATTTCGAATGCTCTATATTTGCGAGTTTAGTGACAAAGACATTGCAGTTGATAACAAACTTAAGACTTTTTTGGTTTCAATTATTCTTCAGTATAAAATTGGGTAGCAAAATTTCTAAATTTCCTAAACTTAAAATCCGTTTAGGATTGAACATTTACCTTTATAGTTCCAAGAAAATGGCTAATATTTGCATATGCCAAATACTTTACTTGTATCGTAAGCGCTTTTCCGACATTGTTTGAAAATTTTGTTGTCACATTTCTAGAACATCACAAATGGGGATACGCATTTTTGAAACTTTCTGATTTCAGAGTTTGTGTTTTTAGACGTGTTAACCGATTCATTGTCCTCATTGAAGTATCCTAGTAATAGCAATGGACTTATTTCAGAAAATTTGCTAATGGCGAAATAAACATTAAATACAAGTAACAACAAGCAAAATCTCAGATAACTTTAGCGATAAATACGAATAGATGGTAAAGTTGCAATAGCTTTCATGTGATACACTGTTTTGATGTTTTGAAATGTTTTTCCCATATTAGAAACGAAGTAAAATCTGTGATGTATGTAATATGAGAACAGATTTTACTTCGCAAAAATATGAAAAAATAAAATTGTGCACACTTTTGCGAAGCTTTAATATGAAAAAAGCACCTTTTTGCCTACAAAAATATGAAATGTGCAAATAAAATAGCATAAAGAAGTTTAGTTATTAATTCTTTCAGAACATCAAGTTTTGTAAACGTTATTTACTATAGGCCAGACCTGAAAGCTCATTTGATTATAATTTTGTCTCCTTAAATCAGTTGTAATGTTTCATGGTTGTAATATATCAATTATAAAGTAAAACACATAAAGATATTTTCGTTCAGGATTCAAAGCTTGTAATATAAGTTATTCTTGAAAAATGTCCTTAATCTATTTAGTTATGAATTTTTGAAGAATCGGAAGGATAAATGATTTTCGGTTTTAATCATGAATTACATTTCGCATAACAAAGAAAAAAAAAGGTAAATTTAACATTTAAAAATTGGAGATGCTTTAAGCATCTGCATATAGATAATAAGCAACGACCCTAGTTAGAAAGTATTATCTTTCATTATAAGGATATTTGGAATCATCAAATATTACAATAATGACAGACAATCCCATTAAAATAGAGAACAGTTCTAGGCTGTTTGCTAGTATTGCTTGCAAAAAACCGAGGGTTGAATTAAACGACAACAACAACAGAGAAAACTATCAAGTATGAGGCTTTTTGCCTACTTAATAAGAAAAATGAGTCAATTTTTGTTATTATTCTCACTCATGAAAGGTTACAAACCTATAATACATTAGTATTAGTACTATGGACTTTTTGTTCTTTTTTGTTATTTTCTTTGATGTTTTGCATAATCCGGAAATCATGTCCTAGAGATTAAATTTTCAAGCCCGTTCACGCCTTCGTAAGCGGTGGTATCACACCATACGATGAAATTCATCTTCCATAATATTAATAACAATCAGCGACCATAGTGGGATTCGAACGCACGATCCATTAGTTGGATCTTAGATGCTCTGCCCCCATTCTGCAACCAGGCCGATTGCGATTGATTGTTTGCTTGAAGATAGTCTCTCTCATTAATAGAAATAGTACAACCAAAATCTTTTTTCTTAACACTTTTTGTTGTATTTTTAAGTTATTATGAGTGAATCGCATGTTGAATTAAAATTAAAGTTTTATTAAAACTTAAGTATTATTAATTTAATATTATATTATAAATTATATATTATATTATTAACTTAATGTTATAAACTTAAAATTTATTAAATTTTATTAAAGTAATTTTTTAATGATTCTTGAGTAGAAAGTCCATGGCCGTTCGAGAAAGAATAGAATTCACAAGCTGATATATAGTGCAAAAATGCTTTAAAAATTGAAAGTAATGTGAAAGATTCGAGCCTCAGTAGCTCAGTCGGTGTAGACGAAGCCGTTTGATCGGAAAGACCTGGGTTCGATTCCCGTCCGTGACGTGAGGAACTTTATCTGGTTTCTTTCGAGGAAATGTGAATTAGCCGGTCTCATACGGTGGTAGGGAGTTTTTTCACCCCGAAACTCGGATTTTTCGTTCCCCAGAACACGCAAACCGCCCCGTGAACACACGTATCTACAGACAGGGAAATAAGGATTAACAGACCGATTCCGTGGAATTTCCGGTTTCAAATCGTAATAACGGGCTACTAAGCCTAATACGTAAAGGAAGAATAATAATAATAATGTGAAAGATATGTGTCTTGAAAAAAATTATAAATCTATAAAATAGTTTAAGCTTTCTGTTACTTAAGAAAGTGGCACCTCTTTGAAAAAAAAATTTTTCAGCTTCATATCCAGCTCAAAACAATACACAGCCGTAAAGATTCCTCATTGTAATGACATATACACAACTAAATGAAGATCCACTGAAATGCTTTATACACACAAGTGTTTCTTAATCTGATTGGATCTTCTGTTTCCCGTATGCCAGCCATCATTAGTGACTCTTGATAATTTGAGACTAGGACTGCATACAATTCGGGTTGTAGATTTCTACGCAAGATTTGAATAATCCGCGTGTTATCGCTGTTGCTCAGTCGCAATAAATGCAGCTAATTCAAATTAGGCTTTAATATGGTCATATAAAATTTGATGCAAATTTTCGCTTTAGTAATTGAAAATAAACAGCAAATAACTACTTGATATTCTTACCCAAAGATGAGCCTTGTTTTTTTTTTTTTTTTCAGAAATATAAACAAACATCTGCGCATGTTACGTTTACATTTGAAACAGCACCAAAATTTGACAAACATTTCACGTAGTACGGAATCAAAATATACCCGAAGTCTATTATATAAAATTCTCTCACCTTCATTTCTTTGTTGCTCAGCAACTATACGATTATTTCTATGACAATTTATGTCGCTTCAGTTAGCAGTTTTCGCACATTGACAGCCTAACATCTTAACTGTTATTATTCAATCATTTTAACAATAAATTCGCACGTGTTTAATTACTTAACTGTGTTGGCATTATTAAGCTATCCCTTGTTCTATGGTTGTCCATTTTCCAAAGTAATTTGTATATTGTATTGAAATCACTTTAAATAATTATTTGTAATATGTGGGGATTTCGGCATCTAAGTTATAATTCTCAGGGATTTTATAATCCAATCTGTAATCATTAGATTAGCGAGAACTTCAATTTATTGTTAACGTTAGGATTTTTAAATGCTTCATTGCGTTGCTTTCTAAATAATCGGACAGAACAATCGGCTTGAATAAATTCCCGTTTAGCGACACTTTTTTATTATTGTTCAGTTGCTAATACTCCTGATTCAATTCTGTTCGCTTAAATTAAGTTAATGAAATATTGTCTACTTAAGAAATTCGGCATCCCTGCTTTAAAACAGAAAAATGATTATTGAAGAGTTGTAATTGATTTCGTGTCTTATACTGCGTTTCTTTTTTCTAATCACTTTCGGCAATAAAGAGATTAGGACAGCGGAGATAAGTACAGGATTGTAACAAAATATTTTAATCACATTTCCTTTTGAATATTTAAAACCGACGGTAATTTTGCTCTTATATCTAATATTTGCATCGCATAATGTATTTTATTTTTAATGCACTTGAGTTAATTCTTAGAAGAATTGCCGTGTATTCGTTGCGAAACAGTATCATCTATAAATATTGAATTGGCACGTTGCATCAATATTTTTCCTAAGGAAACGAATTTAACACGAGGAGGTCGAAAGCGTTATTACGCTTTCAACCTCCTCGTGTTAATTTTTTTATCAGATTTTGAATATCGTTTTTCACTATTTCAGATTTAGTATTTCAATCTTGTAGAATACATTTCAGCAATGTTAGTTTTCAAGTTGGTTTCAATCCACCAATCTTCTTATCGGGTTCGTTAATTCAAGATTTTCTTCACTGGAATTGTGTAATCTTTATAAATTGTAAATTGTAAACCTAAATAACAAAGAAACTGCATTTATTTCTCTTCCCGAATTGAAAAAAAAAAAGTCCGTTTTTACAAAAAATTCAACGGAAAAAGCCCTAATTATTTTTTGTGGTCGTCAGAAAACTTAGAATTACTTTTGCTAGAAATGAAAAACTTTGCATGTGTGCGCATATATTATTATTATTACCTGACACCTCCAAGGAGTCCAGGAATCATCATGAGTGGGCACTCTATTTCACTACGCTACACATGTCTGACCGTCGGCTCTGCTACTTAATTATTCTACTACACACAACTATCCTACAACCTCCATCACCACCAGCAAAAGAATGTTTTGTCTGTAAATTGCGTGTGTTCTGAAGGCCGATATGCCTGTACGCTGGATGAAAAACTCGAGTTTACGGTAGGAAAAAAACATGCTTTTTCTGTATGAGATCGGCTATCTCACCACAAACGAAAAAGCCCATATAAAAATTAATCTCGTAACGACGAGAATCGAATTTAGGCCTTTCCCAATCGAACCGCACAATATACCGTCGTTCTTCCATTTGCGCTACGGGGACAAAAACATCACCTTATATGATACTATCATGTATCACATACACAGTAGTGAACAAATTAATTCGAACACTCACATTTTAAAGAATTTAAATTTCTGAAGAAAATAAGTAAAAAAATTAAACTCCGACTTTGCCCAATCATTTATATGCTCCTCCCTGTTCCTGATAAGTTCAATAATTCGCTTAGGCATGGTCTCGACCAACGTAGAACACATTTTTATTATTTCTGCATCTCGAAACCATACTTTTATCATGGATTATATTAAGTTATCCTTTGTATCACAATTTAATTTTCCTAGTCTCTTTCACTACTGCTCACAAATTTTCTATTGGGTAAATGTCAGGAGAGTTAGCTGGCCACTGAAGCAATTGGATGTTGTGATTTTTGAGGAACTCTCATTTTTTTTTGAAGTGTGGCGTGGAGCGAGATCCTGTTTGAAGATGAGTACTTTGTCTTTCTGGATCTATGCGACCACTTTTTACTCCAATATTTTTATGCATTGGTCACTTTTCATCATACCGTCAACAGGCACAAGTGATCCTAGACCACCATGTATAAAACGACCCCAGAACATCATCTTTTTAGCTGGATATTTAGGAGCTTGTTGAAAGGGATGGGAGAAGTCTTCTCATCCGCTGGTTTGCGAACATAGGCTACTCGCTCTCCTTGAACAAAGAAATGACTCTCATCTGAAAATATGACCACCTTCCACTTCTCAATAGCCCAATCTTTGTACACTTTTGTCCATTGGACCCTTTTTTTTTCTGCGTAGCCTTCATCAGCAGTTGTTTCTTTTTTGGTCTGTGGGCAGTCCTGCCTGCTTTCAACAATTTTCGACGGACTGTCATGTCAGAAACATTAATCCCACTAGTTTCCAAGTCTCTGTTTAAGTCTACAGCTCATTTTGGATCTCATTTTGCTTTTCCTAACTAGTAAGTGTAGTTTTCTTTTTTTTTGCCCACGTTTTCCTTTTCTGTCAGGAGAAAAGGTACCTGTCTCTAAAATCGCAATAACAGTATATCCAAACCAATACCATCATTGACAATTTGTCTTTGAGTCATGGATGTGTGCTGAGAATGAGTACATGTTTTTTTGGAGATGTATCCATTTTATGGCTACACAAAGCGAATAAAACACTACCAATTGCCAACTTGTTTACACTATTAAAAACGCCCAACACTATTAATAAACATCGTAGAGACAGGTAAGACACACAGCACTCAACCAAAATAGTGAACTAAAATAGAAACAAAAACCAAAAACTTGATGAAAATTCGGCTTGCTCGGATTAATTTGTTCGCTACTGTATATTAGTGATCAAATCAACTACAACCAAAACTTTTCCATCGACTACACAATCTTTCAGTTTAAGCGGTTGTAATTTCCTTTATCTTATTCATCAAACTCTTCTGCTGTCTTTCTTTCCTTTCCATCTTCTTTATATTACTTAACATATTTGTATTTTCAATAATTCATTTCATCCAGCAACACTATCTAAAATATATTAACTTCTGTCTAGCAGTCAGTTTTTTCAGGAAGCGTTTTTTTTTTCTGATTTCTTTTCGAAACTTTCTTCTTAGACAAAAAATTGTACATCGTCACTGGGAAGACCATTCAGTTAGCAATATTAATTTTAATGGCTTACTGACATTTTTATCTCTCACAATTTTTCGACATGACTCTTTTCTCTTTTAAATCATCTCGTACAGCTCATTACTTATTCTTAACTCCAGTAAATCATATCTGTAATCAAAATCGTCAGAGGTCATTGGTTGTCATCTTAATTTCGCGGAGGAGAAGACTTCTCAAGGGTACCGGTTCATTTCATTTTTCATCTGTTTATACCCTTTTCTGCCCTCATTTTTACTCTCTTGTGTTTCAGCTTCACTGGGATCCAAAGCCCAACCGTCGCTTTTGCCGTGCAGCTCGCCGCATTGACATTCTGAGTGTGTGTGTGGTGGGGTAGGGGCGATCTTGGTGGTCAGGCAGTGTTCTGGACCTTACTTCGGTAAGATGGGCGGTATTAGATAGCTCGTCCAGTATTAATCGGATGGTGGATTTACAACTTGTATCAATAGCGTTGCAGTATTCTTCCCAATAGTCCAAGTACAGAGTCTCGGACACATGCTGTGGCATCAGTATGGCGTTTGTAGGTGTGTGTGTGTTAGACTATGGTAGATAAGTAACCCTTCTGTGAATCCTCCTTTTGGTTATGTGTAATTCATCCTCAAGTATATGGAATCATCAAAAAGCAACAGCGAAATCTAGAAACTAATTTCACAACAACCGATAAAGATGAAAAAACAGTAAACATCTAAAACACCTTCCAACATGTAATCTTTTCTTAATATGCTTTCGACAGGCACACTTTCTGCCGAGAAAACGACATCATTCTCATTCATAAAGCAACATGTACACTCACATCCAGGTGCCACATGGCAAATAATACAACAAAGCCTAGTTGGATGATATTCACGACTTATATGCCTCATTTCCTTGGTCTGATTATTGTTTACGTCATCCGATCCAAACTGAACTTATCGCCGAATCATTTCTCATCGGCATGACAACATTTTCAAAGTTATTTGATGCCAGTTCCTAAATTTCCATCTATCTAAGCACTGGTACACTACCAGTTACAGTGTACTTGACTTCTCTTGCACAATGTTGTGCAAGAGAAGTCAACTAGACTGCAACTGGTTTGCCTCAAAAAAAAAAAAAAAAAAAAAAAACAGGAATCTTGCATCCATTCTAAATGGCAGCCACGCCTTCCTGTCTCTAGCCAAAGCGATTGGCCGTAACTTCTGCCCAACTCGGTTCCCATCACTATTACACCCAGGTAGCAACATTGCATCATTACCACAGAAAGAGCCAACTTTCTGGCTTCCTACTTCCCCATTTCTTGCATAGCTGATCATAATAAATGCCCCCCAACCATTCCAAATATTCAGTGTCCTGTTCGATCTGTTTTCAAAAAGAAATTAGAAAAATCTTGTCCAAATTAGATATCAAAAATCTCCTAACCTTGATGGCATTTCTCCGATTGTTCCAAAGGTTTGTACTCCAAAATTCACTTCCACTCTGTCGCCTGTTTGCACTCTTATTCCACTCTCTTATCTATCCTTCATTATGAAAATTAGCCCCCATACAGCACACTCCTAAGAAGGTTCTCTTTACCTTCAAGCTACTACCAAATTTTCTCTTACCTCGATTCTTTTTTAAGTAAAAAAAAGAGCCATGAACACTCAATTATTACGCTACCTTGAAATGACCACCAATATGGATTTCTTCAGTGTCAATCAGGGGATCTACATGTGTCGTCTATCTCTGAGCAAACACCATAGAAAAATTGGCGAATCTTAGTGGTTGCCTTGATATCTCCAAAGTTTTTGACCGGAGTGGTTGCCTTGGTATTTCCAAAGCTTTTGACCGGATCTGGTTTAAAGGTCTGTTTAAGTACATTTTCATCATTTGATCCGCTTCCCATCTCCCTCCCCCTTCTGTAATGGCTTTCCGACTGGACGCTGACTTCGAGTGATGGTGGATGGCTCCTCGTCTATTGAAGATCTAATGGTAGGGTTCCATGTGGCTCTTCTCTTTCGTCCACACTTTTCCCTTTATACATAAATGACCTGCTCTGACTACCAATCCAATACAGTTTCACTGATAACAGCTCGTTTCATGCTGCCTTTTCACTTGTCAAACCTTGCAATGCGAAAATCGCCACAACCTGCAGAACCTTGACCTTCATTACGTTTTATTTCGATCTCCAAAATAATAATCAATGGGATTTGGATAACCTTTTCAATGCTAGAAAAAAACAGTGCTACTTTATTTCAATAAATAAATAAATTAATAATTCAAGTCTTACTTTTAACGACATCCAAATCTCCATTTAAGATGAGATTTACCTTCTTGAGATTATTCTAACCTTAAATTTTTCTTACCACAAACATATTACAAATATTGTCTCTGCATCGAAAAAACTGAGGTACTCCAAACCCTGAGGTACTCCACTAGTCACTATAATTCTTCTAGACTCCACTCCACCATATACTACTCTCTGGTGTCTGTCCGTCAGCCATCCCCTTATCCATGCTACTAGCCTCACATCCATTCCCATCTTCTCCAGTTTTTGTAATAGGTTTCCATATGGTATTCTGGCAAATGCCTTGGCAAAGTCGAGCAGTATCATGGTGTAGCCATTACCTGTATCCAGTTCGACTGTCACTTTATTATGAGACGTGAATAAGTTACTAAGACAAGACCTAACCTTTACAAAGCCATGCTGCCCACTATAGAGTATCCCATCCGTATCCATCCACTGTTGTATATTAATTTGTCTGTAGTGTGCTATCTCTCTCTTGGAGCCACTTTATGCAATGATACTATCATACCCCTCTTGGATGCTGATATGCATCTCTGTAATATCACCACCTGAATGACACACCTTTGAAAATGATCGCTCAGCAACTCAACTATTTCCTTTGGTTCAGTTCACCTTCCTGCCATGAGCATTAATTAAAGTCATTCTACTATAGTAAATTTCCCTATTACTTGCTAAATTATGAAAAAAAAATTGGGGTTTACTTTGGCCTGTTTGGCTAATTCTCTCTCATAGTCTGATTTGGCCTTCCTCACTATACTTATCACCCTTTTTCCTTGCACTTTGTACTGCTCATGAGTATGCTGATCACTTTTTTCTTTATATTTCCTTCACAATGTTTTATTTTATGCAGCTCTTGCTTTATATCCGTATTTATCCACTTAATTCCAACTTGGTTTATCCTCCTGACCAAAGGTATGCAGTCTGATACTGTTACTCTCAAGCAATCTCTGACCACTTGCTATGCACTACTGACATTCTTTCCTTGTAACTTCTTAATCCATGGCACTGTTCAAATATGACTCGTGAATCTCATAATCACCAGCCTTCTAGTTGAACATAAAACCCCTTCTTGACAGAGAACTCCACGTTTGGCAACTTCCCAGAACAATACTGAATGGTCACTCTCTCCAACTGGAGGCACAGTGTCTACCTTGGTTATTGATACATAGCTTCTGATGTTATTATCAGATCCAACACCCTCAAACCCTTGTTCCCCTCTATAACATGTCGTTTCATGTAATTATCCCTAAGCAACTGTATAAATCCCAATTCCATTTTACTATGCCCACTTTCCTCCCTCCAGTCGATGTCCCCATAGTTAGTCTCCCATAATAATTGTTTGGCCTACACTCATTGTGCTGATTTGCTGATACATGGCATCTACATCTTCCTATGGATCCCCTGGGCTATAGAAGCATCCAACAACGTATTTTGTCCTATTTGCCTCTATCTCACACCAGACAGCCAAAAATGAACCATCTCCCTCAGACCTAATATCCTCTTTAACTTCAAATTTTGTTGGTTGTGATTCTGCAGCTATCATCAGCAATACCCCACCTCTTGTCCTGTTCCTTCTGTCCTCCCTGAAAATACAATCCCCTTTAAATTCTATCCCTGTAAACTATATCGTTTTCAGTCAAACAGGTCAGTGATGCCTATAATTTTTGGCCAAGTCGAGAAACCAGCTGGATAACCAAATAGAATTAATTATCACTTCCCTATAATTGAATTGTTGCAGATTCCGCCAAACCATTCATAATATCAAAACCATCTTGCGGAAACATATGCCATGATTCAAATGCCTCTTGCTTACAAGAGACAGTCGAATCATGGTGAGGATTCCACGTTGTACTGTATGTTTATCGCCGATAAGGACGAGAAAGACCTGTCCATGCAAGAGTCACCATCCTTGTGGCCATCCATGATTCGTTCTAATATTCCATCTCAATGCTAACAGAGACCATTGCCATTCGCCATTCCCTGTATTCATAATGGAGAATTTAAATATCCAAAATACTCTGTAGGATAGTGCAAAAACTCATAAGGAGGGTTGTAGAGCGAATACTCGTAAAAAATAATCTTTCCCTGCTAAAACCCGGAAGTAACATCATTTGTCTCTCCAAACATTCACTGCTATCGACCTAACAATGATATCGCCATCCTCCTTCTTCCCACTGTTTACTTGGGAAGTAGGAAATAACATCTCTGGAAGTGATGAATTTTACGTGATATCTACAATTATTTGCAAAACCATGTACTCCATCATTAATATCACAATGGAAATAGACCAAGCTGATTGGAATGTCTTCTCATCGTTATTAGACTTGATTCTGAAGATATTCCCTCATCAGCGAAGCACTAAATCATGATACAGAGTGCAATATTAGTTGTCCCATCTGTAGACCAAAACATCAAGTTACATCATGCAAATTATGGAAAGAACTACCGTGTTAGAGTAAAACTTTAGTTTAATATAAACCAAAATAAACACTCGACGTTTCGACTTTCACATCAAGGTCATCATTTGGAGTATACACTTATATACAAAGAAATAAGCTATACTACAATCTACATGGTATGCTAAAGTTACTGATCAACCGTTAAAACTATTGGCCTGATCTCTAGTGAAAAACAACAACAACCTTACTACATCGAAGCTAGAGTCCTGTTATTATTATTATATAGTAGGTTACAAAATTAAATTAAGCTGGAGAGCAACATGTTCATACAAAAAAGTTACTTATATATAAATATACATACACATAAATTACAATCCAGTATGGATAGTGGCGAATAAATTCTGAAAAATTGCGTAGAGTCCTAAAATCAGCATTTGTTGGAAAACTAAGTGGGCTGAATGTATGCCATCCAAATTTTTGGGATTTTTATGCCACCATTATTGTTAAGATTAGGGTGATTAATCAAAATCACCCTAATTTCAATTTTGATATCAATTTCAATCAATTTAAATTTTGATTAACCACCCTAATTGTTGTAAAAGTTACTTCTGCGGTTTTTCTATTTACCATTTTGTGAAGTCCGCATATAATTTTTTGTTATGTATTCTATAGTTGTGTTTGCAATAAAGAAATTGTTCTTGATATTAAATAACACCATTCTTTTTCCTGCTTCATTCCTTAATCCTTAGCCAAATTTTCTGATAGCTCCTTGTTCTTATTCTTCTCAGTTTTGTATTCCAGTATCATTAATTTCTACTTCCTTTTTCATGCCACCTGCAGTGAGTATATACGCCTGATACATTTACTGGATATGCCTTTATTTTCATTGGGATTAGTCTCTCAGGTACTAAGTCGTATCCTTAAATGTAGTTTTCAAACTCTTATTCTTCTATAACTATCACTCCATTTTTTTTCTCTAAATCTTTTCATTTCCAGAATAATAAATCAGAAATTCCTCTATTTTAAAATGCTCCATACTAATTCATTTGGACTAATCCCTAAATATTTACATGAGACCTGAGTTCGTCTCATTTTTCTTTACTAATAGCAATTTTCCCCGTTACATTACATTCTACCTTCCTGTTTTCTGTAAATCATAAAGGGAGAGTGGTGGATCCTTTCGAAAATTACCTGCGTAAGAAGTCTGATATGGATTCTTCAACCTTGTTAATTCCATTGTAATCAAATTCACATTACAAGTAGTCAAGCGAAACTTTATCCTTTCTTGATTTCTTTATAAAACGAAAAGTAAACGGCTCTCTCGTCAATTCTGCCTACACCAAAACTAAACTCACCATCCTTCGTAAAAATGCAATATTATCAGATCATTGCTATCAATAGTCAAAATCTGTTCTTCATCAACATCTTTCAGTAGAAAATTGCAATCAAGTAAACGCCTTCCATCAATACATACAACCCCAAAATTGCAGACAAAAATCAACTCTTTTACCCCACCTGGTTCTACAAAAAAAAAAAAAAAAAAAAAAAAAAATGACTCTCAGGATATCTATTCCTTATATTCAAGGTCCCTCTGAACGGTGCTGTTCGTATCCCAAAGACATTTATCATGTATTCAGGTATAAATCCATCAACCAAATTAAGCTAATTTTACCTTCTCCAAAAAATCAAGTGCAACTATTGCCCTATGAAGTCTGTCGTATTCCCTTTAAGTATAAATAATCCTATTTTGGACAAATTAGCCACTCCGTATTTCTGAACACCAAACTGAGCCTCCATAGCTCAGTCGGTATAGACGAAGCCCTTTGGTCGGAAAGACCTGTGTTCGATTCCCGTCCATGATGTGAGGAACCTTTATCTGGTCTCTTTCGACTAAAGGTGAGTTAGCCGCTCTCATACGGAGGTAGGGGTTTTTCGTCCCCTAGAACAAGAAAATCGGCCCTTAACGGATTGCAGTTAAGAATACCTATGACTCAACCATAGGCCTGATTCGTCTGCTATGCCGGTCCCGAACCCAGATAATATTAGGAAGGGATTGAGATGGTGTCGTACTTTCTTAAAGGGCCTCACGGCCGTTGTATCATCATACGCTAAATAAATAACAACTTTTTTTTAACTAAATAAACGCCATAAGTCCGGCCTTTAATAACACACTAACTGGTGGATCCTTTGGGATTATGCTAAGATTCTACTTTGAAGTATTTACAAATTTGAGAGTATTTTCAAAGAGAGTAATGAAGTTCTTCGTCATTCAAATCTTAATGATGGGCTTCTTTTTTGCCAAAACGTCTGGGAAAGTGCCACTAAAAATGTCTTAATGCCAGAAGTCTAGGAAATTTCATTAAAACCGTATTTCTTGCACACACGCACGCACACACACACATCATTCAATAATTTTAGCCTTGTCCTCGCGATACTGCAAATGAAAAGGATATCATTCTCCATGCGTTTTTCATTATTGTCCTTGAAATTTCAACGATTCATTCGTTAACACCGATGATTTATAAGCCTGAAATATGTATTTTGTACTTTTAATGAAACATCATTATTGTGGATATATTTTATCTTGGCCTAATGGATTTTATACAATTATCACATCATGATATGAGTGGTTAGTTTCTTATGTGTATAGTAAGGGGACTTTTCAAAAACACGAGGATTTTCGAAAGAACTAGGGCAAACGTTTGCGATATATTTTTGTGCATACTTGTAAAACGCGTTGAAAATGCAATTCTAGTATTAGTGTCAGAGTTTCGACTACTTGATCTTATCAATTAAATTTTAAATTGATGAAATATTCTCTCCTCTGATATTTTTCTAAAGAAGAAATATGCTGGTTCATTAAGTGTTCACGATTATTGTTATGAAAATACACCCCATTATGTAATAACCCTCAGGTGCACTGTCGTGAGAACGGATGACATTTGATCAACAGGAAAGAGCTGGGTTCGAATCTTGTCTGCGATATGAGGAATCTATCGCAGTCTCATACAAAAATAATTCGATTTCTCATCAAGCAAAACAGCTCACCCACATATACAATTAAGATAAATACACTGGCCTCATAGACTACGTTATTTTCGCCGTAATTGCAAATAGCCAAAACACTCCGCAGGGAACAAATTCCTCTCAGTAAATTGTCCTATGGGTTGATCGCCATTTTAACGTCGCACCGTGTTAGGCTGCTGCTCTGTGTTTTGACAAATTGAAGTGGTTTAAGAGTACCGGGTTTGGTCTCTAGAGAAAAGTTTCCGAATTATTTAACTCTGCTCCTCTACGGTGCTACCGAACTATAAATTTACAATCTTTATAATATATTTACAATATATATATATATATATATATATATATATATATATATATATGCCATAATGAACAATTCATAAAAACTTGCATTCTCATCAGAAAAGGCTGCAAGCATATACCATTTTATTCTGTTCATTTTCCATTAATGTATTTCGAGAAAGGGGGGGGTCTGGAAAGTTCTGTTAAACACCTAGAATAAAAATTATATTAAAGAAACTGATAGAATCACCAGAAATAACATATCTTAAAACCCTTTAACCCCCATGTTTCATCAAATTGTAATAATTTGTTCTTTTTTCTTTTAATTAATTTTTGTTCTATGTGTTTATCAAAACTTTCCAGATTCCCTCCCCCCCCCGTCGTAAGCTATCGTTATAACATTTGCGTACATTTTTCTAGTAAATCCTTCTTACACAGAAAAATTTCATGTTTGTTCAGATCAACATTGTAATGGCTTCAGGTCAGGTTGCTGGGAATTATTTCACAAAAAATCGACTCTTCTTTCGTATCTGCCAAATAGGACAAAGTGCACGAAAGGTTAGAACATACATCGCTCATTCTCTACCTCCTGGGAAGCAGATTGATGTTATCTGTTTCATCACTGTCATACACTTATTCTTTCCAAAAGTAGATGATAGGTATATGCTTCTACTATAGACTGTCCATTGGTAACTGGATTCCGTAATTCACGTGACCCCCCCTGTTCATTTATTGTTTTCTGCTGTTTCTGTACGAAACATCTAATTTCAAGTGAATAAACCACTGCTGCTATTTGTACGTCCGTCGATGGCATCAAAATACACACTGAAATTAAAATCCTTGCAAAAAAACTCCATCTTACACAGAGAATGATTGATTATTATTACTGTAAGCTACGATAAAATCCACAGCTTCAAAAAAACTTCTGGTTTCTTCCACTCAGTACTGTTTTAATTTGATTCTTTTTAGCAATGTTCGCTGGCCTTGTGAAATAGTTTAGCCTCTCTACGATCAAAAGATTGAGGGTTCGAATCCCGTCTTGGTTGTGGATAAATGTATAAATGTAAATGTCTTTACTATCTACAGCAAGGGTTCTGGACTTTGTCAAAAATAAATGAAATTAATAAAAATGGAAAAATCCTTAGCTCGCTCACGGTCCGAATGCACTGTAGGTTTACAAATGCCTCTTACGTTGTTGGGGCATAAAAGAGAGAGAGAGAGAGAGATACTCAGCTTTATTTTCATGTGTCGTCTTCTAGCTAGGAGGTTGACCCCCATGATGCGATTCATGGTTGACTACGGACATGTGGTGAGGACCCTATCTCTTCCTCATATTGTAAATATTCATGACTGTAAATCCGCATGTGTTCACGGGGCCGATTTGCCTGTTCTGAGGGACGAGAAACCAGAGTTATCGCGTGAAAAAACCTCTACCTCCGTATGGGTCCGGCTAACTCATCTTTAGTCGAAAGAGACCAGATAAAGGTTCCTCACCTCATGTACGGGAATCAAACCCAGGTGTATACCGACTGAGCTACGGAGGCTTTCCTCTCTCACAGACCACAAAATGATAGACCAACTGTTTTCAAATAACAAACGCTTCTTTCAATGTCTTCGTACGATATAAATAATCAAATTACTTCTGGTTTCCATGAGCCAACTTTGGAACTAGTCCAAAGTTGACTCACGAAAGCAAAGTGGCTTTAATAGTATTAAAGTTTATCTAATATATTGTTGATTTGATATATTGCTGATCTAACTAACTAGTTAGATCAATAAGTATATTATCAAGTTAAAAAACAGTGACTCAACATTTAGCTCGTTTCGTATATTCCAAGTTAAGTTATTTATATCTGTTATATGCAACAAATGGACTGACAAATCGGCGCTTTATCTCCTTTCACTTATGAAATATATTTAAAGTCATGGCTATCGCAATTTTTTATGTAACTACCGCCCACGAAGGGCTTGAAAAACTTTTTCAAGCCCTTTTAGGTCTTCAGTAAGCAGGGTGGTGGTCTCACACCGCGAGAGCGATGAAATTCATCTTCAACCTGCAGATAATAAAAGATACATCGAAGATGACCATAGTACAGCATGTTTCGATCACCCAACTATTTGTTTAATCTGAGAGGAGGAGATACCGCTTCTTTTCAGTTGTTTCCCGTACTTCCATTATTTATTTTAAATAACCTCTAAGTCCACTATTCAGATTTATTATATCTCATAATTAAGTTTTTGAATGCATCAAAAACGAATAGAGGCCAACGTTATTGCCTGAAGGCGTTTTTAATCTCATCCCTTGTGTTTATAGTTTGTTTGAAAGTCCTGGAAGATTCTCGTATATCATACTTTATATCTCAAGTTTATCACTTTGTAAAAGTTAGTGCCCGTTATCTCGGCGCTAAATATTTTGTGCCTGTCTTGAGACTAAACAGATGATTTTTTTAATCATACAAAAAATGTCCTACAACTAATTGAATTTTTTTTTGCATTTTTAATGATTTAACGAATTAATGATCTATGATCACTAGAAAGAAACGAAATGAGTTTACAGTTTGGTTCATTCTTCAACACCTTGTCATATGAGAGGTTCTACTTCTACTGGAATAGTTAAGTCTCGCTGTCGAATACTGTTTCGAGTAAACACATGGGTATTCACAAAACTGACGGCTACCCGTTTATATCCTAGTGAACAATAATCAGTGAGATCTGTTAATACCGTCTCTGTAACAATAGGAAGTTTAGCCACACTCTTAGTGTGGCTGAATAGCAATAGGTATTTTATATACGAGCATGACCACTCTGTATTTTATGCACGTCAGAGTCCTTAACTCTTTGTATGGTTGCTGGCTCTCATTCTAACGTTAAGAGAACTAGCGAGAGACTGAAGTACTAGAACAATATTTTTACCCCTTTAAATTTCATGATTTTGTAGAAAAATTCCTTTGTTTGTTTCTTACCAGACTTTTTGGGAAGAAAGGAAAATAAAAAAGGACGCTTTACTTTTCCTCTACCCGCACATTACACAATTCTGATAATTATTAAATAACCAAATCATTGGCGTCTAACAGAAACTTCACTTCTTTAATCAGCAGATGACATTAATAATTAAAGTGTCAAATTCTATAAATAGAAGAACGGAATCTAGACATCTTACAACCAACTATATTATTTATTATTCCAAACTCCAAAATTACGAAGCTTGTGAAACATCGACATCAGATTAGGTGCCATAGTTACTTCCAGTTGGTGAATCCTTAACGCCTTACGATATATCCCTTTAGTTGTAATCAAAAAGGAACGTAATACTTTCTTGTGCTGGACCTACCGCCTTCCTTATTGATTAGCCGACCATAGAAAGAAAAAGAAACAAGCGCGCGTAAAACTCCATGCAAAGTCCCTCGAGGCGCACTCTGCTGGCCATTGGCTGATTTACAGTCGCCAAAAGTACTGTGCGTCATCACGCGAGTCGATGGCGCGAAAGCAGAGCGCGGAAAGCTTCAGAAGCATCGTTAGTCCGCCGTTCGAAATAGGAGTTCCAATACCTCCCACTTTCTCCGTAGCCCCTCAGGCCTTGATGAAAACAATTTCCGTAATGTGATTTTCTTCCATCTGCGAGATGTCGAACTGGACGGTAATCCAAGGAAACGTTCGATAGTGAGGTTCATGCCTATCGAGTTGTCTGAGACCAGGTGGGCAATGTGTGCGAAAATGTGTTCCTTTATTGAATATGTTTATGAAATCTGTCTCTGAGTGTGGGATAGTTATCAAGATAAGTCACAATGGTGATGTCAATGGAAGGTCTCACGAAACTTTGCCCTCTTGTACTCTTTGATTGGAGATTATACGCCGAGAGGGGATGTCCCAGTTTTTTTCATTATCATGGTAACGAACAGCGTGTTGATGACTGCGAATTAGCATTTTTGAAACAGGTAATATTCATCTCTTATTAATGCCTGATTATTTTTCTCGTTTCAGATCGACTGTTTGTTAATTCTAAGTACATGTTCCATATATATGATCACTAGGTGATCATATATATATGGAACACCTTTTGTTTTATGTGATTGTATCCAGATCCATATTTGTAAAATATTTTGCAATAAGAAAATGTATTTTGAGTCCAAAAGATAGTCTCGATTTTTAAAGTGGCCCGTTAACATGTACCTGCAGTAAAATTTTGAAAATGTTCGTTGTTCTGAAACTTATTTCATGGGGTCATCTTTCATACTTGCAGATGTATGTAAAATGATGTACTGTCAGCTGAATGAATATTCAGTTGACTTCCAGAGATTATACTGATAGCATGATAACAGTGAAGTGTAGCCAACGTCCCGAAGATTTGGTTTAGTTGGGATTATGACCGAAGCAGACCTGCGAGGCCAGTCCTTGTCTTTTAATTGTGCTTTCGGCTGTTAATATGTTTCGCGAGGCAAAAAAAACCCTTTCCACTTCCGTGTGAAAATGGTTAATTCACTTTCAATTATAAAAGAGCCAGTATAAAGTTCTTTGCATCTTAGAAGAGATTCGAACAAGATCTTTTCAACCAAAGGTCATCATCATTACCTACTATGACGCCCTGAAGCACCATCTGCATATCCATATCTTGGTTTCCTAATATTGAGCCAAAGCAAGAAATTTCTCATTCCAATATATCATGAGAAAGATTCGCAAATCTTTCTAATGATATGCGTGGGAATTCTCAGCATTTCTGTTATAAGTTTCTGTATGGGAATTTCACATATTTCTAAATAGCTTATATTTAATTTCCGACATTCCATCCTCCTGCTATTTGGTTTTCACCATAATACATAAATGTAACTTTTCCTACAAAACGCACCCCTCCTCGCTAATGGTTATTGACAAAACGGTGTGACTCAGTGACTGATTCATGAGATACATTAAATAGCTGTTTGGATGATAAACAACACTGTTTGTAGCGTATTCCACCCACCATGGTATCATGAACAACTCCGGCAGATGAGAATGAAAAGATTTGGGCGAATTCTGAAGAAAAGAAATGTCTATTCCATAATGGAACACGTAAAGTCATCAGAAGGGATTCGAAGGCGTTCCTTATTTATGAGGTTCAAGTTTTTGTTTAAGGATTTTCGTAATTAATCTCAATATCAAAATTTATTGTACGGCAATCTCAAAAGTCCACTGCTGTGAAAGAAAGCAAAAAATATAAGAAACACTATTTTTTCAGAACTTATCTCATAGTTTGCTATAAGCGACAAACACAATACGCCCGATTATTCAAATTTAGGTAGATAAGTTTCTGAAACAGTTACTGAAAAATCTTGGTTCGTATTTTGTATATTTCACTCTTGGACATAATTCCGGCAGCAAGATAGACAATACTAACTTTAATCAAGTTCCATATACGAATCTGTAGAAATGGTATATCATATTAATCATTCTAGAGTTAACACTCACTTCAAATTGGGTATTCCTTATTTTAATGAATACTTATACCAGGAGTTTTTAAATGCGATATTTGTAATTTTGGCTACATGTGTACGTCTTTAACGGTGAAATATTTCACTAACGCTTCCCAGATGAAACAGTCATTTACTTTATTCGACAATGATAACGACAGCATACAGGTTAGTGTGTTGTCATTATTATAATCAGTGCCGAGTAAAGCAAATCGCAACACATCCATTGTCGTCACTCCTCCCTTTCATCATTTGCAGGGTGAGTGCTCGTTTCATTCCTTACAACAACATAGACAAAACGTAATATGCATACTCACTCTAAAAATCAAAAATGTAAAATAATAATCCATTTAGTAGCTTTCTTAAATGGTCCCTTTTCTGGGGTGATTCTAATTTTCCTTTACTTGAAATGGAGATGAAGCTGTTACTTTGCGCATCAACCTGAAAGCATTAAGAAACACAGAGCTAAAGAAAAACGTTAATGATTGTGCATTGTTCACCTGTACGATGCCTCTCAGTTTTTCTCCCCTCTCCTACTAAACAGCTGGAAATACGTGAGCTTAATGACCTTTAACGACCCATTACTGTCACCATTATAAATGGCTAGTGTCACCAGCCTTACGACATAAATGTATAGTGTTAGTGGAAGTCAACAGCTTCTAGAACATAGCATTTGCCATAAGTCAAGGTGATATAAATCGTTTTACTCAGTGATTGGAACGAATCCACTAGCACTCTGACGTATTTATCAGAAGGAATAGCTATACTGGTAAGTTTTCTTATGGACCTATACCATGCTAGCATCATGAGGAAGCTTAATGGGACTAGATGATCCAGAAATCCTGCTCTAGAAACATTGAACTTTTTTGAAGTATTTAAGGTAACCAATATGCATTTGGTCTTACAACGGTTAGGGAAATTTAGGTACACCTAAAAACGTTCACAAAACACCCATGCTTTGTCTCTCTCTTTGTTGGGATCGGATCCACAGTCTGTTGATCGAAGAGCGAAGACGCTGTCCTTTCGGTCAACCAAGCTTAGCTGTCAGCTTATCCTTGCCACTATCTTAGTGTTTCATTTACATACTAGATTTAAAAAAAAAACCGCCAATTTTTGTAGGCGTGAATACGTCAGTGGATGTGGCTGTAGGTGCAAATTAGTACAAGAAAAGAAATCTGATCTCGCGTGGGATCTCAATATTATTAAAGGTTGAGGGGAGGTGAAGCTTGGCCTTTCGTGCATGAAATAAGACAAGACGTATTTAATTTCCTAATTTACAGGCCATATTCTTCAGAATACGGCCAGGCAATTAGTTTAAGGAATTGGCCATAAATGAAAATCCTGTCACTTGGATATTTGAGCACTGTAAGATTTGTCAAATGGAATGAACTCTCATCAGCAAAAGTATGGATAGGAGGGTTTTAGATTCATGAGAGGGTCATTCATGGATAGAAGGAGCGTCGGCAAAAGTGCAGATCCCGAGGTATACTGGAATTGGTGGGGAAAACTAAAAAAAAAAAAAAAAAGATGCCGTGCAGTGAATGACAATGGAAGGAATTGGCCGTCGAGCTGCAAAGAGTGAACTTTTTACCATTAGGTAGTATAATGTCAAGGCATTTAGTAAAAATGCCTTTGCGTCCGATCCGATCAGTTACCTTTCCATGACCTTTGACCAAAGGTGGGTGATGGTGGCAAGTAGATCCACTGTAGATTGAGATTCGTTCAATCCATATTCGTGGCCACTGGTGGGCCTTCATGGTGATGAAGTTGACTGATAATTATTTCTATTATTTCAGATAGGTAAGGACATTGTGATAATAGAGTGACGATTGATTTATCTCTCCCTCTTTGGGACAGCTTGAATATAGTCTTTTCCTATGCTCTAGGATAAATGCTGAATCAGAATGAAATATTTGAAAGGATTAGAGGATGGATGTTAATTCAACAGCGCAAGTTTTAAGCACACTTGGGGGGGGATAGACTGCAACACATTCATCATAAGAAGACATTTGTATCCAAACTATTTAACATCCTTTTGATGTCTATGAGCCGTGCTTCGTAGTGTGTGGGAGAAACTTTGCTTTGGTTAGCTAATCATAATTTGGAGAATGATGCCAGGAGGTGGGCCTTATTTTTGACTGATGTTACAACAGTATCATTTGAATATGAGAGAGAGAGAGAGGTGGGAACATGAATGGACGAAAGTTGTGCCTCTTCGATGGACCAGAAACTCGTCTGCCTTCTGGTCCAATTTAGTGTACATAGTCCTTTCAAAATATGATTAGAATTTCGGATTATTTTTTGCAGCTGTTGCATGCTGCAATTTAGTCTGTGTGAAGCTGGAATTTTGGTTTCGAGACACTTCTGATATGCTATTTTTTCTTGGAATTGCCATGGCACATTTGTTGGAAAAGTAAGTCTTGGATGATGTATGATGATGGTCTTCATTCTAGGAGAAATTATTTCGGTTATTTGGTTGTGGTAGGTATTTTGATCAAGCGAGAACTGTAATCAGCCCGACCAAACAAGTAGAAAACATGGTCATTTCATTTGTAGTGTCAAAAATATGGGACTCATTGTTTTAAGGAACGTCCTTAAAAAAGTATACAGCAGAGGTTATGGGTCGGAGTTACAACGTGGAAGGATTTTTGTTACGTTATTATACTGCGTGCTATTCTTATAGTGAATTTTATGCAAACCTTAATTATATTAAAATAATTTAAGTATTTAGTTATATTAAATAATAATCAATTAAAGACATCATACATGTATTGGATAAAAATTCAGTCTGTAGTTTGGAGATAAAAGTCCCTTATTCATCCTCATGTCGAGACTTTTCAATATTTCCGTATCTATGTAGTTAAACAAAAAATTCCGGGATAGCAACCACATAGAGGTCCTTCGATAACTTACTCTTTATAGTAAAATTCATCTTATACCCACATCTACACGTATGAATTTATCTATTATAGTTTCGCTTCGGAAAAAAAGTATTTTTAAATGCTACACTTAATCAATACTTTGCCTATTTGTTTTAATGTTTCATTTATTTCTTGCCTTGCTATAGCTAACCATTATCACAATTACCGTTGCTCTTGGTCAATGACACTATTTATTCACTAACAGTTTTTGCACAGTACTACTATGAAGACTCGCTCACTCCCAGAAGTGAACAGTACGAAAGTAGAAGCGGAATGGTTTGGTATAATACCGAACTCTAATTTCTCCCGTTCTGCTTAGCTCTTATATATATTTTTTAATTCCTTCTGTTACGCAAGGAAAGCGAACTTCACGGATGTGTTTATGCCTGATTAACATTCAGCGCCATATTTTAAAAACAAGACACCAAGATAGGAATAGGAGATATTAAAGATGCATTCTTATTTTATGTCCGAAGAGACAAATATAAACAAAGTGTTTAAAATTTGACCAGAGAACTTATGAGAATACAATCTTCGGCGTCGCAGTTACTTTAGCTTGCATTACTTATAACGCACACGAGCACTGCCCATGCGTCCGTATAGTCTTTTATGAGTGCTTTTGAATGAAGCTTGTGGCCTTTTTGATTATTACATGGTATCCGATTTCTCCATTCTGAATAACTTTTTTTTTTTTTTTTTTTTTTTTTGTAAGCTACAAAATATAGAAAAGTACTGCAAAGGGCAGGGATTATATATTCATTTGTTAAGCTGTATAATGGACAAAATCCCATCCGTAAAGTTATCCAAGTTGACTCTAAGAGTTAAAAGGTGGTGTAGTTCTGGTTAGTAAAACATCCTATTTCCCCTTCCTTACCGACTTAGCCATTTAGCACATCGTGAGATCTCTAAAGAGGAGGGTCTTCCCATTTAATTAATAACTCAATTATAAATCCAAGAACGCACGCAATTGTCCATACAGAAAAGAATACCTGATGCGTTATTCTAATGCTCATACCGAAAGACGACGAGCATTTAGAATACGTACATAAAGAGACTTGCCAAAGTAATTAAAGAACTGAGGAACTAATTACCACTTTTGCTTTATAGTTAAACTGCCGACATCGCTTCTTTAATTACTCTTTTTGTCGCGAGAGCTCAGTGCCACTTCTCAAGTCCTCTTCACTCCGCAGCTTTTGATGATAAACTCTGAGTTTGCGGATAACGATGATTCAAAAGCTTAATGTCTCGAGAATTAAGTACAATGAAGCTTCAGTTGCGACTGCTCTGGTAGGAAGGAGTTATTAATGCACACGTGTGGTGGGGTCCCTATTGGAAAGCGAAATTAAGAAAGAAACACGGGAAATTCTTGGTATCCTCTTTCATCAACTCAAGGAAAAAGAAATGTTAACATTACTCAGACATTACATAAGGAGGGGGGGAGGAGAGAACGGTGTTCTTAATAAATCTTTCGGTTAACTTATCCATCATGTCAACTTCTGTAACTTCTGTTTAAATGTCTTTTGTAGCACTTGAAGATTCATTTGTTCTTTTGTGACATTGCACACTTGATTTTTCTCCCTCTTTTGTCGCGAATCACTTTGATTTCATAATATCTGAAGAACTTTATAGAGTACCATACTTGCTATTCGTAATTTATTCAGTGCATTAGTATGGAAGTGTTCTTACTGAACATTTTTTCGACCTTTACCACCACGGAAGATTTAATTCAGTTTCCACAAAACACAACTCATTTCTTCTCGTACATTCCAAAACAAAAAAGGTACTAATTGTCACTGTCTTTTTAAACAGTACCTAAGCTAAAAATGTTAGTTTATCTATTTTGCTAATTGAAAAATATTTCCAAGACGAAATTTTTACTACTTTCATCTCAAAAACTAACTTGTTTTGTAATGATGTGAAAAACTATAAAAAAGTACTTTTATTAAATTAACAGAAACCCAGCATTTACTAAAAGAGCGGATGAAGAATTTCTAGGTTTCAAACAAACTTGACAAATCTTTACCTGATGTTCTTCGGAATGACAACTAATAGCAAGTGATGAAGTCTTGCGAAATATGTTATTTTTAAGAAATCCCAAATGCTTCCACTGTTTATATTTACTTGATTACATATGGATCATCTTTACTTTGCTACGACTTATAAGATTTTTTATTTAATTTTCACTAATTATGCCAGTTTTTATCAGGCGTCTCTTCGCTGTAAAGACGTTTCAAGGTTTCCAGTAACGTTAATGACTTGCACTAAATGTAGAACTTGATGGTCAGCAAGACTGTTAATACTATTTGAGTAATAAAAGCAATATGAAAAAGATGCATGTAAATGGAGTAGAAATCTATCGACATCATAAATCATAATTATTTCATTATGTTTTTGTTTTAAATATTGATTTGTACTATGTTTAAATTTTTGACTTTCCGATAAATCCGTTTTAAATTTTGTAAATCCTATCTTCAGTATATAAATTTTTTTGCAATCATGATATGATATTCGACTTAAAATTCTGACCTATGCTCTTATCATTTGAGCTTTTATAAAAGCTGGACATTCTCTTAGTTTAGGAAATAGGATATTTAAAGTAAGGAGACTGTTACTTCGCTTATAGCCAGGTAGTGCATATATAGAAACAGAGATGTGCTTCGACTTGCACTTAAAACCGAGAACAGTAGCGCATTAATTAGATCAATCTGATTTTTGTAACTATAGAAACCGGGTCTAACTCTGTATAAAACTCAACTTAAGATCGCTTGGGGAATGTTAAAGGAATAAAAAAAAAATCAGTAAAATAATTGCATAACTTTCATGATAATTAATAATGCTTTTAATTACCTAATAACGCACGCTACACTAGAAGATTTTTCAGAACAAGATGTATATCACCGACAAATGCATCATTCTGCGTTGATTTATTAATTTCTCCAACCTCACATATTTTTGTCCAGTGTAATTTCACACACACTCTCCTTTTTACAAGAAATAATATCCAACAAGACAAATTAATCAGTCCAAAGAAAAAAAATAACTGTCTAAAGAAACCAAAAATATTCCTTTGGGCCCAAGCTTGACCTCAAAAGCCGGCGAGGACAGACCGTCAGATTAAGAGAACCTCCATATGCGAACTAGTACTTTAAGTGGATTCAAACTTGCAACTTATGAGTTGGAGAGTGGAAACGCTATCCACTCAGCTGTCTCGACAAGGAGTAGGAATAATCAGAGACAATAATAAAAGAAGGCTTTCTTCAGTATGTTTTTCTTGTGTAATGATGTTATTCATTATTACAGTAGTTGAACCTAGTGACATATTGACTTACTTCATACATACTTATTGACATTGGTAACATATAGGTTTGTTAATTTAGAGTTACATTATCTATTTTACCACAAAAGTGGTCCAATTTAAATCAAAATTGACATGGTCTGACAAATGTTAATGAAGTTCTAAATAGCAATTTTTCTAAGCTGTGTTGAACCAGAATGGAGTTATGTGCGTACAGATGGAACAAACGAATCTAACAGGTGCTTCACATTTAGCGAAACGCGTCTAAAAAAGGATAAAATTACATTGCTTAATTTACCCTTTTATTAGAAATGTCCGGCGAACAGTTACAAGAGATGAAGAGTGGCAAATGCAAAGAAATATACCGATCTGGAGCATGCTCAAACAACCGTATTTTGTCGCTTCTCATTTATGGACAGAATGATTTTCACAAGTGAACTGTTCTACAATTCAGCCATTTTCTCTAATCAATGATGCTCTTATTTGGCTGTTTTGTCAATTGCGCAACCTAGTTTGAAATTTTGGCATCATGGTTAATGATGATGGCAACTTTTTTTCTTTTGTCTTTTACAACTTTGGCTCTCTTAGCCTTAAAAATTCTTTCTCATGTACTGCTAGCGAAAACAACCGCCAGTGTTTTTGTAGATAAAAAAAAAATATTCAGTAGTCGTCGGTTTCGCTTTACGAATAAAATCTGGCTTGCAAAGAAAATGTGAGTGACATTTTTCATCAATGAAATGAGATGAACATAGTAATTCAATAGGAAATTGTATAACGGTTGATATAAGAGATCTTAACGTTCCAAAAGAAAATTGTTCCTTCGGCTAAGGAAAATTGCAACATTTCTCGGAATGAACATTTTAGTATCCATTGGAAAACTAAGGTTTGCACGAAAATCAGACGAAACTAGATATTTTTAAAATAGGTATTGCCTGATTAAGTTTTCTAAGGTACAAAATCTTACATGCAGTGAGAAAATGTTGACCTCTGGTCTACGGTGTTGCTATAAAAATGAATAATTGTAATTTAGAACAAATAATCAATATTAAATTTGTTTTGAGAAGTTGAAATCTGCGTGTAGAAATCTGAAAAGGTAAAATTTGGTAAAATCAAGTACAAAACATTTATATAAGGCTGTGTATTATGCAGTTATTAACAACTCGCAGGACTGATGCGGAAAGTATGGAATTTTTTAAATTGTCTGTGAACGTTTATTAGAATCTTCAGATAGATGCTCAAGTATATGATTGCTAACCGGACAGTGATACCTGGGTAAAGAGATAAGACTGGTGAACTGGTAGAAAATTTTAACATGAGAAAGGACGCCGCACTGAAGGCAATTATAAAAGTTAAGCAAATGCTATGAACAGTGACATCACCACTGTGTACTTCCCGAAGCACTATTTTACAAGAAAAATACTGAATCCGAATATATGAATTAAATTACTTGTTCTTTGATAACGTTATTCATTGCAACTGTTTAAGGAGCAGACAAAATAGTATATTATCCGAATTCTAACAAAATAACAATAGCTTATCGTTACTGGCGTTCATTAAAATTAATATTTATGATTATCTTCTAGTAACATTTAAATAATGTCAATCATTTGTTCTTGCTTTGGGAAAAAAAATCTTGAAAAGGGTAAGTGAATCACTGCACTACGACTTGCCTATATTTATTTTTTTTCTTTTTGATAATCCATGAAAACATGAAGTGTCAAAATAAGATTTACAAGTACTTTTAGTCTCCTTCACAAGAAGCCACTTAATGAACAACAATTTAACAAGTATACGAACCTTTGCAATTCAGAATGTATTAATACGCAAGTACACTGCTCACACTCGAATGCGCCACTTCACCCGAACCATGAAGATTTGAATGAATGAGCAGTTTTCGCTTGGCTTCAAGGTGTTTCATTTAAGTCTCTCCACAACAGCGCATTTTTATTGAGTCTTAATATGACGTTGCCTTCAGCCGAATATCAGGACTACACTGCCATCTGTGTCTCATACCTGTAAACTGGCGAAGCGTGTTCAGAAAGTCAAAAAGTAGTCGAACTAGCTGAGCAGAAGGGAGGTCGATACATTCTCGTGCATCCTATCGTAATTGGACAGTGAACGTTCATTAGGCTAAACTAATTATTAGAGTGTACAGTTCGTATCAGAATGCGTGTATCTTCACTATTACCAACATTTGGGTGTGCCATGGGACTTTTTACGGTAAGTTAACTTGTGATTTTTTTCCCTTCATCTTTGTTATACACCATTCGTATTCCTCTCCGTTCAATACTTTTCAGAAAACAGAACTTCTTGGGATAGACTTACCATAATAACAACGCAGGGTTTCTCATTAAATGACCGTTCATCAAGGACTGTTAATTATGGCTACGAAAGGACAGAACTCTTGACAACTTTTTAATCTTTATTCCTGGGCCTGCTGTGCCATTCAAATTATTTATTTGCTTTAGTTATAATTAGAAGAATATATAGAAAGGATAGTTTCTGGATCAAGCCTTTGATGCTGATGCATGCATGTCATATTTTGATAGTTGTTCATTTCCCTACTTCTGAAGTACTTCTCTGAATAATGTATTGGTTTCAAATGATTCTGAACTGCTGATAATCTATAAATTTAATGCAGTTTACTCGAAGCCTTATTACCCAAGTGTTAGATCTTTCATTTGGAATTTTGGATTAGTGTGAAATGTATTCACTTCTAAGTTACTTGTATATAGAGTCTAATGACTTCATATCACTTGCTTTAGTATGTATCCCATAATGCAAAGCATATCCCCTTTCAGAGACTTTTTAAGTCCCTGAAAGGGGGCATGCTTTTATATATATATAAAGGACTTTTTAAGGCGAGATTAAATTATCAAAAATTTAAGTTACATAATTCGGCGCATTAGACAAGTCTCGTTAGCGGATACTGTAATTTCGCTTATGTTAAGCCAGTTAATAGGAAACGCAGAGATAGAGAGAACTTAAAAGCTGCTAAACGTAGCATTTATAGAATTATGTACAAATCATATCCTGAAAATATAAGTGCTACGTTTGCTAGAAAAGTTTGTTGAAATACACTTTTCTAGCAACTTAGTGAGTGATGAAAATCTGTACTAAGGTCAAAATTCATATGGAGGGCAATAGCCATCTCCATTACAGGATATATATAAATTTTTTCAGTCTTCACTGCAGCACATAGATGATTACACTCTTTCTCTCACACAGGACACTCGAATCATAAGCACAGTTATTATACTTCCTGTATCTAAATACGGGAAGCTAGAAATCAACAGCTGTACCATTAGTTGTTTTCATAGTAGTCTTCCTCGTTATTATAGTTTATTACTACTAACCTCTCACTCTAAGATCAAAGAGTATAAACTTTTATTTGAATAGCTGAATATGTCTTTAAATTGATAGAAATCAGTTTGATTTGTTTCATACGCCAATAAAATCTCATGAACATTTATACGCTGATGTTCATGTGCATCCACAGAAAGTTTTCTAGAGGGAACGAAAAACGCAAACTTTATCTGTAAATATCCATTTTTGATTAATTTAATTGTTGACCATTTGGCCTGGTGGATGTCTGTATATGCTTTTACGTGGCATATTATTTTGTCCTCGTCGTGAGATCACGCTTCCTTGGTGATATCCGGAGGCCTAAATTGGCATGAAAAAGTGCATAGCGTATTTTGGAAGTTTTATATTCTCACAGGTCCATAAATTCCAGACGTGGGCGTTCAAGGTAGTCAAAAATTCCGTAACCAGATTATGAAATGGATGAATGAATGTATAAAAATAACAGTAACGTAAATCATTTAAAGATTAAATATCTTGTAAAAGATAACATTAAATACAATTGAGAATATGCAAATAAAAACTCATTGCTAGATCTGCGAGATCCCCAAAAAACATTATTAAGTCCCACTTCGGTAAGATCGGTGTATTCCAGAAACATACCTCTTCTCGAAACAGCTGAGATTAGGAAATAAAAAGTGTAGTCGACCTAAAAAAGGATGATGAAGTTGCAAATGTCAATTCTACATCATACGCTTTATATCATGAATCGGCGTATATTATACATTGCAGTTTGGGGATTAAAAGCTTTTTATAGTAATTATTACTGTGCTTATATGATATTTAATTAATAATGTGTTATTTCCATATACTGTATTCCATTAGTTTAACTTAAAAAAAAAAAGCTGAAATGATATTCAGCATTTCTGAATCTCTTATCTTATAGAATTGATGTTAAAGTGGATAACCTTTGTTGCAGGCCATTGCTAGAGATGTAATCGACGCATCTGAATTCTGTTTGTGACTTATCCTATAAATGTTCGTTGAAATTTGATTCTGGCGAGTAAACCGGCCAATGAAACAGATAAGTCACTCTGCTGCCTGCTGTGTGAGCTTCATGATGTAAGTTTTATGGAATATGACATTATCTTGTTGAAAGTGCCAGTCATCACAAAGCTAGTAAACATCCTGGTCGGCATTAATAGATGTATCAACGCTGTTGACGTAAATGTGGTAGTCTGGCATTGCTGGACTGGTATCAAGGGATAAAGAAGTCCATGAAAATATTCTCCTGACAACTATGCTTCTTTATTATCCTGAAGTATTTCCGTATGCATCAGTTTCCTTCTTTCTTTTTACGTATTCTATCCTTCCGTAAGAATAGAGTATGAAATCTTCTTCATGGAAGTTTCTTTGTTCCTCTCCCATTGGATATTCACTTTTGTATTTTGTGCTTACAGAAGTTTGGCTATAAAAGCAGACAACCCTGTCGTCTGCTTTAATAGTCAAACGCACAAGACTGTGACGCATGGCTAATATATAATTGATCACAGTTGTACTGAGATATTAATCGAACCACTGTGACGTAATTACTTAATTGCACATTTTCATCCTCCTATTCCTCCTTTGGTCTCCTTTCCGTTCCGCTTATGTTGGTAATTATAGTTAACCCTGGACTATTCCTGATAAATTATTAAAACGGTTGTTCATGAACAGAAGTTCTTATTCTCTCTTCTGAAAAAAAATCATGTATTATTATTATTATTATTAAACCTCCATCGAGTCAAAAGACTTATTATGGGAGATCCCCCCCCCCCACACACACACACAGTTTATCACCCCGCGCCTTAAAAATGTTCACTCTCTCCGTGCTCACCACACTCTCGGACAATGCATTCCAATCACTCATCATTCTCCATGCAAAAAACCTGCACCCTCATCCCTCCCCTTGCTCACAATTTCCTTATACAACTTCCAGGGATGACCTCTTGTTCTCTCCCTATCTTCACCCATTCTATTTAATACCTCCCCCACATTAATCTGGTAATAATCACTTAGCATCTTCTATGTGTCGATCATATCCCCTCTCCTCCTCCTATCCACCAATTTCTGCAAATTGCATTTTCTCAATCTATCTTCATATTAAACTTTCCAGAGACCAGAAACCACATTAGTCAATCATCTCTGGACCTTTTCCAATACAGCTTCATCTTTTTGAAAACTATGTGACCAAATCTGTTCACCGTAATCCATATGTGGCCTAATCAAAGTCTTAATTACCAGATTGTCATGTGGCAATTTATCAAAGGCCTTAGCAAAATCTAAATATACCACTATGTATGCATCACCCTTATAAGTGAATTTATTACCTTATTATAATAACGAAGCACATTGCTAAAACACTATCGTCCTTTAGCAAACCCATGCTGCTGGCCAAAAAAGAGTAATTTTCTGTTGTCAACCCAATTCTGAATCTTGGATCTCGCTAACCATAAAATCCTTACTTCTACAAGTCAGTGCCCTCCGCATCATTCCCATTATTTGCTGTGCTATCCTCACAATGTTAGCAATATATCCCCGAAATTTTAGGACGTTCTCCACAACCACTCCCCATCTCTCATCTCCTGTACCTCTTCCAAGATATTTCCAAAGATTGTACTCTGTGTCCCAGATTTACTTCCAAAATTCAAAACCTTATACATATTCAATATTATCGATTCAATGTTACTTCGCAACATTGAATCGAAATCCACACTCATTTACCCATTCAGCCAGTGTATTGAAGTCGTCTTTCAAAGCCACGGAAACCCAGGGGCGCGCCAGTAGTGTCCGGCGCTTGTGTGCAAAACTTTAGTTGGCGCCCCTATAACCAGTAGCACGCCAGTAGTGTCCGGCGCCCGTGTGCAAAACTTTAGTTGGCGCCCATATTCTCTCTCCCCCCCCTCCAATAAAACTCCAATAAAAAAATCACTTTAAAAAAATGTTTTTTTTTTTTTTAAAAGTATTTCCTCCTCTTTGGCGCCTTTACTATCCTGGCGCCTATGTGCGTCGCACACATTGCACATATGGCCGGCGTGCCCCTGCGGAAACTGCTTTACTCCTGATCTCTTTCCAACTTTGCATCATCTGCAAACAACTACATATCATCATTCAGACCTATCTAAATATCATTCACATACAAATTAAACAGCACTGTAAACAAAACAGACCCTTTGGGGTACACCACTAATAATGTTTCTCTTCCTCTTCTGAGATATCGCTCCTCCATAGACAGCTCATCTCCAATCTTGCGCACTAATCTACTGTTTAGCCCCATCTATTCCAATTTAATTACTAGTTTGTCATGTGGCAATTTCTCAAAGTCCTTTGCAAAATCTAAATGTTCCAATATGTGTATGCTTCGCTTTTATCCAGTGAATTTGCCACCTTATTATAATAAGTAATCAGAATAATAAGTAATATTATTATTATGATTACTTATTACATAATAAGTAATAAGTTTGTTAAAGGAAGATCGTGTTAAAACACGATCTTCCTTTAACATACCCATGCTGGCCACCAAAGAGTATTTTTCAGAATTGGATTGACTGTTGTCAATCCAATTCTGAAAAATTGAATTGACAACAGACATATTGGTCCTAACTAATCTCTAACACTTTAACCACAACTCCAGACATACAGACTGGCCTATAATTTAAGGCCTTAGTCTTATCACCTTCCTTATGAATCGAAACAATTTTACCCTCTTTTCACTCCTTTGGAACTTGGCCCAGATGTTAAAAATATATGTGAAAGCTGTTAACTTCTCAGAACATTCCCTGAAAACGCATGACATCAAGTCTTACAGCCTTATTTACGTCAAGTTTATTCAATTCCTCATATACCTCCTGCTCACATACTACAATTCCTCCTCCTTTCCCACTACATTCGAGTTTTACACGATGTCACATTCACAAGAATGAAATACACATTAAATACCGCAACTATATCCCCCTCAGCGGTTATTATTCCTCCATTTTCATCAATCAGTGCAGTCCTTCCATAATCACTATTTCGTATACTGGCCACATATTGAAAAAATTCCCTGAGAGTTTTTTAGCCGCAATAGCTAGCTGCTCATACTGCACTTTTGCTATCCTTATCAAGCGAATCATCTTCCTCGCCAGCTCTTTGTACCTCTTATGCAAATTTTTCTTATAATCACTCATATTATGCTTCTTTCATCCTTCTTCAAGATTACATACCTTATCTCTTGATTCATCCATTTCACACCTGCTCTATTTCCCTCTTGACCTTTGGAATACATTCTGATATTGTCTCCACCAGATAGTTCTTGAGTGGGACCCAAGCAGCATTGATATCCTTTCCATCCAGTTCCTCTTTCCAAGTTATTGCAAGCTGTTTCCTGAACTTTTTATAGTTACCAGCTTTATAATTCCACATACATCCCTTTCTAACTGATTCTCAAATGACTGGCCACCCTGTAAGTGGTGGCCAGTCATTTGAGGATCAGTCAGATCACCCACCTCATGGTCACTCACCAACTGGCGGAAGATTTGATACCCCATTTATAGCATCATCTGATGAGATGACCAAATCAAATACCTTGATCCTCGTGTACCCTCTGTTACATACTGTCTAAGGTAATTGTCTCTCAAAAACTCCAGAAATTCATTTTCTTTGTCTCCAAGATGCAGTCTCTTCATTCCAATCTATATTACCATAATATATTTATAATATATATCGTGAGTAGACAAAAGGTTAGATAATCCGAAAGATTCTGTAGAGACAAAACATTAAAACTTTCTCAAGTCACTTGAGATCTTCAATAACAGAAATTTCGCAAACATCAATGTCCCAATGGGAATTCGAATCCAGCCTACTGTTGGGGACCAGGAGCACTGTGTACTAGGCCCATCCAGACATATGCTGTCATAACCACGTTAACCGGTTAGCCTTTGCTCAGCTGGACTCCGTTCATCAAGATAAATACAAACTCTTCTTGTAAATACCATATACGGTGGTACCCAATTATTTAGGGAAACTATGGTTTTGATGGAGGGGGGGGGTTATCTTTTACGGGATTCACCAGAAATTTAATATTCCGTTACAAGAAAATTTGCAAAGAATGTAATTTCAGAAGATATGTATGAGTTTGAAATTTCAAAGGAAGTATATCTAAGATAAATTTCAAAACTGGCTCACACACGAGCATTTTTTATAACAAATTACCTGGATCAGAAGTGGGGGGGGGGGAATAACTGTATTGGAAAACAAACTGGGTTCTCATTAGGACTGTTTTACATAAATATCTGTAACTTGTAATGTATGTAGGATTGAATATCCGTTCCCTTGGATGGAAATGCAAGGAAAAATTATTCATATCTTTGACACTTTCAAGCGAGTAAGGAGTATTATGTTTTATCTCTCATACTGAGTTTCACTAAAAATTGCAAAATTTTTGACACTGGCTGACATGGTAAATGGAAGTTGTAAAATTGATTCATATCACAAAAAATAAAATGCTTGCATAAATCAGTTTTATTTTTATAAAAACCTTTTAGTTTTAAAACGATCTTAGAAGTATTTTGTCCATGTATATTTTATGCATGGTGAACTCATTAATATATAAAAAAAGCCCGAACAGGACAGTGTCAAATTTAACGAGACATACTGGAATTATCCACCAGTTTAGGTCATATCCCGGTAACAAAAATAAGACATACTAACGCCCGATAATATATTAACGCACAGTGCAAGTTTACAACTTACCTGCAACTATGCGTCATAGAAAGGTGTTAAATAATAATATATACCAGTATTATATTAATAGATAGCCTTATATCCCAGCCGTATATGAATAGTGCCTTTTTTTACTGGGAGATATTTCAAGGTATGAGCACAGAAAAAGACTGCGTGCATTTCTGACCGAAATGGTTAACTAGAGATGTATGAGCGGATTCAAGATCAAAGTATTTTGCTAAGAGCAGGAGGGAATGAAGTTGAGAGTATTGTACTTCATCCCATAAAAAATTGATTTATGAAGAAGAGTTTCTATGAACAGATGAATAAACATCGACTTGGTCTGTTAAAATGAGTTGTTTGCCATGATATTGGTCTAGTTTCACAGTCCTAAGGTTAGCTCTGATTATTGGTACTGGTTGTGATAAATTTAATGGAAAAACTGGTGGAAGAAAGCTCTTAACAACATACAGATTATTGCTAAGAGCCTCCTTAGCTCAGTCGGTATAGACGAAGCCTTTTGGTTGGAAAGACCTGGGTTCGATTCCCATGAAGTGAGGAATCTTTATCTGGTCTCTTTCAACTAAAGGTGAGTTAGCCGGTCTCATACAGAGGTGGAAGATTTTTTTCTCCCGGAAACTCGGGTTTTCGTCCCTCAGAACAGGTAAATCGGCCCCGTGAACACACACTTCTACAGACAAAAATATCCTCCCCCCCAACATCAGGCTCTGCGATAAGTCGGTTGTGACGAGCGCGTAAGTATCATGTGAAATGTAGTGTCCTAGGTTTGATTCCCGTCGACGACGTGAGGAGCTTAAGGATTTTCCTCAGCCATAGCCAAGTTAGCCGGTATTGGGCGTGGACAGCAGGGTTTTTCCACCAGTTTATCCTGGGGTTTTTCATCCCGCAAGCAAGCAAACCGGACCCATGAACACACAGTATACAGCCATAGGATATAGTACGGCAAGGAAGGTAACGGGAAACCACCTTGCTCATAATCATTTACCTAGTATGGTAGCATATAGCTACCCCCACCAGCCCTATGGTTGAGGGAATAGAATGGATTTTAGTGGAAAAATTTTAGTGGTTTAGACGAACTCACTGTTTTTCAAGACAGAAAGGTGACAATGTGCTCCTATAGTTTCTCTCCTACCCACCATTATGTTTTTTCTTTTTTTAAAAAGGCACTGGCTTTTTTGTTTGTTTTAATTTCTCGATGAATTTCTACATCTAGTACATCTTCGGACACAGAAATGAAACGTAAATCACTGCACGCTGTTCTTCTTTGGTGTATGTACTTAGCGAAAAGGCTTCACGCATCATAATCAATCAGCAGGACACTGTTTAGTCAAGGACGAATACCTCGCTTAAATAGCAAAGACGTTTCATGTTTACGGTTGCATGCTCATTCACCAGTGGGACCAGTCGAAAAAAAAAATATTGCCACATTTCGTATTACTCGAGAGGTGTATTTTTACAAATAACATATTTTAAGGTTAAAATTTTAATTTGATGCCAATTTTGTTTAGCTATATAATATGGCACAAGAGAATTAAAATACCTCTCTGTTTAGCATAGTCTTGGTTGATGAACATCAATTTTGACTAGTCTGGTAGTGTTCGCTGAGTCATTTGGAGACAAGATGACAACATAAGAACCTATTTATTTATATTGCTTTCATCTTAATAACATAGTTTTATATCTTTTGATCTTTTTGAATGCGAAGTGTGATATGCAATTAAAATATTTAATATGAAGAAGAATATTATTAATCTATGACTGTTCTCTTTTCCTGAAACTATCTTCCCCCAGAATTGTAGAGATGCGAGCAAAAAAAGTAAACTGACGCAAAATGTTTCGAGGCAGGATTCACAGCTAAAGATATTTCTTGGAATATACAAACGATTTTTCGTGTTATTGGATTTATTTAATCAAGCCACTCAAATTAATTTAAAGAGTGCTAAATAGCAGTATTGAGCGGAAACAATTTTTAAACATGACTAGCGGAAATCATTACTTCCCGGAATGGTTTACACAGGAAAAAAAAATTGAAGTAAACTGACCACGATAAAGTTTCCTTCACCCTTTATTTGAAATATTCATTAAATAATAATAAGTTGTTTTCCCCGCTCGCCGTCCTTCTCCATTACTAACCGAGCTTCTACAATGCCTTGCTTTGCCAAGAGGAAGGATGTAGATTTGAATCCTATGTACAGACCTTTTCGGATATTGCCCTTTTCTAATTTCTTTATACTGAGAGAAAAGCTAGTCTTTCAGTTTGGAAGAGAGGGGGGGGGGGTTCGTTGGAAGAAAAAACGCATAGAAAGTTTGTTTATTCAGTATTTTTAATAATTTACCAAATCATAAAAATTGAATGAGCATATAAATCTAACATAGTCAAGACTCTGTTCGAATGATATAAACTCAAGTCGAGTTCCGAAATTTCGGACCGAAAATAGAATAATGAAATTGGAGATGAGAGGAGTGGCTTATTATATCATAAAAATATCAGAGAATTGCATCGAAATTAAACTATTTCCCGTTTTAAATTCTTTTCATGTTATTTGTATCCTGCACACTACTACTGACGTATTGAATTGAGGGATTATCTTTAGGATTTTTATTTTTTGTGATGAGCGCTTTACGAGCAGTGAATGACACTTTATTTTAATGTAGCTCTCACATAAGAAGTTGCAAGTCCTGTAGCAAGTTAATGCTGCGTAGGATAATAGTGCCTCTAATTTTGCCTTCTTTTTATTTACTTGGTCATTATAATTCTTTAAATTTCAGAATACGGAAATCATAATCTGGAGTTTCTTGGATGTCGGTGATGTGAGTAGTAATGCTGTTCTAGTTGTCATATTTGGGAAATGTGTTTTCGAAAATAAAAATTCATTGCAAATAATATAGCAGTATTTTATAATGAATGTTTGTTTTATGAATCTTAAATTTCGAGTTCGCATGTGGCACTACCATGCTAAGAAAAATTCATGGGCTCATATATGTATGCATACATTCTTCGCACGCATAATATTAAATATTTATTTCTTAATGTTTTCATATTATTGTAGACAGGGTAATTGTTTTAATGCCTCTGTTCAGTTTCATAAAAAATTAGTTAAATTTTGTAAATATTGAATTTTTATGTAAGCGATCAGCGAAGTCATGAAGAATCCTCATCGTGCACGTATAAGTCGAAACATTCCTGCATATTCGCTGTAACGTAGTGATTTAGTCTCAGTAACGGAACAACGTATTCGCAATGTGTCCGTGATACGGTATCAGAAGGATTTTTTTTTTATTATTCTTAAAACGTTTTCGAAAGAGCTTTATCTTGTGATATGCAGAACCATTTTCAATCGAGTGACAAATTTTTCAGCGATGAGATTCTTTTGGCTGACGCGTTATGTATTTCACTTCACTGTTTATCGTACTTGGCACAGGAATCATTAAGACTCAGCAACTGTTCCTATTACATACATAGTTATGCATAATTTCATCATTTTTTAAGAAGAGCAATGCTTATACATCTGTGAAAGGGACGACAGTAAGCGAGTGTTGTGAAAACCGTTTGATAGTTTTATAAATAATTCGTTGATTTATTTAGTCTTGCATACATCAGAAAGGTTTACAAGTCACTCGAGCAAAAACATTTCATATAATTTATAACAGGCAGGCACTATCACACGATAGTGCCTGCTTCAGATTTCAAACAGAAGGAAGGCAGCGACTTTTCGTAGAAGAGTAAATGTTTCCTTTCTGCATAGACATATTTTATCTGTTAAGCAAGAATCATAGTGGACGAAAGCGTCCTCTCCGCTTCCCATTGAATTCCACTTAGCATGCTACAATCAGTGGAAGCACTTTAATGTTGGAACTAATCAAATATTGGTAATCATACTAAGATTCCTCTTTGGTTTAATAATGTACTTATTTCTTGCGCTAACAGGAAGTAAAAATTTTCTTGTCTCTTTATTAAAATGCTACTTGTTACCAGCACACAATAATGCTTCGAAGCAAAGTATTATGTCTGCGCGAGTTCTAGTGATCGCTGCCTTATATCTTTTTCTTCTTGGCTTCCCGTATTAGGCAATTGTTTGCCCGTAACGTTTTCAATGGTTTAAAAAGTCTTCTGCCCATCTCCTCCTGGGTCTTCCTCTTGATCGGTGTCCCTTTGGTTTATATTTCTGTCCTCAATCTTTCTATGTGTTTTTTTCCAGTTCTTTCTATAGTTTGTGATGTCGTCTGTTTATGTTAGTTATTGATAAATGTTTTATTATTTCTTATCTATTCCTTTGTAGCCTGCGAGCGGTCTTAGGAACTTCATTTCTGCAGCTTCCACTTGTCTTTTATCTCGTTCTCCCCAAGTCCATGTTTCACTGCAATATTTCAGAATTAATTAATGTGGGATCTGTGCAGGATCTTCCTTTCCTAAAGCCGCATTGTTCTTCCCCAATCATTTCCTCGGCCCATGGTGTTAATTTACTTTTAATTATATCTAGATATATTTTATAGCATGACTTTAATAAGGATATTCCTCTGTAGTTTCCGCAATCCTTTCTGTTTCCTTTTTTGAAAATGTTTAGACTATTGCCGTCTTCCATTCTTGTGGAATGTCTCTTTCTTCCCATATTCTGTTTAGAAATTTCATCAATCATAATTGAAATGGTTTAGAGCTATATTTGTATAGTTCTGAATTTATTCCATTTTCTCCTGTAGCGTTTCTATTTTTTAGTTTTTTTCAATATTTTCTTTAGATCATGTAGCTGTATTGGTTCTTCGTTGTTTCTTGACTTACTTGTTTTATTTCAATTTGATTATTATTGTTTAGAAACTGGATGTAATGATTGGTCCATTCTTTTGTGGAGGTGCCCTTCTAATTGTAGATTATCCTTTGTTTCTTGAGTCATTTTTTAATGATTTTATAGCTCTTTAGTTGAGGTCCATTTTGTCATGCTCTCATCTTGATACAAATTTTTCCCAGTCTTGTCATCTGATTTTCCTGGTTTCTCTTCTTGTTACCGCTCTGATTCTTTTATATTCTATTTCATTTCCTATGGCTTCGTCAATTAACCATTTTAGGTACATTTCTTTTTTATTTCTTATTAAAGATTCTATTTCTGGGTTCCAGGTTCTGAGTCCTTTCCTTTTTCTTCGCAGTTTTGTTCCTATGGCGTCATATGCTGCCTGTTTTAATATTTGTTTAATGGTTTGCCATTCATTTTCTATATTTGTATCTTCAGTTATTTTCTTTGTATGATTTGTAAGTCTTCTTTGATATAGTTCTCTGATACTATCTTTCTGTAACAGTTCTGTCTTAAATTGCTCCTCCTTTTGTTTCTGTGTTCTTGTATTGTTTCTATTTCTCTGGTTTGGGATATTAATAGTACTGATTAATAAATGGTGGTCTGAGTCAATATTGCATCCGCTGTATATTCTGCAATTTCTTACCAACTTTAGCTTTTCGCCCACTATTATATAATCAATGATGCTTTTATATAATATGGCTTCCCATGTATATTTATGTATATCTTTATGTTTAAAGAAGCTGTTGGTGATTTTCAAACTTCAAAACTTCAGGCCACAAATTCCCTGAGTTCTATTCCATTGTTGTTTATCGTGTTTTCTCCTTGATTACCTATTAAATCTTTAAATGAATTTGATCCAATTCTAGCATTGAAGTCGCCTGCAATGATTAAGTAATCTTGTTTATTTGTTCTGAATTATGTTTTGGAGGTTTTTATATAATTCTTCTGTTTCAGATTTTTTTCCTTCTTCGGGTAGGAATCATATATTCCTATGATTGTAATAAATTTCTTAAGTCTAGCCGTTATTATTCTTTCAGAGATCCAGTTATATGGTTCAATTTGTCTTTCCATTGATTACTAATCATGATGGCGATACCTGCGGCTGCTCATTTTTCGTTGCGTACTCTACTGTATATTAAACTGAAGTTCTGTAGAACCTTTTGATTTGTTTCTTTGTTTCTGAAATTACTACTATTTCTATTTTCATTTCTGTTAGAGCTTTTTGTATTTCTTCGATCTTGTGATTGATGCCTCTTATGTTTCCAGTTCCGATCCGTATCCAGTTCATAGTTATTTTTTCCGTATCCAGTTCATAGTTATTTTTTCCACTTCCGTTTCGTTATCCGTTTGGGCTGTCCAGTTTTTATTCCTTTGAAATTTCCGAGTAAAAGAATTTGTCAGCTGGGCTGGTTACCAGCCATTCTCAGCCTAGTCTGATGATGAGGCTGCCATCTTAGGACCTCCAGACATGCCCGCTTTGGTCCGGGACTGCTTATTGGGTATTCGCAGCCAACCACCATTTCTGATGGCCATTCCCCTATCCGCTACCTGGGGACCCGCTTGGTCACAGTAGCTTTGCTCTGCGTTATACCTTAAAGATGATATTCACAGATCGTATATGCTCTCATTGTGCGATACCTACCAAAGTCGGCTGCAGTTAAAACGTCACGACCATCTACTGGACAACCAGGGAAATATTCATTCACGAATAGTTAGTCTTAAGGTGGTAGTAGATTTTCATCTCCTTATATGAGACTACTTCCCCCTGCTTATTGGAAATAAGAAAATTCCATGTTTGGTCTCTATTTAAAGATCAGCCTACTTTTAGTACGTTATATTCTATAGCTTTCCAACTTTTTGGGTTGGGTAGGAATGACATAAAAAAAGCAACATTTTCTAACTTTTTGAGTGATAATAGATAACCCTGTATACCCCTTCAGTTTTAATTTTGACTTCACAAAGTATAGTCATATTGCGAGACCTATTTAGGTTATAATTGCGATTGTCCATTGTATTTTAGTACCATTGCCAGTATTATGTAAAAAGCGAAATATAACAGGAAATTGAGCTCACTCCAAGGCATGTTAATAGCGCAATGTCTCGTCTGTTTTCATCACATATTTTGTACAATGAACTACTGTTTAATTTGCAATACTGTAATTGTGAGTGACTCTCAGTACACAGTTCTACGGCATAATTTGATCGCAGAGTCAGATAATTTAATAGAGCTCTAAAATAATTAAAGCGTTTTATATGCTCATTTCTAACACGTGCTTTACTGATACACACACGCTTTTAAAAACGAGGTTACTGTTTCGAAAACTTCAGGTTTTTTTATTCTTAAATTTGGTTTGATTCTACATTACTTGTTGCTTCAGTACACGAAATAAGTATTTGTTGTATTTACGAATGAAACCTTTCCCAGAGTTGTGGAGAAAGTAAACAAAGGCTGTACATTTTAACTACTTTGCTGTCTGCGAGTTCTTGCCCTGTTAATGACCTATAGTTGTTGCCTGAGGTGGAGTGACAAATTATAAGTCTCCATTACTTTCATTGTACAGAGTACGCTGGGCTATTTATCGTCACGTGCCATTAAAATCCACCCTAGGGGATGTGACGTAATGGCGGTAGCAGAATGCAGATGTGAATACAGAAGCCGTCAGCACAGCCAGGGCAGGAAAGTGTTCTCACGAAATGTCAGATAGGGAGGGTGGATTGAAGGAAATGACTCCTATATAGCGTTCAGTGGCTTCCGTGGAAGGAAGTCCCGCAGAAGGTTTTCGTAGTGATTAAGTGGTTACGGAGGGAATAGAGATAAATATAAAAATGAAATGTATTGTAGACTAACTCAGCACCTCAGAACGCAAGGTACACAACCCACAATGTTATACTATTATGTCATAATTTGACCTTGTTTTATTCTGCGAATATTTCAGAAATGGTCTCCGAATCAGCGGTATTAATTAAAGATCTTATTGTGTATGGTTAAAAAGACAACAATGGATGAAATGGACTTCTGGGTCACTCACGTAACTGTTTTCCCATAATGAAATTAAATTAACGAAATGGCATAAGATCATGGACATTGTTCCTACCGAATTCTGTAATTTAAAAAAGAAAGCACATCCAACTACAGTAGAGATATTTTAATAAAATTAAACTGCTGATATCTTCATTGTATAACATGCAATGGAAAAGTCAAATATAAACACACTGATACTACTATAAACAATGATTATCTTGAAAGTTTATTTTTCACTTGGTCAGACTATAATAAATTTAGTTTAATCCTTTATCCAAGTGTGAGCAAACAAAGTTTGCGCCTGAAAGTACCTTCAGGACTGGGGTAAAGTGGTACAACACCGGGCAACTCCTCGCAAAGGTGGAGCAAGCTACCAACACTCCTATCTCAGTATCTCCCATAATGCAAAACACATCTCCTTGCAGATATGTATAATGTTAAAATTATAACATTATACATATACATTATACACAAGGAGATGTGTTTTGCATTATGGGAGATACTGAGATAGGAGTGTTGGTAGCTTGCTCTAACTTTGCGAGGAGTTGCCCGGTGTTGTACCACTTTACCCCAATCCTGAAGGTACTTTCAGGCGCAGACTTTGTTTGCACACACTTGGATAAATGATTAAACTAAATTTATTAATAATTATCTTGTGTGCAGGCACGAGGGTGCCAGGTTGTAAGCTATTGCACTTTTAGGGTTCTGTAGCATGTAGTTTCGATAAAAGTTGTAGTTTCGTTTATAGCATGTAGGTTAGATAAAAGTTGGCTATACTCATAGAAAACTGTCGTATTTCTTCGTAAATAAAAGATAACATCTATGGAATGATTACTTTCTTGTGATATTCGTCATGAGAAAGTAATCCATCTTCACAAGAATGTCACGAGAAAGTGATCTTCTCGTGAGCAATTATGTATTCCATCACGGATATGACGATGGAAAATGGATTAAACTGACTGCAATATTTCTCATCCCAGTCAGAATTTGATTCTGTAACAACCAACACCTCTCCTATTAATGAAGCAGTGAATCTTGTTATGTATAGTATAAGATGATATGACCATCACGTTTCCGTCTTTTTCCAAATCATGGTGGAACTCAGAATGTACAACAACCTAAAGAACCGTCTATTCCTTGAGTTTCTTCAGCAGATACTCCGCTCTACATGAAACTTAATTGCTTTCAAACGTGCTCGCGACTGAGCACGATACTTTTCTTTTCTCCCTCTCATCCAAAAGGACTCGTGTCTAGTTCGCATCTTCTATCACCAGAAAAAAGATCTGGGTCAAAATCCGGAAAGTGAACTGCAAATATTCCACCTACGTCTTTTCGATCAGAATAAATCGAAGAGCGAGTGGGTGAAATATCGGGAATGTAACAGATATCCAATTTCCCACTCAAAAGCAATCGCAGATACTCTTGTGGAGCGTTTTTGAGAAAACCCTGGCAACATCCTATTAAACCTCCTATTCTATCCCTAAAATGCAGCATAGAAAACCATTAAGTTTTATTCATTTCGATTTTTTTGGAATATCACGAACGGGCACTTCAGTTAAGACGAACTGAAAGCTTCTTCTTTCCATCAGTATCAGTTAACTTTTGTAGGACTAGATTACATCGATTATGAGCGTGTTAAACATCCCAACCATCCTCCTTTGATCAACTAGACTACTTATTCAACGGAAATTTTCTATAGGAATGAATTTCCGGAATCTTGGCAAAATGCAATTAATATTGTCTTTAGCCAAGATTTGTCTCGCCATTTACTTCCAACTGCAAATGATGCCTTCCAAGTGTGATTACTATCTTTTGCTATTCTTGTAATATGAGCGATTGACCATTTTTGAAATTAGGCGCTTGTAAATTATATTTTCACGACAGGAAACTATTATGTGCATTTTTGTCACAAATCTGGCCCTTACATAGAACTAAGACTAGTACAAACGAGATAATCCAATTTTCAACAGAAGCAAGGTTCTTGGAACTCATACTAGAGAAAAAAACACTAACATTTCTATCTCATATACGTCAGTTGCGAGATAAGTGTGAAAGAAAGTGAATATCGTTCATACCTTAGCTTTCACCTCTTGGAGTGCACACGGATATTTACTGCTCCGCTTGTATTGAGCACTTATCAGATTAAGATTCGATTATGGGTCTCAAATCTGTGCCTCTGCCAGAGATAGTCCACTTCGATAACCGGTCCAATTCACCGTCACGCTCTCCGAATTACAGCTGGAGTATCTCGAACATCACTTATTCCTAGTGCTTACATGGAAGAAAATGAACCACCCGAGTCACTTCGACATCAATAATTGTTCTTGTTACATGCGGCAAAAAATAAAGTCCCTGCCAGACCATTCCACTTGGTTATTATTGTTTGGCTACGGGGAAACATTTGGACACGAATATTGAATACTGAAATTATATTTACAATGCTGAAATGCACACTAGAAAATGCCCTACTAACATAGTATATTCCATTATTCAGCTTCCGCGTGTGCAGATTAGTGAACACATTCCATTCATTCCTCAACCCTTACTAATTTTGTACTTGTCTATACAGATGGTTTAAAATTACAGTAGTCTCAGGTAGGGATTTGCAGCAGATGTTTACATATTATATTCATTAGAATGTTCCAACTATACTGCTGAGCTGCAGTTCAGTAGGGCTTGCATTAAATTACATAAAACTGAAATCTTATCAAAGCTTGATCATTTATACCGCTTTAAGAAATTCCGTTCGGGTACTTTATCCTGTGTTCTCTCTCTCTCTCTCTCCCTCTCCCGAATCCAACATTTGTTCTATCAGATAACGCGGCTTCCTCTATTGGATTTCTAGCTACGTTGAGATCAAGTGAAAGGAGACTGCAAATGGTTCTACTCATTATACCTGTCGTCTTACAAAGATTCCAACCAATTATAAGACAAAAATTAATATCCCAGGATCAAATATCATGGCATAGAGACAACCACAACAAGCTATATCAGTTTGTGCCCGAAATTAAAACATTGGCAGTCTAGTCTGCCCATGGTTCATAAAGAGGAAGTTGTTCTTGCTCGGCTGTACATAAGTCATACTCGCCTCACACACTCCTTCCTGTTGAGGAGTGATGATATGCTCGTGTGTGAGTACTGTTCATCTGCTCTAACTGTTCCTCATATCATAATCGATTGCTGTCATTATTTTAATGAGTGCAATCATTATTTTACAGCTGTTAGTAATCTAGCTGAGCATCATATACTTAGATTTTATTCAACTCAATAATTATACCATATATTCAAAAATTTTACAATAAATCAATTTATACGCAACATAATTATATTTATATTTTTATTAGAACTTTTATATTAATTTTATATTTTAGCATTTCGTGGTATGCTTTTATAATCAGTCCCATTTTGATGCTTTTTAAACTTCGACTTAGTGCATCATAGCTTCAGTTGCTAACGCGCCATAACAATTCAAATCAACAACAACGCCCTATTCTTGATGGACAATTATCATGTATACCAGAGAACAATGACATCTTAGGGTGAAGCCATTCTCCCAGTTGCCCAGTTTCAATGGCAAATGACAATGACACAAGAAATGACACAAATAATTGAACAGACAGTTAAATAATTTTATAGTAATTCCATTTATAAATTTTTCAAACCGTAACATATATATCTACTTGGTTGGGCTAAAAGGTGAAAAGAAACTTATTGACATTGGATTTGAAGAACTGTACATTGTAGCCTTTACGAAATTCTTGGCAAGGATTGTTCCAAAGGATAGTAATAGAAGGAATGAATGAAGAGGAAGAAAAAATTGTTCTGTGAGGTTGTAGCTGAACGTTTAAGTCGGCTGAAAAGCTGCTGCACAGGTTTTAACAGATTTAGAAGAGTGGGGAAATAATCAATGCCGAATCTAATGAAAAATGTCCGTGGAAATATTTGTATAAAATGCAAACAGCATAAACTAACATCTATGTAAAAAGAGCATGGAGTGGATTGAGAGAATGGATGTTAATCAGCCTAATTGTTCTTCTGTGGTAAGTCATATATTTTCAGAGAGCTCTTAGCGGCACCCCTAAATGTGAATACAGTATTCAATTGTTGAACGGATTTATAAGTTCTATAGAGAACCTAATTTTTTTAGATGATGAGGAAGCAATACTTGTAATATATTTATGACAAAATGACAGTTTATTCATACTCAAATTTTGTCATAAATATGTTATACATATCGCCTCCTCATCCAAAAAATGTGATTTTCTTTAGAATTCACAAATCCGTTCTACCACTGATTGTTGTATTCACATTTAGAGTGGTGCCTCTAGACCAGCATCTCATTTTGTCTGGAGATTTGGATATTTCAAAAGTAGGACTGGGGAAAAAATGGTTATTTATGAGAGAAATAAAACAGGATTTGAGTTTTACTAGCATTGAAATTAACAAGGTTATCGGAACACCGTTGAAAAATGGTATGGTATGGTATTTAGGGTTGTAAGGCTTTCGAACGAGACAGAAGTGCAGTGTACTGTCATCAGCAAAGTTGCATATTGTATTTGCAGTCGCTTGGAGAATGTTTTTGATACATAGAAGGAAGAGAGTAAGCGCCTCGTAGAACACCGCTATTACTTGTAAATTTGGAGAATCAAGATCCATCTACCGTTACACGAAATGTGTGAATAATGGATGTTAGTTTTCAGAGAGTTTCTTTTTAAGGTATTTTGAAATGTGATATTTTGCTGGTTGTTGATAAAGATGAAAGCAAAAATTCTTCTAGTTGTGGGCAGGGAAGGAAACTGGATACAGTACCTACCCAAACATCCTCTCACCACTAGAATTTCTAAAACCTTCCTACACGTTAGAGGCAGTGCTTAGCTAAAAATTCTTTTAACAATTGGTTGTATTATAACACAGGTGTTGAGCTCCACTGCATATTGTTGTGTGACTTCAAATTCTGGTAGACTTCTCTATGCTGTATCTATACGCGATGTGTATCCCTCCCTATTTAAAGGGAAGTTTTTTTTAAAAAAATTGAGCAAGAATTAGCAAAGGAAATGCGAACTCGTTCGAGATTACTTTTAAAAAAAGTAGTATATGCTTTCTAAAAATTAATAAAATTTACTGTGGGGACGCCTCTCCTTCAGAACAGTTGAAACTGTAGAATGAGATATGTGTTTATTTTTTCTTATTTCTACTGTTTATTTGGAATTTAATTAAGCATTAAGAAATTACTATACCAATACTATGGAAATTAAGTCAAAACTTTAAAATTTGCATAACTTTTTTGGTCATAAAGCCAGTCATCGGTATCTATTTGTAGGGATGGCATATAACCTTGCAACATTTTTAAAGGAATAGAATTGTTCACCTCATTTGTGGTAATCCCTAAAATAGTAACATTATGAAATATTTATTTTAGCCTCTTATTAACCCCTGTTTCAAGACATGCATAAGCATTAGAGACAACACCACCTTTTTTTTCAGTGGTTGGCCTGGCTACAAGAAAAGAAGTGACTGAAGATCCAGTGTTCTAGGACCTTTGCAATTTTTGTTATCAGTGCTCATGTAGGAATCATAGGCATATCACTAAAAGGTTCGCTGAGGTTTGACCCTTCCAGTAAATTATCTTCATATAAGAAGAAATAAACAAACCCCAGTTATCTACAACTTTGAGATTCAGCTCGAGTAAGAGTTGCACAATTGATCTTCAAGCCTACGCATTGTTATCTGACTCCCCAATATGTACACATTAATGGAGAATGACCGGGTAGATTATTGTGAGTTAATCTTTAGGGTGTTTGCATATTGACTTTTATTATTACAAAAGATGAAACCTAAAGCAAAATTATAGCTACAACAACTGAGTCTGCCTCTTTCTCTAGAAATTATATCAGCATTTTTCTACCTTTGTTCTTTGTTTGGTGGTGCTCAAAATATCCTTGTGTAATTCAACATCTGCACGCTGTTTCTAGCAGTTTTTTTCTATGGTTATTTACAGCGATTTGTATTTGGTGATGTAACCTATCAATGCTCGGAATTTGAATTCACAATAGAAATTCAAATAAGATTTTATTTCGATACTAGTGAGATCAACTAACTGCACCTCCTCTTCTGATTCATACTGTCAATCTGTTCTTATCAGGAAATTTCCGAAGTATTTATTCTTGCTGGAAAACTTGCTGTGTAGATGCATATACATATACTACAAGTATTGCTGTATAGTATGTGGTGTATAGATATATAAATTAAGAGAATTATATCTTAAGATATAATTCTCCTTATGATAAGGAGAATCATTTTTCATTTAATTACTTTTTCATGTTAACTATATATTGAATTAAATGTTTTCTAATTAAGAGCAATTTAATATTTCTTCTGGAAGAATTTTTATCAGAATAGTAGGTCTGATGTCCTGGAGTTTAAGTTTATATCGTGGCCTAGTCTAATAATACATTTTTTTTGTCTGCCGTTTTATACGGAGTTTATGCCAGTTCTTTGGTCTGTGATATGCCTTTAGCATTATATATAACCAGCTGTATATGTGACATTGCATAAACAGAATTATGCAAGATTCTTTAATTTTTTTTCTTGATAGATTTCTGTTTCATATTTATTTCGCGTGACATTTCAAGGAATTTTTAAAATATTTTGCTTTTGTTTTATTCTCTCAGGCATTGGAAACAGAGTAATGCTTTGTTTCCGGAGTGGGTTCTTATTTTTACTCTGCTGTTAATAGCAGAGTATTTTCATATTTGTATTTTCATTCGTATTTTCATATTTCAGAGTGTTTTCATATTTGTAATTTGTTAATGGAACAGCAGAACCTTAAGTAGAGGATTGGAGGGTTTGTTTGCTTTTTTTTATGGTCTTGCATCCTTCAACTCAATGTTTTTAGATATTTTCCTGTGGATTTTGTGACCACGTCGAAGTAACTTCAACCAACCCATATGATTGCTCTAAATTTATATTTAGATATAATGTAAGATCAGAATTTTTGTGTGCGATGAGGTTAGATCATTAAAGACCAGTTTCGCAACAATTCATGTTTCGTAATGTGATTACAGTACCTTACACTTAATGTCAGTCTTATCCTACAATCAGTTCATGCTGCGATATACATTGCTCTGTTTTTACTGAATGATGGCAGCCATCACTAAACTTAATTGCTTATCGATCATAAATACGAGATATATGTGAGCCATACATAAATCGCCTTCTGCTTTCTGTAAAGGTAATTCAGTTATAACAGTTGTCAAATGTGCCATTAGGCTAAACTGATAATTCGAATAATTCTTGCCAGCCCATCATAAATCTGTATTCATCCCCATCAAAAATTTATCTGTATCAGTTCCCTAACGTTCTGTGAATGACAATTCAGATTCTTATCTAGTTGATAATGGTATTTTCTTATTTCTCGACAAAGATTTCGGTTTTATGAAATTCTTTCATATTTCATCTTCACATTCTATTATTCTGTTGTTAACAGTGATACTGGCAGTTATGATAAAAGCAGTTTTGCAATTGATTTGTATATATACGTTCTGGAGTTTGCTCATTTTTTCAGCTCGTTTGTTAATTTATCACCCCCCCCCCTTTGATAACTAAATATTAATTTTTCCTAGAATAATACATAACACCCTGACCGATTAGAAATACAAGTATTTTAAAGCTAATTCAGGTATAGTAAATAGGCGTACATCAAGTTTCTGTTTCTAGCATTTGCAAGTTAGTTATAAAGGTTACATATGTGTACCTCTAGTAACACGGGACATATCGTAGAGCATAAACCCCATACCAGGTCTTGTATAAACTATTCACGTTCATGGATGCGATGGTCTCGCGAATACTTTCTTTCACTTCATTAAGTGTTCTTGGTAATCGTGGAAAGTGAGCACGTTCCTTGACGTATCCTCCCCACATGCAGAGCCTCATAGCTCGGTCGATTTCGACGAATGCCCTTCGGTTGGAAAGATTTGGGTTCGATACCATTTAAGACGCGAAAAACCTTTATAAAGGATTTTAACTGAAGGCAAGTTAGCCGGTCTCATACGGAGTGGCAGAGTTTTCCCTCCAAAAAATCGGGTTTTTCTTCACCCAAAGCAGACAAATCTGCCATAAGAACACACGCGATTAACAGACCTAATATATTATCCTCATATCCTGAGTTGCTACGGCCGTAAATTCAAAACACTCAACCAACGAACCTCCCCACAAGCACACACACACACACACAAAGATTACGCATAAGATTGGTAAATCTCAGAATTCAAGAATTTTTTCCCGCCCTCCCTATCCAACTCTCTCCTTCCCAATGAAGCAGATGCTTCGTCTTATTTAAATTCTATCTTGAGAAATCCTTGCAGCAACTCACAATAATTTCTCCGTCATGTGCAGATGGATAGATAGACTTTGGTAGCCTTGACAAAGAAGCATAATTCTACATCCACTCCGAAAATGCACAAAAAGTGTTTGGGATTTTCGATCCAGCTCGACAGAAGGCTTTGGGTTTGCTGGAGCTTAAATGCTACAGTTTTTCTCATTGATCTGCTAGATAGATGGAAAGTTGTTTCATCAATAAACAGTTATTTAGACGCAACTTTCATCATTTTGGTATGTTTTTCATGATATCCATATACCACGTTAAACGAAAATCCTTATCATATTCACTTAGGGCTTGAAAGATCGGCCCTCTGTAAAGCTATATATGTGTACGTTTCTTTCCATAGAGTTGCGGGTCTTCTGCACCGCCGAGTAGCTCTGCGAACAAACTTCACACGACTGCATGGGAAAGCTTCCGTCACTTCCATATTTGCATCACTGCTCCTTTGCAGCCCAGCTCACTCTTTGAATAGAAAAACTGTTTACGATAAACTTTTGTTACCACTTAATGGGGTTCTTAGATGTTGCTTCCATTCCAATGGTTCGTAACACCTTTGAATCTGGATCATAGTCTACAAAATCTGTGACGATTTTGTAGACTATGATCCAGAAGTAACACTGTACCTTTTTATTCAGAAGTAACCATTTCACCTATCTCAAGGACGACGAAAGGTCTGTGGCAGGAAAGAGAATTGCGGCTTTGGTGTGAGAAACTTTCTTCTGGTTTGTCATGTGTTGTTACTATTTATAAAGCAGCAATAAAAATATAAGCACATATAATTGATCGAGTGTTAATGAAATATACAGAGTTTTAACTATGATATATCCCTATCATCAACACTATTATTTTAATTTATTAATCTTATTATCCCTAAAAAGATTACATTCATTTTCGATATAAACTAACACATATTCCATGTCATTGAAATTGACTCGCATTCAGTTGTTTCAGAGTATTTAAAATTTTTTCATTAAGTTATTCAGGAAATATCTGAATCTTAATAAATGCAGTAATTACCACATCTTAGCGAAATAGTTGTTTCCTATGTCTACGCTTTGGCTATTTACTGATAGTGTGCTCCTATTACATTGGGATACTGGTAAGTGGAAAGCCTTTCAATATGGCAATGAGATTATGCTCATTATATAGTGATATGAATATATATATATGCTTTAATTGTAAACTGTATATTCTTGGAGATAATTAAACTAGAATGGTTTAACAGAAAAAAATTGATCAATGTCTCGTATTGGCTCTGAAATAAGTGGGTTTTCATCCGAAAGAATGATTTTAGTTCGCCATTGAACAAGGGCGTGCATCATTGCTACTACTTTGAAGTAAGTAGTGATGCAGAGATGCAGTCATATCTATTACGTATAAGCTCACAGATTGTGAGCGTGTGATAATGGAACTTCCCATTTGGATTTATAAAGAAACGTTTATTTACCGTCATGCCATGTTCTCTTTTACTGATGCAGTTTAAAATTTCGTTTATATCATTTCAGAAAATTCACTGATTCTTTAGAATGATTTCCATGATTTTAACTAGAATCAACGATGGCTTGGCTTCAAAATGAACTTAGTTTCGATCGTTTCGCCTCATTTTCTTCGCCAATGATAGTAAACTTCTTGGTACATCCATATTCCATTATACAGAATATGACACACGGAAATGCGAGAAAATTAATGAAAATGTTACAATAATGTCACTGCATTTCAAGATTAGGGCCAAGGTTACTTTTTCCTGGCCTTGGGCTAAATCGTTTCGTGTTCTATTATAACTTTTCCCCCCAGTTCGTAAATTTCTTACACTCCTTTAAACTGAACTAGACAATGAGGCATCAACTCATTAATTATCTTTCCGGTAAAAGAAAGTATTGAACTGCGTTGAACGGAAGAGCTTACGTGTAACATTTTCATTACTACGGTATCGATTTTTCATCTATTCTGATTCGACTTCCAAAAGGAGATGTGATGCACATTGTAAGAATTAGTTAAAGCCAAATGATCTGAATGAAATATATTGGAAAAATCGCTCGATGTTCAAGAAGTGTTTTGCTTCTCCGACATTTTTCACATCCTAATATATTAGCTTTAGGGAAAACTCCTCCCTAGCCAAATTAATTCATTGCACACAATGCTTTTGGGTATGACAAAAATCGACAGTGCCATAAAGATCATTGAATTATTCAAAGTGCTTGATTTTTTTCTAAAAACTGAGGCGAGTTAGAATGCAAGAAAAAATATAGAAAAGTGATAAGCCAAAGTCATGTTATTTCGGGGATGAATAAAATGGCATAGTTTGCAGTCATAACTGTTAACTGAATGAATAACTTTGTTCCTGTTCTTCTATAACTCAGACGTATCACTTTCCGTTATCTCTAACAGTATATCCAAAATATATTCATAGTTTTCAGAACTGATGTAATGGTTTGTTTGAGAGAAAATAACATTACAGTTGCTCAATGCCTTTCTTTTTTTTTCTCTGATTAAAATTTAGTTTCCGAATAAATAAAGCAGCGACCACTAATTTCATGAAATTTAAATGATTTTAGTTGATATCTAAAATATAAATGATTTTAGATATCAACTTCTCTTAATTATTTTGGGAGTTCGTGATCCACCAGAAGGCCCTCGTCAGGTTTAAGTATCAAACCTAGTGTATAGAAATGTTAGCTTAAAGCACTACCGAAAGACTCTCACATTGAATGAAAATTAAAATGTTTTCATTAAGAATCTGTTTAGTTATTTCAGAGTTATATCTTATAACTCTTCATGTTAGTTATTTTGTGAGGATATCAGCTCGGTGATTTGATTCCATCCGTTTTGGGGAAATTTGGTATTTGTGATCGGTTCTGAAATTTATTAACATGGATTTACACATTTTGAAATAGACTAAGTGAAATCTTTTTTACTTCAATTAAAGTTGGTTTAACCTATTCGAATAATATTTGCATACAGATTAAAAGTTAAGAAATAACCTAACGTCTTTTTATTCCCTGTAGTGTTTTCTGTAGTGTAGCATAATTTCTTTTTGAAAGAGGGATGGAGTGAGAACGACAGAGAAATTAAATGAGAGAGAAGGGCTATTTTAATCATAATATAACTTCAGGGAGCTTTTATAGCCTAATCGCATATGTAGGTGCAGAGGTTTTCTTTCCCGAAATTTCTTTTATCACACAAAACAGACAAACCAGCTGGATAACACACAATTAATAAATTTAATAACTTAAGGCTATATCATAACCTTAGTTGCTTCAGCCGTAATGATAACGAAATCAATCTTTTAAATATAGCTCGCTCCTTCTTACTAACCCTTTTCCCTTACATCTCCCTTCTATCTCCAAAAATATGCTATGCGTAAGTCTCTCTCTCTCTCTTCAAAGTGGAAACGTTTAAATTTAGAAATTTAAAGTATAACATTCGTGCAAGCACTTGATACTATTCAAAACAGTACTGACAATTGTTGATTTAAATTATGTAAATTGTAATCTTTGGTAGATTTCGATGAAAGAAGACCGTTTTGAGAAACTGGTAAGAGAGGAGGAAAAATTAGTTCATTGAGTTCAAAGGTGAGGTTTCTATAGAAAATGTATAGCAGAAAAACGGCGTGTGTGGCATGCACTAAAAATATCCCACCTCGTTTTATAGAGAATAACAACCCATGAAAACAGGCACGGTAACAGGATAGTCGTGATAGCTGCATTTAGATTGGCTGCTAGATCTTCTTTGTTGGTTATTGGAATTCTGTAGTCCAGCTGCTCTAGAACTTTCACAAATGAAGTAGCTCAAATGATTAAGATAACAGGGACATTGTGTTTGTCCAGTTCATCTGAGGAGAATGCCGTTTTAGTTGTTTGCCTCGACACAACGTAACAGACTCTCCATGGCGAAGGCGAACTAACCAAATTTGTCCTTTGATCGGAAAGATCTAAATTGGAATCCTGTAATAGTATGCGAGGAACACTTATAACTGCTGTTCAAGTCAATGTGAGTTATCTGATCTCATGCGTAGTTGAACACTATTACTTGACATATAACGTAATATACCTATCTCAAGATTTTAGTTGAATCGCTATAATAATAAGCATCTCTCTATCTTGTGACCCCATTTAATTATATTAAAATGGCTCTTTTATACCATTATATTTGAGGTATTTAGTGCTATCGACTTTTCTCATCAGATAAAAAAATATATATTAATAAGAAGCTTCATACAAAGAGGCCTCAAAATTCAGCAAACTGCAGTTGTCACGAAAATTTGGACCATTTACTCGGAAATGATGGCTTGTATTTAAAGTTTAATCGATGTCTAATCACATTCCAACTTTTCCATGAGAAAATTTTCAACCTAGTTTCTCACCAGGAATCGCTACATGAAGCTATTATGCGGCATGTTGTATCAACCTTGCATAAATACATTTTATCTTCTCGAATTCACCCATGCGCAGATAATGACTCTCTTAATTCTTGAAGGAAAAACGCTTAGCTGCTGATTCCTAATAATGCAATGTGAAAAATTTTAACGAAGTAATTATTATAGTCTTTATCATTTATAGTTTTAAGCAAAATGAGACCAGTATGTAATTATTGAGTTTTCAGCGGAGAACAACAGTGATGTGCACGCGTACCCTTTTGTTTTACTGTGTGTGTGTGTGTGAGAGAGAGAGAGAGAGAGAGAGAGAGAGAAAGCATATACTCTCTCTCTCTCTCTTTCTCTCTTTCACAAATTATATCACACCACAAGTTACTGCACATGTACTTATTGCTGGTCTTTGTGATGATTCATGTTATTCTCTTGATTTTATTAACTGTTGCATACCATAATAATACAAAGTCGACGAGTGAATTTAATAACTGCTGTATTGCAGGATTCAAACTAGTATCTTCAGAGAGAAAACAAATCGCATTTCCGAAATATTTAGGCATTGGCACCTAAGTATATAGGAGAAGAACAAATTGTAATAAAAAGGCAAAAATTCATTTTCTAGTGATCTCCCTTTTGGTCCTTACCCTGGATTTTCCTGGTGACCTTTATATCGTGGCCTTTAACCCTAACCCCAATACTTGTATTATTGTGTGTAATAGTGTAATTAGTCAATTTTATTTAGAAATGCGTGGATAAAAACCTGAAGGAGAAAAACCCTACTTGCCTATGCCAAATATTGACCAACTCTGGAACTGGCCTAACAAAGTCTTAGTAAAAGTTCTTCTAGTCAGCGAATAGAACCGAACCTTTAACGGTCTTTCTTAGGGAAGCCTGGCTCTGTGGACGCAAAGGTCATTTCTCCGTATGGTATTTAATCAAAGTGTCCTGGAAGGAGTAATATTTATTTGACATCGTCTTTTTTGAGGAGGAAGATTTGGATACCGGCCGCGCACTCCCCCCCCCCACCATCTAAAAAAAACAAAAGTATCCAAGACCGAGAAATATGAAACCTCAGAAATCAAACTTGCATAATAACCTTCCTACAATGGAATTGTCGTGGATTCCGCAAAAACATTCATGACACTAAGACTCCTATTGCTGAAGAATAAAGTAGTATGCCATTGTCTACAAGAGACTTATTTGAAACCTGGTGAAGATCACAGTGATATAGCTGTGTTACGGTATATCACTGTCTTCTATAGGCACAGGATAAGGAAAGAAACTAAATAGGATTGGGAAGTACATACTCGATAACAAATCTGTCCCTACTTAGCACAGAAAGTAACATCTTCCAAATACCTGTTCAAACATTCACTGATATTGATTTTACAGTCTTCTCTCTCCCCACAGTTTAAGTTGAAAATTGATAACTTAACTGGAAATGATCATTTTCACGTGATATCCGTGATTCCATCACGGATATCACGATGGGACTTATTTTAAATTTTCTATCTTCATACTAAGTTGTCGAATGTGAACTTTTCGGAAAAGAAAGTATATTTCTTTATTTCATATGTGCTAACTACAAGTGCTGAACGGCAATTAACATTTCTTGTACCCTTTCTTCTACCTCTTGGGAGTGTATAACGATATTCTTTGCCGTGTCTGTATTGATACCTATATCAAGACTCGATTAGGGGTCTTAAATCTGTGCTTCTTCCAGAGACATTTCGCTTCGCTGGCTTTTGCGATATGCTCTTAATATAAAATCTCTGACAAGTATTCTACGTGGATAAATATTTTCATCCACGTTTTGGAAGCTTATACGTCAGACTGCCATACGCCTTGTATTTCATGTAAAACAAATAATACTAGCTCTACACAACGCAGCAGACAATATTTACGAACGTAGCTATTTACACTACCACTTCGGCAAGGCTGCACACCATCATGCACCTTCTCTTTCTGCAAGTTTCTCTGTTTACCAGCAACTGTTTAAAACGAATAGAATAGAGTTATTCTGATACATCGCTGTCTTCTCATACAGATAATAACTAACGATATTCCTCTAGAGTGTGACAACTACTGCTGACCTGCATGTAGCTCTTGCTTTTCATTATATAAAGTTGAAACTTAAATAAAGAGCCAATAGGCTTCACTTCGGCGATGTAACGTTATTTAAATCATGGGGATATTAAATCCCACGTTGTTTCAAAACCGAATAAGAAACTCAAAGATCGGAATCAAAGAGTTTCATACCGAATATATAGTAGACTATAAAAGAATCGGCGGATACAAGCGTAAGCTAAAGCACGTAGTACATAATACATAGTACAAACTAAAGCAACTCGTAGCAAAGGTGGGTTAAGTTCTGATCACTATTCTTAGTATTGCCGATAATGTAAAACACATCTCCTAGGAGATGTATGATGTTATACATTATGGAGGAAGGTCACTACCCAGACCGCTTTCAACCTTTATTGAGGTCTCATCAGTGAGTAGATAGACCAAATTAATACTGAAGGTATAGCGAAAAGAACCCACCTTTGCTACGAGTTGCCCTAGTTTGTACTATGTACTTTAGCTTACGCTAGTATATACCGAAGTAAACTAGTATATTACTATATATGCGATATGAAACTCTTTGATTCCGATCTTTGAGTTTCTTATTCGGTTTTGAAACAATGTGGGATGTAATATCCCCATAATTTAAATAATGTTACATCGCCGAAGTGAAGCCTATTGGCTCTTTATTTAAGTAATAATTTAATGGGTGCACCTTTCTGACAACTCGTATAGCAAAGTATATAAGTTCTTTTCGCTATACCCTCAGTATTAGTTTGGTCTACCTACTCACTGATGAGACCTCAATAAAGGTTGAAACCGGTCTGGGTAGTGACCTTCCTCCATAATGTATAACATCATACATCTCCTAAGAGATGTTTTACATTATGGCAAATACTAAGAATAGTGATCAGAGCTTTACCTACCTTTGCTACGAGTTGCCCTAGTTTGTACTATGTACTACGTGCTTTAACTTACGTTGGTATCCGCCGATAATTTTATAGTCTACTATATATTCGGTGTGAAACTCTTTGATTCCGATCTTTGAGTTTCTTATTCGGTTTTGAAACAATGTGGGATTTAATATCCCCATAATTTAAATAAAGTTGAAACGTTATTAGAGGTGATACAAAATCGCTATTTGCCTTTCTATACACTAACTGCAGGCACATAAAACAAAAACCTATACTCCAACGTTATACATCCTAGAACATAGAAATATAACATCTTATACCAGTTAAATCCTGAAATTAAACGGCGGCAGTCTAGTATGCGGATGACCTCGGAAAAAAAGTTATTCTTGCTCATCTTCGCATTGGTCGCATTCATCTTGTACATCCCTTCCTCTTGAGGGGGTGATGAATTTTAAGTGTGGGTATTGTTTTTAACCATCCGACATGTTTTAATCGATAGTCCTAATTATTTTAATAAGCGAAGCCAGTTAGATTTAACCTGACTCAAATTGGTCTTCTATTTGCATTTTGCAGTACCGTATAATTTTATTTTGAAATTATTAGTCTATCGATATTCATGTAGTATTATCATATTGTATGCTTACTGCTGATATATAACCGTTTTTGTATATATGTGGCGCTCACCCACATAAAGGTTATATACAAACCTGTAGTGCATTCGTAACGCGATTCATCCCTTTTAGGACGGGTAGAATCCCCCTAATGAGGTAGTTCACGACAAAATTAATGCGGCCGGTTCGTCACTCCTTGCTACATCCCCTAAGGCTAATCCGTGTGTGTTCATCGGGCCAGTTTGCCTGCTTGCGGGATGAAAATCCCCAGATAAACTGGCAGAAAAAACCCTACTGTCGACGCCCAAGACCTGCTAACTTGGCTATGACTGAGGAAGATCTTTAAGCGCCTCACGTCGTCGACGGGAATCGAACCTAGGACACTCCTTCCCCAGGCATATGGTTGCGAAGCGAAAAGCCACTTGGCTAACCGCGCGTACTAAACTGGGTTGGCTAAGGATTATTTTTTTATAATTTTTTACTACTTTTACACTTTTATTTTTTGCATGGTCAACAAGCCCTGCTCTAGAGGCTGAACATCGAACTTTCTCAAGCCAGTTCAGACCTCTAATAAGCAGAGTGATGGTCTCACCCCGGGCGATGAAATTCATCTCCCATATAAGGGCCATCACAAACGTCAATACCCACGGTGGGATTCTAACCTACAGCTTGTTGGTTGGAGAGCGGATAGGCTACTTGATCACTCAGCGCCAACCAAGCCGGCAAGTTACTTGGCACATTATGGCCCTTGATACTAATGGGTTATGAAACATTCCCCGTTCCCCCAAAAAGGTAAGTAAGCAAACAGACAAGCCCTAGTCATAAGCCCTATCTTGATACACTGTGTCCAAAACCTAAAGACGAACACTATTTCTGAAGATCACAAGCACAAATCCAGACGAATCAGCTTGTGGCAATTTGAATAACTGACAATTTCGAGTAGAAAGCGGATACACATTCAAATTTTCGAATCGAGCACAATGTGTGTGTGGGTGGGGGGGATCACGTAGTAGCACTCAACAGAATAAAAGGCAAAAGGCTGTGCTAAGCGAATTGTGATTGAAGGAGGCTCTTTTCGTGAAGGAATAAAGTTGCAAACTTGGATGTCTTGTAATGTCTCAAAGACATTATCTAGACGATTTCACAGGGAAGAATTGTTGGAAGCTTGAAGGCCGCAGAATTATTGGTATTGCTAGAGAATACGGAATCTCACATAGCGTTGTATCCAGGCTCCGGGCAGCGCTTCAAACCAACGGAATGTGTTCCAAACGTTTGCTAAGAGGTCGCCCTCTCTCTACCACTGAGCATGAAGACGGATTTTGGTTATAACAGCAAAATGTAATCGCCACACCATGGGATGTCAGTTTGCAAGTCGGCTCCATTCAAGCACAAATCTCGACAAACTGTGGCAAGACGTCTGCTACAAGGTCTATACTCCCGAAGGCCTGTAGTCTGCCTCTCTTTATCCACAACTCATCGCAGAGCACGTTTTTAGTGGTGGTGTATCCATTAAAATTGCACAAGACACCAATGGATTAATGTACTCTTTACAGATGAGAGTTGTTTTAATCTTTCCCCCGATTCTAGACTTTCTCTGGCGTGAAAGTGGTACTGCTTATCATCGTAAGAATATTCTTCAAAGAGATAGATACGGCGGTGCTGGGGTCGTGGTATGGGGGAGGCGTTATGCTTAATGGACTCACCGAGCTACAAGTGCTGGAAAAAGGAAGAGTGACTGGTAAACAATATTGCAACGAAGTTCTTTAACGTCATGTTCGATTTTTCGCTGCTGCTGTAGGAAAATAATTAATTTTTATGGATGACAGTGCCACACCACATCGTACACGAGCAGTGGATAACTTTTGGAGACCGAGAATTAATCGAATCGAGTAGCCAACACACTCCTCGGATCTGAACCCCCATAAAACACGGTTGGAACGCAATAAAGCAACGTATTGCTGTTCCAAATTCCCCTCCAGAAAACAAACAAGGCCATATCCTTGCTCTAAAGGAGGAGTGGACAATTTGCCTCAACAACTCCTGAATCACTTGGTGCTAAGCATGGTACGACGTTGTAAGATCTACATCGCAGTTCTAAATGGATATATTCATATTGATATGTTTCTCCGCATAATTTTCTATAAGCGCTGTACATTAATTTCTTAACTATGTCCTTAGGAAATGTGTAACTTTTGCCAAAAATCGTATTGCAATTTCATTTGTATGAGATTTATAACATGTTTTGTGTACTATAATTTATTAGTATGCTGGCAATAAATTTGTCCGCATTTAGCTGTAGTGTTGAAATTTTTTTCATAACATATAGTTCGTCCTTAGCTTTTGGACACCAGTATACTTTTTTTTGAAACTATTTACTTCATATTCACTACCTAAGGTTAGGTTTATGTGGTTACGCGCATAACTTCTTTTTAGGAGGAGTACTTCTATAAGTAACTAATCTTCTTAGGTGGTTTTTATTAGCTTAATTGGCATACGCATGCATAATACTTTCTACTTGTGTGTATATTCACTCATATTTCATTTGGTGCTGATATACCTCGAATGCAGTAGAATTGGAATTAATTGACCTGAGCGGCTTTGGCAGGCGTGGCCGGATAATCCAAAATATAGGTTAATACGGAAAACGGAAGAAAAATGCCTTTACTTATTATAAGGCTCTGTAGTATTTACAGATGGATGAAAAGCAAAATACGCCCATGTCAAATATAAAATTGTTATGAATGAAAGTTTTTTTTTGGTTAAAATAAAGTTTGTTTTTGGAGAAGCGAGTAATTGGAATTTATCAGTTAGGGACTAATGTAATGGATATGCATTTGTAGGTCATTCTCAGATTCTACCTTGGGTATGTAAATATTGCGACTCTGCTTAATAAAATCACTTTTTGATTTTGATTTGATCACAGTGATGTTCATCACTTCCTTAGTCTGTTAGATTGGGCCTAGTTCCATTATAATTGCTGTCTACCATTTATAACAACATGAATGGTAGTGGGCATACAGTTTCTTATAAATTAGAACAGCGTTTCCCAAATGGTGGGTCACGACCCGGCACCGGGTCACGAAAGCTAAATACCAGGTCTCCTAAAAAAAACTCTCGAAAGCCTAGTTGTTTCGTTTTTGGGTTTTCTTTTTTTCACGAAACTCTAAAATACAAGTAAATAGCGTTTAATCGGGACTAATGAATAAATAATTTAATTAATAGAGATGAAAAACGCGCTTCGCCATTTCGCGGTAAAACTTTTAGTGGGTCACGAAGATGAAGTATTAAAATAACCGGGCCACGGAAAATGAAGTTTGGGAAACCTTGAATTAGAACATTCTGAAACTTTTCAGTAGCCACGCTCTTTAACGAACAAGATATTCACGCCTACATGCAGACAGTCTCATCGATAAAATATGGAGGTCGTGTTTTTGTAACGAATGGTTCAATTTTTACAATAGTTAAATATTGAAAATAAATTCAAATAACTCAGTGAAAATACGATACAGGTTTGTTTTTAAGTCATATCTCAAACTTTTGTTCTTCATTGTTTGAGTTTCGAGATCCACAAGCGCCTTTTGAGTTGTGAATGAAATAGCATAAATGCAAACAAATTCTCTTACTCGAGCCTCCATAGCTCAGTCGGTAATAACGATACCCTTTGGTTGAAAAGGGCTCCGTTTGAATGCCACCTTAGACGCAACGACCCTTTATAAGGATTTCTTCATCTGGAGGTGAATTAGTCCGCTTCATACGGAGATTTAGGTTTCATCTTCCCTGAAATTCTTAACAGACTTAATTCACTGACCTCATAGCTTCGGTTGTTATTTTAAAATAACCACAATCATCCAATTACGCTACACAAGCTTTGTCCATTATACGAATCACTGATTTTTATCTATTCGGGCCCAATGATTGAGAATAGTATGTTATTATTATTTTTTTATCTATCGCCCATCAGTTTTTCAGAAAATGACATTAATGTTATGTTGCACTAAAACGTAAGTGAAAAGACAGTCATTATGTTCATGGCATTAGTGTGCTAGGCTGCTGCAACAAAAATATTTCAGTGGAGCTGCTAAATAGATCTGAAAAAAGTTTTCTTGTCAGTGCTTCCTGATTAAACCCTGGCTAAATGAAAAAAGTTCATGGACAATTATGAAGGGCATCGTTTTTTATAACAAATTAAATGAAATAGAATAATCATTATGGCTGGCATTTTAAAATATGTCGTTCGAATTTCTTCGTCAACATCAAGTCTGTCGATTATGTGTGGCGAAATAAAGCCATTGGATTGTAATATTTCATTAAAGATGTTTCCTTCATTCAAATCTCGATATATTTTCGACCAACCTGGGAACAGTAAAAGATAAGCATGGAATGAAGTTCCATTCAGGATATGTCACCCCCCCCCCCTCTCTCCAATGGAAAAGCTTTTCCAAAGAAGATGAAATGTCAGTGTTCTGCGTATTGATGGTTTGTTATCAGAGAAAATTCAGAAGGGAGTTGAAAAGGAAAAACATCAGCAAAAAAAAAAGCCGGAGTTTGTAAATAATTATAATGCCTTAGTTTTGTGTACAAATTTATCAATACATTGAGGCTTTCATTCTACTTCCCTTAGAAAACAGCGAGTGATGAACAAACTCTGAAAACCTATTTGCATCCATCTCACCTCCACCCAGTTATAAAAATTGGCACATTTTGCTTTAAACATAAAAAATTATGCGGGGTTTTACAGGTAATTTAGTAACACAGTATTATCACGATGTGTAGAGGGAAAATTTACTGAATGTATTAATAATTCAAATATATGTTTTTAAATTTCAAAATGACATTATTTTACAGTGCGAAACTATCATAAATATTTTATGTATCCATTAATATTGTAATTTGAATTTCTTTAAGCACAAATTTTGTTTTTTGTTTCGTTTTATTCATTAGAAAGATACAGCATATTGCTTAACTTGTTGACAGTGAAATCTTGTTTACAAGAATATTCGAATTGCATATGCGAGTAAAATGAGAACAAATACGGAATGATAGGTCACTCGTTTGTAGTAAACAATATGAACTTAAATTATTCTACAATAACTGATTTACCTTCCCACAAGCGATACTCTATCAACAATACTCGCTAAAGTATCCGTTTTGTTCGACTGCAGTAAACCACTGTTTACCGCCACTGATTAGTGGATGACGTGCCGCTTAATTAGTGGTCTCTAATTACACTCCAGTCTGTCCATGATAAAGGGATCTCTTACCTGGGCTTTGATTGGTTGTTGGTCAGAAAGGCTGTTTCACAGAATTGCTACCGCACCATTAATTAAAGCAATAGATAAATGAAGCAATCGTAATATGTAGAAAAAATATATGTTCTATTCATTAATATTTTGGATGACCAGAGCTGTTTTATTGAAGCATTTGACGTAAACCTAAAAATCGAATAGCATACCTATCTCAGTTTGGAATCTCCTTTATAGATTTCATTCTACATATGAGTAAAATCGTCTCGTTTAATTACTTACTGATCTGGTGAACCTTATATAGCAGAAGTTTCTGAATGGTGAAGCCCCCCCCCCCCGAAGCTCTTCATGTTCAGAGGAGGAGCGGACTTTTTTATTTGGTAAAAAGTATATCTAGCAGCGTTTATCTAAGAGTTTCGAAAAACATTAGGATGTGCGATGAAAGTTGCACACAATATTTAAGAACCCTTTGAAGCACTTCCTTCCAAGTAACATTTTCGCGATGATTAGGATTAATTTTATTCAGTGCTGATATACTCCCGACCTTCCTTGAGGTTTCCACATCAGTGCTGTTCTGTCTCTCTGTTAACATATTTTAACAGTACATTTATTGGGCGCATGCTCTATTCAATAGTACTACAAACTAGCTAAAGACAAGAAATATGATTTCAGTCATATTTATCGCACAATTTTATATGCACAGTGATTGTTGCGGGTATGTATTAGCAGCAATCACTAAGCCTAATCATACCATACTTTTTAAATTTGACGACAAACGTGAATTTTTCGAGAGAAAACTTAACAAAAGCCGTGCTTAATTACAGCATACTCTTTTTTTTTCTTACCCAATTTATAACCGCCGTAGCGCAATTGGAAGAATAGCGGAACATTTCCCCCTTCGATTGGAAAAGATCTGGGTTCGATTCTCTTCGTGACGACGGGAATTCTTATGCGGACTTTTTCTCCGCATAAGGATTCCGGGAGAAAACCCGAGTTTTCGGGAGAAACTCGGATTTTTCATCCCGTGTACATCAGCCTTCAGCACACACGCAATTTACAGACAAAAAATGCTATTGTTGGTGATGATGGGCGATAGATGGCGTTGATGGTAGTAGTGTCGCAATTGGAGAATTAAGTAGTAGTAGTAGTGGAGAGGATGAGATGTTTTTAGGGAAGTAGAGTAGGGTGCCCTCCCGCGATGAGTCCCTGGACTCCCTGGAGGTGTCACGTAATAGTAATTTCACCAACTGGTCATCTTACATCATATAGTACGCCCACAAATACGAGACCCTTCGACACTTCTGCGCATGTCAAAAGAAGGAAAATCTATTCCGAGAATAGGGTAATCAATCCGTATTGTGGGACGAGTGTTTATTATTACACGTCAGAAAATTAACTTCTCTTTATGAACATTGTAATTTTTAAAGCGGTAACTATTTTGCTTGTATAACAGTTGGAAACTTTCACGTATAAAACACGTGATTTCGCGTGTTGGTGACCAATTCGTACATCGCCTTATTTCTTTCTCCCCTTCAACATGAATTGACTCTTCTTGGCAGTCTGCCAACGATAGCTCTCGCTTCTGTGGTCGGACTAATATTAAAGTGGCTTATTATTATAATTATCTTTTATATTTTATAGTTAAATCAAATTAAACATTTTTCTGTTTTATAATAAATAATTTAGTTATAAATTATCAATACGTATGATGGAAGTTACCGTGTAGCTTCCATGACACCAGATTGGTGAAAATAACTCATGAGTTTATATGCCGGCAGATTGCCTTCAAGTAAACATAATTCCAGCCCATTCAAATCATTCTGTAAGTACTCCACATCAGCCGCATTCTGATTACCCTGCCTATCTTTGCATAATCAGCAAATAGCTGTATGTCGCCTATCAGGCAGCTATGATCTTTGTGCTACACTACTGGTTAAAGTCTTGCAGAATCACATCCGCATATACCATTTTTGATATCTGTCAGGCAGCAGTCCTCTTATTCCCGCTAATATTTTATAATCTAAAAAATCCATATTCCCCAATTTATGCAACAGTCTTCTATGTTGTATTTTGTCAAAAGCCTTAGCAAAATCCAAAAGTATCATAGTCCATTCCTCTTGTCTAACTCAATGGTAACATTATTATAGAATGTGAGCAAGTTGCTAAAACATGACCTTCCTTAGTAAACTCATGTGTTCATTGCAAACTAGAGATTCTTTGTCAACCGATTTCTGACTGCGAACCTTTATCAACTTTTCCAAAATCTTCACTACCACTCCGGATGCTAATAAATTTATAGTTGGATACATCAATCTGCTATATTAGAGGTAAATGTCATTTCGATAAGAGAGAGAGAGAGAGATCTGATCTCGTCTATTGCTTTGCGTATTATCAAGGATAAGACAAAATGAATCGAGATCATTGTAAAAAGAATACCGGATTATGTTAATGGTGATTAGGTTATGTTATCCTTTGCTCATCGAAGAATGACTGGAAAATCATGAGACTTGAGGTGTATGGACACTACGAGGCTTAACGACTGGGTAAGAGGGAAGCATTGTCGTTAGCAAAAACTATGCATAGGGTTGTTGGTCAGTGAGAGGTCTTTTATGTATAGGAGAAATAATACTAGTTAGAATTCAAAACACTAGATAATAAGAATAAAGCACATTTCGGCTGTATTCTTATTCTACAATTAGCAAGTTGTAGTACATACATTCAAACTACGGCGTTGGTGAATCCGAGAATCCTATGAAATGACGTTAAGAGTGGAATTTTTGCCTGTATAAATATTTTTTATAACTATTAAAGGAGAGGAGAGTTGAAACTTAAGACCGTTTCGCAGGGGTGTGCCATTCATAATGTTCAGAACCATCTTTTTTGTGTATATTATTATTATTACATAACACCTCCAGGAAGTCCAAGGACTCAACGAGGGAGGGCACCTACTCTACAGCTCTCCATCTTCACCAATCCACCAACTGCAACTACTTTCACCTACACCAACGCCATCTACTGTCGACCACCATCCCTAGTATTTTCACAGACAATCACATACATCCATGCCTACGGCGGGATTCGAACCCACATCCTTTTGACTGGAGAGCAAATACGCGGAAACCACTCGGCAAACCAGTCCGAGGTATATATTTGGGGATGGAAAGTATAAATGTGTACATACTTACATACGAATAGCACACTCCAGATTACCTTCGGGCCCATGCGGTCTCATTTCGTACTGTGAGAGTCATTTTTTAAAATGATTTTTCTGATGTTATCTACCAATATGCTATTAATTGGTTACAAAAATGCAATACAGAGGCAAAAGTGATAATTTGTGGATTCTGTAATAGAAAGCTATATGTCTTTCAAGGGGAAAATGGGAACCTTTCTCTTTAAAGGGAAAGGTATCCGTATTTTCCCTTCAATGCTACTAACATGTTTATATAAATCTTCCACGGATAGTTATAAACCTATCACACTACTTTTATTATAGTGGATAAAACAAGTGTTTTGGAATCATAACAGTGTGTCCTTGTTAAGTTTCTTACTGACATGAGATAACAATTTACCGTTACTATAACACGCTGGATGTTAAAATTGGTTTCATCACAAAAGCAACCCATCACGTTTTGGACGAATTGTCATCACTAATCCACCGTCTTACCTTAGTACTTAGCAATAACCCTCACGCCGGTTAAGAAGCTCAACAAGAAGTACACTTTTATGATTTCAGAACTTCATTCTTGATAGCGTTGTTTTGAATTTTTTTGCGGAAGAAGATGTCAGGAGCTTCTTTAACTAAGTTAATGACCATGTCCTTTGGCTTATAAAGGCCTAGGTTCGAATATGCTCTAGACCAAGAACCTTTATAAAGTCATTTCAGCTGAAAGTCGGTTAGTTAGTTTTATACAGAGATAGAAGGGTTTTTCCTTCTGAAAATTCGGGATTATCATCCAACAGGATAAACAGACAGGCAAAATAATATACATAAGCGACAAACATAGAGACTATGCAGAAAGTATTAACTTCATCAAAACATCGCTTAGGTTTCTGTGAGGTCAAGTTGCTTGACTATGAGAGGACATTAGATTGAAAGTGGGGTGGGAGAATCTTTTCACGCTTTAAAATTATTATTAGTATTGATTTTACTTGCTTGTTTTAAAATTACGATGAAAAGATGGTAAATCTTCACATAATTTCTTCTAAATATGCCCCTTTAATATTTCGCTGAATTCTAAATCATTATCGAAGGTTGCACATATTAAGTTTAAAAAAACGTGTAGTTTGAGAAATCTTGCTAAAATCTCAGTGACGTTTTTCAAATTATTTCCTTATATAGGCTATGTTACAGATGTGATATATTTCTGAGATAAGTAGGTTGCTTCCTAAAGATGCTAGCTTTACGTGACAACTTGATGTGCAAGTCATATGGGACTACGTGAAGTACGTAGTCTTCAGACGGTGTAGAATTGATCGATGGTTAGGATTATTCCAACACGTAGGTTGTAGAGGGTGTGAAATGCTGTCCTTTACCGCTCTTCACGTTAAGGATGGTTTGCGAATCATATATAGGAATACATAAAATTTAAGCAGTTGTTGAAAGAAGTGAAACTAATTGATTAAAGCAATAGTAATTTTTATAAATAGCTCAATCCCGAAAGATTGAGAACTTACTATACACTAGTACCGTAGAATTAGATAAATGATATGCCTTGTGGGGGGTGCAGATGTTTTTTCGCTTATACAGGCTTCCACTAAACAAAGAAATGGCGTCACACTGGCCGATTGCAATTATTTACAATTTAAATTAAATTTCTATATGATGGCAAGATCTAGTATTATTAATTTCTCAATATCCCTTACTTTTTATATCAGCAGTAGAATCATTGAGTGTGTGTGAGGTAACCACAACTCTGCGAATGACCCAATACCTACTATATAAACTAAAATACAGGAAATATTAGGAAAGTGTTGGCATATTTTTTGACAAAACCTGAGGCTGACTAAATGCTTGAGATATGGAAAAAAACTGAAGTGGATAGCTAACCATATAAGGACATTCACCTTTGTGATTAGATGAAGCGGATATGCGTAACAGGAAATCAACTGTATAGGTTGCCTTATGCTAATTCGTCCTCATAACCATTCGGTGTCTTCCCTCTTATTTAAGTATTATTTTTATAAATACAAAATAAATCAATGCCAATATCTAATTATATAGTATTGATTTCAAACTGCTTAACAGTAACTGTTGATAGTATTTTTCAATAATGCATAATGATACATAATAATAATGTACAGTACTAATAACATTGTCAATATGTTTAACAATATTAGCTGCATATTAATCAAGGTTTAACTAATCAGTACCTGCCAGTTGTCATTAAACAGTAAATAATAATTAACAATAGTTATTACTACATGTTCATTGCTAATTTATTAATCGTCCGAATAATCGTTTATCACTGTATTAATATACAGTGATAAACTATATATTAAAAGTAAAAACTTTATATAAAAACTGTATATTAAAAGTAGGCGTTAGCAGTTAAAATAATTAACAATATTAGCATGTTTAATAGTATACTAATAACATAATAAGCATCGTTAGGTGCTTATTATGTTATTATGTTATTCCCCCCCCCCTCCTCAAATCCAAATTTCATCAAATTTCCTGTAGTACATTTCCATTAATTTGGTACACAACTTGTAATCTTTTTATCCCAAAATGCACAACGTTACACTTCTCCACATCAAACTAATACCCGTTATCTTTTATCCATACTCTCACCTATTTAAATCATCTTGCTAGCTCTCTACATTGCCTTGATTAATCGCATTATCAGAAAACAACTGAATATTTCCCTTCAAATCATTTATGTACAAATTAAGCAGTAGTGGTCAAAGCACAGAGGCCTGCTGCACATCGCTAGTAATCTGATTTCTCCAGGATTTTGCTCCTCCATATATTATTTTATGGTATCTATTCATCCTTCACATCCATATCACCAGTTTTATATCCATTTGGTTGTAAAAGTAGCTAAACAAGTCATGGAAAGATTTTGTAAGAATATCGAAAATAAATATCTGGAAGGTTGCGAAATTTTCTGGATATTGACAAAAAGTTCAGAAAAGTTGAGAAAAGTGACATTAACATAGAAGATATATTCTAGTTATCTCGAAGCAGTTACTTCGAGAGATTGTTAAATGGAGCAAGATGTGACAGATTGTGATTGAAAATATTCAAATGGAATGTCAGGCGGTATATATAAGTGGAAAAGGCCATCAAAAACTTGAAATGTAGAAACGCAACCGCAGTAGATGATGTTCAACCAGAAATGCCTCAAATGTTAAGGAGTGATAGCTTTACAATGACTGCGCTGCATAATTCAGATGACCTGTTCAAAAGGTCAAATTCAGGATGATTGGAGTACAGCTTTTGCAGTACCATTTATAAAAATAGAATAAAATTGAATATAAGAATTACAGAGGAATTTTTCTTCTGGGTGGTCTAGATAAGATTTATGCACGCATACTTGAAATGAGGCAAAGAAAACATTGTGAAAGAAATTGCAGAAGAACAAACCGGATTTAGGTCAATAAGAATTATTAAGATCAGATTTTTCACTTTACGAAAAACAGTTGAGAAATCACTGGAATATAACAAGGCGCTGTTTAATTTCGATCTATAAAAAGCATACGGAAAGTTAAGAAAAGCTTTTCAGGACAATTGCAATTATATGGAGTAAATGGAATATTATACAAAAAAATGCATAGTCTGTATTTGAGTTGTAAGTGAAGTTCGAATTAAAGAAGGTACAGGAAGATAGCTTGATGTAAAATCAGACATAAATAAGTGCACACTGTATCTACTATATCATCTATGGCGTACATTATGAAGGGAAGCTGTGTGAGGGCTGGTATCAAAATTGCAGATGTTAATTCCAACTCTCCATTATGAATAGATTATACTCTTAAATAAATCTGTTACAAGCCTCCAGGAATCCTTAATTAAATTGTACTGTAACAAATCTGTCATGAAAATCATCAGTTAAATGACAGACTAGGAAAACAGGTAGGAACGCTGAATATCTGCATTCATCCATAGACAAAGAAAACTTTACAACTATTTGGGCACATTTTTAGACTTAGATACCAAATTAAATCTAGAAACAGAGTATATAAGCAAGGCAGTATGGTGGAAGTCAGCTGAATAAATCTGTATGGAATAAGATAGAAATTAGTCAAAACATTAAACTAGCTCTATAAAAGAGAGTGTTCAAACCAGTTTTAACTAAGAAGCTGGGGTTTGCAGCTGGTTGAAGACTAGAAATGAAATGATATGAAAGATATGAAAGTTCTGAGAAAAATTAAGGGAGTGAACATATGGTATTAAAAATAATATTAAAATGAAGATATTAGGAAGAAACTTGAAATTTTTAGCATGAAGAATTCGTGAGCTGGGACTGATCTCAGGTAGTCTGGTCACTTAAAGTGAATGAGAGAAGAAAGGTTAGCAGAACAGGCGTTTGATACCAGGACAGTAGGAAAAAGCCCAGAAAAAGGGAAAGTCTTAACTGCATCAGTCCACGTAGATTGATGTAGTCAGAAGACCGAAATATAAGATCTGACAATATTGGAATCTTCACAACAGGTTAATTTCAATGAAAATTGTCGATTGGTTAGAAATTAGTAAAAATGTAACGGTTTCATATAGTACTTTCATATAGTTTCATATCAGGAATTTGTTGATGAATTTCTAATATCGAGCATGTATTCTTATCAACACTTTCTTTGGATACTAAATACTGAATGAACATTGCATATTTAATCCAAATATTAAATCGCACTTAGCTTTCATGATATAGCATAACTGCTCACATAATATGCATATATGTGTTAAATTGCTTAATAACTTTGTGTGCAACGTTTAATTTTGAAGTTTTACCATTAACCACCATTTTATTTTACTTTATTAAAGCTTTACTTTAACGTTAACGACTGTCTCCAATGCGATTTTGTCTTTCTTCTGCAGTAAGTACATTCTTCACCCCTTTCTCTACGTCTTGGAGCAGTCTTTTTGCCATCGGCAGCTGCTATCTGATCAATAAAAGCCGTACTGCTATGGCAATGTGAACTTTCGGTCTTCTTTTACTGCCTACCTTCCTCTGAGGGTTAATATTTGAATTCATCTGTAATGACGCATATTCTTAAGGCTATGTTATCAATGTGCCCCTTCCTGTACAGAAATATTGAACACCATCGATGCATTTATTTCTTTGCCAGAAAAGTTTTAAAGAACAATAAAATGGAATCCCCCTATAATCTCCAGAAATTTTAACTTCCGGAAAGTACTTACTAGTACGTTTGGCATAATCACCAAAAAGTTTTAACTGACTTTATTTCACATCACTTCGAAACTATTTTTAAAAGTATTATAAATGGGTTAAATACGGAGACCAAGACTTATTGAAATATTTCTAGAGAAATTCTAGTACGGCAACATATTATTCTATAGTGTATTACGCTTGCTAACTGGTAACTTAAAAGAATGAATAATATGTTTTCTCATTACACATTTAAAGTTAGGTTTCACCAAAAGCTATTGAAACACACGTTAATTGTTACATTTAGTACAAAATACAAGCCCAATGGTTCCCAGGAAATTCATGGGAAACAGTTAACCGAAAGACAATTCACTATAATTTGCTGAAGAGACACGTAATTGTAACCGTTATTTTTCCTATGAAATATCAATTTGCCATTTCTGGGAACTATACTTTGGAACAAAAAAAAAAAAAAAAAAAAAAAAAAAAGTATGACTTCGACGTCAGTAGCTGTTCTTGTTATATTTTACCAAAATTAAATCCCTGCCATATGTAATTAAATGATCCTTTAACTGCTTGAGCCCAACATATTTTCATATTTCTGCAGAAAACTTTGCATGCTTTCCTAGCCAAGTATGACAATGCTTTCTTGATATCATAACTTAGATTTTACCCCAAAAACTCGATGTTTTAAGTCTTACTTTGTCTCCAGATTGGTATTCGTTTAATTGTGTATGAAATGTAGGCCTTAAACACGCGACAGTTGTTGTTTCGATAATTTTCTTGAGACGGGTAGTGCTTTTCATATCTGAGAGTTGCATTAAAATTAAAACTACGTACGGCTAATAATTTTAATTCATGCAATTAAAAGCGTTTAAATACAAACTTCGTTCATTTATAACCTTTCGGAGTGGAAAGGGGAATTTAATAGGAATCGGTGTTCTCTCAATATTCTATATCAGAATATATAATTGGTATCACATTTGATACAAACATTGAATCAAAAGCCCTATAGTCGGTACTTCCCACTCTTATCGTATGTGTATCAGCCTGTTCCTAATTAATTTTTGAACTTCGTTGGCCGAGTGGTTAGCGAATCCGTTCTAAAACCAACAGGCTGTGGGTTCGAACTATTTGAAATTTTCAACTTGAGTTATGTGATCTGAACTCATTTGACTGTTTTTTTACAAAACAAGAATACTCTCTTTTGTTTGAGAAATATTAAGGATTTCTTTTTGATGATTAATTAAATAAAAATTCAGAAATTCAAGAAACGTATCTATTTTTTTTTTAAAGTCTAATGCCTTTTAATCTCTAAAGGGAATGAGCGGAATTCTTTTAGCCTAACTAACATATAGACATCACCAGGTACACAGTGTTCATCCTCATCATCATTAATAGTCGGGTCACTAATAAGACCTTTAAGCAAGTGCTGCTTAAAGGTGTTCCTAAATCCCAGCTGCCATTGTCTAAAATAATCAGGTCTAAGTTAGCAAGTCCTATACGGATATGAAAGACTCTTTGTCTGTTCTTTAGGATGAAAAAAAAAAGTACCCTGCTGTAAGCGTAGAGCCTCCGTAGCTCAGTCAGTATAGACGAATCCCTTTGGTCGGAAAGACGTTCGATTCCCGTCAGTGACGTGCGGAACCTTTATCTGGTCTCTTTCGAAGATAGGTGAGTTAACCAGTCTCATACGATGGTAGTGGTTTTTTTCACCCGGAAACTCGGGTTTTTCGTCCCCTGAACAGGCAAACCGGCCCCGTGAACACACACGGATTACAGTCATGAATACGTCCCAACCATATGCCTGTCCTGAGCCCGGATAAAATTGGGGGATTGGGGAAAGCAATGATGAACTACCCTGTAAAAATCTCACCAGGAGTAGTTTGTAGGCAAATGCCTGCAAAGTCACCTACGGTCGGAAACGACTGAAAGGGAAAAATCAGATCTGTAAGCAACAGTAGTTTCTGCCGTAATTTCAAACAACTTCTTGATCTAAACAAAACACATTGTGAACATATTAAATCTTTCATTTCGAAGTTTTTTTAGTGGTGTGCACAGAGGAAAAGGCATATTCAAAAACATGCCTGTTGTCACCAGTCCTGTGAAAAGTATTGCAATATCTTATTTCACTTTCTCAGACGGCTGTTACTTGAGCTTGTACAAATGAATTTTACTTAAGAGTTTGCTATTAATATTGTGTATTTATGTAATGTTATGTAATTATTATTTGCTTTCGTAAAACTACCTGAATTTTAGTTAAGTATCTGGTTTTTAATTCCCTTTCTTTCTATTGTTATTTTCTAAACTGCAGTTATAGTTGAGTCACAATTGTTCTTAATGGCAATTGAGAAGTTTCTTCTTTTTACACAACCATTAATATAAGCACATTATATCTTAACTCTTTGTGTGAGATATTCCTTTAAAAAAAAATTGAGCCGCTGTACAAAATCAAGCAAATAACAATTCCCAAAATTCCTTATAATATATATACATTGTATTGAATTAATAATTATAGGAAAAAGCATCTATATTTAAACCATTAAAATTATATTGTAGCGTTGATTTTGTTTTGATTTACTATATTTTACTTCCCAAAACAGAATTTAAACCGAATGAGTTTATTTCGTCTTCTAAAAGTGCAAATAATAATAATAATAATAATAATTTTAAACAACGTTAAAGTTGTATAATTTTATGACGCACAATGATTATTAGAATCGAATAATTGCCGAAATGCTTATTGCATCAAACCAAAGCTCTTGGAAAGTATCTCTGTAGTTACCAAATATTAAGACTCTCTCACGGTGCTATTAATCAGCTTGAAAATTTCGTAAACCTTTTAGCTGAAACTTGTATTCCTATAGTTGGGAAGAAAGTTTCTAGAAAACACTGCTGCACGATTACTTAACATTTTTTTCTAGTTATAGAATATAGCAAGCAAACAAAACTTTCTTAGAGCGCTATCATTTTTTTCAGCTTAATTGTATAATCTAGTTACTGTCTGTAGCGAGCAATATTTTATAATCCAGTCATGGTTGGTTAATCGACTCCTAGCACGAATTCATTTTTCCTGTCTCGTAGGTGCCCATGTTCAATTATAAAGTTGTACGGGATCATTAATCACTCAAATTAGAAAGGTGCTATATGAAGTGCAGCTTAGCACTCAACGGAAGACCAATGAATAATCAACAGTTAACATTTATGGCTGCTTATCCTCCCAAAGCTGTGTAATCTGCTTCCGAGGGTAGTTTTTGTCCTGCTAATGTGTCATTCAACAATTGTTTTACAGACTTATCATGTTGTTTTTGAATATATATATATATATATATATATATATATATATATATTATTTTTTCTATCAGCAGATGTAGTGTGCTTGTTCTTACTATTTATAATATGAATCATGGAACAAATGTTCTGTGATTCATGCTTTTCTCCTTAGTACTGTGATTAAAACAACGATGTTCGAACTGGGCGACGTGACTGAAAAATAGCCGGAATGTTATGAAAATATGCTTAACAGATACGACATAGAGCTAACATAGTTATCTCTAAAATGCTCATTGAATATTAGTATCATTATCCAAGAAAAGGCATTTCTTAGTTTTAATCATGTTTTTGTATAAGAAATACAGATGTTAGCTAAAGCGTGATTAAAACTAAGAAATGCCTTTTCTTGGATAATGATACTAATATTCAATGAGCATTTTAGAGATAACTATGTTAGCTCCATCATTATGAATATCCGTCAAATCATCGATATTCCACTTTCATTCATTTTTTTTTCTCCTTTTAATTACTATTATGAATAAGAAGCGTTTTTCTTTCAGGCACAAAATGGCTTATCATTGTATGATAATTTAGTTTTGTCCGTGGTATGAGGATTACTTTCAGTATTTACGAAATTAAATGAAAAGATTTTTCATCGTTTTCATTTATTTAATGCATGGATGTACATAATTACTTCCTAAATACAACTTCTACTAACCACAGGGAGCAAATGCCCTCTATCGTACATTATTCATTTCATGCTCCGCTCATTTCTTCTTAAAGAAGAAATGAGACTGGAACGAGATTAAGACAACAAAAGATGTTATCTCTAGTAATCGATTATTAGAACACACAAAGTATATTGCACTTGTTTACGTTCTGGTGAGTTGCCATGCCAACAAGATAAGGATTTGCAGCTCAGTAGCGCATGTATGCATGAGTATTAGCTAGAGTGATGCTGGCTTGCTGATTATGCCATGTTGATGCTACAGAACATTAGCATTGTTTTAACCGCTAAGAAAAGATTAGTTCTTGTTAAATGAATATTTTTAGTGGTATGATAAAATAAGTCATGTTAACTGTTGATATGCCAATATTCTGATTCGTGATAGCGTATGCATTTAAACCGCATTTCTAATGTACTTTCTTTGCTTAATATATTTGGGTATATTATTCATGTGTTTTAATATATTCCTTTAATGGCTTTACCATTGTTTCTTCAAAGGCAGTAGTGGCAGGTTTTAAGCTTAACACTTTGGAAATGAGTAGATACTAGTTTCCACTTTTCACCATCGCCGAAGTGCAGTGCATTCTTGCGGCATGCTAGATAACGAGACGATATTACTAATCTTAAGTGATATTTATCTCTATGTACCTTGTGTGTGTGTATTGTGCGCTCGATTTTACTGAATTGTGGGATTAAAACTGAGATTTATTTCCGGAAGAAAAACTTACTTAACTTCGTAACTCTGCAATTAGTTGAAAATCCAGAGAAAAGTTCCCCTAATTATTGACTAAAATCGAACCTACAGTGATATTTCTTTTGTGGAAGGTAGTAAAATGCTTTTTTAAATATATTTCTTCCTATAAATACTTTTTAAATGAATTTTATTGGACACATTTGTTTAGAAATCTCAGCATTGAAAATCACAAGATGATAAGTTGACGAGTACAGTCAATTTATTTATTCTTGCATGTGTGGAATAGTATTATCACTGAATTATAACCATACGCTACGAGATTGTGATAATATAGCATACTTTAACATGTCAAAAATTGTATTTCTTTTGGTTAAGTAAGAATTTTTAAATGTTTAGTTTAATGTATCTTTTTTGTTTCTTGTAATAATAAGTAATTATATTAAATGTTATAGTTAATTAAACTAATAGCAGGTAGGAGATGGCAGGGTTTTTTTCTTCCCGAAACTCAGGTTTTTCATCCCTCGCACAGACAAATCGACCATGAAAACACACGCAATTACAGAAATAATAATAGTAATAATAATAATAGTACTGCTGGTAGTAGTGGCGGGTGGTAGATTGCGTTGATGATGGTAGTAGTGCCGTTGTGTGTAGTTGGAGCCTCGCGATATGCCTTCCCGCAATGAGTCCAAAGACTCATCGCGGGAAGGCATATTACTCTACTCTGCTACACACATCTCGCCATGTCCAGTACTGTAGTAGCGGACACGGCGAGATGTGTGTAGCAGAGTAGAGTAATATGCCTTCCCGCGATGAGTCTTTGGAGGGTCACGTAATACTACTAATAATATGCCGAACGTAATCCTGGAATTATATTTTTTTCATTACTTTTTGAATAACAAAATCATGAAATTATATTTTTCGTATGGTTTCATTAACTATCACTGTGTTCATGGATATGTTTCTTGAATAAATATAAGAATGATGAAGTAAGACAATTAAATTTACGAATCTTTTGACCGGATGAGTTTGAAATCATTGATAGTTTTTGGGCCAGCTAAGGGTAGAAAATAGATCTTCAGAAAGTTAGAGCTAAACAACCTCCCTTTGAGAAATAAAAGATGTTAGATGATTCATTTTATTAATTTTTTTTTCCAAATAGATTTATGGGAACCAAAACGAGGAAGCGTTTTTTTTTTTGTTTAAAAATAAGCTTGCCACTTGCATTGTGTTCTTTATAGTACTTTATAACTTTTATTTAACGTTAGGATTTTTATTAAATACCAAAGGCAAAATTTATTGCAACACTATCTCTCTGTCGCGCAACGTATCGGTGTTAATTACAGATATCATATACACTGCTTGGAAAGACGTCAACGGACAACCCAAGGACAAGGTGCATCGTGCCGTGTAACGAGTCACTTGTTTGTAGCCGGTATAATTGGAGGAAGATCATGCTCCCAAGTCAATGCAACTGGGTCAGGTGAAATGACTGCGAGAAGGGGACTGACCGAATTTGAAAAAGGCGTTGTAATAAGATGCAGTGTTGCAAGCCTATCTGTTCGGCAAATTGTTGACATCAGCCATCCCATGTCAACAGTCAGTGATACCATACTGAGATGGAAGCGTAGGAAGTCTATTGCATGTGTTGACCGCAGTGAACGACCCGCCACACTCATCGAATGTGACCGAGGGTACTACGAAGAATAATATGTGAAATCCGCCATTCGTCGGCCGAAAAAGTTGAATGCGGAGTTCTTGGTATCAACTGGAACACGAATCTGCACAAAACATTCAGAACCGAGGCTTATAACATGGGTTTCGATGATAGGGCCGCAATATGTAAATCTCCATATTAACTGAACCAGCATGCATCATCTTCTTCAGTGGTGCAAATTACGTATACATGAGGTGTGGAAGCTTGGAAAGTTGTGTTATGGAGCGACAAATCACACTATCCCTTCTACCTAGTAGATGGGTGGGTGTCGCAGATGCCTGGTGAATGTCTCTTACCAGAGTGAGTAACCCCAACTATGAAATACGGAGGTGGCGGTGTAATGGTATGGTCCTGTTTTTCTTGGTCTGGACTCGGACCTCTGTTTGTGTTTGGCCTTTCTACGGAAGTGACCATTGTCTCTTTCAGCAATGCACAGTGTGATAATACTGCTGCTGCTGCTGCTGTAACTGCATAGTTGGTGGATATGAACGTCACCACACTTGACTAGCCTCTACACAGCCCTGATTTCAACCCTATTGAACATCTATGGGACGAACTGCAGCGTCCAGTTAGGTCAAGGGACGTCCACTTCACAACAGTTAGGAACCTTATTACAGTTTAGTCCTGGTAAAGTTTAGGCTGGTTAATCGCGATCCCATTATATTTTAATAATTACTATAAATTCAATAATAATGAAGAAACAGCACATTTATTTATTGGATAAAGTTGGATGACTTCACCCAGTGTTGTAAATTGGCCGGAATATTGATTAAAAATAAATTCACACATCAAATTTACAACAGCAAAAAAATCCAAAAAAAACACATTTACCTTTTTGTTGCGCATCATGCATATGAGTATGCGTATTCACACGCGCAAACTATTTCTGCACTGAATACGCACACTCAGATGCAAAATAAATAAAAAGGCTTCAGGAAAAACAGTTTTGTATAACTTACACTATCATGCGTTTTTAATGCTTTTAGTTTACGTTTTCACCTTATATCGTAAGCAAGGATGTGATCATCTAAATTTCATATTCTTTAGATTCATTATTTTATTTTATGGCGCCTGTGTAGCCCGAAGAAAGACAGCTATACGTTCGCTTCTAGTGGCCGATAAAGGAATTTTTTAAAGAAATTCTTCGGTTGTTCACGAGTTAGTAGACCCCCCCCCCCTCCCGGAAACTCATGTTTTAACCTCGTATTTTCAAAAATCAACTGCAGAGAGAGAGAGAGAGAGAGAGAGAGAGACCAGTACGTATTATAATATGTATCCCTCTCTCTCTCTCTCTCTTACAAAACCCTTGATTCATTGATAGTTTGAACTCATTATCAGTGAGGGCCTTGAAGGATGGAGAATGGCTTCAAAGAGTTGGAAACTAAATGAACTTCTTCTCTTCTCCGGTTGGGAATAAAAGGCGTTAGTGGATTGTATTTATATTTTTCATTATTTTATTTCGGATTAGCCTTCCCTAAATTAAATAGCCATGATATACCATACGATTTAGATTATAGTTATTACAGTCTGTTATAAGAAAGATTGTTACTATTATTAATAGTCCTTGCGAGAGGATCGTTCTGTCTTATTCAATGGCTATCGTACTTTTGTTTCAAGTCTATTATTATTATTATTGTAGGGCCCTTCCATGGAGTCCGAATACTCTCCGGGGGGGGGGGGGAGATCCAAACTATCCGCACAATCTATCATACCTCTTCTTGAACCGATTAACAGACAGAGCACTCACAGCTGACTCTGGCACCCTATTTCACTCATTCTCAAAAAATCGAGAGTCCTCACACCCATACTTTATTCAACTTCCAGGGATGACCCTTTGTTCTGGGAAACATTTCATCTGCATGAATCTTATAAAACCCTTTAAGCAACTTAAATGTTTATATTATAATCCCCTGTTTTTTTTCCTATCACCAACTTCTGCAATTCACACATCCTCAATCTATCCTCATAGGGAACATTCCACAGACCACTCATCATCTTGGTCGCTCGCCTCTGACTCTTCGTTATCCCTAGGAGACCCGACTTGATGCGGACGTATTAAGGCCTTATAAAGAGAAATAACTTCCTTATCTCTATTTGTTAATGTGTTTTTCGATAGCCAAATAATCTTATGGGCTACCTTACAACATGTCCTCTAAACTTTAACTCTCTGTCTACCACGACCCTTAAATCTCTATCTTCATCTGTTTCCTGGAGTACAGTGCCATAAATGTGATACACAGCTTGTAATCTGTTTATACAAAAATGCATAACTTTACATTTCTCTATATTTTATTATTATTATTTTATTATTATTGCACGGACACCTCCATGGAGTCCAAAGACTCATCGCCGGAGACCCAAACTATCCACACAATCTATCACACCTCTTCTTGAACCCATTAACAGACAAAGCACTCACAACTGACTCTGGCAACCTATTCCATTTTTATTATCAGCAGCAGTTGCTTTATTTGTCAGATAATAAGATTTTAACAGATCTTCCTTTTTTGTGCGTTGACGCTAAGTTAAATACACAAGGCGTTTCACACTCTTAAACGTGATATAGGATTAAGTTTGTCCTCTTGCAAGTGTTGCTCCAGCTATTATTCCAACCAACCAACCAACCAACTCAACTAATTTGGGTAGATTTTTTTCCAGCAATTTGAAGTATAGACAGCATATGGTTAACAAAGAAGTTGGCGTTTCGGCATGAATACGAAATATCAAGGATCAGATAAGGTATACACGCCTGTATTTTCCTTGTTGTTTAATGCAAAGCAGTAAAAAGCTGCCGGGAAAATACATTTACAGGGATAACAACAAACAATGAAGTTATCTTCAAGAGAGGTTTGAAGATAAATTGTAAGATGATTGTAAGCATTCATTCCAGGTGATCAGTATAAGTTGAAATTTAGTACGATTTTCACACAGAAAGACGTAAAACAACTGAAGAAATGTATATACTGAATAAAGAATGAATAAAAATAAGTGTACATAACTTTGATAACGGATGAATAAATGTCAACACAACACGGAAGCCTGCATGGATATGTGCTTAGGTGTTGGTAGTTAACATTCTTATATTGAATGGTATTAAACAACACTGAGAACAGAATAAATAAAATATTGACTTTAGTAGCTATATTTCACTGGATTACAAACCAACCTTTTCAGAGTACCAATTACTTGTGACAGTACATACATGATAGCAATTAATGGTGGAAACAATCTAAATTGTAATGGACAAAAGAGTTAGTGCTAACGCATTGTACTAATGTTGGATAAAGAGAAGTGTAAACTTCTCTTTATCCAACATTATTTGGTCTTAAAATGAATATCTCCCAAATTTTAAGTAAATTAATATAGCCATACTTGTTGGGATTAGAAATTGTTTCATTTCTGCTGCTGACTTCAAAATCTTTATCTGGTAACGATTTTATGCAGCACTATGGTTTTCTTTCAACTAATCCTGTGTGAAGAAATGTCCAAAGCAAGATCTTCCTGTCTTGTCTTGCCATAACAGTGATAGCAGATCTTGCTTGTGTTCTCCGAGGTAACTTTTAACAGATGTTCCTTTCTGTTCGTTGACGCTAATTACATACACAAGGCACTTCACCCTCCTAAACGTGATATAGAATTAAGTTTGTCCTCTTGCAAGTTTTGCTCCAGCTATTATTCCAACCAACTCAATTAATTTAGATAGATTTTTTTTCAGAAATTTTCAGCATAGACAGCACATGGTTAACAAGGAAGTTAGCGTTTCGGAAAACAGACACCACAACATTCTGTATTTCCTTCACTGCTATTACGGTGGCTAAATATTTGAAAACTATAAAAACATTAAATACTAATATTTAATTTCATACGCAAACATAACTACACACACACACACACACACACACACACACACACACACACACACACACACACACTTGGAAAGAAGTAAATGGACACCATAGTGTGAGAAACAAACAACCATGGAGTCCACCTTAATAAGGTGTAGGACCTCCTTTTCGATGCGATGACTACAGCAATCCTACAGGGCATACATTCCACAAGCATACTATGGCGATCAACGGGAATTTTGGACAATTTTTCTTGTAGAGATGTAATGAGGTCCTGGGCTTTTGTGGTATGGACGTCCCCTTGACCTACCTCGATGCTGCAGTTCATCCCACAGATATTCAATAGGGTTGAAATCAGGGCTCTGTGCGGAGGGGGGAAGTCAAGTGTGTTGACGTTCATAAACATCACAAACCATGCTGTTACAGCAGCAGCCTTATGATAGTGCATTGTCTTGCTGAAAGACGCAATGGTCAGTTCTGTAGAAACGCCACAAAGGGAAGCATTGCGTCATCTAGGATGCCAGATACCAGTCGGAGTTTAATGTTAGTTGCACCACAAAAAGAGGTCTGAGGCCTAACTAGGAAACACAGGACCAACCATCACACCGCTACCTCCGAATTTCATAGCTGGGGTTACTCACTCTGATAAGAGACGTTCGCCGGGCATCCAGCACCTCGCTATCGTCCATCCGCTCGGTAGATAATAGGGCGTGATTCATCGCTCAATAACAACTTTCCAAGCTTCCACGTCTCACACCACTAAAAACGCTGCTTGTTTGTTCGGGTAATGCCGCAATATGCGACTTGCATGTTGCGGCATTACCATGGAAACCCATATTATCCTTCGTAGCACCCTACAATCACGTTCGGTGAGTATGGTGGGTCGTTTACTGCGGTGAGCACATGCAGTTGACTCCCTTCGCTTCGATCTCAGTATGGTATCACTGATTTTTGACATGGGATGGCCCAATTTGCCGATCATATAAGCCTGCAACATGACATCCTATCTCCTCTTTCAAACACCGCTAGTTTTCTTCTCTTCATTTCACCCGGACACAATTGCACTGACTTGGGAAAGTCATATTCCTCCAATTCATACCTCCCACAAACACATGACCCGTTTCCTGGCACGATGTTCCTTTCCAAGCGGTGTGTGTAGAGAGAGATGACAGAATGAACAATATATTAAAATTTCATCAACCAAAAGAACAGGCTGGTTTAAGAACATCCTTCTCAACTGGAGAGATCATTTTCAAGCCTTAAATCAAGTAACGGGGAAAACAAAAGAATATAATGTACCAATTTCTTTAGCTTTCATACATGATATTTATATTAACTCATATATATGAGAGTGGTTAATCAGTAATAAATTTAACTGGAAAAGAAAGAGGAATAGAAATAAAAAGAGAAGTCTGTCAGGGAGACTATCTTACCAAAATTATTGGTTACTTGAATATGCTATGAGCGATTCGCTGATGATATCATTCTGTTACAGCATCACCAAAATAACTAGAACACATGATTATTGAATTAAATGACGTAAGTCTTGATATAGGCCTTCAAATGAATATGAATAAATCAAAAATAATGTATAGTGAAAATACTTCAGACGAAAACAAATTGAAATAAATCGAAGACAGATTGAAATAGTGAATTCATACAAATATGGACAAATCATTACAAACAACCATAAACTTGGTAATGAAATTTTAACTAGAATCACAGAAGGATGGAAAGTGTTTAACCATTATAGAGATATTTAAAAGCAATTTACCAAACTGCCTAAAAAAAGAAACATTTACAACCAGTGTGTACTCTCAATAATGACCTATGGTAGTGAAACCTGGAGTCTAAAAAAAAACACCTAGAAACTGAAATCAACAGGGGAAACTGAAATCAACGCAAAGAAAGAGCCATGTTGGGAATAACCTGGTTAGATAAAAAGAATAATACTTGGATAAGAAATCAAATAAAGATAGTGGACATTGCCTTGGTAATAAAAGGCAACAAATGGCCCTGGGCAGGAAATGTGATGGGAATGTCTTACTATAGATGGATAAAGAAAACAACAGTATGGACACCAAGAACTGATTATCAGAAACCAGGTAGACCAGTGGTAAGATGAGATGGCTTTCTTCAGTCCAGCAGTGGACTGAAAAAAGCTGCTGATGATATATCCTCTAATGCCTTTTTCATTTCCCAAAGGGAATTAATGACACTCAATAACCTTGAGTTTTTCTGGAAATCAGTAGGTGGAGACTGTTCATATATCACCAGTCTCTGAGTTGCGTACACTCCTACGTGATACTAAAAGGCGATATTCCTTATCCTAATTTGCGTTTATTGGTATGCACTCCTGTGTGCACTAGGGTGAATTTTGCGGCATTATTTTTATAATAAAAAAAAGTAGGTAACATTGATGCTCGTTCGTTGAAAAGACCAGTTCGAATCTCGTCTATAATCAGAACCTCTTTAAAGGGGTTTTCAACAGAAAGTCAGCCTGACTCAAACGAATTAGCAAGGTTTTTATTTCACTAACCAGGCTGATCGGTCTGGGTACATATGTAATTTATTGACAAAACATACATTGGTTTAATAATTTGTTTTTTACATTTTATTGCTTACATTTCATTCACTGTTCTTGTTTTCACCTTTCACTTTTAAAGAATTCATGGAACTGAATTAAATGTAACAGATTTTTTTCTCATAATTTAAGCAAAATACGAAACTTATTACTTTATTACTCAATAAAATAATTTTTAAAAAAATTACAACCAACTTCCTGATTCCCCAGTATTTGGCTCCTTTTTACATATTAGATACGTTTTATGAGATTATTATAATACACATTCAGAGAGAACTCGATTATCTTAAATTAATTAAACCTTTTGCTAGTTAACTAATAAGTACAGAAACCTAGCTGTATTCGCGCAGTAAATTTGACTATTCGTAAATTTGACTATTGGAATCTTTGATGGTGTCGCAGTTTTATACTATATACGCTGTTGTAAAAACTGATAAATTTTGATAGATACTCCAGTAATCCTGAATATTGCATTCTAGTGACAAACCATGTGTACATACTGAATAACTGTCGTTGCGTACCATATTGGAAATGGGTTCATCTTAGAGTTAAGACCTCCGTGGCAGAGTGTTTCCATTGGCTGTCGCATTAGTCACCAATCGGTCTGTGCAAGTAATCAGTTCGGTAGCATCACTAGAAAAAAACGATATTCAACAGAAACCCATTGTCTGGCAGATCACATAAACTTTTCTTAAAGAGCCGAAAAGGATTATCGTTTACTCCACTCGTAAATCACTGAGTTTACATCTTAAATCCCAAATGTTATTAAATTCATCTGGACAGAACAGTGTTATTGCAATATAATGCAATACAAAGAGACGATTAGCGCATATTTTTGGATGAATTCCAAATACCAATTTTTAGTTAAATCCTTCCCAGAATAATTGCTCGCGAACAAAATGAATATATTAAAATATATTAAAATTTCGAATATTATTATTATTTGTATCAGAAACAAGACATAGAAGCAAATCATCTTTTTATGCGATTTGCAGCGATGCAAATCGCATAAAAAGATGATTTGCTTCTATGTCTTGTTTCTGATACAAATAATAATAATATTCGAAATTTCAAGTCACAAATTTTTGATCTTGAACTATGAGCATATGAAGTTGCTGAATCTCTGAGTTTACCATGAAAATGGCACACTCAGAAAGAGCGTATTTCGTTTTTATGATCTGTAGAGAAACACAGAACTACCTCTCTTAAGCGTTTAAAATTATAAATGATTTATTTGATCTCTTTTAAATATCTGTGCAAAAGAACTATTTATGTTCCTTCTCTGCTGCATGTCTGGTGGAACTGAGGGGTCATATTTAGCATGATGGGGAATCAGTTAGCACAGATACTTTACTCATGTTATAGGACCAGTTCATATCATTTGGATATTATTGATTGCCGGCGGACGGTTGATAATTTTGATTAATTAATATAAGTACTCTTTCTAAAAACGTCATATTGGTTTTTGTATCTCATTTAGGTCACACACAATAATTCTAAGTGTTGATCATTTTATATTGATCTGTGCTTGTTATAACACCTATGGAGTCCCAGAACTCATCGCGAGAACCCACTTTATGTTACAAGATCCATTGTAACATAAAGCAAACACTACATCACCCGATTCAGCATTTGTTGCCTATTAACGGTGTGCGTTTCATATCATACGGCATCATACATGCCATATCATATGAATGTATCATTTTCATATATTATTTGAATTATGTTATATGAAAGGCAAGCGGGTTTTTCCTCCCGGAAACTCGGGTTTTTCGTCCCGTAAACTCAAGAAAATCGACCGTAGTACCCACATTATTTCAGACAGTGACATATCTTGTTAGGGTTGGGTACCAAGAGATGGCAGCACTTGTTTGCCAGCCTCTTCATCGGCGGCTGCAATAATTAGTGATAGACATGGGCAAGCTATCTCTGATTGGCTACCGGTGGAGATTGAACTGCCCACTCAGTCTCCAAAAGCTAGATAGGGTATAAAGGCCTCGCCTACTCCCTATTAGGGAATAAAAGGCGTTAGTTGATTTTTTTTTTGAAAATGCACCAAAGTTTTGGGACACCTACTGTTGTAGGATAAAATATACTAATATGCATATTACTGCATACTAATTATGTAGATATACGCCTAGAATCGATTGCACATCTGTATACTGTCAAATGTATATTAAGAGGAAGAAGAATAAAGAACTTCGAATGCTGTGTTATCATAGACTTGTTATATCAGTATCCTATTCAGCTTATAAAGACTGCATCAAAAATTACATGTAGGACTATGATCAGCCAATAGAAAGCTGCGGGTGCCATTTCTATCAAGAAACGGGAAGCCTCGTGAAGCTAAAATTAAGGGACCAATGTTTGTGTGTGTGTGTGTGAGAGAGAGGGAGTATGGAAATCTGGGCAGTCTGATGTGGAAAGGATCAACCAGGAGTTCAAAAAATATTCAAGAACTCTATTATTTAACCTTCTCCTTCCTTTAAGATCTTTATAAATTTCCGTCAGGTTATTTTTTTATTCGACATATTTCTTAAGAAGAGCCTGTGTAGCTCAGTGGATGTGGCGTTTGCACACCACCGCGCTTGACCGCACGAAGGAAGTCTTGGTTTCGAGTCTAGTCGGCGTCTAGAGGAAATTTTTCTAAGCCTTTTTTCGACCGGTTCCCGAGTTAGTCGATCTCTGGCACGGGCAAGCAGGTTTTTCCTCCCGGAAACTCGGGTTTTTCGTCCTGTAAACTCAAGAAAATCGACCGAGAACCCACATTATTTTCAGACATTAAATATATTGTGTTAGGGACCACTAGATGGCGGCATATTTGAGCCGTCTCTCTTCACTGCGTACCGCTTAATTAGTGATAGCCTTGGGCCATCTGTCTCTGATTGGGTACCAGTGGAGATTGAACTGCCCACTCAGTCTCCAAAAGTTAGATAGGGCTAAATTGCCTCGCCTACTCCCGTATATACGGGAATAAAAAGGCGTTAGCTGATTTTTTTTTTTTTCATATTTCTTAAGGTTCATGAAACCTACAAAACCTGAAATTTTACTTCTAATCTAGCACTATGCTATATCAGTTAGTAACTCTCTAAAATCTCTTCATCACGACGGAAACCAGATAAATAATTTGAATATTCTCTAATGGTATGATATTATGTATTATTGAATATACAGTGAACTTGTATTCCCATTCAACAGATAAAATATTCAAATTCTCGAGGTTTAAGATTAGCTTCACTAAATATAAATTACCCAAACTTGGCATCTGTAAAGAACTATATATCCCAATTAAATGGTTCCCATTTTTATTATACGGGCAACTTCATGGAGTCATTAGACTCATCTATTTAATACAGCATCCAGAAAATTCACCGAAAGACAATTCATCGAACGGAAATTAATCACAAACGCAATTTATCGAAATGCAACTCGTTGAAAACCAACAATTCATCGAAAAATCACATTTCGCTGAAACTGCAAATCATCGAATGAACAGTTCATCGAAAAATATAAGACATGTGAAGTATATTTATCAAAAAGACCTGCAGTGGCTAGACCCTATTCGTCATCAGAATTATAACTGGAACATTTCGTACATCATTTATTCCTAGTCTCTGCGTCAAGGGAAACGAACTACCTTTGTCGCTTCGACACCAACAGCTGTCTCTGCTATATGTAACTAAAATAAAATCCCTGCTAAGGCATCCCACGTATCCAAGTATCTTTCGGCCACAATAGCATAATCTCTGCAATACTCGACAGACTGCCATAAATTTCTTGGTTTGCAGATAAAAGCTCTCCTACAAGTTCTAGAAATAGCAGTAGACAACATAACTCAGACGCCAATGAACTCACTTCCACTATAGCAATCATACATGCCAGCATGCAGCTTTTCTTTCAGCAGGCTACCGAAAATTTCCACTGCTGCTGTCGATTACCCGCAGCTCTTCGAATATCATAGAACCGAATATTCTGATTTTGTGCCTGTCTACACAGTGGCTTACACGTGGAAGACCTAGTGGGATCTTCTGCTGTCTTTCCAGACAACATTGTATCTGCATAAATCCCACTAGAGTGTACAACTTTACAGGGTAGCTGTTTGCAATTGATGGAATCTGATGTATGAAATCTAATATACATCAGATATCCCCGCTACCAAAGGCACATAATATATTCAGACTCGCCAAGTTCTCTTCAGGCAGTAAGAAGTTTAGAGCTACAGAAACATTCAGTGATCTCTAGAATCCAACACCTCTTCTTTCATTCATGGAAGCTACACTTCGATGTACACTTCGTTGGATTCTGCGCCATGTTGGGATTAAGATAAACAAGGCTGCAGATACTCAACTTGGTCAGTTCGTTTGTCGAATCTCCATCTGATTGGACCATAAATAGAATACTGCAGATTATCAGACAAAGACTTCTAATCCTGTGGCAGTCATCTTGGAATCGAGAAATTAATAATACGTTCTACCAAACGAAGCCTGAAATTAAATTATACTAGCTTGCCCAGGATCGAAGTGAAGAAGTTCTTGCTCAGTTCTGCTTAGATCATAGCCATCTTAGGCACTCCTTCCTATTGATAGTGGCGAAACAGCCACCCCCAAAAGTCATTATTTTAGATACTTGCATAGTTTCTATGAGCCCTCTATACTCAGGCAGATTTTATCAGATTCAACGAGTGTTCACCCTAGTTTTTAAATTTCTACAGAGCATTAACGTTCACTATTTCATATAAATTATATACTGCTTATTTATTACAGTGTTCTAGCGCAACATGACATCGATGTCCTTGTGTCATTAAACTACAAACAAAAAAAAAGCTGATTGAAGATAAACCTCAGATAATATTTGTTGCAGAAAGACAACGTGAAAAATTGAGGAGGAAAAAGGGACCAACAGAAAGAATAATTTAAATCAGATTTGCTGCGGTTTAGTAAAACACAATAAATATCTAAAGCCTTTTGATTCCACAAAGGGAATAGAACCAAAATGCAAGTCTCGTTGTAAGTAGGGTAGTGTCTTAAACAAAAACTTTTTTTTTCTGGAATGCCAATAGTTTGTTCACAGATGCATACTTAATAGGTGCCAGTGGAAATGGTGCTTTCTTGCTTCCATAGTACTCGCCCGAAGAAAGACAAAGATTGTCATAGGTTCGGTTATAAGCAAAGCAGGTTTTTTTCCATTCCAGATACAGTCAAATCGGCCATGAGACCATACAAATTTACAGACAAAAAATACTGTTGTAGTGGTGACCGAAAGAAGGCGCTGGTGGTAGTGTCGTCATATATAGTTGGAGGATTGAGTAGTGGAAGGTGATAGGTTGTATGTAGTTGGAGGAGTGATTAGTGAAGGATGATGAGTTGTAGGTAGTTGGAGGATTAAATATTGGAGAAGATGGTCTCCCATAATGATGAGTCCTTGGACTGCTTTGAGGTGTCACATAATAATAATAAGATTATAGGCTTAGACAGAATAGTCTCTATAGTAAATGACTAGTAGAGGAACTTTTTCTAGGACTTTCGTCTGCTCGTCCCTGAGTTAGACGGTCATTGGCACTGGCAAGCTTTTTTTCCTCTAGACATTTTTTATTATCCTGTACGTCAAAAATCAACAGCGGTCCTCACACTATTAAAAAAATAATAATGAAACTGTTAGGGTTCGGACGAAGGATGATGGAAGTTGTCCATCCTACTTCCTTTCCAGAAAAGCGGTATTTATTATTGAGCAAACATCTCCATGGGGGCCCGAAAAACTGATCGTGGGAGACTCAACTGTCCAATAATATCATACTACACCCTGAATCCGTTAACAGACAAAGCACTCAAAGTTAAAAGTGGCAATCCATTCATTCATTCATCACTCTTCGTGCAAAAAATTTAGTCCTCACACTCTCGCTCAACTTCCAAGGATGATTTAATCAATGCTGAAATATTTCATCTGCATCAGTCCTACAAACCCTTTAAGTAAATTATGTTTTTCTATCATATCCCCCTTTATCGCTACTCAATCATCCTTTTACAAACGACGAATTTTCCTTTTATCTTCACAGGGAGCAGTCCACAAGCCAATTACAATGCTGGTCACTCGCCTCTGGATCTTATCTACTACTATTTCACCCCAATGAAATTACTATTTCATCCCTCTTTAAGGCATCACGGCCTTATAAAGAGGAATGATAACTTCCTTATCTCTGCATGTTAGTGTATTCTTCAATAACCAAGTACTCCTATGAGCTACCTTGGAAACCTTAGCAATATGTCCTCTTACTCAACCGTCTACTACCACCCCAACGATAGATCATTGTTAGTTTCTCACCTATTAGTGAAAGCTGAAGAATTGAGACTGACTTCTCACCTTTCTTCCAAAAAAGTTAGATCTGAAGGAGTTCTACCTACTCAATTTGGGGAATTAAAGGCATTAGAAGGATGTGTTACGAAATTTATTTATTTCATAATTGCGATACAAATGATATTTCAGAAAATGTGTTTGGTAATTGATTTGCTTTTTCGTCAAGGATCATTTTACGAACGGCTATAGAAAAATATTCTAATTATATAAACATGCTACCTTTTACCTAAGAGAGCCCATGCACTGAATTTAATACTCATGAGCAAAATGGAAAATTTACCACTCAGGTTTTACTACTTCCGTAGATCAAAATGAATGCACATAACTTGCTATCAAAAATATTTCCACAATGGAATTAACACGGATTCTCTCAAAATATCGAAGACATCAAGGCCTTCTAGCGGAAGCATAAGCCAGTGTTTGTTCCCTATAAGAAACTTATTAAACCTTGGTGAAGATTCTGTGATACAGTAATTTACTGACATCTGTAAGGACAGGATACAGGATGAACCAGGCCAGCGAAGAATTCTTCAGCATTGTGGAAAACCTTACCACATTCCAGTATGTCCAGCTCAGCACTAACACATACGAAGTTGCCACCTCCTCTCAATAGGACACCACCTCAATACACTTATTCTGTATTATTATTATTGCGGCATGCTGCATCTGTCTGCTGCTTTGTACAGATATACCCTGCCGCTTTGTACAGATGCACCTTTCCCCCTAATGGTCAAGGTGCATCGTGCCATGTAACGAGTCACCTGTTTGTAGCCGATATAAATTGGAGGGATACGATGCGCCCAAGTCATTGCAACTGTGCAGGGGTGAAATAGTTGCGAGAGGAGAAATGATGCAGTTTTAAGGTGTTGTGATAGGTTATCACGTTACAGACCTGTCTGTTCGACAACTTGTTGACAAATTGGGCCATCCCAGTTCAAAAATCAGTGACACCATACTGAGATGGAAGCGCCGGGAGTCAACTGCAAGTTCTACCCGTAGTGGACAACCCCCTATACTGACCGTGAGTGTTACGAAGGATAATATCTAAAAACCGCCATTTGTCGGCCGACACGTTGAATGCGTAGTTCGGCATCGACTGGAACAGGAATCTGTACAAAAACATTCCAAAGTGGACTCACACGTGATTCCAGGGTAGGACCGTAATATACAAGTCCACATTATCCGAAACAGCATGCACCGTCATCTTCAGTGGTGTATATTGAAAGCTTCGAAAGCTAATTTTAGAGCGATGAATCATGCTACACCCTCGACTTAGCATATGGATGGGAGTGGCGGATTGGTAAGAGACGTTCATAACCCCAACTATGAAATTTGGAGGTAGCAGTGGGATGTTATGATAGTCTTGGTTTGGCCTCGGACTTCTGTTTATGGTACCACGAACACTCAACTCCCAGAGTGAACATTATGGACAATGTAATGCTTCCTACTTTGTGCAGTTTCTACGGAACTGACCTTTGTCTCTTTCAGCAAGACAATGATCTGTACGAAATCATAATACCACTGTGTCATAATGCTGCTGCTATAACAGTGCAGTTTGTGAAGATTAGCGTTACCACACTTGACTGGCCTCCACAGAGCCCTTATTTCACCCTATTGAACATCTGTTGGATGAAACGTAAGGTGAGATCAAGTAACGTCCACCCCACAGCAGTCCAAGACCTCATTACATCTTTACAGGAAGAAGACCCAAAATTCCCATTGATTGGTGCAGTGATTTTTCTCCATGATATCCACTCTCATGGATTCCGTCAGAGATTTTACGATAGAAAAGTGATCGACTTCATTGGATGAGCATTTCATCCTTAGCTGCATTTGAATCTGCAACATTCAGCTTATCTCTTGTTAGTGAATCACGTTATAGAATTGATGATACATGCTACCAATACCTAAAACATCAAGTCCGTTTCCATTTTTCTTATATCATTGTAAAATTTTGAATGTACAATAGTAAAGAAAGCTGAAAACTAAGCTTGGAGTAATTTCTGCAGATATATCAAATAAAAAAAATAATTGCTTTCAATGTGCTCTAGTATTTGAAAGTAATAGTTCTTATTTTCTATAAGCAGATAGATAACACCAAAGAGATCTGGAACAAATTTCGGAAAATTAAGAGCATAATATACTGAACACCCATTTTCGATTCTGTAACTAGAATCGATGCACAACCGATGATCCCAAAGCAAATTGCACATGTTCTATAGAAGACCTTTTCCAAAACATTGGCAATATCCTCTTACAATTAAGTTCCACCCTAAAAAGCAAAGTAGGAAAACATTACATTCTTTTCTTTTACCTAAATAAAAGAGCCAATTGGCTTCATTTCTACAAATGTAACATTATTTAAATTAAGGGGATATTAAATCCCAAATTATTTCAAAGCCGAATAAGAAACTCAAAGATCGAAATCAAGGAGTTTCATGTCGAATATAGTAAACTATAAAAATTTCGGCGGATTGTAGCGTAAGCTAAAGCACATAGTTCAACACTAGGGCAACTCGTTGCAAAGGTGGATAAAGTTCTGATTACTATTCTTAGTATCACCCATAATGTAAAACACATCTCCAAAGAGGGGTTCAAATTTGGGTCTGGGTTAGTCCCAAGGGGGGGGAAAGAGGGGAAAATAGTTCCACTGCATAAAGGAGTTTCCACGACTGCTGTTGAAAATTACCGGCCGATCAGCATATCAGGAATTGTTGTCAAGGTCTTGAAGAAAATAGTCAAGAGGAAAATACAAGATTGGATAGATAAAAATGGGATACTGTATGGGGGACAGTATGATTTTGTAAAGGGTAGACATGCCTCAGTAACTTGCTCACGTTCTATAACACAGGTTTACAGTGATTCTACTGAACCTTGCTAAAGCCTTTCATAGGATACCACATGGAATTCTAATCAGTAAACTGCAGCATATGAGAAAAGATATAGGGTTAGTGAGATGGATAGGGGGTGGTTGATAGAGAGATATCAGAGAGTGGTTTATTCAGGAATAGAGTCCAAAAGACGGCCTGTGACTAGCAGTGTGCCACAGGATTCTGTTCTTGGACCGCTACTGTTTGATTTGTTCACTAACGATATAGGAAAGGATCTGAGAGGAACTATGCATCTGTTTGCAGATGATGCAAAGTTAGGTAGAGCAATAGTGAATGCTCAGGATGTCAAAATTTTGCAGGATGATTTGGATAGTTTGGAGGACTGGGCTAAGGAGAATGGATGTCAATTCAATGTGTAAAAATGTAAGGTTTTGCATTTTGAGGTGAAAAGATTAGCAGCAGTATATCACATTGGTGGAACTCTACTCCAGAAGATTGACGAGGCCAGGGATTTGGGAGTGTTGGTGAATAGGGAGTTGAAGTTTAGGGGACACATCGCAAAAGTGGCAAAATCAGCTGATCAAATCACTTGGTTGCTGAAAAACACTTTAACGAGCAGAGACAAACAGGTTATTGTTCCTCTGTATCGAGCCTTGATAAGTCCCCATCTAGACTACTGTGCCCAGATATGGGCGCCAGGGTTTCTTCTCGATGGGGAGGAGATGGAGAGGATCCAGAGACGAGTGACCAAGATAATAGCAGGACTATGGAATGAACCTTATGAGAACAGGTTGAAGATTTGTGGGATGCAGAAATTGGTTGATAGGTGGAAAAGAGGTGATATGATTGAGACATTCAAATTACTGAAGGGTTTCTATAATATTAATTCAGAAGATATTTTTGAGAATAGGACTCGTAGTGGGAGGACTAGGGGCCATCCATGGAAGGTTGGTAAGAGTGTGGTTAGCAAGGGTGTTAGAGCTAGGTTTTTTACTTGGAGAGTGGTAAATGAGTGGAATAAGCTGCCAGAGTCTGTTGTGGGTGCCATGACTGTAAATGAGTTCAAGGAGAAGTATGATAGATATTGTGTGAATGTTGAATAAGCGTTCTTGACATGATGTTGGGCCTCCCTCGATGAGTCTAAGAACTCATTGGAGCTGTCCGTAATAATAATAATAATAACAATGTGGGATTTAATATCCCCTTAATTTAAATAATGTTACATCGCCGAATTGAAGCCTGTTGGCTCTTTTATTTAAGTAATTTATGGGTGCACCTTTTTTGACAACTCGTATAGCAAAGTACATAAGTTCTTTTCACTACAAAATCAGTATTACCTGGTCTACTTACTCACTGGTGAGACCTCAATAAAGTTTGAAACCGGTCTGGGTAGTGACCTTCCACCATAATGTATAACATCATACATCTTCTAGGAGATGTGTTTTTATTTTATATAATATGAGTAATACTAAGAATAGTGATCAGAACATTACCCACCTTTGCAACGAGTTGCCCTAGTGTTGAACTACGTGCTTTAGCTTAGGCTACAATCCGTCGAAACTTTTATAGTTTACTATATTCTGCAAAACTCTTTGATTCCGATCTTTGAGTTTCTTGTTCGGCTTTGAGATAATGTGGGATTTAATATCCCCTTAATTTAAATAACATTACATTCTGTTTACTTTGAAATCTGGAACTTTACAACAGGTCATTCAAATATAAGCTGGTTATATTTTCATATCTTCAATTCAATATATTTCAATATAACCAACTGCAGCAGTCCATAATGATATCCATTATGACATTCAAACACCATCATGTCGAAAAATGACTGTACCAATTAATGGTAATTTTGGGCCATTCTTCCTGTAGAGATGTGATGAGGTCTTGTACTGCTGTGGGATGGACGTTCCTTAGATCTCACCCTATGCCAGAGGCGTAGCTAGGGGAAGGCGAAGAGGGCCGTCCGCTCCGGCGGCACTTTGAATCTTTTTGAACTTTTGCAGTCAATTCTAAAATACAGTCTCGAGAACTCAGTTCCAAATATTGTAATACTACTGCGAATTTTCCTCACAATTGCTGTAAGTGTTGCTAGTTATGAGAGGAGTTTTTCTAAATAAAATTGATAAAGAATTGCTGGCAAAGGTTGGTCGATTGGAAGAGCCTCTGCTACTAACGCTCAGTTAAGTAAGTTTGAGCGCGGTTAATAGTTGGAAGGGAACCAATCGTTCGATGCTGTTGGCACACTCTCCCTCGATGAGTCTTTGGATTCCCTGGAGGTGTCAAATAATAATAATAAAAAATAATAATAGAATTACCCACGTTACTATGAAATAGACTTCGCAAATGTCATCGACGTTATGCTAACAGAAAAGCAAGAAAAATAACATTTTAGAATGTTGAAATGAAAGTTTTAATTCAAAAATAAACATAGTATTTTAATTTATTTCCCTATATGTCGTTTTGATTTTGTAGTATTTTTGGTGTGTATTGGACGGCAAACTCAGGGATCGTCCCGGGCGGCAAAAACTCTAGCTACACCACTGCCCTACGCTTCATCCAACAGATGTTCAATAGGGTGAGATAAGGGTTCTGTGGTGGCCAGTCAAGTGTGGTAACCGTTAAAAAACTGAATAACAGATCTATCTGTTATTCGGTTATGATAGATCAGTTATTCGGTTTTTTAACGAACTGTTTAGATGTTCGCAATATCAACAAATGAACTAATTTTCGTAATTTCTAGTAGTTTGTGCTTTAAGCTTTTAGTTCTCTTTACCCCCGAAGATGTTAGTCTGACGACTAACGAAATTTATCGGTTTTTTAGTACTTGTTTAGTTTTAAAAACAGTTTTCTCTAATAAACATGTGGTCACAAAACCGGAATAACCATATATCAACCTTTGTCAACGAATAAGTTTCACTGATAATGATACCAATATTATTATTATTACGTGACACCTCCGCGATATCTGGCTAACATATACTGATCAGAGATGTAAATTCTCACTTCTGTTGCTTCTAGCATTTAATATACGTACACCTAAGACAGCTGAACCACAAAATCAGTTTTCCTTTTTCTGAACATTCAATCACACTTTACTCAACGATTCCTTCAAACATTGAACTCCTTATTTATTTATTTTATTTATGCAATTTATTTAATTTGTTGATTTTATTTAATCATTTGAGTATTTAATTGGATGGTTTTATATAAAATTTATGTATTGGAAATAATAACTGTCATTCAATTTAAATGTGTTCATGATATGAAAAATTTCCCTGTTTTCTCTCACATTTCAAGTACTATATATACAAGATGTACTGTCTGCAAATAAAGCTCAGAACTACAAACAGTAATTGAGTCATTTTTCTCTTTTAATGACTGGAACGAAAACCAGAAGTAAAACGAGTAGTGGAGCACGGTCTAGTGAAAGAAACACTATCATACTTCTGTGAGAGAAATGGGAGGGAGTTTTAATAGAGGATATTTATGCAGTCTTTCATATAGAAAGGAAAACGTTATTAATTGTTATATTATGACAGGACAACTGTTGAGGAAAGAAGTTAGGGCAGTTGTTTCTAGTGCCTGTTCGTTTTTTTCTTTGTCCTTCATACAGAAAGAAAAATAAAGTTCTGAACTTGAAAAGAAATAAGATGACAGAAGAAAGTGAAGATGACTTGTCTACGTTAAGACGTGAAAAAAAATCGGCTTTTAAAATTGCAAGTGTTTTTGTGATTCTTTAAAAGGGAACACTGTAGTGTTCGAAGTAAGGATTCCAAACCCAGAAGTTTTATTTCCAACTCTGGAAATAAAACTTCTGATCAGCAGTGAATGAGATGTTTTTTTTATTTTTAAAGTGTAACGTATGTTATGTAAAGGATATATTTTTAATGCATTTAGAACGAGGCTCACAATTCACTTGCTATTTGTCTCTGATACCTGATACTGGATTTCTGGCACTGTAACTTGTGATATATGTATCCCAGAAGACATCAATATAGAACACAGTTCTCAGTAATAACTAGTACAGAATTTGTCAACTGATTAGAAAAATAGGTAGATCAGACTTATACTGATATGAAGAATTCAAGATAACAGTATTACATGCTATGCTCCTCATGATAGTCTGAGAGACACTATATATGAATTTTTAAGGCCTCTTTGACTTAGTTTAGCATGGAACGAGTAGTAGTCTTGAGTTATACTGTCAGAATAATTAGGTATGTAGATACTTTCTTTTGAGGTATTTAGTTGTAGGTAGAAACTGAATCACTACTCGTGTACATTCTCTTCTAATATGCAGTTTTGATTGCTAGGTGATAAATGTATTAAGGAGAAGGAGAGAGATGATAACTGATTTTCATCTTGGTGAAACACAAAAAACCATGCTTATTGGAGGAGGCTTGTAGTGGCTCGGGAAGATTGTATTGTGTCTTTCTTCCCTAAGTATGGATTGGTTTGAATTATAGCCATATGAAATTCTAACCAACAAAAGAGATAGATGCAAATGTCCAGTTGGTTGGCAGATAGAAGAGAAAACAAAGTTTTATTCTTGTAAGTTACATAATGGTATTTTAAGGTGTTAGGAAGATTAAGGTAGAGCACAGTTAGACAGTGTCATTGTTAGAGTGAATATCCTTCATGTATCTTATGGCTTCACAGAAGCTAAAAGTACTATTAGTGGTAATATTGAACAGTACACTTGTTTTTGAAAATAACATGAAAAAATAGTCATTTATGGTGTACTTACCAGTTGTGTTATCATGATGATGATTCAACAAGAAGGTAAAAATTTGCAGTTCGTTACAAGTATGTTTTGAAGTAAGGACACAAAATGATCTTTTGTGTTTTAATAGCAGATGTACTTTAGAAAAAAATAATTTAACTCATGAAATTCATAATTATAAATAAGAGTTTTAAAATGTTTGTCGTTTTTGTCATTTAGATGTCAGATGATGATCGGTTATCTCTGACAACTGCTGTTAGTGATGAAGAAGATGGAGATACTCGAAACTCTCCTTATCGTGCAAGGTCTGGTGCCGCAGCTGCATCATTTAATTGTGTAGGTGCAGTACGCAAAGCAGGGTAAGTGTTTTTCATAGTGTATCTTCTTCCTCTTTATTGTGCTTTTATGCTGCTAGTACAGGGTCCATTATGATTATGCAACTGTGGGAAACCCCAACCAGCTTGTCACAGAGTCTGGTGTTGGGGGGAAAACAATTTTTTTTATGATTGTAGAAGTGTGTGCTCACAGGGTCAGTTTGCCTGTTCTGGGGGACGAAAAACTAGAGTTTCCAGGTGAAAAAAAAACCCCTACCTCATTTGAGACTGGTTTGTCAAAAGAGACCAGATAAAGGTTCCTTACGTCTTGGAACGGGAATCAAACCCAGGTCTTTTCAACCAAAGGGCTTCGTATATACTGACTGAGCTACGGAGGCTCTTGTTTTACATGGTGTATATGATTTATATATGTTACCGCTAAAGTGCAGAAATCAGTTATTCTGCAGATTATCTAGGTATTGTGCAGATTAACTATGGTGATCCGTTAATGTGCGGAAAATTGTTTCATTTCTCAAATTACCTAGGTAATCTGCACATTACCTACTAGGCACTCGTTAAAGTGAAAATAAGATCTTTGCTGGAACAACAGCAACGTTTCTGTATGTTTAAATTAAGATTATGTTATTTATTTATTTTTTGATATCTAAAGAATCAAGTTAATACAATCAAACAATCAACAAATTAGTTGATAGAATCAATCATCAATCAATTAATATAATACAAGGAATCAAACGGTTTAAAATATTATTACAATTAAGAAAAAAAACATATGATAAAATTATGTTTACTTATTAAAAAACCAAACTAAAAGTGGAGGGAGAGGGGGGAAGGAGTAGGGAAAGGAAATGAGAGAAACAAACTTTTGAACTTTAACGATATGGAAGCCGTTAATGTGCACATTACCTAGGTAAAATGCGGAAAACTCTTGATTCCGCACGTTAACGGAACAAATCAGTTAATCTGCAGATTAGCTAGGTAATGTGCACATTAACGGTTTTCGCACTTTAGCGGTAACATATATATTACAGTTGATTCTTGTCATACAAAACACTGTTATTAGGAAATCACTGACTATAACTTCCAGGTTATAGTCAGTGATTATAGTTTCCTTTCATAACTTCCAGGCCATCCCTGGAAGTTATGAAAGGAAACTGTGAGCAAGAGGGTGAGGAGTGATTTTTTTTGCATGGAGGATGGTTGAACCGTGGAATGCATTGCCTGATGGAGTGGTGAGAGCGAGAACGGTCAGTGAGTTTAAGGAGTGGTATAATAGACTTTGTGTTTCTTAGGTGGGGACCTCCCTTCGATGAGTCTTGACAGACTTTATGTTCTTAGAAAGGACCTCCCACGATGAGTCTTTTGACTCCATGGAGGCCTGAATAATAATAATAATAATAATTACAACAACCTACAAAAAATTCCCTGCTTAGATCCAAAGCAATAATGCTTTTCTGATAGAAATTAAGTTACAGATTCAATGTTTTCTATAACCATGTGTTATAGCAAACTATCGTTTAGTCTGTAGCAGTCTGATATAATGAGATTTGAGTGCAGTTAAACTATTCCTTTATTCATTATTCATTCTAACGAACTTTTCGGAACATGGTATTTATTATTAGCATACATTTAACCGCCTACTGCTATACCATAATTTTTCAACTTTTTTGGGGGGGGGAAGTATTGTCATAAAAATTTGGGCACAGATTTGGGAACCTGGATTTCTTGGGGGACCAGTAGGTGGTTAAGGGGATCCAGAGACAATTGGCCAAGCTGGTGACAGATCTGCGGAATGCTCCCTATGAAGATATGTTGAAGGCGTGTGGGTTGCAAAGTTTAGGTGATAGGTAGGAAGGAGGAGACATGAAAAAAACTTATGGGCAAGGTAGGAGTTGTAGAAGATATATGAGAAGAAAGATGGCCAGCAAACTCATAAACAGTACAATGGTCAGGCAAGATAGGTGATGACCAGTATGGTGAAGAAGGCAAAATCAGATTACTAGAAGAAACAAGCCAAGAAGGCTGGTTTACTTGCCACATTATTTGGCAAGTAAGAGAAAGAATGGCTATGGAAGAATATCCTTAATGAGTGCTGATGGTCACAAGGTGACAGAAGCAGATAAAATAGTTAAGTTACTGAGTTACCATTTTGCAAGGGTATATCATTCAAATGAGGCCAATTCTGTGACATGTGACAGAGACTTATGTGATAACAGAGGTGTATGAATTGGATGTTCTTAGGATATTGCAAACAACTGCGGGATTAAATGAGATATCTTCTCACATTTTGCAAGAATCTGGAAGAGAACTGGCAATGCTTCTGACTAGGCATTTTAATTTAAGTGTCAGCTCTGGTAGAGTTCTAAGGAAGTGGAAAGAAGGCAAAATAATTCCATTGCATAAGGGAAGTTCTAAGACTGCAGTAGCAAATTATAGACCAATAAGTATATCAGTAGTGGTAGTAAAAGTACTGGAAAAATTTGTCAGAAAGACAATTCAAGAATGGGTAGATAAGAATATGATAAATAAATAAATATGATACTCCGAGGAACAGGATGGCTTTGTGAAGGGTCAGACATGCCTTAGTAATTTACTTTTTATAATAGATTGACAACTGAGTTGGATAAAAGGAATGGCTACACGATGATTTTGCCAGAATACCACATGGAATTCTCTTATGCAAATTAGAATAAATGGGAATGGATATGAAATTGATTATGTGGATAAGACGGTGGTTACTTGGACAGATATCAAAAAGTGGTATATGGTGGTGCAGAATCAAGGCAAAAACCGGTGACTAGTGGTGTGCCACAAGGTTGAGTGCCAGGACCAGTACTGTTTATTTTGTACATAAATGATATATGAAATATTCAATTTTTTGCTGACAGTGCAAGATTAGATTGAGTAATAATAAATCAAGGTGATGTGGAGAGCTTTCAGGATGATTTAAATAGTCTCCCAGTATGGGAAAAATGTAATGGGTATCAGTTTAGTGTGGAGAAAGTCAAGTTATGCATTTTGGGATTATATAGATTGCAAGCTGTGTACCACCTTGATGGAACTATATTCCATGAAATAGATGAACCTGGGATTTAGGGATAGTGGTAGATAGAGAGTGTACAGGATATGTTGCTAAGGTAGCTCATAAGATTACTTGGCTATTGAAGAATACACTAACAAGAAGTAGAGAGATATGGAAGCTTTATTCCTCTTTATAAAGCTTCGATATGTTCATATCTGGATTACTGTGCTCAGTTCTCATCTCCTGGAGTTGAATTGGTGGAGAAATTCGGTGTCGAGCAACCAAGATGGTGAGTGGTCTGAGGAACATTCCCTATGAGAATAGATTGAGGATGTGTGGACTGCAGAAGTTGATTGATAGGCAAAAAAGAGAGGATGTGATAGAAACATTTAAGTTAAAGAGTTTTGTAGGATTGATGCTATGGAAATGTTTCAGTACTTGGTAAAAGGGGGCAGAACAAGATGTCATCCTTGAAAGCTGAGCAAAAGTGTGGTTAGTAGGACCATGAGGGCTAGATTTTTCACTTGGAGAGTTGTGAATCAATGGAATGGGTTGACAGAGACTCAGTGGTGCACCCATGGAGGGGCCAAGGGATCCTGCCTCCCTAAAAAAAAAAAGTTAAAAAAAACACTAGAAAATTTTCCAAAACACTTTTCCTAATTATTCATTTTTTATATATGTTGTGTCATGTCTTCTATTTCTATACTACTTATGAATTAGGGGTCACATAAGGTGAGAGAACCCTATAGCAGTGTTTCTCAACCTATGGTCTGCGGACCGCAGGTGGTCCGCGACGATGGGAGAGGTAGTCCACAGGCTTAAATTAAGCAAATAAATCTATATATTTTAATTATCCAAACAAAACAAATTAAAATTGAATAAGTAAAAATTATTAAAATAAAATGAATACTTAAAAAAAAAAATAGCAGCAGAATGATCAGTAATAAAAGAGAGGTGAAGTGAAAAACAATATGGTTTTATTGCTTCCACCTTCCATTGCTGTTTTGTCAGATTTAAAGTGAACATTTGTTGTCCACATGACACATTTCAACCAATTGCTTGTTGTTTATTGATTGTTATTGTTGAAGGTTTTCATCCTTCAATCAAGGCTCAATATATCTTCAGAAGTGCTAAGTAATACTTAGACAAAATATTTTGTGAGTTAACTCCGGTATTTATATATTTTTCAGAAATCGCATGAAAAGCAAGCTGATAATTGAGTTGAAATGCAAACTCTCTTCAACCGAATATCAGTAATATGTGAAACTGCCATAACAGCATTCACTATATATATATATATATATATATATATATATATATATATATATATATATATATATATATATATATATCTTAGTTTTAACACATTTACGATTTTTAACACTTTCAGTTGAATTTTATTGCTGCTGAGCGAACTCGCACAATCTAATTAATAACAATAGTTTTTAGTTAGATACTGTTTACCGGTGCAACATATTTTGCTTGAGTCTATATATACAGCATAGTTTCTGTATTAGGGGACATGTGATTTATTAATTAGTGTCGTTTTTATCCCAGTTTTCTCTAATTGCACTATTTGTTGAGAAATATATTACACAGACTGCTTATACCTTATTCACTGACATAATAAAAGTACTGGTTTTTCTTGCCTCTGCAATATAGCGGTTATTGGGGGAGGGCTTGTTGTTTACTGCGGGAGCAAGTTACTACCGTCCTGCTCTGAACGTGTTTCAGCTTTTTTCATTTGCGAGGTATTTGCGAAACTTTTTAATTTCTTTTTTTCGAAAAGTAAAATCAGGGGTGAGAGTTATATGAGAGTAAGTACAGTATTTCAATTATGGATAAGTATATTGGTACCTTCTTTAAATGGAAAAATTTCTCGGATGACAGTGATAATACAAAACGAGTTTCTAATGACAGTTTGTGTGTAATTTCTGAAGAGAAAGAGGTCTAATGAATCCACAGAAACACAGAATTCCTATCAGTTGCAATGCGATAATATTAGTACACTGAACGAAAGGAAAGATTTGCTGATTTGCTGGACACTCGACCAGTGGATCGCATTTAAAGGTAAATACAATTGGTTATTTTATAGGAACATTTTTCTGTTTTGTGACTTTTCTCCCTTTATGGTAATTATGCCTACATTATTGTGTTATTATTCAACAATTGTTTACAGTTTTGAATGTGTATATAAATCAATATCAACAGTAGCCTGATTACGAATGCGTGATGAAAGGGAAGGGGAGGTTTGGAGTTTCCCCAGATAGTATTCAAAAGGTAAATACAATTGGTTATTTTGTATAGGGACCCGAAACTTATTAGTTTAGAATTTAACCACTGGGAAAGGGTTTGTGTCCACCTCAAAATCCTGAAACAGAATTTGGAAACATTTTCTGAATAACTTTTTATAAGAAATTTCTGTGATTTCACGATTCATTTCAGGCTTGCAGTCATGAGAATGACCTTTTGTTATCAAAAAAAGAGCAGCTAATTGAGCTTTCAAGTGACAGTGGGTTTAAAATGCAATTCCGTGAATGTGGTTTGGCTCGATTCTGGATCTCACCTTCAGTGAGAAGTGAATTTCCAGAATTATTTGAAGTCGAAAATCGTCATGCAGTTTCCTACAACCTATCTTTGCGAGAAACAGTTTTCATTGCTCTTTCAAATAAAAACAAAATACAGAATTCATCGTGCCGATCTTCGACAATTCACCAATATTGAGCCAGATATCCAGCAACTCCGCAAGGTCGAGAAGCTCATCCATCTCATTAAAAGTAAATAGTAACATAATTATATCATTTTATTTATTGGTTCCACAAAATTTAATTTTTTAAATATATATATATCTGGCCTGGTTGGCCGACTCTCCAGCCTAAAGGCTGCAAGTTCGAATCCTGCTGTGGGCATGGATGTTTGTGATTGTCTGTGAAAATACTAGTGGCAGTGGTCGGCAGTAGACAGTGTTGGTGTAGATGATGATGATTGTAGTTGTGGTTGGTGAAGATGGAGAGTTGTAGAGTAGGTGACCTTCCTTGATATGTCTTTGGACTACCTGGAGATGTTATGTAATAATAATATCGACAAGCTTTATATGTTCATTGTGCATCACATAGTTTGAATTTGTCACTTGGAAATGCTATATCTGTGACAAATAAGAAATTGCATTATAACTAAGATGAAAGCCAAATGGTTATTTTTTCTGGCAAAGTTAATTAAATTAAGGGGATAAAAATCCCTTATTATTTTACAGCCAGTATGCGAAACTCTAAGATCGAAAACTACGATCTAAGAGTTTATTGCCGAAGAACTATCGGCGAATCCAAGCATAAGTGACTACCTGGTTTTATCCCCTTAATTTAAGAAATTGCATTGGCATAATTGAAAAGGTACACAATTTCTTTAATACCCATAAAAGACAGGACGTCCTTGTTGTTTATAATATTATTATTATCACCCCAAGACCTCATGGAGTCAAAGACTCATCTGGGAGGTCCTTTTATCACACACACACACAGCTCATCATACCATATTTTAAACACATTCAAACTCTTTGCAGACACCACATTCTCAGGCAAGGCATTCCAATCATTCACAACTCTGCACGAAAAAAAACCTGCCTCTCACTCCCCTACTCACACCTTCTTTATACAGTTTCCAGGGATGATCTCTAGTTCTCCCCTGATCTCCCACTATTCTCTGTAAAACTTCTCCAGCATTGATCCTATAACAACCCATTACCAACTTGTAGGTTTCTATCATATCTCCCCTCTTCCTCCTGTCCACCAGACTCTGCAAATTACATCTTCTCAATCTTTCCTCATACTCGACATTCCAGAGGTCAGAAACTACCTTAAGCAGTCTCCTTTGGACCCTTTCCAACATCTCTTCATCCTTCTGAAAACCCGGTGACCAAATCTGGGCACATTAGTCCATGTGTGGCCTAATCAAAGCCTTATAGAACAGAACAAGAATCTCCCTACTTCTATACGGCAGTGTCCTCTGCATCATTCCCAGAAGCTTTTGTGTTGTCTTCACGATTTTGGCTATGTGTCCCTTAAATTTCAGATCCTTATTCACTATCACCCCCCCCCCCCCCAGATCTCTTATTTCCTCCACCTGACAATATATCTTCACCAGGCATAAATTCTGCATTCCATCTTTGTTTTCCAAATTTTAAAATCTTACATTTTGCAACATGAACTCACATCCCCATTCCTGTGCCCAATCACTCAATTTATTCAAGTGTTCTTGTAAGGCCATCTTCCCTGCTCTTCATGGTTCGTCCCAACTTTGCATCATCTGCAAACAACTGAATATCTCCATCCAAATCTTCACCAATATCATTAATATACAAGTTAAACAGTAATGACCCTAAAACAGACCCCTGAGGCACACCACTAGTGACTTTCCTTTTCCTGGATGTCGCTTGCCTATACACAACTTGTTGATACCTATCAGAAAGCCAGTCTACAGTTCAGTGCACCAATCTAATATCCAACCCCATCTGCTCTAGTTTCAACTTATCAGTTGGTAATCTATCAAAAGCCTTTTGTTAAATCTAAATATATTACTGTGTATCCTTCTCCTCTATCTAAGGAACAGCCACCTTATTGCAATAAGTAAGTAGATTTCTAAAACATGACCTCCCTTTAGCAAATCCATGCTGTTCATCAAAGATAATACCATTGTTGTCAACCCAATTCTGGATCCTAGTTCTCACAAGTTTCTCCAACAACTTAATCACAACATCTGACACACAGATAGGCCTATAGTTGATGCTGGAGTTCTTTCACCTCCTTTATGAAGTGGCACAATCTTGCCCTCCTTCCACTCCTTAGGAACTTGACAAAGTGCAAGACTCATATTAAAAAAGTATGTCAAGGCAGATGTCAATTCCCTGGCACACACTTTCAGAATATGTGGTGATATATTATTGTAAACGTGGGGGGGGTCTTTATTATTTATTAATCTACCGGCTGCGCCGTTGTAAAGGGGAGGTCTTTATTCTTATTCTTTTTTATTACCTTATTATTTTCTTTATGTCTTTATATCTCTATCTTATCTCTTTATCTCTGTAACCACTCTCTCTCTCTCTCTCTCTCTCTCTCTCTCTCTCTCTCTCTCTCTCTCTCTCTCTCTCTATATATATATATATATATATATATGTCAATGCAATAATTATTATGTACTTCTAACTATTCTTCCTTATCACTCTTTGGTATCTCTTTAATATCTCTTTACGCTATACTGCCTTCCGCACTTGCCTTCTTATTCCTTGAACATCAAAAAATTTATTTGATTAAAAGCTGTGCCACCGATGTCCGTTTTGTAGTAATAAGAAGTGTAAAATGTGTCCAGTAGTTTTCCTATTACGTTCGAATTACCCCGATTAATTAATATCTCTGCAGTCGTGTCTACTATCTATCCTTTACTATCCTTTCTCCTGGGTTCCCACTAATAGGCTCTAATATTTTTCGGAATGCATCAAAGAAATTAAGTATCAGGTGACACTCTATTAATATTCAAACAACAAATTTAATTCACATAAAACAAATTACACTAAGTTTGCAGTAATAAAACAAAACATCTCAATTCAGATCTATATAAATCAATTAGCTAAATTCCCCCATTCACTCATACAAATCATGTCGTATAAATAATTAATTCTCTCATTATAACACAAATCATTTACACTGAGCATAGTACATATTACTTCATTTAATGCTTGATTATCATGCACATAGACCAAATCTTTTACACACAAATGCTCCTTCCTTTCTATGCTGGGAATATTCTATAGCAAATTTTTTTCAATTGACAAACAGTTACACTCTGACTTATTATACATACAAATTCCTGACAATTATTTACTTTCTAATCTTCAACTGTTAATTATGCCTATTTAGGTCAGCCTCTACTTTACAGTCCGCTAATAAAAGTTCTCCTAAAAACTCAAAGAAAAATTGGAAAAACAGATACACTCACTTTGGTGGCAACTACCCTCTATGGATCTGGCTTCACACTGGAGTTCTGTTCCTTTTTCTTCCGTGTCAGGTTTTCTTTTCCCCATTACGCGTGTGATAGATTTACTGACGCTTCTTGGGACGCTGTACTTGCCGCACTTCAGATGAAGATTATCGGATTGTGGAATGCTTGCATGCGCGTTGGACTAATGGAGCAATTTCTTCCCTTGGACTACAGCTCCCGGCGAAGATTCATCAATTTGTCATCGAATATCAGCTTTGCTGGCAGATCAGCTCCCGTCATCTTTCTTTTAGATCACTGGCATGATTTTTTCCGAAATCGCGTTCCCGATGACGTACATTTGACGGATAATTGCCGACAACTGACTGACGACCTCTGGATCACTGATGAAAATTTCTGGAACCGATACTCGATCTTTTCGCCAAAGCCTTTTATTCACTCACTCATGAATCCTTGCACTGAGATATGGTACCCCGAACATTTCGGTGAAAACCCTTGATCTCTTTCTCTGACTGACCTTTCCATTGTTTTTCTCCAACATTCCCTAAATCCTATTCGTTCTGGCAGCAGACATTTGTTTGAAGCTTTTGTTGGTCCACCTAGCACTGACTTTGAGCGTTTCCATGTAGAATACACACACAAAATTTGATGTCCTTATAAGGAGCCAGAATTACACTGTTTACTAGTGACAAGGTATTGGCTTAATCCTACACCTTCTAGAATATTCCCTTACTTGGTAGAGAGCATATACAATTCCCATGGGGATTATTTACATTTAATAAACATATATGTACAGGTTACAATTCTTACTGGGTAAGAATTGTAACCTGTACATACATTTACCTATGTAAAAATTTATGTAAAAATGCTTAGTCATTACGGAGCTACATAAATATTTTTACCTTATCAAGTCCCACAGCCTTATTAACATCTAGTTTACTCAACTCCCCATACACCTCTTGCTCACCTACAGTTAGTCTCTTCTCCCCATTATCAACTGCTCTAATCCCTCCATGAGGTCACATTCACAAGATTGAAAGATCTTTATGAACTGCTCATTAAGTATCTCCACCCCACATTCTGCATCAGCTGTCTTTATACCATTTTCTACAATCAATCATCCTTCCATAATTATTCTTTCTTTTGCTGGGTACATATCGAAAGAACTCCTTAGGATTCTTTTTGGCTTCATTAGCCAACTACTGTTCATAGCTCTCTTTAGCTACCCTCACCAACCAAGTCACCCTCCTTTCCTGGTCTTTGTAGACCTCATGAAATTGGTTATTTCCACTTCTCTTATGCTGCTTCCATAATGCCCTTTTTCTCTGTATCACATGCTTAATCTCTTTATTCATCCATTCTCACACCCACCTTATTTAATCTTCTCACCCTTGGAATACATTTAGACACTGCATCTATTAAACAGTTTTTGAAAATCCCCCCAAGCTACATTGATCTCTTTTCCAGCTAACTGGAAAAGAGATCATTTCCAGTTAGCTGGAAATGATCTCTTTCCCAAGCTGTCTCCTGAGCTCTTCATAATCACCCTCCTTGTAGTTCCACATATATCCTTTTTTCACAGAGGCCCTTGCACTGCTGGCAACCACCCAGGTAATCACCTCATGGACACTCTCACCAATTGGTGGATAATTTGACACTTCATTTACAATTACATCCTCTGATGAGATGACCAAATCCAAGACCCTCGATCCTCGTGTGCCCTCTGTTACGTACTGTCTGAGGTAGTTATCCCTCAGAAAATCAAGAAACTCATTTTCTTTACTTCCTTTTGCTATCTCATCATTCCAGTCTAAATTGCCATAATTAAAATCACCCATAATGATCACCCTTTTCTTATTTACTTGGCTAATTTGATTGTACATTTCATTATCACCACCATCCACATTACCTGGTCTATAACAATATCCCACCAAGTATTTGATTCCATTCACCTCTATCTCACACCATACTGCCTCAAAACCACTGGCACTATTTCCCTCTTGCATCTCCACTTTATATGGACATAACTCTTTCTCAATCATCAATAGCACTCCCCCTCCCTTTTTACCCCCTCTGTCCTCACGAAACACATCATACCCTTCCATCTCTATTCCTATCAGGATGTCATACTCTTCCAACCATGTCTCACTTATTCCGACAATCTTTGGGTGAACAGACGCAATTAGTGCAACCATTTCATCTGCCTTGTTTCTTATACTTCTAGCATTTGTATACAAACACAACAGCCCATTTCTGTATCCACAGCTAGTTCCACTGATACTACCACTCACTCGATGTGATCTCTCCATGCTTGACTGGGGCAATTCCCTTTCTGCTTCTTCATTTTAGAACACTTCAATTCCAACCATTTCCTCTTGATCCCTGGTCATCCCATTCCTTTCCTGCCTACACATGCTCACCTCCTCTTAGAGCATCCACCTTTCTCATGCTGTGTACCCCTGTCCACCCTGAGCCTCCCCATTTCCCTGCTCCTCTTGCACACCCATTCTCTCATTTTCTATACTCATACCACTCACTTTCCCATTCATAACCACCTCTTCAATCTCTCTGTCTTACTCTCTCGCTCTTCCATATCACTTCCCACTCGAGCTGATTCATTCTCTCTATTCACTTCTCTACCTTCCAGCAGCAGTCTCTCCAATCAACTCACACCATAACCACTCAAATGCAGTCCATCGCTCCCATACAGCTCACTTTGTCCATCAAACTCATTCCACACATTAACAAACTGTACTCCAGTCTCCTCACACATTTCAGCCAGCATATCATTCATAATCCTTGCTCTCTGCCTCATTTCACCACATTCATACCTAGGCAACATGCTAACTACCCTTCCTTCACACAATTCTCTTTTATCCTTCTAAGCAGCCTCCTGATATCCATTCTGACACACTCTTTGTCCTCTCTCAAATCATTCGTACCTATTAATACTATTAACTCTTTTGCTCGCTCTTGCCTCATATCCAATGCCTCAATCACTGTACTCATTTTAGCGCCTGGAAAACATACCTTGTGCATTCTATCCTCCGCACACCTTAATAATGGAGTCACCATACAACACCACTCGCTCATCTTTCGTTAACTCTTTCATTCCATCATTATTTATTTTAATAGTTTTTACCTGAATTTTCTTAATTTCATTTCTTGCCTCATCCAATCCAATTCCACTTCTGAATCTTGCAACACATTCTCTCTATCATTCAATCTCTCTAACTCTCAACCACCTTTTCTCACTTTCACTCTCATTCATCCTTCTTTGTTTCCGTACTTTCGGTTTAATATGCATCCAACTTTCGCTGTCATTCTTCCCATTTGCGCACTCATTCATCTCTCTTTGTTTCTGTTCTTTCAGTCCAACATGTGTCGAACTTTTGCTATCATTCATTCTTTTTTCGCTATCATCCATTCTTTTGATTTTTTTCACTTTCGATTTCTGCGTCACTCCATTTCTAGTTTCATTCGTTCTCTCAATTTCATTTCCTTCCGCCACCCTCACCTCACTTTCATCCCTTTTAACATCCGTTACTGTTTTCAAATCGCTCTTTTTCTTTTTTACTGATTTTTTAACATTTTTTCGCCTCTCTTTCTCACCATCCTTCTCTTTCAAACATGCACCCATTCCCCCCTGCTACAATCTCGCTACTAACACTTTCTGTCATCAATTTCATATTTGCATTCATCAATTCCTCGTTCAGGTCACACTTTGCATGCACACACCCTTCTTTCATCCTCACCAAATATCCACAAATCATTTATGTAATCGAAAGAATACATATAACAGACCTCACACTTAACGAAATGACTGAAATCTAAATTAAAGTCATGGAATGACAATGCCGCTGCCATTTTTTGCAGGTTACTAAGTCTAATAATAATGATTTCGTAATTAAGTTTTGGCAAAAAAAATCCCCCACGCCAATAAAAAACCGGTAGCGCACAACGTTTACAGCCTCTTACTCAAAAAATTACGCATATATATTTAATTATTCCTAGAAAACTTATCCCAATCAGGAGCTCTTCTTATACATGTCACGGTGCTTTTCTCAGTAGAATTTCTGTTATAATATTAATATCTTTTAAGATTTATAATATCTTTATTTAGCTTGCAAAAAATATTTGCGTGCACCTTACCATTGTTGAAAATAATGCAAAAATCCTACAGTGACCTCTTAATTGCCCTAAATTTTGTTGATGATGTTGTGACTCAATTAAATACCGTTCATGAAACACCAGATTCTTCATTTAAAGATATTTACGATGAAGCATGTATAAAAGCCAGTATTTTTAATATTGACATTAAAAAGCCAAGGACTTAATCATAAATTAAAACAAACATTAAGGTCCAATGCTCTAGCTGATTCTGTAGAAAAGTATATCAGGAGAACTATTTCATTCCATTTATTGACTCAACTTCATGAACGTTTCACTCGGCACTCCAAACATTTTGAAATTTTTTTTTTTTTTTTTTTCTATTCTACCAAATTTAAAAGATGCTCCAACAGCAAGTGCCAGGGAAGATTTTCGTCAATTGTGTGAATTTTATGCCGGTGATTTGCCTTATACAAATCCAGCAATTTTGAACCCACGAATTCAAGTTGTGGTTTAAGAAATTTGAAAAACTGTTTGCAATAGCTCCATGCAAAAATGCCATTGATGCAGTTTCAAAGTGTGACAAAATGATATATCCTAACATCTATAACTTATTAAAAATATTTGCGAAGCTTCCGGTAACAACATGTGTCAGTGAAAGATTATTTTTTAACTTGTGCCTTTTAAAAACTTATTTAAGATCTACCATGACACAATCACGATTGAACGGACTGGCTTTGCTATATATATACACGCAGAGAGAGAGATTAATGTAACCGCGACCGAAATAATTCAAGAGCTTTCTAAAAAGAAAACTGGATTTTATTCTTTAAATACATTTTTATAATTACCTAATGAATTTTATTGAATGAATGAAATTTAATGAATTTTAGTTTGGATAAAAATATTTTTAATGCAAATTCATTGTATTAAAAATATTTTTAGCCATTCAACTCCCCCCCCCCCCCCAAGATTAAATCCTGGGTGTGCCAATGCAGAGTCTGTTGGTAGCGTTTTGTCTGTTAATTCAAGGAGAGGTACGAAAGATTGTGTGGATAGTTTGGGTCTCCCTAGATGAGTTGTCAGACTCCACGGAGGTGGCTTTGCAACAATAATAATAATATGTAGAAACTTGACAGTTGTTAAAGGAGTTCTATAAGATTGACACAAAAGAAAATTTTCAATACATGATGGAAGTTGTATAAGAGTGTGGTCAGTAAGCATGTGCATACTAAATTTTTTACTTATAGAGTGGTGAGCGAGAGGAATGGATTGCCCGAATTAGTTGTGAGTATCCTGACAGTGAATGGGTTTAAGTGAATAGGTATTGGGTCTATAAACTCCCCCCACACAATGAGCCTTCTGACTCCACAGAGATATTCATATAATAATAATAATAATGTTTTCTTGGTTATGTAAAAACTGTGTTCAGTTTTGGTTAAAAATAAGACAGTAAAAAAATCTTCTATGCAGATATCATAGTTTTTATGGTATGAAGTTTGGATTGTGTATTTTTGGAATGGCAGTCCAAATACTTTGTTTTGGGATTGCAGATTAAAGTACTTGCCTCCTAATTTACAATTTTGAAATGATGCTATTTTTGAATGAGAACTAGAAAAGTGAACAGAAATCAAAATGGAAAGTATCAAAGTTTCCTGAAATTTTTCACTCTATGAGGGTTATCTCAAAAGTTCTTGACCTAACAATGAAAAAACGAATTTATAATTTCAAAATTATTTTTCTTTTTCAACATCATCTCCCTTAAAACTAATAAATTTATTCCAGTGAGGCTCCAGCACCATTCCTGTAGTGGGAAGGGAATATCTGCCGTATTCCCCAAATCTGGGGAATAGGGTGGATGTTCCAACAATTCATAGTGCAGATCCCTTAATTTTCCTATTGCCAAAACACCTTTGTGGGCAGGTGCATCGTCCTGATGAAAGATGATTTTTTCCTTCTGCAAACAGAGTGTGTTCTCACGATTTGCATCTAGTCTGGTTAAAAAATTGGAATAATATTCCCTGGTTATTGTGTTACCCTTTTCAAGATAATAAACACAAAATACCAATATCATGACCTTTTCTGCTGATGGAAAACTGATTTTGTATTCTTTGGTGCTGAACAACTGGCTTCTGTCCACTGTTTAGATTCTGGTGTGTAACGGTGAATCCAAGTCTCATCCATAGTAATAATCGACACACAAAATCAGTTTTATTCTTGTTAAAATGCTTCAAGCACTGTTCAGAGATTTTCATGTGAGTGCATTTTTTGATCTGCTCTGAGCAAGCATGGCACCATCTTGTGCAAAGCTTTTTCATTTGCAATTCTTCATACAAAATATATCCTACATGTTCTTTTGAAATGCCTATAGTCTCAGCAATGCACTTTGACTTGCAGGTCATCTGATACCATATCATGCACTTGATCAATGATTTCTGGTGGTGTTACACTTTTTGGACGTCCTTCACATGGATCATCTTCAAGGCTGGTATGGCCACATTTCAACTTGGCATCTCATTTCTTAATTGTCAAACATGAAGGAGAAGAGTGTCCATACTTCAAGGCTGGTACGGCCACGTTTAAAACTCGGCAGCTCATTTCTTAATTGTCAAACACGAAGGAGAAGAGTGTCCATAAATCTCTATGAACTTTAAATGGATTTCTTTTGGTGTTAAACCTTCTTCTATAAAGAATTTTATAACCGCACGATATTCAATTTTATCCATTTCAAGCGATGCAGAAAACACTTTTGCTTCAGACAGCTGTATAAAACAAACTACTTGATAGAATGACTTGCAATATCACATGGATGCTTATGACAGATATACCAACTTAGAAAAAGAAAATCGTGCCGATAGTGTTGCTATCTATGGTTGAGGCCTAGAACTTTTCAGACCACTATTGTAGAAAGCACCAAGACTGCAGCTTAATTACAGGCCAGTTTGTGTATTCAGATTTGTAAATAGTGTTAGAGAGAGGTAAGAATGAGATACAGGAATCCACTGATTTGAACAGGATTCATTATGAGGACATGCGTGGATATGGTTAGGGAGTTGTGCATTAGTCATTTACATACATTATTATTATTACTTGCAATTTATAATTATAATTTGCATACACTATTATTATTTTTGACCTCCATGATATCATACCTCATCGACCACCTTAGACAACATTCTGTCATACCACTCCTTATCTGCTGTCTGTCACCCTCTCAGCAATGCATTCTATGCTCCTAATGCTCTGTGCAATCAGAGTCAACTTAATTCTTACCTCTTACTATTTCCTGTTTCATCTTTGAAGGTGTCTTTGTTCTAGCATATGAGAAATCTCCTCATTGTCAATCCAGTAAATACCTCTCAACAGCTTAAATGTTTCAATCATATAACTTTTTTGTCCTTTCCATCAGACTGCTGATTACATGTCCTCAGGTTTCATTTGGATTTCTTTGCTGAGATCACTGTTAGTTCATGTTTTTTCAGTGCTGCACCATTCCTCTGGGTTGACTTCACAACCTCTGCAATACATCCTCTGAACTTAAATTTTTTCTATGTATCAACACCTAAGATCCATCATAAGATCCTTTGCTTCCTCCATGTTTTCCAGTATAGTGCCTCCAAGAGCATATGCCAGGGGTGGGCAAGTTCTTCGGTAATAAGAACCACATATAATACTTTTCATACATTTTTGAATGTTCAAGAGCTGCAGAAAATATTATTTTGTGCCAAATCACTTTGCTTTCAGAGGGAAAATAGGCTATTTTGTTGAGTGACTAAATTATATTTCAAATGTTTTATCTTGTTTTTTTGCAGCTCTGATTCAGGAGGAAATTCAGATGCAAACTTTTCATGATTACATTCATGGTGGTGCTTTAAATTACTGGCTTTAAATTGGTTGATGGTTGTATGAGATAAGACACAGAGCCTTTTCACCCTTAACAGTAAAAGCAAAATCATCCTCCCATTGTTGGTTAAACACTCTCTTTTCTTGTTTGTATTTCTGTTTTATACTCTTTTGTTGCTCAGTCATTTTAAACATGGGTTTTATAACTTTCACTAAAAATCAGTCTTAACAATTTATTAACCAGAAAAGTACTTATCTACACTACACTAGTTATGTTCCTCTACCACCACAAGCGCATGACTTGTATATACTGCATGAAGATTGATGACACAGAGTCCAGGCAATGGAGGTGGCGGTTAATGCAGCGATCGTAGTAGTCACTTTTGGAACTAATTTGGTGGGAGCGACACAGGCCATCAAATGTTGAAACACTTTTTACCAACCTAATATGATAATAAAATCCACATTAAGAACCCTTTTGACCAGTACCATTTAAAAGCTAAAAATTTAAAGTTTCAAAATATCTGTTTTTTTTTTTTTATTTAAGTCCACATGGTTAGCCTAGGGGCTATGTGCTTCGCATATGCCTGGGGAAGGAGTGTCCTAGGTTCGATTCCCGTCGACGATATGAGGAGCTTAAGGATCTTTCTCAGTCATAGCCAAGTTAGCCAGTCTTGGTCGTGGACAGCAGGGTTTTCCCCCCAGTTTATGTGGGGTTTTTCATCCTGCAAGCAGACAAACCGGCCCTGTGAATACACAGGCTACAGCCAAAAATACATAATTCCTCATTAGGAGGGCTCAACCAGTCCTAAGAGGCAGTTGAGGAATTGGAGGGGGGGGAATCCCACACGAATAAATAAATAAACTTATCTCTAAAGTATTTACAAAATAAAATATTCTAATATTGGTACATACTATACTACTATAGATTATTAATATAAAATTTAGGAAAAATGGCAATGAAACCCAATATTGTCTTGGGAGCTGCACAGAGTTGCTTTGGAAGCCACATGCGGCTCAGAGTTGCAGTTTGTCCACCATTGGCATATGCAGTCTCCTATCAGTTGATTCCAAATTTCAAGACCTTGCATTTAGCTTAAGCTGATATCTCAATTCCTTTATTAACCTTTATAGCTTATACAAATCCTCCTAAAGAGCTATAACATAAGCACTATTACTAATAAGCTTCCTGAGCTTTTCATCATCTGCAAATAAGTAAATCTCTCCTTATAATCATATAATGATATCATTGACATAAAGATTGAATAATGAGCCAAGTACTGAGCTCTGTGGGATTTTCCTATTTCCTGATATTCCCTATTCCTCCATACACAACTATGATATCCATCTGCCAGCCTGGTTGTTCGAGTGGTTAGCATATCTGCTCTCCAACCAACAGGTTGTGGGTTCGAATCCCGCTGTGGACATGGATGTTTGTGATTGTCTTTAGGTGGAAGATGAATTTCATTGCCTAGTTTGAGGCCACCTCCCTGCTTTCTGGAGTCCTGAAGTGGCTGAAAAAGTTCCATGTTTGATCTCTAGAGCAGGGTTTCTGGATAATGTAAAAAAAAAATATATATATATATCAAATTGACAAAAATAGGAAAAAAAGGTACAAATGTACTATAGGTTTAGTAATAACCTATCATGGGTGGTAACCACATAAAAGAAAAGAAAAAAAAGCCAATTTCCAATGCAGTCCACTAGACTGATATCTCAACTCATACATTTCAACTTAAATATCAACATGTTATATGCCACCCTATCAAATGCCTTTCCAAAATCCAGAAGAATGACAGTATACTTTTTCGCTCATCCACTGCTCTTATATTTTACTATAAAAAAGTAGCAAGGTTACAGAAACAAGAGTACCTTCCTCTTAACAAATCTGTGCTTACCTTCATAAATAATATATTCCTCAAGTGCCAAATTTTGCTTATGAATTCTTACCAATTATTCCAAAATATTAACAACCACATGTGAAATACAAAACTAGTCTGTAATGTGATACTTACATTCTGCCACTACGTTTATGCAGTGACCACTATCTTCCCCTCCTTCGACTTCTTAGCAGCATGCTCCATTTCAAGATTTTCACTTAGCAACCAGGTCAAGACATAAGTTGCTTGGAACAATTCCTAAAAACGTGGTGAAAATATCTTGTCCCACTGCCTTGGTGATATCTAGTGTGCTCAGTATTCATCTTTATTCACTTCTAATCCTTAAATCTGTTCTGTCCATCTAGGGAAAAAAAAAACCACGTTTACCTTGATGAAACATACTAATAAAGGGATAATTAGACAGCTGTACTATGTCATCTGCATTGTCACCTAACAGTTGTCTCCTTCAGAGATGAAACATACTAATAAAGGGATAATTAGACAGCTCTACAACACCATCTGCATTGTCATCTAACAGTTGTTTCCTTCAGGAGGGTTATTGTTTGCAGGGACAAATCTTTTCTCATCCTACTGGCCACATATAGAACTCCTTGGGATTTTCTTTGGAAGTCTCTTCTTGTATTATAATTGTTGTGTACTTACTGCACTAGTCACCTTTCTCTAGCCTTTGTATTCTTCAGGCAACTGTTCTCCACCTCTCTCCCACTCCACCATAACATTTGTTTCATCTGCAAGTCCTCACCCATCCAAGTCTATGTGGGACACCTGTTTGTTGTGGACGGGACTCGCGGCTATGGTTCTAGTCCTTTTTGTTGTTTATTTTTGTACTCTGCTTTTGTTTCTATGCTCTTCTTCCTCTGAGTTTTTATTTACTATTGCATCTCCCTGAAAACTGTCGCTGGGATCCAGTGCCTCACTACTGTGTTTGCTATGTGGTGCAGTCCATAGACACCCAAAAAAGGAAGATCCTAGTAGTCTTACATTACTTTGACCTCTGTTTTTTGGCAAGAGGGGTGGTCATGGATGACTCGACCAGGATCAATGGGTTAGTGGGCTTGCCTGCAAGGGTCACCTTTGTTTGCACACAATGTTGCAGTAGAACTTTTTTCTCGTGGTCTTTTCATGGAACTTTCTCATGGAACTTTTTTCTCCTGGATGCTATTCTTACTAAATTTATCTACCTTTATTCTTACTAAACCACCAATTTCTGTGAAAGAAAAATATCTGCACTGCCAGTTTGGCTGTGTATTCCAAACCTTTTACGTTGCTTTAAATGTCTCTGAAATATGGCTATTTTCAAACTGCCTGCCATGGCTTTGCGATCTCTGCCCAATGTGGCAGTAAAGATCATAGAACAAAGACTGTAAGAGGAAAACCAGAATGCCCTAATTATGAGGGAGATCACCCAGCACATACTCCCAAGCAAGCCAGAGATGGAAGGATGAAAAGGAGATCCAAAAAATAAAAACCAAGCAGAGCATTCCCGTAGCAGGTGAGGAAGCAGTATATTACAAAAATTTGAATATCCAGTTGTAAATACTCGTATGCTGAAAAAGAAAATGTAAAGAAAGTGCTAGTATGGTAGCTTACACATCTTTCAATCCAACTTGCTGTGGGATTTCATTTTACTTGCTATCTCTCTCTCTAGAGCTCATAAAACAGAAAAATTGATATGCGTTTACCCCTGAAAACATGCCAAGAATGGTCCCACTACATGAGAATCCACTAACGAAACAAAATAATGGAACATGCATGACAGAATAAAAGACATTTCCTCCAGACTCTTTAATAGATGTACTTGGATACTTCCTTTCCCCTGCAAGAGTATAAAATAATACATATACTAAGTGCACTAGAGGGAGTTCACTTTGATTATGTCTTGGATAGTTTTTCTAATGAAGAAGAAATGATGAACACTGGCTTCACAATTCAGCAGAATCCTGACTCCAATATTGGTATTTAAGGCAAATGTCAAATTATCATATGATATTAGTAGAGAATGTAAACTTTCATGTAGTACTGTCATCTGAGGTTGAAAAATTTTGTGTAAGCTCACCAGGCAAGGAAATATCTTGGTCTTAGGCAGAATGCCATGGTTGCTTAATATATTACAGTCGTGTGTTCACTTTTGGGCATGTTCAATTTATAAGCTTGTGTTAATGCTGCTTCTTAACACCCTGCATAACTACGAATGTTGAAGCAAATATGGTAACTTTTAGGAGAAAGATTTATTTCATTACCCAACATATTGGTTGCCCTAAAGAAGTTTTTTTTTTTTTTTTTTTTTTTTTTTTGTAAAGGATTTCCAGATTATGTAAAAATATAGAAATATTTATTTAAAAAATTACATAAATAAATATTTTTGGTGCAAGTGTACTATTAGGTATAACATTAAAAATAATAAACCAACTTATATATATTTGTTTGTTTTCAATCTATGTGAAATAAAGAAAAAAAAACATACATTTTATCCATAATGTATGTAAACTTATTTATTTATGATCATGATCATTGTCACAAATTTTCAGTTCTAACCCTTATAGCATGTGTTTAATCACTTATGAGAGAAAAAAAAGTCAAACAGTTCCTTGTCTGCCATTATAAATAAATGTTGAAGGTAAAAATATTCAAAATAATCATAAAATCTCTCAATGAAATGAAACTGTTATAAATAAAACTTAGGTCTATACACATTAACCACAGTAGGTTTTCTGAAGATTGATTTCAAACCATTGTGGACAGACAGGACCAGTGATGTCATATAACATGGCAGCAAATGAGTGATCAATTGCAAAACATTTTAGGTTATATTTTTAGAATCAGTGTACAGAAAGTAATTCTTTTGAGAAAATATTATTAAACAAAACAGTAGTAAATCTTTCTCAACTTACCATTTCATGCTGTAGCTCCAATGTCTCTCAAGCTCTTCATTATTACCAGTCTTATGGTTTCACATGTATCCTTTACTCACTGAAGTGCTTGTATGGCTGCCACCATCAGATAAGCATGCAACTTATGGTCATCATAACTTACATAGGGGAAACAGAATGCACATAAAAGATGAACACAAACGATGCATTAAATACCTCCATTATGGAAAAACAGGCCTATCAGACCATGCACTTCAAACATACCATAAAATTGACTGGAACGGCCAAGTCCCTACGGCGCACCAAAACCTGGGTTTGAGAGAAAATTCAAAGAAGCCTGGGAAATGCTAAAACGCAATCAAACCTGAACAAAAATGATGGACTAATCATTCCAAGAATGCGGTGGGCCCATCTGCAACCCTTAAAGCAACCTGAACAAGCCCAGAAGAAAATCTCAATATTATTATTATTATTATTATTATTATTCAGGCCTCCATGGAGTCAAAAGACTCATCGTGGGAGGTCCTTCCTAAGAACATAAAGTCTGTCAAGACTCATCGAGGGGAGGTTCCCCCCTAATAAACACAAAGTCTATCATAACACTCCTTAAACTCATTGACCGTTCTTGCCCTCACCACTCTATCAGGCAATGCATTCCATGGCTCAACCACCCTCCATGCAAAGAAACCACTCCTCACCCTCTTGCTCACAGTTTCCTTTCATAACTTCCAGGGATGGCCTCTTGTCATCACTCCTTCACGCTGTTCAACAAAGTGAAAGAACTCCCCAGTGTCAACCCTGTAACCACCTCTCAACAGTTTAAAAGTCTCAATCATATCACCTCTCCTCCTTCTATCCACCAAACTCTGCAGTCCACATTCCCTCAGCCGATTCTCATAACTATCCTTATACAGTCCTGAGACCATCTTTGTCATCTGTCTTTGTATCTTTTCCACGGTTAATTTATCCCCTTCAAATCCTGGGGACCAAATCTGAGAACAATAATCCAAGTGTGGTCTGATCAGAGACTTATACAACTGAATGATAACTCTCTTATCTCTGCAGGTCAGTGTCCTTCTCAGATTTGGTCCCTCTGTGCAGCAATCCTCTGTGTTACCTTCACCACCTTTGCAATATGTCCCCTAAACTTCAGGTTTCTATCAATCATCAACCCCAGATCTCTTGTCTCCCCAACTTCCTCTAGTATAACTCCTCCCATAGAGTATGCAGCATCCCATCGATGTTTCCCAAACCTCAAGACCTTACATTTTGCTGCATTAAACTGACACCCTCATTCATTTGCCCATCTATCTAGCTTATTCAAATCCTCTTGCAGGGCTACCACATCTGCACTATTACTAATAATCCTTCCCAGCTTCGCATCATCCGCAAACAACTGAATATCCCCTTGCAATCCACTGGCAATGTCATTGATATAAAGGTTAAATAATATAGGTCCTAGTACTGAGCCCTGTGGGACCCCACTTGTAACCTTCTGTCTCCTTGAAACTGCTCCACCATACACAACTCTCTGATACCTATTAGACAGCCAATCCTGAATCCAGTTGACCAATTTGACATCCAGACCCATGTGTCGCAACTTAAATATCAGCTTATCATGTGGCACCCTGTCAAATGCCTTAGCTAAGTCTAAGAAAATTACAGTATATGCCTTTCCCTCATCTAATGTTCTTGTAACTTTATTATAAAAGGCTAGCATATTGCTAAAACAAGAGCGCCCTTTCACAAATCCATGTTGACTCTCACAGATAACCCTCATCTGCCCAGTGCCGTCCTTCCCAGCTTCGCATCATCCGCAAACAACTGAATATCCCCTTGCAATCCACTGGCAATGTCATTGATATAAAGGTTAAATAATATAGGTCCTAGTACTGAGCCCTGTGGGACCCCACTTGTAACCTTCTGTCTCCTTGAAACTGCTCCACCATACACAACTCTCTGATACCTATCAGACAGCCAATCCTGAATCCAGTTGACCAATCTGACATCCAGACCCATGTGTCGCAACTTAAATATCAGCTTATCATGTGGCACCCTGTCAAATGCCTTAGCTAAGTCTAAGAAAATTACAGTATATGCCTTTCCCTCATCTAATGTTCTTGTAACTTTATTATAAAAGGCTAGCATATTGCTAAAACAAGAGTGCCCTTTCACAAATCCATGTTGACTCTCACAGATAACCCTCATCTGCCCAGTGCCGAATACGGTCCCTTGCTACTTTCTCCAAGATCTTAACAACTACTGATGACACACAGACTGGTCTCTAATTAGACACTTCCAGTCTGTTACCACCCTTATGCAATGGCACTATCTTACCTTCCTTCCATCCCCTGGGCACCTTTGCTGAAGCCAGACTTTCATTGAAAAGCCAGGTTAAAGGCACTGTCAGTTCCCTAGCACATTGTCTCAAAACTCGTGGTGAAATACCATCCAATTCCAAAGCTTTATTGACATCCAGAGGTCTCAGTATCTGAAACATACTCTCCTCCTGTACCTCTAAACCTTGAACCTGCCCTATCCCTCTAGCATTAAAACTGACTCCTCCAGAATGAAATACTCCAATAAAGTGGTCATTGAACAATTCCACTATGTCCTCTGCATCAGTCACTCTATTCCCATTTTTATCCCACAATATCATTCTTCCACAGTCATTTCTCCTCCTACTGGCCACATAGCTAAAAAATTCCCTAGGATTTTCTTTGGATCTTAGGGCCAATCTCCTCTCATATTCCAGTTTCGCTTTCCTTACCACACTAGTCATTCTTCTGGCCTGTGTCTTATATTCTTCACGCATCCTCTCTTCACCTGTCTCCTTATATCTCTTCCATAGCCTCTTTTTTACATGCAATTCCTATTTAATATTGTTTGTCATCCACTTTACTCCAAATTGTACCCTCTTCTTCACTCGTGGTATGCAACTTATCATTGCTGCTAACAAATATTCTTTCACAATTTCCCATGCACAAACGATATCCCAGCCTTCCAAATACTCCCTCCATGAAACTTCTCGAAGTTGACATCTAAGACTATTATAATCACCTGCATTATAATTCCACATAAGTTCCTGTTTCTTTGATACTCCTGCATGTCTATTCATTTTCCAAGTCAAAACCATATGGTCCCTCTCTCCAACTGGTGGGAGAGATGTCCTCTCAGTTATTATCAACTCTTCTGATGCTATAACCAAATCCAAAACTCTTGAACCTCTTGTTCCCTCTATTACATGTTGCCTAAGACATTTGTCCCTCAAGAATTCTAGAAATTCCATTCCACTATTGCTACATGCATCTTCCTCTCTCCGATTTATACTACTGTAGTTAAAATCTCTCATAACAATCATTCTTCTTGCACTTGCCAAACTTAGCTGTCTAAACATCTCCTGGTCCCCATCCTCTGTGCTCCTGGGTCTGTAGCAACACCCCACTAAATATCCTACCTCTACCTCACACCATGTGCTCTCAAAATCATTTGCCTCATTTCCTTCCAAAGCTTCCACTCTTAGAGAACGTAGGTCATTGCTTATCATAAGCAGCACCCCACCACCACGCTTTCCCCTCCTATCCTGACGAAAAATGCTATACCCAGCGACTTCTATTCCTTTTATTATATCCCCTTCTGTCAACCATGTCTCAGTGATCCCAATAATTTTTGGCCAGGCTGATGCTATCTGTGCCACCAATTCCTCTCCCTTATTCTGGATACTCCTGGCATTAGTATAAAGTATATAAATGCCATTTTTTCTATACCCAGCATTATCCCTTCTAGACTCCACTGGGCTCAGTGTTACCTGACATCGTCTCCCTTCTCCCAAGTATCCATTCCCACAAGAGGCCACCCCTGCTATCATCCTCCCTGGGACACACTGACTCATTCAGAACAGCAATCTCTCCAGATGCCTACGTCCTTCCTCATTCAAATGTAAACGGTCTCTCGTATACAATTCCTCTCTTTCCTCAAACACACTCCAAGCATCCACATATACCACTCCTCTCTTGTCACACATTCTTGCTATTATGCCATTCAATATCTTCTGCTCAGCTCATCATTATCATACCTAGGCAACACACACACACACTATTTTTCCTCTCTCTGTCTTCTTCAGTACAGTCTCAACCAAAAACCTCATATCTCTCGCTGGCCGACTTACATTACCACTCAAGTCATTCGTTCCTACCATCACAATCATCTCATCCACCCTTTCACCTCTCTTAATTGCCATAGCCACCCTTTCTGTTGTTCCTCCTGGCAAACACTCCTCACGCATCCTATCTTGAACACCACAGATCAAACACCACGGATCATTGGGTCGCCATACATTATACCTCTTACCATTCCCTCTCTCCTATTGTTTTCATTCTCTCCTCTTCTTTCATTTCCATAGGTCTCTCTCATTCCCTCTCCTCTACTGCTATTCTCTCTTCTAGCATTCCCATACCTCTCTCTCCTACTGTTTCCATTCTCTCCTCTTCTAGCACTTCCATACATCTCTCTCATTCCCTCTCTCATACTGTTTTCATTTTCTCCACTTCTAGCACTTCCATATCCCTCTCTCATTCCGTCTCTCCTACTGTTTCCATCCTCTCGTCTGCTAGCATTCCCATACCTCTCTCTCATTCCCTCTCTTCTACTATTTCCATTCTTTTCTCTTCTAGCACCCCCATACCTCTCACTCATACTCCCTAAATTCTCTCTCTCTCCTACTCTGATTCTCCTTGCATTTATCTCTTCCATTCTCCTAATCTTATCTTTCATACTTCTGCTCTCATTCACAAGACATTCCACCTCCTCTTTCAACTCATTTATCTTCCTCTGCAGATCAATCACTCTTAATCTAAATTCACTCTCCCAAACAAAACCATCTCCTAAACTTTCACAGTCACTCACACCTTCCACACTATCAACTATTATTTTCTCATTCATATATATCTTTTTTTCATTCTCTCCTATCACACTACTTGTCTTCCTACATTCATTCCCCGTTCCTGGAGCAACAAAGTCGGATATCGATATTTCTAATGCACTTATTGAGAGGACTTTAGAAATGTTTAATTAATGTAGTTCTGTTTTTAATTTATTTTTATATTTATCATTTTTTTTTCTAATTCTATTTTATTTTATTTATTTATTTTTTTTTTAATATTATTAATTTAGTTTTTTTTCTCCACTAGAGGTCAGGCTAGATAAAAGGTTAATTATTATTATTATTATGTGACACCTCCAGGGGAGTCCAAAGACTTATTGAGGGAGAGTGTGCAACAGCATCGAATGATTAAATCCCTTCCAACTACTAACCACGCTCAAACTTGCTTAACTTTTTGCGTGAGCCATTAGTAGCAGAGGGCTCTACCAATCGACCAAAGCAGTTTAGATTCATTTTACCTTTGTAAAGTGCAGTGGCATGTAACTTGTATCTTATACATATGTATTTTCCTGATGATGACCTCAATACAGAGGTCGAAACATCGAATATTACTTTCCTAATATTAAATAAAGTAATTATTTTAACACGTATGTTGTGTCTCCATAAATTTCTAACTGTGAAAACCAACCATAGTGATTGCCCTTCTCTTGTTCACTAAATGTATTTTCCTATACATTTCTTTTCACCACTTCCCATTCCCTTATACTATAGTAGCATTCCACTAAATAATTCATTCTATCACCACATCACTCTGTACTGCTAGTATTTTTTCTTTGCATATCCACTTTGTGTGACTAATCTTCAACTGCAATCCCCTCTTCCTTTCATTTCCTCCTGTTCTCATGAAAAACGTTGTCAGGATATTCATCCAACTGTGTTTCACTTATCCCAACAATCACTGTTGATATTTCTGATATTCCTTGTGCTCATATATAAACAAAACAAAATCTAGTCCTTTTTACCATCATTCCCTACCGGGAGTGATGGTAAAAACAGATGGATATGGGATAGACGAATAGATATGGGATAGATGAACAAATGGATATGGGATAGACGAAATGGAGATGGTGAACAAACGAATATGGGATAGACAAAGGATAGACATTCCTTTGTATATCCCATATTCTTCTATGTCTTCACTCAGTCAAATACTTGTCATTCCATCCTTGCCTTCCAAACTGTGAAACCTTTCATTTAGCAATTATTTAGTGTAATGTAAATATTTGTATTTATATATGTTGTATTTATATTATTTGTATGTTTGCATTTAGTATAACTGGAGCTTGAAAAATTTTGGTGCTGGCTTACCAAAAGGTAAGTCAGGCAAATATCACTAATCGGGTGTCAGCCTATGTTCACCAATATCACTTTCATTCATGGACCTGGTCAATTTGAAAATGCTTTTCTGATGGGTTTCTTTTCGGATGGGAAAATGTATCTGATGGGTTTCAACCCATCAGATACATTTTATCTGATGGGCTTCAATATATCAGATACATTTTATTATCATCACACCCTCCATGGAGTCTGTAGGCTCATCTTGGGAGGTTCATTCAACTGACAACATATTTATTATATTGAACCTTAAAATTCTTAACAACATATTCTGGTAATGTGCTCCGTACCCACAATTCTACAGTAAAAAAATATACTCTCCACACCTTTTTTGACCACACTATTACAGGGATGGCCTCTGGTTCTTTCCTTCTCACCTTCTGCTGTTTTGATAATTTCCACAATATCAATCTGATAAAATCCTCTCGCTAATTTAAATATTTCTATCATATAATCTCTTTTCCTCCTATCCACTAAACTGTGTAATTTCCATTCTTTTAGCTTCTCTCTGATAGGCTAACATTCCAAAATCCTGATACTTAGTCACTTGTCTCTGGACCTTTTCCAATGTTTCCACATCAGTGTTTCCACACATATGAAAACTAGATGACCAAATCTGAACACAATAGTCCAAGTATGGGCTGACTTATCAGTGACACATTACTAACTTATTAATAAATAAATATTATTTATTAATTAGTGATACATGGTCATTTTCACGTTTTCAGTTCTACAACGTATGGCAACATGTCTTGAATGACTTCTATGAAAAGTTAAACTACTTTTTCTCTGCCATTATAAACAAAGGTTCAGAGTGGATGGACAGGATCAGCAACTGGAAACGCATTTAGATTAATTTTTTTTAGATTTCAATATAAAGAAATATGTTTTTTTTTTGGGGGGGGGGAATATATATCTATATATAAATCTGCAATACTAAACTGTGTAATTTAGTATTGCAGTTTTCTCTTCCTTTCGAGTTTGTTCAAATTTTGCATATTCCATCATGGGGCACAAAAATAAGCCAGTTACCACTGTCAGTAATTAAGTCATTTCAGTTTTACATTATCATTAAAAATGAATAAATAAAACATTATTACTATGAAGCAAAAAGTGGTTACTTTATGCTATGCCTGAGCAGAGCGATCTTTAAATATCTTTAGGATGCCTGTATATCCTGTTCTTTTTGATTGTATTCCATTATGACAAAAATTAGTCCTAATCAACAAAACATAATCATTAGTTTGTATTGAGTGACATGCCTGAAAAGGAGCAATAAGTGAGGCAAAAATACAAAATTTTTTAACATAACACATGCTATAGAATAAGTATTACATAAGTAAAATAGGCAGTTAAACTAGTCTTCTAATTTTTTTTTTACTCATCTACTAAAACTTCTCCTCATCACAGATGAGCAGAGAGTGTCTTTTTCAAGTCTTGAGTATAACATATGATTTTTAAAAATACAACTAAGAAAAAAATACATTGTGCTCTTAGTTTGAAATCTTTTGGATGTAATATTATACCCTTAGAAAATTATTTTGATTAAAAATAAATATAATTATTGACTCTTATTTTTTTTTAGATTCCTGAGTGTCAAAAAATGGCTCCTAAGAAAGCGGCAGCAAATTGAACTTGCAAGAAAGAGAGGTTGGAAAGGATACTGGGTTTGTTTGAAAGGCACTACACTACTTTTCTATCCATGTGATAATAGAGATGGTAGAGCTATTGATAGTACACCCAAGCATCTTATTATTGTAGATGGTGCTATCATGCAACCTATTCCTGAACATCCTAAACGTGATTATATTTTCTGTCTTAGTACTGCTTTTGGCGATGCCTATCTCTTTCAGGTATGATATTATTCATTATACCTTGGTTTACTTAATTATTCTTTCAAATTTATATAACTATTGTCATTTTTTTGGCAGTTCACTATCAAATTAAAAAGAAATGATAATTATGTAGGAAACTTTGATTTCAATCAAAGAGTAAAAATGAGTAGAAATGATATAAAAAAAGAGAAAAAAAGAGTAGAAATGATATAAAATGAAAATGGTATTTTCATTTTATATCATTTCTACAATAAACATTGAACTGAACGTGAAGACTCAAAGCACCTCGAACCAAATTTGAATTCTAGGTTACAGTCAGTTTATTTTCTTTTCCCCTTCCATTTCTTTCATTGTACTATATGACTGAAGTTTTTCTTACACTGAACATCATAAAGAGAGACCCAGCATGTCTTCCTATCCCACAGAAACAGCTTTTTCGCTAAGAAATCAACAGTAACAGCTTGAAAGCTGTTTCTGTCTATTTCTTAGCACCTGCTAAACAAAGTATCAGACATTTTGTAAATAACATGCTGTAGGCATACAAAGTAACAGGATGCAACATGTCATTAACGATCCACTTTCTGCATTCACATTTGAATTTTGTTCTGTTTGCATTTGACATTTCTTGTATAGAATACTTAGGCAAGTGAATCTCCAGTATGTTTGCAGAATATTGCTGTTTCTTAATTACTACACCGGTGTCCAAAACCTAAGGACAACACTATTTCTGAAGATTACAACTGCAAATTCAGATGAATCAGCTTGTGGCGGTTTGTATAACAGATGATTTCAAGTAAAAAGGGGTATGCACATTCAAATTTTTTGAATCGTGCACAAAGGGGTCTTCTGATAGCACACAACAGAATAAAAAGCAAAAGGCTGTGCTAATCCAATTGTGTTTGAAGGAAGCTCTTTTTGTGAAGGAATAAAGTTGCAAACTTGGATGTCTCTTGTAATGTCTCAAAGATATCATCTAGTTCAGTGTTTCTCAACCTGTGGTCCGCGACGATGGGCAGGTGGTCTGCAGACAGACTTAAATTAATTAAACAAATATATATTTTTTAATTTAAAATTGAATAAGTAAAAATTATTGAAATCAAATGGAGACTTAAAGAAACAACAACAAATATCATCAGAATGTTCAAAGGTGGAAGCAATAAAACTATATTGTTGTTCACTTCATCCTTTTTTATTATTCGTCATTCTGCCACTAAATTTGTAGTGGCAGAATGACAATAATGAAAGAGGGGTGAAGTGAACAATAATATAGTTTTATTGCTTCTGTCTTCCCTTGCTGTTTCATCAGATTTGAAGTGAACATGTGTTATCCACATTTCAACCAATGGCTTGTTGTTTATTGATTTTTATTATTGAAGGTTTCCCCTCTTCAACCAAGGCTCAGTATATCTTGAGAATTACTAAGTGATACTTGGACAAAGTGTGTCCTGAGTTAACCCCAGTATTATATATTTATATATTTTTCAGAAACGTTTTTCAATAATAAAAAAGTGTCTTAGAACTAGGACTTTGAAAAGAAGGGTAAATGAAATAGGTGATGCTAACCCTAGTGATACAAGTGTTGTAACAGCGAGTAAATCTGATACTATTAAAGAAGAAATGAGCAGTTCAAAGAAAAAATATCATCGAATGTTCTAAATGTCGTTGCATTTTTCGACGACATTTAGAAACCAAATATTGTGATGTGAAAAATAAGCCAATTGAATTTTTTCAGTGACGTTTAGGAACATTAAATCATGGGAAAGATATAGTTTCGGCCATGGGTTCCATTAATAACAAGGCACTGGAAGCATCCTATCTCTTAAGTGTGCGCATAGCAAAAACAGGGAAACCTCATTCTATTGGGGAAAATTTGCTACTTCCAGCTATAAAAGATGTAGTAAAAATGATGTTTGGTAACAAGTTACTAAAAAGATGTTGATTTGATTCCTCTTTCAAATGACACTGTCGGTTGCAGAATAATGATATGGCAGGTGACGTAGAATCTCAGTTAATCAAAAGAGTTAAGAAGAGCCCTTATTATGTGTTACAAATAGACGAACTACTGATGTTACAAGTGATGCACAGTTAATATGCTACATAAGATATGCGCATCATAACAACATTCATGATGAAATTCTGTTTTGTAGAACTTTGCCATACCGAACAACTAGAGAAGAAATATTTCACACTCTCAATAGTTATATAATACATAAAGGGATCCAGTGGGAAAAATGTTCGGATAGAGCTTGCGACCTTATAGGCAGGCATAGTGGGGTTGTTTCTATGGTCAAGGAAGTAGCTCCGGATATGAATTGGGTACGTTGTTTCATACGTAGGGAAGCATTAGCATCCAAAGGAATGCCACTAGAATTTAAAACTGTGCTATATAACGCTGTAAAGCTAGTTAATTTTATTAAAGCTTGACTGTTAAATAATAGGTTATTTTCAGTACTCTGCGATGAAATGGTTAATGAATATATACAACTTTTGCTTCATTCTGAAATTCGCTGGCTTTCCAGGGGCAAAGTACTAACAAGGTTATTTCAATTAAGACACGAAGTTTTATTATTTGTTAATGAACATAATTCTGATTTTGCATCACTCCTTGTTGGCGAAGCATGGTTATCAACACTATCCTATCTTTCAGACATTTTTTCGAAATTAAATGACCTAAATCTCTCCCTTCAGGGAAATTCTTTAACTGTTCTTGATGCCTACGACAAAATAAAAGCATTCGAGAAAAAACTGGTTTTATGGATTAATTATGTAAAAGACGGACAATTTGCACCTTTTCCAACATTGGAATCCTTTTTAGTGGAAAATGATATTTTTGTTGATTCTGAGTTTCTGGAAAGGGTTTGTGACCACCTCAAACCTCTGAAACAGAATTTTGAAACATATTTTCCAAATAACTTTTATAAGAAATTTCTGTGGGTTCACGATCCATTTCAGGCTTGCAGGCATGAGAACGACCTTTCGTTATTGAAAAAAGAACAGTTAATTGAGCTTTCAAGTGACAGTGTACTTAAAATGCAATTCCGTGATCGTGGCTTGGCTCGATTTTGGATCTCACCTTCAGTGAGAAGTGAATTTCCCAAATTATCTGAAGAAGTATTGAAAATCGTCATTCAGTTCTCTACAACCTATCTTTGTGAGAAAGGATTTTCATCGCTCCTTCAAATAAAAACAAAATACAGAAATCATCTTCATGTGTGTGTGCCAATCTTCGACTTGAATTTGACCAATATCGAGCCAGATATCCAGCAACTCTGCAAGGGCCGAGAAGCTCAACGATCTCATTAAAAGTAAGTAGTAACATAATTAGATCATATTATTTATTTGTTTAATAAAATTTAAAACTTTGTTCAATGATGATACAGTTTTAATCGTTTACGTCCAGTTTAATTAATTATGCTTCCATATGTATTCAAAACATGTTTTTAGATTTATTATGTTATAAATGGCACAGTTTTTCCAAAATGTTGGTAATTCCTACTTAGGTTTTTAAATAAATTACGAAAAGTCAAAATGACATATAGGGAAATAAATTAAAAACACTATGTTTATTTTTGAAGTAAAACTTTAATTCCAACATTCTAAAATGTTATTTTTCTTGGTTTTCTGTTCGCAAATTCATCAATGACATTGTCGAAGTGTATTTCACCACTCAGTTGCTGTTTTATAGACAGTAAGGCAAGATTTCTTAAACGCCAAAAAAGTGCCATCTGGGGCTACGCCTCTGTAACTTAGTAGTCTGTAGAATTGTTTTAGACATTTTATCTGATGGGAAAGAATTATTGGAAAGCTTTAAGAAGGCAACAGAATTACTGTTATTACCAGAAAGTTTGGAATCTTATATAGCATTGTATGTAGGCTTTGTTTAGCAGTGTTTCAAACCAATTGATGTTCCAGACACTTGCTAAGAAGTCGACCTCGCTCTGCTAAAGAGCATGAAGACAGATTTTTGGTTATAACAGTAAAACGTAATTGATGCACCATGGCAGGTCAGCTTAAAAGGCAGCTTCATTCAAGCACAGGTACTATCTCAACAAACTTTGGCAAAATGTCTGCAACAAGTAGGGCTATATACCTGAAGGCCTGTAGTCTGCATTCCTTTATCCACAGCTCATCATAGAGTGCATCTTCAGTGATGTTGTATCATTAAAAATTGGAAGACACAAATGGACTAATGTACTCTTTATAGATGAGTCATTTTAGCCTTTCCTCTGATTTTATACAACACTTGATCTGGTATGAAAGTAACACTTCTTACCATTGCAAGAGTCTTCTTGAAAGCAATGGATACAGTGGTGCACGGATCATGGTTTGGGAAGGCATTATGCTTAATGGACACATCAAGCTACAAGTGCTGGAAAAAAAAAGGACTATGACTGGTGAACGAAATTGCAATGAAGTTCTTGAACATCATGTTCAGTTGTTCTGTGGTGCTGTAGGCAAAGAATTCATTTTTATGGATGATAGTACCATGCCTCATTGTACAGTGGAGATACTTCTGGAGACCAAGGATATTAATCGAATTAAGTGGCTAGCATGTTCCCAGATCTCAGTCCTATACAACACATTTGGAATGCAATAGGGAGATGTACTGCTGTTCGAAAATCCCCTCCAGAAAACAAACAAGGCCTTACCCTTGCTCTGAAAAAGGAGTGAGCCAGTTTACCTAAAGAACTTTTGGATCACTTGGTGCTAAGCATGGTATGACGTCATAAGAGCTGCATCACAGTTCATGGGGACATGGTCCATACCGAAATGTTTCTTCGCTTAGTTTTCTATAAGCACTGTATGTTAATTCTTTAACTATGTCCTTAGGACATTTGTAACTTTTGCCAGAAACATATTACAATTTAATTTTTATGAAATTTATAACACATTTTTTGTGTAATATAATGTATTAGTATGCTGGCAATAAATTTATATCCACATTTGGCTGTAGGTCATAAAAAATTTTTTTCATATACATGCAAAAATGTAGTTTGTCTTTAGTTTTTGAACTACATTGCATTAAAATAAGCTTATGCACTACCTAGAAAAACCTGTCAACTAATAAAATTGACAATATAAATTTCATCATTTTAGATTTAGACTGTGGAAGGGATCTTTAAGCTTTTCACCTATAATGGACAGATGCAGTGGAAAAGTTTAAATTAAAGATGCTAAGAAATTATGTTTTTGGTTTAATCTTTTGCATAAGTGTAAGCAAATTTTGCTCATGAAGTGTCTTCATGACTGGAATACTTGTATATAGAGGTTAATGCCTTCACATTAATTGCCTTAGTATCCCATAATGCAAAGCACACATCCTTTAGGGTGTGTATAATGATACACACACAGACAAAGAAATTAGCATACCAAGAAGGAAGCATAGGATTCAACTGAAATTTTATTGGTGTAATGATACAAGTGAGTGATACACATGATGACAGAAACAGAGCTGAAGGACAGTTACAAAAAGGGATCTGTGGTAGGCAATCAGGTCATCATCAATAGCACGTTGCACCGCCTTGTGCGGTGTTACATGCTGCAATATGGTCTGGCATGGTCGCGAACAGATGCCTGATGTTGTCCTGCAGCAGACCTGGCCCACACGTATTGGATGCTGTGCTCCAAATCCCGGATATTGTGGCACGGTGGGAGCTGCCATTTCAGCTGCTCCCAAACATGCTTGATAGGGGACAAGTCCGGGGAGCAGGCAGGCCATGGAAGTGTCTGTAGATGATGTAGGCAGGCCTGGGCAACCCAAGCCATGTGCAGATGGGCATTATCCTGCTGGTATAGCACTCCTGGTATTCCAGCCAAGAATGGGAGAACGTGGGACCATAGGATGTAGTCCACATACCACTGCCCCATCAATGTGCCATGTATCACTACGAGGAGTGATCGGCTATCGTAGGCTATGGCTCCCCAGACCATAATGCCTGCTGTACGGGAGGTGTGGTGCTCGATTGCGAGGTCGGGATTGTGTCCTTGACCAGGGGTTCTTCACACCAGGACACGATGATCATCTGTCCCCAAGACGAAGTGGCACTCATCGCTGAAGACCACATGTTGCCGCCAGTCTGTGGCGTTCCATGTTGCTCTCGCCTGGAACCACTGCAAACAGAGTCAGCAGTGTTAATGGGAGAACACATAAGGGGCACTGGGATCGTAGATTCGCCTCTGCAAGGCATCAGGAAATGGTTCATGGGCACACAGGAGCCCCTACATCTGCCTGTATAGTGGACTGGGTCACCGTGGGATCCCTCCATGCTTGCCGCATGATCCGTTGATCCTCTCTAGCATTGGTCCTCCTGATCCGACCGGTGCTGCTCTGCCATGTGGAAGTGCCGGAATGTGTCCACAGCTCCCAACACTGTCGAACGGTGTTGTCAAAACTGTTCATGTTCACGCTTATATGGCACGCCGACCACCCTCTGGTTTTTAGGCCAATGATCATGCCTCTGTCAAAGTCCGTAAGTTACTTAAATCGACGTCTCTGGCGTCTACCCAGCATTATTGTCACTCTGTACTCTAGCTTGCATCGTCTGGTGCTTTTCGCTTTAATCAGCTATCGACTACACGCCGGCTTTATAAGGCTGCCGGTTCGTGCTTGCAGCACTACCGCAGGGTGTGTGGGCATGCGCAGTCGCTCCAAACTTGGATCATTTGCATACCACCCCGCACTCTAGCTATTTGCTTAGTTTCAATGTTGTACCACGTTTTCTTCCAAGCGTGCTAATTTCTTTGTCCGTGTGTGTATATTATGGCAAGGGCCTACCCCAGGCTAGTTTCGACCTTTATTGAGATATGTTAAAGTGTGGGGATACCTTGCCAAAAACTCTGAGTAATCTACAAGGTCACTCTAATTCTCACTGAATGATCCTAAAGATTCGATCACTCTTGACCTAAATCACTCGAGAACAGCACACTTAGCAGCAGTTCCACTCAGAGACAGGCAAGGGCCAATCACTGAGCCTAGCATCTCTTCTCTTCACGAAGCAAGTAAACCCAATGATAACCATTATTAAATGCCAAGAAGTTATACTCTTGGTTTAATTCTTTGTCCAAGTGTAAGCAAATAAAGTTTGCACATAAAGTGTGCACACAGGATATACAACTGGGCTACTTATATATCAAGACTAATAACTTCATGTCAATTGCCTTAGTATCCCATAATGCAAAGCACGCATCCTTTACGGTGTGTGTAATGCTATGCATTTTAGTAGCCCTTCCCACTAATGCAAAACATAGCATAGAAAAAAAAAAAATTAATTATCAAAAAAAATTGACATTTTAAATGTGAATATTTTTTGACTCTTCATGACTTATAGGCCACCCTGTAAAAACAACTTTTAAGACTGCATAATATAAACTAAAATAAAAACAACAAAGAAAGTGCCTGTAGTAAATTCAATAAGCCTTTGTATGCAAGTGTGCAAGATAAATGCAGGCTTTTCTTGATTCCTTGTATTTGTTATGATGCACTTAATAGGAATTTTTACTGGCTGAACACTGAATCTTTCTACTGATTCAGATGAAACTGAATATCTGAAAATTTCTGAAGTGCTACTGAATATCTGGTGCATCCCTAATCAAAACTTGATTATGGGTCCCAAGTCTATGCTTCTTTTCAGGGAGAGTACACTGCAATGGTTAGGCCCTATTTACCATCAAGCCATCAGAATTCTAACTAGAGTATTTCACACTTTACCCATTCCTAGTCTGTATGTCGAAGCAAATGAACCACCTTTGTCAATTCAACGTCAACAGCTATCTCTATTATACTCAACAAAAATAAAATGCCTGCTAGACTATCTCACATGGCAAACTGTTTTTTTGTTCATAATGGGAGAATCTGTATAAACTGCCATAAAACCTTTTGGTTTGCAGATAAAAGATACTCTTATATACCAGCATGTTGCTTTCTTGTCAGCAGACTATCAATTCTATGTATATTCAATTATTATTATTATTACCACTACCCCAAGACCTCATGGAGTCAGACTCATCTCGGAGGTCCTTTTATCACACACAGCTCATCATACTGTGTCTTAAACACACTCAAACTCCTTGCAGAAACCACACTCTCAGGCAAGGCATTCCAATCATTTTCATCTTTACACAAAAAAAAACCTGCCTCTCACTCCCCTACTTACGCCCTCTTTATACAGTTTCCAAGGATGACCTCTGGTTCTCCCCTGATCTCCCACTATTTTCTGTAGAACTTCTCCAGCATTGATCTTATAACAACCCCTTACCAACTTGTAGGTCTCTGTCATATTTTCCCCCTCTTCCTCCTGTCCACCAGACTGCAAATTACATCTTCTCAATCTTTCCTCATACTCGACATTCCAGAGGTCAAAAACTACCTTAGTCAGTTGCCTTTGGACCCTTTCCAACATCTCTTCATCATTCTAAAAGCCAGGTGACCAAATCTGGACACAATAGTCCATGTGTGGCCTAATGAAAGCCTTATACAACGGAACAAGAATCTCCCTACTTCTCAACGTCAGTGTCCTCCGCATCATTCCCAGAAGCCTTTGTGTTGTCTTCACAATTTTGGCAATGTGTCCCCTAAATTTTAGATCCTTATCCACTATCACTCCCCAGATCTTTTATTTCTTCCACCTCCAACAATATATCCTTACCAAGCATAAATTCTGCATCCCATCTTTGTTTTCCAAATTTTAAAACTGTACATTTTGCAACATTGAACTCCATCTCCATTTCCGTGCCCAATCACTCAATTTATTCAAGTCTTCTTGTAAGGCCACAACATCTTCACTACTCTTTATGGTTCATCCCAACTTTGCATCATCTGCAATGAATATCTCTATCCAAATCTTCACCAATATCATTAATATACAAGTTAAACAGTAATGGCCCTAAAACAGACCCCTGAGGCACTCCACTAGTGACTTTCCTTTTCCTGGATATCGCTCCCCCATACGCAATTCAATTCTATGAGCTCTTTGAATCTCATAGAATTGAATATGCTGATTGTTTGCCCGTCTACACAAACAGTTCAAAATCAGAGCATCTAGTGGGATAAGACAGTATTAAAGCTGCACAAATCCCACTTAGGGGGTAATAACTTTACATGTGAGCTGCATGCAATAGAGCATGCACTAAAATACATCATATCACATTGCATTGCTACCAAAGGTGCATAACATATTCAGACTCACTAAGTTTTCTTCATACAATAAAAAATCTTGAGCAACAAAAAGATCCAGTGCTTTCTTGAATCTAACACTTTCTCTTTCAGTTATAGAAGCTGCACTTGGATGTATACTTCTGTTGGATTCCAAGCCACTTTGGGATCAATGGAAATGAGGCTAGGTCAGCTTGTTTTTCAAACATCCACCATCTGCCTGTACTATATGCTGATTACCAGCAGAGTTATCAGACACAAACTTCTATCCTAGTGGCAGCCATATTGGAATAGAGAGATATAGGAATAAGAAGCTATTCAAAATTAAGCTTGAAATTAAATATGTCAGTCTGGTCCGTGCAGGATTGGAACAGAGAAAGTTGTACTTGCTCTACTCACAATATGCCATAGTAATCTCGCTCACTACTTTCTGTTGAGGGGTGATAACATGCCCATGTGTGTTTTATAATGATGAACTCACAATTGGTCATAAATTGGCTGTCTTCATGAACTGAAGACAGCCAACAGTTCATGAATGAGAATGCCTTTGAGATCATGAGAGCTTGAAGATTCATCTAATCAAAGAAATTATATAGAATTTTTCAATGTACTCCATGAGTATGATCCTCTTTTAGACAGTCATTTAGAGAATGTAGCTTGTTTTTCCAAACTATCAGTGCATTGACAGCATATTTGCTGTCAGTGCACTAATAGATAATGACAGCTTAAATCATTGAACTCTTGGAAAAAAGCACTGGTTATCCCAATATATAAAAAATGAAATAAAGATGATTGCAATAACTATAGGGGAATTCGTCTGCTAAATACAGGATATAAAATATATGCAGGAATGTTAAAAGAGAAGCTAAACAGTATTATAGAGGACTATTTGTTTAAAATATTAAACAAATATATATTAACGATTTAAATATATCAAACCAACTTTTACAATCCATTCAAGAAATATATACAGGAAATAAAATTGCATTTAAATTAGAACACATTTCAGAATGGAAAGATATATTGTGAGGAGTATGACAAGGATCTACCCTCTCACCCGTGCTTTTCAATATATATATAGAAATAAAATTATAGCAGTCTGGAAACAGTATAACTCATTTGGTATACAAATAATAAAGATATCCACAAATGAAGATAGATACACTACTACAAGGGTTGTTCAATACGTCCGTGCACAAATGAAGAAAACAATTTTTTTAGGACAAACATTTTTTATTTTTCAACAGTCTCCTTTGAGGTCTATACACTTAGTCCAATGATGCTTGAGTTTTTTGATCCCGTCCATATAGTATGATTTGTCCAACTCTTCAAAATAGGTAGTTGTTTCGGCAATCACCTCATCGTTTGATGAAAATTTCTTTCCTGCTAGCCATTTTTTCATGTTTGGAAACAGATTAGTCTGAGGAAGCCAAATCTGGAGAGTTGGGAGGGGGGGGGTTGCGATAGGACTTCATAGCATAAATCGAACAATTTTGCGGTCACAATTGCAGAAGAGTGAGTGGGTGCGTTGTCATGGTGAAAAAGAATGTTCTTTTTCGCCAAGTCGTTTTTCCTTTATTTCATTATTTAAAAGATCCAGCAAAAATGCATAATACACTCTGGTAATTGTTTTGCTTTTCCAAGAAGTTTATGAAGATTATGCCACGAGCATCTCAGAAGACGGTGGCCATAACCTTTCCTGCTGAAGGAACAGTTTTCGCTTTCTTTGATGCAGATTCCCTGCTTGCAACCGATTGTTTTGCTGTTCCTTGGTCTCAGACTGGTAGCGATGAATCCATGTTTCATTCACTGTTAAGAACGATGCAAAAATTCCTCTGGATCCCATTGAAACAGCTTCAAGGTGTCGTTGCAACAGTTCACAGTTGCATTATAACGTGGCACCCATCTTGCAGATAGTTTTCTCACATGTAAATGTTCAAGTGCAACTACTTGGGATTCACCAAATTTCCCCATGGCATTTCCCCCAGTGATCGGTGATGTATGAGAGTAGATCTCCTGTTGATTGGCTTTGACAGAATCCATACTGGTGGTCGCTTAATAGCCGAGTACCTTCGAGGTAGGTATGGAGTTGAGAGTTGATGGGTTTTCTCCATCACTTTAGTGAGTGAGATAGGGCAGTAGTTAGATGGCAGTGATTTGTCAATATTATGTATGCAGTCATTTGAGATGCCCATAGCCTTAGCAATTACTTGCACCATAACTCTTCTATCATCAATCACCATATCATGGATTCTTTCAATAATTTTTGGTGTAGTGACCTTAATAGGGCATCTAGAATGTTCAGCGTCACTTGTTTTTATGTTGGGCCCATATACAAGAGGTTGGCTGGTCAGCCTATAGTACATTAGTACTGTATATGGGTGGTGGGTTGGGAAAGGAGAAACTTGTTTACATTTGATTATAAAGCCTGTATGTTGTATTCCTTGTTGGGAAATACGTCAGGGGGAAGACTGTTCCACAGTACTGCAGTAGCAGGGATGAAGGAGGAGGAAAAGAAACTTGTTCTGTGGGTTTCAAGGTGTACTGTGAAAGGATGTTGGGCAGCAGCTGTACGTGTTCCAATGGGCTTAGTGCAGAGTGGGGTAATTATTGATGCTCTTTCAGATGAACATTTCCCATGGAAATATTTATAGAATATACAAATTGCAGAGACCAAGGGTCTATATGAAAGTGAGAGGAGTGAGTTGGTGAGAGATGGGTCATTTATCAGTCTAATTGCTCTCCTCTGTATTGAGTCAAGCATTTTGAGGGAGCTTTTAGGAGACCCCACTCCAAATGTGAGAGCAGTTTTCGATAGTTCGGGGGATTTGTGATTTGTATAATGTTATCAACTGTTTACAGGTGAAGTAGCGTCTTGAGTGAAAGAGAAAACCTAGTCTTTTGGAAACTGAGGATGCTATGGTTGTGATGTGTTTATGCCAGGAGAGGCTTGATGTCAGGGTAATTCCGAGAAGAGAAATCTCATCTTGTCTGGGAATTTGAGTGTTATCAAAAACAATGCTGGGGGAAAATGGTTCTTTTTTATGGGAAATAAAGCAGAACTGGGTTTTACTAGCGTTGAAGTTGATGAGGTTATCTGAGCCCCATTGGAGGATGGCGTGGAGGTCGGAATTAAGAGCACTGGTGGTTGATGTTCTGTGTGTTGAAGTGAGTTGTGTAGAGTAGGGTTTGTCAAATGAAAGGGAGGAGTGTAATGTGCTGCCATCTGCAAAACTGTGTATTGGATTAGAGGTCAACTGAAGTAGGTCATTGATATATAGAAGGAAGAGGTCGGTGAGAGAACTGAGTCTTTTGGGATCCCAGCATTTGTTGGATGGTGAGAGGATAGGGAGCCATCTACCATCACACTTAGTGTGTGTCCAGGCAGGAAGTTGGCAATCCATCAGCAGAGTCCTGAGATAGTCCAAATGATGGGAGTTTGCTTGGTAAGCCTTTGTACCAGACTCGGTCAAAGGCTTTAGAGATATCAAGTGCAACTACTTGGGATTCACCAAATTTCTCCATGGCATTTGTGCAGTGATGTATTAGAGTAGATCTGTTGATTGGCTTCAACAGAATCCATACTGGTGGTCACTTAATAGCCGGGTACCTTTGAGGTAGGTAAGGAGTTGAGAGTTGATGGGTTTTCTCCATCACTTTAGATAGGACTGAAGTGAGTGAGATAGGGTAGTAGTTAGATGGCCGTGATTTGTCACTGTTTTTAGGAATGGGTTGAATATAGGCCAGTTTCCAGGCTTTGGGATATATACCAGTGGAGTAAGAGAGTGTGTACAGATGGCACAGGATAGGAGTCAGTTCTGGTGCACAGACCTTCAGGACAATTGGAAGAATGCCGTCAGGGCCGGGAGAATTTTTTGTTTTTGGGGGGGTGTCTAATTTAGACAACAGGTTTATGATATCTTTTTGGCAAAAGGATATAAGGGGCATTGTATGTTGGGCAGTGGGAATGACTGGAGGTCATTTGCCACTGTCAGTTGTGTGCATTGGAGGCAAAGTGTGAAGCCAGGAGGTTAGCGTTTTCTATGGGCAACGTTGCAATTGAGCCATCTGGGTATGATAGAGGTGGGAATAGTGTAGGGCAAAAGTTATGGCCAATTGCCTTGGAAAGAGACCAAAAGGCATGGCTGCCATTTGGACAGGCTGCAAGCCTCCTGCTTTTTAAACATTCAAATTCTGTTTTAGAAGCATTGATAACTTTCTTGCATCTGTTTTGGGCTTCAGTATAGGCATTGAAGGAGGATGGGGATTCTTGATTTGAGCCAGCTGTAATATGTGATTTTTCATTTGTATAGCCTTGGCACATCTTTTGGAGAACTAGAGTTTAGTTAGGGGGGATGGCAGTTCCGAGTAGTGTGGGGAATGTATGTTTTCATGCCAGTGAGGATTACTTTTGTGATATGTTTGGTGCATATATGTCCACTTTGAAAGTTACTAAACCACTTATAAACCATTTTAATCGAAGGTGCAGACTCACCATAATGTTTATCACGCTTAGCTTTGGTTTCCTGAGTCATTTTGCCTTTCAAAAGTAATGTTTAATCACTACATGAAATTCTTTCTCATCCATTTTTCACAAATACTTGATCGATTCAAATGAATGCCAAAAACAGAGTAATAGATCTATCTGACTGAAACTTAGTGTGATCCTCCAACAGTTGCCAGCAACTAAAAATAACCTCGATACGTACCGGTGGGGCCATCTCTTAGAACTTTGCACGGACTTATTGAACAGCCCTCACATTTGCAGATGATCAAATAGTATTAGCTACATCAGAAGATTATTTACAAGGATCGTTAAAATAATTAAATGATATCTCAAAACAATATAATATGACAACATTTAAAGAAAAAACAAAAAATAATGACATTCAAAGAATAAATAAAACCCAATAAAAAGTAAAATAATGATAGATAATAAAATATTAGAACAAGTAAGTATTTTCAAATACTTGGGATGTGATTTATCATATGAAAAAGAATCAGACATAGACACTAAAATATCAAACTATCAAAGTAAATTGCATAATAAATAATATATTTAAGCCATCCCCAGTACAAAAACAGTAGAAACACTATATAATGTTTTGTAAAAACCAACTTTACTAAGCGGAAGCAAAACATGGGCCATAAAAAGGAAAGATGAGAAATGAATTCACACAGCAGAAATGAAATTTCTCAAAAAACACAGCTGGATATACCAAGTGGGACCATAAAACAAATGAAAAAATTTTAATTCCTGAATATAAAAGTAATTAATTACTACATAAGACAATATAAACAAAAATGGATAGAACATTTAAATCGAATGGACAATAGAAGACTACCGAAAATATTATACAAATCAGTGGCGACTTGTACATAAGCATTGCGACACTGCAGAACCCCCCAAGGAAAAATGAAAATATTAAGTTTTGTTTGTGTTTATAAATAATAACAATGCTTACAACATTATATAAATGCAGTACAACACGTTAACAGGTTACAGCTTTTGTTTCAACATTGATTGAATAGTTAATAATTGGAATTGTTCAATTAACACTTTAGATTACGAAACAAATGCACTGCGATCTAATGCAGTGTCGGAATTATCACGTTCGGCCAATTGTAGCTCGACTCGCCGATATTCGTGTGCACTTTTCATTGCACGTAACAAGTGAATTTGACACTGCTTTTTTGAGAAGTGTTGCTGCAGGTAAATTGTATACTTGTGCACATTATTTCTGTGAGATACAAAACTTTTATCATTGGTGCGTATTTGTGGTGGGGGTGAACTATTTTTTCTAAATCTTATTTTATTCTGTTAAAATAACATATAGTTATTTATTTATTATAGATACAAGGCTGAATTATGATGGGTGTCACTATTGAAAATATAAAAATAATTGCATTTTTTCAATTATTGTTACACGAAACAAATGCACAAGTGGTGGAATTTTTTCGTTTGGCGAATTCCAGATAGACTCGCCGATTCATTTGCACTTATCACTGCACCTAACAAGTGAATCCGACACTGCTTGTTTGAGCAGTGTCGCTACAGATAAATTGTATGTATGAGTGCATTATTTCTGTGAGATATGAAACTTTTATTATTGGTGTGTGTTCGTGGTGAGGGTGAAATATTTTTAATAAAGCAATTTTTTAATATGTAGATTTATTTATTAATAAGTCTGTTACTGATTAGGAAAAAAAATAATTTTTTAAAATTTTATTTTGTATATTCAGCAAGTGAATTTCCACTTAAAATTTTCACCGGCAGCCACTGATACAAATATAAAATAATTTAAAAAAGAAGAATAGGAAGACCAAGAAAGAGATGGCATGAGACCGGAACAAGTCACCTGGCCTAAAATCCATGTTAGGAAGAAGAAGATCATCGAAAAGAATAAATGCTTAGTAAGATTTTGTTGCTAAAAAATTTCCCTTTGTTGCCCCAACCAGATGGAACTTTTCCCTTTTAACACAGTGAAATGTCACAGAAATCCACTCATGGAATTTTTTGAACACATAGTGGACTATTCTGGGAAATGGGAGATGAAAAGGTCACGAAAAGATGGAGAAGAATGTGTGCCTTCGATTATACCAGGGAATAGTTGACTGCATGTGCCTGGAGATGGAAAAAAGATACTCTTCACTTTCAAAACTTGAATTTTTTCAACTCCTTTGTAGTGAAAGATATGGTCAGTGTGCAAAGACATTTCCTGATGGTATTTTAGAAAACTTAAAGGATTTCTATGGCCCATAGCTACATTTAAAAATAAACTACATTAAAAAATAAACTGCAAGTGCCCTTTTCTTCTGGTGAATTTGCCAGAAAACCAGCATCACCTATTAAAATTCTTGCAAGAAAATCAACTTCAGGCTGCATTCAAGGAAAGTTATAAGTTAGCAGAACTTGTCATGTTGATTCCAAGCTTTACTGCTATAGTTGGGTGTTCTTTTTCAGCCATGAAGAGAATACAACTTGTTATAGAGGAGCACAAAGACTGGAAAGGCTGTGTGGCCTAAGCTTTGCTACTGAAAAGACGTTGATAATGGAACTAAGGAAAAACCTTCATTTTATGATGATGATGATGTGCTAACACAGTTCCTAAGGAAAAACTGGAGATTGGAACTTGTGTATAAATAAATGAGTAAAACGAATTATTTCAGTCTTTCTTTGATTTAATCTGGAAAAAAAATTAATTTCCTAATTACTTTTTCTGATTTCTGTATGTATTATATGGCTGTGTTTAAAAATCATATCAAAATTCAAATTATCCATTTCTCACTATAGTATTTGCCAATGATAATTTTAATCTCATCATGTAGCATAAATCCTTTGTACTCACATAAACAGTGCGCATGAAGCATAGCTTTTGTTCATCTGATCTTTATGCTCTCCATTTTTAAAATTCTATTAACATTTTGTCATATTCACACCTAGCAGTGTCTGCCGTTTCTTTATTCCCTGTTGGGTACTAGCTTTAGTGCAGGGATGCACAAACTTGTTAAGGCCGAGGGCTGCATAGTTCCACTATTACTTATAGGAGGGCTGCCAAAAAAAAAAAAACTTGAAAGTTATCTACCATATATTGTTTATTTTATTTATACCTATCATAATTGTTACAAAAAAAGTAATAAAAAGTAAGTGAATTTAATTTGATGCATGACATTGCATTGATTTGACAATTGTTTTGATATTTGGTTTGAGTTTTGTAGTAGCCAACTGCAAAATTGATTCTAAATTTTCATCAGTCAAGCGGTTCCTATTTTTCGATCTGTTAATATTCATGACTGAAAAAGTTTGTTCACAAATATATGTTGAGCCAAAGAGGCTTGCACATTTTAATGCATTATCTAGCAACCATTTATAATTGTTTTTATCAACACAACGATAGAAGTTTAATAAATTGCCTTCGTTAAATTTATTTCGCAGGCTCTCATCGTTTTGAATGTCGATGAGTTCAAGCTGTGCTGATTCAGGTGCATTTTCAGTCAAAATGGCAAAAGGATTGCTAAATAAATCTAGGCAACAGTTTCACTTTTTTAAAATCAGAAAACCGATCCTTGAGGGCTGATATCAAGTTATCAATCTTTTCAGCATACACAGTTTTGAAGTTGACATTGAATTTTTCAGAAACTTTCTTATAATTAGGAAAATGGATCTAATTCCCTGACGTCAGTTGGATTTGAAATAGATTTAACTTGCACTGAAAAGACAAAAGGTGGCCGTAAAGTTGAGTAGCCAATTGATCTTTGCCCTGAAGTTGCGTATTTAACATATTTAAGTGATTGGTAATGTCAACCAGAAAGGCTAAGTCATATAACCAATCCGGATTTTTCATGTCAGGGACGTTTTTGTTTTTTTCAGTCATGAAGATTTCAGTTTCATCAATTAAATTTAGGAACCGCTCCAATGCTTGTCCATGACTTAGCCACCTCACTTCTGTGTAAAAAATTAAGTCACCATATTCACTTTCAACGTCTTCAAGAAACTTTTTAAATTGTCGGTGATTAAGGCCACGGGATTTTATAAAAATAATCGTTGAAACCACATCTTTCATGACATGTTCAAATCCAAGTTTCTTAAGGCACAAGCTCTCCTGGTGGATTATACAGTGGAATTGTATCAACTCATCGTCGTGCCACCCCAAATGCTGTTACCAACCCAGAATTAGCTCCTATCATGGAAGGAACTCCGTCAGTCGGGATACCTGATAATTTTGTAAGATCTAAATCAATTTTGGAACACTGTTTCAAAAGCCCAGTGAACATGTCATTACCTTTTGTTTGATCTGACAACGAACTCATTCCAATCAGCTCCTCACTTACCTCAAACTCTTGCGTTATTCCACGTGCAAATATTAACAACTGAGCTGTGGAAGTAATGTCAGTTGATTCATCAATAGTTAATGAAAAAGAGGCAAATTTCTTTGAATAAAATGTTAATTGGTCCTTTACATTTTCTGACATTGCAGTAATTCTTCTTTGCACAGTCATCCTGTTTAACTGAATTTTCTCAACATTTTTGGCTGATTCAGGACAAATTTTTTTAGCAGCTATCTCAAGGTAATCTTTAACGAAATCTCCATCTGTAAATAGTTGGTACCTTTTTGTTATAAGGCGAGATATTTCAAAACTTATTTCTGTTGCGATTTCCGAATCTTGAATAGGTTTTGTAAACATCACTTGCTGACCTGTCAATTCTCGTTTCAAAAATGAAATCTTTTGTTTGCGTAGTTCTTCGGGTAGATTTGAAAATGTAGAATGCAGACTTTTATAGTGTCTCATTATATTGTATTCTTTTGGTATGGCTACAGCACTTTTGCAAATCAAGCACACGATATTATTAGAGGACTGCACAAAACCATATTTTTCAGTCCAGCTATCCTGAAACTTCCTTTTTTCATCCTGTAGTTTGCATTTTCTACTTGGCCCTGCTTTATCCATTGCAGAATTTATTTTTTTACCGTTTCCTAGGGGTGATAATTTGTAGCAACCGCACCTACGAAAACAAAATACTCATATGACAAATAGATTAATTATAAAATTTGTTAACATTGTTACTAACCGATTATCATAAGTAGACAGGCAATCGTGACGTCACAGCTACTTTGCTTTGCGCATGCACCATTTTTAAAAATTACCTATCATGTAACTTGTTAAAGTTAACATAATACACAGTGAGGTGGGCTGCCAGCAAATCAATGGAGGGCTGCATGCGGTCCACGGTCTGTGCATTCCTACTTTAGTGTATGTATACCATGTCAAGCGGTTGCATTTTTTACAAAGCCTATATGGCATGCTAGTTTCACCTCTTCCAGTAGAATTTTATTTCTAAAATTAGCATTTGTTAAATGTCTGGATGATATCGAATATCTGAAATGCAATTCAAACTGATTTCAAATTACACACACACACACACACACACACATATAGACACATTTTGCTTTTCATAAATTGAGCTCTTTCTGTATCCAATGACTATTATAAACACCTGTTACACATGTTTTCTGGAACTGAAAATTTGAAACCAGATGTTAAGACAAATATGTTTATTTTACTGCTACAGTAAATCTCTTCAGTTTGCATGCATGCAGCATAGTCTGCTGGAGTGAAGTGTTTTTCTGTTATGTGGGTATGTGTGTTGTTTCAGTTGTCTCTAATTGCATTAATTGTTCCTAAATATATTACACAGATATTAAATGATAAACAAAACTAATTGTTTCTCTTGCTTGTGCAGTATAGCATCTGTTGAGGTCAGAAAGTTTTTCACAGTATAGGAACATTTTTATTTTTGTATTTGGAAACAACAGACTTATCTATTTAAGAAGTTGTTGATCTGCAACAAAATACTAGCATATTGTGAGATATCTATTATTGATAAGACAAAAGAGCCACTGACACCATTAAAAACAATCAAACTAATGAATGTAGAATTCCCAAAAGTGTGGATAATTCCTGTAATGATCAGATATTATGTATCCTATTATTTCGTAAAATGTATACACACTCTCAGTCAACAAAAGAAAATTCTTAGAAATTGAAGCGAAATATACATAAACCAGAGAAATACTGAATAAATACCAAAATACTGGATGGCTGAGTGGTTAGCGTATCTGCTCTCCAATTAAAAGGCTGCAGGTTCAAATCCCACTGCGGGCATAGATATTTGTTATTGTCTGTGAAAATACTAGTGGTGGTGGTGAACAGTAGATAGCATTGGTGTACGAGTAAATGATGATGGTAGTTGCAGTTCATTGTAGTTAGTGGATTGAGTGATGGAGATAGAGTGTTCTAGAGATAGGTGCCCTCTCTCAATAAGTCTTTGGACTCCTTGAAGGTGTCACGTAATAATAATAATAATATGCCTAACATGCACAACAAATTTTACGAGATGATTTGCTGGTACTTCAGACCACATGTATTCCTGCCACACCTAAATGAATCACCTGATCAACATTATTAGTTCATTGGATTAGCCTCTCCCTATAGTTTTTAACTGAACTATTAAATGTATATAGTGGCTGCTTATTATTAGTTAGTTATTTATACTTTGCAAACAAATCTCTTTCTCTCTCTCCTCGTAAGTTTTTTTTTTTTTAATTATCATCATCATCAACTTCCTGATATGTACCCTCAAGGAGTGTACAGGATATGATAGTACTACATGAAAAACTTACACCATTACTAACTTCCTATCTACAGTTTTCCTCCAAATCAATCTGTTACCTGTGAAGACTCCAACATTATCAGATTTCTATCTTCTAAGACAGTGCTTCCCAAACTTCTGGATGTCAGGGCCCCCTTTGCAAAAATTAAAATATTTCACGGCCCCCCTCGAAAAAAAATCGTAATAGAGAGATATATTATTATAATATTTATTGTATTTATAGTCAATACAAAACATACACAGCGAATATTGCAAAAATTAAATGCATATATTACATTTTTTGCCTCTTACCGTTTGGTTCTGAAGACGATGCGGGCTGTTCTGGTAAAATATGAAATACTGTCCTTTTTTTTTTTTTTTTTTGAGTCTGTTTCTGCTTCTTCTGATTGTTCACGGGATTTTTTTATATTTTTTATCAGCTACTTATCCATCTCAGGGTTAAATTTTTTTAACGTAGAATAGATCAAATAATATCACCAGTTACCGATACTGGCACACCACAGACTGATAACAGGAAATTAGTGAATATTACCTGAATAAGGGAATACCCGGACCAGGAACATTTTTCTCTTTTGTGACTTTTCTCCCTTTAAGGTAATTAAGCCTAACGCGAAACACAGCAAAGGCAGGTTATTAAAACGTGCATATGATTGGTGCAGTATTAACAAAAGATCATGCAACCGAAAGATAAAATCATAGCTGACAATTGAGCTGAAATGCTAACTCTCTTCAACCGAATTCCATATGTGAAACTGCCATAACATTCATTATATATATATATATATTACTTAGTTTTAACACTTTTACGAATTTTAACAAGTTCGGTTGAATTTTATTGCTGCCTTGGGAAATCAAACTCACACACATCTAATTAATAACAATAGTTTTTAGTTAGATAATGTGTTTGCCCATGCAACATATGGTTTTGTTTCAGTCTATACAGCATAGTTTCTGTATGAGGGGACATGTGATTCATTAATTAGTGCGTTTTTATTCCAGTTGTCTCTAATTGCACTATTTGTTGAGAAATATATTACACAGACTCCTCATACCTTATTCACTGGCATAATAAAAGTACTTGTTTTTATTGCCTCTGCAGTATAGTGGCTGTTAGGGAGGGTGTTGTTTACCACTGCAAGCGAGTTACTATATCCCCACATGAACTTGTTTAAGCTTTTTTTCATGTGTGAAGTATATGCGAAACTTTTATTGGTAACAGAAAACTAGCTCGGATGACAGTGATAATATAAAACGAGTTTTAATATGTATATAAAGTTAATATCAACAGTCCTTGATTACGAATGCGTGATGAAAGGGACAGGAAGATTTGGAGCTTCCCTGGAGAACATTCGAAGTAAATACAATTAACCACTGCTTTGAAATGAAACATATGAATAAGCAATATTTACTAATATTCATTAAGTGCCAAAATACGCAGGAAGCAAAGTTTGTGAACCAACACCAATGTGTGAATTTTGCCATTAAAATATCAAAAATAACAAAAAAGAAATAATAAATAATAAAAGTTAAATACCTTTCTTTTAAAATAAAAAACATCTACTTAGTGTCTTAAAACATTTTAAATTTGTTTTCATTATTTCACGGCCCCCCAAGGGGGCCGCGGCCCACAGTTTGGCCCACAGTCAGAAGCACCGTTCTGAGGCACTTTTTACTGTATCAATCCACCTATATCTTGGTCTTCCTCTGGGTCTTTTACTGCCAACCTGGCAAAGAACACTTGTTTTACTAATCTTTCCTCACCCATTCTGTTTAATTGACCATACCACCTGAGATTAGCTCTACTAACACATTCCTGGATGCTAACAATATTAAGTTCTTTCCTAATATCTTCGTTTTTAATATGATATTTCCACTGATACCATCTGTTCACCCCTCTAATCTTTCTTAGGACTCTCATATCTGTCGTCTCTAGTCTTTGGTCAAGTGTTTTATTTTTAATTCAGCTCTCAGATCCATAAGTTAAAATTGATTTGGACACTGTCTTGTATAACAACTAATTTAGTGTTATAGAGTTTTGACTAATTTCTTTCTTATTCCATATAAATTTATTCATTTGACTTCCTTCCATACCAGCTTTATTGATTCTGTTGTCTATTTCCATATTTAATTTACCATCTTCACTAAAAAGCGTGCCTAAGTAGCTGAAATGTTTTACTTGTTCCACAGGTTCTCCGTTCATAATACAGCTGACATTTTTAATGCTTCTGACTATTTTCATTGTCTTTGTCTCGTTATTGCTGACCTTCATACCAAATCTATTACAACAGTTATTCAATTTAGTCAGGAAACCTTTCAGACTTGTACTAGATTTATTTAGAAGTATAACATCATCTGCATACAGTAAAGAGCTAAGATTAACATCTCCAATTTTGATATCAGGTTTAATACCACTTTCCTTCATATTGTGATCCATATAGATAATAAATAACAGAGGGGATAGTGTACATCCTTGTCCGACACCAGATTTAACATAAAACCATCTTCCTATACTTCTTTCAATTCTAACTGCAGATTTACAACTCAAATAAAGAATTAGTATTGCTTGCTATAATGCTCCATTGACACCACATAACTGTAGCGCTTTGAAGGGCTTCTCTCTTGGCACCCTGTCATAGGCCTTTTCCAGATCTACAAAACTTAAATACATATCTTTGTTATATTCCCACTATTTCTCAGCTACTTGTTGTAACATGAAAATTTGATCCTGACAGCCTCTATTTGGCCTGAATCCAAGTTGTTCTTCACCATCCTTCCCTTCCACAGTCCTTCTCAACTGTTTCTCAAGTATAATTGTATAAATCTTACCAGGAACACTCAGTAGGGAAATGCCTCTAATCTCACATTCAGTTTTATTTCCCTTTTTGTATATGGGGACTATGAGAGGTCTACTCCGATCATCTGGAATTTGTCCCTCTGTTCAGGCCTTTTGAACTGTGCAGTGCAGCCAGTGTAAGACCTTTGTGCCTCCATACTTGAGCATTTCTGTTTGAATATCATCTACTCCAGCTGCATTTTCCACATTTCAAGCTTTTGGTGGCTTTTTCTACTTCAAGTATGGATATATTTCCTGAGTGCATGTCTGCTCAGCATTTTTTACCACTGTACTGTCATCACTGCTTGTTTCATTTAGCAATTTTTTGAAGTAATTACTTCATACTTCAAGGATATTTTTTTCTCCTATTTTCATGTCACCTTTATCATCTCTAATTCCTTTTACAGCACTCTTTCTTCCATCTCTGAGCTTTTTCAACAGCCTCCAGAATATTTTGCCACTGCCTTGATATTTATTTTCTATGTTCTTACCCAAGTCTTCTCATGACTTTTGTTTAGCTAGTGTTACTCAGTGTTTAGCTTTCTTACATTTGTCTCTGTATTCTCTAAGAGCCCAAACTGACTTATTTACCAAGAACTTTTGATATGTTTTTTTATTTTCTTACACTGCCTCTTTAACTTCCTGTGTCCACCATGGGATTCTGATTTTTCTATCCTTGCAGACAACCTCACCGCATGTCTCTCTGGCTGAATCAATCAATGTTTTCTTTAGGATTTGCCACTGACTCTCCAAGGTTTGGTTCCTGTTCTCAAACTCTTTTTTATTTTTTCTTGAATAATGTTTGCGTATTTTAGTCTACAGTTCACATCTAAGATCTGCTCAACTTTTATTCGCTTTAAAACTTTCTTACATGTTCTTCTTTTCAGTATGAAGTTCAATTTTACCCTGCTCAAGACTAAATGGTGACCACTTCCAATATCAAATCCTCTGTACACTCTAGTGTCCTATGTCCTGCACTTTTTTTAAATTATGCTATGATAAATTCACTTATGCATCTAGACTTTATAGGACCACATGCTATTTGCTCTACCCAGCAACTTAGAGGACACACATATCCTAAATGTTAATAATTAATATTTTGTTTGCTTTAATGAAAGTATTTCTACTCGAACTTATTCTTTCCTTTACATTTCCTTCTCACATGATTTATTAATGATGGTTCACATATTTACACCTTTGAGTAATTCAAATATGCTAAGCAGATATAGTATTCAGCTTCATTATTGTATTCTAATATATCTTAAAACAAACACATTGTTTTCCCACTCTACACAGATTTGTTACAATTAATTGATAAAGTACTCAAAGTTATCCAACAATTCATTGCATTGGACCAATTAAGATGAGCACTGATGTACTCTGCTCTCTTAAAACTTCCATACATTGATAAAAGTGCAATCATACAGTCAAATTGATGTGAATTTTGCAACACAGGTTGCATAAATCACATAACAACACAACCAGCCGAAATGGGCACACAATGCCAATGATATTTATGTACTTTTTGTGCACTTTTCTTTTATGGAACTACATTTATATGCATTTTATCTATATCCATTTGTCATATTTTTACTATTTTTCAAATTATATACTGTTGTGGTCATTTTCTGTTGTAGCATGACCAGATTTCCTTGCACCAAAAAATACCATAAGAAATAATAAACTCTCTCATTACCCATTTGACAACTCTCTTCAAATATCTGACTGTTCCTCCTACATCCCAAGCAATCTCATTTCTTTCTTGTCTACTCACATATTCACTTCCTATGGAAATGACTTCTATTGGGATTTATTGATCAAGTATATTTTGGAAACAAATATGTTATACCAACTAGTTTCACCAACTGAGGTGAAACTCTCGTTGGTATAACAGCAATTGACTGGCCTTGCAATGGGGGTGGCCCTCTCTCACCATCTTGTGCTGACCTTTTTATGGATCTTGAAAGTAAAATTTTATCTCATGTAGACCCTAAACCCACAATATGGTGGAGATACGTGGATGATATTTTCATCGTTTAGAACCACACAAAAAAGGACCTGTTTGATTTTCTAAACAAAATCAACTCATTACACCATACAACCAAATTCACTCTATATCTTGAAAAAGATAACCAATTATCTTTTCTGGACACCCTAATTAAGAAGCAAACGAATGGTCATCTCAGCCTCTTAGTTTTTACCGAAAACCCACAAATACAGGACATTATTTGCACTTTAGCAGCTCCCACCACATTTCTCAGAAACTTAGCATTGTACACATGCTGAAAAAAAAAAGCGAGCCTTCTGCATTATGACAGATGAACAAGATCTCCAAGATGAATTATGACCGATACTAACAACCTCACCATAAATGGCTACCCTCGGAGACTCGTCCACAAGATACTTTTCTCTGACCCCCCACACAAAGACAATGAGACGACATACAGTATATTAGTACAATTGTCATTCCATACAGTGGGGACAGTTTCTAATAAGGTTGCAAAGACAACGAGACGACATACAGTATATTAGTACAATTGTCATTCCATACAGTGGGGACAGTTTCTAATAAGGTTGCAAGACTCTTCAAACCCCATAGAATAAGAGTGACTTTTAAATCTACAGAAACGATTAGGCAACTCTTAAGATCTCCAAAAGACCATCCTTTCTTCAAATATGCTGGAGTTTACAACACATCCTGCTCATGCAGTTTAAATTATATCGGCCAGACTTCAAGAAGCCTTGAGATTAGACAAAGGGAACACATCGGAGACATAAACAATAACAGAGAAGAAAAATCGGGTTCTATCATTTCATTTCTCAAGAACTAACCATATCAAAGAATGGGAAAAAAGCTCCATTCCTTACATGGAGGAGGATTTCCGCTCCCGAATTATTAAAGAAGCCACAACAGTTGCCCTTTGTGTACAAAACCTTGACAGGAACCAAGGATTAATCTTGCCTGAGATCTGGAAGACCCTTATTAGATCTCTAAACATACAAGAACTAAATTATAGTGCCAATTATAGAACGTTTCTAAATAACAAGTGAGATCATGCACACGCTTTGCATATATATTGTATGTGTTTTGTTTTGTCAAATATAATTGGAAGTGGTTAATTTATAGTTTGTAACAGTTTTTAGCTTTAAGTGCCTTATATCAGTTATGTACCCTGAAGATGCCAACAGCCTTAGTTGGTGAAACTAGTTGGTATAACATATTTGTTTCCAAAATAGACTTGATCAATAAATCCCAATAGAAGTCATTTCCATAGTTTTCATGGTCAAGAAAATACATTTTAACATGTATTCACTTCCTCTTTAAGTATTGACCTTTCTTACACTGTTCCTGTCCACCCTGACTTCTCCCCATTTCCCGGTCTTTCTTGCACAGTTGTTCTCTCATATTACGCTACTACCCATTTCTTTCTTTCTTTCTTGCACAGTTGTTCTCTCATATTAGGCTACTACCCATTTCTCCATTCATAAGTTCCACTTCAATCCTGCCTTCCTTATTCTTCTTCTCTTCACACATCACTTCTTACTTGCTCAGATCCATTCTCTGCACTCGTTAATCAATGTTTCAACCTGTATATTGAGCTCAGATGACTAATCAACTGAAGATTTATCAAGTTCTAAATTCAGCAAGCATAAAGCCCAAAGTCTGGCTCAGATATTATTATTAATATTACACGATGCCTCCAGGGAGTCCTAAGACTCATCGAGGGATGGCACCTGCTCTACATCTCTTCGTCTCCATCATCATCTACACCAGCACCATTTACTGCCTACCACCACCACCACCACTTATTTTTTCATTATGCTGCTATAGACCAGGTGATAGAATAGATGGTGGAGATAGTATGCATAGACAAATTGATGAAATGAGTGCAAGGAGAGTAATTATTATGGGGGATTTCAACTGTGGTTACATCGATTGGAAGGAGGAGAGGACACATGTGAGGAAGGAACTGGATTTTATTCAGTTACCAAGGGATAACTATCTGAGACAGCATGTAATGGAAAATACTAGGAGTTCGAGAGTGCTTGACATAGTAATTGCATCTGAGAATTTGGCTGTAATGATTATGACTATGTTGCCACCTATTGGTGAGAGTAATCATAGGGTCTTGACCTGGGAGGTGGCTAAATGTGTGAAATTTTCGATTAAGACAGGGTACATGTGGAATTACCATGCTGGCAAGTATGACAAGCTTAGGAGATTGCTTGGTTCAGTGGCATGGCATGTAAAACTGCAAAGGCTGGATGTTGATAGGGCATGGGAAGTGGTCAAGGAGCATTTGCAGGAGGTTATGGCTGACTGTATACCTAGAGTCCGAATAGTAAATCAAGTAGGGGTTAAATGGATGAATAACACCATTAAACTTGAGTTGCAAAAAAAAGAAACAACTGTGGAGGGAATTTAAGGAGAGGGAATTTACAGTTTTTCTTTTACTTGCAGCATATTGAAAGAACTGTTTGGGATTCTCTTTAGCTTGCATGGCTAATTTCCTTTCATAATATACTTTTGCTTTTCTTACAACACTTGTTACCCTTCTGGCCTGCGCTTTATATACCGTTCATGTGCCTGCAGGTCACCACATGAGCAGTATAAAGCGCAGGCTAGAAGGGTAACGAGTGTGGTAAGAAATGCAAAAGCAGATTATAAAAGGAAATTAGCCATGCAAGCTAAAGAGAATCCTAAACAATTCTTTCAATATGCTGCAAGTGACACGGCAGAATGATTTTAAGGAATGCGGATGGTAGGAAGGTCACTGAATCAGTCGATGTAGTGGAATTACTGAGTGAGCACTTTTGCAAGAGTATATCATCCAGGTGGTGACATTGAAGGAATGAAGGAACCATTAGTTTATAGGGGAATTGTGGTGAATGAAGTGGAGGTGAATAGTCGATTACAGAACCTTAATCTGAATAACTGGTAATTAATTTACGGAATTAACAACGCATATGAAGTATATTAATTAAAGATAACTTTAATGAATCACTTCTATATTTCGGCAATGTCACATTGCCATCTTCAGGAACATAAAGATATGGTATGTGCACTAAGGAACTTACAAAGCAAATGAGGAAGAAAGTAATAAACTAATTTTGTTCCTAAAGTCCTAATGGTGCCCTCTTGCGGGCTAATTTGGTAGTCTTGGCGGTTGGGCTGAAGTTCTCATAATGAAAGTCTCCCAAATTTGGGGCAGTTTCATGCACCCAAATTTGTTGAGGTTAGGAATGTTTTTTAGAGCTGCTGAAGATTCTTTGAATAATCTTTCGTATTTATACTTGCTGCGATGGATTATTTTTGTTTTCTTCCAACGAATTTTATGGTGGGTATCTAAGGCATGGTCTGCCAACTCATAGTGGCTGTACTGGTGAAACCGGATGTAGTCTTGGTGTTCTGAAATCCTGATATTTGTTGTTCTGCCTGTTTGGCCAAAGTAGGACAATTTGCAGCTGCAAGGGACCTGGTATACACCAGGTAGGTCTAGGGGAAGTGGTTGGTCTTTGGTAGAGCGGATAAGGGATGCCAACTTTTTATATGGTCTGTAGGAAGTAAGGTCATATTTTTTGAGGATATTGGTTATTTTTTCAGAGGTGCCCTGGATGTAGGGGATAGTGATAGACCTGGTGTAGTCTTTATTGTGGAGGGGGGGGGGGGTTGTGGTTTACAGGTTTTAGTATTTTTTGGATTTTTTGGGGGTTATAGCCATTGGCTAAGAAAGTGTTGAGGATGTGGTTTAGTTCCATAGTCAGGGCCTTGTCATCTGAGCAGATTAATTTTGTCCTGTTATATAGTGTTTTTATCACCCCATATTGTTGTGAGGGGGGGGGGATTGTTGGTGAATTTATCTGCCAGTGTGGGTGGGTTTTCTGTAAACAGAGAAAACCAAAGATCCATCAAGCTGGCGGGTAATTAAAGTGTCTAGGAAGGGGAGGGTGTTGTTTTCCTCTTTTTGCAAGGTGAACTGGATTCTGGGATGTTGGTTGTTTAAGTGTGTTAGGAAGGAGTGGAGTGTGTCTGAGCCATGTGGCCAAATAGCAAACACATCATCCACATAACGAAGCCAAATAGTGGGTTTTTGTGGGGCGGAGTTTAAGGCTTTCTCTTCAAATGTCCCACTCAAAGAAACCCTTGAGCTCATCCAAGCCAAGTTTCCTCCCGATATCTCAGCCCTATTTCAGTTCACAATGAACTCAGGCTATTTCGTTTGGCAAGGAAAGTTCTACAAACAGATGGAGGGGACAGCCATGGGTTCACCACTTTCCCCACCCTTGGCCAATTTCTTTATGGAGACATTTGAAGAGAAAGCCTTAAACTCCGCCCCACAAAAACCCACTATTTGGCTTCGTTATGTGGATGATGTGTTTGCTATTTGACCACATGGCTCAGACACACTCCACTCCTTCCTAACACACTTAAACAACCAACATCCCAGAATCCAGTTCACCTTAGAAAAAGAGGAAAACAACACTCTCCCATTCCTAGACACTTTAATTACCCGCCAGCTTGATGGATCTTTGGTTTTCTCTGTTTACAGAAAACCCACCCACACTGGCAGATACATTCACCAACAATCCCCCCCCCCCTCACAACAATATGGGGTGATAAAAACACTATATAACAGGGCAAAATTAATCTGCTCAGATGACAAGGCCCTGACTATGGAACTAAACCACATCCTCAACACTTTCTTAGCCAATGGCTATAACCCCCAAAAAATCCAAAAAATACTAAAACCTGTAAACCACAACCCCCCCCTCCACAATAAAGACTACACCAAGTCTATCACTATCCCCTACATCCAGGGCACCTCTGAAAAAATAACCAATATCCTCAAAAAAAATGACCTTACTTCCTGTTACAGACCATATAAAAAGTTGGCATCCCTTATCTGCTCTACCAAAGACCAACCACTTCCCCTAGACCTACCTGGTGTATACCAGGTTCCTTGCAGCTGCAAATTGTCCTACTTTGGCCAAACAGGCAGAACAACAAATATCAGGATTTCAGAACACCAAGACTACATCCGGTTTCACCAGTACAGCCGCTCTGGGTTGGCAGACCATGCCTTAGATACCCACCATAAAATTCGTTGGAAGAAAACAAAAATAATCCATCGCAGCAAGTATAAATACGAAAGATTATTCAAAGAATCTTCAGCAGCTCTAAAAAACATTCCTAACCTCAACAAATTTGGGTGCATGAAACTGCCCCAAATTTGGGAGACTTTCATTATGAGAACTTCAGCCCAACCGCCAAGACTACCAAATTAGCCCGCAAGAGGGCACCATTAGGACTTTAGGAACAAAATTAGTTTATTACTTTCTTCCTCATTTGCTTTGTTAGTTCCTTAGTGCACATACCATATCTTTATGTTCCTGAAGATGGCAATGTGACATTGCCGAAATATAGAAGTGATTCATTAAAGTTATCTTTAATTAATATACTTCATATGCGTTGTTAATTCCGTAAATTAATTACCAGTTATGTCTAACCAACGTATAAGTCTTACTACTTAATCTGAATAGATCTGTGGGATTGGACAGTATACCAGCACGGGTCTTACGTGAAGCGGCTAAAGAATTGTCAGTGCCCTTGACCATATTGTGTAATCTGAGTCTCGGGTCTGGTTTAGTTATTCCGAAGGGGTGGAAAGAGGGAAAAATAGTTCCACTGCATAAAGGAGGATCCAAGACTACTGTTGCAAATTACTGACCGATCAGCATATCAGGAGTTGTTGTCAAGGTCTTGGAGAAAGTAGTCAAGGGAAAAATACAGGAATAGATTGATGAAAATGAGATACTGTATGGGGGGGCAGGATGGTTTGTGAAGGGTAGTTCATGCCTCAGTAACTTGCTCAGGTTTTATAACACCGTGATGGCTGAACTGGATAAGGGTAATGGGTTTACAGTGATACTGCTGGACCTGGCTAAGGCCTTTGACAGGATACCACATGGAATTCTAATCCGTAACTGCAACATATGGGAATGGATATAGGTTTGGTGAGATGGATAGGAGGGTGATTGATGGAGAGATACTAGAGAGTAGTTTACTCAGGAGTAGAGTCCAAAAGACGGCCTATGACTAGTGGTGTGCCGCAGGGTTCTGTTCTTGGACCACTACTGTCTGTTTAATATGTTCATTAACGATATATGGAAGGATCTAAGAGGCACGGTTCATTTGTTTGCTGATGATGCAATGGTGGGTAGGGCAATAGTGAATGCAGAAGATGTGAAAATTTTGCAGGACGATTTGGATAGATTGGAGGTCTGGGCTAAGGAGAATGGATGTCAATTTAATGTGGCAAAACGTAAGATTATGCATTTTGGGGAGAAAAGTTTAGCAGCAGTATACCACATTGGTGGAACTGTACTCCAGGAGATTGATGAGGCCAGGGACTTGGGAGTGTTGGTGGATAGGGAGATGAAGTTTAGGGGGCACATTGCAAAAGTGGCTAAATCAGCTCATCAAATCACTTGGATGCTGAAGAATACTTTGACGAGCAGAGATAAGTAAGTTATTGTTCCTCTGTATCAAGCCTTGATAAGACTCTATCTCGACTACTGTGCCCAGATTTGGTCACCTTGATGGGGAGGAGGTTGAGAGGATCCAGAGGCGAGTGACCAAGATGATAGCAGGTCTATGGAATGAACCTTATGAAAACAAGTTGAAGATTTGTGGATTGCAGAAATTGGTTGATAGGTGGAAAAGGGGAGATATGATTGTGACATCCAAATTGCAGAAGGGTTTTTGTAGGATTAATTCAGAGGATATTTTTGAGATCAGAACTGGTGGTGGGAGGACTAGGGGACATCCATGGAAGCTGGACAAGAGTGTAATTAGTAAGGGTGTTAGAGCTGGGTTTTTTACTTTTAGAGTGGTGAATGAGTAGAATAAGCTGCCAGAGTCTGTTATGAGTGCTATGACGGTGAATGAGTTCAAGGCAAAGTATGATAGATACTGTGTGAATGTTATATAGTTGTGATGGACATGATGTTTAGGGCCTCCCTCGATGAGTCTAAGGACTCCTTGGAGTCGCCCATAATAATAATAATAAGGTTTGGCATCATAGATTATTTTAGCTATTTAGAAACGAATTCTACTGGTTTCCATATTGACAGATGGCCAATGTTTCTTTCAATGTTGTGTATGAAATCTAGATATGGAATACGTTTAGGCGAAATGGCAAACTTATGACCTTGTGCTAATACATTTTTTTCATCTTCTGTTAACAGACAGAAGATGAAGAAGAACAACATTCCACTCAGACCCATTGTGGATTCTATTAGCAGCCTGACTTACAAATGATTAAGATTTTTGTCTATGTCCTCTCATAGGCCACTCTGCCTCATCAATTAAAAATTCCAGAGTTTCACACACGAAAATAAAAGACATGCTAATTAGCTTCAACATTGTTTCCCTCTTCACTAATATTCCCCACAAGGAAACAATAGACTTGTTAATTCAAAAATTTCCATCCGATATTGCAGAATTATTTAAATTTGTTATTACATTCGGACACTTCACATGGAAAGAAAAAATTTACAAGCAACGGGAAGATCTATTAGTTAATGCATCTCTGAACATCAAGACCATATCCGTCTTATCAAAATGCACAAATCTGGCCTTGCACAACACAGAGTTGAAAACCCAAACCATAGGATCAAATGGAAAAACACCAAACTTCTACGTAGATCCTAATGTAAACATGAGCATTTATATAAAGAAAGTGCTGAAGCCATACGTCACAGACCCAACTTAAACCATAATGACGTTCTTACTATCCCTGAAGTCTGGGAAATTGTCATCCTTAATTGTGTAAAATAAATTTATGTATGTTATTTTATTTTAATTTAATCCAATTTATTTTTTATCAGATATATTTATTTTAATTTAATTTTATTACCCACTACTACACTCATAGTAGGATTCCATTGTAAGCATGTGCCCTAATTGTATGTTATTTCTAGTATGTTTGAAATAACTGTAGTGATGATGTCCTACGATACTTAGGATGAAATGTTTACTTATTAAAAATAATTGTCCTAAGATACTTGGACGAAATGTTTACTTAAAAAATAATTTAATTACTGTGGTTTACGTGTGTATGTTTAGTTATGAATACTCCATAGGTTTCATTTTATAGAGTATTATTCACAGATACCTGTCACACCTCCTTAAATTCATTCACTGATGTAGATGAAAAATAGGTTATGGAAAAAGAATAGAAGTACATACCATTTGTACCATCACTGTAAGACTCAAGCTTGGAAAGTGATTAGTGTAATGAAATCAAAATTGGAATATGAGACAGAAGGTTAGTGCTGTGATCCAAGTAAACTTTTAAGGAAATCTTTGATTATATGGCCAGTAGGAGGAGAAAGATATTATTTCTAGAGGATGGATGAAGGTCTAGAAGTGCATGAAGAGGTGTATTTTGAATACTCTGGATGTCTGTATAGCAATGGAAATGGAATTTTTTCAAGAAAATTTTTCAAATTTTTTAATACATTGTGGTAGAGAACTGATATTACCCTTGGTCTGGCCATTTAATTATTTCCTGTAAGTCCCCATGGAGTGGAAAAAGGATTTGATAATGCCATTGCATGGTACTGATGTCAAAATTAAGGAATCTGACTATATACCAGTTGTATTTCTTCTATGGTTAAGATTTTGGAGAAATTAGTTGGTAATTGGGCAAGTCCTGTTTAGGGTCTTTTTTGTTTCAGTAATATGTTGCCATTTTTAATTAAGTAACAAGAATGGCTGATTTTTTTGCTAAGGCATGTGACAGGGTACCATACACAGTAATTTGATATTTAAGTTGCAACATATTTGGGTTAAGATGTCAAAGATTTGTGCATGGGGAGCAGTTTTAGAGAGAAGGAAGGTCACAAATACCACATGGCTCATTCCTGGAACTTTTACTGTTATAAAGGTTAAAATCAGTGATGCTGTCACTCAGTTTCAATGATGTATTCACTTGTTTGCAGATGAAGTGAAGCTGGGAAGGGTTATTTGTAATAGTACTAATGTTGTAGCTCTGAAGGGTTTGAATAAGCTAGAAAGGTCACAAATGAATTGGGATGTCAGTTTAATGTAACCGAAAGTAAGGTTCGAAATTTGTGATCCAGAGATGGGATGCTGCATGTTCTATTTGTGGAACTATATTGAAATAAGTGGAGAAGGGATCTTATGGTTGACTGATAGAAATTTGATGTTTATGGGACATGTTGCAAAAGTTGTGAAGTAAACCCTAGTATTCCTGCAATACTGAAAAGACCGTTGACAAGCACAGATAAGAGGGTGGTAGCGCTGTTGTGTAAATTCCTGATTAGACCACATCTGGAATGTTCAACTTTAGTATCTATGCTCAGGTCTATGGGGGTTAAAGTGGATGTAGCAACCTTGCAGAGGATACAAAGGTGTTTAACAAAAATTATATCATAACTGTGGTATGTTGGTTATAAAGATGGATTGAGACCTATAAGCTGTCAAGATTGACACAAGGAAATTTTTATATGTTAGAACAAGGGGAAGGGTAAAATGACAGAGTCTCATCCCTTTGAATCACAATTGACTTCTGTTTATTTTAGAGTATATTTCTGTTAGAATAGCACACACAAAAAAGTCTGAAATTAAAGCATTAGGAAATAAATTTATATTTCTCATATAACTTCTGTTTAAATTAACTTTCCTCCATAAACCTTGTTCCTAATTGTCTTCTTAATCTCACCATTCATTTTACAATTCTGCTGTTTAACTTCCTAGCATTTGAAAGTTAGTTCACCCATGCTTATGTAAAAATATATATGTAGTATATTTTGATTTCTTATATTCTAATAATGGATTTAAATATTATGCTTTGATTTTTAGGCTCCATGCCAAGTAGAACTGGAAAACTGGATTAATAGTATACATTGTGCCTGTGCTGCAGCATTTGCGCGACATCGTGGAAAAACGGGAACACTTCACCTATTACAGGAAGAGATTTTTCGTTTAGAAAAAGAAATTGAATCCGTAAGTCCAACTAAATAGGCATACTTTTTTTTATCGACAAATTTGCTGTCATTTTGTGTAGAATTTGGGATAGCAGACTTAAAAATGAACTAGGAAAAACTAATGCTTGATGTAGAAATAGTGTTATCACCTTAGGAAATAAATTTATATTCCTGATATAACTTCCATCTTCCATCCCAAGTTATCTTTTCTCCATAAACCCTGTACCTAATTGTCTTCTTAATCTCACCATTCATTTTACATTTCCACTGTTTAACTTCCTAACGTTTGAATAAATACATTCAGCTCTTCTACAGGGTGTCCCATAATTCATGCAAGAAGTAATTTTGATAGAAAACACAGGTTTTTAATTAAAAATTGTAATTTCTTATTGATTCATAAAGTATACAGTATAGGGTTATGCATGGAATAGCATATCGGGTAAATGGCCTCCACAGCTTTGCTGGCACATACGCACTCTTTTGTCGAAATTTTCCATGACCGTTTTGCATAAATGTGGCTGAATTTCGTTGATACAGCGCTCAATTTCCTCCTTCAAGGCGTGGATAGTCATGGGCTTGTTGGCATAAACCTTATACTTCAAAAAATCCCAAAGAAAAAAGTCCAACAGCGTTAAGTCACATGATCTGGGTGGCCAATTCTGATCACCAAAACAGGAAATTACACGACCAGGAAATGACTCGTGCAGTAATTGAATTGTTTCTCAGGCTCTATGGCATGTGGCACTGCCTTGTTTCGAAGAAGAATGGACCAATGATGCCTCCAGCCCAAAATCCGCACCAAACAGTGACACATTGTGGATGCATTTGTTTCTCAACAATCACTCGTGGATTTTCTGAACCCCAAATGCGACAATTTTGTCGATTAACGAAGCCATCAAGATGAAAATGAGCCTCATCGCTGAAGATGATTTGTTCAAAAAATAAGCATCCACTTGTTGTTGTTCCATAATCCATTCAATGAACTCTCTTCGCTGTATGTGGTCAGTAGGCTTCAGTTCTTGAGTCAATTGAACTTTGTAAGCATAAAGATGCAAATCTTTCGTGAGAATACACTGTAGAGAGCTTCTCGAAATGCCCAATTCAAGACCACGGTGCCGAATTGATGTTCCTGGACTCTCAGCAACATTCTCACGAACTGCTTCGATGTTTTCTGTTGAATGACGGCCAGAGTGTATAAGATCACTAATTGATCCAGTTTCCTTGAATTTTTTAATTAATCTTTTCACAGTTGATGAAGTTAAATCACTATTCCGACCATATTTTGTACAAAAATTGCAAACTGTAGCTGCCAAACCTTCATTATTTTTAAAATATTTCTCAACAATGAAAATGCATTGTTCTTTCATGTAGCGCTCCATTTTTAATAACCCTGGACTGTCAGCTGTCATGCTGTCTTTTTTTCTCATCGGCAACACTTTACCGCACAAATGGCGCTAAATTTAAATCTTGCATGAATTTTGGGACACCCTTTACTTTAAATTTTTTTAACCAGTGTCAAAGGAGCATTAATCTCCTTTGTACTTAATTCCCATTCTCTGCTGTTGATCAAAGAAAGCCGCTATTTAGCTTTCTGCAGTCACCTGTTTGGCATTTCTGCATATATGCTTTCCTTACAGTTCATCTTATATGGTAGGCAGCCACTCAGATGATCATTACCAGCCGGGAGCAGATTGAACACACTTCATTCATGGTAACATTCTCTCTAATGCAGTGATCAAATCCAAGAATTATGTTCCTTATGCAACTCTTGCAGATAAACTGTCAAAATATTTTTTGAAATCAGTTTATCAAATGATAAATTTTTCAAGAGCAATAGTTCAAATGACATAACTCTCAGAATATGGCATTCAGTGTATCTCTTATCAGAATAACATGCAAACTTTTAGAATTGAAAAAACAAAAAAATAAATAATTAATCATAATCTATTAAAAATATGTCACTAGTTTATGGAAGAGATTTTTCTAAATTTTATTTCTACAAGTCTGTATTCTGCCTTTGTTTCATAGAATAATTTGAATCTGCTTTTATGGAATCATTTGAATATTTAAAGTATGTTAAACTCAGCTGTAATTCATTGCCATCATCAGATTCCTGATATGTACCCTCAGGAAGTGTATAGAATAATATGATAGTACTACATGAAAAAATTATGCCATTACTAACTTCCAATCAATAATTTTACTCCAAATTAATCTGTTACCTGTCAAGACTCCAACTTTATCAGATCTTATATTTCTGTCTTAAGGCACTTTTTACTGTATCAATTCATCTATATCTTGGTCTTCCTCTGGATCTTTTTTTCCTGCCAACCTGGCAAAGAACACTCGTTTACTAATCTTTCTCTCCCATTCTGTTTAAGTGATAGTACCACCTGAGATTAGCTCTACTGACACATTCCTGAATGCTAACAATGGCAGATTCTTTCTTAATATTCACATTTTTAAGATGTTAATGTTATTGATGCCGTCTATTGACTCCACTAATCTTTCTCAGAACTCTCATATCAGATTTCACCAGCCTTTGATCAGGTGTTTTATTTCTAACCCAGCTCTCAGATTCATAAGTTAAAATTGGTTTAAACACTGTCTTGTATACAACAGCTAATTTAGTGTTTTGACTAATTTCATTCTTATTTCATATATTCAGCTAACTTCCTGCCACACCAACTTTACTAATTCTGATGTCTATTTCCATATTCAATTTGCCATCTTCACTAAAAAATAGCTGAAATGTTTCACTTGTTCTATAAAGTTCACCATTCAGGATACAATTGAGGTTTTCAATATTTCTGTGTATTTTCTTTGTCTTTTTCATGCTGATTTTCATATCAAATTTATTCCAACAGTTATTTAATTTGGTCAGGGAATCTTGCAGACTTATAGTGGATTTATTTAGAAGTATAACATCATCTGCATAAAGCAAAGAGCTGTGATTAACATCTCAGATTTTTATATCAGGTGTAATACCACTTTCCTTCATAATGTGATCCATATAGATAATGAATAACAGAGGGGATAAAGTACATCCTTGTCTGACACCAGATTTAACACCAAAACTATCTTCCTGTATTTCCTTGAATTCTAACTGCTGACTTACAGCTTAAATAGCGACTATGTATTGCTCATTATAATGTCCCATTTACACTATATAACTGTAGTGTTTTGAAGAGCTTTCTTTCCTCTTGTTACTATGTCATATGCATTTTCCAGATCAGCAAAACTGAAATACAAATCCCTGTTATATTCCCAAGATTTCTCATTGTCTTAAAGTGAAAATCTGATTCTGACAACCTCTATTTGGCCTGAATCCAACTTGTTCACCAAGCTTCTCTTCCACAATTGTTCTTAGCATTTCTCTAGTATACTTGCATAAATCTTACCAGGAACACTCAATAGGGAAATACCTCTAATTCTCACATTCAGTTTTATTGCCCTTTTTATAGATGGATAATTTGAAAGTTCTACTCATTTTGGAATCTTTCGAAGTAATTACTCCAATCATCTAGAATATCCTTATCTTCAGTTTTCATGTCACCTTTATCATCTGATTCTTTTTACATTACTTTTTCCTCTATATCTAACCTTAGGCGCCGGGGGGGGGGACTGGAACCTCCGTTTTGAGTCATCAGAATTCAAGGAGAACTGGCCTACCAGTCCAGAACTCTGGTGTTTGGGCGTCTCTTTCTAGTCTTCAAAATTCGAATCATCAGAATTCAAGGAGAACTGGCCTACCAGTCTGGAACTCGTGGGGGGGGGAGCATCGTAGGTGCCAGAGCCCCCCTTTTGAAGACTCGACATTCAGGGGCTATCCTGAGTGTCAAATCTTCAAAATTCAAGTCATCAGAATTCAAGGAGAACTGGCCTACCAGTCTGGAACATGGGGGGGGGGTGCCTTAGGTGACAGGGAGCATAGCCCCCCTAGTATTATATATATATATATATATATATATATATATATATATATATATATATATATATACACACACACAGTGGATTTGGGTTAACTGGGGCTAGAACACTTTGTCCCAATAAGTGGCTGCCCCAATTATGCAACATTTTATGGAAAAAGCTATATCACGAAGTAAAAAATGTTTAAAAATAAACAAACTTTCAGTATACCTTTGTTAACCATGTTTTTATTTTTAAAATAAATAAACATGCACACATGTGTTAATATCCCTAAAGATGTTAATTATACATAGGTATCTATCAAAGAAGCATATTTTCCCTAACAATTATTCTGAAGAAATTTATTGAGTGCAAATAAATTTCTTGGCATGTTCCCTTTCTAGACGGCAACTGAACAAAATCAGTATAGGTATCTAATTCAGATAAAGGCTGCCTTCTTGCATAGCATAAAGTAGTGTCATAATTCAGCAATAAATTATTATTATTATTTCCTGGCTTGCTGATTAGTCATTTGTTCAGGTGCATTATCCTCATTGCTTTCTTTGTCTTCTGGAACTTTAGATGTTTTGTTGCAATTTGTTCAACAATTGCATTCTCACAATCTTCATCTTCATTTTAACATTGAAGGCTGTTGTCAATGCATAAAAACTCTTTGTAGTGTTTCTGGAGAGCTGTTGCACAAACTGAATAAAAATTCTGAAATAGGAACTGACGGGATATCATCACGGATGCTAAAAGAGTGTTCAACTGAATTGGCTATTCCCTTGACCAGGTGTAGAATTTGAGTCTCAGAACAGGGAAGATTCCACAGGAGTGGAAAGAATGTATGGTAATCTCATTGCACAAGGGTGGTACAAAGACTGATGTATCCAGCTATCAGCTAATCAACATTTCGAGTGTAGTGGTGAAGATTTTTCGAAAAGTTGGTTAGGGCTCGAATTCAGAAATGGATTGACAGAGAATCTCTACTTAGCAACGAACAGCATGAGTTTACTAAGAGAAGGTCATGTTTTAGGAACTTGCTCACAGTCTATAATGTTATCACTTAGTTACACAAGGAGAATGGATATGGCATAATACTTTGGGATTTTGCTGACTTTTGACAGAATACTGCATGGAATACCTTTACATAAATTGGAGAATATGGGATTGGATTATAAACTATTGGCATGGATAAGAGGATGGCTGTCTGACAGATATCAAAAAGTTTTATATGGGAAGTGTGAATCCACAAGTTTCAATGTTACCAGTGGTGTGCCCTCAGGATCAGTCCTTGGTCCATTGATATTTAATCTGTACATTAATGACATTGGGAAGGATTTGACATCCAACATATAGCTATTTGCTGATGATGCAAAGATAGGTAGGGTAATCAGGAGTGCTGCTGATATGCATACTTGCAGAATGATTTGAATAGGCTGGAATTGTGGGCATGTGAAAATGACTTTCATTTCAATTGTTAATAAATATAAGGTCATGCACTTCGGTGTGATTAGATATTCAATGTCGTATTATATTGGTGGGCTTATGCTTGAAGAAACTGGTGAGGCTAAGGATCTTGGAGTTTTAGTAGACAGGAAGTTGAACTCACAGAATAATGGCAATGCAGAAGCGAACCTTGTTGTGTAAAGATAAGGAAGTCATTTTGCCTCTTTACAATGCCTTAAGACCTCACTTGAACCATTGTGCACAGGTCTGGTGTCCTGTTTTCTGTGGCGATTCTGTGGAGAGAGTGTAAATTAGAGTTGCAAAAAATTATATCTTGCTGCAGACACTAGCCAACAGGAGAAAGAGGGGATGATATGATTGAGACTTACAAACTTCTGAAAGGGTTATGCAGAATCTCAATAGATGGAATTTTTCATTTTATGGAAGGCGGGGAAAGGACGAGAGGGCATCCATGGAAGTTGAGAATGAATGCTCTCAAGAAGGGGTTGAAGGCTAGATTTTTTTTTCCATAGAGTGGTGTTTGATTACAATGGATTGCCACTGGATGTTGTGTGTTCAAGTAGCATGAATGAATTCAAGAACAGATATGACAGCTGGTGTGAATAGTATGACCACCCTTGATGAGCTACTGACTCACTGGAGGTCTCTCTGAATAATAGCAATTATTATCAGTCGTATCTGTCTTTTCCTGGTCTGAATTCTTAAAAGCACAATGAGCAAAGCAGTTTTGAATTGTTTTGCTGCTTATTCAACTATCTCAACAAATTGTACTGCCTGTAAAATGGTAACTTTTGCACTGATTTCTTTGGTGGCATTCCTAAACTGCAGTGAGCATTTGTTACTGCTTTAATGTCAGATGACAGTTGGCTGGAAAACTAAAGCCATTAGCTAACAATCCTAGTCATGAAAAGTGCAGTGAAATGGGCAAATAAAATAAAATAAAATAAAAATGCTACGAGCATCAGCATTCTCCATAAGTTACAAAAATGACAGAAATGCAAGAAATACTGGTGTATCCTCAAAGTGACAGGTCAATCACGCCAACTGCCAGATAATAAAAATGCTGTTAGCAAACTGGAATGTGGACACAATAATCAAATGCAGTTTAAATCAAAGATGCATCAACATCTGTTGTATTCAAGAGATGAAATAGAAGGGGCAAAATCAAAAAATATTGGAAATGGATACAAACATATCTACCACAGCAATGTGGCAAACTGTAATGGAGTTGGTGTGGTGATTGACATTGAGCTTTAGGGGCATATATGGAAGTTAGGAATAAGTGATCTTATAATCACTGTTAAATTAGTACTCGATAAGCAACCATGCACAAACATTATCTCTGCTTTTGCCCCACAAACTGGTTGTAGTGACTTAGACAACCAGTCTTTCTGGAATGATGCTGATTACTGCCTGCAAATATACAGGTGATTTCAACTATGCTAAGTGAAACCTACCAGAGTTCACGGTAACAAAGGTTGTGGTCTACAAGCCCAGAGGGTGAAGACATACTGCACTTTGCTTCAATGTATGATTTAGCAGTTATTAACACCTTCTTCACAAACCTATGTAACACCTTATTGTATGAAAAAGTTGTAATGTAAGTGACTGCTTACCATGCAATGCAGACTTCTGGTAGCAGAGCTTTTGATGCCAAACCCAGTGATGATTCATAGAGTAAAGATCTTTATAATTTGATAGCATAAACGTGACCAGCAAGAGGGACAAAACTTGTGTGAAGATCATGTTGATTACCTGCATTAAGAGGGACTTAGAAGCTTGGCGAATAAAATATAGGACGACTTCCAATGATACTGCACTAAACAGGCTGCACACCATTTAGGCATATTGAAGGGGCATATAAACAGCAACAAGGAAACCATGTGGTGGAAGGAAGAAGTAAAGGACAAGCTTCATAATAAGAAACTCCTTTTCAAACAATGCAGTGAATTAAAACTAAAGAAAACTGCATTGTATATCAGGCAGCAAAGAAGGATGCAGAAGAACCATAGTACAAGCAAAAGCTAGTGGTGCAGATGATCTTTATGCATGACTTGAAATGGCCAAAAATGATAAGGAAATCTTCACAATCACAAAACAAAACCATCATTGTTCAAAAGACATCAAGGCAGTCATATACATAAGAATGAATAGGGGATGTTACTGACAAAGAGCAAGGACATAAGACAGAGACAGAAGGAGTATTACCAATACCTGCTAAATGAAACCTGCCCTAGCAAAGTCTTGCCTTACTTACAAACAACAGAAGGTCCTGTGCTAGATATCACTGAATTAGAAGTAAAAAGAGCAATTGACAAAATGACAAACAACAAAGCCACATGAATTGTGGAAAAGGCTGGTTGCGGTAGGTATGACCTTCCTGACAAATCTTTTCAACAGGATCCTTGCAAAGAGGATGTCAGATGAATGAAGGAAAAGCTATCTGATGTTTTTCTTTTAAATAAAGGAGATGTGTGACTCTGTGAGAATTATAGAAGAATAAAACTCATCTTTCAAATATTCAAAATATGCGAGCAAATATTTAATCAGAGGTTTCAGGAGCTAACAAATGTCACTAAAAATCAGTGTGGATTGTCTCAGGAAAGTCAATTGATTCCATATATGTAATCAGAAATTTACTAGAAAGGCGCAAAAATAACATAGAGATCCTCCACCAAGTATTTATTGACATGTAAAAGTCCTTTGATTGGGTTCCACAAAATCCCAGGCATTAAAAAGGAGGCTATGGTGACATAAATATCTTTAATATTTATGTCACCATATTAAAGATATTTAAGGAAGCTTAAATATCTTTAATATCTTTTATATGATCAAGACATTGAGATCAGATTAGGAGTGATCATAAGCTATTATGCTTTCTATAACATAAAAGATGAAAATCAAGGAATAATTAGATGGGTCATGGAAATACAATGATATTAAAGTTAGCTATATTGCAGGAATTAAAAATTTATTGAGAGACTGTCTTTCAAGGTCTCATGCTGAAGAAAGTTTATCTGATGAAAAGGAGAGTGCTTCTAAATCAAAACTGCTTGTGTTGTCCAAATTGCAGCTTCTGAGAAAAAAAAAAATGAAGTACAGTAATTGTACATGGGTAAATCAGTGGCATCCACAATGGGAGGAAATGGCACATTTTCTTTATGTGCCATTTGGGCTGAAAATAATTAAAATGAGTTAAATATAAAATATCAGTATTGGTATTATTTCTGGAAAAATTCCCATGTTGCTCCTCTTGAAACTATTACTTTCACGGCTATCATAGACTGTTTTTGTTTAGGAGTGTCCCTTATTTTAAATACATTGGCTTTTTTACCTCAAGAAAATTTTTAGGGCATTATAAGTGTATTTTAAAGGAAAATATAGCAGAATAATTAAGGAAGAACATTTTGTACATACTTTGTTTATATGCTAGGATGACTTCATTCTTCATATTTCTGCTGTTAGGCTGTTAAAGGGAGGGGGGAACTTGGGGGGGTGTTTGACTCCAGGCGGGAAGAATAATTTTGAAAACCTGGGTTTTTTCTAAAATAATACATACATATATATATATATATATATATTATTATTATACGTAAGGGCGCTTTGCGGAAGGGGAAGAGTTTTATGGGAAAACTGAGGTGGGGGACAGCGTTAACGAGGTGCGAGCGTTTCAGTAGTGTGACCATCATCAGAACATTTTCGGGATGAGTGTAAGGCTATGCCATGACCATATGTTGTATCTGCCAAAAAAGGGCATTTATTGTCGCTTATTGGTCAGAGGCATGACCTGATTTGTAAATTGTGGAGCTTCCAACATTCGGAAATTAGGTAGGGTTGGTGGACATTGATTGAGTTTTCATCACATTTTATGGCTATTGTTTCGGATATTCTAAGCATTGTTTCGTTGTCTTGTTTATTATTATGGCCTTGTCGATTTGCGGGACATGTTTCAATTCAAGGGCGTGAGCTGCTATTTCTGTCTTCCCTGTACTCTGTATTCTATTTTTCTTTTTGATGTAGTGTTGTTTTTTAGTGTTAGAAAACTTGGGTTTTCAAAATTATTCTTCCCACCTTGTGTCAAACACTCCCCCATGTCCCTCCCCCTTTAACAGCCTAACAGCAGAAATATGGAGAATGAAATCATCATAGCATCTAAACAAGGCATGTACAAAATTTTCTTCCTCAATTATTCTGCTATATTTTCCTTTAAAATACTATGATCCTTAAAAATATTATAATGCCCTAAAATTTTTCTTGAGTAAAAAAAGCCAGTGTATTTAAAATAAGGAACACTCCTAAACATAAACAGGCTATAATAGCCATAAAAGTAATAGTTTCAAGAGGAGTGACATGGGAATTTTCCCAGAAATAATACCAATATTTAATTTGTGTTTTGTAACCATACAACTCTGCATCCATTGGCTCTCTACTCAAATAAACCCCCCTTTCTGCCCCCCCCCTCCATCACAATAAACGCCTTAAAATAAGATCGGTTTAGCACACCCACCAAACACAAGGGTATGCCATGGGCTCATGTCATACATTCAATGAATGTATTATTTTCACAAAAGAAACCTACCAGAAAACCATCCTAACATACACCACACAAAAAATACACACAACATTCCTTAAAAATTGCCTCCATCACAACGTCACACCAAATTTTGCAAATGTGCACGGAAATTGCTCCATTCCCTGAAACAAAAAATCTGCTGCCGGGCATCATGCTCACTCATCAAACAGGCCATACATGACAGGTTCAAAAAGAAAAATCAAGCATATTCATACATTCACAATACAAAACGCAGATTGAAAACTTTATTGACCCAAAGGAATGGGCTGTTTTTTCTGAAAGTACCCAAACACACATAAACAACTACACGCAGTTAATAGAAGCCTGACACGCAAAAAAATGGTTGGCCTTAACAGGCACCCAATACACATTATGTACAGCTCCCATTCCTTCAGACATCACCGCCTCGTGACCCACACAAGACAACTCCATAAATCTATCACATCACACTCTCACACCTGACGAAATCACCATCTTGCACAAAGGACTTAACTTTGCTTTATCCCCAAAATACACACTGAGAAAAGACATCATTATTGAAGTCCAAGCGAAACTTGAAAATGACCCAAACAGAGATACTATATTCCAGAAAATAAACAACATTATCAATAGCAAAATAATAGTGAAACCCAACATTACTCCCTACTTACAAAAAGCCTTATTATCTTTAAGAATGAACCCAGATATGATGATCACTAAAGCAGACAAAGGGATACTGTAGTCATCATCAACAAAACCGATTACCACAACAAAATAACGGTCGTCTTAAACGACCAACACACCTACCAAAAAATTCAAAATGATCCCATCCCCGACCTCATAAAACAAATCAACAGCACCCTAAACACCTTAAAAAGTCAAAACAAGATTGACAAAACCACAATGAAAAACACAATCCCCTGCACCACACGCACCCCTTATATGTTCGGGAACATCAAAACCCACAAAGACGGTTAACCGATATGGCCAATAGTCTCCTACAAGAACACCACCACAGCAACCTTACCAAAATTTGTTGTCAACGTCTAACTCAATGATTAAAAATACGGACAGCCTTTTCCAGAAAATAAATAACATTACTTCATCCTGAGATGATGTCCTCACCTCATTGAATGCAACTTCATTATACACTAACATGGATGTCCCCAGAACATTCGACATCGTACACACTACTCACAGAAGACCACACCCTGCACACATGCACAAAATTAACACCTAATGACATCATTAACCTGATCAAACTCACAATATCAGCCAACTTCTTTAAGTTCAACAACAACATATACGTTCAAATTTTCGGCCTCCCTATGGGCCAAAACATCAGTGGACATCTAGCGGAATTATTCCTGGCATACATAGAATCACTCCTACTCCCCCCCCGCATCATCTTTTATGGCAGATACGTGGACGATATTCTATGCATTGGTAAACCCACACACACCACCACCTTACAAACATCCCTCAACAATTACAGTAACAGACTAAACTTCACCATGGAAACTGAACAGAACAAATCCATGAATTTCTTAAATCTGACACTAATCAGAACTAACAACAAAATAACCACAAAAATATACCACAAACCCACACATATCAGAAACTACCTCCATTTCAGTTCATTACCACCCATATTCCATTAAAAAAAATCAGTCATCCTATCACAATTTCTAAACGCTTACAAATTCTCAACCAACCATAATTATCTTAACATGGATTTTTAAAAATCGCAACTATCCCACACAACTAATAAATAACACAAACAGAATGGCAAAAACCCATCATAACTGACTTCCAAAATACAAAAAATACAACCAAAACTGACTTCCCAACAGGTATGGTCATCAAACTGCCATACATCCAAAACACATACAGAGCCTACAAATACGTTTTCAAACACACGGGCTATAAACTAGTATTCACCACGAACCAAAAATTAGCAACTCTCCTAAAATCCACTAAATCGCTCACACACAAAGAAATATTTGAACACCACAACGTAGTCTACAAATTTCCTTACCAAAAAAATTTGACATCACCTACACAGGCTCTACCATTAGGTCTTTATGCACTAGACTACAAGAACCCCTCCAGGACTGAAACATCCCTATTTCGGAACATTTAAACACTAAAAAACAACGCAACATCAAAAAAAAAAATAGAATACAGAGTACAGGGAAGACAGAAATAGCGTCTCACGCCCTTGAACTGAAACATATCCCCCGCATATCGACAAGGCCATAATAATAGACAAACAAGACAACGAAATAATGCTTAAAATATCCGAAACAGTAGCCATAAAATGTGACGAAAACTCGATCAACATCCACCAACCCTACCTAATTTTTGAATGTTGGAAGTTCCACAATTTACAAATCAGGTCACGCTTCCGACCAATAAGTGACAACAAATGCCCTTTTTTGGCAGATACAACATACGGTAATGGCATAGCCCTACACTCATCCCGAAAATGTTCTGATGATGGTCACACTACCGAAACGGCTTGCACCCCGTTAATGCTCCCCCCCCCCCAAGTTTTCCCATAAAACCCTTTCCCAAAGAAGTGCCCTTAAGTATAATATATATATATATATATATGTGTATATATTATTTTAGAAAAACCCGGGTTTTCAAAATTATTCTTCCCACCTGCGTCAAACACTCCCTCACGTTTCCCACCCCCTTTAACAGCCTAACAGCAGAAATATGGAGAATGAAGTTATCCTAGCATCTAAACAAGGTATGTACAAAATTTTCTTTCTCAATTATTCTGCTATATTTTCCTTTTAAATACACTTATAATGCCCTAAAAATTTTCTTGATTAAAAAAGCCAATATATTTAAAATAAGGGACACTCCTAAACAAAAACAAGCTATGATAGCCTTAAAAGTAATAAAATATCAGTTTGTTGTTTTAATTTGTATAAAACTACAAATTAGCAAAAACTAATTTGTAGTTTTTGCTACAAATTTGTTTTCAAAACATTTGGCTAAATGTTTCGCTAATTGTACATGGGTAAATCGGTGGCATCCACAATGGGAGGTAATGGCATGTTTTGTTTATGTGCCATTACCTTCCAAACAGTCAATACCCCAGGATCCAGTTTTACCTTGGAAAAGGAAAACTACAATAGTCTCCCATTCCTAGATACTCTGATCACACATACACACGAGCCTGATGAATCACTCCTGGCATTCTCCGTTTACAGGAAATCTACACATACATACATATAGATGCAGTCATCCCCCCCACCCCACCCAACAATATGAGATTATAAAAACCCTATATAAGAGGGCAAAGTTAATCTGTTCGTATAACAGTGCCCTAACTACTGAACTTGACCATATCTTTAACACTTTCTTAGCCAATGGCTGCAACCCCCAAAAAATAATAAAACCACGTAACTGCAACTCCCTCCTCCCCTTCAAAGCAAGGATTACTCAAAACCTATCACTTTTCCATATATCCAGGGAACATCCGAAAAATTAACAAAAATTCTAAGGAAATATAACCTTACAACCAGTTACAGACTACATAAGAAATTGGCATCTTTTATCTGCTCCAGCAAAGACTGGTAATGAAAAAAGACAAAGATGGTAATGAAGTATTGATGCTTGAAGAAAGGAATATGAGACTGCATGTCCAGAGTCTCAGGAGGATAAATCAGGTAGGAATTTGCTGGGTGAGCAACATCAATAAGAAGGAGTTGTAAAAAAAAGAAAAGAAAATTTTGTGAAAGAAATATAAAGAAAATGGTGAACAAAAAGCCAATGAGTATTACAAGCTTGGGCGTGAAGGATGTACTGAAGGATGAACTGTATGGTAAGACGAGGGCTAATCATCAGAGGAAGCTAGCTGATATGGCCAAAAGAAATCCCAGAGTTCTTTAACTATGTGGTAACTAAAAGAAAGAATGACTAAAGAGAGATGACTTTAAAGAGTGCTGATGGTAGGGAGGTATCAGAATCAAGTGACATAGTTATTACTGAGTGATAATTTTGCAAAAGAATGCAATCCAGGTGGAGATACTGTAGTGCCTGTTGTGAAAATAAAATATGAATTGGAGGTGCTTAGGATATTACATAACCTTAATGTAAATACAGCCATTCGATTGATGGGATATCAGCCTGTGTGTAATGAGATGAGCAAGAGAATTTCCAATTCTTGTAACTGAGCTGTTTAATTTAAGCCTGAGTCAGAAAAAGTCAGAAAAAGAACTCTAGAAAGAGGGCAGAAAGGTTCCATTGCATAAGGGAGACTTCAACTTCAAGACAGGTAGCAGATTATAGGCCAATTATTATCTCAAGTGGTGAGTAAATTGTTGGAGAAGTTGGTAAAAAAGACAAAACTTGGGACTGGCTGGAAAGAAATATACTTTATAGGATTGAGTATTGTTTTGTGAAGTATAGGTCTTGTCTTGCCTTAGTAATTTGCTTACTTTTTATAATAAAGTGACAGTTCAGTTGGATAAAGTTTCGAAATTACTACACGTTGATACTGCTGGACTTTGCAAAGGCATTTGACAGGATACCACAAGGAACCCTGTTGCATAAATAAATTGGAACAAACTAATGACTGATATAAAACTGATTATTTGGATAAGAGGATGGCTGATGAACAGATGCCTATTTGGAGCAGACAAGCCTGGTGACTGGTGGTATACCACTGGACTCGGTACTTGGTCTGCTGCTGTTTAATTAGTACATTAGCAATATAGAAAATGATTTATGGGGAAATATTCAGTTTGATGATGATGCTCAGCTAGGAAGAGTTAGTCAATGAAGATGATGTAGAGATTTTGAAGGATGGCTTAAATAGACTGGCTGTATGGGCAAAGAATAATGGCTACCAGTTTAATGTGACCAAGTGTAAGGTTTGGGATAAAGAGATCATGAGCTATGCACTACATTGATGAATGCAAACTGTAGGAAATTGATGAGGCCAGGGATATGGCAGTGATTGACAGGTAGTAGAAGTTTAGAGGGTGTATTGCAAAGGTGTTCAAAACAGCATATCAGATATTATGTGGATGTTGGAGAACACGCTGACAAGCATTGATAGGAAGGATATTGCTTCCTTTATAAGACTTTAATAAGACCACATTCGGGCTACTTTTCATACAGATCTGGTGTCTTTGATTCCATAGGGATGAGGAACTGGTGGACAAGATCCAGAGCCAAGTGATCACTGAGGATTATTATTATTATACGGACACCTGCATGGGCTCCAAAGACTCAGTGTGGGAGACCAATCTATCATAACTCTCTTTGAACCCATTAACACACAAAGCACTCACAACTGACTCTGACAACCCATTCCATTCATTAACCACTCTCCAAGCAAAAAATATAGTCCTCACACCCATACTGACCACATCTTTATTCAACTTCCAGGGATGACTCCCTTGTTCTGGTTCCTCTAGCCAAGTGCTGAAACATTTCCCCTGCATCTATCCTATAATATCCTTTAAGCAACTTAAATGTTTCTATCATATCCCCTTTTTCTCCTATCAACCAACTTCTGCAATCCACACACCTTCAATCTATCCTCATAGGGAACATTCCACAGGCAAGTGACCAAGATACTCACTATCTTGGTCACTTGCCTCTGAATCCTTTTCACTGCTTCCTCATTCCCAAGAAACCCAGGGGACCAGACTTGAGCACAGTAATCCAGATGTGGGCGTATCAAGGCCTTATAAAGAGGAATTACAACTTCCTTATTTCTGATTAAAATGAAAAGCCAAACGGCTAGTTTTCTGGCAACTTAATAGAAATTAAGCAGATAAAAATCCTATGTTGTTATATAGCCAGTAAATGAAACTCAAGATCGAGAACTTCGAATTGCCTTCGCCGATAGTTTTTTCGGCATTGAAACTCATATAGATTGTAGTTCTCGATCTTGAGTTTCACTTACTGGCTATATAACAACATAGGATTTTTATCCGCTTAATTTCCTTATTTCTACTTGTTAATGTGGTCTTCACTAGCCAAGTAATTTTATGGGCTAATTTAGCAACCTTAGCAATATATCCTGTAAACTTTAACTATCTGTCTATCACCATCCCTAAATCTCTAGCTCCATCTATTTCCTGGAGTACGGTGCCATCAATGTGATACACAGCTTGTAATCTATTTATCCCAAAATACATAATTTTACATTTCTCGACGTTAAACTGATACCCATTAACTTTTGCCCATACTGACAGCCTATTTAAATCCTCCTGCAAGCTCTCCACATTGCCTTGATTAACTATTACTCTACCTAATTTCACATCATCAGCAAACAACTGAATATTTCCTTTCAGGTTATTTCCTATATCATTTATGTACAAATTAAACAGCAATTGTCCCAGCACTGAACTTTGTGGCACACTGCTAGTCACCTGTTTTTGGCTCGATTCTGTCCCTCCATATACCAGATTTTGATATCTGTCCAGCAGCCACCCTCTTATCCACTTAAACAGTCATATCTATTCCCATTTTTTCTAATTTGCATTGCAGTGTTCCATGTGGTATTCTGTCAAATGCTTTTGCAAAATCCAGCAAAATCATTGTGTAGCCATTTTCTTTATCCAATTCAGCTATTATTCTATTATAAAAAGTTAATAAATTACTAAGACATTACTGACCCTTTACAAAACCATGTTGACCCTCAGACACTATCATATTTTTATCTACCCATTCTTGAATTCTCTTTTTGACCAATTTTTCTACTACTTTTACCACCATGCCTGAGATACTAATTGGTCTATAATTTGCTACTGTAGTCTTAGAATTATTCCTTATGCAAAGGAATAATTTTGCTCTCTCTCCACTCTCTTGGAACTCTACCAGAGCTGAGACTTAAATTAAACAGCTTAGTCAAAGGCATTGCCATTTCCCTTGCACATTCTTGCAAAACCCTAGCAGATATCCCATCTAATCCTACAGCTGTATTTACATTGAGATTCTGCAATATCTTAAGAACCTCCAATTTATCCGCCTCTGTTCCCACATTAGTGTCTGTCACATATGTTGAAGCAGTAACCTCACTAGGATGATATATGCTTGCAAAGTGGTCATTCAGTAAATCAACTATTTTATCTGCTTCTGTCTTCTCGTGACCATCATCATCACTCATTAAGGTTAATCTTCCATTGTTATTTTCCTCTTACTTGCCACATAACGAAAGAACTCTTTGGGATTTCCTTTGGCCTGTTCAGCTAAAATCTTCTCATAATCTGTTTTTGCCTTTCTTGCTATGCTGGTTACCTTTCTTTCCTGAGCCTTGCTACTGTAGTTCATGAGTTTGCTGGTCATCTTTCTCTTTATATACCTTCTACAGCATTTTCTTCTTCTTCTACATCTTGTGCTTAATGATATTATTCATTCATCTAACTCTTATCTGATTAACACTCCTTATCCTAGGTATACAATTTAATACTGCTTCCTCTAGATGACCCTTAACTATATCCCATGCACCACTAACATCCTTACCCTTCGGTGTTTTATGTCATGGCACAGATTTAAGCGTTTTCCTAAGCATGTCATAATCACCTGCCTTGTAGTTCCACAAATACTCCTTAATAGAATATTCCTCATGTTTTACAATCTCCAAAGTCAAGATCCCCTGGTCACTTTCACCAATTGGAGGCAATGTTGTCATCTTGGTTATGGATAGCTCTTCTGATACTATGATAGGTTCAATACTTCTCGACTCCTAGTCCCTTCCATCACATGCTGCCTTAAGTAATTATCCCTCAGCAGGTGTATAAATTTTGTTTCCTTCCAGTCTGTATCTCCATAGTTGAAGTCCCCCCATAATAATCACTCGACCTGTACTAATTGTACTAATTTGGTGATGCATGTCTTCCAGATCATCTGTGGAACTCTCTAGCCTGTATCAACAACCAACTGTATATTTTGTCTAATTGGTCTTAATCTCACACCAGATTGCTTCAAATGAACAGCCACCCTCCCACATGTCTGTTATTCTTTTTGGTTGCAATTCATCTGCTATCATCAGCAGTACTCCTCCCCCCATTTTGTCTTCTCTATCTTCCCTGAAAATATTAATCCTTCACTTTTAATCCCTCTAACTACATCATCTACTGTTAGCCAAGTCTCACTAATGCCTATAACTTTTGGCGAGGTTGCACTAACTGATGCCAAAAATTCCTCCTTCTGGCATTAGTATATAGAAATGGCAACATCCCTTTATTCCCCCACCCACCTTTACTTTCTGGATTGTGACTACACTATTCAATATTTTTTGCTTGAGAGACTTGCTTCATGGTTGCCTTCACACAAACTCACTTCTTCCATCCTAATTGCTTAAGTTTCCCTGAATTTGCACGTCAGCATACTCGTGAACAAAGCTCTCTCTCTAGACACTTAACACCAAAACCATTCAGATGCAGTCCATCTGCATTGTATAAATCCTTCTTACCATCAAATAGTGACCACAGATCCACAAATTCTACATCATTCCTTTTGCACAACCTACATATAGATTCATTGGCTATCAATGCTCTCCACCTCCATTCAGCTCTCTCATAGCATGGCAGGAGACTTACAGTTTTCACCTTCTCGTTGCTCTTCAGTTTTATCTCTTCAACTCCTTGGCATCCTCCCTCAAAGAATACATCTCGCCTCTCAATCATTAGTACTACCCAAGACAATCATTTCCTTCAACTTACTTTTTTGCATCCGGATGCTGTGGCTAATATCGTGAATTTTTGCTCCCAGGAAACGTCATACTTTCATTAAGTACTCCCCTGATCATTGAGTCTCCACACATAATTTTCTCCTTAACTTGTTTTTCTTGTTTGGTCGATCTTTATTATTATTTTGGATTGCCTACTTCTTTCTTTTTTCAGCCCTGCTTAACTCTTGCCACTTCTGCAGTTTTTTAATTTCATGCTTTGTCCTATGAAGGATAACATTTAAGCGCACTATTGATATCCATTTTGTTCTCCTCTATTTCCGCAGCAGCATGTTCGACATTATTAACATAATTTTTTGTGTTATTGTCGGTTATTACTTAATCCCAAAGAGTTCTTTCGCTATGTGGCAAGTAAAAGGAAGAATGACTTTGGAAAGATAACTTTAGTGGGTGCTGATGGTATTGAGGTGACAAAATCAGATGTAATAGTCGAGTTACTGAGTGATCACTTTTCAAAAGTCTATCACCCAAGTGAGGATATCTCTGTGCCTGTAGCAATAACTAATGTGAGAATTGAAGCTAAGAAATCAGAGGTATTTAATATATTGCAAAATTTAAATGCAAACACTGCTGTAGGCTTAGATGGAATATCAGCTCGGGTGTTGCATGAATGTGCAAATGAATTGTCAACCCCTCTTACTTGGATATTTAATTTAAGTTTGAACTCTGGTATGGTCCCTAGGGAGTGGAAGTTAGGCAAAGTGGTTCCTTTGCATAAGGGTGACTCTAAAACTGCGGTAGTTAATTACAGACCAATCACCATCTCAGGAGTAGTGGTAAAAGTATTGGAAAAGTTGGTTAAAGACAAAATTCAAGAATGGGTGGATCAGGATATGATACTCTATAGAAGCCAACATAGTTTTGCTAAAGGTAGATCCTGCCTTAGCAATCTATTAACTTTTCATAATAGAATGACATCTGAGTTGCACAAAGGAACTAGCTACACAGTGGTACTTCTGGATTTTGCTAAGGCTTTTGACAGGATACCCCATGGAACACTGTTACGCAAATTGGAGCAGATGGGAATGGATACTAAATTCGTGATGTGGATAGGAGAATGGCTCAGGGAGAGATACCAGAAGGTGGTGTATGGAGGAGCCGAGTCCAGGATGAGGCAGGTGACCAGTGGTGTGTCTCAGGGCTCTGTGCTTGGGCCATTGTTGTTTAATTTGTATATAAATGATATAGGAAATGGCTTACAGGGAGATATTCAGTTGTTTGCTGATGATGCAAAGTTGGGTAGCGCAATAAAAAATCAAGCTGATGTTGAAAGTTTGCAGGATGATTTAAATAAGCTGGTAGAATGGGCAAAAGATAATGGATGTCAGTTCATTGTGGAAAAGTGTAAAGTCATGCATTTTGGGATTAAAAGATTACCAGCTGTGTACTACATCGATGGAACAGTACTCCAAGAGATGATGAGGCTAGGGACTTAGGGGTGTTGGTGAGGCTAGGGACTTAGGGGTGTTAGTGAGGCTAGGGACTTAGGGGTGTTAGTGAGGCTAGGGACTTAGGGGTGTTAGTGAGGCTAGGGACTTAGGGGTGTTAGTGAGGCTAGGGACTTAGGGGTGTTAGTGAGGCTAGGGACTTAGGGGTGTTGGTAGATAGGGAGATGAAGTTCAGAGGACATATTGCTAAGCTGTCCAAGATTGCACATAGGATTACTTGGTTGTTGAGGAACACACTGACATCCAGAGATAAAGAGGTTACTATTCCCTTTATAAAGCGTTGATACTTCCACATTTGGATTACCATGCTCAGGTCTGGTCACCTGGATTCCTTGGAGATGAGGAGGCTGTGGAGAGGGTTCAGTGAAGAGTGACCAAGTTGGTGAGTGATGTAAAAAATGCTCCCTACATTGACAGACTGAGAGCTTGTGGATTGCATAGATTGGTTGATAGGTGGAGAAGAGGGGATATGATAGAAACATTTAAATTACTAAAAGATTTTTATAGGATTGATGCAGGGGAAATGTTTCAGCTGTGTGATAGTGATGGAAGAACAAGAGGTCATCCCTGGAAATTAAAGAAGAGTGCGGTTAACAAGGATGTCAGAACAAGGTTTTGTGCCTGGAGGGTGGTGAATGAGTGGAATTCATTGCCTGACTTAGTTGTGAGCTCTTTGTCTGTAAACGAATTCAAGAAGAGATATGACAGATATCATTTTGCTAGTTTGGGTCTCCCGCGATGAGTCTACTGACTCTGGAGATACCTGTAATAATAGTATTTGTTGCGTTTTCATCACCTAACAGACACTCACTTTCAAAACACTTAATACATACTCTCTCTCCAGTTTCAATTTCCTTCCACATATTCTTTAATTTTCATGATGCATACATTTCGTATACACTGCACTAAATAACATCCCACAAATTCAAATCACCAGACAGCATGGTCTTTGCTGCCATTGTTCATCACATTGGTACCATGCCGACAATATCACAATAAAAATGTTATAAATATATTAATACTCTAAAAACACAAAAATTTACACTAATACACTATGATACTCTAATTTTCCAATGAACAATCGCAACAAAACAGATAAAAATCACTAATTTCACAAGAGTTCTAAATTACACGACCACTCACAATATGAAACCAAAACTCAATTTCAATAGGATAGAGTTGAAGGTGTGTGGGCTTCAAATACCAGCCAATTAAATGAAAGAAGGATATGATTGAAACATATAACTTATTATACAGGTTATATAGGATGATACCATGTATATTTTAATACATGGCAGGAATGGAGAAAGTACAAGGGATTACCCCTGGAAATTGTATAAGAGTGTGGTTTGCTGCAAATGTGCTATGACTTGATTTTTTGTTGATTGGGTGGAATGGTTGCCAAAACTGGTTGTGTTTGGCAGTGAACGAGTGAGAGATGTGATAACTATCATGTGAACATTAGTTAGAGTGGGTCTCCTACAATGAGTCTACGGACTCCATGGAGATACCCGTAATAATAATAATAATATATTTGTTGCGTTTTCATCACCTAACAGACACTCACTTTCAAAACACTTAATACATACTCTCTCTCCAGTTTCAATTTCCTTCCACATATTCTTTAATTTTCTTGATGCATACATTTCATATACACTGCACTGAATAATATCCCACAAATTCAAATCACCAGACAACATGGTCTTTGCTGCCATTGTTCATCACATTGGTACTATGCCGACAATATCACAATAAATATCACAGTAAAAATGTTATAAATATATTAATACTCTGATAAAATGATCATTAAACCTATTATGTTTGGTGTATTGGTCATCCAGCTACTTACATAATCTAACAAAATCATTAATTTTGTGGTCTTTGTCTTTTCTCCTTGGGAATTTCTTTGGGCAACAGTACTTGGCCTCCTCTCATTCTGATTTGTTCCTCTGCACTGCAATGGCCACTTTTTTGTCTTAAATTTTGTATTTCACATGCAACTGCTCTTCTCCTCTCTCTTTATACTTTTTTTTTTCAATAATAGAATATTTTCATTTTCAGTCTCTGTTTGATTTGGTTGAGTCATCAGTTTGACCTCAAATCTACTTATTTGAAGTATGTAATTTGCATTTGCAATTATTATTATTATTATTATTATTTCGGGCAACTCCAAGGAGTCGACAGACTCTCGAGGGAGGCCCTAACATCATGTCAAGAACAACTATTCGACATTCACACAGTATCTATCATACCTTGCCTTGAACTCGTTCACGGTCATAGCACCCACAACAGACTCTGGCAGCTTATTCTACTCATTTACCACTCTCCAAGTAAAATACCTAGCTCTAACACCCTTGTTAACCACATTCCTGCCTAGCTTCCATGTATGTCCCCTAGTCCTCCCACCACCAGTCCTATTCTCAAAAATATCTTCTGGATTAATCTTATAGAACCCCTTCAGTAATTTGAATGTCTCAATCATATCACCCCTCTTCTGCCTATCAACCAATTTTTGCAACCCACAAATCTTCAATCTGTTCTCATAAGGTTCATTCCACAGACCTGCCACCATCTTGGTCACTCGTCTCTGGATCCTCTCCACCACCTCCTCCCCATCAAGAAGAAACCCTGGCATCCATATCTGGGCACAGTAGTCCAGATGGGGTCTTATCAAGGCTCGATATAGAGGAACAATAACTTGTTTGTCTCTGCTTGTTAAAGTATTTTTCAGTAACCAAGTGATTTGATAAATTGTTTTAGCCACTTTTGCAATGTGCCCCCTAAACTTCAACTCCCTATCCACCAACACTCCCAAATCCCTGGCCTCATCAATCTCCTGGAGTATGGTTCCACCAATGTGATATACTGCTGTTAATCTTTTCACTCCAAAATGCATAACCTTACACTTTGCCACATTAAATTGACATCCATTTTCCCTAGCCCACTCCTCCAATCTATCCAAATCATCCTGCAAAGTTTTGACATCATGTGCATTCAGTATTGCTCTACCCAACTTTGCATCATCAGCAAACAAGTGAACACTTGCTCTCAGATCCTTTCCTATATCGTCAATGAACAAATTGAAAAGTAGTGGTCAAAGAACAGAACCCTGCGGCACACCACTAGTCACAAGCCGTCTTTTGGACTCCACTCCTGAATAAACCACTCTCTGGTATCTCTCCATCAACTACAATCCTATCCATCTCACCAACCTTATATCCATCCCTATCTGCTCCAGTTTACCGATTAGAGTTCCACGTAGTATCCTGTCAAAGGCCTTGGTAAGGTCCAGTATCACTGTAAACCCATTATTACCCTTATCCAGTTCAGACGTCACTGTGTTATAAAACGTGAGCAAGTTACTGAGGCATGATCTACCCTTCACAAAACCATCCCCCCCCATCCAATCCTGTATTCTTCTCTTGACTAGTTTCTCCAAGACCTTGACAACAATTCCTGCTAATCGGTCAGTAATTTACAACAGTAGTCTTGGAACCTCCTTTATGCGGTGGAACTATTTTCCCCTCTTTCCACTTCCCTCGGGACTAACTCAGACCCGAGACTCAGATTAAACAAAATGGTCAAGGGTACTGACGATTCTTTAGCCACTTCACATACGACATGAGCTGGTATACCATCCAATCCCACAGATGTATTGACATTGAGGTTTTGCAATAGACTACTCACCTGCACCTGATTGACCACAATTCCCGTATAATCTATTGGTTCATTCATTTCTGCAATGCCACCACCTGGATGATATACTCTTGCAAAGTGCTCACTCAGTAATTCAACTATATCAACTGATTCAGTTACCTCCCTACCATCGGCATTCTTTAAAATCATTCTGCCATATACATTTTTTCTTTTACTTGCAACATATCGAAAAAATTGTTTAGGATTCTCTTTAGCCTGCATGGCCAATGTTCTTTCGTAATCCTTTTTTGCTTTTCTTACCACACTCTTTACCCTTCTGGCCTGCGCTTTATACTGTTCATGTGCCTGCCGGTCACCTTTCTCCTTAAATTCCCTCCATTATTGTTTCTTTTTTTGCAGCTCAAGCTTAATGGTGTTATTCATCCATTTAACTCCTTCTTGATTTATTATTCGGACTCTAGGTATACAGTCAGCCATTGCTTCATGCAAACACTTTTTACCCGTCACCATGCACTGTCAGCTTCTAGCCCCTGCAGTTGTACATGCCATGGCACTGAACCAATCAAACACCTATGCTTGTCATACTTACCAGCCCGATAATTCCACATGTACCCTGTCTTAATTGTAAATTCCACACCTTTAGCCACCTCCCGAGTCAAGACCCCATGATCACTCTCACGAATTGGTGGCAACGTGGTCATATTCGTTACAGCAGAATTCTCAGATGCAATTACCAGGTCAAGCACTCTCTAACCCCTAGTATTTTCCATTACATGCTGTCGCAGATAGTTATGCCTTAATAATCGCATAAAATCCAATTCCTTCCTCCCATGTGTCCTCTCCTCCTTCCAATCAATGTTACCATAGTTGAAATCTCCCATAATAATTACCCTCCTTCCACTCATTTCTTCTATTTGCTTATGCATACTATAACCACAATCTATTCCATCACCTGGTCTATAGCAGCACCCAACTGTATATTTTGTTCTGCTAGTTTCAATCTCACACCAAATAGCCTCAAATGTGCTCTTTTCTCTATCCTGCAGTTTCATTTCTATTCTCCTTGGCTGTAGCTCATCTGCTGTCATCAATAACACACCTCCCCCCATTTTATTCTCCCTGTCTCTCCTGAACACACCATACCCCTCACATTCAATCCCACTAGCTGTGTCATCTTCTGTCAGCCATGTTTCACTAATGCCAATAACCTGTGGTCTGGAAGTCCCAACCAAGGCCAAAAATGCTTCCCTCTTGTTCCTATACTTCTGGCATTTGTATACATGAATTGCAGAAGCCGACTTGTCCCATCCCTATTTTGATGCTTATACTAACTATCCCATTCTGATTCGTGGTCTTTCCTACTCTCTTGGGCATATTACACACATTCAAACACTCAACTGTCTCCCTAAAATCTGCATATCTACTTCTCCCCCCCCCCCCTTAATAATTCTACTTTCCCTGGTTCTGTACATTCACTTCCACTACATTCGACAACACCTTTTCAAGTCTCCATTCAAAATGTTCCACCAAATCCATTCAAATGTAAACCATCCATTTTATATAACTCCTTTCACCCATTGAACTCTTTCCACACATCCACAAATTCCACACCACTCATCAAACATAATTCATGCATAAAGTCATTGGCAATTATTGCCCTCCTTCTATACTCTTCGCTGTCATACCGTGGAAACAGACTCACCATCCTAACTCTCTCACTCTTTTCTTTTGCTACCTCAACCAATTCCTTCACATCCTCACTCATAGCCTTTTTGTTTCCTTTCAAATCATTTGTACCCACTACCACTATTAATTCCTTCACCCGCTGTTTTTGCATTCGAATTGACTCGCTTACATTCTTTACGTTCGCACCGGGTTGGTACGATTTTGTTAAACTCTCAACTAATGCACCTCTTACTAAGGAATCCCCATACAACACACGCTCTTTTATTTTGTTTACACTCACTTTCATACTCTTATTTTTTCTCTCATACTTTTGCCGATTATTAGTCGGTACGCTTGTTAAAGATTTTTGCCAACGTTCAGCTGCTGATTTACTCTATGTATCGCTTTGCGTAATAGTGCTATTTCACTCGTTGCATCAGTGTCATCATTTTTATTCTCCGATGATTCATTCAATTGTTCTGTATGCTTAACTTCATTCTCTCTTTGAATGCCACTCTCACAGCTATCAGGTACCACCTTGCAAATAACATCATTCATACCTCGAATATCGCTGTTATCTAGATTCTCACTTTTGACAACAATATTACTCACACAACCTGAAACACTCTTTAAATCCTCACATTCTTTACACTTTTTGCACACATTCACTCCACTGTCGTTGTTTAACCAGACTCCAACCGCTCTCCGCAATGCATACATTTCGCAAACGGTACACTGAATCAAGTCTTTTAAGTTAAGATTTTTAGACAAATATGGTGACCTAGATGCCATTTTTGTATTACTCTTTATGGGAGCCATGTGCACAGATAATCGTATCTATCAATTTACTATTAAAATACTCGAAAAACACACAAAAATCACCCAGACATGTTAAAATACTAAAAGTAAACAATACTATGCAAATTCATCAATTTTTACTCAAAATATCACTTATCTGGTCAGGAGCTATCCTCAGACACTACATACCATATAGCCCTCTAGTGGAAATAACAAATATTTATCAACTAACTCCTGTACCATACTGCTAATCACCTACTTCATGATTCAGTATGAATTCTTGCTCCTTGAAACTACTGCATGCCTATTCACCTTCCATGTCACGAATACATGATCACTCTCATTTCTTGGGAAGTTTAAGGATGACACCTCATTCAGAGTTAAATCCTATGATACTGTAATCAAATTCAGAACTTTTGGCCTCATGTTCCTCCACCACATGATGTCTAAGATATTTGTCCCTCAAGAGGTATAGAAATTTAGTGCCCTTATTACCATAGTTTTCTCTGTCCATTTTATTTGCAACTGTGGTGATAATCATATTTGAAATTTTCACAATTATTATTTGTTTTGCACTTGGTTATTATTATTATTATTATTATTAAGACAGACCTCCAGGGAGTCAGGGACTCATCGAGGGAAGCCACATACTACACACACCAGCTATCATACTTATTCTTGAATTCATTCACACAACTTGCACACACAACATCCATTGGTAATCTATTCTAATCACGCACCACTCTATGAGAGAAAAATCTAGCCCTCACTCCCTTTTTTGTGGCATTCATTCTCAACTTCCAAGGATGCCTCCCTTCTTTCCCCAATCTCCATAAAATGAAAAATTTCATCAGTTGAAATCTTGTATGACCCTTTCAGTAGTTTGTAAGTCTCAATCATATCACCCCTCTTTCTCCTGTTTGCTAATGTCTGCAGTCTACAAATTCTCAATCTGTCTTCATAATCAGTATTCCACATTCTGATATCATTTTTCCACATCCTGATATCATTTTTAACACTCTCCTTTGCAATATTTCCATTGTATCAGAATCACAATGGAAACCAGGAGATCAGACCTGTGCACAATAGTTCAAGTGAGGTCTTATGAAGGCCTTATAAAGAGGCAAAAATGACATCCTTATCTTTACATGTGAAAGTTTGTTTCAGCATTGAAATTATCTTTTGAGTTGTATTTGCAATCTTTGCTACATGGCCCCTGAACTTCAATTTCTATCCACTAACACTCCAAGATCCCCTCCCTGATCAGTTTCTTCTAGCATAATCTCACCAATATAATACAACATTGGATATCTAATCATGCCAAAGTGCATGACTTTACATTTACTGATATTGAACTGATATCCGTTTTCCCATGCCTACAGTTCCAACCTATTGAAATCATTCTACAAGCACTGCATCATCATCATCTTCCTCTCTTGTATTAGACCTTGGGGGCCTGTTACAGTCTCACTCCATCTTTTATATTGTCTTCCAACTGATCTCTTCCCCACAGGTTTGTATTCAAGGATTTGTTTGGTGATTCTACTATTGTCCATTATTTCGATGTACTGTTTCCATTTCTATCTATAGCTGTGGATATATTCTATTATTGATTGTTCATTCATTTTTTCCATGATTTCTTTATTTTTTTATAATTCTTTATATGATTACTTTATAATCAGGAATGCTGCTGATATGCAGTGCTTGCATATCATGCCAAATAATATGCCTGAAACAATTTTCCCAAAATCTTCATCACCACTCCTGAGATACTGATTGGATGATAGTTGGATACATCGGCCTTTTCACCACCCTTGTGCAATGGGATTATCATATATTCTTTCCATTCCTGCAGAATCTTCCCTGTTCTTAGACTCAAATTATATAGCGTGGTTAAGGGAATAGCCAGTTCAGCTGAACACTCCTTTAGCACCTATGATGATATCCTATCATTCCCTATTGTTTAATTCTTATTCAGTTTGTGCAACAGCTCTAGCACCTCCTCTTCATACATCTGAGTTTCTTCATCCAGTGAACTCAATGTTGTATACACCAGATTGATCTCTTTTAGTATAATGGGTACTCATTAGTTGAATACAACTTCTGCATTCAGAAGAGTTATTCTTTCATATTCACTTTTTTTTTCTTAATCTGCAGCATATTGAATAGAAGTCTTGTTGGTTGTCTTTAGCTTCCACAGCCTGCTTAATAAGATTACACATCCATTTGAATCCTATCCTATTTATTCTTTGAACTATTGGGACAAATTCTGATATTGCATTATTTAGGTATTTTTTAAATGCTTCCCATGCACTGTCAATATTCTTTCCATCCAGAAACCTATATCATTTCACTGAACTTAGTATATTCCTCTTCTTATTATTCCTTTCCTCCTCTTTTTACCTTGTAGTGTTGAGGGTTTTTCTTGAGGTTCATCGAGGATGGGGTTGTTAGCTCTATGCCTCCCGGTTTGTCGTATGTCTATAGATGTGTGTGTGTTCATGGGCCAGTTTACCTAGTATACTCCTCAGTTGGTCAAATTTCCTGCTTTGTTGTTCAGCATGTAACCTTTTCTGAATGGAACATTCATAAACATAGTCACTTCCCAAGTGAGTACCACATGATAACTGTCACCAACCAGAGGCAGAATAGTTACATTTTTTAACTGAAACATCCTCTGACACTATACTGTCTATCCTTCCTAAAAATACTGTACCATTTAAACTCAATACCAGTTAGTATGTCTGATTCAAATAGCATGGTCTCACTAATGCCTACAATCTGAGATCTCAACATGTTGACTAAGGCAAAAACTCTACCCCTTTGTTTCTGATACTCCTAGTATTCGTGTGCAGACATAATAATCTACCTACATGTTCTTTTGTATACTCTTGTCTACAGTCTGCATGACACAGTTGGACAACTTGCAGATCTCTGTTCTTCTGTAGTGCCTCATACGTGTAGACATCTCACATGTTTGATGGGTTCGAACCGGATGAACACAAAGTCAAAATCGTTCTCTCCTTGTAATCATTTCCATGATAATACACATTCCTGTCATCAGCACAGTTATATAACATTGTCACTCTTACACTCATGTTCTCACAATTCCTCCCATTATAATTTACTTTCCCTATCTCTGTGTTCGATCTCACACCAGTTAGTTTTTCAAGACTCTTGATACCAAGCACATTGAAGTGAAGTCCATCCCTCTTATATAAAGCCAATCTTCCCATCACTCTAACCTCTTCCAACAACCCTTTCATGTTCTCTCTCATACTGAACTTATCACTAGTTAAGTCTTTAGTACCTACTACAATTACAGTCGCGTTTACTTTTCTTTTCTGTTTTTGAATTGCTTGCATTATATTTTTAATTTTTGCTTCATGAAAAGTTGAAGTTATAACCTGCTTATCAACAGTATGCGTTATGATAATCACCATACCCAATAAGATTATTCTTTTTGCAAACACCATTGCTTACCTGATTCTGTGCTTTGTTGTTTCTTATTTGCTGCTTAATTTTCTTCCTATGTTCATCAAAACACCTGGACTTTCTGTAATTCCTGCATCATCTCTCTCTCTCTCTGATAATCCACTTCAACTTCACTATTTTGGAGTTTAATTCATTTTCAGTAACTTCCTCAATATCTTCAGTAACTTCCTTAGTGGGGCAAGCCTTCTTGTTCTTGCCTTTGCATTACATTTCTTGTGCGTTTTTGATACCATTTTAAACTATATTTAATATTGCGATATCTTAACAAAAATATGTTATAAAACACTAATATACTAAAAACATGAAAATCTACACCATCATACTATAAAAATAGTACTTTTCTAAATAAAAAATACAATAAAACAGATAAAAATCACCAATTTTACACAAGTGCTAAATTCACTGACCAATTACAATGTAGCCTCAAGCCCAATATTCATATCTTATGTGTGGTTATGGTTATTCATTCGTTCAGTTACACTGTATCCATTCAGCCTGGTTGGTTGAATGGATATTGTGCCTGCTTTCCAGCTGAAGATTTAAATTCAAATTCCACAATAGCATGTTGTTTATAAAAGTACAATCATTAAACTTGTAAACTATTTGTTATCCTATGTAAAACCACTACCTCTGCTTTTTAGATGCCTAAACTGGATTGAAAAAGTACCAGATTGGCAGGACTCTTGAGTTATCTAAAATGTAATGGTTGGGTTTATGTTATAAACTGTTCTTTCCATCTCTACTTCAACTAGATATAATCAAAGCCTTTGGTGCCATTTACCAGTAGGTAAATGGCACCAAAGTAAGAGGGTATATGTCTGCTATCATGGCAACATTCCAGGAGGAAATTTTAAGAAATTGTTAAGAGAATGGAAAGAGTGATAGGCAGAATAAAGCCAATGTTTACAAAGTAGTGAACGAGGTGGAAAATAGCTTATGTTACTTGGAGCATAAAGGAATAGAATGTATTTCCAGGAATGGTGTGTATAGAGATGAATAAGTATAAGATATAGTATAGGTATGGTGCAACAGATAATCTGATAACTTATACATTGCTTCAAGTAAGGACCAATAAGTTATGTAGTAATTTTTCCACACTTACACAAATACTGTGTTTGTTACACAAAAACCTTGTGTTTTAATCAGATTTAATGAGAAAAAAAAAAAAAAGCCATTACTTTAACGAAATATAATCTCTGCACTGCTTTCAAACCTTATATGGATCTAGCTATCTGTATCCATATAATTCTTCTTGTTCTTGCAACCTGTTATATTATGATCAGACTGGTTATTTGCTAGTATATGCATTGGAGAACATAAGAAATGCATCTGCACCACAACTATGGCCAATCAGGTGCAGCTGACTATTCCTTTGGATACCTTGCACAGAATCAAATGGGGAAAAAAAAAAAAAAAACTACCATTCTTCACTTCAGCAAATCCAAACTTGAAAGACTTTTTTCAGAATCAGCAGCAGATTTAAAAACCAACCTAATCTACATAAATATGGTTTTGCTAAACTTCCCAAGATTTGGGAGACATCAATTCTTAGACCTGTTCAACAGCCTAGGCTAGTCCAACAGCACCCAAAGCTTAAAATCCTATGGGAGCACCTCATAGGACATTAGACTTCTGTTCTAATTTCTTCCACTTATTGTTTTGTGTGTTATTTAAATTTTTATATTGTATCCCAGATGTCTCTGTGACAGATGAAATATTGAAACCATTAAACTTATGCATAATTATTTCTCTGTGCTGTAGTCATTCCATTAAACCTAATTGAGATTGTGAAAAGAGTATGGAGTGCTTCAATGTGTCCTATGAAAATACATTGAAGACCAACAAGTTACAATGCCTGTTTGATAGACAGAAAAGAGGGAATAAGAGAGAAACACGAGCTTTTAAAGATTTTATGGGATTGACACACAAGACTTATTATTTGACAAAAAGGGAGAGAACTAGGAATCACATCTAGAAACTGTAAGAGTATGTGATAAGCAAGGGTGTGAGGGCTAGATTTTTTTTTTAAAGACTGGTGAATTGGTGGAATGGGTTGTTATATAGAGGCGGTTCCAAGTACTTCATTGGTGAATAAGTTCCAGGAGAAATATGACCAGTATTGTGAATAATGTTTAGTACAGGCCTCCTATAGAGTCTTATATCATGAAAATGCTCCAAAAAAAAAATAATAATTTTAAATAACTGCATACTCCTAAAAATAATGCAGAGTTACTCTCCTTATTACACCATTTCAAAGTTTGTGCTCTGCCATTTAGTCTGGGATTTTTATGTTGGTTCTAGCATTGCACATAACATTTCTGTAACCTTGAAGATGTAAATTTACAGCTTTTTGAAGAGGAATAGAATAGTGACAAGCCGAACTCAAATTTTCATTTAAAGTTCGCTTCCTCTTGAACCCAACTAAAAAAAAAAAAAGAACATGTACTGCATGGAGTGAAATGAGGACTTTACGGAACCCATTCTTTTGATCCTTGATACCAGATTGTCAGTTAGGAATTTGGTTGTTAAGCCACAAAATAGGAAGTGTAATTGTCCTGCTGAGAAACAATAGGCAACATGAAACTTTTGAATATACTCGAGTATTGCCATTTAATTGTGTCTTGCTGCAAGTAGGGACCATATAGCAGGCTTTCCCCACTACACTGCTACTTTGTCTTACTTTCATTGGCTTAATCTGCCATACTTGATCATGGCCAGTCCAGTAATGCTAATTATCTCAGTTTACAAAGCTTCCCCATGTGGCAAACAGCCCCACTAATGAACAATATGTTTTGTGTTTTCATTTAGTTGGAATTATACTACCATGCCATCATAATCTCTGAAAATTTCATAATAGTGATAACAGTCATCAGGAATGAACAATTGAATGCAATGGGACTTCTGCATGCAGTAATGTATTGTGGTTGTTTGTTAAAATATTTGGCATATGGAAATTGGATATTTGGATTTGAAGATTGAGTTTTTTTTAGGCATCTCTGGACTAGATGTGTACGTAGTCAGATTCACTTCTAATTAAATGTTAGTCTTTTCTAGTACAAACTATAATTATATTATATATAAGAATATAATTATAGTTATATTTAATTATATAATTTTAATTTAATTATAGTTATATCATTATATAACTATAATTAAATTATAGGATGTCCGATGCTATCTGGTGAAAAAGCATGCTGTTAGAAAACTCCTTAAAGATCCTTGATTTTTGTTGATTTATTAAGTTTTCTTAGATTTAAGTTTATATTTTTAATATATTATTGTTGTTTTTTAGAGTAGTTGTACTACAGATTTTATAACATAATTGCAGAAATATTATTAGTTTTTACTACTCTTAAGAATGGTGCCGAAAACTTGTCACAAGTGAGAATGAAATGTGAAAGAGTAAAAATTGTAGGATTGCTACCCAGATGTGACAGTACTTAGTTAAGAAAGAGGGCGATGATAGCAAGTGATTTCATGTGCAAGCAGTGTAGAAGAAATTGACAAGTTTTTAGACATGTGGAGTGTGTTTGATGACAGGAAAAGACTTGGGTACGAGGGATGGCCTGCACTTGAATTCATTTGGCATCAGGAGCCTGGAGAAATTACTTCTTGGTATGAGACCTAATGCAGAGAGTCAAGGAAACCAGATCGTTAAGGGAGGAATGGAAAAGTGTGTGAAAATTCAGCTATGGTATGCAAATGTGATAAAGATATGAATGTCTTTGAACATGGTTGTGTATGTGGTGAAGGGGTGAAGTTTTCCCTCCCCAGACATACTTTTAAGTATGTTTGGGGAGGGGAAAAGAGAAAATTCTAGAACAAGACCAAATATATTGCATATCTAATTATAAGAATAGTCTAGGTGGTAATTTATTATGTCTATACACAAATGCCAGGAGTCGGAAACAAAGGGGTTGAGTTTGTTGCTTTATTGAATATGATCTGGCATAAGATTGTTGAAATTAGTGAAACCTGGCTATCAGATATGGTAAGTTGGATCAACTGTAATGGGTATACTATTTTTAGGAATGACAGAAGAGATAGGAGAGGAGGAGTACTACTAATGATATCAGATGACTTAAGTCTAGTCAGGGTAGAAACACAACAAAACAGTGATGATAGCAATATCCCATGTAGTAGTGAGTTTGAATCTAACTGGTGTGAAGTAGATAACAATGAAATATATGGTGGGATGTTGCTACAGACCTGGTAGCTTAGTTGCAGGGGACGAAGAAATGCATCACCAATTTAGCTTCATGGTACCAAATGAGTGATCATTATGGGTGACTTTAATTTTCCAAACATTGATTGGGTAGAAGAGAAATTTATTGAATTGTTGCAAGACAGCTTTCTCAAACAGCATGTGAAAGAAGGAACAAAGTGTTGGATTTGCTCATAGTGTCAGAAGGGATCTCTGTTAAGAATATGGCTATTTTACCACCAATTGGTGACAGTGATCATGCTGTGCTTTCTTGGGAAGTATCTAATTGTATTGATGTTCTGATTAAAACAGGTTACATGCTAAACTACAAAGCTGAAAATTATGATCGACTTAGTAGAATACTATCTTTGTTCCCATGGTATCAGTTACTGAATGGGAAAAATGACAGCAAAGCATGGAAATCTTTGAAAAAAGTGCTTAAATGAGGTGGAAAGAATATCATGAGATAAGAGTGAGAGGAGTTACAAAATATATAAAGCTCAGGCCAGAAAAGTAATGAGTATTGTGCAGAAAGCCAAATCAGAGTATGAAAAGAAATTGCATGCAAGCTAAATGCAATCCAAAAGAATTTTATCATTATGCCACAAGCAAAAGAAGGAACGAATGTGAAAGAATAACTTTATTGAATGCAGATGGTACTCGGTGTCGGAAGTAATAAGTGCTTACTTTGCTAAGATATATCAACCAGGCATATGTAACATGGTGCACAGTACTACTGCTACATTGAATGAAGAGTTAAAGATTCATGAAAATGAGGTTGAAGAGCTGTTGCATAACCTGGATAAAAATTTGTCTATAGGGACAGATGGAATATCAGCCGAATTGGCTTTGCCTTTCACATGTTTGTATAACTTGAGTCTCTGCTCAGGAATGATACCACATGAATGAAAGGAATATATGATCGTTCTATTGTACAAGAGTGGTGCAAAAACTGATTTGTTTAACTACCGACCTATCAGTATCTCTGAACAATAAATTAGAGAAGTTGGTAAGAACTCACATAAGAAATGGGTAGATAGACATGCTATACTCTGCAAGGAGCAGCATGGGTTTACTAAAGGAAGGTCATGTTTTAGCAATTGGCTCATATTTTATAACAATGTTACAACCAATACAAAATAAATAACGGAAACAACTCACCTAGAAAGATTATTTAATAGTATAATAATAGTATAATTTAATCTCTTCAATTGAAGAGATTCTTCAATCTCTTCAATTGACTCCGGGTAGGAGTCAATTGAAGAGACTTAATTCTCTTATAGATAATGTATCTATAAGAGAATGAAGATCAAAAGAAAAAACTTAAAACCTTCTTCAGTCGTCCACCTAGATTGTATGGTCTTCCAAAAGTTCATAAACCAGACATTCTGTTAAGACCAGTCGTAGATTGTATAGGTTGCCCCACTTACAAAATCTCAAAATTTTTATCAAATTTACTCTCCTATTCAACTAGAAGAACTGATACTTATATAAAAAATACTTTGGATTTCAAAAATAAAATTTCAGATCTTCATTTGGATGTTTCTGATATCATGATCAGTTTAGATGTTGTTTCTTTATTTACAAATGTGCCTCTTTCAGAAAGTATTGAATTACTACAACAGGAATTTCCTTCAGACATTGTAAATGTATTTGATTTTGTAATAAATTCTGGTTATTTTTCCTTTAAAAATAAGTTGTATCAACAAATTGAAGGAACAGCAATGGGTAATCCTCTTTCTCCTGCTATCTCCAATTTCTTTATGGAACATTTTGAACAACGTATCTTTGACAACATTTCTCCCAGACCTACTCATTGGTTCAGATATGTCGATGACATTTTTGCTGTATGAAATGGCTCTTCTGATGAACTTCAACAATTTCTCACTAAGTTAAACGCATTTCATCCTAGGATCAAGTTTACCCTAGAAGTAGAATCAAATAAGCAGTTAGCCTTTTTAGATCTTCTAATTCTTCGCCAACCAGATGGTAACCTACATTTCTCAGTTTATAGAAAGAAGACTCATACAGGCCATTATATCCATGCGGAATCTCATCACCATCCCAGTCAAAAGGCAGGAACTATTAAAACACTGGTTCATCGGGCCCACTCCTTTTGTTCTTCAGACGATCTTTTACAGAAAGAACTACAATATATAACTTCTTCCTTTCTATCTAATGGTTATAAGAATTGCTTCATTAAAAGAACTTTGAGTAGTTTTAATATGTCTTCCTCTTCAAACACAGAGGAAATAATGTGCATTACTATCCCTTATGTACAAGGCATCAGTGAACGTATAGCAAAAGTTTTAAAACCACTGAATATTTTTGTTGCCTTTCGACTGTTTAGAAAAATCTCCACCTTTCTCACTTCTCCTAAGGACAAGCTTCCACATCTTAATCATCCAGGTGTCTACCAGATTCCGTGCTCTTGTGGATTATCTTATTTCGGACAAACGGGAAGATCTGCCTCTATTCGGCTAGAAAAACACCAATCTTATATTGAATACTTTAAACCTGAAAAGTTTGGACTTTCTGAAATGCCATCTTCACTAGACACAGAGTTCACTGGAGAAAGACAAGAGTTCTTCACAAAAGTCAGTTTCTCATGGAACGCCTTTATAAAGAAACATGTGAAACTCTACTTCATTCTCCTAACTTAAACAGATCCGACAGCTTACGTCTATCCCCTTTGTGGGAGATGGTACTTTACAAATCAGCTAATCTTTCCTAACTTTTTTATTGTATTAATTTTTTTTTTTAGGAAAGTTATTGACCTTTTTAGTTATCTTACACCAGCTACTTAGGTGGTGCTTTTTGGAATTGTCAGTTAGTGTTTAATTTTGAGCTTAATCTACTGAAGATGCCTGTGACACACAGGCGAAAATTATACTATTAAATAATCTTTCTACGTGAGTTTTTTCCGTTATTTATTTTGTATTGATATGTCTACTCATGGTATACCTCTTTTAAAACTTAATGTTACAACCGAGTTGGAAAAAAGGAATGGATATGCTATGATAATGTTGGATTTTTCTAAGGCATTTGATAGGATACCACATGAAAAGCTGTTGCATAAACTGGAGAATATGGGATTGGAGTATAAACTCTTCACTTGGATCAGGAGATGGTTGACAGACAGATATCAAAAAGTGGTATACAGTGGGTGTGAATCTGCCAGATTTAGGTGATCAGTGGTACCTGAGGGTTCAGTCCTTGGGCCATTATTGTCAAGCTATACATTAATGACATCAGGCATCTAACATCAGATGTGCAATTGTTTGTCGATGATGCTACTGATATTCAGCACTTACAAAATGATTTGAATTGGCTGGAAATTTAGGCAAACGAAAATGGTTATCAGTTTAATGTTAGTAAGTGTAAAGTTATGCACTTTGATATTTTTAAAAAAGTTTAATGATTATGCACTTTGGCGTGATTAGAGTCTCAGCAGCATATTATATTAGCAGGGTTATGCTACAAGAAACTGAGGAGGCAAGGGTGGATAGGAATTTGAAGTTCAAAGGTCACATAGCAAAAGTTCAAATACAACTCAGAGGATAATTGTGATGTTAAAGTGAACCTTCACATGTTGGGATAAGGAAGATATTTTGCCTCTTTATAAGTCTTTGATGAGACCACACCTGGATTATTGTGTGCAGATTTGGTCTCCTGGATTCCAAGGGGATAAAGAAGCTGTAGAAAGGATGCAAAGAAGATTTACAAAGATTATATCCAGATTATGGAATTTATATTATGAGGACAGATTACGAGTATGTGGTTGCAGACGCTGGTTAACAGGAGGAAGAGGGGGGTGATATGATAGAGATCTGTAAACTTTTGAATGGGTGTTATAGGATATCATCTAATGAAAATTTTTTGTTACATGGAAGGTTGGGAGAGAACACGGGAGTGGGGGCATCCATGGAAGTTAAGTTTGTTCACAGTCAAGAAAGGGGTAAGAGCTAGGTTTTTCTCCCAGAGAGCAGTGAGTGAATGAGTGGAATAGTTTGCCTTTAGGAGTGGTGAGTGCATCTAGTGTGACTGAATTTAAGAGAGGGTATGACAGCTGGTTTGGGTGATTTATAGACTCCCTCAATGAGTCCTTGACTCCCTGGAGGTCTCAGATAATAATAATAATATTAGTATTATTTTTATTATTATTATTTGACCTCCATGGATTCATCATGGGAAGTCTATACCCTCTCATGCAAAAAAGATCATCGAACCATGCCTTAAATCCATTCACAGCTTCTGCACTCACCACACTTTCAGACAAAGGACCTGCTTCTCATCTTCCTTTTACAGCTACTAGGGATGACCTCTGGTTCCACCCTTGCCTCCTTCTACTCTATAAAAAAACAACCCCACCTCACAAGACTTATATGTCTCAATCATATCCTCCCTCTTCTTACAATTACAAGGATCTGTGAGTTCTTCTTCTTCTTTGGTGCATCAATCCAAAAATTGGTAAATATAGCAGCACATCACAACATCCTGTCTTGTGACTTCCTTTTTATCTCTTCATAACTCTTAGCGCCAGTTAGCATCATTATGTTATTTATATATGAAATTCTTGGTCTGCCTCGTGGCCACTTTCCTTCTACAGTCCCCTCCATTATTTCTGTAATCAGTCCCCCATGCCTCAAATGGTGTCCAATTAGGCTTTTTCTTCTCTTATTGATGTGTTTCATTAATGACCGCTCTTCATGAACTATATTCAGAACTTCTTCATTACTTTTCTTTTCTGTCCAACTAATTTTCATCATCTTTCTCCAGCACCAAAGTTCAAATGCCTCCAGCTTGTTCATGTCTTGTTTTGTTAGAGTCCAGGCCTCACAACCATATAATGTGAGTTGCATCCCCTTAATCTCTCATTGTATCTGACATTCCACAGACCTGACCTTCATAGTAAACCTTCTCTGGACATTCTCCAATACATTCTCATTGCCTTGAAAACTCTGTGCATAGTATTCCATATGTGGCCTGATCAAAGCCTTATACAAGGGAACCATAACCTCTTTGCTTCTGCATGTCAGTGTCTTTCTCATTATTGCCATAATCTGTTGTGATCTTACAATTTTAGCAATGTGACCCTTAAACTTCGTATCTGTCCATCATCAAACCTAGATCTCTCTCTCTCTCATCTCCTCCACCTCCTTCAAAATTTCTTCATTCATTGTATACTCTGCATCTCAACCTTGCCTAGCAAATTTCAGGACCTAGGACTTTTCAAGATTAAACTGATAACTCCACTCATTTGCCCACTCACATAGTCTCAGATCCTCCTGTAAGGCCACAGCATCTGCTCTACTTCTCATAGCCCTTTCCAATTTTCATCATCAGCAAACAGCTGCACATCTCCAGTTAAGTTGGTCATTGTCATTAATGTACAAATTAAACAATAATGGTCCCAAAACATATCATTGTGGCACTCCACTAGTGACCTTTCTCTTTTCGATACCACTCCTTCATGCACAATCTGCTGATGCCCATCTAGCAGCTATCCAGCTCACTAGTCTGTTATCTTATCCCATCTGTTTCAATTTAGCTACTAGCTTGTCATGTGTCAGTGTATCAAAGGCCTTTTGAAAAATCCATGTACACTACCATATATGCATCTCCTTTATCAAGTGAATTTGTCATCTTGTGATACATAAGCAGATTGCTGAAACATGACCATCCCCTAACAACCCCATGCTGACCATCATAAGGAATACTGCTTTTATCAGCCCATTTCTGAATTGTAGTTCTCTAACACCTTAGCCTTAACAACCCACACACAGATTGGTCTCTAATTTGAAACCTCAGTCTTATCCCTCCCACCCACCCCCTTTTGAAATTGAACAATTTTTCCCACCTTCCATTAATTTGGGATTTGTACTGTTGCTAGACTCATGTCAAACAGGCATGCCATTAATTCCATAGAGCATTCCCTCAAGATGCATGGCAATATATTGTCAACTTCTGTTGCATTATTAACATCAAGTTTACTTAATTCCTCATATACTTCTTACTCATTCACTATCAGTCCCTCTTCCACCATACCTTGTACATTCCAGTTTAGCTTCTCCTGATGTTGCTTTCACAAGGATGAAATACACTGATAAACTGATCACTGAATACTTCAGTTATATCCTCTGCATTGGTTACCAATTTGTCAATGTCATCAACTAGCATCATCCTCCTGTAGTCATTTTTTCTTCTACTTGCCACATCAAAAGACCTCAGTAGGATTTTCTTAGCTTGATTGGTTATTTTATTTTTTTCTCATACTTCACTTTTTGCCCTCTTTACCAGCCAAGTCACCTTCCTGGCCTGCTCTTTTTCGGATAGCATTTTAGCCATGTCTTCTTCTTGACTGTCATTGAACTTGAAACAGACTACTGTAAAAATAGTCATAATTGATAATTATGAATCTTTTTACAATTACTTCTGTACATTAGAAATTTTATCAGTTTCAGTTTTGTAACATGTATGGTAAATTTCTTATCAAGCACTTGTGATGTGCTTGATAAGAAATTTATCTATTTAAAGAAATAATATATAAAAAGTATTTCAGATCACTTTCTAGATTAATTGTATTTGCTAGATATCTGATAACTGTAATAATTTCAATGGTTCTTTATTCTAATTCACAATTGTTAAAAAATAGCTTTATATCCCATTAACAAGTGTACAGTGATATCTGTTGTTTTTCATAAAGACATTCTCCTTTCTCTAACAGCGACATCATGCCAGCCATTTATTGACTGTTTGCTTGCCATTTAGTTGAACAAGTGTGCATGCTCACTGAGGAGGCTGATGGGTGATTGACAGATGGAAAAGAGAGAGAGCACTGAGAGAGAGAGAGTATGGAAGTTTGAGAATACAGACCAGAGAATTTTGTTTTTAGGACATTTTTGAAAAACTTGACAATGTATCAGTAGAAGATTCCAAACAGGAGTCTTAGCAAGGTGAATTCTTTGACAAATTGATACTGCCAACAAGGATATAATAATAAAAGAGATATTGAATAGTGTTCTATTTCAACATTGAAAGAAATGCTAAATGAAAAGTTTCTTCTTCTACCTCAAGGACACTGGTAATGTGAATTATTTTCTCAGAACAAGTGATGAAATTAGAGAAATCTGAAACTGTAAAGCGACATTAATGAAGTGACTTTGCTTCAATATATTTTGCTAATAAAGTGGTAAAAGAACACCTATTTTTCTCTGGTAAAGAATTTGTGGTTCATGCTTCTTGTAATTAAATTCCCTGATGTAGGAATATTTCTACCCAGTGAAACAGCAAGGATGAATGAACAGTATATGCTAAATAAGAAAACACTGCATAGTCCCAAGGAAGTTAAGAAGTTTTATATTTTGGTAAAAGGACTGATAAAGAACTCTCTAATGAATTTTTGTTGTTTTTGTAGGAATTTATTGTGATAAACAGTTCATTTAATAGACCGATTAAGTGCATGTAAAACAAGCTATTCATAGAATGAGTCAGTAAGAGAATGAATTTATCCATAAAGATAAAGAAACTCTTGGTTTTATTCAGAAGGCCATGGATCCAAATAGTTTTCTAGTTTTTAATTTAATTTTGTTTTATTTATCATGTATTGAGAGTTTTTAGTTTCATTAAATATATTTTTTTATTTGGTCTTCAATCAATTCCTGGATTCTAAAAGAAATTAAGTTAAAGTCATTGCACAAATCAGATTGAACTTCTCTAGATTTACTAAATGCTCGGCATCAAGACATTAAGGTGCATCTGTAAGGTTACATTGTGTGCACATATACATAAACAAAAAATAAGCTCAAGTAATTTAAATGCTACCATACTTTTTTAAAGTACCTAACAGTTGTTTGCACACACTCAGTTGCACTTAATTTTGTTTACTTTCAAAAATTGGTTTAATCCTTTATCCAAATGTAAGCAAAAACGTTTGCACCTGAAATATTTTCAGGACTGGAGCAACTCGTGGTAAAAGCGGTATGACTTCACATCATGCCTTAGTATCCCATAATGCAAAGCACATCTCCTTGTGGACATGTAGAATGCTATGCATTATGGGAAGGGTCACTATCCAGACCTTGGGTAGTGACCCAAGACAAAACTTTCAACAAATAACAGTACATCATCAGTGCATAGAAACAAGCAAATCGAAGAAACGGGAATGCAAAGTACACACAGCAGTCAGTGGTTTACCAATCTGTTGCCGCGTGCTAGAAATTAATATTAATAAATAATAATATTAAAAATTATTTTTGATAGTTACATAAAATAAAAATCTCCCAAACTTTTTGGAGAGAGAGTCAATCGTTCCGATTCAGATTTGTCTGATGTAAAAGGGCTTCACAACTCAGACCAGACTTTCTTTGAAAAGGCATTCATATTTAAACCTGCTTCGATGGAGAAGACAAGCTTCATCCTATTGGATGCTATGTTTAGTGTCAGTACTATGTTGTGCCAGACCAGACTTTTGAGGTTTCATGTATTTTATATAATATTGATGTTCATTAATTCTTTTTCCCACAGAAACAGCCTGTTGGCCTAAAGTATGTTAGGTTACATTCACAAGGCATCTGGTAAACGGTAATGGCAGCTAATGATAGAGGTGGTTTGTCTTTTGTAGATGGCAATAGATGAGAAATTTTATTGATAGGAAAATGTGTGAGAATGAGATAATACTTCTACAAAATTCTACCAATTGATTTAGAGATGCCAGAAATATAAGGGATTGGAACCCTGCAGTCTGTTGAAGAATTTCGTGGTGGAAAATAGGAATCAGTTATCTGCTGGATTTGATTAGGATTGTAACCATTAAATTCCATCAGTATTTTGATAGTGAGAAATTCTTGTTGTAAGCTTGAGGGAGAGAAGCACATATTATGTTCTCTATTAATTAAAGACTTGATAACACCAATTTTTTGAGAAGTGTGATGAGATGAATGTATCTGCCAGTAAAGTGGGTTCTTTTTTTGATAAACACTGGTTGATAAATTACCGGAGGCTGTGCACATAAGAAAGATGTCCAGGTGTCCAAAAATGGTAAACTACCAGTCTTTTCTTTTTTCATGATGAATTCGATGTGTAAGTGAAGGCTATTGATCTGTTGTAGGAAAGTGTTAAGTTCATTTTCAGAATGTGGCCAAACAGCAAAGACATCATCAACAGAACAAAACCAATGAGAGAGTTGGGGATGAATAGATGAGAACAAGGTATCTTCCAGATGTTTCAAAAAATAGTTTGCCAAAGGTGGATACAGAGGGCTACCCAGTACATGCCTTCTTCAACTTGTGTGTAGATTTTTTTTTCCCAGCTGAAATATCCTGATTCTATAACAAATTCAAAAATCCTCACAATATAGGAGGGTAGTCATCATATAGTAAATTAACAGTGTCAGATAACGGAATGTTGGTAAAGAGGGAAACAATTTGAAAGCTGACTAACAAATCCGACTCTTGTATTTGAATATCCTTGATTTTATGGGTCTTACTGGATAATCTTCTTTATGAATTTTTGGGAGGCCATATAAACGAGGAGTTCTTCCAAAATGAGTGCGCAACTTGTCCACAGTATTTTGATCTCAATTAACAACTTCATCAAGCAGCTTATTTAATTGTTTAATTTGTGAATTTGTAGGATTATAACTAATTTCTTGATAGGTGGCGGTATCCTGTAAAAGCCTTTGGTAATTTATCAGCCAGTGTTTATCGAAAACCTACCTTTACTGGCAGATACATTCATCAAAAGTCTGCTCATCACACCTCTCAAAAAATTGGTGTTGTCAAGTTTTTAATTAATAGAGAACATAACACACCCTCTGTACAACCGAACTTTTGATAGAAAATAAAATATAGGCCAACAATTATAATTATTGAAATCATTTATTTCAATCAATATACTCTCCCTCAGCTTTGATACTGAGTTTGGCATGGTCAGTTAATTCGTTAAATGAGTTTTTATATCAGTTTTTGGGATAGTGTTGAGGGTTCTGGTTACTGCCGCTTGCATGTTTTCAATGGTGTTGTATCGCTTTCCTTTCATTGGCAAATGAAGTCGGGGGAAGAGAAAGAAGTCACAAGGTGCTAAATCAGGTGAATACAGCAAGTGATCCAACACACAAATTTGGTTTTTGCTCAAAAACTGTCTCACAGTGTTCAAAAGATGAGATGGTGCATTATTGTGCAAAAGTGACCAGCTGCCTGCATTACGATATTCATGCCATACGCGATGAATTCTTGCTATCAATCACTTCAAAACTTTGAGATAAAACTCAACATTGACTGTTTGGCCAGGTGGAATGAATTCTTTGTGGATAGTGCCCTTGGAATCGTAGAAACAAATCAGCATTGTCTTTACTTTTGACTTCTCCAAGCGACTTTTTTTTCAGATGCCCCTCTTCTGGTGGTCTCCACTCAGCACTGGTGCTTTGTTTCAGGCTCATACTCAAAACACCATGTTTTGTCACCAGTAACAATCATTTCAAGGAAGTTTGAATCCTTTTGAACAGTTTTAATGATGCCCTTGCAATGTTCAATTCAATACATTTTTTGGTCATCAGTCAACTTGTGGGGAACAAATCGTGAATTCAATTTATGAAATCCCAAACTCTGAGGAACAAATCGCAAATTCAGTTTACAAAGGCCCAAACTCTCAGTCAAAATGTTGTACACAGTTGATTTTGGAATTCCCAATTCATCTTCAATAAATCTCATGGATGTTTTCTTTGATGAAATCACACACTTTTTGGATGTTAACTTCGCTCAGTCCATTTTTTGGATGGCCTGGCGCCATTAGTTTCTATTTTCAAAAAGTTCATGTTTTTTTTGGACAGAGGGTGTATGTGCTCCTCTCCCTCAAGCTTACAACAAGAACATCTTATTGTCAAAACATAATGGAATTTAATAGTTACTGTCCTAATCAAATTCAGCAGATAATTGATTCCTATGTTCTAACACTACAGAATTCTTCAACAGACTGCAGAGTTCCAATCCCTTATATTTCTGGCATCTCTGAACCAATTGGTAGAATTTTATAGAAGTATTATCTCATTCTCACATATTTTGCTATCAATAAAATTTCTTGTCTGTTGCTATTTACAAAAAACAAACTGTCACCTCTATCATTAGCTGGCATTTGCCAGATACCTTGTGAATGTAATCTAACATACTTTTGGCAGACAGGCCATTCTGTGGAAAAAAGAATTAATGAACATTGTTATTATATCGAATACATGAAAGCTCAAATGTTTGGTCTGGCACAACATAGTACTGACGCTAAACACAGCATCCAGTGGGATGAAGCTCGTCTTCTCCATAGAAGCAGGTTTAAACATGAACTCCTTTTCAAAGGAACTTGCAAAGGTCTTTTACATTGGCCAAATCTGAATCAGAGCGATTGTTTCTCTCTCCCAAAAGTTTGAGAGATTCGTATTGTATGTAACCATCAAAAATAATTTTTAATATTATTATTTATTAATATTAATTTCTAGCATGCGGCAACAGTTTTTAATTGGTAAACCACCGACTGCTGTATGTATCTTGTATTCCCATTTCTTTGACTTGCTTGTTTCTTTGCCTCACTGATGACATACTGTTATTATCAGTAGGAAATATCTGTACTTTAATTTCATTAAATTTAATTACTGTGGTTATTTTGTAATTTATTATTTCAAAAAATATGTTGTTTATTAAATTGTGGCCTTCAATCTTTACTATGACCTAAGAAGCAATATACTTTTTTAAGGAGATATACCCATTGGGAATTATGCAGTCATATTTTTTTAATGTGACTCCTACACAAACGGTTGGAAACCTACACTGTGTTAGTAACCGTACTGCATTTTTGAAGTTTGTTTATTTATTTTTACATAATCCAGAAACTCTGTTCTAGGCACTAAAGGAAACTTTTCAACTTTGCCCCAGGTTTCCAGTAAGTGGTCTTGTCTCACACTAGGCAATGAAATTCATCTTCTACCTAAAGACATTCACAAACATGTAAGGTGGATTTGAATACACCATGAGCATGGATATTTGTTAATAACTGTTGGTTGGAGAACATGTATGCTGACCACTCTGCGAACTAGGCTGCCAACTTACTAATCATCCTGCACTGTTCTACTCTAGTTTTTTGACTTTCGTCAAACAATATATTTTTAAATATCCAAAAATATTTTTTTTTAAAAATTAATTTTTTCTTAATTATTTCAGTTTATTTCATACATTTATTATGTATAAAACTTGAAATATCTTATATATTTTGTATTATATAATTGACTTATTACGTGGTCTTCTAATGTGTTTAGGATTTCAAATTGAAGCATATGGCAGAACTTCAGTTAACAGTAGTTGCTGATGCTGACAGCAGGCAAACACTAACTAATCAAATCAGCCAGTGGGAAGAAAACTTAGAACGCATTCACTGTGAACAGTTTCGCTTACGGTGCTATATGTCCTCCTTGCAAAACAGTGAGCTGCCTAATCCAAAAGTAAGATGCATGTCTTTTAATTATGACTTTTTATGATTTATGATAAAAATTATATTTCTTAAAATCATCAATCTAATTATTATTATATTTTTCTTTTGATGCTAAGTGGACTGTCAAAAGTGGAAAATACCTTGCATTTTATAAAATATAAGATATTTTATAAAATAAATATAATCCACAGTATTTACAGACTCTTGAAGCCCGACCTGCAAGATTAGCTATCATAACCATAATTTTAGGATATAATTTAAAGATATGATCAAGAGGGAAAACTCTGCCACCTCGATATGAAACCAGCTAACCCACCTTCAGTTGAAAAGCCCTGCTAAAGGTTCTTGGCATCCTGGCTGTAATTCAAACAAAGAACTTTCTCAAAATCAACTGGGCTATAGAGGCTCTCACAAAATAAAACTTTATCATCATCATCATCAAATTCCTGACATGTACCCTCAAGGGGTGTACAGGATATGATAGTACTACATGAAAAATTTGCATCATTACTAACTTCCTATCTACAATTTTCCTCCAAATCAGTCTGTTACTTGTTGTCAAGACTCTGGCATTATCAGATACCTTATATTTCTATCGTCTAAGGCACTTTGCACCGTATCAATCCACCTATCTTGGTCTTCCTCTGGGTCGTTTTCCTGCCAACCTTGCAGAGAACACTCGTTTTGCTAATCTTTCCTCACCCATTCTGTTTAAGTGACCATACCACCTGAGATTAGCTCTGCTAACGCATTCCTGGATGCTGACAATGTCAAGTTCTTTCCTAATATCCTCGTTTTTAATATGATATTGCCATTGATACCATCTGTTCATGCCTCTAATCTTTCTCAGGACTCTCATATCTGCGGTCTCTAGTCTTTGGTCAAGTGTTTTACTTCTGACCCAGCTCTCAGATCCATAAGTTAAAACTGGTTTGAACACTGTCTTGTATGCAGCTAATTTAGTGTTCCGACTAATTTCTCTCTTATTCCATATGAATTTATTTAATTGCTGCCTACCATAGCAGCTTTGTTGATTCTGTTGTCTATTTCCATATTTAATTTACCATCTTCACTAAAAATCGTGCCTAAGTAGCTGAAATGCTTTACTTGTTCCACAGGTTCCGCGTTCACAATGCAGTCGACATTTTCAATAATTCTACCTATTTTCATTGTCTTTGTCTTTTTATTGCTGACCTTCATACCATATCTATTACAACAGTTATTCAATTTAGTCAGGGAATCTTGCAAACTTGTAGTGGATTTATTTAGAAGTATAACATCGTCCACATGAAGCAAAGAGCTGACATTAATATCTGAAATTCTGATATATCATGTTTAATACCAGTTTCCTTCATAATGTGATCCATATAGATAATGAATAACAGAGGAGATAATGTACATCCTTGTCTCACACCAGATTTAACATTAAACCATCTTCCTGTACTTCCTTCAATTCTAACTGCTGACTTACAACTCAAATAATAGCTAAGTATTGCTTGACCCCATTGACAACATATAACTATAGCGTATTGAATAGCTTCTCTCTTGGCACCTTGTCATATGCCTTTTCCAGTTCAACAAAACTTAAATACAGATCTTTGTTATATTCCCATGCTTTCTCAATTATTTGTCGTAAAGTGAAGATCTGATAGTGACAGCCTATTTGGCCTGAATCCAGCTTGTTCTTTACCAAGCTTTACTTCCACAATTCTTCTCAACCGTTTCTCAAGTATACTTGCATAGATCTTGCCAGGAACACTCAGTAGGGAAATACCTCTGTAATTCTCACATTTAGTTTTATTTCCCTTTTTATATATGGGTACTATTAGAGCTCTACTGCAATCATCGGGAATTTGTCCTTCTGTCCAGGCTTTCCGAACAATGCAGTGCAGCCACTGTAAGACTTTGACATTACCATAGTTCAGCATTTCTGGTCGAATATCATCTACTCCTGCTGCCTTTCCACATTTCAAGCCTTTGATGGCTTTTTCTACTTCAAGTATGGAAATGTATTCCTGACTGTATGCCTGTTGAGTGTTTTTTACCACTGTACTATCACTGCTTGTTTCATTTAGCAATTTTTCGAAGTAATTACTCCATACTTCAAGGATATCTTTTTTCTCCTGTTTTCATGTCACCTTTATCATCTCTAACTCCTTTTACAGCACTCTTTCCTCCATTCCTAAGCTTCTTCAGCAACCTCCAGAATATTTTGCCACCTTCTTGATATTTATTTTCTATATTCTTGCCAAAGTCCTCCCGTGACTTTTGTTTAGCTAACTTTACACAGTGTTTTGCTTTCTTACATTTGTCTCTGTATTCTCTAAGAGCAAAAGCTGACTTATTTGCCAGGAACTTTTGATATGCTTTCTTCTTTTCCTTCACTGCCTCTTTAACTTCTTGTGTCCACCATGGAGTTCTAATTTTTCTATCCTTGCAGACAACCTCACCACATGCCTCTCTGGCTGAATCAATCAGGGTTTTCTTCAAGACTTGCCACTGAATCTTCAAGGTTTGGTTCCTGTTCTCAAACTTTCATTTTTTCTTCAATAATCTTTGTGTATTTTAGTCTACACTTCACATCTGAGAGTTGCTCAACTTTTATTTGCTTTCAATCTTTCTTACATGCTATTCTTTTCAATATGAAATTCAATTTTATCCTGCTCAAGACTGAATAGTGATCACTTCCAATTTCAAATCCTCTGTACACTCTGGTGTCCTGCACCAGGGAGAAAACACCACTATCAACAATAACATAGTCAATGAGACTTTTCTTATTCTTTGCCTCTTCTCTCCATGTGAATTTGTGCACATTTTTATGTTGGAACATGGCGTTAATAATAACCAGTCCATGTCCTGAGCAGAAATCGAACAGGTATTTGCCATTATTATTAGTTTTGCTCTTTTCTCCAAATTTTCCAAAAATATTTTTGTATATATGACAATCATTTCCTACTCTGCTATTTAGATCCCCAACAAGGACCAACTTTTCCTTTTTCATTCTGTCAGTTGCTTTTTCTAAAGCATCAGAAAATTCATCCACTTCTACCTTAGTAGAACTTTCTATGGGACCATAGACACAAATAAGTCTCATTGTCCAATTCCCCTTTCTGATATTTGCCCACATCACTCTACTTTAGACTGCCTGTCATTCAAGATGATTAGCTCGTATTTTGTTTTGAATACTATGGCTACTCCTTCTTTTCTTTGATTGTCATTTCCTGAGTATAACATTTTGTATTTATTGCTCAGAAAGATCTCACCAGTTTTTGTCTTTTTCTGTTTCAGTCACCCCTATTATGTCAATCTGGTACTTATCTAATTCTTCACTTAGCTCCATTTCTTTGCCATTCAGGCTTCTTCTTATGTTGATAGTACCGATCTTTAACTCTGGTGATATTGAGTTGGGGTGTGCTTTCAGATTTGTTCCAGTAGCTGACTTTTCGCTGTTCGCCCTGGTTCCCTGGCGAAAACAACGGGGGCCTTGTTTAACCGGGCGACACCCCAGCCGCCATGAAATTTTGTCATGTTGTACCATCATTTTCTATATTGGTTTAAGCCAATAAGAATACAATTTGGTCAGCTAAATCCCAAATTGCCAGCCCATCCTCGTTCATTCAGTATCTAGGTAGATATCCAACAGGGTGCACCATGAGAAGGTGAGGATTGGACATTAGGTCAGAAGCCCTGGTCGGTTCTCCGCATTCCTTTAAAGGCTATGTGAAGGTCTCCTCTCAGTTATGCAGCGTTGATCCTTAAGCACCCGCAAAAAATATTTTAAAGTCTTTTATATTCTTTATTTGCTTAAGAATTGACTTTCTGGTTAATGGGATACAAAGCTATTTCATAGCACTTATATTAATTAAATTTCAGTGGCCATAGGTGGACTTTATTTTATTAATATTCAGATTGTATTAAATATTCATACAGTTGTACATTTGTGAATATCAGACAAGAAACAAAATTCTCAATAAAAGAGAGGCAGTATAATAAAAATGAATCATTATTTTATGCAAGTAAACAGTATTTCCAAACTAATTGATAGGTCATGAAAATTGAAACCTTTGAAAAGTCAAGAACTCTGTTAAGTAGCCCATATATTGCCTTTTATTAGTGTGCTTTGTAATGGACTCTTCAAATGAATAAAAAAAAAAAGAAAAGATGTTAATAGAATACCTGAGTAAAGGGAGGATAACTGAATATGAGAATAATATTGTTGGCATTTAGTGTTTTGGGCTTTGTTCTTTGGAGGGTGTGCAAGTAGATAAATTCTTAGCTAATTACTGGTCGAATTTTAATGTGTTTTTGTGTGCGATGGGCTTTTATACATGTTTATATAAGCATGCTCTGTGAATTATGGTGGTATGATGGTAATTTTTCTAAATTAGTTTTTTTGGCAGTCCATGGGACTCTAAGAATTCTTTTGAGAATTCACATCTCAAGGGCTTTAGTTTATTTTCACAATATTTTGATATTATCCAGGTTTCTGTTCCATATAGCGGTGTTGACCATACATAGCATTTGGACAGCCTAATTCTTGTTTTTGTGTGAATTTCCCTTGAGGTCAGAATGTTTTTCATGCTAATGAAGGTTGATCTAGCAATTTCTATTCTTCTTAATATTTCCTTATCACACCTTCCATTCTCTATAATTAGTTGACCCAAATATATATAACTCTCTACTTGATCTAAGGTATTTCCTCTGATCTTAATATTTATATCGGGTATTTTTCCTTTTTCTCTTGTTAGCAGCATGATTTTGGTTTTTATGAAGTTGAAATTAAGTCCATAGTTTTCACTTAGTTTCAGCATCTTTTTTTTTTATTATTATTATTATTATTATTATTATTCCTGACACCTCCAAGGAGTCCGAAGACTCATCGCGGGAGGACACCTACAACTGTCGCAATTGATACAACTTTCTCAACCACTACACTGAACATCTACTACGAATCATCTCCATCAACGCCATCTACCGCCCACCTCCACCACCAGTACAACTAGTATTTTTTGTTTGTAAATTGCGTGTGTTCTGAAGGGCCGATTTGTCTGTATGCGGGATGAAAAACCTGAGTTTCTGGGAGAAAAAAACCTGCTACCTGCTATCTCTTCTAGTAGGTTTTGAAGATCTTTTTTATTTTCAGCTAGCAGTACTGTATCATCTGCATATCTTAAGTTGTTTATATTTCTTCCTCCCATGCTGACTCCTTAAACTTTTTCTGGCTGAGTAGATAATGACCATTATTAGATGCATGTATTCATAAGCATAAATAATAATAATCTTGTGTTGAATTTTTTCTTGACAATTATTCATAAGACTATTACACTTTTTTTATAATCTTTGTCAAGTAGCTTTATTTTATCCTCCTACATGTTTTGCCAATCCTTTTCTATTGGCATCCTCAGGGAATACAAACTAGTAAGCTAAAATGAAGGTTACAGACTAGGTTATAACTGATAATTCTAATTCATACAAAAAATTGGTATTGTGCGTGTCTCGTTAACGTGATTTATTCGTTATGGTTCATTACATAATTGTTATGAAAGTTCATTTCTTTGATGTTTAATGATCTGATAAAAGTTTTCCAAATTTCTGGTAAAATTAGACCTTGATTCTTGTTTAGGTTTTCAGTTTTACGGGCGACTGTAGCTGCTTCTTTAAAGCAGTGATCTTAAATTTTTAAGATCACCGAAAGATCCTCACCCATTCTACAAGTACTCTGGAGTATATAATATACCTTGCTCATGTGGTATTAGTTATGTAGGTCAGACCTCTAGAAGCTTTGAAACGAGAAAGAAAGAACACATAGGATATGTCAGAAATAGCAGACAAGACATTTCAGGCCTTCCATGCCACTTTGCCTCTACTAACCATCATATTGAGTGGGATAAGAGCCTTATGCCATACATAGAAGATAACTACCATTCAAGAACCTTTAAAGAAGCAGCTACAGTCGCCCATAAAACTGAAAACCTAAACAAGAATCAAGGTCTAATTTTACCAGAAATTTGGAAAACTTTTATCAGATCATTAAACATCAAAGAAATGAACTTTCATAACAATTACGTAAGGAACCATAACGAATAAATCATGTTAACGAGACACGCACATTGTCACGCACAATACCAATTTTTTGTATGAATTAGAATTATCAGTTATAACCTAGTCTGTAACCTTCATTTTAGCTTACTAGTTTGTATTCCCTGAGGATGCCAATAGAAAAGGATTGGCGAAACATGTAGGAGGATAAAATAAAGCTACTTGACAAAGATTATAAAAAAAGTGTAATAGTCTTAATAATAATCTTATTGTAAATATTTTGACCTGAAATTAACAGGCCATCATCAGCATAATCATAATTATGCTAATGCACTGATGATTCACATATTCACAAGAATATTCTTTATTCTTGTGAAAACACGTGTCTAATAATCACTACTATGTTATACGTGCCATTGAAAATTCATTTAATTGTCCTTCACAGGGTAGAAATGACCAAGAAGACTGGCCATTTCTTCCAAGAAGACCACAGTAAGCTGTAAACAAAGATTTACTTTTTGAAACAATGTAGCTACTCCAAGATAATTCCTACCTTCATTAAATTTAAAGAAACCATCAAATCACCAGGTGCACATCATATTTGTATCAAAATGCTAGCCATGCAGTCAGCTAATGAGTCACCAAATGGGATCTTGCTCTTAACATTAGCAACATCTGTGATCTTCAAGAGAAAATATTCTCAATATAGTTTTAGGTACTTCTATACAGTTTCTCCGATGTCACAATTAAAAATAGATGCATCCTCGACTACAAATTTAATACACTTGCTCAAAAAACAGCAAAAAACCAGTCAGGGTCAGCATGAACAGATGAGTGGTCAATATATATGGATATTCCCTCACTCCTGCAGAAACTTCAATTCTTGCCAAAGGACATTATTTTGCTATGCACAGTTGTCACACAGGTATTTCTGTATATCGCAGTCCACATGTTGCTTGATCAAGGCTGTATACAACTGAACCATAACTACTACTGCTATATGTCAGTGACCTTGGCTTGTTGTTATAATCTGTTGTGATATCCTCACAGTTTTCACGTGTTCCATAAACTTCAAGTTCTTGTCCACTGGCATTCCCAGATCCTTACCTTCTCCATTCCTGCATGATATCTCTACATACATATTTTTTGCTTTCCCATTGAAAACCTTAACACTTTGCAACATTGAACTGGTAACTTCATGCATGCAATCTATTCCAATCCTCCTGCAAAACCACAGCATCAGCTTTACTCTTCATAGTTATTTACAATTTTGCAATACTTTCAAACAACTGCATATCCCACTTAAACCCCATAATTAAACAGCCTTCTCCCAAAACATATCTTGAACATCACTAGCGACTTTCCTCTTCTTGGATGTCTTCCTACCACTCATACATAACTTGCTGGTACTTATTTCACAGTCAGTTGCCTACCAACTCACTAATCTGTTATTTCATCACATCTATTTCACTTTAATTACCAGCTTGTTATGTGGTAATCTATGAAAGGCCTTTGCAAAATCTCTGGCTATCTATATCATGCCAGGTGGCCAAGTTGTTGCAAGTGCATTCCTCCCTTTTCCCACCTTTTTATACATTTGTCTGTAAAGAATTTGTATTTTTATATAGTTATTTTCTCCTTTCTGAGAGCCATCCACTCATATCAGTTATGTGCATGTATGTATAATGGTAAGTGATACATGACAGTTGCATCTCCCTGCTATATTAGCTCCAAGCTATCTTCAACATTGACACCATAATTCTTTTCTCTTGCTGTACACCTTACTGACTCTCACCAGCAACAGATTATCTGCCATAGCAACTGCACATTCACCTACTGCCATCAAATTAGCTAAACAAAGATTCCCACCACATCACTTTGCACCCAGAAAGAAAAGCAGTGTCCACAGAAGCTATAGATACAGAAAAACAGTTCAGTCAATTTTAAATCTTAAACTAATGTTGTAGCTAATGAAATATCCTATCTTCCTCAAAAACACTGCTCTCTCTTTCTCTCTCTCTCTCTCTCTCTCTCTCTCTCACACACCCACCCACACCCACACACATGGAGCATCAGCTAATTGTAGACTAATTAATGCCTCAGTAACTACCACTGCTACCAACATCATTTTCCAAGAAAATGAATTGTTATTTTTGCCACCAAAGACAACGCTCCTCTTGAAAAGATCTGATGGTGATCACCAGAATTGGGCCTACAAAAAAAAAATCACTGATGCCTCCTGCATGGCTGGTACTGTTCAGGTGTATTTCAACCACACCTCATAGGCACAAACAGTACTACAAAAGGGCGTTGATATCAGTGCCTATCACACTGAATCAGCCACAATAGCATTGGTACCTACTAAAGTAGCAGTATCAAACGTTTCCCCCTGAAATTCTTCCACATGAACTTATCAGATCCATATTATCAAGATACGGTATTGCACATTGATGGTAGCACAAAAAAAAGCCTGAATTTACCCATATCAAAAGCTCTGAAGACAGACACTAATGCACTTTCCAATCAGCAGTGCACTACACAGCCTTCCAGAGTTAATCAACACTAATCTAAATGGAATCACCTACATTTTTGCTTACCTCTCTCATCACAGTGCTTCTTCTTTCAAGAAGGTCACATTAGGAAACACTGTTCGTATATTTCCAGTGACTCATCAGTAGATATCCCAACCCAAAAGAACAGGATGAAAATCAAAGTGCACAAAAAAAATCAACTAGTAATTCTTTTCCCACCATGAATTTCAGAGCCAAGAAAATTCCAAACTGGACAAACCAAGAATCACTTTGCTCTTGAATGCCTACCAAGCTATAAAGCTCTGATAATGAAGTATCACAGCTTACAACACTTAACAAAGATCAAGCAAACAGTGACTGTTCCAAAAGAGATGATCAAGAAGAGTAAATCAGAAGTACTCCCTTGATGCACCAACCAGAATTATTGGCCCATCTTCCTACAAATTCAAAACCTCCTAGAGAAGAAAACACTGAGAATCTGACGATACATCATCTGGGTCCTTTAGCCATGAAGCAAAAAATACACTACAAGAATCTCAGTACACGTATCTCAACTTCAGGACTTACACTCCAAATTGAAAGGCAAAATGAGCGGAGGTGAGGTTAACAAGTGTAAGCATATCCACTACCTAATTAATGGGTTACAAATGCAACACCAAGACAATATTAGATACCAATTTATAATCAACCTTTTTGTAAACATAATGTTGTTGAGTATTTTTTTCCCTCAGTGCAAGAGGATGTACTTCTGTCTTAGGCGATAGAATAGTCCTTGACCAGGTACAGAAATATCATATAGATTCAATACTTCTGCAAGAAACAAATATCAGCTCATCATCCAATTTATCTACAAAATAGGCAGCATGTCCTTATGATCTTCATCACTCTGTAATCTAAAAGCATCATGGAGCAGGGATTAGTTTAGGCATCCATCATCAATCTTTCTACAAACTAAAGTGATTGCAGATGTACCAGAACATGCCTCGTATGTTCACATAAAAGTACCAATCATATTACCATGCATGTGTTCAATATCTGCATATCACAACAGGATGCTGTGTCATTAGAAATTTTGGACTTTTTGCAAAACCATCTTTCCAGTATTGACCAAGAACACATCATAATGCTGGTGACTTTAACTGCACTCTTGACCAAGAAAAAGACTGCAATGTGCTGAACATTGTATTTCATTAATAAAACTTCAAGCACTGGTAAATGGAAATGTAACTTATTGATGTCTTTTGGCATTAACACCCAGATAAGAGGTCCTACATGTGGGGAGTCAGTAATCACAGCAGCCATTAGGCCTCTTTATCAAGCATGATTGGAATAACTAGAAGAATAGTTAGAAACATCTTACACATCCTTTCCCACATCTTGGATCATTGCTTCATCAAGCTGCAACTTTCATTATCTTCAAAAGCATTCAAAGGAAGTGCCTATTTGATCTTCAACAGTACCCTCCTGCAAGATTTGGATTATGTATTATAAACATTCAGGCTTTGATATCTACCCTCAGTCACTTGAAAGCAAATACAGAACTAATGAAAACATGGTGGCCCCTCCTAAAATCCCCAATAAAATCGAAAGTATATCTCTTACAAGAAAAAAGCATTAGAATGCTATATCAATCACGAATTAACAGATTACCTAAAAGAAGCCCAAATCAGTGAAGATACAGAAGAAAAATGGAAAACTTTAATAAAGATAGTCTATAAAGCATCCTCTGAAATACTTGGAAAGAAAAAAAAATATTAAAAAGAAAAACATTAAAAATCTGGAACACAGATATAGAAAATGCAATAAAAGAAAAACAAATGGCATACAAATCACTCCTTCAAAAACATACAAAGAAAACAGAAGAAATATACAAAAACAAAAGAAATATAGCTAAAACCATAGTACAGAACACTCACCATTCTTGGTACAGATTTATTAATAAAATAGAAGAAGACATACATTTTAGAAATTATGGACTTTACAACAGTGTTATCAATAACTCTTTGAATGTCCCGACGTTTCGATCTTCATATTAAGATCATCATCTGGAGCATATACAAATATACGGGACAAACTAGGTTACATCACATACAGTAAGCTAAAAACACAATGAATTAATCACAAGTTATTCTACTGGCATGACCTCTAAAAATCCCAAACATATGGAAGGCATATATTCGACCCACGGAACCTTCCTCTCTAAGAGCAACTATAAACAGGACTGTAGAAAATCCAGGATCCTAAATCAAAAATAACAATTGTAATGCTAGAAATATGACATCATTGTTACTGAAAGAAAACTATCTGTAAGAAAGAATGTTTATTCATGTTATCATAAATTGAATTTAGCTTGATGTAGTTTATAAATAATTAATTTTTTTTTTTTTTTCACTAGAGGTCATGCGACTAGAATAACTTGTGAGCAATTCATTGTTTCTTTAGCTTACTGTATGTAATGTAACCTAGCTTGTCCTATATATTTGTATATGCTCCAGATGATGATGATCTTAATATGAAGATCGAAACGTCGGGATATTAAAAGAGTTATTTATAACATGGTTATAAAGTCCATAATTTCTAAAATGAATGCTGATCACCATGTAACACCAAAAGAAAGGAGAAGAAGACATACATGAAAGACAAGACTTAGCCTACAAAATATTAAGGAAAATAAACAACGAAGAAAGAGATGCAGCACAAATCAACATAATACATGAGAAACAATGGATAGAACATTATAAGATTTTATGATATGACCCAAATTTATTAACAGAAAATAATAATGAAGAAATCAACACTGATATGGAACCAATAAAATTGGAAGAACTAAAAAAAGAAATAAAAGTATCAAAAAAATAGAAAATCAACCATATTAGATGGCATAAATACAGAACTTTGGAAATATGGCAGAGAATATTTGCATCACAGATTCTTAAAATTAATAAATAACTGTTGGAGGAAATGTGAGTTTTCATTAGATTGGTTAAAAGCTAAGTTTATATCTAATTAAGAAAACAGACAGAGATGATTGTGGAAATTACAGAGGAATTAGTTTATAAAATACAGTCTAGAAATTTACAGTACAATCCTGAATAAAAGACTTAAGAAATATTGCAAGCACTCTACTCTCAGAAGAACAAATTGGTTTCAGACATGGAAGGTTATGCAAAAACAATATTTATGTGCTAAAACAAATTATTGTAAAAAAGACAAGAATTTAATTTAGAGACTCATATGGCATTTATAGATTATTATGAGAAAGCTTTTGATAAAAAGCAGGTGTCCATGAAGTTATTCATTTATTGCAAGCAAGAGGGGCTTCATTAAGTGATATTCAACATGAACTGGTTGCTGTGTATAGCAAAAAGACAATGTCAAAGAAGCAGGTGTGTTATTGATTCAATGAACTTAAAGCGGACCGTGATGACATTGAAGGTCGACATTGGATGGACAGGCCTTCGTTGAGCAAGACAGAAGACAACATTTTGCACATTAAGGGCTTTGTTTTTGAAGAATGGTGAGTGAAACTGTGTGAAATTGTACTAGTGGTGAGCTTGAGTGAGTCCACTGTTTACAAAATTGTTCATGATGTCCTTGGCTTTTGAAAGATGTGCTCCTGCTGGGTGCTCTAACAATTGTCAGAGGAGCACGAGGCAATGTATCTGGAGAATCTGTTGTGATACACCGACAAAGGTGAGGATTTTCTCACTCTCTTAGTTACAGGAAATGAAATGTGGGTTCATCACATTTGCATGTGCAAAAATTAAGTTCCACAATGCATCATCTACATATGAGGATGTCTGATAAGTTCTCAGCCTTGACCATAGATGGCATCACTATTGGCAAGATATTTTTTTTTCTACGTTGGTACATCTATCATAAGCATCTATGTGAAATTGCAAGTCATTCTATCAAGTAGTTTCTTTTATACAGCTGTCTGAAGCAAAAGTGTTGTCTGTATCCCTTGAAATGGATAAAATTGAGTATCATGCAGTTATAAAATTCTTTGTAAAAGAATTTAACACCAAAAGAACCAAAACTCATTCGAAGTTCATAAAAGTTTATGGGCACTCTTCTCCTTCGTTTTCGACAATTAAGACATGGGCTGCCAAGATTAAATGTGGCCTTGAAGATGATCTACGTGAAGGATGTCCAAAAAGTGTAACAACACCAGAAATCATTGATCAAGTGCACGATATGGTATTGGGTGACCGACGAGTCAAAGTGTGTGAAATTGCTGAAACTATAGGCATTTCAAAAGAACATGTAGGATATATTTTGCATGGATTACAAATGAAAAAGCTTTGCACAAGATAGGTGCTATGCTTGCTCACAGCAGATCAAAAACACACTCATGAAAATCTCTGAACTGTGCTTGGAGCGTTTTAACAAGAATAAAACTGATTTTGTGTGCATCGATTTATTACTATGGATGAGACTTGGATTCACCATTATACACTAGAATCCAAAGAGCGGTCAAAACAGTGGACAGAAGCCTGTTGTCCAAAGAAGACAAAGTCAGTTCTATCAGCAGGAAAGGTCATGGCATCGGTTTTTTGGATGCTATTTTGTTTATTAATAAACTTGAAAAGGGTAAAACAATAACTGGGGAATATTATCCCAATCTTTTAATCAGACTAGACAAAAAATTTGTGAGAAAAGACCCAGTTTGCAAAAGAAAAAAATCATCTTTTATCAGGACAATGCACACAGTAACACACACACACACACATATTAGCCGACCTGGTTGGCCAAGTGGTTAACACATCCACTCTCCAGCCAGATGGATGCGGGTTCAAATCTCACCATGGACGTGGATCTTTGTGATTGTGAAAATACTAGTGGTCGTGGTGGTCAGTAGATAGCATTGGTGTAGATGATGAGGTTCGCTGTAGTTGGTGAATTGAGTGGTAGAGGCAGAGGGCTGTAGAGTAGGTGGCCTCCCTCGATGAGTCTTTGGACTCCCTGAAGGTGTCACATAATAATAATAATAACCACAAGAAAAAAAATATTAGTAGCAGAGTTATGAAGGTAATCTATGTTCTTATATTCTTATATCCTTATATGTTCTTTCTTGTTGTTATAACAGTTGCTTTAATATTACTTTTGTTCTAGGTGCTTATCAGAACTTTCTGCACTCCCCCTTCCCCCTTGTATGTATGTATGAATCTGCAATCAAACTATCAATCAACCTGTTGCTTTTACTTAATTTTTTTTTTGGCTCCCACCCCTGGAACATTTATTTATGAACCTATGGTACATTTGTATTGTGGATGAATTAATGATTTTTCCCCCATTTTTAGTGATTTTATATATATTTATTTATTTTCTACCATGTGCAGAAACCCTACACTAGAGACAAACACCTGCAGTAAGGGGGTGGTAGTGGTCTCACACCAGGCGATGAAATCCATCTCCCACCTAAAGACATTCACAAACATCCATGCCCATGTTGAGGTTTAAACCCACAGCCTGTTGATTGGAGAGCAGATATGCTAACCAGGCTGGCAGATGCTCTCTAAAGTAATGAAGAAGGCACTCGGTACTTAAATTCTTGTTAACCCGGAAAACTGTCCCTAATCAGTGACCACTAGTATGGAATCCACTATTCAAAAATCCACCACAGATCTTGCCTATCACCTGCCTCTACCTATGCTATGGAAAGGTTTGGAGAAATTTGTGTGTGGCACTTGACATTTCCAAGAAATATGGTAAGGGTTTGACATAGAGTCTCAGCAAATTGCTATGTTATGGTATCCTTTGTGATTGGGTCACCAGTTTCCCTTGACTTATTTTTCACGGTATTAACAACACCACAAACACTTTTAACAACAAAGATGTTTTATTAACGCTTATATTTCACTGATTTTCAACTCAGCATCATCAGAGCACAACACACATGTAAACGTAACAGTGAGTGAATGAAACAACATAATTGCAAAAGTCAAAAGGTCTAAAGTCCTATTTTTGGCGCCCTCTAACGGAAAAAAAAAAAAAAAAAAAAAAACCAGTTATCCAGGAGTTTTTCTTAGGATAACCATCTATAGTAGTAGCGAATGTATCTTTCATGTTCTTCCAGGCGGATGTTCACTGATCTTCCTGTTTGCTCATAATAGGCCAAATCACAGTCACATGGAACTTCATACACTCCTGGGTGTGCTAAAGGGTGAAGTTTATCCTTAGGCGAGCAGATCAGAGTTGCCAGCTTGACATGAGCTTTGAAAGTGGTGCGAAGGCCATGTTTCAACAATACTTTGGCTATCTTTTCCGATGTACCTCTGGTATAGGGAATAAAAATGGTCATGTTGTATCAGTCAATGGGCAAACAGGAAGATCAGTGAACATCCGCCTGGAAGAACATGAAAAAGATACATTCGCTAGTATTACTATGGCAAGTCAGGACTGGCAGACCACGCTTTGGACACTCTTTCACACAGGATTAGATGGAGGAAAACGAATGTGCTATTTAGGAGTCGTTATAGATCTGAAAGATTATTTTTTGAGTCAGCAATGGCTTTGAAGAATTCTCCCAACCTTAACAAATATGGTTGCATTAATTTGCCAAAAATTTGGGAGACGGTTATCCTAAGAAAAACTCCTGGATAACTGCTGTTTTTTTTTTTTTTTTTTTTTCCCCCCGTTAGAGGGTGCCAAAAATAGGACTTTAGATCTTTTGTCTTTTGCAATTATATTGTTTCACTCACTCACTGTCGCGTTTACATGTGTGTTGTGCTCTGATGATGCTGAGTTGAAAATCAGCGAAATATAAGCGTTAATAAAACATCTTTGTTGTTAAAAGTGTTTGTGGTGTTGTTAATACCATGAAAAATAAGTCATGAATAACCATCAACACCTAAGCTTATCTGTTAGTTTCCCTTGAATTGCTTGCTTTGTATGTAAGGTGGATGATGATCTGTCTTAAGATTTCTCTACTAATACAAGTGTTTTTTGATGTTCTGTTATATCAGATGTTAATATAACATTTCAGCTTTCTCATTTATATGAATAATGTTACTCACTGACCTCAAGGAGGGTGACTTGGTTGGTAAGGATAGCAAAATTGCAATATGAACAGCAGTTAGCTAATGAAGCCAAAAAAAAAAATTATGGTAGAATGACATTGATTGGAGAAAATGGCATAAGGATAACTGCTATGGAGGATATAGTTGAGATATTTAAAGAGCAATTCATAAAGGTCTTTCATCCTTATGAATGTGATATCATGGAAAGTTTGGGAGCAGTGGATGAGGAGAGACTGACCATGAGTGTGAAAGAGGTATATGTGGAATGGAGTATGCTAAATGTTACTAAAGCTCTGGGTCTTGATCACCACATATTTTAAAGGAATTTGTCAGGGAGTTGACACCTGCCTTGGCATATTTGATTAATACGAGTCTTATATATTGGGCCAAGTTCCAAAGGAGTGAAAGGAAGGTAGGACTGTACTGCTTCAAAAGGGTGGAGTGTGTGTGTGGGGGGGGGGAACTGGCAGAACTCAAGCATCAAACTAGGCCAATCCATGTGTCAGGTGTATGGTTAAAGTGTTGGAGAGAGGTTAGTGAGAGTCAATATCCAGAATTGGGTTGATAACAGTGGCATTATCTTCGATGGACAGAAGGATTACTAAAAGAGGTCATGTTTTAGTAATATACTTACTTGTTACAATAAGATGACATCTGCATTGATCAAGGAATATACATAAACAGTGATATACTTAGATTTTACCAAGGCTTTTGATAGATTACCACATGAGAAGTTGATAGTCAAACTATAGAGAATGGGATTGGATATTGGCTATCTGATAGATATCAGCAAGTTATGTATGGGGGGGAGCAATAATTCAGAAGAGGAAAGTCACTAGTGATATGTCTTGGGGATCTGTTTTAGGGCCATTGCTGCTTAATCTGTATGTAAATGATATTGCATTAGATTTGAATGGGCATGTTCACTTGTTTGCAGATGATGCAAAGTTGGGAAGAACTATGAGGAGTAGAGCAGATGTGTACTTACAAGAAGACTTGAATAGAACTGAGTGTGAATGGGCATGGAAGTGGTTATTCCAGTTCAGTGATGCAAAATGTAAGGTTTTAAAATTTGGAAAACAAAGATGGAATATAGAGTTTATGCTTGGTGGAGATATATTGTTGTAGGTGGAGGAAATAAGAGATCTTGGGGTGATGGTGGATAAGGATCTAAAATTTAGAGGACACATTGCCAAAATTGTGAGGAGAACACAAGGAATTATGGCAATGATGCAGAGAACACTGATTTCAAAAGTAGAGAGATTCTGCCTCCATTTTATAAGGCCTTGATTAGGCCACATGTAGACTCTGTACACAGATTTAGTCACTTGGTTTTTAAAAGGATGAAGAGATGTTAGAAAGGGTTCAGAAGCGATTGGCTAAGGTAGTTTCTGGAATGTGGAGTGTAAAGAGAAAGGTCGAGACGATACAGTTTACAGCCTTGTGGATAGGAGGAAGAGGGGCGATGTAAAGACATACAAGTTGGTAAAAGATTGTTGTAGGATTAAACTTGAAGAGGTTTTCTTAAAATTCGGAGAAAAGCAGAGATCATCCCTGGAAGCTGTATAAGGAGGGTGTGAGCAGGAGAGCGAGAAGTCGATTTTTTGCATGGAGAGTTGTGAAAATGATTGGAATGCATTGCTTGAGAGTGTGATGTCTGAGAAAATTTGAATCTATTTAAGGCATCGTATGACTCATGGGACCTCCCATGATGAGTCTTTGACTCAGTGGATGGTCTTGGGATGATAATGGTAATAAATCCTATCCATAGTTTTGCAGCTGATATTGTGCTCCATTTCTCAGACTTGCATGATACATCTTTCAGCGTTCAAATATTTTGAACATCTTAATTTTTTTTTTTTTTAAACTGCAGGACTTCTACAGCCAGTGTCCCTAAACATTGATATCCATGCCATCCTGAAATGGAGCGATTACAACCTAGTCACATATATTGTGCATTACTACTATAACATCTTGAGTCTCCAAACTTCTCATTCTTTTCTGACATTATTCTTGTCACATTAATATTTACCTATTCTGCTATTAACTGTACAAATCCCAAATCTGATCAACCTTAGAATAGTGCTGTAATATTTGAGGTGGTACTTCAAAATCCTCACTAAAAAGTCTTCATGCTGTCCAAAAGAGGGTATTTCAGCTTTCATGGTTGCTGTTCACCAGAACTGAAATCCATCCATCCTTTACATTTCCTTTAAATCTACATAACACCAACAATGCTTGTTTGAAATCCATTGACATTCAGCTTCTAACTCATTGAACAATGCTACTGTTATTCATCTTTCATTCCTTCTACCTCTTTTCTCCAGAACAGCCTCTTACCACTGAATTATTCTTGAAAGAATACAACTCCAGCTCTTTAAAAAAGCATCAACAGATTCCTTAACTCTCTTTCTGTGCCCACAGATGGCATTAGTTTACCATAGGTTATGCAACCTTTTGTGTATGGAAGTGATAAATACACACACATATGTGTGTGTGTGTGTGTGTGTGTGTGTGTGTGTGTGTGTGTGTGTGTGTTTGTTTTAAAATCCTATTTAAATATCCTGATCCTGCTGAAATATGCTATACTTCTTGACTTTTAGCATCTTCTTCTGTCACCCACATTTAACTAATACATTTGTATTATAGCATTTGTATATAGAAAAACCAATGCAGTATCAGTATTCTTAGAGCTATTATTACTTTCTCCAGACTCCACTCAGCTCAACAATACACTACACATCCATCTCCCAGGCAGTATCCCCCATACAAGATCAGCTCACTACTTTTTACCTTAACAATTTTAGTTTCCCCTTCCTTAACATCCTTACTTGCCTTTAGAACAACAACAACTCCTAATACAGGTCTCTGACATTGCACTTCAAGCATCTGCATAATCCAGATTCCTTCCTCCTTTTCTGTCTCTCTCTCTCTCTATGCATTCTTGCACTTATATCATTCATTATTGTTACCCCTCTCTCCAACTATGCATTATCGTATTTATGAAACACATTCACTTCCCTCTCACAATTTTGGACTGTATAATATCTAACATCAGTCTCAGATCTTTTGCTGAATCTCATGCTTTCTCTATATAGATGACTTTTAGGTGAAATAATGTATATCTACTATGAAAATGAGTAGTAGCAAATCATATTAACCTATGAGTAGTTTATTAAAAGTTATTTCTCTGTACATTGTAGATATTATCTTTGAAGTTAATCTTTGAAGATGTAAGTTGTGCAATGCCCCAACATACAAACAGAGATACTGTGTCACACAGTGTAAAAGCAGTTAGGTGATATTGAATGCAGTCCAGTTTTTTGTCTAGTCACTGTAATAACAGCAAAATAATCCTAAATCATATTATTATTATTATTATTATTATTACCCCAAGACCTCATGGAGTCAAAGACTCATCTGGGAGGTCCTTTTATCACACACACACATCTCATCATACCATGTCTTAAACAGACTCAAACTCCTTACAGACACCACACTCTCAGGCAAGGTATTCCAATCATTCACAACTCTGCACGAAAAAAACCTGCCTCTGACTTCCCTACTCGCACCCTCTTTATACAGTTTCCATGGATGACCTCTGGTTCTCCCACTATTCTCTGTAGAACTTCTCCAGCATTGATCCTATAACAACCCTTTACCAACTTGTAGGTCTCTGTCATATCTCCCCTCTTTTTCCTGTCCACCAGACTCTGCAGATTACATCTTCTCAATCTTTCCTCATACTCGACATTCCAGAGGTCAGAAACTACCTTAGTCAGTCACCTTTGGACCCTTTCCAACATCTCTTCATCCTTCTGAAAACCCAGTGACCAAATCTGGGCACAATAGTCCATGTGTGGCCTAATCAAAGTCTTATACAATGGAACAAGAATCTCCCTACTTCTACACATCAGTGTCCTCTGCATCATTCCCAGAAGCCTTTGTCTTGTCTTCACAATTTTGGCGATGTGTCCCCTAAATTTTAGATCCTTATTAACTATCACCCCCAGATCATCTATTTCCTCTAACTCCAACAATATATTCTCACCAAGCATAAATTCTGCATCCCATCTTTGTTTTCCAAATTTTAAAACCTTACATTTTGCAACATTGAACTCATATCCCCATTTCCATGCCCAATCACTCAATTTATTCAAGTCGTCTTGTAAGGCCACAACTTCACTACTCTTTATGGTTCGTCCCAACTTTGCATCATCTGCAAACAACTGAATATCTCTATCCAAATCTTCACCAATATCATTAATATAAAAGTTAAACAGTAATGGCCCTAAAACAGACCCCTGAGGCACTCCACCAGTGACTTTCCTTTTCCTGGATATTGCACCCCCATACACAACTTGTTGATACCTATGAGATAGCCAGTCTCCAATCCAATGCACTAATCTAATATCCAACCCCATCTGCTCTAGTTTGACTGTCAACTTATCATGAGGTACTCTATCAAACGTCTTTGCGAAATCCAAGTATATTACTGTATATCCTTCTCCTCTGTCCAAGGAAGCAGTTCACTTTATTGTAATAAGTAAGTAGATTACTAAAACATGATCTCACTTTAGCAAATCCATGCTGTCCATCAAAGATAATACTATTGTTGTCAACCCAACTATGGATCCTAGTTCTCGCAAGCTTCTCCAACAACTTGAGAGTATTAGAGCTCAAAAACAGAGGGTGAAAGAATTGATAGTTGTGGCGGGTACAAATGAATTGAAAGAAGATAAATTTTTTATGAGAGAGGACATGAAAGTATTGTTAACGGTAGCGAAAGAAAAGAGTGACAGAGTTAGAATGATGAGTTTGTTGCCACAGTATGACAGAGAGGAGTTTAGAAGGAGGGCCATAATCGCAAATGACATTATGGTCAGGTTATGCAGATGGTGTGGGGTGGAATGAGTTTCATGGGCGAAAGGATTTATACATGATGGATGGCCTGCATTTGAATGGATTTTGTGTGTGGAGACTGGAAAAAGTGTTGCTGAATGAAGTGAAAATGGATGTGCAGAACCAGGGAAACTAGAACTACCAAGGAAGGGGGGGGGGGTGGATATGCAGACATTACTGAGACAGTTGAGTGTAAGAATGTATATAATGTACCTGAGCGAGTACTAAGGACAAAAAATGGGAATGGGATATTTAGAATAATGCATCAAGATGGGGTGGGACAAAGGGATCACTGCATTTCGCATATACTAATGCCAGGAGTATTAGGAACAAGAAGGAAGAATTTTTGGCCTTGATTGCCTCTTCCTGGCCACAGGTTATTGTCATTAGTGAAACATGGCTGATGGAAGATGATATAATTAGTGCAATAGAATGTGTAAGTTATAGTGTGTTTAGGAGGGACAGAGAGAATAAAATGGGAGGGGGTGTTATTGATGATAGCTGATGAACTGCAGCCAAGGAGAATTGAAGTATTGCAGAATAGTGAAAGGAGCTCATTTGAGGCTATTTGGTGTGAGATTGATACTGGCAGAATAAAATATACAGTTGGGTGCTGCTATAGACCAGGTGATGGAATAGATGGTGGTTAAATGGATGAATAACACCATTAAGCTTGAGCTGCAAAAAAAGAAGCAACTGTGGAGGGAATTTAAAGAAAGAGGTGACCTGCAGGCACACGAACGGTATAAAGTGCAGGCCAGAAGGGTAACGAGTGTGGTAAAAAAAAAAAAAAGCAAAAGTGGATTATGAAAGGAAACTAGCTATGCAAGCTAAAGAGAATCCCAAACAGTTCTTTCAATATGCTGCAAGCAAGAAAAAAACTGTACACGGCAAAATGATTGTAAGGAATGACGATGGTAAGGAGGTCACTGAATCAGTCGATATAGTGGAGTTACTGAGTGAGCACTTTGCAAAATTATATCATCCAGGTGGTGACATTGAAAAAATTAAGGAACCATTAGTTTATATGGGAATTGGGATGAATGAAGTGGAGGTGAATAGTCTATTACAGAACCTTAATGTGAATACGTCTGTGCAATTGGATGGTATACCGGCATGGGTCTTGCGTGAAGCGGCTAAGGAATTATCAGTGCCCTTGACCATGTTGTTTAATCTGATTTCGGCTCTGGTTTAGTCCGGAAGGTGTGGAAAGAGGGGAAAATAGTTCCACTGCATTAAGGTGGATCCAAGGCTACGGTTGCAAATTATCGACTGATCAGCATATCAGTAGTCGTCATGGTCTTGGAGAAAGTAGTCAAGGGAAAAATACAGGAATGGATTGATGAAAATGAGATACTGTATGGGGGACAGCATGGCTTTGTGAAGGGTAGATCATGCCTCAGTAACTTGCTTAAGTTTTATAACAAGGTGACGGCTGAACTGGATAAGGGTAATGGGTTTACAGTGATACTGCTGGACCTAGCAAAGTTGTTTGACAGGATACCACATGGAATTCTAATCCGTAAACTACAACATATGCATATGGATATAGGGTTGGTGAGATGGATAGGTGGGTGGTTGATGGAGAGATATCAAAGAGTAGTTTATTCAGGAGTTGTCCAAAAGACGGCCTGTGACTAGTGGTGTGCTACAGGGTTCTGTTCTTGGACCACTGCTGTTTAATTTGTTCATTAACAATATAGGGAAGGATCTAAGAGGAACAGTTCATTTGTTCCCTGATGATTCAAAGTTGGGTAGGGCAATAGTGAATGCAGAAGATGTCAAAATCTTGCAGGACGACTTGGATAGATTGAAGTTCTGGGCTAAGGAGAATGAATGTCAATTTAATGTGACAAAATGTAAGGTTATTCATTTTGGGGTGAAAAGTTTAGCAGCAGTATACCACATTGGTGGAACTGTACTCCAGGAGATTGATGAGGCCAGGAACTTGGGAGTGTTGGTGGATAGGGAGATGAAGTTTAGGGGGCACATTGCAAAAGTAGCTAAATCAACTCATCAACTCACTTGGTTGTTGAAAAATACCTTGACGAGCAGAGACAAGCAAGTTATTGTACCTCTGTACTGAGCCTTGATAAGACCTCATCTCGACTACTGTGCCCAGATTTGGTCACCTAGGTTCCTTCTTGATGGGGAGGAGGTGGAGAGGATCCAGAGGCGAGTGATTAAGATGATAGTGGGTCTATGGAATGAACCATATGAGAACAGGTTGAAGATTTGTGGGTTGCAGAAATTAGTTGATATGTGGAAAAGGGGAGATATGATTGAGACATTCAAATTGCTAAAGGGTTTCTATAGGATTAATTCAGAGGATATTTTTGAGATCAGGACTGGTGGTGGAAGAACTAGGGGACACCTATGGAAGTTGGTCAAGAGTGTGGTTAGCAGGGGTGTTAGAGCTAGGTCTTTACTTTTAGAGTGGTAAATGTGTGGAATAAGCTGACAGAGTCTGTTGGGGTGCTATGACGGTGAGTGAGTTCAAGGCAAGGTATAATAGATACTGTGAGAATGTCATATAGTTGTGTGGACATGATGTTTAGGGCCTCCCTCGATGAGTCTAAGGTCTCCCTGGAGTCGCCCGTAATAAAAATAAAATAATAATAACTTAGCCACAACACCTGACACACAGATAGGCCTATAGTTTGATGCTTGAGTTCTATCACCTCCTTTACGAAGTGGCACAATCTTGCTTTCCTTCCACTCGTTAGGATCTTGACCAAGTGCAAGACTCTTATTAAAAAAATATGTCAAGGCACGTGTCAACTCCCTGGCATATTCCTTCAGAATATGTGGTGATATATTATCAAGTCCCACAGCCTTATTTAGTCATAATTAACAAAGTGGAGCATTTTAAAAATATCCTTCCAAAGAAGAAATAGAAACAATATCTTATTTCTGTTTTAGATTTATGTGGTTGATAGTATACTTGTTTCATAACCAGAAATTACTCATTAATAGATTTTAGTTTAGGGATTACATTCTTGCAGTATATGTTTGTGTGTGTGTGTGTGTGTGTGTGTGTGTGTGTAGAAAGTTTTTTACCTTGGGTATATATATATATATATAAATACACACATATATTGACAAAAGTATTTGGACTCCTTATGTGCATCTAAATTTTAAATCCTATTACATGCAAATATTCAGAGCGTGTGTGTGTGCATAAGTCTGGTAATAAAAGGTCAAGATGCTACATTTTGATATTCAGCTGATCTGATGATCTGACTGACTTCCAACATGGGATGGTAGTTGGGTGTTACATCAGTGGTCTTTCTGTATGTGACATTGCTTACTCATCTCAGTATACTGAAATCCACTGTTGCTTATGTCCATCATAGATGGATAGTTGATGGTGCTACTATAGTAGCAGGAAAATGCCCTGGGAGGCCTCCAACACTCACTGACCAAGATTGATTCCCACACTTTACACCAGTGGACTTTGTAGTCAACCTGGAAAATGCTGCAGGAACATCTGTAAGCACTAGAACTCTGTGGAGAAGAGAGTTGCATGCCTTAGGTTACCATGGCAGGGCTGCTGTGAACATGCCACACATCACCACCTTCAATTCCAAATGATGTTTGGACTGGTGTCTTTCATGTATGTGTTTTGAATCTGGAGATTATGTGGTGAACAGTTCCAGCAAGATTTCATTATTCCAATTGTCAAGTTTGGTGGAGGCTAGGTAATAGTATGGCGATATTTCATTTGGATGAGACTTGGTCCACTGGTGGATGCCCCAAATCATGACATCTGATGGCTTCTTGGTCATCCTGAACAACTTCATGCTTCTGATACTGTGGAAGTACTTTAGCAGTGACCCTTGCATGTTTCAGCATCACAGTGCTCCATACCAAACTGCACTGTGTCCAAAATTAGTTCCACAAAACAACATTAGAGTGTTGGACTGACCAGCTCAGAGTCCAGAACTCAACCCTATCAAACATCTTTGGGATGAATTTGAATGCCAAATTTGCTTTGAACCGCAGCTGTCATCATCAGCAGTGAGGGTAGCTTTGCACAAGGAATGAAAGAATGTTTCTTTTGCAACATATTAGAAATTGATTGAAAACATGTCCTGAAGGGTAGTTGCTACCATTCAGACCAAAGGTGGTCCCACTCGGTACTAGAAATGTAATTTAAAGCACATTTTTTGACCACAACTAGGTGTCCAAATACTTTTGTCAACATTGTGTGTGTGTGTGTGTGTGTGTGTGTGTGTGTGTGTGTGTGTGTGTGTGTGTGTGTGTGTGTGTGTGTGTGTAATCAAATATGAAAATTCTACTTGGAAGTCTGAGTAGTTTTTGTTTAAAAGCAAAATCAAAAATTTGTTTGATGTTTACTTATGAAATGTTTGCTATTGACTTATTTTCTAGAGCCTCCTGACAAATGTATCAAAGGTAACAAAGAGCATACTAAATAAACTAGGAGTTTTTACTATTTCTTCTTTTCATGCCTATATCTGTGCTCGTAGTCCATCTCTTTTGACAAATCTACTATCTGGGCGTGGTGTCACTAAAAGGAGAGCTCGTGGTATGCTGTCGAGATCTAACAGTGGAAAGTAAGATATTTTTCATAGTTATACTTAACAATTTGCATTACATATTTATTAAGAATTTTAACAGTTGTAATTTAAATTTATTACTAATTTCTTTAAGTTAATCGACTATCTGCATAGCAAAAATAATTATATGTAGTGAATCAGATCATAGACTGTTTGGTAATGTATACCTTAAGTCTCAAGAGCAGATGATTATGCATTTTATAATTTCACAAGGGTGAGGATTTCAACCTTCCTTGATTCTCTCACCACCTGATTGTGTTTCTTTAAGGAGTAGTCAGGGATTCCTTCAAAAAAAAAAAAATAAATAAATAAAAACTTTGAATAATTACTCTTTAAGAGAACATTTATTTATTTTTCTAACAGATCCAGTTATCTCATCTAGATAAGTAATGGAAGTTAATTTGGTTCAATTTTTTGCAAACCTTATGTTCACTGATGATCCATGCAAACATTGTGGCAGAATTTTCAACATGAAAATTTGCATCTGTTATGTTCTTTTATAAAGAATAGAAAAGGTTTATTTTTGTATGGTGTAAGTACTAATATGAATCATTTGTTCCTAGTGCATGCTGATATTAGTGATGATCAAAAAGCAGCAAGACATTTTGTATCTAAAAGTAAAACTGAGATAGACCAAACTGGTTAATAATTCATAAATAATAATTGGTAAATATTCTCATATCAGTGACCTCACAGGGCAGTGTTAATTTTTTGAAATGCTGAAATAAATGCTTGCACAAACAATAGAAGAAATAGTCATCCCTATAACCTCGTCTTATCTTATCTTTCATTTCGAGTTAGGCCCAGTGGCCTGCCACAGTCAAGTAACTTGGCTTCTAGAGACTTGAGACTGTTTATGATAGTGCAGTTAATACTATCTGCATTGTTTGATATGGCTGTAAATTGTATGTCTTCTGGCTTATTTTTTTATTTTTGGGAATGAAAAACCTAAATTTCTGAGAGGTAAAACTCTACCACTTTCATATGAGACCAGCTCCCATTCCTTCAGTTGGAAAGCTCTGATAAAAGTTTCTTTTTTCATCTCAGATGGCATTCGAATCCAGATCATTCCACCCAAAGGGCTTCATTGGTACGTAAGCTAGGGAGGCCTGTATTTCTATAACCTTGTTTATTTACCATATTTAGATTCGTTATCATAACCAAATTCCTGATAGTATCATAAGGGAGGTTTACAGAATATTATGACAATTCTACATGAAAAAGTTTACATTTCCTATTGACAATTTTCCTTCAGATGTCAGATATTGTATTTCAGTCTTCTAAGTTACTTCTTACTTTATCAATCCACCTTGATCTCGGCCATCCTTTAGGTCCTTTTCCTGCCATCATGGCAAAACAAACAAAAAACTAGTTTTGCTAACCTTTCCTCTCTCATTATTTTTTAGCAACTATACCATCTTACAATAGCTCTGACCACACATTCCTGAATGCAAACCGTGTTGCATTCCTTCCTAATTAAATTCATTTTAATATGATTCTGTTGATGCCATCTGTTCACTTCCATAATTTTTCTGACTCTCATATCTCTGATCTCTAGTCTTTGATCAGATATTTTGTTTCTAGCACAGCTTTCAGATACATAAGTTAAAATTAGTTTGAACACCATCTTTTATATAGCTGGTTTAGTGCTTTGACTAATTTCTCTCCTATTCCATATTTGACGTTTTAATTGTTACTGCCTATTTCATAATCCTTGTCTTTTTATTGTTGTTTTTTTATATTGAATTTATTACAGCTGTTATTCAGTTTCATTAAGAATTCTACATATTTCTACTGGATTCATTTACAAGTACATCATCATCTGCATGTAAAGAGCTGAGTTGAATAGCTCCCATTTTCATATGATCCATATAAATGATGAATAACACTGGAAATAATGTGCACCTTTTGTCTTGCACTTTAACATCAAATTATCTTCCTGTACCTCCTTCAATTCTAATTGTTGACTTACAGCTCAAATATGGACTATGAATTACTCAATATAATGCACCATTTACACTTCACAGTTGTAGCATTTTAAACAGCTTTTCTTTTGATTCTTTGTCATATGCCACAGTTTTCCTGCTAATCTTTTCTTTTTCTTTTTGATTGCTTTTAAACATTGTTTTTTGTAAATTCTTCTGTGGAATTCGAGAGAAAAATAACACATGTTTGAGCATTTCAAGTAAAATATCATGTATTTCCACGTTTGAGGTTTTGATGGCTTCTTTATATAACAATACTCCTGATTACATTTTTCTTAGCTATTTTCTACTGCTATTCTGTTACTTATTATGTCATTCAGTGCCCTTTCAAAGCATTTCTGTAGATATCAAGAATATCTTTCTTCACTTTCCTGTCACCTTTATCATCTCATTCCTTTTATAGTACTTCCACCATTTCTAAGCTTTTTCAGTAGCCTACAATATACTTTGTTGTTTCTGGATATTTATCTTCTTTACTCTTTCCAAAATCTTCTCATGATTTTGTTTAGTTGCTCTTACACACATAGCTTTGCTTTCTTATATTTTTCTCTTAATTTCGGAATACATACTGATATACTTGCAAGAACTTTTGATAAACTTTTTTCTTTTCTCTGACTGCTTCTAATTTTGCAAGTCCACTATGGAGTTCTCATATTTCCATCTTTGCAGACAACTTCACCACATGCCTCTCTTGCCAAATCATTCATTTTTAATAAGGGATTGCTATTGAATCTCCAAGGTTTGGAAAATCATTGACCGATTCAGAAGAATTCTACTTCTTTGGCTGAATCAATAAATGATTTCTTTAGAGTTTTCCAGTGAATATCTGAGGTTTGATTCTTGTCATGAAACTGTTTCTGTTTTAATCCAATAATATTTGTATATATTTTGTTTATGTATTGTTTGTTGTGTACACACTTGATGCAATTCTTTCAGACGCACCTTACTGTTTTCATGCCGAGTGTTAAGTAAATTTACAAGAGTTCATTGTCTGATCATATACCACTTTTATCTTAATTTCTTTTAGAATCCAGAAAATTATTGATTGAAGACTAAATAAAAAATATGTATTAAATAAAACTATATTACTATAATTTTGTTTTTTAATTTTTACATGCACTTAATCAGTCTAATTAACTGAGCATTTTCTTTTCACAAAAAAATTCTTACCAAAACAATAAATGTTCATTAAAGAGTTCTTTATCAGGCTTTTTCTCAAGTTATAAAACTTCTTAACTTCCATGGGACTGTGCAGTGTTTCCTTATTTACCATATACTGTTCTATACGTGCTCACTGTTTCACTGGACAGAAATATTTTTAATTCAAAGAATTTAATTAGATCATCATCATCTTCAAATTCCTGATATATATACTCTCAAAGGGGTGTACAGGATAGGATAGTACTACATAAAAAATTTCCATTGTTACTAACTTCCTATCTACAATTTTTCCCCAAAACAATCTGTTACCTGTCAAGACTCCAATATTATCAGATCTTATATTTCTATCTTCTAAGGCACTTTTTACTGTATCACTTAACCTATATCTGGGTCGTTTTCCTGCCAACCTGGCAGAGAACACTTGTTTTGCTAATCTTTCCTCTTCCATTCTGTTTAAGTGACTATACCACCTGAGAATAGCTCTGCTAACACATTTCTGGATGCAAACTGTCGAGTTCTTTCCTAATATCCTCGTTTATAATGTGATATTGCCATTGATGCCATCTGTTCATGCCCCTAATCTTTCTCAGGACTCTCATATCTGCGGTCTCTAGTTTTTGCTCCAGTGTTTTACTTCTGACCCAGCTCTCAGATTCATAAGTTAAAATTGGCTTGAATACTGTCTTGTATACAGCTAATTTAGTGTTTTGGCTAATTTCTCTCTTTCCATATAAATTTATTCAGTTGAATTCCTACCATACCAGCTTTGTTGATTCTGTTGTCTATTTCTATATTTAATTTACCATCTTCACTAAAAATTGTGCCTAAGTAGCTGAAATGTTTTACTTGTTCTATCAGTTCTTCATTCACAATGCAGTTGATATTACCACTTTCCTTCATAATATGATCCATATAGATAATGAATAACAGAAGGGATAAAATATATCCTTGTCTCACACCAGATTTAACACCAAAACTATCTTCCTGTACTTCCTTCAATTCTAACTGCTGACTATTCAACTCAAATAAAGACTAAGTATTGCTTGATATAATGCCCCATTGACACCATATAACTGTAGCATATTGAATAGCTTCTCTCTTGGCACCTTGTCATATGCCTTTTCCAGATCTACAAAACTTAAATTCAGATCTTTTTATATTCCCATGATTTCTCAACTATCTGTTGTAAAGTGAAAATCTGATCCTGACGGCCTCTATTTGGCCTGAATCCAGCTTGCTCTTCACCAAACTTCTCTTCCACAATCCTTCTCAAATGTTTCTCGAAGTGAAATACTTCTGTAATTCTCACATTCAGTTTTATATCCCTTTTTATATATGGGTACTATGAGAGCTCTACTCCAATCATCTGGAATTCATCCATCTGTCCAGCCTTCTGAACTATGCAGTGCAGCCACTGTTATACTTTTATACTTCCATGCTTGAGCATTTCTGGTCGAATATCATCTACTCCTGCTGCCTTTCCACATTTCAAGCTTTTGATGGCTTTTTCTACTTCAAGTACGGATATGTATTTCTGACTTCATGCCTGTTTAGTGTTTTTTTACCACTGTGCTGTCATCACTGCTTGTTTCATTTAGCAATTTTTCGAATTTAATGACTAGAAGCACAAATCATAAATTCTTTGCTACAGAAAAACCATTTCTACTAATATGTCTAAACAAAATGTGTCAAAGTAGGCCTGTACATTAATGCCACTTTACAGTTTCAAATTTCTCTCATTCCATCATTTATACTCAGTAAATAAATCATCAGTATCACTTGAGACAGAAGAAGAAACTTTCCATTTAACATTTCTTTCAATGTTGAATCTTCTACACATACCAGACACTGAGAGCCTCTGTAGCTCAGTCAGTATAGACCAGTGTTTCTCAAACTTTTTTCGACTATGGAACACTTCACAAATCCTGAAATTTTTGCGGAACACCTTGGTTATTTTGTAATGTATAAATTAATAATTAATTGGCAATTTAGCTGATTTTTTTATTATTAATCAATAATTGATAATTAATTCTTGATTAATAATTAATTTACATCAATTAAGCCATCATTAAATTAATTTGTGCTGACAAATTAATTGAAAAATGACAAATTCCAGAACTTCTCGCGGAACACCGGTTGAGAACCACTGGTATAGACAAAACTCTTTGGTCAGAAAGACCTGGGTTTGATTCCTGTCAGCGATGTGAGGAGCATTTATCTGGTCTTTTTTGACTAAAGGTGAGTTAGCTGGTCTGATATGGAGGTAGGGTTTTTTTTTTTCCCAGAAACTTGGGTTTTTCATTCCCCAGAACAGGCAAACTGGTCCCATGAACACCCATGGATTACAGTCATGAATACATCCCAGCCATATGCTGGTTCCAAGCCTAGATAAAATTGTGGTGGGGTGGATTGGGAAAGTAGTGGTGAACTACCCTGTAAAAGTATCGCCAGGAATACTTTGTGGAAATTGCTTACAAATTCACCTACATTCGGAAATGTCTGAAATGGAAAACCATGAACTTCAATGTTGAAACAGTACATCTATTTAATCTCCTTTTAATACTATTCACTTGTTGATAGTATCAACTTTTCAGTCAAAGGATTCATCTTGCTGAGATTCGTTTTCCGAATCTTCTACACATACCAGCCACTGAATTAGGAACTTTATGTAGATGTATGTAAATGTCACTCACACAGTGTATATGCAAAATACTTAGTCACTTGTGTCACCACATGTTCTAGGCAACTACAATAATACAACTGCTACAGTAATCATTAATAGTGTTGATCGCAATGGGAAAAAAAACTAAGGCTCTTTCTTAGTTTGATAAAGGGCTTATTGTGGGTGCCTGTTTTGCTGGAGCCATGATTTTGAAAAGATCATAGCTGACTGGTTTCTGGAAAGGTGAGATATCCCAGGTGTTTAATCAGTGGAAAAATAAACCACATTGCCTGTCTAAGGGAGGTATAGCTGTAATCCTAAGACAGTCTGTCAAGTACAACGAATTTCCTTGAGAAGGCTTGTATGGACAAATAGAAATTCCTGTGTGCAGCGATTGATCAAAGCATTTAATGAAGATTAAATTCCTAACCCATATCTCACTGAACTGTGAGCAGGGAATTGAAGAGAATCAGTATTGGCATTCGCATGCCTGTGAAAACCACTGATTTCTACAGTGCCACCAGGAACACCATGATTAGACACTGGAAGACTGAAAAAAAAAAGTCGTGGTCTGACTAGTCACTGTACACCTTGTTCAGTACCAACAGTAAGCAAAGAGTTTGGTGGAAGCACTATGAAGCAATGAACCCAGCTTGCCTTGTAAACACAACTCAAGGTTCTGGAGGTGGTGTCATGTTTTGTTGATACAGAAAGGTGCCATTTGCTGGAAGTTTGGGTGTCTTCCAAGGAATATGTGAACATTGTTGCCAATCAAGTTTATCCTGCAATGCTGACTTTTTATCCATTAGGTGGCAGTTGTTTCATGGACAACAATGTTACTGTCCATCACACAAGAGTTGTTCAGTAGTGGTTCAGTGAGCATGTAAGTGACTTCAACTATCTTCCTGGTCACCACAAAGCCCAGATCTGAACCCCATTGAGAATGTATAGGACATGTTAGAAAAACAGATCCGGGAGCAAAGTTGTTTTCCATTAAATCTGTTAATGGAAAACATTAAAGGACTGTCTGATGAATGCCTGGTATGTTGTTGACGTAGATGCAGTCCAACACCTTGTGGAATCTATGCCAAATTGCATATTCCATTGCAATTTGTATTAAATTGCAGCAGAATTTAATACAAATTATACAATTTATTATAATTGTATAATTATAATTTATAATTGTATAATTCAGTTACTGGTATGCATATATTCTGACTGTCAAATTTTCAAACATTTTCTAAAACAAAATTCTCTGGTTTGTGTTCTCAAACGTCCTTCTTTTCTTGTTTTTCATTATCACCCTAGTACCAAATGTGTTCTTTGTTATCTGTCAATCACCCATTAGTCTCCTTCTTCAGCAAGTGCACTTGTTGAACTAAGCAGCAAGCAACAAAATAGTGATGACTGAGGAGAATATCTGTATGATGAATGACAGATATGACTGTATGCTTAACAATCATGATCTAGAATAAAGAACCATTGAAATTATTACAATTATCATATCAGATATCTGGTAAGTACAATTAATCTCAAATACTTTAAATTTTTTTCCCCCTCTAAACAAATATCAACTTCTAATCAAGCACATCACAAGTGCTGATCATATGTAGTTATGAAACCAATTGAATTTTTCTTGTTTTTCTAATGCATAGAAGCAGTTGTAAAAAAGATTCATAATTGTAAATTATGATTAATTTTACAGACTGCCACTGACTCTCCAAAGTGTGGAGAATCATTGACTGATTCAGAATTCTACTTCCCTGGCTGAATCAGTCAATGATTTCTTCAGAGCTTGCTAGTGAGTGCCCAAGGTTTGTTTCTTGTAATGTAACTGTTTCATTTATAATTCAGTATTATTTGTATATTTCAGTCTACAGTTTACCTTCAAAAGCAGCTTGGCTTTGATTCTTTTTAATACTTTCTTACTTTTATTTTCAGTATGATATAAATTTTATCTTATTCAAACCAAATGGTGATCATATTTCCAATCCTGTTATACTCTTCATGCAACAGATTTTTACTATTATTCATCTTTTGCTGCTTCCACAGTACCTTTGTTTAGAGATTGTTTTTTTTTATTTCATATCTGTAAAGAGATTTTTACTGTGAATGTTTATTAATCACACAAGGGTTCAACTCCAATTGGTGTGACTTTTACTATTTCTTTTAGAATCTGGAAAATCGCTAACTCAAGACCAAAATAATATATACATCTATTGAAACTAAAATTAAATTTCTTCTAAAATAAATCTACACTTTAGAGATTTTCTTATCCAAAATTATTGAAATCGTTTACTCTCTGACTCATTCTATTATTGGAATTGTTATACTTAATCACATCTATCAGACTAAATGCCTTGTTTTCACAACAAAAATGTTCAGAGTCAGTTTCCTTGTTAGGCCTTTTTTGAAAATATAAAAATTTTCTTCGTTTCTTCCAAGAGATTCTTTCTTATCTTTATGTAGCATAAAATATTATTCTTCCTGTCTCACTGAAGTATAAATACTCTTATCTCTTGCAGTTCAATTTGATGCACAATTTACTAATTTTTGTACCAGAGAAAGAAGTTTCTTCTATTACTTCATAAACAACAGATCTAAGTAGAGCTCTTCCTGTTAAGCTACTTTACAGTTTCAGATTTCACCAATTTCTTTTTCCATAGTAATCCAGTGTCTTTAAAACACAAGATGAAATTTTCCATTTGGTGTTTCTTCGAACATTCAATTAGAACGCCAACTGCAATATCTTCTTTTATTTACTAAATACTTGTTGACAGTTTCAGCTCCTCCAGTTTAAAGACTCACAGTTATACAATTCCTTTTTGGAATCTTATAGTAATATTCTCCTAACTGTCATGTGAAATTTAAAAACTTCCTAATAACAAAATTTTTCCAGTCTGCATTCTTAAACTTTCATTAGCTCTCTCTTTGTTCTTCCTCATTATCCCAATACTGAATGCTCTCTCTCTGTCAGCTGTCAATCACCTATCAAACTCCTTGGCGAGCATGCACACTCCATGTAAATGGCAAGAGAGAAGTTATGCATAATGGCTGACATATTGTCTCTGTCAGTGCAACAAGAATATCTTTACAAAACATAACAAATATCTCAACATTACCAATTTTAAATTACATTAAAAAGGATTGAAAATAACATAACTATCAGAATCTAGTCAGTACATCAGTTTCACATGCTTTACATTTCATTTTGACAATAATAATATCAATAACGGGCATATCACAAGTGCCAATATATGTGTTACGAAACCAAAACTAATGATATTCTAATATAAACAATTGTAAAAATATTCATAATTTTAAATTATGATTATTTTTACACTTTATTCCAGATTTCTTGCTTAATTCCATCATTCATTTGACTCCTACCTTATTCAGTCTTTTGACCTTCAGAGTGCATTCACACATCAGTGTTGTTAAACAACTCTTGGCCATTGTCCAAGCAGTATTTATCTACTTCCTATTAACTTTCATTCGATATTATTATTATTATCATCATCATTATTATCATTATTATCTAAGACCTCCAGGGAGTCAAGGACTCATCGAGGGAGGCTGTAAATTACCCAACCCAGCTATCATACCTACCCTTGAATTCATTCACACTAGATGCACTCACTACCCGTAAAGGCAAATTATTCCACTCACTCACTGCTCTCTGGGAGAAAAACCTAGCTCTTAACTCTTTCTTGACTGACAACAACCTTAACTTCCATGGATGTCCCGTGTTCTCTCCCCACCTTCCATATAACGAAAAATTTCATCATTTGAAATGCTATAACACCCATTCAAAAATTTATAGATCTCTATCATATCACCCCTCTTTCTCCTGTTAACTAGAGTCTGTAATCCACATACTCGTAATCTGTCCTCATAATCTAAATTCCATAATCCGGATATAATCTTTGTAACTCTTCTTTGCACCCTTTCCACAGCTTCTTTATCCCCTTGGAACCCGGGAGACCAAATCTGTGCACAGTAATCCAAGTGTGGTCTTATCAAAGCCTTATAAAGAGGCAAAATGACTTCCTCATCCTTACATGTCAAGGTTCGCTTCAACATACCAATTATCCTCTGAGTTGTATTTGCAACTTTTGCTATGTGACCTTTGAACTTTAAATTCTTATCCATCAATACACCGAGATCCCTTGCCTCTTCAGTTTCTTGTAGCATAACCCCGCTAATATAATATGCCGTTGGAACTCTAATCACACCAAAGTGCATAACTTTACACTTACTAACATTAAACTGACAGCCATTTTCGCTAGCCCAGATTTCCAGTCTATTCAAATCATTTTGTAATTTCTGAATATCAGTAGCATCCCTGATTGCCCTACGTATATTTGCATCATCAGCAAACAATTGTAAATCTGATGATAGACCCTGCTTGATGTCATTAATGTATAGATTGAACAATAATGGCCCAAGGACCGAACCCTGAGATACACCACTGGTTACCTTAAATCTGGCAGATTCACACCCACTGTATACCACTTTTTGATATTTGTCAACCATCCCCTGATCCAAGTCAATGGATTATGTTCCAGTCCCATATTCTCCAGTTTACACAACAGCCTATCATGTGGTATCCTATCAAATGCCTTAGAAAAATCCAACATTATCCATTCCCTTTATCCAACTCGGCCGTAACATTTTTATAAAATATAAGCAAATTGCTAAAACATGACCTTCCTTTAGTAAACCCATGCTGTTTCCTGCATGGTATAGAATGCTTGTCTACCCATTTCTGTATGTGAGTTCTTACCAACTTCTCTAAAATCTTCACTACCACACCAGAGATACTAATAGGTTGGTAGTTAGACACATCCGTTTTTGCACCACCCTTGTGCAATGGAACTATCATACATTCCTTCCATTCCTGTGGTATCATTCCTGAGCTGAGACTCAAGTTATACAAATGTGTGAAAGGCCTAGCCAATTCAGCTGAACATTCCTTTAACAAATGGGCAGATATTCCATCTGTCCCTATTGACAAATTCTTATCCAGGTTATGCAAGAGCTCTTCAACCTCATTTTCATGAAACTGTAACTCTTCATCCAACGTAGTAGTAGCACAATGCACCATGCTACATACACCTGGTTGATATAATCTTAGCAAAGTGAGCACTCATTAACTGAACAATCTCCTTAGCTTCCGACACTCCTGCACCATCTGCATTCAATAAAGTTATTCTTCCACATTCATTCTTTCTTTTGCTTGTGACATAATGATAAAATTCTTTTGGATTGCCTTTAGCTTGCATGGCCAATTTCTTTTCATACTCCGTTTTAGCTTTTCTCACAATACTCGTTACTTTTCTGGCCTGAGCTTTATATATTTCATAACTCCTCTCACTCTTATTCTCACGATATTCTTTCCACATCAACTTCTTCTTTTGGATCTCTAGCTTAATAAGGCTGCTCATCCATTTCACTCCCAACCTATTTATTCTTTTAACACTAGGGATACCGCCTCATTCAAGTCCTTTTTCAAAGATTCCCATGCATTGCTGACATTTTTTCCATTCAATAACTGATACCATGGGACCAAAGATAGTATTCTTCTAAGTTGATCATAATTTCCAACTTTGTAATTTAGCATGTAGCCTGATTCAATCAGAGCTTCAGTACAAGTAGATACTTCCCAAGAAAGAATAGCGTGATCACTGTCACTAATTGGTGGTAAACTAGCCATATTCTTGACAGATATCCCTTCTGATACTATGAGCAAATCCAACACTCTTTGACTTTGAGTTCCATCTTTCACTTGCTGCTTGAGAAAGTTATCTTGAAACAATTCAATAAATTCCTGTTCTTTCTGATCATGAGATTTCTCTTCTACCCAATGAATGTTTGGAAAATTAAAGTCGCCCATAATGATCATTTGCTTGGCACCCATAAGGCTCAATTGGCGATGCATTTCTTCGTCCCCTACAACTGAGCTGCCAGGTCTGTAGCAACACTTCACCATATATTTCATTCTGTTAACCTCCACTTCACACCAAATAGACTCAAACTCATCGCTACATGGAACATTGTTACCATCATTCTTTTCTTGTATTTCTACTCTAACTAGACTTAAGTCATCTGATATCATTAGTAGCACTCCTCCTCCTCTCCTGTCATTCCTAAAAATAGTATATCCTTTACACTCGATCTCACTTACCATATCTGATTCTGATAGCCAGGTTTCACTAATACCAACAATCTTAGGCCACATCATATTCAATAAAGCAACAAACTCAACCTCTTTATTTCTAATGCTCCTAGCATTTGTGTATAGACATAATAAATTATGACCTAGCCTATTCTTATAATTAGATATATTCTTATAATTAGATAACTTCACCATATATTTCATTCTGTTAACCTCCACTTCACACCAAATAGACTCAAACTCATCGCTACATGGAACATTGTTACCATCATTCTTTTCTTGTATTTCTACTCTAACTAGACTTAAGTCATCTGATATCATTAGTAGCACTCCTCCTCCTCTCCTGTCATTCCTAAAAATAGTATATCCTTTACACTCGATCTCACTTACCATATCTGATTCTGATAGCCAGGTTTCACTAATACCAACAATCTTAGGCCACATCATATTCAATAAAGCAACAAACTCAACCTCTTTATTTCTAATGCTCCTAGCATTTGTGTATAGACATAATAAATTATGACCTAGCCTATTCTTATAATTAGATATGCAATGTATTTGGTCTTGTTCTAGAATTTTGTCTTTTCCCTCCACAGACATACTTAAAAGGTTTGAACCCAAAGCATATTTTCCCACTCTTTCACCACATACGTAACCAAGTTCAAAGGCATTCATATCTTTATCATGTTTGTATACCATATTATAGCTTTGAGCTATATCCTAAGCTTTTCATTATCACCATCTTCGTAGTTACACATATATTCTTTTCATGCAGAAGTCTTCATGTGGCTAGCTACCTTCTAGGTGATCACTTCATGATAACATTTACTAACTGGAGGGAAATGCAACACTCCACTCACAATCACATCCTCGGATGAAATGATCAGATCTAAGACTCGATCCTTTCATGTCCTCTTTACATATTGAAATTCTTCAAGAATTGAAGAATTTAATTTTACTTATTCCCAAATGCTATCATTTCATTCCAATCTATATTGCCATAATTAAAATGAGCTGTAATGATTATCCTTCCCTTGTTCATAAATCCTAGTTGCTTGTGATTTCTACTTCACCTTCCTCCATATTCCCTGACCTATAGCTACATCTGACTAAATATCTTTTATTTGATTTCCATCACACCTTACAATCTGAAACCATTGCCACTATTTTATCTCTTGAATCTCCACTTTGTGCAGCATAATTCCTTGCTGTCAGTAGCACTTCTTCCTCTCTTCTTGTCCTTTTTCTCCTCACAAATAGCATAATGCCCTTCAATTTCTATTCCCATCAGAGTATCGTTTCCAACAATGTTTAGGTAAATATACTGATACAACAACAAAAACAGCATTTGTTGTTTTATCTAATTTCTCATTCTCATTTCTCATTCTGATCAACTCATTCATAAAAACCTTGTATTCTGATATTCACACTTGTGAATGTCACCATTGTCAGGAATACAAGTTGCTCCCACTCAGTCTGTCATTTATTTCATTCATTTCCTCATTCCTGCTTTCCTTTACTTCCACAGTGTCACTCCCTTTCATTTCATTATCCATGCTTTCTTTCACTTCCATAGTCTTGCTCTCTTTTGTTCTGTGATTCATATAATCTTTTGCAATCATGTTCACTTTTGTTCCATCGGTTGATTTCATATTTACTAATAATGTAGTACTGTATACAACAAAATATTGCACTTTTGATATACCCATAACTTCTCTTATTTCCTATTCAGTTTCTCTACAAATCCATTCTCCACATTCTGGCATGTATATTTACTGCACTCACAACAACAGACCATTCTCAAAATCTGTGCTGTTAATTGCATTTGATTATTGCACAGCAGTCTTGTCTGTACCACCATGCTGTTGTTGTTGATTTTAAGCTTTAAAATTTAGTTAAAGAAACCTTCTGAAATGCACAAAGCCCCACAACCATGCAGTTATGCTAAGCTGTAAAACATAAACAAAATTTTACCAAAACACCATATCACCAGTTACCACAAAAATAAAACATATCTTTTCAAGAACTGGTTCTCAATAGTCACTTTCTACCAAGTGACCTTATAGCATTGGCCTAGAGTTATTAATGTGAGTGGGACTTTGTTTTCCTTTGTTAGTCAAGATTTTATTTTTCAAAAGATTTCATTTTTTTAAAAAAAAAATTCAATTATATTACATGCTGACCTGGTGGTCGAGTGATTAGTATATTTACTCTTCAACCAAGAGGCTTTGGGTTCAAATCTTGCTGAAGGCATGGATGTAATTGTCTTTAGGTGCTAGATGACTCTCTTGCCTGGTATAATATCATGGTCCTACTTATTGGTGGTTGAAGTGGCTTCAAAAAGTTCCATGTTTGGTCTCTAGAGCAGAGTTTGCAGACCACATAAAAAATCAATAAAAAATACAAAAAATTAATAAAAAAATATTGAAAAAATAGTCCTTAGACTTTTCATGGTACTAATGTGCTATAGATTTGCAACCTCTTGTGGGAGAGAGTCACATAAAAAAATTGAATCTTTCAATCTTATGTCAGTTAAACACATTTGGTAGGCTGCTTCCTCATCTCAGCTCCAAGTGAGAAAAACAACAAAAAAAAGTTTGCAACTGTGGATAGTAAAACGCATTTTATTATAGTGCTTTGTGTTTTGCTTTTTCAGCTGGATATAGGTGTTCTTCAGTGGTATTTATTATCTTAATTTTGTTGTTTCTGTTTCTTTTCTTGTTTTGTTAGATATTCTGAAAATGGTATCCATAAAGAAGTGCACCCATGTGCGGAAAGCTTTAGCTTGAAGGTCATCTTTTGTTCTGGATATTTCTTAATGGATATGGTTCAGAAATTGTTATATCTATGCATCAAAAAAAACTTCAAAGGTTTGTGGACTGTTAGGGTAAACAAAAAAAGAAGAAAAGTATTAATTTCTGTAAATAATGTGATGATGGGCTAAAGCATTTCAAAAAGAAGAAATGTGTTGTCAAGAGTGGTCAGAAAATAGATGAAATGAAGCATCTTGAGGATGAGAATAAACTTCTAAAGAAGAGATTGTCTGATACGAATTAGAAGGTGGAAGTCAGTAGTATGAAGCAAATTTATTTATTTCGTATGGGATTCTCCCCTAGCCTCCCCCGTCCTAAGGGACGGGATGGAGCTCTCCTAATGAGGGATTAAGAGTGTATTTTATGACTGTGGATGTGTGTGTTCACAGGGCTGGTTTGCCTGTTCTAAGGGACAAAAAACCCGCGTTTCCATGTGAAAAAACCCTCTACCTTCGTATGAGACCGGCTAACTCATCTTTAGTCGAAAGAGTCCAGATAAAGGTTCCTCACATCACGGACAGGAATCGAACCCAGATCTTTCTGACCAAAGGTCTTCGTCTATACCGAAAGAGCAACGGAGGCTCTATAAAGCAAATGTCAAAGGATTATCATATAGCATTATATGAGGATTCAGTCATTGCAGGTGTGGCAAATAACAAGGTACATTAGACAATTAGAAAAGCTAATAAGAAATGGGTGATCATTATGGGCGATTTTAATTATGGCAATATAGACTGGAATGATGAGATAGCAACCGGAAGTAAATAAAATGAGTTTCTTGAATTTTTGAGGGATAACTACCTGAAACAGTATGTAGCAGAGGGCACGCGAGAATTGAGGGTCTTGTATTTGGTCATCTCATCAGAGGATATAATTATAAATGAGGTGTCAAATCATCCACCAATTAGTGAGAGTGACCATGAGGTGATTACCTGGGTGGTTGCCAGCAGTGTGAGGACATCTGTGAGAAAAGAGTATATGTGGAACTACAAGGGGGGGGGGGAATTATGAAGAGCTCAGGAGACAGCTTGTGGATGTAGCATGGAATGAGGAGTTAGCTGGAAAAGAGATCAATGCAGCTTGGGAAATTTTCAAAAACTATCTAGTAGATCCATAATGTCTAAATGTATTCCAAGGGTGATAAGGTTAAATAAAGTAGGTGTGAGATGGATGAATAAAGAGATTAAGCATGTGATACAGAGAAAACGGGCATTATGGAGGCAGCATAAGAGAAGTGGAAATGACCAATTCAATGAGGTTTACAAAGAGCAGGCAAGGCAGGTGACTTGGTTGGTGAGGGTAGCTAAAGTGAGGTATGAACAGCAGTTAGCTAATGAAGCCAAAAAAGAATCCTAAGGAGTTCTTTCGATATCTAGCCAGAATGATTGATTTTGGAAGGATGACATTGATTGGAGAAAATGGTATAAAGACAGCTGTTGCAGAAGGTGTGGTGGAGATACTTAATGAGCAGTTCGTAAAGGTCTTTCAGTCTTGTGAATGTGACTTCATGGAGAGATTGAGAGCAGTTGATGATGAGGAAGAGAGAGTGACTGTAAGTGAGCAAAAGGTGTATGGGAAATTGAGCAAACTAGATGTAAATAAGGCTGTGGGGCTTAATAATATATCACCACGTATTCTGAAGGAATGTGCCAGGGAGTTGACACCTGCCTTGACATATTTTTTTAATACGAGTCTTGCACTTTGTGAAGTTCCTAAGGAGTGGAGGGAGGGTAGGATTGTGCCACTTCATAAAGGAGGTGATCGAACTCAAGCATCAAACTATAGGCATATCTGTGTGTCAGGTGTTGTGGTTAAGTTGTTGGAGAAGCTTGTGAGAACAAGGATCCAGAATTGGGTTGACAACAATGGTATTATATTTGATGGACAGCATGGATTTGCTAAAGGGAGGTCATGTTTTAGTAATCTACTTATGTATTAGTGCCTCAGGGGTCTGTTTTAGGGCCATTACTGTTTAACTTGTATATTAATGATATTGGTGAAGATTTGGATGGAGATATTCAGTTGTTTGCAGATGATGCAAAGTTGGGACAAACCATGAAGAGTAGAGATGATGTTGTGGCCTTACAAGAATACTTGAATAAATTGAGTGATTAGGCATGGAAATAGGGATGTGAGTTCAATGTTGCAGAATGTAAGGCTTTAAAATTTGGAAAACAAAGATGAGATGCAGAATTTATGCTTGGTGAGGATGTATTGTTGGAGGTGGAGGAAATAAGAGATCTGGAGGTGATAGTGGATAAGGATCTGAAATTCAGGGGACACATAGCCAAAATTGTGAAGACAACACAAAGGCTTCTGGGAATGATGCAGAGGACACTGACTTGTAGAAGTAGGAAGATTCTTGTTCTATTGTATGAGGCTTTGATTAGGCCACACATAGACTATTGTGACCAGATTTGTTCACCTGATTTTCAGAAGGACGAAGAGATGTCGGAAAGGGTCCAAAGGCGACTGACTAAGGTAGTTTCTAACCTCTGAAATGTCGAGTATGAGGAAAGATTGAGAAGTTGTAATTTGCAGAGTCTGGTGGACAGGAGGAAGAGGTTAGATATGATAGAGACCTACAAGTTAGTAAGAGGTTGTTATAGGATCAATGCTGGAGAAGTTCTACAGAAAATAGTGGGAGATCGGGGGAGAACCAGAGGTCATCCCTGGAAACTGTATAAAGAGGGTGTGAGTAGGGGAGTGAGAAGCAGGTTTTTTTCGTGCAGATTTGTAAATGATTGGAATGCCTTTCCTGAGAGTGTGGTGTCTGCAAGGAGTTTGAGTGTGTTTAAGACACACTCAAACGGTATGATGTGTTGTGTGTAAAAGGACTGCCCAGATGAGTTTTGACTCCATTAGGTCTTAATAGGGTAATAATAATAATTTGACTCCATAGGGTAATAATAATAATAATAATATTTTCCGGGCGGGGCATTGAAACAAATAACTGATTCTTTACGTGGAAGAAAGAACAGGGATCAGAAATTAGTGGTAGGTGGACCCAAATGACTTGGATGGCAAAAAGGAATTGGAATTGAGAGAAGTTGTGGGTGAGTAAGTGATGATAATGCTTAGAAAAGTGGTTAGCATGTTGTCCAGATGTGATAATAGTGAATTGAGGAAACAGATGATAAATGCAAGATGGCTGAGTTATGTGAAAAAAAGGGTGTCCAATTTCTGAATGCATATATATAGTGAATTTCATGGGAAGTTAGAATGATTTAAAGTTCACTGGTTGGATTAAAACAGATTTGGTGTTGGGCATTTACAGAAGCTTTGATTCTCATCATGATGAAAGAAATATTTTACAAAACAACAAAATCACATGTAACACACATGTAGATGGCATAATGTGTAGTTGATAGTAGTGGCATGGTGTTGAAAGTGATGTGGTTATATTTTCACTACATGTGGAAAGTGATGTAGTGTATAGATGAAAGATTAAATAGTTGTAGGTAGTAGATTGTGTGGTATTGAGCTCTCTGCCATGATTGAATCCTTGGACTCCTTGGAGGTATCACATAATGATAATAATAAATTCAAGATTATATGAACATTCTCACCAGCCAAGGATAAGAATGACATCTCAGTCACAGTCTGATCTCATTGTGTGACTGGATCCAAAACTCTTGAATTTTTGTTCCCTTCTTCACATACTGTCCATGATATTTGTACATTAAGAATTCCAGAAATTCAGTTTCCTTATTTCAATATCCTGTTTATTTTTTCTCATCTATTTTACTATAGTTGAGATCTCATATAAAAATGATACTCATTTTACACTTGCTGAGCAAATCGTATAAACATTTCCTACTCGTTACCTTCTGTTTTTCTCTGGCCTATATCAACATCCCAATGAATATGTAACCTACCCATCTCTACCTTGCATCATGCACTCAAAGCCATGAATACCATTTTCCTCCCACTCTCCTACCTTGAGAGAGATCATCTTATCAGCTATCACATGTAACACTCCATCATGACCCATTTTTCTGTCCCTATTCTGCCAAAATGTTCTATACCTTTTTCTATTTTTGTCATATTTCACTGGTACAAATAATTTTTGGACAGAATGAGTCTCTCAGTGCCTGAAACTTATTCCTTTTATTCCTGATATGTATAGTATTCCTGTTACTCCCATATCTTAGTGTCCACTCTGTTCTCCAATATGTTATACAATCCCCAATCTCCTAAACTATCATCTTCACTATATAAGGCCATCCATGTTACTTTCCACCTTGGCAAATCTAGTTTCCCTGCCCTAGCAATTTCACTGAGAGAAACAGCAAACTCTCCGAATGCTGGCTTTCTTCCATGTTCAAATGCAAACCCATCTTGCCCACATGTTATCAAATGCATTCCACACATCCAGGTTTCTGGATCTATCTCTCTTTCTATACATTCTCACTATCATGAGAATGTCATTCTTTATCACTGCTTTTCTCATCAGCTTTACTTTATCATAACTTCAAATCTTTTTCAGTATTCTTTTCTCATGCTTCATCATTTGTATTCACAACCATCACTATGTGATGTCCATTCATTCATGTTATCCAGGGGATAATGAAAGTGGTAGAGAAAAAAAAATAGAAGAGTGAAGCATGATGACTAGGATCTCACAGCTTTGAGGAGTGCTGTATAATTCTGAATGTGAATTGGAGAGATTGGAAAATCATTGCTTAATGAGTATTAAGAAAGGTAAGAAACATCAGGTGAGAAAAGAATATGATAATTTACAGTGATTTCATAATTAGGGGATGTGCTAGACAAATGAATAACAAGGGTATGCTTTCCAGAAATGAAGATTTTGAATTACTGAGTCTGTATGTAAGCAGGCAGAAACAAGTAGAAGATATATTGAATGGAACAAATAACTTGAAATAAGATAAGTATGGTATATGAAAGAACTATGGAATGAAGCAAAAAGAGAAAAAGAATCATGATTATGAGCCTGTTGCTGGGCTATGATATGAGCAAGCTGTCACAAAGCTGTGATTGCAAATGAGCCAATGTGCAGACTTTGCATGAGAAATAGTATGTAGCATGTTGCTGTATGAAGTGGTTTTGATTGTAGAAAGGATTTGTACTAAACAAATGGATTACACCAAATGGCATTAAGTGTAAATTAAAGATGGCAAGAAATTATATTCTTGGTTTAATCCTTTATCCAAGTGTAAGCAAACGAAGTTTGCGCCTGAAGTAATTTCAGGACTGGGCAACTCGTATATAGATAGATGCTAATGACTTCACATTGCTTGCCTTAGTATCCCATAATGCAAAGCATATCACTTCTGGGTCTGGTCCTACTGATGTCAGGATGTCATCCTCATCTAACCATGTCTCACTTATTCCAACAATCTCTGGGTGCACAGACGCAATTAGTGCAACCATTTCATCTGCCTTGATGTGATCTCTCCATGCTGGACTGGGGCCATTTCCCTTTCTGCTTCTTCATTTTAGAACCCTTTGCAATTCCATCTGTTTCCTCTTGATCCCTAGTCAGCCCATTACTTTCCTTTCTACACATGCTCTCACCTCCTCTTGGAGCATCCACCTTTCTCACGCTGTGTACCCGTCCACCCTGAGCCTCCCCGTTTCCCTGCTCCTCTTGCACACCCATTCTCTCATTTTCTATACTCATACCACTCACTTCCCCATTCATTTCCTCTTCTTCAATCTCTCCTGTCTTACTCTCCTGCTCTTCCATATCACTCCCCTCTCGATCTGATTCATTCTCTCTACTTTCCAGCAGCAGTCTCTCCAAGCGACTCATACCATAACCACTCAAATGCAGTCCATCACTCCCATACAGCTCACTTCGTCCCTCAAACTCATTCCACACATTAACAAACTGTACTCCCATCTCCTCACACATTTCAGCCAGAATATCATTCATAATCCTTGCTCTCCGCTTCATTTCACCACAATCATACCTAGGCAACACACTGACTACCCTTCCTGTCACACTATTCTCTTTTATCTTTCAAAGCAGTCTCCTGACATTCATTTTGACATGCTCTTTGTTCTCTCTCAAATCATTTGTACCAATTAATACAATTAACTCTTTTGCTCGCTCCCGCCTCATATTCAATGCCTCAATCACTCTACTCATTTTACTGCCTGGAAAACATACCTTGTGCATTTTATCCTCTAGCACACCTTTAATAATGGAGTCGCCATGAAACGCCACTCTCTCATCTTTCGTTGACTCTTTCATGCCATCATAATTTATTTTAATAGTTTTGACCTGAATTCTCTTAATTTCATTCCACATCCATTTCATTTCTTGCTTCATCCAATCCAATTCACCTTCCGAACCTCGCGACACATTCTCTCTATCATTAAATCTTTCTAACTTTCTAACTCTCAACCCCCCTCTTCTTACTTTCCCTCTCATTCATCCTTCTTTTGTTTCCATACTTTCAGTCCAACATACGTCCAACTTTCACCGTCATTCTTCTCACTTTCACTCTCATTTATCTTTCTTTGTTTCCGTACTTTCGGACTAACATGTGTCCAACTTTCGCTATCATTCTTCTTATTTTTACTGTCATTCATCTTTCTTTGGTTCAGTACTTTCGTTCCAACATGCGTCCAACTTTCGCCATCATTCATTCTTTTTTCGCTATCATTTATTCTTTCGATTTTTTTTACTTGCGATTTCTGCATCACGCCATTTCTACTTTCATTCGTTCTCTCAATTTCGTTTCTTTCTACCTCGCTTTCATCCCTTTTAACATCCGTTACAGTTGTCAAATCGCTCTTTTTCTTTTTTCCTGATTTTTTAACATTTTTTCGCCTCTCTTTCAAACGTGCACTCGCGACATAATCGGTACGCACTTTCTGTCATCAATTTCATATTCGCATTCATCAGTTCCTCGTTCAGGTCACACTTCGCACACACCCGTCTTCCATCCGCACTAAACATCCACAAATCATTTATGTAATCGAAGGAATACATATAACAGACCTTACACTTAACGAAACCACTGAAATCTAAATTAAAATCATGGAATGACAATGCCGCCGCCATTTTTTTTTCTCTGCAGGTTACTAGGTCTAATAATAACGATTTCATAATTTAGTTTAGGCAAGAAAAAACCCCCACACTAATAATATCGGTAGCGTACAACGTTTACAGCCGCTCTTACTTAAACAATTACGCATATATACTTAATTATTCCTAGTAAAACTTATCTGAATCAGGAGCTCTTCAAATTGCGTCCGCAGCACTTAGCCCACTAGCGCCCTCCTGTTTTAGGGCCATTACTATTTAACTTATATATTAATGATATTGGCGAAGATTTGGATGGAGATATTCAGTTGTTTGCAGATGATGCAAAGTTGGGACGAACCATAAAGAGTAGTGAAGATGTTGTGGCCTTGCAAGAAGACTTGAATAAATTGAGTGATTGGGCAAGCAAATGGGGATGTGAGTTCAATGTTGCAAAATGTAAGGTTTTAAAATTTGGAAAACAAAGATGGGATGCAGAATTTATGCTTGGTGAGAATATATTGTTGGAAGTAGAGGAAATAAGAGATCTGGGGGTGATAGTGGATAAGGATCTAAAATTTAGGGGACACATCTCCAAAATTGTGAAGACAACACAAAGACTTCTGGGAATGATGCGGAGGACACTGACGTGTAGAAGTAGGGAAATTCTTGTTCCATTGTATAAGGCTTTGATTAGGCCACACATGGACTATTGTGCCCAGATTTGGTCACCTGGTTTTCAGAAGGATGAAGAGATGTTGGAAAGGGTCCAAAGGCGACTGACTAAGGTAGTTTCTGACCTCTGGAATGTCGAGTATGAGGAAAGATTGAAAAGATGTAATTTGCAGAGTCTAGTGGAGAGAAGGAAGAGGGGAGATATGATAGAGACCTACAAGTTGGTAAGGGGTTGTTATAGGATCAATGGTGGAGAAGTTCTACAGAGAATAGGGGGAGATCAGGGGAGAACCAGAGGTCATCCCTGGAAACTGTATAAAGAGGGTGTGAGTAAAGGAGTGAGAGGCAGGTTTTTTTCTTGCAGAGTTGTGAGTGATTGGAATGCCTTGCCTGAGAGTGTGGTGTCTGCAAGGAGTTTGAATGTGTTTAAGACACAGTATGATGAGATGTGTGTGAGATAAAAGGACCTCCTAGATGAGTCTTTGACTCCATGAGGTCTTGTTTAATAATAATAATAATAAGACCTCAATAAAGGTCGAAACTGGTCTGGGTAGTGGCCCTTCCCATAATACATAGCATTATACATGTCCAAAAGGATATGTGCTTTGCATACTAAGGCAAGTGATGTGAAATCATTAGCCTATATATGAATTGCCCAGTCCTGAAATTACTTCAGGTGCAAATTTGTTTGCTTACACTTGGATAAAGGATTAAGCCAAGAATATAATTTCTTGACATCTTTAATTTATAGTATGACCATTGTTGGAAAAATTGCTACTGAATGAATGTAGATAGAGAAAATAGATTGGTAGGCGCATAAGAGCATTTATATGTGCATTGAGATGAGAGATTGAGATTGTTATGGTAGAAAATGAGAGAGAAAGTGGATGATATTTTGGAAGGGAAGGCCTCAGAGAATAGTGTGACTACTTTTGTCAGACAAAGAAAAAAAAAAGAAGAAAGAAAGCAGTGATTGTAGTGTTAAGGAATTTGTTTGATGAATCTAACTTGAACTACTCATTTGAACCATTCAGATTTTAAGAGTTACTTGAACACACATCAGCCTGGTAGTCAGCTATGAAGCTTATTTGCTAATGCTAGAAGCATCAGGAATAAAGACAATTAATTTGTATCATTACTATATGAAAAGGAGCCAAAAATTATTAGCATTAGTGTGACCTGGCTGACAAAAGAGAATATCTTTAAAGAATAGAATATAATGGATACAGTGTAATTAGGTTGGACAGGCATGATTTATTCAAACTCATCAAATTAATTCTCCTATCTCTGAGTATGTAAAGTTAGGAGAATTAATTGGATGGATAACTTTCCATTGCAATATGGATTCTGAGGTAGAACTAAATGAATGGAGGCAAATGAATTGAAAACTTTAAAACTATTGCAAGAGTTTGCCTCGAACATGGTAATCAACTGAATTCAATGAGATATTGGCAAGAAGAAAGAAGCAGAAAGAAGTGCAGTAAGGTAACAAAATGGGGAGAAAAAAGCATATGGTAACCTACAGTGATTGCCATTGTCTAGAGAATGCTGGACAAACTTTCTGAATACAAAGATGCAAACAAAATAATTCTTCTATAAGTAAAGTAATTCTTAAGTGGTTGGAGATTGTAGTCTCTTGGAAATTTTTCATGGGGGAGATGTTCCACAGAACTGAGGCGGGTGAAATGAAAGATGACTGGGAGTAAGTAGGTTTGGTGAGCATCCAGTTTGACTGCAAACAGATGTTGAACAGCTGCTACTTGAGTTCCTGTAGAGCTGGTAAAATTGTGAAGCATAATGGATGCTAGTGCTGCTGAACAGCAGCCATGGAAATATCTGTAGATAAGACACAATGCAGAAACTGATCTTCTGCAATTTCTGAAGTGAGTCAAGAGAGAGATGTCATTAATGAACCAAACTGCCCTTCTGAAAAGCATCAAGAATTTTTAGAAAGGTCTTAGGTGCACCACCCCAAACATGAGAGCAGTATTTGAAGGTTGGGTGGATTGGGGATTTATACAGAGTAAGTAACTGGTTAGAAGTACCATCTTGAGCAAATAAAAAAAAAAGGATGCCAAATTTTTGGAAGCTGAGGACATTTTAGAGGTGATATGATTATGCCAGATAAGGTTTGGGGTAAGAGCAGTGGTGAGCTATAAGGGGCTCGTGCGAGCCCTTTGTTAAATTTTTCTCAAATTTTCTCTCCCTGCAACTCCTATAGGTAAAGATCACCTGCCATTGCTTCTGCCTGGTATCTCCATTTCTGGGCCTGGCTCGCACTGAAGAGACCTCAATGAAGGTTGAAACTAGTCTGGGTAGTGGCCCTTCCCTTAATGCATAACATTATACATATCCGCAAGGAGATGTGTTTTGCATTATGGGAAATACTGAGATAGGAGTGATGTTAGCTTGGTCCATCTTTGCTATTTACCCATGTCCTAAAGATATTTTCAGGTTCAGACTTTGTTTGCTCATACTTGGATAAAGGATTAAACTAAATTTATTATATAAAAGATTTTATTCCTATTATAAAATCTTTTATATAATATTTTTTTTTTATAATAGGAGTAAAATCTTTTACTCCTATTATAAAAATTTTATTCCTATTATCCTGGGGCAGAGCTGACTACTACCGGGTGCGTCCCCAGGTGGCGGATCCGGGAACAGCCTTCAGATATGGAGGCTAGCTGCGATATAAGCAGAGCAATCTGGTGAATAAGCAGCCGTGGACCAACAGCGACTGAGCTATCAGGGCGTGGGGGAGCAGAAGTGGCAACTCTGTTTCACTTAAAACCTCACAAAGCCCAATGACAACTCGGTGACATGGCGAGTAGTGCCGCCATTAAATAAGCACCTGCTGGGGTCACTGCCCCTGACATTGGGAAGCAGCATTGTCAGGACTGACACAAGGTTGAAGCCAAATGATGACGGAAAAGCTTGTGATCAGAGATTTGCAGATGGCAATATGATTATATTGTGTATGTCTGTAATACTGCAGAGCAGAAAGCAAACGGAGAAACTACTGCTCTACCTTATCTCCAGAACAACCACCATGGCGAGCAAACCCTTACAATTGGCCCCAAGTTCCCGGTGTCCCTTAAATGGGACAGGGGTGCGAAGAATCTCCGGGCTCAAAATGGTGTCCACTTTTAAAATTGCAACTTGGAATGTCAGAACTCTGTATGAAGCTGGCAAATTAAGAAATGCCACAAGAGAAATGAAGAGGCTGGGCATCTGGATTTTGGGAATTTGCGAGACAAGATGGCCAGGATCTGGAAAGTGTCAACAAGATAATATGACAATGTATTACTCTGGGAATGATGAGAACAAACATCGACATGGTGTAGCTGTAATAGCAGATGAAGAATTCAATAAATCAGTAATAAATTGGATTCCATTTTCTGAAAGGATAATGCTGTTACAACTTAAGGGAAACCCCATTAACATAAATATCATCCAAGCTTATGCACCCACAGCTGACAAAAGTGAAGATGTTGAAGAGTTTTATGAACACCTAAAAGAGATTAAAAACCTAACAAAGAAACATGATATAAACATAGTGATGGGTGACTTCAATGCAAAAGTGGGAAGAGGGGGTGATGGAGAAATTGTTGACGAACATGGCTTAGGCACTAGAAACGACAGAGGAGATCGCCTAGTCCAGTTCTGTCAGGAAGAAGATCTAACAATAGCAAATACCTGGTTTAAACTTCCACCCAGAACACTGTACACTTGGAAATCGCCTCAAGATAACCAACATAACATTGTCAGAAATCAAATTGATTATATACTGATAAATAAAAGATTCCACAGTAGTATAAAGAGTGCAAAGACTTATCCTGGAGCAGATATCTCATCAGACGACAATCTCATAGTTGCAGAAGTACGTCTTAGATTAAAATCAGCTAAAAAATCACAAAAGAAGAAAAAAGAAAATTGATGTAGAAAAACTGAAAGACTCGAACATAAATAAAAGTGCCAAGACACAGCTTAACCTGCGATTATAACAGATTAACATAGAAGAAAATAAAAGTGTGGAATCTCTTTGGAATAGCTTAAAGAATGCCATCGTAACAACAAGTATTGAAGAAGTAGGTTATGTGAATAATATAAAACAACAGGAATGGATGACAGATGAGATTCTTTCTCTTATTGATACAAGAAGAATGTACAAAAACAAAGCCCTTGCCAGGTATACAGAAACACATAACATCATCAAGAAAAAAATAAAAGAAGCCAAGGAAAATTGGATGAAAAATTTATGTACTGAAATTGAACTGCTTCAGAAGAAACATGATAATTTCAATCTGTATAAGAAAATCAATGAAATTTCTGGAAAACTGAGGAAAAAGCAAATAGCGTCTCTAAGAGACGAAAATGGAAAAATAGTTCTAGAAGAAGAGAATAAAGCACAGATTTGGATAAAATATGTAACAGAACTTTTCAATGATACTAGACAGAAGCCTATAAATATAAAAGATAACATTCAAGGACCAGCAATCATGAAATGTGAAATAGAGAATGCTGTACGAACAAGTAAAACAGGAAAAGCCAGTGGACCAGATGGTGTGCAAGCAGAATTTTTAAAATTAATAGAACCAGATAACATCAAACTTCTTGACAAACTATTTAATAAAATATATGAAAGTGATGAATTTCCATCAGATTGGCTCAAATCTACATTTATCACTGTCCCAAAGAAACCCAAAGCGAATTCCTGTGGTGACTTCCGACTTATTAGTCTAATGAGCCAAACATTAAAAATATTTTTGAAAGTAATTCAGAATCGTATTTATAAAAAAAGGGAAGAAACTCTTAGTGAAACACAATTCGTCTTTCAGAATGGTTTTGGTACTAGAGAGGCCCTTTTCTGTACCCAAATATTGATACAAAAATGCATAGAAAAACAGAAATCTGTCTTTATGTGTTTCGTAGATTTTGAAAAAGCATTCGACAAAGTCAGACACACTAACTTAATAGAAGTCCTTCAACAAATAAGGCTAGACGAACAAGACATAAGACTAATACCAAATCTGTATTGGAATCAGTCAGCTACCGTTCAATTAGACAACATTACCACCAGTGATATTAACATCAAAAGAGGAGTGAGACAAGAATGTGTGCTCTCACCACTCCTGTTCAACATATATGCAGAGGTAATCTTTAAAAAAGCATTTGAAGAATGTTCAGAGGGAATCACAATAAATGGAAAGATTGTTAACAACCTTCGATATGCAGATGACACCGTGCTAATTGCAGATAATATTATGGATCTCCAAAAACTCATTGACAGAGTATACATAGAAAGCCAAAGAATGGGAATAAATATAAACATCAACAAGACAAAATACATGATCATCAGCAAACATCCAGCCTCATCAATGAAACTGACACGCAATGGGAAAAATATTGCTCAAGTGTCAAGATATAAATATCTTAGTTGCTGGCTTAATGAACGGTGGGATCTAGAAATAGATATAAAGACAAGGATTGAAGTTGCACGGCAGTCCTTCATGAAAATGAGAACACTATTCTGCAATAAAGACCTAAACATGGAAGTCAGATGCCGAATGCTGAAATGCTACGTGTGGTCTATTCTGCTCTATGGAGTTGAAACATGGACATTGAAGGCGACAACCATCAAGAAAATCGAAGCCTTTGAGATGTGCCTATACAGAAGAATGCTAAAGATATCATGGACAGAAAAATTACCAATGAAGATGTCTTAAAATCCATTGGCAAAGCTAAACATTTTGTACAAATAATCAAAAAACGAAAAACATCATATCTTGGCCACATCATGAGAAACAGCAAATACCAACTTCTACAAACTATTTTGATAGGAAGAATTGGTGGCAAAAGAACTAGAGGAAGAAAAAGAATATCATGGTTTGACAACATCAAGATGTGGACAGGAAAGAGCAGTGCACAACTGCTCAGATTAGCACAAGAGCGCAGTTTGTTCGCCAGGATGGTCGCTGATCTTCGATAGAAGATAGCACAATAATAAGAAGATTCCTATTATATTTTGAAAGCTAAAAATTGCTTTTCTTGTGTAAGATAAATTGACACAGATGATTGTGTGCAAATATTTCATGTTTAGATCATGAAATATTTGTTTAAAAATGATAACCTTTACAGGTTGATTGCCCCCTCATATGTTTTGATTGGCATTTGTACACAAGCTGTACTAATAAAATTTTTTATGTGAAATATGGCTTTTTTTTTTGCTTGACAATGCGAGCCCTTTGTTAAAATTTCCATAGCTTACCACTGGGTGAGAGTCAGTGCAAGAAGAGAGATTTGGTCTTGACAATTGGGTTGTGCATTATCAAAGTAAGTGGAGAAGATCTGAGATTTTTTTTATGAGAAAAACAATCAAAACTGTGTTTTTGGAATCATTGTAGGTGACTAGGTTGTTTTCACTACAATCAAGGATACTGCACAGATTAATGTTTATTGCACTTATTACAGATGATCTTGAAGCTGGAGATGTTTGAGCACTGCAAAACTTTTCATATGAGCAGGATTGGTGGAGAGTGCTATCATCAGTAAGACAATGAATATGGTTTTAATGAGACCAGGTTGTTTATAGAAATCAGGAAGAGAGTGGGTGGGTGAAATGACAGAGCCTTTAGGTACATCTGCATTAACAGGAAAATCTGAACAGATAACACCTTTCTCCATTACACATAGTGATGGATCTGGGAGAAAACTGACAATCCAGTTACAAAGGGGATAAGAAGGCAGTCCATATAATGGCAATTTGTTGAGAAGCTCTTAATGCAAAATCCTATCAAATACCTTGGTGGCATCATGAGCAATTGCACAGATTTCTCCAAATTCTTTCCTTGACCCAATTTCAGAGGTGGGTGATGTAGACCAGGAAATCTGTGTGCATCTAGACAGACAAACTCCATACTGATGGTCACTAATTACCTGACACTTCTCCAGGATGAAGTTCACTGTTGATAACCTTCTGTATTACTTGGGACAAAACTGAAGTCAGAACAGTAGGACAATAACTTGATGGTGGACATTTATCAACTTTTTTTTTTTTTTTTTTTTTAAGAATTGGCTGTATATACAAGCTTGTTTCTATGCTGTTGGGTGGATGAAAGCTGAGTATAATATAGCATATGGGTGATAAAGAATAGCTAGTTCTGGAGCACAATAGTGGGATTCCATCAGGATGAATTGCTTTTTTTGGTATACAGGTTTTTTCAAGATTCTTCTGATGTCTTTCAGTGTAACAGTGAATATGTAAATATTCATCTACTAGGTGTATTTAACTATATTTGGTGAATGCAAATGGATGTGTACATTAAATTAGGATACTGTAACTGTTAGTTTAATGACATTGAGAGTATGAGAAAAACTGAAAGTTAATTATGGATGATACAGTAAATGCAAGACTAGTTATTTCAAGAAAGAAAAGTGAAAACTATGATACATGGAATTTTATAGAGTTTAAAGTGAAAGACATCAGAATTTCAGATATTAAATCTGAAAGACTATTCAAATTTAATAGTCTTGAGTTCATATAGTAATGATGGATCTGACCATGCGACCTGTGTTAAGGTGATGATTTATAATTTTAATGATACAAGGACAGCAAAGGCCATATTGCACTATATCAACGATTATAGCAATACACGAGGTAAGACAATCACAAACATCCATGCCCACAGCGGAATTCAAACCCATAACCTGTTTGCTGGAGAGCAAGTACGCTAACCACTTGGCCAACCAAGCTACACCTGTGTTAAGGAAAGTCTCGATAGTACTTTTTTTGAGAGATGGAATGATGGACGGAATCACATTGTATGAATCAACCACTGAAAGTAGGTTTCCAGCTGAGGTGAACACACGGTGTCAGAGAAGGTATGTATAAAAATGTGTCTAGGAAAGCAAACTACCAGCATTCTCCTTTCATATAATGAACCTGATACTCAGATGATGGTTGTTAAGTTGTTATAGAAATTAGTTTATTTAATTTTTTTAGATGTTACCAAATAGCAAACCCAAAATGAGAGCTAAGGATGAATGGAGAAGAACAAGGTGTCTTCAAGATGTTCCAAATAGTAATGATATAGGGGAGGAAGAGGACTTCCATAGCAATTCCTTCTCTCTGCATATAGATTTTATCTTGCCAGTTAAAATAAACTGCTTAGATTATGATATCAGAAATCTTATGTTGGTAGAAAAATCCTGGGATTATAACTGAGGAGTTCCGCTTAGAGAAGAGTAGTAAATAAAGAAACTATATGGAAATCTCATTACATTAGTTGGGTATATGAAAATAACCTTGATCCTTGTCAAGAAATGTTCTGAATCTTTCGAAAAAACTGCAATTCTATGGCTCGCCAAGAATCCATAAAGAAGCCTTTTCCATAGTCATGTTATGAACCATATTGATTCTTCTACCTTTTGTATTACAAATTTGTTTGCTTGTTCATTAAGTTATGACACACTTAAGAGGCAATTTGGAATGCCAAGATGTAAGAAACCAGTGCATGTGAAATGGTTAAGGGCAGGGCTCCAGAAATCCACTCAGCCACTCACCACAGGCGAATGATCAGAGGCAAGCGGCGAGTGAACTTTCAGCCTTGTTCTAAATCTATTTAAAATATATTACTTTCTTCACAAAATTAACATTTTTTTCATTTTTTTTGGCTTTCATTTTAACACATAATCTGATTCTCTGTGAAGATATCGATTACAGGTGGCTTCCAACAAATTTATTATAGCAATTTTATTTCCAGAGAGTTGAAAATAAAACTTCTGGATCTAAAATCCTTAATTTGAACACTACAGCATTCCCTGTTAAAGAATCACAAAAACACTTGCAATTTTAGTTGCTGATTTCCTCTAAATCCATAATTAAGGTTCAGAATTTTATTATTCTTTCCATATAAAAGACTTTGTAAATAGCTGCTAATAAGTTCCAAATCTCTGCTCATTTCTCTCACAGTATTGTTGTATTCTTTTCACTCCACATATGTGGCCAAATATCAAGCATGGTCAACATAGCATAGCCAAACTGTTGGTTTGAGAGTGGCTGTATTGATAGCTAGTTTTTTTCAGGTGTTCTATGTAGAAATTGGCTAAGGGGAGAGCCCATAGCTGTCCCATCTTATTATTTGTATATTTTCCCTTTCCATTTGAAATATCCTGCATGTATTGTGAATTTAAATAGTTCAAATATAGCAGGGAGAAAGTGTGACTTTAGCAGATGAAGGGTTTCAATTAGTGGTACATTTGTGAATAGTAAGGTGATATCAAAGCTAGCCATTAAGTCTGAGAGTTTTAAGGTATGGTGTTCTAAAATACTTTTTAGGTGGGCAGAATATTTAAAAAAGGAGGGAGAATTGTTTGTGAGAGTGTCTAGTGGCTTGGCTAAATGTCTAGCCAGTTTGTATGTGGCACTATTTATACTATCTACAATATGGCGTAAGGGTATACCTTGTTTGTGAATTTTTAGCGCTCCATATATTCTGGATGTTTTAACATTTAAGGACTTGAGTTTGTTCACTGTTTCTTTGGACCAGGAAGTGACTTTTTTTTCAGTAATTTATGCACCTTATTATTTTGTGTGTTGGTGGGATTGCGATCTATAATTTTGTATGGTGACTGATCTTGTAAAAGTGTGTGCATTTTGTTTTCATTTTCTGTTGTGTCTATCACCACAGTTGCGTTCTTGTCTGGGAGTAACAGCAAAATTGTGCCCTCGACTTAAAGCACTAAAAATCTTTCAAAATCTTTCAAAATTTATTAAAGCACTAATGGCTTATTTGTTTAAGGTGAGCGATGATAAATTCACAATGATGTGATTTTATTGTAATTGCAGTTGTTGCTGTAGCACTGCTTTACTCCCAAACAAGTTACAAAAGCTGAAATAATGGCATCCATTGAATGGGGAATATACGACCTGCCTCTAGCAATAGCGAATGACATACGTTTAGATGTGGCCAACATACTAATCAAATCTAAGCCTCACAGAAATAATATCCCTCATAAGGAAATCATTGCTCTAAAAGAGTTACATAATAATAACCAGATTATCATAATAAAAGCAGACAAAGGGAATGCAACCGTGGTGATGGACACAACAGAATATGAAAACAAAATGCACACACTTTTACAAGATCAGTCAACATACAAAAGTATAGGTCGCAATCCCACCAACACACAAAAGAATAAGGTGCATAAATTACTGAAAAAAGTCACTTCCTGGCCCAAAGAAACAGTAAACAAACTCAAGCCCTTCCATGTTAAAACACCCAGGATATGTGGAGCACAAAAATTCACAAACAAGGTACACCATTATGCCCTATTGTAGATAGTATAAATAGTCCCACATACAAACTGGCTAGACATTTAGCCAAGCTACTAGCCACTCTCACAATTCTCCCTCCTTTGTCAAAAATTCTGCCCACCTAAAAAGTATTTTAGAACACCATACCTTAAAAAGCTCAGACTTAATGGCTAGCTTTGATATCACCTCACTGTTCACAAATGTACCACTAATTTAAACCCTTCATCTGCTAAAGTCACACTTTCGCCCTGATATATTTGAACTGTTTAAATTCACAATACATGCAGGGTATTTCACATGGAAAGGGAAAATTTACAAACAATTAGATGGGACAGCTATGTGCTCCCTCCTTAGCCAACTTCTACACAGAGCACCTGGAAAAACTAGCTATCAATACAGCCACTCTCAAACAACACTTTGGCTACGCTACGTTGATGATGTGCTTGATATTTGCCACATTGCCCAGGCACATTGGATACATTCTTAGCGCATTTAAATAGCCAACATCCAAAAATCCACTTAACAATGGAAGCTAATAACTGTCTGCCCTTGCTGGATACTCTAATTACACATCTTCCAGATGGTTCCTTATCATTCTCAGTTTTTAGAAAACCCAGACATACAGGGAGATATTTACACAAACAATCACACCATCACCCTTCTCAACAGTATGGTATCTTAAAAATGCTAACCCACAGAGCGAGTAGCAATCTGTTCCAATGACAATGCTCTTGCTGCTGAATTGGCTCACTTACACCATACCTTCTTGGCCAGTGGCTATATCCCCATAAGATAAACAAAATACTAAATGCTCCTAAGAAACCCCTCCCATTATCCACCATGGAGAACTACAACAAAACAGTCACCATCCCATACATTAAAGGCACATCAGAAAAAATATATCTAGAATTCTCAATAAATATCAACTACGCACTGTATTCAGACCGTGTGCCAAATTAGCAACTCTCATCCGTTTACCCAAGGACAGCATCCCTCCTTTATCACATCCAGGAGTCTACGAAGTACCCTGCTCATGTGATCAAGCCTACCACAGTCAAACAGGAAGAACTATGGGCATCTGTATTAGTGAACATAAAAGATAAATCCAGCACTATCACTATGGCAAGTCGTACCCAGCAGACCATGCTTTGGATATCCCTGCACACAGGATCAACTGGAAGAAAACAAAAGTACTGCACAGAAGCTTTTCTTAGAAGCAACAGAAGCCTTAAAACATACTCTAAATCTCAACAAATATGGTTGTATAAATTTGCCTAATATTTGGGAGACAGTCATCTTAAGACACAACTAGTACCTGCTTTCTCTCTCTGTTTTTTTAGGGCTGTAGTCTTTGTGCTGTTGCTATAATTTTTTTTTTTTTTTTTAGATAGTGGGTGCCTAATTAGGACTTTAGCCTTTGTGTTGTTGCTACTTTGTTAAACTAGTCCCTTTGTTACACCATGTTGTTATAGTCTCGCGTACTGTGACAAACTGTGTTTTTGTGCTTTGAAGATGCTGGTTATAACACCAGCGAAATATCAGCAATAACTCAATAAAGAATTATTTGCTTATAATTCTGTGTTCTAATATATACCATCAAAATTAAACAACATGTATGACGAACACATAAGCCTTTCTACACATTTATGTATATGCAGTGTGCACAGTATATGTAATAGACAAACATATTTTGGATTTGCCAATAGTTCGTCGGCATGAAACTCTTAGATCGTAGTTTGCGATCTTAGAATTTCGCATACTGGCTGTAAAAATAAGGGATTTTTATCCACTTAATTTAATTAACTTCGCCATAAAAAAATGTGTAGCTCAGTGGATGTGGCGTTTGCATACCACGGTGCTTGGCCGCACGAAGGAAGACTTGGTTTCGAGTCTAGTCGGCGACTAGAGGAAATTTTTCTAAGCCTTTTTTCGACCGGTTCCCGAGTTAGTTAATCTCTGGCACAGGCAAGCGGGTTTTTCCTCCTGGAAACTCGGGTTTTTCGTCCCATAAACTCAACAAAATCGACCGTAGAACCCACATTATTTCAGACATTAAATGTATTGTGTTAGGGTTAAGGACCACGAGATGGTGGCACATTTGAGCCGTCTCTCTTCACTGTGTACCGCTTAATTAGTGATAGCCTTGGGCCATCTATCTCTGATTGGTACCAGTGGAGATTGAACTGCCCACTCAGTCTCCAAAAAAAGCCGTTAGCTGATTTTTTTTTTTTTTATAAAAAAATAGCCGTTTGGCTTTTCATCTTAGTTATAATATAATATGTGGGCACACCTTTCTGGCATTCGTATAGTGAAGGTATGTAAGTTGTTTTCACTTAAACTTCGATATCATCCAGGTATAGCTACCCACTGATGAGACCTCAAAAGGTTGAAACCAGTCTGGGTAGTGACCTCCTCATAATGTAAAGCAGTATTACATCTCCTAGGAGCTGTGTATTTTTACATTATGAGAAAATATCAAGGATAGTGAGGGATCTTGCTCCACCTTTGCTTCGAGTTGCCTTGGTGTGGTACTACCAGGTGGTCGCTTATGCTTGGATTTGCCGATAGTTCGTCAGCATGAAACTCTTAGATCGTAGTTTTTGATCTTAGAGTTTCGCATATTGGCTGTAAAATAATAAGGGATTTTATCCCCTTAATTTAATTTAGACAAACATATTATTTAAAATCATTAATTGTACTTTTCTCTTAATATAATTTTGTTCACAAAATAAGTCAGTAATTATAAACACAACAATTAAAACTAGCACAATTTAATTAAAATAATATAGTACATCTATACATCTTATCTTGCAACATCTTTTAATCTTTAACATGGTGCACAATTGTAATATAGTAGTTGTCCTGAGCTTATTTTCACAGCTCACAACATGGACTAGCTTAGTTGAATTAAAAGCTTGAAAATTTGCATAACAAATGTTTTTTTAATACAATTATTTAAAAAATATAATTATCTTGCCAATATCGCAGACTGGGTCACGTGTCTAAGTGCATCGCAAAAACTGTCCGACTCCACATGCAGTGCTGCCAACGTTCTTCTTTTCATTAATTTCATTGTTTGTTTTTCCTATTACATTATTGTTTATGGATAATTTATATAAATTCACTCTTCATTATGAACATTAAATGAAAGAAAACACAAACTAAATTGTGATGAGCTGGGTTGTGATATACATTTTAAACCCACATTAAAGGAATTTTTTAAAATAGTGAAACCTGTGGGGGGGGGGGGGATCCAGAACGCTATAATAATAATTATTATTATTACCCAAGACCATATAGTCAAAGACTCATCTAGGATGTCCTTTTATCAAACATACAGCTCATCATACTGTGCTTTAAACACACTCAAATTCTCTGCAGACACCATACTCTCAGGCAAAACATTCCAATTATTCACAACTCTACATGAAAAAAAACTGCTTTTCACTCTTCTATCCCCTCCTCTGCCTGTCCACCAGACTCTGCAAGTTGCATCTTCTCAATCTTTCCTCATACTTGCATTCCAGAAGTTAGAAACTATCTTAGTCAGTTGCCTCTGGACCCTCTCCAACATCTCTTCGTCCTTCTAAAAACCAGGTGACCAAATCTGGGCACAATAATCCATTGTGTGGCCTAATCAAAGCCTTATACAATGGAATAAGAATCTCCCTACTTCTACACGTCAGTGTCCTCTGCATCATTCCCAGAAGCCTTTGTGTTGTCTCAGTGGATAAGGATCTGAAATTCAGGGGACACATAGCCAAATGAATTTAAGATCCTCATCCACTATCACCTCCAGATCTCTTATTTCCTTCACCTCCAACAATATATCCCCAAAAAGCATAAATTCTACATCTCATTTTTGTTTTCCAGATTTTGCAACATTGAGCTCACATCCCCATTTCCATGCCTAATCACTCAATTTATTCAAGTATTCTTGTAAGGCCACAACATCTTCTCTACTCTTCATGGTTCATCCCAACTTTATATCATCTGCAAACAACTGAATATCTCCATCCAAATCTTCACCAATATCATTAATATACAAGTTAAACAGTAATGAACCTAAAACAGACCCCTGAGGCACTCCACTAGTGACTTTCCTTTTCCTGGATATCACTCCCCCATATACAACCTGTTGATACCTATCAGATAGCCAGTCTCCAATCCAATGCACCAATCTAATATCCAACCCCATCCACTCTAGTTTGACTATCAACTTATCATGCGGTGATCTATCAAAAGCCTTTGCGAAATCTAAGTATATTACTGTGTATCCTTCTCTTCTGTCCATGGAAGCAGTCACCTTATTGTAATAAGTAAGTATATTACTAAAACATGACCTGCCTTTAGCAAATCCATGTTGTCCATCAAAGATAATACCATTGTTGTCAACTCAATTCTGGATCCTAGTTCTCACAAGCTTCTCCAACAACTTAACCACACACCTGACACACAGATAGGCCTATAGTTTGATGCTTGAGTTCGATCACCTCCTTTATGAAGTGGCACAATCTTGCCCTCCTTCCACTCCTTAGGAACTTGACTGAGTGCAAGATTCGTATTAAAAAAATATGTCAACTCCCTGGCACATTCCTTCAGAATACGTGGTGATATATTATCAAGGCCCACAGCCTTATTTACATCTAGTTTGCTCAATTTCCCATACACCTTTTGCTCACTTACAGTCATTCTCTCTTCCACATCATCAACTGCTCTCAATCTCTCCATGAAGTCACATTCACAAGATTGTAAGACCTTTATGAATCATTAAGTATCTCCACCACACCTTCTGCAACAGCTGTCTTTACACCATTTTCTCTAATCAATGTCATCCTTCCATAATCATTCTTTCTTTTGCTGGCTACATATCGAAAGAACTCCTTAAGATTCTTTTTTGGCTTCATTAGCTAACTGCTGTTCATATCTCTCTCTTTAGCTGCCCTCACCAACCAAGTCACCTGCCTTTCCCGGTCTTTGTAGTCTTCATGGAATTGGTCATTTCCACTTCTCTTATGCTGCCTCCATAATGCCCTTTTTTTTCTGTATTGCATGCTTAATCTCTTTATTCATCCATTTCACACCTACCTTATTTATCCTTCTCACCCTTGGAATACAATTAGACATTGCATCTACTAGATAGTTTATGAAAATCCCCCAATCTGCATTGATCTCTTTTCCAGCTAACTCTTCTTTCCATGCTACACATGCAAGCTGTCTCCTGAGCTCTTCATAATCACCCCCACCCTTGTAGTTCCACGTATACCCTTTTCTGATAGAGGTCCTCACACTGCTGGCAACCACCCAGGTAATCACCTCATGGTCACTCTCACCAATTGGTGGGTGATTTGACACTTCATTTATAATTACATCCTCTGATGAGATGACCAAATCCAAGACAGTGGCCCTAAAACAGACCCCTGAGGCACACCACTGCTAACTTTCCTCAATCCTCGTGTGCCCTCTGTTATATACTGTCTGAGGTAGTTATCCTTTAGAAACTTAAGAAACTCATTTTCTTTACTTCCAGTTGCTATCTCATCATTCCAGTCTATATTGCCATAATTAAAATCGCCCATAATGATCACTCTTTTCTTATTTGCTTGGCTAATTTGATTATACATTTCATAGTCACTATCATCCACATTTCTTTGTCTATAACAACATCCAGCCAAGTATTTCATTCCATTCACCTCTATTTCACACCATACTGCATCAAAACCACTGGCACTATTTCCCTCTTGTATCTCTACTTTGTATGGACATAACTCTTTCTCTATCATCAATAGCACTCCCCCCTCCATTTTTACCCCTTCTATCTTCATGAAACACATCATATCATTCCATCTCTATTCCTGTCAGGATGCCATCTTCATCTAACCATATGTCACTTATTCCAACAATTTGTGGGTGAACAGACACAATTAGTGCAACCATTTCATCTGCCTTGTTTCTTAAGCTTCTAGCATTTGTATATAAACACAACAGCTCATTCCTGGATCTACAGCTAGTTCCACTGATAACACTCATTCGATGTGATCTCTCTCTCCCTCTGTGCTCGACTGCGGCCATTTCCCCTTCTGCTTATTCATTTTAGAACCCTCTTCAATTCCAACTGTTTCCTCTTGATCCCAGGTCATCCCATTCCTTTCCTGTCTACACATCCTCCACATCCTCTTGGAGCATCCACCTTTCTCACCCTGAGCCTCCCTGTTTCCCTGTTCATCTTGCACACACATTCTCTCATTTTCCATGCCAGTCATGTCACTTACTTCCTCATTCATAACCCACCTCTTCAATCGCTCCTGTAATACTCTCCTGCTCTTCCACATCACTTCCCACTTGATCTGATTCATTCTCTACACTCACTTCTCTACCTTCCAAGAACAGTCTTTCCAAATAACTCACACCATAACCACTCAAATGCAGTCCATCGCTCCCATACAGTTCACTTCGTCCTTCGAACTCATTCCACACATTAATAAATTGTACTCCCCCCCCCCCTCTCCTCGCACATTTCAGCCAACATACTATTCATAATCCTTGCTCTCCGCTTCATCTCACCACAGTCATACCTAGGCAACATGCTTACTTCCCTCTCTGTCACGTTATTCTCTTTTATCCATCTAAGTAGCCTCCTGATATCCATTCTGACATGCTCTTTGTCCTCTGTTAGGTCATTCGTACCTATTAAAACCATCAACTCCTTCACTCTCTCCCTCCTCATATCCAATGCCTCAATCACTCTACTCATTTTACCACCTGGAAAACATACCTTGTGCATCCTCTCATTCTGTACACCTTTAATAATGAAGTCCCCATACAATGCCACTCGCTCGTCTTTCATTAACTCTTTCATACCTACTTGATTTGTTTTAATTCCCGAATTTTCTTAATTTCACTCTGCATCCATTTCGTCTCTAGCCTCATCCAACCCAATTCAACTTTCGAACTCTCTACTCCCGCTTCACACTTTCACTCTCATTCATCCTTTTGAGTTTCTGTACTTTCGGTCCATGTGTCCAACTATCGCTTTTATTCATGCTTTCCATTTTTCCCACTTTTGATCCTTTCATCATGCTATGCATATGTATCCAGCCATCTATACATAGAGGGATTCTAATTTAAGCATGTGCACTACTATTTTTTGTTTTTTGAATTCAATTCCTATTGTTGTTCGTTCTAATGATGTCTTATGATACATAAGATGAAATATTTACATAATAAAAATGTTATTTACTGTGGCATACTAGTTACTCTGTAGTTACATTAAAGGAAAGCATATTTCTCTATAATGAGAGTTAATGCATTAGTTTGTTTGGTCATGTCATTTAGTTTTATAAAACATCACTTATAACAATATTTATATAAGGTAAACCAATACTTTGAATGAGTAAAATTTTTTTGTGGCTAGATTGGATTTCTTGAGCTTTGGTTGAGGGGGATGTTTGAGTGCAGCAGTATCAGATTGCTTCCTCATTGTAAAATCTTGATTTGTGTGCATCTGCAATACTGTGCTCATGTCTGGTCACCTGGGTTTCTTTGAGAGTGAGGATCCAGATGGGAGTGCCAAGGAGTGGATGGTCTTTGGAATGTTCCTCGTAAGGATGGATTAAGGGTTTGTGGGTTACAGACATTGGTTAAGAGGTGAAAAAAGGTGGATATAATAGAAACACTTAAGCTTCTTAAAGGATTTATAGGATTAATGTAAGAGACAGTTGCGAGTGCTTTGTCTATTAATGGGTTCATTGAGAGGTACTATAGATGCTGTGTAGATAATTTGTGTCCCCCCCCCGATGAGTCTATAGACTCTGTGGTGGTACCTGTACAATAATAATAATTGATTGCAAGTAAAGTTATTTCTCTAACATGTGTTTTTGTCTCCATAAATTGTACAGAATGAATGCTGAGTATCTTGTGTAACCTTCAAAGAAAGAAATGGCTATAACTTTGTGCCGTAGAACTCTATGTAGCTTTGCCAGCAAATTTTTTGTTAGAGGTAAATTAGATTATATTAGATTTTAAACCTAAAAGGCAGACTGCTGTCAAAATGTGTTAAACTATTAAGGGTATGTAAATATACAACAAAGGTTAAGAAATCTGGTTTGTTACGTCTTTGCCTCGTGTCTTTTACTTTTAAAAAACGTAGCAACACATATAGAATAAAATAACATAAGTATTATTCATCTCTCAAGCATATCAGTTATTTCATTGCCAACAAATTTATATTTTGTTTAGAACGACTGCGCCAGCTGGCAACTAAATTCTGATACTCAAATAAATAATGCTAAACAACAAAGGGATCACGTGATGTGCAGTCGTGGCTCCCCCCTTTTCTTTCTTACATAAATTGCTTCCCCCTTCACTCATACAGGTCCGAAAGTCTTATAAGTGGTAATTCAATCTCAGAAACAACAGACTCATGAACTTTGACATAAAGAAATACATTTATTATAAACACTTGCATAGATACACTTGAAGTAATAATTTCAATGCTAGAGAATTTGAACTCCCCCCCCCCTTCTTTAGGTTAAGATATCCAAAATTTCAATTCTTGTTTAAATAAAACAATCCTATATCTCTGTTATATTATTATGTTCAGACTCGATTATTCCATACAGAGTTACTCAGTGCTCATTTCTATGCACAATTATATACAATCTTTATACAAAGTATGTTAGATGCATTCCGTCTTGTATTTTAACATGGAAAAATATTCTAACTCGTGCTCAAGCTCTATCCCCTCACAACTTAATTAAAATTCAGGCTAACATCTAACATTATATCATATAGCTTCTTCCTGACAAACAGTTCAGGGGTTAGGTTCCTTTCTCAGCACAAGCTTAGAGTGGCACCAGCTTATTTGACACAGACAGATCAGTCCAAATAGTCTTTTAGGCACTGTGGGTAAGTTAACGTGTGGAGCTCCTTAAATCCTTGGCTCCTATTCCTTTTACGATTACAATTCTATAATGAGTATGAAAAATTGTACGTTACCATCTTGTTCTTTTCATGGGGTTTCCGTGACTTCCCTCCACGCTTTCACTTCCGACATGCAAGATTTCCGTACTTTCTCACCCCGTGTTTCTGTGGCATCAGCGACTTACTTCCACTATCTTCGAAGGTTGCCCTTCGCTGACCTCACGTTGGCATAGCTTACCAACGGCTCGTTACTGGAATTCTGACTTCATTCCTTCATTCATTCCTTCATTCCATTCAGATTGTTGCTGGGCACCGGCGACAAGCTTTCGTAGCTATCCAGGACTGGACGGGAACACAGGAACAGAAAATGAGAGCATTTGAGTCTCGCATCGCGCCTTATATTACAAATGCGAGCGCCCTCTCTCGATGACTACGTCATACTCTTAGCCACGGCCGATTGGTCACCACAACTCCGAACTGTTTTGACATGGTTCTAATACATATATCTCTTAAACACATTTAATAATAACAATTTCGGTCCTGAGACATAATTTCTCTTTGCTTATTTTACACAGACATTATCAATTCTAAATACAAATTTCTTAAGTTTATTTAATATTAGCAATCTCAAGCGGTTTGATATACTTTTGAGTGAACATATATACAACACTCTCTTAGCCCTGTCTCTGGAGGCATAAGCATGTCCTTATCCTTAGGTCTGATTGTCACTGTGTGTTGGGTCGAAAACAAGATGGCTTACAAATAGTGAGTCAGCTCTTTTTCCGACACAACAGGTTAATTTACAAATATATACTTGTTAATTTAATTATTTTTTCTGAGTCTTTATTGAGAGGTCACACTTCAATGCCACATTTCAAATATATATATATATATATATATATATATATATATATATATATATATATATATATATATATATATATATATATATATTATTTTATTTATTTATTTTTTAAAATTGAATGTGTGCATGTGTATTTTTTTTTTTTTCTAAATTGAATAAGTTATTTAATTTTGAATTACAGAAGTTGTCTCTTTTGTTCCTCTGAACTGGAATATTGCATTCTCCTTTTAACTCAGTACCACCAGGATAGGAGCTGTAAGCACATGCTACATAGCTCATGACTCATCTTGGGATTCGTGTTTTGAATACCATTAACTGTTTTTCTCTTCTTTCCCTGACAATCTTTGTAACAGTATATTAAATATATAAGAGTGTTTACACATTCTGTTTTTCTATATAAGTTTTAACCATTGTAAATGTATAATAATAAATAGTTTCTTTCTCTAATGGTTGTATCCTATCTGCCATTGGACAATCAGGATTGCATCTGGTGCATTCTAAATATCAGGTATTCCTAGTCTTTATGTCAGAGCAAATGAACTGCATGTGTTTCTGCAATACATTATCAAAATAAAATCTCTGCTAGACCATCCTGCATGGATAAGTATTTTTTTTTCTTTGCATTAAAACTTGATACACATCAGTTAAGGAAATTGCCAAAGCAATGGTATTTCCAGTAGTGATGTATGGATGTGAAAGTTGGATTATTAAGAAAAAAGATAGAAAGAAAATTGATTCATTTGAATCAGTTTGCTTTCTATCTTTTTTTATCATATTATGGGTGTGGAGGAGACTATTAAGAATCCCATGGACTGCAAGAGAATATAAAAAAATGCTCCTCGGAGGCAATGATTGCTAAACAGAAGTTTTGGTCATATTATACAAGCTGATGAATCATTGGAATGTTGGATGGACAACATAAAAGAACTTACCAATTTGAACTTACAATTATTAAAACAAGGACATGAGGCTGAATGGGATGGAGAGCCTTTGCTAACAGGATCACCAAGAGTTGAAAACAACTGGATGGCACCTAACAACAACACATCAGTTAATTACAAATGCTACTTCTCCATATCACACAATTACTACAAGTTGGAGATATCTTTCAGACAACACCGAATCCGCTCAGTGAAACAGCTTTCCATCTTGTTCTGCCTGCCTCCCACAAAGAAACGGTTCACACCTTCTTCTACCAGCAGGTCTTTAAAACACTTGTAGCAGAATACTCTGATTTTGCACTGTCTACACTTTAATTTTGATAGTTCAAAATTAAAGTTTGCAGTTTAGCTGTCTGGCAAGACAGTAGCAGAAAACAAACTTTACATATCTCAAATGTTCCACAAGTAAAATTTAATCCACCATACCTGTTGATGATACATTATACATTATTGCTTATATGTTTACAGTACATGTACGTAGCAACACATTAAAATATTTTAAAGGTTTGCTGTTAGTTTCATTCACAGGATGCATTAATCAGATTTCAGTTTGTAATTTTTAATGCAAAGTAATGAAGTGTAAATAGTATGAGAAAATAGAAACAAAAATGTTTATTTCTGCTGTTCAACCTTTTATGTGAAATTATCAAAATTATCAATAGATGATGGAACACTGGCTTGTTTCTTCTCTTTATAAAGTTCTCATAACAGTCCAAAAATATTATGTATTTCTCTTTGGACTTTTAAGATCATGAAGCATTAGGATCCATCGTCTAATTGCTTTGTTCACCTTCATATTGACATTAAAAATTTGCCATTGTTATCCATAAATTTTTATTATGAAAAAAGCATTACATTAAGAACTCATCATAATCGAGAATATTTCATGTGCACACCTAGCAAAGGGAACTTGTGGTAAATATGTTTTTAAAGCCTCTCGCGACATATATTAGCTTCAGAAACTTCCAAATGTGGGATAGGACATATTGTGTACCTGGCACAGAATTTTTTTAAAGATATTTATTACTACATTTTTTCCCCTTTATAATTTTCCTTTTCATCTCAAAAACTACCTCAACATATAAACACTAAAAATTATGACAGTGTATGAGTACAATTGCACAGCACATCTGTGTTCGGTAGTAAGGAAAGAAATTGAAATTGAACTGTGACAGTTAAGTCTGCACAGAGTTTATAGAGAGTGTTATTCTTGCTGGGCTCTGCAAGGGCTATTTTTTTCATCAGATTTTCTTCGTCAAGGTTATACTTGTGTAAGTACTGTGGATTTATTTTAACCGTTTGCCATCTTTTAATGGACTGTTCTCATTTGTTAATGAGTGCTGTTATTATTTTACCACTTAACATTCTTCTCAAGATTCATATAAAATCTGCCTGAATGCAGATTTTATATGAATTATCAAATTTATCTTTTTTAACAAAAAAAAGTAATTTCATAGATATATTTTTAGATCAATATACACATATTGATCTAAAATATTTTATCCTTTCTACAGTGTAATTTTTTTTTACATATAAAGTTTTTATATTTTATATTATTATTACTATTATTACGTAACACCTTCAGGGAGTCCAAAGACTCATCGAGGGAGGGCACCTGCTCTACAACTCTCCTTCTCCACCTCTCCACTAACTGCAGCTACCGTCATCATCTACATCAGTGCCATCTACTGCCAACTACCAACCACTATTTTCACAGACGATCACAAACATCCATGCCCACTTTGGGATTCGAACCTGCAGCCTTTTGGTTGGAGAGCGAATATGCTAACCACTCGGCCAACCAAGCTGGCAATATTTGTACTTGATAATTTTAACTCTGGACTTGGTGCACTGTAGCTATTGATGCTAATACGCCAATAAAATACAAAGCAAATCTGCTATTCAGTTTTTTCTGTCTTTTTAGAAAGTAGTAAATCCTATATTTCCAGTGCCATCAACATGTCATCAAGTAAACTAAGTTTAACTTGTTCCAATTATTTTTAGACAAATTAATCCAATACTATTAACTAGTCTCACTTCAACTCCTGGAAGTGGTTATTTTGAAACTTATAAGCAGCCTTCTTCATGATATTATTCACCTGTGTCTTCTTACTAGGCTATCAGTCTCTCCTTACTAGTATGGCAATACCTGTTATATCCAGATACAGCTAATTCTGCAGTTACCTTAGTGTACATCCTGTCCATAATTCCCTACACCTTCCTTCAGTGTACTTTTCATCCCACTCTAACACTTCTCGGTTTTCTGCTTTTTTTTTTTTAATTACCAACACTCATCACCTTGTCTGTGTTTTATACCTAATCTCATAAACTGTTTTTCCTGATATTTCAAAACCAGCTTCTTGCTTTTCCTCTCTTATCACCCTGACTGCTCTTTTATATCTATCCTCATGTTTTTATATTCATTCTCATGTCTCTCTCTCTCCCTTTCTCCACCCACATCTTGCACAGACTCATTCATACACAGGTCGTCTCTCTGATACTATTCAGTCTTGCCATCAGATTCATTCCAAGCATCTACAAGTTTCAGATCTTTTTCTTCACATCTTTCAGTCATCACACTCTTCATCATTTCTGCTGTGTTTTCATCTGAATGCTGCCATATCTGGCCATGGCCTGGACTACACCCCCAAGTCAAATTATTATTTTCATCCTACCATATTAGCTGCTTGAGATCCTTTCACATTTCTGAAGATGAAGTTCCATTTCTTTCAAACTTATCTGTCTAATTTGAAGGAAAAGACTTGCTTGTGTATCTTAAATCACCTTATTAATGCCATTATATTGGGAGGAGTTGGAAGTTGTTTGGCTGCTCTACCTCTTAATAGCATTCAGACAGTTATAATATGCAGGCTTCTCTAAAAAGATTTGCATTGAAATAGTGGCATGAACAAAATATGTAGCATAACAACATTAAACTATGTTTGTTACCTTTTTGCAGTATTAAAGTTTATTAGATGAATTAAAGAGCATTTGTTTCTCTGTTTGATTTATAATTTTAAGGTGTATTTACTATAAAGTACTAAGCTTAATTATATCATGTTCTTCATTTGAAAGCTAATACTGATCATTTTTATTTGCAGACGATCTTTGAGCTTATCTGCAGCATCAAGCTGTAGCATTGACATCCCTACTCTGGGAGAGAGAAGTGTTAAAATTCAGATGCCAGAAAATCAGGTTGTTGCTTATTTATTTTTTTTCTAATATCACACTGTATTGCTGTGCATTTTTATCATTACTCTTTCCATGTGATTTTAATTCATATGGGGGTTCTTCCCCCCCCCCCCCCCCCCCCGTTCCTCCATCTTCTCTCAGGACTGGTTGAGCCAACCTAATGAGGGATTAAGTATGTATTTTATGAATGTAGATCTGTGTGTGTTCACAGCCAGTTTTCCTGTTCTGAGTGACGAAAAACTTGAGTTTCAAGGCGAAAAATACCCTCTATCTTCTTATGATACTGGCTAACTCACCTTTAATTGAAAAAACTCCTCGATTCCCAACCTGGATGGGAATCAAGCCCAAATCTTTCCTACCAAAGGATTTTGCCTGCACTGACTGAGCTACAGAGGCCCTTTTCCATGTGATATGACTGTATTATAAGAAATCTGAAGTACTTGTCCAAATGTCTGTCATATAATTTTTGATTATTGTCAATCCTACACGTGAGAGGTAGCAAAATCTAACATAACTCTACTATAACAGACAGCAGAAAGAAGCTGTTGACATGGTTCTTCAACAGCTGGAGGTTAAAGTTTTGGAGACAAAGGACAATCAGTTAGTTTGTTCACTAAGTGTGGAACTGAAGTGTGTCTAGATGTTTAGCAGCAGATGCTTTTGTTTTTATATGTATCAAGGGAGTGGAGGAATGGTGCCCAGTTTGGATTTAAATTTGAAATGTAAGTTGACATAACGATAAATTACAGAGTAATGGATTAACACTTGCATTCAGAAAATTTATTTAATATGGTCTGTTGGTCTAGGGATATGATTCTAATTTTGGGTGTGAGAGATTCCAGGTTCAAATCCTGGGTATCATTCTTTACAATAAGGTCATAGCAGCAGCATTGGACATGGGAGATGGATATGCAGTAGTATACTTAGACTTTGCGAAAGTTTTTCATAGATTACTGCATGATAAATTGATAGTTAAATAGAGCAGATGGGGTTGGGCATTAGACTAGTGCATTGGGCTGGAGATTGGCAATCTGATAGGTATCAACAAGTTGTGTATGGGGGAGCAATATCCCAGAGAGGAAAGTCGCTAGTGGTGTGCCTCAGGAGTCTGTTTTAGGGCCATTGCTGTTAATGATATTGGGGAAGATTTGAATGGGGATATTCAGTTGTTTGTATATGATGCAAATTTGGGACAAACTATTAGGAGTAGAGCAGATGTGGTGGCCTTACAAGAAAACTTGAATTGACTGAGTGAATGGACATGGAAGTAGGAATGCCAGTTCAATGTTGCAAAATGTAAGGTTTTAAAATTTAGAAAACAGAGATGAGATGTACAATTTACTCTTGGTGGGGATATATTGTTGGAGGTGAGGAAATAAGAGATATTTGGGTGATTGTGGATAAGGATCTAAAATTTAGAGAACATATTGTCAAAATTGTGAGAATAACACAACAAATTCTGGCAATGATGCTGAGGACACAGATTTGTAGAAGTAAGGAGATTCTGGTTCCATTGTGCAAGGCTCTGATTAGGCCACATATGGAATACTGTGCACAGATTTGGTCACCTGGTTTTTCATAAGGATGAAAAAAAGTTAGAGAGGGTCTAGAGGCAATTGACTAAAATAGTTTCTTATCTCTGGAATGTTGAATATAAAGAAAGGCTGAGATGATACAATTTGCAGAGTCTAGTGAATAGGAGGAAGAGGGGTGATATGATAGAAATGTACAAGTTGGTAAGGAGTTGTTATAGGATTAATGTTCATGTTTTTCATAAAATACTATATTTGCCAACTTTTTGTAGTACATAACTAAATGGGTAAAAGGTGACCTTTAACAAATCCATCCCAACCCTTGCCTGCTATCAACCTAATTCTGTATTTTAGCAATTGCCAACCTCCATCCCCAGATACACACTGGTCTATACTTGTAGCCTCAGTTTTATCACCACCTTTGTGAAGCAGAACAGTTTTATTCTCTTTACACTCCTTTGAGACTTGCCATGTTGTGAAATGTCTGTTACATTAGTATGCCAAGGCTGCTGTTCCCAGCTTTGCATTTTCTGCAGACAACTTGTTATCCTCTTTCAAACTATGCTCAGCATCATTAACATATTAATTGAACAGTTAGTTACCTTTGCCAAGTGATATTCCAATTGTTACTTTTTTTTCCAACTCTATGCAAGTCTTTGGAATCCTTTTTTGTCAGCCAATGTCCTATATTTTCCTCTTATTACTATATAAGTCACGTTTCATAATTTACAGTTCGCCATGTCTCAAATGGCTTCATTCTTATAAACTCTGGTTATAACCCTGTTATAAAATGTAATTTGATTATTAAAATATCATTACTCCTTTATAAAATTTGTTATTATTGAGATGATCATACAATGATCACTGCAGTATGAAACTTGTCGATAAATTGGTATGCAGAGTTATTGTGCAATTTTTAATGAGAGTATAGCTACTGATTCCACTAGCAGACATATAAAAGAAGGTCTTTGCTGTAGAGCTCCAAAAACATAAGATTATTTTGTTTGTAGTTATCAATATTGTGGTATAACTTATGTTAATTTAGTTTAAGATAACTGTAACTAAGAACACAGTGTTTGTTTCTTACACACAATAGTAAGGTTTGTAAACCATATCATTGTGTTATAATAAATTTAGTTTAATCCTTTATCCCAGTGTAAGCAAACAAAATTTGCGCTTGAAAATATCTTCAGGACTGGGGTAAGGTGGTACATCCCTTGGCAACTCGGAGCAAAGGTGGACCAAGCTGCCATCACTCCTTGTCTCAGTATCTCCCATAATGCAAAGCACATCTCCTTGTGGACATGTATACTGCTATGCATTAAGGGACAGGCCACTACCCAGACCGGTTTCGACCTTTATTGAGGTCTCGTCAGTGGGAGACAGACCCAGAGCGGTGATACTAAGGCAGAAGCAACAGAAAGATCATATTTAACTAACAAGTTGCCAACCGGTGTAGTCAGGGTGTTGCAGTAAATCTCTTTCAGCATTGTTGGTCTGGAGACAGGATCCAAGGCTTGCTCTCGTGCCTGTATTCTATCTGAGGTAGTCCTGTCATTCTGCTCTTGACAATTATTATTATTATTATTATTCAGGCCTCCAAGGAGTCAAAAGACTCATCGAGGGAGGTCCTTTCTAAGACATAAAGTCTGTCAAGACTCATCGAGGGGAGGTCCCCCCCTGAGAAACACGAAGTTTATCATACCACTCCTTAAACCCACTGACCGTTCTCGCTCCCACCACTCCATCAGGCAATGCATTCCACGGCTCAACCACCCTCCACACAAAGAAACCACTCCTTACCCTCTTGCTCACAGTTTCCTTTCGTAACTTCCAGGGATGGCCTCTTGTCATCACTCCTTCCCGCTGATCAACCAAGCGAAAGAACTCCCCAGTGTCAACCCTGTAACCACCTCTCAACAGTTTAAAAGTCTCAATCATATCACCTCTCCTTCTTCTATCCACCAAACTCTGCAGTCCACATTCTCTCAGCCGATCCTCATAACTATCCTTGTACAGTCCTGAAACCATCTTTGTCATCCGTCTTTGTATCCTTTCCACAGTTAATTTATCCCCTTCAAATCCTGGGGACCAAATCTGAGAACAATAGTCCAAGTGTGGTCTGATCAGAGACTTATACAACGGAATGATAACCCTCTTATCTCTGCAGGTCAGTGTCCTTCTCATAATAGCAGCAATCCTCTGTGTTACCTTCACCACCTTTGCAATATGTCCCCTAAACTTCAGGTTTCTATCAATCATCAACCCCAGATCTCTTGTCTCCCCTACTTCCTCCAGTATAACTCCTCCCATAGAGTATACAGCATCCCATCGATGTTTCCCAAACCTCAAGACCTTACATTTTGCTGCATTAAACTGAGACCCCCATTCATTTGCCCATCTATCTAGCTTATTTAAATCCTCTTGCAGGGCTACCACATTTATTACTAATAATCTTACTAATAATCAATTTATTACTAATTTATTACTAATAATAATAATGCACTATTACTAATAATCCTTCCAAGCTTCGCATCATCCGCAAACAACTGAATATCCCCCTGCAATCCACTGGCTATGTCATTGATATAAAGGTTAAACAATATAGGTCCTAGTACTGAACCCTGTGGGACCCCACATGTAACCCTCTGCCTCCTTGAAACTGCTCCACCATACACAACTGTCTGATAAATATCAGACAGCCAATCCTGAATCCAGTTGACCAATCTGACATCCAGACCCATGTGCTGCAACTTAAATATCAGCTTATCATGTGGCACCCTGTCAAATGCCTTCGCCAAGTCTAAGAAAATTGCAGTATATGCCTTTCCCTCATCTAATGCTCTTGTAACTTTATTATAAAAGGCTAGCATATTGCTAAAACAAGAGCGTCCTTTCACAAATCCATGTTGATTCTCACAGATAACATTACCCTCATCTGCCCAATGCTGTACACGGTCCCTCACTACTTTCTCCAAGATCTTAACAACTACTGATGACACACAGACTGGCCTATAATTAGACACTTCCAGTCTGTTACCACCCTTATGCAATGGCACTATCTTACCTTCTTTCCATTCCCTGGGCACCTTTGCCAAAGCCAGACTTTCATTGAAAAGCCACGTTAAAGGTATTGTCAATTCCCTAGCACATTCTCTCAAAACTCGTGGTGAAATACCATCCAGTCCCACAGCTTTACTGACATCCAGAGTACTCAGTATCTGAAACACACTCTCCTCCTGTACCTCCAGACCTCGTACCAGTCCTATCCCTCTAGCATTAAAACTGACTCCTCTAGGATGAAATACTCCAATAAAGTGTTCATTGAACAATTCCACTATGTCCTCTGCATCAGTCACTCTATTCCCATTTTTATCCCACAATATCATTCTTCCACAGTCATTTCTCCTCCTACTGGCCACATAGCTAAAAAATTCCCTAGGATTTTCTTTGGATCTTAGGGCCAATCTCCTCTCATATTCCAGTTTCGCTTTCCTTACCACACTAGTCACTCTTCTGGCCTGTGTCTTATATTCCTCATGCATCTCTTCACCTGTCTCCTTATATCTCTTCCATAGCCTCTTTTTCGCATGCAATTCCTGTTTAATATTGTTTGTCATCCACTTTACTCCAAATTGCGCCCTCTTCTTCACTCGTGGTATACAACTTACCATTGCTGATAACAAATATTCTTTCACAATTTCCCACGCACTGGTGATATCCCGGCCTTCCAATTCCTCCCTCCATGAAACTTCCCGAAGTTGACGTCTAAGACTATTATAATCACCTGCCTTATAATTCCACATAAGTTCCCGTCTCTTTGATACTCCTGCATGTCTATTCATTTTCCAAGTCAAAACCATATGGTCACTCTCTCCAACTGGTGGGAGAGACGTCAACTCAGTTATTATCAACTCTTCTGATGCTATAACTAAATCCAAAATTTTTGAAGCTCTTGTTCCCTCTGTTACATGTTGCCTAAGACATTTGTCCCTCAAGAATTCTAGAAATTCCATTCCCCTATTATTACATGCATCTTCCTCTCTCCAATTTATACTACTGAAGTTAAAATCTCCCATAACAATCATTCTTCTTGCACTTGCCAAACTTAGCTGTCTAAACATCTCCTGGTCCCCATCCTCTGTGCTCCTGGGTCTGTAGCAACACCCCACCAAATATCCTGTCTTGCCTACCTCTACCTCACACCATACGCTCTCAAAATCATTTGTCTCACTTCCTTCCAAATTCTCCACTCTTAGAGGACATAGGTCATCACTTATCATAAGCAGCACCCCACCACCACGCTTTCCCCTCCTATCCTGGCAAAAAATGCTATACCCAGCGACTTCTATTCCTTTTATTATATCCCCTTCTGTCAACCACGTCTCAGTGATCGCAATAATTTTTGGCCAGGCTGATGCTATCTGCGCCACCAATTCCTCTCTCTTATTCCGGATACTCCTGGCATTAGTGACAAGTGACATTTATTTGTGGCTTCATGGTGGTTTGGGAGCTCTGGCACTGAATTATACCTCTCCTGAGAATGAACATTCCATCCTCTGTGTGAAGTTACTAAGGAAAATAGGTTTGTGTTTTAAAAAAAAAAAATGGCAAGACAAGGAGTTGAAAGTGTTTTGAAACTGAGTGATAGAAGTGTGTGTTGTAAATTGTTGGAAAAGTAACAAAGTACAGTGTAAATGTTATAGACAACAGAGCAAGTTTTGATCTTTTACAATAAAAATTGTACAAGATCAAAACATGAGCTCAAGTGATTGGAAAGCATTTAGCAGCTAGTATAGCTATAGCCACACACATCTATTGTTCCATGATCCTTGCATCTGCCTAGTTCTGTTCATGTCAAAACCACATTATCACTGATCACTCTGCTCAACTGGTTGCATAATGGTAATAACTGTTATTGTTATCAGCGTATGAGACGATATTATTAAATCTAACCTCAAGTTACACGTTGCTTCAGCTACATGTGGCATAAGATAATTGTCTCGAAGAAGCTCAGAGAATTCAATCTCATTACTCACATATGATATTTCCTGCTCTTCCAGTCAATACTTCATCATCATCATCATCAAATTCCTGCCATGTACCCTCAAGGGGTGTACAGGATATGATAGTACTACATGAAAAAAATTACATCATTACTAACTTCCTATCTACAATTTTCCTCCAAATCAGTCTGTTACTTGTCAAGACTAAAACATTATCAGATCTTATATTTCTATCGTCTAAGGCACTTTGTACCGTATCAATCCATCTATATCTTGGTCTTCCTCTGGATCGTTTTGCTGCCAACCTGGCAGAGAACACTTGTTTTGTTAATCTTTCCTCGCTCATTCTGTTTAAGTGACCATACCACCTGAGATCAGCTCTGCTAATGCATTCCTGGATGCTGACAATGTCAAGTTCTTTCCTAATATCCTCGTTTTTCATATAATATTGCCATTGATGCCATCTGTTCATGCCTCTAATCTTTCTCAGGACTCTCATATCTGTGGTCTCTAGTCTTTGGTCAAGTGTTTTACTTCTGACCAGCTCTCAGATCCATAAGTTAAAACTAGTTTGAACACTGTCTTATATACAGCTAATTTAGTGTTCCGACTAATTTCTCTCTTATTCCATATGAATAAATTCATATGGATTTATGCTGATTCTGTTGTCTATTTCTATATTTAATTTACCATCTTCAGTAAAAATCGTACCTAAGTAACTGAAATGTTTTACTTGTTCCACAGGTTCTCCATTCATAACACAGTTGACATTTTCAATGATTTTGCCTATTTTCATTGTTTTTGTCTTTTTATTGCTGATCTTCATACCATATCTATTACAACAGCTATTCAATTTAGTCAGAGAATCTTGCAAACTTGAGCGGATTTATTTAGAAGTATAACATCATCCGCATAAAGCAGAGAGCTGACATTAACATCTCCAATTTTGATATCATGTTTAATAACACTTTCCTTCATAATGTGATCCATAGAGATAATGAATAACAGAGGGGATAATGTATATCCTTGTCTCACACCAGATTTAACATTAAACCATCTTCCTGTACTTCCTTCAATTCTAACTGCTGACTTACAACTCAAATAAAGACTAAGTATTGCTTGATATAATGTCCCATTGACACCATATAACTGTAACGTATTGAATAGCTTCTCTCTTGGCACCTTGTCATATGCCTTTTTCCAGGTCGACAAAAACTTAAATACAGATCTTTGTTATATTCCCATGCTTTCTCAACTATTTGTCGTAAAGTGAAGATCTGATCCTGACAGCCTCTATTTGGCCTAAATCCAGCTTGTTCTTCACCAAGCTTTTCTTCCACAATTCTTCTCAACCGTTTCTCAAGTATACTTGCATAGATCATGTCAGGAACACTCATTAGGGAAATACCTCTGTAATTCTCACATTCAGTTTTATTTCCCTTTTTATATATGGGTACTATGAGAGCTCTACTCCAATCATCAGGAATTCGTTCTTCTGTCCAGGCTTTCTGAACTGTGCAGTGCAGCCACTGTAAGACTCTTATACCACCATACTTCAGCATTTTTGGTCGAATATCATCTACTCCAGTTGCCTTTCCACATTTCAAGCCTTTGATGGCTTTTTCTACTTCAAGTATGGATATATATTCCTGCCTGCATGCCTGATCAGTGTTTTCTGCCACCGTACTGTTATCACTGCTTGTTTCATTTAGTAGTTTTTCAAAGTAATTACTCCATACTTCAAGGATATCTTTTTCTCCAGTTTTCATGTCACCTTTATCATCTCTAACTCCTTTTACAGCACTCGTTCCTCCATTCGTAAGCTTCTTCAACAACCTCCAGAATATTTTCCCACCTTCTTGATATTTATTTTCTATATTCTTGCCAAAGTCCTCCCATGACTTCTGTTTAGATAGTTTTACACAGTATTTAGCATTCTTGCATTTGTCTCTGTATTCTCTAAGAGCACAAGCTGACTTATTTGACAGGAACTTTTGATATGCTTTCTTCTTTTCCTTCACTGCCTCTTTAACTTCCTGGGTCCACCAGGGAGTTCTGATTTTTTTTATCCTTGCAGACAACCTCACCACATGCCTCTCTTGCAGAATCAATCAATGTTTTCTTCAGAGTTTGCCACTGAATCTCCAAGGTTTGATTCCTGTTCTCAAACTCTTTCATTTTTTCTTCAATAATCTTTGTGTATTTTAGTCTACAGTTCACATCTGAGAGCTGCTCAACTTTTATTCGCTTTAAAACTTTCTTACATGTTATTCTTTTCAATATGAAATTCAATTTTATCCTGCTCAAGACTAAATAGTGATCACTTCCAATTTCAATTCCTCTGTACACTCTGGTGTCCTGCACCAGGGAGAAAACATCACTATCAACAATAACATAGTCAATGAGACTTTTCTTATTCCTTGCCTCTTCCCTCCATGTGAATTTGTGCACATTTTTATGTTGGAACATGGTGTTAGTAATAAACAGTCCAAGTCCTGAGCAGAAATCCAACAGATATTTGCCATTATTATTAACTTTGCTCTTTTCTCCAAATTTTCCCAAAATATTTTTGTATGTCTCACAATCATTTCCTACTCTGCTATTTAGATCCCCAACAAGGACCAACTTTTCCTTTTTCATTGTGTCAGTTGTGTTTTCTAAAGCCTCAAAAAATTCCTCCATTTTTACCTTAGTAGAATCTTCTGTGGGACCATGGGCACACATAAGTCTCATTGTCCAGTTCCCCATTCTCATATTTGCCCACATTACTCTACTTGAGAGTGACTGCCATTCAAGAAGATTAGCCTCGTATTTTGTGTTGAATACTATGGCTACTCCTTCTTTTCCTTGATTGTCATTGCCTGAATATAACATTTTGTATTTATTGCTCAGAAAGATCTCACCGGTTTTTGTCTTTTTTGTCTCAGTCACCCCTGTTATGTCGATCTGGTACTTATCTAATTCCTCAGTTAGCTCCATTTCTTTGCAATTCAGGCTTCTTATGTTGATAGTACCGATCTTTAACTCTGGTGATGTTGAGTTGGGGTTTGTTTTCAGATTTGTTTAACTATGGAAGTCAATACTTCCATAGTTAAATTCCCACCTATCACTCAACAGTCTGATATGTCTGAACATATGTTGGAACAGTAGAAGAGAGGGAATGAGAGAGAGTTATGGGAATGGTAGAAGAGGAGAGAATAGGAACAGTAGAAGAGAGGGAATGAGAGAGAGTTATGGGAATGGTAGAAGAGGAGAGAATAGGAACAGTAGAAAAGAGGGAATGAGAGAGAGTTATGGAATGATAGAAGAGGAGGGAATAGGATAAGTGGAAGAGAGGGAATGAGAGAGAGTTATGGAAATGATAGAAGAGGAGAAAATATGAAAAGTGGAATAGAGGGAATGGGAGAGAGAGTTGTGGGAATGATAGAAGAGGAGAGAATGGAAACAGTAGGAGAGAGGGAATGAGAAGAATGCAAGGGAGCACTGGAACCAGGGATGGTAATGTCAAGAAGGCAGGTAAGTAGGGAAACACAAAGAGAAAGTATTAGAGGAGAGTGAGAGATGCATGTGAGCAATTGAGGAACAGGGTGATAAGAGATGTAATGTATGGGGACTCAATGATCCGTAGTGTGCAAGATAGGGTGCGTGAGGAGTGTTTGCCTGGAGGAACAATAGAAAGTCTGGCTATGGCAATTAAGAGGGATAAAAGGGTGGATGAGATGATTGTGATTGTAGGAACGAATGACTTCAGAGGTAATGTAAATCGGGCAGAGAGATATGAGATTCTTGCTTGAGGTTGTACGAAAGATTGTGTATGTGTTGCCTAGGTATGATAGTGAAGAACTGAGCAGAATAGCAGTAATATTGAATAACATTATAGCTAGAATGTGTCAGAAGAGAGGATTGGAATATGTGGAATATGTGGATGCTTGGAGGAGTTTTGAGAACAGAAAGGAATCGTATGCGAGAGACCGCTTGCATTTGAATGAGGAAGGACGTAGGCATCTGGAGAGATTGCTCTTCTGAACGAGTCGGTGTGCAATGCAGGTAAACTAGAATGTCCAGGTTGGATGATAGCAGGTGTGGCCTCTTGTGGGAATGAGTACTTGGGAGAAGGGATACGACATCAGGTAACACTGAGCCCAGTGGAGTCGAGAGGGGATAATTCTACGTATAGAAACAGTGGCATTTTTATGCTTTATACTAATGCTAGGAGTATCTGAATAAATGAGAGGAATTGATGGCGCAGATAGCATCAGCCTGCCTAAAGATTATTGGGATCACTGATATCATTGACAGAAGAGGATTTAATAACAGGAATAGAAGTAGCAGGGTACAGCATTTTTTGGCAGGATAGAAAGGGAAAGCGCAGTGGTGGAGTACTGCTTATGATAAGTGACTTATGTCCTCTAAGAGTGGAGGCTTTGGAAGGCAGTGACACTAATGATTTTGAAAGGATATGGTGTGAGGTAGAGGTGGACAAGACATGATATTTAGTGGGTGTTGCAACAGACCAAGGAGCACAGAGGGTGGAGACCAGGAGATTTCTAGACAGTTGAGTTTTGCAAGTGCAAGAAGAATGATTGTTATGGTAGATTTTAACTACAGCAGTATAAATTGAGGGAGAGGAAGATGCATATAGTAATAAGGGAATGGAATTTCTAGAATTCTTGAGGGACAGATGTCTTGGGTAACATGTAATAGAGAGAACAAGAGGGGTTCAAGGCTTTTGGATTGGGTCATAGCATCAGAAGAGTTGATAATAACTGAGATGACATCTCTCCCACGAATTGGAGATAGAGAGTGAACGTGTGGTTTTGACCTGGAAGATGAATAGACATGCAGGAGTATCAAAGAGACCGGAACGTATGTGGAATTATAAGGCAGGTGATTATAATAGTCTTAGATATCAACTTGGGGAAGTTTCATGGAGGGAGGAATTGGACGGCTAGGATATCATTAGTGCTTGGGAAATTGTGAAGGAATATTTGTTAGCAGCAATAGTAAACTGTATTCTACAAGTGAAGAAGAGGACACAATTTGGTGTAAAATGGATGACAAACAATATTAAACAGGAACAGCATGCGAAAAGAAGCCTTCAAAGAGATATAAGGAAACAGGTGAAGAGAAGATGAATGAAGAGTATAAGACACAGGCCAGAAGAGTGACTAGTATGGTAAGGAAGGCGAAACTGGAATATGAGAAGAGATTGGCTCTAAAATCCAAAGAAAATCCTAGGGAATTTTTAGCTATGTGGCCAGTAGAAGAAGAAATGATTGTGGAAGAATAACATTGTGTGATAAAAATGGGAATAGAGTGACTAATGCAGAGGACATAGTGAAATTGTTCAAGGAACAGTTTATTGAAGTATATTTCATCCTGCAGGAGTAAATTTTAATACTAGAGGGATAGGGCAGATTCGCGGTTTAGAGGTGCAGGAGGAGAGTGTGTTCCAAATACTGAGTACTCTGGATGTCAGGAAAGCTGTGGGACAGGATGGTATTTCACCACGAGTTTTGAGAGAATGTGCTAAAGAACTGACAGCTCCTTTGACCTGGCTTTTCAATGAAAGTCTGTTAAGATCTTGTAGAAATTAGTGAGGAACCGTATGCAGCATCCAACATGGATTAGTTAAGGAGTGCTCTTGTTTTAGTAATATGCTAGCCTTTTATAATAAAGTTACAAGAGCAGTAGATGAGGGAAAGGCATATACTGCCATTTTCTTGGATTTGGCGAAGGTATTTGACAGGTGCCATATGATAAGCTTATATTTAAGTTGCAGCACATGGGTCTGGATGTCAGATTGGTCAACTGGATTCAGGATTGGCTGTCTGATAGCTATCAGAGAGTTGTGTATGGTGGAGCAGTTTCAAGGAGGCAGAGGGTTACATGTGGGGTCCCACAGGGTTCAGTACTAGGACCTATATTGTTTAACCTTTATATCAATGACATAGCCAGTGGATTGCAGGGGGATATTCAGTTGTTTGCGGATGATGCGAAGCTGGGAAGGGTTATTAGTAATAGTGCAGATGTGGTAGCCCTGCTAGAGGATTTGAATAAGATTGACAGATGGGTAAATGAATGGGGGGATTGGTTTAATGCTGCAAAATGTAAGGTCTTGAGGTTTGGGACACATCGATGGGATGCCACATACCCTGTTGGAGGAGCTATACTGGAGGAAGTAGGGGGAGATGAGATCTGGGGTTGATGATTGATAGAAACCTAAATTTCAGGGGACATATTGCAAAGGTGGGGAAGATAACACAGAGGATTGCTGCAATAATGAGAAGGACACTTACCTGCAGAGATAAGAGTTATCATTCCGTTGTATAAGACCACACTTAGACTATTGTTCTCAGATTTGGTCCCCAGGATTTGAAGGGGATAAATTAACTGTGGAAAGGGTACAAAGGCGAATAACAAAGATGGTTTCAGGACTGTACAATGTTAGTTATGAGGATTGGCCGAGGGAATGTGGACTGCAGAGTTTGGTGGATAGAAGAAGGAGAGGTGATATGATTTAGACTTTTAAACTGTTGAGAGTTGGTTACAGGGTTGACACTGTGGAATTCTTTTACTTGGTTGAACAGCGGGAAGGAGTGATGATAAGGGGCCATCCCTGGAAGTTACGAAAGGAAGCTGTGAGCAAGAGGGTGAGGAGTTGGTTTCTTCGTATGGAGAGTGGTTGAACTGTGGAATGCATTGCCTGATAGAGTGGTGAGAGCAAGGATGGTCAATGAGTTTAAGGAGTGGTATGATAGACTGTGTTTCCTAGGAGGGACCTCCCATGATGAGTCTTGATAGACTTTGTATATTTCCTAGCAACGACCTCCCGCGATGAATCTTTTGACTCCATCGAGGCCTGAATAATAATAATAATAATAATAATTTCTGAATCATTTTCCTATGCATTTCAGGGCCTGTAGCAACATCCACTAAATATCTAAAATTTGTGTTGACCTCAGCCTCACACCAGATGTTCTCAAAGTTATCATTATTGCTCTCTTCAAGTTCCAGATTGAGAGGATGTAACTTTCTGAAATCCTCAGTAATACGCCACCACCTCTTTTATCTTTTCTGTTGTTTTGAAAAATGCTTTAATCATCATTTCTATTCCCGTGAGCATGTCATCCCCTGTTAACTGTATCTCACTGACACCATTGATTAGTAACCAGACTAACTGTATCAAGGTCACAAACTCTGCACTCTTATTCCTAATATTTTTTGCATTGGTATATAAGTACAGTAGCTTTTCCCCATTCCTCCTTTCCTTTGAAAATAAGGAATTCCCATCATTCAAGTTCTTTGACCCTGTTGGTCCCATTGAGGCCATTTCTCTTCCTGCCAGTCCTGCATTCCTATTTTGTCTTCCTCTTTTTTGTTCCTTATCTTACACAATTTTAATATCTTATTCTCATGGTCCTACCATTTAGTTTTTGTTTCACTAACATGCACTCCTCCTCTCATCAATTATCTATCTAGCTTCACACTATTACTCTCCCTCAAATGCAGACCATCTGTAACAAAGATCTCCCTCCTACTGTCAGATTTATCCCATACATTCACAAATTGAAGTCCTCTCTTCCTCCACATTCTAGCTATCATGCTGCTTGTGATCATTGTTCTTGTATTCAGCTATCCACTATCATACCTTGGTTGCACATTCACAGTTCTCACTCTTACACTCTTTTGCTTCACTGTCTCTAGCTACACTCACAAATCATGCACTATATCATTCACATTTCCTTGCTAGTCATTTGTTCCAACCAGCACAGTCAGCTCCTCTGCATTTTCTCTCCTCTCCATAGCTTCAGTTATTCTTCCTATTATTACTCCTCTCAGACATACCTTTGACATCTGCTCCATTTTCACATCTTTTTCTATAGTAATCTCATACATCCATACAACTTTCCACTATTTCACTGCAGTTATTAATGTTCTGACTCATCTGTTTGTATGTCTATTATATATACCAGAGTGGTTTATGAACTTTTCAGTTAATATCACAAATTTGGATCAGCACATATTAATAAAAATAAGGTAACTTTAGAGGTTGTGTGAGTGAAAATTAAATTTTTATTTATACATATTATCAGTGTAAACTTATGATGTTGCTTTAACAATGTCTGTAAAATATTTGTTTTACAAGCACTATATACAAATTTACATTAATTCTTTTTCTGAAGAGAAAAAGATCCACCACTTAACATCAGAACATAAACATCAGACAAGATTTCTTCTTTTCAAGTTCACAGGATTTGATAGAAAACACAAATAAAAGTAGTTAACTTCAAACTTATTAAGCAAAGTTTCTTCCATTTTCTTCCATTTAATATATAATTAACTTTTACCTGTTTTCCTTTGAAAACAAACAAACAAAATGTGTGCAATGTTTCTCAAGAAAGAATGTATATCTTCTTTCATGTTGGCTCTACAAAGATAACTTTAAATTTCCTTTTTTTTTTTCCTTGTAGAAACTTCTTCCTTATCCTGAGCAAAAAAAAATTCATTAATTTCGAGTTTAAAACATTTAACTAAAAGTTTGCTGCATAATGTATTGAAAGGAACTGCCTGCTGCTTTGGAGAAACTATATAATTCATCTTTTCACTTTTATTTATGCTCCAAGTTAGGTTCCTTTGAAAGATATTAATCTGTTCATTTTGGGATAACTGTTTCTTTTTCCTCTAATGCTCTTTTCCACCTTTTTAGCTTAAAAATTCCTTTAAACTATATTTCTTCTCCAAATTTCCAACTTTCAGAATGTCTTCTGCTCTAATTAAAGCAACAGCTGTTCTATTCTCTTTCACTATATCAACTTCCTCTATGGAACCAAACTTCTTGCACAAATGCACTACTGTCTGGTGAGGTAAATGACATGACAGCATAAAAAAGTAAAATCATTGCTCATTGTAAACAAGACTGAAGTTCTTTACTAGCATGAAAATGTTATTGGAAGGTTCAAAATTTTCTTCTCCCAAGTTACAAAAATAAAAAAAAGTAAATTCGAGGCAATTTCATTTTACAATTAAATATCCTAGTTAAACTTCTGTAGAAATTTCGGTAATTGTGCAAAGATTTCTGTTATACAAACCATTCATCAAGATATTTCTAATTAGAACAAATAATGTATTATCATTATACATTTAACAAGATGTTGTTAATATATATATATACAGTAAAGCTAAAAGGTATCTTTGTCTTTTTATTTGTTTATTCAAAATGGGCCATCACTGTAAAAAAAAAAAAAAAAAAAAAAAAAAAAAAAAAAAAAAAAGATAATCTGATATCACTAAATAGTAGATGTCCTGCACATCCATAAATTGAAGTCCTATCTTCCTGCATATTCTAGCTACAATACTATTCATGATCATCACGCTACTCCTCAACTTTCCACTATCATACCTCGGTAACACACTCACAGTTCTCCCTCTCTCATTTCACTGTCTCTAGTAGCAATCACACATTACCTCATTCACACTTCCATGCAGGTCATTTGTTCCAATCAGCATAGTCAACTCCTCTGCATTTCCTCTCCTCTCCAGCCATAGTCTCTCTTCCTGTCATTGCCCCTCTCAGACATTCTTTTGTCAAGTACTGCATTTTCTGATCTTTCACCAAAGAGTCATCATATAGCACCACATAACTTTTCATCATGGATGGAGAGGGTGTGCAAAGTGCATTTTGAATGCAGAGATGATGGGAAATAATATACTGGTGATTAAGGTGAAATACTGAGAATGCAATGAGAAGAATGAGTGCTCGTCTGATATATTGAAGAGAAATACTGTAAAAGAGCAGTGAATGAGTAATAAAGTTAAGAAAACACAAGCAAGTGATTTGCTGAAAAAAACAATTGCTAGTGGCAAAAATGACATAAGTGATACAACTAGTGAAAGTCGAGAGTAGTGAATGACATGGTAGAGCGCAGTAGGAGAGAGGAAGATGTGAAGTTAGTTAAATGGCAGAACAACAAATGGAGAATGGTAAAGAAGTGGCAGATGAATTCCACTGCAATCATTCATCTCTGATTCATCTGCCACTTCTTTACCATTCTCCATTTGTTCTTCTACCATTTAACTATCTTCGCATCTTCCTCTCTCCTACTGCGCTCTACCATGTCATTCACTACTCTCGACTTTCACTAGTTGTATCACTTATGTCATTTTTGCCACTAGCAATCGTTTTTTTTCAGCAGATCACTTGCTTGTTTTCTTAACTTTATTACTCATTCACTGCTCTTTTACAGTATTTCTCTTCAATATATCAGACGAGCACTCAGTCTTCTCATTGCATTGTCAGTATTTCACCTTCAATTACCAGTATATTATTTCCCATCATTTCTACATTCAAAATGCACTTCGCACACCCTCTCCATCCATATTAAAAATCCTTAATTTATCAACATAATCTAACAAATACATGTAGCACACCTCACACTTCACGAAACAACTAAAATCAAAATTTAATTCTTGTATAAACAAAGCCACTGCTGCCATCTTGCTCTAAATTTAATGGCTTTATATTAATGAACTCAAAGAAATAAGCCCATACACTATAGATACTGCAAGCACACCACTTTTACAGCAACTTTTACACATAAACACACAAATATTCTCATTTAATTAGTCAAAAAAATTATCTCAGTGTGGAACCTTCTTTCACAAGCTTACCAGCATACTGCCACCTGGTGGACTTTTATACTTACTTTTGTATTCTAAAATCTCTTGTGAGGAACATTTATATGGAATTTTTGACTGAAGGTGAGTTAGCTATATATGTACTAAGCTGGTTAAGCTCACATTCAGTTGAAAATCCATGTTATTCCTGTATAGAGGTGGCAAGATTTTCCTCCATAAATTGTGGATTTCTATCTTAGCAAGCCAGATAAACTGGCTTTGAGAATACAACTATCATAGTTAACAGATAGGGCATATTTGCATCATAAGCAAAATTTCTTTAGTGAATTCTTAAACAGCTCTCAACTACAACCACTTCTCTTTTACTAGTCACCTAATGAAAAACATTTTTTCCCTTTGGTTTCTTCTTATTGTTATAACAATGTCCAATGAGTCAACGGACTCATCTTGAGAGGTTTCACTCAGCAAAAAATATATCTGTCATATTGATCTTTAAAGTCATTTATACTCCTAACATTCATACTCATCACCCCATGTAAAAAATCTACTTCTTGCTCTCCTCCTCACCACTTCTTTACATGACTTTGAATGAGGAAGGACGTAGACATCTGGAGAGATTGTTGTTCTGAACGAGTCAGTGTGTCCCAGGGAGGATGATAGCAGGGGTGGCCTCTTGTGGGAATGGATACTTGGGAGAAGGGAGATGATGTCAGGTAACACTGAGCCCAGTGGAGTCTAGAAGGGATAATGCTGGGCATAGAAACAATGGCATTTATATGCTTTATACTAATGCCAGGAGTATCCGGAATAAGGGAGAGGAATTGGTGGCGCAGATAGCATCAGCCTGGCCAAAAATTATTGGGATCACTGAGACGTGGTTGACAGAAGGGGATATAATAACAGGAATAGAAGTCGTGGGTATAGCATTTTTCATCAGGATAGGAGGAAAAAGCGTGGTGGTGGGGTACTGCTCATGACCTATGTCCTCTAAGAGTGGAGGCTTTGGAAGGAAGTGAGGCAAATGATTTTGAGAGCATATGGTGTGAGGTAGAGGTAGGATATTTAGTGGGGTGTTGCTACAGACCCAGGAGCATGGAGGATGGGGACCAGGAGATGTTTAGACAGCTAAGTTTGGCAAGTGCAAGAAGAATGATTGTTATGGGAGATTTTAACTACAGTAGTATAAATTGGAGAGAGGAAGATGCATGTAGCAATAGTCGAATGGAATTTCTAGAATTCTTGAAGGACAAATGTCTTAGGCAACATGTAACAGAGGGAACAAGAGGTTCAAGAATTTTAGATTTGGTTATAGCATCAGAAGAGTTTATAATAACTGAGATGACATCTCTCCCACCAGTTGGAGAGAGTGACCATATGGTTTTGACTTGGAAAATGAATAGACATGCAGGAGTAACAAAGAGACGGAAACTTATGTGGAATTATAATACAGTTGATTATAATAGTCTTAGACATCAACTTCGGGAAGTTTCATGGAGGGAGGAATTGGAAGGCCGGGATATTGTTAGTGCGTGGGAAATTGTGAAAGAATATTTGTTAGCAGCAATGGTAAGTTGTATACTACGAGCGAAGAAGAGGACACAATTTGGAGTAAAGTGGATGACAAACAATATTAAACAGGAATTGCATGTGAAAAAGAGACTATGGAAGAGATATAAGGAGACAGGTGAAGAGTGGATGCGTGAAGAATATAAGACACAGGCCAGAAGAGTGACTAGTATGGTAAGGAAAGCGAAACTGGAATATGAGAGGAGATTGGCCCTAAGATCCAAAGAAAATCCTAGGGAATGTTTTAGCTATGTGGCCAGTAGGAGGAGAAATGACTGTGGAAGAATGATATTGTGAGATAAAAATGGGAATAGAGTGACTGATGCAGAGGACATAGTGGAATTGTTCAATGACCACTTTATTGGAGTATTTCATCCTGGAGGAGTCAGTTTTAATGCTAGAGGGATAGGGCAGATTCAAGGTTTAGAGGTACAGGAGGAGAGTGTGTTTCAGATACTGAGAACTCTGGATGTCAATAAAGCTTTAGGACTGGATAGTATTTCACCACGAGTTTTGAGAGAATGTGCTAGGGAACTGACAGTGCCTTTAACTTGGCTTTTCAATGAAAGTCTGGCTTCGGCAAAGGTGCCCAGGGAATGGAAGGAAGGTAAGATAGTGCCATTGCATAAGGGTGGTAACAGACTGGAAGTGTCTAATAATAGACCAGTTTGTTTGTCATCAGTAGTTGTTAAGATCTTGGAGAAAGTAGTGAGGGACCGTATGCAGCACTGGGCAGATGAGGGTAATGTTATCTGTGAGAGTCAACATGGATTTGTGAAAGGGCGCTCTTGTTTTAGCAATATGCTAGCCTTTTATAATAAAGTTACAAGAACATTAGATGAGGGAAAGGCATATACTGCAATTTTCTTAGACTTAGCAAAGGCATTTGACAGGGTGCCACATGATAAGCTGATATTTAAGTTGCAGCACATGGGTCTGGATGTCAGATTGGTCAACTGGATTCAGGATTGGCTGTCTGATAGGTATCAGAGAGTTGTGTATGGTGGAGCAGTTTCAAGGAGACAGAAGGTTACAAGTGGGGGTCCCACAGGGCTCAGTACTAGGACCTATATTGTTTAACCTTTATATCAATGACATTGCCAGTGGATTGCAAGGGGATATTCAGTTGTTTGTGGATGATGATGATGCGAAGCTGGGAAGGATTATTAGTAATAGAGCAGATGTGGTAGCCCTGCAAGAGGATTTGAATAAGCTAGATAGATGGGCAAATGAATGGGGGTCTCAGTTTAACGCAGCAAAATGTAAGGTCTCGAGGTTTGGGAAACATCGATGGGATGCTGCATACTCTATGGGAGGAGTTATACTGGAGAAAGTTGGGGAGACAAGAGATCTGGGGTTGATGATTGATAGAAACCTGAAGTTTAGGGGACATATTGCAAAGGTGGTGAAGGTAATACAGAGGATTGCTGCAATTATGAGAAGGACACTGACCTGCAGAGATAAGAGGGTTATCATTCCGTTGTATAAGTCTCTGATCAGACCACACTTGGATTATTGTTCTCAGATTTGGTCCCCAGGATTTGAAGGGGATAAATTAACTGTGGAAAAGATACAAAGACGGATGACAAAGATGGTCTCAGGACTGTACAAGGATAGTTATGAGAATCGGCTGAGGGAATGTGGACTGCAGAGTTTAGCAGATAGAAGAAGGAGAGGTGATATGATTGAGACTTTTAAACTGTTGAGAGGTAGTTACATGGTTGACACTGGGGAGTTCTTTCATTGGTTGAACAGCAGGAAGGAGTGATGACAAGAGGCCATCCCTGGAGGTTATGAAAGGAAACTGTGAGCAAGAGGGTGAGGAGTGGTTTCTTTGCATGGAGGGTGGTTGAGCCGTGGAATTCATTGCCTGATAGAGTGGTGAGGGCGAGAATGGTCAATGAGTTTAAGAAGTGGTATGATAGACCGTGTTTCTTAGGGGGAACCTCCCCTCGATGAGTCTTGACAGACTTTATGTTCTTAGGAAGGACCTCCCACGATGAGTCTTTTGACTCCATGGAGGCCTGAATAATAATAATAATAATAATGACTTCTGGGATAGTCTCTCATTCTCCTCCTTTCACCTTCCACTTCATGTATAATCTATTCTGTATCAATCCAGTAAAATCCCTCACCTAACTTAAACACTGCATCACATGATCTCTTTTCTGCCCATCCACTAAATTCTGAAATTTACATTCTCTCAACCTCCCACCATATTAATATTCCAGAATTCGGATTGTGCCTTAGTTGTTTATCTGTGGACTTCTTTCCAAAGTTTCCATATCACATTGGAAACTGGGTATTCAAATTTGACCACAATACTCTTAGTATTGTGGTCATAATTGTACTCTTGCCAGTGCTTTATATAGCTGCTCAACTATTTCTTCATCTATTACTTATCAGTGTGCTATGATATGCAGTATGTACATTTTGCAACACTAGCAATTGTATCCTCTGAACTTCAGGTCATTGTGTCAGTGTTGACTATCATTCCTCAAGTCCCAAATTTCACGAAACTCTTGAAGAACAGTTCCAATACAGTAGCATGATTACCTCTGCATAATCAGTAGCATGATTACCTCTGCATTCTAGAATGCAACTCTTACTAAATGGATCGCTTTTCCAGACTTGTACTTTATATTGTCATGCTTTTTTTTAAATGTGATTTCATAAACTAACTTATAGTGCATTAGTATCATGGGTATGTTAGGATTTCCTCCCCTCCCCCATTGTTATTAATTTTATATCTTTTTTATATTTTTTATTTTTCATATTCTAGGAACCCTGCTCGAGAGACCAAATGGTACTTGTCTTTAAGATGTTTCAGGCCTCCAGATTGTGTGTGTGTGGGGGGGGGGGGATTTGTCTAACATTGAGCTGGGAAATTCATCTGCCACCTAAAGACAGTCACAAACATCCATACTTGCTCATGGCAGAATTTGAATGTACATCCTGTTAGTTGGAGAGTGGATATACTAAACACATAGCCAAACAGGCTGGCATACTACCAGGCCAGCTTAACATCTTTCTTTTATATTTTTTCCATAATCACTTCTTCTGCAACTGCTGATTATTTAACTTGTTTATTAATTTCACTTCCACTCATTTTAGACAAATTATGGACTCTACAGCCGTGTTAGAAATAATAATTTTAATTTCTCGATGTTTCAACCTTCATATTAAGGTCATCATCTGGAGTATACACACACACACACACACACACACACACACACACATATATATATATATGTGGACAGAGACAGGCTATATTACATTTCACACAGTATGCTAAAGAGACTTTAGATCTCTTTAGCAAACTTAGCATATAACATGGTTGTAGAGTCCATAATTTGTCTAAAATGAATGCTGATCACCATGTAACACTAAAGGAAAGGATTCACTTTCACTCCTTTTATTCTTCTAACTTGAGTTATACTGTTCATCATTGCCATCTCCAAATATTTCTTAAATTTCAAGCACATTTGAGCTCTTTCTACTTGTACTTTATATTATTTCTCTATGCACGTAATATTCTTTCCACATTTTATATTTCGAAAGTTTGTTTTTCACTTGGTCAGACTATAATAAATTTAGTTTAATCCTTTATCCAAGTGTGCGAAAACAAAGTTTGCGCCTGAAAGTATCTTCAGGACTGGGGTAAAGTACTTTACCCCAGTCCTGAAGATACTTTCAGGCGCAAACTTTGTTTTCGCACACTTGGATAAAGGATTAAACTAAATTTATTATAGTCTGACCAAGTGAAAAACAAACTTTCAACATCTTTCTCTAAATCCAGAGTAATTTAATAAAAAGGTGGCACACCGTTTGGCAGTTCCTATAGGAGGAGATGACCTTGCTAATGCTTCTGCCTTGTTATCTCCACTTGGGCCTGGCTCTCACTGAAGAGACCTCAATAAAGGTCGAAACTAGTCTGGGTAGTGGCCCTTCCCTTAATGCATAACATTATACATATCTGCAAGGAGATGTGTTTTGCATTATGGGAGATACTGAGATAGGAGTGTTGGTAGCTTGCTCCACCTTTGCAAGGAGTCGTCCGGTGTTGTACCACCTTACCCCAGTCCTGAAGATACTTTCAGGTGCAAACTTTGTTTGCACACACTTGGATAAAGGATTAAACTAAATTTATTATTTTATATTTCTGCTTCTTACGTAATCTATTTAAATTCTGTTCTTCAGACCACTATCAGTGGAATCTAGTGCTCTGCTGCTATGTTTATCCAATGAGGTCAGGTCCGTGGGCATTTAAAACAGATGGTGTATATGCACCACTCTACTAGTTTCTTCCCCTTTCCTCTGTAGCTCTTTTTTCTGGAAGTAAGATGACCAGAATTAATTAGCTCAGTGGTCTGGCATATCTCCTACTCCATCATCATGCAATGATAATGTCAAAAGCTCACTGTTGCATTGATACTGTCTGGGTCAGCCTTTATTTTTGAATGCAGTTATTGCTTACGTGACAGTGGTCATTCATCTGTAGCTTAGCTCTGTTGAAGGTTTGAAGCTCTGAATATAAATTCATATGAACTAACTGCCCAGTTAGAAATATTAACATAATAATTAGAAATTATTGAAATTTTTTTCACTTGATTACAAAGTAAATTATACTTGCCAAGGAATTATGCTGTTTAATCCTTCACCCAGGTATAAGCAAACAAATTTTGCATGTGAACTATATCTTCATGATGCCTACTTGTATACAAAAGCTGTTGACTTTATATCAGTTGCCTCAGTATCTCATAATACAAAACACACTTCCTTTGGATGTGTATATTGCTGTGCATTATTGGTATCTTTCTGGATCTTTCTCCTGCTGATGAGACCTCAATAAAGGTTGAAACTTGTCTAGGTTAGAAATACATGTCTAAAAAGAAGTGTGCTTTGCAGTATGGAATACTGAGGCAGTTGATTCACAATTCACAGTTGTAAAGATGCTTCACATGGAAACTCTGTTTGCTTACATTTGGATGAAGGATTAAACAAGAATATAATTTCTTGGCAAGTACAATTTAATTAAAAGTTATTTACTTTATATGAACTTCTATCTTATTCTGGTAATTAAATTTGCCTTAGATTATACATATTCCAAATTTATGGAAATGTTTTAAAATCCACCTTGCAGTGTACAATAACATTATGAAACAAGGAATGTTCTGCAAAAAAACAAAATATGTCAACTGTGAGAGAACATCCATCCTATTCAAAGATCGTGCCAGAAATAGAAAGAGGTGAGAAGGAAATCTAGAAAATAAAAAGAGAGCAGTAAATCACATACTAGGAGGCCAATCAAAAGCTTACCACAGTACCAGTCTGCAGAAATACTGCTTATGCTAAGTACATAGTAATTAAGAAAAAACATCTAAAGGTAATAAGACAGATATGACTGTTCCACTGTCTAAATCCTTTAGCTCCACCCTAACCACATTCTTCTGAGCAGTTTTTTTAGCACATCTTAAAGCATGCAAATAAAAGCCTCCAGATGTCCCTGAAAAACACAATGCATATCACTCCTAGAGAGGAATCCGAAGTAATGCATGCACCTCAGTCAGGATCAGTGCATAGTATTTTTCTTGTGTGTGCGATTAATGTTCGGCACCTTTCCAAAAAAGTTTTTTTTTGAATAAAGTGTGAATAAAATGAAGAGGAAATGAAAAACAAATGAAAACTGCTTTACAGTATAATGTTACCTACGGATTAGTCCTGCTTATACAAATTTTTTCAAGTTATATAAATTTTCAAAATAATATAAAATAGTAATATAAAGTTAAGAGATTTATTCAAATATTCTTTACATTAATCTTTCTAAAAGGGACTCGTCTGGCTCTCATTTTAGCGAAATCCTGCCGCAGTATCTATCAATGTTGATAGACTGAGCAATATTATTTTCTATTGAAATTAGTGCCAAACCATTTAGTTTTTCTTGACTGATGCTTGATCGCAGGTAGTTCTTTATTAATTGTAATTTAGAAAATGTTCTCTCTCTCCCCCTTATAAACTGAAACAGGCAAAGTCAATAGTATTCTCAATGCAATCAGTGAATTTGCAAAGAGTTCTTCAAGGTTGTTGTTATAAATCCGATTTGCCAATTATTTTGTGTCGCTGATGCCTCCCTAACAGCCCACTTTATATAACAGGCTCAAATATCGAGAAGAATGAGTTATCAGTAGTAAGCCGACTTTTATGGCCGGACCACATGCATCCGATCCGATTAAAATTAGGATACGGCCCTTACGGAACTCAACAATTAATCATAAGTTGATTTTTGATACATCAAAAAATAAAGAACTATTTTAGGTATATTTTCATAAATTTTAATCAAAAATTACAGTGATATAATCGGGTCCAGGATACAATTTCAGAATTTATTTGCTTGTTTCCGGGAAGATCTGAAGGAGCCCGAACGGAAGACGATGTACATTCATAATTATATGTACCATTCGTTGTTCATTTAAACTCTTATCTTATATTTTTTGACATCTTTTAGGTGCCTTTTCTTTTGTGCCGCCTGTGTATATTGCACACTTCGCACATGCCACCAACCGGGCCTGACCTCAGTATATTTTCTTTATGCGTTTATTTTTAAATCATAAAATCACTTTATTCTAAATTTCAAATTATAGTATGCAGTTTTATCATATATATATATATATAAAATATAAGAGCTACAGCTCTTATATTATATATCTTATATTATATAGGTTACCATATGTATACACAGTCAGTTATGTATAAACTGCCATTGGCCTAATGCATAAACTTGCTGCCAGTGCCACCAAGTTGTTAGTATTTTGTCTTCAAAAATATATAATTGATGATATATTTTTCACATTGTCACTAACTATGAATTTTTTTAGTAAAGAAAAAAAAAAGTTTTCAAAGTTTGTGTGATTATAGTATGGGTTGAAAGATTCTAGACCTGCACACAAATAGTATACTAATATACAATACAATTTATTTATTTATTGTATGGCTTGTACACATGGTTAAAAGACATAAGATAAAATTCACATGAATATAGATAAGATACACATATGATAATATGAATAAAAGAAAGTAAAACATCTACATTCAGGCAAATATAAATATGAAATTTATGACAAGCATCAGACAGAAGATTAATCATATTTTAACATATAGGTTTAATCCAGTTGATCGCCTCTGGGGATAGGTCAAAGATATCCTTACAGTCACCTGGATATGCCGTCAGCTCACATTCCTGTACTATCTGGCAAATGGTTTGGATCTCGGCTCCACAGGGACAGTGAGGATTTGGTATCTTACCCCACTTTGAAAGTGAGTCTCCACATACACCATGGCCTGTACGAATCCTGTTAGCCATCGTCCATATATTCCTGGGCAGGTCAAGTCCAGATGGTTTTTGGAAGATGTTTATGTAATTACGAACTTCACGTGATAATGCTTGGGACCACATCCCACCTACTCACCATACTGTCATTCTGGCTAAGAAGATTACGGGCGGTTTTTATGGCAGGTCTTCTGGATTTTAGTCTATTAGATAAAACATCTGGAATAAATTCATGTATTGGGAGGTTTTGGTTATTTAAAATTCTTTTATATTCACGAAGCAAGGCTTCCTGTCATCACAGTTCCAGAGGAGCAATCTGGCTCAGAGTGGGGAGAAATTGTAAGGGTGTACTCCTAATGCAACCTGTTATTAAACGCAGAGTGGAGTTAAGTTGAGCATCTAGTTTATTGACATGGTAACTATTGAGCCAGACAGGAGCACCATGGCAGGGCACCACAGAGTTGTGGCAATTGAGCCCCATATAGTACCACAGAGTTTCTGAACTATGTTATTTTTGATGCGAACTTTAGCAGTGATATTAATCATATACTGTTTGTATGACAGAGTTCTATCCAGAGTTATTCTCAGATATCTAGGTATTGGATTAAATGAAATTAATGTTCCATCAGCATATATCTCTGGTTTTTGATTTGCAAGTCTATTATTGAGGTGAAAGCAAGAACATTCGGTTTTATCAGAATTTGGTGTTAATCTCCATTTTTTATTGAACTGCCATAAAGCCGACAGATCATTTGTCAATATTTCTTCAGTTCTTTTTATAGACTTGTCGCTGATTGCCAAAGCTAGATCATCTGCATAAGCAAACTTCCTGCTGGCTGTTTCAGGAATATCTGCGATGTAAAGACTAAAAAGCAGTGGTACGAGCACCGAGCCCTGAGGTAATCAATTCTTAAGCACTCTCTGTTTACTGATGCTTCCTCCGGAGACTACCCTGAAGTATTGATCACACAGTAAGTTGTTTAGGAGATGACCCAGTTTTTTACATGGGATGACCTTAAGAAATTTACATATGAGCCCCTCCCTCTAAACTGTATCGTAAGCCGCTGTTAAGTCAATAAAGCAGTCTATGGTAGAGGTTTAATGGAATATTAACAGCACTGAGAAAGGATTAAAACTAATTTTAATACTTCCAATATTTCATCTCCATCACAGAGACATCTTCAGGGATTACAAAAACTTTTTGTAACAACACACGCAAATACAAAACAAAGTGAAACTAAAGTCCTATCTAGTTGGTGCGCCCTCTATGGACATTTGCAGGTGGCCTGGGATGTAAAGAGGGATCTCTGATGATTAAAGTTTCCCAAATTTTGGGAAGTGTAATGCAACTGTATTTGTTTAAATTAGGTTGATTCATGAGTGCAGATTCAAAGAATAGTCTTTCTTTTTTGAATTTACTATGGTAGAGCATGGTAGTTTTTTCCCAGGAGATCCTGTGGGATGTATCCAAAACATGGTCTGCAAGGCCAGATTAACCATAGTCGTGTTTGCAGATGTAAGAACTGTGTTCTTCTAACTGGATGGATGCTGACCTGTCTGTTCGAAGTAGGCAAGTTTACAGGAACAAGGTACTCTATATGTACACCAGGCACTGAAAGAGGAGGGAGCTGGTCTTTAGTGGAGCGGATAAGGGTAGCAAGTTTAAGCCCCACTGTAAACTTGTTACCCTTATATATACACAGTGAACGACCTGACAGGAAATTACAAAGGGGATTAAGGCACTGAGGGCTCCTTGGCAATTTGCTGAGAAGTCCTTAGTTCCAAATGCCTTGATATTTTCAAGTGCTATGGAAAAGTCTGGAGAAATCTGAGCTATTACAATAGATATTAGTGTAATAACTCAAATTTATCTGGACTTTTCCATGGCACATGACCAGAAGAGTATGAGGTAGGCAAGGAGATGTTCTATTTTATCTTTCTCCCTTTACCTTTGCTGTTTGTCAGAATTGATATTTGTGGTCATTTGATTAGATTAGTTGATACTTCACCATAGATCTCATGGAAGTGTTTCCAGTGCTGTTTCATCCACATTTTATACATAAACAGCATTTTCTTTCACTGACCTCATAATGTTTTGCTATGATAGCATTCTACTCATACAACAAACCTTGCACTGTGCAATTTTTTGTAGATGATTGCTTTGCAATCATCTACAAAAAATCTCCTAATTGCTTGCAAAACATTGTTTTTCTGGCAAAAAACACCTAAGTTTTTCTCTCCTTACCTTTGATAATTCTCAACTTAATAGTCTAGATTGGATTTCTCTCATCAGACTGACTGACTCTTACTCTGAGCCTTTCTTGTCACAAAGACATCACTTCTATAGCAGCCTTCACTTCCAAAAAAAATTGACACCATTTTAACTAAAGATGTTAGTTTTCATCTGTCCATCTACTTGCTCTGTATGAATTCTGAATCTGCCTAACATTGGAATACTGTTTTCACACTAGGGTAGTGCATCTAAACCCTCTAAGAATTCTTGTAATCAGACAGGTATGCTTCAGAAGAAGGCTGTTTGGCTGATTGAAGACCATTCTCTCACAGACTCTTCAGTCACTGCCTCATAGATAGTTTCTACATTGTCTTGTCTATTGATATTTCTGTTGACACTATTCAGGAGAACTGGCATCCATCATGCCTCATTTCTTCTAAGCCTACAGCTTGAGCAGAATGATAGGAAATGTGAAGAACAGCTAACCACCATCCTTTTACAATTTGACTGTTGACTCGCCAAACCTGCTACTCCCATTCTCTTCAATTCCATCTACCTTGGGTCTAGAGCAGCCTTCCCCTTCAAGTATTTCCAAGACTTCAACTCTCCAGCTCTTCATAAAGAATATCAGTAGATTACTTTGCTCTTGACTCTTGCCCATGCAGTGTTTATTTGCTATAGGCTTTTATTGTCTTTTATTTTATTTTATAAAACTGCATTGTCTCTGAAATAGTCTGTTTTCATAATTTCACTTATTCTTGCTACTTTCCCATTTATGAATTTAGAAGTTAAGCAAGAAAGAAAAATAAAATAGGAAATAAACTTTATATCAGAAATATGAGGAGATGCATCACAAAAATGGTGATAAGACTGAAGCTACAAATTATATATGTTTTGTGAAGTTAGGATTAAGGTGTTGAAGAGGCTGGTGACAGCTAGGGTAGAGAAGTGGATGTTGATAACTAGCAGCAGTATTTTTTATGTTAGTCAGTGTAGATTTGTTAAAAGAAAGTCATGTTCTCACCAATTTACTTTTTATTATAATATGAGGAATGCATTGGATAAGGGAATTTGCATGCCATGGTATAGTTATATTTTGTAAAGGCTTTTGATAGATAGCCTCATGACATGTTGGTAATAAATTGGAATGGTTTGGATTAGTGAATTTGGTAAGTAATTTGATGTCATACAGGTATCAGCAGATTGAGTATGAATACCCCATATTTGATAAAAAAAAATAGTCACTAGTAGTGTACCTTAAGTGTTTTGGGCTATTGTTGTTTGACTTGTATGCTAATAATATTGGGATGGGATTAAGTGGAGATGTGGAGCTGCTTGCAGAGGATGCAAAAGTGGGGAGAAGAATGAGAAGTTATCTAGATGTTGTGTCCCTGCATGATTTGAATAGATCGTATGAGTGGACAAGTGAGTGGAATCATCAGTTCAGTGTTGCAAAGAGTAACATTCTGAAATTTGGTAGTCAAGGACAGAATGAAAAGTAGATGCTTGGTGGGGAAAGTTAAGAAGGTAGAAGAGATGAGAGATCTTGGAGTGGTGGTGAACGGTATTATAATATGAGGAACTCCTGAAGGTTAGGGGTCACATTGCACTGATTGTGAAGTCATTATGTTGGCTTATGTAATGATGTAGAGTCCCTTGATATGCAGAAATAAGAGGTTATGGTTCCATTGTATACAGCTCTGATCAGGCCTCTTATGGATTATTGTGCACAGATTTGGTCACCTAGTTTTCAAAGGGGAAAGGATATATTAGAAATAGTCTAGAGAAGATGGAGTAATGTGGTTTATGGTCTTTGGAATGTGGGGTATGAAAAAAATTGAGGAGAGTGCCTTCTAGCCTTTTGAATAGGAAGAGGAGAGAAGATATGATATTGAGACATATCAGTTTGTAAGGGGTTGATGTGGAGAAAAGTTTTCATAAAATGGGAAACACCTTGGAAACTGTAGAAGGGTGTAAGCAAGAGATTAAGGAGTAGGTTCTTTGCACAGAGAGATGGCTGGCAAGTGAAATGCATTGCCCAAGTGTGTGGTGAATAGAGACAAGTACGAAGCACAGTTTGATGAGCTTTGTCTGTGATAATGCACATCTCCTGCAGTAAATCTTGTAACTACATGGATTTCTGGTGTTAAGAATAATATGCATAAACATAGTATTTTTTATAATCTATTCTAAGCATAATTTAATCTATGCTCACAAACACACTTATATAGAGAGATTGCATTTTTTTATATTTTTGATATTCCTTATATTATTTTCATTTCTATAAAATGTATCAAACCTATTTCTTGTGAATTTTTTTCAAAAAAATAAACTTTTAATGTCTAATTTATATTTTATTATATATTTACAGATAGTAACTATCACTGCAAGAGACAGTATGACAGTTGAAGAAGTATTATGGGGTGCTTGTAGTAAAAAACAACTTTCACCAAATGATCACTTCTTGAGGACAAAAAAGAGAAAAGATGCTGAAGAATATTATGTCCCACCTCGTATTGAGTTACTAGATAACTTGGTAAGATTCTGATATCTCTTATTATTGATTTCTGATTTCTCCTATTGAAGAGAGTAAGAAGAAGAAGAATGATAGCAGTGAGCTGAAAAACAAAATGCATGATAATGGGATTGTCAAGGTTGTGTTACAAGCGATATTGAGTACAAATGAAGAGGTGTAAAATTAAGAGAATGAACAGATGGTACACTTATATGAGTTTTCTGCAGAACAAAATTTGAGATTAAGTGGTTGGAGAAATGCTTAGTGGATGGTATTGATACAGAAGTAAAAGAAGGGGAGAGAAAGCAGAGTATGAAAGAGCTAAAGCTTGAGAATAAGGATCAGAGTTTGTATGGTGATTCATTGAAAAGAGGAGTGCTTGAGGAGTTTGACAAAATTGCGGCTAAGATTAATGATGATAGAGATGCTTTAAGAATGCAGAGAGTGAAGGTGAAAGAGATACTTAATTAAGCTAATACTGATTTAGCAGATGGCAAGTGTGGTATTCGAGAAGATATGACAGAATTGTTGGTGCATGCAAAAAAGAAGAGTGAGAAAGTAAAAGTTGTGAGTCTGTTGCCTCGATATGATAGAGATGAGCTGAGACAGAGAGCAATGATTGTGAATGAGTCATGTGCACATTGTGCAGGAGGAATGGTTACCTCCATTCCAACACAATGGAAGTGAGGTTGAAGAAGCTCAACCTCAATTTATGGTGGACATCTTGCATTTGAATGGATTTGCAGTTAGACATCTTCAGGAAATATTGTTCAGTGAGAATCAGTGAAACTAAAATGTTTAGGTTGGCTGGATGCAGGTTTGCTGAGATCTGGACAACCTAGAGGTCTGTTTAGGTCTGCTGTAAACAGGAGAGTTAGCACACGATGTTAAATGTAGCATCACAGGTTCTTTACTTTAGTAGGCTAAGCAACACAAGGTATAATGGAGGTCCACCATGACATTCACTGTCCACCACTATGTGTCATGGTGGACAGTTTACTCTCCTCAGATTTCCCCCATCAATACATTAGTACCCCAGGGTTCTATTCCTTTCACCCACTCTCTTCCTTCTCTCTCAGATTTCCAATCCTATCCATAGCTTTGCCAATGACAATACACTCCATTCCTCCTTTTCATTCACGAAAACTCAGTCCTGTCTGATCTCTTGCAAGGAAGAGCTCACTCTCACCCCCCCCCCCCTTACCTAGAGGTCTGTTAAGGTCTGCTGTAAACAGGAGAGTTAGATGTTAAATGTAGCATCACAGGTCCTTCACTTTAGTAGGCTAAGCAACACAAGGTATAATGGAGGTCCACCATGACATTCACTGTCCACCACTATGTGTCATGGTGGACAGTTTACTCTCCTCAGATTTCCCCCATCAATACATTAATACCCCAGGATTCTATTCCTTTCACCCACTCTCTTCCTTCTCTCTCAGATTTCCAATCCTATCCATAGCTTTGCCAATGACAATACACTCCATTCCTCCTTTTCATTCATGAAAACTCGGTCCTGTCTGATCTCTTGCAAGAAAGAGCTCACTCTCCCCCCCCCCCTTACCTTCAGTAATACTGAGATATCCAAACATGATCAGATTTCTCTACTTGTAGTGACCTTCAGCTCTGATCTTTCCTGACATAACCACATTTCAACTAGCTTCTGCAGCCACCAATAAACTTGGTGTACTTTTTTGCACAAGCTACTTCACACCTAACACTATAATGGTTCCATATAGTGCACTAAAATCCTCTCTAAGATTGCTTGATTCTATCCAGGTCAATCTGGCTAATTAATGATTCCTCTCTCATACCCACTTCAGTCCTTCTCTTACAGATGTTCAGTTTTTACCTTCTGCCTCATCTACAGATTCTTTCATGGACAGTGCTCTTCTCACTATTATTCATCTACTCTCCTCCAAAAATCATTAAAACAAGAGCCACTGCTCACCAATACAACTTTAATTTATACATGAATAGAACATCATCATCATCATCAAATTCCTACCATGTACTCTCAAGGAGTGTAGAGGATATGATAGTACTACATGAAAAAATTACATCATTACCAACTTCCTATCTACAATTTTCCTCAAATCAGTCTGTTACTTGTCAAGACTCCAACATTATCAGATCTTATATTTCTATCGTCTTAGGCACTTTGTACCGTATCAATCCACCTATATCTTGGTCTTCCTCTGGGTCGTTTTGTTGCCAACCTGGCAGAGAACACTTGTTTTGCTAATCTTTCTTCGCCCATTCTGTTTAAGTGACCATACCATCTGAGGTTAGCTCTGCTAACGCATTCCTGGATGTTGACAATGTCAAGTTCTTTCCTAATATCCTCATTTTTATTATGATACTGCCATTGATGCCATCTGTTCACGCCATTAATCTTTCTCAGGACTCTCATATCTGCGGTCTCTAGTCTTTGGTCAAGTGTTTTACTTCTGACCCAGCTCTCAGATCCATAAGTTAAAACTGGTTTGAACACTGTCTTGTATACAGCTAATTTAGTGTTCCGACTAATTTCTCTCTTATTCCATATGAATTTATTCAATTGACTTCCCACCATACCAGCTTTACTGATTCTGTTGTCTATTTCTATATTTAATTTACCATCTACAGTAAAAATCGTGCCTAAATAGCTGAAATGTTTTACTTGTTCCACAGGTTCTCCGTTCACAACACAGTTGACATTTTCAATGATTTTGCCTATTTTCATTGTCTTTGTTTTTTTATTGCTGACCTTCATACCATATCTATTACAACAGCTATTCAATTTAGTCAGAGAATCTTGCAGACTTGTAGTGGATTTATTTAGAAGTATAACATCATCTGCATAAAGCAAAGAGCTGACATTAACATCTCCAATTTTGATATCATGTTTAATACCACTTTCCTTCATAATGTAATCCATATAGATAATGAATAACAGAGGGGATAATGTACATCCTTGTCTCACACCAGATTTAACATTAAACCATCTTCCTATACTTCCTTCAATTCTAACTGCTGACTTACAACTCAAATAAAGACTAAGTATTGCTTGATATAATGCCCCATTGACACCATATAACTGTAGCATATTAAATAGCTTCTCTCTTGGCACCTTGTCATATGCCTTTTCCAAATCGACAAAACTTAAATAAAGATCTCTGTTATATTCCCATGCTTTCTCGACTATTTGTCGTAAAGTGAAGATCTGATCCTGACAGCTCTCTATTTGGCCTGAATCCAGCTTGTTCTTCACCAAGCTTTTCTTCCACAATTCTTCTCAACCGTTTCTCAAGTATACTTGCATAGATCTTGCCAGGAACACTCAGTAGGGTAATGCCTCTGTAATTCTCACATTCAGTTTTATTTCCCTTTTTATATATGGGTACTATGAGAGCTATAGTCGGGAATTCGTCCCCCTGTCCAGGCTTTATGAACTATGCAGTACAGCCACTGTAAGACTCTTATACCACCATACTTCAGCATTTCTGGTCGAATATCATCTACTCCTGCTGCCTTTCCACATTTCAAGCCTTTGATGGCTATTTCAAGTATGGATATGTATTGCTGACTGTATGCCTGGTCAGTGTTTTTTACCACTGTGCTGTCATCACTGCTTGTTTCATTTAGCAGTGTTTCAAAGTAATTACTCCATACTTCAAGGATATCTTTTTCTCCCGTTTTCATGTCACCTTTATCATCTCTAACTCCTTTTACAGCACTCGTTCCTCCATTCCTAAGCTTCTTCAACAACCTCCAGAATATTTTGCCGCCATCTTGATATTTATTTTCTATATTCTTGCCAAAGTCCTCCTATGACTGTTGTTTAGCTAGTTTTACACAGTGTGTAGTTTTCTTACATTTGTCTTTGTATTTTCTAAGAGCACAAACTGACTTACTTGATAGGAACTTTTGATGTGCTTTCTTCTTTTCCTTCACTGCCTCTTTAACTTCCTGTGTCCACCATGGAGTTCTGATTGTTTTATCCTTGCAGACAACCTCACCCCATGCCTCTCTGACAGAATCAATCAATGTTTTCTTCAGAGTTTGCCACTGAATCTCTGAGGTTTGATTCCTGTTCTCAAACTCTTTCATTTTTTCTTCAATAATCTTTGTGTATTTTAGTCTACAGTTCACATCTGAGAGCTGCTCAACTTTTATTTGCTTTAAAACTTTCTTACATGCTATTCTTTTCAATATGAAATTCAATTTTATCCTGCTCAAGACTAAATAGTCATCACTTCCAATTTCAAATCCTCTGTACACTCTGGTGTCCTGGACTAGGGAGAAAACATCACAATCAACAATAACATAGTCAATGAGACTTTTCTTATTCCTTGCCTCTTATCTCCATGTGAATTTGTGCACATTTTTATGTTGGAACATGGTGTTAGTAATAACCAGGCCATGTCCTGAGCAGAAATCCAACAGATATTTTCCATTATTATTAGCTTTGCTCTTTTCTCCAAATTTTCCCAAAATATTTTTGTATGTCTCACAATCATTTCCTACTCTGCTATTTAGATCCCCAGCAAGGACCAACTTTTCATTTTTCATTGTGTCAGTTGCTTTTTCTAAAGCCTCAAAAAATTCCTCCATTTTTACCTTAGTAGAATCTTCTGTGGGACCATAGGCACAAATAAGGCTCATTGTCCAGTTCCCCATTCTCATATTTGCCCACATTACTCTACTTGAGAGTGATTGCCATTCAAGAAGATTAGCCTCGTATTTTGTGTTGAATACTATGGCTACTCCTTCTTTTCCTTGATTGTCATTGCCTGAATATAATATTTTGTATTTATTGCTCAGAAAGATCTCACCAGTTTGTTTCAGTTTTTTGTGTCTTTTTTGTTTCAGTCACCCCTATTATGTCAATCTGGTACTTATCTAATTCCTCAGCTAGCTCTATTTCTTTGCCATTCAGGCTTCTTATGTTGATAGTACCGATCTTTAACTCTGGTGATGTTGAGTTGGGGTTTGTTTTCAGATTTGTTCCAGTAGCTGACTTTTCGCTGTTCGCCCTGGTTCCCCTGGCAAAAACAACGGGGGCCTTGTTTAACCAGTCGATGCCCCAGCCGGCATGAAATTTTATCATGTCGTACCATCATTTTTTATTTTGGTTTAACCAATAAGAATACAATTTGGTCAGCTAAATCCCAAATTGCCAGCCCATCCTCGTTCGTTCACTATCCAAGTAGATACCCAATAGGGTGCACCACGAGAAGGTGAGGATTGGACATTAGGTCAGAAGCCCTGGTTGGTTCTCTGCATTCCTTTAAAGGCTACGTGGAGGTCTCATCTCAGTTACTCCAGTTTGTAAAATAAAATGTACTCCAGTTTAACCTTTGCATTCATCACTTGTGTATAAAATAATTTCATTTTCAGTCAATTTATTGATAATTTGAACACACATGCAAATTTTTATTTGCATTTCTTGCCTTCCCCTTTCTCAAAGCAACATTTAGATTTACAAAAAAAAAAATCTTCCTGTGTAGAAAATATAAGTGGTTACAACAGTTCATAATTATATCCATTGCTACTTTATTATTGCCGGAGTTAAGGGCTGGCAAAACTACTGACCATAATTGATGCTTTGGATCTTAACCCAAGTTGGGCCTCCCAAAGGCAGGTTCCAGTGAGAAGTTCCAGACTAAGCTCAGTCCATGAATACCTCAACACAAAAGAAAATGTTGTATATTGCAATGGGCAGAATTGAAAGAAAGTTGCAGCAAACTATAATCTTCAGCTCCCTTAATTCCTGTAGCCACTGGAATTAGATCTTTAAGCTATGTTGAGGTGCACCAACATTCCCGCATTAGCAGAGGTATCTGCAGATATCCTTCTCACCTTTGTTGGATAATCATGCCATTCACACATTCACCTGATCAGCCATCTCTGAATTCGCCAGGAATCAAATTTTGGAAGATCATACTTATTCATGAGTGACTGTAACTATCAGCTTATGGTAATATCTTCACTACACATACAGCTATTTATACCTTTTATGCAAGTACAACCATTTGTTTTATGTGTGTGTGCATGCATGCCTTGTTGTGCCTCATGGTTTATCACTGATATGTGGTAGCCAAGAAAAATGGATGTTTTTGTACAATATTTAAAAATAGTGTTTTATGGATTTTATGGAACATAGAAAATTATTTTTTTCATAGCCTGGCTGCTAAATTGTTTATTTATTTATTTTCTCACAGACAATTGCAGAATTTTTCACCTCTTATTTTATATGTGTGTTTCAGCCTCTAATTTTATAAACTATCTATTCATTAAATAATTCTCTAGATTCAAAAAGGAAATAATCATATTACTGCACCTTATTCAAAATAAAATATTAGCAAAAAAGCCAAATTAATTTTTCATGATTGTTCTTATACCTCTCTGATATACATCTCTTTCAGACTTATGAAGTAATTGAGATTTGTGCCAAGGTCCTCTATCAGGTAGAACTCTCTCGTCATACTCTAGATCAGTTGTTTGGTTTCAGTGTTGAAGCAGAGCTTATAGAAAATGCTGAACATCAAGATGAGCTTTGTGTATATGTGAGCCGTGTAGAAGAAAGCAGTCTAGCCCATCATCAAGGTTGAGTGCTCAGTTTTAAATGTCAAATAATACTTTAAAAGATATTTTCATATTTAAACTAATAGTACTAGGAAGCTATTATTATTACATATGTGAACTCCTTGTGATTTAACAGCTTATTATGTGAGGCCAACTCATCCCTGCCAGTACTATTTATCATTTCTCTCCTTAAATATTTATTCACAGATGTTACACTCACTACTACTCCTACTACCAATTAATCACTTCTCCTTTCACTTGCTAACTAAACTTTATAACTTCCAGATATAAACTTTTGCTCTTTGTCTACCTACCATGTGCAGAATGATTTCACCTGCTTATCTCATATCAAATTATTGTTATTACTTGGGCATCTCCATGATGTTAAAGATTCATTGTGGGAGACCACTCTAACTGTTGTTTACACAATACATATCATACTTCTTCTTGAACTCATTCATAGCCACCTTTGGTTTGGCCACTCTCCAAGTAAAAAATCTAATCCTAGCATCTTTGCTACACACTCTTGTACAGTTTCCAGGGGTGACCTTTTTTCTGCTGAAAAAAAGTGTTGAGTGTCTATCCTTTAAAATTGTATATGCCCCTTTCATGTCCTCTCTCTTTCACAGATGTTCAATCTGTCCTCAGAGGAAGCATTCCATAGAACTGCCACAATTTTGGTCACTTACTTCTTGATCCTCTCCACAAGTTGCTCATTCCCATGAAATTCACACAATCAGATACCAGTACAATAGTCCAGATGTGGCTTTATTAAAGTTTCATAAGAGGAATAATAAGCTCTCTGTCTCTGCTTGTTAGTATGTTTTTTCAACAATCACATAGATGGATGAGCTGTTTTGGCTACCTTTGCAATATATCCACACTTTCTCCATAACTCAGGCCTCATATTCCTGCAGTTCATCCCCATCAATACAGTATATAGCTTGTGATCTCGTCATCCCAAAATGCATCACCTTACAACACTTGGCCTTGTTAATCTGGAGGCATTATCCTTTGAGCATACTGGCAATCTATATAAGACATCCTGCAGGATCTCTACATCATCAGCAAACAATTGAATATTTCACTTTAAACATTTCCCGTATCATTCATATACAAATTAAATAGCAGAGGACAAACTACTTAGCCCTATGGCACACTACTAGTCACCCAGGTTCTACCCTTCCCTCATGCACCACTCATTGTTATCTGTCCATCAACAACTGTTTTATTCAAATCACCAGTTTCATATTCTCATTTGTTCCAATTTATACAACAGAGTTCCATATAGAATCCTGTTGAACACCTTTGCAAAGTCCAGTTATATCACTGAATAGCCATTTTATTTATCCAACTCATTCGACACTTTATTATAAAAAGTAAGCAGATTAGTAAGGCAAGACTCACCCTTCACGAAAACCATGTTATTCCCTGTAAAGTATCATATTCCTCTCCATTAAGTCTTGAATTTAGTCTTTTTACCAACTCCTCCAATACCTTTAACTACCACTCTTAAGATACTGATTGGCGTATCATTTGCAGCTTCTCTTCTTGAGCTTCCTTTATGCAGTAGAACTATTTTGTTCTCTTTCCACTTCTTTGGCATCTTTCCAGAATTGAGGTTCATATTACACAAATTGGTCAGACTAGGTACCATTTTCCTTATACCCTCTCATAATAGAGGGAATGATTGATCATATAATCTCACTGCCGTCTTTACATTAAGGTTCTGGAATATCTGATGTGCCACCAATTCAACCACCTCGTTTCTTCCATCAGTGAAAGGTGCATCTCCCACCAGAATATCTTTGCTCAGATGGTACACACATGCAAAGTGATCACTCAGTAATTCAAATATTTTGTTTGTGTCTATCACTTCCTTGTAACACTCATTTAAGTCATTCTTCCTTTTACCTGCGACATAGCAAAATAACTCTTTGGGATTTCTTTTGGCCTCATCAGCTAGCTTCTCGTAATTAGGTTTGACATTCCTTATACTGGTCACATTTCTTTCCTGAGCCTTATACATCTCAAGGGCTGCTGGTCATCTTTTCTTTATATTCCCTCCCAACTTTTTTGTCAACTCATGCTTAATGATGGTATTCATTCATCAAACTCCTGCCTCATTTATTCTCCTCCCACTGGATATACAGTCTGATAGTGCTTTCTTCAAACATCTTTTGACCATCTCTCATGCACTGCCAACTTCTTTCTCATCCAAATTCTTGCCATAGCATTTTTTTCTGCTATTTTTGCTATCACTTGTACTGCAAGCAACTTCACTCACTTCCCACACTTGATTTGCAATGGTTAACCTTGCCAGGAATAACACTTATATTTTCTTTTCTTTCATCATTCAACTCACTGCTATCATTCCTCTTATTCTCTCCACACTTATGTCACTCACTCTCAATGATTCTCATGCATAGCTCACCAGTTTCACTTTCCTTCCACAAATCTTTTGTAATGAAGTGAATATATTACATAAATGTTGCAGTGAACGAAATCATGCATATTGAAATCACCTGTCATTGTTTTATGCATTGGTTCAATGACATACTTGTAGCAAAAATAATAGCTCTTAAAACCATAGAAACAAGCACAGTTCTTACAAGCAAACAAACACTCATAAATACAATAACTCAGAAAACATAAATCAGTTACGACTAATAAAATTATGTCTCCTCTCATAGCAAAGAGAGAGGGTAAAAGAGAGTGAACGAGTAGTAAGAAAGTTATGAAAAGTCAACTGTATGTGTTACCAAGGTATGAAACTGCATATCTGAGGAGAAGATCAATAATCACAAACAGCATGATGGCTAGACTGTGCAGGCAGAGAGAACTACAGTTCAGGATGAATTTTGTTTCCCTGATTAGCATGTTGCTAGTCGTCGTCATCATCAGTTTCCTAATATGTACCCTCAAGGGGTGTTCAGTTTACTATAACAGCACTACATGATTAAGTTTTATTATTAATCTCCTATCAACAATTTTTCTCCAAATTGCTCTATGACTTGTGAGCACTCCAATATCGTTGTATCTAACATTCTTTGCTTCTAAGGCACTTCTGAGTGAATCAAACCACCTAGATCTTGGTCTTCCTATTTTCCTGCCATCTTGGCATAAAACACCTGTTTTGCTAACCTTTCCTCACCCATTCTATTTAAGTGCCCATACCACCTTAGATTAGCTCTGCTGACACATTCTTGAATACTAATACTGCCAAGTTCCTTTCTAATATCTTCATTTTTAATATGATTCTGCCATTGGTTCACTCTGTTAATTTTTCTCAGGATCTTCATATCTGTGGTCTCTGATCTAGTGCTTTATTTCTAACCCAGCTCTCAGATCCATAATTTAAAACTGGTTGTAATGCTGTCTTGCATACTGATAGTTTGGTGTTTTGGCTAATTTCTCTCTTATTCTTATAACTTTTTTTCAGATAGCTGCTCACCATACCAGCTTTGGTTATTCTTTTATCTATTTCCAGATTTAACTTGCCATCTTCACTACAAACTGTGCCTAAATAGCTGAAATATTTTACTTATTCTATAGGATTTCCATTCAGAATGTAGATGAGGTTTTCTATCTCATTTACATTCTGCTATTCCTACCAGTTTTCATAGTGTGGTTGTTTTATGGCTGATTTTCATGCCAAAATTTTTGCACCTGTTATTCGATTTAGAGAATCCTGGAGACTGCACTGGATGTGTTTAGGAGTACAACATCATCTGCATAAAGCAAAGAGCAAAGTTTGACATCGCCAATTCTAATATCAGGATTAATGCCACTTTTTTTTATAATGTGATCCATATAGGTGATGAATAGAGTGGAGATAATGTGTATCCTTGTCTTACCCCTGATTTCATCAAACCATCTTCTTGTATTTCCTTCAATTCTAACTGCTGACTAACAACTTAAATATAGACTATGTATTGCTCTGTATAATGTTCCATTTACCTATAATTGTAGTGTTTTCTTCATTGTCAATGCCTTTTCTATATCTACAAAACTTAAGTACAGATCCTTGTCATATTCCCACAATTTCTCAACTATTTGTCCTAAAGTGAAAATCTGATCCTAATAACCTCTATTTAGCCTGAACCCAGCTTGTTTTTCTCCAAATTTCTCTTTCACAATCTCTCTCAACATCTTTTCAAGTATGCTTGCTTAAATCTTACCTGGTACACTTAGTAGAGAAATTCCTCTGTAATTCTTACATTCAGTTTTGTTCCCTTTTTATAGATGAGGAACTATAAGAGCTCCTCTAATCATTTGGGATTCAACCTTCTAACCAAGTCCTCTGAATTATGCAGTTTAGCCACTGCAAAACTTTTATACCTTCATATTTGAGCATTTCTGGTTGCATATATCACCTACTTCAATACCTGTTCTGCATTTCAAGTTTTCGATAGTTCTTTGAACCTCAAGTATTGATATGTACTCCTGTTTGCAATTCTCTTGAAAATTTTCTATTATGATTCTGTCACTGCTTATTTTATTTAACAGTCTTTCAAAGTAATTACTCCTGATATCTGATATATCCTTATCTTCTGTTTTTATATCACCTTTATTATCTTTGATTCCTTTTATCGTACTCTTTCCTCCATTTTAAGCTTTTTCATTAGCGTCCAGAACATTTTTCCACCTTCCCAATATTTACCTTCTACTTACCGAACTCTTCCCTTGACTTTTGTTTAGCTACTTTCACACATAGTTTAGCTCTCTCACATTTCTGTCTGTACTCTTTTAGGACATGTGCTGAAACTTTCAGTATGCTTTTTTCTTTTCAGGACTGGTTCTTTAACTTCTTGTGTCCACTGGCATTCTTATCTTTTTATCCTTGCAGACAATTTCATCACATGCATCCCTATCTGAATCAGTCAATGTTTTCTTCAGAGTTTGTCACTGAGACTGCAAGGTTTGGGTCGTCTTCAGACCATTTCATGCTTTCTTGAATTATGTTTGTATAGTTTGAGTTTATAGTTTACCTGCAAAAGCTGCTTGACTTTAATTCTTTTAAAACTTTTTTACATAATGTTCTTTTCAGTGTGATATTCAGTTTTATCCTACTGAGTACTAAGTAATGATCACTTCTGATTTTATATCCTCTGTATACACTTGTATCCTAAATCAGCATGAAGATATCATTATCATCATTAACATAGTCAATGAAAAATTTCTTATTTATTGTGTCTTCTCTGCACATGAACTTGTGCACATATTTATGAGGGGGGGGGCTAAAAGGTTCTGATAAACACCTAGAACAAAAATGATATTAAAGCAACTCTTCTTATATATGCTAAAAGAAAAAGATCAAATTATTATAGTTTGATGAAACATGGGGGCTTAAAGGTTTTAGGAAATGTTCTTTCTTGTGTTTATATCAGTTGTTTTAATATCATTTTTGTTCTAGGTGTTAGGTGTTTTCAGCCTTTTCAACTTTTCAGCCCCCCCCCTCATATGTTGGAACTTCATCATTGGCTTCACAGCCCTATGTGGGCCCTGGCCTTCTTTAGAAACTTCTGACAGCCTTCCTTATTCAATGTCAAACTCCTCCAATTTTTGATTCCTAAAACCTTAATATCTTGCATCACTCCATCTTCCCATCTTAATTTAAATCTTCCAGTTTTTTTTTTCCTTCCAGCTTAACTATTCTATTATTATCCATGTGTATAATGTGTCCAACACAAATTAATCTATTTATTTTTATGTACTTGATGTCTTAATAATGCTCATTAAATAATCTGTATAGTTCATGGCTATATCTTTTCCTCAACACACAATTCTCTTCTACTGCTCCAAAAATATATCTGAGAACTTTTCTTTCAAACAGATGTAGCAATCTTTCATCTACCATTGATAATACCCAGTTTTCAGAGACATAAGTTAACACTGGTCTTATAAGTACTTTGTACATCATTACCTTTGTTTTTCTTGAAATCAGATGTGAGACTATAGCTGTTTCCTAAGTCCACAAAAGCATCTATTTGCAAAAAGAATATGTCTCTGAATCTCAGTACTGATATCATTTTTACAATTAACTTCTGATCCCAAGTATATAAAACTATGTACAATTTCATATTTATAGGAATCAATTTCAATTTGAGAAGGATTAGTATCACAAATCTTTCTAGTTACTGGCATATACTTTGTTTTTTTTTTTGATTAATCTGCAAATTCTTCTTCTTTGCTGTCTTTTCTAAACTGATGAAAGTTTCTTCTAGTGCTTTTTGTGTCCTTCCTATAATATTAATATCATCTGCATATGCTGTAATTTGTACTGAGTTGTAAAAAATAGTTCCCCTTGTATTAATGCCAGAGTCTCTGAAAACCTTTTCAAATGCTTTGTTAAACAGTAAGCAAGCTAAGCCATCCCCTTGTCAAACACCATTTTTTATATATATTGGATCAGGCAACATGTTCTGAATTTATTATTATTATTACATGACACCTCCAGGGAGGGAACCTACTCTATAGCTCTCTGTCTCCACAAACTATAACGAAAATACTAGTGGTGGTGGACAGTAGATGGTGGTGTAGTTATGTAGCTATTTCAACTTATCAACAAAATCTGGTTAATGAAATAATTCCAGACGAATAGAATCTGAGCATCATATGCCCCATCAATAAAAAGGTGATGTAATGATTATGTTCTAACTATAGAGGAATTAATTTATGACAGGGTGCCAAGAGAAAAGCTATTCAAAACGCTACAGTTGTATGGTGTCAATGCGGTATTATATTAAGCAATACTTAGTCTTTATTTGAGTTTTAATTCAGCAGTTAGAATTGAAGGAGGTACAGGAAAATAGTTTTATGTTAAATCTGGTGTCAGACAAGGATGTGCATTATCCCCTCTGTTATTCATTATATATATGGATCACATTATGAAGGAAAGTGGTATTAAACATGATATCAAAATTGGAGATGTTAATGTCAGCTCTTTGCTTTATGCGGATGATGTTATACTTCTAAATAAATCCACTACAAGTCTGCAAGATTCCCAGACTAAATTGAATAACTGTTGTAATAGACATGGTATGAAGATCAGCAATCATCATCATCATCATCAAATTCCTGCCATGTACCCACAAGGGGTGTACAGGATATAATAGTACTACATGAAAAAATTATATCATTACTAACTTCCTATCTACAATTTTCCTCCAAATCAGTCCGTTACTTGTCAAGACTCCAACATTATCAGATCTTATATTTCTATCATCTAAGGCACTTTGTACCGTATCAATTCGCCTATATCTTGGTCTTCCTCTGGGTCGTTTTCCTGCCAACCTGGCAGAGAACACTTGTTTTGCTAATCTTTCCTCGCCCATTCTGTTTAGGTGACCATACCACCTAGAATGCGTTAGCAGAGCTAACGCATTCCTGGATGCAGACAATGTCAAGTTCTTTCCTAATATCCTCATTTTTAATATGATATTGCCATTGATGCCATCTGTTCACGCCTCTAATCTTTCTCAGGACTCTCATATCTGCGGTCTCTAGTCTTTGGTCAAGTGTTTTACTTCTGACCCAGCTCTCAGATCCATAAGTTAAAACTGGTTTGAACACTGTCTTGTATACAGCTTGTGTTCAGACTAATTTCTCTCTTATTCCATATGAATTTATTCAATTGACTTCCCACCGTACCAGCTTTGCTGATTCTGTTGTCTATTTCTATATTTAATTTACCATCTTCAGTAAAAATCGTGCCTAAGTAGCTGAAATGTTTTACTTGTTCCACAGGCTCTCCATTCACAACACAGTTGACATTTTCAGTAATTCTGCCTATTTTCATTGTCTTTGTCTTTTGATCAGAAGATCAGCAATAACAAGACAAAAACTATGAAAATAGGCAGAAGTGAAAATATCAACTGCATTGTGAATGGAGAACCTATCGAACAAGTAAAACATTTCAGCTACTTAGGCATGATTTTTAGTGAAGATGGTAAATTAAATATGGAAATAGACAATATAATCAACAAAGCTGGTACGGTAGGAAGTCAACTGAGTAAATTTATATGGAATAAGAGAGAAATTAGTCAAAATACTAAAGTAGCTGTATACATGACAATGTTCAGACCAATTTTAACTTATGGATCTGAGAGCTGGGTTAGAAATAAAACACTTGACCAAAGAGAGTCCTGAAAAAGATTAGGGAGCTTGAACAGATGGCATCAATGGCAATATCATATTAAAAATGGGGATATTAGGAAAGAACTTGACATTGTCAACATCCAGGAATGCGTTAGCAGAGCTAATCTCAGATAGTATGATCACTTAAACAGAATGGGCGAAGAAAGATTAGCAAAACAAGTATTCTCTGCCAGGTTGGCAGGAAAAAGACCCAGAGGAAGACCAAGATATAGGTGGAATGATACAGTAAAAAGTGCCTTAGAAGAAAGAAATATAAGATCTGATAATGTAGGGGTTTTGACAGGTTACAGATTTATTTGGAGGAAAATTGTAGACAGGAAGTTAGTAATGATGTAAGTTTATCATGTAGTACTATCATCCTGCAGTTTCATTTCCCTTTAATCCCACATGGATTTTGATCCATTGGAAGATTATTTCAGAATCCTTATGTAGTTTGTTTATGTGTTTTGCTATGTCTCTAAGTATTTCTTGATGGCTGGTGTAGCAGTTCTTAATAGCTTGAAGGGCTGCTAAGGAATCTGTGAAAAATATAAACTCCTTCGGGGTTTGTTTGTCCAAATATTGCAGTGCTGTGTTAATGGCTATTAATTCTGTATGGTATGAGTTGCATCCAATACTGTTAGTTGTTTTTAGTTATATATTATGAGAGCCATAGATGAGTATGCCACTCCAAGAATTGCCATTTGGATTTTTGGAGCCATCTGTGTAGATCTTTATTGAGTCGGGTCCATATTCCGTTATTTTTAAAAGGGCTAATGATCTCAAGATTTCACGGTTTTCTAGGCTTTTTTTCTCATGTTTCCCTATTTCAGAGTTGATAACTGTATTTTTTTTGTCTTGATTTGGAGGAAATGCTGGGTAGTCAGCTATTTTATTTGGACATTCCAAGGGAATTTTATTTTCTATGATTTCATTCATTGTTGATTTTTTCTTTAATCTGTTTGTTGGTTTCCAGTTTTTAAAAAAGTTCACTTGTTCTATGATGTGCAAGGTTGGCTCTTTTTTCTACAAATTTGGTAAGATTTTCTTGCCACCTAATTTTTAAAGGGACAAGGTTGGATTCGAATTCTGCTATTTTTCCAGGAGTTGTATTCCTTAGTCCACATATGATTTTAGCTGCATTTTTCTGAATTTTTATAAGCTTGTCTAAACTGGTTTGTGATGTTTGCATCCAGATAGGCAAAGCATATTCCATCATGGGACGGATAATAGAGTTATATACGACTTTTAAGGTTTTAGCATCGGCTCCCCACTCTTTACCTGAGATACTTTTCATGATATTTAGTCTTCTTTTTGCTTTGACTGCAACATTGTTGATATGTTTATTGAAGCTTAGAAATGGATCCAGAGTAATTCCAAGGTATTTGGGATTTTCATTAAATGTAATTAGTTGATTGTTTAGCTTAATCTCTGGTCTCCATTTTCTGAGGTGGTTATTAATAGTAAAAACACAGATTTCTGATTTAGTAGGGTTAATTTTGATTTTTTGGTTTTCACAGTATGTAGCTAATCTTTCAATGGCTTTGTTTAAGTGACCTTCTGCTGTTTCTAGGTTGTTGTGAGCTGAGAATAGTACCAAATCATCAACAAACATAGCTATCTTTGTTTCTTTATTTATATTTTTATCTAAGTCATTTAAGTAGATGGAAAAAAGGAGTCGGCTCAAAATGCTATCTTGAGGGAGTCCCTGTCTTATTTTCACTTTCTTGGAAAAAGTATTATTTATTTCAACTCAAATTGTTCTGTTTCTTAGAAAGTCATAGAGTCAGTTAAGAACTTTCCCTTCTATTCCAATATGACAAAGTTTGGAAAAGAGTTTCTGCCTTCACACCTTGTCAAAGGCATTGCTAAAATCTATAAAAGCTGCAATGGTGGATTTGGTAGTTTGGTCTGGAAGTTATCTTGAATTATCTGGGTTAAGTAGAAAAGTTGATCAGTTGTTGAGTGATTTCTTCTAAAGGCAGCCTGGAAATGTAGTAGTATACTATTTTTGTTTAGACAGTAATTCAAACGTTGGAGTATTCATTTTTTCCATTAATTTGCGTGGAATTGAAGTCAGTGAAATTGGGCTATAACTTCCTGGTTGGTCTTGCGGTTTGTTAGGCTTTAAGATTGGTATGATTGTGGCTGTCTTCCAGTCTTTTGGAACTTTTCCTTGTTTTAGGCTATTGTTGTACAGGCGAAGTAGCAAATCTAGGGCTAGGGAAGGAAGATTTTTGATCATAATTCCTTGTATGTTATCTGGTCCACATGATTTATTTATATCTAGTCTTTCCAAGGCATCTCCCAATTCAGAGATTTTAAATGGATCCCAGAATAGTTTGTTTTGGTATTTTGGGGAGTTTGCAGCATTTTTCTGCTGCAAATTTTGAGCCTGTTTTGATATTGATGGTCTTTCCTAGTATTCATCTCTAGTTTGCTTATATTTTGAAAATGAAAGGCCAAGGTATTTGCGATCTCCCTATCTCCAATTTTGATATTTCCATCTGGATCTTTTAGCATGTTAGTCTCATTTGCCATTGTAGGTCTCTTTGTAAATTAGCAGTCAGTTTCCAAAGTTTGGTATCTGAAGTGTTTGGATTTAAGTTGTGGCAAAATTCTTGCCACCTAGTTCTTTGTAATATATTATATTTTTGTTTAATTTCAGCATTTATCTTTTTGTACTCGATCCTGGTTTCTGGAGAGCTTCCAATTTTTAAGATGTTAAATAATTCATTTCGTTTAGTTATTTTACTAGCAAGTTCCTGGTGAACCTTTGTGTAGTTTGAAATAACTTTTCTCTTGTAGCCCTTTGGGATACTTTTCTTTGCTGCATTTAGGATAGTATTCTTCCAAGTTATATAGTCTTTGTCTAAGTCATCATGGTATGTGTGATCTTTCAGCATTTTACTTACTTCATCCTTGTATTTCTCATAATTTGCCTTCTGGAAGTTCCAATGATATTTTCTTTTTTGGATGGGTCTAGTCATTTTTGGTTCAGATTGATTAATATTGGAGTATGGTAACTTCCTACTGGTTCCAAAACAGACCAAATAGCTTTGTTGTGAAGATCAGGAGACACCGCAGTGATATCTAGGGCATCTTTTGTACCATAAGAATGAATAAGAATAAGTAGATAAGTAGGTTCTCCACTGTTAAGAGTTATTAGTCCTGTTTTATCTAAGAAATTACTCGGGTTTTCTCCTCAGAACCCCCATAAGAGGTGTTTGCTATTCATGTCTCCTAAGATAATGGAGTTTTCTTCAATGAGATGCGATAGGTTGGAAAGATTTGGTCCAGGTTTGTCAGGAGGATGATAACAATTGAATATGTTTAATGGCTTTTTACTTGGTTCCAGTATTTGGATTCCTTGTATTTCAGTTCCTTCTGATTCTGACTATGTCTAACTCAACAACTTTATACGACAAGTTTCGGATTAGTGTCAGAAGCCCTCCTCCATTTTGGTCCATAGGCCTATTTTGTCTTATTATTTCATAGTTTTTAATGTTTAGTCTGTTGGTTTGTTGAAGTTTGGTTTCCTGGATGCAGTAATATCAGCATCAGGTTTGTCAGCTAGTAGTAATAGTTCATTTAGTTTTTCTTTGCTTGCTGGGGGTAACGATACCATTTAAATTACATTGGATGATATTAATATTTCTTGTAATGGGTGGAATGATTTGCTCATTTCTCAACTCTGACATCATTTCCAAATCAAGAGTCACGTCAGCTTCCCCGTACACAGTTGCATAAGTATAATCACTGAAATTTTTTTTTTTTTTCCAATTTTTTCCCGTTATGGAAACAAATTTCAGTGACTGGAAGTATACACTGGTTAAATGTCTTCCTTTTTAAATAGAGTGGGAGATCATTGTTTTGAAAAATGCTTTTCAATTTTCTGAATGCACTCCAGGCAAGTTGAACTCTCTTACTTATTTCCTTTTGGAGTCCATAGTTTAGATCACTGAGATGACCTAAGTATGTATATGAAGAGACTCTTTCCAAGAAATTGTTTTCTATTATTATGTTTTTTGGTGTTACAAAATGATTAAACATAATTTTAATTTTTTTCTCTGTTTATTTTTAGACTGACTTTTATGCTTTCATGTTATAGGTCTTCTATCATTATATTAAGGTCTTCTGGAGTGTTTGCAAAAATTATAATATCATCTGCATATCTTAGGTGTGTTAAGTTTATGTTATGAATTTTTATACCAAGGTTAGTCCAGTTTATATTATTAAATATTTCTTGAAGGACTGCTGTAAAGATTTTGGGTGATAGAGAGTCTCCTTGTTGGACACCTTTTTCAATTAATATTTTATTACTACTTGTGTGAAGCTGGATTGTTGCAGTTGCAGTGTGGTATATTTCCTTGGGGAGGTCCATATATTCTCCAGGAACTCCCTGATTCTGGAGTGCTTTGATTATTGCATCAGTTTTGATGGAATCAAATGCTTTTTCTTAATCAATAAAGGCTAAACAGAGAGGCAATTGATATTCTTTGCTTTTTCTATTTGTTTTACTGCATGAATATGATCAATTGTGCTAAAGCCTTTATGGAATTCTGCTGGTTGATTTGAGTCTAGAAGAGGGGGGTTAAACCTGTTTGTTATTACTTTTGTGAGAATTTTGTGCAGATTAGAGAGAATACTAATTAGTCTATAGTTCTTTACTTTGTCCCTTTTTTCTAAATAACGGTATCAGAGTAGCATTTTTCCAGTTTTCTGGTATCTTCTCCTCTTCTAGGCATAGATTTAGTATATTAAGGTCTATTTAGTATAGTGAATTATGTTGTTTCCCATTTAATTAATTCTATGTGAATTAGGTCTTCACCAGAACATTTTCCATTTTTCATTTGTTTTAATGCTTGTTTTATTTCATCAGAAGTGAATGGGGGGATGAATTCTATATGCGATGGAGAAGAGTTATTTATATTTGATTTATCTATTGAAGGATCACTATATGAGGGTGGTCTGAAAAGTTCTCAGCTTCGACCATAAATGGCAACATTATCAGCAAGATTTTTTTTCTGAGTTGGTACAACTGTCATAAGCATCCATGTGAAATTGCAAGTCATTCTATCAAGTACTTTGTTTTATACAGCTGTCTGAAGCAAAAGTGTTGTCGGTATCCCTTGAAATGGATAAAATTGAATATCGTGCGGTTATAAAATTCTTTGTAAAAGGTTTAACGGTCAAAGAAATTCATTCAAAGGTCATAAACATTTATGGACACTCTTCTTCTTCGTTTTTGACGATTAAGAAATGGCTGCCGAGTTTAAACTTGGCCATACCAGCCTTGAAGATGATCCACATGAAGGACGTTCAAAAAGCGTAACAACACCAGAAATCATTGATCAAGTGCACGATATGGTATTGGATGACCGGCGAGTCAAAGTGCATGAAATTGCTAAGAGTATAGGCATTTCAAAAAGAATGTGTAGGATATGTTTAGCATGAAGAATTGCAAATGAAAAAGCTTTGCGTAAGATGGGTGCTGCGCTTGCTCACAGCAGTTCAGAAATGCACCCGCATGAAAATCTCTGAACAGTGCTTGGAGCGTTTTAACAAGAATAAAACTGATTTTATGTGTCGATTTATTACTGTGGGTGAGACTTGGATTCACCATTACACACTAGAATCCAACAGCGGTCAAAATGGACAGAAAGAAGTTGGTCGTTCAGTGGCAAAGAAGACAAAGTCAGTTCCATCAGCAGGGAAAGGTCATGGCATCAGTGTTTTGGGATGCTAAAGGCATTTTGTTTATTAATTATCTTGAAAAGGGTAAAACAATGACCGGGGAATATTATTCCAATCTTTTAACCAGACTAGACAAAAAAATTCATAAGAAAAGACCTGGTTTGCAGATGAAAAAATCATCTTTCATTAGGACAATATCCACACGGTCAGCCTATTGGCTGTGTGCTTCGCAACCATATGACTGGGGAAGGAGTGTCCCAGGTTCGATTCCCATTGAAGATGTGAGGAATTTGAGGATCTTCCTCACCCATAGCCAAGTTAGCCGGTCTTGGGCAGTAGGGTTTTTCTGGCTGTTTATCTGGCGTTTTTCATCCCGCAAGCAGGCAAACCAGCCCCATGAACACACACATGGATCTACAGCCATAAATACTTAACCCCCATGAGGGGGCTCAACTTGCCCCAATAGGGACGGGGGAGAAAAAGGGAGGAAACTCCATAAGAATAAATAAATAAATTAGGACAATGCACCTCTCCACAAAGGTGTTTCGGCAATGGGAAAATTAAGGGATCTGCACTATGAATTGTTGGAACATCCACCCTATTCCCCAGATTTGGCTCCCTCTGACTTCTGTCTCTTCCCAGAACTAAAAATCTTCCTTGCTGGTCAGCATTTTTCTTCGAATCACGGGGTGATTGCAGCTGTAGAGGGGTATTTTGCAGATCATACTGAGAACCACTACAGGGACAGGATAATGGTGCTGGAGCATCGCTGGAATAAATATATGTCCTAAGGAGATTATGTTGAAAAATAAAAATAATTTTGAAATTATAAATTAGTTTTTTCATTGCTAGGCCGAGAACTTTTCAGACCACCCTTGTAGAGTTCTTTATAAAATTCTTCTAGCCTGCTTAGGATTTGTTCTTGGTTCCTTATTGTAGTTCCATTCTTATCTTTATTGCAGTTATTTGACTTTTGCCAACTGATAAATGTTTTCTTAGTATTTTCATATTTTTATTGTTTTCAATTGTTTCTTTTATTTTTTTAGTGTTATAAAATCTTATTTCATTTCTCATATTTTTCCTTATTGTTTTGCATATTCTGTTTTAGAAGTTAAGTTTTTGTCTTGTTTCATATTATTATTATTATTAACACCCGACCTCCATGGAGTCAGAGACTCATCGTGGGAGGTACTCACTATTGCATACAGTGCCCTTCCAACCACGTCTTAAACTGATTCCATGTGTCCACATCCACAACACACTCAGGCAATGCATTCCACCCACCAACCACCCTCCGTGCAAAGAACCTGCTTCTCACTCCTTTGCTCACACCCTCCTTATACAGTTTCCAGCAATGGCCTCTTGTTCTACTTCCCGCTCCAATTCTATGAAAAATCTCTTCCATGTCTACCTGATTACAACCCCTGACCAGTTTATATGTCTCAATCATATTTTGTCTCTTTTTTAGTTGTAAGATTTCCTCTGAAAGTTTATGATCTTTTTGTTGTTTTTTGCTTTTGAGTTTGTTGGCTGCTGAGATTATTACTTCCGTTAGGTTTTAGCTTATTTTATTTATGTCTTCTTCAAATATGTTTATTAAGTCTAGTTTTTGATTGAGTTTTTCTTCATAATCCTTCTTCTTGTTTTCAATAAGTTTTAAGTCAAAACTTCTTGATTTTTTGTTGTTTAGTCATTTTATTCTTTCCAATTTGGGATTTATTTTAATTTTAGCTCTCACCAGTCGGTGGTCACTTCCTGTCTTTACTTGATTTAGTACTGAGGTATCTTGAACTATTTTTTTATTATTACACAGTATATAATCAATTGCATTTTTTATTTCTTCATTTGGAACTTCTCCGTTTTCATTTTCTTTTGAGTGCTTTCTTTAAAAATGTATTCATAACGTAAAGCTTGTTACTGATAAAGAATTCTGTAAGAGCCATTCCTGATTTGCTGCTTGTACCATATACGTATTGTCCTATTGTGTCTATTTGGTGAATGGGATGACCTACTTTGGTGTTAAAATCGCCCATTACTCTAGTAAAGTTTTGATTGCTATTTCTTTTTTTTGTCTAGAGTGTGCTGCAGTGAGGCATAAAATGCTTCTATCTCTTCATCAGTGTGGGATGAGGTGGGAGCATATATTTGGATGATCCTGATTTTAAGTTTGGAGTTTAAGTATGATTTATATTATTCTTTCATCTGTATAATTAAATTCTTCTATGAGGTATATAATTGTTTTCTTAATTAGAAATCCAATTCCTTACTGTCCTTTAGTTTTTTCATAATAGTATAAGTAGTCTCCTTTTAAGTTTTATTAAATGTTCATCCTGCCTGTAAACTTCACTTAAACCTCTGATGTCCCATTTGATTTGTTTTAGTTCTTGCTGTAAGATAGTAAGGTATTCCTCTTCTTTAAGTGTTTGACAATTAAATGTTCCTATATACAGGATTGTATTGATTACTTTTATATTTATAAATTCTTTGGGCTATTCCAGTATTGATTATTATTTGGAAAAACTTCCCCACTGCATCATGCTCTGGCCTCCATAAATGATTTTGATCAGAGTAGCATATAGAAATTTTGTCACATCCAGTGTTTGCCCATTTTGGCCATGGGCTTTAGTGCCTTTCTTTTTTCTTCTTGGCATTATAGTGGAGGGGTTGTGGCTTAATCTCAGACTGGCCACATAATGTCTTAGGACATGCATTTTATAGCTTTCTGTCAGCTCTTTGCTCAGTATCAACTTTGCCATGGCTCATTACAACGCCATGTTTCCCAGGAGATGCACATGGAGGAATGATACTAAGACTTCCTGGGTATGGCCCTCCGGACTTTACTGAAATATTGGCACCACCATCTATACCGGTTCCATCAGGGTTTTTGACCGTGTTGTAGGTTGCCAGTCCACCACGGAAATCCATCCCAGGCTTAACTGTGCTCAGCATGCATGACTGATGGCTAGTCATCCAAGATCCTGGTAGGAGAACACAGCTAATTCTCCCCCCTGCAGCATACAGTAAAACAAAAATAAGACTTCTGAAACCTACAAAATTATGCAATGAGTTAATTATTGTTAAATACTTTCAAAAAGAACTTGTCTCTGAACACTGAAAATCACTATTGTAGCACCTTCCGTCCTCTTGTGGAAGTAGAAATGCCTACAAAAATGCTATGTATCTGTAACATTGCACTCATTGACAAAACCAGTAAGATAACTTTGATTAGAAAAGAAAGTGATATCCATATAGTTGCATATTATTAAAGTAGATCTTTAAGATCATTCCATTAAAATATATCATAGAATCAACAAAGAAGTGCAACTATGACACTTTCCATTTGTTTTATAGAAAATTTATTACTGGAAAAAAAAAAAAAAAAGAGGGAAAATTAATTTCCACTAATTTTCCTAACCCTAATACAAAGATAATTTATGAATGTCTATGGTTTGGTCTACTCACTTCAGGTTCACCTCATTCCCTGCCAACTGATCCTGTCCTTTAGAGAAAGACTCCTATCTATAAATAATTACTGCTTTGAATTGAGACTTGCCTTTTTCAGTTAGCTTGGTCCACCTTTGCTACGAATTGCCGGTGTTGTACTACCTTACTGGGGTCAGTAGTACCTACCTTACCCTAGTCGGGTAGTACAACACCATATTCAGTCCTGAAGATATTTTCAGGTGCAAACTTTGTTTGCTCACACTTGGATAAAGGATTAAACTAAATTTATTATTGTCTTTCTCACTTCATGTTTTCAAACCTTGTCTCTAGTTCAACCAATCTTCAGATTTGAAGGTTACTTCAGATATCTTTTATTAGCTGTTATCATTCATACAATCAATGCAACCATAGGTCTAATAAGGATAATGGTTGAAAACGTTTTTTTTTTTTCTTCTTTTGTATAAACCAGGGATTTCAGTAATTTCTAATTTATGGCCATTTTATATCAGCTGAATATTCCTTTTTTTTTTGGTCAAGTATAAAGTCATTTATGCAGTTGCAATTTTTGTAGAATGCTGGGAAAAAAAACTGTTTCTGGAATGAAAAACAGTGCTACCTCTGTATAAGACCAGTTAACTCTCTGTCAGTTGAAAAATCCTTATAAAGGTACCTCACATCCTAGATGCAATTCAAACTTAAATCATTCCAGTGAGCAAATGTTCCATGTCCTCATTCAGCACTGTAATCAACACTCACTGCTGAGTGGAATACATATGAAATTAGAATCACTGAGTGTTAATTTTTTAATTAACTTCAGACCTGCAGGAAGCCAAATGGCTATCATGGGAAATCCCATTAAACTGCACTTCAAACGCATTCACCTTTTCCACTCTCAGACAGTGCAGTCCCCTGACTAGCTACTCTCCATTAAAAAATAAATAAAAAAATAAATAAAAAATTTGCATCCTCCTTATACAGTACAGTATCTAAGGATGATCTCTTGTTCTAACCTGATTCTCCCATTCTATGAAAAAATCTCTTTCACAATAATCAGGTAAGAACACCTTACCAACTTCTATGTCTCAGTCATATAGCTCCTTTTCAAATTCATGAGCCTCTGCAAATTGCATACTCTCATTCTCTCCTCATAATTTGCATTCTATAATCCTGATATAATCTTTGTAACGCTTTTTTGCACCCTTTCTACTGCTTCTTTATCCTCTCCAAAACTAGGAGGCAAAATCTACACACAACAATCCAGGCGTAGTCATATTAAGGCCTTATAAGGAGACAAATTGACTTCCTTATCCTTAGATGTCAATGCTTGTTTGAACATCGCAGTTATCCTTTGGGTTGTATTTACAGTTATTGCAGTGTCACCTTTGAACTTCAACTTCCTATTCGGTATAACTCAAAGATCTGTGGCCTCATCAGTTTCTTATAGCATAATCTCACCAGTATAATATGCTATTGGAAATCTCACCATGCCAAAGTGCATAATTTTACACTTATTAACTTTGAATTGATAACCATCATCATTTTCCCATATTTCCAACCTGTTCAAATCATCCTGTAAGTCCTGAATATCCATAGCATCCTTGATTGCCCTGCCTTTTTTTGCATCATCAGAAAACAAGTGAATATCTTTCAGGTCCTTCCTATATCATTAATGTATAGATTGAAAATCAATACCAGCAGTGTACCCCATGGTTCAGTCCAAGGACTGATCCCCGAGGTAAACCACTACAGTCCAATGGTATCACAGTCAGGTAGTGACTAAGGAGGTAATGTTTTAGCACTTTGTTAATACATGACCTTCATTAAACTTGCTGTTCCCTGCAAAATATAGCTATCTGTCAACTATTTCTGTATGAGTGCTCTTACCAATTTCTCTAAATTCTTCACTACCACTGCAGAGATACTGATAGGTTAATAGTTAAATGCATTGTTTTTGCACCATCCTTGTACAATAGAACTATCATACATGCTTTCTATTCCTGTAGTATCTTTCCTGAACTCTGAGCCTCAAGTTATACAAACAAGTCAATGGCCTAGCTAATTTGGCTAAACTTTCCTTTAGCATACTTGGTGATATCCCATCTTTTCTTATTACTGAATTGTTATCCAGGTTCTTTTCTTTTAGTGTTACAGTGATCAGCATTCATTTTAGACAAATTATGGACTCGACAACCGTGTTAGAAATAATAATTTTAATTTCTCGACATTTCGACCTTCATATTAAGGTCATCATCTGGAGTATGTACACACACACACACACATATATATATACAGAGACAAGCTATATTACATTTCGCACAGTATGATAAAGAGACAATGATTTCATCAACAGTTATTCTACTGGCCTGACCTCTAGTGAAAAATTAGATTAAATTAAAATAAATGAAATAAAATAAAATAACTACATCAAAACTATATTCTATTTAAAACAGTATTATTATTATTATTATTATTACCCAAGACCTCATGGAGTCAAAGGCTCATCTGGGAGGTCCTTTTATCACACACACACACACACACACACACACACACACACACACACACACACACACACACACACACACAGCTCATCATACCATGCTTTGAACACATTCAGACTCCCTGCAGACACCACACTCTCAGGCAAGGCATTCCAATCATTTACAACTCTGCACGAAAAAAAACCTGCCTCTCACTCCCCTACTCACACCTTCTTTATACAGTTTCCAGGGATGACCTCTGGTTCTCCCCCGATCTCCCACTATTTTCTGTAGAACTTCTCCAGCACAGCAAAAATGATGTCCTAATTTAACATGAGAATTGTTATATGAGATTTAAGGTCTTGGATTACCTATAGTCCTACTTATAATTAACTCTTAGGGAGAAAGGTTATGTGGTAGAATATGTGCCTTCCATATTCTTGGGATTTTTAGACCATCATTATTGTTAAGATTAGGGTGGTTGATAAGAATTTCACAGGCCTTCTTAAATTTACATTCATACCACATTTTGGTGGGATGGAGTCTTATTGTTATTAAGCTGTTTAACTGCTCTTTCCACCTCTTACCTTTGGGATGAGGGTGATGAATTGAGGAGATTCCAAATTGAAATATTCCTGGTGAGAGGGCTCCTCCAAATTTTCTTTATCCACTCTGTTGGTTTACAGTTCTTCACAGTATTCTTTCCATTTGTTTTTGATTTCCAATTCTTCTGTTAATAGTGCGCCATTCCTGTCTTTGATTGATGGCATTCAATTTGGGCCTTAAACTTGTGCTTTAGGTGATGAACTAAATGAAACATCCTTTTAAAATTGTTCCGCCTCATCTGGAATTCTATCTCTTCACATTTATTAGTATAAAACTTTTCTTTGTCCTGTCTTATCCTAATAATATTAATAGTAATAATAACAGTGAGTATGAAGAGAGAACAGGAATGCAACACAAACAGGGAAGGGAAGAGGGGGTATTGGGTGGACAGAGAGACATGGCATAAGGTGAGTGGATGTTGGAATTAGTAGTGAATATGTGTATGAAGATGATTAGCATAGAAATAGATCAGGATGTGAGTGGGGTAGTTGAGACTAAGTGGATATATGGGGTAAACAGTGATAAAAGTGATTGTGCAAGTGTGCAGGTGTGGTGGGGAAATCTCAACCAATAAGTGGCATGGGTAGGGCTGGTTATAGACCTAAAAGTGAGTTTATTTATAAATGCCAGGAGTATCAGAAATAAGGAAGATGAAATTGTTTTACTGAGCAAGTTTATTCACCCAAAATTGTTGGAATAAGTGAAGCATGGTTAAATGAAGATCATATGCTGATGATAATACAAATGGAAGGTTACATTGTTTTTTCATGAGGATAGAAAGGACAAGAAGGGGGGGGGGGTGTAGGGAAATTATGTCCATCCACATCAGGTAGATGTAAAAGAGGGAAATAGTGGCAATGGTTTTGAGGCTGTGTAGTGGAGGTTGATAGGAAGAGATATTTAGTTGAATGTTGCCAAGGAATGTGGAGGGAGGTGATAAAGAAATGTATAATCAATTTGGGTTAGTGAACAAGAGATGGGTGATTTTAATTATGGCAGTATAGATTGGAATGAAGAAATAGCATTTGGGAATTAGCAAAATGAATCCCTTGAGTTCTTGAAAGAACTATCTTAAGCACTATGTAAAGGAAGGCACATGTTGATCGAAAGTTTTAGATCTAATAATTTCATTGAAGAATGTAATTGTGTTGGGGTTTTCACTTTTCTCCAGTTGGTGAGCGCGATCACCTGACCACAACCCATGTCTGGGTTGTGGCTAGCTATATATGAAGGATTCTATAAAGAAATGGTATGTGCATGGAGGTATGAGGCTGGTGATTATGACAAGCTAAGGAGATAACTTGGAGCTATAGCATGAAGTGAGGAGTTGAACAGAAAGGAAATAAATACTGCTTGGGAACTGACAAGAAATATTTAACAGCATCAGTGTGTGAATATTATTGTTATTATTATTAACATTTGACCTCCCACAATGAGTCTCTGACTCATTGTGGGAGGTTCACACTATTGCACACAATGCTCATCCAACCATGCTTTAAGCTGATTCAATGTGTCTACACCCACAACACATTTAGGAAATGCATTCCACTCACCAACCACTCTCCATGCAAAGAACCTACTCCTCTACTCAATCCCTCTTTATACAGTTTCCAGTGATGGCCTCTTGTTCTATCCCCTCTCCCATTCTATGAAAAATCTCTTCCATGTCGACCTGATAACAACCTCTGACTTGCTTATATGTCTCAATAATATACTCCCCCTCTCTTCCCCCTATTCACGTGGCTATGTAACTTACATTCTCTCATCTGTCCTTGTACTCCACATTCCAAAGACCACTGACAACCTTTGTGAACCTTCTCTGGACCCTTCCCAACATATTCTCATCACCATGAAAACCCAGCAACCAAATCTGTGCACAATAATCCATATGAGGCCTGATCAAGGCCTCATATGGATTATTGTGCACAGTGATATACAATGGATTCATAACCACTCTATTTCTGCATGTAAGGGTCCTCCGCATCATTGCCATTATCCGATGTGACATATTCACAACTTGTGCAATGTGGCCCCTGAATTTCAGATCCTTGTCCACCATCACTCCTATATCTCTCATCTCCTCTACTTCTGTTAAAGCTTCCCCACCAAGTGTATCTTTACATCCCATCATTGCTTACCAAATCTCAAAACCTTACACTTATTATTATTATTATTATTATTAAACAAGACCTCATGGAGTCAAAGACTCATCTAGGAGGTCCTTTTATTTCACACACATCTCATCATACCGGGTCTTAAACACATTCAAACTCCTTGCAGACACCACACTCTCAGGCAAGGCATTCCAATCATTCACAACTCTGCACGAAAAAAACCTGCCTCTCACTCCCCTACTCACACCCTCTTTATACAGTTTCCAGGGATGACCTCTGGTTCTCCCCTGATCTCCCACTATTCGCTGTAGAACTTCTCCACCATTGATCCTATAGCAACCCCTTACCAACTTGTAGGTCTCTATCATATCTCCCCTCTTCCTTCTCTCCACTAGTCTCTGCAAATTACATCTTTTCAATCTTTCCTCATACTCGACATTCCAGAGGTCAGAAACTACCTTAGTCAGTCGCCGTTGGACCCTTTCCAACATCTCCTCATCCTTCTGAAAACCAGGTGACCAAATCTGGGCACAATAGTCCATGTGTGGCCTAATCAAAGCCTTATACAATGGAACAAGAATCTCCCTACTTCTACACGTCAGTGTCCTCCTCATCATTCCCAGAAGTCTTTGTGTTGTCTTCACAATTTTGGCGATGTGACCCCTAAATTTTAGATCCTTATCCACTATCACTCCCAGATCTCTTATTTCCTCTACTTCCAACAATATATTCTTACCAAGCATAAATTCTGCATCCCATCTTTGTTTTCCAAATTTTAAAACCTTACATTTTGCAACATTGAACTCACACCCCCATTTGCTTGCCCAATCACTCAATTTATTCAAGTCTTCTTGCAAGGCCACAACATCTTCACTACTCTTTATGGTTCTTCCCAACTTTGCATCATCTGCAAACAACTGAATATCTCCATCCAAATCTTCGCCAATATCATTAATATACAAGTTAAATAGTAATGGCCCTAAAACAGATCCCTGAGGCACTCCACTAGTGACTTTCCTTTTCCTGGATATTGCACCCCCATACACAACTTGTTGATACCTATCAGATAGCCAGTCTCCAATCCAATGCACTAATCTAATATCCAACCCCATCTGCTCTAGTTTGACTGTCAACTTATCATGAGGCACTCTATCAAAAGCTTTTGCGAAATCCAAGTATATTACTGTGTATCCTTCTCCTCTGTCCAAGGAAGCAGTCACTTTATTGTAATAAGTAAGTAGATTACTAAAACACGACCTCCCTTTAGCAAATCCATGCTGTCCATCAAAGATTATACCATTGTTGTCAACCCAACTCTGGATTCTAGCTCTCACAAGCTTCTCCAACAACTTAACCACAACACCCGACACACAGATAGGCCTATAGTTTGATGCTTGAGTTCGATCACCTCCTTTATGAAGTGGCACAATCTTGCCCTCCTTCCACTCTTTAGGGACTTGACCAAGTGCAAGACTCGTATTAAAAAAATATGTCAAGGCAGGTGTCAACTCTCTGGCACATTCCTTCAGAATACGCGGTGATATATTATCAAGTCCCACAGCCTTATTTACATCTAGTTTACTCAACTCCCCAAACACCTCTTGCTCACTTACAGTCAGTCTCTCCTCCCCATCATCAACTGCTCTTAATCTCTCCATGAAGTCACATTCACAAGATTGAAAGATCTTTATGAACTGCTCATTAAGTATCTCCACCACACATTCTGCAACAGCTGTCTTTATACCATTTCCTCCAATCAATGTCATCCTTCCATAATCATTCTTTCTTTTGCTGGCTACATATCGAAAGAACTCCCTAGGATTCTTTTTAGCTTCATTAGCTAACTGCTGTTCATACCTCTCTTTAGCTACTCTCACCAACCAAGTCACTCTCCTTGCCTGGTCTTTGTAGAACTCATGAAATTGGTTACTTCCACTTCTCTTATGCTGCCTCCACAATGCCCTTTTTCTCTGTATTGCATGCTTAATCTCTTTATTCATCCATCTCACACCTAACTTATTTAACCTTCTCACCCGTGGTATACATTTAGACATTGCATCCACTAAATATTTTTTGAAAATCCCCCAAGCTGCATTGATCTCTTTTCCAGCTAACTCCTCATTCCATGCTACACCTGCAAGCTGTCTCCTGAGCTCTTCATAATCACCCCCCTTGTAGTTCCACATATACCCTTTTTTCACAGGGGTCCTTGCACTGCTGGCAACCACCCAAGTAATCACCTCATGGTCACTTTCACCAATTGGTGGATGATTTGATACCTCATTGATAATTACATCCTCCGATGAGATGACCAAATCCAAGACCCTTAATCCTCTTGTGCCCTCTGTTACATACTGTCTGAGGTAGTTATCCCTCAAAAACTCAAGAAACTCATTTTCTTTACTTCCAGTTGCTATCTCTTCATTCCAATCGATATTGCCATAATTAAAATCACCCATAATGATCACCCTTTTCTTATTTGCTTGGCTTATTTGACTATACATTTCACTATCACCACCATCCACATTACCAGGTCTATAACAACATCCCACCAAGTATTTGATTCTATTCACCTCTATCTCACACCATACTGCCTCAAAACCACTGGCCCCATTTCCCCCTTGCATCTCTACCTTGTATGGACACTTTGCAACATTGAACTGATAGTTCTGCTTACCTGCCCATTTATGCAATCTATTCAAGTCCTCTTGTAAAGCCATAACATCTGCTTTACTCTGCATTGCTCTCCCCAGATTTGCATCATCTGCAAACAGCAGCATAACCCATCCTAATATCATTAACCTATAAATTGAACAATGGCCCCAAAACTGACCCTTGTGGCTCACCACTAGTGACCTTTCTATTTCGGGATACCACACCACCATATACAGCTTTCTGATACCTATATTTCTGATACTCTGTCCAAAGTATTTGTCACCTTGTTATACACCCTCTGTCCAAAAAGAAACCAAACTTTTGATAGAAAATAAAACACAGACCAATTATAATTATTCAAATCATTTATTTCAATCAATAGACTCTCCCTCAGCTTCGATACAGTGTTTGGCATGGTTCAATTATTTCGTTAAATGAGTTGAGTTTTTTATATTGGTTTTTGGGATACTGTTTGGGATACGTCAAATACCTTCTGCTCATTCAGAATTAAGACATCCTTTCCTATGTTCTTTACACTTAATTTCCTCATGATTCCACCCTTATCAGTATGAAACACCCTTATAAATCACTGTATACCTAATAATGTCTTCTGCAGCAGTTACCATTCTATCACTTTCATCTGTTAACTTCATCTTACTATGATCATTCTTCCTTCTACTTGCCACATATCTAAAAATATCTCTAAGGTTTTTCTTTGCCTGATTTGCCAATTTCTGCTCATACTCCACTTTTGTTTTCCTTACTAAGTCAATCTCCTCGCTTGCTCTTTATACTCTTCATGTGACTGATTATTACCATTATTCATCTTGATTCATCTTTGGCTGGCGTTTACCAAATACCTTGCGATGTCTCTTATTTTGGACAAACTGGCCGTTCTTTGGAAAAAAGAATAAAAGGACATTAATATTATATTGATTATAACAAACCTCTGAAGTCTGGTCTTGCGCAGCACAGTATTGACTCTACTCATAGTGTCCAGTGGGATAAAGCATTTCTCCTCCATAGAGGCAGATTCAAATATGAACGCTTATTCAAAGAAAGTTGTGAAACTATCTTACACCGACTGAATTTAAATAGAAATGACTATATGTCTCTCTCAAAGATCTGGGAGACTTTTATCTTATGTAAAAAAACATTTATCTTAATAGATTAAATTTGTTTATCTTAATAGATTAAATTTGTTATTTCTATTATTTCCTAGCACGCAGTAACAATTGTATTTTAATAGGTGATCCACTGAACGTTTGCCTGTATTCCATTCCTATTATTGTTACAGACACTGAATATGTACTATTATTTTTAGTACGAAATATCTGTCTTTTTACTAATTAAAGATTTCACTGTGGTTTTTACGTGTTACTTTATTATTTAATTATTCATCTTGTACTTCCTCCAAAGTACTTTCTTTTTCCAGATTTCATACTTAAGCTCCACATTCATCCATTTCACACCTATCTTATTCAGCCTTTTGACCTTCTAAATGCTGTATGTATTTCTTCTTCAGTTCCCATGCAGCATTTATTTCCTTACTGCTCAACTCCTCATTCCATGTTATAGCTCCAAGCTGTCTCCTAAGCTTGTCATAATCATCAGCCTTATAATTCCACATATATCCTTTCCTCACAAAAGTCTGCATATGACTCACCACAACACAGGTGATTACTTCATGATCACTTTCACCAACTGGAGTAAAGTGTGAAATCACTCTCACAATTACATCCTCTGATGAAATGATCAGATCTAAAACTCTTGATGCTCGCATGCCCTTCTTAACATGCTGACTGAGATGGTTATTTCTCAAGAACCCAAATAATTCATTTTCCTTATTCCCAAATGCTATCTCTTCATTCCAATCTATACCGTCATAATTAAAATCGCCCATAATAATTATCCTTTCTTTGTTCACTAATCCAAGTTGTTTATACATTTCTTCATCACCACCTTTCACATTCCCAGGCCTATACAACATCTAATTAAATATGTCTTCCTCTCAACCTCCACGTTACATCACACTGCCTCATAACCATTGCCACTATTTTCTCCTTTCATGTCTACCTTATGTGGACTTAATTCCCCTGCTATCATCATCAGCACTCCCCCTGCCTTCCTGCCCTTTCTTTCCTCACGAAAAATACTGTACCCTTCCATTTCTATTCCCATTATGATATCATATTCATTCAGCCATGTTTCACTTATTCCAATGTTTGGGGGCGAATAAACTCAATCACTGAAACCATTTCATCCCCTTTATTTCTGATATTTTTGGCATTTGTAAACAAACACAGCAGTTTATTTTTAGGTCTATAGTCAGTCCTATCAAAGCCATGTCTTGGTTGCGATTTCCCCACCACACCTGCCCAATCACCTTTATCACCACTTACCACATATATCTGTTCAGTCTCAACTTCCCCACCCACATTGTAATATTCTGAAGTTCAAAAGGCTGAATAATGTGTGAGTAAAGTGGATGAATGAGGGGATTAAGCATAAAATCTGGAAGAAGAAGGCACTTTGTAAGCGGCTCAAGATGAATAATGATAATAATCACTTGCACAATGAGTTCAAAGAGCATAACAGAAGTAACTCAGTTGGTAAGAAATGAGCAAATGTTACCAAGAAAAATCCTCTGCAGTTTTTTCAATATGGCAAGTAGAATGGATGAATGTGGGAGATTGGTAACTTCTGCTGGGGACTCAGTAGAGATACTCAGTGAGCATTAAGTATATGTTGTAATATACTTATATTTTGCAAAGACTTTTGATAGTCTGCCATACCACATAAGGACATACCACACCACATGAACAAGTATATATTGTAATATACTTATATTTTGCAAAGACTTTTGATAGTCTGCAATACCACATAAGGACATACCAAACCACATGAACTGAAACAGATAGGATTGACTGATAGATTAGTAAGTTAGATAGGCAACTGGCTCTCATGCAGGTTTCAGCGAGGAAACTATATCCCATATAGTTTCCTCTTCCAGGATACTATATGGGATATAGTATCCTGGAAGAGGAAAGCCACTTGTGATGTGCCACATGCATTGGTTTTAGGATCATTGTTAGTTAATAATGATCATTGTTAGTTAACTTTGGCCAGGCTAATATGCAAATAGCATCAGCCAGGCCAAAAATTATTGCATTCACTGAGCCATGGTTGACAGAAGGGGATATAACAACAGGAATAGAAGTCGCTGGGTATAGCATTTTTCGTCAAGATAGGAGGGGAAAGCGTGGTGGTGGGGTACTGCTTATGATAAGTGACGACTTATGTCCTCTAAGAGTGGAGGCTTTGGAAGGAAGTGAGACAAATGATTTTGAGAGCGTATGGTGTGAGGTAGAGGTAGGCAAGACAAGATATTTAGTTGGGTGTTGCTGCAGACCCAGGAGCACAGAGGATGGGGACCAGGAAATGTTTAGACAGCTAAGTTTGGCAAGTGTAAGAAAAATGATTGTTATGGGAGATTTTAACTACAGTAGTATAAATTGGAGAGAGGAAGATGCATGTAGCAATAAGGGAATGGAATTTCTAGAATTCTTGAGGGACAAATGTCTTAGGCAACATGTAATAGAGGGAACAAGAGGTTCAAGAGTTTTGGATTTGGTTATAGCATCAGAAGAGTTGATAATAACTGAGTTGACATCTCTCCCACCAGTTGGAAAGAGTGACCATATGGTTTTGACTTGGAAAACGAATAGACATGCAGGAGTATCAAAGAGACGGGAACTTATGCAGAATTATGATGCAGGTGATTATAATAGTCTTAGATGTCAGCTTCGGGAAGTTTCATGGAGGGAGGAATTGGAAGGCTGGGATATCATTAGTGCATGGGAAATTGTAAAAGAATATTTGTTAGCAGCAATGGTAAGTTGTATACCACAAGTGAAGAAGAGGACACAATTTGAAGTAAAGTGGATGACAAACAATATTAAACAGGAATTGCATGCGAAAAAGAGGCTATGGAAGAGATATGAGGAGACAGGTGAAGAGAAGATGCATGAAGAATATAAGACACAGGCCAGAAGAGTGACTAGTGTGGTAAGGAAAGCAAAACTGGAATATGAGAGGAGATTGGCCCTAAGATCCAAAGAAAATCCTAGAGAATTTTTTAGCTATGCAGCCAGTACGAGGAGAAATGACTGTGGAAGAATGATATTGTGGGATAAAAATGGGAATAGAGTGACTGATGCAGAGGACATAGTGGAATTGTTCAATGAACACTTTACTGGAGTATTTCATCCTAGAGGAGTCAGTTTTAATGCTAGAGGGATAGGGCTGGTTCGAGGTTTAGAAGTACAGGAGGAGAGTGTGTTTCAGATACTGAGTACTCTGGATGTCGGTAAAGCTGTGGGACTGGATGGTATTTCACCCCGAGTTTTGAGAGAATGTGCTAGGGAACTGACAGTGCCTTTAACCTGGCTTTTCAATGAAAGTCTGGCTTTGGCAAAGGTGCCCAGGGAATGGAAGTAAGGTAAGATAGTGCCATTGCATAAGGGTGGTAACAGACTGGAAGTGTCTAATTATAGGCTAGTCTGTGTGTCATTAGTAGTTAAGATCTTAGGAGAAAGTAGTGAGGGACCGTATACAGCATTCAGCAGATGAGGGTAATGTTATCTATGAGAGTCAACATGGATTTGTGAAAGGGCGCTCTTGTTTTAGCAATATGCTAGCCTTTTATAATAAATTTACAAGAACATTAGATGAGGGAAAGCCATATACGGCAATTTTCTTAGACTTAGCGAAGGCATTTGACAGGGTGCCACATGATAAGCTGATATATAAGTTGCAGCACATGGGTCTGGATGTCAGATTGGTCAACTGGATTCAGGATTGGATGTCTCATAGGTATCAGTTGTGTATGGTGGAGTTGTGTATGGTGGAGCAGTTTCAAGGAGGCAGAGGGTTACAAGTGGGGTCCCACAGGGCTCAGTACTAGGACCTATATTGTTTAACCTTTATATCAATGACATTGCCAGTGGATTACAAGGGGATATTCAGTTGTTTGTGGATGATGCGAAGCTGGGAAGGATTATTAGTAACAGTGCAGATGTGGTAGCCCTGCAAAAGGATTTAAATAAACTAGATAGATGGGCAAATGAATGGGTGTGTCGGTTTAATGCAGCAAAATGCAAGGTCTTATGGTTTGGGAAACATCGATGGGATGCTGTCTGCTGTATCGAAGGAGTTATATTGGAGGAAGTAGGGGAGATCAGAGATCTGGGGTTGATGACTGATAGAAACCTGAAGTTTAGGGGACATATTGCAAAGGTGGTAAAGGTAACACAGAGGATTGCTGCAATAATGAGAAGGACACTGACCTGCAGAGATAAGAGGGTTATCATTCCATTGTATAAGTCTCTGATCAGACCACACTTGGACTATTGTTCACCGATTTGGTCCCCAGGATTTAAAGGGGATAAATTAACTGTGGAAAGGATACAAAGACAGATGACAAAGACAGATGTACAAGGATAGTTATGAAGATCGGCTGAGGGAATGTGGACTGCAGAGTTTGGTGGATAGAAGAAGGAGAGGTGATATAATTGAGACTTTTAAACTGTTGAGAGGTTGTTACAGGGTTGACACTGGGGAATTCTTTCGCTTGGTCGAACAGCAGGAAGGGGTAATGACAAGAGGCCATCCCTGGAAGTTACGAAAGGAAACTGTGAGCAAGAGGGTAAGGAGTGGTTTCTTTGCATGGAGGGTGGTTGAACCGTGGAATGCATTGCCTGATGGAATGGTGGGAGCGAGAATGGTCAATAAGTTTAAAGAGTGGTATGATAGACTTTGTGTTTCTCAGGGGGCACCTCCCTCGATGAATTTTGACAGACTTTATGTTCTTAGGAAGGACCTCCCACGATGAGTCTTTTGACTGCATGGAGGCCTGAATAATAATAATAATAATAATGATAATGATAATAATATTCATATTCGGCAGGATAGGAGGGGAAAGCGTGTTTGTGGGGTACTGCTTATGATAAGTGACGACTTATGTCCTCTAAGAGTGGAGGCTTTGGAAGGCAGTGAGACAAATGATTTTGAGAGCATATGATGTGAGGTAGAGGTGGGCAAGACAGGATATTTAGTGGGGTGTTGCTACAGACCCAGGAGCACAGAGGATGGGGACCAGGAGATGTTTAGATAGTTAAGTTTGGCAAGTGCAAGAAGAATGATCGTTAATGGAGATTTTAACTACAGTAGTATAAATTGGAGAGAGGAAGATGCATGTAGCAATAGGGGAATGGAATTTCTAGAATTCTTAGGGACAAATGTCTTAGGCAACATGTAACAGAGAGAACAAGAGATTTAAGAGTTTTGGATTTGGTTATAGCATCAGAAGAGTTGATAATAACTGAGATGACATCTCTCCCACCAGTTGGAGAGAGTGACCATATAGTTTTGACTTGGAAAATGAATAGACATGCAGGAGTATCAAAGAGACGTGAACTTATGTGGAATTATAATGCAGGTGATTATAATAGTCTTAGACGTCAAATTTGGGAAGTTTCATGAAGGGAGGAATTGGAAGGCTGGAATATCATTAGTGCATGGGAAATTGTGAACGAATATTTCTTAGCAGCAATGGTAAGTTGTATACCACGAGTGAGGAAGATGATACAATTTGGAGTAAAGTGGATGACAAACAATATTAAACAGGAATTGCATGCGAAAAAGAGGCTATGGAAGAGATATAAGGAGACAGGTGAAGAGAAGATGCATGAAGAATATTAGACACAGATCAAAAGAGTGACTAGTGTGGTAAGGAAAACGAAAGTGGAATATGAGAGGAGATTGGTCCTAAGATCCAAAGACAATCCTAGGGAATTTCTTTGTTATGTGGCCAGTAGGATATTGTGATAAAAATTGTGCGATAAAAATAGGAATAGAGTGACTGATTCAGAGGACATAGTGGAATTGTTCAATGAACACTTTATTAGAGTATTTCATCCTAGAGGAGTCAGTTTTAATGCTAGAGGGATCGGGCAGGTGCGAGGTTTAGCGATACAGGAGGAGAGTGTGTTTCAGATTCTGAGTACTCTGGATGTCAGTAAAGCTTTGGGACTGGATGGTATTTCACCCCGAGTTTTGAGAGAATGTGCTAGGGAACTGACAGTGCCTTTAACCTGGCTTTTCAATGAAAGTCTGGCTTTGGCAAAGGTGCCCAGGGAATGGAAGTAAGGTAAGATAGTGCCATTGCATAAGGGTGGTAACAGACTGGAAGTGTCTAATTATAGGCTAGTCTGTGTGTCATTAGTAGTTAAGATCTTAGGAAAAAGTAGTGAGGGACCGTATACAGCATTCAGCAGATGAGGGTAATGTTATCTATGAGAGTCAACATGGATTTGTGAAAGGGCGCTCTTGTTTTAGCAATATGCTAGCCTTTTATAATAAATTTACAAGAACATTAGATGAGGGAAAGCCATATACTGCAATTTTCTTAGACTTGGCGAAGGCATTTGACAGGGTGCCACATGATAAGCTGAAATTTAAGTTGCAACACATGGGTCTGGATGTCAGATTGGTCAACTGGTTTCAGGATTGGCTGTCTGATAGCTATCAGAGAGTTGTGTATGGTGGAGCAGTTTCAAGAAGGAAGAGGGTTACAAGTGGTGTCCCACAGGGCTCAGTACTAGGACCTATATTGCCAGTGGATTGCTGGGGGATATTCAGTTGTTTGCGGATGATGCGAAGCTGCCAAGGATTATTAGTAATAGTGCAGATATGGTAGTCCTACAAGAGGATTTGAATAAGCTAGATAGATGGGCAAATGAATGGGGGTCTCAGTTTAATGCAGCAAAATGTAAGGTCTTCAGGTTTGGGAAACATCGATGGGATGCTGCATACTCTATGGGAGGAGTTATACTGGAGGAAGTGGTGGAGACAAGAGATCTGGGGTTGATGATTGATAGAAACCTGAAATTTAGGGGTCATATTGCAAAGGTGGTGAAGTTAACACAGAGGATTGCTGCAATTATGAAATGGACACTGTCCTGCAGAGATAAGAGGGTTATCATTCCATTGTATAAGTCTCTGATCAGACAGCACTTAGACTATTGTTTTCAAATTTGGTTCCCACGATTTGAAGGTGATAAATTAACTGTAGAAAGGGTACAGAGATGGATGACAAAGATGGTTTCGGGACTGTACAATTTTGGTTATGAGGATTGGCTGAGGGAATGTGGACTGCAGAGTTTGGTGGATAGCAGGAGAGGTGATATGATTGAGACTCTTAAACTGTTGAGAGGTGGTTACAGGGTTGACACTGGGGAGTTCTTTCGCTTGGTTGAACAGCGGGAGGGAGTGATGACAAGAGGCCATCCCTGGAAGTTACGAAAAGAAACTGTGAGCAAGAGAGCGAGGAGTGGTTTCTTTGCATGAAGGGTGGTTGAACCGAGGAATGCATTGCCTGATGGAGTGGTGAGAGCGAGATTGGTCAGTGAGTTTAAGGAGTGGTATGATAGACTTTGTGTTTCTTGGGGGGGGGGGGACCTCCCCTCGATGAGTCTTGACAGGCTTTATGTTCTTAGGAAGGACCTCGCACGATTAGTCGTTTGACTCCATGGAGGCCTGAATAATAATAATAATAATTATATGTATATGAATGATATTGGGATGATTTTAATGATAACATATAACTGTTTGCAGATGATGCCAAACTGAGTAAAGTAATGAGGAATCAAGCAGATGTTGTAGCCTTACAGGACTACTTTAATAGATTGTATGAGTTGGCAGCAGTATGGAACTGTGGTTAATGTTGCAAAATGTAAGGTTCTGACATTTGGTAGACAACGATGGAATGCAAAGTATATACCTGGTAGGGAAATTTTGGAGGAAGTCAAAACAAGAGACCTGGAATGGTAGTGGACAAGGTAGGAAGTCGTTACTTTGGATAATTGCAATAATGTATAGGACATAACATGCAGAAACAACAGAGTTCTGGTTCCATTGTAGAATGCTTCGATCAAACCTCATATAGATTATTTTGCACAGATTTGGACTCTGGTTCACATGGTGATGATATACTAGAAAGGGTCCAGAGAAAACTAAGATGTCTAACTGGTCTCTGGGATGCAGAATATGAAGACAGATCGAGGGAATGCAGTTTGCAAACCCTATGAATAGAATGAACAGAGGGGATGTGATTGAGACATTTAACACGTTTGCTGCCATGCTCCTCTGGCATAGTTTGTTACCTCACAGCAAGCACTTTCACTTCTACAAGGTCAGTACAAGTTATCTCGTAGCTGGCTTAACAGACAGAATTTTGTTTCGTACGCCAACTACGAGTAATCTCATATCACCCTCACCTATGTCTTACATTCGCTGATGACTGTGTAACTTGAGTTCAGAGTCAGTGACATTCAGCATTCAGTGCTGTAAGGTTTATTGTGTCTAGTCTTACAATTATTTAAAATTATCTAAATAAAAACCTGCAATTATGCCATGGCCAGTAAAAGAAAGCTTACTGATGAAGAATTAGAAGCTTACGCTAATATGAGCGATGATAAATGGAATGAATTATTTGGTTCCGATTCCGAAGATGATTAATCCTACAGACGACTCTAGTTATGACTCAGATGATGATATATCATATACAGGGTGTTCGGGATAAATTTGACAGTTTCGTAAGGAAAAAGAAAATCTTCTTTGTATCTATTAAATTTAATGAATTGACAAAAAAACATTACAGGCAGAGTTAATTACAATACTATCAACAAGATTTACTCAAAATAACCACCATTAGCATCGATCACAGCTTCAATTCTGCTTCGGAACCTCGAACAAGCTGATGCTACAGTCTCCCTGGGAAGGGCCGCAAAAACTGTTTTAATTTTATCCATTAACTGGGCTTTTGTATTACTGGAAGTGCGATTGGTGTCTTTTTCAACTGCGCCCCATACAAAATAATCCATGGGGTTAACGTCTGGGGAGTTTGGAGGCCAAACATTTGGACTGGTGAAGTCGTAGAAATTTTCAGACAACCATTTTTGACTTTTCCCAGAGGTGTGGCAAGGGGCCGAATCCTGCTGCCATACATACAGCCTACCATTGGCTACCCTTGTTATCCAGGGCTTGACTACAGTTAGCAACTCCACGAACAAAGCCCGAATTCCAATGCCAGGGTTCTTCAACACCTGTTCCTGCAGATTTGCGAGGAATTCTGCTGTACGAACGCAATCAGATCGTCTGCTAGGGATCTTTCTTCTTGCTACATCCTCGTAGTCACCATTGCAAGTCTCTAGTTCATTCCTGATTGTTTTTACTGTATTCAGGGAGCATTGGGCAGCAGTCGTAATATCCTTATTTTGATGGCGGGCACGAATCATCATGATACAAGTTATTCTCTTCCATGATTCAGGTGGGTTCCAGCTATCCATCCTTTCTGACATCTTGTATATGAATGAAGAAGGGTCCAAACTTTTAAATGAAGAGAAGTGTGTGTTAATACATGTAACTTACGGAAAAATATAATTAATTATAAATATGTCAAATTCATCCCGAACACCCTGTATAAATATATGTATATGTTGAAAAAACTTCAAAAAATTGTTTTATTTTTGCATTAATAAATACACAGTTTACTCAGCAATACCTCTTATAATATACTATACTTTTGCTGAAATTATTTTCCTTTTACCAAGCCCCCAGAAGTGCTCTCCACTTTATTCACAAGCCAAGGGTCCAAATTAACGTGCTTATACTACAGGTTAACTCGTGCTTGGCATAGGAGGTCAGTAATCGACATATGAGTATATTCGTAGTTGGCTTGTGAGGCTCCTATACCAACTACGAGTATCAAGGGAGAACCAGAGGTCATTCCTGGAAACTGTATAAAGAGGGTGTGAGTAGGGGAGTGAGAGGCAGGTTTTTTTTCATGCAGAGTTGTGAATGATTGGAATGCCTTGCCTGAGAATGTGGTGTCTGTAAGGAGTTTGAGTGTGTTTAAGACACGGTATGATGAGATACCATGTCTTAAACACACTCATGAGATGTGTGTGTGATGAAAGGACCTCCCAGATGAATCTTTGACTCCATGAGGTCTTGGGGTAATAATAATAATAATAATACTTGTAGTTGGCAGCAAACATGTTAAATTGGTAAAGGGTTGTTACTGGGTTAATGTGTAAAAAATTTTTCATAGACTGGGGGGAGGGGTAAAGCAAGGGAAATTCCTGAAAGCTATATAAGGAGGTTGTGAGCAGGGCCATAAGAATCAGGTTCTTTGTGTGGAGAGTGGTTTGTGAGTGCCTAACTTTGTGGTGAATGCAGATACGTTAAATGGGTTTTAAGCATGGTTTGATTGTCTTTGTCTGCGACAATATGTGTGTGTCCCATGATGAGTCTTTTGACTCCACAGTGTTAATAATAATAATACAGATATTTGCATTTAGATTATAGGTTATTGAGCTAGATAGGAAACTTGCTGTATGATTAGTATCGACAAGTTCCATTTTTTGATAAGCACTATCCCAGAAGTAAAAATTTACTTGTGAATGCTACAGGGGTCTCTTTTAGTACTATTATTCTTTATTTCGCATACTAACAATATCGAAGACTCTTTCAGTGGGATATGAAGTTAGCATGTGATGCAAAGTTGGGAAAATTAATGTGGAGTATAACAGATTGTTAAATCTGAAACAGGCGACCTCATTCTACATGACGTCACCATTCCAGAATCTAACAGTAAACATAAATTAAATAAGCATACTTATCTTTTAGCACAGTGTGACTATTTTTTTTTAGTAAATAACATCTTGTAAATTAAACTTTGAACTGTTTGAATTGAATTTAATGTATCTGTGTATCAAATATAACTGTAAATCAACAAAAAGGGGCAATAGTAAGAGAAATTATTAGTGATATTCTACAAGTAAAAGAATGCAAATTATTCAGCAAAATAGAGCAAAGGTCGCCCTAATGCTGCAAGAGCAGCGTAAGTGCCTGCAGGTGTCATATCTGAGAAAATATCGTGATGCATACATTCTTGGAAATAGAAAGTCCCGTATGATGATCGATGAGGTCACCCAGTCGGGGACAAATAGGCAGGACGATAGGAAAAATCAAACTTGAAAAGGTGGCACTCTTGGGGAACGTATAAAACCCGCAACACGGAATTGAATTCCCCCCGTTTTGTTTGTTCCTTTATTCTCACCATGTGCTACAAGTGTTCATCGTGGTTCAGTTCTTATTTTTAAGAGCTGACCTTCAAGAAGTTCCAGCATGGCACCGCTACAGAGCAAGGCAGGATCGAATGTAGGCCGTCAATGAGAAGAAGCGTTGACGTAAATTCGTAGCAAAGAAAGCGCCCGACTGAGGAAGGACACGTGAATCCCACGTGGCGGTAAAATCAAGATAGCCAGAATCCTAAGAAAGAAGGAAGGATGGAGAGAAACCAAAACAGAGTAGATGAGATTCTGTTCTAGCCCCTTTTTGAGAAATTGACTAACAGTGCGAAAAGAGTGTATTTAAAATTAGTGATAGAAAGAAGTATGAAGAATTGAAATTTATGTGACTGACTCTATGCCTTTTGAACTGAATTTTAAGAACTTTTAGTTAGTTAAATATTTTGTCGTGATCCACTCGAGGAAAAATTTCAATGTGCTAAATGCCTAGTTGGACTAATGAGTTGTAGATAAAAATGTCAAGTATAGTTGAAATATTTAAATTGTAAACATTTAGAAATCAATGCTTAATTATTTTAAGGAATGAAAGAGTGAGAGGAAAGTAGGAGTTTAACTTAGTATTAATAGTTTTGTTCTGTTATTACATTGCATAATGAATTTATTAAAATTACTTGATACCTTTCATGTCTGTATTTCTGATCATGCTGACTGACCCTGACCCTTCATAAAATATGAACCTATGATTATATATGTGTGCGGGGACATCCCAATTAAGAGTAAAGGGGCACAACTGCAATAAACTAGAAAACCTAAGGCTTCTGAATTCTAGCAAAAGATATTAGTAGCACCTGATATCCTATGACTATTCTTAGGCTGAGTTTAACTCTACCCTTAAGACCCAGGCTGGTGCAGTAAATAAATTTGCCTGAGTGAATAGGATAGCTCATATTAATCAGGGAACAGGTATTTCTGGGGTCCCAAAGAAATTAAATCCCGTAAGGAGTAATACGAAGTGATAAAGAATAGTAAGATAGAACAAAGGCGCAGACCTGACGATAAGCATAAAATAAGAGAAATATAAAGACATAACAATAGCAGCAGCCGGTCGGATATAATTGAAAAGATTTGATAACATAAATAATAACAGCCGAAATAACAAGAGTTTAACAAGATGTTTTGGCTCTATAGTAATATTTGAATAGACTGTCTACGTGGGCTCTGAGTGAGACTTATGCCATTGAGATGTTGTAAGGTATAAGATTTGGAATTAGAAGGCAAGGATATAGGGTGCTGTTGTGTGTGTGTTATGGATGTGGGGGGAGGAGTAAATATATGCAGTGAGGTTTATTTAAGTGAGTGAAGAAGTAAGGTACCACAGGATAATGAAAGACAATCACCCAAAATTTAGGGAACCAGTTTAGGTAGGAAATTGTGCTTTTAGGATGATTAAGATTTAAAGTTGGTGAAGGATTTGTGTCATATTAATACAGAAAAGTGCAGTGTGGAATAAGCACCACATCCCTGGAAACTATAGAAGAGTATGAGTAAGAAATATAGAATGAGCAGATACATTGTTGAAAGTGTAATGAGCACAGAAACAGTGAATGAGTTTAATAACTGTTTTGTGAGTATTCTCTTTGATAGTGAGTACATTTCATGATGAGTCTTTTAGATCTGTGAAAGTCTAGATAATAATAATTCTTGGAACTTTTCAAGGGGGGCTACAGTTATAAAGATGTAATTTTCCCATTATATAAAATGATACACCTCATGTAAAATGCATTCCTATTATTTATATATTTACTATGCACTTTGGAACTTTGTACATTTATTTTCCAACAATCCATGGGGCCAGTTATTTATTTTTTTTTTTTTTATGTATGTAAGCAGATCTGGCAGGTACACACAATAATAAAAGTGCACAAAACATTTGTCCAGAATTCATAGGTCGTTAAGATAAATACTATTATTATTGTGTTAGTAGTAGTACTAGTGTTATTTTATTATAATATGGTTATATGGGTATCTCCATAGAGTTAGAAGACTCATCACAAGAGACCCATTATAGCCACTATCCAGACATTATACAGCTTATTTTAACTCATTCACTTTCAGGGTACTCACAACTAGTTCTGGCACTCCATTCCACTTGTTCACTACTCTGTAAGCAGCCCACTCCACACACCCTTATTAACCACACTTACATAACTTTGTGACTCCTAATTCTCTTTCTATTCATCACATATTGAAACATTTGCACATACCTTCAACCTATCCTCATTGTGAGCATTTCATAAACCTGTCATCAGCTTGGTCACTCACCTTTGGATCCTCTTCACTACCTCCTGATCACTAAGAAACTTAAGTGACCATATCTGTACACAGTAGTCAATATGGACTGCGTCACAGCCCTATAAAGAGGAATAATAACTTCCCTATATTTACTTGTCAGTGTTTTTCAACATTCAAGTAATCCTTTGAGCTATTTTGCCAACTTTTGCAGTATGATCTGCCCCCCTTCCAAGTTAATAACAGTGTCATTTTCCTGCAATTCAGTATATATATATAGTATGTAATCTTTTCAAATTGCATGCCTAATCTTACATAATGAAACATTAAATTGAAAAACATTATCCTTCCAGAATGCCAATTTATTGAAATCATCTGCAGGATATTTACATTACCTTTACCAGCTATTATCTTTCATAGTTTTCCGTCATCAGCAAACAACTGAATATGCCCCATTAAATTATTCCATATATCATTAATGAACAAATTAAAGAGTAGTGACCCTAGTTCAGAACCCCAAGGCACTAGTCACTCTCATTCTCCTAGATTCCACTCCACCATATACTACCTTTCTGGTGTCTATCACCCCCACCCCTCCAATCCATGCTATTAGCTTCAGATTCATTCCTATTTGCTTCAACTTTTGTAATAGTTTTTCCAGTGGTATTCGGTCAAATGCCTTTGCAAAGTTCAGTGGTGTTATGGTATAGCCATTTCTAAGGCAGGACCTACCTTGTATAAAGCAATTCTGGTAGATAGGCTTATATGTTGGTTACTCATAGCTATTATTTTTCAAAAAAATAACAACATATACCAAAACATTAATACTTTCCAAATAATGCATATATCATGCACATTGCCTTGATTCTGAAACATTTTAAAATTCCAGAACAGGAATGAGATAATAGAATAAACAAATTGGGAAATGGGAACTATGTTTTGTTTTGTTTTGTTTTTTAAGAGGAAAAGAGATAATGTGAAGCATACACATTTGTGAAAGTTGATAAGTTCATTCTGGTTAAATATAGGACACATTTTCCATATGGTACTGCCACAGGACAGTGAGGTTAGCGAGCATAAAACAAAAGGCCACATCTGAAAATTGAGTGAATGTTACTAGAGAGAAAAGCAATAGTTCTGAAACTGAATGAATTTATAACATAACATGACAAGTAGAAGAGTGCATCACAATATATGTACTGTGCGACCACAGATTCGAGACCCCCTCGACACTTCTGTGCATGTCAGAAGAAGGCGAATCCATTCTGATAATAGGGTAATCAATGCATTTCATTGGATGAGTGTTTATTATTATATGTTGGAAAATTAGCTTTTCTTTTATGAAAATTCTAGTTTAAAGTGGTAACTATTTTGCTTGTACAACAGGAAACTTTTACATTTAAAGCACATGATTTCGCATGTTCGTAACGAATCATACTTCACCTTATTCATTTCTCCTCTTCAACATGAATTGACTCTTCTTGGCACGTTGTCAGCTGTGGGTCTCAAATTTGATCGGACAGTAATGTAGGTTCTCCTAGCATGTTTATACTTCATGCAGTTTTGGTGATAACAACATGAACAGTGTAGTAAATGTTTTTTGTGTATGTATGTATTTTTTATAAAATTTGTTGTAAAGCAACATTGGTGGGAATTAAAATTTATCAGCATATTATTTATTGTTTTCTTAGGTCTAATGAAAGGAGATGAAATAATGGTAATTAATGGAGCCATTGTTAGTGATTTGGATATGATGTATATTGAGAGTGTTCTTCAAGAAGAATTGTCACTGTGCATGATGATGCGATCATCCCGTACGGAACCACCAGACTTAGCTAGTGCAATGAGGACTACCGATGACTATATCGAATCTCTAGTCTGTCCACCCCCTCCCAGTGACAGTGGTATTAGTGATGAAATGATAGGAAAATTAATTGTTCCTTCTCCTGTCTGGGGTAAGAAAGGTTAGATTCTTTTCTCTTATTATGAATATAAAGTAACCTTCTTATTCTAGATGTATATACTGCACAGGTATATCATGATATCTACTTTAAACTCCAGGTGTAAATGTCAAATTTTATTATTGTTAAAAAAAAACTGAAGCATTTGTCATTAAAATGCTTCATTTTTAACTGCTTTTGTAACTTCTTCTATACAGATGTCTGTGGCACCTGAAACTCTTGTCTCATTCTGAAAAATGCTTGAACTATATTATCTATTTGATTACATTACATCTTTACATGATATCTACATGATATTGTGTATAAATAAGTAAAACGAGTTATTTCAGCCTTTCTTTGATTAAATCTGTAAAAATAATAATTTCTCAAGTGATTACCTTTTCCCGATTTCTGTGTGTATTAAAACAGAAAGATTACCAAAACAACCTTAAAGTACAAGCCATTAGGAAAAAGAAAACCAGGACGTCCTCTTGATGACCTCTAAGGCTGGAACAGGCCATTCTAGGCCTAAATCCTTGATATGCATGATGATGATGCATTACAGAAATTATCCACACATTTGGGAATCTTGCATTCATTAGCTTGTTTGTTCTTTTTAGTGTTGTCAGTGGCTCTTCTGACTTATCAATAATAGATATCTCACATATGCTAGTATGTTGTTGTAGATCAACAATGTTTTATAATACACAGAAGTATTCACTTTTATTGAAGAACAGAAAAATTTGTACTACGTCTGTTGTTTCTGAAGACTAGAATAAAAATGTCTCTATACTGTTAAAAAAAACTTTCCAACCTCAACAGATGCCATGCTGCACAAGCAAGACAAATGTAGCTTTGTTTATTACTAAATACAGCAAACAGGCATTTAACATCTGTGTACTATATTTAGGAACAATTAGTGTAATTAGAAACAGCTCAAATGACACACTTAATGGAAAAACACCCTGCTCCCACAGGCTATGCTGCATGTATGCAAACGGAACAGATTTATTGTAGTAGTAAGCATAGCAGCTAACTAAACATATTTGTCCTAATCCACTTTCAAATTTTCAGTTCCAGAAAATATGTTTAACAGCTACTTATAATACAGTCATTGGACATAGAAAGCATTCAATTTATGAAAAGCAAAATGAATATATATATGTAATTTGAAATCAGTTTGAATTGCATTTCAGATATTCGATATCATCCAGACACTTAACAAATGCTAATTTTAGAAATAAAATTCTACTGAAAGAGGTGCAACTAACATGCCATATAAGCTTTGTGAAAATACGACCACTTGATGTGGAAGCAGCATACATATGCTAATATGTATGCTGCTTCCAGGGAATAAAGAAACAGCAGACATCCAGGTGCAAATGTGAAAATGTGTTAATATAAATTTTATATATGGAAAGCATAAAGGTGGAATGAACAATAGCTATGCTTAACACCCGGCATTTATGTGAGAAACACAAAGGGTTTACGCTTTGTGGTGAGATTAGATCATCATTGGCAGATACTAGAGTGAGACATGGATAATTTGAATTTTGATACATTTTTTTAAATATAGCTATTTAATACACACAGAAATCGGGAAAAGGTAATCACTCGAGAAATTATTATTTTTACAGATTGAATCAAAGAAAGGCTGAAATAACTCGTTTTACTTATTTATATACAAGTTCCATCTCTTGTTTTTCCTTAGGAAGTCTATTAGCACATCATCATAAAATGAAGATTTTTTCTTCAGTTCCATCCTCAATGTCTTTTCATTAGCAATTAGGCTTAGGCCACATGGCCTTTCTTGTGTTTGTGTTTCCTTTATAACAAATATGTATTCTTTTCACAGCTGAAAAAGAACGTTCAACTTACCAGTAGAGCTCGGAATTGACATGACAAGTTATGCTAACTTATAACTTTCCTTGAATGTAGCCTGAATTTGATTTTTTTTTGCATGAATTTTAATAGGTGATGCACTGGTTTTTTGGCAAATTCATCAGAAGAAAAGAGTACTTTCAGTTCATTTTTCAAGCAAATATAGTCAAACACTGGGCCATAGAAATCCTTTAAGTATTTTCCCTAAAATACCATCAGGAAATGTCTTTGCATACTGATCATATCTTTCACTACAGAGGAGTTGAAAAAATTCAAGTTTTGAAAGTGAAGAGTATCTTTTTTCCATCTCCATGCACATGCAACCAACTATTCCCTGGTATAATCAGAGGCACTCTGTTCTCCATCTCTTCAGGCCCTTTTCTTCTCTTAGGTCTCGACTCATCAACTTATGCTTCTCCTTTGATGCAGAAATCCAGATATCATCAATTTCATGTTCCCTTTATTTCTAAGCTGCTTCATAGTATCATGCACTTTTTTACAACAGTATGATATATCAGAGGATGAAGTTTGCAGTATATTGTTCAAGATATCAGTATAGCCAAATATAAGAGAAAAGATTTCTAGCAACAGAATTATTTAAAAATCTTGCAAGAAATTCAAAAAACCTCATTCTTTGATTACAGCATCCACATCTCATTTCCAAGAATTCTCCACCATGTTCAAAAATTTCAATGAGTTGACTTCTGTGATGTTTTACTGTACTTGTTAAATGGGAAGTAAAGTTCCATCTGTTTGGTGTGACAGAGGAAAAAGTTTTAGCAACAAAATTTTGCCAAGCATTAATTCTTTTTGATGATTTAGAAAAATGTACTGTCAATGCACTGATAGTTTGGTAAAACAATCTACATTCCTTGATATTCGAGAGGCTTTGCTTCAGAATATCAAGGAATGTAGAACTAAATTCAGAACTAAATTCAAAATGTGGGCATAGCAATGTGTAAATATTGCTAAAGGATATGCCTCGATAACTTTCCTCTGTAAGCCATTAATATGGCCACTCATTACACAGGCACCATCATACGTTTAGCCAACTAACTTGTCCTTGATATTAAATTCTTCAACTCTGTTTAAAGCATGCTTAAAAAGATCACTCACCCCCTGTAAATCTGATGAACCTTTCATGTATTTGCCCATTACGGACAAAATGGAAAACAGTTGATAGCTGTAATTTTGACATGACATCAGATGTTTCATCCAGAATAATGGCCACACATATAGAAATAGCGGCAGTAATTTCTTTGTTTATTGAATCTGTTTAAAGATGTTGTTATAAAGAAAGATATAATGCTATAGTGCTCAGATATAGTGCTAACGGTCATTTTGTGCTGTGGAAAAAGTTATTCGAAATACATTTGAATCCTTTAAATGACTGCTAAAAGAGGATCATACTCACAGAGCACATTTAAAAATTCTATATAATTTCTGTTGTTAGCTGAATCTTCAGACTCATCCTGACTTCAAAGGAAGCTCATGTTTAGCCAAACAGCATACAGCATCAATTAATCTTTTTAAAATATCTCGATTTTTCTTTACCTGTTCATTATGACAGTTAACTTCATGTTTTCTTTTTTTTCAATGAGAGTATCAATGCTTTGTTTTCCAAAAATCTTAAGATTTATAAATGACTGAACATGTGATTAGGATGCTCATGTTTTTTCACTGTTGCGCCTAAATGATTAGAAATGGAATAGCCATGCTTATTCCAAACACCTTTCTCTCTGGAGAATAATAAACAAAGCCAACAAAAAAAGTCTTGACTGCACTTCACATCCAGTTAACCATTATACTGTATTGTATTGTGAAATAGAGAAGTATCTCATGTACTGCATTTTTGCATCTTTGTGCTTGCTCAGTAAATTTAGAAGGATGAGGCTTACCTCCTTTGACTACAGCACAAAAGTTCTGGCAGAAAATGTGACGTTCAGTAGATCGTCTACACTGTTATCCATTGTAAATATGGGCAAAAAAGTTATCAAATAAAATAACTATTATTATTATTCAGGCCTCCATGGAGTCAAAAGACTCATCGCGAGAAGTCCTTCCTAAGAAACACAAAGTCTATCAAGGCTCATCAGGGAGGTCCCTCCTAGGAAACACAAAGTCTATTATACCACTCCTTAAACTCATTGACCTTTCTCGCTCTCACCACTCTATCAGGCAATGCATTCCATGGGTCAACCACCCTCCATGCAAAGAAACCACTCCTCACCCTCTTGCTCACAGTTTCTTTTCATAACTTCCAGGAATGGCCCCTTGTCATGACTCCTCCATGCTGTTCAACCAAGCAAAAGAACTCCCCAGTGTCAACCCTGTAACCACCTCTCAACAGTTTAAAAGTCTCAATCATATCACCTCTCCTTATTCTATCCACCAAACTCTGCAGTCCACATTCCCTCAGCCGATCCTCATAACTAACACTGTACAGTCCTGAAACCATCTTTGTTATCCGCCTTTGTCTTAGGCTATTAAGTGCATACCAGATTCCCTTGATTTATTCTCATACTCAACATACCTGAGAAAGACAGTCTTAGTCACTCACTTCTGTGTGTGGGGGGGGTGTCAGTTTAATGCAGAAAAATGTAAGGTCTTGAGGTTTGGGAAACATCGATGGGATGCTGCATACTCTATGGGAGGAGTTATACTGGAGGAAGTAGGGGAGACAAGAGATCTGGGGTTGACGATTGATAGAAACCTGAAGTTTAGGGGACATATTGCAAAGGTGGTGAAGGTAATACATAGGATTGCTGCAATTATGAGAAGGACACTGACCTGCAGAGATAAGAGGGTTATCATTCCGTTGTATAAGTCTCTGATCAGACCACACTTGGATTATTGTTCTCAGATTTGGTCCCCAGGATTTGAAGGGGATAAATTAACTGTGGAAAGGATACAAAGACAGATGACAAAGATGGTTTCAGGACTGTACAAGGATAGTTATGAGGATTGGCTGAGAGAATGTGGACTGCAGAGTTTGGTGGATAGAAGAAGGAGAGGTGATATGATTGAGACTTTTAAACTGTTGAGAGGTGGTACAGGGTTGACACTGGAGAGATTTTTGCTTGGTTGAACAGCAAAAAGGAGTGATGACAAGAGGCCATCCCTGGAAGTTACGAAAGGAAACTGTGAGCAAGAGGGTGAGGAGTAGTTTCTTTGCATGGAGGGTCGTTGAACGATGGAATGCATTGCCTGATGGAGTGGTGAGAGCGAGAACAGTCAATGAGTTAAAGGCGTGGTATGATAGACTTTGTGTTTCTTAGAGGGGGGGGGGACCTCCCCTCGATGAGTCTTGATAGACTTTGTGTTTCTTAGAAAGGACCTCCCACGATGAGTCTTTTGACACCATGGAGACCTGAATAATAATAATAATAATAATAATAATTGTACCATTTCCAAAGTTAATTTATCCCCTTCAAATCCTGGGGACTAAATCTCAGAACAATAGTGTGGTCTGATCAGAGTCTTATACAATGGAATGATAACCATTTTATCTCTGTAGGTCAGTGTCCTTCTCATTATTGCAGCAATCCTCTGTGTTACCTTAACCACCTTTGCATGTCCCCTAAATTTCAGGTTTCTATCAATCATCGCCCCCAGATCTCTTGTCTCCCCTACTTCCTCCAGTATAGCTCCACCAATAGAGTATGAGGCATCCCATCGATGTGTTCCAAACCTCAAGACCTTACATTTTGCTGCATTAAACCGACACCCCATTCATTTGACCATCTGTCTAGCTTAATCAAATCCTCTTGCAGGGCTACATCATCTGCATTATTATGAATAACCCTTCCCAGTTTCATATCATCAACAAACAAATGAGTATCCCCCCCATGTAATCCACTGACACTGTCATTGATATAAAGGTTAAACAATATAGTTCCCAGTACTGAGCCCTGTGGGACACCACATGTAACCCTCTGCCTCCTTGAAACTGCCCCACCATACACAACTCTCTCATACCTATCGGACAGCCAATCCTGAATCAAGTTGACCAACCTGACATCCAGACCCATGTCCTGCAACTTAAATATCAACTTATCATGTGCCACCTTGTCAAATGCCTTTGCTAAGTCCAAGAAAATGGCAGTATATGCCTGTCCCTCATCTACTTCTCTTGTAACTTTATTATAAAATGCTAGCATATTGCTAAAAAGATCACCCCTTCACAAATCCATGTTGAATCTCAAAGATAACATTACCCTCATCTGCCCAATGCTGTATAAGGTCCCTCACTAATTTCTCCAAGATCTTACCAACTATTTATGACCTACAAACTGGCCTATAAATTAGACACTTCCTGTCTATACAAAATTAATAACGGAAAAAACTCACGTACAAAGATTATTTAATAGTATAATTTTCGTCTGTGTGTCACAGGCATCTTCAGTACATTAAGCTCAAATTAAATAATAACTGACAATTCCAAATTCCAAAAAGTGCCACCTAAGTAGCTGGTGTAAGATAACTGAAAAAGTCAATAAATTTCCTAAAAAAAAAAAAAAAAAAAAAAAAAAAAAAAAAAAAAAAAAAAATCAATACAATAAAAAGTTAGGAAAGATTAACTGATTTGTAAAGTATTATCTCCCATAAGGGGGATAGACGTAAGCCCTCGGATCTGTTTACTTCTATCCCCTTTATGGGAGATAGTGCTTTATAAATCAGCTAATCTTTCCTAACTCTTTTTATTGTATTGATTTTTTTTTTTTTTTTTTTTTTTAGGAAATTTATTGACCTTTTTAGTTATCTTACACCAGCTACTTAGGTGGTGCTTTTTGGAATTGTCAGTTATTGTTTAATTTGAGCTTAATGTGCTGAAGATGCCTGCGACACACAGGTGAAAATTATATTATTAAATGATCTTTGTACGTGAGTTTTTTTTGTTATTAATTTTGTATCGATATGTCTACTCATGGCATACCTCTTTTAAAACTTAATTCCTGTCTGTTACCACCCTTATGTAATAGCACTATCTTACCTTCCTTCCATTCCCTGGGCACCTTTTCCACAGCCAGACTTTCATTGAAAAGCCAGGTCAAAGGCGCTATCAGTTCTTTAGCACATTCTCTCAAAACTCGTGGTGAAATACCATCCAGTCCCACAGCTTTACTGACATCCAGAATACTCAGTATTTGGAACACACTCTCCCTTTGCACCTCTAAAACTTGAACCTGCCCGATCCTTTTAGTATTAAAATTTACTCCAGGATGAAATACTCCAGTAAAGTGTTCATTGCACAATTCCACTATGTCCTCTGTATCAGTCACTCTATTCCCATTTTTATCCCACAATATCATTCTTCCACAGTCATTTCTCCCCCTACTGGCCACATAGCTAAAAAATTCCATAGGATTTTCTTTGGATCTTAGGGCCAATCTCTTCTCATATTCCAGTTTCGCTTCCTTACCATACTAGTCACTTTCCTGGCCTGTGTCTTATATTCTTCATGCATTTGCTCTTCATCTGTCTCCTTATATCTCTTCCATAGCCTCTTTTCGCATGCAGTTTCTGTTTAATATTGTTTGTCATCCACTTTACACCAAATTGTGTCCTCTTCTTCACTCGTGGAATACAGCTTACTATTGCTGCTAACAAATATTCCTTCACAATTTCCCAAGCACTAATGATATCCCATCCTTCCAATTCCTCTCTCCATGAAACTTCCACTTCCAGGTTGACGTCTAAGAATTATAATCACCTGCCTTATAATTCCACATACGTTCCCATCTCTTCGATACTCCTGCATGTCTATTCATCTTCCAAGTCAAAACCATATGGTCACTCCTCCAACTGGTGGTAGAGATGTCATCTCAGTTATTGTCAACTCTTCTGATGCTATGACCAAATCCAAAACTCTTGAACCTCTTGTTCTCTCTATTACATGTTGCCTAAGACATTTGTCCCTCAAGAATTCTAGAAATTCCATTCCCTCATTGCTACATGCATCTTCCTCTCCCCAATTTATACTGCTGTAGTTAAAATCTACCATAACAATCGTTCTTCTTGCACTTGCAAAACTCAACTGTCTAGAAATCTCCTGGTCCCCACCCTCTGTGCTCCTTGGTCTGTTGCAACACCCACTAAATATCATGTCTTGCCCACCTTTACCTCAACCATATGCTTTCAAAATCATTAGTGTCACTGCCTTCCAAAGCCTCCACTCTTAGAGGACATGAGTCATGACTTATCATATGCAGTACTCCACCACCATGCATTCCCTTCCTATCCTGCCAAAAAATGTACCAGCTACTTCTGTTGCTGTTATTATATCCTCTTCTGTCAACTGCGTCTCAGCAATTCTAATAATCTTTGGCCAGGCTGATGCTATCAGCCCCACCAATTCCTCTCTTTTATTCTGGATACTCCTGGCATTAGTATAAAAATGCCACTGTTTCTATACCTAGCATTATCCCCTCTAGACTCCACTGGGCTCAGTGTTATCTGATGTCGTCCCCCTTCTCCCAAGTGCCCATTCCCACAAGAAGCCACCCCTGCTACCATCCACCCTGGGACACACCGACTCGTTCAGAACAGCAATCTCTACAGATGCATACATCCTTCTTCATTCATATCCAAGCGGTTTTTCACATACAATTGCTCTCTGTCCTCAAACGACCTCCAAGCATCCATGTATTCCATTTCTCTCTTCTGACACATTCTAGCTACTATGTTATTCAATATTACTGATCTTCTGCTCAGCTCGTCACTATCATACATAGGCAACACACACACTATCTTTCCTATCTGTGTCTTCTTTCGTTCAACCTCAAACAAGAATCTCATATCTTTCACTGCCCAATTTACGTTGCCACTCAAGTCATTTGTTCCTACCATCACAATCATCTCATCCACCCTTTCACCCCTCTTAATTGCCATAGCCACACTTTCTATTGTTCCTCTTGGCAAACACTCCCACACATCCTATCTTGAACACCATGGATCATTGAGTCCCCATACATTACACCTCTTCCCACCCTATTCCCTCTCTCTCTTCTAACACTTTCTCTCTGTGCTCCCCTACTCACCTGTTTCCTAACATCACTCTATCCCTGGTTCCAGTGCTCCCTTGCATTCCTCTCATTCCCTCTCTACTACTGTTTCTATTCTCTCCTCTTCTACCATTCCCATAACTTTCTGTCATTCCCTCTCTTCTACTGTTCCTATTCTCTCCTCTTCTATCATTCCCATAAATCTCTCTCTCATTCTCCGATTCACCTTGCATTCATCTCTTCCATTTGCCTAATCTCATTTTTAACACTTCTCATCTCATTTCCTAGACATTCCACCTGCTATTTCAGCTCATCTATCTCTCTCTCTCTCTGCAAGTCAGCCACTCTTATTTGCATTCCTCCTCCCAATTCAACATTGATGATTCAACAGTGCATCATCTTCGGAGCTCATGGGGGGGGAGGGTGCGGGGAGTGGAGGCTATGTCATGCCGGCTTGGTGTTTACTCTGTGAAAATGGGAATTTTCTCAGAAATAATATCTAAAATTAAATAGATTTTGAATACTCTCTGAAAATTTTCAAACTAGTGGAAAGTTAGGAATTAGTTATAATTCAGAAATGCATGCTATCCATCAGCGAATGCCACTATTGATCTTTCTCTTCACTAACCTCTCATTTTAACCACAACCCCTAACACACCGACTGAGCTATAATTTGAAGCTTGTGTTCTGGCACATTCTTTATGAAATTGTACAATCTTCTCTTCCTTTCACTTCCTTGGAGCTTGGCTCAAAGAAATTTCTCTGTATGTTTCCCTATTCATAAATGATAATGATGTCAAGTCAATTCTCAATTCAGATGTCAACTTCCAAGCACATTCCTTCAAAACAGGAAGTGATATATCATCGTGTTCCACAGCCTTATTAACATCCAGTTTCTTCAATTCACAATATACCTCTTCTTCACTCACAGTTAGTCTCATCTCCTTCTCCCTTTCCATTGCACTCATACTCCACGTGATATCTCAATAATGATGAAATACCTTTATTAAATGCTCATTTAATATCTCGGGTATATATCCCACACTAGTTGCCCTTTTACCATTTTTATTGTGATCTTTCTGTAATTATTCTTTCTTCTGCTAGCTGCATATTGGAAAAAAAAAAACTTTTCTTTTTTTTTTTTTTAAGTTAACTGTTCTTTTGCAAAAACTGAGTCATCCTCCTTGCCTGTTCTTTGTACTCAATGGAACTGATTTTTACCATTCATTTTGTGTTACCTCCATAATGCCTTCTTCCTCTATATTGCATGCTTAATCTCTGCATTCATCCATTTCATACCTACCTTATTTAACTCTCTTACACTTGGAATACATTTGAACATGAATATTATAGTGGTTTAGCAATTCTTCCTGGTATTGAGACTTTTCTAAATATAAAACAGGTTTATTAAAATAAACAATATAACCTGAAAAGTTTTGTAAGTCATCAGCAGTACAAGACTTTTATAAAAAGACTAGGAGAAAAAATTACACACAGCAGATGTTAACTGAACTTCAAAACTAGTACATGTAAACAAAGTGACCAAAAAGGGGAAAAAACATTGTATTAACTAATATGTAAGCTTTGGAACAATGATAGTTGTGGCTGTCACCTTCTGTGGCATAATACGTGTCATATCCCATTTAGATTTTTGATTATTGCAGACCAGACTTGGTATGGTATTAAACCTTGGTGTCTTTGTTCTGTTACCTTAGATTCTTGTTGTAAGGTCATGAAATCATTTTTGATTCATTTTCATGTTTGAAATCCTGTTTATTTAAAGGATTTGTCAGAGAGATATCAAGAATTTTGTTAATCATGCTAATAGCAAATCTCTTTATGGAAATTTCAAAATGAACGCTATTGAAAATTATTATAAAAAAATCAGTTCAGTTTTTTTGTTCCATTGTGGGTGGACCCCCCCCCCATCACACAAACCCCAGTCAACACTACTCAATCCACTACTGCACACTATGTGATCTATCAAGTTTACCATAATCTACCACTCACTTACTGATTAGTAAGTGAGTGGTAGATTATGGTTTGCTAATTGGGTGTGTTCTCTGGATGATTTGACTGTAATGTGGGGTCAAAACATAATTTTCTGTCAGGAAAAACCCCTGGTAACAGCAGCATTAGTTGCAGTGTTTTGAAACAAAATCCATCCTCCATTACAAGTAATACCAATCAGGTAGAAAGCTTGCAACTCAGTTACAAAGGTCAGAAAACAGATCATATGATTGGGAGCTTACTTTAATATGTCTTTGTGCCAAACCTGATCAAATACCTTAGGGAAGAGGAGGGTCACTAGTGGTGTGCCACAGGGGTCAGTTTTGGTACCATTGTTGTTCAATTTTTTTGTTAATGATATTTGGATGAGTTGCCCACAAAAGGTTATTTGCTAATCTACAGTACATTTTGCACTCCAGATGGGATAAGACTTTTTTTTTTCTATTTCTCTCAATTTTATGTATTTATTTATTTAGTGATATGCAGCTGTTTGCAGATGACGCAAAATTGAGATTTGGTAAGCAATGATGGGATGAAAGTATACACTTGGTGGGGAAACTTTAAAGGAAGTAAAGGAGATGAGAGATCTGATGGTGGACAGTGACCTGAAATTCAGGGGCTACATTGCACAAGTAACGAAGATGTCACATTAGATAATGGCAATGATGCAGAGAACCCTGACATTTCAGGTCACTGTCCACCATCAGATCTCTCATCTCCTTTACTTCCTTTAAAGTTTCCCCACCAAGTGTATACTTGGTGGGGAAACTTTAAAGGAAGTAAAGGCCTGATCAAGGACTTGTACAATGGCATCAGAAATAGGGGTTATGATGCCATTGTACAAGTCCTTGATCAGGCCTGTCATATGGATTATTGTGCACATATTTGGTCTCCAGGTTTTAATGGTGATGAGGATATACTGGAAAAAGGTCCAGAGAAGAGTCACAAAGGTGGTCAGTAGTCTTTGGAATGTGAAGTACAAGGACAGACAGATTGAGAGAATGTGAATTGCAGAGCCTTGTGAATAGGAGGAAGGGGGTGGATATGATTGAGACATATAAACTAGTCAGGGGTTGTTATCAGGTTGACCTGGAAGCAATTTTCCAATGAATGGAAACATATGTGAAAAAGAGGCCATCACTGGCTGGAAACTATATAAGGAGGGTGTGAGGAGCAGATTCTTTGCATGTTGAGAAGTTGGTGACTGGAATGTATTGCCTGAGTGTGTTGTGATGTAGACACATTAAATCAGTTTAAGGCATGGTTGGCATTGTGTGCAATAGTGTGTACCTCCCATGATGAGTCAGTCTCTGACTCCATGGAGGTTGGATGCTAATAGTAATATATCAAGAACAACAATAACTTAAGATTCCCCAGATTTTTCTGCTATATTTGCTCAATATCCTCTCCACTTGATTGAGAGTGGTGGAATTCATACTGACATGCATTTATTAGTTAATTGTAATTGATTATTTATGTTTGAACTAAAGTACAATTGGATTTACATCCATTTGGTGGTTAAGATTTGTCTCCCCTTTTAGAAATAAATTGAATATAGGCTAATTTCCTAAATGCAGGATAGTTGCCTTTTTGTACTGTCTTCTTACATTGGTAAAAATTTCTTTCAATAGCCCTGTTTTATTAAAGCTGACTGTTAAATAAAATTTCTTTACAGGATCTCAAGAAAGGTCTCCTGATACTTCAGGAAGACCTACACCTTCACCTCAGCCTAGTCAGGAAGGTCCAGTACTTTCTGCTGATCAGATCGATAGTCTGTTAAAAGTAATAGAAGATTCTTGCAAAAAGGTAAATGAAATTCTCTATCTATATAGCTGTCTGTCTGTCTGTCTTTTAGTATTATACATTTAATTTTTGGCAATTTTTACTAGATAAAAATCAAAATAATCTTAATCTCTAATTCAGTCTCTCACTAAATTAGAATTCTTACATATTAATAATACTAATCATGGCAAGGATATTTTTACTGAAAATAGCATTGTCTGGCCTGTGGCCAAATGGATAATTTCTGCTTTTCTACCAGTAGGATGTGAATTTGAATGCATGCTACTTTCACATGAATGTGTCTGAATATCATTAGTGACAGATGATTTTGATTACTATGCATGACACCACTCTGCTTATTTAGAGACCTTAGGTACTATGAAAGTAATCATATTTAGTCTCACTATAGTATTCCCAATTTAACTAGCTTGTTCCATTAAATATAGTAACCATCTTCAGATTTCAAACTGAGCGCTTTAATTAACAACACAGGAATTGTAAATAGTAAAGCTTATTGTGTCATCAGATTAGTTTTATTTCTCTCATAGTGACCATGTTTTCTTTTTCACTTTGTGTTCTAATTAATTATTTGTGGCATTTATGCTGCTTATTGGTGGTTAAATTCAAAATATCCTGAACTAATTCTGATGAACTATCAGGTTAGTTCTGCCTCGTTACAAGCTTGATTTATTCCACTCGCATCAGAATTAGAAGAAATAATAATGCAAGAGGAACAGAGAAACAGGGAGAGGAGTTGGGGTGGACAGGGAGACATGGCATAGGGAGAATGAATGTTGGAAGTAGTAGTAGTCAATATATGTATGAGGATAATCACATTGGAATGAGATGGGTTAGAATGTGAGGGGAGTAATTGAGACTGAGAGATATATGGGATAAGCAGTTATAAAGGTGATTGAGGAAGAGCAGGTGTGGTGAGACCAGTTCTGCCTAGCAGGTGTCTTGGGCAGGACTGGTTATAGACCTACAAATGAACTGTTGTGTTTATTTACAAATGCCCCTGACATCAAAAATAAAGGAGATGAAATTGTTTCACTGATCTCATCTAAATTTCTAAATTGTTGGAATAAGTGAAACATTGTTGAATGAGTATGATATCCTGATATGAATAGAAATGGAAGGATAGATGTTTTTTATGAAGATTGAAAGGACAAGAAGGGTGGATGGAGTGCTACTGATGAAAGCAGGGGAATTTTCTCCACATAGAGTAGACATGAAAGAATGAAATAGTAGCAATGATTTTGAGGCAGTGCTGTTGGCGGAGATTAACAGGAAGAGATATTTAGTTGGACGTTGCTATAGGGTATCTTCAAGTAGAGTTATGTGGACAAACTTTAAAATGAGGAAATGGACAATGAAGATTATTTATGCTTATTGTCCCACAGAATATTCTTCTAAGAAAGAAGTGGACGAATTTTTGGAGTCATTAGAACAGGAAGTTGACAATAAAAATGGAAAAAAGGTGGTCCTCGCTGGAGATCTGAACAGCAGAGTACGAAATGAATTCTCCCACCAGGCATATAAGAACATTTTGGGAAAATTTGGACAAAAGGATAAAGTTATTATAATAGTAAGTATTTACTGGACTTCTTCTCAAATAAGGATGTACACAAGTTCATGTGAAGAGAAAACACAAGAAATAAGAAAAAAACTCATTGACTACATCATTGTTGATTGATTGATGCTAGAGAGGTATGTTGCAAAGCTGTCTGCAAGGGTGGAAAATTAAGAATGCCCTGCTGGACACAAGATATTGAAGGAGCAGTCCTGGAAAAGAAGAATAAAGCATTCCAAAAGTTCCTAGCAAAAAAGTCAGCAAACGCCCTAAAAGAATACAGAGAAAAATGTAAGCGAACTAAGTATGTGTAAAATCTTGACAACCTCTATTTGTCCTGAACCCAGCTTGTTCTTCTCCAAATTTCTCTTTCATAATCTTTCTCAACCTCTTTTTCAAGTATGCTTGCATAAATCTTACTTGGAACACTTAGTAGAGAAATTCCTCTGTAATTCTTACATTCAGTTTTATTCCCTTTTTATAGTGGGAACTATGGGAGCTCCTCCAATCATTTGGAATTCAACCTTCTTACCAAGTTCTCTGAATTATGGAGTAGCCACCTGCAAAACTTTTATACCTCTGTATTTGAGCATTTCTGGGCACATACCACCTACTTCAGCTCCCTTTCCACATTTCAAAGTTTTTTACAGGTTTTTTTTTTTTAACTTCAAGTATTGATATGTACTCCTGTTTGCAATTCTCTCTAATTTTTTTTACCATGATTTTCTGTCATTGCTTGTTTCATTTAACAATCTTTCAAAAGAAAAGTCTATCATAAGTTTTCCTGTCAGTTTTATCATCTTTGATTCCTTTTACAGTACTTTTTCCTCCATTTCCAATGTTCTTCAATAGAAATGCTGAGCGTGTGCAATCTGAAAGTTTAGTAATCAGAAGATGAATGCATGATATGATTAAGACCGTTATGCTGATAGGCATTGGATGGATACTGAAGAAATTTTTCAAATGATAGAACAAGGGACCATTTCTCGAAGTTGCACAAGAGCATAGTGATGCAAATAATGACTTAGTTTGTGAAAAGGTATGCTCCATTTTGTGGTATCTAAAACAGATCAAATATGATTATTCTGTTAGCTCTGTAGAGGTCCTGGATAATGATGATAACAATAATAATAATAATAGAAGTTAAATATCAAAAATATTCCACATCTGAAAAGTCCTTAAAAGAATAAATACTCCTTTCCTTTCTATGTTTCAGTATGTGCTTTCTTATCAAAAGTTGGAACATGTGCAGATATAAACTGACTCTGATCCTTAAGCACAAGTTTGCTTAATTATCAGAGCTAGAAATGCAGAGACCAACAAGGGCTTCTGGCCTAATGTTGAATCCTAACCATGTGGTGAACCCTGTTAGTAGGTATCTATCTGGATACTGAATGAATGAGGATGGGCTGGCAATTAGGGATTTTGAAAACCAAATTGTATTCTTATTGGCTTAAAATAAAATGATTCACTGTGATAGAAATTCAAGCTGGTTGGGGCATCACTCAGTTAACAGGTCCCCACTGTTTTTTTGTCAGGGAAACAGTGAAATATCAACTACTGGAGCAAACTCCAACTCAGCATCAACAGAATTTAAGAATTCATTCATCCACTATAGATATGATTTATAAAAAACATGCAATCCCACATCATTATACTGCCTTCTTCACAACTTCATTGTTGGAATAGCACATTCAGCATCCTCCATATCCTGATGTATTCATTTGACTGGATGAGACTTGTTATGTGAGTTATTACTTCACAGAGCTATGGTGGTATCACAGTTATTTCTTTCTATTCAGATTCTCTGAGCCGGAAGACATGTAACCTGAATAGTGGACAGAACCTCTTCTTTATTCGTTGTTGCTAACAAAGACTCAGACTTTAGTTGTTCGATTAAAATTCATAAAATGCAGTTCTTTATATGTAATGGAAAAAAATACTCTCATTAAACACACAAATTCTCTGGAGTCTAATGCTGTGTTGATAACTAACATTCTGTGTTGTCTCTATCCAGCATATTAAGTCTCTTAATACATGATCTCCATAGTTACCTGTAGGCTTACATTTCTGTAATATTGCCAACTATGTACTTGGAGAATTCTTAATTATTGCTTAAATTCTTCCCAGAATCATCTATCATTTCTTTCTGAAATGTTGAACTTTTTGTTAACTTTCTATATACTCATCAATCAGCACATAATGATTTCCAAGAAAACCACTAATCTTCTTTATAAGTCACAGAATGTACATATTTCAAAGTAACATTCTGTTTCCTCCAATTGGAGAAAAGGACTATTGGAAGGATAATGTTTATCCATCAGATTTTCTCGGAAATAAGATGAGAAGTATAAAAGATGAGATTAGGCAAATGGAAGACATGAATGCAAGGCAAATCAGAGCAGGAGTGAGAGAGTTATTGGTATGATAAAACAGGAGAGAATGGAAACAGTCAGAGAGAGGGAATGAGAAGATGCAAGGGATAGAGTGATGTCAGGACAGCAGGTAAGTAGGGGAACACAGAGAAAGGGTTAGAGGAGTGAGAGATGCAAGTGAGCAATCAAGGAACAGAGTGGTAAGAGGTATGATGTATGGAGACTCGATGATCCGTGGTGTGCAAGATAGGATGTCAGAGGAGTGTTTGCCTGGAGGAACGATATAAGGTGTGGGTATGGCAATTAGGGTGGATGAGATGATTGTGATGGTGGGCACGAATGACTTGAGAAGCAGTGTAAATTGGGTGGTTAGAGATCTGAGATTCATGCTTGAGGTTATACAAATGAAAACTCAGAGAGGAAAGGTAGTGTGTGTGTGTGTGTGTGTGTTACCCAGGTATACGATAATGATGAACTGAGCAGAAGAGCAGTAATAATGAATAGCATAATAGCCAGAATGTGTCAGAAGAGAGGATTGGAATATGTGGATGCTTGGAGAGCATTTGACGACAGAAAGGGACTGTATGCAAGAGACGGCTTGCATTTGGATGAGGAAGGATGTAGGCATCTGGAGAGATTGCTGTTTTCTGAAAGAGTCAGTGTGTCGATACAGGGAAATTAGATTTCCCAGGGTGGTTAGTAGCAGGGGTGGCCTCTTGTGGGAATGGGTGCTTGGGGGGAAGGGGGGATGACATCAGGCAACACTGAGTCCAGTGGAGTCTGGAAGGTATAATGATAGGTATAGAAGCAATGACATTTTTATGCTTTATACTAATGCCAGGAGTATCCAGAATAAAGGACATGAATTGGTGGTGCTGATAGCATCAGCCTGGCCAAAGATTATTAGGATCTGATGTTAGAGGTTTAATGGAATATTGACAGCACTGAGAAAGGATTAAAACAAATTTTAATACTTCCAATATTTTGTCTCCATCACAGAGACATCTTCAGGGATTACAAAAACTTTTTGCAACAACTGAATAGCAATACCTACCACCTAGATAGAAACTAAAGTTCTATCTAGGTGGTGCATCCTCTATGGTCATTTGCAGGTGACCTGGGATGGAAAGAGGGATCTCTGATAATTAAAGTTTCCCAAATTTTGGGAAGTTTAATGCAACCGTATTTGTTTAAATTAGGTTGATTCCTGAGTGCAGATGCAGATTCAAAGAATAATCTTTCTTTTTTGAATTTACTATGGTGGAGCATGGTAGTTTTTCCAGGAGATCCTGGAAAAACGTGTTTGCAGATGTAAGAACTGGTAAGATGTAAGATGCTGACCTGCCTGTTTGTCCAAAGTAGGCAAGACAAACAGGCTGGTCAACATCCATCCAGTTAGAAGAACACAGTTCTTACATCTGCAAACACAATTATGATCAGTCTGGTTTTGCAGACCATGTTTTGGATACATCCCACAGGATCTCTTGGAAAAAAACTACCATGCTCCACCATAGTAAATTCAAAAAAGAAAGACTATTCTTTGAATCTGCATCTGCACTCAGGAATCAACCTAATTTAAACAAATATGGCTGCATTAAACTTCCCAAAATTTGGGAAACTTTAATTATCAGAGATCCCTCTTTACATCCCAGGTCACCTGCAAATGACCACAGAGGGTGTGCCACCTATATAGAACTTTAGTTTCACTTCATATTGTATTTGTGTGTGTGTTGTTACAAAAAAAGTTTTTGTAATCCCTGAAGATGTCTCTGTGACGGAGACGAAATATTGGAAGTATTAAAATTAGTTTTAATCCTTTCTCAGTGCTGTCAATATTCCATTAAACCTCTAACATGAGTTCTTCACAGCACTTAGGCCTCAACACACGCATTATTGGGAGCTCTGTGATGTGGTTGACAGAAGATGATATGATAACAGGAATAGAAGTAGCAGGGTACAGCATCGGCAGGATAGGAAGGAAAAATGTGGTGGTGGACTGCATAAGTAATGACTCATATCCTATAAAAGGGAAGACTTTGGAAGGCAGTGACGCTAATGGTTTTGACAGCATATGGTGTGAAGTAGACGTGGGCAAGACAGGATATTTAGTGGGATGGTGTTACAAGCCAGGGTGCACAGAGGGGTGGAGAGCAGGAGATATTTAGGCAGTTGAGCTTGGCAAGTGCAAGAAGAATGATTGTTATAGGAGATTTTAACTACAACAGTATAAGTTGGGCAGATGAGGGTAATGATATCTATGAGAGTCGGCATGGATTTCGTAAGGGGCTCTCTTGCTTTAGTAATATGATTGCCTTTTATAATAAAGTGACAAGAGTGGTTGATGAGGGGAAGGCATATACTGCCATTCTTTTTGATTTTGCAAAGGCATTTGACAGATGATAAGGGTGCCACATGAGAAGCTTATATTTAAGTTGCAGCACATGGGTTTAGATGTCGGATTAGTCAACTGAATTCAGGATTAGCTGTCTGATATTATCAGAGAGTTGTGTATGATGGGGCATTATCAAGGAGGCAGAAGGATAGAAGTGAGGTCTCACAGCACTCACTACTGATACAGAGAACTGTATCAGTAGTGAGCTGTATTGTTTAACCTTTATATCAGTGACATTGTCACTGGATTGCAGAGGGATGTTCAGTTGATGTGAAGCTCGGAAGAGTTATTAGTAATAGTGCAGATGCAGCAGCCCTGCAAGAGGATTTGAATAAACTAGACAGATGGGTGGTGAATGAATGGGGATGCCGGTTTAATGAATACTCAATTGGAGGAGCTGTACTGGAGGAAGTGGGGGAGACGAGATCTGGGGGTGATGATTGATAGAAACCTGAAATTTAGGGGACATGCAAAAGTGGTGAAGATAACCCAGAGGATTGCTGCAATACTGAGAAGGACGCTCACCTGCAGAGATAAAAGAGTTATTGTTTTATTGTATAAGACCCTGATCAGACCACACTTCGACTATTGTTCTCAGATTTGGTTCCCAGGATTTGAAGGGGATAAATTAGCTGTGGAAAGGATACACAGGCAGATAACAAAGATGGTTTCAGGACTGTACAATGTTACAAAGGTGGTCTGAAAAGTTCTCGGCCTAACAATGAAAAAACAGATTTATAATTTCAAAATTATTTTTGTTTTTCAACATAATCTCCCTTAAGACTAATACATTTATTCCAGCAATGCTCCTGCACAATTATCCCATCCCTCTAGTGGTTCTCAGTAAGATCTGCAAAATACCCCTCTACAGCTGCAATCACTTCTTGATTCGAAGAAAAATGCTGACCTGCAAGGAAGATTTTTAGTTTTGAGTAGAGATAGAAGTCAGAGGGAGTCAAATCTGGATAATAGGTGGATATAGTGCAGATCCCTTAATTTTCCCAGTGCCAAAGCAACTTTGTGGGCAGGTGCATTGTCCTGATGAAAGATGATTTTTTTCTTCTGCAAACTGGGTCTTTTCTCAGGAATTTTTTTGTCTAGTCTGGTTAAAAGATCAGAATAATAGTCCTGGTTATTGTGTTACCCTTTTTATTTTACTGCTGTTTTACTGCTGTGTCACAGCTATTTCTTTCTATATCTTTGGGGTCTGTGACAGCCCACCTTACTAATGCTGGGTTAATAAACAAAATGCCTTTAACATCCCAAAACACAGATGCCATGACCCTTCCTGCTGATGGAATCAACTTTGTCTTCTTTGGTGCTGAACAGCCGGCTTCTGTCCACTATTTTGACTGCAGTTTGGATTCTGCTGTGTAATGGTGAATCCAAGTCTCATCCATAATAATAAATTGATGCACAAAATCAGTTTTATTCTTGTTAAAACGCTTCAAGCACTGTTCAGAGATTTTCATGTGAGTGCATTTTTGATCTGCTGTGAGCAAGTGTGGCACTCATCTTGGGCAAAGCTTTTTCATTTGCAATTCTTCATGCAAAATATATCCTACATGTTCTTTTGAAATGCCTATAGTCTCATCAATTTCATGCACTTTGACTCTCCGGTCATCCAGTACCATATCGTGCTTCTGATCAATGATTTCTGGTATTGTTACACTTTTTTGGATGTTCTTCACGTGGATCATCTTCATGGCTGGTACGGCCACGTTAAACTCAGCAGCTCATTTCTTAATTGTCAAAAATGAAGGAGAAGAGTGCTCATAAACTTTTATGAACTTTGAATGAATTTCTTTTGGGGATAAACCTTCTTTTACAAAGAATTTTATTACTGCACAATTTTATTTATTTCAAGGAATACAGACAGACAACACTTTTCCTTCAGATAGCTGTATAAAGCAAATTACTTGATAGAATAACTTGCAAATTCACATGGATACTTATGACAGATGTACCAACTTAGAAAAAAAAAATCGTGCTGATAGTGTTGCCATCTCTCGATTTCCCTCAGTGAGTCTGTCGACTCCTTGGAGTTGCCCGAAATAATAGTAATAATAATAATAATAATAATCTATGGTTGAGGCTGAGAACTTTTCAGACCACCCTCATCACTCATGGTTATGAGGATCAGCTGATGGAATGTGGACTGCAGAGTTTGGTAAATAGAAGAAGAAGAGGTGATATGATCGAGACTTGTAAACTGTCAAGAGGTAGTTACAAGGTTGACACTGGAGAGTTTTTTTGCTTGGTGGAACAGTGGGAAGTAGTGGTAAAAAAAAAGGGCCATCCCTGGAAGTTATGAAAAGAAGCTGAGAAGTGGTTGAACCATGGAATGTATTGCTTGATAGAGTGGTTAGAGCAAGAACAGTCAATGAGTTCAAGGAGTGGTATGATGGACTTCATGTTTCCTAGGAAGGATCTCCCACGATGAGTCTTTTGACACCATGGAGACCTGAATTATAATAAATCAATTGAAATCAATATAAGAAACTTCACAGTGTGGACTTTAAACTGAGATATTCTCTTTTGTTGAGATTTACACAGAAAATCCCTAACTTCAACTTTAGCTTAAATCTTAATATTGTGAGCACCAAGCTTTTTTGATACTAAGTCAAAATTTTGGGCGATCAGTAGAGAAAATTTGCTCTTCCAGAGTTAATTTATTTCCTGCTAACTCAATGTGAAAAAGGAAACAAAACAGTAATTTTGTAAAAGTGATTCAATGACTTTGGCAAGTATGAATGATTTTAATGGTGACAAATACAGAATGACAGAAGAGAAGAAAGCATTATTAGAAGAGAGAGAAAGAAAGATGGTAAATATCTTGCCACGGTATTATAGGTGTTAGGAAGAAAGAGCACAGTTCTAGTTGTGCATAGATCATGTAGGAGCATGGTAGTGTGTGTGGACATGTTAGGTGAATTTGATGAATAAATGAACTTATATAAGTGATGGATCCTATTAAAATGGGTTTGGAATTATGTGTAAGTTGTAAGTTCACTGAGCAAATGGAAAAGCAAAATTAGTGTAAAAGACTATTTGGAAGAGATGCAAATAAAATGTCATTGATCTCATAAATTAAAAGATACGAAAATACCTTGGGCCAAAGAACATGTTACATTTCATGTATATTAACCAGAAGTATTAGGAATAAGAAGTTTTGTTCATTTGATTTGATTGATAGAGTAGGGTATAGTAACAGGAATAATATTTAAGAGGTGTTTTATTTTCATGAGAAATAAATAAACAGAAGAAAGGTCATGATAAGCAGTGCATTTCAGGCTACCTAATATGAGACAGAAGCAAATGGGACAAATATATAGTTGTTTACTGCTATAGGTGCAGTGCAGAAATGATGTAGGCATCATGCATCAACAAATTTGCTTAATGAACACAGATGAGTAATCACTATTATTATTATTATTATTCCTGATACCTCCAAGGAGTCCGAAGACTCATCGCGGGAGGACATCTTCAACTATCTCTACACCTTACCTCTACTACGAATCAACGCCATCTACCGCCCACCTCCAACACCACCACAACTAGTAATTTTTGTCTGTAAATTGCGTGTGTTCTGAAGGGCCGATTTGTATGTATGCGGGATGAAAAACCCGAGTTTCCGGGAGAAAAAACCCTGCTACCTATGAGGACTTCCACAATGGTAACATAGATTGGAAAGAGAAAAGGAACATATTGCACCGAGAAAACATAATTTCTTTCTGCTGACAGACTTGAGAGATATTCAGTATCATCATCAATTTCCTGATATGTATTCTGAAGGGGTGTTCAGACTACTATGACAGCATTATGGTAGTTCACATCATTATTAACCTCCCATCCAAAATTTTTTTCAAATCAGTATTACTTCTCAGCATTCCAATATTGTCATATCTAACATTTCGTGCTACTAAAGCACATCCGACTGAATCAATCTACCTAAACCTTGGTCTTCCTATAGGTCTCTTTCCTGCCATCTTGGCATAAAACGTTTGTTTTGCAAACTTTTCCTCACTCATTCTGTTTAAATGGCAATACCACCTTAGATTAGCTCTGCTTACACATTCTTGAATGCTTACTGTGTCAAGTTTCTTTCTAATATCTACATTTTTAATATGATTCTGCCTTTGATGCCATCTGTTCACTCCCCTAATTTTTCTCAAAATCCTCATATCTGTGGTTTCTAGTCTTCGATCGAGTGCTTTATTTCTAACACAACTCTCTGATCCATAACTTAAAACTGGTTTGAACTCTGTTTTGTATACTGCTAGTTTGGTGTTTAGGCTAATTTCTCTCTTATTCCATATAAATGTATTCAGCTGGCTATCCATCATACCAGCTTTGCTTATTCTGTTGTCTATTTCCAGATTTAACCTGCCATGTTCACTATAAACCGTCCCTAAACATCTGAAGTTTTCTATGTTCCTGCCTATTTTCATAATTTTCGTCTTTTTATGGCTGATTTTTATGCCAAATTTGTTACAACTGTTATTCAATTTAGTTAGTGAATCCCTGGAGACTTGCACTAGATGTGTTTAGGAGTACAACATCATCTGCATAAAGCAAAGAGCTAAGTGTAACATCTCGAATTCTAATATCAGGCTTGATGTTACTTTCTTTCATAATGTAATCCATATAGATGATGAATAAAAGTGGAGATAATGTGTATCCTTGTTTTACTTATGATTTTAAATCAGACCATCTTCCTGTATTTCCTTCTATTCTAACTGCTGACTGACAACTTAAATATAGACTATATATTGTTCCATTTACCCCATATAACTGTAATATTTTGAAAAGCTTTTCTCTGGGCACCTTCTTGAATGCTTTTTCCAGATCCACAAAATTCAAGTGCAGATCATTGTCATATATTCACATTCTAGTCCCACACTGATTCAGAATTACTTCAGTTCTTAGAGAAAATAAAATCCCATATCAATTTCACTATTGAATGTAAGTAAAATAACTATCTGCCTTTTTTGGTTACCTTAATTATTCATAACATCACGGGTCATGTTGAATTTTCACTTTATCATAAACCAAGTTTTACTGGCAGATATTTCACTCATCCTCCTACCATCACAAAAAAATGGGTATTATCAACAGTCTAATATATGGAGCTCCTACGATCTGCTCTTCTGATCCCCTTTTGTTAGATGAACTGAATAAAATTGAAAGGAATCTGATATGTAATGGATATAACAAAACTATGATTCAAAAAAATTATTTATAATTATCATCTTTCCACAATACTGCAATCTGATATGAAAAGAATTTCAATACTGTACCTTAAAGGAACCTCAGAAAGAATAGCAAGAGTTCTTTGTAAATTCAGTCTATGTGCTTCCTTCAAACCAGCTAGGAAACTGTCTTCCTTCCTACCATCTGTCTTCTTCCTCTTGTGCCTAATTCCATCTATTTGGTATCAGCCTTTTGCATGATACGACTTTACGCACACGGTTCCTCACGTCATGGATGGGAATCAAACCCAGGTCTTCCTGACCAAAGGACTTCATCTATACTGACTGAGCTATAGAAGCTCTCTTCCTACCATCCATGAAGGATATATTATCACCTCTTTCCTTACCAGGCATTTCAAGTACCCTATTCAAGCCATCTTTGTTATTTTGGACAGACTAGCCATTGATCTGCATTGATTAGAATTGAAGAAGAACATCAAGACTTTTTTAAATAACGAAACCTGTGGTGCGTTCATAATTAGAAGAAACACACATATAAACCACAGTGAAAATTATTTAATTGTAAATATTTCATCCTAAGTATCTTAGGACATCATCAGTACAGTATTTAAACAAAATTAGGAATAACATACAGTTAGGGTGCATGATTACAATAGAATCTCATGAAAACGTGCATAACGTGCTAAAGTAGTACAAAAAAAAAAAAAAAACGTTAATTATTTAACACAGTTTTGTATGATACATTTACACATCAAAAGAAAAGAAGACGGTTCCATCGCCACTTCTGTCTTTCGCAAGCCTACATTCTCAGGTCGCTACATTCACAATTCTTCTGCTCATCATCCATCTCAGAAATCTGGCATTATTAAATCACTAGTTTCCAGAGCACACAAATTCTGCTCCTCTGAAGAATCTTTAAACCAGGAATTAGAAGTTATCAAAAATGCAGCCATCCTAAATGGATATAATCCCAAAACAACTCAAAAAATCATCAGTCACTTCTGCATACATCGAGCCAGACAGGAAGAAGTGCATAGGATTCCCATACCTTACGTTAAAGGCATCTCAGAACGTCTTTCTAAAATTATGAAGAAATACAATTTTGCCACTACTTACAAACCTATCAACCAAATTTACAACTTATTACCTTCTCCTAAGGACAAATTCTCACCCTTGATGTTACCTGGTGTTTATGAGATTCCATGCTCATGCAAATTATCTTACTTTGGACAGACAGGTAGGTCTGTTCAGAAACGCATCTCGGAACATCAAGACCACATTCGTCTTCTTAAACTGCAGAAATCTGGCCTCTCTCAACACGGAATTGAAAATCCAAACCATAGGATCCATTGGGAAAAGGCTAAACTTTTACATAGATCTTTATTTAAACATGAACGTTTATACAAAGAAAGTTCTGAAGCCCTACTACACAGACCAAACCAAAACCGCAATGACATTCTTACTATTCCTAAAGTATGGGAAATCATACAAAACTGTGTTAAATAATTAACGTTTTTTTTTTTTTTTTTTTTTTTTTGTACTACTTTAGCATGTTATGCACATTTTCATGAGATTCTATTGTAATCATGCGCCCTAACTGTATGTTATTCCTAATTTTGTTTAAATACTGTACTGATGATGTCCTAAGATACTTAGGATGAAATATTTACAATTAAATAATTTTCACTGTGGTTTATACGTGTGTTTCTTCTAACATCAAGACTATATTACATTTTTAGGATCTGACAAGTCTGGCCTTGCTTTGCACACTTTGCACACTATTGACACTGTGCACAGAGTTCTTTGCCAAACTAAACTTCTTCATTCCAGCAAGGTCAAATTCGATCATCTTTTATTAGAAACATGTGAAATATGAAATCATCCAAACTCAAGCTGTCAGATTGCATGCCGATATCCAAGATTTGGGAAGTGATCACAATTAGCTGTTCATAAGTTATTTTTTATTTTATTTTTTTATCTACGCTATTTTTTACAGTTGTTCCTTTGAACTCTAATAGCATACTATCATGTACTTCTTTCTTTTAAGAATTTCCTCCTGAAATATTTAAGAAATATTTCCCCCCAACATTACAGTCCTCTTTGCCCACATACTCCGCTCTGGGTATTTCGAGTGGCAAAATAATTTTTACCTACAAAGAGAAGGTAAAAATAGCTAACTTTTACATGGAAGACTTCAAGGTATGAGCTCTAGATTCGGCCAGCTTAAAGCCCAAAGTCCAGCCCAGATATGTTGATGATGTTTTCACCATTTGGCCCCACGGCTGCGAAACGTTAAATACATTCCTAAGCCACTTGAACAAACAACACATATGTACCAGTTAATCATTGAATTTGAAAACAATAACTCTCTTCCTTTACTAGACGTCACACATTTTCCCTCAGGCTGTCTCTCCTTCTCAGTCTACCGCAAATATACTACATTCATACCACCATCCAACACAAAAACTAGGACTCATAAACACCCTCAAACACAGAGTCCTAACAATTTGTTCTAATGAACAAACTCTGAATCAAGAATTCGAAATCATTAACCAAACATTTGTAAAAAAAATGTTTGGTTAATGATAATACATCAGCTACAATAAAAAAAAAAACTAAAAAAAAAAACAGTTCATATGATCCTCAATAAAAATGCCGCTAAAAACAAAAAAGATTACAAGAATGCCATGGTCATATCCTATATCAGAGGCATTTTTCCAAAATGCCTCTGATATAGGATATAAAACCCTATTGTCGGTAGGGTTTTTCCCCAGTTTATCCTGGGGTTTTTCAGCAAGCAAAGCAGGCAAACCAGCCTTGAGAACTCAACACTACGGACATAAGATATACCGGAGCTTAGGGCTGTGATCACCTTATCCTGTGAACGTTTTGAGTTCTGATGATTAATAAACCCTCGACTGCAAGGTAAAAGAGGGTAAAAGAGGTCCGCATGGTTAGCCTAGTGGCTGTGCACTCAACTATATGCATGGGGAAGGAGTGTCCTAGGTTCAATTCCTGTCAGAGACATGAGAAGCTGAAGGATCTTCCTCAGTCATAGCCAACTTAGCAGGTAGGATTTTTCCCCAGTTTATCCTGGGGTTTTTCATCAAGCAAAGCAGGCAAATCGGCTTTGAGAACTCAACACTACGGACATAGGATACACCGGAGCTTAGGGCTGATCACCTTATCCTGTGAACATTTTGAGGTCCGATGATTAATAAACCCTCGACACTGCAAGGCAAAAGAGGGTAAATGAGGTCCGCGCGGCTAGCCTAGTGGCTGTGCACTTCACAACCATATGCCTATGGAAGGAGTGTCCTAGGTTCAATTCTTGTCGGAGATGTGAGAAGCTGAAGGATCTTCCTCAGTCATAGCCAAGTTAGCTGGTAGGGTTTTTTCCCCATTTTATCCTCGGTTTTTCATCCCGCAAACCAGCCTTGAGAACTCAACACTATGGACATAGGATACACCGGGGCATAGGGCTTAACCACCTTATCCTGTGAACGGTTTGAGGTCCGATGATTAATAAACCCTCGACACCACAAGGTAAAAGAGGTTGAAAAGAAGATGAGTTGAGATGAATTTAATTTATTTTGTTTTAATTTGGTATCAGCCTTTTGCATAATAATAATTTAATTTATTTTTTAATTTAATTTTTTTTTGTTTCTACCTGACTTGCCTATTCCACCTCATTATTACTTTCCTAATTTTAAGTAAAGTAATGCATTTTTGAAAATTATGGCCGTGTTTGAATAAAACTTTAGTTTAATATACCTAAAATCTACATTCGACGTTTCGACCTTTATGTCAAGGTCATCTTCTGGTGCATAAAACTATACACAGGAAATAAGCTACACTACAATCAAACTGGTTTGTTAAAGATACTGACCAACTGCTACAACAATTGTTGGCCTGACCTCTGGTGAGAGAAAAAAAAATTATACATCAACACTAGAGTCCTATTATTAGTGTTATCTGTTGGTTGTAGAAATACATTGGGTGCAACACCAAGTATCTATCTATATACATATATTAACATCATGATTATACTTGTACATTCCACCCAGTTGGTATGGAATGGTTTCTAATACTAGCTGAAGATTGGCTAGAGTCCTGACTTATGCTGGATCTTATATATTAGGTAGGCTGAATGTGTGTCATCCAGATCCTTGGAATTTTCATGACATCTTTGTTGTTGATATTTGGGTGGTTTATCAGGATTTTGCAGGCTTCCTTAAATTTCCTTTCAAACCAGGTTTTTGTGTGGTGTAAAGAGTGGGTGCTTTTCCAGTTGATTTGGTGTAAGGTGTTGAGCACGTGGTCTGAGAGGACTGCTTCACCATAATGGTTATATTTAATGTGTCTAATGTGTCCTTTCTTGCGTTTAGGGATTGTCTGTCCTGTTTCACCAATGTACAGTAAGTTACAGGTGCAGTGGATGCAATAGACTCCAGGATGAGCTAATGGGAGGAGAGGATCCCTAGAGGAGTTGAATATGGTTTTAAGTTTAGTGGGTGGTTTAAAGGTGGCATTGAGGTTATAATGTTGAGGATTCTGTTGATTTTTTCTGATAACCCTTTAATGTATGGGATGGCTATGGTTTTACTGTAATCTAGATTCGTTTTTGTTGTTGTTTTATGGAGTATTTTATTAATAGTATTTTTGTTATAGCTATTATTTATGAATGTGTCGCTGATGATTTTTAGTTCTTGTTTCAGAGCTTGCTGGTTAGAGCAGATTGTTGTAGCTCTGTTTTTAATGACTCCATATTTTTGTGATGGGTGGTGGTATGAATTAACATGTATGTATTGGCCAGTGTGTGTGTCGGTTTTCAGTAGACTGTGAAGGATAGACTGCCTGAAGGAAGACATGTGACTAGTGTGTCTAGAAATGGGAGCGAATTTTGATTTTCGATTTTGATGGTAAATTGTATGCGTTTGTGTTGTTTGTTCAGGTGGCTAAGGAATGTGTTTAACATTTGTCGCCTGTGCAGCCAGATCGTGAACACGTCGTCAACGTATCTAAGCCAGACTGTTGGTCTTAGCGTGGTGGAATCAAGACCCCTTTGCTCAAAGGTTTCCATGTAGAAGTTAGCGATGGGGGGGGGGGGGTAGTGGTGAGCCCATGGCTGTACCTTCTTTCTGTAGGTAAAATTCGTTTTGTCACACGAAGTTATCGGACTGTAGTGCGTGGGCAAAGGGGGCCGTAATGTCGGGCGGGAATTTGTTCTGTAGTAGGAGAATTGTGTCGTTGATGGGGACGTTAGTGAAAAGGGCAGAAACATCGAAACTGACTAATAAGTCATCTTTGTCGAGTGTTATGTTTTTAATTTTGTTTATAAAGTGTTGTGTGTTTTTTATGTAGGGGGAGGGGGATGACCTACCAACTCCTTGAGTGTTGCCGCTAATTTCTTGGCTAAGTGGTAATTGGGACTGTCTATTCCTTCCACGATTGGTCGAAGGGGGACATAGTGACGGACTTGAGTAGTTTCTCTGTTTTATCCTTTATCCTTTTTGTTGGGTTATAATTTACCAGCTTATATGTGTTGTTATCGGCTACTAGTTGATTCATTTGAAGTACGTATGTTGACCTGTCAAGGACGACAGTGGTATTGCCTTTATCCGTTTCGTTATTATTATGTTTTGTTTGGCTTTTAATGACTTAATTGCTGCTAGTGTTCAGGACATTACTAGTTTCTAGTCGTATTTTATCCTATATTGTAAGGTAGGGACCTGATGCCTCTTTCTATATGGTAGATAAAATCCAATTTGGCCGTTGTTTAGGGTGTGGGTTGATAGGTTGATCACATGGTTCTTGCTTTTTTTTTCTCCCCAAAGGTCAGGCCAACAATTGTTGTAGCAGTTGGTCAGTATCTTTAACAAACCAGTTTGATTGTAGTGTAGCTTGTTTCCTGTGCATAGTTTTATGCTCCAGAAGATGACCTTCACATAAAGGTCGAAACGTCGAATGTAGATTTTAGTTATATTAAACTAAAGTTTTTATTCAAACATGGTAGTTGTCTCCATAATTTTCAAAAATGCATTCGGATCACCATGTAAGCTTAAAAGAAAGGATTAAGTAAAGTAATTATTCTAACACATGTGTTGTGTCTCCAAATTCTCAACTATGTATCATGTACTCGGCTGTGACTAAGACATGAGCTAATATGCTCATGAATTATGACTCATTATTGTGATTCATCTTTTGAATGTAGTTAACAGTCTGTCTCCCTGACAAAGTTCACATAACATTGAGTGAAATATATTGGAGATTTTAAATTAAATTCTATATAATTTTCGCTACATGTATAAGCCGTTAAGTTACTTTATAATGTTATGTGCACATGTCCCATTTAAAGTATTAATTGAACAAGGAAATGAGGTGGAATAGGCAAGTCAGGAAGACACGCTGTAAGGAGAATGAATTTTGAAAGCATTAATGAATGCCTAGGTATGTTCAACATCAGGATGTTCAACGGAATGTAGTTGAGTCTGGGGGGGGGTGAGAGTACATGGGTCAAAGGATAAGGATGAACAGACAGCAGTACCTCTGGAGAAGTCACAGATGAGGGGCAGCATTAGTAGGGCTGGTTATAGACTAAGAAATGTGTTATGCTTATTTACGAAGGCTAGGAGTATCAGAAATAAGGGAGATGAAATTGTTGTGCTGACTGAGTTTATGTCCCCAGAAATAGTTGGAATAAGTGAAACATGGTTGGATGAGAATCATGTTTTGATGGAAATAGAAATGAAAGGAAATGATGCTTTTCACGTGGATATAGGACAAGAAGGTTGGTGGAATACTGGGAATTACGTCCACACATGTTTGAGATACATGGGAAAAAAAGCAATAGTTTACAAGCAGTATGGTTTAAGGTGTAGAATGAAATTTGATAGAATGAAATATTTGGTTGGATGTTGCTACAGACAGAGTAATATAGAGGTTGGAGACAAAGAAATGTATAGAAAACTTGGCTTAGTGAGCAAACAAAGGGATGGTCGTAATGGCCAAATTCGGTTACGGCAATATTGACTGAAATGAAGATATATACCATCAGGTGATACGGAGAATGAATTTCTCAAGTTCTTAAGGGGCAATGATTTTAGGCAATATGTAATGGAGGGCACATAATGGTTAAGAGTCTTAGATCTGGTTATATTATCAGAGGATGGTGTTGTTATTGTGAATAGTGTGTGTCTAGTCTACCCCTGGTTGGTGAGAGTGTCCATGAAGTGATCACCCAGGTGATCACTTCATGGACAGTCTCCAAGTCATATTAGAACTTCTGTGAAGAAGTTATATATGTGGAAATACAAGTCTGGTGATTATGAAACGCTTAGGAGTTGAGTAGAAAGGAGACAGATGCTGGTCGGGCATTGATCGAGAGCTATTCAACAGCATCAATGTCTGAGTGTATTTCAAAGGTGAAAAAGCTAAATAAGGCATTTGTAATATGGATGAAGTTTATGATTGAGGCTTTATGATAGATTGCTAATTGCAAAGGTAGTGAAGGTAACACAGAGGATTGCTGCAATTATGAGAAGGACACAGACCTGCAGAGATAAGATGGTTATCATTCTGTTGTATAAGTCTCTGATCAGACCACACTTGGACTATTGTTCTCAGATTTGGTCCCCAGGATTTAAAGGGGATAAATTAACTGTGGAAAGGATACAAAGAAGGATGACAAAGATGGTTCCATGAACACTTTATTGGAGTATTTCATCCAAGAGGAGTCAGTTTTAATGCTAGAGGGATAGGGCTGGTTCGAGGTTTAGAGGTACAGGAGGAGAGTTTTAGATACTGAGTACTCTGGATGTCAGTAAAGCTTTGGGACTGGATGGTATTTCACCACGAGTTTTGAGAGAATGTGCTACGAAACTGACAGTGCCTTTAACCTGGCTTTTCAATGAAAGTTTGGCTTTGGCAAAAGTGCCCAGGGAATGGAAGGAAGGTAAGATAGTGCCATTGCATAAGGGTGGTAACAGACTGGAAGTGTCTAATTATAGGCCAGTCTGTGTGTCATCAGTAGTTGTTAAGATCTTGGAGAAAGTGGTGAGGGACCCATACAGCATTGGGAAGATGAGGGTAATGTTATCTGTGAGAGTCAACATGGATTTGTGAAAGGGTGCTCTTGTTTTAGCAATATGCTAGCCTTTTATAATAAAGTTACAAGAACATTAGATGAGGGAAAGGCATATATGGCAATTTTCTTAGACTTAGTGAAGGCATTTGACATGGTGCCACATGATAAGCTGATATTTAAGTTGCAGCACATGGGTCTGGATGTCAGATTGGTCAACTGGTTTCAGGATTGGCTGTCTGATAGCTATCAGAGAGTTGTGTATGGTGGAGCAGTTTCAAGGAGGCAGAGGGTTACAAGTGGGGTCCCACAGGGCTCAGTACTAGGACCTATATTGTTTAACCTTTATATCAATGACATTGCCAGTGGATTGCAAGGGTATATTCAGTTGTTTGTAGATGATACGAAGCTGGGATTATTAGTAATAGTGCAGATGTGGTAGCCCTGCAAGAGGATTTGAATAAGTTACATATATGGGCAAATGAATGGAGGTGTCAGTTTAATGCAGCAAAATGCAAGGTCTTGAGGTTTGGGAAACATCGATGGGATGCTGTATACTCTATGGGAGGAGTTATACTGGAGGAAGTAGGGGAGACAAGAGATCTGGGGTTGATGATTGATAGAAACCTGAAGTTTAGGGGACATATTGCAAAGGTGGTGAAGGTAACACAGAGGATTGCTGCAATTATGAGAAGGAAACTGACCTGCAGAAATAAGAGGGTTATCATTCCTTTGTATGTCTCTGATCAGACCACACTTGGACTATTGTTCTCAGATTTGGTCCCCAGGATTTGAAGGGGATAAATTAACTGTGGAAAAGATACAAAGACGGACTGTAAATTTCAGGACCGTACAATGTTAGTTATGAGGATCGGGTGAAGTAATGTGGACTGCAGAGTTTGGTGGACAGAAGGAGAGGTGATATAATTGAGACTTTTAAACTATTGAGAGGTGATTACAGGGTTGACACTGGGGAGTTCTTTCGCTTGGTTGAACAGCGGGAAGGAGTGATGACAAGAGGCCATCCCTGGAAGTTATGAAAGGAAACTGTGAGCAAGAGGGTGAGGAGTGGTTTCTTTGCGTGGAGGGTGGTTGAACCATGGAATGCATTGCCTGATGGAGTGGTGAGAGCGAGAACGGTCAATGAGTTTAAGGAGTGGTATGATAGACTTTGTGTTTCTTAGGGGGACCTCCCACTAGAGTCTTTTGACTCCATGGAGGCCTGAATAATAATAATAATAATAATAATAAATTCAAATGAACAAGTCAAACTACTAAATTTCTAAATCATATGTATCTTATATTGTAGCAGTTCTCAGTTGATTGTTTCACCTTGTGTGTGCATCTATACATGTTTAGTCATATTTGTCACAAGGTTTGATAGATGCAAAAGTTATATGCTTGTGCTGTAATGGTCTTACTGTTTGTTAGTTATTAACAAATCTTAAAGTGCAGTCTAATAATTAATATTAAAAATTTAATCAATATCCATCTTTTATATTTCTTAAACCTTTTAATATGGATTACTTATTAAAAACAGGATGTTTTTAACTAATTCACAATTTGTTTCCACTGCAACATATATTGGATTTGTATAACTAAAAATGTAGTTAATAAGAAACTGTTTCACACATTTGTAATTTGTTATAACTCAAATGTTAAAAAACCTTCACAAATATTCATGTTTGAATGAAAAATAACTTCTCCAAAATTGCCTTTTTCTTAGAGGGAATACATTGGTGCTACTAAATTTTAAAAGGGGTATGTGACTGCTGAATGGTCTCAGAAACACTGCTTTAGGGAATTAATCACCTTTGGCATGCATAGTTAATGTGAGCTTTGCAACAGGGCGATTACTGTTGCAAGAACCATGTCCTGTTTCAGAGTTGTGGTTAAGGTGTTAGAGAAGTTGGTGAGAACTGTGATTCAGATTTGGGTTGATAATGGCAGTATTCTTTATGATGGTCAGCATGGGTTTGTTGGGGGGGGGGTCTTGCTTAAGCAATCTGCTTATGTATTACACCAAGATGACTTGGTGTAATTCACTAGATAAAGGAGATGCATACACAGTAGCTAAATTGAAACAGATGGGATTAGATAACAGAGTTTCATCACATTCACCATCACTAAAGACAATGCATTCCACTCATGCAATCACTCTGCATGAAAAAAACTGCTTCTCACTCTCTTGCTCACACCCTCCTTATACATCTGCCAGGAATGGTCTGTAGTTCTACTCTTGACTCTTCTATGAAAAATATCCTCTACATTAATTTGGTAACAACCTCTCACCACTATGTCTCAACTATATCCCTTTTTCCTTCTTGAATTCAAAAGCCTCTGCAAATTGCATCCTCCTAATTGCTTCTCATATCTGACATTCTATAGACCTGAAACTGACTTAGTAAACCTTCTCTGGATCCTTTTCTATACATTCTCATCCCCTTAAAAATTTGCACACCTAGTCCATATGTGGCCTAATCAAAGGCTTATAAAAAGGAACCATAACTTCTTTGCTTCTACATGTCAATATCCTTCCCATTGTAATATCCTTTTAATTTTAGTGGTATGACACCTCTGCCCACCATCAATCCCACAGCTCTCATTTCTTCCATATCCTTCAAAATTTCTCCATTAATTGTATACTCTGAATCTCAAGCCTGATTACCAAATTTCAAAACCCTGCACTATGCAACATTAAACTGACAGCTAGCCCTCACATATCCACTCATGTCTCTTGAAATTTTCATACAAGACCACAACATCTGTTCTACTTATAATTCTTCCCAACATTGCATCATTGGCAAATATCTGCAGTTAAGCCAATCAATCACAATGAAATTAATGTACAAGTTAAACAGTAATGGTCCCAAAAAAAATCCCTGTGACACTCCACTAGTAATCTTCCTCTTTTCGGGTACCATTCCTCTATAAACAACTTGCTGATAGCTATCTGATAGCCAATTGACTAAATAAATTACTAATCTCTTATATAATCCCATCTGTTTCAGTTTAGCTACCAGCTTGTCATGTGGCAGCATCAAAGTGTTTTGAAAAATCCAAGGTTTTTTTTTTTTTTTTGCTACTGGCCATGAAAGGTTATTTGCAAACCTATAGTATATTTTTACTGTGGGTTAAGCTTTTTTTTTTTTTTTTTTTTTTTTTACACATACTCTAGAAACCCTGCTCTAGCTACCAAATCTTGAACTTTTTCAAGTCAGGCATCCAATACATACAGCACTGTATATACATCTCCTTTATCCACTGAATTGTTCACCTTGTTGTAATATGTAAACAGATTGCTAAAACATGACCCCCCCCCATCCCAAGTGCTGTTAATTCCCCAAAGTATTCCTTCAAGACACATGGAGATATATTGTCAAATCCTACTCCTTCATTAACATCAAATTTACTTAATTCCTCATATCATGCTTGTTCATTTACCATCAGTCACTCATCCACCATACCCACTGCACTCCAGCTTCCCATGATGTTGCTCTCATGAGGATGAACACTGATAAACCAAGTTCTCATTTCACTTCTTATCTTAATCACTTCATTCTTCAGTTGTTGCATTCAGTAGTCATTCCCACTTTTGCTCTGTCAGTGAGGCTCACTTCCGTTTTTCATTTATGCTTGCTTTACCATTTTGAATCATTTCCACATTTATTATTACCCTCACTTTCTGATTTCTCTTGTTTAATCTCCCAACAAGCACATCTTCCATGTTTGCCAACATATATAGATTACACTCCTGTCTGTGGGATTTTCTTGGCTTCATTAGATAATTACTGCTCATACAGCAATTTACAGTCACCTTCCTGTTCTGCTTATTATGCACCTCATGCAAAAGGCGTTCTGTTGCTTCTTCTTATAGCTCTACAGCTCAAATCAAGCCTTGGCCTCTTGGATTTGTTGCTCTGAACCCTGTCTATCCCAAACTTTTCTAGTTTGGTCATTGTAAAATGATGTTATCTTGACTGATACCACTCATATGAATACTGTCTCCATAATTTTATGTTTTATCTCTTCATTCTTATGTAACACCTACATTATTTAACCTCGAGTTTTGGAATACATTCATATATTGCTACTGTTAATTTAGTTGTTGATTAACACTCAAGCAGTATTTATATTCTTGGTACTGAATGCCTCTTTCATTACTGCAAGCTGTCTCCTGAGCTTTCTGTAATCATCAGCCTTGTAGTTCCACATATAACCTTTCCTTACAGTGGTATTCTGTTTGTTGCCCACCATACAAGTCTCATCACATGGTCACTGTCATCAAGTTGAGATTCAGAACCTCATTTATTATTATTATTACATAACACCCTCTTCAGGGAGTCCAAAGACTCATCGAGGGAGGGCACCTAATCTACAACTCTCCATGTCTACCACTCCACCAACTGCAACTACCTTCATCATCTACTCCAATGCCATCTACCATCGACCATCATCACTAGTATTTTCACAGACAATCACAAACATCCATGTCCATGACAGGATTTGAACCCACAACCTTTTGGCTGGATAGCAGATACGCTAACCACTCGGCCAACCAGGCTGAGTGGTTAGGTTTAAATATTCTGGCATATTTATAATAACATCATCTGGTGAAATGTTAAATACAAGATTCTTGATCCTCCTTCTACCATACTGCCAAAGTAGTTGTCCTGCAAATACTTGAGAAAGTCAGTCTTTTTCTCCCAGTCGTCTTTTCATTCCGATTCATATTACCATATTAAAATCATCCATAATGATCACCCTTTTGTTATTTGATATTTTAGTTTACTTATATATTTTCTTGTCACTACCCAGGCCTACAGCTGCAACATCTAAATACCTCATTCTGCCCATCTCTTCCTCACACCATACTGTCTCAAAGCCACTACCGCTGTTTTGCCCTTGGATTTCCACCTGGTATGGTCTTAATTCCTCTATTATCATCAACATACTCTCTTTGCCCATTCTGTCCTCACAAAAACATCATACTCTTTCATCTCTATTACTGTCAGATATCATTCTGTCTAACCATGTTTCATTAATTCCAACAGTTTTTAGATGAATGAAGCCAATCAATTCAACAGTATCATCCTGCTTATTTCTTATACTACTGGCAGTTGCAAACAAACAATAATTTAATCCTAAGCTTATAACCAGTCTACTCATTGTACCTCTCAGAAGATGAGACTTCTCCACACCTCCCTGAATTGTTCTTCTCTATCTTCACTTATACCATAATTTGCTCCACATTCAAATGATCTCCTTGTATGCAAGGCTATTCCATCCCATTCATTTGTTGTATACTCACATACTCATATTCACTACTACTTCCAGTATCCACTCTTTTTACACCATGTCTTCCTGCTCACCTGGATCATATACACAGATGATGCGTTTCTGTTAATGCATTGGAAATTGTCCAAAAGTTGGTATTCAGTGTAGCAACAAGTTTCTCTTGTAGCACATGTATAGCTTTATTACCGTTGGCAAATAACATGCACGTGATATCAATTTGTTCCTATGGAAAAGCCAGTCTATGTTGTTTCAATTTTGGATAAGCAGGAACAGTGTTCTTATCCATGCAATATTTTAGAAAGACTAAGCTGTTGAGTTGCCTTGATAACCATTCATCCCTTTCAATTATTAGGAGGAACAAGATAGTTATCTTGTATGGTTATACCTATCCTGTATGTTTGTGGAACTTCTGAAAAGGTGCAAAAAATCCTAAAAATATATACAGTATGGCATTTAAATATTTGGCGTATTTAAAAAAAAAAAAATCAGCATACTTTACCACTCTAGTGAAGAGCAATGAAACCTCTAGAATTGTATGAAGTTTCTGCACTTTTTGCTTATTAGAAACAAATTGGCAAGACAGTAAGATTTGAATTTCTGAACATAAAGAATACATGCAGCACCACCACATTGGCATCTGAGGTTTCCAAATCATTCTTTGGATATTCATCACTGAAGTAAATATAAGTATCAAAGACTTCAGTCTGGCTCTTTAAATGCACTATAAGTTGGATGCTTAAAGATGCCTTACATGTGGAATGAACTTTCACCTTCAGACCTTCTGCCTATGACCAAGGGCACTTAATCATGCCAAAATGCATTGCTTATTTCAGTTTGGGCTTTACTATTTTAATGCAGATTTATCTTCCTTACTTACTCAAGCATAGAAGTGTCTTTATTTGTGTATTGGTTCCTGGAGTTACTGATTTGACTTTAGTGAAATATACTAAATAATAATTAAAATATACTTTTGTTGGTATATCATCTGTGTTGTCATCTTCTTTATAAAAATACTGATATGCATTCTTTTACAGAGCCTTGAAGCACAACAGTTTGGGTTTCTTAGCTTCATTATAGATACTTTTTTTTTGATCTGACTGCATAAAACTTAGGGATATTACTAACAATTATTTCCTGTTTATCACCAGTGGTGCTAATATCACCAGTGATGCACAATGATGGGATCATTGTGCATCAACATCTTGATTATTTTGAAAATGGACAATACTCATTGTCATCTAAACAACTTCTAATATAGCTGATAATGCTTCCATAGCATAGTCAGAAGAATGTAGTGGCATTTGCCCTCAGATTAAAATAAGACCTAGGTTTTGAATCTTTATGAGAAATTTACAAGGGTTTTTATCAGTCACATGTGAGTTAGCCAGTCTCATATGGAGATAGCACATTTATCCTCCCAGAAACTCCAGCTTTTATTCTACAGTACATGCAAACTAACTGGAGATTATGGAGAAAAGTAACCTCTCTCTCTCTCTCTCCCCCCCCTACCTCTTTTACTAATGTATTGAAAATTTTTCTACATCTACCTCATGGAAGTAGCACATTTATCCTCCCAGAAACTCCAGCTTTTATTCTTCAGTACATGTAGACTGCCTGAAGAATATGGAGAAAAGAAAATCTACTGCCAGATAAAGTACATTTAATGATTAGAATGAAGTTGGATAGATTGGAGAGTGTAGTATGGAGAGGCCTCTCAAGATGATTCCTGAACTTTGGAGAGGCAGCAAGTAATAATAATAACAACAATTATTTATTATTGCTGTTATTATTATTATACAGGCATTTTTATGGAGTCTCAAGACTCATTGCAAGATACCTCAATAACTGTCATTTACACAATGCCTATCATATGTATCCTTAAATGCACTCACTGACAAAGCAGTGAGTTGCCTATGGCAACTCCTTCCACCCATTCACTACTTTCCAAGTAAAAAATTTGCTTCTTATGCCATTCCTAACCAAAGTCTTGGTAAACTCCTTTCCCTCTCTCTCTCTCTCCTTACCCCTTTCACTAATGTATTGAAAATTTTTTTCTGCATCTTTTCTGGAGATGCAAAAAAAAAAAAAAAAAACAGTATCTTCAGGCATGGGAAGTTGCAATAGCTGGCTGCAAATAATATGCATAGGATCAACAGTATATTAAAAATGTTTTCAAATTAAAAATTGCAATAATAGTTTTTGACAACTCTATATTACTGCATTGAGTCTAAAAGTATTTGTTTTCTGTTTTGCATTTGTGAAATAAAAAACCAATGTGTCCAATAGGAGGAAAAATTATCATGGACAGATTACCTTGTTGGATGAAAATGGTTATAAGGTGACCAAGGAAGATGATACTGTCAAGCTATTTAATGATCACTTTATTAGAGTGTTTCATCCTGGTAAAGCTGACTTTATTCCTAGATGGATAAGGAGGGGTGAAGCTTTAGAAGTAGATAATGGATATGCTAGATGCAGTTTCACCATGAATTTTAAGGGAATGTGCTGTGAAACTGACCATACACCTGTCTTGAAAGACATGGTGCCCATTTCAAGCACATAATCTACCATCGTTAATGCTTTATTCGACTAGGATTCCACCAATAGTTAGATGTACATATCACCATATGTAAAATTTTTTTTTGCATCCTACTGCACATTTTTACCATGGTGTGACAGCATTTTTTTTTTTTTTCAGTAGTCTGTAAACCTGTTCTAGAGATTAAACATGGAACTTTATCAAGCCACTTCAGGCTTCCAGTAAGTGGGGCATTGGTCTCACACTAAGTGATGAAATTCATCTCCCACTTAAAGATAGCCACAGAGATCCATGCCGATGCCAATTTGAACTTGCAGCCTGTTAGTTGAAGAGCAGATATTCTAACCACTCAGCCAACCAGACTGAGTGGTTAGAATTATATATATGAAATTCTTCGTCCTTTGTTGCTTATCATTTATGCTCCTTCAAAGAAAGGAAGCATGTTTATTTTCAACTTATATGACATTTTGTAGATCTGCAGGCAAATCTTCAAAATTGAAAATGGAAGTAAAAAAGGGAGATCTACGAAATCTGTAGATCTCCCTTTCCTCATCAGTAATTTTCCGTTCTTCATACATGTTATATTTAATTTTTTGTTAAAGAAATCAGTTAATCTGTCTATGGTTAATACTTCCAGTTACGAATTATCTTATTTCATTATACAAAATTATTAATATTTCACATTCTTGGTTAAATTGCCTATATCCTTTGCCATAAGTACATTTGCTCCATTAAGTTTTATGTTACTATTATTATAATAATCATAATTGTCATCATATTCCAAGTTATAAGACTTGTCACAGGAGATTATCACTTATATTGCTAAACCATTTCAAATTTAAAGCAAGTAAATTTGTATTCTTGTGCTAGCAACTTTTCTTTTTTATGTACTAGAACTAATCGTAAGATAGCAGTTCTTTAAAATTAAAGTTTCTTGTTGTAAATATGAAGACAAAAACTCTAGCTTAAAGTTAGAACATAGTATTTCCTAACAACATTAACCTGGTAAAAAAAGGGTGACCACTCTTGGACCTCACACCAGACTGCAGAGCAAGTCACAGAGTACTGTCGAGCACCTTTGGAACGGCGGACATCCAGCATTGGAGGAGCCAGTACAGGTAGCAGTGGTTCATCAACAGCTGTTCCCTTCACTCCACCACGTCAGCTGTCTGATGCTGAAAAACTGAGAAAGGTCATCATGGAACTGATAGAGACTGAAAGAACATATGTGAAGGTGAGTTTAATAACTTTCATAACTTTGTAGCAACTAAGATTTTACTGTTTCAGATGCTAAGCTGTATTGCTTCCCTATTCATTCATTGATTAACACATTGACTGCCATTGTTTTAACATGTAAACTGCTGCTGGCACCACAAGGTTGTTAGTATTTTCTCTACAAAAGTATATAACTGTTTAATATATTTTCACTTTGTCACTGTAACTACAAACTTTTTTTTACTAAAAAAAGTTTTCAGAAATTGTATGATTATGTTATTAGTTGAAAGATTCTAGTCCCATGCAGGTAGGGAGTGCATGACTAGTATTCAGCATGAAAAATACGATACAAGATAACTGATAGTTGGTGTCCTAATACAGATGGAGAACTACAAGTTATCAAGTTATCTCATAGTTGGCAGTCAACGTGTTAATGGACTTTCATTAAAAAGAAAACATTCAGTTCTACATAAGTGCAAAAATTGGTGAATACATTCATGTGTAAGATATTTTTTTAATCCTCATTTCACTTCTTTCCTCTCTTCAGTAAATCATCTTTTTAATTTTTGCTATTTCTAAATACTGAACCATGATTTCTTTAATCTAATTTGTGTGGTACACAGTAGTATTATTTTAGCTAGTCACGTCTCTTTGCTGTACTTGAAAGCTGTTCAAACTGTTGATCAAAGATTTGCAGGAATATAGCATACAAGTTATGCAAGATGTCTGAATATTTCTCAGTAGATGTACTGCTTTTTGATCTTATGTATTCCAATGTTATTTTGTTCTTCATTTTAGATATGATTCTATGATTATCATAGTGATTTTAGATGGTCTCAGGGAAAAAGAAATCAAATCAAGAGGTGTGAAGTCAAGTGTCTTAACAGATTTTAGGGGTCCTTTGTATCTAGTCCACTGGATACAGAGGTGAAAGTCTTGCTTAAAATGCTGAAATGATTAATGAAAAATGTAATGTACTGTCCTTTGAGAATCATCATAATTGTGCTACTGGGGCATTGTGAAGAGTTCGGTACCAGAAATATTTTCAGCATGTAAATAGACACACAGTGCCTAAAATATTAGAGACATTCTTCATGCTAAAATTCAATTCATCAGTAACCTATGATTAATGACTTGGCATGTTCTGGCTATAAACAGATAATAGGTTATCTTTAGGAGTACTGCACACACTTGAACACAAGTGTGTGCAGTAATGTTTGTTTCTTAAAGTCACTCAGGTCATGATATGAGTGACTTCAAACAAGAAACAATAATGGAGTCTGAAATATTTCATTATTGTCTCTTGTTTGAAATACTCTTGCCAGACAATAGTCAGAACATATAAGTCTCCCATATTGTCTAATAAGAGTACTTTGGAAGTCTTTCTTCTTCTAGGATGAAGATGTGCAACAAGACTTTGATTATACAAAGAATAGTGTGATAAATTGTGGGATGTTTCTATTGACCATGTATAATATGGTCTCATTTATGTGAAGAATGGTATTATGAACAGAAAACATCATTGTCATCATAATTGGAAACAACAGATTAATGTGAGAGTCAGCCAAAGCATCCACAAGATGCAACAGATATGTTGAATTTGACTTTGTTGCATAACCTGGTACTGTGAGGAAGTGTGTCTGAATAATGCCATTTATCAGATGCAATTTCAAATGTGTAATAGTAGATGACCCTTAAGATCATCTACTGTTACACAAGCATGATATGAACATCAGTATTTGATGATATGAGAGAATGATATGATGATATGACATGCTCAGAACATATGAGCATGATCTGAACGTCAATATTTAAGAGATTTGTTATAGATTTTTTGAGAGCTCAGATTTTCATCAAATTGAATACTTTGATCTTGTTGAAAGTCAGTGGCAAAAATTTATTATAATTAATTGTTACGTCAGAGTGAGCATTTGCACTAGATACAACATTTGCACCCTTTGTATTAGGTGCAATTTGTGTAATTTTTTTATTATTATTTGTTGATATATACCATGTGTAACAGGTCTTTTGAGCAGGCTTTCTGATGAGTTTTTTTGTCTCATTAGACTTCTGCTGTTAGGTTACTAGGCTCCTTGAAGTCATTGTTCTAAACTTAATGATTAAGTATTTGCTGTTCTTGGACTGATGGTGATCCTGATATTTTTCATTATATTTTACAACAAATGATCCATCTGATGATCCTGTCTCTCCATGCATTAAGGTTATCTCATATCTTTCAATAACTTAAAAGCTGTAGGTGACTTATGTGACACCATGTGTATATTCCAAATCTCATTAATAACTTTATTAATGAAAACAGTACTGTATACTTCTTGTTTTTGGGAAACCTTGAAACATAACTAATAAATATATCTCAGGAATATTTGCATATGGTTTTAAATGTTGAGATTATATCATTATCCAATAAGGAAGAGATAGTGAAATTAATTTCAAGTCTTCTAATATATACATCCTATCAGATTTCTTATTATCTGATACATTCCTATCAGATTATTATTAATAATAAATAATAATAATAATAAATAAATAAAAATTCATCCTACCCATTGTTTTCATATATACAGATCTGCACTAAAGATTTTTTTCCCTTGAAATGGCAATAATTAATATACATTATACCTGCCTCAGCAATGAAAAAATTGGCCTATAACACCCACACCAAAACTACTGGTTATTTTCTACAAATCCAAGACTTTTTTTCAACTGTGGAATGCTACTCGCTTGTTTGCCAAGTAGCCCTTCCCACACTCTATTATAAATTCTCTACTATGTTCAGTTAGGAATCAAACTATCAGATGATTCTTCTACATGGTGGCATGGCCCATAAGTCATGGAACATGCTGTAGAAAGGACCCCTCTTTGTGAAGCAGCTGCATAATTTTTTTTAAACATCACCAGATGTTTTTTTTATTAGTTATGAAAAACTACATCATGTAAATGCCTTCCATTTTTGGCTTCACAAAGATAGGCCCTTTCTACAGAATGTTCATGACTTATGGGCCACCCTGTATTAAGAATCCTTTCACTTATTTTCACACAAACCTGTAATTTCTGTAGATGCATGAGCATATTATATTTGAGAAGAAATGCATTCGGTTTTTATTCCATATGTTTTGCCCTAGTGCAAACTAACAAAAGTTTATACATGAAGTAACTCCTTGGCTATTTGCTTATATTGTATATAGAGTAGTTGATTCATATCTAGTTGCTTTTTATAACTTACTGCTACTTCAATAAGTATTTTTTTTAAGCTTATAGCTATAATTCTACTATTCTCCTTAAAAATCTGTTAAAACTCAAGCAGTAATCAATCAACAATCATTTCTTAGTCCACTTTTGACCTCACAATATTTACTTCTTCTTTTTGATGTTTTGGTCAGCTTTGACATAACTACCCTCTTTACAAATATACCTAGAAGGAAAATCCTTATTAAAAAAAAGAAAGAAAGAAAGAAATGTCTTCCAGAATACCATACATTTTCTACATCTTGCAAACAGGTTATTTTACCTGACAAGGGAAATTTTTTTTTCTTACTATCATCATCATCATCAGAGCTTCATGGAGTAAAAGCATCTTGGGAGGTCTTCATTGACAGCACAAAATTTACCTGGTCAAACTCATTTGCTTTTTCATGCTCACCATATTCATAGGCTGTGTATCTCACCTATCAATCTCCATGCAAAAAACTGATGTTTTTCCTTTCTCTCAATGGAGAGCTTCATGTTTTATACCCCCCCCCTCTCTCTCTCTCTCTGTTCTATTCTATGAAAAAAAAATCTCTTCTGCATGACTTTAAGACAAACCCTTCAATTTATAAATGAATCGTATCACCATTCTATTATCTATCAAGCTCTGAAACTGTATCTGTCTGTCTTTGTTTCCAGCAAACTAAAGACCCATCACTACATCATTCTTCTTTGACCATGCTCAATATATCTTAATTTTGTTGACTTTATCCCTTCGGGAACACTGCTCATCCCATACCCAACTTGATAATACCTAGCAAACAGCCAGTCTTCTACCCTCTTCACAAATATGTTATCTAATCTCATTCATCCTAATTTAATTGCCAGAGAAGTTATATAGCAGTCTGGTGAAAGTGTTTGCAAAAAGATTGTTAAAATACAACCAAGCTGAGATCACAGAGAATTTGGTTGTTATTAACCTAATTCTAGATTATAGCTCACAACAACTTCTTTAATACCTTATTCTATTCATTTCTCACCTCTTGGTTGGTGAGAGTAGCTAAAGAGAGGTATGAACACCAGTTAGCTAATGAAGCCAAAAAGAATCCTAGGGAGTTCTTTCGATATGTTTTTTCCTTTTTACTCTCCTGTCTTCCATATCACCATCACTGGCATCCATTGGCATGTTTGCCGTAGAGTGTGATCCATGGACATCCTAGAAAAGATACTGGTGTTTTGCATACACTACTTTGGCCTTTGCTTCTGCAGGATGGTTATCCTGGATAGCTCAGCTAGGATCAATTGGCTAGCAAGTACTATAAGGACCAACAGTGCTGCAGCAAGTCTCCTTCCCCATGGTCTGGGAACAGGATTTAAGGCTGGCTGTGGCCATTGACCAAGATAACTCTGGTGCTTCACTTCAGAGGACTGTAATTGTTTCTAGAATAGTGGATGTTTGTGCTACACAGGGACATGCACTCTGGTGGGAGGAGAGTTCTGGCACCGAATTCTCCTTTTGTGTATAAGTCTGTTTCCCTCAGGTTTGCCACAATCTTCAACAAGTCCAGACTTACAGAAACCAAGGCACATCAAATGAAACACAAAGAATAAAAAAAATAAAAAATAAAAATCTGAGGTGCTAAAAACACACCATATTTTTAGTCATACTTGCAATAGGATAATATCCAAATGGGAAACTATCATCCTTTTTTTATCCTGAATGGATCAGTAGGAATCTCCAAAATCTCTTAAACTGATAAGGAGATATTTTAGTAGAAATGACTTGCATAGCACTCCTCCATGCAACATCATTTGGAGGAATATCAGTTACATTAACTTCACCCACACACATACACGACTTTGAACTTTTCCAGAGTAGAGAATATTTAAAGTGGAACTTCCATAATTTTATTGGTGAGGAGATTTGCTCTGAATTAAAAGATCAAAAAGTGACAGCAAAAAGAAAAATTCTCATATTTAGTGGTAAGTGGCTCAGACTGACCAGAAATATCATCCTTTATTTAACATCTTCGACATCAGTGAATGCAGGGTAGCTCAACTACTGTGTGAATTCTACATCTTAAAACTTTCATAATGCTTCAAGTGCCAAAAATACAGTCATGTTTTGACCACCAGAGTAAAGGACATGAAAAAAAAAAGTGTGCATATGTAAAATGCCTAAATGATCTGATTGCAAAGAAGAACATCCAGCATACTCTGGAGCATGCCAAAGGAGGAAAGATATGAACAGATTCAGAAGTCACACAAAGCATTCCATATCAGAATTGCAAAGCATACCACTACAACATCTAGTGGAAACCCTCATATGCTGAAAAGGTAATGGTGAAAAATTACCTAAAGGGATATTAGCATGCATGAATGTCCTCACTTTCTCACAGTGACATTATCCCTGAAAGCTATGTTTTTTTCTGCTTTTCTCTAGTGCGGTTAAAGGAATAAACTAATATGATCACGCTCCTGGAGAAAAAAGAAAGAGAGAGAGACCAAAATGATCCCACTATATGTGAATCCTTTGCTAAGAAAATTAACGAGCTTGTTTGCCCCTCAGTGAGTCAAGAAAATGTCTCCTGATTTATTGACCGAAAATAAATCTATTAAAATATCTCCAGTATTCTTCTTGATGTAAGTTGATTATTTTTCATGGGAAAGAAAAGATGGACACCGGTTGTCTGCATTTCACCAAAAAAGTAAAATGCAAGACTAAAAAGAAAAATCTAATATTGGAAACCAGATAAATCAACCAAATGTAAATAAAATCTTTGTATAATGAAATTGCAACTGATTACACAAAAAACATTGGTGATATCAAAACACGCCTGCAGAAAGATAATTATTATTATTCTGAACCACAAAGGAGTCACAAGACTCATCGTGGGAGGCCATCTTAGACAACATAAAATTTTTCTTACCACTCGTTAATCCAGTTCACTATCTGCACATTCACCACTCTAACAGGCAAAAATTTCCATGGTCCAACATCCCGAATGCAAAAAGCCACTTCTCATCCTCCTACTCACCACTTGTTCTTTCCCTTCCTATGTGAAACCTATTACAATATGAAAAATCTCTCCATTATCAATCCTGTAAGTACCTCTCAAGAGTTTAAATGTCTTAATAACTATCCCTTAATTATCTCCTAATTAATAGTTATCCCTTAATGAGGGATAACTACCTCAGACAGTATGTAACAGAGGGTACACGAGGATTAAGGGTCTTGGATTTGGTTCATCTCATCAGAGGATGTAATTATAAATGAGGTGTCAAATAATCCACCAATTGGCGAGAGTGACCATGAGGTGATTATCTGGGTGGTTGCCAGCAATGTGAGGACCCCTGTGAGAAAAGGGTATATGTAGAACTACAAGCGGAGGGGGGATTATGAAGAGATCAGAAGACAGCTTGCGGGTGTAGCGTGGAATGAGGAGTTAGCTGTAAAAGAGATCAATGCAGTTTAGGGATTTTCAAAAACTATCTAGTAAATACAATGTCTAAATGTATTCCAAGGGTGAGAAGGTTAAATAAGGTAGGTGTGAGATGGATGAATAAAGAGGGCATTGTGGAGGCAGCATAAGAGAAGTGGAAATAACCAATTTATGAGGTCTACAAAGACCAGGCAAGGAGGGTGACTTGGTTGGTGAGAGTAGCTAAAGAGAGGTATGAACACCAGTTAGCTAATGAAGCCAAAAAGAATCCTAGGGAGTTCTTTCGATATGTAGCCAGCAAAAGAAAGAATGATTATGGAAGGATGACATTGATTGGAGAAAATGGTAAAACGACAACTGTTGCAGAATGTGTGGTGGAGATACTTAATGAGCAATTCATATTCATAAAGGTCTTTCAATGTTGTGAATGTGACTTCATGGAGAGATTGAGAGCAGTAGATGATGGGGAGGAGAGACTGACTGTAAGTGAGCAAGAGGTGCTTGGGGAGTTGAGTAAACTAGATGTAAATAAGGCTGTGGGACTTGATAATATATCACCACATATTCTGAAGGAATGTGCCAGTGAGTTGACACATGCCTGGACATATTTTTTTAATACGAGTCTTGCACTTGGTCAAGTTCCTAAGGAGTGGAAGGAGGGAAAGATTGTGCCACTTCATAAAGGAGGTGATCGAACTCAAGCATCAAACTATAGGCCTGTCTGTGTGTCAGGCATTGTGGTTAAGTTGTTGGAGAAGCTTCAGAGAACTAGAATCCAGAGTTGGGTTGATAACAATGGTATTATCTTTGATGGACAGCATGGATTTGCTAAAGGGAGGTCATGTTTTAGTTACTTACTTATTACAATAAAGTGACTGCTTCCTTGGACACAGTCACTTTATTGTAATAAGGATACACAGTAATATACTTGGATTTTGCAAAAGCTTTTGATAGAGTACCTCATGATAAGTTGACAGTCAAACTAGAGCTGATGGGGTTGGATATTAGGTTAGTGCATTGGATTGGAGACTGTCTATCTGATAGGTATCAACAAGTTGTGTATGGGGGTGTGATATCCAGGAAAAGGAAAGTCACTAGTGGAGTGCCTCAGGGGTCTGTTTTAGGGCCATTACTGTTTAACTTGTATATTAAGGATATTGGCGAAGTTTTGGATGGAGATATTCAGTTGTTTGCAGATGATGCAAAGTTGGGAAGAACCATAAAGAGTAGTGAAGATGTTGTGGCCTTACAAGAAGACTTGAATAAATTGAGTGATTCAGCACAGAAATGGGGATGTGAGTTCAATGTTGCAAAATGTAAGGTTTTAAAATTTGGAAAACAAAGATGGGATGCAGAATTTATGCTTGGTGAGAATATATTGTTGGAGGTAGAGGAAATAAGAGATCTGGCGGTGATAGTGGATAAGGATCTAAAATTTAGGGGACACATTGCCAAAATTGTGAAGACAACACAAAGGCTTCTGGGAATGATGCGGAGGATACTGACGTGTAGAAGTAGCAAGATTCTTGTTCCGTTGTATAAGGCTTTGATTAGGCCACACATGGATTATTGTGCCCAGATTTGGTCACTGGGTTTTCAGAAGGATGAAGAGATGTTGGAGAGGGTCGAAAGGTGGCTGACTAAGGTAGTTTCTGACTTCTGGAATGTCAAGTATGAAAAAGATTGAGAAGATGTAATTTGCAAAGTCTGGTAGACAGGAGGAAGAGGGGAGATATGATAGAGACGTACAAGTTGGTAAGGGGTTGTTATATGATCAATGGCGGAGAAATTCTACAGAGAATAGTAGGAGATCAGTGGAGAACCAGAGGTCATCCCTGGAAACTGTATAAAGAGGGTGTGAGTAGGGGAGTGAGAGGCAGGTTTTTTTCGTGCAGAGTTTGAATGATTGGAATGCCTTGCCTGAGAGTGTGGTGTCTGCGAGGAATTTGAGTGTGTTTAAGACACGGTATGATGAGATGCATGTGTGATAAAAAGGACCTCCCAGATGAGTCTTTGACTCCATGAGGTAGTCCTTGGGGTAATAATAATAATAATAATAATGTAGTTCCTTTGTCTTCTATCTTCCAAATGCTGCTGTTTGTGTTGTCCTCAGAACTAATATTGTATAGTCCTTCTACCTTGCTATCCACTATTTTAAATCCCAGTGACCAGATCTGAGCATGATAATTCAGATATAGTGCGATCATGGTTTTATACAATGGAATAATCACTATTTTCTCTACTGGTCAAAGTCCTTAATATGCCCCTGAACTTGATTTTTATCAGCCATCACTCCAGGATCCTTAGACCACTTCATCTAGTATAGTTCCCCCAATAGAGTATGCAGCCTTCCATCAGTGGGTTCCAAATTTTAAGACTCGATATTTAGTTTAATTAAACTGATTTTAGGAGGATTTAATTAAATCCTCCTGAAATCCTATCACACTAGCACTATTGCTAATAACCTTTCCAAGATTCATATTATCTCCAAACAACTGAATATCTCCCTCCAAACCCGTGACAATATCATTGACATAAAGGTTAAAAAGCAAAGATTCCCAGTACTGATTCCTGTGAAATACCACTTGAAACTTTATTTTTCTTTGATACTACTCCTCCCCATACATAATGGTTATATCTGTCAGACATCCAATTTCTAATCCAATTCACTAATTTGATATCTAATCCCATGTGTTACAACGTAAATATCAATTTATCATGTGGCACTCTATCAAATGCCTTTTCAACCCCCCTCCCCCCAAAAAAAGAAGAAAAAAAGACAGTTGTTACTTTATTATAAAAGGTAAGCAAATTACTTAAACAAGAGTGTTTATTAACAAATCAATGCAGACTTTCACAGATAATGTTATCGTCTAGTGCCCAATGTTGCATATGATCTCATTAATTTTCCCAAAATCTTAACAACTACAGAAGAAATATAAAGTAGTGTATAGTTTGATACCTGTATTCTACTGCCACCATCCTTGTGCATTTGCATTATCTTATCCTCCTTTCGTTCATTCATTGGGCCCTTTTCCAGTAGTTAGAATTTCATTGAAGCTATGTCAATGGAGCTGTCAATTCCTCAGCACATTCTCTTAAAACATGCAGTGAAATCCTATCCAATCCCACTGCCTTATTGACTTCCAGAGTACTTCGTATTTGAAACCCATTCTCCTCATGCCCTTCTAAACCTTTAACCCTTTCCATCCTTCCAGGAATAAAACCCTTTTCCAGGATAAAATGTTCCAATAAAATGATCATTAAACAACTACATAATGCCATCTGCATTGTCATCTGCAATCTTACTTTTCCATCTAATAGGGTTATTTGCCTAGAATCATTTCTCTTCTTATATAATGAAAGAATTCCTTAGGATTTTCCTTGGACTGTACTGCCAATCCCTTCTCATGTTCCATTTAGGTCTTCCTTATTATACTAATCAATTTCCTGGCTTGAGTCTTATATTCCTAATGGAACTGCCCTCCACTCCTCTCTTTATGCTTTTTTCTATGACCGATTTTCATCTACAGTTCCTGTTGGATTTCATAAGTCATCCACTTTACACCAAACTGTGCTATCTGTTTCACTTCAGAATGCAATTTGCCATTGTGGTTGATAAATATTTCCTCACTAGCCCCCATGCAATGTGATTATCTCTCCCTTGCAGTTCTTTCATTTATGGAACTGGTCCTATCTGATTTCTAATATTATATTCACCTCCCTTAGCCCCTTTGTCCAAAAAGAAACCGAACTTTTGATAGAAAATAAAATACAGGCCACTTATAATTATTCAAATAATTTATTTCAATCAATATACTCTCCCTCAGCTTCGATACATTAATTGATCATTTGGCACAGTCAATTAATTCGTTAAAGAGTTTTTTTATATCAGTTTTTGGGATACTGTTGAGGGTCAATGGTTACTGCCGCTTGAACGTTTTCAATGGTGTATCACTTTCCTTTCATCAACAAATGAATTCGGGGGAAGAGAAAAAAGTCATAGGGTGCTAAATCAGGTGAATACGGCAAGTGATCCAACACACAAACTTGGTTTTTGCTCAACAATTGTCTGACAATGTTTGAATGATGAGATGGTGCATTATCATGCAAAAGTGACCAGCTGCCAGCATCACGATATTCATGCCATACGCGATGAATTCTCGCTACCAATCACTTCAAAACTTTGAGATAAAACTCACCATTGACTGTTTGGCCAGGTGGAACAAATTCTTTGTGGATTGTAGAAACAAATCAATATTGTCTTTACTTTTGACTTCTCCAAGTGACATTTTTTCGGATGCCTCTCTTCTGTTGGTCTCCACTCAGCACTCTGGTGCTTTGTTTCGGGTTTGTTTTTGAGTCCTTACGAGCGGTTTTAATGAGGTCCTTGCAGTGTTCAATTCAATACATTTTTTGCTCATCGGTCAACTTGTGGGTAACAGATCGCGAATTCAATTTACGAAGGCTCAAACGTTCGGTCAAAATGTTGTGCACAGTTGATTTTGGAATCTCCAATTTATCTTCAATCAATCTCACGGACGATTTCGGGTTTTCTTTTATGAAATCACACTTTTTGGATGTTAACTTCACTTAATCCAGTTTTTGGATGGCCCTACTTTTCGTCATCCTTAAGCGGTTTATGGCCACTTTGAAATCACTTAAACCACTCATAAACTTGAGTATGGGATAAGCATTCATCACCATATGCTTTTGATACATTTCGGTAAAACTTTTACCAAGTTTAACACAAAAGTCAATTGCAGCTCTCTGTTTGAAACTCATTTTCCGACTGTTTGTCGAAACACACTGTCACTCTTGGCACTATAACTCGGCTTCTAATGAAACAAATGTCATAAATAGTTGACACAACGCTAATGAAGGTTGCCGCTTTTGGCAATAAAAAGATACAACAGGTGGAATTGTTGTATCTTTTTGTGGCGCCACTGGTTTCTTCTATTTTCGAAAAGTTTGGTTTCTTTTTGGACAGAGGGTGTATAATTCCACATAAATTCCTTTCTCCTTGATACTTCTATATGTCTGTTCAACATCAGAGTTAACACTGCATGGTCACTCACTAGTCAGGGACTAAACTGATATCTCAGATAGATCCTGTGATGTAAGGACCAAATCCAAAATTCCTGAACTTCGTGTTCCCTCTGCTGCAATTGCCTGACTCATTTGTCCCTGAAGAATTCCAGAAATTCTATTCCCTTGCTGCTGTGTAATTTTGTTCTCTGTCCAGCTTATATTATTATAGTTAAAATCTCACATAATGATCACTCGCTTTGTACTTGCCAAACTGATCTGCCTAAATATTTCTTGTTCATCACTCTGTGTTCTCTGGCCTATAGCAACATCCCTAAATATGTTGTCCTGCTCACCTCCACCTCACATCATACACTTTCAAAAATTACTCCATTTCCTTCCAAATTCTTCACTCTGAAAGGATACAACTCATCACTTATTATAAGTAACATTTATAATAAGTGATAACATTCTCTCCTCTTCCCCTCTGGCTAATTTCTATATGGAGTATTTTGATAAACATGCTCTTGATACTGCCATTCTCAAACTTTCTATTTGGCTAAGTAACCTGATGATGTATTCTCTATTTGGCAATATGGTGAAATTGGTTCTGGCTCTTTCTTCCTCTGTCCTGAACAGCCAGAACCAATTTCACTATAGAAAAAGAAAACAATAGCCTTCCTTTTCTAGATACTCTAAGCACACATCTGCCCAGTGGCACTTTTCCTTCCTGTCAACGAATTAGCTGTTCCTCTCATCTCCTCACATTCTTCTCAATGTAAGAATAAAATAATACTATTACTATTCCCTATAACAGGAGCACCTAAAAAAAAAAAAAAATTTGGAACATTAAAGAAATATAATTGCTTTCGCACTCATTTGAAGCTGGTTTTTCTTCTCTGCTTTCCTAAAGATCTTCTTCTTCCCTTTTCTGTTCCAGGTGTTTACAAGGTTCCTTGTTCTTACAACTTATATTATGGACAAACTGGGAGATCTACCAATGTCTGTTGCCACAACTGTGGTAAGTCAGGTCCAGCTGACCATCATTTGGATACCTTAAACAGGATCAGATGGGGAAAAAAATTACTGTGCTTCATCACAGTAAATACAAAATTGAAAGACTCTTTAGCATCAGCAGAAGATTTAAAAAATCAGCCAATTCTAAATAAATATGGTTGTGATAAACTTCTGAAGATTTGGAAAACTTTAATTCTTAGGCTTCCTATCCAACAGCTAAGGCCAGCCAACATCACCCATAGAGGGTATCCCTTATAGGACTTTAGGCTTAAAGTAGTGTAATTTCTTGTGCTTATTGTTGTGTGTTTGTGTGTGCATTCCTGAAGATGTCTCTGTAACACATAAAATAAAAGAGAAATAATTAAACTTTTGTTTAATTATTTCTCTTTACACTATTCATTCCATCATTATCATAAGATTCCTGACATTTACCCTCAGGTGGCATACATGATATTATGAAAAATTCCTATCGACAATTTTTCTTAGAATTCATCTGTTATCTGTTAGGACTTCAATATTATCAGATCTCATATTTCTGTCTTCTAAGGCACTTCTTACTGTATCAATCCACATAGATCTTGGTCTTCTTTCTAGGTCTTCTGCAATCCTAGCAAAGAACACTTGTCTTGCTAACCTTTCCTCTCCCATTCTGTTTAAGTGACCATACCACCTGAGATTATTTCTGCTAACACATTCCTGAATGCTAACAATATCTAGTTCTTTTCTAATATTCTCACTTTTAATATAATACAACCAGTGATGCCATCTGTTCACTATCCTGATCTTTCTCAGAACTCTCATATCTGTTGTCTCCAGTCATCAAGGGTTTTATTTCTAACTCTCAGATCCATGAGTTCAAATTAGTTTGAACACTGTCTTCTATACATCTGGTTTAGTGTTTTGATAATTTCCCTGTTTTTACCATGCCAGCTTTGCTAATTCTGCTCTCTATTTCCAAATTTAATTTGCAATCTTCACTGAAATTTGCAACTAAATAGCTGAAATATTTTACTTGGTCTATAGGTACTCCATTCAGGATGTAGTTCATGTTTCACTTATTTTCATTGTTTTTTTTATTCCTGATTTTCATACCAAATTTATTACAGCAGTTATTCAATTTAATCAGAGAATCCTGCAAACTTGTACTGGATTTATTTAGATGTATAACATCATCTGCATAAAGTAAAAAGCTGAGATTAAAATCTCCAATTTGATATCAGGTTCAATACCACTTCTGTTCATAATATGTTGCATATAGACAATGAATCACAGTAGAGATAATGTGCTCCCATCTCACATCTGATTTAGTATCATGCCATCTTTCATTACCTTCTTATTCTAGCTGCTAATTTACAAGTTAAATACAAAATATGTACTGCCTGATATAATCCATTTCCACCATATAACTGTAGCATTTTGAACAGCTTTTCTCTTGGCACCTTGTCATATGCCTTTTGCAGATCTACAAAACACTTAAATTCAGCTCCTTGTATTCCCATGATTTCTGAACTATTTGCCTTAAAGTGAAAATCTGATCCACACAACCTCTGTTCTACTTGAACCCAGCTTGTTCTTCTCCAAGCTTTCCTTTCACAATTTTTCTTAACTTATTCTCAAGTATATAACTTATACAAGGATTTATACTTATGTAAGTATAAATCCTCTAAAAGGGAAATAACACTGAATGTGAAATTCCTCTGTAATTTTACATTCAGTTTTATTTCCCTTTTTATAGATAGGTACTATGAGAGATCTACTGCAATCATCTGAATTTGACACTTTAGACCAAGCCTTCTGAATCCTGCAGTGTAGCCACTGTAAAATTTTTATATCTCCATATTTTAGCATTTCTGGTTGAATTTCATCTACTTCAACCTTTTCACATTTCAGGTTTTTGATGGCTTTTTCTACTTCAAGTTGTGATATGTATATTCCTGATTGCATTCCTGTTAAATGTTTTCTACCACCATGATGCCTCTGCTTGTTTCATTTAGACATCTAGAATATCTTTACTTCAATTTTTCATTTCATCGTTATCATCTCTGATTCCTTTTACAGTAATCTTTTCTCCATTTCTGAGCTTTTTCAATATCCTCTAGAATATTTTACCATCCTTATATTTATATTTTCTATGCTCTTACAAATATCTTCCAATGACTTTTGTTTAGCTAGTTTTACACACAGTGCTTCACTTTTTTACATTTTTCTCTGTGTTCTCAAAGAGCACAAGTTGATTTAATTGCCAGGCACCTTCAATATGCCTTCTTCTTTTCCATTGCTGCCTCTTTAACTTCATGAGTCCACCATGGAATTCTGATTTTTCTATGATTGCAGAGACTACCTCACCACATGCCTTTCTGGCTGAATTATTCAATGTTTCTTTCAGGTTTTGCCACTGAATCACCAAGTTTTAGTTCTTGTTTTCAGTCTCTTCCATTTTCTCTTGAATAATGTTTGTATATTTGAGTCTATAGTTCACCTCTGAAAGCTGCTCAACTTTGATTCATTTTGAAACTTTCTTACACACCCTTCTTTTTCAATATGAGATTTAATTTTATTCTTCTCACTACTAAATTGTTATGACTTCCAATTTCAAATCCTATATATATACTCTTGTGTCTTGAATGTGGTAAAACATCACTATCAACAGTAATATTATTATTATTTATTACTATTATTATTATTATTATTATCAGGCCTCCATGGAGTCAAAAGACTCATCGTGGGAGGGCCTTCCTAAGAAACACAAAGTCTATCAAGACTCATCAAGGGAAGGCTCTCCCCCCCCCCTAAGAAAGACAACGTCTATCATACCACTCCTTAAACTCATTGACCGTTCTCGCTCTCACCACTCCATCAGGCAATGCATTCCATGGTTCAACCACCCTTCATGCAAAGAAACCACTCTTCACCCTCTTGCTCACAGTTTCCTTTCGTAACTTCCAGGGATGACCTCTTGTTATCACTCCTTCCCACTGTTCCACCAAGCGAAAGAACTCTCCAGTGTCAACCCTGTAACCACCTCTCAACAGTTTAAAAGTTTCACTCATATCACGTCTCCTTCTTCTATCCACATTCCCTCATAACTATCATTGTACAGTCCTGAAACCATCTTTGTTATCTGCCTTTGTACCCTTTCCACAGTTAATTTATCCCCTTCAAATCCTGGGGACCAAATCTGAGAACAATAGTCCAAGTGTGGTCTGATCAGGGCATTATACAAAGGAATGATAACTGTTTTATCTCTGCAGGTCAGCGTCTTTCTCATTATTATAGCAAACCTCTGTGTTACCTTCACCACCTTTGCAATATGTCCCCTAAATTTCAGGTTTCTATCAATCATCAACTCCAGATCTCTTGTCTCCCCTACTTCCTCCAGTATAACTCCTCCCATAGAGTATGCAGCATCCCATCGATGTTTCCCAAACCTCAAGACCTTACATTTTACTGCATTAAACTGACACCCCCCCCATTCATTTGCCCATCTATCTAGCTTATTCAAATCCTCTTGCAGGGCTGCTGCATCTGCACTATTACTAATAATCCTTCCCAGCTTTGCATCATCCACAAACAACTGAATATCCCCTTGCAATCCACTGACAATGTCATTGATATAAAGGTTAAACAATATAGGTCTCAGAACTGAGCCCTGTGGGACCCCACTTGTAACTCTCTGCTTCCTTGAAACTTCCCCACCATACATAACTCTCTGATGCCTATCGGACAGCCAATCCTGAATCCAGTTGACCAATCTGACATCCAGATCCATGTGCTCAATTTAAATATCAGCTTATCATGTGGTACCCTGTCAAATGCCTTCGCCAAGTCTAAGAAAATAGCAGTATATGCCTTTCCCTCATCTAATGCTCTTGTAACTTTATCATAAAAGGCTAGCATATTGCCAAAACAAAAGTACCCGTTCATAAATCCATGTTGACTCTCACAGATAACATTATCCTCATGTGCCCCTCTGTATATGGGCAGATGAGGGTAATCTTTAAGGTCTGCTGTATAAGGTCCTTCACTACTTTCTCCAAGATCTTACTAACTACTGATGACACACAAACTGGCCTATAATTAGACACTTCCAGTCTGCTACCACCCTTATGCAATGGCACTATCTTACCTTCCTTCTATTCCAATGGGCACCTTTCCTGCAGTCAGACTTTCAAAAAGCCAGGTCAAAGGCACTGTCAGTTCCCTAGCACATTCTCTCAAAACTCGTGGTGAAATACCATCCAGGCCCACAGCTTTACTGACATCCAGAGTACTCAGTATTTGAAACACACTCTCCTCCTGTACCTCTAAACCTCGAACCTACATAGTCAACAAACGTTTCTTATTCCTTGCATCTTTTCTCCAAATGAATTATAGCACACCTTTATGTTGGGACATGGTGTGAGTAGTAACTTTTACATCCTGAACAGAAATCCAGCTGGTACTGCAAGTAAAGAAATCCATTCACTCCATTAAATGTAATTATGAATGCAAATTCATAATTACATTTAATATGCATTATTAAATGTAATTATGCCTAAGCCTGATATGCATTATCATATCTTGGCAATATACTCACTATCTTCCATCTCACACCTTTTGCATTTTCTAACATTAACCTCAAATCCCTCACCACCTGCTTCACACTTTCTCAGAATATTTGTACCAACCATCACTATATCTCATCACATTCTCACCTAGGTTTATTGCCATAGACACAATTTCTATCATTAACCAAGCAAGCATTTCTCTAAAATTCTGTTTTTTACATTGCAAATCATTGAATCTCCAGACATCACTCTCCTCACAGATCCATTTATTCCTTGTCCACCTGCATACCTAACTCTCTCTCTTTCCTTCAACACTCCATCCTTTCTCTTTCACCTATAATCTGTCTTCCTCTCATCTCTCTTTCTTTTACTGCTGTAATCTCTCTCAACTTTTTCCTCTTTCCCTGGTTTACCCATTCTCTCTCTTTGTCTTGTTCCCATAACTTTTGCTCACACTTTTTATTCATTTCATATAAATCAACCTCTTTTTCATATCTTTCACTTCCTCTCTCAGTATCTCAATCTATCTGTCCAAGTATCCTAACCTCATTCTAGATTCACATCTTAGCTTTTCCATATCTCCAATAACGTTACTTAATGTCAAGTCCATAGCCACCTCATGCCCCCCTTCCTCCCCCTCGATCATGATTCTCACTACAATATTTTGTAGCATAGTATGCTATAAAATATTGTATTATACTTTGCAAAATGTAGTCTTTAAATAGGGGGCAAAATGAGTGACATCAAATCAGTAAACAGAGATAGATATGGTAGCTGCCATAATTGATAAAGAAACAGTGCTCCAACTAAGTCAGCTTGCTTTTGCCTGCAAGTCCAACTCAGTTCTAACATACAGCATGCCATTTGTCTCTGAGTAGGACCTCTTATTACAGTGTGCATGCTGCATCTACTTGATGAATATATATATATCATTACCTTTTTTGGTCTCATACGGCAGTTGCCATCCCCTGTACTTATAACTGGGAATTTAAATGCAACAGTACTCTGAGGTAGTGCACAAACTAACATTAGAAGACATTTGTCTTCTACTGTCGGTAAGCATGTGTGGAAATACCTTCCACACATGCTTACCCAAACATTAACTGCTATCAACTTAGTATGTTCACCATCCCTCTTCCCACTTTTTAAGTTTGAAATAGAAAATAACATCTATGGAGTGACCACTTTCTTGGAATATTCACTCTCTTAGAAGGCAGTCATGAATTCAGTCATGGATATCATAGTGGCAAATAGATCAAGCTGACTGAAATGTCTTTTTATCTTCAGCAGAATTTGACTCTGCAATAGTCATCTCCTCCCCTATCAGTGGTGCAGTGAATTATGTTATAGGATGCATGATGCTAGTCACCACAGCTGCAGTATTCAAAATTCAGAAGCACACCATCAAGAAAACCCCAAAACAATGCTTAGGGTATTTTCTGCTGATACCCCACCACATGAAACTTTAATTGCTTTCAAGTATGCACATTCTGACAGTCCTCTGTCATTCTGACCATAACGACTAGTGCATCCAATTCCCACACATCACCAGATCAACTGGATCACCAGTTTGGAAGATAAAGACAGACATCTACACACCCTTTTCAATCCTGGAATGCAGTGGATGCACAACTGCTCACTGAAATGCAGTTGCAAATACTTGTGGTAAAAAGCCTTGCCAAAACACCAGCAATATCTTTCACAAATTCTGTTTTTACCTTGAATAGTCTGAAAGTTCAACGGGCCTCAAGAAAGCAGAACCTTCTTTGGTCAAATGACATCTGTTATGAGGTGGCCAAGCATCTTCAGCTATCTTCCCTGGATCAGTGCTTTACCTTTTCAGGCAGAATTTTCTGTGAGAAAGAATTTCAGGATTCACAGTAAAAGGCAATGATAAATACTTTTACCATGAATATAAACTGTATTCTAAATCAAGCCAACCATAACCTTTATCAATCTTTATTTTCAAATCTTTTAAATTTTTAATTTGTTTAATTCAGTTTTTGTTACTGGTTTATTTATGTTATTTTTTCTGTCTGATAAGTACCTCTATGCTCAATTATGGGTTTTTCCATCTTCAACACCTCCCAATTGCATACCATCTCAGCTCTGATCAAGTCCTGTTCCAAGTACTTTGTCATCCTTACACTCAAAAAATGCAAGGTATGTCAGATTAATAATCCTTCTTTAATATAATCCCATTTAATTGGTATCTCTTTAACTTAGTCGGATAAAAAAAAAAAAAAAAAAAAAAGAGGAGCTACTCCATTACCAGAAATAGCTTAGCTTTTTTCTGTTTCAAAATGCAGGAACATCATGATTTATCAGAATTTTAAGTACTAATGATACCTTTCCAAAGCCAGCAAGTAAGGATAAAAAATTTTGTAAATTATTGTCCAATAGCTCTGAGTAGTAGCTGCCTGTGCAAGAACTTGAGAAATAAAAAAGGTTAACTCATCTGTTATGCTTTCTCGTGAACAGTAATCTTTTTTATAAGATGTAACCTGGCTTCCAGAAATCACTCAGATAATTTAATATAAATGGAAACACTCATCAGAGATGCTTTCCTAAAACATGAGCATGTAGTATCTGTTATCATTGACAGAAAGAAATTATTTAATGCAGCTTAGAGATTTGGAAATAATACCTTCCAAATATCATTTGAAGGTCTTAAAGGAATTCCTCTTTTATTATCAAAAACTTTCTCTAACTGAATTTTCCAAGTCCAAATGGAAACCATTTTTCCTGAACCCCCCCAAAAAACAATGGCCACTGCAGCACACCACTACTGCTTTCCTCTTTCAACTAACCACCATCCAGCTGTTTACCTCATGGTCACATTTTACTAACGAAGTAGAATCAACATTTCAATGATGATTCTACTTCATTATTTCAATAAAAAAAAATCAAAGATTGTTGATCTCTGTGTGGCCTGCTTTATATACTGCTTAAAGTTGTTATTGTTGTTGTTATTATTATTTTTATCATCCCTCAAAAAAAACAGGAAAAGTTCATTTTCCTTGCTTCTAGATATCGTATGTTGATGTATTTGTGATATGGCTGCATGGTCCTTAACTTTTGACTGTCAGCATACTCATTTCAATTTGGAATTAAATTCAATTAAATTAGTACTAGAATTGAAACAGTGCTAGTATTTTTAGATAATTTCATCATCACTTAGCATCGTGCCATCAAAACTTTGGGGAGGGTGGTGGTGACAGGCTACTTATAACATTGTATGTAGCATGTTACCACTCTTCCTAAAAATTATATCCTTACTCAATAATGTTTGAGCAGTTTGCACATGTATGCACCCTAAAAAAGTTTTTCCAATAATTCAGAATGCCTTTAGCAATAATAGTTAGGGTGTAAAAGTGATCACAGTGAGTACTTGTCCTAACCATTACAAAACTAACACATTAAACTTTGAAAATGGCATATGAATATTATGTATAAAAGATACCACAGGAAAATGTAAGCAGAGCTCTTTAAAAAAAAATAATAAATAAATAAATAAAAAAATCTTCTTTTTCTTGTCCCACTTAAGTAAGGTTGCTGTTCTCAGTGAAGCTCCTCCACATTCTCCTGTCTTGTTCTGTAGCCAAATCCAAATTCTTCATCCTCAAGTCCTTCTCCACCAACTCCCTCCATCTCTTCTTTGGCCACCTGCACTTCCTCCTCCCTTGCACATCCATCTGCATGACCTTTCTTACCATATACTCATCCTCCCTCCTCATCACATGACCAAATCATCTCAACCTTGCCTCCTGTATCTTCATTCCTAAGTTCGTAACTTTCACTGTTCCTTTTACATAGTCATTTCTCAGGCGATTCTTTCTGGTCTTCTTCTTCTGTTTGTCCCACTTAAGTAGGGTCGGGTTCTCAGTCAGGCTCTCTCCACATCCAAGTCTTGTGCTGTAGCCACATCCAAGTTCTTCATTATAAAGTCCTCCTCCTCCATCAATTCACTCCATTTCTTCTTTTGCCACCCACACTTCCTCCTCCCTTGCACATCCATCTGCATGACCTTTCTTCCCATATACTCATCCTTCCTCCTCATCCCATGACCAAACCATCTCAGCCTCGCCTCCTATATCTTTGCTTCTAAGTTTGTAACTTTCGCCATTCTCCCTTACATAGTCATTTCTCAGGCGATCCTTTCTGGTCACACTGCACATCCACCTACGCATTCTCATCTCCGCTACCTCCATCCTGCTGATGTTATTTTTCCTCAGGGCCACAGTTTCCATAGTGTATGTCATAGCTGGTCTCACTACTTGCATGTAGATTTTGCCTTTTAGATTGATCGGCACTCTCTTATTGCATAGCACTCCAGCCATCTTTCTCCAGTTCCTCCATCTCACTTGTATCCTGCATCCCACTTCCTTCTGAGCCTCTCCATCCTCTTTCACTGTTGAACCTAAGTATCTAAAGTCCCTAACCTTCCTGATGACATTTCCTTCCAGCTCTAGATCTGTCTCCTGGCTGCCATCCACTTTGCAACACACATACTCTGTCTTACTTCTGCTCAACACCTCTCTCTTCCAGTACATTTCTCCATTTTTCCAGTTTAGCTGCCACTTCTTCTCTTGATTCTGCACACAGCACGATATCATCTGCATACAACATCCAACATGTGTCTTCTCTCACCTCCTCCGTCACCACCTCCATCACAATATTAAACAGGAACGGACTTAATGCTGATCCTTGATGCAAGCCAACTGTCACTTGAAAACTTTCTGTCTCTCCCAGGCATGTCGGAACTCTTATCTTCACATTTTTGTACATCTGCACCAACCTGACATATTTCTCCGGTACCCTCTTCTCTCTCTCTCTCAGATACCTCCAGACTTCTTGCCTTGGCACTCCATCATATGCTTTCTCCAGATCAATAAACATCAGATGTAGCTCCAAGTGTGTCTCTCGAAACTTTTCAATCATCTGCTGTAACCCAAAGATAGCAACTGTTGTCAACTGACCAGGCATGAAGCCAAATTGCTCCTTTGGAATCTCCACCTCCTCTTTAAAAAATAAAAAAAACCCCTGAAAACTACAATCAGTCCACTCACAAAACTTTTAGCAGTTTATAATACTCAAAAATCTAATTCCCCCCCCCCCCCCCCATACAGTCAGGATTTATAGACTTTACTATTCTAGTGGAAAGGCTTAGACGTTGGTTAAGCATTATTACTAAATAGTTTAGGGATATAGACTATGGTGGAAGAAAGCCACGATCATTCATCATAGTAAATACAAGTATGAAACGCTTTTCATGGAATCAGCCTCAGCCCTAAGAAACAATCCAAACCTCAACAAATTTGGCTGCATGAGACTGCCTCAAATTTGGGAAACCTACATCAGAAGACCTCAGACCAATCACCCAAGAATACCAACATTACCTGCTAGGGGGCACCAGTAGGACTTTTGGAGAAAGAATAGCTTCCTGCTTCGTCCTCGTTTACTGTTTGCTGTGCCTGCATGCACATGTCTTGCTCACAAGTTCCTGTTGAAAATGGCAATGTGACGTTGCTGAAATATTGGATTTGTATTAAAAAGTTATTTTAATGTATATCCTAGTCTACGTTGTTATTTCCCTAAACTATTTAGTAATAAGACTTTATTATACTTGCAATTTAGCCTGCTACATCAACCATACACATCTAGGAAACACTAGTACTACAAAATTAAAATAATCATGAAATATTTGAAGCAACAATGAAAGCAGTCAGTTGCTGGCATAAGCAGGTGGTTTTACAGCCAAAATGAGGTCTGAGCAGCTTATTCAAACGAGGAAGTATATTTTACAAAATTAGTCAACAATAAAATTATTACAAAATGTGTTTAAAATGTTTTTCATTTACCAAAATATCAGTACAAAATAGTGAATTACTGGTAAATTTTTAAAGGAGTTTTGAGCTGTTTACTAATAATTTGGTAAACTACTTTACAGTATTGCAAAAAGTACTTAATACATCACCTTAACCTCAGTTGCTTAAATTTATCAGAAATATGGACTATACGACTTGACAGAACTATTCTGAAATCTAGGAACCTTTGTCGTTTCTGGCCAATGAAAATACCAACTCTAGTAGATAGTCAACCACTAGAAACAGTGGAAATAATGGTCCACTAGGTCTTTGACTATCTTTTGTTTTCTTGTTGTTATTATTAATGTCAGTTTCAATAATGGCACTCTAGAATCAAAACTAGAACATTTACCTACAGCAGATACCCTAGAATTCATACTTCTTACAATTAAATCTAATATTTAACTACAAATAAGTAGCCAAATTTATCACTAAAGATATTTTGAAACCAATTTCAGCTTTAGTTTTCTGTCATTCATATCTGGCTACATTACTGTAATCTCTACTGACATTGAAATTGTATCATCAATGTCAGTAGAGATGGGTTTCTAACAAGTAGAGTCTGCTTTAACAATATAGTTGCATTTTATGATAAAATTACAAATATTCTGGACTAAGACAACTTATGTCTTCATTTTAGACATAACAGATAACTTATGTCTGTTAATACACTTGAATGTTGCAGAAGCAATTTAATAGATTACCACATGAAAATTCACAGCAAATGTTTTGCTGGTGACAAAGTAAATTAAATTTGATAAGAAATTATATTTTTGTTTTCACCCTGATTTACTAAAGTTAGAACAAAGAAAAGATTGCACATGAAATATCTTAACGACTAGGCAGCACACTTATATAGATACGGTCAACTTTATATCAGATTGCTCTAGAATCCCATAATGCATAGCCTCCCTTTCTCGGACAATCGATTTACAAGCTAGGAGAGATAGGGATGTATAATAGATTGGGAAATAGGTAGTTGCATGCAAGACTGGATGTCTAAACAGTACTAATGAGTTACATATGGGGTTAGGCAGTGTCTCAGTAAGGTAGGCCACCAATTAATGGAATCATTAAAAATGGGGAAATGTGTGAGGAATAGAGAGAGAGTATACTGGTTTCAATATATAAGTACAAAAGTGATACCTAGTTCTGCAGTAACTATAGAGGAACAAAACTCATGAGTCACTCTATGAAGATATGGAAAAGGATAATTGAGAAAAGATTGCAAAACTTGGTGTTGATTAGTGAAGAGAAATTTGGGTTTATGACTGGCCTAGGAACAATTGACCACATCTTTGTTCTAGGACAGCTCATAGAAAAGAGAGGAACATGAAACTCTTTCTGGTCTTCATTTATTTATAAGAAGCATGAGGAAGAAAATGATCCTAAAAAAAATATGTACATCTTGTAGAAGACATGAATGGATGGTAGCAAAACAAGGGTGAGATGTGGAGCAGGAACCACTAAAGCATTCCCAATAAAAGTGTAGTTCATCTAGGGTCAGCTTTGAGCCTTTTCTTATTTGCCCTGCTCTTGGATGTGTTGACAGAGTTGGTAAAACTAAGAGCAAGAAGCAGAAGAAAGACTTGAACAATGGAGAAAAGCTTTAGAAGATAGTGGCTTTAGGATCAGCAGACTTAAGACAAGTACATGTCTTGTAGTGAAGAAACAGGGAATATAACATTACTAGGTACAGCCATGCTACAAGTGTCTAGGTTCACATACCTAGGATCAGGTGTCCAAAGTGATGGATACCTGGACTCAGAGCTCAGTTGGAGAATCCAATCTGGGTGGATAAATTGGAAGAGTTCAGGTATCTTATGTGACACAAGTGTCTAGAAATTTTGAACAGTGAGTTTTGCAGCGAGACTTTGCATCATCAGCAAACAAGTGAATATTTCCTCTCAGATCCTTTTCTATATCGTTAATGAACAAATTGAAAAGTAGTGGTCCAAGAACAGAACCCTGTGGCACACCACTAGTCACAATTATAACAGCATAACAGTAGTGTAGAGATGATAAAGGACAGGTGTTAGTTCAGGAACACATCTGTTGAGAACAACTGGTAGAAATACTATCAAAACCAGAATCTTTTTTGGTGTGCTGGTTGTTTAAGATTCTTTTGATGACTTTCTGACTAAAAGCTTAGGAGGCATACAATATTCCAGATGTAGACAAGGTGATTTGCATTGGTCATTTGTGCAGAAGTTGGATGAGAAGAATGATGCCAGGTCAACTTTAGATGATTTTGCAGTACTATTATTTGCAGAAGAAAGAGCGATGGGCAGAAATTGTCCCTAACAGTTGTTTGAAAGGGGCCAGAAAACGGGACTGCCATTTTAACACTGGAAGTCACTTTTCTACTCTTAGCCCTTCAGAATTAGAACTTAGCTGTTTTTCAAGTGTCTTTGGCTTCAGTGTATGTGCTGTATGAAGCTAGAGTTTTTGTCTCACACCATTAAAGGATATATTTTTTTTTTGTTTGTTTTTTGTATTGTCCTGGCAAACCTCTTGGAATACCGTGGCTTGGATGATGAGCAGGAATTTTGAACAGAGTTGGGAGTGAAGGTCCTCATTCCAACATGGATAATTTCTATAACACAGTCATAACAAGGATCTGGCAAACAGAAATAACAATCCCACCATGGAAAGGAGTAAAATTTTCAGTCTTCTCACTTGGTGTTGCATTGTCAAAGGATATGAAGTTGTGAATTGTTGAGAGAAGGGTTCCACTAGAGATGAAACCTGTATGAGATTATGATCTGAATTACCAAGTGAAGAATTCACCTCAATAATTTGCCAGCTCAACATTTTGACTTTATTAAAGTCAAATCACAGGGTTACTTTTCATGGCAAGGAAAATTCTACAAACAAATTAATGATATTCCAGATGGTTTCTCCCTCCTTTGGCTCAATTTTATATTAAGCATTTGGAGAACAAATCTCTTATCACAGCTACTTTTGGACCTTTAGTATTGCTGTGATTGCCATTTGATCCCATGGACAAGATACTATAGATTCTTTTGTAACTCTTCTACACATCCAACACCCTAAAATACATTTCACATTAGAAAACAAATTAAATAACTGTTGTCCCTTTCTTGACAGTTAGTCACATCTTTCAGATGGTTCACTATATATACAATAACATCATCACATACACCTTAAGCAGTACAGGGTCCTGAGCTGTTTGTTCTAGTGACACAGCTCTTACCACAGAACTGAACCATTTTCTCCACACTTTTTTTTTTTTTTTGGCCAGTTGTTACGTCACCCACAAAATAAATAAAACACTAGTTCTCTTCCAACTCATCCTTTCCAAACACACAAGGCAATAGCACTGCTTTTGTTATCCCATGTATGTGGGGTATATCTGAAAAGATTGCTGCAGTTCCAAAGAAATATAATCCTCATACCATGTTCAAACTACACATGAAACTAGCAACTCTGATATCTGCTCGCTTAAGAACAAACTGTCCTCTCTCACATCCTGGCATGTACGATGTGCCCTGTGACTACTATGGACAAAGTAAGATCGGTTATTATTCACTGCCATTATTATGGTATAAGGACTCACAGACTATTCTTTTGATATTCTGTTGCACAGAAATGTGTAATATATAGATCTTACAAGTCAGGGAGACTATTTTTAGAGTAAGCATTGGATATGTGACACTCTCCTAACCACAACAAATGTGGCTCCATTAAACTGCCAAATATTTTTTTTTTGGGGGGGGGGGGGGCAATCATCTTAAAATCAACCAACTGAAGAAAAAAAAAACACTTCTGTTTATACAACATTAGAGGATGTCAAATTAGGACTTCAGATCTCTTGTCTTTTACGGCTTGAATTGTTTTTGTTTGTTTTACATATTGTTATGTGTTGTAACAGATAGTTGTGCTCTGAAGATGTTTGAAATTCAGCAACATATAAGCCAAACCAATTAATAAATATTTTTTAAAATATTTATTGTTTTGGTGTGCTATAATACTATGAAAATGCAGTGTTGAATTACAGTCAATGTTAATGAGTGCAAATTGGCGCACTTTGAAATGCAGAGATGCATTGTATTAGTGGACAACACACACACACACTACTACTACTATAAGAAGCAAGAAGTATGCTGACTAATAGAGATGAAGAGGTGCTTGTGTTCAAGGCATTTAACTGACCACACATGAACTATTTACATTTCGCAAATTTCATTATCTGGTTTCCATTGTAGATCCAGAGATTGAATGACTTAGGCAATATTGAGACTCTCAAATGAGTTAGAGAGAGAGAGAGAGAGAGAGCGCTTGAGGAAAGGTAAATTGCAGGATTTATGTAAGGACGGGTGGAAAATAAGTGATGTGATAGGTGAGGAGATGATTCATAGAGTGGAGGGAAAAAAGGGAGAGAACAAGAAAAGGTCAGTCCTGGAAATTGTGTCAAGTATAGTGAAGAAGGGAATGGGGAGTATATTTTTTACATGGAGAATAATGGTGATTGGAATGCAATGCCAGAATGTTTTTATTGTGAATGCTAGGACAGTGAACAAGTTAAAGTTTCAGTATGATAGTTATGTTGAGTGAGACATACAAGTGGCCATCAAATCCATTAAGAATGATATTAACATGGTGTTTGATCTTAAACCAATGACTGTATGCTCATTGGTCATTATTAAGTGGTGGCTTATCTTTTGGATTTCTTTGAGGTGTCATGTAATAATAATAATTATTATTATTTGATTAGATTGTTCAGATATTAATCCTTATAGTTTGTGGGATTACATTATTACCTCTTCATTTGAAAAGTGCATGTAAATCTTTCACTCCATAGATCAATAGCCAGTGAAGTAATTTATAGCTCTCTGTGAAAGTTACTGATGATATCAGCAACACAGATAATGAAGTATTGAATATAATGAATAAATTTATATTTGTCTCTCTTTGTATTATTAATAATTCAAAAAAAAAAGGTTAGAATTATGTTAGACTTCTCATCTATGTCACTTCTGTAATTTCACTCCTGCATTTTTCTGTCTAATTCTTGTTATAGAGTTGGATTTTCCTTTTGTCAATGCATTTTAATCAATTAGTATAACCTAGTGATAAATAAACTTTCAACAAATCAATTCTCCTGCTCTATCGACCTCTTTCACTTGCATCTTCCATCGATGTATCTTGTGACCCCCCTCCCCCAAGCCATTGGCATTGTCAATTCCTCATTAACATTGATATTCTCTGAGGCTGTTAGCATATTCAGATCTTTAAAACCTTGTTACTTCCATCACATTCTTAACTTACGCTATAGAAAGCCTCTTTTTGCTTGCCCTCTCTAATGTTATTTCATGCCTCCTAGATTAGATATCCTATTTATCTCATACCAGATAGCTGCAAAGTAATCATTATATGCACTACCATTTTTCACCTCCATCCTCAGTGCCATAATTCCTCTGTTATCAGTAATAGTACTATTTGTTTGTTTATCTTTCTGTCTCTACTCCTTCCTCTTGTTTGCCCTTTTATAGAAAATTTTATATCTTTCCATTTATATCTCCAGCTGTATATCATTCTGAATATCAATAATCTTAAAAATCTCACTCTCTCAATGCCACATGCTTATTGGATCTGAACATTTTGATCTGTCACTATTTTCTTGTGTTATCTCAGTAGTTAGGATCTTGCCAACCTTTCCTCTTATTATACATTTCCTCTTATTATATATATGGCCAGGCTGATGCAGATAGCATCAGCTTGGCCAAAAATTATTGCGATCACGTGGTTGCTGAGACGTGGTTGACAGAAGGGGATATAACAACAGGAATAGAAGTAGCTGGGTATAGCATTTTTCGTCAAGATAGGAGGGGAAAGCGTGGTGGTGGGGTACTACTTATGATAAGTGATGACCTATGTCCTCTAAGAGTGGAGAATTTGGAAGGAAGTGAGACAAATGATTTTGAGAGCGTATGGTGTGAGGTAGAGGTAGGCAAGACAGGATATTTAGTGGGGTGTTGCTACAGACCCAGGAGCACAGAGGATGGGGACCAGGAGATGCTTAGTTGTTTTAAGGATACTTGCGACATAAGACTGAATGATATAATCACGTAATCACAAGAAAGATATTTATTTAACCAAATATTTCGGTCTGGAAATAGCAGACCATCGTCTGTATTGTTAGTATTCTAGCTTGTATATTTTTTTTAAACTGTTCTTGTAATACCACCGACGATGGTCTGCTATTTCCAGACCGAAATATTTGGTTAAATAAATATCTTTCTTGTGATTACGTGATTATATCATTCAGGAGATGCTTAGACAGCTGAGTTTGGCAAGTGCAAGAAGAATGATTGTTATGGGAGATTTTAACTTCAGTAGTATAAATTGGAGAGAGGAAGATGCATGTAGCAATAGGGGAATGGAATTTCTAGAATTCATGAGGGACAAATGTCTTAGGCAACATGTAACAGAGGGAACAAGAGGTTCAAAAGTTTTGGATTTGGTTATAGCATCAGAAGAGTTGATAATAACTGATTGTTTATTATTTTAACGGTATAATAGAACACAGAAACTAAGTAAATAATTAATTTACTTTGATAATAACTGAGTTGACGTCTCTCCCATCAGTTGGAGAGAGTGACCATATGGTGTTGACTTGGAAAATGAATAGACATGCAGGAGTATCAAAGAGACGCGAACTTATGTGGAATTATAAAGCAGGTGATTATAATAGTCTTAGACGTCAAATTTGGGAAGTTTCATGAAGGGAGGAATTGGAAGGCCGGGATATCACTAGTGAGTGGGAAATTGTGAAAGAATATTTGTTATCAGCAATGGTAAGTTGTATACCACAAGTGAAGAAGAGGATGCAATTTGGAGTAAAGTGGATGACAAACAATATTAAACAGGAATTGCATGCGAAAAAGAGGCTATGGAAGAGATATAAGGAGACAGGTGAAGAGATGCATGAGGAATATAAGACACAGGCCAGAAGAGTAACTAGTGTGGTAAGGAAAGCGAAACTGGAATATGAGAGGAGATTGGCCCTAAGATCCAAAGAAAATCCTAGGGAATTTTTTAGCAATGTGGCCAGTAGGAGGAGAAATGACTGTGGAAGAATGATATTGTGGGATAAAAATGGGAATAGAGTGACTGATGCAGAGGACATAGTGGAATTGTTCAATGAACACTTTATTGGAGTATTTCATCCTAGAGGAGTCAGTTTTAATGCTAGAGGGATAGGACTGGTTTGAGGTCTGGAGGTACAGGAGGAGAGTGTGTTTCAGATACTGAGTACTCTGGATGTCAGTAAAGCTGTGGGACTGGATGGTATTTCACCACGAGTTTTGAGAGAATGTGCTAGGGAATTGACAGTGCCTTTAACGTGGCTTTTCAATGAAAGTCTGGCTTTGGCAAAGGTGCCCAGGGAATGGAAGTAAGGTAAGATAGTGCCATTGCATAAGGGTGGTAACAGACTGGAAGTGTCTAATTAAAGGCCAGTCTGTGTGTCATCAGTAGTTAAGATCTTGGAGAAAGTAGTGAGGGATCGTATACAGCATTGGGCAGATGAGGGTAATGTTATCTGTGAGAATCAACATGGATTTGTGAAAGGATGCTCTTGTTTTAGCAATATGCTAGCCTTTTATAATAAAGTTACAAGAACATTAGATGAAGGAAAGGCATATACTGCAATTTTCTTAGACTTGGCGAAGGCATTTGACAGGGTGCCACATGATTAGCTGATATTTAAGTTGCAGCACATGGGTCTGGATGTCAGATTGGTCAACTGGATTCAGGATTGGCTGTCTGATAGCTATCAGAGAGTTGTGTATGGTGGAGCAGTTTCAAGGAGGCAGAGGGTTACAAGTGGGGTCCCACAGGGCTCAGTACTAGGACCTATATTGTTTAACCTTTATATCAATGACATAGCCAGTGGATTGCAGGGGGATATTCAGTTGTTTGCGGATGATGCGAAGCTGGGAAGTTTTATTAGTAATAGTGCAGATGTGGTAGCCCTGCAAGAGGATTTAAATAAGCTAGATAGATAGGCAAATGAATGGGGGTGTCAGTTTAATGCAGCAAAATGTAAGGTCTTGAGGTTTGGGAAACATCGATGGGATGCTGCATACTCTATGGGAGGAGTTATACTGGAGGAAGTAGGGGAGACAAGAGATCTGGGGTTGATGATTGATAGAAACCTGAAGTTTAGGGGACATATTGCAAAGGTGGTGAAGGTAACACAGAGGATTGCTGCTATTATGAGAAGGACACTGACTTGCAGAGATAAGAGGGTTATCATTCCGTTGTATAAGTCTCTGATCAGACCACACTTGGACTATTGTTCTCAGATTTGGTCCCCAGGATTTGAAGGGGATAAATTAACTGTGGAAAGGATACAAAGACGGATGACAAAGATGGTTTCAGGACTGTACAAGGATAGTTATGAGGATCGGCTGAGAGAATGTGGACTGCAGAGTTTGGTGGATAGAAGAAGGAGAGGTGATATGATTGAGACTTTTAAACTGTTGAGAGGTGGTTACAGGGTTGACACTGGGGAGTTCTTTCGCTTGGTTGATCAGCGGGAAGGAGTGATGACAAGAGGCCATCCCTGGAAGTTATGAAAGGAAACTGTGAGCAAGAGGGTAAGGAGTGGTTTCTTTGTGTGGAGGGTGGTTGAGCCGTGGAATGCATTGCCTGATGGAGTGGTGGGAGCGAGAACGGTCAGTGAGTTTAAAGAGCGGTATGATAGACTTTGTGTTTCTCAGGGGGGGGGGACCTCCCCTCGATGTGTCTTGACAGACTTTATGTCTTAGGAAGGACCGCCCTCGATGAGTCTTTTGACTCCTTGGAGGCCTAAGTAATAATAATAATAATAATAATAATAATACTTTCATACCTCTCCAGATGTAACTGATACCACTCTGTTTGAAGGTATCCCACCTACATTATCTCTCTGCATTCCATTTACTATATTCTCATTTGCAATTGCATCCTGCTACTGATGAAAGCTTTCTTTTTCATCAGATATAACTAATGCAACTGATCCCACTCTGTTTGAGGTTATCCCTCCTACATTATCTCTCTTCACTCTGTTTGCTACACTTTCTGTGCCACATTGCTCATTTCCTTCTGATCACCACTCTCATATTCTCCGCTACTTTCACTCAGTCCACTCCATCACGTACATGTTTCACTCACAGGATAGACTGAAGTCTATTCTATAATTTATCATGATAGGATAGACTGAAGTCTATCTTATCATGATAAATTATCATTTTCAATCATTGCTTGTTACTCAAATGATTATTTAATATCTTTGAATTAGATTTTACAATTCCATCCTGCTACTGTTTCCTTAAATGAATTTTGTATCTAATGAAATGTTCTAATCAAAATTGATATCACAAGGTATTTTTCAAGTTCCTGCTTTATGTATGTATATATGTGTGAGAGAGAGGAGAGAGAGGGGGTGTACTCAACATAAATTATTGTAATGTATTAGCTACAATTATTTTAATGTAAGTAATGGGATTATATGCTTTCATTACCTTCAAGGAATATTGCATTTTGGAAAACACTTTCCGCAATATTAAATTCTGGTTGGTATGTCAAGCTATTTTTTTTGTATTTTGGGATATGTTGCTATTATTAGTAGGCTACATTGGTAAGGAGAACAATATTTCTGCTGTTTCCTATTAATATTCTGAACAGTGGAAACTAAATTCTGTTCATAGAATCATTCACAAGTTGAGTATTTTCCTGCATAATATAAAATGAATGTTCATAACAGTTGATTACATATTACATAATGAAAAAAAAATCTCAAAAGGCTATAGAAAATTGAAGAATAATTTGAGCAGTGGCATAACTACCACATTGTAAAACCTCACATTGGTGGGGGGGGAGGACTCTTGGTAGGACTAGTGGCTCTAAAAAACTGTCAGGGGACCACCTGAAGACTTATTGTGGAGGAGAGCCAAAGAATTATAGTAATGCTACTGAATTTAAGATTAAAAGTATATTGGATACAGAGATTTTCAACCAATAATTATAATTAGAAGAAAATGGTTTTATTTGGTCATGGATAACTACAAAATAATGAAACCTAGTAATTTCACCATTAAAATTTGTGGTTTCCTCTGGATAAAAAATCATTGCATTACTTTATTACATTGTAAAAAATCTTGTATTACTAAAACAAGGTATATACAAACTATTACAATATAAACTGACCGAAACCACATGGAATGTGGAAGATGGCATTAGCTAGCTATTGTTCAGCATTGTGTGCAGTTGATTGGTTACACACATTGGCATGCTTAATAGGAATCAGTTATGTATAATGTTTGGAAATTGTTTATCAGATCTTTCCATATGTCTGACTTTTAACTTTTCAACCAACTATCTGCAAGCAATGATGAACAATAACTAGCTCATACCACTTCCCACATTCAGCATAGTTTCAGTCAGTATATGTAGTAATAGTTTCTACATAGTTTGTTTTAATAATGGTATGGTTTGTTTGTCTTTATTGTATTTTTTAGTGGTGAAACTAGTAGGTTTTATTATCTTTATAGTTATTCATAACCAAATAAAACCCAGTTTTTTTTTCTAATAAAATTATATAATTTAAATTATAAATGTATTGAATGTAGTTACACTTGGTGTCTGAAAACCTTAGTTACGTCCATTATCATCATTCAAAATTATTTAAGCAGTGAAAAAAATATTGAAATGGAAGTGAAATGTTACAATGTTGTTCACTTTTTTAATTGTTGATGGCATTTATTAGATTTTTTTTTAACATTGAATATTCTTTATGTGATTTTTTTCTATTTGCCATACTAACTTTTCTGAACTTTATGAAAGGCATAATATGCTTGTGAGGATCTCTTTACGTTAGCACTTTGTCTTAAGTAAATTATTTGTTATAGTTTACAAATTTTTAGATGGTCAGTGATTTTTATGATCTAGTTAAAGACCATTATCTGCCTATTAAAATCTTAAGAAACCATGTTTGTTCTCTAAAGTCTAAGATAATCAAGTCTTTATGGGATGGAACTTTTGTGTGATGAGTGGGATATAAGAAAAATATATATAATAATTACTCAGGAACCTTGAATTTCAATATTCTATTGACTTTTCCTATATTAATGGACAAAGTGCTGCTTGAAAGGTCCTCAGTCCAGCCTACTTTCAAAATTCATGTGAATTAATAAGGACAGTATTATTAAGGACTCTGAAAACCAGTTGTTCATTTCTCCCATTTTATTATGATCAAGTGTTATGTAATTATGATGATTAGAGAAAAATGTGTTTATAACGCATAAAATTGCTTTACACTTTTATCAAATTGTAGTTTCTCTACTAGGTTCCTTCTAATTGTGACCAGGCAAAATTTATATCGAATTTCAAGATGAATATTCTTTCCCATGCAGCAGTCACCCAGGGTATCAAATATCCTAAAATCCATCAATAAGGGCATTAGCACTTTATCATTTATTTAGTAGGCTTTAATAATTGGATTTCAAGAGTAGTAAATAACTAGAAGTAATGCTAAAAAGAAAAAAGATAGCCTGCATTCTTTAAAGTTATTATTTATAACTAAGTGAACCTAAAATAACATTGTTGCATGGCATTTTCTTCATTTCACACCACAGCATGCCAACACACATTGAAGATCTTTCTATCATTAAAATGTGGGAGGAGAAAAGTAGGAATAAAAGAAAACCTCTCCTAGTTCCTATCAGAATACAGCAACATGCCTGATGATATTTACGTACAGTATGCTATTACCCTCTTGCTTCTATCCCAGTAATGGTTGCCTCTGATGATGATGAGATTTTCATTCCAAGAGAAGTGATTTGTAATAATAATAATTGATTGACACAACAGCTGCCTGCCAATAGCTGAGTCATTAACACAAATTTTAGAATTGGCAATTGACAGTGTGAAAAAATAAATAGGGATTTTTTTCTATGATTTTTCTGTATTCTTTTAGTTATTATACACATATAAATAACAGTAAAGAAGAGCCATTAAGGTAATGAAATGGCCCCTCAAAACTTAACTATTCTGAGAGGCAGTTTATTAAACCTGCTAATCATCTATCCATTCTCCTTTAATCCATAAGTACATCTATCTTACTACTAAAGCCTTTCCTTCGTTAAGGGGGGGGGGGGAACTTCCATCCCTGAAAAAGACTTGTTAATTGATGTCTTATTACCTCTAACCTTACCTCATCCTCAAATTTGAGATTTTTAAAATATGTGTTCAGGCAGATGTTTAGACTGTTACCTTACTATAACTTATAATGTTCTCTTGAGAGAAATTGTTATGGAAATGTATAGTTTTCCATGGCATTTGAAATCAGCATCCCCATTCTACATTCTGTCATCGATGTCTGGTGACATCGATGCTCTCAGGCTACATCATCTGTGAAGAAAATTAGCATAATGTGTGTTAATACAAAATTGAGAAAAATAACACAAAATAAGCAATTTTGTGTTATTTAACATAAAGCAGAAAGCACATGGGTAAAATATAAGGTTTGATTAAACATTTATAAAAAGCGGTCCGGTCTGTTATCATTTATTAACATCAGCCTCATCATGGGAGGTCAGTGCTCACACAAAAAGATCATCAAACCATATTTTAAATACCTATTCACAGTTTTTACATGCATCCTGCTCTAGGGCAATGCATTCGACCCATCAACCATTCTCCATGCAAAGAACCTACTTCTCAAACTCTGCAGTTTCCAGGGATGGTCTCATGTTCTTACACTATCTCCAGTTAAGCTGGTCCTAATGTCATTAATATACAAGTCCATGATTATACTCATTATTGTATATTTTCTGATTTTATTAAAACTTTTGATAATCTTCATCATTCAATTTCTTAGGATTGGTTAGGAATGATGATGTAGAACATCAGAATAAGATTTTCTTCATTCCTTTATGCCAACTATTCAGTGCATCTTTAAATTCATTGTTTAAAACTGATTTAATTTGTAAGTTCTTCTTCTTCACCTTGCTGAACCTCTAAGGTTCTTCGCTGTATGTACCACCTTCATATTGGAGGCTTCATGGATTGTATACAGCACTCAGAAAGGATTAAAACAGAATTTAATACTTCCTATATATTATTAGATATGTGAAGAGCCAAAGGCTTCAATTCGGCGACATATAACTTGTTTAAGTTAAGGGATATTACATCCTATATATAGTTTCTTAGCCGAATAAGAAACTCAAAGAGTTTCATGCCGAATGTAGTAGAAACTGTATAAAGTTCGGCGATTCCAAGCGTAAGCAAATACCTGGATACTGCAGCACTGATCCCAAAGGGTAGTGCAAGCTGGGGCAACTCGTGGTAGAAGTGGAGCAAGCTCCGATCACTATTCTTCATATTTGCCCATAATGTGAACTTAGCTCCTAGGAACTGTATTTTTGTTCACATTATGAGAGAAGGTCACTACCCAGACCGGTTTTGACCTTTATTGAGGTCTCATCAGTGAGTAGCCAGACCTAGTTAATATCAAGTGTAGCGAACAGAACTTGTACCCCTTCTACGAGTATTGCCGTAAGGTGCTCTAATAAATTATTAGATATGTGAAGAGCCAAAGGCTTCAATTCGGCGACATATAACTTGTTTAAGTTAAGGGATATTACATCCCATATATAGTTTCTTAGCCGAATAAGAAACTCAAAGAGTTTCATGCCGAATATAGTAGAAACTGTATAAAGTTCGGCGATTCCAAGCGAGCAAATACCTGGCTACTGCAGCACCGATCCCAAAGGGTAGTGCAAGCTGGGGCAACTCGTGGTAGAAGTGGAGCAAGCTCCGATCACTATTCTTCATATTTGCCCATAATGTGAACTTAGCTCCTAGGAACTGTATTTTTGTTCACATTATGAGAGAAGGTCACTACCCAGACCGGTTTCGACCTTTATTGAGGTCTCATCAGTGAGTAGGTCTCATAATGTGAACAAAAATACAGTTCCTAGGAGCTAAGTTCACATTATGGGCAAATATCAAGAATAGTGATCGGAGCTTGCTCCACTTCTACCACGAGTTGCCCCAGCTTGCACTACCCTTTGGGATCAGTGCTGCAGTATCCAGGTATTTGCTTACGCTTGGAATCGCCGAACTTTATACAGTTTCTACTATATTCGGCATGAAACTCTTTGAGTTTCTTATTCGGCTAAGAAACTATATATGGGATGCAATATCCCTTAACTTAAACAAGTTATATGTCACCGAATTGAAGCCTTTGGCTCTTCACATATCTAATAATTTATTAGAGCACCTTACGGCAATACTCGTAGAAGGGGTACAAGTTCTGTTCGCTACAAACTTGATATTAACTAGGTCTGGCTACTCACTGATGAGACCTCAATAAAGGTCGAAACCGGTCTGGGTAGTGACCTTCTCTCATAATGTGAACAAAAATACAGTTCCTAGGAGCTAAGTTCACATTATGGGCAAATATCAAGAATAGTGATCGGAGCTTGCTGCACTTCTACCACGAGTTGCCCCAGCTTGCACTACCCTTTGGGATCAGTGCTGCAGTATCCAGGTATTTGCTTACGCTTGGAATCACCGAACTTTATACAGTTTCTACTATATTCGGCATGAAACTCTTTGAGTTTCTTATTCGGCTAAGAAACTATATATGGGATGTAATATCCCTTAACTTAAACTTCCTATATATTTTGTCTCAGTAAATGAGACATCTTTAGGGATTACAAAAAAACTAATGTAACATAAAAACAAATAACATACAATACTAAGCCCAACCACGTGGGTGACTCTGACATCCTATCTAGGTGGAGCGCCCTCTAAGGGCGGTTGTAGGTGGCCCGGAATGTAAAGTGGGACCTCCTGGTGATAAGCATTTCCCAAATCTTAGGAAACTTAATGCCACCATATTTGTTGAGATTTGGTTGATTCCTGAGAGCTGCTGCTGATTCTAAGAATAGTCTCTCTTTTTTGAATTTGCTGTGGTGGGGCATGGTGGTTTTTTCCCATGAGATCCTAATCCTACACAGGATCTCATGGAAAAAAACCACCATGCTCCACCTAGATAGGACTTTAGTCTCACCCACGTGGTTGGGCTTAGTATTGCGTGTTATTTGTTTTTATGTTACATTAGTTTTTTTTGTTATCCCTGAAGATGTCTCATTTACTGAGATGAAATATATAGGAAGTATTAAATTCTCTCTTAATCCTTTCTGAGTGCTATATACAAACATTAAGCCTCCAATATGATGTTCTCACAACACTTAAGCCTCTACACACGTATGTACCATCTTCTTCGATTCCTATCTGTCTTGAGCTTTTTCATTCCAGTCCTGAATTCCTCATGGAAAAAAACCACCATGCTCCACCTAGATAGGACTTTAGTCTCACCCACGTGGTTGGGCTTAGTATTGCGTGTTATTTGTTTTTATGTTACATTAGTTTTTTTTGTTATCCCTGAAGATGTCTCATTTACTGAGATGAAATATATAGGAAGTATTAAATTCTCTCTTAATCCTTTCTGAGTGCTATATACAAACATTAAGCCTCCAATATGATGTTCTCACAACACTTAAGCCTCTACACACGTATGTACCATCTTCTTCGATTCCTATCTGTCTTGAGCTTTTTCATTCCAGTTCTGAATTCCCAACTCAGCTAAGTCTTTTGGATATTAGCCTCCCAGTGCATCTGCTTTCTACCTCTAGGTCACTTTCCATCAGGCTCCATCTTAATACTTGTTTAGTTATTTTCTCCTCACTCATTCTTTCCACATGTCTGAGCCATCTCAATCTGCATGCTCTTATTTCATCAACTAGAAGTGGGGATCTATAGATTCATATAGTTCTTGATTATGTCTTATCCATTCATCTCTTGTGTTATTCACTACATCATTTACCTATCTTCCAAAAGTCTATCAAGCAGAGTTAAAACTGAAATATACAAGACAGTCATTAGACCTATTATTCCATATGGAGCAGAAATCTGGCGCATAACAGACGATGTATGAATGATAAGATCTGTTGGTGGCATGTATTCTCTCTTTTATGTGAACTAATTTTATTATATCGAGTAATCAATGTTCCAAGATATTTGAAGGAGATGGCACTTTTAAATTTCAGGTTATCAATGACAATCAAGCAGAAAATGACCAATGATAAACTGTTCATTTTCTGCTTGATTGTGGTTTCCATGTACATTTAAATATTCAGTTTTATCCTAGTTGCTTGTAATCCTAGTTTTTGAGCAACAATTTTGAGTTTTCTAAATGTTGTTGTAATGTTTTCAGCATTTTCTCCAACTAGGCATATATCACCTGCATACCCTAATATAACACTATTCTGTTATCTTTTACATTTTCTCGACTACATTTTTCTAATGCTAAATTAAAAAGGAAGGGAAAAAAAAGACATCTCCTTGCTTGAATCCTGTCTTAATATCAAAAGGTTCATATCTAATTTCATTAGCTAATACAATGCTTCAGCTGTCAGTGGTACAAATTTTTGATTAAACGTATTATTTTATGAGGTACTCCAAAATTCATCTAATACTAAAGGCCTTCTCTATAAATGCTATCATATGCTTTTGTAAAATCTATAAATAAAATATGGACCTGCAGATTATATCCCATTTTTTTCCCAGTATCTGTCTAAGTAAAAAATTGGTCAACTGTCAATCTATTTCTTTAGATTCCTTCTTGATATTCACCTATATTTTCTTCAGCATAAAGTAAAATTCTTTTTAGTATAATATTAGATAAAATTTTGTAGCCTGCTAACAACAGCAAATATGCACCTGTGATGTTCACATTACAATAGCACATTTTGTTTCTCTTTTTATATATTGGAATGGCTAGCGATTCTTTCCATTCTGCAGGTATCTCTTCTTTTTCCTAATATTAAATTTACCAGCTTATGTATAGTATATGAGTAGTTAATTCACTTCCTTCATATTTAATGAGTTTGGCTACTATTTCATCAGTACCTGGTGCATTATTGTCTTTGAGCTGCTTTATGCTTTCCTCTGCTTCAGCTAGTGAAGGGGTTTAAATATTTCTTGGTGACAAGTGTGATAAGTATGAGAGAGAGAGAGAGGTCTGAAAAGTTCTTGTCAATAGATGGCAGCACTATTGGCAGGATTTTTTTTCTAATTTGGTACATATGTGATAAGCATCCATGTGAAATTGTTAGTCATTCTATTACTAGTCATTCTATCAAGTAGTGTGTTTTATACAGCTGTCTGAAGCAAAAGAAATTCATTTGAAGTTCATAAAAGTTTATGAGCACTTTTCTCCTTCGTTTTCAACAATTAAGAAATGGGCTGCCGAGTTTAAACATGGCCGTACCAGCCTTGAATATGATCCACGTGAAGAATGTCCAAAAAGTTTAACAACACCAGAAATCATTGATCAACTGCACAATATGGTATTGGATGACTGGAGAGTCAAAGTGCATGAAATTGCTGAGACTATAGGCATTTCAAAAGAATGTGTAGGATATATTTTGCATAAAGAATTGCAAATGAAAAAGTTTGTGCAAGATGGGTGTAGTGCTTGCTCACAGCAGATCAAAAATGCACTTGCATGAAAATCTCTGAACAGTGCTTGGAGCGTTTTAACAAGAATAAAACTGATTTTGTGTGTCTATTTATTACTATGGATGAGACTTGGATTCACCATTACACACAGAATCCAAACAGCAGTCAAACCAGTGGACAGAAGCTGGTTGTTCAGCGTCAAAGAAGACAAAGTCAGTCCCATCAGCAGAAAAAAGTCATGGCATCAGTGTTTTGCAATGCTAAAGGCATTTTGTTTATTAATTATCTTGAAAAGGGTAAATATTATATCAATCTTTTAGCCAGACTAAACGAAAAAATTCATGAGAAAAGACCCGGTTTGCAGAAGAAAAAAATCATCTTACATCAGGACAATACACCTGCTCACAAAAGTGTTTTTGGCAATGGGAAAATTAAGGGATCTGCACTATGAATTGTTGGAACATCCACCCAATTTTCCAGATTTGGCTCCCTCTGACTTCTATCTTTTCCCAATTCCCAAAACTAAAACTCCTCCTCACCGGTCAGCGTTTTTCTTCGCATCAAGAGGTGATTGCAGCTGTAGAGGGGTATTTTGCAGATCTTGCTGACAACCACTACAGGGACGGGATAATGGCACTGGAGCATCGCTGGAATAAATGTATTAGTACTAGGGAGATTATGTTGAAAAATAAAAATAATTTTGAAATTATAAATTTGTTTTTTTCATTGTTAGGCTGAGAACTTTTCATACCATGCTTTTATTCTGTTTAAAAGACTCGGCAGATTCATCACAATTTAGGAGTTTGTTAAAATACTCTTTTTACTTGTTTGCTATTTCATCTCTTGTGGCTAGTGTTTGTCCATTTCTGTTGTTGATTATTGTTGTTTTCCTCTGTGAGCCTGTTTTTGTTTCTAATTTCATGGAAAAATTTTCTAGGGTTATTTACTGTAAAGTATTCCTGGATTTCTTCAATCTGTTCATGTAAAAATTTTCTTTTCTGTGGTCTTATTATTTTATTGTCTTCATTATTGTCTCTTTGTGTCTCTGAGTGACATACATATCAATTGGGTAATTAAACCAAATGCTTCTTTCTTTTTTCTTTACTGCCTGTTCACATTCTTCATTAAACCATTTTGTGCTGTATTTTTACTTTGAATTCCAATTGAATTTTCTGCTACTACTTTTATGCTATCCTTGATGTTTCCAGATGTTTTCAATATTTTTCATTCTCTTCCAGCTGTATATGTCTCAATTTCTGTTTTAATTCACACTCATAATTTCTTATCTCTTCAGATTTAAGAACAATATTAACTAGTTTGTTAATATTGAATTTCAGTTGATTTACATGTGCTGAAAAATATTTACTGTTTATTTTAACCTTCTTCTTCTTTGAGTGCCATCTCCTATCGGAGGTCGGCGACCACCTTGGCAAATTTTGAGCGATTCTCAGCTATTCTGAGCAGTCTCTCAGAGTTCATACCACTCCACTGTCTGATATCTGCCTGATATCATTTTAACCTTAAGAATGCAAAATTAGAAATTGGTCACTATCACATTCAGCTTCTCTGAAGCTTCAGATATTCTGAATGCAATTCCCATTTCTTTTACTGATTATGATATGATCTGTTTGAATGTATATCCATCAGAAGATTTTCATGTTTGTTTGTTTGTGCATGTGCATTTTCATAAACATAATGCTGCTTATTGTTAAATTTCTAGATGTGACTGAATTAATTAATTAATTTTTCTCTATTAATATTAGTCTCTTTATGAAGGCTTTGGTTTCCGATGTTTTTTTTTATATATATATTTCTTTTCCAGTTTTTACATTCATCACCTGTTGTAGAATTTCTTCAAGCATTAGTTCCAGTTTTAATAAAAAGTCATCTCGTATTTTCTCCTCCTTTGCAGCTTCTGTAGAGTGCTTGTACATTAACAAAGATTATTTTGAACCATTTTGCTTCTACTCTTAGTTTGCTTATTCTTTCATTACAAGTTTCAAATAGTCAGCGATGATTTTTCAGTTTTTTTCCTAATGATAAAGCGATATGCACATTAATCAGTTAGTGATTGAGTGAAATGATTATCCGCTTTAAACAAGTGATTAATCCATTAACTTGATATTTTTGTTACGCAAAATTTTTTGTCACCAATCTCCATCGAACAGAAAAGCTAGAAGAGGCATTAAAGTGCTGCTAGTAATACAAGGATTGTGCGAGACATGGGATACAGGAGATGCTCAGTTTGGACTATATTAAATAAGAGCAAATAATATAAAGAACAAGGAAAAGTTGTTACTGCTTCTTTAAGCATGCAGATAGCCCGAAATAGAAGCCATTTCATAATCAAGATGGAGCGTCTTCTATCACTCTGGATTGAGGATTATAAGCAAAAAAGAATACCTCTTAACAGGGAATATTCAGGCAAAAGCTCTCAATATTTTTACATCATTGAAAGAGATCAAATTTCAAAAGGAATGTGAAAGCTGTACTTTGAGTTTAGGATGGTTTGACCATTTCAAAAATCGAGCTGTACTGCATAACATAAGAATAACTGGGGAATCTGCCTGATAAAGATTCTGCGGCCAAGTTTCCTGAAGAATTGCAAAACATAATTCAGGAGGGTGATTATGATGATCGGCACATATTCAACATCGACGAAATTGGTCTCTTTTGGAAGCATATGCTAACAAAAACTTTCCTAGGTAAATCTGAAGCATCTCAACCAGGATACAAAGTATATAAAGATCACCTTATGCTTTTATTAGGAAGAAATGTAGAAGGTGACTTTAAAATCAAGCCTATGTTAGTTTATCATGCACAAATCCAAGATCTAACATTATTGAAGAAATCAGCACAACGAGAAAAGAACTTGGATTTAATGAACTGGATAATGAAGATGTGAGAAACTTGCTCAGTTCCCATTCAGAACAGTTAAGGGAGAATGATCTCCTTCAACTAAAAGAACAGCATACATATGAAGAAGAAGATGATAAGGAGTGCGAACAAGAAGAGAATGTTGCGACTAAGAAACTAACTGCAAAAGAACTTGAGCTAGTTTTCAGTCATATTGAGTATGCTAATTAAATTTTCTTTAATGCTGATCCTGATATGGAACGAACCATTGAAGTCCACTGAATTCTTGATAAAGCGATCACCAGCTATTACAAATTGCATGACAAGATGAAAAAGTCGAGCACGATTCAAACATCTTTACTTAATTTTTTTGTAAAAAGTAGCTCAGTCAAATGTTTAGACATTAAATAAAAATTTAAGCAATTGATTTTTATAACCTTTGATGATTTTATCCTCTAATATAACTTAAACCGTAATTTTTTTTTCAAATTTACGCCAACTGATGAATGAATTATAATTATTCCTATTGTTTATTCGCTTAATGCGATTTTGCTTAGCACGCATTAATTACTGGATTCATTAATCGCGTTAAGTGAGGTTTTCCTGTATATCCATTTAATTCCGTCCAGTGAAGATTACTTGGTACACGTTTCATGAATAGCAGATTTTTTAAGAGATGGAATTGTTGACCCTATGCTCACCCCCAACCTGGAGGAGCAGGGTGACTCTCTTTATCTACCCTCCCCTCCCCCATCACTTGTAATTTGTCCAGCTTGGGAGCCTCTGCTGGTATAGCTCACAGGATTATTGGAATGTTCAAGCTTCCCACTGTGATAAGGGAAAGACACCATTGGAGGGGGGATTTGTTAGTTCAGCAAACATAAATTTTAATATTATAATTCATGGTTTTGCAACATAAGACTTCTTCGGCAACCTTTATTGGTTGCATTGCTAATATTATATGAGAAAGCAATTCAAGTTTGTTATCTGCAAAATTGATACATCATTTTAAATCTGTGAGACTCTAACACAATTTTTAACCATTGAGGAGTGCTCTAGTATGGCCAGCAAACTATTTTAATGAGTTTTGGAATCCAATATTAATCAAAGTTCATTATCAAATTCTTCTTTTACATATTTTGGAGTACTTTATCATTTTTTGTTGGAAATCTGAAACCTTTTGTATCTTTGCTGTCAGAGAACTCAGTTGTAAAGATTTTAAAGTTGCTTTTGCAAAATTTAAGTACAATACTGTATATATAGTACATAAGTAAGTTAGTGAAACATGATCTCACCCTTAACAAACCCATGCTGGTAACCCCAGAGAATACTGCTGTTTTCAAGTCATTTTTGTATCCTACTTCTTAACAATCTTTCCAGTAACTTCACCACAACTGTAGATATACAGAATGGCCTATAATTTGAAGCTACAGCCTTATCACAGGTTTTTTAACTTTTTTCAAACATTTCAAACAATCGTTTGAAATGTTTCAAAAACCTTTATGCAGTGGAACAATTTTACCCTCCTTCCACTCCCTTGGAACCTGTACGGTTGTAAGACTTTCATTAAACAGGCATGCCAATGTTACTGCCAATTCCATGTAATATTCCCTTAAGATGCATGGTGATATGTCATTAAATCCTATTGTATTTCTTCTTCCCTTATAAAATAGGATAATTCAGATAAAATATCTTGCCATCAGCATGTCAGATCACTGTCCAGTTCTGCTTAAATTCCTCTGCATGGAACAAGTAGAGATCGGTTGTGGACCATGGAAACTTCCATCAAATTTTTCATTGATCATTTCAATCAAATTCCAGACCCTCTGTTCAAATTGGAATAATGTTACCTGGATCTGGGATATATGGTTAAAATTCAAACAAGCAGTAATACAGAATATGATTGAATGGTGAAAGGAACAGGCTTTTGTCAAAAGAAAATAAGTTAAAAAACCTGTATAAAGAGAGAAGCTGGTTTGGTACAAACTAATACAATGATATAGAATGTAGCAACATCATTAGAAACATTAACATTAAACTTCTGGATTTCTATGCTCAGATCTCATCACTATTATTTAAAGTGGATGAAGTGACCTTGGAGAAGGTGCAGAGATAGATAACAAAAATATCAGGACTGTACAATTTTGGTTATAAGGATAAACTAAAAGCTTGCAAACTACAGAGTTTGGTGGATAAAAGATAAGGGGGGGATGTGAATGAGACATTTAAGCTGTTGAAGAGTTATCAGATTAATACTGAGAAGATTTTCATATGGTAGAAGAAGGATAAGGGGCCATTACCCTTATTCATGCAAGTTCTTTGCATGAATAAGGGTAACACTATCGAATGTATTGCCTGACTGGATGGTGAAAATACAAACAGTGGATTAGTTTAAGGAGTAGTATGATAGACGTTGAATAATGTTGATCTCCCACAAACAGTGAATCTTGTGACTTTATACAGATCAAGAAAATAATAATAATAACTTATTATGGTAATCATCCAGAGAATATTCACATGTAAAAATAAGAAGGTTGTGGTCCACTTGTTTAAGGCTATGATTAGGCCACAAGTGGATTACTGTATTCATATTTAGTCACTTGATTTTCAAGAGAATGAATATAAATATATATATATATTGGCAAGAGTCCAGAGAAGATTGACTACGTTCTGATTCTGATATCAGGCCTCTAGAATGTTGGGTATGCAGAACCCAAAATGGATAAAAATGCAAGTTTGATGTGGAAGAGATTTTTTTTTATATAGAACTAGGGGATACAGAGATAGAACATGATATTCTGAATACCTGCTGATTTTTTTGACATCCATTAACATCAACTAACAATGAATGAGTTTAATGTGTAGTTTTCAATAACCATTATATGTGATCGTATTCCTCATCCCTACACACAAGAAGTCTTTTTGTGGAGGTCTGTTGATATTATGATTATTATTATTATTACGGGCAACTCCAAGGAGTCCTTAGACTCATTGAGAGAGGTCCAACATCATGTCAAGAACAACTATTCAACATTCACACAGTATCTATCATACTTCACCTTGAACTCATTTACAGTCATGGTACCCACAACCGACTCTGACAGCTTATTGCACTCATTTACCACTCTCCAAGTAAAAAGCCTGGCTCTAACACCCTTGCTAACCACACTCTTACCAAGCTTCCATGGATGGCCCCTATTCCTCCCACTACCAGTCCTATTCTCAAAAACATTTTCTGAATTAATCTTCTAGAAACTCTTCACTAATTTGAATGTCTCAATCATATCACCCCTTTTCCACCTATCAACCAATTTCTGCAGCCCACAAATCTTCAACCTGTTCTCATAAGGTTCATTCCATAGTCCTGCTATTATCTGGGTCACTCGTCTCTGGATCCTCTCCACCTCCTCCCCATCAAGAAGAAACCCTGGCACCCATATCTGGGCACAGTAGTCTAGATGGGAGGGTCTTATCAAGGTTCGATACAGAGGAACAATAACCTGTTTGTCTCTGCTCATTGTTTTTCAGCAACCAAGTGATTTGATGAGCTGATTTTGCCACTTTTGCAATATGTCTCTCTAAACTTCAACTCCATATCCACCAACACTCCCAAATCCCTGGCCTCATCATTCTCCTGGAGTATGGCTCCACCAATCTGATATACTGCTGCTAATCTTTTCACCTCAAAATGCAAAACCTTACATTTTTCCACATTAAATTGACATCCATTCTCCTTAGCCCAGTCCTCCAAACTATCCAAATCACCCTGCAAAATTTTGGCATCCTGAGCATTCACTATTGCCGTACCAACTTTGCATCATCTGCAAACAGATGCATAGTTCCTCTCAGATCCTTTCCTATATTGTTAATGAACAAATTAAACAGTAGTGATCCAAGAACAAAACCCTGCGGCACACCACTACTCCTGAATAAACCACTCTCTGATATCTCTCCATCAACCACCCTCCTATCCATCTCACCAACCCTATATCCATTCTCATATGCTGCAGTTTACTGATTAGAATTCCATGTGGTATCCTATCAAAGGCTTTAGCAAGATCCAGTAGAATCACTGGACCTTTATCAAAAACCCCCTTACCTTATCCAGTTCAGCCGTCACTGTGCTATAGAACGTGAGCAAGTTAGCAAGTTACTGAGGCATGATCTACCCTTCACAAAACCATGCTGTCCCCCATACAGTATCCCATTTTCATCTATCCAATCTTGTATTTCCCTCTTGACTATTTTCTCCAAGATCTTGACAACAATTCCTGTTATGCTGATCGGCCGGTAATTTTAAACAGCAGTCTTCGAACCTCCTTTATGCAGTGAGACTATTTTTCCTTCTTTCCACCCTCTTGGGACTAACCCAGACCCGAGACTCAAATTAAACAAAATGGTCAAAGGCAATGATGCAAGTAACTTATCTTTAATTCTCCAGTTATGTAACAAACCATAACCTTTATGAATTGGAATATCCTCACACTTTCAAAGTTCTTTTCAGTATGATCAACTCATTGCTGATGATCAGGAGTCGTAATAAAATAGATCTGTCTGCTTACTATAAAAAAAACATAGTATCCTTACCTCCAACTTAATCAACTGCCCTTTATGTATTCCACCTATAAATTGTGTCAAACTCTTTACATATTTAGTACAGTGAGTGGCCTGAGCATTTGTTCATCTGGCTCCATTGTTCTTGAGATGAAACATGGAACTTTTTCCAAACCACCTCTAGCCTCTAATAAGCAAGATTATTGCTTCACGTAGAGTGACAAAAAATCATCTACCACAAAAATATTTTCACATACATCCACACAACAGTGGAACTAGAACCCACTGCCTGTTGGTTGAAGAGCAGGTATGCTATCCACTCAGACAACTAGACTGACAAGATTTGAGATAGCAACAATTTCCTCTTCCTCTGTTACATCAATAGTTAAATCTTGCCTGTCAAACAATATTTCTTCTTCTGATTGACCAGTATTCTTATATACACACACGTAATATTTATACAGTTTCTCTGTTTTCATAACTAGATCATATGCAATTATTCCAAAGGATTTTTTTATATTTAATTCCATTTTTCTTCATTCAGTTTCTTATCTACAGAAGCTTTTGCAATTAATCATATTATTCTGCCAGCTGTAATTCAAATTTTTTTAACACTAGATGTTTCTTATCTCTATCATGCTTAACAGCTGATTTTTCAGTCCTATATTCTTTTTAAACTTTTCTTACAGTGCATTCCTTTAGAACTTGACTGTTTGGCCTATTCCAGATTTATTGTGAAATTTTCTTTTTGGAATAAAATTTAAACATTATTATTGTTCCTATATGAATACTAATAAAATATGATTGGAACTCAGTAGTATATTAGTACTGTATTGGCTAAGAGTTAGATAATTTAGAAACCCATCTCTAGAGAGCAAATAAGTTACTTCTCAAATCACATCAGTCTTCCAGAAAGCAAAGAGGTGGTCTTACAATATGCAAAAATCATCTGCCACCAAAAGACATTTATAAACTTTCGTTGCCACTGCCTGTAATTTTTTTTTAGTTGGTTACAGTTTATATTGTACTTGACAAGATATTATATTCTTGTTTTAATACTTCACCTGAGCATAAGCAAGTTTGCTTGGGTTATATCTCTCATATCAAAATCTCCCATTAATAATCCATTGCTTTTCCATATCTCTTTAAGTTAAGCCCATAACGTTAATAACACTATAACATTATTATTATTATTTTATTATTATTCAGGCCTCCATGGAGTCAAAAGACTCATCGTGGGAGGTCCTTTCTAAGAAACACAAGTCTATCAAGACTCATCGAGGGAGATCTCTCCTAGGAAATACAGTCTATCATACCACTCCTTAAACACATTGACATTGACCATTCTCACTCCCACCACTCCATTAGGCAATGCATTCCATGCAAAGAAACCACTCCTCACTCTCTTTCTCACAGTTTCCTTTCGTAACTTCCAGGGATGGCCCCTTGTCATGACTGCTTCCCACTGTTCAACCAAGCGAAAGAACTCCCCACTGTCAACCCTGTAACCACCTCTCAACAATTTAAGTCTCAATCATATCACCTCTCCTTCTATCCACCAAACTCTGCAGTCTACACTCCCTCAGCTGATCCTCATCTGATCCTCATAACTAATATTGTACAGTCCTGAAACCATCTTTGTTATCCGCCTCTGTACCCTTTCCATAGTTAATTTATCCTCTTCAAATCCTGTGGACCAGATCTGAGAACAATAGTCTAAGTGTGGTCTGATCAGAATCTTATACAACGGAATGATAACTATTTTATCTCTGCAGGTCAGTGTCCTTCTCATTATTGCAGCAATCCTCTGTGTTACCTTCACTACCTTTGCAATATTTCCCCTAAATTTCAGGTTTCTATCAATCATCAACCCCAGATCTCTTGTCTCCCCTACTTCCTCCAGTTTAACTCCTCCCATAGAGTATGCAGCATTCCATCGATGTGTCCCAAACCTTAAGACCTTACATTTTGCTGCATTAAACTTGTACCCTCATTCATTTGCCCATCTTTTGGCTTATTCAAATCCTCTTGCAGGGCTACCACATCTGTACTAGTACTAATAGCCCTTCCCAGCTTTGCATCATCCGCAAACAACTGAATATCCCCTTGCAATGGGCTTAATTATAAATATAACACTATAACATCTCTCATATCAAAATCTCTCATTAATAATGCATTGCTTTTCCTTATCTGTTTAAGATAAGGAAATAAGATGGGGGGGTGACAAAAATTAAAGCCTATAATGTTACTAACACTATAATGTACTTCTACCTTCAGCTGTATAGCCTTTATGTTTAAGCACCATACTGTCTCAAAATTCCTGCTGTGAATAGGAATTTACTGTCTCATCAATCTCATAGTATAAATCTTGACTGATAAGCGATAATCACTTTCCTTTTTTCCTGTTTGGTGACTTCAGATAAAAATGATAATTACTGTTATGTGCCTCGAATAATATCAAGCATGTCCTTGATAAACTAAAACTCAGAAATACAAAAATATGTGACTTAATTTCCACAGTTAACAATTCAGGCCACACGAAGAACTTATTCTTTAAGCTTTGTACATACTGTGCAAGGTATTCTTTAATGACAAAATTCCCCATCTACAGAATCCTTAAAATGTAAACTCCAACTCATTGCAGGAGGTCTATGCTCTCACATTCAAAGATCAATAAAATTGTGCATTAAATTCAGTTATGCTTTTACACTCACCACCCTTTCAGGCATTCCGGTCCATTCATCTGCCGTTCTCCATGCAGAAAATCTATTCTTTCCTTTGCTCAAACCCTCTTTGTGCAGCTTCCAAGGATGCCTCTTCTTCTACTCCTATCTCCATCATTCCTTTTAAAAAAAACTCCACATTAATCTAGTTTCAACTTAAGTGTTTCAGTTATATCCCTGCTGCATTTTCCTCATTTTCACAAGACTCTGGAAATGCCATTCCCTCAATCTTGTCTTCATATTCCACATTACAAATATCTTAACACCATCCTTATTCAGTCTTCTCTAGGCCTTCTCTAAAATATACCCTCATTTCCTGAAAACCAAAAACCAGGCAACTTTATCTGTATATAGGAATCCACAGTTAGCTTGATCAAGGCCTTATACAATAGAATCATGACCTGCTTGCCTCTACATGACATTGCTTCCTCATCATTGTCATAATCCATTGTGATATCCTCTCAATTTTATCAATGTTACCTCTAAACTTCGTTTCCATGTTCACCACCAGAACTTCTGGTTCTCTCATCTTTCCTACCTCCCTTAAAATTTCCTGACTAATTTCATGACTTAACACTATTAAAATGGGCATTGTGAACCACTGTTATATCATCCAAATCTGAAGCTATCATATACATTTTTCACTTCATGTGGTGATAAGGCTGATGTTACAAAATGTAAAGTTTTAAAATTTGGAAAACAAAGATGGGATGCAGAATTTATGCTTGGTAAGGATATATTGTCGGAGGTGGAGGAAATAAGAGATCTGGGGATGATAGTGGATAATGATCCGAAATTTAGAGGACACATAGCCAAAATTGTGAAGACAACACAAAGGCTTCTGGGAATGATGCGGAGGATACTGATGTGTAGAAGTAGCGAGATTCTTGTTCCATTGTATAAGGCTTTGATTAGGCCACACATGGATTATTGTGCCTAGATTTGGTCACCTGGTTTTTAGAAGGATGAAGAGATGTTGGAGAGGGTCCAGAGGCAACTGACTAAGGTAGTTTCTAACCTCTGGAATGTCGAGTATGAGGAAAGATTGAGAAGATGCAACTTGCAGAGTCTGGTAGACAGGAGGAAGAGGGGAGATATGATAGAGATCTACAAGTTGGTAAAGGGTTTATAGGATCAATGCTGGAGAGTTCTACAGGAAAATAGTGGGAGATCAGGAGAGAACCAGAGGCCATCCCTGGAAACTGTATAAAGAGGGTGTGAGTAGGGGAGTGAGAGGCAGGTTTTTTTCATGCAGAGTTGTGAATGATTGGAGACCTCTGGTTCTCCCCTGAGAGTGTGGCATCTGCAGAAAATTTGAGTGTGTTTAAAGCAAGGTATGGTGAGCTGTGTGTATGATAAAAGGACCTCCCAGATGAGTCTTTGACTCCATGGGGTCTTTGGTAATAATAATAATAATAATTTTTGGAAATAATTATTATTATTCAGGACCTTGGGGTTACAAGACTCATCTTGGGTCCATTCATAGACAGTTTTATTAACACCAAGTCTATCATACCATTCTTTATACTCATCACTTACCACCCTCTCAACCAATGCATTCCATGGTCTAAATACACTCCATGAAATACTTGCCATTCCTTTTGCAACCTTCAGGGATGGGTCCCCATCTTTGTTCCTTACTCTTTGAAAACTTTTTGTTCCCTTGTTATTTCTACCTGAAAAATCAATGTAGCTTTAGTCTAGTAAATACCTCTGAAGAATTTAAATGTTTCAGTGATATCATCCCATCAACTTCTATCCATTAAACTCAGCAGATAATACTTAACACTGTTCATTATACATTACTGCTTTTTTTTATATACCCTTTATTAAAACTTAATGTGACTTTAACTATGATTAGATTACTGCAACTCAGAATACTATTGCATGGCTAATCTATTTGTCATTTATGCTTGGCTATTGTTCTATCTTATAATCAGTCATACTGCAAATGTTCATAGTATGTTAAATGAAAATTGCATGAATACGAAAAATATTTTTGCATATGTTCCAAAGGAGTGGAAGGTAAAATTGTTTCGCTTCATGTGGTGATAAGGCTGATGTTACAAATTATATGTTGATATGTATCTGGAGTTGTGGTTAAGGTTTTTCAAGATGTTGGTTGAGCGCTAGGATGCAGAAGTGCTGACAATCAAAGAGAACAGCAGTGTTCTCTGTGATTGTCAGCATGGGTTTATTAAAAGGAGGTCATGTTTTACCATCTATTGAGCAAGCGATACGCATATGTGTACAGTGGTACATTCAGATTTTGCAAAGCTTTTAATAGATTGCACATATTAAGTTGATAAATAAATTGAAGCAGATGGGATTAAATGCTAGATTAGTAAGTTCGATAGGTGACTTGCTTCAGATAGGTATCTGCAAGTTGTGTGTGTATGGAGGGGGGGAGGCAGTATCCTGAAAGAGGAAAGTCACTAGTGGTGTTGTTCTGCAGGGGTCTGTTTTCGGGTCATCATTGCTTAACTTGTATATTAATTATATTGGTATATGTTTAACTGGAAATATACTACTGTTTGCAGATAATGCAAAATTGGGGAGAATGATGAGGAATCAAGCTGATGTTGTGGCCTTACAGGATGATTTGCAAACTGTAAGGTTGTGAAATTTGGTAGGCAACAGTGGGATTCAAAGTATGCAGTTTGTGGGGAAATTTTGAAGGAGGTTGAGGAGACAAAATTTGGGAGTGGTGGTGGACAAGGAACTGATGTTCAGAGGTCACATTGTACAAGTTGTGAAGTCATCACATAAAATTATGGCAATGATGTGGGGGACCATGCATAAATAAAGGTTATAGTTCCATTGTATAGTGCCTTGTTCAGGCCTCATATGGATTATTGTGCACAGATTTGGTTTCTATAATGATGAGGATACATTAGAAAGAGTCTAGAGAAGACTGACTAAAATTATAGCTGTCCTTTCGAATGTAGGATATGAATAGAGATTGAGAAGATGCAATTTGCAAAACCATGTGAATAAGAAGAGAGGGTATATAATCTAAACATTTAAATTGGTAAGGGATTGTTATTGGGTTAATGTAGAAGAAATTTTTCATAGTATGACAGGCAGGGATTTTTATTATACCACACATGAAAGATCACAAAACCTATAACCAGATTAGTGCCATGTGTAGGCAAGAGGATAAGAAGAAAGGAGGAATTTATTTTGTTTAAACAGCAGAGTGTTGTATTCTTTGGGGAAGACAGAGTCGGGGAGACTGTCAAAGAACAGAAGTAGATGGAATGAAAGAAGAGGCAATGAAGTTGGTTTGGTGAGCTTCAATATGGATTCTAACAGGGTGTTAGTTAGCAGTGGCATCTTTTCTAATGATTTTGGAGGAAAGTGGAGGAATAATAGTGGCCACTTTAGAAGAGTACCATGAAAGTATCTGTAAAAGTGGTGCAAATAGAAATTGAATGTTTATGTGTGAGAGTGAGACTGAAGTGGGTATGAGAGAGGAGGGGATTATTAATTAGCTTGATTACCCTTTTTTGGATAGAATCAAGCAATGTTAGAGAGGATTTTGGTGTTCACTTTAAATATGGGAGCAATATTTCATGGGTAGGTGGATTTGGGATTTGTATAGAGTTAGCAGGTGTGAAGTGGTACTTGCAAAAAAAAGTACACCAAGTGTTTTGGCAGCTGCAGAAGATATAGTTGGAATGTGTTTGTGCAAGGAAAGATCAGGGGTGTAGGTCAGTCCAAGGAGGGAAATCTGGTCATATTTGGATATCTGGGCATTGTTGAAGGTAAGCAGAAGGGATGCGAGATATCTGACAGGACTGAGTTTTGGTGGCAATGAAGTCTACAAGTTTTTCCTTACCCCATTGGGATATTGCTAGGAGATTGGAGTTCAGGCCACTGGTCGTGGAGGTTCTTGAGGATTCTAATATTTAAGCACTACAAGGTTTTTTGTCAAATGAAAAGGAGGAATGGAGTGTGCTGCCATCGGCAAAGCTATGAATAGGATTGGAAATTTGTGAGAGAAAGTCATTTATATACAAGAGGAAGAGAGTGGGTGAAAGAACAGAATCCTGGAATACTCCTGGACTGGTGGGGAAATCTGAAGAGAGGAAACCATTCACCATGACATATGGTGAGTGACCAGTGAGAAAGTTGTTGATCCACTTGCAGAGTGTGGAAGGCAGACCACAGGATGGCAGCTTGCCAAGTAGGTCCCTATGCCAACCCGATTAAATCCCTTATGTATGGATTTGTCTTGAGATGTCAAGAGCAACCAAGTGAAGTTTCCTCCAAAAAATTTTCCATGGCTTGAGTCCAGAGGTTGAGTGGTGAAATCTAGAAGATCCATTGTAGATCACAAGTCAGAATCCATACTGCTGGTCACTGATTAGTCAGTAGGTCTCTAAGCAGTTCAAGAGTTTTTTTGTTGATGACCATCTCTATAACTTTAGAGAGAACAGAAGTGAGAGCAATTGGTCAGTAGTTCTTTGGTTGACTTTTATTGCCTATAAAATTTTTATGTCTCTGTAAATGCCTTGAAAAAGCCAGACAATTTGCTGGTGAAACTGGTAGGCTCTAATGTAGTTTTGTTTTTCGTAAATGGTCAGTAATTAATAAATAAGTTTGTATTTGAATTTTATTGCCTTTCTTTGGGATGAGCTGGGTGCAAGCTGTTTGCATATTGTAAGGTAGATTCTAGTTAAATAGGATGGAAGAACATGTGTTAATTCTGGGGCACAAGTTTTTATCATAATAAGTGGAATACCATCAAGACCAGATGCCTTGTTTGTGTGAGGTTATTAAGGATTCTTTGAATATCTTTCTGAGAGAAAACTATAAATGACATGGAGCGAGAGAGCCTTGACAAAGTGGACTTTGTCAAGGCAGAAATTGGAAGAGAAAAGAAAAGTGATGCCAGTAAGTTAAGCTTGTCTTTAGGTGAGGTAACTACAGTACATACCATCCGGATGTGAGAGTCATGGAAACTTGGGTGGGAAAAAGTTGGGATCGACGGCCTTGGCAAGACACAAGAAGAAGCAACTACCATTTGGTCAGGAGGTGAGTTTGCTGCAGTGGGCCCTTTCAGAGTCTGATTTGAACTTGGCAATGATTCTTTTATAGTTGTTGCCAGCTGGTATGCAGACTTTTTTCTTTTACAGCAGTGGCACACTCTTTTGAGAACCATGGTTTGGATGTTGGCTGTGAATTTGGAGTAGAATAAAGAATGAAGGCCTTCATTCCTGTGAGAATGATATTTGTTATTCAATCTGAGCAGGTGTTTATGGCAATTTGTATAACTGATGATTTTTCGAGTAGAAAACTGGCACACGTATTGGTACAATAAGCCGCTAGAGGGCTGTAAGTTGTTTAGTATCAGAAAGAGCTCGGGAAAGATAAGTCCTTTTTTGAATAATAATAATTGGCAGTGTTTCCATAAATTTTAGGGTTTTATTATTTATTTTTGATAACAAAGTGTATCTGAGTGATTTTTGGTGTGAATTCTATCAGATTTATTAATCTAAATTTTCGTTTAGATTAATGCCGCGAAAGTCGAGTAGCATGGACAATATAGACTTTTCTGAACTGATTCGATGTCGTGAGTGCAATATGTATGCATGGCAGAGTAAGAGATGTCTTTGTGGAGAGTGAGAGAAAGAGAATGAATGAGAGACAAATGAAAGTATGGATTTGTCGGAAGTGCGATATATTGTTGGACCACGATACACAGAATGCAAAACTGACTGAAATGATAGATGGTGTACATGAAAGAAATGGAAATGAAACAAAAGACAGAGAAACTGATGAGGTGAAAGAATGCAAGGATGTTTAAGTGAAAGTTATGGAAAACGTTACAAAAAACTGAAATGAAACGAAAGCAAGAGAAACTGAAGGAGTGAAAGATGTAAGAATGCAGAAGAGAAAGTTCTGGAAAAAGTTGTGAAAAACAGAAATGAAACGAAAGCTGGAGAAACTGAAGGAGTGAAAGAATGCAAAGATGTACAAGCGAAAGTTAGTGATAAGGGAGTGAAAGAAAGTATGAATGAGGAAAAGGAAGTACAGTGCAGCCGAACAAGAGGTAGCAAGAGAATGAAATTGTTGAAATGAAAGATTTAATGAAACATTTATTGGAAATGAAAAATGAAATGAAGAATATGTTGAGTGATGTTAAATGTCTAGTGGAAACTAATGAAAGTGTGCAAGAGAACAGAATGAAAGAAAATAGAGTAAAAGAAGTGACGAGTGATTCCAGGATAGCAGTATATGGAGACTCCATAAGTAGAGGGCTAATTACTGACAGAGTCCATAAGGTCTGCTATCTGGGTGGGAGAATGAGTACAATAATTAAGGCATTGGACACAAGGAAGAAACGAGCAAGAGAGTTAGTTGTGATTGTAGGACATAAGAAGGATGTGAGGACAAATATCAGGAGACTATCGAGAAGAGTGACAGATAACAGTGTAGTAGGAAAAGTTGTCAGTGTGTTACCCAGGTATGATGATGAGTTGTGACAGAGAGTCAAAATCATGAATGGTATGCTAACGGAGCTGTGTGAAGAGAAGGGAGTGGAGTTTGTGGATGTATGGCTTGTGTTTGAGGGAAGAATGAAATTATACAGGTGTTGATGGGTTGCATTAAAATGGCTTTGGAGTGAGTGTGCTGAAGAAAGTGTTGCTGGATGAAAGTATAGTGTACGGAAGTACAATATATGATGTGTGCCAGAGATCAGAAGAAAGAGATGAGGGCAAAAATCTGGAGAGTGGTATTGAAGAGACAGAAGTACTTGGTAGTGTAAACAGTAGTAGTGTGTGAGAGGAAGAGAGAGAGAGAGAACAGGAATACAAGGAACGTGGGGGGAGCTCGGGGTGGACAGTGAGACATGGCATAGAGAGAATGAAAGTGTCTGAGAATTTGTGTATGAAGATGAAGTATATTGCAATGGGAATGGAGAAGTTGAGACTCAGCAGATATATGTGGTAAGTGGTGATAAAGGTGATTGGGCAGGTGTAGTGAAGAAATCACAACCAACATAATGCTTGAATAGGACTGGCTATAGACCTAAAAATGAACTGCTGTGTTTGCTTACAAATGCCAGAAGTATCAGAAATAAAGGGGATGAAATGGTTTCAGTGATTGAGTTTATTCGCCCCCAATGATTTAGGGGCAAATAAACTCAAGATATCCTTACGATGGATATCTTGAGTAAGGATATCCTTACAATATCATGAAGATGATATCGTAAATTGGAATAGAAATGGAAGGGTACATTATTTTTCATAAGAATAGAAAGGACAGGAAGGGGGGGGGGTAGTGCTGATGATGATAGCAAGAGAATTAAGTCCACATAAGGTAGACATGAAAGGAGGAAATAGTGGCAATGGTTATGAGGCAGTGTGATGTAACATGAAGGTTGAGAGGAAGACGTATTTAGTTGGATGTTGTATAGGCCTGGGAATGTGGAAGGTGGTGATGAACAAATGTATAAACAACTTGGATTAGTGAACAAGGGAAGGGTAATTATTATAGGCGATTTTAATTATGACTGGGAATAAGGAAAATGAATTTCTCGAGTTCTTGAGAGATAACCATCTCAGGCAGCACATAAAGAAGGGCAAGCGAGGATCAAGAGTTCTAGATCTCATCATTTCATCAGAGGATGTAATTGTTAGAGGGATTTCACATTTTCTTCCAGTTGGTGAAAGTGATCATGAATTAATTACCTGTGTTGTGGTGAGTCATATGCAGATTTTTGTGAGGAAAGGATATATGTGGAATTATAAGGCTGATGATTATGACAAGCTTAGGAGACAGCTTGGAGCTATAACATGGAACAAGGAGGTGAGCAGTAAGGAAATAAATGCTGCATGGTTTTTTACAATGAAATACATAACAGCATCAATGTATGAATGTATTCTGAAGAGCAAAAGGCTGAATAAGGTAGGTGTAAAATGGATGAATGTGGAGCTTAAGCATGAAATCTGGAAAAAGAAATTACTTTGGAGGAAGTACAAGATGAATAATGGTAATAATCAGTCACATGAAGAATATAAAGAACAAGCCAGGAGAGTGAATCATTTAGTAAGGAAAACAAAAGTAGCGTATGAGCAGAAATTGGCAAATCAGGCAAAGAAAAACCCTATAAAGTTTTTTAGGTATGTGGCAAGTAGAAGGAAGAATGATCATGGTAAGATGAAGTTAAGGATGAAAGTGGTAGAATAGTAACTGCTGCAGAAGATGTTGTTGTGGTATTCAGTGATCAATTTAAGGGTGTTTCATCCAGATCAGGGTAGAATCATGAGGAACTTAAGTGTAGAGGACATAGGAGGGGGATTGCTTTATTATGAATGAACAGGAGGTATTTGAGGAAATAAACTTGATGTCAATAAAGCGATTGGATTTGATGAAATATCACCACATATCTTAAGTGAATGTTCCAGGGAATTGGCAGTAGCATTGGCATGCCTGTTTAATTAGAGTCTTACAACAGCACAGGCTCCAAGGGAGTGGAAGAAGGGTAAAATTGTTCCACTGCATAAAGGTGGTGATAAGGCTTTAGCTTCAAATTATAGGCCGGTCTGTATCTGGAGTTGTGGTGAAGGTCCTGGAGAGATTGGTGAGAAGTAAGATACAGAAATGGGTTGATAACAGCAGTATTCTTGGTTATCAGCATGGGTTTGTTAAGGGGAGATCATGTTTCACTAACTTATGTACTATAACAGGGGAGATTAAGGGGAGATCACGTTTCACTAACTTATGTACTATAACAAGGTTACAAATACCTTGGACAGTGGAGATGCATATACAGTAGTGTACTTAGATTTTGCAAAAGCTTTTGATAGACTGCTACATCAGAAGCTCTTAAATAAAGTGAAACAGATGGGATTGGATAACAGACTTCTGTGTTGGATCAGTGACTGGCTGTCAGATAGGTATCAGAAATTTGTATATGGGGGTGCAGTATCCTGAAAGAGAAACGTCACCAGCGGTGTGCCGCAGGGGTCAGTTTTGGGGCCATTGTTGTTCAATTTGTATGTTAATGATATTGGGTCAGGTTTAACTAGTGATATCCAGCTGTTTGCATATGATGCAAAACTGGGGAGAGCAATGCACAGTCAAGCGGATGTTAATGCCTTATGAGAGGACTTGAATAGATTGCATGAATGGGCAGGTAAGTGGAACTATCAGTTCAGTGTTGCCAAGTGTAAGGTTTTAAAATTTGGTAAGCAACGATGGGATGCAAAGTATACACTTGGTGGAGAAACTTTAACGGAAGTAGAGATGAGAGATCTAGAAGTGATAGTGGACAAGAACCTGATATTCAGGGGCCACATTACACAAGTTGTGAAGACATCACATCAAATAATGTCAATGATGCGGAGAACCCTGGCATGCAGAAATAGAGAGGTTGTGATTCCATTGTATAAGGCATTGATCAGGCCTCATATGGATTATTGTGCACAGACTTTGTTGTCGAGTTTTTATGTTCATGAGGATATGTTGGAAAGGATCCAGAGAAGATTCACAAAGGTTGTCAGTGGTCTTTGGAATGTGGAGTACAAGGACAGATTGAGAGAATGTAAGTTGCTGAGCCTCGTGAATAGGAGGAGGGGGAGGAATATGATTGAGACATATAAGCTGCTCAGGGGTTCTTATCAGGTAGACATGGAAAAGATTTTTCATAGAAAGGGAGAGGGGAGTAGAACAAGAAGCCATTGCTGGAAACTGTATAAGGAGGGTGTGAACAGAGGAGTGAGGAGTAGGCTCTTTGCTTGGAGGATGGTTGGTGAGTGGAATGCATTGCCTGAGTGTGTTCTGGATGTAGACACATTGAATCAGTTTAAGAAGCAGTTGGATGATCATTGTATGCAATAGTGTGTACCTCCCACTATGAGTCTCTGACTCCATGGAGGTCAAATGTTAATAATAATAACATTCAAAGTTTCAAAACACAAGCAAAGGGGTCACATGATAGCACCCAACAGGATAAAAGGCTGTGCTAAGGAATTGTGTTTGTAGGAGGCTTTTTTCATGAAAAAATAAAGCTGAAACTTGGATGTCTTGTAATATCTTAGACATCATCTAGATGATTTAATGTGGGGAAGAATTATTGGAAAGCTTGAAGAACACTGCAGAATTACTGATATTGAAATGAGTTTGGAATCTCATATAGTATTGTATCCAGGCTCTGGGCAGAATTTCACAATGGAATGCATGAGAATGCAATGAAACCAATGGAATGCATTCTAGACTGCTATGAGGTCACCCTCGCTCTACCACAGAGCATGAAGACAGATTTTTGGTTATAACAGCAAAATGTAATCGATGCACCTTGACAGGTCAAACTTGTAAGTCAGCTCCATTCAAGCACAGGTACATGGATGCCTCTACAAACTATGGCTAAACATCTGCAACAAGTGGGTGTATACACCTGAAGGCCTGTAGTATGCATCCCTGTATCCACAGCTGATTGTAGAGCGTGTTTTCAGTGATGTTGTGTCCATACGTTTTATCCATGTTGTTTAATCTGAGTCTCAGGTCTGGTTTAGTCCCGAAGGTGTGGAAAGAAGGGAAAATAGTTCCACCGCATAAAGGAGGATCCAAGACTACCATTGCAAATTACCGACCGATCAGCATATCAGGAGTCGTTGTCAAGGTCTTGGAGAAAGTAGTCAAGGGAAAAATACAGGAATGGATTGATGAAAATGAGATACTGTATGGGGGACAGCATGGCTTTGTGAAGGGTTGATCATGCCTCAGTAACTCACTCAAGTTTTATAACACATTGATGGCTGAACTGGATATGGGTAATGGTTTACAGTGATACTGCTGGACCTGGCTAAGGCCTTTGACGGGATACCACATTTAATTCTAATCCATAAACTGCAACATATGGGAATGGATAAAGGTTTGGTGAGATGGATGGGTGGGTGGTTGATGGAGAGATATCAGAGAGTAGTTTATTCAGGAGTAGAGTCCAAAAGATGGCCTGTGACTAGTGGTGTGCCGCAGGGTTCTGTTCTTGGACCACTGCTGTTTAATTTGTTCATTAACAGTATAGGGAAGGATCTAAGAGGAACAGTTCATTTGTTCGCTGATAATGCTAAGTTGGGTAGGGCAATAGTGAATGCAGAAGATATCAACATTTTGCACGATGATTTGGATAGATTGGAGGTCTGGGCTAAGGAGAATAGATGTCAATTTAATGTGACAAAATGTAAGGTTATGCATTTTGTGGTGAAAAGATTAGCAGCAGTATACCACAGTGGTGGAACAGTACTCCAAGAGATTGATGAGGCGAGGGACTTGGGAGTGTTGGTGGATAGGGAGATGAAGTTTAGGGGGCGCATTGCAAAAGTGGATAAATCAGCTCATCAAATCACTTGGTTGCTGAAGAATACTTTGACGAGCAGAGATAAGTAAGTTATTGTTCCTCTGTACCGAGCCTTGATAAGACCTCATCTCGACTACTGTGCCCAGATTTGGTCACCTATGTTTCTTCTTGATGGGGAGGAGGTTGAGACGATCCAGAGGCGAGTGACCAAGATGATAGCAGGTCTATGGAATGAACCTTATGAGAACAGGTTGAAGATTTGTTGCAGAAATTGGTTGATAGGTGGAAAAGAGAAGATATGATTGAGAGATTCAAATTTCTGAAGAGTTTCTATAGGATTTATTCAGAGGATATTTTTGAGATCAGGACTGGTGGTGGGAGGACTAGGGGACATTTATGGAAGCTGGGCAAGAGTGTGGTTAATAAGAGTGTTAGAGCTGGGTTCTTTACTTTTAGAGTGGTAAATGAGTGGAATAAGCTGACAGAGTCTGTTGTGGGTGCTATGACAGTGAATGAGTTCAAGCAAGATATGATAGATACTGTGAGAATGTCGAATAGTTGTGTGGACATGATTAGGGCCTCCCTCGATGAGTCTAAGGACTCCTTGCAGTTGCCCGTAGTAATGATAATAATAATAAAAAATTGGACAAGACACCAATGGGCTAATGTACTCTTTACAGAGGAGAGTCGTTTTAGTCTTTCCTCCGATTCTAGATGACGCTGGATCTGGTGTGATAGTGGTACTGCTGATCATCGCGATAATGTTCTTTAAAGAGATTACAGTGGTACTGGGGTCATAGTTTGGGGAGGTGTTATGATTAATGGAAGTACTGAACTACAAGTGCTGAAAAAAGGGACTATGACTGGTGAACAATATTGCAATGAAGTTCGTCAACATCATGTTGGATTGTTCTGTGGTGCTGTAGGAGGGGAATTCATTTTTATGGATGACTATGCCACACATTGTAAACGAGCAGTGGAGATACTTCTGAGACTGAGAATATTAATTGGATCTAGTGGCCAGCATGCTCCACAGATCTCAACCCCATGGGACACAATACTGAGACAGATCGCTGCTCAAAATTCCCCTCCAGAAAACAATCAAACTACATGTTTAGGAAATTTGTAACTTTTGCCAAAAACATATTGCAATTTAATTTGCATGAAAATTTTTGTGTAATATAATTTATTATATGTTGAAAATAAATTTATATCCACATTTGGCTGCAGTCGTAAATTTTGATGTATAGGTAAAATGTAGTTCATCCTTAAGTTTTGGACACCAGTGTATATTATTATTATTATTACCCCAAGACCTCATGGAGTCAAAGACTCATCTGGGAGGTCCTTTTATCACACATATCTCATCATACCGTGTCTTAAACACACTCAAACTCCTTGCAGACACCACACTCTCAGGCAGGGCATTCCAGTCATTCTCAACTCTGCACGAAAAAAACCTGCCTCTCACTCCCCTACTCACACCCTCTTTATACAGTTTCCAGGGATTACCTCTGGTTCTCCCCTGATCTCCCACTATTCTCTGTAGAACTTCTCCACCGTTGATCCTATAACAACCCCTTACCAACTTGTAGGACTCTATCATATCTCCCCTCTTCCTCCTGTCCACCAGACTCTGCAAATTACATCTTCTCAATCTTTCCTCATACTCGACATTCCAGAGGTCAGAAACTACCTTAGTCAGTCACCTTTGGACCCATTCCAACATTTCTTCATCCTTCTGAAAACCAGGTGACCATATCTGGGCACAATAGTCCATGTGTGGCCTAATCAAAGCCTTATAGAACGGAACAAGAATCTCCCTACTTCTATGCGTCAGTGTCCTCCGCATCATTCCCAGAAGCCTTTGTGTTGTCTTCACAATTTTGGCCATGTCCCCTAAATTTCAGATCCTTATCTACTATCACCCCCCAGATCTTTTATTTCTTCCACCTCCAACAATATATCCTTACCAAGCATAAATTCTGCATCCCATCTTTGTTTTCCAAATTTTAAAACTGTACATTTTGCAACATTGAACTCGCATCTCCATTTCCGTGCCCAATCACTCGATTTATTCAAGTCTTCTTGTAAGGCCACAACATCTTCACTACTCTTTATGGTTCATCCCAACTTTGCATCATCTGCAAACAACTGAATATCTCTATCCCAATCTTCGCCAATATCATTAATATACAAGTTAAACAGTAATGGCCCTAAAACAGACCCCTGAGGCACTCCACTAGTGACTTTCCTTTTCCTGGATATTGCACCCCATATACAACTTTTTGATACCTATCAGATAGCCAGTCTCCAATCTAATCTAATGCACTAATCTAATATCCAACCCCATCTGCTCTAGTTTGACTGTCAACTTATCATGAGGTACTCTATCAAAAGCCTTTGCAAAATTCAAGTATATTACTGTGTATCCTTCTCCTCTGTCCAAGGAAGCAGTCACTTTATTGTAATAAGTCAGTAGATTACTAAAACATGACCTCCCTTTAGCAAATCCATGCTGTCCATCAAAGATAATACCATTGTTGTCAACCCAACTCTGGATCCTAGTTCTCATAAGCTTCTCCAACAACTTAACCACAACACCTGACACACAGATAGGCCTATAGTTTGATGCTTGAGTTCGATCACCTCCTTTATGAAGTGGCACAATCTTGCCCTCTTCCACTCCTTAGGAATTTGACCAAGTGCAAGACTCGTATTAAAAAAATATGTCAAGACAGGTGTCAACTCTCTGGCACATTCCTTCAGAATACGTGGTGATATATTATCAAGTCCCACAGCCTTATTTGCATCTAGTTTACTCAACTCCCCAAGCACCTCTTGCTCACTTACAGTCATTCTCTCTTTCCCATCATCAACTGCTCTCAATCTCTCCATGAAGTCACATTCACAAATTGAAAAATCTTTATGAACTGCTCATTAAGTATCTCCACCACAGCTGTCTTTATACCATTTTCTCCAATCAATTCATCCTTCCATAATCATTCTTTCTTTTGCTAGCTACATATTGAAAGAACTCCTTAGGATTCTTTTTGGCTTCATTAGCTAACTGCTGTTCATACCTCTCTTTAGCTGTCCTCACCAACCAAGTCACCCTCCTTGCTTGGTCTTTGTAAATCTCATGGAATTGGTTATTTCCACTTCTCTTATACTGCCTCCACAATGCCCTTTTTCTCTGTATCGCATGCTTGATCTCTTTATTCATCCATCTCACACCTATCTTATTTAACCTTCTCACCCTTGGAATACATTTAGATATTGCATCTACTCGATAGTTTTTGAAAATCCCCTAAGCTGCATTGATCTCTTTTCCAGCTAACTCCTCATTCTACTTTACACCTGAAAGCTGTCTCCTGAGCTCTTCATAATCTCCATTGTAGTTCCACATATACCCTTTTCTCACAGGGGTCGTCAATATGTGTATATATATATATGCATATGCAACATATGGGAAAGATCAAGGAGTGGAATAAGCAGTTGATTTTGATATCTAATGTCAGGAAGATAAATCCAGTATAAAATGGACATCATGAAACAGGAACTGCAAAACCAAATGTTATGGAAGGAATATAAAGAGAAAAATGATCTCATGAACAGCACGAAGCAAAAGCAAGAAAAGTGACTAGCCGGATTTTGGCAAAGAAAAAATAGTTGTAGAAAAGCATTCATGAATTTTATTGTAAGAAAGTGACAGGGGCAGAATAAACAGTTGAATTACTGAGTGATCACTTTGTGAGGGATGTATCAGGGCATCCCAAAAGTAATGTCATTTTTTATACTGTACTTGTTCAAACGTATCTCAGCTTGTCTAAACATGATTTTTTAAAGCTTTATAAGTACTGCTCAGCTGAGGCAGCCTCATCCTAAGGAATTCCACCTTGCAAGAATATCATACATAAGTTATTTGAAGTAAAGAGCCAATAGGCTTCATTTCGACGATGTAAAACATTATTTAAATTAAGGGGATATTAAATCCCACATTGTTTTAAACCCGAATGAAACTCAAAGATCGGAATCAAAGAGTTTCATGCCGAATATAGTAACTATAAACGTATCGGCGACTACTAGCGTAAGCTAAAGCACGTAGTTCAAGTACGTAGTACAGACTAGGGCAACTCGTTGCAAAGGTGGAGAAAGTTCTGATCGCTATTCTTAGTATTTTCCATAATGTAAAACTCATCTCTTAGAAGATGTATGATGTTATACATTATGGTGGGAGGTCATTACGCAGACTGGTTTTGATCTTTATTGAGATCTCATCAGTGAGTAGCTCTTTGATTCCGATCTTTGAGTTTCTTATTCGGGTTTAAAACAATGTGGGATTTAATATCCCCTTAATTTAAATAATCATACATAAGTTTTTTTTTTAAATAACCCTTTATTACTATGGAGGACGCTGAAGAGCACATCATGCTTTATGAGTTCAAAAAAAAAGGCAACAGTGCTGCTAACACTGTAAAAAATGTGCAAGAAGTGTATTATTATTATTATTATTATTACGGGTATCTCCATGGAGTCAGTAGACTCATCGCGGGAGACCCAAACTAGCAAAACAATATCTGTCATATCTCTTCTTGAATTCATTTACAGATGAAGAGCTCACAACAAAGTCAGGCAATGAATTCCACTCATTCACCACCCTCCAGGCAAAAAACCTTGTTCTGACACCTTTGTTAACCACACTCTTCTTTAATTTCCAGAGATGACCTCTTGTTCTTCCATCACTATCACACAGCTGAAACATTTCCCCTGCATCAATCCTATAAAAACCTTTTAGTAATTTGAATGTTTCTATCATATCCCCTCTTCTTCGCCTATCAACCAATCTCTGCAATCCACAAGCTCTCAATCTTTCAATGTAGGGAGCATTTTTTATATCACTCACCAACTTGGTCACTCTTCTCTGAACCCTCTCCACAGCCTCCTCATCTCCAAGGAATCCAGGTGACCAGACCTGAGCACAGTAATCCAAATGTGGAAGTATCAATGCTTTATAAAAGGGAATAATAACCTCTTTATCTCTGGATGTCAGTGTGTTCCTCAACAACCAAGTAATCCTATGTGCAATCTTGGACACCTTAGCAATGTGTCCTCTGAACTTCATCTCCTTATCTACCAATACCCCTAAGTCCCTAGCCTCATCAATCTCTTGGAGTACCTTTCCATCTATGTAGTACACAGCTGGTAATCTTTTAATCCCAAAATGCAAGACTTTACACTTTTCCACATTGAACTGACATCCATTTTCTTTTGCCCATTTTACCAGCTTATTTAAATCCTCCTGCAAACTTTCAACATCAGCTTGATTTTTTATTGCACTACACAACTTTGCATCATCAGCAAACAACTGAATATCTCCCTTTAAGCCGTTTCCTATATCATTTATATACAAATTAAATAACATTGGCCCAAGCACAGAGCCCTGAGGCACACCACTGGTCACCTGCCTCATTCTGGACTCGGCTCCTCCATACACCACCTTATGGTATCTCTCCCTGAGCCATTCTCTTATCCATATCACCAATTTAATATCCATTCCCATCTGCTCCAATTTGCGTAACAGTGTTCTATGGGGTATCCTGTCAAAAGCCTTAGCAAAATCCAGAAGTACCACTGTGTAGCCAGTTCCTTTGTCCAACTCTGATGTTATTCTGTTATGGATAGTTAATAGATTGCTAAGGCAGGATCTACCTTTAACAAAACCATGTTGGCCTCTATAGAGTATCATATCCTGATCCACCCATTCTTGAATTTTGTCTTTAACCAACTTTTCCAATACTTTTACCACTACTCCTGAGATGGTGATTGGTCTGTAATTCAATACTGCAGTTTTAGAGCCACCCTTATGCAAAGGAACCACTTTGCCTAACTTCCACTCCCTAGGGACCATACCAGAGTTCAGAGACCATACCATTATGGCAGTAATGTTTTGGATGTGCAAAAATGCCAGCAATGATTCCAAAAATTTTGACAAATGACTTTAACTTGAAAGACTTCCCTTTGCTCTGGGTGCCCTGTCTCTCTTGATAACGATATGCTGGAAGCTGCTGTTGCAAGAAATACCAATGCAACTGTTGAATATTTAACAAAAGATCTTAATTCATCATCATCGACCATCCATGACCATTTGCAAGAACTTGGAATAGTGTCTAAGCTTGGCAAGTGGGGTCCTTATGAACTGACGAATAACAATTAAAGACAGCACGTCAACATCTGCACTGCTTTTCATTCTCAAGAGGTTCAATCTCCATTTTTGAGTTGTGTAGTCACCAGTGATGAAAAGTGGATACTTTACAAGAATGTTAAACACCAAAGGCAGTAGGTTCATTTAGAGGAACAGGCTAAAACTCAGCCAAAACAAGACTTTCATCACCCTCAGAAGGTTTTGTTAAGGTTTTCTTGGGATATGGCTGGCATTATACACTTTGAACTCTTGCGACAAAACCAAACCATCACAGCTTAAGTATACTGTGAACAACTCAATCAATTGAATGAAAAACTGAAAGAAAAGAGGTGTTCTCTGTTCAATCAAAAGGCTGTTGTTTTTAACCATGATAACACACGCCATCATAGTGCAAAAATCACCTGTACCAAGATTGAGGAACTCAGCTGGGGAAAGCTTCCACACCCTCCATATTCTCCTGATCTTGCACCTTCAGATTACCACTTATTTCAAAGTTTGCAACATTTCATTAATGAAAAACAATACGATACATTAGAGGCACTGAAATTGAGCCTATGCAACTTCTTTGCCTCTAAACCTCCTGAATTCTTTAGAAATGGCATTATGAAGCTTTCATAACATTGGAAGAGCATTATTGATTCAGAGGGAAAATATATATACTTGATTAAATTAGCAAGTGGTTTATCTTTTATATCCTTTCAAAACTTGCTAAAAACTGCATTACTTTTGGAACGACTTCATATTATCCAGCTGGATATAATACCATGACTGATGTGAGAAAAAAGGTTGATGAAACTGGAACTGTTTTGGATATTATAACAGCGCAGATATGCTATAGATTGTAGCAAAGTGACAGAAGCACAATAAATATTTGAATTACTGATTGATCACTTTAGGAGAGTAATATCCAGCTGGATATAATGCCATTTCTGATATCATGGAAAAAAGATTGATGAAACTGGTAATGTGTAGGATATTATTGAAACCTTACTGCATGCATCCAATAAATTAGATGGAACATTGGCCTAGGTATTACAAGAAAGTGGATGAGAATTTCAAGTGAGTCTCACTATGCTGTTTCTTTTAAATCTCACCACTGCAATGATCCCAGAAAAATGGGAAAATGCAAGATTGTTCCAGTTACATAAGGGAAGTTTCAAAATAGACATTGTAAATGATAGATCAGTATCTCAAGATTGGTGATGAAGGCTATGGAAAATTTGGTTAAGGCCATGTGGGGCAACATGACTTCTGTGAAGAGGCAGTATCTTGCCCTAGTAATTTTATTATTGTTATTATTAGTCTTATTTTCTTGGGCATCTCCATAATGGAAGGCCCATACTAACCATTATTTACACAATACCTATCACACTTCTCCTTGAATCCATTCACTAACATAGGTGTTATTGAATCCATTCAATAACACCTGCCTCTGGCGACTTATCCCATCCATTCACCAGCCTCCCAGGGAAAAAAAAAAGAAAAAGAAAAAAAAATACTCTTCACATCATTGCTAATCACACTCTTACATAATTTCTGGTGGTGATCCCTTCTTCTTCCACTTCCTGCCATGTATTGAAAAAAAAGTCTTCATTTTCAGTCCTATAAAATCCCTTTAATAACTTGTGTTTCTACCATATTGTCTGTTTTCTATTTATTGATTAGCCCTTTTAATCCAAACCTTCACTTTATCCTAATAGGAAACATTCTATAGATGTGTCACAATCTTAGTCACATGTTTCTAGATCTTCTCCACCATCTCTTCATCCTCAAGGAATCCAGATGACCAAATTTATGCACAATAATCCAGATGTGTCCTTATTAAAGCCTTGCGAAGAGGAATAATAGTTCCCCTATCATTGCTTATCAGTCTGTTCTTCGATATTGCAAAGGTGGCCAGAAGAGCTCGCATGTCACCCCAGTCACTCTAAATCCCTGACCTCATCAATTTCCTGTAGTCCATTTTCATCAGTGTAGTAAGTAGCTTGTGATGTCTTATTGTGAAAGTGTATTGCCTTGCACTTTGCCACATTAAATTTGCAGCAGTTACCATTAAACTTGGTAGAAATTCCCATATTTAAGTTATCATGCACGACCTCTGTATCATTCATTGAGTATTGCTCTTTCCAGATTTGTGTCATCAGCAAGCAACTGGATATTTCCCATTAAATCATTTCGTATATCCGTGATGCATAAATTAAATAGCAGTGGTCTAAGGATAGTATGCCACAAGTCACACCCATCTCTGAATTCATTTCCCCCATTTACTGTTCTTCGATAACTATCCATCCCCTCTCCTTTCATCCACATCACTAGCATCATACCCAACCCAATTTGCTTAAATTTATGCAACAGCATTCCATGGTATCTTCTTGAATACAGTATCACTATGTAGCTATTTCCTTTATCCAACTCAGTTGTCATTTTATTATAAAAAGTGAGCAAATGACATAGACCCCACCTATCTGTCACAAAATCATGCTGCCTTCATAGAAAATCATTTTCCATCCATTCCTGAATTGAAGAATTTGCAGCAAGAAGTGGGCAGCTCCAGTTTTATCAACTTTTGGAAATTAAATAAAAACTATTCCAAAAAATATTTTAAAAGTGTTGCTTGAAACATTTTGCTAGCATATAATATACATACGAATACACATTTGACCACTATCATTAAGGTAAAATCCTTTCTCCTCAGAGCTGGATGAATTTTTACAATTTAGAGCTGCTCCCTTTTTGTGCCAAATTACATAAAATACACTAAAGTAAATAATTGAAATAAGTAACAAAATAGTTACAAATATTTATTACTACATGGGAATATATCAGAAAACATCAAGCAATACAGTCTTATGAAAATTACAATGAAATATCTACAAGAAATCATGAATGTTAGTCGCAGAGTTGTAAGGTGCAAGTAATATAATCATTATAACTCTGCACTGGCTTATTGGAGCTGCCTCATTCTTACACCAATATATTCAGTGATTTTTTTTTAAAACCAAAAATGGAGCCTTTTACCAACTTTTTCAGTGCCTTAACCACTGCTCCCAAGATTCTGATTGGCCTGTAATTTGCTATTTCCGTTTTGGAGCCTCCTTTTTGCAGTGGAATTATTTTGTCCTTGTTCCACTTCCTAGGCACCTTCCCAGAATTGAAGCTTAAATTAAAACAGCATAGTTAGAGAAGGTTACAATATACTTGCACATTCTCATAATACTCAGGCTGATTTTCCATATAATCCTGTTGCCATATTTGCATTAAGGTTTTGTAATATTCTAAGCTCCTCCAATTCATCTGTCTCCGTTCTCATATCTGGCGCTGCAATATTTCCCCAATATTTACACCCTTGCAAAAATGATCACTCAATGACTTGGCTGTATTATCTACTTTTGTTGCTTATTTACCATTACTCATGACATTGCAAAGAACTCTTTGGGATTTCTTTTGTCATGCTCAGTCATCCTTATCTCATAATCTGCTTTGCCTTCCTTATCATACTGGTCACTCTTTCTGTTTGTGACTTGTATTCGTGAACTTTTCGGTTGCCTTTCTTTTGATATACCCTCCACGACTTTTTTCTTTTTGTCTTTCTGTAATCAATGCACAGGTTGCGCAGAAGGAATGGTATGGAGTTTGTAGACTTATGTGTTGAATTTGATGGATGGAAAGACTTATATGATGGAGTGGATGTAGGCGAGTGTGTTCAGGCTCCCACAAAGTGAGCAAGCATGAGAATGACTAAAAAAATGTGGGATCGGTTTCTCAAGCATATTATTGATTGGACTAGTCAGTACAAGGTGTAAAGGTGGTGGTGTTGGGTGGGGGAACCAAGGAAGATATTACAGTTTGTATATACTAATGCTAGAACTATCAGCAATAAGAGGGTGAGATTTTTAGCATTGGTTAATGCAGCCTTACCAAAAGTTATAGGCATTAGTGAGACTTGACTGACAGCAGATGCTGTATTATTAGCATTTGGCAGAATACCACATGGAACTCTGTTACGCAAATTAGAATAAATTGCATAACAGAGGTTATTGATAACATAACAGATGACTATTGTGTGCTGCACGATTGTGCTTGAACCATACTGTTTAATTTGTATATTAAATTATATTAGAAATATTCAGTTGTTTGCTGATGATGCAAAATTGGGTAGGGTAATAGTTAATTGAGGTGATGTGATAGAAAGCTTGCAGTAGGATTTAAATATGTTGACATGTCATATGGGCAAAAGATAATGGATGCAGTTTAAAAGTGTCGAGTTTTGCATTTTGAGATAAAAAGTCGTCCTGTAAAAACTGAACTCTCTGTATTACTCTCCCCATTTTTCCATAGTCTGAAACTACTCTCAGTCCGTGAATTTTATCATCAATGTATAAATTAAACAACAACACCACCACAACATATCCCTATGTGTACACTCCTTGCCAGACTTCTTCCTTGTTGCTCTCCCATTTGACAAGAGCAGTTGATGAAGGAAAGGCATATACTGCCATTTTTTTTTAGATTTTGCAAAGCCATTTGACAGGGTGCCACATGATAAGCTGATATTAAGTTGCAGCACATGGGTTTAGATGTCGGTTTAGTCAACTGGATTCAGAATTGGCTGTCTGATAGGTATCAGAGAGTTGTGTATGGTGGGGCAATATCAAGGAGACAGAAGGTTACAAGTGGTGTTCCACAGGGCTCAGTACTGGGACCTATATTGTTCAACCTTTATATCAATGACATTGTCAATGGATTGCAAGGGGATATTCAGTTGTTTGCAGATGATGTGAAGCTGGGAAGAGTTATCAGTAATAGTGCAGATGTGGCAACCCTGCAAGAGGATTTGAATAAACTAGACAGATGGGCAAATGAATCGGGGTATCAGTTTAATGCAGCAAAATGTAAAATCTTGAACTAATTTAATAAGCCGAAAGGCTATTTTACCGGCGAATATGTTAATAGAAAGGGGAGGATTTACCATCCCCCTTTCTAGTAAAATCTTGAAGTTTGGGAACCATTGATGGGAGGATGCATACTCGATTGGAGGAGCTATACTGGAGGAAGTAGGGGAGACGAGATCCGGGGGGGGAGGATGATGATTGATAGAAAACTGAAATTCAGGGAGCATATTGCAAAGGTGGTAAGCACCGGACTTCCATTGGAGTCAAAAGGCTCACAGCAGAAGGTACAACTGTGGTTACACACAAAGCTCATTCAGTATATCCACCACCACCTACTCTCCATGTGAACAACTTGCACCTTACTCTCTTGCTCACACCCTCCTCATACAGTTTCCAGGAATGGGTCCCCTTTTTTACCACTATCCCCTCCTCATTCTGTGAAAAATTTCTTTCATATTAACTCGATAACAGCCCTTTACCAACTTAAATGTCTCAATCATATCCTCTCTCTCTCTCTTCCTTCTATTCATAAGGCTTTGGAATTGCATTTTTTCAATCTGTCTTCATATTCCACATCCTCAAGACAAGTTACCATCTTAGTCAGTCTTCTCTGGATAATTTCAAATATATCCTTCTCACTGTGAAAATCAGAGAACCAAATCTGTGCACAATAATCCATATAAGACCTGATCAAAGAATTATGCAATGGAACCTCTTAATTTCTGCACTTGGAGGTCCTCTGTATCATTGCCATAATCTGATGTGATGATTTCACAACTTGTGCAACATGACCTCTCAGGTCCTTCATGACCACTCCTAGGTCTCTCTTCTCCTCAACATCCTTCAAAATTTGCTCACTAAGTGGATATTTTGCATTTAATGTTCTACCAAATTCAGAACCTTACACTTTGCAACATTGAACTGACAGTTGCATATACTTACCTACTTGCAATTTATTCAAGTCCTCCTGTAAGGCTGCAGCATCTGCTTGATTCCTCATCACTCTCCCCAGTTTTGCATCATCTGCAAACATTTGTGTATGTGCAGATAAATCCATCTCTGTGTTATTAAAGATATAATTAAATATGAATGTCCCCAAAACAGACCTCTGCACACTACTAGTAACTTTCCTCTTCTGGGATACTGCACCCTCATACACAACTTCTGATACCCATCTGAGAGTCAGTTGTTATTCAGCTCACTCATCTAACATCCAGTTCCATCTGCTCTAGTTTAGTTACCAACTTGTGGTGTGGTGTGGCAATCTATGGAAAGCCTTTGCAAAATCTGAGTATACCACATTTGTCACCTTGTTATAGTATGTAATTTGTAAAACATGACTTCCCTTTAACCAATGCATGGAAACAAGCATATAGAATACTGCTTATCAACCCACTTTTGTATCCTAGCTCTCACCATCCTCTCCATTACCTTAAGTACAACTCCAGATGTACAGATCAACCTATAATTAGAATCACCAAAGATGATATTAAGCCTTAGCCTTAATACCACCTTTCTGAAGTGAAGCAATTTTACCTTCCTTGCACCCCTTTGGAACTTGTGGATAGATTATATAATTAACTGTTGAATCATGATAGCCATTATAAGAGGTAATGTTTTGTTTTTCCTTTGAATATATTTATTCTTATTGAAAATTACTGTTGGACATTTTTCTAAGTATTATATCTTTTTAACCACTATTGCATGGTTCATGGTTACTATCCGTAAAAATATGTTTAATAATTAAATACTTCCAGCTGGACACAGATAATTTCAAAGTGTGCTTGAAGCACTTTGTCAGAAAGCTTAAGAAAATCTAGAAATATAAAAAGTGGCTGTATTATTTTGCTATCACTATTAAGAATATAGAACAGAAATTTTATTCAAAAAATAATATATTTATTTATATTAGATTAATATATTATTATATTAGTTGATAATGATCAGGTGCGTTAGGAGTATAACAAGAAAGAGCAAGAATGATAACGGATGGGTGACATTAGTGGATGGTTGTTGGTGGTAGTGTGACTTTGATGATGGATATACTGAAATTATTTGATGACCAGTTTGTTGATATACATATAATCATCATTTATTCATATATGACTAGGAAAACATGTGAATCAAGTTACTCTATTTTGAGCCAAATGATAAATGTCAGATGGTTCATGAGCATTGTCTTCAAAAAGAAGTTTGCTTGTGTATTGCAAAAACTGTCTTTTGGGCTTCCACTTCCTTTGTGCCTATTATTTGGCATGTAGAGAGCAAGAGCAATGTAGTTGGATGTCTGATGACTCAACCACCTCAGCTGAACTTTTTTAAATTGTTTCTATTAGTAGTATTTGATGGCTTTCTTCAAGAATGACAGTATTAGGAATGCGATCTTGCCATTTCTGTCCTAGTATTATTTGAAGTTATGTTGTTGCAAAGCTATTGATGATATTAACTGCTCATTGAGTAATGATGTTCCATGTCTGAGCACTATATGTAAATATAACTTGACTGGTGTTTCTACAGAGAAATTGTGATATTTGTGGTAGATTTGATTGGATTTCCAGAGATTAGATTGGATTTTATGGAATTGAAGAGTATATATCATACTTTCACCAGTCAATGTCATCATATACACCAGTGTATATTACTGGTGTAAATAATCCTGTGCAATACCTAGTAGAAGAGTGATCGATTTAGATATGAAGAATCAGAAGCATTGATTGGGCCACATGTTAATTAAGCTGTGGGATTGGCTGAAATATCACCATATATTTTTAGAAAATGTGCAAAATAACTAGTGCAAAATACCCTTGACGCCCCTTTTTAATGAGCCTTATATTGAGAAAAGTTCTAAAAACAAAAATCCAGGAAAGAAGGCACAATAGTGCCAGTGTGCAAATAATTCTAGAACAGAAGTTTCCAGTTATAGACCAGTCTTTATATCTGCATCGTAATAATTAAGGTACTGGCAATGCTAATTAGGAGTAGAATACAGAATTGGTTGATGGACAATCAGTATGGGTTTGTGAAAAGTAGTTATTTTATGATAATGTGATGAATGCAGTGGTTAAGGGAAACTCATATTCTTGTATATTCTTGATATTCTTGTACTTTGTATAGGCTTCTGATAACTTGCTACATTGATCAATTTTTGGACAAATTGGGGAAGATGGGAATGAATAATAAATTAGTTAGATTAATAGGAAAGCGACCCTTTTAATGATACCATGAAGCTATGTATTAGAGAGTTGCCTCCAAAAGAAAGTATATTATTATGATTATTATTGCACAGGACCCTCCATGGAGTCCGACGACTCATTGCAGGAAACCACACTATCTAAACAACATCTATTATACTTCTCCTTGAATGCATTGATAGACAAAACACTCAGAGCAGTACTGATTCACCACTCCCCAATCAAAAAAACTTCACTAATGATAGTCTTGCTCAGTTTCTAGGGATGCTCCTTGTTCTGCCCCCTCTAGCCAAGTGCTGAAATATTTCCTCTGCATCTCTTAATAATAATCTATCCTATAACACTGTTTTTGTAACTGAAATGTTTCTATCATGTCCCCCTCCTTTCCACTTATCAACAAACTTTTCAGTCCACAGATCCTCAGTCTATCATCATGGAGAACATTACACAGACCACTCACCTTTTCACCACCAAGAAACTGGGTTACGAAACCTGAACACAGTAATTCAGATGTGTATCAGGGCCTTATAAAGAGAACAATAGATTCTTTATTTCACTTGATAGTGTGCTCTTTAACCATTACATAATACAGGGTGACCATAATTAAAGAGGAGGTGTTCAGAACCCTGTAGCAAAAAATATATTGGATGAAATTCAACCAAACTTGGTGTAAGTACACTCTGGGACATAAGGTTTTTATTTACAGAAGATAAAAAATAGTACAAAATTGTACCACCCAGGGGACAGTTGGTGCTATAAGTGCATTGGGATTAATTAAATAGTAATGGCTAGAAGAGACACAACAAATTTTGTTGTGTCTCTTCTAAAGGTTGCTAAATCAGGAACATGTCCTTCCTACACCACTCGTTTCAGATGGCCCCACACCAAAAGTCACAGGAGTTGAGATCAGGTGAACCAGGTGGCCATGCTGTGGGAAATGCATGACTAATCATTCTGTGAAGTGTTTTCATAAAATTTGCTGTACTGGCAATCCAATGTGAGGTGGTTCTCCATCTTGCATGAATGTGGTAGTCAAGGCATTTTCGCTGTTGCAGTTGCAGAACAACAAAGTTGCTCAGCATCTCTTGATACCTAACAGCAGAGATGGTGCAAGTCACTGGTCCTCTCAGGCAATGTTCTTCAAAAAAGTATGGACTGATAATAATATTCGCCGATTGCAGTGAAACCACACTGCATTGTGACTTTCTGTGAGTATAAAGGGATCTGATGGAACGTGTGAAAGTTATTCACAACTCAAATGCATCAATTGTGTTAGATAAAAATATGCTTCATCACTCCACAAGATCTTCCATGGCCATACATCATCCACCTCCATTCGCGCTACGAATGTCAGAGAAAACTGAAGTTGAGTTTCCACATTACCATGAAGCATAGCTTGAGTATGGGAAATCTTTGTAGAAAAAAAATCTCAGCATTTTATATAGGATTTTCCATACAGTTGAGTACGGCATGACCAGTTGTACTGATATTGTTTGAGCACTGCTGTATTCTTGTGCATTATTCATTCCATGTTCCACGATGGCACTTGCAACTTCGCCAACTTGTTGAGGAATAATCTGTTTGCACCCTCATCCTGTTCTCACTGCCAAAGATCTGCTATTTCAAATTGTAAAATAATTTTTCCCATTATCATCGTCAAATTCCTGACATGTACCCTCAATAGGTGTACAGGATAATTACATGAAAAACGTACATCATTACTAACTTTCTATCCACAATTTTCCTCCAAATCAATCTTTTAGGTGTCACGACTCCATCATTATCAGAACTTATATTTCTGTCTTCTTCTAAGGCACTTTTTACTGTATCAATCTACCTACATCTTGATTTTCCTCTGGGAAAATCAAGATGTAGGTAGATTGATACAGTAAAAATATTGAAAAAAGATTGATAGTCTTTTTTCGGCCAACCTGGCAGAGAGCTTGTTTTGCTAATCTTTCATCTCCTATTATGTTTATTCTGTTTAAGTGACCATATCACCTGAGATTAGCTCTGATAACACATTCCTAGATGCTAACAATGTCAAGTTCTTTCCTAATATCCTTGTTTTAAATATGATATTACCACTGATCCCATCTGTTCATGTCCCTTATCCTTCTCAGGATCTGTGTCTCTAGTCTTTGGTCAAATGTTTTATTTCTAACTCAGCTCTCAGATCCATAAGTTAAAATTGGTTTGAAAACTGTCTTGTGTTTGACTAATTTCTCTCTTATTCCATATAAATTTATTCATTTGACTTGCTGCTATACCAGCTTTGTTGATTCTGTTGTCTATTTCCATATTTAATTTACCATCTTCCTAAAAATTGTGTCTAGGTACCTGAAATATTTTACTTGTTCTATAGTTGATATTTTCAATGCTTCTGCCCTATTTTCATTGTCTTTATTTTGTTGTTGTTGACCTTCATATCAAATCCATTACAACAGTTATTCAATTTAGTCAGGGAATCTTGCAGAGTTGTAATGAATTTATTTAAAAGTATAACATCATCTGCATAAAGTAAAGAGCTGAGATTAACATCTCCAATTTTGATACTGTATCAGATTTAATACTACTTTGTGATCATAATGAATAACAGAGAGGGATAATGTACTTGTCTCACACCAGATTTAACATTAAACCATCTTCCTGTACTTCCTTCAATTCTAACTGCCGACTTACAACTCAAATAAAGACTAAGTATTGCTTGATATAATGACCTATTGACACCATATAACTATAGCGTATTGAATAGCTTCTGTCTTGGCACCTTGTCATATGCCTTTTGCAGATCTACAAAACTTAAATACAGATCTTTGTTATATTTCCATGCTCTATGTGGCCTGAATCCAGCTTGTTCTTCACCAAGCTTCTCATCTGCAATCCTTCTGAACTGTTTCTCAAGTATACTTGCATAAATCTTACCAGGAACACTCAGTAGAGAAATACCTCTGTAATTCTCACATTCAGCTTTATTTCCCTTTTTATATATGGATATTATGAGAGCTTTACTCCAATCATCTGGAATTCATCCCTGTGTCCAGGCCTTCTGAACTATGCAGTGTAGCCAGTATAAGACCTCCATACTTGAGCACACTGGTCAAATATCGTCTACTCCAGCTGCCTTTGCACATTTCAGGCTTTTGATGGTTTTTCTACTTTAAGCATGGACATGTATGCCAGTTGAATGTTTTTTACCACTGACTGTTTCATTTTAGCAATTACTCCATACATCAAGGATATCTTTTTCTCCAGTTTTCATATCACCTCTAATTCCTTTTGCAGCACTCTTTCCTCCATTTCTGAGCTTTTTCAACAGCCTCCAGAATATCTTTGCTACCTTACTGATATTTTTCTATGTTCTTATCAAAGTCTTCCCATGACTTTTGTTTAGGTTTCTTACATTTGTCTCTGTATTCTCTAAGAGCACAAGCTGACTTATTTGCCAGGAACTTTGGATATGCTTTCTTCTTTCCTTCATTGCCTCTTTAACTTCATACACCATGGAGTTCTGATTTTCTATCCTTGCAGACAAGCTATCATACCCTTGAACCCGTTAACAGACAAAGCACTAACCCTGGCTAACACTAACTAAAGCACTGACTTTAGGAACCCATTCCATTCATTCACAACTTTCCAAGTGAAAAATCTAGTTCACATGCTCCTGCTAACCACACTTCTACTCGACTTCCAGGGATGATCCTAACGTCCTCTGCAGCATTGCAGAGGACCTTAATGTGCAGAAATAGCAGTTATTGTTCCATTGTATGAGTCCTTGATCAGGCTTCATATGAATTATTGCACACAGATTTTGTCCCCCCCCCCCCCCGTTTCCATGGTGATATATTTGAAAGGGTCCAGAGAAGACTAAGTAAGGATAATTGGTTTTGGAATGTGGGATATGGAGATAGGGTGAGGAATGCAATTTGCAAATCCTCATGATAGGAGGAGAAGAGATATGATTGAAACATTAAAATGTGAGGGATTGTTACAGGGTTAATGCTGAAGAAATTTTTCATAAGGACTATCCCTGGAAACTGTATTAGGAAGGTGTTAGCAAGGAAGTACAGAGCAAGTGCTTTGCATCAAGAACAGTTAGTGAGTGGAATACATGGCCTGACAGTGTGGTGAATTGGAATACATTGAATGAGTTTAAAGCACAGCCATGAACTTTGTGTCTAACATTGTGTACCTCTCAATGGAGGGAGAAAATCCCCTCCATGGAGATGTTTATGTTAATAATAATAATAAAACGCATATAAGTCAGAATCTTTCCATAATTTTAACTCTAAATTCTTGTAATGTGATTCATGAAAAATTTCCTCTAAGATAGATGTAAAGGAAATATTGTAACTCCCTGTCTGATTGCTCTCTTTATTGGAAAATTTTCAATTTTGTTATGTAGTTTAATGACAGAGGTGGCATGAATATATTTTTTTTTTCCGAGTTTTTTTTTTTAATCTATGTTTCTTCTATACCATATTTTAAGTGATTAGGATAGTTAGTTTTAATGGATAGCATACCTGTGAGACAGCCTACTTACTGAATTCCTGAAATTTCTTGGAAAAAAAGAATAAATATTAAAATAAAATTTTTTAAATCTTTATCATTGGTAAAAGTCACAAAAAAAAAAAAAATTAAAGGAGCAGGTAGCAAATTCTGATCATTCAGATAAATAATTAACATCACAGCTTCCTTACTATCCTATTAAATCTTTAAAAGCACAAACATACATTTTTACACTTTAATAACAGAAAATTGATGATGTATCAGTATTCAAAAAAATTATTCATTTTAGATCTAGATCTCTCTTCTCACTCTTCACACACAAAATGATACATTCTTGTCAAGTAATTCAGTAGAAACAAAATTTATTTTTAAAATTTTTTAAATTTTAAAGCAAAATCTCACCACTTTGTTTTAGTGCAACAAAATTTCATTTTGCTTCACTGAAATAAATTGAAAGCAAGGCCAACATGTCAACATTTTGAAATTTTTGTTTTCAGCTACTTATCTCTTATTGATATTCCCTTTACCCTTCTTCATACATTTCTATTTTTTATCTTTTCAGGGGGGGGAGGAATGTGAGTTGTGTTTTGAATATTTCAGAAAATTATGGGCTGGACAAAGATATTTTAATTCTTTAAAACAAATGATACAATATCATATGATACAGTATATGACTTGGAGTTTAGTTATTTAATTTTTTTTTGTGGTTGCAATTATTTTGCAACAACCTTGATTACAGTAATTCCTTGACTTGTGCAGTTAATTTGCTCTGAAAGTTTCAGCTCTAGTAGAAAAATCTGTGTAAGTCAAATGGTGCTTAAATACAATTCATTTGAATACATTTGTTTAAGAGGATAATTAAAGCTACAACTGATTCTTCTTACAAAAAGTAAACTTCAAGAAAATGAATGTTTATCTAGTATCCTATCAAGTACATAAATATAAAAACATGTACATAAAAAAATGTACATGTAAAAATAAAAAGCTCTGTGTCACTGAGCTCTTCCCTCCCCACCTCTTTATCATATTAATTATCAGTTTATAACTTGCAATAGCATCTTGGGTTTCTCTTGTATGAGCAAAAGACTTGTTGATCTTCATCGATAATAATTTTTCCATTTCTTTTCTTGGAATAGTTGTGGATTTTATTGCTTAACTTTTTGTGAGTTGCATAATCCAAATTTTATCTTTTATAATAGTTGTAACAGTCAATTCATTCATTTTGTAAGTGCACGTGCGATGTCTACAAACTTATTACCTTTTTCATGTAGTTTAATAATTTGTACATTTAGTTTCCATAGTTATAATGCACCTCTTCTAATCATATTAGAATTTTCATCACTTTTACCTCTCTGACATATTTAATATTTCTTTTTTTTTTTATAATAACACTTTCACTAAGAAGACACAACTTGCACACAATTTAGAAACAAACAAAATGGTGGTGTTGACATTACAAGCTGTGCATTGGTTTACTAGGAAAGCCATATATTATATTAAACAGAGGATATTATGGCTCCAGCCATATTTATAGCCAAATATTGAAAGAAACTGAAAAAAATGTTTCAAATATTTACCAGAGAGCTTATGATTTTTTGGATCTTTTATTGGGTGAACACAGTAGTGCACCCAGAGGGGAGGGGCAAGGGACCCTGGCACCCCTCCAAAGAAAAAAAAAGGGGGGGGGGGGGGGAAAACACTAGAAAATTTGCCAAAAATCTTTTCTTAATTAAAATTCATTTTTTTTATTTATGTTGTGTCGTGTCTTCTATTTTTATATTATTTGTGAATTAGTGGTCACATAAGGCAGGAATATCCTATAACTCTCAGGAATCATGGTCGCTGTGAACACAAGGTGAACAACATAGTGCTTGGGTGGACTAAGTGCTACTTCGTTTGCCCAAGCTGGGCCAGGGGAGATCACGGATACCATGTATTGGTGATCATTGCAGATGCTCAGTCATAGGTTATGTGCGAAGTGTAGTGTGTATTCTCAAATCGTCTACTCAACTCCCCCCTCCCCCCTCAAGATTAAACCTTGAGTGTGCCACTGAGTGAACATATAGGCTCCTGAATACAGTTTGTGTCTTTTGAGTAGTAAAAATTAAGACAATTTGGCAATAAAATATTGCTACATCCATAATATCTTCCATTTTAATATCTTTTCTATGCTAAAGTGAAGCGTTTGGGCTCTAGATTTTAGCCACCTATTATGTTCACAAAGTGTGGTGGCATTGCTTTTGGAAGTACTGCATCCACGTATCTAGAAATCTGTGTAAGTCAATGACTCGCAGTGTTTTAAAAATTTGTTTCTAAATAAGAAATAAATACCTGCATTCAAAGTTCACTTTATTAATTTATAAATAAATTGGTAAGTGATCACATTTCCTCCACCACCTGCATATGTCTAAGGACCAGAATCAGATATATCAATATCATCATCATCTTTCAGAAAAAAATAGATGCATTGTAAATCCGCTGAGACCATTAATTTGCAAGAGTGAATTACTGAGAATTTCTGTGTTAGTGAGTGATATCCAATAAATTAAAAAAGTGTATACAAATCTATATATATTATGCCTTTTTTCTGATAAATCATGCAATAACATTTAGCCAAAGAATTTCTTACATATGATTATGTGAACAGTGATAAATATAAAAAATATCTTTGAAAATTTCTTTCAGTTTTCCAGTCAATTGCAATTGTATTTTATGATTCAGTACATTAATAACGTACTCTAATATTGCTTGGATTATTTTCAAATGTTTTAAAATATTACTTTTTGATTGGAAAATATAATTAATGATTTGAATAACCCTTTCATCTCAAAACATATATTATATACAAATTTAACATTTTGTTTTGATTTTAGCGTTGTTTTTGCTCTTGCCATATAAAAATAACTTTAATGCCATTAAGTAAACATAAAATACAAGCCCATGGTAATCTTGAGAGGATAATTTTATTTTGCTTTCTTGTCTTTCTTTTGCTGCTATCTGCTCTCTCATGGCATCAAGTTTATTGTTCGAGTGGATGGAAGGATAGACTTTGTGGTGATTGCTGCATGACCATATCTGAAATAAGCATGATGACTTCTTTTGCCCAAAAAGAAACAAGATATTTTGAAACTCTAAACTTTTTGTGTTTTTTTTTTTTTTATTTTTTGCTTTTTTTGAACTACTACTACTAGACTGTTTTGAATCCCTTAGAAATGTCCCATTTTTGGAAGTGTTTTTTTACCCTGCTAAGCCTCTGACATCTAGTCCTTTGTGTTGTTAATGCAGCACATGAGCGACCTGGTAGAGTGGTATGTGGAAGCATTGAAAAAGGTAATTTTGTCCTTTGTTTGACACCAAATCCTTTCCTTTTTTTTGTCTTCCACTTTGCCTTGCATGTCATTCACCCTTTGCACTACAGGGCATCTTCCTTCATTTCTCAGTACTGACTTACAGAAACATTGCACAATAACTTCACCCTACTTTGTTTAATGCAGTTAATTGTGAGGTGCCATTATGGAAGAAACTGAAATTCGTTTTTATTATTACATTATTGTACATATCATTTAAAATTATTGCTTGACATGTTCTTTATACCAAAATTAGATATTTATTTCATAACTATCAAAAGAATAATAAAAAAATTCTTTAATTAATGGAATTTATCTTATTTTATGACAAATTAGAATTTGGTATCTCCAAAAAATCTGAGGCCTTTTGATTAATTTTAAGATATTACAAAATTCCATCTCTTCTGTCTGGAAGCATGTAACTAAAATTTCAGTGTAGTTTGTTAGATAAATTCATTTTATTTAACTAATTTAAATAAGTGAGTAGATTTCAGTGGGTATTGGTTTTATGAAGTTAATTATAATCAAAAGAACATTATATAGTGAAAAGAAACATAGTATATTATAAAAAATATCAGTATTTCATTTCCTTGTTATTGTATGCATTAATGTTATTCAGATGAACTACATTTTATAGGATTGTTATTCGTACTCAATTTATATTGAATCATATCATTTGAATGCATCTGTAAATCAGATACTCTAGCTTTCTGTTAGAGTTTAGAAATGTTTCTGTGCATTTCTGTTTATTCAAAGAATCAAAATTCATATATCTGTGTTTACATGTTTTTATTTTATATATATATATATATATATATATATATATATATATATATATATATATAAACACAATGACAAATTCTATGGATTTTGTCCAGTATTACTTAGCATCAGTAAGTGCAAGCAGATTAATGTACATCATTCATGATAATATTTAAATAGCAATTTAAGAAATCCTTACACGTGAAAACAGTATTTTTGAATATGTTTTATATAATATTGCAGTTATCTGATTCTTTGATGATATATTGGAACTGAGATATATTTGGTTTCAGTTAATTCTAGGATAATATCATTCTTAACAGATCTTGTTGCTTCAAACACTACTGAATACTATCATATCATTTCAGCTTTCTTTCTTGATATGGTATGATCATTCAAATGATTGAAAAAAATAAAAAATAAAATAAAAAGCAGTATCACTATTTCTACATTTTAGTTCCTTTATATTTCTTGATATTATACAAATATTGTTGGTGGCATATCTTTGTATACTGTGATTTATGCCAACAAGTGGAAATAATTTCTGATAGGTTGACAACAAAAATTGAAGTTTACATTGTTATCAGTGTGTGAACTTGAAAGTATTTGTGGTCAGCCTTCTCTATTTTGGAGTGAAACATAATGCATCCATTAATATAGAGGAGATAATATATAATAATAATGACAGTAATGTCTATCTGATAACACTGCTCAATATTTCTTCCATGCAGTTGTGCCTATTTGCATTCATTTTGATGGTATTCAAATAGCTGAGTAATAATAAGACTACATAGTCTGATTATCACCTGGCTATTTTAGTAGTAATCATATAATTATATGATTACTACTAAAATGGTGTTTTTGTTCGTCTTCAGCCTTATGAGCTAACTATAAAAGTAATTACTTTCTATCACACACACAACAATTTTATAGTTTAAAAAAGATTTTTAAAAAAATGAAGTCATCTGTACATTTTAATTTCTAGATATGAGTGGACAACAGTATGGAAATGTCAATTCAATGTTGTCAAGAGTAAGATTCCGAAATTTGGTAGGCAACAATGGGATGCAAAGTCAGCTTTGTAGTCTGAGCAGGGACATTTGGCAAGGAAATTTTGGAGAAAGTTGAGGAGACTTTGGAGTGGTGGTGGACAAGGATCTGAAATTCACAGGTCACATTGCACAAGTTGCGAAGACATCACATCAGATTATGTCAATGATGCAGATGACCTTAACTTGAGAAATAGAGGTTTTAGTTCCATTGTATAAGGCCTTGATTAGGCCTCATATGGATTCTGGTGCACAGATTTGATCCCCCCCTGGTTTTCATGGTGATGAGAATATGTTGGAAAGGGTCAAGAGAAGACTGATTAAGGTTGTAACTGATCTGTTATATCATGATCATGATATATGATATGATAGATGATATATGATATGAGGACAGATTGAGGGAATGCAATTTGCGAAGCCTTGTGAATAGGAAAAAAGAGAGGGAATATGATTGAAACATTAAGTTGGTAAAGGATTGTTACCAGATTAATGTGGAAGAATTTTTTTTGTATAATGAGGGAAGGAGTAGAACAAGGGAATATACCTGGAAGTTGTATGATATAAGGAGGGTATGATCAGGGATATAAGGAGTAGGTTCTTTGCATAGAGCATGGTTGGTCAGTGTAATACTTTGCCTGACATTATGATGAATGCAGATACATTGAATGAGTTTAAAGCACGTTTCGATGTGCTTTATGTGTAACAGTGTTTGCCTCCCACTATGAGTCTTTAGATTCCACAAAGGTCTGGTGTTGGTAATGACATTGTGAAGATATGGTGGATAAGCCATTCTCTTATTTTATGTCTGCATATTACTTAGAGAACTGAAAGCATTTTTAAAGACTATTTCCAGATATATCATCAAAGAATTTGGTTTCATGCATATTTCATAACAGACAACATGAATGATAGCAGTGTTCCAGATATTTATGCAATATTTCATGTATATATAACAGACGAAACATTGCATGAATTTAGCATAATCTTGATTCTGTATCTGATAAACTAAGAAAACTATAGCATTGAATTAATATTTATATAGAGCATATCTGAAATGCTGTTAAGAAATCATATCCGTATAGAATAGTTAAAAACTAAAGGTAACCCGAAATTTTGAGGATACTGCATTTCATTTCATTTTCTAAAATTAAAATAAATCAATAATAATTTGGATTTTAGGTACCTAATAAGAAGGGAAATTTTTTTTAATCATCATTGAATCTGAAATGGGATTTGGTTCATTTTAAGAGATAGAATTGTTATTACTATTTTTTTATGGATGGGATGTAGTACCACCTATGAAGGGAATTCTTACTATCCATTTGTCATTTTCAGAACATTATTTCTATGGACATCTTGTTCTGAATGGTGGTTAAGGTGTTGGAAAAGTTGGTAAAAGTAGAATTTGGGACTGGGTGGACAGGAATATGATACTCTCTAGGAGGCAGCATAGTTTTCTGAAGATTAGATCTTGCTTAGTGATTTGCTTACTTTTTTTAATAATAATAAAATGGTAACGGTGTTGGATAAGGAAAATAACTACATAAGGATGTTGCTATACTTTGCAAAGGCATTTAACAGGATTTTACATTGGAACATATGAGTACGGATATGAAGCTGGTGATTGGGATAAAAGACAGAGTGATGGACAGATATGAAAGAGTGGTGTGTGGACGGAGCAGAGTCTGGGAGAAGGCAGGTGACTAGTGGTGTACTTTAGGGCTCAGTGCTTCATCCCCTGCTATTTAATTTGTATATCAATGATATAGAAAATGATATAAAGGGAAATATTCAATTTTTTTGCTAATGATGGAAAGCTATGAAGAGCAATAATCAATGAAGATGATACAGAGATACTGCAATATGTCTTACATAGACTGGCAGTATGCTCAAAGGATAATGACTTCCAGTTTAACATGGCAAGTGTTGTAAGGTTGTGCATTTCAGGATGAAGAGATCTCGAGCTGTGTACCGCATTGATGGAGATGAACTGTAGGAAGTTGATGAGGCTAGAAATTTGGAGGAGATTGTAGACAAGTGTGTAAAGTTCAGAGGACATATTGCAAAGGTATCCAAAACAGAACATCTATCTGTGGTTGTTGAAGAACACACTGACAAACAGGCATAGGAAGTTATTATTTCCCTTTATAAGGCTTTAATAAGACCACCTCTGGACTTGGGAAGAGCAAATTCAGTATCTCTGTATCACTTCATTGATAAATGACCAAGAGTGTGACTCTGCTGTGGAATTCTTCCTCTGAGGATAGATTGAAGGTCTGTGGACTTCAGAGACTAGTCAGTAGGCAAAAAAAAGGATTGGACATGATAGAAACATAATTTATTAGAGGTGTTTTATAGGACTGACATTGAAGACTTTTTCCCAATACATGATAGGAAGGGGGGGGGAACAAGGGAAAGGGGATCACTCCTGGAAGTTGGGTACAACTGTTTAGCAATGCTGTTGAGAATGTATTTTTTACTTGGAAGGTTATCTGAGCAATAGTGGAGAGGATCCAGAGACGAGTGACCAAGATGATAGGAGGTCTGTGGAATGAACCTTATGAGAACAGGTTGAAGATTTGTGTGTTGCAAAAATTGGTTGATAGGCGGAAAAGGGGGGGGGGTGATATGATTGAGACATTCAAATTACTGAAGGGTTTCTATAGGATTAATCCAGAAGATATTTTTGAGAATAGGACTGGTGGTGGGAGGACTAGGAGCCATACATGGAAGCTGGGCAAGAATGTGGTTAGCAGGGGTGTTAGAGCTAGGTTTTTAACTTGGAGAGTGGTGAATGAGTGGAATAAGTTGCCAGAGTCTGTTGTGGGTGCTATGACCGTGAATGAGTTCAAGGCGAGGTATGATAGATACTGTGTGAATGTCGAATAATTGTTCTTGACATGATGTTAGGGCCTCCCTCGATGAGTCTGTCGACTCCTTGGAGTTGCCCGAAATAATAATAATAATTAGTGTGATCCTCCTGATATGAGTTTTAACTCGATGGCAATGCCTGAGAAAATAATATCATTGCACGTAATTTCATATAGATCTGTTTCTACTAAGGATGAAAGAACTTTTATACTCTCTTGATGTGCTAGTTGAAACGCTAGCTGAAATGTAAAGAATCTAATTGATTCTCTACATTTCAGTGTCTTAAGTATACCATACCCAGTTTTAGACTCTGAGGGTAGTTTGACTTAGCATGTGGATATTAGTTTATGTTAATGGGATATTAATGTGCTATTTAGCAGAACTAAAATCTTGTAATTTCTTCTACGTTGTAAGTTGCTACATTTAACCACACTACCAGCCAGGACGTATATATATGTCCAAGTTAGCATGGATGTGAAGTGCATATTAAAATTGTAATACCATTGATATTACATTGAAATATATGATGGATACGAAGCGTTTAAGGATGCGTACTTGATCCATAATGGCCAGTAAGGTGGTTAAAGGATGTGTACTTCTGAAATGGCTACAGTACCAATCAAGTGGAAATGTTTCTTTTATCTTTACCTTGGCCATCAAGAAGAAATATGGCAAAATATTCAGGAGCATAGTTATATATCCTTTTTAGGCACTGTCTCTGAGTTCCTACATAAACATGACTTGAGTATGCCACATAAACTAGTCAGTTTAATTAGTTCTTTCCATCAGCTTCTGAAAGTTTCCCATTCTTGGTGGAAGTACCTCACTTGTATAGATGACTAAGTGGCAGTATCATATTCCTTACAGTGGACAGCAAAACATCTTGCTTTGGAGTGCATACTATTGGTAAGTCCTACAACATTGCTTGGAATTTGGAATACTCCAATCATGCCCTTGATATATATATATATATGGACATTCCTTTTTTAAAAGCTATTTAGCAAAATGTAATGAGAGATCATTGAACAGAAATTATTATTATCAGATCTCCATATTTAAGATACTTCATACTAGGTCACCACTGATAAACACAGTGCTAATCAAAATAATACCTTAAAATTGTTTACTGGTGTTCCACTCATCAACACACTCTCGTACAATGCATTTCACTCACCTATCACTTCTCCAATCATAAAATCTGCTTTTCATGCCCTCGTTATATACAAACCCCTCACCAATTTATATGGCTCAGTTGTATATCTCTTCCCCTATCCACTAGGTTGACTGAAGTTTCTTAATATGCCACACATGCAACATTCCAAATATAACTTGATGCTACCTTAGTTTTCCTTCTTTGAATCTTTTTCAAATCTTCTCAAAACCAAGTGGCCCACAGTAATTCAAATGCATCCTGATCAATGCCTCATATGCTGTCGAAACTATAATCTTTGTACTTCTACGCATCAGTATCCTCCTTCCTATTAGTTATATTGGTATTGTCCTTGCTTGCAATATGCACCCCAAAATTCAAGTTCTTGCCCTGCACCACTTATGTGCAGTAACTTCCACAAATCTTGTATGGTTTGTGGAAGTTATATTTTTTATTTTTCATATTAATTTTTATTTTTAATATTAACCTAACATTAAAACTAAAACACTGCATTTGTCCAAGATGAAAGTCTGTTTAAATCTTTCTAAGGGAATTAATACCATCATCATGCATGCCTTATAACTTTTCCCGACTTTGCATCATCTTCGGACAATTGAAGATCCCTCACCAATCCAATAATCTCTGTGTGGTCTGGTCAATTGTGGAACAATTGACCAGATAAGTTCTATTGTGGAACAGCCATCTCTTTCTCAGAGAGTGGTGCACTGTGTAATCTTCTCAACACTTGTAGTGTTGAACTTACAGCATACTGTTATAGAAGTACATAATTAAGTTTACGTTATTACTAAGTCATATCAACAGATTTCTTATAATCTGTTATTTGTCAGGTCTTCATATTACCAAATCTTGCATTTTGATCTTCTAAGGCACACAGATCCACATATATAAGTGATTAGTCCATGTTGAATTAGTGTTACTCACGCATTCTTGAATGCCGAAATTATGGCAGTGATATTTCTAACTTTCTGTTCCATAAGTTAAAATCCATTTAAACAATCTTAAGTTGTTTGTAGTAGTTTGACTAATTTCTGTCTTATTCCGTATAAATTAATTCAGCTAACTTCCCACCATATCAGCTTTACTTATTCTGTTATCTAGTTTAACATTTAATTTTCAATCTTCACTAAAAATTGTGCTTAAATAGCTGAACCGGTTTTCTTGTTCAGTTAGGTCCTCTATTGAGAATGCACTTGATATTTTTTGTATTCCTGTTTATTTTCTGGCAGGAAATCAGCATCACTTCTTATAACTGTCCCAGACTTTGCATCTTCATAAGCAAACATCTGAATATCTTACTTTTCAGAATATCTTTTTTAACTAAAGAGTGGTTCGTGAGTTTAATGCATTGCCTGAGAATGTAGTGAGTGCAGAAAAGTTATTGAGTTTAAGACACAGTTTGGTGAGCTGTGTAATGAGAGAGAGAGACAAACTTCCTACAGTGACTCATTAGACTCCATGGCAGTCTCGTGATAATGATAATAATCTCCTACCAGTCTGTATAAAATATCATCATCAAAGAAGTTGAATAGCAGTGGCTTAAGAAAAAATGAATCCTATAGCACATTACTGTTTACCTTCTTTTCTGGGGTGTTCACCCTTTGCCTGTTTGTAATTTGCTGGCAATTTCCTATCTATCTGAATAATCTGTTATCCATATCCACCTTCATCTGTTTGTGTATCAACAAGAAATTATTGTGCTTGTTCCCAAATGTCTCTTCATTTCAATTCATATTTCTGATGATCACCCACTTGTTATTTGCCAGACAAGTTTGCTTAAATATGTCCTTTGTTGAAAAAGATATTTGATGCCTTTCATATTTGAAAGGTTCATCATAGGCAGTTGTTTCCTATGCATAAATACAGTACTTAATTATATCACATCCAAAACTTCATTGTATTTTTCAACAAGCATGATATGACGGACTTTATTATTATTATTACGTGCCGCCTCCAGGGAATTCAAGGACTCATCAAGGGAGGGCATTTAATCTTCAATTCTGTCTACACCACTCAATCCACCAACTACAATGAACCGCAGCTACACCAATACCATCTATCGCCCACTAGCACTGCTAGTATTTTTACAGACAATCACAAACATCCATGCCCACACAGCGGGATTAGAACCTACAGCCTTTTGGCTGGAGAGCGGATACTCTAACCACTCGACCAACAAGGCCAGCAAGTCCATTTTTTATAACTTTAACATCTAGTGTTAAGAAATGGTTTTTCTTTACACACACACACACATGCACGATGTGTGTGTGTGTGTGTGTGTGTAAAGAAAAACTTTTCAGATAATAACGTCAATGCTTTCTTGTTACTACATATATATGATTCTCATTTTAAAATATTCAAAATTCCAAGCTAATTCTGCTTTATATTAAGTGAAAGTTCATTTACAGCATTCATTATTATGTAATTGCTAGTAGCTTGATATTATTATTTGCATTTTGAAGCACTTGATGGATAACACAGTCATTTTTAAAGAAATGTTTTCAGCATGAGTGAAGAGTATAGTATAATCACAGGGGGACTGCAAATTTATGGTATATAGGTATGTATTAACATTATATACAATGTATGTCATTAAAAAAGCTCACAGTGATAAAATCACAATTTAATAAAATATTAATACGAAAGTTAGACTAATGACATATTGGAATTTATAAGGGAATATAACAAGAGATAACATAACCATTGACATACTTGTTTCATAAGAGACTTTTAATAGGGTAGATTCCTAAACAATGGTGGGAACACTTCCACTGCACAAACAATGTGACAAAACAGGCTGTAAATTACAGAACAATCTATATATCTAGAAAGAGGTAGTTAGAGAGCTTGGTGAGGAACAGGATTTAGAATTGTGTTGGTAGCCATAGGATTCTCTATGATGATCAGCATCAGTTTGTTAAGGAAGATTGAGTTTTAGCACTTGCCCTATATTATAATAAGGTGACTGCTTCCATGTACAGAGGAAAGGATACACAGTAATGTACTTAGATTTCACAAAGGCTTTTAATATATTACCACATGATAAGTTGATTGTCAAATTTGAGTGGATGGGGTTGGATATTAGATTGGTGCATTGGATTGGGGACTGGCTGTCTGATAGGCATCAATAAGTTGTGTATGGGGAACGATATCCAGGAAAAGGAAAGTTACTAGTGGAGTGCCTCAGGGATCTGTGTTTAGAACCATTGCTGTTTAACTTGTATATTAATGATATTGGTGAAGATTTGGATGGAGATATTGAGTTGTTTGAAGATGATGCAAAGTTGAGACAAACCATGAAGAGTAGAGAAGATGTTGTAGCCTTACAAGAAGACTTGAATGAATTGAGTGATTTGGCACGGGAATGGGGATGTGAGTTCGATGTTGCAAAATGTAACGCTTTAAAATTTGGAAATCAAAAATGGGATGCAGAATTTATGCTTGACGAAGATATATTGTCGGAGGTGGAGGAAATAAGAGATCTGGGGGTGATAGTGGATTAGGATCTAAAATTTAGGGGACACATAGCCAAAATTTTGATGACAACACAAAGGCTTTTGGGAATGACACTGAGAACACTGACTTGTAGAAGTAGGAAGATTCTTGTTCCATTGTATAAGGCTTTGATTAGGCCACACATGGGTTAATGTGCCCAAATTTGGTCACCTGGTTTTCAGTAGGATGAAAAGATGTTGGAAGGGGTCCAGAGGCAACTGACTAAGGTAGTTTCTAACCTCTGGAATGTCGAGTATGAGGAAAGATTGAGAAGATGCAACTTGCAGAGTCTGGTGGACAGGAGGAAGAGGGGAGATATGATAGAGATCTACAGTTTATTAAGGGGTTGTTATAGGATTAATGCTGGAGAGGTTCTACAGAAAATAGTGGGAGATCAGGGAAGAACCAGAGGTCATCTATGGAAACTGTATGAAGAGGGTGTGAGTAGGGGAGTGAGAGGCAGGTTTTTTTAATGCAGAGTTGTGAATGAATCGAATGCCTTGCCTGAGAGTATGGTGTCAGCAGGGAATTTGAGTGTGTTCAAAGCATGGTATGATGAGCTGTGTGTATGATAAAAGGACCTCCTAGATGAGTCTTTGACTTCATGGGGTCTTGGATAATAATAATATTATTCAAAACTATTTTTGATGGTTACATACAATGAGAATCTCCCAAACTTTTTTTTTTGGGGGGGGGGGGGGGAGACGACCATTCAGATTCAGATTTGTCTGCTGTAAAAGGGCTTTGCAACTTTCTTTGAAAAGGCTTCCATATTTAAAACAGCTTCTATGGAGAAGACAAGCTTCATCCCACCGCATACTGTGGTTAGCATCAATATTGTGTTGTGCCAGACCAGAGTTTTGAGGTTTCATGTATTCAGTATAATATTGATGTTTATTAATTCTTTTTTCCACAGAACAGCCTGTGTACCCGAAGTATGTCAGATTACATTCACAAGATATCTGGGAAATGCCAGCTAATGATAGAGGTGACAGTTTATCTTTTGTAGATGGCAACAGATGAGAAATTTTGTTGATAGGAAAATATGTGGGAATAAGGTGATACTTCTTCAAAATTCTACCAATTGGTTCAGAGGTGCCAGAAATATAAGGGATTGGAACCCTGTGGTCTGTTCAAGAATCCTGAGGTGTTGGAACATAGGAGTCAGTTGTCTGCTGGATTTGATTAGGGCTGTAACCAGTGGTGAGCTATAAGGGGCTCGCGCAAGCCCTTTGTTATTTTTTTCTCAAATTTGCGAGCCCCTTGTTCTTCTTGTTTACTTTTTTAGTTTTTCAAAAAAAAAAAATTTTTTTTTTTGAAACATATTAAGTGACAAACTCATACCTAACAAAAATTACTCTATTCGGCAGTGCATACATTATTTGGAATTATTGTTTCAACTCCTCTATAACGAATGCGCCCAAGTTTGAAAATAATATACACGTATGTGCAATCTTTACCCTTCTCCCTTCTGGTAGCCAATCGTATGATAAAACAAGTAGCCAATCAAATGTTTTATAAAAGATTATAAAAGGTTTCATTCTTATATATTTTGATAGTTTAAAAATGTGTTTCTTATGTAAGATAAATTAATACAGTTGATTGTGTGCAAATATTTCATGTTTAGATCTTGAAATATTTGTTTAAAAATTATAGCCTTTAGAGGTTGATTGTCCTCTCATACTTTTTGATTGGAATTTGTACACAAGCTGTATTAATAAAAGTTTGTGTGAAATACGACTTTTTTTTCTTTTTTTTTTTTCTTTTTTTTTTGCCCGACGATGCAGGCCCTTTGTTAAAATTTCCATAGCTCACCACTGAGTGTAACCATAGAAATTCCATTAAGGTTTTGATAGTAAGAAGTTCTTATAGAATCTTGAGGGAAAGGAGCACACATTCTGTGCTGTATTTAATTAAAGACTTGGTAACATCAATTTTTTTGAGAGATATGATGAGCAGACTTCGATGAATGTATCTGCCAGTAAAGGTAAGTTTTCAATAAACACTGGATGATAAATTACCGGAGGCTGTGTGCGTAAGAAGGATGTCCAAGAATGGTAAATTACCAGCCTTTTCTTTTTCCATGGTGAATCAAATGTGTGGATGAAGGCTATTGATCCATTGTAGGAAAGTGGTAAGTTTATTTTCAGAATGAGGCTAAACAGCAAAATCATCAACATAACAAAACCAATGAGAGGGTTGGGATGAAAGGATGAGAACAAGGTCTCTTCCAGATGTTTCAAAAAATAGTTTGCCAAAGGTGGAGATCTTGTTTTTCCTGCTGAAATATTGTGATTCTGTAACAAATTCAAAAATCCTCGCAATATCAGGAGGGTAATCATCATATAGTAAATTAACAATGTCAGATAATGGAATGTTGGTAAAGAGGGAAACAATGTCAAAGCTGACTAACAAATATGACTATTGTATTTGAATATCCTTGATTTTTTTTCATGAAAATGTGTGGAATTCTTCATGATTAATCTGGATTGTCCAGTATTAGCAGTTAATAAACATGATAGAAATTTGGCAATTCTATAGGCGGGTGAGTCAATACAATGGATCTTACTGGATAACCTTCTTTATAAATTTTTGGGAGGCTATATAAACAAGGAGTTCTTCCAAAATGAGTGCACAACTTGTCCAAAGTGTTTTGATCCCAACTAACAATTTCATCAAGCAGCTTATTTAATTATTTATGTTTTTGTAGGGTTATAACTAATTTCTTGATAGGTGGAGGTATCCTATAAAAGGCAGTCTATCTTCCTCTCTTCTCATTTATTTGCCTCCCAAAAAAATCATAAAGAAGGTTATCCAGTAAGACACATCGTGCATTGTGTGATGATTTATATCATCCATGGTTATATCATCGAGGTGGAGATAATGCAATGATTGATATGAGAGATGCTATGAAATATTGATGTCAATACAACAATGGGATTAAATAGATTTTTTTTATGCCTGTAAGTTATGAAATGCAGTAGAATTAGCAGAGCCATGGATGTTTAAGCTTCAACATTTGCAGGAAAAGGGAAAAATAGTTCTTGTGCATAAAGGAGGTAACACAGAACTATCATGTCAGTATCTTAGGTGAGGTGCTGGAAAAGCTGATTAAGGCATCAATTGAGTAATTTACTTACTTTCTATAATAAGGTGATAAGTTAGAGAAGGAAATGGCTGGACATTGCAAAGTTATTTGACATGAATCTATGTATGCAAAGTAGAAGAAATGGGAATAGATTTGAAACTGATGCTGTGGATAAGAGTAACGCTAATAAACTTTTGAAAGTCGTACATAGTATAGCCCTAAAATGAAAGAAAATCAAAGAGAAAGCAAGATAGTGGTGCACTACAGAGAGCTGTCCTTAGATCACAGCTAGTCAATTTTTATATTAATGATAATAGAGGTGATTTGAGATGGGGAATATCCAGGTGTTTGCCAATGATGAACTGCAGAGGTTAATATTAAAGTTGTTATAGCGATCATACAGCATGTTTAAATAGACTGACATTGTGAGCAGAGGATAATTGTTGCCAGTTCAATAGGCCAAAGAGAAAGATTATGCTATTTGGGCTGAAAAGATTTCAAGCTGTTTATTACATATATTGCAAAAAACAAGTGAGGCTGGGGATTATGGTGGATAGGGAGTTGAAGTACAAAGGACATATTACAATTGCAAAATAGTGCAAAGAATTACTTGGAAGTAAAATACATTAATGATATCAGAAATGATTTGAGATGGAATATCCAATTAACTGAAAACGTTAAATTGGGAAGGAAAATAGTTAGTAAAAGTGATGTAGAGATTTTGCAGAATAATTTAAATAAACTGATAGCATGAGCAAATTTTCTGGCTTGGTTGGCCAAGTGGTTAACGTATCTGTTCTCTAACCAACAGGCTGGGTTTAATCCCACTTATGGGCATGAGATATTACCTGGCTGTTGAAAAACACTGAGAAGTAGGAATAATACAGAATTTTTATCTCTTTATAAATCTTTGATATGATCACATCTGGACTACTCTGCATAGATTTTTGGTCATCTGAGTTTCTTGAGGATGAGAAAGCAGTGGAGAGGAACTAGAAACATGATCAAGATCGTCACATCTGTGGAATGCTCCCTATAAAAATAGATGAAAGAAGTTGTGGGTCACAAAGTTTGGTTAACAGGTGGAAAAGAGGACCATGATAAAAAGATGATTTTATACAAGGAATGCATAGATTTTTTTTTTTTGTATGGAGAGTGATGAATGTGTGCTATGAGTTTACTGAGGTAGTTACGAGTCAGGGAATCTGGAGATATATGATAAGCATTGTACAAATAATGTTTAATGTGGTCCTCCCATGATGAGTCTTCAGACTCCATGAATATACCAAAATAATAATAAATTAATTAGTTACTTAGGAGATGGGGCTGAGATATTTGTAGATATCTATCTACAAATTTTAGATAGATATCTACAATTTGTTTACTGGACAACATTCTTGAACTGGAAAATCAGCAGTAGTATGCCAACGATGTTAGTTTTAGGGCTATTATTTTTTTTAGCTTGTATTTTCATGATAAATTTAGATCACATGAACTTGCAATGGATTATGGCAAACAAGGTGAATACTGACATGTAGGCCTGAAAAGGTCATCAATACATTGTATATACATATAGATAGGCTTGGGAGTTGATTGTTATTCATAACAGTGCTTCATTGTATGAGCCTCACCAGATGTATAATTAATTTATAGAACAGAGTGATATGTCAATGAATTTCTGAACTGCCATCCTTGGAACACAAAATTAAAAATGCATTAAACACATATCACTTAGGATAGTTGTAGAAACAATTGAAATTATAACTGAAAAGAAAATAATGTCCTAACAAGGCACTCTCTAGGAGCTGGATAGAAACAAAGTTAATTCAGAAAAGTCAGACTAAAAGTATTTCATAGCTGATGCTGATTCTAAAAATAGTCTCTCAGACCTATAGCGATTTCTGCACAACTCGTTTGTCTTCTTCATTTGTGTTTGGGTGTAAAGGAATATCCAGAGCATTGTCTTCCAGTTCTGACTTTCCATATAGATGATCTCTGATGTCATTTTCATTTTCAAGGATGTTAACAGATCTCTACCAATCTGTCCAAAGTAGACTAAGTTGCAGCAAGTAACAACAACAATAGCATTTTATCCTTCAACTCCTGCAACAACTTCTTCATATTCCTTTCCACATTCCCTGTCTCACCATTAAGTCATTTGTGCCTGCAGCTACCACTAATTATATTGCATGTTCCTTCCTTCCATGCAAAGCATCAGATATTTCTTTCAATGTATCATCTGGAAACCATGTCTTATACAACCTGTTTTCATCACACCTTGAATGTATGGAGAACCAGTTATCCAGATGCCACCCTATCATCCTTTGATATTTCCTTTGACTGTTGAAAAACACTGGGAAGTAGGAATAATACAGAATTTTTATCTCTTTATAAATCTTTGATATGATCACATCTGGACTACTCTGCATAGATTTTTGGTTATCTGAGTTTCTTGAGGATGAGAAAGCAGTGGAGAGGAACTTGAAACATGATCAAGATGGTCAAGATGGTCACATCTGTGGAATGCTCCCTATAAAAATAGATGAAAGAAGTTGTGGGTCACAAAGTTTGGTTGACAGGTGGAAAAGAGGACCATGATAAAAAGATGATTTTATACAAGGAATGCATAGATTTTTTTTTCTTCTTTCTCATTTCACAGAAATAGACTTCTTTCTCATTCACATCAGTTAATTGCTTCTTTTGCTGTTTAGTTTCATCACACACACACACATTTAACTTTATTCTTTATTTTCAACATTTCATTTTCATTCATTTTCATTTCTATTATTGCTGTCACGAACACTTCCATCCATTTTCTAATTACCGTATTTTTCCGTGTATAAGATGAACCCTACTTTTTCGAATCCAAAATTAAGAAATCAATATTTTAAACATCTTCACTGTCTAATCATACACTCAGTGGGAGGAGGTCCAAACTGTCTCTCTGAAGCTTTATTTCTATGTTCCTTTGAGTAATTGATGACTTTTAACTTTTTGAAGAATATGGCAATCATTTTTTATTTTCGGACATTTTAATGAGCTAGTGCTCAAAATATTGTTAATGCATTAACTTACCACACCAATGAGTTGCAAGTGTATGAATGCTTTCAGTGTTCTGATTGGTTTATTCAGAATCAGCCATTAATGATGTCAATCAGCAGAGTTAACAAACGCTAGTGATTGCAGGAGCCTTTTCGCAGAGACAAAGTACTGCCAATTTCGCCATGGCAACCGCAGGTCTCTCAATCGGTTACCCCCCATGCAGTGGTGGCTCATGGCTTGAAATCGTGGGGGGGCGCTGCAACTTTCGAAATATACATACTAAGTACAGTGTGTATGTGTTTGGATAAAATATCAAATTATGGTAAAAGTTTTTAAAAAAATTAAACATGAAAAAATATTGTTTATTATTGATAAAATTATACAGTTTGGTATAATTCAAAATTACTTAAAAATAAAATCCATTCTTCTTGTTTTGTTTCGAGCAAAAAAGTCAAGTTTTTCCTTGATGTTTGTGTGACTGTTGAAGAATTTTTTTTCTCTGTTGAAATCATTGCAAGCGCTAACCTATCCTGATTCATAGTGGTCCTCAGAAATGTTTTTATTCTCTTTAATGTTGAAAAAACAATGGTCAGGCTCTGGTGTAGTCATAGGAATTGTCAAGAGGATTTTTATCAATACAGTAATTTCACTAAGAACATAATCCAAATTATTTTCTGTTATAAATTTTAACAAGTCAATCAATTTACAATAATCATGCATGTCAGGTCTACTGTAGAATACTCGAAGTTCAGTTTCAAGTTTTTCTTTGTTGATCATGGGATATATTATGTTTACGGAATAAACACTATAAGCACTATGAACACTCTACTACTGGCGCAAGCTGCATATAAACAACTGTGGAAATGCTCCATGGACATTATGCTAATAGCTTGCATCTCACTATGACGTGCATATGCTTTCGCGTGTAGCAATATGACACTGTGGTAAATGCAGTGCTGCTAGCATCCTTCGCCCTTCTAAGTGCTAGAAGATAGATTTTTATTATTTTTTATACAAAATAAGAGAATTGTATAGGATTGTTGATGATAAAATTAAATGTTACAAGCAAATATAAATAAATTAATAAATATATTTATATATCAAGAAAAATTGGGGGTGCTGCAGTTCCACAGTGCCTATGCACAAGCCGCCCCTGCATATAAGACAACACCTGATTTTTGGTCTAAAAATTTTAGAAAAAAGTATTGTCTTATACATGGAAAAATACTGTATTTCTAGGAACATCTTGTTTTTGGAACACTCCAGTACGTCATTGTGCTTTTCTCACACACATTAATACTTTCCTTCTTCTCATTCATCCTAAAAGTCCATAAAATCTTTCACATTTTTGAAAGCATACATGTAACAATTTGTGCAGTGCATTCAGAGAAAAACTTGAAAGAAAAAACTCCAGGGACAATCCAGAGTAGCGCATATTGTACTGCTGGTATGCATCTCCACAGGGCTGCCATTTCTGAAATATTTTTCTTTCTCTTGTGTCAAATCTGAATGAGGTAGTCATTAAAACATGCAAGGGAATCTGTGGGCTAAATGGGGAACATTACAATTCATGTATACAAAATGGTGCATCATGTATAAGAGGAAAGTGTTTATTGGCAATGTCACAATAAAGATATAGTTAAGGAATACTGTATTTTCAGGAAGGACAGAAAGAACAGGATTGGGCGGGGTATTATTGATGATTCCAAAAGAATTGCAATCAACAAGAGTAGAAGCTCCAAAGGAAGGTAGAAAGTAGGTTGTGAGAGGCAAATGGTGGCAGGTAGAAGTCAATAGGATAAAACACATAATCAGTTGCTGATATAGACCCTTGAGGTGTAATGAAAGATGTAGTTGACATAAATTAACAGATTAACTTGATGAGTGCAAAGGTTAGTATTTATTTTGGAGGTCTAATCATGGGGACACAGGTTTAAAGGAGGACAAGAAGCATGGGAAGGAAATGAAATTCATGTGGCTCATTAGAGATAATTACCTAAACTGCATGTGATGGAAAAGGATTCTGGGTTTGAGAATGTTCCATCTGGTGATCACCTGAGAGAATTTGTCCATACCAAAATAGCTACTTTACCGTCATTTGAAGAGCGGGATCAAGCACTCATACCTGGGAAATGGCCAAGCTTTTACACAGAAAGTCTCAGGACCTGTAACACAACAATGCTGTGTATAGGAAAATGATTAGAGAGAAGAAAGGAATACGTTAATGTGTTTCTTTCTTGAAGAGTTGGGAGTTGCATTCATTGGGGAAAACAGTATGGACAGGACCATTCCAAAGGACTGAGGTATATGGAATGAAGGAAGAGGATGGGAAATTGGTTCAGTGAGTTTGGAACTGAACAGTATATGGAGGTTGACCAGCAGCTTCCCATGCTTTTGCATAATTAGAGAACTTGATGGAATGGGCCCATTGGGCAACCTTGGAACTGCCTATAAAAAAGACAATGCAGAGAACATTATGGGGAAAGTTATAGGAGAGGTTTGTGAGAAAGGAGTCATCGATTAAGAAAATAGTCCTCTTCTGGATATTATTAAGCATACTGAGGTTTCTGGTGCACTGCCCAAGATGTAAAAACAGTTTCTTACATTTAGATAGATTTTAGAGATTTATAAAATGTTAGAAGTTGAACAGAAAATAAGTAAATTTAGAATAAAAAGAATACCAAGCTTTTTGGAGGAAGAGGCTATCGCTATGATGTGTTTATGAAAGGATTGGCTACATATGAAGTCAATCCAAAAAAAGAACTGATGTTGGTTGATGAGAAGAATGTTATCGAAGTGGGGGGGGGGTGGAGGAGCTTGAGATTTCTTCCAAGAAATAAAACAAGATTGTGTTTTGGTAACATTAAAATCTAAATTTTCTTCTTCCCATTTGTTGATGATTGGAAGATCATTATTTAAAGTATTGGTTATGAAGATTTTGATGCTTGATTCATCTGAACACTACATTGATTTGTAAATAATGAAGAGGAATGGAGTTGTTGTCAGAAAAGCTATGAATAGATTTGGATGTTCAGTGAGAGATCATTAATGTATAGGAGAAGGGGTAAGTAAAAGCACAGAGCCTTGGGGCTCTGGTACTAATGGAAAAGTCAGGAGGTGTTCTGCCTACCTCTGGAAGTGGTAGGCAGGACACCATAAGATGTCAGTTTAGTAAGAAGGTTATGACACCAGACTTAATCAGATGCCTCAGAAATATTAAGAGCATCGAAAGTTTCTTCTTTTTGTGTCCTGTGTCCAAAGGTGGATAAGTTTATTGAGGAGGTCTACTGTAGAACAAGAATGGTGGAATCCATATTGCTGATCACTAATGAACCGATGAGCTTCTTGGCAGTGGAGAAGCTGTTTGTTGATGACCTTCATCACTGTTTGAGGGTATTGAAATGAGGACAGTGAGATAATAGTTTGATGACTGACTTTTATCTCCCTTAGGAATAGGCTGGAAAGATCCTGGATGAGTATGATAGCTCGTAAAGGCAATAAAAAATGGATGTTAGTTCTGGAGCACAACCTTTTAGTACAGTTGGGGACTTATTAGTATCAGAGCTATTGATTATTTTTCTGAGGTTCTGATGAAAGATCAAATGAGGCATACTGTGGCTGTTTGTGGAATAGTAAGAGGTTTGCTTTGGTCATCTAATTAAGAGTTGGGGAAAGACTGATGTCAAGTGGTCTATCTTCTCTTTAGATGTTACCATCATTCCACCAGAATGTGAGAGAGCGGTGGAAATATGATAGGGCAGAAGTTTTACTGAGTAGCCTTTGCAAAGGACCAGAAAGATCAACTGCTATTTTAGCAAGACGCAAGTTTAGTGCTCTTGGCCCTTCCAAAGTGTGCTTTAGATTTGATGAAAATTATTTGTGATTGTTATGTGGTATAAACTGGGTAAGTAGGTGAAGTTTTAACTTGAGTCACTAAATGTATATTACATTTTTAGATTGGAAAGCTTTGCCACAAATCGGTGGAAAACCAGGGGTTTGAATGGATTGGGAATAAAGACACTCATCCCAGAAAGAATAATATTAGTTATTAGATCAGAGCGAATTGTAGATTAGATTAGTGTAGATTAGAAGAGCAAAAGCCATAGTCTCTGAAAAAGAGGCATAAAAATTCTGAAAGTCATCCCAATTAGCACCATAGGATAGGAGACTGAGAGGGACTGAGAAAGATGATCTATAATTCACTACAGTCATCAGAATTCAGATAGTATAAAGGATATCTTGAGTCTGAGTAGATCAAAAGGAGATTCTGCATGGGATATCAGACCTGACAAAAGTGCATATTCCATCCTTTTGGAAAGTATTATGCATGATGTAATGTGAAAAACTGTAGTTGTGGAAGATGCTAGTTGAGTTCAGTGATGAATAATAAATCAGGTTTGGACATTTATAAATGGTAGTGTACATCCACATCATTGATGTTGGTAGTGAATTTTACTTAGAATTTTACTGATTTTGTTGGATTTGTGGGTGTATTTTTATTGATTGTGCAATTTATTTATTTTTGTTGCATTTTGATATTTTTTCAGTTTTGTAGATTTTTGTGAGAGATTATTTTAATAACAATGACACAATACTGTTTTTCATGGTAATAGAATATTTGGAAGTGTATAGAGCAGAGGGAATGCAGTAGGGGTGAAGAACTAGTTGAGGTATCTCCCACACTCCAAGTGTGGCCTTGACGTTGCACCTGCACTATACACACACACACACACTCTCTCTCTCTCTCTCTCTCTCTCTCTCTTCAGGCACAACCCAGAAGAGTAAGCAGCAATAGGCTTTTTTACCAACTAATTAGGAGTAATTTGAATGTTTTATCTATCCTTTGTGTATAATCTTCTGTACGCTGGCAGCCAGCCTGCTGTACCCTCGAATAGTGAAGGTGCTAGCTCCATAGTTGAATAAGTATGGAGTGGAATATATGCCTAACATGGCCATCATCTATACTGCATATAAGAAGAAAACAGACAGAAATCAAAGACCTTACTCTAGAGACAAATCATGGCAATAGCCACTGCATGCTTCCAATAAGTAGGGTGATGCCTTTCTTACAATATATACCTTTATATGTTTTTTTTTTTTTTTTAAGAATTGTTTGTTAAAAAGGCATAGATGTGGAATTACAGAGCTAGTCATTGATATAAACTTCAGAAGCTCTTCCAACATTACTATGGGAAATAGATAAGAGATATTTCAGGGTAAAAGTTTTCTGGATTGCGCATCTAGAATTAACAGCAGTGGTGAGCTGTAAGGGGCTCGTGTGAGCCCTTTGTTAAATTTTTCTCAAATTTGCAAGCCCCTTATTCTTATTTACTTTTTTTATTTTTTCAAAAAAAAAATTTTTTTTTTGAAACATATCAAGCGACTCATACGGTAACCTAACAAAAATTAGTCTATTCGACAGTGTATAGATTATTTGCAATTATTGTTTCAACTCCTCTATAACGAATGCTCCCAAGTTTGAAATTAAAATAACCACACCTTTACACTTCTCCATTCTGGTAGCCAATCAAATGTTTTATTAAAAGATTTCTATCTTATTATATTTTGATAATTAAAAAATGTTTTTCTTATGTAAGATAAATTAACACAGTTGATTGTATAAATATTCATGTTTAGATCATGAAATATTTGTTTAACAATGATAGCCTTAAAAGGTTGATTGTCCTTTTTAATTGGAATTTGTACACAAGCTGTATTAATCAAAGTTTTGGTGTGAAATACGGCTTTTTTTTTTTTTTTTTTTTTGCTAGATGATGCAAGCCCTTTGTTAAAATTTCCATAGTTCACCATTGATTAACAGGATAAATCAGGCAAGAGTAAATGGATGAGTAGAATTCTTCTTTTTTTTTTTTATATATATCTAATCCACACATGCTAAGCCCCAAGATCTATAGAAAATTAGTGCCATGTGTGGGCAAGATGAATAGAAGAAAGGAGGAATCTGTTCAAATTTTGCTTGAACAGCTGAAGGTTGTAAGTTGTAATCTTTGGGGAAGGCAGATTGAGGTGGGGAGAGAACTGTTCCAAAGGACAGAAGTAGGCAGTAAAGTTGGTTCGGTGAGTTTCAAGATGAATGGTAAAAGGATGTTGGTTAGTAGTGGCTCTTGTTTTAATGATTTTGGAGGAGAGTGGAGGAATAATAGTCGCCAATTCAGCAGAACAGGACTACAAAAAGATAAAATAAATAAGTAAACTGTGAAGGAAATATTAGGAGAAACATGATTGGTAAATAATGAACAGTATAAAGGAAAATCATAAGCATGGTGAGGAAGGTAAAATCAGATAATGAGAGGAAATTTGGTAAGCAGTCAGGAAATTACAAATGGGTTTTTCACTCTGCATGTGTGTGTGTGAGAGAGAGTAAAAATAGCAATGATTATAGAAGAATAGTGAATACAGAGAGTAGGAAGGTGACAAAAAAAGAAGAAATATTTGAGTGAAGAAATTACTCAGTAGTTACTTTGCTGGGGTTGTTATTCACTCACTGACAACAAAAACTACTTTTGATATGAAATTGCACTGCCTCTGACTAGGTTGTTTAATTTATTTCTTATCACCAGCCAGATCCCAAGCAAGTGGAATGAGGATGAAATAATTACTTTCCATAGTGCATGCTATGTACATGACAGAGGTAGTAATTTGTATGCAAGTTAATTATCTCAGAAATGGTAGTTAAGATATTTGAAAAGTTGGCTAAGGCCAGAATTCAATAATGGATAGATAGGAATATGATACAACATAATGAGAAATAGCATAGAGTTGTGAAAGGTAGGTCATACCTAAGTAATTTACTCACTTCCTATAATAAAGTTACAGTTGATTTAGATAAAAGAATTATCTACAGTTTTTATTTGCATAGGCATTTAGGATATAGCATAGAAATCTATTATTTAACAGGTGTAAATGGAGATTGATTTGAACTAATGGCATGGATGGCTGATAAGCACATCACAAAGCAGGAATAGAATCCTGATTCTATTCCTGGGGGTTGGGAGGGGGGGGGACAGATCTGGAGGTAAGTGACTAAAATGGTGGCTGATCTGTGGAATACTCCTTAATGGATAGAGTGATTGTTTGTGGATTACAAAATTTGGTTAATTGGTGAAAAAGATAGGATATGACAGGAACATATACATAAATAAAGGGGTTTTATAGAATAGATGCTGATTCAGTTTTTCAAAGTGAGAGAGAGAGTTGTTTTGGATTTATGGTCAAAGTAACCTAAGGTCATGAGACCACTATATTCATCATCATCTTTTCAGTGATTTAGACCCAGTGACCTGTTACAGCCTCAGTCTCTTTTCCTTGATCATCTCTGACTTCTGTATCCTCCAAATGGATGGTATCGAAGTATCCTTTTGGGTAGTCTTGAACTGTCTACTTCCTGCTGAGTCTATTTTTAGTTTACTTTTTTTTGTGTTTTTTTTTTATCCCAGAGAGTATATATCCTGTTGGCCTTCATGCAAATTTCATTTCTCCAGTTTCTATTCTGTTTTCTTCTATGGCTTTTATGGTCCATAATTCATTTTCATACAGCAGATAAAGTCTTTGCCAGAACTTTATAAACTCTTGTGCTTGTATTCTTTTGAACTAGGTTAGGTTTGAAAATATTATTTATCTTCCCTGTTATCTTTAGGAAATTTGAAATTTTGATAACAGTGTCAGCTTCTTTTGTATATGATATAGTACATTTGAGATATCTAAAGCAGGTAATTTAGAATAAAATTTTATTTTCAGTCATGATTTTGCTTCTAACTGGAGATAGTTCTTTAAAGACCATGATTTTTATTTTGTCTGTTTATATCTGAAAATATTTGTCTGTTGATATTCCAAATTTTTTTAGCATTTGTGTTTAAGGAATATATTTGTTGCAGTTCAGTTCTTTTCTGTTGGCATAAGAAAAAATTTGGTATACTTTGGCATAAGAAAAAATTTCATATGCCAAATTCATATGAAATATGTTGTGACTAAGCTGTCCAAACATATTTCATATGTTTGGACAGCTTAGTCCAAACTTGTCTTAAATGTCCATTCTTTTGTTTGTACCTTACCAAGCTTTCCACTAGGGTTAGTATCCAATCTTCCATTTAGTTGCTTCCAAGGTTCACCACATGGAGGTGAGAGAGTGATTGGAGCAGAGACTGTCCATATGAGATTGACCTCCCCTTTAGCTGATAAAAGGCTCTTATAAAGGTTCTTTGCATTATAGATAGGATTTGAACGTGGTCTTTTCAACTAAAGGGCATCATCAATACTGAATGGGGGGTTGTTGTGGTTGTGGGGGGGAAGGCAGAGACAGACAGATATTTAGTTTGGTTTTATTTGGATTTACAGCTGATGCTACTCAGGCTATGAGGGAGCAGACTGGCCATTATAGAAAATGGGTGGTTTGCTGGAGAAAAAACCCTGACTAACTCACCTTCAATTGAAAAGCTATGATAAAGGTTCATTTCATCCTAGATGAGATTCGAAGCTAGGTCTTTCCAACAAAAGGCATCATTGAAACCGACTGAGCTATGAAGGATAGGATATAGAGAGAAAGAGAATGAAACAAGGAGTCACATTTGGAAGTTATCTGTAGCTTGCAAGAATATGAGAATTAGACTTTTGCTTTGAGAGTTGTGAATAATAAAGTGGAACATTTAATAATTTTAACAATAATAATTTTCTGATTATTACTATGATGATTTAGGCCTCCTGGAGTCACAAGACTCATTGTGAGACTCATCATATTGTGGTAGGGAAGTAATTGAATCAGATGAAATAGTTGAATTACTAAGTGAATACCTTGCAAGAGTATATCATCCAGGCAGAGATATTGTAGTAACAAGAGAGGCAAGGGCTTATATTGAAATAGAGGTAAATGAACTGGAGTCACATTGGATATTATGGAACCTTGATGTGAATACAGCCATGGGATTAAATGGTATACCATCTCATGTTTTACCAAAAGGTGCTAGGGAATTTACAGTGCCTTTGACCACATTGTTTAATTTAAGTCTCAGCACTGGGTTGGTCCCAACAGGATGGAAAGGGGGGGGGGATAGTTCCATTGCATAAAGGAGGCTTCAAGACTGAGGTAGCAAATTATTGAACCGATTACGTTCTCAGGAGTCTTGGTCAGGATATTGGAGAAGTTGGTTAAGAGCAAAATACAGGAATGAGTAGACAGAACAGGATACTATATGAGTAGCAATATGGCTTTGTGAAGGGTAGATCATGCCTCAGTAATTTGCTCACCTTTTAAAACACAGCGACAGCTGAGTTGGATAAAGGTAATGGGTATACAGTGATACTGCTGGACTTTAAAGGCTTTTGACAGGATACCTCATGGAATTATAACCAGTAAATTGCAGCATATGGGGATAAATATAAAGTTGGTGAAGTAGATAAGAGGGTGATTGATGGGTAGATAACAGACTGTAGTTTATTCATGAGTAGAACCAGGAGGAGACTGTGACTACTGGTGTGCTGCAGGGTTCTGTTCTTGGACCACTGTTGTTTAATTTATCCACGAACAATGTAGGAAATGATCTGAGAGGAACTATTCAGTTATTTGCTGATGATGCAAATTGGATACAGTCAATAAAGATTATGTTAAAATTTGCAGTATGATTTAATTAGAATGACATTATGGGTAAAGGTGAATGAATATCAGTTCAATGTGTTAAAATGTAGGGTTATACATTTTGCAGTGAGTTTACCAGCTGTGTACCATATTGATTGAACTGTACTCCAGGAAATTGATGAAGCCAGGGATCTATGGGTTTTAGTGGATAAGCAGTTGAAGTTTAGAGGGTATATTGCAAAAGTGACTAAAACAGCTCATCAGATTACTTGGTTACTGAAAAATACCCTGACAAGCAGAGATAAGCAAGTTGTTATATCTCTTTATTGGACAGTGATAAGATCCCACCTTGACTACTGTGCACAGATCTGGTTGCTTGGATTTCTTGGGGATGAGGAGGAGGAGGCAGAGAGAACCCAGTGTTGAGTGACCAAGATGATATTAGGTCTGTGGAATGTACCTTATGTGAGAATAGATATAAGATTTGTAGTTTACAGAAATTGATTGACAGGCAGAAAAGGGATTATATAATTGAGACATACAATAAAAAATAAAACTGAAGAGTTTTATATCCAAGATGGGCTTGACAGACCCATTACAGTATCTGAAATTACCATATTCTATAAAAATGCCAGACAAAAATATCCCCAGGACATGATATAAGAGCCATAGATATAAGAGCAGTGTTCAATGGTAAGATGGATTTGTGATTTATATAGAGTTAAGAGCTGTTTGGAGTTAAAGTAATGCCTTGAGCAAGAGAGAGAGAGCCTAACTCTTTAGATGCAGAGGATGCAATATTTGCGATATGTTTGTGGAAAGATTAGAGGTTAGAGTTACTCCAAGAAGGTGAATCTATCTTGAATAGAGATTTGGTATTGTCAAAGTTAAGATTGGAAGAACAGGATTCTTTTTTGTGGGAAATAATGCAGAGCTGTGTTTTGCTAGCATTGAAGTTGATAATGTTATCCAAACCTATTGATGATTTGAAGATCTGAATTTAAGATAGTAGAGGTTAGTGTTCTGGAGGTTGTGGTGACTTATTCCTTTTTCAGGGTTTGTCAAATGAAAAGGAGGAGTGCCGTGTGCTGTCATCAGCAAAATGGTGAACTGGATTGGCAGTCAGCTGGAATAGATTGTTTATGTATAGACGGAAGAGAGTGGGCAAAAGAACAGAGCCTTGTGGGACCTCAGCATTAGCTATATAGATAGAAGATAACAAGCCATCCACCATCACTAGACTGGCCTGGTTAGCTGAGTGGTTAGCATATCTGCTCTCCAGACAAGAGGCTGCAGGTTTGAATCCCACCAAGGGCATGGATGTTTGTGATTGTCTTACTAACCAATTACTATATGTACTATTGTGACCTTTGATGTCTTTGTGCCATAAAAATCAAATTTAAAAAAAATCACTAAAAGTGAGCATCTAATTGCATGAAGTCAGTGGGAAGATGGAATGATGGGAGTTTTCTTAACAGACCTTTGTGCCAAACTTGGTCAAAAGCCTTGGACATATCAAGAATAATCACTTGAGTTTCGGAAAAGTTTTTTTTTTTTTTTTTTTTTTCCCCCCAGAGATTGGTGACATAGATTAGTAGATCCCTTTTGATCAACAGTGACAGAATCCTCACTCTCGGTCATTAATTGGATGAGTCTTCAAGGTAGTGCAGGAGTTGGGTATTCATGGTTCTTTCTGTCATTTTATAAAGAATTGAGGTGAAAGAAATTGGACAGTAGTTTGAAGGTAAAGATTTTTCACCCTTCATAGGAATAGGTTGTATATGAGCTAGTTCCCGGACAATAGATACCATTGGAATAAGAAAGTGTAATTAGATGACATAAAATGGGAGTCATCTCTGGGAGAACAGACCTTTAGAACAATTGGAGGATGTCATGAGGGCTGGAAGATTTTTTGGTATCCAGTTTGAGCAGCATTTTTTATTTTTTTCAATTTTTTTTTTTATCTTTCTGGCTGAAGGTCAAATGCAGCTTTGAGTGTTGGGTGCTGGAATGGTTGGGGGACATTGACATATACCATGATTAGTATGCAAGAATTGGAGGAGAAGTAGGAAGCCATGAAGTTGGCTTTTTTTCTGGATGATAATGTAATAGTACTACCTGGGTACATTGGTGCTGGGAGTAGTTTGGGCAGAAGTTACATCCAATAGCTTTGGCTCGACCCCAAAAGGTTTGGCTGCCATTGGGGCAGGATACCAGTTTCCTGCTTTTAGCTCTCTCCAAATCAGTTTTCAATGTGGTGATAATTTTGGTGTAGACTGTATAGGAAAATGCAATTTTTGGTGCAAGCCAGTTGTGTTGTGCCTGGCTCTTTTTGTACAACTATGTTGCACCTGTGGGAGAACCAAGGATTAGATAGGGGATGCAAATTTAGGCTGGAGTGGAGAATAAATGTTTCTTGCCTATGAGTATTATTTTGGTGATTCTTTCTGCACATAGGTATTTGACTCAGGTATCCAGAAAAAACAATTATTATTATTACACAATACCTCCAGGGAGTTCAACGACTCATCGAGGGAGGGCACCTGCTCTACAACTCTATCTCCACCACTCATCCGCAACTACACCAACGCCATCTACGGCCGACCACTGCCATTATTCCACAGACAATCATCCATGCCTGCGGTGGGATTTGAACTCACAGCCTTTTGGCTGGAGAGCGGATATACTAACCACTCAGCCAGCCTGGCTGGCCAATTTGACCAAAGAAGTTGAGATTTGGGTTTTTTGCCAGGAAGAGTAGGTGAAGTATTGGCAACTTAAGGTAGAAGTGAACATCATTAAAGTTAGAATTGAGACCATGTATATTTGTGAACTGGATCTGGAAAGTTTTTGCTTTTGGCCAGATGGCTATGACCATATAACCTTTTGACCATATGTTCCCTATGCAGTGTGGGAACAGGTTTTCGCACTGGTTATTTACAGAGTTCGATTTTCTCAGTAGTATCCCTCCTTTGGAATTGATTATTCATGCTTCTTCTCCACTTTGACATTTCTCTTCCAGTTATTTTCGTAATTGCCACCTTTTTTAATGCTGTGCATGGGTGAGATCTGGCCAGGCTCATACACATGATGCAGGGCTGGTGCCTTCTGACTTGGTTCTCATGGCCAATATGAACTCTTATCCGCTTATCAGGGTATCACAGGTCACTTTTATTGAGCATGAAAAGTTCTTTCCATGTAATCTTGAGCCCAAAACAGTGATGCCGGAGAATTTTTTTAGAGTGAAATTGCATTGTTCAGGTAGCCAGCAAATCTCATTGAGTCATGGAAGTTTAGGATGATGGCTTTGTGCTTTTTATTTTTTGCCTCGATCATATCTTGAACTAATGAAGCAGTGAAATCATGAACCTTGCTGGTGTTGTCTGTGGTAAACATGTTAGCTTTGAGACACTGATCATGGATTGCTTCAAGCTTTTTTTTTAGATCACGTCAATTTTCCGATGAATTTATTTCATCGAGCATGATAAGGCACTGTTCCAGATTATCCAGTTATCCATACACTTACTGAGGATATGTATTCCTGACTGCATTCCTGTTAGAAATTTTTTACCATCATGCTGACACTGCTTGTTTCATTTAGCAGTCTTTCAAAGTAATTACTCCAAACATCCAGAATATCTTTATTTCCAGTTTGCATGTAACCTTTATCATCTCTGATTCCTTTTACAGTACTTTATTTCTAATATTTTTCAATAGTCTCCTCCATAATATTTTGCCCCCTTCATGATATTTAATTTCTATGTTCTTACCAAAGTCTTCCCATGACTTTAGTTTTTACACAGTTCTTCACTTTCTTACATTTTTCTCTGCATTCTCTAAGAGCACAAGCTGACTTACTTCCAAAAACTTTCCATATGCTTTCTTCTTTTCCTTGACTACCTCTTTAAATTCCTGAGGCCACCATGGAGTTCTGATTTTTTTCTCTCTTTACAGACAACCTCACCACATGCCTCTCTGTTTGAATCAAATGATTTCTTCAGGATTTGCCATTGAATCTCCAAGGTTTGGTTTTTGTTTTTGAACTCTATCATTTTTTCTTCAATGATGTTTGTGTATTTGAGTCTACAGTTCACTTCTGAAAACTGCTCAGCTTTGATTAGTTTTAAAACTTTCTTACACATTTTTCTTTGTAATTACACATTCTTACACATTCTTCTCAAATATGCAAACATTAATGATGTTTGTGTATTTGAGTCTACAGTTCACTGAAAACTGCTCAGCTTTGATTAGTTTTAAAACTTTCTTACACATTCTTCTTTTCAATATGAAATTCAATTTTATCCTACTCAGAACTAAATAGCAATCACTTCCTATTTCAAATCCTCTATATACTCTCATGTCCTGAACCAGTCGGAAAACATTGCTATCAACTATAACGTAGTCAATGAGATTTTTCTTATTTCTTGCATCTTCTCTCCATGAATTTCTGCACACTTTTATGTTGGGACATGGTGTTAGTAATAACTAATCCATGTCCTGAACAGAAATCCAGCAGTCATTTACCATTATTATTAGCTTTGTGCTTTTCTCCAGATTTTCCCAAAATATTTCTGTATGCCTGGTAATCATTTCCTACTCTGTTTAGATCTCCAACAAGGACCAACTTTTCCTTTTTCATTGTCAGCTGCCGTCTCTAATGCCTCAAAAAAAAAAAAGATCCTCCCCTTCTTCCTTGGTAGAACCTTCTGTGGGACTTTAAGTATAAATAAGTCTCATTGTCCATTTCATTCCCCATTCTGTTATTTGCCCACGTCACTCTACTTGAATGGCAGGCAATATAGCTACATATATGGAATCTTAAAATCCTTAACACTTCTTGAATTAACAACACATTCTGGTAATGCATTCCATTCACTGACAGTTCTCCACGTAAAACCTTTGCTGCTCACACCCCCTCCTCACCACACTTTTACACAACTTCCAAGAATGATCTCTGGTTCTTCCCCTCTTGGAAATGCATGGAAACTCACAAGAAAGTATCTGACAAAAGTGGTGTATAACTATATACCAGGGGTTAAGTGAATAAATGGAGTAGGAGTGAAATGGTGAACATTGAAATGAAGTAAGCTGTGCTGGAAAAGAAAATGCTATGGAGGAGTAGGTGCAAGACTGTTGGTGGTGAGCAAATCCATGAAGAGTATGAAATGCAGGATGGAAAGGTGACAAATATATTGAAGAAAGAAAAGGTGCAGTATGAGAGGAGATCGCCTGTTCAGGCCAAGGTTAGCTCAAGGGAATTTTTGAGCATATGGCAAGCAAGAGAAAGAATAATTATGGCAGGTTCACACTGATTGATAGTGGAATTACTGACTGAGTATTTTATCAATGTATATCATACCAGTGTAAATCATATGGTGCAATATATAGGAGGAGGCAAATATTTTGAGAATCGGAAGTGAAAGAATCAGAGGTGTATCAGGTGTTGATTGAGTTAGTTGTTAATAAGACTGTTGGAATGGATGATATATCACAACATATTTTTAAGGAATGTGCACAACAGTTAGCTATGCCCATGATCTGATTGTTTAATGGAGGACTGTTGGTGGTGATCGAATCCATGAAGAGTATGAAATGCAGGCTAGAAAGGTGACAAATATATTGAAGAAAGAAAAGGTGCAGTATGAGAGGAGATCGGCTGGTCAGGCCAAGGTTAGCTCAAGGGAATTTTTGAGCATATGGCAAGCAAGAGAAAGAATAATTATGGCAGGTTCACACTGACTGATAATCATGGCAGCAGAATAACAGTTGCAAAGAATATAGTGGAATTACCCATCAAAACCTTTCTCTGAACTGGTCTAGAACAATGTCTAGATAGGTAGTAACCTACTTCCCACATCTAAAGTATTTAATAGTTTTAAATCCACTTATTTGCTTTTCATGTGACATTCTTTTCTGATTAACACAATTTGCATTTTCCTTTGCACAAGAAGTAAACTACAACTCTGACATTAACTTCAAATTTTCATCATCAGTCATTGAAACAACTAACATATTATGATCTATTCTCTTTCCTAATTCATACTTTAACTTCACAAATTGCTTGTCAAATTTTCAAATTTGAGGATTCGTGACATTAGAACTAGTATAAGAAAGTACCTTGAATTTACAGGAATTCTTAACATGCCATAAAAGAGCTTGAATCATCAGTTGCATTGATGAATCACCCAAAGAGAGATTTAGCTGTATGTGTATACAAACTCTGAATCATGTTGAAAGTTTATTTTCCACTTGGTTAGAGTATAATAAATTTAGTTTAATCCTTTATCCAAGTGTGAGCAAACAAAGTTTGCGCCTGAAAGTATCTTCAGGACTGGGTTAAGGTGGTACACACCAGGGCAACTCGTTGCAAAGGTGGAGCAAGCTACCAACACTCCTATCCTAGTATCTCCTATAATGCAAAACACATCTCCTTGCGGATATGTCTATTGTTATGCATTAAGGGAAGGGCCACAATAAACTTTCAACATCTTTCTCTAAATCCAGAGTAATTTATTAAAAAAGGGTGGCACACCAATTGGCAATTCCTATAGGTGGAGATGACCTGCAAATGCTTCTGCCTGATATCTCGACTTGGGCCTGGCTCCCACTGAAGAGACCTCAATAAAGGTCGAAACCGGTCTGGGTAGTGGCCCTTCCCTTAATGCATAACAATAGACATATCCGCAAGGAGATGTGTTTTGCATTATAGGAGATACTAGGATAGGAGTGTTGGTAGCTTGCTCCACCTTTGCAACGAGTTGCCCTGGTGTGTACCACCTTAACCCAGTCCTGAAGATACTTTCAGGCGCAAACTTTGTTTGCTCACACTTGGATAAAGGATTAAACTAAATTTATTATACTCTAACCAAGTGGAAAATAAACTTTCAACATCTTTCTCTAAATCCAGAGTAATTTATTAAAAAAGGGTGGCACACCAATTGGCAATTCCTATAGGTGGAGATGACCTGCAAATGCTTCTGCCTGATATCTCGACTTGGGCCTGGCTCCCACTGAAGAGACCTCAATAAAGGTCGAAACCGGTCTGGGTAGTGGCCCTTCCCTTAATGCATAACAATAGACATATCCGCAAGGAGATGTGTTTTGCATTATAGGAGATACTAGGATAGGAGTGTTGGTAGCTTGCTCCACCTTTGCAACGAGTTGCCCTGGTGTGTACCACCTTAACCCAGTCCTGAAGATACTTTCAGGCGCAAACTTTGTTTGCTCACACTTGGATAAAGGATTAAACTAAATTTATTATACTCTAACCAAGTGGAAAATAAACTTTCAACATCTTTCTCTAAATCCAGAGTAATTTATTAAAAAAGGGTGGCACACCAATTGGCAATTCCTATAGGTGGAGATGACCTGCAAATGCTTCTGCCTGATATCTCGACTTGGGCCTGGCTCCCACTGAAGAGACCTCAATAAAGGTCGAAACCGGTCTGGGTAGTGGCCCTTCCCTTAATGCATAACAATAGACATATCCGCAAGGAGATGTGTTTTGCATTATAGGAGATACTAGGATAGGAGTGTTGGTAGCTTGCTCCACCTTTGCAACGAGTTGCCCTGGTGTGTACCACCTTAACCCAGTCCTGAAGATACTTTCAGGCGCAAACTTTGTTTGCTCACACTTGGATAAAGGATTAAACTAAATTTATTATACTCTAACCAAGTGGAAAATAAACTTTCAACATCTTTCTCTAAATCCAGAGTAATTTATTAAAAAAGGGTGGCACACCAATTGGCAATTCCTATAGGTGGAGATGACCTGCAAATGCTTCTGCCTGATATCTCGACTTGGGCCTGGCTCCCACTGAAGAGACCTCAATAAAGGTCGAAACCGGTCTGGGTAGTGGCCCTTCCCTTAATGCATAACAATAGACATATCCGCAAGGAGATGTGTTTTGCATTATAGGAGATACTAGGATAGGAGTGTTGGTAGCTTGCTCCACCTTTGCAACGAGTTGCCCTGGTGTGTACCACCTTAACCCAGTCCTGAAGATACTTTCAGGCGCAAACTTTGTTTGCTCACACTTGGATAAAGGATTAAACTAAATTTATTAAACTCTGAATCAGTGATTCTTCTCTTTTTGAGTAAATTCAACAGCTCTTTTAACATAAGTGGTCCCTTATTTGTAAACTGATCTTTATAATTCAGGCCACAATCCATTTCTGAATAGATGAAAAAGAGTCCTTTTCAAAAATCACTATCATAATAATCAAATTTATAATCATATAACAGTTTATTTAATTGATCATGAAATTGGAAAACATATGCTTTCTGCATTGGTGCATACGAATGAACTTTCCAAAGAAATTTCCTGTCTTTTGGTAAATTTTTCAGTCAAAATACTTTTAAAAGTTGCATGGTGTGAGCAAATCTTAACCTGTTGGAATTCGGAGCAAAATGCTTAGCTTGACCTCAAAGTTTCCATTCTTCAGACCATCTACCAATTTTCTTAACTGATTCTGCAACTTCAAAAAATTATTCAGCATTTTCATTAGAATCACCATTAAAGTTTGCTATAGCATGATTCAGTTAATATATTTTGAACATTCTTCATTCTGTAATAAAGATTTTCACCTCTTAAACTTGAATTATTCATTTTCTTAAGCACTTAAAATATACTGATGCTACACAGATTTATTCTTTTAAGACTTGATTTCTTAATTACTTAATATTCTCTTAATAATCCTGTCAGCGACTGTGCCATTTAATGCATGCATGTGTGTGTGTGGGAGGAGGGGGGAGTCAGAGATGTATATATTTGCTTTACTCCCTGACACTCTGAGTGGTTTAACTTATAATTCCCAAACAGAAAGAAAACAAACTAAACTCCTAATTAACCTTGCACACAGGTTTGTATCCCAAGATATTACAAACATTTTATTTTCTAAATTAACTCATAATCTCATATACACAAATTAAACATTTTTAATTTGCAAATAACACAAATAAATGCAATATCAAATCAATTGCCTAACTACACAAGCACTAAGGTATTCATCACATCACAACTCTAAACAACATCAAAAATACTTCAGTTACATGGCTTCCTTTCAATTTCATAATCCAACAGTTATCATCCTATACGAACAAAACTTTTGGAATTTCAGTTTTTTTTGCTTCCTAGACACAACAGTTCCCCCACCCTCCCTCTCTCTCCCCAGTTGATTCACACTAAATTCATTCAAATGCAATTCGTCTCATTTATACATTACTTTTCACTTCTCAGATACATTCTACATATCAACAAACTGCACCCCTTCTCCTCACATGGCTCTGCTAGCATGATTTTCACTTGCTGTCTCAACTCATCATTTTCATACCTTGGTGATGACCAACTACTCTTCCTACCACACTGTTTTGTTTTTCACTTTCCTCAGTAATCTCCCGATATCCTCGCATTCCTCCTCCCACACACACACACTACCACTAACTCCCTCACATGCTTACTACTCATATCCAAAGCATCTATCACCATGTTCATCCTTGCTCCTGGAAAAGGAGCAAGATGAACCTTGTGTACCCTGTCATCCACTATCCATTTAATAAATATAATCTATGTACTGCACTACTCTTGAATCATTCACCACTTTTTTTCTCTACTATCCTTTTGCACATAAACGTATGATGGAAAACCATCTGTATCTACCTGTTTTAATCTAATCTTATTTTGCATATGTCTCATTTCTCATCATCATCTCATTCTTCATTTCTTACATTTGGGTAGTCTTGCTGTCTTTCATACTGGCAGTCCCTCTTACTTTTGCTCCATCAGATGGGTCCAATTGTGCAATCATTCTCACATTAGACCCATCAGTCATGCTCTTTTCTGTTTCTCTCTCTCTCCCCACATCATGTGAGGTAACTGTTTATGGTGGAGGGGACCTCCTATGGTACTATTGCTTTTCCTTCTTTTTCTGTGCTTTTCTTCTCATATTCATCGGTGTACTTCTTCTGAGTTGTTTTATTATATATTAAAGACCATCATACTGGCATCAAATGCCTTGCTAACAAAAAGGGAAGCCTGGTAGTATTGTGCTATTATAGCCTCTGCTTCAGCAAGACGTGATCCTGGATAGCCCAGCTAGGATCAGCTGACTAATGAGCTTCTTTAAGAGTGAACATTGATGTGGTAAGTCTTTTTCCCCACATACCAGGGATAGGATCCAAGGCTTGCTGTGGTGCTGGTATATGATCCAGGGTAGGCCTGGCATTTCACTCCTGAGCACAGTAAGCCAGAGCTCCTTTTGACTATGAATAATTTTTCATTCTCTAGTTTATCAGAGATCACTCATGCCAGCAACTATTGCAACATTCACCAAAAATAAAATCAAGTAACAAAAACATAAAAGCCAACAATAAACATACCTAACTTCTTAATGTTACACTTAATTGGCAAATATCCACTTATGAAAATGTCACCTTTCTTCATCTAGAAAGGTTAACAGGATCTCCAAAATCAGACAAAAAAAAAAAAACCTCTGTTCATTGGAAATTCTTATAGAAACAACAACATAAACACAATCAGAGCAACTCTTTCGAAGAGCATCTATTAGGATTAGTTACAGTTACCCCAAAAACTTGGAACTATTCTTGAGGAGTAATACCAGAGTGTGATCCCCCCCCCCCTTGATATTCCAGATAAAGAGATCTGCACCCATTTGAAAGACTGAGCAGTTGCAACCATAAGGATAATTCTCATACATAGGTATAGCCACCTGGTTCTCAATTGGAAGATCATCCTTACATTCAACACACCTAAACTACCAACATCTTTCAAAGTGGACTATTATCAAACTGAACAGTCAGGCTCACATTCCAAACACTTTGCACTACTTTAAATGTCAGAAGTGGTTTAGATTGCTCATCATGGCTCAGCCATCTGTGTCTCGATGTGATAGTAAAGATTCATCAAGATAAAGATTGTAAGTGCAGAATGCTAAAATTCCCAATTATAAGGGGGGATACAAAACATTATGACTGAGCAGAGCATCCCCTATCTGAAAGTGAAAAGATTATATACCACAAAACATAGCAAAATCTGTGGCAAATCCTCTTATACTGAAAAGGCAACTGTGAAGCAAAAGTCAATAAGGACCATAATCCCATACAAGGGAAAGTTCTGGAAAGTTCTCATAAACAACTAGAACAAAATGATATTAAAACAGCTAATATAACCACAAGAAAGAACATACTACTAGCAGATTTATGAAGGTAACTTATGTTCTTATATCCTTCTATGTTCTTTCTTGTGGTTATTTAAGTTGCTTTAATGCTATTTTTGTTCTAGGTGTTTACCAGAAATTTCCATACTCACTCCCTCATAAGTTCATCTAACCTTCTCACAACTACAACATCCCTGAATGGTATGATATGCTTGTTGTCTCATTAGAACATATCAAAGAGAGAAATCAATATGGGCTCACTCCCAGTGATATACCAAAAATGATTCCACTAAATTAGAATCCAGTAGTAAAAAAAATAATAGAATGTGTTCTGCAGAGAATCGAGGATATACCTCCAGATCCATTAATAGATAAGATTGATATCTCTGTTTCTCCACTAGAAAATATAACAGTTAATATACCTAGTTCCCTAGAGAGAATCCAGCTTGAAGACATCTTGAATATTTTTCCTGAGGAAGAGGAAATGATAAAGACTGTCCATCCACAATTCTCTAAAAATAAAAAAAAATCCAAGGCCAATGAAAACAAACCTTACAACTTCAGAAGCCAGATGACATAACCAAAAAGAAATAATGACAACATTTCCATTTTGGGATGTGCGTGGATTCCATCAAAATGCAGATGACATCAAGATCTCTTGTGGAAGTATAAACCAATGTTGTTTTCCCTGCAGGAAACATAACTGAAAAGGTTATGTTTCCCTGGGCCACTGATTGCCCAGCAACCAAGGAAGCTTAGAAGAATGCTTTGAATATCTTCCACAGATATCCCACGACAATAAACCTCATTATTTTCAGACATACTCGAACGATACACAGCTTTCATCAAAACAAAAACAAATCTTGGATCCTATACACATGTTCTCTAGCAGGAACAACTAAGAGATCTGGATCCCGAGCCATGCTAGGATTAAGGGAAAAGAAGCTGCAGATGCTGCAACTAAGTCAGCTGGTCTTTCAAGAGTGTATGCATGTGCCATACACCAATTACAAACAGATCATAAGACAGAAACATTTATCCCAGTGGAAGTCATCATAGAATAGAGAGATCAACAATGATTTCCATCTAATCAATTCTGAAATCAAATCTTTGCAGTCTAGCATATGCAGGGACCTTAAAGAGGAAGTTCTTGCTGTGCTGTACATAGATCATAGTCAAAAATAGTTTTAACGGAACATGTACACTAGACATATTCAAAACCTTTCATGGCTGTAAAAAAAAAAAAAAAAAAATATATATATATATACATACACACATATATATACAAGGTGCATCTAAAAAGTTCGGTGAATGGTATCAGAAAACAAACAAAACAGAAGATACAAATTACCTTTATTGGCCTTCAAAACAATCACCATCCTTTACAATACACTTTTGGCAACGTTCATAAAGCTCCTGGAAACTGTCAGCAAAGGCCTCTTTAGGAATCGATTGCCGAACTGCTGTCACACGTCTGCAAAACGTGCGCCTTTCATTAAGCATGGATTCCGGATTGAACTGGTAGCACCAGGTCTCATCTCCTGTGACGATGGTTTACAGAAAGGATGGATCCTGGTCACACGTGGTAATGAAATCTCCAGAGGTTTCTATCTGTTTTGCTTTCTGTTCGTCTGTCAGCTTGTGCGGCACAAACCGGGAACAGAGCTTCTGCTTATCCAAATCTTCGAGGATGATAGTGCGCACTGTGTCCTTGCTAATGCCCAATTCCTCCACCAGCAATCGTAGAGACAGTCGCCGATCTCGTGCCAGCATTTGTTGCACTCGCTCAATCATGTCTGGGGGTTCTCCTTGTTGACGGTAGACCTGAATGTGGCTCATTCTCAGTCGTTTCCTTCCTGTCGCGAAAGCGTTTGAACCAGTCGTAAACACATTTTCTGCTCACAGCTTCCATCCCGTACGCTTGCACCAACATTTCATGCATCTCTGTTGCCGTTTTCCCCAATTTGTAGCAGAACTAGATGTTCACTCATTGCTCCATTGCACTGTGACCCTACTTCTCACACTGACTACGTTTGACTGCCCGCAGCCGGTTTACCCTGATGGTCACTTGTACTCCATGCTAAGTGGCACTTCTCGACGTGTCCCTGGATAGTCATGCGCATGCACCTGGCCCATGTTGCCGTTGAGATATCGGACCATTCACCAAACTTTTCAGACCGTCTTCATATATATATATATAGAGAGAGAGAGAGAGAGAGAGAGAATTTTATTCAAAAACTCCAATATTATGTGGACGTCATCAGGGAGGTAGACCATTCAGTATATTGAAAACATAAGAATGAATCTTAAAGCATGCACATACTACTACCTCATGTCTTAGTCAGCTGAAATATATGATTACACTATTATAGTTTAAAGGAACAATTGGAAAAGTTGTATAGATAAAAATAATTATTTTTAAAAAAATATGAACAATTAATAGTAATTGCTTTCCAAAACTTAGAAATTGGCATTCAGTCTGAGTGGGTAAGGTTTGGAAAATTTTGTAACGTTTCAAGGAAAAGATGATCAAATCTGAACTTGCTGGAATGAAGAATCTTTGTCTGGTTCCAAAGAACTCTGTGCCTGGTGTCAATAGCATGAGAAGCAAAGCCAGATTTGTCAGGTTTCAAAATATGGTTTTAATATTCTTGGATTTTAATCAAAGCAGGGCTAGTCTGTCCAAAATAGCAAAGATGACACAAGCAAGGGTACCTCCTGGTAAGGAAAGAGGTGGTAATGTATCTTTTGTAGATGGTAAGAATGAAAGAATTAATTCAGACCGCTTTGGTTCTTTCCAAGCTGGTTTGAATTCAGGAAATGTATAGATTGAATTTACATAGAAGCTGTGCTCTTTGTTTGGAGGTTACTTTTAGATAGAGTATTGAAATTCTTTTCACATCAAATTGTAGTCTTCTTGAAGGATGATAATTATGAATAATTTTTTGAATGGTAGTTTTGTTGTATACATTACACATCAGATTGATTTTAATTTTATTCAGTTCATCTAACAAAAGAGAATCAGAAGAGCAGATTATATGAGCCCTATGTATACAAGACTCTTGATATTACCAATCTTCTGTGAATAATGGTGTGAGGGTGAGTGAATGTAACTATCAGTAATGATTTACAGTAAACTGAAAATTCAACACAACCTGTAGAATTTCAAATTATTAAGGTATCCAAAAAAAGGGGAAGATGGTTATTAAATTCATATTCAGTTGTGAAATAATCATTACTGGAATTGAGAATTCCAGTAAGGATTATTTCAGTTATTTGGATTCCATTGAAAATTACTAGCCTCTATCTGAGCCTTGGTTTGCTAGAAAAAAGGATAAAACCAAGAGTATAATTTCTTAGCATCTTTAATTTATATTTCAACATAAAAATTCAACATATATTCAGTGGCTCAAGTCAAAGGTTCCACCTTCTCATTCAACCTACACTTCTTGTTGTTATTGTTGTTGTCGAGTCCGTTGAAGAGCTTCTAGATATGATCGTGGACAATAAAGGCATGAATTTTCATGCCTTTAAATTGTTCCATCCTTAGTCTAGTGATGATTGTGGTTATTTCTCTGTTTTCATTAATTTCACTGATTTCGTTCTTCTTGATAGTTTGTTTTACCAATCTTATTTTTGCGACAGAGTTAGCATCAGTTAGTGATAGTGGGTGTAATTTTTGAGGTGAGTATCTTGCTTCTTTGGCTAGTTTGTCTGCTCTCTTATTGTCTTCAATATTTACGAGCTTGGACCCGTTGCAGTGTACAGTTCTTATTTTTCGAATTTAAAGTTGTTAGTTCATGAATTTCCTGTGTGAGTTTTGTTTTTCCATTTTTAATGCCTTAAGTCATGGGTCTTCAACCTTTCAGACAGTGTGAGCTGCATTAAAAATTTCATTGAAGCCTGCAGGCCACTAAGCTATACTGTGGTATTTAGAATTGTAAGATGTTTTCCAGTTTCACAAGGAATGCTGTGCATTTGATACTATAAATAAAATCCTATAAAAATAAACAAACTCAGCTTTAAGAGCAAGGTAGGAGTCAGATTCATGATGAGTAAATACAATCAATACTTGAAAAAAGATAATTTAATGAAGAAAACATTCATTGTTTACAATGTCAATGGGCAACTTAGCAATGTTTTCCTTGACCAACTTGTCGATGTTGGCATCACTGTTGGAAGTCGCTATGCGCAGAGTATTCTCGAGATGTTGGTCCGTAATCTGAGTTCTTGTCTTGGACTTCACATGCTTCATTCTGGAGAAGAACTGCTCATATAGGGATGTGCTTCCTAAAACGCACATCTTCAAAGCATGCCGGCAAAAATTAGGGAATGCGTCCTCAAAAATGTAGTCTTTGTAAAATGTAAGCAAGGGCACATTGAATAATTTTTCTCTCAAAGAAGAGTTGTTTTGGAGTTCAAGCTTGGAGCTCTATTTTGTACTGAGCCTGGCATTTCGGCAGCATTGACACTGAATGGCATTGAAAATAAATCTAAAGAAAACTGTTGGTTACGAAAATCATTAAATCTCTCTTCAAACTCGCTTGGCTAATTTTGTAGTGTATTCATCAAGAGATTAACATTTGGACTCAGCAAGAAGCTGAAAATGAGTTGTCTTTTTTTGCGAGTTGTCCTCCCAAAGTTTGAGGCTTGGCCACAAAAGCTTTGATGTGATCAAACAGAGTGTGCACCAGTTGATCTTTGGATTGTGGCTGCGTATTTAGGTCATTCATATGCAACGAGATGTCGGTCACAAAGGCAAAGTCTATCATCCACTTTGGATCGTTAAATTCCATTATCGGATTCTCCTTGGTTTGCATGAACTGCTGTATTTCGCTCCTTAAGTCAAAGACTTTTAAGAACCTTCCCTCTGCTCAAACAACACACATCGCTGTGATCCACTTCACACTCTTAGGTCAAAAACTCTTGGAATTGACAATGATTCAATCCTCTTGTCCTAATAATGTTGATGACAGTCACAATAACTTTCATGACATTCTCAAATCCAATAGTTTTCACACACAAATTCTCCTGGTGGATTAAACAGTGGTAATGGACAAAATCTTTTCCTTCTAGTTCCGGTTCTTTCTGTAGCAGCACAACAAACCCTTCATTCTTTCCCACCATAGCAGGAGCACCATCAGTTACCACACCCTCAAGGTTGGTTAAGCCGAGGTCGAAATGCTGGAGCATTTTCTTGGCGGCTTCAAGAATATCAGTGCCTTTCATCGTTTCCTTCATAGGTACGAGTGCTAGCAGTTCTTCTGTCACATTGAATTGTTGATCAATGCCACAAACAAAGATAGCCAGTTGTGCTGTATCCTTTACATCTGTGCTCTCATCTAAAGCAAGTGAATATGACGTAAATTCGGAAGACTGTTTTTTAAAGTCCCTTCAATGTCATTGGCAAGTTCTTCGACACATATCGTGCTACAGTTACCCCAGACAAACTCGGTTTTTTAAACACTTCCTTATTATTTGGGCACAGAATATCCCCAGCAGCGATGAGACACTTTCACAAACTCGCCGTCCAAGAAGGCTTTTGATTTTTTAACAGTTTTTCAGCTATTACATAACTTACTTTGATGCACGCTTTGCTCTCTTCACTCTGCTTTTAAAACGTACCCCGCTGGCATTTTAAATCAATTTGGAGATGGTTCACTTTGTCCACACAATGCCGCCCTTGAAGGTGATCAAAATTGGACGCATGCTTTGTCTCATAGTGTCATTTTATATTGTATTCTTTTGATACTGACACTGACTCACGACAAATTAAACATACTGGCTTATCATCGATCGGCACAAAACAGTACAAATTGATCCACTTTTCATTAAAAACTCAACAAGAATCACTTGATTTACACTTTTTACTCATAGATGCCATAGTGATGGAAGGTGAACCCAAAAAATGATCCAAAATGGCTGTGTAATGGTTATTATCCACTGAATATGGCTCACACTAATGAAAAAAGTCTGGCAATATAAACCACAATAGGCTATAGCTGATATGACGAACCTGCGTGTGCTTATACACGAATATCACACTGTTCACGATTGACTGACTAACTGACTGTGGATGAGTTGTGGATGCAGGCCATGCGTTGAAGATCCCTGCCTTAAGTGCAGGTTTTGAGTCAATGTAGATGGTTATTTCTTCTGTAATGTTTATTTCTGTCACTACTCCCCCCCCCCATGGTACCAGAGTGGCATCAACCAAATATAAAGATACCAAGAAATTATATACTTGATTTTAATCCTTTAACCAAGGAAGCAAAACAATGTTAGTGCAGGAAATATATTTGCATCTGAGCTACTTGTATATATATATAGCGGCTAATGACTTCACATCACTTGCCTTAGTACGTATCCCATAGTGCAAAGTACACACATCCTTTTGGAGTGTAAAAAATGCTATGCATAATGGGAAGGGCCACTACCCAGACCGGTTTCAACCTTTATTTGAGGTCTTATGTATACAAGTAGCTCAGACGTGAATATATTTCACATGAACACTGTTTTGCTTCCTTGGGTAAAGGATTAAAACTAAGTATATAATTTCTTGGTATAAATTTCTGTAACATATAATAGAACCAAGGTAAAAAGCTTTCACCATCTTTCTCTCATCCAGAGATTTTTATTAATAAGGTCTAGCACTTTTTGGCTACTTGTGTATGAGATGTATATAATAGAACCAAGGTAAAAAAAACTTTTAACATCTTTCTCTCATCCAGAGATTTTTATTAATAAGGTCTAGCACTTTGTGGCTACTTGTGTATGAGATATATATGGCTTCTGCATTACTTCAACGTTGGTATCTCTCCTGGGTCCGGCTCTCACCGATGAGACCTTGATAATAGTCAAAACCATTCTGGGTAGTGGTCCTTCCCATTATGCATATCATATTTTACACGTCCAAAAGTTTGTGCTTTGCATTATGGGATACATTCAAAGGCAAGTGATGTGAAGTCCTTAGCTTCTATATACAAGTAGCTCAAACATGAATATATTTCACTTGCAAAATATTGTTTTGCTTCCTTGTGTAAAGGATTAAAACCAAGTATATAATTTTTTGGTATCTTTAACATATAATAGAACCGAGGTAAAAAAACTTTCAACAACCAAAGATACAGCAGACCTTTCAACATCAGTGTGTTTCTCCTATTCTTGTATAGATGACTAAGGCAAATTACCTCTGCTATATCACAGAATTTTTTAAAATCTTTTTATCTACTGATGCCATACATGTGAGGGGTCAAGGGACCTATAAGCAAATTAGTGGCATGCTTGGAGTGTACGTAAGGATTGAGATTTCTATCTCAATTTATTGACTTTTTTTTTTTTTTTTTTTGAAGAGTTGCAGGTTGTAGTTTTTTGCAAATACTTCATGCAGAAGGCTGTTCCAGAGGACAGAGAAAATTGAAAAGAGGAAGAGGAGAAGCAGGTTCAATCTGTTTGGCTGCACTGTAAAGAGATGCCAGTCACCTGCTGCTCTTGTTTTAACAAACTCGGCAGAGAGTTGAGGAATGCTGGTTGCCATTTCAATGGACCAGCGGCCATGGAAGTATCAATACCTGTAGATCAGACATAGTGCTGAAGCACTCCATTTGTGAGATAGAGGTTGAAGTGAGCCTGTGAAGTCATTAGCCTCTATATACTAGTTGCCCAGTCCTGAAGTTACTTCACAAGCAAACCTTGTTTGCTTATACTTGGATAAAGGATTAAACCAAGAATATAACTTCTTGGCATCTATAATTTATAATATAATCAAGTGGAAAAACTTTCAACATCTATCCCTAATCCAGAGTATTTTAGTAATAAGGTGTGACACCTTTTGGCATACTTGTATATGGAAATATGACTTCTACATTACTTCTGGGTCTGGCTACCACTGATGAGACCCTCTAAAGGTTGCAACTGGTTTGGGTAGTGACCCGTCCCATAATGCATGGCATGTACATGTCAATAAGGATATGTGCTTTGCATTATGGGATACTAAGGTAAGTAATGTGAAGTCGTTAGTTGCTATATACTAGTTGTCCAGTTTTGAAGTTACTTCATATGCAAACTTTGTTTGCTTACACTTGGATAAAGGATTAAACCAAGAATATAATTTCTTGGCATCTGTGATTTATGTCAGAGCTGTTTGCTATTTTGTTCTTCTAGTTGTTGCTATGCTTGGTTATAATATACAGGGTGGCCATGAAATAACTTTCTCTCTTTAGAGGCATCTGTAGCTAAAACCAATAAACGGAATGAGACCAAATTTTATATTGAGACTTTTGAAGGCATCGGGAGATGATCTCCACGAAAAAAAGATTTAGTACCATAGTCGCCAACAGGGGAAATTTTGGCTCTTGCGGAGCCAAAAACAGTCAGATATTTGCATTAAACACAGGTAAAAAGGATTTTACTGTGTGTATGTGACAGCAGCGCCACCAATTCCACTTAAAAAGGGATTGGGAACGTTCAGGCAGTTATTCGAATGACTGACGAATTGTGCTCAATATATGCGTCCTACCTTGCCTCAGCGTGCGTTACTTGTTAAGTTGTTTTACCTTAAACAGTGCAATGCTGTAGCAGCCCTTCAGGAATTTAGAAGGCTTCATAATCTGCATACAGGTCCTATGTCAGCTGTAGCACAGAGAGCTATGATTAAGAAGTTTGAAGAAACTGGATCACTAGGAGTTAGACCTGGCAGAGGACAGAAAGCACATTGAAAATCGTGTATGTGGTCCAGGGGACCCTGATTCCGATGAATAAAACATTATTTCCTGTGAGTTCAATCACTACATTAATTTCTGTGTCTTGCAAGTTGTTGTTTTCGTTTAATTATTATTATTCTTGTTATCATTGTAACGCATCACATATCCAGCTGGAATGAGTGACACGGCTGTCGCTTACACCATCTAAATGTTATTTATCTGCCTTTAATGTAATTATCCGCTTGTTTTCGGATCTGCCAGCGCCAAAATTTCCCCTATCGGCAACTTTTGGTATTAAATCTTTGTTACACAGAAATCATCTCCCCATGCCTTCAAAAGTCTCAATATAAAATTTGGTCTCATTCTGTTTATTGGTTTTAGCTATAGATGCCTCCAAAGAGGGAAAGTTATTTTATGGCCACCCTGTATTTTTCTTGGATTTTTAATACTGTTAATATTAAAAATCTCCAAGGAGTTAAAAAAAAAAAACATATATATATATATATATATATACATCATGGGAGATCTTTCACATCTAGCAAAATACCAGCCTGTTGTACCTTAAACTCCTTCACAACATTCAGACAATGCATTCCATTCATCCATCGCTTTCTATGTAAAAAATCCACCCCTTACTCACTTGCTCACCAAACTCTTAAGAGTTCTAGGAGAATATCTCCACATTCTTCCTTACTATCCTGCCTTAGGAATAATTTCTTCCATATTAATCTGGTTAAAAAAAAAAAAAACTTTGCCAACCATGTCATATTATTCTACTTATCTACTGAAATTTTCACTTTGCATTTCTCAAATGGTGCCTTACCTAACATTCTAGAATTCTGATATTGCCTTAACTAATCATCTCTAGATTCTCTCCAGTTTCTTCATTACCGAAGATGACCAAATTTGCAATTCAATAGGCTAGTTGCATTGATCAACAATACTGACAAGTAGAGATTTTTTTTAATGTTGGGTCCATATACAAGAGGTAGGTTGATCAACCTATAGTACATTAGTATTGTATATGAGTAGAGATAAGTAAATAGTTACCATATGTTGGTAACTCTTTCTTTATCTCTCCTTATCAATGTCCTCTCACAGCAGCAATTATTATTATTCAGGCCTCCATGGAGTCAAAAGACTCATCGTGCGAGGTCCTTTCTAAGAAACACAAGTCTATCAAGAGTCATCAAGGGAGGTCCCTCCTAGGAAACACAAAGTCTATCATACCACTCCTTAAATGCATTGACCGTTCTCGTTCTCACCACTCTATCAGGCAACGCATTCCATGGTTCAACTATCCTCCATGCAAAGAAACCACTCCTCACCCTCTTTCTCACAGTTTCCTCTCATAACTTCCAGGGATGGCCCCCTTGCCATGACTCCTTCCCGCTGTTCAACCAAGCAAAAGAACTCCCCAGTGTCAACCCTGTAACCACCTCCCAACAGTTTAAAAGTCTCAATCATATCACCTCTCCTTCTTCTATCCACCAAACTCTGCAGTCCAGACTCCCTCAACTGATCCTCATAACTAACATTGTACAGTCCTGAAACCATCTTTGTTATCCACCTCTATACCCTTTCCATAGTTAATTTATCCCCTTCAAATCCTGGGGACCAGATCTGAGAACAATAGTCTAAGTGTGGTCTGATCAGAGTCTTATACAACGGAATGATAACCCTTTTATCTCTGCAGGTCAGTTTCCTTCTCATTATTGCAGCTCTGTGTTACCTTCACTACCTTTGCAATATGTCCCCTAAATTTAAGGTTTCTATCAATCATCAACCCCAGATCTCTTGTCTCCACACAATATATTTTGTAATCCTCACAACTATTGTAATGTCCCCCCTGAATTTGATGTCTGCAATTACTCTTATACCCATATTCTCATCCACATCCTCCAGCTCATTTTTACCAGTAGGATACACCTCTGCTTGCCTAAGTTCCAAATATGGCACTTATCAAGATTGAAATAGCATCTCCTTCCCAGGTCTTTTACCTGAAATCCTTTTCATATTTTTCTGAAGGGTCTTGATATCAGTATTGCTACTTATAGCCCTCTCCAGCTTTACATTATTGGCTGGAAAGATCTGGCTTCAAATCTCATCTATGAATCAAGGAAGCTTTTTTTTTATGGATCGCATGAAGGTGACAGGTTTTTCATTCTGAAAATCACTGGAGAACATGCAAAAATGATAGATATTGGTCTCATAGCCCTAGCTGCTTTGATTATGAAAGTATTATCTTCAAAACCATAACAGTTATTATTTAAATGTATTGCTGAAAATAGTTTGTTACATGTTACGGGTTGACCTTCCTTTTGGGGAGAACTATTTTCCAATGCTGATATCTGTCAGACAACAAATCTACTGTCCTTGCTAATGAATTATCCAACTACATTTCTCTCTCAACTTGCACATTGGCTGGCCATATGGTAAGCTATCAAATGCTTTTTCAAAGACCAAAAATATATATTTCTAGGATTCTAGACAAACTTCATTTGTTTAGGAGGCAAAACTTTATAAGGGCTATAGAACAAATATGCTGTTTAACTCTTACCAGCTGTATACGAGTTTTTCATCTGAAGGTGAATTAGTCATCTTGTACACAGCATACTTGTTGTATAACACTTATAAAGTTTTACATCCTAAACAAATGAAGTTTGTCTATAATCCTAGAAATATATATGTTTGGTCTTTGAAAAAGTATTTGATAGCTTACCAATGCAGATGTGGCAGGATTTGTCATCCTTCAAACCAAGCAGACTGGCCTGTGATAGCCTTAATTCTAAATAATTATGTGGCAACTCCAAGGAGTACAAAAGCTCATTGAGGGAGGGCACTCTCTTACAACTCTCCATCTCCGCCACTCAGTCCGCTAACTACAGCGAACCACAACTACTACTATCATCATCTACATCAACGCTATCTACTGTCCACCACCACCACTAGTATTTTCACAGACAATCACAAACATCCATGCCCATGGTGCGATTTGAACCTGCAGCCTTTTGGCTGGAGAGCGGATATGCCAACCACTCCACCAACCAAGCCAGCATAACAACAACAACAAATAACAGTCATTGCATTTTGCCTTCTCAGAAAAAAAAATTTAGGCCAAATGAAGTAGGAGTAAAAATTAATAACTGAAGAGATTAAGTTTGCATTCCAAAAAAAAAAAGGGGGGGAAGGGTGAATGGTGATAATCAGTTGCATGAGGAGTACAAATAGCAGACCAGAAAGGAAGGTGACTTGGTAAGGACAGCAAAAGTATGAGCAGAATTTAGCCAGTCAAGCCATGAAAAATCCTAGATTTTTTTGTTTCGTAAATTAGTTTAATATGAACCTTGCAACAGGGTAAGTTCCAAAGGAAAGAGGGGAAATTGTTTCACAAAAGAGGAAATAAGACTGAGGCTACAAGTTATAGGCCAAGTCTCCGTGTCTGGGGTTGTGGTGGAGGTATTTGAGAGGTTGATGAAGCTGGGATTCAGAATTGGGTTGGTAATAGCAATATTCTTTATGATGGTCAGCATGAGTTTGTTAAGGGGAGGTCATGTTTAGCACTCCATATTTATTTATCAGAAGGTAACAAATTCACTGCGAATAATTCAACTAGCAAGCTGAATAGGTTATTGACTATTGTGTATGGGAGAGGAAGATCACTAGAAGTATGCTGCAGGGGTCTGATTTGAAACCATTATCATTATACTTGTATTTTAATGATATTTGGACAGACTTAACTGGAAGTATGCAGCTGTTTTTGGGAAGAACTATGAGGAATAAAGCAGATGTGCCTTGGCCATCACTGAAAATTGAACCTGATTATTGATGACTACACTTGGATTTTTCAAAGGCTGTTGATAGACTGCCACACAACAAACTTGTAACTGAATCAAATTGGCAGAAATGGATAATAAACTAGTGAGTTGAATAGGTTATTGACTATTTTGACTATTGTGTATGGGAGAGGAAGATCACTAGTGGTATGCTGCAGGGGTCTGATTTGAGACCATTATCATTTTACATATATTTTAATGATTTTGGACAGACTTAACTAGAAGTATGCAGCTATTTTTGGGAAGAACTATAAGAAGTAATGTAGATGTGCCTTGGCCATCACTGACAACTGAGCCTGGTTATTGATGACTTTAGATCTAGGCATCAGAGTAAGAATAAATACAGCAGACAACTACTGCCATCTCTATTGTTACTATTTGGGACAGATGTTTACAGATGGAGGAAATTCCCTTAAAGAAATAAAAAGAAGATATCAAGAAAAGCCTTTATTGATATGAAAACTGTTCTAACATCCAGAGACATTAACGTAGACACAAGAAAAAGATTAATAAAATGCTATATCAAGGTCTTCTCTACAACAGTGAAACATGGACTCGAAATAAAGAAGCAGAGAAAAAATTAGAAGCTTTTTAAATGTGGACTATCAGAGGAATGTTGAAAATATCATGGACAGAGAAAATGAAAAATGAAAATGTTTTAAAGAAATCAAAAATGAAAAGAACATTAATGAGAATAATTAAAGAACAAAAACAAATATTTTAGACATCTAAAATAATGATGAGGAGTACAAATAGCAGAAGACCAGATGTTAGACAAGAAGGCATTCAGAAATTAATATTAGAAGGGAAACTGGATGGAAGAAGAGGGAGAGGTGTACCCAGGAGAATGTGGTTTGAAGACATTAAGGATTGGACTAGCTTGAATTACCATAAATGTTTCAGAGCAGCAAAAGAAAGAAAAAGTTCCTTGATATGGTTGCCAACCTCCTCCTAGGGGATGACACTTGAAGAAGATATAACAGTATTAGCTCAGTACTCATTCTGAGATGCAGGATTAATTCACATTGCCTTCACAAAGAAGCAGTCATTTAGGAAACTGCTGAAAACAGGCATAGGAAGAGTTTCTCGTCAGCAACTAGAATGAAAAACCTATAATGCCATTTCTTCTGGCAACCTTGCATTATGGTGGAGGAAACATTGATACACCATTTTCTTTTAGTGTTATATAGTGATCAGCATTTTTAGTAAAATTATGGAAATTACGACCGTGTTGGGAATAATTACTTTAATTTCCTGATATTTTGACTTTCATATTAAAGTCATCATCTGGAGTATACACATATATATATATACAAAGACAAGTGATATTACGTTTCTAACAGTAAGCCAAAATGACAATGATTTAGTCAACTCTTATTCTACTGATCTGGCATCTAGTCAAACTACATCAACTAGGCACTACATCAAAGCTATATTCTATTATAACATCATCAGAAAACAAATTCATATAGATAGTTTTAATACAGCAAAAGTGGTGGCCTAATCCATAATTTAACAAGATCGTTATATTAAAATTATGATCCTAGATTGCTTACAGACCTAATTATAATTAACTCTTAGACCAAAAGGTTGAATGGGTAGAATATGTGTCATCCATATTCTTGGGATTTTTAGACCATCATTACTGTTAAGATTAGAGTTGTTGATAACAATTTCACAGGTCTCCTTAAATTTACCCTCATACCAAGTTTTGGTGTGATGTAAACAATAAACGATTTTCTAGTCAATTCTATAGAGTATTCAGGGCATGATAAGAGAGAGGCCAAATTACCATAGTTATTAAATTTAATATACTGTTTATGTTCCTTTTTTCTGATGGGAATTGTGCATCCTGTTTCACCTATATAGGGCAAATTACAGGTGCAGTGAATACAGTACACTCCAGGGTGGGCCATTGGAGGAAGTGGATTCTTGGATGAGTTGAATAAGTTTTTTAATTTTACAGGAGGTTTAAAGGTGGCATTAAGGTTGTATTTCTGTAATATACTGTTTATTTTATCTGATATACACCTTTAATGTATGGAATGGCTACAGTTTTATTGTAATCTAGTTTATTTTTATTTTTAAGTGGAGTCTTGTGAAGAATTTTGCTGATAAAGAGCCTCCATAGGTCAGTCGGTATAGACGAAGCCCTTTGGTCAGAAAGACCTGGGTTTGATTCCCATCAGTAACGTGAGAAACCTTTATCTGGTCCCTTTCGACAAAAGGTGAGTTAGCCAGTCTCATACAGAGGTAGGAGTTTTTTCCCACCTGGAAACTCAGGTTTTTCATCCCCCAGAACAGGCAAACCAACCCTGTGAACACATGCATATACAGACATGGGACACACTGGGAGGTATAGGGCTAACCACCTTATCCTCGAGTTGTGTAGTCCAAGAATACTTGGGAAGGTTGTGGATGCTTAAGTGCGTGTTAAGACCACTGATAGGATAGAAGCGCCTTCATTTGGGGGAGGAGGACTCAACAGATGGATGAGAAGGACAGGATTGCTGAATTGCTGATAACTTCTAATTCACATTTAAGTGCTTATTCACTGGAACAAATCTTCAAAGTCCTGAGTGCCATCAATCAAGACTCGAGAGCTTTTCAGGTATTGTTTAACCTAGATTGAACAACTTATTATTATATAAATGTTATGGGAGCTGATCATTATACGCTGAATGGCCACTCTGTTAGGAATCTCTCCATTTAGGAAAATGAGGTGTTCCTAACAAAGTGACTATTCAGTGTATATTCACTATAAAAGTCTCCAGGTTGAAACAAAATTAGTTCCTTCTTCGACTTGTATATTGGCTCATTAGTGCCTCAGCCAAATGACATAGCATCATAAAAATCTAACCAATTCTGATAGAGCAATCAATCCTATCTGCATAATCTGCTATGAATATACACTGCCTATATTTTGTAGCTACTTTGTCTTAAGGAATTAAAATATGTAGGGGGGGGGGATACTCTTCTATCTCCATATGAGACTGGCTAACTCAGTTAAAAGCATTCGTTATGAAATATTAATACCAGAATTAATTCAATTAACCACCTAAGAATCAAATTTACCCTAGAAGTAGAAGACAACAATCTTCTACCTTTTCTGGATGATCTCATCTACATCAACCAAATGGCAGTTTACAGTTCTCAGTATATAGCAAACCAATTCATACTGGTAAATACATTGATTCTAACTCTCATCATCACCCTTGTCAGAAATATCTATCTCTATATCTATATGTTCACTAGGATGCCGTATGGTCACTCCGATGCTCGGCGATGTGCCACACCAGGCCTTGCCACGTAGTCCTTTTGTTTGCTTTTCTGGAGGCCTCAACTCTCTGAAGATCAGTCACTCCACACACACACACACACCATCCATCCATCTCATTGATGGTCTATCCCTTCCTCTTTTCCAGGAACTTTACCTTCTATTACTGTTCTGGGAAGTCCCCCTTCCATCCTTTCTATGTGTCCAAAATATTTTAAATTTCTTCTGTCAATGTCTTTAAGGAGCCTTAAAGTTCTACTGATCTTTTCTAATAGCCATTCATTAGTACGCTTTTCAGTATATTGATATCCTCAACAGCCTTCTGTAACACCACATCTCAAAAGCAGATATTCGTTTCTTATCTGACTTCTTTAGGTTCCAAGTCTCACATCCATAAGTTGCTGTTGGAAAAACAAATGCATCCAAAATCCTCAACTTTGTTCCTATGGAGATAGATCCATCCTTCCAGATTTTAGACAAGTCACTGATTGTTGTTTTAGTCATTCCTAACCTACTTCTTCTTCTGACAGCTTCTGAACAGCAATTGTTTACATTAATAATGGATCCCAGGTACTCAAACTTGCTGACTTCCTCAATTCTTTCTCCATTAAGGTACCCTTGTTTCTCAAGAACTTCCCTGTTTATATTTCCTTTGAGAACCATAATCTTTGTCTTGCTAGGATTAAGTTGAAGTCCTCTGTTATTACTGATCTTGTTAACTTTGTCAAGAATTGGTCCTAGTTCTTCCATGTCATTACAAAGGAGTACTGTATCATCAGCATACCTCAGATTACTGATCAATCTACCTCCTGTCCTGTCTTGAGCTCATCCAATGCTTCACTCATGATGTCCTAGCATATATACTAAACAAGTGAGGAGAAAATAAACATCTTTGCCTAACTCCTTTTCCAACTTGAACCCAGTCAGTCAATCCAACACCTGTTCTTACTGTGGCTTCTTGCTCCCTGTACAAGTTGGCTATCAACCTGATAGTGTGTTGAGGAAAACCCATTCTTTTCATTACTTCCCATGGTTTCACATGCTAAACACAGTCAAAGGCTTTAGAGTAGTCTAAGAAACAGAAGTTGAAAGTTTATTTTTCACTTGGTTAGAGTATAATAAATTTAGTTTAATCCTTTATCCAAGTGTGAGCAAACAAAGTTTGCACCTGAAAGTATCTTCAGGACTGGGGTAAGGTAGTACAACACCATGGCACTCCTTGCAAAGGTGGAGCAAGCTACCAACAATCCTATCTCGGTATCTCCCATAATGCAAAACACATCTCCTTGCGGATATGTCTAATGTTATGCATTAAGGGAAAGGCCACAACCCAGACTAGTTTCGACCTTTATTGAGGTCTCTTTTATTAATTTATTTTATTAAAAAATTAATCTAATTTATTAAAAAAAGGGTGGCACACCATTTGGCAACTCCTATAGGTAGAGATGACCTGCTAATGCTTCTGCCTGGTATCTCCACTTGGGCCTGGCTCCCACTGAAGAGACCTCAATAAAGGTCGAAACTAGTCTGGGTTGTGGCCCTTCCCTTAATGCATAACATTAGACATATCCGCAAGGAGATGTGTTTTGCATTATGGGAGATACTGAGATAGGAGTGTTGGTAGCTTGCTCCACCTTTGCAAGGAGTGCCCTGGTGTTGTACCACCTTACCCCAGTCCTGAAGATACTTTCAGGCGCAAACTTTGTTTGCTCACACTTGGATAAAGGATTAAACTAAATTTATTATAGTCTAAGAAACACATTACCAGAGGGAGTATGAATGTCAGAAATATGGGGTAATCAAATCCTTAGTCGATAGAGCTCGTAAAATTTGTTCTACAAATTTTCTTTTAAACAAAGAATTGTTTATTATCAGAAATACCTTTAGTGCAAATGGTTATAATGTGAAAGCATACCATACTTTATCTACAAAACACAGAATTCAGTGGAACAAAACTAAAGTGCTACATAAAAGTTTCTTTCTTCTAGAAAGACTCTACAAAGAAAGCTGTGAAGCACACATTCACAACCTGAATCTGAACAAAAATAATGCTTAAAACTTTCTCAATTTTAGGAAGTTATATTAATCAATACTCACCATTCATATGTTCCATAATTGTAATTAAATTTTGTTTATAATTTTAAAATAATTAATTGAACCAATTTATTGTAATTTATTTTGAATATCTATTAATGCAGATGGAACTATTCTCCTGCAGCCAATATTACACATAATATCAAATGCTTTCAATTAAATTGTTCTTTTTTGAGTTTTTTTATAACTGTATTGGCAATGGCTATGAAACTTAGCCGAAAATTTTACAATAAAAGTAAACATTAAGTGTTTCTGGTATTAATATTTTATAATGAACTCTTCCGCTTATGTCTCAGTTTTCAAATGAATCAGTTAAAAGCCTAGAAGAACCAGTAAGAGGGGAAGTGCAGTATCCTGGGTTACTCCAGTATTGATAAAGAAATCTGATGAGAGGATGACATGCACCATGATACAATGGATGACCAGAAAGGAAGCTGACAATTTAATAAGGAATTAGACCATAAGATGGTAAATTGTTAAGAAGTATTCGAGACAATCAAATGCATTGGAGATATCAAGAGAAACTGAATGAGTTTCTCCAAATCTTTCCATGGCATATGTAAGGGGGGGGGGGTAAGGTTATTCGAGGAGGCTGTCTGTAGAACATGGGTGTTTGAATCCATATTAGTGATCACTAATGAAGTGATGAGTTTTCAGTTGATGACCTTCATTACTTTCATTTGGGATAACAGTTGGAAAGCTGTCTTTTATTTCTCTTATTAGGGCCAAACAAAAGCTTCCTTTCATGTTGTTGGGAAGGTTTATTTATTTATTTATTTGTGTGGAGTTCCCCCCATTCCTTGACCACCTCTTAGGGACTGGTTGAGCCCTCCTAACGAGGGATTAAGTACTATATTTTATGACTGCAGCCTGTGTGTGTATTCACGGGGCCGGTTTGCCTGATTGCAGGATTAAAAACCCCAGATAAACTGGGGGAAAAACCCTGCTGTCCACGCCCAAGACCCGCTAACTTGGCTATGGCTGAGAAAGATCCTTAAGTTCTTCACGTCATTGACGGGAATCAAGCCTATGACACTCCTTCCCCAGGCATATGGTTGCGAAGTGCATAGCCACTAGGCCAACTGTGCGGATGTTGGGTAGGTGCAGGAGCGCGCCAAGGGTATTTGCCGCCTGGGTGCAAATCTTGATAAAGATTTGTGCCCAGCAGCCCCTTAAAAAAATAACTAAAGAAATTGCATGTAGCATTTACTACAATAAATAAAATCTCTATGTTGCTGCCCTGGTGCGGTGCACCCTCGGGTTGGCGTGGCCCTGGATAGGTGCTAGGTGAAGATAAACAGTTTACATAAGGCAATACATTATAGGTGTTAGTTCTAGAACACAAGTTCTTATCACAACTGTAGTGATGCAGTCTTGATCAGTAGAAGTTTTAATAGCAAGACTTCTGATGATCTTTCTAATATCCTTCTGGTAAAAGATTATAGGAGATATGCTGTGTTGACAAATTACTAAATAAGTTGCACACGAAAAAGTTATGGCATCTCTCCAATTCCAGTCCCAATGCATGGAAGCAATTTAAGCCAAAGTAAATTCAAAAGAGTGTTTTGCTATGTAGCAAGCAAGTAAGAGAAAGAATAATTATGAAAGGTTAACTTTACTCATTGCTGGAGGTAGGAAAATGACAGAAGCACGAGAAATAATTGAGTTACTAAGTGATCACTTTGCAAGTGTATAACATCCAGGTGGATACTTTGCAGTTACTGATATGATGATAGAGGCTGCTATGAAAATTGAGATAGATGAACTGGTGGTATTCAATGTATTGAAAAATATCAGTGTGAATACAGCAATGGAATAGTATGTCAGCTCTAGTGCTGTGAGAACGTGCAAAAGAACTGGCAGTGCTCTGACAAAGTTCTTTAATCCAAGTCTCAGCTCTGATTGGGTTCCAGGGGAGTTGAAAGAGGTAAGATAGCTCCATTATATAAACACAGTTCCAAGATAGAAGTAGCAAATTAGACCAACTGGTATCTTTTGCAGTGGTGTTTTAAAGTATTGGAAAATTTGGTTAAAGGTGAAATTCATGAATGAGCAGAGAGAAATATGATACTCTATAGAGGGAAGCACCACTTCTTTGTAAAAGTTAGGTTGTGCCATAGTAATTTACTCTCATTTTATAATAAAGTGACAGCAAAATTGATAAAGAAAATGACTTCACCATAATACTGCTGGACTTTGCAAAGGCATTTAACAGAATACTGCATGGGAAAATATTACATAAGTTGGAGCAAATAAGAATGATAGGAGGCTTATGGTATGGATTGACTGACAGATGGCTATCAGTGAGTGGCATATGAAGTTGAATCAAGATGAATGTGGATGACTAGTGGAGTACCTCAGGGCTCTGTACTAAGGCCAATACTCTTTAATTTGTATATTAATGATATAGCTCTAGAAGATTTAACGCAAGAGATATTCATTGTTTTGCTGATGTTGCAAAATTGGGGGAGTCAGTAGTTGATAAAGATGATGTGAATATAATATAGAATAATTTGAATAAATTGGTAGTGTGGGGAAAGGAAAATAGTTGTCAATTTAATGTTGTAAAATGTAAGGCAATGCATCACTTTACACTTGGCCCATTAAACTGTTAACCATTTACTTTGGCCCATACTGCTAGTCTATTTTAGTCATCCTGCAGGATCTCAACATCACCGTCATTTACTATCACTCTTCCCAGTTTTGCATCATCAACATACAACTGAATATTTCCTGCCAAATCATTTCCTATATGTCAATGATGTACAAATTAAAAAGAGAAGACAAAGGCTGCAGTTTTAAATCTTGCCTTGGGTGGATGTTTGTGATTGTCTTTAAACGGAAGATGAATTTCATTGCCTGGTGTGAGACCACTGCCCCACTTATTGGATGCGTGAAGTGGCTTGAAAAAGTTCCATGTTTGGTCTCTAGAGCAGAGTTTCCAGACTATGTATGTAAATAAAATAAATACAAAAAATACATTCATAAAAATTAAAAAAAAAACGAAAAAAAAAAAACCCTTAGCCTACCCATGATACAAATGTACTAATGTACTAAAGGTTTACTAATAACCTTTCGTGGGTAGGAAGAACTACATAAAAAAAAATTTAAAAAAAACAATAGAGAAAATAATTATGGCAGGTTGATGCTGGTGGATTGTTATGGTAGCAGAGTAACCATAGTAAATTATATAGTGAAACTAATTAACAAACACTTCATGAGTGTATATCATAGTGAGGTGAATGATGCTATGCAACATATAGAAGGGAGGCGAGAATTAAAGGTGAAAGAATCAAAGGCGTATCAAGTTTAGATGTTAATAAGGCTGTGGGAATGGATGACATAGCTTCACATATTTTTGGAGAATGTGCAAAAGAGTCAGACATGCCCTTGTTCTGGTTATTTAATGAAAGTCTTGCAGTGGGGAAGTGGAAAGAAGGCAAAATAATACCTCTCCATAAACAGGTTCAAGAACAGAAGTTTTCAGAGTGGTCTGCATATCTGCAGTTGTGATCAAAATGTTCAAATTGATTAGAAATAGAATACAAGATTGGGTTGATGAACATAAGATTCTCTGTGATGGTCAGCATGTCTTTATGAAGGATAGGTCTTGTTTTAGTAATCTGCTTATGTTTTATAATAAGGTGAGGAATGTGTTGGATAAGGGAGAATCATATACAGTGATATTCTTGGACTTTGCAAAAGCATTTGATAGATTACCATGCGATAAGCTGGTGTACAAGCTGCAGAGGATAAGAATAGATAGTATAATTGTTAGATCGATCGGAGATTGGCTCTCTGAACGATACCAGCAAGTTGTGTATGATGGAGCTGTGTCTCAAAAAAGGAAGGTGACTAGTGGTGTGCCTCAGATTCTGTTCTTGGGTCCCTACTGTTTAACTTGTTTGTTAATGATATTTCATGTGGATTGACTGGGAATCTTCAAGTGTTTGCTGATGATGCAAAGTTAGGTAGAATTATCAGGAGTAATGCATGCTCATTCTCTACAGGAAGATTTGAATTGACTTTTAGCATGGACAAATGAGTGCGGTTGCAGCTTTAATGTTAATAAACTCAAGGTTTTGCACTTCAGGTCACAGAGATATAAGGCTACATACTGTATTGGTGGAGCTATACTTCAGGAAGTGGATGAGATTTGAGATCTTGGAGTGATGGTGGACAGTTTACTGAAGGTCCGAGGGCACATCACACGTGTTGCAAAGACTGCACATTGTATTGCTGCTGTGATAAAAAGTACATTGACATGTAGGGATAAGGAGGTGGTGGTGCCTTTATATAAGGCATTGGTCAGACCACATATAAACTACTGTGCTCAGATTTGGTCACCTAGTATTCATTTTGATGTGGAAACACTACAGAGGGTTCAAAGGCAAATAATCAAAGTGACATTAAGAATCTAGAGTGTTAATGTCACTTCATAATGTTGGCTATGAAGAGCATTTGAGAGAATGTGGTTTACAGAGGTTGGTGGATAGGAGGAAAAGAGAAGATATGATATAGACCGTCAAGTTAGTTAATGGATTCTATCAGATTAATACAGAAGAAATTTATAAAAAGAGTGGATATTAAGATGGAAAGAATGAGAGGTCATCCCTGGAAGTTGTATAAAGATGTGGTGAAGAAAGGTGTGTAGAATCAATTTTTTACATGGAGTGTTGTTAGTGAGTGGAATGCATTGCCTGAGTGTGTTATATGTGCAGGTAGTGTAAATAACCTCAGAGCTTGTTGATAGATATGTTGCTGGTTGAGTGGACCTTCCATGATGAGTCTGACTCTGTGGGGTCAAGTTAGTTAATGGATTCTATCAGATTAATACAGAAGAAATTTATAAAAAGAGTGGATATTAAGATGGAAAGAATGAGAGGTCATCCCTGGAAGTTGTATAAAGATGTGGTGAAGAAAGGTGTGTAGAATCAATTTTTTACATGGAGTGTTGTTAGTGAGTGGAATGCATTGCCTGAGTGCGTTGTATGTGCAGGTAGTGTAAATAACCTCAGAGCTCGTTGATAGATATGTTGCTGGTTGAGTGGACCTTCCATGATGAGTCTGACTCTGTGGGGTTACAAAATAATAATATTAATCTTATTATATTATAATAAAGGTACTTGAAGGAAGCTATATTTTCTTCCTCCCATTATTATTATTATTATTATTTCAGGCAACTCCAAGGAGTCGACAGACTCATCGAGGGAGACCCTAACATCATGTCAAGAACAACTATTCGACATTTACACAGTACCTATCATACCTCGCCTTGAACTCATTCACAGTCATAGCACCCACAACAGACTCTGGCAGCTTATTCCACTCATTCACCACTCTCCAAGTAAAAAACCTAGCTCTAACACCCTTGCTAACCACATTCTTCCTCTAGTCCTCTCACCACCAATCCTATTCTCAAAATATCTTCTGAATTAATCTTATAGAAACCATTTAGTAATTTGAATATCTCAATCATATCACCCCTTTTCCAAATATCAACCAATTTTTGCAACCCACAAATCTTCAACCTGTTCTCATAAGGTTCATTCCATAGACCTGTTATCATCTTGGTCACTCGTTCCTGGATCCTCTTCACCTCCTCCCCATCAAGAAGAAACCCTGGCACCCATATCTGGGCACAGTAGTCTAGATGGGATCTTATCAAGGCTCGATACAGAGGAAATAACTTGTTTGTCTCTGCTTGTTAAAGTATTTTTCAGCAACCAAGTGATTTGATGAGCTGATTTAGCCACTTTCGCGATGTGCCCCCTAAGCTTCAACTCCCTATCCACCAACACTCCCAAATCCCTGGCCTCATCAATCTCCTGGAGTATGGTTCCACCAATGTGATATACTGCTGCTAATCTTTTCATCCCGAATGCATTACCTTAAACTTTGCCACATTAAATCGACATCCATTTTTCTTAGCCAAGTCCTGCAAACTATCCAAATCATCTTGCAAAATTTTGACATCCTGTGCACTAACTATTGCTCTACCCAACTTTGCATCATCAGCAAACAAGTGAACAGTTCCTCTCAGATCCTTTCCTATATCGTTAATGAAAAATTGAAAAGTAGTGGTCCAAGAACAGAACCCTGCGGCACACCACTAGTCACAAGCCATCTTTGGACTCTACTCCTGAATAAACCACTCTCTGATATCTCTCCATCAACCATCATCCTATCCCTCTCACTAACCCTATATCCATCCCCATATGCTGTAGTTTACTGATTAGAATTCCATGTGGGATCTTGTCAAAGACCTTTGCACGGTCCAGTAGAATCACTGTAAACCCATTACCCTTGTCCAGTTCAGCCGTCACTGTTATAAAATGTGAGCAAGTTACTGAGGCATGATCTACCCTTCACAAAACCATGTTGCCCCCCATACAGTATCCCATTTTCATCTATCCAATTCTGCATTTTTCTCTTGACTAATTTCTCTAAGACCTGGACAACGATTACTGATATGCTAATCGGTCAATAATTTACAACAGCAGTCTTGGCACCTCCTTTATGCAGTGGAACTATTTTCCCCTCTTTCCACCCCCTCAGGACTAACCCAGACCAGGGACTCAAATTAAACAAAATGGTCAAAGACACTGACAATTCTTTAGCCGCTTCACGTACGACATGAGCTGGTATACCATCCAATCCCACAGATGTATTGACATTGAGGTTTTGTAATAGACTACTCACCTCCACTTCATTCACCACAATTCCCATATAATCTATTGGTTCATTCATTCCTGCAATATCACCACCTAGATGATATATTCTTGCAAAGTGCTTGCTCAGTAATTCAACTATATCAACTGATTCGGTTACCTCCCTACCATTGGCATTCTTTAAAATCATTCTGCCATATACATTTTTTCTTTTACTTGCAACATATCGAAAAAACTGTTTGGGATTCTCTTTAGCCTGCATGGCTAATGTTCTTTCATAATCTGTTTTTGCTTTTCTTATCACCCTCGTTACCAATCTGGCCTGCCGGTCACCTTTCTCCTTAAATTCCCTCCATAGTTGTTTCTTTTTTTGCAGCTCAAGCTTAATGGTGTTATTCATCCATTTAACTCTTACTTGATTTATTATTTGGACTCTAGGTATATAGTCAGCCATTGCCTGATGCAAACACTTCCTAACCGCCTCCCATGCACTATTAACATCTAGCCCTTGCAGTTTAACATGCCATGGCACTGAACCAATCAAACTCCTAAGCTTGTCATACTTATCAGCCCGATAATTCCACATGTACTCTGTCTTAATTGTAAATTCTACACCTTTAGCCACCTCCCAAGTCAAGACCCTATGATCACTCTCACCAATTGGTGGCAACATGGTCATATTTGTTACAGCCAAATTCTCAGATGCAATTACTAGGTCAAGCACTCTCTAACCCCTAGTATTTTCCATTACATGCTGTCACAGAGAGTTATCCCTTGATAATCGCATAAAATCCAATTCCTTCCTCCCATGTGTCCTCTCCTCCTTCCAATCAATGTTACCATAGTTGAAATCACCCATAATAATTACCCTCCTTCCACTCATTTCTTCTATTTGCTTATGCATACTATAACCACCATATATAGACCATTACCTGGTCTATAGCAGCACCCAACTGTACATTTTGTTCCGTTAGTCTCAATCTCACACCAAATAACTTCAAATGAGCTCTTTTCACTATCCTGCAATACAACTTCTATTCTCCTTGGTTGCAGTTCATTAGCTATCATCAATAACACTCCTCTCCATTTTATTCTCTCTGTCCCTCCTGAACACACTATACCCTACACATTCTATCCCACTAACTATATCATCTTCTGTCAGCCATGTTTCACTAATGCCAATAACCTGTGGCCTGGAAGTGCCAACCAAGGCCAAAAATTCTTCCTTCTTGTTCCTAATACTTCTGGCATTAGTATACATGAATTCCAGAAGCCCATTTATCCCATTTCTATTTTGATGCCTTATACTAACTATCCCATTCTGATTCATAGTCTTTCGTACTCACTTGGGCATATTACACACATTCATACACTCAATTGTCTCCTTAAAGTCTACATATCTACCCCCCTTCTTAATAACTCTACTTTCCCTGATTCTGCACATCCACTACATTCGACAATACCTTTTCAAGTCTCCGTACACCAAATCCATTCAAATGTAAGCCATCCATCTTATATAAATCCTTTTGCCCATCGAACTCACTCCACACATCCACAAATTCCACATCACTCATCCTGCATAATTCATGCATAAAGTCATTTGCAATTATGGCCCTCTCTCTATACTCTTCACTGTCATACCGCAGCAACAGGCTCACCATCCTAACTCTCTCACTCTTCTCTTTTGCTACCTCAAGCAATTCCTTCACATCCTCACTCATAGCCATTTTGTCTCCTTTCAAATCATTTGTACCTGCTACCACTATCAATTCTTTCACCCGCTGCTTTTGCATTCTAATTGACTTGCTTACATCCTTAACGTTTGCACCAGGTTGGTACGATTTTGTTAAACTCTCAACTAACATGCCTCTTACTAAGGAATCTCCATATAACAGTTGCTCTTTCATTTTGTTTACACACTATCATACTCTTATTTTTTCTATCATACTTTTGCCGTTTATCAGTTGCTACGCTCGGTACACATTTTTGCCAACACTTCAGCTGCCGATTTGCCCTGTGTATCGCTCCGCGTAATCGAGCGATCTCACTCATTGCATCAGTCTCATCATTTTTATTCTCCGATAATTCATTCATTCCTTCTGTATGTTTACCTTCATTCTCACTTTCAACGCCACTCTCACAGCTATCTGGTACCAACTCGCAAATATCACTATTTTCTAAATTCTCACTTTCGACAACGATATCACTCTTATGACCTGAAACACTCTTTAAATCCTCACATTCTTTACACTTTCTGCACGCATTCACTCCACTATCAAAAGCCTTTGTGAAATCCAAGTAAATTACTGTGTATCCTTTTCCTCTGTCCAAGGAAGCAGTCACTTTATTGTAATAAGTAAGTAGCTAAAACATGACCTCCCTTTAGCAAATCCATGCTGTCCATCAAAGATAATACCATTGTTATCAACCCAACTCTGGATCCTAGTTCTCACAAGCTTCTCCAACAACTTATCCACAACACTTGACACACAGATAGGCCTATAGTTTGATGCTTGAGTTCGATCACCTCCTTTATGAAGTGGCACAATCTTGCCCTCCTTCCACTCCTTAGGAACTTGACCGAGTGCAAGACTCGTATTAAAAAAATATGTCAAGGCAGGTGACAACTCCCTGGCACATTCTTTCAGAATACATGGTGATATACAGGGTGTTCGGGATAAATTTGACATATTTATAATTAATTATATTTTTCCGTAAGTTACATGTATTAACACACACTTCTCTTCATTTAAAAGTTTGGACCCTTCTTCATTCATATACAAGATGTCAGAAAGGATGGATAGCTGGAACCCACCTGAATCATGGAAGAGAATAACTTGTATCATGATGATTCGTGCCCGCCATCAAAATAAGGATATTACGACTGCTGCCCAATGCTCCCTGAATACAGTAAAAACAATCAGGCATGAACTAGAGACTTGCAATGGTGACTACGAGGATGTAGCAAGAAGAAAGATCCCTAGCAGACGATCTGATTGCGTTCGTACAGCAGAATTCCTCGCAAATCTGCAGGAACAGGTGTTGAAGAACCCTGGCATTGGAATTCGGGCTTTGTTCGTGGAGTTGCTAACTGTAGTCAAGCCCTGGATAACAAGGGTAGCCAATGGTAGGCCGTATGTATGGCAGCAGGATTCGGCCCCTTGCCACACCTCTGGGAAAAGTCAAAAATGGTTGTCTGAAAATTTCTACGACTTCACCAGTCCAAATGTTTGGCCTCCAAACTCCCCAGACCTTAACCCCATGGATTATTTTGTATGGGGCGCAGTTGAAAAAGACACCAATCGCACTTCCAGTAATACAAAAGCCCAGTTAATGGATAAAATTAAAACAGTTTTTGCGGCCCTTCCCAGGGAGACTGTAGCATCAGCTTGTTCGAGGTTCCGAAGCAGAATTGAAGCTGTGATCGATGCTAATGGTGGTTATTTTGAGTAAATCTTGTTGATAGTATTGTAATTAACTCTGCCTGTAATGTTTTTTTGTCAATTCATTAAATTTAATAGATACAAAGAAGATTTTCTTTTTCCTTACGAAACTGTCAAATTTATCCCGAACACCCTGTATTATCAAGTCCCCCAGCCTTATTAACATCTAGTTTACTCAACTCCCCATACACCTCTTGCTCACTTACAGTCAGTCTCTCTTTCCCATCATGAACTGCTCTCAATCCCTCCATGAAGTCACATTCACAAGATTGAAAGATCTTTATGAACTGCTCATTAAGTATCTCCACATTCTGCAACAGCTGTCTTTATACCATTTTCTCCAATCAATGTCATCCTTCCATAATTATTCTTTCTTTTGATGGCTACATATCGAAAGAACTCCTTAGGATTCTTTTTGTCTTCATTAGCCAACTGCTGTTCATACTTCTCTTTAGCTACCCTCACCAACCAAGTCACCCTCTTTGCTTGGTCTTTGTAGACCTCATGGAATTCGTTATTTCCACTTTTCGTATGCTGCCTCCACAATGCCCCTTTTCTCTGTATCGCATGCTTAATCTCTTTGTTCATCCATCTCACACCCACCTTATTTAACCTTCTCACCCTTGGAATACATTTAGACATTGCATCTACTAAACAGTGTTTGAAAATCCCCCAAGCTACATTGATCTCCTTTCCAGCTAACTCCTCATTCCATGCTACTCCTGCAAGCTGTCTCCTGAGCTCTTCATAATCACCCTCCTTGTAGTTCCACATATACCCTTTTCTCACAGAGGTCCTGGCACTGCTAGCAACCACCTAGGTAATATTAGAAGCCAGTGATATTCTCAACTTGAAAGTTAAACAAGGAAGTAGCAGAATACATCAAAGAGTTAGAAATATTCTGAAAACAAAACTAAATGGAGTAAACATAATTAGAGCAATGAACTCTTGGGTTACATCAGTGATCTGATACACAGTTTGCATAATAGATTGGACAAAAGAAGACCTGGAGAAATTGGACCACAAAACTAGAAAATTAATGACTATGCTTCATGTATTACATCCATGAAATGATGTTGATTGGTTGTACCTACCAAGGAGAATTGGTGGATGGGGTCTGCTGTAATTGAGACAGACTGTGGAAGAAGAAGAAATTAGTTTAGACAGTTACATCAACAATAGCTGTGAGCAAATGCATCAAGCAATTACACAAGATGGCCTTCTAAAAGCAACAGGAAACAAATCTGAATACAAAAAGGAACAGCAAAATAATCAACATATGTGCTGGAAACCCTTGCATGGCCAGTTTCTTTGAGATACTGAGGAAAAAAAATTGATGTGAACAAGATGTGCCAATCAATGGCTACAATATGAATATATTAAAAAAGAAACAGAAGGATTTATTCTAATAGCTTAAGAACAGGCATTACAAACTAATGCAATCAAAGAAAAAATTTTGAACATCAATAATATCAGCAAATGCAGATTATGCAATCAGAAAGATGAGACTGTAGAACATAGAAATTTCTATTTTTCACCCCCTCCCAAAGTATTCTCTGCCCACTTTTAATGATAAAAAACCCAGGTTTTTCAAAAAATTCACATACCTCTTGCCTTGCCAATAATTCTCCCACAGTTCTCTACCCCCACATTTTCCAACCTTCCTTCTTTTCAATCATACTTCCTTCCTTTAACAGCAGATGAATGTATATCACCATACACCGGGATGCCACTGAATAAGAAGACGGCCAGCAGCTTCCTACAAAAGTATGTCCAAATAGGCTCAATAGCCATAAAAATAATATGGCTTTCCTACTATTGATAACTTGTGGTAGCATAAAATAGAGACAGTATTGAAAAACAAAACAGCAAAAATTCTCTGGGATTTTAGAATAAAAACTGATCGGCATTTGGAACACAATACACCTGCGTCACAAGTATCGAATATCGACAGGTTTGGATTATTGATAACGCTGTACCCAGTGATAACAACATTAAAAACAAAGAACTGGAAAAAATGACTAAATATCAAGATCTGGCAATTGAAGTTGGCGCTGTTGCTTAAACATACCAAAGTCATTCCAATAGTTATCATGCAATTTCAATAAAACTATCTAACTATTTACAAGAATTAAACATCAACGAAGTGACCCCATATGATCTACAAAAAACGGCATTACTCAGAACAGTCCATATTTTACGATGCTACCTGACAGACTATTCTTAGATTCTTGGGAAGAATCTGAATTGCTCTGTATCACCAGTCAAATTTTTGTTTGAAAGATATCTTGTTTTGACTGTGTATCAGTTATGTGAATAAAATAATAATCTTAACAACCATCGTAGGTTAAGATTTTGGTGTTTGACATCTATTCTACCACTACTCTTATGCAATGGCACTTATCTTATTTCCTCTTCTTATAGCTTACTAGGAGCTAGACTTGCATTAAACATCCCTGTCAGTGATACTGTCTGTTTCCTAGCATTCTCTGTAAAGTAAAGTTATCATTAAACAACTCCACTATGTTGTCTGCATTTGGCACTGAACTCCTATCTGTATATAAGAAGATCATTTATCCACAATCCTTTCTCCTTTTAGCAATCATGCATGATGAAAGAATTCTTTAAAATTTTCCTCAAATCACAGAGCTTAGTCTTCTTTACAACACTTCTTTTCTAGCTTGAGCCATATTCCTCTTGAAACCACTGTTCACATATTTCTTTATACTTTTTTTTCCCATAATTTCAATTTTCATCTGTAGGTATACTGTTTGATTTCATTATTCATCCACTTTACAGTAAGTCATATTGACTTTCTCACTTGGGATATGAATCTTCTGTTGCTCCTTATAAATATTACTTGAACTAGGTCCCATGCATTGCTGATCTTTCTCTCCTTTGTCTTTCCTCCCTCCTCCCCAAAAAAAATCTTTCATCTATGGAACAACTGTCCCAGGCTAATTTCTAAGACTATATTTTCCTTGATCTGCATGTCTATTTATTCACCAAACCAAGAGTACTTAGTCTCTCTTTGCCAACCTTGGATAACATGCTGTTTGAAATTTTCTTTCCAGACTTCTTTATGTGGAGCACTTGTTCATGGGGTAAGGGATCCCCCTAATGATAGTATTGACTTTCTAATTTTTCATCTATTATTTTTCTTCTCTATTCTTCAATCTACTTCTGGTAATTTTTCATTCTCCTATCTTCTAGACTGTGATTACTGAGATCCGACATCCTGCCACCATGTTTGCCTTCTGCTGCAACGTGCCAAATCTGACTTAGTTTGATATCATATCTAGAAAGGGGGATGCAGATATTGTGTGCACTGTTATGGCCTCTGCTTCATCAAAGTGGATGGCCCTAACTGACTTGGCCATGATCAGTCAGCAATGGGCTTGCCTGCAAGGGTTAATGGCATTGCAGTATCTCTTTCTCTATGGTCCACAGATAGGGTTCTTGTTGTTATATAGCTTCTGAAATTGTCCTGGCATTCCATTCTAAGCAGTGATATTGTTTGGCAAATATTGAGCACCCATGTATGGCTCTGACACTGATTCTCATCTTTTTAAGTGAGTAATTCATCCTCAAGTTTATCAGTACTCTCAACACTCCCCTTCCCCAACTCAGTGCAGAAGCCATTATCTGAAATAAAGATAGAAAAAAAAAAAAAAGAAAATCAGGGGTACTTAAAAACATACATAATTCTGTTCATACATTCAACAGGTGAACATCCCATTGGGAAAATATCACCCTTTTTTATCTAGAATGGTTTGAAAGGAATTCCATTAGACAACATTTCAGTTGAAACTTCTTGATAGAAACATTCAGAGCAAATTCTTTGTGCAGCATCAATTATGTGAATACAATTTATGGTTACCATCCCACAAAACTTTAAAATTTTAGAAAAAGAGTGATATTGGAGTGGTACCTCCATGATGTTCCTTGATGTTCAGTTAATGACAGTCATAAGAATTCTTATATGTAGAGAGTCCTGGTACCAACCAGGAATATCATCCTTACACTTAACAGCGAAAAACCTGCAATATCAATGCAGGGTATCTCAACTGCCTGTCAAACTCTACATCATGAAACTTTTGCTTTCCTTTAAGTTCTCGAAATATGATCATGCTCAAGCTGCTTATGATAGCTCTGCCATTCTGTGCCAAATGCATTATTAAAGAACATGAAAATAAAGATTGAAATGAAAAACATCTCACTTCATGAATTGCAAGGAAGAAGACCCAGCCTACTTCTGAGCATGCTAGTAGTAGAAGAATGAAAAAAAAAAAATAAAAATAAGATTCAAAAGATCAAGATGGAGAACATACAATACTTCCATGTATATTAGAAGCCAAAAAGAAGTCCTTGTCTTAAAGAGGAAGACAGTCTTGGTAACCCACAATTTTGCCCAAAATGCAAAAATCCAACACTGATAAAAACAAGACCCCACAACACCGGTAACACATGGATCCACTAAAAATAAATATGAAAGCATCGCTACAATAGAATTGTCATGGATTCAGTGAAAACATCAATGACATTATGGCCGTCGTATAGAAATATATGCCTCTCTGTTTTTTGCCTGCAAGAGACATACTAGTTATTCAAAAAATCTGCATTTTGGAATGATACTATCATCCATAAGGACAGAATAGGGCAGGGTCCTGCCTATGGAGGAGTCACTTTCTTTGTGGGCAACCATTCCATTCTAACAAGTCCCATTCAACACTAACATAGTGGCATTTGCCATCTGCCACTCAGCAGAACCTCTTATTAAAATATGTTGCATCTACTTACCATCTGGTGCAGATATATCCCAGGATGAACTTGATAACCTCATGTTGCAGTTTCTACCCCTATACTTGTAATGGGGATTTTACTGACAACACTCTGTGAGATGGTGTTGTGTACAGAGAGTTGGGGAAAGGGGAGTTGTAGAGCATGTGAATAACAACAATAATCTCCACCTCTTAAATACTGGAAGTAATACCTTCATTCATATGCCTACATGAACATTCATTACTGCTGAATAAGCAGTCTCTTCACTTTCTCTCTTCCTACTTTTAAAAACTAAACAGTAGAAATAAATTATTGCAAAATAATTTATTTCTGTTAAAGTGGCTTCTTTCCCAATGTATAAGATTTTGAGGTTCTTCCATAAAGAAACCAAGAGTATATAAAATTCATTGTTCTTCAGAATTACCCTTCCAACAACCCTTTGAAAAGGCCGTAAGTAGTTTGCAAAAACACAGAAATGCCATATGGTGATCAAAAATTTTATGTTAATACAAAAATTTAAAAAGGCCTCAGAAATACGTTAAAGATACCAAGAAATTATATATTTGGTTTTAATCCTTTTCCCAAGGAAGCAAAACAATGTTTTGCGTGTGAAATATATTCACGTCTGAGCTCCTTGAATGTAGAAGCTAATGACTTCATATCAATTGTCTTAGTATGTATCCCATAATGCAAAGCACCCCCACCCCTCCTTTGGAAGTGTATAATGCTATGCATAATAGGAAGGGCCACTACACAATGCATAATGGGAAGGGAAAGAGGGTGTTCTTTGCATTATGGGAATGCATACTACGGCAGTGATATGACGTCATTAGCCTCTATATACAAGTAGCTCAGACGTGAATATATTTCATGCACAAAATTTTGTTTTGCTTACTTGGGAAAAGGATTAAAACCAAATATATAATTTCTTGGTATCTTTAATGTGTAATAAACCCAAGGTAAAAAACCTTCTACATAGGCCTCAGAAATGTTCTGTACCCCTACATAATGACAGAAACCAAGGTTTAATCCTACACCAAATTTAGTCTGCATTCATCAAAAATCTAACAAATGCAGAACTGCGATATGATATGCTTTATCCCACAGAACATAATAGCAACAATTGAGCATTGTTCAAATGCTTGCATCTTTTTTTTTCTTTCTTTTTTTTATGCACCTTGTACCACTGCTGATATATATAAGTCTGACAACTTACAAAACTTATCATGTCATATTGTTTATTTTAATAAATCTATTTATGTTTAGAAACATGTGGTCTCCATACTAAAATTTAAATGAAGATTTGCTAAACCATAAAAATATTTGTAGTGAAACATGGAGCTTTTTTCAAACCACTTAAGGCCTCCAATAAGTGGTCTCGCACCAGTCAATGAAATTCATATTCATATAAGGAAAACCACAAACATTCATTCATATACAGCAGGATTTGAACCTGCAACCTGTTGCTTGATTGCAGGTGCATTAACCAATTCACTAACCAGACCAACGATGGAAATTTGTATGCATTGTAGTCACTTAAGCTAGGATCCTGCAGGTTATAGTGGACAGAATTAAAATTTATGAGCTACATTGCTGAGATGGTCTAGACATCACATTGGATAACTATAACACTGAAGAGAGCAATAACTTGTAAGAAAAAGGAAATTATTCTTCTGCTGTACAAGGCTTTGAAAAGGCCACATCTATAGTCATCTGTATATAGTCATCTATAGGTGACTATATACAGATATAGTCACCTGATCCAAGGCAGTGGGAGACATTTGTAAAGCTCTAATGGTTAACCAAGATGATAACTGGCCTATAGAACTGTAAATAGGAGAACAGACTGAGGGAATTTTGTCTTAAAGTTTGACAAACAATATAGACACAGTGAGATTTTGCATTTTATGGATGGTTGAGATAGAACTCTGGAAGCTTGCTGGGTTGGTGTTAGGAAGCATATTAAGTTCAGATTCTTCTATTGGCATGTAGTGAGTGTGCAGAATGGGCTACTGTTATATGTGGTGGATCTTTAGTTAATGTATTCAAAGAGGGATATAATAGGTATTTAGGCAATGACCCTTGGTCTCTCTAGATATGCCATGATGATGATGATGGTGATAACTAATATTTTATTATTCCATGTTTCTGACTCATAACTTTATCTCTTTGCATTTTGAATCTTTATTTTCTGGATTCATAATTTCATACTTCATTTTTGGCCTAAGTATAAGCTCAGTACCAGAAAACCCTTTCAGAAATTAAATCAGGTGAGTGCAAAATGAATAGCACACAGGTGTTGCTCTTTTTCCAGTTATGCTGAGTTAAATTGTTTAGTAATAATAAATCAGATAATTGTAATTACCATGGGCTTCATATCCTCAGGTATTCCATGCTCCATTTGACCTGAACTACAGCACTTACAGGAAATTCCTTGCTGTAGCAGAGCTGTCTTGCACCCTCTCAGAAGCCTTGTGGTTATACAATGTTTTGCTAGTTGTGTATGAGAAATGTGACTTATGCCATTGAGATATTACCCACCTTTCTGACTAGTCTAGTCTTATCACTGATGAAATCTTAGTGAAATTTGAACTTGTCTGGTAAGTGACTTCCAAGTGTAATGTAAGACAGAAATTGAGAACCAAGAGCTCCAATCACAGTAAAATATGGCTCTCATTTTTCTCATGAATCTTTCTTTATTACTAACAGTGTGTTTTGTCATATTCAACTTGTAAAACAACAAAGAAGGGTATTATGAAACATTGTGCAACACATCAAACATTGTTATTATGTGTAACAATTTGCTATACAAAATGTATAAATTTCATCTGAACTGGACTTGCTACTCTTTTGCATATGGTACCAGCTGAGCACAAGGCCACATTTTATTACAGTATTTGTTAGTGAAGTTGTGTATGAGGCTGATATTTATCAGAAGATTTTATTTCTGTTGTTGATAAGTGTCATATGAGCATTTGTCAGATTATATATAATTAGTGCACAAAAGGAAAAATCAGTGACAAAAAAACTAAAAAATGGCATTGATGAATTACAGTATTTGTTAGTGCAGTTGTGTATGAGACTGATATTTGTCAGAAGATTTTATTTCTGTTGTTGATTGAGTGTCATATGAGCATTTATCAGATTATATATAATGAGTGCACAAAAGGAAAAATCAATGACAAGAAAAACTAAAAAAATGGCATTGATGAATTACAAGTTTTTATATTGTTTTTTTTTAGTAGGATTTCATTCCGTGTACACTCAAATATACTTATTTTTAAAACTTTAAATTATGTTATACTTTTATTATTTCTTAATAAAATAATTATTGCCTCCATAGCTCAGGTTGAAAGAAAGACACAACATGCACCATCAGTCAAAAATGATCTCAGTTTGAATCTTGCCTGTGATTTCATGAACCTTTATAATAGTTTTTTTTTCATTAGCAAGTGAGTTACTCAATCTTATATGGATGCATTATGGGTGTTTTACTTATAAAAACCCTCCAAAAGCACTTTTGATTGATAGAGTGACTGCCTGTAATAAGTCAGTGGAACTTCAAGGAGAAGCTGTGTCGGGTAATATCAATATCAGTTGCATTTAATTTGTTCAAATGCTGTAGTTTAATTATGGCATTTAAACCAATTTAGTTCCAAAGTCCTGACATTGTGTACTTTGTACATTGTGTACAAATTATTACACAATGTACAGTGTACGTTGTGTAATAAATGTTTGATAAACCTTTATTACTCAACTTGTAATAAAGTGAATTACTATCATCAGATAGGCAGCTAGTCATGAAGATACTTCACATACACTTTTGTTTGCTTATAGTTGGTGAGATATGGAGGAATATATCTTATCAAGTATTTATCAAACTTAGTGGATAAACTTGCTTAAAATATTTTTGATTCAGTTATTTTTTCTGCAATACTTATTAACTGCCTTTGGTGTCCTAGTAAGTTTGCATATGTCTGTAAAAGCATTAGTGATAAATGAATTATTCTTGTAATTTATTTAGCTAATGAAATAGTGGGAAAAATAAATTTCTTTACTATTGTATACAGCATTTTATTTTTCCAAACAGCAACAAGAAAATCTAAAATTATATTCCTTGCCACACATTGAAAAATACTGGCTTGGTTGGCAGAGTTGCTAGTGTAATGCTCTCCAACCAACGCCACAGGTTCAAATCCCACCATGCACGTGGATGTTTGTGATTGCCTTTAGGTGGGAAATGAATATGAATTTCATTTCCCAGTGTGAGATCGCAGCCCACTTATTGGGGCTTGAAAAAGTTCCATGTTTGGTCTCTCGAGCAGGATTTTTAGACTATATAAAAATAAATTTTAAAAAAAATACAATATATATAATTGATGAAAGTAGAAAAAAATCTTTAGCCCACTCACGGTACATAAATGTACCGTGAGTGGACTAAGGATAAAAAAAAAAGTTTTTTTTTCTTCACATATAACTTTTTATGTGAGATTCACATAAAAAGTTAAATTTATTGCTTTTTTTTATGTTGTTCCCAGCCATGAAAGGTTATATACAAACCTTTCATGGGTGGGAGCAACATAAAAAATTAAAAAATTCGCTTTTTATATGAATCCCACTCGCAGTTGATTGCAAATCTATCCCATTGCCATTGTACTGTTGTAGGGAAAAGAGGAGGGTTAGATGATCTGGAAACTCTGTTTAGGAGAGCAGTGACAAAAAATGGTACTTTTCTAAGTCACCACTTAGGCCTTCCATCAATTTGCTGATCTCACTGCGTGATGAAAATCATATGCCATTAATACCACAGTGGGATCAAACCTGCAGCCTGTTACAAGCTCTATACACACTCAGCCACCAGAGTGGCCTGGTTTTCTTTTGTTTGTAAAATCTATTTGTGTCATGTCTGATTTTTGTTCAGGATATCGCAGAAATATTAACTTCACTGGTTCATTCAAGATCTCTTTGGTTCAGCTAAATTTCACTCTTGTGTTCTGTGTTTGTTATTTTGGGATTTCTCAGTATACTGTAGCTCAAAAATTTGTGACCTGATTAATCAGTCTGCAAAAATGTTTGATAAAATCATGATAATCATCTTCAGACCTCCTTGGAATTATACCCATCATCACTCTCCATGCAAAAAGCCTGCTATTCCCTGCTATGGTCACACATCTTCTGGGAATGGCCTCTTGTTCTCCTACCAGCTTTCACAATTCTATTAAAAATCTCTTGCACGTTAATTTGAAAATAACTCCTTACGCTTTTGCCTTAATTATATCATCTTCCTATATATACCAGGCTCTGCAAATAGCCTACCTACCCTCAGTCTCTCTGTCTTCTTACCCAATATGTGGTTATGATATTTAGAACTGCCCAACCCAAGATAAGTTTTATTTTTGGTAATATTTGCAAAAACTGTATGCATTTCATTGAAAATTCTTTTATTCATGATAGTTGAGATTGAATGTGTAGTAGTGTCAAGGTTGTTAGTAGGCTTCATTGTGATTTTTGAACAACTAGACTCAGCATGCAAAAATTGAATGTGGTGAGTGTAGATTTTTTGAAGATGGTTCATTGTTAGGAGTATGGTATATATATATACTTGGAAGAATGTGGAGAATGTGTTTGTCAAGAGATTGAAGAAAATAAGTGACAGGATACAGGTATGCAGAAAGTGTGATATTTTGATAGACTGTTAGGTGTTAATGAGGGTCAAGAATGAGGAGTGACAGCTAGTCCAAAGGCTGAAGGCAGTGTGGAGAATAAGACTGATGAGCCAGAAGGGTGAGTCAGAGAATATGAGTATACAGTGAATATAATTCTGAATATGGAAGAGGTTGAAAGAGCAAAATTGAGAATGATTATGGGACCAGAGGAGAGCATGACTGAAGGAGCAAAAGCAGGAATGGTTATAGTACAGAAGAGAGCATGACTGATGGAATAGAACTAAGAGTTTATTAGTGATACGAAAGTGATTATTGTTTAGACAAATGTCTAATCTAATTTAGACATTTAGTGGATATAAATGAAAGAGTGCAAAAGAATGAAATAATAGTGGAGAAAACAGAGGTGGTGACTCCAGTTCAGCTGTATAGAAATTCCATTATTAAATGTGTGGTGATGAGAGAGAGAGAGAGAGGGGGGGGGTGCATAAAGTGTTCCAGAAGGTAGGAAAAACATAGTGATTGATGCTTTGGAAAGGAGAAATCAACATGCAAGAAAATTAGTAGTGATGGTGAAAACAATTGATTTAGTTGGGCATAGGAAGAATTTGAGGATGGATATCTGGAGATTATTGAGGAGAGTGTGTTGCCCAGGTATGATGATGAAATCAGACAGTCACCAAAAATTATGAAATGGTAGATCACTGGTAGAACTAAACCCAAGATAAGTTTTATTTTTGGTAATATTTGCAAAAAATTGTATGGATTTCAGTGAAAATTCATTTATTCATGGTAGTCGAGACTGAATGTGTAATAGTAGTCAAAGTTGCTAATAGGTTTTATCGTGAATTTATGTTGACAGTTCTTGGAGTGCAAAAATTGAATGTGGCTGCACACTTTCTCTTCATACAACTATGCTAGTAGAAAGTGTGAAGTTTGTTGATGTGTAGTAGAATACATTCGTAGGACAAATGTAATTGTATAAAAGAGATGGACTGCATTTAAACAAATTTAGTGGTGAATCAGCTGAAGAGACTGTTGCAAGAAGGAAATGTAATGAATGATGTGAACAAGTTATCAGAGGAAGTCAGTGGTGATCTAAACTAGCAGGAGAATGGAACAGGTGAAACTAAGTTTTGTGAATGGGAAGGAGAATATTGTAACAGATCAGAATATGAGAACAAAAATGCATGTTGCACAGGGAAATATGTGAAGTGAGGGGGGGGGGGTTCGGGGGTTAGAGACATTGTGAGGAGAGTGAATTCTGGAAAAAATAGTAATGATGCATGTGTGCGAACATTATTGAGTTTATTTGCATGAAAATAATTGGAGTAAGTGAAACATGGTAGGATGGGAACATTATCTTGACTGGAATAGAAATGAAAGGATATGTTTTTCTGTGAGGTTAGGAAGGACAAGAAGGGAGAGGAATGTTGCTGATGAAAGCAGGGGAAGTGAAAATTAGGTGGTATATCTGCAGAGGGTTGAAATATGAAGGGGAAAATAGTAGCAGTGGTTTTAAAACAGTACAGTATGAGGTAGAGGTTGATGAGATGAATTATGTTGCTACAGTCCAGAAAAGGTGGAGACAAAGAAATGTGTATGCAAATTGGCTTATTGAGACAGTTGATTGATATAAGCAAACGTAAAAAGGCTAAATAAGGTAGTAGTAGTAAAATTATTGAATGGGGATATTAAGCATGATTATGATGATATTGATTAGAATGAAGAGAGCATCAGGGAATAAAAGGAATGAAGCTTTTGAGTTCTTGAAAGACAGCTGTCTCAGGCAGTAGATAATGGAGGGCACTTGAGGGTTGAGAGTCTTAGATCTATTCATATCATCAAAGGATGTGATTTGAGAACAGAGGATCTATAATCTTCCTCCAGTTGGCAAGAATAAGATCGAGGTGGTTACCTGGATTATTGCCAGCCATGTGAGAACTTTGAGGAAAGGGTACATGTGGAATGACAAGAGCCAGTGATTATGAAAGGAGACAAATGGGAGTATTGTGTGGAAAAGCGAGGCACTATTCAAGAGATCCTTAATGGCAGTAATCTCTGAGTTATTGCAAACGTAAAAAGGCTAAATAAGGTAGTAGTAGTAAAATTATTGAATGGGGAGATTAAGCATTCAGTCTGGAAAAGAAGTCTTTATGGAGGCAGGAAAGATTGAAGGGTGGTAAGGATGCCAAAATTGCAGTATGAACAGAAGTTAGCCAATCAAGTCAAGAAAAATTTTAGAGAGTACTTTCAATATGTGACAAGTAGAAGTAAGAATGATTATGCATGAAAATGGTAGATTAGCAGCTGCTGCAGAGGTTATAGTTGAGTATTCAGTAAGCAGATTATTAGGTTTTTTTTATCCTCATGAGGATCTTGAATATAGAGGAAGGGACTGACAGTAGGTGAGCAGATATGAGGAATTAAGTAAATGTGATGTTAATAAATAGTAGGACTTGGCATACCATCGCATGTCTCAAAGGATGCTCCAGGAAGTTAACAGCACTCTTGGCATACATGTTTAATTTAAGTCTTGCAGCAAGATAATCTTAAAGAAAGAGGGTGAAATTGTTCTACTTTATGTGGGAGATGAGACTAAATCAACAAATTATAGACCAATGTTTGTGTCTCTGGTTGATTTTAAAGTGTTGGAGAGGGTGGTGAAGGCTAGTTTCTGGAATTGAGTTTATAATAGCAGTATTCTTTATAACAATCAGAATGGATTTGTTAAGGGGAGATCATGTTTTAGCAATATGCTTATATAGCACAAGGTGGTAAATTCACTGAAAAGAGATGCATATACAGTGGTATACTTGGATTTTTCAAAGGCCTCTGATAGATTTTCCATTTGACAAGCTGATAAATAAATTAGAATGAATGTGATTGCATAAGAGATATGTTTCAGCAGGTTGTGTATGGGGAGCGATATCCCAAAAGAGGAATTTCAGCAGTGGTGTGAGTCGCAGGGATCTCTTTTCATTATTGTTTTACTAGTATGTTAATAATTTTGGCATAGTTTGATTATTATTTTTGCATGGGATTGTGGACCTCCCATAATGAATCTTTTGACTTCATGTTAATAAAAATATTCCCGCATTATCTTAGTCACTTTTCTATGGATGGTTTACAGTATACCTTCATCCTCTTGTAAACTGGTGATTTAATCTGTGCACAGATTAAATCACCAGTTTACAAGAGAATGGAACTATAACTTCTTTACTTCTACATGCTAGTAGGACATGTAGAAGTAAAGAGTGAAGTAAATCCTTCTTCGTATTGCCATAATTTGTTTTTGTCTTCAGAATTCTAGCAGTGTGGTCCCTAAATTTCACATCCTCATGCACTTTCACCAAAGTGTCTTACTCCTCCACTTTCTTCAATATACCTCCACCAGTTTTATACTCTGTATTCCTTTCGTACTTTTCAAATTTCAAAACCTAACACTTTACAACATTCAATTGGCAGACCTATTCAACAGAAGTTTTTTTTTTTTTTTTTTGACTATATCTCACTTGAGACAGTGCCTTTGTTTTTAATATTGAAATTCGAGAAAAAGCAAACCATTACAAATATTTCAATTACCAGATTCAAATAGCAAATTGAACAGTATTGTTTAGGGAGTTGGACATCTGTTACTTTGTAAAGTGTGTATGTCTGATTTATTTATTAGAAAAAGTAAAAGTGTTTGTGGAAAGTTAAATTATAAAAGGATGTGCTTGAATGTGATTTGCAAGCTCAAAAAAGTCTGAATTGTAAAAGGTATGAATTGTGTAAAAGGAAGTTACATAGTCGTGAATGATAATCACTAAGTTCATAAAAATTCAAGTGTCAGAGAGCATGTAAAAGGTAGAAATTCACTTTAAGGAATGACTGAAAATGAACAAAATGAGACTGAGAGGGGGAGGGGTGCCATGAAAAGCAGTATTAGATGATATCATGAGGTAGCAGAGATAAAAGTGTGATTGAGCAAGTATTTGAGGGAGGAATTGGAAGGCCGGGATATCACCAGTGCGTGGGAAATTGTGAAAGAATATTTGTTATCAGCAATGGTAAATTGTATACCACGAGTGAAGAAGAGGACGCAATTTGGAGTAAAGTGGATGACAAACAATATTAAACAGGAATTGCATGCAAAAAAGAGGCTATGGAAGAGATATAAGGAGATAGGTGAAGAGATGCATGAGGAATATAAGACACAGGCCAGAAGAGTGACTAGTGTGGTAAGGAAAGCGGAACTGGAATATGAGAAGAGATTGGCCCTAAGATCCAAAGAAAATCCTAGGGAATTTTTTAGCTATGTGGCCAGTAGGAGGAGAAATGACTGTGGAAGAATGATATTGTGGGATAAAAATGAGAATAGAGTGACTGATGCAGAGGACATAGTGGAATTGTTCAATGAACACTTTATTGGAGTATTTCATCCTAGAGGAGTCAGTTTTAATGCTAGAGGGATAGGACTGGTTCGAGGTCTGGAGGTACAGGAGGAGAGTGTGTTTCAGATACTGAGTACTCTGGATGTCAGTAAAGCTGTGGGACTGGATGGTATTTCGCCACGAGTTTTGAGAGAATGTGCTAAGGAATTGACAGTACCTTTAACGTGGCTTTTCAATGAAAGTCTGGCTTTGGCAAAGGTGCCCAGGGAAGGTAAGATAGTGCCATTGCATAAGGGTGGTAACAGACTAGAAGTGTCTAATTATAGGCCAGTCTGTGTGTCATCAGTAGTTGTTAAGATCTTGGAGAAAGTAGTGAGGGACCGTGTACAGCATTGGGCAGATGAGGGTAATGTTATCTGTGAGAATCAACATGGATTTGTGAAAGGACGCTCTTGTTTTAGCAATATGCTAGCCTTTTATAATAAAGTTACAAGAACATTAGATGAGGGAAAGGCATATACTGCAATTTTCTTAGACTTGGCGAAGGCATTTGACAGGGTGCCACATGATAAGCTGATATTTAAGTTGCAGCACATGGGTCTGGATGTCAGATTGGTCAACTGGATTCAGGATTGGCTGTCTGATAGGTATCAGAGAGTTGTGTATGGTGGAGCAGTTTCCAGGAGGCAGAGGGTTACAAGTGGGGTCCCACAGGGCTCAGTACTAGGACCTATATTGTTTAACCTTTATATCAATGACATAGCCAGTGGATTGCAGGGGGATATTCAGTTGTTTGCAGATGATGCGAAGCTGGGAAGGATTATTAGTAATAGTGCAGATGTGGTAGCCCTGCAAGAGGATTTAAATAAGCTAGATATATGGGCAAATGAATGGGGGTGTCAGTTTAATGCATCAAAATGTAAGGTCTTGAGGTTTGGGAAACATCGATGGGATGCTGCATACTCTATGGGAGGAGTTATACTGGAGGAAGTAGGGGAGACAAGAGATCTGGGGTTGATGATTGATAGAAACCTGAAGTTTAGGGGACATATTGCAAAGGTGGTGAAGGTAACACAGAGGATTGCTGCTATTATGAGAAGGACACTGACTTGCAGAGATAAGAGGGTTATCATTCCGTTGTATAAGTCTCTGATCAGACCACACTTGGACTATTGTTCTCAGATTTGGTCCCCAGGATTTGAAGGGGATAAATTAACTGTGGAAAGGATACAAAGACGGATGACAAAGATGGTTTCAGGACTGTACAAGGATAGTTATGAGAATCGGCTGAGAGAATGTGGACTGCAGAGTTTGGTGGATAGAAGAAGGAGAGGTGATATGATTGAGACTTTTAAACTGTTGAGAGGTGGTTACAGGGTTGACACTGGGGAGTTCTTTCGCTTGGTTGATCAGCGGGAAGGAGTGATGACAAGAGGCCATCCCTGGAAGTTACGAAAGGAAACTGTGAGCAAGAGGGTAAGGAGTGGTTTCTTTGTGTGGAGGGTGGTTGAGCCGTGGAATGCATTGCCTGATGGAGTGGTGGGAGCGAGAACGGTCAGTGAGTTTAAAGAGTGATATGATAGACTTTGTGTTTCTCAGGGGGGGGACCTCCCCTCAGTGAGTCTTGACAGACTTTGTCTTAGGAAGGACCTCCCTCGAAGAGTCTTTTGACTCCTTGGAGGCCTGAATAATAATAATAATAATAATAATAATTTGCCTAGTGGTGCAGCATAGATGAGAAGGAAAAGAGAAGTGAGTTAAGAAAAAGGAGATAGGTGGTGTGATTTAGTGTTGATGTATGATCAGGTGTATTCACATATGGTGAAACTGAGGAAGACCATAATAGGAAGAAAAAAAAAATAGATGCATGAGTTTTAGGAGGAATGGTGTAAAATTTATAGATGTAGGAACTAACTTTAATAGATGAAAGGAATTATGTATTATTGCCTGCACTTGAATGAATTTTGACATAGGTATCTGGAGAAAGTATTAGTCAGTGAAAGAATAGATATGCAGCATATAATTACAGCCTTTGGAATGGAAATAGATAATCATGTTCAAGTGGCTTTGAACAAATGAGCGTGAATAAAGGAGAATGTTCTAAAAATACTGAATTTAGTATATCAGATATATCACTGATCAGAAGAGTGGTCATGAAAGTGACATGAAAATCTGGTGAGTTGACAGCCAAGAAATTGCATTGATTTGCCTTTCTTTGAGCCATCTAGTAGTGGTCTTGGAAATGTGACAAGAAGCTGGATCTTGCTGAAAAAAGGAAATCACCATCACATAAATTTTCTGTTGCCAGTAACATAAAGTGCTCAAGAATTTCTTGGTACATTTTGGAATTGACTCTTTTCTACACAATACACAGTATGGTGTACAAATTTATTGAATTGCAAATCATTCAACAAATTTTGTACACCTACTTGGACCTTATGCAGTCATGCAAGCCCATACCATGACAGGAGTTGCAAATGTCACTGAACGTTTCATTCATTCATTATCAAATGCTTCTTGCTTAAGATGCCAAACACAATATCCCTTGATGACCATGGGACACATGAAACATACTTTCATTGCTAAAAAGTACCTTTTTCCAGTCCTCTTGACCTCACAACAGTCTTTGCTTACACCATCGCAATACAGCTGCCTTTTGCTTGCAAGTCATAAGCAGCTTCATCTTGGGCACATGTGATTTAAAACCCAATTTGTGAAGTTGTCTCAGCAATGTAGATTTAGACACATCCACTAGTTCTTTCCATCTTCTGTGAAAATATCTTACACTTCAGAAGCAGTTTTTCTTCACGATATTCAATCTCCTCATCTCTCGATGTAGTTATTACCTTTTGGCTACTATTGTAGTAATTATTTTGAAAATTTCAGTTGCTAGAATACTGTCTCAGTACTCTACTCATGCTTGCTTGAGAACATTTAAATTCCGTAACTATAAACTGATGAGTTTGGCCTTCTTTGTGTAGAGACAACATATGAAACTTCTTAGCTTCTAATATGTCACTCATTCGACCCATGTTTAGCAAATGATTAACTGAAATCCACATGCAAATGATTCCTCACACACAAGTCAGTCCCACAACTACTAAAATATATGCTATTTCTATGCTTACTGTAGGCCATCTGTACTGTAGGCCATCACTACCTAAGGAATGTTGCCAGTACTAAACCAATGCCCATTAAAAACCTGAAGCTAGTTTTTAATAAAATACCAATAATAAGATACTAATATGCAGAGTTAAAATGTTCCCCATCCACAAAGTAACATTATTCTGGGTAATTAAACCTAATTGACTATGCCCAATAGCTTTTTATAACAACACACACACACATTTTCTGTTTTCCCACCAGAATTCAGATCAATTAGTAATGCTGTATTATATCTGCGTGGCTTGTGTCCCTTGAATATGTATGTATTCCAGATGATGATCATAATATGAGGGTGGAAACATCAATTAAGTATTTTGTTTTACTTTAAATTATTATTCCAGCATGGTTGTAATTTTCCATAATATTTCCATAATAAATTTATGCTGATTGCTTTGTAACAATGAATGAAAGTATTATTATTATTATTATTATTAAGAAACCTCCAGAGAGGCAGGAACTAATTGAGGGAGGCTATTCGCACCAGCTGTCATACCTGTTCTTGAATTCATTCGTGTTACTTGCACACACAACATCCAACAGCAATCCATTCCAATCCGCACTACTCTATGAGAGAAAATTCTAGCCCGAACCCCTTCTTGACAGCATTCATTCTCAACTTCTCTGGATGCCTTCATGTCCTTTTCCCCCCTCCATAAAATGAAAAATTCCATCTACTGACATTCTGTATAACCCCTTCAGAAATTTGTAAGTCTCAATCATATCACCCCCTCTTTCTCTTGTTTGCTAATGTCTGCAGTCTACAAATTCTCAGTCTGTCTTCATAATCTGTATTCCACAATCCTGATATAATTTTTGACATTCTCCTTTGCGCTCTCTCCACTGCATCAGAATCACCACAGAAACCAGGAGACTAGACCTGTGTGCACTAATTCAAGTGTGGTCTTATCAAGACTTTATAAAGAGACAAAATGACTTCCTTATCTTTACATGTCAGGCTTTCTTTCAGCATTGCCATTATTCTCTGAGTTGTATTTACAATTTTTGCGATATGACCCTTGAACTTCAACTTCCTGTTTACTAAAACTCCAAGATCTTTAGCTTCATCAATTTCTTCAAGCATAATCACACTAATATAATATGATATTGGATATCTAATCACATCAAAGTGCATTACTTTACATTTATTAACATTGAAATGACAGCCATTTTCACGTGCCCACAATTCCAACCTAATCAAATTATTCTGCAAGTACTGCATATCAGCAGAACTCTTGATTACCTTGCATCATCAGAAAATAGCTGTATGTCACATGTGAAATCGTTCCCAATGTCATTAATGAAAAGAATGAATAACAATGGACCAAGGATTGATCCTTGAGGCACACCACTGGTACCTTGAATCTTACAGATTCGCACCCTCCATATATGATTTCTTGATATCTGTCGGTCAGCCATCCTCTTATCCATGCCAATAGTTTATAATCCAATTCCACATTCTCCAATTTATGCAACAGTATTGGATCTTGCAGATTCGCACCCCCATACATGACTTTTTGATATCTGTCAGTCAGCCATCCTCTTATCCATGCCGATAGTTTATAATTTTGCTAAAAAGCCGGCCCGGTTGGCCGAGTGGTTAGCGTATCTGCTCTCCAGCCAAAAGGCTGCGGGGTCGAATCCTGCTGTGTGCATGGATGTTTGTGATTGTCTGTGAAAATAATAGTGGTGATGGTGGCCAGTAGATGGCGTTGGTGTAGATGAAGCGGCTTGTGGATGAGGTTGAGTGGTGGAGACGGAGATTTGTAGAGTAGGTGCCCTCCCTCGATGAGCCTTTGGACTCCCTGGAGGTGTCATGTAATAATAATAATAATCCAATTCCACGTTCTCCAATTTATGCAACAATATTCTATGCTGTATTCTGTCAAAAGCCTTAGCAAAATCCAAAAGTATCATGGTGTATCCATTCCCCTTGCCTAGTTCAATGGTAACATTATTATAGAATGTGACTAAGTTGCTAAAAACATGACCTTCCCTTAGTAAAACCCATGCTGTTCATTGCAAAGTAGAGATTCTCTGTCAGCCCATTTCTGAATGTGAGCCCTAACTAACTTTTCCACAATCTTCACCACCATTTCTGAGATACTGATTGGTCGATAGTTGGACATATTGGTCTTTGTACATCCTTGTGCAATGGGATTATGATACATTCTTTCCACTCCTGTAGAATCTTCCCTGTTCTGGGACTCAAATTATATAGCCTGGTTAAAGGAATAGCCAGTTCAGCTGAGCATTCTTTTTCCATCTGTGCTGGTATCCCATCATTTCTATTGCAAAATTCGTATTCAGTTTGTTCAACAGCTCTAGTACTTCCTCCTCCTTATCCACATGAGTTCCTTCATATGGTGGAGAGGTAGCAGTGAGTTCAATGTTGCATATACCAGCTTGATAGCTTTTTAGCAAAATGGCTGCTCATTAGTTGAATAATCACTTCTGCATACCATCTGCATTGAGTAGAGTTATTCTTTCAGATTCATTCTTTCTTTTACTTGCAGTATAACGATAGAATTCAATGATAGATATTGTGAGCAGAATGTTCATAAGCAGCCAAACATGGCAAACATTACATCTGTTTCAAAAATTCTATATTTTGTTTCTCTTCCAGTAAATAGAAATGTGTTTTGTGTGTGAGAGAGAAGGGGCTAATTTTAAAAGTAATTTATAGAGAAAATAAATTTAAATTCAAATCAATATTTAAAAGTAAATTACAGAGAAATTTTAAAAAGTAAATATTATGAATGTTTTACCATAGTTCATATATAAGATATTATTCATATGCTATTCATTATATTTCATTTTAATAAGACTAATAATTCACTAGTAGCCCCTGCCAAACTCCATGAAAAAAAAAAAAATGAGAACAAATTCCAAATATAAATCCTATTTCTTATCTTTAGAACTACTAATGTTAATTATTCTTTTTAATTTTTTTAATACATTACCAGCACTGCAAAAGATACTTCTGCAAGTCAGTTATTTAATCATAAAATCCTTCCCTATGTGATTATTATCTGTGTCTATTCTGTTAAATAAACAGCTATAATTTTAAAGACTATCTTATGGAAATGATACACAGGCCTACATAGTTCATGGATCAAAATTTAGCTATCACTAAATGACATCTTTAGATGTCATTTAGTGATAGCTAAACCTTTCAAGTATGTTGACCATCAAAATAACTTATTCCCTATCACGTACAGATTCTTCACAAACATCAATGATGCTTGTATGTAAAGATTCATTAAAATAACATTTCGGTTTTAATGTTCTAGTAAAAAAAAATTAAGAAATATATGTTATTGACATATAGTCCTTACATTAGTGAAATATAAGAACTATATGTCATTCTTTACATTAGTCAAATGACACAACTGTGTGTATATCTATCTATTCTATATATATATATATATAGTTCAAACAAACATCGATTATTGATTAAACTTCCCATGGGAGATCTAAAGACTCAATGCAGTCCAATTCTTTGCCATCGATACCATCTTTTTTAAATAAATACATTATTATTATTACTATTACCCCAAGACCTCATGGAGTCAAAGACTCATCTGGGAGGTCCTTTTATCACACACACAGCTCATCATACCATGCCTTGAACACATTCAAACTCCTTGCAGACACCATACTCTCAGGCAAGGCATTCCAATCATTTCCAACTCTGCATGAAAAAAAACTGCTCCTCACTCCCCTACTCACACCCTCTTTATATAGTTTCCAGGGATGACCTCTGGTTCTCACATTATTTTCTGTAGAACTTCTCCAGCATTGATCCTATAACAACCCCTTACCAACTTGGAGGTCTCTATCATATCTCCCCTCTTCCTCCTGTCCACCAGACTCTGCAAATTACATCTTCTCGATCTTTCCTCATACTCGATATTCCAGAGGTCAGAAACTACCTTAGTCAGTCGCCTTTGGACCCTTTCCAACATCTCTTCATCCTTCTGAAAACAAGGTGACCAAAAACTATCTGGGCACAATAGTCCATGTGTGGCCTAATCAAAGCCTTATACAACAGAACAAGAATCTCCCTACTTCTACACGTCAATGTCCTCCGCATCATTCCCAGAAGCCTTTGTGTTGTCTTCACAATTTTGGCTATGTGTCCCCTAAATTTCAGATCCTTGTCCAACATCACCCCCAGATCTCTTATTTCTTCCACCTCCAACAATATATTCTCATAAAGCATAATTCTGCATCCCATCTTTGTTTTCCAAATTTTAAAACCTTACATTTTGCAACATTGAACTCACATCTCCATTTCCGTGCCCAGTCACTCAATTTATTCAAGTCCTCTTGTAAGGCCACAACATCTTCACTACTCTACCCATCCAAATCTTCACCTATATCATTAATATACAAGTTAAACACTAATGGCCCCAAAACAGATCCCTGAGGCACTCCACCAGTGACTTTCCTTTTCCTGGATATCACTCCCCAATATACATCTTGTTGATACCTATCAGATAGCCAGACTCCAATCAATGCACTAATCTAATATCCAACCCCATCTGCTTTAGTTTGACTATCATTTTATCATGAGGTACTCAATCAAAAGCCTTTGCGAAATCTAGGTATATTATTATTATTATTGTTCCGGGAAACTCCAAGGAGTCGACAGACTCATCGAGGGAGGCCCTAACATCATGTCAAGAACAACTATTCAACCTTCACACAGTATCTATCATATCTTGCCTTGAACTCATTCACGGTCGTAGCACCCACAACAGACTCTGGAAGCTTATTCCACTCATTCACCACTCTCCAAGTAAAAAACCTTGCTCTAACACACACTTGTCAACCACGCACTTGCCCAGCTTCCATGCATGGCCCCTAGTCTTCCCACCACCAGTCATATTTTCAAAAATATCTTCTGGATCAATCATATAAAAACCCAGTAATTTGAATGTCTCAATCATATCACCCCTCCTTCGCCTATCGTCCAATTTCTGCAACCCACAAATCCTCAACCTATTCTCATAAGGTTCATTCCACAGACCTTCTATCATCTTGGTCACTCGTCTCTGGACCCTCTCCACTTCCTCCCCATCACGAAGAAACCCTGGTGCCCATAACTGGGCACAGAAGTCCAGATGGGGTCTTATCAAGGCTCGATACAGAGGAACAACAACTTGTTTGTCTCTGCATGTTAAAGTATTTTTCATAAGTCAAGTGATTTGGTGAGCTGTTTTAGTCACTTTCGCAATGTTCCCCCTAAACTTCAACTCCCTATCCACCAGCACTCCCAAATCCCTGGCCTCATCAATCTCCTGGAGTACGGTTCCGCCAATGCGATATACTGCTGCTATTCTTTTCACCTCAAAGTGCATAACCTTACACTTTGCCACATTAAACTGACATCCATTTTTCCTAGCCCAGTTCTCCAAACTATCCAAATCATCCTGTAAAATTTTGACATCCTGTGCACTCACAATTGCTCTACCCAACTTTGCATCATCAGCAAACAAGTGAACAGTTCCTCTCAAATCCTTTCCAATATCATTGATGAACGAATTGAAAAGCAGTGGTCCAAGAACAGAGCCCTGCGGCACTCCACTAGTCACAAGACGTCTTTTTGACTCCACTCCTGAATAAACCACTCTCTGGTATCTCTCCTTCAACCAGCCTCCTATCCATCTTACCAACCCTATATCTATCCCCATCTGCTCCAGTTTACTGATTAGGGTTCCATGTGGTATCCTGTCAAAGGCCTTGGCTAGGTCCAGTAGTATCACTGTAAACCCATTACCCCTATCCAGTTCAGCCGTCACTGTGTTATAGAACGTGAGCAAGTTACTGAGGCATGATCTAACCTTCACAAAACCATGTTGTCCCCCATACAATATCCCATTTTCATCTATCCAATCCTGTATTCTTCTCTTGACTAATTTCTCTAAGACCTTGACAATGATTCCTAATATGCTAATCGGTCGGTAATTTACAACAGCAGTCTTGGAACCACCTTTATGCAGTGGAACTATTTTCCCCTCCTTCCACCCGCTCGGGACTAACCCAGACCCGAGACTCAAATTAAACAAAATGGTCAAGGGTACTGACAATTCTTTAGCTGCTTCTCGTACTACACGAGCTGGTATACCATCTAATCCCACAGATGTATTGACATTGAGGTTATGCAATAGACTACTCACCTCCACTTCATTCACCACAATTCTCGTATAATCTACTGGTTTATTCGTTTCTGCAGTGTCACCACCTGGATGATATATTCTTGCAAAGTGCTCACTCAGTAACTCAGCTATCTCAACTGATTCAGTTACCTCCCTACCATCGGCATTCTTTAAAATCATTCTGCCATGTACATTTTTCCTTTTACTTGCTACATATCTAAAAAACTGTTTGGGATTCTCTTTAGCCTGCATGGCCAATGTTCTTTCGTACTCCTTTTTTGCTTTTCTTACCACACTCGTAACCCTTCTGGCCTGCGCTTTATACCGTTCATGTGCCTGCCGGTCACCTTTCTCCTTAAATTCCCTCCATAGTTGTTTCTTTTTTTGCAGCTCAAGCTTAATGGTGTTATTCATCCATTTAACCCCTACTTGATTTATTATTCGGACTCTAGGTATACAGTCAGCCATTGCTTCATGCAAGCACTTCTTAACTACCTCCCATGCACTATCAACTTCTAGTCCTTGCAGTTGTACATGCCATGGCACTGAACCAATCAAACTCCTAAGCTTGTCATACTTTCCAGCCCGATAATTCCACATGTACCCTGTCTTAATTGAAAATTCTACACCTTTAGCCACCTCCCAAGTCAAGACCCTATGATCACTCTCACAGATTGGTGGCAATGTGGTCATATTTGTTACAGCCAATTCCTCAGATGTAATTACTAGGTCAAGCACTCTCTGACCCCTAGTATTTTCCATTACATGCTGTCGCAGATAGTTATCCCTTAATAACTGCATAAAATCCAATTCCTTCCTCCCATGTGTCCTCTCCTCACTCCAATCAATGCGACCATAGTTGAAATCTCCCATAATAATCACCCTCCTTCCACTCATTTCTTCTAGTTGCTTGTGCATACTGTCACCACCATCTTTTCCATCACCTGGTCTATAGCAGCACCCAATTGTATATTTAGTTCTGCTAGCCATAATCTCACACCAAATGGCCTCAAATGTGCTCTTTTTTCTATCCTGCAATTCAACTTCCATTCTCCTTGGCTGTAGCTCATCAGCTATCATCAACAATACTCCTTCCCCCATTTTATTCTCTCTGTCATTCCTGAACACACTATACCCATCACATTCAATCCCACTAGCTATATCATCTACAGTCAGCCATGTTTCACTAATACCAATAACCTGTGGTCTGGAAGTGCCAACCATGGCCAAAAACTCTTCCTTCTTGTTCCTAATACTCCTAGTATTAGTGTACATGAATTTAAGACCCCCATTTGCCCCAGCCATACCTTGATGCCTTATATTAACTATCCCACTCTGGTTTGTTGTCCTTATTTGCTCTAACATATTATATTCATTTATACATTCAACTGCCTCTCTAAGGACTGTATATCTACTCCCACCCCTTAACAAATCTAGTTTCCCTGAATTTGCACATCCACTACATTCAGCAACATTTTCTCAAGTCTTCTTACACTGTAACCATTCAAATGCAAGCCATCCATCTTATATAGATCCTTTCGCCCATCAAACTCACTCCACACGTCCACAAATTCCACACCACTCGTCATACATAACCCACGCATAAAGTCATTCACAATTATGGCCCTCCTTTTAAGCATTTCACTGTCATACCGTGGCAAAAGACTAATCATTCTAACTCTCTCACTCTTTTCTTTTGCTACCTCAAACAATTCATTCAGGTCTTCTATCATTTCCATTTTATCTCCTTTCAAATCATTCGTACCTGCCACAACAATCATTTCTTTCACCCTTTCCTTTTGCTCTCTAAGAGGAGAAGGATATATTACTGTATATCCTTCTCCTCTGTCCAAGGAAGCAGTCACTTTATTGTAATAAGTAAGTAGATTACTAAAACATGACCTCCCTTTAGCAAATCCATGCTGTCCATCAAAGATAAGACCATTGTTGTCAACCCAACTCTGGATCCTAGTTCTCACAAGCTTCTCCAACAACTTAACCACAACACCTGACACACAGATAGGCCTATAGTTTGATGCTTGAGTTCGATCACCTCCTTTATGAAGTGGCACAATCTTGCCCTCCTTCCACTCCTTAGGAACTTAACCGAGTGCAAGACTTGTATTAAAAAAATTATGTCAAGACAGGTGTCAACTCTCTGGCACATTCTTTCAGAATACGTGGTGATATATTATCAAGTCTCACAGCTTATTAACATCTAGTTTACTCAACTCCCCATACACCTCTTCCTCACTTACAGTCAGTCTCTCTTTCCCATCATCTACTGCTCTCAATCTCTGCACGAAGTCACATTCACAAGATTGAAAGATCTTTATGAACTGTTCATTAAGTATCTCCACCACACATTCTGCATCAGCTGTCTTTATACCATTTTCTCCAATCATTGTCATCCTTCCATAATCATTCTTTCTTTTGCTGGCTACATATCGAAAGAACTCCCTAGGATTCTTTTTGGCTTCATTAGCTAACTGCTGTTCTTACCTCTCTTTAGCTACCCTCACCAATCAAGTCACCCTCCTTGCCTAGTCTTTGTAGACCTCATGAAATTGGTTATTTCCACTTCTCTTATGCTGCCTCCACAATGCCCTCTTTCTTTCTTTATTCATCCATCTTACACCTACCTTATTTAACCTTCTCACCCTTGAAATTCACTTAGACATTGCATCTACTAGATAGTTTTTGAAAATCCCCCAAGCTGCATTGATCTCTTTTCCAGCTAACTCTTCATTCATTGCTATACCCACAAGCTGCCTTCATAATCCCCCCCCCCCCATAGTTCCACATATATCCTTTTTCACAGAGGTCCTCACACTGCTGGCAACCACCCAGGTAATCAAAATTGAATGATAATCTCACTGATCACCATGTTATTTTTTTATGATTTTTTTTTCTCTTGCTTTTAAATACCTCTTTCTATAGAAACAACCTTACATGCAGTCACACAAACCATCACCAGGAAGAGACATCCATCAGAAAACAAAAATATATCATGCCACGCTGAGAGTATTCACTCATCATCATCACTTCTGTCATCTTGTTCATATGATGCTCTACAATAGCACAGTAGGGCATTTTCTGGAGAATCTGCTACTGTGAAAAATCAGAGTAAGCTTCCAGTAGAACACATTTGCCAAGTGGGAGTAATGGTGATAGAATGTATTATATCGGAATGCTTTTCATAATTATGTATGTCGGGATTTAATCTATATAAAAATTATCTCAGAATATAAGTGGTATCTGTATATTGTGGAACAATATAAGAATCTGCAATTACAGTATATAAATATGTGACAGATGGTCTTATACCTTTACGTAATAATGTAGTATTGTTAGAGAACTTCTGTTGTTCTGCAAGTTCAGGGATATTATCCCTTAGAACAATGAATGACAGAGATGAGTTGGAAGTGATACAGTAAAATGCATTTTGCATAAGAAACAGTGGAATATTTTTACTTGAGTTTTGCCATAGAATATAACATAGTCAATTTATATTATGTAGTAAGCTTTCTATTTGGTTTGTCCAGAATCCATCAGAATGGATAATTTATCAGGTTATCTCGGTATTGTAATACGATTGCAAGTCGGTGTTATTTTCTTCATTCTCACTTCATGTCAGAAATATTTAATAAATAAAGTTTCTAAATTTGTTTATTCTTATAATAAACATAAATATTACAAAACTAAGTAAAAGAAAGTTTTTCCTATAAAAGGCAAAAGAACTTGATTATTTCAATATACCAACTTAGAGATAAAATGTAAATGGTGTTTAAAAATTTGAAATATAAAAAAATTACATATGCATTTGACATTTATAAGGGAAACAGATATGCTAACATGTTTTTATTGGTGCTTCTCTTATAAAATTATTTATTCTGAATAAACAAATCTAAAACAAAACAATACACACACACACACACACATAGTATAAGGACTGGTTTCTGTTTATTATCTTTAAGTTCATACATTATTATTTTAGATCCCTAATTTTAGATATGCTAACCACATGGCCAGCCTGGCTGGCCGAGTGGTTAGCGTATCCGCTCTCCAGCCAAAAGGCTGCGGGTTCGAATCCTGCCGTGGGCATGGATGTTTGTGATTGTCTTTGGAAATGCTAGTGGTGGTAGTCGGCAGTAGATGGCGTTGGTATAGTTGCGGTTAGTTGGTGGATTGAAGGAGCTGTAGAGCAGGTGCCCTCCCTCGATGACTCTTTGGACTCCCTGGAGGTGTCTAATAATAATAATAATAATCCCATGGACTTGAAGACTCAACATGAGAGGTCCTCTGTAGATAACACACATATACATACATATATATATATATATATATATATAATAAAATCAGCTAATACCTTTTTGTTCCCATATAGGGAGTAAGCAAGGCAATTTTAGCCCTATCTAACTTTTGGAGACCGAGTGGGCAGTTCAATCTCCATTGGTAGCCAATCAGAGATAGCTCTCCCAAGACTCACTAAGTAATGGCACGCAGTGAAGAGGCAGCTCAACACAAGTGCTGTCATCTCATAGTCATTAACACAATATTTTTAATGTCTGAAATAGTGTGGGTTCTATGGTCAATTTTCTTGAGTTTATGAGACAAAAAACTCGAGTTTCTGGGAGAAAAAACCTGCTTGCCTGTGCCAGAGATCGACTAACTCAGGAACCGGTCGAAAAAAGCTTAGAAAAATTTCCTCTATTCGCCGACTAGATTCGAAAGCAAGTGACTGCTTCCTTCATGCGGTCAAGTGTCGTTGTGTGCAAATGCCACATACACTGAGCTACACACACACACACACACCTACATACCACTGCTTGAACTCATTCACTGTCTGCATTCTCATCACCTTTTCGGGCATTCCTTGTTCCTACCACTCTGTATCTAAAAACTTACTTTCAGTTTCCAGGGATGGCCTCTTGTTCTTTTTCCTTCCTCTACTACCATATGAAAATCTCTCCAGTGTCAGTCCAGCAAATATCTCTCAACAACTTAAATGTCTCACTCATATTATCTTATCATCTTCTATCCAAGTCTCTACATATTATGTTCTCTCAGTCCCATGGGTACTTCATACCCTTGAAATCCTGACTATGAGCAAAGAATTTCGATATGGTTAGAACATAATTTTTTATACATTGGAACTGTCATGTTCTTATCTCTTCTGATTAACATCCTCAAGTACTGCAGCAATCCTCAGGGTGTTTGTGTCATTCCTCACGATCTTTGCAACATGTCTTCTTAAATTCAAATTTCTATCTACCACTATCACAAGATCCTTTGCTTCCTCCAATTCTTCCAGTTAGCTCTTCCAAAAAAGTATATGGTCTCCTATATATAGCATTTTTCCATCTGCAGATCCCAAATTTCAAAACCTTACATTTAGTTGTGTCAAACTCATATCCCACTTTATTTGCCTACCTTTCTACCTCATTTGAAGAACTCCAAAGAACTACATCTTGAAAACTCTCTTAAGCATCACATCATCTATAGACAACTGTATATCTCCCTATAATTCAGTGATAATATCACTGAATTATTGGAATTGAACAGCAGCAGTTCCATTGCTTATGCCTGTGGAACCCCACTTATGACTTTTCAATTCCTTGATACTGCTTAATTATACTCTGACCTATCTGACATCAGTTTCAAAACCAATCTGCTAACCTGATATTTAAATCCAGCATATTGGATATGAGACTCAGGGTTCTAAAATGAAGAAGCAGAAAGGGAAATGACCCCAGTCGAGCATGGAGAGATCACATCGAGTGAGTGGTATCAGTGGAACTAGCTGTAGATCCAGAAATGAGCTGTCGTGTTTGTATACAAATGCTAGAAGTATAAGAAACGAGGCAGATGAAATGGTTATACTAATTGCGTCTGTTCACCCAAAGATTGTTGGAATAAGTTAGACATGGTTGGAAGAGGATGACATCCTGACAGGAATAGAGATGAAAGGGTATGATGTGTTTCGTGAGGATAGAAGGGGTAAAAAGGGAGGAGGAGTGCTATTGATGATAGAGAAAGAGTTGTGTCCATAAAAGTAGAGATGCAAGATGGAAATAGTGCCAGTGGTTTTAAGGCAGTATGGTATGAGATAGAGGTGAATGGAATCAAATACTTGGTGGGATGTTGTTATAGACCAGGTAATGTGGATGGTGGTGATAGTGAAATGTATTGTCAAATTAGCCAAGCAAATAAGAAAAGGGTGATCATTATGGATGATTTTAATTATGGCAATATAGACTGGAATGATGAGATAGCAACTGGAAGTAAAGAAAATGAACTTCTTGAGTTTTTGAGGGATAACTACCTCAGACAGTATGTAACAGAGGTCACATGGGGATTAAGGCTCATGGATTTGGTCATCTCATCAGAGGATGTAATTATAAATGAGGTGTCAAATCATCCACCAATTGGTGAGATTGACCATGAGGTGATTACCTAGTTGGTTGCCAGCAGTGTGAGGACCCCTGTGAGAAAAGGGTATATGTGAAACTAAAAGGGGGATGATGATGAAGAGCTCAGGAGACAGCTTGCGGGTGTAGCATGGAATGAGGAATTAGCTGGAAAAGAGATTAATGCAGCTTGGGGAATTTTCAAAAACTATCTAGTAGATGCAATGTCTAAATGTATTCTAGGGTGAGAAGGTTAAATAAGGTAGGTGTGAGATGGATGAATAAAGAGATCAAGCATGCGATATAGAGAAAAAGGGCATTGTGGAGGCAGTATAAGAGAAGTGGAAATAACCAATTTCATGAGGTCTACAAAGACCAAGCAAGGAGGGTGACTTGATTGGTGAGGGTAGCTAAAGAGAGGTAAGAACAGCAGTTAGCTAATGAAGCCGAAAAGAATCCTAGGGAGTTCTTTCGATATGTAGCCAGCAAAAGAAAGAATGATTATGGAAGGATGACATTGATTGGAGAAAAGGGTATAAAGACAGCTGATGTAGAATGTGTGGTGGAGATACTTGATGAGCAGTTCATAAAGATCATTCAATCTTGTGAATGTGACTTCATGGAGAGATTGAGAGTAGTTGATTATGGGGAGGAGAGACTGACTGTAAGTGAGCAAGAGGTGTATGGGGAGTTGAATAAACTAGATATAAATAAGGCTGTACGACTTGATAATATATCACCGCGTATTCTGAAGGAATGTGCCAGGGAGTTGACACCTGTCTGGACATATTTTTTTAATACGAGTCTTGCACTCGGTCAAGTTCCTAAGGAGTGGAAGGAAGGCAAAATTGTGCCACTTCATAAAGGAGGTGATCGAACTCAAGCATCAAACTATAGGCCTATCCGTGTGTCAGGTGTTGTGGTTAAGTTGTTGGAAAAGCTTGTGAGAACTAGGATCCAGAGTTGGGTTGACAACAATGGTATTATCTTTGATGGACAGCATGGATTTGCTAAAGGGAGGTCATGTTTTAGTAATCTACTTACTTATTACAATAAAGCGACTGCTTTCTTGGACAGAGGAGAAGGATACACAGTAATATACTTGGATTTTGCAAAGGCTTTTGATAGAGTACCTCATGATAAGTTGACAGTCAAACTAGAGCAGATGGCGTTGGATATTAGATTAGTACATTGGATTGGAGACTGGCTATCTGATAGGTATCAACAAGTTGTATATCGGGGTGCGATATCCAGGAAAAGGAAAGTCACTAGTGGAGTGCCTCAGGGGTCTGTTTCAGGGCCATTACTGTTTAACTTGTATATTAATGATATTGGCGAAGATTTGGATGGAGATATTCAGTTGTTTGCAGATGATGCAAAGTTAGGACGAACCATAAAGAGTAGTGAAGATGTTGTGGCCTTACAAGAAGACTTGAATAAATTGAGTGATTGGGCGAAAATGGGGATGTGAGTTCAATGTTGCAAAATGTAAGGTTTTAAAATTTGGAAAACAAAGATGGGATGCAGAATTTATGCTTGGTGAGAATATATTGTTGGAGGTAGAGGAAATAAGAGATCTGGGTGTGATAGTGGATAAGGATCCAAAATTTAGGGGACACATCACCAAAATTGTGAAGAAAACACAAAGGCTTCTGGGAATGATGCGGAGGACACTGACGGTGAGAAGTAGGATGATTCTTGTTCCGTTGTATAAGGCTTTGATTAGGCTACACATGGACTATTGTGCCCAGATAGTGTTTGGTCACCTTGTTTTCAGAAGGATGAAGAGATGTTGGTAAGGGTCCAAAGGAGACTGACTAAGGTAGTTTCTGACCTCTGGAATGTTGAGTATGAGGAAAGATTGAGAAGATGTAATTTGCAGAGTCTGGTAGACAGGAGGAAGAGGGAAGATATGATAGAGACCCATAAGTTGGTAAGGGGTTGTTATAGGATCAATGGTGGAGAAGTTCTACAGAGAATAGTTTGATATCAGGGGAGAACTAGATGTCATCCCTGGAAACTGTATAAAGAGGGTGTGAGTAGGGGGGTGAGAGGCAGGTTTTTTTCGTGCAGAGTTGTGAATGATTGGAATGCCTTGCCTGAGAGTGTGGTGTTTGCAAGGAGTTTGAGTGTGTTTAAGACACAGTATGATGAGATGTGTGTGTGTGATAAAAGGACCTCCCAGATGAGTCTTTGACTCCATTAGGTCTTGGGGTAATAATAATAATAATATTGTAACTTACCATGCAGCACTTACCCTGTCAAATGCCTTTGTAAAAAATACAGAAAAATGACAGCATTTGCCTTTCCTGCATCCACTGCTTGTGTTGTTGCTTTATTATAAAAGAAAACCAGATTAAAAAAACCCAGAGTGTTCCTTAACAAATCCATGCTGGCCTTCATAATTAATATTTCTCTCATCTGCCAACTTTGTATAGGAACTCTCTTTCCACTACATAGCAACTCGTCTCATTTCAAGACTTACATTAAACAGTCCGGTCACTGCTAGGGACATTTTCTTCACATTCCATTAAAATTCATAATGGAATCTCATCTTGTCTCACTGCTTTACTGACATCTGGAGTGCTCAGTATTTGGAATACATCCTCTTCATTCACTTCTGATTCTTCAGTCCTTCCTATTTCTCTAGTAATAAGACAGGCTTTACAAGTATGAAACACCTCAATAAAGTGATTGTTAACAATTCTGCTGATCCTGATTTTCCCTTTCAGTCGTTTCTGACTATAAGTGATGTTGTAGGCATTGCCCACAAAGTATTCCTGGTGAGATTTTTACAGGTCATTCACCATTGCTTTCCCCAACTCCCAATTTTATCCGGGCTTGGGACCAGCATATGTCTAGGACGTATTCATGACTGTAATCCATGTGGTTTCATGGGGTTTGCTTGTTCTGGGGGACGAAAAACCCGAGTTTCTGGGTGAAAAAAACTCTACCGCTCTATGAGACTGACTAACTCACCTTTAGTCAAAAGATACCAGATAAAGGTTCCTCACGTACAATTCTACTAGATCCATCCATATTGTCAACCCAGCTACTTTCTCCATCCAGCAGTTACTTATCTGCAGTCATTTCTCCTCCTACTGGCCATTTGTCAAAAGAAGTCCATGGGATTTACTTTGGATCACAGTGCAAGTTTCCTCTTATATTCTAATTTTACTCTCCTTACTGCATTAGTTAACTTCCTAGCTTAAACCTTATATTCTTCATGCTACTTCATGACTTATTTTTCACAGTATTAACAACACCACAAACACTTTTATTACAAAGATGTTTTATGTGTTTGTGGTGTTGTTAATACCGTAAAAATAAGTCATGAATAACCATCAACACCTAAGCTTATCTGTTAGATTGATCTTCATGCTACTGTTCATCTCTCTCTCACTTATAGGTCCATAAGTCATGAAGGGGTTTAAATATTTATTGACTTTTTTCTGTTTATTAATTATTTTTATTTCTTTTTTTTTGTCATAATGAAATACAAAACTTGCAAGATTTTGTATTATTAAAAATGGCTTCCATTTTTGGCTTCACAATAACAGGCCCTTTCCACGGCATGTTCCATGACAGCTGTTAATGTTAGAGCTTCAGCATGAATTTTCTCCTCAGCTATTGTATTCTCTGGGACTTGTTCACATATACCTTTAACTTCAAGTTATTCCATAAGAAGTTGGTAGTTATCAGATCTGGAGAATATGATGGTCAATTAAATGCATATCTTCATGAAATTTCTGATATTAAAATGGCATTTTCAAGATTTTGCACTGATTTTTGTTCATTGTTGGAATATAAGAAATTATTTTAGAATATCTGAAAAAAATTTAAAAGAAAATGAAAAAAATTAATCATCAAAAACGTTATTCACATTTTAAACCCCTTCGTGACTTATGGGCCAGGGTGTATATCCCTTCCATAACCGCTTTTCATCTGCAGTTCTTGTTTTATCTCCCTAGTCATCCATTTTTTTCTCTAAATTACTTTATCCTCTTCATTCAAGATAGCAGTCTGCCTCTGCTGCAGACAAATATTTCTTAACTAGTCTTCTGCACTGCTATGCTCTCTTTTTTTTTCAAATTATTTCATCCATGGTGCTACCAAGCCAGTTTCTAAGTCTATTATAATCACCTGCCTTATGATTCCACATAAATTCATTCCTCTTATACATGTGTACACCTGTTCATTTTCCATGTCAGGATCTGTGTTGTCACTTTTGCCAAATGGGCATTTCAAATTCAAATCTTCCTGTAGAGAATTATCAGCACTACTCCAGATAATTCTGTCTAACTCTGCATCATTGGCAAACATTTGAAGATCTCAAGTCACTCCACATGAAATATCATTAACAAACAAGTTAAACAATAGGGGACCCCCAGAACAGAACCCTGAGTCACACCACTAGTCACCTACCTTTTCTGAGAGAGATACTCCATCATACACAACTTGCTGGTATCTTTCAGAGCCAATCTCCAGTCCATCTAAGCAATATACTATTTTTTCCTATCCTCTGCAGCTTGTACACCAGCTTATTGCATGGTAATCTATCAAATGCTTTTGCAAAGTCCAAGAATATCACTGTATATGATTTTCCCTTATCCAACACATTCGTCACCTTATCATAAAACATAAGCAGATTACTAAAACAAGACCTGCCTTTCATAAAGACATGCTGACCATCATAGAGAATCATATGTTCATCAACCCAATCCTGTATTCTATTATTATTATTACATGACACCTCCAGGGAGTCCAAAGACTCATCGAGGGAGGGCAACCATTCCACAGCCCCCAATCTCCACCAACGACAACGAACCGCAACCACATTACCATCTACTACTCACACCACCACCACTAGTATTTTCACAGACAATCACAAACATCCATGCCCAAGGCAGGATTCGAACCCTCAGCCTTTTGGCTGGAGAGCAGATATGCTAACCACTCGGCCAACCAGGCCGGCAAAATGAGGGAGGACACCTACTCTACAGCTCTCCCTCTCCACCACTCAATCCACAAGTACAGCAAACTGCATCATCTACACCAACGTCATCTATTGTTCGCCACCACTAGTATTTTCACAGACAATCACAAACATCCATGCCCATGACAGGATTCGAACCCGTGGCCTTTTGGGTGGAGAGCGGATGTACTAATCACTCAGCCAACCAGGCCAGCTCTTTGATCACAACTGCAGATATGCAGACCGGTCTATAATTGGAAACTTCTGTTCTCGAACCATGCTTGTGGAGAGGTATTATTTTGCCTTCTTTCCACACCTTAGGAACTTTACCCGCTGCAAGACTCATTAAATAACCAGGACAAGGGCATGGCTAACTCTTTTGCACATTCTTTAAAAATATGTGGTGATAATTCTTCCATTTCCACAACCTTATTAACATCTAAACTTGATACACCTCTGATTCTTTCAGCTTTAATTCTCCTAATTCCTGCCTCCCTTCTACATGTTGCATAACAACAACATTCACACCTCTATGATATACACTGATGAATTGTACATTAAATAATTCCACTATATCATTTTCTGTGTTACTCTGTTACCATAACTGTTCACTAGAACCAACTGCCATAACTATTTTTCCTCTTGCTTTGTCACATAACAGAAAAATTCCATTGAATTAGTTTTGACTTAACTGGCCAATCTCCTCTCATATTCTACTTTTTCTTTTTTAACCATTCTTGTCACTTTTCAGGCCTGCACTTTATATTCTTCATGCATCTGTTCACTGTTCATCCACTCACTCCTACTCTATTTATTTGCTTGATATGATTTTATGCATTGCTTGCATTAGATTACAATGGTACCTTGCTTTGCAAGCATAATTCGTTCCAGAAACGTGCTTGCAAAGCACTCGTATATCAAAGCGAATTTCCCCATAAGGAATAATGGAAACTCAGATGATTCGTTCCAAAACTCAAAAATATTCATATAAAAATGATTAATACAAAATACATATCCCTTCATCTACCTTATATATGTATACCTTTTTATATTTTTATTATTTAAATGTAATATACATAACGTAATCAAATTTATTAATTACATTACAATTACATATTACAGTAATTGTATTGTGTAGGATGACTTTCATTGTCACTAACAGAATTACTGCTATCTGTTGACTCTTTTTTTATTTGTGCGACTTTAACAAGGAACCTATCCAATGACACTTGCTTTTGCCTCCTTTTGAGGATTTCACGGAAATATGACATTGCATTGTTGTTAAACAGATTCATCGCTCACACTGCCACAGCCTTACTCGGGTGGTGCTTTTCTACAAAATTTTGCACTGTTTCCCACATTTTACATATCTCCCTAATTTCATTTGAAGAGAGGGATGTCTCTGTCTTTTTCTCCTCCTCCTCCTCAGAAGAGATCTCCTCCATAACCTCTTGCTGTTGCTAGCGATGCAGATCCATCAGTTTGTCGGTGATAAACTCTTGGCCATGTTCCTCTACCAGCTCTTGAATGTCGTCCTCATTCACCTCCAGTCCCATGGTCTTCCTCAAGGACACAATTTCATTGACAACTGGCAGCTCCTGTTCATGAGCAAACCCCTCGACGCAATCAGACCACAGTTTTTCTCCAAACAGAATTAAGGGTTCTCCTGGTGACCCCATCCCAGGCTTTATCGATGATCTTGATGCAGTTTACAATGTGGAAATGATTTTTCCAAAACTCTCAGAGGGTAAGGCTAGTTCCTTCGGTCACCTCAAAGCATTGCTGAAATAGTGCCTTGGTGTAAAGCTTTTTAAAGTTCGAAATGACCTGCTGATCCATGGGCTGGAGTAATGGAGTTGGGAGGAAGGAACTTGACCTTAATGAACTCGAATTCTTCCAGTAAGTCGTCTTCAAGGCCTGGCGGATGAGCAGGAGCATTATCCATAACCAGCAAGACTTTGAGTGGCAATTTTTTTTCTAAAAGGTATTTCTTCACCCTCAGGACCGAAGACCTCGTTAATCCACTCAACGAACAAGATACGAGTGACCCAAGCCTTGCTGTTAGATCTCCACATAACGTTTAACTGGCTCTTCTGCACCTTGCATTTCTTGAAGGCTCATGGATTCTCAGAATGATACACGAGCAGGGACTTGACTTTGAAATCACCGCTTGCATTTGCACACAGCAAGAGGGTGAGAGACGGTCTTTCATGGGCTTGTGACTGAGCATTGCATTCTCTTCTGCTGTAATGTAGGTCCTCTTTGGTATCTTTTTCCAAAAAAGCCCCATCTCATCGCAATTAAAAACTTGCTGCAGCAGATAACACTTGGAAACCATGAGCTTCTGAAACTCTGCAATGAACGCCTTGGCTGCCTTTGCGTCCGAACTCGCAGCCTCTCCATGCCTCACAACACTATGGATGCCACTTCCCCTCTTAAAGTTATCAAACCATCCACTGCTCGCCTTGAAGCCTTCTTCGTTTTCTGTAGACGTACCTGGCAGTTTACTTACGAGGTCGGCGTACAAGGCAAGTTCTTGGTCACAGTATCACCTGCTAGTTGTTTCTCATTTATCCACACCAAAAGCAACTTTTCTATATCTTCCAGAATACATGGCCGTGGCTTTGATACTCTCGTGACTCCTTTTGCTACATCTAGCCCCCTTAGTTCTTCTTCTTTAATACTGTGCAAATTGTTGACGTAGACTTCTTATAAAATCTTGCGATGGCAGCCACTTGCATACCTTGTTTGTGCTTCCCGATGATTTCCTTCTTAACTTCCACCATAATCATCTCCTTCTTCTTACCGCCTTCCTTTTCAACCCTTTTCTTCATTGGGGCCATTGTCGTAGTACAGTTAATAAAGAACAGTCACTACATTTGGACACAAAATAAAAAAATGCTTTATGCACACACACACACACGTGGTCACAACGCTAGCACGAATGTTGACTATACAAATGAGGTATGCCGGCTGAGGCTGAGCATGCGAGACGATTACCCATAATCCCGAGCAGCTTGTGATCACGTGACGCTCGGCAGACAAAGCGTATAGGTATTACTCGTATTGCAAGACCTCGCTCGTTTATCAAGTTAAAATTTATTAAACATTTTTGCTCGTCTCGCAAAACACTCGCAGACCAAGTTACTCGCAATCCAAGGTACCACTGTATTATTATTATGTGACACCTCCAGGGAGTCCAAAGACTCATCGAGGGAGGGCTTACTCTACAACTCCCTGTCTCCACCACTCATTTCACCAACTACACGAACTTCAGCTACACCAATGACATCTTCTCATGCACTGCCAATATCTTTTCTACACAATTCATCTACTCAATGTATTGATGATAGTTGACTATGGAGTTTTTAATAATCACCCACCTTATACTTCCACATATAAACCTTGTTGATAACTTTTTCCTGTTTGACTACCTTGCAAGTCAATACCTCATGATCACTTTCACCAATAGGTGGCAGTGTTGATACCTCATTCACAACCACATCCTGTGAGGATATCACCAAATCCAATACTTGAAAACCTAGTATTTATTCCATCACATGCTGCTTAAGATAGTCATCCTGCAGAAACTCAACAAATTTACTCTCCATGTTACTATATACTATCTCTTCTTTCCAATCTGCATTCCTATAATTAAAATCTCCCATTAGGATCACCTTCCTTTTACTTGCCCAGCTAATTTCACAATTAATGCTCTCCACATTCCCTGGCCTATAACAGCATCCTATTAGATATACTATTTTACTGATATAAACTTCACACCAAACAACTTCAAAATCTTCACACATACTACTCTTTTCCACTTTGACTCTTGAATTCCTCTGCTACCATTAACAATACTCCCCCTCCTCTCTTCATCTTTCTATCCTTTCAGAAAATTCTATATCCCACCATTTCAAGTCCTGTCAGCATATCATCCTCAGTCAACCAAGTTTCAATCAAGTTTCAAGTCAACCAGATTCAATCAGTGCTACAAACTCAGCCCTTTTATTTCTGATACTCCATACATTAGTATACAAGCATAACAATTCTCCACTCTTTGAGGACATCCCATCAACACAATCACTTTTTACTCTCTCTGCTATAGTGCACTTCTCTTTTTGTCCTGACCATCCCAGTTTCTCTGATCCTAACTCTGAATTTGTGCTGTATATCTTTCTTCATTGTTTAATTTCCTTAATATTTTGTAGGCTATGTTTTGTCTTCTATTGTATTAATAAATCTGTCCCCAAAATCTTGGTGAACTTTTAGTACTATGGTTTTAGTTAATTTTCATTTGTGTTTGTATATTTCTTCTGTTTCCTTTGTATATTTTTGAAGGAATAATTTGTATGCCATTTGTTTTTCTTTTATGAATTGCTGCTTTATGAATTATTTTTCTTCTCTATCGTAACTGATTTTGGCTGCTTTTAGATAATCTGTTTATCGTGCTTAATATAGCATTTTAATGCTTTTTTCTTATTTCTTGTAATAGATATACTTTGTATACTTGTTCTATTTATTGTTTTTTTCTTATTTACTTTTCATTATTTTGTTAGTATTTCTGTTTTAGAAACTACTAAGTAATGAACTGAAAAAAATTTCATTTCCTCTGTAAACATGCATATCTCTTACACATGGGGCTGGTTTCTGATTAGTAATGATATAATCAACTATAGATCTTGTTCCTCTGCCATTCCAAGTATATTTATTATTTATTTTGAAAATATTGAAAATACAGAAGTCTAATAGTTCTTGACCATTGTTATACATATAAAGTTCTCTGTATTTTAACAAGACATTTGGGATTGGATTATTTCTGACTCTAACATTAAGATCTCCTGCTATTGATATATGGTCATTTTTATTACATTTATTTCACTGTTTTTATGGTTCCTCATAACATCCTTCAGAGTCCTCTTTTCTACCTTATTATTATTATTATTATTATTATTAAACAAGACCTCATGGAGTCAAAGACTCATCTAGGAGGTCCTTTTATCTCACACACATCTCATCATACCGGGTCTTAAACACATTCAAACTCCTTGCAGACACCACACTCTCAGGCAAGGCATTCCAATCATTCACAACTCTGCACGAAAAAAACCTGCCTCTCACTCCCCTACTCACACCCTCTTTATACAGTTTCCAGGGATGACCTCTGGTTCTCCCCTGATCTCCCACTATTCGCTGTAGAACTTCTCCACCATTGATCCTATAGCAACCCCTTACCAACTTGTAGGTCTCTATCATATCTCCCCTCTTCCTTCTCTCCACTAGTCTCTGCAAATTACATCTTTTCAATCTTTCCTCATACTCGACATTCCAGAGGTCAGAAACTACCTTAGTCAGTCGCCTTTGGACCCTTTCCAACATCTCCTCATCCTTCTGAAAACCAGGTGACCAAATCTGGGCACAATAGTCCATGTGTGGCCTAATCAAAGCCTTATACAATGGAACAAGAATCTCCCTACTTCTACACGTCAGTGTCCTCCTCATCATTCCCAGAAGTCTTTGTGTTGTCTTCACAATTTTGGCGATGTGACCCCTAAATTTTAGATCCTTATCCACTATCACTCCCAGATCTCTTATTTCCTCTACTTCCAACAATATATTCTTACCAAGCATAAATTCTGCATCCCATCTTTGTTTTCCAAATTTTAAAACCTTACATTTTGCAACATTGAACTCACACCCCCATTTGCTTGCCCAATCACTCAATTTATTCAAGTCTTCTTGCAAGGCCACAACATCTTCACTACTCTTTATGGTTCTTCCCAACTTTGCATCATCTGCAAACAACTGAATATCTCCATCCAAATCTTCGCCAATATCATTAATATACGGGGACATAATTAAATGAATGACATTTAAGTACCTTCTGTTTTTGTTTTTAATGTAATTGTTATAATTCAATCATTTATAAAACCATACTTTTGTATTTTGTTTTTCCATTTATTATCAATTAAAGTGGTCACTCCACTAGAAGCTCTGATATGTTTTACCATTCCAATATATAACATAGTAAAACTATCAATATCTTTTAACCTGAAATTTAGGAGACATATTGCAAAGGTAGTGAAGGTAACACAGAGGATTGCTGCAATAATGAGAAGGACATTGACCTGCGGAGATAAAAGGGTTATCATTCCATTGTATAAGACTCTGATCAGACCACACTAAGACTATTGTTCTCAGATCTGGTCCCCAGGATTTGAAGGGGATAAATAAACTGCGGAAAGGGTACAGAGGCAGATAACAAAGATGGTTTTAGGAGATTGTACAATGTTAGTTATGAGGATCGACTGAGGGAGTGTGGACTGCAGAGTTTGGTGGATAGAAGAAGGAGAGGTGATATGATTGAGACTTTTAAACTGTTGAGAGGTGGTTACAGGGTTGACACTGGGGAGTTCTTTTGCTTGGTTGAACAGCGGGAAGGAGTCATGACAAGGGGCCATCCCTGGAAGTTATGAAAGGAAACTGTGAGAAAGAGGGTGAGGAGTGGTTTCTTTGCATGGAGGGTAGTTGAACCATGGAATGCGTTGCCTGATAGAGTGGTGAGAGCGAGAATGGTCAAAGTGTTTAAGGAGTGGCATGATAGACTGTGTTTCCTAGGAGGGACCTCCCTCGATGAGTCTTGATAGACTTATATTTCTTAGAAAGGACCTCCCATAATGAATCTTTTGACTCCATGGAGGCCTGAATAATAATAATAATTTTGTTCTCTTTAATTTCTTTTTTGTTTTCTTTTGCTTTTCTTTCATTTTCTTTTTATCATGGCTATATTAATATTTTTAGTTTTTAGTTGTTTTGCTAATTCTAATTCCTTTGTTGTTATGCTTTTTACATTCCATGTAGCTACTTTTAAAATGGCCAAGATTGTTTACCTTTAAAATTCTATCAGATGAATTTTCTTATAAAAACGTCTGAGTTGTAGAAATTTTTTTCCTTGGTAAGGTAACTAGCCTTATGCAAAAACCCCAACCTGAAGGACCAGGGTATCTCTTTTAGTCTAGCTTCCACCTCTCGACCTGTCCCGCTAGGTAGGCCCTACCAGTAGCTTAGCTGGTATAACTCATAGCTGGTCTGCCACTGGCATAACTCTTGAGGTCATTGGTGCATTCAATCCTCCTAACCACATCAAGGTGGAGATACCATTAAGGAGGGTTGTAACTAGTTAGATGCAAAATTAAGTGATCCAAGAGGTTGTTTATTGGCAACACATAAAAATAAATAAATAAATAATAAAAAAAATGAAAAGTATTCTGTTACAAAATACGTTTTCACTTCTATCCCAATCAATCATTCTGTTCACTAAAACTTAATACAATTTTATGAAAACATAAAGAGAATGAATGGATAACTAGTGGTGATATTAAAATTCACTGTATGCTACCAGAGCATCAATGTAATGGCATGTTAATGGGAGAGCAGAGCTCATATTATTATTAATAATATTATTATTTTCATCAGCAAACTTTAATGGAGACTCTAATCCTAGAAGGTCCTCTCTATTAATCACTGCTCATCAAACTATGCCTTAATGATAATTACCTGCTGGATTTCTACTCAGAATATGGACTAGTCATTACTAACACCATAACATAAAAATGTGCACAAGTTCACGTGGACACAAGAAATAAGAAAATCTTCATTGACTATGTTATTAGTGATATTTTCAGGGCCGGTTCAAGATACAAAAGTATACAGAGGATTTGAAATTGGAAGTGATCATCAGTTAGTTTAAAGTGGAATAAAAATAAATGCGACATTGAAAAGAACAATATGTAAAAAAAGTTTTAACAAGAATTAAAATTCAGCAGCTTTTATAGATAAACTGTAGACTCAAGTATAGGAACATTATTCAAGAAAAAATGAAACTCTTTGAAAACAAGAGCCAAAACTTGAAGTCTGAGTGGCAAACTGTGAAGATAATATTAATTCAGCTACAGAGGCATGTGGGAAAGTTTGCGAGGATAGAAAATAAGTCAGCAGATGCCCTAAAAGAATATAGAGAAAAATGCAAGAGAACTAGGCTATGTGTAAAAGTAGCTAAACAAAAGACATGGGAAGACTTTGGTAAGAATATAGAAGATAAATGTCAGGAAGGTGACAAAAATGCTCTGAAAAAGCTTAGAAAAAAGGGAAATAGTACTGTAAAAGAAATCAGAGGTGATAAAGGTGACATGAAAACTGAAGATAAGGATATTTTAGATGTCTGGAGTAATTACTTTGAAAGACTTAATCAAAACAAGCAGTGACAGAACAGCAGTAGAAAATTTTCAAGAATTGTAAACAGGAGTACATATCAGGTTAATTAATATTTATTACTTGGAAAAAGCTATATCAACAGTCTAAAATATGGAAATGCAGCTGCAATAGATTATATTCAACCAGAAATGTACAAATATGGATGTATAAAAGCTTTTCAGTGGCAACACTGCATAATTCAGGGGGCCCAGATGAGAAAGTTGAATTCAAGATGATTTCAGTCAAGCTCTCATAGTTCTCATTTACATTGGTTTCCATAAATTAAGGAACAAAGAGAAAAATTCACAATAGCTTGTGGGGGCATGAATTTGAATGATAAACCAGGTTTGACTTATGGACTTTTTATTCGTTAAAACAATGTTTCTCTGATATGTTTTACTATCAATGTGGCTGACAGCATTTTTAGGAAGATATTTAACACAAACAAAAAAAAAATCTCTGGGATGCTCTCAACCTCCATTCCCCAAAACCTTGAGGAACTTAGGAGAGTTTTGCAGGAGCAATGGTTATTACCAACTCTGGACATCATTGTAAATAGTATCAAACATCCTTATAGTACTATATTACTGTGAGGGGTGACCACATTCCTTATTGAGCCACTTAGACAATCTCATTTTGATCTCTTATTTTTGACCATTGTCTTCATGTACCCATTTGTTACTGAATTAAACAGTTTTTTTACAATTTTTATGGGTGTTTCTTTCACATCTCATATCATAATGCTTTTCACCAAATTGCAATAAAAATTCATCTTACAGTTTTTTTATAATAGTGGTTTTTCTCTTTGTTCCTTAATTTATGGAAACTAGCGTATAAAAAGGGGAATAAAGCTGAATATGAGAATTACAGACGAATTTCTCTACTAAATGTTCCATTGAAAATTTATGCAAACATAGTTGAGAAGAGACTAAGAAAATTTATGGAAAAAAAAAAATTGGAGAAGAACAAGCTTGATTCAGGCCAAATAGAGGGTTGTCAACATCAGATTTTTGCTTTATGACAAATAGTTGAGATATTAAGGGAATTTAACAAGGATCTGTATACTGAAGTTTCAGATCATGAAAAAGCACACAGCAAGGTGCCAGAAAAAAAGAGGTTTTCAAAATGCTACGATTATATGAGATGTTATATAGTGTAATACATAGTCCGTATTTCAGCTGTAAATCAACAGTTAGATTTGTAGCAAATACAGAAACATGGTTTGATGCAATATCGGGTGACAAGGGTGCATATTATCTTCACTCTTATTCATCATCTATGCGAATTGCATTATGAAAAAATGTGGTATTAAACCTGATATTAGAATCAGATATATCAAACTTAGTTCTTTACTTTATGTGGATGGTGATGTGCTCCTAAACGTATCTGGTGCAGGTCTGCAGGATTCTTTTACTAAATTTTGTGTCAAATTTGTCAATTGTGACAAATTTGGCATGAAAATCAGTAATAAAAAGACCAAAACTCTGAAAATAAGCACAAACTTGGAAAACTTCAGCTGCATTCTCGATGGAGAACTATAGAAGTAAAATACTTCAGCTAATTTATGGACAGTTTTTAGTGATAATATCAAATTAAATATGGAAATAGACAACAGAATTAGCAAGTACAGTTTGCTAGGAAGTCAAATGAATAAATTTATATGGAATAAAGATATGAATCAAAACACTGAACTAGCTGTATACAAGATTGTGTTCATATGAATTTTAAATTATGGATCTGAATTAAGTTAGAAATAAAGCACTTGATCAAAGATTATAGACCATACATATGAAAATTCTGAGAAAGATTGGGGTTATGAACAGATGGCATCTATGGCAAAAATCATATGACAAATGAATATACTAGGAAGGAATGTGCCATTGTTAGCATTCAAAAATGTGTGAGTTGGGGTAATATAAGGTAGTATGGTCACTTAAACAGAATGTGAGAGGAAAGGTTAATGAAATGGGTGTTTAATGTCAAGATGGCAGGAAAAAGACCCAGAGGAAGACCAAGAACTAAGTGGATTGATTTAGTGAGAACTGCCTTAGAATATTGTAATCTTACATACAATAATATTGGGGTGCTAACAAGTAATGGACTAATTTGGTGGAGGAAAATTGTTGAGAGAAGATTAGTAACAATGTCAATTAATCAAATAATACCCTCATAGTTGCCCATACATCCCTTATGGGTACATATCAGGAAAATGATGGTGATGATAATGTTCACATTGTAGTCCTTTTCACTTGGCTATTCATTATATTTGCATCCTCATAGAATGCAACAATATCTGCTCTACTCTCTTCATAGTTCTCCTCACCTGTGCATCATCTGCAAATACCCCATATCTCTATTTAAATTATCTCTTCCAATATTGAAAACCATAATGGCTCCAAAAGAGATACCTGCAGCAACCTACTTGTGATTTTTCAGGATACTGCTATCATTTACATGCTTTCTTTATACCTATCAAGCAGTTATCTGTTCAACAGATAACTGATGGCTCCAGACACAGAATTTCCTCTAATTTGATGTCTCAGTTTTACTGTTTGCTTTGTAAAATTGAACAATTTTACCTTCTTTGTAGTAATTTGGGACCTGCTCTGTTGTGGGGCTCTTCTTAACAAATACTTATGTTAACAAAGATGTTAACTTCTTAACAAAGCTTCAAGTGATGTGATATTTACAAGGATAGTCTGATAACCACTGTGATTACCAGTCTACCATTCTCATCATCCAGCATCATTCTTTCATAATCATTTTTTCTATGCTGGTGGCTAGTCATATTAGGACATGTGAGGAATGGAATTGTTGAACGGAAATGATTAGTAAAGTAGAGCTGAGTAGATTAATAACAGGGAATGAGGAATTGAAAGAAAGGGAGTGAATGCTGCTTGGGTGAAGAACTATTTAATGACAACACCTGAATAAAGATCATGGAGAAAGAATTAGATTAGGAATAATAAATATTTACATGAAGAGCATAAAGAATCTGCTAAGAAGATAACTCAGTTGATAAAGAAAGTAAAGTGTATTATGGCAGCAATTAGCTAATACTGCTATTTACTTTCTTTACCAACCGAGTTATCTTCCTACCTTACTCTTTATATACTCTTCATATTATTATTAACATTTGACCTCCATGGAGTCGGAGACTCATCGTAGGAGGTACTCACTATTGCATACAATGCTCATTCAACTGCGTCTTAAACTGATTCAATATGTTCACATCCACAACACACTCAGGCAGTGCATTCCACTCACCAACCACCCTCCATGCAAAGAACCTGCTTCTCACTCCTATGCTCACACCCTCCTTATACGGTTTCCAGCAATGGCCTATTGTTCTACTCCCCTCTCCCATTCTATGAAAAATCTCTTCCATGTCTACCTGATAACAATCCCTGACCAGCTTATATGTCTCAATCATATCCCCCTCCCTCTTCCTCCTATTCACGAGGCTCTGCAACTTACATTTTCTCAATCTGTCCTCGTACTTTACATTCCAAAGGCCACTGACTACCTTTGTGAATCTTTTCTGTACCTTTCCAACATATCCTCATCACCATGAAAAACCTGGCGACCAAATCTGTGCACAATAATCCATGCAAGGCCTGATCAAAGCCTTATACAATGGAATCATAAGCTCTCTATTTCTGCATGTCGAGGTTCTCAGCATCATTGCCATTATTCAATGTGATGTCTTCACAACTTCTGCAATGTGGCCCCTGAATTTCAGGTCCTTGTCCACCATCACTCCTAGATCTCTCATCTCCTCCGCTTCTGTTTCCCCACCAAATGTATACTTTGCATCCCATCGTTGCTTACCAAATCTCAAAACTTTACACTTGGCAACATTGAACTGACCACTTACCTGCCCATTCATGCAATCTATTCAAGTCCTCTTCTAAGGCATTAACATCAGCCTGACTGTGCATGCATTGCTCTCCCCAGTTTTGCATCATCTGCAAACAGCTGGATGTCACTAGTTAAACCCCTGTGGCACCCCACTGGTGACCTTTCTCTTTCGAGATACTGCACCCCCAATATACAACTTTCTGATACCTATCCGACAGCCAGTCACTGATCCAACACAGAAGTCTGTTATCCAATCCCATCTGTTTCAATCAAAAGCCTTTAAAAAATCCAAGTACACCACTGTATATGCATCTCCCTTGTCCAAGGTATTTGTCACCTTGTTATAGTAAAGTAAGTTAGCGAAACATGATCTCCTCTTAACAGACCCATGCTGATAACCACAGAGAATACTGCTGTTATCAACCCATTTCTGTATCTACTCATCTCATCCTTCCTTCATAATGCCTTCTTTATTCAGGTATTGCTGTTATTAAATAGTTTGTAACCAGGTTTCAAGCGATATTCATTTCCTTTCCATCTAATTTCTCATTTCTGCTATTGCTCCAGTCATATATCCTGTGCTTTCAATAATCTCTGGCCTTGTAGTTCCACAAGGCCAGAGATTATTGAAATTATTGAAATTACTGGTGACCTTTCTCTTTCGAGATACTGCACCCCCAATATACAACTTTCTGATACCTATCCGACAGCCAGTCACTGATCCAACACAGAAGTCTGTTATCCAATCCCATCTGTTTCAAAAGCCTTTAAAAAATCCAAGTACACCACTGTATATGCATCTCCCTTGTCCAAGGTATTTGTCACCTTGTTATAGTAAAGTAAGTTAGCGAAACATGATCTCCTCTTAACAGACCCATGCTGATAACCACAGAGAATACTGCTGTTATCAACCCATTTCTGTATCTACTCATCTCATCCTTCCTTCATAATGCCTTCTTTATTCAGGTATTGCTGTTATTAAATAGTTTGTAACCAGGTTTCAAGCGATATTCATTTCCTTTCCATCTAATTTCTCATTTCTGCTATTGCTCCAGTCATATATCCTGTGCTTTCAATAATCTCTGGCCTTGTAGTTCCACAGTTACTTTCCTGTCAATGTTGTTATATGATGAGCTACCACTCAGGTGATCTCATGCTAAATGTAGTCAAGGCAAATTCTCAATCCTTTAAAAATTGTAAAAATTCTTTTTCCTTGCTTGTAGATGTTATTCCTTCCTTCCAGTCTATGTTACCATATTAAAATCACCCATAATTTTCACCTTTCCATTATTTTCTTAGCCAAGTTGTCTGTACACTGCTAAAAAAAATGCTAGAAGTGGGAATTGACAGCATGGTGATCCTCCCCTATTCATGAAACTCCTGGCAATTTGTAAATAAACATAGTAACATATTTTTGGTCTGTAATGATCTGTGACTGTTCCAACCTCTCAACAGTGTCCCTTCATCATCTCATTACCTCTCTTATTTATCATAAAATATCATGTTTTTCCCAAATCCAACTGATCACCATGCTATATTCTCCATAATAGCTTGCTCACTCCCAATAATAATATAATTCCCATCATTCTTTTACCAGTGCTTTTTATAAAATTGGGAATTAAGGAAACAAATTTGAAGGCATTAGACAAGAAAATGGTAATGTTCTGTAAATATCTTTGCTACAAATTTCCAAGTATTTTGTATATTAACTTTAACAAAGTATCAGAGAATGAATCTGAGCAAATTAAAGGCGATGTGAAAGAGTGGGAGAGTAAGGAAGGAGAGATTGAAGTGGTGCTTACGAGAGAACAAGTGTGCAAGACAAACAGGGAAATGAGGAGTCTCAGAGTGGATGGGGGAACACAGTGTGAGAAAGGTTGATGCTCTAAGAGGATGTGAATACATGTGTAGACAAAAAGGGAAGGGGATGATCTGGCATGTAGGTAAAATAGTTGGATTTGAGGGTTTGGAATGAGAAAGGAGAAAAAGAAATGGCTTGAGGAAAGTATGGAAAGGTCACATCTAATAAGTGGTATCAGTGAAACTTGTTATAGATCCAGGAATGAATTGTTATGTTTGTATCCCTTGCTTCTGATACTTTCTAGCATTTGTATACATAAATAGTTGCTTTGAATGAGTTGATTTATCCAAAACCTTTTGGAATAAGTGGGACATGGTTGGCTGAGGACGACATCCTGATGGAATAGAGATAGAAGGGTATGATGTGTTTCCTGAAGATAGAAAAGGTAAAAAGAGAGGTGGAGTGCTATTGATGGTAGAAAAAGAGTTATGTCTGTACAAGGTAGAGATGCAAGGGAGAAACAATGGTAGTGGTTTGGAGACAGTATGATGTGAGATGGAGGTGAATAGAATGAAATACTTCATGGAATGTTGCTATAGACCTGGTAATGTGGAGGATAGGAACCAGGAAATGTATAAGCAAATGAGCCAAACATATCGGATTATCATTATGGGTGATTTTAATTACAGCAATATAGATTGGGATGACGAGAGGGCAACCTGAAGTAAAGAAAATGGGTTTCTTGAGTTTTTGAAGGAAAACCACCTCAGGTGTAGCATGGAATGAGGAGTTGGTTGGAAGATCAATGCTGCTTAGGTGATATTCAAGAACTATCTAGTAGAAGCATGTCTAAATGTATTCCAAGAAGGTTAAATAAAGTAGATGTGAAATGGATGAATGATGAGATTAAGCATGCAATACAGAGGGTAAAAACATTATGGAGGCAACATAAGAGGAGTGGTAATAATCAATTCCATGAAGAATACAAACAACAGGCAGAGAGAGTGACTTGGTTCATAAGGATTGCAAAGGTTCAGTATGAGCAGCCATTAGCTAATGAAGCAAAAAGGGAGGTGGAGTATTTCTATTGATGGTAGAAAAATATTTAGCTAGCAGTTCATAAAGATCTTTCATCCTTGTGATGTGACATCATAGAGAGTTTGAGAGCAGTGAATAAGGAGGTGGAGGAGAGGCTGACTGTGAAGAAAATGTATATAGGGAGTTAAGCAAACTTCATGTTAATAACACAGCCTTATTAGGCTGTGGAACTTGATCATGTATCACCGCATTATTTTGAAGGAATGTGCCAGAGAGTTAACATCTGCCTTGACTTATTTAAAATGAATCTTCATTGGGTCAAGTTCCAAAGGAGTGGAAGGAAGGCAAGATTGTAACACTTCATAAAGAAGGTGACAGAATTCAAGCATTGAATTATAGGCCAATTTGTAATGATAATGTGGTGTGCCTCAGTGGTCTGTTTTAGGGGTCATTGCTGTTTTACCTGTATGTTAGTGATGTTGAAAAGATTTCAATGGGGATATACAGTTGTTTGCAGATGATACAAAGTTGGGATGAACTATGAGAATAGATGTTGTGGCCTTACAAGAGACTTGAATAGACTGAATGAATGGACAAGGGAGTGGGGATGTCACTTCAATATTGCAAAATAAAAAGTTTTAAAATTTGGAAAACAAAGATAGAATGTATAATTTGGTCTTGGTGGGGATATGTTGTTGGAGGTGGAGGAAATAGATCTTGGGGTGTAAAATTTAGAGGGCATATTGCCAAAATTTTGAGGACAACACGATGAATTCTTGCAGTGACGTGGAGAAGCAAGTTTTTTGCATGGGGAGTTGTGAATGATTGGAATGCATTGCCTGAGAGTGCGGTGTCTGCAGAGAATTTTAGTGTGTTTAAGGCATGGTATTAATTAGGATAATAATAATAATGATGATAATTTTTATGGGGAATAACAAAATGAAATGCCGAGACAGTTTTATTAACCCTAATGAGAATTGGGAGGGGGATGCATGGAATTGTTTCAAAAATGCAACTGTAAAATTTCTTCTGCTTTCACTTTTTTTTGTGAGGGGTGATACATTTTGAAACGACAAAGATTCTATTTTCAGATACATAGCTGAAAAAAATGCTCATGAAATTTCAAAAATTATGTTATATTTAAGATTTTACTTATGGTATGAAAGTGACAAACAGAAGTTACAAGTACTAGTGAAATGCCAGAATAATGGCTGATTATTGGTTGCCATTTAGAAAGTAGAACTACTACAGTATTTCATCATCTAAGACAAAACATTGAATACCTACAAAATTCCCATTTAAAGACAGAAGTTGAAAAAAAAAAACTTTAAAAAGATTATGAATTTTAAATATTTCATTTAATATAAATATTCTTTAATTTTCTTTTTGGTTTTTAATACCTTGCTTTAATTTTACAAAATGCACTTATTTGGTCAGTAGGCTAAAAAGATATATATGTGGAAATATAGAGCCGTTTTCTCAGTTTGTGAAAAATCCTTGCGTGACCCATAAAAATCAAAATCACTTTGGAAATAGCAGCCTTAGGCATAGTAAATTATTTGGCAAACTGTTGTTTACAAGTTTCAGTTTGTAGGCCTGTGTTATTATTGTGAATCTAAAAGATCACTGTAAGAAGGGCAAAAATAAAAGCGTTTTGTTTTAAAAGCAAGAAAGGGACCCAGTTCTTGGTAAGAAACCAATATATCAAACGTTTTCCAAAACAGCGAAGGAAAGAAAGCCTTGTTGTGTTCACCTTTAAAAATATTTGCATGAACTTTATAACTATTTTATTTTTTACTTTTAAGAATGGAATATGTCCTACTAGCAATGCCAAAATTTGTTGGTGTGGCTAAAATTTTGGGACTGTTATGCTAGTCAAGTGTGTGTGTGTGTGTGTGTGTGTGTGTGTGTGTGTGTATGCACGATACATAAGTGATGTAGTCGTTGTTTATAGTGACTTTTTTGTGATGCCCTATGTAATTTTTGCATAATTATTTCTGTTGTGCACTTATTTTTATTTTTTGGTTATTTATAACATTGTTATATTTTAATGTATTAAGTTCAGAAATCTCTGTTTTTCTTTCTAATTTGTGCATTTTTTAACAAAGTGCAATAGGCCAATTAGAAAGCATAATTTAACTATTGCATTTTGCTATTTTATGTTTTATTATGCAAAATTTTTGGCATATTCTGTTTTGCTCCCCCTCTTTTTGTCATGAATAAAATCATGATTAACACTGTATTCATTATATGTAAAAAAAGTTTTTTGATTGTTCAAAAACTAATTCCACAGTATTTTACAAGAATCAGATTTCAAAATATACATCTCATTTTTATAATAACTTTAAAAAATTTTTAATATATTCAAAATGCACAGATATTTTCATTGGATTAGATTTTTATTTTATTTATTTATCTATTTTTTGCATATTTGTTCTGTGCACTAACTTTCATTTTTTAAATTTATATTCAAGAAATGCTGATGGAACATCAGCATTTCTTGAATATAGAATATCAGCATTTCTTGAACGTTTAGATTAAAATGAAAATTGTTAATTGATCAATATATATCTATATGGTTTATCCTATTAAAGAAGTTAAACCTTTAAGTGATTAAATGATTACTTTAAGTGATTAAATGCTGTATAGTGTCTTTCCAAATAAATTTATATACTTCATATATTATTATTATTATGATTATTGCACCCTCCATGGAGTTGGCAGACTCATTGTGGAAGGTTTATTCAACTAACAACATATTTATCATACCAAATCTTAAAATCCTTAACACTCCTTGCATTAACAACCCGTTCTAGTAATGTGTTCCATTCACTGACAATTCTCCATATAAAAAATCTGTCCTCACACCCCTCTTCACCACACTCTTACATAACTTCCAGGGATGACCTCTGGTTCTTCCCCTCTCACCATCTACTCGTTTTATAATCCTCTCTGGCTTAATCTGATAAAATCCTCTCACTAACTTAAATTTCTCTATCATATCACCTCTCCTCCTCCTATCCACCAAACTCTGCATTCCACATTTCTTCAACCTCTCTCCATAGCCAGCTTTGTCCAAAGTCCCGATATTGTCTTAGTCACTCATCTCTGGTCCCTGTCCAATGTCTCCACTTCAGATTAAAAACTAGGTGACCAGATCTGAGCACAGTAGTCCAAGTGTGGTCTGACCACTGACCAGTGCCTTATACAGTGGCACAACCACTTCCTTATCCTTACATGTTAGAGTACTTCTTATCATAGCAGCATTATGTGCGGCCTTTGCAACACTAGCAATATGCCCTCTAAACTTCAGTCTACTGTCAGCCATCACCCCCAAATATCTAATCTTATCTACTTCCTGCAGTATGACACCATCAATATAGTACACAGCCTTATATTTCTACACTTCAAAATGCAACACCTTTCACTTATTGATTTAAAACTACAACCTTACTCCTTTGTCCATGTAAAAAGTCTATTCAAGTATTCTTGAAGGGAATTAACATCAGCAGTGCTATTTATAATTCTTCCCATCTTTGCATCATCAGCAAACAACTGAAGATCCACTCAGTCCATATTATATATCATTTACAAACAAGTTAAAAGCAGAGGCCCAAGAACAGAACTGTGGGGCACGCCACTGGTTACCCTCCTTTTTTGATACACTGTTCCACCATTTTGATACACCATTCCACAATTTCCTTGAATCAGCCTTGGCCTGACCAGCCGATCTCCTCTCATACTGCACCTTTTCTTTCTTTACCATGCTTGTCACCTTTCTAGTCTGCATTACTTTTCATGGATCCGATCACCACCAACTGTCTTGTACCTCCTCCACAGCATTTTCTTTTTCAGCATAGCTTGCTTGATTTCACTGTTCATCCATTTCACTTCTACTCTATTTACTTGCTTAACCCTTGGTATGCAGTTATACATTGCTTTTGTCAGATACTTCCTTGTGAGTTTCCATGCATTATCAACATCTTTCTCTCTCAGCCCATCTACCTAATGAACTGATGCTAACTGATTACAGAGCTTCTTGTAATTATTCACTTTATACTTCCACATATATCCAGTTTTGGCAGTAACCTTTTCTTATTTCACTTCCCAAACAAGCACCTCATGATCACTCTCAACCAGGGGTAGTGTCAGCACCTCATTAACAACTACATCTTGTGAAGTTATCACCGAATCCAAAACATTAAAGCATCTAGTTGCTTCAGTCACATGCTGCTTAACATATTTATCTCTCAGAAATTTAACAAACTCACTCTCCTTTTTCCTATACACTATCTCCTCCTTCCATTCTATATTCCTGTAATTAAAGTCTCACCTTTTTTTTTTTCCCCTGCCCTACCAATTTGCCTAAACATTTCACAGTCAGTATTCTCTACATTTCCTGGCCTATAACAGCATCCTCTCATATATATTAACCTGTTTATTTCAACTTCATACCACACAGATTCAAAGTCTGTGCATGCACTATGAGTTACAGAAAAGGGAGGAAAAAAAGAAAGAATGGCAGTTTAGTAGTAATGAAAGAAATGGTGCACTTCAGCAGTTTTACAGGATTGAGCATGAGCTCAAGCAATTGGAGAAACATCTGGTGAATGGTGCAACAGAGAAGAGTAAGAAAGGAAAGATGGAAGGGAAGCAAAAGGAAAGTATGAAAAAGTTTTCTATAGTAAAAGTTAAAGATATTAACAATGCTATTAGCATGCAAAGAGATGAAGTGAAAGGAGTGAAATTTTGGGCAGGCATAAATGATTTGAAGAGTGACATGTATGAATGAGAGAGAGAGAATAAGAAAAAGTTACTTTTTAAGACTTTAGACTTTTTTACACTTTAGACTGTCCTGGCACTCATACTGCAATGGACTATGATTACAAATGGGGCACTTCACTGGTTACTCTCCTTTTTTTGATACACTGTTCCACCATTTTGATACACCGTTCCACAATTCCCTTGAGTCAGCCTTAGTGTATATGTTATGTGGAAGGATTGTATGCAATATTATTCTTCACACACAGAGTGAATTTAATAGGAAGTGGGTGCGAGAATGGAAATGATCAACAATGTTGAATGTAGTTTCTTAGGTCTTAAATCTGATTGGGACAGTCATTAAAAGATATAAGAGTATCTTTGGGCCTAATCTTCAAAAATAAAGATGAGATTTTTCATTGATAAATCAACATGATTCTTCAACTTGGCCAAAAATTATAGCCATTAATGAGACTTGGTTAGCAGAGGAGAATATTTCAGGTAGATTTAAATAGACTTTTAGCTTGGATAAATGAGGAGAGTTATAGTTTTACTATTAATAAGTACAATTTATATATTTATTCATATGGAGTTTCCTTTCTTTTCTCCCCCATTCCTATTGGGACGAGATGAGCCTCCTCATGGGGGGGGGCTTGAGTATTTATGACTGTAGATCAGCGTGTGTTCACGGTCCCGTTTGCCTGTTCTGGGTGATGCGAAAAACCGAAGTTTCTGGGTTAAAAAAAACCCTACCTCCATATAGACCGGCTAACTGACCTTTAGTCAAAAGAGACCAGATAAAGGTTCCTCACGTCATGGACGGGAACCGAACCCAGGTCTTTCTGACTGAAGGGCTTCATCTATACTGACTGAGCTACGGAGCCTCATATCATGAAATGCAATGGGTTCCATTTCATGATATGAGGCTGTGTACTATCGATGAAACTGAACTACAGGAAGGGGGTGAGATTTCATGTCTGAGAGTGATGGTTGACAGTACACTGAAGTTTAAAGGGTACATTGCATTGCTACTATGATAAGGAGTGCACTGACATGTAGAAATAAAGAAGTGGTTGTGCCACTCTATACATTATGCACTAGTCAGACTGCATTTGGTCTGTTGTACTCAGGTTTGGTCACCTAGTTTTCATATTGATGTAGAAACATTGGAAAAGGTCCAGAGACGAGTGGCTAAGGCAATAGCAAGGCTATGGAGAGAGTTTGGAGGAATGTGAATTGCAGAGTTTAGTGGAAAGGAGAAAAAGAGGTGATATTCTTAGAGATGTTTAAGTTAGTGAGGAAATTTTATTGGATTAATACAAAGGGGGGGATTGATAAACATGTAGAAGGTGAAAGAGGAAGAACTAGATGCCATCTCTGGAAGTTATACAAGAAGGTGTAGTGAAGAAGTTTGTTAGGAATAAATTTTTTATGGAGAATTTTGGGTGAATGGAACACATTACCAGAATACGTTGTGAATGCAGGAAGTATTAGGGATTTCTTTCTTTTCTCCCCCATTCCTATTGGGACGAGATGAGCCTCCTCATGGGGGGAAGGGGGGGCTTGAGTATTTATGACTGTAGATCAGCGTGTGTTCACGGTCCCGTTTGCCTGTTCTGGGTGATGCGAAAAACCCAAGTTTCTGGGTTAAAAAAAAACCTAAAGGTAATATGATAAATATGTTGCTGGTTGAGTGAACCTCATACAACGAGTCTGTTGACTATGTAGGGTGTGATGATAATACTAATATAATTTCAGAAGGCAATGAGGTAAAGGACTGATGATATTAGAAGAATTGCACAACCAGCAAAAGTAGAGGCTTGGTAGGAGGACAGTTTTTTGGAGGCAGCATATTTGAATTAATAAAAAGGTGTGAGATAGAGGTAACAGGATGAATTTTGGTGTGAGAAAGAGGTAATAAGTTTGACTGCTACTGTTTATTTTGAACTGCTAACAAAACTGAGGTGTAAAGGCAGACATAATTCACTGGCCTTATAGCATTACTTGTTTTGGCTGTAAATCCAAAACAACCAATGATTCTTCTTTTGTGGAATGATAAACCTGAATTTCTGGGAGGAAAAAATCTTCCACCTCTGTATGAGATTGGCTAACTCATCCTGGAAAGTATTTGAATTCAGGTCTTTCCAACCAAAGGTTGCTGTCAAAACTGGCTGGGCTATGGAAACTTTGGAGGGGAGAAATGGAATTTATGCAACTACTGAGAAACAGTTACCTAAAAAAAAAAAACAGCATTGAACAAGGAACCAGCATTTGAAAAAACTGCTCCTGGTTATAACATTAAAAGATTCATATGTAAACAATAGTGGTTACTTTGCTGCTGAATGGAGAGTGGTCTTGCTAGTGAACTTAGAAAGTGGATAAATGTTGAATTCATTAATTAATAATAATTTATTACTATTGAATATAATAATTTATTATTATATTCAGTGTTTCAGCTGCCAAGTTGAGCTATTCTTCAACACTCTATCTGGTATATGGTAAAATTTCTAGTCTTCTTCCTATTGTCAATGTTAAAACATAATAAAGAAAAGAAGACAAACTTAATTCCATTGTGATTTAATTATTGAAGTGACTAATGTAAAAAATAATGATAATAATATATAAATAAATAAATAACCTTGAACCCTATGTATGTATAAAAACTGAACTCAATCTAAAACATTTTAGATGCTAGCTGAATTGGTTTGAAGAACATCTGATGATTTCAGTGGAGTATTGTTGATGCCCTAATATATATTCCTGATTGATATTTAAAACTAGCTGAATTTGTTAATATCTGTTCTCATCTTCTATGTCCACTACTCCATAGATTGTAAGACTCAGTCCAACATAATAAGAACTCCAAAAACGCCTAGGATACCTTCAGCATAAACCACTAGGACAGTAAGTGTCCAATATATTTCATCTGTGAAAAAGAAGAATACTCAGAAATAATTTTGCTCTTCATTGGATTTCTGGTAATTATGCCTTGTTTGCACATTGCCATATCAAAATTCAGGACTGGATTTGCAAAAAATGTACCTCACTCTTGGTTTGCTCAGCTTCTTCCAATGTTAAATCTATCCTCCACTATTGCATGGAATTAATTTGAATTTCATCAATCAAAAAAACTCTAGTCACAAAATTTCCCAAGCTAGGACTCCAACATTATCAATAGTATATTCAATAGCATTATATTCAATGATATTTTTGATATATTGAATATATCAACAATATCATTAGTATATTCAGAACTTCAAATCATCAGATGTTGTTCAAATATTTCATCTTCCCCTAGATGCTTAGTTTTCCTACATTAATACACAACTTTAGGTTATTTATTTTGTGTATTATTTTTTTTATACGTTAGTTATTTCAGTAATCAACTCACAACAGGATTAAGTTTTTATTTTGTTTATTGTGATGTTTGTTTTTAACATCTCTCACTTGGATGGTAGTTTAATTTGAAAATCCTCTGCAGTCAATCCTGTACACAATACAACATTTTACGAGAAAGGAAATAAAATTTTCCTTTATAAAGGAGTATATATGGAACTATACAGCAGCTGATTGTGACAACTTAAAGAGTAGCTTGGAGTATCATCATCATAAGAAACTTCAAGTGAAGGACATTAGCATTTACATGGAAAATGATCAAGAATTACATGAGAAGCAGTATCAGACTCCATATCCAGAAAACAATAAATAAATCAGGTAGGAGGTAAAAGTAGTATGATTAAGTCACAAGATGTCCTTAGCAGCCAGTTTGAATGCAGCATTTCTGATCTCTGATCACTGAAGTTAAGCATTTATTACTCAGGAGGGCAACCACCTGGGAACACTGGATTCTGTTGGAAAAATTATATGTCAGCAGCCAGATTGGTTTAAAAGCACCATTTCATGTTGGATCACTGAACCTTAAGCAAACCTGAGTCTGGTTATCACTTAGGAGGATAACCACCTAGGAATACTAGGTACTGCTGGCAAAATGATTTCTATTAAGATGGATACAGGTAAGTGTGTGTGTGTTAGGCACCATAAGGTGAGGAGTGTGGCATTGACTGAAAAATGCAGAATGTGGTGCCTTAAATAACAAAATCAAATGGGAGTAATCAGTACAAATAGTAATGGCAGTTTGTGGCCTAAAGGGATGCTACAGTTTAGATATGCTCATGCTAGAAGTATCAGGAATAAGAGGGAGGAGTTTTTGGCATTGGTTGGTGCAACCTCTCCAAAAGTTATAGGCATCAGTGCAACTTGACTGATAAAGTAAATGATGTAGTTAGAGAGAGAATAGGATGGAGGAGGGGTAGCTGATGATAGTAAATGAATTGCAGTTAAAACTCTTTTTGAGTAGGTGATCAAGCAAACTGAGATGTGGTTGGCAGTTCATTTAAGATAGTGGTGCATGGGATGCAAGGGATGATTTGGAAAATATGCATTGGCATATTAGCACAGTGAGTGTAAGTTGAGTAATTATTATGGGGGAAGGGGAGTGCATCAATTACTGGAGCATAGATGGCAGAAAAGAAAATGTATTGACCCACTAAGAGATAATTACTTGAAATAGCATATGATGGATGGGACATAGGGTTTGAGAGTGTTGGATTTTTTCATAGAATCAAAGATCTGCCCATAACCAAGGTAGCACATTACCTATGATTGGGAGAGAGTGATCATGTGGTCTTAACTTAGAAGGTTGTGAAACTTGAAATTTTCAGTTAAGAAGAGGTACATATGGAACTGCAAAGCATGTAATTATGTCAAGCCTAGGAGATAGTTTGAAGTGGTGCCATGATGTAGGAATCTGTAAGGGAAAAATGGTAGTGGTGCATGGGAAATAGTGAAGGGGTACCTGAAGGAAGAAATATCAGACTATATATATTATACACACACCCAAGGTTGAGAGGATAAATCAGGTAGGAATTAGATAGATGAGTAATATCATTGAACAGGAGCTGTAAAATAACAAGTAAATGTTGTGAAGGGCATATGAGGTCTGACACAAAAAATGAGACTAACCCTATAGCCTGGGAACAGAGAGGGGAGTGGAGGAGAGAGACAAAGAAATGGTTATAGAGAATGTTCTAACCTCTCACCGTGAGACAAGGTTCAACTTCATCGCTTTACTCAGTACGAGCGGATGCGTGTTCAAATATAGATGTTTTCTTACTCTCGGTCAGAAAATGTTGGAGTGCAAGAGTAAACAGCAAGTTAACATCAAGTTTCTTGTGAAACTGAAGAAATCTGTGACCAAAACTTTCAAATTATTGACTGAAGTTTACAGCGAAGAGTGTATGTCTCATGCATGCATTTTTGAATGGCACAAATGATCGTCCAGACCGCCCACACACAGCAGTTACCGATAACAACATTAAAAAAGTGCAAGATGTGACTTGAAAAGACAGAAGGTTGGGTGTTCAAGCTGTAGCTGAGAAAGTTCATTTGGACAGGGAAAGTGTTTGATGCATTTTAATGGAAGAATTGAACATGAAAAAGATTTGTGCAAAAATAGTTCCAAAAATGTTGTCAGACAAACAAAAAGAACAACGAGAGGAACTGTGTTTGGACCTTTTGCAGTGCATTAAGGATGAACCAGATTTGTTGAATTCAGTAATTACTGAATTCAAAATCTGGAAACCAAGCAACAATCAATGCAGTGGAAGTCAGCAACATCTCTAAGACCAAAAAAAGCACGTATTAGTTGTTTGAAGTTGAAGGCCATGTTGATTGTTTTCTTCGATATCCAGGGTATTGTAATGGCAGAGTGTGTTCCCAGTGGCCAGATGGTAAATCAGCAGTATTACCTTGAAGTCTTGATGAAATTGCACAAACACTTGAGAAGGAAACGATCAGAATTGTGGAGAACTGTTGGATTTTGCACGAAAATGCACCAGCCCACAACATTTTGTTTATGAAGCAGTTTTTAGATAATCACAATATCACTGTGCTTGAGCACCCACCCTATTTGCCAGACCTGGCTTTTTTGCAACTTCTACCTCTTCCCAAAGATCTAGTCGGTGCTCAAAAGAACCCATTTTTTTTGTTGGTAGATGTGAATGCAAAAATGATGGAGATAATCAACAGCCTTTCAGAAAATGATCTGCAGAATTGCTTTGAACATTGGCAGCATTATATGCAGCTGAGTGTCAACTCAGAATTTTGAAGGAGATCATAGTTGATTTTTCAATTCATTAAATAAAAAGAGATACATGCACAGTCTAATTTTTTCTATGTTAGACCTTATATAAGGAGAAATGTGATAATTAAGCTCAAGAGCAGAACAAGACTTGGGCAAGGAAGGCAAGTCAGATTATGAGAAGAAATTATCCAAGCAGGCAAAAGGAAATCCCAAAGAGTTCTTTCATTGAGCGGCAAGTAAATGGAAAAATGACTATGAAAGAATAACTTTGATGTGTCTAATGTAGCAAGCTGACAGAAGCAGATAAAATAGTTTAGTTAATGAATAAGACCATTTTGTAAGAATCTGTTTAATTAAATTTACAGAAGATATTGCTCTGAGAGATGTCATATTGTGAGAATAGAAAATGAAATACAACTGCAGGATTATATGAGATATCAGCTTGTGCATTGCAAGAATCTACAAAGGAATGCCTCTGATGAGACTGTTTAACTTTCTCATCTCTGATAAATTCCCAAGTGAGTGTAAGGAGAGCGCAAAATAGTTCTCTTGCATAAATAAGACTCCTAGACTGCAAAAACAAATTGTAGATCAATCAGTATCTCAGGAGTGTGGTAAAGGTATTTAAAAAGTTGAACAAAGACAAATTTCAGGGATGGGTGGATAAGAGTATGATAATTTGTTGTTGGGGGGGGGGGGGAGAGGAATGGCTACAACATGATATTGCTGGACTTTACAAAGGTGTTTTGCAGGGTACCACTTGGAACTCTTATATAAATTGGGATATGTATGAAGCTCTGGTGATATGTCTGTGAGCGTGGCTGATGGACAGATACCAAAGAGGATGGAGAAGCAGAAATCCAGGAGAAAGCAGGTAACTAGTAATGTGCTGCAAGGATCTGTGCCACTGCTGTGTAACTTTTACATAAATGATATAGTAAATGATCCGAAGGGAAATATTCAGTTGTTTGCTGATGATGATGCAAATTTAGCATAATTTTGCTAAATTATGAGTGGTCTGTGGAATCCTTCCTATGTGGGTTGCAAAAGTTTGTTGATAGAAAAGAGGATGATATGATGGAAACAGTTACTAAATGAGTTTTGTAGGATTGATGCAGTGGAATTATGTCTAAACTTGGCTAGAGAGGTATTACATGGGACCATCCATGTAAAGCGAGTAAAAGTGTAGTTAGTAAGAGTTCAACTAGATATTTTGCTTGGAGAGGGATGAATGAGTTGGTAGACCCTGCTGTGAGTGTTTTGTTGGTCATTGAATGCAGATGGTAGATGTGTGATAGCAGCAGAAGAAATAGTTGAATTAATGAGTGATCTAACTATGAGGGGTGAATGATCCAGATGAAGATAATGTCATGACTAATGTGGCAGGTGCCTGTATGAGATGAAGGTAGATGAAGTAGAAGTGTTTTTGAGATTATAAAATCTTGATATGAATATAACCCTGGATTTAAGTGGAATATCATCGCATGTATTATTTAATGTACAATAAGGTGCAAAATAATTGAGAGTGCCTCTATTTAACCAGGCTATTTCAGCACTGGTATGGTCTTGAGGGAATTAAAAGAAGGCCAGATAGTTCCTGAATATAAATGAGGTTCCGGGTAGAGCAGCAGATTTACTACTCAAAAAAAAAGATATAAGGAATACAAGGAAAAATTCAATTTTACATTAATTAGATTTTCAGGTGATGGTGGACAGGAAGTTGAATTTTTGGAGACATATTACAAAATTAAGTAGAATTCAGGAATAGTGGATAACAATACAATACTCTTGGGGGAGGCTGCTAGCACATCTTTGTGATGCCTAAGTCTTTCCTTAGTAATTGACTCATTTTTTATAATAACATGACAGTTGAGATAAATAAAATAAATAGTTGTACCATGTTGTTGTTGGACTTTGCAAAAGCATTTAATATTACATGGAAATTGGAGCATAGGACGAAATTAGTAACATGGATATGTAGGTGGATGATGGACATCATATAGTGTATGGTTCATCAGAAACAAGAAAATACACATAACTACTGGAGTGCCACAAGACTCAGTACTTTGGTCACTGCTGTTGTGATCATTATTATTTAGAGAAGAATATCACTTCCAAAAGGGAGTAGGCTGTGTCTTATGTGATACTGAGGCAACTGATGTGAAGCCAACTCTCTTATATACAAGCATCCTGTCATGAAGATACTTCACATGCAGGCTTACACTTGTGTAAAGGAAGAAACAAGAATATAATTTCTTATCAACTGTTATCTAATGTCAAAGGAATATCTGTATTTATTGTATCAGTGTATTCAGGGAGATAATAGTTGCCATAACAATATGGGTTGAAAATATTGCAAGCCATTTAATTATTACCTCGATGGGAATGTGCTGTTAGAAGTTTGAGGAAAGTTTGCATTGCAAAAGTGAGCAAAATTGCAAAGGATGATGTTAATGTTGGAAAAACACACAGACAAATAAGGATAAGGAAGTTATCATTTCTTTTGATAAGAATCTGAATTTCTCAGAGATGAGCATGCAGTGGAGGAGATCCAGAGGACAGATAACAGATAATGACATTTCACAGAAATGTCACTCTCTGTTTGAGGACAAATTGAAAGTTTTTGGTTGATAGACAGAAAAGAAAGGATATGGTAGAAACATACATTTCTGAGGTGGGATACAGTAGATGCATAAAATATTTTTGAAAGTATGTGTGAAGTATGGGGGGGGGGGTAGAACAAGTGGTCATACTAGAAGTTGAGTAAGAGTGTACTTAGAAATATTATGAGTATTAGATATTTTGTTTAAAGAGTTGGGAACAAGTGGAATGAGGTTGTAGTGAGTGCATTTTCAGTGAATAGGTATAAAGAGAGAGGTATGATAAGCAATGGTTAGTGTGAACCTCCTGCAATGATTCTTCAATAGATCAATGACTCCATGGAGATCTACAAGTAATGACAATAATATTTTAGTAGTTACTGGTAACAAAGAAAAAAATTTCTGTAAATCATAATTGTTAAAAATAAATAAGTAAACTAGTTTAGTGAAAGTGTTAATAGAATCCATGAAACTTTTTCATTGTATTTCAGCATCTCAATAATTTGCTGGAACACTATTTAGAGCCAATGAAGAAAGAGACCTTTTTATCAAATGCAGAGATCAATGCCCTTTTTGGAAATATTCAAGAAATAGTGCAGTTTCAGAGGATATTTTTGCAAAGCCTTGAAGAAGCCATAAGTGCTGAGCCAGATTTTAATAAATTTGAACACCCTGCTCAGTTCAAGGTCAAGTGTTTCTGGATCTATTTTTTTGTCCTTATAATTTATTACATAAAATTTTGCTTTATAGAAATATTATTGTCTGAATTTTACTATTTATAATGGATTTTGATGTTATTATGATGCAATAATTTTCCTTACTTTTATTTCATAAAATCGTAATATTCCAGATATTCAAAAATTTACACTTTAAAAATGTTAACTTCTAAAGGTGTAACTTACCGTATGGTTAGTAAAGCCATACAAGAACCATTATATTTTAGAGAAATTGAATGTGGATATAAATTCATTTTGAACAAATGTTTACTTAGAGGCATAATGATGAAAAAGCACAGTAAGGTATTGCCATCATTATGCAGACATATGTCATTGCCACGAAAAATAATTTTTTTAATAATTAATTAAAAAAAACAATTAAACAATTTTTTTAAAGATTAAATAATGAATTCTTAGCAGCTTATGCTGTTTTCAACCATTATATATAATGGTCATCTTCATCGGAATAGACCAGGCAGTCACAGGGCTTCATACTTTCTTTTATATGTGTGTGTGTGTGTGTATATACATATATATATATATATATTTTTTTTTTCTCTCTCTCTCTGACTTCCAACATAATGGATTGTAAACCTATAGGTAAACCCTAACCATCCATGGAAACCTAATTCCATGGATGGGTTAGGGATTTTTTTTTCTGTTAATTTTATAATTTTTTTTTGTATTTTTATTTATTTTTTACATAATCTGGAAACCTAACATGCAACCTTTTCAAGACATGTCTTGCCTCCTGCAACAGGATGGTGGTCACACACTAAGTGGTGAAATTCATCTCTCACCTAAAGACAGTCACAAACATCCATGTCCATGGAAGAATTTGAACCAACAACTGTTAGATGGAGAGTAGATATTCTACCACTTTGCTAGCAAGACTTGAACCCTCTTTAATTAGTGTATTAATAAAACTGTGAATTATTGGGGGGGGGGGGGGGGTGCTGGTTTTCCACTCACACTAGAGCAATGTTTCCCAAAGTGTGGTACTCATACTCCTAGTATCCCTCATATGCAAAAAGTCTTTAGGGGTACTAGGAACTTTTTTTTTAATTTTGCTTACTTCATTTTTTTGTTACTTTGATATTTTTCACTATATTGTTGCAGATAACTTTAGTGCTATTATTATTATTATTATTATTATTATTACGGGTATCTCCATGGAGTCAGTAGACTCATCGCGGGAGACCCAAACTAGCAAAACAATATCTGTCATATCTCTTCTTGAATTCATTTACAGACGAAGAGCTCACAACTAAGTCAGGCAATGAATTCCACTCATTCACCACCCTCCAGGCAAAAAACCTTGTTCTGACACCTTTGTTAACCACACTCTTCTTTAATTTCCAGAGATGACCTCTTGTTCTTCCATCACTATCACACAGCTGAAACATTTCCCCTGCATCAATCCTATAAAAACCTTTTAGTAATTTGAATGTTTCTATCATATCACCTCTTCTTCGCCTATCAACCAATCTCTGCAATCCACAAGCTCTCAATCTATCAATGTAGGGAGTATTTTTTATATCACTCACCAACTTGGTCACTCTTCTCTGAACCCTCTCCACAGCCTTCTGATCTCCAAGGAATCCAGGTGACCAGACCTGAGCACAGTAATCCAAATGTGGAAGTATCAATGCTTTATAAAGGGGAATAATAACCTCTTTATCTCTGGATGTCAGTGTGTTCCTCAACAACCAAGTAATCCTATGTGCAATCTTGGACACCTTAGCAATGTGTCCTCTGAACTTCATCTCCCTATCTACCAATACCCCTAAGTCCCTAGCCTCATCAATCTCTTGGAGTACCTTTCCATCGATGTAGTACACAGCTGGTAATCTTTTAATCCCAAAATGCATGACTTTACACTTTTCCACATTGAACTGACATCCATTTTCTTTTGCCCATTTTACCAGCTTATTTAAATCCTCCTGCAAACTTTCAACATCAGCTTGATTTTTTATTGCACTACACAACTTTGCATCATCAGCAAACAACTGAATATCTCCCTTTAAGCCGTTTCCTATATCATTTATATACAAATTAAACAACATTGGCCCAAGCACAGAGCCCTGAGGTACACCACTGGTCACCTGCCTCATTCTGGACTCGGCTCCTCCATACACCACCTTATGGTATCTCTCCCTGAGCCATTCTCCTATCCATATCACCAATTTAATATCCATTCCCATCTGCTCCAATTTGCGTAACAGTGTTCTATGGGGTATCCTGTCAAAAGCCTTAGCAAAATCCAGAAGTACCACTGTGTAGCCAGTTCCTTTGTCCAACTCAGATGTTATTCTATTATGAATAGTTAATAGATTGCTAAGGCAGGATCTACCTTTAACAAAACCATGTTGGCCTCTATAGAGTATCATATCCTGATCCACCCATTCTTGAATTTTGTCTTTAACCAACTTTTCCAATACTTTTACCACTACTCCTGAGATGGTGATTGGTCTGTAATTCAATACCGCAGTTTTAGAGCCACCCTTATGCAAAGGAACCACTTTGCCTAACTTCCACTCCCTAGGGACCATACCAGAGTTCAAACTTAAATTAAATATCCAGGTAAGAGGGGTTGACAATTCATTTGCACATTCACGCAACACCCGAGCTGATATTCCATCTAAGCCTACCGCAGTGTTTGCATTTAAGTTTTGCAATATATTTAATACCTCTGATTCTTTAGCTTCAATTCTCACATTAGGTATTGCTATAGGTATAGAGATATCCTCACTTGGGTGATAGACTTTTGAGAAGTGATCACTCAGTAACTCGACTATTACATCTGTTTTTGTCACCTCAATACCATCAGCACCCACTAAGGTTATCCTTCCGAAGTCATTCTTCCTCTTACTTGCCACATAGCGGAAGAACTCTTTGGGATTACCCTTGATCTCTTTGGCTAAGGTCTTCTCATAATCTGATTTAGCTTTTCTTACTATGCTGGTAACCTTCCTAGCTTGAGCCTTGTACTGCTCATGGGTGTCCTGATCGCCCTTCTCCTTGTAAATTCTCCATAACATTTTCTTTTTTTGCAGTTCAAGCTTGATACTACTGCTCATCCATCTAATGCCTGCCTTGTTTGACCTCCTGACCATAGGGACACAATCTGATATTGCTTTCCTCAGATACCCGCTGATTTTATCCCAAGCACTGCTAACATCTTTCCCTTGCAATATGTTTTGCCATGGGATGGCTGCAAGCTCACTCCGAAGCTTGTTATAATTGCCTAACCTGTAGTTCCGTATATACCCCTTCTTAATAGAAAAATCCACAGATTTTGCAACCTCCCAAGTCAATACCACATGATCGCTTTCACCAACTGGAGGTAACGAGGACACCTTACTTATGCATATAACCTCTGAACCAATAACCAGGTCCAACACTCTCACACCACGTGTCCCTTCAGTTACGTGCTGTTTCAAGTAATTATCTCGTAGAAGATGTATGAACTCCATTTCCTTTTTGCTACGAGATATTTCCTCCTTCCAATTGATATCACCATAATTAAAATCCCCCATAATAATCACTAAGCCTTCACTCATTGCACTAAGTTGCTGATGCATGAATTCAATATCTTCCCCTGTACTCCCTGGCCTATAGCAGCATCCAACTCTATATTTGGTTGCGTTGGTCACTATTTCGCACCAGACTGCCTCAAATGAACTCTCATTCACATGTCTATCATCATGATATACTACTTTCTTTGGCTGCAACACATTGGCTATCATCAACAGTACTCCTCCTCCTGTTCTATCTTCTCTATCCTCCCTGAAAATACTGTACCCTTCACATTCAATTCCAGTGACCACATCTTCTGCTGACAGCCAAGTTTCACTAATGCCTACAACTTTTGGTGAGATTTCACTGACTAATGCCAAAAATTCTTCTCTCTTATTTCGAATGCTTCTAGCATTGGTATACAAAAATTGCAGATTCCCTCTAGATCTTGTACCGGCTTTAGAACTGATATATAAGTCACTAACTACCGTAGTCCTATGCCGATTTTTATCCCCTCTCTTCTGCAATTTATTCTGCCTATAAGGATCAATAAATACACAATCAGTGCTAAAGTTTCTCTCTCTTACACTCAACCTTTTCAATATTAGTTTCCCTGCCCAATATTTATTGCACTACATTCTATAATTAATTTTTTAATAACTAAAAATCCGAAAAAAATTTTAAACAAATTGTGTCTCTTGGCACATACCGGCTGACCTCCATTAGGGCTGCATCTGGTTGACAACAAGATTTTGTTTGCTTGGTTCAATGTGTTTACATTAAAAGTTTAAATTCAAATACAGGGATCAAAATTAAAGTATCCCTGTTCCTAAGTATACTTATGCCTTGTGGAGTACCACCCAGTGATCCAAATGCTGCAAATTTTGCAGGAATATATTGTGCATCATGTGGAAGTTATATCTGAGAAGAAGAAAATAGTACAAAATTCGCAACCTGGGGAACTGTATGATGTACTGAAGTACATCATACAGTAGATGTAGTAATTTTTCTGTGTGTGTAAGAAGGAGATAAGCAACACAAGCATAAATAACATATTTTTATTCACTTCCATTATGCATTCATGGACTGTACTGTTCAATGTGCTGCCCTTCCTATTATGCCACAAACTACAGCCTTTGTACAATGTGTTCAACTGCAAAACACAGCTGGTCAGGACTGGTATTATGCTGTCTTTCAATGCTGGAAACTTATTAGGATGATCCTGATGAACCCTGTCTTTGAGAGATCTGCAGTCCCAGAAATCACAGGGTATCAGATCAGATGAACAAGGCAGCCATGCAGTTGGAAACACAATGCTGATTACTCTGGCTTTGGTGAATTGTTTTCAAGAACCTCCTGTACAGATTGACCAATGTGTGGTGGTGGGGGGAGGCATCCTGCAAGAAAATGACTAAATCCGTGCACAGGTGCTGCTGTAGCTGCGGCACAACAAAATTGTTTATCATATTGCAATACTCTTGGCATTAACTGAGCTGTTCACAGACTTGACTGGCAAATATCCTCAAAGAAGAATGGCCCAACCTGAGTGACTTTGGGTGAATGCAAAGGAATTTGTTAGATTGTTTGCAGGCTTTGCATAGCCCATACCCGGCAGTTTTGAGTATTCATAGCTCTATTCAGGTGAAAGCGAGCCTCATCGCCCTATAAAATCATTCATGGCCATGCAGCATCCAACTCTACTTGAGCAAGTAATGTTAAAGCAAATGTCAGTCAACTTTCAAAGTCCTGCAGGTGCAACCCCTATGTCAGGATTACAATGAATGGATAGAATGCAGAATCTTCTGTAGAATTTTCCAGACAGTGGTGTAAGGCATATCCATGTGAAATTGTGTTTGTTTGTTTTGGGAAAGGTTAGAATTAAATGTTAGTGCAAGGAGAGAGATCTGATCTAGACTGCTGAGCTGAGTGTTATCAAAAGAGAGAGAAAAGAAAGTGCTAGCATATCATTTTTGTGAGAAGAAACTAAAAATTGTGTTTCAGAAGCACTAAAGGTGACTTCAATGGCATAACTCAATTCAAAGATGGCACAGATATCTGTGTTTAAGACACTGGTTGTAGAAGATTAGATAGAAAGAAAGAATCTGGAGTGTGTTTCTTGAAGAAGCTGAGGATTCTATTCATTGGGGAAAATGGTTTTGGAAAGGTTATTCCAGTGAATAACCTTTCCAAAACCATTGTTATGGAGTATATGGAATGGTGTTGTCAGATGCTCTGTTTCTGCATTATGTCTACAGAGACAGAGCATCTAGGAGAAAGTGATTATAGGAAGTCTGTGGTGGGGGAGGGTTCTGGACATTGGTGAGCCATTTAAGGTATGTTAATTTTTATCTTGGGCTTTGTTGCACTTGCAGGAAAAGCAGGGATTGGATAGGGATCATGGGATTTTATTACAAAAATCTCATGTTCCTGATAACATCTAATTATAAAACTTACCAGTTTTGTTTTTATGAAACATTTTGATTTACTCTTGTCATATAAAATAGAGAATCATAACACTTTTTTGGTTACAGTCAATTTTTAGAATATCTCATAGTTTTATGCATTACACCAGCTTTAGCTTAAAAAGTACAACAGATCAATCCTGCAGCATTTTATTTTACTCTTATATCCAATGGCAGAATATCAATTCTGCTGTCTCTGAGCTATGAAATATGTGCTACCATGTAAAATTATTTTACTGTTCATAAATTAATAAGTAAATAAGGCACTAAAACTATTATAATTAGATATTCATAATTTTTTATATTTTATAAGTTTTACCTTATTAAAATGCTTATTCATTAAATATTTAGTGTAACTAATTATATGTTTTTACATCAGCATGATGCAATTATTAATTTTGAAGAAATAGCCTCTTATTCTATAAAAATTCTTTTCTGCCTTTAGCTGGTAGCAATCCCTTATCAACTCGTATATTTGTGATAGCAGCCCTTCTCCCCTATTCTTAGCACACTGCAATTGGCATTCCATCAGTCTGTCTTCATACCTAGCATTCCACATATCCCATACCAGTTGAGTCAAACTTCTATAGATTTTCTCTCTCTCCAGTATATCCCCATCCCATAGAAACCAGATGACCTGATCAAGGCTTATGCAATTGAACTATAATCCCTTTACTTCTATATTGCGAAGTCCTTCTCATTACCACAATCTACTGTGATGCCATCACATTTTTCTACGATGCCCAATATCTTTGTGATGTTGCTGTAATGCAGAAAGAGATCACTAACAAGTCTTTTGACATGTCTTTTATCAATCCAATTCTGGATTCTAGTTTCCACTGATCTAACTACTGCTTCACCACAACTCAAGATGCACAAAGTTTCTAATAATTCAGAGTATCAGTCTTGCTGTCCTCTTTGTGAAGTAGAACATTTTTATCCTCATCTTCCTTTGGGATTCATCCTATTTTTTATGAGATCCCCCACCTCTGGTAGAAACCTATTAGTGCTGTACATTAGGTTAAGGATTTTTTGTTCTATTTTATTAATTTTATTATTATGGGTTTCATCCTTTGGGATTCATCCTATTTTTTATGAAATCCCCCACCTCTGGTAGAAACCTATTAGTGCTGTACATTAGGTTAAGGATTTTTTGTTCTATTTTATTAATTTTATTATTATGGGTACCTCCATGGTGTGTCAGAATACTCATCGCAGAAGATCCACATAACCATTATTCACACAGTACCTATCACATCTCTTTAAGTTAAGGGGATAATAAATCCCTCATTATTTTAAAGCTGGATACGAAACTCTGAGATTGAAATCTAAGAGTTTCATGCCGAAGAACTATTGGCGAGTCCAAGCGTAAGTCAACACCTGGGTAGTACAACACTAGGGCAACTCAGAGCAAAGGTGGAGCAAGCTCCATCACTATCCTTAATATTTTCTCATAATGTAAAATGCAGCTCCTAGGAGATGTATTACTGTTTTACATTTTGAGTTGCCCTAGTGTTGTACTACCCAGGTGTTGACTTACGCTTGGACTCACTGATAGTTCTTCGGCATGAAACTCTTAGATTTCGATCTCCAAGTTTCATATCCAGCTTTAAAATAATGAGGAATTTATTATCACCTTAACTTAATTTATGCCGCCGGAAAAAAATAGCCTCTTGGCTCTTTATCGTAGTAATAATAATATATGGGTACACCGGTCTGGCAATTCGTATAGTAAGGGTATGTAAGTTTGTTTCACTTAAACCTTGGTAGTATCCAGGTCTACCTACTCACTGTTGAGACCTCAATAAAGGTCGAAACCGGTCTGGGTAGTGACCTCTCCTCATAATGTAAAACAGTAATACATCTCCTAGGAGCTGCGTTTTACATTATGAGAAAATATTAAGGATAGTGATGGAGCTTGCTCCACCTTTGCTCCGAGTTGCCCTGGTGTTGTACTACCCAGGTGTTGACTTAGGCTTGGACTCGCCGATAGTTCTTCGGCATGAAACTCTTAGATTTCGATCTCCGAGTTTCGTATCCGGCTTTAAAATAATGAGGGATTTATTATCCCCTTAACTTAATTTACGCTGCCAGAAAAAAATAGCCTCTTGACTCTTTATCGTATCACATCTCTTCTTAAACTCATTCACTGTCAGATTATTCACAACACCTCTGGCAGTCTAGTCCAATCATTCACCATTCTACAAGCAAAACATTTAGTCCTCACACTCTTACACAATTTCCAGGGATGACCCCTAGTTTTCTCCCTACTTGTCATATATTGAAAAAAATATCTTCTGTAATAATCTTACAAAACCCTCTTTAGTAACTATATTCTGTCTTTTACCCTAATTTCTGCCTATCAACTAAACTTTGCAATCCATACCTTTAATCTGTCATCATAGAGAGCATTCCACAGACATGTTACCATTTTGGTCACTCATCTTGAGATCCTCTCTGCCACCACTGTATTCCTAAGAAACCATAGGACCAAATTTATCCACAGTAGTTAGGATGTGCCATATATTATAGTCTTATAATTTCCCTGTCTCTACTTGTCAGTGTATTCTTCACCATCCATATTACCTTGTGGGTTACTTTGCCAACTTTTGTCATATGCCCTCTGAACTTAACTCTCTGTTCACCATCATCCTCAGATCTCTGGCCTTATCAATTTCTTAGTCCAGTAGTATCAGTGTAATACACAGTATGTAATATTTTCATCAAAAGTACAAAACTTTACACTCTGCCACCTGAAAGTGATAACCATTTTCCTTTACCCACATGGTTAATTTATTTAAATCATCCTGCAGAATCTCTACATTATCTTTAACAATTGCACTTCCCAGTTTTGCATCATCAGCATGTTCCTATATCATTAATATACAACATAAACAGTGATGGCTCTAGTACTGAGTCCTGAGGCACCTCACTGGTCATTGCCATTCTTCTGGATTTTACTCAACCATATAATACTCTGTAGTGGCTGTCAGTCAGTCAACCATTCTTCCTTCCTTTATCCATGTCACTGGTGCTATATCCACTTCCCTTTGCTCCAACTGCTGTAATAGTTTTCAATGCAGTATTCTGTCAGATGCCTTTGCAAATGTTCACAGTATCATAGTTTAGCCATGGTACTGTGTGTGAGATAGAGGTTATCTAGTGTGGGATAGAAGCTAATAGGACAAAATATATAATTGGTTGCTGCATTGACAAATTAGCATGAGGAGTGCAGGTGAAGTAATTGTTATGGTGGATTTCAACTATGGGTGGAAGGAGGATTGGTCTTAGGGAGAGAAGGAAATGGAATTTATACAGCTGCTGAGAGATAATCACCTGAGCATCATGTAATGGGGGGGAGGCACAACATTCAAGAGTACTGGATCTGATTATACCATCAGAGAACTTAACAGTAACCAGTCTAACTATGATGCCTCTGCTTTAGAAAAGTGATCATGTTACATCTTGACCTGGGAGATTGCCAGACATGCAGAATTTTCTGTTAAAAAGAGGTATATGTGGAATTACAAAGTAGGTAATAATAAAGAGCAGAAGAGTTGGTTTTCAGCAGTGCCATGGCATAAGAATTTGGATGGAAGAGATGTTGGTGTTGCATGTGAAGTGGTCAAGGAGTGTTTTAAGAAACAGTATCAGAATAACTCAGAGTCAGAAGGACAAATCAGGTAGTAGTTAGATGGATTAATAGCTTCATTAAGCAGAATCTGCAGATAAAGTAAAGGTTATTAAGAAAAAGGTAATTAGTATGCTCATGAGCAGTACAAGACCAAGGCAAGAAGGGTGACATGTATGGTAAGGAAGGCCAAGGCTAATTATTAGAGAAAGGTAACAAAAAAAATAGTTCTTTTGCTGTGTGGCAAGCAATATGAGGAATTACTATGAAAGAAGACTTTGAAAAGTACTGATTGTGGGAGGTGATTTTAATTATGATAATAGGGAAAGTGTAAATACACCCAGACCTTACCTAATTAATAAAAGATGGAAAAGCTCAAATCCAAACACAAAAATACTCAAGAAAATAGATATGGATACAGACCATGGACTCCTTACAGCCAAAATAAACATCAAATTTTTCAAAAAGAAAATAGCTACCAAAGCAAAAATAATAAACATCTAGATACTTACAAACCCAGCACATTGGCATCAATATGAAAAACTAATGACAAGTAAACTTGGAGTAATAAGTGAATGAAGATGACATAGGAAATTGCTGGAACTGATAGAATTGGGAGGTGGGGGTAGAACAAAGGATCATCCCTGGAAACTGTATAAATAGTGTGAGCAAAGATATGAGGAGCAGGTTCTTTGCTTGGAGAGTAGCTTGTTAGTGGAGTGCATTACCTAGTGAATGAGGCAGACACCAAATGAGTTTAAATCACAGTTTGATAAGCTTTGTGTGTGACAGTATATGCCTTCTATTATGAGTCTTTTGACTTCATGGAGGTCTGGTGTTAATAAGAATGAAAGAAGTTGTAAAATATATAAAGTGCAGACCAGAAAAGTTACAATTATTGTACAGAAAGGATTTTTTGTTGAAAAGAAATTGCTGTGCAGGCTAAAAGTAATCCAAGACAATTTGATCATTATGCTGCAAGTTAAAGAAAAGATGAATGTGGAAGAATAACTTTAGTAAAGGCATTTGGTACTCTGGTGCTAGAAGCAGATGAGATCATTCAAATTAGGAGTGCCCACTTCACTATGATCCCAACCAAGTGTATGTAACAGCTTGTGCAATGCTTCCCACTACATTGGATCAAAAAATAGAGGTGCATGAAAATGAGGTTCAAGAGTATTGTTTAATCTGGATAAGAATTATCAGTAAGAGCAGATGGGATATAAGCATGTATTTTAAAATAATGTTCAGTCAAATTGGCAGTCCTTGATATGTTTGTATAACTTGAGTATTAGTTCAGGAAAAATTCCACAGAAATGGAAAGAATGTATGAGAGTTCTGTTGTACAAGGGTGGTGCAAAAATGGATGTCTAACTAGCAACCTATCGTTATCTCCGGAATGGTGGTGGATATTTCAGAGAAGTTAGTGAGAACTCGCATACAAAAATGGATCGACAGACAAGCTATACTTTACAGAGAATACAGATGAAGCCTTGTTTTAGCAATTTGTTCATATTTTATGATGTTATGGTTGAGTTAAATAAAAGGAATGGATACATTGTTGAAAGTTTTTTTCACTTGGTATCTCTCTTCTTAATCTGACTCCCACCGATAGGACCTCAATAAAGATCAAAACTGGTCTGGGTAGTGGGCCTTCACATAATGCACATCCTAAAGGATGTGTGCTTTGCATTATGGGATATTAAGACAATTAATGTGAAGTCATTAGTCTCCCTATACAAGTAGCCTAGTTGTGAAGATACTTCATGCTCAAACTTTGTTTGCTTACACTTGGATAAAGGATTAAACAATAATATAATTTCTTGTCAAGTTCAGTTTAAAAGGAATGGATATACTATGATACTATTGGATTTCGCTAAGGCATTTAATGAGATATCAGATGAAAGGCCATTTCATAAATTGAAGAATAGGGGGTTAGAATAACCTGTTCACTTGAATAAGCAAGTGGCTGAGGGACAGGTATCAGAAAATGGTATGTGGTAGGTGTGAATCTGCCAGATTTGAGGTGACCAGTGGTGTACCCCAAGAATCAATCCTTGGACCATCGTTGTTCAATCTATACATTAATGATATTGGGAAGGATCTGACAGGAGATGTTGTATTGTTTGCTGATAATGCAAAGATAGGTGCGCCCATATACTGCACAAAATTATTGGAATATGCTGGAACTGTGGGTGAATGATAATGGCTATCATTTCAGTGTAGTTGTAAAGTTATACATCTTGGTGGGATGAGATTTCCCATGACCTTTATGTTTGTGGAATTATGCTACAAGAAACTGAAGTTTTGGGATCTTGGAGTTGCGATAGATAGAAATTTCAAATTCAAAAGTCACATTGCAAAAATTGCAAATACAACTCAGAATATAATTGCACTGTTGAAACATATGGTGACATAAATAAGTCTTTGTGACATAAATTCAGTTTAAGAGAAGGTATGACAGCTTGTGTGGGCAATGTATGTTCTGACTCAATGAGCCCTTACTCCCTGGAGGTTTCAGATAATAACAATAATGATATCATCAAAACTTTATATAAAGTAAGTGGGCAGATGTCGTGACAGAATACAGAGAAAAATGCATGAGAGCTAAGCCATATACACAGCTAAATAAGAGTGAAACAATATAGAAGGTAAATATCTGAAAGGTTGCAGAATGTTCTGAATGCTATTAAAAACTTTGAAATAGAGGAATTAGGACTACATGAGGATCAGAGATGATAAAGGTGATAAAAGAACTGAAGATAAAAATATTCTTGATGCCTGGATTCATTACAGCATTTTGAAAAATTAATAGACAAGGTAAGGGTAAGTAGTAATAGAGCTGTGATGGAAAATAAAAGGAATGCAATCAACAAGTATCAATATTTCAGTTAGAGAAAAAAAAAAGCCATCAGAGACCTGAAACGTTGAAAGGCAGCTGATACTTTGACAAATGCCCAAATATGAAGGTAGGTATCAAAATTTTATAGCGGCTGCGCTGCAGTGGCGCACTCAGAATTTAATCTTGGAAGGGGCCGAGTTGAGTAGACGATTTGAGAATACACACCACACATTGCATACGACCTATGACTGAGCATCTGCAGTGATCGCCAATTCATGATACCCGTGATCTCTGGCCTGCTCGAGCAAACAAAGTATCGCCCGAACACTACTTCGTTCACCTTGCATTCACAACGGCCATTATTCCCGAGAGCCAGAGATATTATTATTATGGGAAACTCCAAGGAGTCGACAGACTCATCGAGGGAGGCCCTAACATCATGTCAAGAACAATTATTTGTCTTTCACACAGTATCTATCATACCTCGCCTTAAACGCATTCACGGTCATAGCACCCACAACAGACTCTGGCAGCTTATTCCACCCATTTACCACTCTCCAAGTAAAAAAACTAGCTCTAACACCCTTGTTAACCACATTTTTGCCCAGCTTCCATGTATGGCCCTTAGTCCTCCCACCACCAGCCCTATTCTCAAAAATATCTTCTGGATTACTCTTATAGAAACCCTTCAGTAATTTGAATGTCTCAATCATATCACCCCTTTTCTGCCTATCAACCAATTTTTGCAACCCACAAATCTTCAATCTGTTCTCATAAGCTTCATTCCACAGAAATGCCACCATCTTGGTCACTCGTCTCTGGATCCTCTCCACCTCCTCCCCATCAAGAAGAAACCCTGGCGCCCATATCTGGGCACAGTAGTCCAGATGAGGTCTTATCAGGGCTCGATATAGAGGAACAATAACTTGTTTGTCTCTGCTCGTTAAAGTATTTTTCAGTAACCAAGTGATTTGATGAGCTGTTTTAGCCACTTTTGCAATGTGCCCCCTAAACTTCAACTCCCTATCCACCAACACTCCCAAATCCCTGGCCTCATCAATCTCCTGGAGTACAGTTCCACCAATGTGATATACTGCTGCTAATCTTTTCACTCCAAAATGCCCAGTCCTCCAAACTATCCAAATCATCCTGCAAAATTTTGACATCCTGTGCACTCACAATTACTCTACCCAACTTTGCATTATCAGCAAACAAGTGAACACTTCCTCTCAGATCCTTTCCTATATCGTTAATGAGCAAATTGAAAAGTAGTGGCTCTAGAACAGAACCCTGTGGCACACCACTAGTCACAAGCCATCTTTTGGACTCCACTCCTGAATAAACCACTCTCTGGTATCTCTCCATCAACCATCCTCCTATCCATCTCACCAACCCTATATCCATCCCCATCTGCTCCAGTTCACTGATTAGAGTTCCATGTGGTATCCTATCAAAGGCCTTGGCAAGGTCCAGTAGAATCACTGAAAACCCATTACCCTTATCCAGTTCAGTCGTTACTGTGTTATAAAACGTGAGCAAATTACTGAGGCATGATCTACCCTTCACAAAACCATGTTGTCCCCCATACAATATTCCATTTTCATCTATCCAATGTTGTATTCTTCTCTTGACTAGTTTCTCCAAGACCATGACAACGATTCCTGATATGCTAATCGGTCGGTAATTTACAACAGCAGTCTAACCTCCTTTATGCAGCGGAACTATTTTCCCCTCTTTCCACCCCCTCGGGACTAACCCGGACCCGAGACTCATTAAACAGAATTGTCAAGGGTACTGACAATTCTTTAGCCGCTTCACATACGACACGAGCTGGTATACCATCCAATCCCACATGTATTGACATTGAGGTTTTGTAAAAGACTACTCACCTCCATTTCATTCACCACAATTCCTGTATAAACTTTTGGTTCATTCATTTCTGCAATGTCACCACCTGGATGATATACTCTTGCAAAGTGCTCGCTCAGTAATTCAACTATATCAACTGATTCAGTTACCTCCCTACCATCAGCATTCCTTAAAATCAATCTGCCGTATACATTTTTTCTTCTACTTGCAACATATCGAAAAAACTGTTTAGGATTGTCTTTATCCTGCATGGCCAATGTTCTTTCGTAATCCTTTTTTGCTTTTCTTACCATACTCGTTACCCTTCTGGCCTGGGCTTTATACTGTTCATGTGTCTGCCGGTCACCTTTCTCCTTAAATTCCCTCCATAGTTGTTTCTTTTTTTGCAGCTCAAGCTTAATGGTGTTATTTATCCATTTAACTCTGACTTGATTTATTATTCGGACTCTAGGTATACAGTCAGCCATTGCTTCATGCAAACACTTCTTAACCGCCTCCCATGCACTGTCAACTTCTAGCCCTTGCAGTTTTACATGCCATGGCACTGTACCAATCAATCTCCTAAGCTTGTCATATTTACCAGCCCGATAATGCCACATGTACCCTGTCTTAATTGTAAATTCAACACCTTTAGCCACCTCACAAGTCAAGACCCTATGATTGCTCTCACCAATTGTTGTCAGCATGGTCATATTCGTTACAGCCAAATTCTCAGATGCAATTACTAGGTCGAGCATTCTCTGATCCCTAGTATTTTCCATTACATGCTGTCGCAGATAGTTATCCTTTAATAACCGCGTAAAATCCAATTCCTTCCTCCCATGTGTCCTCTCCTCCTTCCAATGAATGTTACCATAGTTGAAATCTCCCATAATAATTACCCTCCTTCCACTCATTTCTTCTATTTACTTATGCATACTATTTCCACCTGGTCTATAGCAGCACCCAACTGTATATTTTGTTCTGTTAGTTTCAATCTCACACCAAATAGCCTCAAATGTGCTCTTATCTCTATCCTACGGTTCCACTTCTATTCTCCTTGGCTGCAGCTCATCCGCTATCATCAATAACACACCTCCCCCCATTTTATTCTCCCTGTCTCTCCTGAACACACCGTACCCCTCACATTCAATCCCACTAGCTGTGTCATCCTCTGTCAGCCATGTTTCACTAATGCCAATAACCTGTGGTCTGGAAGTGCCAACCAAGGCCAAAAATTCTTCCTTCCCACCTTATGTGACCACTAATTCATAAGTAGTATAGAAATAGAAGACACGACACAACATAAATTTTAAAAAAAAAAGAATTTTAATTAGGAAAAGATTTTTGGAAAATTTTCTAGTCTTTTTTCCTCTTTCTTTTGGGGGGGGCCCCCTGGCCCCTCCCTGGTTGCGCCAATGCTGTACTGCATAATTTAGAACACCTGGTCAGAAGATCAGACTTCTGATGATTTCAGAAGAATTCTGACAGTTTTCCGTTTGTAAAGAGAGAAATAAAATAGTGCACAAATTACAGACGAATTTCTGTACTGTGTTTCAGGTAATATTTACACAAAGCATACTTGAAAAGAAGCTACAAAAAATTATGCAAGAAACTTGGAGAAGAACAAGCTGGGTTCATGATCAGAGTTTTCACCTTATAACAAATAGGCAAGATATTGTGAGAATATACCAAGGATCTGCATTTAAGCATTGTAGAACTGAATAAAGCCTATGAAAAATTGCCAAGAAAAAAGCTGTTTCATATGCTACTTATAAGGGATAAATGGAACATTATATAGAGCAGTATGTATCCTATATTGCTCAGTATATTGTTCCACTTAAACTGAATTGTTAGAATTGATATTTAATATACCTAGTCTAGCCATAAATACTATTACAATTTGAACAGTGCAATAAACCTTAAATCTATCAGTAAAGCATTTACAGCTTAATGTTATTGTTATCCAATTCCATCCATTTCAGTTTTGTTACCAGCTTGTCATATGTCAGTCTATTAAAAGCCTTTGCAATATTGAAGTATATTACTGTATCTGCATCTCCCCTGTCTAATGCATCCCTCACCTTGTTATAGTACATAAGCAAATTTGTAAAATATGACTTCCCTTAAACAAATTCATGCTGACAATCACAGAGAATACTACATTTATATATCCATAACTCCAGATATATACAGATTAGCGTATAATTTATAGCCTTATCACCACTTTCTGTAGTGAAACAATGTTAACTTCTTTCTGCTCCCTTGGAATTTGTGCTGTTACAAGACTTATTAAACAGGCATGCCAAGGCTACTGCTAACTCCCTGAAATATTCCCTTATGACATGTGATATGCCATCAAATCCTATTGCATTATTGACAAAAAGCTTATTTAATTCTTCACATACCTCCTGCTAGTTCACAGTTAAGCCATCCTCTCCTTACTCCTCACTTGAGCTTCTCATGATTTCATACTAATGAGGATGAAATACCTTTATGAATTGTTTTGCTGAATACCTCAACTATATCTTCAGCTGCCATCTTTCAACATCATCTTATGATAATCATTCTTACTTCTATTTGCTGCATATCAGAAAAACTCTAGGGTTTTTTCTTGACTCGATTTGCTAATTTCTACTCTTACTACACTTTATCTGTCCTTCTGGTTCGTCCCAACTTTGCATCATCTGCAAACAACTGATTATCTCCATCCAAATCTTCACCTATATCATTAATATACAAGTTAAATAGTAATGGCCTTAAAACAGACCCCTGAGGCACTCCACTAGTGATTTTCCTTGATATTGCACCCCCATACACAACTTGTTGATACCTATCAGATAGCCAGTCTCCAATCCAATGCACTAATCTAATATCCAACCCCATCTGCTCTAGTTTGACTGTCAACTTATTATGAGTCACTCTATCAAAAGCTTTTGCAAAATCCAAGTATATTACTGTGTATCCTTCTCCTCTGTCCAAGGAAGCAGTCACTTTATTGTAATAAGTAAGTAGATTACTAAAACACGACCTCCCTTTAGCAAATCCATGCTGTCCATCAAAGATTATACCATTGTTGTCAACCCAACTCTGGATCCTAGTTCTCACAAGCTTCTCCAACAACTTAACTACAACACCTGACACACAGATAGGCCTATAGCTTGATGCTTGAGTTCGATCACCTCCTTTATGAAGTGGCACAATCTTGCCCTCCTTCCACTCCTTAGGAACTTGACCAAGTGCAAGACTCTTATTAAAAAAATATGTCAAGGCAGGTGTCAACTTCCTGGCACATTCCTTCAGAATACGCAGTGATATATTATCAAGTCCCACAGCCTTATTTACATCTAGTTTACTCAACTCCCCAAACACCTCTTGCTCACTTACAGTCAGTCTCTCCTCCCCATCATCAACTGCTCTCAATCTCTCCATGAATTCACATTCACAAGATTGAAAGATCTTTATGAACTGCTCGTTAAGTATCTCCACCACACATTCTGCAACAGCTGTCTTTATACCATTTTCTCCAACCAATGTCATCCTTCCATAATCATTCTTTCTTTTGCTTTGCTGGCTACATATCGAAAGAACACCCTAGGATTCTTTTTGGCTTCATTAGCTAACTGCTGTTCATACCTCTCTTTAGCTACTCTCACCAACTTCCAAGTCACCCTCCTTGCCTGGTCTTTGTAGACCTCATGGAATTGGTTATTTTCACTTCTCTTATGCTGCCTCCACAATGCTCTTTTTCTCTGTATCGCATGCTTAATCTCTTTATTCATCCATATCACACCTATTTATTTAACCTTCTCACCCTTGGAATACATTTAGACATTGCATCTACTTGATAGTTTTTGAAAATCCCCCAAGCTGCATTGACACCTACCTTATTCAGCCTTTCGACCTTCAGAATATGTTAACACATTGAGGTTATTAAATATCGCTTAGTCATTCTCAGCATGTTCTTCCCACTTAATTCCTTTTTCCATGTTATAGCTCCCAACTGAATCCATTCATTCATGCATTTGATACCTACCTTATTCAGCCTTTTTACCTTCAGAATGTATTCACACATTGAGGTTATTAAATATCTCTTGGTCAGTTCCTGAGCAGCATGTATCTTCTTCCCACTTAACTCATCATTCCATGTTATAGCTTCAACTGTCTTCTAAGCTTCTCATAATCACTGGCCTTGTAGATCCACATTCTTTCCTCAAAGCTATCAAATGGCTGCCCACCGCATTCTCACGAACTGGGAGGAAATGTGATACCCACTCACAATCACATCTTCTGATAAAATGATTATATCTAAGACTCAATCTTCATATGCCCTCCCTTTGGCCTAAGATAGTTGTCTCTCAAGAACTTAAGAAATCCATTTTCCTTATACTTCATTCCAGTATATATTACCATAATTAAAATCACCCATAATGATCACTCCTCTCTTGTTTTCTGACTTTATATTTTATACACTGACTTGCTTATACATTTCTTCATCACTACCCTCAACATTCCCTAGCTTATTGCAATATTAATATTGCACTTTGTTGGAACTGTGCTTTGGGCAGAAAATGAAATTCAATATGGTTGACAGTTGGTTTTGTGGACACATTGCAAGTTTTGAATGGCTACATATCACATTGCTTCTGTGATTTGGGTACTTTGGATTGCTGTTTTTTTTTTTTTTTCATCACCCAGTTTTCATTGTTATGTGGAAACATTGGAAAGGTCCAGAGATGAGTGGCAAAAGCAATATTGGACTCTGGAATGTTAGTTATGAAGAGAGTTAATAAACTACAGAATTTGGTGGATAGGTGGAAAAGAGGTGATATGATAGAGACATTAAGTTAGTGAAGGCATTTTATCAGATTAATGCAGAGTGGATTATAAAAAGTGTAGAAAGTGAGGAGGAGGAAAACAATATGCTATCCTGGAAGTTATGTGAAGATGGGTGTCAGGAGTAGATTATTTTTTTACATGGAGACTGTGTGGAATTAAGTGAACCTCTCATGATAAGTCTGTTGACTCCATAAAGGTTGATATGATAATAATAAATAACATTCTTTCATCATTCCCATTCCCACATTCACTTGCCTTAAAGGTACCATGGCAGCAAACAAGCACTCTATTGCATTGATGCATTGATTAACCTTTTGTTAGTAAATCTTCTTCCTGGGTTTAGATCTCAGTAAAGTTCAAAACTGATCCAATGGTGACCCCATAATGTTTTTCTATTATGGTACTCTGAGACAAATGATGTGAAGTCAACAGCCTCTGTATACAAGTAGATTTGGCATGAATATACTTCACAAGTATACTTTATTTGCTTATGCTGGAGTATAGGATTAAAACAAAAATATGACATTTTGTTGAGTATATAATAATCTCCAAATAATCCAGATCTCTTCCTCAACAGTGACTCTTTTTGTTATGCTATGAATTTGTTTTTGTCCTCCAAGCAATTTGGACAACAGTCTAGTGTTTATTTCTTCTTTGGCGAAGAAATTCACACAGCACTCACTGGTTTCAGTCTTCTCATCCAAACATTTTTGCTAAATGAATCAATTCTTATAAATTTTTTCTAAGCATTTCTTATCATTTTGGAAACATGTATTCCCATTCAGCTCCAAATTTTCATTCCTTACCCAATCTTGTTTCTCCAAGAAGTATTACCAGAGCTGAAATAGAAAAGAACCAGACATATTGCAACTGGCTCTCAACAAAATCTCCATTTTCCTTTTCCATGCATACCAAAACTCAAAATAGCAAGTTTTTATTAATTTTTATTAATTGAAGAATCCAAAGAAGAAACTTGTTTGGATTCTTCAAACAAGTTTCTTCTTTCTTTTTAACTTTTTTGCCCATCTATGGTACTCTGAAAATTTTTGTGGTACAAAATTTGCTGATATTTGAAATATCGGCTTGAAATATGTCCTCATCAGAGGGCATATTTCAAGGTAGGCATAATAACTCAGCAATAAGACTTTGTAAGACTTTGATACTGTTACATTTGGACTACTGTGTATAAGTTTTGTCACCTATGTTTCTTGTCACAGAGTTTGGAAAAAATTCATAGGCAAATGACTAATATGTTGACCGTCTGTAGAGTCCCTGTGAGTTTTGCAAGTTGCAAAGTATAATTGATAGTGTGAAAGAGGGTATGATACAGTGGCGGCCCGCGAAGTTTTAAGTGGGGGTGCTGCCTATACAAAATAATTTTTTAAAAATTCTTTTTTTCCTAATCAGTAACCGATTTATTAATAAATAAATGTACAGATTTATTTGAAAATTTATTTTTCACTTGGTTAGACTATAATAAATTTAGTTTAATCCTTTAACCAAGTGTGAGCAAACAAAGTTTGTGCCTGAAAGTATCTTCAGGACTGGGGTAAGGTAGTACAACACCGGGCAACTCGTTGCAAACTTTCAGGCGCAAACTTTGTTTGGTCACACTTGGATAAAGGATTAAACTAAATTTATTATAGTCTAACCAAGTGAAAAATAAACTTTCAACATATTTCTCTAAATCCAGAGTAATTTAATAAAAAGGTGGCACACCTTTTTGGCAACTCCTATAGGTAGAGATGACCTTGCTATTGCTTCTGCCTGGTATCTCCACATCTAGGCCTGGCTCCCACTGAAGAGACCTCAATAAAGGTCGAAACTAGTCTGGGTAGTGGCCCTCCCCTTAATGCATAACACTTTACATATCCGCAAGGAGATGTGTTTTGCATTATGGGAGATACTGAGATAGGAGTGATGTTAGCTTGGTCCATCTTTGCAATGAGTTGCCTGGTGTTGTTTATTACTACCTTTTATTACTACCTTGTAACTACTGTGTAACAACACCGGGTGTGAGCAAACAAAGTTTGCATCTGAAAGGTGCAAACTTTGTTTGCTCACACTTGGATAAAGGATTAAACTAAATTTATTACAGATTTATTTATTAATAAATTGGTTCTAATTAGGAAAAAAATAATTATTTTTTAAAAATTTTGTATAGGCAGCACCCCCACTTAAAACTTCATGGGCCGCCACTGGTATGATATAAACATGTTAGTTATTAAAGAGTATCATATACAATGGATTCTGAAGAATGGTTCTTTTCATGACAGAACAGGAGAGAATATGAAGAGAGTTAATGCTAGAAGTTGTGAAACAGTGTCATTATTATTATCAGACCTCTGCAAAATCAAAACACTCATCGTGGGTGATCCCACTGTAACACACATACACACACAGCTCATAATACCATGCGTTAAATGCATTCACTGTCTCTGCACTCACTACTATCTGTCAGAGACAATACATTCCAATCATTCCCCATCCTCAATCCAAAATAAAAACCTACTCTACCCCCTTCCAGTTGCCTCTTACTTACTCAGCCTCCAGGAATGGCCTCTTGTATTCCCCCCTGCCTTCCCTCTCATTCTAGGAAAAACCTTATCTACTTTAATCTGGTAATAACCCTTTACCAACTTATATGTCTCAATGATATCCCTCCTACTATCCAATGGACTGCAAATTTCATTTCCTGAATCTTTCTTTACTCAGCATTGCAGAGACAAGACACCACCTTATTCAGTTGTCTCTTGACCCATTTCCTCTTCATCTTTATGAAAACTAAGAGATCAAATCTGTGCAAAATCCATGTTCAGACTGACCAAAATCTGGAAACATAATCTCCTTACTTCTGCATGGCAGTCTCCTTTGCATCATTTCCATGATCTCTTGTGCAGTACTCACAATTTTAGCAATGTGCCCACTAAATTTTAGGTCCTTATCCATCTTCATCCCTTAGACCCCATCCTTCAGCTCCTCTAAGATAACCCCTTAATTCTATACTTTGCATCTCATTTTAAATTTTAAAACCTTACGTTTTGCAACATTCAACTGGTAATGCCACTCACCCATTTGTAATGAATTCTGTCTGCTGCGTTATTGTAATAATTTCTTTTATTCTTATTTTACTAATTATCAGTGCATACTTTTTTTCTCTCTTAGCCTTCCTTACTTATTCTACTGCGTACTATGTTTATCCACCTTCCGTATTTACTAGTCATATGGCTATGAACACTGGAAAATTTATTTGTAAGACTGCACCATCCAATATATCAATATTCGACATAAGACTCAATAAAACGTCCGGTAGATCTCTCTCTCTCTCTCTTACTAGCGTAAATTCCTTCAACAAAGTTTACGTAAACAGTCGTGGTTCTTAAGTAATTAAACTGCACTTTTAATGCCTTAGTTGTTTCCTACTCACAAGTCCGATTATTTTTAGAAACAGTGCATTGTAAGATAAAGGATCAGGCAGCGCTCTTTTAACAAATAATTAAAACACATTTATTTACATTAATATGAAATATACATGAATCAAACGACAGGGAGATTGCTTTCTCTACCCATCTATAAAATCTTTAGCATAAAATTAGAACCCTTTTACTTCAACACTAAATAATCTCTTTAACTCCAAAACTTATTTACTCTCTGCTTACAAATTCAACTTATTAAATTTCTAGTTTACTCGCAAAGAGGGTAGCTAACTCTCTGCTAAGTTATTTTTACAAATTTGATATCAACTTCTAACATGCCAATTGACTCTCTTATGGACACTTCTTATAACTATTAAACTAATTCTTAACAGTCCATACATAACATATCTCCTAGATTATAAGAGAAAATGTACAAAAAGGATGGAACTTACAGAGGCTGTGTCGCACATTCAGTCAAGAGTCTTACACTAAAGTCTTTCTGGCATTTCTTTCATCTGGAGTTTTAGGCTTCCTTCAGGAGTGTCTTGCTTCAGCAGTATCACGTCGGGATATTGGCTGGCTTTGGGACTGCAATCTGTGGTACTTGAATAGCACATGCAAGAGAGGTTTCAGCATACGGACAAATTCTCCTCTGGATTCTACTTTGGGAACTTGTGTCTCTAACTGCCGCCGACTGGCTCTGGCTCTCTTCGGTAACAGCACTTTGCCTTGCTCTCTTGACAACTGGATCTCGGCTCTCCTCTGTCAGCAACTAGACCTGGACACTCCTCTCTCTGCAGCTGGGCCTGGACTCTCCTGCTTAGTAACTGGGGCCCTTGCCTCTCCTCTTTTTTCTGCTGCCGACTGCCTCTCCTCTGCCGACGACTGGAAGCCCCTTATGCTCGTCTCAGTCCCCTTTTATTTTCCCGTTCTCCGGACCTTGCACTAAGGGTTGTAAATCCCGAATAATTAGGCATGACTCTTTCATCTTCTTTTAAGTTCAACCCGCTCTTTGTTCTCCTCCGAGCACACCTTTTTTTTTTTATCTTGCCGGTCAGCAGAAACTTGTCTGAACCTAGCAGCACTCTTAGATACTAACTTTAAAGGTGTTATGCACAGAGCTTGCAAACAACTTTCTCATACACATGACTGTAAACAATTGCCTTTGTTTTTGACGTTAAAACAGTAAATACAGTCACTTGCCATAGGGTTAACTACATTAATATTTAGCAAAATATACATAGAAACAAACAAGGTTATTTATAGTTCTCATGAGACTTGACCTCTGTAAAATTGATGTAAAGCGCTTTGGTATTTTTAAGCTACATTGAATTTTACACATTCATCCAGTCTATTCAAGTCTTCTTACAGAACACAGCATCTGCTCTACTCCTCATAGTTCTTTCCAACTTTGCACATCATCATTCATATCTTTCTCAGTATCACTAACATACCAGTTAAACAGCAGCAGCCCCAAAACAGACCACTTGGCCACATTATTAAGTGACTTTCCTATTCTTGGATATTGCTCTTCCCCCACTCCACCATACACAACTTACTGATACCTATCAAACAGCAAACCTCCAATCCCATGTACTAATCTACTATTCGGTCTCCCATCTATTCCAGTTTAATTACTAGCTTGTCATGTGGTAATCTACAAAGGCTCTTGCAAAATCTAAATATACACTGTGTGCATTTCCCTTGTACAATGCATATGTCACCTCATTATAATTAAGTAGATTGTTAAAGCACAATCTTCTTTTAGCAAATCAACGTTGTCCATCAAAAAGAATTCTAATGTTTTCAACCCAGTTCTAAAACTTGATCTTACTGACATCTCTAATATTTTAAGGAGATCCCAGACATACAGATGAGCCTCAAATTTAAAACCCTAGACTTATTACCTCCCTTATAAAGTGGAAAAAATTTGCTCTCTTCCTGCTCCTTTGGAAATTGCTCCAATGTGAGACTCGTACAAGTACATCAAGGCAGCTGTTGAAAATTCCTTCAAAATCATCAAGCCTTACAACCTTATTAATATCAACATTGCTTAATTTTTCATATACCTCCTGTTCATTCACCATCAGTACCTCCTCTGCCTTTCCCACTGTACTCAAGTTCTGCATAATGTCATATGAGAATTGTTCATTTAATATCTCAATTATATCCACTGCAGTGGTTATCATTCTACTATTTTCAATAACCAATGTTATTCTTGCATAAGCACTCTTTCTACTACTGAATATGTATTTGAAGAACTCCAATATATATTTTTTTACTCATTAGATATGTGCTGTTCATACTGCATATTACCCCAAGCAAGTCAACTTCCTCATCTGGTGTTGCCTCAATAATTTCTTCTTTTCTTAGACAGCATGCCTTATCTCTTCACTCATCCATTTCAGACCTGCCTTGTTTAATCTCATCACTCTTGGAATTCATTCATAAATTTCTTCTACTAGATAGTTAATGAGTAAGGCACAAGCAGCATTGATCTCCTTACACCCAATTCCTCATTCCATGATTTAGCTGCGTGCTATCTCCTGAATTTTTCGTAATCACCAGCCTTGTAGTTCCGCATATATCCCCTCACAGAAGTATTCATGTGGCTGGCCACCACCACCCAGATGATCACTTCATAGTCTCTCATAGATCATAGATCACTCATGAACTGGAGGATTATTCAATATCCAGTTTATAATAACATCCTCTGATGAAATGATCAAATCCAAGACTCTTGATCTTCATGTACCCTCTGTTACATACTACCTAAAGTAGTATCTTTCAAAAACTCATTCATTATTTTTGTCCACAGATGCTAACTCTTCATTCCAGTGTATATTACCATAATTAAAATCACCTCTCTAAATCCTACCCACACCTCATCGTGGTGGAAAGGTGAACAGGAGAGAGATGTAGGTTAAGTATGTTGGAAGCTTGATCTTCCAGAAGTACAATCTAGACATGAAGGCTGCATCAATATTCCTGGCTAACTTGGGAGGTGCCTGGTGATTGGGCTAGCAACCCATCATTGAACATAAAACAGTATTGCTCGAGAAACCAAGACAAACATGAATCAGGTGGAAAAATTGGATATCAATTGGAAAAGGAAAAGAAAACGATATGGAAATAATAAAACTAGCAACATGGAATGTAAAAGCGATTAATGGAAAAGAGGAAGAACTTATACAAGAAATAGCCAAAACAAACATTAAACGCCACATCCACTGAGCTACCACTGTGTAGCTCAGTGGATGTGGCGTTTGCACACCACGGCGCTTAGCCGCACGAAGAAAGACTTGGTTTCGAGTCTAGTCAGCGACTAGAGGAAATTTTTCTAAGCTTTTTTTCGACCGGTTCCCGAGTTAGTTGATCTCTGGCACGGGCAGGCGGGTTTTTCCTCCCGGAAACTCGGGTTTTTCGTCCCGTAAACTCGAGAAAATCGACCGTAGAACCCACATTATTTCAGACATTAAATATATTGTGTTAGGGTTAGGGACCATGAGATGGCGGCACATTTGAGCCGTCTCTCTTCACTGTGTTCCGCTTAATTAGTGATAGCCTTGGGCCATCTATCTCTGATTGGTACCAGTGGAGATTGAACTGCCCACTCAGTCTCTGAAAGTTAGATAGGGCTAAATGGCCTCGCCTACTCCCGGTATACGGGAATAAAAAAAGGCATTAGCTGATTTTTTTTTTTTTTTTTTTTATAAAAACAGATAGAGGTAAAATAAATATAATTACAGTACATGCTCCAGAAGAAGGAATAAAAGAAAAAAACAGAAGCTTTTTATGAGGACCTGTAACAAATAGTACAAGAAATAAAACCAAATGAAAAATTAATTATAATGGGAGACTTAAATGCAAGAATAGGAAATATACCAATAAATGGAATTATGTAAAGATTTAATGAAGAAACAATAATGGAAAAATATTGATACAATTCTGTGCATACAATAACTTTTGGAAACACAAGAGGACAGGAATCAATAATAGATTATATTATATGTAATAAAGTAATACACCCATCAGAAATAGAAGACGTTAGAGTATTAACATCAGCAGAAATGGGTGAAAATAAAATCTAAATAAAATCAACACAATGCTGAAACAAAATTTAAAGTGGAATTGTTAAAAGAAGAAAGCATAAAAGCATTATACTACAATAAATTAAAACAAAAGTTCCAAGATAACCCATTAAGCAGTGAACAACATGTAGAAATAATTGGAAGATTTTTAAAACAAATTTAACTGAAATAGCAACAGAAGTATGAGGGGTAAAAAAAAAGAATAACAAAATCATGAAGATGGACTCCATGGTTTAACGAAGAAATAAAAATATTAAGAAAAGAAAGAAAAATATCTTATTATTATTATTTGACACCTCCAGGGAGTCTAAGACTCATCGAGGGAGGGCACCTACTCTACAACTCTCTGTCTCCACCACTCAACCTCATCCACCTCATCAAAAATGTCTACAAATGAAAACAAACAGATAATTGGAATGAATGTAAAGAAATAAAGTTAATCAAAAGAAAATAGAAAGCAAAAATCAATTTTGGGAATCATATACAAAAGAACTTGAATATGATTTCTATGGTACATAGAAACAAATGTGGAGATTTATTAATACACAAAAGAAAGAAGAAGCAGAATATATCCCAATATTAAAAGTAGAAATAGAGGAATTAGAAAATAATTTTAAAACCTTTATAACCAAATAGTTGAAATAAAAGTAGAACTAGGTAAACAAACAAAACAAGAAGATGAAATAAATACAACAGAAACAAAAAATTGAAATAACAGAAATTGAAAATGCAATTAAAAAACTGAAAAGTAAGAAATTACCAGGTCTAGATAATATTAATAATGAATTATTAAAAAATGATAAAGAAATTATAATTCAGAATTAATATTTGGTTGTATACAACCAAATAATAAATACAAAAAATATTCTGGTAGAATGGGGGGGGGGGGAATATAACAATACCAATATTTAAAAAAGGAGATTAAAAAATCCAGAAAATTGTTAGAGGGATAAATTTATTAAATACTTCATTAAAAATATTACAAGAATTTTAAATAATAAAATAACAAAGGAAATTAATTTACTAGATGAACAATAAGGTTTCAGAGAAGATAGATCATGTATAGTCGCAATATTCATAATCAGACAATTGATAGAGAAAACAATAGAATACAATCAGAAATTATTTACATGCATTATAGATCTGGAAAAAGCATTTGACAGAATATTAATTCAAGATGTAATAGAAATATTGCAGAGAAGAAAAGTATCAGAAAACATAATACAAATAATTAAAGAAATATATGATGATAATAACTGTATAATAAAAATACAAGGAAAAATAAGTAAAGAGATACAAATTAGTAATGGCATTAGACAAGGAGACTTTAAGTCCAACAATATTCAATATAAGTTAATAATAATACAAAAAGTTAATAAAATACAAAATACAGGAGTGGAAATAAATAATAGAATAATAAGAATCATATGTTATGCAGATGATGTATACTATTAATTGCAGAAAACGAAACCCAGTTACAAATATTACTACATGCATTTAATAATGCAGCAAAATTATATAATATTAAGATATCAAAAACTAAAATAAAATGTATAACAATATCACAAGAACCACAAAGATGCAAATTAGAATTGGAAGGCAGTACTATTATTGAATAAATAACAAATTACAACTATTTAGATATGCAACTGAACTGGGAAGGAAGGCCACATCTAGAAGTCAGAGAACAAGTTGCAAAAGCTGCAAGAATATCAGGATGTTTGAATGAAACAATATGAAAAAATAAATAGCTTAGAGTAGAGACAAAAACCAGAATTTATAAAGCAGTAATCATGCCTATTATGACATATAATGCAGAAACAAGACCAGACATTAGGAAAACAAGACAAATGTTAAATACAGGTGAAATGAATATATTAAGAAAAATAGTAAATAAAACTAGACTAGATAAAATAAAAAAATACAGATGTAAGAAAACAATGTGAAATGCAAGCAATAAACAATTGGGTATCAACCCAAAGAATAAAATGGATTGAACATGTGGAAAGAAGTGAAGATAGAATAATAAAACAAGTCTATAGTTGGAAACCAAAGAATAAGAGATCAAGAAGACCTAGAAAAAGACTAGAAGATACCATTAAAGAAGATGAAGTCTTGGTTGCAAAAGTATTACATCTAATGCATGAAGAAGAAGAAGAAAATCGCCCATAATGATCTCCCTTTTCTTATTTGCTAGGCTAATTTTTCTATATTTCCTTATCTTGCATTCACTCAGGTCTACAGCACCATCCAACTAAATATTTCATCCTATTCACCTCAACCATGTGCATATTGCCAAAAAACATATGCTACTGTTTGCCATTGCATCTCTACCATAGGCAGCAAGTAACAGAGGGTACACAAGGATCAGAGGGTCTTGCATTTGATTCTCATCAGAGACGTGAAATTTCAAGACATTTTGCTGAAATTGTGAGGACAGCACAGCACATTATGGCAGTGATGCAGAGAACACTGAGTCCCACATATCAGTGTTCTCCACATCATTGCCAGGATGTGCTGTGCTGTCCTCATGGTTTTTGCAAAATGTCCCCGAAATTTCAGGTCCTTATCCACCAACACTCCTAAATCCATCTTCTCTATCTCCTCTAAGATATCCCCACTAGTCTTATACTCTGCATTCCTTCCTGTGTGCTTGTTCATCTGCTCCTGTATCCATCATCTGCCTTCTCACGCACTGTATTCCCCCCACCTCCCATTTCCCTGTTTGTCTTGTGTTTCTTCTCTCTTATTCTTTTCACTTGTACAACTCATTCATTTGCTCTCCTACCCTACTTACTCCATGCAATTGTAATCAACAAAAATTAAGTACAGTCAATATATTCCCATTATTTCTCAACAGTTTGTCATAAAGTGAAAATCTGATTCTGACAACCTTTATTTGGCCTGAATCCAACTTGTTCTTCACTATGTTTATCTTTTCAAGTATGTTTCATAAATCTTACCTGAAACACTTAGTAGGGAAATTTATCAGTAATTCTCAGATTATTTCCCTCCTTATAGATTGAAACTATGCCAATTATCCAGACTTTATACCTTTAAGATTTGAGCATTTCTGTTTAAAATATTATCTAATCCAGCTGCTTTTCCACATTTTCAGATTCACATTTTTGCATCTTCATGAAAGATGCAAAAATATAGCTGTTCATAGCACCTACAAAACTAGTAGAATAGTTTTTAATGAAACATTTACAGCACTGGGAAAGGATTAAAACTAATTTTAATCTTCCAATATTTCATCTGTCATTGAAACATCTTCAGGGATTACAAATAACTTTTGTAACAACACACTCAAATACAATACAATACTAAGTGAAGCACGTGGGTGACTCTAAAGTCCTATCTAGGTGGTATGCCCTCTATGGGCATTTGTAGGTGGCCTAGGATGTAAAGTGGGATCTCTTATAATTAACGTTTCCCAAATTCTTGAAGTTTTATGCAACCATATTTATTTAAATTTGGTTGATTTCTGAGTGCTGCCACAGATTCTAAAAACAGTCTTTCTTTTTTGAATTTATTATGGTGGAACATGGTGGTTTTTCTCCAGGAGATCCTGTGAGTTGTATCCAAAACATGGTCTGCAAGGCAAGATTGACCACAGCCATGATTGCAGATGTATGATTTGTGTTCTTCTCTCCAAATGGTTGCTGATCTACCTGTCTGTCCGAAATGTTTAGACAGACAGGCAGATAGTAATTATGTTTTGTTTTGTTAGAATATAAAACTTTGAGGGATAAGTTTCCAAGATGACATGTTACTGTGGTTTTAAATTATTATTAGTCAGGACCTCCATGGAGTCATAAGACTCATTGTAGGAGGTCCATCTTAGTTTGACACAGTTTGTCATACCACTCCTTAAACTCATTCACCATTCATGCTCTCGCTACTTATCAGTCAGTGCATTCCACAGTACAATCACCCTCCATGCAAAAAAGCCACTTCTTACTCCTTTGTTTTCACTACTTCCAGGGATGGCCACTTATCCTCATTCCTTCTCCTTGTTCTACCATGTGAATGATTAACTTTGTAACTACCTCTCAACATTTTAAAAGTTTCAATCATATCATCTCTCCTTCTTCTACCAAGCTCCACAGTCTGCATGTCCTCAGTCTGTAACTAACATTATACATAACTAATATTATACATTATACATCGTGACATAATTTTTGTTATCTGCCCCTGAACCCTCTCCAAGGTTAATTTACCCCTTTCAAAATCTCGGTGACCAAATATGAGCATAATAATCCATATGTGGTCAGATGAGGCTTTATATAATGGAATCACCACTCTTCTATCTCTGCTGGTCAGCATCCTTCTCAGTATTGCAACAATGGGCTGGGTTACCTTAACTACCTCTGCAATATATTTCCTAAATTTCAAGTTTCTATTAATCTTCACCCCAAGGTCCATTTCCTCTCCCACTTCCTGTAGTACAGTTGCACCAAGGAAGTATGCAACCACTCATTGACGGAGCCCAGACTTATTGGATTTGGTGATAGTTTTGGAGTGTGTTATTTTAAATCCAGCATTCGCTCTATACTGCTAGTTTGCAATCACAAACCTTGGTGAGGGAGATCACATGATTCTAATTTTCAAAGTAACTATGGATGAGACAGACAATAATAACATGTATTCATGGTAAAGTGTTTATTAATACTTAAAAATTATATATTCATCCATCTTTAATGAAACCATGATTAAATGCTAGTTTAAACAAGTAAAAATGCATAACAAATGGTCAACCATTCATGCATGTGCTGCACACTAAAAATGACAAATGTAATAGAAAGGTATCTGCTCAGGCAGAAATCTTGATGGAATGAAACCTAGCCCTGGGTTTCATTCCATCAAACCTAACGCTAGTTAAAATAAAAATAAATTAGTTAATTACAGCTTCTTAAAATAAGAATTTCTGATTCCAGTTAAGTCAGTGTAATAAGGCCTTGAATAAACATTCATTCTAAAATGGCCTCTTTGAAATGCTTAAATATATGGAATCAGAACTCCTCTCCATGAAGAAGGGAAGTGAGAATTTTTTTGTGAGTGTGGAGATAGTCAATGGGTTTATGGTATGATGAACTATGTGTGTAACAGTGAGACCTTCCATGATGAAAGTCTTTTGACTCCATGAAGGTCTGTTATTATTTCTAATACTACTACTACTAATAATAATAATAGTAATATAAAAATACATAATTTTATTCTTTCCCCTACAGAATGTTCTTTTTGCACTAGGAAATTCATTTTTATATTATGCTGATCAATTCAAATTGTACAGTTCCTTCTGTGCAAGTCATTCTAAAGCCCAGAAAGTTTTACATCCAGGTAAGCTATTTTGCATATGATTCAAAATACACAAGCTATTAAAAGTTATTCATAATTAACATAGAAAAAAGTTAAGTTATATATATATATATATATATATTCATGAATATCAGTGTAATAAATAAATTTAATTTTCACTTGACTCAAACTTCTTAGCTTTCTTTGCAGGGACACATCGAAACTGTTTAAACCCAAATTTCAGGATTTCTTGCATGTGTATATATATATATATATATTATTATTATTATGTGACACCTCCAGGGAGTCCAAAGACTCATCGAGGGAGAGTGTGTGCCAACAGCATTGAACAATTGAACTCCTTTCAACTACTAACTGCACTCAAACTTGCTTAACGTTTTGCATGAGCCATTAGTAGCAGAGGCTCTACCAATTGACCAACCTTTGCTGGCATATATATATATATATATATGTATATATATATATATTTTACTTACTTACTCTCCTCTTTCATCGGAGATGGGTTGTCTTCCATGTTTCCACAACAACCTCCAGGAGTCTCAGTTTCTTGCGTGGCTGGTGAGCTGTCTATATGTTTGTAATCTAGAGTTGACCTTTATTGATGTTATCCATTTAGTTCTTGGTCTTCCTTTTTTTCTTTTAATCTTACGTACAGAGCAAAGTTAGGTAGTCTTTTTGATGGCATTCTCTCGACATGTCCATACCATTGAAGTTTTCTTCTTTTGATCTTTTCTGTTAAGGAGTCTGTATATTTTAGGTCTTGTCTTACAATTTCATTTGTTTTCTTTTCTGTCCATTTTGTTTTATTTATTTTCCTGAGACATTTCATCTCGAAAGCCTCCAGTTTTCATATATCTATCTTCTTGAGTGTCCAAGTTTCTGAAGCATATAGCACAGTGGATATTATAATTGTATTATATAATTTTATTTTTAGAGGCTTGGAGATTTTATTATTTTTCCAGATTTTACCTAGCTTATTAAATGATGACCATGCAGTCGATACTCTATGTTTAATAGTGGTCATAGTATCTAGATGTTCTGTTATTACTGTTTCTAAATAGTTGAAATGTTTTACCTGTTCAATTGCTGAGCCATTCAAGCCATTCCTATATTTGGAATTGTCAATTATGCAGATTCAAAATAATCTACCCTCCAACTCCACACAATGTTTACATCTGTCATACAGGTGTTCGAAAGCACGTTGGAGGTCCTAAACGTGAACCTCCTTCACTCTCTGGGTCACACCGCATTGGATGTCCTCAATATCACTGAATTGCTCCCCTTTCCAGGCATACTTCATCTTTGAGAAGAGGAAAAAATCTGTAAGAGCCAAATCGGGTGAATGGGGGGGGGGGGGGGTTGATCATACAGATTGTCCTTGAAGTCAGAAACTGCATCTTTGGGAAGAGGAAAAAATCTATAAGAGCCAAATCTGGTGAATGGGGGGGGTTCCGATCATACAGATTGTCCTTGAAGTCAGAAACTGCTTCACAGGCAGCGCACAGTGTGCAAGTGCATTGTTGTGAAACAGAAACTTGTTGTTGTGGAAGAATTCTTTCCTGACACATCGCATGCAGGCATACAGTGCTACTCCTAAATAATACTGATTGTTCACTATGGTGCCCTCAGGAACAAATTCGCAGTGGATAATTCCAGCACATCGAAAAAACAATGACCATTGTCTTGGCACATGATTTTTGACTTTCTTCTGCCTGGGAGAAGATGTTCCACATCATTCCATGCTCTGCTGTTTTGTTTCCGGATCAAACTAAAAACTCCAACTTTCATCACCGGTGACAATTCTTTGCAAACACATGACAGTCTTGATCAACTGCATCAATGAAATTTTGACAACATGCAATCTAGTGATCTCTATGTTTGTCTATCGACGTGTGTGGCACAAACCTTGAACAAATCTTCCTTCTTCTTGTGCAAATCTCTTTCTAAGATTAATCTGGCCATTTCCTTACTGACACTAAGCTGTACAGCCTAGTGGTTATTTGCATTATAGGCAACAATTTCCATAGCTTTCGAAACATTTTCATTTGTCTGTGCAGAAACTGGTTGTCCACAGTGTGTTTCATCCTCCAGGGACTGCCTCCCCACTTTAAACGCTGAAAACCAACGGAACACCTGTGCATGGCTCAGACAGTCGTTGCTGTAAACTTTTTTTTTTACCCTGGTAGACTTCTGTAGAAGTTTTTCCTGATTTACAGTAAAATTTTATCACAACTCTTTGCTCCATGACTCAACTTCTGACATGCTCCACTCACACACTCTTCGACAGTTGCCACACAAAAACTGCTGCATTACCCTACTTGAAAGTTGCACCTGTGATTACAACACACTGTAGCAGTCAAAACTATAAACATGTTTGCTTCTTTTATTCAAAAGGCTGTTCTGTAAAAAATCAATCCAGTTAATTAACAAGCACACTGTATATTTTAATTTTAGTCGTTTTGTTAAAGTGAGGTGTGTGGTTGAATCATCACATTCTATTTCTATGAGTATATCATATGTGGATAAGTTATGGATCTTTTAGGTGAATAAAGAATGTAACAAGAAGGATAAGTACTAGTCTGATAGCAAAGAGAAGTACTGTAAAAAGAGCAGTGAGGAAATGGTAAGGAAGTTATGGGAAAAAACGGGCAAGTGATCTGGTGAAAGAAGATTCAATGGGGGAGGGGAGGCATGAATGACATAAGTGATATTAGCATATTAAAAATTGGGAATTGCAAATGCAGAACAAATGTGGTGAATAACACAGCAGAGAATAGTAAGTCAGAGGAAAATGCAAAAGACAGTGGACAGTAAAAGAATGAAGGATGCTAAAGAAGCCAGCATAAATTATAAGAATACAAGTGAGGAGATTACAAAAGAATTGGTAAGCTTGATGAATGAATCAAGGCATGCACAGAGTGAGTTAGGACATTTAGAGAAGAGATTGGTGGGGTGGGGGGTGTAAGAAGGAAGATGCCAATGACACCTTCATTCTTACATATCCTTACTTTATCAGATTGTATTCCTAAGGTTTGCAGGATAAATAAAGTGGTTGAATAATGGAATTATGCAAGAGCTTCTGAGAAAGAGGATATTTTGGAGAAGATATAAAGAACAGGGTACCCCTCGGCAGCAGCATGAGGAGTATAAGATACAGGCTAGGAGGGTGACAAGTGTAGTGAGGAGAGAGAAATTGGCATATTAAAGGAGACTTGCTGAAGATACAAAGCAAAACCCTAGAGAATTCTACAGTAATGTTGCTAGCAAAGGGTGAATATGTAAGACTGACTTAAGTTGTTGGAGATGGAACCTCCAATGTTATGTGTTGGAGTTTCAACTTGTACCTGCCTGTGAAGGTGGGTGTACAATGAACACTGGTGGACAAAGTAATGGAATACTCTTACAATCCTACATTCTTGGGTACCACGTATATTTCTAGCTTCTCTGAACCTGTTGGGAGAATAATTTTTTACCATCCGCAATAAACTATGTTTGCTAGTAGAAGAAAGAGTGAACATGGAAGACCGGCTTCGGTTGTTGGGAGTGGAACAAGAGTTACGTTTGCTGAAGATATAGGAGAAATTTTCATTGAATATTTCATTAGTGTATTTCATGTAGGGGGAGTCTGAAGTAGTGCTGAATAACAATATGAAGGAGGACAGAAGATCGATGTTTCAAGAATGGGAAGTGTTTAGAATTTTAAGTGAACCATGATGTTAATAAGGCTGTAGGACTGGATATGATATCATTATGTATATTATTGGAATTTGCAAAAGAGCTGGCACCGCCCTTGACTTCATTGTTCAACAGAAGTCTGGCAACAGTACCAATTCCATAAAACTGGAAGGAAGGAAAAATGGTGCCACTGCATAATGAAGAATCCAAATCAATAGTCTCAAATTTTAGACTAGTGTGCATGTATATCAAGCATTGTGCTGAAGGTTAGAGACAGAATACAAACCTGGATTGATGACAATGGAAATGTTTCAAGAGAGCAGCATGGATTAGTTAATGGGTCATGCTTTAGTAACTTGGTTATGATTTATAATAGGGAGACTAGTGTATTGGACAGAGGACATGCTTATACTGTGATTTATCTGGATTTTTCTAAAGCATTTGATCATGACCACATGATAAACTACTGTTGAAATTGAGCAGGATAGGATTGATAGTTTGGTTCCTATCAGTCAACCATCCCTGTAACTAGTGAGTTGTGTATGGTGGCGGTGCAGTGTTCTGAAAAAGGAAAGTGACAAGTGGGATACCACAGAGTTCTGTTCTGGGACGAATGTTGTTTAATTTATATATCAATGATATAGGTCACAGTGTAAAAGGAGATATTCAGTTGTTTGCTGATAATGCTAAATTCAGGAAGTTCTGATGTGATGTTGTTACAAGACGATTTGAACAGGTTGGTGCTTTGGGCTGAAAAATTGGGATGTCATTTCAGTGTTGGTTAAAGTTATACACTTTGGCCAGAGAAGATAGAATAAGGTTTATCATATTGGAGGAACTTTGTGAATGATCATGAAGTTGCAAGGCTGTGTAAGGATTCAGTCAAAACAAGTATATGTGGAACCATAAGGTGGAAAGTATGTGGTAATCAGAGGAGTACTTTTCTTAAGTACTCCTCTGATTATACAGTCTCTGTACATAATTTTTTTCTTATCTAGTTTTTCTCTTTTGTTCACATGATCTTGATTCTTACCTCAGACCACCTGCTTCTTTCTCTTCTCAGCCCTGCTAATTCTCTTGTTGCTTCTGCAACTTTTGCACTTTGTCCTGTGAAGGATAACATGCAAGTGTGCTGTTTCCTTATTTAGGTCCATTTTGTTCTCCTGTATTTCCATTTTGCCATTGATACTGCCTATTTCATTTGCTTTGTTGTTTCCACCCAACTGGCCTGCACTCTCAAAACACTTAATACACAGCCACTCACCAGTCTCTCTCTCATTTCATAAATTCTTTAACTTTTATGATGAATATATTTCACACACACATATACACTGCACTGCACAAAATCATGTAAAATTATGGGATACTAAAGCAAATGATGTGAAGTCATTATCCTCTATATACAAATAGCCCAGTAGTGAAGATACTTCATATGCAATGTGAAGTTTCTTTACACCTGAATAAAGGATTAAATCAAAAATATAATTTTTTGAAATGGAAAAACCTTTAGCATGTTAGCAAATAACGTTTGCATGTGAAGTATCTTCACACTAGGATATGTATATATAGAGGCTGTTGACTTCACACTAGTTGACTCACTGCAAATCACACTTCCTTTCATATTGCTATGCATTATGGGAAGAGTCGCTAATCAGTCTGTTTCTACCTTTATTGAAGTCTCTCTCAGGTGTGCTTGGAATTATGGGATATTAAGACAATTGATTTCAAGTCAACATCCTCTGCATACAGTAAACTTTGCTTATGCTTGGATAAAGGATTAAACAAGAATATAATTTCTTGTCGAGTATAATTTACTTTGTAAGTAATGGAAAAAACTTTCTACAACTACAAACTCTTAGGAATTATCTTAAATGAAAGTGACTGTATGCATGCTTTTCTAAGCTTTGGAAGACTGTATTTCTTAAGTCATAATTAACAATTAGGAGTGAGTTAATTACAAAGTATTACAAACACAGTTGGCTATTTTTTTCCATTAGTATCTAACTCACAATTTTTCTATATGAGCAATTCTCTAATGACTTTTCTGTTGAGGAAAGCATGGCAGTAATTACTAATTCAGGTAATGCTATATCCCTTGGTTAAGAAACAACTTTTATTATTTGTTATTAAACATGTTTGAAATAAAACTATGAATATTCATAACAAGTATTGATAAATATTAATAAAAAAATTGCATTTTCTATTAATAAAATATGTTAGGAACACTTTTTAAGGAAGTAATAATTTCAAATTTCTCACTCTCTTTTCCAGGTGAGGGAAATGCTGCACTTGCAGAGTTTCTTCAATCTCGAAATCCTAGGGGACAACACTCATTCTCTTTAGAGTCCTACCTCATTAAACCAATTCAGAGGATATTAAAATATCCTTTACTCTTACAGCAGTTGAAACACCTGACAGATCCTGTAAGTGAAGAACACCAGCATCTCACAGGTAGGACATTTCTATCCCCCCCACACACATATACATTTATCTGGATTGTAAAATGGAAAAAAAAGTTCAGATTCTCATAGGCTGTGACTAATATTTGGGATTTGGTTAAGTTCATGTTATCACCAAGTTTATTAGTACTGTCACAATGAAAACTTATTTGGGTTTTAAACTGGAAAGCACGAAAGAAAGAATTATATTTAGATTATTGCGTAGAACTTTCTACACAATAATCTAAATATAATGAAAGATATGAGCTTGTCAGTTCCATGCTGCAAATAATTATTCCTATTAGACAAAATTTATTATTGTCAATGGTCTTTGATGAAATCCAGATGCGCTGTGAAATTAAAAACACTGTGTTCACCATCTCCACTCCAGCAGTCTATACTACTATCCCTATCGATTAAAAAAAAAAAAAAAACTGTTCATTTGCCACAGGATCTAGATGTTTTATTGACTGAAGAGAAGAACAAGGGAAGGCCTCTTTCTCTTCTCATTCCTCATGTTATTAATGTTATCCTGTGTATTAATCTGCTAAAACCTTCTTGCCGACTTAAATCTCTCTTCCTCTTATCAACTAAGTTCTGCATACTACATTATATTCCCTTATTCTGCTTTCATAATTATCATTGTCTTGCCGATTTATCTCTGATCATTTCCAAAGATGAGTATGTAAGGCATTCTGATGAAATCTGCATGAAGTATACAAGTGTGGGCTACCCTATACAGTGAGTGAATAACCATCTTTCTCTGGTTGTCTATCTTTCTCTTTATAATCATTGTGTAGTGCTTATGATGTTTATAACGTGTCTCTCTGAATTTCAGTTTTTTGTTCACCATCAAGATAGATACCATACCTTCTCCAGGTTAGATGGATGTGCAGCACAGCTTCACCAAAGTAGTGCACAGCATTCCACCTTTGCACTCTGAATATACAATTTCTTGTAGATAAGCTTATACGTTGGTGATACATAACTGTTAATTTTAAGGAAAGAACAACGTATATTATTATATTAACTAAATAACTTTAATTAATACTTCCAATATTTCGGTAATGTTACATTACCATCTTCAGGGAACATGAAAATTAATGAAATGTGCACGCAGGCACTAACACTAAGCAAAAATGGCTGAAGAAAACAACTGAAGTCAGTCCTAGAGTCCTAAAGGGTGCCACCTAGTGGGCCAAATTGGGTATTAATCTTGGCTGTTTTGGGCTGATGTTCTAAGAATGCAAGCCTCCCATATTTGGGGTAGTCTCATGCATCCAAATTTATTGAGTTTTGGGGAGTTTTTTAAGGCTGAGACTGATTCTAAGAATGATCTCTCATATTTAAACTTGCTGTGGTGTAGTAAGGAAGCTTTCTTCCAATGTATTTTATGGCAGGTGTCCAAGGCATGGTCAGCAAGTCCTGAGTGGGTATAACAGTGGAAACAGATTTCAGATATCCTGATATTAGCAGAATATTGTATATTCTTATGGAATATATTATTCCATAAGAATATACAATTTGCACTTAACAACACTGAACTTGTAATTCACTCACTCATCTGACCACATTGTTAGCCTATGTAAATTATTCTGAAGGAACATGAAATTATCAGCATCACTCTAAATAACTCTTCTTGGTGTAATATATTTGTCTTCATGCAACTCAGAGTATCATTAACTAATAAGTTTTCAGTATTAGTTCAAGAACAGAGTTTGCAGTACTGGCATCCAGTACTCAACTTGTTCACATACCAGATAGCTAATCTGCTATCTATATCCATCTTTTGGGATTCAAATACCAGCTATGTATCCATGTATCAAATGGCTTGACAAGGCTGAAACAATAATATCCATAAAATGTTAACTAAAGTTTGATAAAGAAAATTGAATTATGTTTATCTTTTAATCATAATGAGAAGCATATTTTTGTAAATTTATATTATATTTAGCTTTAGAATTGTCATGCCTAATTGCAGAGTGTTTATATGGGTTGTGTTTTTGTAGAGTTCTTAGTATATTGTATCTTGTTTGCTGTATTGATCTTTTATTCTAACATTTACCAAATCCTTTGTTTAACACATTGTCACCCAGCCTTTCACAATTTAATGACTTTGCATTGTATAACATAATACAGGATTTTGTAATATGTTATGCTTGTTAAATGTACATTTTCTGTTCATTAAAAATTTGTCAGGTGATAAATATGAATATGTGTGCATGAAATCTAGGTATTGAGAAGTGCTGAGCAACTGGAATGTTGTCATTCCATGCAAAATTAGTACAAGTGCAGGGGGGGGGGGTTTCTTTTTCAAGATGGCAGTTATCTGCTTTAAGTGTTCTTTTTGTACTTTACCCTACAAGAGGAATTTGTATGGCCTAAAACACCTAGATTGAAGTGTTTCTTCTATGGAGGAGAAGGAAGCCTCAAAGATTGCAAAAAATTAAAAATGACTAGTTGTGAAACTTAAAGTTATGGGTGACTAAATAAAATTTTGAAATTTTTAGTGGTGATGAGTTTAGTAGTGACCATAAAGGGTCACTACTAAACTCATCACTCCTGATCTGTTACTCAGTGAAATTTAGGGTGATCTTGTAGATCACAAAGAGTTTTTGGAGCGGTATCCCCATACTTCAATACCTCAGTGAAGGTTGAAACCAGTCTGGGCAATGGCCCTTTCCATAATGCATAGCATTATACACATCCTAAAGGGTGTATTCTTTGTATTATTATGTAATACTAAGGTAACTGATGTGAAGTCATTAGCTTCTATATATGTGAGTGAATGCCAGTAGAGAGGTATGAGTAGCATCATTGAATGTGGGGAAAATGTGAAATACTGTCAGTAAAATTAACATTAGATAATATTAATGATGTGATGATTAATGTTGAGCAAAGGTAGGATGCGTGGATAGAGAAATAGGAAGAAAGAAAGAAAGAAAGTGAGGTAAGATGCGTGGATAGAGAAATAGGAAGAAAGAAAGTAGATGGCATGTAGACTGAGTTGAGGAGGATGAATGGAGAGATTGGAAGACTTGAAACAAAGTTCACAGATTCAAGGAGAATGAATAGAAGAGAGAGAAAGTAACAAGAATGAGAGAGAGAGAGAGAGAAAAAGAACAAGGGGGGGGTATGAAATCTAGAGAATAGCAGAGTGATAGAAAATATGGAAATGAAAAGAAACTGGAGAACAAAAAAACTCTGTCTATTGAGAGCGAGAGAAGCAAAGAAACAAGAGATAAGACGGAAAAGTGAGAGAGCAAGGAGGGAGAGTGCAGGAGGAGAGAGAGAGAGCGAAAATAATGCCAGTTTTGATGAGGTGTATAACATATGGAGATTTGATGATTCCAAGTGTGCAGAGTAAAGTTAATGGAGTGCTTTCCAGGAAGAACATTAGAGAGTGTGACAATGAAGTAAGATCAGAATATGAATGAGTTGATGGTTGTTTCAAATAACTTGAGAGGCAATGTGAATCACGTTAGTGGAAGATTTGAGTCAGTATTAGAGATGGTGCAGCAGAACAATATAAGATGGAATATAACGACTGTTTTGCCCAGGTATAATAATATGTAGTTGAGGAGAAGAGCAGTGATAATGAATGAGATAATAGTGATAATGTGTAATAAAAGAAGTTTTGAAAATGTGAATTATTATTATTATTATTATTATTATTATTATTATTCAGGCCTCCATGGAGTCAAAAGACTCATTGTGGGAGGTCCTTCCTAAGAACATAAAGTCTGTCAAGACTCATCGAGGGGAGGTCCCCCCCTAAGAAACACAAAGTCTATCATACCACTCTTTAAACTCATTGACCGTTCTCGCTCCCACCACTCCATCAGGCAATGCATTCCACAGTTCAACCACCCTCCTTTCAAAGAAACCACTCCTTACCCTCTTGCTCACAGTTTCCTTTCGTAACTTCCAGGGATGGCCTCTTGTCATCAGTCCTTCCCGCTGTTCAACCAAGCGAAAGAACTCCCCAGTGTCAACCCTGTAACCACCTCTCATCAGTTTAAAAGTCTCAATCATATCACCTCTTGTTCTTCTATCCACCAAACTCTGCAGTCCACATTCCCTCAGCCGATCCTCATAACTATCCTTGTACAGTCCTGAAACCATCTTTGTATCCTTTCCACAGTTAATTTATCCCCTTCAAATCCTGGGGACCAAATCTGAGAACAATAGTCCAAGTGTGGTCTGATCAGAGACTTATACAACGGAATGATAACCCTCTTATCTCTGCAGGTCAGTGTCCTTCTCATAATTGCAGCAATCCTCTGTGTTACCTTTACCACCTTTGCAATATGTCCCCTAAATTTCAGGTTTCTAACAATCATCAACCCCAGATCTCTTGTCTCCCCTACTTCCTCCAGTATAACTCCTCCCATAGAGTATGCAGCATCCCATCGATGTTTCCCAAACCTCAAGACCTTACATTTTGCTGCATTAAACTGAGACCCCCATTCATTTGCCCATCTATCTAGCTTATTTAAATCCTCTTGCAGGACTACCACATCTGCACTATTACTAATAATCCTTCCCAGCTTCGCATCATCCGCAAACAACTGAATATCCCCTTGCAATCCACTGGCAGTGTCATTGATATAAAGGTTAATATAGGTCCTAGTACTGAGCCCTGTGGGACCCCACTTGTAACCCTCTGCCTCCTTGAAACTCAGGATGAAAATCAAGATGGAAAAAAAGTCAAATGACAAACACAGATGACATTGTGGAGTTGTTTAATGATTCCAGGGTTTTGTATCACATTCTGGAATGTATAAAGTGCACTGTGACTGTAACATGGCTTACTATTGACAGACAGGAAGATCTTTAAACATCAATCTCAGAGAACACAAGAAATATGTTCACTCTCATCACTACAGCAAGTCAGAATGGGCAGACTACACAGAATCAAATGAAAGACAAACTAGTGTGCTGTATAGAAGTTATTACAAGTTACACTATTTTTAGAGTCAGCAGCAGCTCTTAAACACTGTCCTAACCTCAACATGTATAGCCGTGCTGATCTGTAAAATATTTGGGAGAAGTCATCTTAGGTTCAAGTTCCATTTATGTAGCATTAGAAGATGCCAAAAGCTAGCTTTTGTCATTATAATTATTTGAATTGTTTCCTACACTTATTGTCACTCATGTATTATAACAAGTACTTGTGCTAGTTTTAAATCCAGTGTATAAGCTAGGTAATAATTATCTTTTATTACTTATTGTGTTGGTTTTGTAATACTGTGAAAAAATAAGAGCTGGATTACAACCTGTGTACTACTACACTGACAGAATATACTGTAGAAAATTAATGAGGTTTGTGATGATGGTGGACAGCAAGTTAAAGCTCAGATGACACGTTGCAGAAGTGGACAAAATAGATCAAAGCATTAATTGGATACTGAAGAAGACATGGACAAGTAGAGATAGGGAAGATATTATCTCTTTATTAAAGTTTTATGAGACCATAAAACTTTTGAACTAATATGCTCTGATTTGACTGGGTTTCTTGGAAATGAGGAAGTAGTGGAGAGGATTCAGAGGTAAGCAACCAAGATGGTGAAGATGTGTAGGTTACAAAAATAAAAATAAAAAAATAAATAATGGCTGACAGGTGCAAAGAGAGGATATAATACAAACATATGCATTACTTCAGGAGTTTTATAAGATTTATTCAGAAGAAATTTTTCGATACATGATTACTGGCGGGGAAGAACAAGGGTCATTCCCTGCATGACTGGTTAGGATGAGGACTGGATTTTACTCAGAGAGAGTAGTGAATAAGTAGAAGAATGGGCTATCAGTCAGTCATGAGTGATGTGTTATTGAAGGAGGTTGAGGAGTAGTATAATAGGTATTATATGATTGATAGTGTATGCCTCCTCTGATGAGGCTTTGGACTCTGTGGAGATGCCCATATAATAATATCACATGAACTCTATTATATAAATCTGCCAACATCCACCTTGATGAACACAAGAAATACATCTGCCTCCACAGTTATGATCAAACTTGAAAGACTCTTTTTAGAATCAGCAGCATATTTAAAAAATTAGTCTGATCTAAATAAACATGGTTGTGTTAACTTTCAGTTATGTTAAAATTAAAATTTCTCAAGATTTGGGAAACTAAGTTTTAGACCTCCCACTCAACAGCTAAGGCCAGCCAAAAGCACCAATAGAGGCTACTCCTCATAGTACTTTAGGATTAAAATAGTCCAATTTCTTCCACTTATTGTTGTGTGTGTTATTGCAGTTTTAATATTATTTTCCTGAAGATGTCTATGTGAGAAAGATGAAATCTTGTTTAGTTATTTCTCTGTGCTGTATTCATTTTATTAAATATACTTATGAGGATGAATTGAAGTTTTTTGGGTTACAAAAATTGTTTGATATGTGAAGGGAAGGTATACCGATAGACATATAGGTTGCTGCAAGTGATTTTATAGGATTGATGCAGAAGAAATTTTTCAGTACATGAAGAGAAAGGAGAGAATGGGGGGATAACTTATTTCTGGAAATTGCTATAGAGACCAGTTAGTAAGAACATGAGGACTAGATTTTTTCTTTGAGAGTAGTGAATGAGTATAATGGGTTGACAGTCAGTCATGAGTACTTTATCACTGAAGGAGATCAAGAAATATCATAGTGTTTTGTGAATAATGATTGGTGTGAGTCTCCTACAGTGAATTTTCAAACACCCCATGGGAATGCCTGAGTAATAATAATACTAATGTTACGACGTTGCTTTCTCTAAAATTTTTAATGATTTTCTTAATGTAATTTCGTTTCCTATACTGATCTATCCCTTCCAGAAATTTCTAACCTTAAACTCCGAATCACCCTTTTGTAATTTCCCTATGAAAGTGAATATTAGGCACCAACCAAGAGTGAATTCCCTAGACTTTCCTTATGGGGCTGTCTCCTTTTCAGACACTGACAAATTTGGTTTTTTAAAGCTGTGCCAGTCAGAGTCCTAGGACAGAAGAATCCTTGTTCAGAGAGACCTTCCCAGAATCTTAATGCCTATCTTATCTTACTAAAGTTCTACAGTGTCTGTAGAGTTCCTAGATTGCAGTCATGACCCTAACATTCTAAATTCCCCTTTCTTATTCCCTTTCACATAGGTTCAGATTTTATGAGTGGTAAGTTGGTCTCGTGCTCAGATAACACTCAGGTTTACATAACAAAACATGTTTATTAGGATCTTAGAGTACTTACAATTAGATTCAAATACATACAAGAAATTAATCAAATAAACACTAAATCAAACTGGCGAATACAAATGAACATTCTAATAAATAATCAACAACCCTAGCCTCTAAGTTAATCAATGATACACATAACATTCACAATACAAAAATTCAAATCAGATTCTATCTACTATCTCTTTGCATTAATTTGGTCACACACATGAGCATAAGTTTTCAGACAACCAGTCTAATGAAAACACCAACAAATTGCTAAGCATATTAGTCATTCAAAGTTCCTTAAGTATCTGTCCATAATTTCCTTTCCACTAGAAACTGATTCGCCTTTCCTTCTAATACTATTGGAAAATAAGTAAGAAAGTTCTGTACGTTACCATCACTGTGTCTGATTACCATCTCCGCCTGATCCGTCTTCTTTTGTTGGATAAGACTCTGCACGTCCACCAGGTTGTGTCCACGTGGAGGTCATGTTGTTCATCCGATAAGGCCTTTCTCTGCACTTAGCGATGCTAGCGTTCATCTCAATCTTTTGCAGGTCACTATGGTCAGCGTTCCCACCTTTGAGAAATAACCTTCCACTGCCTCATTCCAGTAGGAGTTCTGTTGATGGCCCGAAACAGTGGATGCCAACATCTCACATACTGCCTGTCCGGTACCCATCAAGCATTCAAGAGAGCTTGCCGTCTGACATCGTAGCATTTTCTTCTATTGGTCGGCAAGCTCAGGTCCAAGCGAGAACAGGAACAAAACTCGAGAGAGCTTGAAGCTCGTGCGAATCCTTACTTATTCTATCTCCATTGCACCCTCTTTTTTGCTGCAGAAATCTTCACATGGCACTTTCCCTTGTGCCCTTAAGCTTTTCGACATAACTCTTCTCTTCAAGGAGTGCTCTTTTCGGGGAACGCGAGCTCAATTCGCCTTCCGCATAAGCCTTCGCCTCAGGCATTACGCTAAACTGGGTGGCTAGCACGTGACCCTTGGACTTTTGTTTACACTGGACATACATTTCACATAGAATACATTTCGATCGCTACAACCTACAAAACGGAATTTCTATTTAGACAAACAAAATTCATTTTTCCTTTCACATTAAAGTTATTCATTTATGCTCCCTTTTTACAATTTGTTTCCTTACTATAATACAAGTATCTCTTAGTTGTTATTTTTATTCTTGTTAAATCTTGAATGAAATAATTTTAATGAAAATTCCTCATTCAAGATCTAACACTAATAATTTTTTGCTTTCAGTACATTGTTTTTAAGCTTTTTTTTTTTTTAATTTTCCATTGTTTATAGTATTGCTGTTGGTTAACCTCTTACACAAAATCATTATTTTGATCAAACTATTGTACAGAATTGCTTTTCTTGTTTTTGCTGAAGCCTTTATTTTGTTAGAACACATTTCCATGAGTTAACTTCATGACATCTTGTAGGCAAGTGATTATTTTTTCAACTTTGTTTCCTTCTATTTCCATCATTCATAATTTGTTATGACTGATTATTTTCAGTCAAGTGAATTGAACATTTTAATAATGGCTTTGGCCATAATAAACTGAATTAATAGAAGTTCGTGATATTAAAAAATTAGCTTTGTCTCTGGATGTTGTATTGATATCATCTGAATGAAAGAAATAGCGGCATGGTCTTGGTAAGAGACCAGAACACATCAGTACCATATGAGTGGAGGCAAGTTTCTGCATTTGACCTTTCCAAAATCACACTTGAAATTTATTTTATTGCAAATTCAAGTGTAGTTTGAATGTAAAAATAAAAACTAATTAATTAATATATTTATATTTTCAATTTAATACAATAGTAATAAATGAAAGTTGCATACTTTTTAAAAAATAAATAAATAAATAATAGAAAAAAGGAATAAATCCTTTTTTCCTTACAAATAAATATTGAGAAATATATGTAATGTAAATATTTTCTGTTTTTATATAGAGGCCTTAAAAGGAATGGAAAGAGTTGCTGAACATATTAATGAAATGCAGAGAATTCATGAAGAATATGGTGCAATATTTGATCATTTACATCGACAACACCTGAAGTCACCTAAGCAGGTATGTTCTTTAGATATTGTCATCCAGAATATTAAATTTATACAGTGGACCACAAGATATCTTAAATGATATTTGATATTCATTGAAATGGGGAGAGGGAGAGAGAGAAAGAGAGAGAGAGAAAAAGGAGAGTTCAGTTGTTTAGAATAATTATATGTAATTGGAAATAAAGAAACTCCCAGAAAACATGAGAATGGTCAACAGAACAGTTTTGAATATTAAGATAGAGTTGGAAAAGGTTGAATAACTGAAATATCAGGTACTAGCTTAGACCTCCTGCTTCATTGAGGTGAACTAATACTACAGCAGTTCACTTCAGGATATTTACTTGAGTATTTGGTGCTGGTGTTTCGTCATGGTGTAAAATTGTGAGCATTATAACTTCTTTGTAAACATTAGAAGTTTCATCGACAAAAATAATGAAATTCACAGGACTGCTAACTCAAGAACATTCTACATATAACTGCCTATGTCTGAAACATTCACCTTTTAAATCTAAACCTGTATATCTAAGGGTCTGTCCTTTGGCTTTATTAATTGTCATTGCAAAGCAAACTGTTATTGGAAATTGTAACTGCTTGAATACAAATGGATAGTCTGAAGGAATAAGGAGTATCCAAGGAATGAAGACAATTTCTCCAATACTAGGACCTATCACAGCTTCTATCATATCTGGTTTCAGTGATTTTACTTGAGGCCTAGTTCCATTGCAAAGATCTTGGGGGGGGGGGGGAAGATTTCAGAGCAACATTATAGGAACACCTATTTTTGATTTATTTCATGACCAGGCAATCCAGGTAGATTAAGCGAATTTAAAAATTCCATAGGAAAATGAACTACATCATCTACATCCACAGGGGCATCTACTGATTTGTAAACACTAACAGATCCATTAATCCTATTAAGAACCAGCTCATTCATTATTGATACAGTGTCATTTCGAGGTGTGTAGCTTTCTCCCTTAACCAAGAAGGTGACTTTTCTGTTATGTTCTCAAGAGATGGATAGACACTGCACAACAGTTCATTTGCAGTTCGGAAAATTTTCGTAATAGTTAGGTGTGTTAATATAATTTTTCTGTCTCTTTGCTGTACTTTGCCATTGCTAATTTTTACCGTTCTTGAGGAGAAGGAATGTGCATTGGAGTCTCCATGACATGCATATTGGTTTTGAGAAAAAACTTCTCTATATCATGCCATAGTGACGATTTCTTAAGGTAGGCCTTCACTTCATCTGCCCTGGTTCCGCAGGATTCAAAGGGCAGCGTTTGACAAAAATCACCAACAAATAAAGCAATTATTTCACCCATTCTTCGATCATCTGATCTGATATCCCTCTGTTGACCAGCTCAACAAATGTAAATTCATCCCAAACAATCAAAGAATCCTTTTGTAATATCACAATATCTAAAAAAATTTAATATCTGGCCACAAGTAATATCACAATATATAACAATAGAATTTAACAATATCTAAACAATAGCCACAAAATAGTGGCCAGATATTGTTGATGGAGATAAAAAAAATTAATTATTGCTCCATAATCTGGAGGCATACATCGATGAAAATGCACATAAACCATCTTTGGAACATCCTCTATCTGTTAGTAAAGAAATAATCAAAATTAGTCAATTCATTCTTGAGTTATAAGAAAACACTGAAAATAGACTCGGCTTTATATGTATATACAGGGTGTTCGGGATAAATTTGACATATTTATAATTAATTATATTTTTCCGTAAGTTACGTGTATTAACACACACTTCTCTTCATTTAAAAGTTTGGACCCTTCTTCATTCATATACAAGATGTCAGAAAGGATGGATAGCTGGAACCCACCTGAATCATGGAAGAGAATAACTTGTATCATGATGATTCGTGCCCGCCATCAAAATAAGGATATTACGACTGCTGCCCAATGCTCCCTGAATACAGTAAAAACAATCAGGCATGAACTAGAGACTTGCAATGGTGACTACGAGGATGTAGCAAGAAGAAAGATCCCTAGCAGACGATCTGATTGCGTTCGTACAGCAGAATTCCTCGCAAATCTGCAGGAACAGGTGTTGAAGAACCCTGGCATTGGAATTCGGGCTTTGTTCGTGGAGTTGCTAACTGTAGTCAAGCCCTGGATAACAAGGGTAGCCAATGGTAGGCCGTATGTATGGCAGCAGGATTCGGCCCCTTGCCACACCTCTGGGAAAAGTCAAAAATGGTTGTCTGAAAATTTCTACGACTTCACCAGTCCAAATGTTTGGCCTCCAAACTCCCCAGACCTTAACCCCATGGATTATTTTGTATGGGGCGCAGTTGAAAAAGACACCAATCGCACTTCCAGTAATACAAAAGCCCAGTTAATGGATAAAATTAAAACAGTTTTTGCGGCCCTTCCCAGGGAGACTGTAGCATCAGCTTGTTCGAGGTTCCGAAGCAGAATTGAAGCTGTGATCGATGCTAATGGTGGTTATTTTGAGTAAATCTTGTTGATAGTATTGTAATTAACTCTGCCTGTAATGTTTTTTTGTCAATTCATTAAATTTAATAGATACAAAGAAGATTTTCTTTTTCCTTACGAAACTGTCAAATTTATCCCGAACACCCTGTATATGTGTGTGTGTGTAGATTAGGTGGTATGATCCTGTGTAGCCAACTCACTGTAAGTTCAGTTTTTAAAATATATTTCAACTATCTTTGTAAAAATACATGGACTTAAAAAAATTGTAGTCTTGTTCCTCTTTCTTAACACTCCTTTTTAACTTTTATTTTTTTATTTCCACAGCATGTAGACTTAAGTCCAGGAGAGTTGCTGTATTATGCAGGAGTAGAATGGCTCAATATTTCAGAGTTCCTAGGAAAGATCAAAAAAGGCTTAGAATTGCATGCGATGTGTTTTGTATTCAAGACTGCTGTAGTATTTTTGTGCAAAGAGCGTATAAGACAGAAGAAAAAATTAATGGTAAGTTTATTATTCTCTTTTTAGAAATCATTATTATTAGTGATAGTAAGAATTAACAGCTGTCCTGGCTGACTAAGTGGATAGTACTTCTGCATAAAACAAATCCATGGCCAAGCTGTGGATTGGAATCCTGCTGCAGGTATGGATTTTTGGTGTGTCTCTAAATGATAGATGAATTTCATCACCTGGTGTGAAACCACCGCCAATAAGGAGGTTGGTGGTTTCTTGAATGGCTTGAAACATACCATGTTTAATCTCTAAGGGTTATCTGAATCCTTAACCAAAACCACCACAATATTAAATGTGTGATAAGTTTACAACCTTTCATGGCAGGATTCACATTAAAAAAAAAAACATATAGCTACTCTCTTGAGAAATCTTGGAACATCTATAAATGATCTGTATACAAAACACAATGCAGATCAGTAAGTGATATGATCACCACAGGATGCAGTCTAGATAATGACATGAGTTTTGCCTCTCAGCTGAAAAGCCCTCATTCAAATCTATGCAGGTGAAAGACCATCTAATTCAACTCCAGGTGAAAGTCCTTTTTAGCTGAAGGGGAATTAAAGTCTTATGTAGAGGCAGCAGGCATTTCACTTCCATAAACTCAAGTTTTTTGTCTAACAAAACAGACAAATTTAGTATTCTTTTTTTTTTTTCAGCATTTCATGGTATATAACCAGAAGAAAATAATTTATTTATTGAACTTACAAATATTTTGCTAGATTTCTAACCAGCATCTTCAGAACACAAATTACAACTGTGATGAAGCAAGCTGTGAGTGGGAATCCCACTACAGGCTGAATTAAATTATTCTACAACACTCTGATTGTTGTAGACCAAGTCTACAAGTCTACATGTAACTACATGGACCTAATGTTCTACCGAGATGCCCTCTAAGGACTATTCAGAGAAGTTAAGTGCAGCACAGCCATCACCTTTCATTTAATCATGCATGAAGGAATATTGACATGCAGATGACTGTAGATGTATTTTTTTTTGTCTTGTTGTTTTTCAAGTCAGATGTTAACAGATCTGCCAGTCTGTCCAAAGTAGGCTACGTTGCAGGCACAAGGAACACTCCAGGATGCGGAAGAGGATAAAGTTGATAGTTAGAAGAACAGATGAAGGTTGCTCACCAGATGTTAGTTTGAAAGTGGCATGGAGATTATATTGCAAAGAACTTTAGCTATCTTATCAGATGTACCATGGATATCAGGGATAGCTTTTGCTGTGATGTGTTAGATTGCAGGAAAGATAGGGGAGCATGCAATTTTTTGTCTTTTATAAGGGTTGTAGCCATTGGTTAAAAATTTTACAAAGACATTTGAATCCAACAGCTGGGTCATTCAAACAGTTAGCTCTGGCTCTGTGTATAAGTGTTAAGATTGGTGATGGTGTGATTGCTTATGCAAATACCTTCCAGTATGTGTGAGGTTTTCTATAAATAGAAAACAATAATGAACCATTTGTTATTTGTAAGTAGTGTGTCTAGGAAGAGGAGACAGTTATTAATTTCTTTTCCATGGTAAAATGTATTTTTGGATGTTGGCTGTTTAAATGCACTAAAAATGTATATAATGTGTCTACACCATGAGGCCAAATAGTAAACATTCATCTACATAGTGTAGCCAGACTGTCGGGTTTGCATTTAGCTTGAGTGGGGGGGGGGGGCATTTCAGTCCCATGTAGCTATTTGTACATTTTTCCTTTCCATAAAATATAACTTGAATGTATGGTGAAATTGAATTATCCAAAGCATGCTCTGGATATTTCTTCTGTTATGACTAGTCATAACAATAATGATGGGAGATGTATTTCTTATGTTCTCCATGACAGATATCAACAGATTTTCTGTCTAAGCCAGTTTACAGCAACAGGGCACTTCATACAGCCTGAATGTTGATAAAGGATTGGATTTATCCTTAGTTGAACAGATGTCAGTTGCTAATTTGATATATACTATCACATCAATCTCGATGGAGTCAGTAGACTCATTGTGGAAGGTTCCCTCAACCAACAACACATTTATTATATCCAACAATCCCTCATCCATAATGAATTCTGGTAATGCGTTTCTACTTATCCACAGTTTTCCATGTAAAAAAAATTTTACATGGAAAATTTGACCTGCTTCAGCAATCTGATAAATTTCCCTCACCATCTTAAATGTTTCTATCATATCACCTCTTTTCTGCCTATTCACCAAACTGCAATTTACACTCCTTTAACCTCTCTCTCTATATATAACTAACATTCCAGAGTCCTGATATTGCCTTTGTTACTCATCTCAGACCTTCTCTAGTGTTTCCACATCACAATAGTCCATGTGGTCTGACCACTGATTTATATGGTGGCACATTCATCTCCTTGTCCTCTACTTGTCGATGTACTCCTTATCACAGCAGCAACATGATCTGCAGTCTTTGCAACACTTGCAATCTGCCCTCTAAACTTCACTCCACTCTCAGTTATCCTCCCCCTAGATCTCAAATCTCATCCTCTTCCTGAAACTCATTTCCATCAATGTGTTACTCAACCTTATATTTTTGCACTCCAAACATTTATTAATATTAAAACTACAAGTCCACTTATTCATTCAAGCTAAAAGTCTATTCAAATCTTCCTGAAAGGTATCAACATCCGCAACACTCCTTATAATTCTCTTAAACTTTGCATCATCAAACAACTTAAGATATTCCCAGTAATCCACATGAAATATCATCAAGACATAAGATAAACATGAGTATCAGGCACCAAGAACATAAAGGGTTTAGTATTTTCATTGAGGATAGAGGAGGGGTACTGCTGATGATAGCAGATGAATTACCACCACCAAAAAGAATAGGTGAAAAGGAGGATAGCTGTTCTTTTAAAGCAGTCTGGTGTGAGACTGAAGCCAATAAGACCAAATTTACAGTGTTTGCTGCTATAGCCCAGGGATGATCTGGAAGAGATGCATCAGCAAATTACTACGAATGCAGGTCAAGTAATTATTATAGGGGACTTCAACAATAAAGATATAGATTGGAAGGAAGGAAGATCACATAGCAGGAAGGAAAGGGAATTTATATATCTACTGAGAGATAATTGTTTGGGCAGCATGTGATAGAGAGGACTTGGGGTACAAAAGTATTGGATCGTCATAGGATCAGAACTTTCCATAACCAAATAGCCAGTTGCCTCCTATTGAGGAGAGTGAACCATGCAATACTGACTTGAGAGGTTGTAAAACATGAGAAATATTCTGTCCAGAAAGGGATATATGTGAAACTACAAGGCAGGTGATTATAACATACTTAGGAAGAAGCTTTGCATTACTAACATCCTTCCCTGGCAGGGGAAAGATGCTAGTGATGCATGGGATATAGTTAAGGAGTATCTGGAAGAAGCAATATCAGATGTATACCTCTATGGTCATGAAGCTAATCGTGAACCTATAGGTATATAATGGATAAGTAGTATCATTGAACATGAATGCAAAACAAGAGAATGTTGTGGGAGGGTATATAAGGAGACAGGTGACTAGCAAGCTCATGAACAGTGCAATGGTCAAGCAACTAGAAGAAACTAGCTAAAGGCCAAATGAAATCTCAAAGAGTTCTTTTGTTACATGACAAATAAGAGGAAAAATAAACTATGGAAGGATAATCTTAATGAGTGCTAATGATGGTGAGGTGGCAGAAGCAGATAAAATAGTTGAGTTACATAATGACCGCTTTGCAAGGATATATCATCCAAGTGAAGTTACTGCTTTCTAAGACTGCAAATTATAGACCAATCAATATTATGCAAATTATAGACTCATCAGTATCTCAGGCATGGTAGTAAAAGTACTGGAAAAATTGGTCAGAAAGAAAATTCAAGAATGGGTACATAAAAATATGATACTGTATGAGGGTCAACATGGCTTTGTGAAGGGTCTCTGTTATTCCTTAGTAATTTACTAACTTTTTATAATAGAGTAACAGCTGAGTTGGATTAAGGAAATGGCTACACGATGATTTTGCTGGATTTTGGAAAGGCGTTTGACAAAATCACGTGGAACTCTTTTATGCAAATTAGAATAAATGGGGATGGATATGACACTGTTTATGTGGATAAGAGAGTGGCTTCTGGACAGATATCAGACAGTGGTATATGGAGGGGCAGAATCAAGGCAAAAACAGGTGAATAGTGGTGTGCCACAGGGTTCAGTTCTGGGACCACTGCTGTTTAATTTGTACATAAATGATATAGAAAATATTGTTGTTTGCTGATAATGCAAAATTAGGTAGAGTAATGATCAAGGCAATTTGAAGAGCTTGCAGGATCATTTCAATAGGCTATCCATGTGGGCAAAAGATAATGGGCATCAGTTTAATGTGAACAAATGTAAAGTTATGCATTTTGATAAATATGATAAATATATTACAAGCCATGTATCACATTGATGGCACTGTACTCTAGGAAATAGTGGAAGCTAGAGATTTAGGGGTAATAGCAGGCAGAGAGTTAAAGTTTAGAGGACATGTTGCTAAGGTAGCTCATAAGATTCCTTGGCTATTGAAGAACGTGCTAACAAGTAGAGATAAGCAAGTTATTATTCCTCTTTATAAGGCCTTGATACATCCACATCTGGATTAATGTGCTCAGGTTTTGTCTTCTAGGTTTCTTGGGAATGAGGAAGTAGTGGAGAAGATTCAGAGGCAAGTGACCAAGATAGTTAGTGGTCTATGGAATGTTCACTATGAAGACAGATTGTGGGTGTGCATGGTTTGCAGAAGTTGATGTGATAGGAGAAAGGGAGGGGATGTGATAGAAACATTTAAGTTGCTTAAAGGGTTTTATAGGATTTGTGCAGGGGAAATGTTTCAGCACTTGGCTGGAGGGGGCCAGAACAAGGGGTCATCCCTGGAAATTGAATAAAGGTGTGGTTAGTAGAGGGTGTGAGGAGTAGATTTTTTTGCTTGGAGAGTTGTGAATGAGTGGAATGGGTTGCCAGAGTCAGTTTCAAGTACTTTGTCTGTTAATGGAATCAAGGAGAGGTATGATAGATTGTGTAGATAGTTTGCATCTCCTGCAATGAGTCTTCAGACCCCATGGAGGTGCCTGTACAACAATAATAGTAATAATAAATTTATATGGAATAAAGAGAAATTAGTCAAAACACTAAACTAGCTGTATACAAGACAGTATTCAAGTCAATTTTAGCTTATGGATCTGAGAGCTAGGTTAGAAATAAAGCACATGATCAAAGACTATTGATATGAGAGTTCTGAGAAAGATTACAGGATAACAGATGGCATCAATGGCAGTATCACATTAAAATGAGGATATTAGGAAAGAACTTGACATTGTTAGCATTCAGGAATGTATTAGCAGAGCTCATTTTAGCTGGTATGGTCACTTAAACAACATTGCGAAGGAAGATTACAAAACAATTACTCTTTGCCAGAATGGCAGGAATAAGACCAAGATTTAAGTGGATTGGTACATTAAGAAGTGCCTTGGAATAAGTATTGGAGTCTTGACAGATATGAGTTTAATTTGCAGAAAAATTGTCAATCGGAAGGAAGTAACGATGGTACTTTTTTCATGTAGTACTATCATAACGTCCTGCGCATTTCCTGATATCAGGAATTGGATTATGTTGATGATAATGATAAATAACTGTTCAAAAATGATTTCTTCATGAATTTTCAAGGTGTGTGGTGCACACCCAGGATATACACTTCTGCTATGTTCCACTCCTAACCAGTTTCTCCAGTACCTTGACCAGAGCTGCATATATACCGACTGATCTATAATTGGGCACTTCTTTCATAAAAAACTATTCTAGTGAAGTGGTACTATTTTACTTTCTTTCCACTCATTAAAAATCTTTCCCACCAAGACTTTCATTAAATGAGCAGATCAAGGGCACAGCTCCTTTTTTGCATATTCCTTAAAAATATGTGGTATGTTATCCATTCCCGAAATTTTATTAACATCTAGCTCAATCAGCTCATAATACACCTTCTACTTGCACTTCTAATTCCCCTATTATTTATCTCTGTTCTATGTGTTGTTGTCCAGCATCATCTTTTGCTGTGTTCACTCTAGTGCCATAACTCACAAATATCATCACTTTCATAATTATTTTTCTCTTGCTTGCCACTTAGCAGAAGAATTCTTTTGAATTATCTTTGATCTTTGGCCAATCTCCTCTCATGATGCACTTTTTCTTTCTTTATCATGCTTGTCATCTTTCTATCCTGTACTTAGTCTTGTACTTCCTCAATGACACCTTTTCCAAGACCACATGCCTGATTTCACTTAAATTTATGGTCACTTAAACCACATTGAGAAGGAAGATTACAAAACAATTATTCTTTGCCAGAATAGCAGGAATAAGACCAAGATTTAAGTGGATTGATTAAGAAGTGCTTTGAAATAAGTATTAGAGTCTTGACAGATATGAGTTTAATTTGCAGAAAAATTGTCAATTGAATATGTCTTCATCCATTTCATCTCTATTTATCCACATCATCTGACATGAGCAGTAGGGGCACTTTATGTCAAATGCTGGCTAATGAGTTCCCATACTCTGTCGGCTTTTTTCTGCACAGTTTATCCACCGAGGGTGGGGCTACCAGATAACGATAGAGCTTTTCATGACTCCTCTTACCAATTAGCAACAGTGTTGAGTTCATTAACAGCAACATCCTCTGAGGATGTCACCAAACCAACAGTAAATTATTTTTATTTGAATTTTGCTTATTATAATATGCATACTTTTTGTCTAATGAAAGCAACATGTCATGCAGACAAATATACTTAAATTTGTTTCTTTTCAGGGCAGCTCAAGTAAAAATGCTACATCAGAAGTTGAGATTATTCGGTACCAAGTGCTTATTCCTGTTACAGAGGTTCAAGTAAGATCTAGTGCACTGAAGGATGGTGATTCTCACTTCCTGTGGGAACTGATTCATCTCAAGTCTCAACTACAACGCCGTTCTGAAAAAGTTTATCAGTTGTCAAACAGGTAAATATGATCAGTGCACAGTCATGTTGGTTTTTCATGTATATATTACAAGTCTTTTCAGTTCATAGTTTTATATACCTTTTATATTCACATTTATTTGATAATTTTAATGATTACTTAGATTATATCATTATTAATATTATTATTATTATTTCAAGTTTAATTGGAATTCTTTTTTTTTTCTGTGCTTCTAATTAATTAATTCAATCATAATAAGTTCATTATTAAAAAAATCTTCCAGGAATTTAATTAGAAAGATAAAGTGTTTATCTTCATCTCATTCAGGGAAATTCATGTATGTTTACATATGAATATATCTTTACAAACTAGCTACTACTTAATAATTTATTAGCTTTTTGGGTTGATAATATATAGAGGGTAGCTCTTTCACTTAAGCTTTACTAACCAAATATTAAATATTAAAAGTCTTATATTATTCATGATGTTATTGTTGTTAAGTTGTATCTTCAGAGAACATTTGTAGAAAATCTGGGTGACCCGCACGTAGTGCAGGGCTTAGGCAACTCGTGGTAAAGGTGGAATAAGCTCTGATCACTATTCTTAATATTTACCCTACCACTAGTTGCCTAAGACTTGCACTACTTGCAGGTGCAAACTTGACTTTCTTGTCCGTTTGCTTACTTGGGAAATGGATTAAAACCAGGTTTATATTTAAAATAGCTTGGTATCTTTAACGTATATATTATACCCAAGGTAAAAAACTTTCTACATCTATCTCTCATCCTGAGATTTTTATTTAATAAGGTCAAAGCACCTTATGGTAACTTGTTTTGGTAAAATATTTATAAGCTCTGTATCACTTAAACCTTGGTATTTCTAAGCCTGGCTCCCACTGATGAGACCTCAATAAAGGTTGAAACCGGTCTGGGTAGTGGGCCCCCCCCTTGCCTTTAATGCATAGCATCATGCATCTCCTCAAGGAGATGTGCTTTGCATTAAGGGTAAATATTAAGAATAGTGATCAGAGCTTATTCAACCTTTACCACAAGTTGCCTAAGACTTGCAGCAGGTGCAAACTTGACTTTTTTGTCTGTTTGCTTACTTGGGAAATGGATTAAAACCAGGTTTATATTTATATTTAAAATAGCTTGGTATCTTTAACGTATATATCATACCCAAGGTAAAAAACTTTCTACACAATGTAATTTGACAAAATATAAAACAGGTTAGTAATGCTAAAAAAGGAAGTATGTCTTACTTTTTTTTTAAGACAAGCTTTATGCAGCTATATAACTATCCAAAACAGACTATTTGAGTATCCCTGCCTTACATAGAATTTGAACCCATAACTTCTTGCAGGGAAAAAAGCAATGATTTTTATTAAATGAGCTATCATGCAAGTTATCATCAAAATCCATATGTGATAACAAAAAATAGAAAACTAAATCTGTTGAACTTTAATATGTTAAATAAATTTGTAGATGTATTTTATTTTTTTTTAATTTTATTTTAATTGTTTTATCATTTCATCTGAAATATTCTCAATGTTAATTATGAATATCCTGATGCATTTATTAAAAGTGAATATTAATATGGTTTTAAATGTGTTTGGTTATAATACTAATCAACTGTTTTTCCCTTTCTTTTTAGTACAAGTGAACTTAGAAATTCCTTTCTACGCACAGTCCGTCAAATCATCAGGGAAAGTGTACGTAATATGACAGTGCCTGCAAATAGACAAGGAGTGAAAGAAAAAATTACACAACAGCAGCAGCAACAGTCAAAAAAATCAGAGGTGTTGGGTGTAACTAGGACACTCAGTGCAAAAAAGAAGTCAAAAACACCTCAACGCCACTCAGCTGGACAGTTTGATGGAGAATATTCTGTTGAAACATATGACAACGTTGATCAGAATTTCCGCACACGTAGCAAGACTGTAGCTGATGGAATGGATGATATGAGTGGTTCATCAAAAGAACTGAGAGATTTAAGGGGTCAGTCTCCTATGCCACTGGATTCAGAGAAATCTGACAAGTCTGATCGGTCTGATAAGTCTGACAAATCTGACAAATCAGAGAAATCTGATAAATCTCATGGAAGCAGTAGTAGTGGTAAAGCCACCCTTGGTACACCAAAGGCCTTAAGTTTAAGCACAACATCAACATTGTCCAATTCCAGCACGGGTAGTTCTTCAGCAAAACTGATTCAGTCAAGCAATCCACCTACAAGTTATCAGCCTCCAGTGGTAGAAGCAGGTTCACCAGTATGGAAACCACGTGAAAATTCTTATGAAAAAGCAGCAACACTCCCAAGCTCCAGCAGAAGTAAAGAATCAGAAGGGAAGCAATATTTCGTATATGATGAATATGGAGCACCATTATATGTGATTCCTCCTGCAGGTCCCAAGAAAGAACACTCTACCACTACAACAATGTCCAGCAAGCAGTCAGACTGCTGACACCATGTGCCACCAGCATCTAGCTCCATCTGGCATTCCACAATGGAGAGGGTTTTAAAAATTTCCTATTTTATCCATGGATGACTGTTTTTAAACAGCATTGAAAATAATTACCCTGGGTGCTTTAAACTGCTTTCCCTTCCACTTTATATAGGGTACTAAAAGTGGAAGTGTTGAATTTTAGAACTGTAAGCAGCTACAATCAATTTCACCTTTTAAACTGTTCCTTACTTACTGCACATGCTGCTTATTAAATATAGAAAACCAGAACCTAGTCCTTTATCAACAGGCATGTGCTAGTGAAGTGCCACCTAGCATCTGCTCCTATTATAACAGGAGTTTACATTTCATCACTGCAATTATTCAGCCATATCTCTTCCTGTTTATTCACGAACTTCTTAAAAGTCAGGCTAGTAGGAAAAGGACAGTGTGAGCTGAAAAGAATAATTATGGTAATTTTATTTGCCTCAAGATAATATCATACTGAGATAACATTCCATCATCAGCAAGATCAGCTGACTTCATATCATAACTTCTGTTTCTCCTGTTTCTGCAGTTTATCATTCTCTACACAAGTAGAAATGGTTAAAGTATTTATCAGTATCTGTAGTTTTGTTTTTGTGCATCCAACTATATAAACAGTATTTGCATGCTAAGACTAGTGAATATATCAGTGGCATGTATCACAGTGAACTGACTGTACTTTTTTTTGAGGAGGAGCTCAAATGTTAGTTTTACTCTGAAAGGTAAATGATGTAAAAATTGTGGTACATGCTTTAATGGCAGGAATCTTTGTGGATACTGCATTTTTTCCTTAGGCATACATGCCTAAGACTGCCATTCAATGTACCTGATTTACAGTAGCTCTCTCTGAATCTGGTGCTGATTGAGCTTCAATCAGTGACAGTGGAAGATAGATATAACCAACAGTTGCCTCCAATAGAATTTTGTGTCAGTACAAACTGTGCCAAAGACAATGGGATTGAGGGAGAACACCAAATGCCTTCTCCTCTACACCCAGCAATCCTTACAAGTGCTCATCACACAACTTCCATTTTATGCTTCTCAGTAATGAGAGTGAACTAGCGAACACCCAGATCGGAGAGGTCTGATCAAGTATCCTAGACCAAACCATCTTCTTAGATGGGGGAAATTAATTTATGTAAATATATATATACATATATACAATATATATATATATACATATATATATACACATATATCTATATATATATATATATATACTTTCTTGATGTAAATACTGAGTGTAGGACAGTAAATTGTAGACTTTGGATGAAAGAAGGGAAAAAAGTGAGAGAGAGAGGTGCCTGAATCATGTGTACCGACACAAAAATTTGAAAATATACTATGGCAGCTATAGGACATGTCTACTTGTTGCAAGTCTCTCCCCCCCCCCCCTCCCCGATGCTTTAAAGAAAACTAGTAGAATAATACTAGAGATCATACCAGTACACCAAACTTTCATATAATGAATTCCCTCTGAGAGATGAAATTTGATACGGGTTCTGATATGACTGTTTACATAAAACACGTTATAGTGTGGTTTTCACAAGAATAATTAATATCTATGATCTTCTTTTCAAACAGCTCATGTTTCACATGTTGGTAAAGTCTACTTTGTACTGGTATGAATTCTCTGGTATATTTAGCCCAAACCCAAGTTTAAGAAAAAAGAAAAAAAGAAAAAAAAAACTAAAAAATAACCACATAAATTGCTCATTGAGTCTTGCCAATAGCTAAATTTTACAGTTATGAAAGTTCCAGGATTATATACTTAAGCCAGCACAAGAAATGAATTGTTTTTGTGACTGATGCTATTTTACTTCATTTGTTTCTGTAGCCATCTGCAGTTTCTGACTTCTTTCACAGCTTGGTTGTGTGGTTACTACTCTATATGTTGTGGGAAGTATTTGTAGATATATCTGTAAATAATGATTCTTTGAGTTGGTCCTGTCTTTTCTTGTGTTCTGTGCGTTTGGTGTTGCTGGTTGTCATCACTTTTACATGAATAAAACTTCACATGATACTGTCTGGCAGCTGTGTGCGTTTCTTTTCTTTCTTTATTTATTTTATTTATTTTGAAAGAACAGTACAGTGCAAACAAGATACATAAATTCATTTAAATATATTTATTTGTATTTATCCTTAAAAACTGTCTCAAATTTTATTAAGATAACTTGAACACTGAACTATAGTAATTATATATGTTTTGAAGTGCTTGATCCAAATCAAGATATTAATATATATCAAATCACTGTTAACTACAATTAGTTTAATTTCTGAACTCAATCTAACAGATAAGCTTAGGTGTTGATGGTTATTCGTGACTTATTTTTCACGGTATTAACAACACTTTTATCACAAAGATGTTTTATTAACGCTTATATTTCGCTGATTTTCAACTCAGCATCATCAGAGCACAACACACTGGTATACGCGACAGTGAGTGAATGAAACAATATAATTGCAAAAGACAAAAGATCTAAAGTCCTATTTTTGGCGCCCTCTAACAGAAAAAAAAAAAAAAACAGCTATCCAGGAGTTTTTCTTAGGATAACCGTCTCCCAAATTTTGGCAAATTAATGCAACCATATTTGTTAAGGTTGGGAGAATTCTTCAAAGCCATTGCTGACTCAAAAAATAATCTTTCAGATCTATGACGACTCCTAAATAGCACATTCATTTTCCTTCATCTAATGTTCAAGCTGGCAACTCTGATCCGCTCGCCTAAGGATAAACTTCACCCTTTAGCACACCCAGGAGTGTATGAAGCTCCTTGTGACTGTGACTTGGCCTATTATGGGCAAACAGATCAGTGAACATCCACCTGGAAGAACATGAAAGATACATTCGCTACTATTACTATGGCAAGTCGGGACTGGCAGACCACGCTTTGGACACTCCTTCACACAGGATTAGATGGAGGAAAACGAATGTGCTATTTAGGAGTCATCATAGATCTGAAAGATTATTTTTTGAGTCAGCAATGGCTTTGAAGAATTCTCCCAACCTTAACAAATATGGCTGCATTAATTTGCCAAAAATTTGGGAGACGGTTATCCTAAGAAAAACTCCTGGATAGCTGTTTTTTTTTTTTTTTTTCTGTTAGAGGGCGCCAAAAATAGGACTTTAGATCTTTTGTCTTTTGCAATTATATTGTTTCACTCACTCACTGTCGCATGTACCAGTGTGTTGTGCTCTGATGATGCTGAGTTGAAAATCAGCGAAATATAAGCGTTAATAAAACATCTTTGTGATAAAAGTATTGTTAATACCGTGAAAAATAAGTTCTGAACTCAATAACTGTTTTACTTCTTAGGCAATGAGCTATTTTAGTATTTTAATTATTTATGTATGATTAAAAAGAAGATAATGTGCACTTATGTTTATAGATATCTTAGATCCTGCTACAGTTTGTGCTTGAAACCAGATTAAAATTTATATTTCTCTGAGCAAATATCTCATAATAAAGTTAGGTAAACCAAATGATACCTGCACTGATACAAAGCTCTATAAGCTGCATACAAAGTGCTAGCAATGATAAAACTACTAATTTGGATCTCAAATCTTCCACATCATCAAAACTGGTAAAGGTTAATTTTGATTGACATTCTCCATGTGATGATTTATTCAACATTACCACTGAAGATATCTAAAATTAGTGCAACCAAGATGCATATTATACAGGCACGTGCTACATCTTGTGGTGTGTAGCAAATGATTTTTACTACCCATTGTGAGACTATCACCTTACTTATGCAAGGTTTAGAATGACTTGCAAAGTCCCATGATAATCTCTAGAGCAAAATTTCTGGAATATCAACCCTTAGCTCACTAACAGCATTAATATGTGCCATAAATTTCAAACGTTTATAGGTGGGATACTCATTTAAAAAAAAAAAACAGTACTAGGGCAGTAACTTTTAAATGTAACTACGAGACATGGTGCAAGGCAATCCTGGCATTTCTTTTGCAAAAAAAAAGCTCTCATTAGCGATAAAATAAGAATATTACTAGAACAGTAGATGATTATACATTGAGAGCTTACGGAACTCTAAAAAAAAAATAACAGTTTAATCTTTCTCTGTATATATAATAAAAAAGTTCTGTTATTGATTTCAACAATAGTAATGCATGCTTGCATATTTGAATGGGAATAGTAGCTTCTGTATGTATTCAGTAATCAATGCATGTTTCTGCTGATGTCTGAAGGCTATTTTTAAGGATCGATGATGCCACAGGATCATGTACTGGTAAAATATCCAGGAATGAGACCTAGTATATTAAGTATCAAAATAGCTTGAAACAGTTAATGGAAAAACTAAAGTAAATAAAAGTTCAGATGTGTTCGATATTTAAGACTTTGTCCCTCTCTAAAGAATTGACAATTTCTAGACTAAAATTTGCTGTTCACATTTTAAAGATCTAAAACTTTATTCTGAGAAAACATTTACTCAATGCCATTAGTACAATCTGGATATTCATTTGCAATAAATTTCTAATACTTTTATAACAATATTTCTTATAAAAGTCAGCTAGTGAAACATCCTTGATTTTTGTCTTCTGTTCTGAGTGTATGGAATCCACTAGAGCTTCATCTAAAAAATGGTGACAGTTTCATTCATGATTTCATACATGAGAGCACTTTTTTTTTTTAATTATGACAATGCCAGCTATAAAAAATTAGAAACCTGTTGAAAATTAGTACTGCAAGGTAGGTCAGCGATTCCACTAATCCAGAATCCTGATGTAAAGACCAAACATATCCTTTATTAGTATTATTTTGGGATTAATATGGAATTGGATTATAAACTATTGGCATGGATAAGAGGATGGCTGACTGACAGATATCAAAAAAGTCATATATGGAAGGGGGGGGGGTAATCTGCAAGATTCATGGTAACCAGTGGTGTGCCTCAAGGATCAGTTTTTGGTCTATTGTTATTCAATCCGTACATTAATGACATTGGGAAGGATTTGACATGTGACATACAGGGTAATCAGGAGTGCTGCTGATATGCAGTACTTGCAGAGTGATTTGAACTCTGGAATTGTGGGCATGTGAAAATGGATGTCAGTTCAATGTTAATAAATGTAAGGTCATGCACTTGGGTATGATTATATATCCAATGTTGTGTTATATTGGTGGGATTAGTAGACAGGAAGTTGAAGTTCAAGGATCATATAGCAAAGATTGTAAATACTCAGAGAATAACTGCAATGCTGAAACGAACCTTGACATGTCAAAATAAGGAAGTCATTTTGCCTCTTTACAAGGCTTGATAAGACCTCACTTAGACTATTGCATGCGGGTTTGCTTTCCTTGGTGATTCAGATACAGTGGAGGGAGTGCAAAGGAAAGTATCAAAAACAATATCAGGATTATGTAATATTTATTATGAAGTCAGATTGAGAATTTGTAGGCTGGAGACACTAGCAAACAGGAGAAAGAGGGGTGACGTGAATGAGACTTACAAACTTCTGAAAGGGTTATGCAGAATTTCAGTAGATGAAATTTTTCATTTTATGGAGGGTAGGGGAAAGGACACAAGGGCATCCTTGAAAGTTGAGAATGAATGCTGTCAAGGATAGTTTTTTTTCTGTCATAGAGTGGTATGTGATTGAATGGATTGCCATTGAATGTTGTGTGTGCTAGTAATGTGAATGAATTCAAGAACAGGTATGACAGTTGGTGTGAATAGTATAGCCTTCCTTGATGATTTCCTGGCTTCCTGGAGGTCTTTTTTTTTTTTTTAATCATGTCAGTTCAGGCCTTCAGTAAACTAGACGGTGGTATACCAGACAGTGGTAAATTATCTCTCTCCTAAAAGTTTTCACAAACATCACTGCAACAGTGGGATTCCAGCCTACAATGTGTTCATAGAAAAAGCAGACATGCTATATGTTGTGCGACTACTCAGTTTGATCAACAAACTGAGTGGAAATTAAATATATTAATTTTATAAGCAGGCAAGTACTCGTATTTTTTCCCCCTTGATTATAGATAAATTTTAAAGAAACTCATGGGGGCCAGTATTAATTACCTCATGGGACAGATAAAACTAGTTGTGGGTTATATTTATATTGCACATGCTTAATACAGCAGCACATTTTACTGACATTTAATTCAGAACAGAGTCATGCTGTCTTTCAAAGTAGCCTTTATCTATATATAATTTCATACAGGAAACTTGACTTATCAAGCTGATAATTTTGTTGTCAGCTCTGCATAGATTTTACTCTTAATGTAGACTGAATTGTATGATGGAATCTATTTAGATCGTTGTGAAGAATTTATTTTGAAAATATGTTAATAAAGGAAAAACTAATATGTATTACAGACAGTGTAAATACAAGAACAACTAATAATTTCCAGATTTTTTTTTTTATTAAATTCACTGCAAATGAAAAATAATTTTGATGAGAATCACTTCAGCCTTTTGTGAGAGCATTCTGATTTGTAAAGTACTAATTTTTAGAAACACTTAACAAAACATTTTAAAGAGAATTTATCAGAATATATTGTATGTTGTTATTACACTATATTTTTAAAAAAACTATGAAAAAATTACTCTTCTGCACTAAATATCAGTAATATCAAATTGTGCAAGCAAATTGGTTGATAAAATTAATTAATAAAGGATGAAATATAAAACTGACAATTTCTTTTTGGCAGTTTCTATATTAATATAGCCTTTCCAGTAATGATTTCAAAAAATACACATCTGTATAGCAGAGAACTGCTTATCCAGACCTCTTGGAACCAATGGTAATTCAGATAAAGTTCAGATAATTTAATATGTTGCAGGTTATTGTATTTATGCAATATCCAAAATGCAGTGTATATTTTCTTTAATGTAAGTCTGATTTCATCTGCATTATAGACAAAGTCATTATTCTACTTAATAATTGTTACCTCTTCAGAAAAAACAGGTAACGCTAAAACAGTATTGCCAAAAAGCCATGTTTATTAAAGACACATGTAAACATCTTAACCTTTACATATCACAACTCATTCTCAACAACACTTGCTTTTGTTTTAATTGGTTTGTTATTTATTGCTGTGATATGGGTTTAACAGTGTATATTATGGCTCTTTCCAACACATACACATTTCTCTGCAACTTTTTTAACCAAATTCATATTTCTTTAATTTGTTTTTCATGTCCACTGTGTAATCCAAAAAACTTGTAAATTTAATTTATTGAAATGAATGAAAGGTGCCATCATAATTCATTGAAACCAATACAGTTACCAGTAATCTTGATAACTTTAATCTATGTAGTTATCAGATTATCTTCTTGCATCATTACAAAAGAAAACCTACTTTATAGCATTTAGCATCTGATTTTTAATCACCATTTCAAAATAAATTATTTGGTAATAATTTTAATGATAATTTTAATATATTTCTTGATGTGAAAGTTAACCACTTTTTTCATCAAGGAATTGAAAATGTGATGGCATAATACATAACAGCTACTTTTTTTTAAAAAAATTGTATAAATCCAGCAGGGACATTGATACTGCTACCTATAAAGAAATTTGCTTTACGTCATTGATGGAAAAAAATTAAAATTCCTATTAGTTTCTTTAAAACATACTCTCTAGCTCAGAGTATTTATACACCCATTTCTGTTTTTACACAGTTTTGGAATAACATGTTTGAAAAAAATAAAGTAATTCTGTTAAGTATGTTATATAATTTTTTTTTTCAAATGTAAGTGTATTATTTTAAATTTATTATTTTTTAATGCTATTTTCATATTATGTTCATCTAAATTCAAAAATGAAAATTTATAAGAAATTTCAAAGTTTTCCAAGTTGTGTTAATTGATTTCTAGCAGTGTTATAATTAAATCGAAAAAATAAAATTTATTTTTTTTTTATATTAAGGTAAGTTACAATTTTTATAACATTATTTATTTAACTAATTGAAAATATTTTCCAAAACGAAAAATAATTTCTTTAGAAACAAAAATAGAAATCTTAGACTTGCAAAAAGTGAAAGTCCTACATCTGTTGGTAAAAGTTTTAATTTGAATGAAGCTACGATTGGAACAATTAAAAAAAGTGAAAATGCTAAATGACACTCTGTAGCCTCTGGTACAAAATTGAGCACTAAGTCTTCTTCATGTACCAGAGATATGGTAAAAATGGAAAAGACGCTGCTAACAGGGATTGAAGATCACACCCAAAAATGCATACTAATACCATTAAACAGAAGTCTTTAAGAACTTCTGAAAATAAAGAAAATAAAAGAACTAGAACCATCAATGTCCTCCCAACTATCTGATGACAAAAAAAAAAATAATAAATTTGCTGCAAGTAACAGATGGTTGCAAAGATTTTTGGAAAGAAACACAATTCCTAATGTCAAAATGAAAGATGAAATTGCTTCTGGAAATACGACAGCTGCCAAAGCTGTTGTATTTAGTAATTAGTATAAAATTCATAATATTTTACCAAGATTACAAATTCTTGGAGTTTCTATGAAATTGTGGAGGCTATCTAATATTTTTCTACATATAGTACATACCGGATGTCTTTTGTTACATGATATTCTTTGGAACGTACTGTATTATTATTATTATTATTAAACAAGACCTCATGGAGTCAAAGACTCATCTAGGAGGTCCTTTTATCTCACACACATCTCATCATACTGGGTCTTAAACACATTCAAACTCCTTGCAGACACCACACTCTCAGGCAAAGCATTCCAATCATTCACAACTCTGCACGAAAAAAACCTGCCTCTCACTCTCCTACTCACACCCTCTTTATACAGTTTCCAGGGATGACCTCTGGTTCTCCCCTGATCTCCCACTATTCTCTGTAGAACTTCTCCACCATTGATCCTATAACAACCCCTTACCAACTTGTAGGTCTCTATCATATCTCCCCTCTTCCTTCTCTCCACTAGACTCTGCAAATTACATCTTTTCAATCTTTCCTCATACTCGACATTCCAGAGGTCAGAAACTACCTTAGTCAGTCGCCTTTGGACCCTTTCCAACATCTCTTCATCCTTCTGAAAACCAGGTGACCAAATCTGGGCACAATAGTCCATGTGTGGCCTAATCAAAGCCTTATACAATGGAACAAGAATCTCCCTACTTCTACACGTCAGTGTCCTCCTCATCATTCCCAGAAGTCTTTGTGTTGTCTTCACAATTTTGCCGATGTGTCCCCTAAATTTTAGATCCTTATGCACTATCACTCCCAGATCTCTTATTTCCTCTACTTCCAACAATATATTCTCACCAAGCATAAATTCTGCATCCCCTCTTTGTTTTCCAAATTTTAAAACCTTACATTTTGCAACATTGAACCCACATCCCCATTTGCTTGCCCAATCACTCAATTTATTCAAGTCTTCTTGCAAGGCCACAACATCTTCACTACTCTTTCTGGTTCGTCCCAACTTTGCATCATCTGCAAACAACTGAATATCTCCATCCAAATCTTCGCCAATATCATTAATATACAAGTTAAATAGTAATGGCCCTAAAACAGATCCCTGAGGCACTCCACTAGTGACTTTCCTTTTCCTGGATATTGCACCCCCATACACAACTTGTTGATACCTATCAGATAGCCAGTCTCCAATCCAATGCACTAATCTAATATCCAACCCCATCTGCTCTAGTTTGACTGTCAACTTATCATGAGGTACTCTATCAAAAGCTTTTCCGAAATCCAAGTATATTACTGTGTATCCTTCTCCTCTGTCCAAGGAAGCAGTCACTTTATTGTAATAAGTAAGTAGATTACTAAAACACGACCTCCCTTTAGCAAATCCATGCTGTCCATCAAAGATTATACCATTGTTGTCAACCCAACTCTGGATCCTAGTTCTCACAAGCTTCTCCAACAACTTAACCACAACACCTGACACACAGATAGGCCTATAGTTTGATGCTTGAGTTCGATCACCTCCTTTATGAAGTGGCACAATCTTGCCCTCCTTCCACTCTTTAGGGACTTGACCAAGTGCAAGACTCGTATTAAAAAAATATGTCAAGGCAGGTGTCAACTCTCTGGCACATTCCTTCAGAATACGCGGTGATATATTATCAAGTCCCACAGCCTTATTTACATCTAGTTTACTCAACTCCCCAAACACCTCTTGCTCACTTACAGTCAGTCTCTCCTCCCCATCATCAACTGCTCTTAATCTCTCCATGAAGTCACATTCACAAGATTGAAAGATCTTTATGAACTGCTCATTAAGTATCTCCACCACACATTCTGCAACAGCTGTCTTTATACCATTTCCTCCAATCAATGTCATCCTTCCATAATCATTCTTTCTTTTGCTGGCTACATATCGAAAGAACTCCCTAGGATTCTTTTTAGCTTCATTAGCTAACTGCTGTTCATACCTCTCTTTAGCTACTCTCACCAACCAAGTCACCCTCCTTGCCTTTTCTTTGTAGAGCTCATGAAATTGGTTACTTCCACTTCTCTTATGCTGCCTCCACAATGCCCTTTTTCTCTGTATTGCATGCTTAATCTCTTTATTCATCCATCTCACACCTACCTTATTTAACCTTCTCACCCGTGGTATACATTTAGACATTGCATCCACTAAATATTTTTTGAAAATCCCCCAAGCTGCATTGATCTCTTTTCCAGCTAACTCCTCATTCCATGCTACACCTGCAAGCTGTCTCCTGAGCTCTTCATAATCATCCCCCTTGTAGTTCCACATATACCCTTTTTTCACAGGGGTCCTTGCACTGCTGGCAACCACCCAAGTAATCACCTCATGGTCACTTTCACCAATTGGTGGATGATTTGATACCTCATTGATAATTACATCCTCCGATGAGATGACCAAATCCAAGACCCTTAATCCTCTTGTGCCCTCTGTTACATACTGTCTGAGGTAGTTATCCCTCAAAAACTCAAGAAACTCATTTTCTTTACTTCCAGTTGCTATCTCTTCATTCCAGTCTATATTGCCATAATTAAAATCACCCATAATGATCACCCTTTTCTTATTTGCTTGGCTTATTTGACTATACATTTCACTATCACCACCATCCACATTACCAGGTCTATAACAACATCCCACCAAGTATATACCATGTAAAAACAGGACTGGGTGTTCATGGCATGTTTGCCACCTAGCTACAGTGGACAAGTACATAACAAAATTTTTAGTCATACTAATAAACATACCTGAATCCGGTTTACAACAGAAAAGATACAAATGGGAACCTACTCATTGTGAATAATTTGATCGTGCACATTAAAAAGAAGGCCATCTTTTACCAATCTAAATGAACTCTGAAGAAACTTTAACTAACCGTTATTCAGTCAGCACTCACAATTAACCTCTGGTAACCCATTTCAGTCTTTCATCGCTTTCCAAGCAAAATTGATCTAGTCCTCCAGGGATGACTTTTTGTTTGTTTGTTCCTCATTTGTCATGTACTGAAAAAGTTCATCAGTCATAAAAAAGCTCTTTAATAACATCATTTCTATGACATACATCCATGTCAACTATGCTTTGCAACCTTCAATTTATCCTTATGGTGAGAGCATTTCATAGACCTATTATAGTCACTCATCTCTGGATCCGCTGCCACCACCTCATCCCAAAGAAACCCATGTAACCAGATCTCTGCACGGTACTCTATATATGGCCATATCAGAATCTTATAAAGAAGAATAATAGAATAACCTTCCTATCTCTATTTGTCAGTATGTTTTTCAACATCCAAGTAATTCTTTCATCTAGTTTGCTCACTTTTATAATATGCCCTCTGAACTTCAATTCATTGTCCAACATCACTCCCAGATCCTTAGCCTTGTCAGTCTAGTATTCTTCAATGTGATACACAGTAATATTTACCACACATTGCCACATCAAACTGAGAAGTTTGTCCACAGTGATGCCAATCTGTTGAAATCATCCTTCAGGATCTCTATAATCATCTGCAAAGAACTAGATATCATCCCCCTCCCCAGATCATTCTGTATATCATTGCTATACAAAATAAATAGTAATAGTCCTAGTACAGAGCTGTAGCATGCTCCTGGATTCTATTTTGTTGCATACTATCCTCTCATGTCAATCTTCCTGCCACCCTCTCATACATACCAGCATCATATCCATTCCAGTTTTCTGCAATTTATGTAATAGACTTTCATGCAGTATTCTCTCAGATGAATTTGCAGAGTCCAGCAGTATTGTGCTGTAGCCATTCCCTTTATCTAACTTATCTATCAATCTATTAGAAAAAGTGAGTAAATTACTAAGGCAGGACCTACATTTCACAAAGCTATGCTGTCTTCTTCTAACTTCTTCTTGCCAATATTTCCATTACCTTAATCACCACTCTTGAGATTCTAGCTGGGCTATAATGTGCTACTTTCTCTAAAAGTCTCCTTTATGTAACAGAATTATCTTACATATGTACCATCCACTCCCTTGAAACCTTGCCAGAGCTAAAGCTTAAATTAAACAGCTTGGTCAGAAGCACTGCCACTTCCATATGAACCAGCAAACTAACAATCTCACTTCTGTATTCACATTAGTATTAGATTCACATCAATCTCACTTCTGTATTCACATTAGTATTTCTCAATATTATTATGATTGTTAAGAGAGGCCTCCAGGGAGTCAGGGACTCATCGAGGGAGGCCACATGCTACATGCACCAGCTATCATACTTGTTCTTGAATTCATTCACATTGCTTGCACACACAGTGTAATTTCAGTCATTCACTGCTCTCCAAGCAAAATCGATCTAGTCCTCCAGGAATGAGTTCTTGTTTGTTCCTGATTTGTCATATACTGAAAAAGTACACTGCTTGCACACACAACATCATTTCAGTAATTTACCGCTCTCTCCAAGAATCTCTCTTCAAAAATCTAGCCCTCACTCCCTTCTTCACAGCATTCATTCTCAGTTTCCAAGGATGTCCTCTTGTCTTTTCTCCATCCTCCATAAAATTAAAAATTCCATCAACTGAAATCCTGTATGATGCTTTCAGAAGTTTGTAAGTCTCAATCATGTCACCCCTCTTTCTCCTGTTTGCTAGTGTCTGCAACAAATTCTGTCTCTCTTCATAATCAATATTCTACAATTCTGATATCATTTTTAATACTCTTTTGTCTCTATCAGAGTCATAACGGAAACAAGGACACCAGACCTGTGCACAGTAGTGCAAGTCTTATCAAGGCCTTGTAAAGAGGCAAAATGACATCCTTATCTTTACATGTCAAAGTTCGTTTCAGCATTGCAATTATTGTTTCAGTTGTATTTGCAATCTTTACTACATAGCCCTTGAACTTCAACTTGCTATCTACTAACACTCCAAGATCCCTAGCCTGATCAGTTTCTTCTAGCATAAATACGTTGAATACCTCTAGTTCATCCACCACACATTATCTCCTATTGGTCTCTGTCAAATCAAAACTACTGATATTCTTATGTAGTTTGACATAATCACCTATTCTGTAATTCAACATGTATTCCTTCTTAAATGAGAAGTCCCCATTTAGCACTCTCACTGGACATGCCTGAAATACCACTCATCCTGAGATACTTCTGATGTTATAACCAGATCCAATCTCAAACCCTCCGTCTCTTTCACCACATTCTGTTTCAAATAATTATCCGTTAGTAATTGCATAAATTCCATTTTCATCCTGCCATGTGCCTTTTACCATTTCCAATCTACATCCCCATAATAATCACCTGGCATGTATTCATTGCATTAATTTGCTGATGTATGATATCTACATTGTTCTTTATCTTCTCTGTCATCTACAAGCAAACAAGTATATATTTTCTCTGTTAGCTTCTTACACCAGGTAGCTTCAACTGATCTGTTACATACATCCTGTGAATTCTTCTTGCTTGACTTCCATATTTGTTGATTGCATTTTTGCTGTCATCATCAATATCTCCCTCCCTGTGCTCCCATTCTATTCTTCTATCCTCCCTGAAAACACAATGACCCTTATGTTCTATCCATGTAATTATGTCATCTTCCACCAACCAATCTGCTACTAATGGCAAAAATTTCTCTGGCAAATTCATCTGCCACTAATGGCAAAAATTTTTGGCCAAGTTGAACTTACAAATGACAAAAATTTATTATTATTATTATTATTATTGTTCCAGGCAACTCCAAGGAGTCGACAGACTCATCGAGGGAGGCCCTAACATCATGTCAAGAACAACTATTCGACATTGACAGTATCTATCATACCTTGCCTTGAACTCATTCACGGTCGTAGCACCCACAACAGACTCTGGAAGCTTATTCCACTCATTCACTACTCTCCAAGTAAAAACCTAGCTCTAACACCCTTGTCAACCACGCTCTTGCCTAGCTTCCATGCATGGCCCCTAGTCCTCCCACCACCAGTCATATTTTCAAAAATATCTTCTGGATCAATCTTGTAGAAACCCTTCAGTAATTTGAATGTCTCAATCATATCACCCCTCCTTCGCCTATCGTCCAATCTCTGCAACCCACAAATCTTCAACCTATTCTCATAAGGTTCATTCCACAGACCTTCTATCATCTTGGTCACTCGTCTCTGGATCCTCTCCACTTCCTCCCCATCACGAAGAAACCCTGGTGCCCATAACTGGGCACAGTAGTCCAGATGGGGTCTTATCAAGGCTCGATACAGAGGAACAACAACTTGTTTGTCTCTGCATGTTAAAGTATTTTTCAGAAGCCAAGTGATTTGATGAGCTGATTTAGTCACTTTTGCAATGTGCCCCCTAAACTTCAACTCCCCTATCCACCAACACTCCCAAATCCCTGGCCTCATCAATCTCCTGGAGTACGGTTCCACCAATGCGATATACTGCTGCTATTCTTTTCACCCCAAAGTGCATAACCTTACACTTTGCCACTTAAATTGATATCCATTTTTCCTAGCCCAGTCCTCCAAACTATCCAAATCATCCTGTAACATTTTGGCATCCTGTGCACTCACAATTGCTCTACCCAACTTTGCATCATCAGCAAACAAGTGAACAGTTCCTCTCAGATCCTTTCCTATATCATTAATGAAAAATTGAAAAGTAGTGGTCCAAGAACAGAACCCTGCGGCACACCACTAGTCACAAGCCGTCTTTTGGACTCCACTCCTGAATAAACCACTCTCTGATATCTCTCCTTCAACCACCATCCTATCCCTCACCAACCCTATATCCATCCCCATCTGCTCCAGTTCACTGATTAGAGTTCCATGTGGTATCCTGTCAAAGGCCTTGGCAAGGTCCAGTAGTATCACTGTAAACCCGTTACCCCTATCCAGTTCAGCCGTCACTGTGTTATAGAACGTGAGCAAGTTACTGAGTATGATCTACCCTTCACAAAACCATGTTGTCCCCCATACAATATCCCATTTTCATCTATCCAATCCTGTATTCTTTTCTTGACTAATTTCTCTAAGACCTTGACAACGATTCCTGATATGCTAATCGGTCGGTAATTTACAACAGCAGTCTTGGAACCTCCTTTATGCAGTGGAACTATTTTCCCCTCTTTCCACCCTCTCGGGACTAACCCAGACCCGAGACTCATTAAACAGAATGGTCAAGGGTACTGACAATTCTTTAGCCGCTTCACATATGACACGAGCTGGTATACCATCCAATCCCACGTGTATTGACATTGAGGTTTTGTAAAAGACTACTCACCTCCATCTCATTCACCACAATTCCTGTATAAACTTTTGGTTCATTCATTTCTGCAATGTCACCACCTGGATGATATATTCTTGCAAAGTGCTCACTCAGTAATTCAACTATATCAACTGATTCAGTTACCTCCCTACCATCAGCATTCCTTAAAATCAATCTGCCGTATACATTTTTTCTTCTACTTGCAACATATCGAAAAAACTGTTTAGGATTCTCTTTAGCCTGCATGGCCAATGTTCTTTCGTAATCCGTTTTTGCTTTTCTTACCACACTCATTACCCTTCTGGCCTGAGCTTTATACCGTTCATGTGCCTGCCGGTCACCTTTCTCCTTAAATTCCCTCCATAGTTGTTTCTTTTTTTGCAGCTCAAGCTTTATGGTGTTATTCATCCATTTAACCCCTACTTGATTTATTATTCGGACTCTAGGTATACAGTCAGCCATTGCTTCATGCATACACTTCTTAACTGCCTCCCATGCACTATCAACTTCTAGTCCTTGCAGTTTTACATGCCATGGCACTGAACCAATCAAACTCCTAAGCTTGTCATACTTTCCAGCCCGATAATTCCACATGTACCCCGTCTTAATTGAAAATTCCACACCTTTAGCCACCTCCCAAGTCAAGACCCTATGATCACTCTCACCAATTGGTGATAATGTGGTTTTTTTCCCCTTATTCTTTCCCTTATTCCTCATGCTTCTCTAAATGAATTTCAAACATTCTCTTTGTTTCATAACTATCAATCTGTAATGACCAATTCATTTTTGGGATGTGAGACACTGTATTTGGCATTGCATGGTTATTCTCATTCATACATTCATTTATCTCAGCATTGCCCAGACATATTTAGCTGCATCTCTCTCTCTCTCTCTCTATTCCATCCTGTCAAACAGTTTAGTTTCTCTTATTTTGATTCCAACATCTCATTAAACAGCACTTTTTCCAAACCTCTGACTCCAAAACAATTCAAATAACTGTATATCAGTCATATTACAAGTCCGTTTATCTATCAAATTCAGTGCAAACATCTAAACTTCACACCATTCCTCCTGTACAGTATATATATTGCCTTATTTGTAACCATGGCCCTTCTTCTGAATTCGTTCCACATGCTATGAGAAGAACCTGAACCCCACATGCTTCCTAACTACATCATTATTTAGTTTATTTAGTTTCCTTGGATGATCCCAAGTTCTTCCCCATTCATCTGCCATGAGCCCTACCATCTTATATATTTATATGATATATAAATATATAAGATGATAATACGATCTAACTATATGATATAAATATATAGTTAGATCGTCATACCATCTTATATATTTATATGATATTTTCCCTTCTTTCTCATGCTCAAACTCTGAAGAAGACCACATTCTCCCTCAATCCATCCTAATATGCACAATTCTATAGGCCAGATATTATGTTTGTTACCTGGATCTTTTAAGTTGTTTCCTCATCTCCTCTAATCATAGTAATCAACATGGTCTTATTGAAGCCTTATATAGAGAAGAATAACTCTCTTAATCCACAAATTAGTGTTCACTTCAGCATTATAATCATATGTGATCACTTAACAAACCTTTGCAATGTTGCCCCTGAACTCTGTACCATACAGAGTTTAGGGAAGAGTTTACCAAGAAGATTTCTTGCTTCATTAACTACTTGTATCAAAAGATTACTGTGTCATATATGATCCCCCAAGTTCAGATAAGATGATGAAACTACTGAAAAGATCCAGGGTAACCAAGATTTTATCTGCTTGCAATATACATAACTTTGCACTCTTGTAAGGTTATTGATATTCATTGCCACTGCACACTGAACTAGTCTGGTCAGATTATCTTATAAGGATTATGTATCACAAATGTCCCTTTACACCCTTTCTAACTTTGCATTATCCACAAATAATTGCATATTATTATCCAGACTAATTCTAGTGTCATGAACATATAAAGTTAAACAACAACAAATTGAACAAACCTGTTCAAACAGCCTGTACAAACTGTGTGGCATTCCACTGGTCACTCTCCTTCTCTTAGACACCCATATGGTGATGAAGTATGAAGGTATCTAAGAGAATGATGTATGGAGGTGTCATTGCATGGCACCTCCATAAATCGCTTTTTTTTTTGTTGTTGTTGGTCAGCCATTCTCCTATCCATGTCATGAGCCTATTTTATGTATCCATCCATCCATCTGAGATTGTATAACAATTTCCACTGAGGAATCCTGTTGTATCCCTCATATTATAATCCATTGAGCATTAGCTCACAGAAGGCCTACTAAATTAGAAGAAATCTCAGAAAAGGTGATATAACCACTACAAAATAAAGTTAGCCACAGAGACTACAATTGGACAACAAACCTAACAAGTGAATAACGATATCAGAATATTAAAGGACAACTTACAGATTCATTTACAAACTGAAAAAAAAAAGTTGAAAGAATTGGTATTACTGAGATGAAGAAGACTAAAACAGGAGGAATACTTTTAAATAATAAGATACTTTATTCAGTCAACGGTAAAAGGAGTAGCTAAATAACGCTAAACATAAACTTGAATGGCAAGCTATGAAGTGGGCAAATTTCAAAATAAGAAAATGAACAGTGAAACTTATTTGTGCTTATAATTAAACAGAATGTTCTAGTGCAGAAAAAGTACAGGAATTTTTCCCATCATGTAGAGAAGTAGTTGACTATTGGAGATTTAAATAGTAGAGTGGGAAATGAATACCATAAGATATAGCGAGACATTTTGAGAAAAGCTAATAATAATAGCATGTACTTGCTGGATTTATTTTCAGGACATGGACTACTCATTATTAGCACAGTATTCAGACATAAAGATATGCATTGGAAGCAGCAACAGAATCCATACCTAGAGTCAAATAGATAAAAGGAATTAAATGGATTGATTATATCATTACATGAGCGTAGCAAGAAAAGCCTGTGGAAGGAATTTAAAGAGAAAGATGATCAGCTGGTAAATGAGTAGTACAAAGAACAGGCCAGAAGAATAACCAGTATGGTAAGGAAGACAAAATCTGATATGAGAGGTAATCCCAAAAAAGTTGTTTCATTATGTGGCAAGTAAAGGGAAGAATAACTACAGTAGAATAAATTTGATGAATGCTTATGGGAGGGAGATGTGTGAAGCAGCAGCAATAGAATTACTGAGTGAATTACTGTTGAAATAGTTGAATTACTGAGTGATCACTTTGTAAGGGTGACAAGGGTGAAGATATTATAGTATTACATGTGAGAGGAAGTAATGCAGAAATAGAGGCAGATGAACTAGAGGTGCTTAGGATATTACAAAAACTTGCTAGGGAATCAACAGTGCCTTAACAAGATTATTTAATTTAAGTTTTCAGCTTTAGGTGGGTCTCCCAAAAGGAGTGGAAAATAGTTCCACTGCATAAAGGAGGCTCCAAGACTGAGATAGCATGATCGATTTATCAGCATCTTAGGAGTGGCAGTCAAGATATTGGAGAAGTTGGTTAAGGGTAAAATTCAGAAAATGAGTGGATAGAAATGGGATGCTATATGGGAGAAACATGATTTGTGAAGGGTAGATCATCCTTTGGTAAATTACTCACTTTTTATAATAAAGTGATAAATGTGCTGGATAAAGGGAATGGCTACAAACACTTCTGGTCTTTGCAAAGTATTTGACAAGATACCACATGGATGGATATCAAGCTGGTGATGGTACAAAAAGTGGTGAGGGATGGTTAGCGTATCTGCTCTCCAGCCAAAAGGCTGTGGATTCGAATCCCACCATGGGCATGAATGTTTGTGATTGTTTGTGAGAATGCTAGTCGTGGTGGTCAGCAGTAGATGCCTTTGGTGTAGATGATGAAGATGGTTGCGATTAGTGGAGAGAGAGAGAGAGAGAGAGTTGTAGAGTAGGTGCCCTCCTTCGATGAGTCTTTGGACTCCCTGGAGGTGTTACATAATAATAATAATAGGCATCTGAAAGTACTTTATGGAGAAGCAGAATCCCAGAATTCTGTGACTAGCAGTGTGCTACAAGGCTCTGTAATTTCAAAATCTGAAGACAGCAGTAATCCATTCAGCCTGGGAGGAATGGTGAGGTTGCATGCAAAGATAGAAAAATCTGCAATCATCCTTGGTTGACAAGGATGAAGGATTAGATTTTTTGCTTGGAGAGTTGTAAATGAGTGGAGTGGGCTACAGGAAATTGATGAGACTTAAGATCTGGGAGTACTGGTGGAGTGTGAGTTAAAAAGTTCAGAGGGTATATTGCAAAAGTGCTAAAACTGCTCATACTATCTGGTTATTGAAAAACACTGACAAACAGAAATAAGGTGGTTATTCTTCTTCTTTACAAGGCCTTGATACAATTCCATGTGGACTGTTGCACAAATTTAGTTGATCACCTGGATTTCTTGGGATGAGGAAGAGGTGCAGAGGATTCTGAGGTAAATGATCAAGATGGTGGCAAGTTCTATGGAGAACTTGCCACCATCTTGGTCATTGCTATTTTTAGGAGAGGTTGAATATTTGTGTGTCACAGAAATTGCTTGATAGGCTGAAAAGGGAAAATATGATAGAGATATAAGTTTTTATGGGGAACTCATCCACAAGAAATTGAGTAAGCTATAGCACTGTGGATGGGCAAAAATTCTTTACAGAAGAGCTATGGATTGTATTCCTTGGAAAACACATAAGGTGGCAGATTGTTCCAGAGGGCAGCAGTGGAAGGGATGAACGAAAAGGAGAATTTTTTTTATGTGAGTTTGGAGATGCACTGTGATAGAGTGCTGATTAGTAGCTGCATGCAATTGAACAGATTTGATAGAGTGGAAGTATTATTGATGCCAATTCTGACGAACAATGGCCATAGAAATATCTGTAGAAGATGCAAAGCAACATTAACTGAAGTGTAATTGTGAGAGAGGGATCATTAATTTCAAAATAGGAAAATGAACAGTGAAACTTATTTGTGCTTATAATTAAACAGAATGTTCTAGTACATTATTATTATCAGCCTGATTGCTCTTCAGTGTCTAGTATCTTTAGGGAGCTCTTAGGGGCACCACCCCAGATGCAAGAGCAATATTCAATGGTTGGAGATTTGCGATTTATAAAGTTATAGGTTCTTTGAAGTCAAGTAGTATTACTTGACTTCAAAGAACTCAAGTGAAAAAGAAAATGGAAAGAATGTATGATAATCCCATTGCACAAGGGACCACAAAGACTGATGTGTCCATTTCTGAAGTGGTCGTGATGATTTTAAAAAAGTTGATAAAAACTCGCATACAGAAATGAGCTGACAGAGAAGATATACTTCGTAATGAACAGTATCAGTTTACTAAAGGGAGGTCATGTTTTAGCAATTTGCTTATATTTTATAATAATGTAAAGAGGGGTTGGATAAAGGGAATGAATTCGATTGGAGTTTGATAAAATACCACCTGAAAGGCTGTTGTATAAATTGGAAAATGTGGGATTTTAATATGAACTGCTGACTGACAGATATTGGTATATAAGGTTTGTGAATCTGCCAGATTTAAAGTGACTAGTTAGGTGTCTCAGAGATCAGTCCTTGGACAATTATTGTTTAAACTAAACAATGATACTAGGAAGGGCCTGACAGGAGATCTTCAATTGTTTGTTGATGATGCAAAGATAGGCAGGCAGGGAAGAGATGCCACTGATATACAGCATTTACAAAGTGATTTGAATAGGCTGGAAATGTGGACAAACAATTTAATGTTAATAATCATAAAATTATGCATTTTGGCATGATGTGAGATTTAGTGGTATATTGGTGGGGTTATGCTTGGAGTTATGGATAGAAAGTTAAAGGTCAACGGTCACATAACAAAGATTGCAAACACATCTCGGAGAATAATTGCGATGTTGAAACAAACTTTTGACATATAAGGATATGGAAGTCATGTTGCCTTTAAAAGACCTTGATACAACTGCAACCTGAAATATATTTAGATTTGTGAATTATTTACTCATAAATACAAGGTAAAGGTAATAATTTATTATAAGGCCAAATATTTCAGTCTGAAAATTACAGACCATCTTCAGTGGCAAAAAAAAAAAATGTCGATACAAGGTAGAATGCAAACAATGGATTTATTTGAAATAGAACGAGTTGTTATATTTCCAGTAATGTTATATTTCCTTTTTTTTTTTTTTTTGATACTTACTATTAAAACCGAGAATGGTATTTTATGAAGTCATAAGGTCTCAGAAACTAACAGGATGCTGTATCTATCAAGTAATCTGTAGAGTATGACATTATAATTTTTTTTATTCGTTTAGTTTTTTTAATACTGTTATGATTAACCTTTTCCTCAGTTAGAACATAATATTACTGGAAATACAACATTATTATTACATGACATGACACCTCCAGGGAGTCCAAAGACTCATCAAGGGAGGGCACCTACTTTACAACTCTCAGTCTTCACCACTCAGTCCACCAACTACACCAATGCCATCTACCACCACTACTAATATTTTCACAGACAATCACAAACATCCACGCCCATGGCGAGACTCGAACTCACAGCCCTCCGGCTGGAGAGTGGATACGCCAAACACTCGCCCAACCAGGCTGGCATTGTTAAAACTTTCACTTACCAAACTGTTGCACATTATTATTATTATTACATAACACCTCAAGGGATCAAAAGACTCCATCATGGTGCTCTACAACTCTCCATCTCTACCACTCCACTAACTGCAACTACCTTCATCATCTACACCAGCGCCATCTACTGCCGACCACCACCACTGTTTTCACAGACAATTACAAACATCCAAGCCCATGGCAGGATTCAAACCAGCAGGTTTTTGGCTGGAGAGCAGATATGCTAACCACTCGGCCAACCAGGCTGACATTTGAAATAGAATGAGCCACATAATGTGGCTCATTCTATTTCAAATAAATCCATTATTTGCATTCTACCTTATATCAACTGTTTTTTGCCACTGAAGATGGTCTGTAAATTTTGGACCATTGTTGTTCAATTTGTATGTTGATATTGGGATGGGCTTAATTAGTGATATGCAGATGATGCAAAATTGGGAAGAGTAATGCAGAGTCAAGCAGATGTTATGGCCTTATAGGAGGAATGTCAATTCAGTGTTGCAAAGTGTAAGCAATGATGGGATGCAAAGCATACACTTGGTAGGGAAACATTAAAGCAAGTAGAGGAGATGAGAGATCTAGGAGTGATGGTGGACAAGGTCCTGAAATTCAGGAGCCACATTGCACAAGTTGTGAAGATGTTGAAAGTTGAAAGGATTAAACTAAATTTATTATAAGTTGTGAAGATGTCACATCAGATAATGGCAAAAATGCAGATGATTCTTACATGCAGAAATAGAGAGGTTATAATGCCATTGTATAAGAATTATTGTGTACAGATTTGGGATTATTGTACACAGGACAGATTGAGAGAATGTAAGTTGCAAAGCCTTGTGAACAGGAGGAAGGGGGGGGGGAGTTATGATTGAGACATAAGCTAGTCAAAGGTTGTTATCAGTTTGACATGGAAGAGTTTTTCACAGAATGGGAGATGTGGGGTAGAAAAAAAGCCATTGCTGGTGAGTGGAATGCATTGCTTGAGTGTGTTGTGAGTAGACACACCGAATCAGTTTGAGGCATGGTTGTATGAGCATTGCGTGCGATTGGGCGTACCTCCCACGATGAGTCTCTGACTCCATGGAGGTCAGATAAAAATAATAATTCATAAAACTATTGCACAAGTTTCTCTAAAAGAAAGAACATTCAGATTTGATCTCCTAAGGACAAAGAAGTTGTGGAAAAGCTGCAAAGATACTGGGATTATAGAATGTAGATTAAAAAGATAAATTGAGAATATGTGGACTGCAAACACTAGTAGATAGAAGAAAGGTGGGGGAAGGGTTATATGATAGTGGTCTATATTCAGAAGGTGTTATAAGATATATCTATTGAAATTACATTTGTGTACTCTAAGAATGGGCTAAGAGCTAGATTTTTCTCTCATAGAACTGTTAGTGGAACAGTTTGATGAAGTACTGAGTACATCTAATGTGAATGAGTTTAAGAGAAGCTGTGACAGCTGGTGTGGGTGATGGCCTCCTTAGAGGTCTAATAATAATTAAGCATGGAGGCTATTTGTTGAGAAAAAACTAGTACTGAGGTCATGTATCAACTTTCTAGTAAATGTCAACATGTGGAGGTTCTAAAATAGTTGGAACTCCTCTGATCTTTTCCATGACATCAACATGCTTTCTATGCAGAAGTAGAGGTTGAGTAATATTTGCCACATCCCTCCCCCCTCCTCTCATGTGAATAAGTCTTCCTTCAGTTAACTGGAGGTGGAAGGTTTAAAAGAAATATATCAATACAAGCAATCCTCAGAATGGTGGAAGTACAGCAGATCATCTGGCCCTATCAGCAATTTCAATTGGCATTTAGGGAAGAGAGTGTGAAAGACAACTGCCACCATCTCTTAGTTTCATATTATATTATTGTCTGAAAGAGTTCTATAGTGTGGGATCTTTCCTGAGCTATGATTCAAAATGTACAAACATATCAAGGGATGAAGCAGTTTGGCTGAACATTCCTTTAGCAAATCATAATTAGATTACTGAACAAGATGTTATTGATTTGTAAGTCTGGAATGTTATTACTTAGGAAGTTGAAGAAAAGTTTGTACGAGGTTTTATTGCTCCGGAGACATTGCTGATATCAGTACCCAGAGAATATTCTTCAAGCTAGTAAAGCTGCTTGTAGTGATCCAGGACAATTTTTTGTTGGTCTTGATGGTTTATAATCCCAAACAGACGAAGCTTAAAGCCTAAGAAATACCACACAAGATAGAGGCTAAAATGGTCCGTTTGCACCATCTTCTTTAAATGGTGTCACTGAAATAGTGCTTAGGAATGATAGATCTGAGAGTTGAAGAATCTTGATATCAACTTCCTTGTGTACATTTCCCCAGAAAATATTTAGGAGTTTCTTGTTCAGCCATTTCCCTTGATCTTCTGAGATGATCATGACTAACAACAAAGTTATCCTTTACAGTCCTTAAAAATATCCCCAGTTTTAGCTTTTAAATGGTTGATGTTGAATTCAAGCTTTGTTGAGAAAGGGACCCCCAAGATGGTAAGAGATTGTAGGGGGGGGGGGGCTTTCTTTAGAGATTAGACCTATATAGATGTTATCTGATTCCCAGGATCCATAAAATTTGAGCTGCAATTTGTGGGGATTTGATATTAATCCTGATACTTTGAATTTTCCCAAGTTGTTGAAGAGAGTACTGATAGTGATTGCATTTATAGAGTTAACTGCTTGTAGAAAATGTTCAAGTACCAGTGCAAAAAGAAGGGGACAGAGAGAGCATTCTTGTTTGGACAATATTTTGAATGTTGATTGGGCCTGAAAGCATTCTGTTGAAGTACTGAGTGGAGCTGTTACTATAGCCTCCTTGAATGAGACCTCAACTTTCTGAAGGATGTCAGATAGAAATAGGTGATGGACAGTACTTGGCTCAAGTATATGGAAAGTAATACTGTTTCTTAATGTTCACTAGATAGAGATGTCTTTTGAGAAAAAGACTAAATTCTGTCCAGCAGCCTTGGAACCCTATGCACTTGTATACTTATAGATGATGTAACTCATACCCAGCATGAGGTAGTTGTTGGGTCAGATGTTAAATGGTAGCATCAGTTTCCACACCACCATTTCTTGTTTAGGTGGAGAATGGAGCCCTCTTATGTTGAGAAAAGTGATTTAAAAGGAGGTGCATCATTTAAAGTGTTCAGGATTTTACATCCTGTCTAAGTCACTGATTTTTAACTGCTTGATTAATCTAATTAAGGACTACTCAAAGGGACTATCAGAATCCTTATCCTTGAAGTTTGAATTCCCGGCAAGCATAGAGCATTCCAGGTATTCAAACTTGTGCCTGTTGTTCTCAATTTTTAAACTTATGTGGTCTTTGGATATTATGTACGCGTAATCATTGAATTGGGAACCTATTCTTTATCTTACATTTGAGAAAGGAAGGTTTTTCAGCTGATTCTAATGTTTTATTGGCAGATTTCTTCGATTTACTCTTTTTTCCATTTTTGGAGCTAGATCTTTTCTTTTTGCTGACTTTGATGGTTCTACAATTGTCAGTGGTAAGCTCTTTGATTTCCACCTCTTTCAGGAGATAAAGAAAAATTTTAATTTTGCAAGACATAAGTACAAAAATTAAACCCCAACTTTATCTAATAATTTATAGGTGCTCCTCTATTCCTAATAAATTCATTAATTCGCTTAGGCATGGACTCTACCAACATAGACCACATTTTTCTTATTTCTGCTCCTCAGAGCCATGCCTTTATAATGGATTGCATTAAGTTATCATTTGTATCACAATTTAATTTTCCAAGTCTCTTTCACTATGGCCCACAAAGTTTCTATTGGGATAATGTCAGGATAATTGTTTGCTACTGTATCTTAGATGGTTTGCATAAGGATAGCTTTCCTCCATTGTTCTTGATGATAATTACTGGAAATGAATAGGTTCCATTGTGTACCTTTATTCATGTAGGAGCACCACTGAAACTTAATAGACTAGCAGGAGATGTGTCCAAAGGGAAGAGTTAAAACACCTAGCTGGAGGCAATCACCACCCAGCTATTCTAGTCAGCTGCAGCACAGATGCTACCTTTACACTCTGAGTGGTTCATCATCACCCTAGATGGTCCAATGGTAACAAGGCTGATGTTTACATGTCCCTTGTGAATAACACTAGGATTGATCTTCTTTTGATTTTCCCAACTTTGAAAGTGCTTGAACTAGGATGTCATCTTTGGCTTTTAAATACTTCTATGGAAAAGCTATATTCTTACAGATGTTGTATGGTTCCCCTGGAAGGAGAAACCATCTAAAAGTTTGTCTCTCAAAACTAAATGTCAGAAACCCAGACATTGATGTACACTAGTGGCCAAAATTATGGAAACCTTTTGGAAAAAAGTGTATTTTTGAGGTTTGATGGCTCATAACACCACTTTTTTTTGGTGTAATACCATAAAATTATATATCAATGGAAAGATAATTTAATCAAGAATGTAATGCAACAAAGTTTGTTCAATTATCTGTATTCTATGAAACGTTATAGCCAAATAACCAGAAAATAGAAGCACAACTTGCTTAGGCTGATATGAAGTAGCTTTCCTTCATTTGAATGTAGCCAATGAGTGTTTAGAGAGCCAATAAGGTCACAGTAGAATTCAGCTATTGATGTCCTGTATTGGAGCTGAGAGGAGAACATTTGTCAATGTGATGTGATTGCTATCAAGTTGGTTGGTTTTTTTTGTGTTCTTTCATTTAGTGAGCTTGTAAAACGTAATAAAATTAAAGAAATGGCGCAAAGAGTAGAGTTGACTGGTCACCCAGAAAGCGATGTAAAATAGTACTATTAAGTGAACAAGGCTACAGTTATGAAGAAATTAGAAGAAAAATTGGTGGAAACTTAACCAGAGGTGGCATTTCTAAATTTTTGAAGAGGTATAAGGAGATTCAGTCACTACAAAACTAGACTGGTAAAGGCAGGAAAAGGTGCACAACAGCAAATAATGATAGAAGAATTGAGAGACTGTGCCTACGTGACAGAAGAAAATCATCTGGGTGTATACAAGATGAAATGGCACAATAAAATGTGAAGTTGAGTGCAAGAACTGTTTGGCGCAGACTGCAGGAATTTGGTTTAAATGCTAGAATTCCATGAAAATAACCATTTTTATCTCTCAAACAAAGGTTGAAAAGATTAAACTGGGCTAAAACCTATGTTAATTGGACAGCAGAACAATGGGATAGTGTTATTTGGAGTGATGAGACCAAAATCTCCGTTTGGTAGTGATGGCATAAAATACGTAAGGAGAAGAATCGGAGAAGATTTGCATCCTGATTGCATTACACCTACCGTGAAACACCCACTTAGTGTTATCATCTGGGATTGTATGACATCAAAAGGTGTGGGCAGAATTTACATGATTAATGGGAATATAAATGCCCATTAATCATAAATGAAATACTTGAGCCCAAACTGAAGCCTTCTGCATGTGATCTTTTCTGTATTCTATGAAATTATATTTATATTTCAACAGGATTCAGCTCCATGTCATGTTGCTGCTGTGTGCAAAAAGTGGTTTCAAGATAATCATATTCCACTGCTGGAATGGCCTGGGAATAGCCCAGACCTTAACTCAATCGAAAATCTACGGAGCCGACTAAAGAAATTTGTTAGTCAGAAGCAACCCAGCAATAAAACCCAATTAATAGAAGCAATAATTCAATCTTGGTTTCACATTATAACAGCTGCAGAACTAAAAAACTTGGTTCACTCCATGGGAAGCCGTTGTAAGGCCGTAATTAACGCTAAAGGTTACCCAACTAAGTATTAACTCACATTGTGAGAATTTTTGTATATCTCATTTTTTCTGTGTTTCACTTTTCTTCTTTATAACTGCTGTTCTAATAAAAAATCCTTCATAAAAGTTATTGCATTACATTCTTGATTAAATTATCTTTCCATTGATATATAATTTTATGGTATAACTCCAAAAAAAAGTGGTGTTATGAGCCATCAAACCTCAGAAATACACTTTTTCCAAAAAGTTTCCACAATTTTGGCCACTGGTGTATCTGGGTTTCTGACACATCAATTCTGAGGGGCCCTAACACTTGGAAAAATTGGGACCATTATCAGTATGTAATTTTGCATCCTTTCCTTGGAGGAATCAGGACCATGATCAATATCAAAAATTAAGCTTTGTATTAAAGGTAGACTTTCATGACTGAAAATTAGAAAAATCCCATACCAAATAAACCATCAGTAGAAAAACTAAATCCTGTAGTTCAACCCATTACCAGCAACAGAGAAAGGATGCCAAAATATGGCCTTAGAAATGACTTTCTCCCTATTAACATTAGCAAAGTTAGTAGTGTATTGCACAAATACTTGTTAGCACAGTAAATAATGTTCAAGCATCAAACATGAAAAGAAAAGGAATGTTCAAGAGCAAACATTGTTTCTTGCTCCACAATCAACACCTCCAGCTAACCTACTGATCAAGCCCCAAAAAACAGGAAAAGCAATGTATTTGCATAGGTATGAGTAATTTGCATTGTATGTGGGACCTGTTGAGTAGCAGATCAATTTCTATTGATACCCAGAATTTGCATGCCAGAATGTCTGTTGTATCAAATGCTCTCCTTTGGAGACTGTTAAAATATTCGTGAAAAGCAATTTGTTCAGCAGTGTACATTCTTACACTTAGAATTCTCATTAAGATTCACCTTCCTTTAACATGACCAATCCATTTGTCTCAACATGTCATAATCAGTTTTTCCCCACCTTTCCAGGCTGATAACATCCTATTAGTAGTACAGTTCTATTCATTTGAGCTTTTCATCACTAAATATTCTTCCCATTCAGGTCTTACAATGTTTAGTGTGTATATCAGGCACAAAAACCTTCAAAGTCATCACACATGTGCTGCTGTTACCCACATCCATATTTCATTAATGCCAATTATTCCTAGCCAGAATGATACAGTGCACAAAATCTGTTTCTCCTCACTAGTTTTGTTTCCTTTTGTTAATTTTAGTGATTCTCTCACATATATTCTCTCTATCATAATCACTCACACACCTTCAACCTATCCATGCACAACCTCATTTTCTCATCCATAGTATATAACCACCTATCTACCATACAATAACCACCTTATTCCATTCGATGTGGTTTTAAAAGCTTGCATGGTCTACAAATAATGTAAAATAGGAAGGAAGGAATACTAGTTATACTAAATTAATACCTTTCAAAAAATGTTTGTGGGTTCTCCTTGAATTTGGTTATATTATCTGCAACTGCAATACTTTCTGGTGACTGACCGTTATTTAACTAAAGATATTTCTGTGGGATATCTGAATTTTAATATAGATATCCTACAAAGATTTAAATATGGTAAAAGGTGATTGCAGGAATTCCTTATAAAATATTATTTGACAACAGGGACTTCAGCAGTGACATGGGAATTCTTTTCCTTACTTAAGCATATTTATGAGCATGAAGTTAATATACCGAATGCTGAGATAATATGAAAGGGAATCTTTAGTCAGAAGATTAAAGATGTTCAGAAATTGCCTATTACTATAGAGTTTAGTAATTCTGGTATAAAATTATCTTAAAGCATTAGTTTCTCTTGCCATATCCACTAATAATTTTGATATTTGGTTAGAGAAGAGTTCTTATCATTGTACAATTATAGTTGTTGCTATGAATCAAGAACCATTAGGATAGAATATCCAAAGTTCTCACATTTGGCTGCACTTCCTAAAAGTTCCAGATATATTTTCCTCTGATTCCTTAATCCCCAAGGTTTGTTCTTTTGAGGCAGAGAATAAGGAATCTTCTTCAGAATTTCTAAGTGAGTATTCTATTCCATTAGAGGTTTTATTATACAAAATTCTCAATGGATTAACATCACAGGATGGTAGGGTGAAAGTAATGAAATGAATGAAAAAGAAGTTTAGCAACTGTTTTAGATGTATTGGGACTGTCTCAGTCCCAATGGCAGAGAGCATTCAGTCTCAGTTAAATCTGAGAAACCAGCATGTTAGCAGTACCAAACATCTCTTAAATATGCAGACAGACCTGAAGAAGTTGTTACAATATTTGGAAGTAGAGATTATTCAAAGAGAAGTCAAATGGTGATGATCTTATTGTTCTTGATCTAAAGGCTGTAAATAAGGTTACAGAACCTATTTACTAACTTCTACACAGCATAAGACTCGATTAGGCTGTGCCAAAGTCTTTTCAAAACTTCATCTCAATAAAGTTTTCTATCAGATACCTTTAAAAGAGCAAGATCAACAATAATTTGCTTCTTTTTTTTTCTACCCAGTGGAGAAAGTTGCAGCTCACCAAGGTTCCTCAAGGAGCAAGAACTTTGCACAAAGTTTCCAAGCACTTATTATTATTTTCAGGCCTCCATGGAGTCAAAAAACTCATCGTGGGAGTCTTTTGACTCCATGGAGGCCTCTTAGGAACTCCATGGAGTTCCTAAGAACATAAAGTCTGTCAAGACCCATCGAGGGGAGCCCCCCCCCCCCCCCTAAGAAACACAAAGTCTATCATACCGCTCCTTAAACTCATTCACCGTTTTCACTCTCACCACGCCATCAGGCAATGCATTCCATGGTTCAACCACCCTCCACACAAAGAAACCACTTCTCACCCTTTTGCTCACAGTTTCCTTTCGTAACTTCCAGGGATGGTCTCTTGTCATCAGTCCTTCCTGCTGTTCAACCAAGCGAAAGAACTCCCCAGTGTCAACCCTGTAACCACCTCTCAACAGTTTAAAAGTCTCAATCATATCACCTATCCTTCTTCTATCCACCAAACTCTGCAGTCCACATTCCCTCAGCCGATCCTCATAACTATCCTTGTACAGTCCTGAAACCATCTTTGTATCCTTTCCACAGTTAATTTATCCCCTTCAAATCCTAGGGACCAAATCTGAGAACAATAGTCCAAGTGTGGTCTGATCAGAGACTTATACAACAGAATGATAACCCTCTTATCTCTGCAGGTCAGTGTCCTTCTCATAATTGCAGCAATCCTCTGTGTTACCTTTACCACCTTTGCAATATGTCCCCTAAACTTCAGGTTTCTATCAATCATCAACCCCAGATCTCGTCTCCCCTACTTCCTCCAGTAAAACTCCTCCCATAAAGTATGCAGCATCCCATCGATGTTTCCCAAACCTCAAGACCTTACATTTTGCTGCATTAAACTGAGACCCCCATTCATTTGCCCATCTATCTAGCTTATTCAAATCCTATTTATGAATTTGGTTCTGTCAGATCTACTAGGTTCAGGAGTTTTGTGTTTTCAGCATGATACATTGCATTACTGCTCAAGAAAGGAAGAAGTTAAATGAGTCAAAACTGAGGCAAAAACTTTATGTAAATTCTTGAGTGAGGTTTTATATCTAGGTCATTGTATTTCACAAGAAGGAATAAAATCTCACCCAGATTATCTAAAAGCTCTATCTTCTTTTCATGTTTCCAAAAATGTTAAGCAAGTCAGGCCATTGGTAAGAATGTTTAATGTTTATAGCAAGTTTGTCTAATTGTTCTCTTCGTTTGTATATTCTCACTAGCCTTCCAAAAAAAAAAAAAAAAAAAAGAGGGGTTTAAGTTCAACTGGAGTACCAGAGAACAGAGCATTTGATGCTCTCAAAGAAAATACAGATGGATGAAGAGTATTTAAAGCCAGGTGCTTATCTTAGTGCGAAGCTTAGTACTTCAAAAAAGAATTATTTAAATTAAGGGAATATTAAATCCCACATTGTTTTAAAACCGAATAAGAAACTCAAAGATCGGAATCGGAGAGTTTCATGCCGAATATAGTAACCTATAAAAGTATCGGCGATTACTAGCATGAGCTAATGCAAGTAGTCCTAGTACGTAGTACAAATTCAGGCAACACGCAGCAAAGGTGGTAAAGTTCTGATCGCTATTCTTGGTATTTTCCATAATGTAAAAACACATTTCCTAGGAAATGTATGCTGTTATTACATTATGGTGGGAGGTCACTACCCAGACCGGTTTCAGCCTTTATTGAGGCTTCATCAGTGAGTACCTCCCACCATAATGTAATAACAGCAATAGAAAAGGATGCCTTAGCCATAATTTATCCCTTAAGAAAATTGAAATATTTACTGTATTATCAGGATATTCAAGTCAGATCTGATCCCAAGCCATTATCTTTTCTTGGAAAACTTTAAAAATTCAAGAATTTAATCTATTATTATTACGTGACACCTCCAGGGAGTCCAAGGACTCATCGAGGGAGGGCACCTACTCTACAATGTACTTTAAGAGTTTTGCTGCTGCTTGTAAAATGGAAAAATATAAAAATATTGTATAATTCAACCTATTCTCAGAATAAGGGCTTTAAAAACCTAATTTGTGTCTTCAATTATAAAATTGAAGGTTTTCCTCATAAAAAAAGTAACTAATCGTTCCAAGCATCAATTTTTTTTATTATTATGTAGTTCCCACCCACAAAAGGTTATTAGTACACCATAGTACATTTGTATTGTGGGTGAGCTGAAGATTTTTTATTAATTTTATATTTTTTTTATTTATTTACTTTTACATAGTCTAGAGACCAAACATGGAACTCTTTCAAGCCAATTCAGGTCTCTGATAAGCAGGGCAGTAGTCTCGCACCAGGAGATAAAATTCATCTCCCACATCTATACTCATGGCAGGATTGAAGCCTGCGACCTGTTGGTTGGAGACCGAATATGCTAACCACTCAGCCAACCAGGCCAGCAATTGGTCATTTTCTCTAGCTTGTCGATATTATTTTATTTTCAATATAGATAGACTAACAGTACTCTGAGGGAATAATTGAATCAATGTCTACCATCAAAGTTCATGAAAATTAAAGAATGAATCTCATTTTAGTTCCAGCTAGTTTACTGCACTGGAGTATCCATTGATTTATGTTCACCAAATAGTACCTTACCTTTGGATGTTTGTTATTTAAAATAAATAGCACAAAATAGAGACCAATAGCTATATCATCAGTGGATGATTTGGCACCTGCACATCACACCTGAATGCTGGCTTAATGCTTAAGTTAAAGAAACATTCAGTCCATGCAATTTTAGCAAGGCAACAGAGTCCAGGCCATCAGTAATGCTATGTCAAGGCTGCTGTGGATTCAGCCAGTCAAACAATTTTGGTCCCATCTTAACCTAGTTTATTTCATCTTACAGGCTATATTTAATCTAGCTTTCTATATGCTATATCCTCATTCTATTCCCAGCTGGGATCTATTTGCAACACATATCACAGATAGTCTAAATGGTTTGTTCATTGTCCCATCAAGTCCACCATTAGAGAGTCAAAATAAATCACTATAGATGCATGTTGAGGGGGGGGGTAGCTTTTGGGCACTCCCAACTATACTGATGTCATTGCCTGTGGTCTTGATTGCCTGTGATGGCCACACATATACCAGAGTAGATGACCAACTCCACTTTCATAACATTCACACCAAATTGGCAGGATCATATGGTGGCAACAACTTAATGTATTGTAATACTTTGTTTTAATACAATCAGATTCCCCTGGTCTGTGCCAGTTCTGAGTCAGCTGTTAGTTGCCAGCTGAATATAGTTCTCCTGGACTAAAAAGAACACTTTTTTTTTAGTCCATTAGGGACACTATTTAGGACCTTAAGAGCTCAGCTTTATTTGCCTAGTGTAGTACCTGTGTGCGCATGTTATACTGTACTGTGTTCCCTGATGATGACAATCTCACTGATGGAATACTGGAAATATTAAGGTTACTGTAATTAATATTTAGTTTGTATTGTAATTTCTTTAAAGAATATACCCTAGCTAACTATTATATGGAGCAGCTCATTCTTGAACACCTTCACTCCATATTCTTGCATATGGTTTCATTATGTGGATGACATTTTTGCAGTTTGGATCTCTTCCTTGTCAGATTTCATTTTATTTATCCAAGAATCAAATTCACTCTAGAAGTAGAAACCAAAAATGTTTATATACAGGGTGTTCGGGATAAATTTGACAGTTTCGTAAGGAAAAAGAAAATCTTCTTTGTATCTATTAAATTTAATGAATTGACAAAAAAACATTACAGGCAGAGTTAATTACAATACTATCAACAAGATTTACTCAAAATAACCACCATTAGCATCGATCACAGCTTCAATTCTGCTTCGGAACCTCGAACAAGCTGATGCTACAGTCTCCCTGGGAAGGACCGCAAAAACTGTTTTAATTTTATCCATTAACTGGGCTTTTGTATTACTGGAAGTGCGATTGGTGTCTTTTTCAACTGCGCCCCATACAAAATAATCCATGGGGTTAAGGTCTCTGGGGAGTTTGGAGGCCAAACATTTGGACTGGTGAAGTCGTAGAAATTTTCAGACAACCATTTTTGACTTTTCCCAGAGGTGTGGCAAGGGGCCGAATCCTGCTGCCATACATACGGCCTACCATTGGCTACCCTTGTTATCCAGGGCTTGACTACAGTTAGCAACTCCACGAACAAAGCCCGAATTCCAATGCCACGGTTCTTCAACACCTGTTCCTGCAGATTTGCGAGGAATTCTGCTGTACGAACGCAATCAGATCGTCTGCTAGGGATCTTTCTTCTTGCTACATCCTCGTAGTCACCATTGCAAGTCTCTAGTTCATGCCTGATTGTTTTTACTGTATTCAGGGAGCATTGGGCAGCAGTCGTAATATCCTTATTTTGATGGCGGGCACGAATCATCATGATACAAGTTATTCTCTTCCATGATTCAGGTGGGTTCCAGCTATCCATCCTTTCTGACATCTTGTATATGAATGAAGAAGGGTCCAAACTTTTAAATGAAGAGAAGTGTGTGTTAATACATGTAACTTACGGAAAAATATAATTAATTATAAATATGTCAAATTTATCCCGAACACCCTGTATATATATATACTATTATGTTGTGTCTATTTATAGTAGTTTTACCATATCGCTGTACTAATTGCAGCCATGTTGTCACTTAAGTTCCACTTTGAATCTCAGTAACAAGCAGTTCATTAACTGTGTTTTGGTACAGCTGTCAAAAGGAAATGCTAGCCAAAAAGAGAGAGAGATAAAGGGAACTGAAACAGGGGGAAAAAACCTGCAGATTTTAATTCTGTAACCTTGGAAAAGTTTTTGTATGAATCTTTATTTACAATGTATCTAGCCTTCATATATCAGCGACAAGTACTCAAATTGGAGGCCAGATACTTATACTCTATCAAGCAAGACAAAATCTATAATATAATTTTCCCTAGTTGTTGGAAGTTTTTCCACTTGGTTATACTACAAATTAAAGATACCAAGAAATTATATACTTGGTTTAATCCTTTATCCAAGTATAAATAAACAAATTTGCACCTGAACTATTTTCAGGACTGTGGCAACTCGTATATATATACAGAAGCTTATGACTTCACATCACTTGCCTTAGTATCTTTAATTTATAGTATAACCAAGTGGAAAAACTTCCAACAACTATCTCTAATCCTGAGTATTTTAATAAGGTGTGACAACTTTTGGCAACTTGTATATGAAAATATGACCTCTGCATTACTTCAACCTTGGTATCACCTCTGGGTCTGGCTCCCACTGACGAGATCTCAATAAAGGTCAAAACTGGTCTGTGTAGTGACCCTTCCCATAATGCATACCAAGGCAAGTGATGTAAAGTCATTAGCTTCTGTATACGAGTTGCCCCAGTCCTGAAAATAGTCCAGGTGCAAACTTGTTTGCTTACACTTGGATAAAGGATTAAACCAAGTATATAATTTCTTTTCCCTAGAACAGCTCAGTTAAATGTTTTTTGCCTGTTGCCAAGATACATGCAAGCATAAGTCAAGTGAGATCTTTGACATACACCCTCTGTCCAAAAAGAAACCGAACTTTTGATAGAAAATAAAACACAGGCCAATTATAATTATTCAAATCATTTATTTCAATCAATATACTCTCCCTCAGCTTCGATACAGCGTTTGGCACTGTTAATTAATTTGTTAAATGAGTTTTTTTTATATCGGTTTTGGGGATACTGTTGAGGGTCGTGGTTACTGCTGCTTGAACGTTTTCAGTGGTGCCGTATCGCTTTACTTTCATCAGCAAATGAAGTAGGGGGAAGAGAAAGAAGTCACAGGGTGCTGAATCAGGTGAATACAGCGAGTGATCCAACACACAAACTTGGTTTTTGCTCAAAAACTGTCTCACAATGTTCGAACGATGCGATGGTGCATTATTTAAATACACAATCTCATCATTATTTAAATAAACTGCCATTGATAAAGGACAATTATTGTGAAGTGCAGGAAATTGAGGAGGCTAGAGACTCGGGGATAATAATGGACAGAGAATCGAAGTTCAGAAGGTATACTGGAAAAGCTAGCAAAATAGCTTAAAGGGTTACTTTGATGTTGAATAATACTGACAAGTAAATATAGGAAGGGTATTATCCCTCTTTATTAGGCTTTTTCAACCACATCTTGACTACTGTGCACCAGTATGGTCACCTGGGTCTGGGATCAGGAGATGGTGGAGAGGATTCATAGAAGAGTGACCAAACTGGTGACCAATCTATGGAATGCTTGTGAGGATAGGCTGAAAGTATGTGGACTGCAAAGTTTAGTTAATAGGTAGAAAAGAGGACATGATAGAAGCTTATATAAAAGAGATTGTATAACATTCACACAAAGGAAATTTTTCAGTATGTGATAAACAGAGAGAGAACCAGCAGTCACCCCTGAAAGTTGTGTAACAGAGTGGTTGGTGAAGATGTACAGACTAGATTTCTATCTTGAAGAGTGGTGAGCGAGTGGAATTGATTGCCAGAATTAGTTGTAAGTACCCTGATAGTGAGTGAGTTTATGATAAGCATTGTGTGTGTCTCCCACAATGAATCTTCCGACTCCATGGAGATACCTGTATAACAATAATAATAAAAGTGGAACTATCAGGTTCCACTTTTATTTCTTTATTTATTATTATTGTGATTGCCAACACAATAATAATAAAAAATATTGATTCAACTATCTGGTTGAGGCAATGTCAGAATGCATTCCAAAGGCTAAGAGGTTAAATAAGCTAGGTGTAAAATACACCCTCTGTCCAAAAAGAAACCGAACTTTTGACAGAAAATAAAACACAGGCCAATTATAATTATTCAAATCATTTATTTCAATCAATATACTCTTCCTCAGCTTCGATATAGCATTTGGCACGGTCAATTAATTCATTAAATGAGTTTTTTATATCGGTTTTTGGGAATACTGTTGAGGGTTGTGGTTACTGCCACTTGAATGTTTTCAATGGTGTATCGCTTTCCATTCATCGACAAATGAAGTCGGGGAAGAGAAAGAAGTCACAGGATGCTAAATCAAGGAAGTCTGAGTCCTTACGAGAGGTTTTAATGAGGTCCTTGCGGTGTTCAATTCAATACATTTTTTGGTCGTTCGTCAACTTGTGGGGAACAAATCACGAATTCAATTTACGAAGGCCAAACTCTCAGTCAAAATGTTGTGCACAGTTGAGTTTGGAATCCCCAATTCATCTTCAATCAATCTCGCAGATGATTTTGGGTTTTCTTTGATGAAATCGTGCACTTTTTGGATGTTAACTTTGCTCAGTCCAGTTTTTGGACTGAGCAAATTTGAGAGGTATGACAGACTTGAATGAGTAATGGAAGAAATTATAAAAGAAGTTCCCACAGAGAAACTATAGAACTTTTAGCTGGATGCTATGTTCATCCCTTTTTTGTATGGTATTTGATGTCATACCTCAACAATGAATATATAGAATAGTAGGAACTATTTGCTATTGTAATTCTACAGACAATAGCAAATACGACTTTGTCAGCATTTACAGAGATGAAGAGAATAATTTAATGATCTAAACAGTATTATTACACATATATTTGTTGAGAGTAAATATCTTAATTTTCTTGAAATTCTCTTTGGAATAAATAACATACTGATTTTGAAGTCAATGCACCATCACAGATATGAATCTAAAATATTCTAACTAACCAGTAAATAAAATAAAATTACACAAATATTATAGTTGACATACGCTCCATGACTATTAACATAAAAGGTTGAATATGCATGCAAAGCTTTCTTCTCTAATGGATTTCTAAGATAATAAATAACCATGGCCTCTATTCTTGTTCTCCTCAAGAGGGCATTTACTAGGGTTTCTATTCCTTATATTCAATGAAATATCAGGAAAGCTATGCAGACTTCTGCATGGTGTAAACATGTAGGTCTTTTTCCACCTTGTGAACAAAATAGAAAGAGACTGCAGGTCAACATTTCTATGCTCTCCAAAAGATGAACTTTTCCCTCTATTTCATCCCAGAGAATAACTGCATAAATGTGATCAGCTATGGTACACTTAGAGTACCAAGTTCATTTCAAGGAGTCTGACAAATCAAACTATACTTTCCAGAGACAGTATCCAATGGAAAAATACAAGAATGACTGCCTAATATTTATGAAATATACTTCACTACTGTAATTCAAGTTTTTTTTTTTTTTTGCTTTAATGACAATATTGTTCAAGCATACTTTTGTTTGTAGCATTTAATGTGTGCTTTTGTTATTCTGTTCTTTTTTAGTCATAAATTTATACTGAATATGATTGAAAATTCTGCTTATTAAGGAAAAACATTCTATCCTAGTGCTTTATTACTTATCAGTGTAATATTTTCTACTTACACTTGAATCTTTTGTCATATAATCAACCCTATTTAAGCTTTGATCTTGAAAAGGCACATCCATAATATAATAAGATAAAATTCTTAATAACAGTACTCCTATATGATGTAAATAGAACCTTATACTGAACAATACCCATTATACAGATAAATTGGCAGTATTCTAACACTGAATGATGTTGATAGAACGGTTTAATGTTAAGTGTAAGTTAAGGTTATATATTATCTTTGCTGTGATGGATCACATTATTAAGGAAAGTGGGTTGGGGATGTTAAGCTTTACTCTTAAATAAATCTGCTGTAAGTTGTCGAAGATTTTAAGCCAAATTAAATTTGGCTAAAATTGTGACAAAATGGGAATGAAAATCAGCAATAAAAGGGAAAACACAACTGCATTCTCAACAGTTATCTAAATAATTATTATTTCTCAAGTCATATTCATGGAATCAAAGACTCATCATGGGAGACCTACTAGCCATTGTTCACACAATATCTATGAAGCACTCACAACCATCTCTGGCCACCCATTCTCCTACGTAATTTCCAAAGGTGACACCTTATTTTTTCCCTTCCTACCATGGACTGAAAAATCTTTTGTGTCAATCCCATAAAACCCCTTATTTAGAAACCATATAAAAGAAACTTCTATCATATCAACTCTATTTGGAGCCCACAGATCTATGGGCTTCAAATAAGACCTGCCACAATCTTGGTCACTTACTTCTGGAACCTCTCAACCATCTCTACATGCAGTAGTCCAGATGTGGCATTTTCTTCTTCTTCCTCTTGTGTCTTATCTCATCTATTTGGGTGTCTGCCTTCTTTTACATAATGTGACTTTTATGAGAGCGATCCCAACTGACTTGTCGCAGAGCCTGACATTGGGGGGGGGGGTATTTTTGTCTGTAGAAGTGTGTTCATGGAGCCAGTTTGTCGGTTCTGAAAGACAGAAAACGCAAGTTTCCAAGAAGAAAAAAGAAAAGTTTCTCACCCAGGTCTTTCTGACCAAAGGGCTTTGTTCTATACCAAATGAGCTATGGAAGCTCAGATGTGGCCTTATATTCTCCTTTATTAAAGAATCATAAAGGGGAATAATAACCTCTTTATCCCTGTTTAACAGCCACAATAATCTGAGGTGTTGTTTTGGCAGCCTTTGCAATATGTCCTCTAAACTTCAACTTCCTATCTTAGAATCTCCTCCAAATCTCTGGCCACATCAGTTTTTTTTTTCGAAATTCAGTTCCATCAAATAGCACACAGGTGCGATTACTTCATTCCAAAGTGGCAGCATTTACCACTGCACATATTGCCAGTGTATTTAAGTCGTTCTGAAGGATTAGTACACTATTTTCATTGACTGTCACTCTTCTCAGTTTTGTATCATCAGCAAACAACTTATATTTTCCCTTAGATGATTTCCTATGCATTGATGTACAAATTAAATAGCAAAGGACCAAGTACTGCTAGTCACCTGCTTTTCCCCGGACTTCATTTTTTCCATACATTACTTTTTGATATCTGTTCATTAGACACCCTCTTACCTAAATCACCAACTTCATATTCATCCCTATTTTCTCCAATTTATACAATAGTTCTACACAATCTTGTTGACAAGCACATCTGTGAAATCCAGTAATATCACTTAGTAGCCATTTCCCTTATCCAGCTCAGTTATTATTTATTATAAAAAGTAAGCAAATTACTAAGGCATGACCTACCCTTCATAAAACTATATTTCCCCCTTAAAGTATCACACTCCTGTCTGCCCAGTTCTGAATTCTGTCTTTACCAACTTTTCCAATACCTTAACCACCATTTCACTCCTGATTGGCCTAGAATTTGAAACTTCTCTCTTGGAGTACAGTAGAATTATTTTGTTCTCTTTCCACTCTCTTGTACCTTCCTAAAGCTGAAATTAAATAGCTCAGTCAGAGGAGAGACATGACAATTCACTTGCACAGCCTGATATGCCATCTGATCCCATAGCTATGTTTGCTTTAAGTTTCTGCATATTGTAAGGGCCTCCAACTCATTCATCTCTATTCTTCTATCAATCAATGTCACATCTGGAACATCTCTATAAGGGAGAAGTGTATGGCACTTAAACCATTTCTAATGGTATTTATTAGGCATGTTTTCCACAAAATGTGCATGTGCAAAGGGTGAACAGCAAAAAGTCATTTGCTGGAACCAACATAACCTCAACAGAAAGGTAGGCACTATCACAATATAAGAAATATCAGAGAAAAAAAAGTGGAACTTGCAGCAGAATTAGAGAAGTACTAAGTTGATAACTGATGCTACCAAAATGAACGAGACTAAATCAGATCAGATACCACTTAGTAATAATTATAAGATATATTCAGGTACTAGTAATCAGAGAAAGGTAGAAGTAATTATACTATTCAAGACAAAGATAAACTTTGTCTTGAATAGTCAAAGAAAAACAATACAAAATGAAAACTCCTCTCAATCTCAATGAAATTTAGTACTTATGACCTCTATTAAAATTAATCATGTCATTTCAATTTTGCTCTCCGCAGAATCATTTAATGGGATGATATGGAATGGTGTCTATTTGTAGTCTTGTATAGTGACACCATTGGTTATGATCATCTACAGAAAACTCATTTTTATTATTACACACCAAAAAAAAAAAAAAAAAAATTGAGCTTATACTTCACTGTTCTTTGTAAACAATGCAAGAAGGGGGGGGGGGGGGGGGAATGCAATATTTAGCCATCTTGTAGTGCTTCTGAGCATTGCCGTTCACATTGCTGTGGTACTAAATCATTATTCACTCTGCTACATTTTTATTTACTAGGAATTCCTTCGGTTCAAAAATATGCTGATCATAAACATGTCAAAATGCCCCTTCAAAATCCAATCTTAACACATTATAATGCAACCAATTGTTGGAAACCTTTTTTCACAATAATAATAATAATTTAAATTTTTACATAAAATACAAAATTGTCCATTTTCATAAAATTCACATTTAATCTAATCTGATCATAGCAGGAAGCCACTTGACTGTTCTGATAACTGAAGGATTAAAATACAAAAATACAATTATATATGGTGCTGTCAAGTTAATTGAAGAATCATTGCTTTGAAGGTTGGAGAAACAGTAGATTACTGTATTGCAAATGCACATTTCATCACAGATTTTTCAAATCAGTGATTGCTAAATTAATTCTAATCTTAATTTAGCAATCACTGATGTGAAAAATCTGTGATGAAATGTGCATTTGCAATACAGTAATCTACTGTTTCTCCAACTTATTCTCATTAAGTTGGTAAACTCTCATAAATATGCTTAAAGCAAACAGACAAAAATATTATTGAGTTGTACAACTGAAATTATCACTAATTTTTTCAGCATAGTGATCAATAATTTTTTCTCGTAGAAGTTTAATTTCTTGTTTCAGACGTTTTACTTCATTTAACTGTTCACTTAAAGTAGTTGTGCCTAAAGATGAACAGGTTTTCTTTGCTACATGAAAAAAATTTCAGAAAATTAAATTTTGAAATATAAGCATATTTCAAAAGCATGTTATTTTTAATAAAAATAAAAATACATATACATATAAGGGGATTCTGGAAAGTTCTGATAACACCCAGAACAAAAATGATATTAAAGCAACTGATATAACTACAAGAAAGAATATACTAGTAGCAGAGTTATGAAGGTAACTTATGTTCTTATATTCTGGTGTGTTCTTTCGTGTGGTTATATCAGTTGCTTTCATATCATTTTTGTTCTAGGTGTTTATCAGAACTTTCCATACCCCCCCCTTTCCTCATGTGTGTATATATATTTATTTATATGCAGGGTGGCCCATAAGTCGTGAAGGGGTTTAAACGTTTTATTTTCAGGCATTCTAAGTACCATTTGGAAAATTAATCATGGAAAAGTTCACCACCCAGCAACACACCAAAATCATGCAATTTCATTTTGAAAATCAGCATTCAATTTCACTGTTCTCCAGATGTGATAGCTCCCAACTTCTGCCTATGGGGGTTATTACCTGAAAGAAAATGTATGTGAACAAGTCCCTTACAATGCAATAGCTGACGTTCATGCAGAAATTAAGGTACTACAGCCAGAAACATGTCATAGAAAGGACCCGTCTTTGTGAAGCTGAAAATGGAAGGCATTTACATACTGTGGTTTTTCATAACTAATAAAAAAAGAAAAATCTCTAGGCTCTATATTCCATAATAATAAATAAACAGTTATTAAATGTTTAAACCCCTTTTCAGGCAAGAGCTCTCTACATTCTAGGTTCTTATAGACATTTTTTTCTTAGTCTTGAAAGAGAAGAAATACTAAAATTTGTTAGCAAATAAGTTAATAGATGCCCTTTCAGAATACAGGGGAAAAAAGGATATTAAATCATGCATAAAAGTAGCTTAAACAAAAGTCAAAGTAAATATCATGAAGGTAGCAAATGTTGTCCTGAAAAACATTAGGAATAGGGGAAAGAATGAATCTAGGATGAACAGGGACGACACAAACTGATGATAAAAATACATGAAATTAGTAGATATGTAAATAAAATTGTTCTATCAACCTTCTCTGTGTGGAATGAATACTGGTTAAAAAAAAAATGTTTCCTCTCCACAGAAGCTTGAACAGGCAAATATACATTGGAGTCGACAGTTTGCCTCTGAAATTCTGCTCAACTTCAATTTTTTTAAAACATTTGTATGTTCTTTTCAATGTGCTTTTTATTTTTATTCCCCACACAAACAGGAAGGTACTTGCATAAGCAATCACACCGCTACCCAACCTCAACAGTATGGTCCTCAAGCCACGGCTGTTTGTTCAAATGACACAACCCTTAAAATTAAGTTCAGTGACCTTTCCAATACCAAATATGGGAGCAATATTCCATGGCTGGGTGGATTTGAGATTTTTATACAGTTAGCAGCTATGAAAGTGTCTCATGCAAACGAGTACTTTTTTTGGTAGCTGCAGAAGGCTATGGTTAAAATGTGTGTGTGCCAGGAAAGGTTGGAGGTATAGGTCAGCCCAAGAAGGGAAATCTGATCATGTTTGGATATCTGAGTAGTATTGAAAGTAAGGGAGAGAAAGAGAGCAGACAGGACTGAGTTTTAGCAGCACTGAAGCCTACAAGGTTGTCCTTTCCCCATTCAGATAAAGCTAGGAGATTGGAGATCAGAACACTGAACATTAGAATCTTTAAGTGGATCTTAAAGATTCTAATACTTGAGCACTACAAGGTTTGTCAAATGCAAGAGAGGAATGGAGTATACTGCCATCAACAAAGCAATGGATAGGATTGGAAGTTTATGAGAGCAGGTAATTTATATACAAGAGGAAGAGAGAGTGGGTGAAAGAACAGAACCCTGGGGTATTCCTGCATTGGTGGGAAAAGCTCAGGAGAGGAAATCATCCACTGTGACCAGTGAGAAAGTTGGCTGAAGATCAGCTGTAGATTGTGTATGGTGGAATCCATATTCCTGGTCACTAGCTGGGTCAGGAGTTGATTGTTGATCCTCTTCCTAATTTTAGAGCGAACAGAAGTGAGAGTAATTGGACAATAGTTCATTGGTTGACTTTTATCACCTTTCTTTGGGATGGATTGGATAAGAACCTGTTATATGCTGCATGATAGATGCCAGTTGAATAGGATACACTGAATTCACCAGAGCCCTGTTTGTGAAAACAGGCTTTACTACAGTAAGGCATAGATGACTTGACTGCGAGAGATTATATACTGCATATTGGCAGCCCTTTAGTAGCCCAAATATTATAGCTACTCCTCCCTTTTCCTGATTGATACTGTTTGAATATAACTTTTAGTTATTATTTAGCATGATATTTCTCAGAGTGAACTCTTCTATGAGTTCCACTTTGTCATTGTGCTGTACCATAATTCTTGATACACTCTACGGTTTAAATGAATACAGAATAAATTCGGTCAGTGAAGTCCCAAATTTTCCATCCTCACTTTTTCAGTATCCACGTGGGTAACTAGCTACTAATGGGGTTTACCAAGATAGTGAGGATGAGGACTGGACATTGGGTCAGAGCCCTTCTGATCCAATGTCTGGGTGATTCTCCAAATTCCTTACAGGCTGTGTGGAAAGTCCTTCTGCCACTTATCTAGATTTGATCCTCAAGTCATCTCACAAGGAGATCCTATATAATAGTACTCATTTTTGAAGAATATGACAAAGTTCCAGAAAAAAAATAAAATAAAATAAAAATACTTATGCTTCACTTTTATATGAATAATATTTTCAATGCTCAGATAAAGAATTTTATTTTGACTTACCACTTAAAATCATGATAATACAATGTTATCTTAGTCAAAAATGTAATAATAATAACAGCAATAAAACATTTTGCTAAATAATTATAAGGTTCATACATGTAGAAAAAATATAGAATTTATTACAAAAAACTCAAATATATTTCATCCAATGTAAAATGGACAACATTAGGGAGAAAGAGGAGATGATCAGATAACTAAATTAAAAATGTGAATCATAACGAGTCATATAGCATGTGATTACTAGCTCATGTCTTGGTCACAGCTCAGTTGACAGGAATGCACTATTAGAGTCCAAAGAAACAACTGTAAAAGTTTCCACAATTAAATTTAACCCGATTTTTTTATGGAGCATCTAGAAAATAAACTCTTACATACCATTTCCTTCAACTTTGTATTTGGCTTCACTTTATTGATATCTTTGCAGCCTGGTCCCACAATTTCTGGATGAAATAAACTTTTTGTACTCCCATATCAAGTTGCTATGAATGTGAATCCAATAAAATTCTTCCCCCTCCTCCCTTTTTTTTGATACCGTAATAATCCAAAATTCTACAGGTTATGTTAAATTTTATGTTTACTAGCAGATACACCCATTCATGCTTACACCATTCATTGCAGATACATATTATCAAAAGTCTTGTACACAGAGTTCATGCAATCTGCTCTTTTGATTCCATTCTGTTAGACAAATTGGGGGGAAAAAAATGACTAATGGTTCAAACAAAACTACCATTCAGAAAATTATCAACAGTCATCATCTGTCAACCAGACTACAATCTGATATGAGAAGAATTTCCATAACCCTACCTTATGAACAATCACAAATTCAATCTACATGCTTCCTTCAAAGCTCAAACAAGCTTCTTTCCTATCATCTATCAAGAACAAATTATCACGAGATATCTATCAAGTATCCTGTTCATATCAGCTTTGTTTCTTTAGACAGATAGCTGCTGTAGTTTGATTAGAATTCAACACTATTGTTTTTGTTTTGTTTTGTTTTTTCCTGACAAATCTAGCCTTACTTTTCATGCCATTGATACCAGACACAGAGTTCTTTGCTTTGGAAGCAGATCAAGATTCTTCATTCCCACAGATTCGTAATTTTAGAAATGTATACAATTGTTCCTTTAAACTCTAATAGTGCATTCCTGTCAACTCAGCTAGTAACCACATGACTCATGCTTTGAACCTAGTTACTGATCATTTCTACTTTCTCCTCTGACAATTTCCATATTATACTGAAGTTTTTTTTTGTTTGTTTAAAATAAAGTCTATACTTTCTCTACATGTTAACTAGTCACAGGTATTTAGAAATATGTCTAGTACACATGTTCCTTTAAAATACATATAATTGCATAGAGCAACACATACCACAAATTCCTAATGGCAAAGGCACATTAGTATTCTGTCTTGACAAAACTTGCGAGCAAAAAGCAATGATCTCTTTCAGTTCATTTAAACATGAAAAGGAGTAAGATAGCAATTGTGCTTGTAAAACATTCTGTTCATTTTGAAGTGACAGTTTTTGTGAAAAGGCATCAACTTTTTCTTGAAGAATTAGCTTTTCCTCTAATAAAGATTGTTTTTCTCTGAATATCTGAAAAATGTGTTTTTATGTAAGATATATTTAAAAAAATAAAATAGGGTTTACACATACGTAAAAAAAACACTTATGCAATAAATTTCATCTAATTCACATAATTAAAAAGAATATGCATTTTAAGATTAGTTTAAGCATACAAAAGAATTTTGTTTAAATTAATTTCAATATTACAAAATCTTTACTTTCCTTTATAGTATAGTTAATGCTGGTATTTACTGGCAGATACATATCTTTTAGAAGATTTTCATATGTGTATAAAAGATATGCTCCCATAGTAACAGTGTATCTTAAGATTATGGAACTTAAAAAAAAAAAAAGTTTTTTTTTTTTTTTTAGTAATACTGCGCTATTTATAGCAATAATACTATGAACAGATTATTTTTATGTTTGCCTAAATTAAATTTCTGAAGAAAATTTTTCATTTCCAGTCTATTTAAGGACAACTAATTTGAAGACTCAACAAAAGAGAAACTTCTCACTTCATCTTCAGCTCCATATACAACAATCTGTAATTCATTTTCCACCTGAAAAACTTTAATTCTTTACATATCAAAAGGGAGTATCTGGAGAGTTCATCGAAAAGGCAATTAATCGAACGACAATTCATTGAAAATGCAATTCACCAAAAATTTTAACTTTTTTGAAAATGTTATGATAAAAGTGATCCGTTTAGAACAAATACTGAACCGTGCAGAGTAAGAAAGTAATGCTATTTTAATAGGGAATAATTATAGAACAATATGCTTTCTTATTGTCTTTCTTGTCCGATAACCGTTTCATGTCTTGCCTGTTTCTGGGAGGAAAAGCCCAGCCTACACAGGTTCCATTATTATTATTGTTACTAGTAGTAATATGTAACTTCAATACAGCAATTATTCATCCCATAATAATTCAAATAGAATTATTATGGGATGAATAAAAGATTCAAATAGCAAATCTGATTCAGATTTGCTATTTGAAACTTTTACAAGAAAATGTCGAACCGTTCCAGTTTAGCTATATTTGCGGCAACAAAGAAATAACGTGTCCAAATTATGTATTACAATAACTCTCTGACTTAGCAGAATTAGTAGAAGTTGTAGGTACAAGAAACTGTCTGCACGGTTCAATTTTTGTTCTAAATGGATCACTTTTATCATAACATTTTCGAAAAAAGTTTTGAAATGATATTAGCAATTCCTCTTTGGCTGGATCAATTTAATGAAATTTTAGTTAAAATTTTCGGTGAATTGTTTTTTTGATGAATTTTCATGGAACCATCAAAAGGATTCGGTGTTGTTGATTATTCATATTAATGCTTCACAGTATAAACAACACCAACAGATAAAAAATAAATTTATTTGTTGAACTTACTATTTTGCTGGTTTTCTACCTAGCATCTTCAGAGCACAAATTATGACTGTGACAAGCACAGAAGCACTACTGAATTGAATTGTTTCTAATGTTTTAGAAACAATTCAGTTCGTAACTGTAACAGAAACTAATGTCCTAACAAGGCACCCTCTATGGGCTGGTTAACCATAAAGTTAATTTGGAGAAGTCAAGATATCTGGTCTCATAATGACTGTCTCATTAATACAAGCATACTATGAGGTTGGGAGAGTACTTCATAGCAGATGCTGATTCTAAAAATAGTCTTTTTGGACATATATTGACTATTGTGTAAAATGGATGTCTTCTTCCATTTAATCCTATGTGAAGTAGTATCCAGAGCATGATCTGGATTATAGATTGGGATCCTACGAAATCTCAAAAGAATAAAGTATATAAACTGTTTTAAAAAGTTACATCTTGGCCCAAAGAAATTACCAAAAAACTTAAACCTTTTCATGCTAAACCACCTAAGATATATAAGGTCTAAAATCCATAAACCTAATAACTCTATTTAGTACAATAGTTCACAGCACAGACTGCACCATCTACAAAAATCACTTCTCTCTCTCCCCCTCACAGACAACTCTCCCTCTTTTATAAAACAATTCAATGCACTTTAGAACTACAATAAAAAAAATTTAACCTTGACAGATTCTCACATCATGGTGAGCCTTGACATTTCTTCACTGTTCACCAACATACCTTTGGTGGACCCCCCCCACACACACACACACTTGACCTTATTAAGCTACATTTCCTCTCTGATATAATTAAATTATTCAAATTGACCATTTATTCTGGTTACTTCTTATGGAAAGGAAATACAGTAAAATCCCTTTTTTACACTTATTTTTAAAAAAATTAAAAAAAGGCTAAAAGATGACTTACTGCTAGTATGCAAGTCTACATACTAGATTACAAAATTTAATAACTGAAAATAAATGAATTTACAATTACTTACATTTATCTATTTAAAAAAAATCTTTAATTGTTGATTGTTTTTGCTTTTTTATTTTTTTTTTTTTACCTAGCACCAGATTGCTTTACATTGAATTCAATTCTTGACCTGTTTTTTACCTTCGTGTTCAAAGTGAACATGGAGAGTCCAAGATCTTTTGCTAAATGCACACGTGTTCCAGCATGCCAATCTACATGTCGCAGAATTGCCATCTTTTCTTCTACCGAAATACATTTTCTGTCTTTTTTCTGCATGTTACTAACATGGATAATCCACCACCGCAACTTGAAAGCAACTTTCATATGCTAAATTACGTAGCAGAAATTCTGCAATATCAATTCATACTGTGATTGAAAAATCACGGTATCGCTCATCACAACATTACTGCTGCAAGCGTGCAAGTCACCGTGATGGCGGAAATGAAACTACAGCTGAAAGCAACACCATCTGGAAACAGAAATGCACAGATTTCCGCAGAAATCAATTCAAAAATCAGTATTGCCACCCGAGAAAAAAACGCAAATCACAGGAAATAACGTCCACATCAAGTTGTTAATGGCGGGAAAACAATATATCGTAAGAATAGGCCTTAAGACGGGACCAACGGAAAATGACGTAAATGGCGGGAACGTAAAAATGGGGTTTTACTGTATATTTACTGTATATTATATTTATATATAGATGGCTCTCAGATCCATAAGTTAAATCTGGTTTGAACACTGTCTTGTATACAGCTAATTTAGTTTTCCGACTAATTTCTCTCTTATTCCATATGAATTTATTCAGTTGACTTCCACCATACCAGCTTTGCTAATTCTGTTGTCTATTTCTATATTTACCATCTTCACTAAAAATCGTGCCTAAGTAGCTGAAATGTTTTACTTGTTCCACAGGTTCTCCATTCACAACACAGTTGACATTTTCAATGATTCTGCCTATTTTCATTGTCTTTGTCTTTTTATTGCTGACCTTCATACCATATCTATTACAACAGCTATTCAATTTAGTCAGAGAATCTTGCAGACTTGTAGCAGATTTATTTAGAAGTATAACATCATCCACATAAAGCAAAGAGCTGACATTAACATCTCCAATTTTCATATCATGTTTAATACTACTTTCCTTCATAATGTGATCCATATAGATAATGAATAACAGAATAATAATGTACATCCTTGTCTCACACCAGATTTAACATTAAACCATCTTCCTGTACTTCCTTCAATTCTAACTGCTGACTTGCAACTCAAATAAAGACTAAGTATTGCTTGATATAATGCCCCATTGACACCATATAACTGTAGCGTATTGAATAGCTTCTCTCTTGTCACCTTGTCTTATGCCTTTTCCAAATCGACAAAACTTAAATACAGATCTTTGTTATATTCCCATGCTTTCTTGGCTATTTGTCGTAAAGTGAAGATCTGATCCTGACAGCCTCTATTTGGCTTGAATCCAGCTTGTTCTTCATCTTCCACAATTCTTCTCAACCGTTTCTCAAGTATACTTGCATAGATCTTGCCAGGAACACTCAGTAGAGAAATACCTCTGTAATTCTCACATTCAGTTTTATTTCCCTTTTAATATATGGGTACTATGAGAGCTCTACTCCAATCATCGGGAATTCGTCCCTCTGTCCAGGCTTTCTGAACTATGCAGTGCAGCCACTGTAAGACTTTTATATCACCATACTTCAGCATTTCTGGTCGAATATCATCTACTCCTGCTGCCTTTCCACATTTCAAGCCTTTGATGGCTTTTTCTACTTCAAGTATGGATATGTATTCCTGACTGCATGCCTGGTCAGTGTTTTTTACCGCTGTGCTGTCATCACTGCTTGTTTCATTTAGCAGTTTTTCAAAGTAATTGCTCCATACTTCAAGGATATCTTTTTCTCCCGTTTTCATGTCACCTTTATCATCTCTAATTCCTTTTACAGCACTCTTTCCTCCATTCCTTAGCTTCTTTAACAACCTCCAGAATATTTTGCCACCTTCTTGATATTTATTTTCTATATTCTTGCCAAAGTCCTCCCATAACTTTTGTTTAGCTAGTTTTATTGTATAAATATAATTGTATATATTTAAAATATATACACAATTAAATTAATAAAAATGAATAAGTATATAATTTATATTGGATATAAATTATATATTGGATATAATTTATATTAGATAGTAAAAATTAACCAACATGCTGTGGTTTTGAATTTTGATGCACAGGTCTTATTTAAGGCTTAAGAGTTGTAAAAAAGTACCACGTTTAGTCTCTAGAACAGAAGATCTTTTAATCCTTAGCCTATCAATGATAAAATGTACAACAGGTTTACATTTTGTGGGTAGGATTTAAGTTAAAAAATAACATTTTTAATTTCTCACTGTTAATATTATTACATGGATATTTCCGTATAGCCTGAATACTAATCATGGAAGACCCATGCTAACCATCATCTTCAACAAATTTCTGACCAAATTTTTGTAGGGGAGATAATCATTTGAGACAGTGAGCTTACCGCTTTCTAGTATCCTATAAACCAATTCATCAAAAGTGACAAGGAGACAGAAAAATCTGGATTCTTGAAATAAAAAATAAAAATCTGAGAGATACAGGATCTTCACAGAGTTTTGCTGCAAGCCTTTTCAACCTCACTTACATCCAAACTGAAAATACCTAATTCGTATAAACAAGAATATCTCTGGAAATGAAGAATTCATCCTCAAAAATTGTAAAAAAAACTATGACAGAAATATTAAAATAAGGGAATTCAGTCTTAATCTAAAACTTTTAAATAGCCAACAACTTTTGATTCAAGATTCTTTTCAACTTTGCATTTTTCTCTATCTTCTACATCCTCATTTGAAATGGGCTGTAGAATTAAAAAATATAATATAGCCAGACGCTAAGAGTAGAGATGTATTAAAAGTGATTTTGATTAGTAGTAGTGATTTTGAGTGATTTTGATTAGTAGTAACTGTAAAAGTACAAAAGATGAGAAAAGTTAAATTAATTTCAACATATCATTCTTAATAATTTTAGCAATTTTTCTAATTTTATTATGTGCAGGAATAATTTAATTTTTTTTAATCAAAGTATTAAAGGGGATTGTAATCAGAATGTGTGAATACATTCCTTGTCCAACATTCATCCTAGCATAATTTTCCAAACCATCAAATTAGAAAATAAATACCTGTTTTTCTCCCCTCCTGTTTCTGGACACTCCTCTGGAGGTTTCAAATCAAAATAAACTTGCCTAAAGCCTACACACATAACATATAGGAATATATTTCCATACATCTCTCCATCATTTGTAATGATACAAAGGTATTAGAAAAACTCTGCATGACATCACAAGCAATGCAAAGGAAAAAAAAACAAGAATTCAAACACCTCAGTCTCATCTTTTCAAAAATATAGAGAACATCCTAAAGATACCAATTATCATGCCAAATGCAAGTAGAGAGCAGTCATATTGTTCCTTTTTCAATCCATCACAGAATTTCTGCTTCCTCTAAACTTTTCCATTGACTACTCAAAAAACCAGCATGATCCAAAGCATCTATACAAAATACAGTATATATACTACTCTTCATGTAGTGTGCTGGGACCAACAGTTCAGTCTGGAGAGAGAGGCATGTTAGATCACTGAAGAAATGAAGAAAGGAAAACATATCAGGACAAGCCTCATATAAAACAGAGACAAATCATCAAATACTGTGGCAGTGTACAAAAATGTCCTATATTGAGACATTGAGTTATTTGGGGAATCACTGGAAATGTTAAGAAACTCCAATCAGTATGGTAATAAACAAGGAATTATTCTAATCATGGTTAGTCTTGCTTCAGAAAAAAACTAGTACACCAAATCTAAAGATGTGTACTATAATGCACAGAAAACTAGTCAAGATTTTAAATAAAATATTGCGATTTTTTTCAACTAACTAACATGTTTCACTAGCAGAATATCAGTTTTGTCAGGGTTACTGGTTATTATAAAATGCAAGGATATGTGGATTTATAATGATATATGGTAAAAAAAAAACTTAATAACATATACCATGAAACATTCAAGTGGAATATTGCAATATGGAGTGAAATACAACTGATGGAATACCTGGAAGAAACTTTCTTATGTTTTAAAAAACTCAGCAACACATGGAACTCTCAACAGCAACCTAGGCTTCATATTCCACAATTTATGGAATTTTCTTATCAGATCTTGTAACGCTTCAGACTTTTAACAATCACTGAAAAGTGATATAAGAAAGGTTAATGGCAACCATAACATTTGCAGCATCAGACCTCAGTTTGCCAGTTTATATTCTTTAATAGTTTTTACTGTTTTAACTAGCAACCTTGAACAAAGTTACCAGTTATTAAGATTCATTGAAATTTGTTGGTTAGATTAATTTAGTTCATTATGACAACAGCAGTTACTACTAAAAATAATTATTGTTAAAAGTATTTATTAAAATGAAATGCGACTTCATTGACATCTTTCATTTTAACAAACAGCATCATCAACACTAATGTAGATCTTGCAGGATTAAATAGGATGATAATGTGGGCAAAACATAATGGATGTTTTGCCCACATTATAGTAAACAGAGATAATAGTAAATAGAGAGAATGAAGTTTAGAGAGAACATATTGCTAAAGTAGCCAAGGTAGCTCACAGGATTACTTGGTTATTGAAGTCATTGCTCTTTATAATACTTTGATACATTCATATCTGGATTATTGTGCTCAGGTCTGGTGGTCACCTGGGTTTCTTGGGGATGAGGAAGTGGTGGATAGAATCCAGAGGCAAGTGACCAAGAAGGTGAGTGGTTCTTGAATGCTCCCAATAAAGATAGATTGACGGTTAGTAGTTGCAAAAGTTGGTTGATAGGCAAAAAACGGGGGGGGGGGGGGTTATGATAGAAATATTTAAGTTACTTAAAGGATTTTATAGTATTGATGCAAGGGAAATGTTTCGGCACTTGGCTAGAGGGGGACAAGACAAGAGGTCATTTTGCCTCATGGTCCAGACACATTAGATTCCTTCCTCAGTCACCTCAATAGTCTACATCCAAGAATCCAGTTTACGATGGAAAAGGAAAATAACAATAGTTTATCCTTCCTAGACACCTTAGTAACATGCCTTCCTAATGGTAACCTTTCTTTCTCTGTATATAGAAAACTTACTCATACAGGCAGATACATTCACAAACTCTCCCACCACCACCCCTCTCAGCAATATGACATTATTAAAACTCTAACCAATAGAGCCCACAATCTTTGTTCCAGTGAAACTTCCCTTTCAACCGAACTCAAACACATATACAACATCTTCCTTTCCAATGGCTACAGTGACTAAAGAATTAAAAAAATAATCAAGTCCTTCCCCATTCCCGGACCATCTCTTCAGAAGGACTTCAGAAATGCCATCATCATACCTTACATCCGTGGTACATCAGAAAATGTAGCCAGATCATTAAAAAAGTACAACCTCCATACAGCTTTTAAGCCCCACCGCAAACTTGCTATCCTTATCTGTTCCACCAAAGATGAGCTCCCTCCTCTCTCAGTGCCTGGAGTATATTTTAAGCCCCACCGCAAACTTGCTATCCTTATCTGTTCCACCAAAGATGAGCTCCCTCCTCTCTCAGTGCCTGGAGTATATAGAGTACCTTGTGCCTGTAAACTGGCTTACTTTGGACAGACAGGCAGATCAGCAACATCTGGCTAGAAGAACACAAGTCTTACATCTGCAATCACGATTATGGTCAATCTGGTCTTGCAGACCATGTTTTGGATACATCCCACAGGATCTCCTGGAAGAAAGCCACCATGCTCCACCATAATAAATTCAAAAAAGAAAGACTGTTCTTTGAATCTGCATCTGCACTCAGGAATCAACCTAATTTAAACAAATATGGTTGCATTAAACTTCCAAAAATTTGGGAAACATTAATTATCAGAGATCCCTCTTTACATCCTAGGCCTCCTGCAAATTCCCATAGAGGGTGCACCATCTAGATAGGACTTTAGTTTCATTTACTATTGTATTGTATGTGTGTGTTGTTACAAAGAGTTTTTTGTAATCCCTGAAGATGTCTCTGTGATGGAGACAAAATATTGGAAGTATTAAAATTAGTTTTAATGCTCTCTCAGTGCTGATAATATTCCATTAAACCTCCAACATGAATTCTTCACAGCACTTAAGCCTCAACGGATCTGTATCCATGGCATTGCTCACCATTCAGAAACAGCTGTAATGTAGATAATGGACAACATTTCAGTGTTCTTCCAGATGGATATTGTCTAAGAATTTAATAGCTAAATAAATTTACTTAATTGTTATCCTAATGATCATCAGCAAACATCCAGCCTCATCAATGAAACTGACACTCAATGGGAAAAATATTGATCAAGTGTCAAGATATAAATATCTTGGTTGTTGGCTTAATGAACGGTGGGATCCAGAAATAGATATAAAGACAAGGATTGAAGTTGCACGGCAGTCCTTCATGAAAATGAGAACACTATTCTGCAATAAAGACCTAAACATGGAAGTCAGATGCCGAATGCTGAAATGTTACGTGTGGTCTATTCTGCTCTATGGAGTTGAAACATGGACATTGAAGGTGACAACCATCAAGAAAATCGAAGCCTTTGAGATGTGGCTATACAGAAGAATGCTAAAGATATCATGGACAGAAAAAATTACCAATGAAGAGGTCTTAAAATCCATTGGCAAAGCTAAACATCTTGTACAAATAATCAAGAAACGAAAAACATCATATCTTGGCCACATCATGAGAAACAGCAAATACAAACTTCTACAAACTACTTTTGGTAGGAAGAATTGATGACAAAGGAACTAGAGGAAGAAAAAGAATATCATGGTTTGACAACATCAAGACGTGGACAGGAAAGAGCAGTGCACAACTGCTCAGATTAGCACAAGACTGCAGTTTGTTCGTCAAGATGGTCGCTGACCTTCGATAGAAGATAGCACAATAAGAAGAAGAATTGTTATCCTTAGATATGTGTTTTCTCCTCTAAACTATCAACACAAGTTATCATTATTAGGTTTATTTCTTGCAACATTTGCACATTTCAAATCACTTTTATAAAATAATTCATATATAGTTGGCTGCAGTATTTGTTCCTCACTCTCAAACACAATGTTGACTCTTTAAAGTTTTGACCTCTGCATAAGCAACCTTGTAATATAAAATAACTATACCAGAAACAAATAAAGGGGATCAATCTAAATGTCATTCAAGTAACGTTTCAAAGGGAAAGGATCTTTAGTAAAAAAAATTCCTATCAAAATATACATCTTATAAGACTATATGTGATTACTTACCTCCTGTGAGTGAGACTTCAGTGATGAAAATTTGTCATTCTTCAAGTCAATTTCTGTCTTCAAAGCAGCAATATCACTTTTCTCCTTTGTCAAATGATAATCATATGTTTCTAGAATTTTCTTGTATGAGTTCTCAAATTTTTTAAATCTCTGCTGCTCAGCTGAACGTAACTAAATTGATTTCATAATAATAAAACATAAATTATATTTTCATGTTATATGCATTATCTTTTCTAAATCAGACTTTTTTAAATACAGTGAACTCTCACAATTATAGCAAAGACCATTATAACATACTCACTCTCTCACACAATCAAAAAGTCCCAACTAAATCCCTACAATAATAAATTTAGTTTAATCCTTTATTCAAGTGTGAGCAAACAAAGTTTGCGCCTGAAAGTATCTTCAGGACTGGGGTAAGGTGGTACAACACCAGGGCACTCCTTGCAAAGATGGAGCAAGCTACCAACACTCCTATCTCAGTATAGGAGTGTTGGTAGCTTGCTCCACCTTTGCAAGGAGTGCCCTGGTGTTGTACCACCTTACCCCAGTCCTGAAGATACTTTCAGGCGCAAACTTTGTTTGCTCACACTTGAATAAAGGATTAAACTAAATTTATTATACTCTAACCAAGTGAAAAATAAACCTTTAAATCCCTACAGGCACAATGATTTTCTATAATAATTCATGACTCTCCACTATAACAAGTTATTCCTGAAGTTCCTATGAGTTTGCTATAGTGAGAATCTACTGCAAATATGATTTAATAATCACAAAATGAATTATGATGAAGCTGTTCTCTATATATACATATTGGAAAGCTTAGGTGTTGATTACTGATTACTCATATTAATGCTTCACAGTATAAACAACACCAAGAGATGAAAAAATAAATTAATTTATTGAACCTACTAGTATTTCACTGGTTTTCTAACCAGCATCATCAGAGCACAAATATGACAAGAACAGAAGCGCTATTTTAAAATATTAAAAATAATCCAATTTGTAACTGACACAGAACGAATATACTAACAAGGCAATCTCTAAGTGCTGGTTAACCATAAATTTAATGTGGAGAAGTCAGACTATCTGGACTCATAATGACCATCTCCTAGATCCTTGGCTAATTAATGTAATCATACTTGAGGTTGGGGGAAATGCTTCATAGCAGTGATGATTTTTAGAATGGTCTTTAGGACTTATAGCAACTTCTATGTAAAACTAATGTTTCTTTCATTTAATCCTATGTGAAGGAGTATCCAGAGCATGGTCTGCTGGTACCGACTTGTCATAAAGATGATCACGGAAGTAATTTTTGTGTTCTTCAAGGTGCTTGCTAACTCATCTACCAGTCTGTCCAAAGTAGGCTAAACTGTAGGTGCAAGGAACTTTATACACTCCAGGATGTGCAAGAGAATGGAGTTTATCTTTAGGAGAATAGAAGAATTAGGAGAATATTTCAACATCTGTAAGTGGTTGAAAAGTAGCAAAGAGATCGTATTTGTAAAGAACTTTAGCTATGTGTTCTGATGTGCCTTTAATATGGGAGTAGTTTTGCTGTGATCCTGTGCATTGGTTGTAGGAGGGATGGGGATGTGCACGTATTATTTTATCTGTTTTACATGGGCTGTGACCATTGGCTAAAAAAAGTTTCCAAAGGTCCTTGAGTTCAGTTTTAAGGGCTGTGTCATTTAAACAAATACTCTGGCTTGATGAGGATGCTACACTGTTGGGATGGATGGTAGTGTGATTGCTATAAGTACCTATTCCAAAATTCCACACATACACACCTGTATGTGTGGGTTTTCGGTAAATGAAAAGGATAACAAGCCATTAGGAAGTCTTCCCACTAATGTATCTAGAAAGAGGAGACAATTGTTACTTTCTTTTTCTATGAAGTTTATTTTTGGATGCTGGATAGTGGGATATGCTAAAAAAAAAGTATGTAATGTGTCTGGGCCATGAAACCAAATGGCTATATTGATGATGCTAACACATCATCAATATAGTGAAGCCAGACCAGTGGTTTAAGTGTAGTATGTTGAGTGCTTGGTTTCCAAGATCCAAGTAGAAGTTGGCTAGTGGATGAAAAGGGTGGGGGCAGAATGTTTTATACATCAGACAGAATCAAATATTCTCATCTAACATAAATAGAAACATTATTTATACACATTAATGTAAACATGCATAACTAACATAACTTTCAAAATTATATTTTGAAATTTATGTTGGTTATTATGAATCAAGCAATCAGAGGTTTAATGAATAAAATATAAAATAAGTGTTTTCTTAATACACATTACAATGTAAAATACTACTAGTCAAGGGTTCTGTTCAAAAGCACATTTTCCAAATCACTAAGTGCTAAATTAGAAATGTATATTACACTCAACAAAAAATTATATTCGAGTTTGATATAGCCTTTACCAACACACAAGTAAATAAAAGTTTGCAAGTGAAGAAAATTCATAAGTACAAAATTTATAGATTATAAATTTGTCAACCTGTTTATGAAGTGAATAGCATCCTATTCTGTAAGCATTTGTGAGTACAAATCTCGTTGTGTCGTGGATGTCTGTCGATGCCTGAAGTGGCTTGAAGTTCCCATATTTAGTGTCTAAGGTGGATTTTCAGATTAGTGTGTGCTTTTAATACTGATCTGTAATAGAGTTACTTTTCATGGGTAAGATTTACATTAAAAAAAAAAAAAATGTGCTTGCTAATTCCATTATTTTCTGTGATAACAGTGTTTGTATTATTATTATTCCCTGTCATCTTACTATCAAATGCTCATCAAACCATATCATATTCATTTACTTAAACACATTCACCACACTCTTAGCAATGCGTTCCACTCAATGACCACTCTGCAAGCAAAACATCAGCTCACTCACTTTCCTAAAATTTTAGGAAAATATCCTCGCCTCCATATTCTCCTATCTACAAAGCTCTGCAGGTGACATCCCTCAATCTTATCATACCCAGCATTCTAGAAACCTAACACTACCTCAGTCACCAATTCTTTTAACCCTTTCCAAAATCTCAAAATTCTGAGATTAATGCATAAGGAAATGAAATCTGTGCATAGCAGCCCCAAATGTAGTCTCATCAAGAAATTGTATAATTTTCATTTCTATGTGAAATCCCATCTCACACCCATGAATGGCAGTAAAACTATAATATTTTAATATTGTAGGTGATTTAAGGGTTACATAGTCTGGAAAATTCTACTCTACAGATCAAACATATTTTTTAAGCTATTTCTTCCAATAAGCAAGGTGGTCTCACACCTAAGACATTCACAAAACATCCATGTCCCAGAATGAAATTTGAATCCACAAACATTGCAGAATTCCAACACAAGAAAACCTTAAGATAGTAAGACTGTAGAGATGCACCGGATGTAGTTGCACTGTATTTTTCTTTTATTTCATTTATGTTTATTCTCTGTATATTATTATACTTTTGCATAAAAAAATATTTTTTTCCTCATAGAGGTCAGGCTAGTATAAATGATTAACAAATGAGTTAGATTTAGCCTACTCTTGTGTAATATCATTTTTGTGTCTTGTTCATATGTATGTTTCCTGATGATGACCTTGATATAGAGGTCAAACATTGTGTTATTTATTTAATTTTAAGTAATTGCTCCAATATGTGTGTTTTTGTCTCCATGAATTCTACACAATGAATGCTAACCACAGTGTAACCTTAAAAGAATTATTTTTCCATGTTAATATTCTTATCATATCATATCATAATGTATTGTTATTCTCACAATTCTCAATCATGCAGCCTTTAAATTTCAACTATCCATCAACATCAAGAAGTCCCTTATATCTTCCACCTGCTTCAACTACATATCTTCATTTATACCTCTCCAAACATCATTAGCACATAAGATAAATAACAATGGCCATAAAATAGATCCCTATAGCACAGTGGTTTACCTATTCTGAGATACCTATCAGACAATTAATCTTCTATTCATCACTAATTATGCTGTCCTATCAACATTGAATTGAACATAAACTTGTCAAAATCCAGTCAAGATATACAATTGCATATGCATCTCTATTATCCAGTACATAAGTAAATTGTTAAAACACAATCTCCACTTAAATAATGTTCAGATTAAAAAAAACAAATAATTATCATTAAAACAATGAGTTATAAAAGGGTATGATTTAAAGATTAAAGATGCCAAGAAATCATATTCTTGGTTTCATCCTTTATCCAAGTGTAAACAAACAAAGGTTGCGCATGAAGCAACTTCATGACAGGGCAACTAGTATATAGAGGCTAATGACTTCACATAAATTGCCATATTAAAACACTTAAGGAATTGAACAACGTAGTTAAGGATATAAATTAAATTAAACTTTAATAAATATTTTCCGATATTTCGGCAACATCACGTTGCCATCTTCTAAAGGAACTTACAAAAAAAGTTACGTGCATGTAGGCACTACAACACAGAAACTGGGAATGAAGAGATGAAGCTATTGTTCTCCTAACAGTCCTGATGGTGCCCTCTAGCGGGCTAAGTAGGTGTTCTTGGCCATTGGGCTGAAGGTCTGCTGATGTAGGCCTCCCAAATTTGGGGCAGTCGCATACAACCAAATTTGTTGAGGTTCGGAGAATTTCTTAGGGCTGAGGCTGATTCCATAAAGAGTCTTTCAAATTTGTATTTGCTATGCTTATCACTGTAGCTTTCTTCCACCGTATTCTGTGGCGTGTATCCAGAGCATGGTCTGCAAGCCCAGAATGACTGTATTTGTGAAAACGGATGTAGTCCTTGTGTTCCGAAATTCTGATATTCGCTATCCTGCCTGTTTGGCCAAAGTAAGACAGTTTACAACTGCAAGGGACCTGGTATACACCAGGTAGGTCTAGGGGAAGTGGTTGGTCTTTAGTGGAGCAGATAAGGGATGCCAATTTTCTATGTGGTCTCTAACAGGTGGTCAAGTCTGTATAAAATTCAAAATTCACTGTGTAAAATTCAAGCACCGGTTTGTGTCACAAAAAGCTCTCCGAATATATAACCGCGCTAGCTACATGTTGCTACACGAAAAAATCACCGCCACGCAGTCGCTCTTAGCGGACATTAACGAAGCTATTCGTGCAGTCTAAGATGAGCTTTTGTGCACTTTGAACCACGAACTTTGGTCGATTTTACATGACGTCTCATGTACCGCTGCCGAAAAAGAATTTAAAAAAATACGAGGCCAACAGATGAAAAAGTTCGAAAAATTAAAAAAGAACTCCACCGTCTTTCCAAAACCTGCTACCAACACGGTAATCAACCTTTCTTCGGTCACCGTGAAGCACTCAACGCGCTGTCACGTGGACACAACTTCGCCATTGCTCCCAATAAAATACCTAGTGAGGATATTATGATCCAGATCGAACGCGGAATCCGCCACCTTCCACATCAAGTCGCCAACAGTGTAAGACTGGATGTAGCCTGTGTCCTTTCCAAAGCAAGACCACCAAAAACCAACATATCCAACAAGGAATATAAAGCTCTACAGGAAATGAAGAATAATAAAGAATTAGTTACCACCAAAGCGGATAAGGGAAATGCAACTGTAGTACTTAACCAAAAGGACTACACAGGTAAGCTGAATGCTCTTCTATTAGATCGGGCCACTTACCTCCCTATCAATTACAATCCCAACTCTCAAATTAGAAAACTTCACAGGCTCCTTAAGAGAGTCACTTCTTGGCCTGTAGAAGTTACCAACAGATTAAAGCCGTTTAACTCTATACCTCCCCGTATTTACGGACTCCCAAAAATACACAAAGAAAATGTGCCATTACGTCCCATAGTGGATGGCATTGATTCCCCCACATACAAATTAGTTAAACATTTGGCCAAAGAGGTCACACACTATACTGGCAACACACCATCACACATAAAAAACTCAGCCCATTTCAAAGCCAGCATAGAAAACCTTACACTCCAACATACTGACATAATGGTCAGCTTTGATGTCTCCTCTTTATTTACAAATGTCCCACTCAAGGAAACTTTAGAGCTAATCCAAGCTAAATTTTCTCCCGATATCTCAGCCTTATTTCAGTTCACAATGAACTCAGGCTATTTCGTTTGGCAGGGAAAATTCTACAAACAAATAGAGGGGACAGCCATGGGTTCACCACTCTCCCCAACCTTGGCCAATTTCTTTATGGAGACCTTTGAAGAAAAAGCCTTAGCCTCTGCCCCACAAAAACCAACCATATGGCTTCGTTACGTTGATGATGTGTTCGCTATTTCGCCACATGGCTCTGAAACACTTCTCTCCTTCTTAACACACTTAAACGACCAACACCCCAGAATCAAATTCACTCTGGAAAAAGAGGAAAACAACAGCCTCCCTTTCCTAGACACACTAGTCACCCGCCACCCTAATGGAACCTTGGTTTTCTCAGTTTACAGAAAACCCACCCATACAGGTAGATACATTCACCAACAATCCCACCCCCCCTCACAACAATATGGAGTAGTGAAAACACTATACAACAGGGCTAAACTAATCTGTTCAAACGACTTGGCCCTAAACACTGAACTAAATCACATCCTCAACACTTTCTCAGCCAATGGCTACCCCCTCAAAAAAATCCAAAAAATATTAGAACCTACAAACCACAGATCCCCCCCCCCTCCACAACAAGGATTACTCTAAATCCATCACCATTCCCTACATCCGAGGCACCTCGGAAAAGATTACCAAAATCTTAAAAAAACATGACCTGACCTCCTGTTACAAACCTTACAGAAAATTGGCATCCCTTATCCGCTCCACTAAAGATCAACCACTTCCCCTAGACCTACCTGGTGTATACCTGGTTCCTTGCAGTTGAAAACTGTCTTACTTTGGCCAAACAGGCAGGACAGCGAATATCAGAATTTCGGAACACAAGGACTACATCCGTTTTCACAAATACAGTCATTCTGGGCTTGCAGACCATGCTCTAGATACACGCCACAGAATACGGTGGAAGAAAGCTACAGTGATACACCGTAGCAAATACAAATTTGAAAGACTCTTTATGGAATCAGCCTCAGCTCTAAGAAATTCTCCAAAACCTCAACAAATTTAGTTGTATGCGACTGCCCCAAATTTGGGAGGGCCTACATCAGCAGACCTTCAGCCCAACGGCCAAGAACACCTACTTAGCCCGCTAGAGGGCACCATCAGGACTGTTAGGAGAACAATAGCTTCATCTCTTCATTCCCAGTTTCTGTGTTGTAGTGCCTACGTGCACGTAACTTTTTTTGTAAGTTCCTAGATGGCAACGTGACATTGCCGAAATATCGGAAAATATTTATTAAAGTTTAATTTAATTTATATCCTTAACTACGTTGTTCTATTCCTTAAGTGTTTTAATAATTTAATAATTGCCATAGTATCTCATAATGCATTGCACATATCCTTGCAGGCATGTATAATTATTATTATTATTCAGGCCTCCATGGATCAAAAGATTCATCGTGGGAGGTCCTTTCTAAGACACATAAGTCTATCAAGACTCATCGCGGGAGCCTCCTAGGAAACACAAAGTATATCATACCACTCTTTAAATGCACTGACCATTCTCACTCTCACCACTCTATCAGGCAATGCATTCCATGGTTTAACCACCCTCCATGCAAAGAAATCACTCCTCACCCTCTTTCTCACAGTTTCCTTTCGTAACTTCCAGGGATAGCCCCTTGTCATGACTCCTTCCTACTGTTCAACCAAGCGAAAGAACTCCCCAGTTTCAACCCTATAACCACCTCTCAACAGTTTAAAAGTTTCAATCATATCACCTATTCTTCTTCTATCCACTAAACTCTGCAGTCCACACTCCCTCAGCCGATCCTCATAACTAACATTGTACAGTCCTGACACCATCTTTGTTATCTGCCTTTGTACCCTTTCCACAGTTAATTTATCCTCTTCAAATCCTGGGGACCAGATCCGAGAACAATAGTCTAAGTGTGGTCTGATCAGAGTCTTATACAACGGAATGATAACCATTTTATCTCTGCAGGTCAGTGTCCTTCTCATTACTGCAGCAATCCTCTGTGTTACTTTCACTACCTTTGCAATATGTCCCCTAAATTTCCAGTTTCTAACAATCATCAACCTCAGATCTCTTGTATCCCCTACTTCCTCTAGTTTCTCCTCCCATAGAGTATGCAGCATCCTATCAATGTGTCCCAAACCTCAAGACCTTACATTTTGCTGCATTAAACTGACACCCCCCCATTCCTTTGTCCATCTATCTCGCTTATTCAAATCCTCTTGCAGGGCTACCACATCTGCACTATTACTAATAACTCTTCCCAGCTTCGCATCATCCGCAAACAACTGAATATCCCCTTGCAATCCACTGGCAATGTCATTGATATAAAGGTTAAACAGTATAGGTCCTAGTACTGAGCCCTGTGGGACCCCACTTGTAACTCTCTGCCTCCTTGAAACTGCTCCACCATACACAACTCTCTGATACCTATCAGACAGCCAACCCTGAATCCAGTTGACCAACCTGACATCCAGACCCATGTGCTGCAACTTGAATATCAGCTGATCATGTGGCACCCTATCAAATGCCTTGGCTAAGTCTAGGAAAATGGCAGCATATGCCTTTCCCTCATCTAATGCTCTTGTAACTTTATCATAAAAGGCTTAGCATATTGCTAAAACAAGAGTGCCCCTTCACAAATCCATGTTAATTCTCACAGATAACATTATCCTCATCTGCCCAATGTGTATACGGTCCCTCACTACTTTCTCCAAGATCTTACTAACTACTGATGACACACTAACTAGCCTATAATTAGACACTTCCAGTCTGCTACCGCCCTTACAATGGCACTATCTTACCTTCCTTCCATTCCATGGGCACCTTTCCCGCAGTCAGACTTTCGTTGAAAAGCCAGATCAAAGGCACTGTCAGTTCCTTAGCACATTCTCTCAAAACTCATGGTGAAATACCAACCTTGAATCTGCCCTATCCCTCTAGTATTCAAATTGACTCCTCCAGGATGAAATACTCCAATAAAGTGTTCATTGAATAATTCCATTATGTCCTCTGCATCAGTCACTCTATTCCCATTTTTATCCCACAATATCATTCTTCCACAGTCATTTCTCCTCCTACTGGCCACTACCCAGACTGGTTTTGACCTTTATTGAGGTCAAAACTAGTCTGGGTAGTGGCCCTTCCAGGATGTGCAAGAAGATGCTCATCAGTGTGAACCAGACCCAGAAGTGACACCAAAGTTGAGGTAATGCAGAAATCATATTTCCATATACGAGTAGTCAAAAGGTGTTACACCTTATTACTAAAATACTCTGGATTAGAGACAGATGTTGAAAGTTTTTCCACTTGGTTATATTAAAGATGCCAAGAAATTATATTCGTGGTTTCATCCTTTGACCAAGTGAAAGCAAACAAAGTTTGTACATGAAGTAACTTTATGATAGTGTATTGCATTATGGGATACTAAGCAACTGATTTGAAGTCATTAGCCTCTATATACGAGTTGCCCTGTCATAAAGTTACTTCATGACAGGGCAACTCTAGGTCTGGCTGAGACCTCAGTAAAGGCCAAAACCAGTCTGTGTAGTGGCCTTTCCAATGATAATACATATCATTATACATTTCTGTAAGGATATATGCATTGCATTATGGGATCCTAAGGCAATTGATGTGAAGATCAGCCTCTTTATACGAGTTGCTCTGTCATGAAGTCTCCATGCACAAACTTTGTTTGCTTACAATTGGATAAAGGACGAAATCAAGAATATAATTTCTTGGCATCTTTAATATAACCAAGTGGAAAAAACTTTCAACAGGATATGATTTAATTTGCAGCAAATAAATTACAATTGAAATGTAAAGTAGATATGAGAATTTTCACAGCCAGTAACAGTCACAAATTAATGAGTGGGAGCATAGGAGACTGTAAACTGTGTATTAAGAGACAAAACACCCACTTTTTTTAGTTTTCAAATGTTAAACTTTTTTTTTTTTTAATATTATTCTGGCATATGAAAGGCCACAAAGTCTAAGATAGATCAATTTTCGTGTCTGATCAGGGCTGATGAGAAATGTAATCTGCTGATATTATTTTTGAAATACTGGAAGTTGTAGTCTTTGGGAATGGGAAATACTTCGTGAGGAAAGCTGTTCCATGGAAGTGAGGTGAATGGATGGAATGAAAGATGAATGGGAATAGCAGGTTTTGGGGAAGCCAGCAATAAAAGAATTAAAGGATTTTGAGCAGTTGTTGCTTGCATCACTATATGTTCAGCAGATGGTGGCATGACAGATGCTAGTTCTTCTGAACAGCATCGATGGAAATATCTTGAAAAGAGACAACATAGAAGCTGACAGTGGCTGGAGAAAGAGAGTGTCAGCAATCAGCTGAACAGCCATCTTCTGAAAAGTGTCAAGAACTTTTAGAGAAGTCTTAGATGCCCCATCAGTGGGAGCAGTATTCAAAAGGTAGGTGGATTTGTAATTGGTACAAAGTTAGAAGCTGGATAGATAAAAAGTAACGTTATGAGCAAAAAAATAAATAAATAAATAAAATACCAGTTTTTTTTTTTTGTTGTTTTTTGTTTATGCCACATACAGTCCAAGAGACAAGATATGGTCTTGCTTGATAAGCTGGGCATTATCAAATATACCAACAAGAAAGAATGAAGGGTTTTTTTTTTTTTTGTAAGAAAAAAGACAAAATTGTGTTTTAGAAACAGGACTGCTATCATCCCATCAGAGGATGATATTGAAATCAGTGTTTAGGGCATTGATCTTGAAGCTTGAGATATTTTAGGGTTGTCATATGAGCAGGAAGAATGAAGTGTGCTACTATCTGCAAAACTGTGAATAGAGTTTGTGATAAGTGAGCGAAGGCTGTTTTTTTTTGTCTATGAAGAAGAGGATGGGTGAAATAACAGATCCCTAAGGAACACATGCATTAATAAAAGTCTGAAGAGAGAACACTTTCCACCATAACATGTAGTCAATGACAGAGAAAACCAGCAATCCAATTAAAGGGCTGAAATAAAATAGCAATTTGCTGAGAAGCCCTCAATGCCAAACCCTATTAAATGCCATGGAAATGTCAAGTGCAACAGCAGAAGTTTCTCTAAACATTTTCATGGTATGTGTCTGAAGATGGTCATGTCCAGGATGATGCAGTGAGGAAATCTACTGTGGAACTCAGAGTGACTACCAGGTGGCAAAAATAAGAAGACACTTGTTCAGAGCTGCAAAGAGATAAGTCAAAATTTTATATTGGTTGAATGGCAATTTCGATAGTTTCCATATGAATTTGTGTGTGTGTGTGTGTGTGTATGTGTGTGTGAGAGAGAGAGCGAGTGCATGTGAGTGAGAGAGTTGGCAGCAATTGGAATGCTGTGTTCGATTATGTTTCAGGCTGCATTAATTAATAGAAACAGGGAATATTATAAATTCATTCATCCATCCTTCATAGGCAAATGTATAGAAAGATTTTTTTAAAATAAAAAAAAAGGCAAGAGAAATAATGAGAATATGATCCTTGGCATCAGATTTTCCTTGGCTCTGCCCAAGAACCCATATTAATTAATTTTTGTGCACTTATGTATGCTTAGGGAGATTTTTTTTAATGATAATCCCATACATGAGAGGTTGGGCAACCTATAGTACAGGGTTGCCATTAAGTCACAAAGAGGTTTAAAATGCATAACTTTTTTGATTAATTTTTTAATTTTATCTTTTTCAGGTATTCTAAGGAACATTTGGGAAATTAATTTTCCCAAATATTTTCCCCTTAATTCATTAATTTATTAATTAGGAAATTAATAAATTTCTTATTAATTTATTAATAAGAAATTTATTAATTTCTTATTAATAAATTAGTTTCATCACACTCTCTCTCTCTCTCTTTTTATTTGGTCTCAAGTCATTTTCCTGGATACTAAAGGAATAGTCAAAAGCCATTGTACCAATTGGACTGAACCATTGTTATTTACCTAACACTTAGCATAAAAAAATAGTCTCTTTACGGAGATAACAACTGGCATGGCTGGTAAGAATTTGAACATAATTGGCACAGGTGGCATGATAATTAACAGAGTAATGGATAGGGAGAGGTATGGAGTCACATCTAAGAAGTGGCCATAAGATTTGTTAGATAATGAATTTCTGGAGATTTTGATGTTATTATAAATGAAGTATAAATTAAAGATGCCAAGAAATTATATTTTTGGTTTAATCCCTTACCCAAGTTTAAGCAAACAATTTTTGTGCATGAAGTATCCTCGCAACTGGGGTACTAGTATATAGAAATTAACAACTTCACATCAATTGCCTTAGTATCCCATAATGCAAAGCACATGCCCTTTTTGATGTGTGTAATCTATGTATTATGGAAAGAGCCACTACCCAGACTAGTTTCAACCTTTATTGAGATATGTTAAAGTGTGGGGATACCTCTCCAAAAACCCAGAGTGATCAACAAGGTCACTATTAATCTTGCTGAGTGACCCTAAAAGATCACTACTAAACTCATCACTCCTGACCTGAATTGCTCCAGAATGGGAAACTCAGCGGTGGCTCCATTCAGTGACAGGCAAACACTCTCCACCAAGTAGAGCCTCTCTACTTCAAGAAGCAAGCAAGCAAACAACCTATAGATAAACATTATTAAATGTTATCAGTGGGAGCCAGACCCAGAAGTGATACCAAAGTTGAAGGAATGCAGAATTCATATATTTCCCATATACAAGTAGTGAAAAGATGTATCACCTTATTATTAAAATACTCTGGATCAGAGATGTTGGAAGTTTTTTTCACTTAAGACTATAAATTAAAGATGCCAAGAAATTATAGTCTCAGTTTAATCCTTTATCCAAGTGTAAGCAAACAAAGTTTGTGGATGAAATATTTTCAGTAGAAGTTGAAGTAATGCAGAAGACTTGTACATTAAGAACCAATTGCACATTAAATTCTCATTCCTTATCTATAATTGGCATGTTAGATAAGGGATGCTTCAAGATGTGAAGCCAAAGCAGTAGCACAGAAGAATTCCATATATTGTAATTAGCCTCCATCAACATCTCCATCTTCCTTTTCTTTTATACTAAAGCTCAAAATAGTTGCAAGTAAATTATCAACATATCCAAAACTGATTTTGAAAGAGCCAAGAGCAGGAAACTTACATTATAAATGATAGTCATGCTTTCTGGTTTCCTGTCAAAGCCACTGGGTATAACATTTTGTCTAATCCTACATTTACCTCTCTAGTACTCAGATAGTACTTTAGTTTTTCTCCAATATTTTCTTAGTAAATGTCCTCCTACCATACCAAACACACAACATACATGTCCTCTTTAATTTTTGGCAAGAAAGAAATGAGAAGAATCTTGTCCAAACTGGATACTTAAGTCTCCAAATTCTGATATATCTCTGATAGTCTTTGAAAGGATGGTCTTGATCTGACTCCTATTCTAAGCCTTCTTTTTTATCCTCACCCATTCCATTGGTATCTATCTTGCAGCATGGAAATTAACCCATATCTGTACCTTCCAATTTTTCTCTTACCTCAATTCCTTCAAAAGTAACATACAAACCATTCACACTCAACTTCTATGCTACATAAAAACCTCTTGACTGCCTAATAAATTAGAATAAATGATGGTCAGTATGAACTCTGAACTCTGCCACTGCTGACTAGTAGGGTAGCATCCCACCTTTAGATACATGTCAGGGAAATGTTCAAGAAATCTCAAGCAGTTGTTTTTGATATCTCTAAGGCATTTGATTGGGTTTGACACAAAGGCTTATTAAGTAAACTCCTGCCATATAATCATTTTCTGACTTCAGCAGTTTGAATGCCAAGTTTCTGTCTGTATTGATATTCATTCCCAAACTAGAAAGAGATCAGTGAATGCTGGAGTTTCACAAGAATATTGAGAACATTCTCCAGCTAACAGCAAATTCAATCTGTAATTTTCATGTACTCTGCACCATTTGACAAACATTGCATTAAAGAAATCTACAAAAACAAAACTTTAAGAGTCATCTTTTACAACTCTAAACAATAATTTCCAAACCATTCTTCAGCGAGGTTATGATAACCTCATTAATTTCAATGCTAGTAAAATTCAATATCTGCAGAATGAGTGAAGACCGGAAGATAAAGACATTCATGTTTGGTATTATGAATAGTATAAATAGAAGAGGTAGACCATAAATAGAATGGACAGATGACATAAAGGACTAGTGTGGAATGGATGTACAGAAACTGCGACACTGTGCACTGGACAAAGAAAGGTGGAAGAAGATAGTGAAGGAGGCATCGGACACCAACGGGCAGTGAGCCTATGGTTCGTGATGATGATGATGAAAATTCAATACTGCCCTTATTTCTTGCAAATAAGAGCCACTGGATTCGAGTCTTACTTTCAAACACATATATTACTTTTTTTTTCTGTGTGGGATAATGCTAACAACAAATCTTTCTTAGCATAAACATATGTCAAATATCACCTTTTCAATGATTGAGAAATTATATATTCTCTTTCACTCACACTTATTTTACCTTTGTGAACAGCCATTAATGGTATATATGTTATTATTATTGTCTTTGGGTTTCTCCACAGAGCCCAAAGACATTGCAGGAAACCCAAACATACACACAATCTATCACATCTCTTCCTGAACCCATTAACAGACAAAGCACTCACAACCAACTCTGACAGCTCATTCCACTCATTCACAACTCTCTAGGCAAAGAATCTAGTCCTCACATCCCTACTAACCACACACTAGCCAAGTATTGAAAAACATTTCCCCCTGCATCACTCCTATAAAACCGTTTAAGCAACTTCAATGTTTCTATCATATCCCCCGTTTTTCTCCTATCAACCAACTTTTGCAATCCACACACCTTCAATCTATCCTCATAGGATAGAAAACAAAACAACTCAAACAACAATTCATCACCTGCCTCTGAATCTTCTCCACTTTCCTCATCCCCAAGAAACCCAGAAGACAAAACCTGAGCACATTAATCCAGATGTGGATGTATCAAGGCCTTATAAAGAGGAATAATAACTTCCTTATCTCTACTTGTTAGTGTGTTCTTCAATAGCCAAGGAATCTTATGGGCTACCTTAGCCATATGTCCTATAAACTTTAACTCTCTGTCTACCAATACCCCTAAATCTCTAACTTCAACTATTTCCTAGAGTACAGTGCCATCAATGTGATACACGGCTTGTAATCTGTTTATATTATTATTATTAGTTGACACCTCCAGGGAGTTCAAAGACTCATCGAGGGAGGGCACCTACTCTACAGCTCTCCATCTCCACCACCCACAATCCACCTACTACAATGAACCACAACTACACCAACACCACCTACCGCCCACCACTCCCACTAGTGTTTTTCAGGGACAATCACAAACATTCAAGCCCACGGCGGGATTCGAACCCACAGCCTTTTGGCTGGAGAGCGGATACGCTAACCACTCAGCCAACCAGGCTGGCAATATGTAAATGTAAAGTCAAATGCACAACTTTATATTTCTCCACATTTAACCAAAACCCATTATCTTTTGCCCATACTGACAGCCTTTTCAAATTGTCCTGCAAGCTCTTCATATCACCTTGATTAACACTTACCTCTCCCTAATTTCGCATCATCAGCAAACAACGGAATATTTCCTTTCAGGTTGTTTCCTATATAATTTATACACAAATTAAAAATTTGGTCCTACTACTAAACCCTGTGACACACCACTAGTCACCTGTTTTCACCTTGATTCTGCCTCTCTATACCACTTTCTGATATCTGTCCAGCACCCTCCTATTAACATAAACAGTGTCATATCCATCCCCATTTGTTCCAATTTGCATAACAGAGTTCCATGTGGCATTCCATCAAACACCCCTGTGAAATCCAGCAGAATCATTGTGTAGCTATTTCTCCTATCCAATCAGCTGTTACTTCATTATAAAAAGCTAGCAAATCACCAAGGCACGATTCACCCCCCCCCACACATGTTGCCCTCATACAGTATCACATCCCTATCCACCCATTCTTGAATTCTCTTTTTGAACAATTTTTCCAGTACTACTATCACCATGCCTGAGAAACTGATTGGTCTATAATTTGCTACCAAAGTCTTAGAACTTCCTTATGCAAGGGAACCATCTCTCTCCTTTCCACTCCTCTGGGTTTAGACCAAATAGAGGTTGTCAAGATCAGATTTTCACTTTATGACAAACAATTCAAAACTCATGGGAATATGACAAGGATTTGTATCAAAAAATTTTGTAGATCTGGAAAAGGCATACAAGAGGGTGCCTAGGTAAAATTTATTCAAAAGACTGCAGTTGTATAGAGTAAATGGAACATTATACAGGACAATACATAGTCTATATTTAAGTTGTAAGTCAGCAGTTAGAATTGAAGGAAATACAGGAACATGGTGTGGCATGAAATCAAGTGCAAGACAAGGATTCACATATTCTCCACTCTTACTCATCAGCTATATGGATCCCATTACAAAAGAAATGACATTAAGCCTGAATTAGAATTGGAAATGTCAAACTTAGCTCTTTGGTTAAAGCAAAATGATATATTTCTAAATACATCCAGTGCAAGTCTCAAGAGTTCTCTAAATTACATAGCAGCCGTAAAAATTTGCTATGAAAGTCGGCAATAAAAAGACTCAAACTAAGAAAATAGGCAGGAACATAGAAAATTTCATCAGCTTCTGAATGAAGATCCTATAGAATAAGTAAAATATTTCAGCTATTTAGACATGGTTTTTAGTGAAGATGAGTTAAATCCAGTAATAGACAACAGTATATGCAAAGTTGATATGGTGGGTAGCCAGCTGAATAAATTTACATGGAATAAGAGAGAAATTGGACAAACCACCAAACTAGCAATATACAAGACAGTGTTCAAACCAGTTTTAAGTTATGAATCTGAAAGTTGGTTAGAAATAAAGTGCTTGATCAAAGACTAGAGAGAGAGATTGGTGATATAAAGGTTCTGAGAAAAATTAGAAGAGTAAGCAGATGGCATTAATGACAGAATAATATTAAAAACAAAGATTTAGAAAGTGACTTGACTTTTAGCCTTCAAGAATGTGTGAGCAGAGCTAATCTAAAAAAGTATGACCACTTAAACAGACTGGAAGAAGAAAGGTTAGCAAAGAAAGGTATTTGGTGACAGGAAAGAAATCCAGAGGAAGACCAAAGTCTAGGTGGATTGATTCAGTCAGAAGTGCCTTAGAACAAAATGTTAGATATGAAAATATTAGAATATTGACAAGTTATAGACTAATTTGGAGGAAAACTGTTGATAGGAGATTATTAATAATGTAATCTTAATCATGAAGTGTTGTCATAATAGCCTGAACACCCCTTGAAGGTACATATCAGGAAATTGTGGTGGTGATGATGATACTTGTTAATCTCTCTATTTAACAATAAATTACATCAATGGACTTTAGTTCTTTGTGATATCTGTTACAATTTTAATAATAAGAGAAGGACAGTAATAATTTAAAATAATAACAAAAACATAAAAACATGTAGTACTGTTATAATATCCTGAATACACTTTAGTTCTTTGTGATGTCTGTTACAATTTTAATAATAGGAGAAGGATAGTAATAATATAAAATAATAACAAAAACTTAAAACACGTAGTGCTGTTATAATAACCTGAACACATTTCCAGATATGTACCCTCAAGGGCAATATCAGGAAATTGTGAGCAGAGCTAATCTAAGGTAGTATTGGTCATTTAAACAGACTGGAAGAAGAAAGATTAGCAAAAAAAAGTTTATGAATTTCATACTCTTCTAGTTCTTTCTTATGTCTGCCATTATTATGCATTTTCCCTTTTCACGTTGTCATTTGTGTGCTTTATGTATCATTCTGCCAATCCTGAGTGTACTATTGTCAATGTATGGTTTCCCATCATTTCTTTTATTTTCCTGATTTTTCCTTTCATTTCCAGTGATTTTTGCTGCATGTTAAGGCCAGAACTTTTTCATGGTATGTTGCTGCGCATCATGTTGATAGTGTCAATCTGCACCTGCTGGCACAAATGCACCCACTGTCAATTATTAAATATGGAAAAAATAAAATTAAAACTGGAAAATATAAGTCTTCTTCTAGTAATAATATTTATTGAAATCATAAAAAATGTTAACAATTATGTTATATTACGAACATTTTGTAATTCCTCTGTCTTTGAGTACGCGTGTTACCAGTGCAAATTTTGTGCATATGTTTTATGTATTTAGTCTACTGGCAACCATGTGCTTGAGGGATGTGTCACCACTTCAGTGTTGTCGGCATTTGACCATACATTGGTTTCTCGTGTTTGTTTAAAAATTTTGCCCCAAAATGAAAAATCTAAATAAAAAACAACAAACCTATAAATGCAACAATGATTGGGAAGAAGACTATTGTTTTATCCAAAGCAGGAGAAATGTTTTTGCTTATTGTGCAATGGTTTAATTTAATTGTATAATAAATGTTACACATGTATTTATCCCACTTTCATAGTTAATTTGTTAATTGTTATCATTTGATATGATAAGTATAAATTTTCATAGAAAAAAATATTGGTGCCTGCCACTCTCTTCCCAATCTTGAATGCACTGCAGTAGTGTTTGTTACAGTGCATGTAAACTGTACCATCAATGCAAGGACAAATACTTCTCATTACTCTAAGGAAGATGGAATTAAATATATCACTGGCATTTATTGACATTAAAAAAGACAGAAAATTTATCGCACCTTCTGAACTTGTTCGTGTTCTTTTTTTAACTGTTTCAGTTCTACCTCCATATCAGCAGCTGTTGTTTTTCTTGCAGTTATTCCTATACTTTTACTCCTGTTTAGAGCAAGATGTTCATTGGCAAACTTTAGCTGCTTTTTCAGCTCAGTATTATGCTGTTCTAAAGTGGATATATAAAGTTCCTAAGAAAATGAAAGAAACAAATAAATACGTATTCCATTACTACAAAAATAAATTAAAAATATTTATATATTTGCTCAGTGGATGTTTTCGTCTTCTAAACCAAGTCTACTTTTATGTAATCAGCAACAACAACAAAAAGGGATAGTAACTACTTCATTTTGGAAGAAAGCAGCACCACATTCCTTATGCATCTAAATGAATGCTAGCAATTATCATGCTGTCATAAAAGTTAATCGTTAGCATGTCATTTAAACAAACTAACATAATTCACTAATTTATTTTTTTATAGAAATTCCATATGATAGGTTATTCAAAACTATAATAATTACATTAGTCCATGGATTGGCAAAAACTATGAAAAAAAAAATTTTTTTTTTTCCCCTTCTATAAGTCTTTTTTTCATTGTTTTATGGTGAACTGCATTCATTAAAATAAAATTATGATGATCACTGCCATATTGGAGTAACAACTTGAACATAAACCAAAACGAACAGCTTGATGTGCCAAGCTAATTACTTGAAGTACCAAGTGAAGGAACTACTATCCACTTCTAAACCATTTAATGCAATCTGAATATCAACTTTTCATGCAGAAACCTGTCGCACATGTTCACAAAATCTAGAAATTTTACAATGTAATCATAAAATGTGATCAGATAGCCAAATCAAGGTGCCCTTTTACAAATCCATGTTTAACTTCTACAAAGAATTCACTTTCATTTACCCATTTCTCTCTACACACACATGCATGCACATGCACAAATCCCTTGCAAAATTTTTCAAAAGATAAAGTGATCATTAATTCTAATGATATATTGAAAACCAGTTTAACATGTAAAGAAAATTAGAGAATTTATTTACAACTTCTATATACAGTGTAACATAAGTATCATTCATGGAGGGAGCAAAAGATTGGTTAGATTCAATAGATTAACACAAGAATGAGTTAAACAGCACGATTCATACTTTCATGCATCTTGGTCACAGCTGAGTGAGCAGGAGACAGCACTATTAAAGTTCCAAGGACTAATATCAGGTATAATTTTGTAATTTAAAAAAAAATAAAAATAATAATAATAAATAATAATTTTCATTATTTATGCTTTTTATTATTATTAACAGTTTATTTGGTTATTATTATGGCTATTACTTCCCAAAATTTGGAGATAAGCAAACAGTCTGTTCAATTAAGAGTTAGATGATAACTTAATGTTTCACACATTCAAATGATCAAATTTGAAACTACTATAGTGTAACAACTGTGTCTAGTATATTAATTTAATCCTTTATCCAAGTGTAAGCAAACAAAGTTTGCACCTTTGTTTGCTTACACTTGGATAAAGGATTAAACTAAATTTATTATAGTCTAACCAAGTGAAAAAAACTTCCAACTGTGTCTAATGTCGATAGCATGAGAAGCAAGGCCTGAACCACGAGGATTCAGGTTTTATTAAAACATATGAAACACTACATCATTGTCCTAATCTTAATCAGATTGTATGCCTAGCTCCAAGTTTGCAAAGTAATAGCCATAAACCATTCATAATTTTTTATTATTTCTATTATTAATTTTTTAAATTACAAAACTACACCTAACCTGGTTCCTTGAAACTTTAATAGTATTGTCTCCAACTCAGTCAGCTGTAACTGAGACATGTGATACTATGACTCATACTGTTTAACTCATTCATGTGTTAATATTTTGAATATTGTAACCAATTCTTTTGATCTCTCCCTGAATGAGGTTTAATAAATTTAGTTTAATCCTTTATCCAAGTGTGAGCAAACCAAGTTTGCGCCTGAAAGTATCTTCAGGACTGAGGTAAGGTGGTACAACACCAGGAGACTCCTTGCAAAGGTGAAGCAAGCTACCAACACTCCTATCTCAGTATCTCCCATAATGAAAAACACATTTCCTTGCGGATATGTCTAATGTTATGCATTAAGGGAAGGGCCACAACCCAGACTAGTTTCGACCTTTATTGAGGTCTCTTCAGTGGGAGCCAGGCCCAAGTGGAGATACCAGGCAGAAGCATTAGCAGGTCATCTCTACCTATAGGAGTTGCCAAATGGTGTGCCACCCTTTTTTTTAATAAATTACTCTGGATTTAGAGAAAGATGTTGAAAGTTTATTTTTCACTTGGTTAGAGTATAATAAATTTAGTTTAATCCTTTATATATCCTTTATAATCCTGAAGATACTTTCAGGCGCAAACTTTGTTTGCTCACACTTGGATAAAGGATTAAACTAAATTTATTATACTCTAACCAAGTGAAAAATAAACTTCCCTGAATGATTAGATATGTGAAGAGCCAAGGGCTTCACTGAATAGTGAATCGGAGCTTGCTCCACTTCTACCACGAGTTGCCCCTGCTTGCACTACCCTTTGGGATCAGTGCTGCAGTATCCAGGTATTTGCTTACGCTTGGAATCGCCGAACTTTATATATAGTTTCTACTATATTCGGCATGAAACTCTTTGAGTTTCTTATTCGGCTAAGAAACTATATGGGATGTAATATCCCTTAACTTAAACAAGTTCCCTGAATGATGTTCATGTTACAATGAGTGAAATATATAGTAGTTTTAAACAAATTCTAATTTTCTTTACATGTGCTAAAAGGGTTTAGCACATGTAAAGAAAGTGGGTAGAAAAATAGGCTGTTCATCATCATCATCAAGCAGGGTAGTGATCTCACACAGTAATCTCTGGGTGATGAAAGTCATCTCCCATCTGAAGACAAACATCAATGCCAATAATGAGATTCAAACCCACAGCCTGTTGGTTGGGGAGCTGGTACATTAAGTGTCATCCATTTTCACTCCAAACCTATTTGTCCTTCTCATTATATTATTCTCATTTGTCCTTCTCATCCTAAATATATAAATCTGTCATAGCTGTTATTAAACAGCTCTTAACTCCAAAGAATTACTCTCTTTCTCTTCATGTTTTCTCAACAATGTATAGCTCCTTGGAATACTAAGCAAACTGAAATCACCTGCCTTATTATTCTACATTAACCCTTTTCTTCTTGAAAATTCCACATGCTTACCTCCCATGGTAAAGTTCACATGATTGTGCACTTTTCAACTAGGGTTAGAAACAATTCAATGAACACTGCCATCCTTTGATACTATGCAAAAGTTCCATCCCTGTGTTCCCTCCACCTTACTACCTAAGATAAATGTCCTTCAAGAATTCCAGAAAGTCAATTTATGAGATTTAAAAATATGTTAGCACTGTTGAAATTTCATATGATATTTGTTTTGCACTAGCTAAATTTACCTAAAATTTCATGTTATTTTTTTTATTTCTCAGCAAAACTGTTTTTTTAATCTTGTATACAACAAAAGAGGTAAAAAAACTTATTTTTCACAGATGATAATGACTTACATTTTAATGGAATTAAAAAGGAATAAAAATTAATGGAATTATTTCCATTAATTCCTCATAATTAAATATGAAAATAAAGTCAAAATATAAGATTCTAAAAGATATATGCCACTTTGCAATCAATAGACACACTGAAGTGTCAAGTCAGTGAATTAGGGATAGGAGATACTATACAAATTCTGTATCGCAACTCCTGCATTTGCACGCATGAGTGGCCGAAACTGTGGTTATACTTAGCTACCAGTGTTGGTTTCCCCAAGTATTCGTGCTGTGAGAAGTGTAGTGGGAAAGGTACAGGATTTAGATACATTTAAGAGAGGGCAGATCGTAGGTGCCCAACAGATGGGTCACTTGATCTCTAAAATTGTCAAAGAACTTGAACTTTCTCATATGTGAGAAAGACTGAGAAATATGAGAAGGATTACAAAATACGCAGAAAAGGAGTTTTGGGCATAAGTTATTTGCAACCAATGCCCAAAAGGTAATTTATATAACTAATGAGAGATAATTACTGGAAGCAGCATATGATACAAGGACTCAGGGTATGGTCACAGGATCAACAGAGCTATCCATAACTAAGTGCCACATTGCCTCCGATCGCGATCACGCAGCTGTGATGTGGGAGGTTGCAAAACATGGAATTTTCAGACAAGAAGGGATATATGTGTGGAACATACATGGTAGATGATTATGACAACCTTAGAAGAAAACTTGAAGCAGTACCATGACATAAAAAACTGCAGTTAACAGTGCATGGGGTATCTGGAGAAAGCAATATGAGATTATATACCAAAGATCAGTAGGATTAACCAGATAGGAGTTAGATGGATGAGTAGTATAGTTAAGCAGGTGCTACAAAAAACATTGTGGAAGGTATACCAGGAGAAAGCTGGCCAGAATGGCATCATTCAATGTTGGAGTCTTGACAGGTAACAGACTGATTTGGAGGAAAATTGTAAACAGGAAGTTAGTAATGATGTAATTTTTCATATGGTAGTATCACACATCCTGTACACCACTTGAAGGTATATATGATACTACCATATGAAAAATTTCTATCTACAATTTTCTTCCAAATCAGTCTGTTACTTGTCAAGACTCCAACATTATCAGATCTTATATTTCTATTTTCTAAGGCACTTTTTACTGTATCAGTCCACCTATATCTTGGTCTTCTCTGGGTCTTTTTCCTGCCAACCTGACAGAGAACACTTGTTTTGCTAATCTATTCTCTTCCATCTATTCATTCTGTTTAAGTGGCCATACACCTGAGATTAGCTCTGCTAATCTCAGGTGTATGGCCTTAACTAATATCCTCGTTTTTAATATGACATTGATGCCAGCTGTTCATGCACCTAATCTTTTTCAGGACTCTAATATCTGCTGTCTCTAATCTTTGCTCAAGTGTTTTACTTCTGACCCATCTCTCAGATCCATAAGTCAAAATTGGCTTAAATACTGTCTTGTATAGTTAATTTAGTGTTTTGGCTAATTTCTCTCTTATTCCATGTAAATTTATTCAGTTGACTTCCCACTATACCAGCAGCTTTGTTGATTCTGTTGTCTATTTCCATATTTAATATAAGAGATCTGGGGGTGATATAAGGATCTAAAATTTAGGGGACACATAGCCAAAATTGTGAAGACAAGACAAAGGCTTCTGGGAATGATGCGGAGGACACTGACGTGTAGAAGTAGGGAGATTCTTGTTCCGTTGTATAAGGCTTTCATTAGGCCACACATGGAGTATTGTGCCCAGATTTGGTCACCTGGCTTTCAGAAGGATGAAGAGATGTTGGAAAGGGTCCAAAGGTGACTGACTAAGCTAGTTTCTGACTTCTGGAATGTTGAGTATGAGGAAAGATTGAGAAGATGCAACTTGCAGAGTCTAGTGGACAGGAGGAAGAGGGGAGATATGATAGAGACCTACAAGTTATTAAGGGGTTGTTATAGGATCAATGCTGCAGAGGTTCTACAGAAAATAGTGGGAGATAGGGGGAGAACCAGAGGTCATCCCTCGAAACTGTATAAAGAGGGTGTGAGTAGGGGAGTGAGAGGCAGGTTTTTTTCGTGCAGAGTTGTGAATGATTGGAATGCCTTGCCTGAGAATGTGGTGTCTGCAAAGAGATTAAATGTGTTTAAAACATGGTATGATGAGCTGTGTGTGTGATAAAAGGACCTCCCAGATGAGTCTTTGACTCCATGAGGTCTTGGGGTGATAATAATAATAATAATTTGTCTCTGTATTCTCTGAGAGTACAAGCTGACTTATTTGCCAGGAACTTTTGATATGCTTTCTTCTTCTTTTCCTTCACTGCATCTTTTACTTCATGTATCCACCATGGAGTTCTGATTTCTTTTTATCCTTGCAGACAACCTCACCACATGCCACTCTGGCTGAATCAATCAGTGTTTTCTTCAGAGCTTGACAATGAATCTCCAAAGTTTGGTTCCTGTTCTCAAACTCTTTCATTTTTTTTTTCAATTATATTTGTGTATTTTAGTCTACAGTTCACATCTGAGAGCTGCTGAACTTTTATTTGCTTTAAAACTTTCTTCCATGTTCTTCTTTTCGATATGAAATTCGATTTTATCCTGCTCAAGACTAAATGGTGATCACTTCCAATTTCAAATCCTCTGTACACTGTAGTGTCCTGCACCAGAGAGAATACATCACTATCAACAATACCATAGTCAATGAGACTTTTCTTATTCTTTGCCTCTTCTCTCCATGTAAATTTGTGCACATTTTTATGTTGGAACATTGTGTTAGTAATAACCAGTCCATGTCCTGAGCAGAAATCCAACAGGTATTTGCCATTATTATTAGCTTTGCTCTTTTCTCCAAATTTTCCCAAAATACTTTTATATGTCTGACAATCATTTCCTACTCTGCTATTTAGATCCCAATAAGGACCAACTTTTCCTTTTTCATTGTGTCAGTTGCTTTCTCTAAAGCCTCAAAAAATTCCTCCACTTCTGCCTTAGTAGAACCTTCTGTGGGACCATAGGCACAAATAAGTCTCATCGTCCAGTTCCCCATTCTGACATTTGCCCACATCACTCTACTTGAGACTGCCTGCCATTCAAGAAGATTAGCCCTCATATTTAGTGTTGAATACTATGGCTACTGCTTCTTTTCCTTGATTGTCATTGCCTGAATATAACATTTTGTATTTATTGCTCAGAAAGATCTCAACAGTTTTGGTCTTTTTTGTTTCAGTCACCCTATTATGTCGATCTGGTACTTATCTAATTCCTCGGCTAGCTCCATTTCTTTGCCATTCAGGCTTCTTTTGTTGATAGTACCGATCTTGAACTCTGGTGATGTTGAGTTGGGGTGAGTTTTAGGATATGTTCCAGTAGCTGACTTTTCACTGTTTACCCTGGTTCCCTGGCGAAAACAATGGGAACCTTGTTTAACTGGGCAATGACTCAGCCAGCATGAAATTCTGTCATGTTGTACCATCATTTTTTTTTATTTTGGTTTAAGCCAATAAGAATACAATTTGGTAGGCTAAATTCCAAATTGCCCATCCTCGTTCATTCAGTATCCAGGTAGATATCTAACAGGGCACACCACGAGAAGGTGTGGATTGGACATTAGGTCAGAAGACCTGATCAGTTCTCCGCATTCCTTTAAAGGCTATGTGAAGGTCTCCTCCCAGTTATATAGCTCAGACATGGCGATGGAACCATCTTCTTTTCTTTGAATGTGTAAATCCAGAAAAAATCCATTATATAAACATGAACGTTTATATAAAGAAAGTACTGAAGTTCTACTACACAGACCAAATTTAAACTGCAATGACGTTCTTGCTATTCTTAAAGTATGGGAAATTGTCATACAAAACTGTGTAAAATAATCTCTTTATATATGTTTTTTTTTTTCAGTTATATTTTAATTTAATTCTATAACAGACCTGCATGCATCTTGAGATTCCATTGTAATCATGCACCCTAACTGTATGTTATTCCTAGTATTATTTGAATTGCTGTACTGAGGATGTCCCAAGATAATTGGAATGAAATATTTACATATTAAAAATTATCACTGTGGTTAGTACATGTGTATTTTAGTGATGAATTCACCACAGGTTTCAGTGTATAAAAAACATTCTTGAATTCTCTTTTAGATCAATTTTTCCAGTACTTTTACCACCATGCCTAAGATACTGATTGGTCTATAATTTGCTAATGCAATCTTAGAACCTCTCTTATGCAAGGGAATTATTTTGTCCTCTTTCCATTCCCTTGGAACTCTACCAGAGCTGAAACTTAAAGTCTAGTCAGAGGCATTGTGAGTTCTCTTGCAAATTATTACAAAACTCAAGCTAATATACCATATAATCTCAATCCGTATTTACATTGAGATTCTGCAATATCCTAAGAATTCATCCACATCTGCTCCTGATCACATATGTTAAAGAGGTATAACCTTGATAGGATGATATAATCTTGCAACAACTCTTTTTCCAGACAACACCAAATCCATTCAGATGCAAATCAACCTGCTTGTGTAAGTCCGTTTGCCTGTCAAACTCACTTCACACATCCACAAACCCACAAGTTAAAATTGGTTAACTGCTAGTTTAAATTATACCATTATACTGCTAGTTAGTGTTTTGGCTGATTTGTTTCTTCTTTCTTATAAATAATCAAAAAAGGTTTGCTTATTTCCATATTTCATTTGGAATGAATAAATTGAATGAATGCTATAACAAAGGAGGCAGAAAATCAGAAATATGAAAACTATGAAAACAGCAGGAAGCAGAGAATATGAAGCATATCACTATTTTCAATGGCAAAGATAATAGAATACTGCAATATTTTAGCTATTTAGACACAATTTTTAGTGAACATTTTTACTAAAAATGTTCACAAAAAAAAACATTTTTACTAAAATTGTTCACTAAATTAAATCAAATGAAATATGGAAATAAGCAAAAGTGTTAAGTAGGGAAGCCATGTAAAATAAATTTATATGAAAAAAAAATACAAATCAGCCAAAACACTAACTAGCAGTATAACTTAAACTAGCAGTTAGCCAATTTTAACTTATGAGTTTGAGAACTGGGTAAGAAACGAAAGTTTATCGAAAAACTAGTGGCCATGAAATAGTGGCCATTCCCCTAATAAGTTCTACGAAATATTAGGGGAACGAGTAGACGTTATTGATAGCAGAATCATGTTAAAAATGAAGTCACCAGAAAACTTGATATCCTTAGTATTCAAGAATGAGTGATTTCCAATGCTAACAAGGAAGGAAAAATATAACCAGAAGATAAGTATTAAGTTTTGGGGAACCCTAGTATTACCTCTCCTTTTTATATTTTGGCACTGAGCTGTATGGGAAACAGATTTATTTTCAAATGGTAATGCTACTTTTTTAAAATAATATACAAAATTAATTAAAAGAATTTACCATAAAGACAACTATAGAGATTATTACCATGAATAATACTGGTAACATCTTCCTTGCATGGATTAATTTCCATATACAACTTACATACAAAATCTTATCTTACTCTGCATTTAAGTCCCAAAATTTAATGACAGATAAAAGACAGTTCTGATTATAACTTAAACTCTATTATAACTCTATTATATAATAGAGTTCTGATTATTTCTCACACTGACAAAATTTCAAATCAATGCATTTAAGCATAATTTTTAGTGAACATTCCAAATGAAATATGGAATTAAGCAAAACTGTTAAGTTAGAAAGCCAAGTGAATAATTATATGAAAAAAGAGATAAATCAGCCAAAATACTCAACTAGCAGTATAACTTATTTCTAATTATTTATATCATAAAAAAATTAGAAATTCTTCATATCATATTAAATTAGCTAAAGCACAAAATTCTACTTCTTTCCTTCACTTTCTTCATTGAAAAAAACTGTTCATATCAACTACTGTCTGTCAGAGGGCGAGGTTATTAACAGATGTATTACAAGGTAGAAGCAAAAAATATTATCAGTTTTGATTATAATTTATTACATTTTACTTTAAATTTATGGGGAATTTAAGCTAGATATAACGTAGAGTCTGTGGGTAGTTTTACTTCGGGGAATTTGTACTTAAATGTAATATTTTAGTATAGTTTGTTAGTATTCTTTATGCAGTGTTTGAATAAGGGCAGCAGAAGCACTTCAGTTTGTAACAGTTTATCACTGAGTCCTCTACCATTTAAGGACTACATTTTACACAGTATACTATGGGATTTTGTGGTATGAGGTGCTTGTGGCATGTACGCATCCGTCAGGTAGAAACATGGTGGGTGAGAAACCGAGGAGTACATGTCTGCATAGAATGTAGAAAATGGAAAGAACTTTGTGATTTATAAATTAGCATAATGGATCTCAGCAGCATTACACCAGAAATGGGTAAATGCTGACCAGGAGAGATGAGTAGTGTGATGGGAGTGGGGAAATTTTTCAATTCATTTTCAATTCAGATAATGAAACAATAGAACAAAATTATTCTTTTCTTGTAATGGTTGGAAGTCAAGAAATGCCATACTGATAATTATGTTCCTCAGTTAAATCTTTTACTGTTCAACAATGAAGTCACTCATCTCAGAATAACAGTTTCCTACCTCTACAAAAAAACAACAGGATAATCACCTAATTTGACTTCTTTCCTCTTTTGAGAATAACAATTCTCCTTATAGTCTGAGCTTGAAAAATAGAAATTCTTTATTATTTTTATGGCTATTTAGCCTATTTTTGTTTAGGAGTGCCCCTTTTATAACGTCATTGGCTTTTTTACTCAAATTTAGGGCATGGCTGATGTTTTATATAGACAGATATATGCAGAATACATAGGAGGAATAATTCAGAAATTCAGTAATAATTCAGAGAAATTCTTTATGATATAAATTAATTAAAGAATAAAATTCTGTCTTTTTCCTACACTTTCTCCATTGAAGAAAACTGTTCATATCAATTTAAAAAGTCTTTCACTTTTATTTTATTTTTTACCTTATTTTCACACTTATGTACTATGAATGCATTGTATGCTGGTTTGAAATCCAGAGAAACATAACCCAGTTAATAAGCATCTTTTTATAATTTAGTTTGTTTGGTGTTGTAGTACTGCTAAGAATAAGTTATGAATAATGTTTAACATCTAAGCTTGTTCATTAGATTGAATATCCTACACAGAGATGATACTGTATACAAAGCACACAACAGTTCAGTAAGGAAATTGGCCAGACAATTTAACAAGTTAGCCTTCCTCAAACAATGCCATGATAGCAATATTATTCCTGCTTTTCCCACATTTAAAGAAAAGTTACATTCAGGTAAGGCATATCGTATTTACCAACAGGTGAGTTTAGTGCTCCTATAGGAACAAATTGCTGCATAGAACTTACCAAGTTAAACAACACTATAATGCCTATACATGAAGAACTATTTAATGTTTTAAATCTTGAACTGCGGACCATCCTATATCACATATCTGAATTTTTGGCTAAACAAATAATTTGCAAAAGTTAAAAGTGGCACTTGAAGAAATTTGAAATCCTACAACAGCACCAACTGCAACTTTGACGACATTGTGTGGTCATAAATTTATCACGGCATGCTTATAGAAGAAGCTAAGGACACTCTCAGTTATGGTCATAACTTTGAAGTTACGCCTACACAAGTTCCTAAACTAGAAATTACTATGAACAGAGATAACACAAGGTATCTATAATCTTCCCAATCTTCCACCCTCAATAGCCAATAATGTGCATTTAGACATAGCTAGCATCCTAAACAAATCAAAACCATCAAAGTAATATACCACAGAAGGAAAGAGCTGATTTAAAAAAATATATATAAGAATAAAAATATTGTGATTACTAAGATTGATAAGGATAATGCCATATTTATCATTAATCAAGAGGATTACAACAAACTGATGCAGTATCTCCTAGGTGACAGTTCTACTTACCAAATTATTGATGAAGACCGCACTGTCTCAAAAGAATAAAAGTCTGTAATTATTGAAAAAAAGTGACTTCTTGGCCCATATAATCATCAACAAAATAAAGTCCGTTCATGTTAAATGACCTTGTATTTATGGGGTACCTAAATTCCACAAATTAGATTTGTGGAATTTAGGTACCTCCCCCCCTCAATGGCAATGCCACTACTTTAATAAAACATTCTCTGAATTTAAAATCACTAGTTAAAAATTATATCTTTAAAAATTCAGAAATAATGATTAGTAAACATTAAAACTAATGTACCACTAATAGACACTCTTCATTTAATAAAGTCTAAATTCTCCCTTGATATCTTCGAATTATTCAAATTAGCTATGCAGGATAATTTACATGGCAAGGAAAAACCTACAAACAGACTAATGGCATTGCTATGGGTACTTTTCCCCTTTATTTAAATGAGATGACTTATATCACCTGGTGTGATACTAATACCCAACTCAGTGCAGGGCTGAAGTGGTTTGAAAAAGTTCCATGTTTGGTCTCCAGAGTATGGTTTCCAGACTATGTAAAAATTAAATTTAAAAATACATAAAAATTAATAATAATAATAATAATAATTGTCAACCAACACACAGCATCAATGTACTATACACCCACCAAAACTTCCAATTGGTGGGAACCATATAATATGTATGTACGTTCATATATACTGCTTGGAAAGAAGTCAACAGGCACCCCTATGCACAAGGGGCATCATGCCATGCAGAGTTGTGTTTGTAGCCAGTATAAATTGGAGGAATATGATGCTCTCAAGTCAACGCACCTGTGTCTGGTGGTGAAACAGCTGTGAGAAGGGGAACTGATGGAGTTTGAAAGAGGTGTGGTGATAGGATGCTATTTTGCAGGCCTATCTGTGTGGCAAATTGTTGAAAAATTGGGCCATCCTAGGTCAACAATCAGTGATACCATACTGAGATAGAGGTGCAGGGAGACAACTGCAAGTGCTACTTGCAGTGGATGACCCACCACACTCACTGAATGTGAATATAGGGTGCTATGAAGAATAATATATATAAACACTACCATCTGTCAGCCAACACATTGAATGCAGAGTTCAGGGCATCAACTGGAATATAAATCTGCACAAAATCATTCATAACTGAAGCTTGCAACATGGGTTTCCATGGTAGGACCACAATATACAAGCCCCATATCACCCAAACCTATATACAGCATCATTTTCATGTACAGTGGGATGTGGAAGTTTGGAAAGCTGTGTTATGGAGCAACGAATCATGCTACACCCTCTATCGAGCAGATGAATAGGTTTAGAAGTTGTCCAATGAAGTCTCTTACCAGAGTACATAACCCCAACCATGATATTTGGAGGTGGCAGTGTGATGGCATGGTCCTGTTTTTCCCGGTTTGGCCTTGGACCTCTGTTTGTGGTGCCACAAACACTGAATTCCAAGAAGTATCTGAACATTCTGGATAGTACAATACTTCCTACTTTGTGGCATTTCTACGGAACTGACCATTGATTGATAATAACCAGGTTTTTAATTTGTATGCAATTGTTTATTTATACTAGATGTATTTCCTCTACATGTTTCACTGTCTATATTATTATTATTACTTGACACCTTCAGAGGGTTCAAAGAATCATTGAGGGAGGGCACCTGCTCTGCAACTCTGTCTCTCCCAACTGACCGGAACTACACCAACGCCATCTACCACCGACCACCACTAGTATTTCCACAAACAAGCACAAACATTCATGCCCAAGGTGGGATTCGAAGTGGCAGCCTTTTGGCCGGAGAGCAGATATGCTAACCACTCAGCCAACCAGGCCATATGACTAACAGTATCATTGGGAGGTTACTTAACATAAATAAAAATGCAAAAAATTAAAGATTTTCTAACAGCAGTTAATATCTATAGTTGAAAAGACTGGAATGATAGTCTAATCACGAGTATCATTAGGCATGTTGTGCGCAGTCTCTCAATTGTTGTGTAAACTCTGTATGTGATTGCTGGCATTGGACAGGTCTTTAATTTTACACGTTAATGATTTCTACATTCCTTGATTTCTATTTAGTGTGCCTTTTGAGTGAATGACCTCAGAGGACTCCTTGAACAACCTGTCAAAGTAATTCTCTTCTAAGTATGGCATGGAGGATGCTTTCCAATTTACTGTGTGATGTTCTTTCAGGATGTGCACTATGAGCCCACTTTTTTATTCCATTTGTTTAACATTGCCTATATGTTCTATGTTGTGGATTTTGAAACTTATCCCAGTCTCACCTATGTATATCTTCCTATGAGAGCAGAGAATCTTGTATACACCCAGATATTTATAAAATGGAACTTTGTCTTTAGGGGAGAGTAGAAAGCTTTGTAAGATGTTGACTCATTTGAATGCTGTTCTGATGCTGATTGCTTTTAATATTTTGCCTATTTTCCTCAATGCATTGCCAATGTATGGAACAGATACAGTGCCTTTTTCATCAAAAAAAAAAAAAAAGTACTAAAGAAACTTCTATTTTCTGATGAATCATCCTGTGATAACACAGAAAGGCATGGTATCTGTTAAAAACTTGGTTATTATCAATCAAGCAAATCTACTCATAGTGAATCGCAAAAAAAGAACTGACCATTGTCTCTTTCAGCAAGACAATGCACTGTATCATAAGGATGCAGCTGTAACCACATGGTTTGTAGTCATGAATATCACCACACTTGACTGTCCTCCACAGAGCCTTAATCCCAACTTTATTGAATATCTGTGGGATGAAATGGAGTATTGGGTAAGGTCAAAGGACATCCACCCACAAAGTCCAGGATCTCATTACATGCCTATATGAAGAATGGTCCAAAATTCTCATTGATCACTATAGTACACTTGTGGAAAGTATGCCACGTAGGATTGCTGCAGTCATCACATTGAAAGCAGATCCGACATCTTATTAAGGTGGGTTCCATGGCTGTTTGTTACTCACACTATGATGTTTGTTAACTTCTTTCCAAGCTGTGCATGCATATCACTATCAGGAAGATAACAAAATGTACTGAAGGGGATATTGAAAGAGCTTCAAAACAGATGAAAGAATACAATAAAAGGAATCAGAGATAATAAAGATGGCGTGAAACCTGCAGTTATTCTATATGTCTGGAGTAATTATTTTGAAAGAATGGTAAATGAGAAGACATGACAGAACAATGGTAGAAAATATTCAAGAGGAATATGATCAGGCTATTGGAAAGGCAAAAGTGTTTGACCAGAAATGCTCAAATATGTAGTTATAACAATTTTTAGAGTGGCTGTACTGTATAATTTAGAAAGCAGTCAGAATGTCAAATTCCAAATGACTATCTATATGACTAAGTTCCCATCTATAAAAAGAGAAATTTTATTATTTATTTATTTGTATGGAGTTTCCTCCCTTTTTCTCCCCCCGTCCCTATTGGGGCAAGTTGAGCCTCCTCGTGTGGGGATTAAGTATTTATGACTGTAGATCCGTGTGTGTGTTCACGGGGCCGGTTTGCCTGCTTGCAGGATGAAAAAACCGTACTGTCCACGCCCAAGACCAGCTAACTTGGCTATGGCTGAGGAAGATCCTCAAATTCCTCATGTCTTCGACAGAAATCAAACCTAGGACACTCCTTCCCCAGTCATATGGTTGTGAAGCGCACAGCAACTAGGCTAACCGTGCAGAAAAGAGAAATAAAACTGTGAAATTGAAGAAATCCCTACTGAACATTCAGGTGTGATTTACGTGACTATACTAAGGAAGAGGATAATAAAAACTGCCAAAGAGAAACTTGGAGAAGAACAAGCTGGGTTCAAGCCATATAGAAATTGTCAGGATTTTATCTCAGGTGGTATGACCACTTAAACTGAATTGGAAATGAAAGGTTAGCAAAACAGGTATTTGATGCAAGGATGCTAGGAGAAAGATCCCAAAGGAAGACTAAGTTCACTATCAAGTGTCAAGTTATCAACAAAACAAAGCTTTTCTGGAAAGAAAGAAGAAATAGCAGACAACTGCTGCCAACTAATGTGGCCCTAAATCTAAACACTCTTATTGCTTTAATGGTGTGAGTTCTATGATTGATTAGGATGTGGAGTTAAAAACTTTGTATCTCTTGGAGGATAAACCCTACTTGCTCATGTCAAGGATCAACGAACTTGGAAACTAGCCAAAGAAAGGCCAAGAAAAAGAAAAAGACTGATTCTAGATGCTGACTCTGGTCAACATCTAGAATCAAACCAATGACAGTCTTTCTCCAGGTAGCTTATCGCTATGGAAACTAATGTCATTACACAAGACTACACAAGTACCTCATATAAATAACAATAAACATATCACAAAAAATGCAAGGGCAATGTCAGAAAGGCATGTTTATTTCCTAGAGGAATTCCTGTCCACCAGAAGAGGAGGCAGAAATCATAGTCAATGCCTTAGTGTAAGTTGTTTTATGAAATACTATATTTCATAGCAGCAGCCACAATCAATCTCAACTCCACCAACTTGATGTGCAAAGCAAACTGGTTCTCATGAAATAGAACAAGAACCACATTCCTGCATTTCGGTGCATTCCACATACCACTTAAATTCCTGTAAGATAATACTGCTTTAATTTTTCTAAAATATTTTTGAAATATGAAAGACTACACTGGATTGAAACTTTCGAGCAATCAAACATAACTAAAGATCAAGTAATACATATTTAATAGTCAAATAGGTAAAGTGGTACATCTCATCATGCAACTACACAAGTTGTGAAAAGTTGCTGATAATGTATAGAGTTCAAATAAATATTAGTACATTACCTTGACACTGCTATTATCTATAGAGCCTGTCTTATCTATAGTGCAATACAAAGCCAACCCAGTGCTGAGATTCTGGTCCCACATACTGCCAACTACTTTGATACTTCTTTTGCAGTCTCACAAGAAACACAACAGTTTGCTTACCAACACTCATATAATCTCATTTCATCTTCCCTTCTGTGTTCAGCTCAAATGGCGTGTCATCATCATCACTACTCACCTAAAAAACTTAACGATAAGACAGCTAATCCTATCTGCATTGTCTGCTATGTCTGTAAAATTATCTGTTGACCAGCTTGCATGTTTTGCAGGAATGAAAAAACTCAAGTTTATGGGAAGATAAACCTTGCTACTCCTGTATGTGATTGGCTAGGTCACTTTCACTTGAAAAGCACTGATAAATGTTTTTTATGTCCAACACAGGATTGGACCTATTTCTTTCCAAATGAAGGGCAACATCCATATCAAATGAGCTGTGGAGGCTTTCCTCTCACATAATACCTAGATAATTTTATCTATTCTGAAAAAATAATGCCAAAATATATTTCAGTGAAAAAGAAACTTTCAACTTACCTTGACTGTTCTTTCCTCAATAAGATTTGTACATTCCTTTTTGACTGCTAGGAACTTTTCCATTAACAACTGCTTATCCATTTCTAATTTTTGTATGTGACTATAATTAAGGATTTTTTTGAAATTTTCTTAAAAACTGAATTCATCCCTCTTAGTGATATGATGTACAGCATTCCAAAATGAAAACTATTATTAATATTACCATTATCAAAACTCCAAAGAGTCAAAAGATTCATCATAGAAAGTCATCTTTATCAGCAACTTGTTTCTGCACTCAACACACTCTCAGATAACACTTATTACTCCTCAAGAAAAGACCTGCTCCTCCCATTTTCAAAATTTCAAGCTCCTATGTCCTTAAGAAATAAAAATTTGATTATTACCGAAGTAGATAAAGGTAAGGCAGTTTTTGTTGTTCAAGATAAAAGAGAATACCGCAGAAATATTTTATTAATGCTTCGAGACTATTATACTTATAGGCCTCTCTCTTCCAATCCTTTCTATTTATTTATATTAAAAACACTTTAACTTTAAAAACAACATTTGTGATCATCTAGATCTTTCTGGTGTTATGATCAGTTTAGATATTGTACCTTTTTAATGACATTCCTTTATAAGATATCACAGAATTATTCCAACAAGAATTTCCATCTAAAATACTGTGAAACTTTTTGACTTTGTTATTCAACTGTTTATTTCACTTTTCAAAACAAATATTACCATATTGAAGAGATAGTTACAGGAAGTCCTATTTCTCCAACTATTGCCAACTTTTTTATGGAAGCATTTTGAAAGATGTCTCCTCAACAATATTTCGACAAGACCTAAACACTGGTATAGATATATTAGACATTTTCGCAATTTGAAATGGTTCTTCTTCAGACAAAGGAATTTTTATCCAAAATAAATGCAGTTTGCAACCCAACTCAACATCTCCAGAGTTAAAGATCGGTGCTATCAACAAAAGAAGCCTGAATGGCAAAGAAATGGAGCTAGCTGAGGAATTAGATAAGTACCAGATCAACATAATAGGGGTGACTGAAACAAAAAAGACAAACTAGTGAGATCTTTCTGAGCAATAAATACAAAATGTTATATTCAGGCAATGAAAATCAAGGAAAAGAAGGAGTAGCCATAGTATTCAACACTAAATACGAGGCTAATCTTCTTGAATGGCAGGCAGTCTCGAGTAGAGTGGGCTAACATCAGAATGGTAAATTGGAAAATGAGACTTATTTGTGCCTATGGTCCCACAGAAAGCTCTACTAAGGTAGAATTGGAAGAATTTTTTGAGGCTTTAGAAAACACAACTGACACAATGAAAAAGGAAAAGTTGGTCCTTGTTGGGGATCTAAATAGTAGAGTAAGAAATGATTGTCATACATAAAAAAATATTTTGGGAAAATTTGGAGAAAAGAGCAAAGCCAATAATAATGGCAAATATCTGTTGGATTTCTGCTCAGGACATGGACTGGTTATTACTAACACCATGTTCCAACATAAAAATGTGCACAAATTCACATGGAGAGAGGAGGCAAGGAATAAGAAAAGTCTCATTGACTATGTTATTGTTGATAGTGATGTTTTCTCCCTGGTGCAGGACACCAGAGTGTACAGAGGATTTGAAATTGGACGTGATCACTATTTAGTCTTGAGCAGAATAAAATTGAATTTCATATTGAAAAGAATAACATGTAAGAAAGTTTTAAAGTGAATAAAAGTTGAGCAGCTCTCAGATGTAAACTGCAGACTAAAATACACAAAGATTATTGAAGAAAAAATGAAAGAGTTTGAGAACAGGAACCAAACATTGGAGATTCAGTGGCAAGCCTTGAAGAAAATCCTGATTGATTCAGCTAGAGAGGCATGTGGTGAGGTTGTCTGCAAGGATAGAAAAGTTAGAACTCCATTGTGGACACAGGAAGTTAAAGAGACAGTGAAGGAAAAGAAGAAAGCACATCAAAAGTTCCTGGCAAATAAGTCAGTTTGTGCTCTTAGAAAATACAGAGACAAAAGTAATAAAACTACACACTGTGTAAAACTAGCTAAACAAAACTCATAGGAGGACTTTGGCAAGAACATAGAAAATAAATATCAAGAAGGTTGCAAAATATTCTGGAAATTGTTGAAGAAGTTTAGAAATGGAGGAAAAAGTGCTGTAAAAGGAGTTAAAGATGATAAAGGTGACATCAAAACAGGAGAAAAATATATCCTTGAAGTATGGAGTAATTACTTCGCAAAATTGCTAAATGAAACAAGCAGTGATAGCACAGTGGTAAAAAAACACTCAACAGGCATACAGTCAAGAATTCATATCCATACTTGAAGTAGAAAAAGCCATCAAAGGCTTGAAATGTGGAAAGGCAGCAAGCATAGATGATATTAGACCAGAAATGCTGACGTATGGTGGTATAAAGGTCTTACAGTGGCTGCACTGCATAGTTCAGAATGCCTGGACAGAGGGACGAATTCCCGATGATTGGAGTAGAGCTCTCATAGTACCCATATATAAAAAGTGAAATAAAACTGAATGTGAGAATTACAGAGGCATTTTCCTACTGAATGTTCCTGGCAAGATCTATGCAAGTATACTTGAGAACAAGCTGGATTCAGGCTAAATAGAGGCTGTCAGGATCAGATCTTCACTTTACGACAAATAGTTGAGAAAGCATAGGAATATAACAAAGATCTGTATTTAAGTTTTGACGATCTGGAAAAGGCATATGACAAGGTGCTAAGAGAGAAGCTATTCAATATGTTACAGTTATATGGCGTCAAGTGGGCATTATATCAAGCAATACTTTGCTTGATATAATGCCCCATTGACACCATTTAAGTCAGCAGTTACAACTGAAGGAAGTACAGGAAGATGGTTTAATGTTAAATCTGGTGTGAGACAAGGATGTACATTATCCCCTCTGTTATTCATTATCTATATGGATCACATTATGAAGGAAAGTGGTATTAAACATGATATCAGAATCGGAGATGTTAATGTCAGCTCTTTGCTTTATGCGGATGATGTTATACTTCTAAATAAATCCGCTACAAGTTTGCAAGATTCCCTGACTAAATTGAATAACTGTTGTAATAGATATGGTATGAAGGTCAGCATTAAAAGACAAAGACAATGAAAATAGGTAGAATTGTTGAAAATGCAACTGTGTTGTGAGTGGGGAACCGTTGGAACAAGTAAAACATTTTAGCTACTTTGGCACGATTTTTAGTGAAGATGGTAAATTAAATATGGAAATAGACAACAGAATCAACAAAGCTGATATGGTAGGAAGTCAACTGAATAAATTCATATTCAGTTTCTCTCTTATTCAGAATAAGAGAGAAATTAGTCGGAACACTAAATTAGCTGTATATACAAGACAGTGTTCAAACCAGTTTTAACTTATGGATCTGAGAGCTGGGTCAGAAATAAAACACTTGACCAAAGACTAGAAACTGGATATGAGGATCCTGAGAAAGATTAGAGACATGAACAGATGGCATCAATGGCAATATCATATTAAAAATGAGGATATTAGGAAAGAACTTGACATTGTCAGCATCCAGGAATGCATTAGCAGAGCTAATCTCAGGTGGTATGGTCACTTAAACAGAATGGGCGAGGAAAGATTAGCAAAACAAGTGTTCTCTGCCAGGTTGGCAGAAAAACGACCCAGAGGAAGACCAAGATATAGGTAGATTGATACGGTACAAAGTGCCTTAGACGATAGAAATATAAGATCTGATAATGTTGTAGTCTTGACAAGTAACAGACTGATTTGGAGGAAAATTGGTAATGATGTAAATTTTTCATGTAGTACTATCATATCCTGTACATCCCTTGAGGGTTCATGTCAGGAATTTGATGATGATGATGTTGATAATTTTTTTTTTATTATTGCACAAGTGTCTTCATGGAGTCCTATGACTCATCATTGGAAACCCAAACTATCAACACAATATCCATCATACCTCTCTTTGAAACCATTAACAGACAAAGCACTCACAACTGACTCAAACACCCATAAAAAAAAATCTAGTCCTCATGCTTTTGCTAAACCCACTCTTATCCAACTTTCCAGATATAGCCGTATTAAGGCTTTATAAAGAGGAATGATAACTATCTTATCTCTGCTTCTTAGTGTGTTCTTCAATAACCAAGTAATCCTGTGAGCTACTCTGACTACTTTATCAATATGCCCTTTAAACTTCAACTCTCTATCTACTGCTACCTCCAAATCTCTGACTTCAACAATTTTCTGGAGTACAGTTCCCTCAGTGTGACAACTTGTAGTCTTTCTATCCAAAATGCATAACTTTATACTTTCTCACATTAAACTGACATCCATTATGTTCTGCCAATACTATCAGCCTACACAGCTTGTGCATCATCAACAAACAACTTAATATCTCCCTTCAAATTATTTCCTATAACATTTTTGTTATAAAGAATTACTAAAAGGCTGTATACAAGATGGTTTACATGCAAATATGTGAACCATCATTAATGAGCCATGTGAGAATGGCAAATATAAGGGAGAGAGAAAATAGGTGTGAACAGAAATGCTTTATTATTGACAAATGAATTATTAATAATTTACATCTGTGATATTATATGTGTGTGTCCTATAAGTTTCTGGGTGGAGCGAATAACATATTCCATCAACTCCTGACATACATATTTGCAAAATATAAATAACTAACCAATAATAAACAGTAGTTGTACACAGCAAATAACTCAAGGGGAGGACTAATCCATTAAATAATAATGTCGATCAGGTAATTCAACTAAGAGTGATAGGAATACATGTGGGTTGATGGAGCTGCAAATCATCTTGAACAATTTGTTGTGCTTGTCATGTGTATTTATTTCCATGTTATATTTATATTTCCCTTCATTTTCTAAAAATTTTCTTATATTCAGTGATGATCATTGTACACTTTTTTACATAGTAATATATACATAAATAATTTCCAATTGTAAAAACAGTCGTAATTTTAAATTTTAAATTTATGCACTTACTGGATTTGGATAGTTGTGTTACTTTCAGAAATTTTATTCCGATGTAAAATTATTAAGTGCTGTGTTTTGTAAAGACATTCTCATAACGCTAATGGAGATGACACGTCAGCCATTATACCTAACTTCTTACTTGCCAATTTCAGGGCGTATGCATGCTTGCCGAAGAATTTGATGGGTGATTGACAGCCGACAGAGAGAGCATTCAGTATCGAGGTAACGGAAACAACAAGAGAGAGTTCGGTATCGAAGTAACGGGGAAAAACAAGGGAGAGTTAATAGAAGTTTAAGAATGCAGACGGAGGAATTCTGTTCTTACGAAGTTTATTTAGTTGTATGTGACAATGGGAGGAATATTAATAGAAGAATTCCGAAAAAGGAATCGTAGAACTGTGAGCCTTTCAAGTGGAGGAGTTAAGACTGTAAATAAGTAATATTATTAAAAATAACACGTAAGTCCACAGTAATAACTTTAATTAATAAATAAGGTAGATATTTCGTACTAAAAATAATAGTACATCTTCAGTGTTACAAACAGATAGGAATAGAATACAAGTAATGAATATTCAGTGGATCACCTATTAAAATACAATGTTGTTGCGAGCTAGGAAATGAAAGAAATTAATAAACAATTAATATTTAAGATAATTAGTTTTTTAATGATTACATAAAATAAAAGTCTCCCAGATCTTTGAGAGAGAAAGACAGTCATTTCTATTTAAATTCGGTCGGTGTAAGATAGTTTCACAACTTTCTTTGAATAAGCGTTCATATTTGAATCTGCATCTATGGAGGAGAACAGCTTTATCCCACTGGACACTATGAATACAGTCAATACTGTGCTGCACCAGACCAGACTTCAGAGGTTTGTTATAATCAATATAATATTGGTGTTCTTTAATTCTTTTTTCCACAGAACGGCCAGTTTGTCCAAAATAAGAAACATCACATTCACAAGGAATTTTGTAAACGCCAGCCAAAGACAGAGATGACAGTTTATCTTTTGTAGAAGGCAATAAGGAAGAAATTTTGTTGATAGGAATATAAGTGGGAATCAATTGGTACTTTTTTAAAATTCTACCTATAGGTTCTGAGATTCCTGGAATATAGGGGATTGAAACTCTGCAAACTGTTGAAGAAACCTTAGGTATTGGAACATAAGATTCAATTATCTGTTGGATTTGATTAGGGTGGTAATTATTAGATACCATTAACTTTTTAATGATGGAAAGTTCTTGTTGTAAGATTTCTGGAGAAGAGCAAACTTTATGTGCCCTATTAATTACAGATCAGCTATTTGGCCATGTGGCCAAACAGCGAACACATCATCAAAGTAGCGAAGCCATATGGTAGGTTTTTGTGGGGCTGAGTTTAAGGCTTTGTCTTCAAAAGTCTCCATAAAGAAGTTGGCCAAGGGTGGGAAAGTGGTGAACCCATGGCTGTCCCCTCTATCTGTTTGTAGAATTTTTCCTGCCAAACGAAATAGCCTGAGTTCATTGTGAACTGAAATAGGGCTGAGATATCGGGAAGAAATTTAGCTTGGATTAGCTCTAAGGTTTCTTTGAGGGAGACATTTGTGAATAAGGAGGAGACGTCAAAGCTGACCATTATGTCATTATGCTGGAGTGTAAGGTTTTTCTATACCGGCTTTGAAGTGGGCTGAGTTTTTTTATGTGTGATGGTGTGTTGCCAGTATAGTGTGAGAGCACTTTGGCTAAATGCTTAGCTAGTTTGTAAGGGAGAATCAATGCTATCCACTATGGGACGTAATGGCACATTTTCTTCGTGTATTTTTGGGAGCCCATATATACCGGGGGGTCTAGAGTTATATGGTTTTAGTCTGTTGGTAATCTCCACAGGCCAAGAAGTGACCTTCTTAAGGAGCCTATGGAGTTTTCTAATTTGTGAGTTGGTGGGATTGTATTCAATGGGGAGGTAAGTAGCTCGATCTAATAGTAAAGCCTTAAGCTTACCTGTGTAGTCATTATGATTGAGTACCACAGTGGCGTTCCCCTTATTCGCTTTGGTGATAACTATTTCTTTGTTTTTCTTCAATTCTTGTAGTGACTTGTATTCACTAATGGATATGTTGGTTTTTGGTGGTTTTGCTTTTGTGAGAACACAGGCCACATCCAATCTAATATCGTTGGCAATGTGGTTTGGAAGGTGGCGAATCCCGCGTTCAATCTGGATCATTAATTCCTCGGCCGGTAATTTTCTAGGAGCAATGCCGAAGTTGTGACCACGTGACAGAGCGTTGAGTGCTTCAGGCTTCAAAATAACTGAAGAATGGTTAACTACAGTGTTGGTTTATAGTTTAGGTTTGGATGTCCAGTTCTTTTTTAATTTATCAAACTTGTTGATATGTCGACTCTGTATTCGTTCGAATTCTTTATTTGCCCCAGTACACGAGATGTCATGTAGAACTGACCAAAGCTCATGATTAAGCGTAGTCGAAAGCTCATTCTCTAGCACTAAAATAGCTCTGTTTATGTCGGCTAGGGAGCCGTGTGTAGCGGTAATTTGCTCTCGAAGTAAAGCCTGGCTCACCCGGTTGTAGATACAGAGAGCTTTCTGTGAACTGAAATGGTGCTTAAATTTTACACAATTTGGGATGACTTGATTAGCTTGGCAGCATTTTAGGAAGGTCAGACGATTCAGTTGTCTGGATAACTTCAGCTACAGTTTTCCATAATGGCAGGCCTTGCGTGCGAAGGAATCTCCGTGGATGATCGTAATTCTTGTAGAAAGGCTTATACACTGGTTAAACATGATAACTAATTAAGGAAAACGGTAGCTTCCTCGCTTTGTTTCTCATTTGCTGTTATGTAGTACTTGCCTGCACTTGTCTTTATTTTAAGTTCCCAAGAAGATGGCAACGTGATGTTGCCGAAATATTGGAAAGTATATATTAAAGTTGATTTAATTTATATTTCTAGTGTACGCTGTCAATTCCTTAATTATTAGTTATCATGTTTAACCAGCATTATCATGTTAGACAACCAACACCCTAGAATCAAGTTCACCCTGGAAAAAGAGAAAAACAATAACCTCCCCTTCCTAGACATACTAGTCTCCCGTCAACCTGATGGAACTTTGGTTTTCTCAGTTTATAGAAAATTCACCCATACAGGCAGATACATTCACCAACAATCCCATCACTCCCCCCTCACAACAATATGGAGTTATTAAGACACTATTCAACAGGGCAAAACTAATCTGTTCAAATGATCAAGCCCTTACCACTGAACTAAATCACATCTTTGACACTTTCTCAGCTAATGGCTACCCCCCCCCAAAAATTAAAAAAATACTTAAACCAGTTATCCACAATCCACCTTCCTCCCCCTTCACAAAAAAAAGATTACTCTAAATCCATCACCATTCCCTACATCCGAGGCACCTTGGAAAAAATCAACAAAATCCTAAAAAAACATGACTTGACCCCTTGTTACAGACAGTATAGAAAATTGGCATCCCTTATCTGCTTCACTAAAGACCAACCACTTCCCCTAGACCTACCTGGTGTATACCAGGTCCCTTTCAGCTGTAAATTGTCCTACTTTGGCCAAGGACAGCAAATATCAGAATCACAGAACACAAGGACTACATCTGATTTCACCAGTACAGCCACTCTGGGCTTGCAGACCACGTTCTGAATACTAGCCACAGAATAAGATGGAAGAAAGCCACAGTAATACACCGCAGCAAGTTCAAGTATGAAAGACTATTCATGGAATCAGCCTCGGCCCTTAGGAACATGCTAAACCTCAACAAATTTGGATGCATGAAACTGCCCCAAATTTGTCAGCCCAAAGGCCAAGAACTACCAATATAGCCCGCCAGGGGCACCATCAGGACTTTAGGAAAATGTTAGCTTCCTAGCTTCAGTCTCATTTGCTGTTATGTAGTACTTGCCTGCACTTGTCTTTATTTTAAGTTCCCAAGAAGATGGCAATGTGACGTTGCCGAAATATCGGAAAGTATATATTAAAGTTGATTTAATTTATATTTCTAGTGTACGCTGTCAATTCCTTAATTATTAGTTATCATGTTTAACCAGCATTATCATGTTAGACAACCAACACCCTAGAATCAAGTTCACCCTGGAAAAAGAGAAAAACAATAACCTCCCCTTCCTAGACACACTAGTCTCCCGTCAACCTGATGGAACCTTGGTTTTCTCAGTTTATAGAAAACTCACCCATACAGGCAGATACATTCACCAACAATCCCATCACTCCCCCCCTCACAACAATATGGAGTTATTAAGACACTATTCAACAGGGCAAAACTAATCTGTTCAAATGATCAAGCCCTTACCACTGAACTAAATCACATCTTTGACACTTTCTCAGCCAATGGCTACCCCCCCCCCCAAAAAAAAATTAAAAAAATACACTTATCCACAATCCTCCTCCCTCCCACAAAAAAAGATTACTCTAAATCCATCACCATTCCCTACGTCCGAGGCACCTTGGAAAAAATCAACAAAATCCTAAAAAAACATGACTTGACCCCTTGTTACAGACCGTATAGAAAATTGGCATCCCTTATCTGCTCCACTAAAGACCAACCACTTCCCCTAGACCTACCTGGTATATACCAGGTCCCTTTCAGCTGTAAATTGTCCTACTTTGGCCAAGGACAGCAAATATCAGAATCACAGAACAACAAGGACTACATCTGATTTCACCAGTACAGCCACTCTGGGCTTGCAGACCACGCTCTGGATACTCGCCACAGAATAAGGTGGAAGAAAGCCACAGTAATACACCGCAGCAAGTTCAAATATGAAAGACTATTCATGGAATCAGCCTCAGCCCTTAGGAACATGCCAAACCTCAACAAATTTGGATGCATAAGACTGCCCCAAATTTGGGAAACATTTATCAGAAGAACTTCAGCCCAAAGGCCAAGAACTACCAATATAGCCCGGCAGGGGGCACCATCATGACTTTAGGAAAACAGTAGCTTCCTCGCTTTGTTTCTTATTTGCTGTTATGTAGTACTTGCATGCACTTGTCTTTATTTTAAGTTCCCAAGAAGATGGCAATGTGACGTTGCCGAAATATCGGAAAGTATATATTAAAGTTGATTTAATTTATATTTCTAGTGTACGCTGTCAATTCCTTAATTATTTGTTATCAAAACAATGTGAGAATTACAGAGGTATTTATCTACTGAGTATTTCTGGTAAGATTTATGCAAGTTTACTTGAGAAACAGTTGAGAAGAATTGTAGAAGGGAATCCTGGTGAAGATCGAGCTGGATTCAGGCCAAATAGAGGCTGTTGGGATCAGATTTTCACTTTATGACAAATAGTTGAGAAATCATGCAAATATAACAAAGATCCTGTATTTAAGTTTTGTAGATCTGGAAAAGGCATATGACAAGATGCGAGGAGAGAAGCTATTCAAAACACTAAGTTGTATGGTGTCAATTGGGCATTATATCAATCAATACTTAGTCTTTATTTGAGTTGTAAGTCAGCAGTTAGAATTTGAAGGAAGTACAGGAAGGTGGTTTAATATTAAATCTGGTGTCAGACAAGAATGTATTTTATCTCCTCTGTCATTCATTATCTATATGGATTATATTATAAAGGAAAGTGGTATTAAAACTGATGTCAAAATTGGATATGTTAATTTTAGCTCTTTGTTTTATGCAGATTATGTTACACTTCTAAATAAATCTGCTACAAGTCTGCAAGATTCCCTGATTAAATTGAAGAAACTGTTGTAATAGATATGGCATGAAGGTCAGCAATAAAAAGACAATGAAAATAGGCAGAAGCACTGAAAATATCAACTGCATTGTGAATGGAGAACCTATAGAACAAGTAAAACATTTCAGATACTTAGGCACAATTTTTAATGAAGATGGTAAATTAAATATGGAAATAGATAACAGAATCAACAAAGCTGGTATGGTTGGAAGTCAACTGAATAAATTTATATGGAATAAGAGAGAAATTAGTCAAAACACTAAATTAGCTGTATACAAGACAGTGTTCAAACCAGTTTTAACTTATGGATCTGAGACTGAAGATAAGAGAGTCCTGAGAAAGGTTAGGGCCGTGAACAGATGGCATCAATGGCAATATAATATTAAAAATGAGAATATTAGGAAAGAACTTGACATTGTTAGCATCCAGGAGTAAGTTAGCAGAGATAATCTCAGGTGGTATGGTCATTTAAACAGAATGAAAGAGGAAAGATTAGCAAAACAAGTGTTCTCTGCCAGGTTGGCAGGAAGATATAGGTGGACTGATATAGTAAAAAGTGCCTTAAAAAGTACATTAGAAGATAGAAATATAAGATCTGATAATGCTGGAGTATTGACAGATAACAGATTGATTTGGAGGAATTGTAGATAGGAAGTTAGTAATAATGTAAGTTTTTCATAAGAAAAACTTACATTATCATATATCATAGTACTATCATATCCTGTACACCCCTTTAGGGTACATGTCAGGAATTTGATGATGGTGGTGTTAGTTCTTCTGTTTTATCAATAATAGCTATCTCACATGTATTTTGTTGGAGAATCGTCGATGCAGCCCACTTCTTATAATACATAGAAGGATTCATTTTTATTCAGGAACAGATGAATTTTTATTCACTACATCTGTTATTTTCAAAGACTAGAATAAAAATGGTCCTACAGCATGATCATTCCATCCTCCATTACATTAAATTTAAAAAGGAAAGTGTGTTTCAAAATCTGCAGCTGCACTCAGAAATCAATCGAATTTAAGTAAATACAGATGCAAGAAATTTCTCAAAATATGGGAAACATTAATCCTCAGAGATCCTAATTTACAACCTAGGCCCTCTACAAATGGCCATTGAGGATGCCCCCACCTAGATATGACTTTCAGGTAAGATCCACATATTTCATTTATTATTGTGTTGCCTTGGTGTGCATTTGTACTTCCTAAAGATCCATAACTTATTAGGTAAGCTATGTATTCCAGACAGATGAATGAGTTTTCTGGAAGCCAAAGAGAACAAGATCAAAAGATAAAGGGAAATGAGACAGAGATATTAAAGATTCTTCTCAGTTTTCATCCTATAAAAAACCATTGTAGTATACACCCAATTCCCCATTTACACAGTAGCTTGGTTCCAGAAAAAATCGCGTAAATGAAAATGTGTAAAAAATAATACAGTGCATATGAAAAAATAGAAGAATGGTTCCAAATGTGCAAACCCAGTACAAAATATAAGTTATTTTCAAACACACACACACACACACACACACACACACACACACACACACACACACACACACACACACGCACAATCCCTTAAAGAAAATAGTGTGTCACTAATAAAAAGAAATTCGAAAAGGCCCAAATACACCACGCATATCGTTATTAGTTAAATTTTATTCACCATCACTTTCTGAAAGTAGCTACATTCTTTTGTGTGAGAATGGAATTAAATCACTTCCATCACTTGACACACTGACTGTCCTGTTTATACTGCAATGGCAAAAAATTTTCTTCAGTAAAAGGAACTAAATTAGAATTAATTTCCAATAATTCTGAAGGTTGATTTTTTTTACCATAAACTCTGTAATTAATCGTTGAAATCCTGTTTTGACTAGATCTTTGTATAATTCTTCATATTGCACCATACATGACTTCATGTATGGTGTTTAAACTATTCAGCTCATTCAGTATTTGGATCATGTGCAAGAAAATGACTTTGCAATTTTACTAACCATTTGAAGCCCTTCTTTAATTAATCCTGCAGTGAGTAGAATCTCTTCATCATCACTTTTTTTTTCTTTTTCATTGAGATTCTCAAGGACAGCTTATATTATTTTGTCATCACTAACAGTCTTGTCAACCATCAATTCTTCAATATCTGCAGACAAAAAATCATCAAATTCTTCTCTGCCAACTGCATGTGCTAATCTGATGATATTGGGATATTCAGTTGTATGCAAAGGTAAGCGGTTTTCTTTTTCACACATTCTGGCCAAGTAGCTTTCCAGCATGCATTTAAAGTTGATGGTTTCAATTCTGATAACATCAACTTAGCAAGTTTATGCAATCCAAAGTAGAAAATTTCTTCCTCACATCAATAACTGTCAGTAAATTATCCTTATCTAGTTTATCCAAAATGTATTGGAATGTTCTTCTTATGTAGTAAGTTTTGAAGTCAGCAATCACACCCTGGTCTAGTGGTTGTATTAAGGATGTTGTATTAGGTCTGAGAAAACAAATTCCACATTAGGGTGTTTTAAAACAGGATGGGTAGGCACATTGTCTATAATCAATAAAACTTTAAAGTCCAGATTTTTTTTCCCATTGGAACCATTAATTAAAAATTTCTTTTGTAACCCAACCTTTTTTATTTGCCTTCCAGTGCACTGGTAACATGTTAAAATCCACACTTTTCATTGCCTGCAGTCTAAGGGATTGATTAATGAGTAATGGTTTTAATATACAATCTCCTGAAGCACTGCTGCAAAATAGAGTCATACGATCCTTAGCTGCTTTAAAGCCACCAACACTTTTTAGTGATTTCACTATATAAGTTCTATTTGGCATTTGTCTATGATCTGTAGCGTTGAGTAATCCCTGATATTTAAAACATCGAAAGGGTTCCCCAAAATTCAAGTTTAAGTACGTATATACCATACTAAAAATGGAAATACCCCCTTTTTAACAGAACTGAATTCAAACAGAAATTTTTAAAATAAGTGACATTTGAACCATGTTAAATCAAAATACACAGTGTAAAAATAGAATTGCTTTTGTTTTTTAAACCATTTTATTTCAAAATCATGTAAAAAAAAAGCCATGCAAAAAGAGAATTAGCTGTATTTCATATTCTGTTCAAATTCAACTATCTGAGGTGAACACAGCTTTAGGATCAGGCAGGATATCAGTATGGGTAATAATAGAATGTACAAGAGAATTAAGGTGTGTTCCTGACCTTCTGAGTTACAGTTAACATGATTCCTAATAAATGGAAAGAAGGCAAGGTAATTCCATTATGCAAAGTAGAGCTAGAAATAATATAGCTAATTACAGACCAATCTGCATTTCTGAATTTGTCATCAAGAAAAGTGAAAGCCCAATTTAAGTCTCACTTTGCACTTGGATACTTTATAGAGGACAGAATGGATTTGTTAAAGGTGGATCTTGTTTTAGCAATTTACTCAACAGAAAAGCTGTTGACTTCCATTACATGTGGCAATAGAAACATCTGAAAGGGAATATGCTATGCATTATGGGATGCTGTGACAATTTATTGTGAAGTATTTCATGTGCAAACTTTTGTTTGCTCCTGCTAACATAAAGGATTAAAACAAGAATATAATAGCTTGTCAAGTATAATTTTTTTCAAGATAATTTGAAGATTTGGGTTCAAGGTTACATTGTGATGGTGAATTTAGGGCTTGTGTAAAAGTGGTGATTTTTATCTGTTTTTATTGTGTTTTTTTTCCTTAGAAAAGAATTTTTTTTAGTATATTAGTTGTCCAACTGTGTCATGCAGACTGCAGACAAGAGTATACAAAAGAGACCTCAAAAAATAGGTCTCCTATTCTGTTCCCTCTAGCCAAGTGCTGAAATATTTCCTTTACATCAATGAAAATGAATTAACCTCAATAATAGCGAAATTAAAGCAGATTATCAGAGAGACGATGCGGAAATTACAGTACGTTGAGTCCTTTCTTTTAGTGTTGCATGGTGATCAGCATTCATTTTAGAAATTATGGACTTTACAACCGTGCTATACATAACTATTTTAATTTCCCAACATTTCAGCCTAGGGGTGCTTAAGGGTCAAAGCTGTATAACTGAGAGGAGACCTCCACATAGCCTTTAAAGGAATGCGGAGAACCGACCAGGGCTTCTGACCTAATGTCCAATCCTCACCTTCTCGTGGTGCACCCTGTTGGGTATCTACTTTGATACTGAACGAACGAGGATGGGCTGGCAATTTGGGATTTAGCCGACCAAATTGTATTCTTATTGGTTAAACCAAAATAAAAAATGATGGTACAACATGACAAAATTTCATGCCGGCTGGGGCGTCGCCCGGTTAAACAAGGCCCCCGTTGTTTTCGCCAGGGAACCAGGGTGAACAGCGAAAAGTCAGCTACTGAAACAAATCTGAAAACAAACCCCAACTCAACATCACCAGAGTTAAAGATCGGTACTATCAACATAAGAAGCCTGAATGGCAAAGAAATGGAGCTAGCTGAGGAATTAGATAAGTACCAGATCGACATAATAGGGGTGACTGAAACAAAAAAGACCAAAACTGGTGAGATCTTTCTGAGCAATAAATACAAAATGCTTTTATTCAGGCAATGACAATCAAGGAAAAGAAGGAGTAGCCATAATATTCAACACAAAATACGAGGCTAATCTTCTTGAATGGCAGGCAGTCTCAAGTAGAGTAATGTGGGCAAATATGAGAATGGGGAACTGGACAGTGAGACTTATTTGTGCCTATGGTCCCACAGAAGGTTCTACTAAGGTAGAAGTGGAGGAATTTTTTGAGGCTTTAGAAAAAGCAACTGACACAATGAAAAAGGAAAAGTTGGTCCTTGTTGGGGATCTAAATAGTAGAGTAGGAAATGATTGTGAGACATACAAAAATATTTTGGGAAAATTTGGAGAAAAGAGCAAAGCTAATAATAATGGCAAATATCTGTTGGATTTCTGCTCAGGACATGGACTGGTTATTACTAACACCATGTTCCAACATAAAAATGTGCACAAATTCACATGGAGAGAAGAGGCTAGGAATAAAAAAAGTCTCATTGACTATGTTATTGTTGATAGTGATGTTTTCTCCCTGGTGCAGGACACCAGAGTGTACAGAGGATTTGAAATTGGAAGTGATCACTATTTAGTCTTGAGCAGGATAAAATTGAATTTCATATTGAAAAGAATAACATGTAAGAAAGTTTTAAAGCGAATAAAAGTTGAGCAGCTCTCAGATGCAAACTGTAGACTAAAATACAGAAATATTATTGAAAAGAAAATGAAAGAGTTTGAGAACAGGAATCAAACCTTGGAGATTCAGTGGCAAACTCTGAAGGAAACATTGATTGATTCTGCCAGAGAGGCATGTGGTGAGGTTGTGTGCAAAGATAAAAAAATCAGAACTCCCTGGTGGACACAGGAAGTTAAAGAGGCAGTGAAGGAAAAGAAGAAAGCATATCAAAAGTTCCTGGCAAATAAGTCAGCTTTTACTCTTACAGAATACAGAAACAAATGTAAGAAAGCCAAACAGTGTGTAAAACTAGCTAAACAAAAGTCATGGGAGGACTTTGGCAAGAATATAGAAAATAAATATCAAGAAGGTGGCAAAATATTCTGGAGGTTGTTGAAGAAGCTTAGGAATGGAGGAAAGAGTGCTGTAAAAGGAATTAGAGATGATAAAGGTGAAATGAAAACAGGAGAAAAAGATATCCTTGAAGTATGGAGTAATTACTTTGAAAAACTGCTAAATGAAACAAGCAGTGATGACAGCACAGTGATAAAAAACACTGACCAGGCATGCAGTCAGGAATACATATCCATTCTTGAAGTAGAAAAAGCCATCAAAGGCTTGAAATGTGGAAAGGCAGCAGGAGTAGATGATATTCGACCAGAAATGCTGAAGTATGGTGGTATAAGAGTCTTACAGTGGCTGCACTGCATAGTTCAGAAAGCCTGGACAGAGGGACGAATTCCCGATGATTGGAGTAGAGCTCTCATAATACCCATATATAAAAAGGGAAATAAAACTGAATGTGAGAATTACAGAGGTATTTCCCTACTGAGTGTTCCTGGCAAGATCTATGCAAGTATACTTGAGAAACGGTTGAGAAGAATTGTGGAAGAAAAGCTTGGTGAAGAACAAGCTGGATTCAGGCCAAATAGAGGCTGTCAGGATCAGATCTTCACTTTACGACAAATAGTCGAGAAAGCATGGGAATATAACAAAGATCTGTATTTAAGTTTTGTCGATTTGGAAAAGGCATATGACAAGGTGCCAAGAGAGAAGCTATTCAATATGCTGCAGTTATATGGTGTCAATGGGGCATTATATCAAGCAATATTTAGTCTTTATTTGAGCTGTGAGTCAGCAGTTAGAATTGAAGGAAGTACAGGAAGATGGTTTAATGTTAAATCTGGTGTGAGACAAGGATGTACATTATCCCCTCTGTTATTCATTATCTATATGGATACATTATGAAGGAATGTGGTATTAAACCTGATATCAAAATTGGAGATGTTAATGTCAGCTCTTTGCTTTATGCGGATGATGTTATACTTCTAAATAAATCCGCTACAAGTCTGCAAGATTCTCTGACTAAATTGAATAGCTGTTGTAATAGATATGGTATGAAGGTCAGCAATAAAAAGACAAAGACAATGAAAATAGGCAGAATCATTGAAAATGTCAACTGTGTTGTGAATGGAGAACCTGTGGAACAAGTAAAACATTTCAGCTACTTAGGCACAATTTTTACTGAAGATGGTAAACTAAATATAGAAATAGATAACAGAATCAGCAAAGCTGGTATCGTGGGAAGTCAATTGAATAAATTCTTATGGAATAAGAAAGAAATTAGTCGGAACACTAAATCAGCTGTATACAAGACTGTGTTCAAACCAATTTTAACTTATGGATCTGAGAGCTGGGTCAGAAGTAAAACACTTGACCAAAGACTAGAGACCGTAGATATGAGAGTCCTGAGAAAGATTAGAGGCGTGAACAGATGGCATCAATGGCAATATCATATTAAAAATGAGGATATTAGGAAAGAACTTGACATTGTCAGCATCCAGGAATGCGTTAGCAGAGCTAATCTCAGATGGTATGGTCACTTAAATAGAATGGGAGAGGAAAGATTAGCAAAACAAGTGTTCTCTGCCAGGTTGGCAGGAAAACGACCCAGAGGAAGACCAAGATATAGGTGGATTGATACGGTACAAAGTGCCTTAGACGATAGAAATATAAGATCTGATAATGTTGTATTCTTGACAAGTAACAGACAGATTTTGGAGGAAAATTGTAGATAGGAAGTTAGTAATGATGTGATTTTTTCATGTAGTACTGTCATATCCTGTACACCCCTTGAGGGTACATGGCAGGAATTTGATGATGATGATGATGATGACATTTCAGCCTTCATATTAAGGTCATCATCTGGAGTATATACAAATATACAAGGACAAGCTGAGTTACATTTCACACAGTAAGCTAAAGAAACAATGATTTCATCACCAGTTATTCTGAAAGGGAATGTGCTATGCATTATGGGATGCTGTGACAATTTATTGTGAAGTATTTCATGTGCAAACTTTTGTTTGCCCAATCAATGATACAATCCTTCTTTTACAGAACAAATTCCCTTCAGATATCATGGTGCTCTTTGCGCATATATTACGTTCTGGTTATTTTGTATGGCAAAATGCTTTCTACCTACAAAAAGAAGGCACAGCCATGGGCTCGCCATTATCACTCCCTATTGCTAACTTTTATATGGAACATTTTGAGCAACATGCTCTAGATTCCTCTCCTTTAAAACCCAAAGTCTGGCTTAGATACATTGACGATGTTTTCACGATCTGGCCCCATGGCCGCCAGACACTTTCCATAGCCACCTAAACAAACAACACAAACGTATGCAGTTCACAATTGAGATTGAAAAACAGAACACACTTCCATTTCTAGATACACTTGTCACACATCTTCCTTCTAACAGTCTTTCCTTCACTGTTTACTGGAAACCGACACATACTGGCCAATATATATACATATAAACCCCTACCACCACCCAACACAAAAACTAGGTGTCATTAATACTCTAAAAAACAGGGCTTTGAAGATCTGCTCCAATGAACAAGTGCTGAAAGATGAATTTAAAGTTATCAGAAATACTTTTCTAAAGAATGGTTACAGCCAAAACACCATTAACAAAATTCTCTACAACATCTCAATAAAAAACAAAGATAAAACAGACTACAATAAAACTATAACCAGTCCTTACATTAAAGGGACATCAGATAAAATAAACAGAATACTATAGAAATACAACCTCAAAGCCACCGTTAAACCTTCAAAATTAAAAAGCTTACTCAACTCATCCAAAGACCCACTCCCTCCGCTGGCCCACCCTGGAGTATACCGTATTTATTGCACCTGTAATCTACCATATATATAGGGGAAACAGGACTCACAATTCCTATCAGACAAAAGGAACATAAATGACATATTAAATATAATAACTATGGTGAAGCTGGCCTTTCTGATCATGCCCTGAACACTTTATATAGAATTGACTAGAAAAGCACCAGTTGTTTACATCAGATCAAAACATCAGATGCAAATTTAAGGAAGCCTGTGAGATTCTTATCAACCACCCCAATCTGAACAATAATGATGGTCTAAAAATCCCAAGCATATGGAAGGCACATATTCTACCCACGGAACCTTTCTACCTAAGAGCTAATTATAAGCAGGACTGTAGATAATCCAGAATCCTAAATCTAATATAATCTAATATTGTAATGTTAAAAATAGGACATCATTGTTACCGTAAGAAAACTATCTATAAGAAAGAATGTTGCTCTCATGTTATCTTAAATAAAATTTAGCTTTGATGTAGTTTCTAAATAATTAATTAATTTGTAATTTTATCTGTATTTTTTTTTCCCACTAGAGGTCATGCCAGTAGAATAACCGGTGATCAAATCATTGTTTCTTTAGCTTACTGTGTGAAATGTAACTCAGCTTATCCTTGTATATTTGTATATACTCCAGATCAGGGTCAGTTTTAGACTGTTAGACACCTGCATGCTAGAGATAATTGGCCGCCCTTGAGGATAAGGCTACACTAGTGTTTTTTTTTCACGACATTCTGTCATGAATTCAGCACAATTACCAGAAGGCCTACTTTGTAAATTATCTCCACAGCTTGATTTCGGCGTTGACTCTTCCTCCTGGCACAGTTCTGAACGAAATTCAAACTTTTCATTTGATTTTTCACATTCCACTTTGATTTCACCCTTACTGTCTGGAAAAGGTTCTGAAGTGATTGATGTTGTTGAGTTATCTTTGTCTAACTTTACATATTTCAGTATAGATCCTCGTAATTTTTCCTTTTCCTTATCACTTTCATTCTTTCTTTTGCGATAAAAAGCACCAGACAGACGTTTAGTTTTCCTATCCGCCATATCTAAACATATAATAAAAAACATTAATAATAATGGTAATAATAAGCACAAATTATTTTTTCTCTTTTTGAATGAATAAATAAATGTTGTAATAACCCAAACTGACTTAAGCCTTTCTGTACAGATTCTGAAAAAACTCCAATCTTTCCGTCCGTCTGTCAGGTCTATCTGAAAGACGGTGGTATATTTTATAACAGGTACTAGAAAAAAAACAAAAAATTGTAATTCCATTTTTTTCCCAATTATGTATTTTTAGTAGCAAAAACTAGGCCAAACAGAGAATGCATCATCAATATATCTTAACCAGAGAAAAGGTTTGGTAACAGCAGTATCAAAAGTATATAGAAATTGGCTAGAGGAGGACATCATATATCAACAGATGCAGGGTACAGGCCATGGCAGTACCCTCTATCTGTTGATATATGATCTTTCCAAGTGAAGTAGTCAGTATGGATGGCAAATTTAAAGAGACCAATGATGTCAGGGGAAAATCATTTTTCAGTAAAATTAAAGAGTCAGAAAGGAGATATTGGTAAATAAAGAGATGACATCGAATCTCACCATGCTATCATTATTTAAAACTAAATTTTGGTTTCAAGATTTGAAATGAGTGAAATTTTTTTATTAAAACAAGCACTCATGCTAATTCTTAATGCATGTCTTCCATATCATGACTTACACTCTCTGATCTACATTCTGGAAATCATTGATTAGTAGTTTAACATAAATGATTTAAACTTTTCGGCTAATTATCACCAAGCATGAAAAACATATAATGCATGCCACACTTCTGTTTCCTCATGCTTTGATTATCAAAAACATAACAGTTTCTCTAAGTTTATGATAATGAAAATACATATGTATTTTCTTTTCTCTCCCTTGGTGGTAAAACTAGTCACCATTTCCTCGCAAGTTTTTATCTTCTGTTAACAACCAATTAAAACCCAATTTCTCGTGACAAGTCCCATCCCATCTGCCCTTTAATGTTAGGCTTAGTGGCCTGTCACAGCCAAGTTACTTGGCTTTAGAAATCTACTTACTGTATATGACAGTGAGGTTAATCTTATCTGGATTGTCTACTATGTCAATGAATTGCATGTGTTGTTCTAGCCAGTTTGCCTGTTTGTGGGATGAAAAAAAACTCAAGTTTCTGGAAGGAAAATTATGTATGAGACTGGCTAACTCACCTTCAGATGAAAAGCTCTCATAAAGGTTCTCTATGTCCTAGACAGGATTTAAACCCAGGTCTTTCCAATTGAAAGGTACTGTCAATGCTGAATGAGCAGCAGAGGTCATTCTTATAATAAGTGACAGACTTATTTGGAGAAAAACTGTTGATGAAAGATTAGCAATAATGTAATGTCAATCATGAAGTGCTTTGTCATAATATACCATACACCATCCATCCATCAGAAATTTGATGGATAATGATGACTTTACAGGTCTTCAAAAACAGTATCAAACTCATACTAGCCAGCTGTCCATCACTGGATTTCTTCTCTTTATGAGAAGAAATTAATAATAAGCTGACAAATGCATACTTATTAATAAGCTGACAAATGCATACCATGTATTCATCACTTCTCACCTCCACTATTAACAAGGCCACCAATCAAAAGGCTGATGCTAGCTATCACTTCTCCACTCCACTATGAAATCAAGGCTACATATTACAAACCTGACTTACTGTTTCAGTAGTTGTTCATCTGTTTTAAATGATTATATCTTGTGAATTCGAATGCAATTCCAACTACTGTCACCATTGCTCACAGAAGGATCTGCTAAAATTGCAGTACTAAAACTTTATAATTATTACAATCACTGGAAATGAATATGTTTCTCTAATCACACTCAGTATAATGTTTATATCTGATGAAAACAGTATATAATTAAACCAAATCTCTATTTAAATGCAAAAATAAAATAGAACAGCTACAGGCAGAAAATACTTCCCTCTCAATTTCATGATAGAGAAAATTTTGGACAGTTCATATAGCTTTAATGGCATGAAATGATACAAACAACACAAATGGAATTAAAATAAAGAGTCCCAGATTCCGATTTCAATTTACATGAATTGCATAAAACAGTTGCAAGAAATGTACAAACAATAAATCCCATCTTCCTTGTTATTTTTACTAAATGGATTGTCATAGCAAAGCACTTTGGCTTCTTATAAACCTTATCAGTAATGATAAGGGTTAACCCTATTTTCACAGTCTGTTGTGCCCAAAACACTTGTTCTCTGGCATTTGTCTTAAAGAGGGAGAGCTTCACTTTATAAAGGAGGGGAAAAAAAAAATTACCAGCATATGAGACTGGCTACACCATCATCAAAATTTCCCTTATAAATACATATAAAAAGGCTTAGGTATCATTGATGATTCATAATAATTTTAACAGTATAAACAACATCAAGAAAGGCAAAAAATATATTTATTAAACTCACCAATATTTCTCTCGTTTTCTAACCAGCATCATGAGAGCACAATTATAACTGTGACAGGCACATAGCACTAAACTACATAATTGAGGAAAACAATTTTAACTGTAACTGACAACAGAACTAATGTCCTTACATGGTATCCCTCTATGGGTCAGATAACTACAAAGTTAATTCAGGATTAACTCTGAATATTCCTTCATATAGGATCAAATGGAAGAAAACATCTTTATTATGTAGAAATCATTATAGGTTCTGAGAGACTATTTTTATCAGCATCAACTATGAAGCACTCTCCTAACTTCGACAAGTAAGATTGTATTAATTTACCAAAGATCTGGGAGGCTATCATTTTAAGACCTGGCCTGACTTTTCTATATTAACTTTGTGGTTATTTGACCCACAGAGGGCATCATGTAAGGATATAAGTTCTGTTGTCAGTTACAATTTAAACTGTTTCCCTCAATTACAAAGTTTAGTGCCATGTGCCTATCACAGTCATAATTGGGCTCTGATGATGCTGGTTAGAAAAACCAGCAAAATATTAGTGAGTTTAATAAATATATTTTTTGCCTCTTTTGGTTGGTGTTTATATCATAAAACATGATTATGAATTTCCTCACAAATGTTCCTAATACTCAGACAAGATTTGAACCTAGATCTTCTAACAAAAGACATCAATACTACCAACTGCATAACAGCAGTATTTTGTAATATACAATGCATGTATATATTTATAAGAAATATTAACAAGTAACAAACTAATTTTAAACTTTATAGCATTGTTCTAAATCTCTAACACAAATACTTATGCACACAGTACAAATAATATATATATATATATATATATATTACTTAAGGATATATCATTCTTGAGTCTTGCTGTTTCCTCAGGAGTATGAATATTGGCTAAGTAGACTTTCATGCTTCTTAACTTTTCTTTTACCAATAACAGCTCGTCATCCTGATTGGACTTGGCAAGCTGAAAAGAATGTGTGGATAAGCTTAGCTGTTGTCAGTTACTCATCTGAAGCAGTTAATTCACAACACTAAGAGAATACAAATAAGATATTTATTTGGCTGCTAATATTTTGATGTTTTTTGTACCCAGCATCTTCAGAGTACAAATAGTCTGTCAGAGTAGACAAGTACTAAATTAGTTATCAGTGGAACAAATAAAAATTATAAGTGGTCATAAAAAGAATGTCTCTCAGATCCATGTCAGTTGGTCATAAAAGGAATGTCTCTTAGATCCATGGAAAAACAATATAGCCATCTGCTGAGGCTGTTGCTGCCAGATTACCACTAAAGGGTGGAAAGGTATGGATATGAATATGGTTGGCAAAGATATGGATGACACTTATCAGCAATTTAGTTCAATGAACACAGAGTAATTTATTACTCTTTAATTAGTAGTTAGTTAGTTAGCAGTGCTTGGGATAAAATCAGCGGGTATCTGAGGAAAGCAATATCAGATTGTGTCCCTATGGTCAGGAGGTCAAACAAGGCAGGCATTAGATGGATGAGCAGTAGTATCAAGCTTGAACTGCAAAAAAAGAAAATGTTATGGAGAATTTACAAGGAGAAGGGCGATCAGGACACCCATGAGCAGTACAAGGCTCAAGCTAGGAAGGTTACCAGCATAGTAAGAAAAGCTAAATCAGATTATGAGAAGACCTTAGCCAAAGAGATCAAGGGTAATCCCAAAGAGTTCTTCTGCTATGTGGCAAGTAAGAGGAAGAATGACTTCGGAAGGATAACCTTAGTGGGTGCTGATGGTATTGAGGTGACAAAATCAGATGTAATAGTCGAGTTACTGAGTGATCACTTCTCAAAAGTCTATCACCCAAGTGAGGATATCTCTATACCTATAGCAATACCTAATGTGAGAATTGAAGCTAAAGAATCAGAGGTATTAAATATATTGCGAAACTTAAATGCAAACACTGCGGTAGGCTTAGATGGAATATCAGCTCGGGTGTTGCGTGAATGTGCAAATGAATTGTCAACCCCTCTTACCTGGATATTTAATTTAAGTTTGAACTCTGGTATGGTCCCTAGGGAGTGGAAGTTAGGCAAAGTGGTTCCTTTGCATAAGGGTGGCTCTAAAACTGCGGTATTGAATTACAGACCAATCACCATCTCAGGAGTAGTGGTAAAAGTATTGGAAAAGTTGGTTAAAGACAAAATTCAAGAATGGGTGGATCAGGATATGATACTCTATAGAGGCCAACATGGTTTTGTTAAAGGTAGATCCTGCCTTAGCAATCTATTAACTATTCATAATAGAATAACATCCAAGTTGGACAAAGGAACTGGCTACACAGTGGTACTTCTGGATTTTGCTAAGGCTTTTGACAGGATACCCCATAGAACACTGTTACGCAAATTGGAGCAGATGGGAATGGATATTAAATTGGTGATATGGATAGGAGAATGGCTCAGGGAGAGATACCATAAGGTGGTGTATGGAGGAGCCGAGTCCAGAATGAGGCAGGTGACCAGTGGTGTACCTCAGGGCTCTGTGCTTGGGCCAATGTTGTTTAATTTGTATATAAATGATATAGGAAACGGCTTAAAGGGAGATATTCAGTTGTTTGCTGATGATGCAAAGTTGTGTAGTGCAATAAAAAATCAAGCTGATGTTGAAAGTTTGCAGGAGGATTTAAATAAGCTGGTAAAATGGGCAAAAGAAAATGGATGTCAGTTCAATGTGGAAAAGTGTACAGTCATGCATTTTGGGATTAAAAGATTACCAGCTGTGTACTACATCGATGGAAAGGTACTCCAAGAGATTGATGAGGCTAGGGACTTAGGGGTATTGGTAGATAGGGAGATGAAGTTCAGAGGACACATTGCTAAGGTGTCCAAGATTGCACATAGGATTACTTGGTTGTTGAGGAACACACTGACATCCAGAGATAAAGAGGTTATTATTCCCCTTTATAAAGCATTGATACTTCCACATTTGGATTACTGTGCTCAGGTCTGGTCACCTGGATTCCTTGGAGATCAGAAGGCTGTGGAGAGGGTTCAGAGAAGAGTGACCAAGTTGGTGAGTGATATAAAAAATACTCCCTACATTGATAGATTGAGAGCTTGTGGATTGCAGAGATTGGTTGATAGGCGAAGAAGAGGTGATATGATAGAAACATTCAAATTACTAAAAGGTTTTTATAGGATTGATGCAGGGGAAATGTTTCAGCTGTGTGATAGTGATGGAAGAACAAGAGGTCATCTCTGGAAATTAAAGAAGAGTGTGGTTAACAAAGGTGTCAGAACAAGGTTTTTTGCCTGGAGGGTGGTGAATGAGTGGAATTCATTGCCTGACTTAGTTGTGAGCTCTTCGTCTGTAAATGAATTCAAGAAGAGATATGACAGATATTGTTTTGCTAGTTTGGGTCTCCCGCGATGAGTCTACTGACTCCATGGAGATACCCGTAATAATAATAATAATAATAATAATAATAATAATAATAATAATAGTAATTAAAGGTAGAGAACCAGCCAGTCCTAAATCCTTTTGAATAAAGAAATAAAGAAGGGTGACATTCTCCCTATTGGCTAAACCTGTTGCATGGATGATCAAAAAAATTGGTACATTTATAATGGTATCGTATTTCATTTGTTTCTTACATCTTATCAAATGATGTATCTATGGTATCAATACATGATTGAGACAGTGCTAGGGCCTCAAACATTTGAGGATGAAGGATTCATGCTCAAGGGTTTTCTGTTCAGTGCCAGAGCTCCCAACCCAACACGCAGCCACACATGGATGCCACTGACCGGCAAGCAATAACTGTGCTTGGGAGAGGAATACCATGGCAACTTGGGATGCTGTGTAAGCACCCCAACAAGCATTGGATCCTGACCACAGACCATATGATGAGAGACACTGCAACACCATTGACCCTTGCAGCCAAGCCCACTAGATGACTGATCCTGGAAGAGCAATCCAGGACTCCCTGTCTTTTGAAGCAGAGGCCAAAGCAGTGCAAGACTATCAGGATCCCCCCCCCCCCTTGTCCAGATATCCACAGATTACACCACACAGCAAAGAGGTCTGGAAGAAAGGAAATAAAAAAAGTCTCAGGAAAAGTAGAGCGAAGATTATGGCAAGAAAAGCAAAGAAAAAGAGCAAGAATGAAAAGAGCCAATACCAACACTTGGAGGTCCCCTCCACCAAGAACAGGTGCCCCACAGGGAGGAGGTTTATCTTGGTTTAAAGTAAAACAACTGCTTTAACACAGAAGTTTGTCTCTAAAATTCTATACAATGAATGCCGAACACCATGTAACCATGAAAAAAAGTCTGATTTAAATTCAACATTTTTTTTTTAAATGTTGTAATATGAAGTGTTGGCTGGGTAAGATGGCAGTTCTTCTCTTCGACCACTTGCAATACTTCTGAGTATTGGACTGTCTTGGCTGGCATACTTGTTAGAAAATCAAAATATGGATAGTGGACAAGAATTTTGAATAGCATGAGGATGATCACTCAAAATTTATTCACTCAAGAATTATATCTGTAAATCAAAGTGTATCAAGTAGATGGAAACAGTAATCAATAGAAAAAAGAGAATTAATTAAGTCTGTTTTTACTTTTAGTTTTAAACTTCATTTAATTTATAACCACCCACTGAATGGTGAGACTCCACCATCATATGGCTCAGATCTGTAAAAAGGAATAACATTCCATTTTCATGCTTGACTGTGTGAATGTGCTTGTGAATTGATGTCTATTAGTTTCAGGCCAAAATATTTGCAATAATAAAAATTATTTTTGTGAATATGTTTTTCTAATAATCATTACTATATCATAAGTGCCATTAAAACATACTGTAAGAGTTTATGCAAATGAAAATTATAAGCAAGAGGATGATTTTTAGTATAAATCTGGCTACAATTTTTCATCAAAGATATGATCAATAAAATTAACTTTAAATCAAATTGGCAAACAAAAAACATGATTAAGTAGGAGGGAGGGGGGATAAACTTATCAGCAAAAAATGAGTGTTTTGTATAATCTGGTGTAAACATTTTCTGTTCCAATAACACAGTTAAATTTCTATTTAACTATAAACGAATTGCCAGTAATTAAAAACCAAAATCCATCATCAAATTCCATTATCAAGAACCATATAGCTTTCTTTGATAATTACTATTACACACCAACCAATAAATCACTTATGCTTTTTTTTTTATGTTGGGCTCATACACAAGAGGTTGGCTGATCAACTCATAGTACATCAGTACTGTATATGGATAGTATATGATAAATACAACTCTCTGACATAAGACTTCTTTAGCTCTGAATGAGTCTTTGTTCTCTTAAGAGAGCCAACCAGTTCAAAACAGCTGTCAGGCAAATAAAATTTTTATTAAAATGCACTAATAAAATGTGAATATACAGAGGGCTTGGGTAGCACTCATATCTTATAAGCAGTGCAAGCTAACGCAACTCTGAAGTTGAAGTTTGTATTCTCATATGCTTTCTGGTCAAAATTTTGAAACTTTCAAAGTTTCTACATATATTCAACTTTGAAATAAGATTGGATCTTAAATATCTCATATTTCTATATAATTTATGTGGCCGAAATGAAGCTGTACTTCTTTGATAATTACTATCAAATAAATAAATAAAATAAATAGTGTTAATGGGATAAGAAGCAAGGCCTGAACCTTCAGAATCCAAAAATCTTATAATCTTTAAATAAAATAAAATGGATATAGTAAGACCTTGATACAGAAAATATTTGATAATTAGCATCCCTTTTCCAGATTGCAATCTGATGTTAAAAGGATCAGCATACCCTGCCTTCAAGGAACATCTGAACAAATAGCAAGGACCCGTCATCTTTCAAACCACCTATCAAGGACATATACTGTACATGATCACCTTTATCCATGTAGTGTTTATCAAATATCCTGTTCTTGTCATCTTTGCTACTTTGGACTCTAGTAGTAAGACTTATACGTTGGTTAGACATAACTGGTAATTAGTTTATGGAATTAACAACGCATATAAAGTATATTAATTAAAGGTAACTTTAATGAATAACTTCTATATTTCGGCGTCACATTGCCATCTTCAGGAACATAAAGATATGGTATGTGCACTCAGGAACTAACACAAAGCAAATGAGGAAGAAAGCAAGAAACTAATATTGTTCCTAAAGTCCTAATGGTGCCCTCTTGCGGGCTAATTTGGTAGTCTTGGCAGTTGGGCTGAAGTTCTCATAATGAAAGTCTCCCAAATTTGGGGCAGTTTCATGCACCCAAATTTGTTGAGGTTAGGAACGTTTTTTAGAGCTGCTGAAGATTCTTTGAATAATCTTTCGTATTTAAACTTGCTGCGATGGATTATTTTTGTTTTCTTCCAACGAATTTTATGGTGGGTATCTAAGGCATGGTCTGCCAGCCCAGAGCAGCTGTACTGGTGAAACCGGATGTAGTCTTGGTGTTCTGAAATCCTGATATTTGTTGTTCTGCCTGTTCGGCCAAAGTAGGACAATTTGCAGCTGCAAGGGACCTGGTATACACCAGGTAGGTCTAGGGGAAGTGGTTGGTCTTTGGTAGAGTGGATAAGGGATGCCAACTTTTTGTATGGTCTGTAACAGGAAGTAAGGTCATATTTTTTGAGGATATTGGTTATTTTTTCAGAGGTGCCTTGGATGTAGGGGATGGTGATAGACTTGGTGTAATCTTTATTGTGGAGGGGGGGGAGGGGGGTTGTGGTTTACAGGTTTTAGTATTTTTTGGATTTTTTTGGGGTTATAGCCATTGGCTAAGAAAGTGTTGAGGATGTGGTTTAGTTCAATAGTCAGGGCCTTGTCATCTGAGCAGATTAATTTTGCCCTGTTATATAGTGTTTTTATCACCCCATATTGTTGTGAGGGGGGGGGGGGATTGCTGGTGAATGTATCTGCCAGTGTGGGTGGGTTTTCTGTAAACAGAGAAAACCAAAGATCCATCAAGCTGGCGGGTGATTAAAGTGTCTAGGAAGGGGAGGGTGTTGTTTTCCTCTTTTTCTAAGGTGAACTGGACTCTGGGATGTTGGTTGTTTAAGTGTGTTAGGAAGGAGTGGAGTGTGTCTGAGCCATGTGGCCAAATAGCAAACACATCATCCACATAACGAAGCCAAATCGTGGGTTTTTGTGGGGCAGAGTTTAAGGCTTTCTCTTCAAATGTCTCCATAAAGAAATTGGCCAAGGGTGGGGAAAGTGGTGAACCCATGGCTGTCCCCTCTATCTGTTTGTAGAACTTTCCTTGCCAAACGAAATAGCCTGAGTTCATTGTGAACTGAAATAGGGCTGAGATATCGGGAGGAAACTTGGCTTGGATGAGCTCAAGGGTTTCTTTGAGTGGGACATTAGTGAATAGGGAGGAGACGTTAAAACTGACCATTATGTCAGTGTGTTGGAGTGTGAGGTTTTCTATACTGGCTTTAAAGTGGGCCAAGTTTTTTATGTGTGATGGTGTGTTGCCAGTGTAGTGTGTGAGCGTTTTGGCTAAATGTTTGGCTAATTTATATGTGGGGGAATCAATTTAATTTAAAAACCTTTAATTAATATACTTTATATGCGTTGTTAATTCCGTAAACTAATTACCAGCTACTTTGGACAGACTAACCTCTGCTTCTATTAGAATCAAAGAACATCAAGATTACACACAGTCTTACCATAAATACTATTACAACTTCTAAACAGCACCATGCTGCCCACAGAATTTCACAAGCCTGGTACCATTAGTGGTGCTCTGCACAGCCAACATTCACATGTTTATCAGTAAAGAGAGTGTTGTCTAGCTGTAACTCTCTCTTTAACATGCAGGTTAAAGAGAGTTATAGCTGTCTCTGTAACATGCAGAGGGGAGATTATGAGAACCATAATCGGTGGCTGCATTCCAATTCAAAGTTGGAATACAGCCACCTGTTATTTTCAACATGCTAAAAACACTCAGGATTAGTAGGATGTTTCTGTATTGGACTAACTGTTATAATGATACAGAAGACATATCTGACTGCCACAGAACAGGTCAACCACCCTGCATTAGGACGCAACAGCTTGTGAGGGGGCCGTGATGGCATGCCTCTGCTGTAATCCTGTGATAACAGAAAGTGATGTTGCAAGAGATGAACATTTCACATAGAACAATGTACTAATTGATGACCTGGAGCCTATCGTCATTCTACTGGACACTTCCTAGCACCACAACACCCCTCTGCGGCAGAGGGGTGATAAAATCAAAGACAATTCTCTAGCAGTATGTCGACAGACAAAAATATCCTCTTCACAGATGAGAAGATTTTCACCACTGACTTCATCACTGAAGAGTCATTTAACCACCAGAACTATTGGGTATAAGCCCCGGTGTCTTGACACACTTTGGCAGAGGTTTTGACCCCATTCTCAGAAATGCAACTTGGATAATACCCTGATATGTCACCTCCCAAACTAAACCATCACTGACACATTTCTATGAGAAAGGAGTCAAAACCTCTCCCAAAGTATATCAAGACATTATGTTGGAACCTGTGGAATGGCCCCTGAACAACACCTTGTTTCACAGTAGGCAGTGGATCTTGCAACAAGACTCAGCCCCTACACACAAGACGTGGACCACACAACAGTGGTTGGAGGCGAATGTGTCCAACCTCATCACCATCTGATTGGTCATCTGGAAGTCCCGGTTTGAATCCATTTGACTTCAAAATTGTGGTTGGTGTTTGGGAGAGAGTAGCCTACAAGAAACAACACCCCAGCTCGCCAGTCTAAAGGTGAATTTGGAGTGAACGGTGGCAGCATTTCCATTGGATATTGTGCATGCTGCCATCAATATATGACTTCACAGACTTCAGGTGTGCATGAAGGTAAAAGGGGAATATTTCAAACATTGAGTGTTGCTATATGCATGTTATACTGTACATGTGATTTTTATGTGCTGACAGCTGTAAATGATTTAATGATAAAGGTTTATGTGCTGTTCAAGTTGTAACAGTATTTATGGCTACACTAGGTATAAGATTTTTGGATTGTGAAGGTTCAGGCCTTGCTTCTCATGCCATCAATAATGGACACAGAGTACACTGAAACTGTACTAAAATGTTGCACTATAGGAGATTCGAATTTGAATTTCGTTGTCTATTTTTTGAATTGTGTGAAGTAATACGCCACTGTCCTAATCTTAATCAGGCAGACTGTATGCCTATTTCTAAGTTTTGGGACATGATGGCTGCTAATTGCTTATAATATTTTATATTTTTATTTATTTTATTTATTATTCTTAGAATAGGTGAATTCATTTAACTACCTAGGATGTATGATCACACATGAAAATTAAAAAGATATAAACCTAAAAATTGCAAAATATTTAAAAATAACAGGTGTAATTAACTCTATATTTAAACCAAACCTAGTTCATAAACAAACCAGACTAAAAGCATACAACACATTAGCCCTACCAGTCTTATTGTATGGAAGTGAAATCTGGACAATAAAACAAAAGACAAATGAAGATTAATAACAGCAGAAATGAAGTTTATGAGAAAAACTGCAAAGTATACTCTATTTGATCACAAAAGAAACGAAGAAATTATGAAAGAATTAAACCAAGAATCAGTAATAGAAAATATTAAAAAATATAAATATATGGATGGAACTCGTTCAAAGAATGAAAATAGAAAAATTACCAAAACAAGCCTTAAAGTACAAGCCATTAGGAAAAAGAAAACCAGGATGTCCTCTTAACAGTTTCAATAGTGACTTCTAAGGCTTGAACAGGTTCAAGCCTTAGAAGTCACTAAGGCCATTAACTAGGCCTAAATCATTGATATTACTATTATTATTACTATTATTACGGGCAACTCCAGGGAGTCATTGGACTCATCGAGGGAGGCCCCAAATCATATTCATCACAACTATTTGACATTCATACAGTATCTATCATACCTCGCCTTAAACTCATTCACTGTCACAGCATCCACCACAGACACAGGGAGCGCATTCCACTCATTCACTACTCTAAAAGTAAAGAACTCAGCTCTAACACCTTTACTAACCACACTTTTGCCCAGTTTCCATGGATGTCCCCTAGTCCTCCCACAACCAGCCCTGTTCTCAAAAATATCTTCTGAATCAATTTTATAGAAACCCTTCAGTAATTTGAATGTCTCAATCATATCTCCCCTCCTCCGCCTATCAACCAATTTTTGCAACCCACAAATCCTCAACCTGTTCTCATACGGTTCATTCCACAGACCTGCTATCATCTTGGTCACTCGCCTCTGGATCCTCTCCACCTCCTCCCCATCAAGAAGAAACCTAGGTGACCAAATCTGAGCACAGTAGTTGAGATGAGGTCTTATCAAGGCTCGATACAGAGGAACAATAACCTGCTTGTCTCTGCTTGTCATCGTATTCTTCAGCAACCAAGTGATTTGATGAGCTGTTTTGGTCACTTTTGCAATGTGTCCCCTAAATTTCAATTCCTTATCTACCAACACTCCTAAATCTCGTGCCTCATCAATTTCCTGGAGCACGGTTCCACCAATGCAGTAAACTGCCGCCAATCTTTTCACCCCAAAATGCATAACCTTACATTTTGCCACATTAAACTGACATCCATTCTCCTTAGCCCAGACCTCCAATCTATCCAAATCATCCTGCAAAATTTTGACGTCATCTGCATTCACTATTGCCCTACCCAACTTCGCATCATCCGCAAACAAATGAACTGTTCCTCTCAGATCATTTCCTATATCATTTATGAACAAATTAAACAGCAGTGGTCCAAGAACAGATCCTTGTGGCACACCACTAGTCACAGGCCGTCTTGTGGACTCTACTCCCGAGTAAACCACTCTCTGATATCTCTCCGTCAACCACCCTCCTACCCATCTCACCAACCCTATGTCCATTCCCATATGCTGCAATTTACTGATTAGAATTCCATGTGGAATCCTGTCAAAGGCCTTGGCAAGGTCCAGTAGAATCACCGTAAACCCATTACCCTTATCCAGTTCAGCCATCACTGTGTTATAATACATGATGATGATTTATTTTTAAATGAATTCATTTAATTATACATCTATTCTCATGTCTCTGAACTGTAATAGTGTTTCCTCTGACTGGGCAGCTGTGACTAAGACATGTGATATTATATGCATGCTATATGACTCATTCTTGTAATCAAAATTTAAATGTTGTCTTCTCCCTGAAAGAAACTCATGACTAGTGATGGCTTGTACATAACACTGAGACACTGCAGCACCCCCCCCCCAAGGAAAAAGTGAAAAAAATTAAATTTTTGTTTGTGTTTATAAATCATAATGCTGACATTATATAAATACAATACAACATGTTAAAGGTTACAGCTTATGTTTTGACATTGATTGAAAGTTAATTAGAATTGTTCGATTAACGCTTTAGATTACAAAACAAATGCACTGTGATCTAACACAGTATCGGAATCATCACGTTCGGCCAATTGTAGCTAGACTCACCGATATTCGTTTGCACTTGTCACTGCACATAAGTGAATCGAACACTGCTCGTGGAGCAGTGTCGCTACAGATAAATTGTATGCTTGCGCACGTTATTTCTATGAGATACAAAACATTTATTATTGGTGCATGTTCGTAGTGAGGAGGAAATATTTTTGGTAAATCTTATTTTATTGTTAAAATAACATAATTATTTGTTTATTATAGATACAAGGCTGAATTATGATGAGTGTCACTGTTGAAAATATGAAAAGAATTATATTTTCTCAATTATCGTTACATGAAATAAATGCACTGCGATCTAACACAGTGTCGGAATTATCACATTTGGGCCAATTGCAGCTAGACTTGCCAATATTCATTTGCACTTGTCACTGCACATAACAAGTGAATCCGACACTGCTCGTGGAGCAGTGGAGCTACAGATAAATTGTATGCTTGCGCGTTATTTCTGTGTACGAAACTTTTATTATTGGTGTGTGTTCATTATGAGGGTGAAATATTTTTAATAAAGCAATTTTTTTAATATGTAAATTTATTTATTAATAAATTGGTTACTGATTAGCAAAAAATTAATTATTTTTCTTATTTTGTATATGCAGCACCCCCCACTTAAAATTTTTACCAGCTGCCACTGCTCATGACACATTGAGCAAAATATATAGGAGTAATAATTATATTTAGTTTTCTCTTACATGTTTGAAGGCATTATTCAAAAATATAATTACTATCCAGCATCAAATTTACAAAGATATCCTAAATGGCAAAATTCTTTCTTTTGCACATAACACCTACATACAAAACATGTGCAACAGAAATAAACTATCATATGACAACACATAAAGACCACAATGTGATTGCAAGATAACATTCAGTGTGTCAACTAACTTCTCTATCAGCCAAGATGTGTGCAAACTTGGATCAAAATATGAAAGTGAAGTTATGTGATAGAGTTAAATAACACGGATAAGAAGTACAAGCCATTAATTACTTCCATTACGAAATGTAATAATCCTATAATAATGTTTACAACCCATAATCAAAACCAAACCAGAATAAATGGCATGGTGCAGTTTGAAGAATGATGGACATATGCAATTTGATTTGAAAAAGACATTCAACCGATTCTTTTCATGAGTAGAACCTTGGACTCCATGGAAGTCTCATGATGATGATGCTGATACACTGGTGTGAAAAACCCAAGGACAAACACTATTTCTAAACTTATTTAAGTTAAGGGATGTTACATCCCATATTGTTTCATAGCCGAATAAGAAACTCAGAGTTTCATGCCGAATATAGTAAATATATAAAGTTCGGCGAGTCCAAGCGTAAGCAAATACCTGGATAGTGTTACAACTGACCCTTTAGGGAGTGCAACACTGAGGCAACTCATGGTAAGGGTGGAGCAAGCTCCAATCACTATTCTTGATATTTCCCCATAATGTGAAACCCAGCTCCTAGGAGCTGTATTACTGTTCTACATTATGAGTGAGAGAAGGTCACTACCCAGACTGGTTTCAACCTTTATTGAGGTCTCATCAGTGAGTAGGCAGACCTAGAAATACCAAGTTTGTAGCAAACAGAACTTATATATACCCTACCACGAGAATTGCCAAGAAGGTGTCCTAATAAATTATTAATTATATGAAGAGCCAAAGGCTTCAATTCGGCGACATATAAACTTATTTAAGTTAAGGGATATTACATCCCATATTGTTTCATAGCCGAATAAGAAACTCAATGCACTCCCTAAAGGGTCAGTTGTAACACTATCCAGGTATTTGCTTACGCTTGGACTCGCCGAACTTTATATATTTACTATATTCGGCATGAAACTCTTTGAGTTTCTTATTCGGCCGCACACTTTTAGACAGATCTTAAATAAAAATAAACTCTGCATTTTTTCAAGGCAGTAGTTATATGTATTGAATTATTATATTTGTTAAATCATTTTACTACTGGGAGAACAATATAAAATACTTGATTGATTTAAATATAAGGTAAATTAAATTTAATTACATATTTCTTTTTTTTTTTTTTACATGTAACACAACTTAATGAGAACACTGTGGGTGTTCATGTGCGGCAACAAGTTCATCAAAGTCGATTTTCAACGATGACAACGACAATGGTAACAAATCCTGAAGATGGTCATCAGTCAATCGGCTTCTTTGTGGTGATTTAACCGACCTCATAGTTGAGAAAGTACATTCACATATGTATGTGCTTCCAAACATGGATGCAATTCTCAAGCTGAAATCACTCAATGCAGGATATTTTTTCCTCAGTACCAGTTTCCATTTGAAACTTGTAAACTTGACTGGAAAAAGGGGTCACTTCGAAAGTCACATATTCCAATTGAATAGTGTCCTGCTGCTCTGAAATGTCGCATTTCATTGGGTTGTTAAATAATGTCAGTGGTGGCCGCATGTCACTGAAGTCAGAAAATCGCTTACTTAATTGCTCCAAAAGTTGGTCTAACATTGGCACAGAAAACTTGAAGTCAATGTCATGGCTATCCTCCATCAACTCCCTGCAGGAAGGGGAAATGTACCAAGTTTCCTCTGACTAGGGTGAATTTAAAAACCTTCAGTCGACTTATGAACCCATCTAGGTGCCCAACTAAATCTGAGATTGTTTGGTTACGTCCTTGTAACTTCACGTTGAGTTTATTCATGTGGTGTGTGTGATGTCTGTTAGAAAGGCGAGGCTGTTAAAATGAGGATCACATAGTTTTGTGATTAGTTCTTTGTTTGTCTTCTCGTGTTCCTCTAAAAACTGTTTTATTTCCTTTCTCAAAGCAAAAAATCGTTTCAAACAGTTCCCCTCTGCTTAGCCAACGTACTTCTGTGTACAACACTAAATCATCATATTCTGTCTCCATTTCTCTTAGAAATGAAAGAAACTTGGGGTGTGTGTCAAGGCCCGATTTCCGCCCTTAATTAGATTCACACACTTCATTAGAGTTTTCATAACATCCTCTATCTCCAGAATTTTACCACACAGAGCCTCCTGATGTATAATGCAATGCAATACAGGGCAACTGATTCCAGCCTTCCTTAGTAAGCCAACTAAGCCTGTTTGAGTACCATGCATTGATTCAGCACCATCTGTAACAATAGCTGTGAGATTGTTGATGTCACCAGTACCATTTACAACCTTCATAACTGCCTTGACCTTTGGCTGTGTTATGCAATGAGTCTAATGCTATTAGCTCTTCATTAATAACAGTCTTTGGAAACAGTTCGAATGAAAATTAGAAGTTGAGCTGTATCTGTTATGTCAGTTGATTCATCCAGAGCCAATGAGAAGCAAGCTGAATCTGTAATAACACTTTTTAATTTATTTAATATGTGAGAGCCTATTTCCTCGACTCTTTTTGTTACAGTTTGTTTTGATAGTGGAATGCTTTCAAACTCACTGGCAATTTTACCTTCCCCCAAATGCACGTGCCATTTTCACAGAAGTGTTTTACAAATTCACAATCAGATAATGATTTTTTTTTGCTTTTGTTATCTCTGCGCTTACAACAAACAATGCCAAGAGTGAACTTTTTTGTATTGATGTTGGTTTAGTAAAAATAGATTTCTGAGCACTAACCTTTCTCTTCAAATTACGTACAATTTTAGTACGTACTTTTCCAATGTATTCTTGGTATTTAGCGGCATGGCGCTGTATGTAGTGGCGTTTGATGTTATATTCCTTGTGCACAGGCAATACTTGCAAACACACAAGGCACTGTGGTTTGTTGTCGTTACTATTTATAAACAGAAATTCCATTTTCCCATTTCTCCTGAAATGACCTGTTTTCTTGACAGATCTTACTTTTCTTACTCAGTACACAAAGGCTGAAGTAACTAAGTAACTGACCAGGGGACACAAACTACAATAATAACACTGTTAACTGTGAAACAGGCTCTGAAACTGATCACTGTAACCAGAGCAGAGCAAGTGACTTTCAATGATGTATTATTCTGGAGCACATAGAAATCTCCCACTCCCACTACAACAATCTGCACAGAGAAGCAGTAGATTTTATAAATTGAGTAATCATTTTAAAGCAATTCTGATCATTGTTGAGAATATAAATTGTTTTCCACATCAGAAAAAATGAATATAACTAGTATATCAATCAGAAAATCTGCAGTTGAAACTAATAGCTAAATTGATAATACATATAATTTAATCTAGTTATTATCCTGCTGCGGGCCGCACAAAATCACGTTGCGGGCCTGCTGTTGGCCACCTATGATCTAGATGATTTCATGTCGAGAAGAATTATTGGAAAGTCTGAAGAAGGCTGCAGAATTACTGATATTGCCAGAGAGTTTGGAATTTCACACAGTGCTGTATCCAGGCTCTGGGCAGTGTTTCAATCTAATGGAATGTGTTCCAGATGTTTGCTAAGAGGCCACCCTCATGCTACCACGAAGCATGAAGACAGATTTTTGGTTATAACAGCAAAACAGAATCGATGCACAATGGCAGGTTGGCTTGCACATCAGCTCCATTTAAGCACAGGTATGGAGATATCTTGACAAAATGTGGCAAGACGTGCGACAAGTAGGCCTATACACCCGAAGACCTGCAGTCCCTGTAGTCGGTATCCCTTTATCCACAGCTCATCACAGAGCACATTTTAAGTGGTGTGGAATCAATAAAAATTGGACAAGACACCAATGGGCTAATGCACTCTTTACAGATCCATGTGACTATTGTATCTAAGAAGGGGAAAAAGTCATTAGCTTCTTGTTCCATTGTGAAGTGGATTTTAGGGTGTTGGCTATTTAAATGCACTAAAGTCATTTTAGTCTTCCCTCTGATTCTAGAAGGCACTTGATCTGGCATGAAAGTGGTACTACTTACCATCACGAGAATGTTCTTGAAAAGGGTAGATATGGTGTGCTGGGGTCATGGTGTGGGGAGGCATTAGGCTTAATGGATGCACCAAGCTACAAGTGCTGGAAAAAGGGACTATGACTGGTGAATAACATTGCAATGAAGTTCTTGAACATCATGTTCCATGGTGCTGTAGGCAAAGTATTCATTTTTATGGATGACAATCCCACACAACACCATACCCAATCAACGGAGATACTTCCTGAGGCTGAAGATATTAATCGCACACAAGTGGCCTGCACACCCCCCCAGATCTCAACCCCAAAAAACATGTTTGGGATGCAATACGGAGGAGACACACTGCTGCTCGAAATTCCACTCCAGAAAACAAACAAGGCCTTATAGAATATGTCCAGCCGAAGTTTGCCTCAATAACTTCGGGCTGGACATATTCTATACTGAAATGTCTCTCTGCATAGTTTCTGTAAGTGCTGCAGATTAATTTCATAATCTGCCTCATAACCTCAAGCCAGTCTGGTTGGCCGAGTGGTTAGCATATCTGCTCTCCAGCCAAAAGGCTGCGGGTTCGAATCCCGCCGTAGGCATGGATATTTGTGATTGTCTGTGAAAAAACTAATGGTGGTCGGTGGTAGATAGCGTTGGTGGAGTTGAGGTCAGTTGGTGGATTGAGTGGTAGAGACAGAGTTGTAGAGAAAGTGCCCTCCCTCGATGAGTCTTTAGACTCCCTGGAGGTGTCAAATAATAATAATTTCTTAACTACGTCCTTAGGAAATTTGTAACATTGACCAAAACATATTGCAATTTAATTTGTACAAAATTTATAGCACATTTTTAGTGTAATATAATATATTAATATGCTAGCAATAAACTTGTGTCCCCATTTGGCTGTAATCATGAAATATTTTCATGTACAAGTAAAAATGTAGTTTGTCCTTAGCTTTTGGACACCAGTGTAATAATATACATATATAATTCATTATACATAAATGTCATATCTCTTTTTTATTTCATTAATGGCTATGCCAATAAGGTAATAAAAGTCAAGTACGGCAATTCTTAGAAGAATTCTAATTTAGTTACAGAGTGATTAAAATTACTGGTAATTTCACAGTATGCATCGTTGATATCTCAAGTGAATTACTTACTGCATTAATCATCTATACTACATTATTAGTATAGATAATAAAGTCAAATATTAATTTAATAGAACAATTATTAATAACAAAGTGAATATTAAAAAAATTAAGACTCAAATACAGCTTCTTACCAATCGCAAATCAACGCTTGAATGCATCAGAAAAAGAGATGTAGGTTCTGCAAAAGAATAATACTTTTATATATTATTCTCACCTTTAACAATATTTATTCCATGCATGATTATAACTACCTATTGAAAATTATTAATACAAATCTCATAAAGTTATAATGAAAAAATCATATTTGAAAGACTAATCACATGTAGTAAACACTAATTATTATTCACACAATATCAATCATACCTCTCCTGCAACTCATTCACTGACAAAGCAATTAAAGACCACCTCTAATAACCATTCATTTATTACTCTCTGAGTAAAAAAAAATTGTCCTTAAACCCTTGCTATCTGTCAGGTAATCTCAAAGGAAATGTTTTTAGCATTAAGTTTTGAAAGAATATAAAAGATAACACTTGCTAATTTAATCAAGTACAGGGTGTTCGGGATAAATTTGACAGTTTCGTAAGGAAAAAGAAAATCTTCTTTGTATCTATTAAATTTAATGAATTGACAAAAAAACATTACAGGCAGAGTTAATTACAATACTATCAACAAGATTTACTCAAAATAACCACCATTAGCATCGATCATAGCTTCAATTCTGCTTCGGAACCTCGAACAAGCTGATGCTACAGTCTCCCTGGGAAGGGCCGCAAAAACTGTTTTAATTTTATCCATTAACTGGGCTTTTGTATTACTGGAAGTGCGATTGGTGTCTTTTTCAACTGCGCCCCATACAAAATAATCCATGGGGTTAAGGTCTGGGGAGTTTGGAGGCCAAACATTTGGACTGGTGAAGTCGTAGAAATTTTCAGACAACCATTTTTGACTTTTCCAGGAGGTGTGGCAAGGGGCCGAATCCTGCTGCCATACATACGGCCTACCATTGGCTACCCTTGTTATCCAGGGCTTGACTACAGTTAGCAACTCCACGAACAAAGCCCGAATTCCAATGCCAGGGTTCTTCAACACCTGTTCCTGCAGATTTGCGAGGAATTCTGCTGTACGAACGCAATCAGATCGTCTGCTAGGGATCTTTCTTCTTGCTACATCCTCGTAGTCACCATTGCAAGTCTCTAGTTCATGCCTGATTGTTTTTACTGTATTCAGGGAGCATTGGGCAGCAGTCGTAATATCCTTATTTTGATGGCGGGCACGAATCATCATGATACAAGTTATTCTCTTCCATGATTCAGGTGGGTTCCAGCTATCCATCCTTTCTGACATCTTGTATATGAATGAAGAAGGGTCCAAACTTTTAAATGAAGAGAAGTGTGTGTTAATACATGTAACTTACGGAAAAATATAATTAATTATAAATATGTCAAATTTATCCCGAACACCCTGTATATGTTCTCCATTTGAATCAATAATGCTCTTCCAACATTGCGAAATCTTCATAATACCATTACTATAGAATTTAGGAGCATGAAGGCAAAAAAAAAAAGTTGCATAGGCTCAATTTCAATGCCTCTACTAGATCATATTGTTTTCATTAATGAAACATTGCAAACTTCAAAATAAGTGAAAGTATGAAGCTGCAAGATCAGGAGAATAAGGAGATGACGTGGGAGCTTTTCCCAGCTGAGTTCCTCAATCTTGGTACAGGTGATTCTTGCACTATGAGGATGTGCATTATCATGGTGAAAAACAACACCCTTTCGACTAACAGAGAACACCTCTTTGCTTTCAGTTTTTCATTCAATTGATTGAGTTGTTCACTGGCTAAGTGGTTAGTGTATCCACTCTCCAACCATAAGGTTGAGGATTCAAATCCTGCCGTGGCATGGATATCTCTGATTGTCTGTGAATATACTAGTGGTGGTGGTCATAGATGGAGTTGGTGTAGATGATGAAGATAGTTGTGGTTGGTGAAATGAGTAGTGGAGACGGAGAGGTGTAGAGTAGGTGACCTTCCTCAATGAGCCTTTGGACTTCCTGCAGGTGTTACGTAATAATAATAAACTTCAGCTGCGAGTGTTTGGTTTTGTGGCAAGAGTTCAAAGTGCATAATACCAGCCATATCCCACGAAATGCTTAACAAAAACCTTCTGATGGTAAAGGTCTTGTGTTTTGGCTAAAGTCCTGTTCCCGTGAATGAACCCACTTCCCTCGGTGCTTAACATTCTGGTCAAGTATCCACTTTTCATCACCGGTGATTACACGACTCAAAAATGGAGATCGAACCTCTCGAGAATGAAGACCAGTGCAGATGTTGGCACACTCTCTTTGATTGTTGTTCATCAGTTCGTGAGGAACCACTCTATTCCAAGTTCTTGCAAATGCCGATGGATGGTCAATGACAATGAATCAAGATCTTTTGCTAAATCTTCAACAGTTGCATTGGCATTTCTTGCAATAGTGGCTTTCAGCATAGGGAGTCTTTCAAGCTAAAGTCCCTTTGTCAAAATTTTGGAACCATCGCTGGCACTTTCGCACATTCAAAACATTATTGTTGCCTTTTTTGAACTCTTCAGTGACCTCCACAGTAATAAAATGCTATTTAAACAATAACTTATGTATGATGTTCTTACCAGGTGGAATTCCTTAGAAAATGAGGCCATCTCAGCTTAGCAGTACTTATAAAACTTTAAAAATTCATGCTTCGACAAGCCAAGACACATTTGAACAAGTACAGTATAAAAAATGACATTACTTTTGGGATGACCTGATATATCTAGAAAAAGGGAAAATCATACCCTAAAAGTTGTGCAAGATGACTCTTAGGTATGGCCACCTTTTCTCTCCTTTCTTCACATATCAAAAAATTTATATTATCACTCTTGTAAACCTCTTCAGAAACTTATGTTTCTATCACATTCTCTCGATTCCACCCATCAACTAAACTTTGCAACCCACAAATTTTCAGTGAATTCTCATAAGAAACACTTCACAGACATGTCACCATTCTAGTCATTTGGCTTATGAATCCTCGCCAAACTGCTTCCTTATCCAAAGAATCTTAGGCGACCACACCCTGGCAGTATCAAAGCTTATAATTACTTTCCTATCCCTGTTTCTTTAATATCCAAGTGAAACCACGAAGAAATTTTGCCCACTTTTGCAATGTGTCCTCTGAACTTCAATGTTGTGCTATCTGCCATCATCCCTAATCTTCTGGCCTCATCAATTTCTTGAAGTCCAGTTCAGCTAAGAAATACACAGCTTGTAGACTTTCTAAAGTGTTTTACACTGTCCTTATTTGTCACAATGAACCAGCAAAGATCATCCTTTTCTGTAACTTCCAGTCTATTCGGATCTTACATGACTGCTGCATCATTATTAATTATTGCCCTTTCTTTGATCTGATTTGTTCAGAATCAATGACAAATGGCTAGATATTCTGTTTCAATCATTCCAAATATCATTAATGTACAAATTAAACAGCAACATCCCAAATCAAGAGCAACATGGCACACCACTGATCACCTGCAGATCAGTGGTGTGCCTTCTTTTTCTAAGCCGCTATATACTATTCGCTGATATCTGTCTCATCCCATCTGTATGTCGCCAGTTTTATGATCCACTTGCGCTTTTACATAACAGGGTTTCATGCAACAACCTGTTAAATCTTTGCAGAGCACAGCAAATATCATGATGCAGCTATTAACATTAAATAACAAATGTCACTTTACTGTACAAAGTGAGTAAATTATTAAAACTAACAGAGCTCTTCACAAAGCTGTGCTGTATTGTGTACAACATAATGTCATATTTCTATCTACCCACTACTAAATTCTATGCTTAAGGATCATGCTTGCAATACCAATTGTACTTTCTCTCTCTTTGGGAACTTTTTATGTAAAAGGACTTATACAGCCTGGTTAAGGACACTTGCAGGATACTATTGCACCTTCTCATTACACACAGTCTGCACAGTTAGCCTAGTGGCTATGCGCTTTGTAACCATATGCCTGGGGAAGGAGTGTCCTTGGTTCAATTCCCATCAATGACATGAGGAGCTTAAGGATCTTTCTCAGCCATAGCCAAGTTAGCTGGTCTTGGGCAGCAGGGTTTCCCCTCCCCCAGTTTATCTGAGGGGTTTTCATCCCACAAGCAGGCAAACCAGCCCCGTATACACACAGGCTACAGTCATAGGATATAGTACTTAATTCCTCATTAGGAGGGCTCAACCTGTCCTAAGGGGCAGTCGAGGAACAAGGTGAATACCACACAAATAAAATTACACACAAGCTGATTACTCTTCAATTCCATAGCTGTATTCACACTGAGATTTCTTAGTATTCTTAATGCCACCACTTCCTCCATCTATTCTCATATTGGTCATTGTCACATAAATTTCCTTTTCTTTTTTTTTTTAATACACGTCATCAAATTCCTGATATGTACCCACAGAATAATTATTATAGTACTACATGAAAAACTTATGCCATTACTAACTCCTAATCAATAATTTTCCTCCAAATTAATCGATTATATGTCAAGATTCCAATATTATCAGATGTTATATTTCTGTTTTTTAACGTGCTTTTTACTGTATTAATCCATCTACATCTTGGTCTTTCTCTGGGTCTTCTCCATGCAAACTTGGCAAACAATGCTTGTTTCGCTAATCTCTTCTCCCATTCTGACCATACTACCTGAGATTAGCTCTATTAACACATTTCTGAATGCTAACGATAGCAAGTACTTTCCTAATATGATACTGACATTGATGCCATCTGTTCACTCCCCTAATCTTTCTCAGAACTTTCATATCAGAGGTCTTCAAATCCCAGTCTTTTTACATTGTCTGGAGACAAGTCAATGCTCTATAACAGTGTTTCTCAAAGTGTGGTATGCGTACCTCCCCCAGGGGTACACAAAAGGTCTTCAGGGGGTACATGGCAATTTTCGGCTATGCATCATTAACATATGGAATCATTATTAAGGGAAAAAAATAATTATTTTAAACATATATATTTCTCAGTACATTATATATTATGTATGAATTCTCCTACTCAAATTGTGAGTTACTATCGCCACAGCATTCAGGTCCTGGCGATAGCAGCTCACTCCCTGCGGTAAATAACACACCCTCCCCAACAGCATCACTATACTGAAGATCAACAAGAGAAACAAGTAGCTTTATTGTATCACTGAATAAGGTACAGAGACATTTGCAGTCTGCATAATATATTTCTCAACAAATAGTGCAATTAGAGGCAACTGGGATAAAAATGGCACTAACTAATGAATCAGATCTCCCCTTCAACAGAATCTGCTGTATAGACTCAAGCAAAACCATATGTTGCAGCATATGGTTTTGCTTGACACCACCCCGTCGTGAACATGTTAAAACTAAGAAATATATAATGAATGTGTTTTGGATATTATAGAATTCAGTTGAAGAGAATTAGCATTTCAATTCAACTGTTGGCCTGTCTTTGGTTCGCGCAATCTCTTTAATACCGTACCAATCATATGCACTTCTTCATAGCTGCTCTATCTCTACTGGCCTACCATTGCTGTCTGTTTCGCACTCTGCTTTTACTTCTCATTAGTCATTTATGAAGGAATGCTCATTACGTATCTCAAGTCTTGTAAATTACTGGTAATTTTTGCTTCAAATAATGGGAAAGAAGATGAAGCTATTTGGGTTGATGACTTTGATGATGAACACAAGGAAACTGTTCTCGATGCCAAAAGTAGTAATAGCAAATAGGAGCTTCTTGGTAAGTTACACCATTTTCAGTTTTTTTCAAAACTTTAGTTTCTGAAAATTTTTTCGGAAAATCCCCGTATATATCTCGCACCACGATTTTTAACTTTCATTTTGGGGGAAAAAAGTGCAAGTTATATTCGAGTAAATACGGTAATTTTCTTAGCTTTCAAATTCTTAAGTATGGATCATTGGTTAAAGACTGGATTTATAAAACACACAAAAGAGCAATATAGCAAATACAAGCAGCTGTAAGCAACAAGAAAACGTTGATATTGTATCTGGATCAAATAAAATTGATAAGGGTGTGCCATCTGACATCTCTAGAGAACCAACTAGGAAGAAAATGAAAAATCTTCATAAGTATGATATGAAATGTGGACTTACTTCATGGACGAGAAACGAAGAGGAACCGATTCCAAATTTCGATCTATTAAAAATAAATCTTTTGTTTACATGAATATATGAATTCAAATAAAATAGACATTTACAATGAAATATACTTTATTTATTTATTATTATTCTGGTAAGGGGGTACTTGGTAATAATGAAAATTTAAGAAGGGGTACATGGATATCTGAAGTTTGAGAAATACTGCTCTATAAAATGATGGTACAACATGACAATTTTTATATACTGGTTTCCATAAATTAAGAAAGAAAAATCACGATCTCTGGGGAAGGGGACATATGAAAGTCAGATTTATTATCTAAAAATAACCCCAAGTCTGGTTATCGTATACAAATGAGTGGAGCTGTCAGCAGTGTACACAAATTAGCCATAGCATAAAAGTAAGCATTTTGGAGTAGTTTCCCGTCTTGTGTCTGGAGTGATAGCCAAATTCTTGGATATGAATGCAAGACATCACTTAAGTATGAATTCAGGTGGTAAGCTATTTCAAAACTAGAGGTCGGCCAAAGTCAGGCAGAGGTAGCCAAATAGTTGCATGTGAGTCATTCTGTGGTTCACATACCATGGAACCAATACAAGAATACTGGTATCTGGTATATGCTTCCACTCGGCACAGAAAGCTTGATGAAGGTGGCTTGTATGCTAGGCAACTGGTAGTCTGCATGCCACTATCCCTAACATCAAAGGAGAGAATGTTTAAAATGAACTAAGCTTCATTCAACTGGACTCAAGACCAATGGAGATTGGCAATGTTTATAGACATCCCAATTTGTTCTGTAAAGAGATATCAGGAATATACCCTGATCTAAACCAGAGATGCATTATCATCCCTCTAATATCCGTAAATGGGACACTTATGGTGGAGATAATGCCATCTGCTTCCTAACAAAACCATGAATGCTGCAACTTATAGAGCCAGAGTAGAGTACTGGACCCTTATGTTTGTCCACATGCAGGTGTGATAGGAGGGCATTTATCCTACAAGATACTGCTTGTCTTCATTGAGCAAAAAACTCATGGACCAATATCTTCAAGAAACTCTACTATATGTATGGACTAGCTAGCCAGGCCTCCTGACATTAATCCTATTCAGCACATATGGGATGCTAGAAGGACAGATTATTGTTGTTGAGCATGAGTACAGGGGTAGCAACTGCAAATAAGGTTCATTATCACCTTGGGGAATACTTCCACTAGGTGGTAGATGCAACATACTGTAATGAAAGATCATACTGAGAGGTGAATGGCAACTGTCAGAAAATGATGGTACACAAGACCCATGAAGTTGCACTATACCATCCTTGAAGCTTGACAAGTGCAGAGTACCACCCTCCTCGTGGGCAGGCTGTCTGGCTATGGCCAGCCAATGGTACATCCTATTTCCTCCTATCAGGGTTAGCACCCCTGGTAGGTTTCTTGCTCGCTACAATAGAAACAAATATTATAAAAGAACTTTTCTCTCTTAGGATAGTACTGCGAGAAATGCCGTCGTTAGAAACACCATCATCAACTCCATCTACTGTATCTTCTAATACTCTTATCTTTATAGGACAGGCCAAGGCTAGATGGACCCCCAGAAGAAGAAGAGTGAAGGGAAGCAAGAAGAGACCTCCCTTCTTGCTTCAAGGGAGATCTACCTACTAATTGCTGGCGAGTGAAACATCAATACAGCATCTGTTTTACCTATAGATCCTTCAATGCAATTAAATCACACAGAAAATTGGAAAGTTACAGATCATTATCATCATTATTATTATCCAGGCCTCCATGGAGTCAAAAGACTCATTGTGGGAGGTCGTTTTTAGGAAACACAAAGTTTATCATACCACTCCCTGAACACATTGACCGTTCCCACTCCAACCACTCTCTCAGGCAATGCATTCCAAGGTTTAACCACCCTCCATGCAAAGAAACCACTCCTCACCCTCTTGCACACAGTCTCCTTTCGTAACTTCCAAGGATGGCCTCTTGTTATTGCTCCTTCCCGCCATTCCACCAAGTGAAAGAACTCTCCAATGTCTACCCTGTAAGTGCCTCTCAACAGTTTAAAAGTCTCGATCATATCACTTCTCCTTCTTCTATCCACCAAACTCTGCAGTCCACATTCCTCAGTCGATCCTCATAACTCATATTGAACAGTCCTGAAACCATCTTTGTTATCTGCCCCTGTATCCTTTCCACAGTCAATTTATCCCCTCCAAATCCTGGGGACCAAATCTGAGAACAATAGTGTGGTCTGATCAGGGTCTTATACAACAGAATGATAACTCTTTCATCTCTGCAAGTCAGTGTTCTTCTCAGTATTGCAGCAATCCTCTGAGTTATCTCAACTAGTTAAGACAAATGTTAGATGATTTTATTTATCAATTTAGAATTGATCAGACATTGATGTCCCCTATAAATATATATTCTTTAAATGAAACTGCTTCTTTAGAAGCTTATTTGCTTTAGTCTGTAAAAAAACTCCATTGGACTGATATTACCATCAATCACTTAAGGGTATTATTTCTAAAGCTTTGTTTAATCAGAATTTAAGTTCCTCTTGCTGTTGACAAAAGACTTGTTAAATAATTATATTAATCAAGTCTTTTGTCAACAGTGGCATTTTCCAGCAGATACTTGGTGGGTTAATCCTATGGAGAGTGTCGAGGAATCCTCTCATAAAAGAAGGAAAAGAGAATATGCTCATGTGCAGGATATGTATAGGTGAAATAGAGGTATATCGCCAAGATTAATATTGGAATGAGAAGTTAATCAATTCTGATCAGTTTCCAGATTTTATAGCATTTTGGAGGCAAATATTCTCTGTTTCACCACCCATATTTCAGCCTAATAGCTTTCATCATTCTATGATTAATCAATAAGATATTATCAGATTAATCATATATTACATGATTAATCAATCAGAAATTAAAGCTGCCTTTCTGGAAAATTATTCTGCTCCTGGTCATGATGGCTTTACTGCAATTAATTATTATTATTCAGGCCTCCATGGAGTCAAAAGACTCATCAGGGGAGGTCCTTCCTAAGAAACACAAAGTCTATCAAGACTTAGTAAATAATAATATTTGGTTAACCGATCAAGTGTTGATCAATTTTATTAATTAACTGGACCAACTAGTTTCGCCACACTTATCTGTTGGCTTCTTCAGGGCACTTACATATAGGTTTAAACACTCTCACAATTATGCATAACTGCAAAACTGACATGGAAAACCCTAATCAGAGCCTTAAAAACAGAAGAAATGAACTTTAATACAAACTACAGAAAGTTCCTCAGCAACAGCTAGCTGATCTTGTACATGCGATACGTGTTTCACTCACGTTCGATACTATTTCATTTGTAATTATTCTAGTCAGTTTTTATTCTTGTCAGTTTTGCAGTTACGCATAATTGTGAGAGTGTTTAAACCTATATGTAAGTGCCCTGAAGAAGCCAACAGATAAGTGTGGCGAAACTAGTTGGTCCAGTTAATTAATAAAATTGATCAACACTTGATCGGTTAACCAAATATTATTATTTACTAATTTATGATCAAGAAAACAACCTTCATGATGAACTATCAAGACTCATCGAGGGGAGGTCCTCTCCTAAGAAACACAAAGTCTATCATACCACTCCTTGACCGTTCTCGCTCTCACAACTCCATCATGCAATGCATTCCATGGTTCAACCAATCCTTGAAAGTACTTCAAGAATAGCAGTATGGGGGGGGGGGGGGAGACACATTAAGTTGAAGAACATTCCTCTCAAGATCCTACAAGACATGTTGAACCTTCTCTTGTTTATTAATAAAATTCTCCATTGCTTAAAAAGTCATGCAAATGCTACTCATCCATCTCAATATAGCCCTATTATTATATCTCCCAAATTTCTTAGACTATTTCACAAAATATTGGCAAAGCATTTACAAAAAATATTTCCTCATGATGTTAGAGCAAAGAGCCTTCATTCCTGTTAATGGACGTGCCAAAAATATCATATTAACCACATTAATTTCTAAAGGTCTTCGATTGCAAATTCCACTTGTGATTGCTTTGATGGATTTACAGAAAGCTTTTAACAGTGTCCCCTCATACTACTATTCTTGAAGTACTTTCAAGGATTGGTTGTCCTGTTCTTTTTAAAGATTATATTTCAGAGTGATACAGTAAGTCATCCATTACAATTAGTATTGGAGATAAAACATCATATATTCCTTCTATACGTGGCATTAGACAAAGAGATACTTATCACTTATCTTTAATAGTGTTATGGATGCTTTCTTTCATCTATGCTACCATATAATGGTTTTAATTTGCCAAATAAATATGATGGCATTTGCAGATGATTTGATACTTGTTGCAAAAACTAAAATTGGCATTAAGGAATTGTTAGACCATACTGCTCAGTATTTTACTTCCAGAAGTTTTGCTATTAATAAAGACAAGTTATTTACTCCCTAATACTTATCAGGTCATGACAGGAAAATGAATGTCCAGAATCGCATCTTTTATGTTTCCATTCGCCCTATTAAAATAATGGGTTTTTTGGACGAGTGGGAATACTTGGGATTAATGTTTTCAGCTGATCGTCGATGACCTTGGTTGAGTCAACTTTTAACATTTCTGGATAAGCTTTGTAAAGCTCCATTGAATGCTCAGCAATGCATTGCATTATTAAATCAATTTGTGTTACCTAATTTCATATCCTTTACACTTTGACTATCCTTTAGTAAAGGATAGTCAAAGTGGGTTTTTAGAAAAACCCACTTTGACTCTCCCTGAATAGACTAGATAAACAAATACATCAAGCAGTTATATCTTGGCTGAGATTACGACAATGTTCCAGTTGCTTATCTTCATGTGGCTGTTAAATCTGGTGGATTAAATCTGCAACGAGATAGATGGTAACTCACTTAAAATATCTAAGGTTAAATAAACTCCAGCATTCATCTTCACTTTTTACAACTGCCTTTATAACTCCTTTGATTCAATTGGAATTAACTAAAACACTACATTAGACCTTTGATAATGGAATATTGTTTCTAACCTCCCTTGAAAGAAAGAGATGGGAAAGACTTCTATATCTTGCAGTCAACAGGAAGCCCTTCAGTGGCTCAGAGAAGGGGAGTCCATCTCAACATCCATGAAAGAACAAGAATGTTGCCTGGATCAGAGTATATAGATGCACATAGGGCTGGATGCAGGTTCAGAGAGACTATGACACATCTCAATGTTTTAGAATCCAACATCAGATTTAAAAGATATGTGATACAATATATGCCATCATAAAGAACCAACTAGAATAGAAATGAGCCAAATATCAGGACTTTTATTTAACAATGTAACCTATAAACTTCAATTCCCTGTTCACCACCACTACCCCGAGACTCTCATTTCTTCCACGTCCTTCAAAATTTCCCCATTAATTGTATACTCTGCATCCCAACTTTCCCTACAAAATTTCAAGCCATTACACTTTCCAACATTAAACTGACAGCTCCCACTAGCAGTCTATTGAGATCTTCCTGCAAGGCCAGAACATCTGACATGTTCCTCACAGTTCAACATTGCATCATAAGCAAACAGTTGCATATCTCCATTCAATCCTCTTCCAATACCACTGACATATAATGTTAAACAATACTGGCCCCAAAATTGATTTTTCAAAAAAAAATAAAAATAAAAAATAAGTATACCACTGCTACGCATTCCTCTTATTCAGTGAATTTGTCACCTGTAGCACATAAGCAGATTGCTAAAAAATTAGCCAACATTAACAAACCCATGCTCTCATCATAAAGAATACTGTTATTCCATCCATCTGTTCAATTCTTGTCCATCCTTAAACAGGCTGAGCATCCTACTTAGGGATTTTGGGCAATTTAATGCAGTCACCTTGGAATTCCTCTGCTGTCCCTATAAGGGCAGATATTTTATGCCTGTAGATTTATGTATTCACAGAGCAGGTCTGCATGTTTTGAGGGATGAAAAACCACGAGTTCCTGAAAAAAAAAAAAAAATTCACAGCTGTATGAGACTAACTAAACTCACCTGTAACTAAAAAACCCGGATAAAGGAGCCTCACATCATAGACAGGATTCAAACTGTCTTCCCAATGAAAGGGCTTGGTCGAAGCCAAATGAGCTATGTTTTAACACTGCTATTATCAACTCAATTCTGAATCCTAGTCCTCGACAATCTCTCTAACATCTTAATAACGTCTCCAGGCACACACTGGCCTATATTGGTAGCCACACTGTTATCCTCCTCCCTTTGTAAAGTGGAACATTTTTTTCCCACTTCCCATTCCTTTAGTACTTCCCTGTTGAAAGACTTATGTTGAATAGACATACCAAGGATATCATTAAATCCCTGGAGGATTCCTTCAAGACAAGCATCATATATAGTCATGACATTACAAAGAAGTTTAGGTTCTTAAAGAAATGAAGGGGAAATTAAAGTAATTATTACTAACATGGCTGTAGTCTCCATAAATTATGTGAAACGAAATTATTATTTGTCTAGTATAATCTGCAATTGACTAATACATCAAAACAATGATGTTCAGCTATGGAATGCATGGGAAAATAGTCTGGTGACTGCTGTGGCTCACAGATTAAACAACAAAGGCTGAGTCGTTAGTATATTAATATTATGCGAGATCTCCATGAAATTCAATAATTCATCCCAGGAGAGTACTTCATACCACAAAGTCTATATTTTGTAAGTCCATCTCCAACAAATTTGTTTTGTGGGATGATAAATCTTGTCGTCTCCATATAAGACCATTTAGTAATCACTTTCAACTGAAACTACTGATGTAGATTCCTTGCATCATAGATGGTATTCAAACCCAGCACTTCCAGCAATAGGACAAATGTCCAATTGTCACTGAGGTGCAATTCATAACAACAAACTGCTTGAGAATAACAGATTATTTCAATTTCAGTGGTGTATGGAACTTATTTTCATTAAATATGTTTTAAATGTTTAGGCACCAGCAAAAATGGTAAACCTAATTGACCTAATTAAGTGGTGGTGGGCAGTAGATGGTGTTTGTGTTATTGGTGGGTTCAGTGGGGGAGACAGAGTATAGAGTAGGTGCCCTCCCTCGATAAGTATTTGGATTCCCTGGAGGTGTCAGGTAATAATAATTAACCAAAGAACAGAATCTGGAAGAAATATGAATATATTTATAAACAGCAGTACTTTTAGCTGTGCAGTAAATGCGTCTCAAAAATATTAACTCAAACTGTATTAAATGAAGTATCAATATAACGAGTTTCAGTGCAAGTCATTCCAAACAGACAATTATTGTAGTGTGTAAAAGAACAACCATGATTAGACATATCGGTATAATCTCCCAGTTCAATATCAAGACGACTCAATCACAATTAAAAATAAATGCGTAGAAACGGTGAGGGGGGGGGGGGAATTTTTATTTTTGGTTTGTTTCTTTACAACTAAAGTACATACGTGTTCTCACTGTTCAGAAAAATACGGTTTGAGGATATTTCTTCCTGTTTTTTCTGTGCATACATAGCTGCACAGTAGAACAGCAGTAAACTTGCTTTACTTGAAAACCAAGAATATTTGAAAATATTCTTTTAATGCTTGGAAATGCGTTCCTATTTATTTTGCAAAACACGAGCTTCTCCAAAGCAGTGAATAACTATAAATGTATTGCTGACGAAATTACAATTAATGTACGGTACTGCATTTTGCATTAATTATAACCGCATTACAGTGAAACTCAACATGTAAAAAAAAAAACGTTTTAAGACGTACTGCTGTAATGTACTTTAATATGCAATAATTCACACAAATATTCCAATAACTGAAACATTTTCCATGAACAAGAAGTCACAAAACAAAAAATTAAAATAGCGAAGCAAAATCTTACGATCTAACAAACTGTCAACATAAATTATGTAACATACATATCAGCGTTACAGCCTACTACAAATCATAAAATTTCGAATTAAGCGCCGAATGCAAATCATAAAACAAGAAACGAAAACAAATTTAGAATAACACATACTCCGAATGTAAATTATAAAAATGGCAAACAATTCTATTTGATATATATATATATATATATATATATATATATATATGGGAATAAATTTTTAACTTGGGTATATTGTATATTAGGATAACCAAGCAATTTTATATGCTTGGTTATTTTAGCTCCTAATCCCAAGTATGCAAACAATTAAGTTTGCGCCTGAAACAAAGTTCAAGTCTAAAGATGGTACAACACCAGGGCAACTCATTGTAAAGGTGGTTAAAGCTTTGATCACTATTCTTAGTATTTAACCGGTCTGGGTAGTGACCCCACCCATAATGCATTGCAGTATACATCTTCTAGTGAGATGTGCTTTACATTATGGGAAAATACTAAGAATAGTGATCAAAGCTTTAACCACCTTTACAATGAGTTGCCCTGGTGTTGTACCATCTTTAGACTTGAACTTTGTTTCAGGCGCAAACTTAATTGTTTGCATACTTGGGATTAGGAGCTAAAATAACCAAGCATATAAAATTGCTTGGTTATCCTAATATACAATATACCCAAGTTAAAAATTTATTCCCATCAATATCTCCTCCAGAGATTTTTATTAAAACTTAATACACCTTGTTGCAACTTATATAGGTAAAGTTGATAAGGCTTTGTATTACTAAAACCTTGGTATTTAGGGTCTAGCTACTCACTGAGGAGACCTCAAAAAAGGTCGAAACCGGTCTGGGTAGTGACCCCACCCATAATGCATTGCAGTATACATCTTCTAGTGAGATGTGCTTTACATTATGGGAAAATACTAAGAATAGTGATCAAAGCTTTAACCACCTTTACAATGAGTTGCCCTGGTGTTGTACCATCTTTAGACTTGAACTTTGTTTCAGGCGCAAACTTAATTGTTTGCATACTTGAGATTAGGAGCTAAAATAACCAAGCATATAAAATTGCTTGGTTATCCTAATATATATATATATAATATATATATATATATATATATAATTTTTTAACTTGGGGATATTGTATATTAGGATAACCAAGTAATTTTATAAACTTGGTTATTTTAACTCTAATAATAACCAAGTTTATAAAATTACTTGGTTATCCTAATATATATATATATATATTTATTAGGATAACCAAGTAATTTTATAAACTTGGTTATTTTAACTCCTAATATTAGGAGTTAAAATAACCTTAAAATAAACTAATGTTATCCTAATATATATATATATATATATATATATATATATTTATTTATTTATTTATTTATTTATTAGGATAACCAAGTAAGTAATTTTATAAACTTGGTTATTTTGACTACTAATATAGAGTTAAAATAACCAAGTTTATAAAATTACTTGGTTATCCTAATATACAATATCCTAATATATATATATATATATATATATATATATATATATATATATATATATATATATATATATATATATATTATTGAAATTAGGATTTACTCGGGATGTATACATTTATAAAAATAAATTTAACTGACTAGAACCCGAGAAAGTATAACAAAAACCTTTAATACATCACGACTAGTTTCATCGGTGTGCTCCGACTTCTTCAGGTGAGAAATAAAAAACATAAGACATAAAAATAACAAGGTAAAAACATGGACTTTCCAGTTTAATATTTATAAAAATAAATTAAACTGACTAGAACCCGAGAAAGTATAACAAAAACTTTTAATACATCACGACTAGTTTCATAATATTCATAATTTTATAGTAGATAAAAATAACAAGGTAAAAAACATGGACTTTCCAGCTTAATAAAAAGCAGAATAGTAACAGTAATATATTTGAATAGGTGACCGCGTGCTACCGTTGGCATGAGTTGAATGTGTGCGATAGCTAATTTTAGAGCGCCAGTACTGGATTACTGCGCTGTGGGAATCAGGCAAATTGTAGCTTAGATTGTTGTTCAAATGTGAAGGGTCCAGAACTATTTCTTTTGATTCGATAATTCTTCTTTCGAATTCATCCTTGCATATATATAAATTAGTAGTGCGTTCCCAGTCAACTTGATGTGGCTGTTCTTCAAGGTTAGAGTTTGCCGAGAAGAGGACATGACTGGAAAGGGCGCTTGCTCGAGTTCTACTGTAAGAGATGTCACGGCTATGTTCCTCAAGACGGAGTGAAACAGATTTATCTGTCTGACCAAAATAAGGTCGACCACAGTTGCACAAAACTTTATAAACACCAGGAAAATGCAGTTGGTTGTGTTTTGGTTTTGGTCGACTCAGAAAAGAACGAAGTTTTGGCAGCGTAGTATAGTCGGTCTTTATGTTGAATTTCTTCAAAATCTTAGCTAGTTTTTGGGTAAGAGAGCTGATAAATGGTAACTGTATATGAGTGATAGGGTTGGAATCATCTTCTTGTCGAGGATGTTGGCGTGGTCTCAAACTTTTAGTGATGTTACGAGACGAATATCCATTATTTAAGAAGGTGTTTTTCAGGAAGTTAAGCTCTGTTTGAAGGTCTTCTTCTGTGGAAGTGAGACATCTTGCTCGATGGGCGAGGGTGGAGATGATGCCCACTTTCTGAGGTAGGAAGTGATGAGAAGAACCATGTAAATATCTATCAGTGTGGGTGGTTTTTCGAAAAATTGAAAATTTAAGACAGTCAGGTAATCTGTTGATCTTTAGATCCAAGAAGCGGAGAATGCCGTTAATCTCTAGTTCTGATGTGAATTTAATGTTCTGATGTTGGTTATTTAAATGGTTTAGAAAGTTTTGCAGTTCCTCTAAACTATGTCCCTAGATAAGGAAGACGTCATCAATGTAGCGTGACCACAGTTTAGGTTTCAAAGTAGCTGAGGAAATAGCTTTCTCTTCTAACTCACTGCATCAATTCCGGCTATTTCTGCTACGAAGATAAAATATACAAACAAACTAGCGGTTTAGCTATGGGCAGCCCTCTATCCCCAGTCTTAGCTAACATTTTTCTAGAAGATTTTGAAGAGAAAGCTATTTCCTCAGCTACTTTGAAACCTAAACTGTAGTTATGCTACATTGACGATCCTCCTTTAACAAATCCATACTGGCCGCCAAAGAGTATATTTCTGTTGTCAACCCAATTCTGAATCTCGGTCATAATAACCGCTCAAACGCCTTAACCACAACTCCAGACACACAGACTGGTCTATAATTCAAAGCCCTACTCTTATCATCTCCCTTATGAATAGGAACAATTTCACTCTCTTTCCACTCCTCTGGAACTTGATCCAGAGAAAGGCTCACATTGAAAACATATGTAAAAGCTGTTGTTAACTCTCTGGAACATTCCCTCAAAACAAGTGTTGAAATAGCATAAAGGCTAATCAATTCCTCCTATAGCGCCTATTCATTTACTAACAGTTCATCCTCCACCTCCTCCTTCTTTCCCACTGCTTTCAAGTTCTGCATGATGTGAAATTCATAGCAATGAAATTCCTTTAGAAATTGATCATTAAATATCTCAACTATGTCCTCCGCAGCGATTATCATTCCTCCGTTTTCACCAATCAATCCTATTCTACCATAATCGTTCTTTCTTTTACTGTCCATATATCGAAAAAATTCCTTAGGATTTTTATTTATTTTTATTATTTTGCCGCATTAGCTAACTGCTGTTAATACTGCACTTTTGCTACCAATAACAATCGAGCCACCCTCCTCGCCTGCACTTTGCATACATTATTTCGTGATTCATCCATTTCACACCTGTTTTATTTACCCTCGTAACCTTTGGAATACATTCCGATAGCGTCACCACCAAATATTTCTTGAGTAGGACCCAAGCAGCATTGATATCCTTTCTGTCCAGTTCCTCTTTACAATTTATTATTGCAAGCTGTTTCCTGAGCTATTCATAATTATCAGCCTTATAATTCCTCATTCATCCCTTTCTAATAGACGTCCTGGAATGAGTGGTCACTCTGCAAGTGATCACCTCATGGTCAATCTCACCAACGCTGGAAGATTTGACATTCCATTTTTAATAACATCATCTGAGGAGTGATGTTTACTCTTGATCCTCGTGTACTGTCCATTAAGTACAGCCTAAAGTTATTATCTTTCAAAAGCTTCAGAAATTCATTTCTTACCTCCAGATGTAGTCTATTGATTCCAATCTATATTATCATAATTAAAGTTGCCCAAAATGATTACTCGTTTCTTGCCAGCTACGCTAATTTGCCTATATATTTCCTTCTCATTACCCTCAATATTACCAGGTCTATGGCAACACCCCAACTATTTCATCCTGTTCACCTCTACCTCACAAATGTGGCCACTATTTGCACCTTGAAAATCCACCATGCATGGGCCCAAGTTATCTACTACTATTAACAGTACTCCTCCTCGTTTTCTTCCCTGTCTGTCTTCACGAAAATTATCATATCCGTTCATCTCTATTCCTGTCAGGATGATATACTCCTCTATTTATCGCTTATTCCAACAATTTTAGGACAAATAAACCCACGCAGTGCAACAATGTCGTACCTTATTTCGAATACTTCTAGCATCAGTAAACAGACATTAGAAATCATTTCTGGTTCTAGAAGTCCTACGAACATTACTTCTCTGATGTGACGCTTCAATACCTTCCCAAGTCCCTTCCACTATATTACCACCAATTGTACAACTTTCCTCACACCTAAACTTTTCCCATCCATCCCAGGCTATCTCAATCTTTTTTATACCCACTTACACATTCATCTCTGAATCCAACATCTACATATTTCATAAAGTGTCTCCCCCTCCACCACGACTATCCCCGTTTAATTGTTTGTGTTGTGTTTCCACTCTCCCATTTACTTCGTTCATGATATAGATACCAAACGAGTGATCATTATGGGTGACTTTAATTTTTCCAAACATTAATTGGGTAGATAAGAAATCTCATGATAAGAAAGAAGATGAATTTATTGAAATGCTGTGAGACAACTTTCTCAAGTAGCATGTGAAAGAAGGAACTCGAAGTCAAAGAGTGTTGGATTTCCTCATAGCGTAAGATGGGGTTTCTGTTAAGAATATGGCTATTTTATCACCAGATGGTGACAGTGATAATGCTGTGCTTTCTAGCGAAGTATCTAATTGTATTATTTTTTTATTGGAACAGGTTACACTCTGAACTACAGAGGCGGAACTTATCAACTTAGGAGATTACTGTCATTGGTCCCATGGTATCAGTTACTGAATGGGGTAAATATCAGCAGTGCACGAGAATATTTGAAAAAGTGCTTTAAGGAATCTGAATGTATCCCTATTGTTTAAAGAATAAATAGGTCGCGAGTGAAATGGATTTGCAACCTTAATAGGCAAGAGATTCACAAGAATAAGATGATTTGGAAAAAATATATTGTGTGAATAAGATTGAGAGAAGTTATGGAATAATTATATCTCATACCAGAAAAATAAAGAGTATTGTGTGGAAATGTAAATCAGAGTATGAAAAGAAATTGGTCATGCAAGCCAAAGGCAATCCAAAAAATTTTATCGTTATGCCGCAAACAAAAGGAAGCATGAATGTGAAAGAATAACTATATTGAATGTAGGTGGTACTCTAGTGTCACAAGCTAATGAGATTTTTCAATTAATGAGTGCTCATTTTGCTAAGTTATACCAATCAGGTGTATGAAACATGGTGCACAGCGCTACTACTACTTTCGATAAACAGTTAGAGGTTCATGAAAATAAGACTGAAGATCTATTGCATTACCCGGATAAGAATTTGTCTAAAGGGACAGAGGAACCTTGTACAATAGAATGATAGTTCTATTGTACAAGGGCGAGGATGGAGAGGATGGTGCGGTGGGAACACTGAATGTTGGAAGCATGACTGGAAGGGGAAGAAAGGTGGCAGACATGATGAGGAAGAGGAAGTTGGACATTTTATGTGTGCAGGAGACAAGGTGGAAAGGGGGAAAGGCAAAGGAACTGGGAGATGGATATAAATTGTTCTATTCTGGAGCGAATAACAAGGGAATAAATGGTGTAGGAATTGTGGTGTGTGGCAGAATGAAAGGTGAAGTACTGCACGTGGGTATAAGGAACGACAGGATCATGCGAATGAAATTGGGTCTTGGAGAAGAGCGGGTGGTCGTATTATGTGTATATGCCCCGCAAGTTGGTTGTACAGCAGAGGAAAAAGATGAGTTCTGGAACGTGTTAGATGAAGAAATGAGGGAATTGGAAGAAAATGAGATGGTGATTGTCGGAGGAGACTTGAACGGGCACATAGGAAGACAGAATAGAGACTGTGAAAGGGTGCATGGTGGCCACGGAGTGGGAATGATGAACCAGGAAGGAGAGAGGGTTGTGGACTTTGCAGTAGCGTTTGATCTGGCAATTGTGAACTCGTTTTTCTTCAAAAGGGAAGAACATTTGATAACATTTAGAAGTGGTAACAACAGCTCACAAATTGACTACATTTTGACTAGAAGAAAACATCTTAAGGTTGTGAAAAATTGTAAAGTAATTCCAACAGATCAAGTAGCACAACAACACCGACTGCTGTGCGCATACTTTAAAATAAGATCGAAGATAAGAACTTCTGGTTGCCATGGGATGAAGACAATTAAGTGGTTTCGCTTAAAAGAGGAGAGTGTGAGGAATCGTTTTAGGGAGAGAGTGTTAGAGAGGATTTCTGATGGACTGGAAAGTGTACAAGATTGGTGGAAGCATAATTCAAAAGTAATCCTGAGCTGTACAATCGAGGTGCTTGGTGAGACATCTGGAAAGATTAGAGAGCAGAAGGAGGGTTGGTGGTGGAATAATGATGTACAAGTGGCAGTGACAGCTAAGAGGAAGGCAAAGCAGAAGTGGGATGAGTCAAGAGTGGAAGAGGACAGAGAGGTGTACAAAGAGAGAAAGCAAGAAGCCAAGAGAGTTGTGGCACAGGCGAAGGCCATGGCATATCAAGATCTGTATGATCAATTAGAAACAAAGGAAGGACAGAGAAAAATTTACCAACTAGCGAAATGTAGAAATAAAGCAGCTAAGGACATCTTACATGTGAGGCAGATCAAAGATGCTGAAGGAAGAGTATTATGGAGGGATGTGGACATAAGAAACAGATGGAAAACATACTTTGAGGGACTTTTGAATGAGGAAAATGCAAGGACTCACAGAGGAGATGGGCAGCCTTCTGAGGGGATGGTGCAGAACATCAGTAGAATGGAAGTGACGGAGGCCATGAAGAGGATGAGGAATGGAAAAGCGGTGGGCCCCGACAGAATTCCAGTGGAGGCATGGAAGGCACTGGGGGAAGAGGGAATTTACCTGCTCTGGGACCTGTTCATGAAAGTTTGCCAACAGGAAAATATACCCAAGGAATGGAGGGAGAGTACTCTTGTTCCCATATACAAGGGTAAAGGGGATGCACAAGACTGTAAAAATTACAGAGGAATAAAGTTGATGTCCCACACAATGAAGATCCTAGAAAGGGTTCTTGATGGTAGATTGAGGGAGGAGGTGGAGATTGCAAAGGAACAATTTGGCTTCATGCCTGGTAGATCAACAACAGATGCTATCTTTGGGTTACGACAGATGATGGAAAAATATCGAGAGAAACAAAGGGAGCTACATCTGGTATTTATTGATCTGGAGAAAGCATACGATAGAGTGCCAAGGCAAGAAGTCTGGAGGTGTCTGAGGGAGAAGAAGGTGCCGGAGAAATATGTCAGGTTGGTGCGGGAAATGTACAGAAATGTGAAGACAAGTGTTCGGACCTGTTTGGGACAGACAGAAAGTTTTCAAATAACAGTTGGCTTACATCAAGGGTCAGCATTAAGTCCGTTTCTGTTTAATATTGTGATGGAGGTGGTAACAGAGGAGGTGAGAGAAGATGCACCTTGGACAATGTTGTATGCAGATGACATCTTGCCGTGTGTAGATTCAAGAGAAGAAGCGGAAACTAAACTGGAAAGATGGAGAAAAGTACTGGAAGAGAGAGGTATGAGACTGAGCAGAAGTAAGACAGAGTATATGTGTTGCGCAGTGGGCGGTGGCCAGGAGACAGATCTGGAGCTGGAAGGAAATGTCGTCAGGAAGGTGAGAGACTTTAGATACTTAGGTTCAACAGTGGAAGAAGATGGAGGAGCTGAGAAGGAAGTGGGATGCAGGATACAAGCGGGTTGGAGGAACTGGAGGGAGATGGCTGGAGTGTTATGCGATAAGAAGGTGCCGATCAATCTGAAAGGCAAAATTTATAGGACAGTAGTGAGGCCAGCTATGGCATATGCTATAGAAACTGTGGCCCTGAGGAAAAATAACATCAGCAGGATGGAAGTAGCAGAGATGAGAATGCTTAGGTGGATGTGCGGTGTGACCAGAAAGGATCATCTGAGAAATGACTATGTCAGGGGAACAGTGAAAGTTACGAACTTAGGAGCGAAAATACAGGAGGCAAGGTTGAGATGGTCTGGTCATGTGATGAGGAGGGAGGATGAAAATGTGTGGAAGAAGCGTCATGCAGATGGATGTGCAAGGAAGGCGGAAGCGTGGGCGGCCAAAGAAGAGATGGAGGGAGCTGGTAGAAGAGGACTTGAAGATGAAGAACTTGGATGTGGTGACAGCCCAAGACAGGAAGGTGTGGAGAAGACTCATAAGAAACAGTGACCCCACTTAAGTGGGAGAAGCTGTAGAAGAAGAAGAAGACGTAGAGGCCAGTTACACTTGAATGGCCAAATGTAGCTGGTCTAGTCCCCAAATGGAAATTTTTGAAAGCCTTTCTTGGAGAATCACCAGAATTCGTCGTGAAAGATGAGGTGTTCCTTAAGGTTCTGTTTTCTTCAGTTGAGATGGTGTTATATCTGTGAGTGTGAGTTTTTCCAAATGCTTGCCTGTACCAGAGATTGACTTACTGGGAACTGGTCGAAAAAAGGCTTAAAAAATGTTCCTCTAATCGGCGATCAAATTTGAAACTGTCTTCCTTCGTGCCGTCAAGCGCCATGGAATGCAAAAGACACTTCCACTGAGCTACACAGCAGACTTAAGTATCAAATTGTAATCATTATAATATCTCCTATTGCTTTTAGAAGTCCTTGTGAAATGGCTTGGAATATATGCTCAGTACTATTGTGAATGTAATTTTCTTCAACAGTTTGTCTCATTTCAAGCACTCATCCTTCCACTGTTCTTCTTGGTAGATACAGCAGGTCATTACCTCTTCGCGAATGTCCTTAATTTTTGAGTTTTGAGGTCCAATTTGTCCAGATTTTCTTCTGTCCAATCTACTACATTAGTTGTGTATCAGATCACTGTTATAGTCCAAGACTTCATTGCTTGTATTGGGATCAATCCCTGAAGTTTAGTTAAGAGAATCTTTCAGACTCTTTCAGTTGTCTGGAACATTCTGTTTGTTGTACTTCTCGTTCTGAATATCAATGGTTTCTAATATTTCTGGATATTTTCAGCCAACGAACACTGTAAATATCCAGAAATATTAGAAACCATCGATATATTAGAAATATTATAACGTTCGTTGCTTTTATATACTGTATATATAAAATTTCTCTCTATGGTGAAAATTAAAATTGTTGGTGTCATTAATATTGAAATCAGTTAACATATAAAATTACGCATTTATCCCAATCAAATACCATTTTGATGTCCTGACTGAAAATATTAATCGTGTTCAGTAATGAGTCTATTTCCTTAGCGATTTTACATATAACTTTAAGTCATCCATATATAACAGATGAGAAAGTTTAATATTATTTTTCTGAATTTAGTATCCAACTTTTGTTTTCTTCAAAATCACAAAGTTATCAGAGAAATCTTGAAGAGTAAAAGTGACAGGGAATCACCTTGTGTATTTCCAAGTTATAATCTAATCTATCCGAATCGATCATTATTGAATACTGAAGTTGTTTTCCATGATTTCATTGCCCCATCCGGATATTTCTAGTGATTCCGGATATTCTAAATATTTCTAGTGACTATTCCCATGTTCCTTCTTGTAATCTATCAATGCCATGTTCAACTTTCTTTATCTTCTTTTTGAAGAACTAAGGATCACTTTATAAATAAGAATCTGGTAATTTTTTTCTCTAGATTTTTTTTAAAAAACTGTTCTTTTTTCAATAGGATAAATTTGATTGTCTAATTATTCTGATATCCTAACTATATGTACTAATACTTAATCAGATATTGTGATTATCTGATTAAGTATTGGTACATAGAGTTTGTTAAGATTGCAGTGAAAGTTTAGGCGTAACTGGGAGACATGATATTGAAATATAGCTACTTGGTTACGCACCTTATCCTTGTGTTTCATGAAGAGAAATGTACGCCTAGATATCATCCAGTCCTCGACTGAACCTAACTGCAACAAATAATTATATAGTTCTGCCATTCGGCTATGCACACTGGTTAAATGTTTTACCAAATCTATGCAATTAGTCTTTGCCCGGTGTACTGCAGGTTTTTTTTTGTTGTTTGTTTGTTTAATTTATCTAGCTTGTGCACTGACCAGTGTTTCCACTGATCCAGTATGGATTTATTCTTGATGTTCACCATTAACATGGTTGAAGGAATTTTTCATTATTCTGGCTGCTCAGCTGTGACCTGTCTAACTAGGATGAGCTTGCGGATAGGAGCTAACCTTCCGCCATCACAGCTCTCAACGTCAGTGAAATATGAAAGCCATCCCCCATGTCAAGACAAGGTTGGGTTCCTTGGATGTTATTATTATTATTACTCATACAAATTTCACCAACATTCGTGATCTCTAGTCTAGTTTAAGAAAGATATACTACAGACATCTAAACCTGATGTCCTATACTTGACAGAAACTCAAATAGCAGTTTGCTCATCTCTCCAGCAGATTACATAATTCTCATTACGCCACCGGAACTATTCATATTTGCTTTAATAAAATTCCTGAAAATTGCACTGAACTTCAGCTGTTCTCTTAGTAGTCCAAAGCATCCAAATCTTCTTTGCAGCGTTATTCTGAAAAGATGAAATGCAACTTCTGCAGATCCTTGCTTATAGTTCTCGAATTTAGATACTTCTATTGTAATATTATCAAAAGATAATTCAAGACTGGCCTCTCGGAATCATTATTCTCTTCCAATTTGTGCAAATATGATTATGAAAAAATTCTCCTACTTTCCCAAAAAGTGTCATTTGTACACCTCCTGTAACATTTTCAGAACGACATGAGAAGTCTTCTGATTCACTTCATTACCAAGAAGTGTTCTGGTGTTTTTCTTACATTGTGTTTAAATTAGGGCACTCAAACTAACTCCAATCCTAATGATCTTCATAATCTGTTATACTTATCTATCACCTACCTTTCAGCATTCAGACAAGCTCATATTCAGTATTTCCCAAAGAAAGGGAATAAAATACCAGTGATCCATTACGATCCAATTGCTCTTACCTTATTTCTATTGAAAAGAATGGAGAAAGTCTTCGATTGTATTCTATTCTGCCACTGTACTTATTTTATTTCTATTGAATGGAGAAAATCCTCAATGATCAACTTTCTCCGCCTAGAAACCAGTATAGATTCAACCAATCTTTTTGCACATATCTATAGCTTCTAGATATGGAAGGTTTGATTAAACCCATATTATCATTAACATTGCAGAGATGTTTCAAAAGACCTGAGGAAATATCAGAATTCCTCAGAATTGCAGTATTTTCAGATATGCTGTTTCTTCCTCTTCATAAATGACCTAACGACTTCAATCTCATATATTTCAACAATTTTGCGACGAAAATAGGCTTCATCAGTTCAGCATAAAGAAACTGTCCAGCACTACACATTCAGACACTAGTAATTGTTTTTCTATTCTTACTTCGGTCTCTGTACTCTGGAACATTCTTTCCACAAAAACAAGCTGTGTTCGTTTTTTTTTTTTTTTTTTTTTTTTTTTTTGTAATTGTTCCCATAGAGCATGTTCTCTAAGAAGCATACCTTCCAATAATGTAAGAAAATAAGAGAAACCTGTCCGGAGACTTTTAGTTAAAAGTTAAAATTGGATACAAATATTTTGACTTTGGTCTCACAAACTATTATCAGTTGTAATAACCAATAATGGAAAATGCAAAGAAATCAATGTAAGCACATAGTGTTTGCTGCATGTGTGTGTGTATTACAAAAATTAAAAATAAAACAGTTTTCAATGAACAATCCTAAACTTCTGCATAGAAAATTCAAAACGGAGATTGAGATATTGACAGTGAAGAACTTATGCGCTTTCTTGAAATAAATTTAAGTATGATGTGCTGCTATATAGAAGATTTTCATTATTCCAAAAGTTCTTGCAGTGTGTGCCATTAATTCCTTTTTCTCCTAGGTCAGACTTATGATTTGGATTTAGTATAATGGACGGTTCCTGTTTGGAAATTCGTTCTGTGATGGAATAAGTTATAATTACATTTAGTTTGATTGATTGGTTGATTATTATTATTATTATTATTATTATTATTATTATTATTATTATTATTATTATTATTATTATTATTATTATTATTATTATTATTATTATTATTATTAAGTATCCATAACTAATGACGAAGCGACTGCTTTCCAAATTCCAGGCTTCCAACAACATAGATCATGTCGCCAAAAAAGAAGAGGGGGTGGAATATCAATATTTATGAAACAAAAATTAATAGCAAAAGAAATGGCCTATCAGTTTGAGCATGCTGAAACCCTCTGCCTCGAAATCATTAATACCACGAATACACAGGCATCCCATAATACTAAATGCTATTTACAGGCCACCAAACCTAAACATGATAAAATTCTAACACGAACTCAATTGCTGGCTTTCAAGCCAAGAAATATGCTCAACCGAACACCTAATGATAATTGGCGACATAAACATAAATATTGCAAATGAAAACCAGAACAACACTGTACAATACCTAGACACACTATCCATGTACAATCTAATACCAAGAATAACATCATGTACTAGAGAAGAAATATTCGGAAATATTTCTTCTCTAGTACATGATGTTATTCTTGGAGCATCACCAAATAGTTACACTGCATCAGTCATAAAGTGCAAAGTAGCAGACCATTACTTCATCGCGCTAAACCTGCACACCAAGACAATACCCATGCAATGTCCCACAGAAGAAAAACGACATAAAACAATAATAGACGAAGAAATAGTCAACCACGAAATAAGAAAAACAGACTGGGAACACCTGGCATCAGATTCAGCAGATATCTTATACAACAACATTAAACTCACACTGGAGGAAATATATAAGAAAGCTACAAAAAAAGTCCGAATTCGATCAAAAACAACACAAAATCCTGGAATAACACAAAACTTAATCCTAGAAATACACAGAAAGGACGCTTTATGGAAAGAATTAAAGCCATATCCAAATAACGCAACTTTAAAAACTGAATATAAGATAACAAGGAATCGCCTTACAACACAAATCAGAAATGCCGAAAGAAGCTACTACAGAGACAAACTAAACTCTGCACAAAACAACATGAAACAAACCTGGCATCTGATTAATGATATGCTAGATTCTGTTCCCAACACCACTGCCTCCGAAACCATAAAACACAGCTTCATGAAAGACGCAAAACCTATCCAAAAACTAGCGAATGACTTTAACCAATACTTTGCAGACTCCATCCAAGACCTTCACAGAAATATTCCCCCAATCACAAAACGAGACCCTCCACTTGGACCGCGATCAAAACAGACATTATGGTTCCCAACCATAAAAGAAGCAGAACTTCTCTCAGCAATACATCAAATCAAACCAAACAAAGGCCCAGGAATAGATGGTATCAGACCAAAAGATATAAAGCAACATGCAACTAGTTTAAGTCCTATCCTACTAAAACTAATAAATAAAAATTTAAAACAGGACAGATACCAAGTATGCTAAAGACCGCCATAATTACACCCATATACAAACATGGAAAAAGAAATTTAATCAGCAATTGCAGACCCATAGCAACATTACCAATTATCAATCAAATTATGGAGCAGATCATACTGAAGAAACTCACAGCATACACTGAGATCGTTCATATTATCCCAAAAACACAATATGGTTTTCAGAAAAATAAGGGAACAACATCTCTCCTGGAAGACTTTACAGACGTAATTAATACCGCCTTAGACAAAAACTAAATAGCCATGGTAGTCTTTATAGATCTAACCAAAGCATTCGATACACTTACACATCCAACCTTGTTAGAAAAGCTGAGGCATGTTGGAATAGACGGGCCTCTTCACAGGTGGTTTACAAACTACCTCCAAAAAAGAAAGCATATCACACGTATCGGATCAAACCGAAGCAGAGAGCTACCAGTAACCTGTGGTGTACCACAAGGAGCTGCACTCTCCCCAACTTTATTCAACATTTACACGCACGATATTAATCAGTTACCACTCAAAGGTAACATATTCCAATACGCAGACGATACAGCAATAATATCCATCCATAATAACGCAAGCATAGCCCAAACAAATATGCAACATGATATAAATCTGATCATAGACTGGCTCACGAAGAACTCCATACACCTTAACTCAGAAAAGACAAAACTAATGATATTCAGAAATCCACTGACTCGACCAGTTGATAACAAATATATACCCATCCAACATCCACTTTCCAACACAAAAAACACACAGCACAGCAAAACCACTACAATCACTCAGGTTGAAACAATACGATACCTTGGAATTTACCTCGATGCAGATATGAACTGGAATAGCCATATAAAACATCTACACAACAAACTCCGAACAATAACTGGCAAAATCTACAGATTAAAAGACATAATTCCCATACGCCTAAAAACACTAATATACAAAGCACTATGCCAAAATATACTAAGATACGCTATAACAACGTATGCTTTCTGTGCACCTTACAAATTAAATAGATTAATGTCGCTACAGTACAAAATGACAAAAGTGATCTTTTGGGAACAAAGAGAAAATCACGACCTTATAAACATTGCAATGGCAGAACACAAAATACTGACAGCAAAACATTTATGTCACTATGTAGCCTTGCTAAAACATTATTTCGATGCCAACTACAGGACAGTTAGAAATACATACCGTATAACAAGACCTCAGACTACTAATTATATCACATATAAATACAATAATCACTACGGAAAGGCCACGCGAAACTTCTACATCCCAGACATGATTAACAAATTACCTTTTGAATACAGAAACCTTACAAACTACAATAGCCTGAAAAGAGCTCTAAGGACATACTACGAACAAGAAACACGCACCCAAAATACAGTACAAAATTAATGAAACACAATTCGCTCAGGCTTCCAGTTCAGCGACGCATCAATACATTCCAAGTTATTGTGTGTGCGTGCGTGCGTGCGTGTGTGCGTGTGTGTGTGTGCGTGCGTGCGTGCGTGCGTGCGTGCGTGCGTGTGTGTGTGCGTGTGCGTACGTGCGTGCGTGCGTGCGTGCGTGCGTGCGTGCGTGCGTGTGTGTGTGTGTGTGTGTGTGTGTGTGTGTGTGTGTGTGTGTGTGTGTGTGTGTGTGTGTGTGTGTGTGTGTGTGTGTGTGTGTGTGTGTGTGTGTGTGTGTGTGTGTGTGAGCGCGCGTGTGCGTGTGCGTGCGTGCGTGCGTGTGAGTGCGCGCGCGCGAATTTCTCAATCATAGATTTCGAAGCATCCTATCACAGCAAAAAAACAACAAAAAAAAACAATACATAATAACCAACTGGTGTCATCCTCAGATAAGCTTACATATAAGCTTCGAGGATGAAAGGAAAAAAAATTAGTTCTCATCCAAGATGTATCATATGTAACCAAACGCATGTAATGTACGTATCACATGAAAACCAATGTATGTATTATATGTAAACCAGTGTACCTAATGTAAAATCACATGTAAACAAATGTAAGTAATGTATCATATGTAAACAAATGAATGTAATGTATATAATAACTGTTACAAATGTATGCAATGTAAAAAAAAAAATTATTTTAAAATTAATCATGAGTTTACACCGTATGTTTGTGAAAATAAGGACACATAATATTGAGATTGCATATGTGTAAATACTGTTGTATAATCACACCTTTTCAAACTTGAAAAAAAAATAGTAAACCACAACATGTAATATTATACAACTTATGTAACTCTGAACAATATAATTGTAAATTATTATTATGATTGTTATATATATAAAAAAAACTGTTATCATCATTACTATTTAAATCTCCTTATATGTAGCACAAAGTGCTGAACCTTGTAAAATAATATACTGAATAGATGATCATTGTACATATGTAAATATTTGAAGAACAATAAAAAAAATAATAAATAAATAAAATATTATTATTATTATTGTTGTTGTTGCACACCACGGCGCTTGGTCGCACGAAGAAGACCAGATTTCGAGTCTAGTCGGCGACTAGAGGAAATTTTTCTAAGCCTTTTTTTCGACAGGTTCCCGAATTAGTCGATCTCTGGCCTGGGCAAACGGGTTTTTACTTCCGAAAAATTCTGGTTTTTCGTCCCGTAAACTCAAGAAAATCGACAGTAGAATCCACACTATTTCAGATATTAAATGTATTGTGTTAGGGACTACGAGATGGCGGCACTTGTTGAGGCATTCTCTTCACTGCGTGCCTTTAATTAGTAATACCTTGGGCCAGTTATCTCTGATTGGGTACCAGTGGAGATCGAACTGGCCACTCAGTCACCATAAGTTAGATAAAGCTAAAACGGTCTCTCCTACTCCCTATATGGGAATAAAAAGGCGTTAGCGGATTTTTTTAAATATTTATTATTATTATTATTATGTGGTTAAAGACTGGCTAAATACACACATGGAACAAAACAACAAAAAATTTGAGGAGTATGAACATTACATACAGTTTAATAACGTGCCCTCTGAATAAATGTTAGGAACCGTGCGAGAAATAAAGACAAAATTAAATTTAACGATAGAAACACTCATACACAAAATGAAGAATTGCGGAAAGAGATAAACAAACTCAAGTGCCAAATGAAGCAGATACTACAACAGGAAAGAAAAAGAAACTTCAAATTGAGGGAATAACAAAATAAAAGACAGAAAATTTAAGCAACATAATGCAACTGATCGGCAGCAAAATTGGCATTCAAGTCGAACCACAGACATCCCCTCTATTAACCGAGCCCCCCCCCAAAAAAAAAGAGAGACCGGCACCAATCATTGCTCGTTTTACCAGCAGAAGTCTGGGAGATTCCATTTTTGCAGCAAAGCAAGAAAAGAAGGCCGACAACATCGATCGTAACTGACAAGAAATTCCCAACACCAATCTATATAACTGAACACTGGACCCGTAGAACGTTGCTGACTTGATGGGTGAAGCATAAATGCTTTTCATATTCCCCTTTGTCTGAGGGGAGAGTTTTTTGAGTGGATAGTTTTTGAGTGTTAAGCTCGCCCTGGAAGGGCAGTGAGTTTAGCTGTGGTCAGCTGAGCATAAAACTGACTTGGGTCTTTTGCATTTGTAGAATTCTGTTTCATTGTAGTCTGCAGCTTGCTTGATCAGCGGGTTTGGATGATTGTTTGTCTTGGTGAAGAACTTTCCTGCTAGATGATGGAGGAGGGATGCTATGTAGGAAATGTTGACTTCTCTGTGAATCTGGGAGTTTCGATAAACCATGGGGCAACCATAATCATTCTCAGGCATTTATTCTGTATCCTCTGCAGTTTTTGAATATTTGCATTCGAGGTGTGGCTGCATGCAGGAGATGCATAAGTGATGGCTGGGCGCATTACCATCTTATATATGAGTAGTAGCTTGTTCCGGGTATCCAGTTTACTTCTGGACTCCAATTTAAAAAAAAAATATTTTATGCCAATCAAGGAAGACAAAAACAGAGAAAAACTACAAGTTCCTGTGGACTAAGGATTCTTAGATATTTATGAGAAACAATGAAAACACTCGAGTTTATATAATTACAAGAGAATCTGACCTACACAGCCTACCAATATAAAACACTAACTCATCATATCCTTAAGAACAAGATTAGAAAACACTTAAAAACTATATAATGGAGATTTCAAATGTAGGCGAAGATACCCAGTCAGACAACTTCAAATTTCAAGGTCTTTGACTCTTTGAAGAAATTGTAAGACAACATTTCCACCAATATCGACTTCACTATCGTACACACGAACATAAGAAGTATTACAAAATACTGGCTTACATTGATAACACTGCTCAACTACACCATGACAAAAATAGATACGCTAATACTGACCGAAGTTGCAATAAACGACACAGAAATTTACACATGCAACATTAATAATTACCAAACTTACAACTTATGTAGACCAGAGAAAAGAGGAGGTGGCATCGTGACATTTATCAAAGAAAAATGCAATCTGACTGAAAAACAAACTCATTTCGAACAAGCGGAAACACTAATTTTGGAAATCACAAAAGCAAATACACAATAAACATAATATAGAGAACCCCAGGTAATAATCCACTCAGCTTTCTTCATGAGTTAGAAGCATTGCTAAGCGGCATCGAACCCCGTACAACACATAGGCTCATCCTAATAGGAGACATTAACATAAATACTCTTGACCATGCTTCTTCAACCACTAACACATACCTTGATATATTAAGTCAGTACAACATAAACCTTACCATTAACTCCCCAACAAGAGAAGAAATACTCAACAATCATGCAGTGATCATATCAATATACGGGCTCCCATCCATATATATACATCATCAGTAATTAACGTCAAAATTGCCGATCACCACTTTGTCTCAACTTCGTTTTCTTACGTTACCTACCCCCCCCCCCCTCCCACCACCACAAAAGTCGACAAAACTCGATCATATTAAAGTAAGCTGACCGTATTTCCCTGAGACAAAAACGGGACATTGGGATGGCAAAAACGGGACGGGAGTTATGTAATATTCTGTGTTCATGAAAAAGTAAGACGATTAAAAAAGGTTTTACTTTGCCCAATATGTATGGTGATAAAACGTTGATAATTATTGCTTCTGATTTGGTACGTGCTGAAGAAAATTTTGGTTCATAACATTTATTGATCGATGTCGACAAGCAGTCATTTGCGCGAAAACTTTGGCCTTAACCCATAGTACGATAAGCAACAAGAGCTTCACCTTACTGCTATTTTATCACTGTCACATCTCAGCATAAACGAGCTGATGTTTTTAATTGATGCCAGAGTAGGGATCCCATACGTCCCGGTTTTATTACTTCTGTCCCGGCGTCCCGATATGTATAGTTTAAAAAAAAAATCAGCTAACGCCTTTTTATTCCCGTATACGGGGAGTAGGCGAGGCCATTTAGCCCTATCTAACTTTTGGAGACTGAGTGGGCAGTTCAATCTCCACTGTTACCAATCAGAGATAGATGGCCCAAGACTATCACTAATTAAGCGGTACTCAGTGAAGAGAGACGGCTCAAATGTGCCGCCATCTCTAACAATATATTTTAATGTCTGAAATAATGTGGGTTCTACGGTCGATTTTCTTGAGTTTACAGGACGAAAAACCCGAGTTTCCGGGAGGAAAAACCTGCTTGCCCGTGCCAGTGATCGACTAACTCGGGAACCGGTCGAAAAAAGGCTTAGAAAAATTTCCTCTAGTCGCCGACTAGACTCGAAACCAAGTCTTCCTTCATGCGGCCAAGCGCCGTGGTTGGCAAACGCCACATCCACTGAGCTACACAGACTCCTGATATATATAGTTTGGGATGCTAAATGTCCCGGATTTTTTAGAATATAAAAATACTAACATTTCTAATAAGAATCAGTAAAAGTCGTAATATTTTTGGGTGCTTTTAAAATTGTATGTTTACAAAACAAAAAGCAGAGACATATTTATTTCTGGTTTGGGGAATTACCAGAATGTTAGAATTTTGGAAAAACGATTTAGTTCCATACATTTCATTCAGCCGAAAAAAAGAATGTCAGAATGAGGGAGATAGTCGCCCAACTGTATGTTCAGCTAATCGCAACTGATAACTGATGTGGCTTGATGGATATCAATCCCATGGATTCCGATCCCTTCATCGCTATGAAATAGTCTTATATTAAAGGTTAGCGAGCACCTGGCTCACCCATTTAGGGCTGTACAGAGGCACCTGAACCGATAAGCAGAGCTGCTTTCGGACGCTTGTTCCCACCTATCGTGTTCGTCATAGGATGACTCTTGAATGAGTTGATTGGGATGAACAGCTGCTTTGGCAAAATAAGCAATGGCACTATTATGGAGAAACGTTGGAATATCTGGAATATCGGCATCACGATGTAAGAGAGCATTTCTGACAAACCATGGAGCGTTGAAAATCATATGGAGGCACTTGTTTTGAATAACTTGCAGCTTTTTGATGTTGGTGGGGGAAGTGTGACCCCAGGCCGGCGATCCCTAAGTTAATGATGGTCTGATAATTGTTTTGTAGATCCGTTGTTTGTTTTCAGTGCTAACTTGATTTCTTCGATTGAGGAGAGAATAGAGCTGCACAATTGAAGAGTTTGCTTTTTTGCATGCATAAGCTATGTGGGAGTTAAAGTTTAAATGGTTATCAAGTTGAATGTCTAGATATTTGGTGCTAGATCTCCATGGGATGGCTGTGTTAAAAAGTTTAGCTTCTCGAAAGTGAGATACTTGTCTTCTTGTGAAGAGAATGGCAGTGCTTTTATCGGCACTTACAGATATTCTCCATTTTCTGAACCCAGTCCTCCAAATTTGTTGCTGCAGTTCGTAAGCGCTGCGTAGCGATATTCGGCCTGAGAGATCTGCTAAGAATTGCCATATCATCCGCATAACTAGCTATGGTGGTTAGTGATGTGCTATGAACATCAGAAACAAATATGTTAAAAAGCAGCGGTGAGAGCAGCGAGCCTTGAGGGACACCAGCAGTGATTTTTTTTCAGTGAGGATCGAATTACGCGCAACTTGACCTGGATTTTGCGGTCCTTTATAAAGGAGTCAATACTTTTAATAAGCTAAAGAGGGATGTTGGCTGAAATTAATTTATAGATGAGACCTTTGTGCCACACATTATCGAAAGCTTTTGCAACATCTAAAAAGATAGCTCCTGTGTGTTGTTTCCAGTTAAATCCTGTAGTGATGAATTCAGTCAGTCTGTGAATTTGCTGTGTAGTGCTATGTCCGGTACGGAAACCAAATTGTTCTTTCGGAATTATGTTGTTTTTATTCGCCTCCTCATTAAGTCGGTTGAGAATGACTCTTTTTGCGATTTTTCCCAGGCATGATAAAACACTGATAGGTCTATAGCTCTGTGGCATTTGAGTGCATTACCAGGCTTGAGAATAGGGAATATATAAGCTTGTTTCCATCTTGAGGGGGAAATAATTTAATTTCAGCATTGCATTAATAATGGCCACAAAATGCATGACAGCTTTGCGTGGGAGGGCTTTAATTGTTTTGTTGGTAATTTCATCTGGACCAGGGGCTTTTTTGTTGTTAACTTCTAATGATTGAATAGACCTCTTTAGGCGAGGTGGGACAGATATTTTCACGGCTACAAGGTTGCCGAAGCGCGGAACGTACTCGGCGGTGTATTTTCTCTATGAAGACCAAATCCGCATGCGCATAATTAGGACGGCACTGAAGTTGAAGAGCGTCAACGAGAGCTTCTGCTTTTTCATCATCTCTGTAAACAAGACCTCTTTCTCCGTGAATGGGCTGGATGTTAGAGCGATCCGTACGAAGAGCTTTAGTCAATTTCCACAGAGAATTATCTTCAGTTTTGAGAAAACAGAGTTTTCTTTCTCATTGCTGGTTCCTGTGATCTTTTAATGTATAACGGACTAGGTTGGACGCTCTATTTAGTTCTCGACGGTCTTCGGGAGATAACGTGTTGTGATAGCGGCGTCTGAGTCTGTTTCTGTTTCTAATTAGAAGATGGATTTCTTCAGTAAGTAAGTTTACCTGAGCTGGGGTGGAAATAGAACAAGCTGCGGATAAGTCAGAATGGATTTTACATTCGAGATTGCTGACTCTCGCGTCAATTTCTTGACGGGAGGAGATAGTAGGTACTGAGTCTATGATAGTGTTCATTTTAGCCTTCAATTTTGCAAAGTTAGTGTGGGATTGGCTGGGAATGAGCTCAGGATCCCCCTCCTAAACTTAAAATACTGGATCGTGACTTGAACCGAGCTCGTCAACCACTTGAAGTTGGAATTGATGAAAAATGTTGTTAATTATAGCAATATCCAAAATATCAGGTCTGCCGGTCGCTCCGTAATGTGTTGGCTCGATCGGGTCTGCAATAACAATGTTTCTCTTCAAGGCAAAATTGTAGAGGATCATTCCGTTGTTGTTAAAACTCTTGCTGTTCCATAAAGAATGCTTGGAATTGAGATCTCCTGCTACAATTATTGCTTCATTTGAATTAAGTAGCTGAGTGAGATCATAGGGGAGGAGAGGTTTGCCAGGGGTGTTGTAAACAGAATAAATCTTTAAGCTGCCTGCATTGTTGGTATGTACTGTATTTCTATGCCTGTCTCCTCGAGGTTAGATGTATTAGTCTTCTTAATCTCATTATAGCGGATGTTTCTTCTGACAAAGATGGCAGTGCCTCCACCTCTGGCATTGAATCTGTCATTTCTAAGTACCGAGTAGTTTCTGAGTTTGGGATTATCGCAGGGACGTAGGTGAGTCTCGTTAATGAGGAGAATATCAAATTGTAAATGATCTGCAAGTTCCTGTAATTCCAAAATTTTGTTGTTGAGACCATTTGCATTCCAGAATACTATCTGCATAGAATTTGATGTTGAAGCCGGATTAGTCATTAATCATGGAGAAGATGACTTGAGTATTCCTAAGGAATTTGTTGGTGTAGGTCTGAATTGGATTTGTTTTGCTAAAGGCCATTAGTATCTCCCCTAGTGAGGCAGTGAGAATTGCTCAGGAGTTTTGACTGCTAGTTGCAGGGAGTACCTCGTTGTTACGCGAGGAAACCACAGAAGCATAAGATTTATCTGGTGTAGCTAGCCGCGCTTTGATTTCAGGCACAGATCTCATGATATTTTTCTGAATGGGCCGGACTAACTCCTGTCTAGGCTTTTGAAGGTTGGATGGGTGGAGAGAACAACCCTTGTAATTGGCAGGCTGTGGGCCCCTGCAGTTCGCACATTTAGCAGGTGTGGTCTTTGGCTTGACGCAATTGGTCGAGGGATGGCTGCCACCGCACTTTACACATTTGTAATCTGCTCTGCATACCATTTGCGCATGCCCATATTTTTGGCTGCGATGACATTGACCAGCCGATGCCTTTCTTCTCAGTGGCTCGATCTTCATGACCAAGTTGCAGACTATTCTAAGATCGTAAATTTCTCTCTGATCTTTACTGATCTCCACTAAGACCAGAGGCATGGGGCGCTTGTCTGCTCGATACATGCGAGAAATCTTGATCGGCTCCAAGCCTTGTGATCTGAGGTCAGTAGCTATCTCTTCTGATCTTATGTTTTCTACCAAACCTCTGATGACTAGCTTAAGTGGGAATTTCTGTTCATCCATAAGTCTGGTGAGCTGGCTGTAGTCCGTTGTTCCTTCGGGCTGTATGCGGACTCCATCATCTGTGTTTTTGGCTGATGAGAACTTGATGTTATTGTTCTTCATCGTGTCTGCAAGTGACGACCATTGTTCCTTAGATCTCAAGATTACTGGTGGAATCCTCTCTTTAGGTTCTGTCAATATATCTGTCTCTGTTCTTGCACCAGATAGTGCTGATGTGTCCATTTGAGGTGCAAATTCAGGTTTGCAGCTCAAATGGACACTGGAGGAAATGACACTGTCATGTGTAAGGTTAGGAGAAAGTACGGAGGTTTGAGGGTCTTCTGTCTCGACCTCCACAATCTGATGGACTTCAACCTTTCCTGGCCATTTCGTGTGTAAAATGTTACCAATGTACCGAAAAATAGCTACAAGTTCTTTGAAAGGGAGATCCTTATATGGTGAATCCATAATTAAATCTAGACTTGAAGTGGGGGACAGGACCCGCCTTGTCCCTTCAACCACCAAGTGCTGCACAGGGCAAGGAACAGGAGAGGGCCTGAAAAAATTTTTGAAGATGAAATAAAAGTCCTACCTGCTCTGCTGATCGAGCACGCTGTTGACGCTACAGGAGAAACATCAAACAATCACTATTTTAATGTAGAAAGGAACTGTGAACTAAACATCAGTATTAAATCTCAAAAACGTTTAACGTCTGTACTGAACGAAGCCAAAACCAAAACTTCTCGTTCGTCTGGTCGGTCGTATATTTTTAGCAATCTTTTGTCCTAAGCTTAGTTCGCATAGCGAACGATATCCGACGGTCCTAAATGTTTCTCATTGGTCGACATGTTTTTGAATATTAACGCGCCACGATAGTTAATTTTCTTTCAACCAATGAGGAACATTTCGGACCGTCGGATATCGTACGCTATGCGAACTAAGCTTCACGCAAGACGCAAGACGTTGCTGACTATAAGGGTGAAGCAAAATGCTTTTATAATCCCTGCTATCTGATAAGGATTGCTGTGTGAGGAAAAGTTTATGAGCTAAGTGCTCTGCCTGAGTGGGTGCGATTTAAAGATCTTCATTTGGAAGTAGGATGGCCTTGGGTCTCCTGTATTTTGAGAAGTCTGTTTCATCATGATTTGCTGCTTGTTGCACTAATTCATTTGGATGTGAAGAGGATGCTGAGAAGAACTTTACTGCTGAAGTCTGCAGGAAAGAGTAGATGTAGGGGATATTTGTATCCCGGTGGAGTTTGACATTTCTGACATACCATGGTGCGTTTAAGATCATGCGGAGAAATTTGTTTTGCACTCTCTGTAGTTTGAGGATATTTGTACTTGAGGTGTGGCTCCAGGCTGGGTACGCATAAGTAATAATGGGTAGAATCATCAACTGATAAATGAGCAGTTTTATTTTGGAATCCAGCTTGCTATTCCTATTGATAAGAGGGTAAAGCTGTGCAATCACTCTTGATGCTATTGTACTTGAGGCTTTTATATGTGAACTGAAGGTTAGTTTTCTGTCCAGCAGTACACCTAGATATTTGGCTTCTGCTTTACAGGGAATCTTGGTATTAAATAGGAAGATGTCATCTTTGGGAGATATTAAGTTTTTAGTGAAGAGAATGGCGATACTCTGAGGGTTTACTTGCAATCTCCATTCCGAGAACCAGTGCTCTAATCTCTGCAGGTTTTCTTGCAGTTTCTTGGTGAAAAGGTGCGGTTTAATAGATCTGGCTAGTATAGCTGTGTCGTCTACGTATAGGGCAATGATAGATGACATTGGATTGTGCGGAATATCCGCCATGTAAATCGTGAAAAATATCGGTGCCAGTAGGGACCCTAGAGGAACTCCTGCCAAGATGCGTCGCTGGGGAGATAATACATCATTTAGTTTGACTTGCATTCGTCTGTCACTAAGAAATGACTTTATAATTTAGACTAGATCTAATGGAATGCCAGCTAAAATCAACTTGTATAGTAGTCCAAAGTGCCATAATTTGTCGAACGCCTTTTCCAAGTCAAGAAAAACTGCTCTGGTGTATTGGTGCGAATTGTAACCTGTGATAATGAATTCGATTAGTCTATGAATTTGTAGGGTGGTACTATGAAATTGGCAAAAATCAAACTGTTCTGAAGGAAGGATATTTAATTTTTTTACTGAAAGTTGAATTCTGGAAAGGATAGCTTTTTCTGCTATTTTGCTCAAATTAGAAATCAGACTTATGGGAGGATAACTTTGAGGCTGCTAAGGATCCTTTCCAGGCTTGCATATAGGAAATACGTCTGCCAACTTCCATGCAGAGGGGAAGTATTTAAACCTGAACATAGCATTTATTATTGCTGTAAGATATATACGATAGCCTTTCGGGGTAGTAGTTTAATAACTTTGTTGGATATGCCGTCAGGCCCTGGAGCTTTTTCATTCTTTAAATTCTTTATAATGTCAAATTTCAGCTTGGGAGGTAGGTGTGAGTTGGCTGGTACAAGTATCAGGCCGTTTTAACACGTGTCTGACGTGGCGGTGGACTTCGTAAATATGATTGAAATTTAGATTATTAGATTATTGTATGAAGGGCTACACTGTTTTTCTAAATTTTTAGCTATAGTTTCGGCTTTTTCTGCATCTGTGTAAACAATGTTCAGGTCAGATTTGAGAGGAGGAAGAGATTTGTTTTTGTTTTTGATGTTTCTCAGGAACTTCCAAACGGTTTGATCACCAGGTGATATGGAGGCTAATTTGTCTTCCCATAGTTTGTTTCTATGGATTTTAAGTGCATCTCTCACTGCACTGTTCATTTTGTTGAGATATTTTTTGTCTTGGGGTGCTCTGGTGTTGTGGTATCTTTTTCTTGCTTTATTTTTTTCCTGATTAAGTTCATTATGTCATCTGGTAGTCGTTTAGGCTTGAAAGCAATTGACTTTGAGGTGATAGAAGCTATGGCTGTGTTGATTTGATCAGTAACTTTATTGACTGCAGAATCAATTTCTTCCTTGGATCAATGTAGTTTGGAAGCATTTTGGACAGTTTTTCCCAGGGAATGAAGGTGTGAGGCGAAGGGGGAAGTCCGCTCTGATAACCCAGTTGGAGCAGAATAGGATTGTGATCTGATGATAATTCATTCAATGATTCCAGGGTGTACTGTAAATTGACATTCTGAAGGACAGCTATATCAAAGACTTCGGATGAGCCAGTAGGACTGTGGTGAGTTGGCACTGAGGGGCCAGCCACAGTTGCGCAATTTGAGCTTGTGTAGTTAAAGAGGATGTGGCCATTCCTATTTATAGACCTACTGCTCCAGGCGTGGTTTTTCGTTAAAATCTCCGGCAATAATAACCGGCAGTTTAACGCCGAGTATAGCATCCAGATCTGTGGTCAGCAATGTTTTAGATGGTGGGTTATAAGCAGCATAGATTTTTATGTTTCCGACAGAATTTGTGATAACATTGATACCTGTGACTTCGAGATTAGTGGTTGTAGGAATGGCTACAGCATGACGGTTGATGTGATTTTTGATGAGGATGGCTGTGCCACCACCTCTGTATTCCAGCCTGTCATTCCTGTAGAGTTGATATCCTTTGAATTTAGGATTGTCAGCAGGGCTCAGTGAGTCTCATTAATTAATAATATATCCAGATTATATCTGTCATTGAATTCCTGCACTTCTATTATTTTATTTTTAAGGCGTTGGCATTCCATGCCTTAATCATTAGAGAATCTGGGGTAAATGTTTTCCTATACATTTGAGAGTGCAGATAAAATGGACTGTGTTTGCTGCAAGAAACCTTTTGTAGTGCTTAGTGATGGATTTGCGTTACTGAAATCCTGTAACATATTTACAAGAGAAGAGGTGATGATGGCTGTTATATTTGAATGTGGATTTGGCATATTCTGGTCATGGATTGCTTTTTTGGAGCGGGCCACGTCAGCATATGTTCTTGTTTGGTGTTGAAGATTTATTTTCTTGGGGGGGCTCAGTTGATGGTGGGTGAACACCTGTCATTTTGTTCAAACTAATAGGAGCCTGATGAACTTGAGCTTCTGGGGGCTCTCGTTTCTGATAGTGAAGTAGATTGACTGATTAACTCAGTTTGCCTGTTTTTTGGTGGCAAATGCACCCTCTGTAATTTGCAGGGTGGGGGTCACCACAATTAGCGCACTTAGCTGGGGTGATTTTTGGCTTGGAGCAGGTATGTGTGGGGTGGATATCACCACATTTTAAACATCTGTATTGAGCTTTGCACAACTTCTGGGCATGACCAAATTTTTGGCATCTATGGCACAGCCCAGAAGAGGCCCTCTTCCTAAGTGGCTCCGGTGCGACCTTAAGCCCACAGTTTGTCTTCAAGTTATATCTTTATAGATATTGTGTATTTCCACCAATACCAGAGGCATAGGGGTCTTGTTTGATCTGTACATTCTGCTGACCTTTATGGGAGGCAGATCTTGCATGTTGAGGTCTGCAGCTATTCCAATGTCTTCAGATACTCCTCGGAGTACCACTTTTAATTTTTTTCCCTATGTAAGTGTGAAGGTATGGTATTGTATACCGCTTACATCCAACTCCTTGGTTAAATATCTATAGTCAGTCACTGTAGTGGGCTGAATTTTGATGCCCTCCTCTGTGTTCTTGGCAGTGGAGTAATTTATCTGCAGGTTGGCCATGGTGGTTCTTAAGGCTGTCCATCTCTGCTTTTCCCTGAGAATGACTGGAGGCACCTTTTCGTTGGTGGAGGCAGAGGAATCTGTGTTGGGGGCATCTTCATCTATGCCATTTTCGTTTGCTGACTCCGAGGCGAGAGTTTGCGTTTTTTGCGCGCGTGCCTCTCTCCTTGATCTGAATGAATAGAGTCAGAGATTACTAGATTTAATTTTTCCTCCATTTGAGGAGCGTCTTCATTTTGATCTTCGTCAGTCTCGGGTAAAGTGTAAAAATTTAGGAAGCCGGGCCATTCAAGCTCTAACTTCTTAAGGAGTTTCTTTATGAAGCTGAAAGCCAGTCCTCTATCTAGAGAGTCTAATAATATTGTCCGGATCTATCATGTTTGATGGCCATTTGAGCATAAACTTCCTTTGAAGTTTATTTACAAGAATAAGCACTGGCTCTTCATCCAGAGAATCTGTGAGGGCGTCCAAATCTAACACATTTATCATTAATCATTTGCGTATAAACGCAAGTAAATCCTTCAAGTATATAGATATGCTAACGATGGCGATTCTAACGACTTTAGGCCTAACGAATCGCCCTTGTTGCAATTACAGTCCACATACCTTTGCTGCTGTTCTTAAATACAGTATGATCCGTAATTTAATAACTTTAATCACGTCTCTGCTAGTCAATCTAGCTGCTATACTACAAAACCAAAGTTCCTCATATTATATTTACACTTTCTACCGAGAAGAAAATCCACAACCGTATAAACGTAAACTGACCTAATCGCTCTCGAAGCTTCACGCGACAGGTGTTAATTGTTTTTATATCGCTACAGGGTATGTGATATAACCTAGTTTTGACTGTTCAATTCGTATTCTTGCATTCTCGTATTAATTGTGAATATTGTATTTTTTAAATTAATAAAGTTATACCGTTTGTTACAAAATGCCCAAAAGAAAGTGTAATCTCAATGAAAAATTGAAGGATCTTTTTTCTTTCATTTTCATAACAAAAAGCAGTGATTGTGATGATAGCTCAAAAGTGAAATGTAGCGTGTGCCATGCAGAATTTAACATTGGCCACGGAGGTAAGGCAGATATAACTGACCATGTCAATACAAAAAAGCAGAAGTCTGCTGTGTCTGCAAAAAGTTGAAGTCAATCATTAACATCATTTATTGGGTATCAAAAGTTAGGTAGCCAAGAAATGGAGTTGGTTGCACAAGATGCTACATTTGTTTTTCATGCAGTTCAACACAATCACAGTTTCCAATCTAAGAATCGATAACTCTTGCACAAAATCCATTCTTCAACCAAATATAATAATGATTCTGCAAGTAGCAGTAATATGGGACAGGCAACGACCAGCTGTAATGTAAAAGAAGAGGCAGAATAAGGAAGAGAGGAGGTATATATTAAAAATTAATTATAAATTTGTTTTTTTTTTAATTTTTAAATTAAATTAAATTAATTTATTTTTCGTATAATTTCAGATATTATGCATCTACACAATATGCATAAGGCTCGTGTTGTTTGTATTTTATTATATTTACATTGTAGTTCCCGTTTTATTGACATGAACATTTTATATCTTTATTCTGTCTCTTTATATTTCATATACTTATTACTGTTTGATTTAAGTGTATTGTCATCTGTGTTTAAGTTTTGTTATTAGAATTCTATTTATTTGACGTATGTATAAGCATTCATGTTATCTACATAAATGTTATCTACAATGGTAGGCCTGTGTAGCTCATTGGAAGTGGCGCTTGCGTCCTATTCGCTTGGTCGCTCGAAGTTTGATTTAAGTTCAAGTCTAGTCACCGACTGGAGGAACTTTTTCTAAGCCTTTATTCGACCGATTCCCGAGTTAGTCGATCTGTGGCATAGGCGCTTTCCCATGCCAGAGATCGACTAACTCATCGACTAACCTCCCGGAAACTCGGGTTTTTCATCTCGCAAACTCAAGAAAATCGACCGTAGTACCCACGTTATTTCACTGTCTGAACTAACATATCTTGTTAGGGTTAGGTACCAAGAGATGGCAGCACTTGTTTGCCAGCCTCTTCTTCGGTGGCTGCTATAATTAGTGATAGACATGGAAAAGCTAGATAGCGTATGAAGGCCTCGCCTACTCCCTATAAGGGAATAAAAGGCGTTAGCTGATTTATTTATTTTTATAACTACCTGCATTGAATAACAAAGCCACCGGTTAGCATACAGACAAAACAAAAACTAACGTTACAGCAGAACATGCGCCGCGTCTGAGACGTAAATGTTGCCGAAATGTATTTATTATTTTCTCTGAATAAATCACTGCAGATTCTATTAAACAGGAGTTGCAGATAAAGAAAAGGTTGTGGAGGACGTATAAAGAAAAAGGTGATGAGCGTTCCAATGAGCAATATAAGGTACAGGCAAAGAGAGTAACTTGTATGGTAAGGAAAGCCAAAGCTAATTATGAGAGGAAGGTAGCTGATGAATCCAAAAGAAACCCTAAAGAGTTCTTTCGCTATCTGGCTAGTAAAAGGAAGAATATCCATGAAAAGATTACTTTAAAAAGTGTTGCTGATAGGGAAATTACTGAAGCTAATCAAATAGTTGAGTTACTTAGCGATCATTTCGCAAAAATGTACCATCTTCGTAGTGATAGTGCAGTGTCAGATGTGCCATTGACTGATGAGAGTATAGAGATAGATGAAATTGAGGTGCTTAATATATTACAGAACCTTAATGCTAACACTGCCATTGGGTTAGATGGCATATCGGCCCATGTGTTACGAGAATGTGCAAGAGAATTAGCAACTCCTCTAACCAGAATGTTTAATTTAAGCCTTAGTTCTGGTAAAGTGCCAATAGAGTGGAAAGAGGGGAAAATAGTTCCATTGCACAAGGGAGGCTCTAAGACTGAGGTTGCAAATTATAGGCAAATCAAATACATCTGGAGTGGTGTTTAAGATTTTGGAGAAATTGTTTAAAATTAGAATTCAGGACTGGGTGGACAGCAATATGATACTTTATAAGGGCAACATGGTTTTGTGAAGGGTAGGTCTTGCCTAAGTAATTTGCTTACTTTCTATAATAAAGTAACAGTGGAGTGGATAAAGGAAATCCTTACTCAGTGATACTGCTTGACTTTGCAAAGGCTTTTGACAGGATTCCACATGTAACTCTGTTACATAAATTATTGCAAATGGGTTCGGATCCGAAGATGGTGATTTGGATTAAAGGATGGCTGGTGGACAGATATCAAAGAGTGGTTTACGGAGGAGCTGAGTCCAGGAAAAGGCAAGTGACTAGTGGTGTACCACAGGGCTCAGTTCTTGGTCCTCTATTGTTTAATTTGTACATCAATGATATGGGAAATACCTTGAATGGAAATATCCACTTGTTTGCTGATGATGCAAAATTGGGAAGAGCGATAATCAATTCAAATGATGTGGATATTTTACAGGATGACTTAAATAGGCTGACGGTATGGACTGAGGTAAATGGCTGTCAGTTCAACGTGGCTAAGTGTAAGGTGATGCACTTCGGGAGGATGACATCGCATACTGTTTACTATATTAACGGAACTGAACTGCAGGAAGTTGATGAGACAAGAGACTTGGGAGTTATTGTGGACAGAGAACTTAGGTTTAAAGGGCATATTGCAAAGATTGCCAAAACATCACATCAAATTACGTGGTTGTTGAGGAACACACTAACAAGCAGGGATAGGGAAGTTATTGTTCCACTCTATAAGGCATTAATAAGGCCGCATTTGGACTATTGTGCACAGATCTGGTCGCCAGGATTTCTTGGTGATGCGGAAGTGGTGGAGAGGATTCAGAGGCGGGCTACAAAGATTGTTGCAGGTCTGTGGGATGTTCCCTATGAGGATAGATTGATGATCTGCGGGCTCCAAAAACTAGCTGATAGACGTAGGAGAGGAGATATGATAGAGGTATTTAAATTGTTAAAGGGATTTTACAGGATTGATACTGATGATATTCTTAAGACCAGTGCAGGATGTGAGAGAATGAGGGGCCATCCCTGGAGATTGTGTAAGAGTGTGGTTAATAAGGGTGTTAGGACTAGATTTTTTACTTGGAGGGTTGTGAATGGGTGGAATGCTTTGCAAGAGGTGGTTGTGAATGCTTCAACTGTGAATGAATTTAAGGAGAGGTATGACAGGTATTGTGTTAATAATGGTTAGTGTGTCAATGTCGGGTCTCCCGCAATGAGTCTTTTGACTCCATGGAGACACCGTTAAAATAATAATAATAATAATAATAATATCGATATTTAGTATCGAACAATGCGACTCCATGATTATACAAATTACCAGTATTCATGATATTGATATACGATGAATAATAATTAATGATCGACCAATATTTAAGTATATTTATAGGTTTTATTAAAAACGGGACAAACTTAACATTTCTATTTAAACGACGGGACGGTCGAGAAGTATGAAAAAAACGGTACTGTCCCGTTCAAAACGGTACGTATGGTCAGCCTATATTAAAGCGCAGTGTTGATAACCATGTATAAAATGTAGACTGGAATTGCCTAGTTAAACTAAATAATCCTGTAACATTATATGAAAATTTCCAACTAAAGTTCACAGAAATATTCAAAAAAGCAACAAAGCCTGTACAAACGAAGCGAAAAACAGACAACAACAATTCATGGATAAATGGGGACATAATAAATATTATTACTGTAAAAGAAAATCTATGGAGAAAACTAAAAAAGTCACCCAGTAACACATTTACGAACCTTATACAAAAACACAAGAAATCAACTAAAACCAAAAATTTGTGGGGGCAAAAAGACACTACTACTTACAAAAATTCATGGAATATAACTACAATATGAAGCAAACATGGGTTACACTCAACGAATTAGTAACTCAAAAAAAGAAAACTTCAGCACAAGATTTTATTGCAAAACGTTTCAGTGAGGACACAAACCAAGAGGAACTAGCATACTCATTCAACCATGTATTCAGGAACAATATTACACAACTTAAAAAAAAACAAAAAAAAAAACAATCTACACGTACCAATGATCAACAAAAAACTACCGACACAAAGTCATCAACAACTATGCCTTTTCCACCCCTAACAAAACAGGAACTGAAAGAAGCACTCTTACAGCTAAAACCAAAGACCACTCCAGGAATAGACAAAATGACACTCACAGACCTTTTAACACACTTTGAACAAATCAATCCAATACTTTTGAGAGTCATGAGCATAATATTACACACTGGCAATATTCCACAACAACTAAAAACTACAATAATTACGCCAATTTACAAACATGGTAAAAGAAATGATACTTAGAACTACAGACCAGTAGCTACCCTACCAGTCATTTAAAAAAATTCTAGAAAAAATAACACACACACCAGACTACAGAATTATTTACAGAAGTACAACATCATCTCACAAAACCAATATATCTTTCACAAAACAAAAAAGCACCATCACTTTATTAGAAGACATCGCCGACGCAATAAACAAAGCTCTCGACAAACACAAGTACGCTGTCCTTATACTGCTTTACTTAACCAAAACATTTGATAAACTTAAACATGACATACTACTCACCAAACTATACTCAATAGGTATAAGAGGACCACTGCATACATGGTTCAAGAACTACATCTCAAGCAGAAAACAAGTAACAAAAATGCAGTAGGTACATGTCACAGACTGAGTATACAAAAAAAACACAGTGTCCCTCAAAGCGCCATATTATCCCCCACTCTATTCAACATATACATTAACGATGTTCATAACATGGTCATAAGAAGTCAAATATTTCAGTACGCGGATGGCACCGCACTACTAGCAATCCACACAGACATCAACACGGCTCTCTCCAAAGCAAAACATGGCCTAAATGAAATTACAACTTACTTCTATCAAAACTCAATTGTAATCAACGGCACCAAAACACAGATGTTGATAATACATAACCCAAGAATCATGCACCCCTGCACCACTTTCGATACACTGTCATACATACCTCTGCATTAACAACAAAAAAAAACCTGACAATATCCCAAAATCAAACCTGTAACACACACAATTTACTTACCAATGTACTCTCTAAACTTCAACCATCTACTGCCACTCTCAAATCAACAGCATCGTCAATTTCCTGAAGTAGTCTTCCATCAAAGTGGCCCCGCACTATTAATCAATTTATCGCAAAATGAATAACTCGAAACTTTAAATTAAACTAATAGCCATCATGTTTTGCCTATATTGAACTGATTTAAATAATCCTTGAATTTCTTCACAATGTCGTAACTATTTCCATGCTTTATCTTCAGCAAACAACTGAACATTTCTGTGAAAATTATTTGACATATCATTTATGTACACATTAAACAGTAGTGGTGCAAAAACAAAGACTTTTATTACACCACTATTTACCTGCTACCTTCTGCATTCCGCACATTCATGGAGTAATCTTGTTATCTGCCCACCAGCTGATATACAGAGATGTGTCCATATTTGCAGTATCCATCTTTTTTTCTTCTGACTGTCGTAACAAAGTTCCATGTGGTATCCTGTCAATCGTCTTCGCAAAAAAGAGGAGTATCATAATGTGACCATTGCTTTATGCATTTCTGTTTTCACTGTCTTATAAAACTTATTAGCCTATTAAACACTCAATGATACCATCTGAGATAGCACTGGGAGTCAGCTGCAAGTGTTATTCACAGAGATCGATTTACCACACTCAATTTACCACACTGTCTGATTGTAGGGTGCTACGAAGGATAATATCTGAAAACCAGCATTCGTCAGACAATGCGGTTTTCCGAGCATCCACAGAAACACGAATCTGCACAAAAACATTCAGAACCGAGGCACACAACCAGGACAGTTCATACACTTTTTGAGAGGCGGACCGGGCCGAAGGGGTTAGAATGCTCTGGATCCCCAACCTGTAGCCATTGTTTAGGGCCCTTGAATTGGCCCTAATTTTTCGAGAATCCAGCTAGAGGCTTGTGGGCCTGTGCATAAGTACTGCCGGCTCATAACATGGGTTTCTATAATACGACGACAATATGCAGGCCTCACATTGCCCACTTCAACATTCAGCATGATGCTGCAAAGAATGTGTACAATAGTACCCCAAAGCTCGGACAACTGTGTTATGAAGCGATGAATCACCCTGCATCCTCTACCAAGGAGATGTACGGATCTGGGTGTGTCAGATACCTGTGGACCCCTCTTACCAGAGTGCATAACCTCAACTATGAAAGAGGTGACTGTGTGATGGTATAGTCTTGTTTCTCTTGGTTTTGTCTGTGATCTGTGTTTATGGTGCCTCAAATATTTAACTCCTAGAGGTATCTGAACATTCTAGACAATGCAATGCTTTATACTTTGTAGCATTTCTATATGACTGACTATTGTCTCTTTCAGCAAGACAATGCACTGTGTCATAAGGCTGCTGCTTTATAATTGCGTAGTATGCGGACATGAACATCACCATACTTGGCTTCTACACAGCCCTGGTCTCAAATCTTATTGAATATTTGTGGGCCTGAACGGGAGTGTTGAGTGAGTGAAGTCAGCGACGTAAAACCCAAAACAGTCCAGAAAAGTGGCGCACCCAGAGGGGAGAGAAGGGGCCCTGGCCCCAAAGAAAAAGGAAAAACAAAATTTCCAAAAATCTTTTCCTAATTAAAATTCATTTTTTTATTTATGTTGTGTCGTGTCTTTTATTTCTATACTCCTTATGAGTTAGCAATCATTGCAGATGCTCAGTCATAGGTCGTATGCGATGCTTAGTGTGTAGTCTCAATTCATCTACTCAACTCGCCCCCCCCCTCGTAAAAAAAACATTAAATCCTGAGTGCGCTAATGGTCCAGATCATCATTACATGCCTATATGGTGCCACAAACAGAATGGTCCAAAATTCCTTTTGATTTCGCTAACTGCTGATGTATGTATTCCATTTCATCCCTGAACCCTCCTAGCCTAAATGAATCGAATCAAATGAATATTTTGTTCTATTGGCCTCTATTTTACACCCGATTGCCTCAAATGAAAAGTCTTCTGAATTCCTATCTCCTACCTTTTTTTTTTTTTGACAGCAATGCATCTGTTATCATCAGCAGTACTTCTCCACCACACTCTGTTCTCTATCCTCCCTGAAAATAATAAACTCTACGCATTCTATCCGTGTAACTGTATCATCTGCTGTTAGCCATGTCTTACTATTGTGTAGTTTCCCTACTGATTACCAAGAATTCCTCACTCTCATCCCTGATACCATTGGCATTAACCTATATAAACTGTAGCATTAATTTATGCATACCCCAGCATTTGTGTAATCCTGTATTGACACATTTGATACTTTCGCTTGAGAGAAACGCGAGTTCACGTATTCCATTCTCACACTGACTTGACTTTTGGCTGCATGCATTCACCGTTATTGCTTTCGTTTTTTCCTAGCTTTGCACCTCTACACTCTGATTGAGCAAAACTCTCTCCACTAACTTTGAATCCCTTTAAGTGCACTTTGTCAGCATTATATAAATCCCTCTGTCAGCCATATTCAGACCATAGGTCCACAAACTTGCCATTTCTTCTGCACAACCTACCTATCATTGCTTTCTTTAGTTCGCTTCTACCCCAGCCCGGCAGGAAATGAATGATCTTCACATTCTCGTTCTTAAGTTTCGATTTTTTTCCCAATAACTCCTTTACTCCCCCCTCATTTAATACTTTGCACCTCTCTGGTGATTAGTGCTAGCAATTATTTTTTTCACCTTTCGTTTTTTGCCTCTTGATATCATCACTAATACAATAATTCCCGCCTTATTTGTTTATGACGATCCGATCATACGAAGCTTTTTCAATTGTGACCTTTAATTGAGTAATCCTCTGATCATGGTATCTCCATAATTTCTTTTCCCTTACCGGGTTTCCCTCCTTTATTCATATGATCTTGTTTCATACCTTGCAACGCTGGCTTTTTTTCACTTCTCAGCTCTGCTTATCTCGTGACGTGTCTCCGCAATTATGCACCTGTATTCTGAAAGAATTGCTTGGTGGCGTTTGTGTCAGCACGTGTACTCTATGTACTCCAATGTGATTTCTTGTGTATGTTTAGTTGCAGTAGCGTATTTTGAACGGGTTGACAAGTTCAGTGCAATATTATTTCAAATCGTTTTGTGGAGTTTATGTTTGTAATTACGGTAACTTAATAGGATAAAATAATGGATTTTTCAGAAGAGATGTGTTTTGATGGGGAAGATCTTTTTAAACCCGTGGATTCCCTTGAGGTTGGTTTACTGTTGAGTTAATATGTATTTAAAGTGTGGTACTCTGATTGTTGGGCAAAATTTAACTAGTCATCTAACGTTATTTATGATTATGGTACGCATTAATTCACCAGTTTCATAATATACATCTCTTATGCAGCGGAGTTTTACAGTAAATTCTGGAAATCGTTAACGATACATAATGCTTAAGTCGTTGTCGTCTGCCGATGTATAACATATGCAGCGATCTTGTTTTATTATTATTATTACCTCATGGAGTCAAAGACTCATCTGGGAGGTTCGTTGGGTGTTTCCTCCCTTTCAGTTAATTATGCATTTATTTTTATTTATTTGCATTCACTGGCAGCAGTTCATGCGATAAATTGGTTAACAAATGAGATGTTAGGTTGTATCTTGTTCATCTGATCAAGCTTTTTAAATGCTACACACACAACAACTGCAATAACCTATAGCATTAGTTTGTGTGTGAGGTGCAGATAAAGACTGAGAAAGAAGACTATTGATACTTTTCTTAGTGCTGGAGTTGAAGTTCTAGGGAAATACATTATAAGAAAAACTCTTTCAAAGGAAAAAAAAGGTAGATGGAATAAAGGAGGAAGAGGAGAAGCAGGTTTGATATTTTTGCAGTTGTATTGAAAAGGATTGTCAGGCAGCAGCAGCTGCTCTTGTTTTAAATCAATTTCACACGTTTGGAATGGTGCACCTACAACCTCCTTAAAAATTCTTGATACTATCCAGAGGAGAGTAATTTGGCTCATAGATGACCCTTCCCTCACAGTCTTACCTCAACCTCTATCCCACAGGTGTAGTGTTTCAGCCTATGTCTCTTCTACAGGTACTACCATGGTCACTGATCCACTCAATTGGCAAACATCATTCCTTCACTTTTTGCTATGCCTGTCAAACAAGAGAAGCATTTGTCCAACATCCCTCTACAATACAACTGCAAACTCATCAAATCTGCTTCTCCTCTTCCTAATTTATTCCATCTACCTCTCCTCTGGAACAGTCTTCCATTGATGAACAGATTTCCCAACAATTCCATCCCACAGCTCTTTAATAAAAATGTGAATAGGCTTCTTCTTTCTCACCTTATCTGCACCTCATACACAGCACTGATGTGCTATAGGTTCTTGTACCTCTTGTGTGTGGGATTAATATATATATATATATATAAAAGCAAATTTTAGGCCGATCAGCATCTCAGGAGTAGTGGCTAAGGTACTGGAGAAGTTGGAAAAAGACAAAATTCAGGACTGGATGGATAGGAATATGATACTCTGAGGGACAACATGATTTTGTGAAGAGTAGTTCTTGCTTTAGTAATTTGCTTACTTTTTATAATCAAGTAACAATGGAGTTGAATAAGGGAAATGGCTACTCAGTGATATTGCTGGACTTTGCAAAGGCATTTGACAAGATTCAACGTAGAACTCTGTTTCATAAACTGGAGCAAATGGGGATGGATATGAAGATGGTATATGCAGGAGTAGAGTCCAGGAGAAGGCACGGAACTAAAGATGTATCACAGGACTCGGTATACTTATACTTGGTTGCTGTGTTTTAATTTGTACGTAAATGATATAGGATATGATTTGATGGGAAATATTAAGTTCACTGATGATGCAAAACTGGTAAGAGCAATAGTAAATGAAGGTGATGTAGAGATGTAGGATGACATAAGTAGACTGGTAGTATGGGTAAAAGTAAATGGCTGTTGGTTTAATGTGACCAAGTCTTTCATTAGTGAATCAGTATAAGGCAGGTATAGTAGGTATTCTGTAAATAATGGCTATCCCACAGTGAGTCTTCTGACTCATTGGAGTTAAGTCTTTAACTCCATGGAGTCAGAAGTATAATAAGCTTAATTATGATTGCCTCTGAAAAAATGTAAAAATATTATATATGTTGAATATAAGGATCAATTGTCTAGGTTCTGTAAGATAAAACTGCTTTTATTTTGCAGCATTACTGGTGACTTGATGGTGTGAAAAATTAAGGTCATTTGGGAAAGTATTTGATATAATATGACAACCTTGTTAATAAAAGCAGTTGAGTGAAACAGAATCCATGAGGAGGAGGAACTGTAGCAAAATATGCATCAGGTATAGGAATATTATTTATTGGATTTGACTGTATCTAGTATGTGTGTGTGGTGGGGGGGATGTGTGTATCATGTGTGTGTGTTTGGGGAGTGTGCTACCAATCAGACAGCTGGAATCAGGTCAAAAGGCAACCAGAAAATCTGATATGATAATGCTTGTAATAAGTGATGTTAAGCATCATCAGATAATAAACATTTAGGAAGGTCCCCTGATAGGAGGTATGACCAAGGCTGACAGTGCAAGGCGTGCATTTGCACGGGGTGGCAAGTTTTTTTTTGAGGCAGCAAAATTTGCATAAACTATACAATAAATAAGGGAGAAGGGGTGGCAAAATATGCTACTGCACGGGGCAGCAAAATTCCTAGGGGCAGCCCTGGGTATGACACCTCTAATCACGCCTCAGGACTCTCATATCTGCGGTCTCTAGTCTTAGGTCGAGTGTTTTACTTCTGACCCAGCTCTCAGATCCATAAGTTAAAACTGGTTTGAACACTGTCTTGTATACAGCTAATTTAGTGTTCTGACTAATTTCTCTCTTATTCCATATGAATTTACCATCTTCACTAAAAATCGTGCATGCCTAAGAAGCTGAAATGTTTTCTTGTTCCACAGGTTCTCCATTTCACACGCAGTTGACATTTTCTGCCTATTTTCATTGTCTTTGTCTTTTTATTGCTGACCTTCATACCATATCTATTACAACAGTTATTCAATTAAGTTAGGGAATCTTGCAGACTTGTAGCAGATTTATTTAGAAGTATAACATCCATCTGCATAAAGCAAAGAGCTGACATTAACATCTCCAATTTCGATATCATGTTTAATACTACTTTCTTTCATAATACGATCCATATAGATAATGTACATCTCCTTGTCTCACACCAGATTTAACATTAAACCATCTTCCTGTACTTCCTTCAATTCTAACTGTTGACTTACAACTCAAATAAAAACTAAGTATTGCTTGTTATAATGCCCCATTGACACCAAAGAACTGTAGCATATTGAATAGCTTCATTCTTGGCACCTTGTCATATGCCTTTTCCAGATTGACAAAACTTAAATACAGGTCTTTGTTATATTCCTATGATTTCTCAACTATTTGTCATAAAGTGAAGATCTGATCCTGACAGCCTCTATTTGGCTTCAATCCAGCTTGTTCTTCACCAAGCTTTTCTTCTGCAATTCTTCTGAACAGTTTCTCAAGTATATTTGCATAGATCTTACCAGGAACACTCAGTAGGGACATACCTCTGTAATTCTCAAATTCAGTTTTATTTCCCTTTTTATATATGTGTACTATGAGAGCTCTACTCCAGTTATCGGGAATTTGCCTCTGTGCCCAGGCCTTCTGAACTATGCAGTGCAGCCACTGTAAGAGTTTTAACCACCATACTTCAGCTTTTCTGGTCGAATATCATCTACTCCTGCTGCCTTTCCACATTTCAAGCCTTCGATGGTTTTTTTTTACTTCAAGTATGGATATGTATTCCTGACCGTATGCCTGTTGAGTGTTTTTTACCACTGTGCTATCACTGCTAGTTTCATTTAGCAATTTTTCAAAATAATTACTCCATACTTCAAGATCTTTTTCGTCCATTTTCATGCCAACTTTATCATCTCTAACTCCTTTCACAGCACTCTTTCCTCCATTTCTAAGCTTCTTCAACGACCTCCAGAATATCTTACCACCTTCTTGATATTTATTTTCTATGTTCTTGCCAAAGTCCTCCCATGACTTTTATTTAGTTAGTTTTACACAGTGTTTAGTTTTCTTACATTTGTTTCTGTATTCTCAAAGAACACAAGCCAACTTATTTGCCAGGAACTTTTGATATGCTTTCTTCTGTTCTTTCACTGCTTCTTTAACTTCCTGTGTCCACCATGGAGTTCTGATTTTTCTATCCTTGCAGAGAACCTCACCACATGCCTCTCTGGCTGAATCAATCAGGATTTTCTTCTATAATAACCAGTTCAAGGTTTGCCACTGAATCTCCAAGGTTTGGTTCCTGTTCTCAAACACTTTCATTTTTTCTTCAATAATCTTTGTGTATTTTAGTCTGCAGTTTACATCTGAGAGCTGCTCAACTTTTATTCACTTTAAAACTTTCTTACATGTTATTCTTTTCAATATGAAATTCAATTTTATTCTGCTCAAGACTAAATAGTGATCACGTCCAATTTCAAATCCTCTGTACACTCTGGTGTCCTGCACCAGGGAGAAAACATCACTATCAACAATAACATAGTCAATGAGACTTTTCTTATTCCTTGCCTTTTCTCTCCATGTGAATTTGTGCACATTTTTATGTTGGACCATGGTGTTAGTAATAACCAGTCCATGTCCTGAGCAAAAATCCAATAGGTATTTGCCATTATTATTAGCTTTGCTCTTTTCTGCAAATTTCCCCAAAATATTTTTGTATGTCTGACAATCATTTCCTACTTTGCTATTTAGATCCCCAACAAGGACCGACTTTTTCTATTTCATTGTGTCAGTTGCTTTTTCTAAAGCATCTAACAATTCCTCCACTTCTACCTTAGTAGAACCTTCTGTGGTACCATAGGCACATCATTGTCCAATTCCCCATTCTCATATTTGCCCACATTACTCTACTTGAGAGTGCCTACCATTCAAGAAGATTAGCCTCATATTTTGGGTTGAATACAATGGCTACTCCTTCTTTTCCTTGATTGTCATTGCCTGAATATAACATTTTGTATTTATTGCTCAGAAAGATCTCATCAGTTTTTGTCTTTTTTGTTTCAGTCATCCCTATTATGTCGATCTGGTACTTATCTAATTCCTCAGGTTGCTCCATTTCTTTGCCATTCAGGCTTCTTTTGTTGATAGTACCGATCTTTAACTCTGGTGATGTTGAATTGGAGTGTGTTTTCAGATTTGTTCCAGTAGCTGACGTTTTGCTGTTTGTCCTGGTTCCCTGGCGAAAACAATGGGGGCCTTTTTTAACCGGGCGAGTCTCCAGCCGGTGTGAAATTTTGTTATGTTGTACCATCATTTTGTATTTTGGTTTAACCCAATAAGAATACAATTTCGTTTGCTAAATCCCAAATTGCCAGCCCATCGTTCGTTCAGTATCCAGGTAGATTCCCAACAGGGTGTACCACTAGAAGGTGAGGATTGGACATTAGGTCAGAAGCCCTGGTCAGTTCTCTGCATTCCTTTAAAGGCTATGTGGAGGTCTGCTGTCAGTTATACAGCTTTGACCCTTAAGCACTCCTTATTATTAATCTGTTATTAATATATTGTATATTCTTGTTTAATCCTTTAACCAAGTGTAAGCAAAAAAGTTTGCACATGGGACTAATGACCTTTACATTAATTGACTTAGTACCTCTGAATACAAAAACCCACCCTTTTTAATTAAATTAATTTAATCAATGTAAGTGATTCTGTTATTAATATATTATGACATATTCTTGTTTAATCCTTGATCCAAATGTAAGCAAAGAAATTTGTACATGGGACTAATGGCTTTCACATTAATTGCCTTAGTATCTCCTAATACAAAACACACACCCTTTGTGGATAATGCTATGCATTATGGGAAGGGCTACTACCCTGACAGCTTTTAACCTTTATTAAGGTTGCATTAGTGGGAGCGACGCGAAGCAGAGATACTTTTGACAAGTATGCTGTGTGTTAATAAACACTAGAGCAGTTGGATTAGTCAGCTTCCCCTCTATATAATTAGCCTATGCGTGAAGATGCTTCACTTGCAGACTTTTTTTAGATCACACTTGGATAAAAGATGCAAACAAGCATATAATTTCTTGTCAGATATGTTTGTATATCAGTACATAAATTACAGAAGTTAATATCTCTGCTTCCCATATTAGGCTTTCTTTGCCAACATAGGCAGAACTTGACTGCATAGTATTAGCAAGGCTCTTATTAGTTACAAATAAGTTAGTTAACATAAGAATTTCTTGTTCAGAAACTACAAGCCTGACTATGTATTTTACACAATATACAGTTCGTTTTTTTTCTGTTATTGCCATTTACTGGAGATCGCAATACCAGTTTCTGTTATGTATGTACTGATTTGTAAGTATGTGTGCACAGTACATTCAAAATGATATGTATACTATGGAGAGTTCCCTGTTCACAAAACTGTGAGGAGGATTTCAAGTCAGTGAAAGCTGTTCATTTATGTATGCATGAAAGGAAGAGGATGGGTGAGATAACAGAACTCTGAGGAACACCGGTCCAACTACTGAAGAAGGAAAGACCAGTTTGCCGAGAGGGACTCGATGTTAAATCCTATCAGATGCCTTGCGAATCTTGAGTGCATTATTTTCTCCAAACCTTTCTAGAAAGACATCAGAAGAATCTTGAACAATCTTGATACCAAAACAGCCCTCTAGTTATGATGGAATCCCACCAATTGTGCTCAAGAGATGTTCTTCTGAAATAACATCTGTTCTTTATCACTGTATTCTATATTATATTCAGCTGGTATTCACTCTACAGCATGGAAGTAAGCACATATCCAGCCAATTCAAAAAAGTTATGTATCAGCAATCAAACTATTGGCTTATTGCTCCCATCTCAGTGAGAACTATTGGCTTATTGTTCAAGGTTGTTCATGATTCTTCTAGTCTTTCTGGAAGGAGATATACATTACAATATTTCAGGTGAAGGAGATGATTTGCCTTGGTCACCTGTGCCGGATTTGGATGAGAAGAATGATGCCAGGAGGTCAGGTTTATCTTTTAAGTGATGTTCTAACACTACCATTTGGTTGAGAAAGAGACAGAAGTGCAGATGGGCAAAAGGAGTTGTGCCCAACAGCTTTTGTGAGAGACCAGAAGGCATAACTTATTGGTATATGTAGTGCCTTTCTATATTTAACCTTGTTAATGATGGTTTTGAAATTATTGTGGGCTTCAGGCTTTGAATGAAGCTGGAATTTTTGTCTCCAGCCACTTATGACACTGTTTTTGTTTCTTGGACTTTCCCTTCACATGTTTTGTCAAGTCATGTCTTGGTTGTAAGATGGGAATTTTGGGCTGAGTGGGGAATGAATGCTTTCATTTCAACATGGATAATTTCCATAAAAAGATTACAAGTATCTGTATCTAGACAATGTAATAGTAGTCAGCTGAAAAATGGAGGAGATCTCTGAAACTGTTATTTCATAACAATTTCAGAGATCTTCCCGCCTGGCATTGTTGTAGTGCCAGAGTACACAAGGTTGTGAATAGGTGAGAAGAGGATATTCCACCAGAGATGAAACTTGCATGATTGTGATCTAAATTACCAAGAGGAATTGTCACTTTAATAGTGTATCTGGAAGGAGCAGGTTAAGGTTAGATCCAGAATGTTTGGTGAGTAGAGAGGATTGTCGGAAATGCACATCAAGAGATGAACAATTTGCTTTAGGTTATTGCTTATACTAAATGCCACCACTTCTCTTCCAGCTTTGTCAATGAAATTTTAAAAAGGGATAGAGTTGTGGACATTAGGCACCAAGGAAGATTGCTTCACGCTTTTGGGAAATTTGTTTGCTGGAAATCCAGTTTCAAGGATAAGAAGTCAAAGGGACCAGTATGATTTTTAATGTAGTAGAAAAAGCAGATCTTAAGCCACAGAAACTCAAAGGGGAGAATCAAGATTTGGCATCCTCTGGTAAGTAATATTGGATTGCACAAAAGCATAAGTACAGATAGTAGTGGAAGGAATCATACAGAGTGTAGTCCAGCAGTTTGGACAGGTGGGCTGTGGTGATTGTGACAGAGATTTGGGATTCAGTCAGAAACAAATCAGGTTTGCTTGTCTGTGGATGTAACACTCATTTAGGTTGTTTATACTGCAAATGTTGGGGAAGTGAATGTGGAAGAGTTTGTTTATTTTGAGAGGTTTTTTTTTTTTTCTGAATAATTTTTTTAGGGAATTTTTTTGAGAGTTTTTTTTTTAATTGCTGTGGCACTATATTTAAGTTTACTGTGAAAACTTGATGTAAAATTAACTGCTCTATGTGCAAGCAGTCTAGTTGTGAAGATTATTATTTGATAACTTCCATGAAGTCAACAGACTCATCGTGGGAGGCCTACTCAACCATCAACATGTCTATCATAATGAGCTTTGAAGTTATTTATGCTACCTGCACTCACAACACACTCAGGCAGTGTATTTCACTCACTAACAACTCTCCACATAAAATCTACTCCTCACACCCTTCTTCACCACATCTCTGTACAACTTCCAGGGATGGCCTCTTGTTCTTCCCAATTTAACATCCACTCTTTTTCTAATTTCTTCTGTATTAATATAATAGAATCCCTTAACTAACTTGAAGGTCTCTATCATATCTCCTCTTTTTCTCCTATCCACCAACTTCTGTAATCCACATTCTCTCAAATGTTCATAACGTTTCTTCATAACCATCACTCCAGAGTCCTGATATCCACATCACAATGAAAACTAGGTTAAATCTAAGCACAATAGTCCATATGTGGCCTGACCAATGCCTTTTATAGAGGCACCACTTCCTTATCCTAACATGTCAGCATATTTTTTATCATAGCAGCAATACAATATGCCCTTGGAACTTCAGTCCACTGTCTACCATCACTCTGAGATCCTGAATCTCATCCACTTCCTGAAGTACAGCTCCACCAATACAGTATGTAGCCTTATATCTCTTTATCCAAAGTGTAACATGTTGCATTTATTAATATTAAAACTGTAACCCCACTCATTTGTTCAAGCTAGAAGTATGTTTGAATCTTTCTGTAGAGAATTAACATCAGCACTACCTGATAATTCTACCCAACTTTGCATCATCAGCAAACTTTTGAAGATCCCCCAGTCAATCCACATGAAATATCATTAACAAATAAGTTGAATAATAGGGGCCCAAGAACAGAACTCTGAGGCATGCCACTGGTCACCTTCCTTTTCTGAGACACAGCTCCATTATACACAACTTTCTGGTATCGTTTTTAGAGAGCCAATCTCCAATCCATCTAATCAATATACTATCTATTCTTATCCTCTGCAGCTTGTACACCATCTGTGGTAATCAATAAAATGCTTTTGCAAAGTCAAAGAATATCACTGTATACGATTCTCCCTTATCCAACACATTCATCACTTTATCATATAAACATGCAAACTTCTGTTTACATGTTTAAAGTATAGTATAGTATCTTATGCAATCTCTAATACTAGGGCATGACACATAAAATATTACATGATATGTAGTTGGGTTTTCTTTGTGTCTATTCTGTAGAAGAAATTTCTATCCTCTAAAGAAATTTCAGAGGCTAAATTATTGATTCTATACTGCATTGATTACCAATAGCAAAGCAATGGCAGAAATACTGAACACTTATAATGGCACATCTGTTGAGAGCAGACAATATGCAATAGTGCCAGACTATCCTTTTATGTCACTTTCACTCATGAAATGCTTAAACTTTTATTAGATTAGTATCATACTGAGTGGTGTATAATCTGGAAATACCTCTCTAGAGACAAAATATATAAAGATTTTTCCAATTCAGGGTTTAAGTAAAGTATTAGATTGACTGTGATCTCACACTGGCCAGTGAAATTGATCTAACATGTGAAGACATTCATAAATATCCCAATAGCAGATTGGAGAGTCTGGAAATATTGTGCATTCATCCAACCAGGGTAGCATTTATGCACATTAGTGGAAATTTTGTATTATTAATGAACATTTTTTAAAAAAATTATTTCTACCTCAGATGGTAGCCTGTAGTGTATACAAGTTATAGACATCCATAGGTCACTGGTTTAAATCCAGCCCGATAGATTTCTTAATGAAAGTATGACAAAATCGCGTTTCCCTAGTGTAAAAATTCACTATATTAGTCATGCCATCTGGATGCAAAAAGGTAAGTCGAAGTAAATGATTGTCTTGGTTGGCACAAATGTTTTGAGAGGTGAGAAGTATTTTATGAGGGAGGATGTAAAGGAGTTGTTAGAAAAGGCAAAACTAAAGAATGAGAAGGTGAAGATTGTAAGTCTCCTAACACATTATGATAGAAACGAACTGAGGAGGAGGAGGAGGGCATTGCTAGCTAATAAGTCTATATGTAGGTTGTGCAGAGAGAATGATTTAGGTTTTGTGGATCTGTGGTCTGTATTTGATGAAAAAAAGATTTGTACAATGCTGATGGACTGCATCTAAATGGTTTTGGTCTTAGGTGTCTAGCAAGAACTTTGTTCACTAAGCATGCTGAAGTGGAAATTCATGAAAACTTAGAAGCAGGTGAGTTTGTGTGAAGGCATCCATGAGGTGAGTGAGTAGCAAAAAGATTGAATAGGGTAGTCAGTTCAGGAAGTAAAGGTCATTGGGTGGGAGTCTAAAGGGATGATACATTTTATATATACTAATGCCAGAAATATCAGGAACAAGAGGGAGGAGTTTTTGGCATTGGTTAGTGCAACCTCGCTGAAGTTATGGGCAATAGTAAGACTTGGCTAACAGCAGATGATGTAGTTACAGGGATAGAAAATGTGAAGGGTTTAGTATTTTCAGGGAGAATAGAGAAGACAGGATGGCAGGAGGGTTACTGCTGATGAATTGAATAAAAAAGAATAGGAGATAGGCAAGAGGGTGGCTGTTCATTTGAAGCAGTCTGGTGTGAGATTAAAGCCAGTAAGACAAAATATTCAGTTGGTTGTTGCTATAGGCTAAGGAATTCCATGAATAATCTGGAAGGCATGCATTGCCAAATTAGTACAATGAGTACAGGTTGAGTGATTATTATAGGGGACTTCAACCATGGAGATATAGATTGGAAGGAAGAAATATCACATGGCAGGAAGGAAATGAAATTTATACACCTACTGAGAGATAATTACTTGAGGCAGAATGTGATAGAGGGGACTAGGGGTGTGAGAGTATTGGACTTGGTCATAGGATTAGAAGAGCTGTCCATAACTAAGATGAGCACATTGCCTCCAGTTGACAAAAGGGGCCATGCGGTCTTGACTTGGGAGATTGTATAACTCGAGGAATATTCTGTCAAGAAGGGGTATAATGTGGAACTACAAGGCAGGTGATTATGACAAGCTTAGGAAGAAGCTTAAATCTCTGTCATTGGCATAAAACTCTGCAGGATAAGGATGTTAGTAGTGCATGGAAGATAGTTAAGGGACATCTAGAGGAAGCAATATTAAATTGTATACCTAATGTAAGGAGGGTTAATCAGGTAGGAGACTTGTGAATATTTCAGGCCTTTCTTGCCACTTTGCCTCTACCAACCATCTCATTGAGTGGGATAAGAGTCATATGCCCTATATAGAAGAGAACTACCATTCCAGAACCTTCAAGGAGGTTGCTACAGTCGCCCGTTCAACAGGAAACCTAAATAAGAATCAAGGCCTAATCCTACCGGAAATTTGGAATGCTTTAATCAGATCACTAAACATCAAAGAAATGAACTTTCACGCCAATTACATTATGTCTCGTAACAAATAAATCATGTTCCCGAGACACGTGCATTGTCTCGCACAATACTAATTTTGTATGAATTAGAACTGTCAGTTAAAACCTTCATATAGCTTACCAATTGTATTCCCTGAAGATGCCGATAGCAAAAATCGGCGAAGCATGCAGGACGATAAATTAAAACCCACTTTGACTAACATTCAAAAAAAGTGTTTTAGTTATTATACAAGTAGTCAAGGAAGAAAATCACTAGGAATCCCAAATAGTTTTTTCATTATGTGGCAAGTAAGAGGAAGAATTACTATGGAAGATTAACCATAGTGAGTGATGATGGTTACGAGGTGACAGAAGCAGATAAAATAGTTGAGTTACTGAGCGACCAGTTTGCAAAGATGTATCTCCTAGTGAGGTTACTGATTTAACTTATGTGACAGATACTAATGTGGGAATAGAGGTGGATGAATCGGAGGTTCTGTTATTAGAATATTGGAGAATCTCAATGTAAATACAGTTGTGGGATTAGATGGGATATCAGCTCAGGTTTTGTGAGAATGTGCAAGGGAACTGACATTGCCTCTGACTAGACTTTAAGTCTCAACTCTGGTAGAGTTCCAAGAGAGTGGAAAGAACGCAAAATAATAAGGGAGGTTTTAAAACCACTAGTAAATTATAGACCAATCAATATCTCAGGCATAGTGGTAAAAGTACTGGAAAAATTGGTCAAAAAAAGAATTCAAGAATGGGTGGATAAAAGTATTATACTGTATGAGGGGCAACATGACTTTGTGAAGGGTTAGTCATGCCTTAGTAATTTACTAACTTTTTATAATAAAGTAACAGCTGAGTTGGCTAAAAGAAATGGCTATGTGATGATTCTGCTGGATTTTGGAAAGGCATTTGATAGAATACCACATGGAATTCTGTTATGCAAATTAGAAGAAATGGGAATGGATATGACACCTGATTAAGTGGATAAAAGGGTGGCTGCTGGACAGATATCAAAAATCAAAGCTTTATGGATTATCTTCCTTTAGAGTTTTTGAGAGAGAAAGAGAGAGAGAGAAAAAACTATTTTTTATTTTATTTTAGTAATCTTAAATTATATGCATGGAAAGGTCACAGTACATGTTATTTATTTTCACAATATTGATGACAACACAGAATGATAAGAAAATAATATTTATTAACTTATTTGCTGACATTTCACTGGTATTATATCCAGCATCTTCAGAGGTTAATCTTAGATTATGTTTATCTTTCTTCTTTTAATTTTTTAGGAAAAATGGAAGTTGGTACCAGCATTTCTTAAAGTACGAGGGTTAGTAAAACAGCATATAGATTCCTTTAATTATTTCATCACTACTGAGGTGAGTGGGATTTGTTGAAATTTAACTTTTGTTAACTTTTGATTTAACGGGAAATTATTATTATGTGAGAGCCTTGGAGAAGATCAAAGATCCCTTGGCAGTTGATTCACTAATCTCAAACCACCCATCATATCTTTATTTAAATTCATTTATAGAGAGTGTACTTCTCAGTTTCACTGGTAACTTCTCCTTTCACCGCTTTACAAGAGAAAGCAGTGAGTGGGAGAAGTTACCCTCACACTCTTGCTAACTACCTTTCTTGACTTTCAGACATGAACTATGGTGTGTTTTTTCATGGGCTGTTGAATTACAGTTTCAGTTAAATTTCCTGACAGTGGATTTAATGCCAAAAGTGGATGCCAAATCAGTGGATGTGGCGTTTGCACACCATCGCGCTAGGTCGCAAGAAGGAAGTCTTGGTTTCGAGTCTAGTCGGCGACTAGAGGAAATTTTTCTAAGCCTTTTTTCGACCGGTTCCCTAGTTAGTCGATCTCTGGCACGGGCAAGCAGGTTTTTCCTCCCGGAAACTCGGGTTTTTCGTCCTGTAAACTCAAGAAAATCGACCGTAGAACCCACATTATTTCAGACATTAAAATATATTGTGTTAGGGTTAGAGACCACCAGATGGCGGCACATTTGAGCCGTCTCTCTTTACTGCGTACCGCTTAATTAGTGATAGCCTTGGGCCATCTGTCTCTGATTGGGTACCAGTGGAGATTGAACTGCCCACTCAGTCTCCAAAAGTTAGATAGGGCTAAATGGCCTCGCCTACTCCCGTATATACGGGAATAAAAAGGCGTTAGCGGATTTTTTTTTAAATTCATATTTAGTTTATTGTTTTCTTTTATGCAGGAGAGAGGAAAGTTAACATTCCTCCTTATGTGAAAGAAAAGAAACAGATATTGGCAATATGATAGTGCAGTTGAAGAAATCAAAATATATTATAGGAAGAGAGCAGTCAGATATTATCAAGTAATCCACGTGCAAGCGTCAGTGCCAAGTAGCCAGTTTAGACATATTATGTCTAGATTGGCTACCAAAGATGGAATCTCAATTCGAACAATTGCCAGTAGTTCTCTTATATGCAAATCAATTTCCAAACAGAGTTATGTATCACCAAAGAACTAGCCGTTTATCTTAATTTTGGACCTCTATGAGCATAGAAAAGAAGAGGAAATAACAAAAACTAAACAATCAAAATTGGATCACTGTTTTTTAGTCTTACTTTGAATGAGTTGACTAGTCTTGGAAATGAGATATTTCAGTGTTGTTTCATTGACTCAAGGGCCTGTGTAACCCTATGGAAGTGATGTTTGAATCCATAATGCTATGGTGCCTGAAGAAAGCTGTTTTCATTTCGAAAATAGCTGCCGACTAGAGGACTCTTTTTCTAACCTTTCTCTGAGATGATTAGTCAATCTCATGCACAGGTGAGCTGGTTTATTCATCCTATAAACTGAATAAAATTGAGTATAGAACCCACACTACTTCAGACAAATAATATATGTTAGGGAACACAAGCTGGCTGCCTCTTTTCATCGGTGACATTTATAATTTATGCCTTTTAAGTATGTCTGAGGTGGGAAAAGAAAAAGAAAAGAAATTATGTCTATGCACAAATGCCAGAACCATCAGAAACAAAGGGATTTAGTTTGTTGCTTTATTGAATATAATGTGGCCTAAGATTGTTGGCATTAGTGAAACCTGGCTGTCAGAATCAGATATGGTAACTATTTTTGGGAATAACAGAAGGATATCAGATGACTGCAGTCCAATTAGAGTAGAAATGCAAGAAAACAATGATGGTAACAATGTTCCATGTAGCAGTGAATTTGAGTATCTAGTGTGAAGGAGGCTAACAAAATGAAACATATGGTAGACTGTTGCTATAGACTGGGTTACTCAGTTGCAGCAGAAATGCATCACCAATTTAACCTTATGGGTATCAAATGAGTGAACATTATGAATGAATTTAATTTCCCAAACATTGATTCGGTAGATGAGAAATCTCACGATAAAAAAGAAGAATTAAAATTTGATATTTTAAGGATACTTGTGACATAAAGATTGTATAATATAAGCATGTACACACAAGAAAGATATTTAATTAGCCAAATATTTCGGTCTGAAAATTGCAGACCATCTTCAGTGGCAATACAAGAACAGTTTTAAAATACAAGGTGGAATACTAACACTAGATCATTTATAAATAGAACAAGCCGCGTGATGTTATATCACTAAGTATTAAAGAGAAATATTTTTAAGCAGAGACATGATTGAATTAAAAATATTAATTAATAATTTTAAATAACATAAAATTAATATGAATTAATGAATTATCCTGATTAGACTTTTCCAGATTTTTGATACAGATATACAGTCATTCCGATTTAGGTTAGGATGATGGAGTAAGGCCTCTATGCTTTCTTTGAATAAAAATTCAAATTTATAGCGGGATCTATGTAAGAGGTGAGTTTTTGACCAAATGATGTTGTGGTTAGTTTCTATCCCGTGCTGAGCCAATCCAGATTTTTCAGGTTTGTTGTGATGAATGGGGGATTGATGTTCTTGGATTCTTTTTTCTAGAGAGCGTCCAGTTTGTCCAAAATAGGTGAGATCACAGTTGTAGGGAATTTGATAAACTTCAGGAAGAGACATAGTTGAGTGTTTGTCTTTAGAAGAAGGAAAATGGGAAGATAATTTGTTAATAGGTGAATAAGTAGCTGTTAACTCATATTTCTTCAGAATTCTTGAAATAGGTTCTGAAATACCGGAGATGTATGGAATTGGAACTCGACGTATTGAATCTTTGTTGTTTAGTGGTGGATTATAAGAATCGAGAAGATGTTGTGTACTCTTTTCGGAAAAGCCATTGAGTTTCATATGCTGTTAGATAGTAGAAAGTTCTTTCTGTAGAAAATTAGAAGTAGAACAATTAGTTTTGGCCCTACTGATTAGACATTTTATGATTCCTGTTTTTTGACAAGGATGATGGGCAGATTCTTTAAGAATATAACGACCTGTGAACGTTGGTTTCCTGTAAACTGTAGTTGTAAGAGTATTTGAAGGTGACTGGATGAGGAGAATGTCTAAAAATGATAACTGGTTGTTTTTTTCCATTTCCATAGTAAACTTTATACGATGATGTAAGGAATTGATACTGTTTAAAAAAAGAAGGTAAGGAGTCTTTATTGTGCGGCCATACAGGAAAGGATGTCATCTATATATCTTACCCAAAAGGATGGTTGAGGGAATATAGATGAGAAGAGGACTTTTTCTAGATGTTCTAAATAAAAGTTAGCTAATGCAGGAGAAAGAGGACTACCCATGGCCATTCCTTCTACGTGGCTGTAAAATTTGTTTTGACATAAGAAATATCCAGAGTGTATTACGAAATCGAATAGTTTTATAATGTCTTCTGGAAAGATGTCAGCCAGTAATTTTTAGGTCTCTTTGAGAGGTACATTTGTATATGAAGATTCTGTATCAAAGTTCACCATAAGATCTGTAGGTTGCAATGAGATATTTTTCAATTTTTCTAAGAAATCTGAGGAGTTTTTAAGAAAGGAACTAAAGTTGCCTATGTGAAATTTCAATGATTTAGCTAGATATTTGGCTATACGGTAAGAGGAGAATCAATACAATCTACTATTGGATGAAGAGGAAAGTCACTCTTATGTATTTTAGGAAGACCATAAAATCTAGGAGGTCTTGCAAAATGAGTTTTAAGTCTTTCAGTTGTGTCACTATCTAAACTGATGACTTCATCTAGGAGCAAATTTAATTTCTTTAGTTGTCTCTTGGTTAGATTATAATCAAGTTCTTGATATGTGGAGCAATCTCGAAGTAAAAGAGAAAGTTTTCTTCTGTAATTTGTGGAGTCTGTAACTACTGTTGCTTTCCCCTTGTCAGCTTTGGTGATAATGAGGTGATTATTTTTTCTCAAGGACTGTAAAGATTTCATTTCAGAAGGAGAAATGTTGGAAGGAGGAAGTTTGGCCTTAATTAGAGAAGAAGCAACTTCTAGGCAAAGATGTTTTATAATGTCTTTCCAGAAGACATTATAAAACATTAGCTTTATCACTAGTTAGATGACTGAGGTTCTGTTCAATGTTAACTAGGAAATCTAGATGTGGTATTAGGAATGTGGTATCTTATTAGGAACAATAGAAAAATCATGTCCTTTTGAAAGGATGAAGGTTTCGCTATTAGTTAGAGTACGTCTGGATATATTGACGATCCAATTATTTAGATCCATTGTTTAGAAGAAAGAGCTTCATATTTGCGGTTTGACTTAGTTGACTTAGTTTATTATATGCTCGTTGAGTAGACGTTTAGCCACATTTAGAACTATGTGTGAAAGATGTGGATCCCAGTTTGTGGAAATATAGGTGCGAAGATCAGAAATATGATGACTGTTAATAGCAAGATCACGTTTAGCAGCTTTAAGTTGGTTATGGATTAAAGATATGCTGGTGTTCCGGTAAATATTATGATCTCCAGGAGATTTTATAGTTTCTTTAATCTTAGTGAAATTGGGAATAATCTTGTTGTCGCAGCATTTTTTTAAATACTTATGGTGAGCTTTGATATAGAATCTTTATATACAAATGTACCTCTCAAAGAGACCTTTAAAATTACTGGCTGACATCTTTCCAGAAGACATTATAAAACTATTCGATTTCGTAATACACTCTGGATATTTCTTATGTCAAAACAAATTTTACAGCCAAGTAGAAGGAACGGTCATGGGTAGTCCTCTCTCTCCTGCTTTAGCCAACTTTTATTTAGAACATCTAGAAAAAGTCCTCTTCTCATCTATATTCTCTCAACCATCTCATTTTGGGTAAGATATATAGATGACATCTTTACTGTATGGCCGCACAACAAAGACTCCTTACCTTCTTTTTTAAACAGTATCAGTTCCTTACATCATTTGTATAAAGTTTACTATGGAAATGGAAAAAAACAACCAGTTATCATTTTTAGACGTTCTCCTCATTCGGTCACCTTCAAATACTCTTACAACTACAGTTTACAGGAAACCAACGTTCACAGGTCGTTATATTCTTAAAGAATCTGCCCATCATCCTTGTCAAAAAACAGGAATCATAAAATGTCTAATCAGAAGAGCCAAAACTAATTGTTCTACTTCTAATTTTCTACAGAAAGAACTTTCTACTATCTAACAGCACATGAAACTCAATGGCTTTTCCGAAAAGAGTACACATCTTCTCGATTCTTATAATCCACCACTAAACAACAAAGATTCAATACGTCGAGTTCCAATTCCATACATCTCCGGTATTTCAGAACCTATTTCAAGAATTCTGAAGAAATATGAGTTAACAGCTACTTATTCACCTATTAACAAATTATCTTCCCATTTTCCTTCTTCTAAAGACAAACGTTCAACTATGTCTCTTCCTGGAGTTCATCAAACTCCCTGCAACTGTGATCTCTCCTATTTTGGACAAATTGGAAGCTCTCTAGAAAAAAGAATCCAAGAACATCAATCCTCCATTCATCACAACAAACCCGAAAAATGTGGATTAGCTCAGCATGGGATAGAAACTAACCACAACATCCTTTGGTCAAAAACTCGCCTCTTACATAGATCCTGCTATAAATTTGAATGTTTATTCAAAGAAAGCATAGAGGCCTTACTCCATCATCCTAACCTGAATCGGAATGACTGTATATCTGTATCAAAAATCTTGAAAAGTCTAATCAGGATAACTCATTAATTCATATTAATTTTATGTTATGTCTAACCTAACCTAACAATCATGTCTCTTCTTAAAAATATTTCTCTTTTATACTTAGTGATATAACATCATGTGGCTTGTTCTATTTATAAATGATCTAGTGTTAGTATTCCACCTTGTATTTTAAAACTGTTCTTGTATTGCCGCTGAAGATGGTCTGCAATTTTCAGACCGAAATATTTGGCTAATTAAATATCTTATGTGTACATGCTTATATTATACAAAAATGAAGAGGAATTTATTGAATCATTGAGAGACAACTTTCTCAGGTAGCATGTGAAAGAAAGAATGCGAGGTCAAAGAGTGCTGAATTTGCTCATACCGTCAGAAGGGATCGCTGTTAAGAATATGGCTTTTTAACCACCAGTTGGTGACAGTGATCATGCTGTGCTTTCTTGGGAAATATCTAATTGTATTGATTCTCTGATTAGAACAGGTTACATGCTGAAATGCAAAGCTGGAAATTATGATCAACTTAGGAGAATACTATCTTTGGTCCCATGGTATCAGTTACTGAATGGGAAAATGTCAGCAATACATGGGAATTTTTGAAAAAGTGCTTATTGAGGTGGTATCTGAATGTATCCCTATTGTTCAAAGAATAAATAGGTTGCAAGTGAAATGGATGTACAACTTTATTAAACAAGCAATCCACAAGAAGATGATTTGGAAAGAATATTGTCAGAATAAGAGTGAGAGGAGTTAGGAAAGGTATAAGGCTCAGGCCAGAAAAGTAACGAGTATTGTGCAGAAAGCTAAATTGGAGTATGCAAAGAAATTGGCCATGCAAGCTAAAGGCAATCCAAAAGCACTTTATCATTATGCTGCAAGCAAAAGAAAGAATGAATGTGAAAGAAAAACTTTATTGAATGCAGATGGTACTTTAGTGTCGGAAGTTAATGAGATTGTTCAATTAATGAGGGAGTGCTCACTTTGCTAAGCTATATCAACCAGGTGTAACTAACATGGTGCATAGAGCTGCTGCTATATTGGATGAAGAGTTAGGGGTTCATGAAAATGAGGTTGAAGAGCTGTTGCATAACCATGATAAGAATTTTTCAGTAGGGACAGATGGAATATCAGCCCCTTTGCTAAAGGAATGTTCAGCTGAATCATTGGCTAGACCTTTCACATGTTTGTATAACTTGAGTCTCAGCTGAGGAATGATACCCCAGGAATGGAAGGAATATATGCTAGTTCCATTGTACAAGGGTGGTGCAAAAATTGATGTGTCTAACTACTGACCTATCAGTATCTGGTGTGGTAGTGAAGATTTTAGAGAAGTTGTAAGACTTGCATACGAAAATGGGTAGACAAACAAGCTATACAGGAAAACCCTGCCTAACGCGAATTCGATATGTGCAATAATCAGTTAACAGGATTTAGTGAAATGATACCATTTCCTGCTTTACATGAGTAATTAATCAGTTAACCTGATTTTTTACATTATACGAAATTTTATGTTACGTGAAATTTTTTTGTTGCCAGTCTGCAGCGAGCAGAAAATGCTGGAAGTCATTAAAAGACATGAAAGTAGCACTAATAATACAATGATTGTGCAAGACCTGGGATACAGCGAGTCTACAGTTTTGACTATATTAAATAAGAGCAAAAAAATACAAAGAACAATGAAAAGTCGCTACTGTTTCTTTAAGCATGCAGATCACCCAAAATAGAAGCCATTTACTGATTGAGATGGAGCATCTTCTATCACTCTGGATTGAGGATTATAATGTCTTAGTACAAGGAATATTCAGGCAAAAGCTCTCTATATTTTTATCTCAATGAAAGAGACCAAATTTCAAGAGGAACGTGAAAGTTTTACTGCGAATTTATGATGGTTTGACTGTTTTAAAAATCGAACTGGAGAATAACATAAGAATAACTGAGGAATCTGCTAGTGCTGATAAAGATTCTGCAGCCAAGTTTCATGAAGAATTGCAAAGGATAATTCAGGAGGGTGATTATGACAATCGCTAAATATACAACGTCGACGAAATTTGTCTCTTTTGGAAGCGTATGCCAACAAAAACTTTCCTGGCTAAAAACTGAAGCATCTCAACCAGAATACCAAGTGTGTAAAGATAATCTTATGCTCTTATTAGTAGGCAATGCAGAAGGCGACTTCAAACTCAAGCCTGTGTTAGTTTATCGTGCTCGACATCCAAGATCTAATATTTTGAAGAAATCATCACAATTAGAAAAGAACTTGGATTTAATGAACTGGATAATAAAGATGTGAGAAACTTGCTCCATTGCCATTCAGAACAATTAAGCGAGCATGATCTCCTTCAACTAGAAGAGAACAGCATGCATATGAAGAAGAAGAAGATGAGTGCAAACAAGAAGAGAATGTTACGACTAAGAAGCTAACTGCGAAAGAACTTGAGCTAGTTGTCAATCACATTGAGCATGCCAAGGAAATTTTGTTTGATGCTGATCCTGATATGAAACTTTGAAGTCTGCCAAAATCTTCATAAAGCATTTGCCAGCTATTGCAAATTGCATGACAAGATGGAAAAGTCGAGTATGATTGAAACATCTTTACTTAATTTTTTTCTAAAAAAGTAGCTCAATCAAATGTTTAGACATTAAATAAAAATTTAATCAATTGATTTTTATCAACTATGATTTTATCCTTTAATATAGCTTATACTGTAATTTTTTTTTTCCAAATTTACACTAACTGATGGCTGAATTAATATTATTCCTATTGTTTATTGCATTCGCTTAGCACACATTAATTGATGGATTAATTAATTGCATTAAACAAGGTTTGCCTGTACTCTGCAAGGAGCAGCATGGGTTTACTAAAGGAAGGTCATGTTTTAGCAATTTGCTCATATTTTATAACAATGTTTTGGCCAAGTTGGATAAAGGGAATGGATACACTACGTTGGATTTTTCTAAGGCATTTGATAAGATACCATACTAAAGGCTGTTGCATAAACTGGAGAATATGAGATTGGAATACGAACTCTTAACTTGGATCAGGGGATGGTTGACAGACAGACATATTGAAAAGTGGTATACAGTGGGTGTGAATCTGCCAGATTTAATGTGACCAGCAGTGTACCTCGGGGTTCAGTCCTTCAGCCTTTATTGTTCATTCTATACATTAATGACATCAGGCAGGGTCAAACATCAAATGTGCAATTGTTTGTTGATGATGTGAAGATTGGCAGGGCAATCAGGGATGCTACTGATATTCACCTTACAAAATGATTTGAATAGGCTGGAAAGTTGGGCAAACGAAAATGGCTGTCAGTGTAATGTTAGTAATTGTAAAGTTATGCACTTTAGTTTGATTAGATTTCTAGCGGCATGTTATATTAGAGGAGTTATGCTACAAGAAATTGAGCAAGGGATCTTGGATTGGAATTTGAAGTTCAATGATCACATAGCAAACACAACTCAGAGGATAATTGCAATGTTGAAGCAAACTTTTGTAATATAAAAAGATAAGGAAGTCATTTTGCCTCTTTATACGGTCTTGATAAGACTACACTTGGATTACTGTGTGCAAATTTGGTCTCCCAGATTTCAAGGGAATAAAGAAGCTGTGGAAAGGGTGCAAAGAAGAGTTGCAAAGATTTTATATCTGGATTATGGGATTTAGATTATGAAGACAGATGCTAGTATGTGGATTACAGACTCCAGTTATCAGGAGAAAGACTGGTGATATGATAGAGGTCCGTAAACTTCTGAATGGGTGATATAGGATATCATTTGCTGAAATTTTTCATTATGTGGAAGGTGGGTTGAGAACATAGAGGCATCCATGGAAGTTAAGTTTGTTTACAGTCAAGAGCTAGGTTTTTCTCTCACAGAGCAGTGAGTAGAATAGTTTGCCTTTAGGGGTAGTGAATGCATCTAGTGTGAATGAATTTAAGGGAATGTAATGTATGACAGCTAGTTTGGGTGAGTTATAGCCTCCCTTGACGAGTCCTTGACTCCCTGGAGGGCTCAGATAATAATAATAATAGTTAGTGATAGTCTTGGGCCAGCTATCAGTAGAGATTATTTAGCAATTGTTAACATATTTCATATAAATTAATACTATATTTAAAAGTAAATTTCCTGAGCCATATTGTATACTTTTTATTATTTTTTCCCAACAGTTTTTCCACATTTTTTTTCCATATCCCAGGAATTCCTGGGAGTTGGAAAAAAAATGTTTTGTTCCCATAACAGAAAAATAGCAAAGACTCATTAACTCCAGTGCTATGTAACTGTAGGAAAAAGTGTTGTTCAAACTCTGTGACACCAAAAATCTATTTTATGTGATGAGTGAAAGCCAAAATTGCACAAGCAAGAGTGACATTAACTTTTCTGACATGAATGGAAAAGATGGCAACCAGTGGCTATTGACCATTTTTGGGAGTTGTGTGTGTAGGATAGGTGATGGCATTGAAATCATTGTTGCTATTTGAATAGGAATGTAAATACCCACAGTATGCTACATGGAGTTCCCTTTACACTTGTTGATGGTTAGTGTATGATGTGACTTCTTGTCTACATTATTAGTATATTTTGTTTGAAAAAAGAATAACCCTTTGGGATCTGAAACCAGCTATCTTAGCCAGACATGTTGATGGGCTTCTGCATTTGACTGATACAGTCTGTTTACTGCACTTATTTTCCTTGGAATTTTCATACCTGTGGTCTCTAGCCTTTGATTAACTGTTTCAATTCTTATCCAGATCTCGGACTTGTGTTTAAATTGGTTTTAACATTTTTATGTATAAATGTTGACTGGGTAATTTGATTTCTTTCTAGTTCCATATAAGTTTATTCACTTAACTTTTCACTGTGCTAGCCTTATTTATTCTATTACAGTTAAGTTTAGCTATAGAAAACCCTATTGTAACAAATGCACTTCTCTAACAAATTATCAGCAAGTCCCAGCCAAATCTATTTTTTATTATGTGGCTCCCACCCACGAAAGGTTTACTTGTAAATTTTATCTGGGCTCAGGACTGGCATATGGCTGGGACGTATTCATGACTGTAATCCATGTGTGTTCTGGGGGACAAAAAACCTGAGTTTCCGGGTGAAAAAACCCCCTACCTCCGTATGATACCGGCTTACTCACTTTCGGTCAAAAGAGACCAGATAAAGGTTCCTCGTGTCATGGACAGGAATCGAACCCAGGTCTTTCCTACCAGAGGGCTTCATCTATACCAGCTGAGCTATGGAGGCTCCTTTGAGCTTTAGGTATACGATTTAAAATTATATAAATTATAGAATCAAATATTAAAAAAAATTAACTCTTAAAGTCAAGTGGACTAAAAACAAATAAAGTGGGGAGAAAGAATTCAGAATATGGAAATAGTAAATAAAATAAAACTGTTGTACAAATTAAGTGGATATTAAATCCACCATCATTTCAAAGCCGAATACAGAAACTATAAACGTTTCGTGCAAAAATTGACCAGAGAGCTTGCAGAAATACACTCGCCGCCATACTACAAGGTGCATTAGCTGAACCTAATAGGAAAGCACAGATGCTAAAAGTGCCCGTATATTGCCTTCTATGAACACAACTGTTTCAAACTCATTGGTTTTCGTCAGACATCAGGTAGAAATCTAGGAGAGCAAAAACTCTCAGTACTAAGGAACTCAAAGCGTCGGGGAGGTGTATTTTCTGTAAGCGAACTCTTGGTCGGTGTGTAAAAGTATTTACTAAAATAAAGAGCCAAAAGGCTTCATTTCAGTGATGCAAAATTATACAAATTAAGTGGATATTAAATCCAACATCATTTCAAAGCTGAATACAGAAACTAAAAGTTTCATGCGAAAATTGACCAGAGAGCTTGTGGGAATACACTCACCACCATACTGAGTTTTTGGTGGAGTGGATAAGGGATGCCAATTTCTTATTTGGTTTGTAACAGGTAGTCAGGTCATAATTTTTTACGATTTTTGTGAGCTTTTCAGACGTGCCCCGGATATATGGAATGGTGATAGATTTAGTGTAATCTCTGTTAAGAAGGGGAGGGAGAGGATTGTGGTTAACTGGTTTTAATATTTTCTGGATATTTTGGGGTTGTAGCCATTGGCTAAGAAGGTGATACAGATATGGTTAAGTTCAGTAGTTAGGGCATTGTTGTTTGAACAGATTAATTTAGCCCTCTTATATTGGGTTTTTATAATCCAATATTGTTGTAAGGGGATTGGTGTGATTGTTGGTGAATGTATCTACCTGTATTGGTCGGTTTTCTGTAAACAGAAAAAGCCAGGGATCCATCAGGTTGGCATGTAATCAGAGTGTCTAGAAAAAGGAGACTTGTTGTTTTCGTTTTCCAAGGTGAACTGGATTCTGGGGTGTTGATTGTTTTAGTGTTAGGAAGTTGTGGAGTGTGTCTAAGCCATGTGGCCAAATAGAGTACACATCACCTGCGTAGTGCCAGACTGGGTTTTTGTGTGGCTGAGTTTAAGGCTTTTTCTTCAAATTTATTCAATTTATTGAAGAAAAAGCGTTAAACTTTGACATCCCTTATGGCAGTGGTGTTCAACCTTTTTTACTACACAAGCTACTTTTCTATAAAAGGTTATTCGGCGATCTACTCTCTTGTATAGATATCACGTTCCCCCAACCTGATATCTGATTATGCACAAATAAACAACTAAAAACTTTATTTGTGTATTTAATAATTTATTTATCACTTTTAATTATTTTAATACAACAAAAAAAACCAAATATATTGGAATAAAATATTTATTTCTCTATTTTGGAAAACCAAAGTTAGAAAAAACAACAGATTGATTACAAACTCACAAGTTACAGGAAATGCTGCTTGATCAAAAAAAAAAAAAGTTAATATGAAATTTGGCATTGTTTGGACCTCGCAATATTTTCATAGTCAAGTTGATATGAAGAAGTGGCCAATTGCAGACAATCATCCAAATGATCGTTTGTAATTTAGTTTCTTAATTGATTTTTTATGACGGTCATATTTGAAAAAGCGGATTCTAACAAGTATGTCGATCCGAAACACGACAAAATTTTTCGTGCAATATTAGTTAATATTGGGAATTTTTCATGTGCATACTTCCAAATGACTTCATTGTTTATTGATTTTAAATGTAAACTATTCTGAATCTTTATTATCTCAAGTTCTACTTCAGCTTGGTTTATATCAAACAGCCCACTAATTTTATTTGAAATTTCTGTGATGTTCAAGTTTTCTTGAAATGGATTATTGATAAAAGATACAATCATTTCAGTTTTATTAAAATCTGTAAATCTTGAATTTATTTCTTCAACTAATTCTATTTCATGAGTAAATTCTTTTAAATCATAGCGAAGCATTTCTTGATTTTGTTCAAAAAATTTTAATAAATGTGGGAGATGTCTAAATTCGCGGTCATTTATATTTTTCTTTAATAAAAGTATTGATGTTGAAAGTTTATTTTTCACTTGGTTAGAGTATAATAAAATTAGTTTAATCCTTTATCCAAGTGTGAGCAAACAAAGTTTGCGCCTGAAATTATCTTCAGGACTGGGGTGAGGTGGTAACCTTACCCCAGTCCTGAAGATACTTTCAGGCACAAACTTTGTTTGCTCACACTTGGATAAAGGATTAAACTAATTTTATTTAATAAAAGTAATTATTGTTGGAAAGTTTTTATTGAACTTAACATGTCAATTAAATTTTTATCTCTACCTTGTAACTCTAAATTTAAATTGCTTAATTTCATACAGAAATCTACTAAAAATGATAAGTGTAACAACCATCTTTTATCACTCAATTGTGGATAAATATCTCCTTTTTCATGAAGAAAATTTTTTATATCGTTAATTAATACAAGAAATCTTTCTAAAAATTGACTTCTGCTGAGCCAGTGAACATTATTGTACAACAGAAGTTCCCTATCATCATCTGCCTGTAATTTAAATAACTGCCATTGCAGGGCTTTTCCTCGAACAGAATTTACAATTTTAAATATAATATCCAAAACATCTTTTGTTTAATCTTTCACTACACAGTACTTGTTGGTGAATAATACAGTGGTACGTTAAAAAATCTGGATATTTGTCATCGTGTTTACATAATGAAAAATTAAGCCTGATTTATTACCTATCATTGCAGGAGCACCATCAGTAGTAATAGACACAAGTTTAAAAAGTTTATCTCTACCTTGTAACTCTAAATTTAAATTGCTTAATTTCGTACAGAAATCTACTAAAAATGATAAGTGTAACAACCATCTTTTATCACTCAATTGTGGATAAATATCTCCTTTTTCATGAAGAAAATTTTTTATATCGTTAATTAATACAAGAAATCTTTCTAAAAATTGACTTCTGCTGAGCCAGTGAACATTATTGTACAACAGAAGTTCCCTATCATCATCTGCCTGTAATTTAAATAACTGCCATTGCAGGGCTTTTCCTCGAACAGAATTTACAATTTTAAATGTAATATCCAAAACATCTTTTGTTTAATCTTTCACTACACAGTACTTGTTGGTGAATAATACAGTGGTACGTTAAAAAATCTGGATATTTGTCATCGTTTTTACATAATGAAAAATTAAGCCTGATTTATTACCTATCATTGCAGGAGCACCATCAGTAGTAATAGACACAAGTTTAAAAAGTGGAAGTTTGTGTTGTTTCGCAAATTCATCAAATGCTGAAAAAATGTTTTCTCCCTCTAGTCCTTCCCAATAATGGTATAATTTTCAAAAGTTCTTCTTTACTTGAATAATCTTGAAATACCATGTGAATTAATACCATTAACTGAGCAATATCAGAGAAGTTGTTTGATTCATCAAATTGTAATGAAAACGCAACACACTGGTGAATGTCTGACATTAACCTGGCCTGGAAACTTTTCTCCGGCAATTGGAACTCTTCCTTTCAGCAATTTGAAACCTTGTCTGCGACCTAGAAGTAGGCTCTCTCTAGCGGCATCTCGAACCGAGAAGCTCCATTCTGAAACCGGGACCCCTTCTGCTTGCTTCAGTCCCTTTTTATTAGGCCTCCTCTGAGACCTCCATGAAGTTTGGCAACCCCCCAAAGAATCGGTATGAGTCTTTCATCTTAAGTTTCAAGTTCGGTACGCCTTTTGTTCTCCTCCGCTTTCTTTTGATTGTAAGTTGCCAGCCATCGGAAAGTTGTTTGAACTCTTTCTGACTGACTTCGGAGATGTTTACACTTAGAGCTTGCAAGCCTTTCTCATACATACTAGTTTCAATAACAATCTTTCCTAATTTTATTTAATATTAGCCGCCATGTACAGCTTTAGGGACAAAAACATTGCCTTTGTTTTTAACACTCTAACATATTCTTATTAAAGTAGTATATACAGTTAGCTTCAAAAGAGTTATTTAGAAAAACATCTCATACAAACTATACCGAGACAAACAAAGTTTATTTTTTTTACAATATTCACATGGGACTTAACCTAAGTAAAAAATCACTTTGGAATATTTAATATTTAAGCTACAATCGAGTTTTTACACTTTGCTTATAATCGTATTCACTCGGCTTGCTGTTTGACTTCCACTGATCCAAATTACCCGGACTTATAAGAAAATTACTGATTCGACAATTTTAACGAAAAATAAATAAACAGTAGCAATACACTTAAAGCGAATTAAAAATAATACAAAATAATGATAAATAATTGTTTTCAGTTTTAATTAAATTTGTAAGTAAGGAGGAATACACAAGAGATTGACCAAAAATCGCTCTGTGATCGAATGGTCGATCGCGATTGATGGGCTGAACACCCCTACCTTATGGAATCAATAAATTCAATCAATTTGAATTTAAAACCTTATATAACAGGGCTAAATTAATCTGTTCAGACAACAATGACCTAACTACAGAACTTAACCATATCTTTAACACCTTCTTAGCCAATGGCTACAATCCCAAAAAATCCAGAAAATATTAAAACCAGTTACCCCTCCCCCCCCTCTTCTTAACAGAGCCTGCTAGGGGCACCTTTAGGACTCTAGGACCAGTGCCAGTTGCCTTCAGCTTCATTTGTTTGTTGTTAGTGCCTGCATGCACATATCATAGTTTTATGTTCCCAGAAGATGGCAATGTAGCATTACAAATATAGGAAGGTATTGATTAAAGTTTTTTTAATTAATATTTTAGTATATGTTGTCATTTCCTAAAAAATTGAAAAAACAAACCTTGCAGTGTTCCAACATCAAGATTATCTATAAAAATACTCTAAACACTGATCTTTAAATGTGTACTGATCTGTACCCTGTACAAATCTCACATCTGATCAGACTTTGGTTAACTGAGTGGTTAGTGTATCTGCTCTGCAACCAACAGATTGCAAGTTTGAATCCCCCATGGGCACAGATGTTTGTGAATGACTTTTGATGGCAAATGAATTTCATTGACCACCACCCCACTTATTGAAGGCCTAAAGTGGCTAGAAAAAGTTCATTGTTTGGTCTCTAGAGCAGGGTTTTCAGACTAGGTAAAAATAAATAAAAAAATTATATAAAAAAACATAAAATTAATAATAATATAAAAGAATACTTAACACAGCACAAATGTGCTATAGGTTTGCAAAAGCCTTTCCTGTGGATGGAGAGCTGCATATTAAAAAAATTGTTTTCAGTTTTATAAAACTGAAAAAATTTTTTTATTTATTTTTATAAATAAAAATAAATAATAAAAAAAAAAACTTTGGATTACTGCTCTCACATTTTGGATGGTGTACTTAAGACTTCTCTAAAATTCTTGACAGTCCAGAAGAGAGCTTTTTGGTTGATTTATGGCCCCCCTCTCTTATACTCTTTTCATCCTCTGTCTCATAGATGTTAGTTTCTGCAGAAAACTTTAAGGGAAAGGGCTGTTGCTACCTCTTCAAGAAGAAGAATATCATCAACAGATTACTTTGCTATAGGCTTTGTGGATATGTTTGTGGAAGTGATAAAACTGCTGAAGAATAGCGTGTGTATATTTTAAGATTATTAAAAATTCAAAAATTAAAATAAGGTTATAAGAAGAGGAAAGAGTTAATAAGGTTAGCAAAAATAGGTTTCATTAATCAGCTCTTAATTGTTTAATACCATTAATTTAATTTTAGTTCTACTAATGGTAGTATAACACAAAAAATTTTAGTCTGCATTACAGTTATGTGTGTGTGTAGACATATTTTTATGCTTTGGATGCTGCTCTCTGTAGTGGTCAAAACACTAAAGGCAATGAAGTTTGAAATAAAGTAATTTTTTTTTTCTCTAAAAATTATTTCTAGACGATTATAAATATCACTTCTGCATATCATTTGATGTTTGGGAGTTTTTGTGTGTGGGTGAAAATAAAATCAACCAAGTTACTGTTTTATCCCCCCCGCCGACAAATATGTGAAAGTTTGAAGTTAGTCTTGACATTTATTAAAGTTGTTTTTGCATCCATCATTTTATTTGCTTTATTTATCATCTAATGAATAAAGTATTTGTCGATGTTAAGTCGACATTAAATTAAGTTATTCTTATTTGATTATATTACTCTTAAAGTAGTATTTCACTCACTGAAAAGTGGTATTGATTTATCCCCCCGCCCACAATAATTTGCATGATTATCATTTTTTCTATAATAAATTCTAGATTACTATTTTTTTTTTCAGATTAAGAAGATAGTGAAAGCAAATGACAGAGTGACATGTGATGCTGATCCAAATTTTTTCTTGAAGTGAGTTTCTTGCCTTATATTTTTAGTATTATGAGTTTGCACTTGTGTGCTCACATATTCTACCAGTAGTGTGTGTGTAATGCCTTTCATCCCATCTCCCAAAGCACACTAGATTTAAAAAAAATGCCAATTTTTGAGTTTCATAATTTGGTTATAAATAATTTTGTTCTTGTTGGTCATGATGCTGCTTATCCCCTGGCTCCTTTAGATCTCTTTATATATGAGCATCCTCACAGATGACAGGGTACCCACATAGTGACTGCATGATATCTCCATCTACTATTTCTGTAATCTGTGGAGCTAAGGAAAATCTCCACAGGAAGAAACATGACATTTCCATATGGGATTTCTTAACATCTACAGTTGAAGAATCTTTAAATATTCTTCTCATTTTAGCATGGGAAGCAAACCCAGGTTTTCCTATTTAAAGAGCACACAATACCACCTATACTACAGAGGTACTGTTATTTTTAGATCACTGAAATGAGGAGCTCAAGAAAAATACCTCTTTTTGGATATGTTTTTTTTTTTTAATATTATTTTTTTTGTATGATTTAATTCTTAAATTGATCGCTGTAACAAAAATAAATCCTTCTAGTACTGCTTTCCCTGCCCAACAAAGATTCAAAAGCACATCAGACGGTAGAGGCAAGTGATGCATTCCTCATGATTTTATTATTATAGTTATTGAATGGGCACATCCATGGAGTCCAGAGACTTATTACATGAGATTTACACTATTCACACAATATCCATCATACCTATTGAAAGTTTTTTCACTTGGTTATACTATAAATTAATTAAAAGGCCAAGAAATTATATTCTTGGTTTAATCCTTTATCCAAGTGTAAGCAAACAGAGTTTGCACATGAACTAACTTCACAACTGGGCAACTTGTATATAGAGGCAACTTGTATATGCCTTTACATCACTTGCTTTAGTATCCCATAATGCAAAATGCATATCCTTACAGACATGTATAATACTATATATTATGGAAAGGGTCACTACCCAGACTCAATCCATCAGCAGACAGTGCACTAACAACTGTCCTTGGCAACTGATTCCATTCAATTACCACTCTCCAAGTGAAAAATCTGGTCCACACATCTGCATCCCACAAACCCTCAATCCTCATGGGGATTATTCCACAGACAAAGTGCTCACCATCTTGGTCACTTCTCTCTGGGATCCTCTTTACTACTTTTACATCCCTGACCAGACCTGAGAACAGTAATCCAGATGTGGATATATCAGGGCTTTATAAAGAAGAATAAAACTTCCTTGTCTCTGCTTGTTAGTATGTTCTTCAATAGCCAAGTAAACCTATGAGCTACCTTGGCAGCTAAAGCTGTATGTCCTCTAAACTTCAACTCTATCTATTACCAACCCTCAAATTCCCAGTTTCATCTATTTCCTGGAGCTCAGTTCCATCAATGCGGTACACATCTTGAGTTTTCAGCATACCTGAAATCTGGTGTGCTGATTTCAGGATTTTGCTTCACAGATTGGAGAACCAGGATTTGGATAGCGTTTAGGGGCTTTGTGAGGATTGAAAGTTCTCATTCCAGCAAGAATTACTTTAGTTATTTGATCAGAGTATATGTGTGGATTAGGAGATAGTAATCATGCTATTGGAAAGAGGCACAGAAATCCTTGATGTCATCCCTTTGATACCGTTATAGTGCCATTGGACACGAGGCTGAGATTGCCTGGGAGAAACTGGATCTGTAGAAAAAAATTTGGACAAAGTTAGGGGCATATTTGGCAAACAAGCATTTACGTGTGTGAGAGAGAGTTATTTAAGAAGAGGTCCAAAACATGAGATGAAGATTATCTGATAATCTGGTTCATTGGTGAATAATTTGTGTAAAGTAAGTAATTACTCTTAACAAATATTTCAACTTTCCTTCTAACTTGATAAGTCAAGTTAGAGAAGGAAGCCATTTGGACATTGAAGTATTCAGAGTAGATTATCTTACTGTTTGGATAATATGACTGTAGGGGAAACAAAGATTTAAATTAAAGATCTCAATTTGATCATGATTAGGAGATTAGTAAAGGCAATAGATAAAAGCAGCAAGGGAATAATTCTGAATGCAGTTATATATTAAGGGGAGCTGTATTTGTAGAGGATGCCAATTGAGATAGCTATTCTTTTTATTTCAATTTTGCAAGTGAAATATGGGTTCATTGATTTTTTTTTTTTTTTTTTCATGAATATATGACACTGCTGGGTGGCCCAGCAGTTGTGAACATCCAAGAGGTGCAGATCGGGGCAATGACTAGTCTCACAGCAGAAGAGGTCCATTTAGCAATAAAATCGCTAAAATCGGGCAAGGCTGCTGGAGATGATGAAATTCGGCCCGAAATGCTAAAAGCCTTAAATCGAGACGGTGTTCTCTGGCTGACCCGAGTGTGTCAGGCTGCTTGGATATCTGGGCGAGTACCAAAGCAATGGCAGACAGGCATAATAATACCAATCTTTAAGAAGGGAGACCAGAAGGATTGCAGTAACTATCGTGGCATCTCTCTCTGCTCAGCCTGCCTGGGAAAGTTTATGCTAAGTGCTTGGAAAGACGGTGAAGGAGCATAGTTGAGTCAAAGTTCCAGGAAGAACAATGTGGCTTTCATCCTGGTAGAAGCACAACTGACCAAATCTTCACTTTAAGGCAAGTCTTTGAGAAATCTTGGGAATATACCAAGAATGTCTACACATGTTTTGTGGATGTGGAGAAGGCATATGACCGGGTTCCTCGGGATAAGCTTTGGCAAGTAGTACAGGAGTATGGAGTGGATGGTCAACTATTAGCTGCCATCAAGTCCCTGTATGAATGCCTAGAGTTTTGTGTCAGGGTAAACAGCACAAAGTCTGAACCTTTCACAGTTTCCGTTGGCCTCCACCAAGGGTGTGTTCTGTCACCCCTCCTTTTCATAATATTTATGGACTGGATTGATAGGCACAGCCAAGGCAGTGAGTGTGTCAGAATTGGAAAATGTAGCATTGGACGTCTGCTTTTTGCAGATGACCTAGTTCTGCTTAGCTCTTCCACAGATGACCTCCAGCGGACCCTGGATAGGTTTGTAGCTGTTTGTGCAGACTCCGGAATGAAGATCAGTGTGGCCAAAACCGAAACATTTGTGGTCTCAAGACAACCATCCCAGTGCACTCTAAATGTAAGTGGAGTCCCAATGAGACAGGTGGAGAAGTTTAAATACCTTGGGTCCATATTCACGGATGATGGAAAATGGGACGTAGAGCTAGATACTCGAATTGGCTTAGCAAACTCAATATTGCGGGAGCTTGGCCGTTCGGTAGTATTGAAGCAGGAGTTAAGCCAGAAGGCAAAGTTGGCTGTCTTCAATACAGTCTATGTCCCCATCCTCACCTATGGTCATGAGAGTTGGGTAATGACCGAAAGAATGCGGACACGAATCCAAGCGACTGAAATGAGGTTCCTTCGAGTGGTTGCGGGGCTGACAAAACTTGACAGAGTCAGAAGCTCTGCAATTCGGGAAATCCTCAATACTCGACCGCTGCTTCTCCGTGTTGAGAGATCACAGTTACGCTGATACGGGCACCTGGTCAGAATGCCACAAGAGAGGCTCCCTCAGCAGGTCCTCTTTGCCAAGCCAGAGGGTGGGAGGCCACGTGGAAGGCCAAGGACTCACTGGATAGATTATATCCAAAACCTTGGGTGGACACGTTTGGGAATCCCACCAGAACACCTGAGCTTGGTGGCAGAGGATCGTGACCATTGGAAGTTCCTCTTGCAGCTGTTGCCCCCACAACCCAATTAGGAGGAGTGGGCCTTGAAGATGTGTGTATGTATATGACAATTTTGCTTCCAAGCTTATTACTGTTATGTTGTTAGCAGTTTTGTTATGAAATGATATCTTGTACCAGATTATAATACTGTATTGTTATACAAAAATCTTATCTCAAATAATTTTTTTTGTAATATATATATATAGCTAAGAATATAATTCTGTATAATGCAATCAAATCAGTTTGTACAAAAGGGAAAAGTATGAGAGAGAGAGAGAGCAAAATTGTTATTCAGTAAGATATAAAACAAGAAACGGAACATAAATCATAAATGTCTGCAAGTTATTTTAATTTTATTATTATTATTATTTATGAGAAACAGTTCTTCACTATAAGAGATACTTATTGGATAATTTTACATATTTTTGTAATATTTAATTTTGCAAATAGGTATACAGGAATTAAAGTTGGAAATCCAAGTGTAGAAGAAGAATTTACGACTTCTGTACCAATATCACCACATCAAGTAGGAAATTAGTCTTTTTGCATGTGTATAATGATTGTATTTCTTAATATGAAATAGCATGTTTTTTAGAGGGTATACATAATGCTACTCTGTTAAATATGTTGGACACTAAATTTCAGCACATAAGTCATGTTTTATGTTATTAAGTATTAAGGAATTATTTATAATTTAGTCATTATCAATAGTTAATATTTATTATAGATGTTATTTGCAGATCATTTGATAACAATGATGCCCTTTAATTGGAAACACCTGGGTTTGAATCCAATCCTGTTCTAAGGAAATGAATAACCAAAATCATTGCATTGAAAATAAATATTAAAAGCAAAAGTTTTGGTATAGTTTCAGCTCCTCCATTCTCAGTGCAGTTAGAGACAAAATACTATAGAATAACAATTGATATCAGTTGATGAAATCGCAATAAAAATCGTACATAATTCATACATGTAGTAAATCCTCATATAACTCTTCATCCTGTTTAATAAAGAGTGGATTTTCGAATAGTGTTGAAACCAATTTTAACCTATGGATCCGAGAGCTGGGTTTGATATAAAACACTTGATCAAAGATTAGAGACTACAGAAATGAGAGTTTGTAGAAAGATTAGGGGAATAAAACAGATGGAATCAGTGCCAGTATCACATTAGAAATGAGGATATTAGGAGAGAAAGTTACGTTCACAAAAGAAAGATTTCAGTATTGTGACCATATCTTTATTAAGATAAATAAAGATAAACCCGACAAGTTTCGTATGTCGCTTGACTTACATCTTCAGCGGTTAAAAGTTTAAACACAAAAAATGAGAAATTACTCAAAATAGTCCATTAGATGTTGTTATGGCAGTTCATCATATTAAAAAAATTGGATTTTTTAATTGCAGGTGGTATAGGCACTTAAACAGAATGGGGAAAGGGAAAGTTAGCAAAAAAAAGTTCTTTGCCCAGATGGCAGGAAAATTACTCATAGGAAGACCAAAGTTAGATAGATTGATACATTAAGAAGTGCCATGGAAGACAGAAATATAAGATCTGATAATATTGGAGTCTTGACAGATATCAGATTAATTTGGAGGAAAATTGTTCATAGGAAGTTAGTAATGATGTATCTTTTTATGTAGTACTATCATAATATCCTGTACATTTTCTGAGGATACATGTCAGGGATTTGATGATGATGGATTTTGAAGTATACAGTGATATTCTTGGATACATTAAGAAGTGCCATGGAAGACAGAAATATAAGATCTGATAATATTGGAGTTTGACAGATATCAGATTAATTTGGCGGAAAATTGTTCATAGGAAGTTAGTAATGATGTATCTTTTTATGTAGTACTAACATAATATCCTGTACATTTTCTGAGGATACATGTCAGGGATTTGATGATGATGGATTTTGAAGTATACAGTGATATTCTTGGACTTTGCAAAGGCATTTGATAGATTACCACATGACAAATTCGCATATAAGTTGCAGACAATGGCATTGGATAATAGATTGGTTAGATGGATTGAAGATGGGCTTTATGAATGATACCAGCAAGTTGTATTATGTGTCTCAGAAAAGGAAGGTGATCAGTGGTGCTTCAGGGTTCTTTTCTTGTCCCCTAATGTTTAAATTATTACTGTTAATGATATTTCATGTGGATTGACTGGGGTAATTTTTAAATGTTTGCTGACAGTGCAAAGTTAGGTAGAATTGTCAGGGGTATTGCTGATGTTAATTCTTTACAGGAAGATATTAAAAGACTTTTAGCTTGGACAAATGAGTGGGGGTTGTAGTTTTAATATTAATAAATACAAGGTGATGCACTTTGGAATGCAGAGTTACAAGGCTACATACTATATTGATGGTGCTGTACTTCACAAAGTGGATGAGGTTTGTGATCTTATGACGATGGTAGACAGTGGACTAAAGTTTCAAAGATACATTGCAAGTGTTGCAAGGGCCGAACATAATATTTTTGCTATGATAAGTACATTGACATGTAGGGATAAGGAGGTGTTGGTGTCTCTGTATAAGGTAAGATCACACATGGACTATTGTGCTCAGATTTGGTTGCCTAGTTTTCATCATGATGTGGAAAGACTGGAGAGAATCCAAAGATGAATGACCAAAGTGATATCAGGATACTGGAGTGTTGATTTTGCAGCATGGTAATTAGAAGGAAAAGATGTGATAGATCTTCAAGTTAGCTAAGGGATTTTATGACTTTAACACAGAAGGAATTATAAAAAGGGTAGAGGGTAAGATGGAAAGAATGAGAGGCCATTCCTGGAAGTGTTATGAAGGTGTGGTATGATAGGTTTTTTTAAAAATTTATTTTTATTTATTTTTAAAATGTGGACAATTGTTGGTGAGTGGAACAGATTGCCATAGTGAGTTATGAATACACTGATTGTAAATGATTTCAATATGCTAGACATGTTGCTTGTTAAGTGGATCTCCTATAATGAGTCTGCTGACTCCATTACAGTTGCTGTAATAATAATAAATAGTTTTACACAAATTTTCACTTTGTTTATTTTGAAATGGTCTTCAATTTTCAATCGTAGACTACTCCCATCCAGCTTTCATTTAGTTCCATGCCTTTGAAGACAACAATATTATAGTTATTCCAAAAAATTACTTTCTTTTCAAGATTTTAATTTTACTTCTCATACATTTTGATCTTTTCAAAGTTGATCTCAAACTTAGCCTTTTTCAGCATGCTACTACAGACTGATAGTTCTGTAATATTCTGTGTTAAATGATCAAGAACACCCTATATGTGTCAGTAAACTGTGAGCAGATATTGTCAAGGCAATAAGCAATAGTTAAGATATAGAATGTAATAGTTCTGTTGATATGAAATATATCTGTAAAGTAATACAATTTTAATAACATAGATGAAAGTATTACAGGCAATAAGCAGTAGTTGTACGATTTATTTATTTTTGTAAAATTTTCATTGGATCATAATTTCTAACTTCAGCATGAAATGCAATTCCTTTAACTATTTAATTTCAGTTTAATTTTAATTAGATATCATGAATTTTCTATTTTGTTATTTCTGTGGTTTAATAACTGGTCATTAAGATGCTGTTATAGTGATTACATATTTAGCAAAGAGAAATAGTTTCTTTAAAATAATAAAACAATTAGTTTGTGTAAGTCATCGAACTTAAATCATCAGAAGAAAAGGTCCTGTGTTAACTGCTTAAAAACCTAGAAAGTATAATCACACAAAAAATTGAGCTTCAACAGTCCGGTATGACAGAGTGAAAAGAGTTGAATCAAACAGTGTATGCATAACAGAACAAGATCTAGTTAATCACATTCTATGACATAATGCATGTTGTATCCTTGGATACAACATGTTTACAGGTGTCAGAATTTTAATAAATGCAGACCAGACTTGGTCTAGTATCAAGCATTTTCTTTTTTTTTCTTTTTATATTACCTTTTGTGGGATTGTGGAGCATTTTTGAAGCTTCCTTAAATTTTATGTAACAGTTTTGATAAACTAGCAACAACTCAAAGGAAAATGGAGAGGTTGATGCTAGGCATCACATTAAAAGATAAAAAGCAGAACACCTGGATAAGAAGCCAGACTCATATCACTGACATCATTTTTCACCACAAGCAACTGAAATCTATCCAGAAGAGAAGATGAGCGATGTACCACCATACTAATGAACTGGATTCCAAAAGAAGGGAAACGATTCCGAGGATGTCCTAAAAGATGGTGGAGTGATTAATTGTCAAATTTTGTTGGGAAAAATTTGTCAACCATTGCCAGGAACAGAGGAAGGTGGAAGGAACTGGAGGATGCCTTCGTCCAGCAGTGGACAGAAAATGGGCTGAAGAAGAAGAACAGTTCTGATCAGTGTATGGCATTTCCATTTTTTTTTTCCCCCATAATATTTAGTGGCCCGTATTGGTTGTATGAAAGGTTAATCCTGATCATGTTTCCTTTCCTTTTCTTTTTGATAAATGAAAATATAGTATTAGGCTGATTTTACTCTATAGGTGGGTTAGGTATGAAATTCATGAATGTTTAAGATGATGGAATGAAAATATATTTTCATATTTGCATGCAAATATGAACATTGTGTTATTGATATTTGTTCAAAGCCTCAAATAGGGTTACTTGTGTGGTCTGATTTTTGTTAATTTCTTTTATCATGTGGATGTAGGGTCCACGATGTAGTTATCGTGTAGGGTCCACGATTTATCTGAAGAACTAGCAAAAAGAAAGAAACTGCGTGGTAGACTAAAAGAAACACTAATCCAAATCTTGACATCTCTGCAAAGGCAAAACTATTTAATAGTGACATTCTTCCATCACTGACATATGGATCAGAAACATGGAACACGACAAGAAAAAGAAGAGACTCTCAGAATAACGCAGCATGGAATAGAACATAGGATTTGTAACATCGGCAAAATGGAACATGTTAGAATCAGATATTGTCACAGGGAACACGGAACTAAGAAAGAGATCAGGCATAAAAGATGTAGTAACTGCAGTATACGAAAGAAAGATGAGATGGGCAGGTCACATAGCCAGACTTAGGAATAACAGATGGACATATAGAATACTCAACTGATAACCAAGAATAAAGAGAAAACCAGGAATACCACCTACAAGATGGGAAGATCTACTAGTGAAATCTATGGGTATAACATGGAAGAGAGAGGATCGAGATCATTGGAGGCATCTTTGTGACCTGCACTCGTGGAGAAATCTTGAGTGAAACACAGGTCACCAAGGTAATCAAGGTAATGCAAAGCCTCCGTTCTGTAGCATGGTCAATATTGATAAAGTCCTTTGGTTGGAAAGACATGAGTTTGAATACCACCAGGGTGTGAAGAATCTTTATCAGGACTTTTCAGTTGAAGGTGAGTTTGCCATTTTCATACAGAGGTGGCAGGGTTTTCCTTTCCAGAAACACATTCTTCATCTTGCAAAGTAGGCAAACCTGCCACAAGAACACATACACACAGTTTACAGTCTTAGGGTGGCATTATATACTATCATGAGCAATATCAGGCTTCTAAGAAGCCAGATTGCTTGGCTGTGACATGCTACTGAGCTACTACAAAAGGAAAGCTGATGTGAGACAGATATTTATAATACTATGCTGCTTCATCTAAAATGAAAATACTTGGGGGCACACATTTTATTTTTTAAGAACTTGCTGTGCCTGACTTTTGCTAGGCTGCACCAGACTGATAAAGCATTATTTTATGTTAAATGATCAAGACTTATATAGAGCATATGCCTGTAATTTCATTAAATCTTTTTATTGTAAATGCAGAGATATCAGTATTTCTAAGTTCTGAAAATAATCAAGATTGCATGTAGAAAAAAATGACTTCAATTTTTTGCATGGTTCTTTTGTTTACTTCTAACTTTAACCTGTATTGTGGAGTCTCTGTAGTATAGTATAATGGACTTAAGTGCAGAAAGGTAGTCTGCACCACAGAGTCACTATCTACTCATTTGCTAAACTCAAAAATTGCCCGTAGAACTTATACTATTTGAGACAATAATATATAGTGTTATGTATATAAGTGTTATATATAATGTAGTGTAGAGAGCCTCTGTAGCTCAGTCAGTATAGACGAAGCCCTTTGGTCAGAAAGACCTGGGCTCGATTCCTGTCAGTGATGTGAGGAAACTTTATGTGGTCTCTTTTGACTAAAGGTGAGTTAACCGGTCTCATATGGAGGAAACCGGAAACTCTGGTTTTTCATCCCCCAGAACAGGCAAACCCGCCCATGAATACATGCATCTACAGACATGGGACACACTGGGAGGTATAGAGCTAACCACCTTATTCTTGATACGGTAGCGGTTAATTGAATAGAAAATCCTTGACAGGTAAAAGAGGAGGGAAGGAATGAGGGTAAAAAAAACATATATATATATATATATATATATATATATATATATATATATATATAGTATTAGGGACTGTGAGATTGCAGTTGTCTGCTGTACTCTCCTTCTCGGGCACCAGTTAAAGTTACCAATAGATAGTTTTGGGCCAGCTATTCTGTGATTAGCTAAGGATGGAGGTCTGCTCACTACTCTTCAAAAACTTAGTTATCGCTAAATGCTCTCGCTTACTCCCTTTGATGAGTTAAAGGTGTTAGCAGATTTATTTATTTATTTTATATATGTTTATTTTCATAGCCTCATTCACTTAAAAATTTGTGCAAGTTGCTTAGAAACCCTGCAACATGTTAATAAGATTTTTTTAATTTAGTCTTATATTCTTATATTATCTTAAATGCTTGTGGTATGTAATTTTCCTGTTGCATTCTTTATAGAAATCTTCATTCAACTATGCACTTTGAATTGAGTACAAACTTGTGACACTCCTGATTCTAGATACAGGGGGGGTCCAAAAAAAGTCACTGTGCATTTGGGTTAAACAATGTGATTTTCTAATAAATTTCATTACAACAAGAATATTTGTTCTTTTTTTACGTAAAACATAAGTATTTGTAATGTGTTAGAGATGTTTTTTATAATTTTCATTAATTTCTTAATAACATCCTACATCAAAGGAATGAAGTGTTGTGATAGACAATGCTTTTCAAGGATATTTCATAGATCCAGTCCTACATAGAGGGTGATTAGAACACTGGTGAATAAGTTTAAAAGAACTGGATCTATGCATAATGAGGACAGAAGTGGGTACTCAAGGACAGCATGTGGAAGCATTGAATCAGTTCATTGACAAGTATTGATGATGATGAAATCAAAAATTTATGGATTTTTATTTTTTGCAGAAACAACACTCACAGGAACTGTGTACCTTGATATGTTTCAGCACATTCTTATGATGGTGTACTTGAAGGGGTAGTGTTTCAGCAGGATGGAGGAGCACCATGTCGTTATGCTCGAACTGACCAGGAATGTCTCAACAGATGCTTTCCAAATTGGTGGAGTGGGCATGGAGGACCTAGACCTTGGGTGACACTTTCTCTGGATTTAAGTCCCTTTTTTTTGCTTGGGGTTTCATTCAGAAAAAGTGGATGAAACCCCAAATACATTATTTCATTGAGAAATCAGAGGTTTATCACAGAAAGATTCAAGATTTACCCGATCTTAGACAATGCATTTGGGAGGCAATAAAGGAAATTATCTCTGCTAATTTTGAAAAATTCTGAGTGATTTTGAAATTTGCAGGGATATTGATGAGGTGTGTGTAAAGAAATAATTAGTCTTGACCTTTGTATGTAATAATTTTTTTCAGTTTCAAACTTGAATTTTGTATAAAAATAAATTTGTAATCGTGCATTAAGTCATTCATCTCTAATTCACTGAATTTCACAAAAATGCACAGTGACTTTTGTGAAACCCTGTATAATCAATTAAGTTAGCATTTACAACTTGTGCATCTTAATAAAGAGAACAGAATGTAACAGTACCCTCAACAGTGCAATACATGTATATATTACCACTCCAGTGTATGCTTTGGATTCACTGAATAGTGTGAATGCAAACAGAAATCCCACAGAACTACTGAATGTGAACAATTATTTAGTGTGCTCTGATAAAGGTGTGATACTGAGAGATAAATTGGTACAGAAGTATTTTCCATGTGTAAATAACAATGTTGTGTATTATATTATTAAAATGAGGTATTAGCAAAGTCTGTGCAGATACTTCATGCACAGACTTTGCTTATACTTGGATAATGGATTAAAATAAGAATGTAATTTTTGCCTAGTATAATTTACTCCAAATTAAATTGTAACTAATTAACATGTTAATGCATTAATTAATAAGGCCATGTTTTACACATATGCTGCATCTGGCAGGAACTTGCTTGACTATGTAACATGTCCTTTCCTGCAAATGGGCAGGCACATGTTTACACATTCATCTGTGTGTGTGTGTGTGTGTGTGTGTATACATACATACATACATTCTTTGAGATATTTTCTTATTTCTTTCTGCACCAAGTAAAGTATATGAATATCTAGCAGTATTTCTATTTTATGATTATACAGTAGTGCATTATCTACAAAAGAATCAAAAGAAACCAGAGGCTCATCATTACAATCAGTAGTCCCTCTTCCTTATCTCTAGGAATATAGAATTGCACTTTCATATGGTAGTATTTATTTATTTGTATTAGGTTCTCCTCTCTTTCTTCCACATCCCTCTAGGAATATAGAATTGCACTTTCATATGGTAGTATTTATTTATTTGTATTAGGTTCTCCTCTCTTTCTTCCACATCCCTCTAGGAATATAGAATTGCACTTTCATATGGTAGTATTTATTTATTTGTATTAGGTTCTCCTCTCTTTCTTCCCCATCCTTCTGTGTGTGTGGGGGGGGGTTGAGCCCTTCTAATGAGGGTCAGATATATGTATCTTATGGCTGTAAGTCCGTGTGTGTGTGGGGGGGCAGGTTGCCTGTTCTGAAGGACAAAAAAACTCTAGTTTCCAAGTGAAAAAACCCTCTACCTCCATATGAGACCGGCTAACTCACCTTGAGTCGAAAGACACCAGATAAAGGTTCCTCATGTCATGCACGGGAATCAAACCCAGGTCTTTCTGATCAAAGGGTTTCATCTATACCAACTGAGTTATTTTATACAACTATTTTTTTATTTTTTTAAAATTTAAAATAAAACATTTTTTTGAGTACATGTATTCAAATTATTTGCATATACATTCATTATTAAATCAGTTCTTTGAACTTGCAATTATTTTATACACTGGTGCTGAATATTACTGTTTACATAATGGATAGTTTCCATTCTTTATATAAAATAATAAGATCTACATTTATGGAAGAAAATTCAAAAATTCTGTAAAATAAAATTTCTCATATATATATATATATATATATATATATATATATATATATATATATATATATATATATATATATATAGTCTGAATGAAATACAGATTTTGCATAAAACTTGACAATTCCTTCATGTGATTTCTTCTCCATGGAGAAGATTACATATAAATACTGTAGAAAAAAGCTATCAAAAGCCTGTAATATGGAAAGGCAAATGGAATAGATGACATAAGACTAGAAATGCTCAACAATATAAATATAAGAGTTTTGCAGTGGCTACACTGCATAATTCAGAGGACCTGATCAGAAGGTTGAATTTCAGTTGATTGGAGTGTTGAGCTTTCGTGGTTTCCATCTATAAAAAGAGGAATAAAGCTGAATGTGAAAATTACAGAAAAATTCTCTTATAAGATGAAGATCTAATAAACTTATGGAAACATACTCAGAAAAGGCTGAGAAAAATCGTGAAAGAGAAACTTGGAGAAAAACAAACCAAAGACCTGATCAGAAGGTTGAATTTCAGTTGATTGGAGTTGAGCTTTCGTGGTTTCCATCTATAAAAAGAAGAATAAAGCTGAATGTGAAAATTACAGAGAAATTCTCTTATAAGATGAAGATCTAATAAACTTATGGAAACATACTCAGAAAAGGCTGAGAAAAATCGTGAAAGAGAAACTTGGAGAAAAACAAACCAAATAGAAGTTGTCAAGATCACATTTCATTTTATGACAAATAGTTGTCATAAAATGACAACTATTTGTCATAAAATCAAGAAATAGAACAAGAATCTGTACGTACGTTTTGTAAATTTCTAAAAGGCATACATTAAGGTGTCCACAGAACAACTTTTCAAAACATTACAATTATATGGGGAGAGTACATGGGCTACATTTAAGTTGTAAGTCAGCAGTTAGAATTGAAAGAAAGGTGGTGGTGGTCTCATACTATGCAATGAAATTGCATTATATGAGACCACCTCTTCCATTGGAGGCCTGAAGTGGCTTGAAAAAAGTTCCATGCTTGATCTCTAAGCAGGGTGGTGGTCTCACACTGGGCAATGAAATTCATCTCTCACCTAAATTTACACTCCCTGCATTCACAATTCATTTTGCCAGTGTATTCCACTAACCAACAACTCTCCATATGTAAAAAATATGCTCCTCATATCCTTCTTCTTCACATCTTTATATAACTTCCAGGGATGGCCTCTCATTCTTCCCATGTTACCATCCACTCTTTATATAATTTCTTTTGTATTAATCTTAATAGAATTCCTTAACTAACTTGAAGGTCTCAATCATATCTTCCCCCACGAAACTGTAATCCACTTTCCCTCAAATGTTATGCATAACCAATATGCTCCAGAGTCCTGATATCACTTTGCTCATTTGTCTTTGAATCATCTAGTGTTTCCACATACATTGAAAACTAGGTGATCAAATTTGAGCACAGTAATCCATGTGTGGTTAGACCAATTACTTATATAGAATCACCATCACTTTTTCATCCCTACATGTCAATGTACTTTTTATCATAACAGCACTATGATATGTAGTCTTCACAACACTTGCAATGTGCTCTTGGAACTTTAGCCCACTAACCACCATCATCCCAGAATCCCAAATCTCATCTACTTCCTGAAGTACAGCTCCACCAATATGGTATGTAATCTTTTCTCTATACTCCAAAGTGTAACACCTTGCATTTATTAACAGTGAAACTACAACTACATTGAGATATGAAAGTTTTACAGTGGCCACTCTGCATAATTCAGAAGGCTTGGTCAGAGGGTCGAATTCCAGATGATTGGAATAGATTTCTCATAGTATCCATATATAAAAAAGATAAAATTCTGTGGTAGATTTCACTGAATATAAGAATTGCAGAAGAATTTCTGTATTGAGTGTTCCTGGTAAGATTTTTGCAAGTATGCTGGGAAAAAAGGTTAAGAAACATTTTGAGATTCAGAAGAACAAGCTGAGTTCAGGCCAAATAGAGATTATCAGAACAGATTTTCACTATAAGACAGACAGACAGATGAGAAATCATGGGAATAAAACAAGGATGTGTGTTTAAATTTTGTATACCTGGAAAGGGCATGTAACATGGTGCCAAGAGAAAATGTCTCATTTACAGATGGTGTAAATGGGACATTATATCGATCAATACATTGTCTATATTTGAGTTTTAAGGCAGCAGTTGGAATTTAAGTAGGTATCGGAAGATGGTTTGATGTTAAATCAGGTGTGAGACAAGGTGACATATTATTTCCACTGTTATCCATCATCTACATGGATCACATTATGAAGCAAAGTGTTATTAAACCTGATATCAAAATTGGAGATATTAATCTCAGTTCTTTGTTATGCACATAAGGGTCAAAGCTGTATAACTGAGAGGAGACCTCCACATAGCCTTTAAAGGAATGCGGAGAACCGACCAGGGCTTCTGACCTAATGTCCAATCCTCACCTTCTCGTGGTGCACCCTGTTGGGTATCTACTTTGATACTGAACGAATGAGGATGGGCTGGCAATTTGGGATTTAGCCGACCAAATTGTATTCTTATTGGTTAAACCAAAATAAAAAAATGATGGTACAATATGACAAAATTTCATGCCGGCTGGGGCATTGTCCGGTTAAACAAGGCCCCCCCCCGTTGTTTTCGCCAGGGAACCAGAGCGAATAGCGAAAAGTCAGCTACTGGAACAAATCTGAAAACAAACCCCAACTCAACATCACCAGAGTTAAAGATCAGTACTATCAACGTAAGAAGCCTGAATGGCAAAGAAATGGAGCTAGCTGAGAAATTAGATAAGTACCAGATCAACATAATAGGGGTGACTGAAACAAAAAAGACCAAAACTGGTGAGATCTTTCTGAGCAATAAATACAAAATGTTATATTCAAGCAATGACAATCAAGGAAAAGAAGGAGTAGCCATAATATTCAACACAAAATACGAGGCTAATCTTCTTGAATGACAGGCAGTCTCAAGTAGAGTAATGTGGGCAAATATGAGAATGGAGAACTGGAAATGAGACTTATTTGTGCCTATGGTCCCACAGAAGGTTCTACTAAGGTAGAAGTGGAGGAATTTTTTGATGCTTTAGAAAAAGCAACTGACACAATGAAAAAGGAAAAATTGGTCCTTGTTGGAGATCTAAATAGCAGAGTAGGAAATGATTGTGAGACATACAAAAATATTTTGGGAAAATTTGGAGAAAAGAGTAAAGCTAATAATAATGGCAAATATCTGTTGAATTTCTGCTCAGGACATGGACTGGTTATTACTAACACCATGTTCCAACATAAAAATGTGCACAATTTCACATGGAGAGAAGAGGCTAGGAATAAGAAAAGTCTCATTGACTATGTTATTGTTGATAGTGATGTTTTCTCCCTGGTGCAGGACACCAGAGTGTACAGAGGATTTCAAATTGGAAGTGATCACTATTTAGTCTTGAGCAGGATAAAATTGAATTTCATATTGAAAAGAATAACATGTAAGAAAGTTTTAACGCGAATAAAAGTTGAGCAGCTCTCAGATGTGAACTAAAATACAGAAAGATTATTGAAAAGAAAATGAAAGAGTTTGAGAACAGGAATCAAACCTTGGAGATTCAGTGGCAAACTCTGAAGAAAACATTGATTGATTCTGCCAGAGAGGCATGTGGTGAGGTTGTGTGCAAGGATAAAAAAATCAGAACTCCCTGGTGGACACAGGAAGTTAAAGAGGCAGTGAAGGAAAAGAAGAAAGCATATCAAAAGTTCCTGGCAAATAAGTCAGCTTTTACTCTTACAGGCTACAGAGACAAATGTAAGACAGCTAAACAGTGTGTAAAACTAGCTAAACAAAAGTCATGGGAGGACATTGGCAAGAATATAGAAAATAAATATCAAGAAGGTGGCAAAATATTCTGGAGGTTGTTGAAGAAACTTAGGAATGGAAGAAAGAGTGCTGTAAAAGGAGTTAGAGATGATAAAGGTGACATTAAAACAGGAGAAAAAGATATCCTTGAAGTATTTAGTAATTACTTTAAAAAACTGCTAAATGAAACAAGCAGTGATGACAGCACAGTGATAAAAAAACACTGACCAGGCATGCAGTCAGGAATACATATCCATACTTGAAGTAGAAAAAGCCATCAAAGGCTTGAAATGTTGAAAGGCAGCAGGAGTAGATGATATTCGACCAGAAATGCTGAAGTATGGTGGTATAAGAGTCTTACAGTGGCTGCACTGCATAGTTCAGAAAGCCTGGACAGAGGGACGAATTCCCGATGATTGGAGTAGAGCTCTCATAATACCCATATATAAAAAGGGAAATAAAACTGAATGTGAGAATTACAGAGGTATTTCCCTACTGAGTGTTCCTGGCAAGATCTATGCAAGTATACTTGAGAAACGGTTGAGAAGAATTGTGGAAGAAAAGCTTGGTGAAGAACAAGCTGGATTCAGGCCAAATAGAGGCTGTCAGGATCAGATCCTCACTTTACGACAAATAGTCGAGAAAGCATGGGAATATAACAAAGATCTGTATTTAAGTTTTGTCGATTTGGAAAAGGCACATGACAAGGTGCCAAGAGAGAAGCTATTCAATACGCTGCAGTTATATGGTGTCAATGGGGCATTATATCAAGCAATACTTAGTCTTTATTTGAGTTGTAAGTCAGCAGTTAGAATTGAAGGAAGTACAGGAAGATGGTTTAATGTTAAATCTGGTGTGAGACAAGGATGTACATTATCCCGTCTGTTATTCATTATCTATATGAATCACATTATGAAGGAAAGTGGTATTAAACCTGATATCAAAATTGGAGATGTTAATGTCAGCTCTTTGCTTTATGCGGATGATGTTATACTTCTAATTAAATCCGCTACATGTCTGCAAGATTCTCTGACTAAATTGAATAGCTGTTGTAATAGATATGGTATGAAGGTCAGCAATAAAAAGACAAAGACAATGAAAATAGGCAGAATCATTGAAAATGTCAACTGTGTTGTGAATGGAGAACCTGTGGAACAAGTAAAACATTTCAGCTACTTAGGCACAATTTTTACTGAAGATGGTAAATTAAATATAGAAATAGACAACAGAATCAGCAAAGCTGGTATGGTTGGATGTCAATTGAATAAATTCATATGGAATAAGAGAGAAATTAGTCGGAACACTAAATTAGCTGTATACAAGACAGTGTTCAAACCAGTTTTAACTTATGGATCTGAGAGCTGGGTCAGAAGTAAAACACTTGACCAAAGACTAGAGACTGCAGATATGAGAGTCCTGAGAAAGATTAGAGGCATGAACAGATGGCATCAATGGCAATATCATATTAAAAATGAGGATATTAGGAAAGAACTTGACATTGTCAGCATCCAGGAATGCATTAGCAGAGCTAATCTCAGGTGGTATGGTCACTTAAATAGATTGGGAGAGGAAAAATTAGCAAAACAAGTGTTCTCTGCCAGGTTGGCAGGAAAACGACCCAGAGGAAGACCATGATATAGGTGGATTGATACGGTACAAAGTGCCTTAGACGATAGAAATATAAGATCTGATAATGTTGGAGTCTTGACAAGTAACAGACTGATTTGGAGGAAAATTGTAGATAGGAAGTTAGTAATGATGTAATTTTTTCATGTAGTACTGTCATATCCTGTATACCCCTTGAGGGTACATGGCAGGAATTTGATGATGATGATAAATCCAGTACATATCTGCAGGCCTGACTAAAGTGAATAACTGCTGTAATAAATATGGCATGAAAATCAGCAATAAAAAGGACCAAGGCAATGAGAATAAGTGGAAGCATTGAAAAATCAGCTGCATTCAGAATTTGAGAATTTATAGAATAAATAAAACATTTCAGCTACCTAGGCACAATTTTTAGTAAATATGCATATGAAATATGGAAACTTTTGATATAATTTCTTCTTTTCTAAGAATACTTTTTTATCTTTGCAACTTTAAATTAAATAAAATTTTCTATCCTTGCAGGCAACTTCATCTCGTGTTTCTCTGGCTGAATCAGTCTCTGTTTTTTCTTCAGGTTTTTGCTACTCTGTCTCCAAGGATTGGTTCTTGTTTTCAAACTCTTTTCTTTTTTTTTTTTCTCTAAAATAACATTTATACATTTGAGTCTAAAGTCACCCCTGAAAGCTGCTCAACTTTGATTCTTTTTAAACTCTCACACAATTTTCTTTTTAATGTGATATTCAATTTTATTCTGCTCAAAACTGATTTCCTATTTCAAATCCTCTGTATGCTCATGTCCTAATAACATAGTCAGTAAGACTTACTGTTTTGTTTGTCTTCTCTCCATAAGAATTTATGCTTGGACATGGTGTTGTAATGACTGGTCCATATTCTGGTCAGAAATCAAGCAATTACTTACACTATTTTTATTAACTTTGCAATATTTTCTTCAGATTTTCCCAAAACAAATGTATGTCTTCTGTATAGATATCCAACAAGAACCAGCTTTTTTTTTTTTTAGCTGCCATCTCAAGTCAAATTCTTCTATACCTTCCTTAGTCTCTTGTTCCATATGCATAACTTAATTTGATTATCCAGTTTCCCATTATGAAAGTTGTTCATGTTACTACTTGGAATTGTTTGCCATTGAAAAAGTTTATCTTTGTGTTGAATACTAGATCTATTTCTTTTTCTGATTGGTATTGCTTAATTATAATATTTGTAATTAATATTTAACAGTATTACTCCTCTTTCAGTCTTCTTCCTTTATTTTGGTAATGTCATTTATGTGACATAGTACTTCTCTAATTATTCTGTTAGTTCAACTTGTTTCCTATTGATAGATCTTCAATTCTTTTGAGGCTGAGAGTTTCAGTAGCTTGCTTTTACTAGTTTCCTGATGAAAACAGTCTTACTCTTAATAAGATTTCCAAAACAAAATTACTCAAGACCACTAAAACCTGAACTTCAGGATCATGCATATTCTGATACATATATCTGAAGTTGCTTTTTTATATTGTTACTAGGGGGGTCACTCCCCCCTGAGTTCCAGACTGGTAGGCCGGTTCTCCTTAAATTCTAATGACTCAAATTTTGAAGACTCTAAAGGAGGGTTCTGACGCCTACTGCACCCAACCCCACGAGTTCCGGACTGGTAGGCCAATTCTCCTTGAATTCTGATGACTAGAATTTTGAAAACTCAAAAGCCCCCCCCCCCTCAGCCTACGGCGCCCAACTGCTCCCGAGTTCCAGACTGGTAGGCCGGTTCTCCTCGAATTTTGAAGACTCGACACTCAGGGTAGCCCCTGAGTTTCAAAACGTTTCAAATAACTTGACAAAAAACGTTTCATAAAAAGGCTTATCATTTTATATCTATAGAGTAGATTCAATTTTAGTTATGAATACATCTGCTAAGAATAGAATTGCTGAATATTTTAAATGTTGTGTGAAATTTCCTAAGTTCTTGTTGGAAGTGAATAAATTAAACTGGTTAAGTGGTTTATTCAATTCTGTTTTTGTATCCAGGTCATTATTGATAAAGCAAGGCCATGTGAATTCTAAAAAAGTTTGTCTTGCATTTTGTAATTTTCAGTATTAATTGCAAATCATGTCACTGAACACTGTTATCACATTTGTAATGATATGTACTGCTGGTTATTGTATGTCTTAACATATTGTTTATTATGTAGACAAGCACACTTTAAAATACTAATCAGTTAATTTAAATTTTTTTTGCTTTTAGTGCCGTTTACGAGATATAACTTATGCAGCACCAATAACAGTGAATATTGAATATGCCCATGGCCAACAGAGAAAAACAAGAAATGATGTGTTGATTGGAAAGTATGTAATATTTCATTTGAAAATTAGTAAAAAAAAATTGCATTAACCAGATTGATGCATGAATAGAAATGTAATTTTTAATTGTTTTAGTCATAACTTTTTTAAGGTATGTTTCCAAAAAATGTTTGAGCATCTTGAGGTGCCTCCAATGTAACTGGAAGATTTGGGCACTTGAAAATTTGTTTAGATGCCTCAATTTTGGTTTTAATTAGACTATTTGACAAAACATTTCAAAATAATTCATTATAATAACTGTGTTCTAGCTGAACTAGAACTAAAATTCCATATTCAGAATCTGCCAGATATTTTTGCAGTAGAACCCCACTTTGACAACATAATTAGTTTCAGCTTTTGGAAACTGTTTTTAAGTGAGCCATCATAAATCAAATCCTAATTTCCCATACGCCCTGTATCACAAATTGGGATTTTGGGTCATTCCATGTAAAATCATCGAATAAAACATAAATTGAAGTTGCATAGTATTGTATTTTGATGAAACTAAGTTATCTGATTATTCTATTTTTTTAGTTGTAAGAAAATATTTTTAAATTTTTTTCCTCGCATCTTATTAATTATGGTGGCCACTTTTATTCAGTGAATCTACAGAATTTTTACAATTTTGTTGGGTCTTAAAATTAATCATAGCTTATTTCCAGTTTGTCTAATTTCTGTATTAATACCTGCAGTATGTACTTTTTAAAAATTATTAAAACACAATAATGTTTTAATAATTGTGGTTACAATATTTTTTTCAATATTGTAGCCACCTGCTTTAGGTGTTCCAAGTACTCTTTCCCCCCATTTTGTACTTTACCTTACCCTGCAGCCCTAGGTTGAATCCACCAGTTTGATTTTTTGTGGGTTTCATTTATACATGTAGTGGAATAAGTATGCCCCAAATCGCTTTCACTGAAGTGTTTTTTTTTCTTCTATGAAAAAAAAAATTGTCTCCAAGTTTGCGAGAAAAAAAAAATGGCAGAATTTGAAACCTAATGAGTTATGTGGGAGATTTTTTTAAGAGATACTCTTTATAGGTGGCTATAAAGCAAAATCAGTCCCATTCTGTTATTTTCATCTGCACAAAAAATGGTTTTTTTTTTTTTTTAAGGATTGGGAGTTGTGTGCCACATGACATTAGCAAATGGGAGAGTAAAAAATCAGTTAATGCTTAAAAAATTATTGGCATTTATATACAGAATGAATGCTTAAATACAACAACAAAATATTTATCATTTATGTAGAGGTGCATGATGTGTCAAACAACTAATTGTAGGAAATTGATATGTAATTTAATTTTTTTTTCATTCCATTTTATTTCAAGAGAGAATAGCATTTTGATAAAATAATGTGTTCATTGAGGGTTATGTGATCCCTGCCTAATTTTGAAATTAGATATGTTAAAGTTATCTCTGTAAGAAGAATGTGCAACAATTTTCATTTGTATGACATTGAAAGGATGACCCATTTGAAACTAAAAACTGCTTCAAAATCATAGAAATCACTTTGGAGCTTTGTACAGAACTGATAGAACTTGTACAAGGTAAGGCTATATGTACTCAGTGTTTTGTAAACTTAAATAAACCTGTAGAATTAGAAGATGAAGAAGAAACAATATAATCTTTGGGCCAGTGTGTACTTCTAGAATCAGTTAACCAGGAATGTCTGCACTGAAACTACTTTTTCTAAAAGAGGAACAAATGTAGCAAAAAGTTTGAAAAATATCAGATAAGAACAGAAGGAAATTAGAAAGTGGTTTACCTGTTCCTGGTGATTCTAGTGATGAAGATGTAGAAAAACCAAGTCCTCTTTATATTCAGTTAGTTTATTTTGAATTAATACAAGAATTAAAGGAGAAACTCACAAATGCTACTTTATATTTGAAGAAAAGTACAACATTTTAAACCTTGTTGCAAAAAGCTGAACCATTGCAAAGATAATACATAAATCTACAGTGAATACTTAAATTTTCGAGCATTAATTAAAAACAACAACAACATGAAATACTGCGAATTTTTGGGTGCAAAAAAGTGGAAATAGGTTAGGTGATAATATAATAAAAAAGCTAGATTTTTCTTTGGTTGATGAAGTAAGCAGAGTTATGCTTGTTGCCAAAGGTTGTGTCACTTAACTTCACTCCAAGTGGAGTAAAATCGAAAGAGCAAAAGCATCTATTACTATGATTTGAAAGAACTTGAAGCACATGCACAGTCTATACATCTGAATGTGAAAAATGAATATCTGTTTGAATGAGCATCTACCTTTGAATAAAATGATTGTTTGTGATGAATCCAAGGAAAGGTGTATGCTTTCACATTGGCAGGGAATGCCTTGAGGTCAGCATTATAGATAAATTTCAGATGAGAATGAGATGTTGACTGAAATTAAATAGCATGGAGATATTTGTGATGAGGATGTGATGTTGACTGAAATTAAATATTATTATTTATATGGGTACTCCATGGAAAGAAAAGACTCAGGAGACTCGCATTATTCGTTAGCACAATACCTATCATACATCACCTTAAACTTACTCACTGTTGAGTTGTTCACAACCATCTCTGGCAATCCATTCTACTCCGCCACTCTCCAAGTAAAGAAACTAGTCCATACACCCTTACTGACCACACTCTTAGACATCTAAGTGTGACCCCTTGTTTTCCCGCCTACTCCTCATGTATTGAAAAAATTTCTCTTGTGTCAATTTTATAGAATTTTTTTAGTAACTTATTAGTTTCTGTCATCATATCCTCATAGAGAACATTCCACAGATCTGTTACAAGCTTAATTACTCATCTCTGAATCCTCTCCACAACCTCCCAGTCCACTAGAAATGCAGGTGACCACATCTTTGCACATTAGTCAACATGTGGCTGAACCATAGCCTTATAAAGAGGGCTAATAATGTCCCTATCTTTACTTACTTGTTAATGTTTTGTTCAACATCCATGTAATCCTCTGAGCTATTTTGCCAACCTTTGCAATATGTCCTCTGAATTTCAGATCTCTATCCACCATCACCCCCAGATTTCTGGTATCATCAATATGATACGAAGTATGCAACCCTTTCATCCCAAAGTACATTACCTAACATTTTACAACATTAAATTGATAACCTTTGTCCAAACTACCATTCTATTTAAGTCATCCTGCAAAATATATACGTCACCTTTATCAACTATTGCCTTCCCTAGTTTTGCATCATTAGCAAACAACTGAATATTCCCCCCACCCCCTCAAATCTTTTGCTATATCATTAATGTACAAATTCAAGAGTAGTGGCCATAGTATAGAGCCCTGGGGCACTTCACTAGTCACTTTCATTTGCCTTGCTTCCACTCCACCATAAACTACATTCTGTGTCTATCTATCTGTCAGACTCCCATTCCCATCCATGCTACCAACCTCATATCCATTCCCATTGCTCCAACTTATGTAATAATTTTCCACATAGTATTCTGTCAAATGCCTTTGCAAAGTCCAGCAGTATCATCAGGTAGCTGCCCATTCTTGAATTTTACTTTTAACTAACTTTCCACTAATTTAACTACCATTCCACATATACTAATTGGTCTGTAATTTTCTACTTCTGTCTTTCAGCCATCTTTATGTAGTGGAACTGTCTTACTTTCTTTCCACTCCCTTGGATCCTTGCCAGAGCTAAGACTTGGACTAAACAACTTAATCAGAGGTACTGCCAGGTCACTTGCTCATTCTTGCAGCATACAAGCTGACATACTCTCCAGCCCCACCGCTATTTGCATGGATATTTCCAACATACTGAGTACCTCCAGTTCATCTACCTCAATTCTCATATCAGTCTCTGTCACGTCAGTAACTGCAAAGTTACCACCTGGATAATATATCTTTGCAAAGCAACTTAGTAACTGAACTATTTCTTCTGCTTCTGTTTCTTCTACCATCAGCACTTAGTAAAGTTATCTTTTCATAATCATTCTTTCTCTTACTTGCTACATAGAAAAAAAAGTCTTTTGGATTCACTTTGGTCTACTTAGCCTTCCTTACCTTGCTTGTTATCTCTCTCTCTCTCTTGCTTGTGCTTTATATTGCTCATGAGCATGTTGATTATCTTTTTGTTTATATTCCTTCCACAATGCTTTCTTTTTTGCAGCTCCTGCTTTGTATTGCTAGTCATCCTTTTAATCCCTACTCTGCTTTATCCTCCTGACCTTAGGTATGCAGTCCGATCCTGTATTGCTTAAACAATCCCTTAAACAATGACATTTTCCCATGCACTAATAACATTCATTTCACGTAGCTTCTTATGATATGCCACTGTTCCAGGTTGCTTCCTAAGTTTGTCATAATCGGCAGCTTTGTAGTTTCACATAAACTATTTCTTGATTGAAAATTCCCATGTTGAGCAACCTTCCAGGACAAGACTGCATGATTACTTTCCCCAATTGGAGGTAGAGTTGCAAATGTAGTTATAGGTAGATCTTTTGCTGCTTTTTACTAGAATTAACACTCTCAAGTCCTCTCCGTCAAGTGCTGTTTCAGGTAATTATCCCTTTCCACCTTCCAATCTATATTCCCATAGTTGAAATCTTCAATGATAATTGCTTTTCCTGCTCTCATTGTGTTAATCTACTGATGCATATCATCATATCTTCTGGATCCCTATATCTATATCAGCAACCAGTGATATATTTTGTTATATTGGCCTCTATCTCATACCAGACAGTCTCAAATGAACCATTTCCCTCAGATCTACAATCTTTCTTGACTTTTGTTGTTCGAAGTTCAGCTATCATTAATAACACTCCTCCTCCCCTGTTTCTTCTGTCTTCTCTGAAAATATTATATCTGTTGCATTCTATTCCTGTAACTACATCAGAACCGGCAACCAGGTCTCACCAATGCTAATAATTTTTGGTCAAGTCGAGCTGACCAATGGCAAAAACTCCTCTAACTAATTTTTGCTAAATTAGCTAAGTTAAAATGCATATGCATTCATGTGCATGCATTTCAACATCTCCTTGGGCCCTGCAGTTACCGTTACATAATGTCATTACTAGCCTATTCAGATTTGAAACCTGGGAAACTGTTCCGACCTGGTTGGCCGAGTGGTTAGCGTATCTGCTTTCCAGCCAAAAGGCTGCAGGTTCGAATCCTGCCATGGGCATGGATGTTTGTGATTGTCTGTGAAAGTATTAGTGGTGGTAGTCGGTGGTAGATGCCGTTGGTGTTAGATGATAAAGATTGGTGGAGTAGTGAGATGTAGAGTACATGCCCTCCCTCGATGAGTCTTTGGACTCCCTGGAGGTGTGATGTAATAATAATAATATTAATTGTATACCCAGTTCATCACAATTATTCCTGCACTCATACTCATTTATCCCAGAGGTGGCTATTTCCTCACAGTCATTCCTGCACTCGCACTTATTTGTCCCAGAGGTGGCTAGAGACATGCCTGATTGCTTCTCCCCCTAATTTTTCTAGTTTCCCTGGTTTTGCACTTCTAAACCCTCACTGAACCACACTTTTCCAAGCATCATCTAACTCCAAAACCATTCAACTGCAGTTCATCAGGCGTATACAGGTCCTTTTATCCATCAAATTCACTCCACACACACACACACACACACACACACACACACATATAAATTACACACCATTTCTTCTACAGTCTATATCATAGAGAAATTTGTGATGAGGATGAGATGTTGACTGAAATTAAACATGACTAGTGGCTGTCAAATGACTGACTTGAACTTTTCACTGTAGTGAAAACTATGAAGGAGTTTTTGGTTTATTTCAAGGCAAAGTTGATTACAAAATTCATTTTATTACAAAAATCAGTTTGAGTTTAAAAACTAAAAAAGAAGACATTAGTTCTTCTGAAATAATGTCTTCTTTTTTAGTTGTGAAAGGATCCCCTAAGATCTTTTGGAACACTACCTTTGTGATGCAGGATGAAGTGCAGTTATTTCTCTGAGTAAATGCAGAAGCTACACTGCATCCATTTCTGATTTAAAACAAAAACAATCATTTAAAATTTGAAACACTTTGTGTTATCAGTGACTGAAACACAACATGGTAGCAGTTAATACTTCTTAGTTTTGAAAATAAAATTTCACACTTTGAAAAAATATATTACATTAGTGATAGCTCGTTTCCCAAGTTTAAGAACAGCAAGAACTTTGTTAATGCTAAGAAAGTTAAGAAAGAACCTTCTTGAGAAAGAACTTAAGAATTGTGAGACATATTGAAAGCTGAAGAATGAAGTAAGGAATGTTAATGATATAATGCATGAAAGCGAGAATGTAGTTATAGTTCGCATCTATAAATGAATATGAAAAAAGTGGTTGAGGGTAATGTGAGTGATGAGGTGTCAGTGAGAAGAGCAGTAGTGTGCTTACATGCAGTCTTTCATAGGACAAAAACACGAGCTCGAGCAAATTTAGAAACATTTGTTGTGTGAGCATCAGGGAGGAGGAGGATGAAAAAAAGTTAACGAGAAGAGTATGAAAGAACAAGAAACTGGGAGTAAGGGATACTTGATGAGGATATGACAAAAGCATGTTTCCTTGGTGCAGAAATCAAGGATGTTAGTGAAGCTGTTGGCATGTAGAGAGAGAGAGAAGTAAAAAGAGTTGTTTGATAGACACAGATGATTTGCAAGACAAGAAATGTGCAGTGAAAGAAGATATGAAAGGTTTCAGAAAGAAGCAAAAAAGAAGAATTAGAGAGTTTGCCACTGAAGTATAGGACTGAATTAAGAAGAGCCATGATTGCAAATAAGTCAATGAGAAGATTGTGCAAGAGGACTGATGTGTGTGTAGAGAAATGAGTTTGTTGATGTATGTAGTGAATTTGATGGGCAAGATTACTTGTACGGATTGCATTTGAATGGCTTTAGAGTTGATTGGAGAAAGTATTGCTTACTGAAAGATTGGAGGTACTGTAAAAATAATCATAATTTAGTTATGAATCTTTTATCAATTGTTTCTCTATTGTAATATAACATTAGTTTTACAGTACCTCCAATCTTTCAGTGAGCAATACTTTCTCCAATCAACTTGGAGAAAGTTGTCTCTGTTAGCGTAAACAGAATGTATAAACAAACCACCACAAATACCTCAACACTTAACAATTTTAAATTACAAGAAAAAAAATTGAAAGTAAAACAACTATCAGAATCTAGTAAGTATATCAAATTCAAATGGTTTACATTTCATTTTGACAATAATAATATCAATAACGGGCATAACACATGCATCGGCACTTGCGATGTGCCCGTTATTGATATTATTATTGTCAAAATGAAATGTAAACCATTTCAATTTGATATACTTACTAGATTCTGATAGTTGTTTTACTTTCAATTTTTTTTCTTGTAATTTAAAATTGTTAAGTGTTGAGGTATTTGTGGTGGTTTGTTTATACATTCTGTTTACGCTAACGGAGACAACGTGTCAGCCATTATATCTAACTTCTTGCTTGCCATTTACATGGAGTGTTCATGCTTGCCGAGGAGATTGATGGGTGATTGGCAGCTGACAGAGAGCGTTCAGTATCGGGGTAATGAGGAAAACAATTAGAGAGCTAATGAGAATGGTAACCAGAGAATTTTGTTCTTAGAAAGTTAAAGTTTTACATGACAGTCGGGAGAATATTAATAGTTTATTAATAGTCTATCGAATTGTAGAACGGTGAGTTTAGTCTTTAAACTGGAGGAGTTGAGACTGTCAACAGCTATTTAATAAATAAAAGAAGATATTGTAATCTATGTTCTAATTGAATATTTGAGGAAACGCTGACTGGACAGGTTAGGTTCATCTTCTTTCTTAACGACACTGGATTTGAAACAGGGTGCTTAAGGGTCAAAACTGTATAACTGAGAGGAGACCTCCACATAGCCTTTAAAGGAATGCAGAGAACCGATCAGAGCTTCTGACCTAATGTCTAATCCTCATTTTCTCGTGGTGCACCCTGTTGGATATCTACCTGCATACTGAACGAATGAGGCTGGCAATTTAGGATTTAGCCGTCCAAATTGTATTCTTATTGGCTTAAACTAATATACAAAATGATGGTACATGACAAAATTTCATGGCGGCTGGGGACGTCGCCCGGTTAAACAAGGCTCCCATTGTTTTCGCCAGGGAACCAGGGCGAACAGCGAAAAGTCAGCTACTGGAACAAATCTGAAAGCACACCCCCAACTCAGCATCACCAGAGTTAAAGATCAGTACTATCAACATAAGAAGCCTGAATGGCAAAGAAATGGAGCTAGCTGAGGAATTAGATAAGTACCAGATCGACATAATGGGGTGACTGAAACAAAAAAGACCAAAACTGGTGAGATCTTTCTGAGCAATAAATACAAAATGTTATATTCAGGCAATGACAATCAAGGAAAAGAAGGAGTAGCCATAGTATTCAACACAAAATACGAGGCTAATCTTCTTGAATGGCAGTCAGTCTCAAGTAGAGTAATGTGGGCAAATATGAGAATAGGGACCTGGACGAGAGACTTATTTGTGCCTATGTTCCCACAGAAGGTTCTACTAAGGTAGAAGTGGAGGAATTTTTAGATGCTTTAGAAAAAGCAACTGACACAATGAAAAAGGAAAAGTTGGTCCTTGTTGGAGATCTAAATAGCAGAGTAGGAAATGATTGTGAGACATACAAAAATATTTTGGGAAAATTTGGAGAAAAGAGCAAAGCTAATAATAATGGCAAATACCTGTTGAATTTCTGCTCAGGACATGGACTGGTTATTACTAACACCATGTTCCAACATAAAAATGTGCGCAAATTCACATGGAGAGAAGCGGCAAGGAATAAGAAAAGTGTCATTGACTATGTTATTGTTGATAACATAGTCAATGAGACTTTTCTCCCTGGTGTTTTCTCCCTGGTGCAGGACACCAGAGTGTACAGAGGATTTGAAATTGGAAGTGATCAGTATTTAGTCTTGAGCAGGATAAAATTGAATTTCATATTGAAAAGAATGACATGTAAGAAAGTTTTAAAGCGAATAAAAGCTGAGCAGCTCTCAGATGTGAACTGTAGACTAAAATACACAAAGATTATTGAAGAAAAAATGAAAGAGTTTGAGAACAAGAACCAAACCTTGGAGATTCAGTGGCAAACCTTGAAGAAAATCCTGAGACTGATTCAGCTAGAGAGGCATGTGGTGAGGTTGTCTGCAAGGATAGAAAAATCAGTACTCCATGGTGGACACAAGAAGTTAAAGAGGCAGTGAAGGAAAAGAAGAAATCATATCAACAAAAGTTCCCGGCAAATAAGTCAGTTTTTGCTCTTGGTGAATACAGAGACAAATGTAAGAAAGCTGAACACTGTGTAAAACTAGCTAAACAAAAGTCATGGGAGGACTTTGGCAAGAACATAGAAAATAAATATCAAGACGGTGTGGTGGTAAGATATTCTGGAGGTTGTTGAAGAAGCTTAGAAATGGAGAAAAGAGTGCTGTGAAAGGAGTTAGAGATGGTAAAAGTGATATGAAAACGGGAGAAAAAGATATCCTTGAAGTATGGAGTAATTACTTCGAAAAATTGCTAAATGAAACAAGCATTGTTAACACAGTGGTAATAAACACTCAACAGGCATACAGTCAAGAATTCATATCCATACTTGAAGTAGAAAAAGCCATCAAAGGCTTGAAATGTGGAAAGACAGCAGGAGTAGATGATATTCGACCAGAAAAGCTGAAGTATGGTGGTATAAAAGGTCTTACAGTGACTGCACTGCATAGTTCAGAAGGCCTGGACAGAGTGAAGAATTCCTGATGAGTGGAGTAGAGCTCTCATAGTACCCATATATAAAAAGCGAAATAAAACTGAATGTGAGAATTACAGAGGTGTTTCCCTACTGAGTGTTCTGGGCAAGATTTATGCCAGTATACTTGACAAATGGTTGGTATGAATTGTGGAAGAAAAGATTGGTGAAAAACAAGCTGGATTCAGGCCAAATAGAGGCTTTCAGGATCAGATTTTCACTTTATGACAAATAGTTGAGAAGTCATGCATATATAACAAAGATCCTGTATTTAAGTTTTGTAGATCTGGAAAAGGCATATGACAAGGTGTGAGGAGAGAAGCTATTCAAAACGCTACAGATGTGTGGTATCAATGGGGCATTATATCAATCAATACTTAGTCTTTATTTGAGTTGTAAGTCAGCAGTTAGAATTGAAGGAAGTACAGGAAGATGGTTTAATGTTAAATCAGTGTGAGATAAGGATGTACGTTATCCCCTCTGTTATTCATTATCTATATGGATCACATTATGAAGGAAAGTGGTATTAAACATGATATCAGAATTGGAGATGTTAATGTCAGCTCTTTGCGTTATGCAGACGATGTTATACTTCTAAATAAATCCGCTACAAGTTTGCAAGATTCCCTGACTAAATTGAATAACTGTTGTAATAGATATGGTATGAAGGTCAGCAATAAAAAGACAAAGACAATGAAAATAGGTACAATTGTTGAAAATGTCAACTGTGTTTTGAATGACGAACCTGTGGAACAAATAAAACATTTCAGCTACTTAGGCACGATTTTTAGTGAAGATGGTAAATTAAATATGGAAATAGACAACAGAATCAACAAAGTTGGTATGGTAGGAAGTCAGTTGAATAAATTCTTATGGAATAAAAGAGAAATTAGTTGGAACACTAAATTAGCTGTATACAAGACAGTGTTCAAACCAGTTTTAACTTATGGATCTGAGAGCTGGGTCAGAAGTAAAACACATGACCAAAGACTAGAGACCACAGATATGAGAGTCCTGAGAAAGATTAGAGGCATGAACAGATGGCATCAATGGCAATATCATATTAAAAATGAGGATATTAGGAAAGAACTTGACATTGTCAGCATCCAGGAATGTGTTAGCAGAGCTAATCTCAGGTGGTATGGTCACTTGAACAGAATGCACGAGGAAAGATTAGCAAAACTAGTGTTCTCTGCCAGGTTGGCAGGAAAACGACCCAGAGGAAGACCAAGATATAGTTGGATTGGTACGGTACAAAGTGCCTTAGATGATAGAAATATAAAATCTGATAATGTTGGAGTCTTGACAAGTAACTTGAGTGATTTGGAGCAAAATTGTAGGTAGGAAGTTAGTAATGATGTAAATTTTTCATGTAAAACTGTTATATCCTGTACACCCCTTGAGGGTACATGTCAGGAATTTGATGATGACAACGATGATGATGAAATTTACAGCTGTAAAGTGGCTTAACACGAAGAGTCTCACTTAGATGTATTGTTCATGAAGTAGTAGAAGAAACGTTTTTCTCTGGTAAAAAAAGATTTGTAAATTGTGCATCAAATAGAACTGAAAGACATAAGAATATTTATACTTCAGTGAGATAGGAGGAATAATATTGCATGCTACATAAGGAGATAAAAAAGGATATGGAAAAGAAGATTTTAGATTTTTGGAAAGGGCCTAACAAAGAAACTGATGGATGAACATTTTTGTTGTGAAAACAATGTGTTTTTGTCTGGTAGGTGTGATTAAGTATATGTTAAATAATACAATAATAGAATGAGTCAGAGAATCAATGATTTTAATATTTTTGGACATGAAAATCTCTAAAGTGTAGATTTATTTTAGAAGGCCTTGGATCCAGTTATTTTTGTAGTTATGTAATTTTATTTCACGTATATATATTGTTTTATTTTCATTAATTAAATGCATATATTTTTTCTTTTGCTGTTGAGTCAGTGATTTTACGGATTCTAAAAGAAATAGTTAAAAGTCATCACATCAATCGGAATTGAACCCTTGCGTAATTAATAAGCACTTGGTACGAAAACAATCTCTTTACAGAAATTAATAATCTTAACAGTACTGTTAAAAAATTCTGTATTTCTATTACGTATTTCTCAATCCTGCTTTTTCTTTTTTTGTTCTTTGATTAAACTTCATGAGATGTCTTAAATGGTCGACTGCCGCCTTTTATATTCCTACTAGATCTTATGTTCTCATGCTCTATCTATAGTCTAACAAATTTATTTGTTTTACGACTGCACCAATTAGACTCTGTATTGAGTGTGAAATTATAAGATTTTAAACTAAAGACAAAGCAGATATTGTTAGCATTCCCCACTTATGTTAATCTTTACCTTTAATTGGTCGTGGCTTGATTATTGATCACCTAAACTTTATCTTATGCAGGTTTGAAATTTTCAGTATAGTGCATTCACAGATCAGTCTGTGTTGTTCACAAACCATTTAATTAAATCAAAAGGAATATTTACACAGTTTGATTCACATTAACATATATATATATATATATATATATATATATACAATTGCATTACATTTCTTTGTTATTTTCAATTCTTCCTAATTCAAACTTAGTTCTAACTTTTTTCCTTTAAAGCTAAATCACAATCTAGAATATCCTGATAGTCATATATACACTAACTGACAATAAAGCATACCTTAATTCAATATCAATTTATATTATTTTATTGTACCCATAAACAGACTCACTTGATGTACATTCTTGTTTGGAATTATCACATACATAAGTACTTACAATTCTCATTCAGCTTCTGCTGCTCGTTCTTGATTTCCTGCCAAATTTCTTCTTCGTCCTAGTCGTCGATTTTTCTATGCCCTTTAAGACCCTTAACATGGCAGCAATGTTAAGAAATATTGTGCATCAAATAGAACTGCAAGAGGTAAAAATATTTATACTTCAGTGAGACAGGAGGAATAATATTATATGCTACATGAGGGAGATTAAAAAGGATCCCATGGAAAAGAAGAAGAAAATATGTCTTTTCCCTAGCAAGACGTCCTGACAACAATAATCAGCATAATATTTCTCATGGAGGTGGACCCAGGTAAGAGAGATTGAGAAACTTAAGACTTATGACCCTTCCCTCTTGATTATCAACATTGGACCTCACGTGGCAGCAGACCCAGGCAAGAGAAGTTTGAAACTAAGACAAAGTCCTTCTTGGCATTTTGCCTTATAAAGGCCCAGACTTCCATTGTATGCATCTCTCAAAACTTCCATATATGGTCATGTCCGAACATGTTGATGTCATACTTTGTGTCTTTTTCAAATTGCCATATATAGACATGGATTAAACAGTATTACATAATGATGTCATGCACCACATTATTTTAACAAAAGGCTCATGGTTAAGTTATTACAAATACAAGATTATTACAGACAAAATTGACATCTCTCTAAGTGCAATCTCCTTAGAAAAACATGTAAAAGCAAACGATAAGTACATATCATGAGAGATTTTACAAAAGGCTTAATCTTTCTCAAAAAATTTTTATTATTTTTTTCCATCCCATGCCTTCAGGAGTGACCTTCACTATTCTTAGAATTAGACTCACTACACTCTTTAGGATTAATTTTAATCTCACAAGTTGCTGGCTTATTAGAATTAAGGTGATTTGTTTTCTTATTTTATTAACAGTTATTTTTGTCTTATAGGTCTTAAGCTTAGTCTGAATCATCTTCATAATGGATTTTCTTAGTCTTGTTATTTAGGTGTCTTACTTCTTGTTTCATTCACTCCCCCCCCCCCCTTTTTTTTTTTTTTTTTCCCAGTTGTACCTTTTGCTGGTATACTCTCTTGTCCTTAAATTGTACATCATCAGCCCATGCCCATTTATTTTAGTGTTTGTTATTCTGCACTAACTCTTTCAGGAGCATGATCTTCAGTATTTGACTTAAAAGAATCAGTCCCTTTAGCATTGTCATACACACTTCTTTGAGGTGGAATTATTTCTATTACTATCAAGGCGCTTAACTCGATCTACTTTTTTTTTTTTTTTTGATTAGTTGTAGGGTAGTATTGCCTAGAAAAACTACTATCTGACTCATGTTTCTTCTGGCTCAATTTCCTAGAATTCTCAGAATGTTTTGATTGGAATCTTTTCTTATTCCCATCAAACTTGACTCTCTCTCTGTTTGTTTTGGTTGGGAAAATTTTCATCTTCCCAAAATCTTATCTGGATTGTCTCCCAGGCTCCCAGGCATATTAAGATTGTTCCTTAACATGTACAATCAATCTCTCCGACTGTACGATTAATATCCTCGTTAGATTTTTTACATCTTGGATTTTGAAGTTTACTGGGGATAATTTCTCCAAAATCCTATATGGACCAGATGCTTTTTTTTTTTTTTTGCCCGGTTTACCACCTTGGGATTAATTTTATTTTCTAATAGTACCAAATTTCCAGGGTTCAGATTTTTATACTTCCTAAACTTGTTTATATATGCCTCTGTTTTATGAGAGCTAGTCTTGCTAGACTCTGTGATGAGAGTGAACGAATTTTTCTCTCTACCACTGCTTCAAGATACTCATCAAAATCTGTGAATCCTGTGCTGACATGTGTATATCTTAACTTGTTAGGAAAGTTGGGATCAAACCCATAAAGAACAAAGGCAGGCTTTTCCTTGATTGCTGAATGAACTGCAGTTCTACATGCAAACAAAGCATGAGATAAGTAAGGATCCCCAGTTTGATACCTTGCCATCAGCTAACTTTGAAACTGTGTGTTTCAGAGTTTTGTGAAGTCTCTCACATCCCATTTCCTTGAGGATGATAGGGTGTAGTAAACAATTCCTTCATCTTTAACAGTTTACAAAGCTGCAACATTATTTCTGCCATAAAATTAGCACCTTCGTCATATAAGAGTGTTTTTTTTTTTGAGGTGTTCCATATCTCGAAATCATTAGTTTGAAGAATTTATTTACCACAGTTCTTGCAGTTTGATCTTTCATGGTTGTTGCTTCTGGGAACCGTGATGTCAATTGCCACCAGGATAAATTTATTTCCCTTCTTTATTGTGCGCAAGGGTCAGATTATATCAGTGGCAACAGCTTGAAATGATTTTATAGGGACAGGAAACGGTTATAAAGCACATATGAGTTACATATAAGTTAATGTCACTTCTCATTCCCTTCCAAAAGTACCTGTCTCTGCTTCTGTTCTAAGTCCTGTCAAATCCCTGATGACCAGTCAGGTCAGAATCATGGAATGTGTAGAGAATCCAAGGTTTCATTATTGCCGGGACTAGGATTTTTTGTTTCAATTTGCCTTCATTTTCTTGTCTGGAAAGAACCAATCCATCATCTATATGGAGGTTTTGAAGGAAGGAGAATTCTTCAAGGACTTGTTCACCTCCTCTAACCTTTTCATATATATCTTTCCAGACTGGATGTTTCTTCTGGGCCTCAATTATGAGGGATTTTTTCCAGGTTTGACAGTTAGGTGGTTTACTCGTGATTTTGTCCATTTCTCCCTATCTTATTTATTTGATCCTCAGCTTCAGTTCAATCCCAGGGAGTATTTTCTTCTGTGTCTGAATCTAAAGATCTTGACTGATAGTCTGCCACTACATTTTTCTTACTGGGGCTATACTTAATGTCAGTGTCATATTCTTACAGTTCTAGGGTCCATCTAATTACCTGCTGGTTTTTTTCTTTCATGGAAGACAAAAAGAAAAGTGGTTGGTGGTCAGACCTGAGAATGATATGTTGTCTCAATAACAAATACCTAAATTTTCTCAGGGAGAAAATCCCTGATTTTCTCCCTGAGAAATGATTTTCTCAGATTTTCTCCCTGATAATAAACAATTGCCAATGCCTCCTGTTCTAGGACAGAGTAATTTGCTTCTGAAGAAGAACGCTTCCTGCTAATGAAAGCAGTGAGCTTAGTCATCTCCCTCCTTTTGCTGTAATACAGAAGGTATGTAGAAAGTTTATTTGATGACAGAAGGTATGTAGTTATTAGAAGCATCCATGGAGAGGAAAAAATGTTTCTCCAAATTTTGGATAGATCAAAACAGATGATTTTGTTGGGGCAAAGTTTAAAAAATCATATGCATTCTGCTCCATATCTCCCCATTTAAACTTAATTCCCTTTTTCATCAACCTTACCAAGGGATCTAACAAGTCTTGAACAGTTAGGTATTTTCTATAAAAAATTACCATGCCAATGTATCAGCAAACCTGTTTCCCAGGGATTTTTGCAGTGAGTATTACCTGGGTGGGAATTATTTATGTGGATTGGGTGGGAATTATTCCAGCCTTGCTGACTCTGTGACCTAAATATTCCACTTCCTTCAGAAAGAATTGACATTTAGAACATTTTCAAGATAGTTTAGTCTCATCTAATCTGGGAAGAATGTTTATTAAAGTTTCCCTATGAGATGTTAGGTCCTTGGAGTGCACTAGTAGGTCATCCTGAAAGGAAATCACTTTTCTACCTAACATATCCAATAGGACAGAATTCATCAGCGATTGAAATGACATGGCTGAATTTCTAGCCCCTTGAGGAAGTCTACGTAATTGATATTTTTGCCATTTGGTCGTGAAGGCATAATACTTCCTGTCTTCCTTTCTCAAAGGAATCTGATAGTAACCAGAGTTTAAATCTAGCTTTGAGAAGTACTCTGCACCTTCCAAGCCAATTAACAATTCCTCAATCTTACATAGAGGGAAATCAATGAGTTTAGTCTTTTTTCTTCCATTAGGTTTTTCTATTAAAATGAAAGGATTATTTCATTTAGAATTTGATTTCTCTATGATTTTCCTACTCTCTTATACTCTTGCAATAACCTTTGGAGTTTTTCCATGTGCTTCATTGGTGTCTGATACTGCTTCACATAGATTGGTGTCTAGGTGGTAATTTGCATGGAATGTTCAACCACGTCAGTGCAAGACATACATCTAATATCTTCAGAGAAGACATTTGGAAACAACTGAAAGGCAGAATCAAAGAAATCATTAATTATACTCCTTTCACTAGCTGAATTTTTCAATTTTGTTGCAGTATTTAGTAGATTATCTTCCAATTTCATAGAATCTTTACCTTCACCCTGTTTATAGTCTCAATTTCAAGAGCCTCACCTTGCTTGACTTCAAAGTATGCTTGTAACTTGTGAGCAGACCTCTTATTTGGATTATATTCTATCCCAAAAAGAGAAACTCTGCCATCTATGGAGTCTAAAATAAACTGATATCGTTTTAAGAAGTCAAGGCCAAGAATTACCTGAACATTTGGGTTTGAGGTCGCAAGAGGAACAAATAGCTCATGAGAGAGAGAGAGAGAGATGCTTAAAGGAAAACATGGAATGTTAAGCAATACATTTATCTTCATTGTAGTAGAAATTTCTGTTTCAGAGATTCATGTCAGTTTAATAGGATAACTCAGTCTGACAATATCATCAGGCTCTTAATTTCACAAAATAGTGACCAAGCAATAATGGAAATATGTGCTCCTGTGTCTAGTAGAATCTCACAAGGCACATCCTCAATCAGACCCTGTATGACTCTCAAAGATTTATTACTTCTGCCCTGTGGTATTGTGGAAATATTGGCCAGATTATATGAGTCACAAACCAACCCATTACCTTGAGTATATGAGGGTTTAGAGTCTGCTGTCACTAGATTTGAGTTATATCTCGCTCCCTCTTTCAAACTCTTTCTAGCTTTATAATTTCTTTCTTTAGGACAGTCTCTACACAGATGCCCCATTTTATTATAGTTGTAGCATTTAGGTGGAACTCTTTCTTTCATTTCTTCAATACTTGTAGTTTCACTAGATGATTTATCTTATATATTACAAGAGTCATTATTTCATTTAAGCTCCTCTAAAATTTTGAATACTCTCTCTGGCCCTTCTAGTATCAGTCTTTGTTGATCCTCTACTTCTTTCCTAATGTAATTCTTTAGTGATTCTAGCCCCTAAAAAATCTGCTGATTTAATTTTAGAATTAACATCTCTGTCGCAATCAAATCTTCACCATTTCTTTCATTTCTTACTATTTCCTTATTTTTTGTTGACTTACTTTTTTGAATCTCATTTTTAACTTTACAGTTCATGTTACTTGCAGTGACACTATTTTGTTCTAAAGCATGCACTTGTTTGGGAATTGAGGACTGATGGATGTCTCTAAGTCTTTCTTCCCTTTCTCTAACAGTTGATAACATTCATCTAGACTCTTAACCTTTTCTTGTAGGCCACCCTCTTTCAAATTGCCCTTGTCTACTCTGAATTGATGGAATATGGACCATTCTAGGTGCGACCTTTCATTTTTAGGGACTATTAACTTATTAGCTATGTTTAATAACCTGTTGTAATATTCTGAAATGGTTTCTTTACTGCCCTGAATGCATTTATGCAATTTCTGTAAATTAAGGCTTGCATCTCATTTGAATATCCTGCTATTAATGTACTTTTAAATTTAGTATAATCTATCATATATTGTAAGATAGGTGAAGTATTTAAGAGTGTCTTAGCCTTATCCACTAATTTAATCATAAGAATTATCTTTAAGTGATGTCATGTGTCTTTATTATGCCATACGCTAAATAAATAAATAAATCATTAAGTGGAAATCCAACTATTTTCTTATCTTAAGTTTTTCCACAAAATCAAAATTGAAATGTCAGAATTACAAGATTAGGATTTACAATTCTAAAGAACTCTCTGTCTTCCATTATATTAGTATCTACCAAAGTATCGCAATCACCTTCTGTATCCATAATTACTTAAAGCACAAACCTTTTACACAACATCTGATACTGATGTCAAAACTATTCCAATCCAATATTCATTTTACTCTCCGTACTTTATTGGTGGCTCTGAAACTTGGAAACTTACCAAGGCACAAAGTAATAAACTGAATATTTTCCAAAACAAATGTTTAAGAAGAATTTAAAAAATTTTTTGGCCAAATACAATCACAAATGATGAACTTTTAAAGAAAACTTTCTCCAATAAATATTTGAAGAGATTCGCCTAAGAATATGGAAATGGACCAGTCATGTTCTGTGCATGGGGATAAACAGAATTTCCCAAGTAGCATTGAATTGGGCACCAGAAGGGAGATGTTCTAGAGGTTGCTCAAAATTAATTTGGAGAAGAATGATGGAATCTGAAATGAGTGGGGTAGGATGGGCGAGTGGGGCAGAAGCAAGAGCAGCTGTGAGGAACGGGTAGATGGAAAAACCAGTATTGCAGCCTTATGCGTCAGTAGTTATTCGTGGCTTGATTATCGAACATCTAAACTTTATCTTATGCAGGTTTGAAATTTTCAATATAGTGCATTGACATAATCAGTCCAATCTGTTGTTCACAAACATCATACTTTGCATATCTTTTGAAATTGCCATATATGGACATGTGTTAAACAGCGTTACGTGATGATGTCATGTGCCACATTATTTTAACAAAAGACTCATGATTAAGTTATTACAAATACAAGATTATTACAGACAAAACTGACATCTCTCCAAGTGCAAACTCCTTAGAAAAACATGTAAAAGCGAACATGATAAGTTACAGTACTGCTGAACAGTAATGAATTTTTTCGTAGGAATAAAGGAATATATTTGTATTCTTTGTAAAACATCCCTTTTGAAAAACACACAAAATTTGAAATTTATACTCTATTTATCGTGATGAGCTCAAATAGTTATTTGATGCAGTGGAATCAAAGATGTATGGCAATGCTAATTTCATTACAAATCTAGATATGAATTACAGTGAAAAATTACATGAAGAATTTCAAGTTTATTATAATTAATTGCACTCTGCTTGTTAGCTATTTTGCTGTGGAAATAGGTTAATTTTTTCTTTATTCAGTTCTGTACTCTTACTGGGATCGTGCATTCCCAGTCCTTGTGCCAGCTGGCTTATATAATAAAAATGCTTTTTTTCATTCAGTTTCATGCTCTTAGTGGAATACTGTCATTTATTTACTTTCTGTCATATTATTGCTTATATTATTACTGTCATATATGTACATTTATGTACCTTAGTTACAAATCAAGGAGGAGGAGATTGAAATTTGCTGTAGGATTTCTTATAGCAAGAAGTTTGATTATTTAGGAAGAATCATATTGATGTACTATTTTGATGTCATTCTGTTGACTAAATAACCAGTGACCTATTTTTGCTTCTGCATCACACAATGAATGTGTTGAGATTAGATTGTGAAACAGCTAGCCTACCCAAAATTTCTAATTTCCTACACACTACTTACGGACGTATATATAAATCGAAGCATTCATAGTGTGGAAGAGAGCAAAGAAGGCAGGTGAATTTTACTTCAGTCTGCCTTCAGTCAGGACATGATATCATTCCTAGTATTAACCACCTTACCGGCCATTAAAGATCAAATACGTACCCTTAAAAGCTTCGTATCCATCATAAATATCAATGGTATTACAATTTTAATATGCACTTCGCATCAACGGAAATGTGGACATATATATACATCCTGGCCGGTAGCGTGGTTAAAGAGCTAACAACCTCCGAAGCTCATTGGGTATCAACACTTTGGTTGGAATGAACTCCTGCTGTTTGAATCCTATCTAGGACACAAGGAACCTTTAAAGGACTGTTCAACTAAAGGTGAGTTAGCAGTCACATAATGAGGTGGCAGTCCCCCCCCCCCCCCACTCCCCATTGGAAACTTAGGTGTTTCTTCTACAAAATAAATACAAACTGACCAGAAGAACACACACGATTAACAGATATAAAATGCTGGGATTATAATCTTAGTTGCTTCACACATAAACACTGTTAATTGTGTATTTTTCTGGCAGGAATTCTGTTTTATGGGATGAAAAACCCAAGTTTTATTTATTTTTTTATAATCCTTATCTGTAAATTGCCCAATAGCTAAAGTAAGGAAGATAATCAACTGTATTTCTATAGCTGTTGACTTAAAAAATTGAATGCAATGGTAGTAAAACAGACAATAGAAGTTTAAAATTATGCACATCTCCGATGGAAAACTACATTTGCACAGAACAAAAAATTGAGATTGATTAAACAAAATGAGATTCATTATTAAATTGTGGCATGTCCTACCTGACCACCTATCATACCACAAGTTTCATGAAATAGCAGCTGCTGCCATATTCATTGTATGCTGGCTGCTGCAACTGATTTTGTCTAATTAGGCCTCATATCTTGGGGGTGCTTAAGGGTCAAAGCTGTATAACTGAGAGGAGACCGCCACATAGCCTTTAAAGGAATGTGGAGAGCCGACCAGGGCTTCTGACCTAATATCCAATCCTCACCTTATTGTGGTGCACCCTGTTGGGTATCTACTTGGATAGTGAACGAACGAGGATGGGCTGGCAATTTGGGATTTAGCTGACCAAATTGTATTCTTATTGGTTAAACCAAAATAAAAAATGATGGTACAACATGACAAAATTTCATGCCGGCTGGGGCGTCGCCCGGTTAAACAAGGCCCCCGTTGTTTTCGCCAGGGAACCAGGGTGAACAGCGAAAAGTCAGCTACTGGAACAAATCTGAAAACAAACCCCAACTCAACATCACCAGAGTTAAAGATCAGTACTATCAACATAAGAAGCCTGAATGGCAAAGAAATGGAGCTAGCTGAGGAATTAGATAAGTACCAGATCGACATAATAGGGGTGACTGAAACAAAAAAGACCAAAACTGGTGAGATCTTTCTGAGCAATAAATACAAAATGTTATATTCAGGCAATGACAATCAAGGAAAAGAAGGAGTAGCCATAGTATTCAACACAAAATATGAGGCTAATCTTCTTGAATGGCAGTCAGTCTCAAGTAGAGTAATGTGGGCAAATATGAGAATAGGGAACTGGACAATGAGACTTATTTGTGCCTATGTTCCCACAGAAGGTTCTACTAAGGTAGAAGTGGAGGAATTTTTAGATGCTTTAGAAAAAGCAACTGACACAATGAAAAAGGAAAAGTTGGTCCTTGTTGGAGATCTAAATAGCAGAGTAGGAAATGATTGTGAGACATACAAAAATATTTTGAGAAAATTTGGAGAAAAGAGCAAAGCTAATAATAATGGCAAATATCTGTTGGATTTCTGCTCAGGACATGGACTGGTTATTACTAACACCATGTTCCAACATAAAAATGTGCATAAATTCACATGGAGAAGAGGCTAGGAATAAGAAAAGTCTCATTGACTATGTTATTGTTGATAGTGATGTTTTCTCCCTCATGCAGGACACCAGAGTGTACAGAGGATTTGAAATTGGAAGTGATCACTATTTAGTCTTGAGCAAGATAAAATTGAATTTCATATTGAAAAGAATAACATGTAAGAAAGTTTTAAAGCAAATAAAAGTTGAGCAGCTCTCAGATGTGAACTGTAGACTAAAATACAGAAAGATTATTGAAAAGAAAATGAAAGAGTTTGAGAACAGGAATCAAACCTTGGAGATTCAGTGGCAAACTCTGAAGAAAACATTGATTGATTCTGCCAGAGAGGCATGTGGTGAGGTTGTGTGCAAGGATAAAAAACTCAGAACTCCCTGGTGAACACAGGAAGTTAAAGAGGGTGAAGGAAAAGAAGAAAGCATATCAAAAGTTCCTGTCAAATAAGTCAGCTTGTGCTCTTAGAGAATATAGAGACAAATGCAAGAATGCTAAACACTGTGTAAAACTAGCTAAACAAAAGTCATGGGAGGACTTTGGCAAGAATATAGAAAATATCAAGAAGGTGGCAAAATATTCTGGAGGTTGTGAAGAAGCTTAGGAATGGAGGAAAGAGTGCTGTAAAAGGAATTAGAGATGATAAAGGTGACATGAAAACTGGAGAAAAAGATATCCTTGAAGTATGGAGTAATTACTTTGAAAAACTGCTAAATGAAACAAGCAGTGATGACAGCACAGTGGTGAAAAACACTGACTAGGCATGCAAGCAGGAATACATATCCATACTTGAAGTAGAAAAAGCCACCAAAGGCTTGAAATGTGGAAAGGCAGCTGGAGTAGATGATATTCGACCAGAAATGCTGAAGTATGGTGGTATAAGAGTCTTACAGTGGCTGCACTGCATAGTTCAGAAAGCCTGGACAGAGGGACGAATTCCCGATGATTGGAGTAGAGCTCTCATAGTACCCATATATAAAAAGGGAAATAAAACTGCATGTGAAAATTACAGAGGTATTTCCCTACTGAGTGTTCCTGGCAAAATCTATGCAAGTATACTTGAGAAACGGTTGAGAAGAATTGTGGAAGAAAAGCTTGATGAAGAACAAGCTGGATTCAGGCCAAACAGAGGCTGTCAGGATCAGATCTTCACTTTACAACAAATAGTTGAGAAAGCATGGGAATATAACAAAGATCTGTATTTAAGTTTTGCCGTTTTGGAAAAGGCATATGACAAGGTGCCAAGAGAGAAGCTATTTAATACGCTACAGTTATATGGTGTCAATAGGGCATTATATCAAGCAATACTTGGTCTTTATTTGAGTTGTAAGTCAGCAGTTAGAATTGAAGGAAGTACAGGAAGATGGTTTAATGTTAAATCTGGTGTGAGACAAGGATGTACATTATCCCCTCTGTTATTCATTATCTAAATGGATCACATTATGAAGGAAAGTGGTATTAAACCTGATATCAAAATTGGAGATGTTAATGTCAGCTCTTTGCTTTATGCGGATGATATTATACTTCTAAATAAATCCGCTACAAGTCTACAAGATTCTCTGACTAAATTGAATAGCTGTTGTAATAGATATGGTATGAGGGTCAGCAATAAAAATACAAAGACAATGAAAATAGGTAGAATCATTGAAAATGTCAACTGTGTTGTGAATGGAGAACCTGTGGAACAAGTAAAACATTTCAGCTACTTAGGCACGATTTTTACTGAAGATGGTAAATTAAATATAGAAATAGATAACAGAATTAGCAAAGCTGGTATGGTGGGAAGTCAATTGAATAAATTCATATGGAATAAAAGAGAAATTAGTTGGAACACTAAATTAGCTGTATACAAGACAGTGTTCAAACCAGTTTTAACTTATGGATCTGAGAGCTGGATCAGAAGTAAAACACTTGATCAAAGACTAGAGACCGCAGATATGAGAGTCCTGAGAAAGATTAGAGGCGTGAACAGATGGCATCAATGGCAATATCATATTAAAAATGATATTAGGAAAGACCTTGACATTGTCTGCATCCAGGAATGCATTAGCAGAGCTAATCTCAGGTGGTATGGTCACCTAAACAGAATGGGCGAGGAAAGATTAGCAAAACAAGTGTTCTTTGCCAGGTTGGCAGCAAAATGACCCAGAGGAAGACCAATATATAGGTGGATTGATACGGTACAAAGTGCCTTAGACGATAGAAATATAAGATCTGATAATGTTGGAGTCTTGACAAGTAACAGACTGATTTGGAGGAAAATTGTAGAGAGGAAGTTAGTAATGATATAATTTTTTCATGTAGTACTATCATATCCTGTACACCCCTTGTGGGTACATGGCAAGAATTTGATGATGATGATGATTATCTTGAGATGCATGTGGCATCTCAAGATAAGTATGTTGTCAGTGTGTGTGTGTGTGTGGGGGGGTGGTCAGGACTGTTAAGTGGCAGCTTATAATGAAGTGCAGTACTGTGACCTCCCTGAAACAGAATAATACTCTTTGAGATGTTTTATTTTATCTTGTATTTTTGGCAGACCTTTTTGAAAAATTGTGGGTCATCGTGACCTTTCAGAAATGGTGCCCTTCATGAAGAAGGGAAAAAAAAGGTAGTGGGCATATGCTCTTTTCATCAAATATCTAACACAATGCAGTACTTATGTCATACTTCACACTTGGAGAGGAGGAGGAATGCTTCTCTTTTTCATAATAAACAACTGGAAATATCCATGATTTTTATTATGCTTGTCTAGCATCAAGGGCGAATGCTGGTCTTGAAATTCATGCTTGCTCTTGTTATCATTCAGAGAGTGAGAAGTGTGATTGAAGTCTGATTAGCAGAATAATGAATTACTGACCATTTAAAACTATATATTTAGAAATTTATGTACATTTAATCATACAAATACAACATTTATTTTACAAATGATATTCTATCTTTTTCAATTTAGCTACTTGAATACAAATTCTACCCAACGGTTCTTCGTTATGAACTGGTCAATAACATCATCATAAAAATTTGGTTGTGTATGTTAATTTTTTATTTTTCCAAGCAACATGCACACTTGTAAAGGCTGGCTGAAGCTCACTGACTAGAGCTACATTGACTGCGTATGGCCTGTGTTTAAGCAACAGAGTGAGTTGACATGAAATGGCTGTATGCATGCATGAAATCACAGTGCTGCTGTGAGGACCTGGAAGCTCCTACAACCGAGCAAGCCAAGGTAGCTTTGACTAGACGAGCAAGCATCGGCCTTTGATACACAATGCAAAGCTCAATTATTGCCGTGCAAGCTTAAGATGTCTTCTTTCTACAAAAATAAAAGTCTAAATGGAATGCTTATAAATGCATGCATTTATTAACAAATAAATATTACTTCTTTCTCAATTAATGAGCTTGCATAGCAAGCATGGAGAATTCGCTCCTGTCTAGCATACTGGAGAAAAGCAAATGATGTCTACACACTATAGGACAGTAATAAATTGGTGTATAAATTTTTTTCACCAATATATATATATATATATATATATATATAGTTTGGTACTCTTTGGAAAGTACATGTGGGAAGGCTCTTCCAAAAGACAGAGTGCAATGAATAAAGAAAAATTTTTTCTTTGAGTTTGGAGCTGATTGCGATTAAATGCTGTTCAACAGTGTCCATGAAAATATTTATAGACAATGAAGGCACGCAGAAAATTTGTCTGCTACTGCAGTGTCTAGAGTGAAATGAAGTAGTGAAAGTTGAGTTGTTAATCAATCTAATTGCTCTCATCTGTACTGAGTCAAGAATTTTTACAGAGCTCAGATATGAGAACACAGTATTCAGTGGTTGGACTGAATTGTGATTGGTATAGAATTAAGTAATTGCACATTGTTCGGAAGTACATTATCACTTACAGTAAAAGGGGAAAAAAAACTTTTTAACGTGATATTTGCAGTATATATATATGCCAGGGGAGGGAGGGAAAGAGAGAGAGAACCAAAGAAGAAAAATCTAGTCGTCTAGATATTTGAGTATGGTCAAGAATAAGACTAGAAGAAAATAATACTTTTTTGCAAGAAATAAAGACAAAATTGAGTTTTTAGCATTCAAGTTAATAAGATTTTCAGAACCTCATTGAAGAATGGTTTCAAAATCAAACCTTAGCAGTTGATATCCTGCAAGCTTTGTTGAATGAGAAAAGCCAGAGTTGTCAAATGAAAATAAAGAATGCAGTGTGTTGTTATTGGTTCACGGACAATTCATCACTGACAGTTCATCACGTGGACAATTCATTGAGAGGAAAATTCATTGCAGGAAAAATCATCGCAGAAAAAATTTGCTGAAAGTGTTATTCACTAGAAAATTGAAGTTGGTTTGGTTTAACACGTGTTATGTAGAGTGTGACTGTGAACTCCAATGTCAGTATAGTATTGGTTTAGTTTTTTTTTTTTATTTCCCATCGAAAATGGCTGGAAAAATATATCGACAGGATAATCCTTCAGATGTTGACCAGATTCGGCAAATGTTACTCAAGTCCAATGATGAGAATGATACAGTCGAATGCGAAAGTGATATTTGATAGTAAATTGTATCTGAGAGATACTGCGAACTCCGATGTCAGTATAATATTGGTTTATTATTTTTTTTTTAATTTGTTTATTTTTTTCAATAATTTCTAGATTGTAACTGAAAATAAATAGATCATGTATTATATTTGTAGTTTTTTTTTTTTTTAATCGCATTTCAGCACATACTAGTAATGAATGCATCTCTTTGATACATGCAACCTAAGCTGCAATTTTTTCGACTGCTACCTCCGCAGGGTTAACCCCTCAACCGGCCAGGCTGTATATATGTTACCTGCAAAGTGTGAAAAGCAGGCATTGTATAGAATGCGTGATGTTTTTAGGCAAAGTATGAAATGTCTCTTTTATTTTTATATTTTACATACTTTCCCTAGGCATTATATAGAATGACAAATACTATTTCAGCAAAGTATGAAAAAGTATTTTCACATGCATCTTTTATCGAAAAGATGCATGTGAAAATGTAAGAAGTACAAAATGTAAGATACCGGATTTTTCTACAGAAAGAGAAAAAGACCAGTTCTGAACTACTTGTTGCTACAAGGTAGACTGGAATGACATTTTAATTGCACTTAACTGCCTTTTTCATAGTCAGGAATGTCTCCAACTCTCAGTAAGTTCTTGGGATGTAAAGCGAATTGTGATCTGGCATAGAGTTGGTTTAAAATTCCTTCAGTAGTTCCAAGTCGGTAAAAACCTGTCTGTCATACTCATAACAACCGCCATTTTTTTAGGAAGAAATTTTTTGTCAGAATCCATTTTCATTTTTTTGGCCTGTATTTCCAGATTCAATTTAGATCAAATTTTACCTTCGACAGCATTCTCAATATTGAAGCAAAGAGTACACAAAATATTAACATCATCACCTATTTTCTCACTTCCATCGTCTTTACTCTAATGTCCACAGGCGGCATGAACATTTCAGATTAGGTTACGTTAGGAAGTGCTCTGGCTCTCTGTTTGAGGCAAGCGCCGAAAGTACGTGACTTGCCTTGCGACATTAAAAATCACTGCCGGGAGTATTTTATACTTTGCCTATTTGCCTTATGGCATTCTATAGAATGCCTAGGAAATGTGTTAAAATCTAAGCGTTTCATACTTTGACGTCCCACTTTAGGCATTCTATAGAATGCCTAATTTCACACTTTGCCGGTAACATATATACGTCCAGCAAATCCTGGATACGAGTCAGACCACCTGTTGGAAAAACATGGATATCAAGTGCATTTAATAAATTTAGTTTAATCCTTTATCCAAGTGTGTGCAAACAACGTTTGCACCTGAAAGTATCTTCAGGACTGGGGTAAAGTGGTACAACACCGGGCGACTCCTTGCAAAAGTGGAGCCAGCTACCAACACTCCTATCTCAGTATCTCCCATAATGCAAAACACATCTCCTTGCGGATATGTATAATGTTATGCATTAAGGGAAGGGCCACTACCCAGACTAGTTTCGACCTTCTCTTCAGTGGGAGCCAGGCCCAAGTGGAGATACCAGACAGAAGCATTAGCAAGGTCATCGCCTCCTATAGGAACTACTAAATGGTTTGCCACCTTTTTATTAAATTACTCTGGATTTAGAGATCTCAATAAAGGTCGAAACTAGTCTGGGTAGTGTCTCTTCCCTTAATGCATAACATTATACATATCTGCAAGGAGATGTGTTTTGCATTATGGGAGATACTGAGATAGGAGTGTTGGTAGCTTGCTCCACCTTTGCAAGGTGTCGCCCGGTGTTGTACCACTTTACCCCAGTCCCGAAGATACTTTCAGGTGCAAACTTTGTTTGCACACACTTGGATAAAGGATTAAACTAAATTTATTATAGTCTGACCAAGTGAAAAATAAACTTTCAACAAGTGCATTTGACTGTCATATCCATTAAAAGGTGCGATAATCCTTTACGTTGACAAGAACATTTAACCAGATTACCTCGCATACGTAGCTACGTTCAGTTACCTATTGCCAAAAATGCAGTTGCTTGCTGTTTGCTCAGTACCTACAAGTTACATTTATTTTTGCTACTTGTTCTATCGTATAATTATAGTTTTTAATGCCAGTGAAAATAAGTGATCCTTTCATATTTCTTCACTTAAGATTGTATCACTCTGGAGAACAATGCCACTATCATTTTTTTTTTTTTTTTTTGCTAATTATCTTAGTCACCAATCGCCAATGCATTTTATTCTCCCAGAACTTGATTCAAAATAATTATTTTTGTCAAACGATTATTTTAGAAATTCATAAAAATTCGAATCTTAAAATAAATACAGCCTCCATCTGTTACAAATTGTTTTCTTTATTTTTTATTCATAATCTTAGTTAGAAAATTGATTGCCACAATATTAGTTGGATATAATTATTCTCCCTAAATATTCTTAAATATGGTGCTCTTTCTCCCTCACCATCCTATCCCAGTTCTGTAACACTTAATATTCCATCTACAGAGCCTGTAGTAAGAAAGAATATGAATAATTTATACGTAAATTTAAAAAAAAAAAATTTTTTTTTCACATATGTCTTCGTGCGATTCATTTTCCACACGATTAAATTTCCAGCAACAAATAGTCTCCACGATGAATTTTCCTCTGCAATGAATTTCTCCGTGATGAATTGTTGGCAATCAATTTTCCCGCAATGAACTGTGCGGACAAGGCTGTTATCAGCAGAACTTTATTGGATTTGAAGGCAACTGGAGGAGATGCACTTGTTTAAACTTATATGTTGGTTAAACATGTTGATAAAAGATTTGTGAGGAATTATTAGCAGCAGGTAAAAAAAAAAAAAAAAAAAAGCAGTTATTCAATTTTGTATTTCATTGTCAGTAAATCAAACATTTTCAAAGATAAAGTAAATTGAATAAGAACATGTGTAAGTTCAAATATTTTAACTGTCTGTGTACACTCAAAGGTGCCAGCTCTGTTGATTTAAATAGAGGATGGCCATCTCTCAGATATTTGGAAGTATTTTATGTCCAGATATATGCTGAAATATATTAGATCATGATTTGATTAGTGTTTTGTAACAGATTATTCTGGAGAATTACTTGTCACTTTTGAAGCAAAAAACTTTTTATGGTAACAGTTTTTCTCTCTCAAACTGCATGTAGGAGTGATGCACTAATCGACTTTTTCCATATTGGTTTATAATTTTATTTTTTTTTTTTTTTTCCCCCAAAAAATATGCCATATGATAGGAGCTCAATTAATATCTCTTTGTGCCAATCCTGATCACATACCTTGGAAATATCAAGAATAACCTTGTATCGTGGCATTGGCCACAAGTGACTGACTTGTATAAGCAAGGAGATTCCTTGCTGATTGTCAGAAGCAGAATTCATATTGGCAGTTGTTTTAAGAAGTTACAAGGTAGCATTGGAGATTCAAATCTAAACCCTTCTAACAAAAAGGTGTCATCATTCTTCTGCCTGTGCTACAGAAGTGCCCTCAGTTTATTGGACAGGATTCAGGAAAGATTATTTCTATTAACTTTACTTGCATAACATGTGATTTTATAATGAATGATTAAACAATCTTAGATATATTTGAACTTCCATTTTCATAGGAATGGCTTGTTATATCATCTTGAGATTCTGATGGGTTTTCATGTATAGGTCATTTGTAAATGTATAAGATTCCTTTTTTTTGATATTTTTCCATAAAATGTGCTTTTAACATTTGTGAATACAATCTCCTGAAAACAATTATGTTATTTTAATGAAAATGACGGTACAACATGACAAAATTTCATGCCGGCTGGGGCGTCGCCCGGCTAAACAAGGCCCCCGTTGTTTTCGCCAGGGAACCAGGGCGAACAGCGAAAAGTCAGCTACTGGAACAAATCTGAAAACAAACCCCAACTCAACATCACCAGAGTTAAAGATCGGTACTATCAACGTAAGAAGCCTGAATGGCAAAGAAATGGAGCTAGCTGAGGAATTAGATAAGTACCAGATCGACATAATAGGGGTGACTGAAACAAAAAAGACCAAAACTGGTGAGATCTTTCTGAGCAATAAATACAAAATGCTTTTATTCAGGCAATGACAATCAAGGAAAAGAAGGAGTAGCCATAATATTCAACACAAAATACGAGGCTAATCTTCTTGAATGGCAGGCAGTCTCAAGTAGAGTAATGTGGGCAAATATGAGAATGGGGAACTGGACAGTGAGACTTATTTGTGCCTATGGTCCCACAGAAGGTTCTACTAAGGTAGAAGTGGAGGAATTTTTTGACGCTTTAGAAAAAGCAACTGACACAATGAAAAATGAAAAGTTGGTCCTTGTTGGAGATCTAAATAGCAGAGTAGGAAATGATTGTGAGACATACAAAAATATTTTGGGAAAATTTGGAGAAAAGAGCAAAGCTAATAATAATGGCAAATATCTGTTGAATTTCTGCTCAGGACATGGACTGGTTATTATTAACACCATGTTCCAACATAAAAATGTGCACAATTTCACATGGAGAGAAGAGGCTAGGAATAAGAAAAGTCTCATTGACTATGTTATTGTTGATAGTGATGTTTTCTCCCTGGTGCAGGACACCAGAGTGTACAGAGGATTTCAAATTGGAAGTGATCACTATTTAGTCTTGAGCAGGATAAAATTGAATTTCATATTGAAAAGAATAACATGTAAGAAAGTTTTAACGCGAATAAAAGTTGAGCAGCTCTCAGATGTGAACTGTAGACTAAAATACAGAAAGATTATTGAAAAGAAAATGAAAGAGTTTGAGAACAGGAATCAAACCTTGGAGATTCAGTGGCAAACTCTGAAGAAAACATTGGTTGATTCTGCCAGAGAGGCATGTGGTGAGGTTGTGTGCAAGGATAAAAAAATCAGAACTCCCTGGTGGACACAGGAAGTTAAAGAGACAGTGAAGGAAAAGAAGAAAGCATATCAAAAGTTCCTGGCAAATAAGTCAGCTTTTACTCTTACAGAATACAGAGACAAATGTACGACAGCTAAACAGTGTGTAAAACTAGCTAAACAAAAGTCATGGGAGGACATTGGCAAGAATATAGAAAATAAATATCAAGAAGGTGGCAAAATATTCTGGAGGTTGTTGAAGAAACTTAGGAATGGAGGAAAGAGTGCTGTAAAAGGAGTTAGAGATGATAAAGGTGACATTAAAACAAGAGAAAAAGATATCCTTGAAGTATGGGGTAATTACTTTAAAAAACTGCTAAATGAAACAAGCAGTGATGACAGCACAGAGATAAAAAAAACACTGACCAGGCATGCAGTCAGGAATACATATCCATACTTGAAGTCGAAAAAGCCATCAAAGGCTTGAAATGTGGAAAGGCAGCAGGAGTAGATGATATTCGACCAGAAATGCTGAAGTATGGTGGTATAAGAGTCTTACAGTGGCTGCACTGCATAGTTCAGAAAGCCTGGACAGAGGGACGAATTCCCGATGATTGGAGTAGAGCTCTCATAGTACCCATATATAAAAAGGGAAATAAAACTGAATGTGAGAATTACAGAGGTATTTCCCTACTGAGTGTTCCTGGCAAGATCTATGCAAGTATACTTGAGAAACGGTTGAGAAGAATTGTGGAAGAAAAGCTTGGTGAAGAACAAGCTGGATTCATGCCAAATAGAGGCTGTCAGGATCAGATCTTCACTTTACGACAAATAGTCGAGAAAGCATGGGAATATAACAAAGATCTGTATTTAAGTTTTGTCGATTTGGAAAAGGCATATGACAAGGTGCCAAGAGAGAAGCTATTCAATATGCTGCAGTTATATGGTGTCAATGGGGCATTATATCAAGCAATACTTAGTCTTTATTTGAGTTGTGAGTCAGCAGTTAGAATTGAAGGAAGTACAGGAAGATGGTTTAATGTTAAATCTGGTGTGAGACAAGGATGTACATTATCCCCTCTGTTATTCATTATCTATATGGATCACATTATGAAGGAATGTGGTATTAAACCTGATATCAAAATTGGAGATGTTAATGTCAGCTCTTTGCTTTATGCGGATGATGTTATACTTCTAAATAAATCCGCTGCAAGTCTGCAAGATTCTCTGACTAAATTGAATAGCTGTTGTAATAGATATGGTATGAAGGTCAGCAATAAAAAGACAAAGACAATGAAAATAGGCAGAATCATTGAAAATGTCAACTGTGTTGTGAATGGAGAACCTGTGGAACAAGTAAAATATGTCAGCTACTTAGGCACAATTTTTACTGAAGATGGTAAACTAAATATAGAAATAGACAACAGAATCAGCAAAGCTGGTATCGTGGGAAGTCAATTGAATAAATTCATATGGAATAAGAAAGAAATTAGTCCGAACACTAAATTAGCTGTATACAAGACAGTGTTCAAACCAATTTTAACTTATGGATCTGAGAGCTGGGTCAGAAGTAAAACACTTGACCAAAGACTAGAGACCGCAGATATGAGAGTCCTGAGAAAGATTAGAGGCGTGAACAGATGGCATCAATGGCAATATCATATTAAAAATGAGGATATTAGGAAAGAACTTGACATTGTCAGCATCCAGGAATGCGTTAGCAGAGCTAATCTCAGATGGTATGGTCACTTAAATAGAATGGGAGAGGAAAGATTAGCAAAACAAGTGTTCTCTGCCAGGTTGACAGGAAAACGACCCAGAGGAAGACCAAGATATAGGTGGATTGATACGGTACAAAGTGCCTTAGACGATAGAAATATAAGATCTGATAATGTTGGAGTTTTGACAAGTAACAGACTGATTTGGAGGAAAATTGTAGATAGGAAGTTAGTAATGATGTAATTTTTTCATGTAGTACTGTCATATCCTGTACACCCCTTGAGGGTACATGGCAGGAATTTGATGATGATGATGATGATATTTTAATGAAAGCATTTATTAAAAAAAAAAAAAATGAAGAGACGGCCTTAACAAATGATAGTTTTAGAGCATAAAGTTTTTCTGAGATGAATACATTCATAAGTTCTTTGGGTTCCATATGTAGCTCACCGTTCACATCACTGTAATTCACCTGTTGCCACGTATGTCCCGCCAATTACTTAAGTCATGAAGGAAGTGTGATTTATGAAATTGTCTCATGATCTAATATATTCCATGATGCTAGTGCAGTTTGCTCCTGAAATATATTAGATCATGAGACAATTTGAACTTCATTGAGAATGTCATATACTATACATTTTACTGCTGTTTTAATAAACAATAGTATAATGCATTATAGGAATATGAGATTCCAAATATATTTATTTGGAATGCCCTTATCTCTCCTGGCATTTTCATGGGTACTGTTTCTAAGCTGGCTGATACCATTCCTCTATTTTTCCTCAAACTCATAAACATGTGAGTAGCAGTTTATCAGTATTCATTCATCTTCACCCCCTTCTCTTTCATACTTTCTGCCTCTTTTCTGGAACAGTCTTTCTCACATATTTTTCCATAATGATTGAGTTGTTCAATAAACATATCATTATGAATAAATATACATATAATATACATAATATATAACATACATACAATAAACATATGATCAGGTTCCTTCTTTCCCCTTCAGCACACACACACACTATACTGTTTGTTATAGTTTTCACAAATTCTCGTGTGTGGGATAATATATATGTTACGGTCCAAGTAATTAAATGGTTTATATTAATAATTACTGGCTATTATTAATACAAACCAAATAATGAGGTTAAAGTAAATAATATATGAGAATTAATCACATGAACCAGTAATTATTAATACTTCCCAACTATTGATGGTAAATGTAATAATTTTCAATACCCTAAGTTTGGGGGAGGGTGGGGAAGCACACGTGACTCCCGGCTTTGGAAATTTATTTCTATTGGTTTATGATGTACACTTAAACCCATGTTGAACATTGTGAGCAATTAATCTAATTATACGTTGATGAAGTGAAAACTCGTGCAATTTCACAGAACACTTTTTTTTCTTCTTTTTTTTTTGTTGAAAGCGCTAATGAAGAAACGTTACAGACTACTTCTTCATAATGGATTTGCTTTTAGGTAGATAACCATAATTGACAAGTTCGTTAATTGTCAGCTGGACACGTGTTCATAATTTTGTGAGCCTGCTCTATCGATTGGCTGTTTTCATTATGAAATTCTGCGTATGGTTTTCAGAGAAAATTACATGACTCCTGGCTTCATCTTCCCATCTCTCTGCCCTGGAAGAAGCTTAGTACTGATTACTACATTAATGGGAGAGGTTGCTTTTTCTTATTTACATCAGTTGCTAGTAAGTGCATACATTTCTCCACATTTTCATTGATTTTATGTACCCATAAGCATAATGGGAGATTTAGAAATAATGAGAACATGATTTAACAATTATCGATTGGCTGTTTTCATGATGAAATTCTGCGTATGGTTTTCAGAGAAAATTACATGACTCCTGGCTTCATCTTCCCATCTCTCTGCCCTGGAAGAAGCTTAGTACTGATTACTACATTAATGGGAGAGGTTGCTTTTTCTTATTTACATCAGTTGCTAGTAAGTGCATACATTTCTCCACATTTTCATTGATTTTATGTACCCATAAGCATAATGGGAGATTTAGAAATAATGAGAACATGATTTAACAACCAAGTTAATATGTTGAGATCGAAAAAAGGGAAAAATAATCAGTTATTCACAAGAAAATAGTATTATTCGTTTTCAATGAAAGTTAAAAAGAACAAAGAGAAGGTTTCCGGCAAAACACCCGAAGATTATCAACAACGGCAAAGTCAATCAAAAGGTTTGGTTGAAAGAGCAAACCAAGACATTGAACAAATGTTATCCACATGGCTTGAAACAAATAAAACAACAAAATGGTTGGAAGGAAAGTACTTCTTTTGCACTCAATGAAATCACAGAAAAAATTCAAGAATCTCAAAACCCTGCTAAGCAGTCACTTAAGAAGCAAGCTGAAAAAAATTTTACAGCTTTCAATGACTAAATTTCCAATTGCAAATGTAGGAGAAAATATTTGGATAAGAATTCCAGATGTAGATAGGGCTAAGCCCGATAACCGGAATATTATAGCTGTTATAATTTCTATCAAGAATGAAAACCTATATAAATTAGGTACAAAATATGGTATTTTAAACCATCTCTATTCGAGGAACGAATTTACCGTTTGTAAGGAAACTTTTATTTCAGTAAATGAAGTTCCTGATATTGAGATAAGTCTTAAGAGAATGTGCCTGCAAGAATTCTAATTTAGGTGGTCAAGGTTTCCAGTATTGCAATTGTACAGCCCATTGTAACTCAAATCGCTGCAAATGTAAAAAGTCAGAAATCCTTTGTAATTCCAAGTGCTACAGAGGTCTTTCCTACAAAAATAAGTAATTTGTTTTTAACCGGACTATTCAGGATTATTCCTAAATACATATAAATAGGTATTTTGGAATTATTAATAATTACCGGTTCATGTGATTAATTCTCGTAAATTATTTACTTTAACCTCATTATTTGGTTTAAAATATTTTTTATAAAACATGTTTTTATTACTGTACATTTACCAGACTCCTCTAGGAATTATTAATAATTACCGGTTCATGTGATTAATTCTCGTTATTTGGTTTAAAATATTTTTTATATAACATGTTTTTATTACATTTACCAGACTCCTCTAGGAATTATTAATAATTACCGGTTCATGTGATTAATTCTCGTAAATTATTTACTTTAACCTTGTTATTTGGTTTAAAATATTTTTTATAAAACATGTTTTTATTACATTTACCACACTCCTCCAGGAATTAATAATTACCGGTTCATGTGATTAATTCTCGTAAATTATTTACTTTAACCTCATTATTTGGTTTGTATTAATAATAACCGGATTTATTGCATTATCCGTAACATATATATTACATCACGTTAAAAGAATGCAGTTAACCCCCCCCCCCCACCTCCCTTAACTGTGAAACACTAAAATATCATATTGATGATGATATAGTTCCTAGAAACTGGGTAATCTTTCAAACAAAAATATTTCTCGGTTAAATGGAATTATAAAATGTTTTTTCCTTATGAAATGTTCAAGTGACATCTTTCAGTTTTTTCCCATTCAAAATAAGATTATAAATTTCCTTTTATTCATTGAATAACATTTTTTTCATTTTATACACTGAAATGAAAAATATCAAAATCATAAATTATAATAGTTTTTCTCACCTATTATAGGCAGTGCTTTTAAAAATTTATTTTAGTATTTAATTTTATTCTTATGTTTATAGAATGCCTATTATGCTTCGAAGTGCAAATTGTGTTCTAAGAGGAAAATCTCCAGGAGAGCTAGCTAAACTAAATGAATGTCCACATGATCCTGGTGGCTACTTTATTGTTAATGGTGTCGAGAAAGTGATATTGTTACAGGAACAATTATCAAAAAACAGAATGATTGTTGAAGATGATAAAAAAAATGGAGAAATAATATGTCAAGTCATCAGGTAAATAATGAGAAGTCATTTATTGGATGGATATAAAAAATAAAAATAAATCTTAATGTTAAGCAGATTTCATTATGATACATGCTTAGACAAATTGGAGGACATAATTTTTTTCTTGTTTCTATTTCAGCTGATATTGCACAAGTTTACTGAAAGTATTTTGTTTAGTTAATCTTTGTACACATTTCAACTGAGCATTCCATTTTTTCTGACATTTAAAGATGTTTTGATTTCCTAAGAGTTTATTGAAATTTCTCCAATTATATCAAACTCCAGAATAGAAAGTTAGTGTGTGTAGAATGTAAAGGGCAAACACTTGTCAAAATTACTACCAAAAGTTTTATTAAATTTCTCCATATATTAATTTCAAGTAATTAATTGTTATGAACTTTAAATAATTAATATTCTTTTAATATTTCAGACAAAAATTTATCTTGGGTTCTGTTCATATAGGATAGTGACATCACCAAACTGATGTCACCATGCTATGCATGAGGCTTCTGGATTGACATATTGTTTCCAGTCAGTTTGATAGAATTATAATGTTACTTGGCAACTTGCAAAGTACTAATGAATGCTAGTAGGAATGATAGTCAATGATGTTGAAGAGTCAAATTGAAACATAATTATAATCATTTATAACTTCACAACCATGATGCTTTAATCAACACTTGAAATGTACTAGGACACAACAAATAATTACTGCATTATTTTTCACAATAACTATGCTGCTTGCAGGTTCTAGGAGTTAAAAAAGGTGAGAGAAGTTTGGAAAAATTGTACCACATAATTAGCTGTTGTAATTTTCACACCTAGAAGTTAAACATTAATGCAAGCATGACTGTGCTTTCAGACATTGAAAAATTCTCTGTGAAATGAAATGTATTTAGCTTTAGTCTTATATTACAAGAAACTGATACTTCTTAGCTGCCTGTGGTCTAACTTTTTTAACTTGTACAGATTTCTAACAGATAAGCTTAGGTGTTGATGGTTATTCATGACTTATTTTTCACGGTATTAACAACACCACAAACACTTTTTTTCAACAAAGATGTTTTATTAACACTTATATTTCGCTGATTTTCAACTCAGCATCATCAGAGCACAACACACAAGTAAACGCGACAGTGAATGAGTGAAACAATATAATTGCAAAAGACAAAAGATCTAAAGTCCTATTTTTGGCACCCTCTAACGAAAAAAAAAAAAAAAAAACGCAGTTATCCAGGAGTTTTTCTTAGGATAACCGTTTCCCAAATTTTTGGCAAATTAATGCATCCATATTTGTTAAGGTTGGGAGAATTCTTCAAAGCCATTGCTGACTCAAAAAATAATCTTTCAGATCTATAACGACTCCTAAATAGCACATTCGTTTTCCTCCATCTGTTAGATTGACGATTCTGCATGGAGAAGATATTGTTTACAAAGCGTGATGGTTCGGTAAGTTGAAACTGAAATTGTCCAGAAAATTGAACCGGTTAGCCTTCCTTAAATGATGCCGTGACAACGATATTATTCCATCTTTTCTGAAATTCAAAGAAAAGTTGCAGTCGGCAAAGGCACATCGTATTTATCGACAGGCGAGTTTAGCGCTTCTTCGAGAACAAATCGCTGCTACTCGCATAGAGCTTAGTAAGCTAAACAGCTCTATCACAGCTCTACAACAAGAACTAATAAACGTATTAAATCCTGAAATATGGACGGTCCTACAGCACATCTCCGAAGTTGCAGCAAAAAAAGAATTCACAAAAGTAAAATGCAAACACCTAAAGAAATTTGAACTCCTACAACAGCGCCAACATACGAAGTCCCGACCGCAACTTCGACGAGACCACGTGGTCGTAAACCTATCGTCGGAAACACTCACTGAAGAAGCCAAGAACACTCTCAGTTTAGGACATAATTTTGCCGTCACGCCCAAACAAATTCCTGAACTAGAAATTATGATGAAAGTAGAACGGGGTATCCACGATCTTCCGCCAGCAATGGCCAATAACGTGCAACTAGATATAGCAAGTATTATAAACAAGGCTAAGCCTCCAAAAAGCAATATACCACGTAAGCAAATAACTGCCCTAAAAAAGTTATATAATAATAAAAATATTATTATTACAAAAGCCGATAAAGGAAATGCAACAGTCATCATGAATAAAGAAGAGTATAACAGAAAAATGCAAGATCTCATAAGTGACAGTTCCACATATCAAATTATACATCGAGACCCTACGATGTCGCAAAAGAAAAAAGTCCGAAAATTACTGAAAAAAGTGATTGGCCCAATCACATGGCCCAAAGAAATCATCAGGAAAATAAAACCAATTCATGTTAAAACACACCGTATTTATGGATTACCAAAAATCCACAAAACTAATATTCCCCTACGCCCCATAGTTGATAGCATAGATAGTCCCACATATAAACTGGCCCGGCATTTAGCTAAGTCGCTTGCCTCTCTTACTGGCAACTCCTCTACTTTTGTAAAAAATTCAATCCATTTCAAAACACTGGTTAAAAATCTAATCCTAAAAGATTCAGACATAATGGTTAGTTTCGATGTCACCTCCTTATTTACCAATGTACCACTTATAGACACTCTTGATTTAATCAAGTCAGAATTTCCCCCAGATATTTTTGAATTATTTCAATTTACCATGAATGCAGGTTACTTTACATGGGGGGGGGGAAATTCTACAAACAGATTAATGGTACTGCTATGGGTTCCCCCCTCTCTCCCCCATTAGCAAATTTTTACATGGAACATTTTGAAAACAAAGTACTTACCACAGCTACATACAAGCCACCAGTGTGGTTGCACTATGTAGATGATGTGTTAGCCATCTGGCCCCATGGACAAGACACTTTGGATGCTTTTGTCACCTACCTAAACAGCCAACACCCCAAAATTCACTTCACAGTAGAAAAAGAATCAAATAACTGTTTACCATTTCTTGACACATTAGTCACCTGCCTTTCAGATGGATCACTATCTTTTTCTATTTACAGAAAGCCTATACACACAGGAAGATACCTACATAAACAATCACATCATCATCCAGTCCAACAGTACGGCATTTTAAAAACACTGACACACAGAGCCAGAGCCATTTGTTCTAACGATACAGCTCTGGCCACTGAACTCCAGTACCTGCGCCATACGTTCTTACCAACGGCTACAATCCCTACAAAATAGATAAAATACTACATAGGCCCATGACTCTGCCCTCCCCTAATACACAAGAATACAACACGACCATTTCTATTCCCTATATCAGAGGTACATCGGAAAAGATAGCCAAAGTATTGTTGAAACATGGCCTTCGTACCACCTTCAAACCTCATGTCAAGCTGGCAACTCTGATCTGCTCGCCTAAGGATAAACTTCACCCTTTAGCACACCCAGGAGTGTATGAAGTTCCATGTGACTGTGACTTGGCCTATTATGGACAAACAGGAAGATCAGTGAACATCCGCATGGAAGAACATGAAAGATACATTCGCTACTATTACTATGGCAAGTTGGGACTGGCAGACCACGCTTTGGACACTCCTTCACACAGGATTAGATGGAGGAAAACGAATGTGCTATTTAGGAGTCGTCATAGGTCTGAAAGATTATTTTTTGAGTCAGCAATGGCTTTGAAGAATTCTCCCAACCTTAACAAATATGGTTGCATTAATTTGCCAAAAATTTGGGAAACAGTTATCCTAAGAAAAACTCCTGGATAACTGCGGTTTTTTTTTTTTTTTCCCGTTAGAGGGCGCCAAAAATAGGACTTTAGATCTTTTGTCTTTTGCAATTATATTGTTTCACTCACTCACTGTCACGTTTACTTGTGTGTTGTGCTCTGATGATGCTGAGTTGAAAATCAGCGAAATATAAGCGTTAATAAAACATCTTTGTTGAAAAAAAGTGTTTGTGGTGGTGTTAATACCGTGAAAAATAAGTCATGAATTGTACAGATTTGTTATGCCCTATCATAATGACAAGTACCTGGCTGACATGAAAATATATTCTGAATTTTTTCTGAACAGGATTCACATATATACAAGCTTGCCATAAATGCTGTTACAACTTCTGCATTTCCCCCTCTCACTGCCCAGAATAGCCCAGTTCTGTTAGTGGCCCTGTATGTAGCCCTAAAATTCACACTTATCAGTAGAGAGAGAGGGTTGTCTAGCTGTACAGGTTGACATGCAGTAGGGGATTATGAGAACTGTTTTAATAGCACTTCACAAGGTTGGTGGAATGCAGCCACCTGTTAATTTCAATATACTAAAAACATTCGGGATCAACAGGATGTTTAGATATTGAATTATTAACCATTATAATGATACAGAAAATATATCTGATCTGGCCAAATAACAGGTTGAACATGATGCATTAGGATGCAATAGCTTGTGAGGACTGTGAAGGCCCACCTCTGTTGAGAATGCAGAAAGTGAAGTCATGAAAGATGAACATTTCACAGAGAACAATATCACATATACTAACTGACCTGGGGTGAGAGCCTGTCATCATTGTACTGGACAACACTTCCCAACACCACAACTTATGTGGCAGAGGGTCATAAAATCAAAGGCACTTCTCTAGTAGTATGTGAACAACAGACACAGATATCCCCTCACAGATGAGAAGATTTTCACCATTGAAGAATCTTTAACTGCCAAAATGATTGGGTATATGTTCCTGATGGTCACACAGGGTCATATACCATAGCACCCCAGGATTCAGAGATCATCATCCTGTGTTAGTGATGGTTTGGTGGGGGTGACATATCAGGGCTTTTCAAGTTGCATATTTGCAAGAAAGGGGTCAAAAGTATGTATCAAGACACTGTGCTGGAACTTGTAATATAGATCAAGAACAACACTTTGTTTCATGGCAGGCACAAGGCCTGGACCACTTAACAGTTGTTGGAGGTGAATGTGTACTTGACCACATATCACCATCTGATTAGCTGTATGGAAGTCCCAATCTCAATCTGTTGGGCTTCAAATTGTGGGCAGAGTTTGAGAGAGAGAGAAGCCTGCAAGAAATGACACCCCAGCATTGAGCCTAAAATATATTTGGAGTGAGCAGTGGTAGCATTTCTGTTTGATGTTGTGAATGCCATCATCAATATGTGGCCTCACAGACTTTCTTCGTGTATGAAGGCAAAAGGAAGACATTTCGAATATTGATTACTGCAATATGCATTTTATACATATGATTTGTATGTGATGAAAACTGTAAATGATTTACTGATAGATTAAAGATTTATGTGCTGTTCAAGTTGTAAGTATTTATGGCTAGACTAGGTATGTATGAATAACTGTCGACTTTGTATATTTTTATCCCTCCCCTTTTTTATGCATGTGCGCTCACACGCACACACGAAATGCTCATATGGCTAAACTGAAAAAGTCCCATGTAATTTAAATGAAATTAGTCATTTCATTTAAATTACATGGAACTTCTTCACATGTGAAAGAAGCATAAAATTTCAAGAAGGGAAAACTTACTGAGGAAAGCATGGCAACAACTGATGTGATAACTGTGTTTGATTTGTAATTTAAATTAGTTGTAAGCATCTGCCCATCATTGTATATGTTGGTGTGCTCTTGATATATCAAGAGCAGGCTGCTCATGAAAAGATTTTCTGTTTGCTTACAATCTATTCATATGTGACAAGCAAAGCAAGAAATTAGATTCTTGTTTTAATCTTATACTTATTTTAATCTTATGTAAGCATAAACATGACGTAATTTCATGTCTGTCCGTATATAGAAGCTGTTAACTTCACATCAGTTTCCTTAGTATTTCATAATGCAAAAACATTACAGGATTGAAACAAGAATATAATTTCTTGTCAAGTATAATATAGTTATTTCAAACCAGTTTTAACTTATGGATCTGAGAGCTGGGTAAGAAGTAAAACACTTGACCAAAGACTAGAGACCGCAGATATGAGATTCCTGAGAAAGATTAGGAGTGTGAACAGATGGCATCAATGGCAATATCATATTAAAAATGAGGATATTAGGAAAGAACTTGACATTGTTACTATCCAGGAATATGTTAGCAGAGCTAATCTCAGGTGCTATGGACACTTAAACAGAATGGGAGAGGGAAAGATTAGCAAAATAAGTGTTCTCTGCCAGGTTGGCAAGAAAAAGACCCAGAGGAAGAAGACCATGATATAGGTGGATTGATATGGTAAAAAGTGCCTTAGAAGACAGAAATATAAGATCTGAAAACTTTGGAGTCTTGACAGGTAACAGATTGATTTGGAAGAAAATTATAGATAGGAAGTTAGTAATGATGTAAATTTTTCATGTAGTACTATCATATCCTGTACACCTCTCGAGGGTACATCAAATGATGTACCCTCGAGAGGTGTACAGGAATTTGATGATGACGATGATGATGTAGAACTAAGCAGAAAATATTTACATGATATCCCTCCTCCAGAGTATTTAATAAGTGATACACTGTTTTTCTACTTGTATATGGAAAATATGACTTCTGCATTAATTTAACCTTGGCATCTTCTTCAGTGTGGCTTCCATTAAAAAAAGGGATAAAAGCTAAAAGGAGAAAAAATTATTTTAAAATATGTAATGATGGAGAAGGTTGTAGATCATCAAATGATGACTCTCATATTCAGAAGAGTTCATAGATTATGAAGAACCATCTCATGTGTATAAGGGAAAAGAGAGGGTTACAACTACAGAAAAAATAATAAAGTTCACTGATGCAAAGTTCTCTTAGTATGACAAGAAAATGACCAGCTTCCAAATCAAAATCTATAGCTGCAGAATTGAAGTAATGGCAAGCAATTCATAAATTGAAGACTTTATCAGATTCACCTAAAATCTAAAGGTTAAAGACTTACCAGTAACACTTCACTAATCACATCATCTCCCATTTTCATTGCTTCATTAAATGTATGACGATTCCACAGTAACAAGAAGCCATATGGAAACTAATGCCATACCATAATATTAGGTTGTTGTTTCTCCAGGAAACATACTTCTGCAGATATAAAAACTTAACAGATAGATATCTACTTTTGTCTTATTGGAATTTTGGAAGGTCTGATGGGGTTGGTCTTGGAGTATTTCTGTAATATCCAAAGGAATGCAAGATGGGCAAATCTTGACAGTGGATGTGTAATAAAGTTTATGAATATATATGCGTCATCTATTGGAACAGTTAGATGAAGATTCTTCCAGGAACTGCAGCCATACTTATACGGTGCCCACTACATTGTAGAAGCTGGAGATTGGAACTATACTAAAAACCCCACATCAGACAAAATAGGAGGTGATCCCAGAAGTGGAAAAGCAGGATATGCACAGTTAAAAATATGCCTTGGGAATGCTCAACTTGCAGACATAATGGAGGATTCACAACCCTAAACTTCAAGCCTACACTTTCAATAATCATGGTATTGGATTGCATCCTGATTGAATTTATATCTGTTCTTCCCTTATAAACAAAGTCATTATCACCACTTTTTTCAAAGATTTAGCCTAGAGTGGCCTATTCCGGCCTTAGAAGTCATTGTTGAATCTCATGAGAGGATGTCCTGGTTTTCTTTTTCCTAATGGTTCGTAATTTAAAACTTGTTTTGGTAATCTTCCTGTTTTCATTCTTTCAACATGTTCTATCCATTTATGTTTATATATTTTTAATTTTTTCTGTTACTGATTCCTGGTTTAATTCTTTCATAATTTTTTAATTTCTTTTGTGATCTAATAGAGTATACTTTGCAGTTTTTCTCATAAACTTCATTTCAGCTGTTATAAATCTTTGTTTGCCATTTTGGTTTTTTCCAGATTTCACTTCCATTCAATAGGACTAGGGCTAATATATTGTATACTTTTAGTCTAGTTTGTTTTTGAACTAGGGTAGGTTTAAATATAGAGTTAATTCAGTTGTTATTTTTAAATATTTTGCAATTTTTAAGTTTATATTTTTTTTGTTTTCATATACAACCATACATCCTAGGTAGTTAAATGAATTAACCTGCTCTAAAATCTTGTTATCTATTACCATTTTAGTTCTTATGAACTTTAAAGGCCATCATTTTTGATTTTTCTGTTCATTCCATAATCTTAGGCTGTTTTATTTAAATTTAAAATATCTTTCTGTAAGTTATCTTCAGAATTTGTAATTATTATTTGATCATCAGCAAAAAGGAGAGTGTTTAAGTTCACTGTAAGAGAAAGTTTAATACCTTGATGGAAATTTTTATTATAATTTCATTTGAAGAAAACATTGATCGATGCAGCCAGAGAAGCATGTGGTGAGGTTATTTGCAAGGATAGAAAAATCAGAACTCCATGGTGAACACAGGAAGTTAAAGAGGCAGTGAAGGAAAAGAAGAAAGCATATCAACAATTCCTTGCAAATAAGTCAGCTTATGCTCTTAAATGTAAGAAAGCTAAAAAAAAAAACAGAAAGCTGTGTAAAACTAGCTAAACAAAAGTCATGGGAAGACTTCAGTAAGAACATAGAAAATAAATATCAAGAAGGTAACAAGATATACTGGAGGTTGTTGAAGAAGCTCAGAAATGGAGGAAAGAGTGCTATAAAAGTAATTAGAGATGATAAAGATGATATGAAAAGAGGAGAAAAAGATATCCTTGAAGTATGGAGTAATTCCTTTGAAAAATTGCTAAATGAAACAAGCAGTGATGACACCACAGTGGTAAAAACACTGACCAGGCATGCAGTCTGGAATACTAATCCATACTTGAAGTAGAAAAAGCCATCAAAAGTGAAATGTGGAAAGGCAGCTGGAGTAGATGATATTCGACCAGAAATGCTCAAGTATATAGGTATAAAAGTCTTGCAGTGGCTGCACTGCATAGTTCAGAGGGCCTGGACAAAGGGATGAATTCCAGATGATTTGAGAAATCATGGGAATATAACTAAGATCTGTATTTAATTTTGTGCTTGGTTAGACTATAATAAATTTAGTTTAATCCTTTATCTAAGTGTAGCAAACAAAATTTGCACCTGAAAATATCTTCAGGACTGAGATAAGGTGGTGCAACACCAGGCAACTCCGAGCAAAGGTGGACCAAGGTCCCATCACTCCTTGTCTCAGTATCTCCCATAATGCAAAGCACATCTTCTTGCAGACATGTATACTGCTATGCATTAAGGGAAGGGCCACTACCCAGACCGGTTTCGACCTTTATTGAGGTCTCATCAGTGGGAGGCAGACCCAAATGCGGAGATACTAAGGCAGAATCAATAGAAGAGGCACCACCTTACCTCAGTCCCGAAGATATTTTCAAGCGCAAACTTTGTTTGCCTACACTTGGATAAAGGATTAAACTAAATTTATTATAATCTAACTAAGTGCAAAATAAACTTCCAACGTCTTTCTCTAAATCCAGAGTATTTCAATAATAAGGTGGTACACCTGTTGGCAACTTGTATAGGTAAATATGACCTCTCTGCCACTGGTACAAATTAAGTAGATATTGAATCCAACATTATTTCATAGCTGAATATAGAAACTACAAGAGTTTTGTGCCGAATATATAGAAACTAAAACTTTCGGCAGATACAAGCATAAGCAACCTTATGGGCAACTCGTAGTAAAGGTGGAGTAAGCTCCAGATCACTTTCCTTAGTATTTTCCATAATGTAAAGCACATCTCCTAGAGGACATGTATGATAAATAAGCCTTTGGCTCTCTATTTAGTAATACATGTTTATTTATTTTCAGTTAAAATCTAGAAATTATTGAACAAAGAATAAAAATCAAACAAACTAAACCATACTATACTGACATTGGAGGTCGCGGTATCTCTCAGATACGATTTATTGTTAAATATCACAAACCTTTACATAACATGTGTTAAACCAAACTGACAGCAAAAAACAGTGCGAAATATCACTCGTAACATATGAATGCACAGCTACTCATGACCTCCAAGCTACACACTGAATTGTGTAAGAATATTTATATTAAACATTTTGCATGTATCTGTCAGATCAGCTGCGAGCTCTGCAGGGTTAAAGGCGCATTAATAAAAACTCTTGCCGCGTATATCAAGGGATTGTCACAATTAATTTCACCACGTTAACAAATCCTGCGTTAAGCAAAACCACGTTAAGCAAGGGATACCTTTACTTCTAAATAAATCCGCTACAAGTCTGCAAGATTCCCTGACTAAATTGAATAACTGTTTCATTTGATATGGTATGAAGGTCAGCATTAAAAAGACAAAGACAATGAAAATAGGCAGAAGAATTGAAAATATCCACTGCATTGTGAATGGAGAACCTGTAGAACAAGTAAAACAATTCAGCTACTTTGGCACAATTTTTAATGACGATGGTAAATTCAGTGTGGAAATGGACAACAGGATCAACAAAACTAGTATGGTAAGAAGTCAAGTGAATAAATTTATATGGAATAAGAGAGAAATTAGTCAAAACACTAAATTAGCTGTATACAAGACAGTGTTCAAACCAATTTTAACTTATGGATCTGAGAGCTGGGTTAGAAGTAAAACACTTGACCAAAGACTAGAGACCACAGATATGAGAGTCCTGAAAAGATTAGGGGCATGAACAGATGACATCAATGGCAATATCATATTAAAAACGAGAATATTAGGAAAAAACTTGACATTGTCAGCATCCAGGAATACATTAGCAGAGCTAATCTCAGGTGGTATGGTCACTTAAACAGAATGTGAGAGGAAAGATTAGCAAAACAAGTGTTCTCTGCCAGGTTTGGCAAGAAAAAGACCCAGAGGAAGAAGACCAAGATATAGGTGGATTGATACAGTAAAAAGTGCCTTAGAAGACAGAAATATAAGATGTGATAATATTGGAGTCTTGACAGGTAACAGATTGATTTGGACGAAAATTGTAGTTAGGAAGTTAGTAATGATGTAAATTTTTCATGTAGTACTATCATATCCTGTACACCCCCTTGAGGGTATATACCAGGAATTTGATGATGATACTTATTTTTTTTTAATGTGGTTTTCACCAGTAATTAATTTAAAGAATTCTTTTTGAATATTATCAAATATTCTTTCTGAATTTAGATGGCATTGCCCTAAAGGCTAGTTTGTATATAGACTTGCCTTTAGTACATTACCACATTTAATGCCATCTAAATTCACAATTCATTGTTCATGGTGGTTTCTGATTTCTGCAGATGGTATATGTAGGTTCAGATTTTGAAGGTTTTGAATGTTTCCTTTTATATCACTCACTCTCTCATTTTATTAAAGTATGCATACACACATATGAGATGCTGTGTGTGTGTGTGTGTGTAGGCTTGGAGTCAAGAGGAAAGTAATTAGTTGATAATCATCTTAAAGAGCTGGAGGTTGTGGCCTTGAGGAGATACTTTTTTGAAAAGGCTGTTCTGCAAAACTGAGGTAGATGGAATGAAAGATAACTAGGAGTAACTACTTTGGTGAGTCAGCATTTCAACCCTAAAAGGATATTGGGGAGCTGTTGCTCATGTTGCCATAGATTTAACAGAAATGGGGAACATAACAAATGTTACTTCTGCTGAACAGTACCCATGAAAATATCCGTAGAAGAGAGACAATCTGGAAATTGACCTCCTATGAGAGTTATTGAAGAGTCTCTGAGAGAGGAGTCATTAATCAACTGAACAGCATAAAGCATTTTTGGAGAGATTTTTGGTGCAGTAGCCTGAATGTGAGAGCAGTATGTCAAGGTTGGGTGGATTTAAGATTTGTACAGAGAAAATAACTGGGCAGATGAGAAGTAACATCTTGAGTTAAAGAGGATGTTAAGTCTTCTGGAAGCTGAAGTGGTGTGATGTGATTATTGTGGGAATGGCCACGAGTAAGAGTCATTCCCAGAAGAGAGATCTTGACTGTTAAATTGAGCATTGTCAAGGGTAAGAACTGAGGAACTTTTTTTGTGAGGAAAAAAAAAGACAAAATCATATTCTGGAAGCATTGAAGTTGACTGGGTTGTTATTGCCCCATTGCAGGATGGTGTAGATCAGTGTTTTGGGCTTATTGTACATAATCTTGAAGCTTGAGATGTTTGTACATTATATAGTTTGTCCTGTAAGTAGGATGAGTGGAAAGAGAGAAAGTGCTATAATCAGCAAAACTGTGAACAGCATTTGAGGTTAGTGAAAGTAGGTTGTTTACGCATATGAGGAAGAGGGTGGGTGAAATAACTCCTGAGAGCACATGCATTAATAAGAAAATCTGAACATCTTTCACTTTTACACATAGTGAAGAACCTTAGAGCAAACTGGCAATCCAGTTGCAAGAAGCTATTTGACAGTTGGCTTAGAATCTGTCAAATGACTTGGAAATGTTTAGTACAATCAGCAAGTTTCTCTAAACCTTTCATTGGTAAATGGGTTATTATAGTTGAGGAGATATGTTGTGGCCCATGATTAGTAAAATCTACACTACATTAGTTGACTTCTCCATGGGTCAAAGAAATTGACTGCTGTTGACCATCTCCATTACCTTAGATAACAGTGAGGTGATAAGCAATAGGTCAATAGTTTGAAAATAGGTACTTATGACTTTTTTTGGACTTGGATCTTAAAAAAAAACCTGTATGCTGTATGGTAGTGTCGGTAGAGTATACAGTTTAGTGCATAGGCGATAAAGAACAAGTGTCAGTTAGGAGTACATCAGGATCTGAAGCTTTTTGTATTCAGGTTGTTAAAGATTCTTTTGATGTCTTTTTTGGTAGAAGGCATACATAGCAGTATTTCAAGTAAAGTGGGTCTTTTTGGTTGAAGGCCACAGGAAGCATGTTGTATTGTTCCAGGTAAAGGATATGATTTGTGTTGGTCATCTTCTCTAGAGTTGAATGAGAAGAATGATTCCAGGAGATAGCTTTATCTTAAGTGATGCTGCAGTATTGCTATCTGGGCAATAAAGAGATGAAAGCACAGATGAACAAAAGTTGCACCCATGAGCTCAAGGGCCTTGAGTTCATGACTACCATTGGCAGGTAAATGAATTTTTTACATTTAACCTGTTCAAAGTCAGGCTTAGCCCTGTTAATGATGGACTTGAGGTGCTGTGAGGTTTATTGTAGGCTGAATGAAGCTGGATTTTTGTTTCAAGCAGCTTATGATAAGCTGTTTTTGACTACCCAGGCACACTCTTTGGAAAACCATGGTTTACTCCAACTTTTATCCTGTAGGTGCAATATGCATTTTATTATAACACATTATTCATCATTTTATATGTGGATTATCAGATTTCAAGATTGTATACCTGTTTTTCATGGAAAATATAATTTCATGACAGTATTTGCTGCAAACTGTCAAGGGTCTTTTTTAGACATCTTTTGAAATTTTTGCAATGTCTTGTGATTCCACGAAGGCCTGGAAATAATAGTGCTAATTTCCTTTCCAAAAAAAAAAAAATTTTTTTTGCAGTCATTACATTAAACTTGAGTCAGTACTCAAGTTCAGTGTATCTCTCACCTTATCTTGATCTCACTGATACTGAATGAGATAATTTCTGGTTTTGTTTTCAGACTATTAAAAACAACAACAAAAATACCTGATTAATTTATGCTTTAAAAAGAAAGGTCGGATTTTAATTTATACATGATGTATGTTCTTAGAGGTGTTCACAGTTGTGATTATTAACTAACAGATTTGTTTATTGCATGTGTTGCTAGCAATTTCTTTATTACTAAAAGCCAATATTAATTTAATTTTCTATGTATTAATTTTATTTATTCTGGCTGATATATTTTTGCAGTTTATGATAAAAATATTGGAGATCCTTGTATTTAGCTGTGGTGAATACAAGGGTCTTCACTTTTTTATTCTCCATAGAAGTTTGTTTGTAAATTCAGCTGAATTTATGATCAAATATCAAATATTTGTTTTTTTATAATTTATAATTAAAATAATTTATTTTTCATTATTATTTAAATGTCTGGTAAAATTAATTCCTACACTAATACATTCTTCTAACGATAATTTTCTATTTATAGTTCTTCTCATGAACGCAAGAGTCGAACTAATATTACTACTAAACATGGTCGATTCTATTTGAAGCACAACAGCTTTACAGATGTAAGTTTTTTTAACATTAGTTTTTTGTTCTGATTACAAGATATATACAGTGGTAGCAGAAAAACTCATGATTTTCTGAATCCCTATTTCATCTCTTTACTCTTTCAGGCAATTTATGCTCAAGAGTTATTTGAGCTATATTAATTTTAATATTTATTCCATTAAGTTTTCATGATCATGGTCAGATCTTCAAATTTAGTTTCAGTATTTCAGTTTTGACATAACCTTGTAAAAAAACAAACCAGCACATATGAAAATGATCTGAGCATACCATCAGAAAGAATTCGTCTACATCTAGTCCTGAGAAAATTCATGTAATTGGGATGTGTGTTTAGTTATCATTCTAGTAATTTTATAAACAAAGTCAATATTCTTATAAACTTATAGAATAAATTTATAAGAATGAAGAATACTCTTATAAACTGTATTCTTATACTATATAACTATAAAACATGGTATATTCCTTTTTTAATGATCTTTACAAATAACTAATAGCTGATGGTACATAGTCATGTTAATGAGCCAGTAATGCTTCTACCAGTGTCTCCTACCTATTTCTTATATACTACAGTTGTCACAAAATGTTAATCCATCATTGTTGATTTAATTGATCAGTTTCATTTTTGGTTAAATCAGTAAATAATGAATAGCATTCCTTTATAATGACATCATTTATTATCACAGCAGTTGAACCCAGTCCCTTTATATGAGGTGTAATTAAAAATTACAGTAAACATTAGAATTCAAAGAAGTTTATTAAACTAAATATAAATTAATTTCCTTCGGTCTCCTTGACTTGCCACACACTTGTTTCTATGTTCCACCCACTTTTTTGAAACAGTTCTGGAAGTCTCCTTTCTTTAGTTCTTTTAAGTGCATTGTCATGGCCAATTCAATTTCTTGTATTAATGCAAAATGCTCTTCCTTTATCATCAATTTCAACTTTGAAAAGAGCCAGAAGTCACAGGTTGCTAAATTGGGAATACTCTGAGGATGCATGCACATAGTAATTTTTTTTTTTGTCCAACAAGAACCATTGAATAAGAAGGAATGTGTGGCACGGAGCATTGTCATGATGCAACATGAAACTACTTGCCCACTTCTGTGGTCTTTTTTAAATGCATATTATTTCACAAATGTTCCAGTACTCCTTTATAATATTCAAAGTTGGTCGTAGTGCCTCTAGGTATGAACTCTGCCCACACAATCCTCTTCAGATTGAAATAACAATCAGCAGGACTTTGACATTGGATTTTGATTAGCATACCTTATTTTGCCTAATGAGTTGGGTATATTTTCTATTGTGAACTCTGAATCTTAGGTCGTAACCATGCACCCAAGATTCATCTCCTGTTATGATTTGAAATAGGTTCGGATCTGAGGTCTCACGATCAGGTGATTAATGTTTTCTATTTTGCAACAGTGATGCAAAACACAGGTATCCAGAACTATATTTACAAACATGAAATCACATGATTCCTCTTCATTCCCCCCCCCCCCCCATATTGATTGAGCTCTACGACTGCATTCACCAAAAAAAAAAAAAATTCTTCCATATTCACTTTACCAACATTTGTGGAATAAATATTAGCTTAAATGATGGTTAGCATCACATATACATCCATAACCGATCTCCTGTTTTTGACTGAACCACAAATTACTGCATTAGTCACAGTCCATCTTAACTGTTCAAGATACTTGTTCTTTAGTGCAAATTTGATATTCTTTGCCAGAAGATGCATTATTTTGAATATCTTTTTTTTTTTTTTGACCTTCTCTAGCTTAAGATTTCTTTACCTTATTATGTATCATTCATCTGATGTCTATACTACTCCTCTAGTACAGAAAATTATTCTGACCTCTGAATTCTTTTCCTCAAAGTGTGATTTCCTGAGATCCAGTTATCGTAATAGTGAATTCATCATCCTTTTTTGATGACTTTAATGTTCACAACTCCAACTGGCTCTCTATTTTTTTTCCAGTTCCACTGATATGGTTGAAAGAAGTGCTTAGCTGTTGGCTATAAACAGTGAACTGAAGCAAATTGCTCATCTACAAATACCTGACAATCCTCTTCATTCACTCACTCACTTAACATCCTTGGATCTTTTCTTAACCACTTTACTTTCCAGGTACACTCTTGAAGTGACCTCTACTCTATCAAGGGAATATCTCTGTGTCGAGGGAAGAAGATCTCTCAGACATTTATTATAAATTTCCATGGTTAGTATATTATTTCTGTTCACCAGATCCTGTTGTGTTGTGACTACTCAACAGAAATTAGCCACATCGGAATGAGAGTCTTCATTCCCTTGTGTATTCAAAATGCCACCCAGTATCCATATCATGGTTTTTCAAGTAGTCCAAGATTGGGGGAAAAAAAACACAAAAACCCAGCATGTTTCTGAAGGAATGTTCAGCCAAATGGCTAGGCCTTTCACATGTTTATATAACTTGAGTCAGCTCAGGAATGGTACCATAGGAATGGAAGGAATGTATGATAGTTCCATTGTACAAGGATGGTGTAAAAACTGATGTGTTAACTACTGACCTATTAGTATCTCTGGTGTGGTGGTGAAGATTTTACAGAAGTTGGTAAGAACTTGCATACAAAAATGGGTATACAAACAAGCTATACTCTGCAAGGAGCAGCATGGATTTACTAAAGGAAGGTCATGTTTTAGAAATGTGCTCATATTTTATAACAGCTGAGTTGGATAAAGGGAATGGATACACTATGATAATGTTGGATTTTGCTAAGGCATTTGATAGGATACTACATGAAAAGCTGTTGCATAAACTGGAGAAGATGGAATTGGAATATACACTCGTTATTCAGATAAGTAGATGGTTAACAGACAAATATCAAAAAGTGGTATGTGGTGAGTGTGAATCTGCCAGATTTTAGGTGACCAGTGGTGTAGCTCAGGGTTCAGTCCTTGGGACATTGTTGTTCAATCTATAAATTAATGACATTAGGAAGGACCTAACAGGAGATGTGCAGTTGCTTGCTGATGATGCGAAGATAGGCAGAGCAATCAGGGATGCTACTGATATCCATCACAGAATGATTTGAATGGACTGGAAATTTGGGCAATCGCATAATGCCATGCACATATCCTTGCAGACATGTACAATGCTATGCATTATGGGAAGGGCCACTATCCAGACCGGTTTTGACCTTCATTGAGGTCTCATCAGTGGGAGCCAGACCCAGAAGTGATACTTCATTACTTCAAGGTTGAAGCATTACTTCAACCTTAGTATCGCTTAGGTTATTAATTTCAATAAACGTATCGAATGTAGGCCATCCTTCTTTTACAAATCCATCCTTCCCTAAAACTCACTCCATGCATCCAAAATTCCATTTATCTCTATTTAAAATTACATACACACTGCATATACTTTAAAGAGCTGTGCATTCTATGTCGCTTAGTAACACTGGCTCTGAGATGCAGCTATGAGTGTGAGTTAAGTGTTCTCTTGAGTGAAGGATTAACAAATAGCTTAACTGAGATACTGATGGCTTGTACTTTATATCGATGTTCCTTGAACTTTATTATATAATTCACATCTTGGTGGACATAAAAACATGCTATGGTCAGTAGGGAAGGTAAATGCTATGAAGGAAATAAGACTTTACTATCAAAGTGCCACTCCACTAATCTCTCATCAATTTTTTCTCATGTAATGGAAAAATTCATCAACTTCTATGCTCCCTCAAAGCCACTCAACCTAATAAATGACTAATAGTATGTTTATTTATTTATTTATTTTATTATGTGTGGTTTCTACCCAAGAAAGGTCATTATTAACCTATAGTACATTTTGTACTATCAGTGGGCTAAGGATGTTTTTTTTTGTCATTTTATATATATATATATATATATATATATATATAAATTATGTATTTATATTATATATATAAATTATATATACAAGGGACATCCAGAAAGTAAGTTCCATTTTTAAATATTTTCACTGCAGCACTGCGATTGCAATAGTGCACGTACGTGCTGAGTTTGTTGATTCCTTATGGTGCCATTTTCAGACATTCAGACAAGTAGCTCAGTCGTGAAGTGACTTCACGTGCAAACTTTGTTTGCTTACACTTTGGATAAAGGATGAAACCAAGAATATAATTTCTTTGCATCTTTAATATATACCATCTGGTGTGAGGTGGAGTAACAAGACCAAATACATAGTGGGGTATTATTACAGACCTAGTGGATCAGTTGCTAGTGATGAAGAAATGCATCATCAAATAAAAATGGTGGATACAAAATGAGTAATCATAATGAGAAACTATAATTATCTGAGCATTAATTGGGTAGCAGTAAAATCTCATTAAACTGAATTTATTGAGCTGTTGTGAGACAACTTCCTTAAGCAACATGTGAGGTCAAAGAGAGTTATATCTGATTATCGTCATAGGTGGTTTTCAGTTAAATGCATAACTTAATTGCTTCCAGTTGGTGACAGTGTCATGCAGTACCAACTTGAGAAGTTACTAAGTTTATGAATGTCCCATTCAGAAAAGGTTGGATTATAAAATATTGGCTTGAGTGTGAGGATGGCTGACTGACAGATATTAAAAAGTGGTATATGGGGAATGTGAGTCTGCAAGATTTAAAATAATCAGTGGTGTACCACAAGGATCAGTTCTTGTTCCATTATTATTCAATCTGTACATTAGTGGCATCAATTATATAGTATATGTGCAAAATACTTTGTCACATATGTCACCACTGTTCTAGATAACTATTTAAGAATGTGGCTTATACTTTATATCGATGTTCCTTGAACTTTATTATATAATTCACATCTTGGTGGACATAAAAACATGCTATGGTCAGTAGGGAAGGTAAATGCTATGAAGGAAATAAGACTTTACTATCAAAGTGCCACTCCACTAGTCTCTCATCAACAGTGTTGATCATAATGAGGGAAAAACAAAGGATCTTTTAGAGTTTGATAAAGACTTATTGAAAACAGCAGAGGTAACTGGTTTCTCAAAAGGTGAGATATCCCAGGTGCTTAATTGTGCAAAATAACCCACATTGCTTGTCTAAGGTATAATTGTGGTCCTACGGTCTGTCAGGAATGAGATTGCCATCATCTTAGAATGCTTGTACTGACAAACAGAACTTCCTATGTGCAACAATTGACCAAAGCAATTAATGAAGACTGTTCCCAACCCATGTCGCACCGAACTATTATTATTATTATTATTATTCAGGCCTCCAAGGAGTCAAAAGACTCATTGAGGGAGGTCCTTCCTAAGACATAAAGTCTGTCAAGACTTATCGAGGGGAGGTCCCCCTCTGAGAAACACAAAGTCTATCATACCACTCTTTAAACTCACTGACCATTCTCGCTCCCACCACTCCATCAGGCAATGCATTCCACGGCTCAACCACCCTCCACACAAAGAAACCACTCCTTACCCTTTTGCTCACAGTTTCCTTTCGTAACTTCCAGGGATGGCCTCTTGTCATCACTCCTTCCCGCTGTTCAACCAAGCGAAAGAACTCCCCAGTGTCAACCGTGTAACCACCTCTCAACAGTTTAAAAGTCTCAATCATATCACCTCTCCTTCTTCTATCCGCCAAACTCTGCAGTCCACATTCTCTCAGCTGATCCTCATAACTATCCTTGTACAGTCCTGAAACCATCTTTGTCATCCGTCTTTGTATTCTTTCCACAGTTAATTTATCCCCTTCAAATCCTGGGGACCAAATCTGAGAACAATAGTCCAAGTGTGGTCTGATCAGAGACTTATACAACGGAATGATAACCCTCTTATCTCTGCAGGTCAGTGTCCTTCTCATAATAGCAGCAATCCTCTGTGTTACCTTCACCACCTTTGCAATATGTCCCCTAAACTTCAGGTTTCTATCAATCATCAACCCCAGATCTCTTGTCTCCCCTACTTCCTCCAGTATAACTCCTCCCATAGAGTATGCAGCATCCCATCGATGTTTCCCAAACCTCAAGACCTTACATTTTGCTGCATTAAACTGACACCCCCATTCATTTACCCATCTATCTAACTTATTTAAATCCTTTTGCAGGGCTACCACATCTGCACTATTACTAATAATCCTTCCCAGCTTCGCATCATCTGCAAACAACTGAATATCCCCCTGCAATCCACTGGCTATGTCATTGATATAAAGGTTAAACAATATAGGTCCTAGTACTGAGCCCTGTGGGACCCCACTTGTAACCCTCTGCCTCCTGGAAACTGCTCCACCATACACAACTCTCTGATACCTATCAGACAGCCAATCCTGAATCCAGTTGACCAATCTGACATCCAGACCCATGTGCTGCAACTTAAATATCAGCTTATCATGTGGCACCTTGTCAAATACCTTCGCCAAGTCTAAGAAAATTGCAGTATATGCCTTTCCCTCATCTAATGTTCTTGAAACTTTATTATAAAAGGCTAGCATATTGCTAAAACAAGAGCGTCCTTTCACAAATCCATGTTGATTCTCACAGATAACATTACCCTCATCTGCCCAATGCTGTATACGGTTCCTCACTACTTTCTCCAAGATCTTAACAACTACTGATGACACACAGACTGGCCTATAATTAGACACTTCCAGTCTGTTACCACCCTTATGCAATGGCACTATCTTACCTTCCTTCCATTCCCTGGGCACCTTTGCCAAAGCCAGACTTTCATTGAAAAGCCACGTTAAAGGCACTGTCAATTCCCTAGCACATTCTCTCAAAACTCGTGGTGAAATACCATCCAGTCCCACAGCTTTACTGACATCCAGAGTACTCAGTATCTGAAACACACTCTCCTCCTGTACCTCCAGACCTCGAACCAGTCCTATCCCTCTAGCATTAAAACTGACTCCTCTAGGATGAAATACTCCAATAAAGTGTTCATTGAACTATTCCACTATGTCCTCTGCATCAGTCACTCTATTCCTATTTTTATCCCACAATATCATTCTTCCACAGTCATTTCTCCTCCTACTGGCCACATAGCTAAAAAATTCCCTAGGATTTTCTTTGGATCTTAGGGCCAATCTCCTCTCATATTCCAGTTTCGCTTTCCTTACCACACTAGTCACTCTTCTGGCCTGTGTCTTATATTCCTCATGCATCTCTTCACCTGTCTCCTTATATCTCTTCCATAGCCTCTTTTTCCCATGCAATTCCTGTTTAATATTGTTTGTCATCCACTTTACTCCAAATTGCATCCTCTTCTTCACTCGTGGTATACAACTTACCATTGCTGATAACAAATATTCTTTCACAATTTCCCATGCACTAGTGATATCCCGGCCTTCCAATTCCTGCCTCCATGAAACTTCCCGAAATTGACGTCTAAGACTATTATAATCACCTGCCTTATAATTCCACATAAGTTCCCGTCTCTTTGATACTCCTGCATGTCTATTCATTTTCCAAGTCAACACCATATGGTCACTCTCTCCAACTGGTGGGAGAGACATCAACTCAGTTATTATCAACTCTTCTGATGCTATAACCAAATCCAAAACTTTTGAACCTCTTGTTCCCTCTGTTACATGTTGCCTAAGACATTTGTCCCTCAAGAATTCTAGAAATTCCATTCCCCTATTGTTACATGCATCTTCCTCTCTCCAATTTATACTACTGTAGTTAAAATCTCCCATAACAATCATTCTTTTTGCACTTGCCAAACTTAGCTGTCTAAACATCTCCTGGTCCCCATCCTGTGTGCTCCTGGGTCTGTAGCAACACCCCACTAAATATCCTGTCTTGCCTACCTCTACTTCACACCATACGCTCTCAAAATCATTTGTGTCACTTCCTTCCAAATTCTCCACTCTTAGAGGACATAGGTCATCACTTATCATAAACAGTACCCCACCACCACGCTTTCCCCTCCTATCCTGACGAAAAATGCTATACCCAGTGTTGTGACGACTTCCTTCCTTCGAGTCTTATTTCAAGTCACTTATCTATAAATTAACTAATTAGCAATTGGTCACCAATCCTAAAATAGGGAAATTTATATTTATACTGCGCCACCCTATCTTAGGTTAGTCTATATAAATAGTAGGATCAATCTTCAATTAGTTAGCAGTCTTCTCATTTACTCTGGCCGAATTAACTATCATTCTAATTGGGGCACCCGCTAGATTCGAAATTTTAATGAACGGTGCAATAAAAAGGAATTCAGGCAAACACAATATTTAGATTAACAAAATAAAACATTTAATATATGATATATGACAAATACATGAATTCAACTTTAAATTGAAACAACACAATCTACTTAACACAACTCGCCAAGTCTCTCATGCCAATTCGATGTACTAAACTTTCATATACAATTCACAACTTCAAAAACACATGTCTTCTTAACTCAAGTTAATATAACAAACTTCACATTTATTCAGTCTCTACAAATCTGTCAGCTCAATGTTTATATTCACAGCAGGCACTCATCTAGGTAGACAATGTTCCAAGCAAACTTATTCCGGACTTTGAGCTTCGAAGTTATATTACAGTTAATGTTAGCACAAACAAACAACTATGACTAATCTTACCAGTTACAATCTTCAATACATCAACTCACTGTGAGTACACTTATGAATTAACTTATTTACGTTAGCGGAACACACACAATAAAAATTCTCCACCGTTTAAACTGTACTACTGTTATCGCACTTCACTATTCTAAACAACAGCTATAAGGCACTGATATCCTTTCTTGTTTATTTTTCTCCAACTAATCAATATAGCCTTTTTCCCAGGGCAACATATAATTAAGTCGTAATCTTAGATTAACTGGAATTAATCAGAATTTCCCATTGAATGTCCAGTTCTTTGTTATCTGATTACGGCATCAACTCTTCCTCACAACAACAGCTGATTTCACTTATAATATTAAACTTTATGATTCACTACGTTTTGGTTCACTTCCGAACACTATTCTCATGAATTTCTGCCCTAAAGAATTTATAATTTACTTCCACTTCTTTGCTTGTATGCTACCTTCCTACTGGTTCCGCAAAACTCTCTCCTCTCTCTTAATAATAATTCTTCTCTATATCCCTCTTATCTATGACCTTCACTCTTCTCTATATCTCTCTCTCTCTGATCTATGACCTTCACTCCCACCTTACGTTCGAACGCCACGCTCTCTTCACTCGTGGTTGTTTACGCGTGCGTCTCCATGACAACAGACTGCACGTAAACATTTCGCTAATGTAATGTATGGTCTAATATTATTCATGAGTGATTACATAACATTAAATATTTCATAAATAAAAACAACAGAATATTTAAGCTATTTCTTTAACTTTTTGATTACGTATACAGTTAAATATAAATTAACACTTTACGTTACACCACATATATTTAGTTATACAAAATTCTATACATATTATTATTTTATAAATTAATAGCAGGTCAGGTTTTCAGTAAATATTTAATTAGTAATTCTTAATTAAGGAATAATAAACAATTTTATATAAACCATGATTAATATTTAAATAGGCAATGTTAAATGTGAATGAAAATAATAAATTACATAACATAGCTTCATTCACAATTTAACACCAGCGACTTCTATTCCTGTTGTTATATCCCCTTCTGTCAACCACGTCTCAGTGATCGCAATAATTTTTGGCCAGGCTGATGCTATCTGCGCCACCAATTCCCCTCCCTTATTCCGGATACTCCTGGCATTAGTATAAAGCATATAAATGCCATTGTTTCTATACCCAGCATTATCCCTTCTAGACTCCACTGGGCTCAGTGTTACCTGACATTGTCTCCCTTCTCCCAAGTATCCATTCCCACAAGAGGCCACCCCTGCTATCATCCTCCCTGGGACACACTGACTCGTTCAGAACAGCAATCTCTCCAGATGCCTACGTCCTTCCTCATTCAAATGTAAACGGTCTCTTGCATACAATACCTCTCTTTCCTCAAACGCACTCCAAGCATCCACATATACCAGTCCTCTCTTGTCACGCATTCTCGCTATTATGCCATTCAATGTCACCGCTCTTCTGCTCAGCTCATCATTATCATACCTAGGCAACACGCACACTATTTTTCCTCTCTCTGTCTTCTTCTGTACAGTCTCAAGCAAAAATCTCATATCTCTCGCTGCCCGACTTACATTACCACTCAAGTCATTCGTTCCTACCATCACAATCATCTCATCCACCCTTTCACCTCTCTTAATTGCCATAGCCACCCTTTCTATTGTTCCTTCTGGCAAACACTCCTCACGTATCCTATCTTGAACACCACGGATCATTGAGTCGCCATACATTATACCTCTTACCATTCCCTCGCTCCTATTGTTTCCATTCTCTCCTCTTCTTTCATTCCCATACCTCTCTCTTCTACTGTTTCCATTCTCTCCTCTTCTAGCACTCCCATACATCTCTCTCATTCCCTCTCTCCTACTGTTTCCATTTTCTCCACTTCTAGCACTTCCATATCCCTCTCTCATTCTGTGTGCAGGGAATTGAAGAGAATCTGTATTGGTAATCGTATGCCTATATGGAAACCATTGATTTCCACAAGGTTTCTAATTCAATGGCCTGTAGTGTATTTGTTGATGTTGTGAAGATAGGCAGGGTAATCAAGAATGCAGCTGATATACTGTACTTACAGAATGATTTTAATAGCCTGGAATTGTGGGCAAGTGAAAATGGCTGTCAATTCAATGTTCGTAAATGTAAAGTCATGCACTTTGGTGTGATTTGGTATCCAATGTTATATTATATTGGTGGGATTATGCTACAGGAAACTGATCAAGCTAGGGATCTTGGAGTTTTAGTAGACAGGAAGTTGAAGTTCAAGGATCATATAGCAAAAATTATAAATACAGTTCAGAGGATAATTGCAATGATGAAACGAACCTTGACATGTAAAGATAAGGAAGTCATTTACCTCTTTACAAGGCCTTGATAAGACCTCACTTGGACTATTGCATGCAGGTCTGGTCTCTTGGTTTTCATGGTGATTCTGATACAGTGAAGAGAGTGCACAGGAGAGTGTCAAAAATGATATCAGGATTGTGGAATACTGATTATGAAGGTAGATTGAAAATTTGTGGACTTCAGACACTAGCAAACGGGAGAAAGAGAGGTGATGTGATTGAAGCTTTCAATCAAGAATAGTTCAAGCCATAATAAACACTAACATGGTTGATAGACTTGATGCATAGTATAAAAAAGGTAAATTTAATAATGTATTGTAAGGTTCTAAAAGTAGAATTTCTAGATACTTTGAAACTAAATGACTATTACATACAATAACTAGTAATAGTAGTTGCCTACACCATCATATTTTCCCAGACCATCATATTCTACTGTCCATCAGCCACCTTCTTATTTGACATCAGTTGAAGTATTGGAACTTCATCCGGCATCTGCTGACAAAAGAACTGAAAAATATGAATCACATGACTTCTCAGTATGATTTCTGTGTAATATTGGCGATGTGTAGTTTAGAGCTAAAGTAATCAGTGTTTCATTGTCATCAAGCAAGTTGTCATAGGACTAGTAAAGTATGTTATGTTCAAGCTGTGTTAAAATCCTTCTTATTCCATAATTTTGAATTTGGAAAAGGAAATGAAATAAGCAATGATTTAGTGCACTGCGCATTTGTGTGCAAAATGGCTAACTGTATGCATTTTAAATCCTTACTCTCGATTACATATGATTAAAAACAGCAATTTATGAAGTAATTTCTATCAAAAGTTTATTTTCTAAATGCAGTACTAGTAGTTCCAAATCCAGAATTTGGAATATTTAAAAAATATTTCATTTTGATCACCAAGGCATCTTCCTGGGCACAAAAGAATTCACCACAAAAAAATCACATTTTATCAAGAATGGCATTGCTTCTCACAAAAAACATATATCTGTTTCTACAGTTTACTCATCTCCTAGGCATTGCGCATGTTGAAATTAGGGTTTTATTATCCACATTTCATTATATAATCAAACTGCATATTTCATATTATCTTAATATGATTAGAAATAGAAAATGTTTCTGTATCAAAAATAATTTAATTATTTTTATTTTTTTTATTTCTATATTTTATATTCTGAAATTGAGATACATCAAGCCAATCATTATTATTTTATAGAAGTTAATTTCTTAAAATGCTTGCTTCTGTTCTTCACATCAGTTTAAATGCCAGGATGATTTAAAATAATATATTTTTTAAGGATATTCCAGTTGCAATCATATTTAAAGCCATGGGAGTAGAATGTGACCAGGAAATTGTTCAAATGGTTGGTGCTGATGAGAATACAATTAGCATGTTGGCACCATCTCTTGAAGAATGCCATCGAGCCCAGGTGTATACACAGACTCAAGTAAGATAATCCTTTATATAGTATATTAATTGAATAATTGAAAAAAATTCATTTTTTATTAAACAAAGCTTACTGTGTAGTGAGATATTTGTTGCAATAAGCTACCTTGTTGATACTAAACTTACCTTTGCTTCATCAAGTTTATATATATATAAAAAAGTAAAATCATGTAAAGATTACCAGTAAAGGACTTAACCTCAATTGGTGAAACTCTCCAGTCTTCTGAAATATTCATTGTCCTGATACATTTGGTATAATTTGAATATATGAAACAGGGCATTTTTAAATTCAAGATGGATATTTAATCAATACACAAAGAAATGTGATGAAATGTGAGACAGAAACATTTTATTTTTATAATGACTTGACACATGAAAGGTCACACAAGATTTATAACATACCAGTTCCATGTGTTGGTAAAACATGCTGCTTAGATAGAAGTCAACGGACATCCCAATGGGCAAGGTGCATCGTGCGATGTAACAAGTTGTGTTTGTAGCTGATATAAATTGAAGAAATGTGATGCTCCCAAGTTAGTGCAACTGTGTCTGGTGAAATGGCTATGAAAAGGGAAATGACAGAATTTGAAAGAGGGGTGTTGTGATAGGATGCCATGCTGCCTATCTGTTTTGCAAATTGTTGACAAACTGGGCCATCCCCGGTCAACAATCAGTGATACCATACTGAGATGGAAGCACGGGAAGTCGACTGCAAGCTCTACCAGCAGTGGATGACACACCACACTCACTGAATGTGACCATAGTGTGCTATGAAGAATAATATGTAAAAAAAATGCCATTCATCAACTGACACGTTTAATGCAGAGTTACGGGCATCAACTGGAACATGAATCTGCAGAAAAACATTCAGAACTGAGGCTCACAATGTGGTTTTTCACACTAGCACTGCAATATGAAAGCCCCACATTATCTGAACCAACATGCAGCATCTTCTTCAGTGGTGCAAAGAGTGTGTGCAGTGGGATGTGGAAGCTTAGAAAGCTGTTATGGAGCGACAAATCATGTTGCACCCTCTACCGAGCAGATTGATGGGTGTGGCTGTTGCCTGGGGAACTTCTCTTAACCAGAGTGCATAACCGCAACTGTGAAATTTGGAGGTGGCATTGTGATGATATGGTCTTGTTTTTCCTGATTTGACCTCAGACCTCTGTTTGTGGTGTCAAGAACATTTGCACTCCAAGAAGTATGAGAGTATTCTGGACAATTCAATGCTTCCTACTTTGTGCCATTTCTACAGAACTGATCATTGTCTCTTTCACCTGGACAATGCCCCATGCCATAAGGCTGCTGCCGTAATTGTGTGGTTTATGGACATGAATGCCACCACATTTCAGTGACCTCTACAAAGCCCTGATTTCAACCATATTGTATGAAAGGAAGTCCCACATCACATGAATCTGTACATTCATGACTAGACAAGTAGTCTAGTCTAGTCATGAATGTACTTTACCCTAAACTTGGTTTGCTTACACTTGGATAAAGGATAAAACAAGAATATAATATCTTGGTGAGTTGAATTTTATTTGCAACCAATTAAAAAAAAAAAATCTAGAAATGTGTATATATCCCACACACAAGAGGTGGCAAACATCCAAACATCTAGTATAACAGAATGAATGTCATCAATTTGACTGAAATCAGTGAGGGAATATAAGAAAAGTGAGTCATTGGATACAAGAAATGAAAAAAGAAAATTAGCATTAACCTAGAAATTGCATGGTTTGCTGATTGTGCCATCATCAAATCAAAGAAAAGTTCACTCATGTGGATATGTAATGGAGGAAACACAGAATTAGAGTTTAAAAACTGTCTTTAGGAACAGAACATATAAAATATATGACTGGTAATTAGCTTACTGAATTAACAACGCATAAAAATAATATTAATTAAAGGCAACTTTAATGAATAACTTCAATATTTCGGCAATGTCACATTGCCATCTTCAGGAACATAAAAATATGGTATGTGCACGCAGACACTTACAAAAGCAAATGAGGAAGAAGGCAAGAAACTAATATTGTTCCCAAAGTCCTAATGGTGCCCTCTGGTGGGCTAATTTGGTTATCTTGGCCTGAAGTCTCACAAATTTGTGAGACTGAACGAGGACTGAAGTCTCACAAATTTGGGGTAGTTTCATACACCCAAATTTGTTGAGGTTTGGAACGTTTTTTAGAGCTGCTGATGATTCCTTGAATAATCTTTCGTACTTAAACTTGCTGCGGTGTATTATTTTAGTTTTCTTCCAACGAATTCTATGGTGGGTATCTAAGGCATGGTCTGCCAACCCAGAGTGGCTGTACTGGTGAAACCGGATGTAGTCTTTGTGTTCTGAAATCCTGATATTTGCTGTCCTACCTGTTTGGCCAAAGTAGGACAATTTGCAGCTGCAAGGGACCTGGTATACACCATGTAGGTCTAGGGGAAGTGGTTGGTCTTTGGTAGAGCGGATAAGAGATGCTAACTTTTTATATGGTCTATAACAAGAAGTCAGGTCATATTTTTTGAGGATATTGGTTATTTTCTCAGAGGTGTCCTGGATGCAGGGGATGGTGATAGATTTGGTGTAATCTTTATTGTGGAGGGGGTTGTGGTTTGCTGGTTTTAGTATTTTTTGGGGGTTATAGCCATTGGCTAAGAAAGTGTTGAGGATGTGGTTTAGTTCAGTGGTTACGGCATCGTCAACTGAGCAGATTAATTTTGCCCTGTTATATAGTGTTTTTATAAACCTGTATTGTTGTGAGGGGGGGGGGGGATTGCTGGTGAATGTATCTGCCTGTATGGGTGGGTTTTCTGTAAACAGAGAAAACCAAAGATCCTTCAAGCTGGCGAGTGATTAAAGTGTCTAGGAAGGGGAGGGTGTTGTTTTCCTCTTTTTCTAAGGTGAACTGGACTCTGGGGTGTTGGTTGTTTAAGTGTGTTAGGAAGGAGTGGAGTGTATCTGAGCCATGTGGCCAAATAGCGAACACATCATCCACGTATCGAAGCAATATAGTGGGTTTTTGTGGGGCGGAGTTTAAGGCTTTCTCTTCAAAGGTCTCCATAAAGAAATTGGTCAAGGGTGGGGAAAGTGGTGATCCCATGGATGTTCCCTTGATCTGTTTGTAGAATTTTCCTTGCCAAACGAAATAGCCTGAGTTCATTGTGAACTGAAATAGGGCTGAGATATTGGGAGGAAACTTGGCTTGGATGAGCTCTAAGGTTTCTTTGAGTGGGACATTAGTGAATAGGGAGGAGATGTCAAAACTGGCCATAGTGGATGGCATTGATTCCCCCACATTTCCCCCACATATAAATTAGCCAAAACGCTCACACACTATACTGGCAACACGCCATCACACATAAAAAACTCAGCCAAACTTTAAAGCCAGTATAGAAAACCTCTCACTCCAACACACTGACATAATGGTCAGTTTGATGTCTTCTCCCTATTCACTAATGTCCCACTCAAAGAAACCCTAGAGAAATCAAATCCCTAAGTATCTGGGGATCACAATGAAATGGCTCTGATGTTTCGCCAGCATCTTACAACACTTGCTGCTAAACTGCCATCCCACAACATCATTCAGAAGCTTGCCTGCACAATTTGGTGAGCCCTGGTGGAAGTACTCCAGACTGCAGCTATCAGCTTGGTCTGTGACCTGCCAAATATTGTGCATGTGTAGCTGAACAGCACACATGCATCTTAGGTCAATACCCAACTCAACACTATCATGAGAATCATGACAAACAAATCAAACCAACCCTAATATGGTGGCTCCTAGTTTTGAGCAATATCACTCTGACACATTTACACAGGAAGCTGTCCTTAACTCTTGATCCAGATTAATCTGGAAGCAGCAGGACTTGGCAGATTTAGATGTCTTCATCCCCCCCCCACCCTTTAAAAAAAAAACTTCAGACCAGTTAATCGACAAGGCATCTAATATTTACAATGCCTGAAAAGAATGGAACAATATAGAAACCTGGTTGACGAAAAGATTGTTGTGAACTGATTGGTTTGCAACCTCTGCCAGGTCTAACTCCCAACTTATTTCCATGGTCACTGCTCTGGTGAATTTGCAAACATCATTCCTCTACTTGCTGTTAGACCTGTTAAAACAAGCAGCTGCTGTCCAATATCCCTTCACAATGCAACTGCAAACTCAAGATAGGAGTGTGGTATGCTGACATGTTCAACTGTGGATCATCAGTTCAAACTTACATCATGTATGAATGCAGTTTACAAGCCTTCCCTGGCAGCCCATCAAAACTAGTGAGCATATCGATGAAGGCAGCTGAGTGGTTGATGAAGTTTTACATAAATTTATGATACAAATGATGACTTACCATGTGATAATGTTTTACTCATATATTTTCTAGTAGCAAGGCTTATACGTTGGTCATACATAACTTGTAATTAGCTTATGGAATTAACTCATAAAAAGGATATTAATTAAAGGCAACTTTAATGAATAACTTCAATATTTCAGCAACGTCACATTGCCATCTTCAGGAACATAAAAATATAAAAGCAAATGAGCAAGAAGGCAAGAAACTAATATCGTTCCTGAAGTCCTAATGGTGCCCTCTGGCAGGCTAATTTGGTTATCTTGGCCATTGGGCTGAAGTTCTCATAATGTAAGTCTCCCAAATTTGGGGTAGTTTCATACACCCAAATTTGTTGAGGTGTGGAACGTTTTTTAGAGCTGCTGATGATTCCTTGAATAATCTTTCGTACTTAAACTTAAACCCCGTATTGAGTCCTGTTTATCACTGAAATGAAAAACAAGACACCTCTGTTTTATTTAGGTTTGACTGCAATCTCCAGTTCCTAAAATAGGTACTTAGTGTGTCTTTTTTTAATATATCTTTTGTTACTCTTAGTTGTTTATCTTGGGTTGCTATTGCCATGCCATTGACATAAGCAAACTTCCTGGAGATGATAGGGAAGCAGATCACAGCAGAGCCAGGACAGATCTCTGAGGTAGACCATTGTTCAATCTATTGGACTGCCTTATGAAGTCCTTTGTGAAAACCTTAAAGGCGTGAGTGGTGAGGGAATTGTTAAGGAGATAGTATTACTTTTTACATGGTATTATATTAAATAACTTACGAAGCATTCCTTACCTCCACACAGTGTCATACATGGTTGTGAGGTCTATAAATGCTATAGACATTTTCCAGCATTTTTGAAAGCCTGGCTATATACATATTGTAAGAGCTAGTTCTATACAGCTGCATCCTTGTCTGTACCTAACATGTTCTGTGGGGAATGCATTTTTCGATTATTGAGTTTATATAGTTATAAACAAGTCTAAGATCTTAAAGACACTACGCAATGCTATCGGGTGGTAACTCTTGCGAAGTTTCAGTAAGGTGTATCTTAGAAATTTTAAAGTCATTTGGTAGTTTACGACTAGCAACGATATTTGAGTAGAAAACATCTAGAGATAACAATTACTAACTAAATTTATTTAACTTAATAAATTACTATGTCAGTATTTTACTGTGATCACACACAGGCTGCTGGCAGGAAGCCAAACACAGAGTATGAAAGCTAGTATCCTACAGTCCTAACAGATATCCTCTGTGGCTATGATAATGGAAACTTGCTGAAAGTCTGCAAACAAATATTTTAGGTAAAGTTAAGACAGCCAAATTTGGTCAGACTTGGTGAATATTGTCATTACAGATTCTAATAATAATTTCTCCAATTTATATATGTTCCTGTATAAAAGAGATTTTGTATCCATTGGGTCCAGTGATTCTTATCCATTTTTGTATGGTTTGCTACTCCTGAATGACTGTAATATAGATAATGGACATTTCTATGTTCCTACAGAGATATTAGAATTTTTTTGTGTTTGTCCAAAGCATGAAATGTTTCAGCAGAAAGGAATGATAGACCTTAGGATTTAGGATTGTCTAGATGGTGGAGAGGTTCTTTTGGTGAGCACAGAGCTCAATGTACCAGAGTTTTTGATGAGGATGATGATCATGTGAAAGAGCATGAATGTAAAGTCTAGCATGTATTTCCTTTCTAGAAACAGAGAACAAAAGCTACCATCTGGTTGATGAGGAAAAAGATCTAGAAAGTCAATTCAGTTATCTTCTTTTGCTGTAACAGTGAAGCTGTTGCTGTAGTGGATTCTGTTGATCTACATGACAAAATTTAGAAGTTCCATAAGGAACCATGCCAAACCACAAGGATATCATCCACATAGGAAAGATATTGTTCAGTATGCATTCTTTGAATTGCTCCATGAAGTAATTAGAATTGCTGGATACCCATGGATTACCTTCAGTTTGCTGATGAAGCTCATTTTGACCTGTGAAGTAGCCAGAGTGGATGATGAAGTCAAAGAGGTGAACAATATTCACAGAGGAAGTCCAATATTTCATCTACAGAAATGTTATGCATAAAGAGACGATATCTGAAATGCCGGCCTGGTTGGCCGAGAGGTATCTGCTCTCCAGCCAAAAAGGCTGCAGGTTCGATTCCCGCCATAGGCATGTATGTTTGTGATTGTCTGTGAAAATACTAATGGTGGTGGACGGTAGATGGCATTGGTGTAGTTGCGGTTCGTTGGTTGGTGAATTGAGTGGCAGAGGTAGAATTCTAGAGTAGGTGCTCTCCCTCAATGAGTCTTTGGACTCCCTGGAGGTGTCCCGTAATAATAATCTAAGCTGAATAAGAGTTAACCAATGTGAACACAAAGCTCTGTCTGTTCCCTAAATTGCAATTTCTTAATAAATGAAGAGGATTTTTTCCCATCCATGATGATAGTAATTTAGAAAGGTGCTTTGCAACTTTATAGCAAGTAGAGCCAATGTAATCTGCAACAGAATGTAATGGAATATTTGTTTTGTGGACTTTAGGAGGTCTTGAAAATTGAGGAGGATGTTCATGGTATCCTCATCCCGGCAAGATGCATAATCAGTGAGTGTGTTCAATTTTTTAATTTGGCTCTCACTAGAATCATCAGAAAGTGGGCAATATGTAGAGTAATCACATAGCATTAATGTTAGTTTTTTGTAATATTCATTCCAGTCTTGAACTATTGATATGTTCCTTTCACCAACCTTAGTAGTAATAATAAAAAGAAAAAATTAATCTTTCTCCTTAAAGCAAGGCTTCATTTATGGGTAATCAATAAACAGCCTCAATAGTTTTTTAAATTAATACTTTATCTATTAAGTATTAATTTAAAAAGAGAAAACATTAATACTTTGTGTCTTGTTTAAATTTGTATAGTTAGGATCTCAAGTGTTTTTTAGATTGTGCCACTCTTTATCATGTATAAGTAACTCATACTCATTGTTGAATCTTTCAGTTTACTCCTCTGCTTATTTAATTAAAGAGTAACATTGAAGATTCCTAGACACTAGGACATAAATCCCATACAAAGTAGTCTCATATAAATAATAAATCCATACTTAGTTGGTATTTATTTCATTTTTCCTGCTTACATATCAGTTTATCAAGTTATTTCAAAAACAGATATTAATTACTAAGCATGGCACAAAGTAAATATGAAAATGTAATAAACAAAAAATAACTGAAGTTTTAATTTAGTCCAATGAAGATCTAAACACTGATGTACTAGGAAAAGTTTCTTCAATATAATTATTTTTTCCTGTTATACATGATGTACATATTAGTTTAACTTAGCTGCAGTTCAACTGACTATTTAAAGTTTTTAAATTAACTAATATTTTTAATTGGTTATATCTGAATATTAAAAATTTCTTTCCCGTTATGCTGATTGCACACACACACACACACACACACACACACACACACACACACACACACACACACACACACACACACACACACACACACACACACACACACACACATTTTTAATTGATAACACATAAAAGATGTCATCAGAAATGAATGTTTATTTTAATTATACTATATTAATATCAGTAGGTATTGTAAAATGATTTAGGCATTAATTATAATATATATTTGATTTTTAAGGCACTCAGATATCTAGGCAACAAAATAAAGCACAGAAGAATGTGGGGTGGACAGAAGAAGACTTCAATTGATGAAGCACGAGATATCTTGGTTTCCACAGTTTTGGCACATCTTCCGGTATGCTTATTTATATACAAGAATGTAAATTTCCATAAAATTAGTAGTATAATGAGTGAAAATAAGAACATTTAATCATAATTTATCGATATGTCATAAGTTTAATTTATGAATAGGTTATTATATTTGAGAAATGAATGCTGAAAGGATGGTTGATGATGTTTTTTTTTGTTTTTTTTTTTTAAATTTGATCTTAATATCTGTAAGATTTTTCAATCTAAGATAATGTAAATATTGTTTATATTATTAAACACTGTACTGGCCTTTTGATGTATTTGCACATCATATTTATAAACATATTTTCAGGACAAAGGAAATGGAGTAGTAGCAATGGCATTCAACACCAAACATGAAGATAAACTTCTTGATTGGAAGACAGTTTCAAGTAGAGTTAGTTAAAATGGGAAATGATACTTATTTGTGTTATAGTCCTGCAGAAGATTCTCCTAAGCAAGAAGTGGAAGGATTTTTCAAGTCACTAGAGCAGGCAGCTGATATAAAGAAATTGAAAAAAAGTGGTACTTGTAGGTCTAAACATCAGAGTAGGAAGTGAATCTCATCAGACATATAGGCATGTTTTAGGAAAATTTGGAGAAAAAGGCAAGGCTAATAATAATAGTAAGTATCTGCTGGATTTCTGCTCAGGATACTAGTCATTACTAACATCCTTTTTCAACATAAAGATGTGCACAAGTTCATGTGAAGAGAAGACACAAGAAATAAGAAAAGCATTATGAGCTATGTTATTGTTGATATCTTCATGCTGGTTCAGGATACAATAGATACAATAATAGAGGATTTGAAATTGGAAGTTACCATCACTTAGTTTTAAGTAGAACTGAATAACACATTGAAAAGAGCAGTATGTACAAAAAGTGGTAAAAAAGAAAGTTGAGCTGCTTTTACAATTCAACTTTCTTAAAGGTTAACTGTACACTCAACTATACAAATCTTCATGAAAACAGTTCAAAAACAAGAACCAAACCTTGGAATGTCAGTGGCAAACTGAAAAAAAAACATTGATTGATTCAACCAGGGAGGCACATGTCGTGAAGTTGTCTGCAAAAATAGAAAAATAAGAATGCCATGGTGGATACAAGAAGTTAAAGGAGCACTTTTGAAAAAGAAGAAAGCATACCAAAAATTCCTAGCAGATCAGTTGGCAGATGTCCTAAAAGAATACAGACAGAAATGTGAGAGCTAAGCTGTGTCTGAAAGTGGCTAAACAAAAGTTATTGGAAGACTTCAGTAAGAATCTTGAAGGTAATTATCAGGAAGGTGGAAAAATGTTCTGGAGGTTATTGAAGAGGCTTAGAAATGGAGGAAAGAGTACTGTAAAAGAAATGAAAAATTATAAAGGTGGTATGAAAACTGGAGGATAAGGATATCCTAGATGTCTGGAGTAATTACTTAGAAAGGCTACTAAATAAAACAAGTAGTGACAGAACAGTAGTAGAAATTTTAAGAGGAGTAAACAGGAGTGCATATCAATATTTGAGACAGAAAACATCATCAGAAACTTGAAATGTGGAAAGGCTGCTGGATATATTCAACTAGAAATGCTAAATTAGAAATTAGAAAATAAACTAGAAATGCTCTATAACTTCTGATTTTGTTGGTTGAAATTCTTCAGCTATTATTAATAATACCTTTCCTCTTATCCTATTATCTCTATCCTCTCTGAAAATACAATCTCTCTTATACTCTATCCTTGTAACTATATCATTTTATGTTAATCAGATCTTGCTGAGGTCGATAAATTTTGGCTAAGTTTAGCAGACCAATGCCAAAAATTCTCCTCCTTTATTTCTGATACTTGGAGCTTTTATATCAATTCGTTTAGATTTGAAGCCTAATTCAGCCATTCATAATAATTTCTGCACTCACTCATTTGTCCCAGGGTGGCTAGGTACTTGCTTGAGTGCATGCCCCATCCCCTCCTTAATCTCACTGAAGAATACTTTCTCCAGACATCTATCCAAAACCATTCAAATGGAGTCCATCAGGCATATATAAGTTCTTTTGTCCATTAAATTCACTTAATACATCTATATACCGCACACACCATTTCGCCTGCACAATGTTCTCATTGACTTGGCAGTTGTGGTCCCTCTTAGTTCTATCCTCTTTCTAGTTACATTTCTAATGACAAGAGCTTGCATTCTATTGGGTGTAAAAACAGATGTACTGTTTCATACAGAACACGAATATTGACTCTGCAATATTTGTGTTCTGTATTTTTATTCACTAAGCTCGGCTACTCTTTTTTTTAGATAAGATTGCAAAGGCGTTACTAAACTCCAAAGTTTACAATTGGATTATTTAGTGTTTGGCATATTATTTAATATTTGGGATCATTGGTGTTTGTATCCCACCATCTTGTCCATTATTCTCTGGAGTTGAAATTATTTATGATTAAACTTTCTGTATTGCATACTGGTGGTCATATAAATTAATCGACTGATTCTGAAGTCTGAAATGTCTTTGTGCATTTAACTTGCTCTCTTGGAAGAGAGCGTCAGATCTTCAGAGGTGTGGAGATAAGATGTTTCTTAAGGAAGCGAGCCAGAAAGTGTTTGTGTAGATTGCTGAGCCAAATAGGGAAAACATTATTGGAATATAGTGGTAGCAAAGTTTCCCCAAGAGGATCCAGAAAGTTTTTAAATGATGTTATTATGAGTTGATTTTAGCTTCAGTATTTTTTTGGTGTTTCCTGTAGGATAGTGTGCAGTCGGGCATGACAGCTAAATACTTAAAGAACTTATTATGTGAAGTGTCCTGCATCTGCCTGTTGTTCTGGTAGAAGCAGGACACTTTATCTGCTGGGCATAATTTCTTAAAAGTAATCTCTTAGTATTCTTAAGTCAGATGTCAGAGATTCTTTCATATTTTTAACTAAACCATGTTGTAGCAGAAGCAATGCCACCTGCATAACAGAATGTTCTGACTTATATATCATAGAGGTCTGAAACGTATAGATTAAAGAGGAGAGGATCAAACGCTGATCTCTGGGGTAGGCCACTTTTTAGTTTTTCTTGTTTGCTGATTTCTTTTCCTAGAATCACTTGAAAATATCTATTGCTTAACATATTGTTTACTGGGAAGATTGCAGTTGGGCAAGGGATGACTAATAAGTTTGTATATTAGATCTTCCCTCCAAGTGGTGTCATACTGCTGTGAGATCAATGAATGCTGCAGTTGTTCTCCATTGGTTTTTAAAAGTCTGTAAATGATGTCAAAGGTGACAGCAAAGCTGACCTGATGATGATAACAGCTAAATTGATATCTGCCAAAATGTGCCTGTTCTATAAGTATCAAACCATGATGATGTGGTTAATTCTACTGAAAATAAGCTTTTCTATGAATTTATATGGGCAGGTCTGTAGCTCTGGATTGACCCTTTGGTCTACCAGCTCTTAGTAAAACAATGATTTTTGTCTTCTTAAACTGTTTCAGTAGGATTCCACTTTTCAGAATATCAGAAAAGAATTGTGCAGTCCACTTTTTGGCCATTGTTCCCATAGTCAGATAAATTCTGTATGGATGCCATCAAAACCTGGAGTCTTTTCAGTTTTATGCTATATCAATCTTATATCAATGTCCTCAATAGAAAAGATCTTGAAAATTTTGATTCTAATGAGCAAGTTGATTTAAGTTGTTGTTGATGTTAACTTCATTTAAGTTCTCTTTTAACAAGTTTTGTATGCATGTTATCATTTGTAGATCTTAAAATATGATATGCTTGATAATCGCATCTTTAATTTCTTTCTTGAATCCACCCGTGGTATTACTCAATATAAAATGCTCCATGATTTTCTACTCAAGTGTTTGAAATCAAGGTTTTCGAGGTTTGTAAGAAAGACCCTAAGTATGCTGTAAGAAAAAAGATATGATGAAAAGATGAGATGTATGAACAAAACAGATAACTGTCTTCCAAATATCATGCAGAATGAGACCCTGGTTCCTGTTCAAATTGCATGCACGCACACACCCCTCTCTGAATGCCTTGCAAAGATAAGATGTTATTTTCAGGTGGGCATGGAATGACAATGATGCTTTAGCTTTGCTGCCATTCCATTTTATGGTGATCTGCAAAGATACTAGTAGTGAGACTTGACTTATCCATTTGTTGGTGATGTCACTGATATTCCTAATGTAATCTCCCTGAGTTTCATTACACAGATCAGACTTCCCCTGACTGTGTGAGTCAGAGGAAGTCTGATCTGTGTAAGTCTTGCTGCAGAAACAGTAGATTTTATATACCTAGAGATATTTATGGAAATGAATGCTGTCTTTTGGAATTTGTAAAAAGCTTTGAAGTGCCTGAACTGGTTTAAAGGAGACTGATGCTTATACTACAACGAATAGAAGCTGTGCATCAAGAAGTCATGTTGTAGTATGATAATAAATAAACAAGTCCTTATATCTGAAATCTGTGATGGCATGAGGGATTCTCTCTATTCAACACTATAAACAACTCTTTTGGGATTATCATTAAGAATGCTGTCTACTTTGCACCAATGTTTGCTTCTAATATACCGATGCTTCTATTTTTTAGTGTAGTAGAAATTATGCTGGACTTCTGTCAAGGGTAGTGGAATGATCATCATCATCATCATCATACGTATCAAGGATTTAGGCCTAGTATGGCCTGTTCCGGCCTTAGAAGTCATCGTTGAATCGTTTAAGAGGACGTCCTGGTTTTCTTTTTCCTAATGGCTTGTACTTTAAGGCTTGTTTTGGTAATCTTTCTGTTTTCATTCTTTGAATGTGTTCCATCCATCTATGTTTATATTTTTTAATTTTTTCAATTACTGGTTCTTGGTTTAATTCTTTCATAATATCTTCGTTTCTTTTGTGATCAAATAGGGTATACTTTGCAGTTTTTCTCATAAACTTCATTTCTGCTGTTGTTAATCTTTGTTTGTCTTTTTGTTTTATTGTCCAGATTTCGCTTCCATACATTAAGACCGGTAGGGCTAATGTATTGTATACTTTGTAGTGGAATGATCTGCCGTGAAAATATTGACCAGTATGAGTAAGCTTCTATACACATCAAGCAATATACCACTTCTTTGATGATTAACCTGTCCAGAAAACTTTGGGAGTTTTCTCTTGATTTTAATGGTGAATTTTGTTTTTGACGGTGACTGTTTAAAAAATTTATGAAGTAGTTCAAGATCATTCAGGCTACATTTCCAAACAGTATCATCTATATGATATCACCATGTAGCCTGTTTTTAAAGAGCTTGCAATCAGGTGACCCATTCAGATTTTCCTGTATGTTTGCAGTCAGTGGTAACAAGAAAACCCATAGTTAAACCATATTGCCTCTTACCTTAAATAGTTCATAGTATTATTGTTTGCAAGCACAGATTGAATGATCGGAATGACTTTCTGGAGATTTCTAATTGCTCTCCATCAAAACATAAAATTCATTTTTGAAATAGAGAGAAAGAGTAAACTCCCCTTTTGAAGTTTATGGAAACAGATGAGTCTGTTTGTCCAAAGTAGAATGACTTGCTGCATTGGACTGAATAGACATCTTTTGAAGATGGTATCAATGAGATAATTGAATTGATAGGCTTAAAAGTTGCAGAAATATTAAATTTCTTTCAGGTGCGAGAAAAGTATTCTGAAATGCCTTTAATGTACAGGATGGCAATTCTGTATGAGTCTTCTCTTCTAATAGAGGTTGGAGAAAAATGGTTCAAAATCTCTATTGTTTTTGGGGTTGTAACCATTGAGAATAGCAGTTTCTTTAATTGTAGAAATTTCTTTCTGAAGCAGATTAGATGGAGAGATAATACAAGCTCTGAAAAGAAGTCATTTAATAATGAACATATTTTTGTGAGAGACAGAGAGCTGAAGTCTCATGTATATATTGACCCTAAAAGGGAGATTTGCAAAAAAATGATGTGAATAAGGAACAATCCAATTCTCTTTTTATATAAACACTAAGGAAAGATATGGTTCCATTTAATTCAAGTTCTGTGATGAAATTGATTGTAATCATTTGAAATTCAATCTTCTGACCAGGCCCTCTGAATTATGCAATGCAGCTACTGCAAAACTGCTATATACCTCCATATTTGAGCATTTTTGGCTGAATATCATCTACTCCAGCTCCACATTTCAAGTTTTTGACAACTTTTTGATCTCAGGTATCGATATTATTATTATGTAACACCTCCAGGGAGTCCAAAGACTCATCAAGGGAGGGCACCTACTCTACAACTCTCTCTCTCCACCAACTACAATGAACCTCAACTACCCTCATCATCTACACCAACGCCATCTACTGCCCATCATCACCACTACTATTTTTGCAGACAATCAAAAACATCCATGCCCACGGTGAGATTGGAACCCACAGCATTTTGGCTGGAGAGCAGATACGCTGATCACTCGGCCAACCAGGCCAGCTATGTACTCCTGTATGTGTACTCTTTTATTTGCATTTCTCTTGAAAATTTTCTACAACGATTCTGTCACTGCTTGTTTCGTTTCATAGTCTTTCAAAGTAATTGCTCCAAACATCTAGGATATCCTTATCTTCTGTTTTCATAGCACCTATATCATTTTTCATTTCTTTTACAGTACTCTTTCTGCCATTTCTAAACCTCTTCAATTGCCTCCAGAGCATTTTTCCACCTTCTTGATTACCTTCAATTTGCTTACCAAAGTCTTCCAATGACTTTTGTTTAGCCACTTTCGCACACAACTTACCTTTTACATTTTTCTCTGTATTCTTTTAGGGCATCTGCTGACTTATTTGCAAGAATTTTTGCATGCTTTATTCTTTTCCAGAACTGCTTCTTTAACATTGTGTCCACCGTGGTGTTCTTATTTTTCTTTCCTTGCAGACAATTTCACTACATGCTGAATCAACCCCTAAGCTGAATCAACTTTAATTATTTTTAAAACTTTTTTACATACTGTTCTTTTGAATGTGTTATTCAGTTTTGTTGTTACTTAAAACTAAGTGATGGTCACTTCCAGTTTCAAATCCTCTCTACACTCCTATATCCAGAACCAGCATAAAGATATCACTATCAACAGTAACATAGTTCATAAAACTTTTCTTATTTCTTGCGTCTTTTCCCACACATGAACTTGTGCACATCTTTGCTTTGGAACAGGGTTAGTAATGACTAGTCCATACTGTGACAGAAATCCAGCAGATACTTACCATTATTATTAGCCTTGTTTTTTTCCCAAAACGTCTGTATGTCTGTTGAGATTCACTTCCTACTCTGCTGTTTAGATCACCAACAAGTACCACTTTTTTCATTGTCTTTAGGTTAGTTGCCTGCTCTAATGATTGAAAAATTCCTCCACTTCTTGCTTAGGAGAACCTTCCATGGGGCTATAGGCACAAATAAGTCGTTGCCTATTTTCCCATTTTGAAGTTTGCCTACATAACTCCTCTTGAAACTGCCTTCCAATCAAGAAGTTGATCTTCATGTTTGGTGTTGAATACTATCACTACTCCTTTTCCTTGATCATTATTTCTTGATACATTTTCTTTATCGTGATCATATATGGTTTAAATGTGGTGTAAGGCTAATAAAAAAAAAAAAAAAGTCAGCATGACCCACCAACATATGAACCTTTCTACTCAGCCATACAAACTGTCTGCTATTTCAAACTATTCACATGCTCCTCTTCTTTGCTGCAGTGAAATGGACTCTTCTAGTTTTCATATTCAGTTTGTCATCTCTGCTAATATTTGCCTAAATAGCTAAAATCCATTCACTTTGAGAAAATACACATTTGTTTTCTTGTCCATTTTTATCATTTTATTTAAATTTTGTATTGCTGATTTTCATACTAAATTTGTCACAGCAATTCTTTAATTTAGTGAAAAACTTGAATACACAGAACAGGTATATTTAATTGATAATAACCAGGTTTTTAACTCATATACAATTGTTTGTTTATACTAATATGTAATTCCTCTACATGTTTCACTGTCTATACTACTAACATCAAGGTTACATAACATAAATCAAAAATGGCAAAAAATTAACTGCCGTTAACTAGTTATAGATATTAACTGCTGTTTTCCAACAGCAGTTGATATCTATAGTTGAAAAGACTAGAAGACTCTAATCATGAGTATCATTAGGCATGTTACATGCAGTCTCTCCATTGTTGCATAAAATCTGTATGTGATAACATGTTAATTAACACATTAATTAATGTGTGAAATTAAAAACTGTCCTATGCCAGCAGTCACATACAGATTTTGCACAACAATTAAGCATGTTATGTGCAGAGACTGCACATAACATGCTTAATAATATTAATGATTAGCCTATCATTCTAGTCTAATTCCATTCAGATTTTCACCAAAATGGAACCTTTCAGAATCCTAATAAATTTGTATTAAATTTTTTAGAGGCATTATCCACAAGATTAGTTAGCACTTCAGTTTTATTAAACAGTTGCATGTCAAAAAATAATTTCACAGCTTTAGAAAAAGAAGTTCTGAGAAGTTTATGGAACAGTAATGAAATCATTATACTAAAGGCAGATAAAGGGAATTCCACAGTCATTATAAATAGTGAATACTATAACATCAAGATCACAACCACCATGTTATCAGACTCTTCCACATATTTGGAATCTACAAAATGCTTTGAATGGATGCAAGCCTCATATAGGACATACAGACTTGCATCCATTCAAAGCATTTTGTAGATAAACTTTCAAACATAACATTCAAGTTTCCCCATCAGATATATTAGCCAGTTTTGATACTGCCACCACCACTGTGAATTGACCCTTGCTTAGTAGAAGCCCTAGGGTTAAATGTAAGCAAAATAAGCTAAGAATCACTTAGAAGCACCTTCAGTTACAAATGTAAATAATTGAGTATGCATGTGTGCAATCAACACCATCTATGGTTGTCCAATGAACTAGTCAGGCATAGATGGTATTACTTGGTGGTCACAGGAATTTCAAATGTGTTCTTGTAAGTTTGTCTGGATTAAAGGAGGTGTTGGACCATCTGTTGCCTGAAAATTGGTAATGTACTTGTATTTTACAAATTCATATTAAATCAGATATTATTATTATTATTATTTTATGGCATCTCCATGGGGTCCAGAGACTTGTCATGACCCAAATTAACCATTATACACTCAAATCCTATCATACCTTTCCTTGAATCCATTTACCATCAGGGAACCCACAACCTTTTCTGGCAATTCATTCCACTTGCTCACCACTCTCCATACAAAAAATCTGGTACATACACACCACACTCTTATACAACTTCTCCGGATGTCCCCTAGTTCTCTGACTATTTGTCATATATCGAAAAATTTCATTTACATCAATTTTATAAAACCCCTAAAAGTTTCTATCATGTCCCCTCTTTTCTGCCTATCAGCTAAACTTTGTAATCCACAAACCTTCAATCTATCCTCACAGGGAGTATTTTACAGACCTGTCACCATCTTGGTCACTAGGCTCTGAATCCTCTCTACCACCTCCTGGTCCCCAAGAAATTGGATTTTTTGATTGCATAGTAGTCAAGATGTGGCTGAATCATAGCCTTATGAAGAGGGATAATAACTTCCCTACCTTTACTTGTTAGCATGTTTTTCAACATTCAAGTAATCCTTTGCATAGCCTCATGAAGAGGGATAATAACTTCCCTACCTTTACTTGTTAGCATGTTTTTCAACATTCAAGTAATCCTTTGATCTATTTTACAAACTTTTGCAATATGCTCTCTGAACTTCAACTCTTTGTCCACCATTATCCCGAAGTTCCTGGCCTCTTTGATTTCCTGCAATCCAATACCATCAATATGATACACCATATGCAACCTTTTCAACCCAAAGGCATAATCTTACATTTTGCAACATTAAATTGACAATCATTGCCATCAATATCATTGTCAAGATATTAGCCTTAGTACTGAACTCTGAGGCACTCCACTAGTCATTATCATTCTCCTAGATTCACTCCACCATATTGGCAGAGTGGAATCTAAGGATGGGGGTGTTTGTCAGTCAGCCCCCCCCCCATCCATGTTACTCTAGCCTCATATCCATTCCCATTTGTTCCAGCTTTTCTAATAGTTTTCCATGTAGTATCATGGTATAGCCATTATCTTTATCCAGTTCTTTGTCACTGTATTATAAAATGTGAATAAGTTACTAAGACAGGACCTACTCTTTTCAAAGCCATGCTGCCCATTATAGAGTATTGCATCCCTATCCACCCATTGTTGAATTTTACCTTTCACCAACTTTTCCAATACTTTAACAACCACTCGTGGTATATTAATTGGTTTGTAGTTTGGGCTACAGACTAATTGCATTAAGGTGGCTCCAAGTTTTGGAGCCACCTTTATGCATTGGTACTATCTTATCCTCTTTTTACTCCCTTGGAACCCTGCCAGAGCTGAGACTTAGATTGAACAACTTCATCAGAGGCAATGTCAGTTCTTTTGCACATTCACATAGTACATGGACTGATATGCCATCCAGTCCCACTGCTGTGTTCACATTCATATTTTTTTAATATATTGAACACCTGTTCATCTACCTCAATGTTGATATGTGTCTCTCTAAAATCTCCACCTGGATGCACCTTTGCAAAATGATCACTCAGCAACTCAGCTATTTCTTTTGGTTCAGTGACCTTCCTACCATGAGCATTGTTTACATTGGCCTGTTTGGCTAATTCTCTCTCATAATCTGATTTGGCCTTTTCTTACCCCTCTCTCACCCTTTTTGTTTGCACTTTGTGCTGCTGATGAGTAAGCTGATCACTTTCTTTTTTTTTTTTTTATTTCCAGTTTTTTTTTTTTTTCCAGGTCTTGCTTTATATCCCCATTCATGCACTTAATTCCAGTTTGGTTTATCCTCCTGACCTTGGGTTTACTGCTACTCTGAAGCCATCTCTGACTACTTGCTATGCACTACTGACATTCTTTCCTTGTAGCTTCTCAAGCCATGGCACTGTTCCAAGATGACTCTGAGTCTCTCATAATCGCCAGCCTTATAGTTGAACATAAATCCCTTCTTGACAGAGAATTCCACATGTTTGATATCTTCCCAGAACAAGACCACATGGTCATTCTCCAATGGGAGGCAAAGTATCTACTTTGGTTATGGATACATCTTCTGATGCTATTATCACATCCAACACTCTCAAATACCTTGTCCCCTCTATTACATGTTGTTTCATGTAATTATCTCTTACCTTTAGGTAAGGGATAATTACATGAAATTACCATAATAATTACCATGCTCCCCTTTCCTCTCTCCAATCAATATCCACATATAAAGCAAGAATATGCTATCTCTGTTTTTCTGTCATGTATATCATTCACACTGATGGAAGCAATACTAAACCAGAAGTTTGCTTTATTTAGTAGCAGAACCATGCTAAAGAAATGTTATTAAAAAGGAACTTAACATTTTAAATGTTCAAGAAGAGTTTTGATAGTGATAACACTAACCAAGTGGATTGTCTCTGTTCCACACTACAGGCATTAGGTTTGAATCCAAATAGCATGGATGTTTGTGAATATCTTTAGATGATTTTCATCACCTAGTACGAGGACACCAGTTATTAGAAAGTATGGTGTTGTTTTTACTTCCAGCTACAGTAGTTTTACACATTTTCAGGGTGGGATTGTCATAAAAATGAAAGACTCATCTAACTGAATAAGAATGACTATGTCCTAAGTAATCTCGTTAAACATTCTACATTGTTTTGTACACATTATTTATATGTATAATATAATTGCGCTTACTTTTATTGGATTTTTATGGTTAGTTCTGACTGAGCATGGAAAATTTAAAAGTTATATCAACATCGTCAAATTCCTATTATGCACCTGCAAGGGGCATACAAGATACTGTGATGGTACTACACTGAAAGTTTACATGATTAATAACTTCATATCGATAGTTTTCCTCCAAATCAGTCACTGTATGCCAGGACTTGAGTATTGTTGGATCATATATTTTGGTCTTCAGTGGGCACTTCTAATTGCCTCTGTCTGCCTATATCTTGATCTTTCTCTGGATCTTTTTTCCTGTCATTTTGCTAATCTTTCTTCTCCCATTATGTTTAAGTGGCCATACCACCTGAGATTAGCTGTGCTCATACATTCGTGAATGCTAACATTGTCACGTTCTTTCCTGATATCTTCATTTTTAATATGATTCTGCCATTGCCACCCTCCTTCCAATTTTTTCTCAGAACTCTCATATCTCTAGTTTACAGTCTTTGATTAACTGTTTTACTTCTAACCTTGTTCTCAGATCCATAAATTGAAAACTGTCATGAACACTGCTAATTTCATATTCTGATTAATTTTTTTCTTAATCTATATAAATTTACTAAGTTGAGTCTTCATCGTACCAGCTTGACTTATTCTGTTGTCTGCTTCCATATTTAATTTATCATCTTCACTAAAAATTGTGCCTCAATGGTTTAAATAATTTCTTTTTCTTCTGTAGGTTCTCCATTCAGAATGTAGTTTAACTTTTTTGTTCTTCCCTATTTTCATATTTCTATCTTTTTATTGATAATTTATGCCATAATGTCAGTCATTCAGTTTAGTTAACGAATCCTGCAGGCTTATACTGGATTTATTTAAGAGTATAACATCATCTGCATAAAGTAAAGAGTTGAGATAACATCTCTATTTTGATATCAGCTTTAATGCCACTTTCCTTCATAATGTGATTCATATAGATAATGAATTGGAGATTATGTGCATTCTCTTAATATACCTGATTTTATATCAAATCATCCTCCTATACTTTCTTTAATTCTGACTGTTGACTTATAACTTAAATATAGAGAGTGTATATCTCAGTACATTGTTCCATTTGCACTATATCACAGTTGAATGAATTGTAGTGTTTTGAACAGTATTTCTGTGAAACCTTGTCATATACCTTTTCCCAAATCTGTAAAATTTAAATATAGATATTTTTATATTCCCATGATTTTTCAGCTATCAGTTTTAAAGTAAACAGCTGATTCTAATATCCGCTGTTTCTTGAACTCAACTATTCTTCAGGTTTCTCTTGTAGAAACCTGAAGAATTTTTCTTAGCCTCTTCACAGACATGCTTGCATAGATCTTACCTACAACACTCAGAATGAAAATTCTTCTGTAATTCACACATTACGTTTTATTTCCTCTTTTATAAATCGGTGTAAAGAGAGCACTCCTCCAGTTATGTGGAAACCTCCTGATCATGCCTTCTGAATTATACAGTGCAGCCAATGTTAGCCTTTTATACCTGCATACTTGAGCATTTTTGGTTGAATATCCATTTACTCCTGCCCATCCTACATTTCAGATTTTTTGATGGCTTTTTGTACTCAAATATCAATATGTGCTTTTCTGTTGCATTCCTCTTGAATATTTTCTACCATTGTTATGTCATTTCTTGATTCATTCATAGTAATTGTTCCAAACACTAGAATATTTTTATCTTCTGTTTTCATGTTTCCTTTATCATCTCTGCTTATATTTTGCAGAACTCTTTCCTCCGGTTCTGTGTTTTTTCAGTCTCCAGAACATTTTGCTGCCTTCTTGATATTTATCTTCTGTATTCTTACCAAACTTTTTCCAAGTCTTTTGTTTAGCTACTTTATTAAGTTACATTGTTTGCACTTTCATTGTTGCTCTTCTTCTTGGAATTAAAAGCAACATACATGAATGAATGCTACAGTGTATTAGTGGACAGAAATGCATGAACTGATGATACTGGACACCTCATAAATAACAAACCAATTTAGAATTGTTGACAAGGAAATTAATAATGAACCTAGTAGATTCTACTGTCATGATATATCCTGGGCCACCCCCCCCCCCTTTTTTTTTTTTTTCTGGTACATAATTAGATGTGATGATGCTAAATTTGTCTTTTTTTTTTTTTCAAAATTTTTAATTAATATAATTGTTTTTTTTAGACTGAACAGTTTAACTTCAAAGTGAAAACAATATATATGGCCTTGATGATTAGACGAATGATAGAAGCAACAACAAATTCAAAATTAATTGATGACAAAGATTATTATGGCAACAAACGAGTTGAATTAGCAGGTTCTCTTTTGGCTTTACTGTTTGAAGATCTTTTCAAGCGGTACAATTCTGAGGTATGTTATTATTGTAGATACTTTTCTTAAAAAAACAACAAAAAAAATGTAGGTTATAAATTTTTTTTTAGTGTTGTTTATTTATTGAATTCATATGAAATCTCTGATTTTATCTACTCTTCCTGCAAGTTTACAACTGTGAACCCATTTCTGATTTTATCACCTGACTTGGAAGTTCCCACTCCACCTGCTTGAAATTTTCAGTGCCTCTTTTCTAGAAAACCCAAATTTCATTCAGATTTATAAGGATCTTGTCACATTTATCCATTCATAGCTTGCCATAATTCCGCCTGTCTCTAGGGGATATGGATATTGTGTTATGTCGTGACATTTCTTTAATTTATGTTTTATTGTGTTCTCCTACTTATATCATTTATCTTAGATCGTCACTGTGTAGTGTTATTTCTTTAACTATATATTTCTATAGTCTATGCACACGAGACTATCAGAATTCTATTCTCTTATCTACAGTTAAATCTGTCCACACAATTGGCCGATTCTTAGAAAAATTAAGTATATTAAATAAATTAACAAAGGGTAGACTTCTGAATAGAGTCCGATCCTCAGCAATAATGGTCTGGAGTTACCTCCTAATCAGGTTCTGGCAATATTTATTTGATCAAGCTGCGCCAGCCAGATCTCTAGGTTAGAAACTCCTCTTAACCAAGGAGTAACCCTCAGAAAATATACTAAGTAAATCAATCTATTAATTATTCTTTATCTCAATTTTATATATCTCTCTTAAAATACCTTAGTTTGCAGTTGTGGTCTCTGTCATGTAATTCTTTCCTGCTCAGATTCAAATGTTTGCAAGTGGTACATTGGATTCAAATCAAGGCACAAAACAGGTTAAGATAATCAAAATGCATTTATTAGATTTCTAAGATTACACATTTACAAAAAAAAACACTCAATAGGAAGAGTTATCCCAAGTTATAAGGTTAGACATAGCAACCGTAATTCACACATCATATCCAGGCATAGGCTAATTTCACTACACAAAATTCTTGCTAGCTTCTTTTAAATATCCTTACCAACTTACACATATTCTTAAAACATTCACATCGATAACTCTATAGATCATTGCTTATAGCAAATTAACTACTACTCATTCACATAAATACTAAGGAAACATCCTTTAGATTCTAGACACTGCTATCTAAATCTCACTATAGTCCTTCTTCCTACAAGTTTAGAGTTTTATAACATAACATCTTGTTTCTTCCATAACACAATATTCCATTCTTTCTTAACAAAAGAATTATAAAAGGGTTTTACATTACCACATTCCTGGAACTCATTCAGTCTGTCATTTTTATATAATTTCCCTCCGAAATGTTCGATCTCGTCCTTGGTGATTGACTCATGGGCTAGATTTGGCCTTCATTGTTCTGTCCTTCCATCGCATTCTTGACTGGAAACAGAATGGCTTGGATCAATCCACATGGACGTATGTGGCAGCCAGTTTCTTCAAGCTTCGTCTGTTCTTTCCACACGACATCGCGAACTGACAGCAGAGAATAGCTGCCCACCATCAATTAAATCCCGAACTCGAACTCTTCCCGACTCCACAAGAAATTCTCCAGCAACTTTAGATGAAAAAACCTAAAAAGCCCTGAAATGGGGGTCAAACTCATTTTATACCTCATATCTCTAGCGCCTCCTTCACTACCAAACATTTCTGCCTGACTCTTTCCTTTTGCGCCTGGCTCCTATTTTCATTTCTATCTTCCTGGAATACTTCGTACGCGTGCCACATCTTCCCGGAAAACACCATTCATATGTAAACAATTTGCCGTCGGCTACACAATTTATCCGAAGTTGCTGTTAATGGACTTTGAACCTTCGTTACTATGCTCTAACATATATCTTATAGAGAAACTTCTTACATTATAATCTTTTACAAATAAATGACATCTTTCACCTTTAATTAATATTTCAAAATTTATATTAGTATAATTCTTTAAACAAATTAATATCTTTACTTGGTCTTACAATTCTACTAAAAGGAGGTAATTCTATTTCTATTTACAGTTAGTACTTTATTTCTTCTGCTCGAGTACAAGTTTTTCTCTCAGCTGATTTTTCTGACTTGTTAAATCCTGAATGAACTGTTTCCTTTTAAAGGTTCTTCATTCAGGATGTAACAAAGGTCCCCCCTTTCTAGAAAAAAAATTTTTACAAGATAAATTTTTTTCCTTAAGCATCCCTCAATTCTCTGGGAAGAACCTTTCCATTTCGCCTGGGTCTTAATTCGTATCTTGATTGAGCAAAATCCTCATTTAGCTCATCGATCAATTTCTCATCTCCTCTCTGACTGCCCTGTGTATGCTTAATTCCCTGGTTCACATCGGAGTATCTCTTATGTTTGTTGTAGTTGGGAAAAAGGTCATTCAAGGGGGGGGGGGGGATGTTCTTCCTCCTCTTTTGCACTCCCTCTTCCCCGTCGGCTTACCGTGGATTCCATCTCGTTGTTATCTCTACAAAAGCTGACCTGATGATGATAACAGCTAAATTGATATCTGCCAAAATGTGCCTGTTCTATAAGTATCAAACCATGATGATGTGGTTAATTCTACTGAAAATAAGCTTTTCTATGAATTTATATGGGCAGGTCTGTAGCTCTGGATTGACCCTTTGGTCTACCAGCTCTTAGTAAAACAATGATTTTTGTCTTCTTAAACTGTTTCAGTAGGATTCCACTTTTCAGAATATCAGAAAAGAATTGTGCAGTCCACTTTTTGGCCATTGTTCCCATAGTCAGATAAATTCTGTATGGATGCCATCAAAACCTGGAGTCTTCTCAGCTTTTATGCTATATCAATCTTATATCAATGTCCTCAATAGAAAAGATCTTGAAAATTCTGATTCTAATGAGCAAGTTGATTTAAGTTGTTGTTGATGTTAACTTCATTTAAGTTCTCTTTTAACAAGTTTTGTATGCATGTTATCATTTGTAGATCTTAAAATATGATATGCTTGATAATCGCATCTTTAATTTCTTTCTTGAATCCACCCGTGGTATTACTCAATATAAAATGCTCCATAATTTTCTACTCAAGTGTTTGAAATCAAGGTTTTCGAGGTTTGTAAGAAAGACCCTAAGTATGCTGTAAGAAAAAAGATATGATGAAAAGATGAGATGTATGAACAAAACAGATAACTGTCTTCCAAATATCATGCAGAATGAGACCCTGGTTCCTGTTCAAATTGCATGCACGCACACACCCCTCTCTGAATGCCTTGCAAAGATAAGATGTTATTTTCAGGTGGGCATGGAATGACAATGATGCTTTAGCTTTGCTGCCATTCCATTTTATGGTGATCTGCAAAGATACTAGTAGTGAGACTTGACTTATCCATTTGTTGGTGATGTCACTGATATTCCTAATGTAATCTCCCTGAGTTTCATTACACAGATCAGACTTCCCCTGACTGTGTGAGTCAGAGGAAGTCTGATCTGTGTAAGTCTTGCTGCAGAAACAGTAGATTTTATATACCTAGAGATATTTATGGAAATGAATGCTGTCTTTTGGAATTTGTAAAAAGCTTTGAAGTGCCTGAACTGGTTTAAAGGAGACTGATGCTTATACTACAACGAATAGAAGCTGTGCATCAAGAAGTCATGTTGTAGTATGATAATAAATAAACAAGTCCTTATATCTGAAATCTGTGATGACATGAGGGATTCTCTCTATTCAACAGTTATAAACAACTCTTTTGGGATTATCATTAAGAATGCTGTCTACTTTGCACCAATGTTTGCTTCTAATATACCGATGCTTCTATTTTTTAGTGTAGTAGAAATTATGCTGGACTTCTGTCAAGGGTAGTGGAATGATCATCATCATCATCATACGTATCAAGGATTTAGGCCTAGTATGGCCTGTTCTGGCCTTAGAAGTCATTGTTGAATTGTTTAAGAGGACGTTCTGGTTTTCTTTTTCCTAATGGCTTGTACTTTAAGGCTTGTTTTGGTAATCTTTCTGTTTTCATTCTTTGAATGTGTTCCATCCATCTATGTTTATATTTTTTAATTTTTTCAATTACTGGTTCTTGGTTTAATTCTTTCATAATATCTTCGTTTCTTTTGTGATCAAATAGGGTATACTTTGCAGTTTTTCTCATAAACTTCATTTCTGCTGTTGTTAATCTTTGTTTGTCTTTTTGTTTTATTGTCCAGATTTCGCTTCCATACATTAAGACCGGTAGGGCTAATGTATTGTATACTTTGTAGTGGAATGATCTGCCGTGAAAATATTGACCAGTATGAGTAAGCTTCTATACACATCAAGCAATATACCACTTCTTTGATGATTAACCTGTCCAGAAAACTTTGGGAGTTTTCTCTTGATTTTAATGGTGAATTTTGTTTTTGACGGTGACTGTTTAAAAAATTTATTAAGTAGTTCAAGATCTACTATGGTAGTTGCCCACTACTTGAGGTTTTCCCCTTTTCCCCCACATACTCTCAAGTGAATCTCCCAAGCATACCAACCTGTCAGATCTACATTTGTAAAGTTTCAGTCGGTTTGAGTGCACAACCATGGTCTTTCCCGGGCGTGCACTTTCTCTTATCCTGAATGTCACTGGAGATAACTTTTCTAGGATCTCAAATGGTCCCTCAGCACTTTTCCCAAAATTTCCCCCTTTCTTATTACTGGAAACTTTTTCTAGTAGGACCAGATTCCCAGGATTCAGATCTTTATACCTTCTTAGTCTGTTTACATATGACCTTGCCCGTTGTGAACATATGTTGCTGGACTCAGCTACCATTTCATAAGCCATTCTGTTCTCCCTGATAAGATTATTCAAATAGTCATCTATATCAGGGAAATCTGTATTGACATGGGAACTTCTGAAGTCGTTTGGGAATAAAGGCTCGAACCCATAGAGTAAGACAGCAGGAGCTTCTCTGGTAGCAGCATGGAGAGCTGTCCTACATGCAAACAGAGTGTGTGTGCTAGATGGGTGTCCCAGTCTGATACTCTATGTGCTAGCTTGGAAAGAGTGTGCTTAAGAGTTCTATTCATCCTCTTGCACATTCCATTTCCTTGAGGATGATAAGGAGTAGTGAATAGTTTCTTAATCCCTAATAGTCCACACAGCTGCAACATAACTTCTGCTGTGAAATTAGACCCTTGGTCTGACAGGAGGGTTTGAGGTGTTCCATACCTGGAAAAGATTAGTTTGAATAACTTATTAGCCACAGTGCTTAGCTGTTTGGTCCTTCATGGCTGTGGCTTCAGGAAACCTCAAGAACATATCAATTATTACAAGAATATACTTGTTGCCCTTTGAGGTGGTGGGAAGTGGGCCGACAATGTCCATGACCACAGCCTGAAAAGGACGCGAGGGGATTGGGAAAGGTTGGAGAGGAGCTTTTCCTGTGATACTCGACTTCTGCTGATATAAGTGGCATGAAGACACATATGCGTCGACGTCATCTCTCATTCCTCTCCACAAATATCTATCCTTTACCCTATTCCATGTCCTATGAATACCTTGGTGTCCTGCTAGGTCTGAGTTATGAAACGTGAAAAGCACCCAAGGAATCATGACCTTCGGAACTATGATTTTTTCTTTCCATCTTCCAGAAACATTGTTTCGACAACAAAAGACCATTCTTGTCTATATGCAAGGTATCATGTAACAATTTCCCATCAGAGATCCTTTCACCATTTAATAGCCTTTTGTATATGCCCCCCCCCCACACACACATTGGGTCCCATTTCTGAGCCTCAGTTATGTTGGTCTTTTCCCAAACTTGAAACTGAGATTTTGTAGGTTCCATCTTCTTCCTCTCATCTACCACAAGTACAGGACTGACAATCTCCTCATCTGGGCAGGGTTTCTCCACAGGATCTGAATCCAAAGACCTCGACAGGTAGTGTTTGGGCTAATGAAGGCAATAGTCCTGAAGTCCTCTCCCTCCCTTTGCTCTACTACTGAGGCAATTGGAGGCATCAGCAGCCAGAAAAAAGGTTTGCCCAAGCTTGGGATAGTTGAGAACAGGTGACTTGGTCAATGCTAGATTTAGAGCTTGATGGGCCCGTTGTTGCTCTTCCCCCTATGTGAATTTCTTTCCTTTCTTAGTTAGTCGTACTATGGGCTCCATCAGCCTAGAACATTCTGGGATGAATTTGCAATAAAAGTTAACCATGCCCAGGTATCTTCGAACCTGTTTCACTGTGGTGGGAATCTTAGCCTTTAAGATGGCTGTCACGTTACTTTTGGTGGGAATTATCCCTGTCTCATTCACCATATGTATTCCACTTCTCTCAGGAAAAATTTACACTTTGAACTTTTCAATGATAGATGGGCTTCGCTCAGTCTGTCAAGGACCCCCATCAAGGTTTTCTGGTGTTCCCTTATGTTAGAAGAGTAAACTAGCAGATCATCATGGAAGCATATGACTCCCTTCCCCAACATATCGCTCAGTACAGAGTTCATCAGACACTGGAAACTCATCTGGCTCTCTGCGGAAGTCGGCAGAGTTGGTATTTTTGCCATCTGGTAGTGAAAGCAAAATACTTTGTCTTCCTTCCTGAGGGGAATTTGAAAATAGCAAGAGTTCAGGTCCAGTTTGGAGAAGTATCTCGCTCCCTCCAGGCCAATCAGCAAGTCCTCAATCCTACATACAGGGAAATCTATGGGTGACCTTATTAATCTCCCTTAAATCTAGCACAAACCTCAAGTCACCGTTCAAATTTTCCACGAGGATGAATGGACTGTTCCACCGGGAATTAGACTTTTCGATGATTCCTGCTCTTTCATATTCTTGCAACAGTCTTTCTAGTTTGCCCAGATGCTTGAGGGGTGGGGGGTCTGGTACTGCTTAACATATATGGGGGATTCGGATGTGATCTGTATGGCATGTTCAATCTTGTTTGTGCACGACAGGGAGCTAATATCCTCAGAAAATACGTTTGGATATTGTTGATACACAGACTGGAAGAATTTCTTGATCTCCGCCTTCTCATCGTCTGTATTAGACAAACCCATGGCATCATGCATTAGTTTTTCCTTCCACTCAATTGGGTCTCCTAAATTATTTAAATCAACACACATGGTCTCCTGTGTTTCCCGTTCATTACTTGTCTCAAATCTTGGTTGGAATGTTTTTCCACAGAGAGAGACTGATTGGTGCTTAAAATCACACATGAAGTGATGCTTTTCCAAAAAGTCAAGCCCTAATATGACCTGATTGCTTGTGTCAGCTAGTTTAGGGAGGATTAGTATTTCATGTGTGAGACTCACGGGGAAACATGGAAAGGAAAGTTTTACACTAGCTTTGGTTGTTGAGTGTAGTCCAATCTTGGCAATGCCCATGATTTTAATTGGTTTCTGTAACTCAACCAGACTATCAGGAGACAGAGTAATGAGCTTCCTGAACAACGACATGGGAATTACTGAAACGTGGGCTCCCGTGTCGAACAGGATACTGCAAGGGACCTTTTCAACAAAACCATCCACTAGGGACAGTGGTATCCTTCCTTGCTCTTCTGCCATGGCTACACTCTGCATTTTACAAGTGCTGATTTTTCTCAATTCATTCTTGCTTACCCATTCACTTGGTTGTGCAAAATAACTCCCTCTTTGCCCTTCTAGGTCTTGTTTCCCAGCCCTTTCTTCACTCCAGTGTTCTGGGGATATCACATGGCCTGCACTCTTATTTAACTCAGTCCAGCCTTCATGCTCCGAGTTGGGAGGGGGGGGGGGGTGTCTGAAAAAGCTCAGATAGCTTCTTATGAAGTGGCTGAATTAATTGCTCTCAAATTAAAATCTCATAATTTGGCTGAAGAAATTATATTACCTGCTTGTTGTAAAATTGTAAAAAGAATGATCGGTGAATCAGCAGAAATTGATGTTTGTAAAATACCACTTTCAAATGACACAATTCATCACAGAATTATAGACTTGTCCCGAAATATTGAAGAAAATACTGCTAAAACTCTTGCAAATTCAAATTTTGCTTTACAAATCGACGAAACAACTGATATTACGGGAAAAGCACACTTAATTGTATTCGTTCGATTCATTCATGAAAATGATATAATTAATCAATTTTTATGTTGTCGTGAATTATCTGATTTCACAACAGGAAAACATATTTTTGATGAAATTAATTCTTATTTACAAGAAATTAAAATTTCGTGGAATTTGTGCATTGGCATTTGTACAGATGGTGCTCCGGCTATGACAGGATCTATAAAAGGATTTGTAGCACATGTAAGAGAACATAATGCAGATATATTAGTTACCCATTGTTTTTTGCATTGGGAAACGCTCATTACAAAACAATTACCATCAGAATTGAAAGTAGTGCTGGAACAATGTGTTAAAATGATTAATTATATAAAATCAAGACAATTAAAAAGTCGCCTGTTTAGTCAATTATGCCAGGCTATGGAGTCTAAATACGAATCATTGTTACTACACACGGAAGTCAGGTGGTTATCCAGAGGGAAAGTTTTGTCTCACGTGCTTGAATTAAAAAACAAGATAAAGATATTTTTTGAACAAGATAATAATGATTTTGTTGGTTTGTTGGATGACAAAATATGGTGTGCTAAGCTGGCTTACTTATCTGATATTTTTGTTATTTTTAATAACATAAATACGAGTTTGCAAAGACCGAAAGAAAATATTTTAAACTCAACCGATAAATTGTTGGGATTTCAAAAAAAAAATTACTTTATGGAAGAATAAAGCACAAGAAGGTAGTTTAGAAAAGTTTGAGTCAGTTTCAAAAGATTGTTATAAAATAATTCATAAAATAGTTATTGATCATTTGACAATACTAGAGCAAAAAATTGTTCATTACTTTCCAAATTTAGAAATAAAAAAAATTCGATTGGATTCGGAATCCATTTGTGATAAACGACACATCGGTGTATGAACTAACTTTGAAAGAAGAAGAAGAAGAACTGATTTCTGTGTGTAATAACCGAGATTTAATTTCAAAACATTCAGAAGAATCAATTAATTCGTTCTGGATTAATCTTAGATATGATTATCCAACAATATCACAAAAAGCTTTAAGTGTGTTATTACAATTTTCCACATCTTATTTGTGCGAATTCGGATTTTCGGCTTTGATCGATATAAAAACGAAAAAAAGATCCAGACTTTTAAATCTGGATCACGAAATGAGAGTAGTATTATCATTTATACGCCCAAATATAAATGAAGTTATCAAAAAAAAACATGCTCAAATTTTGCATTAAATGTAATTTATCATTAAATAAACATTTTGTTTACTTTGTAATGCAATTTCATTTTATATTTTATTGCAAATTATTATTGCATGCTATTTTTACAAAATATATTATAGGTACATGAATTAATTAAGCAAGTAAAATTCTTTTAAATTTATCTTATTGTTAGTGTGTGGCCAAATTTTAAAATTATTAAAAGTGTACCGTGACGAAAAAAAGGTTGAGAATCACTGGGTTAGGCTTTTATCCAGACTCACTCCAAGGTATTTTAGGTGAGGCTTGTGTTCTACCATTTTTCCACAGAAAGAAAGGTTGAGGTGTCGATTTGCCTCTGCATTGTTCAAGTGAAATACTGTGGACACAGTTTTTGTTGGATTTGGCTTCAAGTACCACTGTTGGAAGGGTCTTTCAGGATGTTCAGGTCTATGTTCAAGGTTGATTCCAGGTTGGTAAAGGAGGTAGATTGATGTAGGATCGCTTGAGCTGGTATGTAGTAAGTCGTACATGTAGATGTTAAAGAGTAAAAGGGATAACACAGAGCCCTGTGGGAGACTGTCATGAAGGAATCTGGGCCTGCTCTTTTTTCTGCCACTACGGACCTGGATCTTTCTGTTGGAGAGAATGGATTCAAAAAGCAGGAAAGTTTTTTTGCACTTTATAATATTTCCTAGCTTTAGGAGGAGGCCCCTGATCCAGACTGTGCCATAAGCTGATGTTAGGCCAATGAAAGTAGCTCTGGATTTAAGTTTCTTCTGGAAGCCTGCTTCAATCTGTGTTGTCAGGTCCAGGACCTGGTCACAGCAACTTCTTCCCAGCCTGAAGCCAGCTTGTTCAATTGGGAGTGCTCTTTCAATGAGTGGTGAAATTCTTTTAAGGAGAATTCTTTCAAAGATCTTAAAGGGGGGATTGAGACAGTCTTCCCATGTTCCTTTCCTCCCTGCCAGTAGTGTTTCCTTGTGGTACATTGCTGGTGCTTCAGACAAAAGAAGCCCCAGAGATGAAGCACAGGAACTTGGTACCTTGATCCAAAGGTACCAAGCCTCCTGGACCACTTACAGCAACTATGATGAATAAACTTAAAAAAAAAGCTCCAGAGCTTTGATAAAATTACATGATCACCCGAATTCCAAGGAGTTGGGATAGAAAGTTAGAAAGATCCAGCTTTGGACAATAAGAGTAATGTCTGGCCTGTGGAGAGGGAATATAGGCTTTGAGTTTGAGGAATAGACAGAGGATGGGAGAGGGACTCCCATCCTCTGTCTATTCCTCATAGTAGTATGAGTGGATATTACAGTATTGACACAAGTGAGATTTGGAGCTCATGGCCGATGGATTTAGAACTTCATGTGGAGTCATCTTTGGAAGCTTGCTAAGAGTGTAATTAGGAAGCCTTTGAATTTTAAATTCTTCTGATGTGATGTGGTGAGTGTGTAGAGTTAGCTTCTGATAGATGTTGAGAGTACATTTTCAGTGAATGTATTCAAGGACAGATATGATAGGTATACCGAGTTTGAGTGACTAAATAGACTTCCTGGATCAGCTTGCTTAATAATAATAATGTTTCATATTTATCAACGCCTTTTGAGTTTAAATTTCTTATTTCATTATTTATACTACTTAATATGGTTTAAAATATACACCAGTAAGGTTATTCTGTGCATGTTTCTATCAAATTAAAACTAATTTCATTGTTTGTTTGTTTATAGCTGAAATCAATTGCTGAAAAAACAATCCCAAAGAGCAAAGCATCACAGTTTGATATTTTTATATATATGAAGAAAGATCTCATTACTAATGGACTTGTCACTTCGATTTCAACAGTATGTAATTTAGATAACTTGCTCTATTAATATATTTTTGCTTTTATGAAGCAAAAATAAGTTTGGGAGTTAAGAATTCCCAAACTTTTTTTCCCACTGACCCCTTCATAAAAGCATTTCTTTCTTACTGACTCCCCCCCCCCCCCATCCTCATCAAATTCAAAAGTATATACATTTTAACTTGAATGATTGTTTATAAAAATTGTTAATATTTATTTATGTATTGAAAATATAAAATATTATTTTATAATACACAAGTAAGCAGCAATCAGTTTGTAATAACAATACTTTGTCTTAATAATAAATTATGATTTGATTCATTTTAATGGGGAGTTTGTGCCTGATGGTTTGCAATAATATATGCTATATATGGACTAAATTATCCAATTTTATCTTTGATTCCTCACATTCTTATATATTTAGTCCATTTCTTGTTTGCCTCAATAAGTTATTAATGTGACTCAGTCCAGCTTCCACATGATAAGAACTGGGAAAAGTTGTTCAAAGTTGTATTTTTAAATAATATATTTTTTATATTTATTATTATTATAATATAATTTACCCTCTCATGAACCCCTTTATCAAGTCAATCGACAACAAGGGGATTAGCATTAACTCTGTTGGGAAGGAATTCTTGATCTCCTAGTTAATCTGCACCAGTATAGTAATTAAATAGTATTTAAATTAAGTATTTAATTTAATTTAATTTAATTTAAATAAAATGAAGCTTATTAGCTCTTTATATTTAGGTAATTAAATAGATATTTTACATTATATAGATTTTGAAGACTTTATTCTCCTACTACAGTTCTTTCTTATCCACTCACAAATGCACTTCTGTATCTAACATCTACACTTCTCACACAGTGTCTCCATGCATCCTGACCTCACTCCCCTCCCAATTTCCCTTTCTGTTTTGTGTTCCTTCTCTCAGTCCATTCACTCATGCTATTCATCTCCCCATTCAAAAAGCTCTCCTACCCTGCTTTCTTGTTTTTCCACATCACCTCTTATTCCTCAAATATATCCACTCTAGTCATTGGCACTTCCAGTACCAGTCTCTAACTGGCCCATACCAAATACATTTAACTGCAATTTGTCTCTCTTATACAGCTCCATCCATCATATTCATCCCACATATTCACAAAACACACATTTTTCTCCACACACAGCTACACTAGCATACAATTCATAATCTTTACTTGCCATCTTGATTCTCATTGCTATCTCATTATCTCATTACTCCCATGCATGTCAGAAGTGGAAAGATGAAAAAGAAATACAAGAAATTAAAACAGAAATACATGGACAGAACAAAATATATCATATCAGGATGCAAAAAGGAAACTAGCCGCACACTACACCTGTTCGGAGATCCTGTTATCCTGAGAAGGTAGCAGTTAATAAAATGTCAATAGCATCTCAAACACATGTCTATTCCACCATTTGATACTTTCACCATACCTGAATTTTATGATCGCGAGTTCTTCTTTGATGAGCATATCAGTTACATGACCTATGGTCTCACTCTAGAAACAACTCCAAAAATGGTTCCAGATACTTTGGTATCCACTGAAAGTAAATAAGCTTGCCAGCTAAACCTGACACATCAGATGTATTGAATATTTGAATATTTTGCCGAAGGAAGAGGTGGATACTGTCCATACTCCCAAAAACAATTGATAAACATAAACTTGAAAAAGGTGATCCCTTAACCTCTCAGAACAGAACTGGAGTATTCTGCTTATGGAACAGTAGCTATCCTAGTGGGAAGTTATACTTCTTTCCATTGTCTGGCTTAATACTGCTCTGGAAGCAATAGTGATTTGCCTATCTATAGGATTTCTTATTACAGTATGTGCAATTTATTTACCACAGAGTTCTGATAATAAGCTTGAATGATGAATAATGAAAATAAACTTGCCAGCTAAACCTGACACATCGGATGTATTGAATATTTGAATATTTTGCCGAAGGAAGAGATGGATACTGTCCATACTCCCAAAAGCAATTGATAAACATAAACTTGAAAAAGGTGATCCCTTAACCTCTCAGAACAGAACTGGAGTATTCTGCTTATGGAACAGTAGCTATCCTAGTGGGAAGTTATACTTCTTTCCATCATGTCTGACTTAATACTGCTCTGGAAGCCATAGCGATTTGCCTATCGATGGGATTTCTTATTACAGTATGTGCAATTTATTTACCACAGAGTTCTGAGTTTAATGAAATCGATCCTGATAACCTTATTTTGCAACTGCCTGAATAATTATTTCTTATGGATGACTAATGGCCAGAATACTCTGTGAGGTAGTGCCAATATAAATGGATGAGGTCATATTATTGAATAAATCCTTGACAAAAATAACCTCTCCCTTTTGAATAATAGTCTCAATACTTTCTTCTGCATACCTACCCGCTCATATGCTGCAATCAATCTTACAATCTGTTCCTTTTCCATTGCTCATCTGGGATATCAAAGAGAACAAATGAGGGTGGCCTGAAAAGTTCTCAGCCTTGACCATAGGTGGCAACACTATCAAGATTTTTTTTTTCTAAGTTAGTACATCTGTCATAAGCATCCATGTGAAATTGCAAGTCATTCTGTCAAGAAGTTTGTTTTATTCTGCTGTCTGAAGCCAAAGTGTTGTCTATATCCTTTGAAATGGATAAAATTGAGTATTGCATGGTTATAAAATTTTTTGTAAAAGAAGGTTTAATGCCAAAAGAAACTTTTGGCATTAAAAGAAACCATAAACTTTTATGGACTTCATTCGAAGTTCATAAAAGTTTATGGGCACTCTTCTCCTTCGTTTTCAACAATTAAGAAATGGACTGCCGAGTTTAAACATGGCCATACCAGCCTTGAAGATGATCCACATGAAGGACATGCAAAAAGTGTAACAACACCAGAAATCATTGATCAAGTGCACGGTATGGTATTGGATGACTGGTGAGTCAAAGTGCATGAAATTGCTGAGACTAGGCATTTCGAAAGAACGTGTAGGATATATTTTGCATGAAGAATTGCAAATGAAAAAGTTTTGCACATGATAGGTGCAGTGCTTGCTCACAGCAGAACAAAAACGCACTCGCATGAAAATCTCTGAACAGTGTTTGGTGCATTTTAACAAGAATGAAACTGATTTTGCACATTGGATGAGACTTGGATTCACCATTACACACCAAAATCCAAACAGCACTCAAAACAGTGGACAGAAGTGGTTCTTCAGCGCCAAAGAAGACAAAGTCGGTTCCATCAGCAGGAAAGGTCATGGCGTAGGTATCTTAGGATGCTAAAGCATTTGTTTATTAATTATCTTGAAAAGAGTAAAACAATAACCGTGGAATATTATTCTGATCCTTTAACCAGACTAGGCAAAAAAATTCGTGAGGAAAGACCTGGTTTGCCGGAAAAAAAAATCATCTTTCATCAGGACAATGCACCTGCCCACAAAGGGATTTTGCAATGGGAAAATTAAGGGATCTGCACTATGAATTGTTGGAACATCTCCCCTGTTCCCAGATTTGGCTCCCTCTGACTTCTATCTCTTCCCAAAACTAAAACTCTTCCTCTCTGGTCAGCGTTTTTCTTTGAATCAAGAGGTGATTGCAGCTGTAGAGGGGTATCTTGTAGATCTTATTGAGAACCACTACAGGAATGGGATAATGGCACTGGAGCATTGCTGGAATAAATGTATTAGTCTTAAGGGAGATTATGTTGAAAAATAAAAATAATTTTGAAATCATAAATTCGTTTTTTCATTGTTAGGCCGAGAACTTTTCAGACCACCTTCTTATATGGAGCAATAACCTTTTTGTTCTTTGCACAATGTCTTCTCAGGAACTATGTTCTCCTACACAGATGCCCATATGAATAATGGGCCATACTGACTGGAACACTTTTTCCCATCTTGCAAAATTTAATGCTGATGCAGTCAGTCAAACACCTATCAATGAAGCAGTCAAGTATGTAACAGACTGCATTGTCCAGGCAGCAACAGCCTCCATTCTAAGACCATCATCTCAATTTCCACTCATCCAAAGCTTTGGTTGTAATCTAGAATGCCAGGCAGCCAAAAAGATCAACACAGAGCATGGAGTATATTTTGTAGATACCCCTACCACATCAAACTTAATAGTTTTAGGTGTACTTGGGCCAAAGCACATCATGTGAGACATCACAGTCAAAAACAATCTGGGATCCAATTTTCCTGATCAGTTAATCAAATGACCAGTGCAAAAATTGTATGGGATAAAATCTGAAAAATGAAAGGTAGATATAGGATACACCATTTGTCCAACTTACACCATAATGGTTGTGCTGTTGCTGATCTCAAAGCTATTGCAGACACTTTAGGAGAATATTTTGTCAGAATCTCATCAACAGCCTCATATCCTCCTGAATTTTTTAATGTTGAAAGAGCAGCAAGAGAAAAAAAACAAAGGCTAAATTTTCTACCGGTGGGCTTGAGCCATACAATCAGCCATTTGCTAAGGAGGAACTAAAAAGAGCTCTTTTACTGTCTCACTCTAAAGCAGTAGGGCCTGATTACATCCATTATGAAATGATAAAATACATGCCTTTATTTTCTATGAATCTCCTTCTCTTGATATACAACTTATTGCTCTGACCAGCTGACCAGATATTAGAGAAAATGGTTAATGCTATACTTCTCTGGTATTTAGAAAGTAGCGATCTTCTCTCCAATATATAATGTGGCGCTTGTAGACATTGTTCAACTTTAGACCATTTGGTTCATTTAGAAACTTGTATAAGAGATGTGTTCCTGAAGCAAGAACATCTGGTTTCAGTTTTCTTTGACATGGAGAAAGCTTTTGACACAGCCTGGAGATATGGCATATATTAAAAGACCTCTATAACCTAGTTCTCAGAGGACACCTTCCTGTATTTATTAAATCTTTCTGTATGGGTGAACTTTCCAAGTCAGAGTGGGAAGTATGCTATCTTGGTTGTATCATCAAGAATGGGATGTTCCCGAAGGCTCTGTCTTAAGTGTGACACTTTTTTTTACTATCAAAGTTAACTCAATCACTGAACAGTTTCCTTCCATTGTAGACAGTGCTCTATATGTTGATGACTTCACAATTTACTGTCATTCTCGTAACATGAGGGTAATTGAAAGACAATTTCAGCAAGCAGTTGATCGTATTTCTCTATGGGCTCTTAATAATGGGTTTAGGTTTTCAACAGAAAAAAGTCTGTGTTTACCTTGTTAAAAATGCACTCTGCACCCAGATCCTAATAGAGAATGGGATGAACTGTTATTCCAGTAGCAACAGAAGCCAAGTTCTTGGGACTTATCTTTGATAGAAACCTTACATTCCTTGCACATATTTGTCAACTAAGAGAAAAGTGCAGAAGAGCATTAAATCTCCTCGCACTCTATCCCCTACTGAATGGGTGCAGATTGATCTTCATTGCTTCATCTTTATTGTGTGCTTGTACTTTTGAAACTGGATTATGGATTTCAGGTCTATGGTTCTGAAATTCAGAATAATCTGCAATGACTGGATCCCATCCATCATCAGGGTATATGGATAGCTACTGATACCTTTTGCACATCGTGCACTCAAAGTCTTTATGTTGAAGCAAATGAACTGGCTCTATCACTTAGATGGAAACAGTTGTCTCTTAAATATGCCCTAAAGATAGTCTCTTCCAGATCATTCTATGCGGACTAGTCTCTTTTCCCTGCGTTGGGAAGCTCAATATCACACACATCAGACTGTCATACATATTTTTATTATGCGTGTTAAAGAGACTAATGCAAGCTGTTGCTGTGAATGGTAACAATATTGCCTACACCAAACATAACAGCATCCCTCCATGGCAGGTGCACTCCATCCTTCAGTCTCTCACTTTGTCAACTACAGAAGTCTCATACTCCATCATCTGTCTACCTGCAGTTGTTTAATGCACACAGGGTAGCCCATTCTGATTTTTTGCCTATCTATACTGATGGTTCAAGAACTGCCACTTATGCTGACTATGCAGCTATGTTTCTTGACATTACCATCTCCACCAGATCCCACCTAATTGCAGTAATTATACAACAGAGTTGCATGACGTTCAACTTGCACTTGAGCTTATAGAAGAAAACCACTACCAAAAGTGTAAGTTATACAGATTCATTGAGGCTATTTGCAGGCTGTCTCCTCTCCTATATATAATCTACATCCAGTGCTGTATGAGGTCAACAGGTTACACCTATTGTACAAACAAAAACCCTTAATTTTGATGTTCGGTTGTGCTGGATTCCCAGCCACATAGAAATTAGGGGAAATGAGACTTCAGCTGCTAGATCATCTCATATTTTTTTTGATGTACTGTTAACAGTGCCATATACATGCTACAGACACTTTATAAAATCAAAGCTAATTACCCAATGACAGTCATCATGGCAAGGAAGCATTGACAAACAAATTGCATGATATTAAACCTGAAATTAAGCATTGCCATTCATCAACATAAAAAAGGAATAGAGGAAGTTGTTCTTGCTAGGCTCTACTCAGTCATCTTACACATTCATTACTGATGACTGATAATCTACCTGTGTGTGAAAAATGCAACACATGTCTTACCATTTGTCATATTCTGGTGGAGTACCAGCACTTTGCCTGAGAGCAGAATGAAATTTTTACCTATCTAGCCAAGCCATATGCACTTGGCTGATGTTATCAGACTTGGACAGATTACATAATGTTTTTAACCTTTTACAAAGAACTGATTTGCACAAACACATTTGACTGTGATTTTATTTATATGTAGATGCTGCATTGCTTGACTTAATTTTTGTATATACATATCATTTATGATTTATCTCTGACTATTTATGTATTGCTGTAACCTTTCACCTTGTACTGCTGTTATCTTTGCAGTTCTTGCATCAATAAACCAACCAACCAAATTTTTAATTACCACATCTCTGGTAATTGAATTCCCATAACAAGCCTCTTAAATCAAATGCTACCTCTTTCACTTGACCATCTTTCATTCCAATCTTCCTCTCCCTTCAAGTTACGTTGAAAATTCTCATTTCAATCTGCATTTACTCTATCCTTTGCATAATCTTCACTAACTCTGCATTCATGTCTTGAAGTACTTTCTCACTCACATTCGTGCTCTCCACCTTGTTGGTTGCCCTCTTTCATGCTCTCTGTTTTACAGTCATTCAGTCTACCTTCCTCACATGTTACATGCACTCGCTTTTTTCATACTGTCATTCATGTTTTTTTTTTTTTTTTTGTGTGTGTGTGTTCTTGATTATTATTCACTCCTTCAACTCCATTCTCTACAAACTCTCAATTTCACACCTTTCACCATTAATATTCATTAATTTTCTCACTTCCAACATGTTCCTCATTTCTTGCACTCATTTATGGAACACTTTCAACAATCTCTCTCTATCTCCCATCCTCATCTTCGTACCAGTCCTTTTTTCCTCAGTAAAGTGTATATAGAGCACAGAATATATTACAGGAAATCCCCCCCCCCCCCACACACACACCATCAAATCTTACTAAACAGAGATTTTTTGGCTGTTCATTGTTCTTGTTCACAGTGATGCCATGAACAACACTATTTATGCAACATGCACTATACAAATCTCACAAAAACTAAATGCACTCACTTGCACAGTTATACTGCAATCACTGAAAAATTAGCTAAGTGTTAAATTTTCTCTTTCAAAATGATTCCTTTCTGAAGTTAAAATATTTCTTTGACATAACAGAATTCGCTCTTCTATTATTCTCTATAAATATAATCAATAGTATTCCAGTATGTTAAATTTTCCAATTTATTTCATGAGCGTTGATATCATTCAGTAGAAAATGTAAGTTTAAAACTTTCTCCATATAGAAATTGACAAATATTGGATTCCATAATTAAACAGTAATTAATTATAATTAAATAACTGCAATTATAAAAGCAGTTGAGAGACTTCTCTATACAAACCTAGTCAGTGGCCAAAGCAATCTCTCTCTCTCTCTACCTCTCTCTCTCACCCAGTATATGTGTTTGTCTCTTTAAGTTTATATCTCACCTCTTCTCCACGAGCACAGTGTGATAGCATGCAACTTCCAATAGATCTCAGCAGTTATAACGTGTGTTATTGTTATATATATATGTGAAACTGCATTCCTGGAAACAGGTTGGTGACCACCGTTTTCAGTGAAAGGAAACAGCTTACATAGTGTGTTTGGTAAAAGTGAGTGATTTCCATTAATTTCTTTCTTGACAAGAAAGCTAAAAATGTATTTATCATCATCATATTCCTGACATATACCCTCAAGGGGTGTACAGGATATGATAGTACTACATAAAAAATTTACTTCATCACTAATTTCCTATCTATAATTTTCCTCCAAATCAGTCTGTTACTTGTCAAGACTCCAACATTATCAGATCTTATATTTCTATCATCTAAGGCACTTTGTACCATATCAATCCACCTATATCTTGGTCTTCCTCTGGGTCGTTTTCCTGCCAACCTGGCAGAGAACGCTTGTTTTGCTAATCTTTCCTCACCCATTCTGTTTAAGTGACCATACTACCTGAGATTAGCTCTGTTAATGCATGCCTGGATGCTGACAATGTCAAGTTCTTTCCTAATATCCTCATTTTTAATATGATATTGCCATTGATGCCATCTGTTCATGCCTCTACTCTTTCTCAGGACTCTCATATCTGCGGTCTCTAATCTTTGATCAAGTGTTTTACCTCTGACCCAGCTCTCAGATCCATAAGTTAAAACTGGTTTGAACACTGTCTTGTATACAGCTAATTTAATGTTCTGACTAATTTCTCTCTTATTCCATATGAATTTATTCAATTGACTTCCTACCATACCAGCTTTGTTGATTCTGTTGTCTATCTTCATATTTAATTTACCATCTTCAGTAAAAATCGTGCCTAAGTAGCTGAAATGTTTTACTTGTTCTACAGGTTCCCAGTTCACAATACAGTTGACATTTTCAACAATTCTACCTATTTTCATTGTCTTTGTCTTTTTAATGCTGACCTTCATACCATATCTATTCCAACAGTTATTCAATTTAGTCAGGGAATCTTGCAACCTTGTAGCGGATTTATTTAGAATTATAACATCGTCCGCATAAAGCAAAGAGCTGACATTAACATCTCCAATTCTGATATCATGTTTAATACCACTTTCCTTCATAATGTGATCCATATAGATAATGAATAACAGAGGGAATAATGTACATCCTTGTCTCACACCAGATTTAACATTAAACCATCTTCCTGTACTTTCTTCAATTCTATCTGCTGACTTACAACTCAAATAAAGACAAAGTATTGCTTGATATAAAGCCCCATTGACACCATATAACTGTAGTGTATTGAATAGCTTCTCTCTCTCGGCACCTTGTCATATGCCTTTTCCAGATCGACAAAACTTAAATATAGATCTTTGATTTCTAAATAACTTAGGGAATTGAAACAACGTAGATCCGAATATAAATTAAATAATACTTTAATAGATATTTCCGATATTTCGGCAATGTCTCATTGCCATTTTCTCAAGGAACTTACAAAAGGCAGGAGCACAACAGGCTCTAACAATATAGTAACTGGAAATGAAGATATGAAGCTATCTTTCTCCTAGAAGTCCTGATGGTGCCATCTGGCGGGCTAAGTAGGCATTCTTAGCCGTTGGGCTGAAGGTCTGCTGATGTATGCCTACCAAATTTGGGGCAGTCGCATACAACCAAATTTGTTGAGGTTTGGAGAGTTTCTTAGGGCAGAGGCTGATTCCATAAATAATCTTTCGAATTTATATTTGCTCCGGTGTATTATTTTTGCTTTCTTCCACCATATTCTGTGGTGAGTATCCAGAGCATGGTCTGCAAGACCAGAATGGCTATATTTGTAAAACCGGATGTAATCCTTGTGTTCAGAAATTCTGATGTTTGCTGTCCTGCCTGTTTGGCCAAAGTACGACAGTTTACAACTGCAAGGGACCTGGTATACACCAGGTAGGTCTAGGGGAAGTGGTTGGTCTTTGGTAGAGCGGATAAGGGATGCCAATTTTCTGTAAGGCCTGTAACAGGAGGTGAGGTCATGTTTTTTTAGAATTTTGGTAATTTTTTCTGAGGTGCCTCGGATGTAGGGAATGATGATGGATTTAGAGTAATCTTTTTTGTGGAGGGGGAGGAGGAGGGGGGCTGTGGTTTGTAGGTTTTAATATTTTTTGGATTTTTTTTGGGGGGGGGGGTAGCCATTGGCTGAGAAAGTGTTTAGGATGTGATTTAGTTCAGTGTTAAGGGCTATGTCGTTAGAACAGATTAGTTTAGCCCTGTTGTATAGTGTTTTTACCACTCCATATTGTTGTGAGGGGGGGGGGGTGAGATTGTTGGTGGATGTATCTGCCTGTATGGGTGGGTTTTCTGTAAACTGAGAAAACCAAAGTTCCATCAGGCTGGCGGGTGACTAGTGTGTCTAGGAAGGGGAGGCAGTTGTTTACCTCTTTTTCCAGGGTGAACTTGATTCTGGCATGTTGGTTGTTTAAGTGTGTGAGGAAGGAGAGGAGTGTTTCAGAGCCATGTGGCCAAATAGCGAACACATCATCAACGTAGCGAAGCCATATGGTTGGTTTTTGTGGGGCAGAGGCTAAGGCTTTTTCCTCAAAGGTCTCCATAAAGAAATTGGCTAAGGGTGGGGAGAGTGGTGAGCCCATGGCTGTCCCCTCTATTTGTTTGTAGAATTTTCCCTGCCAAACGAAATAGCCTGAGGCGGGGGGGTATAGAGTTAAACGGTTTTAATCTGTTGGTAACTTCTACAGGCCAAGATGTGACTTTCTTAAGGAGGCTGTGAAGTTTTCTAATTTGTGAGGTGGTGGGATTGTAATTGATAGGGAGGTAAGTAGCCTGATCTAATAGGAGAGCATTCAGCTTACCTTTGTAGTCCTTTTGGTTAAGTACTACAGTTGCATTTCCTTTATCCGCTTTGGTGATAACTAATTCTTTATTATTTCTCAATTCCTGTAGGGCTTCAAATTCCTTGTTGGATATATTGGTTTTGGGTGGTTTTGCTATGGAAAGGACACAAGCTACATCCAGTCTTACACTGTTGGCGATTTGATGTGGGAGGTGGCGGATTCCTCTTTCAATCTGTATCATAATATCCTCACTTGGTATTTTTTTGGGAGCAATGGCAAAGTTGTGGCCACGTGAAAGCACGTTGAGAGCTTCAGGGTGACTGAAGAAAGGTTGATTACGGTGTTGGTAGCAAGTTCTGGATTGACGGTGGAATTCTTTTTTATTAATTTATCGAAATATCGGAAATATCTATTAAAGTATTATTTAATTTATATTCGGATCTACGTTGTTTCAATTCCCTAAGTTATTTAGAAATGCATAACCAACGTATAAGCCTATCTACGAGAATCAACATCATCCACGGAGATATTATCGCACGGAAGGCTCGCCAATATGGTAAAATGAAGATGAAGCTGTCAAGACAATTAAATCGTCTGACTTTCCTGAAACGCTGCCGGGATAACAAGGTAATCCCGAACTGTGTGAAATTAAAGCACCGTTTTGTTTCGCAAAAAGCGCTCCGTATATACAACCGCGCTAGCTACGCGCTACTACGCGAACAAATCACCGCCACGCGGTTAGGCTTAGTCAAAATTAACGAAGCTATTCGTACCCTCGAAGAGGAACTTTCGTGCACTTTGAATCAAGAACTGTGGACAATTTTACATGACGTCTCATGTACCTCCGCATACAAAGAGTTTGAAAACATATGAAGCCGACAGATGAAGAAATTCGATAAATTAATAAAAAAGAATTCCACCGTCAATCCAGAACTTGCTACCAACACCGTAATCAACCTTTCTTCAGTCACCCTGAAGCCTGAAGCTCTCAACGTGCTTTCACGTGGCCACAACTTCGCCATTGCTCCCAAAAAAAATACCAAGTGAGGATATTATGATCCAGATTGAAAGAGGAATCCGCCACCTCCCACATCAAATCGCCAACAGTGTAAGACTGGATGTAGCTTGTGTCCTTTCCATAGCAAAACCACCCAAAACCAATATATCCAACAAGGAATTTGAAGCCCTACAGGAATTGAGAAATAATAAAGAATTAGTTATCACCAAAGCGGATAAAGGAAATGCAACTGTAGTACTTAACCAAAAGGACTACAAAGGTAAGCTGAATGCTCTCCTATTAGATCAGGCTACTTACCTCCCTATCAATTACAATCCCACCACCTCACAAATTAGAAAACTTCACAGCCTCCTTAAGAAAGTCACATCTTGGCCTGTAGAAGTTACCAACAGATTAAAACCGTTTAACTCTATACCCCCCCCGTCTTTACGGACTCCCAAAAATACATAAAGAAAATGTGCCATTACGTCCCATAGTGGATGGCATTGATTCCCCCACATACAAATTAGCTAAATATTTAGCCAAAGAGCTCACACACTATACTGGCAACACACCATCACACATAAAAAACTCAACCCACTTCAAAGCCAGCATAGAAAACCTTACACTCCAACATAATGACATAATGGTCAGCTTCAACGTCTCCTCCTTATTCACCAATGTCCCACTCAAGGAAACTTTAGAGCTAATCCAAGCTAAATTTTCTCCCGATATCTCAGCCCTATTTCAGTTCACAATGAACTCAGGCTATTTCGTTTGGCAGGGAAAATTCTACAAACAAATAGAGGGGACAGCCATGGGCTCACCACTCTCCCCACCCTTAGCCAATTTCTTTATGGAGACCTTTGAGGAAAAAGCCTTAGCCTCTGCCCCACAAAAACCAACCATATGGCTTCGCTACGTTGATAATGTGTTCGCTATTTGGCCACATGGCTCTGAAACACTCCTCTCCTTCCTCACACACTTAAACAACAACAAAAACTGCCTCCCCTTCCTAGACACACTAGTCACCCGCCAGCCTGATGGAACTTTGGTTTTCTCAGTTTACAGAAAACCCACCCATACAGGCAGATACATCCACCAACAATCTCACCCCCCCCCCCTCACAACAATATGGAGTGGTAAAAACACTATACAACAGGGCTAAACTAATCTGTTCTAACGACATAGCCCTTAACACTGAACTAAATCACATCCTAAACACTTTCTCAGCCAATGGCTACCCCCCCCCCCAAAAAAAATCCAAAAAATATTAAAACCTACAAACCACAGCCCCCCTCCTCCTCCCCCTCCACAAAAAAGATTACTCTAAATCCATCATCATTCCCTACATCCGAGGCACCTCAGAAAAAATTACCAAAATTCTAAAAAAACATGACCTCACCTCCTGTTACAGGCCTTACAGAAAATTGGCATCCCTTATCCGCTCTACCAAAGACCAACCACTTCCCCTAGACCTACCTGGTGTATACCAGGTCCCTTGCAGTTGTAAACTGTCGTACTTTGGCCAAACAGGCAGGACAGCGAACATCAGAATTTCTGAACACAAGGACTACATCTGGTTTTACAAATATAGCCATTCTGGTCTTGCAGACCATGCTCTGGATACTCGCCACAGAATACGGTGGAAGAAAGCAAAAATAATACACCGGAGCAAATATAAATTCGAAAGATTATTTATGGAATCAGCCTCTGCCCTAAGAAACTCTCCAAACTTCAACAAATTTGGTTGTATGCGACTGCCCCAAATTTGGGAGGCATACATCAGCAGACCTTCAGCCCAACGGCCAAGAATGCCTACTTAGCCCGCCAGAGGGCACCATCAGGACTTCTAGGAGAAAGATAGCTTCATATCTTCATTTCCAGTTACTATATTGTTAGAGCCTGTTGTGCTCCTGCCTTTTGTAAGTTCCTTTAGAAAATGGCAATGAGACATTGCCGAAATATCGGAAATATCTATTAAAGTATTATTTAATTTATATTCGGATCTACGTTGTTTCAATTCCCTAAGTTATTTAGAAATGCATAACCAACGTATAAGCCTATCTATGAGAATAGATCTTTGATATATTCCCATGCTTTCTTAACTATTTGTCGTAAAGTGAAGATCTGATCCTGACAGCCTCTATTTGGCCTGAATTCAGCTTGTTCTTCACCAAGCTTTTCTTCCACAATTCTTCTCAACTGTTTCTCAAGTATACTTGCATAGATCTTGCCAGGAACACTCAGTAGGGAAATACCTCTGTAATTCTCACATTCAGTTTTATTTCCCTTTTTATATATGGGTACTATGAGAGCTCTACTCCAATCATCAGGAATTCGTCCCTCTGTCCAGGCTTTCTGAACTATGCAGTGCAGCCACTGTAAGACTTCTATACCACCATACTTCAGATGATATTCAACCAGAAATACTTCAGCATTTCTGGTTGAATTTCATCTACTCCTGCTGCCTTTCCACATTTTGAAGCCTTGGATGGCGTTTTCTATTTCAAGTATGGATATGTATTCCTGACTGTATGCCTGTTAAGTGTTTTTTACCACTGTGCTGTTATCACTGCTTGTTTCATTTAGCAATTTTTCGAAGTAATTATTCCATACTTCAAGGATATATTTTTCTCCTGTTTTCATGTCACCTTTATCATCTCTAACTCCTTTTACAGGCACTTTTCCTCCATTTCTAAACTTCTTCAACAACCTCCAGAATATCTTACCACCTTCTTGATATGTTATTTTCTATGTTCTTGCCAAAGTCCTCCCATGACTTTTGTTTAGCTAGTTTTACACAGTGTTTTGCATTCTTACATTTGTTTCTGTATTCTCTAGAGCAAAAGCTGACTTATTTGCCAGGAACTTTTGATATGCTTTCTTCTTTTCCTTCACTGTCTTTTTTAACTTTCTGTGTCCACCATGGAGTTCTGATTTTTCTATCCTTGCCGACAACTCACCACATGCCTCTCTGGCTGAATCAATCAGTGTTTTCTTCAAGGCTTGCCACTGAATCTCCAAGGTTTGGTTCCTGTTCTCAAACTCTTTCATATTTTTTTCAATAATCTTTGTGTATTTTAGTCTACAGTTCACATCTGAGAGCTGCTCCACTTTTATTCGCTTTTGAACTTTTTTACATGTTATTCTTTTCAATATGAAATTCAGTTTTATCCTGCTCAAGGCTAAATAGTGATCGCTTCCAATTTCAAATCCTCTGTACACTCTGGTGTCCTGCACCAAGGAGAAAACATCACTATCAACAATAACATAGTCAATGAGACTTTTCTTGTTCCTTGCCTCTTCTCTCCATGTGAATTTGTGCACATTTTTATGTTGGAACATGGTGTTAGTAATAACCAGTCGATGTCCTGAGCAGAAATCCAACAGGTATTTGCCATTATTATTAGCTTTGCTCTTTTCTCCAAATTTTCCCAAAATATTTTTGTATGCCTGACAATCATTTCCTATTCTGCTATTTAGATCTCCAACAAGGACCAGCTTTTCCTTTTTTATTGTGTCAGTTGCTTTTTCCAAAGCATCAAAAAATTCCTCCACTTCTACCTTAGTAGAACATTCTGTGGGACCATAGGCACAAATAAGTCTCATTATCCAATTCTCCTTTCTGATATTTGCCCGTATCACTCTTCTTGAGACTGCCTGCCATTCAAGAAGATTAGCCTCGTAGTTTGTGTTGAATACTATGGCTACTCCTTCTTTTCCTTGATTGTCATTTCCTGAATAAAAGCATTTTGTATTTATTGCTCAGAAAGATCTCACCAGTTTTTGTCTTTATTTGTTTCAGTCACCCCTATTATGTCGATCTGGTACTTATCTAATTCCTCATCTAGCTCCATTTCTTTGCCATTCAGGCTTCTTATGTTGATAGTACTGATCTTTAACTCTGGTGATGTTGAGTTGGGGTTTGTTTTCAGATTTGTTCCAGTAGCTGACTTTTCGCTGTTCGCCCTGGTTCCTTGGCAAAAACAACGGGGGCCTTGTTTAACCGGGCGACGCCCCAGCTGGCATGAAATTTTGTCATGTCGTACCATCATTTTTTATTTTGGTTTAACCTATAAGAATACAATTTGGTCGGCTAAATCCCAAATTGCCAGCCCATCCTCTTTCGTTTAGTATCCAGGTGGATACCCAACAGGGTGCGCCATGAGAAGGTGAGGATTGGACATTAGATCAGAAGCCCTTGTCGGTTCTCTGCATTCCTTTAAAGGCTATGTGGAGGTCAATATACAATATGTTATAAATCATATAAATTATAACATAAATCATGTTATACAAATTATGATATCCTTAGATATTAAATAATATGCATGTTAAGTAACTTTAAATTGTATTGTTATTATTATCATTTGACTTCTTATACTGCTGTATAAGAAGTATAAGACCCACGCCAGCTGTTATAACAAGAGAAGATGTAACAGCTGGCGTGGGTCTCCACTGACCACTTCAACAGACAAACTGTTGCACTCACTCACTGCTCTTTGAGAGAAATATTTAGTTCTGGCTCCTTTCTTTGCTGCACACAAACTTAACTTCCATGGATGCCTCCTTTTTCTTTCCATATAATTAAAAATTTCATCAACCAATATCCTTCAACACCTTGACTCTTCTTTGCAGCCTTTCTACAGTTTCCTTATCCTTTTAAACCCAGGTCACTAAATCTGTGCACAGAAGTGTGGCCTCTAGTCTTTTTAAAGAGGCAAAATGACTAATGACTTCCATGTCAGTGTTCATTTCAACATTGCGATTATCCTCTGAGTTGTATTTGCAATTTTTGCTGTGTGACCTTTGAACTTCAAATTCCTATCTACTATAATGCTAAGATCCCTAGCTTTAACAATTTCTTGTAGCATAACCCTGTGAATGCTGTGTGCCGTTGGAAATTTTATCATGTCAAAGTGCATAACTTTACACTTAGTAACATTTAATTAATAGCGATTATTGTTTGCCCACACTTCCAGCCTATTTAATTCATCCTGTAAATGCTGTATGTCAGTAGCATTTCTGATTTAAAAAAAAAAAAAAAACTTTCATATTTGACGTCTGTAGACACTGTATGGTCACTGCCGTACCTCTCATGGTTTTGGCAATGATGTCTTCTGCTAGAATAAGTGGTAGGGTCTCAGATTCCCTTTCCACAAAAAAAGCCAACCACTTGGCCAAACCAGGCTAGTGTATTTCTGATTGCTATTTCTACATCTTAAGCAAACAACTTTCTGTCAGGCCCTTCCCAGTAACATAAATATATTGATTAAACAACAATGGTTGTGGGCCACAGGGGCTATCATCTTGACAGCAAGGGAAGTGGCTTTCCCATGGTCCCCTAGCTGGGTCTATTTTCTCTCTTCCCTCTTCTTTGAGGTAGACCCCCCCCCCTTGCTCTTTAATCTTTCCTATATGGCATTCCTCGCCCAACTCTTGTAACTCACGACCCTAATGCTATTAGAGTAATCGAGGGTTATGGGTCATTCTATTTCTATCTCTACTCTATCTCTATGTCTTCTCTTTAAAAATCTCTCCTGCCACTTAAGGCAAGCTTGAAGGCCTCAAGATGGCAGCCCATCACCAAGCTAGACTGCAGATGGCCAGTAACCCTTTGTCAAAATTTTGACCCACTAAAAAGACTCATGAAGATAGTAAACGGACAGACTTTTTTGGTAACGAACCGGCTTGGAATAAGGATTCAAGAAGAAAATTACTGAAAACAAAAAAAAAACCAGAAATACACCTATTGGAATATAGCCACCTGGAATGTGAGAAGTATCCACCACAAAATCATAGAACTGGATCAAGCACTAGAAGAAAGAAATGTAAAAATAGCAGTAATTACAGAATCTAAAAAAAGCAGAGAGGAACAGACGAAACTGAAAATTATATCTATATATACAGTGGGGTAAAAGCAGAAGAGAGAGCTAAATCTGGTGTAATGATCTTTCTACATAAATCTCTTAGAAACAATATAATCCATTACAACTTTTGGAGCAATAGAATAATAGAAATGAGAATTAAAATAGACAGAGGCTATATGACAGTAATTGGAACTTATGCACCTGAAGAAGGAAAAGAGGAGGACTCAGAAAACTTCTACATCCAACTGCAGAACATATTAAATAAGACCAATCCTAAGGATCACATTTTGGTAATAGGAGATCTCAACGCAAGAATTGGCAATAAACCATATAAACCAAACATAGGACCTATCGGAGAACTTAACTGTAATAGAAATGGAAATAGATTAAGAGATTTTACGATAAGCAATAACCTTAAAATAATGAACACCTTCTTCAAACATAAAGTCCACAGATACACCTGAGAAGCAAGAGACACAAGAAGCATTATTGATTACATAATCAACAATATCAAAATGTCAGAAATTATAATAGATACAAGAGTATACAGAGGATCTGAAATAGAATCAGATCATTACCTTTTAATTGGAAAAATAAACTGGGGACCAAGATGGAAAACAACAAAAAAGCATAAGGAAAATAGAAATTTTGAATCTTTCAAAGTTAGACTTTTGGACGACAGTAGTATTAAAGACTTGTACCAAAAAAGAATAAAGAACTGGATGACAAGTATAAAACAAAATCAGAACATAGAAGAAGAATGGTCAAACCTAAAAATCATAATGACAAAAGCTGCAAAAGAAAGTTTAGGAACAAAGAAAAAGTGGAAAAGAAAAAGAGGCCTTAGGGACTGGGATGATGAAATTAAATGCATTATTGAAGAAAAGAAAAGAAAAAAGCATATTAAAACTGGCTCAACCTAAAAACGATAGAATCAAAAATCGAATACAGCAGAAAAAAAGCAATAGCAAAAAGCAACATGCAGGAGAATAAACAGAAACAGATGGAACAATTTTGTAACAAAATTAGAGAGAGACTGTACACTCAAAAGACCTAATACATGTAAAATCCTCAGATATAAGCAATGAAACTAGAGAAAAAGCAGATATTAATACCATTAAAATAGAAACATGGCAAAATTACTACCAAGATCTATGGTATGATGAAAACATTCAAAACAGAAAACTACCCTTTGTAAACATCTCTGATAACTTGGAAAACATCACTCTAGAAGAATTAACAGAAGCATTAACCCAAAGCAAAACAGGAAAGGCTCCAGGAGAAGACAATATAAACTTGGAACTTATCAAATATGCAGGACTTGAATTCTCACTCAGGTTACTTACCTTTTATAATATGATCTGGAAAGAAGGAAAATGCCCACAAGATTGGACCAAAGCAATAGTTATTCCCATCTACAAAAAAGGACACAAATCTGATTGTAACAATTATCATGGAATCAGCTTACTTAGTACCTGTTATAAAGTATATGCAAAAATCTTAGCATATAAACTTAAACCTATAGTAGGCCCAAAATTAATAGAAGAACAAAATGGATTCAGAAAAGGCAGGTCTTGCATAGACTCTGCATTTATGTTAAAATTATTAATTGAAAAACTGAGAAATGAACATAGAAACACACATAGCTTTTATAGATTACACCAAAGCATTTGATAAAATTATCAGAGAAAAACTATGGGAAATCCTAGAAGAATATGAAATACCAAACCAACTCTTTAGAGCCTTATATAATATATATTGAGATAATAAAATATCTGTGAAGTACAATAATTCAACATCAAGCTGAAAACCAATAAATTGAGGAATATATCAGGGTTGCCCTCTCCTACCAATTTTATTTAATATATACATACATGAAATCATAAAAGAATGGAAGATAACTAATGAAGGAGGATTCAAGATAAACCGTAACACCAGATTAGCTACTCTTCTTTTTGCTGATGACCAAATAATCCTTGGAAATAATGAAGATGAATTACAAAAATCATTATGGAGTCTTAAATAATCTGATAAAAACACATGGTATGGAAATATCAACCGACAAAACAAAAGTCATGGCCTTCAAAGGTGCTAATCCAATAAGAAGCAAAATAGTAATAAACAACAAAATAATAGAGCAAGTAAATACATTCAAATATTTAGGTTGCAAAATGTCATATGAAAATGAACCTGATATAGAACCAAAGATATCAAACTTTTTAAAAGTAACAGGCATTATAAATAAAATTTTTAAACCCTATTATGTACAAAAACACACACGAATAAGAATCTACAATACAGTAGCTAAACCAACCTTACTTTATGGCAGTGAGATATGGATAATTAAAAAAGCAGATGAAAGAAGAATTGAATCATCCGAAATGAAATTTTTACACAGAACTGAAGGAGTAAGGAGGATTTTTGCACAGAACTGAAGGAGCACTGAAGGAGGGGTGCTTAAGGGTCAAAGCTGTATAACTGAGAGGAGACCTCCACATAGCCTTTAAAGGAATGCGGAGAACCGACCAGGGCTTCTGACCTAATGTCCAATCCTCACCTTCTCGTGGTGCACCCTGTTGGGTATCTACTTTGATACTGAACAAACGAGGATGGGCTGGCAATTTGGGATTTAGCCAACCAAATTGTATTCTTATTGGTTAAACCAAAATAAAAAATGATGGTACAACATGACAAAATTTCATGCCGCCTGGGGCGTCGCCCGGTTAAACAAGGCCCCCGTTGTTTTCGCCAGGGAACCAGGGCGAACAGTGAAAAGTCAGCTACTGGAATAAATCTGAAAACAAACCCCAACTCAACATCACCAGAGTTAAAGATCGGTACTATCAATGTAAGAAGCCTGAATGGCAAAGAAATGGAGCTAGCCGAGAATTAGATAAGTACCAGATCGACATAATAGGGGTGACTGAAACAAATAAAGACAAAAACTGGTGAGATCTTTCTGAGCAATAAATACAAAATGCTTTTATTCAGGAAATGACAATCAAGGAAAAGAAGGAGTAGCCATAGTATTCGACACAAACTACGAGGCTAATCTTCTTGAATGGCAGTCAGTCTCAAGTAGAGTAGTGTGGGCAAATATGAGAATGGGGAATTGGACAATGAGACTTATTTGTGCCTATGGTCCCACAGAAGGTTCTACTAAGGTAGAAGTGGAGGAATTTTTTGAGGCTTTAGAAAAAGCAACTGACACAATGAAAAAGGAAAAGTTAGTCCTTGTTGGGGATATAAATAGCAGAGTAGGAAATGATTGCGAGACATACAAAAATATTTTGGGAAAATTTGGAGAAAAGAGCAAAGCTAATAATAATGGCAAATAACTGTTGGATTTCTGCTCAGGACATGGACTGGTTATTACTAACACCATGTTCCAACATAAAAATGTGCACAAATTCACATGGAGAGAAGAGGCTAGGAATAAGAAAAGTCTCATTGACTATGTTATTGTTGATAGTGATGTTTTCTCCCTGGTGCAGGACACCAGAGTGTACAGAGGATTTGAAATTGGAAGTGATCACTATTTAGTCTTGAGCAAGATAAAATTGAATTTCATATTGAAAAGAATAACATGTAAGAAAGTTTTAAAGCGAATAAAAGTTGAGCAGCTCTCAGATGTGAACTGTAGACTAAAATACAGAAAGATTATTGAAAAGAAAATGAAAGAGTTTGAGAACAGGAATCAAACCTTGGAGATTCAGTAGCATTCTCTGAAGAAAACATTGATTGATTCTGCCAGAGAGGCATGTGGTGAGGTTGTGTGCAAGGATAAAAAAATCAGAACTCCCTGATGGACACAGGAAGTTAAAGAGGTGAAGTCAGCTTTTACTCCTACAGAATACAGAGACAAATGTAAGAAAGCTAAACAGTGTGTAAAACTAGCTAAACAAAAGTCATGGGAGGACTTTGGCAAGAATATAGAAAATAAATATCAAGAAGGTGGCAAAATATTCTGGAGGTTGTTGAAGAAGCTTAGGAATGGAGGAAAGAGTGCTGTAAAAAGAGTTAGAGATGATAAAGGTGATATGAAAACAGGAGAAAAAGATATCCTTGAAGTATGGAGTAATTACTTTGAAAAACTGCTAAATGAAACAAGCAGTGATGACAGCACAGTGATAAAAAAACACTGACCAGGCATGCAGTCAGGAATACATATCCATACTTGAAGTAGAAAAAGCCATCAAAGGCTTGAAATGTGGAAAGGCAGCAGGAGTAGATGATATTCGACCAGAAATGCTGAAGTATGGTGGTATAAAAGTCTTTCAGTGGCTGCACTGCATAGTTCAGAAAGCCTGGACAGAGGGACGAATTCCCGATGATTGGAGTAGAGCTCTCATAGTACCCATATATAAAAAGGGAAATAAAACTGAATGTGAAAATTACAGAGGTATTTCCCTACTGAGTGTTCCTGGCAAGATCTATGCAAGTATACTTGAGAAACGGTTGAGAAGAATTGTGGAAGAAAAGCTTGGTGAAGAACAAGCTGGATTCAGGCCAAATAGAGGCTGTCAGGATCAGATCTTCACTTTACGACAAATAGTCGAGAAAGCATGGGAATATAACAAAGATCTGTATTTAAGTTTTATCGATTTGCAAAAGGCATATGACAAGGTGCCAAGAGAGAAGCTATTCAATACGCTGCAGTTATATGGTGTCAATGGGGCATTATATCAAGCAATACTTAGTCTTTATTTGAGTTGTAAGTCAGCAGTTAGAATTGAAGGAAGTACAGGAAGATGGTTTAATGTTAAATCTGGTGTGAGACAAGGATGTACATTATCCCCTCTGTTATTCATTATCTATATGGATCACATTATGAAGGAATGTGGTATTAAACCTGATATCAAAATTGGAGATGTTAATGTCAGCTCTTTGCTTTATGCGGATGATGTTATACTTCTAAATAAATCCGCTACAAGTCTGCAAGATTCTCTGACTAAATTGAATAGCTGTTGTAATAGATATGGTATGAAGGTCAGCAATAAAAAGACAAAGACAATGAAAATAGGCAGAATCATTGAAAATGTCAACTGTGTTGTGAATGGAGAACCTGTGGAACAAGTAAAACATTTCAGCTACTTAGGCACGATTTTTACTGGAGATGGTAAATTAAATATATAAATAGACAACAGAATCAGCAAAGCAGGTATAGTGGGAAGTCAATTGAATAAATTCATATGGAATAAGAAAGAAATTAGTCGGAACACTAAATTAGCTATATACAAGACAGTGTTCAAACCAGTTTTAACTTATGGATCTGAGAGCTGGGTCAGAAGTAAAACACTTGACCAAAGACTAGAGACCACAGATATGAGAATCCTGAGAAAGATTAGAGGCGTGAACAGATGGCATCAATGGCAATATCATATTGAAAATGAGGATATTAGGAAAGAACTTGACATTGTCATCATCCAGGAATGCGTTAGCAGAGCTAATCTCAGGTGGTATGGTCACTTTAATAGAATGGGAGAGGAAAGATTAGCAAAACAGTGTTCTCTGCCAGGTTGGCAGAAAAACGACCCAGAGGAAGACCAAGATATAGGTGGATTGATACGGTACAAAGTGCTTTAGACGATAGAAATATAAGATCTGATAATGTTGGAGTCTTGACAAGTAACAGACTGATTTGGAGGAAAATTGTAGATAGGAAGTTAGTAATGATGTAATTTTTTCATGTAGTACTGTCATATCCTGTATACCCCTTGAAGGGTACCTGGCAGGAATTTGATGATGATGATGATGATGCTGAAGGAGTCACAATAATGGACAAAATGAAAAGCAGCGAAATCAGAAAAAACTTGGAATTACAACCTCCCTAAATGAAACAGTTATTTGCTATAGAGAAAAATCGAAAGAACACATACTAAGAATGAATAGAAGCAGAATACCTAAACAAATTCTCAATTACCACCCAAAAGGTACTCGATGCAGAGGAAGACCCTTAAAAAGATGGAATTGAGTCCAGAACAGGCCACTTGGCCTATAAGCCTAGAAAGGAAGAAGAAGAACAATGGTTGTGACACTGATCACTAAGGCACTGGTTACCTTAAATCTGACATTCACATCCCTCATATACCACTTTCTGATACCTGTCTGCTACCCAAGCCAAGAGCTTATATTATACCCCCATATTCTCCAGTGCAACAGCCTTTCATGTGGTATTCTATCAAATTTCTTAGCATAGTCCATCATTATCATAGCATATCCATTCCCTTTCCAACTCATCTATAACATTATAAAATAAGAGCAGATTGCTTAGACATGACCTGCTATTAGTAAACACATGCTATTTTGTGCATAGTATATAGCTTGTTTTTTAACCCATTTCTGTATGTAGGTTCTTACCATCTTCTCTGATAACTTCACAATCAGTCCAGATGTACTGATAGGTCAATAGTTAGACACATTAGTTCTTGCACCACCTTTGTGCAATGAGATTATCATACATTCTTTTCATTCCTGTAGGATCTCTCCTGAGCTGAAACTTAAGTTATACACACAAGTGAAAGGCCTAGCTAATTTGGTTGAATATTCCTTTGGCATACATGGTAATATCCGATCTTTCTCTATTGCCAAATTCTTATTCAGATTATGTAAAACCTCTTGAAACTCACTCTCATTTGCCTCTATCTCCTCATCCAATAGTAGTAGTGCCATAAGCAATGATACATTCATCTGGTTGATATATCTTAGCAAAGTGAGCACTCATTAATTGAACAACTCATTAGTTTCTGACATAACAGTACCATCTGCATTCAGTAAAGTTATTCTTCCACATTTATTTTTTTCTTTTACTTGCAGCATAAGAATAAAATTCTTTTGCATTGAAATTTTGCAATTTAATTTCATAAGTTAAAGATGTCAAGAATATAATTTCTTGGCATCTTTAACTTATGAGCATCAGATACTGCCTCATTTAAGCATCTTTTCAAACTTCTCATGCACTGCTGATATCTTTTCCATTCAGTAACTAATGTCATTATTACTGTTCTCCCCAGTTTGTCATAATTTTCAGCTCTGTAGTTCATCTTGTAACTCGTCATAATTGGAACATCCATATAGTTGGGTTACTTCCCAGGTTAGTGTGGCATGATCACTCTCACCAACTAGTGGTAAAATAGTCTTCCCCCCCCCTTTCTGATACTATGATTAAATCCAACACTCTTTGACCTTGAGTTGCTTCTTTCATGTGCTGTTTTATGAAATTGTCTCACAAAAGCTCAATAAATTCGCCCTCATTCTTATCATGAGTTCTTTCTTACCTAATCCCTAATCTATGTTCAGATAATTTAAGTCACTCATAATAATTACTCATTTATTACCTATGAAGATAATCTGGTGCTTATTTCTTTCTCTCCCCAGGAACTCCACGATCAGGTCTGTAGCACCACCCTACTGTTATTTTATATCATTTACTGTCATCAACTGTTCCAGCTGTTTAAAAAAAAAAAAATGCCAGCTGCACCATTTGTACTATATCTCTGTGAAGAGATTATTTTACACAGAGGCCTAGTGGTTAGCATGTCTGCTCTCCAGCCAAGAGGCTGCAGGTAACTCTGTGTGGAAAGAGAATCTGTGATCCTACCACTTATTCTAGCAAGTACCAAATTAAAAAAAAAAAAAAAAAATATATATATATATATATATATATATTTAATGAAACTAAAACAATATAAACAATATATACGTTTTATATAAAAATGACATAAATAACTACAAAATTAATTGGATCCAAGACCTTCAAAATAAGCCTATACTTTAGAGATTTTCTTATCCTAAAAAATTAAAATCATTCAATTAAATATGATGCAAAATCACCAATTCTTTACCAGAGAAAAACAGTTTCTTCTACTATTTCATAAATAACATATCTAAAGTAGTTTTTCATGTTGCACCACTTTACAGTATCAAATTTCAGCAATTCCATTGCTTTTTCCCATAGAATAATTAATAGATCTGGCATCCTTAACACAGAAGATGAAACTTTTCATTCAGCATTTTCTCAAACATTGAATTAGAACGTCAACTCCAATATCTTCTTTTATTTACTAAACACTTGTTGACAGTCTCAGCTCTTTCAGTTTAAAGATTCACAATGCTATGATTCCTTTTCGGAATCTTCTATTAATATTCTTCCAAATTTTAAGAAAACGTGATTCTATCATGTTTTCTTTAAAAAACTTTCTAAGAACTTTTCATTTTCAAATTTTCATTCTCTCACCACTTGTTTTTCTCTTTACCTTGGTGCGAACACTCTTTGTCAGCTGTCAATAGCCCATTAATCTCCTCGTTGAACATGCACACTTCATGTAAATTGCAAGCGAGAAGTTACTAATAATAGATTACATGTTGTCTTTATTAGCTTAAAGAATTTGTCTTTATAAAACATAACAAATATCTCAACACTTACAACAATTTTAAATTACAATATAAAAAAAAAAAGATTGAAAGTAAACAGCTATCAGAATCCTGTAAGTGCATCAATTTCAAATGGTTTATGTTTCATTTTAACAATAATATTATCAATAATGGGCACATCACAAGTGGCAGTCATATATGTTATGCAACAAAAACTAATAATGTACTAACAGAGAAACAATTGTAAAAAGATTCATAATTTTAAATTATGATTATTTTCACACCATCATGTATTTCATCCTATTAGCCTCCACTTCACAACAGGTAGCCTCAAACCCATGGCTGCATGTGACATTATAACCATTATTGCTTTCCTGAGTTTCTACTCTTACTGGACTCCAATCATCTACCATGTCCTTTATCTTTGATTCCAGTTATTACATTTGAATCTGAGTGCCAGATTTCACTAATTCTAACAACTTTAGGCAACAAACTCAACCACTTTGCTTCTAATGCTCCTGACATTTGTGTTTAGACATAAGTTACCACCTCGATTTTTCTTATACTTACATCTGTAGTTTACTTGCCTCATTTGGGCAACTTTCTATTTTCCATTCCCAGACATACTCAAAATGCCCAAATCCAAAGTGTAGTTCAGCCTGTCAGCAGATTCATAAGCATGCTAGTTGACATTCTTGTAACGATTATGTCTGCACACCTTAGCTTGAACTTACACTTTCTCAGTGCTCTTTCCAAGATGATCCAGTTTCTGTGACTGTACATTGAGTCTCACTCCATCCAAGTTCAATCAGTCTTTTCTACCATCAGACTCACTCCACACATCTTAAATTTATTTAGCGTATGGCAATCTACATGCAGTTATAAAGGTACTTAAGTCAAAATAAATATATAAAAAGTAAATGACAAACAGTTAGAATAAGACAAAGACACTTATACTTTCAGAAACCAAAACACCTTAAAGTTAAGATCAAGTTGTCTGATCCAATCTATAGCAGGCATTGTCGCCTGCTATAGATTGGAAGTAGTTTGTTTGACCTGTGTATGCACAAAAACTGCACTCAGTAGAGATGTGGTGGGTTGATTGATTCGAGTGCCTGCAGTCACATTCCGGTGAGGGAATTTTTCCCCACTTGTACAGAGAGCTTGCACATCTTCCATGTTCGGTGCAAATCCTGTTCAGCATTATCCATGTTTTTCGCCTCAGGCCCATACCCGGGATGTTGAGACAATGCCTATCAAACCAAGTTTGGAGTTGGGCATATTTATGCTCCGATTTCATTTCCACTGTTCTTTGGTATTGTAGTTGGTCATTCTCAGGTGTTTAACTTCACAGAGAGGGGCTTTCTTGATTTCAGTCTGTTGAGCTGTAGCTCTAGTATCGTTGTGTATAGGCAATTCAGTATTTCTGAGTATTTTATCATATTCTCATAGTAGAGCATTGTGTCTTTGTAGGTTTGGTGGTATTATGTTACTCAGCATTGGGAGCTAGTAAACAGGAGTTGTTTTTATGGTTCCAGTGATAAGTCGCATTGTGGTGCTAAGCTGACGGTCAATTACACATCTTAAAAACTCACACCCATTTCTTCTACATTGTGTGTGCATTGAATTATTTGCTATCATAGCCCTCCTTCTTAATCTCATTGCTGTCACATTTCAGTAATAAACAAACAATTTTTACTTTCTCACTTTTCTTCAAGAATACATATACATCATCATCATCATCATCATCATCAAATTCCTGCCATGTACCCTCAAGGGGTGTACAGGATATGACAGTACTACATGAAAAAATTACATCATTACTAACTTCCTATCTACAATTTTCCTCCAAATCAGTCTGTTACTTGTCAAGACTCCAACATTATCAGATCTTATATTTCTATCGTCTAAGGCACTTTGTACCGTATCTATCCACCTATATCTTGGTCTTCCTCTGGGTCGTTTTCCTGCCAAACTGGCAGAGAACACTTGTTTTGCTAATCTTTCCTCTCCCATTCTATTTAAGTGACCATACCATCTGAGATTAGCTCTGCTAACGCATTCCTGGATGCTGACAATGTCAAGTTCTTTCCTAATATCCTCATTTTTAATATGATATTGCCATTGATGCCATCTGTTCACGCCTCTAATCTTTCTCAGGACTCTCATATCTGCGGTCTCTAGTCTTTGGTCAAGTGTTTTACTTCTGACCCAGCTCTCAGATCCATAAGTTAAAATTGGTTTGAACACAGTCTTGTATACAGCTAATTTAGTGTTCCGACTAATTTCTTTCTTATTCCATATGAATTTATTCAATTGACTTCCCACGATACCAGCTTTGCTGATTCTGTTGTCTATTTCTATATTTAGTTTACCATCTTCAGTAAAAATTGTGCCTAAGTAGCTGAAATGTTTTACTTGTTCCACAGGTTCTCCATTCACAACACAGTTGACATTTTCAATGATTCTGCCTATTTTCATTGTCTTTGTCTTTTTATTGCTGACCTTCATACCATATCTATTACAACAGCTATTCAATTTAGTCAGAGAATCTTGCAGACTTGTAGCAGATTTATTTAGAAGTATAACATCATCCGCATAAAGCAAAGAGCTGACATTAACATCTCCAATTTTGATATCAGGTTTAATACCACATTCCTTCATAATGTGATCCACATAGATAATGAATAACAGAGGGGATAATGTACATCCTTGTCTCACACCAGATTTAACATTAAACCATCTTCCTGTACTTCCTTCAATTCTAACTGCTGACTCACAACTCAAATAAAGACTAAGTATTGCTTGATATAATGCCCCATTGACACCATATAACTGCAGCGTATTGAATAGCTTCTCTCTTGGCACCTTGTCATATGCCTTTTCCAAATCAACAAAACTTAAATACAGATCTTTGTTATATTCCCATGCTTTCTCGACTATTTGTCGTAAAGTGAAGATCTGATCCTGACAACCTCTATTTGGCCTGAATCCAGCTTGTTCTTCACCAAGCTTTTCTTCCACAATTCTTCTCAACCGTTTCTCAAGTATACTTGCATAGATCTTGCCAGGAACACTCAGTAGGGAAATACCTCTGTAATTCTCACATTCAGTTTTATTTCCCTTTTTATATATGGGTACTATGAGAGCTCTACTCCAATCATCGGGAATTCGTCCCTCTGTCCAGGCTTTCTGAACTATGCAGTGCAGCCACTGTAAGACTCTTATACCACCATACTTCAGCATTTCTGGTCGAATATCATCTACTCCTGCTGCCTTTCCACATTTCAAGCCTTTGATGGCTTTTTCTACTTCAAGTATGGATATGTATTCCTGACTGCATGCCTGGTCAGTGTTTTTTATCACTGTGCTGTCATCACTGCTTGTTTCATTTAGCAGTTTTTCAAAGTAATTACTCCATACTTCAAGGATATCTTTTTCTCCTGTTTTCATTTCACCTTTATCATCTCTAATTCCTTTTACAGCACTCTTTCCTCCATTCCTAAGCTTCTTCAACAACCTCCAGAATATTTTGCCACCTTCTTGATATTTATTTTCTATATTCTTGCCAAAGTCCTCCCATGTCTTTTGTTTAGCTAGTTTTACACACTGTTTAGCTTTCTTACATTTGTCTCTGTATTCTGTAAGAGTAAAAGCTGACTTATTTGCCAGGAACTTTTGATATGCTTTCTTCTTTTCCTTCACTGCCTCTTTAACTTCCTGTGTCCACCAGGGAGTTCTGATTTTTTTATCTTTGCACACAACCTCACCACATGCCTCTCTGGCAGAATCAATCAATGTTTCCTTCAGAGTTTGCCACTGAATCTCCAAGGTTTGATTCCTGTTCTCAAACTCTTTCATTTTCTTTTCAATAATATTTCTGTATTTTAGTCTACAGTTTACATCTGAGAGCTGCTCAACTTTTATTCGCTTTAAAACTTTCTTACATGTTATTCTTTTCAATATGAAATTCAATTTTATCCTGCTCAAGACTAAATAGTGATCACTTCCAATTTCAAATCCTCTGTACACTCTGGTGTCCTGCACCAGGGAGAAAACATCACTATCAACAATAACATAGTCAATGAGACTTTTCTTATTCCTAGCCTCTTCTCTCCATGTGAATTTGTGCACATTTTTATGTTGGAACATGGTGTTAGTAATAACCAGTCCATGTCCTGAGCAGAAATCCAACAGATATTTGCCATTATTATTAGCTTTGCTCTTTTCTCCAAATTTTCCCAAAATATTTTTGTATGTCTCACAATCATTTCCTACTCTACTATTTAGATCCCCAACAAGGACCAACTTTTCCTTTTTCATTGTGTCAGTTGCTTTTTCTAAAGCCTCAAAAAATTCCTCCACTTCTACCTTAGTAGAGCCTTCTGTGGGACCATAGGCACAAATAAGTCTCATTGTCCAGTTCCCCATTCTCATATTTGCCCACATTACTCTACTTGAGACTGACTGCCATTCAAGAAGATTAGCCTCGTATTTTGTGTTGAATACTATGGCTACTCCTTCTTTTCCTTGATTGTTATTGCCTGAATATAACATTTTGTATTTATTGCTCAGAAAGATCTCACCAGTTTTGGTCTTTTTTGTTTCAGTCACCCCTATTATGTCGATCTGGTACTTATCTAATTCCTCAGCTAGCTCCATTTCTTTGCCATTCAGGCTTCTTACGTTGATAGTACCGATCTTTAACTCTGGTGATGTTGAGTTGGGGTTTGTTTTCAGATTTGTTCCAGTAGCTGACTTTTCGCTGTTCGCCCTGGTTCCCTGGCGAAAACAACGGGGGCCTTGTTTAACCGGGCGACGCCCCAGCCGGCATGAAATTTTGTCATGTTGTACCATCATTTTTTATTTTGGTTTAACCAATAAGAATACAATTTGGTCGGCTAAATCCCAAATTGCCAGCCCATCCTCGTTCGTTCAGTATCAAAGTAGATACCCAACAGGGTGCACCACGAGAAGGTGAGGATTGGACATTAGGTCAGAAGCCCTGGTCGGTTCTCCGCATTCCTTTAAAGGCTATGTGGAGGTCTCCTCTCAGTTATACAGCTTTGACCCTTAAGCACCCCCACATATACATATACATATACATATATGCTATTTTTTTCTTAAAAAATTAATTTGAGTAGTTTTTATAGGGTTTACTTTATTAATTTAGCTTACAAAGAATTTTTAGTGTGAAACACCCAAATTATTTTATTGGGATCAAGTTGGAGATTTAATGGAGTATTGACAGCCATAAGAAATGATTAAAAACTAATTTTAATGCTTATAATATTTTATCTCAGTTACTGAGACTTCTTCAGGAGTACAAATAACACATGTAATGCACATACAAAAACAATACAATACTCAGTGAAACACATGGGTGACTTTAAAGGTCTATCTAGATGGCCCTCTCTGGACATTTATATAGGCAGCCTAGGATGTAAACTGAGACCTCTCACAATTATTGTTTCCCAAATTTTTATGCATCTGTATTTGCTTAAAGTGGATTCCTATGCACTTCTTATGACAGTCTTTGGACGAAGACAGGTTTGAATTCCATTGAAGATATGAGGACTATTTTTATACATTTTCAGCTCTGAAGCTTATTTAGTTGATTTCAAGTAAAGGTAAAAAGGAATTTTTTCATACCTGGAAACTTGGACTTTGCTTTTAGCAAAACAAACAAATGTGCTGGTACATACGATTGACAGACATAATATACCGTGTCCCAAAATATGTATACGGACTTTATCAGCCCATAACTCTGTAATAATGTCTTTTCTTTTTCAGATGAAAATTGGTCTTAAAAATGGATAATGACAGCTTTACATTTGAACAATAGAAACTTGTACTGAAGTAGTACTGAAAATATAAATGAAGTCCAGAAACCATGGAAAAATGAATTTCAAACAGAACCTCAACAACACATATTAATTACAATTTTCCACATCCACAATAAATTTTAAACAGATGACACTGTGCAAAATGTACACAAGCAACAATCTAGAACACTTCGAACATCAGAAGAGGTGGCATAATCTTTCCTGTGATCACCAAGGAAATATATCTGACATGTGTTCATCACATTTTAAAGCATTCAAAATTCAAAAGCTACATCCCAAAATTAGTGCATGCTCTGAATGAAGATGATCCTGATTACAAGGTTGAATTTTGTGAGTGGCTTCTGTCAAAATTAATAGAGGAGCCATCGCAAATTTGTCAATCCTGCAGGTTCACCTAATCCAATACCTCCTGATTATAACTTGTGGGGATACTTCAAAGATAAAATTTATGCCATAAAATCCACAACACTTATATAGTTACAGCAAGAAGTTTGAAATGAATTGTTGCTCAGTGACAAGAATGTATTAATTGATGTTTGCAGATCAGTTTTTCACTAATATAAGCAATGCCTTGATAAAAGTGGAGAATATTTTGAACACTTCAGATAATGTGTATTTCAAAAATATGTGTATACATTTTTGGGACACCCTGTATATTTATCTTTTAACCCTTAGCTGCTTTGATATTAATTCTGAATAATCTAAATACAGTCAGCTCCCACTTTAGCAAACAGAATAATAACATTCACTCACTATAACAAACTGCTGAAAACTCCCAACCAAATTCCATGTGTGCAATGCCATGTTAAAGAAAAATTCATTATAGAAAACTGTGGTATAATAAACAATTCACAGTGTTTTCTATAGTGAGAGTTGACTGGTCTCCTTTGTTTTAGCTGTGGCCAGCATCTATTTTTATTTCACTGCTTAATAAATATTTGCTTTACTCTAGGGCAATTGGACTATAAAAAGATTTAAAATGGAACGAATTGGCATCACCCAAGTGCTTTCCCGCTTATCATACATCTCCACATTGGGTATGATGACACGAATTAATAGTCAGTTTGAAAAAACCCGCAAAGTCTCAGGTCCTAGATCTTTACAACCATCACAGTGGGGTATGCTTTGCCCTTCAGACACACCTGAAGGAGAGGTAAAGTATAATTTATATACATTAGAGTATATATAAAAGGAACTAAGAAATTGATAAAATGCCTGTATTGCACAATCCCTTTTAGGAAAACAGCAATTGTTTAGTAACAGTTGCACATTGTCTTTAAATTGCTGAGAGTGAATTTTTGTTAAACACAATGACTATGTCTTCTTATTATCATCCTCATCATATCAACTTCATAGAGTCAGCTGACTCATTGTGGGAGGTTCACTTAACTAGCAGTATATTTATCATTTTGAACCCAACATTCACAATGGGGTAAAACATTCCATTCAACTCTCCATGTAAAAAATAAAAAATCTGATCCTAATGATTGCTTCTAGTTCTCCTCTCACCTTCCACATTTTTTATAGTCTCTGCTGTGTCTATCATATTTTTTACACTTATTTGCCAGACCACCCTGCAATTTACGTTTCTTCAACTCTCCCCCCCCATAACCAAAGTTTTAGTATCCTTTAATTGCCTTGGTCACTTTGCTCTGAACCTTCTCCATTGTTTCCACATGATAGTGAAAACTAGTTCAAGTGTGGTTTCACCAACACTTTATACAATGGCACAACCACCATCTTATCCTTATTTATCACTGTACTCTTATAGCAGCCGTGTTATGTACAGTCTTTGCAACACCTGCAGTTTATCAACTAAATCTTCAATCCACTGTCAACCATCACCTTCTTTTAAGAAACATTATCTTAGTGATGGTGTGTGTGTGTTCGTTCGTTGTATTGCTACAAAAAGTTACTACAGTAACTCAATTGCAGTACACATTAATAATATAGTAGAAATGAATTTTCATTACTATTACAGTGTGGAAGTTGGCATAAGCTGTAAGGGGTGGGGAGAAATATTTTAAACGTAATATAAGGAGAAGGAGTACTTAAGGATCGAAGATGGATAACTCGGAGGAAACCTCCATATAGCCTTTTAAGGAATGTAGAGAACTGACCAGGGCTTCTGACCAACTGTCCACTTCACCTTTAATGGTGCACCCTGTTAGGTATCTACTTGGATACTGAATGAACAAGGATGGGCTAGCAATTTTTAATCAACAGATTGTATTCTGTAGATAGTTTCTGGTATTGAGACCACATGTTTTAAGATAATTAATGAGTTTAATAAAACATAATCCTACCGTTTTGTAAGTCATCAGACTTACATTGTCAGGAGTATTAGCAAAAGTTGTACAGAAAGGAGACTAGAAATAATTAATTACACATGTTATATGTTATCAGAACCTTCACAATTCATACCTATAAATAAATAACCAGAATAAAGACATTAAATTAATTACTATATATATATTGGAACTTTGATGCTGTCATATTCAGTAGCATCACACATATTATATCCTTGATTTGTGGTAGTTTAGATTTTTAATGAAAGCAGACCAAACTTGACTAGAATAAGCCTTGATTTTTGTTACATTTTGTGGGGATCCACAGCATTTGAGGCTTCCCTAGTTGACACACACACATATATGGCATTAAGGCATATATATACAAATATACCTTATATTCATCATAATTGTTTTACCAGAAAGGTCACAAAAACCTTTTAAATGCTGTGTATACCCAAACAGTGTTACTGTAATGCTGTGGATACCCACCCAATGCTTAATCCTAAACAAGTTTGGTCTGCTTTCATTAAAAATCTAAGTGCTGTGACCCTAGGATACGATATGTGTAATGCTACTGAACGTGAAAGCAATGTTCGAACATGTATACGACATCTTTATTCTGGTATTTATTTATATATATATGAATTGTGGAGTTCTGATAACATATAATATTTGAAATTAATTGTTTCTGGTCACTTTTTTGTGTATCTTTTGATAATATCCCTAACGATGTAAGTCTGACGATTTACGAAACTTGTAAGGTTATATTTTGTTAAACTCATTAATTATCTTAAAACGTGGTCTCAATACTGGAAACTATCTACAGAACTGCTAAATCTCAGAAACTTATGCATTCAAATTGTATTCTTATTACCATAAACTATAATGCAAAATGTAATACAACATGATAGAATTTCATGCTAACTGGGGCATTGCCTGGTTAAACATCTGATGAAGATAGGATGATATTGGAGTATTGACAGATGGCAGAAAACTGTCAATAGGAAGTTGGTGATGTAACTTTTTTATGTAGTACTCGTAATATCCTGTACACCCTCTGAGGGCAGATATCAGGAATTTGATCATTATGTGATGGGCAAGCTTATAAAGTTTACAAAGTAGACAAGAGGTTTTAACTACCACATTAAGGTAGGTGAAATCAAATTACGAGAGAAAATTAACTCTAAGTAGTCTAAAGGAAATCTCAAAGATAATTTTGCTGTGTGGAAAGTAAAAGATAAGAATGATTATGAAAGGATCACTTTAATGAATGTAGATGGTTGGAGAAATAGTTGAATTACTGAATAATCAGTTTGCGAGGATGTATTATCCTGGCAAAGATAATGCAATGGCTGATTTGACGGGGACTAAATACGACAGTAGAGATACTGAATTAGAAGTGCTCAGGATATTATAAAATGTTGATGTGAATTCAGCATTGTGATTAAATGTGATATCTGCTAGTGTATTACAACAAAGTTCAAGAGAAGAGAATTAGTAGTACCTCTTACTCAGTGAAGTCTCACCACTAGGATTTACTGGAAATAAGGAGTGAATACAGAGCATTGATAAGATCAAAACTTGATTATCCCAGTGCCTCTGCCGAGGAGGAGTACTCTGCGATGGCTAGAACCTATTTGTCATCAAACCATCAGGGTTCAACTGGAGTGTTTTGTATATCACCTACTCCTGGTAAGTGCATTGAGGCAAATGAGCCACTTCTCTCACTTCTCAGCAAAAATAAAATTCCTGCCAGACCACCCTACATGGTAAACTGTTTTTCAATAGCAGTAGACAACATGGGTCAGATGCTACCAAACATATTTCCACCTTGGCAATCATGCATGCCAGTACGTAGCTTTACTTTCAGTAGGCAACTGAAAATTTCAATCTCTTGTCTACCAGCAGTTCTTCAAAGCTAATAGAACTGAATACTCAGTACTCTGATTTTGTTGCTGTCTATGCAGATGGCTCAAAATTGAAGTACCTAGTGCAATTTCTGCTGTCTTTCTAGCAACATGATATCTGCGCAAATCTCACTAGAGTAACAACTTTACAGCTGAGCTGGTGATAGAGCTTGCACTTAAATTCATCAGATTGCATCTCTACCAAAGTTGCATAACATATTTAGACTCGCAAAGTTCTCTTCAGTCAATAAGAAGTCTGGGGCTCCAGAAACATCCAGTGCTCTCTTGAATACAGCACCACCTCTTTGAGTTATGGAAGCTACACTTTGATGTGTGCTTCTGTTAGATTCCAAGCCATGTTGGGATTAAGGGAAATGAGGCTACAGATACTGTAGCTGGGTCAGCTCATTTCTCAAACATCCACCATCTGCCTGTACCATACACAGATAATTGGCAGATTATTAGACAAAAACTTCTATCCCAGTGGCAGCTATCTTGGAACAGAGAGACTAATAAGCTCTACCAAATTAACCTTGAAATTAAATTATGGCAGCCTAGCTTGCATGGGATTTGAACAGAAATTGTTCTTGTTCAGCTCCTCATTGGCCATAGTTATATTATGCACTCTCCCCTACTGATGGGTGATATGTTTATGTATGAGTTTTTTGACACTGGACTATCCATTATTCATTATCCATTTTAATCAACTGCCCTCGTTTCACCAAGTGCAGTCATAATTTTAGCCACTTTATAATCTTTCTGAGCCCTATATGCTCAGATTTTATCAGACTCATCAACTGTCACCCTGGTTTTAAATTTTTAAATTTATGATCTCATAAATTATATACTTATTAGTTTAATTTATTGTAACTTTTTAAAAACCTGTTTTTATGTAATTTTTATGAATTGTAATACTTTTTTTTAATACTTCTTACATCTGTTTTATATCCATCTTTTATATTTGTTTTTCTGCTAGGATTTTTTGCCATTTCATTTATTTATTACATGGTATAATTTAAGAAATGTTTCATTTATGATTATTCTTATTTCAATTTTTATTTATAGTTTTTATATCTATATATGCCGCTTAATTATTGTATGTGTTCTGGCACAGCACGACTATAGATGTTCTTGCACCATTAAAACCCAAAACAAACAAATGCACAAGGGATTCATGATCCCTTGGATCCTCAAGGAGTATTATTGGAACCACGATCCTCAATGGTTGGTCTCTTTTCTTAAACCAAACTAATCTTCTCTTAGGCATTCCTTTATTTTTATTCCTTATTCTAGTTTGCCATTATCCATTCATAAATATTTACACAGTGGCACAGTAATGTTATATTGGGACAATATCCTTGATTCAGACATCAGGTATCATAATCTTTCTCCAGATCAGTCTAAAGGTGTTACACAACCATTTCACTTCTGAACCTTGAGAAGCTCTGATCAATTCAACAGCAAATCATCCCTTCCAGGGGATTTTCTATTCTTCAGATTCACTGCTTCTTCAACCTTTGCCACACGTTTCCTATTATCTTTCTTTCTCTCTCAGCCCCTTTATCTTCATTGCAGTTTATTTCACTGTTGTTTTCATTTTTGTTGAATAGATCCATAAAATAATGTTGTCACATCTTAATCTTTATTCTGATAGTTACAGAATTTCAATCTTGATTTATTAAAAAATCTACTTCCACATGGATTCTTCTGTTATTTATTTGGTATAACATTTTTAATATCAGTGTAAGGAAATTTATATAGATATTAGGATAAAAGCATTGTACTGATTAAAGATACTGAAATAAAAGCTAGGTTGAATTTACAATGTGTAAATTCAATCCAGCTTTTTTTTTTTTTTTTTTAATATCTTTTCCACTTAAATTATTATTATTACAGTAAACCCTCGATTTAACGGACAAAATTTCCAGTCCGTATGTCACGTGAAAATTAACACTCTGTTAATTTTAAAATTCCTTTAACCAAGATTTGCTTATAATTAAATAACAGGTTAATTTTTTTTGAAAATTTGAATTTTGGCCTATTTGTCAAAATTTGAATTTTGCCAAATAGGCCATCGTATGTTGGAAAAACACTGTAGTAATTTAGCCAACATAAATGAGTCACCACTCATAAAACATGTTCGGCAAATGATCAGGACGTGATCACACCAATCGCACTGTAATTGGTTCTTTTGTCATGTGGCGTGACTTTGTGGCAGATTTATTACACGCATTTTCTTAATTTTAAGGAGTTAATTATAAAAAAAACAGCAGAAGTCAAAAGTTCAAAAAAAAAAAAAACTTTATCGTTTTTCAAAGCAGGTTTACCTAAACCAAGCACCTCTGTAAAATCTTGAATAAAAGGAGTTTTTGTAATAAAATACCTTTTATGCAGATTTTACAAGTATGCTAAGTCCTACTAAAATACTTGTGTATTAATGGAAAAACTTGAAATGGAAATAATGTTGTTTTTTTTTGAAATTGTTGAATATTGTAATGTCAAAAGTTTTGTGTAAGAACAAAGGAAATTACATGTAAGGTAAATTATGTCTAAGTATACCTCTAGTCAACTAAAATTCCAGACAGATTAAGAAATTAAGTCATGACCTGAGGCCACTGCAAACATGAAAGTCAACATTACATGGGGTTTCCTGTCTAAATGCACTGATCGACAAGGGTGATGGGTGCAGAACATCAGGGTACCCGGGGGACTATGACGTAAGAAAAACGAAGGTCATCGGAACCATATAAATAGGAGTTTGCTGCATCAAGACAGAACTTGCTTGGTTTAGTCTGTTCCTTGTAATTCGAGTTTGAGTACGTTCCGAAGTGGAGTTTCTGTTCATGGGGCAGGAAGTCACGTGGAGTTCTGATGAGAGAGTTAGGACTCATGACGGTATCAAGGTCACCGTAAGCCGAGGAGTTTAGAAGAAGGTACGATGCTCGTTAACGGCAACTGAGCTTTACTAGAATCGTGGGTGATGAATCGTTATCCTATTCGGAGACCTATATTCACGAAACAGAGGCCAGAAGAACGACACAACTAAAGCACGTCGTATTAGGAGGAACCAGATGCCAAACTTCCAAGCCATAGGAATTAAATTGTCCGCCGATAACAAGAAAGAAGTCTTGCAAATTACGAAAAGGATGTTCAGGTACAGTGATGAGGTCTAATGGGAACAAGAAGAGATAATCAGTTATAGAAGACCAGACTTCATGAAAAGTAAGAACTTTCCATTATTTAGTCAGAAAGAAATTTAGATTGTGATGGTGGTTTGAATTGATGGAATTGTTTTAAAATTAGAGTTGCAGGACTTTAGGCTTGAGCACAATTGAATTAATTTTCTCTATGTAAGCCTAGCTGAATTGTATAGTGAATCTACTTGTATGCTGAATTTTTATATGTTGACGATCTGATTATATGTAAAGTTAAGAAAGGGGGAGTAAAATTCTAGACAAGTAGTCCTGCTAAGATTCAGATGATTGTGGGAAATGAATGTATAACTTGAGTTGTTAGATATAGCCTACATATTAGATTTAAGTCAAATTAATTTGTGTCATTTGTGTATTTGTTACTTAGTGATGAATAAATTATTTTCTTGCCAAAATAACTTGCCTGATCTCTAAGTCCAATGCACTACTCATAAAATCGAACCTATGTATCTTGAAGTAGATATTGCCATGACTGCAGAGTAAGAAATATAAGTAATTTGGTATAGAGATAAGTTGAAAAGGAAGGAACTGTGTGTCATACTGGGTGTTCTATTCTTCGGAGGGAGATACTCCTCTTATCCTAGAATTTTGGTGGCACAGCTGACTTTCAAACAAATTTTCCAAAATTTAATTTAGAATAAACACCATTAAATCAGACAAGGAGATTGGCTCTAGCCCGAGGCACTTTCTTTGTTCTTGACATCTTGCACACGTGAGCCGTACTATTTGCGGCCACAAGATAGAGGTAACGTAACTGACGATAAGTTGGAAGTGTAGTAAAAGTTAAGAACATAAGTTTCAAACGAGGAAATGTAGAATTTTACAAAGGCTCAGCTGAAAACAAGAATTAATTAATAAGAATTAGATTTAACAATAAAATAGATTTTAACACCTTAACATCGAACATTAACTTCACATTAACTTACCTAAAAGTGTGAAAATTGTGTTAAAAATTGTGTGTAAAACAATTTTTTTGTTAATACAGTGCTAATATTGATAAAATTGCAGTATAATGTTAGATATTTTTATTTTAAAAAATTCGCGATTTAACGGACACCCCTTAGCCCCTATTAATCTGTTAAATCGAATGTTTACTGTATTTTATTAATCTGTCTGTATTTATTTAATAGAGTTTACAGTATCAAAGCCTACGCCTTTGGATAATGCCCAGGAATTGATGATATCTAGTCAAATTCTGTAATAGCAACATCTCTCATATGGGAGCAATATTTTTCTGAGTTGTGATGTATACATGCATACCAGTCAGAAAGGGAGTGCATAGCAACTGTGTGCATGAAATTTTTGCTTTCAGAATTTGTAGTTTACAGTCAGTAATTTTTGAATGTACTATAAAAATGAATTATATAATAAATCATTCATGTCACTTATTTTATTTAGTAATTTCTCCAATGTCTGTACTCCAGTATTACTCGAATTCATTCCAATGTGATATATTCTAATTAGTTCCTTTTAGCTTACACCATGTGGGTGAGCTGATGGCGATGTGAGCAAATTCAGAGGCATATTTGATTAGAGTATCTACTATCTAGACAGTGCAGTCAGTTGAGCTTTTGCAAGTGATGAATTTTTGTGGCTATCTAGATTTAAGGAAATTAATTTAGTGTTTGCAGTTTTACAGTTATAGCTAGAAGAAAAAAAAGTGCAACATTAATAGAAATTAGCAGTTTAGTGTGTTAAACTCTCAACATGCCATTCTCAAAATTCAAGCAGAAAAAGAGCTGCAAATTCATTTAAATTTGAATGACTGGATAAATGTGACATAATTTGTTTATAAACTGCATGTATATGCAGTAGTAAGTTGTAAGTATTTAGGTTGCACAAACAGAAATATTTAGAATGCAATTTACTAGATCTTTGAACAAAGATGATGTCACCAATTTTAGGCATATTAAATTAAGAGTTTGTGGCCTGTGACTTTTGTATTGTGAGCACAGGCTACTGCAAACATTGTCTGAGACTGGAGTAGTAAGTTGCAAGTATTTAGGTTGCACAAACAGAAATATTTAGAATGCAATTTAATAGATCTTTTAACAAAGATGATGTCACCAATTTTAGGTGTATTAAATTAAGAGTTTGTGTCCTGTGACTTTTGCTACTGGAAACATTGTCTGAGACTGGAAACTTATGCATAAAATATTTTTCATGTACAGCTCTTTTCCAGGTGTTTCATAAATCATTTTGATGTTGCTCCTAGCATTCCTATCACAGTTGCAACTGTTGTTGCTCTTTTGTTTCAAATTTGTTGAATTGCATTTGCAAGATCTCCATACTTGGTCAATTTTTCATGGTAGTACATTGGTAGTACATCAATAAACCACGTGTGTTGTTATTCAACACACGTGGTGATGTTTGCATATTGTGTTCCAGATCTATCTGGAACACAATATCTATCTGGATTTTAGAGTCCATAATACCTTTGCATTTTCACTAACTTTTCTTACTGTTTATTCCCAAGTTGATTTTCAAGTTGGCAAATGATATTTTCTACACAAGTTCTTGTGTATAGCTTTTGCAACCTGATGATACCTTTCTTTATAGTCTGTTTGGGCAATCTAGCTTCAAGATCTAACCAGATGGGCCAGTGTTTCATCTTTATTTCTGCACATTTGGCATTTGCCATCATTACTGATAGTTTTGATCTTTGCCTTTATTAATTTGGTTTGTAATGCTTGTTCTTAATATTGAACTACCTGAATACTTTATTTTTGAATTAACTGCCTCTTTAACTCTTTCATTTTAGTATGTTTCCTTCCTTCCTTTGGCTCCATTTCTTCGCTGTATTTGATTTCCTTTTCTGCTTCCACATTTTTTTTTGGCTTTTTTCCATTCTTTATTTAAATTACTTTTTTTTTTCTCCCTTAATCATATTTATTTCATCTCCATCTAAGGCAGTAGTTTGATATCCAAACTGTTGCCATCAGGAGATGTTGTAGGTTTCAACGAGAACAAAATATTTTCATTTTGTCTCACTGAAACCTACAACATCTACTAATTTCTTCAATAACATCTTCCAATTTCTCCAGTTTATCTGTGGATATCATTACTATGTTCACTTCTATTCTGTTTCTTTCTGGTCCAGATTATTTACCATTTATATCCATCCAGCTTTGATTCCTTTGTTTCTTTTTAGATGTAAATAAATCTAGTGATAGCATTGCTGGGCCTGTCAGAGTCAATGAACAGCACATTGTTAGTCATGACTTTTGGGGTTCCTAATCGATTTTCATCCATCAGGCATCCTATATTAATTCCACTACCACTTCTACATCATTTCAATTTGGGTTTAGGAGACTGGAGTGAACATTGTGAACAGATTTGCTGTAGTATATACCTTTTGGTATATTTTTATTTCTGCAAATGGCTTAGTGGTTGCTGTAGTATATACCTTTTGGTATATTTTTATTCCTGCAAATGGCTTAGTGGAAACAAATTAAAATGACTCTCCAGATTTTGTAAAATTATCTGTTACCACAGCCGTATTCTTGGTATAAATTGCTTATAGACAGATAGCAAAATACTCTTAGAGATGCTTGTGCATTTTCTGAAATGTGCCTAATGATTATATTATACAATAGTTACATCATCATCCATATGTTTGATATTTGCTGACTGAAAACTACTATTGATTTTTGGTCAAAATCAACAAATACAGCCAAAATGAATTTTATTTAAACCTTAAAAGTCAAATTTGCCAAACAGTTTCTTGATTTTTTTTTTTTTTTTGGGACATTCAGTTTTGTTAATATATCAGTTAAAATAAATTTAATTTTGTAGGAAAATTCTTAGTTTTAATTTTCTCTGTCATCACTGCTGATTGTTTAATTTGGAAACACTTTTCTTGCAGGTATCAGTTAAACAATTTATTTTTTCATCACTGTTTTAGTTTAATTTTTATTTATTTTATTATTTTTTTCCAGTCTTGTGGTCTTGTTAAAAATTTGGCTCTTATGACTCATATTACAACAGACTTAGAAGAGGAACCAATTGCAAAATTAGCTTTTAATTTAGGTGTAGAAGATATTCATCTGCTTAGTGGAGAAGAAATATGTAGTTCTTCGAATTACATAGTTTTTGTTAATGGTAAGAATCACTCACTAATAGATAGTAATAATTCTCCTCCTTCCTTTCATGTTTTTTGTTACTGAAAATTCACTTATTGAGAGGAATATATTTTTAGATATTGCCATGACTTGATTAGATTGTTCTTTAGTTACTGTGTATATAGAATTATTAATAAAAGCAGTTGAAAATAAAAATAATTTAAATGTTATGTATTTCAGATTAAACTAAAAGGTTGTCTATCCATTTATTTTATAGAATTCATAACATTGCCTTTTTAACTGAATGAACTTTAAACCACATAGTGGATAGAAAGAAGCTGTGTTACTCTTTTAGAGTATGGGGAAGGTGGAGAATGAGATTTTCAGCCAGATATTCCACTCTGGAGAAGGACCTTGCAGGTAACCAGTTCATGCCTCCATTAAATAAGGCGATGGTATGTCCCTGGGCATGAAAGTCATCTGTCATCTAGAGGTCTGGTTGACATTTTCTCCATCTAAGGAAGGTATGCCTATAAGGTGACAATACACAGGGTAATAGTTTAATGATGGGAATATGCTTTTCACAGATCAAGTCAGGACACTGACTTCTAATCCAATTACTATGATAAGTCATGACATTTACAGGAAGTTAATATCATTTGCTTTGATTTGATAGAGACATTCAACACAGCCTACCATATTTTAAGCATTAAATCTAATTAATAAAACTGGATCACTTTGAAAAGATGAAAAAACATCCAAAGAGAATTTTTTTTTTCTCCACCCCCTCAAACTTTTCTATGTTTTTCATTATTCAACTGATTTTTATGTGAAAGAAGTGATGCACTTCTTTCACATACAACTAGGTCATGTCATTCAATGAATTCTAAGCAGATTTAGAACATTGCGATTTCGTAATGTTGGCTAAAATTTCAGCTCACTCAAACAGGGATGAAGGGGTTGTGAAAGGAGGAGGAATTGCCTTCATATGTTTACACTTAGGCAAATCAGATTGGCTAATTTCAACTTAATTTGGATAGTTAGTTGTCATTTGATCAGACTAAAATGAAAGAGGGAGGGGTTGTAGCCTCTGTACTTCAACTGCACATGGAATATAGTTCTTTTATTTTATGTTGCTGAATTCTGGTTAGGCTTAATTTTCCAGGGTGGGTGCTTCCTTCTTAAGCACTTGCAGGTTGCATTTCATATGTTTTAAGTGATTGACCAACATAACAGTTGCTGTTGCTGCACCTCTGGACACCAAAATCATTGTCCGGTATGGATGCATGGATATTGATTATCATCCATTGATTATAACCTCATTATCACTTGATGTTTCATGAAGAAAACACATCTAAAGATACATCAATACTTAACTAAGTAACTTTATTTAATGAATTATATTATTAAGAATATACCACGTGCATGCAGGCACACCAGCAGGAAAACAAACATAGACTGATTGTAAATAGCTGGCACCAGCAGTCCTAACCAGTGCCCTCTGTGGATGCAGGAAGGTTGTGCCGAAGGTCTCAAAAATGACTGTCTCCAGAATTTTGGTAATGTAATGTAGCCAAATTTGTTTGGAGGATGTTACAGTGCTGTGGGAGATTTCAGAAATAGTTTCTCTTGTTATCTGCTTCTTTATAAGAGTGGAGTTTTATCCATCCAATGATGCATAAAACAACAAAAATAACCACAATGATGAACTTTTAGGAAAAACACAGATATTTCATACTGAAAATAACAGTACATCAGTGTGTGGGAACAGCAATTGGTTTACCCATTAAAAATGGTTGCTGTATGCTAGAAAAATAGTATTAAAACATCAAACCATCTATCATCTTCCTTGTTTATTGTCTATATACATAATATATATTTTATATATATATATTAACTTTTATATTATTATATTATATTTATATTAATTATTTTTGATATTTACATAAATGAGAATCTCCCACACATTTTTTTGGGGGGGGGGGGGGTGAGAGTCATTTCAACTCAGGTTAGGTTTGTGTAAACTTCATAACTTTCTTTGAAAAGGCATTCATATTTAAAACTTTCTATGGAGAAGATAATCCACAGGATACTGTGCCTAGTGTCAATACCATGCTGTGTCAGACCAGACTTTTAAGGTTTTAGGTATTCAGTGTAGTATTGCTGTTCTGTAATTCTTTTTTCCACAGCATTCACAGGGGACCTGGTAAACACCAGCTAAAGATAGAGGTGCCAGTTTGTCTTTTACAGATGGTAACAGACCAGAAATTTTGTTGATAGAAAAAAAAGGGGAAATAAGGATTAAGGAGAAACTTCTAAAAATTCTACTAATAATTGTCAGCATAGTATAGCCATATTGTGGGTTTGAGAGGAGCAGAGTTTGGACCTTAAAATATGGCCCTAAACTCTGGCATCCTTATTCAGGAGATTAGCTAATGTGCATATCCATATATTTTTGTCTTAGGTTATTCTCTTACTCATAGTTCAGGCCCAGTTAGTCCTTTATATTTTTGAACCATGTGTTTCATTGTCTTCCTCTCTTTTGCATTCCCTCAATTTTTCCCTCCAATATTTTCAAAAGATATTAGAGGGAAAAATATTTTTGATTAAAAATTACTTCTTAATCAAAAATTAAGAATTACTTCTCTCTTACTCATAGTTCAGGCCCAGTTACAAACACCCTAGATCTCTTCCTCACCAATGACCCCTCCAAATACACAATGAAAGTAGAGAGCCCCTGGGCAATTCTGACCACAACCTAATGCTCATCTCCCCCCCCCCCCCCTTGCAACAACGTTTATACAGACACTCCCATACAAGAGTAGTTTGGCACTATAACAGTGCCAAGTGGGACAGCCTCTGCAACTTCTGTGCTGCATTCCCATGGTTGGACTATTGCTTCTGGCCTTCCAACCCAAACATATGCACTGAGCTTATTACCAAAGTAATCCTCACTGGCATGAATACATACATTCCACACAGCACTCTGAACTGCCACTCCCTAACGAAACCCTGGTTCTCCAAAAAATGTGCCAAGGCTGTAGAGATGAAACACCAGACATACCACAACTGGCTGACATCAAGAACCTTATCCTCTTAGGCGTAGACCGAAGCCCATAATAGATGCAAAAAAAAACAATAAACTCATCCAAAACAGAGTTCGAAAGAGCAAAAGGCAGAAAACTAGCAGCCTGTCCAAATGGCAGCTGAGCCTTTTGGTCTCTTGCCAAAGCAATAGGCCGTAACTTCTGTTCAACACTATTCCCACCCCTATCACACCCTGATGGCTCTACTGCATCATCACTCACAGAAAAAGCCAATCTTCTGGCCTCATACTTTGCTTCAAATATATGCATAACTGACAATGGTAAATGTCCCCCAACCATTCCAGACACCCAACATACAATGCCCCCTGTATCCTTTTGCCAGGATGAGATCAGAAAAATACTGCCCAAATTAGATTAATTCAATGAACAACCCCAATTGTTCTGAAAATTTGTGCTTCAGAACTGAAGCACAAACTTTCACCACTGGAATCTACCCCACAAACTGGAAATTGGCCTATATTCAGCCCAATCCCAAGAAGGGTGACAAGTCACTGTCAGCCAATTACCGCCCTATCTCGCTTACCTGAATCCTGTCAAAGGTAATGGAAAAAATCATCAATTCTCAACTCCTACACTATCTTGAAGACACTCGCCAAATAAATGACCGCCAGTATGGATTCTGCCACTGCCAATCAACAGGAGATCTACTCACATACGTCACCCATCTCTGGACAAATGCTATGGGAGGTTTGGCGAATCTCAAGTGGTTGCATTAGATATCTCCAAAGCCTTTGACCAGGTCTGGCACAAAGGCCTACTAGGCAAACTATCATCATTCGGTCTGACCCAGGACTTCTGTAGGTGGTTGCCAGTTTTCTGTCTGGACGCACACTGTGTGTGATGGTGGACGGCTCCCTATTCTCTCGCCACTCAATTAATGCTGGGGTCCCACAAGGTTCTGTCCTCTCACCAACCCTCTTCCTGCTTTATATCAATGATCTACTCCAATTGACCTCCAACCCAATACACAGTTTTGCAGACAACAGCACACTGCACTCCTCGCTTGCATTTGATAAGCCTTACCCTACACAACTCACCTCAACCTACAGAACATCAACCACCACCATCCTCAACTCCGATCTCCAAGCCATCCTACAATGGGGTTCGGATAACCTCATAAATTTCAACGCCAATAAAACCTAGTTCTGTACTATTTCCCATAAAAAGAATTTTTCCCCAGTATCCTTTTTGATGATACCCAAATTTCCAGAGAATTTGAGATCTCACTCCTTGGAATCACCCTCACATCAAACCTCTCCTGGCATAAACATATTTCCAACATTACATCCTCAGCCTCAAAAAAACTAGGATTTCTCTTTCTTTCGAGATGCTACTTCACCCCCGAACAACTATTAACATTATACGTCACAAATCTGCCCAACTATTGAATACTGCTCCCAAATATGGGGTGGGCCCCCTAAAAGCTCTCTCAAAATGCTCGACTCAATACAGAGGAGAGCAATTAGACTTATCAATGATCCATCCCTTACCAACCCTCTCCCCTCACTTTCACACAGACGTATGGTCAATGCAGTATGTTTATTCTACAAATATTTTCATGGGAAATGCTCATCTGAAATAACATCAATGATTCCCCCACTCAGTACTAAGCTCATTGGAACACTTGCAGCTGCTGCACAACATCCCTTCACAGTACACCTTGAAACAAACAGAACAAGTTTCTTTTCCTCTTCCTTCATCCATGCAACTGCTGCACTGTGGAACAGTCTCCCACCTGTTGTGTTTCCCGAGGAATACAACTTAAAGTCATTCAAACTCTTATTTTTACTCCTTCCATTTTTTTTTCATACTATGAAAAATTTCTTCACTGTTAGGTGGGAGGAGGGCTATGAAAGTTTCCCCAATTGGCTACTAGAATTGATCAATTATGATCTTTCTTGTGCCATTCTCAAGAAAGATATTTCCTTGAGATTATTAATATAGTCTTGGGACAGGAGTTGTCCCAAGACTATACAGACACTCCTGGGTCTGTCAGCTAACATTTTAATTACACTTACTATTTAGATGAATGGTAGTATAAAAGATGTTAACTGTATCTTTTAATGTGTATGTTGTTATGTCACCACTTTGTGGCTTTGTCTTAATTTATACTTGTTTTTCCTTATTTAGATCTAATTTGCCTTTACCCTAATTATTCTCAAGATCTATACGTAAAATTTGCTTACACGATATAGAAAGAGTATCTATATATTTGACGGATTTCTAGATTAATCATGTGTATCAATTTCTCGGACAAAGGGTTTTTACCTTTTGTTAGGGACAAAATCCTTTGTGATTACTGTCTGAGATTGTCTCCCGATCAGGTACTGGCAAATTTATTTGTTATGCTGCGCCAGCCAATATCTTTAGGTTAGAAGGAATTCTTAACCAGGGAAACTCTCTCAGATAACATACAGAGATGAAGAATCAAACACTTATTCTTAGTACCGAAATTCTCAATATCAACTATGTTTAATATCGTTTGCAATCGTGGCTTTTAAACATCTATTCTACTCTGCTTAGGTTCTGTTTTTATGAGTGGTAATTTGAATTCATTCTCAGGCCAATGTCAGGTACAAAACATAAAACACATTTATTGAGATCTTAAAGTTATATTTACATTCATGCACTCAAATCAATTTTATGTCATTCTAAAGTAAAGAACTAGTTAAACCAACTAAAACACAAATGGGTACAATCCTTAGCTCCTTCTGAAAGATTAAGCAATGAACTACACATTATACAAGTCTTAAATTTCATCTATTCATTTCTCTTCTAAAGTATGTTAGTTATTCACATAAAATACTTGCCACAAATCATCTATAAACTTTCTCTAACAAAATGCTCAGTGAAGTTAAACCGCAGCTATCATCGATAATCACCTAAGAGTTCTATACTACATTGTCCTTGCTCACTAGCTATATAACATTTCTTCACTCTAAGTGGGAAAGGAATAACAAAATTCTGTACGTTATCAGCTCTTGGGAGGATTAACAGATCTGTCACTTAATTCACATTTTCGTCTTACACAGCCCGATCCTTCTTTCTTGAATTGGGGTCAGAACATCTCCGCTTGGCCTTTATCCACGTGGTTACTCATAGAGGTCATCCTACATGGCTTTACCGAACATCTGGTGATGTGCACACGTTTGTCTGGCTCTGATGCTACTAATCCTCATCAGAGCTGCCGGTTCAGGAATTCCGTCTTGAGGAGATAGCTAGTCAGTGCACTGGAATTGCGGGTGCCGACATCTAACATCTCAATGCGATCTAGAATCCATCAGAAGGAGAGAGAGGCTCAACATTCAACCATGTAAAACACCCAGAAAGGGTCAGGAGAACAAGAACCAAAAAGCCATGAGAGAGGGGAGCAAATCCCTTTTATTCTGCATCCTTGGTGCCCTCTTTACTGCCGCGTTCTTCCGCATGGCACTCGTCTCCTTTGCCCACGAGATGATCTGGTACACCGCATCACCTTGTGTAGCGCCTTCCAGGAAAACGAACTAGTGCCGCTTTCCGTGTAAATGCTTATGCCTCAAGCCAAACTTTCATCCAAACAGTCCGCTCGTGAACTTTGGACTTTTGTTTACATCTTGATAAACATTTTATTTCACACAGAATATCCTTTTGTAGTTACATTTTACAAACTGGAAATCTTTACTTAGATTTGAATAAACAAGTTTTCTTTTATAATTCTACATTTAAAGGTATTTATAGCCCTATTTACAATCCTTTTGATAGCTTAAGGACAAGTTTCTCCTTGTTGATATGTTAGACTTGTTAAATCTTGAATGAATTAATTTTTTTATAAATTCTCCCATTCAAGATCTAACAATGTGTTAGTTTTCTTTATAGAATAAAGATATCTATTTTGTAAGCAAGTGACTGGGATGGATGTGACACTGGTGACTCTAGGTTTTATTTTTATTTTTCTATGGAAGTGGTTATTTGAATGCCAGCCATTTGGGTATATTAAAAAAAAACTACCATGTGGTCAAATGAAGAATTCTTCCTCTTACTACAGCCTTATGCTGGATTTGAAAGCGTGTCTGGCAAGGTATTTTTTTCAAAGTCTTCCATGTGATAGATTGATGGTGGGTAGAATTAGCAACAGTACTTTCACAATGTATAAGATTTTCCATGCTAAGCAAAATAATAGGAGCCTCCATAGCTCAGTCAGTATAGACAAAGCTCTTCGGTCGGAAATACCTCCGTTTGATTCCCGTCCAAGACATGAGGAACTTTATCTGGTTTCTTTCGACTAAAGGTGAGTTAGCCAGTCTCATACAAAGGTAGGGTTTTTTTTCACCTGGGAACTTGTGTTTTTAGTCTAATTTTTTTATCTATTTAAAACAGTCATAAAATTGTGATAGACTATCATTGCCCCAGGTGTGTCTGGAGGCATAGGGCCAACCACCTTTTCCTCGAAATGGTCATGGTTGTGATGTCCACAACTAAAAGAACCTCAATGGTTTGTGAAAAGCTTAAGACAAGACAAGCAAAATAATAAGAAGTTACGTAATACTGTAATATGTTTAAATAGATTAAAACAGATAAAAGCATAAACAGTTAAAAATATACAGATGGTTTTACAGCTAATATTTTCTCTGCTATATCATTAGCATTATCAGAACTAACACAGTGACCACAAAAACCATTGACAAACATTCTGATCAAGTCAGATAAACAATTATGCTGAAAATGCAAAATGGTTCCTCTCTTTCTCTCAACAGAGAAAAAAAAAAATTATCACATTCATTTTAAACTATGTTAATACTTAACACTTGGGAACAGTTTAATTTAAATATTCCCATAATCTGGAAAGTCATTCTTACCTGAGTAATTTTTTATCTATTTAAAATAGTCATAAATTCTGATAGATTATCATTGCGAAATTTTAACAGACATCGCTTATCTTGAAATATACAGCTGATTGCTATACATATTTAATTTCTGCTGGTTAATTTAAGTTCTCATTCAAAATGAAGGCGAGATAATCTTGAAAACAAGGCTGAAATTTTAATAAGACTTATTTTGAGGATAAGGTGAAAGAATTAGAATGCATAATTTAACAGAATTAATATTAATAGTAAATGAAAAACTTTCATACAAAGGAATAAGAAGAAATATACGTAAACAAAAGAAAAATAGCTGAAAGCATAGTACAGAAAGCTCACCAAGATTCTTGGAACAGATTTATTAATAAAATAGAAGAAGACCTACATGGAAGACAAAACGTGGCCTACAAAATATTAAGGAAATTAAACGGTGAAGAAAGAGATATAGCACAAATCAACGTAATACAAGAGAAACAATGGATTGAACATTATAAGAATTTATCAGTACTGATATAGTACCAGTTTCAAGAAATATTCAAGTCAGTTCTTTACATTATATAGATATTCTTTTAAATAATTTAATAACTACTATAACAAATTTTGCTATGAAAAGACCCAGGAGCATGAAAACATCAACTGCATTCTCAGTGGAGAACCTATAAAACATACAAGCATTTTACATATTTATTATTTTAGGTTACCTTGTTTAGTGAAGATGACAAATTAAATATGGAAATTGATAATAGAAGGACAGCTATTCTGCAGAAGAAGTTGAATAATTCATATGGAATAAGAGGGGAAGATTAGCCCAAATACTAGTGTATACTGTTCAATGAAGAAATCAGTACTGATATAGAACCAATTAGATTAGAAGGACTAAAAGAAGCAATAAAAGGGATCAAAAAATAGAAAATGAACCAGAGTGGATGACATAAATACAGAGCTTTGGAAATATGGTTGAGTATATTTACATCACAGATTCTTAAATTTAATAAATAACTATTGGAGGAAATGTGAGGTTCCATCAGATTGGTTAAAAGCTAAGATTATAATCTATATTTAAGAAAGGAGACAGAGATGATTTTGGAAATTACAGAGGGATCAGTATTAAATACAGGTTAGAAAATTTACAGTAAAATCCGAATAAAAGAGTTGAAAATATTGCAAACAATCTGCTCTCCTAGAAACAAATTGGTTTCAGACATGTCTATATGGAAGGTCATATATAGACACTATTTATGTGTTAAAACAGATTATTGGAAAAAAAAATATAAGAATTTCATTTAGAGACTCATCTGGCTATTATAGATTATGAGAAAGATTTTGACGAAATACACATAGAAAAATTATGGAATATAATGAAAAAGAAAAGATATCTATTACATTTGGTATGAGTTATACAAAGTTTATATAAAGACACGAAAATACAGTTACAGTTAGGTAATAAATTGACAGAAGAGATTGAATTTACTCAGGATGATGGACAGTGATGCAGCTTATCTCCAACTCTCTTCAGTATATACATTGATCAGATTATTGCTTTATTATTTATTAAAGATTAAAGAAATTTCAAAGCAGTAAAGCAATGGCCACTCTCACTCTGTTATATCAGAAACATAGACTGTTAAAAAAAAAGATCAAAGTAAAATACAAGCTGCATAAATGAGATTTTTAAGAGCAATTACGGATGCTCAAAATTGGACCATATAAAAAATGAATATCTCCAAAGAGAGCCAGATATTTACAGTGTAAACAAAAAGCTCAAGAAACATAGAGAAAGAAATGGAAAGAGCATCTATTTAGGACAGAAAGATATCGGCAACCAAAATAAGTAGATAAATATAGACCAAAGGGAAAGACCAATCCTCACCTTCATGTGGTGCACCCATTCAGGAGGTATCTGCTGGGTACTGAAAGAACAAGAATGATCTGGCGATTTAGGACATAATTGTATTCTCTATTGGCTAAAGCCAGAAATACATATGAGATATAACGTGATGAGATCTCATGCTGGTTGGGATGTTAAACAAGGACCCTGCTGAGTTTTTTTCTGGGAACCAAGGTGAACAGTTGAAAAGTCAACTCCTGGAACAGACTCAAACTCAGCATCTAGAAGAACAAGCTCAACATCAGAAGAATTGAAGTTAGGATGAAAACCATCAGTATAAGGAGTAACTAATGGAAAAGAAATCAAACTTGTTGAAGAACTGGAAAAGCATCACATGGATATAATTGACATTACTGAGACAAAGTGTTGAATTTTGAATGAATAAAATTCATTGGGAATTTATTCAATCACAATTTAACAAGTTAAACCCTGAAAGGATATGCTTGCATCCTAGTATATATTGTATATATCTTGACAAATATGGGATACAGAGATTAAGAAGAAAAATTGTGTATATTTCAGCGTAAAAGAATTTCTACTAGATTGTATATTTGATAGTGAAGTTTGGTAAATTTTATATTACTTGTTGGGATTGATACACAGTGAATTGCTGTATAAATTGCATGTAACAAAGTGAGAAAGCAAGGTCATAGTACAAGGGCAAACCATCGGATTAAGAAGTTGCTCCAAGCGGTATCGTGCACATACGGCACATGGAGATTTAAGCTATTCGGAGAAGACTCTAGGAAGCGAGACCCATGTGTACAAATAAAGAACGTGATGGGTAAACAACTTATACCGGTAGGGGATTAGTATAAAAAGTGTTAGGGACCCCCCCCCCCCCCCCCCAAGAGGCTTTTTTGTGGTTTTCTCTTCTCGATCATCTGGACGTGTAGTTGGTTGGGAGTTCTGCTCTCACTCCCGTGTAGTAGCAGTTGGAGATGCAGCATACTAGTTAAAAAGGTTGCCGGTCTCAAGCCCTATGTTGAAAGGATAGACGTTTTACACATATAGTAGGCAAATCATGGGAAGGCTCAGCGACTCAGTAGCGTGCTACGTGAATGCAGAATCACCGTTCGCCAGGAATGTTCTTGACATAGGCTCAATATACTAGCAACGTGTGGACTAACCAACGATTGCAGGAATCCCAGCCATAAAACCAACGGAAAGGAAATAGTTTGGAGAAAAAGAATCAAGAATCGAAGGGACAAGTATAAAGGATCATCGAGTACAGTATTATTATTATTATTATTATTATTATTATTATTATTATTATTATTACGGGTATCTCCATGGAGTCAGTAGACTCATCGCGGGAGACCCAAACTAGCAAAACAATATCTGTCATATCTCTTCTTGAATTCATTTACAGACGAAGAGCTCACAACTAAGTCAGGCAATGAATTCCACTCATTCACCACCCTCCAGGCAAAAAACCTTGTTCTGACACCTTTGTTAACCACACTCTTCTTTAATTTCCAGAGATGACCTCTTGTTCTTCCATCACTATCACACAGCTGAAACATTTCCCCTTAATCAATCCTATAAAAACCTTTTAGTAATTTGAATGTTTCTATCATATCCCCTCTTCTTCGCCTATCAACCAATCTCTGCAATCCACAAGCTCTCAATCTATCAATGTAGGGAGCATTTTTTATATCACTCACCAACTTGGTCACTCTTCTCTGAACCCTCTCCACAGCCTCCTCATCTCCAAGGAATCCAGGTGACCAGACCTGAGCACAGTAATCCAAATGTGGAAGTATCAATGCTTTATAAAGGGGAATAATAACCTCTTTATCTCTGGATGTCAGTGTGTTCCTCAACAACCAAGTAATCCTATGTGCAATCTTGGACACCTTAGCAATGTGTCCTCTGAACTTCATCTCCCTATCTACCAATACCCCTAAGTCCCTAGCCTCATCAATCTCTTGGAGTACCTTTCCATCGATGTAGTACACAGCTGGTAATCTTTTAATCCCAAAATGCATTACTTTACACTTTTCCACATTGAACTGACATCCATTTTCTTTTGCCCATTTTACCAGCTTATTTAAATCCTCTTGCAAACTTTCAACATCAGCTTGATTTTTTATTGCACTACACAACTTTGCATCATCAGCAAACAACTGAATATCTCCCTTTAAGCCGTTTCCTATATCATTTATATACAAATTAAACAACATTGGCCCAAGCACAGAGCCCTGAGGCACACCACTGGTCACCTGCCTCATTCTGGACTCGGCTCCTCCATACACCACCTTATGGTATCTCTCCCTGAGCCATTCTCCTATCCATATCACCAATTTAATATCCATTCCCATCTGCTCCAATTTGCGTAACAGTGTTCTATGGGGTATCCTGTCAAAAGCCTTAGCAAAATCCAGAAGTACCACTGTGTAGCCAGTTCCTTTGTCCAACTCAGATGTTATTCTATTATGAATAGTTAATAGATTGCTAAGGCAGGATCTACCTTTAACAAAACCATGTTGGCCTCTATAGAGTATCATATCCTGATCCACCCATTCTTGAATTTTGTCTTTAACCAACTTTTCCAATACTTTTACCACTACTCCTGAGATGGTGATTGGTCTGTAATTCAATACTGCAGTTTTAGAGCCACCCTTATGCAAAGGAACCACTTTGCCTAACTTCCACTCCCTAGGGACCATACCAGAGTTCAAACTTAAGTTAAATATCCAGGTAAGAGTTGTTGACAATTCATTTGCACATTCACGCAACACCCGAGCTGATATTCCATCTAAGCCTACCGCAGTGTTTGCATTTAAGTTTTGCAATATATTTAACACCTCTGATTCTTTAGCTTCAATTCTCACATTAGGTATTGCTGTAGGTATAGAGATATCCTCACTTGGGTGATAGACTTTTGAAAAGTGATCACTCAGTAACTCGACTATTACATCTGATTTTGTCACCTCAATACCATCAGCACCCACTAAGGTTATCCTTCCGAAGTCATTCTTCCTCTTACCTGCCACATAGCGGAAGAACTCTTTGGGATTACCCTTGATCTCTTTGGCTAAGGTCTTCTCATAATCTGATTTAGCTTTTCTTACTATGCTGGTAACCTTCCTAGCTTGAGCCTTGTACTGCTCATGGGTGTCCTGATCGCCTTTCTCCTTGTAAATTCTCCATAACATTTTCTTTTTTTGCAGTTCAAGCTTGATACTACTGCTCATCCATCTAATGCCTGCCTTGTTTGACCTCCTAACCATGGGGACACAATCTGATATTGCTTTCCTCAGATACCCGCTGATTTTATCCCAAGCACTGCTAACATCTTTCCCTTGCAATATGTTCTGCCATGGGATGGCTGCAAGCTCACTCCGAAGCTTGTTATAATTGCCTAACCTGTAGTTCCGTACATACCCCTTCTTAATAGAAAAATCCACAGATTTTGCAACCTCCCAAGTCAATACCACATGATCGCTTTCACCAACTGGAGGTAACGAGGACACCTTACTTATGCATATAACCTCTGAACCAATAACCAGGTCCAACACTCTCACACCACGTGTCCCTTCAGTTACGTGCTGTTTCAAGTAATTATCTCGTAGAAGATGTATGAATTCCATTTCCTTTTTGCTACGTGATATTTCCTCCTTCCAATTGATATCACCGTAATTAAAATCCCCCATAATAATCACCAAGCCTTCACTCATTGCACTAAGTTGCTGATGCATGAATTCAGTATCTCCCCCCGTACTCCCTGGCCTATAGCAGCATCCAACTGTATATTTGGTTGCATTGGTCACTATTTCGCACCAGACTGCCTCAAATGAACTCTCATTCACATGTCTATCATCATGATATACTACTTTCTTTGGCTGCAACACATCAGCTATCATCAACAGTACTCCTCCTCCTGTTCTATCTTCTCTATCCTCCCTGAAAATACTGTACCCATCACATTCAATTCCAGTGACCACATCTTCTGCTGACAGCCAAGTTTCACTAATGCCTACAACTTTTGGTGAGATTTCACTGACTAATGCCAAAAATTCTTCTCTCTTATTTCGAATGCTTCTAGCATTGGTATACAAAAATTGCAGATTCCCTCTAGATCTTGTACCGGCTTTAGAACTGATATATAAGTCACTAACTACCGTAGTCCTATGCCGATTTTTATCCCCTCTCTTCTGCAATTTATTCAGCCTATAAGGATCAATAAATACACAATCAGTGCTAAAGTTTCTCTCTCTTACACTCAACCTTTTCAATATTAGTTTCCCTGCCCAATAACTTCAACCTGTTCAGAAAACAATAACTTCTTCAATCGCTTATGTCCTTCCATGTTAAGATGCAGTCCATCTCTAGCATACAACTGCCTTTTTCCTTCAAACACACTCCAAACATCAACAAACTCCAGACCTCTTTTTCTGCACATTCTTGCAATCATATCATTCATTATCATTGCTCGTCTACTTAACTCGTAATTGTCAAAACGAGGCAGCACACACACTATTCTCCCATTGACACTTTTCCTCTTCACAATATCTAATAATGTTCTTAAATCTTTTCCTACCCGATTTATACTACCTCTCAGGTCATTCGTACCCACCATAACTATCATCTTGTCTGCTTCATGCCCTCTCTTTATTGCTAAAGCCACTCTTTCTATTGTCCCATCAGCCAAGCACTCCTCATGCATACCACTCTCCATACCCTTAATCATAGAATCACCATATATTTTACCACTCTTAACTTCATTCAAGTCCACACTCATGGACTCATTCTCTACACTATTCAGCATGACTCACCCAGCTTCATTACTCAACTCTCTATTACTTACCCCCCCACTCTCACTACATCTCATTTCTTCTAGGCCACTTGTGGTTTTATTATGTTGACTCCCAATCACTCCCATACTATTTATTACTGAATCATTCACCAAAGACTCACCCATATGTAATCCTGTTCTAGTTACTTCAGCTAAAGTAATCTCTATAGTCCTAATTTCTCTGTTTAACACATTAAACTCAGCTTTAACTTCCAGTATCTCCTTACCGATCACTTCCACTTCCTCATGAAGAAGATGAAGGTCATTTTTCATTTTCATAAACTCCCGCCGAAGTTCTTCCGCTACGGTCCCGATGTCAGCTTCCATTCCTAAACGCTCCAGCCTATCCCGACACTTCTCACATACGTCGACATTTTCGTTCTTCTCATTTTGCCAGACCGACCACAGATCCTTCACATTTTTCGGTGCATACATATAGCAGTTTCCGCAACGCATCCATTGCGAAAAATCTAACGCTGAGCCAGCCTTTCGTGTAGTAGTAGAAGTCCTGCGCGCCGCTGACGTACATTTCTTGTTGGACACCATCTTTACACGTTGATATAGTGAAACAAATGGCAGTGAAAACACAATATGTACAACACAGTTCTAAACAATAATACCACTGAAGGACACTTGTTTCTAACCGATGCACAATTGCAGCACAATTTGTGACAAAAAGCCACACTATATTTAACTTTAAAAACACGTTTTCTAGACTAGCTAAACTCGACCGCCACATTTACCAAGGACACTCTTGTAACCCTTTGTAACCCTTTTTGTCAATTTCTCTTTTGTAACCCTTTTTGTCAATTTCTGTGTGTGAGGAAGAGAAATTAACTGTAATTTAAGAATTAAGGACTCTGATTAGAATAAGACATGACTATAGTACTTTGATAACAGTTAGACAAAAAGAAAAGGAATGTTCTTTACATGTGCTGATTGATAATTATGTCTTAATGGGTATTGAAGTGCCTTTATTTGAGTAATTTAGTCAAAGTCTGAAGTTTCAATTTTGTTTTATGATCTAAGAATTCTAGATTATGATTCTTTTAGAGAAGTGTTTCTATGATATTCATATTTGTTTAAAATGTATGTAAGTTATTTTGTTTAACATTCTGATAGTAATGATTGATTATTCTTTGCAATGTATGACAACAAATATGTTAAATAAACCTTTTGCTATTTTTAATTTGCTTGCCTGTGCCTAAGAATCCGATGCACCACTCATAAATTATTTAAATCTAAGCGGGAGGGAATAAACGCTAGTTAAGGTCACGACTGCAAACAAAGGTCAATAGTGGGTACATCTGCAAGTTCACTTCTTGATTAAGAAATTCTTTTCTTAATCTAAGGGTTCTGGGTCGTGCAGCAATAAAAAAAACAAATTTTCCCAGAACTTCAAGAGAGGCAAATTTCAGAGGCTTTGTCACCTAGGAATTGGCTCATCCCTGAGGCAATTCCTTTGTGTTCTCAATAGTACCACATGACATCCAAGGAGAGGTATAATATATAACATATAATATATAATGATTAGTATAGGACATAACAAAAGAACACAAAAAGAGATCTTACTAATATTAATTAACTATACGTTTATCATTTAATTATAAGTGAGATCTTACTAAATAATAACTCTAGGATGTTATTTATATTCGGACAGTAATAATGAAATATAGGTAGTAGAGTAGCAGTCAACACCAAACATGAAGCTAAACTTCTAAATTGGAAGGCAGTTTCAAGTAAAATTATGTGAACGAACTTCAAAATAGGAAAATGGACAGTAAAACTTATTTGTGCCATTCCATAGAAGATTCTCCTAAGGAAAAAGTGAAGGAATTTTTTGAATTATTAGAGCAGGCAGCTGACATAAACAAGTTGGAAAAGATGGTCCTTGTTGGAGAACTAAGCAACAGAGTAGGAAATGAATCCCACCAGGCATCTAGAAATGTGTTGAGAAAATTTGGAGAAAAAAGCAAGGCTAATAGCAATTCCTGTGAAATCTAATCTGGGTGGATATGTTGTGTTATTTGTTTTCAGGCATATTTTCATATCAGCAATGGTAAGTATCTGCTAGATTTCTGCTCAAGACATGGACTAATCATTACTAACACCATGTTCCAACATAAAGATGTGCACAAATTCATATGGAGAGAAGACACAAGAAATAAGAAAAACCTCATTGTCGACATCATTATTGATAGTGAAGTATCACTATCAATAACTGATTATAGAATTAACAGATCTCAGGATCTGTTAATTCTATAATCCGTTATATATCTTTTCGGCATTTTATTTATCAGTGTTGAGCTACAACCCAATCAATGATAGCATAATTTCTTTAAGGATTGATTGTAATCCAACACCAATCACACTCTTGTTTTTTGGCTCTATCCCAGAGTTCTGGAGTCATTTCCTCAGTGTAATTCCCTAGTTCTAGGAACTTATTTTCCACTTTAATGCTCTATGTCAGTAATTCCTGTGAAATCTAATCTGGGTGGATATGTTGTGTTATTTGTTTTCAGACATATTTTCATATCGGCAGTGAGGAGTTGCTGATCAGTGCCACAATCAGCTTGAAAAATGCTAATTGCTTTAACATTTTTCATTATAGACCTCCATCTTTTGTTAATAAGGATATAATCAATTTGTTTTTTTGTTCTGTCTCCAGGTATAGTCTGTTTATGCTGCTTAAAGAAGGTGTTAGTAACCATAAGTTCTCTTTCTATACAAAAGTCAATCAGTCTTTCACCTCTTCCTTTTGGGTGTCCAGTCCATGAGATTTCAGGACTGTCTTGTTGTGGTCTTCCATTCTTTTTCCAACTTTTGCATTAAAATCATCCTTAATGATCAAAATTTCTCTTTTCAGTATTGCATATATTGCTAAATTCAGATCCCAGTAGAAGAGGTCAATGGTTTCTTCGTCTGCATCATTTGTGGGGACATAAATTTGTAAGAGTGCAATTGATATTGGATTACATTTAATCCTTAAAGCAATTATGCTGTCGTTGATAGGGTTGTAGCTCAGCACTGATTTGCACATACATTTTTTGATGATTATTGTTCCAGGAGGAACAATAGAAAGGGTGGCTATGGCAATTAAGAGTGGTGAAAGGGTGGATGAGATGATTGTAATGGTAGGAACGAATGACTTGATGGTAATGTAAGTCGGGCAGCGAGAGATATGAGGTTTTTGCTTGAGACTGTACGGAAGAAGACAGAGAGAGGAAAAATAGTGTGTGTGTGTTGTCTAGGTATGATAATGATGAGCTGAGCAGAAGAGCAGTGACATTGAATGGCATAATAGCAAGAATGTGTGACAAGAGAGGACTGGTATATGTGGATCCTTGGAGTGCATTTGAGGAAAAAGAGGAATTGTATGCGAGAGACCGTTTACATTTGAATGAGGAAGGACGTAGGCATCTGGAGAGATTTCTGTTCTGAACGAGTCAGTGTGTCCCAGGGAGGATGATAGCAGGGGTGGCCTCTTGTGGGAATGGATACTTGGGAGAAGGGAGACGATGTCAGGTAACACTGAGCCCAGTGGAGTCTAGAAGGGCTAATGCTGGGTATAGAAATAATGGCATTTATATGCTTTATACTAATGCCAGGAGTATCCGGAATAAGGGAGAGGAATTGGTGGCGCAGATAGCATCAGCCTGGCCAAAAATTATTGGGATCACTGAGACGTGGTTGACAGAAGGGGATATAATAACAAGAATAGAAGTCGCTGGGTATAGCATTTTTCGTCAGGATAGGAGGGGAAAGCGTGGTGGTGGGGTACTGCTTATGACCTATGTCCTCTAAGAGTGGAGGCTTTGGAAGGAAGTGAGACATGATTTTGAGAGCATATGGTGTGAGGTAGAGGTAGGCAAGACAGGATATTTAGTGGGGTGTTGCTACAGACCCAGGAGCATGGAGAATGGGGATCAGGAGATGTTTAGACAGCTAAGTTTGGCAAGTGCAAGAAGAATGATTGTTATGGGAGATTTTAACTACAGTAGTATAAATTGGAGAGAGGAAGATGCATATAGCAATAGTGGAATGGAATTTCTAGAATTCTTCAGGGACAAATGTCTTAGCCAACATGTAACAGAGGGAACAAGAGGTTCAAGAGTTTTAGATTTGGTTATAGCATCAGAAGAGTTGATAATAACTGAGATGACATCTCTCCCACCAGTTGGAGAGAGTGATCATATGGTTTTGACTTGGAAAATGAATAGACATGCAGGAGTGTCAAAGAGACAGGAACTTATGTGGAATTATAATGCAGGTGATTATAATAGTCTTAGACGTCAACTTCGGGAAGTTTCATGGAGGGAGGAATTGGAAGGCCGGGATGTCGTTAGTGCGTGGGAAATTGTGAAAGAATATTTGTTAGCAACAATGGTAAGTTGTATACCACGAGTGAAGAAGAGGACACAATTTGGAGTAAAGTGGATGACAAACGATATTAAACAGGAATTGGATGTGAAAAAGAGGCTATGGAAGAGATATAAGGAGACAGGTGAAGAGAGGATGCGTGAAGAATATAAGACACAGGCCAGAAGAGTGACTAGTGTGGTAAGGAAAGCAAAACTGGAATATGAGAGGAGATTTGCCCTAAGATCCAAAGAAAATCCTAGGGAATTTTTTAGCTATGTGGCCAGTAGGAGGAGAAATGACTGTGGAAGAATGATATTCTGGGATAAAAATGGGAATAGAGTGACTGATGCAGAGGACATAGTGGAATTGTTCAATGACCACTTTATTGGAGTATTTCATCCTGGAGGTGTCAGTTTTAATGCTAGAGGGATAGGGCAGGGTCAAGGTTTAGAGGTACAGGAGGAGAGTGTGTTTCAGATACTGAGAACTCTGGATGTCAATAAAGCTTTTGGACTGGATGGTATTTCACCACGAGTTTTGATAGAATGTGCTAGGGAACTGACAGTGCCTTTAACCTGGCTTTTCAATGAAAGTCTGGCTTCGGCAATGGTGCCCAGGGAATGGAAGGAAGGTAAGATAGTGCCATTGCATAAGGGTGGTAACAGACTGGAAGTGTCTAATTATAGACCAGTCTGTGTGTCATCAGTAGTTGTTAAGATCTTGGAGAAAGTAGTGAGGGACCGTATACAGCACTGGGCAGATGAGGGTAATGTTATCTGTGAGAGTCAACATGGATTTGTGAAAGGGCACTCTTGTTTTAGCAATATGCTAGCCTTTTATAATAAAGTTACAAGAACATTAGATGAGGGAAAGGCATATACTGCAATTTTCTTAGACTTAGCAAAGGCATTTGACAGGGTTCCACATGATAAGCTGATATTTAAGTTGCAACACATGAGTCTGGATGTCAGATTGGTCAACTGGATTCAGGATTGGCTGTCTGATAGGTATCAGAGAGTTGTGTATGGTGGAGCAGTTTCAAGGAGACAGAATGTTACAAGTGGGGTCCCACAGGGCTCAGTACTAGGACCTGTATTGTTTAACTTTTATATCAGTGACATTGCCAGTGGATTGCAAGGGGATATTCAGTTGTTTGCAGATGATGCGAAGCTGGGTAATAGTGCAGATGTGGTAGCCCTGCAAGAGGATTTGAATAAGCTAGATAGATGGGTAAATGAATGGGGATGTCAGTTTAATGCAGCAAAATGTAAGGTCTTGAGGTTTGGGAAACATCGATGGGATGCTGCATACTCTATGGGAGGAGTTATACTGGAGGAAGTTGGGGAGACAAGAGATCTGGGGTTGATGATTGATAGAAACCTGAAGTTTAGGGGACACATTGCAAAGGTGGTGAAGGTAACACAGAGGATTGCTGCAATTATGAGGACACTGACATGCAGAGATAAGAGGGTTATCATTCCGTTGTATAAGTCTCTGATCAGACCATACTTGGATTATTGTTCTCAGATTTGGTCCCCAGGATTTGAAGGGGATAAATTAACTGTGGAAAAGTTACAAAGACGGATGACAAAGATGGTCTCAGGACTGTACAAGGATAGTTATGAGAATCGGCTGAGGGAATGTGGACTGCAGAGTTTGGCGGATAGAAGAAGGAGAGGTGATATGATTGAGACTTTTAAACTGTTGAGAGGTGGTTACAGGGTTGACACTGGGGAGTTCTTTCACTTGGTTGAACAGCAGGAAGGAGTGATGACATGAGGCCATCCCTGGAAGTTACGAAAGGAAACTGTGAGCAAGAGGGTGAGGAATAGGTTTCTTTGCATGGAGGGTGGTTGAGCAGTGGAATGCATTGCCTGATAGAGTGGTGATGGCGAGAACAGTCAATGAGTTTAAGGAGTGGTATGATAGACTGTGTGTTTCTTGGGGGGAACCTCCCCTCGATGAGTCTTGACAGACTTTATGTTCTTAGGAAGGACCTCCCACGATGAGTCTTTTGACTCCATGGAGGCCTGAATAATAATAATAATAATAATAATTATTATTATTGCTACTCCATTTCTGCATATAGAATGTGAAGTAAAGTGTCTCTTTTTTACTCTTGAGAGACACTTGTGACATTATAAATAGGAATTATAGACACGTTAACACAAGAATATTTTAATATTTGCGAAACATTTCAGTCTGGAACTAACAGACTATCTTCAGTGGCTACATAGGAACAGTTTTTAACAAGGTGCAATACCAACAATTGATCATTCAAAAGTAGAATGAGCTGCATGATGTTACATTGCTAAGCATTAAAGAGAGGAAAAATTTCATCAGAGTGATGACTAAATTTGTTGGTATTCCACCTTGTTAAAAACTTTTCCTATTTAGCCACTGAAGATAGTCTGTTAGTTTCAGACTGAAATATTTGGCAAATGTAATATATTCTTGTGTTAACTTGTCTATAATTCCTAAAGTGTCTCTTGTTTTTCTAATGTGTTTCTGCGATTCCTATTATATCGATGTTTTGTCTTTTCATTTCATCCTGCACTATGTCCAGTTTGCTTTTATGTAATAATCCTTGTACATTCCAAGTATCAATACATGTAATTTTCCTTAATTGGTGCTTTTTGGTCATAGTTGGATTGTAGCTGAGAAAGGTATCGGTTTTTTGAACGTCGTGGATTTTCAGTGGGTGTCAGGATTGGGAATGCATGTTCCTTTCCCCTCTGTGCCTGGAGGTACTACCTTGGTTTGCCAGACTCGTAGCTGCCCCACTTTTGTCATCATTCTTCATTGTAGCTATGGTTATCATGGTAGTATCTCAAACTCACAGTCCTACCATTTAGTTTGTAGCCATTTAGTTTGTAGCCTCCACTTCTCATCAACAATCTATCCAGCTTCATGCTACTATTCTCACTCAAATGCTGACCATCTGTATCAAACAGCTCTTTTTATGTCTTTGGATTTATCCCATGCATCAACAAACTCAGATCTCTTTCTGCATATTTCACATATTCCAGCTATCATAACATTTGTAATCATTGCTCTTCTCCTCATCCCTACTATCAAAGCTTGACAACACACTGCCTATTCTCCCTTTCACATTCATTTGTTCACTATCTCTAGCGACACTTGTAAATCATGTGCTACTTCATTCATACTTTCTCATGAGTCATTTGTTCCAACTAGCACAATCAACTCCTATACATCCTCTCCTCTCCACAGCCTTGGTCACGCTCCCTATTGCTGCTCCTCTCAGGCATATTTTGATTTTCACATTGTCTGCTATAGAGTGCTCATGTAGCACTGTTTTACTTTCCACCATTTCACTGCAGTCATTCATCTCTGACTCATCTGCCACTGGCATCTTCCTTCTTACACCTCCAACTACCAATTTCTTCTCTGAATATCTTATCTCACTCTGCACATGCCTCTATTTCATTCCTCAACCTTACCAATTCTTTTCTTATATCCTCACTTCTGTTCATTTCTTTCATGCTATGTTCTTTACCATTCCTCCTTCACTCTTCTAGCATTTCACCATCTTTCCCATCTTCCTCTGTCTTACTGCACTCTGTAGTGTCATTTACTGCATACTACATTCACTGACTTTCACTACATTCTTATTGCTGATGTCGTTCATGCTACCATCATTGTTTCTTTCAGCAAATTGCTTGTTTGCTTTTTCATAACTCTCTTACTGTTCATTCGCTGCAGTTTTCCAGTATCTCTCTCTCTTTGCTATAAGATGAACACTCACTTTTCTCATCTCCTTTTCACTACTATCACACTCAATCACCAATATGTTACTGCTCATCAGCTCCTTATTTAAATCACGCTTCATGCATGTCCTCCTTCCATCCGCCTTAAAAATCCACACTTTATTAACATAATGTAATAAATACTCAGACTTCACAAAGCCACCACATCTTCTTTTTGATGCTATTTCATATACTTCAATCTAAGTTTAATGATTTTATAAACAAATAAGCCCACACACTGTAAATACTACAATTAATTAGCCAAAAAAATACATCAAAATATGCATGTGGAAAGCAGCTGGAGAAGATGATATTCGACTAGAAATGCTCCTCCGATATGTAAGTATAAAACTTTAGTAGTAAATATCTGGTAATTCAGAAGACCTGGTCAGTGGGTCGAATTCCAGATGAATTATTATTATTATTATTTTATTTTATAAAAAAATAAAATAATAATAATAATAAAACAATGTGAAAATTACAGAGGAATTTCCATACTAAGTGTTCCTGGTAAGATTTATGCAAGTATTCTTTGAGAAATAGCTTAGAAAATTGTGGAAAGAAGCCTGGGGAAGAACAAACCGGATTCAGGTCAAATAGACATTTTCTAAGGATTTGAATTTAAGTTTTTAGATCTGGAAAGGGTGCATACAAGTGCCAAGAGAAAAGCTATTCAAAATGCTATATGATGATGTAAATGGAACATTATATCATGTTATACTTTGTCTATATTTGAGTTTTAAGTCAACAGTTAGATCTGAAGGGTGCACAGGAAGATGCTTCGATGTTAAATCAGGTGTGATATACCACTGTCACTCATCTATATATTGATCACATTATGAAGGAAAATAATGTTAAACCTTATGTCAAAATTACTTTCCTTCATAATATGATCCATATAGATGAGTAACAGTGGTTAGTGACTACTGTTACCCATCTATACGGATCACATATATGAGTAACCACTGTTACTCATCTATAGCACTATCCATATAGGTTAGTAACAGTGTCTTCAGCTCTTTACTAGATGTTGTACTTCTAAACAAATCAGTACTTATCTGCAGGATTCAGTGTCGTGACTAAACAGAATAACTGTTGTAATAAATTTGGTATGAAAATCAGAAATAAAAAGACAAAGACAATGAAAATAGGCAATGAAAATTGAAAACCTCTACTGTATCCTGAATGGAGACCCTATAGAACAAGCAAACCATTTTAGCTATTTATGTACAATTTTTAGAAATTATAGTAATTTAAATATGGAAATACAGAACAAAATTAGCAAGTGGCATGGTCAGAAGTCGACTTAATAAATTTATATGGAAGAAGAGAGAAATTAGCCAAAACACAAAACTAGCTGTATACAGGACAGCATTCAGATAAGTTTTAACTTATGGATCTGAGAGAGCTTGGTTAGAAATAAAGCACTTGATCAAAGACTGGAGATTGACATGAGAGTTCTGAGAAAGATTGCTTGGGAAAAAATCCTTTTACCCTGCTTCACATAAAGCTGGGATTGTTGAAGCAATTTGTCAAGACTTTGTCGAAAGAAGGAGAGTGTTTAAAATACATCTGTGCAAAATTTCCGGGATTATCTATAGCAAAATTGAAAGAAGGTATTTTTATCGGTCCGGACATCAGGAAACTTATGAAGGATAAACTGTTTGAAGAAAAAAATGGCAACTGTTGAAAAAGAAGCATGGAAAGCTTTGAAAGAGGTGACCAAATTTTTAGGAAATCACAAGGACCCCAACTATAAAAGGATTGTGGAAGACATGCTACAGAAATTCAAGGATTTTGGATGCTCCATGAGCTTAAAAGTGCATTTTCTCAACTCTCATTTAGACTACTTTCCTGAGAATCTGGGAACTGTCAGTGAAGAGCAAGGAGAGCGATTCCACCAAGACATCAAGGAGATGGAAAGAAGGTATTAGGGCAGGTGGAATGTCAACGTGATGTCGGACTATTGCTGGATATTGCACAGAGATGACCCGGGAAAAGGATTGTGGAAGACTTCTTTTTGAACTTTTTCAAAGAAAAAGTTCAAAAAGAAGCTTTGAAGGAAAAATACACCACAACGAAATATAAACTATTTACTAAAGATTAATCTTTAATTACTTTAATTAAAATTTTTTTTCCCAATACTTTCATTCCAAAAATGTTTATGGAAAATTTTAAATACTGTTATTTTACTTAATATAATGCATTTCAAAACTATTTTACTGTAATATTGAATATGTAATATTGAATCCATTTTGTGAAAAATCCTTAAGTGATAGAGAAAAATGGAAGATATATTTGAAATCAGCAGTCAAAAATAAATCAGAAACAGTTAATAGTTTCCAGACAACTTTTCATGACTCGAATTTTGCAGGCCTGTGTTATTAATCTGAGTATCCCCCCCCCCCTTTACCGCCAGTTCACATTCTTTATTAAACCCTTTTTTTTTGTAGTAATTTACTTTGAATTCCAGTTTAGATATTTTCAATATTATCATTTTCTTTTAGCCACTAGTTTTTCAATTTTTTCGTTTTAATTCAGTCTCATATTTTTATTTTATCTATTTTCTTAATATTGTATTTTAATTGATTCACAGGTACTAAAAATTATTTGCTTTTTATTTTCACCCCAAGAATAGCTGCCACACTTTGCTCCTCTGTAACTCTGGATGAATTCCCTTGTCTTTTATTTAACAATCATTTAATTAAATGTATATCCATAAGGAGATTTCCATATTTATTTGTGTATGTTCTTCCTCGTAAACATAGTACTACTTATTATTAACTTTCTAAATGTGGTCAGTTAACCCATCTTTTTCCATTAATATTTGTTTCTTCACAAATGCTTTAATTTCCAATAATTTTTTATATGTTCTTTTCCAATTTTTGTATTGAAATCTCTTGATAGGATAAATACATGCTTTTGTGAATCTTTTCAAGGATTCATTCCATTTTTTTTATAAAATTCATCTTTTATTTTCTCTGCTGCAGGTGCATGTACAGTCCAACTACAGATAAGAGAACTCTCGACATTTCTGTGCATGGCAGAAGGTGAATCTATTCTGGTAATAGGATAATCAATGCATTTCATGGGATGAGTGTTTATTATTACACATCAGAAAATTAGCTTTTCTTTTATGAACATTCTAGTTTTTAAAGTGGTAACTATTTTGCTTGTATAACAGTTGGAAAATTTTACGTATAAAGCATGTGATTTCATGTGTTGGTAACAAATTCATACATCACCTTATTCCTTTCTCCCTTTCAACATGAATTGACTCCTTGGCACTGTGCCAGGCTATGGTTTTCTCAACTCTAGGAAGACTATACATTAATAAAAGTTACCTTGAACCATTTTATTTTATTTTATTTGCATAGCTTGCTTAATCTTTCATATTAAATCACATATTATCATAAATTTTACCTGATAATAAAACCTGTTCCAAGTGTATGTTTCTCAGAATTGTTTCTACCATAAAGTAGTAAAACATAGTCTTTCTTAAATTACCTTCTCTTATCCTATCCATCCTCACCTCTTGCATTGCTACAATATATAATTCATGAATAAGTTTATGAAATCCTCTGGCTCTATACAAGCTGTATATATATGGAATAAGAATACATTAGAAGATGAGTATGTACATTATCTATCTATTTAGGTAATATTCTGGGAGTAGTCAAAGATTACCGGCGCTTGGTGAATACATTTCGTACTCTGAGAAGGGCTGGTTACATCAATGAATTTGTTTCAGTATTTCCAAATCATGTTCATCGCTGCGTTTATATTTCTTGTGATGGTGGACGCCTTTGTCGGTAAGATTTAGCTTTCTGTTGATAGTTGTAAAAACACCAAGTGCAATTTGAATAAAATACCAGTAATGGGAATATTTACATTTGAAAATCATGTAATTTATTTTCCTTGAAAAAATTTTAGAGGTTTTTGTACAGTACATATATGATTAGATATTTATTTTTTATGAATAATAATCTAATATATCTATAATGTAATAATAATCTATTCTAATAATTTTATTTTTATTTATTTTTCCAAGCCTATGTAGCTCGGTGGAGGTGGTGTTTGCACTCTCCAGTGCTAAACCGTCCGAAGATAGACTTAAGTTCAATTCTACTCGTCAACTAGAAGAATTTTTTCGATTTGTTACCTAGTTAGTCAATCTCTGGCACAGGCATGGGTTTTTCATCATGTAAACTCAAGAAAATCGACCTATAGAACCCACACTATTTCAGACATTAAAAATATTGTATTAGGGACAATGAGATGGGGCACTTGTTGAGCTGTCTCTTTACTGCAACTGGGATGTGAAGCCATTAGCTTCCATATACAAGTTTCCCCAGTCCTGATTATATTTCAGGCACAAACTTTGTTTGCTTACACTTGGATAATGGATAAAACCAAGTATATAATTTCTTGGTATCTTTAATTTATAGTATAACCAAGTGGAAAAACTTCCAACAACTATCTCTAATCCAGAGTATTTTAATAATAAGGTGCGACACCTTTTGACTACTCGTATATGAAAATATGACTTCTCCATTACTTCAACCTTAGTATCATCTCTGGAACTGGCTCCCACTGACGAGATTACTTTTGGGTCTGGCTCCCGCTGACAAGACCTTAACAAAGGTCGAAACTGGTTGGAAGCTTGGGTGATGAATGGCAATGCTGTAGCCCATGAAGTTTTAACCGAGGCTCGGTTGTTGCTGTCACCCATGTCCTGGGTGGTGGTGGTGGGGTAATGAATGGCAATGCTGTAGTCTGTGAAGTTAACTGAGGCACGGCTGTTGCTGTTACCCCTTGGATGAGATATGAGCAAATGAGCGGCTCTGCTTGGTGGTGGGGTGAGCCTGCCACGGTGTAGAGCCAACCGGTTCTGAGAGTTCTTTTCAGTAGCATGGTGAGCCTGTTTCTGAGGGGAACAATGCTGAATTTTTGGAGTTTGACCTGTACTTGAACATTCAGTAAAGGTCAAAACTGGTCTGGGTAGTGACCTTTCCTGTAATACGGAGCATTATACATATGCATTATGGGATACTAAGGCAAGTGATGTGAGGTCATTAGCTTCTCTATATGAGTTGCCCCAGTCCTGATTATATTTCAGGTGCAGACTTTGTTTGTTTACACTTGGATAATGGATAAAACCAAGTAAATAATTATTTAAATTAAGGGGATATTAAATCCCACATTGTTTTAAAACCGAATAAGAAACTCAAAGATTGGAATCAGAGAGTTTCATGCCGAATATAGTAAACTATAAAGTATCGGTGATCACTAGCGTGAGCAATCTTTGAGTTTCTTATTCGGTTTTAAAACAATGTGGGATTTAATATCCCCTTAATTTAAATAATGTTTATATCGCCGAAATGAAGCTTATTAGCTCTTTATATTTAACCAAGTATATAATTTTTGGTATCTTTAATTTAAAAGACTAACAGCACATACAATAGAGACAAGTCATCAAGCACTGTGACAGCATACAGGAACTGCCTATATGGATTACAACTTCTTCAGATTATTCTAAAAGTCATCAGAAATGTTAACTCTTAATCATTGCAATAAGAAAAAGTTATAAACGTACATCTGGTTAGGTCAGTCATCTTGCAACAAAAAAAACCTACTGCATATACTTAAAATATTTTAAGTATATGCAGTAGAAAATTTCTAAGTTTATTCTGGTAAATTAGAAAATTTACGAGAATATACTTAGAATATATATCAGACATAAACATTCAACATGTTTCTCATCCACAGAAGTTTTCTCATCAGGATGCAAGCAGTCATTCATTCATTGTTACCCATTTTTCATTAGTATTCCATTCACTTCCTTTCTTGCTTTGGTGTCAGACTCTTTGATGTGCAATATCTAAACAACATTTTGCTTCTTTTTGAAACCTGCTTACTGCTTATGATAAAATCCTGTCTACATTGAGTTCTGCATTTATAAATTGTACATGTTTTTTTGGCTGGTCTTCCTGTTTTGCAGGAATAAAAAACAAAAACAACTGAATTTCTGGGAGGAAAACCCTACTACCTGACTTTCAGTTGTAAAATTCTTAGTCCTGCTAAAGATTCCTTTCTTCCTAGACAGGATCAAGTGCAAGTAATTTAAACTGTAGGGCATGGCCAATACTGACTGAATGAACTTTGGAGGCTCTCCGTTATATATTTTTGTGTTCTCTCCATGTTTTTTCTGGTATTTTGCTTCTGTTTTAATCAAGTTACTTCCAGGATAGTAGTATAGCCAGCTTTTTTACCTTCTGCTACCTCTTCTGACATAGAATATGAAAATATCTATTATTGGTGGAAGAATAATATTCAAAAATGAAGAAACTTGAGATTGTTAGCATTTAAGAATGGGCGAGCAGAAGCATGGTCATTTAAGCAGAATACAGTACGAAGGAACATGACTGTTAGCATTTAAAAAATGGGTGAGAAGAGTTAATGCAGCATGTAGGGTTATTTCCATTAAATATTGTCTCCTGCTAAATCCATAACTCTCTTACCATACTCTGAAGTTTATTTTCTTAAAATTCCACCACTGATGCTTTCTAATTATCAAAGCCCTTAGTCTTAATTTTCCTAATGAGGTTTCTATCACACAAGATCTGTAAGTAATCAATACAGTTTATCACAAATTCCTATGATGTTACTATGAAATCCATTATCATCTCTCCTTTAGTAGGTCCATATATATATGTTGATCCAAAAGTTTACTGTGTGTTATGTTGTCATTGTTTCATTCTTCCCATCAGTAATGTGCACATAAGTTGCAAAATTAGTGAGTTTTCAATTACTGGTTATTTCTTAAATTTTCAAAAACGTTATGTTTGAAAGATGCTCAATAAATATTAATAAACAAAAATTATATTGAAACATAAAATATAGCAATAAAAAAAAACAATTATTCTAAAGAAAAGTGATATCAGTATGAATTATGAACAATCAAAATTTTTATTTCGAAACATAAATAGCAACTTTAAAGAGATAAGGAAAACACAAACATAATTAATTTGACACAAATTATTTTATTTAGTGTTTTTTATATTTTATTAAAGTGATTGTGTAAAAAACATATCTTATCGATTCTGTGGTCCCCTAAATATAACTTAATTTTTATATATATGATTTTTATACAAATTAATCCAGCAGTTGGTAAAAAACTTTTAGATTCGACTCTTGTTTGTCTACTGATCATTAGGCAAACAAAAGCCATTTTTAAATATTTATTCATTTTCATCTTAATTTTCACCTTAATGGAAGGGTACAGTATTTTTCGTGAGGATAGGAAGGGGGGGGGTACTGTTGATGATACCAGGGGAATTAAATCCACATAAGGTAGACATGAAAGGGAGAAATGGTGGCAATGGTTATGAGGCAGTGTGGTGTAACGTGGAGGTTGAGAGGAAGACATATTTAGTTGGATGTTGCTATGGGCCTGGGAATGTGGAAGGTGGTGATGAAGAAATGTGTAAACAACTTGGATTAGGGAACAAAGGAAGGGTAATTATTATGGGTGATTTTAATTATGGCAGTATATATTGGAATGAAGAGATAGCATTTGGGAATAAGGAAAGTGAAGTTCTTGAGAGATAACTATCTCAGGCAGCACGTAAAGGAAGGCACACGAGGATCAAGAGTTCTAGATCTGATCATTTCATCAGAGGATGTAATTGTTAGAGGGGTTTTACATTTTCTTCCAGTTGGTGAAAGTGATCATGAAGTAATCACCTTTGTTGTGGCTAGTCATATGCAGGCTTTTGCGAGGAGAGGATATATGTGGAATTATAAGGCTGGTGATTATGACAAGCTTAGGAGACAACTTCGAGCTATAACATGGAACGAGGAGTTGAGCGGTAAGAAAATAAATGTTGCATGGGAACTTACAAAGAAATACATAACAGCATCAATGTATGAATGTATTCTGAAGAGCAAAAAGCTGAATAAGGTAGGTGTAAAATGGATAAATGTGGAGCTTAAGCATGAAATCTGGAAAAAGAAAGTCCTTTGGAGGAAGTACAAGATGAATAATGGTAATCAGTCACATGAAGAATACAAAGAACAAGCCAGGATAGTGACTCAGTTAGTAAGGAAAACAAAAGTAGAGTATAAGCAGAAATTGGTAAATCAGGCTAAGAAAAACCTAGAGAGTTTTTTTAGATATGTGGCAAGTAGAAGGAAGAATGAGCATGGAAAGATGAAGTTAAGGGATGAAAGTGGTAGAATGGTAACTGCTGCAGAAGACATTGTTGAGATATTCAGTGATCACTTTATGTCTGTTTCATATAGAGGACATAGGAGAGCATAGCTTAATTGTGAGTGAGCAGGAGGTATTTGAGGAAATAAATAACCTTGATGTTAATAAGGCGATAGGATTTGATGACATATCACCATGCATCTTAAGGGAATGTTCCAGGGAACTGGCAGTAGCATTGGCATGCTTGGTTAATAAAAGTTTTGCAACAGCACAGGTTCCAAGGGAGTGGAAGGAGGGTAAAATTGTTCCACTGCACAAAGGTGGTGATAAGGCTGTAGCTTCAAATTATAGGCCAGTCTGACATCATTATCATAACTGACAGGAACAAAATTATGTTTATCATTTTGTTCCTGTCAGTGGAATCAATTGTTTGTTTCAAGTTATAGGTACGTTGTATGTGCAGTACCTTCAGCCAGGCTATTAACTGTAAATATATGGTCTATGGTGGGCCTCCAAGGTCTGAGGTCTGCTTGATTGTCTCATTCATTAAAGTCTGGATTCTGCTTTGTATAATACATGAGAATATTTTGTAGCTGTGACTTAGCAGTGTTATGGGTCTATAATTTTCACACAGTTATTTATCTCTCTTTTCTTTTCTTTTTCTTTTTTTTTTTTTGAAAATTGGTGCCTGCTTGACAGTCATCTGAAATTTCACAGGTATATATATATATGAGGGGGGGAAGGGCAGAAAAGTTCTGATAAACACCTAAAACAAAAATGACATTAAACAACTGATATAACCACAAGAAATAACATATGTTAAAATCTTTTAACCCTCATATTTCATTAAATTGTAATAATTTGTTCTTTATCTTTTAGGATATATAAGAAGACAAGTTTTTCATGCTGCAAGAAAAGTTCGCAACTGCAATTCACACCAAACTTTGTGTGAGACTTTAAGGGAATGTGCCCCAGCATATCCAACAGTTGCCAGGTTTAAAACTGGGCATCATGAGATAACAGATGCTCTCAGGTCAGGAAGTTTTATGCGCAGTATGCACAGCATTCACACCTGAAAACATCAATGCAGTGCATGATGTTGAGAGCTTCTGCATATCCAGAACTTTGCAAGAACATTGCAAAGACTCTGGGATATCCAGGGAACAAGTTAGGGGATCATTATCCAAACATCTGGATATGCAGAAACTCTCAACGAAGTGGGTCCCCAAATGTTTGAATGATGACCAAAAGAAAAAATGTGTGCTGCTGTCATCTCAAGGGATTTTGGGTCATTTTGAAAAATCAGGTGCAAATTTTTTGGCTTGTATTGTGACTGTTGATGAAACATAGCTTCATCACTATGACCCAGAGACCAAACAACAGTAAGTGGAGTGGAGACCAAGGTTTTCACGGCTAAAGAAGTTCCAAACCCAAAAGTCAACCAAGAAGATTCTTGCCATTGTCTTTTGGGATATGGATGGTGTAATCCTTACCGGGTACCTCAAAAAAGGTGAAACTGTTACAGCAGTAGTTTATTCAACAGCTCTGAAGGAAGTAGTGAAGGAAAAATGCTGTGGGAAACTGAGCAGAAGTGCTTTTGCAGGAAAATGCACTTGCTCACGCTGTTCATGAAACCCAACAGACAATACACAACTTGGGCTTTCAGTGTCATGGTTCTACCTCAATTCCTTCATAGTGATTATCACAACTTTTTGGCTCACCCTCATAGTATTTGTTAAAAAGTTCAAGCAGGAAATTGATGGCTGCTATGCCACCATATTTCCAGGTCAGTAGGAAGTTCATCATAACTAGATGACTTAGACAAGTTCATTTGGCTTATAGCATTCAGAATTTTTTTTTTTATTATAAATAGTACTTTTTCAATTTCTGTCTTTTCGTTTGTTTTTTCCAGTCTTCTTCCATCCAGAAAAGTATCTGTTAATGTTCTTTCCAAATGTTTTTAATCTCTTGAATTGTTTCAGATTCAAGAGATTCATCATCATCATCATCAAATTCCTGCCATGTACCCTCAAGGGGTGTACAGGATATGATAGTACTACATGAAAAATTACATCATTACTAACTTCCTATCTACAATTTTCCTCCAAATTACTTGTCTGTTACTTGTCAAAACTCCAACATTATCAGATCTTATATTTCTATCGTCTAAGGCACTTTGTACCGTATCAATCCACCTATATCTTGGTCTTCCTCTGTGTCGTTTTCCTGCCAACCTGGCAGAGAACACTTGTTTTGCTAATCTTTCCTCTCCCATTCTATTTAAGTGACCATACCATCTGAGATTAGCTCTGCTAACGCATTCCTGGATGCTGACAATGTCAAGTTCTTTCCTAATATCCTCATTTTTAATATGATATTGCCATTGATGCCATCTGTTCACGCCTCTAATCTTTCTCAGGACTCTCATATCTGGGTCTCTAGTCTTTGGTCAAGTGTTTTACTTCTGACCCAGCTCTCAGATCAATAAGTTAAAATTGGTTTGAACACTGTCTTGTATACAGCTAATTTAGTGTTCCGACTAATTTCTTTCTTATTCCATATGAATTTATTCAATTGACTTCCCGCCATACCAGCTTTGCTGATTCTGTTGTCTATTTCTATATTTAGTTTACCATCTTCAGTAAAAATTGTGCCTAAGTAGCTGAAATGTTTTACTTGTTCCACAGGTTCTCCATTCACAACACAGTTGACATTTTCAATGATTCTGCCTATTTTCATTGTCTTTGTCTTTTTATTGCTGACCTTCATACCATATCTATTACAACAGCTATTCAATTTAGTCAGAGAATCTTGCAGACTTGTAGCGGATTTATTTAGAAGTATAACATCATCTGCATAAAGCAAAGAGCTGACATTAACATCTCCAATTTTGATATCAGGTTTAATACCACATTCCTTCATAATGTGATCCATATAGATAATGAATAACAGAGGGGATAATGTACATCCTTGTCTCACACCAGATTTAACATTAAACCATCTTCCTGTACTTCCTTCAATTCTAACTGCTGACTCACAACTCAAATAAAGACTAAGTATTGCTTGATATAATGCCCCATTGACACCATATAACTGCAGCGTATTGAATAGCTTCTCTCTTGGCACCTTGTCATATGCCTTTTCCAAATCAACAAAACTTAAATACAGATCTTTGTTATATTCCCATGCTTTCTCGACTATTTGCCGTAAAGTGAAGATCTGATCCTGACAGCCTCTATTTGGCCAGAATCCAGCTTGTTCTTCACCAAGCTTTTCTTCCACAATTCTTCTCAACCGTTTCTCAAGTATACTTGCATAGATCTTGCCAGGAACACTCAGTAGGGAAATACCTCTGTAATTCTCACATTCAGTTTTATTTCCCTTTTTATATATGGGTACTATGAGAGCTCTACTCCAATCATCGGGAATTCGTCCCTCTGTCCAGGCTTTCTGAACTATGCAGTGCAGCCACTGTAAGACTCTTATACCACCATACTTCAGCATTTCTGGTCGAATATCATCTACTCCTGCTGCCTTTCCACATTTCAAGCCTTTGATGGCTTTTTCTACTTCAAGTATGGATATGTATTCCTGACTGCATGCCTGGTCAGTGTTTTTTATCACTGTGTTGTCATCACTGCTTGTTTCATTGAGCAGTTTTTCAAAGTAATTACTCCATACTTCAAGGATATCTTTTTCTCCTGTTTTCATTTCACCTTTATCATCTCTAATTCCTTTTACAGCACTCTTTCCTCCATTCCTAAGCTTCTTCAACAACCTCCAGAATATTTTGCCACCTTCTTGATATTTATTTTCTATATTCTTGCCAAAGTCCTCCCATGACTTTTGTTTAGCTAGTTTTACACACTCTTTAGCTTTCTTACATTTGTCTCTGTATTCTGTAAGAGTAAAAGCTGACTTATTTGCCAGGAACTTTTGATATGCTTTCTTCTTTTCCTTCACTGCCTCTTTAACTTCCTGTGTCCACCAGGGAGTTCTGATTTTTTTATCCTTGCACACAACCTCACCATATGCCTCTCTGGCAGAATCAATCAATGTTTCCTTCAGAGTTTGCCACTGAATCTCCAAGGTTTGATTCCTGTTCTCAAACTCTTTCATTTTCTTTTCAATAATATTTCTGTATTTTAGTCTACAGTTCACATCTGAGAGCTGCTGAACTTTTATTCGCTTTAAAACTTTCTTACATGTTATTCTTTTCAATATGAAATTCAATTCAAGATTCAAGAGATTTTATCTTTATTTTATCTTTCATTTTTAGTGGTCTATTTTGGGGTATTTTTGTTAATTCTTTTATAATTTTATATACAGTCTTGCTATTATTCTTTTTATTGGCTTCTTCAGACATTTTTACTTTTTCTTCCAACCAAGCATTTTTTGTGTATCGGCACATTCTATCTATTTTACTTTTCAGTAATCTTTTATTATGTTGCCCATTTCTATCATATCTAGGTAATATACTTGTGATTTTCAGTTTCTCAGTCTTCACTCCTGCTTCTTCCAACAAACGTTTCATATCCCCTCTCATGCTGAACTTATTGTTAGTTAAGTTGTTCATACTTACCAGAATTACAACCCCTTTTGCTTTCTTTTCTGTTTTTCAATTGCATTTGTTAGATTTTTAAATTTTGCTGCAGGAAAACTTAAAATTACAACCTACTCATCAGTGGCATGTTTTATCACTATGCCAAATAATATCATTTTTTTTACAATCAACGTTACTTATCTGATTTTTGTTAAGCAGTTACTTACCTGAGTCCATGCTATGATGTTTCTCAATTTGCTACTTAATTTTCTTATCTTCTCTATGTTATTTTAAATGCCAGTTGATTTTCTGTAATTTGTCATCACCTGTCCAATAATCTGCTTTAACTTTGCGATTTTGGCATTGGTTAAATCATTTTCAGTATGCTCTCCAACATCCTCTTTAGTAGGACCAACTTTCTTGTTCTTGACTTTACTTCTTATTAGCATTCCATTTCTTGTGCATTTTGGGCACCATTTCAAACTGTATTTAATATTGCAATATCTTATTAAAAATATATTATAAAAATTCTAGATACTCAAAAAACACAAAAATCAACACTAATATACTATAAAACACTAATTCTCTAAAGGGATAAAATGCAATGAAACATATAAAAAATCACCAGTTTTACACAAGTGCTGAATACACCAACCACTTACAATGTATTTTCAAACCCAAAACCAAATTATTTGAATAGATATTTGAGAATAGGTACATCTTTTAAAAGCACTTATTAAAAATACAGATATTTCTATAATTGCAGTAATAATAGTGTATTCTTATATATTTTCAGTCCATATATTATTGTGAAAAATGGAAAGCCAATGGTAACAAGTGAGCATATTGAAGAACTAAATCAAGGAGTAAGATTTTTTGAAGACTTTCTGAGAGAAGGATTAGTGGAATACTTAGATGTTAATGAGGAAAATGACAGTTTCATTGCTTTATATGTAACCGATGTCAAGAGGTTTGTACAGTGTATTATCATTTTCTAAATTTTATAATGCATATTTTGGCATCATTGAAAGTGACTTTTATTGAGACAATTAGTTCTTGATTTAGATGAACATAATTCATATTATACAAAATATATGGGATGTGATCTATCATACGAAGAAGAAAAAGACATAGACACTAAAATATCAAACTTTGTCAAAGTAAATGGCATAATAAATAGTATATTTAAGCCATCCCTGGTACAAAAACACACTAGAATCAGACTATATAATGTCTTGTCAAAACCAACTCTACTATACGGAAGCGAAACATGGACCATGAAAAGGAAAGATGAAAAATGAATTCAAACAGCAGAAATGAAGTTCCTCAGAAAAACAGCTGGATATACCAAGTGGGACCACAAAACAAATGAAGAAATCTTACAATCCCTAAAAATCAAACCAATTAATTACTACATAAGACAGTATAAACAAAAATGGCTAGAACATTTAAATTGAATGGACAACAGCAGACTACCAAAAATATTATACAGATACAAAATAAGTGGGAAAAGAAGAATCGGAAGACCAAGAAAGAGATGGCATGAGACCAGAACAGGCCACATGGCCTATATTCCATGATAGGAAGAAGAAGAAGAAGACAAAATATAAAGTCATCTCTCAGGATTGTAAACTTGTAAGAACAAAATAATAATTGTAGCTTATTACAGTGAATTTTCTTAACCATAGCATATTCTACAGAATTTTGGTTCTCCCTTTTTTTTTTTTTTAAATGTGTTGAATTTGGCTGCAACAGGTTTTCATTTCAGTAAGCAGAAACTGATAAAATTCATTAGCAGAGCATATTATTCAACACTCTCTTAAGTATATAACGCACTTTTTAGATTTATAATTTTGAATAAACATGACAAAATTTTGAATAAATAATGCATGCCTATATTTCAGATATACATTATAAACTGTTACAACAAAGATTCCCAGTAGGGTCAGTATTGACTCCCAATATTATGATAATGGGCAAATTATATTATATAATATATATATATATATATATATATATACACACACACACACACAGGGGCATGCCAAGGGTATTTGCCGCCTGGGTGCAAACTTTTATCGGCCACCCCATAAAAAAATAACTAAAAGAAATTGCATGTAGCATTTACTACAATAAATAAAATAACAATTTTTGCTAACCAAAAGTTACGTCTTATTTATTAAAAACACAGAATACATAGTTTCGTATAGTTATTTTTAACATTTTTTCAAAAACAAACAAAAAAAGAACAACAATTATTTCTTAATATAAACAAAGATTAATTGTACATGCCTTTATGTAAAATTTACTTGACGTGATTTTTTTGTAGCAAAATCATTTATTATATCCTCCATATCTAAATTAGTAGCAACTTGATGTTCTATGCTAATAAGACTTAAATTGTTGAGTCTATCCTGTGTCATTTTACTGTGGAGGTGATTTTTTTATAATTTTCAGCTTTGAAAAGGATCTTTCGTCAGCTGCAACAGTCACAGGTATTGTTAAATAAATTCTTAGTGTTATTGACAAATTTGGGAAAACACTAAGATCATTCGAAAATATATACTCAAGTACCGAAAATGTGTTCATATTCAGATTAAGATAGATTAAAATATTTTCTATTTCCTCGCATAATTCCAAGGAGTTTATATCAGAATCTTTACTATCTGTCAATTTTATCTCCAAATCTTTACGATTTTTCTTTTTTCTCCATTGGTTTTAATAAATAAATATCATTTAAAAATTCAAAAATATCATTGTTCTTTTGATAATGTAAATCTTTCATCAAGTTTTGAAATAGCTATATCAATTATTACTAAATAAAAATTGACTTTGAAATTTTGTTCTTGCGATTCAATAACTTCATCTTCACTTTCATATGAGAATAATCTTTTTGTTTCCGAGGTCTGACTATTGGCATACAAGGAAAAATTGGATTACAATCCACTGTATTTGCAATTTCGGTTGCTTCCCCTAACATATTTTTGAATGCCTCATCTGTTCTACAATCCTTTAAATAATTTTTTAGGTCTATCACATTTTCATTATTGTAGACATAATTACGTCTGTTTTTTGCATCAAATTACTTTAATTTTCAATAAGATTTGGTGCCATATAACAAGAGAACATATGAATTTGAAAGATTTAATTTTTTATAATAATGATTCAGCTTCATTCCTTGTGTCGCTATCTCTTGATTTATCTTAATATAAAATGTATAAAGCATCATATATTTTTTCTAAATTATAAATTAAAGCTTTTACAGCATCTATGCAGCTTGACCATCTCATATCACAAACTTTTTAACAGTAAAACTTGGTCATACCTCTTTTAAAATTTTCCAACAATAGGCTGATTTAGAAAAAAAATTACATATTTCCTGAATTAATGAAAAAAAAAATTTTCTATTTCATGCGAAACACTTACAGCATAATTTACAACTAGATTAAGCATATGAGCGGCACATGATACGTAAAACGCTCTCAGGTTCATATCTAATATTCTCTTTTGGAGACCTTGAATTTTTCCCTTCATGTTTTCCCGTTAAAATACATAAAATAAATATTTGATATTTGTTTCTTACCGCCTGGGTGTGGTGCACCCTTTGCACCCTCGGGTTGGCGCGGCCCTGTATATATATAAATGTATGTAAAATTGAATAACTTTATCTCAGATATGGCATAGATTATTGTAAACCATTAGGCATAATTCTCAAACAAGTAGAAAGGCTTATGTGTTAGCAGTACATGCAGGTTTATTTAACTTATTAACTCAGCGATTTTCAACCGGTGTGTCGCGGTACATTGGTGTGCTGCGAGAGGTCTTCAGGTGTACCGCGAGATTTATGAAAACATATTAATTGAAAGAAATAATGTCGTAATTTGTGCATTTATTTATTAGTGTCTGGTCTTCCCTCTTGTGTGTGTAAATCAATCAAAATTATTCCTATTTTTTGCCAGATCATCAAAAAAATTAAAAGAATTTTTTTTTAGTGTGCCGCAGAATTTTAATAATTAGTCTAGGTGTGCCATATTATGGAAAAGGTTGAAAATCACTGTCTTAACTTATCAGCTGATATATTGCTGGTACTATATCCAGCATCTTCTTAGCAGAACAGTGTCACAATACATGAAACAGCAATAATTTGGTATAATAGTGGGATTAGTTGAAAAATATGTTAACACAAGGAACTAAAGTCCTAATTGGCATCATCTATTGTTGGATAAAGAGAGAGAGAAAAACAAATATTAATTTTATCTTAAAATGATTGTCTCCTGTCTCCCAGATTATTAGTAAATTAATTACTATTACTACAGGTGACTCCAGGGAGTCCTTAGACTCATCGAGGGAGCCCTAAACATCATGTCCACACAACTATACGACATTCTCATAGTATCTATCATACCTTGCCTTGAACTCACTCACCATCATAGCACCCACAACAGACTCTGGCAGCTTATTCCACTCATTTACCGCTCTAAAAGTAAAGAACCCAGCTCTAACAACCCTGCTAACCACACTCTTGCCCAGCTTCCATAGGTGTCCCCTAGTTCTCCCACCACCAGTCCTGATCTCAAAAATATCATCTGAATTAATCCCTTTAGCAATTTGAATGTCTCAATCATATCTCCCCTTTTCCACCTATCAACTAATTTCTGCAACCCACAAATCTTCAACCTGTTCTCATATGGTTCATTCCATAGACCTACTATCATCTTAGTCACTCGTCTCTGGATCCTCTCCACCTCCTCCCCATCAAGAAGGAACCGAGGTGACCAAATCTGGGCACAGTAGTCGAGATGAGGTCTTATCAAGGCTTAGTACAGAGGTACAATAACTTGCTTGTCTCTGCTCATCAAGGTATTTTTCAACAACCAAGTGAGTTGATGAGCTGATTCAGCTACTTTTGCAATGTGCCCCCTAAACTTCATCTCCCTATCCACCAACACTCCCAAGTCCCTGGCCTCATCAATCTCCTGGAGTATAGTTCCACCAATGTGGTATACTGCTGCTAATATTTTCACCCCAAAATGCATAACCTTACATTTTATCACATTAAATTGACAACCATTCTCCTTAGCCCAGAACTCCAATCTATCCAAGTCGTCCTGCAAGATTTTGACATGTTCTGCATTCACTATTGCCCTACCCAACTTTGCATCATCAGTGAACAAATGAACTGTTCCTCTTAGATCCTTTCGTTAATGAACAAATTAAACAGCAGTGATCCAAGAACAGAACCCTACAGCACACCACTAGTCACAGGCCATCTTTTGGACTCTGCTCTCCTGAATAAACTACTCTTTGATATCTCTCCATCAACCACCCACCTATCCATCTCACCAACCCTATATCCATTCCATATGTTGTAGTTTACGGATTAGAATTCCATGTGGTATCCTGTCAAATGCCTTAGCCAGGTCCAGCAGTATCACTGTAAACCCATTACCCTTATCCAGTTCAGCTGTCACTGTGTTATAAAACTTGAGCAAGTTTCTGAGGCATGATCTACCCTTCACAAAGCCATGCTGTCCTCTGTACAGTGTCTCATTTTCATCCATCCATTCCTGTATTTTTCCCTTAACTACTTTCTCCAAGACCTTGACAACGACTCCTGATATGCTGATTGGTCGGTAATTTGCAACCGTAGTCTTGGATCTTCCTTTATGCATTGGAACTATTTTCCCCTCTTTCCACACCTTTGGGACTAAACCAGACCCGAGACTCAGATTAAACAACATGGTCAAGGGCACTGATAATTCTTTAGCTGCTTCACGCAAGACCTGTGCTGGTATACCATCCAATCCCACAGGTGTATTCACATTAAGGTTCTGTAATAGACTATTCACCTCCACTTCATTCATCACAATTCCCGTATAAACTAATGGTTCCTTCATTTTTTCAATGTCATCACCACCTGGATGATATACTTTTGCAAAGTGCGCACTCAATAACTCCACTATATCGACTGATTCAGTGACCTCCTTACCATCATCATTCCTTAAAATCATTTTGCCGTGTACAGTTGTTTTTTTTGCTTGCAGCATATTGAAAGAACTGTTTGGGATTTTCTTTAGCTTGCATAGCTAGTTTCCTTTCATAATCTGCTTTTGCTTTTTTTACCACACTCGTTACCCTTCTGGCCTGCACTTTATACCATTCGTGTGCCTGCAGGTCACCTCTTTCTTTAAATTCCCTCCACAGTTGTTTCTTTTTTTGCAGCTCAAACTTAATGGTGTTATTCATCCATTTAACCCCTACTTGTTTTACTATTTGGACCCTAGGTATACAATCAGCCATAATCTCCTGTAAATGCTCCTTGACCACTTCCCATGCTCTATCGACATCCAACCCTTGCCGTTGTACATGCCATGGCACTGATCCAAGCAATCTCCTAAGCTTGTCATACTTGCCAGCACAGTAATTCCACAATATACCTTGTCTTAATCGAAAATTCCACACCTTTAGCCACCTCCCAGGTCAAGACCTTATGATCACTCTCACCAGTAGGTGGCAACATGGTCATATTCATTACAGTCAAATTCTCAGATGCTATTACCAGGTCAAGCACTCTCACACCCCTAGTATTTTCAATTACATGCTGTCTCAAATAGTTATCCCCTAATAATTGAATAAAATCCATTTCCTTCATCACATGTGTCCTCTCCTCCTTCCAATCAATGTTAGCATAGTTGAAATCCCCCATAATAATTACCCTCCTTCCACTCATTTCATCAATTTGTTTATGCATACTATCTCCACCATCTATTCCATCACCTGGTCTATAGCAGCACCCAACTGTATAATTGTTCTGCCAGTCTCAATCTCACACCAAATAGCCTTAAATGAGCTCTTTTCACTATCCTGCGATACAACTTCAATTCTCCTTGGCTGCAGTTCATCAGCTATCATCAATAACACCCCTCCCCCCCATTTTATTCTCTCTGTCCTTCCTAAACACACTATAACCTGTACATTCTATCCCACTAACTACATCATCTTCCGTCAGCCATGTTTCACTAATGCCATTAACCTGTGGCCAGGAAGAGCCAATCAAGGCCAAAAATTCTTCCTTCTTGTTCCTAATACTCCTGGCATTAGCATACATGAAATGCAGTGGTCCCTTTGTCCCACCCCTATCTTGATGCGTTATTCTAACTATCCCATTCCGATTTTTTGTCCTTAGTACTGGCTTGGGTACATTATACACATTCTTACACTCAACTGTCTCACTGATGTCTGCTTATCCACTCCCCCCCCCCCCCCTTGGTAGTTCTAGTTTCCCTTGTTCTGCACATCGATTTTCACTTCATTGAGCGACACTTTTTCCAGTCTCCACACACCAAATCCATTCAAATGCAGGCCATCTATCTTGTATAAATCCTTTCGCCCATCAAACTCATTCCACACATCCACGAATTCCACACCACACCGTCTGCATAACCTGCGCATAATGTCATTTGCGATTATGGCCCTCCTTCTAAACTCCTCTCTGTCATACCGCAGCAACAGACTCACCATTCTAATGCTGTCACTCTTTTTTTTCGCTACCTTTAACAATACTTTCAAGTCCTCTCTCATAAAAGATTTATCTCCTTTCAATTCATTCGTACCCGCCACAACTATCAATTCTTTCACCCTCTGTTTTTGTGCTCTAATACTTTCACTTACATCCTTAAATTTCGCACCTGGTAAGTACGATTTAGTTAAACTCTCATCTATCACTCCTCTTAATAACGAGTCACCATACAGCACTCTTTCCTTCATTTCAGAAACTCTCCCACTCTTATGCTTTTATTTTTCCTTTCAAACACTTGTTTATTTACATTAGCCGAATCACTCTGGAAAGAGTTTTGCAGGTGCTCTAATTGCTGCTGCGCATTTTGTATCACTGCGTTCAACCTAGCGATCTCACTCCCTACAAATAATTCCTAATTTTTTTCATCATTTAAACCATTTTCTCTCTGTATAGTTGTTTTTACTCTTTCTTTGATCACTGCTCTCATTGCCATCTTGTACAACATACAGCCATAGTTGTTGAGGTTTGGAGTATGTTGTAAAGCTGCTCTTGATTCCAAAAACAATCTCACCGACTTATGATGACTTCTCTGTAGCACTTTTGTTTTCTTCTATTTGATTCTGTGTGAAAGGGTATCCAAGGTATGGTCTGCCAGACCTGACTCTTCATAATAGTCGTGCTGAGTGTAGTTTTATGTTCTCGAAGGCAGATGTCAACAATACTTCCTGTCCAGAGTAAGCCAGGTCACAAAAACATGGCACTTCATATACTCCTGGATGCAATAAAAAAAGAGTTTGTTCTTAGGTGAACAGAAGAGAGTTGCCAATTTGATATGGTTTGAATGTGGTTCATAGTTGATATTTATTAAACACTCTAGATATCTTTCAGATGTGCTTTGAATGTATGGGATAGTAACAGTTTTGCTGTAGTCTTGTGTAATAGGCAATGGCGATTTCCAAGGAGTATTTAGTTTCTATTCTATGGGAATTATAGCCATTGGCTAAGATAGTGTGACTCAAGTAAGTGAGTTCACTGGTAAGATCATTATCATCTTGGAACAGATAGCTCTTGCTCTGTGAATTAGGATTCTGTTACATCCTGAATGAAGCAGTTTATTAACAAGTCCTGAATCAATGAATTGTTTCAGGACTTGTTAAATCCTGAAACAATTCATTCAGGATTTAACAAGTCAGAAAAATCAGCTGAGAGAAAAAACTTGTACTTGAGCAGAAGAAATAAAGTACTAACTGTAAATAGAAATAGAATTACCTCCTTTTAGTAGAATTGTAATACCATGTAAAGAACTTTGTGTATAAATTAGTATTATATGAAATGCATCATGTATACAATGAATGGGTAAATTAGATGTAAACATTAATCCAAAGGTCACGGGCATGCCTGAGGCATTGGCAATCTCGGAAAACGACGCACATTCGTTTCCCGGAAGATGCTGCTATGATCTCGTGATGTGCCGAAGTAGCCACGGACGAAGAAAGTAGCGGGCAGGAAAAGATCGCAGCAAGTAGTAAGAGGGTGCTGGGGGGGGGAGTGAAGAGAGAATAAAAAGGGTTTGCACCCCTTTCTCAAGGCTTTTTTCACCTGTTTTGCTGGATGATGATTTGACTTCTCTCATGGACCGGTGGTTCCTGATGGTGTTTCTTGGCGATAGTTCAATATCGGAGGGTGCGTCTTTCCCTTCGATGTCTGAATTTCTGCCGGTACTGAAGTGTGAAATGTCAGCACATGCTGCCTTCGCTGAAAGTTCTGACAGAATACTATCGTGGACGTATATTATGAACCGGCAGCTAGAAACGAGGATGGCCCGAAACAGATCGAGAATAGACGAGAAAAAAAAACGCCAGGTGTAGAGCATAGTTTAATCTGATGACCATAGTGACCCACCACGTGGATGGGCTTATGGAAGAATCGAAAGGTAATTCAAACAAAGAAGGACAGTTCAGACGGACCTGGAGATCCTGCCCCAAGAAATGGTAAAGTACAGATTTTGTTGTATAATTACCCAGTCGGAAAAAGGGAAAGATCATTGTAGTGTATTAATGGACAGCATTTGAGAACTTTAAGTGATTATTTAGCAGTGGCTGATATCCATAAGACAAATTGTTAGGAATGATTATAGATGATTGTGACTAGCTTAATATGCAAGACTAAAATAGTAGGTAGAAAATTGAGTAGAAGTGTATAATGTGTATATTATATGTGTTAAGTCTCTAACTCAAAAGATGAATTTATTGTTCATGTATTAGAGTATTAATCAGTTTGAAAAGGCTTAAGGGTCAGATATAAGTGGGAGGAGATCTTCTTTTAAGGAATGCAGAGAACCAACTGGGTTTGCATTCCATTCTTCACCTTCTTATGGTGTACCCTGCTAGATATCTACCTGGATACTGAATGAGTGAAAATGGGCTGGCAGTTGGGAATTTATCAAATCAAATTGTATTCTTATTGGCTTAAAACATTAAAAAAAAAATGATGGTGCGAAATGACATAACTTCGTTCCAGACAAGATTCAATCAGGGAGTGAGGAGAAAACATTCAAAGTCAGTTTGTTGAATCCTGGAATACATCCAAACTCAACATCAGCAGAGTCTATAAGAAACATCACTGGAAAAGAAATGGAGCTATCAGACCAACATAATATATGTTATTACTGAAACAAAGAAGACAAAAACAGGAGCTATATTTCTAAGCAACAAATCAAGCAATAACAATAACGATAAAAGAAAGAGTAGCTGTAGTATTCAGAACTAAATATGAGGATAATCTTCTTGGATTGGCAGTATGAAGTAGAGTGATATAGGCGAATATCTGAATGGGAAACTGGATAATGAGACATATTTATACGTATGCCCCACAAAAGGTGCTACTAAAAAGTGGAGGAAATATTTTGAAGCATTAGAAAAGGCAACCAACATAACAACAAAAAATGAAAAGTGGGTCCCCTGTTGGAGATCTGAGCAGCAGAGTAGGAAATGATTAACAGACATATAAAAAGATTTTGGGAAAATGTGGAGAAAAGAGCAAAAATAATAATAGTGGTAATAATAGTGCTGGATTTCTGTTCAGGACATGGACTAGCTATTGTTAACACCATGTTCCAACATAAAAATGTACACAAATTCACACGAAGAGAAGATACAAGGAATAAGAAAAGTCTCATTGACTATGGTATTGTTGACAGTTAGTATACAGAGGGTTTGATATTGGAAGTGATCACCATTTAGTTTTGAGAAAGATAAAATTGAATTTCTTATTGAAAAGAAGAGTGTGCAAAGAAAGTTTTGAAATGAATCAAAGTTGAGCAGCTATTAGAGATGAACTGCAGACTTGGATTCACCAACATTATTCAAGAAAAGATGCCAGAGAAATATGACGTGAGATAATGTTCAAGATGAGAAAAATCAGAACTCTGTTGTGGACTTTAAAGATTAAAGAAATTAAATTAAAGATTTAGCCAAGGAAAAGAAGAAAGAATATTTCCTGCTAGGTAAGCCAACTTGTGTTCTTGAGAATGCTGTGCAATATATATATATATATATATATATATAATATATATATATATATATATAAAGCAAAGTACTGTGTAAAACTAGCTAAAAAAAAAGTCATTGTAAGACTTTTGAAAGTTCTCGGCCTAACAATGAAAAAACGAATTTATAATTTCAAAATTATTTTTATTTTTCAACATAATCTCCCTTAAGACTAATACATTTATTCCAGCGATGCTCCAGCGCCATTAATCCCATCCCTGTAGTGGTTCTCAGTAAGATCTGCAAAATACCACTCTACAGCTGCAATCATCTCTTGATTCGAAGAAAAACACTGACTAGAGAGGAAGAGTTTTAGTTTTGGGAAGAGACAGAAGTCAGAGGGAGCCAAATCTGGGGAATAGGATGGAGGTTCCAACAATTCATAGTGTAGATCCCTTAATTTTCCCATTGCCAAAACACCTTTCTGAGCAGGTGCATTGTCCTGATGAAATTTGATTTCTTTCTTCTGAAAACCGGGTCTTTTCTCATGAATTTTTCGTCTAGTCTGGTTAAAAGATCAGAATAATATTCCCTGGTTATTGTTTTCCCCTTTTCAAGATAATTAATAAACAAAATGCCTTTAGCATCCCAAAACACTGATGCCATGACCTTGTCTTTTTTGGTGCTGAACAACCAGCTTCTGTCCACTGTTTTGACTGCTGTTTGGATTCTGGTGTGTACTGGTGAATCCAAGTCTCAGTCCAGTAATAAATTGATACACAAAATCAGTTTTATTCATGTTAAAACGCTCCAAGTGCTATTCAGAGATTTTCATGTGAGTGTGTTTTTGATCTGTGCGGCACCCATCTTGAGCAAAGCTTTTTTTCATTTGCAATTCTTCATGTAAATATATTCTACACATTCTTTTGAAATGCCTATGATCTTAGCAATTTCACACACTTTGACTCGCTGTTCATCCAATACCATATCGTGCACTAATCAGTGATTTCTGATGTTGTTTCACTTTTTGGATGTCCTTCACGTGGATCATCTTCAAGGCTGCATTTAAACTTGGCAGCCCATTTCTTAATTGTCAAAAATGAAGGAGAAGAGTGCCCATAAACTTTTATTAACTTTGAATGAATTTCTTTTGGTGTTAAATCTTCTTTTAATTGTGGTTATAAAGAATTTTATAACCACAATTTTATCCATTTCAAGGAATACAGACGTCAGCTGTATAAAAAAAACTACTTGATAGAATGACAAAAATTTCACATGGATGTTTATGACAGATGTACCAACTTACAAAAAAAAAAAAAAAAAAAAAAAAACATGCCGATAGTGTTGCTATTTATGGTCGAGGCCTAGAACTTTTCAGACCACCCACGTATATATTCTCTTTATATAAACAGAATATACATTCTTTAAAATAAAATGAGAAATAAACTCTTTGTCAGAATTACAGAGGTATTTCCCTACTGGGTGTTCCTGGTAAGATTTATGCAAGAATACTTGAGAAAATGTGGAAGTGAAGCTTGATGAACAACAAGCTTAATTCAGTCCAGATAAGGTTATCTGGATCAGATTTTCACTTTAATACAATTGTCAAAAGCCAAAGTGTTGTCTGTATCCCTTGAAATGGATAAAATTGTAGTTATAAAATTCTGTGGTTATAAAAGAAACAACGGAATTAGTAAAGCTTGTAAAGTAGGAAGTCAGCTTAATATGAAATATTAAAACACTTCACCAAAGACTGGAGATCTCTAATATGAGAGTTCTATGAATGATTAGGAGAGTAAACAGATGGCATCATTGGCAGTATGATATTAAGAAAGAATTTGACACTGTTAGCATTCAGGAATGCATTAATAGAGCTAATCTCAGGTGATATCACTTAAATAGAATGGGGAGGAAAGATTAGCAAAACAAGTGTTCTCTGCCAGGTTGACAGGGGGAAAGACCCAGAGGAAGACCAAGATGTAGGTGGATTGATATAGTAAAATATATAAAAATATAAAAGAGTATAATATAGAATATTGTACTTTAGAATATAAAAATATAAGACCTGATAATGTTGAAGTATTGGCAGATAAGAGATTAATTTCGAGGAAAATTGTCGATCAGAAGTTAGTAATGATGTAACTTTTTCATGCAGTACTTTCATGATATCCTGTATGCCACCTGAGGGTACATATCAGCAATTTGATGATAAAAAAAGATATACTTATACACTCTTCTAATTGTTCTTACAACCCTCTTCTGTGTGTGTGGGGGGGGGGGGGGTGTCTCGGTTTTTGATCAGATGGTCATGTTTTTTTGTATACTGATTAATTTGCCATTGTCACTAAAAATTGCGACAATGATCACAATAGAAAATAATATACTTTGGAATGCAGTTGATGTTCTAGTCTTTTTATTGCTGATTTCTTATCAAATTTGTTATACTAATTATTTTAGTTGCTAATTACTGTAGAAAATTTTCAGCAGATTTATTTTAGAGGATAATGTCATTGCTAAAGTAGATGTTATGATGATGTTATGAACAAAAGTATTCAGCAAAACCACTTTTATTTTTCCTTTTATATTAGACACTATTCATTTGTTACAGACTTCAAAATTTTTTCCAGTGTAATCTAGTACATACCAGAATTAATTTCAAAAGGAACTGTCTTCAAGCAAATGTCAAAAATTGTGTTGGGGTATGAATAGGTTTAAAAGCAGTTCTGGTGACTTTGTTTAGAAATTGCATTACATTTCATGAGACTGCTGATGTAGAGAAAGGAAACAGTACCTCTATAATATGTTTTTTTGGGGGGTGCTCAGAGGTGCTTAAGGGTCAAAGCTGTATAACTGAGAGGAGATCTCCACATAGCCTTTAAAGGAATGCAGAGAACTGACCAGGGCTTCTGACCTAATGTTCAATCCTCACTTTCTTATGGAGAAACCTGTTAGGTATCTACCTGGAAACTGAACAAACAAGGATGGGCTGGCAATTTGGGATTTAGCTGAACAAATTGTATTCCTATTGGCTTAAACCAAAATACAAATTGATGGTACAACATGACAGAATTTCATGCTGGCTGGGGCGTCGCCAGGTTAAACACGGTCCCCGTTGTTTTCACCAGGGAACCAGGGCGAAGAGTGAAAAGTCAGCTACTGGAACAAATCTGAAAACACAGCCCAACTCAACATCACCAGAGTTAAAGATCAGTACTATTAACATAAGAAGCCTGAATGGCAAAGAAATGGAGCTAGCTGAGGAATTTGATAAGTACCAGATCAACATAATAGGGGTGACTGAAACAAATAAAGACAAAATCTAGTGAGATTTTTCTGAGCAATAAATATAAAATGTTATATTCAGGCAATGATAATCAGGGAAAAGAAGGGGTAGCTATAGTATTCAACACAAAATACGAGACTAATCTTCTTTAATGGCAAGCAATATCAAGTAGAGTGATGTGGGCAAATATCAGAATTGGTAACTGAACAATGAAACTTATTTGTGCGTATGGTCCCACAGAAAGTTCTACTAAGGCAGAAATAGAGGAATATTTTGAGGCTTTAGAGAAAGCAGCTGACACAAAGAAAAATGAAAAGTTGGTCCTTGCCAGGGATCTAAATAGCAGAATAGGAAATGATTCTCAGACGTACAAAAATATTTTAGGAAAATTTTTTGAAAAAAGAGCAAAGCTAATAATAATGGCAAATACCTGTCGGATTTCTGCTCAGGACATGGATTGGTTATTACTAACACAATGTTCCAAATTAAAAATGTGCACAAATTCACATGGAGAGAAGAGGCAAGGAATAAGAAAAGTCTCGTTGACTATGTTATTGTTGATAGGGATGTTTTCTCATTGGTGCAGGACACCAGGGTGTACAGAGGATTTGAAATTGGAAATTATCACCGTTTTGTCTTGAGTAGGATAAAATTGAATTTCATATTGAAAAGAAGAACACGTAAGAAAGTTTTAAAGTGAATAAAAGTTGAGCAGCTCTCAATGTTAACTGTAGACTAAAATACACAAAAATTATAGAAGAAAAAATGAAAGAGTTTGAGAACAAGAACCAAACCTTGGAGATTCAGTAGCAAATCCTGATTCAGCCAGAGAGGCATGAGTGGTGAAGTTGTCTGCAAGGATAGAAAAATCAGAACTCCATGGTGGACCCAGGAAATTAAAGAGGCAGTGAAGGAAAAGAAGAAAGCAAAAGTTCCTGGCAAATAAAATAAGTCAGCTTGTACTCTTAGGGAATACAGAGACAAATGTAAGAAAGTTAAACACTGTGTAAAACTAGCTAAATAAAAGTCATGGGTAGACTTTGATAAGAGCATAGAAAATAAATATGAAGAAGGTGACAAAATATTCTGGAGGGTGTTGAGAAAGCTCAAGAATGGAGGAAAGAGTACTGCAAAAGGAATTAGAGATGATAAAGGTGACACGAAAACTGGAGAAAAAGATATCCATGATGTATGGAGTAATTACTTCGAAAAATTGCTAAACGAAACAATCAGTGACAGCACAATAGTAAAAAACACTCGACAGTCATGCAGGCAGGAATACATATCTATATTTGAAGTAGAAAAGCCATCAAAAGCCTGAAATGTGGAAAGGCAGTGGGAGTAGATCATATTTGACCAGAAATGCTCAAGTATGGAGGTATAAAAGCCTTACAGTTGCTGCACTGTATAGTTCAGAAAGCCTGGACAAAAGAATGAATTCCAGATGGAGTAGAGCTCTCATAGCACCCATATATATATAAAAAGGGAAATAAAACTGAATGTGAGAAATAAGAGGTATTTCTCTACTGAGTGTTCCTGGTAAGATTTATGCCAATATACTTGAGAAACAGTTGAGAAGGTGTGTGGAAGAGAAGTTTGGTGAAGAACAAGCTGGATTGAGCCCAAATAGAGGCTGTCAGGATCAAATTTTCAATTTACAACAAATAATTGAGAAATCATGGGAATATAACAAAGATCTGTATTTAAGTTTTGTAGATCTGGAAAACATATGACAAAGTGCCAAGAAAGAAGCTATTCAAAACGTTGTATGGTGTCAGTGGGGCATTATATCAAGCAATACTTATTCTTTATTTGAGTTATAAGTCAGCAGTTGGAATTGAAACAAGTACATGAAGATGGTTTTATGTTAAAACCATCAGACAAGGATGTACATTATCCCCCTGTGTTATTTATTATCTATATGGATCACATTGTGATGGAAAGTGATATTAAACCTGATAGCAAGTTTGGAGATGTTAATCTGAGCTCTTTACTTTATGCGGATGATGTTTAACTTCTAAATAAATCCAGTACAAGTCTCCAAGATTCCCTGACTAAACTGAATGACTGTTGTAATAAATTTGGTTTGAACACATGTACACAGATAATTTAGTGTTTTAACTAATTTCTCTCTTATTCCTTATAAGTTTCTTCATTTGACTTCCTACTTTGATGATTCTATTGTCTTTTTCCATATGAAGGTCAGCAATAACAAGACAAAGAAATGAAAATAGAGAAGCATTGAAAATATCAACTGCATTGTAAATGGAGAACCTGTAGAACAAGTAAAACATTTCAGCTACTTAGGCACGATTTTTTGTGAAGATGGTAAATTAAATATGGAAAAAGACAACAGAATCATCAAAGCTGGTATAGTAGGAAGTCGACTGTGAAAAAACTTATGTGGAATAAGAGAGAAAATAGTTAAAACACTAAATTATCTGTATACACGACAGTGTTCAAACCAATTTAAACTTATGGAGCTGAGAGTTGGGTTAGAAATAAAACACTAGACCAAACACTAGATACCATAGATATGAAAGTCCTGAGAAAAATTAGAGGTGTGAAGATATGGCATTATGAAGAGTGGCAATGTCAATTTAAAAATGAGGCTATTAGGAAAGAATTAACGTTGTTAGTATCTAAGAATGTGTAAGCAGAGCTAATCTCAGGCAGTGGTCACTTAAGTGGGAAAGGAAAGATTAGCAAAACAAATGTTCTCTACCAAGTTGGTAGGAAAAAGATCCAGAGGAAGACCAAGATGTAGGTGGATTGATACAGTAAAAAGTGCCTTAGAATACAAAAATATAAAGCTTGATAATGTTGCAGCCTTGACATGTAACTGATTGATTTGGAGGAAAATTGTAGATAGGAAGTTAGTAATGATGTAAGTTTTTCATGTAGTACTATCATATCTTGTACACCCTTGAGGCTACATATCAGGAATTTGATGATGATGATGTTGGTTTCACAGAGAAGCATAATTTATTTATAGATTTTTAAGTAGCCCTTTAGATGAAATTGGCAAAGAAGATTATATTTTCTTTCTTTTTTCTGTCATAATCTTTAATTATTCTTGAACCATAGTTTCTTGATCTTGTGATAATTCCCAACCTTTGTTAAGAATGAAAGAAACTGGATTGCAGATACCTTCCTCTGTGGTTGTCTTGCTTTAGATTTCTAAATATTCCTTCATCATCTGTTTTAACATTTATTATTATTATTGTTATTATGAGAGACTTCCAAAGAGTCAGGGATTCATTGAGGGAGGCCACTTACTACATGTATCATACTTGTTCTTGAATTCACTCTCACTGCTTGTACACACAACATCCAATGGCGGTCCATTCCGATCAAAAGCCACTCTATGAGAGGAAATCTAGATTTCACCCACTTCTCAGTTGCATTCATTCTCAGCTTCCAAGGATGCTCTCTTGTCCTTTTCCCTGCCCTCTATAAAAGGAAAAGAGCCTCTGTAGCTCGGTCGGTATTGATGAAGCCGTTTGTTTGGAAAGACCTGGGTTCGATTCCTCTCCATGACACGAGGAACCTTTATCTGGTCTCTTTCGATTAAACTGAGTTAGCCAGTCTCATACGGAGGTAGAGGGCCCCCCCCTTCCTGGTAACTCGGGTTTTTCGTCCCTCAGAACAGGAAAACTGGCCAATAGAACACACACAATTTACAGCCAAGAATAGTCAGAGGCATAGGGGTAACCGCCTTATCCTCGTAGTACAATTAGGAAATCCAAGGATATTTGGAAGACTATGGTGCTTAACTACCTGTTATGGTGCTTAAAAACAGATGCTTAACTACCTGTTAAAGCCAGTGATAGATGGATATAAAATGAAAAATTCCATCAACTGAAACCCTGTATGGCCCTTTCAGAAGTTTGTAAATCTCAATCATATCACCCTCTTTCTCCTGTGTGTTAGTGTCTGCTGCCTAAAAATTCTAAAAAAAATTCTCACTCTGTCTTCATAATCATATTCCACATTCCTGATACCATTTTTAACACTCTCCTTTGCACTCTCATAACGGAAACCACAAGACCAGATCTTCGTGCAGTGGTTCAAGTGAGGTTTTATCAAGTCCTTGTAAAGAGTCAAAATGACATCCTTATCTTTAATGTCGAAGTTTGTTTCAGCATTGCGATTATCTTTTGAGTGGTATTTGCAAACTCTGCTACATGGCCCCTGAACTTCAACTTCCTGTCTACTAACACCTCCAAATTCCTAGTCTGATGTTTCTTCTAGCATAATCCCACCAACACAATGTGACACTGGATATCTAATCACACCAAAGTGCCTGACTTTACATTTATGAACATTGAATTCATAGTCATTTTCACATGCCAACAATTCCAGTCTATTCAAATCATTCTGCAAGTACTGCATATCAGCAGCAGAATTCCTGATTAACCTATTTATCCTTGGATCATCAGCAAACAGCTGTATGTCACATGTCAGATCCTTCCCACTGTACACAGTGTACAGATTGAATTACGATGGACCGAGAACTGATCCTTGTGGTACATCACTGGGTACTTTAAATCTTGCAGACTCACATCCCCCTCCCATACCACTTTATGATATCTATCAGTCAGCCATTCTATTATCCATGCTAATATTTTATAATCCAATCCCATATTCTCTAGTTTGCATCTGTATGCTATCAAAAGCCTTAGTAAAATCCAAAAGTATCATGGTGTATACATTTCTCTTGTCTAGCTCAATGGTGACATTATTATAGAATATGAGTAAGTTGCTAAAACACAACCTTCCCTTAGTAAACTCATAATGTTTAATACAAAGTAGAAATTCTCTGTCAACCCATTTCTGAATGTGAGTGCTTATTGAGGTTTCAAACCACACAGAAAACTGGCATCCCTTATCTGCTCCACCAAAGACCAACCACTTCCCCTAGACCTACCTGGTGTATACCAGGTCCCTTGCAGCTGTAAACTGTCCTACTTTGGCCAAACAGGCAGGACAGCAAATATCAGAATCTCAGAACACAAGGATTACATCCGATTTCACCAGTACAGCCACTCTGGGCTTGCAGACCACGCTCTGGATACTCGCCACAGAATAAGATGGAAGAAAGCCACAGTAATACACCGCAGCAAGTTCAAGTATGAAAGACTATTCATGGAATCAGCCTCGGCCCTTAGGAACATGCCAAACCTCAACAGATTTGGATGCATGAAACTGCCCCAAATTTGGGAAACTTTTATCAGAAGAACTTCAGCCCAAAGGCCAAGAACTACTAATATAGCCCGCCAGGGGGCACCATCAGGACTTTAGGAAAATGCTAGCTTCCTAGCTTCAGTCTCATTTGCTGTTATTAGTACTTGTGTGCACGTGTCTTTTTAGTAAGTTCCCAAGAAGATGGCAACGTGACGTTCGCTGAAATATCGGAAAGTGTATATTAAAGTTTATTTAATCTATATTTCCAGTATACGCTGTCAATTCCTTAAATATTAGTTATCAAGTCTGTTTAGCTGAACACTCTTTTAGCATCCTTGCTGATATCCCATCAATCCCTATTGCTAAATTCCTATTCAGTTTGTGTAGCAACTCTAATACATCCTCCTTCTCATACACCTGAGTTTCTTCATCCAGTGAAGAGGTAGCAGTGAGTGCAATGTTGCATGCACCAGAATGATAGCTTTCAGTAGAATGGGCACTTATTTCTTGAACAACCTCTTCTGCATATGCTACCCTCACACCATCTGCATTCAGTAGTTTTTTTTTTTTACTTGCAGCATAACAACAGAATTCTTTGGGCTTGTCTTTAGCTTGCAGAGCTGGTTTCTTTTCATACTCAAACTTAGCTTTCCACACAACAGTTGTAACTCTTCTGGCTTGCTGCTAATGATTTTAATAACGGACATCATCCTTATGTACACGGTATTCCTTCCACATCATCATTTTATTACTAATCTTTTGTTTGAAAAGATTACACATCTATTTCACTCCTGCTCTATTAATTTTTAGAACTCTTGGGACACATTCTGATATTGCATCATTTAATTATTTTTAAACACTTCCCATACCATGTTGATATCCTTTCCATCCAAAAACTGATACTGTAGAACAGAACCCAGCATACTCCTTAGGTGGTCATAATTTCATGTTTTTGTAGTTCATCAGGTAACCTTTCCTGAATGGAACATTCATAATCTTTCCAAGTGAGTACTACATGATCACTGTCACCAACTGGAGGCAGAAATTATGTCTTTAACTGACCCCCCCCCCCCCCCCCCAATATTATAATTAAATCTAACACTCTTTTGAGCTTAAGACTCTTCTGTCACATGCTGCTTGAGGAAGTTTTCTCACAATATTGCACTAAATTTAGTTTCATTCTTCTCATGAGATTACACTGCTACCCATTCATTGTTTGAATAATCAAAGTCCTTCATTATATTTACTTTTTTCATGCTCATCATGTTTATTTGGTGATGCATTTCTTCATCATTCACAACTGATCCACCCGGTCTGTAACTATACTGCTACCAGATGGCTTCAAACTCACTGCCACATGAAAAACTGCTACTACTATTATTGTCATAGGTCTCCACTCTAACTGAATTCAAGTCATCTGATATCATTAGCAGCATGCCTCCTCTCTTATCTGAGAGGACATATGAATGTCTATCATTCCTAAAAATCACTCTTTAGTACTCTTTACATCAATACCAATTAGCATGTCTGATTTTGATAGCCAAGTCTCACTAATGCCTACAATTTGAGGTCCCAGCATATTGACCCAGGCAACAAAGTCTGTCCCCTTAGAAACTGAAGTTTGTTATCCTTTTCAATTTCTAGAGTAAATTTAATTTTATGGTGATTCGTTTTAAGGAAACACACATCATTCTTATGCTTCTAAAAATCCCCTAGTTATTTTAGCATATATCTCCAAACCAACCTTATGGTTTAAGGTATCTTGTGATAGAATTTCTTCAAATTTTTCATGTATAAGTTAATAATAGGGGATGATAGCAGAGAGCTCACCATTACACTGTATTTCTGAAAATTAGACTTTCTTTTTCTAGCAAAGAAACATGATTGAAAGCAGAGTTGGAAAAGATTTGTAGTATCAACTGCAAATCGATCTTCAGTGACGCTAATGGATTCTTCAATAGGAATGTTTATGAATAATGAACATTATTTATGAACTGGCTAAAATATCTGACAGGTCAATATGAATGTTCACTGATCTCTAAACAATGAGTTGAATTTTTTTGAGGAGTTTGAGTATCTGATGTTCTTGCATGTATGGATGTTGGAAGTGATCACTATTTAGTTTTGACCAGAATAAGAAAGAAAGTAAGAAAGTTTTAAAATGAATCAAGGTTGAACAGCTTTCAGGGGTGAACTGTAGACTAAAATACACAAACATCATTGAAGAAAATATGAAAGCGTTTGAAAACAAGAACAAACCTTGTAGATTTAATGGCAAATCCTGAAGAAATTATTGATTGATTCAGACAGAGAGGCATGTGGTGAGGTTGTCTGTAAAGAAAGAAAAATCAGAATTCCATGATAGACTAAGGAAGTTAAAGAGGCAGTCAAAGAAAAGAAAGAAGCATATTGTAAGTCAGCTTGTGTTCTTAGAGAGAAAAATGTAAGAAAGTGAAGCACTGTGTAAAACTAGATAAACAAAAGTCATGAGAAGACTTTGGTAAGAACATTGAAGATAAATATCAGGGAGGTGGGAAAATATTTTGCAGGCTATTCAAAAAGCTTAGAAATTGAGGAAGGAGTACTATAAAAGGAATCAGAGATGATAAATGTGACATGAAAACTGAAGATAACAATATTCTAGATGTCTAGAGTAATTACTTTGAAAGACTGCTAAATGAAACAAGCAGTATCAGCATTATGATAGAAAACTCAACTGGAATGGAGTCAGGAATACATATCCATAATGCTCAAATATGGAGATATAAAAGTTTTACATGCCTGAGTCAGAGGATCAAATTCCAGATGATTGGAGAAGAGCTTTCATAGTATCCATCTGTTAAAAAAAAAAAATGTGAGAATTAGAGGTATTTCCCTACTGAGTGTTCCTGGTAAGATTTATGCAAGTATACTTGAGAAGCAACTAAGAAAAACTGTGGAAGGAAAATTAGCTGAAGAACAAGCTAGATTCAGTTCAAGTAGAGGTTGTCAGGATCAGATTTTCAATTTAAGACAAATAGTTGAGAAATCTTGGAAATATAACAAGGATTTGTATTTAAGTTCTGTTGATCTGGAAAAGACATATGCAAGGTGCCAAGAGGAAAGCTCTTCAAAACACTACAATTACATGGTGTAAATGGGACATTATATCATGCAATAAATAGTATTTATTTAAGTTGTAAGTTAGCAGTTTGACTTGAAGGAAGTACAGGAAAATGGTTTGGGGTAAAATCAGTTATATAACAAGGGTGCACATTATCTCCACTATTGTTCATTATCTATATCTATATGGATCACATTATTAAGGAAAGTGGTATTAAATCTGATATCAAAATTGGTGATGTTAATCTTAGCTCTTTCCTTTATGCAGATGATGTTATACTTCTGAATAAATCCAGTATAAGTCTGCAAGATTCCCAGTTCCCTGACTAAATTAAATAACTGTTGTAATAAATTTGATATGAAAGTCAGCAATAAAAATACAGACAATGAAAATAGGCAGAAACATTGAAACATTAACTGTATTCTGAATGGTTAACCTATTGAAAAGTAAAACATTTGAGTATTGACTATATATGTCGGCATATAAGACGAGGCCTAAATTTTAGGCTATTTTTCGGTTTTAAGCTTATGTCAGTTGTATAAGATGACCCCCAATTTCTTCTGTCTTATATTAATGCAATGTTAGGTATTGTTGTTATATCCGTTATTTTTATATCTATGCATATTCGTTATTTTTTTGCATAGCACAGACTTAGTATTTACACGAATTACCCTAATTAAAAGTGATTAGCCCCAATTTTAATTAATTATTAATTTTGCATTTTTTTTTAATTTTAGGATTATTAAAATTGTTATCATTTAAAATCATGGAACCAGCAACAAAAGGAAAGTATGAAGCTCGATTTAAAATAAGGGTAATTGAAATGGCAAAGCAAACTAATAACTGTGCTGTTGCAAGAAAGTTTGACATAACCGAGAAGATGGTAAGAGAATGTTGGAAGAAAGAAGATATTTTAAAGAAATTGTAAAAAAAATGTGCAATGAGAACGGGAATCACCCGATGACTGCAACTAGAATATCACATTGCAGAATTGGGATTCGAACAAAGGCAGAATAGTTATCTTGTTACAAGAAATATGATTAGAGTATATGCACTAAAATGGTCAAGATTGAATCTGAATGAAAGTATAGAATTTCAAACTACTTCAGGATGTGAATCGTTTTATGAACAGACAAAATCTGGTAATATGACAAAAAACGAAAATTGTTCAAAAACTATCAGGAGATCTTGACCACAAACTTACCATTTTCCATAAATTTATTATTCAGTTGAAACAAGAACATAAATTTCTATTGTCAAATAGTGGAAATATGGATGGAACTCATATGGCTTTGATATGATAAGCAATAAAACAGTGGAGTCTAAAGGTAATAAGAGTGTTCTAAGTACAGGTCATGAAAAAACAAGGTTTATGATTGTGTTGTCATGTTTGGCTGATGAAACCAAGTTAAAACCAATGATCATCTTCAAACGTAAAACTAAACCTAAGATAAAATTTCCTTCAGGTGTTTTTGTACATTTTCACGAAAAATGATGAATGAAAATGCTGTGAAATTATGGATAAATAATGTGTGGAACACGCGACCAGGCGGTGTAATGAAGAAACGCAGTTTATTAGTATGGGATATGTTCCATAGTCATTTAACTGAGAATACTAAAAGTCTTCTAGAAAAAAATAACACAAAAATTGCTGTTATACCAAGTGGTTTAACTTCTATTTTGCAACCACTAGACGTCTGCTTGAACAAACCATTTAAAGATTACGTGGGAAAAGAGTGGAATAATTGGATATTGACTGGTGAAAAATCATTTACAAATGGTGAAGCTATGCCTGCTGCATCACTTCATATGTTGTGCAATTTTGTGATCAAAGCATGAAATAAAGTAAAAGTAGAGACTGTAATAAAATCATTTAAAAAGTGTGGTATCTCTAATCTTATGAATGGTACGTAAGATGATCTGATAACGATGAAAACCAAATCAATTCATCGGATTCGAACTGGGATCCATATGATGATCATTTAAACAATGAATCTGAAGAACTATTTTCAACAGATGATGAAGAAAATTAACATGAAAATTGAGGTTAATAATTATTATTTGTTTTTTGAGACTTACATCTATTGTAATATTTTAAATAAATTTATGTAACAAAAAATTAATCTGGTTTGTTTATAAACACTGCCTATTTTCTTATATAACGATGTATTATAACTACATAAATGTTCATCCAAGAAATTAAGCTTCCCTTTTTATAGTCTCCGTATAAGACGACCCATGATTTCGAGGGTTTTCCTGTAGTATTTGAGAGTCATCTTATACGCTGACATATACTGTAGGCATTTTTGAGTGAAGATGGTGAATTAATTATGGATATAGACAACAGGATTAGTAAAGCTGGTATTGTAGGAAGTCAGCAAATAAATGCATATGGAATAAGAAAGAAATTAGTCAAAATACTAAATTAGCTGTATACAGGACAGTGTAGAAATCAATTTTAACTTATGGATCTGAGATCTGGGTTAGAAATAAAACATTTGATCAAAGACTGGAGACATCTGATATTAGAGTTCTGAGAAAGATTAATGCACTGAACAGATGGCATCAATGACAGTATCATATTAACAATGAGGATATTAGGAAAGAACTTGCCATTGTTAGCATTCAGGAGCGTGTTAGTGGAGCTAATCTCAGGTAGTATGGTCACTTAAACAGAATGGAAGAAGTAAGATTAGCACGCCAAGTGTTCTTTGCCTGATTGGCAGCGAAAAGATTCAGAGGAAGACCAAGGTGTAGATGGATTGATACAGTAAAAAGCACCTTAAAAGAGAGAAATATAAGACCTGATAATATTGGATTCTTGACATATAAAAGATTGATTTCTAGGAAAATTGTTGAATGGAAGTTCTGCCTTATCTGTTTTTTATTGATACTTTCGTGAACACTTCATAAGTAGCATCCATCATCGTTTGACTTTTCATTAAGCTTGTAAACTTGAGCCATGGTTATCCAACATCCTTTCACAATTTAAAATCCAAGTATCATTCTCAATTAACAAACCAACATTTGAAAGAATTATTAAGAAGTTCAATTACTAATTACAAACCAAATTATCAAAAATTAGTTGCTAAATTAGAAATCCATAACCTTCTACTAGTAAAGAGTAAATAAAAAAATGTAAATACATGTAAAAAAAAAAAAAATGTAATAATAGCTCATATAGCAAAGTATATAAGTTCTCTTCACTATAATCTCAGTATTATCTGGTCTACCTACTCACTGATGAGACCTCAATAAAGGTCGAAACCGGTCTGGATAATGACTTTCCACCATAATGTATAGCATCATACATCTCCTTGGAGATGTGTTTTACATTATGGGAAATACTAAGAATAGTGATCAGAACTTTCCCACCTTGCTACGAGTTGATACCTGTTATTGAACCATGTGTTTTAGCTTACGCTGCAATCTGCCGAAACTTTTATAGTTTGCTATATTCGGCATGAAACTCTTGGATTTCTATCTTTGAGTTTCTTATTCAAGTTTGAAATAATGTGGGATTTAATATCCCCTTAATTTAAATAATGTAATAATAAATACAATGTTTCAAAAACTTTTTTTTCCCTTATTCCTTATAAATGATATTGTATTCATATGTGTACGTATATGACTGACATAGACCTTTGGGATGCGACTCTTAACAATTTCTGGTAGGTAACTAGGTCTCTTGCTGCAAAAACTCTGGCCACCCCTGGTATATAACATTACATTTTGGAACATAGAATTGTAGCTGTTTTTTTCCTTTGCCCAAACTACTAGTCTACTAGATCATCCAGCAGGATCTCTACATTACACTTATTAATTATTACTCTCTCTCTCTCTCTCTCTCTCTCTCTCTAATTTAGCATCACTGGAAAACAATTAGATATTCTCTCTCTTAAATCATTCTCATTATCATTAATGTACAAATTGAACAGTTGTCCACATACAGAGCTGTGTGACATGCTGCTTGTCATCTCTACGTATACTAATCTTTCCATCAGATGCTTTTGCAAAGTCAAGCAGTATCATGTTATTTCCCTTGTCCAATTCATCTGTCACTTTATTATAGAATGTGAGTTAATTACAAAGACAAGACCCCCCCTCATTAAACCATGCTGTTCCTTGTAAAGTATTATATTTATTATATTATTATCTATCCATTCCTGAAATTCCATCCTCTTTAATAACCAAATTTACCAGTTCCTTAACTGTTAGTCCCAGGGTTGTACTTATTTTTCCTGACGTGGGCAGAGCCTGAGGCACTGTTGTGCTCTGGGGCCCCCTCCCCTCATTGTTTGGGGATCTTAAATTAGTCCTAATTTGTTTTTGCCCCCCAGCTAGAGCCTCGCACACCTGTGCGTAAATATGACCCTGGTTAGTCCTGAGATACTAGCTGGTGTCTAATCTGCTAAAATAGGGAATGGGGAAAAAACAAAAGAAGAGAAAGAGAGAGGGAATGAAGAAGAGGGAGACGATAAGCTGTATGTGCTTATCTTCTCCCTCTTTTTCATTCACATTTCATGATGAATATCATATTCATCATGTTACATGTATCAGTTTGGTTATGATGGTGATTACTCAGTATATATAACTCATCTGCTGATAATTTTTTCTACCATCACTGATTTTTTCAGGCTGGCTCAGGTTGTTATTTTTGGATTGGTTTTCCTATAGTCTACTTTTCCCCTTATAAACATAAAACCAACTTTAAATATGTATAATTCTAGTGGTTTGTTGCACTGCAATGAACCAAGGCACCTTTTCAAATAGTGCTTTTGCATGTGCATGACATTAAAAAATCCTAAGATCCTTAAGGGTTCATGTTATAGTTTGCAGAGAAGTATTTTTGCAAACAAACAATTCTGCCTCTATATTCTAAAGACCATATTTCAAATAATTTTTCCTAATTTTGTTATCTTAAAAAATATTTTGATTGAACTCAAAATCTGAGATGGCTTAATAGTTTTTAATAAAAATTCTGCTATAAAAAAAGATTTTGAGATTAAAGGAAAAGTTTACTTCAGTGAATTACCTCCAAAAAGCATTGATATTGTGGTGCTTTGACTAGGGATTCTTTAGTTGGTTACTATGAATGAATGAATTTTCATTGGTGTTTTCTATAGCGATAACTGATTATAAAAAACTTATAATTTCCTATTGACAATTTTTTTCCAAATAAAAGAAATATAGGAAAGGAAAGTTTGGATATGATAATGGAAAACTCTATTCAAATCCTTTCATATAGAAAGAAAAACAGGCAAAAGTTGTTACGTGATATGTTGAAAACAGTGACTAGGATCTGCCAATTTCTTCAGCTCAAGCAGCATTATTATATGTCGTTCGGATGGATGTATGGATGGAAAGTGAGAATTGGATGTTTACAGATGGTTGCAAAAGACTAAAACTAGAGAATTTCATTTAATAAGGACTTTAATTTTGCCAGTTTGGTTAGCAAAATTAAAGTGAGTTATGTGTTAACTCTCCAACCTACAGGCTGTTATTTTTTTTTATCAGGTCAGCTGTTCTAGTTTTTTTTTTTTATTAAAAATCTGTCATCTGCATCATTTATGCTATATAAAGAGATTGTTTAACACTGAGTGTTGAGTAATTACATAAGAGTTCAATCCAATTGGAGCAATAATGTTTGACTATTTCTTTTAGAATCAGGAAAATTCTTGACTCGAGACCAAATAAAAAAATATATATACATGTACTGAAACTAAAACACTAGATGCATTTTAAATAAAGTTAAATAACTACAAAATTATTTTGATCCAAGGCCTTCTAAAATAAGTCTACACTTCAGAGATTTCCTTATCTTAAAAGAAATAAATCATTCACTCTCTGACTCATTCCATTACTGTGTTGTTTAACATATAATCATGTTTATCAGACTGAACATTTTGTTTTCACAACAAATTTCTACAAACCACAAGTATTAATTAGTCAGTTTCTTTAAGCCTTTTCTAAAATTATAGAACTATCTCTTCACTTCCATGGCATCCTTTTTTTAAATTTTTTATTTGACATACATTATTTTTTCAATTATCCTCGTGTTTCAGTGGAATATAATTAATCTTTCCTCACGCAGTTCAGTATGATGCACGAATCACCAAATTTTTTACCAGAAAAAGAAGCAGTTTCTTTTACTATTTCATAAATATAAGTATCAAGGTAGAGCTCTTCATGTTAAGCCACTTGACAGTTTCAGATTTTATTAATTCCGTCACTTTTTCAAGTAGAATAATCAATGGATCCAGCATCTTTTAGATAGAAGATGAAACTATCATATAGTGTTTCTTCAATTGCTGAATTAGAATTTTACTCCAATATCTTCCTTTATTTACTACTTATCTGTTGACAGTTTTATCTCATCCAGTACTTTTGGAATCTTCTATTAATATATATTCCTGACTGTAATGTTTTCTTAATTACTTCCTAAAAGTAATTTAGGAAGTAATTAAGAAAACTCCATTCTAAAACTCTCATTCTCTCTCTCCTGTTGTTTCATCCGTTACTCAGGTACCAAATGCTTTCTCTCTCAGCTGTCAATCTTCTTGGTGAGCAATTTCACTTTATGTAAATGGCAAATGTGAAGTTAGGTAGTAATGGCTGACATTGTCATTGTTAGCAAAAAAAAAAAAAAAGAGAATGTCTTTACAAAGAACAATCGATATCTCAACAGTTAATAATTTTGAATTATAATAAAGAGGATTGAAACCATTACAACTATCAGTATCTCGTAAGTACATCAATTTTAAATGCTTTACATTTCATTTTAACATATCAATAACGGGCACATGGCAAGTACCAATCATACATGTTAGGAAAGCGAAATTAATGATATACTAATGTATAGAAACAATTATAAAAAGATTCATAATTTTAAATTATTATTTTTATACTGTGGGTCTGAATTCCATGGGTGATTGTGAATTCTTTAGGTGGTAGAGAAATGTTATTTCCCAATATGAGACCACTAACCTGCTTATTGGTGAACTTGAAAAAAATTCTGTCTGGGTTTCTATAACAGGGTATTTGGGATATCTACCTTAACCCTCCAACAGAACTACTAATTTACTGTAGTTTACAGTCTTTCATGGGTGTGATAGATGATTAAAAAAAAAATCCCAACTTATTTAGTCTGTGCATTTTTTCTGCTCTTAATTCTTTTTTCTCTTTTCTGTAAAGTGTTTTATAGGCAAAACATCTGCTTGATAGCTACATTGTAGTTACCTTGTAGTTAAATGTGAAGTATTATGTTTTTATATTTCTTCCACACACAAAAGGTAGAAGAGACTATAGCAAACAGGTGTGTGAGGACAGGGTAAGGAATGGAGTAATCTGTTGATATTCTTCTTGAACTGTTGAGGATTATGGTCCATTGGAAATGCTTTATGAGAGAGACTGTTCCACAGAATTCAGGTGAAAGGAATGAAAGATGACTGGGAATAGCAGTTCAACTGTAAAAGGATGTTGAGCAGCTGTAGCATTAATTTCCATGGATCTTGCAGAAATGAGATGCATAATGGATGCTGATTTTGCTGAACAGTATCCATGGAAATATCTGTAGAAACTACACAATGCAGTAACTGATCTTCTGTTGGAAAGTGACTGAAGACTGTAAGAGAAGTGTCATTTATCAACCAGGCTGCAATTTTCTGAACAGCATCATCAAGAATCTTTAGAGAAGTCTTAGGCACACTACCATATACACAAGAGCAGTATTACAATGTTGGGCAGATTTGGGATTTATACAGAGTAAGTAACTGTTTGACAGAGAAGTGCCATCTTGAACAGAAAAGGATGCCAAATTTCTTGGAATCTGATAATGCTATAGAAGTAATATAATTGTGCCAGGAAAGATTTGGCATAAGAGTGAGTCTCAGAAGAGAGAGTGATACTTGGTCTTGACTGTTGAGCTGAGCATTATCAAAAGTAAGTGGAGAATATCTGAGGTCTTTTTTTTTTTTTTTATAGAAACACTGTGTTTTGGAAGCATTGAAGTTGACTAGATTGCTTGCACCCTCAATCAAGGATTCTGTGGAGATCAGTGTTCAGGACACTTATTATAGATGATCTTGAAACTTGAGGTGTTTGAGCACTGCAAAGATTGTCATATGAGTTGGTGGAGTGTGCTATCATCGCCAAAACTATGAATAGGGTTTGCAGTCGAGTGCACGTCATTTATCATCATCAAATCCTTCAAATCAGTCTGTTACCTGTCAAGACTCCAGCATTATCAGATCTTATATTTCTATCTTCTAAGGCACTTTTTACCATATCAATCCACTGATATCTTTGTTTTCCTCTTTTCATCTTTTTTCTGCGAACCTAGCAGAGAACAATTCTTTTGCTAATCTTTCCTCTTGCATTCTGTTTAAGTACCACCTGATATTAGGTCTGCTAACACATTCTTGAATACTTATAATGTAAAGTTATTTCCTAATATCCTCGTTTTTAATATGATATTGCCATTGATGCCATCTGTTCATGCCCCTAATCTTTCTCAGGACTCTCATATCTGTGGTCTCTAGTCTTTGGTCAAGTGTTTTACTTCTGACCCAACTCTCAGATCCATAATTGGTTTGAACACTGTCTTGTATAATTTAGTATAATTTTTGACTAATTTCTCTCTTATTCCATATAAATTTATTCACTTGACTTCTTACCATACCAGCTTTGATGATTCTGTTGTCTTTTTCCATATTTAATTTACCATCTTCACTAAAAATCATGCCTAAGTAGCTGAAATGTTTCACTTGTTCTGTAGGTTCTCCTTTCACAATGCAGTTAATATTTTCAATGCTTCTACCTGTTTTCATTGTCTTTATCTTGTTATTGCTGACCTTCATACCATATATATTACAACAGTTATTCAATTTAGTCAGGGAATCTTGCAGACTTGTAGCAGATTTATTTAGAAGTATAACATCATCCGCATAAAGCAAAGAGCTGACATTAACATCTCCAATTTTGTTATCAGGTTTAATACCACTTTCTTTCATAATGTGATCCATATAGATAATGAATAACAGAGGGGATAACGTACATCCTTGTCTCATACCAGATTTAACATTAAACCATCTTCCTGTACTTCAATTCTAACTGCTGACTTACAACTCAAATAAAGACTAAGTATTGCTTGATATAATGCTCCATTGACACCACACAACTGTAGCGTTTTGAATAGCTTCTCTCTTGGCACCTTGTCATATGCCTTTTCCAGATCTACAAAACTTAAATACAGATCTTTGTTATATTCTCATGATTTCTCAACTGTTTGTTGCAAAGTTAAAATCTGATCCTGACAGCCTCTATTTGGCCTGAATCCAGCTTGTTCTTCACCAAGCTTTTTTTCCGCAATTCTTCTCAACTGCTTCTCATGTATATTTGCGTAAATCTTACCAGGAACACTTAGTAGAGAAATACCTCATTAATTCTCACATTCAGTTTTATTTCCCTTTTTATATATGGGCACTATGAGAGCTCTACTCCAATCATCCAGAATTCGTCCCTCTGTCCAGGCATTCTGAACTATGCAGTGCAGCCACTGTAAGACTTTTATACCTCCATACTTGAACATTTCTGGTCGAATATCATCTAATCCTGTTGCCTTTCCACATTTCAGGCCTTTCGTGGCTTTTTCTACTTCAAGTTGGATATGCATTCCTGACTGATGCCTGTTGAGTGTTTGTTGGGGTGAGGGTCTAAGCTGTATAACTGAGAGGAGACTTCCACATAGCCTTTAAAGGAATGCAGAGAACCGACCAGGGCTTCTGACCTAATGTCCATTCCTCACGCTCTCATGGTGCACCCTGTTAGGTATCTACCTGGATAGATACTGAATGAATGAGGATCGGCTGGCAGTTTGGGATTTAGCATACCAAATTGTATTCTTATTGGCTTAAACCAAAATATAAAATGATGGTACAACATGGCTGGTCATTTATATAAATCAATAAAAGGGTGGGTGAAATGACCGAGCCCTGAGGGACATTGGCTTTGACAGTAAAGTCCGAGGAGAGAAATCATCCACCATTACACATAGGATTTGATTTTAAGAGAAATCTGGTGATTCATTTACACAAGGATCAAAACAGTCCAAATGATGGTAACTTGTTGAGAAATCCTTGACCAGACCCTTTCAAAAGCTTTGATAGGGTCTAGTGAAGGACTTCTCAACAATTTACTATGGAAAGGTTTAGAGAAACCTGCTGTTGTCCACATGGAATGGTCCAAATGTGAGTGATGTTTGCCACGAGATCTCCTGTGGATCCAAGGTGGTGAAATACATTCTTGTTGTCACTAATTAAATAGCAGCTTTCAAGGTGTTGAAAAAAAAAAGTTGACTGTTAATTACTTTTAACAAAATCAAAGTAAGAGCACTAGGCAGTAGCTTGATGGTAAACACTTAAATTATTTTTTGAGAACTGGTTGTATGAGTTTTCTTCAGTGCCGAAGGGTGGATGCCAGTTTGAACACAGTTTAGTGAATAGATGATAGAGAACAGGTATTAGTTCTGGAGTACATCTCTTAAGCACAATAGGTGGAATTCCATCAGGACCAGCTGCATTTATGGTATCCGAGCTATTCAAGATTCTTCTGATATCTTTCTGGTGGAAGGTAATTTGCCTTGATCATCTATGTAGGAGTTGGAAGAGAAGAATGAAGCCAAGACATCAGCCTTGTCTTTAGGCGATGTTACAGTGGTACTGTTAGAGTGAGATAGAGGAGATTGCACAGATGGACAAAAGTTGCACCCAATTACTTTGGTGAGGGACCAGAAAGCATGACAGTCATTGACACAAGCATCAAGTTTTCTGTACTTATCCTTGTCAAATTTAGACTTTGCCCTTTTAATAGTGGTTTTATAAATGTTGCAGGTAAGTGTGTAGGCTGTGAATAAAGCTGATATTTTGGTTTCAACCTCTTATTAAAGGCTGTTTGCATTTCTTGGTACACTTTTTGGAGAACTATATATAGTTTAGATATGGGTTGGGGAATTTGAACAAAGTGAGGAATGAAAGTTTCCATTTTCCAGTATGGATTATTTCTGTAACAAGATCAGAACAGGTATCTATATTTGAAGAATAAAAACAGTAGTCTGGCCATGCAAAGGAGTTGCTTTAATACAAACCACCATACATCCCCTTCTTGGAGATGTGTTTTGGCATTAAGGGTAAATATTAAGATTAGTGATCGGAGCTTGTTCCACCTCTACCACGAGTTGCCTTGGTCTTGCACTACCTGTAGGATCAGCTAGTCTTGCATCACTTGCAGGCGCAAACTTGACATTTTTGTCTGTTTGCTTACTTGGGAAAAATGGAGTAAAACCAGGTTTAAAATTGCTTGGTATCTTTAACATAATTATACCCAAGGTAAAAATACTTTCTACATCTATATCTCCTCGTGAGATTTTTATTTAATAAGGTTAAAACACCTTATGGTAACTTGTTTTGGTAAAATACTTACAAGCTCTGTATTACTAAATCTTGCTAGCCTAGCTCCCACTGATGAGACCTCAAAAAAGGTCGAAACCGGTCTGGGTCTACATCTACAGGGTGTTCGGGATAAATTTGACATATTTATAATTAATTATATTTTTCCGTAAGTTACATGTATTAACACACACTTCTCTTCATTTAAAAGTTTGGACCCTTCTTCATTCATATACAAGATGTCAGAAAGGATGGATAGCTGGAACCCACCTGAATCATGGAAGAGAATAACTTGTATCATGATGATTCGTGCCCGCCATCAAAATAAGGATATTACGACTGCTGCCCAATGCTCCCTGAATACAGTAAAAACAATCAGGCATGAACTAGAGACTTGCAATGGTGACTACGAGGATGTAGCAAGAAGAAAGATCCCTAGCAGACGATCTGATTGCGTTCGTACAGCAGAATTCCTCGCAAATCTGCAGGAACAGGTGTTGAAGAACCCTGGCATTGGAATTCGGGCTTTGTTCGTGGAGTTGCTAACTGTAGTCAAGCCCTGGATAACAAGGGTAGCCAATGGTAGGCCGTATGTATGGCAGCAGGATTCGGCCCCTTGCCACACCTCTGGGAAAAGTCAAAAATGGTTGTCTGAAAATTTCTACGACTTCACCAGTCCAAATGTTTGGCCTCCAAACTCCCCAGACCTTAACCCCATGGATTATTTTGTATGGGGCGCAGTTGAAAAAGACACCAATCGCACTTCCAGTAATACAAAAGCCCAGTTAATGGATAAAATTAAAACAGTTTTTGCGGCCCTTCCCAGGGAGACTGTAGCATCAGCTTGTTCGAGGTTCCGAAGCAGAATTGAAGCTGTGATCGATGCTAATGGTGGTTATTTTGAGTAAATCTTGTTGATAGTATTGTAATTAACTCTGCCTGTAATGTTTTTTTGTCAATTCATTAAATTTAATAGATACAAAGAAGATTTTCTTTTTCCTTACGAAACTGTCAAATTTATCCCGAACACCCTGTATATCTCCTCCTGAGATTTTTATTTAATAAGGTTAAAATACCTTATGGCAACTTGTTTTGGTAAAATACTTATAAGCTCTGTATTACTAAATCTTGGTATTTCTAGCCTAGCTCCCACTGATGAGACCTCAAAAAAGGTCGAAACCGGTCTGGGTAGTGGCCCCTTGCCTTTAATACAAAACATCATACATCCCCTTCTTGGAGATGTGTTTTGGCATTAAGGGTAAATATTAAGATTAGTGATTGGAGCTTGTTCTACCTCTACCACGAGTTGCCTTGATCTTGCACTACCTGTAGGATCAGCTAGTCTTGCATCACTTGCAGGCGCAAACTTGACATTTTTGTCTGTTTGCTTACTTGGGAAAAATGGAGTAAAACCAGGTTTAAAATTGCTTGGTATCTTTAACATAATTCTATATACAAATTATGACTTATTGATTAATTTTTCTGTAGATATGGTTAATAACTTTGTGTAGTAAAAATGTCATTTGTTTGTTACTATTATAAGTGAGCTAAGTACTGAGAAATTAGATAGGCTGCAGTTTAGCAGTTGTTACTTTACTGGCTATGTTTTTAATAATTTTATTAATCTTTTGTTTCTGCTGTTAGTGTTTCTCATATTGTAGATGCAGTTTACTGACACAAGCATCAAGTTTTCTGTACTTATCCTTGTTGAATTTAGACTTTGCCCTTTTAATAGTGGTTTTATAAATGTTACAGGTAAGTGTGTAGGCTGTGAATAAAGCTGATATTTTGGTTTCAACCTCTTATTAAAGACTGTTTGCATTTCTTGGTACACTTTTTGGAGAACCATAGTTTAGATATGGGTTGAGGAATTTGAACAAAGTGAGGAATGAAAGTTTCCATTTTCCAGTATGGATTAGTTCTGTAACAAGATCAGAACTGGTATCTATATTTGAAGAATAAAAACAGTAGTCTGGCCATGCAAAGGAGGAGCCAAAGTCATAGAAGTCCTCCCACTTGGTAGTGTTGTAATACCAGAGCATGCAAGATTCCGAATAGCTGTTCCAGACTGTTAGAAGTAACAAGTATATTGCTACTGTTTGTTTGCAGTTTTAAATATTAAATTTTGTATAAATAAAGCTTATAAGAAAAAAAAAAGAAATATATTCAGATATCCATATTCATTTAGTTAATTGAATAGTCTAAATATTTTTAATAATTATAGTGATACCACTCATCTAGAAATTGAGCCATTTACTTTGCTGGGAGTGTGTGCTGGTCTTATTCCATATCCACATCATAATCAGTCACCAAGGAATACTTATCAGTGTGCTATGGGAAAACAAGCAATGGGTTAGTGGATTTAAAGCAGCTTTTATATATGGGGCTTATCAATAAATTATGTAATGTTTTGAAGAGTGAAGGAATATCAGTGTTTTGTATTACTTCTCTCCAGTTGTGTTTTCACTTGGTGAACATGGTAAAAGGGATCTCTAAATCCAAAATTTAGCATTATATAATTTATGGGCATGCCCTGAATTTTTATTTATTTATATATTGTAATGTTTTGGTGACTTTTTCTTTAATTGAAATTGTATGAATTATATAATCATTCATTTTAAGTTTTAATTAAAATACTAAATTTTGACATGTTTCTGGCATAGTTGAAACCAAAAATTATATATTGGAGGGATCAGTTTGTAAATATGGAGCACATTATATATAAGATAACAGATAAAGGTTGCTGATTTGAAGCGTGCAGATTATGCTGCCACAGGAGTTTTGACTTTTTTTCCTGCCATATTCTGAATATGGAATAGTAATACCTTAATCATCGGGTATAAATGGTGGAATAAGAGGCATGCAAATAATTATATTTAACAGAGTGCTGTATTATTATTACTATTAAGAGAGATCTCTCTAAGGGGTTATGGACTCATCAACAGAGGCCACATACTACTCGCACTACCTGTCATACTGGTTCTTGAATTCATTTACACTACTTGCACACAAAACATCCCATGGCAATCCATTCCAATCATGTATCACTTCTTCTGCAGCTTGTCCCACTTAAGTAGGGTCACTGTTTTTGGTGAGTCTCCTCCTTCTGTCTTGGGCTGTAACCACATCCAAGTTCTTCATCCTCAGGTCCTCCACCACCAGCTCCCTCCAGCTCTTCTTTGGCTGCCCATGCTTCCTCCTCCCATACCTCCATCTGCATGGCCTTTCTTCCCACATGTTCATCCTCCCTCCTCACCACATGACCAACCCATCTTAACCTTGCCTCCTGTATCTTCGCTGCTTTCACTGTTCCCCTCACATAGTCATTTCTCAGATGATCCTTTCTGGTCACACCACACATCCACCTAAGCATTCTCATCTCTGCTACCTCCATCCTGCTGATGTTATTTTTCCTCAGGTCCACAGTTTCCATAGCATATGTCATAGCTGGTCTCACTACTGTCTTATAGATTTTGCCTTTTAGATTTATCTCAGCAGCATATCGCTCCAGCCATCTCTCTCCAGTTCCTCCATCCCACTTCCTTCTCAGCCTCTTCATCCTCTTCCACTGTTGAATCTAAAGTCCCTAACCTTCCTGATGACAATTCCTTCCAGCTCCAGATCTGTCTCCTGGCTGCCATCCACTTTGCAACATGTATATTCTGTTTTACTTCTGCTCAGTCTCATACCTCTCTCTCTTCCAGTACTTTCCAGCTTAGCTGCCACTTCTTCTCTTGATTCTGCACAGCACGATGTCATCTGCATACAAAATTGTCCAAGGTGTGTCTTCTCTCACCTCCTCCATCACCACCTCCATCACAGTGTTAAACAGGAACGGATTTAATGCTGACCCTTGATGCAAGCCAACTGTCATTTGAAAACTTTCTGTCTCTTCTAGGCAGGTCCAAACTCTTGTTTTCACGTTTCTGTACATCTCCTGCACCAAACTGACATATTTCTCCAGTACCTTCTTCACCCTCGGACACCTCCAGACTTCTTGCCTTGGCATTCTATCTTACGTTCTCTCCAGAGCAATAAACACTAGATGTAGCCCCCGTTGTTTCTCTTGAAACTTTTCCATCATCTGCCATAACCCAAAGATAGCATCTGTCATTGATCGACCAGGCATGAAGTCGAATTACTCCTTTGCAATCTCCACCTCCTTCCTCAATCTTCCATTAAGAACCCTTTCTAGGCTTTTCATGGTGTGGGACATCAAATTTATTCCTCTGTAATTCTTACAGTCTTGTGAATCCCCTTTACCCTTGTAGATGGGGAATAAGAGTACTTTCCCTCCACTCGGGTATATTTTCCTATTGGCAAACGTTTATGAACAGGTCCCACAGCAGGTCAATTCCCTCTTTTACCAGTGCCTTCCATGCCTCTTTATGGCCTCTTTCACTTCCACTCTACTAATGTTCTGCACCATCCCCTCATAAGGCTGCCCATCTTCTCTGTGAATCCTTTCATTTTCCTTATTCAAAAGTCCTTCAAAGTATATTCTCAATCTGCTTCTTATATCCACATCCCTCCTTAATACTCTTCCTCCAGAGTCTTTGATCTGCCTCACATGTAAGATGTCCTTTGATGCCTTATTTTTCTACCTTTTGCCAATCGATAAATTTTTCTCTGTCCTTCCTTTGCTTCTAATGATCATTAAGATCTTGATATGCTACGGCCTTCACCTGCACAACAACTCTCTTGACTTTTCGCTTTCTCTCTCTGTCTCCTCTCTGTCCTCTTCCACTCTTGACTTGACTCATCCCACTTCTGCTTTGTCTTTCTCTTAGCCATCACTGCTTCTTGTACATTATTATTCCACCACCAAACCTTCTTCTACTCTCTAATCTTTCCATATGTTTCACCAAGCACCTCAATTGCACAGCTCAGAATTGCTTTTGAATTATGTCTCCACCAATCTTGTACACTTTCTAGTCCATTCAAAATGCTCTCTAATACCCTCTCCCTAAAACAGTTCCTCACACTCTCTTCTTTTAAGCGAAACCACTTAATTGTCTTCATCCCATGGCTTCCAAAGGTTCTTATCTTCGACCTTATTTTAAAGTCTGTGCACAGTAGCTAGTGTTGTTGTGCCACTTGATCTGTTGGGATTACCTTACAATTTGCTACTTCCTTAAGATATTTTTTTCTAGTAAAAATGCAGTTAATCTCTGAAATGTTGTTACCACTTCTAAATGTTATCAAATGTTCTTCCCTCTTGCAGAAAAACGACTTCATAATCCCCCCTCTCTCTCTCTCTCTCTCCCCTTCCTGGTTCATCATTCCCACTCCATCGCCACCATGCACCCTTTCACAGTCCCTATTCTGTCTTCCTATGTGTCCATTCAAGTCTCCTCCAACAATTGCAATCTCATTTTCTCCAGTTCCCTCATTTCTTCATCTAGCACGTTCCTGAACTCATCTTCCTGCTCTGCTACAGCCAACTTGCAGAACATATACACATAAGATGGCCACTTGCTCTTCTCCAAGACCGAGTTTCATTCGCATAATCATGTCATTCCTCCTACCCACTTCCAGTACTTTTCCCTTCATTCTGCCACACACACACACACACACACCACAATTCTGACACCATTTCCTCCCTCTTTATTTGTTCCAGAGTAGAACAATTTATACCCATCTCCCAGTTCCTTCGGCTTTCCCCCCTTCCACCTTGTCTTCTGCACACATAAAATGTCCAACTTCTTCCTCATCATGTCTGCCACCTCTCTTCCCCTTCCAGTCTTGCTTCCAACATTCAATGTTCCCACTTGCAACATTCTCTTTACCTACTAGGCTCGTTTCTTTAACTGCATCTGCCTTTGATGCAGTAGCCCTCGTTTACTTCTCACAGCTGTAGGGCAGTATAGCTGTACATCACCTAAGGGGTATGCCCAAGCCCTTGTATCACTTTCTTTTTGACTCATTTGATCATAGCTAGAGCTGGCAGTGAAGTTTTATGACCGGACCTTCCTGACATCAACCCTCGCCATTTATCAGGGCTTGGAACCAGCACCTATTGGGGCTAGCTTGCTCCCCTCAATGACTGCATAAGACAAAATGACAGCAAAATAGAAAAGATTCACCCCTAGCCCTTGAGTACTCTAATAGCATTGGGGGGAGGGGAGAGACCAGTCTACAGATAATATAACAGATGTATATTACATGAAGTAAGGCATGGTCCTGCATCAGGTACCTCGGGTTTGCCATGCCCGTACTCACTTTAGTGATCATGTACCACTCTATGGGCAATCATTCACCACTCTATGAGAGAAAAATCTGGTTCTCACCCCTTTCTTGATGACATCCATTCTCAGTTTCCAACAAATTCCCTCTTTGTCCTTTCTCCAACATAAAATGAAAAATTCCAACTCGAATCTGTACGATACTTTCAGAAGTTTGCAAATCTCAATCGTATCACTGCTCTTTCTCCTGTTTGCTAGTGTCTGCAGTATACAAATTCTCAGTCTATCTTCATAATCAGTATTTTAACACACTGTTTTGCACTCACTCCATTTTATCAGCTTTACCATGGAAACCAGTAGAACAGACTTGTACACAGTAGTCCAAGTGAGGTCTTATCAAAGCCTTGTACAAAGCCTTGAGCAAAATAACATCCTTATCTTTACATGTCAAAGTTAATTTCAGCATTGCAATTATCCTCTGAGTTGTATTTGCAGTCTTTGCTACACGGCCCTTGAATTTCAACTTCCTATCTACTAAAACTCCTAAAAATTCATTGCCCATTGTGAGCCCACTGCCCTGCTTATTGGAGGCCTGAAGTAGCTTGAAAAAGTTCCATGTTTGGTCTCTAAAGCCATACAAAAATTAATAAAAATGGAAAAAAAGTCCTTAGACCAACCATGGTACAAATGTACTGTAGGTTTAATAATAACAGTCTTAGTAATAACTTTTCGTGGGTGGTAACCACATAAAAAAAAATAATAATAAAAAAAACAAACTCCGGGATCAGTTTATTATAGCATAATCTCACCAATAAAATATGACACTAAATGTCTAATCTAACGGAATTTGCGTGACTTTACCTTTAGTAACATTGAACTGACAGCCATTTTCTTATGACCACAGTTCCAGCATATTCAAATCATTCTGCACGTAATGCATATCATCAGCATTCCTGATTACCCTATCTTTACATCATCAGCAAATAGCTGTATTATGTTCCCTTCCCTTCAAATCCTTCCCAATGTCATTAATGTACAGATTAAATAACAATGGACCAAGAACTGGTTCTGATAAGACCTCCTTGTGGTACACTACTGGTTACCTTAAATCTTGCAGACTCATCTCCCATATACCACTGTTTCAGATCTGTCATCCTCTTGTCCATTCCAATAATTTACAATCCCATCCCATATTCTTCAATTTATGCAACAGTCTTCCATGCTATATTCTGGAAAAAGCCTTAGCAAAATCCATAAGTATCATGGTGTATCCATTCTCCATGCCTGACTCAATCGTAACATTGTTATAGAATGTGAGTAAGTTGCTCAAACATGACCTTCCCTTAGTAAACCCATGCTGTTCATTGCAAAATAGAGATTAACTTTTCCAAAATCTTCCCCACCACTCCAGAGATATTAATAGGTTGATAGTTGGATACCCCAGTCTTTGTACACCCTTGTGCAATGGGATTACCATACATTCTTTCCACTCCTGTGGAATCTTCCCTGTTTTCAGAATCAAATTATATAGCCTGGTCAAAGGAATGGCCAGTTCAGCTGAACACACTTTTAGCATCCATGCTGATATCCCATCATTCCCCATTGCTGAATTGTTATTTAGTTTGTACAACAGCTCTAATACATCTGTCTCATACACCTGACTCTCTTCATTTGTGAAAAGGGAGCAATGTTATATACACCAGGTTGATAGCTTTTAGCAAAGTGGGCACTCATTTGTTACACATCCATTTCACTTTTGCTCTGTTTATTCTTTAAACTCTAGGAATACATTCTGATATTGAATCATTTAAGTATTTTTTGAACACTGCACATGCACTGTCGATATCCATCCTACATTTAATACCATTGCATTGAGCCTAATATACTCCTCAATTGGTCATAATTTCCTGCTCTCTAGTTCAGCTTGTAACCTTTTCTGAATGGAATGTTTGTAAACTTACTCACTTCCCAAGTGAGTACCGAATGGTCACAAACTGAAGCAGAATAGTCATGTCTTTAACTGAAATTCCCCACCGACACTATAATCAAATCTCACACTCTTTGACCTTGAGTTCCTTCTTTCACATGCTGATTGAGGAATTTGTCTCTCAACAACTCAATAAATTCAGTTTCCTTCTTCTCATGAGATTTTGCTACTACCCAGTCAATGTTTGGATAATGAAAGTCCCCCATTATGATTATTCTTTCCACACCCATCGGCTTTATTTCGTGATACATTTGTTCATCACTAGCAACCAATCCACTAGGTCTGTAACAACATCCCACTATGTCTTTGATCTTGTTAACTCCCACCTCACATCAAATGGCTTGAAACTCACTTCCAGATGAAATACTGTTACTAGTATTACAGTCATAGATCTTAACATTATCGGTATTCAAGTCATCCAATATCATTAGTAGCATGCCCCCTCCTCTCCTGCCTTGTTCTTTCCTATCTATCCTTCCTACAAATACCGTACTTTACGCTCGATAACAGTTATCATGTCTGCTTCTCATAGCTAAGTCTCACTATTGCCTACAATATGAAGTACCAACATATTGAGCAAGGCAACTAACTCTATCCCTTTGTTTCTGATACTTGTAGAATTCGTGTATTTGCGTTATAAGCCACCTGCATGTTTTTTTTGTATACTCCTGTCTGTAGTTTGTGTGAGACAGTTGGACAACTTGCAGATCTCTGTTCTTATTTACAAAGTCTTGCCACAAATACTGTTACAACTTCTGCACACCTCCATGCTGCCAAAAGAATTGTGCGAGCCTGGTTCTGTTAGTGATGCTGTGCACAGTGAATATTTCTGTGTTTATCAGTAGAGAGAGGGAATTGTTTAGCTGTACAGTTTAATATGATGCGGAGAGGTTATGAGGCCATGTAGCTGTAATAGCACTCACAAGGTTGGAATGCAGCCTCCTGTTATTTTCAACTTGTTAAAAACACTCGGGATCAGTAGGATGTTTGTGTGTCTCACTATTAACCATTATAATGATACAGAAGATGTATCTGACCATCAAAGAACAGGTCAACCACACTGTGTTAAGATGAAACAGCTTGTGAAGGCACGCATCCACAATAATCCTGTGGGAACGCAGAAAGTGATATTGCAAGAGATGAACATTTCAGAGAGAACAGTGTGACGTACTAACTGAATGTTTCTGAATGAATCAGCATTCTACTGGACACTTCTTAACACACCAAACCTATGCAGTAGAGGGTGATAAAATCAAGGGCACTTCTTCTTCGATATGCAAACAACAGACACAGAGATATCCTCTTCACTGATGAGAAGATATTCACAATTGACGAGTTGGATGGTCATTAGTCCCCGTCAGTTATGGCGTAAGTGTAATATGAATGTATCGAGGCATATTCAAGTTCCATTTCTGCGAGAAAGGGATAAAAATCTCCACAAAAGTTGTTTCAAGACAACCTTCTCAAATCTGTGGTACATTCCCTTAACAACACTTTGTTTTATGATAGGCAGCAGACCTTCCAATAGGACTCACCCTCACCCCCTGTGCATGAAGCGAGGACCAGATAAAAGTGGTGGGAGGCAAATATGCTTAACCACATGTCACCATCTGATTGGCTGTCTGGATGTCCAAATCTGGGTCTGCACTTCAAATTCTGGTTAGAGCTTGAGAGAGTAGCCTGCAAGAAATGACTCCCCAGCATTGCCAGCCTGCAGGTGGATTTGGAGCAAGCATTTACAGTATTTCCGTTTAAAGCACACACAACATCCAAATTTTGTAGTTGGATGTTGTGTGTGTTGCCAGCAATATGTGACCTCACAAATTTAAGACATGGGTGAAGGAATACATTTTGAACATTGAATGCTGCTATATGTATGTTATACATGTGGTTTATATGTGCTAAAAGCTGTAAATGATTTACTAATAGATTAAAAGTTTATGCACTGTTCAAGTTGTAACAGTATTTATGACTAGACTAGGTAGAGTCATATTTATGCAGACATCTTTGTACATGCTTGATGGGTCTGAACTTGACGAACACAAAATTGAAATCGTTCTCTCTTCATAATCATTTCCATGATAATTCTCATTTCCCTTATCAACAGAGTTACATAGAATTGTTGCTCTTACCCATTAATTCTCCCCATTCCTCCCATCATAAGTTAGTTTCCTTGACTTACTGTAGTAGGTCTCATACCAGTTATTAGTTTTTCAAGACTCGTGATATGAAATGCATTAAATGTAGTCTGTCTCTCTCTTATACAAATCTAATCTTCTCTCAAACTCACTCCACACATCCAAAAACTCGCATCCATTCCTTCTACACAGCCTATGCATCAAATCATTTGCCATCATAGCCCTTCTTTTTAATTCATTTTTATCATATCTATAATTACCATTTTCACTCTCACTTTTTCCAACAATCCTTTCATATACTCTCTCTCATATTCAACTTATCTTTAGTTAAGTTATTAGTCCCTGCTACAATTACAATCTCTTTTACTTTTAGGCAGAAGATTATTAATAGGAGATTCCTAAAAGGAATCATAGCATAGTTAATCTTTAAACTGGAAGAGTTGAGACTCTCAACAAGTGATTAGTAAATAAAAGAAGATATTTGAGTAGCTGTTCTAATTCAACATTAAAAGAAATGTTAATGGAAAGTTTCATCTTCTGTCTGAAGGATGCCAGATCTATTTATTATTCTATTGGAAAAAGCAATGGAAATTAGTAACATTTGAAACTGTAAAGTGGCAATTTAAGATTTAGCCGACCAAATTGTATTCTTATTGGTTAAACCAAAATAAAAAAAAAATGATGGTACGACATGACAAAATTTCATGCCGGCTGGGGCGTTGCCAGGTTAAACAAGGCTCCCCCACTGTTTTCGCCAGGGCACCAGGGCAAACAGCGAAAAGTCAGCTATTGGAACAAATCTGAAAACAAACCCTAACTCAACATCACCAGAGTTAAAGATCGGTACTATCAACATAAGAAGCCTGAATGACAAAGAAATGGAGCTAGCTGAGGAATTAGATAAGTACCAGATTGACCTAATACGGGTGATTGAAACAAAAAAGACAAAAAGTGGTGAGATCTTTCTGAGCAATCAATACAAAATGTTATATTCAGGCAATGACAATCAAGGAAAAGAAGGAGTAGCCATAGTATTCAACACAAAATATGACGCTAATCTTCTTGAATGGCAGGCAGTCTCAAGTAGAGTAATGTGGGCAAATAAGAGAATGGGAACTGGACAATGAGACTTATTTGTGCCTATGTTCCCACAGAAGGTTCTACTAAGGTAGAGGTGGAGGAATCTTTTGAGGCTTTAGAAAAAGCAACTGACACAATGAAAAAGGAAAAGTTGGTCCTTGTTGGGGATCTGAATAGCAGAGTAGGAAATGATTGTGAGACATACAAAAATATTTTGGGAAAATTTGGAAAAAAGAGCAAAGCTAATAATAATGGCAAATATCTATTGGATTTCTGCTCAGGACATTTTTTGGACTGGTTATTACTAACACCATGTTCCAACATAAAAATGTGCACAAATTCACATGGAGAGAAGAGGCAAGGAATAAGAAAAGTCTCATTGACTATATTATTGTTGATAGTGATATTTTCTCCCTGCTGCAGGACACCAGAGTGTACAGAGGATTTGAAATTGGAAGTGATACTATTTAGTTTTGAGCAGGATAAAATTGAATTTCATATTGAAAAGAATAACATGTAAGAAAGTTTTAAAGCGAATAAAAGTTGAGCAGCTCTCAGATGTGAACTGTAGACTAAAATACACAAAGATTATTGAAGAAAAAATGAAAGAGTTTGAGAACAGGAATCAAACCTTGGAGATTCAGTGGCAAACTCTGAAGAAAACATTGATTGATTCTGCCAGAGAGGCATGTGGTGAGGTTGTCTGCAAGGATAAAAAAATTAGAACTCCCTGGTGGACACCGGAAGTTAAAGAGGCAGTGAAGGAAAAGAAGATAGCATATCAAAAGTTCCTGGCAAATAAGTCAGCTTGTGCTCTTAGAGAATACAGAGACAAATGCAAGAATGCTAAACACCATGTAAAACTAGCTAAACAAAAGTCATTGGAGGACTTTGGCAAGAATATACAAAATAAATATCAAGAAGGTGTGAAAATATTCTGGAGGTTGTTGAAGAAGCTTAGGGATGGAGGAAAGAGTGCTGTAAAAGGAGTTAGAGATGATAAAGGTGACATGAAAATGGGAGGAAAAGATATCCTTGAAGTATGGAGTAATTACTTTGAAAAACTGCTAAATGAAACAAGCAGTGATGACAGTACAGTGGTAAAAAACACTGACCAGGCATGCAGTCAGGAATACATATCCATACTCGAAGTAGAAAAAGCCATCAAACGCTTGAAATATGGAAAGGCAGCAGGAGTAGATGATATTCGACCAGAAATGCTGAAGTATGGTGGTATAAGAGTCTTACAGTGGCTGCACTGCATAGTTCAGAAAGCCTGGACAGAGGAATGAATTTCTGATGATTGGAGTAGAGCTCTCATAGTACCCATATATAAAAAGGGAAATAAAACTGAATGTGAGAATTACAGAGGTATTTCTCTACTGAGTGTTCCTGGCAAGATCTATGCAAGTATACTTGAGAAACGGTTGAGAAGAATTGTTGAAGAAAAGCTTGGTGAAGAACAAGCTGGATTCAGGCCAAATAGAGGCTGTCAGGATCAGATCTTCACTTTATGACAAATAGTCGAGAAAGCATGGGAACATAACAGAGATCTGTATTTAAGTTTTGTCGATTTGGAAAAGGCATATGACAAGGTTCCAAGAGAGAAGCTATTCAATACGCTACAGTTATATGGTGTCAATGAGGTATTATATCAAGCAATACTTAGTCTTTATTTGAGTTGTAAGTCAGAGTTAGAATTGAAGGAAGTACAGGAAGATGGTTTAATGTTAAATCTGGTGTGAGACAAGGATGTACATTATCCCCTCTGTTATTCATTATCTATATGGATCACATTATGAAGGAAAGTGGTATTAAACATGATATCAAAATTGGAGATGTTAATGTCAGCTCTTTGCTTTATGCGGATGATGTTATAATTCTAAATAAATCTGCTACAAGTCTGCAAGATTCCCTGACTAAATTGAATAACTGTTGTAATAGATATGGTATGAAGGTCAGCAATGAAAATAGGCAGAATCATTGAAAATGTCAACTGTGTTGTGAATGGAGAACCTGTGGAACAAGTAAAACATTATTATTATTATTATTATTATTATTATTTGACACCTCCAGGGATTCCAAAGACTCATCGAGGGAGAGTGTGCCAACAGCATCGAACGATTTGACCCCTTCCAACTACTAACCGCGCTCAAACTTACTTAACTGAGCCATTAGTACCAGAGGCTCTACCAATCGACCAACCGATTGGTGATCGATGAACAATGTCAACTGTGTTGTGAACGTGGAGCCTGTGGAACAAGTAAAACATTTCAGCTACTTAGGCACGATTTTTACTGAAGATGGTAAATTCAATATAGAAATAGACAACAGAATCAGCAAAGCTGGTATGGTGGGAAGTCAATTGAATAAATTCATATTGAATAAGAGAAATTAGTCGGACCACTAAATTAGCTGTATACAAGACAGTGTTCAAACCAGTTTTAACTTATGGATCTGAGAGCTGGATCAGAAGTAAAACACTTGACCAAAGACTAGAGACCGCAGATATGAGAATCCTGAGAAAGATTATAGGCGTGAACAGATGGCATCAATCGTAATATCATATTAAGAACGAGGATATTAGGAAAGAACTTGACATTGTCAACATCCAGGAATGCATTAGCAGAGCTAATCTCAGGTGGTATGGTCACTTAAACAGAATGGGCGAGGAAAGATTAGCAAAACAAGTGTTCTCTGCCAGGTTGGCAGGAAAACGACCCAGAGGAAGACCAAGATATAGGTGGATTGATACGGTACAAAGTGCCTTAGACGATAGAAATATAAGATCTGATAATGTTGGAGTCTTAACAAGTAACAGACTGATTTGGAGGAAAATTGTAGATAGGAAGTTAGTAATGATGTAATTTTTTTCATTTAGTACTATCATATCCTGTACACCCCTTGAAGGTACATGGCAGGAATTTGATGATGATGATGAAACTGTAAAGTGGCTTAACATGAAGAGCTCTATTCAGATATGTGTTGTTTATGAAATAGCAGAAGAAACTGTCTCTCTCTGATATAAAATAAATAAATAAAAAAAATAGTAATTTGTGCATCATATTGAACTGCAAGAGGTAAGAATATTTATACTCCAGTGAGGCAAGAGGAATGATAAAAAGAAAATTGTATGCTACATAAAAAAAGAAAAAAAAAGAAGATCCCATGGAAGTGAAGAGGCAGTTTCATATTTTCAGAAAGGATCTAACAAAGAAACTGACTCTGATGAACATTTTGTTGTTGTTGTGAAAACAAAGTGTTAGTCTAGTAGACCTGATTAAGTATATATTAAAAAAACCAGTTTTTAGAATGAGTCAGAGAGTGAATGATTTTATTCTTTTAAGATTATGAAATTTCTAGACTTATTTTAGAAGGCCTTGGATCAAATTAGTTTTGTAGATATTTATGCAATTTTATTTAAATTGTATATAATGTTTTAGTTTCATTAAATGTATATATTTTTATTAGAAGTATATAATTTTATTATAAAATTAGAAGTTTTTAAAAAAACTTCTAATTCCATCTATAAGTATACTATTATTTATTATGAGTCATTAAAACAAACATGTTATTCCCTTATAGGTTCTATTGGTTTTAACCAAAGAAATCGCATTGACACTTTAATGTATCTCCTGGCTTATCCACAGAAACCAATGGTAAAAACAAAGGTAAGTTTGTTTTTACCATTAAATTGGCTCTGATTATATTTAAATAATGAAAAAAAAAAAATACAAAACCTAACCAATAAAGGTTTGGTATAGTTTCATGGCATTATATGTGATAGTCCCAGTGATGAGTTAAATTTTACTGAAACACTGTTTAACTGATTTCTCTCATTTCATATAAATACATTCAGTTTATTTTCTGCTGTAGTTGCAGCAACATATGAGATCTTTCCATATTTACTGTGTAACTTTCACTTAAAAGGGCACCTGAGTAGCCAAAGTGTAGTGATGATGTTCCTAATTTATGCTCAGTGCAGGCCTACACTTTTTACTGTGTAGATATTTGGAACCGAAATCCTACAAAATAGGTTGTTACTCATTATTACTGCAGGTATCCTAAGACTGTAACCTGTGTGTTCACGGGGCTGGTTTGCCTGCTTGCGGGATGAAAAACCCAAGATAAACTGGGGAAAAAAATCTTGCTGTCCACGCCGAAGACTGGTTAACTTGGCTATGGCCAAGGAAGATCCTTGAGCTCCTCATGTCGTCGACGGAATCAAACCTATGACACTCCTTCCCCAGGCATATGGTTGTGAAGCGCATAGCCTAGGCCAGTGGTGTTCAACCTTTTTTACTATGCGAGCTACTTTTCTATACTAAGTTATTCGGCGATCTACTCTCTTATATAGATCATGTTCCCCCAACCTGATATCTGATTACACACAACTATGCAGTTAAATACGTTCACTCACTTCGGAGGGCCTGCTCTCCCAGCCCTAAAAACTTTATTTGTGTATTTAAAAATTTATTTATCACTTTTAATTATTTTAATACAACAAATAAAACAAATATATTGGAATAAAATATTTCTCTATTTGTGGAAAACCAAAGTTAGAAAAACAACAGATTGATTACAAACTGACAAGTTACAGGCAATGCTGGTTGACTTAAAAAAAAGTTAATATGAAATTTGGCATTGTTTGGATCTTGCAATATTTTCATAGTCAGGTTGATATGAAGAAAGGGCCAATCACAGACAATCATCCAAATGATCATTTGTAATTTGGTTTCTTAATTTATTTTTTATGACGTTCATATGTGAAAAATCAGATTCTGACAAGTATGTCGATCCAAAACACGACAGAATTTTTCACGCAATATCAGTTAATATTGGAAATTTTTCATGTGTATACTTCCAAATGACTTCATTGTTTATTGATTTTATCATCATCATCATCATCAAATTCCTGCCATGTACCCTCAAGGGGTGTACAGGATATGCTAGTATTACATGAAAAAAATTACATCATTACTAACTTCCTATCTACAATTTTCCTCCAAATCAGTCTGTTACTTGTCAAGACGCCAACATTATCAGATCTTATATTTCTATCGTCTAATGCACTTTGTACCACATCAATCCACCCATATCTTGGTCTTCCTCTGGGTCGTTTTTCTGCCAACCTGGCAGAGAACACTTGTTTTGCTAATCTTTCTTTGCCCATTCGGTTTAAGTGACCATACCACCTGAGATTAGCTCTGCTAACGCATTCCTGGATGCTGACAATGTCAAGTTCTTTCCTAATTGTTTATTGATTTTAAATGTAAACTATTCTGAATGTTTATTATCTCAAGTTCTACTTCAGCTTGGTTTATATCAAACAGCCCACTAATTTTATTTAAAATTTCTGCGAGTTCAAGTTTTCTTGAAATGGATTATTGATAAAAGATACAATCATTTCAGTTTTATTAAAATCTTTAAATCTTGAATTTATTTCCTCCTCAACTAATTCTATTTCACGAACTTATTCGTTCTTCACGAGCTTTTAAATTGCAGCGAACCATTTCTTGATTTTGTTCAAAAAATTTTAATAAATATGGGAGATGTCTAAATTTGCGGTCACTTATATTTTTCTTTAATAAAAGTAATTATTGTTGGAAACTTTTTATTGAACTTAACATGTCAATTAAATTTTTATCTCTACCTTGTAACTCTAAATTTAAATTGCTTAATTTTGTACAGAAATCTACTAAAAATGATAAGTGTTACAACCATCTTTTATCACTCAGTTGTGGATAAATATCTCCTTTTTTATCAAGAAAAATTTTTATTTCTTTAATTATTATTACTTACTAAATAGCTTAAGGAAATTACAATGCACATTCTAAACGTCCATCCTAAAAGGCCTGATAGTGTCCCCTAGCAGGCATTGTTGGTATTCTTGGCCACTGGGCTGAAGGTCTTCTGATGTAAGGTTTCCCAAATTTGGGGCAGTTTCATGCAACCAAATTTGTTGAAGTTTGGATTGTTTCTTAGGGCTGAGGCTGATTTCATGAATAGCTTTTCGTATTTGAATTTACTACGGTGTGTTATCGTGGCTTTCTTCCACCGTATTCTAAGGCAGGTATCCAGCGCATGGTCTGCAAGACCCGAGTGGCTGTATTGGTGAAAATGGATATAGTCCTTGTGTTCTGAAATTCTAATATTAGCTGTCCTGCCTGTTTGGCCAAAGTAGGACAGCATACAACTGCAACGGACTTGGTATACACCAGGTAGGTTTAAAGGGGGAGGGGGAGGTTGGTCTTTAGTGGAGTGAATAAGGGATGCCAATTTTTTATAAGGTCTATAACAAGAAGTTAAGTCATGTTTTTTTAGGATTTGTGGTTTAGTTCTGTGGTTAGGGCATTGGCATTGGAACAGATAAGTTTAGCTGTGTTGTCATCATCATCAAATTTCTGCCATGTACCCTCAAGGGGTGTACAGGATGCGATAGTACTACATGAAAAAATTACATCATTACTAACTTCCTATCTACAATTTTCCTCCAAATCAGTCTGTTACTTGTCAAGACTCCAACATTATCAGATCTTATATATTTCTATCGTCTAAGGCACTTTATACCGTATCAATCCACCTATATCTTAGTCTTCCTCTGGGTCGTTTTCCTGCCAACCTGGCAGAGAACACTTGTTTTGCTAATCTTACCTCACCCATTCTGTTTAAGTGACCATACCACCTGATATTAGCTCTGCTGACAATATTAAGTTCTTTCCTAATATCCTCATTTTTAATATGATATTGCCATTGATGCCATCTGTTCACGCCTCTAATCTTTCTCAGGATTCTCATGTCTGCGGTCTCTAGTCTTTGGTCAAGTGTTTTACTTCTGTCCTAGCTCTCAGATCCATAAGTTAAAAGTGGTTTGAACATTGTCTTGTATACAGCTAATTTAGTGTTCCGACTAATTTCTCTCTTATTCCATATGAATTTATTCAATTGACTTCCTACCATATACCAGCTTTGTGATTCTTTTGTCTATTTCTATATTTAATTTACCATCTTCACTAAAAATCGTGCCTAAGTAGCTGAACTGTTTTACTTGTTCTATAGGTTCCCTATTCACAATACAGTTGACATTTTCAACAATTCTACCTATTTTCTTTGTCTTCTTAATGCTGCCCTTCATACTATATCTATTACAACAGTTATTCAATTTAGTCAGAGAATCTTGCAGACTTGTAGTGGATGTATTTAGAAGTATAACATTGTCCCATAAAGCAAAGAGCTAACATTAACACCTCTAATTTTGATATCATGTTTAATACGACTTTCCTTCATAATACGATCTGTATATATAATGAATAACAGAGGGAATAATGTACATCCTTGTGTCACACCAGATTTAACATTAAACCATCTTCCTGTACTTCATTCAATTCTAACTGCTGACTTACAACTCAAATAAAGACTAAGTATTGCTTGATATAATGCCCTATTGACACCATATAACCGTAGCATATTGAATAGCTACTCTCTCTTGGCACCTTGTCATATGCCTTTTCCAAATCGACAAAACCCAAATACAGATCTTTGTTATATTCCCATGATTTCTCCACTATTTGTCGTAAAGTAAAGATCTGATCCTGATAGCCTCTATTTGCCTGAATCCAGCTTGTTCTTCACCAAGATTTTCTTCCACAATTCTTCTCAACCGTTTCTCAAGTATACTTGCATGTATCTTCCCAGGAACACTCAGTAGGGATATACCTCTGTAATTCTCACATTCAGTTTTATTTCCCTTTTTATATATGGGTACTATGAGAGCTCTACTCCAATCGTTGGGAATTTGTCCCTCTGTCCAGGCATTTTGAACTATGCAGTGCAGCCACTGTAAGACTTTTATACCACCATACTTCAGTATTTCTGGTCGAATATTATCTACTCCTGCTGCCTTTCCACATTTCAAGCCTTTGATGGCTTTTTCTACTTCAAGTATGGATATGTATTCCTGACTGCATACCTGGTCAGTGTTTTTTTATCACTGTGCTGTCATCATTGCTTGTTTCATTTAGCAGTTTTTCAAAGTAATTACTCCATACTTCAATGACCTCTTTTTCTCCTGTTTTCATGTCACCTTTATCATCTTTAACTACTCCTCTACAGCACTCTTTCCTCCATTCCTAAACTTCTTCAACAACCTCCAGAATATTTTGCCACCTTCTTGATATTTATTTTCAATGTTCTTGCAAAAGTCCTCCCTTGACTTTTGTTTAGCTAGTTTTACGCAGTGTTTCGCTTTCTTACATTTGTCTCTGTATTCTCTAAGAGCACAAGCTGACTTATTTGCCAGGAACTTTTGATATGCTTTCTTCTTTTCCTTCACTGCCTCTTTAACTTCCTGTGTCCACCATGGAGTTCTAATTTTTCTCTCCTTGAAGGCAACTTCACCACATGCCTCTCTAGCTGAATAAATCAAGGCTTTCCAATGAATCTCCAAGATTTGGTTCTTGTTCTCAAACTCTTTCATTTTTTCTTCGATAATCTTTGTGTATTTTTGTCTACAGTTCACATCTGAGAGATGCTCAACTTTTATTTGCTTTAAAACTTTCTTACATGTTATTCTTTTCAATATGAAATTCAATTTTATCCTGCTCAAGACTAAATAGTGATTGCTTCCAATTTCAAATCCTCTGTACATACACTCTGGTGTCCTGCACCAGGGAGAAAACATTTCTATCAACAATAACATAGTCAATGAGACTTTTCTTATTCCTTGCCTCTTCTCTCCATGTGAATTTGTGCACATTTTTATGTTGGATCATGGTGTTAGTAATAACCAATCCATGTCCTGAGCAGAAATCCAACAGATATTTGCCATTATTATTAGCTTTGCTCTTTTCTCCAAATTTTCCCAAAATATTTTTGTATGTCTTACAATCATTTCCTACTCTGCTATTTAGATCCCTAACAAGGACCAGCTTTTCCTTTTTCATTCTGTCAGTTGCTTTTTCTAAAGCCTCAAAAAATTCCTCCACTTCTACCTTAGTAGAATCTTCTGTGGGACCATAGGCACAAATAAGTCTCATTGTCCAGTTCCCCATTCTCATATTTGCCCACATTACTCTACTTGAGACTGCCTGCCATTCAAGAAGGTTAGCCTCGTATTTAGTGTTGAATACTATGGCTACTCCTTCTTTTCCTTGATTGTCATTGCCTGAATATAACATTTTGTATTTATTGCTCAGAAAGATCTCACCACTTTTTGTCTTTTTTCTTTTAGTCACCCCTATTATATCAATGTGGTATTTATCTAATTCCTCAGCTAGCTCCATTACTTTGCCATTCAGGCTTCTCATGTTGATAGTACCGATCTTTAACTGTGGGTGATGTTGAGTTTGGGTGTGTTTTCAGATTTGTTCCATTAACTGACTTTTCGCTGTTTGCCCTGGTTCCATGGCGAAAAATGGGGGCTTTTTAACCGGGCGATGCCCCAGGTGGCATGAAATTTTGACATGTTGTAACATCATTTTGTATTTTGTTTTAACCACTAACAATACAATTTGGTCGGCTAAATTCCAGTTTCCCAGCCCATCCTCGTTCGTTCACTATTCAGGTAGATACCCAACAGGGTGCACCACGAGAAGGTGAGGATTGGACATTAGGTCAGAATCCCTGGTAGGTTCTCCACATTCTTTTAAAGGCTATGTGGAGGTCTCCTCTCAGTTATACAGCTTTGACCCTTCTGTTGTGTAGTGTCTTAATGACTCCATATTGTTGTGCGGGTGGGGGGGTTGGTGAATGTATCTGCCTGTATGGGTGGGTTTTCTATAAACTGAGAAAACCAAGGTTCCATCAGGTTGGCGGGGTGACTAGTGTGTGTGTCTAAGAAAGGAAGGCAGTTGTTTTTTTTTTCTTCTTCCTGGGTGAACTTGATTCCAGGGCGTTGGTTGTTTAAGTGTGTTAGGAAGGAGAGGAGTGCATCAGAGCTATGTGGGCAAATAGCGAAAACATCATCAAAATAGGGAAGCCATATGTGGCATCCCTTATCTGCTCCACTAAAGACACCCCCAGACCTACCTGGTGTATACCAAGTCCCTTGCAGTTGTAAGTTGTCCTAATTTTGCCAAACAAGGCAGGACAGCTAATATCAGAATTTCAGAACACAAGGACTACATCCGTTTTCACCAATACAGCCACTCTTTTTTGCAGACCATGTGCTGGATTCCCGCCATACAATACATTGGAAGAAAGCCATGATAATACACTGTAGTAAATTCAAATATGAAAGGCTATTCATGGAATCAGCCTCAGCCCTAAGATGCAATCCAAACCTCAACAAATTTGGTTGCATGAGACTGCCCCAAATTTGGGAAACCTACATCGGAAGACCTTCAGCCAAATTGGCCAAGAATACCAACATTGCCCACTACGGGGCACCATCAGGACTTTTAGGAGAAAGAATAGCTTCCTGCTTCATTCCTCATTTACTGTGTGTTGCGCTTGCGTGCACGTGTCTTGTATTTAAGTTCCTGTGATAATGGCAACATGACATTGCCGAAATATTGGAAGTGTACTAAAATTTATTTTAATGTATATTCTATTGTACGTTGTAATTTCCTTAAGCTATTTAGTAAGAATGTATAACCGACATCTAAGCCTTTCCACGAGAATTACGATCAAAGGAGATTCCATCACACGTAAGGCCCGCCATTACAGTAAAATGAAATTGAAGTTATCAAAACAACTGAATCGTCTTGCTTTCCTAAAACGCTGCCAGAATAACCAGGTAATCCCAAACTGTGTCAAATTCAAGCACCATTTCATTTCCCAAAAGGCTCTCCATATTTATAACCGTGCCAGCCAAGCTTTGCTCAGGGAACAAATCGCTGCTACTTGCCGTTCCCTTATTGAAGCTAACTTAGCTATCCAGGTACTCAAAGTTGAGCTTTCCAGCACATTAAATAACGAGATTTGGTCTATTTTATACGACATCTCGTGCACTGCTGCGCATAAAGAATTTAAAAAAGTACGGGAACGACACATCAAAAATTTGAGAATTTAAAAAAGAACTCTAACTCCAAACCACAACTTCCTACTGACACAGTAACCAACTTTTCATCAATTAGTTTGAAACCTGAAGCACTCGGTGCTCTCTCATGTGGCTACAACTTCGCTATTGCACCCAGAAGAATGCCTGCTGAAGACATTATGATACAAATTGAACGCAGGATACGACACCTTCCAAACCACGTCACCAACAATATTAGACTGGATGTGGCCTGTGTTCTGACCAAAGCAAAACCACCAAAAACCAACATGCCCAATAAGGAAATTAAATCTCTGCAAGAATTAAAGAAAAAGAAGGAAATAATAATCACCAAAGCGGATAAAGGAAACGCGACTGTATTACTTAACCAAAAGGATTACACAGGTAAGCTGAATGCTGTATTGTTAGATCAGGCTATTTACCTCCCTATCAAGTACAATCCCACCAACTCGCATATTAGAAAACTCCACAGGCTCCTTAAGAAGGCCGTTTCTTGGCCTGTAGAAGTCATTAACAAATTAAACGTTTATCTCCCAAAAATACATAAAAAAAATGTACAATGATGTCCCCATAGTGGATGGCCAAAGCCCTCACACACTATACTGGCAACACACATTAAAAACTCAGCCCACTTCAAAGCCAGCATAGAAAAACCTTACACTCAAACAAACTGACGGAATGGTCAGTTTTGATGTCTCCTCCCTATTCACAAATGTCCCACTCAAAGAATCCTTACAGCTAATCCAAGCTAAATTTCCTCCCGATATCACAGCCCTATTTCAGTTCACAATGAACTCAGGCTATTTTGTTTGGCAAGGAAAATTCTACAAACAAATAGAGGGGACAGCCATGGGTTCTCCACTCTCTCTCTCCACCCTTGGCCAACTTTTATATGGAGACTTTTGAAGAGAAAGCCTTAAACTCTGCCCCACAAAAACCAACCATATGGCTTCGCTATGTTGATGATGTGTTCGCTATTCGGCCACATGGCTCTGAAACACTCCTCTCCTTCTTAAGACACTTAAACAACCAACACTCCAGAATCAAGTTCACCCTGGAAAAAGAGGAAAACAACAGCCTCCCCTTTCCTAGACACACGTCACCCACCAGCCTGAGGGAAAACTTTGGTTTCCTCAGTTTATAGAAAACCCACCCATACAGGCAGATACATTCACCAACAATCCTCCCCCCCCCCCCCACACAACAATATGGAGTCATTAAGACACTACACAACAGGGCTAAACTTATCTGTTCCAATGATAATGCCCTAACCACAGAACTAAACCACATTCTCAACACTTTCTTAGCCAATGGCTACCCCCCTCCCCCCCCCCAAAAAAAAATCAAAAAATATTGAAACCAATAAACCACAACCCCTTTCACAACAAGGATTACTCTAAATCCATCACCATTCCTTATATCCGAGGCACCTCAGAAAAAATTACTAAAATCCTAAAAACACGACTTAACTTCTTGTTACAGACCTTATAAAAAATTGGCATCCCTTATTCGCTCCACTAAAGAACAACCCCCCCCCCCCCCCCAGACCTACCTGGTGTATACCGAGTCCCTTGCAGTTGTAAGCTGTCCTACTTTGGCCAAACAGGCAGGACAGCTAATATCAGAATTTCAGAACACAAGGACTACATCTGTTTTCACCAATACAGCCACTCTGGTCTTGCAGACCATGCTCTGGATACCCGCCATAGAATACGGTGGAAGAAAGCCACGATAATACACCGTAGTAAATTCAAATACGAAAAGCTATTCATGAAATCAGCTTCAGCCCTAAGAAACAATCCAAACTTCAACAAATTTGGTTGCATGAGACTGCCCCAAATTTGGGAAACTTACATCAGAAGACCTTCAGCCAAATCGGCCAAGAATACCAACATTGCCCACTACGGGGCACCATCAGGACTTTTAGGAGAAAGAATAGCTTCCTGCTTCATTCCTCATTTACTGTGTGTTGCGCCTGCGTGCACGTGTCTTGTATTTAAGTTCCTGTGATAATGGCAACGTGACGTTGCCGAAATATTGGAAGTGTATTAAAATTTATTTTAATGTATATTCTATTATACGTTGTAATTTCCTTAAGCTATTTAGTAAGAATGTATAACTAACGTCTAAGCCTTTCCATGAAAATTATATCGTTGATTAATACAAGAAATCTTTCCAAAAATTTACTTTTGCTGAGCCAGTGAACATTATTGTTTAAAATAAGTTCCCTATCATCATATGCCTGTAATTTAAATAACCTCAGTTGCAGGGCTTTTCCTCGAACAGAATTTACAATTTTAAATGTAATACCCAAAACTTCTTTTGTGTTTAATCTTTTATTACACAGTACTTGTTGATGGATAATACAGTGGTACGTTAAAATATCTGGATATTTGTCATCGTTTTTACATAATGAAATGAAGCCTGATTAATTACCTATCATTACAGGAGAACCATCAGTAGTAATAGACACAAGTTTAAAAAGCGGTGGTTTGTGTTGTTTCACAAATTCATCAAATGCTGAAAAAATGTCTTCTCCTCTAGTCCTTTCCAATAATGGTACAATTTTCAAAAGTTCTTCTTTACTTGAATAATCTTGAAATACCATGCGAATAAATACTATTAACTGAGCAGTATCAGTGAAGTCGTTTGATTTATCAAATTGTAATGAAAACGCAACACGGTGATGAATGTCTGACATTAACTGAGTATTCAGATCAGCACTTAAAATTTCAACTCTTCTCATAACCGTTGTTCTGGAAAGTTGTAAATCTTTAATGTTCTAAATAATTTCATTTTTATTTTTAAAATCAGAAAATAAAGATTCTGCTGCTGCAAGAAACAATTCTTTTATTAACTCTCCATCAGTAAAATGCTTTTTTGCTTTTGCATATAAATGACACACTTACAAAGATGCAATGGTGGCTGATATTAGTTTATTTATTACTTATTTATTTCAAAATCAAATTTTGTTGTCCAAAGTCCTGCCTTTAAATTTATAATTTTTGATTCATGTATTTTGGAATTTTTGGGAAAATCTTCATCATATTTTGCATGTAGTGATCGATAATGTCTCTCAATAATTCCTTTTGTTGTTGTTGTCTTGTCCTTTGAAGAGTCTTAGATGTTTCCGTGCGCTCTTTGTACTGCTTTGGCTATGTCTGTGATTTTGTTTGTATAGAGCTGTTGTTCAGGATTAGGATCTATTTCTTGCAAGGCTGCTGTAATTGCTGGACAGGTAAAGATGTGAGTGGGTGTCAGTTCCGTATTGGGGCAGTTGTTGCAGTTTCTATATGTTCTCGTATCATCTGTATTGATCTTCATTCCTCTATAATGTCCTGTTCGTAGTCTTGCTATCGTAGTGGAGGTCCTTCTGTCAGCATTGATCTCGGGAATTTGATGTTGTATCACTGATTTCAATGGAATTAGTTTAGCTTTTGCTAGTGCATTGGCATCAGCAAGAGTTATCATATGAGTTTCTTGGTTGAGTTCTCTGGCCTCTTTTGCTAATTTATCAGCTGCTTCGTTGTGATCAATGCCTACATGAGCAGGAATCCATTGTAGAATGCAACTTTTACCTAAACACTTTAGATGATTTAAGAGTTTATGGATGTCTTGTGTGAGCTTGGTATTGCCATTTTTGATTGCCTCCATAGCTGATCTTGAGTCACTGTAAATTATAATTCCTTCAGATTGTTGAGATGATGATAGATTTAAGTAGGCTTCTAGTGCTTTAATTATTGCGTAGAGTTCGCTGGTAAAATTGGAAGCGATTCTCCCAGATCCAACTTTTATTGAAAGTTTTTCACCTTTCGGGAGTAGAAGGAGAACACCAGCGCCTCCATTAATCATATTGGTGTCTGATGATCCATCGGTATAACAAATAACCTGTTTGGAGGATGAAAGAAGGTTGATGGTATTTAGGCCTTTTTCTTTAAGCATTTCTTTTGGTTCTTTTTTTGTACAGAGTTTGGTAAGGTTTAGATTTATGAAGGTATTTGAAGGTAAAGGACTGGAAAATAGAGGTTCTTTGTTTATGTGGACATTTAGCTGATCAAGACCTATTTCTTTCCTGATAGTGTCATCATATTGTAAAGTCGATGATCTGTGAAGTCTGCAAATTTGGTTCCAATGTTCATAGGTTTTTAGGGAGACATGATCACTTTGGTAGCTTCTGATATTATTTATGAATTTTATGGTGGCAAATTTTCGTCTGTCCTCCAGCAGGTCAAGCCCACATTCCTGTTGGGCTCTGATGTTGTTAGTGGATGAGACTGCACCAATGATAATCTTGGATGCTTTTGCTTGTATTTTGTCTAGGTTTTTCTTTACCGATGAAGCCGAAGGTGACCAGATAGGTGCTGCATATTCCATTATTGGCCTTATTAGTGTAGTGTAAGTAGTTTTGAGGATTTTTGGCTTTGCACCCCAATTTGTTCCACAAAGCCTTTTCAGTATATTTAATTTTTTTAGAGCTCTGTTGGAAGTGTTAGAGATGTGTTGTGCAAAACGTAATTCCTGATCAAGCGTAATACCAAGGTATTTTGGATTTGTGACTTTTTCAATTAGCTTGTTATTGATCATGACTTTGGGATTGTAGGAATGTCTATTTTTCCTGTCTGTACTAAATGTACTTAGTTTTGTTTTGTCTGGGTTGATTTTAAGTTTGAGTTCGTTTGACCATTTTTCTAATCCTCTCATGGATTTGTTTAGAATTTCCTCTGATTCTTTGATTTTAGCACTAGTGTGCCAGATGGCTATATCATCTGCATAGCAAGTTACTTTTGTGTCTTCTGTAAGGTAGGGATGAATATTATTGACATATAGAAGGAATAGTAAGGGACTGAGTACTGAGCCCTGGGGAACACCAGCCCAGGTTCTCCGCTCTTTTGATATTGCTGTATTGATTCTGGAATAATTCCTTTTTTTAATTAATAAAGAAACACGTAAAAACCACATTAAAAGGACAAATATTTCGTACTAAAATTAACAGTACATCTTCAGTGTCTGTTACCATAATAGGAATGGAATACAAGCAAAACGTTTGGTGGATCACCTATTAAAATACAATTGTTACCGCGTGCTAGGAAATAATAGAATAACAAATTTAATCTATTAAGATAAATGGTTTTTTACATAAGATAAAAGTCTCCCAGATCTTTGAGAGAGACAGACAGTCATTTCTATTTAAATTCGGTTGGTGTAAGATAGTTTCACAACTTTCTTTGAATAAGCGTTCATATTTGAATCTGCATTTATGGAGGAGAACAGCTTTATCCCACTGGACACTATGAGTACAGTCAATACTATGCTGCACCAAACCAGACTTCAGAGGTTTGTTATAATCAATATAATATTGATGTTCTTTTATTCTTTTTTCCAAAGAATGGCCAGTTTGTCCAAAATAAGAGACATCGCATTCGCAAGGTATTTGATAAACGCCAGCCAAAGATAGAGAAGACAGTTTATCCTTTGTAGAAGGTAATAAAGAAGAAATTTTGTTGATAGGAATATATATGTTGGAATCAATTGATACATTTTGAGAATTCTACCTATAGGTTTTGAGATTCCTGGAATGTACGGAATAGGAACTCTGCGGACTGTTGAAGAGGCTGTACGTATTGGAATGTAAGAGAGTCACGTATCTGTTGGATTTGATTGGAGTTGTAATCATTTGATTCCATTAACTTTTTAATGATGGAAAGTTCTTGTTGTAAGATTATTGGGGAAGAGCTAACTTTACGTGCTCTATGAATTAGAGATTTAAGAATGCCAAATTTTTGAGACGTGTGGTGCGCAGACTTTTTTTTTTGTGAACGTATCTGCCAGTAAATGTGGGTTTTCGAAAGACACTTGTAGATAAGGTACCAGAAGACGTTCTAGTAAGGAGGATGTCCAAAAATGGTAAAGTACCAGAGTTTTATTTTTCCATAGTGAATTGGATGTGTGGGTGAAGGTTATTTATCCGTTGTAGAAAAATGGAAAGTTCATCTTTAGTGTGTAGCCAAATAGCAAAAACATCATCGACGTAATGGTACCAATGAGATGGTTGAGGATGAATGGATGAGAATATAGTATCTTCGAATTGTTTCAAATAGTAGTTTGCTAAAGGTGGAGACGGAGGGCTACCCATGGCAGTACCTTCATTTTTGTTTGTAGATTTTGTTTTTCTAACTGAAATAACCTGAGTGGATGACATATTTGAATATCCTTGCAATATCTGGAAGGTAATCTTCATATAAAGAATTGACTATGTCGGTTAAAGGGATATTGGTGAACAGAGAAATGATGTCAAAACTCTCTAACAATTCAGAATTTGTAATTTTAATATCCTTGATTTTTTCAAGAAAATCTGTTGAGTTTTTTATATAGGATGTGGAATGACCAGTGAAAGCACTTAAGGAAAGTGATGATACTTTTGCAATCCGATAAGTTGGAGAATCGATGCAATTCACGATAGGTCATACAGGACAGCCTTCTTTATGGATTTTAGGGAGTCCATATAGACGAGGAGTTCTTCCAAAGTAGGTGCATATTTTATCCACATAGTTAGGATCCCAACTGATGACCTCATCAAGTAATTTATTTAGTTGTTTAATTTGTGAATTAGTAGGATTACGTGTGATCTCTTGGTAGGTCGTGTTGTCTTCTAATAGGCTGGATACTTTTGTCTCATAGTCCTAAAATCCATAAAGAAGGCTGTCCTGTACGACCTATCATGAATGGCATCGATTCTCCAACTTATCGGATTGCAAAAGTATCATCACGTTCCTTAAGTGCTCTCACTGGTCATTCCAGATCCTATTTAAAAAACTCATCAGATTTTCTTGAAAAAATTACAGATTCTGAATTGTTAGTCAGTTTTGACATAATTTCTCTGTTCACCAATATCTCTTTAACCGACATAGTCAATTCTTTATATGAAGATTACCCTCCAGATATCGCAAGGATATTTGAATATGTCATCCACACAGGTTATTTCAGTTAGAAAAACAAAATCTACAAACAAATGGAAGGTACTGCCATGGGTAGCCCTCTGTCTCCACCTTTAGCAAACTACTATTTGAAACAATTCGAAGATACTATGTTCTCATTCATTCATCCTCAACCATCTCTTTGGTACCATTACGCCAATGATGTGTTTGCTGTTTGGCTACACACTGAAGATGAACTTTCCATTTTTCTACAACGGATAAATAACCTTCACCCACACATCCAATTCACTATGGAAAAATAAAACTCTGGTACTTTACCATTTTTGGACATCCTCCTTACTAGAACGTCTTCTGGTACCTTATCTACAAGTGTCTTTCGAAAACCCACATTTACTGGCAGATACGTTCACAAAAAGTCTGTGCACCACGTCTCAAAAATTTGGCATTTTTAAATGTCTAATTCATAGAGCATATAAAGTTTGCTCTTCCCCAATACTCTTACAACAAGAACTTTCCATCATTAAAAAGTTAATGGAATCAAATGATTACAACTCCAATCAAATCCAACAGATACTTGACTCTTATGTTCCAATACGTACAGCTTCTTCAACAATCCGCATAGTTCCTATTCCATATGTTCCAGGAATCTCAGAACCTATAGGTAGAATTCTGAAAAAAGTATCAATTGATTCCAACATATATTCCTATCAACAAAATTTCTTCTTTATTACCTTCTACAAAGGATAAACTGTCTTCTCTATCTTTGGCTGGCGTTTACCAAATACCTTGCGAATGCGATGTCTCTTATTTTGGACAAACTGGCCATTCTTTGGAAAAAAGAAGAAAAGAACATCAATATTATATTGATTATAACAAACCTCTGAAGTCTGGTCTGCCGTAGCACAGTATTAACTGTACTCATAGTGTCCAGTGGGATAAAGCTGTTCTCCATAGATGCAGATTCAAATATGAACGCTTATTCAAAGAAAGTTGTGAAACTATCTTACACCGATCGAATTTAAATAGAAATAACTGTCTGTCTCTCTCTCTCTCAAAGATCTGGGAGACTTTTATCTTATGTAAAAAACCATTTATCTTAATAGATTAAATTTGTTATTCTATTATTTCCTAGCACGCAGTAACAATTGTATTTTAATAGATGAACCTGTGGCATAGTAATTAATTTACTATGCCACAGGTTCCTCTTAAAATCCTTTTTTTTTTTTTTTAATTGCTACAGATGAATTACAAATCAAACAACAACACTTTCCATTTACTATTGTAAAGAAATGATCCATTTCCCATTCCTTCTGAAAATGATTCGGCTTCGATTTCTTTGATACACTCATGATTATCCTCAAATTAAAAAAAAAATAACTTTTAAATATTTTTTTAAAATAAATGTTTATAACTTATCAATTAGCAAACAAAATAATGGTAAATCCAACAATAAATTTAGAGCAACTGAAACTGAACTGAAATTCTTACAGTGGTTAGTGGGAAGTGTGTGATGTAGTTACGAGTAAACACGATTATAAACGAAACGCATACGATGTGCTTTGCTTATAATCGTATTCACTCAGCTTGCTATTTGACTTCCACTGATCCAAATTAATTCATTTACCAAGATTTATAAGAAAATTACTGATTTGACAATTTTAATGAAAAATAAATAAACAATAGCAATACACTTAAAGAGAATTACATAATAATACAAAATAATGATAAATACAATATTTTGTTTTAAGTTTTAATTAAATTTGTAAGTAAGGAGGAATAAACAAGAGATTGACCAAAAATCCCTCCGTGATCGACGGGCTGAACACCACTGGCCTAGGCTAACTGTACGGACAGTGATGATGTACCCTACATTAATGTAGCATACTTGTCACTGTAATAAAGTACAAAAAATAAAAATAAAAAATCTGCACAGTGCCTCAAGCATCAGTGCTGTTTTTTTTTATCATATCACTCCCATCCAGCCATCCACACTTCAAATTGATGCAATGTTTGTGTTGGGGTATTGGTTAAGAGAGAAAGAATCTGTTAATCATCTTTTTTGAAGTGTTGGAGGAATAGTTAATGAGGAATGGCTGTGCAAGAGAACAGAAGTAGATGGAATTGAAAGATGAATAAGAGTAGCAGGTTTTTGGAAGTTGAGCATTTGGTGAATGAGTGAGTGTGTATGCTGCCCAGATGGATGTTGGGCAGCATAAAGGATAAAAATATTGAGAAACATATGAGATGGAGAAACATATAAGAAAGAATAATACAAAATTATAAAAATAAAATTACTGAATTAATATTTAAATTTTGGAATGTTACAATAGTTACAAAGAAGGAGGGGACACAATGATGAACAGCCTTTGATACTCAGCCTAAAAGGAGAGAAAGTGATTAGCACTGCTTGTGTAAACACATCAGCTTCTGAAATGGACAGGCACTTAACATCCATCATTAAGTCTGTTTAGTTTGGAAGTATATTTAGTGAATTATGGAGATTTCATGTAAGTGACATTAATTTAAGCTATTGCAATCTTTCAAACTGAGTGTATTCCGCTGGTCCTGATGAATGGACCAGTCAGGGGTGATTTGCCTTGTTCATTATTAACATCTGACTTTCATGGAGTCATAGACTCTTCATAGGAGGTACATGCTATCACACAAAGCTCATCCAACCGTGCCTTAAACTGATTCATTGTGTCTGCATTCACAACACAGGCAAGGCATTCCACTCACCAGCCACTCTTCATGCAAAGAACCTATTCCTCACTTCTTTGCCTACATCCTCCTTATACAGTTTCCAGAGGTGGCCTCTTATTCTATGCCCCTCTGTCATTGTACGAAAAGTTTCTTCCATGCTTAACTGGTAACAACTCCTTACCAATTTATATCCCCCCCCCCTTCCTATTCACGAGGTTTGCAAATTATATTCTTTCAATCTATCTTCATATGCCATTTTCCAAAGACCAATTACTACCCCTTTGCAAATCTTCTAGAACCTTTCTAACATATCCTCATCACTATGAAAATTAGGTGACCAAATCTATGCACAGTAATCCATGTGAGGTCATCTAAGCAGATATTGGAAGAGAAGGATGATGCCTGGAATTTGGTTTTGTTTGTTGTTGCAGTAGTGCCATTTGGGTTAAAGGCGAGGGTTTCAGAACAGATGGGCAAAAATTATGACCAACAACTTTGCAAAGGACTAGAATTCTTGATTGCCATTTGTTTACATGAGAGAGTTTTCTGCATTTTGCTCTTTCAGAGTCAGACTTGCAGTTGTTGTTGTAGGCTTCATTCTCACTCTACAATGAAGTTAAGTATATTTTTCAAACTGCCTTTGAAATCTGTTTTTTTTTTTTTTTTACTGCCTTGGCAGGAAATGAAGGTTTTCATTCCAACATGGATAATTTCTGTAGCATGTTCACAAGAAATATCTGGATATGGAGAACAGAAATAGTGATGGAAAGGAGAATTTAAAATCTTGGTGGTCTTCCCATTAGGTATTGTTGTGGTGCCAAAAGACATGAGGTTGAGAAGGGCTGAAGTGAGGTGAGGGCATTCTGTTAGATGGCACAGGGAATGTATTATAGTATATTAACTGTGGTCATTAGGAGTTTTCCAAATTTGGAGTCGACTATACTCTACAATTTCATTTTACACAAATTATGGACTTGACAACCATGTTATAAATAATAATTTTTAATTTCCCAATATTTTGACCTTCATATTAAGGTCATCATCCAGAGTATATACACACACATATATATACAGTAAAACCCTGTTTTTACGTTCCCGCAATTTACGTTTTCCTGCCATTTACATCATTTTCTGTTGGTCCCGTCTTAAGACCTATTCTCACGATGTATTGTTTTCCCGCCATTAACAACTTGACGTGGACGTTATTTCCCGTGATTTGCATTTTTTTCTCGGTGGCAATACCGATTTTCGAATCGATTTCAACAGAAATCTGCTCATTTCTGTTCTCAGGTGGCGTTGCTTTCGGCTGTAGTTTCGTTTCTGCCATCACGTTGACTTGCGCATGCAACAGTACTGTAGTGATGAGTGATACCATGATTTTTCAATCGCAGCACGAATTGATATTGCAGAATTTCTGTAACGTAATTTAGCGTGTGAAAGTTGCTTTCAAGTTGCGGTGATGGATTATCCATGTTAATAACATGGAGAAAAAAGACAGAAAATGTATTTCGGTAGAAGAAAATATGGCAATTCTGCGACGTGTAAATTGGCATGCCGGAACGTGCGTGCATTTAGCATAAGATCTCGGACTCTCCATGTCCACTTTGAACACGATAGTAAAAAAACAGGTCAAGCATTGAACTCAATGCAAAGCAATCTGGCGCTAAGTCAAATAAAAAAAAAAAACGAAAAGCAAAAACAATCAACAATTAAAGATTTTTTTAAATAGATAAATGTAAGTACATTGTAAATTCATTTATTTTCAGTTATTAAATTTTGTAATCTAGTATGTAGACTCACATACTAGCAGTCAGTCATCTTTTAGCCTTTTTTTAATGTTTTTTTTACATTTCCTGCTATTTACACTTTCCTGCTATTTGCACTCTTTTTTTTCCATCAGTCCCCTGAAAAGTGTAAAAAGGGGGTTTTACTACACACACACACATACAGAGATAAGCTAAATTACATTTCATACTGTATACTAAAGAGACAATGATTTGATCAATGGTTATTCTACTGGCCTGACTTCTAGTGAAAATAAAATTAAAATAAATAAATGAAATAAAATAACTACATCAAAGCTATATTCTATTTAAGATAACATCAGAGAAACATTCTTTCATATAGATAGTTTTATTACAGTAAAAATGATGTCTTGATTTAACATGACAATTGTTTTTAATTGCACATATTCTACCCAATTACCTCTTAGGGAGAAAGGTTAAGTGGGTAGAATATGTGCCTTCCATATTCTTGGAATTTTTAGACCCTCATGATTGTTAAGATTAGGGTGGTTGATAAGAATCTCACAGGCCTCCTTAAATTTACATTCATACCATGTTTTGGTGTGATGTAAACAACAGGTGCTTTTCCAGTCAATTCTATGTAAAGCGTTCAGGCATGATCAGAAAGGCTAGCTTGACCCTAGTTATTATATTTAATGTGTCATTTATGTTCCTTTCTTCTGATCAGAATTGTTCTTCCTGTTTCTCCTATATAGGACAAATTACAGGTGCAATGAATACGGTATACTCCAGGGTGGACCAGTAGAGGGAGTGGATCCTTGGAGTGGAATAGGGCTTCATGTTGTTTATGCCAAATGTAAGCCAATTTGACTGCGGGCAGATAGTTGGGGGCCTGAAGGGCAGTGCCAGTATTTCGGTAACAGTGGCACTTGTTGATTACTCCCATGCTACTGTATCAAGGGTGTACCAGGACTTGATTAACCATGAACAGACATCCAACAGAAGGGCTCACATTGGTCAGCCATGTGTGGTTGAGCATTGGGTGTTATGACTGGTATCTCAGTAATGATATGCAACTGTCACACAGCTCACCAACCAGTACAACAGCGAGGTAATTCTGCCCATTTCCACATGCATCATGCATTGTACCTTCGCCTGGGTTCCACAGCTGGAGACCAACAAGGGTGCCCATGATGACAGCCAGGAATTGCAGACAACACCTTGTATAGGCCAAGGAATGTTGGCAATGGACCCTCGACAGATGAAAGGAGGTCGTCTGGAGTGATGAGTCCTGTTTCCTGCTTCACCATGCAGGTTCTTGTCACAGATATGCATATAAGATTAATACCCCCCCCCCCCCCCCCCCCTACATATAAGCAGTGATGAGGTTTTGACTTCTTATAGGGATAATACTTATAGTATCCCTATAAGATGCCAAATAGCTGTGACAGGCCATTTAACCCAACACAAAAGTAAGATGTGACTGAATATAATATAAGTTCCACCCCAGCTTTAAAAAAAAAAAAAAAAAATTGTTGCACTTTTATGCTCTCTTTTTCTCTTCTACCTTTTAACCTTTCTCTTCTCATGCCTTTCTTCACATTTTAAGTATTCTTTCCAGTTTTCAACTTATTTTCATCAATACAGTAGTATCCCTGCAAATAACACACACCTGGTACTTCTTGTTATATTTTTTGTGTCAGTTTGATACCAAAAGAAAAGGGCTTGATGCTGATTACTTTCACCAGCTGTACTTTTAACTTTATATCTTTCTCTAGATATCTCAAATTCCATGCAGGTTAACTCTAGTGGCACTCCATCATATTCCTTCTAAATGAACGACTGTTTTGGTTTCGTTAGAGTTTTGCCTGCAATAATCATGGTTATTGTCAGTGTCATGTCTTTTGGTTGTATTTAGAAAGAAATCAATGGGCAAGGTGCATCGTGAGATGTAATGAGTTACATGTTTGTAACCAGTATAAATTGGAGGAATATGATGCCTCCAAGCCAATGCAACAGTGTCTGGGTGAAATGGCCGTAAGAAAGGAACAGATAAAGTTTGAAAGAAGTGTCATAATAGGATGCTATGTTGCAGGCCTATCTGTTGGACAAATCATTGACAAATAGGGTCATCCCAGTCAATAATTAGTGATACTATACTGAGATAGAAGTGGAGGGAGTCAACTGCAAGAGCTACCTGCAGTGGACGACCCACCACACTCACTGAATGTGACTGTAGGGTAATATGTAAAGACTGCCATTTGTTGGCCATTACATTAAATACGGAGTTCAGGGCATCGACTGGAACACAAATCTGTACAAAAACATTCAGAACCGAGGTTCACAATGTGGGTTTTCATGGTAGAACCACAATATGCATGCTCCATATTACCGGCACCATAACGCAGCTTCATCTTCATGTGCAGTGGGATGTGGAAGCTTGGAAAGCTGTGGTATGGAGTGACGAATCACTCTACATCCTGTACTAAGCAGATGGATGGGTGTAGCAGATGCTCAGCGAATGTCTCTTACCAGAGTGCATAACCCCAGTTATGAAATTTGGTTATGACAGTGTGATGGTATGGTCCTATATTTCCTGATTTGTCCTCAGACCTCTGTTTGTGGTGCCACGAACATGGAACTCCGAGAGGTATCTGAACATTCTGGATAATGCAACGCTTCCTACTTTGTGGCGTTTCTATGGAACTGACCGTTGGCGCTTTCAGCAAGAATGCACTGTGTCCTAAGGCTGCTGGTGTAACTGCGTGGTTTAACATGAATATCACCACACTTTACTCGCCTCCACAGATCCCTGGTTTCAACCTTGTTGAACATCTGTGGGATGAATTGGAACATTGGGTCCAAAATTCTCATTGATCACTATCTTATACTTGTGGAAAGTGTGTCCCCATAGGATTGCTGCAGTCATCACAGCAAAAGGAGGAGGAGATCCTACATCTTGTTAAGGTGGGCACCATGGCTGTTTGTTCCTCACACTATGGTGTCCATTGACTTCTTTTCAAGAAGTGCATATTCTTTAGCCATTTTGCATGTTTTGCAGGTGTGAACCTGAGTTTCTGTGTGTGTTTGCGGGGGGGGGGGGGGATTCCAGTTTCTAAATTTAAGGTTACACTTGCTTAGTTGTGTCCCAGATGAATTTTCAAAGTTCTGTTGATGCCCTTTACTTATCTGATAATTCAAGGTATGATTTTAAGATCTACATGATTATCTGTATTTAAGTATCGATATACAGGAAAATAAAAAAGATTGGTTTAATGGTCTGTTAAAAGTTGCTACCACAAACCTTGAAGTTTGGTATCTTTTATCTTATAAAATTGGACATATAGGATATTAACTAATGTAGATATTTTTATTTTCAGTTTATCTCATGCTACTTTTCTTTCTGAATGTTGTAGTGGAATTACTAAGTATAGTTGTGACTCAGACTAATGTACATCTCATATATATAATTTTCAAAAGCATATCACAGATTGAACACATTTATTTTAGGCATGAAACTCTAATCATATGTTACTACATATTATATTATCCCTTATTTATAAGTGTCAATTAAGGCTTGAATTGATACAAAAAACGTAAAGCTTACAAAAAACAGAAAAAAAAAGATTTACAAAGAAAATTCATTCAGAAGTATTTATTAACTTAGAAAAAAAATGCCATCTTGTAACAGCATACAAAAATTGCAACAAAAAAAAAGTGTGATTATAATTAAAATTTGAAAGAATAAGAAAGTTTATTAAAATTGATTAATTCATCATCATTGTCTGATGCCAGCATCCGTGTCAGTATACTTTTATTTATGTAGATTTAGAGTTTTATCACATTCTCTCTGCATCAAGACTATATTGTTTAAGTTGACAGCAGAATTGCAATATAATGTTTTTTGAAAGTAGTACAGTATGCGAAAAATAATAGGATACTTTCATCATGTATGTTATTCCAGTGTGAAAATGAAAATATAAAGAACACAAGCTAAAGATTAGGTAAATAAGATATTTTGCTATGAAGAAAAATCACACTGCTGTTAGCATAATTGTGGTAATATCACAGAGGATGCTGAAAATCATTTATCACCTTAGCTTCATCTTGTCAGCTTTGAAGAAATCATCATGAATGTTCCTCCCTCTCAGTCAGTCTTGATTGATCATGTGGATATTGTCTTTTTCCAACCAACAGGCTATGAGTTAAAATCCCACTGTAGCTATGGATGTTTGTGAATGTTTCTGATTAGTAGATGAATTTCATTGCTTGGTATGACCCCTCACCCCATGCCAGAGTTGGGGGGGGGGGAGTTCATTGTATAGTCTCCAGACGATGATTTCTGGATTATATAAAAAATCACCAGGTATGTTACTTTACAATACTAAATTAGCACTGTTTGCATAAGTAAATAGATCTTAAATGCACTGGTGTTTGCTTTTGTGTTTGTGAGAGTGAAAAATGACTTCTGATTAAACTGCTTTGTTATGTTTTGTAATATGGAAAAATTTGTGAGTGGTGAGTGCATTAAATATTTAATTTCCTCTAAATTATTTTTTACAGACAATAGAATTGATAAATTTTGAGCAGCTTCCTGCAGGACAGAATGCTACAGTAGCTGTAATGAGTTACAGTGGTTATGACATTGAAGATGCCATTGTAATGAATAAAGCATCTATTGACAGAGGTCAGTTAAAGAAATTGACTAAATTTAAAATATCAGTGAAATGTTGTAGATATAGTTGAAATAGTTTTGAAAAGAGAATTTAGAAAAATTTTAATAACTTATTTCTCTAGGTTTCCTTATTTATGTCTATTTAAAATTATTGGCAATTTTGGCCTACTTTAATTAGGCACAGTTAAAATGATACAGCTCTCATTTTCAGTGCAACTTCAGTAATTCTAATAAATAATAATAATAATAATTATTAGATTAATATTTATAATAATTCTCCCCTCCCATGAGAGGCTGCAAAGCTCATGGTCCAGAAGTTCTGTGCATGGGTAAGTTTTTTTGAAAAAAAGTACACCACACATATATAATTAATTTCTCTCTCTCTGGTATATTTACCAATTCTGGCATGATTCAGATCTTAATAAAAGTTGAAATTGGTTTGGAGAGTGACTCTTTCCATAATATAAGACTGAGGTCAGCTAGCCTTTTGTGCTTATAGGACACAATATTGTGCTTATAGTGTGTTGATCCTACCTCCTAATGAAGCTGGATGCTTCATTAGGAGGTGGGATCAACAACTAGTTGACCTTTGTAGCTCTGCTGACAAACATTTCTGCTTTTTTAATCCCTTGTTTTAAAACCGTGGGTTAAATTCTTTAAGACATGGATAGATACCAAACCTGTCCTCTCCTCTCTTTCTGTCGCGCACACACACACATCATGAGACATTTGTGGATACTAATTGCAAGTAGTCTGCTCTATCTCCCAAAAAATTATAAAATATTAGCATATATATGGTAAATATTTATCTCAACATGTGTTTCATTCATTCATAGCACTTTCCTGTATACTGCATTCTGCAGATTACATTGCTTTATATCTGGTCCACATATGACAGGCCACAAGACCCATAGCACAATAGTACCATGTGTGGGCTAGAGGACTAGAAGAAAGGAGGAGTCTGTTCACATTTTTCTTGAACTGCTGAGGGTTATAATCTTTGGGAAAGGCAGAGTGGGGGAGACTGTTCCAAAAGACAGAACTAGATGGAATAAAAGAGGAGGCAGTGAAGTGGTTCTGTGAGTGTTAAGATGAATAGTAAAATGGTGTTGGTTAGCAGCAGCTCTTGTTTTAATGATTTTGGAGGAGATGGAGGAATAATAGCAACCAATTCAGCAGAGCACTGTCCATAAAAGTATCTGCAGAAGAGGCACAAGGCAGAAACTTAATGTCTTTAAGAGAGGGATTGAAGTGGGTCTGTGAGAGAGGGATTGTTAATTAGCTGGATTTCTCTTTTCTGGATAGAATTGAGCAATGTCAGAGATGATCTTGGTGTACCACCCCAAATATAGGAGCAATATTCCATATTTGGGCTTTGAGATTTAGCAGGTGTGAAATAGTATCTTGTGTGAAAAAGTACACCAAATATTTTGGTAGCTGCCAAAAAAGATTGGAGGTGGAAGTCAGTCCAAGTTGAGCAATCTAATTGTGTTTGGATATCTCAGTATTACTAAAGGTAAGGGGAAGGGATGCAAGCTCTTTCTTGCGACAGATCAGATAGAACTAAGTTTTGGTGGCATTGAAGTTTACAAGGCTGTCCTTGCCCCACTGGGATATAGCTAGGAGATATGAGTTCAGCTTCCTGGTTGAGTAGATTTTGAGGATTCTAAATTTTGAGGATGAAAAGGAGGAATGGAGTGTACTGTCATCAGCAAAGTTATGGCTAGGATTAGAGGTCTGTGAGAACAGGGCATTTATATTCAAGAGGAACAGAGTGGGTGAGAGAACAGAACCCTGAGTACTCTTGCATTGATGGGAAAATCTGAGGAGAGTAAGCTGTCCACCATGACTCATAGTGAGCAACCAGTGAGAAAGTTGGTGATCCAGTTGCAGAGTGGGGGAAGTCAGACCATAGGATGCCAATTTGGTGATTAGGCCCCTGTGCCAAACCCCATCAAATGCCTATGAGATGTCAAGGGCAACCACATGAGTTTCTCCATGGTTTAAGTCCAGGGTGAGAGTGAGAAGATCAGCTGTAGATCATGAGTGGCAGAATCCATGCTGCTGGTCACTGAATAGTTGGTATGATTCTAGGTGGTTCAAGAGTTGGTTGTTGATGACCTTCTCCATAGCTTAGAGAGAACAGAAGTGAGAGCAATTGGACGGTAGTGTGTTGGTTGGCTTGTATCACCTTTCTTTAGGATGGGCTGGATGTGAGCCTGTTTCCATGTTGTTAGGTAGGTGCCAGTTGAATCAGATAGATTGAAGAGGCAATACAGGATAGGTGTTAGTTCTGAGGCACACTTTTTAACACAATAGGTGGGATACCATGAGGATCAGATTCCTTGTTTGTGTTCAAGTTGTTAAGGTTTCTTCGGATTTCTTTTTTGTCGGAAGACAATAGGAGACATGAAGGGAGCCATTCTTTGAGGAGTGGAGGGAACTTTACCCAAGTCATCAGTGCAGGAATTGGAAGAGAAGAGGGATGAAATTGAGTTGGTCTTGTCTTTTGGTGAGGTGATTACAGTACCATCAGAATGCGAGAGTGGTGGAAACCTGAGTGAGCAGAAGTTGTACCCAATGGCCTTAGCATGGGACCAGAAGGAGCAACTGCCATTTGGGCAAGGAGGTGAGTTACCGCATTGGATCCTTTCAAAGTCTGACTTGGTGATGATTCTTTTACAACTGTTGCAGGCAGCAGCATAGGCAGAGAGGGCAGCTGAATTTTTGGTCTTGAGCCAATTGTGGTAAGCAGAGGATTTTTTTCTTTTACAGCATTGGCACAATGCTGTATAAGAATTGAATAAAGGATTGAATGCTGGCTGAAAGTTTGGAGTGAAATAATGGATGAAAGCCTTCATTCCTGTTAGGATGATTTCCGTTATTCATTCTGAAGGTGTTTGGATCAGAAGAACTGAAGCAGTAGTCCATGGGAAGAAGGAATAGAAGTCATGGAGGTCCTCTCAGTTGACACACTTATAGTACCAAAGGACATAAGACTGTGAACTGGTGGGTGTAGGTTGTTCTGCAGCAAAAGAGACTTGTATGAGGTTATGGTTCGAGTTTCCAAGAGGAGAACCGACAACCACAGTATACATGGAAGGGGAGCTTGTTAGGAACACGTCAAGTGTGTTGGCAAATTGTAGGGGGTATTCTGGTGGGGGTGGGGGGGGGGGGAAATGCAAAACCCGAGCTTCCAAGTGAAAAAATAAACCCTGTCTCTGTATAAGACCAGCTAACTCATCTTTTGTCGAAAGAGACCAGATAAAGGTTCCTCACGTCACGGACGGGAATCGAACCTGTCTTTCCAACTAAAGGGCTTTATCTATGCTGACTGAGCAGACTACGGAGGCTTTCTTTTAGGGATGAAAAAGTCGTATCTCATAAAAATTTAAAACGAATTAAATTTTTATGAAATAAGACTTTTGCACCTCACATGTGCACTACCAACAAGCTATGCCTGGTCATTGAATTCTCCAAAACAGTTAGTATCCTCATATTTTTTGTGTATGTAATATGATTGTTTAGGACTAATTAAGGAAACATATACATGGATGGAAGGAAGGAATAAATATATATACACATATACAATTAGGCAACATTTTTTGATTAATTTTACTTGTTTTTATAAAATCTGTGGCTGAACCTCCTCACCCACCCATCTTTGTGTGTGTTTAACTGATTCAAATTATATAGCTAGTGGTTATACTATAGTTCAAAGACATAATATATCCCAAGGGACATATAGCAATATATCCCAATATCTCACATTATCAGGTAACTTGCTAAAAGTCCAGAAATTTATGTTTTAAATTGAGTACATGCTAATAAAGTAAATTTTGATTTTTCTTTAGGATTTGGTAGGTGCCTTGTCTACCATGGTCTCAAGTGTACACTGAAACGTTACAGTAATTTATCTTTTGATCGTATTCTTGGACCACTTCTTGATGCTAAAACTCACAAGCCAACTTGGAGACATGAGGCACTTGATGCAGATGGCATTGCTTCACCTGGTAAGTACAGGCAAATTGATTATATTTAGTAAACACCTATTTCCACTGGGTATACTTAAAGGGAGGGGGATGTTCATAATTCTTAATTATTCTAGGTATTGTTCTAATTATTAAATTGAGGCAATGAAAATTAAACACACTCCAGTGAGTTTAATTTTCACTGCCTTACTGTTAATCCCATAAAAATATTTGTCTAAAGAGCAGAAATTTAGTGGAATAAAGGCATTACAGACTCTAGTAATGATTTCTTCTACAGAAAATTTTGCTAATGAATGAGGTTTTCAAAAAAACCTTTTACGCTGATATAAAAATATTAGTATATAAATAGTAATACGTTTTATTATAATCATTATTAAAATTGTTTCAAGCAGCACTAGTTTCCATCTGATATCAGTACTGTGTTCCCATAATTTGATGAACATGTAGTAGTCTGAATCAATATAGATTGTATGGGGAGGGTAATAATTATTGCTTGACAGTGTAATACTAGTGAAAACATTTCAGGGATGATGTTGAAAGGAGAAAGTAGAATTAATTTTAGATATAATAAATTTTTATGATGCATTTATTGTCTTAAGTATATGTTTTATACGTGGGTGGCCTGAAAAGTTCTCGCCTCGATGATAAATGGCAACACACTATCGGCAAGATTTTATTTATCTAAGTTGGTACATGTGAAATTGTTAGTCATTCTATCAAGTAGTTTTTTTATACAGCTGTCGGAAGCCAAAGTGTTGTCTATATCCCTTGAAATGGATAAAATTGAGTATTGTGTGGGTATAAAATTTGTAAAAGAAGATTTAACGGCAAAAGAAATTCATATGAAGTTCATAAAAGTTTATGGCACTTCTTAATTGTCATAAAAGTTTATGACAATTAAGAAATGGCTGCCTAGTTTAAACGAGGCCATACCAGCCTTCAATATGATCCACATGAAGGATGTCCAAAAAGTGTAACAACACCAGAATTTATTGATCAGTGCATGGTATGGTATTAGATGACTGGCGAATCAAAGTGTGCGAAATTGCTGAGACTATAGGCATTTCAGAAGAATGTGTAGGATACATTTTTCATGAAGAATTGCAAATGAAAAAGCTTTGCACCAGATGGGTGCTGCACAGATCAAAAACGCACTTGCATGAAAATCTCTGAACAATGCTTCGAGCATTTTAACAAGAATAAAACTGATTTTGTGTGTCGATTTATTACTATGGATGAGACTTGGATTCATCAGTACACACCAGAATCCAGACAGCAGTCAAAACAGCGGACAGAAGCTAGTTGTTTAGTGCCAAAGAAGACAAGGGCATGGTATCGGTGTTTTGGGATGCTAAAGGCATTTTGTTTATTAATTATCTTGAAAAGGATAAACAATAACCGAGGAATATTATTCCGATCTTTTAACCAGACTAGACGAAAAAATTCGTGAGCAAAGACCTGGTTTGCAGAAGAAAAAAAAATCATCTTTCATCAGGACAATGCACCTGCCCCCAAAGGTGATTTGACAATGGGAAAATTATGGGATCTGCACTATGAATTGTTGGAACATCCAGCCTATTCCCTAGATTTGGCTCCCTCTGACTTCTATCTCTTCCCCAAACTAAAACTCTTCCTTGCTGGTCAACGTTTTTCTTTGAATCAAGAGGTGATTGCTGCTGCAGAGGGGTATTTTGCAGATCTTACTGAAAACCACTACAGGGATGGGATAATGGTGCTGGAGCATCGCTGGAATAAATGTATTAGTCTTAAGGGAGATTATGTTGAAAAATAAAAATAATTTTGAAATTATAAATTTGTTTTTTCATTGTTAGGCTGAGAACTTTTCAGACCATCCACGTAGTAACTAGTTAACAAAGGATTTACTGTATAGTATAATACTAGTGAAAATATTAAGAGATGTCCAATTGCAGAATTGGACAATGTAAGAATTCAGTTTTATACATGAGGCATGCTATACCTAAATTCTTATAAAAAATCATGAGAATGATTTAGAACACAACTTCTCTCAAAACATGATTCTCTCATCATGTAAATGAAATAAGTAGTCTTGATAGCATGAAGGAAAGCCATGCATAATACCGTGACTTAGAAGATAGGTAAGATAAGAAATAAGTTAGAAAATAGATAAGACAAAGCTCCTTGATTGGGGGGGGGGGGGATTGAAAAGATCAAGAAAGAGAGGGATAGAGAGTGTGAAAGGAGTGTAGAGAAAATTGAGAGAGTGGATCTGGCAGAAGGAAGAAATTATAATGATCTGTGGACATCTAGGAAGGTTAAAAGCTATATGTGTCTTCTGGTAAGAAGAAGAATAACTTGAGTATGAGGCTAACACCAGAGAGTGAGAACTTAAGTAAAATGTGGTGAGTGACCACCAGTAATAGTGAATGGGGCTTTAAACTTCAGCATGAAGAAATATTCATATTCTTGGTATGTCCTGCAAAATTGTGATTGAAGAATCAGTAAGATTAAGTGAACTGCTGATAACAGTATGAAGTTTTGACAGAAGACAAACTTCCTTGTGATGGAAAGTAATGACACCAGCTCAGCTATGAGTAAAGAATTTCTCGAGATTGTCTGTGAATGAAAAGGCACCCTGACTGAAAACAAGAAATTCCCTCCCTCAGTTGCATTAATCACAGTGTAATGGATTATCTGAAATTCTTGATGCAGTAAATGAGGTAAGATAATGCCTTTTGGTGTTAAAACAAGAAATGAAATAGTGTTGTGTTGAATGTAAGAACATAACATTGTAATATTTACAATGACCAAGAATAAGACAACAAAGTTAAGTGTGATATCTTGTTGCTGATAATTATATTGATTGATTATCTGAGTTGCACATAAACAAGAAATGAAATTACATGGGAGTGTAATTTCATTTGTTGTTGACTCATTTGTTAAAATTAGGCACTGAGTTAACATAGAACTCATAAGGTATTTTGAATTGGGTTTTAATTGCTAAGCTGTTAAACACAATATTAAATGCAGTTCACTTAGTTTTTACTTAGACAAGTTGGCCATTATCTGAGTCAACTAAGGGAAAGCTCACTACACTTCATAATGCTAGATGAAGCATGTAATTTAAAAATTAATTTGTTTCTATTTATTATTAGTTAGGTTGTTTGAAGCATGTCTTATGAGTGTTAACTTTTTTTTTTTTAAATTCAATTGTTAGTTATACCTATATCATATCTGGAGTCTTGAATAGTCATCTCACAATTTACTACCAAATAAGAGAAGCTTGCTCATGAAATAACTTGTTTGCACACCACTCACCACATGTTGAGTTTATGACTCACTCAAGTCATAACAACAATAAAATATATTTGTCTTATAGTCCCACAGAAGTTCTATTACGGGAAACGTGGTAGAGGTCTTGAAGCACTAGAAAAGGTAGCTGACAAAAGAAAAAGCTGGTTTTGGAAAACTTAAAATTTTTTGAAAAAAGTAAAGGTAGTAATAATACAAGTACCTCCTGGGTTTCTCTTCAGGATATGGACTAAGAATTACTACTATATTTCAATATCAAGATGTGTAAATTTGCACGGAGAGAAGACACAAGAAATGAGAAAAATTTCAGGATGTTGGTAGTTGTATGTTCTTACTTTTGTTTTGAGCAGAATAAAAATGAGTGTCATATTGAGAAGAAAAATATATACAAAGCTTATTTTAAAAAAATCAAAATCAGTTTTCAGAGGTGAATAGTTGGCTTAAATATATAGGTATTTTTCCAGAAAAAAAAAGAATGAATTTGAAACGAAGAACAGTGTCTCTGAGAGAGAGAGAGAGAGAGAGACTCATTGATAAAATGTGAAGAAAATGTTAATCGATACAGCCAAGCAGATGTGGTGAAATTTTTTTGCAAGAACAGAAAACTGAGAACTTTATTGTAGACTCAAGAGGTTAAAGAGATGGTAATGAAGAAGACAAAATTGTATTGATACCCCTGGTGACAAGCCAGCAAGTACACTGAGAAAATATCACAGAGAAAAATATAAGAAGGCTATGCAATATGTAAAAGTATCTAATCAGATGACATGACATTATTTTAAGAGAAGAATATGGATGATAAATTCTTTCTTTCATGCTTACATGGTGATCAGAATACATCATGCATTCTGATTATCGTGCTTAGTTTAATATAAACCAAAGTATTTTGGTTTTTATTAAACTAAAGTTTTACTCTAACACAGTAGTTGTTTCCATAATTTTCATGATATATAGATGATAAATATCATTAAAGTGACAAAATGTATCGTAGATATTAAGGAAAGCTTAGTAATGGTGAAAAAAAAAGTGTAAAAAGAATCAGGCAATCAAGGGATGATAAAGGTGACAAAACTGAAGAGAAAGATATTCTGGATGTTTTGAATAATTACGTTGAAAGATTATTAAATGAGAGTAGTAACATAACAGTCATAGAAAATTTTCAACAGGAATTGCAGGGTAGAAATACGTAACAAAATTTGAGGTATTTAAAAAAAAAAAAAAAATGAGAAACCTGAATGAGGAAAAAAAGCTGGAGCAGGTGATATGTGACCAAAACTGATCAGATACAGAATAAATAAAAAGTTTTACTATGGCCATATTGTATAATATGTTAGATTGGACATGGTAACAAAGTGGGGTAAAGTTCATTGTACCTACCTTTAAAACAGGGGGGGGGGGGATAAAGCTGGTATGGTAATTAGATGAAGTTTCTTACTAGGCATTCCATATGAGATTTTTCTAAGCATTCCTGAAAATAAATGAGAGTAAGAAAAATTGCGGAAAATAATTTTGCTGAAGAATGGGCTGGTTAAGGCCAACTATGAGTTTTCCAAGATCAAATTGTTTAGAAATGAGAATATAACAAGGATATACAGAAATTCTTGTTGTAAATACAAAAATCCATATGAAAAGGTACCAAGAGAAAAGCTGTTTAAAATGCTACAATATTAAAACACAAGGCGATTATTTAATGTTAAATCAGGAGTAAGACAATGGTTCATACTGACTTTGCTGTTATTTATCATCTCTATGGATCACATTATAAATTAAAGTGAAATTAATTGCGATATCAAAATAGAAATATTCAAATTTGATCTTTACTTTATTTGGATGATGGTATATTCCTAAATAAATCAGTAAGACTGGTAAATAAATTGTCCTTATAATTGATATAACAAGTTTGTTATGAATATCAGCAATAAAAAGATGAAAATAGCTAGGAATGTGGAAAACATTCTCTAAACTGCATTCTCTATGGATCATCTATAGAACAAGCAAAATATTTCATGTAAATACATGAAAAATTGTGCCTAAATAGGCACAATTTTTAATTTCGATAGGCAGTGTTCAAACCAATATTTACCTATGGATCTGAGAGTTGGGTTAGAAAAATATGAGAGTTCTGTTAGTGGAATAAGCAGATGGCATCACTGACTTAATTGTGTGAAAAAATTAAAGTTATTAGAAAGGAACTTACAAATTTAACATTTGAGATATAATCAAGCAAAAATATTATGCTGTCCAAATACTTCATAAGACTTGTCTTGCTACCATAACTGTTGTGATGGGCAGGGCATGGACTCTGTAAGATCTATGAATATTGTACAAGACATACTGTACTGCATGACCAGGATTGCAAATCTTGGCACACCTTAACTACAGTACTCTGCAAACAGCACAGTACTGCCTGAATACTGTCTCAATTCAACCCGTGTGCTACAATTGTGCTCTTTTTTGAATTCTGTTAATGTTTTCCTTGCTCATGTCAGTCAACAACTTCAGATGAGCAGTATGTCATGCACTTTTATCGTGTATACCAGCTTTCACTGTGACATTAGTGTCATCTAGCAAGGTGGACTGGCCAATTAAATAACAGGTCAATAATATTTTGACTTGACTGTGTATAAGGTGAGCTAATCTAAGGGGGTGTGCCACTTAAACATGAATTTTGAATATTTTGGATGAATGGATTATCAAAATAGTGCTTGCTTCCAGGAAAAGGAAGACGCAGAGGCAAACTAAGATTATAGGTGGATTGATAGGTGATCAATCCACCTATATCTAAATGTAATATATTACAGTTTATAAGTCATGAGAAATAACAGATTAGTATGGAGAAATGAATGTCAGGTTAATCATGACATACTAAAATAGTATCCTACACACCTTTTGAGGATCACCTATCAGGAATTTGGATGAGGAGGAGGATTTAGTTAATACATGATGTTATTTTGATTACCCTGAATGCCAAAAAGTTCTCTTATGCAAAGGGGAAAAAAAAATCTACTGGATGCTTATCAAGTTTCATGTGAACACTGCCTTTTGTATTTTGGACAAACTGACTCTTCAATAGAGAAGACGTTTCAAGAACACCAATGCTATATCTGCTCTCAGAAATCTCATATTTCCAGTCTTACTCAGCACAGCTTCAACACATAAAGCTCATGATTAGTTAATGATGAAATGGTAGCATTTCAGCAGAACAGCCAGAAAAAAGAGTTTTTAGTTAATAAACCAGTGCCATAATTAGAATAAAACAATGATTTTATTATTTCTGTTATTATTATGCAAGCCTCTTCAGAGAGTCAAGGACTCATTAAGAACAGGTCTTCTTCTTGGTCACACTATCTCGAATTACATATATCTTTCTTGCTTTGAAGATATTTACTTACTATTTTAATCATCACTCTGATGAAATTTTTCTTCTCTTTAATGCTTAGCAATGTAGCATCATGCAGCTCGTTCTACTTTTGAATGATCAATTGTTGGTATTCCAACTTGTTAAAAACTGTTCCTATGTAGCCACTGAAGATTAGTTTCATTTGCCAAATATTTCAGTCTGTTAGTTTCAGACTGAAATATTTGGCAAATATTAAAATATTTTTATGTTAACTTGTCTATAATTCCTAATTTACTGAAGATGCCCTCACATCATCGACTGGTCACTTATTACACACACACAAACATTCCACAAGAAGAAACTACTTCATGTGGTTCCTGACTACACCCTCACATTCCATGGGATGAATTCCATGAACTGCAAAATGACACTTGTGTCTATACTCAAAAGATCCCTTTTTACATAACTCTCACTATAGCAAGCACTACTTTAAGAAACTACTGAAAAGTCTCAATCACATCATAGGCACAATGCTATGTGAAGTGAAACCATCTCTAACAAACTGTTCTTGTGGTCCCTACAAGTTTACTAGTGAGAGTCTGCTGTGACTTGTATGTTTCTATGATATCTCTCTTCCATTCATTATTCAAACTTTGAAGACCACATTCTCTTGGTCTGTTCATGCACAATTCCATATACCAGGTATTATCTTGGTTACCTCTGCTGGATTTTTTGATCTGTATCTCCCATCTCCCCTGAACTCAGAGGACCACACGTGAGAACAGTAGTCGAGACATGATCTTATCAAAGTCTTACATGAAGAATTATTTCTTAATTCCTACAAGTCAGTGCTCTTCCCAACATTACAGCTATTGGCTCGATGACTTATTACAAATATATCCCCCTAAACTTTAACTGTCTACGATCACACCATGTCTGTAACTTCATTGACCACTTATGGCAAATTACTATGAATATAATGGTATTTGCAGTGCAGGCAGATACCATTAATATAATAGTATCTGCCTACAGTGTCTTTGATTCAAAATAAATAAGGTTGCCCTTTACAATGCCGAAGTGTTTTGTGGATAAATGACAATTCACTGCCATTTGGCCACTAGAACCAGTTTGTTCAGATCCAAGTTTGCATCATCAGCACATAGTTGCACATTATTATCCGGACCCGCTCACTGTGATTAATATCTAAGTTAAACCCAAGTACAGAACCTTGTGGTGTACTTGAGCCACTGCACTAGTTGCCATCATTTTCTTAGAGTACTCCATACATTACTCTGATAGTCAGCCACCCACTCTCTTATCCCATTTGTGTTTTTATAATGGTCTAGAGCAGTGGTTCCCAACCTTTTCCCACTTGCATAACCCCTTTTAAACCCATTTCTATAAATTGTACCCCTTGTTTTTAAAATAGCTGTTTTTAAATACTGACACTTTTGTTCAGTGCCTATCTTAATGTAAAATGGTGTACTTTACTTGTTTTTCTGTCATTACTGATTATTTTTCATGTACCCATAAATGGCCCAGCACATATAACCAGGGGTACGTGTACAACCGGTTGGGACCGATGGTCTACAGCAGTGGTTCTTAACCGGTGTTCCGCAGAAGGTGGGTAGGTGTTCCGCGAGAAGTTCTGGAATTTGTCATTTTTAAATTAATTTGTCAACACAAATTAATTTAATGATGGTTTAATTGGTGTTTTAATTAATTAATAATTAATAATTAATTACCAATTATTAATTAATAGTAAAAATCAGCTAAATTATCAATTAATTATTAATTTATACATTACAAAATAACCAAGGTGTTCCGTGAAAATTTCAGGATTTGTGAAGTGTTCCGTAGTTGAAAAAAGTTTGAGAAACACTGGTCTAGAGTGTGGAATCTTATCATATGTCCTGGCAAAATCTATTATAAAATGTACAAGAGAATTCAATTATACCAGGTTGAAACTAGGAATTCTAGTTTCAGCCTAGCATAATTCTCTTGCACATTTCTTATACTTTTTCTGATATTCCATCCACTCCTATTGCTATGTTTGAATTAAGCTCTTATAATAGGTTTAATTTCTCTAAGTCATCTACATTTCTCTTTTTTTCCTAACTCTACAGGCAGATATAGCTTCCTTCAGACATCCTTTAACCATATTCCATGCACTGCTCATTCTTCTATCGTGCTTCACACCTCAGGCAGACTAAACTGAGACATAACTGCAGCTCTGTAACTTTTAGCCTACAGGTACTACAAGCACACACACACACTGCAAACACGTCTCAATTTAGTTTGCCTGCTCATTGCAAGCAAAACACATTTATACTGCAAGGTGTCGAAGGTCATTCATTTCGGCAGTAGTTAGTATAAAATAGTTAAAACAGGAACAAAATAATATCCGAGTTATTTATGTTTATGGTAGATGGATGGCAATAGATGAGTTGAAAAAACAAGACCAAATTGTGTTCGATGTTTGAAGTTAGCTTACCGGACATACATAAATTTGAATATCTTTGTCCGTGGACTCCTCTCAGTTTTTAATTTGATATATTTCTGCAAACAAATCAAACATGAACTATATTAAAAAATAAATCAAGAAACCATGTGAAAAATGCAATTCTCTCAGAATATTTCTAAAGATAAAAATTACACTATACTTGTCTGATGTTGAGGGACTTGCTCAAGAAGCTCAGTAACAATAGTCACATTAATTCCCACCTAATTTGGATGTTTGTTATGTTTTCCTCAGTATTTCAAGTTTTAATATATACAGTCATACCCTGACTTACACAATCCCGAGTTCCGCAAATCCGGAGTTATGCAGTTTCTTATATGTACGTATTCCCATCCCACTTCATGCCTCACCACTAGTTGTATCTTTCTGTCGCCGGCTGCATTTGACAGTGTCGCATATGCTGTGAACAAGCACTGATGTGTTTCGCGCGGTCTCCCTTCATACACGATTTTTATAGTCTACAAACCTTGCGATTGTTTAATGTTATGTTCTTGATAAAAATTTTATCACATAAAAATTAATAAAGTTTTCCAAAAGAAGCAAGTCCGATTCTTCTACAGCTAGCAAGAAAAGAAAAATATTGACTTTGGAAGGAAAACTCAACATCATTAAGGATTTTGAAGGCGGAATGAAAATTTCTGAGCTAGCAAAGGAGTTCGATTTACAGGAATCCACAGTAAGAACAATCATAAAAGAAAGGTGTACAGATTTTGGAGGACATACATTCTAACGAGGAATGAATTGTAGCCACAAAGCAAGGAATAAAAAAAATCATTAGCTTGCTATGAAAAGATTTTGCGTGACAAGAAAAAGACATTATGTTGTCAGACGAATCTATTAGATTTTATGAAACCATCGACATCGAAATAACTTTTTTTTTTATGTATGAAAAACTACAATTATGATTATATTTCTTAAAAAATTAGGTGTTTTTGTAAACCTTTGGTTACAATACATGCAAAATTATACCCCGAGTTACGCGAATTCGACTTGCGCGCTTTTTTTGGTCCCACCTACCGCGTAATTTCGGGGTATGATTATATATATATATATATATATATATATATATATATATATTATTTTTTAATAAAACACCTTTCCAATTTATTTCATTTCTTAAATTCCCCCTTCTCCCAGCTTCAGCTGATGTGTGGCTTTTTTTTTTAAATAATAATAATTAGATCAAAAATGGCTCCCCACTCTCAAAAAAAAGTTGCTAACCCCCGAGTCATATGCTATTAATAATAATACTAATTATTCCTCAACCACTCTAAATTCTTTTTTTTTTCCCTCCATACTTTCTCCTCCCTCCAGTATATTCTCATAGTTACAATCACTTGTAATGACAGACTTGCTTATATCCATGTTGTTTGTTGATTCTCGTAGACAGGCTTATACATTGGTTATGCATTTCTGAATCACTTAGGGAATTGAACAACGTAGATTTCACAAGTACAGCCATTCTGGTTCTTGCAGACCATGCTCTGGATACATGCCACAGAATACGGTGGAAGAAAGCTACAGTAATACACCGTAGCAAATACAAATTTGAAAGACTATTTATGGAATCGGCCTCAGCCCTAAGAAACTCTCCAAACCTCAACAAATTTGGTTGTATGCGACTGCCCCAAATTTGGGAAGCATACATCAGCAGAACTTCAGCCCAACGGCCAAGAACACCTACTTAGCCCGTTAGAGGGCACCATCAGGACTTCTAGAATACGATAGCTTCATATCTTCATTCTCAGTTACTGTGTTGTAGTGCCTGCGTGCACGTGCCTTTTTGTAAGTTCCTTTTGAAAATGGCAACGTGACATTGCCGAAATATCGGAAATATTTATTAAAGTATAATTTAATTTATATTCAGATCTACGTTGTTCAATTCCCTAAGTGATTTAGAAATCCACGTTGCTTATATATTTATGACATCTACAGTTCTCTTCAGATGATCCTGTAACAACATTCAGCTACTGTAATTTGACTGTTTAGTCCATTCTTCACACCCAAGTAGCCTGAAACCCACCACCTCTTTTACGTATACTACCACTGCTTGGGATAATTATTCCATTTGGATTAAATTTCTCTGCAGTCTACTCGTCACCTTTTCAGTTCTGTCTATCCTCATGAATAAATTGTGCTCCATAAAAACTAACCACAGTTGATACATATTTCAGTAACTGAAAAAAGGGTCAAAGCTGTATAACTGAGAGGAGACCTCCACATAGCCTTTAAAGGAATGCGGAGAACCGACCAGGGCTTCTGACCTAATGTCCAATCCTCACCTTCTCGTGGTGCACCCTGTTGGGTATCTACTTTGATACTGAACGAACGAGGATGGGCTGGCAATTTGGGATTTAGCCGACCAAATTGCATTCTTATTGGTTAAACCAAAATAAAAAATGATGGTACAACATGACAAAATTTCATGCCGGCTGGGGCGTCGCCCGGTTAAACAAGGCTCCCCCACTGTTTTCGCCAGGGCACCAGGGCAAACAGCGAAAAGTCAGCTACTGGAACAAATCTGAAAACAAACCCCAACTCAACATCACCAGAGTTAAAGATCGGTACTATCAACGTAAGAAGCCTGAATGGCAAAGAAATGGAGCTAGCTGAGGAATTAGATAAGTACCAGATCGACATAATAGGGGTGACTGAAACAAAAAAGATCAAAACTGGTGAGATCTTTCTGAGCAATAAATACAAAATGTTATATTCAGGCAATGACAATCAAGGAAAAGAAGGAGTAGCCATAGTATTCAACACAAAATACGAGGCTAATCTTCTTGAATGGCAGTCAGTCTCAAGTAGAGTAATGTGGGCAAATATGATAATGGGGAACTGGACAATGAGACTTATTTGTGCCTATGGTCCCACAGAAGATTCTACTAAGGTAGAAGTGGAGGAATTTTTTGAGGCTTTAGAAAAAGCAACTGACACAATGAAAAAGGAAAAGTTGGTCCTTGTTGGGGATCTAAATAGTAGAGTAGGAAATGATTGTGAGACATACAAAAATATTTTGGGAAAATTTGGAGAAAAGAGCAAAGCTAATAATAATGGCAAATATCTGTTGGATTTCTGCTCAGGACATGGACTGGTTATTACTAACACCATGTTCCAACATAAAAATGTGCACAAATTCACATGGAGAGAAGAGGCTAGGAATAAGAAAAGTCTCATTGACTATGTTATTGTTGATAGTGATGTTTTCTCCCTGGTGCAGGACACCAGAGTGTACAGAGGATTTGAAATTGGAAGTGATCACTATTTAGTCTTGAGCAGAATAAAATTGAATTTCATATTGAAAAGAATAACTTGTAAGAAAGTTTTAAAGCGAATAAAAGTTGAGCAGCTCTCAGATGTGAACTGTAGACTAAAAAACAGAAATATTATTGAAAAGAAAATGAAAGAGTTTGAGAACAGGAATCAAACCTTGGAGATTCAGTGGCAAACTCTGAAGGAAACATTGATTGATTCTGCCAGAGAGGCATGTGGTGAGGTTGTGTGCAAGGATAAAAAAATCAGAACTCCCTGGTGGACACAGGAAGTTAAAGAGGCAGTGAAGGAAAAGAAGAAAGCATATCAAAAGTTCCTGGCAAATAAGTCAGCTTTTACTCTTACAGAATACAGAGACAAATGTAAGAAAGCTAAACAGTGTGTAAAACTAGCTAAACAAAAGTCATGGGAGGACTTTGGCAAAAATATAGAAAATAAATATCAAGAAGGTGGCAAAATATTCTGGAGGTTGTTGAAGAAGCTTAGGAATGGAGGAAAGAGTGCTGTAAAAGGAATTAGAGACGATAAAGGTGTAATGAAAACAGGAGAAAAAGATATCCTTGAAGTATGGAGTAATTACTTTGAAAAACTGCTAAATGAAACAAGCAGTGATGACAGCACAGTGATAAAAAACACTGACCAGGCATGCAGTCAGGAATACATATCCATACTTGAAGTAGAAAAAGCCATCAAAGGCTTGAAATGTGGAAAGGCAGCAGGAGTAAATGATATTCGACCAGAAATGCTGAAGTATGGTGGTATAAGAGTCTTACAGTGGCTGCACTGCATAGTTCAGAAAGCCTGGACAGAGGGACGAATTCTCGATGATTGGAGTAGAGCTCTCATAGTACCCATATATAAAAAGGGAAATAAAACTGAATGTGAGAATTACAGAGGTATTTCCCTACTGAGTGTTCCTGGCAAGATCTATGCAAGTATACTTGAGAAACGGTTGAGAAGAATTGTGGAAGAAAAGCTTGGTGAAGAACAAGCTGGATTCTGGCCAAATAGAGACTGTCAGGATCAGATCTTCACTTTACGACAAATAGTCGAGAAAGCATGGGAATATAACAAAGATCTGTATTTAAGTTTTGTCGATTTGGAAAAGGCATATGACAAGGTGCCAAGAGAGAAGCTATTCAATACGCTGCAGTTATATGGTGTCAATGGGGCATTATATCAAGCAATACTTAGTCTTTATTTGAGTTGTGAGTCAGCAGTTAGAATTGAAGGAAGTACAGGAAGATGGTTTAATGTTAAATCTGGTGTGAGACAAGGATGTACATTATCCCCTCTGTTATTCATTATCTATATGGATCACATTATGAAGGAATGTGGTATTAAACCTGATATCAAAATTGGAGATGTTAATGTCAGCTCTTTGCTTTATGCGGATGATGTTATACTTCTAAATAAATCCGCTACAAGTCTGCAAGATTCTCTGACTAAATTGAATAGCTGTTGTAATAGATATGGTATGAAGGTCAGCAATAAAAAGACAAAGACAATGAAAATAGGCAGAATCATTGAAAATGTCAACTGTGTTGTGAATGGAGAACCTGTGGAACAAGTAAAACATTTCAGCTACTTAGGCACAATTTTTACTGAAGATGGTAAACTAAATATAGAAATAGACAACAGAATCAGCAAAGCTGGTATGGTGGGAAGTCAATTGAATAAATTCATATGGAATAAGAAAGAAATTTGTCGGAACACTAAATTAGCTGTATACAAGACTGTGTTCAAACCAATTTTAACTTATGGATCTGAGAGCTGGTTCAGAAGTAAAACACTTGACCAAAGACTAGAGACCGCAGATATGAGAGTCCTGAGAAAGATTAGAGCCGTGAACAGATGGCATCAATGGCAATATCATATTAAAAACAAGGATATTAGGAAAGAACTTGACATTGTCAGCATCCAGGAATGCGTTAGCAGAGCTAATCTCAGATGGTATGGTCACTTAAATAGAATGGGAGAGGAAAGATTAGCAAAACAAGTGTTCTCTGCCAGGTTGGCAGGAAAACGACCCAGAGGAAGACCAAGATATAGGTGGATTGATACGGTACAAAGTGCCTTAGACGATAGAAATATAAGATCTGATAATGTTGGAGTTTTGACAAGTAACAGACTGATTTGGAGGAAAATTGTAGATAGGAAGTTAGTAATGATGTAATTTTTCATGTAGTACTATCATATCCTGTACACCCCTTGAGGGTACATGGCAGGAATTTGATGATGATGATGATGATGATGATGAAAAAACTGAGTGGATAACTGGCTGTGTATGTTCCTTATCCACTGTTACAATACTAGATCCATTTTAAAGTGCAACAGTTTTCTATTATCAAAACATACATTGTCATTTTGCATGCTGTTTCTCCTGCACAGTCTAAACATTGAATCATTTGCAGTCATATTTATCATTGTCAGCTCACTTGTGTTCATCTTGGCTCCAAGCTCACTATCTTGACTCTTCCCTCTTTCAACAATGCACCCACTGGAAAATTTCAAAGTCCTGTCATGAGGTTCATATTTTTTACACAAGAAATGATGCAGTATGTCTATCTCTTACTAAAGCAATGGCAACTTTGTGCCTGAAACTGCCTTTTACTACAACTACACCATAGCCCTTCTTCTTAATTTGTTTCTATCATATCTGGGTAATTAAATTATGATTTTCACTTTCACTAGCTAAGTCATTCATACCTACTAGATTTATAATCGGTTTCTATTCTATTTTTCAATTGCATGTGCTATATTTTTAATTTTTGCTCTGGGAAAACTTAACCTGCTCATCAATGGCATGTTTTCTGATTAGTAGCCATACCAAATAATATCCTTTTTACAACATTCCCTTCTTGATTTTTTGTTACTCACTAACTTACCTGATTCTGTACTTTGTTGTTTCCCATTTTACTGTTTGACTTTCTTATTCTCCCTATGTTTCTTTAAATGCTACTCGACTTTCTCTAATTCCAACATTGTCTGTTTAATAATATGGTTTAACTTTGCAATTTTGGAGGTTAAATCATTTTCAGTATCCTCTTTAGCGAAGCAAGCCTTCTTGCTCTCAACTTCACTGTTCTTGCAAACATTTCATTACTTGTGCATATAATGGCGGCATTTATTTTGTGGTGCCATTTTACAGCTGTATTTAATATTGCAATATCTTAGTAAAAATATATTATAAAAACATGAAAATCTACCCATTAATATACTATAAAACACTAATTTTCTGAATAAAAAAATACAATAAAACTGATAAAAAAATCACCAACTTTATAAGAGCACTAAATACACTGACCACTTACAATTTTAAACAAATTGGATAAATACTTCGTAAAAGTATTTTATAAATACTTAAAGCAATATGTATTTTACTAAAATAAATGTACAAGAAATGCACACAAGAAATTCTTAGCACTGGTAAATCCAAGTAGACTAAAAATTACTGGTATCAGTCAGATGTGGTTGAGAGAAGAGTATATACTTGCAGTAGTAGAATGTAATGAATACAGTGTAAGATGAGAGTTCTGCTAATAACTGCAGATGAATTGAATTCAAACAGAGTAGAGATTAGAAAATGCTAATGCTAGTGTAAGTAACATAGCAATAAGATAGGCAATAAGTAATATGGACAAAATTCATTGTTAGGTGCTGGAATAGACATGGTCATCTGAAGAGCACTGTCAACTGCATGCACAGATTTGATTATGGGATGATTTCAGCTGTGGCTATATAGATTGTAGGGAGGGGTAATTATGCAAGAGAAAGAAAAGAGAATTTATAGTCTGTGGGACAGCTTCCTTAGGTAGCACATGATGGAAGGGACTCATGGTGCAAGCATATATTAGATTAGGTAATAACATCCATGAATTCATCTCTAGGTGAGGTAACTACTATGCATTCAGTTTGTGAACATGATCATACAGATTTAACTTACTGATAACAAAACACATGTGAGTTTTGTTTAAAAAAGGAGGTATATGCAGAACTATAAGGCAATTGTATAATAAACTGCATATACCTACTTTTTTAAACAAAACTCACATGTATTTTGTTATCAATAATAAACTGAGAAATCAGCTTAAAGTTCTGCCTTGGTATAAAAAACTGCATTGTAGAGAAATCAGGTGCCTGTGTGGGTGGGTGGGTGGGTGGGTGGAGTGGTCTAGATGGTATATAAAGAAAGTTAACTACATCCCTAGTGTTAAGAAAATAAATTGCAGGAGATTAAATTGCAGTTAAAGAGAAAGCAATGAATGACAAAAGAAACCATGTTCAGTTTGTGTGTGTGTGTATGTGTGTAGAGTGAATTTGATGAATGAAAGGACTTATATGAGGATTGTCTGAAAAGTTCTCTGCCTAACAATGAAAAAATCAATTTATAATTTCAAAATTATTTTTCTTTTTCAACATAATCTCCCTTAAGACTAATACATTTATTCCAGCAATGCTCCAGTGCCATCATCTCGTCCCTGTAGTGGTTCTCAGTAAGATCTGCAAAATACCCCTCTACAGCTGCAATTGCCTCTTGATTCAAAGAAAAACACTGACCAGGAAGGAAGAGTTTTAGTTTTGGGAAGAGATAGAAGTCAGAGGGAGCCAAATCTGGGGAATAGGGTGGATGTTCCAACAATTCATAGTGCAGATCCCTTAATTTTCCCATTGCCAAAACACCTTTTCTTTTCTCGTGAATTTTTTTTTTGTCTAGTCTGGTTAAAAGATTGGAATAATATTCCCCAGTTATTGTTTTACCCTTTTCAAGATAATTAATAAAAAAAAAATGCCTTTAGCATTCTAAAACACTGATGCCACGACCTTTCCTGGTGATGGAACCGACTTTTTGGTGCTGAACAACTGGCTTCTGTCCGGCTGACGGAAGATGATATAGTTAGTGGGATAGAATGTGTAGGTTATAGTGTGTTTAGGAGGGACAGAGAGAATAAAATGGGGGGAGGGGTATTATTGATGATAGTTGATGAACTGCAGCCAAGGAGAATTGAAGTTGTATTGCAGGATAGTGAAAGGAGCTCATTTGAGGCTATTTGGTGTGAGATTGAGACTGGCAGAATAAAATATACAGTTGGGTGCTGTTATAGACCAGGTGATGGAATAGATTGTGGAGATAGTATGCATAAACAAATTGATGAAATGTGTGGAAGGAGGGTAATTATTATGGGGGATTTCAACTATGGTAACATTGATTGGAAGGAGGAGAGGACACACGTGAGGAAGGAAAAGGATTTTATTCAATTATTAAGGGATAACTATCTGAGACAGCATGTAATTGAAAATACTAGGGGTTCAAGAGTGCTTGACCTGATAATAGCATCTGAGAATTTGACTGTAATGAATATGACCATGTTGCCACCTATTGGTCAGAGTGATCATAGAGTCTTGACCTGGGAGGTGGCTAAAGGTGTGCAATTTGTGATTAAGACAGGGTATATGTGGAATTACCGTGCTGGCAAGTATGACAAGCTTAGGAGATTGCTTGGATTGGTGCCATGGCATGTACAACTCAAAGGGCTGGATGTCGATAGAGCATGGGAAGTGGTCAAGGAGCATTTACAGGAGGTTATGGCTGATTGTATACCTAGGGTCCGAATAGTAAAACAAGTAGGGGTTAAATGGATGAATAACACCATTAAGCTTGAGCTGAAAAAAAAGAAACAACTGTGGAGGGAATTTAAAGAAAGGAGTGACGTGCAGGCACACGAACGGTATAAAGTGCAGGCCAGAAAGGTAACGAGTGTGGTAAAAAAAAGCAAAAGTGGATTAGAAAGGAAACTAGCTATGCAAGCAAAAGAGAATCCCAAACAGTTCTTTCAATATGCTGCAAGCAAGAAAAAAACTGTACATGGCAAAATGATTTTAAGGAATGACAATGGTAAGGAGGTCACTGAATCAGTCGATATAGTGGAGTTACTGAGTGCCCACTTTGCAAAAGCATATCATCCAGGTGGTGACATTGAAAAAATGAAGGAATCATTAGTTTATACGGGAATAGTGATGAATGAAGTGGAGGTGGCTAGTCTATTACAGAACCTTAATGTGAACACATCTGTGGGATTGGATGGTATACCGGCACGGGTCTTGCGTGAAGCGGCTAAGGAATTATCAGTGCCCTTGACCATGTTGTTTAATCTGAGTCTCAGGTCTGGTTTAGTCCCGAAGGTGTGGAAAGAAGGGAAAATAGTTTCACTGCATAAAGGAAGATCCAAGACTATGGTTGCAAATTACCGACCGATCAGCATATCAGGAGTCGTTGTCAAGGTCTTGGAGAAAGTACTCAAGGGAAAAATACAGGAATGGATTGATGAAAATGAGATACTGTACAGGGGACAGCATGGCTTTGTGAAGGGTAGATCATGCTTCAGTAACTTGCTCAAGTTTTATAACAAGGTTACGGCTGAACTGGATAAGGGAAATGGGTTTACAGTGATACTGCTGGACCTGGCAAAGGCGTTTGACAGGATACCACATGGAATACTAATCCGTAAACTACAACATATTGGAATGGATATAGGGTTGGTGAGATGGATAGGTGGTTGGTTGATGGAGAGAAATCAAAGAGTAGTTTATTCAGGAGTAGAGTCCAAAAGACGGCTTGTGACTAGTGGCGTGCCGCAGGGTTCTGTTCTTGGACCACTGCTGTTTAATCTGTTCATTAACGATATAGGGAAGGATCTAAGAGGAACAGTTCATTTGTTCGCTGATGATGCTAAGTTGGGTAGGGCAATAGTGAATGCAGAAGATGTCAACATTTTGCACGTTGATTTGGATAGATTGGAGGTCTGGGCTAAGGAGAATAGATGTCAATTTAATGTGACAAAATGTAAGGTTATGCATTTTGGGGTGAAAAGATTAGCAGCAGTATACCACAGTGGTGGAACTGTACTCCAAGAGATTGATGAGGCCAGGGACTTGGGAGTGTTGGTGGATAGGGAGATGAAGTTTAGGGGGCACATTGCAAAAGTAGCTAAATCAGCTCATCAACTCACTTGGTTGTTAAAAAATACCTTGACGAGCAGAGACAAGCAAGTTATTGCACCTCTGTACCGAGCCTTGATAAGACCTCATCTCGACTACTGTGCCCAGATTTGGTCACCTCGGTTCCTTCTTGATGGGGAGGAGGTGGAGAGGATCCAGAGACGAGTGACTAAGATGATAGTAGGTCTATGGAATGAACCATATGAGAACAGGTTGAAGATTTGTGGGTTGCAGAAATTAGTTGATAGGTGGAAAAGGGGAGATATGATTGAGACATTCAAATTGCTAAAGGGATTAATTCAGAGGATATTTTTGAGATCAGGACTGGTGGTGGGAGAACTAGGGGACACCTATGGAAGCTGGGCAAGAGTGTGGTTAGCAGGGTTGTTAGAGCTGGGTTCTTTACTTTTAGAGCGGTAAATGAGTGGAATAAGCTGCCAGAGTCTGTTGTGGGTGCTATGATGGTGAGTGAGTTCAAGGCAAGGTATGATAGATACTATGAGAATGTCGTATAGTTGTGTGGACATGATGTTTAGGGCTCCCTCGATGAGTCTAAGGACTCCTGGAGTCGCCCGAAATAATAATAATAATAATAATTGTTTTGACTGCTGTTTGGATTCTGTTATGTAATGGTGAATCCAAGTCTCATCCATAGTAATAAATCGACGCACAAAATCAGTTTTATTCTTGTTAAAACGCTCCAAGCACTGTTCTGAGATTTTCATGCGAGTGTGGTTTTGATCTGCTGTGAGCAAGCATGGAACAAATGAAAAAGCTTTGCACCCATCTTGTGCAAAGCTTTTTCATTTGTAATTCTTCATGCAAAATATATCCTGGACGCTCTTTTGAAATGCCTATAGTCTCAGCAATTTCACGCACTTTGACTCGCCGGTCATCCAATACCATATCCTGCACTGATCAATGATTTCTGCTGTTGTTACACTTTTTGGATGTCCTTCATGTGGATCATCTTCAAGGTGGGTATGGCCACGTTTAAACTCAGCAGCCCATTTCTTAATTGTTGAAAATGGAGGAGAAGAGTGCCCATAAACTTTTATGAACTTCGAATGAATTTCTTTTGGTGTTAAACCTTCTTTTACAAAGAATTTTATAGCCGCACGATACTCAATTTTATCCATTTCAAGGGATACAGACAGCTATAGAAGAAACTACTTGATAGAATGACTTGCAATTTCGCATGGATGCTTATGACGATGTACCAACTTAAGGAAAAAAAATCTTGTAGATAGTGCTGCCATCTATGGTTGAAGCCGAGAACTTTTCAGACCACCCTTCTATATAGGAATGGTTGTTTGTATTTGAGTGGATTTCATTGACAGTGTGGAAATACAAAATCAGGGAAAGAAACTAGAACCGTTTGGTGGGAGGATACAGATTAGAAAGGAAATCATCCTTCAGCAGATGTTGTTGTGTCCTTTTGGGAACAGCAAGGCTGAATGTAATAATAGAACTTTTTCATATGAATCCCCTACATAAGAATATTGAAAACCCATAATGCATTAACACCCTATTTGAGCTAAAAGTTAGATAACTTGATGAACTTATGTAGTAAGATGAGAATGGACTGTTACTGAAAATTCTTTTCTGGAAATAAATCTTTAAAGCTGGTGATTGTGATAAATTTAGATGGCAGCTTGGAGTAGAGCCATGGCAAAAGAAGCTACAATGAATGAATGTCAGTAGTGCATAGAAAGTGGTCAGGAATTGTTTGATACAGACACTATCAGACTGCATACCCAGCATCACAAAAATAAACTAAGTAGAGATTGAGATTACATTGAGTGATAAGGAGAATGAATGGTTCTGTCAAAACATAATGAGAATGAAGCAATAATGTTAGAGAAGGTGTGAAATTCCTATTGATTTCTTCAAACACAGACAAAGAAGCTTATAAAAAAACAACTTATAAACACTCTTTAAGTTTGTATTTTTATTTTTTATTTTCTTACAATTACTTATTATAAATATATAAAATATGTGAAAACTTGAATTTAAGCTGTTTATATTAATTTCATTTTACCAATTATAATTTTTTTCAGTTGATTGTTTCTTAATCATTGAATAATTTTTATTCCAAGTTATGTGTTGTTTGGATTTTTAACAATACAACTGTCCGTGCAGTTAGCCTAGTGGCTTTGTGCTTGGCAACCATATGCCTGAGGAAGGAGTTTCTAGGTTCGATTCCCGTCGAGAACGTGAAGAGTTTAAGGATCTTCCTCAACCATAGCCAAGTTAGCCGGTCTTGGGCGTGGACAGCAGGGTTTTTTTTCCACCAGTTTATCTGGCGTTTTTCATCCCACAAGCAGGAAAACTGGCCCGTGAACATACACAGATTACAGTTAGGAATACTAACCCAAACATTGGCCTGATTCGTCAGCTATGCTGGTTCCGAGCCCGGATATAATTTGGGGGGACTGAGATAGTGGCGTACCTCCCCATAAAAAGGGACTCACTGCCGTTGTATCATCATACGAAACTACTACTACAATACAACTGGATTCAATCCATATGGAGGTCATTGGGAAAACATTCACAACAGACTCTGGCAACCATTTCCACTCATTCTCCACTGTCTAAGCAAAACTCTAGTCCTGACATTCTTACTAACCACACACATTTATTCCATGGATGATCCCATTTTCTACCACTCTAACCAAGTGCTGAAATATTTCCTCTACATATCATATAAATTCCTTTTAGTAACTTATACATTTTTATCATAATCTCTCTTTTCCACTTATCACTGAACTTTTGCAGCCCACAAACCTTCAGTTTTTTTCCCTTCAGTCTCTCTCTCACAGGGATTATTCCACAGTCAAATCTCTATCTCACTCACTTGGCTCTGGATTCTCTTTGCCGCTTCCTCATCCCAAGAAACACAAGTTACTGACCTATGTATAGTGATCCAGATATTGCCTTATCAAAGCCTTGTAAGGAGGAATAATAACTTTCTTATCTGCTTGTTGCAGTGTGCTTCAGGGACCAAGTAATCTTAGAACTACTTTGTCTTTTGCAGAATGCCATCTGAACTTCTACTCCCTATCTGCCAGTACCTCCCCTTCCCATATTCCTCGCTTCATAAATTTTCTGGAGTTAGGGATATGAGAAACGGGGATGACATAGATGTAGCACAGTTTGTCACTTTTTCATCCCAAAATGTATGGCTTTATACTTTTCCACATTAAACTTAAAAACCAGTATGGGAAAAATCCTGTTTAAATCATTCTACATGCTCTCTGAATCATCTTGATTATGTCAAGGTGATGCAGTCATGAAATAATTAATACTATTTTCACATACTAGGTAAACATTAAAATAAATTACTGATTATTACAAATTTCTAAATGCACCACATCCATATGGCAGATATCACTGTTTGTATTGTTGCATACCATCCCATAAAAAAGCACTGAGCATTAGTATATATGAACTGCAGTATTCCCTTAGGTTCATTAGGCACTCTTAGATAGCAACATTTTTCTCCAGACACCTAACTCCAAATCCATTCAAGTGCAACCCACTAGCTTTACATAAGTCCTTCATCCTGTAAAATCTACTTCTATTGACTTATTTTCAATAATGATTCTCTTTAACTCATCTCTATCATATTTTGGAACTGTGCCGAAAGTGTAAGGAAAGTGAGGAATGGAAGGGTGTGTCAGGTCGTGAGATTGTTGTTGTAGAAGAAAGCCAGAATGTGAGAGAAAATAGTGGTTTGATAATAAATTGTGATGTTGTACAAGATAGCAAATGAGAGCGCTGATGAAAGAGAGAGTGAAAGTAATTATACAGAGAGAGAAAATGGTTTGAATGATAAAAAAAGTGAGAAATTAGCTGTAATTAGTGAGATCGCACGGTTACGTGGAGTAATGCATAGGGTGAAGTGGCAGTTGGAGCGTCTGCAAAACTCTTTCCCGAGCGCCTCGGCTAACGGAAATAAGCAAGTGTATGAAAGGAAAAATAAGCATATGATTGGGAGTGTTTCAGAAATGAAGGAAAGTGTTGTATGGTGACTCGTTAGTAAGAGGTGTGATAGATGAGAGTTTGACTAAATCGTACTTACCGGGTGTGAAAATTAAGGATGTAAGTGAGAGTATTAGAGTGCAAAAGCAGAGGGTGAAAGAAATGATAGTCATAGCGGGAACGAATGATTTGAAAGGATATAAATTTGATATGAGAGAGGACTTGAAGGAATTATTAGAGGTAGTGAAAGAAAAAGAGTGACAGAGTTAGGATAGTCAGTCTGTTGCTGCAGTATGAGAGAGAAGAGTTTAGAAGGAGGGCCATAATCTCAAATGACTTTATGTGCAGGTTATGCAGACGGTGTGGTGTGCAGTTTGTGGACGTGTGGAGTGAGTTTGATGGGCGAAAGGATTTGTACAAGATGGATGGCTTACAATTGAATGGATTTGGTGTGTGAAGACTGGAAAATGTGTTGCTGAGTGAAGTGAGAGTGGATGTGCAAAATCAGGGAAACTAGAACTATTAAGGAGGGGAGGAAGTGGATATGCAGACATTGACATCGGTGAGGCAGTTGAGTGTAAGAATGTATATAATGTGCTCGAGCCAGTACGAAGGACGAAATCAGAATGAGATAGATAGTATAATGCATCAAGATAGGGGTGGGACAAATGGACCTCTGCATTTCATGTATACTAATGCCAGGAGTATTAAGAACAAGAAGGAAGAATTTTTGGCCTTGGTTGGCTCTTCCTGGCCACTGGTTATTGGCATTAGTGAAACATGGCTGACAGAAGATGGTGTAGTTAGTGGGATAGAATGTGTAGGGTATGGTGTGTTCCGGAGGGGCTGAGAGAATAAAATGGGAGGAGGAGTGTTACTGATGATAGCCGATGAACTGCAACCAAGGAGAATAGAAGTTGTATTGCAGGATAGTGAAAAGAGCTCATTTTGAGGCTATTTGGTGTGAGATTGAGACTAGCAGAACAAAATGTATAGTTGGGTGCTGCTATAGACCAGGTGATGGAATAGATGGTTGAGGTAATATTATTATTTTGGGTGACTCCAGGGAGTCCTTCGACTCATCGAGGGAGGCCCTAAACATCATGTCCACACAACTATACGACATTCTCACAGTATCTATCATACCTTGATTTGAACTCCCTCACCGTCATATCACCCACAACAGACTCTGGCAGCTTATTCCACTCATTTACCACTCTAAAATTAAAGAACCCAGCTCTAACACCCCTGCTAACCACACTCTTGCCCAGCTTCCATAGGTGTCCCCTAGTTCTCCCACCACCAGTCCTGATCTCAAAAATACCCTCTGAATTAATCCTATAGAATCTCTTTAGCAATTTGAATGTCTCAATCATATCTCCCCTTTTCCGCCTATCAACTAGTTTCTGCAACCCACAAATCTTCAACCTGTTCTCATATGGTTCATTCCATAGACCTGTTATCATCTTAGTCACTCGCCTCTGGATCCTCTCCACCTCCTCCCCATCAAGAAGGAACCGAGGTGACCAAATCTGGGCACAGTAGTCGAGATGAGGTCTTATCAAGGCTTAGTACAGAGGTACAATAACTTGCTTGTCTCTGCTCATCAAGGTATTTTTCAACAACCAAGTGAGTTGATGAGCTGATTCGGCTACTTTTGCAATGTGCCCCCTAAACTTCATCTCCCTATCCACCAACACTCCCAAGTCCCTGGCCTCATCAATCTCCTGGAGTACAGTTCCACCAATGTGGTATATTGCTGCTAATCTTTTCACCCCAAAATGCATAACCTTACATTTTGTCACATTAAATTGACATCCATTCTCCTTAGCCCAGAACTCCAATCTATCTAAGTCATCCTGCAAGATTTTGACATCTTCTGCATTCACTATCGCCCTACCCAACTTTGCATCATCAGCGAACAAATGAACTGTTCCACTTAGATCCTTCCCTATGTCATTAATGAACAGATTAAACAGCAGTGGTCCAAGAACAGAACCCTGCGGCACACCACTAGCGGGCCGTCTTTTGGACTCTACTCCTGAATAAACTACTCTTTGATATCTCTCCATCAACCACCCACCTATCCATCTCACCAACCCTATATCCATTCCCATATGTTGTAGTTTACAGAATTTGTATGTGTAGACAAATGATGAAATGAGTGGAAGGAGGGTAATTATTATGGGGGATTTCAACTATGGTAACATTGATTGGAAGGAGGAGAGGACACATGCAAGGAAGGAACTGGATTTTATTCAGTTACTAAGGGATAACTATCTGAGACAGCATGTAATGGAAAATACTAGGGGTCAGAGAGTGCTTGACCTAGTAATAGCATCTGTGAATTTCACTGTAATGAATATGACCATGTTTCCACCTATTGGTGAGAGTGATCATAGGGTCTTGACCTGTGAGGTGGCTAAATGTGTGAAATTCTTGATTAAGACAGGGTACATGTGGAATTGCTGTGCTGGCAAGTATGACAAGCTTAGGAGATTGCTTGGTTCGGTGCCATGGGATGTAAAACTGCAAGGACTGGATGTTGATAGGGCATGGAAAGTGGTCAAGGAGCATTTGTAGGAGTTATGGCTGACTGTATACCTAGAGTCCGAATAGTAAATCAAGTAGGGGTTAAATGGATGAATAACACCATTAAACTTGAGTTGCCAAAAAAGAAACAACTGTGGTGGGAATTTAAGGAGAATGGTGACCTGCAGGCACATGAACGGTATAAAGTGTAGGCCAGAAGGGTAAAGAGTGTGGTAAGAAAAGCAAAAGTGGATTATGAAAGGAAATTAGCCATGCAAGCTAAAAGAATCCCGAACAGTTCTTTCAATATGCTGCAAGTAAAAGGAAAACTGGACACGACAGAATGATTTTAAGGAATGCCGATGGTAGGGAGGTTACTGAATCAGTCGATATAGTGGAATTACTGAGTGAGCACTTTGCAAGAGTATATCATCCAGGTGGTGACATTGAAGGAATGAAGGAACCATCAGTTTATAGGGGAATTGTGGTGAATGAAGTGGAGGTGAACAGTATTACAGAACCTTAATGTGAATACATCTGTGGGATGGGATGGTATACTAGCACAGGTCTTATGTGAAGTGGCTAAAGAATTGTCAGTGCCCTTGACCATATTGTTTAATCTCAGTCTCAGGTCTGGTTTATCCTGAAGTGGTGGAAAGAGGGGAAAATAGTTCCACTGCATAAAGGAGGATCCAAGACTACTGTTGCAAATTAGCGACCGATCAGCATATCAGGAGTCGTTGTCAAGGTCTTGGAGAAAGTGGTCAAGAGAAAAATACAGGAATAGATTGATGAACATGAGATATTGTATGGGGGACAGCATGGTTTTGTGAAAGGTAGATCATGCCTCAGTAACTTGCTCAGCTTTTATAACACAGTGACGGCTGAACTGGATAAGGGTAATGGGTTTACAGTGATACTGTTGGACCTGGCTAAGGCCTATGTCAGGATACCACATGGAATTCTAATACATAAACTGCAACATATAGGAATGGATGTAGGGTTGGTGAGATGGATAGGAGGGTGGTTGATGGAGAGATACCAGAGAGTAGTTTACTCAGGAGTAGAGTCCAAAAGACAGCCTGTGACTAGTGATGTGCCACAGGGTTCTGTTCTTGGACCATTGCTGTTTAATTTGTTCATTAATGATATAGGGAAGGATCTGAGAGGAACGGTTCATTTGTTCACTGATGATGCAAAGTTGGGTAAGGCAATAGTGAATGCAGAAGGTGTCAACATTTTGCAGATGATTTGGATAGATTGGAGGTCTGGGTAAGGAGAATGGATGTCAATTTAATGTGGCAAAATGTAATGTTATGCATTTTGGAGTGAAAAGATTAGCAGCACTATATCACATTGGTGGAACTGTACTCCAGGAGATTGATGAGGCCAGGGACTTGGGAGTGTTGGTGGATAGGGAGTTGAAGTTTAGGGAGAACATTGCAAAAATGGCTAAATCAGCTCATCAAATCACTTGGATGCTGAAGAATACTTTGACGAGCAGAGATAAGCAAGTTATTGTTCCTCTGTATCGAGCCTTGATAAGACCCCATCTCGACTACTGTGGCCAGATTTGGTCACCTAGGTTTTTTCTTGATGGGGAGGAGGTTGAGAGGATCCAGAGGCGAGTGATGAAGATGATAGCAGGTCTATGGAATGAACCTTATGAAAACAGGTTGAAAATTTGTGGGTTGCAGAAATTGGTTGATAGGTGGAAAAGGGGAGATATGATTGAGACATTCAAATTTCTGGAGGGTTTCTATAGGATTAATTCAGAGGATATTTTTGAGAACAGGACTGGTGGTCATGGGAGGACTAGGGGCCATCCATGGAAGCTGGGCAAGAGTGTGGTTAGTAAGGGTGTTAGAGCTGGGTTTTTTACTTTTAGAGTGGTGAATGAGTGGAATAAGCTGCCAGAGTCTCTTGTGGGTGCTATGACGGTGAATGAGTTCAAATCAAAGTATGATAGATACTGTGTGAATGTCGAATAGTTGTGATGGACATAATGTTTAAGGTCTCCCTTGATGAGTCTAAGGACTCCTTGGAGTCGCCCGTGATAATGATAATTACTACCTTTGCATGTTGGATTGGCTACCCCATTAGGTTATTTACCTGAGAGACTAATTCTGCATTTTTTTTTTGGCCATTCTTATACTGACTCGCTTCATGGGTGTATGTGTATGCATGTATACACTCAACTGATTCTCTCTCTCCCCCCCCCCCCCCCCCCATAACACTATCTTTCCCTGACTTGACACTTCTGCATTCCTAGATAGCAACATTTTTTTCCAGACACCTAACTCCAAATCCATCCAAGTGCAACCCACCAGCTTTACATAAGTCCTTCATCCTGTAAAATCCACTCCTTATGTCTACAAACTGCACATCACGCTTGCACAACTTCTACAGTGACTTATTTTCAATAATGATCCTCTTTAACTCATCGAGGAGATGGGAGTACAGTTTGTTAATGTGTGGAATGAGTTTGAGGGACGAAGTGAGCTGTATGGGAGCGATGGACTGCATTTGAGTGGTTATGGTGTGAGTCGCTTGGAGAGACTGCTGCTGGAAGGTAGAGAAGTGAATAGAGAGAATGAATCAGATCAAGAGGGGAGTGATGTGGAAGAGCAGGAGAGTAAGACAGGAGAGATTGAAGGAGTGGAAATGAATGTGGAAGTGAGTGGTATGAGTATAGATAATGAGAGAATGGGTGTGCAAGAGGAGCAGGGAAACGGGGAGGCTCAGGGTGGACAGGGATACACAGCGTGAGAAAGGTGGATGCTCCAAGAGGAGGTGAGAGAATGTGTAGGCAGGAAAGTAATGGGATGATCAAGGATCAAAAGGAAACAGATGGAATTGCAAAGGGTTCTAAAATGAAGAAGCAGAAAGGGAAATGGCCCCAGTCCAGCATGGAGAGATCACATCGAGTGAGTGGTATCAGTGGAACTAGCTGTAGATCCAGAAATGAGTTGTTGTGTTTGTATACCAATGCTAGAAGTATAAGAAACAAGGCGGATGAAATGGTTGCACTAATTGCGTCTGTGCACCCAGAGATTGTCGGAATAAGTGAGACATGGTTAGATGAGGATGACATCCTGACAGGAATAGAGATGGAAAGGTATGATGTGTTTCGTGAGGATAGAAGGGGTAAAAAGGGAGGGGGAGTGCTATTGATGATAGAGAAAGAGTTATGTCCATACAAGGTAGAGATGCAAGGGGGAAATGGGGCCAGTGGTTTTGAGGCAGTATGGTGTGAGATAGAGGTGAATAGAATCAAATACTTGGTGGGATGTTGTTATAGACCTGGTAATGTGGATGGTGGTGATAGTGAAATGTATAGTCAAATAAGCCAAGCAAATAAGAAAAGGGTGATCATTATGGGTGATTTTAATTATGGCAATATAGACTGGAATGAAGAGATAGCAACTGGAAGTAAAGAAAATGAGTTTCTTGAGTTTTTGAGGGATAACTACCTCAGACAGTATGTAACAGAGGGCACAAGAGGATTAAGGGTCTTGGATTTGGTCATCTCATCGGAGGATGTAATTATCAATGAGGTATCAAATCATCCACCAATTGGTGAAAGTGACCATGAGGTGATTACTTGGGTGGTTGCCAGCAGTGCAAGGACCCCTGTGAAAAAAGGGTATATGTGGAACTACAAGGGGGGTGATTATGAAGAGCTCAGGAGACAGCTTGCAGGTGTAGCATGGAATGAGGAGTTAGCTGGAAAAGAGATCAATGCAGCTTGGGGGATTTTCAAAAAATATTTAGTGGATGCAATGTCTAAATGTATACCACGGGTGAGAAGGTTAAATAAGTTAGGTGTGAGATGGATGAATAAAGAGATTAAGCATGCAATACAGAGAAAAAGGGCATTGTGGAGGCAGCATAAGAGAAGTGGAAGTAACCAATTTCATGAGTTCTACAAAGACCAGGCAAGGAGAGTGACTTGGTTGGTGAGAGTAGCTAAAGAGAGGTATGAACAGCAGTTAGCTAATGAAGCTAAAAAGAATCCTAGGGAGTTCTTTCGATATGTAGCCAGCAAAAGAAAGAATGATTATGGAAGGATGACATTGATTGGAGGAAATGGTATAAAGACAGCTGTTGCAGAATGTGTGGTGGAGATACTTAATGAGCAGTTCATAAAGATCTTTCAATCTTGTGAATGTGACTTCATGGAGAGATTAAGAGCAGTTGATGATGGGGAGGAGAGACTGACTGTAAGTGAGCAAGAGGTGTTTGGGGAGTTGAGTAAACTAGATGTAAATAAGGCTGTGGGACTTGATAATATATCACCACGTATTCTGAAGGAATGTGCCAGAGAGTTGACACCTGCCTTGACATATTTTTTTAATACGAGTCTTGCACTTGGTCAAGTCCCTAAAGAGTGGAAGGAGGGCAAGATTGTGCCACTTCATAAAGGAGGTGATCGAACTCAAGCATCAAACTATAGGCCTATCTGTGTGTCGGGTGTTGTGGTTAAGTTGTTGGAGAAGCTTGTGAGAGCTAGAATCCAGAGTTGGGTTGACAACAATGGTATAATCTTTGATGGACAGCATGGATTTGCTAAAGGGAGGTCGTGTTTTAGTAATCTACTTACTTATTACAATAAAGTGACTGCTTCCTTGGACAGAGGAGAAGGATACACAGTAATATACTTGGATTTCGCAAAAGCTTTTGATAGAGTGCCTCATGATAAGTTGACAGTCAAACTAGAGCAGATGGGGTTGGATATTAGATTAGTGCATTGGATTGGAGACTGGCTATCTGATAGGTATCAACAAGTTGTGTATGGGGGTGCAATATCCAGGAAAAGGAAAGTCACTAGTGGAGTGCCTCAGGGATCTGTTTTAGGGCCATTACTATTTAACTTGTATATTAATGATATTGGCAAAGATTTGGATGGAGATATTCAGTTGTTTGCAGATGATGCAAAGTTGGGAAGAACCATAAAGAGTAGTGAAGATGTTGTGGCCTTGCAAGAAGACTTGAATAAATTGAGTGATTGGGCAAGCAAATGGGGGTGTGAGTTCAATGTTGCAAAATGTAAGGTTTTAAAATTTGGAAAACAAAGATGGGATGCAGAATTTATGCTTGGTAAGAATATATTGTTGGAAGTAGAGGAAATAAGAGATCTGGGAGTGATAGTGGATAAGGATCTAAAATTTAGGGGTCACATCGCCAAAATTGTGAAGACAACACAAAGACTTCTGGGAATGATGAGGAGGACACTGACGTGTAGAAGTAGGGAGATTCTTGTTCCATTGTATAAGGCTTTGATTAGGCCACACATGGACTATTGTGCCCAGATTTGGTCACCTGGTTTTCAGAAGGATGAGGAGATGTTGGAAAGGGTCCAAAGGCGACTGACTAAGGTAGTTTCTGACCTCTGGAATGTCGAGTATGAGGAAAGATTGAAAAGATGTAATTTGCAGAGACTAGTGGAGAGAAGGAAGAGGGGAGATATGATAGAGACCTACAAGTTGGTAAGGGGTTGCTATAGGATCAATGGTGGAGAAGTTCTACAGCGAATAGTGGGAGATCAGGGGAGAACCAGAGGTCATCCCTGGAAACTGTATAAAGAGGGTGTGAGTAGGGGAGTGAGAGGCAGGTTTTTTTCGTGCAGAGTTGTGAATGATTGGAATGCCTTGCCTGAGAGTGTGGTGTCTGCAAGGAGTTTGAATGTGTTTAAGACCCGGTATGATGAGATGTGTGTGAGATAAAAGGACCTCCTAGATGAGTCTTTGACTCCATGAGGTCTTGTTTAATAATAATAATAATAATAATAACTCATCTCTATCATACTTTGGAAGCAGACACAATATTTACTCTTTTATTTTTCTTTTTCACTTCTTCCAATAACTTTCATATCTTCTCTCATACCATACTTTTCACCTTTCAAGTCATTTGTTCCTGCCAGAACAGGCTTTGTATCCCTAATTTCTAATTTTTGCATGTGAGGAACCATGGTATATTCATAATCTCGTTAAGCATACCACTTATGATAATCGGCACTTCTCCTTAAACTTCTTCCATTGTCACTTTGTGATGTATTATTTTTTTCTTACCTCGCCTCTCCTCTTTCTTCTCTGCTATAACACCACCTGGCATATCTGCAACTGTTCAAACCCACACTTTTTTTTCCTGTGAAGGATTCCATGTAAGCACACTCTTTCATAATGTCCTTCATTTTCTTGACCTTTTGTCACTGCAAATAATCTTATTCAACAGTCTCAAAACCATACCGTTTTTCTCTTCTGTTGAATCTATAATATTTATCTCAAATCTTCAAGCACGTGATTTAAGCTACCTAGACAATCATTTTGGTTCTAGGAAAATTCAGCGTAAACATTTTTGCCATAAGACATTTTTCATTAATTTTTGTAAATAATCAATGGATGATAAAGGGTTTTATAAAATCATTAAAAAGGCAGATCTTTATTAAGGTGAATGTCAGTGATACATAACATAATGAAATCATTTAAAAAGTGTACAAATTAAAAGAGATGCTGTGTAAATAATTAACTTTTTGCTGCAGATCGTCAGTTCAACAGTAACATTGCTCATTGGAAGAAATGCTAATGCTGTGAAGCATTTAATTTCCATGTTGAATTCAGCATTTGTTTGATAGCATAACTTCAAACCAATGGCAACAATTTTGCAATAATGATTTTGTGCAACAGTTGTTGATGTAAATATGTTAGAAAAAGTTGTGATAGTTGCTTTCTCGAAGTCAACCATTAATGTTTTGGGATCTAATGATGAACGTAAGCCGTTTAAGGCACTGTATAATCTGCTGTAAGTTTATTCTGATTTGTCAGGGAAAAAATCAAAAAGCCGCCATGGCATCCTCAGGGGGTCTCATGCCAGTCCCAAGCCTGGATAAAGGAGGAGGGTTGGTCAGATGAGTCTCGATGCTTTGACCATAAAGAAAAAACACAGTTGTTATCTGATGCCTATATGATCAACAGCTACAACATGCCGGCTCGGATGTCACCCAGATCAACAAGGTCTGCGATACCAATCGAGTGATCGGGGTTGGATCGAAAAGTGGGATACCGAAAAGAAACAGAAACTGAAACTAACAGAACTATTATCAGTAGGAACATGGAATGTACGGACACTTTGGATGGCAAGAAAATTAGAATTACTTTGCGAGGAAATGAAGAGATATCGGCGTGATATACTAGGATTGGTGGAGATGCGATAGACATCATCAGGACAGATAAGTTGTTGCGAAGTCATATGGTCAGGGCATGACACCAAGCACGAAGCAGGAGTTGGCTTCCTTCTTAACAAAAGAGCTAGAGAGGCACTGTTAGGCTAAAAACCTGTCATTGAATGACTCATAGCAGCAAGATTTCAAGCAAAACCACTTAATATATCAATAGTTCAGATACATGCATCCATATCTCACAGCACAGACAAGGATCTTGACTTATTTTACAAAGATCTGACAGATAATAGAAACAATACCAAAGCAAGGTGTAGTAATTATTGAAGGAGATTGGACCAAAGTCGGAATAGATAATGATGGTTGGGAAAGAGTCATGGAAAAATATGGTTTCGGAGAAAGAAACGAACGAGGTGAAAAAATGTTAGAATTTGCTATGGACTACGAGATGATGATCTGTAACACAAGATTCCAGCAAAAGGAATGTAGAAAATGGATGTGGTGATCAAATATTGGGAAAACCAAGAACATGATCGATATGATGACGATCAAAAGAAGATGGATAACATCAGTACAGCAGTGTCGAACTTTTCAAGGAGCAGATATAGACTTGGATCATAGTTTAGTGATTGCAAACATCAAGTTGAAATTAAAAAGAAAATATAAATCCCATCATCAGAAATGAAGAAATACAGCAAGAATAAGTGAAGCAAAAATAGGAAGAAGGTACAGAACAGTGTTAGAGGAGAAACTTAAAAGTGTAGACAAAGAAAAAAATTTGAATCTAAGAGTGAAAGAGTAATGAAGGCGATAGAAGTGCAGTTGAAGAAACAGTACCAGAAGAAGAGAAGATCAAGAAGAAATGGATTAGACAAGAAACACTGAAGTTAGTACAGGAGAAAAGAATGTTGAAGATAAGAAGGGATATATCAGAACAAATAGAGGAGCAATATAGAAGAAAGTGTAATGAGGTGAAAAAAGCAGTTAGAATGGATAAGATGAAATGGTTAGAAGCCCAGTGCACCAATATAGAACAGCACTATGGAGAGCATAAAACTAGGGAGGTGTACAAAATGATTAGAACCATTAATGGAAGGTGGCAACCAAAATACACCACAGTTAAAGACGAAAAAGGCAAATATTGATGAATAAAGATAAAATTGTACAGCGATGGACAAGAAACTGTAGTGAGTTATATGAAGAAAAACTAGATTTAGATGGCATTGGGAAACTGACTGAAGAATCGAAGTAGTCCATATCATACTCACCACCACCAGGTAATGAGTATGATATGGACATTTTAAGAGGAGAGGTAGTAAAAGCAATAGAACTGCTAAAACACAACAGGGGTCCTGGTAACGATAACATCGCTGGAGAAATGATTAAATATGATGGTGAAAGTATGGTTACAGAAATGCACCAAATATGTAATATGGCATGGAAAGAAGGGAAAATGCTAGAGGAGTGGGTGAAATCGATATTAGTGACATTATACAAGAAAGGAAATAAGCTAGAATGTAAAAATTATAGAACAATTGCCTTGACAAGTCACCTTGGTAAAGTGATGATGATGATATTGACAGAAAGATTGAGAACACAATTGGAAGCATACTTTGCAGACGAGCAGGCAGGATTTAGGAAAGATAGAACTACAATTCAACAGATTTTGACAATACGGTTAATAGCAGAGAAAGCTAGGAGAAAAAAACAAAAAATATATACTTGCTTTGTTAATTTTCAGAAGGCATTTGATAGTATCGACCAGAAATTGACATTAGCAGTGCTAGAATCCTGTGGAATTGGCAGAAAACTAACAGCTATATTAAAAGATGTTTATAAGAATGCAGTTGCAACAGTTAGAATAGGTGATGATTTGGGGAAATGGTTTAAAACAAGCAGAGGTACTAGACAAGGGGGACCCAATATCACCAAGCATTTTCATCGGACATTTAGAAAGAGCAGTGGATAAAATGAAGGAAGATGCAAAAGGAATATCAATGTATGGGATGAGAATCAATGATCTGAGATTTGCAGATGACATTGTTATTATTGAAGAAGGCGAAAGAGAACTACAAAAAACATTGAAACTGTTAAATGAGGAAGGGAAAAGTTTGGACTTATTATGAACTTGGAAAAAACAAAGATAATGGTATTTCGTGAGAAGAACATGAAACAAAAGACACAAGTGGATGGAATTGATATAGAAAATGTAGAACAATTCACATATTTGGTAGGTAAAATGACATGATTTGGATTGTAAAAAAGAAATAAAGACCAGGCTTGCAATGGGAAGAACAAATCTGAAGGCTGTGGATAACATCTGTAAAAGTAAAGTGATCAGCCTGCAAACAAAACTAGGAGTACTGGAAACATGCATCTTTAGCGGTGTACTATATGGATCTGAAACATTGGTAATAAATAAGGAATTAAGAAAAAGAATTTTGGCATTTGAAAGAACTTGTTACAGGAAGATTCTAAGAATAGGATGGGTACAGAAAATCACAATTGAAGAGCTCTATCGGAAGATACAACCAAAGAAGAATCTAATGTAGAAGATTATAAAATGGAAGCTGCCATTATTTGGACACATCTGCAGAATGAGTGAGGACCAGAAGATAAAGATATTTATGTTTAGTATTATGGGTGGTGTAAACAGAAGAGGTAGACCATACAGAGAATGGATAGACGACATAAAGGACTGGTGTGGAATGGGTGTACAGAAACTGCGACATTGTGCACTGAACAAAGAAAGGCGGAAGAAGATAGTGAAGGTGGTATTGGACACCGATGGGCAGCGAGTTCATGGTTCGTGATGATGATGAAAGCAAAAAGATGTGGAATGCTAATACTTCTTATTACTATATGTAGTCTGAATAACTCATAATATATATTTGGACTGCATTTAAAAGTACCATCGCCCGCCCAATCCTTATTTTCAAGGTCATCTAACCCAGCTTGTGTACCAAACACTAAACTTCTCTCTTCATCATCTTCACCTCTATCGTATAATAAAAACTGTGCACCATTTTCTAGAAATTTATACTCATCTGGAATTATATATCCACTTCATTCAGTTGTGATAGAGGGTGCTTGGTCTTTCTTTTCCCTCCATCTAATGTTACGGCACAAATTTGCTAAAGACGTCACCAGAGATGAAGTGTTGATATCTAAATTTGATGAAATATCGGCAATTAAAAAAACTGAGCAGAGATTTGTGAACTAGTAGCTGATGATTTTAAGTTTGTCATTGCTTGATAAACTTTAGATTTCCAGGGTTGAGAAGGGTGACAATGCTCACCGAATGTTTTACATAACGTAGTTAGTGCATAGAAATATTTATCAAAGGAAGCACACAAGAAGACTGTCAGCTAGAAAGCTTAATTTTGAAGAAATTACCTTCCTCTAATTAATTGTTTGATAAGGTCACCAGATTGTTAGTTTAAATTTTTTACAGTAAAAACGTCTTATGCCGAAAATGTTTACGGCAAATTTTCCAGCCACGAATCATTTCATCCACATCTGCCTCCTCTGCTTTTCTATATTCAGAAAAATATTCTCAACCAAAATTTTGGTGATTCAATATTCACCCAGAATATTGAATCACCAAAAAAAATTTCTTTGGTATTTTACCTTACATAACATTGCTGGTCTCACTCATTACTTCCACATCTTTATTGTTGTTCTTTCATCCACATAGTCATTATACCTGTCAGTCACTGTTTCACATTGACATACCTATCATTCTCTCCTCTATTTCTTACACCTCTGTCAACCAATATTTTCTGAAGTCATTCTATTCCATGCTTGATCTCCCTCTCCATGTTATGGAGGGGAAGATCACACTCTGTTGAGACAAATTCACAAGTTCAGCAACAGGAATATAAAGAAACACCCCTAATATAAGATAATTTTTTTTTAGGTGAAAAAGTTGTGAATAAACAAGTTTTGGTAAATAAATCTATGCCTGCTCGAGCAGACACCAGCTCTGTTGAGACAAATCCACAAGTTCAGCAACAGGAATATAAAGAAACACCCCTATCGTAAGATAGTTTTTTTTTTCCACTGCAAAAATGAAATATATACATATATATATATATAATGATACATAAATAAAAAAGAATGTTAAACCGTTTTCCCCATTTTCATTTATTGCTAACATTATTATTAGTTATACTGAAAATACATTTTTTCAACTTTTTTTCTGCTTCATTTCATATACATCATCATCATCATCATCATCATCAAATTCCTGCCATGTACCCTCAAGGGGTGTACAGGATATGACAGTACTACATGAAAAAATTACATCATTACTAACTTCCTATCTACAATTTTCCTCCAAATCAGTCTGTTACTTGTCAAGACTCCAACATTATCAGATTTTATATTTCTATCGTCTAAGGCACTTTGTACCGTATCAATCCACCTATATCTTGGTCTTCCTCTGGGTCGTTTTCCTGCCAACCTGGCAGAGAACACTTGTTTTGCTAATCTTTCCTCTCCCATTCTATTTAAGTGACCATACCATCTGAGATTAGCTCTGCTAACGCATTCCTGGATGCTGACAATGTCAAGTTCTTTCCTAATATCCTCATTTTTAATATGATATTGCCATTGATGCCATCTGTTCACGCCTCTAATCTTTCTCAGGACTCTCATATCTGCGGTCTCTAGTCTTTGGTCAAGTGTTTTACTTCTGACCCAGCTCTCAGATCCATAAGTTAAAATTGGTTTGAACACAGTCTTGTATACAGCTAATTTAGTGTTCCGACTAATTTCTTTCTTATTCCATATGAATTTATTCAGTTGACTTCCCACGATACCAGCTTTGCTGATTCTGTTGTCTATTTCTATATTTAGTTTACCATCTTCAGTAAAAATTGTGCCTAAGTAGCTGAAATGTTTTACTTGTTCCACAGGTTCTCCATTCACAACACAGTTGACATTTTCAGTGATTCTGCCTATTTTCATTGTCTTTGTCTTTTTATTGCTGACCTTCATACCATATCTATTACAACAGCTATTCAATTTAGTCAGAGAATCTTGCAGACTTGTAGCGGATTTATTAAGAAGTATAACATCATCCGCATAAAGCAAAGAGCTGACATTAACATCTCCAATTTTGATATCAGGTTTAATACCACATTCCTTCATAATGTGATCCATATAGATAATGAATAACAGAGGGGATAATGTACATCCTTGTCTCACACCAGATTTAACATTAAACCATCTTCCTGTACTTCCTTCAATTCTAACTGCTGACTCACAACTCAAATAAAGACTAAGTATTGCTTGATATAATGCCCCATTGACACCATATAACTGCAGCGTATTGAATAGCTTCTCTCTTGGCACCTTGTCATATGCCTTTTCCAAATCGACAAAACTTAAATACAGATCTTTGTTATATTCCCATGCTTTCTCGACTATTTGTCGTAAAGTGAAGATCTGATCCTGACAGCCTCTATTTGGCCTGAATCCAGCTTGTTCTTCACCAAGCTTTTCTTCCACAATTCTTCTCAACCGTTTCTCAAGTATACTTGCATAGATCTTGCCAGGAACACTCAGTAGGGAAATACCTCTGTAATTCTCACATTCAGTTTTATTTCCCTTTTTATATATGGGTACTATGAGAGCTCTACTCCAATCATCGGGAATTCGTCCCTCTGTCCAGGCTTTCTGAACTATGCAGTGCAGCCACTGTAAGACTCTTATACCACCATACTTCAGCATTTCTGGTCGAATATCATCTACTCCTGCTGCCTTTCCACATTTCAAGCCTTTGATGGCTTTTTCTACTTCAAGTATGGATATATATTCCTGACTGCCTGCCTGGTCAGTGTTTTTTATCACTGTGCTGTCATCACTGCTTGTTTCATTTAGCAATTTTTCAAAGTAATTACTCCATACTTCAAGGATATCTTTTTCTCCTGTTTTCATTTCACCTTTATCATCTCTAATTCCTTTTACAGCACTCTTTCCTCGATTCCTAAGCTTCTTCAACAACCTCCAGAATATTTTGCCACCTTCTTGATATTTATTTTCTATATTCTTGCCAAAGTCCTCCCATGACTTTTGTTTAGCTAGTTTTACACGCTGTTTAGCTTTCTTACATTTGTCTCTGTATTCTGTAAGAGTAAAAGCTGACTTATTTGCCAGGAACTTTTGATATGCTTTCTTCTTTTCCTTCACTGCCTCTTTAACTTCCTGTGTCCACCAGGGAGTTCTGATTTTTTTATCTTTGCACACAACCTCACCACATGCCTCTCTGGCTGAATCAATCAATGTTTCCTTCAGAGTTTGCCACTGAATCTCCAAGGTTTGATTCCTGTTCTCAAACTCTTTCATTTTCTTTTCAATAATATTTCTGTATTTTAGTCTACAGTTTACATCTGAGAGCTGCTCAACTTTTATTCGCTTTAAAACTTTCTTACATGTTATTCTTTTCAATATGAAATTCAATTTTATCCTGCTCAAGACTAAATAGTGATCACTTCCAATTTCAAATCCTCTGTACACTCTTGTGTCCTGCACCAGGGAGAAAACATCACTATCTACAATAACATAGTCAATGAGACTTTTCTTATTCCTAGCCTCTTCTCTCCATGTGAATTTGTGCACATTTTTATGTTGGAACATGGTATTAGTAATAACCAGTCCATGTCCTGAGCAGAAATCCAACAGATATTTGCCATTATTATTAGCTTTGCTCTTTTCTCCAAATTTTCCTAAAATATTTTTGTATGTCTCACAATCATTTCCTACTCTACTATTTAGATCCCCAACAAGGACCAACTTTTCCTTTTTCATTGTGTCAGTTGCTTTTTCTAAAGCCTCAAAAAATTCCTCCACTTCTACCTTAGTAGAACCTTCTGTGGGACCATAGGCACAAATAAGTCTCATTGTCCAGTTCCCCATTCTCATATTTGCCCACATTACTCTACTTGAGACTGACTGCCATTCAAGAAGATTAGCCTCGTATTTTGTGTTGAATACTATGGCTACTCCTTCTTTTCCTTGATTGTTATTGCCTGAATATAACATTTTGTATTTATTGCTCAGAAAGATCTCACCAGTTTTGGTCTTTTTTGTTTCAGTCACCCCTATTATGTCGATCTGGTACTTATCTAATTCCTCAGCTAGCTCCATTTCTTTGCCATTCAGGCTTCTTATGTTGATAGTACCGATCTTTAACTCTGGTGATGTTGAGTTGGGGTTTGTTTTCAGATTTGTTCCAGTAGCTGACTTTTCGCTGTTCGCCCTGGTTCCCTGGCGAAAACAACGGGGGCCTTGTTTAACCGGGCGACGCCCCAGCCGGCATGAAATTTTGTCATGTTGTACCATCATTTTTTATTTTGGTTTAACCAATAAGAATACAATTTGGTCGGCTAAATCCCAAATTGCCAGCCCATCCTCGTTCGTTCAGTATCAAAGTAGATACCCAACAGGGTGCACCACGAGAAGGTGAGGTTTTCCCCATTTTCATTTATTGCTAACATTATTATTAGTTATACTGAAAATACATTTTTTCAACTTTTTTTCTGCTTCATTTCATATACATACTCCTTATTTAAATTGAATCTCCACTCTTGTTTTTCTCTTTAAGTTGCTCTTAACTATTTTCTTTAGCATACTGTTCAGTCGTCTAACCTCTGATGAGTCTTCTTAGTACTAGCTGAAGAAATTTATTAGTATTTGATTACATCTTGACAGGTCTAAATGGACATTTCTATGCCCACAGCTTTCTGTGTCTGGGAAATGCTTAGTGATTGTTGGACTGGTTTGCCTATTTGTAGAGTTTATGGGTGAAACAGTCCTGTCCTATTTAAGCCTGGTTAACTTAGTCTTAAAAATTCTTAAACAAGTTCTTTGCATTGTGGGCAGGATTCGAATCAAGTGTCCTTCCCATGCAAGTCACCTAATCACTTAGCCTCAGAACAATTGACAACACTCAAGTTGCTTATCTTTCCCTTTCAAGTGCCATCGCCTATCGCCTATCTAGGAGGTTGACAACCATGATGTGACTCATAGTTAGCTACTGGCATTAAGACATTTGGTTAGGCCCCTGTCTCTTCCACATATTGTCACAGGTATTCATGGCTGTAAATACATGTATGTTTTGCTTACCTTTACTCTCTTTTGTCTGTTGCTGGTTTAAAAAATTATAATTGCATATATTCACATTTAAATATCTTTGTAATTAAAGATGTAAATTGATGAATAAAAATGTATGTAATGGCAAAGTCCGTTAATTGTTGACCCCTCTCTTGCTTTAGCTGCTCTCTCAGATGCTCCCTGTTTTGGCTTTGTCTTTTCCAGATTTCTGTAAGTGATGTTCTAATGAACTGGTTCTCATTATTCCTCTACTTTCTCATCATCATCATCACGAACCATGGGATCACTGCCCGTTGGTGTCTGATGCCTCCTTCACTATCTTCCACCTTTCTTTATCCAGTGCACAGTGCTGCAGTTTCTGTACACCCATTCCACACCAGTCCTTTATGTCTTCTATCCATTCTCTGTATGATCTACCTCTTCTGTTCATAACATCCATAATACCGAACAGATGTCTTTATCTTCTGGTCTTGACTCATTCTGCAGATGTGTCCAAATAATTGCAGCTTCCATTTTATAATCTTCTGCATTAGATTCTCCTTTGGTTGTATCTTCTGATAGAGCTCTTCATTCGTGACTTTTTGTACCCATCCTATTCTTAGAATCTTCCTGTTACAAGTTCTTTCAAATGCCAAAATTCTTTTTCTTGATTCCTTATTTATTACCAATGTTTCAGATCCATATAGTACACCGCTAAAGATGCATGTTTCCAGTACTCCTAGTTTTGTTTGCAGGCTGATCACTTTACTTTTACAGATGTTATCCATAGCCTTCAGATTTGTTCTTCCCATTGCAAGCCTGGTCTTTATTTCTTTTTTACAATCCAAATCATGTCATTTTACCTATCAAATATGTGAATCGTTCTACATTTTCTATATCAATTCCATCCACTTGTGTCTTTTGTTTCATGTTCTTCTCACGAAATACCATTGTCTTTGTTTTTTCCAAGTTCATAACAAGTCCAAATCTTTTCCCTTCCTCATTTAACAGTTTCAGTGTTTTTTGTAGTTCCCTTTCGCCTTCTTCTTCTGCTTTCTACTGTGCCTTAAAACATGAGTAGTGGTTACCAAACATCCTTTATAGTCAAATTATAAATCTTCTGAACCAGCTTTTCATCTTCTATTTCATTTCTCTTTATTCCCTGTAATAGGTTTCTCCATCACATGTTCTCTAACAATTTCATTCTCCATATTAATATTGTATGTGTAGAAAAGCTACACATACAATGTTAATATGCTGTAGTTCTGCAACTTTCATATCTAGGACATATATTAAAAAAAAAAAAGCATGACTTAATTTTAAAGCTCATTTCATTTAAAAATTAAACATAAGAAATCCTTTGGTTACTTGAGAGAGTCATGGCTTTTCCGTTTATTTCTTTTTGAGTAATTATTGCTTATATATATCTCTTATACCTTCATATGAAGGTATGTCAACACAATTTATTATACAAATCTCTGAAATATAGGATTCAGAATAAAAATCTAATATAAGAATCCTAATATTATAAACATGACATAAAATAAACACAAAACATTATTTAAATCAAGGGGATATTAAATCCCACATTGTTTTAAAACCGAATAAGAAACTCAAAGATCGGAATCAAAGAGTTTCATGCCGAATATAGTAACTATAAACGTATCGGCGACTACTAGCGTAAGCTAAAGGAAGTAGTTCAAGTACGTGGCACAAACTATGGCAACTCGTTGCAAAGGTGGAGAAAGTTCTGATCGCTATTCTTTGTATTTTCCATAATGTAAAACCCATCTCCTAGAAGATGTGTGATGTTATACATTATGGTGGGAGGTCACTACTCAGACCAGTTTCGATCTTTATTGAGATCTCATCAGTGAGTAGCTAGACCAAAGTATAATACTAAGGGTATAGCGAAAAGAACTTATATACTCTGCTATACGCGTTGATAAAAAGGTGCACCCATAAATTATTTAAAGTAAAGAGCCAATAGGCTTCATTTCGGCGATGTAAAAGCATTATTTAAATTAAGGGGATATTAAATCCCACATTGTTTTAAAACCGAATAAGAAACTCAAAGATCGGAATCAAAGAGTTTCATGCCGAATATAGTAACTATATTCATATAGCAGAGTATATAAGTTCTTTTGAGTATACCCTTAGTATTATACTTTGGTCTAGCTACTCACTGATGAGATCTCAATAAAGATCGAAATCAGTCTGGGTAGTGACCTCCCACCATAATGTAATAACAGCATACATTTCCTACGAAATGTGTTTTTACATTATGGAAAATACCTAAGAATAGTGATCAGAACTTGGTGGTAAAGTTTTGCTGCGAGTTGCCCGGTATTGTACTACGTACTAGGATCACTTGCATTAGCTCACCCTAGTAATCGCCGATACTTTTATAGTTTACGATATTCGGCATGAAACTCTCTGATTCCAATCTTTGAGTTTCTTATTCGGTTTTAAAACAATGTGGGATTTAATATCCCTTTAATTTAAATAATGTTTATATTGCCGAAATGAAACCTATTGGCTCTTTACTTTAAATAAACACAAAACAGTTTTCTGTTAATTAGATACAGAAGATGCATGATTTGTTCTTATGATTTTATTTAAAGAAAGGAATGATATCTTCAGTCTAATCACCAAGCATAGGTAAGAATAAGTGTTGCAAACATTATTATTTTTTTTTATGTGAAATTCACCTATGGATGGATTTTTAAATTAAATTTAAATTTTTAAATACAAAATTTACAAATTTTAAATTTGTAAATTTTATATGAACGGTCAAAAGTGTTCTAATGTTAGTACTGTGTATCTAGACACATTGTTTACAAAATGTGGTCACTTACAAGAGTAAAAAAAGTCATCCCATACTGGAAATGATAAAATGAGCTTACCTTATAGTGAGAAGATGGTGAAATGAAAAACTCTTATAATTTCTTGCTGTTTCATACTGAAATTATAATTAGACTTTTTTGCACTGTGAAGAAAGAACTTTTTTCAAGCACAATGCTGGAAGGTGACACATGATGGTGGATTTAGTAAAACTTTCTCAGTTGCATTTCTTGGCATGTGCAGAAGCAAAAAGAACGTTGCTAAGTGTTCGACTGTTTGGGAAGTAGGAAAGGAACACAGCAGGAGAAAAACTCTAAAACTGTGCAGTTCGTGTCTTCAATAGATGAAGAGCCAGGAGCATTAGGAACAAAGTGATTGCATTTGTTGCCTTGGCAGATAGGGTGTGGTCTAAGATTGTTGGCAAAAGCAAAACCTGGTTTTCAAAGGGGGAAAAAAAATCAGATGTAGTAACTGGTATTGAATGTAAAGGACATGATATTTTTTAGAAAGACAGAAGAGAAAGAAGCAGGTGGAGTGCTTTTAATGATATCAGAACATTTGAGTCAATTTAGGCTAGAATGCTATTCCCCCTCCTACTGAAGTATCTGTAAATACAGATACTTCAGTTTGATTATCAGATTTACCCCCATCCCCCCTTTTTTAAATAAATATTGTGAGTCAGACAAAATTAGACATAGCCAATTGTGTATATAATGATTAATAACACTGCCATAGTTTTGCTTTTCAGATTTAAATGAGCTTATGATTCTCCTTAAAGCCATGCACTGAAAATACAAGATATAATAAAATATCATTTAGTTTAGTTAATTGCAGATGACAAAGTCATATAATGAAGTATATATGCATATTAACAACTTGCTCAATAAATATAATAAGAGATTTTTTTTTTCTGTTGCTAATTGTAATCTCTGGGCCTTATTAGATTAAGACAATTTTATCTTTATTTCTTTTTTGCAAGAATTAAAAACAACAACAACAACAACAAAAAAAAGATAATTTTATATTCATTTTGCTATACTGCACTTATGACCAAAGAACAGTTATATTATAACAAACACTATTATAGTAAATTCACTTGTTATACTACTACAGCGAAGGCCTGTCCACCTGTCCAAAATCCCATGACATTGGTGTGAGAAAAATCACTATAGGGACAGTGGACTGGGTAATGTACTCTTATATAAACATTATACTAATTTAATCACTCTTCAGAAAAACCACCAAAGAAGACAACAGCAATTTTCTTAGATCATACACCTGTCTTCGATCGTGTATGGAGACAAAAGTTAATAAAAATTGCATACAATACTGGAATAAGGAGGGGAACACATTAATTTGGATTTCAGATTTCATGAAAGGAAGAAAAATTAAAGTAAAATTTAATGGAATTTCTTCCAGCATACATCGAACTTGGGCTGGAGTCCCACAAGGTTCTGTTCTAAGCCCACTCCTATTTCTCATCTATACGAACAATATTCATCCTCACGTAAATGATACAAAAATAGCTTGCTATGCGGATGATATAGCAATCTGGCACACAAGCAGTAATCCTCAACAATCTGAAAAAGTCCTAAATAAATCAATAAAAGGCTTAGAAAGATGGGCAAAGGAACTCCGATTAAAGATAAACCCAGAAAAAACAAAACTTAGTATCTTCTCCCCTTAACCCCAAAATCAAATATATGTTACCAAAATAGGAAAAACAAAGTCTCCCAAATACTTAGGCATAACCCTAGATACTGAACTAAGATTTACAGCCCATATCACAAATATATCTAATAAAGCTCTTAAAAAGCTTAATATTATCAAAAGGTTTTGTGGAACAAAGTGGGGTGCAAAACTGAAGACACTCATACGACCCACTATGGAATATGCCTCAACAGTCTGGGCTTCAGCTTCCACTAGCTCAAAAGAAAAGCTTGACAGAGTACAATCAAGATCAGCAAAAATTATTATAGGTGCAGTCTCATTCACAAATAATTTAAATGCTCAACAAGAGTGTGGGCTTCACTTACTAGAAGACAGAAGAAAACTCTCCACAGTTAAGTTCACTAACAGAATCAGGAGCCAACAACAGGATCACATCTCACTCAGGGCTTTTGATGCCTAGACCAGAAAATCTAGACTAAAGAGATCATCTACTTTACAATATGATTATGAAATTAGAAAACAGATAGACTTTGAGCACCTGTCCATTGAAATAAGCAAAGAGCCATTCTTTTTCACTGAACTATCAAAAAACACAATGATTAACTTAAATCTCCTAGAACCATGTTTAAAAAAAAGGATTCACAGCATGTAAAAGAAAGAAAAGGACTTGACACTATACACCACTTAAATAATCTAAACCATGTCATTGCCTACACTGATGGATCATCTGATGAAGCAGTCAACCAAGGAGGAGCAAGGGTTTTTATAACTCTACCTGGAGGTGAGGAAATGCAAATCAAAACCACAACTGGCAAAATAGCTTCAAACTTCACTTATGAATTAACAGCCATATAAGCAGCTCTCAAGTTCTATCTCTTTAATCCAGTAATAAATATTACAGAAGGAATAACCATCTACACCGACTCAAAATCTGCACTTGAAGCATTAAAAAATGGAAAAACAAAACTCACACAGGAAATAAATTCATGAACAACTAACAACTTTAAATTTGAAAAATAAGAACTATAAACTGCAATGGATACCAGCTCATGTAAATATTGAAGGCAATGAGAGAACAGACAAACTAGCCAGAGAAGCAAGATACTTACCGCAAAAATTACACCCGCTATCACTAACTAATGCAAACTCTGTCGCAAAAATAAGACTGGTAAAACAAACTAAATGAAAATAGAGAAATAACCACAATCATCACCATGCTAAGGATGGAACACTTTAAAGGCATGAAAATTCATCTGGACGGTACTAGAAGTTATGAAACATGCAAGAACTGTCCAAGGGTCGTACTAACACCCGCCCATAATCTATTCTTATCCAGCAATTGCTGCTGCTCTACAGAAAATTGACAATAACCCTACAGAAAAGCTCTACTCCATCAGAGTTCAAGAGATTGCCAAAGCAGTTCTGCAGGCCCTTGGTCATATCTAGAATCTCTTCAGTGGACTCGACAACAACCCATCTCGTAATCAGATACCTGAATCATTGTAAAATGTTTTTAGCTGGTTCAGGTAAACTTGTTTTTATTTTATTTTTTCCCAAGAATAAATGAACATATCAATACAGCAATATTCTGTCTCCTTAATCTTTGATGAAAGGCATCAAAGTTATTAGTTTCCCAAAATGATAATCCTCAACACATTCTAGCTTGTTTATTTATTTATTTATTAATACATTTAAATCTCTCACCTAATGTTAGCAGTTACTTGCTGTTTTACAAACCTACTGCTTTTATTCTGTTATTTGAAAAATAGGTTTATAAATGATAATTCTTGAACGTATTTCATGACAGGATGAGATTCCACAAAACATAGTTTTCACAAATTTTCTTAAGAGCACAGCTTAGAAGCTGCATTCGTGAAAGTATTTTCTCTTATTATTATATTTTAATAAACAAAATAAGTACTGCTAAAATTAGCATTTCAGTAAACTATTACAGAAATATTACAACAAATTACACGATAACCACTGTAATTAACTTTAATGAAATGAAAGTACAAATATTTCTTACTGAAAATAGCAGTACATCATCAGTGCATAGAATTCTACGCACTGGTGATGTACTGTTATTTTCAGTAAGAAATATCTGTACTTTCATTAAAGTTAATTACTGTAATTCTTGTGTAATTTGTTCTTTATAGTTATGCCACAGGTACCTTTAAAGATTAACAGTTAAGCAATAATTCTGCTAAGAAATGCTCATTTTTTTTTTGTTTTCTTGCCTCAAGCACTTATATAATCACTCAGACTTTCTTACCTTAAATGATAGGGATTGACAAGAAAGATGACAGTGATGGTATAGGTGATTCATCTTCATGCTTTTAGAGAGAAACCTTTTCTGTACTATCTCACAAACACTGAAGCTAGCTGATAGCATGATTAGACCAGGGTCAAAATTCTTGCTGGAAAATTAACTTTGCCTGTTAAACTCTCCTATATTCTTTGTTTATCCTTTTATTTGATTTATAACCAAGTGAAAAAAACTCCCAACTACAGGAAAATAAGTAAGCACATATATAAAGCTGTGAGGGAAATGAAACTCATCTTTCGTCTGTATCTGAATGTATGGCTAAAAATGTAGACCATATGAAATTGAGTGTTATCTCTCAATTCTTATTGCAATATGCCAAAACAATATAATTTTTGACTCCTTAATGAATATTTTGGTATGCAAGATGTTGGTGTAAAGGTTCTAGATGTTCAATAACTATGCATAAATTATTTAATATGTGATCTAATGCAGAGAGATCAGTGGAATCAACTAAAAGGAGGACGAAAGAATATCTGAAAAACCCTAAGCCTTCTCAGAAAGTTTAGGTTTTTTTTTTTTCAGATTTTTTCAGGTTTAGGTTTTTTTAATGTATTTGTAATCAACATCAGGCTTGTCTAAGGACCCAGTTAGATAACTGGGAAGATATCTCCACATAGACCTTTCAAGAATAAGGAACACCGGACAGACTTTCTGATGTAATATCCATTCTGATCTTCCCATAGTGCACCCTTTTAGTAGGTATCTATCTACCTTGATAATGAACATAGAAAAATAAGCTAACAATTTGGGTTTAGCGAGATTGTATTCCTTATTAGCTTAATTTATCTAACAGTAATGTCCATTTTATGGACATTACTGTTTTAACTGTATGTTAATGATATTGAGGAAGATTTAAATGTGGATATACTTTAAACTAAGAGAATGGGCACAGGAGGGGGATGCCAGTTCAGTGTTGCAAAATGTAAGGTTTTAAAATTTTGCTAATAGCTTTACTGAGTCTTACATTAACAAAATCATTAATAACGATAGCGTCCTTGTTATCTGTTCCCCAAGAGATGGGCTACTATGTCACCATTTTTTTATGTTAGTCAGAGTTCTTTTGTCCTACTAAAAAGATTTCTGCTTTTTTTTTTTAGGTGCTGCAAAAGATAAACCTCTGCTTATGGCTTACCATGGAGTCTATCAAATTACTTGCCATCGTGGGTTATCATATTTTGGCCAAATCATTAGATTGGCTGCTATACCCTATGACAAACATCTCAGTTACATTAAATTTCATGAGCCTAAACAGCAGAACACATAATCTCCACCAAATAGTGTATCCTTTGGAGGAAGATTAAGGTCCTTCACAAGAGTAGCTATCTTATAGAATGCTTATATAAATTCAGTTGTGAAACCTTACTTCACTGTCTGAATGTGAATAGAGTGATTGACTAAAGTTATTCCTATTCCAGGAAAGGGTACTCCTCCACACATTCTGTAGGAAATAGTTTTTATTTATTTTTATTTTTAAAATATTATTATTAATCATCTCTTATTTAAAGTTGCATAGTTTCAACCTTAATGCAGTTTGGACCATTCCACTATATGCTATGTATGTGTGGTTCATGCATTTTCATTGCTGAGTCTTCAGTTTTTGTTCTGATCATTTAATTTGAATGTCATACTGTGAAGATGACATTGATACTTAGATGAAAGTCTGTGCTTAATAAAAAAAAAATATGTAAGTATAATCCATCCTCCTCATACATATATTAGGCCATAGTGGCCCATTATGTTCATATTAGGCATGGCCTATTACGATTCAAAATCGCAACCGCCTTAAGGATAAGGTGATTAGCCCTAATGCGTTCAGGTTTGTCCTATGTCTGTAGATGTGTGTGTGTTCTCGGGGCCGGCTTACCTGTTTTGAGGGATGAAAAATTTGAGTTTCTTGGTGAAAAAAATCCTTACCTCCATATGAGACTGGCTAACTCACCTTTAGTCAAAAGAGACCAGATAAAGATTCCTCATGTCTTGGATGGAAATCATACCCAGGTCGTCTTTCTGACCAAAGGGCTTCATCTATACCAGCTGAGCTATGGAGGCTCAAGTATAATCCATAGTCAAATATAATCCATAATCCATAGTTTTTTTTTTTTTTTAATCTGATTATGACTTATGTGATGTAGATGGTGAGCAAATCTTCACAAATGGCTCCATATTCCCAGCATCTCTTAAATGGGACATGGGTGCGAAGGATCTCCGGGCTCAAAATGATGTGTCCACTAAAACTAGGAACCTGGAATGTCAGAACCCTGTATGAAGGGGAAGCTAAGAAATACCATCCAAGAAATGAAAAGACATGCAATTGGGATTTTAGGAATGTGTGAAGTTAGGTGGCTAGGATCAGGCAAAACTCAAGTTGATGACATGACATTGTACTACTCTGGAAGTAGTGAAAACAATCATCAAAACAGAGTTGGAATAATATTAAACAAAGATGCCAATAAGTCTCTGTTGACCTTCATTCCCTACTCAGATAGGATGATGTTATTAAAACTGAAAGGTCAACCACTAGATATCAATTTTATACAGGTTTATACCCCCTACCACTGACAATGATACTGAGATTGAAGAATTTTATGATTAAGTTAAAAGAAACATGATATTAACATCATCAGGGGTTATAGTTGATATGGTTGGCAAACATGGCCTGAGAACAAGAAATGAGAGGGGAGACCATCTTATCCAATTCTGCCAAGAAGAGGAACTAATAATCACAAACACGATTCAAGCTACCACCCCGAAGGCTGTATACCTGGCGATCACCACAGGATAATAATACAAATATAGTTAGATACCAAATTGATTGCTTGCTAATTAATCAATGATTTTGAAGTTCCATAAAGAGTACAAAAATCTATCCTAGTGTGGATGTTGCTTCTGATCATAATCTACTGGTGACAGAGTTGAACTGAAAGCTATACTTAAGAAAAATCAACAAAAAAGATTTCATCTAGGAATGTTAAAAAACCCAGAGATAAGAAAAAAACTGAGTCAAGATCTAAATCAAGTGACAGCACTTATCAAGAATGATGACATCATGAGGGCCGATGAATCATGGGACAAATTAAAATCTATCTTTATAGTGAAATGTGCTAATACTTTGTGTCCTGATAGAGCAGCTAAGTAGAAAGATTTGATAACTAACGAAATTCTCTCTCTCATGGATCAATTGAGATCATATAAAAATCATAGTCCAACAAAATGTAGAGGTTCAGAAAATTATTAAAGACCAGATCAAAAAATCAAAAGAAACCTGGATGAATGAAAAATGTAAAGAAATAGAATTTCTACAGGAAATGAATGATAGTTTTAATTTACACAAAAAAGCTGAAAGAGACCTCAAGTATATTTAAGAAAAAACAACTATGAAAACAAAAAGGGTGATGAATTACAGGAATGAATAAAATATGTAGAACTCTTTACTGATAACAGACAAAACCCAGAAAATACTTATGAACAGATGGAAGATCCATGCATTCTAAGATCAGAGGTAGCTGCACTGAACTCAGCTAAAAATGGTAAAACCCTATGTTCTAATAGAATATCAGCAGAAATAGTAAAGTTATTAAAAGGTGACAACATTATTATATTAGGATATGCCTGTATCGTAATTATTTAATAATAATTACGATACAGGCATAATCTCTCAAGACTGTTTACAGCCGACATTTATCATACATCTTTATTCTTTTCAGTTCATTAGACTGATCATTCCATAATGACTGTAGAATGATCAGTCTAATGAGTCATGTTTTCAAAATGTTTCTGAAAATAATTCAAAAAAAGAATATACAGAAGATGTGAAGACACCACCAGTGATACCCATTTCGGCTTTAGAAGCAATTTGGGAATGAGAGAGAGAGAGGCTCAAATCTTATTCCAAAAAAATGTAGTGACCAAAACAAGGAAGTATTTATTTGCTTCATCGACTTCAAGAATGCATTTGACAAAGGTCCAACATACTAAAATTATTGAATTATTAAAAAGAATTGGATTAGATGGTAAAGACATTAGGATCGTTGATTGTATTGGAACCAAAAGGGATCTGTTCCTGTTGGTGATATTATTACAGTCTCCATTAACATCAAAAAAGGAGTGAGGCAAGGTTGCGTTCTGTTGCCCCTCCTTTTTAACATATACTCGGAAGCCACATTTCAGAAAATCTTAAAAGGAAGAGATGAAGGGATTAATTTAAATGGTAAAATCATCAATAACATCCGATATGCTGATGACACAGCTCTCCTGGCTAACAATATTCAGGATATTCAAAGTCTTCTCAAACTAGTGAATGAAGAGAGTGAAAAAAGTGAGATTAAGAATAAATATCACCAAAACTAAATTCATGGTCAGAAGAGGACAAGGTGTATGAGGAAAATCTTGAGTCTCAGACATCAGACAGTGGATTGTCTTGAGCTCTGAGGGAACCTATTCTTAATTCAGCACTTTCTTTAAATAGGAAACACATAGAAAGAGTGACAAAATTTAAATATCTCAGATGTTGGTTAAATGAAGAATGCAATCTGGAAATGGAAATAAAAGTTAGAATTGAAATGGCAAGGAAAAAAAAATTCTCCTGATGAAATCAGGTAACAGCAGTTTAAATTTAGATCTTAGAGCACGCATGGTTAAATGCTATGTATGGTCGGTACTGCTATACGATACAGAAACTTTGACCTTGAAGACAACATCGATAGATAAATAAAAAACTTGAAGCATTTGAGATGTGGTTGTGCAGACAAATGTTAAACATCCCATGGACAGCAAGCAACAAAGTCCAATCAAGAAAATGGAGAAATCATGTGAACTTTTTTAATACAATAAAAAGAAGAAAAGCTGTGTTACCTACTTCGTAGTGAAAAATATAAGATACTTCAAAACTGATTATAAAAGGGAAGATAAGTGAATGAAGAGGACAAGGTGTATGAGGAAAATCTTGGGTCGCAGACATCAGACAGTGGATTGACATGAGCTCTGAGGGACTGTTCAGAATGGCTGAGGATTGCTCAAAATTTGCTAAGGTAGTCACTGACCTCCGTTTGGAGATGGCACTCAAAGGAGAAGAATGGTTTATGTTCCCATTTATCATGGCATATATCAACTGACCTACTGAAACTAGGTTAAAAATAAAACAGTTGATGAAAGACTTAAGAATACATATGAGAGTTCTTAGGAAAATTAGGGGCGAATGAATGCCATCAGCGTTATCAGTTCTTCGAAAAGAACATGACATGTTTAATATTCAAGAATGTGCATGCGCGTGCACACAGTGTTATTAATCTAGTCATTTAACCAGAATGGGAGATGAAAGTAAAAGAAGAGTTTGAAGCAAAAAACACAGTGTGAAAGACCCAGAGGAAGATATATGTGGGCTTGCTATTGTCGGGCTTACTTCAGTCAATTTTGGAGAAAATTGTTGATCTGAACTTAGTCATGAAATATTGTTTTAGGCTGACATAATATGTGATGCATCTCTTGAGTGTATATGCCAGAAATGATTATGATATTATGTTATCTATTTTATTTCACTTAGTGTTATGTCACAGACATGTAACATCTCTGAATTACTAACAGATCTTTCTATAAGTTGATGTGACTTAAAGGTCAACTGGGACTTATCGTCATATAATATACAAATAAAAATTCCTTCTATTTCACTACTTATAACCAGTTGCTTTATCAGAGCAGTAAACAAATGGAATGAAATATTAATAAACAAAATATAATATAATGTTACTTTGATATTGGTAAAATGAATGGCTCCAATTTTCACATTACTCGGGGCAGGGCTGAAAGGTTCTGATAAACACCTAGAACAAAATTGATATTAAATCAACTGATATAACAACATATCTTAAACCCTTTAATCCCCATGTTTCCTCAAAATTTAATAATTTGTATTTTTTTCTTTTAAGATAAGAAGACGCATCAGAGGTTTTGAAGAAATTCGAAGACACAGAGGTACAGGCTGTCATCAAGTTTTTTATGCTGCAAGAAAAGTCTGCAACTAAGATTAAAAAACTTTGCATGAGACTTAGGGGACTGTGCCCCAGCATATCCAACAGTTGCCAGATGGGTGGCCAAGTTTAAAACTGGGGATCCTGAGAAAAAAGATGCCCCCAGGTCATGAAGACCTTCCACAGTGATCACACCTAAAAACATTGCAAAGACTCTGGAGATATCCAGGGAATGGGTTGGGGTCATTATCCACCAACATCTGAATATACAGAAGCTCTCAGCGAAGTGGGACCCCCAAATGTTTCATTGCCAACCAAAAGAGAAAACGTGTGCTGCTGTCATCTCAAAGGATTTTGGGTCATTTTGAGAAATCAGGTACAAATTATTTGGCTTGTATAGTGATTGTTGATGAATCATGGCTTCCTCACTATGACCCAGAGACCAAACAACAGTCAATGGAGTGGAGACACAAAATTTTTCTAAGACCAAAGAAGTTCTGAACGCAAAAGTAAGCAGGGAAGGTTCTTGCCATTGTCTTTTGGGATATGGATGGTGTAATCCTTACTATGTACCTCAAAAAAGGCGAAACTGTTACACAACTCGGACTTTCAATGTCTGCTTCACCCACCCTATTTACTAGACCTGGCGCCATCTGACTATTTCATATTCCCAAGTTTAAAGAAACACTTGAAAAGAGCAAAATTTACCACAAATGATGAAGTCATATCTGCAACTGAGAACTGGTTTGTGCAACAAGGAACAGACTTTTTTTCTCAGAGGATTGAAAATAATGCCGCAGCGTTGTAACAAGTGTATAACACTTTGTGGGGTATGTGTAAGTTACGTGGTTACCTCAGTGCCTTCATGGTGATTATCACAACTTTTCAGCACATCCTAATATATCCATGTGATTGTCAGCGTTTTTACTTCTCACAGTTTGTCAGTGATTGTTGGAATAATTGAAGTTGAGGTACTGCAGGATCTGATTAAGATTTTTACACATCATGCAGAATTAAGCATTGATGTGATATATGAAATTTCTATTTTGCAGTTTTTTTTTTAATATTTAATGATTAACTTGAAATTGCATGTTAGTCTTATAATATAATCATTCTTGGTAATTTGCTATTTGCAATTTTTTTTTTCAATATTTTTATAAGAAGACTGCACATGTAAAGGAATCAAGAACAACTAATTAATTATTTTGGTATGCTTGGTTAATACACACACACACACACACATATATATAGAACCTTTTTAAATCTCATTTTCTGATTTCTTCTGTAGATACAAAGGATTAGAAGCATCGTATGTAGAGAAAGTAATCATTACTTCAAACACTGAAGAAGCCTCCCTTATTAAGCTGTTGATGAGACAGACTAGAAGGCCAGAAATTGGGGACAAGTTCAGTAGTCGTCATGGACAGAAAGGGTATATTTCATTTTAATTTGTTGTACATTAAATGCAAAGTTGGCAAGATAAATATTAATATATAGAACTTATATAAAGAGTACTGCAGGAGGAATTTGTAAATCTTAAAATGTATGCATGGAGTATCTTTATAACTAGCTGTCAGTATAATGAGAGCAGTTTTTGCCAATATTTGCATAATGCAATGCATGCATCCTAAGGCATGTGTATTAAATTACATCAGGAAAAAATCACTTCATAGCCTAGATTTTTATCTTCATTCATATCTTGTCATTGAAAAGCTGAACTCCTAAGCTTACATTGGGGTCACATGTAGACGAAAATGAAAATATAATTTCTTATAAAGTAAAAATATGCTATGCAACAGAGCATTAAAAATAGGACTACCTTAAATCTTCGGTATAGTAAAAATTATGGTATTTTATTACTGAATAGTGACTTCTTCATATAATTAGTGAATACCTTACATACAAGTAGCAAGTGTATGTGAGAAATATGACATATATATTTAATTCTTTTATCTTTTTGATCTGTTTAACTAGCTTCCTGTATTGAATAAAAATCAAAATTACTTGGGTTAGTTATTCTTTCCATAATCTAAAACGGTATACAAATCCTGTACTTAGCATTGTGGATGCCCAGGACAGTCGGTAGTCAAGTTAAGTGCTCTCATAATGCAAGTAGCTATTCTTGAAGGTGCAGTAATCCTTAAGTCATCCAACGTTAAATTGTTTCCAGGTCAGATAATTGAAGAGTAGGTTAAATCACTAATCCATTTAAGGGTCAGTTATTCAAAATCAGATAACTGAGAGATCACTGTATGTCATATGCAGTCTTAAACGTTTTGCTAAAAGAAGAGTAAAATATGATATGGTAAAAAAAAAAAAAAAAGTACAGAACTTCGATACCCCCCCCCCCCTCCTTCAGTACACTTGCTATGAGATATGCGATCTGACTGCATGCACATTAATAGAAGAGCATGTGTAGAGTCTATGCCATTACATTCAGTTGTAGCAATGGTGTTGATGATGGAAGAAAAAGCGTTTATTATTGATCATTATTTTTGTTCATATGGAGTTGGCAGAGCAAATGGTACAAGTCTACGACATGTTTGTGAACCATTTATTCATAGTTTCTGTAAGCTTTCCCCAAGCAATAGTGTTGGCATTGCCTTAATCAAGAGGTTCTGATGTGCTGGGAATGTTCTGCCGCAATGCAAAGAGTATTCAAGAAGACCACGAACTGTTAGCACAAATGAGAATCATTTGTGCTAACAGTTTGTGTGCTGGAGCAATTGTTACAGTCTGGGGTATGTTGAAAAAATGGGTATTCCAACATGACCTGCCTTCAAACCTTGGGATAAAATTACATGATATGTCCAGCAGATGTCCCAACCTTTGTTCTCCAAGATGACTGGGAACCTTTGCATGCTTTGTGAAACCTGTCTTGAGAAACAAGGTGCCCATTTCGAGTCCCTAATCTGATGCGTTCATATTTAATGCTTTATTTGACCAAGATTCCACCAATAGTTGTGGATATACATATCAACATGTGTAAACATATATTTCTTTGTTAATAAACCCGTTTACTCCATAGCATATATCGTTGTAGTTATTCAGAACTGCTTTTTTTGTGCCATATATGATTGCAAGCAAGAATGTGCTTTCCTAACTATGTGTGGAAGGAGAGAGAGGGATTCTCATCATCATTAATTTACTGATATGTACCCTCAAGAAGTGCTCAGTCTTCTATGATAGTACTACATTATTAAGTTCACATCATTATTAATCTCCTATCAACAATTTTCCTCCAAATTAGTCTCTTACTTTTCAGTCTTTGAATGCTGTCATATCTAACATTTTGTTCTTCTAAGGCACTTGACTGAATCAATCCACCTAGACCCCCTTGGTCTTCCATTCAGTCTTTTTCCTGCCATCTTAGCATCAAACACCTGTTTTGCTAATCTTTCTTCTCCTATTCTGTTTAGGTGACTAATACCTTTGAAAAATAATCATAATTTAAAATTCTGAATATTTTTACGTATTGGTTATGTTAGAATGTTTATTAGTTTTAGTTTCATAACACACATTGTCGGCACTTGCGATGTGCACGTTATTGAAATTGTTTTGTCAAAAGTGATATGTAAAGAAGCTAAAAATTGATGTACTTACTGGATTTGATATTTGTATTACTTACAGGAATTTTAATGTAATTTAAAATATTAAGTTTTGTGGTTTTATGAAGACATTCTCTCTTGTCACTGACAGAGACAACGTGTCAGCAATTATTTATACTTAACTTCTTGCTTACCAGTTTCGTGGAGTGCGCATGCTCGCCGAGAGGTTTGATGTGTGATTGACAACTGACAAGTTCAGTATCGAAGCAACGGGAGAGTAAACAAGATAGCATTCGGAAGGAATTTAGAACACAGGCCGGCAGATATTTAGGTTCGGAGGAACTCAAGTTTTTTTATGTGACAGTCGGAGGAAAATTAATAGTATATTCCGAAAAAGGAATCATGGAACTATTAAGTTTTAATGTGGAATAAGTATGTGGATAAATAAAAGAAAATATTGCTATATGCGTTTTAAACGGAATATTGGAGGAAACACTAATTGAAAGATTTATAGTAGATTCCGAAAAGGGAATCGTAGAACTGTAAGTTTTTTTAATTGGAAGAGTAAGACTGTCAATAAGCATTTAGTGAATAAAAGAAGAATTTGCTATTTACGTTCTAAAGGAATGTTTGAGAAAACTCTGATTAGGAAGTTTCATCTGTATTAAGGACGCTGGATCTGACTATTATTTCTACTGAAGAAAAGAGATAGAATTAAGTTCGGAAGAATTAATGTGTGCTACATAAGTGATGAGAAAGGATCCTGTAAAAATGAAGAATAGAGTTATATATCTTCTGAAAAGGGCCTTGACAGAGAAAGAAGCTGGCTATGAACATTTTGTCATTCTGAAAACAAAGTGTTTAGTCTTAAGTGTAAGTTTATTTTAAAAGGGCCTTGGATCCAATTAATTTGTAGTTAGTTATGTAAAGTTGTTTGAAATGTATATATATTGTTTTTGTTTTATTAAATGTGTTTATTTTGTGTTTTGGTCTTGAGTCAGTGATTATTTGGATTCTGAAAGAAAGAGTTAAGATCATTGCACCAGTTGGAGTGAGCCCTTGTGCATATAATAACATATAGGTACACTCGGAATTAAAAAAATAATTGTTAGAAGCAGAGATCATCTCTATGGTAGGATTAATAATATGATAATATTAAGATATAATATCTATGAATATCTCTATGAATATAAAAATCCGCCAGTTATTAACACCTTCTTAGATTAGCCCTGCTCACACATTCTTGATTGTAAGCAATGTCAAGTTCTTTCCTGATGTCTTGATTCCGTTGCCATCTTTTCAGGTCCCTAATTTTTTTAAGAATTCATATCTGTGGTCTCTAATCTTTGATCAAGTGATTTATTTCTATCCCAACTTTAAGATCAGTAACTTAAAACTGGTTTGAACACTGTCTTGTATGCTACTAGTTTAATGTTTTGCTAAATTTCTCTATTATTCTCTATATTATAAATTTATTCAACTGGCTCCTCACTATACCAGCTTTGCTTTTTTCTGTTGTCTATTTCCAGATTTAAATTGCTATCTTCATTTTATTTTACTGGTCCTCCATACAGAATGCAGCTGAAGTTTTCTGTGTTCCTGCCTATTTTCATAGATTTAGTCTTTTTATTGCTAGTTTTCATGCCAAATTTGTTACAGTGTTACTCAGTTTAGTTAGAGAATCCTGGAGGCTTCTACTGGATGTGTTTCGGAGTACATCATTTGAATAAACAGCGCTAAGTTTGATATCTCCAATTTTAATATAAGATTCAATGCCATTTTCTTTCATAATGTGTATCCTTTTCCTCAGAATTGCCTTGGTTTGCACTGCTGAAAGACATTAACTGTGCCCAGGATTCTGTATTTTTGCCTTATATAGTGCTTGAATTAGGTTTCATGGCCCGACAGCTGTTTTGAAATGATGGTTTTCATCTGATACCAGGCAGAAACCTAGAAAGCAAAATAACTCAATACTATGTCACTATGACCAAAAGTGACATTTATTCTAAGTGAATGAATTTTACTTTCAATCATTTTGCCCAAGATCTAGGAGACAGTCATTCTCAGGGCAGGAGATTGGAGGGAGAGTGTTCTCAGAACTGCTAGAGCCAAGATGAGTTTCATTTTCTATAATATTGGTTAAAGTTTATGCATTTTATTTATTTGTGATAATTGAGATTAAATGTTTAGTGTTTGTTGAGGTTGTTGGTAGGTTTGTTCATGATTTTGTATGTTTAGCTTACTGTGAATGAAGGCAGAATGGTGATTTTGCGTTGTAATGCACGTGAAAATCAAATGTACTGTGTGATATAGAATTCTTGAAGGTAGTTTGCTTTTGCAAGTGTAGATGCATGTTTACAGAATGTGAAGGATGTATTTGTAAATAGATTGAAATAGTGAAGTGAGAGGATATGGATCCAGAGAAAGTGTTAATTTTGATGGGCTGCAAAGTGTTAAATGAGAGTTGAGAATGAGGAGTAGATGTTAGACAAAGGACAGAAATAATGTTGGAGTGTGAGATTGAGGATGATCTCACTAGAAAGGTGAGTGAGGGAATAAGAGTGCTGAAAATATGATTGTGAATATAGAAGCAACTAAAGGGCAAATGCAAGCATAATTGCAGGAACATAAGAGAGCAGAAATGTAAAATCAAATGCGAGAGTGATTGTGGGAATGAAAGAGAACATTAATGACAGAATAAAAATGAGAATGATTGCTGGAATGGGATGATTACTGTGAGAAACAGGATGAGGTATGCACAAAATAATATTATATATTTGTTGGGAAAGAATAAAAGAAAATATAGTGGAGAAAAAGAGGTGGTGATTAACTCAAGAGGTATCCTTATGAAGATTGCATTACTAAAGGTTTTTAGTGGATGAGAGGGTGCACAAGGTCTGTTTCTAGGAAAAAGGATGAACAGGGTGATACATAAAAGTGAGGGATTTAGTGATTGTTATTGTGAGGGTGGACGATTTGGTTTGATACAGGAAGAATGTGAGGATAGATATCAGAAGATTATTAAGGAAAGTGAAAGACAATAACATAGTAGGAAGAGTAGCTGGTGTGATACCTAGGCACGAAAATGATGAGATGGCGAGAAAACATTATAAATAGTATGTTAGCAGAGCTCTGTGAGGAGAAAGAAGTGCAGTTTGATGTATGGAATAAATTTGAGGGATGAATGTAATTATATAAAAGTGATTCATTTGGTGTGAATCAATTTGAGAGACTGGTATTAGAAGGGAGTTTAATGAATAATGTGGGCTAGTGATCAGAGGAAATTGGAGATGATGTGAAAGAGCAGGAGTTGTGTCTGAAGTGTTTGTGAATGAGATGAGAGTAGTGTGAGAGCAGAATGCAAGATTGACATGGGGAAGACTGTATAAGAAGAGTGGTTTTTGAAAGCAGTAATGGATGGATGGATGGGTATATGGGGATGATCAGCATAGAAATGGGGTAGCCTGAAAGGTATGGGAAGTAGCTGAGTCTGGATGTGTAAGGTGAGTGAACGGGTGTGAACCAACACTGGTTATAGACCAAATGGAGATGATGTGAAAGAGCAGGAGTTGTGTCTGAAGTGTTTGTGAATGAGATGAGAGTAGTGTGAGAGCAGAATGCAAGATTGACATGGGGAAGACTGTATAAGAAGAGTGGTTTTTGAAAGCAGTAATGGATGGATGGATGGGTATATGGGGATGATCAGCATAGAAATGGGGTAGCCTGAAAGGTATGGGAAGTAGCTGAGTCTGGATGTGTAAGGTGAGTGAACGGGTGTGAACCAACACTGGTTATAGACCAAGAAATAAATTTGAATGCTTATATATGATACATGGAGTATCAGAAATTAGGGAGGTGAAATTGTTGCATTGCTTTAGTTTATTCATTTGGAAATAACTAGAATAAGTGAAACATGGTTGCATGAGGATGATAATTTGATGGGAATACAAAAGGAAGGATATCATCTTTTTTGTGAAAAAGAGCAAAAAGGGATGGGGAGTGCTATTGATGATAGTAGGGGAATTATGCTGCATATTCTTGAGATACAAGGGGGAAATAGCTGACGTAGTTTGAGACTGTATGGTGCGAGCCAATGTTGAGTGGATAAGATATTTAGTTGAAGTTGCTATATAGAGAAATGTATAGGCAAATTGTCTTAGAAAGCAAGAGAACAATTATCATTATGGATGATTTTAATTATGGTAATATTGACTGGAATGAAAAGATGGCATCTGAGAAAAAGGAAATGAATTTCTTAAGAGACAACTGTCTTAGGCAATATGTGACAGAGGACACACAACAGCTGAGGTATTTTATCTGATCTTATCAACAGAGGATAAGATTGTGGATGTCTAATCTTCCTCCAGTTGGTTAGAGCAACAATGAGTAATCACATGGGTCCTATTCTGTGAGAACTTCTGTGGGGAAGGAATATACATGGAACTAAATTGCCAGTGATTTTCAAAAACTTAAAAAACAATTGGGAGCTATAGCATGGAAGGAGTTGGATGAAAAGGAGGCAGATGCTGCCTCATTAATTAAGAGAAAAGTAACAGCAACAGTAACAATGTCTGAATGTATTTCCAATATGAAAATGCTAAATAATGTAGGTGTAAAATAGGTGAATGAAGAGATTAAGCATGGAATCTGGAAAGAGAAGGCTTTATGATAAGCAACACAACAAGATGATGAAGGATAATGAGTTATTTGCATTAAGCATACAAAAAGCAGGCCTTAGGAGGTGATTCAGTTGGTAAAACCAATAGAAGCGCAGTATGAGCAGAAATTATCCATTTAGACCAAGAAAAATCTTACAGTTCTTTTGATATGTGGAAAGTAAAGCCCCTCTGCGTGAAGTACCTGTTCATGGTGGATGGGAGGGCCTACCAGTGATTATACTGACCATTTTTATTCTTATTCTTTTTCTATTCATTTTTTCCCCGTATTCTTCACTCCTAAGTTTCTCCTAAGTATTTTTGACTTTCCTACCTTGCATTTGCAGCTGTGCTAACCATGCAGGATGGTCTGTAGACATCTGGAAAGGGATATCCTGGTAGTCTTTCTCTATTCTGCTTTGGCAAGATGAGTGGTCATAGATATCCTGGCCAGGATCAGTCAGTGAGCTTGCCTACTAGGGTCAATGGTGTTTCAGTAAGTCTCCTATATCATGATCCTGGGACAGGCCCCAAGATTTTCTGTGGTGCTGTTATGGCATCTGGGGTAGTCCTGGATTCTGCTTTCAAGTGCAGTAATTGCTTACTAAGAGAGTGGGTGGGAACTTTGTTGCTGAGGAAAAGTTCCCTTTGAGTGTTGGAATTTTCATCCTCTTGTTAATCAGTGCCTTCAATAAGCCCCAACCATGTCCAGAAACCATTTCTACATCAGCTGAAAACAAAATCAAGAAACAAAAAATATCAGAGGCTGCAATAAACATACAGACCTTTTTAATATTACACTCAAGTGAAGAATGTCAACCATGAAATGTTGCCCTTCTTTATCCAGAGGAGGATGATAGGATCTCCAAAATCAGCCAAGAATTTCCTTCAGGGAACATTTTTATAGAAAAAATAAACAACACAAAAGCAGTCAGAGCAACTCCTTCATGTGACATCTCTTTGAAGAATGTCATCACAGTTCTCTCTCTCACACACACACACACACACAAAATTTATTTGAACTGTTGTTCAGGAGTAATATCAGAGTGAGACCTCCTTAGCATTCTGTATAAAGAGATTTGCTCTGAATTGAGATACCAAGGAGTGACAGCCTTAAGGTGAATCCTCATACATAGGGAGTCACCTGGTTCCTGCCAGATATATCATCCTTATTTTCCACACACCTAAGCCATCAACATATGCTACATCTACCTACCTCCTTTTGCAGATATCTATAGGATGACCTTGATGACATTATATTGCAATTACCATCCCCTTTACTTTTAATGGGGAATTTAAATAGTGTTGTAGTGCACAAACTAACATCAGAGGAAGAATTGTTTAGCTCAACAATAATTCCCCCATCCCCTCCCAAAAAAGGAAGCAACACTTTTTCATATGGCCTACCCAAATATTTATGTCATTGATTTAACCATTCCCCTATGATACACACTTTTTTTTTTTTTTTTTTTGCTTGGGCATCCATGTACTACAAGCAAGCTGACTGGTTCACCTTCTCTTTCTTAACAGAATTCAATTGTGTGACAGTCAGCTCATCTCCTGTCAGCAATGTAGAGAATCATGTAGCGAACCACTTATCCGTAAACTATGGTAGATTGCATGGCTGATTGCCGAAACACAGAAGAAAGCTTGGAGTATTTTCTGCAAGTACCCCACAACAACAAACCTCATTGCTTTCAAATGTGTCCAAGTCTGTGCAAGAAACGTGTTGTCAGATCCAAAAGGAATTCTTGTCCATACATATCTTCTATAATGTGAGCAACGAACAGCGAAGAAGTCTAGGATAAAATATGGAAAATGAAGGGCAGGTATACTCCTTGCCCAATCTCTGTCCTTGAACATAATTGTGTATAATTGCCAACTCATCAGCAATTGCTGACAGGCTTGGACAGATCTTTGCTAAAACATCAGTAGTATCTTACTTCCCTGAGTTCCTTGCCCAAAAATGTAAAGCAGAAGAACAACAAATTCTGTTCTCTTCAAGTGTCATGGAAGACTACAACAAGTTGTTCACAAAACAAGAATTGAAAGCCTGTGCACTTAAATGTCACCCAACTGCTCTTGAACCAGATAACATCCATTATGAAATGATCAAACATCTGTCACCATTTACCAAGGTTCGCCTACTGCACTTCTTCAACAGAATTTTCTGTGAGAACCTGTTTTCTGGATTTAGTATTAGATTTCTTTGATTTGGAATATCAAAAGACCTACACAACTTTGGTCTCAGAGGGATCTTCCCTCTTAATCTCTGTCCTTGAACATAATTGTGTATAATTGCCAACTCATCAGCAATTGCTGACAGGCTTGGACTGCTCTTGAACCAGATAACATCCATTATGAAATGATCAAACATCTGTCACCATTTGCCAAGGTTCACCTACTGCACTTCTTCAACAGAATTTTCTGTGAGAACCTGTTTTCTGGATTTAGTATTAGATTTCTTTGATTTGGAATATCAAAAGACCTACACAACTTTGGTCTCAGAGGGATCTTCCCTCTTGTTATCAAGAAATTCTTGATAACAAAAGGGCAGATACACTAACCATTTGGCCAACAAGGTTGGCTGAGTGGTTAGTGTATCTGCTCTCCAGCCAAAAGGCTGTGGGTTTGAATCCCACCATGGGCATAGATGTTTGTGATTATCTATGAAAGTACTAGTAGTGGTGGTGGCCAGTAGATGCCATTGGTGGATTTAGTGGTGGAGACAGAGAGTTGTAAAGTAGATGCCTTCCCTCATTTTGGACTCCTTGGAGGTGCCAAGTAAGAATAATGTTAATAATAATATACCCAAAGGGAGTCCTGCAAGGTTCAGTTTTAAGTGTCATGCATTTTGCGATCAAGGTTAACTTGATAACCTAACATCTTCCCCACTCTGTAAATAATGCTATGTGGATGACTTTACTGTCTTCTGTCATTCATATAATATGAAGGTCATGGAAAGACAGCTACAGCAAGTCATTAACCATGTTTCAGAATGGTTGCTTGTGAATGGGTTTACATTTTCCCAACAGAAGATGGTGTGAATTTTTTCCACAAGCATGGGCTCTATTCCAGTTTAGAACTCAGACTAGGACACTCATTAATTCCAATTGCACCAAATGGCAAGTTATTGAGGCTCATATTTGATATGAAATCTTTCCTCCCTCATATATGCCAGTTATGAGATAATTACCATAAAGCAATGAACGTCCTTCACATCCTATTTTCCACATCTTGAGGTGCTGATAGATGTTCTTTGATCTAAATGTACTGTGCACTGATTAGATTAAAACTTGATTAGGACCCATTGCTTCAACATCAGCAGCTGTTTCTGTTATACGCCACTGCTCATCCGTCTACCATATAGCCCTTTGGTTTGCAAACCAAACCACTCTTAAAAACTTTAGATATTAGGGTAGACAATATTGCATTGATGCTATCAAATAAATTACTGTCTTGGCATTCATATATATCATCATGTCGGTTTTCTTTCTGCATGTACCCAAACATTCCACCTCTTCTGTTGTCTGTCTCAAACACATAGAAAGGAATACTGATTTTATGTCTGTTTTATGTATATTTTAAATCTGATGGTATCTGATTTTGTGCTCATCTACGCAGATGGTTCAAAAGCAGAGGCTCTGTTGGGATCCTCTGCTCTCTTCCCAGATAGCATATTTGCTCAGATCCATCCCACTAGAATATAATAACTTACTTCTGAGTTGTATGCTATAGAACTTGCTTTAAACTACATACGATGTCAACAATACCAAAAGTGCTATATATATATGTATGTGTGTATATATATATATATATATATATATATATATATATACACACACACACACACACACATACATACATATAGAGATGCACAGAGTTCCCTACAGACAATGAGAAGTCTGCAGCTGCAGGAACATCCAGAGCTCTCTGTTATCCAACACGTCTTCTCTCAGTTATGGAAGCTGCATTTGAACATGCCCTTCTTTTGGATCCCAAACCACATTAGGATTAAGGGAAACAAGGCTACAGATACTGCAGCTAAGTCAGATTGTTTCTCAAGCTACTACCATTGCTGCTGTCTACCTCTGCTATTGTACCTCCTCTAATTATTGTACCTCCCTACAATAATTAGAGGTAGATAAGACAAAAAAAAAATTATCCTGGTGGCAGTCATCATGGAATAGAGAGACCAACAACAAATTCTATCAAATCAAGCTTGAAATCAAATTATGGCTATCTAGTCTATAGAGGGACCACATGTTGGCTGCATATAGGTCATAGTCATCTTACACACCTTGCTGTTGAGGATAGTGACATGCCATGTGTGAGTTGTGTAGTACTGGACTAACAATTTACATTTTAATTGACTTACCTTGTTTCATCAATGAACTCAGTTGCTATTTAGTCATGTCTGTTTTTTAGACTGTCTTAGCCCTACACACTCAACAGGTTTTATTATTACTCATCAAGTGTTATTTTCATTTTTAAATGTTTACAGAAACTCATTTTCTTTACTTCCAGTTGCTATCTAATTCATACCAATCTCTATTGCCATAATTAAATCACCCATAATCACTCTTGCCCAGCTTCTATGTATGGAAGCTGGGCAAGAGTGTGGTTAGCAAGGCTCTTAGAGCTAGGTTTTTTACTTGGACAGTGGTAAATGAGTGGAATAAGCTGCCAAAGTCTGTTGTGGGTGCCATGACTGTGAATGAGTTCAAGGTGAGGTATGATAGATACTGTGTGAATGTCGTATAGTTGTGTGGACATGATGTTAGGGCCTCCCTCGATGAGTCTAAGGATTCCTTGGAGTTGCCCGTAATAATAATCATTACCCTTTTCCCATTTGCTTGGCTAATTTGCTTATACATTTTTTGGTCACTACCCTCTACCGGGTCTCTAGCAACATCCAACAAAGTATTTCATTCTATTCACCTCTATCTCACACCATACTGCCTCAAAACTGTTTCTACTATTCCCCCTTGTATTTTTTACCTTGTATTGACATGACATTTTCTATCATCAGTAGTACTCCACCTCCTTTTTTACCTTTTCTATCTTCACATAATACATCATATCCTTCCATCTCTATTCCTAACAGGATGTCATCCTCATCCAACCATGTTTCACTTGAGGAGATATAAATGTAGAAAGTATTTTTACCTTGGGTATAAATATGTTAAAGATACCAAGCAATTTTAAACCTGGTTTTTCTCCATTTCCCAAGTAAGCAAACAGACCAAAAGTCAAGTTTGCGCCTGCAATTGATGCAAGTCTAACTGATCCCACAGGTAGTGCAAGACCAGGGCAACTCGTGGCAAAGGTGGAACAAGCTCCTATCACTAATCTTAATATTTACCCTTAATGCCAAAACACATCTCCAAGAAGAGGATGTATGATGTTTTGTATTAAAGGCAATGGGCCACTACCCAGACCGGTTTCGACCTTTATTGAGGCCTCATCAGTGGGAGCTAGGCTAGAAATACCAAGATTTAGTAATACAGAGCTTGTAAGTATTTCACCAAAACAAGTTACCATAAGGTGTTTTAACCTTATTAAATAAAAATCTCTGGAGGAGATATAAATGTAGAAAGTATTTTTACCTTGGGTATAAATATGTTAAAGATACCAAGCAATTTTAAACCTGGTTTTTCTCCATTTCCCAAGTAAGCAAACAGACCAAAAGTCAAGTTTGCGCCTGCAATTGATGCAAGTCTAACTGATCCCACAGGTAGTGCAAGACCAGGGCAACTCGTGGCAAAGGTGGAACAAGCTCCGATCACTAATCTTAATATTTACTCTTAATGCCAAAACACATCTCCAAGAAGGGGATGTATGATGTTTTGTATTAAAGGCAATGGGCCACTACCCAGACCGGTTTCGACCTTTATTGAGGCCTCATCAGTGGGAGCTAGGCTACAAATACCAAGATTTAGTAATACAGAGCTTAACATATTTATACCCAAGGTAAAAATACTTTCTACATTTATATCTCCTCCAGAGATTTTTATTTAATAAGGTTAAAACACCTTATGGTAACTTGTTTTGGTGAAATACTTACAAGCTCTGTATTACTAAATCTTGGTATTTCTAGCCTAGCTCCCACTGATGAGGCCTCAATAAAGGTCGAAACCGGTCTGGGTAGTGGCCCATTGCCTTTAATACAAAACATCATACATCCCCTTCTTGGAGATGTGTTTTGGCATTAAGGGTAAATATTAAGATTAGTGATCGGAGCTTGTTCCACCTTTGCCACGAGTTGCCCTGGTCTTGCACTACCTGTAGGATCAGTTAGACTTGCATCAATTGCAGGCGCAAACTTGACTTTTGGTCTGTTTGCTTACTTGGGAAATGGAGAAAAACCAGGTTTAAAATTGCTTGGTATCTTTAACATGTTTCACTTATGCCAACAATTTTTGTGTGAACAAATTCAATCAATGCAACCATTTAATTTCTTTTGTTTCTGAAACTTCTAGCATACATATACAAATATAACAGCTCATTTCTGGATCTATAACAAGTTTCATTGATACCACTTATTAGATGTGACGTCTCCATACTTTCCTCGAACTATTTCTTTTTCTCTTTACTTGTCGCAGAACCCTCTTCAAATCCAACTGTTTTCCCTACATTCCATGTCATCTTCCCTTTTTGTCTACATATTCTCTTGGAATATCAACCTTTCTCACACTGTCTTCCTCTGTTCACTTTGAGTCTGTTTCTGTATACATAGGCAAAAATTTTAAGATAAAAGCAAAAGATTCAAGTATATAAAATAGAATCTTTGGCAGCCTTCAACACAAGAATTGCCACATTACCAAACTTATAATTAATAAATGCACACACAAGTGGAATTCACACACACACACCACACACACCTTTCATTAATTATAGTAAACTTGTATGGACCACAAAAATAGCTTATCATAATGGGAAGTTTGCTATAGTAAATTTCCTTCAGAATACCTTTCTGCCTGTAGGACATTGGGTGAAACTTGTCAGTAGTTTATGTTATAATGATGCTTAGTGTACTAAGAGTTTGCCTGTATTGACTATGTTATGGTTTATTTTTAGTGAAAACCATAAAACTTATTGCTTTGATATGTTAACAGATTTCTAGTAACAATTTAATTGTAGCTGATTATTGACATATTTTACTTAGCACCATCCAAAAAGTAGAAAGTTTCTTGGATGATGCAGAGACATCACTAAATTATAGCATACAAAAATGAAACTGTGTGCATGAAATTATGTTTGTGACCATGCTTTTTATATAGCAAAAGCAGTTTGACTTCACTTATTCAAGTGTTTCCATTAGGATTCATTTGGTCTATGTTGAAACCATCATTTTACTGCAAGATGAATTCTGGTCAGTATAAGTGCATTATAATCATTGGATATTTCTGAAACAAAAATGCTTTTTTGTTTCAGAAATTTTTTATACCTTACTCAAAAGTTTTTATTATTATTATTTATTTTGTTATTTTTACTTATTTTATTTATTTATTTATTTTAGTGTAGTTGGATTAATTGTTCCTCAAGAAGACTTGCCATTTAATGACCAGGTAAGTAACTTAATTCAAAAATTTTATGCCCTGTGTTTTGTAATAAATTTTTCAGTTGAAGAAAACTTACAAAAAGTAGGTCCAGAGTTTGCAAATGATCTGTGTATTGAATTTATTGATTGGATTTAGAATTTAAACTATAATATCACTAATTATCACTTTATATAATTACTGTGTTAATCCATCAAGTTAGTTCATACTACAGAAAGCACCGTTTTGGTGTTATGGACTAGTATGAATAACTGAAAAGTCCCAAACCCAAGTGTTCTTTGCAGTGGTGTTGCTTTAAGGTCACTATTGCAAACATCACACTATTTAACATAATCTAACCAGAAAAGCATTTATTCCAAAGGTTTGGGGGAAGGGTTACTGTGATGACAAACTGGACAGTCAGTCTTCATTTGTGTATATGAATTCCTGTAACAATCAATACTTGGTGGAATGAATTTTATTTCACACAAGGTTAGCTCCACTTAATGTCGTTGGATGATAGTTCATTTTGCTTCTCTTCAGTAATTTATTGTATTTCTTAATAACAATATGAGATGAAATTAACCTGCAAAATTTTCATTTGTAGCATACATTTTGCCTGAATTTCATCTACATTATTTATTCCATAATTAGGTAATATTAGGTAGTGTTACCAAATGCTGCGAGATTTAGTAATATTTGGCATCATTGCCAAAAATTTTACCCTTGTTTAATGTTTGTATATTTTGAAAAAGGCTTTGATTCTTGATATCAGTCAGAAACAAAACAGATTAAAAACACAGGCTATCCTAGCAAAGTATATCAGATTATTAAAAACTGGTTATCAGAACATAGCAGGCAGTATAAAGTTAGACCATCAGAGAAAAGAATTCAGCATTGAGAGAGAGAGAGAGAGGTGAGGTGAGGCAAGGAGATCCATTATCACCAAAAAGCATTTTTTGATACACTAGAAGTCTTGAAGAATGAATCATGGGAAAACTATGGAAATAACATCACTGGAAGAAATGAAATCATTCATGTTTAGCAAAAAAACTGGTCCGTCTAGTTGGCTGAGTGGTTAGTGCTTCCATTCTCCAACCAGCAGGCTGTGGGGTCAAACCCTGCTGTTTGATTCTATGTTTTTTTATTATCTTTCAGTGGACGATGAAACTCATCTTCCACTGAAAGATAATAAAGTGGTCTCACATCTTCCATTGTGAGACCACTGCCCTGCTTATTGCAGGCCATAAGTGGCTTGCAAAAGTTCCATGTTTGGTCTCTAGAGCAGAGTTTCTGGACTATGTAAAAAATAAAACAAAATCATACAGAAAATATATAGAATTAATAAAAATAGAGAAAAAATCCTTGGCCTATCCATGGTACAAGTGTGCTATAGGTTTGAAAAAAAAAAATTATGCGGCTCCAACCAACAAAAACTTTTATGGGTGGGAACCACATAAAAATAAAGTAAATTAAATTAAAATAAAGACACTCAAAAATACTAAATAATCTCAACAGAGAAAGCAGTAAAAGTTAAAGATTAACATAACTAAAAGAAAATTGATGACAAATTCAGATAAAATGGAGCTAGAATTAGTAATCATATTAAAATTGTGGATGACTATATTTACTTTAAACAATTAGTTAGCTTTAAAGTAGGAAGCAAAGCATTTTGGCTGCATAAAAATGATCAGTTAGGAGATTCACCTGTATTTTTAAAAAAGAAATCTATTTGATATCAGTATTATTTCACTATTTACTTATGGAAGTGAGATATATGCAGTAGCTGGAAGACAGGTTATCTCAGGCCCAAATAACCTTGGAGAGAAGAATGCACTACATAACTAACAGGTGTAAAACTAGACATAATAGAATTAGAGAGAGGATAGAACTAACACAAGGTTATTGTAAAGTATAGTAAAATATTAAATGGAAATGAGCTATTAGCATATCATCATCAAATTCCTGACATGTACCCTCAAGGGGTGTACATGATATAGTACTACATGAAAAACTTACATCATTACTAACTTCCTATTTACAATTTTCCTCTGAAACAGTCTGTTACCTACTCCAACATTATAAGATATTATATTTCTATCTTCGAAGGAGGCATTTTTTACTGCATTAATCCACCTATACAGGGTGTCCCTGAACTCATGGCCCAAACGTGAGGGGATGGTGTTAATAATTGGTTTTATTTTTTATATATAGAGATATTCATAGATATTATCTTAATATTAATCCTACCATAGAGATGATCTCTGTTTCTAACAATTATTTTTTTTTAATTCCGAGTGTACCTATATATTGTTATATGCATAAGGGTTCACTCCAATTGGTGCAATGATCTTAACTCTTTCTTTCAGAATCCAAATAGTCACTGACTCAAGACCAAAATACAAAATAAACACATTTAATATAACAAAAACAATATATATATACACTTCAAACAACTTTATGTAACTAACTAAATTTAATTGAATCCAAGGCCTTTTTAAAATAAACTTACACTTAAGACTAAACACTTTGTTTTTACGACAAAATGTTCATAGCCAGTTTCTTTCTCTGCCAAGGCCCTTTTCCGAAGATATATGACTCTATTCTTCATTTTCACAGGATCCTTTCTCATCACTTATGTAGCACACATTAATTCTTCCTAACTTAATTCTGTCTCTTTTCTTCAGTAGAAATAATAGTTAGATCCGGCTTCCTTAATACAGATGAAACTTCCTAATCAGAGTTTTCTCGAACATTCCTTTAGAACGTAAATAGTAAATTCTTCTTTTATTCACTAAATGCTTATTGACAGTCTTAACTCTTCCAATAAAAAAAAGCTTAGTTTTACGATTCCCTTTTCGGAATCTACTATAAATCTTTCAATTAGCGTTTCCTCCAATATTCTGTTTAAAACGCATATAGCAATATTTTCTTTTATTTATCCACATACTTATTCCACATTAAAACTTAATAGTTCCACGATTCCTTTTTCAGAATATACTATTAATTTTCTTCCAACTGTCACATAAAAAACTTAAGTTCCTCCGAACCTAAATATCAGCCGGCCTGTGTTCTAAATTCCTTCCAAACGCTATCTTGTTTACTCTCCCGTTGCTTTGATACCGAACTTGTCAGCTGTCAATCACACATCAAACTTCTCGGTGAGCATGCGCACTCCATGAAACTGGTAAGCAAGAAGTTAGGTATAAATAATGGCTGACGCGTTGTCTCCGTTAGCGACAAGAGAGAAGAGAATGTCTTCATAATAAACACAAAACTTAATTTTAAATTACAATAAAATTCTTGTAAGTAATACAAATATCAAATATAGTAAGTACGTCAATTTTTTAACTTCTTTACATATCATTTTTGACAAAACAATTTCAATAACAGGCACATCGCAAGTGCCGACAATGCGTGTTATGAAACTAAAACTAATAAACATTTTAACATAAACAGTTCGTTAAAATATTTAGAATTTTAATTATGATTATTTTTACATCAGTTTCATCTTTCTCTGAAAAAAAATTTTTTTTTTAAATTTTAAATATTTAACCTATATCTAACAAAACTTTTAATGCTTATTCCTAGATCTTAAAAAATAACGTGATTCCTACTGATCATTATTTAAACTTTTGGAATCACTAGTTTCAGAATCATCTGATGCCAGAGATAATTCAGAATTTATATCTTCCGATTTACTATACTTACAAATTTCATTTCTATACTTTCAAATATTTCATTTAAACTAATTGAATTATGCCCTAAATCTATAGAATCATCACCATCAGAATCAATTTCTACAGTTGTCTCAGATTATTTATCCTTACTAACTAAATTAGAGGTATTTTCACATTCCTCTGTCTTATTTAACTCTATATTAACTAACCTATGATATTCTGCTATAATTTCATCCATGTTAGAGTCAGTTTGATTATCATCACTCTTACATTGTACATTATCCAAATTATGTACTTTGGGATTTCTAAAATTTCCTGCATTAGGGTTTATTTTACCAAAATTTAATTTTCTCCTTTGCTGCATATTTGAATTATGAGTTTTAAAACTATTCCCTTTCCTACTATTTGATTGTGAATGAGATGCACAATTAGTACTAGGAAAACAATGCTCATCTTTCAATATCTTATTCATATTGTATCCTAATGTAACTAAATTTCTACTCCCTAAAAAGTACCTTTTTAACCTATCAGAGTGTACATTTAAAATTTTACTAGGATTTTTGACATCTTGAATCCTAAAATTCACAGGAGAAAATTTCTCTAAAATTCTAAATTGACCTAAAGCTTTCCTTCCTAATTTCCCAACTCTTTTTATACTAGATTTATCATCTAACAATACTAAATCACCTGGTGCAAATGACTTATACTTTCTAAAACAATTTATATACTGCCTAGTTTTCTGAGAACTTAATCTACTTATTGCACATATTAATCTGTGAGTAGTGGAAAATTTATCTACAACTGTTTCCAGATACTCATTTATGTCATTATATCCTGTATTAGGAATAACTGAAACAAGTTCATTCGGAAAAATTGGATCAAAGCCATATAAAGCAAAAGATGGTTTTTCTTTGATAGCAGAATGAAAAGCAGATCTACATGCAAATAATGCTTGAGAAAGATATGTGTCCCAGTCATTCATTTTAGTGTTTGCCAGATTGGAAAGTATTTGCTTTATATTTTTATTCAGCCTTTCACACATACCATTACACTGTGGGTGGTAAGGTGTTGTAAAAACCTTCCTAACGTTGAGTAATTTACATAACTGTAACAGCAGTTCAGATGTGAAATTTGCTCCTTGATTTGAAAGTAAGGTCTGAGGAGTTCCATATCTACAAATAATCATATTCAAAAACTTTCTTGCAATAGTCTTTGCAGTTTGATCCTTCATTGAGACTGCTTCAGGAAATCTAGTTAGCATGTCTGTGACTACTAGAATATACCTGTTGCCTTTTTTAGTAATTGGCAGTGGACCTACCACATGAATAGCAACAGCCTGAAAAGGTTTAGTTGGAATTGGAAATGGTTGTAATGGAGCTTTTCCTCTGAAAGGGGATCTTATTTGGCACTTATGGCATGATTTGACATATGTGAGCATGTCACTCTTCATACCTTTCCAGATGTAACAATCCTTTATTCTTTCCCAAGTTCTAGAAAATCCTTGGTGTTCTGCCAAGTCTGAATCATGGAAAGTGTACATAATCCAAGGAATCATTTGAGTTGGTGCCAATATTTTCACTTTCAACCTTCCATCTTCCATTTGTGTAGATAAGGGTAACCCATCTTTATCAATATATGTTTTCCAGGTTTAAAAATGTATCCAGTTGAGTTTCACCCTTCAATGCTGCTTCATAGATAGTTTTGAGTATGGGATCATCTTTCTGAGCTTGGACAATCTTATCTTTTTCCCAAATTTGTGAACTAGGTTTCTTATTCTTTAGAGTCTCAATATTGAACACTTGATCATTATCATTAATGTCTTGAAAAACTTCAGGAGACTGCTCTAATTTTGCTTTGTCACCTGATTTTCTGTTTAAACAGCATTCTAGTCCATACAAGGACACACTGTATTATCAACAAAATTACATGCAAAACCATGAAATTTCAGAAAATCAATTCCAAGTATTACTTGTACATTTGGATTTGAGGATTCTGGAAGAACTATTAATGAATGACAAACTTTCAATGGAAAACAAGGAATTGAAATAAAAACATTGATTTGCTTATCTGCTGAAATTTCTGATTCAAATATACCTTTTAATTGGATAACTTAAAACTGAAATATCATTTGGAATTAGAGATTTAATTTTGTTAAGCAAGCTATAAGAAATGAGTGCGATATGTGCACCTGTGTCAAGTAAGATTTCACAAGGCACATCTTCAATAAATCCTTGTAGAGCTGTCAAAGGATTACCTCCATTAGCATATGGAGCTAATGCTACATCAAACTCTCTTTTAGGGTTAGAGCTACCTCTAGCTTTACCCATGTCTAGTGAATAGTTTGACATTTCTGTCCTTGCCAGTATGATATTGGAATAATAACTATTTTCAGATTTTTCTTTATTCTCTGATTTCTTATTTTGAAAACAAGATTTTTCTCTAACATAACAGTCTTTAGCAAAATGACCGGTTTATTGCATCTAAAGCATTTTGGAATATATCTCCTTTGAAATGTTCTATTCCTGTCAATACCATTAGATTTACAAGAGAAAGATTGATTATCTGTAGTGGATATTGTTAAATCAGATATCATCTTAAACAGAAGTTCCTGTCCTTGTACTATTGGTCTCTGTTATCTATTTCTTCACTAAGAAATGTTTTCAGTTCCTCTAATTTTCCCAAATCATGTAATTGTTGTACCTTGGAATCAGGTTCTGGAACATTTTCTGTTAGATTTACAGAAATTTCCTTATTAGCAACTTTTAATTTTTTTAAACTTTCCTTTTCTCACTTTATCTGCAGCCACAATGCTAGGAGAATGAGTTTCATTTTATTGAAAAGAGTTCACCTGTTTATTGTTTGAGGAATGAAATATATCTCTAAATCTCTCTTCCTTTTCTTTAACAAGTTCAAAACACTGTTCAAGATTTTTAACCTTTTTCTTGTATGCTGTTTCTTTCAAATTATCACTAAGGCCATGTCTAAATTGATCAAAGAGCAACCATTCCAAAGAGGATCTCTCTTCAGATGAAACATTAAATTCATGAGCAATGCTCCAAAGTCTATGATAGTATTCTGAAACAGATTCCCTATTACCTTGAATGCACCGATCAATTTTCCAAATGTTAGGCCCTAATTCTCTTACACCTGCAAATTCTGATATTAGCAAACTTTTAAATGTTGCATAACTGTCAGTGTCTCTCAGTAAAGGAGATGTGTTTAAGAATGTTTTGGCTTTGCCCAATAATTTACTACGAAGTGTAATCAACAAATGAAAATCTAACCATTTTCCTAAATCTCTTATTTTTTCAGCATATCCAAAAAATGTTTCTACGCTTTCACTACTATCTCCTGAGAAAGAAGGTATTACTAAAGTTGAATTAATTAACCTAAAAAATTCCTCATCTTTAACTGAAGAAACTTCACTACTAATATTGCTATCTTCTGTAACCATTTTACTTGAGTCAAAGTTTACTTTCTGGATTCTAAAATAGTTAAGTCATAACTAATCCTGTCGTCGACTGCGCCATTGTTAATAATTGGTGATGTTTTATATAGATAGATATAGGATATTTCTATCTTCGATGGAGGCATTTTTTACTGCATTAATCCACCTATACAGGGTGTCCCTGAATTCATGGCCCAAACGTGAGGGGGATGGTAGTACACACCGAAACCACCAATATTCGTCATAGAATATGCGGCCGCAAACGCAGTGAGGAGTCAGAAATGAAGGACAGACAGGTTTCCAGAGTGACATTTATTGGAGATCATTACAACAAATGCTCAAACATCCACCCACCAACATTGATACACACGGCACAACGACGGAGTAGCGATTGGCATACCTGCTCGTAAACACCGGGCTTGTTGCGTACATTACCAGCTGTGACGGACAGTTGGGCTACCAGATCCTCCGCGGACTGCATGAGAGTCTCGTACATGACACTCTTCAAATGTCCACAGAAAGAAATCGATACAAGAAAGATCGGGGGGGGGGGGGGGGTAACGGGATGGGACCACCATGCCCAATCCACCAGTTCCCAAATTTGGCATTAAGATGCTGACGCGTGTCCATGCTGAAATGGGCAGGTGCCCCATCATCATGCTGGAACCACATACAGGAGCGGATGGTGACTTCAACATCTTGAAGCAATTCCGACAAAACCTTTTGCAGAAAAATATGGTACGTTTGATCATCGAGGTGGTCCGGCAGCAGGTAAGGTCCAATTAAGTAGTCATGCACAATCCCTGCCCAGACATTGACGGTGAACCATTGCTGGTTCGACTGCGGACGTGTACCATGGGGGGGGTCTGGGCTGTCCACAAATGCACATTATGGACATTGACTATGCCTTCATGTGAGAAAGTTGATTCATCTGTAAAGAGCACGTGAGTGGGGAAATCGGGCTGTACGACATTTTGCTGCAGGAACCACTGGGCAAAATCCATGCGCAGGGGATAATCAACAGCTGTCAATGCCTGCACTTGCTGCAAGTGATAGGGGTGTAGCTCTCCTTCATGCAGTACTCGACAGACACTCTTATGTCCTCGCTCATAGCTTGCATTCTGACTGTCTGTGCTTGTCCGGCATCATGTCAACTGACGTGAAGGTACTTGACTCTCACAGCTGATGGTGCAGTTGCACAAACATTTTATGATTGGCACACAGCGCATAGGATATTGCTCACAGTACAGTCTTTGTGCTTCTCTACCATTGCCCTCGGCTACACTGTACTCTTTCTCTGCATCAGAATATGGTGGAAGAAAGCTACAGTAACACACCGTAGCAAATACAAATTCGAAAGACTATTCTTGGAATCGGCCTTAGCCCTAAGAAACTCTCCAAACCACAACAAATTTGGTTGTATGAGACTGCCCGAAATTTGGGAGGCTTACATCAGCAGACCTTCAGCCCACCGTCCAAGAACACCTACTTAGCCCCCTAGGGGGCACCATCAGGACTTTTAGGAGAACAATAGCTTCCTCACTTCATTCTCAGTTACTGTGTTGTAGTGCCTATGTGCACGTGCCTTTTTTGTAAGTTCCTTTTGAAGATGGCAACGTGACGTTGCCAAAATATCGGAAATATTTATTAAAGTGTAATTTAAATACAAACTTATTTATTAATTACTGACCATTTACAAAAAACAAAACCATATTAGAGCCTACCAGTTCACCAGCAAACTGTCTGGCTTTTTCAAGGCATTTACGGAGACATAAAAACTAGTAAATGCAAATTGAAAGGAACATAAAAAACGTTGTAAACCAACTAGTAGCTAAGGTTACACGTTCGCGTGACAGAGAGAACTTATTGTTCTTATTCATTATCACGCATGCGTGTTTGTTGTAAACGTGTAATGTGATTACTGGCTAGCTGTAGTTCAGATTGATTTAGAGAGAGGATCAGGTTTTTCCACGAACTGTTTAGGATTGCACCCTGATTTCTGTTGAGGTTTCCACCGGTTATTAACACTATTGTGGCTTCCTTGAATAAACGATGTCTGTAGTCGTCATCCAGATATGGCATGGACTGTTTTGCCACTCTATCGTGTGGTTAGATGATACAGAAATGATGTGCTAAGCCGGAAGAGATACTTCTGTTGTGGTTTACATCACCAACATGTTCTTTTTGTCTGATTTCTAAACTCCATGAAGTTTGTCCGATGTAGGCAAGACCACAGGAGCAAGGAATGTAATATACTCCTGGATATTTGTTGAAAGGCACCTTATCTTTTGGGGATCCTAAAACTTGTCTGATGCTGGTGGTTCATTTGAAGACCACTCTGATGTTGTAGGCTCTTAGTATTCTGGCTATTTGATAAGAAATTGACTTGATGAAAGGGATCACTACAGTAGAAATGTGCTGGAAGCTTGATTCTTCTTGTCTGGGGTTGTCACCGTATAGATATTTTTTGATCATGTTTTGAGGATATCCATTTTGTGATAATGTGTTGGTTATTAGTGAGAGTTCATTCTGTGTATCCTCCTCTTCTGATATAAACTTTCTGGCCCTATATTTCAACATGTGGATAATGCTCAGTTTGTGTGTCTTATGATGGTTTGAAGTATAATGAAGATATCTTCCAGTATCTGTGGGCTTTCTGTAAATAGATAATTTGACACTATTTGATTATTTCTTTATCAAGATGTCTAAAAAATGCAGTTGGTTGTTGTTTTCCACTTCCAGAGTGAATTTTGTCTTGTTATGTATTGAGTTGATTTTATCCACAAACGATTTTAGGTTTTCTAAGCTGTCTTGCCATATAATGAAGATATCGTCAACATATCTCCACAGTGTAGATGGTCTAGGGGAGATTGTGGAGAGAATTTCTTTTTCAAGTTTTTCCATGAAAAGGTCTGCACAAGATGGTGATAGTGTGCTTCCCATTGCTAGGCCTTCTAATTGTTGGTATATGGTGTTGTTAACCTTGAAGAAATTAGATTGAAGGCAGTGTCTAAACATCTGTGTGATGTCTAGAGGAAAGAGATCTTGGATAACGTTTATTACCTCTTCTAGTGGTACATTGATGAAAAGGGATACAACATCTAGACGATCATTGGGAATTCGTCCCTCTGTCCAGGCCTTCTGAACTATGCAGTGCAGCCACTGCAAGACTTTTATACCACCATACTTCAGCATTTCTGGTCAGATATCATCTACTTGTGCTGCCTTTCCACATTTTAAGCCTTTGATGGCTTTTTCTACTTCAAGTATGGATATGCATTCCTCACTATATATGCCTGTTGAGTATTTTTTACCACTGTGCTAGCACTGCTTGTTTCATTTAGCAATTTCTCAAAGTAATTACTCCATACTTTAAGGATATCTTTTTTCTCCCATTTTCATGTCACCTTTATTATCTCTAACTCCTTTTACAGTACTCTTTCTTCCATTTCTAAGCTTCTTCAACAACCTCCAAAATATTTTGCCACCTTCTTCATATTTATTTTCTATGTTCTTGCCAAAGTCCTCCCATGACTTTTTTTTTAGCTAGTTTTACAGTGTTTAGCTTTCTTACATTTGTCTCTGTATTCTCTAAGAGCACAAGCTGACTTATTTGACAGGAACTTTTGATATGCTTTCTTCTTTTCCTTCACTGCTTCTAACTTCCTGTGACGTTGAAGAGAACATATATGGAAGTGATCACTTTCCTGTTCTTTGTACAATGTCTTCACAGGAACCATGTTCACCCACACGGATACCTATATGGAAAATGGACCAGGCTGAGTGGAACACTTTCTCTCATCTTGCAAAATTTAATGCTGATGCCATCAGTCAAACACCTATCAATGAAGCTGTAAAATATATAACAGAATGCATTGTCCAGACAGCAACAACCTCCATCCCAAAAACATCATCTCGATTTCCAGTCTATCCAAAGCCTTGGTGGAACCCAGAATGTCAGGCAGCCAAAAAAGATCAACACAGAGCATGGAGCATATTTTGTAGATACCCTACCACATCAAATTTAATAACTTTCAAGCGTGCTCGAGCCAGAGCACGTTTTGTAAGACGTCAGAGTCAAAAACAATCATGGATCCAATTTACTACATCAATTAATCAAATGACCAGTCCAAAAATTGTATGGGATAAAATCCAGAAAATGAAAGGCAGATATAATACACATTGTTTGTCCACCTTGGACTATAATGGAAATGTTCTTGCTGATCCCAAAGCTATTGCAGATACTTTAGGAGAAACTTTTTCTAAAATCTCAGCAACAGCTTCATATTCTCCAGAATTTTTAATGCTGAAAGAGCAGCAAGAGAAACAAAGGCTTAATTTTTCTACTAACATTCTTCAACCATATAATCAGCCATTTGTCAAGGAGGAACTAAAAAGAGCTCTCCTACAATCTCACCCTAGTGTAATAGGACCTGATGACATCCATTATGAAATGATAAAACATCTACTATCATCTTCTATGGATCTTCTTCTCTTATTATATAATAGAATACTTGCAGAGGAAGAGTTTCCAAATTCTTGGCATAAGTCAATTGTCATTGCTATCCCAAAACCAGGAAAAAATCCAACACAAGCAAATAATTATCGACCCATTGCTCTGACCAGCTGTCTTTGTAAGATACTAGAGAAAATGGTTAATGCCAGACTTCTCTGATATTTAGAAAGCAACAGTCTTCTTTCCAATACACAATGTGGTTTCCGTAGACATCGATCAACTTTAGATCATTTAGTTCGGTTAGAAACATGTATAAGAGATGCATTTCTGAAGTGAGAACATCTTGTCTCTGTCTTTTTTGACATGGAAAAAGCTTATGACACAACCTGAAGATATGGCATATTAAAAGACCTCCATAACTTAGGTCTCAAAGGACACCTCCCTATATTTATTAAAAACTTTCTGTCCAGGCGAACTTTCCAAGTCAGAGTGGGAAGTATGCTATCTCAACCATATCTTCAAGAACAAGGTGTTCCCCAAGGCTCTGTCTTAAGTGTAACCCTTTTTGCTATTAAAATTAACTCAATCATTGAAAAGCTTCCTCCCACTGTAGACAATGCTCTGTATGTTGATGACTTCACAATATACTGTCACTCACGTAACATGAGAGTAATTGAAAGACAACTTCAACAAGCAATTGATCATGTCTCTCTGTGGGCTCTTAATAATGGGTTTAAGTTTTCAACAGCAAAAAGTGTCTGTGTACACTTCTGTCGAAAACACACTCATCACCCAGATCCTGAACTGAGAATGGGACCTACTGTTATTCTAGTAACTACAGAAACTAAGTTCTTGGGACTCGTTTTTGACAGAAAACTCACATTTCTAGCATGCATTCGTCAACTAAGAGAAAAGTGCAAAAGAACTTTGAACCTCCTTTGCACTCTATCCTCTACTGGGTGGGGTGCTGATCGAGCTTCATTGCTCCATCTTTATCGTGCACTTATACGTTCAAAGCTGGATTATGGGTCCCAAGTCTATGGTTCGGCAAGACAGAGTAACCTATGATGGTTGGATTCCATCCATCATCAGAGTATACGGATAGCTACTGGTGCCTTTCGCACCTCACCCACTCCAAGTCTCTATGTAGAAGCAAATGAACCGGCTCTATCACTTCGACGAAAACAGTTGTCTCTTAATTATGCCCTAAAAATAAAATCTCTCCCCGATCACCCTACATGGAATAGTATCTTCTCTCTGCGTTGAGAAGCTCAATATCACACACATCAAACTGCTATACATCCTTTTGGTATGCGTATTAAAGAAACTATGCAAGCTGTTAGTATAAATGTTGACAACATTAGCTACACTAAACATAACAACATCCCTCCATGGCAGGTTTGCACACCATCTTGCAACCTCTCACTTTGTCAGCTACAGAAATCTTATACCCCATCATCCATCTACCTGCAATTGTTTAATGCACACAGAGCAGCACACGCTGATTTCTTACCCATCTACACTGATGGTTCAAGAACTAACATCTCTGTTGGCTGTGCTGCTGTGTTTCCTGACATTATTATTTCAAATCAGATCCCACCTGACTGCAGTAATTATACAGCAGAGTTACATGCCATTCAGCTTGCACTTGTGCATATGAAAGAAATCTGCTACCAAAGGTGTATAATTTATACAGACTCATTGAGCTCTTTACAAGCTATCTCTTCTCCTATGTATAATTCTCATCCAGTACTTTATGAAGTGCTACACCTGCTTCACAAAATGAAAATCCTTAATTTCGATGTCCAGTTCTGCTGGATTCCCAGCCACATCGGAATCAAAGGAAATGAGGTTGCAGATGCGGCTGCTAAATCAGCCCATACCTTCTCCACATACTATTTGACAGTTCCATATACAGACAACTTATAAGATCAAGGCTAATTGCTCAGTGGGAGTTAACATGGCAAGAAAAATCAACAAACAAATTATATAACATTAAACCTGAAATTAAACATTGGCTTTCTAGTCAACGTACAAAGAGAAGGGAGGAGGTTGTATTTGCTAGGCTCCGCATAGGTCACAGTCACCTTACGCATTCTCATTTACTGAGAGCTGATTTCCCTCACATATGTGAAAAATGCAACACACATCTTACTATTCATCATATTCTGGTAGATTGTCAAAAATTTACACGAGAGAGGAATGAAATTTTCACCTATCTAACCAAGCCATATACACTCAGGGAAATGCTAGCAGACTCAGGCAAATTGTATGATGTTTTTAATTTTTTAGAAAGAATTAATTTGTACAAACACATTTGACCATAAATTTGTTTATATGTAAATACTTTTTTGCTTAACTTAACTTTTAGCTTTTATTTGTAATATATCTGACCAATTATGTATTATCATAGGCCTTGATCTTGTATATTTGTATCACTCTGCTGTAATTTTGTTAATATGTAAATACCATAATGCTAAACTTAAATTTTATGCATCAATGCTGTATATAATAATTCCTTTTATTAGTATAATAATGTTTGTTGTAATCTTCCTAGATGTAGAGACACTGCTTTCCTTGACTTGTTTTGTATATACATATGTTAACCTATAATTATCTATTTATGTACTGCTGAAACCTCTGTAGTAATTTTGTTTATATGTAGATATTGTATCACTTAACATGCATTTTGTGTATGCATCTTATTTATTACTTTATTTTTCGAATAATCATGTAATGCTGTAGGACATCTTACGTATTTGTGTACTTTCTAGTAATTCTGTTTATATGTATTCTAAATTCTGTTTCTACTGCATTACTAAATTTAATTTTCATACATGCATATTGTATAATAATCCCTTTTTGCCTATTTTTGTACTGCTATAAAGGCATCTGTTATAATTTTACATATATGTAGATACTATGTTCCTTGGCTTAGTGTTTCATATTTTATGTATTAACTTATATTGTTAACTATTTTTGCACTACTGTAATAACCTCTGATCTTGTGTGTTGCTGTGCCCTCTGCAGTAGTTCTGTTTACCTAGAGATGCTGCTTTATGAAATTATTTTTCTGTAAATGCTTATAACCTTTAGTATGGTACAGTATGACCTTTGTAGTTTTTTTTGTACCAAATAAACTAGAAACCAAATAACCAACCACCATGGAGTTCTGATTTTTCTATCCTTGCAGACAACCTCACCACATGCCTCTCTGGCTGAATTAATCAAGATTTTCTTCAAGGCTTGCCACTGAATCTCTAAAGTTTGGTTCCTGTTCTCAAACTCTTTCATTTTTGCTTCAATAATCTGTGTATTTTAGTCTACAGTTCACATCTGAGAGCTGCTCAACTTTAATTCACTTTAAAACTTTCTTACATGTTATTCTTTTCAATATGAAATTCAATTTTATCCTGCTCACGGCTAAATAGTGATCACTATTAATTTCAAATCCTCTGTACACTCTGGTGTCCTGTACAAGGGAGAAAACATCACTATCAACAATAACGCAGTCAATGAGACTTTTCTTATTTCTTGCCTCTTCACTCCATGTGAATTTGTGCACATTTTTATGTTGGAACATGGCGTTAGTAATAACCAGTCCATGTCCTGAGCAGAAATCCAACAAATATTTGACATTATTATTAACTTTGTTTGTTTCCAAATTTTCCCAATATACTTTTGTATGTCTGACAATCATTTCCTACTCTGCTATTTAGATCCCCAACAAGGACCAACTTTTCCTTTTTCATTGTGTCAGATGCTTTCTCTAAATCCTCAAAAAATTCCTCCACTTCTACCTTAGTAGAACCTTCTGTGGGACCATAGGCACAAATAAGTCTCATTGTCCAGTTTCCCATTCTGATATTTGCCCACATCACTCTACTTGAGACTGCCTGCCATTCAAGAAGATTAGCCTTGTATTTAGTGTTGAATACTATGGCTACTCCTTCTTTTCCTTGATTATTATATTTATTTATTTTTAATTTATTATTATAAAAGGGAAATAAAACTGAATGTGAGAATTACAGAGGTATTTCTCTACTGAGTGTTCCTGGTAAGATATATGCAAGCATACTTGAGAAACTGTTGCGAAGAATTGTAGAAGAAAAGCTTGGTGAAGAACAAGCTGGATTCTGGCCAAATAAAGGCTGTCAGGATCAGATCTTCACTTTACGACAAATAGTGGAGAAATCATGGGAATATAACAAAGATCTGTATTTAAGTTTTGTAGATCTGGAAAAGGCATATGATAATACCAAGAGAGAATCTATTCAATATGCTACAGTTATATGGTGTCAATGGGGCATTATATCAAGCAATATTTGGTCTGTATTTGAGTTGTAAGTCAGCAGTTAGATTTGATGGAAGTACAAGAAGATGGTTTAATGTTAAATCTGATGTTAGACAAGGATGTACATTATCCCCTCTGTTATTCATTATCTATATGGATCACATTATGAAGGAAAGTGGTATTGAACATGATATCAAAATTGGAGATGTTAATGTGAGCTCTTTGCTTTATGTGAACGATGTTATACTTATCAATAAATCCACTACGAGTCTGCAAGATTCCTTGACTAAATTGAATAACTGTTGTAATAGATATGGTATGACGGTCAGCAATAAAAAGACAATGAAAATAGGCAGAATTGTTGGAAATGTCAACTGCATTGTGAACGAAGAACCTGTGGAACGAGTAAAACATTTCACCTACTTACGCACGAATTTTAGTGAAGATGGTAAATTAAATTTGGAAATAGACAACATAATCAATAAAGCTGGTATAGTAGGAAGTCAATTGAATATATTCATATGGAATAAGAGAGAAATTAGTCGGAACACTAAATTAGCTGTATACAAGACAATGTTCAAACCAGTTTTAACTTATGGATCTGAGAGCTGGGTCAGAAGTAAAACACGACCAAAGACTAGAGACCATAGATATGAGAATCCTGAGAATGATTATAAGCGTGAAGAGATGGCATCAATGGCAATATCATATTAAAAATGAGGATATTAGGAAAGAACCTGACATTGTCAGCATCCAGGAATGCGTTAGCTGAGCTAATCTCAGGTGGTATAGTCATTTAAACAGAATGGGCGAGGAAAGATTATCAAAACAAGTGTTCTCTGCCAGGTTGGCAGGAAAACGACCTAGAGGAAGATCAAGATATAGGTGAATTGATATGGTACAAAGCCTTAGACGACAGAAATATAAGATCTGATACTATTGGAGTATTGACAAGTAACAGGCTGATCTGGAGGAAAGTTGTAGATAGGACCTTAGTAATGATGCAAATTTTTCATGTAGTACTATCATATTCTGTACATCTCTTGAGGGTACATGGCAGGAATTTGATGATGATGAAGGGTTGTTACTTGGCTAATGTGGAAGAAATTTTTTATAGTGTTGGGGAGGGGGGTAGAACAAGGGGACATGCTTTACCCCCTGTCCTACCCTGGAAGCTGTCGAAGTAACAGTTTTAATGAACGGTTTGATGGGCTTTGTGTGTAAAAGTGTGTACCTCCAATGATGAGTCTTTGACTCCATGGAGAGATCTGGTGTTAATAATAACATTGTTAACATCAGAAAGGATTGCCATTTTTGGTGTTGTGGATAGATGAGTGAGGATAATTGCTCTCTTCTAGTTCAGTGACTTTCTTTGCATTTTTGAGTTTTAATCGACACAGGACTGACTTTTTTAATAAGTGTAAAGGTAAGATTTTAATTATCTTTTTCTTGAAGTGAAAGCATTAATGTTAATTTATATACTTTGGATATCTGTTATCTTGATAGTCCACAGTAAATTAGATGGTCTGGAGAACTTGCATTATAAACTTCTATTATGAAATTAGCAAAAAACAAAAAAAAAAATAAAAGAGGAGGATGAAGAAAGGTCTTATATTAAATACAGTAGATTATTCTTATAATTTAAATAATATATTTCCTAATAATACTTATCTTCTTATTGCAGGGGATTTGTCCTGATTTGGTGAGTAATGATTTTCCTACTTTTATTATATTATTATTGCAACCGGTTAAAAATTGCAAATTTTTTAACTGGTTAAAATTTTAATCTAATTTACTTTTCCAAATATTTCATTTCCTATAATTTGTTATAACATAATTCTTTCCATTAAAATAATTTCTATTATACATCAAAGATTCTATATGATTGATTGAATAATTTTTAAGCATTTAAAATTTACAGTGAAAATAGTTCAGCTTATTCTTTTTTGTTACTTCAAAAATGTGGATGAAATAAAAGCTTATGAAAATTTGTAAGTTATGAAAAATTAAAATTTTGAATCAGTAAAATTAGTTTTAAATTTAGTATGGCTAATCAATTTTGTTCAGACTGCTGATTTTTACATTCTTACTTTGTTTCTTTTGCTAAATCGTTATTTTTGCATTTTGTTGTATTTAGACATCCTGATATTTTATGAGCCTTCAAGTTTGGTACTTTTACTTCATTATATGTTATATTTTCATATAACACATCTTATTGGTTATAATTTGCAGTTACTTATGTTTTTGTTTTTTCAGTTGATGTTTTCATGTTAAATGGCCTGGTGCACTTTGCTGACCTGGTTGGCCAAGTTATTAGCGTATCCGCTCTTCAGCCAAAAGGCTGTGGGTTCGAATCCCACTGTGGGCATGAATGTTTGTGAAAATACTAGTGGTGGTAGTGGGCAATAAGTAGATTGCATTGATGTATATGATGTGGTTAGCTGTAGTTGGTGGATTGAGTGGTGGAGACTGAGAGTTGTAGAGTAGGTGCCCTCTCTTGATTAGTCTTTGGACTCCTTGGAGATGTCATGTAATAATAATAATAATAGAATCTGCTCCATATCTGTTGAAATTTGAATAATTGCTTTTGAATATCATCTTCATTTCCTACAAGTAAAACTAGGATATGTAGATGATGTAATACTACATCATCTGCATATCCAACAAGATTAAAAAATTTTTTTTAATATGTATTCATCTAATTTCTGTTTCTTAAATTGTTATTATTTTGTCCATAATTATGTTAAGTGAACATGGACTTGAAGAGTTGCCTTGTCTGATTCCTTTATTAATATTAATTCGTGTGTATTTGTGTTGTGGTATCTCATTACACATTCATTTTTTGTGTAGATATCTTTGAATATCTGCACAAAATATTAATACTGTTGATCACTATCAACACTAAGTACGGCATTGTTGATAGGGATACATCATGCTAGTTCAGGATACAAGCGTTACTTAATACTAAGCAGAATAAAAATAAATATCACATTGAAAAGAACAGCACTCTCTATTGGCTTAAAACACATATCCATATGATGGTACAATATAACAAGATTTCATGCCAAGCTGGGATGTCATTTGTTTAAACAACTCCCTCCTCCCACTGTTTTTAAGTCATTCCTAACACCATGTCTCATAGTCATTACTAATACCTCATTTCAAGGAACTAGGGCAAACATTGAAAAGTCAGCTACTAGAACAAGCTCCAACTCATATAAACGTAAAAGAAGTATAAACCCAACATCAAAATAACTGAAGAGAAAATAATTGCTTCACAGATGTCATTACAAGTCAGAAGCTGTCTTGGGAATCAGCAGCAGCTTTAAAATATTCCCCAAACCACAACAAATATGGCTGTATTAATTTACCAAAAATCTGAGAAAGTCATTTTAATATCAAATTAATACTTGTTAATCCAGGTTGCTTATGGATCAAAGTGAAATAACTGAGAGGAGGCCTCCACATTGCTTTTAAGAAATGTGGAGAACCAACTGAGGCTTCTGACTTAATATCCATTCCGCACCTTCACGTGTGCCTCATTAGTAGTAGGTATCCACTGGGTGCTGAACAAATGAGGATGGACCGCCAATCTGGGACTTAGCTGACTAATCCATAAATTAATCCATAAATGCATATGATAGTATAACATGAAGAGATTTCATGTCAGCTGGGGCATTGCCCAGTTAAAAAAATTCCCCTGCTGTTTTTGTCAAGGAACCAGGGTGAGCAGTGAAAAAGTCACCTATTGGAAAACACTCAAGCTCACAATCTAGGAGAAGCCTAACAAACAGAACAAACCCAGCATCAGAAGAACTGAACAAAGTAACCATCAGTATAAGAAATATTAATGTCAAGGAAATCGAGAGCTGGCAGAAGTGGAAAAGTACCGTTTGGACATAATTGGCATTACTGAGACAAAGACAAAAATAGGTGAGATCTTACTAAATAAGAAGTATAGGCATTTTCAGTCAATAATGATCAAGGAAAGGAAGGAAGGAATAGCAATAGCATTCAACACCAAACATGAAGATCAACGTCTTGATTGGAAGGCAATTTCATGTAGAATTATGTGGACAAACTTCAAAAATGGGAAAATGAACAATGAAACTTATTTGTGCTTACGGTCAAACAGAAGGTTCTTAGAAGTGGAGGAATTTTTTTGAGTTATTAGAACAGGTAGCCAACATAATGAAAATGGAAAAAAATAGTCTTCATTGGAGATCTGAACAGCACGGTAGGAAGTGAATCCCACCAGGGATGTAATTTTGGGGAAATTTGGAGAAAAGGGCCAAACTAATCATAATGGTAAGTATTTTACTGGACATCTGCTCAGGACATGACTAGTTTCAGCATAAAGATGTGCACAAGTTCACATGGAGAGGAGACACAAGAAATAGGAAAAGCCTCATTGACTACATCGTTGTTGATATTGAAGTTGAAAGCTTTTTCACTTGGTTATATTATTATAAAGTAAAGATGCCAAGAAATTATATTCTTGGTTTCTTCCTTTATCCAAGTGTAAGCAAACAAAGTTTGTGCATGAAGTAACTTCATGACAGGGCAACTCATATATAGAGGTTAATGACTTCACATCAATTGCATTAGTGTCCCATAATGCAATGCACATATCCATACAGACATGTGTAATGCTATGCATAATGGGAAGGGCAACTACCCAGACCAGTTTTGACCTTTACTGTGAAGTCTCATCAGTGTGGAACCAGACTCAGAAGTGATACCAAGGTTGAAGTAATGCTGAAGTCATATTTCCATATAAAAGTAGACAAAAGTGTCACACCTTATTATTAAAATACTCTGGATTACAGAAAGATGTTGAAAGTTTTTCCACTTGGTTTTGGTTACTTGTATAAGGAAATATTACTTCTGCATTTCTTCAACCTTGGTATTTTCAAAATTTTGAATTTTTAAAAGAATTTTGATTTCTTTGGGCCAAGAAGTAATTTTCTTTCAGTAATTTTCTATGCACCTTTTATTGATAGGTCATGTTTTTCCACTTGGGTTAGCCTTCATGTAGTGCAATGTTTTGCAAATTTTTTCTGGCTCTGTCCACTTGGAAAAAGCATTATCTCCCATACCTCATTCACCCTTTATTGATAGGTCATGTTTTTCCACCTGTGTTGAGCCTACATATGCTACTTCTAAGTGCAGAATTGTGGAGTAGTAGTTGCATATCATAAACAACCTTAATATTTTCAGTGGAAAATTACATATTGCATGCAGTGGAGATTTTGTGTATCACTATACACTTGCATGGTGATATATACAGAGTGTGGCAAAATGTTATATTGAAAGTAAACAAATTATATAAAATAATTTTTTTAATATAACATATTCTTAACTGTGTCTGAAAATTTACAAACTATAATAATAATCATAATAAAGTATCTAATATGTGGTGGTCTGAAAAGTTCTCAGCCTCAACCATAAATCGCAACGCTATCGGCAAGATTTTTTTCCTAAGTTGGTACATATGTCATAAGCTTCGATGTGAAATTGTAAGTCATTCTATCAAGTAGTTTTTTTATACAGCTGTCGGAAGCCAAAGTGTTGTCTGTATCCCTTGAAATGGATAAAATTGAGTATTGTGTGATTATAAAATTTGTAAAAGAAGATTTAACGGCAAAAGAAAAACTCATTCGAAGTTCATAAAAGTTTATGGCACTTCTTCGTTTTTGACAATTAAGAAATGGCTGCCTAGTTTAAACGAGACCATACCAGCCTTCAAGATGATCCACATGAAGGATGTCCAAAAAGTGTAACAACACCAGAATTTATTGATCAGTACATGATATGTTATTGGATGACTGGCGAATCAAAGTGTGCGAAATTGCTGAGACTATAGGCATTTCAGAAGAACTTGTAGGATACATTTTGCATGAAGAATTACAAATGAAAAAGCTTTGCACCAGATGGGTGCTGCACAAATCAAAAATGCACTTGCGTGAAAATCTCTGAACAGTGCTTGGACCATTTTAACAAGAATAAAACTGATTTTGTGTGTCGATTTATTATTATGGATGAGACTTGCAGTCACCAGTACACACCAGAATCAAAACAGTAGACAGAAGCCAGTTGTTCAGTGCCAAAGAATACAAGGTCATGGCATCAGTGTTTTGGAATGCTAAAGGCATTTTGTTTATTAATTATCTTGAAAAGGGTAAAAGAATAACCTGGGATTATTATTCTGATCTTTTAACCAGACTAGACAAAAAAATTCATGAGAAAAGACTTGGTTTGCAGAAGAAAAAAAATCATCTTTCATCAGGATAATGCACCTGCTCACAAAGGTGTTTTGGCAATGGGAAAATTAAGGGATCTGCGTTATGAATTATTGGAATATCCACCCTATTCCCTAGATTTGGCTCTCTCTGACTTCTATCTCTTCCCAAAACTAAAACTCTTCCTCACTGGTCAGCGTTTTTCTTCAAATCGAGAGATGATTGCAGTTGTAGACGGATATTTTGCGGATCTTACTGAGAACCACTAGAGTGATGGGATAATGGCTGGACCATCGCTGGAATAAATGTATTAGTCATAAGGGAGATTATTTTGAAAAATAAAAATAATTTTTTAATTATAAATTCGTTTTTTCATTGTTAGGCCGAGAACGTTTTAGACCCTCGTATAATCCAGGTGCAGTCTTATCAAAGCGTTATGAAAGAGGCGAAATTACTTCCTTATATGTCACAATTCGCTTCAACATCACAATTATCTTCTGAGTTGTAGCTTTTGCTTTGTTAGGCCGAGAACTTTTCAGACCACCTACGTAACATAAGTAAAGTGGATATTAGATCCAGCATTATTTCAAAGTTGAATGTAAAAGCTATGAAAGATTTATAAAAATAAGTTGATCAGAGAGCTTACGGGAATACACTCACTGGCATTCATGAGTTGCCTTAGCGTGGACTAATTAGAAAACATAAACACTGCCCAAGCGTCTATAGATTCACTTTCTATTAGTCTATTTTTATAAGGTTTCACTGGCCTGACAGCTGTTTCGAACTGGTTGGTTTTCCTCAGAGACCAGGCAGAAACCTTAAGAGAGCAAAAACTCTCGTTCGGTACTAAGGAACTTGAAATGTCAGAGAGGTGTATTTTTCGTAAGCGAACTTTGTCAGTGTGTAAAAGTATTTATACTAAAATAGAGATCCAAAAGGTTTCAGTTCGGCGATTCAAAATTATATAAGTAAATTGGATATTAGATCCAGCATTATTGAGAATGCCAAATTCTCAAACCTCAAGCTCTTATTTTATTACATTAACCAGTGTAATGATGTCTATGGATTGGTAGTTGAAAGTATTCATATTTCAAGGACTAGATTAAAAAAAATAATCATACACCACTACTTTTTTTTTTCTCCTCTATATATTTAGATCATGAATCCCCATGGATTTCCATCTCGTATGACAGTTGGCAAGTTAATCGAGTTGCTGGCTGGAAAAGCTGGTGTTGTTTGTGGAAAGCATCACTATGGTACAGGTAATACAATATTCATTTAACCTTATATTGATATTTTTGTAGTGGAAAGGCATTGGAGGGAACATTATATAGGCAGATTAAGTGAAAATAATTTTATTTAAATGTTTAACAGTTCTCAATCTTGTATTTAAAGCTGTAAGTAGCAACCATTTATGAATGTGTTATTAGAAATGAATTAGAAATCAAGAAATGTGTTATAACCAGAGTTTTTGCTCTAGTGTTTGGCCATTACTCTTTTTACTATCCAATTGGGATGAGCCAGATATACAGTTGACTCAGCAGGCTGACTGCTAGTCAGTGTACAGAAACAAATTAATCTGTTTGATTGTGCATCCAGATGTTTTTCAACCATCTCTTAAAATATTCCACTGCTACCCGCCCTACAAGACTGTGTCTGGAATAAACATCAGTTATCTGAATGCATATAGAAGTGCAGAGGGATCGTTAATGCCACATTATAGTTCTGAAATTCATGTATTTTCTATTTAGGCAGCATAACCAAAGATGCTTTCAGCTCCCATTGGATGTCCTTTATGAAAGGTTAACCCTTACTTAACCCTTTAAATAAAATCCAAAAATAAAAACATAAAATAAAACTTCAAGATCTACTTCGCAAAGTTGTGGAGTCGTCTCAACATTAGTCTCTAAGTGTCCTGATAACTGTGAATGAGATATTACATTGCTGTTAGTGATGTATTCTCTTTTACAGTTGTCCAAACTTCATATTACTTATTCCTAACAAAATCTTAACTATCAATCATTATCATTACCATAGTTATTCTCAACAGCCTAAAATATTCACTCTGTGATTCATTATGAAAGCTAGTACTCACAGAAAACTAATACTTTGTTCATTTGTGCACATTGATTTCCATATACTAATTCATAACTGATTAATATGAAAGATTTATGTTTTGGGCTTTCCAGAACAAGATTGCCAAGTAGTTTGTTATGACTGTTGAAGTCTGACTAAAATATCTACCAATAATTATCCAGACACTTTAGCAATTTTGCCGGCCTGGTTGGCTGAGTGGATAGCGTATCCGCTCTCCAGCCAAAAGGCTGCGGGTTCGAATCCCGCCGTTCGGGCATGGATGTTTGTGATTGTCCGTGTAAATACCAGTGGTGGTTGGCGGTAGATGGCGTTGGTGTAGTTGCGGTCAGTTGGTGATTGAATAGTGGAGACGGAGTTGTAGAGCAGGTGCCCTCCCTCGATGAGTCCTTGGACTCCCTGGAGGCATCAAATAATAATAATAATATGGTTATGCATTTCTAAATCACTTAAGGAATTGAACAACGTAGATCCGAATATAAATTAAATTACAGTTTAATAAATGTTTCCGATATTTCGGCAACGTCACATTGCCATTTTCAAAAGGAACTTACAAAAAAGGCAGGTGTACGCAGGCACTACAACACAGTAACTGAGAATGAAGAGATGAAGCTATTGTTCTCATAGAAGTCCCGATGGTGCCTTCTAGCAGGCTAAGTAGGTGTTCTTGGCTGTTGGGCTGAAGGTCTGCTGATGTATGCATCCCAAATTTGGGGCAGTCGCATACAACCAAATTTGTTGAGGTTTGGAGAGTTTCTTAGGGCTGAGGCTGATTCCATAAATAGTCTATCGAATTTGTATTTGCTATGGTGTATTACTGTAGCTTCCACCATGCTCTGGATACACGCCACAGAATAGTCTGCAAGACCAAAATGGCTGTACTTGTGAAACAGGATGTAGTCCTTGTGTTCAGAAATTCTGATATTTGCTGTCCGTCCTGCCTGTTTAGCCAAAGTAAGACAGTTTACAACTGCAAGGGACCTGGTATACACCAGGTAGGTCTAGGGGAAGTGGTTGGTCTTTGGTGGAGCAGATAAGGGATGCCAATCCCTTATCTGCTCCACCATATCCCTTATCTTAAAATTTTGGTAATTTTTTCTGAGGTGCCTCGGATGTAGGGAATGGTGATGGATTTAGAGTAATCTTTGTTGTGGAGGGGAGGGGGGGCTATGTTTGTAGGTTTTAATATTTTTTGGATTTTTTTTTTTTTGGGGGGGGTTTAGCCATTGGCTGAGAAAGTGTTGAGGATGTGATTTAGTTCAGTGTTTAGGGCCATGTCATTAGAACAGATTAGTTTAGCCCTGTTGTATAGTGTTTTCACCACTCCATATCGTTGTGAGAGTAGGGGGGGGGAATTGTTGGTGAATGTATCTGCCTGTATGGGTGGGTTTTCTATAAACTGAGGAAACCAAAGTTCCCTCAGGCTGGTGGGTGACGTGTGTCTAGGAAAGGGGAGGCTGTTGTTTTCCTCTTTTTCCAGGGTGAACTTGATTCTGGAGTGTTGGTTGTTTAAGTGTCTTAAGAAGGAGAGGAGTGTTTCAGAGCCATGTGGCTGAATAGCGAACACATCATCAACGTAGCGAAGCCGTATGGTTGGTATTTGTGGGGCAGAGGCTAAGGCTTTTTCTTCAAAGGTCTCCATAAAGAAATTGGCCAAGGGTGGGGAGAGTGGTGAACCCATGGCTCTCCCCTCTATTTGTTTGTAGAATTTACCCTGCCAAACGAAATAGCCTGAGTTCATTGTGAACTGAAATAGGGCTGAGATATCGGGAGAAAATTTAGCTTGGATTAGCTCTAAAGTTTCCTTGAGTGGGGCATTTGTGAATAAGGAGGAGACGTCAAAGCTGACCATTATGTCAGTATGTTGGAGTGTAAGGTTTTCTATGCTGGCTTTGAAGTGGGCTGAGTTTTTTATGTGTGATGGTGTGTTGCCAGTATAGTGTGTGAGCTCTTTGGCCAAATGTTTAGCTAATTTGTATGTAGGGGAATCAATGCCATCCACTATGGGACGTAATGGCACATTTTCTTTATGTATTTTTGGGAGTCCGTAAATACTGGGGGGTATAGAGTTAAACGGCTTTAATCTGTCAGGAATCATTGTCAAGGTCTTAGAGAAAATAGTCAAGAGGAAAATACAAGATTGGATAGAAAAAAATGGGATACTGTATCGGGGACAGCATGGTTTTGTGAAGGGTAGGTCATGCCTCAGTAACTTGCTCACATATTATAACACAGTGACGGCTGAACTGGATAAGGGTAATGGGTTTACGGTGATTCTACTGGACCTTGCCAAGGCCTTTGACAGGATTCCACATGGAATTCTAATCAGTAAATTGCAGCATATGGGAATGGACATAGGGTTGGTGAGATGGATAGGAGGGTGGTTGACGGAGAGATATCAGAGAGTGGTTTACTCGGGAGTAGAGTCCACAAGACGGCCTGTGACTAGTGGTGTGCCACAAGGATCTGTTCTTGGACCACTGCTGTTTAATTTGTTCATAAATGATATAGGAAATGATCTGAGAGGAACAGTTCATTTGTTTGCAGATGATGCGAAGTTGGGTAGGGCAATAGTGAATGCAGATGACGTCAAAATTTTGCAGGATAATTTGGATAGATTGGAGGTCTGGGCTAAGGAGAATGGATGTCAGTTTAATGTGGCAAAATGTAAGGTTATGCATTTTGGGGTGAAAAGATTGGCGGCAGTTTACTGCATTGGTGGAACCGTGCTCCAGGAAATTGATGAGGCACGAGATTTAGGAGTGTTGGTAGATAAGGAATTGAAATTTAGGGGACACATTGCAAAAGTGACCAAAACAGCTCATCAAATCACTTGGTTGCTGAAGAATACGTTGACAAGCAGAGACAAGCAGGTTATTGTTCCTCTCTGTCGAGCCTTGATAAGACCCCATCTAGACTACTGTGCTCAGATTTGGTCACCTAGGTTTCTTCTTGATGGGGAGGAGGTGGAGAGGATCCAGAGGCGAGTGACCAAGATGATAGCAGGTCTGTGGAATGAACCGTATGAGAACAGGTTGAGGATTTGTGAGTTGCAAAAATTGGTTGATAGGCGGAGGAGGGGAGATATGATTGAGACATTCAAATTACTGAAGGGTTTCTATAAAATTAATTCAGAAGATATTTTTGAGAACAGGGCTGGTTGTGGGAGGACTAGGGGACATCCATGGAAACTGGGCAAAAGTGTGGTTAGTAAAGGTGTTAGAGCTGGGTTCTTTACTTTTAGAGTAGTGAATGAGTGGAATGCGCTCCCTGAGTCTGTAGTGGATGCTGTGACAGTGAATGAGTTTAAGGCGAGGTATGATAGATACTGTATGAATGTCAAATAGTTGTGATGAATATGATTTGGGCCTCCCTCGATGAGTCTAATGACTCCTGGAGTTGCCCGTAATAATAATAATAATAACTTCTACAGGCCAAGAAGTGTCTTTCTTAAGGAGCCTGTGAAGTTTTCTAATTTGTGAGTTGGTGGAATTGTATTCGGTAGGGAGGTAAGTAGCCTGATCTAATAGAAGAGCATTAAGCTTACCTTTGTAGTCCTTTTGGTTAAGTACTACAGATTCATTTCCTTTATCTGCTTTGGTGATAACTAATTCTTTATTATTCCTGATTTCCTGTAGAGCTTTAAATTCCTTGTTGGATATGTTGGTTTTTGGTGGTCTTGCTTTGGAGAGGACACAAATCCACACTATTGGCGATTTGATGTGGAAGGTGGCGGATTCCGCATTCGATTTGGATCATGATATCCTCACTAGGTATTTTTCTGGGAGCAATGGCAAAGTTGTGGCCACGTGAGAGCCCTTTGAGTGCTTCGGGGTGACTGAAGAAAGGTTGATTACGGTGTTGGTAGCAAGTTTTGGATTGACGGTAGAAATCTTTTTTAATTTTTCGAATTTTTTCATCTGTCGGCCTCGTATTTTTTCAAATTCTTTGTCTGCAGCAGTACACGAGAATGTAAAATAGACCACAGTTCATGATTTAAAGTGCACGAAAGCTTATCTTCGAAGGCACGAATAGCTTCGTTAGTTTCCGCTAAGAGAAACCGCGTGGCGGTGATTTGTTCACGAAGCAATGCATAGCTAGCGTGGTTAAATATACGGAGAGCTTTTAGTGAAACATAAAGGTGCTTGAATTTTACACAGTTATGGATTACCTTATTATCCCGGCAGCGTTTCAGGAAAGTTAGACGATTTAATTGTCTAGACAACTTCAACTTCATTTTACCATATTGGCGGGCCTTCTGTGTGATCGTATCTGTGTGGATGATGTTGATTCTCGTAGACAGGCTTATACGTTGGTGATGCATTTCTAAATCACTTAAGGAAGCGAACAACGTAGATCCGAATATAAATTAAATTACACTTTAATAAATATTTCGGCAACGTCACATTGCCATTTTCAAAAGGAACTTACAAAAAAGGCACGTGCACACAGGCACTACAACACAGTAACTGAGAATGAAGAGATGAAGCTATTGTTCTCCAAGAAGTCCAATGGTGCCCTCTAGCGGGCTAAGTAGGTGTTCTTGGCCGTTGGGGTGAAGGTCTGCTGATGTATGCATCCCAAATTTGGGGCAGTCGCATACAACCAAATTTGTTGAGGTTTGGAGAGTTTCTTAGGGCTGAGGCTGATTCCATAAATAGTCTTTCAAATTTGTATTTGCTACGGTGTATTACTGTAGCTTTCTTCCACTGTATTCTGTGGTGTGTATCCAGAGCATTGTCTGCAATCAGTCTCAGCCCTAAGAAACTCTCCAAACCTCAATAAATCAATGCCATCCACTATGGGACGTAATGGCATCCCAAAGTGGATGGCATTGATTCCCCCACATACAAATTAGCTAAACATTTGGCCAAATATCTCGCACACTATACTGGCAACACACCATCACACATAAAAAAAAACCAGCCAACTTCAAAGCCAGCATAGAAATCCTTACACTCCAACATACTGACATTATGGTCAGCTTTGACTTCTCCTCCTTATTCACAAATGTCCCACTCAAGGAAACTTTAGAGCTAATCCAAGCTAAATTTTCTCCCGATATCTCAGCCCTATTTCAGTTCACAATGAACTCAGACTATTTCGTTTGGCAGCGAAAATTCTACAAACAAATAGAGGGGACAGCCATGGGTTCACCACTCTCCCCACCCTTGGCCAATTTCTTTATGGAGACCTTTGAAGAAAAAGCCTTAGCCTCTGCCCCACAAAAACCAACCATATGGCTTCGCTACGTTGATGACGTATTCGCTATTTGGCCACACGGCTCTGAAACACTCCTCTCCTTCTTAACGCACTTAAACAACCAAAACTCTAGAATCAAGTTCACCCTGGAAAAGAGGAAAACAACAGCCTCCCTTTCCTAGACACACTAGTCACCCGCCAGCCTGATGGAACTTTGGTTTTCTCAGTTTATAGAAAACCCACCCATGCAGGCAGATACATTCACCAACAATCCCACCACTCCCCCTCACAACAATATGGAGTGTTGAAAACACTATACAACAGGGCTAAACTAATCTGTTCTAACGACATGGCCCTAAACACTGAACTAAATCACATCCTCAACACTTTCCCAGCCAATGGCTCCCCTCCAAAAAATATTAAAACCTACAAACATAGCCCCCCCTCCCCTCCACAACAAAGATTACTCTAAATCCATCACCATTCCCTACATCCGAGGCACCTCGGAAAAAATTACCAAAATTTTAAAAAAACATGACCTCACCTCCTGTTACAGGCCTTACAGAAAATTGTCATCCCTTATCCGCTCCACCAAAGGCCAACCACTTTCCCTAGACCTACTTGGTGTATACCAGGTCCCTTGCAGTTGTTAACTGTCTTACTTTGGCCAAACAGGTAAGACAGCAAATATCAGAATTTCTGAACACAAGGACTACATCCTGTTTCACAAGTACAGCCATTCTAGTCTTGCAGACCATGCTCTGGATATACGCCACAGAATACGGTGGAAGAAAGCTACAGTAATACACCGTAGCAAATACAAATTCGAAAGATTATTTATGGAATCAGCCTCAGCCCTAAGAAACTTTCCAAACCTCAACAAATTTTGTTGTATGCGACTGGCCCAAATTTGGGAGGCATACATCAGCAGACCTTCAGCCCAACGGCCAAGAACACCTACTTAGCCCGCTAGAGGGCACCATCGGGGCTTCTAGGAGAACAATAGCTTCATCTCTTCATTCTCAGTTACTGTGTTATAATGCCTGCGTGCACGTGCCTTTTTGTAAGTTCCTTTTGAAAATGACAATGTGACGTTGCCGAAATATCGGAAATATTTATTAAAGTGTAATTTAATTTATATTCGGATCTACGTTGTTCAATTCCTTAAGTGATTTAGATTAATAATAATAATAATTTACAATTGATACCAACAGGCAAACTGTAATTATTGGGTATGTCCACCTTTGGCTTTGATCACCTCCTGCATCCTTTGAGAGAGGCCTTCCACTAATATTTGGCAGACATCAGGTGGAATTTGTCTCCATTCCTCCATCAAAGCAGCACTGAGATCAGTGACAGATCAAGGACAAGATGCTCTGGACCTCAGTCGGCTCTCCAATTCATCCCACAGGCAGTTGATGGGGTTGGGGTCATGACTGTGCAGGCCAGGGCAGTCGTTTAACACCATCTCTTCATACCTTTCAATAACAGCTGCAGCTTTGTGGCATGGGGCATTGTCATCTTGATAATAACATGGATCTGTTCCATAAAACTCTACAGTGTAGTTAGCATCTGATTATCCGGAATATCAAGGTACTGAGCCGTCTTTATTGCACCACAGACAATGATAAGTGGTCCCACTTTAAGCCAGCTGAATGCACCCACACCATTACCCCTCTACCACCAAACTTTACTGTGAGTACAACACATGGTAAGATTTATTCACCATGCTGCCTCCACACCCACATCCTGCTATCAGACTGGAAACAGGTGAACCTTGATTCATCGCTCCAGAGTACCATTTTCCACTGGTCAATTGTCCAGTTCACACACTCTTTGCACCAGGCCAGACGAACCATCTTGTTCATTGTTGTTTGTGTTCGGCTTGTGTACCACTCCTCTTCCATGGAAATCCAATAAATTGAGTTCTTGTTATACAGTATTAGTGCTCAACCATGGTGTTACTGACACTCTGAAACTCATAAAATATATGGTCTTGCTGATTGTAGCACGTGTCATCATGGGCTAACACATGCCACCAATGTGTTAGCCCATGATGACACCACTCTCAAAGTCATTGAGTATTTTTAATCATATTCAAAAACAAAGAGAGGATACAAGTGAAAATTTTGCAGCTAGCAGAGGTTGGTTTGATAGATTTAAAAAAGGAAGGAACCTCTATAACATCCGAATCATCAGAGAAGCGGCGATTGCAGATACTGAAGCTGCTTCAGTATCTTCTTCAACCTTTTCGTCAACCTTAAGAGCCATAATTGAAAGAGAAAATTATTTTCCTGAACTAGTTTTTAATGTTGATGAAACAGGACTTTTCTGGAAGAGAATGCCAAAGTATACATTTATATTGTGCAAACAAAAGCAAGCACCAGGATTCAAAGCTGCAAAAGACTGTTTAATCCTTCTTCTGGGCAGTAATAGCAATGGTGATTTCAAATTAAAACCGTTGCTTGTGTATAATTTCAAAGCACCAAGAGCCATTAAAGGAAAGTTAATATAAAAATAACTTAAAATGAAAGAAAAACGCATTTATTATTGGTTGCGTCTTCCCCTATCCCTATTTACTATGTGTTGAAATGACCCATTTATCGCTGTTTCATTTAATGCTTTGTCTTCTAGGAATGCATCCTGAGCATTAATCAAGGTATTACTGTATAAAAAAAATTGATACATAAGTAAGTTGATAAATGTGACTTTCCTTTAATATGCCGTTGCTGACCATCACAGACATTACTGCCATTATCAACTCAGTTCTGTATCCTAGCCCTCCAATGTCTCCTTACACCTCTACCATAACTCCAGAGAGACAGACTGTCCTATAATTTGTAGCTTCAGTCTTATCACCTTTATCGTGTGTTACAGTTTTACTCTCCTCTTACTCCTGTGAGATTCACCTATACAAGACTTGTTAAACAGGAGCATGTTTCCTGGAATATTCCCTTGTGATATGTCATTGACCTATCGCCTTACTGACATTGCTTATGTGTATCACATATATTCTCTACTTACTCATCATCCTTCCCTTGCTAATCCTACTTTTATACTTATCGTAATGTTATACTTAATGAGGATGTAATATCCTTATGAATTGCTCTTTGAATATTCTTTAGCTATATGCAGTCATCTTTCCATTCCACAATTTTCATCCATTAACACCTGTCCATATCAATCACTTTTCAGTTATTTATAACAATAATCTCCCATGTATTGAAATAACTCTGTTGTTAAGAGAGTTTCTGCTTATATCACACTTTTTTCAGCTGCTACCAACTGAGTGGCTTTCGTGGTCTGCTCCTTGTACTCCCTCCTGCAACTGATTATTATCATTATCTTCATGTGCTGCCTCCTCAGTTTCCCTCCAGGAAACTGTGGAGGCAGCAAATTGAATCTCTTCATTCATCCATGTTTTTTTACACCTATCTTATTTAAACTTTTGACCTTTGGAATCCATCCAGACATTGCTGCTGTTAAATAGCTAGTGATGAGTACTCTAAGAGCATTTTGTTTTTATTTAATTTTTTATTTTATTTTGTTTCTATTTAATTCTTTATTCCATGCTATAGTTCCAAACTGTATCCTATGCTTTTCATCATCGGTAGCCTTGTAATCACCTTGTGGTCACTCTTGCCAGCTGAAGAGAGATTTGACATGCCATTCACAATCACATCCTCTGATGATAGGATACGATCTAAGATTCGTTATTGTTGTGTGTCCTCCATTACATGCTGCATAAGATAATTATCCCTCAAGAACTCCCTAAATTAATTTTCCTTATTCACTGATGCCCCTCTTTAATAGCACTGATAATGATCTTGTTCACTAACACATTCATTGCCAATCACGCGACATTGCGTGATGCGAGCCCTCACCGAATGGCCGATCACGCGTTATCGCGTGGCCATCGCTATCAAGTGGAAAAATTTGGCCACCACACGAAATTCCAATTTTCAGCTTGGCAATGAACGTGTTAACACAAAATTATATGTTAACACGCTGGTTTACATATAATTTCTTTGTCACTACTTTCCAGCCAGTACATATAGCTAAAATCTTTTTTCTTGACAATCTCCATAGTGCAGTCATAATTCCTTTGTTGTCTTCAATAGCCCCCCCCCCCCTTTTGCTTACTATTTAATGAAAAGCATTAAATCTCTTTTCTCTCATCCATGTTTCTTTTCTCCCAATCAGGATGTCATGCTCATCTAACTATGATCATTTTATACTGACAATATTTTGGCAAATAAATCAGTGCACAAGTTTGTCTCCTAATGGCTGATACTCATGTCATTTATAAATAAGCATAGGAAATCATTTTTGGATCTGTAATCAGTTCTATCCCTGCACCTTTCGGCTTCAGTACACCTTCCCATACTTACTCATCTCAACTTTTTCATTACTTACCTCATCTCTTTCAGCTCAACTACTCCCCTTGCATCCCAAGCCATCCCATTCCTATTGAACATCCATTCTCCTTATGTTGTGCCTCCTGTCCACTCTGACTCCTCCTATTTTCTTTTCCATCTTATGTTCATGTTTTTTACACTCATCTCTTTCTCTACAAGCTCTTCATTCTCACATGTTCTCCTCTCTCCCTTGCTTCTCTTATCTCTTGTTTAAATCATCCATTACATTCCAACCTATCGCATTTTAAAATTTCATCCATCCCTTGAATATATCATACACATTAATAAATTGTATTTCCCATTTTCCTCACATAGCTCTGCCAGCATATTCACAATTTTTGCTCACTGTGTCAACCATTTTATTACCTTGCAACACACTGACCACCTGTCATATCACATTGTTGTCTTCACTTCCTTCAATAACCTGATATTTATCCTCATATTTTCCTTCTAACCAACTAAATCAATTGTTCCTACAAGCATCACTAACTCTCTTGCTCATTTACTCCTCACATCCAAAACAACAGTCATTGTATATCCATATTTGTTTCTGGAAAATAGACTTTATGCATTATCTTGTCACCATACTTTTAATAATGGAATCCCCATACCATACAAAACCCCATTCCCAAGTCATTTGCCATATCCTTTTCTGTAGTTTCTTTCATTATTTTCTTCCACATCATCCTTTCATTTGTGTCCACCAAATATCTAATTCCATTGTACATTTACCTCATCTTAATTCATTTTTTCAAATTTTGCATTTGATCTATTTCCCCCCCCCCCCTCTGTTGTATTGTCAGTCATATATATATATATACAGGGTGTTCGGGATAAATTTGACATATTTATAATTAATTATATTTTTCCGTAAGTTACATGTATTAACACACACTTCTCTTCATTTAAAAGGTTGGACCCTTCTTCATTCATATACAAGATGTCCGAAAGGATGGATAGCTGGAACCCACCTGAATCATGGAAGAGAATAACTTGTATCATGATGATTCGTGCCAGCCATCAAAATAAGGATATTTCGACTGCTGCCCAATGCTCCCTGAATACAGTAAAAACAATCAGGCATGAACTAGAGACTTGCAATGGTGACTACGAGGATGTAGCAAGAAGAAAGATCCCTATCAGACGATCTGATTGCGTTTGTACAGCAGAATTCCTCGCAAATCTGCAGGAACAGGTGTTGAAGATCCCTGGCATTGGAATTCGGGCTTTGTCACGTGAAATGAATGTTGCAGCCTCTACTATGAAGCTTGCACTCAATGAAGACCTCCGCTACTACTCATACAAGCGCCGCAAAGGTCAGCTGCTTACAGAAAAGGCCCGTGAAAAACGTTTGATAAACGCGAAGAAACTTATAAGCAAAGTGAAACATCCTGCGGAACCACAAACAATCTGGTTCTTTTCCGATGAGAAAAACTTTTGCCAGGATCAAAATCACAACACGCAGAATAACAGATGGCTTGCATACAGTACAAAGGACATTCCTCGTGTAATGCAGACTAAATTTCCCCAAACTGTGATGGTTTTCGGATGTGTATCCTCTGAAGGCAATGTGATGCCTCCGCATTTTTTCCAAGAGGGCCTCAGGTTGACTTCAGATGGCTACGTGGAGTTGCTAAACACTGTAGTCAAGCCCTGGATAACAAGGGTAGCCAATGGTAGGCCGTATGTATGGCAGCAGGATTCGGCCCCTTGCCACACCTCTGGGAAAAGTCAAAAATGGTTGTCTGAAAATTTCTACGACTTCACCAGTCCAAATGTTTGGCCTCCAAACTCCCCAGACCTTAACCCCATGGATTATTTTGTATGGGGTGCAGTTGAAAAAGACACCAATCGCACTTCCAGTAATACAAAAGCCCAGTTAATGGATAAAATTAAAACAGTTTTTGCGGCCCTTCCCAGGGAGACTGTAGCATCAGCTTGTTCGAGGTTCCGAAGCAGGATTGAAGCTGTGATCGATGCTAATGGTGGTTATTTTGAGTAAATCTTGTTGATAGTATTGTAATTAACTCTGCCTGTAATGTTTTTTGTCAATTCATTAAATTTAATAGATACAAAGAAGATTTTCTTTTTCCTTACGAAACTGTCAAATTTATCCCGAACACCCTGTATATATATATATATATATATAGAAGCAAACAGATAGACAAACAAAACAAGCTGACACATGTTAACCCATTAATGCCAAATGAATCTGAAAAGGAGCATTCATAGATACGAGGGTTGCCTAAAAAGTTCTCGGCCTAACAATGAAAAAACTAATTTATAATTTCAAAATTATTTTTATTTTTCAACATAATCTCTCTTAAGACTAATACATTTATTCCAGCGATGCTCCAGGCCATTATCATGTCCCTGTAGTGTTTCTCAGTAAGATCTGCAAAGTACCTCTCTACAGCTGCAATCACCTCTTGATTTGAAGAAAAACGCTGCCCAACGAGGAAGAGTTTTAGTTTTGAGAAGAGATAGAAGTCAGAGGGAGCCAAATCTGGTGAATAGGGTGGATGTTACAACAATTCATTGTGCATATCTCTTAATTTTTCCATTGCCAAAACACCTTTGTGGACAGGTGCATTGTCCTGATGAAAGATGATTTTTTTCTTCTGCAAACCGGTCTTTTCTCATGAATGTTTTTGTCTAGTCTGGTTAAAAGATCAGAATAATATTCCCCAGTTATTGTTTTACCCATTTCAAGATAATTAATAAACAAAATGCCTTTAGCATTCCAAAACACCGATGCCATGACCTTTCCTGCTGATGGAACTGACTTTGTCTTCTTTGGGGCTGAACAACCGGCTTCTGTCCACTGTTTTGACTGCTGTTTGGATTCTGGTGTGTAATGGTGAATCCAAGTCTCATCCATAGTAATAAATCGATGCACAAAATCAGTTTTATTCTTGTTAAAATGCGCCAAGCACTGTTCAGAGATTTTCATGCAAGTTCGTTTTTGATCTGCTGTGAGCAAGCTTGGCAACCATCTTGCGCAAAGCTTTTGCATTTGCAATTCTTCATGCAAAATATATCCGTTCTTTTGAAATGCCTACAGTCTCAGCAATTTCACACACTTTGACTCTCGCCGGTCATCCAATACCATGTTGTGCACTTGATCAATGATTTCTGGTGTTGTTACACTTTTTGAATGTCCTTCACATGGATCATCTTCAAGGCTGGCATGGCCACGTTTAAACTCAGCAGCCCATTTCTTAATTGTGGAAAACGAAGGAGAAGAGTGCCCATAAACTTTTATGAACTTCAAACGAATTTCTTTTGGCGTTGAGCCTTCTTTTACAAAGAATTTTATAACCATGTGATACTCAATTTTATTCATTTCAAGGGATATAGACAACACGTTTGCTTCAGACAACTGTATACAACAAACTACTTGATAGAATGACTTGCAATTTCACATGGATGCTTTTGACAGATGTACCAACTTAGAAAAAAAAAAAAATCTTGCTGATAGTGTTGGCATCTGTGGTCGAGGGCAAGAACATTTTTCAGACCTCCCTCATATATGCAAAATACTGGACCACTTATAAATTTTGTATGGTTAAATTTTCTGAATAGATCATGGAAGAATTTGGTTATATTCTAAATTGATTAATTTTAGGATACAGTTAGCTTTCACTATAGAAGACACTGTATAAACTCACTAACTCAAAGCACTATTGAGATGTTCCAAATCCAAGTCCTCTCTCAGACACAATGTTATAGTATAAGAAATTCACTAAGCAAATTATCCACTATAAAAGGTATTCCTGTGGTTCTTACTTGTTTGCTATAGTGAGAGTCAAATGTACTTCATTAAAATCTAAATATTTTTCATTATGAATAACAAGATGAATCATTTGTCATCTTTTATGAAAACATACATAATAATTTTTTTTATTTGTTTAAGATTAAGTTGTTTAACCCCACCTTTACTATATTTCAGCTTTTGGTGGTAGCAAAGTTAAAGATGTCAGTGAAGAATTAATTCGGCACGGCTTTAATTATCAAGGCAAGGACTGTTTTTACTCTGGAATAACCGGGTAAATCATTTATATTTAATTTATACACACACATGCCTGAGTTGACTCATAAAAGACCTTCAGCAGTATTTTTATTTTTCAATTTGCATATTGTAGTGTTACAATCATTTCAGAAAATATCAATGCTAGCCTAATTGGGTGTGTGGGGGGGTGGAGTTATTGAAACTTGCACTGGCTGTTTTGTTTTCTTTTTTTTTTTTCTCCAGAATTACATATGCAGCTTCTCTCTTCTTTCTTACCCCCTCTCACTCACATATTCAAAATTCCAGGACCTCAAAAACAAAATATTATTTTTGAGGTCCTGGAATGTAGTAGTAAGTAACATGTAGCAGCAGCTGGCTCATCTCTGTGGGAAAAACTGTCATAACACCAGATGATAATTTTGTAAAGCGAGCCATTCAAACATGGACAGATTTGTATAATTTATGTGGAAAGTCAAGAACGGCTGAGAACTCGAACCACACTGAACAGTAATGCTTTCCTAGCTGCCATTAGGAATATGAAACACAAGGACATTATTGGTGATCATTTCATTTTGTACAGAACTGAATATCTTCATTATAAGAATGTAGTAGCATGTTAGGTGCCAGATAACTTTAAAAGAATAATAATAAAAAAATCTTAAGGTATTTGTTCCACAGTTCCATATCAGTTATGGAGATTTATATTGAAAAATAGTCCGACTCCCTTGCTTCATTTCTACATTTTGACATGTCCATAACATTTCTTTACATTAAAAATTTTTTTTCAACAACTTTTCCATTTATTTTTGTGTATGTATAGACATTATGTGAATAGTTAATACAAATGGTTATAGTAAATTTTTATTCCTTATTTAAACTCTTTAAGAGTATAGACGAAGCCCTTTCTGACCAAAGGCTTTGTCTATACCAACTGAGCTACAGAGGCTATTCATATATAATAGAGCATTATAAAATTGAAATTCTTCTTTCTGTATGAAATTATAGAGTAGGAAGGTGTGGGTGGATTATATATATATATATATATATATATATATTTATTTACTTCAGCTTTCAGGATTTTTTTTCTTGCATAAATATGCAAGAAAAAAATGATACCTATGTGTATATAAAGTTCATCACATATAAACTTCAAAAAAAAAAGAAAAAAAAGAAATGAAATAGTATTCCTTGTATTAATTGCTATTGTTTTTGAATTGTTGCTGTTATAATTGAACTGTTTGGCCTTGTTAATATATGTAGAAATTACTAATTTTATTGTTATTAATATTTAGTATTTAGGCTCCCAGACAGGAACAATCTTGAGAGTATTTTAAATTAAAAACTGTAAGGATTACATATGCAGCTTCTCTTTTCTTTCCAACCCCCTCTCACTCACATATTGAAAATTCCAGGACCTCAAAAACAAAATATTATTTTTGAGGTCCTGGAATGTAGTAGTATTCTGTATTCTCTCATATTTTTTGTGTGTACCGTTCAGCCTTGACAAAGCTAGACAGTCGCTGGCGAAACTAGTAGGCGGGATTATATTAATAAAGTACTTATGGTCTCATAACCACAAAAAGTCTCGTTTTTAACTACAGTTTTTAACTACAATATTTTTATTTAATTCAGGTAATTCATGTAAGTTAAGAAAACATATAAACTATGGCAGGCAGTCTCAAGTAGAGTAATGTGGGCAAATATGAGAATGGGGAACTGGACAATGAGACTTATTTGTGCCTATGGTCCCACAGAAGGTTCTACTAAGGTAGAAGTGGAGGAATTTTTTGAGGCTTTAGAAAAAGCAACTGACACAATGAAAAATGAAAAGTTGGTCCTTGTTGGGGATCTAAATAGCAGAGTAGGAAATGATTGTCAGACATACAAAAATATTTTGGGAAAATTTGGAGAAAAGAGCAAAGCTAATAATAATGGCAAATATCTGTTGGATTTCTGCTCAGGACATGGACTGGTCATTACTAACACCATGTTCCAACATAAAAATGTGCACAAATTCACATGGAGAGAAGAGGCTAGGAATAAGAAAAGTCTCATTGACTATGTTATTGTTGATAGTGATGTTTTCTTCCTGGTGCATGACACCAGAGTGTACAGAGGATTTGAAATTGGAAGTGATCACTATTTAGTCTTGAGCAGGATAAAATTGAATTTCATATTGAAAAGAATAACATGTAAGAAAGTTTTAAAGCGAATAAAAGTTGAGCAGCTCTCAGATGTGAACTGTAGACTAAAATACACAAAGATTATTGAAAAGAAAATGAAAGAGTTTGAGAACAGGAATCAAACCTTGGAGATTCAGTGGCAAACTCTGAAGGAAACATAGATTGATTCTGCCAGAGAGGCATGTGGTGAGGTTGTGTGCAAAGATAAAAAAATCAGAACTCCCTGGTGGACACAGGAAGTTAAAGAGGCAGTGAAGGAAAAGAAGAAAGCATACCAAAAGTTCCTGGCAAATAAGTCAGCTTTTGCTTTTAGAGAATATAGAGACAAATGCAAGAATGCTAAACACTGTGTAAAACTAGCTAAACAAAAGTCATGGGAGGACTTTGGCAAGAATATAGAAAATAAATATCAAGAAGGTGGCAAAATATTCTGGAGGTTGTTGAAGAAACTTAAGAATGGAGGAAAGAGTGCTGTAACAGGAATTAGAGATGATAAAGGTGACATGAAAACGGGAGAAAAAGATATACTTGAAGTATGGAGTAATTACTTTGAAAAACTGCTCAATGAAACAAGCAGTGATGACAGCACAGTGGTAAAAAACACTGACCAGGCATGCAGTCAGGAATACATATCCATACTTGAAGTAGAAAAAGCCATCAAAGGCCTGAAATGTGGAAAGGCAGCAGGAGTAGATGATATTCGACCTGAAATGCTGAAGTATGGTGGTATAAGAGTATTACAGTGGCTGCACTGCATAGTTCAGAAAGCCTGGACAGAGGGACGAATTCCCGATGATTGGAGTAGAGCTCTCATAGTACCCATATATAAAAAGGGAAATAAAACTGAATGTGAGAATTACAGAGGTATTTCTCTCCTGAGTGTTCCTGGCAAGATCTATGCAAGTATACTTGAGAAACGGTTGAGAAGAATTGTGGAAGAAAAGCTTGGTGAAGAACAAGCTGGATTCAGGCCAAATAGAGGCTGTCAGGATCAGATCTTCACTTTACGACAAATAGTCGAGAAAGCATGGGAATATAACAAAGACCTGTATTTAAGTTTTGTCGATTTTTAAAAGGCATATGACAAGGTGCCAAGAGAGAAGCTATTCAATATGCTGCAGTTATATGGTGTGAATGGGGCATTATACCAAGCAATACTTAGTCTTTATTTGAGTTGTAAGTCAGCAGTCAGAATTGAAGGAAGTACAGGAAGATGGTTTAATGTTAAATCTGGTGTGAGACAAGGATGTACATTATCCCCTCTGTTATTCATTATCTATATGGATCACATTATGAAGGAAAGTGGTATTAAACATGATATCAAAATTGGAGATGTTAATGTCAGCTCTTTGCTTTATGCAGATGATGTTATACTTCTAAATAAATCTGCTACAAGTCTGCAAGATTCTCTGACTAAATTGAATAGCTGTTGTAATAGATATGGTATGAAGGTCAGCAATAAAAAGACAAAGACAATGAAAATAGGCAGAATCATTGAAAATGTCAACTGTGTTGTGAATGGAGAACCTGTGGAACAAGTAAAACATTTCAGCTATTTAGGCACGATTTTTACTGAAGATGGTAAATTAAATATAGAAATAGACAACAGAATCAGCAAAGCTGGTATGGTGGGAAGTCAATTGAATAAATTCATATGGAATAAGAGAGAAATTAGTCGGAACACTAAATTAGCTGTATACAAGACAGTGTTCAAACCAGTTTTAACTTATGGATCTGAGAGCTGGGTCAGAAGTAAAACACTTGACCAAAGACTAGAGACCACAGATATGAGAGTCCTGAGAAAGATTATAGGCGTGAACAGATGGCAACAATGGCAATATCATATTAAAAACGAGGATATTAGGAAAGAACTTGACATTGTCAGCATCCAGGAATGCGTTAGCAGAGCTAATCTCAGGTGGTATGGTCACTTAAATAGAATGGGCGAGGAAAGATTAGCAAAACAAGTGTTCTCTGCCAGGGTGGCAGCAAAACGACCCAGAGGAAGGCCAAGATATAGGTTGATTGATACGATACAAAGTGCTTTAGACGATAGAAATATAAGATCTGATAATGTTGGAGTCTTGACAAGTAACAGACTGATTTGGAGGAAAATTGTAGATAGGAAATTAATAATGATGTAATTTTTTTCATGTTTTACCACCATACTTCAGCATTTCTGGTCGAATATCATCTACTCCTGCTACCTTTCCACATTTCAAGCCTTTGATGGCTTTTTCTACTTCAAGTATGGATATGTATTCCTGACTGCATGCCTGGTCAATGTTTTTTACCACTGTGCTGTCATCACTGCTTGTTTCATTTAGCAGTTTTTCAAAGTAATTACTCCATACATCAAGGATGTCTTTTTCTCCCGTTTTCATGTCACCTTTATCATCTCTAATTCCTTTTACAGCACTCTTTCCTCCATTCTTAAGCTTCTTCAACAACCTCCAGAATATTTTGCCACCTTCTTGATATTTATTTTCTATATTCTTGCCAAAGTCCTCCCATGACTTTTGTTTAGCTAGTTTTACACAGTGTTTAGCATTCTTGCATTTGTCTCTATATTCTCTAAGAGCACAAACTGACTTATTTGACAGGAACTTTTGATATGCTTTCTTCTTTTCCTTCACTGCCTCTTTAACTTCCTGTGTCCACCATTGAGTTCTGATTTTTTTTATCCTTACAGACAACCTCACCACATGCCTCTTCTGGCAGAATCAATCAATGTTTTCTTCAGAGTTTGGCACTGAATCTCCAAGGTTTGATTCCTGTTCTCAAACTCTTTCATTTTCTTTTCAATAATCTTTGTGTATTTTAGTCTACAGTTCACATCTGAGAGCTGCTCAACTTTTATTCGCTTTAAAACTTTCTTACATGTTATTCATTTCAATATTAAATTCAATTTTATCCTGCTCAAGAATAAATAGTGATCACTTCCAATTTCAAATCCTCTGTACACTCTGGTGTCCTGCACCAGGGAGTAAACATCACTATCAACAATAACATAGTCAATGAGACTTTTCTTATTCCTAGCCTCTTCTCTCCATGTGAATTTGTGCACATTTTTATGTTGGAACATGGTGTTAGTAATAACCAGTCCATGTCCTGAGCAGAAATCCAACAGATATTTGCCATTACTATTAGCTTTGCTCTTTTCTCCAAATTTTCTCAAAATATTTTTGTATGTCTCACAATCATTTCCTACTTTGCTATTTAGATCCCCAACAAGGACCAACTTTTCATTTTTCATTGTGTCAGTTGCTTTTTCTAAAGCGTCAAAAAATTCCTCCACTTCTACCTTAGTAGAACCTTCTGTGGGACCATAGGCACAAATAAGTCTCATTGTCCAGTTCCCCATTCTCATATTTGCCCACATTACTCTACTTGAGACTGACTGCCATTCAAGAAGATTAGCCTTGTATTTTGTGTTGAATACTATGGCTACTCCTACTTTTCCTTGATTGTCATTGCCTGAATATAACATTTTGTATTTATTGCTCAGAAAGATCTCGCCAGTTTTGGTCTTTTTTGTTTCAGTCACTCCTATTATGTCGATCTGGTACTTTTCTAATTCCTCAGCTAGCTCCATTTCTTTGCCATTCAGGCTTCTTACATTGATAGTACCGATCTTTAACTCTGGTGATGTTGAGTTGGGGTTTGTTTTCAGATTTGTTCCAGTAGCTGACTTTTCGCTGTTCGCCCTGGTTCCCTGGCGAAAACAACGCGGGCCTTGTTTAACCGGGCGACGCCCCAGCCGGCATGAAATTCTGTCACATTGTACCATCGTTTTTTATTTTGGTTTAACCAATAAGAATACAATTTGGTTGGCTAAATCCCAAATTGCCAGCCCATCCTCGTTCGTTCAGTATCCAAGTAGATACCCAACATGGTGCACCACGAGAAGGTGAGAATTGGACATTAGGTTAGAAACCCTGGTCGTTTCTCCGCATTCCTTTAAAGGCTATGTGGAGGTCTCCTCTCAGTTATACAGCTTTGATCCTTAAGCACCCCTTGAAGGATCATTATCCATAAAATAACTTCCTAACTTTCTTGCCAAGTCCAATCCTTCTGCTAATTTCTTTAAACTGAATTCTTTAATGGATTCATCACAATCAGAATCTTCGGCAGAACTTTCCCCGCCATTTGGTTCGACGCCATCTGTTAATTGTAGCAGTTCCTGCTCATTTAAATCTGTTTCTCCATCAATTAATTCACTAATTTCGTTTTCAACCATATCGCAAAAGCCCTCTCCACCTAAAATGTGTGCAACGTTTATTATACGACGTAGCTCGGCATCCACTGGAGGTACAAAATTTTGTTCCATTTCGGCTTCAGGCCATTTTTTTTTCCAGCAAGCATTCAGCGTAGAGGATTGCAATTCCTTAATGGACAGAGAAATAATTTTTATCCAATTCATTATTGAAAACTCTTTCCACGCTTGAGGCAGTGTCATGTTTGGATTAGATTCCATTTTTTCCAAAATTAATTGAAATGTTCGGCGAATATAATATGACTTATATGTTGATATTATTCCTTGGTCGAGTGGTTGAATAAGTGAAGTAGTATTAGGTGGCAAAAAGGTCATTTTAATATTTGGATGGCTTAAATTTGTTGGGTGGCATGGTGCGTTATCGAAAATTAGTAGAATTTTGAAGTCCATATTCTTTTTCTTTGTGTAACTTTCTACATCGGGTACAAAACACTTGAAAAACCAATTTTCAAACATGCTAGCTATAATCCATGCCTTTTTGTTGGCCCGCCAATAAACAGGTAGGATGGACTTGTCGAGCCCTTTCATCGCATGAGGATTTGCAGATTGGTTAATAAACATTGGTTTTGTCGTGTAATCACCTGATGCATTCCTACAAAACAGTAGAGTAATTCTATCTTTGGAAACTTTGAATCCAGGAGCTGATCTTTCATTTTTCGAAATATAGGTACGTTTTGACATTTTTTTTCCAATATAACCCAGATTCATCCGCATTGAACACCTGGTCTGCACTGAATTTTAAAAGTTCTGCTGAGTATTTCCGTGCAGCTTCAACATCTGTTGATGCTGATTCTCCCTGGATTTTAAGATTATACAGAGAAAACCGCTTTTTAAAGTTTTCGAACCAACCCTTACTGGCAGAAAATCCATGCTGAGAGATTTCTTCTGAAGACTCTTAATCAAGTTCTTTTAAATGTTTATAAACTTTGAGAGCTTTTTGCTTAATAAGGTGTCCATCCAAAGGAATTTTCTTTTGAGTGCAATCTTCTATCCAAATCATTAGAGATTTCTCCATTTTTTTCTATTAGAATATCTTGAACATGAGCAATGCACTTTGCACTTACCATTGACCCAGCAATAACACTTTCTTTGATTTTGTGTTCATTTTGTTTAATTGTTCGAATTGTTAATTCGTTTAAATTCAGAGTCCTTGCAACAACTCCTGGTTTTTCTCCAATTTTCAACCGATCCAAGATTTTAATTTTTTCTTCGAGAGAAATGAATTTCCTTGCAGTTTTAGTGGCCATTACAATAAAAATAAACTTTTACATTAAAAAAAAAGCATTACGTATGTATGTAACTCACCAGAAAATAAACTGCTCTGCTTGAGAATAACACAATTATGATTTTAAATGCATTTTCCTGACTGAAAACGAAGACAATTTTCAACAATAAACACTTTATACAGTAAACCCTAGATGGCGAACCTATGACACTCGTGCCAGAGGTGGCACATCTGAGAATTTCGCTGGCACATCAACGATTTACAGGTAATATCCTTTTATACGTTTATAAATTATTTAAGTTTTTTTTTAATTGTTATGTACAAGCTGAATTTTGTTTTACACAAGACAGCAGCTATAAAGACGTGCATATGATTGGTGCAGTATTAACAAAAGATCGCACGACCCAAAGACAAAAGCAACCGACAAGTGTTGAGTTGAAATGCTAATTCTCTTCAATCGAATTCCATAACATCTGTTTTAACACATTCACAACAGGGTGTCATTTATCGTTCTGATGGAACTTTTCATTACTGACTGGCTCAACTCACACAAACGTTTCAACCCTTGGTTGAATTTTATGGCTTCTTGTTTGCGTTTGAGGTGGCAGGAGAACTCACACATTCATTATATGACGTGTTTCAATTCTTGGTAGTCTTTTATTTTACATCGAGAATTTCAAATGCAATAAAAAAAAACACTTATTTCATAATTGAAAAATTGGACAATAGTTTTTAGTTAGATACTGTGTTTCGGTGTAACATATGGTTTTGCTTGAGTCTATACAGCATAGTTTCTGTGAGAGGGGACATGTGATTTATTAGTTAGCGCCATTTTTATTCCATCTATCTCTAATTACACTATTTTTTGAGAATGACACAGACTGCAAAAGCCCTCTGTACAGTACCTTATTCAGTGATACAATAAAACTAAATTCGATACTTATAACTACTTGCGCGATACGGGCAGACACAAATTTAACGAAGATAAAATTTGATTTTTAAGTCCTGTGGTGAAAAATACGAAAAAAAAAAATAAAGGGTTACTAGAAATTGTAGACCACGTTGAACAAGGGATACTACAATTTGTAGACCACGTTGTATCGAATCCGCGTTGTATAAGTACTGTGTTATATGAGGGTTACCTGTATTTAAGTATTTTATGACCAAATATGTATAATTTAAACTAAGAATATATCAAACTCTCATAAAACTGTGAAAGGTACAGACACATATTCACATTCCATATATGTCAGACATTAATGTATATGGGGGGGGGACTTTTTTTTTTTTTAAGGGGGCAAGAAGGAATATGTAGAACATTGAAGAAAGTATTTGCATCCCCAAAACTGGGGTATACAATCATTTTCAGCATTGTTTCACTTCTAGAATTATGTTACAGCTTTCATTAATTATTGTTTAAAAAAAATGTGGGTTTATGTAACTTCTTCTAGTGGAATCTAGTCTTTCAGACTATATAATACAAGCTAAATTTGTTATTATATATTTCGTTTCTGGTTCACATAATGTTCATTGGTAATTAAGGTTTTTACTGATGTTCAGCTCATTTGACTAAAATATGAATATCATGAAGAGAAATAGATATAACCATGTACAACATAATGTATTTAGCCTACCTTTGAAAATTATCTTCTTGTTATCTTTTATTGAGTGGGTGGAAGATAATATCTTGAAGAACTTTTTCAAGAATTTTCTACACATGGCTTCTTTCCCATAAGGTTAGTAACTCAATGAATCACTTCAGTATCTTGCTGAATTTATATTCTTTAATAATTTTGACAATTATTACTAATGAATTTGATGTGGCCACAAATTCACGGTACAAAAACCTGTGACCACAATTTATGTGGTCACAGGCTGAAATGGTGAGGAAACTGGCTATGAACATATTATCCTGTATGTCTTTTATGGCAAACTGTAGAAATGGAAGGTATATGATGATTTGCACATCTAATGTTAATTGTAAATCAGGATGAAGGCTATTGATTAAGATGAGAATTTATTTAGCTCATTATGTGAAAAAGGTCAAATTACCAAAGATATTATCAGTACATAACAGGATCACGCATTTTGATCAAACTTCATTTAGTATAGAAGTAGTTCTTCTATTCTATTCTAATAAATAGGGATATTATTACTATATTGACAGTTTGAAGAGAGAGGATTGAAAACCAGGCCCAGTGTGATTGTGGCTTAGTATGTAGATACATTCCTGGAACACATGCATAAACAAAGATTCATACAGATAGACCAATTATTCCCATAGAAATATTCAAATTCAGGTAGATTGTGTTCAGTGAACAAACAAGTAGTTACCAAAGGAACAGTTTTTCAGCTTATGTAGATAAATCAATAGTATTTTTTTTTTTTTAACATAAACAAGATATGTCATAAATATTCTATTATAAAACAAAACACATCCCAACTCAGTATCACCAGAATTCAAGATCAGTGTTATCAACCTAAGAAGCTTGAATAGCAAAGAAATGGAGCTAGCTGAGGAATTGGATAAGTACCAGATCAATATAATAGGGATGAATGAAACAAAAAAGACACAAACTGGTGAGATCTTTCTTAGCAATAAATACAAAATTTTGTATTCAGGCAATGACAATCAAGGAAAAGTAGGAGTAGCTATAGTATTCCACACTAAATACGAGGCTAATCATCTTGAATGGCAGGCAATTTCTAGGTAGAGTGATGTGGGTAAATATCAGAATGGGGACTGGACAATGAGACTTATTTGTCCCTATGGTTACACAGAAAGTTCTACTAAAGTAGAAGTGTAAGAATTTTTTGAGGCTTTACAGAAAGCAGCTGACACAATAAAAAAGGAAAAGTTGGTCCCTGTTTGGGAACTATATACCAGAGTAGAAAATGATTGTCAGTGATACAAAAATATTTTGGGAAAATTTTGAGAAAAGTAGAAAGCTAATAATAATGCCAAATACCTGTTGGATTTCTGCTCAGAACATTGACAGGTTATTACTAACACAATGTTCCAACATAAAAATGTGCAAAAATTAACATGGAGAGAAGAGACAAGGAATAAAAAAAAGTCTCATTGACTATGTTATTGTTGATAGGAATGTTTTCTCATTGGTGCAGGACACCAGTGTACAGAGGATTTGAAATTGGAAGTGATCACTATTTAGTCTTGAGCAGGATAAAATTAAATTTCATGTTGAAAAGAAGAACATGTAAGAAAGTTTTAAAGCAAATAAAAGTGGAGCAGCTCTCAGATGTGAACTGTAGACTAAAATACACAAATATTATTAAAGAAAAAATAAAAGCGTTTGAGAACAGGAACCAAACCTTGGAGATTCAGTGGCAAGCCCTGAAGAAAACATTGATTGATTCAGCCAGAGAGGCATGTGGTGAGGTTGCCTGCAATGGTAGAAAAATTAAAACTCTATAGTGGACACAGGAAGTTAAAGAGGAAAGAGTGTTGTAAAAGGAAATTAGAGATGATAAAGGTGACATGAAAACTGGAGAAGAAGATATCCTTGATGTATGAAGTAATTACTTCAAAAAAATTGCTAAATGAAATAATCAATGGCAGCACAGTGGTAAAAAAAACACTGACCAGGCATGCAATCAGGAATACATATCCATACTTGAAATAGAAAAAGCCATCAAAAGCCTGAAATGTCGAAAGGCAGCTGGAGTAGACTATATTTGATTAGAAATGCTCAAGTATGGAGATATAAACATCTTTCAGAAGGCCTGGACAGAAGGATGAATTCCAGATGATTGGAGTAGAGCTCCCATATATAAAATGGGAAATAAAACTGAATATGAGAATTACAGAAGTATTTCTCTACTGAGTGTTCCTGGTAAGATATATGCAAGTATACTTGAGAAACTGTTGCAAAGAATTGTAGAAGAAAAGCTTGGTGAAGAACAAGCTGGATTCTGGCCAAATAGAGGCTGTCAGGATCAAATTTTCAATTTATGACAAACAGTTGAGAAATCATGAGAATATAACAAAGATCTATATTTAAGTTTTGTTGATCTGGAAAAGCATATGACAAGGTGCCAAGGGAGAAGCTATTCAAAATGCTATAGTTGTATGGTGTCAGTGGAGCATATTTGAGTTGTAGGTCAGTAGTTAGAATTGAAAAAAATTCTGAAGGAAGTACAGGAAGATGGTTAATGTTAAATCTGGTGTCAGACAAGAATGTGCATTATCCCCTCTGTTATTCATTATTTATATGGATCACATTATGAAGGAAAGTGCTATTAACCTGATATCAAAATTGGAGATGTTAATCTCAGCTCTTTGCTTTTTGCAGAAGATGTTATACTGCTAAATAAAACCACTACAAGTCTGTAAGATTCCCTGACTAAATTGAATAACTGTTGTAATAGATTTGGTTTCTGAAGGCCAGCAAATAACAAGACAAAGACAATGAAAATAGGCAGAAGCATATAAAATATCAACTGCATTTTGAATGGAGAACCTATAGAACAAGTAAACCTTTCATCTTCTTAGGCAAGATTTTTAGTGACGATAGTAAATTCGATATGGAAATAGACAACAGAATCAACAAAGCTGGTATGATAGGAAGTCAACTGAATAAGAGAGAAAAAAATTAGTCAAAACACTAAAGTAGCTTGTATACATGGCAGTGTTCAAACCAATTTTAACTTATGGATCTGAGAGCTGAGTTAGAAGTAAAACACTTGACCAAAGACTAGAGAACCGCAAATATGATAGTCCTGAGAGAGATTAGGGGCGTGAATAGATGGCATCAATGGCAATATCATATTAAAAACGAGGATATTAGGAAAGAACTCGATATTGTTAGCATCCAGAATGTGTTAGCAGAGCTAGAGCCAAAGGAAGACCAAGATATAGGTGGATTGATACAGTAAAAAGTGCCTTAGAAGATAGAAATATAAGATCTTACAATGTTGGGAGTCTTGACAGGTAACAGATTGATTTGGAAGAAAATTGTAGATAGGAAGTTAGTAATGATGTAAATTTTTCATGTATCCTGTACACCCCTTGAGGGTACATATCAGGAATTCGATGATGATAAAATAACAACAAAAAATCACTAATTATTTTGGGTAATTATTTATCATATGATATAGTAAATGTTAGAAAAAAAAAATCTGTCGTGATCTCTTGAGTTAGCAGTCAGTTTTGTAAGCATAATTTTATTATTATATTACTTTTTTTACTGACTGATATAGTATAACAATGTCATCATCATCATCATCATAAAATTCCTGCCATGTACCCTCAAGGGGTGCAGGATATGACAGTACTACATGAAAAAATTACATCATTACTAACTTCCTATCTACAATTTTCCTCCAAATCAGTCTGTTACTTGTCAAGACTCCAACATTATCAGATCTTATATTTCTATCGTCTAAGGCACTTTGTACCGTATCAATCCACCTATATCTTGGTCTTCCTCTGGGTCGTTTTCCTGCCAACCTGGCAGAGAACACTTGTTTTGCTAATCTTTCCTCTCCCATTCTATTTAAGTGACCATACCATCTGAGATTAGCTCTGCTAACGCATTCCTGGATGCTGACAATGTCAAGTTCTTTCCTAATATCCTCAGTTTTAATATGATATTGCCACTGATGCCATCTGTTCACGCCTCTAATCTTTCTCAGGACTCTAATATCTGCGGTCTCTAGTCTTTGGTCAAGTGTTTTACTTCTGACCCAGCTCTCAGATCCATAAGTTACAATTGGTTTGAACACAGTCTTGTATACAGCTAATTTAGTGTTCCGACTAATTTCTTTCTTATTCCATATGAATTTATTCAATTGACTTCTCACGATACCAGCTTTGCTGATTCTGTTGTCTATTTCTATATTTAGTTTACCATCTTCAGTAAAAATTGTGCCTAAGTAGCTGAAATGTTTTACTTGTTCCACAGGCTCTCCATTCACAACACAGTTGACATTTTCAATGATTCTGCCTATTTTCATTGTCTTTGTCTTTTTATTGCTGACCTTCATACCATATCTATTACAACAGCTATTCAATTTAGTCAGAGAATCTTGCAGACTTGTAGCAGATTTATTTAGAAGTATAACATCATCCGCATAAAGCAAAGAGCTGACATTAACATCTCCAATTTTGATATCAGGTTTAATACCACATTCCTTCATAATGTGATCCATATAGATAATGAATAACAGAGGGGATAATGTACATCCTTGTCTCACACCAGATTTAACATTAAACCATCTTCCTGTACTTCCTTCAATTCTAACTGCTGACTCACAACTCAAATAAAGACTAAGTATTGCTTGATATAATGGGAGGTGGCTAAAGGTGTAGAATTTTCAATTAAGACAGGGTACATGTGGAATTATCGGGCTGGAAAGTATGACAAGCTTAGGAGTTTGATTGGTTCAGTGCCATGGCATGTAAAACTGCAAGGACTAGAAGTTGATAGTGCATGGGAGGTAGTTAAGAAGTGCTTGCATGAAGCAATGGCTGACTGTATACCTAGAGTCCGAATAATAAATCAAGTAGGGGTTAAATGGATGAATAACACCATTAAGCTTGAGTTGCAAAAAAAGAAACAACTATGGAGGGAATTTAAGGAGAAGGGTGACCGGCAGGCACATGAATGGTATAAAGCACAGGCCAGAAGGGTGACGAGTGTGGTAAGAAAAGCAAAAAAGGATTACGAAAGAACATTGGCCATGCAGGCTAAAGAGAATCCTAAACAGTTTTTTAGATATGTAGCAAGTAAAAGGAAAAATGTACATGGCAGATTGATTTTAAAGAATGCCGATGGTAGGGAGGTAACTGAATCAGTTGAGGTAGTTGAGTTACTGAGTGAGCACTTTGCAAAAGTATATCATCTAGGTGGTGACATTGCAGAAACGAATAAACCAGTAGATTATACGGGAATTGTGGTTAATGAAGTGGAGGTGAGTAGTCTATTGCATAACCTCAATGTCAATACATCTGTGGGATTGGATGGTATACCAGCTCGTGTTGTATGAGAAGCAGCTAAAGAATTGTCAGTACCCTTGACCATTTTGTTTAATTTGAGTCTCGTGTCTGGGTTAGTCCCGAGCGGGTGGAAAGAGGGGAAAATAGTTCCACTGCATAAAGGTGGTTCCAAGACTGCTGTAGTAAATTACCGACCGATTAGCATATCAGGAATTGTCAAGGTCTTAGAGAAAATAGTCAAGAGGAAAATACAAGATTGGATAGAAGAAAATGGGATACTGTATCGGGGACAGCATGGTTTTGTGAAGGGTAGGTCATGCCTCAGTAACTTGCTCACGTATTATAACACAGTGACGGCTGAACTGGATAAGGGTAATGGGTTTACGGTGATTCTACTGGACCTTGCCAAGGCCTTTGACAGGATTCCACATGGAATTCTAATCAGTAAATTGCAGCATATGGGAATGGACATAGGGTTGGTGAGATGGATAGGAGGGTGGTTGACGGAGAGATATCAGAGAGTGGTTTACTCGGGAGTAGAGTCCACAAGACGGCCTGTGACTAGTGGTGTGCCACAAGGATCTGTTCTTGGACCACTGCTGTTCAATTTGTTCATAAATGATATAGGAAATGATCTGAGAGGAACAGTTCATTTGTTTGCGGATGATGCGAAGTTGGGTAGGGCAATAGTGAATGCAGATGACGTCAAAATTTTGCAGGATGATTTGGATAGATTGGAGGTCTGGGCTAAGGAGAATGGATGTCAGTTTAATGTGGCAAAATGTAAGGTTATGCATTTTGGGGTGAAAAGATTGGCGGCAGTTTACTGCATTGGTGAAACCATGCTCCAGGAAATTGATGAGGCACGAGATTTAGGAGTGTTGGTAGATAAGGAATTGAAATTTAGGGGACACATTGCAAAAGTGACCAAAACAGCTCATCAAATCACTTGGTTGCTGAAGAATACGATGACAAGCAGAGACAAGCAGGTTATTGTTCCTCTGTATCGAGCCTTGATAAGACCCCATCTAGACTACTGTGCTCAGATTTGGTCACCTAGGTTTCTTCTTGATGGGGAGGAGGTGGAGAGGATCCAGAGGCGAGTGACCAAGATGATAGCAGGTCTGTGGAATGAACCGTATGAGAACAGGTTGAGGATTTGTGGGTTGCAAAAATTGGTTGATAGGCGGAGGAGGGGAGACATGATTGAGACATTCAAATTACTGAAGGGTTTCTATAAAATTAATTCAGAAGATATTTTTGAGAACAGGGTTGGTTTTGGGAGGACTAGGGGACATCCATGGAAACTGGGCAAAAGTGTGGTTAGTAAAGGTGTTAGAGCTGGGTTCTTTACTTTTAGAGTAGTGAATGAGTGGAATGCGCTCCCTGAGTCTGTGGTGGATGCTGTGACAGTGAATGAGTTTAAGGCGAGGTATGATAGATACTGTATGAATGTCAAATAGTTGTGATGAATATGATTTGGGGCCTCCCTCGATGAGTCCAATGACTCCCTGGAGTTGCCTGTAATAATAGTAATAATAATAGTAATAATGCCCCATTGACACCATATAACTGCAGCATATTGAATAGCTTCTCTCTTGGCACCTTGTCATATGCCTTTTAAAAATCGACAAAACTTAAATACAGGTCTTTGTTATATTCCCATGCTTTCTCGACTATTTGTCGTAAAGTGAAGATCTGATCCTGACAGCCTCTATTTGGCCTGAATCCAGCTTGTTCTTCACCAAGCTTTTCTTCCACAATTCTTCTCAACCGTTTCTCAAGTATACTTGCATAGATCTTGCCAGGAACACTCAGTAGGGAAATACCTCTGTAATTCTCACATTCAGTTTTATTTCCCTTTTTATATATGGGTACTATGAGAGCTCTACTCCAATCATCGGGAATTCGTCCCTCTGTCCAGGCTTTCTGAACTATGCAGTGCAGCCACTGTAAGACTCTTATACCACCATACTTCAGCATTTCTGGTCGAATATCATCTACTCCTGCTGCCTTTCCACATTTCAAGCCTTTGATGGCTTTTTCTACTTCAAGTATGGATATGTATTCCTGACTGCATGCCTGGTCAGTGTTTTTTATCACCGTGCTGTCATCACTGCTTGTTTCATTTAGCAGTTTTTCAAAGTAATTACTCCATACTTCAAGGATATCTTTTTCTCCTGTTTTCATTTCACCTTTATCATCTCTAATTCCTTTTACAGCACTCTTTCCTCCATTCCTAAGCTTCTTCAACAACCTCCAGAATATTTTGCCACCTTCTTGATATTTATTTTCTATATTCTTGCCAAAGTCCTCCCATGACTTTTTTTTAGCTAGTTTTACACACTGTTTAGCTTTCTTACATTTGTCTCTGTATTCTGTAAGAATACAGAGACAAATGTAAGAAAATGTAAAAAAAGCTGACTTATTTGCCAGGAACTTTTCATATGCTTTCTTCTTTTCCTTCACTGCCTCTTTAACTTCCTGTGTCCACCAGGGAGTTCTGATTTTTTTATCTTTGCACACAACCTCACCACATGCCTCTCTGGCAGAATCAATCTATGTTTCCTTCAGAGTTTGCCACTGAATCTCCAAGGTTTGATTCCTGTTCTCAAACTCTTTCATTTTCTTTTCAATAATATTTCTGTATTTTAGTCTACAGTTTACATCTGAGAGCTGCTCAACTTTTATTCGCTTTAAAACTTTCTTACATGTTATTCTTTTCAATATGAAATTCAATTTTATCCTGCTCAAGACTAAATAGTGATCACTTCCAATTTGAAATCCTCTGTACACTCTGGTGTCCTGCACCAGGGAGAAAACATCACTATCAACAATAACATAGTCAATGAGACTTTTCTTATTCCTAGCCTCTTCTCTCCATGTGAATTTGTGCACATTTTTATGTTGGAACATGGTGTTAGTAATAACCAGTCCATGTCCTGAGCAGAAATCCAACAGATATTTGCCATTATTATTAGCTTTGCTCTTTTCTCCAAATTTTCCCAAAATATTTTTGTATGTCTCACAATCATTTCCTACTCTACTATTTAGATCCCCAACAAGGACCAACTTTTCCTTTTTCATTGTGTCAGTTGCTTTTTCTAAAGCCTCAAAAAATTCCTCCACTTCTACCTTAGTAGAACCTTCTGTGGGACCATAGGCACAAATAAGTCTCATTGTCCAGTTCCCCATTCTCATATTTGCCCACATTACTCTACTTGAGTCTGACTGCCATTCAAGAAGATTAGCCTCGTATTTTGTGTTGAATACTATGGCTATTCCTTCTTTTCCTTGATTGTTATTGCCTGAATATAACATTTTGTATTTATTGCTCAGAAAGATCTCACCAGTTTTGGTCTTTTTTGTTTCAGTCACCCCTATTATGTCGATCTGGTACTTATCTAATTCCTCAGCTAGCTCCATTTCTTTGCCATTCAGGCTTCTTACGTTGATAGTACCGATCTTTAACTCTGGTGATGTTGAGTTGGGGTTTGTTTTCAGATTTGTTCCAGTAGCTGACTTTTCGCTGTTCGCCCTGGTTCCCTGGCGAAAACAACGGGGGCCTTGTTTAACCGGGCGACGCCCCAGCCGGCATGAAAACATGAACCTACTATAAAGCAATATTTGCCTTTTATTTATCAATACTTATTCCACTTTAAATTTAATAGTGCCACAATTCCTTTTTCGGAATATACTATTAATTTTCCTCTGACTGTCACATAAAAAAACTCAAATTCCTCCAAATCTAAATATCTGCCAGCTTGTGTTCTAATTTCCTTCCGAATGCTAATTTTGTTTTTCTCTCCATTACTACGATACCGAACACTTTCTGTCAGCTGTCAATCACACATCAAACTTCTCGGCGAGCATGCGCACTCCATGAAAGTCGCAAGCGAGAAACTAAATACAATGGCTGACACGTAGATTATGTTAGGGACTAGAGAATGTCTTCATAAAACACAACTTAATATTTTAAACTATAATAAAATTTCTGTAAGTAATACAAATATTTAAATCCGGTAAGTACATAAATTTTTGAAATGCTTTACATATCACTTTGACAAAACAATTTCAGTAACGGGCACGTCGCAAGTGCCAACAATGTGTGTTATGAAACTAAAACTAATAGACATTCTAACATAAACAATACATAAAAATATTCAGAATATTAAATTATGATTATTTTTACAGTAGGGATTAAGTGGATGAGTAGCAACATAACACTATAGTTGCAAAAAAAGAAAGCATTGTGTAAGGAATATAAAAAAAAAGGTGATCAGCATCACAAAGGCAAGAAGGACAACTAACATGGTAAGGAAGGCTAAATGAGATTATGAAAAAAAAAAATAAGCTAAGCAAGTCGGAATAAATCTAAAAGAGTTTTTGCTATGTAGGAAGTAAGAGAAAGAATAATTATGGAAGCTTAATCAGTTCTGATAGTAGGAATGTGACAGAAGCAGAAGTTGACAAATAACTTGCAATGGATTTAACGTATGTGTATATTTTTAATACTATAAAATTTTTACCCTACTATTAAGAGCATCTTCAGCATAATTTTCAAATTAAACAACAAACACAGAAACCAGTATATCCAACAAGGACACCTGCAAACTGCATATACATGATGTAGAATGTAATGGTTTAATTATTAAGGTTCCAGTTAAAATAACTTTAACAAGATTTAATAATAAATAAAAATATAATTAAATTTAAGTTAATTCTGGAATTTGTGAAGAACTATTTCTTATAAGAGGACAATTTAAGTCCATCATTTCTCTTCAGATTTGGGCCATGTAGCAGTGTCTCACGACTCTCTTTGTATAAACATTCCAAGAGATTATTATTTTTATAGAGAACCTTAATTTTCTTCTATACTCTTTTTCAGAACTATACCCTTTTTCAGGTTATCTTGGAAGTAGCAGAATAAGCTACATTTCCGGCTTTTCTTCCCATTCGTACTATAGGCTTACGCTGCATAAAATAGTTCCTTAAATTTTTTACGTTATCACATCGTATGTGGTACTTTGTGTACAATTATTTTACTACTACTTTATTTGCAGATGCTAGAATTATGTGTTTCATATCATTATATTGTTACAGGAAACTTATTTTTGGAATCTCCACCATGTTTAGTAATATCGGCGGCTGTCAGAGACCAAGTGATAGATAATTGCAAAAGAAATATAATGCTGCATAAAATAGTTCCTTAAATTTTTTACGTTATCACATCGTATGTGGTACTTTGTGTACAATTATTTTACTACTACTTTATTTGCAGATGCTAGAATTATGTGTTTCATATCATTATATTGTTACAGGAAACCTATTTTTGGAATCTCCACCATGTTTAGTAATATCGGCGGCTGTCAGAGACCAAGTGATAGATAATTGCATTTTCCAGTTCCCTGTAACAATTTAATGGTATGAAACATATAATTCTAGCATCAGTAAGTAAGGAAGTAGTAAAATAATTATATACAAATTACCACACAATGTGATAATGTAAAAAATTTAAGAAACTATGTTATGCAGCATAAGCCTATAGTGTGAATGGTAAGAAAAGCCGGAAATGTAGCTTATTCTGTTACTTCCAAGATAATCTGAAAAAGAATATAGGTGTCTGGTGGTAATTGCTTGCTCCACAAGTCCTCATTGCTCTGACTCATGGAACTTAACATTGTCTAAATGTTCATCATGCATGGCTGCAGATCTGTCTGTTTGGCCAAAATGTGATAATCTACACGGCAAGAAATATAATGCACTCAAAGGTAGGCTAAATGCAGAAACCCCAGAATTAACTTAAATTTAATTTTATTTTTCTTTATTATTAAATCTTGTTAACGTTATATTTCCTAGAACCTTAATATAATTAGACAGTGATGCGCTACATCATGAAAGTTCATTTCATACAAGTCATTGTTGAATAAATCCGTGCGGTTAGCCTAGCCTATTGGCTTTGCAACCATATGCCTGGGAAAGGAGTGTCCTAAGTTTGATTTCCGTCGACGACATGAGGAGCATCTCTCTTTCTCAGCCATAGTCAAGTTAGCTGGTCTTGGGCATGTACAGCAGGGTTTTTTCCCCAGTTTATGTGGGATTTTTCATCTCCCAAGCAGGCAAACCTGACCCATGAACACACACACACACAGGCTACAGTCATAGGATATAGTACTTCATCCTTCATTAGGAGGGCTCAACCAGTCCTAAGGGAGTGGTCATGAGACGGGGAGAACCCCACATGAATAAAAAAAATTGTTGAATATACTGGATTTTGTTGTTTATCTCGAAATTCATACTAAAGATGCCCTTGATACTGGGCAAAGATTTTATACTATTAAAAATATGTACATAAGTTAAATCTTTTTTATGTTATTTATTAATTATCATATCTTACATTCCTATATGTCAAGAAATAGTTGAGTGGCTAACTGATCACTTTGTAAGGGTCTGTCATCCAGATGGATATATTGCAGTTACTAATCTGGTAGAGGCCGATGTGAGAATTGAGGTTGATGAACTAGAGATACTCAACATATTGGAAAATATCTATTTGAATACAGCAGTCAGATGGGACAGTATATCAGCTTGTGTGCTACAAGAATGTGCAAGAGAACTGGCAGCACCTCTGATGAAGCTATTTAAAGCTCAGCTCTGTGAGGGTTCTAAGGAAGTGGAAAGAGTGGAAATATAGTTCCATAAAGGAACTATATTTCCACTCCAAAACAGAAATAGCAAATTACAGAACCATTTAGTATCTCTGAAATGGTGGTTAAAGTATTGGAAAAGTAGGTTAATGGTAAAATTCAGGAATGGGTGGATAGGAATAAAATATACTAGAAGAGGCAGGATGGCGTTGTAAAAGGTAGGTCCTACCTTAGGAATTTATTCACATTTTCTGATCAAGTGACCATGGAATTGGATAAAGCAAATGTCTATACCACGATACTGCTGAACTTTGTAAAGGGTATTTGATGTAATTCCACATTGAAAACTATAAGTTGGAGCAAATAGTTATGGATATGAGGTTGATAACATGGTGATGGAGGGCTGACAAACAGACATCAGAGAGTGGTGTATGAAGTGTAATCAAGGTGAATGAGGGTGACCAGTGAAGTGCCTCAATGCTCTGCACTAGTGCCATGACTCTTTAATTTATATATGAATATATAAGAGGAAAATATAAGGGCACAGGTGATATTTAGTTGTTTACCAATGATGCAAAAGTTGGGAGGGCAATAGTTGATAAAGTTGTTGTAGATATCCTGCATGATGATTTAAATAAATTGGCATTGTGGGTAAAGGATAATGATTGTAAATATAATGTCAAAATGCAAGGTAATGCACTTAGGAATGAAAATGTTACATATTTTGTATCACGTTGATGGTACTGTATTGCAGGAAATTGATGAGGCTAGGGTCTTGTGGATAATTGTGGACAGAGTTGAAGTTCAGTGGGCATATTGGAAAAGTAGGTAAAATAGCTCGAAGGATTACTTGGATGTTGAAATTTGTTAGCGTGTTGTAACTAACATGCTAATAAATAACTAACTTTATTTGCTAGCTAACTAACTTAACTAGCTTTAACTAACAGATAAAAACAGGGAAGTTATTATCCCCTCTTTATAAGGCTATTGTTCAGCCACATCTTGACTACCATGCACAGATTTGGTCACCAGGGTTTCTTGGGGATCAGGAGGTGGTAGAAAAAATGTAGAGATGAGTGGCCAAGCTGGTGACAGGTCTGTAGAATACTCCCAAGGAGTGTAGATTGAAGCTATATGGGTTGCAGAGTTTTTACTCCTTTCCTTGTACAGACTACTTACTTTAGACTCAGATACCTGCTCCAACAGGATAACTGAAATAATTCTTACTGCAATTAGACCGTAATCCAACATTCCATCAAAGCTCGGCACTGTTTTTCAGCCAGGGTATGAAGGTAGTCCAAGAAGTGATTTCAGCATATCACATATTTTTATTGTCATAAAAAGTCAAAGCAAGAATACTGTTGCTATTAGTGAAAAAAAAGATGACTCATAAACCTATTACATTTCAGTGATGGTGGTCTATCAAACGGTCAGCTCAGCCTCCAGCTAACCTTACCTCTCAATATTGATGTAACAGTTTTTAAAAACAAGAATAAAAGTTCTTAGCGAAGTGAAAAGTACTACACTGTTAGTACTACATTATTATCTATAAACATAATCTTATTATCAAAATGAAAAAAAAAATTTTTTTTTTCATATCTGTGGAAATTATTCTTAAGTTTTTGTTTGCATAACTGATGTAAGGAAATGTTTTATTTAAGTCAGTTATACACATTATTCTATGTGGCTGCTTAAAAATGCTATTAAACCATTTACATGCATCTACAAGTGCAAATAAAATGCAAAGATTTGCTGTAACATGGTGATCTGAAACCTAACATGAGGTTGCATCTAAAGTCTGTAAAAACAACCATAATATGTTATTATTATGAAATTTTGCAAAATACACTTAAATATTGTTTTATGTAATCTCACTCAAAAAGAGGTTGAGGACCTATAGTATGCTAGTGCTTTAGCACATAGACCAGGAAGAGGAAAAGGATATCCTGTTCTTGGCAACCTATTCTTCCACATAATGTCAGCAGCAAAGAAGAGATATGAGAGTCAGGTAAATATAGTATGTTTTTTTTTTGGTTGGTTTCTATGTTGAAGAACACATTATCTTTAGTTATAGAAGATTCCATGTTAGTTGGCTTCTGATATATGAAATCAAAGCATATATTAAACACAATTCTCTAAACTAAAGGATATAAGTGCAAAAGTTAGGATTGTTTGCTTGGTAAGGAAACTTTGGGTGGCAAGTATGGTCTTGTAGAGTTGCAATGATAAGGACCTTTTGTGGACATTGCCATTTAGGATAGGTATGTCAGGGAAAGTGATAGTAAATGATGATACAATTAAATAGAATAAGTCCAGCACAAAGAGAAATAACTAAACAGCAGATTTAATCATTTCAGTATTTCATCTGACACAAAATTCTATCATGAATGTAAACTATTACCTACGCCTAAATATTCAATAGTTAGTGATAGTCTTGGACCAGTTATCTCTCATTGGCTACTGGTGAAGATTGAACTGCCCACTCAATCTCCAATAGTTAGAAAGGGCTAAAATGGCCTCGCCTTCTTCCTATAAAGGAATAAAAAGCATTAGCTGATTTATATATATATCAGGAAAATGCATTTTCTCTGTTCTGAATATTTTTTTTTCTCCTTTTTTGTTTGAGAGATCTAATTTTTACATCTATATAGAATCCGTTTATATTGACTTCTGTTTGTCACACACACACACACACAGTATATACAGTAAGACTCCAAATAACATTACTCCATTCAATCTGTTTCATTATAGTGCTCTTTTGCAAACACTCAGTAAAATGGTAATAACATCATCATTATTTGAGTTTGATTATTCTCTTGAGACTAGAACGGCCTGTTCTAGTCTCAAGCCATCTCACTTGGCTGGTCTTTCCAGAAGTCTTGTGCCTCTGTTTGCTGTCATATTTGCCATGCAGTGCAAGCCATGGCCATTTGGAAAGGGGGATCCTGGTGGTCTTGCACTAATTTGCCCTCTGCTTTGGCAAGACTGGTGGTTCTGGATGGCCTGGACAGGATCATTTGGCTCATGGGCTAGCCTGCTAGGATCAAGTATGCTGCAGTAAATCTCCTTTCCCATTGTCTTGGGAGAGGGCCCAAGGCTTGCTGTGGTGCTCATATACCGTTTGGAGTAGCCCTCATGTTCCACTCCCAAGTGCAGTCATTGCTTACTGGAGAGTCAATGTATGGCCCATGGTGGGTGAGGAGCTCTGGCACTGAAGAAAAAAATCCCTCAAGCATGAATTCTCAGTTGTTTAAGGGCTGTATCAAATTTCTAACCAAGTAATGATACCATTAATACACCTTTCAATAACAGAAGAAAGAAACAAAAGATATATGTGATACCAATACAAAGGTACCAGTGTTTTTGATCATTCACGCAACAGGTGAATGGTCAGAAACAATAAGAAAACAGCCAATAGGGAAAATGTCATCCTTGTTTATTCAAAAGGGTTTAGAAGGACTGACATATTCTTCCAAAACGGTTAAGAAACTATGTTCTGATGATGGCCTTGTAGAAACGTCATGTCAACAACCAACATTCTGAAAAACTACTCATTGCGACATCAATGGTGATGTTGCAATGAGTAGTTTTTTTTTACATCACATCCATTGATGTATTGGATGTTTTTCCAGAGGAAGAGATAGACAAAGGTAAGTCCTTAACTTCCTGGAAATCATACAGTCTACAAAGCCTAAATAAACCTCATAAAACACTCAATTCTTGTAAAGGAGTGATATCGTTGGTGTTTGTGATGAAGAAATATGTTCAGAGCTGGATCAGTGGTGACAGGTATGAGGTGCATCTTGATCTGTAGGGATGGTCACCTGGTTCCAACCTGAAACATCATCCTTACTTTCGATACTTCTAAGCATCGAACATCTATAAAACCTCTGTATCTCAATTTTCTTATTAGACTGTACATCCCTGATCCACAAATGCTAGAAATACAGACATGCCCAAACTGCATGTCATTGGCTTTACTTTACTAAGAAAGCTAAATATGTAAACGGTCAGGAAGATCATCTACCATACTCCCGTGCACATGTCAGAACTGGAAAAATGAGAAAGAAATGCAAAAACTAAAAGCAGAACAAAACATGTATCAGGATGCAAAAAGAAAGTCAGCCATTACCACCACACCTACTCTGAGATCCTCTATGCTGAGAAGATAGCAGTTATGAATTTGTCAACAGCAACTCAAACTCATACATCTGTTCAACCATCTGATAATTTCACTATACCTGAACTTTATGATTGTGACTGCTTCTCTGGTGAGTACATCAATTGCATGTTTGGTTTCACTCTAGAAACAACTCCAAAAATGGTTCTATTCAATGTGAATCCACTTATGAAAACTGTTATGGCAAGATTATCACTTAAAGACAAATTATCAGACCCTCCCACAGGGAAAAAAAAATGGATACTTCAGTATTAACTGAAAGTAAAGTGAATTTACCCAGTGACCCTGACACATCCAGTGATGTATTGGATGTTTTTCCAGAGGAAGAGATAGACAAAGGTAAGTTCTTAACTTCCTGGAAATCATACAAGTCTACAAAGCCTAAATAATAGGAAATTTTTACAGTGGAACTGTTGTGGGTTTTGCCAGGATATCGATGATATCAAGCACCTGTTGCAGAAACACAAAAATTTCTGTTTCTGTCTACAGGAAACATATTTAAAAGCAAGTGAGGATCCTACCTTCAGGAATGTTACTTTGTACTCAAGGGCACAACTGGAGATGGTCCTGCTTATAGTGGAGTAACTGTTCTCGTGGGCACTCATATTCTTTCCATCATGTCCAACTTAGTACTGCTCTGGAAGCAGTAGCGATTCACATATCTGTAGAGATTCTTATCACAGTTTATTCAATATATTTACCACAAGGTTACGAATTAAATGAAACTGAACTTGATAATTTCATATTGAAACTGTTTCAGCCCATACTTCTAATGGCTGATTTTTATGGACATAACACTATGTGAAGTAGTGCAACACTACTTGAGTAGTGCCAACACAAATAGATGAGTTCATATCATTAAGCAAATGTTTGATAACCATACCTCCCTTATTAATAATGGAATAAATACCTTTTTTCCGTATGCTTATCCACTCTTATTCTGAAATTGATCTTACAATCTGCTCCTCTTCCATATTTTCACTACTCCCATGGGATGTCGAAGAAAACATATATGGCAGCAATCATTGTCCTGTTACTAGCCCTATGTTTTCACTCAGGAACCATGTCCTCCTACTCGAAAACCTGTGTGGAAATGGACCAAGCTGACTGGAATACATTTCCCATCTTGCAAAATTTAATACCGAAGCACTCAGCCTAACACCTTACAACTAAGCAGTGAAGTATGTAACATATTGTATTGTCCATACAGCAGTTCCAGAACAGTTCCAAAAACATCATCTCAATTTCCATCTATCCAAAGCCTTTGTAGAACTCAGAGTGACAAATAGCCAAAAAAGATCAAGATAGAGTATGGGGTATATTTCATAGATACCTTACCATAACAAGCTTAATAGCATTTAAACATGCTGAGGCCAAAGCATGTTATATGCGACATCAGAGTCAAAAACAATCCTGGATCCAATTTACATCATCAATTAATCAAACCACCAGTACAAAACTTGTATGGGATAATATATGGAAGATGAAAGGTAGAAACAGAACACTGTTTGTCTACCATGGAACATAATGGATGTATTATTCCTGATCCCAATAGAAAACTTTGAGAGAAAACTTTACCAGAATCTCAGCTTCATATCCTCCTGATTTTTTAATATTGAAAGAACAACAAGAGAAACAGTGACTAAGCTTTTGTACAAAGGGGATGGAGCCATATGATCAGCCATTTGTGAACTCAAAGGAACTCTTCTTCTGTCTCGCCCTAGCATGCCATGATGACACCCATTATGAGACGATAAAACACCTTCCATCATCTTCAATGGATCTCATCTCCTTCTCTTACTATACAACAGAATATTTACAGAGAAAGAGTGCCTGGAATCTTGACATAAGTCAATTGTCATTGCTGTCCAAAAACGAGCCATGGATCCAGCAGAAACCAACAATTATCATCCATCTGCTCTGACTAGCTGTCTTTGTAACATCTTGGAAAGAATGGTAAGCACGAGGCTTCTCTGGTGCTTAGTAATCAGCAGACTTCTTTTGAATACACAGTGTGGCTTTTGTAGACACCAACCAAATTTGGACCATTTGGTACATTTAGAAACATGTATAAGAGATGCTTTTCTGAAACAAGAACATGTGGTTTCAGTGTTCTTTAACATGAAAAAAAAAGCATTACACAGCCTGGGGATATGGCATATTAAAAGATCTGTTACATCTTGGTGTGAGGGGATATCTTTGTTTTTTTAAAAAACTTTCTACACGCCCGAGTCTTTTAAGTTAGAGTGGGAAGCACATTATCTTGGCCATATCAGTCAAGAAGGAGTTCCACGAGACTCTGTCTTAAGTGTGACCCTCCTCACTATTAAAGTGAACTTAATTACTGAGCAGCTTCCTCCCACAGCAGGCAATTGCCTTTATATCGATGACTTCACAATTACTGTCACTCCTGCAACATGAGGATACCGAAGGACAATTTCAACAAGCATTCGATAATGTTTCTTCATAAGCGCTTTGTCATGGGTTCAGGTTTTCTGCACAAAAAACTGTCTGTGTATACTTCTGCTGGAAACATGTTGTTCACCCCAATCCTGAATTAAGAATGGGACAAACTATTATCACAGTGGCATCCAAGGTCAAGTTCTTGAGACTCATGTTTGTCAGAAAGCTTACATTCTTTGCACACATTTGCCATGTTTGTGGAATGTGCAAAAAACATTGAATATTGAACAGAATCAGAAAAGTAAAGAAAAAAAAAGCATGATTGTAATTATAGTAGGCACTAACGACTTAACTAGTGATAAGTTCATTATAAGAGAAGACGTGAAAGGGTTGTTGGAAGAAGCGAGAGTGAAGATTGAGAAAGTGAAAATAGTAAGTATATTCTGCACCTTGATATGATCAAAATGAATTAAGGACTGTGGTGGCAAATGATTCGGTGCATAGGCTGTGAAGAAGGAATGGATGTGATTTTTTGGATGTGTGGAGTGAGTTTGAGTAAGATTGGATTTGAGTAAGAGGGACAGCCTACCTTGAATGCATTTGTCATCAGGAGTCCTGAAAAAGTATTAATTGATATAAGACCTAACACAGAGAGTCAGAAAATGAATTCTGATGAGAGGAATCAGGAGAATCTATGTGTCAGAGCAACAGTGAGAGTGAAGCATGGACTGCATGCTTCACTCTGTCAACCTACCTATCAGAGTGAAGCATGTCTGTAAACAATATAAAGAATAGCTTACATAGGTAGGTCTTTGTCTTTCTAGTGTCCTGTAATTAATCCTTCTATTCATCTGTATTTTTGGATTAAAAACTTGATTAATTATTCTAAGTACTCTACTGTACTTTGGAATTTTACTATTAATCTCAGTTTCTTCTTTGTAAGTCAGATAGCCAAGATAGTTGAAGCAGCTTACTTGCTCAAGTACTGTATTTCCAATACATATTTTATTACAAACTAGTTCCATTTCTTTAAAGGCTATCATTTTTGTTATTACAGTTAATATTTCCATATTAAATTTTTCAGCTATAAGATTTAGATGTACAGAATACTGGAATTCATCTTTATTATTGGCCAGGAGTACTTGTCATTTGTGTACAACAGTGTATCAAGATGGTTATCACTTCTTCATTGAATGATCACTTTGTAATGATAACACTAGATAATGATACATAATTCCTTGAATTCTGAAATATGTAGACATTAGATCTTCTGCAACCATGATCTCAAAATTTTCAGCAATAAAAGTAACCCATTCAAGAAACCATGTTCTTGAAAAAAAATTTGGGGAAAAAACTTTGTCTTTTGGTGGAGAAATTTAACATAACACATGTCCTTAAATCAATTAATAATAATGGAAAAGGCAAGAAATATCAGAAACAATTCCAGCTAGCAAAGACTGGTGTGATAGATTTAAACAATGTCTAATCCATATAGTATATGTATCACTGGATAAGCAGCAAGTTCAGATACATAGGCAGCTCAAGAAATTCCTGCAACTCTGAAAGTTGTCATCAAACAAGGCAGGAAGGGAACCTGCTACCTTTATCATGATTCCTCACATGAGATTTAAATCCAGGTTATTTCCAAGCAAAAGAGTATTAGTGACTTGTTCTTAATGAGCTGCAGAGAAAATTTTTAGCACATTTAATTCATGTGTTTGACTAGTTTAGAGAAGGTATCTTATAGATTTACATAGTTAAATCCCATTCTTTAAATTAAACTTAATTAAACTCTTTTCTCTGTTTATTGTAGTGAACATTTATCAGCTTATATCTACTCAGGTCCAATTTATTATCAAAAATTGAAACATATGGTATTGGATAAAGTTCATGCTAGAGCTAGAGGTCCCAGAGCAATACTCACAAGGCAGCCAACCGAAGGAAGATCCAGAGATGGTGGATTAAGACTTGGAGAAATGGAACGAGATTGTCTGATAGCACATGGGGCAAGGTAGGTAATAGTTAGTCTATGCCAGTGATATTCAAACTTGTTTCATGGAACTCTAGGGTTCCACAAAAATATTTTAATAAAATTATAATTTTTATTACATTTTTGAAAAATTTTTGTAATATATTTACATTTAGTTATTGAAAATATTTAAAAAAATCTTAATTTAAAAAAGAAACATATTAGGTGACTAGTGACTGATAACTAGTGGATAATGAATAGTCTATATCTTGGATTTCTGCTCAAGATTCATATTGACCTTTACTATAACACCACATTCCGACATAACAATGTGCAAAACGTCATGTACAGAGAAGGCGGCAAAATAAGAAAAGCCTCATTGACTGTGTCATTAGTTTTCATGCCCGGTGCAAGATGTGAGAGTGGACAGAGGATTTGAAATTGGAAGTGACCATTATTTAATGCTAAGTAGAATAAAAATGGATATTACATTGAAAAGAACAGTATGTATGTAAGAAAGTTTTAAAATGAATCCAAGTTGAGAATTTTTTACAGGTAAGCTTAGACTCCACGTTTTGGTTTTTGAAGAAAAAATGAGTCAATTTGGAAACAAGAACCAAAACTTGGAGTCTCGGTGGCACACTGAAGAAAACATTGATCGATTCAACCAGCAATGTAACTGGTGAAGTTCTCTGTAAGGATAGAAAAATAAGAACACCATGGTGGACACAAGATGTTAAAGAAGCAGTCCTGGACAAAAAGAAAGCATACCAAATGTTCCTAGCAAATTAGAGCAGATACCCTAAAAGAATACAGACAAAATGAGAGAGCTCAGCTATGTGTAACTAAACAAAAGTCATGAAAAAAACTTTCATAAGAATATCTAAAATAAATATCAGGAAGGTATCAAAATGCTTTGGAGGCTATTGAAAAAGCTTGGAAACGAAAAGGAAGAGTAAGTACTGTAAAATGAATTAAAGATGATAAAAGTGACATGAAAACTGAAAATAAGGTTATCCTAGTTGTCTGGAGTAATTACTTCAGAAAAGTGTTAAATGAAACAACCAGTGACAGAACAGTTGTAGAAAATTTGCAAGAAGAATTCAACAAGGAGTACATCTCAATACTTGGGGTAGAAAAAGCCATCAAAAACTTGAAATGTGGAAAGGCAATTGGAGTAATGATATTCAACCAGAAATGTTTAAGTATGGAGTTATAAAAGTTTTGCAGTAGCTACACTGCATAATTCAGATGGTCAGGTCAGAGGTCAAATTTTAGATGACTGGACTTCACATAGTTTCCATATAAAAAAGGAATAAATCTGAATGTGAAAATTACAGAGGAATTTCTCTGCTAAGTGTTCCAGATGATATTTATGCAAGCATACTTGAAAAGAGGTTCAGAAAGATCATGAAAGAGAAACTGAGAAGCGCAAGCAGAGTTCAGGCCAAATATAGGTTGTCAAGATCAAATTTTTACTTGATGACAATGATCTCTACTTAGCTTTTGTAGATGTGGAAAAGGCAAGTGCCCAGAGAAAAGCTTTTCAAACACTAAAATTATATGGGGTAAATGGAACATTATACAGAGCAAATTTTAAGTGGTAAATCAGCAGTTAGAACTGAAGGAAATACAGGAAGATGGCTTGATGTAAAATCAGAAGGAAGACAATGATGCCTATTAACTATCAACTCATGTTTAATGCCACCACTTTCTTTCATAATGCTATCCATCTACATGGATTACATTATGAAAGAAAGTGGTGGCATTAAACATATTAGCATCAGAGATATCAAACTTAGCTCTTTGTTTTATGTAAATGATGTTGACCTCCTAATTGTATCGAGTACAGGTCCTTAAGGTTCTTTAATTAAATTACATAACAGATGTAACAAATTTGGCATTAAAATCAGCAATAAAAAGACCAAAAGTCTGAAAATATGCAGGAACATGAAAAAACTTCAGCTGTATTCTCAACGGAGAACGTGTAGAACAAGTAAGTAATGAAGGTTCGCCATTGTTATCAAAGAACGGTAGCATAAAAGAAATGAGTCAATGTACTAGCTGTGAAATGTACGCTTTGCGGAGTGCGGTCGGAGTGTGGTTAGATGATAATAAAGGATTGAATGTGTGTAGAAAATGTAGGGAGAATGAGGAATTGAAGTGTATTTCGGATCGTGAGTGTGATATTTTTATCAACCTTCAGAATGAAGGAAATAGGGATATGACAAGAAACGGCAAGGTTGTACATGAAAATTGTGAGAGTGTGAATGATAGTATAAATGGTTTCTCAGAGAACAAAAAAGATGAGATAGATGCATTGAGTGAGATCGCGTTGTTGAATAGTGCGATAGAAAGAGCAAAACAGCAGTTAGAGTGCATGAACAAAAGTAGACTGAATGAACCAACCAATAATAAAAGGTATGACAGGAAAAATAGACGTATGAATGTGAACATGAACAAAATGAAGGATAGAGTGCTGTATGGAGACTCGTTAGTACGAGGTGTGTTAGTAGAGGATTTGACAAAATCGTACCAACGTGGTGCGACCATAAAGGACGTAACTGCGTCTATTAGAGAGCAATAGGAAAGGGTGAAAGAAATGATTGTTGTGGCAGGTACGAATGATTTGAAAGGAGATAAAATGGAAATGATAGAAGACCTGAATGAATTGTTTGAGGTAGCAAAAGAAAAGAGTGAGAGAGTTAGAATGATTAGTCTTTTGCCACGGTATGACAGTGAAATGTTTAAAAGGAGGGCTATAATTGCAAATGACTATGTGTGGGTTATGTATGACGAGTGGTGTGGAATTTGTGGATGTGTGGAGTGAGTTTGATGGGCGAAAGGATCTATATAAGATGGATGGCTTACATTTGAATGGTTACGGTGTAAGAAGACTTGAGAAAGTGTTGCTGAATGTAGTGGATGTGCAAATTCAGGGAAACTAGATTTGTTAGGGGGGGGGGGTAAAGATACAATCCTTATGGAGGCAGTTGAATGTAAGAATGAATATAATATGCCAGAGCAAATAAGGACAACAAATCTGAGTGGGATAGTTAATATAAGGCATCAAGGTAAGGTTGGGGCTAATGGGGGGTCTTAAATTCATGTACACTAATACTAGGAGTATTAGGAACAAGAAGGAAGAGTTTTTGGCCATGGTTGGCACTTCCAGACCACAGGTTATAGGTATTAGTGAAACATGGCTGACTGTAGATGATATAACTAGTGGGATTGAATGTGATGGGTATAGTGTGTTCAGGAATGACAGAGAGAATAAAATGGGGGGAGGAGTATTGTTGATGATAGCTGATGAGCTCCAGCCAAGGAGAATAGAAGTTGCAGGATATAGAAAAGAGCACATTTGAGGCCATTTGGTGCGAGATTGTGGCTAGCAGAACTAAATATACAATTGGGTGCTGCTATAGACCAGGTGATGGAAAAGATGGTGGTGACAGTATGCACAAGCAAATAGAAGAAATGGGTGGAAGGAGGGTGATTATTATGGGAGATTTCAACTATGGTCGCATTGATTGGAGTGAGGAGAGGACACACGGGAGGAAGGAACTGGATTTTATGTGGTTATTAAGGAATAACTATCTGCGACAGCATGTAATGGAAAATACTAGGGGTCAGAGAGTGCTTGACCTAGTAATTACATCTGAGGATTTGGCTGTAACAAATATGACCACATTGCCACCAATGTGGTCATATTTGGTGAGAGTGATCACAGGGTCTTAACTTGGGAGGTGGCTAAAGGTGTAGAATTTTCAATTAAGACAGGGTACATGTGGAATTATCGGGCTGGAAAGTATGACAAGCTTAGGAGTTTGATTGGTTCAGTGCCATGGCATGTACAACTGCAAGGATTAGAAGTTGATAGTGCATGGGAGGTAGTTAAGAAGTGCTTGCATGAAGCAATGGCTGACTGTATACCTAGAGTCCGAATAATAAATCAGGTAGGGGTTAAATGGATGAATAACACAATTAAGCTTGAGTTGCAAAAAAAGAAACAACTATGGAGGGAATTTAAGGAGAAGGGTGAATACCGGCAGGCACATGAACGGTATAAAGCGCAGGCCAGAAGGGTGACGAGTGTGGTAAGAAAAGCAAAAAAGGATTACGAAAGAACATTGGCCATGCAGGCTAAAGAGAATCCTAAACAGGTTTTTAGATATGTAGCAAGTAAAAGGAAAAATGTACATGGCAGATTGATTTTAAAGAATGCCGATGGTAGGGAGGTAACTGAATCAGTTGAGATAGTTGAGTTACTGAGTGAGCACTTTGCAAAAGTATATCATCCAGGTGGTGACATTGCAGAAACGAATAAACCAGTAGATTATATGGGAATTGTGGTTAATGAAGTGGAGGTGAGTAGTCTATTGCATAACCTCAATGTCAATACATCTGTGGGATTGGATGGTATACCAGCTCGTGTTGTACGAGAAGCAGCTAATGAATTGTCAGTACCCTTGACCATTTTGTTTAATTTGAGTCTCGGGTCTGGGTTAGTCCCGAGCGGGTGGAAAGAGGGGAAAATAGTTCCACTGCATAAAGGTGGTTCCAAGACTGCTGTTGTAAATTACCGACCGATTAGCATATCAGGAATCATTGTCAAGGTCTTAGAGAAATTAGTCAAGAAAAGAATACAGGATTGGATAGATAAAAATGGGATATTGTATGGGGGACAACATGGTTTTGTGAAGGGTAGATCATGCCTCAGTAACTTGCTCACGTTTTATAACACAGTGACGGCTGAACTGGATAGGGGTAATGGGTTTACAGTGATACTACTGGACCTTGCCAAGGCCTTTGATAGGATACCACATGGAACCCTAATCAGTAAACTGCAGCAGATGGGTATAGATATAGGGTTGGTGAGATGGATAAGAGGGTGGTTGAAGGAGAGATATCAAAGAGTGGTTTATTCAGGAGTGGAGTCTAAAAGACGTCTTGTGACTAGTGGAGTGCCACAGGGCTCTGTTCTTGGACCACTGCTTTTCAATTTGTTCATCAATGATATTGGAAAGGATCTGAGAGGAAGTGTTCACTTGTTTGCTGATGATGCAAAGTTGGGTAGAGCAATTGTGAGTGCACAAGATGTCAAAATTTTACAGGATGATTTGGATAGTTTGGAGGACTGGGCTAGGAAAAATGGATGTCAATTTAATGTGGCAAAGTGTAAGGTTATGCACTTTGGGGTGAAAAGAATAGCAGCAGTATATCGCATTGGTGGAATCATACTCCAGGAGATTGAGGCCAGGGATTTGGGAGTGTTGGTGGATAGGGAGTTGAAGTTTAGGGGGCACATTGCAAAAGTAACTAAAACAGCTCACCAAATCACTTGGCTTCTGAAAAATACTTTAACATGCAGAGACGAACAAGTTGTTGTTCCTCTGTATCGAGCCTTGATAAGACCCCATCTGGACTTCTGTGCCCAGCTATGGACACCAGGGTTTCTTCGTGATGGGGAGGAAGTGGAGAGGGTCCAGAGACGAGTGACCAAGATGATAGCAGGTCTGTGGAATGAACCTTATGAGAATAGGTTGAAGATTTGTGGGTTGCAGAAATTGGACGATAGGCGAAGTAGGGGTGATATGATTGAGACATTCAAATTACTGAAGGGTTTTTATAAGATTGATCCAGAAGATATTTTTGAAAATATGACTGGTGGTGGGAGGACTAGGGGCCATGCATGGAAGCTGGGCAAGAGCGTGGTTGACAAGGGTGTTAGAGCTAGGTTCTTTACTTGGAGAGTGGTAAATGAGTGTAATAAGCTTCCAGAGTCTGTTGTGGGTGCTACGACCGTGAATGAGTTCAAGGCAAGGTATGATAGATACTGTGTGAATGTTGAATAGTTGTTCTTGACATGATGTTAGGGCCTCCCTCGATGAGTCTGTCGACTCCTTGGAGTTTCCCGGAACAATAATAATAATAATAATAATAAGTAAAATATTTCAGCTATTTATGCACAGTTTTTAGTAATAATGGCAAATTAAATTTGAAAATAATATAGAAATAATATTTAGTCAGGCGTTTCATAGGCATTACTAGCCTGAAGTTTTATGAGAAATTTTTACTCGTTTTAGTACTTTGCAGTAATATATAAGAAATTACATATTCTTTATGTCTAGTGTTTTTTGTTTCTTGTTACACTCAACATATATGAGCATATAACAGCCATATGTATGCAACCTTATTCCCACATTTTTTTCCCCTCTCAGCAAACTGACTTTCTTACTACGCAGCAATCACAAACTTTATCTGTTGTCTTTAGGATGTTTATAGCATGTTGTGTCAATGCTGTTTCTCCAGTTTTGGAGAAACTGGCCATTTTATTAAGAAAGTGTTTTAGGAATGCCAGTGTTACATATACTACTGTAAATTCCCATAAGTGTGATCTTGTTCAGCACAGAGTCAAAACAAACCATAGAATGATTTTTGCCAGAGATATATTTAATCCATAGAAATTATTTTAAATTTAAATGTTTATTGAAACAGAGGTTTGATTTATTTGATTGACTAAAACTCAGTTGAAATGAGCTTTAGTCAATGAAATTCTTAAGAAACGTGTGGGAGGGGATTCTGATTCTTTGCAAAATTAAATAATGTTCTAAGAATATTAAAATATATTAAGATTTTAATGATAAAATGTTTAATTATATTAAAATATTATATATATCCATTTTTAATCAGATTCTTACTTTCTTATTAACCATATTTTTACTTATTTTAGTAGACATTTTTTTAACAACATTAAAAAAAATGGCATTCTTGAATAAGGAACATTTAAAAGGTAGAATGCACGTGCACACACACAGTTCATTGTTGCATGTTCTAGCTTTTGAATTTGCCTTATTTCACCAAGGCTGTGTTATTTTCTGGCTGAAATATTTATAATTGAAAGTAGTTATGATCATTAAACATGTTCTCTTATATGTATCTAAGTATTCATGTCTATGTGGCAACACACAAACTATAATAGAAAGCTATTTATGCTTTCTAGCTGAGCATAGATTGTGATAAGTGATGTAGTTCAAATTCTTTTTTTTTGGGGGGGATGTGTTGGAACCAGAAAATATTCTGATTCCTTTCCTAGAACAGATCAGTCTACATCTTCATTATCATCTTTGCTATGTGAAAAGAAACAAGATAGAAAAGTAGCCTTCCTAAATATTCTGCTTTAGCACACTCCCTCAGGGTAACCATTCCTATTTTGTATGCTACAAACTGTCCTTCACTGTTTGATAAGGAACCAGGGTTTTTAAGTGGGGGGGGGGGTGGATATGCAGACTTCAGGGAGGCAGTTGAGTGTAAGAATGTGTATAATATGCCTGGGCTAGTACGAAGGACAACAAATCAGAATGGGATAGTTAGTATAAGGCATCAAGATAGGGGTGGGACTAACGGGCTTCTGCATTACATGTATACTAATGCCAGGAATATTAGGAACAAGAAGGAAGAATTTTTGGCCTTGGTTGGCTCTTCCTGGCCACAGGTCATTGGCAGTAGTGAAACATGGCTGACAGAAGATGATATAGCTAGTGGGATAGAATGTGAGGGGTATAGTGTGTTCAGGAGGGACAAACAGAATAAAATGGGGGAAGGAGTGTTATTGATGATAGCTGATGAACTGCAGCCAAGGAGAATAGAAGTTGAACTGCAGGATAAAGAAAAGAACACATTTGAGGCTATTTGGTGTGAGATTGAGACTAGCAGAACAAAATATACAGTTGGGTGCTGCTATAGTATGCATAATGGAGATAGTATGCATAAGCAAATAGATGCAATGAGTGAAAGGAGGGTAATTATTATGGAGGATTTCAACTATGGTAACATTGATTGGAAGGAGGAGAGGACACATGGGAGGAAGTAACTGGATTTTATTCAGTTACTAAGGGATAACTATCTGAGACAGCATATAATGGAAAACACTAGGGGTTCGAGAGTGCTTGACCTAATAATTGCATCTGAGAATTTGACTGTAATGAATATGACCACGTTGCCACCAATTGGTGAGAGTGATCATAGGGTCTTGACCTGGGAGGTGGCTAAATGTGTGGAATTACTGGGCTGGTAAGTATGACAAGCTTAGGAGATTGCTTGTTTCAGTGCCATGGCATGTAAAACTGCAAGGGCTGGATGTTGATAGTGCATGGGAGGTGATTAACACTTTCATTGCCAAGCTGAAAATTGGAATTTCGTGTGGTGGCTAAATTTTTAAAATTTTTTTATTTAGTTAGCGACATCCACGCAATAATGCCTGATCGGCCGTTCGGTGAGAACTCGCATCACGCAATATCATTCGTTGCCAAGCTGAAAATTGGAATTTCGTGTGGTGGCCAAATTTTTTATGTTTTTTTATTTAGTTAGCGACGTCCACTCGATAATGCGTGATCGGCCGAACGGTGAGAACTCACATCACGCGATATCGCGTGATTGGCAATGAACATGTTAAGGAGCGTTTGCAGGAGATGATGGCTGACTATATACCTATAGTCCGAATAGTAAATCAAGTAGGGGTTAAATGGATGAATAACACCATTAAGTTGAGCTGCAAAAAAAGAAACAACTGTGGAGGGAATTTAAGAAGAAAGGTGACCTGCAGGCACATGAACGGTATAAAGCGCAGGCCAGAAGGGTAACGAGTGTGGTAAGAAAAGCGAAAGCGGATTATGAAAGGGAATTAGCCATGCAAGCTAAAGACAATCCCAAACAGTTTTTTCGATATGTTGCAAGTAAAAGAAAAAATGTATACGGCAGAATGATTTTAAGGAATGCCGATGGTAGGGAGGTAACCAAATTAGTTGATATAGTGGAATTACTGAGCAAGCACTTTGCAAGAGTATATCATCCAGGTGGTGATATTGCAGAAATGAAGGAACCAACAGCTTATACGGGAATTGTGGGGAGTGAAGTGGAGGTGAATAGTCTATTACAAAACCTTAATGTGAATACATCTGTGGGATTGGATTGTATACCAGCTCATGTTGTACGTGAAGCAGCTAAAGAATTGTCAGTGCCCTTGACCATTTTGTTTAATTTGAGTCTCGGGTCTGTCCTGAGTCTGCGTTAGTCCCGAGGGAGTGGAAAGAGGGTAAAATGGTTCCACTGCATAAAGGAGGTTCCATGACTGCAGTTGCAAATTACCGAACGATCAGCATATCAGGAGTCGTTGTCAAGGTCTTGGCAAAAGTAGTCAAGAGGAAAATATAGGAATGGATAGATGAAAATGGGATACTCTATGGGGGACAGCATGGTTTTGTGAAGGGTATAACACAGTGACGGCTGAACTGGATAAGGGTAATGGGTTTACAGTGATTATGCTGGACCTTGCTAAGGCCTTTGACAGGATACCACATGGAATTCTAATCAGTAAACTGTAGCATATGGGGATGGATATAGGGTTGGTGAGATGGATAGGAGGGTGGTTGATGGAGAGATATCAGAGAGTAGTTTATTCAGGAGTAGAGTCCAAAAGATGGCCTGTGACTAGTGGTGTGTGCCGCAGGGTTCTGTACTTGGACCACTAGTATTTAATTTGTTCATTAACGATATAGGAAAGGATTTGAGAGGAACTCTTCATTTGTTTGCTGATGATGCAAAGTTGGGTAGAGCAATAGTGAATGCACATGATGTCAAAATTTTGCAGGATGATTTGAATAGTTTGGAGGACTGGGCTAAGGAGTATGGATGTCAATTCGATGTGGCTAAATGTAAGGTTATGCATTTTGAGGTGAAAAGATTAGCAGGAATATACCACATTGGTGGAACTGTACTCCAGGAGATTGACGAGGCCAGGGATTTGGGAGTGTTGGTGGATAGGGAGTTGAAGTTTAGGGGGCACATTGCAAAAGTGGCTAAATCAGCTCATCAAATCACTTGGTTGCTGAAATATACTTTAACAAGCAGAGACAAACAGGTTATTATTCCTCTGTATCGAGCCTTGATAAGACCCCATCTTGACTACTGTGCCCAGATTTGGGTGCCAGGGTTTCTTCTTGATAGGGAGGAGGTGGAGAGGATCCAGAGGCGAATGACCAAGATGATAGCAGGTCTATGGAATGAACCATATGAGAACAGGTTGAAGATTTGTGGGTTGCAGAAATTGGTTGATAGGCAGAAAAGGGGTGATATTATTGAGACATTCAAATTACTGAAGGGTTTCTATAAGATTAATTCAGAGGATATTTTTGAGAACAGGACTGGTGGTGGGAGGACTGGGGCCATCCATGGTTAGCAAGGGTGTTAGAGCTAGGTTTTTTGACTTGGAGAGTGGTGAACGAGTGGAATAAGCTGCCAGAGTCTGTTGTGGGCGCCATTGACTGTGAATGAGTTCAAGGCGAAGTATGATAGGTACTGTGTGAATGTTGAATAGTTGTTCTTGCTATAGTGTTTGGGCCTCCCTCGATGAGTCTAAAGATTCCTTGGAGTTGCCCATAATAATAGCTGGTGGCCCAGAAGTAATAAGGTAGTTTTTCTGGGACACAATAGTAATTACAGTTTCATTATTATTTTGATTGTTGATTTTGTTTGTTGTTATTGATTGATACTATTCAGTATTAAGTTAATGTTGTACTATCATTTTACATTAACTAAGATCTGATAATATTGGAATCTTGATAGATAACAGGTTAATTTGGAGGAAAATTGTTCTTTACATCACCCAAATGGAAGCTGTCCTAGAGGAAGACCCTGCAGAAGATGGATGGATAACATTGAAATGGACATGAAAGAGCTGCAAAACTGGAAGGAGTTGGCCAAGGATAGGAAAAAATGGAGAAACGTGGTGCTTGCAGCTGTGAAGCTTAAGAAGAAGACAATTCTGCTAATAATAGTTTTATGCTTAAATGTGGATTCCCTGGCTGCTGTATGTGGTTTAATGATGGGACATTACTCCATTTCATTGTTAAAGACCAGAGTTAGATTCTTGTCATGATGAGAGTTAGCCAATCTCATTCAGAGGTAGCAGGAATTTTTTTTTCTCCCGGAAATCTAGGTTTTTCATCCTGTATATAGGCAGAATGATAAAGAAAACATGCAGTTAACAGAGAAAATTATTATTAATGAGCACTAGATAGATAATGGTATAGTTATAGTGTATTTGGGAGTTTAAGTAACATAGACAATGGGTTGTGTAGGGCATGGAGTGCCCATATGATAACTCCCTGGAGATGTCACATATAATAATAACAGCATCATCCATTGTAATAAAAAAAAAGGGGTGAGCACCGTCAAAACCCTGCTCAGCAGACTTAACTTTGTTCTTCTTTCTTTCAGTCTATATCAAGAACTGATTGTCATTTGTGATTATTTAATTTATAGAATGAAGGACATATATAAAAGAAAACTTTTATTTCTATTTTCTGGCAACATAGCTGAGGTCATCTCAGAATTACACACACACACCTACCTTAAGACAATAATATACAAGGCCAATTCTGTACCTGTGCCATATTTGAGTCTAAATTAATCTTGACATTGGTCAGTCAACTGCAGCATTAATTAAGGAAATATAGTGTCCAACTTTAAAGAGGAAAAATTATGCTAAATTAAACATCAGTGTTTTTTCCTTATCCATAACATTTTCACATCGTTTTTAAGTAATTACCATTATAGTTGACTAATGCAGAATTCATATATTTCCCATATACAAGTAGTAATAAAAAGGTTTAATACCTTATTATTAAAATATTCTTAATTAGAGCTACAGGATGATTGTAAAGTCGCACAACACAGAAATAACAGATATCTGTTTCAAAGTTAATTACAAGTATATGAAAAATGAAACAGCTACAAACACAGGTTATAATTGAACCTTTATAACAAAGGAAGAATAGGAACCTCATTATAACATATGTTGAAAGTGGCCTTTGTGAATGCAAACTCACTCTTTTTACCAGATTTGATGCCACCATGTAAAGCAAATGCACACTGATGTTTTCAATCAGTATTGAAATGTTAATTTTTAGGTTTATCCAGTGTGTGAGGAATATTTCAATAAATACCTTTGAGATACTTCCAAAGTAAATAATCTAGTGGTGATAAATCTGGTGATTGTGGAGGCCACAATTCATTCGAGATAAGACGGTCACCAAAAAATCCTTGCAAAAAATGTACGGTACTATTCAACATATGGCAGATGGCACTGTCTTGCTGGAACCAACAATGGCATTCGCTGATATCAAGGAGTGCCATGAACTGTGTGATGATGTCTTGGTAGACAGAACTATTATTCTCCATTGTTTCAAAGAAAATGGGTCCCACTATACAACAGCATGATAGTGCACACCAAACTCCAATTTTTTGAGAATGCAAAACTTTTTCATGAAAAGCACGTGAATTTCCACATGACCAAATCCTATTGTTTTGACTATTCACATACCCACTGAGGTGAAACTAGGCCTTGTCACTGAAGAAAACTGTATCAAGCATGTCTACACCATGTTCTTCAATGAATGAACATAACCATTTGCAGAAGATTATTCGTTTGCCTTTATCTGGGTCCTTCAGTTCATGGACTGAGTGCACATGATATGGATGAAGGTGTAACAATCTCATGGCTTTCTGAGCACTACTGTATGACACTGATGATTGCTTGGAAAGTTTCCTGAGGCTTTTTGTTGGGGACTGTTTTCAGAGCAATCCCTATCTGCAACAGATCCAGTTTTCCAGAAATGTGCTAATCTCGTTATCATTGACTTCTGAGGGACTCGGATCACGAAATTCCTCGTAATACATTCGTAAGAATGATTAGCAAAATAACTTTCCAAAATCAAAACTCGTTGCAGCTGGGAAAAAACATATCACTTTCACAATGAACAAAGCTGTACTGAAAATAACATATACACATCACAATGAACTCGGCTTCTCTGATAGTTTGTAATAATATGATGGTGACCTGTTGTGGTGTAAGGAATGATTATGACGATTTGGAAAAAAATGGTACAAATTCAAACTTTCATAAAGTCAGTTGTGCGACTTTACAATCACCCTGTAGTTGTTGAAAGTTACTCTATTTCAATGTCGACTCACTTATTCTGTTCAGTTAATAGAGGTATACTAAATTACTAAATCACTTAAGGAATTGACAACGTAGATACGAATATAAATTAAATTACACTTTAATAAATATTTCCGATATTTCGTCAATGTCATGTTGCCATCTTCAAAAGGAACTTATAAAAAAAGGCACGTGCACGTAGGCACTACAACACAGTAACTGAGAATAAAGTGATGAAGCTATTCTTCTAAAAGTCCTGATGGTGCTCTCTAGCGGGCTAAGTAGGTGTTCTTGGCCGTTGGGCTGAAGGTCTGCTGATGTAAGCCTCCTAAATTTGGGGCAGTCTCATATAACCAAATTTGTTGAGGTTTGGAGAGTTTCTTAGGGCTGAAGCTGATTCCATAAATAGTCTTTCAAATTTGTATTTGCTATGCTGTATTACTGTAGCTTTCTTCCACCATATTCTGTGGCATGTATCCAGAGCATACTCTGCAAGACCAGAATGGCTATACTTGTGAAAACGGATGTAGTCCTTGTGTTCCGAAATTCTGATATTCGCTGTCCTGCCTGTTTGGCCAAAGTAAGACAGTTTACAGCTGCAAGAGACCTGGTATACACCAGGTAGGTCAAGGGAAAGTGGTTGGTCTTTAGTGGAGTGGATAAGGGATGCCAATTTTCTGTATAGTCTGTAACAGGAGGTCGTCATGTTTTTTTAAGATTCTGGTAAATTTTTCCAAGGTGCCTCGGATGTAGGGAATGGTGATGGATTTAGAGTAATCCTTGTTGTGGTGGGGGATTGTGGTTTGTAGGTTTCAATATTTTTTGTTTTTTGGGGGGTAGCCGTTGGCTGAGAAAGTGTTGAGGATGTGATTTAGTTCAGTGTTTAGGGCCATGTCATTAGAACAGATTAATTTAGCCCTGTTGTATAGTGTTTTCACCACTCCATATTGTTGTGAGGGTGGGGGGGGGGAATTGTTGGTGAATGTACCTACCTGTATGGGTGGGTTTTCTATAAACTGAGGAAACCAAAGTTCCATCAGACTGGTGGGTGACTAGTGTGTCTAGGAAAGGGAGGCTGTTGTTTTCATCTTTTTCCAGGCTGAACTTGATTCTGGAGTGTTGGTTGTTTAAATGTGTTAAGAAGGAGAGGAGTGTATCAGAGCCATGTGGCCAAATAGCAAACACATCATCAACGTAGCGAAGCCACGTGGTTGGTTTTTGTGGGGCAGAGGCTAAGGCTTTTTCTTCAAAGGTCTCCATAAAGAAATTGACCAAGGGTGGGGAGAGTGGTGAATCCATGGCTGTCCCCTCTATTTGTTTGTAGAATTTTCCCTGCCAAACGAAATAGTCTGAGTTCATTGTGAACTGAAATAGGGCTGAGATATCGGGAGAAAATTTAGCTTGGATTAGTTCTAAAGTTTCCTTGAGTGGGACATTTGTGAATAAGAATAAGGAGGAGACGTCAAAGCTGACCATTATGTCAGTATGTTGGAGTGTAAGGTTTTCTATGCTGGCTTTGAAGTGGGCTGAGTTTTTTTGTGTGTGATAGTGTGTTGCCAGTATAGTGTGTGAACTCTTTGGCCAATTGTTTAGCTAATTTGTATGTAGGGGAATCAATGCCATCCACTATGGGACGTAATGGCACATTTTCTTTATGTATTTTTGGGAGTCCATAAATACTGGGGGGTATAGAGTTAAACAGCTTTAATCTGTTGGTAACTTCTACAGGCCAAGAAGTGACTTTCTTAAGGAGCCTGTGAAGTTTTCTGATTTGTGAGTTGGTGAGATTGTATTCCATAGGGAGGTGTTGAATTTTGAATGAAAATATTTTTACTAAGAAATATCTCATTCAGAATTTAACAAGAAAAAAAAAACTAAAAGGGGAAATGCTTGTAAATGAGTGAAGATACCAATTTTGTTTTAAAGAATTATACTAATACAAACTTTGTGATATTAATTAAAGGTGAAAGATGTCATTTTTTTGTAAAAAGATTATAATGTAAGAAGTTTCTCTATAAGATATATGTTAGAGCATAATAACGAAGGATCAAAGTCCATTAACGACAACTTTGGATAAATTATATAGCCAACAGCAAATTGCTTGCGTACGAACGGCACGCGCACAGTATTTTTCCGTGGAAGACGCGGCACGCATGCGAAGTATATCAGGAAGATAGAAATGAATATTGGAGATGGGCGCAGAAGGAAAGTGTCAGGCAGAAAGGTTTGGTAGTGAAGGGGGTGCTAGAGATATGAGGTATAAAACGGGTTTGCCAGGTGGTGACATTGAAATAATGAAGGAACCATTAGTTTATACTGGAATTGTGATGAATGAAGTGGAGGTGAATAGTCTATTACAGAACCTAAATACCGGCATGGGTCTTGCGTGAAGCGGCTAAGGAATTATCAGTACCCTTGACCATGTTGTTTAATCTGAGTCTCGGGTCTGATTTAGTCCCAAAGGTGTGGAAAGAGGGGAAAATAGTTTCAATGCATAAAGGAGGATCCAAGACTATGGTTGCAAATTACTGACCAATCAGCATATCAGGAGTCGTTGTCAAGGTCTTAGAGAAAGTAGTCAAGGGAAAAATACATAAATGGATTGATGAAAATGAGATACTGTACAGGGGACAGCATGGCTTTGTGAAGGGTAGATCATGCCTCAGTAATTTGCTCAAGTTTTATAACAAGGTGACGGCTGAACTGGATAAGGGAAAAGGGTTTATAGTGATACTGCTGAACTTGGCAAAGGCGTTTGGCAGAATACCACATGGAATTCTAATCCGTAATGGGAATGGATATAGGGTTGGTTGGTGAGATGGATAGGTGGGTGGTTGATGGAGAGATATCAGAGAGTAGTTTATTCAGGAGTAGAGTCCAAAAGACGGCCTGTGACTAGTGGTGTGCCGCAGGGTTCTGTTCTTGGACCACTGTTCATAATCTGTTCATTAACGATATAGGGAAGGATAAAGATCTAAGTGGAACAGTTCATTTGTTCACTGATGATGCAAAGTTGGATAGGGCGATAGCGAATGCAGAAGATGTCAAAATCTTGCAGGATGACTTGGATAGATTGGAGTTCTGGTCTAAGGAGAATGGATGTCAATTTAATGCGACAAAATGTAAGGTTATGCATTTTGGGGTGAAAAGATTAGCAGCAGTATAGCACATTGGTGGAACTATACTCCAGGAGATTGATGAGGCCAGGGACTTGGGAGTGTTGGTGGATAGGGAGATGAAGTTTAGGGGGTACATTGCAAAAGTAGCTAAATCAGCTCCTCAACTCACTTGGTTGTTGAAAAATTCCTTGACGAGCAGAGACAAGCAAGTTATTGTATCTCTGTACCGAGCCTTGATAAGACCTCGGTTCCTTCTTGATGGGGAGGAGGTGGAGAGGATCCAGAGGCGAGTGACTAAGATGATAGCAGGTCTATGGAATGAACCATATGAGAACAGGTTGAAGATTTGTGGGTTGCAGAAACTAGTTGATAGGCGGAAAAGGGGAGATATGATTGAGACATTCAAATTGCTAAAGGGATTCTATAGGATTAATTCAGAGGATATTTTTGAGATCATGACTGGTGGTGGGAGAGAACTGTACTCCAGGAGATTGATGAGGCCATGGACTTGGGAGTGTTGGAGGATAGGGAGATGAAGCTTAGGGGGCACATTGCAAAAGTAGCTAAATCAGCTCATCAACTCACATGGTTGTTGAAAAATACCTTGACGAGCAGAGACGAGCAAGTTATTGTACTTCTGTACCGAGCCTTGATAAGACCTTGGTTCCTTCTTGATGGGGAGGAGGTGGAGAGGATCCAGAGGCGAGTGACTAAGATGATAGCAGGTCTATGGAATGAACCATATGAGAACTGGTTGAAGATCTGTGGGTTGCAGAAACTAGTTGATAGGCGGAAAAGGGGAGATATGATTGAGACATTAAAATTGCTAAAGGGATTCTATAGGACTAATTCAGAGGATATTTTTGATCATGACTGGTGGTGGGAGAACTAGGGGACACCTGTGGAAGCTGGGCAAGAGTGTGGTTAGCAGGGGTGTTAGAGCTGGGTTCTTTACTTTTAGAGTGGTAAATGAGTGGAATAAGCTGCCAGAGTCTGTTGTGGGTGCTATGACGGTGAGCGAGTTCAAGGCAAAGTATGATAGATACTGTGAGAATGTCGTATAGTTGTGTGGACATGATGTTTAGGGCCTCCCTCGATGAGTCTAAGGACTCCCTGGAGTTGCCTGAAATAATAATAATAATAATAATAGTAGAGCATTAAGCTTACCTTTGTAGTCCTTTTGGTAAAGTACTACAGTTGCATTTTCCTTATCCGATTTGGTGATAACTATTTCTTTATTATTCCTCATTTCCTGCAGAGCTTTATATTCCTTGTTGGATATGTTTGTTTTTGGTGGTCTTGCTTTGGAGAGGACTCAAGCTACATCCAGTCTTACACTGTTGGCGATTTGATTTGGAAGGTGGCGGATTCCTCATTCGATCTGGATCATAATATCCTCACTACGTATTTTGCTGGAAGCAATGACGAAGTTGTGGCCACGTGAAAGCGCGTTGAGTGCTTCAGGCTTCAGGGTGACTGAAGAAAGGTTGATTACGGTATTGGTAGGAAGTTTTTGATTGACGGTAGAGTTCTTTTTTAATTTTTTCATCTGTCGACCTCATATTTTTTCGAATTCTTTGTCTGCAGCGGTGCATGAGACGTTATGTAAAATTGACCAAAGCTCGTGATTTAAAGTGCATGAAAGCTCTTCTTCAAAATTACAAATAGCTTTGTTAATGTCCGCTAAGAGAAACCATGTAGCGGCGATTTGTTCCTGCAGCAAAGCGTAGTTTGCGTGGTTATATACACGGACAGATTTTTGTGAAACAAAATGGTGCTTGAATTTTACACAATTCGTGATTACCTGATTATCCCTGCAGCATTTTAGGAAAGTTAGATGATTTAATTGTATAGACAACTTCATTTTGCTGTATTGCCGGGCCTTCTGTGTGATCGCAACTCCGCGGGTGATGGTAATTCTCATAGACAGGCTTATACGTTGGTTATGCATTACTAAATCACTTAAGGAATTGACAACGTACATATGATTATAAATTAAATTACACTTTAATAAACATTTCCGATATTTATGTATCTATGTTGTCAATTCCTTAAGTGATTTAGTAATGCATAACCAACGTATAAGCCTGTGTACGAGAATTACCATCATCTGTACATTTTCTGTACATTCTTTCATAGCATCTGCCAACTTTGCTAGGAGCTTTTGGTATGCTTTCTTTTTTTCCAGGACTGCTTCTTTAACTTCTTCAGCCTGCCATGGTGTTCTTATTTTTCTGGTCTTCTAAAAAATGTTGCCATGTGCCTCCCTAGCTGAATTAATCAATATTTTCTTCAGAATTTGTTGCTGAGACTCCAAAATTTGATTTTGATTCTAAGTTGTTTCATTTTTTCCTGTATAATTGAGTCTAGTTCGCCTATTAAAGCTGCTGACCTTTAATTCTTTTTAAAACTTCCTTACATACTGTTTTTTTTTAATATTATATCTGTTTTTATCCTTTTTAGCTAATTAATGGTCACTTCCAATTTTAAGTCCTCTGTTCACTCTTTAAAAACTTTCTAACATTGTTCTTTTCAGTGTGATATTTAATTTTATCTTACTTAAAACAAAGTGATGGTCTAAAAAAAAAATTATTATATTATGACCTTTTTTTCTTGACTACTAGTATTAATAAATTAAAGACTTAATTCTGTATGTTAGTCAAGTAAATATTAGTTTAATATCCAACGTTTCACTGACTGATATCTGTCAGCATTTTTAAAGGAATACACTGGTAAGCAATAGAAAGTAACAAAAACTAGGAAACTGACCGACAATTCTAAAAATTATATAAAGTTATCACTGTTCTTGACACAATTATATAATATGCATGTCGCAAGCGCAACGTTTTATTTGTTGAGATATTTAATCTAATTTTCATGAAAGTTCATTTCTTTTTGGTTAAATGATCTGATTAGAGTTTTCCATATATCTGGTAAGATTAGGCCTTGATTCTTATTTAAGTTACCTGTTGAATGGGCGACTGTAGCAAAACTCAGCATTATTCATATTCTCAAAAAAAGAGCTATACAGTGTACCACAGATGCTGGCGACCTACAAGAAGAATGAATGGAAATATCCAAAGATCTAACCCTAAATGGCTACCCTACAAGAATCATCAACAAGATTCTCTTTAGTGACATACCGCAAAGACAACGAGATGAAACCCAATACATCAGCTCTATAACAATTCTATTTGTTAGTGCCATATCCAGAAAATTAGCTCTTCTTCTAAAACCATATAATATCAGAGTAACCTTCAAACCTATTGAGACCATTCTTTAGTGACATACCGCAAAGACAACGAGATGAAACCCAATACATCAGCTCTATAACAATTCTATTTGTTAGTGCCATATCCAGAAAATTAGCTCTTCTTCTAAAACCATATAACATCATAGTAACCTTCAAACCTATTGAGACCATTCAAAAGTTTATAAAATCACCAAAAGATAGGAATCCTTTCTACAAATACTCTGGAGTTTATAGCATGCCTTGTTCTTGCAGTATTAATTACATCGGACAGACATCTAGAAGTTTTGATACAAGAAAGAAGGAACACTTAGGCTATGTAAGGAATAACAGACAAGATATATCAGGCCTTTCTTTACACTTTGCCTCTACCAACCATAATACTGAATGGGATATGAATCATATGCCCCTACATAGAAGACAACTACCATTCCAGAACATTTAAAGAACCTGCTACAGTCACCCATTTAACAGGTAACTTAAATAAGAATCAAGGCCTAATCTTACCAGATATATGGAAAACTTTAATCAGATCATTTAACCAAAAAGAAATGAACTGTCATGAAAATTACATTAAATATCTCAACAAATAAAACATTGCGCTTGCGACAAGCGTATTATATCATTGTGTCATGCACAGTGATAACTTTATATAATTTTTAGAATTGTCGGTTAGTTTTCTAGTTTTTGTTACTTTCTATTGCTTACCAGTGTATTCCTTTGAAAATGCTGACAGATATAAGTCAGTGAAACGTTGGATATTAAACTAATATTTACTTGACTAACATACAGAATTAAGTCTTTAATTTATTACAATTATTATATATTCTTTATTATCTGTGAAAAATTGAATTTTATCAGTGACACAGACAAGCTGCTGAAGAAATATTCAATTCTTGCTAATTCTCCAGATCATTAATTCAGTTGATTGTATTTTTTTAACAACTTGTTTATTAAAAAAAATTTTTTTTAATAAAAAGAAAAAATAAATTTTAGTACTTTTCTTATTACATTTAGAATATTTTATGCACTTTCCCTTTAACATTCTAACTTGTATCCATAGCGGACAGCTTGCTCCATTTTCAGGTATCTAATAATGCCATGCATTATGATAAGAGTCACTATCTGTACACACCTGAGTAGGGAGGGGGCTTACATCATGGGATACAGACTAACTTAACGTGACATCAACTACTCTCCATATACAAGTAGCCCAGTTGTTAAGATATTTCATGCATAGATTTTTGTGTGCTCTTACTTGCATAAATTAAAGATGAAAACAAGACAATATATCTTGTCAGATTAATATACTGTAATCTTAATGTTGGTCATCCTGTCAATCTAGCCATAACAAACAAATTATAACCCGGAAGCTAAACTTCAGGATGTTCTTGGAGATCTAGGTTTAAAATCTGAGTGTGCAAGTCTGTTTTCAAGACATGGCTTAAAATTATTTCTTCATAGTAATGTCCTCACTATTGTATTTAACCATGTATGCAACACATTCTCAGAGAATGACTGCAACTCTTAATAAGTAATCAGTAACATACTAATACCATTCCCACTTTTTCAGACTTCAACAGCATTAACTCAGTAATTCTCTCTCTTTCGTGTCCATGGAACTTCTGAAAAAAAGTTTTTAGCAAGTCCTGAAAATACAATATGGTTTCTAAAAATCTACTCTCTTGAGGATTACCTGTAACGCATAGATCTTTCTGGGATTTGTCAAGTACCCTGCAGTTGTAATGTTGCTTATTGTGCTTTTTCTCCCCCCCCCCTTACTTTGGTATATTATTGTTTCAATTCTATACCCAAGTATAAGTGTCAACTAAATACTCTATATACAAGTAGAATATTTAAGTGGCACACCTTTTTCTAATTGTGTATGGAAAATATATAACTTCTGCATTGATTTAATCTTGTTATTCTTTTTGGATCTGGCTCCCACTAATGAGACCCTAGCAAAGGTCAAAACTAGTCTGGGTACTGATCCTTTCCATTACGTCTTTTGTATTATGGGATGCTAAGGAAAATTATGTGAAGTCAACAGTCTCTGTATACAAGTAGATTAGCCACGAAGTTATTTCATATGTATGCTTACTCTTGGGTATAGAATTAAAACAATAATATAATTTCTCATCAAGTATTATATACATTGTAACCAACTTTCCACAACTATATTCTCTTACCCTAAATTTGCTTATTCATGTAATAATTAAATTATTATTTAATTATTGCATGAATAAGCAAATCCTTGATCTCCATATGATATTGGCTACTTCACCTCAAATTGATATATACACATGCCTCTTCATCAAATTCCTGATATGTACTCTCAAGGGGTGTACGGGATATGATTGTTCTACATGAAAAACTTTCATCATTACTAACTTCCTCCGAATCAAACTCTTACCTGTCAAGACTCCAACATTATCAGACTTTATATTTCTATCTTCTAAGGAGGCACTTTACCTGGCAGAGAACACTTGTTTTGCTAATCTTTCCTTTCCTATTCTGTTTAAGTGACCATACCAGCTGACATTAGCTCTGCTAGCACATTCCTGGATGCAAACAATGTTAAGTTCTTTCCTAATATACCTCATTTTTAATATGATATTGCCACTGATGCCATCTGTTCACGCCTCTAATCTTTCTCAGGATTTTCATATCTGTGGTCTATAGTCTTTGGTCAAGTGTTTTATTTCTAACCCAGCTCTCAGATCCATAAGTTAAAATTGGTTTAAAAACTGTCATGTTTTAAAACTAATATAGTGTTTTAACTAATTTTTTTCTTATTCCATATAAGTTTCTTCAATTGACATCCTACCATACCAGCTTTGTTGATTCTGTTGTCTATTTCCATATTTAATTTACCCTTTTCACTAAAAATCATGCCCAAGTAGCTGAATGTTTTTGTTCTGTAGGTTCTCCATTCACAATGCAGTTCATATTTTCAATGCTTCTACCTATTTTCATTGTCTTTGTCTTTGTCTTGTTATTAATGGCCTTCAAAAACCAAATCTATTACAACAGTTATTCAATTTAGTCAGGGAGTCTTGCAGACTTGTAGAGAATTTATTTAGAAGTATAACACCATCCGCATAAAGTAAAGAGCTGAGATTAACATCTCCAGTGTTGATATCAGGTTTAATACCACTTTCCTTCTGAATATGATCCATATAGATAATAAATAACAGAGGGGATAATGTACATCCTTGTCTGACACCAAATTTAATATAAAACCATGTTCCTGCACTTTGTTCAATTCCAACTGCTGACTTACAACTCAAATAAAGACTAACTATTGCTTGATATAATGCTCCATCGACACCATACAACTATAGTATTTTGAATAGCTTTTCTCTTGGCATCTTGTCATATGCCTTTTCCAGATCTACAAAATTTAAATACAGATCTTTGTTATATTCGCATGATTTTTTAACTATTTGTCGTAAAGTGAAAATCTGATCCTGACAGCCTCTGTTTGGCCTGAATCCAGCTTGTTCTTCACCAAGCTTCTCTTCTGCAATCCTTCTCAACCGTTTATCAAGTATACTTGCATATATCTTACCAGGAACATTCAGTAATGAAATACCTCTGTAATTCTCACATTCAGTTTTATTTCCTTTTTATATATAGATAGTATGAGAGCTCTACTCCAATGATCTGGAATTTGTCCCTGTCCATGCCTTCTGAACTATGCAGTGCAACCACTGTAAGACTTTTATACCTCCATATTTGAGCATTTCTGGTCAAATATCATCTATTGTTTCGTTTAGCAATTTTTCGAAGTAATTACTCCATACATCAAGGATATCTTTTTCACTAGTTTTCACGTCATCTTTATCATCTCTAATTCCTTTTAAAGCACTCTTTCCTCCATTTGTGAGATTTTTCAACAGCCTCCAGAATATTCTGCCACTTTCTTGATATTTATTTTCTATGTTCTTACCCAAGTCTTCCCATGACTTTTGTTTAGCTAGTTTTACAAAGTGTGTGGCTTTCTTACATTGTCTCTGTATTCTCTAAGAGCACAAGCTGACTTATTTGCAACAAATTTTGAACTAAGAAAACATAAGAGTATATTGTATTTTTAATTTTTAATAATTTTACATATTTGTAATTGGAGGCCTAAACCAGCTTGAAAATGTGCCATGTTTGGTCTCTAGAGTAGGTTTCTCAAATTATATAAAAAATAAATGAAATAATTAAAAAAAAAAGCTGTTATTCCACTAGTAGCATGTTAGTACCACTGGCAAAATAAAAGTTTCATGGAGTAGTTACATAAAATGCCAACCTAATTGGTTGAATCCATCTCTGAACTCCACCCAATAGATTTCACGTTCAACTTACTTTGGCACAAATGCTTGAGAGTCTTCTAATGGTAGATGGATTTTATTGCCTGATGTATGAGACTACCACCACCCTGCCTATAAATAAAAAATACTGTGTTTGTTCCCTGAAGGAGAATTCACTGGTAATCTAATCTCATTTATCCATATCATACTAGATTCTTAATTGGCCCAAAATAGCTTGAAAAGTTTCCATGTTTAGTCTTTAGAGCAAGGTTCCCTTTTTATATAACCTTTGCTTATCCTATTCATGGCACTAGATCTGTGGGTGAGATTGACATAAAATGTATGTGTATACCAAACTCAACAGAATTGAAGACGAGTTCTATTGAGAGTATGAAGCATCATTGAAGAAAAAGAAAAGCTACAAAAAAGGTTATTACACACAAAGTTCCTGATAGTATAAGCACATTTGTATTCATTTATGAGTGAATACATATGTGCTTATATATATATATATATATATATATATATATATATATATCAAGAAATATGTATATAGAAAAGTAGCTAAACAGAAGTTATGAGAAGTCTTTGGAAATTTGTTGTTTTAAGGATACTTGCGACATAAGACTGAATGATATAATCACGTAATCACAAGAAAGATATTTATTTAACCAAATATTTCGGTCTGGAAATAGCAGACCATCGTCGGTGGTATTACAAGAACTATCCAGCAACACATGAAACTCAATGGCTTTTCTGAAAAAAGTATTCAACGTCTTCTTACATCTTATAATCCTCCACAAAACAACAAAGATTCAATACGTCGAGTACCTATTCCTTATATCTCCGGTATTTCAGAACCTATCGCAAGAATTTTGAAGAAATATGATTTAACAGCTACGTATTCTCCTATTAACAAATTGTCTTCTCATTTTCCTTCTCCTAAAGACAAACGCTCAACTTTATCTCTTCCTGGAGTTTATCAAATTCCTTGCAACTGTGATCTCTCTTACTTTGGACAGACTGGACGTTCTCTTGAAAAAAGAATCCAAGAACATCAATCATCCATTCTTCACAATAAACCTGAAAAGTCTGGTTTGGCTCAACACGGGATTGAAACTGACCACAGCATCCTTTGGTCCAAAACGCGCCTCTTACATAGATCCCGTTATAGGTTCGAACGTTTGTTCAAGGAAAGCGTGGAGGCCTTGCTCCATCATCCCAACCTGAATCGTAATGACTGCATATCTATATCAAAAATCTGGGAAAGCCTAATCAAGATTACTCATTAATTTTTTTTTTTTTTTTTTTTTTTTTTTTTTTTTTTTTTTTTTTTTTTTAAATAGCAAATTCAATCATGTTTCTACTTCAAAATATTTCGTTTCATACTTAGTGATATAACATCACGCGGCATGTTCTAATTTCAACGATCTATTGTTAGTATTCTAGCTTGTATATTTTTTAAACTGTTCTTGTAATACCACCGATGATGGTCTGCTATTTCCAGACCGAAATATTTGGTTAAATAAATATCTTTCTTGTGATTACGTGATTATATCATTAAGTCTTTGGAAAGGTGGTAAAATGTTTTGAATCTCTTGTGAAGTTAAAGGAAAGAGTGCTACAAAAAGGATGATTAAGTTGATATAAAATTCAGGATGAGAATATTCTATATTATTTTGAATAAATGCAGTAACCAATGAGAGAACTATACAATGCATTCAAAATTACTTTTTGATATTCAAATATTCAAAGCTTATCATCATCATCAAATTCCTGCTATGTACCCTCAAGGGGTGTACAGGATATGACAGTACTACATGAAAACATTACATCATTACTAACTTTCTATCTACAATTTTCCTCCAAATCAGTCTGTTACTTGTCAAGACTCCAACATTATCAGATCTTATATTTCTATCGTCTAAGGCACTTTGTACCGTATCAATCCACCTATATCTTGGTCTTCCTCTGGGTCGTTTTCCTGCCAACCTGGCAGAGAACACTTGTTTTGCTAATCTTTCCTCTCCCATTCTATTTAAGTGACCATACCACCTGAGATTAGCTCTGCTAATGCATTCCTGGATGCTGACAATGTCAAGTTCTTTCCTAATATCCTCATTTTTAATATGATATTGCCATTGATGCCATCTGTTCATGCCTCTGATCTTTCTCAGGACTCTCATGTCTGCGGTCTCTAGTCTTTGGTCAAGTGTTTTACTTCTGACCCAGCTCTCAGATCCATAAGTTAAAACTGGTTTGAACACTGTCTTGTATACAGCTAATTTAGTGTTCCGACTAATTTCTCTCTTATTCCATATGAATTTATTCAATTGACTTCCCACCATACCAGCTTTGCTGATTCTGTTGTCTATTTCTATATTTAATTTACCATCTTCAGTAAAAATTGTGCCCAAGTAGCTGAAATGTTTTACTTGTTCCACAGGTTCTCCATTCACAACAGAGTTGACATTTTCAATGATTCTGCCTATTTTCATTATCTTTGTCTTTTTATTGCTGACCTTCATACCATATCTATTACAACAGCTATTCAATTTAGTCAGAGAATCTTGCAGACTTATAGCGGATTTATTTAGAAGTATAACATCATCCGCATAAAGCAAAGAGCTGACATTAACATCTCCAATTTTGATATCAGGTTTAATACCACTTTTCTTCATAATGTGATCCATATAGATAATGAATAACAGAGGGGATAATGTACATCCTTGTCTCACACCAGATTTAACATTAAACCATCTTCCTGTACTTCCTTCAATTCTAACTGCTGACTTACAACTCAAATAAAGACTAAGTATTGCTTGATATAATGCCCCATTGACACCATATAACTGCAGCGTATTGAATAGCTTCTCTCTTGGCACCTTGTCATATGCCTTTTCCAAATCGACAAAACTTAAATACAGATCTTTGTTATATTCCCATGCTTTCTCGACTATTTGTCGTAAAGTGAAGATCTGATCCTGACAGCCTCTATTTGGCCTGAATCCAGCTTGTTCTTCACCAAGCTTTTCTTCCACAATTCTTCTCAACCGTTTCTCAAGTATACTGGCATAGATCTTGCCAGGAACACTCAGTAGGGAAATACCTCTGTAATTCTCACATTCAGTTTTATTTCCCTTTTTATATATGGGTACTATGAGAGCTCTACTCCAATCATCGGGAATTCGTCCCTCTGTCCAGGCATTCTGAACTATGCAGTGCAGCCACTGTAAGACTTTTATACCACCATACTTCAGCATTTCTGGTCGAATATCATCTACTCCTGCTGCCTTTCCACATTTCAAGCCTTTGATGGCTTTTTCTACTTCAAGTATGGATATGTATTCCTGACTGCATGCCTGGTCAGTGTTTTTTATCACTGTGCTGTCATCGCTGCTTGTTTCATTTAGCAGTTTTTCAAAGTAATTACTCCATACTTCAAGGATATCTTTTTCTCCTGTTTTCATGTCACCTTTATCATCTCTAACTCCTTTTACAGCACTCTTTCCTCCATTCCTAAGCTTCTTCAACAACCTCCAGAATATTTTGCCACCTTCTTGATATTTATTTTCTATATTCTTGCCAAAGTCCTCCCATGACTTTTGTTTAGCTAGTTTTACACACTGTTTAGCTTTCTTACATTTGTCTCTGTATTCTGTAAGAGTAAAAGCTGACTTATTTGCCAGGAACTTTTGATATGCTTTCTTCTTTTCCTTCACTGCCTGCCTCTTTAACTTCCTGTGTCCACCAGGGAGTTCTGATTTTTTTATCCTTGCACACAACCTCACCACATGCCTCTCTGGCAGAATCAATCAATGTTTTCTTCAGAGTTTGCCACTGAATCTCCAAGGTTTGATTCCTGTTCTCAAACTCTTTCATTTTCTTTTCAATAATCTTTCTATATTTTAGTCTACAGTTCACATCTGAGAGCTGCTCAACTTTTATTCGCTTTAAAACTTTCTTACATGTTATTCTTTTCAATATAAAATTCAATTTTATCCTGCTCAAGACCAAATAGTGATCACTTCCAATTTCAAATCCTCTGTACACTCTGGTGTCCTGCACCAGGGAGAAGACATCAATATCAACAATAACATAGTCAATGAGACTTTTCTTATTCCTAGCCTCTTCTCTCCATGTGAATTTGTGCACATTTTTATGTTGGAACATGGTGTTAGTAATAACCAGTCCATGTCCTGAGCAGAAATCCAACAGATATTTCCCATTATTATTAGCTTTGCTCTTTTCTCCAAATTTTCCCAAAATATTTTTGTATGTCTCGCAGTCATTTCCTACTCTGCTATTTAGATCCCCAACAAGGACCAACTTTTCCTTTTTCATTGTGTCAGTTGCTTTTTCTAGAGTATCAAAAAATTCCTCCACTTCTACCTTAGTAGAACCTTCTGTGGGACCATAGGCACAAATAAGTCTCATTGTCCAGTTCCCCATTCTCATATTTGCCCACATTACTCTACTTGAGACTGACTGCCATTCAAGAAGATTAGCCTCGTATTTTGTGTTGAATACTATGGCTACTCCTTCTTTTCCTTGATTGTTATTGCCTGAATATAACATTTTGTATTTATTATTTATTCAAAGCTTATAAAAAAATTAAAAGTTTAAAAAAATGAATCTGAAATGTAGAAAATAGTAGGGAAAATATGATATTCAAACTGCCATGCCTTAATAAATATGGGAATATTCACAATGACTACAATACATAATTCCTAAGATGGAACTCCAAATAACTGTAACAATTTTGATTAAATCAGAAATTCTTTACTGGGTATTTGGAAGAACTGATATAAGTACATCTGATATAGGAAAAATATTTGAATTTGAAGTTCATGTTGTGATTATCTTTAGTTGGGAGATGATTTTCATTACCTGCTTTGAAACCATTCAGCTTGCTTACTGGAGGTGCAAAGTGAGTAAAATAACAATAATAATAAAAAAAAAATACTGTGTCTGGTCCCTGAAGGAGAATTCACTGGTAATCTAATCTCATTTATCCATATCATACTAGATTCTTAATGTAGCAACTGCCAAAAAAGTCCTTACCAAATCCCCATAGATACAAATACAATTGTATGGGTAATTCATATAGTAGTCTTATCATTTGCTGAAATGCCAATATATAAATCTCGAGGTATGGTTGTTATTATAATATACAACTCACTGTATTGGATGTTTAAGAAGGTTTATTGGTTCTAATGAACCCTAACAGTATATTCTGTTTTAAACACACACACACACACACACACACACACACACAGCTGTGAGTGAGATTTCTGTTGTAAACATAAGTCAACTTCTGAATGTAATTTTATCATAAACTCATGTACTAAATCATAATAGTTGTCATAAAATATTATATCATAAGGATTTAGTTTGCCGTATTAGCAGGTCTTGTGTGCGATAGAATCTCAAGCAAGGGAAATTCTACAAACAGATAGAGAGGACAGCCATGGATTCACCACTCTCCTCACACCTGGTCAACTTCTTTTTGGAGACTTTTGAAGAGAAAGCCTTAAACTCAGCCCCACAAAACCCCACTGTTTGGCTACACTATGTTTATGATGTGTTCGCTATTTGGCTCAGATACTCTTCACTCCTTCTTAACACACTTAAACAACCAACACCCCATAATCCAGTTCACCTTTTAAAAAGAAGAAAACAACAGTCTCCCTTTCCTAGACACTAATCACTCGCCAGCCTGATGGATCCTTGGCCTTCTCTATTTACAGAAAACCTACCCATACAGGGCAGATACATTCACTAGCAATCCCCCCCCCCTCACAATATGGGGTTATAAAAACACTATATAACAGGGCAAAATTAATGTGTTCAGATGACAATGCTCTAACCAGTGAACTGAACCACATCCTTAACACTTTCTTAGCCAATGGCTACAACTCCTCAAAAATCCAAAAAATATTAAAGCCAGTTGACCCCCCCCCCCTTCATAACAAAGATTACACTAAATCCATCATCATTCCCTATATCTGGGGCACCTCTGAAAAGTTAACCAAAATCTTAAAAAAAAATATGAACTGACTTCTTGTTACAAACCATATAAGAAATTGGCATCCCTTATCTGCTTCACCAAAGACCAACCACTTCCCCTAGACCTACCTGGAGTATACCAGGTCCCTTGCAGCTGTTCTTCTTTGGCCAAACAGGCAGGACAGCAAATGAACCACAAAGACTACATCTGGTTTCACCATTACAGCCACTCTGGGCTTGCAGACCAGGCTCTGGATATCTGCCACAGAATACGCTGGAAGAAAGCCTCGTTATTACACCGCAGCAATTTTTAATTTGAAAGATTGTTCATGGAATCAGCCTCAGCTCTAAAAAACTTTCCAAACCTCAACAAATTTCGGTGCATGAGACTGTCCCAAATTTATGAAGTTTGCATCTTGAGAACCCAATATAGCTCACTAGGGGGGCACCTTTAGAACTATAGGAAGAACGTCCGTTTTCTCTCTTCTGCCTTATTTGCTCTTTGTAGTGCCTGTGTGCACGTGTCATAGTTGCTTGTTCCCATGAAGATGGCGATTTGACATTGCCAAAATATAGGAAATATTTATTAAAGTTTCTTTTAATTAATATTCCAGTATACGTTGTAAATTCCTTAAATTATTTAATAGTCATTTGTTACCAACGTATAAGAATATCTACAAGAATTACTATCATCCACGGAGATTCTATTGCACGTAAGGCCCACCGATACAGCAAACTAAAGCTGAAGATATCTAGACAACTAAATCGTTTGACCTTCTTATAACTCAGCCGGGATAATAAGGTAATCCCAAATTGTGTAAAATTAAAACACCATTTCTTTATACAGAAGGCTCTCCACATTTATAACTGCACTAGCTTCGCTCTACTACGAGAACATATTACCACTATGTGCGTTCTCATGCCTGACATAAACAAAGCTATTCGGGCGTTAGAAGAGGAGCTTTCCAGCACGCTGAACCACAACCTCTACGACATCTCGTGCACTTCACAGAGAAGGAATTTGAAAAGATATGAAGTTGGCACATCAAAAAATTTGAAAACTTGAAAAAGGACTCTACCTCTGAACCTCGACAACCACTCAACACTGTAATCAACCTATCTTCCATTACCTTGAAGCCTGAGGCACTCAACCACTGGCACGTGGCCACAATTTCCCCATAACTCCTAAGAAAATACCGGCCAAAGAAATGATGATTCAGATAGAGCGTGGTATCTGCAACCTTCCAAACCATATCTCCAACAATATCAGACTGCATTTAGCTGGTGTTCGCACCAAAGCAAGACTTCCAAAAACCAACCTATCCAAAGGAGAATATAAAGCTCTACAGGAAATGAAGAAAAACAAAGAAATAGTAATAACCAAAATGACTACACTGGTAACGCTTAATGCTTTATTGTTAGATCGGGCTACCTACCTCCCTATTGAATATGATCCCACCAGCTCCGAAATTAGAACACTCCAAAGGCTCCTTAAGAAGGTCACTTCTTGGCCTGTGGAAGTTACTAATAAACTAAAACCTTTTAACTCTAGACCCCCCCCGAATATATGGATTTCCAAAAATACATAAACAAAATGTGCCAGCATGTCCCATAGTGGATGGCATTGATCCGCCGACATATTATTTAGCCAAAGAGCTCACGCACCATACTGGCAATACACACCATCACACATAAAAAACTCAGCCAACTTCAAAGCCAGTATAGAAAACCTCTCACTACAACACACTGATGTAATTGTCAGTTTTGACATCTCCTCCCTATTCACAAATGTCCCACTCAAGGAAACTTTAGAACTCATCGAAGCCAAATTTCCTCCCAATATTTCAATTCTATTTCAGTTCACAATGAACTCAGACTATTTCATTTGGCAAGGGAAATTCTACAAGCAGATAAAGGGGACAGCCATGGGTTAACCACTCTCCCCACCCCTGGCCAACTTCTTTATGGAGACTTTTGAAGAGAAAGCCTTAAACTCAGCCCCACAAAACCCGATTGTTTGGCTACACTATGTTGATGATGTGTTCGCTATTTGGCCACATGGCTCAGATACTCTTCACTCCTTCTTAACACACTTAAACAACAAACACCTCATAATCCAGTTCACTTTGGAAAAAGGAGGACAACAGTCTCCCTTTCCTAGACACTCTATTACTTGCCAGCCTGATGAATCCTTGGCCTTCTCTGTTTACAGAAAGCCTATCCATATAGGCAGATGCATTCACTAGCAATCCCCCCCCCACCTCACAATATGGGGGTTATAAAAACACTATATAACAGGGCAAAATGAATGTGTTCAGATGACAATGCTCTAACCACTGAACTGAACCACATCCTTAACACTTTCTTTGGCCTATGGCAAGTTAGACACTTGCCATAGGTGCTTCATGCTCTCGTTACATCACTCGTCGTCAGGATCAGCTATTACTTTAAAACAAATAGTTGAGGAATCAAGGGAATACAACAAAAAATTGTAAGTTCTGTAGATCTGCTAAAGGCATATGACTAGATGCCAAGAGAAAAGCTGTGGAACATTTACATGGTGTAAATAGAAGATTAAATCATGCAGTATATAGGCTATGAAAATTAAGAACAACATATAGTTATGTGGGCAGTATGCATATGTCGAAAATGATTCTAGGTTCAGTTGTGACACTGTCATCAAACAATGATGTCACTGTTATGCTTATAAATGGACAATGCATATTCAGAGGATATGTTATTTGGATTGTGAATATTAGCTTAAGGTCCTGTTTCTGTGATTATAGTAATTTATATTGTGCAATTTTGTCTATCACATAAATGCATAAATTATAATTGTATCACTATAATTTAGAAATAGATCTTCCTTAGCTCAGTCGGTATAGCTGAAGCCCTTTGGTAGGAAAGACTCAGGTTCAATTCCCATCCATGCCATAGGCATATAAGCATGTCTTTATGTTTTCAGCTTTGGGCACATGAAAATCTTTTGTCACTGAAAAATGGTGCATACGAGAGAGTTTGGCCACTTGATTTTCACTACAGAGAGATAATGATCTAAAAGATTTAGTGAATAATTCTTGCAAATAAGATACGTGGATTCTTCTACATGCAGATCCATTATTTTCCAAGAGATTAAACTAATATTCACAACCCAAATAAACATATATGAATATGCAAGGTCCATTTAGAAGCCCATTATCAGGAATTAGACAACTTCTTCATGCAAATGGCATGTGGAAGTGATTTCACCTTATAAATTATAGTAATTTATATTGTGCCATTTTGTCTATCACATAAATGCATAAATTATAATTGTATCACTATAATTTAGAAATAGATCTTCCTTAGCTCAGTCGGTATAGCTGAAGCCCTTTGGTAGGAAAGACTCAGGTTCAATTCCCATCCATGCCATGAGGAACTTTTACCTGGTTTCTTTTGACTAAAGGTGAGTTAGCTGGTCTATGGAGAAGAGGGATTTTTCACCTGGAAACTCAGGTTTTTTTGTCCCTCAGAACAGGCGAACCGGTCCCATGAACACACCTCAGAGGATGCAGCAGAGGAGTGATGAGCCGGCTGTATTAATTCATCATAGACCCCTCATTAGGGAACTCTACCCATCCTAAGAGACAGATGAGAAGATGGAAATTTAGAAATTTATATGATAATTCTGATTTCTGATGATTTTTCTCTTCACAATGGTAACTCACAATAATCCTAAACATCAAAAATAAATGAGGATACTTGTAAAAGATTCACTGAATTAATCAAGATTGTTTTCAGGTTTTAGAATGAACTGTTCATGTGTTGCTCTGATTATCACAAATCCATTGAATAAGTCTGTAGAAAAACCAGCATTATGTAAGTAATTTTAAAGAAAGTATGATCATATATAACAGATCTTTGGAGGATGAAAATGCTTTTTGCAAGCAAGGCACTTTGCTTTTCTTAATAGCTTTAATGGAACATGTGTGCTAGACATATTAAAGTAAGTTTATTTTGGGAGCAGTTGTATCTAGAGCAAAGAAAGTTATCAAATGATACTAACTGAAGAAATAATATTCAAATGAATAAAATATTTTGCAAAAAAGAGCAATTCTGAAAGACTGTGATTCGAAACTTGTAAATGTCATTCAAAAACCAAATAGACTGCATGTGTATCCTTATTTTTATGAAGCTTTGGCACACAAAAGCTTCTGCTGAATGAAATTTGCATTACATATAAATGCTACATACCAAATTGTGTTAACTTTGGTTTAAACATTCAGCCTGAACATGGTAATCCTTTTTGCAGTTTGAGGGCAACTTGGGAAATGAATAATTTGAATAAACAACTTACATGAACAACTTTGTCCAGTACAAACACGTGCACACACACATATATAGGACTTGAAAATGTGCTTGTCTCCTCATCCATGATGAGTGAGAATTTTTAGTTGAGTTAAAAAATAATCAGAAGAGAAGTTTCAGTTTGGTCATCAGTTTTATTTATGTAATGCTAATTCTGTTTTATGTCATAAATAGTTTTATGTATGTTTATCCAACATATTGCACACATTTGGGAATGCTGGTTATTACAAATACTTGTTTGTTGATTATTACTGATTGCTGTGATGGAATACAACCAATGAGAGGAGAAGGATATGCACATGTCATTTTTATCTTATAGAGCACTCAGTCGTGCTTCAAGGTAGCCAATTAATCACAACACATCAACCTATATTATATACACATCAGACAGTGATAATGAGCTTATTTCTTATTCAGAATTTGACTATTGATAATGGATATTAAAACTGGAAAAGTTGAGATAGAAGTATTTCTTTATTTTGATTCTAACCTAAATGTTTCCAGTTTTTTTCTGAGTTACTGCTGTTTCATACATCACTGGCCAAGGCCTTCTGATGTTTTAGATCCAAACAGAATTAAGAAGTGCACTGATATGTAGTTATGTGATATAAAACAAGGATTTTATTTTATCGAGAGTCTTTCTTCTAATGTTTGTTAATAATGGCAGAGAAGAAATTGAATTTTTCCATAAAAGTAATTTGGGATACATTGTAAGTAGCAGAAGCAAAAACATAGGAAAAAACGATATTATTAATTAAAAATTAAAAATAAATGGGCTTGAATTATTTCTAAAATGAATGAATTTTTTTTCTTCACAGACTGATAAACATGCTACAAAAATAGTTAACATATATTGAAGCAAATACATGAAATGAAGTTAACTAGTAGTTATGCAGGTTATAATTAGCATTAATAAAAGCTAATAAATTGACTAGATCCTGAATAAATGTGATTATGATATATTCATGGCGAATGTCACAGAACACACACAGACTAACATCTGACAAGTAAGATATATATACTTGACTGCTGAGCCAGCACAAAATTTTTCATTCTGTGTGTACACACACTTTGCTTATCTTCAACAAAAAAATACTATATTCTATATTAGGGTTCTCCAGTAATGGAACAAATTTAAGTAGCATACTGTTGATATACTAGAATGACTGATGATATACTAGAATTTATTTTTTATTATTTTTTTCCCTAACCAAGCATGCTGCTTTTGGAAAGACTCATGTTGTCTAGTGATGCTTTTCAAGTTGATGTATGCAATCATTGTGGACTTCTTGGGTATTCTGGATGGTAAGTTTTTGTACTTGAATATGTTTGTTTCATAAACATACCTGTTTACTGAACTGATGCTGTTTAGCTACTGAAAAATTAAAGACTCCAAGAAATTATATTCTTAATTTAATCCTTTACCCAACTGTAAGCAAACGAAGTTTGCACATCAAGTAATTTCACGACTGAGCCACTTGTATATAGAGGCTAATGAATTCAACCAGTTGCCTTAGTATCCCATAATGCAATGCACATATCCTTACAGACAGATATAATGCTATGCATTATGGGAAGGGACACTTCCAGACCAGTTTTGACTTTTATTGAGTCTCATCAGTAGGAGCCAGACCCAGAACTGATACCAAGGTTGAAGTAATGCAGAGTCATATTTCCATATACTGGTAGTCAGAAGGTGTGACATCTTTTATATTGCCAGAGTTTGGAATCTTACCTAGTATTGTCTCCAGACCTTCTGTGCAACATCTCAAAGCACCATGGCAAGTCAACTCCATTCAAGCACAGGTACGCTGATATCTTAACAAACTGTTAAGTTTGTCAAGATATCAGCGTACTTCCCCAACCACTTCAATCAGCCACTTCCCCAAGACATTCTCGTAGAAAGGCTTATACATTGGTTGCATATGATTACTAAATAACTTAAGGAATTCACAACATATACTGGAATATAAATTAAAATAAACTTTAATATATACTTCCTATATTTTGGCAACTTCACGTTGCCATCTTCATGGGAACATAAGATTAAGACAATTAAGAACATGCCAATTGGTTTTCTCAGTTTATAGAAAACCCACCCGTACAGACAGGTACATTCTCATCCAACAATCACCGCCCCCCCCCCTACACACACACAACAATATGGAGTTAAGACACTATACAACAGGACTAAACTACTAAACTAATCTGTTCAAATGACAATGCCTTAACCACTGAACTAAATCACATTCTTAACACTTTCTCAGCCAATGGCTACAACCTCCCAAAAATACTAAAACCAGTAAACCACAGCCCCCCCCCCCTCCCTTTTACAAAAAAGATTACTCTAAATCCATCACCATTCCCTACATCCGGGGCACCTCGGAAAAAATTACCAAAATCCTGAATAAACATGACCTGACCTCTTGTTACAGACCATATAAAAATTTGCATCCCTTATCCAATCCACTAAAGACCAACCACTTCCCCCAGATCTGCCTGGTATATACCAGGTCCCTTGCAGCTGTAAGCTATCCTACTTTGGCCAAACAGGCAGGACAGCAAATATCAGAATTTCGTAACACAAGGACTACATCGGGTTTCACCAGTACAGGCTTGCAGACCATGTGCTCTGGATACACGCCACAGAATATGGTGGAAGAAAGCCACAGTAATACACCACAGCAAGTATAAATTTGAAAGACTTTTCATAGAATCAGCCTTCAGCCCTAAGAAACATGCCAAACCTCAACAAATTTGGATGCTTGAGACTGCCCCAAATTTGGGAGACGTACATCTTGAGAACTTCAGCCCAACAGCCAAGAATACCTAATATAGCCTGCTAGGGGGCACCATCAGGACTTTAGGAAAAACAGTAGTTTCCTCACTTCGACCTCATTTGCTGTTTTTAGTGCCTGCGTACACGTGTCTTAATCTTATGTTCCCATGAAGATGGCAACGTGGCATTGCCAAAATATAGGAAGTATATATTAAAGTTTATTTTAATTTATATTCCAGTATACGTTGTGAATTCCTTAAGTTATTTAGTAATCATGTTGCAAGACATCTGTGATAAGGATGCCTATACACCTGAAGGTCTATGTCTCTTTATCCACAGCCCATCGAAGAGCATGTGTTCAGTGGTGTTGTATCCATAAAAATTGGACAAGGCACCAGTGGGCTAATGTACTCTTTACAGATGAAAGTCATTTTAGTCTTTCCCCTGATTGTAGACTACACTTGATCTGGTGTGAAAGTGTTACTGCTAACCATTGCGAGAATGTTCTTGAAAGGGATAGATACAGTGGTGCTAGGATCACGGTGTAAGGAGACGTTATGCTTAATGGATACACTGCACTACAAGTGCTGGAAAAATGGGACTATGTCTGGTGAACGATATTGCGATGAAGCTCTTCAATGTCATGTTCAATTGTTCTGTGGTGCTAAAGACAAAGAATTTGCTTTTATGAATGACAATGCCATACCACATCATACATAAGCAGTGGAGATACTTCTAGAGATCAAATGGCATGGCCAGCATGCTGCCCAGATCTCAATTTCATAGAATATGTTTGGGACACAATAGGGAGACACACTGCTGCTCAAAATTTCTCTCCAAAAAAGAAACAAGGCCTTATCCTTGCTCTGAAGTTGGAGTGGGCCAGTTTGCCTCAAAAACTCTTAAACCACTTGTTGCTGAGCATGGTACTATAGCATTATTGGCTGTAGTCATGAAAATTTTTTTCATATGCAGGTAAAAATGTAGTTCATCCATAGCTTTTAGACACTAGTGTAATAGCAACAATGTGAATTACAGCTTTATATGACAAGTATTTGATGATTTTTTTTTTAGAAATACAATCTGGACCTGGTGGTTGATTTCACATACCTCAGCAAGTAATGTCAGTTGGATAGGGTTAATGTACCCTGTTGTGTACTTTACTGGCGAACTCTAGATCCGTGTGAATGTATTTTGGACTACACAGATTCTCTAGGCTATTAGGGAAAGGCTGCTTCAACCTTGTGTATGTCACTGTGCTATATTTTATTGAATGCTTTGGCAATGTCCAGGATTGGTGGGAGAGCTTTATTGTCTGTGCATAGAGCTTTTGTCATTTTCCAGAGTGCCTGGTCCTCTATGTTTAAAGACTGCAGTTTTGTCTCCAACTGTTGATTTTGATAGTTTTAAGTATATATCAGCCTACTTTTGTAGCTCTGTTGAGCACTTGTCAGTGGAACTGGTGCTTGGCTCTGTTCTTTTCACAGATCAGGTTTTTAAACTCATCCAGTAGTCCTTCAGAGTTTGTGCATGACACATCCACAGTGAGAGCCATAAATGCAGTTATCTGCTTTTCTAAGCTTAGACTTGAGTCATTGAATTTTTCCTTTGACTCGATGGCAAGAACCGGGCCAATAAATTTATGTACAGCAATCGTTAGTTTTGTTCAGTAGTTGACAGTTGGAACCTGATTTGGGATAGTTTCATGTTGTAAGCCCAGTTAGAGTAAAACTGGATTGTGATCAAAGATGAGATCATCCATTGCACTTATTTGGTATTGATGTACAATATTTTGTAGTATCACTTTGTCAAGGACATCAGGAAGTAGGAAGTCCTGCCACATTGTGATACGCGGGTTCTGGAGGTCCTATGATCACTGTGTTCCTAGTGTTCATTGAGGATTCTACTGTTTCCAAGGCTGTGTGCTTAGCGTTCGGCACACAGCCTTCTTTTGGGAACCTGCTTTTGCAGCGTAGACCTTCAATCTCATGATTTCTATGTTGGTAGTGGCAGGATTTACAATTTCATTGTGTTCTGTATTAAGCTTGACAAATATAGCTATGACCCCCCCCCCCCTTATTCCTTGTTTCCTGGGATAAATATTAGCCACATTGTGAGTACAGAATCTGGGACTCTGGTCTGTTATTAATGATCAGAGTCGTCGTTGGCTTCTCAAACTGAACCTGAAGTCAATCGGGCCATTTTCTTTGCAAGAAGTCATAAAACTTCTAAATTGTGCAAATGCCTGCTCGATTTCTAGGCTTTCCCACTGGGGATTACACATTTAAAATTTGTAAAGCAATCCTAAATTCTAAGTTAAGAGAGCTTATTTTTCACTTGGTTAGACTACCTTTTGGCAACTCCTACAGGTAGAGATGACCTTGCTATTGCTTCTGCCTGGTATCTTCACATCTGGGACTGGCTCCCATCTGAAGAGACCTCAATAAAGGTCGAAACTAGTCTGGGTAGTGGCCCTTCCCTTAATGCATAACATTAGACATATCCGCAAGGAGATGTGTTTTACATTATGGGAGATACTGAAATAGGAGTGATGTAAGCTTGCTCCACCTTTGCAACGAGTTGCCTGGTGTTGTACTACCTTACCCCAGTCCTGAAGATACTTTCAGGTGCAAACTTTGTTTGCTCACACTTGGATAAAGGATTAAATTAAATTTATCTAAGTTAAGAGAAGAAATAGGGTGGGGGGGTGAGAGAGAGAGAATAAATCTAGTAACTAGCTGGTACCTACTTCTGGAGAAGCCTTGAACCCAAAGTCACTAAAAATAGGATGAATAAATCTCAGCGAGTCACCTCAAGATCTCAGATCAAATGTTGCTGACAATCAGATGCCAAGGTTGAAGTAATGCAGAGGTCATATATTTTCCATATAAAAATAATAAAAAGATGTAAAATCTGGATTAGTGCTAGTTCTTGAAAGTTTTTTCACTTGGTTATAAATTCAAGATGCCAAGAAATTATATTCTTATTTAATCTTTTATCCAAGTGTAAGTAAACAAAATTTGCATGTGAATTGTCTTCACGACTAGAATATTTGTATACAAAGGCTGGTGATGTCAGATTAATTGCCTTAATATCCCACAATGTAAAGGACACATATACACACCTGAATGTGTTGTACTTTGCATTATGGGATAGAGTGGCTGTAGTGTAGGTAATGGTTCCATGTTCCTTGAGGCAGATGTTGGTAGTACTTCTTGTTTGTTCAAAATAAAATGGGAAAGCTTGTGGGGGCATGGCATTTTGTAGGCGCCAGTCTGGCTTAGTTGATGTAGTAGATTTTTCAGTGAGTAGATAATGGTGGCTATTTTCTGATATGGCTTTATGAAGGCCATCTGTATGTTGAACCTTTTTAAAACTTTTTTGTTTCGAGGTGTAGGGAAAAAAAAGGTAGATAAAGGGAATGGTAATTGATTTTTTTGTGTTGGGGAGGGAGGGAGGGATATGATTAGGGATTGGGCAGAGCTTTCTGTTGATTTTTGAAAGGGAAAGCCATCGGCTAAAAAAGGAGTAACTGATTCCTGTGAGTAGACTAGTGTGATCCAAGCAAGTAATTCTAGCTAGGTTAGCTAAGGTTTTGATAACATCATATTGCTGGGGGGGGGTGGTAGTAGGTTTTCTTGTAGGTAGAAAAGGTTAAGGATCTGTTGACCAGAGTGTGAAGGAATGGGAAGACAATTATTATTTTACTTTTCTGTGACAAAATGGATCCTTGGGTATTGACTGTTGAGGTGTGCTAAAGATATTTCCAATGTATCCCAGCTATATGGCCAATTGGAGATTGTGTCATCCACATAGCACTGCCATATTGTTGGTTTGAGAGGTGCCAAGTTTAAAAGATTGGCTGGGGAGGGTGAGTGGGATCCATAGATGTGCCTTCAATCTGCTCGTAAATTTTTCCTTGCCACTTAAAATAGCCCGAAATGATAGTAAAATCGAATAAGGTTGTTATGTCAGGGGGAAAGTGTCAGAATTAGTTCTGAGGTTTCTTTTTAATAGTACATTCATGAATAGAGAGGTCAAAACCATCAATTCTGACAAGCAAGGCTTAAAGTGCACAGAGCTCTTACAATGGGAGGAGGTGTAGCCTGTAATGTGAGAGGCTGTTGGGCTAGGTATTTTGCCAATATTGTCCATCTTGTGTAATTTTGATAGTTAATAAATCTGTGGGAGGGATTATAACATTTAAAAATTTTTAATGGATTCTGTAATCTAATGGATCCTAAATATGCATACCAGATTACAGAGCCTTGTTTATCATGTAGAATTATGAGTATAATCACCTGTTTTTCTATCTTATGTGTGTGTAGCCCACTACATGGATGTAGCATGAATGTATGACTCTCTTTCATGTTTTGAGTAAACTGTACTGTTTGAGCATGGAACAGATATACACGCTTATCTTTTTTCTCAAGAAAAGCAATCCATTATTTCTGGCTAATATCAAACTATGGATCTACTTCTCACAAAGATTTGTCTTTTTCTGCTATATTTTCAGGAGATTCCTTTACATGGATAAGAAATCTCTTCCTGCCTAACACTGGTGGGCCCACATGACTGACTGTTCATTGTCCACTCCACATGAATATTTCATCGACTTAGTCATATAGATGTTGAAACTTGTACCCTTTGATAGAAAAAAAAAGACCTCAGTTTAATTCTTTTGATAGACTGTCTGAACATTTCTTTGGGTAAAGAAAGAATTTTTCTACTGAAGATGAGTGAGTCAGATACATACAAAGATAGCAGGGTTTATTATTAAATTAAGCCTCCATGGAATGAAGACAGTCATTGCAGAAGGTCCACAATCTCATGCAAAAAGATCACCAAACCATGCCTTAAACCTGTTCATAGAATCTGCACATATCACACTCTCAGCCAACATATTCCACTTACCAACTCTCTACTCACACTCTTTTTTACACAGCTTTTAAGGATCGCCTCTTTTTCCATCTTATCTCCCTCTGTGTCTCAGTCATGTATCTCTCTCTCTTTCTGTTCACAAAGATTGCAATTTGTATTCCCTCACATCCGTATTTTTGAGCTCTAACACTGACTTAGTGTACCTACTCTGGGCCTTCTCTAAAATATCTTGATCACCTTGAAATATCAGGTAACCCAATTAATGAAAAGTATTCAGATCCTCCTGTAAAACCACAACATTTGCTCCTCTCTTTATATCTCTAGTTAAGTCTGCCCTGATAGCATTAACATACAAATTAAACAATCATGGTCCCCCACCTCTGGTGACCTTCCTCTTTTGGGATACTAATTCTTATACACCATCCACTGATACCTGTCCAAGAGCCAATCACCTATCCAACTCACAAGTTTCTAATCCAATCCAATCTGTTCCAATTTGACTATCAGCTTGTTATGTAGCAATCTATCAAAGGCCTCTGAAAAATTAAAGTATATCACTGTATATTTTAGCCAGGTGGATTTATTACTTTATTACAGTAAATAAGCAGATTGCTAAAATATGATCTCCTCTTAATTGATCCATGCTGACCATCACAGAGAATACTGCTATTATCAGCCAGTTCTGAATCCTAGTTCTCAGCAATCTCTCACATCTTAACTGTAACCACAGACTTGTAGCTTCAGTCGTCTTCCCCCCCCCCCCCCCCCATACACACGTACACCTTATTTAGTGGAGCAATTTTACCCTCTTGACATACCTATGAGACCTGCCTTGTTGCAAGATTCATAGATTCATGTTAAATAGGTATGCCAAGAGCATACTGTTAACTCTCTAGAGCATTCCTTCAAGACACATGGTGATATGTTGTCAAATGCTGTTTACTTAATTCCTCATTTACCAGTCGATCATCCACCAGTGTCCAGCCCCCCCCCCCCTCTCGTAATCATTCTTTTTGTTTGCCACATATTAAGAGAGCTCTAATAATTTTCTTGGTGATTGACTAGATTTCTGCTTGTACTGCACTTCTGCTATCCTTAAAAACTGAGTCACATTTCTTCTTTTTCCATACTGCATACCTAATCTCTTCATTTCTCCATTTAACTCCTACCTTATTTACCCTTCTCACTTTTAGATCAAGAGATTTAATAGCAGATATTACTGCTATCTTGAACTTTGCCCAAATACCATCTCTCTCCTTTCCTCCCATCTCCTCTTTCCATGCTATAGTTTCCATTTTTCCCCTCAGCTTTCATAATCATCGACTTTTTAATTCTGCATACATCTTTCCTTCACAGAGGTTTTCCACAGATACCCCACAGCAACAAAACTAATTGCTTTCAAACAAGCTCAATCAAGACCAGTGGCGGCCCGTGAAGTTTTAAGTGGGGGGTGCTGCCTATACAAAATAAAAAAAAAAACATTCTTTTTTTTCCTAATTAGTAACCAATTTATTAATAAATAAATCTAAGATTTATTTATTAATAATTTAATATTTATCTAATTTTTAATAATATTTAAAATAAATAAATCTTAGATTTATTTATTAATAAATTGGTTACTGATTAGGAAAAAAAGAATGATTTTTTTTAAATTTTGTATAGGCAGCACCCCCACTTAAAACTTCACAGGACGTCACTGATCAAGACAATACAATTTATTTCTTCTATATCAAGATTCACCCAGAACAAAGAAGTTTGGGAAAATATCTGGAGAATGAAAAAATAATCCATTGGCTCTCTATCCTCGAGCACAATGATTGACAGTTCTTGACACACTCTGGAAAAAATTTTCAAAACAACATATTCTCCCTCCAAGTTCCTTGCCCAAAAAAGCAAAGCAGAAAAACAACAAATCCATTTTTATTCAAATGGTAGACCCAAGAAGAAGAAATGGAAGCTGCTTTGCTTAAATGTCATCCAACTGCTGTTGGACCAGATATTGTTCATTACAAGATGGTAAGACATCCATCAACATCAGGGATGAATCAACTGTTGCACCTTTACAACAGAATTTTTCTGTGATTATAACTGCCTTTCCTAAGCCAGGGAAGGATCCAAGATTCCCAAATAACTATGGCCTCTGTTGCTTTGACCAGCTGTGTGCACAAGATTCTGAGGGCATAAAAGACAAGAGTTACCTCTAATGGGTAACTCTTGTCTTTTATGCTTTCTAGAGAGAAACAACCTTTTTTTTCCTGAATGCAATCTGGCTTCTGAAAATATCATTATACCACTGATCATCTTGTCTGGCTCGAGGTGCCCATTAGGGATGGATGCTTTCCTAAAATACGAGCATCTGGTATTGGTTTTCTTTGATATCGAAAAGCATATGACACTGCTTGGAGATTTGGAATGTGGGAACTGTCCTCTCCAACTCATATAACCAAGAAGAGAGAGTCCCACAAGGTTGTGTTTCAAGTATTGCACATTTTGCAATCAAGGTCAACTCGATAACAGAACAGTTTCCTCCAACAGTAAATAATGCTCTGTATGGGGATCACTTTACCATCTTCTATCACTCATGCAATATGAGGATTATAGAAAGACAGCTATAGCAAACCATTGACAATCTCTCAAAATTGGCACTTGCTAATGGTTTCAGATTTTCACAGCAAGAGACAATTTGCATGCACTTTTGTCACAGACATGGTCTTCATCTTGACCCAGAATTACGACTAGGACACATCACTAATCCAGTTGTGCTTGAAGCTGAGTTCTTGGGACTGATATTTCACAATAAACTAATTTTCCTCCCTCACCATCAGTTAGGAGACAAGTACCATAAAGCAAAGAACATTCTACACACCTTATTTTCTGCTGTTTGATGCAAACAAACCAAACAACATCTTGACAGATGTTGTGTTTGGTTTGTTTGCACAGGACATCGATAAGATTAAACTTGACTCTGGCTCTCAAGTCTATGCTTCTGCCAGGTACAGTGTGCTGTGATAGTTAGACCCTATTGACTATCAAGCAACCAGAATTGCAAATGGAACATTTCACATGTTCACTACTTCCTAGTCTGACATTGAGGCAAATGAACCAGCTATGTTGCTCCAATGCCAACAACTGTCTCTGCTATATATAATTAAAAGAAAATCCCTGCCAAATCACCCCATACATCCAACTATCTTTCAGTCTCAATGGGAAAAATCTCTACAACAATTGACAGACTGCCATAAACCCTTTGATTTGCAGATAACAGTTCTCCTACAACCTCTAGAAATAAGCAGTAGAAAACATAGCTTAGACCATGTTGAGACCAAATTCACTTCCTGGCAATCATACATGCCAGCATGTAGCTTTTCTCTCAGCAGGTTACTGAAATTTTCACCCTGCTGTCTACTAGCAGCTCTGAAGCTCATAGAACTGAATAGTCTGATTTTGTGCCTGTCTACACGGATGGCTCAAAATCAGAGGACTTAGTGAGATCTTTTGCCATCTTTCTAGACAATATTATATCTGCACAAATCCCACTAGAGTGTGACAATTTTTCAGCAGGTTTGTATGCGATAGAGCCTCCACTAAAATATATCAGATTCCACCACTATCAAAGGTGCATAATATATTCAGACTCACAAAATTCTCTTCTAGCAATAAGGAGTCTAGAGTTACCCCAACATCCAGTGTGCTCTCTCTCATACACGTCAACAGAATCATACACTTTGATGTATGCTTCTGTTGGATTCCAAGTCATGTTGGAATTAAGGGAAACAAGACTGCAGATACTGCAATGAGGTCAATCCATATCCACCATCTGCCTGTGTACTAGCCACAGATTATCAGACAAAAACTCCTATCCCAATGGCAGTTATTTTGGAGCTCAGAGAGTAATATTAAGCTCTACCAAATTAAACATGAAATTCGATTATGGCTTGCTCGCCTACATAGGATTTGAACAGAGGAAGTTCTTACTCAGCTCCACATTGTTCATAGTCATCTCCTAATCCTTCCTTCTCAGGGGGTGATGACATGTTTTTGTATGAGTTTTGTGACTCTGGACTATCCATCACTCATTTTAATTGACTCCCCTCATTTCCCTACTGAGCAGAGTTTATTTTAGCCACTTGTATAATCTCTGAGCCCTATACACTTAGGTAGATTTTATCATACTCATCAACTGTCAACCAGGTTTTGAAGTTTTTACAGAGTATTAAAATATATACTTTTTAGTTTAAATTATTGTAAATGTTTTTTTAAAAAACCTTAGGTTTGTGTACATTTTATGAATTTTAACATTTTTTCCATCTGTTTTATATGCATCTTTAACATTTGTATTTCTACACTGTTTTTATGTTGTCTTATTTATTAAACCATATTTCTAAGAAATGTTTCATTTATATTTTTTGTTATCATCATAAAAAATACTTCTTAGACCAATTTACGTCCCTTATTATGCATGTTTTTGGCTCATTATGACCATAGCTATTCTTGTACCATTAAACCCCAAAACAAATAAGGTGGGATGTGATAGAGACAAAGTTGATTGAGGGAGGATTTATAGGACTGAAGTGGATGAAATATTTAAGTACATGAATAATGTGAGGAAAACTAGAGGTCATCCATAAATTGAGCAAGAGTGTGGTTAGTAAGGGAGTGATCAGTGAATGGAATAGATTGCCAGAGTCAGTTGTGTGTACTTTGTTTGTGAATGATATCAAGGTAAAAAAAAAATATGAGAGATACTGATAACTATTTTTAAGTGGACCTCCTGTGATAAGGCTACAGACTCCATGGAGGTGCCTGTATCATAGTAATAATAAAGTTTTCTTCAGGATAAGCTTCAAGCTGAACTCCATGGGAGACAACCTCACTACACGACTCTCTGCAAGGATAGAAAAATCAGAACTCCATGGTGGACCCAAGAAGTTAAAACTCAGGGTAAACAAGGAAAAGAAGAAAACATTTCAATAGTTCTTGCCAAGTAAATCAGCATGTGATTTACTTTGCAAGAGAAAAATGCTTGCTCTTAGAGAAAAATGTAAGAAAGCAAAGCAATGTGTAAAAGCAGTTAAACAAAGATCATGGGAAGACTGCTGTATGAATATAGAAAATATATCAGGAAAGTGGCAAAATATTCTGGAGACTTCTCTTCTTCTTTCACTATGCCGTATCCCATGTTAAACGGGGTCACAGCGCACTGATCTTTAACCTTCCTCTTCCAAGTTCTCTGGTCCAGGGTATCCTTCGGACTCCATCCTTTCTCCCTAAGATCCTCTGTCACCTTATCCCTCCACCTGAGCTTGGGCCTGCTTCTTTTCCTCCTTCCCTCCAACTCCATATACTCCACTCGTTTACCAACATACCCCTCACCCTTCCTCTCTACATGTCCAAACCACCTCAGCCTACTTTCTTGTATCTTCTTGCCAATTGGTCCCACCTTATCCATCCCTCTGATGTAGTCATTCCTTATCCTGTCCTTCTTTGTCACACCACTCATCCATCTCAACATCCGCATCTCTGCTACCTCCATCTTCCTCTCCTGTGTCTTGGTTATAGGCCACGTCTCCGCACCATGGAGCATCGCCAGCCTCACCACCATCTTATACAGCTTTCCTTTCCTCTTACAACTCACTCTCTTGTCGCACAGGACCCCGCTCATCTTCCTCCAATTCATCCAACTGCATGTTATTCGGTGCTGTATTTCCTCATCCACGTCACCATTCCTCTCAACAACCGACCCAAGGTACTTGAATTTCTTCCCTGAAATATTCTGGAGACTATTGAACACATTTAGAAATGGAGTAAAGAGTACTGTAAAAAAGAAATCAAAGATAAGCCAGGTGGCATGGAAACTAAGGATAAGATATTCTGGATGTCTGAAGTAATTACTTTGAAAGCTTGCTGACTAAAACGAGCAATGACTCCATAGTGGTGGAAAACATTCAAGTGGAATGCAATCAGGAGTACATATAATTGAGATAGCCATCAAAAAACCTGAAAGGTGAGAAATCAGCTGGAGTAGATATTTGACCATAAATGCTCAAATATGGAAATATCAAAAGTTTTGCAGTGGTTACTCTGCATAATTCAAAAGGCCTGGACAGAGAGTCAAATTCTAAATGGTTGGGTACTCTTGATACCTATCTTTAAAAGGAAAATAAAACCAAACGTGAGAATTCCAGAGGAATTTCCTGAGTGTTCCTGGTAAGTTTTATGCAAGTATGCTTGAGAAGAGGCTAAGAAAAATTGTGGAAGGAAACTTGGAAAAAAACAAGCTGGATTCAAGCCAGATTTTGTTAGGATCAGATTTTAAATTTAAAGCAAATAGATGAGAAAAATCAAGGAATTAACAAGGATCTGTATTTAAGTTTTATAGATCTGTAAATGGCAGATGACATGCCAAGAAAAAAGATGTTCAAAATGCTGACAGTTATGCGGTGTAAAGGGTACATTATATCGAACAGTACATGCTCTATATATGAGTTGAAAGTCAGTAATTAGAATTGGACCCTCCATAGCTCAGTCGGTATAGACCAGGGGTGTCAACTAATCTTTGCATAAGATTTACATTGTCCACACAGATATACCTGCGATCTGCCTTTTTCAAAATTGGAGTATAAGGTATAAGATTTCTAATTTATGTTTAGACAAAGAAAAAATTATCGTAATATTATTTATTATTATTACAATAATCGTAATATTAATTAGTTATAATACTTTAAAGAATATTGCAGTTTTTTAACCACACTAATTAAAATAAACATTTCATTTTGAATTTCCTTATAATAAGCATTACTTATTCTACACTGCAACAAGTTCACAATTTTTGCGTAATTTGGTGTGTAATTAGTCAATGCATTTCTCAAATATGACTCCAAATGCTCGAATGTTAATGTGGTACGCTATTTTAGAATGTGCGGAAAATATTTATGCTTGTTTTGGTTCAACATACTTGTGTGAATCAGCATTTTCACAAATGAACATTATTAATTGAAAATGCCGATTCGCACAAGTATGTTGAACCAAAACAAGCATAAATATTTTTCGCACATTTTCTTAAGTTGGAATACTTGCATTCTGGTAAATATTTCCAAAATCTCTCTTCGTGTGCTCTTGCTTTGACGTAAACATCATTTCTTATTGTTATTATTTCTTCTTCTAGCATATCAAAAATAGAGGAAAGGTTTTCTGCTATTATTTCTGGCTTTACGTTGGTATCAAATGGAAAACTCATGAAGAGAATTACATTCTCAAGTTTCTTGAAATCCTGAAAGTGGTCGTCAAATTCTGCAATTACTTTCCGAATTTTACCAATATATTTATTTCCGTTGAAATTAGCAAAAGCAGAACTACTTAATTGTGCGATCATATTTGGAAAATACATAAATTGTTATTTTCAAGTGTCACTATCAGTTGATTCAATTTTTCTTTAAAAGCATTGATAGAACTAATCATATCAAAAATTGTTTTTCCAGGACCCTGAAGTTCTAGGTTTAATTCATTTAATTTATTGGTTATGTCAGTCAAAAAAGCTAAATCCAATAGCCAAATATCATCTTTTAACTGTTCGTATTCGTCGCCCGTATCAGCAAGAAATTGTTTAATTTTTTCAATTAAAACCCTAAATCTTTGAAGAAATTTTCCCCGACTTAACCACCTGACATCAATTTGCATAAGCAGCTCAGAAGGTCCATCATTATCACTTTCTTCCATTTGCAACTTAAAAAAGGCATCTTTGCAGAGTTTTTGCCCGAATTGAATTGGAAATCTTGAAAGCTATATTCATAATTTCTTTCATATTTAAAACTTTAGCACACAGCACTTGTTGATGTATAATACAATGATACTGTAAGAAATTAGGAAAATCTTCATCTAGTGCGTGATAAAGCCATTGCGACGACCTGTTAAAGCTGGTGCTCAGTCTGTGGTAATTGGCACTAGTTTATAGAGGCAGTTGAATGGACTTGCTGTAACTCTTAAAACTGGTAAATATATCTTCACCCCGTGTTTGCCCCTTTAACAGAATCATAGTAAGTAATTCTTCTTTAGTAGAAAAGTCTTTAATAACCATTCTAATAAAATTAATCATTTGGGCAATGTCAACTGCATCAGTAGATTTGTCCAACTGAAGTGAAAAGGCCTGACAATCCTTAATATCCTGCATTAGTTGCTCTTTTAGATCCGAATTTATTTCTTCTACTTGTTTTGCAAATGTATTTCGATAGCAACATCAATTTCTGATTTATTTTCAAAATTACAAAACAAAGATTCAGCTTGCATGAAATGCTTTTTTAAAAATTGCACCATCACTAAAGGGTTTCTTATGTTTGACAAGAATATGGCTCACTCTTAACGATGCAGTTGTTGCTGTCTCTGAGTTTGATATTATTTTAATGAAACATAACTGCTCTAATGACATTATTCAATTCTTGAATTTTGACTTTTCATAAATCACTGTTATGTGGATATACTATTTCATAGCTGCTGTGCACCGATTTAAAGTGTCGTTCCAAGTTCCCTTTTTTTTGGCAGAGAAACACTTCCATTGCAAATCAAACAACAACATTTGTCTTTGATCATAATAAAGAAATAATCATGTTCCCACTCTTGATAGTGATATGTCTTTGCTTTTTTCATAGTAGTCATGATGGTACAATTTTAAATTATATTAAAACACTTTAAACTTCAAATTTTAAAGTTGTAGCAGAACACTAGCACAAAACAAACAAAGCAGTATTATAAACTGAGTTTATAATACTGCTATTGTTTATACATCGAGCTTCATGTGTTATGTTTGTACAGTGCATCAAAGCGAACAAAAACCCAAAGTGGGCATATCTATGAGGGCACATACATTTCCAAGTATACTTCACAACAAAAGTCTCATAGTGGAAAATTTAAATATTTTCAACTAATATTTGTAATTTTTCTATTGAAATTTTTGAAATAAAATTCAATTTAATATAAGTGAATTATAAACTGGAATTATTGTACAAAAAATATTTATTTTAATTAACGTAAATTTTAAATAGAACCATAATATAGATTATTTGATAAATAGGTTAACATTATTTATTTGCTTTATCGTATTTGGACTCATCTATATGTTATTTTGAAAATCGAAACAAAATAAATTTGTGATTGACCCCAAAGCATTATGTGATCTACCCATAGATCACGATCAACGTTATAGACACCCCTGGTATAGATGAAGCCCTTTGGTCGGAAAAACCTGGGTTCGATTTCCGTCCATGACGTGAGGAACCTTTATCTGTTCTCTTTTGGCTAAAAGTGAATTAGCCTGTTTCATATGGAGGTAGAGGGGGTTTTTTCACCTGGAAACTGAGGTTTTTCTTCCCTCAGAACAGGCAAACCTGCCCCTTGAACACACTTCTACAGACAGAAGACACTCCTGGAATAAGGAGTAACCAACCTATTCTATAGGGATTTCAGTTTCGATGCCTATATAGTAAAAGTGTGGGTCTGCATGTGAGCGTAAATCAGGATAGGAATTAGAATTGAAGGAAATACAAGAAAATGGACTGGGATAAGGTAGTGCAACTCGTAGCAAAGGTGGAGCAAGCTAACATCATCACTCCTATCTCAGTATCTCCCATAATGCAAAACACATCTCCTTGCAGATAAGTATAATGTTATGCATTAAGGGAAGGGCCACTACCCAGACTAGTTTCGACCTTTATTGAGGTCTCTTCAGTGGGAGCCAGGCCCAGAGGTGGAGATACCAGGCAGAAGTAATGGCAGGTCATTTTTACCTATAGGAGTTGTCAAATGGTGTGCCACCTTTTTATTAAATTACTCTGGATTTAGAGAAAGATGTTGAAAGTTTATTTTTCACTTGGTTAGACTATAATAAATTTAGTTTAATCCTTTATCCAAGTGTGAGCAAACAAAATTTGCACCTGAAAATATCTTCAGGACTAGGGTAAGGTAGTACAACACCGGACAACTCGTAGCAAAGGGGGAGCAAGCTAACATCACTCATATCTCAGTATATGCAACTCCTATAGGTAAAGATGACCTGCCATTACTTCTGCCTGGTATCTCCACCTCTGGGCATGGCTCCCACTGAAGAGACCTCAATAAAGGTCGAAACTAGTCTGGGTAGTGGCCCTTCCCTTAATACATAACATTATACTTATCCACAAGGAGATGTGTTTTGCATTATGGGAGATACTGAGATAGGAGTGATGTTTTTTTTTTTTTTTCCATGAGATCCTGTGGATTGTATACAACCCACAGGATCTCATGGAAAAAAACCACCATACTCCACCACAGCAAATTCAAAAAAGAGAGACTATTCTTAGAATCAGCAGCTCTCAGGAATCAACCAAATCTCGACAAATATGGTTGCATTAAGCTTCCTAAGATTTGGGAAATGCTTATCACCAGAGGTTCCGCTTTACATTCCAGGCTACCTACAACTGCCCTTAGAGGGCACTCCACCTAGATAGGACTTTAGTGTCAGCCACATGGTTGGGCTTAGTATTGTGTGTTATTTGTTTTTTTGTAATCCCTGAAGATGTCTTATTTACTGAGACAAAATATATAGGAAGTATTCAATTCTGTTTTAATCCTTTCTGAGTGCGCTGTATACAATCCATTAAGCCTCCAATATGATGTCCTCACAGCACTTAAGCCTCTACACATGACATCTGTTTTTCTTATCCAAACGCTAAATAAATAAATAATAATGGCAGAATCATAATAAAAATTAAGACATTAGGAAGGAACTTGACAACATTAATATTCAGGAATGTGTGAGCAGAACAAGGAAGCTAAACATGAATGGTATGGTCACTTAAACAGAATAGTAGAGGAAAGGTTTGAAAAACTGGTGTTTAATGCCAAGATGGTAGGAAAGTAATAACCCAGAGGAACAACCAAGCTCTAATTTGATTGATGCAGTCAGGCATGCCTTAGGAGACTGAAACGTTAGTTCTGACATTATTGGAGTTCAGACAGATAAACTAATTTGGAAGAAAATTGTCAATAGGAAGTTAGTAACAATATATGAACTCTTCTTGTATCATATAAACTCCTCAAGGGAGAATTTGATGGCATTGTTGATGGTATTAATTTTCTGAAATTGCATCTGTAATTTCTTCATCTCTTGAAAATGTTAAAATATTAGTAACTGGAGTCAGTTCTAGATCAAATAGCATCCCAGATGAGAATTATTTTGAGTGCTTTCTCTGTTGGTCAAGATTCTTTTGTATTTGTTTCGGAACACTATTTCCTAATTATTACAACTTATAAATATTCTTATCTACTGTTGACTTTCAAACTACCATCTGGTATTACTGAGTTACAGGCTCTACAACATTTTGATTTATCATTTGGTAATATTACAGAAAATAAATTTTTAAAATTATAAATATGGAAAAAAAGTTATTTTTAGTACTGACTGAGCATAATATATAATAACTTCACTACTGATAAAAAAAAAGTATCAATTAACTTGATTTTTAGGTTTTATAAAAACTCTTGCTGTTTTTTCTTCCTTGAATTTCCAGGTGCCATTTTTGCCGCTCATCACGATACGTTGCCTCTATTCATATTCCTTATGCCTGTAAGCTGTTATTTCAAGAATTATTGTCAATGAATGTTACACCTCGACTAAAACTCAACAAATATTTTCAGTAATAGACTGTTTTCAACAGAAAGTTGTAAATAAAAATTTCATACGTAGGATAATTTACTGAGATTGTGCTGTTGTTGCAGATACTATTATATAATATTTGTAATAATTATATTTACAATTATGTGTAATTATTATTATCTGAGACTGAAAGGGACTGAAGAACTCATTGAGCAAGGCCATGCATCATCCACTCTAGCTACTACACTAACTGGACTCATCACTTCAACAGGCAAACTGATCACTCACTTATAGCTCTGTGAGAGAAATATCTAGCTCTTATGCCTTTCTTAACTGCACAGTAACTTAGCTTCCATGGGTGGCCTCATGTTCTTTCCCCCTTTCCATATAATGAAAAATTTCATCAAATGATATAACACATTTTAAGAAATTTATATATCACTACTCTTTCTCCTGTTTACCAGGATCTACATTCTGTAACCCCAATATAATCTTTGTACATTTTCTCTGCATCCATTTTGACAGCTTCTTTATCCCCTTCGAGCCCAAGGAGACTAAATCTGAGCACAGTATTCCAGGTGCAGTCTTATTAATGGCTTGTAAAAATGACTTTCTTATCCTTGAATGTCATTGCAATTATCCTCTGAATTGTATTTGCAGTTTTTATGTGACCTAGCCTTATCAGTTACTCCAAACATAATCCCACTAATATAATATGCTGTTCAATATTGCATCACACTAAAGTGCATAACTTGACACTTACTAACACTGAATTGATAATCATTAATTGTTTGCCAACACCTCCAGCCTATTCAAATTGCTCTGCCTATCTTTGCATCATCAGCAAACATTTGAACATCTCCTGTTAGATCCTTCCTAATGGCATTAACATATAGATTGAACAATAGTATTCCAAGGACTAAACTCCGAGGTACACCACTGGTCACTTAAAATATAGCATATTCAGATTCACATCCCCCGTATACCACTTTCTGATACTTGTCCATAAGCCATCCACTTATTCAAGCCAATAGTTTATATTCCAATTCCATATGCTTTAGTTTATACAACAGCCTTTCATGTAGTATTTTATCAAGCTCTTTAGCAAAGTCCATCAGTATCATAGTGTTCCATTCCCTTTATCCAACTGAGCTGTAACATTATTCTCATGCACCTCTATCTCTTCATCCAATGCAGTAGTAATACTGTGCACTATGCTATATACACACTTAGTCGATATACCTTAGCCAATTAAGGACTCACTAATTGAATAATCTCATTAGCTTCTGATACATGTGTACCACATGCATTCTGGCTGTGTGGGCTAAAGGTAATTCTTTAGCCCACACAGCCAATTTTTACTTTCATACTCCAGTTTAGTTTTCCACACAATTCTTGTAACTTTTCTGGTCTGTGCTTTATTTCATAACCCCTCTCACAGTCTTGTACTCACAATATTCCTTCCACATCATGATCTTTTGGATCTCTTGCTTAATAAGATTGTACATCCATTTCATTATAATGCAACAAATTCAAGAACTTTGCTTTGTCTAGCAATGGTATGCCTATATGAAAGCAACTTATATCTGTAATAATTATTCTTACAATTACATGTAATTGTAATGTAACAAATTAAAGAAAAGAGACTGGCCTTTTCCAGCACAGGTGTGTGCAAGTAAAAAGCAACTTAACTTGAAATGTGTTTGCATTTGGTATAAGAATAAACAGGTTTCAAAAAATGATGTAATGGCACATCAAATGCATTGTTCATGAGGAGAGATTATTCAGTGCAAAGAGAATGGTGGGTCAACCACAGCATAAAATATAGAGTTAAAACAAGCAACGAAATATTAATGAGAGAATTAATTTGGGGTCAAGTGAAAAATGAAAAGCACAATAAAAGTATAAAAAAGAAAATTGATATTAAGGATGTCAAAATGTTTAGAGAACTCAATTCCAAAAATTAAAAATACTTTTTTCTAGAGTGAGAAAAGACTTATTCAACTGAAAAGATATAACAAATATTAGTGGTCCTCTTAAGTTAAGGAGTTTCAGATAATCAGGATAAAGAATGAAAATGATTGATATCCCAAATATTTGTGACCTATGTCAAAGGGTGACATACCTAAATTCCTATATAATCTGAAGACACCTCTAATTTTATTACAGTAAGTTTTAAAATATAGCCAAACTAAAGTAGAAAATGTTTTGAGGATTACGTATTTCTAGGGATTAAGCAAAAAAAAAAAAAAAAATCTGAATGCTGTATCACATAAAACTGTAAGAATGAGAAAATGTCAAATTAGGGGATGCCCATGTGTTTGTAAACAAGATATAATTTTCACTTCTGTGAATGAAATTACACATACATTTTAGATTATTAAGGCCATTATCTTTTGGTCACATTACTAATTATTTCAATCAGTAATCAGAAGATTTTGGAAGCTTTTTTGTTGGAAGTTTTTCCCACTTGGTTAGACTATAATAAATTTAGTTTAATCCTTTATCCAAGTGTAAGCAAACAAAGTTTGCGCCTGAAAATATCTTCAGGACTGAGGTAAGGTGGTACATCCCTGTAACTCGTAGCAAAGGTGGACCAAGTTCTTATCACTCCTTGTCTCAGTATCTCCCATAATGCAAAGCACATCTCCTTGCGGACATGTATACTGCTATGCATTAAGGGAAGGGCCACTACCCAGACCGGTTTCGACCTTTATTGAGGTCTCGTCAGTGGGAGGCAGAAGCAATGGAGAAGTCATATTTACCTATAAGGGATGTACCACCTTACCTCAGTCCTGAAGATATTTTCAGGCGCAACCTTTGTTTGCTTACACTTGGATAAAGGATTAAACTAAATTTATTATAGTCTAACCAAGTGCAAAATAAACTTCCAACATCTTTCTTTAAATCCAGAGTAATTTAATAATAAGGAGGTACACCGGTTGGCAACTTGTATAGGTAAATATGACCTCTCCATTGCTCACCACTCTTGAGATGCCTCCCACTGACGAGACCTCAATAAAGGTCGAAACCGGTCTAGGTAGTGGTCCTTCCCTTAATGCATAGCAGTATACATGTCTGCAAGGAAATGTGCTTTGCATTATGGGAGATACTGAAGCAAGGAGTGATGAGAGCTTGGTCCACCTTTGCTACGAGATACACCACCTTACCTCACTCCTGAAGATATTTTCAGGCACAAACTTTGTTTACTTACACTTGGATAAAGGATTAAACTAAATTTATTATAATCAGAAGAAGAGATTATTAGTGCAATTGGTTAAAAAAATTGTATCAGGGATTTTAACAATTTACGATCATCAGTAAAACGACTAAAAATTATTGGAAAGTTATCTTTGCAGTAGTAATAAATATGCAATGGATAGTTCGTTTTTATGCATTTACAAAACCACTGGTGTGAGTCTTGCACAATCTCAAAATAGTTTTAAATATAAATGAGAGAAAAGTTGTCAGTTTTCATCCTTAGTATCTTGTTGAGAAAGTAACTTTTAAGCCATCCAGCATATCAAAAAACACAAGGGGTTGAAGTTTATGAATTAGGAGAGGAAGACTGATTTATTGTTACTTGCACAGAATGAGAATACAACTCTCATATACACACAACATGGTTTATATACAGATTATGCTTGTAGTGGGTTTGCATCAAAGATTATGACAAGAAACAAGGACCTTAGAGTCCTTGTTCTTGTCATATTCTTTGGAAACCTGTTTTTTTCATCAGGCAATATGAGCAATACTAGAATAACATAGGATATAATGAAAAGACCCAAAATTACTTCTTTTCAAGGTTACACCTTTAAAACAGTTATTCTGTAGATCAGCCACTAGGAAGCTTCTAGATCGGCTAGCAGATAACCTTGTCTATCATCCTGGTATATGCAATGTTGAACTCACTGCTACCTGTTCACCATATGAGGAAACTCGTGTGGCTGAGGAGGAAGTACTAGAGCTGTTGTATAAACTAAAAAAGATTTCCGCAATAGGAACTGATGGTATATCAGCATGGATGTTAAAAAGAGTGTTCACAGCTGAACTGGCTATTCCTTTGACCAGGCTATATAATTTGAGTCTCAGAACAGGGAAGATTCCACAGAAGCGGAAAGGATACCACTTTCGTGCAATTTCCCATTGCACAAAAGTGGTGCAAAGACTGATGTATCCAACTATCGATCAATCAGTATCTCATGGTGAATATTTTTGAAAAAGTTGGTTAGGGCTCATGTTCAGAAATGAGTTGACTGAGAATCTCTACTTTGAAATGAACAGCATGGATTTACTAAGGGAAGGTCATGTTTTAGCAACTTGCTCACATTCTATAATGTGAGCTCACATTCTATAAGTTAGACAGGGGAAATGGATACACCATGATACCTTTGGATTTTGCTAAGGCTGTTGCATAAATTGGAGAATGTGGGATTGGATTATAAACTATTGGCATAGATAAGAGGATGGCTGACTGACAGATGTGAAAAAGTCATATATGGGGTTGTGAATCTGCAAGATTAAAGGTACCACTGGTGTGCCTCAAGGATCAATCCTTGGTCCATTGTTATTCATTCTTTTCATTAATGACATTGGGAATGATTTCACATGTGACATACAGCTATTTTTTGATGATGCAAAGATTTATTTTGTATCTAAACACAAGTGGTACAACATTATTTACAACAAATTAGGATACATTACAAATGAGAACAGCTTAAATTTGAAAGGTGAATTATACAGATAATAAGTAAAATATGAAGAAAAAGGAAACTATACATAAGTTCATCATCATCATCAAATTCCTGACATGCATCCTCAAGGGGTATACAGGATATGATAGTACTACATGAAAAATTTACATCATTACTAACTTCTTATCTACAATTTTCCTCCAAATAAGTCTATTACTTGTCAAGACTCCAATATTATCATTATCAGATTTTATATTTCTATCGTCTAAGACACATTGTACCATATCATGTCATTTTCCTGCCAGCCTGTCAGAGAACACTTGTTTTGCTAATCTTTCCTTGACCATTCTGTTTAAGTGACTATACCACCTGAGATTAGCTCTGCTAACGCATTCCTGGATGCCGACAATGTCAAGTTCTTTCCTAATATCCTAGTTTTTAATCTGATATTGCCATTGATGCCATCTGTTCACGCCTCTAATCTTTCTCAGGACTCTCATATCTGCAGTCTCTAGTCTTTGGTCAAGTGTTTTAGTATTGATCCAGCTCTTAGATCCATAAGTTAAAACTGGTTTGAACACTGTCTTGTATACAGCTAATTTAGTGTTCTGACTAATTTCTCTCTTATTCCATATGAATTTATTCAATTGACTTCCTGCCATACCAGCTTTGTTGAGTCTGTTGTCTATTTCCATATTTAATTTACCATCTTCACTAAAAATCGTGCCTAAGTAGTTGAAATGTTTTACTTGTTCCACAGGTTCTCCTTTCACAACACAGTTGACAATTCTACCTATTTTCATTGTCTTTGTCTTTTTAATGCTGACCTTCATACCATATCTATTACAACAGTTATTCAATTTAGTGAGAGAATCTTGCAGACTTGTAGCGGATTTATTTAGAAGTATAACATCATCCGCATAAAGCAAAGAGCTTACATTAACATCTCCAATTCTGATATCATGTTTAATACCACTTTCCTTCATAATGTGATCCATATAGATAATGAATAGCATAGGGGATGATGTACATACTTGTCTCACACTAGATGATTTAACATTAAACCATCTTCCTGTACATCCTTCAATTCTAACTGCCAACTTACAACTCAAATACAGACTAAGTATTGCTTGATATAATGCCCCACTGACACCATATAACTGTAGCATATTGAATAGCTCCTCTCTTGGCACCTTGTCATATGCCTTTTCGAGATCGACAAAACTTAAATACAGATCTTTGTTATGTTCCCATGCTTTTTCGACTATTTGTCGTAAAGTGAAGATCTGATCCTGACAGTCTCTATTTGGCCTGAATCCAGCTTGTTCTTCACCAAGCTTTTCTTCCACAATTCTTCTCAACCATTTCTCAAGTATACTTGCATAGATCTTGCCAGGAACACTCATTAGGGAAATACCTCTGTAATTCTCACATTCAGTTTTATTTCCCTTTTTATATATGGGCACTATTAGAGCTCTACTCCAATCAGAGGGAATTCGTCCTTCTGTTCGAGGCTTTCTGAACTATGCTGTGCAGCCACTGTAAGACTTTTATACCACCATACTTCAGCATTTCTGGTCGAATATCATATACTCCTGCTGCCTTTCCACATTTCAAGCCTTTCATGGCTTTTTCTACTTAAAGTATGGATATGTATTCCTGTTGAGTGTTTTTTACCACTGTGCTATCACTGCTTGTTTCATTTAGCAATTTTCGAGGTGTGTTAGTAGAGGATTTGACAAAATCGTACCAACCTGGTGCGACCATAAAGGACGTAACTGCGTCTATTAGAGAGCAAAAGGAAAGGGTGAAAGAAATGATTGTTGTGGCAGGTACGAATGATTTGAAAGGAGATAAAATGGAAATGATAGAAGACCTGAACGAATTGTTTGAGGTAGCAAAAGAAAAGAGTGAGAGAGTTAGAATGATTAGTCTTTTGCCACGGTATGACAGTGAAATGTTTAAAAGGAGGGCTATAATTGCAAATGACTTTATGCGTGGGTTATGTATGACGAGTGGTGTGGAATTTGTGGATGTGTGGAGTGAGTTTGATGGGCGAAAGGATCTATATAAGATGGATGGCTTGCATTTGAATGGTTACGGTGGAAGAAGACTTGAGAAAGTGTTGCTGAATGTAGTGGATGTGCAAATTCAGGGAAACTAGATTTGTTGGGGGGGGGGGTAGAGATACAATCCTTATGGAGGCAGTTGAATGTAAGAATGAATATAATATACCAGAGCAAATAAGGACAACAAATCTGAGTGGGATAGTTAATATAAGGCATCAAGGTAGGGTTGGGGCTAATGGGGGGGTCTTAAATTCATGTACACTAATACTAGGAGTATTAGGAACAAGAAGGAAGAGTTTTTGGCCATGGTTGGCACTTCCAGACCACAGGTTATAGGTATTAGTGAAACATGGCTGACTGTAGATGATATAACTAGTGGGATTGAATGTGATGGGTATAGTGTGTTCAGGAATGACAGAGAGAATAAAATGGGGGGAGGAGTATTGTTGATGATAGCTGATGAGCTACAGCCAAGGAGAATAGAAGTTGAATTGCAGGATAGAGAAAAGAGCACATTTGAGGCCATTTGGTGTGAGATTGTGGCTAGCAGAACTAAATATACAATTGGGTGCTGCTATAGACCAGGTGATGGAAAAGATGGTGGTGACAGTATGCACAAGCAAATAGAAGAAATGGGTGGAAGGAGGGTGATTATTATGGGAGATTTCAACTATGGTCGCATTGATTGGAGTGAGGAGAGGACACACGGGAGGAAGGAACTGGATTTTATGCGGTTATTAAGGGATAACTATCTGCGACAGCATGTAATGGAAAATACTAGGGGTCAGAGAGTGCTTGACCTAGTAATTACATCTGAGGATTTGGCTGTAACAAATATGACCACATTGCCACCAATCGGTGAGAGTGATCATAGGGTCTTAACTTGGGAGGTGGCTAAAGGTGTAGAATTTTCAATTAAGACAGGGTACATGTGGAATTATCGGGCAGGAAAGTATGACAAACTTAGGAGTTTGATTGGTTCAGTGCCATGGCATGTACAACTGCAAGGACTAGAAGTTGATAGTGCATGGGAGGTAGTTAAGAAGTGCTTGCATGAAGCAATGGCTGACTGTATACCTAGAGTCCGAATAATAAATCAAGTATGGATGAATAACACCATTAAGCTTGAGTTGCAAAAAAAGAAACAACTATGGAGGGAATTTAAGGAGAAGGGTGACCGGCAGGCACATGAACGGTATAAAGCGCAGGCCAGAAGGGTGACGAGTGTGGTAAGAAAAGCAAAAAAGGATTACGAAAGAACATTGGCCATGCAGGCTAAAGAGAATCCTAAACAGTTTTTTAGATATATAGCAAGTAAAAGGAAAAATGTACATGGCAGATTGATTTTAAAGAATGCCGATGGTAGGGAGGTAACTGAATCAGTTGAGATAGTTGAGTTACTGAGTGAGCACTTTGCAAAAGTATATCATCCAGGTGGTGACATTGCAGAAACGAATAAACCAGTAGATTATACGGGAATTGTGGTTAATGAAGTGGAGGTGAGTAGTCTATTGCATAACCTCAATGTCAATACATCTGTGGGATTGGATGGTATACCAGCTCGTGTTGTACGAGAAGCAGCTAAAGAATTGTCAGTACCCTTGACCATTTTGTTTAATTTGAGTCTCGGGCGGGTGGAAAGAGGGGAAAATAGTTCCACTGCATAAAGGTGGTTCCAAGACTGCTGTTGTAAATTACCGACCGATTAGCATATCAGGAATCATTGTCAAGGTCTTAGAGAAAATAGTCAAGAGGAAAATACAAGATTGGATAGAAGAAAATGGGATACTGTATCGGGGACAGCATGGTTTTGTGAAGGGTAGGTCATGCCTCAGTAACTTGCTCACGTATTATAACACAGTGACGGCTGAACTGGATAAGGGTAATGGGTTTACGGTGATTCTACTGGACCTTGCCAAGGCCTTTGACAGGATTCCACATGGAATTCTAATCAGTAAATTGCAGCATATGGGAATGGACATAGGGTTGGTGAGATGGATAGGAGGGTGGTTGACGGAGAGATATCAGAGAGTGGTTTACTCGGGAGTAGAATCCACAAGACGGCCTGTGACTAGTGGTGTGCCACAAGGATCTGTTCTTGGACCACTGCTGTTTAATTTGTTCATAAATGATATAGGAAATGATCTGAGAGGAACAGTTCATTTGTTTGCGGATGATGCGAAGTTGGGTAGGGCAATAGTGAATGTAGATGACGTCAAAATTTTGCAGGATGATTTGGATAGATTGGAGGTCTGGGCTAAGGAGAATGGATGTCAGTTTAATGTGGCAAAATGTAAGGTTATGCATTTTGGCGTGAAAAGATTGGCGGCAGTTTACTGCATTGGTGGAACCCTGCTCCAGGAAATTGATGAGGCACGAGATTTAGGAGTGTTGGTAGATAAGGAATTGAAATTTAGGGGACACATTGCAAAAGTGACCAAAACAGCTCATCAAATCACTTGGTTGCTGAAGAATACGTTGACAAGCAGGTTATTGTTCCTGTGTATCGAGCCTTGATAAGACCCCATCTAGACTACTGTGCTCAGATTTGGTCACCTAGGTTTCTTCTTGATGGGGAGGAGGTGGAGAGGATCCAGAGGCGAGTGACCAAGATGATAGCAGGTCTGTGGAATGAACCGTATGAGAACAGGTTGAGGATTTGTGGGTTGCAAAAATTGGTTGATAGGCAGAGGAGGGGAGATATGATTTAGACATTCAAATTACTGAAGGGTTTCTATAAAATTAATTCAGAAGATATTTTTGAGAACAGGGCTGGTTGTGGTAGGACTAGGGGACATCCATGGAAACTGGGCAAAAGTGTGGTTAGTAAAGGTGTTAGAGCTGAGTTCTTTACTTGTAGAGTAGTGAATGAGTGGAATGCGCTCCCTGAGTCTGTGGTGGATGCTGTGACAGTGAATGAGTTTAAGGCGAGGTATGATAGATACTGTATGAATGTCAAATAGTTGTGATGAATATGATTTGGGGCCTCCCTCGATGAGTCTAATGACCCCCCTGGAGTTGCCCGTAATAATAGTAATAATAATACTTCAAGGATTTCTTTTTCTCCTGTTTTCATGTCATCTCTTAATCTCTAACTCCTTTTACAGCACTCTTTCCTCCATTTCTAAGCTTCTTCAACAACCGCCAGAATATCTTACCACCTTGTTTATTTTCTATGTTCTTTGCCATTCAGGCTTCTTATGGTGATAGTACCAATCTTTAACTCTGGTGATGTTGAGTTCGGTTGTGTTTTCAGATTTGTTCCAGTAGCTGACTTTTCGCTGTTCGCCCTGGTTCCCAGGCGAAAACAGTGGGGGCCTTGTTTAACCAGGCGAGGCCCAGCTGGCATGAAATTTTGTCATGTTGTACCATCATTTTTTATTTTGGTTTAACCAATAGGAATACAATTTGGTCGGCTAAATCCCAAATTGCCAGCCCATCCTCATTCGTTCAGTATCCAGGTAGATACCCAACAGGGTGCACCACGAGAAGGTGAGGATTGGACATTAGGTCAGAAGCCCTGGTCGGTTCTCCACATTCCTTTAAAGGCTATGTGGAGGTCTCCTCTCAGTTATACAGCTTTGATCCTTAAGCACCCACATAAGTTATATATAATAAATATGGTCAGATGTTCCTCCAGTATCTTGCACAATCAACTGCTCTTTCTGTGCAGGATATAAGGTCCTCTTTTGTGCAAGGTGATTGAACAAGGGACAAGAAAGAAAGTGTTCCATGGACTAGGTTGTCCCACACTCACAATTATCTGGTCCAGTGAGGTAACCTCATTTGATGAGGTTTTGTTTGCAGCATCCTTTCGTTCAAAGTCTTTTGAGGCTTTTCCAGTATTCCAGTCCAAGTGAGCACCATGTGGAAGATGTTTGGCTGTTGAAGTCTTGTCTCTGGAGGGTTTTTTAGGTGGAAGCTATGTTGGGATTTTAGTGTTTGGGGCACTGTGGTCTGGCCAAATAGTGGGTGGCATTCATTTGTCTGCTTCTTTCGTCAGTTGAGAATGCAGATCTTCAAATTTAAGGGGGTGCAATACCAGCCAAAGTATACAGGTCTCTTAGTGGTGTTGGTTTCAGACATCTTGTAATTAAGCGTCAGTTTAATTGAATGCTGGGTCAAGTTTTTCAGCATGGCAGGGACCATACTGGGCAAGCATATTCAGAAGAATAGCAAAGGGCCAAGGTAGAAGATCTCAGTGTGTTAGGATCTGCACCCCATTTGGAGGAGGTAAACTTTCTTAGTATATTGTGTCTTGTATTCACTTTTGCCTTTCCTATGTGTTTTATTTATATAAAAGAGTGCGATCGAGAGTCACAACGAGGTAGATGGGTTCTAGTAATGTTCTATATTAATAGCTTCCTGTTGACTTCCTTATTGTTAAGGTGGAAAAGGCCAGTCTGGGTTTTCAAGAGGTTTGGTTTGAATTGATTATTGCTACAACGTGGTTAGGCTATTTAAGGCAAGTGATAGAGTAATTTCAATGGATGTGAAATTTTTTGATTGAGTAGCTATGACAAGGTCATCAGCACAGATAAAATTTCTAGTTCCTGGAAAGATGGGGAGTTCACTGAAGTAGATGTTGAAAAGTAATGGTGATAACAACACTTCTCTGGGGAAGACCATTTTATAGAGGATGTCAGTGGCTCTTCCTACCCCCCAACACACACACACACACAGGTTCACAAAAAAGTATCTGCTTTCCAGGAGTGATTGGATCAGAAGGACTAAGCGATAGTCTCTCTAGTTATTCTTTATATTTTATTTCTGAGTGTGAAATGGGTTATGGTATCATATGCTGCAGTTAGGTCTACAAAGACTGCTCCTGTGGTTAGTTTTTGTTCATAACCATTTTCTCTATATACTGAGTGAGGTTGAGATGCAAAGATAGGTAAGGTAATTGAGAGTTCTGCTAATATGCAGTCCTTGCAGAATAATTTGAACAGGCTGGAATTGTGGGCATGTGAAAATGGCTGCCATTTCATTGTTAATAAATGTAAAGTCATGCACTTTGGTGTGATTAGATACCCAATGTCATAATATTTGGGATCTTGAAGTTTCGTTGGACCAGAAGTCGAAGGGTCATATAACAAAATTTTAAATACAATGCAGAGAATAATTGCAATGCCGAAACTAACCTTGACATATAAAGATAAAGTTCATTTTGCCTCTCTACAAGACCTTGATAAAACCTCACTTGGACTATTGCATGCAAGGGTCTCCTGGTTTCTGTGGTGATTCTGATACAGTGGGGGAGAGAGAGTGTGTCAAAAATGATATCAGGATTGTGGAATAATGATTATGAAGACAGAATGAGAATTTGTAGGCTAGAGACAATAGCAAACAGGAGAAAGATGAGTGATGCTTGAGACTTACAAATTTCTGAGAAGGTTATACAGAATTTCAGTAGATGGATTTTCTCATTTTATGGAGAGTTGGAAAAGGATGCAAGGTCATTCTTGGAAGAGAGAATGAATATGCATATCCCAGACTGCAATGCACCTCTCACAACGTTATGCCATGCTTAGTACCAAGTGATTCGAGAGTTCTTGAGGTAAACTGGTCCACTCCTCCTTCAGAGCAAGGATAAGGCCTTGTTTCTTTTCTGGAGGGGAATTTTAAGCAGCAGTGCATCTCCCTATTGTGTCCCAAACATATTCTCTGGGGTTGAGATGTGGGCAATGTGCTGGCCATTCAATTCAATTAATATCTCCAGAAGTTTTTTCTCCACAGCTCATGTACAGTGTGGTATTGTTATCCATAAAAACGAATTCTTTGCCTACAGTACAATGGAACATGACGTTAAAGAACTTCATTGCAATATCATTCACCAGTAGTAGTCCTTCATTTCCAGTGCTTGTAGCTCAGTGCATCCACTAAGGACAATGCCCCCCCCCCCACCACCACCACATCATGACCCCAGCAATACCATATCTATCCCTTTCAAGAACATTCTCTTGATGGTAAACAGTAACATTTCATGCCAGATCAGGTGTTGTCTAGAACTGGAAGAAAGACTAAAACAACTCTTGTCAGTAAAAAGTATATTAACCCACTGGTGTCTTGTCCAATTTTTATGGATACAACACCACTGAAAACACCTCTATGATAATCTTTGAATAAAGCGACATAGACTAAAGGGCTTCGGGTGTATAGGCCTACGTGTCGCAGACATCTTGCCACAGTTTCTCGAGATAGCTGCATACCTGTACTTGAATGGAGCCCACTTGTAAGTTGATCTGCTGTGGTGAATCAATTACATTTTGCTGTTATAACCAAAAGTCTTCATGCTCTGTATTATAGCGAGGGCGACCTCTTAGAAAATGTCTGAAACATTTTCAGACAATTCCATTGGTTAAAAATGCTGCTGGATACAATGCTATTGTAAACTGGGGGGATCCTATGTTATTATATTTTATTGTACTGCAATGTAATGTATCTTTAATCTTTACCTTAAAGTTTTTACACTCTAATCTTTGCTCTATCTTTGTAATATCTTATTTTGTTCCTTATTCTACCTTAGTGACCTTACTCTTTCATACAAGGTTTTATCTGCCTATGGCCGGTAGATCTCTCTCACTTTCTAGCATAAATTCCTTCAATAAAATTAACCTAAATGGTCATGGTTCACAAGCACTTAAATTACACTTCTAATGCCTTATTTGTTTCCTGCTCTCGGTCCAGGTTTATTTAGAAACAGTGCATTGTAATTCAAAAGATCAGGCGGCACTCTGTTGACATAAGTAAAACACATTTATTTACACTAATAGAAAAGTACATCAATTAAACGATAGGGAGGTCACTCTCTCTACCCATCCGAAAACTTGAGCATTAAAAAAATCTGCCCTGCCGGTGCGGCAAGATTGCAACACGTGCGCGGTTCTTATTTACTTATACTTACACGTATTCGATTCCAGTCTCATTTTTGCGCATCAACATACAAACATACATATAATTCAATCGGTATTCATTCACGAATTAAACTTCTCTATGTTGAAGAGTTGAGTAGGGCTGGTAGTAATAGTAATATAATAATATATACTATATTATACATACAATAAACACTGCAACTATAAAATAAACAATCTAAAAACTCACATAAGCATCTTTTTTGCTTGTCCTATTATAATTACGTAATAGTAAAATAGAGGGGGGGGTCGATAAAAAGTCAAGAAACTTGAAGGGGTCAACCCCTGATCTAGATGATGTCTTTGAGACATTACAAGAAATCTAAGTTTGCAACATTATTCCTTTGTGAAAAGAGCTTCCTTCAAATGCAATTCACTTAACGCAGCCTTTTATTACTACTGTGACCTCTATGCATCCCCCCCCCCCCCCCCCAATTAACCCAGGTAATCAAAATTACACACTGTAGTAATGTATTGATAATGCAGTTATATTAAAGATGATAAAGCATTTTAATTTACTCCTTATGTATTGAAAACTTAAAATATTACATGTGCAAATGCTGCCATCTGGTTGGCTGAGTGGTTAGCATACCAGCTCTCCAATCATGGATGGGAATGGATGTATGGATGGATGATGTCTTTAGGTGGAAGATGAATTTCACTGCTGACTGCAAGACCACCACCCTGCTTATTGGAGTCCTGAAGTGGCTTGAAAAAGTTCAATGTTTAGTATCTACAGTTGGGTTTCCAGACTGTAAAAATTAATTAAAAACCCTTAGCCCATCCATGATATAAAAAGGTGCTATAGGTTTGCAAATAACCTCTCGTGGGTTGGAGCAACATATACTATGAAAGAAACTCTGCAATAGCAAAAGAGGACCAAACTGTATTATCATTACTTCGTTATTCAACATGGCAAACCTTATCATTTTTCCTTGATCCCTACAGATTTATCATAGCGATCATCCAGCATCTATAGGATACAGAAACACAAGTTTAAATTATGTCACTTCCTAGGGACATCTATGACAAAAATCTGAAAGATTCAGTACATTATATGCTGCGACACTCTTTATAAACATCCACTTTTTAAAATAGAGGTAAGTTGAGATTTTTTTGTGAAAAAAATCCAAATGTGTTTTTCAGAGAATCTGGCACAACAGGCAGTATCAGCTTGTACCAATGTAACACTTGACTACTTGAATCTTATTACTGAATTTTGCCTAAAACAAAGTAATATTATTGTCTATTTAATGGCCAATTTAATATTTTATAAAATTAGAGTATTTCATAAAGGATTCACTGATTCTAAATGTTTGTGCATGTGTGTGTGTAGCAAATTTTATGATTTCACAATATGCAGCAGATAGCAAACACCTTTATAACTCACTATCAAAAATTTTAAATAAAGTCTATTAGTACAAAGAAAATTTCTGATTTCATTTCTAAAGAAAATTCATCATAAATTTCTGGGGTCTTCATAAGTTTGTGAGAGAGAGCAGAGTCTAGTGAGAGAGGTATTTCTTCAGCTCAGCCTGGAACCAACTGAGATAGTACATTAATTAGATTCACCCACAAAAGATTTAATAAACCTTATAGCACTGAAGCATAGACTGATGTAGGAATCTTGCTCTGAATACTAAACATGGACTCCCCCCCCAAGTCATTTCATGCCTCCAACAATAAGGGCAATAGCCTTGCTTCATGTGATAATTAAATCAAAATTATTTTTATAAATTTTTGTCGAAGATATTTAAGCATATGAAGATTTCAGTTGAATAAACTAAAAAATGATAGATCCAAATCTTTTGGCCTTTTTGGCCAAATACAGTGAGACAGTTTCACTCTCCAACCAGTCGATTTTGGATTTGAATCCCATGACATATATGAATGATTGTGAATATCTTTAAGTGGAAGATGAAGTTAATTATTCATCACCTAGCCTGCTTAATAGATTGAAAAAAAATATCATGTTTGGAATTTAGAGACGAGTTTCTGAAATATCTAACCCTGAGATGTATCCACAATGCTAATGTGTGATAGGTTTAAATAAGTGGCAAATTTTGAAGGAAACATACTTATTTGGCAAGGGAGGCATATTGTGAACTTGTAGCATAATGAGAAGCAGTCCAGAAAAAGAAATCAAACTGAAAGTTCCTGGCATGGAAGTCAGAGGATGTCCTTAGGAAATACAGTGAGACAAAATGGCTAAATGTTCTCTAGAGGCAACTGAAAAAAGCTTCAAAACGGAGCAAAGAGCACTGTAAAAAGAATCAGAGCTGATAGTGATATACAAATTGAGTTATTCTAGATAAAAGCTTCTTAAACTGTGGGTTGAGATATTTGGTTATGGGGTCCCGTAACCAAATATGGGGGTTAGGAAATATTTGGCAACAATAAAGGTTTCTGAAAGTGCAACAACCAAAAATTAATTCAGATTCAAGGCTATTGTTTGTAATTCTTTATGTAAATGGTAAAATTATATGTATACCAAAGAAATGTTTTAAAATTAATTTCTTTATGATTTATTAACAGTAAATGTTTGATTTGTATATACCTGGGGTCGCATAAAAATTTCTCGGGCAAAATGGGGTCGCGGGTGGAAAAAGTTTAAGAAGCGCTTGAAAGACTGTTAAATAAAATTGACAGAACATTTCAAGACTAAATTTTTCAGGAAATAACAACATATACTAAAATATTAATTAAAAAACTTTAATCAATACTTTCAATATTTCGGCAATGTTACACTGCCATCTTCTGGGAAAATAAAATTATGATATGTGCATGCAGGCACTAACAACGAGCAAATGAGACTGAAGAAGGCAACTGGCGTTGGTCCTAGAGTCCTAAAGGTACCTCCTAGCAGGCTAAATTGGGTTGTCTTGGCTGTTGGGCTGATGTTCTTAGGATGCACGTTTCCCAAATTGGGGGCAGTCTCATGCACCCAAATTCGTAGAGATTTGGGAAGTTTTTTTAGAGCAGAGGCTGATTCCAGGAACAATCTTTCATATTTATATTTGCTATGGTGTAATAAAGTGGCTTTCTTCCAGCGTATTCTGTGGTGGGTATCTAACGTATGGTCTGCAAGTCCTGAGTGGCTGTATTGGTGAGACTGTATGTAGTTTTTGTGTTCGGATATCCTGATATCAGCTATCTCGCCTGTTTGGCCGTAGTGGGGGAGAATTCACAACTGCAAAGGATATACTCCAGGTAGGTCTAGGGGAAGTGGCTGGTTTTTGGTGGAGCAGATAAGGGATGCCAATTTCTTATGTGGTTTGTAACAGGTAGTCAGGTCATATTTTTGTGAGCTTTTCAGACGTGCCTCAGATATACAGATGGTGATAGATTTAGATTTAGTGTAATCTCTGTTAAGAAGGGAGGGAAGGAGTTGTGGTTAACTGGTTTTAATATTTTCAGGATTTTTTGTGGGTTGTAGCCATTGGCTAAGAATGTGTTAAGGATTTTTGGGGGTTGTAGCCATTGGCTAAGAAGGTGTTAAGGATATGATTAAGTTCAGTAGTTAGGGCATTCTTATCTGAGCAAATTAATTTAGCCCTGTTATATAGGGTTTTTATAATCCCATATTGTTGGTGAATGTATCTATCTGTATGGGTCGGTTTACTGTAAACAGAGAAAGCGAGGGATCCATCAGGCTGGTGTGTAATCAGTGTTTAGAAAAGTGAGACCTTTGTTGTTTTCGTTTTTCAAGGTAAACTGGATTCTGGGGTGTTGATTGTTTAAGTGTTAGGAAGTTGTGGAGTGTGTCTAAGCCATGTCCAAATAGTGAACATATCATCCACATAGCGTAGCCAGACAGTGGGTTTTTGTGGGTCTCAGTTTAAAGCTTTTTCTTCAAACAGTGAGTTTAATTCTTTGATCAATGCTATACTGCTAAACATATCCAGTATGTCTTTAGAATTAAAGTAACTGAATAACTGCTGCAACAAATTTTGTATGAAAATTAAACAAAAAACAAGAGGGGGGGGGGGGAAAGCCATGAAATTAAGCAGGAAAAACATAGAAAACATTAACATTATTAATGGAAAACTTCTGATATAAATGAAATATTTCAGGTGTTTAGGCATAATTTTTACTGAATATGGCAAAATACATATAACAGAAGAACAATAATAAAAAAAATTAAAAAAAACAGTAGTGAGCCAGGTGAATAAGTTTATATGGAATAAGAAAGAAATTACTGAAAATACTAAACCAGCAGTGTTTTCAAATCATCTTTAACCTAAGTTAAATTAGAGATCTGGACTACAAATAAAATAGCTATGAAAGGAATTGAGCTTAGTTAACACAATATAGTTAACACAATATATAAGAAAGGCTGAATGACTAGTTAACCACAGTGAATGAGTGGATTCTTCATGTGAATGAAATTAAAGATGACAAAAGATTAGTGGTGTCTCATGGCTTGAAATCGTGGGGGGGCTGCAACTTTTGAAATATACATACACACTGAAGTACAGTGTATACGTGTTTGGATAAAATATCAAAATTATGGTAAAAAATGTTTAAAAAAAATTGTTTATTATCGATAAAATTATACAGTTTAGTATAATTCAAAATTACTTAAAAATAAAATCCATTCTTGTTTTGTTTCGAGCGAAAAGGTCAACTTTTTCCTTGATGTTTGTGTGACTGTTGAAGAATTTTTTTCTCCATTGAAATCATCGCAAGTGCATTTAACCTATTCTGATTGATAGTTCTGCTCAGAAATGTTTTTATTCTCTTTAATGTCCAAATATTTAAAGAGACAGAGTAAACATGATAAGCACTACGAACTCTCTACTACTGGCGCAAACTGCATATAAACAACAGTTGAACTGTGTGCCAGACAGTGCCACATTACGCTAATAGCTCGCATCTTACTATGACGTGCATATGCTTGCGCGTGTAGCAATATGACACTGTGGTAAACAATGCTGCTAATGTCCTTCGCCCTCCTAAGTGCTACAAGATGGATTTTTATTATTTTTTATACAAAATAAGAGAATTGTATAGGATTATTGATGATAAAATTAAATATTACAAGCAAATATAAATTAATAAATATATTTATATATTGAGAAAAATTAGGGGTGCTGCAGTTTTGCAGTGCCTATGCACAAGCTGTCCCTGCAAAGGATATATAGAAATTATTATAAAAAATACTATAATAATCAAAACTCGACCTAGTGAAGTGTGCCACATCATCTGTTTTCTAGCAGTGTCTGGAGGTGAGGGCAGAAATGTGCTAAGTGATCCAATTAATGATTTCCAGATATTTATATGGGCATTCCATGGAGTCAGTCTATCCACTCACACGATACCCATCACACATCACCTTAAATCTATTTGCTTTTGGGATGCTCACAACCACCTCTGGCATTCTATTCCACTCATTCATCACTCCAAGTAAAGATAGTCTGCATACCCTTACTAACCACACTCTTAGACAACTTACAAGCATGACCCCTTGTTTCCCTCCTACTTCCCATGTTGCTATCGAATCCCTTAAATAACTTATACGAGGATTGTTTGAAAAGTTTGGTAAAAAAATAAGTTAAACACATTTTTTTGGAAAAAATCACCTTTATTTCTCAACATAGTCTCCATTGAGGTCTACACATTTGGTCTAGCGAGGTTACAATTTTTTTTATCCCATCTAAAAAGTAGGATACGTCAAATTGTGTAAAATATTCATCAACAGCCTCAATGACATCCTCATTCGAAGAAAATTTTTTCCCACAGAGCCAAATTTTTAAGTTTGGGAAGAAGTCACACAGGGCCAAGTCTGGAGAATACAGTGGATGTGGAACCAATTCGAACCTCGATTCATGCAATTTTTCCATTACGATGGCTGATGTGTGCGACGGTGCATTGTCCTGATGAAAGAGCACTCTTTTGTGAGCCAATCTTGGCCGTTTCTTCAGTTCTTCTTTTAAATGGTCCAACAGTGGCACATAAGACTCCTGTTATTTTCTTACCCTTTTCCAAGTAGTCTATCATGATAATTCCTTGGGAATCCCAAAAAACAGTGCCCATCACCTTCCCAGCTGACAAAATGGTCTTTGCTTTTTTCGGTGCTCTTTCACCGGGCACCGTTCAGTTTTGACTGTTGCTTGGACTCAGGTGTAGTGGTGGATCCAAGTTTCGTGTACAGTCATAAATCTACATAAAAAATCCTGTGAATTGAGATTAAACATCGCCAAACACTGCGTTGAAATGTCTCTTCGCATGTGTTTTTGATTGACAGTCAACAATCGTGGATACAGCCTTTTCATGTGCAATTTTTTGTGCAGGATATTATACACCCATGCAGTTGAGATACAGCAATCTCATGCAGTCATACAAGACCACTCAGCGGTCTTCCATAATGATACCATAGATTTTGTCAATCACTTCCTTTGTAGTGACCTCAATCGGGCATCCGGAGCGTGTTTCATCTTAGATGGACTTACGACCATGTTTAAACTCATTTATCCAAAAATAAATAGTTTTTAATACTGGTGCACTCCCCATGAACTGCATCTAACTTGGCTTTGATCCATGGCTGTCCACTTCTTCAAATAAAAGTGTTTTATCACTGCACGAAACTTGTTTTTATCAATTTTTATGAAAAATGCAAACAAACATAGTCATTTTAAGTGTTTGCCAAATGCAAACTACACATGGCTAAAATTTTGCCAGGGGTCATGAAAAAGATGATACATGCCAACACCAGTATGAATGAACGAATTGTGTCACTGTCTATTGGAAATTTACTAAACTTTTCAAATAACCCTCATAAGTTTCTTCCATATCCCCTCTCCTCTGCCTGCCAGCTGAACTCTATAACCCACATACCCTCAATCTATCCTTATAGGGAGCATTCCACACACTTGTCAGCAGCTTGGTCATTATTATTATCAATAGGGATAATAATCTCCTTATCTTGTCAGTATGCTCTTCAGTATCTAAGCCATCTAGTAGTGATCTTGAAAGTGTGAAAAGAAGCTGAATCTTGCTGAAAAAAAGGAAATCACCATCATATAAATCTTCCGATGCCAGTAACAAAGTGCTGAAGAATTTCTTGGTACACTTTGGGATTGACTCTTTCGTACACAATGCACAGCCTATCTGGACCCTCTGCAGTCATACAAGCCCATATATGACAGAGGTTGCAAATTTCACCAAATGTTTCATGTATTCTTTTTTAATATGCTTCTTGCTTACAATGCCAAACACCATAGGACACACGAAACATATTTTAACCACTAAAAAGTACAATTTTTCAGTCCTCTTGATTCCACGACAGTCTTTGCTTACAACATCGCACTTCAGCTGCCTTTTGCTTGGAAGTCATAAAGTGGCTTCGTCTTAGGCACACGTGATTTAACATCCAATTTGTGATATCATCTCACCATCGTAGATTTAGACACATTCACACCTAGTTCTTTCCATCTTCTGCAAAAATACCTTACACTTCGGAAGCAGTTTTACTTCACAGTATTCTTCAGTCTCCTCTCATCTCTTGGAGTTATTACCTTTCAACTGCTACTATTGCAGCGATTATTTTGAAAACTCCAGTTATTACAAGACAGTCTCTACTGACGCTTGCTTGAGAACATTTCAATTCCGTAGCTATAAACTGATTTATTTGGCCTTCTTTGTGTAGAGACACCATACGAAACTTCTTAGCTTCTCATATTTCACTCGTTCAACCCATTTCAGCAAATAATTAACTGAAATCCAATTTCTATGCTCTCCTCAAAAACAATTGGAAAATTTTGGAATATTTTGAATCCTATTAAAAATTATTAATTTTGTGAATGTTTTCAAAATAACAGTTTTCTTATAATTTATTACATTATGTTTACATAATCAGGTATGTAGATTTAGATGATGCTAATTCATATTTGGTAATTATTTTCTATGCAATAAATTAGAATTACAAATTATTCAATACATTTTCTTTGATTATTCTAATTTGGAGGTGTATATAAAATAATAAATTATTTTGCTATGCACTCAGTGAAACTGCTAGTTTTGCTGTTTTCTGTAGCAACAGTAATCCCATAAAAATATATATATCCTGTTTATATAAAATGACTAATTTCAAACTATTTGCTAGAAGAGAAAATATTTAAAAACTAATGGTGATAAATGCTAATTAACATATAGATTTATGAAATAAGAGTAAACCATTAATTTTCACTTAAACAAATAAAGAATGACTGCAATTTCATACATTTAATAATTTATTATCAACCTGTTCGTTTTCATGATAAATTGTAAACATGATATAAAAATGTGTCTACAATAATATTCACACCTATGACTGACGGTTATCGTGTTTTGGCAGTATTTGATACAGTATGCTTAACAATGGTCTCTATTAACAATGAAATGCCCTTTAAAAGGGAAACAAAAGTACTGTTACTTCACACACATGAAACCCCTCACATCAGTGATGAATTTTTCAAAGTTTTCTTTAAATTTCATCTTGTTCACACGATCTACTCCGATATTCACATCAGAAGTGAGCTGATTGAAGGCATTAACCATTCGATGCATATTTGTGGAATCAGTCTGATTATTAATTAAGCTCTGCACCAATTCTTTATAATTTTCCTGCAAGAGAAAACCACAAACAATTTTTAAGTACCCAGCAATAATAAATTACAATGCTTATATTCATTTTGTAATCAGGTAAACCACAAAAACATGGTATTAAAAAAAATTAAAGGTAAGTGCAGTGTAACTCATGTGGCTTGCGATCAAACAGTCAAAATTCGGCATGGTGTGCAGAGGTTCAAGTGGATTTGGTTATAGCATCAGAAGAGTTATAACTGAGATGACATCTCTCCCACCAGTTGGAGAGAGTGACCATATGGTTTTGACTTGGAAGATGAATAGACATGCAGGAGTATCAAAGAGACAGGAACTTATGTGGAATTATAAAGCAGGTGATTATAATAGTCTTAGATGTCAACTTCGGGAAGTTTCATGGAGGGAGGAATTGGAAGGCCAGGATATCATTAGTGCGTGGGAAATTGTGAAAGAATATTTGTTACCAGCAATGATAAGACACAGGCCAGAAGAGTGACTAGTGTGGTAAGGAAAGCAAAACTGGAATATGAGAGGAGATTGGCCCTAAGATCCAAAGGAAATCCTAGGGAGTTTTTTAGCTATGCGGCCAGTAAGAGGAGAAATGGCTGTGGAAGAATGATATTGTGGGATTAAAATGAGAATAGAGTGACTGATGCAGAGGACATAGTGGAATTGTTCAATGAACACTTTATTGGAGTATTTCATCCTAGAGGAGTCAGTTTTAATGCTGGAGGGATAGGGCAGGTTCGAGGTTAAGAGATGTGCTAGGGAACTGACTATGCCTTTAACCTGGCTTTTCAATGAAAGTCTGACTGCAGGAAAGGAAGGAAGGTAAGATAGTGCCATTGCATAAGGGCAGTAGCAGACTGGAAGTGTAATTATAGGCCAGTTTGTGTGTGTCATCAGTAGTTAAGATCTTGGAGAAAGTAATGAGGGTAATGTTATCTGCGAGAGTCAACATGGATTTGTGGAAGGGTGCTCTCATTTTAGCAATATGCTAGCCTTTTATAATAAAGTTACAAGAACATCAGATGAGGGAAAGTTTACTGCAATTTTCTTAGACTTAGCAAAAGCATTTGACAGGGTGCCACCTGATAAGCTGATATTAAAGTTATATGTAATTTTGAATGCAAATTGCATGCCATTATGGAATGAAAAACTGAAATTTCTGGGTGTGAAAACCCTGCTGTCTCCACATGTGAGACCAACTAACTCATCTCAATTTGAAAAGTCTTCATAAAGGTTCTTCACATCCTAAATGGGATTTGAACCTAAATCTTTCCAAACAAAGGGCTTCACTGAAACTATAAGCACCTAACTAGAGCAGTAAAAATGATTAAATCCTCTAAATTTTGTGTGTTCTTGTCATATACCATACTTTTGGTGATGGGGGGGGGGTAGGAGAATAAGAAGAAAAGAAATGCACTTTTATGGTATCAAGCTCCACAGGTATAGATACAAACATTACATTCATAATGGGATTGGCTGTCTAATAGGTATCAGAGAGTTGTGTATGGTGGAGCAGTTTCAAGGAGGCAGAGGGTTACAAGTGGGGGTCCCACAGGGCTCAGTACTAGGACCTATATTGTTTAACCTTTATACCAATGACATTGCAAGGGGATATTCAGTTGTTTGCGAATGATGCGAAGCTGGGAAGGATTATTAGTAATAGTGCAGATGTGGTAGCCCTGCAAGAGGATTTGAATAAGCTAGATAGATGGGAAAATGAATGGGGGGGGGTGTCAGTTTTATGCAGCAAAATGTAAGGTCTTGAGGTTTGGGAAACATCGATGGGATGAGTTGTATTGGAAGAAGTAGGGGAGACAAGAGATCTGGGGTTGATGATTGATAGAAACCTGAAATTTAGGGGACATATTGCAAAGGTGGTGAAGGTAACACAGAGGATTGCTGCAATTATGAGAAGGACACTGACCTGCAGAGATAAAAGGGTTATCATTCCATTGTATAAGTCTCTGATCAGACCACACTTAGACTATTGTTCTCAGATTTTGTCCCAGGGATTTGAAGGGGATAAATTAACTGTGGAAAGGGTACAAAGATGGTTTCAGGACTGTACAATTTTGATTATGAGGATCGGCTGAGGGAATGTGGACTGCAGAGTTTGGTGGATAGAAGGAGAGGTGATATGATCGAGACTTTTAAACTGTTGAGAGGTGGTTACAGGGGTGACACTGGGGAGTTCTTTCGCTTGGTTGAACAGCGGGAAGGCGTGATGACAAGAGGCCATCCCTGGAAGTTACGAAAGGAAACTGTGAGGAAGAGGGTGAGGAGTTGTTTCTTTGCATTGAGGGTGGTTGAACCGTGGATGGAATGCATTGCCTGATGGAGTGGTGAGAGCGAGATCGGTCAATGAGTTTAAGGAATGGTATGATAGACTTTGTGTTTCTTAGGGAGGGACCTCCCCTTGATGAGTCTTGACAGACTTTATGTTCTTAGGAAGGCTCTCACGATCAGTCTTTTGACTCCATTGAGGCCTGAATAATAATAATAGGGAAAAACTTGATGGCAGTATTCTTACTGTTATAATATCACATTAGAAACACTAGAGCAGCATTTCTCAAACTTTAAGCACCTACATACCCCCTTTCAATCTTAGTACAGTAGTATCTCACTAATCCGAACTGCGGTTTGAAAGAAAAAAAAAGTTTTATTTAAACTATTATTATTACAGTACAGTATATATATATTTTTTCATACTGTCGATTGTATGGGTTACACTGTAGGCCTATTTTGATTTATTGTGTGTTCACGTTTGCTTTGTTATACTGTACAGTACGTGCTATATTGTCGGCATGAATCACTGCTGTCGAGCGTCATGGAAAAAACTGTGGCCTTCTAGAAGTTACAAAGATAACTAGAGTGATACACAAAAAGTGGATATTCAAAACGGGCATAATTTGGTTAAAAATATAAATCCAGATGTTGAAATTTCACAAACAGATTGTATGGAATGGATTACAGGCAGAACTGAAAGTGAATTCGAAATTAAATCAGATGCTTAAATTATAAATATGATGCTACAGAATGAATTAACAGACGATGATGACGATAAAGAACTCTAAGAAAAAAAAGTAAAACACGAAGAAGCAGTTGACAATTTTAATATGTGTAGAGAACGGGCTAAGCAGAATGATATGCCATTCCACAAAATTCTATTGCTAATGCAGCTCCGAGAAGAAGCATTCGAAATAAAAAAAAAAAAACTTTGTGTTATTTTGTGAAACTTTTTTTTGTGTGTTGTGTACAAGAAAGTGATATTTTTTATGCAAATTAAGTTGTGCTGAACTATGCAATTTTATTAAATCAGAATCCTCAACAATACAGGTAAATACAAACTAAATATTTTACTAAAATAAACTTATGTACTGTATTTTTTTTTAAGTTTTATATTACAGTGCAGTAGCATTTTTTCTCAGTTAATTCATTTATTTACAGAATTAAATTGATGTACCATTAGAATCTGATTATTTTTGCCTCTTGGGGGGAAAATTCGCTAATCCGAACGAGCGCGGTTTTTATTAGTTTGGATTAGCGAGATACCACTGTATTATCAGACTCCCCCTCTCAAGCAAAGACAATATGGTAGAAGTTATAATATTTCATTCAAACACGAGTAATTATAAAGATATTTATTTCTTAACAGATGCATTATAATAAATTAATGGCAAACACTCTTCTTACAAATATCTGATTCGGATGCATCAATGCCCTCTCCCTCCCACGATGACTTATGACTCCATGGAAGGGGTCCTGAATCATAATAATTTTCATTTCCTTCACTATTTTTTTATTGTGTATTTCAAACATCCCATTTTTTCAGTGATTCACATTAAAATGTTTAAGAAATCAAATTAACATATGTTAATTATATGGAATAAGAAAGAAATTAGTCGGAACACTAAATTAGCTGTATACAAGACTGTGTTCAAACCAATTTTAACTTATGGATCTGAGAGCTGGGTCAGAAGTAAAAGACTAGAGACCGCAGATATGAGAGTCCTGAGAAAGATTAGAGGCGTGAACAGGTGGCATCAATGGCAATATCATATTAAAAATGAGGATATTAGGAAAGAACTTGACATTGTCAGCATCCAGGAATGTGTTAGCAGAGCTAATCTCAGGTGGTATGGTCACTTAAATAGAATGGGAGAGGAAAGATTAGCAAAACAAGTGTTCTCTGCCAGGTTGGCAGGAAAACGACCCAGAGGAAGACCAAGATATAGGTGGATTGATACGGTACAAAGTGCCTTAGACGATAGAAATATAAGATCTGATAATGTTGGAGTCTTGACAAGTAACAGACTGATTTGGAGGAAAATTGTAGATAGGAAGTTAGTAATGATGTAATTTTTTCATGTAGTACTGTCATATCCTGTACACCCCTTGAGGGTACATGGCAGGAATTTGATGATGATAATGTTAATTATTATTAAAATACACTTCAATATTTGTTAATATCCAACAACATAACTGCCACAAAAAAAAAATAATAATAATAACAACAACAACAACAACATTATATGTGCATATATAGTCACAACTTGTGATACAAATATGATTAAACTTGTTGCACACAGAGGTGGTGAAACAATTTTGAGGGCCAGTGCAATTAATTACCAATGATTCCAAAATTTAGTAGAAAGTTCCAACGGCATGGTCTGAACTATTTGAATTTAAAATTTTAATGCAAACACTTCAAATCATGTGGATCAAAAATAATCATGCCATACCAGATATATCCCTAACAGAGGTCACTCAATATATGTCAAGAGATGCATTTTGTTAAAAATTTCCTTTAGATTTTTTAGTTATCAAAAAAAGTTAATTATAGAATAGACCTACACTTATCTGCAACAATGCAGTGACAAAAATATAAAAAAAAGTGTCTCAGCCCTCTTAGTGGGCTGAGACACTTTTTGCGTACCCATGGAGGTATTTGTACCACACTTGGGAAACACTGCTCTAAAAAATGCATTTTCTTGTAAGAGATTCAGCTTGCAATTCTGTCATGTGAAAAGCACATCTCATCTCATGATCAATCTCCACCAGTTGCCAATCAGAGATAGTTGGCCCAAGACCATCATAAATTATACATGGCATCCAGTGAGGAGAGATGGCTGACAAGTGCCACCAACTTGTGGTTCCTAATCTTAAAACTATATTTTGCTGTCTGAAATAGTGTGAGTTTTAGGGTTGATTTTCTTCATTTTACAGGCTGAAAAACCTGAGTTTCTAGGAAAAACCCGACTTACCCATTCCAGAGTTTGACTAACTCAGAAACCAGTCAAAAAAAGGCTTAGAAAAAAAGTTCCTCTAGTCATCGACTAAAAATGAACTTAAGCCACCATTCTTTGGGTAGCCTACTGTGGATGCACACACTACTTCCGTTCAGCTATACAGGCTCCCATTATATTAATAATAACATTATGAATGTAATGTTTGTATCTATACCTGTGGAGCTTGATACCATAAAAGTGCATTTCTTTTCTTCTTATTCTCCTACCCCCCCCCCCCCCCATCACTAAAAGTATGGTATATGACAAGAACACACAAAATTTAGAGGATTTAATCATTTTTACTGCTCTAGTTGGGTACATATACTCTCTACATGTTTACAGTTTCAGTGAAGCCCTTTGTTTGGAAAGATTTAGGTTCAAATCCCATTTAGGATGTGAAGAACCTTTATGAAGACTTTTCAAATTGAGATGAGTTAGTTGGTCTCACATGTGGAGACAGCAGGGTTTTCACACCCAGAAATTTCAGTTTTTCATTCCATAATGGCATGCAATTAATCACCTTATCCTAAAACCCATCTTGGTAGATCATGGGTTTTCAAAATCTCTAAGTACTGCTTTTTTTTTCTTTCATATTATTATCACTATGTTTGTTACAAAGGTATGATGTACCAAATTCAACACGTGAAGTATATATTTAATTTGTGGTAATTAATGTAAGTTTCTGAAATGTTAAGCTTCAGGGCCAAACAAGCAACAATTTCCTGTGAATGGGAAAATAACACCCTCTAATCAGCAATCCATATAACAACAGCCAAAGAAAGAAATACTTACTTGTGTCTCACCATCAAGGCTATGCTTACCAACTACATGCCAAACAAGACTGCCAAAGCAATACCAATACAGCTTCAAAATGTTCCCGAATAAAATATCATGTTTGGCATTCTTTTCTGATACACAGGGATGATATAATTAAAGAAAAATAATACTCAACAGCCCTATAACTGAACACAAGTTCAAATGAAGTTAACTGCTCCCAATACACAAAAATTATATAAATAATCCGAGAGAGAGAGAAAATTACAAAAGAGAATATTTCGGGATCTTCATTATTACAGCAACTGAATCGACAACATATTCTTACAACAGTGATGAAATCCATATTAAAGCTGTAGTCAGTTTATTAATTATCATTTATAACAATTAATTTTGTATTATTCTAAAATGTTTTGCTAATTTTCCTATTTACCTTTAAAGAGACTTTTTGAAAACATGCACATCTTATTTACAATATTAGTAACAAATTTATTTAACACAACACACAGAGTTTATTTTATTATTTTCTTTTTTAATAAGTTAGGAAATTTAGTGACTTTTTTAGTTATCTTACATTAGCTACTTAGGGTGGCGCCTTTTGGAATTGTCACTTATTGTTCGATTAGCTTTTTACATGTACTGAAGACACCTTTGATACTTACATGAAAATTATTATTACATGACACCTCCAGGGAGTCCAAAGCCTCATCTAGGGAGGGTACCCACTCTACAACTCTTTCTCTCCATCACTCAAATCCATCAACTATAGCAAACTGCAACTACACCAACATCATCATCTACACCAATGCCATCTGCTGCCCACCACAGGATTCCTTTGGCTAGAGAGCAGATACACTAACCACTCAACCGACAATAAAATAATATTTTACATGAGTTTATTCTGGTATTATAATTTATTTAGTGAATTTCTATCACCACACCAATAAAAGGTGCCAGTTATGACTGCAGGTTCCTGCACGTACATGCTTAGCTGTAATCTTTGTGCTAATGAAAATGAGAAATACTGGCATAGCATTTTATTAGGTAATTCACTATTTATTCTTAAAAGCAACCAGGGCTTCTGACCTAATGTCCAATCCTCACCTTCTCGTGGTGCACCCTGTTGGTTATCTACCTGGATACTGAACGAACAAGGATGGGCTGGTCATTTCATGACCAGCCCATCCTTGTTCTGGCTGGTGACACCCCAGCCAGAATTTCATGCTGGCTGGGGTGTCACCAGGGCCAACAGTGAAAAGTCAGCTACTGGAACAAATCTGAAAGTACACCGCAACTCAACGTCACCAGAGTTAAAGATCGGTACTATTACCATAAGAAGCCTGAATGGCAAAGAAATGGAGCTAGCTGAGGAATTAGATAAGTACCAGATTGACATAATAGGGGTGACTGAAACCAAAAAGACAAAAACTGGTGATATCTTTCTGAGCAATAAATACAAAATTCTATATTCAGGCAATGACAATCAAGGAAAAGAAGTTTATTTTGCGCTTGATTAGACTATAATAAATTTAGTTTAATCCTTTATCCAAGCAAACAAAGTTTGCACCTGAAAATATCTTCAGGACTGAGGTAGAGTGGTGCATTCCTTGGCAACTCGTAGCAAAGGTGGACCAAGCTCTCATCACTCGTCTCAGTATCTCCCATAAGGCAAAGCATATCATGCAGACACTACTGCCATGCATTAAGGGAAAGGACACTACCTAGACCAGTTTCAACCTTTATTGAGGTCTTGTCAGTGGGAGCCAGACCCAGAGTGGTGATACTGAGGCAAAAGTAATGGAGAGGTCATATTTACCTATACGAGTTGCCAACCAGTGTACCACCTTATTATTAGGTGATATATAATAAGGTGGTACACCGGTTGGCAACTTGTATAGGTAAATATGACCTCTCCATTGCCTTTGCCTCAGTATCACCACTCTGGGTCTGCCTCCTACTGACGAGACCTCGATAAAGGTGGATACCAGTCTGGGTAGTGGCCCTTCCCTTAATGCATGACAGTATACATGCATTAATGCAAAATACTCTGACAAGCAGTGATGAGAGCTTGGTCCACCTTTGCTACGAGTTGAATGGATGTAACACCTTACCTCAGTCCTGAAGATATTTTCCGGCGCAAACTTTGTTTGCTTACACTTGGATAAAGGATTAAACTAAATTTATTATAGAAAAGAAGGAGTAGCCATAGTATTCAACATTAAACACGAGGCTAATCTTCTTGAATGGCAGGCAGTCTCAAGTAGAGTAGCGTGGTCAAATATCAGAATGCGGAACTGGACAATGAGACTTATTTGTGCCTATGGTCCCACAGAAGGTTCTACCTTAATAGAACCTTCTAAATAGCAGAGTAGGAAATGATTGTCAGATATACAAAAATATTTTGGGAAAATTTGGAGAAAAGAGCAAAGCTAATAATAATGGCAAATACCTGTTGGCTTTCTCCTCAGGACATGGACTGGTTATTACTAACACCATGTTCCAACATAAAAATGTGCACAAATTCACGTGGAGAGAAGAGGCAAGGAATAAGAAAAGTCTCATTGACTATGTTATTGTTGATAGTGATGTTTTCTCCCTGGTGCAGAACACCAGAGTGTTTAGAGGATTGAATTTGGAAGTGATCACTATTTGGTCTTGAGCAGGTTAAAATTGGATTTCATATTGAAAAGAATAACACGTAAGAAAGTTTTAAGCCGAATAAAAGCTGAGCAGCTCTCAGATGTGAACTGTAGACTAAAATACACAAAGATTATTGAAGAAAAAATGAGAGTTCAGGAATAGGAACCAAACCTTGGAGATTCAGTGGCAGGCCTTGAAGAAAAATGTGACTGATTCAACCAGACAGACATGTGGTGAGGTTGTCTGCAAGGATAGAAAAGTTAGAAAAGTGGACACAGAAAATTAAAGAGGCAGTGAAGCAAACATATCGAAACTTCCTGACAAATAAGTCAGGAACTTCTGAGAGGGATTTTTCACCTTTGTTTCGAGTTGCCTTGGTGTTGTACTACCAGGTGGTCACTTATGCTTGGATTCGCCGATAGGTCTTCGGCATGAAATTCTTAGATCGTAGTTTTCGATCTTAGAGTTTCGCATACTGGCTGTAAAATAATAAGGGATTTTTATTCCCTCTTAATTTGATTCCATTTCCTCTTGCTTCTTTTTATCCTCCTTAAAAGACTTCTTTCTTCTTCTACTCTTTTTAAGACCTCTTCATTAGTTATTTTATCTGTCTATTTGATTTTTTCCATCCTTCTCCAAATCTACATTTGAAAGTTTTCTTCAATGTCCAAGTTTCAGCTGCATAGAGGGAAACACTCCGCATATAACATTTTATTAGTCTTTTCTTTAGGTTTCTGTCCATTTTAATTCTGAATCGATTCCATTTTCTATTAAAGGTATCTCTTTCCATCGCTATTCTCGTTTATGTCACTTTTACATCTTCCATCACTGCTAATAACACATCCTAGATATTTAAATGTCTTTACTTGATTCATTTTTTCCCCAAATTTATAAAATTTTTTACAAATTGTTTATGTTAGTACATTATTAGTTTTGGTTTCATAATACGTATTGTCGGCACTTGCGATGCGCACGTTATTGATGTTATCTTGTCAAAATGAAATGTGAAGCATTTAAAAAAATTTATGTACTTACTGAAATTGGACAGTTGTGTTACTTTCAGAAATTTTATTGTGGTTTAAAATTATTAAGTGCCATGTTTTGTAAAGACATTCTCGTAATGCTAACGGAGACAACACGTCAGCCATTATACAGAACTTCTTGCTTGCCCAGGAGTTTGATGGGTGATTGACAGCTGACAGAGAGCGTTCAGTATCGAGGTAACAGAAACAACAAGATAGCATTCAGTATCAGAGAATGGGGGATAACAAGAGAGAGCTAATGAGAGTTTAAGAACTCAGGCCAGCAAAATTTTGTTCTTAGGAAATTAAGTTTTTATGTGACAGGCAGGGGCATATTAATAGAAGATGCCGAAAAAGGAATCATAGAATTGTGAGCCTTGAAAGTGGAGGAGTTAAGACTGTAAATAAAATAAAATATTGTGATTGACGTTCCATGGGAATGTTCGAGGAAACGCTGATTGGAAAATTTCATCTGTTTTAAGGACGCTGGATCTATCTGTTATTTCTACCAGAAAAGGAGACGGAATTTAGCAACTTAGATAAAGCAGTAGAAGAAACGTTTTTTTGCTGGTACAAAAATTGAACTGCATGAGGTAAGAGTACCTATACTTCGGTAAATTCAGAATATCTATACTTCAGAGTCAGCAGGAATAATGTGTGCTACATAAGGATGATGAGAAAGGATACTATGGAGAAGAAGAAAATCTTATATCTTCGGAAAAAGGCCTTAACAAAGAAACTGACTATGAACATTTTATTATTGAGTAAACAAGGTGTTTAGTCTAGTAGACGTGATTAAGTAATATTAAATAAACCAGTAATAGTATGAGTCAGAGAAAGGGTGATAAGTATAAGTTTATTTTAAAAGGCCTTGGATCCAGTTAATTTTGTAGTTAGTTGTGTAATTTTATTTGAAGTGTATCATTTGTATTTGGTCTTGAGTCAGTGATTTTTCAGATTCTGAAAGAAACAGTAAAAAGTCATTGCACCAATCAGAATTGAACCCTTGTGCATATTAATATAAACAATCGGAAATTAGAAATAATCGTTATAGAAAAAATTTCATAACAAATGAGGATTGATAAAAATTAAATAATCCTTCTATATAACAAATCACTACAGAGATCAAATATCTTTATAACAATTAAGTCTTATATTTCTGTCTTCTAAGGCACTTTACTGTATCTATCCACCTATATCTTGGTCTAGCTCTTTTTCCTGCCAACCTGGCAGAGAACACTTGTTCTGCTAATCTTTCCTCTCCCATTCTGCTTAAGTGACCATACCACCTGAGATTAGATCAGCTAATGCATTCCTGGATGCTGACAATATCAAGTTCTTTCCTAATATCCTTTTTTAATATGATATTGCCATTGATGCCATCTGTTCACGCCTGTAATCTTTCTCAGGACTCTCATATCTGCAGTCTCTAGTCTTTGGTCAAATGTTTTACTACTAATCCAGTTCTCAGATCCATAAGTTAAAATCGGTTTGAACACTGTCTTGTATATAGCTAATTCAGTGTTTTGACTAATTTCTCTCTTATTTCATATAAATTTATTCAGTTGTTGACTTCTTATCAATACCAGCTTTGTTGATTCCGTTGCCTATTTCCATATTTAATTTATGCCATCTTCACTAAAAATCGTGCTTAAGTAGCTGAACTGTTTCACTTGTTCTATAGGTTCTCCATTCACAATGCAGTCAATATATTTTCAGTGATTCTGCCTATTTTCATTGTCTTTGTCTTTTTAATGCTGACTTTAATAGCATATCTATTCAACAGATATTCACTTTAGTCAGGGAATCTTGCAGACTTGTAGCGGATTTATTTAGAAGTATAACATCATCTACATAAAGCAAAGATTAACACCTCCAATTTTGATCAGGTTTAATACAACTTTCCTTCATAATGTGATCTATATAGATAATCAATAAGAGAGGGGATAATGTACATCTTTGTTGGATCAATTCTAACAGCAGACTTACAACTCAAATAGAGACTAAGTAATGCTTGATATAATGCCCCATTAACACCATATAACTGTAGCATTTGGAATAGCTTTGTTATATTCCCATGATTTCTCAACTATCTGTAGTAAAGTCAAAATCTGATCCTGACAGACTCTATTTGGCCTGAATCCAGCTTGTTCTTCACCAAGCTTCTCTTCCACAATCCTTCTCAACCGTTTCTCAAGTATACTTGCATATATCTTACCAGGAACACTCAGTAATGAAATGCCTCTGGAATTTTCACATTTAGTTTCATTTCCAATTTTTAATGGGTACTATGGGAGCTCTACTCCAATCTGGAATTCGTCACTCTGTCCAGGGCATCTGTACTATGCAGTATAGCTACTGTAAGATTTTTATATCTCCACACTTGAGCATTTCTGGTCAAATATCATCTACTCCTGCTGCCTTTCCACATTTCAGGTTTTGATGCTTTTTCTACTTCAAGTACGGATATGTATTCGTAACTGCATGCCTGGTCAGTGTGTTTTATCATAGTCATCACTGCTTGTTTCATTTGGCAGTTTTTCAAAGTAATTACTCCATACTTCAAGGATATCTTTTTCTCATGTTTTCATGTCACCTTTATCATCTCTAATTCCTTTTACAGCACTCTTTCCTCCATTTCTGAGCTTCTTCAACAACCTCCAGAATATCTTGCCACCTTCTTGATATATATTTTCTATGTTCTTGCCAAAGTCCTCCCATGACTTTTTTTTAGCCAGTTTTACGCAGTGTTTAGTTTTCTTACACTTGTCTCTGTATTCTCTAAGAGCAAAAGCTGTCTTATTTGCCTGGAACTTTTGATATGCTGTCTTATTTGCCTTTACTGCCTCTTTAACTTCCTGTGTCCACCATAGAGTTTTGGTTTTTCTATACTTTCAGACAACCTCTCTGGCTGAATCTATCCATGTTTTCTTCACTGCTTCCACTGAATCTCCGAGGTTTGGTTCCTGCTCTCAAACTCTTTCATTTTTTCTTGAATAATATTTGCATATTTTAGTTTACAGTTCACATCTGAGAGCTGCTCAACTTTTATTCTCTTTAAAACTTTCTTACATGTTTTTTTTTTTTCAATATGAAATTCAATTTTATTCTGCTCACTTCCAATTTCAAATCCTCTGTACACTGGTGTCCCGAACCAGTGGGAAAACATCACTATCAACAATAACATAGTCGATGAGACTTTTCTTATTCCTTGCATCTTCTCTCCATGTGAATTTGTGCACATTTTTATGTTTTAACATGGTGTTAGTAATAACCAGTCCATGTCCTGAGCAGAAATCCAACAGGTATTTGCCATTATTGTTAGCTTTGTTTTCTCCAAATTTTCCCAAAATATTTTTGTATGTCTGACAATCATTTCCTACTCTGCTATTTAGATCCCCAACAAGGACAAACTTTTCCTTTTTCATTGTGTCAGCTGCTTTCTCTAAAACCTCAAAAATTTCTTCACTTCTACCTTCTGTGGGACCATAGGCACAAATAAGTTTCATTGTCCAGTTTCCCCATTCTCATATTTGCCCACATCACTCTACTTGAGCCTGCCTGCCATTCAAGAAGATTAGCCTCATATTTAGTGGTGAATAATATGGCTACTCCTTTTTTTCTTTGATTGTCATTGCCTGAATATAACATTTTGTATTTTTTGCTCAGAAAGATCTCACCAATTTTTGTCTTTTTTGTTTCAATCACCCCTATTATGTCGATCTGGTATTTATCCCATTCCTCAGCCAGCTCCATTTCTTTGCCATTCAGGCTTCTTATGTTGATAGTACCGATCTTGTACTCTGGTGATGTTGAGTTGGCATAAGTTTTAGGATTTGTTCCAGTAACTGACTTTTTGCTGTTTGCCCTGGTTCCCTGGTGAAAACAACAGGGGCCTTGTTTAACTGGGCGATGCCCTAGACGGAATGAGATTCTGTCATGTTGTACCATCATTTGAAGTTTTGGTTTACGCCAATAAGAATACACTTTGGTCGGCTAGATCCCAAATTGCCAGCCCATCCTCATCCGTTCATTATCCAGATAGATACCTAATAGGGTGCACGAAGAGAAGGTGAGGATTGGACATTAGGTCAGAAGCCCTGGTCGGGTCTCCACATTCCTTTGAAGGCTATGTGGAGGTCTCCTCTCAGTTATATAGATTTAACCCTTAAGCACCCTTTATATATATATAAGGGGTGCTTAACTCAATAATACATTAGTACCATGTATGGAAAGAGATTTGGGAAATGAACTTGTACATTAACAGTGGATTTACAGGTCTAAGCATTGTATTCCTTAGGAAATGTACATGGAAATGTAATTCAGAATACAACAGCAGTAGGAATGAAGGTTGTTCTATGAGAATGGAGTTGGACTGTGAAGGGACATTGAGTGGTAGGCTAGACACATTTCAATGTGTTTAGGAATAGAGGTGGTTGTAATGTCTTTATACCAAGAGTTGAGAAAATATGAGGTTTTTTGTTTTTGTTAGAAGTGAGGCTGAACTGTGTTTTGCTGCATTGAAATTGACAACGTTATCCGAGGCACGTTGAAGAATGGTTTGAAGATCAGAATTAAGGCTTGAAGAAGTGCTGTCCTGTGAGTTGTGGTGGTTTGTCTGGTACAAGGTTTGTCAAGTGAGGAGAAGAAAAATATATAGCACTGTCATCAGCAAAAGTGTGCATGGATTGGTGGTCAACTGGAGCAGGTCACTGGTGTATAGTAAAAAAGAAAAGTTAGTTAAGAGGACAGAAATTTGCAGGACCTCACCAATAATTGCATACTCAGAACATAGGGAACATACTGAATGCACATTGCATTTGATGCAATGTGCATCCAGTAAGAAAACTGGCAACTCAGTTGCAGAAGTTGAGAGACAGACCAAATGATGTTAGTTTACTTAACAGGCTCTTGTGCCAGACATTTGAAAGCCTTACAGATATCTAGTGCAAACACTTGAGATTCACTAAACTTTTCATCATATAGTTATCCAGAAGTTTCATAAGTGAAGGCAATGGTGTAAATAATACTGGTGGTCATTTATTAGATACATAGTTTCAAGGTAGGAAAGGAGTTGAGTGTTGTGGTTCTCTCCATTACTTTGGAGAGAACTGAGGAGAGAGAGATTGGGTAAGTATCTTAGTGAGAAAGAGTTTGATAGTAAGTATCTGTTACCCTTATTTGGAATAAGTTGGGTAGAGGCTGTTGGAGTAAGAGAGAACATAAAGAGATGACAAAGAACAGAAGTCAACTCTGGAGTACAAACTCCAGGACAATTAGAGGAATCCTTTCAGGGCCAGGGGAGTTTTTGTATCTAATATGGATAGCATATTTCTGATCATTCCTGGTGAAAGATCAGAGGAGGCATTGAGTTGGGTGTTTGGGAAATGAGGAACCGAGGAACCATGCAGGATGACCGAGGAAAAAGAATGATGCTAAGAGACTGGCTATCTATGTGGGTGACAATGCAATTAAACCCATCTGGGTGCAGTATCGGTGGGCAGGGCTGCCCCATGCAGGTTGTGCCCAACACAAAGGTACCTGATCAAGAGATGATAAATAATAGTAAATTTTAATGCAATGCTCTTATTCGTGAAGTAAAATTTTACTACATAGATTACACGATTTAAAATAAATATTGATAAAAATGGCGAAAAAAAAAGTGATAAAAAATGAACAGTAAACAACAACCAATTAGCCACTTTGTTTTGACATACCGCTTCATGACTGGTGTTTTCAAGCATATTTGAATTCGTGTGAAGTTTTATGATAATTGGAAAAAAAAAAAAAATTTTTTTTTTTTTTCCAATGCTCTATTTTCATGTACACAGACATATCTTGTATTTATATACTAAATAACTAAAAATTTCATTTTAATTTGCAAATTCTATTTTATGGAGGTGCTGAAATATAACTTTGAACAAGGCCCCTCTTACCTGCAGGGCAGCCCTGTCTGTAGGAGCATTGCTGAACAAAAGTTGTGGCCAATTGCTTTGGCAAGAGACCAAAATATGTGGCTGCCATATGGGCATGATGCAAGTTTCGATCTTTTAGTTCTTTAGAAATCAGTTTTCGATGCATTAATCATATACATACACCCTCTGTCCAAATAGAAAACAAACTTTTGATAGAAAATAAAACACAGGCCAATTATAATTATTCAAATAATTTATTTCAATCAACATACTCTCCCTCAGCTTCGATACACCGTTTGGCATGGTCAATTAATTCGTTAAATGAGTTTTTTACATCGGATTTTTGGGATACTGTTGAGGGTCATGGTTACTGCCACTTGAACGTTTTCAATGGTGTCGTTTCACTTTCCTTTCATCACAATATTCATGCCGTACACGACGAATTTTCGCTACCAATCGCTTCAAAACTTCGAGATAAAACTCACCATTCACTGTTTGGCCAGGTGGAATGAATTCTTTGTGGATAATGCCCTTGGTATCGTAGAAACAAATCAGCATTGTCTTTACTTTTGACTTCTCCAAGCGATTTTTTTTTTCGGATGCATCTCTTCTGGTGGTCTCCACTCAGCACTCTGGCACCTTGTTTCTGGCTCATACTCAAAACACCACGTTTTTCTCAGCAGTAATGAACATTTCAAGGAAGTTTGAGTCCTTACCAGTGGTTTTAATGAGGTTTTAATCAATTCAATACATTTTTTGGTCATCGCTCAACTTGTGGAGAACAAATTGTGAATTCAATTTATGAAGGCCCAAAACTCTCGTTCAAAATGTTGTGCACAGTTGATTTTGGAATCCCCAATTCATGTTCAATCAATCTCACAGACGATTTGGTTTTCTTTGATGAAATCATGCACTTTTTGGATATTAACTTCGCTCAATCCAGTTTTTGGAAAGCCCGGCTTCTTGTTGTCCTCAAGCGTCTCACGACCACTTTGAAATCACTTAAACCACTCGTAAACTTGAGTACGGGATAAGCATTCATTACCATATGCTTTTTGAAGCATTTGATGCATTTCGGTAAAACTTTTACTAAGTTTAACACAAAAGTCAATCGCAGCTCTCTGTTTGAAACTCATTTTCAGACCGTTCGTCAAAACACACTGTCACTCTTGGCATTATAACTCGGCTTCTAATGAAACAAATGTCATAAACAGTTGACACAATACTAAAGAAGGTTGCTGCTTTCAACAACAAACAGATACAACAGGTGGCGCCACTAGTTTCTTCTATTTTTGAAAAGTTCGGTTTCTTTTTGGACAGAGGGTGCATAAATCTAAGTGATTTGTGAAAGAAAAAGAACACATTAATATACATTCTGAAACCAGCATACTAGGTTTTTTATTGAAAGTTTATTTTTCACTTGGTTAGACTATAATAAATTAAGTTTAATCCTTTATCCAAGTGTGAGCAAACAAAGTTTGTACCTGAAAGTATCTTCAGGACTGGGGTAAGGTGGTACAACACCGGGCAACTTGTTGCAAAGGTGGAGCAAGATAACATCACTCCTATCTCAGTATCTCCCATAATGCAAAACACATCTCCTTGCAGATATGTATAATATTATGCATTAAGAGAAGGGCCACTGCCCAGACTAGTTTTGACCTTTATTGAGGTCTCTTCAGTGGGAGCGAGGCCCAAGTGGAGATACCAGGCAGAAGCATTAGCAAGGTCATCTCTACCTATAGGAGTTGCTAAACGGTGCCACCTTTTTATTAAATTACTCTGGATTTAGAGAAAGATGTTGAAAGTTTATTATTCACTTGGTTAGACTATAATAAATTTAGTTTAATCCTTTATCCAAGTGTGAGCAAACAAAGTTTGTGCCTGAAAATATCTTCAGGACTGAGGTAAGGTAGTACAACACCGTAAGGATGACCTCTTCATTGCTTCTGTCTTGGCATCTCCACCTCTGGGCCTGGCTCCCACTGAAGAGACCTCAATAAAGGTCGAAACGAGTCTGGGTAGTGGCCAATCCCTTAATGCATAACATTATACATATCTGCAAGGAGATGTGTTTTGTATTATGGGAGATACTGAGATAGGAGTGATGTTAGCTTGCTCCAACTTTGCAACGAGCTGCCTGATGTTGTCCCACCTTACCCCAGTTCTGAAGACACTTTCAGGCGCAAACTTTGTTTGCTCACACTTGGATAAAGGATTAAACTAAATTTATTATAGTCTAACCACGTGAATAATAAACTTTCAACATCTTTCTCTAAATCCAGAGTAATTTAATAAAAAGGTGGCACACCGTTTGGCAACTCCTATAGGTAGAGATGACCTTGCTAATGCTTCTGCCTGGTGTCTCCACTTGGGCCTGGCTCCCACTGAAGAGACCTCAACAAAGGTCGAAACTAGTCTGGGTAGTGGCCCTTCCCTTAATGCATAACAGTATATATATATATATATCCGCAAGGAGATGTGTTTTGCATTATGGGAGATACTCCTATCATTGCAAAGGTGGTACAACACCTTTGCAACAAGTTGCCTGGTGTTGTACCACCCTACGCCAGTCCTGAAGATACTTTCACGCGCAAACTTTGTTTGCTCACATTTGTATAAAGGATTAAACTAAATTTATTATAGGTTTTTTCATACAGCAAAAATAAGAATATACTGTATAAACTAATCATAAAGAAAATATTTCTAAATTTTTCTTCTTACCTGAAAGCAGCAAATAAGAACATATAATGAATTTCCAGCAATTTGTGTAAGGTCAGCATCAAGAAGTTGGAATATCACCATCTCCATTATTATCTGAATAAAAAAAAGTATTTTTTTTCCATTCAAGTTTTATTATTTCTATTACTGAGCTATGTGAATATGATATTATTTATGCTATGTGTGTCTCGGTACATGTGTATCCAACATGCATATGGCACACACACACACACAGTGCAGGTCTGTTTAAGATAATTTAAGATAAAGTGAACTTTTTTTTTCCTCAGCTAGGCTGGCATACAGGTAAATAAATTAAGAGCACTATGACTGATGTTTTTAATGTTTCTGCTTATTTTTGTTTTTTTATTGCTAAATTTCATACCCAATTTATACAATAGCTATTCAATTTACTCAGGGAATCTTGTACTAGATTTATTTAGAAGTATAACATCATCTGCATAAAGTAAAAAACTAAGATTAACAATGCCAATTTTGATATCAGATTTAATACCACTTTCCTTCATAATGTGATCCATATCACACATGATTTAACATCAAACCATTTTCCTGTACTTTCTTCAATTCTAAGTGCTGACTTACAGTTTAAATACAGACTATGTATTGCTCAATATAATGTCCAATTTACACTATATAACTGTAGCATTTTGAAGAGCCTTTATCAGATATATAAAACTTAAATATTCCTTGTTATATTCCCAAGATTTCTCAACCATATATCTTAAAGTGAAAATCTAATTCCGAAAACCTCTATTTGGATTGAATCCCCTGTTCTTCAATGGGCTTCCATCCCAGAAGTTTTCTTAGCTATTTCTCAAGTATACATTTAGGGAAATGCCTCTGTAATTGTTGAATTCAATTTAATTTTGATTTTCATAGATGGGCACTACGAGAGGTCTCTAACCATCTGGAATTCGACTTTCTGACCAGGCCTTCTGAATTATGCAATGAAGCTACTGTAAAACTTTAATACCTCCATATTTGAGCATTTCTGATTAAATTTCATCTACTCCAGCTGCTTTTCTGCATATCAGGTTTTTGATATGGATAGGTGTTTCTGTTGGGAGTTTTCTACCATTGTGTTGACACTGCTTGTTACATTTAGCAGTCTTTCAAAGTAATTACTCCACACACATCCAGAATATCTTCAGTTTTCATGTCACCTTCATCATCTCCGATTCTTTTTACGTATTCGTTTCTCTATTTCTAAGCTTTTTCAATAGCCTCCAGAATTTTTTGCCACCTTCCTGATATTTATTTTCTATGTTCTTGCCAAAGTCTTCCCATGACTTTTGTTTAGCTAGTTTTACACAGTGATTCACTTTCTTACATTTTTCTGTGTATTCTGTGAGAGTACAAGATCACTTACTTTCTGGTAGTTTCAATATGCTTTCTTCTTTTCCTTCACTGCCTAATTAAACTTCCCGTGTCCACCATGGAGTTTTGATTTTTCTATCCTTATACAAACTTCATCACATGCCTCTCTGGCTGTATCAATCAATGTTCTTCAGGGTTTGCCACTGAATCTCCAAGGTTTGGTTCCTGTTTTCAAAATCTTTCATTTTTTTCTTGAATGATGTTTGTGTATTTGAGGCTACAGTTCACCTCTGAAAGCTGTTCAACTCTGATTCATTTTCAGTTTTATTTCCCTTTTTATAGATGGGTACCATGAAAGTTCTGTTTCAATCATCTGGAATTTGACCCTATGACCAGTTCTTCTGAATTATGACTGTAAAACTTTTATACTTCCATATTTGAGCATTTCTGGTCAAATTTCATCTACTCCAGTGGCCTCTCCACATTTCAGGTTTCTGATTACCTTTTTTAGTCATTTCTAGTCCTTTATCATGACTTTTTTTTCTCTCTGGGGCATCATTGTTAACAGGACAAAGGGTTTTAAAACGTTCCATTAAGTGACTCGGCTCTCTGTCCCTGTCCAAAGGGTTTTTACCTATTTATTGCTATGATCCCTAATCACAAGTATTATATTGCTTAGCATATATCAGGGGTGTATATTCAGGATGTGCTAGGTATACAGTACACATCCACGGTATAGCAAAATGACAGACATATTTTTGCATTTATTTCTGTTAAATATTCCCTTAAGTGTTTGCTGACTCTGCATGATTCCTAAAATAAAGCACAATATAATAACGCTTCCTGAAGAGGAGATATTTTATTGTGTAAACATTACATCCCATTCACGTTAATAGCACGGGTGTGCGGTCACAAATAAGAACACCTTTGACCCCTTTATACACTTACAGATGGTGCAGCAGGTCAAATTGTTACCATTCTGGTGATTTTAAACTGCCCAGAAGATGAGGCAGGGTGTGCACTGAGACAATAGCATGCAGAAGTCATTAGTGGCTGTGACTGGTTATTGTATAAAGCAATCAAATTCAGCATTGTCATTTGTCAAAAGTTGCTGTTTTAATTTTCTGAGCTTCATCTGTTTTGTATAGATACAATTTTTATATATAATTTTCTATAAATAATTTACAACTTTTTGGCCCATATTTACAAAGGGAAACAAAGTTGACTGCCCCATTTTCTGCTTGAGCTTTTGCATATTGTACAATTATAACTGAAGGAGGTCAGAACATTTGTATAAATAAGTAAAACAAATTATTAAAGTCTTTTTTTTTGGTTCAATTCGTAAAAATAATAATTTCCCAAGTGAATTAATTTTTCTGATTTCTGTGCATAATATATGGCTGTATTTAAAAATCGTATCAAAATTCAAATTATCCGTTTCTCACTCTAGTATTTACCAATGATAATCTAATCTCACCATGAAGTGTAAACCCTTTGTGCTTCTCACACAAATCGTGCACATGAAGCATAGCTATTATTCATTTGACCTTTATGCTTTCCATATTTACACCCTCTGTCCAAAAAGAAACCCAACTTTTCGAAAATAGAACCAGTGGCGTCACCTGTTGTATCTTTTTGTTGTCGAAAGCTGCACCCTTCATTAGTGTTGTGTTAACTGTTTATGACATTTGTTTCATTAGAAGCTGAGTTATAGTGCCAAGAATAACAATGTGCTTTGACAAACTGTTGGAAAATGAGTTTCAAACAGAGAGCTGCGATTGACTTTTGTGTTAAACTTGGTAAAAGTTTTACCGAAATGCATCAAATGCTTCAAAAAGCATACGGTGATGAATGATTATCCCATACTCAAGTTAACGTAGGTTTAAGCGATTTCAAAGTGCTTGTGAGATGCTTGAGGACGACAAAAAGCCGGTCTGTCCAAAAACTGGACTGAGCAAAGTTAACATCCAAAAAGTGCGTGATTTCATCAAAGAAAACCCGAAATCGTCCGTGAGATTGATTGAAGATGAATTATTGGTGACGAAATGTGGTGTTTTGAGTATGAGCCAGAAACAAAGTGCTGAGTGGAGACCACCAGAAGAGGGGCATCCAAAAAAAAAAGTCGCTTGGAGAAGTCAAAAGTAAAGACAATGCTGATTTGTTTCTACGATTCCAAGGGTATTATCCACAAAGAATTCGTTCCGCCTGGCCAATGGTGAGTTTTATCTCAAAGTTTTGAAGCGATTGATAGCGAGAATTCGTCGCATATAGCATGAATATCGTGATGCAGGCAGCTGGTAACTTTTGCAAGGTAATGCACCATCACATTGTTCGAACATTGTGAGATAGTTTTTAAGCAAAAACCAAGTTTGTGTGTTGGATCACTCACCATATTCACTAGCACCCTGTGACTTCTTTCTCTTCCCCTGACTTCATTTGCCGATGAAAGGAAAGTGATATGACACCATTAAAAACATTCAAGTGGCAGTAACCACGACCCTCAACAGTAACCTAAAAACCAATATAAAAAACTCATTTAACAAATTAATTGACCATGCCAAATGCTGTATCGAAGCTGAGGGAGAGTATATTGATTGAAATAAATAATTTAAATAATTATAATTGGCCTGTGTTTTATTTTCTATCAAAAGTTCGGTTTCTTTTTGGACAGAGGGTGTAAAATTATATTAATTAATAAATTAAATGTTTCAAGTTATCCTACTATGCACTCAGAAAACTTTCATGCATCAATAAAAATACAACCATATAGTCTAATTGACGTGGATTTTATGGTGTGGTTGCATAAGCCAGATGACAGCACATTCAATCCAAATGGGCACGGGATATATATATATATATATATCAGCGGCAAATATTCAGGGTGTGCCGCACACATCCATGGAATAGCACTGTCACTGATATTATATTTTTACACGTATTCCAATTAAAGATTCCTCTAATTAGGTATCACGCGAAGCCATTTGGCTTCGCATGATACCTAAAATTAAACACAATATACTAATGCTTCGTGAAGAAGACACTTTTCAACACATGAATGTTGCGTCACATTCATGTTAATAGTGCGGTTGTGTGTTCAAAATGCATACACCTTTGATCAGACATAAAGATGCTGCAGCAAGTTAAATTCTTAGTGTTTCAGAGGTTTTTAACTGCCCAGAAGGCTAGGTAGGGTGAGCACTGAGACAACAGTACCTACAAATCAGTGGCTGTTGATTGATTATTGTGTCAACAATCCAACATTGTCATTTATCATGAGTTGTTTTTGTTTTCTAAGTTTCATCTATTTTGCGTGCGTGAAGCGTAAACTGATGTGGTAGGCAAGTTTTTAATATATGATTTTCCATAAATGTATAACTTTTTTTTTGCCCATATTTATAATGGGAAACAATGTGGACGATCTAATGAATGTCTCGTTTATATTAATATTATTTATTAATATAAATAATATTAATGGAAATAATAAACCAATTAACTATTTTACTGCATTGTATTGTGAAATAGAGAAATGTCTCGTGTACTCCATTTTTGCATCTTTGTGCTTGCTCAGTAAATTTGGAAGAGGAGGATGAGGTTTTCCTTTTTCAACTACAGTCATACAATGATGCAAAAATGGAGTACACGAGACATTTCTCTATTTCACAATACAATGCAGTAAAATAGTTAATTGGTTTATTATTTCCATTAATATTATTTATATTAATAAATAATATTAATATTATTATTTATGCTTGTTTATTATTCTTCAGAAAGAAAGGCATTTGGAATGAGCATTGATATTCAGACCTTAATCATTTAACAGTAGCAGCAGTGCAAAAAAACGAGTGCTCCCAATTACATGCGTCATTTTTAAATCTTAAGATGTTTGGAAAACAAAGAATTGACACTCTCAATGAACAGGTAAAGAAAAATAAAGACATTTTTGAAAATATTAATTCATGCTGTATGCTATTTGGCTAAGCAAGAGCTTCCTTTGGGATGTCATGATGAGTCTGAAGATTCAGCTAATGAAGGAAATTATATAGACTATTTAAATGTGCTCTGTATGATCATATTTTAGACAATCATTTAAAGAATTTGAAGGAATTTCTTCCACAGTTCAAAATGATATCATTAGCACTATATGTGATGTGGTTACAGATGTTATATGGCATGTTACTTTCACCTCTTTTTGGCATTTTGTTAATATCTCAAATGCAATTCGAACTGATTTCAAGTTTTATATATATATATTCATTTTGTTTTCATAAATTAATCACTTTCTGTGTACAATGACTGTATTATAAATGGCTGTTATGCATATTTTCTGAAACTGAAAATTTGAAAGTGGATGTTAGGACGAAAAAATGTGTTTAGTTAGCTAAGTTTAATGCTACAATACTCTGTATGCATCCAGCATAGTCTGCAGGAGCCAAGTGTTTTTCCATTAAGTGTGTCATTCGAGTTGTCTCTAATTATACTAATTGTTCCTAAATATAGTGTGTGTTATGATTCATTGAGTCGTTTCCAACTCCATGAACATACACTCTCCATTCCGATCTGTCCCTGACCATGTCTTTCAGAATCTCCAAGCGCACTCCAGTTGCTTCTTTAACTCCATCCACCCATCTAATTCTTGGTCTTCCTCTCCTCCTGCTTCCATCAACTTTAGCAAGCATCATCATCTTCTCCAGACTGTCATTTGCTCGCATAATATGTCATAAGTATGACAATTTTTGCTTGATCATAGCTTCGAGGGAGCAATCTGGCTTTATTCTGTCTATCACTGATTTATTGGTTTGCTTTGCAGTCCATGGTATTCTCAGTGAACGTCTCCAAACCCATAATTCAAATGCATCTATCTTTCTTCTTTCACTTTTTCTCATGGTTCAACTTTCACATCCATATAGCACCACAGGGAATACCATTGCTTTCCCAATTCTGATTTTTGTTGCGAGGCTAATATCTTTATCTTTAAAGATCTTGCTTAAATTTGTCATTGCTTTTTTTCCGAGTAATAATCTTCTTCTAACTTCTTTGGTAGAATAACCATCTTTATCAATTTGGGATCCTAGGAACACAAAATTGTTAACTGCTTCCATTTTCTCCCCATCTACTTCAAAATCATTAAGTTCACATGTTGCCATAACTTTTGTCTTTTTGAGGTTAAGTTTAAGATCATATTTAGCACTTTCTTCTTTAACTTTCATAATAAGTTCCTTCAAATCTTCTTTGCATTCTGCTAGCAAGGTGGTATCATCTGCATACCTCAAATTATTAATATTTTTTCCACCAATTTTAATTCCAACTGAAGACTCCTCCAGCCCTGCCATTCTTAAAATTTATTCGCTGTACAAGTTAAACAGGTATGGAGATAAAATACATCCTTGCCACACCCCTTTACCTATTGTGAAATACTCAGTTTCTCCAAGATCTATTTGGACAGTAGCTTCTTGTTCATAATAAAGATTCCTCAGAAGAATAATGAAATGCTCTGGGAGTCCTCCCATTGTTCTTAACACATTCCACAGTTTCACATGATCTACAGAGTTAAAAGCCTTGCTATAGTCAAGGAAACAAAGGTAGACATTCTTGTGATATTCCTGTGCTCTTTCTATTATCCATCTCACATTGGCAATTTGATCTCTTGTCCTCTGCCTTTTCGAAATCCTGCCTGTTCATCTGGCATTTCTCTCTTCATGAATGGTTCCAGTATTTTCTGAATGATCTTAAGAAAGACTTTACTTGCATGAGAAATCAATGCTATAGTTCTGTAATTTTTGCATTCTTGCATCGCCTTTCTTCAATAAAGGTATATAAACTAATTTTTTCCATTCTCTAGGCCATGTAGTTGTGATCCAAATTTCCTGACATAGAGCTGTTAAAATTTTAACTGCTTCCTCCCAGGGCTTTGAGCAGCTCAATGGGTATTCCATCTCCTCCTGGTGCTTTCTTACTGGATAGCTGTTGCAGTGCCCACCTCACTTCACTCTCCACTGGTACTGGTTCCTGTGTATAATTCTGCTCTTCAAATTTCTCAGCAATTTTGGAGTTCTTTCTGTAAAGGTCTTCTGTATACTCTTTCCATCTTTCTTTGATGTCTGCAGCTTCTGTAAGATATCCTTTGTGTTTACTTTTCAATATTGTTACCTTGGCACTAAACTTTCCTGTTAGTTCTCTGATCTTTTTGAAAAGATCTCTTGTTTTTGTCTTCTATTTGTTGGCATTCCTGGTTAAAGTATTTTTCCTCGTCTCTTCTGGCTTGTCGTTGAAACTCTGCATTCAAATGCTGTATTTCCTGCGGCCTTCATTTTCCTCCTTTCCTGAGGCAGTTTTGATGGCATCTTCTGACAGCCATTTGGACTACTTCTTACAAACTGTTGGGATATTCTTCTTTGCTTCTGTTTTAATTATATCTTTAATCTCTTCTCATAGTTCATCTGGTTCTCTCTTTCACACAAATTGAGTGTGTTGAATCTGTTCTGTATACTAATATTGTATTCAGCTGGTATGTTTCCAAGATCATATCTGATAGACATTTGTGATGTTTTCAGTTTCTATAGTTTCACTTGTATCGTAGCCACTAATAACTCATGGTCTGTTCCACAGTGTTGCACCTGGATAAGTCTTGACAGACTGAATTGCACTTCTCCATCTTCTTTGTCCAAGTATATAGTCAATTTGATTTCTGTGTTGTCCATCAGGTGATACCTATGTGTACAATCTTCTTTTGTGCTGTTTAAAGCAGGTGTTAGCAACAAACAAAGAATTATCTGCACAAAACTTAACTAGTCTCTTCCCTGCAACACCTAAACCAAAACGACTGTTATTCCTTGTTCCTCAGTCTCTCCCAGTTTTGCATTCCAATCTCCAATAAGTAGTCATAAATCTCGCTTTGCTGCTAATCTATTACTTCTTGTAACTTGCCATAAAATTCTTCAATGTCTTCTTCTGATGCCTCTGTAGTAGGTGCATAAACCTGAATGATGGTCATATTCACTGGATGTCCACTCACTCTGAGAGAAATGATTCTGTCACTCACTGGATTATAACCTAATACATATCTAGCCATCTTTTTCCTGAGTAAGAAAGATACTCCATTTTTTCGACTTGTCTCGTGTCCTGAGTAATATACCATATAGTCCCCAGACTGAAAATGACCCATTCCTGTCCATCTAAGTTCACTTATTCCCAATATATCCAGCTTCTTGTGCTCCATTTCCATCTTTATTATTTCTAGCTTACCTTGGTTCATACTTCTAACATTCCAAGTTCTAATCCTGTGGTTTTTTGTGAAACAGGGAGCCACCCTTTTCCAACTAGCAACATTCATGACCAAGCTTCCTTCCAGGTTTGACCAGGACACATCATAAAAACTAGTTCTACTTGTGGAAGCCCTCTGTTCTTCCCCAGTTGCATGTTGGATGCCTTCTTACCATCCAGCACCATATCCTACTTATATAGTACACAGATGTTAAATGCCTGTTTACTATATTTAGTGATAAACAAAGTTACTCATTTTTCTTACTTGTGCAGTATAGCATCTGTTGAAGTTGGAAAGTTTTTTAACGATATAAGGACATTTTTATTCTAGTCTTTGGAAACAATAGACATAATAAAAATTTATCTATTCCTGAATAAAAATGAATACTTCTGTGTGTTATGAAGAAGTTGTTGATCTACAACAAAATACTAGCATGTATAAGATATCTATTATTGATAGATCTACAACAAAATACTAGCATGTATAAGATATCTATTATTGATAAGACAGAAGAGCCGCTGACACTAAATAATAAAAATAAAAAAAAATAAATAAAACTAATGAATGTAGGATTTCTGAAAGTATAGATGATTCCAATAATGAATGGATATTATGTATCCTATTATTGCACAAAATGTATACTGAGTCTCAGTAAACAAAAGAAAATTCTTAGAAAAATGAAGCAAAATATACATAAACCATAGAAATACACATAACATGCACAACAAATTTTACGAAATGATTTGCTACTCCAAACCACATGTATTCCTGCCACGCCTAAATGAATCATCTGATCAACATTATTAGTTCATTGGATTAGCCACTCCCTATAGCTTTTAACTAAACTAATAAATGTATTAGTGACTGTTTTTTATTGGTTAGTTATTTATACTTTGCAAACAAATCTCTTTCTCTCTCCTCATAAATTTTTTTTTTAATCGGCCATCATAAATTCACTTATTCATTAATAGACTTTATAGGATCACATGCTATTTGCTCTATCCAGCAACTTATAGGACACACATATTGCAAATATTAATCATTAATAATTCCTTTGCATTAATGAAAGTATTTATACACATACTTATTCTTTCCTTTATATTTCTCATTCGCACATGGCTTATAAATGATGGCTCACATATTTAAACCTTTGAGTAATTCAAATATACCAACCAAATAGAGTATTCGCCTTTATTATTGGTTTCTGATATATCTTAAAACAAATATTTTCCCCTGCTCTATGCAGATTTGGTTACAATTAATTGATAAATTAAAGTATTCAAATTTATCTTATAATTAATTGGTCTATGCACACTTATAACTCATACATCAATAAAAATGCAATCATATGGTCAAATTGATGTGAATTTTGTAGCACGGGTTACATAAGTCACACATGTGATGCCACTAACATATATGTGTGTGCGCGCATGTGTGTGAAATAAAAGACTACTCAGCTTCTGGAAGTGCAGTTTGTATTATTATCCTGAGTCCCCATGGAGTCATAGACTCATCTAGGAGACATTCAGATTCTTTGCAGACACCATGCTCCCAGGCAATGCAATCCCAATCATTCACAACACCCCATGAAAAAAACCTGTTTCTCACACCTCCCCTTACACCAGTGGTTGCCAAAGGGGTCGATATCACATTGTTAGGGGTCGACAGAAAAATATAAGACATCATTGTATGGGTAATATTTAATTCGGTTAACTTGGATTACCTCCATGACAAAAGACATGGAGGTAATGACAACGTAATTAAGAGTGAATCGTGGGATCAGTACCTCCATCTTACAGGTCCATGAATAGAACCTGTAAGATGGAGTAAGGTCAAGAAAATAGTTACTGAGGCCAATCAGGCCAAAATGACGTATTTACCAATAAACGGATGGTGGTGGTTCCTGCCAGCTGGCGCAGTGGGAGCGAGATTGTAACACCTGCATGGTTCTTATTTACTGATACTTACAAGTATTCGATCCCAATCTCATTTTTGCGCATCGACATACAAGTGAGCGTTAATGTTCTAAAATTCATCAACATACATATTATAATTCAATCGTTATTCATTCATGAACTAAACTTCTCTATGTTGAAGAGTTGAGCAGTGCTGGTAGTAATACCAGTGATATTACTAGTGATAGTAATAGTAGTAGTAATAGTAATATAATAATATATACTATATTATACATACAGTAAACATTGTAACTATAAAATAAACAACCTAAAAACACATAAGCATCTTTATGTTGAATTTTTTCTTGACAATTATTCATAAGACTATTACACTTTTTTATAAAATCTTTATCAAGTAGCTTTATTTTTATCCTCCTACATGTTTTGCCAATCTGTTTCTATTGGCATCCTCAGGGAATACAAATCAGTAAGCACAAAATGAAGGTTACAGACTGGGTTATAACCGATGGTTCTAAATCATACAAAAAATTGGAAAACCTAAACAAGAATCAAGGTCTAATTTTACCAGAAATTTGGAAAACTTTTATCAGATCATTAAATATCAAAGAAATGAACTTTCATAACAATTACGTCATGAGTCATCACGAATAAATCACGTTAACGAGACACGCATATTGTCACGCACAATACCAATTTTTGTATGATTTAGAACCATCGGTTATAACCTAGTCTGTAGCCTTCATTTTGTGCTTACTGATTTGTATTCCCTGAGGATGCCAATAGAAACAGATTGGCGAAACATGTAGGAGGATAAAAATAAAGCTACTTGATGAAGATTTTATAAAAAAGTGTAATAGTCTTACATAAGCATCTTTTTTTGCTTGTCCTATTATAATTACGTAATAGTAAAATATAGGGGGTCGATAAAAAGTCAAGAAACGCTTGAAGGGGTCAACGGGCAAATGACTTTGGACTTTGGCGACCCCTGCCTTACACAGTTTCCAGAGATGACCTCTTGTTCTTCCCTCAATTCCCCATCATTAAATGGTGGGAGAGTGGATTGGAGAACATTACTTCAATGTTAATCCTATAACAACCTCTTACTAACTTGTACATGTCTATCATATCACCCCTATCTACTAGACTCCAAATTGCAGAGTCTCAACCTTTCTTCATATTCAACATTCCAGAGATCAGAAACTATTTTGGTCAATTGCCTCTATACCCTCTCCAACATCTTTTCATCTTTTTTTTTTTGAAAACCAAGTGACCAAATCTGTGCACAGTAGTCCATATGTGGCCTAATCAGAGCCTAATACAATGGAACCAGAATCTCTTTACTTCTACAAGTCAGTGTCTTCCACATCATTCCCAGAATTAATTTTGTTGTCCTCACAATATTGGCAGTATGTTCCCTAGATCCTTATCCACCATCAATCCAAGATATTTTATTTCCTCCACCTTCAACAATATATCTCCACCAAGAATAAATTCTACATAACATCTTTGTTTTCCAAATTTTAAAACCTCACATTTCGCAACATTCAACTGGCATCTCCTCTCCCATGCCCATTCTCTCAGTCTATTCAGGTCTTCTTGTAGGGCCACATCTGCTCTACTCCTCACAGTTTGTCCCAACATCTGTATATCCCCATTCAAATCTTCCCCAATATCATTAACATACAGGTTAAACAGCAATGGCCCTAAAAATAGATCCCCTGAGACATACCATTAGTGACTTTCCTCTTATGGGATATTGCTCCCCCATACACAACTTGCTGATACCTATCAGACAATCAATCTCTAATCCAATGCATTAGTCTAATACTCAACTTCATCTGCTCTAGTTTGACAATCAACTTATCATGCAGTAATCTATCAAAAGCCTTTGCAACATCTAAGTATACTACTATGTATCTATCTCCCACATGCAATGCTGATGTTACCTTATTGTATGAAGTAAGCATATTACTATAACATGACCTCCATTTAGCAAATCTGTGTTAATCATCAAAGATAATACCATTGTTGTCAACCCAATTCTGGATCCTGATTCTTACTAGCCTTTCCACACTTTAACCAAGATGCCTGATACACAGATTAGCATATTATTTGATGCTTGAATTCTCCCTCCTTTATGAAATGGTACAATCCTTGGCTTCCTTCCACTCCTTTGGAACTTGACCCAATGTAATACACATATTAAACAAATATGTCAAGGTAGATATCAACTCCTTGATACATTCCTTCAAAATACACAGCAATATATATCATAAAGTCCCACAACCTCGAATTAACCTGAAGTTTGCTTAAGTCCCCATATCCACGTTCCTCACTCACAGTCAGTCTCTCATTCACTGCTCTCAAACTCTCCACGATGTTACATTCACAAGGATGAAAGACCTTTATGAACTGTTCACTAAATATCTAAACTACATCCTCTGCAACAGTTCTCCTTATACCATTTTCTCCAATCAATGTCATCCTACCATAATCATTCTTATTTTGTTGGCTACATATTGAAAGAACTCCCTAGGATTTTTTTTTTTTTTTTTTTTTTTTTTTTTTTTGGCTTCATTAGCTAACTGCTGCTCATACTGAACTTTTGCTATCCTTACCACTAAGTCACTCTCATAGCGTGTTCTTTGTATTCCTCATGAAATCGAGTATTACCATTCTTCCTATGTTGCCTTTTTTTTTTCCCCCTCAGTATTGCATACTTAATCTCTTCATTCATCCATTTGACACCTACCTTATTTCACCTTCTCTTTGTGTATAAATATTTTAACGTTAACCATGTGCAGGGGTGTAATTACACCCCATGCATTTTCAGTGCAAAATGTAAAGAAAAAACTTTAGCATAAAACTTCCAGCATATATTAGAATGTGTCAATCATAGTATAGATTTCATCAGCATCAGTATCATACCATATATGAGGTCGTTTGCATTGCTGTGGATTTCTGGATGCATAGTAATGATCTCTGGTTTTTCTATTAGTTTCAGAAACAATCACATTTATAATTGTTTCAGAAACAATCACATTTATAATTGTTTCAGAAATTATTTGTTTGAAACAGTCCATTGTGGAGCATAGATTTTGAGTTAGTATTGCTTCAGCAATTCCTTCTCTTTCTCGAAATACCTTAAAGTCAGGAACTTTATGTACATCACGAGGTACACTGGTCCATCTTCTGTTCATTTTTGAGTTTCTATTCAGATACACAAGAACATTTTCCAGGATATTCTCAGCAGAACCAGCAGCTGAAGCATCCATAGTAGCTATAGATTCCACATTTTCTTCTTCTCTTAGTTCTTCATATAATTGTGGTATATATTCTTCAGCAAAATCGTCAAAAGCTGAGAAATTGCCATCAAAAATATCGTGTTCTAATTCCACATCTGAATCATCAGCATCACTTGGCATATCTGAAGCAACTGACGATGCTTCCTCTGAAAGATCTCTCAACTGGTACGACGTCTTTTTCTTCCTGTCATAATTATCTAAAATATTCACAGAAAAAAAAAAAATTCTATAAAAACTACAACAAAAAAAAAAAAAATAAACATATCACAAAAGAAACTTAGTAACATTAAGTAGTAGTAAAATAAGTAGTAATGAAGAAAAACAGCAATAAACACAGGAGATAATAGTTCATAATTTGCAAGACAATATCAAATATGAAAAAACCATAAACACTTACCACCAATTCAATAAAAACATCTCTTACTTCTTTGAAATGCAAGCAAAGACTGAACTGAAACTGCATCAAATCATTTTAGAGATAATGAAATTACACTACAGTGTACACCAGTAAACTGAACAAAAAATGACTAAAAATGAAGAAAAATATACATGCTCATACAAGAATCATACATAGTTCCAAAGTGAATGTGGTAGCAAAGCAAAAAATATATATTTCAGGCAACAGGAATTTAAATACTAAAACTATGGAAAAATACTAATGCAGCTGCTCACAAAAACTGGTTTATGTATGGAGAATATCGCACTGTATATGCAGCCCTGTACATGGTTAAGCGCTCAGGTGCCTTTGAAGCCTTACTACTACATTCAAATTCACCAATTTCAATGAAATTTTTTTCAAATTGTGTGTGAAACATATCACAGATAGCATTCCTAAGAAAACTTTGGAAATTTTTTATTCGGCAACTTTTAATATACAAAGTTGCTGAATGTGTTTGCACCTCTGTACACAGAGAGAAGGTTAAACTTCTGACATTTGGAATACATTCAGACATTGCTTCTACTAGATAGTTTTTGAATATACCCAAACAGCATTTATCTCGTTTGCACCCAACAGCTCCTGAGCTTCTCATAATCACCAGCCTTCTAATACCCTTTCCTCACAGAAGTCCTCACATGGCTGGCAACCACCCAAGTAATCACTTCATGATCAGTTATTGTAGATGAAGGTTTAAGAATTGACTTGGCTTTATAAGTTTTTGGTATTAGAATTACAGTTATTTAAACTCGCTTGCTTAGATGTGTTGGTATGTCTTGTTTGGTGTAGGCTTGTTATGGTCACTCTCAGGAGGGAGATTTGACACCTCATTTATAATAACATCTAATGAGATGATCAAATTCAAGACCCTCAATCCTTGTGTGCTCTCTGTTTGAGGTAGTAGTTATCCTTACTTTACATCCGGTTGCTATCTTGCCATCCCAATCTATATTGTTATAATTAAAATTGCCCATAACGAAGATCCTTTTCTTATTTGCTTATTCATTTCATGGTCACTACCCTCCACATTACCAGGTCAGGTCTATAGTAATATCCAACTAAGTATTTCATTATATCCACCTCTATCTCATACCATATTGGCTCAAAACCACTACCATTATTTCCCCTTTGCATCTCTACCTTGTATGGACATAACTTGTTACTATCATCAATAGCACCCCATCTCCTTTTCTATCTTCAGGAAATACATCATACCCTTCCATCTCTATTCCTGTCATGATGTCATCTTCATCCAATCATGTCTTACTTATTCCAACAATTTTTTAGGTGAACTCAATGCAACTCTTTTTTCATTTCCCTTGTTTCTGATACTTCCAGCATTTGTATACAAACAAACTCTTTCACATCGTTTCTTACTTGCTCACATTCAATCGCTCAACTCATTACTCTCCCTTCCAGCAGCAGTCTCTCCAAATGACTCGCATCAAAACCATTCTAATGCAGTCCATCACTCAAACACAGTTCAATTCTTCCTTCAAACTCATTCCACACATTAACACACTGCACTCATTTCTCTAAAATATGAAAACATATTTTAACAATTAGCAAAATTCTAAATGATAAACATTATTCAGCAAAATATACCATAGCTATGTTCTATATTCAAAATCCATCTTTCCTTGGTCAATCCCTCCCATGATAATAGGCTCAATTTTTGCAGGAAAGATAAATAAATGAAAATGAATAAAATACACTACCTCTTGACACCACATTGTCACTCCCATACCTCACCAGGTTTTGGGAGTGAAGTCTTTGAAATCTTCTGCTAGAATAAATGGTCAGTTGCAGATTCTCTTTCCACACATAGTTTGTAGAATAATCACTAACCATGCCCATGGTGGGATTCAAACCTGCAGTCTCTTGGCTGGAGAGCAGACACACTAACCACTCAGCCAACCAGGCTGGCAATGTCTAATACAAAGTATTAGACGATCAAAAACACAAATGCCCATGGTGGGATTTGAACTCGCAGCCTTTTGGTTGGGTAGCAGATGTACTATTTGCATCAATATGAAAATACTGTGAGTAGGCATATTTAAATAAATTTTTATTAACATAGAATTTTCACCTAAGTGTCAAAGCTATCTTCAGTACAAGAATGCTTAATTGTAATCGAACATTAACAGACAAATGCAAAAGGTGCCACCTAAGAAGCTAATGTAAGATAACTAAAAAAGGTCACTAAATTTCCTAATTTAATAAACTTATTAAAAACTATATATACAATTAAATAAAATAAAGTTACGGAAGATTACTGATTTAAAAAGTACTATCTCCCACAAAGGGGATAGACATAGATCAGCAGATCTGTTTAAGTTAGGAGAGTGAAGTAAAGTTTCATGTTTCTTTATAAAGTCATTCATTGGAAAAGGCAAGAGTCCTTTTCCAATGAATTGCATTTCTCTAGTGTTGATAGCATGCTCTGCAAGTCCAGAATGTTCAGGCTCAAGGTACTGAATGTAAGACTTTTGTTCTTCTAGCCGAATAAAAGCAGATCTTCCTGTTCATCAGAAATAAGATAACCCACAAGAGCAAGAAATCTGGTAGATGCCTAGATAATTGAACTGTGGAAGCTTGTCCCTTAGGAGAAGAGAGAGAGGTGGAGATTTTTCTGATGGTACTAAAGGCAACAAAAATATTCAGTGGTTGTAAAACTTTTGTTATGTGTTCACTAATGGCTTGCACATCAGGAATAGGAATCCGAGTTATTTCTTCTGACAGTGGTACTCTCCTAAGCACACTGAGATGTATAAGAAGAGCTCCTGATTGGGATAAGTTTTCTAGGAATAATTAAATATATATGTGTAATTTTTTGAGTAAGAGAGGCTGTAAACACTGTGCGCTACCGGTTTTATTAGAGTGGGGGATTTTTTTTTGCCAAAACTGAATTACAAAATTGTTATTATTAGACTTAGTAACCTGCAAAAAATGGTGGCGGCATTGTCATTCCATGACTTTAATTTAGATTTCAGTCGTTTCGTTAAGTGTGAGGTCTGTTATATGTATTCTTTCAATTACATAAATGATTTGTGGATATTTGGTGAGGATGGAAGGAGGTGTGTGTGCAAAGTGTGACCTGAACTGCAAAAAATGGCAGCGGCATTGTCATTCCATGACTTTAATTTAGATTTCAGTCATTTCGTTAAGTGTGAGGTCTGTTATATGTATTCTTTCAATTACATAAATGATTTGTGGATATTTGGTGAGGATGGAAGGAGGGTGTGTGTGTGTGCAAAGTGTGACCTGAACGAGGAATTGATGAATGCAAATATGAAATTGATGACAAAGTGTTAATAGCGAAATTGTTGCAGGGAAAATGGGTGCACGTTTGACGGAGAAGGATGGTGAGAAAGAGAGGCGAAAAAATGTTAAAAAATCAGTAAAAAAGAAAAAGAGCGATTTGAAAACCGTAACGGATGTTAAAAGGGACGAAATTGAGAGAACGAATGAAACTAGAAATGGCGTGATGCAGAAATCAAAAGTGAAAAAAATCGAAAGAATGAATGATAGCGAAAGTTCGACGCATGTTGGACTGAAAGAACAGAAACAAAGAAAGATGAATGAGTGTGAAAATGGGAAGAATGATAGCGAAAGTTGGACGCATGTTGGAGCGAAAGTACGGAAACAAAGAAAGATGAATGAGTGTGAAAATGGGAAGAATGATAGCGAAAGTTGGATGCATGTTGGACCGAAAGTACGGAAACAAAGAAGGATGAATGAGAGTGAAAGTGAGAAGAGGGGATTGAGAATTAGAAAGATTGAATGACAGAGAGAATGTGTTGCGAGATTCGGAAATTGAATTGGATTGGATGAGGCAAGAAATGAAATGGATGCGGAATGAAATTAAGAATATTCAGGTAAAAACTATTAAAATAAATAATGATGGAATGAAAGGGTTAACGAAAGATGAGGCGAGCGGCGTTGTATGGTGACTCCATTATTAAAGGTGTGCTGGAGGATAGAATGCACAAGGTATGTTTTCCAGGTGCTAAAATGAGTAGAGTGATTGAGACATTGGATATGAAGCAGGAGCGAGCAAAAGAGTTAATAGTATTAATAGGTACGAATGATTTGAGAGAGGACAAAGAGTGTGTGTCAGAATCGATATCAGGAGGCTGCTTAGAAGGATAAAAGAGAATAGTGTGACAGGAAGGATAGTTAGCGTGTTGCCTAGATATGACTGTTGTGAAATGAGGCGGAGATCAAGGATTATGAATGATATGTTGGCTGAAATGTGTGAGGAGACGGGAGTACAGTTTGTTAATGTGTGGAATGAGTTTGAGGGACGACGTGAGCTGTATGGGAGCGATGGACTGCATTTGAGTGGTTATGGTGTGAGTCACTTGGAGAGACTGCTGCTGGAAGGTAGAGAAGTGAATAGAGAGAATGAATCAGATCGAGTGGGAAGTGATGTGGAAGAGCGGAAGAGTAAGACAGGAGAGATTGAAGAGGTGGTTATGAATGGGGAAGTAAGTGGTATGAGTATAGAAAATGAGAGAATGGGTGTGCAAGAGGAGTAGGGAAACGGGGAGGCTCAGGGTGGACAGGAGTACACAGCATGAGAAAGGTAGATGCTCCAAGAGGAGGTGAGCTTGTGTAGGCAGGAAAGGAATGGGATGACCAGGGATCAAGAGTAAACAGTTGGAATTGAAAAGGGTTTTAAAATGAAGAAGCAGAAAGGGAAATGGCCCCAGTTGAGCATGGAGAGATCACATCGAATGAGTGGTAGTATCAGTGGAACTAGCTGTAGATCCAGAAATGAGCTGTTGTGTTTGTATATAAATGCTAGAAGTATAGGAAACAAGGCAGATGAAATGGTTGCACTAATTGCATCTGTTCACCCAAAGATTGTCGGAATAAATGAGACATGGTTGGAAGAGGACAGAGGGGGAGTGCTATTGGTGATAGAGAAAGAGTTATGTCCATATAAAGTGGAGATGCAAGAGGGAAATAGTGCCAGTGGTTTTGAGGCAGTATAGTGTGAGATAGAGGTGAATGGAATCAAATACTTAGTGGGATGTTGTTATAGACCAGGTAACGTGGATGGTGGTGATAATGAAATGTAGAATCAAATTAACCAAGTAAATAAGAAAAGGTGATCATTATGGGCGATTTTAATTATGGCAATATAGACTGGAATGGTGAGATAGCAACTGGAAGTAAAGAAATTCAGTTTTTGAGGGATAACTACCTCAGACAGTATGTAACAGAGGGCACGAGGATTGAGGGTCTTGGATTTGGTCATCTCATCAGCGGATGTAATTGCAAATGAGGTGTCAAATCATCCACCAATTGGGATGATTTGACCATGAGGTGATTACCTGGGTGGTTGCCAGCAGTGCGAGGACCTCTGTGAGAAAAGGATTATGTGGAACTACAACAGGGGTGATTATGAAGAGCTTAGGAGACAGCTTGCGGGTGTAGCATGGAATGAAAAGTTAGCTGAAAAAGAGATCAATGCAGCTTGGGGAATTTTCAAAAACTGTTTAGTAGATGCAATGTCTAAATGTATTCCAAGGGTGAGAAGGTTAAATAAGGTGGGTGTGAGAAGGATGAATAAAGAGATTAAGCATGCCATGCAGAGAAAAAGGGCATTGTGGAGACAGCATAAGAGAAGTGGAAATAACCAATTCCATGAGGTCTACAAAGACCAAGCAAGGAGGGTGACTTGGTTGGTGAGGGTAGCTAAAGAGAGGTATGAACAGCAGTTGGCTAATGAAGCCAAAAAGAATCCTAAGGAGTTCTTTCGATATGTAGGCAGCAAAAGAAAGAATAATTTGGAAGGATGACATTGATTGGAGAAAATGGTATAAAGACAGCTGATGCAGAATGTGTGGTGGAGATACTTAATGAGCAGTTCATAAAGATCTTTCAATCTTGTGAATGTGACTTCATGGAGGGATTGAGAGCAGTTGATGATGGGGAGGAGAGACTAACTGTAGGTGAGCAAGAGGTGTATGGGAAGTTGAGTAAACTAGATGTTAATAAGGCTGTGGGACTTGATAATATATCACCACATATTCTGAAAGAATGTGCCAGGGAGTTGACATCTGCCTTGACATATTTTTTAATATGAGTTTTGTACTCGGTCAAGTTCCTAAGGAGTGGAAAGATGGCAAGATTGTAGTATCAGTGGAACTTCATAAAGGAGGTGATCGAACTCGAGCATCAAACTATAGGCCTATGTGTGTCAGGTGTTGTGGTTAAGTTGTTGGAGAAGCTTGTGAGAACTAGGATCCAGAGTTGGGTTGATAACAATGGTATTATCTTTGATGGACACCATGGATTTGCTAAAGGGAGGTCATGTTTTAGTAATCTACTTATTTATTACAATAAAGTGAATGCTTCCTTGGACAGAGGAAAAGGATACACAGTAATATACTTTTTTGATAGAGTATCTCATGATAAGTTGACAGCCAAACGAGAGCAGATGGGGTTGGATATTAGATTGGTGCATTGGATTGGAGACTGACTATCTGATAGGTATCAACAAGTTGTGTATGGAGGAGCGTAATCCAGGAAAAGGAAAGTCACTAGCAGAGTTCCTCAGGGGTCTGTTTTAGGTCCATTGCTGTTTAACTTGTATATTAATGATATAGGTGAAGATTTGGATGGAGATATTCAGTTGTTTGCAGATGATGCAAAGTTGGGATGAACCATGAAGTGTAGTGAAGATGTTGTGGCCTTACAGGAAGACTTGAATAAATTGAGTGATTGGGCATGGAAATGGGGATGTGAGTTCAATGTTGCAAAATGTAAGGTTTTAAAATTTGGAAAACAAAGATGGGATGCAGAATTTATGCTTAGTGAGAATATATTGTTGGAGGTAGAGGAAATAAGAGATCTGGGGGTGATAGGATAAGGATCTAAAATTTAGGGGACACATCATCAAAATTGTGAAGACAACACAAAGGCTTCTGGGAATGATGCAGAGGACACTGACGTGTAGAAGTAGGGAGATTCTTGTTCTGTTGTATAAGGCTTTGATTAGGCCACACATGGTCTATTGTGCCCAGATTTGGTCACCGGATTTTCAGAAAGATGAAGAGATGTTGGAAAGGGTTCAAAGGAGACTGACTAAGGTAATTTCTGACCTCTAGAATGTCGAGTATGAGGAAAGATTGAGAAGATGTAATTTGCAGTGTCTGGTGGACAGGAGGAAGAGGGGAGATATGATAGAGACCTACAAGTTGGTAAGGAGTTGTTATAGGATCAATGCTGGAGAAGTTTTACAGAGAATAGTGGGAGATCAGGGGAGAACCAGAGGTCATTCCTGGAAACTGTATAAAAAGAGTGCGAGTAGGGGAGTGAGAGGCAGGTTTTTTTCGTGCAGAATTGTGAATAATCGGAATGCCTTGCCTGAGAATGTGGTGTTTAAAACACGGTATGATGAGCTGTGTGTGTGTGTGTGTGATAAAAGGACCTCCCAGATGAGTCTTTGACTCCATGAGGTCTTGGGGTGGTAATAATAATAATATGAAGAGGTAGAGATACCAATACTGATCAAAGCTCTTTTGATGAAAGAACCCTTATAACCATTAAATAAAAAAGTGAAAATACTTAATAAATCTCCTAATGAAAATAATTCCCCTAACTTAAACATATCAGATGATCTACGTATATCCCCTTTGTGGGAGATAGGAAAGATTAGCTGATTTAAAAAGTACTCTTATTATTTTTTTAAGTTAGGAAATTTAATAACGTTTTAGTTATCTTACATTAGCTACTTGTTAATGTTCAATTACAATTAAGTATTCTTGTACTGAAGAGGCTTTTGATACTAAGGCAAAAATTCCACATTATGTGTTTCATTCGAGTATTATAATTTATTTAAAAATTAAAGGTGTACTATTTGCTTAGTCATCCAGACATTCAGACATTCCATCTCCAGCACTGCTCTGATTTTTCTCCTTTGTTCAAACTGTCATGTGTAGTCTGCAGTTGAAAAGGAACACCAAATTTCAATTAAACAATGCCAGGTAGTGCTTACACAGCAGAACATGCTCTTCAGAGAAAATTAAAAAAGATGAACTGATAACGATGATGAGTGGGGTTGCTTAAGAGTCAAAGCAAGAAAACTAGGAGATACATCCATTCACACTCCAAGGAACATGTAGAAATAAATGGAATTTCTAACCTAATGTCCAATCCTCACCTTCTTGTGGTGATCCTCTTAGCTGGTACCCACTAGATCTAGGATAGCCTGAAAATTTGGGATTCAACCAAACAAACTGTATTCCATATTGGCTTGGTGGAAGTCGCGCTTGCAGCCTCTGTGCTAAGCTACCTGAAGATAGACTTAAAGTTCAAGTCTAGTTGCCACCTGGAGAAACTTTTTCTAAGCTTTTCTTCGACCACTTCTTGAGTTAGAATATCTCTGGCATGGGCAAGCGAGTTTTTCTTCCGGAAACTCGGATTTTTCATCCCATAATCTCAAGAAAATCAGCCACAAAAACCCACATTATTTCGGAAAATAACATATCCTGTTAGGGTTAAGTACAAGAAATGGCAGTACTTGTTAGCCCTTCTCTTCATCGATGGCTGCTTATAATTAGAGATAGTCATGGGCCAGCTATCTCTGATTGGCTATCAGTAGAGACTAAACTGCCCACTCAGTCTCAGTCACCAAAAGCTAGATAGGGTTAAATGGCCTCAGCTACTCCTATAAGGGAATAAAATGTGTTAGCTGATTAAAAAAAAAAAAAAACTTTCTCGCTTTATCTAAGGACAAGTTTCTACCTCTCGATTATCTGGACATGTACCAAATTCCTTGCTCTTGTGGGTTATCTTATTTCAAACAGAGAGATCTGCTTTTATTCGACTAGAAGAAGGATATTTACTTTTATTTGGTTAGAAGAACACAAGCCGTATATTAAATAACATGAGCCTGAACAGTCTGGACGTCCAGAAAATGCTATTGACATTAAACATACATTGGAACAAGACGAGTTCTTCATAAAAGTAATTTCCTCACAGAGCGGCTTTATAAGAAACGTGCAAAACTTTACTTCACTGTCCTAACTTAAACAAATCAGATGGTCTACATCTATCCCCCTTTGTGGGGAATAGTACTTTTTAAATCAGCTAATATTTCCTAACTTAATCAAGATATGTATATATCTTTAAAATAAGTTAGAAAATTATTGACCTTCTATAGTTATCTCACATTAGCTAATTAGATGGTGCTTTTTGGAATTGTCTGCTAATGTTTAATTGCCATTCTGTGATCTTGTACTGACAATGCCTATGATACTTATATAAAAATTTTATGCTAATAAAGTTATGTGAGATTTCCTCCAGTTTTATAATTCTTTTCAAGTTTTGGAGAAATCCACAATACCATTGCAGGAAGTTGTCATTTATGTTTGTTGTGTCCATATGGATTTTGGGTTTGTCAGAATATGCTTTTATCAGTCTTGGATTTTTCCATTTTAGAAAATTGTAGAAGGCCAGTGTTCACCTCTTCCTCTTCATGAAAATCCAAGGCATCTTCAAATTCTTTTCTATCCCAGACACTAGGTATTTTTCTGGTCATATTATCCCTTTCCCTCTGGAATGGACAAAGATATCCCTTTTATCTAATTAGATATGTCCTTTATTCCATAAGATGCACAACTTGTTATTTTTCAGGAGTTAGGTCATATTCATTTCTTTCTCTAATTCACTATTGACAAATTACACTACTCATGGATGTAATTATAAGAAGGTGTAAGAGCCATACATGATGAACATCCTACAACATGCCCTTTACTATTGGCTTCTCAGCATAAGCATGTTTTTCACTAGATACCCTTCTTGTTGTTGTCATTGTATAATGGTACTCTGTTATCTTGACATTAGTGCATTTGGGGAGCTTTGCACATATCCTTTATTCCCATGCTCTTTTTATTGCCACATCAGGCAGGATGGTAGAGGTACGACAGGCAGAGCATGACTATATTTTCATATTCTTATTTTCACTGATGTTGGGGATTTCAAGGTGTTTAAATTTAAGGATAAGATTCCTGGTCAGTATTAGGATATCATCCCTACGTATGAGAATTCTTATGGCTGTTACCCAATGATTTTTTAATTCAGAGCAAACCTCCTTGCCAGGAACATCAAAGATATCCCACTCTGATGTTACTTCTCAAGAAAAGTGGTGTTCACCTGATTGATGCTACTTGAAAGAGATTGACCTCATTGTTTCTGACAAGATGCTTTCGCAAGAATGTCTCTTGAATTTTTTTTTTTTTTAAACATATGTTGGGGATCTACCAATCCTTCAAAACCATTCTGGATAAAGAATAATGGCATTTTCTTGACTGAATGTTCACCTGTTGAATGAATAATGAGGAAAATATGAAATATTTGGAGGTATTTTTGATGTATTGATGATTTTAACTGTTACTTCATGTGCAGAGAGTTTCTGTACCAGTCTGAAGCTTATTCATTGTGTGGATCAGGTACCTCATTCTTGGGGGGGGTCCCTTACCAGAGCTTCCTCCCTACTATGCAGCTACACGTTGATGCCTAATATCTGTAAATGCTCCAGAAATTAAAATTGTCAGGGCTACCTCAGATGCCATGCCAGCAAGTCTTAGACTCTGTCCTGAGACCATGATGAAGAGACTTATTGCAACACTACTAACATTTTAAGGAGAACCTATTATTGGCAAGGCTACCCAGAAACTACTGCAATCACCCAATCCAGATATTCATGGATTGCATTGTATGACAAAAATCAAGGCGATGAATCCTAGCAATGACAGCATGGTAAATAGGTGAGTAAATACGATTCCAAAGTAGAGCAAAAAATATGAAAAGAAAACATGAGAGATTCTACAGTACAATAAGGGAGGGCAAGATTGAGGGGTCCATTTTTCCATGTATTTATCACAAATACTTCATCACAGAAAAAAATGACCAGAAGTACTATATAAATTAGTAAAAAGTTACATTCCAATGTAATTAAATTCAAATATCATACTGAGAACAGAATGGTACAAACTGGAATTACAGCCAAAGCACAGTCCAGGAAAAGTGAAGAGGAAAATTTTAAATGAACTACAAAAAAGTGCAAATATACACTGATTAGTAATGTTTAACAATTTATTTCAACAAAAAAATTTAACTGAACTCAAAAGCAAAAATATCAACTAATCACATATTGTTTTACAATTTATTTTCAAAACAATATTGGACTGGTTTACATATACAGTAGTAGCTATCTATGTAAAAAAAAAAAAGCCTAATGTAAGCAACACACTTTTATAGAAGTCAGAAAAACTATTATAATCATTCCTGACTTGAACAAAAATGATTGCTTGTTTATCACTGATTTCTGGAAAGCTTTCTCCTTCAGAAAAATGTTACAATGCCATTACCAGATTTTTTTATTACAAAGTCTCTAATAATGTATTATTTCTGATTTTACTCTGCCCTATGTTTCACCATTTCTTTATTAAATTGCTATATTGTGTTTTTGCTTTGCCATAATTTATTGAAATAGTTACATTAATGTTTGGAATATATTACCTCAACTACTAGAAGTTTTCTTACAAAAAAAAAAAAAAAAAAAATCAATAACTTACATCACAGAATCAAAGTTAGAAATAAAGCACTTGATCCAAGACAAGTAGAAACAACAGATATGAGGGTTCCGAGAAAAATTCGGAGAGTGAAGATGGCATTAATGGCAGAATAATATTAAAAATGAAGATTAAGAAAAGAACTTAACATTATTAGCATTCAAGAATGAGTCAGCACAACTAATCTAAGGTGGTATGGCCACTTAAATAAAAAGGGTGAAGAAATGTTAGCAAATCAATTGATTGATGAGAAGATGACAGGAAAGAGATCCAGAGGAAGACCAAGGTCTAAGTGGATTGATCAAGTCAGAAGTGGCTTAGAAGAACCAAATATTAGATATGACAGTATTAGAGTGATTACAAATAACAGATTGATTTGGAGGAAAATTTTTAATAGGAGATTAATAATACTGTAAACTTAATCATGTAATGCTGTCATGGTAACCTTAACACCCCTCCCCCTTGGGGGTGCATATCAGGAAATTGATGATGATGATACATTAATCACAGTTAAACATTTAATTGACTAAGATATTAAATATAGTATATTACAGTGGGAAATTTAAAAATTAAACAACAATGAAGGATCATTTCCATTCTCCTTCACTGTTGTGTAATTTTCTAAACAGTACAGGAAATAATTTTTCTCCAATCTCTATTGAAGATGCAGAAATTATTTATAATTCAAAACTTCCACCTCTAAATATTCCATTTGCAGAATTGAAAGGCAACTGTTATATCACTCTTCCCAATATAAATGGAAAATGGACAATGTATTTTCACTTGATCCCAATAGACTTCAAATACTCAGAAGTCATCATGCAAGGCTCAAGAATTTATGGAATTCCTAAGTTGCATAAACCAGGATATATCCTCTACATCCCACCTCTCTCCCTGAACAGGCCATTCTTTCTCTCATATTAAAAGTACAAGCAACTTTATATCAAAAACCAAGGATCTGAAACTTGATTCCCCAGATTTACTATTAAGTTTTGGCATGGCTTCACTTTAACTGACATGCTGGAATATTTAACATTTGATAATAGTTACTTAAAGTTTTAGACCTTTTTTTTATGTCTGTAATGAATTCAAGATATTTTAGATGAAAGAAAAGCTTTATTGATAAATTAAAGGGATAATAACAGCTCTCCAATTTCTCATATATTTGCCAACTTCTACCTGGAAGGACTGAAGAAAAAAAATATCCACTTTTAATCCCAAACTTTCAATACCAATTCAATATATGGATGATGTTTTTTTTTTTTTTCTATTTAGAATATATTACCTCAACTACTAGCAGTTTTCTTAAAAACTTAATAACCTACATCACAGAATCAAATGGGAATATCTTCCCTAGATGTCCTTACAAAAAGGGAATTAGAAGGTTTGTTATTAACATCTGGCTATATCACCAACTCCAGAACATCTGTAGCTCCATTGGTATAGATGAAGTCCTTTGGTCAGAAGGACTTGGGTTCGATTCCCTTCCAAGATGTGAGGAATCTTTATCTGCACAAGCATCTACAGACATAGGACACGCCTGGAGGCATAGAGCTAACCACCTTATCCCCAAGGTGGTCACAGTTTTGAATCGTAACAGGCCATTAGGGCTTAATATATGTATAAGGAGGATATCACAAATCTGACTTATCAAGTTGGTATAACCAGCTAACCAGCACACTTCTCTCACCATCCTTCACCGAAGTATGGCATTATGAAATGCCTTCTTTCAAGAGTGCATGTTATCTGCTGTTTTCGCTGTTCATTATTATTCTCTAATGATAGCAAAATGAAGAAAGTTATGCTTAAATTGCCTTTCTATACTGATCTGTTTTTTACACAAATGTTATGCTCAAATCACATTACAAGAATTTCTCAAAGAATCACATAATTAATTGCTCAGAGAGCATTTATTTATTTGGTAATCTATAGTAAAAAGTATCTGTGCTTGAGCATTTTTTTACTCACCTTCAAAAATGGTTGCAAAAGTTCTGAGATTAGAGGACTGTCAAGAGAAGGCTTGATTATATGGTTATAATAAACATATAATCCAAGTACCGACAGGAAGTCTAAACACATTGATGTCACCTCTGGAGTAAATATAGCAATAGCTAAGGATATACCAATAATTATCTATCACAATATTACAGGAATTAATTTTAAATAACATTTTCAAGTTCCTCACTTCAATATTTTACTTTTCACCATAATGATAATTATCATGACTATGAATTTAAATTAGAAATTATCAATTTTGATTCTCCTCCCTTAAAATGTGCAAATAAATGCACATTTTATTGCTGAGAAAGAAAACTATACACTGCCATCTAAATTTTCAAATCAATTTTCATGTGGTATCAAAAAACATTACTCTAGTTTATATAGCCATATTGCTAGCATAACAATTTTTTTATCAATATCAGAATTCCTGGTCAAAGATTGATAACAATCATTTTGGGGGGAAAAATATTAATTTAACATTAACCTAATCACATCAATTTGAAGTATACACTAAGACAAATTTTTCAAGATAAATATTTCTGGTGAATCAAGCAGCGGATAAACATACTAAACTCTAGAAATGAACAGTGAAAACTATACGGGGGGGGGGGGGGGTAATTTTTACAAAAGTAGCACTGTAATCCATGATTGGTTAAAACAACCCACCCTACACATTTATTATCAGCAAAGACAATTAACTGAAACTGAGTTATCTTATTACAAGTAAAATGACTATTCATCCTGATTTTTGGAGACAATCCCAGCAACAAGACTTGTCCTGAAATATATTTTTTCCCAATTTTTTTATTATTTTTGCTTTCTGGATTTTATTCACCATTAAGAGCTAGTATAAAAAATATCAACTTATATTATATAGGAAGTGGTAGGAAATGCTGGTATAGCCAAAAATATACATTCTTAAGGAAAATATTCCACCTCCTCTTAATTAATGCACCTAGTTAATATTTCCATGCTGGACTGGACTTTGTATCATGCCTTACTTCACACTAGTACAGCATGAGAAATTTTCGGAGATGCATTAAATTTGCTTAAAAAATATATCTTTTGTAAATTACATATTTACAAATAAAATGTATTTGTAGATATCTAATTTACAAAAGATGTGTCATTTAAAAAAGTCTCCCATTTTCCAAATTCATCAAAAAAAAAAAAAACCTAGCCACTTTATCTTAGAGCAGACTGGGAGAATGTCTCTAGTGATGTTTTTCCATGACATACAATGCCATGCTTTAGATGTACCAAGTTGTCATTGTGTTCACAGTACACACACATATCTTATAATAGCTCTGTAACTGAAATTACAAGAAGTAAGACTGCATCAGTGGAATGGTGTGAATAATTACTCTTTGCCCATGAAATGATGCAGAAGCTAGTGAAATAGGCAGGCAATATCTGGAGGTACACAATCTTGCTGCTCAAAATGTAGTAGCATTAGATATCTTCTCAAAATCCTGTCTCTTTTGTTTATATTTACTATTAGGCCTTGAATGATGTGCTGTAACAGGTTTTTAATGAAATTAATATTCCAGAAGCACAGCTGTCATATTATTACCACTCAAGTAATGAAACTTGACTATCAGTGCAAGCTCAGGTAACATAGAGAATGAACACTATATATTTTCCCAGGTCATTTGCAGACTTAAAACAAAAAAAAAAAAAAAAAAAAAAAACAGTAGGGAGATATCACTAATAGCATGACCTATCCTTCCCCAATGTCATTCTCTTCACATATCTTCCTTTCCTAATAACTAAATATGACTAGGTTTCATATGCAACATAATTCTCAAGAAAACCATGATTATAGGTAGTTAATTATGGCCATTTGGTATTAACAATAAAATGATCTCTCAATTAAATTACTTTTAATTAACTGAACTTTGAAGAGGTTAGTGTGTTGCCATGTAACTGTACCTTCATTTATCCCACCATTCAATTACCTATCCAGCAAGCTGCACTCACACTGTGGTTGGTATACACACAATATATATATATATATATAATTTTTTTTTATCTATTGTGCACTGAAAATTGCATGTCTTCATTCTTTCTTCATAGACAGCAGCCATATTATTACCACTCAAGTAACAAAACTTTACTATCAAACGCAGGCTCTGGTAATATGGGAAACAACCACCATATACTTGTCTTAAGAATAGTAAAGGAGATAGTGGTCATATCCAGAGACCAGACACCACCTTACCCAATCATCTGTGGACCCTTTTTCATTATTTGAAAACCAGGTAACAAAATTTGGACAGAGTAATCCATGTCAACTGATCAAAGCCTTAACAATGGAACCATAATCGCCTTACTTCTATACCTCAATGTCCTCCAATCACTGTCATGCTGTCCTCGTGATTTTAGCAATATGCCCTCAAAATTTTAAATTTTAGTTCCTTATCCACCATCACCCTCCACTTTCTTCTCCGCTTCCTCTAAGATATCCTCACCAATCTTAAACTCTACAACCCATCTTTGCTTTGCATATTTTAAAACTTTAGGCTTTGTAATACTGAACCAGTGATCCAACTCACTTGTCTATTCACCTAGTCTATTCATGTCCTCTTGCAGAGCCATATCTGCTCTACTTCCCATAGTTCTTATCAACTATGCATCATCTCAAATAACTGCATATCATCATTCAAACCTTTCTCGATATCGGTAACATACCAATTAAACAGCAATGGTTGTTAACCCATCATTGCTGTTTAATTTGTATTTAATCTAAACTCCTGGTGCACAGTCAATCCCAGAAGAGGAAAGTCACCACTAGTGACTTTCCTCTTCTGCCATATCATTTGCCCATACACAACTTGCTGATACCTAGAAGACAGTCAATCTATCTACAATCCAACCCCATCTGCTCCAATTTAATTAACAGCTTATCATGTGGCAATCTAGCAAAAGCCTTTGCAAAATCTAAATAAATCATTGTGTCTGCATCTCCCTGGTCTAATGCATTTGTCACCTTGTTATAATAAGTAGATTGCTAAAACACAATCTTCCTTTAGCAAACCCATGCTATTCATCAAACAGAATGCTGATTTTTTTAACCCAAGTATGAATCTTGTTCCTCAATAAATTCTGTAACACTTTAATGACAACCCTAGACAAACAGATTATCCTATAATTTGAAGCCTTAGTCTTATGAAGTGTAACAATTCTGCCCACTTTCCACTACTTTGGAACTTGGCCCAATGTGAAACTCATGATAAAAAGGTATGTCAAAGTTGTTAACTCCCTGGGGCATTCCTTTAAAAGGCATGGTGATATATCAAGCCCTATAGCCTTAGTAACATCAATGTACTCAATTCCCCATGTATTGCCTTCTCACCCAACATTAGTCCCTCCTCCATCCTTCCCACTGCACTAAGTTCTGCATGATTTCATATTCATGAGGATGAAATACCTTTATGAAATGCTCGATTTCTTAATTATATACTCCAAAGTGGTTATCATTCTACCATTTTTACCAACCAATATCATCCTTCCATAATCATGTTCTATGAATTGGCCGCATACTGAAATAATTTCCTTTTATTTTTATTTTATTTATTATTTTTTTTTCATGGCTAACTGCAACTCATATGCACTTCTGTTACATGTGCCAAGATAGTCAATTTCCTTGCCTGCTCTCTGTCCTCAAGAAACTGGCTATTTCATTCTACCTCCATAATGTCTTATCCTTTCATATTAAATGCCTAACTTCCTCAATCATCCATTTCACATCTACCATTTAACCTCCTAATCTTTGGAATACAATCAAGCACTGCCTCTGTTAGGGATCTGGAGTTGAGGCACAAGCAGCACTGATCGCTTTTCCATCCAATTCCTTATTCCATGATGAAGTCCTTGGATGATTGGCTCCAACCCAAATGATCACTTCATGCTCATACTCACCAAATGGAGAGAGAGAGATTAACCACTCCATTCATAAATAACATCCTCTGAGAGAATGATCATATCTTGATCTTTATATGACATCTATTACGTGTTCCTTAAGGTAACTGTTTCTCAATAACTTGAGAAATATACTTGTCCCCGCATTGCTAGGTCTATAACAACATCCAAGTAAATATTTCACTCTGTCCATGTCTACCTCACATCATACTGTCTCAAACCAACTGCCACTATTTTTACCATGCATATAAGAGGATGTTATATCTTGAATGGGTATAACATCCTCTGCTATCAGCAACCCACTTTTCCTTCCTGTCTATCATTATGAAAAACATAATACCTTTCTATCTCTATTCCTGCCATGATATTTTCCTCATCTAGTGATGTCTCACTTACTCAGAGAATTTTATACTGTATAATGGATGATGCCGTATACAGCTGAGAGCTCTAGGACACAATGTTTACAAACAACTGGAGAGAGATTCCATCAAGACTAAAAGACTTTTTAGTGTCTAAGTAATTTAGTAATTTTCCAATGCCTTTTTTTGTTGCAAAACTACAGGATGTAAAAATTTGAGGAAAAGAATGATAGTCGTTTAGAGTAATCTGATGATGGATTTCATAGTTTCCAGTAGCTGATCCAGCTACTGTAACAACACACTACCATATATTTTATCTTCTAAGCCCTGACTTCGAATGATATCCTGAAACTCGCTGCTACATGGAACATTATTACTATTATTGTTTTCATGAGTTCCTGCCATAACTGGACACAACATCAGATATCATAAGTAGCAGCCCCCTCCTCTCCTATTTCTTCTGTCCTTCCTAAAAATACTATATAATTTACCAGGGTTTGACATATTACAAACAAAAGGCAACTCGCCACACAAGAATTTACTGGCAGAGCAAAATCTACTTGCCAAAGAAAAGTGAATGAGCAAATTTGTGAAGCCCTATCTTTTACACCCAATTCCAGTTATTACACATGACTTTGGGAGCCAGGTTTCACTAAATGCCAATAATCTTAAGCCAAAATGTATTTACCAAGGCAACAAATTTGGTCCCTTTGTTGCTAATACTCTTTGCATTTCTGTGTAGACATAAGTTACTTTCTGGCTTGTTCGTATATTTACATTTACAGTCTCCTTGGTCTAGTTGGACAACTTTCTTTGTTCATTGCCAAACACATTCAAAAAGTCTGAACCCCAAAGTGTATATTTATTCACCAGATTCATAACCATGCTCAATGACATTCATATTATTGTCATATTTGCATGCCATAGCTGATCTTATACACACACATACATATGCACATTCTCACCATTCCACCCATTCTCATATTCCTCCTTACATCCTCATAACATTTACTAAAAATATAGAAAAGAGATAGCTTGTTTTTTCTTAACAACAAAGGCCAGAATTATTTTGATATCAATTATGAAATCATATTATCGATAACAACTAAAAAAATAAAATATACCAATATCATTTAAACATCCAAAAACATATAAACTATTTCCTTTAGACAATATTACTGTTATTTCATTAGAATCACACTTTTTTTTAATAGGAAAACTTCTGTGACACCATTATAAGCATATGCCAAAAATTTTACCATTTCAAGCTATAGTGAATATATATCTGCCAATTAGGATATTGTCAGAAAAAACAAAATAATCTTGATCCTAGCAAACACAATGGAGAGAGAATTCTTGAAGTAAGCTTTCGTTGCAGAGGTTAACTTTACTGTATTTGCTAGGATTAAGAAGAATTTTTTGTTTTTTCTGACAATATCCTAATTAGTAGATTATTTATTCACTGTAGTAGCTTGAAAATCCCAATTTCTCTCTCCTTTATGCTGTCATTTTACCTTTTGCCAAAAGAGTATCTCTCTCTCTTTCTCTTCTACTTCTTCTCAGTTGCATGACTCCCAACAAATCAGACTTCATGGTTATGCAAACAAGTTCCAAACAAAATGCCTGACTGCAGTTATTGTATAACTCATTATTTTCACAAAATTAATTCAAAAAATAATATTTATAAATATTTTATAGTTCTTTTATTTTTCCATAATATAATGCATGTTTCTTTATTATTAAATTCTCCTACTTAAAAACATTTACCTAGATAACCATATCAAAGTGCCATTACAATTTTAAACTTCTGCACATTTCTACTTAAAAAAAAGATGGCTTAGCCATCGTTATTCTATTGTGCAATAACCAAAAACAGATGGTATAATACCAAATATGCAACTTCTTAAAAGCTAAAGAACCTTCTCTATTAAATAAGCCAATGAGGTGGCAAAATTAATAAAAAACAAAACCTACAACAAATTAACCTGATTTTATTACTTCATTTTGTTAGCCTCATTGGCCAATTTGCTAGTGTATCTGATCTTCACCCAACAGGCTGTAGGTTCAATGTTTATATCCTTGACTCAAGCACGAGTAAACAAAAGTTTGAACGTTAATGAGATTTACAAAGAGATTATTTATACATGGAAACAGATGAACTTGCATCAAATTGCCATAACCCATAATGTTAAGAGCACATCCTTTCAGATGTGTATGGTGTCTTGCATTATGGGAAGTGTCACCATCAAGACAAGCTGAAACTCTTCTCGAGGTTTGTTTTAACATATCACTGGTCTATAAGTCAAGACCTCGAAAATAGTGTTCAAGTCGTAGAATGATTATAACCACCTCTTGTTCAGGTGGAGCTAGTTATAAGATGAGAGATGGGGAAAGTCCATACCTGAATAAGCTGTCCTATATCAAGTAACATTTTGCTATTCAGGGTAATAAATGACTACCCCTCCTCTGTTTTCTTATTTTGGAAAAAGAACTTTTGCTGATACTAATCAGAACTAAAAACACTAAAGGTATGCAAAGTCAAAAACATACACATTTTAATGGTAACATTCCTTAGGCCACAAATTACAGGAGGTAAATAACAGAGGGTGGAGAACTCTGAATCCCCGAGAATGTTTCATGCTAGAGAAAGCAGTTCAGACAGCAAGATGCAAAATTTTGGCCAGATTATATTACTGTATATTATGCAAAAAATTTATGGTAAAAAATACTACTTAAAGGGTTCGCATTATATGCAAATCCTAAAAAATATAACATCTTATTAGACTTGCACACACACACACACAATATATACTACCTAATACCTATGCAACCAAATCTACTTGACCCACTCGCATTCGGCGACCGAGCGCGCATCATATCTGCGCATAAAGCTACTTACATTACTGGCATTATGAGCAGATACGATGCACTCTTCGTCGCCGAATGATAGAGCACAGTTAGGTATATCAGTTTAACCACAGTTCATTTTAAATATTATTCGGTAAACAACCCTAGCCTGAAAATGAGCCAACAGAAACATAAACATTCATCTTTTGTAGCAGGATTTAAATTGCATGTCGTGCAGTTTGCAGAAGAACATAATAACAGTGTTGCTATGAGAGAATCTGGGAGTAATATTAGCAGAGAGTAATATTAGACTTTGACGTAAGCAAAAAGACAGTCTCGCAAAAATCCCCAAAATTAGACTTGGACGTAAGCAAAAAGACAGTCTTGAAAAAATCCCCAAAACGAAATGTACCCGTCGTGGAGATGTAGAATCCTTACCAGAAATCGAAGAAGAGCTAAATGAATGGATTTTGATGCAATGACAAGATGGCATTATATAGTAACAAGAAATGCAATTCGGTTTCGAGCTCTACAACTCAAGAATGGTAAATTCAAGGACACACCAGGTATTTCATCTTTTCTTGCTTCGCCTGGGTGGTGCAACAGATTTATGGAACGCAAAGCATTAACATTACGACACCGAACAAAAACTGCACAGAAGTTACCAAAGCAGCTTGAAGAAAAAGTGCAGTCCTTCCATAAATTTATCATAAAATTACAGAAGTGTCACGGATATGAACTTTCCCAAATTGGCAATATGGATGAGACACCCGTGTACTTTGATATGCCTGTGAATCGAACAGTAATGTAAACTCGGTTGGTGAAAAGCGTGTCTTCATAAAAACAACGGGACAGGAAAAAATGCATTTTACCGTTGTTCTAGCATGCATGGCAGATGGAACCAAATTAAATCCAACAGTGATATTTAAAAGGAAGAAAATTCGAAAGCATATGAAATTTCCACCAGGTGTAATTGTTCACGCCAATCAGAAAGGTTGGATGGATGAAGAAGGTGTACGATTGTGGCTGGATCAAGTATGGAACATACGTCCAGGTAGCTTGTTACGTCAACAAAGCATGGTAGTCTGGGATATGTTCTGGGCGCATTTAACAGAGGCAAGCAAAGAGAAAACACGTGAGCTACGTATGTACAGACCTAGCAGTCATAGCTGGTGGCCTAACTTCCGTTTTGCAGCCGCTTGATGTCAGCTTGAATAAACCATTTAAAGATCACTTACGTGAAAAATGGAGAGAATGGATGGCATCTGGTTTGGTGAAGATGACAAAGGGTGGAAATTTTCAGAAGCCTGAGATCACCCTAGTCACCAGCTGGGTTAAAGAAGCATGGGATTCAATACCATCTGAAATGATTCAACGCTCATTTCTTAAATGTGGAATAAGTAATTCAATGGATGGATCCGAAGATCACATCATATACGAAAGCGAGGATGATGCACAACAAATTGGAGAGCATGAAGACGCTGACGACAATGTTACACTGATGACGCAATCCCTACAGATGAATTTATAAATGAAATGCTTGACGACTCAAAAGATGAAGAAGAATTTAAAGGATTTTGACATTTTATTTTAAAATAAATATTTGTTTCGTTAATTCGTATTGTATTATTTATAACGTTATGGAACAAGATTAACAGATCGCATTATACGTGGACATGGCATTTTAGGGCTAGTTTTCAAACAAAATTTCTAGTTCGCATTATACGTGATAATATACGGTAGTTAGAATTTTGCTGGTGGATTTACTGTGTCATTGTTACTTGTATATTTTTCAAAAGTGGTGTTTTGAATTCTGTTATTATAAATATAGCAAGTTTGATTTTCTTAGTGACTAATGGAGGTAACTATACGTATATGATTTCTTCTTTCTTCTTCTTCAGCAAACTTGGGGACATGCTACCAGATATATTTTGCCAGCAGACAGAATTAAAGCAAAGTAAATAAATATTTCTATTCATCACAAATAGCATAGAAAATATTATCTGATCCAAATTCACTGGTCCACTTCATATGTTACCTTCCAGGACAAAATCTTATCTTAACAGGTAGCTGTGCATTCAATTCAGTATCTGAAAAAATTCTGACATCTGTGCAAACATTGAGTGTATGATGATTGTGATATTTAAAAATTTCTCTATAGATCTGTTTAACTGGCAACAGGTTGATGCCTTTATGGGAGGCTTCTGTGAGTAGGGATCATCTCAGCTCAGGACAGGTAATTTGTTGTTACCTAGTCTAAAGTAAGGAAAGATCTCCAGTAGATATTTAATTAGATGGTTACTCAGATGTGTAGAAGAAGGATTTTCTTGATAACACTGATATAACTATACAGAAAACAATTTCTCACTTGGTTAGACTATAATAAATTTAGTTTAATCATTTATCCAAGTATAAGCAAACAAAGTTTGCACCTGAAAATATCTTCAGGACTGAGGTAAGGTAGTGCAACTCCGAGCAAAGGTGGACCAAGCTCTCATCACTCCTTGTCTCAGTATCTCCCATAATGCAAAACACATCTCCTTGCAGACATGTATACTGCTATGCATTAAGGGAAGGGCACAACTGCAAGGAGATGTGCTTTGCATTATGGGAGATACTGAAAAAAGGTGTGATGAGAGCTTGGTCTACCTTTGCTTGGAGTTGCACTACCTTACCTCAGTCCTGAAGATATTTTCAGGTGCAAACTTTGTTTGCTTACACTTGGATAAAGGATTAAACTAAATTTATTAAACTGAAGCCTCTTTGTGAGCTTTCCTGATTCTGATGGCTCTAGAAAAACAGACTGTAGATTGTAGAGAGTGGCTTCTTCAATTTCTGTAATGTCTGTGAAGTGGATCACGTGGAGGATTACTGATTTGATGATGGTGCTTCTTGCAGAGGAAGAAAGAAAACCAATGGCCCATTCCTTCAAAGTGTTTTCTCTTTGCTGATCATTTCTTCTATTATAAGAATTGGGTACTACCTTTAATCACTTCCTCATAGGCACTCTCTTTCTGCACTGTGACATTTTATAGAGTAGCCTCATGTCCTTAAAAAGGTTTCTCCTTTCTCAGATTCCCCCACACCTTCAAGCACAATGGCACTGCTCCTCTGAAATGGCCACTGCCATTTCACCACTTTCTTCTAACCATGTAAGAACTACCACAACCACTAGACAACACCCACACACTGTCCAACTCCAAACATACTGAATAAACTTCTTATCTTCCTTCATTTCATCCAGCTGTATTCTTTGGAACAGTCTCTGCCATACTGATTTCCCCGAGTACAATCACAGTCTTTCAGAAATATATCAGTAAGCTACTTTGTTCTCCTTAATCACTCAACATATGACACTGTAGCGTTATAGGCCTTGTAACTGTTCATATATGGGGCCATAAAAAAATCAAAATTGATACTGTATAGTAGCATATGTATAAAACTGGTCAATTCTGATATACTAGTTTGGTGAAGAATTCATGTGATTTCTTATATTCTAAGGGTTGTTAATCTTTCAGGTGTCTTGTGTCTGCATTAGAAACAGCATTAATTCTGTCAAGAGATGCATCTTCTGATAAATATTGTAATCTATAGTGCACATCAATTACCTAGCATGATGAATAATGCAGTTCAGTCACTTTCAATGTTAGGAGCATAAACATTAATCAATTCAATATCTGACTTGGCCCCAAGTAATATTCTGTTAGTGCCTGACTCCACAGTAGTAAACCATCTGAGGGTAGGATGTACTAGCAGACTAACTCCATAACTTCCATGATCCCCAAAGGAAACTTTACACACACCTTTATGACATGCAAAGTGAGTTTCTGGAAGAAAAAGAACCTAGATATTATATGTTAACATAATTTTCCAAATTTCTTCTGATTTTATTGCAGAAAAGCCTCACTTATGTTAAGTGAAGCAACAGAAAATGCCATATTCATCTTTGTTCTGCAGTCAGTAAGCCAATGTTAGTATGTGTGTGTGGGGGGGGGGGTTAGAAACTCACACATAGCAATCAGTTCGGTGACCAACTGTTATCTGTTATCCACTAATACAACATTCACTAGTTGTATTAGTGGATTGTCAGTTTCTGGATGTTGTTGCACACTACATCAGTCCACTAAGGATCTTGCAGTGTCAGGAAGTTTGTCAGGATCTTGCAGTGACCAGACCACATTCACATAGTCTGCTTACTTTTATTTGTCACTTTTGGCAAGTCTGGAATTTTCCAGACTGAATGATGAATTTTTTTTTTTTTCTGTTTTCCTTTTCTCCTTGCAGGCTTGCTTTCGTCAAATTTTGCAGCTCTTTTGGATGAACAGTTCTTAAATTTCATTTTAATCTATGATAAAATGAAATTCCAGAATACAAGACATTTTCCTAACCCAAGGGGCAGATCTACAGTATGCAGAAGCCTGGAGAATTTTCCCAATAATCTTAAAAATATAGAAAAGAAATGTCTTTTTGAGATAAAAAAGGATGGCCACAGATGTTTTTTTACTTTAGAAATGAGATGAAAGTTACAACCACTGAGCTTTTGAGGAGTAATGTGTACAGGTATACAGAAGAAATCAATAGAAATACAGAACAGGTATACAGAAGAAATAGGCTTTTGTGAAAAGGGTGAATGTATCAATGTATTTCACGCTTTTATAGAAACAACAGTTTAAGAATGGTTATTCTGGATGAGTTAATTTATATATGTATCTCACACAATATAGCAAAATCATACCATCTGTTTCTAACTGAATCTCAGAAACAAGTAGAGATCAAAAATGGGAAAATTTACAACTACAAGAATTCAAGCTGAAAAGCCACATTCTTAAAGTAATTTGGATGTCAAAATAAATAAATATATATAATATTAATTTTTAAAGGTACTGACTCAAAAAGCAATAGTTTACTAACATGATAATATTTCATTGGATTTTAAACTAGTATTGTCAGGACACAAAAAACTCTTTTTGCAGAACACTAAATGCTAACAATTCAAACAAAAGAACTAACATTTATACCATCTTATGGTTGCACATTCACCTGGACTAGATATAAAGCAGTTATAGCACCACACATAAAGTCAACTTTAAATGTAAGGAAATCATATTTGTAAATTTAAGTATGTCAAGAGATTATGTTCTTGGTTTAATCCTTTATCCAAGTGTAAGCAAACGAAGATTGCACCTGAAACAACTTCAGAACTGGTCAACTCATATATAGAAGCTAATGACTTCACATCACTTGTCTTAGTATCCTGTAATGCAAAGCGCATATCCTTTCAGACATGTATAATGCTATGCATTATGGGAAGGATCACTTCTCAGACTGGTTTCAACCTTCATTGAGATCTCATCATATTTAAAGTTGACTTTCTGCAAATACTGAGTATATTAAAAACTTCAGCTCTTCTGATAAAAAATTAATTTTTTTTTTTTTTTTTTTTCCAAAAAAGGATACGAACTGAGTCCCAACTCCACAGAAGACATGAGATTTCTCAGTAAATTTTCTGGTAACTTGCATATTTTAACTGGATAGATCTCACAAACAAGAGTAATTAATTTGAAGTACTGGGAGCACAAACTTGGAAACTAAAAAATGTATATATATCTTGAATTATGAAAACATTATACACACATATTTATAAACACCCATTTACCAAATCAAAGAATCGTCACATACTATATACAGCGTGTTTCAAAGAGAAACACCCTATAAGGTGTACTCACCACAATTACAAATGCTCAATTACATTGATTTGTAATTGTGGCGAGTGAAACTTTAAGCCTTACTTCATACTTGGTAATTTATTTTGTAACTGTACCACATTTTCATTATTAAATATAATTATTTGAAATTGGGTTATTCTTTTTGAATCACCCTGTATTTCTAGTGTGAGGTGTAATCAAAAAATGTCAAAATTGGAATTAATATTCATTTCTATGTCAAAAATAACTGGCTTTACCAGACATTTCATGTTATTCACTTTATAATAGTTACACTAAGAAGGGAGTAAGTCCTAAAATAAACAACATGATGATTTATTCAGCACTAGGGATCAAGGAAACGAGGGAGCAAATAGAGCATTCAATGGCATAAACACTAATTTCTTGAATTAGTGTTTAGAGCCAACTTTAAGCAGAATGATGTGGGAGTAAATTCAAAACTGAAAATAGGACAAAAAGAACTTACAAGTGCCAGGATCCTATGCAAAGTTCTAGAAGGGAAAACTAGATAAATGTCAGTCATTACAGAGAGAGAGAGCAGCAGATATAAAGAAAAAATAAATCTAGAAAAAAATAATTGTTGGAGACCTAAACAACAAAGTAGGAAATAATACTCTGTTGTTCAAATATGTTTGGAGAAAATAAAGACAAGTGCAAGGCAATAATACTAGCAAGTTCATAGAATAATTCTGCTTTGGCTATTATTAAAAAAAGGTTTTAACAAAAATATGCATAAATTTGTGTGTTGAAAACACAGATAAAACAAGAAAAATTTATCAATAATGTTACTGCTGATAGTGATGTCTTCAGATTAATTAACAATACAAGAGCATATAGTGGATTTTAGGTGCCCATTTCGGTTGTGTGTGTGCTATCATCGTTAATGCAATTTGCGCTACAAAATTCACGTCAATATGACCGTATGATTGCATTTTTATTGATGTATGAAAGTTTTATGCATGTATCCCTTAGCATATCAGTGCTCATCTTAATTGGTCCAATGGAATTAATTGTAGGATAACTGAATACTTTATCAATTAATTATAACAAATCTGCACAGAGTGGGAGACAATTTGTTTTAAGATACTGTATATCAGAAAACAATAATGAAGAAGAATGCTATATTTGGTTGAATTACTCAAAGGTGTAAAATTTGTAAGAGGAGGACAAGGCCTCCTTCAAATACAATACTGTTGTCCATTGTAAATATGGGCAAAAAAGTTATAAATTCATCTAAAATTATATATCAATAACTTGTTTATATTTATATATAAAAACTTGCCTACCATGTCAGTTCACACTTCACACACACAAAACAGATGAAACTCAGAAAACAAAAAGAGCAACTCATGATAAATGACAATATTCAATTGAATTGGCTGACACAATAACCAATCACAAAATAGGACCTTTAGGTCCTATTTCTCAGAGCCCACCCTGTTTCGCCTTCTGAGTGGTTTAAAACTACTAGAATGCTAAGAATCTCACCATCTGTACATCTTTTCAAAAGGCTCAAAGGTGTATATATTTTGAATGCATACCAGAGCTCTTAACATGAATGTGATGCAATGTTTACAAGTCAAAAAGTGTCCTCTTCATGAACCATTAATATAGTGTTTACTTTTAGGAATCACATGAAGTCTGGAAATAATTAGGGGAGCCTAACAGGACTGCAAAATATAATATCAGTGATATTGATATTCCGTGGATGAGCACAGCACACCTGGGATATTCACCCCCCCCCCAGTGGCCACCATGTAGTGTTCAGCAGAGTGAACAAAAATGTGCACTAAAGTTCTGAAAAGAACTGAAGCCAAGCAATTTTCAGTTGTGAAGTGTGGACTCAAATTTATAAATATTATTTGGGACACATGAAAGGATTTTGAAAACCAAAAATCAAATGTTTTAAACCAAGTGGAAACATTCGTTTTAGAAATTATGGACTTTACAACCACATGGTTGTAAAGTACATAATTTCTAAAATGAATGCTGATCACCGTGTAACACTAAAAGAAAAGAAGCAAGTGGAAACGTGTAAAGATAACATTGACTAACTTAGGCAAGGAGGCATATAGAAAAATATGTGCAAAGATTGAAAAATAAGAACTCTATAGTGAATGTGGGAAATAAAAAAGAAACTCCTAAGTAAAAGAAACTGTTTTTATGGTCCTTCTTAGGGACTACTTTTCTTTTATTTCTGAGCCAATAAGTCAGAATATGCTCGCTAAGAATATAGAGAAAAATACAGAAAAGTTGAATTATGTATCAAGGTAGGCAAATAAAAGTAGTAGAAAGATTATTATTATTAGAAGCAGTAATAACAGTAATGATTCCTTAAAAAATTTGATTCCTAATTATTATAATAGTAGTAGTACTGACTGCTTAAAAGAACTTCCTTAAAACAAAAGTATGAACTTTAAAATCAGCAACATTATAAAGAAGATCTTGTCATAAATGGCCTCCTTGACACTGTACCTGCAGAAAATCTAAAGGACTTTCTTTAAGTTAGACCAGACTAATGGCATCTCCTCTACAGTCATCTAATGAAATACATAAAAAAGTTACCAACTTTTGGAAATCAGAGATGCAAAATTATTCTTGGTCAAGTCAAACTTCAAAGTCTATACAAATTAAAAGCTTGGAAGACAATAGGTAGCAACTACCACAGTGAAAGCAAATTATTTTTAATCACATAAAAAAGAAGATAGCAAGATTTAAGGAAAACGAATATGAACCATCAAACAGATTTAATAAGACTAGAAAATAAATTAAGAATATATTATGAATATAAATTAAACAAATTAAGAGTATGATTACTCTTAATTTGTTCGATACATGTAAACCACACACAAATTGATCAAATAGGGAGTCTTTATTCTAAACATAAACATAAGAACATTCAAACACATTAGTTTACATTACCCGAAATTCTTCAGTGGATGAAGATACTGACATGGAGGAGGTGTTGATACAGTACTCCTCGTTGTGTATAGCTGTTATACTAACTGAATCAAAATTCAGCAACAACTGATGGGATATCAGCACAGATGCAAAAAGAGTGTTCACAGCTATCTATATCTTTGCACCACCCATTGCACAAGAGTAGTGCAAAGACAGAGGTATCAAACTATAGACCTATCAGTATCTCAGGAGTGGTGGTGAAGATTTTGGAAAATTTGGTTAGGGCTCACACATAAATATAGGTTGACAGAGCATATTTTGCAATTAACAGTGTGGGTTTACTAAGGGAAGGTCACGTTTCAGCAACCTGGATACACCATGATACTTCTGGACTTTGCTAAGGCTTTTGACAGAATATAGCATGAAAGACTATTGCATAAATTGGGGAATATGTTGATAAGAGAAAGTTGTATACGAGGGTTGTGAGTGTGCCAGATTTAAGGTAACCACTGGTGTACCACAAAGATCAAGTCCTTGATCTATTGTTATTCAATCTATACATTAATGACATTGGGAATGATTTGACAGAAGATACAGCTATTTGCTGATGATGGAAAGATAGGCAGGGTAATCAGGAGTGCTACTGATATGCAGTTCCTGCAGAGTGCTTTGAACAGGCTGGAATTGTAGGCATGTGAATATAGCTATCAGTTCAATGCTAGGAAATGTAAAGTCATGCACTTTCACATGATATGATATCCAATGTCACATTACACTGGTGGGATTATGCTAAAAGAAGCTGTTCAAGCCTAGGGATCATGAAATTTTAGGCTGAAGTTAAGTTAGCTGAAGGATAATTGGAATGCTGAAATGAATCTTGCCATGTAAAGATAAGAAAGTCAAGTTGTGTCTTTACAAGGCCTAGATAAGACCTCACTTTGACTACTGTGCACAAGTCTGGTCTCGTGGTTTCTGTGTCGATTCTGATACAGAGGAACGGAAGCAAAGTAGTATGTTAAAAATTATATCATAATTGAATACAGATTGAGAATTTATGAACTGCAGCCACTAGCAAGCAGGAGAAAAGGGCAGATATGATTGAGACTTACAAATTTCTGAAAGGGTCATACAGGATATCAACAGATGGAATTTTTCATCTTGTAGAGGGTGGGAAAAGGTCAAGAGGGCATCCTTGGAGTTTGAGAATGAATACTGTCAAAAAAAAAAGGGGGGGGGCTAGATTTTTCTCTCCTAGAGTGGTGTATGATTGGAATGGATTGTCATTGGAGGTGGTGAGTGTAAGTAGGATGAATGAATTCATCCTACAAATCAGACATGACAGCTGGTGCGAGTAATATGTAATATCTCCCAATGAGTTAAATATTCTCTGGAGGTCTCTCTTAATTAATAATAATAATGTTAGAGACTTAAGTATCCACTACTAATGACAAAGCAACTAGCTACCAAATTCCAATCTTTCAACAAAACAATGTTAAAAAAAAAAAAGTAAGGATGATCATGCTGAAAACAGTTTTATAAGAATAATTAATGCCACTAATGAACAGCACAATCTAATACTATTTATAGGTGTTAACATGTTAAAATTCCTGCATAAACAGAATTGCTGACTTTCATGCCAGAATCATGAAATAAGAATCAGCAACATTGTTGTTGTGCCCTCTAGTCATTTCTGATTCTTGATCTTGTAAACATAGGCTCCATCTCATTCTATCCCTTGTCTTTTCTTTCAGCAGATGTAAATTCATGATGGCAAATTACTTTATGTTATCTATCCAATTCTATCGCTATCTTCCTCTCCTGCTCATTTCTCAATCTTCTCCAACATAACTGCCTTTTCCAGTGACTCATCTGTTTGCATTATATGTGCAAAGTAACATTAACTTGGTGATTATTGCATTCAAGTAGCATTTTGCCTTTATATTCTCTAAAACATCTTAGTCATTCTTGTGGCCCTTGACTTTAATAGTCTGCACTACATTCATAATTTGAATGAATCAAATCACTTTCTATCTTCTTCTAAATAACAGAATCTACTGCTCCAGATCATCTGTATTTTCATATCTTATATTACTTATTTAAGTTATGCAAATTATTTTTTTCCAATCTTAATTCCTATTTGGTCTTTATGTAAGTCAGCCATTCTCATAATATATCAAAGATATTAAAAAAATAGGGCAACAATATACAGTCATGCTGTATCCCTTTCTCCACTCAAACACGCTCTCAGGTTCTTCGAAGATTTTTATGAAGCTTCTTGTTTGTCAGTTTAGACGAAGATATTCCCATTGCTCTCATCTAATTCCACAGTCTGTTATCATCAATTCAGTCAAATGTTTCTCATAAACAATGAAACAGATGAATGCTTTTTTAAAATTTTCTTGCTCTTTCTGTAACTCATGTTTGCTATTATCTTTGGTTCTTCAACCTATGCTGAAATCTGCCTTGCCTGTTCTTCTGACAGTTCACCTATGGTTCTGCCCCTCCCCCTTTTTTTTTTAAATCACTGTCAACAACTTCTAATCTATGTGAAATTAATTAAAGCAATGGTTCTGTAATTCTCACAATCTCTGGGATCTGACTTTTTTTGGAATTGAAATGAATACTGATGTTTTTCAATCTCTAAGATAGTATATTTTCTTCCAGATCTGTTGACAGATTTTCAATTAAATATATTCACTACTTTGTACCCATCTACTCTGAATAATTCTAAATACTTCATCAGCTATTCTGATGGAGTATTCATAGAATTGTTCTTTTTCAAAAGAAAAAAGGAAAATGGCAGCTATTACAATACTATCCTTCACTTTTTATTATCATAGATTCCTTAACAAATTTTCTAGTTTCAAAATCTCCTTCACTTAATCTCTTTCCATCTTTTTTGCACTTTTTCTTGCATTAAACTTTTTCCCAAATGAATTTTTACCACTTCTAATCCAGGGTAAACTTTTCCATGTTCATCTTTGTAAACATATGTGTTGTTCTACCTGCTCTTACTTTCTTCAATTTACCTGAACCTTTTTTTGCTTATACAGTAGTGAACAAATTAATCCAAAAAAGCCGAATTTTCATTTTGTTTTGGTTTGATTTTTGTTCACTATATTGTTCACCAAGTGCTGCATGTTTTAACTGTCTCTATGATGTTTATTAATAGTGTAAAAACATGGCTGTGTTGTTAGTAGTGTAAACAAGTTGACATTCATAGTGTTTTATTCATCTTCTGTAGCTATAAAATGGATACATCTCCAAGAAAGTGTTCAAAAATATGTACTCTTTCTCACACATCCATGACTGAAAGACAAATTGCAAATAAGTGTGCTGTTTGCTTTGGTACTGTTAATGCAATTTTAAAGAGGATTAGGGAGATAGGTACCTTTTTTCCTAACAGAAAAGAGAAAATGTGGGTGAAAAAGGAAATCTATACTTACTCAAGATCATTTACTAGTTAATACTAGTTTACTAGTTAATGGAAAAGAAAAATGAATCCAATATTTTCTGCTGTAGACTTAAATAGAGTCTTGACAACTAGTGAAATTAATGTTTCTGACATGACATGATGGGTGAAAATTGTTGCAAGCAGGGAGGAATTCCCACAGACCAAAAAAGAAACAACTGTTGATGAAGGCTATGCAGAAAAAATGCTCCAGTGGGCAAAAGTGTACAAACATTGGACTGTTGAGAAGTGAAAGAAGGTCATTCTCAGATGAGAGCTATTTCCTTTGTCCAAGAAGAGCGAGTACTACATGGTCACAAATCAGCAGCTGAGGACTTCTCCTACCAACCTTCAACAAGCTCCTAAACACTCAGCTAAAAAGAAGTTCTGGGGTTGTTTCACACATGACAGTCCAGGATCATTTGTGTCTGTTGACAATATGATGAAAAGTGACCAATACATAAAAATGTTAAAGAAAAGAGTGGTCCCACAGACCCAGAAAAATAAAGAACTCATCTTCCAACAGGATCTTGCTCCATGACACACTTAAAAAAAAAAAAAAAAGTGAAAGAGTTCGTCAAAAATCATCCAATTGCTTCAGTGGCCAGGTAGCTCTCCCAATATTAACCCTATAAAAAATTTTTGGCCCACAGTGAAAAAGAGACTTGGAAAATTAAACTGTGACATAAAGGATAACTTAATATAATCCCCATGATAAAAAGTATGGTTTCAAGATTCAGAAATAAGAAAAATGTGCTCTATGCTGGTAGAGTCCATGACTTAGCAAATTAATGGGCTTATTAGGACAGAGGAACACAAATTATTAGGCCAAGTTGGAGTTTAATTTTTCTACTTATTTTCTTATGAAATTAAAAGTTTTCTTTAAAATATGTAGTGTTCAGATTAATTTGTTTGCTACGGTATGTATTTCCTGGCTCGAAACCTGCATAAGAGGACAGAATCCTTGTGACTAGTGATGTGCTGCAGGACTCTGTGCTTGGGCTGCTGCTGTTTAATTTGTACATAAATGATATAGAAAATAAACTGAAATGAGATATTCAGTTGTTTGCTGATGATTCAAAGTTGGGTGGGGAAATAATTAAGCAAGGTGATGTAGGATGATTTCAACAAATCTTCACTCTCCTTAACAGCCTCATGACGCCCCTACCAACATTCTTCTTGTTGCTAGTCAAATAATTTGTGCCAACTACAACTACCAACTGTTTTGCTTGCATACTCCTCTTATCCAATGATTCAATCACCCTGCTCATTCTACCTAGTGGAAAACAGACCTTGTGCACCTTTTCACTCACCACACCTCTTATCATTGAATCCTCATACACTGTCACTCTCAAATCATTTGATATTTCTTTCAAATCTTTTGTTCCCTTCTTCCTTACATTTCCATGCAAATCTATAATTCTCCTTAGTTAATGACTCATTTGTTTCATCTCTTCATCATCTTTACCGACTTTGTTTTCGTGCCTTCAATTAATTTTTCAGTGTAGTCTTGCTGCTCACTGCAACTAATTCGCCCTCATCTATGCACACTGTCTTATCAATCAACATCGCCAACTGATCACCACTTTTGCCCACTGTTTTACCATTCAAGCACTCAGCCACATTGTCAACCCCCGCTTACACCCATAGCTACGTCCACAATCTTTTGCCCATTACTACTTATGTTCAGTGATATCTCAAAATCTGTAAGTATGTTACACTTCTTACATACCCATACTCTCTCAGCTTTCCTCTTAATTAATCCTCTCCACACACCCGGCCTGGTTGGCCGAGTGGTTAGCATATCTGCTCTCCAGCCAAAAGGCTGCGGTTCGAATCCCACTGTGGGCATGGATGTTATTCCATGCCCACGGCGTGGAATAACATCCATGTCTGTGAAAGTACTAGTGGTGGTAGTCGGCAGTAGATGGCGGTGGTGTTAGATAATGATGGTTGGTGGAGTAGCGAGACGAAGAGTTGTAGAGTAGATGCCCTCCCTCGATGAGTCTTTGGACTCCCTGGAGGTGCGATGTAATAATAATAATAATAAATATCTTCAATCTCTCCCCAAACACACATAATTCATGGCATCTCACCATTTTTGAAAAATCATGCCACTTGCATTTATTTTTCTTGCTGCCTTATGTTTCACCACTATTTTACTCACACACAAAGTTGCATATAAGAAACAAAGGGATTTAATAAATACAGAACTTTAACTACACTAAACACCACCCACCAATCACAACTATCATACAACAATATTTAAATAACTAATTATCACTACTACTGCTACCTACAATTTTAAAATTTATCTTTTCAGAGTGATCTCAACAAACATAGTTTCTCTTCGCCACCTAGAATCAGTGGTGAGTGCTTTGTCTGTTAATGGTTTTGAGGAAAAGTACAATAGACATTGTACCTCTCCTTGAAACCAATAACTGTGTTGATAGTTTGGGTCTCAAACTATCTTCATGGAGTCCTAAGACACAATGAGTCTTAGGACTCCATGAAGGTGGCTGGTGTCTGTGCAATAATAATAATAATAGGAAATGTAGTATGGAAAAATAATAGTCAAAAAATAAGAAAAAAAATTAACTGAAATTCTGTAGTTATTTTATACAACATTAAACTTGCACTGGAGAAAACATGCAAATAAATAAATAAAAAATCAAATTTTGCACACAAGCCAAATTCCTGGGATAACACAAACATAAGCTTAGATGGAAAGAATATTCTACAGAAACTTAAAATTATACCCAAATAATGCAGCTTCAATAACAGAATATGGGATAACAAGAAATCGCTTCACAGGATAAAAAATGGAAAATAAACTACTATAGAGATTAATTCACCTTTGCACAAAATGATGTAAAACAAAACTGGCATTTGATTAACAAATCGGGGTGTACTCCCACAACAACTGCTTTTGAAGTGATGAAATAAAGCTTCATGAAAGATGCCATTTATGACCTCCTCCAACAGCTAGAAAATGGCTTTGTACACTATTGTAAAACTACATGGAAACAGTCATCCACTCGCATAGTATGTAATCCCCGCTCAGCCTACAAGCAAAGCACATAATGTGGTTGGGAACCACATACTGTTGTTTCCAACCACAAGAGAAGCAGAAGTGTTCTATGTAATCTGTCAAACTAAACCAAACAAAGGTCCAAGAATTAATGCCATCAGACTCAAACATATTATATAACATATGTCTAACTTAAGTCTGATCACACTAAATTTAATAAATATTTGAAGCCAGGCAGGTACCTAGCATATTAAAGACTGCCCTAATCACTCCTCTATACAAACATAGGAAAAGAATTTACCTATTAAAAGATTTAGTTCCTACATACATAAAAACACTAATATATACAAAGCACTGTGCAATTTTTTATTAACTAAACAGATTGATATCATCACAGTATAAAATGATAGAGATGATCTTTTGGGAACAAAGAGAGGATACCAGCTTTATCCACACTATTGCTAAAAGACTATGCTAAAATATTCATTTGATGCAAACTACTGAATAGCCAGAACATATTATTATTATTATTATTATTATTAAGGGAGACCTCCAGGAAGTCAGGAACTCATCAAAAGGAGGCCTCATACTGCACCACCAGTTATACTTATTCTTGAATTCATTCACACTGCTTGCATATACCACATCCAATCATGCACCACCCTATGAGAGAAAAATTTTGCCCCACCCTTTTCTTAGTGGCATTCATTCTCAGCTTCCTAGGATGCCTTCTAGAATTCAAGACAACTAACTATATCAACTATAAATATAACAACTGGTTAGAAAAGCCATCCAGAAATTCTACATTCAAGGTATGTTAAACAAACTACCATTTGAAAACAGAAACTTTACAAACAGCAGCTTCCTAATAAAGGCTTTAATGGCATACCATGGACTATACCTGTTCATGCTTTACAGTTCAGTAATGCATCATTGGGTGGGTGGGTGTGTTTCTCATCCTATTTCTGTGATGTATACACCAGATCACTTAGGTGTCATTACATATATCCAGATCAGCAACAAACCAATAAACAATAACTAATCAAAGCTCACCACATGCTTAAAGGATGCAAGCTGATGCATTACACCTCATCCAGGATCAAATATAGAAAAATGTTCATGCACTATAACACTCATACTATTCTCCTTCCTTCTTGCAAGCCTAATAACTTGCCATGCCTGCTCAGTTGTTCCTACATTCAAAATTTCACTTATATTCAACAATTCCTGTTTCTTTGTCTGCCTAATACAAACATTTTTGATAAATTCTTGCATTTGATGAATAGCAAGCAGAATCTAGACAAAACAAGAGTTCAAAGACTGCACTTTTTACCTGAAGACAGAGTTGAAAAATCATGGGATATAATAAGAATTTCTATTTAAACATTGGTGATCTTGTTGGAAAAGTATAGTATCTCCTGAGCAATGTTTCTCCCAAATGTACATTATGAGACAGGTATGTTTAAAATATCTTTGTGGTTTGGAATGGTTGTTCCTCTGATCTAAAAAAATTTGTCATGATTAATGCGGTTCATCAGAGAATACAGTTTGCATTAGGAGGGGAGTTTTTTTTTTTTTTTTAATAGATTTGTTGATTCTTCATCAACAGGAAGTCAGCCCTTACTGCTCTGTATTTAAAAAGAAAACTCATACGATTATTAGCTGATCTAATCACTGTGCATCAAATACTTTACAACACAGAGTCAACTTTTCTATGATGGTAGCTTCAGACCTTTGTCAACAAAGCATTCATCAGTTATATGATTCTTGTTCTTCTTCTGCTCAAGAAGAAATTACTCACAATATCTTTACTTATGTCTAAGGTATATCAGAATTTATGCTAAAATTCTCATGCAGCTTAATATGCATGTAACATGTTGGCTTCTCCAGAAAACGCTTTCTTCCTTACCCTAAAATTAAGTTTCTATTCTCAAACTTTTCAGGAATTTACCAGATCCCCCCCTTGTGGATTATGTTATTTTGGGCAATTTGGAAAATCTATTTCTGTTGGTTGCAAGGAACATAAAATGTACATGAAGTATCATGAATCCAAACAATCTGCCTTTGTAGAAAATGACATCTCTACTTTTGTGTTCTACCATGGGGTCCCATGGTAGAACACAAAAATTCAGCATTAAATTGATACCTTATGGAAAGACTTAATAAAGACAGTGGTGAAACATTACTATATCATCCCAATTTACAGGTCTGATGGCCTGTGTTTATCTCCCTTAGGAGAAAGTGCTTCTTCAATCAGCTACCATTTTCTAGTTTATTATTATTATTATTTGTGACACCTCCAAGGAGTCCAAAGACTCATCGCGGGAGGACACCCACTGTACAGCTCTTCGTCTCCACCACTACCGAACCGCTACTACCAATCAACTACACCAGTGCCATCTACTGCCCACAACCACCACAAGTATTTTTTGTCTGAAAATTGCGTGTGTTCTGAAGGGCCGATTTGTCTGTATGCGGGATGAAAAACTCGAGTTTCCAGGAGAAAAAACCCTGCTACCTCCGTATGAGATCGCCTAACTCACCTTCAACTGAAAAAAGTCATTATAAAGATTCCTCCCGTTTAATTTTTGTGAAGAGTTAAACTAGGAAATGGACCAATGAATTTATTGACCATTTGATGTTACCTGGTTAAATTTTGCTTTTTTTGTACTGTGAAGTCTGGGATACATAGGTTGCAAACTCTTCTAATAAAGAATTAATTTTGATATGTCCTCCATTCTTTCTTCATTTTAATTATGTCTACTTACATTCCTCTGTATCTTAAAATATAATATAGATTTTAACTGTTTTAGATTAATTATCACACTATGTGATAAATCCTAGAAAATGATGGCATATAGTCTCATGTGATTTTTTTTCTTTGAAGCGTAATGATGACATCAATCCTTAGTCCTTTCAATGGAACCATAAATTTCAGGAGGGAGAGGGAAGTTAACAAAGTATCAGATCTAAGAAGATGGAATGCTGCAGAACCAGAACAACATTCATGCTTCTCTTTACCAGAAGTTCCTATGTAGACAAGATAGAGTAAGTGTAAGCATTATCAAGGTGAGAAAGTCACACATTCAGTGTATCAATTCTCTAGATTGTCTTCCTACATATCTAGAAAATTATCCAAACAGAAGAGAACAACCCAACAAAAATACCAGCTGACAGTTCACTTAAGGATGAATTAATAAAGAAAAATTTAATGGATGTCAGCACTTTTCAACAAGGCAAGTCAATCATTTTTATATATATATATATATACATAAAAAAATAATGTGTATATATATATATATACACATACATTATTTTTTATGCAAATCCCAACTATGAATAGTCATAATCTTGTACATCATTATTACTGTAGTTGGGATAAGGTTCATATAATTCAGAAAAAAACTTGTTCTAGAGACCGCTGGACTTTGAAGCCATTTTAGGGCCCTACAGTAAGCAGGGATTAGAAGAAACATACGTATAAACCACAGTGAAAATTATTTAATTGTAAATATTTCATCCTAAGTATCTTAGGACATCATCAGTACAGTATTTAAACAAAAATTAGGAATAACATACAGTTAGGGCGCATGATTACAATAGAATCTCATGAAAACGTGCATAACGTGCTAAAGTAGTACAAAAAAAAAAAAAAAAACGTTAATTATTTAACACAGTTTTGTATGATAATTTCCCATACTTTAGGAATAGTAAGAATGTTGTTGCGGTTTAGGTTTGGTCTGTGTAGTAGGGCTTCAGAACTTTCTTTGTATAAACATTCATGTTTAAATATAGATCTATGTAAAAGTTTAGCCTTTTCCCAATGGATCCTATGGTTTGAATTTTGAATTCCGTGTTGAGAGAGGCCAGATTTCTGCGGTTTAAGAAGATGAATGTGGTTTTGATGTTCCGAGATGCGTTTCTGAACAGACCTACCTGTCTGTCCAAAGTAAGATAATTTGCATGAGCATGGAATCTCATAAACACCAGGTAACATCAAGGGTGAGAATTTGTCCTTAGGAGAAGGTAATAAGTTGTAAATTTGGTTGATATGTTTGTAAGTAGTGGCAAAATTGTATTTCTTCATAATTTTAGAAAGACGTTCTGAGATGCCTTTAACGTAAGGTATGGGAATCCTATGCACTTCTTCCTGTCTGGTTTGATATATGCAGAAGTGACTGATGATTTTTTGAGTTGTTTTGGGATTATATCCATTTAGGATGGCTGTATTTTTGATAACTTCTAATTCCTAGTTTAAAGATTCTTCAGAGGAGCAGAATTTGTGTGCTCTGGAAACTAGTGATTTAATAATTGCAGATTTCTGGGATGGATAATGAGCAGAAGAATTGTGAATGTAGCGACCTGAGAATGTAGGCTTGCGAAAGACGGAAGTGGCGATGGAACCGTCTTCTTTTCTTTTGATGTGTAAATCCAAAAAAGAGATACCCTGTGGAGATTCTTTTTCTAACGTAAAGTTGATGCGATGATGAAGAAGGTTAATTTTATCTAGAAACAGTTGTAATTCAGGTTCGGGATGATTCCATACTGCAAATACGTCATCGACATATCTTAGCCAAATTTTTGGTTTGGGTTCAAAAGCGAATATTTTTTCCTCAAAGTGTTCTAGAAACAAATTTGCTAGGTTTGGTGATAAAGGAGATCCCATTGCTGTTCCTTCCTCTTGCTTGTAAATTTGACCTTTCCAGGTGAAGTAACCTGATGCAATAACAAACTTGAACAATTCATTAATACCTTCTCCTAAGGACAAATTCTCACCCTTGATGTTACCTGGTGTTTATGAGATTCCATGCTCATGCAAATTATCTTACTTTGGACAGACAGGTAGGTCTGTTCAGAAACACATCTCGGAACATCAAGACCACATTCGTCTTCTTAAACCGCAGAAATCTGGCCTCTCTCAACACGGAATTGAAAATCCAAACCATAGGATCCATTGGGAAAAGGCTAAACTTTTACATAGATCTATATTTAAACATGAACGTTTATACAAAGAAAGTTCTGAAGCCCTACTACACAGACCAAACCTAAACCGCAATGACGTTCTTACTATTCCTAAAGTATGGGAAATTATCATACAAAACTGTGTTAAATAATTAACGTTTTTTTTTTTTTTTTTTTTTTTGTACTACTTTAGCACGTTATGCACATTTTCATGAGATTCTATTGTAATCATGCGCCCTAACTGTATGTTATTCCTAATTTTTGTTTAAATACTGTACTGATGATGTCCTAAGATACTTAGGATGAAATATTTACAATTAAATAATTTTCACTGTGGTTTATACATGTGTTTCTTCTAATTATGAATGCACCACAGGTTTCGTTATTTAAAAAAGTAAGCAGGGATGATCTTGCACTTGCCAAAGAAATTTATCTTCACCTAAAGACATTCATAAATATCCATGCTCACAGTGGGATGCAAACCCACAGCTAGGAAATGGAAACACTATCCATTCACAAACCAGACACCAGCAAGAATAGAAGTTAAATCTATATTGTGCTATAAGAGAAGCTATAAAATGGTAAGGCTATCAGAATAAACTAATTTCTCAACTAAGGGGCAGTTTGTGTGAAATATAGGGATCTTGCCTTTTCGTCAACCCCACCTTCCCAGGGTGTGGCTTGTTTCCACAAAAAGGGATCCAGAAATCCCAGTAAGTATTCCTGTTGCAAAAAAAATCTTTCGTGTTAGAGGAAATGCAAACTAGCTCATCAGGTGGCAGATGATCTTAACTGCCTAATGAAATGCAACCAACCAGTGGTATTTCAAAAGGACTGAAGTGTTAAACATAATATTTAGTCTGCATAACAGGAGTCCCGGTATCTCTTCCCCCCCCCATCCTCTCCAAACATTAGAGACCCAAAGCTTCTTCCATTTCAAGGGTACATCAGTAAAAATGGTGACAGGTTGGCTGCCAGAGTCTGAGTGGTGGAATGTAGGAGGAACTATTGTGGATATACTATTGCATGCAGACTGATCTCTTTTTCTGTATGAGTACCATGTCCAAAACACTATCCTTCCATCTAATCATAAATGAACCAATAATGAAATGTGCAAATATTGACAGTGACACTGCAAAAAAACAAATCTCCCACAAAAAAACCAATCCCAACAAAAATAATAATAATAAAAAAAAAGACAAATTAAGTACAACATACAAACTGTCGCAGAATCTCCACAAGACAAAAACTCACTTCCACTTCATCAAAATCTGTGTCATAATAGCCAACGTAAATTATATTCCCATCATTTACGGTCCTCCAAACCAGACCTCATAATCTTCACTGAAACTCAAATTGCAGCCACATCCACTACTATCCACCCTCAATGTCCAAATTAAAATATATTTATTCCTCACATTACGTAGGTGCCACCTGTGCCTTTGTGAGATCTGCACTGCATGCCAGAGAATAGCCAATTTAGAATCCACTGCTTTTGATCTTCTCTAGCTCAAGTTTCCTTGCTCCATTTAATAACATTCATCTGCTGCATTAACCGATCTCTAAACAGTACTACAATGACCTAATGCAAATTGTGCTCAAGTATTAGAATCCTCAAGATCTACCATGACCAGAGACCTGAACTCAGATCTCCTAGCTATATCCTAGTGGGGAAAGGACAACCTTGTAAACTTCAATGCCACCAAATCTCAGTTCTGTCTGATCTCTCGTAAGAAAGAGCTCGCATCCCTTACCTTCAGTCAGATTTCTCTTCTCTTTGACTGATTTGCACCTTAGATCTTTCCTAGCATAGCCACATACAAAGCCCAAATCTGTGAAACTGGAATATCCATAGTTTGGCAGCCACCACAAACTATGGAATTCCCGTGTTTGGGGCGATGCACCAAAATCCTCTCTAAAATTGCTTGATTCTATCCAGAAGAGGGAAATCTGGCTAATTAATGATATCCTTCTCTCACAGACCCCCCCCCCCCTTCAGTCCCTCTTTCTCTCTTGTAGACATTCAGTTTGTGACTCTTCTGCAGATACTTTCATGGACACTGTTCTGCTGAATTGGCCACTATTATTCCTCCACTCTCCTCCAAAATAATTAAAACAAGGGCCACTCCTAACCAATATGCTTTTACAGTCCATCTTAAAACTCAAGGAACCAACTTCACTCCCTCCTCTTTTATTCCATTGTTATATGGTTTTACTTCCTCTTTATTATATATATATATATATTTGTATGTTTCACTACTCACTCATACACAGTTATTTTCCTTTTAGCTTCTGTAATAGTTTCCAATAAATTTAGCAAATCAGTTATCACCCTCCTATCCTTAAACAAGCTAAAATTCAGGCTGCTCTTAAGTTTAGTCACGTGTAATTCTTTCATTCATAAGGGCTTTGTCAAAGTATGGGACAAGGCCTTAAGATATAACCTCTGAGACAGTCCGCCTGTTAAATATTGACTAATTTATATTTCGCTGCACCAGCCAATACATAGGATAGATGAGACTCTTATCCAAGGTGGCTCTCAGAATATTACACAGTGATGAACTTTCTAATACTAATTCAACTAATCTCAATTCACACTGTCTTTGCATGCAGTCGTGGTCTGGAAAAATCAAACTATATTCATATATCCCTCCCGCTAGGTTCAATAATAATTTTATGAGTGGCTATTTGAATTCATAAGACAGGCTAGATTCAGGCAAATGCTATAAAACATATTTATTTAGATTTAAAAGATATACATGAGAAAATTAAAGTACATGGTTAACTTAATCACTTTCCTAGTAAAATTCTGATATCATTACTAACACAAGAATACATGCATAATAACTAGATCCACAGAGTTTTTCTATAAACATACAAACTTCTGGCTTAATTTAACATCATCTTCAATCACTCTCTGATCACTGCTCATATCTCAAAATATATCTCGGTTATCTCACAATATATACAGATCCCTTCTAGGGAGACATTCTTCAAAACAGGGACAGGTCACTGCCAAATTGGGATAATCTCTAAAGTTCTCTACAGCATGTCCATACACAAATTAACCTATAGAGTTCACTCAAATCTTTAATTGGAAATCAGATACTTTAACATTCTACGTTACCATCCCATGGAATGACTTTCTGTTCTATCATCAGCCTTGTCTGGACATCAAGGCACCTTTGTTCTGCGATTCTCCGGATCACTTACGATAACAGCACGGCCTGGTTCCCCGAGTCGATAAGGCGATGTGCCGCTCTGGACATTTCCTTGGTGCCGCAGGCACACATCTGGATTACCGGTCACTCGATATGGCTTAGCTACTCTGCTAAGAAGAGATAGCTAGCCTTGCCTCGCAAACATCAATAGGCCTCTCATGACTTCTACGGCCGACCCAGAATCTTCATGTTGGCGGAGAGCGCGAGCCAATGTCCACGAGCACAGGAAACAGGAACCAAAAAGCCCCGTGTGAGGGGAGCTTGACCCTTATATTCTTCCCCTTTTTTCTCGGAGATTCTCGTGCTTAGCTACATTTTTTACCGCACGGCACTCATCCACATGCACATGGCGTTCTTCCGAAAATGCGTTCTTGCTTCGCTTTCCTTATAATTTCTCTTTCCCTTAGGCCATACGTTATACTGGACGGCTAAAGTGTGACCCTTGGACTTTAGCTTACACTCAACTTGCTTTCATACAATACATAGAATGGGATACTCTAATTAAATTATAATCTTATATAAATTCCTCTATTTGACTCTGTACCAAACTGATTAAGTCTCACATTTCTTCAGTATTGCCTTAAAGTTATAATGCACATTTTTATTTCCTTGCCAAAGCACAATATTCTCTGCCTACAATTAAAGATAGTTGTTCCTGAATAAAAGTAATCTTTTGTCCCAATTTTTTGATTATTCAGGACACAACACCATCTACTTCTGGCCTTTGGAACAGTCTCCCCCCACTCTACCTTTCCTAAAGATTACAACCCTCAGCTGTTCAAACAAAATATGAAGAGACTCCTCCTTTCTTGTATTCCCCTTGCCCACACACAGCACTAGTATGCTATAAGTCTTGTGGCCTTTCGTGTGTGAACCAGATATATAAATACATCACAAAGATCTTCACTCCTCTTGGTAACTCAGATTACAATGTTCTGCAAGTTTCCTCTCTCAGTGGATGCTTTCCCTACAACCACTCTCAACTGCACTGTGTCATTTGCCACTACATAGGTACCAAGTTTGGATTATCTCTGGAATTTCTATTCTTCCTTTCCATGGTCTGACTATTGCTTCCATTCTGGTCAATTTTCACACGAAACTTTTATAGTTTCTGTATTCGGCTTTGAAATGATGTTGGATTTAATATCCACTTAATTTATGTAATTTTGCATTGCCGAATGAAGCCTTTTTGGCTCTTTATTTTAGTAAATACTTTATGCACCAACTGAGAGTTCACTTACGGAAAACACCTCTCCGACGCTTCAAGTTCCTTAGTACTTCCCCAAGATTCCCTACTGGCACCGATCTTATTCTCGATATATATGGCAGACATCCCACACAACCCAATGTCATCCATCTTAGCACTTTATGCGGATGACACAGCAGTACTTGCCAGATCTCTACGACCACATCTTGTCACTAAAAAACTGCGAGAAAACCTACTACAACTAGAACAATGGTTCTCCAAATGGAGATTACAAGTGAATCCCCAAAAGAGTACAGCGATACTTTTCACCAGAAGATTAGCAACCCCCAAGGACCTTTATCTATTCAACACCAAAATTCCCTGGCAAACAGAAACAAAATATCTTGGGGTAATTCTAGACAAAAGATTAACGTTCAACCCACACATCAAAGCCTTATGTGCGAAAGCATCTAAAACCATTGCACAACTTTACCCTCTAATAAATAGAAGAAGCAAGCTAAATACCAGAATCAAAGTACTCCTCTACCTGCTGACGATCCACCCCATAGTGACACATGCATCTCCAGCCTGGAGCCACACATCCAACACCAACATCCTCAGGCTGCAGAGAGTGCAAAATAAGTGTTTGCGCATGATCTTGGATGCACCGTGGTTTGTGAGGAACGTCCAACTGCATAGAGATACAAATATCCCTTACATCTACTCCTTCCTACTAACTACAGAGGAAAAATTCTTCTCAAAGATCTCTACTACACACCCCAACGATCTAGTTAAACAGGCAGCAAACTATGATGAAACTGACCTCTTTAAATACAAGAGGCCAAAAGCCACCCTGAACATTTGCAACAATGACTAATCTCCCCCCCCCCGGGCAAGCTCACAGCTCATAAATCTTTCCTTCAATTCATCCTCCCTATCAGACAACGAAGAATAAAAGCATCTTGCTTCACCCTTCTTGCCAATGATGTTAGGTTATGTTATGTTCCTTAGTACTGAGAGTTCTTGCTCTCTTAGGTTTCTGCCTAGTCTCTGACAAAAACCAATGAGTTTGAAACAGCTGTCAGACTAGTGAAACCTTATCAAAATGAACCAATAGGAGGTGAATATATGGGCACTTTGAGCATTCATCACTTCCTATAAGGTTTGGCTAGGGCAACTTGTAGTATGCTGGCAGTGTATTCCCACAAGCTCTCTGGTCAATTTTTGCATGAAATGAGGTTAGATTGAATTCAGTTTGCAATTGAACTACCTTCTTTGTCAATGATGGTCTGCAGTAAATTTAGAGGATACGTTGCAAGTGTTTCAAAGACTACAATGCAAGTTAACAGACTGCAAGTAGAAATATTATTTTATCTTAAAACCTTTTTTTTTTTTTTGTAAACATCTTTTATGCTTCAAGTCACAGCAGTTCTATCACAAGAATGAGTGAAAAATATTATTATTAATACAATGAAGTATAGCAGCATACTTCTTAATGGAATGCTAATAAGCTTATGTGAAGCAAACCAAATAAAGTTCCAGAAATGAATAAATAAATTAAGTATATAGTAAGATTACTTCCACACTCAACTACTTACTTTCAGTAATTCAGCATTCATAAAAGGCATGATAATATTCAGTCCATACAGGACTATATCTGCAGCTGATATTGTAGGTTCTTCAGGCTCTTGCTGATTAGGCGGTACAAATACTAAAGCTTCATCTGTCACACGCACTAAAACTTCAAAAATAAATACAAATAAGTTAAACTACTAATAATAATAATGATAATAATAATGGCTATATGCTATTATTATTTATACTCAAAATATTACAAACTCCATTATTTGATTTATTTTTTATGCAGGGATACATTATAGTAAAAATAAATTAACATCTTATTGTGCCCATATTTTATATATTATACTAAGTAAACAGAATTGATTATGTAAAACCTTACCTAGTGCCATATTGAAGTAATAACTTGAAAAAAAAAAGTTTTTTTATTTCACACAAATAACAAAAAAATCACAAGGGAGGGCCACATATTTCAGAATTAATATTACAGGCCATCGTCAGTGGTGATATTAGTTAATTACAAAGTAGAACACAAACAATGGTTTTATTTAAAAATGCAAGAGCCATGTGATGCTATACATAAGACACAATGGTATAACCGAGGAAATATTGCAATACTGATAATTCATTAGCTATTAAAAAAATTATTAATGTTTGATTAACACTTTCCAATATCTCAGATAGAGAGAGAGGCAGTCATTCTGATATAAGTCCAGATGATGACGCAAGGCTTCAGTTCTTTAAACAAGTGTTCATTTTTATACCAACAATGATGAAGTGTGTGTTTCAGACCATAGGATGTTATGGTCCTTAATGGACCATAGGAGGATGTTATGAACCTAAAGGTATTCAAGTTCAAGCAAAAACTATGTGCTTCATAGAGTTCAGAGAAAGATAAGTCCCATCAATCTACTTCAAACTCCATAATGAGAGAGAGAGAGAGAAAATAAAACTAATAATATTTTAAATTATTCTACATTTCTAATATTCTAAATAATTTTCATAAGTATCTTATCAGTAATAATATCAGTAATGGAATTATATATTAAATAATTATAATTCTTGGTAAGAAATTCTTGCTTTAGGTCCCTCCCTTTGTGAATGAAAACTACTAAGAAAGTGTGTTGCATAAATCATTAAGTGGGGTTGTGTGTGGGAAGAATTTACATATTAGCAAGGTGTTTTCATTGGCAAGAAGTTATTTCATCGATATTTCAAAATATGGAAATACATAATAGAATAAGCAAAGCTGGTGTAGTCGGAGCCAGATGAGAAAAAAAACTGTATGGAATACGAGAGAAATTGGTCAAAACACTAAATTAGCTATATACAAGAGTGTTCAAACCAATTTTTTTTTTTTTTTTTTTTTTTTACTGATGGATCTGAGAGTTGAGTAAGAATATATTAAGCAGTTGATCAAAGACAAGACCACTGATATGAGAGTTCTGAGAAAAATTAAGGAATTGAACACATGATATCAATAGCTGAACTATATTGAAAATAAAGATATTAGGAAAGAAATTGATGTTGTTATCATTCAAGAATATGTGGGTGGGCAGAACTAATCTAAGATAGTATGGCCACTTAAACAGAATAAGAGAAGAAAAGAACCAGAGAAAGACCAAGAGCTAGATGGATTAATACAGTGCTGACAAGTGATAGACTAATTTAGAGGAAAATGTCAGGACATTAGTAATAATGTAAATTTAATCATGTAGTACAGTGCTTCCCAAACTTCTGGATGTCAGGGCCCCCTTTGCAAAAATTAAAATATTTCACGGGCCCCCCCCTTGAAACAAAATCGTAATAGAGAGATATATTATTATTATCTTTATTGTATTTATATTCAATACAAAACATACACAGCGAATATTGCAAAAATCAAATGCATATATTACATTTTTGCCTCTTACCGTTTGGTTCTGAAGACGATGCGGGCTGTTCTGGTAAAATATGAAATACTGTCCTTTTTTTTTGAGTCTGTTTCTGCTTCTTCTGATTGTTCGCGAGATTTTTTTTATATTTTTTTTATCAGCCACTTATCCATCTCAGGGTTAAATTTTTTAACGTAGAATAGATCAAATAATATCACCACTTACCGATACTGGCACACCACAGACTGATAACATGAAATTAGTGAATATTACCTGAATAAGGGAATCCCCGGACTAGGAACATTTTTCTCTTTTGTGACTTTTCTCCCTTTACGGTAATTAAGTCTAACGCAAAACAGATAGCAAAGGCAGGTTATTAAAACGTGCATATGATTGGTGCGGTATTAACAAAAGATCGCACAACCGAAAGATAAAAGCATAGCTGACAATTGAGTTGAAATGCTAACGCTCTTCAACCAAATTCCATATGTGAAACTGCCATAACATTCATTATATATATATATTACTTAGTTTTAACACTTTTACGAATTTTAACACGTTCCATTGAATTTTATTGTTGCCTTGGGAAATCGAACTCACACACATCTAATTAATAACAATAGTTTTTAGTTAGATACTGTGTTTGCCAATGCAACATGTGGTTTTGTTTCAGTCTATATAGCATAGTTTCTGTATGAGGGGGATATGTGATTCATTAATTAGTGTGTTTTTATCCCAGTTGTCTCTAATTGCACTATTTGTTGAGAAATATATTACACAGACTCCTCATACCTTATTCACTGGCATAATAAAAGTACTTGTTTTTATTGCCTCTGCAGTATAGTGGCTGTTAGGGAGGGGTGTTGTTTACCACTGCAAGCAAGTTACTATCTCCCCACATGAACTTGTTTAAGCTTTTTTTCATGTGTGAAGTATATGCGAAACTTTTATTGGTAACAGAAAACTAGCTCGGATGACAGTGATAACATAAAACAAGTTTTGATATGTATATAAAGTCAATATCAACAGTCCCTGATTACGAATGGGTGATGAAAGGGACAGGAAGATGTGGAGCTTCCCTGGAGAGCATTCGAAGTAAATACAATTAACCACTGCTTTGAAATGAAACATATGAATAAGCAATATTTACTAATATTCATTAAGCGCCGAAATACACAGGAAGCAAAGTTTGTGAACCAACACCAATGTGTGAATTTTTCCTTTAAAATATAAAAAATAACAAAAAAGAAATAATAAATAATAAAAGTTAAATACGTTTCTTTTAAAATAAAAAAATCTACTTAGTCTTAAAACATTTTAAATTTGTTTTCATTATTTCAAGGCCCCCAAGGAGGCCGCGGCCCGCAGTTTGGGAAGCGCTGATGTAGTAGTCCTAGATGTACATATCAGGATACTGATGATATGATTTTACCAGATGGTCTTTTTTTTTTAAATTATACAAATTGAAAATACACATTTCACGTTTTTCTACCATTCAAGAATCTTCATGCACATATGCCATACTATCTTAATTAAACCAAATGTTATTACAAATGCCCAGTTATTGGCATCATTACAAATAATGACTTTTTTTTTTTTTTTTTTTTTTTTTTTTTTTTTTTTTAAGTACAGTACCACGAACCAACCTCCAAATGGAATGCTAGTCTTGGAGCTGCTTCATCTTAGGCACATGTGATTTAGACACATTCACACCTAGTTCTTTCCATCTCTTGTAAAAATACCTTATACTTTAGAAGCATTTTTTTTTCACCATATTCTAGAGAACATTTCAATACCTTAGCTATAAACTGTTGAGTTTGGCCTTTCTTAGCTTCTGATATGTCACTCGTTCGACCCATGTTTAGCAAATGATGAAATTATATCCGCGTACAAACGATTCCTCACACACGAGTCAGTTTCACAGCTACTGAAATATATGCTATTTCTATGCTCTCCTCAAAACCAATCAGAAAAATTTGGAATATTCTGATATTTTGAAACACATTAAAAATTATTCTAATTTTGTGAATGTTTTCAAATAACAGTTTTCTTATAATTTATACTACATTTTTATGTGTTGACATGGTAATATAATCTATAAAGTATGTAGATTTAGATGATGCTAATTTATTTCATATGAGGGTTTCCCCTCTTATCTACCCCCATTCCTTAGGATGGGTTGAGCCCTCCTAATGATGGATTAAGTATGTATTTTATGACTGTGGATCCATATGTTTTCACGGGACTGGTTTGCCTGTTCTGAGGGACGAAAAACTCCGAGTTTCCAGATGAAAAAACCCTCTACCACCGTATGAGACTGGCTAACTCACCTTTAGTCGAAAGAGATCAGATTAAAGTTCCTCCCATCATGGATGGGAATCGAACTCAGATCTTTCCGACCAAAGGGCTTCATCTATACCGTCTGAGCTATGGAGACTATGCTAATTCATATTTGGTAATAATTATTTTCTATGCATCTTTGATTATTCTAATTTTTTGATTCAGAGGTATACTATAAATTAAAGCTGCCAAGATATTATCTTGGTTTCATCCTTCATCCAACTGTAGCCAAGAAACAAATCCTTGCTTTCGTAATACTGTTGCACAAGGATGGTGCAAATGTATTCAACTAGTGACCAATGAGTATCTCATGGTGAGGCTTTTGAAAAAGTTGATTAGGGCTCGCATTCAGAAATCGATTGATAGAGAATCTCTACTTTGCAATGAACATCATGAGTATACTAAGGGAAATTCATGTTTTAGCAACTTGCTCGCATTCTATAATAATGTTACCATTGAGTTAGCCAAGGATAACGGATACACCATGATACTTGAAATGCAGGCTGTGAAGACAGCTGTGATTCAATGTTAATAAATGTAACATCATAGTGTAATTAGATATCCAATGTCTAATTATATCAGTGGGGGTTTATGTTTTGAGGGTCATATAGCAGAAACTGTCAATACAACTCAGAGAATAATTGCAATGCTGAAATGAACCTTGAAATGTTAAGATAAGGAAGTCATTTTGCTTCTTTACAAGGCCTTGATAAGACCTGACTTGGACTATTGTGCACAGCTCTGGTCTCCTGGTTTCCATTGCGAGTCTGATATAGTGGAAAGAGTGCAACAGAGTGTGTTAAAAATGATATCAGGATTGTGGAATACTAATTATGAAGACAGATTGAGAACTGTAGACTGCTGACACTAGCAAACAGGAGAAAGAGGGATGATGTGACTGAGACAAACTTCTAAAATGGTCATACAGGATTTCAGTTAATGGAATTTTTCAATTTATGGTGGGTGGGGAATTGACAAGAGGGCATCCTTGGAAGTTGAAGAAGAGTGTGAGGGCTAGATTTTTCTCTCACTCATAGGGTGGTGCATGATTAGAATGGATTGCCATTGGATGTTATGAGTGCAAGCAGTGTGAATGAATGAATTCAAGAATAAGTATGATAGCTGGTGTTTGTAGTATGTGGCCTCCCTTGATGAGTCTCTGACTCTCTGGAAGTCTCTCTTAATAATATAGTTTGGCATAAAGGTTTTTGAAGTAAATTTTTATCATACCATTTGTCTTCTATGTTTGACAACTGGACTTCCAGCTCATTTCTTTCTCTCCTCTCACTCTGATCACATGTGCCATTGGGATAGATCCTGACTTTAAAATTTGAAATTAAAGATGAGGCCTGGTTGGTGTATCCACTCTGCAACCAAAGGCTTCAGATTTGAATCATGTCATGGGGGCATGAATGCTTTTATTTTTAGAAGGATGCACAGATCTAAAAAAATACACGAAATATGTAAAATTCATAAAAAAAAAGACAGAAAAAATCCTTAACCTCCTACATATTTACAACATTTTGTGGATGAGATGCACAAAAAAAAAAGCCATACGGCTATATCCTTACGTCCATTCTCTTCATTTTTGTATATCACTTGACAAGATTTATTAATTCATATAAATCCAACCCACAAAACAATATAAATCTATGGTACATTAATGTTGAGTAGGCTACAAGGTGGGCTAGTATGTAACTACTCATAACTACCCAAGAACAAAAAAACACCTAAAAACATTCCCAAATATACATACATGCAGAAGGATCAAAACCAAACATTTATTGGTTGTCACTTTTACATTTATTCAAATTTTATTTTAATTTTATTTAAATCCCACCCATGTACTATTATAAACCTGTAGTAAATTAGTAGTGTCAGTGAGCTAAGGGTTAGTGATCTGGAAATTTTCTGCTAAACACCAAACAAGAAACTGCTATAAGCCTTTCTGAAGGCATCCAAAAAAAAACTAACACAGGCATCAGGTAATGAAATTCACATAACACCTAAAGATGATACTAATGCCCCACCGATACTCATGTTTATAGTGTGATTCAAACAACCAGTCAATGTTGGCTGGAGAGTATTCACTTTTCCAACCTGCCAATACATCACAAAGATACTGCACTCCCCTGGTTATTTGACAAACCTTGTGCCATACACTGAGCAAAATCCTTGTATCTCCAAACCAGTCTTTCAGTGGAATATGATATGTTAACAGAATTCTGGATATACATGCATATTTAATAAAAGATACCTGACAAACATGTTAGCACCACATATAGGAAAAACAGACTCATTCATAAAGAACAGTTTACATTTCATCCAGAAGATAAAGGATGTTAATATAGAATCTTCAGGTGTTTTAGCAAGCTTGGATATAGTCAGCCTCTTCACTAATGTACGAGAAATGATACAGTGACTCTTCTTGAAAATCTTTTTCCACCAGACGTTGTAGAACTATACAAACACTGCATGAATAATACATTTTTCACATTCCAGGACAAATTTTGGGGACAAAAGGAAGGACTAGCAATGGGGTCTCCCCCCCCCCTCTCCCCAGCTTTAGCCAACCTCTTCATGGAAAACTTTGAAACTAATGCTCTAAAAAACTATCAAAAGAAACCTGAGAGATGACTATGGTATGTGGATGACATTTGTCATTTGGCTAGGAACGACAGATGAATTAATTGTTTTTTTCCACCAGACATTGTAGAACTATACAAACACTGCATGAATAATATGTTTTTCATTTCATATAATTCACTTTGGAAATAGAACAACATAAAAAATTACCTTTCCTAGATATCCTCATAGAAAAAATGAAGAAGAAAAATGTTTAACCTTTTCCGTTTACAGAAAATCGACAACTACAGGAAGATTTCTTAATGCAACCTCACACCACCACCCCTCACAAAAAATAGGTCTAATAAAAACCTTGAGAGACAGCGCATATAAGATATCCAGCACAGAAAAAAAGCGAAATGAGGAATTACAACACTTAACACAGAACCTCACACTTAATGGATTTGAGCCAAAAACAATCAAGAAAATCCTGAACAGCTCCTACAACCAACATAGAAAAAACAAGATTTCAAGAATGCAATCTCACTATAGATCAGAAATGTCACAGGCAGATTAGCGACATTGCTCCACAAGTACAACTTAAAAGTAAATTTTCTCCCTTTAGAAAAAATATCAAGATTCCTATATCTACTGAAACCTTCGCACCATCCTATAAAAAAACTAGGGGGTCTATCAAATCTATTGTTCTTGTGGCATTTGTTACATAGGCCAGATGGGAAGGTCAGGAGAAATCCATATGACAGAACATAAAAAAGACGTAGAAGAAAGAAGAGAACACAAATCAGGCCTAGCTTCCACTGGGAAAAAACTTTGGGAAAAAACAATCATGACATATATTGATGAAAACTGTTTCACAAGGAAATTCAAGGAAGCAGCAAAAATGCTTAGAATTCCTATACAGTGCAACAAAAACAAAGGTTTGATATTACACCAAGTGTGGTGGGCATTCATAAAAAATCTAACTTCCTCAGATCTTGAACATAACACACATGAAGCACAGAATGTGACAAATTGTGCAACAAAAAAAAAAAGCAATCTCTGCAACGAATTCAATTCAATACTTGAAACTGGCCGACCTGATTGTGCACAATGTGACAACAAATTGTGATGACAACAAATTGGACTATTGTGCCCAGATTTGGTCATCTGGTTTTCAGAAAGATGAAGAGATGTTGGAGAGGGTCCAGAGGCGACTGACTAGGGTAGTTTCTAACCTCGGGAATGTCGAGTATGAAGAAAGATTGAGAAGATGCAACTTACAGTCTGATGGACAGGAGGAGGGGAGATATGATAGAAACCTACAAGTTATTAAGGGGTTGTTATAGGATCAATGCTGGAGAGGTTCTACAGAAAATAGTGGGGGATCAGAGGTCATCCCTGGAAGCTGTATAAGGAGGGTGTGAGTAGGGGAGTGAGAAGCAGGTTTTTTTTTCATGCAGAGTTGTGAATGATTGGAATGCCTTGCCTGAGAGTTTGGTGTCTGCAGAGAAATTGAGTGTGTTTAAAGCATGGTATGATGAGTTGTGTGTTTGATAAAAGGACCTCCTAGATGAGTCTTTGACTCCATGGGGAGTCTTGGGTAATAATAATGATAAATAACAATGTTCCAACAAACATTCAGTAACGAATGTTTCAATTTTTTTCAATATTACAGTTAGAAACATCTAATGGACTATGAATTTAATCTTTGTTAGTTGTGTTTAACTTTTTTTTATACACCAATGCCCCTGGTGATGTAAGTCATACGACTCACGAAACTTGTCAGGTTTTTCACGTATCCTATTCGTATTTAATAAACATGTGGTCTCGATACTGGAATCTCTCTCTCTCGAACTACTGAACCACAGAAACCTTCACACACATAACATAAGTATATTTTTTTATGATCATCCAAGTGGATGGTGGCTGACTTTCCAGTCTCTTTCAAAAAAAAAGTAAACTCTGTAATGAATTCAATCCTACTTGAAACTGGTTGACCTGATCTGTCTCTACATTTTAGTCTACTAAGCTCCACCTTTACTTTTTGTGTTTGTTACAATCTAAGATGTCTAATAAATTACTGGAAGTATTAAACTGTTATTTATTCATTCCTTTTTATTGTTTTTGCATGAACATCTAACATGAGTATGCTGATCTAGAGAATGGATCAAAAACCAGGAGTGTCTCATGCCTAAATTGTATACAAAGCCGATGTAATGATAGAAGTCTAATGTAACGAAGGCAGTTATTTAGTTATTGTAACATCTTCTTCATATGTATCGAAAGCTGCTTGCCTATATTGTAATATCCTTATTCTAATTAGCAGTGCTATACGTAACCTTTGTAACCTTTCTTACTTATTCTATTGCATACTATGTTTATCCACCTTTCGTATTTACTTAGTTGTATGCCTATGAACACAGGAAAATTTATTTGTAAGACTGCGCCACCAGTATTTCTAAATCGGCACAAGACATAGTAATACATTTGGTAGATCTCTCTCTCTCTCTTACTAGTATAAAATCCTTCAATAAAGTTTATGTAAACAGTCATGGTTCTGAAGTACTTAAATTACACTTTTAATGCCTTAGCTGTTTCCTGCTCACAAGTGTGAGTTTATTTAGGAATAGTGCATTGTTACTCTCTCTACCTATCCTTTAGACTTTCAGCATAAAGAAACAAACGTTCCCTTTTCAATACTAAATAACTGTACAAAATAATTATTCAATTACTTCTCTGCTCATTAAATCAAATTATTAAACTTCTAATTTACTCACAAAGAGGATAGCAAACTATGCCAAGTTATTTCACAAATCTTATGCCAATTATTAACATTCCATATGACTCTCTTATGGACACTTCTTATTACTATTAACTTAATTCTTATCAGTTCATCTATAACGTATCTCCTAGAATAATAAGGAAATGTACAACAAATGATGAAACAAACTTACAGAGGCTCTGTGTCGCACTGTCAATCAAAGGTCTTGCACTAAAGTCACTATGCTTTTTTTTTTTTATCTTGGATCTTAGGCTTCCTTATGGCGTGTCTTGCTTGCGGCATCTCGTCGGGATTTTGGACTGCAATCTGCACTGCTTGAATAGCTCTGGCAAAAGGTTTCAGCATACGGACAACTTCTCCAGCACTTGAAGTTTGCTTCTGTGGCTATTGGCTTCAGTTGATCTCCCTCGGCAAAAAGACAATCGACCGACACTTGGCTCAGGTATTTACATCGGCTGTGCTCTCATCATTCCCATTTTTCTCCTCTGGTTTGGGCTTGTCATAACCTCTGGTCCTCTGAATCCTATTCCCAGTATTTCTGCCTCTAACTGCCGATGACGGTAACTCTGACTGCCGACTCCCTGGTTCTCTGCTGACCACAATGTTCGGCTCAGTCCCTTTTTATTTCACGTTCTCCAGGACCTTGCACCAAAGGTTGTAACCCTCAAAGAATTCAGCAAGACTCCTTGATCTTCTGTTAAGACCAACCCATTCTTTCTTCTCCTCCGTGCATTGCTTTATTAAAACACTTAAGGAATTGAACAATGTAGTTAAGGATATAAAATAAATTACACTTTAATAAATATTTTCCGATATTTCGGCAACGTCACGTTGCCATTTTCTAAAGGAACTTACAAAAAAAGGCATGTGCACGTAGGCACTACAGACACAGTAACTGGAAATGAAGAGATGAAGCTATTGTTCTCCTAAAAGTCCTGATGGTGCCCTCTAGCAGGCTAAGTAGGTGTTCTTGGCCGTTGGGCTGAAGGTCTGCTGATGTAAGCCTCCCAAATTTGGGGCAGTCACATACAACCAAATTTGTTGAAGTTTTGAGAATTTCTTAGGGCTGAGGCTGATTCTATAAATAGTCTTTTGAATTTGTATTTGCTACGGTTGACTTTGACCGCTCCACTAAAGACCAACCACTTCCCCTAGACCTACCTGGTGTATACCAGGTCCCTTGCAGTTGTAAACTGTCTTACTTTGGCCAAACAGGCACGACAGCGAATATCAGAATTTCTGAACACAAGGACTATATCCGTTTTCACAAGTACAGCCATTCTGGTCTTGCAGACCATGCTCTGGATACACGCCACAGAATACGGTGGAAGAAAGCTACAGTAATACACCATAGCAAATACAAATTCGAAAGACTATTTATGGAATCAGCCTCAGCCCTAAGAAATTCTCCAAACCTCAACAAATTTGGTTGTATGCGACTGCCCCAAATTTGGGAGGCTTACATCAGCAGACCTTCAGCCCAACGGCCAAGAACACCTACTTAGCCTGCTAGAGGGCACCATCAGGACTTTTAGGAGAACAATAGCTTCATCTCTTCATTCCCAGTTACTGTGTTTGTAGTGCCTATGTGCACGTGCCTTTTTTTGTAAGTTCCTTTAGAAAATGGCAACCTGACGTTGCCGAAATATCGGAAAATATTTATTAAAGTATAATTTAATTTATATCCTTAACTACGTTGTTCGATTCCTTAAGTGTTTTAATAATGCATAACCAACGTATAAGCCTGTCTATGAGAATCAACATCATCCACGGAGATACAATCGCAAGGAAGGCCCGCCAATATGGTAAATTGAAGTTGAAGCTGTCTAGACAATTAAATCGTCTAACTTTCCTGAAACGCTGCCGGGATAATAAAGTAATCCCGAACTGTGTAAAATTCAAGCACCGTTTTGTTTCAAAAAAAGCTCTCCGAATATATAACCGTGCCAGCTATGCGTTGCTACACGAACAAATCACCCCCACACGTTTTTTCTTAGCGGACATTAACGAAGCGATTCGTGCCATCAAAGATGAGCTTTCATGCACTTTAAACCACGAACTTTGGTCGATTTTACGTGACGTCTCATGTACCGCTGCCGACAAAGAATTTGAAAAAATACGAGACCGACAGATGAAAAAATTCGAAAAATTAAAAAAGAACTCTACCATCCTTCCAAAACTTGCTACCAATACCGTAATCAACCTTTCTTCAGTCATCCTGAAGCAATCAACGCGCTGTAATGTGGCCACAACTTCGCCATTGCTCCCAAAAAAATACCTAGTGAGGATATTATGATCCAGATCAAACGCGGAATCCGCCACCTTCCACATCAAGTCGCCAACAGTGTAAGACTGGATGTAGCTTGTGTCCTTTCCAAAGCAATCCCACCAAAAACCAACATATCCAACAAGGAATATAAAGCTCTACAGGAAATGAAGAATAATAAAGAAATAGTTATCACCAAAGTGGATAAGGGAAATGCAACTGTAGTCCTTAACCAAAAGGACTACACAGGTAAGCTGAATGCTCTTCTATTAGATCGGGCTACTTACCTCCCCATCAATTACAATCCCACTAACTCTCAAATTAGAAAACTTCACAGGCTCCTTAAGAGAGAGACACTTCTTGGCCTGTAGAAGTTACCAACAGATTAAAGCCATTTAACTCTATAACCCCCAGTATTTACGGACTCCCAAAAATACATAAAGAAAATGTGCCATTACGTCCCATAGTGGATGGCATTGATTCCCCGACATACAAATTAGCTAAACATTTGGCCAAAGAGCTCACACACTATACTGGCAACACACCATCACACATAAAAAACTCAGCCCATTTCAAAGCCAGCATAGAAAACCTTACACTCCAACATACTGACATAATGGTCAGCTTTGACGTCTCCTCTTTATTCACAAATGTCCCACTCAAGGAAACTTTAGAGCTAATCCAAGCTAAATTTTTTCCTGATATCTCAGCCTTATTTCAGTTCACAATGAAGACAGGGGACAGCCATGGGTTCACCACTCTCCCCACCCTTGGCCAATTTCTTTATGGAGACCTTTGAAGAAAAAGCCTTAGCCTCTGCCCCACAAAAACCAACCATATGGCTTCGCTATGTTGATGATGTGTTCACTATTTGGCCACATGGCTCTGAAACACTTCTCTCCTTCTTAACACACTTAAACAACCAACACCCCAGAATCAAATACACCCTGGAAAAAGAGAAAAAAAAAACAGCCTCCCTTTCCTAGACACACTAATCACCCGCCAGCCTAATGGAACCTTGGTTTTCTCAGTTTACAGAAAACCCACCCATACAGACAGATACATTCACCAACAATCCCCCCCCCCACAACAATATGGAGTAGTGAAAACACTATACAACAGGGCTAAACTAATCTGTTCAAATGACTTGACCCTAAACACTGAACTAAATCACATCCTCAACACTTTCTCAGCCAATGGCTATCCCCCCAAAAAAGTCCAAAAAATATTTGAACCTACAAACCACAGATCCCCTCCCCCCCCTCCATAACAAGGATTACTCTAAATCCATCACCATTCCCTACATCCGAGGCACCTCGAAAAAGATTACCAAAATCTTAAAAAAGCATGACCTGGCCTCCTGTTACAAACCTTACAGAAAATTGGCATCCCTTATCCGCTCCACTAAAGACCAACCACTTCCCCTAGACCTACCTGGTGTATACCAGGTCCGTTGCAGTTGTAAACTGTCTTTGGCCTAACAGGCAGGATAGAACATCAGAATTTCTGAACATCCGGTTTCACAAGTACAGCCATTCTGGTCTTGCAGACCATGCTCTGGATACACGCCACAGAATATGGTGGAAGAAAACTACAGTAATACACCGTAGCAAATACAAATTCTATTTATGGATTCAGCCTCAGTCCTAAGAAATTCTCTCCAAACCTCAACAAATTTGGTTGTATGCGACTGCCCCAAATTTGGGAGGCTTACATCAGCAGACCTTCAGCCCAACGGCCAAGAACACCTACTTAGCCTGCTAGAGGGCACCATCAGGACTTTTAGGAGAACAATAGCTTTATCTCTTCATTCCCAGTTACTGTGTTTGTAGTGCCTACGTGCACGTGCCTTTTTTTTGTAAGTTCCTTTAGAAAATGGCAACATGATGTTGCCGAAATATCGGAAAATATTTATTAAAGTATAATTTAATTTATATCCTTAACTACGTTGTTCGATTCCTTAAGTGTTTTAATAATGCATAACCAACGTATAAGCCTGTCTACGAGAACTGTGCATTGCTTTAATCTTATCTTGTTGGGCAGCGGAAACTTGTCTGAAGCTTGCCGATCTCTTAGACACTGACTTTGAAGGTGTTTATACGCAGAGCTCGTAAGCAACCTCCTCATACGCTTCAATCGTAAACAACTTTCTTATGCTCTCATATAGAGCTATTATACAAAGTTCCGTTGGCAAAGCATTGCCTTTGTTTTTGACAATAGAGAAATTTTTGTTAAAGCAGTAAGTACAGTCAATTCCCATAGGGTTATTTACAACAATATTTAGCATAAAACATATAGAGACAAAGAAGGTTATTTTTGTAACATTCTCATGGGACTTGACCTCTGTAAAAATCGATGTAAAGCACTTTAGCATTTCCAGGCGACATCGAGTTTTACACTGACATATGCATTTATACAGTATGGCTCATATTCAGAGATTTCATGATGTTCTATAAGTTACTATCACTTCCTTCCAAAAGAAGACAAATTATCAATAGACATATGTACAAATGCCACATCAGCAACAATAATGACTGACTAAATTTAAAGTAAACTACATATGGCCATTAAATTTAAAAAAAAAATTACTTGTATGGATTAATTACCAGATGGAGAAAAGTCTATGAAATCTTTGGATAACAAATCAGTAAGCAACTGCATCAAAATCAAAATATCTTGATACTGCTCCTCTTCTGCACTAACGTCAAGGCTCACTTTACCTAACATAAATGAAAACCAAAAGATATTCAAATAATCTTACAACTTTGTAATGTAATTTATTTGCAGCACATATGTCAATTTAACAGGTAGGGACAATACATGGAATCCTAAAGTACATTGCTCAAAACAATTAGGGTATATTTTAGTTTCTGTCGAGTAATTATAAATTTCTGCAAATAATTATAACTATTGGGTACTTTATACATGAATAAATATTTCTTACTTATGGATAGGGTGTAATTGATGAGATATTGTTTAAATAATCAATATTTATTATAAATTGTGTTACATTTGTAAATTATTTTTATAACTTTATAATTTACAAGAAAACTAAAATATCCCCTAATCGTTTTATGCAGTATAAATACCATACGCTATTCCATGAAATTTCTCCCTCCTGAATGCATAAAAACTGATATAACTATGCAATATGAAAATTGTGTAACATATAAAAGAGTTAACAATTTACTCAGAATTTATTTCTATCTAGCATGCTGAATAATGAGTAGAAAGAGTTAACAGCATTCCAGAAAAGGTGATGAAGGACACTGCAGGCAACACTATGAAGACAGGTGACACTAAAACCAGGATATGATGTTTATTAATAAAATAATATTTATTAACTTATTTGCTGATATTCTGCTGATTTTATATCCAGCATCTTCAAAGCACAAAAACAGTTTGTCAGTACACAAAATAACAATTTGGTATAGAGTGAGACTAGTTTAAAAAATTGTAATGGACAAAACAAGAAACTAAGGTCCTTTAGGCACATCTGGGTTGGAAAAAGAAGAAAGAGCTGGAAAACAAGTATTAATCATATCTTAAAAGGACAGTCGCCCAGATTTTTGGTAAATTTATGCAGCCATATTTGTTGAGGTTTGAATTAAGTTTTAAAGCTCCTGTTGATTCCAAAATTGATCTCTCTGACTTATGACATCTCTGTAGCACTTTTGTTTTCTTTCAATAGATTGTGTGTGAAGGGGGTATCCAAGGAATGGTCTACTAGAACACTTGCCATAACAATAGTGCCAGATGTATTTTTTATGTTCACCAAGAAGGATGTCAACAGTTCTTTCTATCTGTCCATAGTAAACCTGATCTCAAGAACAGGGCACTTCATAAACTCTTGGATGTGATAAAGACGATTGTCCTTAGGTGAATGGATGAGAGTTGCCAATTTGACATAAGGTTTAAATATGGTGCATAGGTGATATTTATTAAGCACTCTAGATATCTTTTCAGATGTCTTGAATGTATGAGATGGTAACAGTTTTGCTGTAGTCTTGTGTGGTAGGCAATGGAGGGGATTTCTGGGGAGCATTTAGTATTTTTTCTATCCTATGGGGGATTATAGCCATTGACTAAAAAGGCATGATGTGAGTGAGTTCGGCAGCAAGAGCATTGTCATTAGAACAAATAGCTCTAGCTCTGTGAGTTAGTGTTTTTAGGATAACATACTGATAACAAAACTGACAGCCATTGCTTTCTATGCTGGCAAAAGTGTTTAAGATACTCAGGGAGGAGGCCATCGACTCCAGCAACCTTACCATTCTTGGTAAGTGATAGGGCTTCCTGGATTTCCTCTGTTGTGATTGAACTACAGAGGTCTGAAGTTTCAGAGCATGAAACTAAATTGTGTCTCAGTAGTTTGTATGTCCTTCTTTCTTGAGGTCTTTGGATTGATCTAACATGTTGAACTAATGAAGTGGCTACAGAACTAATAAAGCTCGTCCAGGAGCTTTATTAGTTCTTTATCCACTAATAGCTCACCAGATTCTTTGTGCAGAGCTAGCATATCTTCAAGCTCTTTGTTCCTACTGTTCTTACCAATCTGACAAATCGGGTAAAGTTTTGGGTCACAGGCAGGATGGTACTGATGGTTTGATCATTTTATTCACCAAACTCCCTCCAATTTGCTCCATTCCAATGCAGCAAAGGTTACATCTAGGGATGAACAATTTTAATAAGTGGGATAGATAAACTGATCTCCAGATGGAGAGGGCGATGTTCACTGTTCAGAAAGCTGACAAGGATAGACTTATTTATTGGTAGGGGTGGTTGTCAGTGTCTCTAGAGACTATGCATAGGTTGGGAGTATATATTTTTCTCCATCTGGCAGAATGAAAGGTTCCTAGATGTTTGGCATTGAAGATCAGAAGAGCATTTATTTGCTATTAGATTACAGACATTTATAATATGATAAATACATTTCTTAAATAATGGTCTATCTTTAATATATTGAAAGTTTTCATTTAAATTACATTTCTATCCATTTCAGATAACTGAAATAATTCAGCACATATTTCCTTAGCATTACATTACTTAAAATGCTTGGTTAAAAAAAAAAATAATAATAAACCATCACTTAAAAGCAAACATACACCTTTGCAATGAATGATGAGAGAAACTTTGCTTTTGGTTAAGCATCCCCATTCACTCAACTGTTCTGAAATTTTTTGGCTCTTCTTAGGATTCATGTAAGACTCCAAAATATAGTTTGGGCCCATCAAAAATTATATTTTCCATAAGCATGCTACTAACTGATGGTCAAAATTATAATTATTCAAACAAGAGTTCTATAATGCTACATCTCAGTGATGAAATTATTTTATAAGGAGAATAATAAAATACCCATTTTTAAGAAATATCTATTAAGAAACACACACACACACACACACACCATATACACTCAGTGAACAAAACATTAGAGATATGGGTGATAGGAAGTTGACACTGGTAAATAGGCAGACATCAGGGCTTCCAAACAATGTATCATAATCGACAAACATGGGTAAATGTGCCAATCTTAGTGACTTTTATCATGGTAAATTACTGGCACAAGGCAGATAGATCATTCTATCTCCCAAGTGATATCCTATAGTTCTCAAAGGCAACTGTATCACAGGTCAACCTCAAGTATACCATCAATGGATGTACCAGTGTGTAGAGTACAGTGATGGCTGACAACCAACACCATTGATGACTGGGATCGAAGTAGTGTCCAGGCTCATGCAGACCAATAGGAGGACAATGGCAGCACAAATCACACACAGTTTCAATGTCGAAGGTCTAAGCTGCATCAGTGAGCAAATGGTACAGCATACCACGCATACCATGGGCTACAGGAAATGACCTCCTAATCACGTACAAATGTTGAGAGCTCGTCACTGGGCATTGCACATTGCCTGGCATTGGGATCAAAACTAGATCTCTGCAGGATGGACCAGTCATGTGGTCTGAGGAATCCCATTATCAGTTGTACTGAGCTGATGGGAAGGTGTAGGTGAGGCATTGACAGCATGAGGCCATGGCATCGTTGTGTCAGGTTGGCTCTGTTCAAGGAGGTGGTGGTGGTGGCGGCTATGTGATGGTCTGGGGAGCCTTCTCATGTGACACATTAGGTCCCTTAGTGTTTCTGAAGAGGTCCTTAAATGCTGCAAGCTACCAGAATGTGCTGACTGATCACCTACACACTTTCATGGCTTTCACACATCCTGTAGTCAATGGTCTGTTTTAGTGGGACAATGTGCTGCCCCACTGAGCTGCAACTAACACGGCATGGCTCAAGGAACACTCATCTCAGTTGGGGATCATCCAGTGATCCCTAAGGTCTCCGGAGTATTGAATCTCTCTGGGACCATAGAGCAATACATCAGATTCATGTATCTGAGACCAACATCTAAAGCACAGTTGTGGACAATGCTGCAATAATCATGGCAGAAATTACTTCTGGCATCTGATGAAGTCATTGCCTTGGAGAGTATAGGCTGTTATTTGTACTAGAGGAGGACTGACATGCTATTAGGTAGGTGTCTCTAATGTTCTGTCCATTGTGTGTGTGTTTTTCGGGAAAAAATAAATTGTCACCTCCAAATCAAACTGGATAATTCAAGCTCATAACAGCAACCTATTAAACATTCTGTTAGAGCTTCATACTGAAATTAGACTAGAGACTCATATTAGGAATATATGCACATATAATGCCCATATTCCTATTGTCATCGATCATTTCAATTTCTTCTCAATTCTCTTTTCTCTTCATTTCTTCATATCCCACTTACTAATTGCCTGTATAAACCTGTCAGACAGAATCAGTTTATTATAAATGCTTTCACACGACAGACAGCATTAACTAAAAAATAATAATAATAATTGTAATGTCACTGCGTCATTGTTATATATATTGTTATTCCTATATTATATCTTGTTCCACCTCTAAATAGCCCTCCTTCTAATCTACTGTCGTACCCTTAAATTATTAATTCAGATTTATCTCCTCTTCGGATAATGGCAAAATTTATATTATGCTGCGCCAGCCAACATCCTATAACAGAGGAGGCTCTTGTTCAGGGAAATAATTCTAAATTCAAAAGGGACACACACACAATAATTTATCTCACGCTAGCACTGTGCAGATTCAGTTAGCAGTCGTGACTCGAATCTCACTTAAGCAATTATATCTAAATTCCTTCCCGCCAAAAGGTTCTATTTCATAAGTGGTGGTTTGAATTCGTAATCAGGCATAAACTCAGGTATAAGGTACAAAACATGTTTATTGGAAAAACATAAAACATTTACAGTTAAGAAAATTCAGTTATTTAATGGATCAAAATTTGCTCTAAGTTAAGCTCATACTAAATCACAATGAATCTGAGTATGCTAAATCCTTCAATTACGAAAGCATAAAATTAAGTGCAAGCATAATACTACTAGGATATAATTCCTTTCAGAAGTTATTCACAGAATATGCACTGAACACTTTCATTAATACTCTACCAATAACTATCCTATTTCTAAATTTCATTAAGCAAGCCTAGCCATTCACAATCAAAATACTGCCTATCAACAATTCTTGTTTGTTCCACAGGGTCTCAATTAATTCAATCAATTGATTGCTTAAAAGTTCTCTACTAGTATCCTTTAGTTTACAGTATACACAAATTTCTTATTCTTCTAAGCGATTTTTAACATAGAACGAAAATCTTTACATCACCAGATCCTTTTAGATTTCATGCCACCATCTCATGTAGATCTGGGTTACCTTACTGTATATTCTTCAGCTGTCTTTGCGCCTGGCAATGCACTATGCTTTTTGCTTTTCTTTTAATTGTTTCCGACTGTTGCATGCTGTCTATTGCTCCACAGGATAGTATCCTGTGGAGCAATAGACAGCACCACAGGATACTATCTCCAATGGGACATTCTGCTAAGGCTTGATTCTGCATAGGCCATCATATCGCGATCAGCTCCGCTTAGAAATCTTCAAGCATTCTCAAGAAAAGAACCCACCGTCCGTCATCACTGTAGTCAATCCACCGCTCTCTCACGAACTCCCCGACAAAACCCCCTAAAACTCGAATCCAGGAAACGACAGGAAAAAGCCCTCTAAAATGGCACGCTTCGTCTTTTATTCACCCTTTTCGGGCGCCCTCTATTCGATGTGGTTTTCACCCATGAACCCCATCGTTCATGCCCCTTGGGTGATCCTACACTCTCCCTAATCTGCTAGGTTACATTATTCCAGGTAGCCGTTCTGACGTCATTTTCCGTGTAGGTATAGCCTCTATCGCTATGCTCGACTCGTACAGATTATCCGCGATTATTCCGGATTACTACTTATAATTTTTCTCAGAATTTTGTAATGTACTAGACAGCTTAAATGGGAATTACAAATAACTTAACAATTCCCTTACACAATTCTTATTATTTTGACACATAATTCTCTGCTTCTCATTTCAGTTATGCAGGAATAACTCTCACTATATGGCACACATGGATTACACATTATTACATAACAAAATAATACTTCGTAATTATTAGCTGATGTGCAGATATCTCCTTAATTAGTAGTAAATATGTTAAATCCTGAATAAAGAACTTACTTGTAAAGCTCTCCATTCAGGATCTAACAATAATAAATAAATAAATAATAATAATAAACAAACAACAATAATAATAAATAAAAGCTTACCTAAATTATGTTTTGCATAGGTTTGGATCACACTCAGACAACATTCATACACTTTTTTTGCATCAGACTGAAAATAAGAGCAAAATTTATAATACTCTTAATTAACTAGTGATATTGGGATAGAAATAATTTTGTAATTTGTTTTAAGATTTATTAATTAATGAGAAATAAAGACAAATACAGGCACCAGCGGTTTTTCAGGCATCCTAGGTTTCAGAACCTTGTGTGATTAACCATTTTCTGGATCAGTGGAAATCATGTAATATAATAATTCATCAGTACAACTTTGACTCACTAATTATACCTCCCCCCACAAGTCTTTCAAACACAATGGAATGCTAGAAACTTAAATATTAAATGTAAATGCCTTGATTAAATTATTTACATTAGTATATATGACACAGTACAAGTGGATAAGACTTCTTTATATACTTGACACAACCATCACTGTGGAATGGACTTTACTTAGATGCACCTAGCTAGTGTTAAATGTAACAAAATAAGCTAACAGTCACTCATAATCAAGGGATCGCACCAAGTGCAGATGTTAATAATTAAGTGAGCATGCACTGCACGCAATACCATCTCTGGTGGTACAGTGAACTAGTCAGATAGTCATGAGAATTTCAAGTGCACTCGCATTATTCTTTCTAGACTAAAGAAGGTGCCAGACCATCTGTGGTATACCTGTACATGCAGATAACTGTAAGTGCACTAACATTGAGTAAATGTTGATGACCATTATACAAATAAAATTGAATTTAATGGCCAGGTGTGCAATTAATAAGATTCTCAATTTAAAAAGGGGGAGGGATTTATTTGTTTTTTTTTTTCAGAAATTTATTACATTTTTCAGATTAAAGTATATAGAAACCATTTCTGTAAAACATTCACAGCTTTTAATGTTAACTCTAAAACATCTCATAATTTGCCTTGTGAAAGTGACTTCTTGCAATATGCAAATACTCCACCTTCAATGAGATAGCAATAACCTAATCAACTTCAATATTTCCAAAAATGAATTTATCCTCCCCCCCCCCCAAAAAAAAGACTTAGTTCTTCTCATCTTACCTTTGATAATGCTCACCTTAATAGTCAAGACCAAATCTCATTCCCTCCTCTCAGACTGATTCTTACTCCTAGCCTCCCCTAACACAATCACATCACTTCTATAGAATCCTCAGGCTTTAAAAAAACATTTCATATGTCCATCTCCCAACTCTGTACATATCTCAAATCTGCCTGACCTTGGAATATTGCTCTCACATTTGGGATGGTGTACCCAAAATCACTCTATTTTAAAAAATTATTATTGTTCAGCAGAAAGTAGTTTGTTTGACTGATGACCCTTCTCTTACAGACTCTCTTCAACTACTCGGAAACTGACCATTTCAGAAGACAGTTTTTTATTTCTCCATATATCTCTTTTACAGGTAATTTAATAGCTACTGTTCACCAGAACTAGCATCCATTGTGTCCCCTAAATTTCTTCTAAACCTACAGCAACATAAACAATAGCTGTTCAACATCCTTTTAGAGTAGTTGGTTGGTGAGTCAACAGATGAACTGCTGACTCGCCAACCAACTACTCTGTTCATTTTCTTCTGTCTACCTCAGTTTTGTGGAGCAGACTTCCCCATGAGAAACTATAATACTACTTTTTTTTTTTTTTAAGCTGAACTCTTTATTCTAGAATCTCCTTCACCGTCTTCTTACATGTTATGGGGAATGGCTTATCACAGCACAGTTTATGCTCTGATAGGGCATTTAAACCTATCTACACAGTCTCGTGTGTGCATGTGTGTGTGTTTGATGACCAGTTTGTCAGTCTTATGGGATATAAAAATCAATTTTTCAGAAGGCAAAAATCCTTCCACTGCCATATGAAACTATCCAACTCACTTTCAGATGAAAAGTCATTATAAAAGTTCTCAACCTACATGAAATTCTACTCAGGCCAGTCTTTCTAACTTATTATGATTTTCAGGTATTCAATTTTTATCCACAACTTTTATTCATCATGTTATAGCTATGCTCCATATATTTAAATAAGCTCATGATCAAATAATAGATATTTGTTTAAAACTTGGAAACTAAAAGAAATGAAATTGTTCAAAATAGTTCACAATCACATCAACTTCTTTCTCATGATACATTTATGTTAAAAAACAAATATAATCTTGAAAAAATATTTGTAAAAAGTGAAAATTTAATTATAGCTATACATTAAGCTTCAGATTCACAAGTACTCGAAATGAGGCAGATGTAAATATGTCAAAACACGATACAAGGATCATTCATAAAGATTGGTAAAATTTAGGTGGGAGGTGAATTTTATTGCATGGTGTGAGGCGACCAGCTGGTGGCCTCACACCATCAAAAAGCAGGGTTTTCAGCCTACGTAAAACTTTTTAAAAAAAATTACAAAAAAAATATAAAACTGATAAAAATGGAGGGAAAAAATCCTTAGCCCACACATGATACAAATGTATTATAGGTTTAACAATAATTTTAAATTAACCAAATGTAAAAATAGGGTGGTAACCAAATGTAAAAATAAATGATTAAATAAAAATTAAAAAATTGCCATAAAGATACCAAATCTAGTACGCCCACAGATACGAGAACCTTCAACACTTCTGCGCATGTCAAAAGAAGGAGAATCCATTCTGATAGATGATGAGCTGCAGCCAAGGAGAATAGAAGTGGAATTGCAGGACAGAGAAAAGAGCACATTTGAGGCTATTTGGTGTGAGACTGAGACTAGCAGAACAAAATATACAGTTGGGTGGTGCTGCTAGAGACCAGGTGATGGAATAGATGGTGGAGATAGTATGCATAAGCAAATAGAAGAAATGACTGGAAGAAGGGTAATTATTATGGGAGATTTCAACTATGGTAACATCGATTGGAAGGAAGAGAGGACACATGAGAGGAAGGAATTGAATTTTATGCAGTTATTAAGGGATAACTATCTGTGACAGTATGTAATGAAAAATACTAGGGTTCAGAGAGTGCCTGACCTAGTAATTGCATCTGAGCATTTGGCTGTAACGAATATGACCACATTGCCACCAATTGGTGAGAGTGATCATAGGGTCTTGACTTGGGAGGTGGCTAAAGGTGTGGAATTTACAATTAAGACAGGGTACATGTAGAATTATCAGGCTGGTAAGTATCACAAGCTTAGGAGTTTGATTGGTTCAGTGCCATGGCATGTAAAACTGCAAGGGCTGGATGTTGATAGTGCATGGGAGGCGGTTAAGAAGTGTTTGCAGGAGGCAATGGCTGACTGTATACCTAGAGTTCAAATAATAAATCAAGTAGGGGTTAAATGGATAATTAAGCTTGAGGTACAAAAAAAGAAACAACTGTGGAGGGAATTTAAGGAGAAAGGTGACTGGCAGGCACATGAACGGTATGATGTGCAGGCCAGAAGGGTAACGAGTGTGGTAAGAAAAGCAAAAGTGGATTATGAAAGAACATTAGCCATGCAAGCTAAAGAGAATCCCAAACAGTTTTTTCGATATGTTGCAAGTAAAAGAAAAAATGTATATGGCAGAATGATTTTAAAGAATGTCAATGGTAGGGAGGTAACCAAATCAGTTGATATAGTGGAATTACTGAGCGAGCACTTTGCAAGAATGAATGAACCAATAGCTTATACAGAAATTGTGGTGAATGAAGTGAAGGAGAATAGTCTATTACAAAACCTCAATGTCAATACATCTGTGGATTACCAGCTCATGTCGTATGTGAAGCGGCTAAAGAATTGTCAGTGCCCTTGACCATTTTGTTTAATCTCAGTCTCAGGTCTGGGTTAGTCCCGAGAGGGTAGAAAGAGGAGTAAATAGTTCCACTGCATAAAGGAGGTTCCAAGACTGTTGTTGTAAATTACTGACTGATCAGCATATCAGAAATCATTGTCAAGGTCTTGTAGAAAATAGTGAAGAGGAAAATACAGGATTGGATAGATGAAAATGGGATACTGTATGGGGGACAACATGGTTTTGTGAAGGGTAGATCATGCCTCCGTAACTTGCTCACATTTTATAACACAGTACGGCTGAACTGGATAAGGTAAATGGGTTTACAGTGATTCTACTGGACCTTGCTAAGGCCTTGGACAGGATACCACATGGAATTCTAATCAGTAAACTGCAGCATATGGGGATGGATATAGGGTTGGTGAGATGGATAGGAGGATGGTTGATGGAAAGAAATCAGAGAGTGGTTTATTCAGCAGTAGGGTCCAAGACGCCCTGTGACTAGTGGTGTGCCGCAAGGCTCCGTTCTTGGACCACTACTGTTCAATTTGTTCATTAACGATATAGGAAAGGATCTGAGAGGATGTGTTCTTTTGTTTGCTGATGATGCACAGTTGGGTAGAGCAATAGTGAGTGCACAGGATGTCAAAATTTTGCAAGATGATTTGGATAGTTTTGAGGACTGGGCTAAGGAAAATGGATGTCGATTTAATGTGGCAAAGTGTAAGGTTATGCATTTTGGGGTGAAAAGATTAGCAGCAGTATATCACACTGGTGGAACCGTACTCCAGGAGATTGAAGAGGCCATGGATTTGGGAGTGGTGGTGGATAGGGAGTTGAAGTTTAGGGGGGGGGGCACATCGCAAAAGTGGCTAAATCAGCTCATCAAATCACTTGGTTGCTGAAATATCGAGCCTTGATAAGACCCCATCTAGACTACTCTGCCCAGATATGGGTGCCTCGGTTTCTTCTTGATGGGGAGGAGGTGGAGAGGATCCAGAGATGAGTGACCAAGATGATAGCAGGTCTATGGAATGAACCTTATGAGAACAGGTTGAAAATTTGTGGGTTGCAGAAATTGGTTGATAGGCGGAAAAGGGATGATATGATTGAGACATTCAAATTACTGAAGGGTTTCTATAGGATTAATTCAGAAGATATTTTTGAGAATAGGACTGATGGTGGGAGGACTAGGGCCATACATGGAAGCTGGGCATGAGTGTGGTTAGCAAGGGTGTTAGAGCTAGGTTTTTTACTTGGAGAGTGGTGAATGAGTGGAATAAGCTGCCAAAGTCTGTTGTGGGTGCCATGACTGTGAGTGAATTCAAGGCGAGGTATGATAGATGCTGTGTGAATGTCAAATAGTTGCTCTTGACATGATGTTAGGGCCTCCCTTGATGAGTCTATCGACTCCTTGGAGTTGCCCGTAATAATAATAATAATATTAGGGTAATCAATTGGTATTGTGGGATGAGTGTTTATTATTACACATCGGAAAATGAACTTCTCTTTTTACATTCATTGTAGTTTTTAAAGTGGTAACTATTTTGCTTGTATAATAGTTGGAAAAATTTACATATAAAGCACGTGATTTCGTGTGTTGGTGACCAATTCATACATTGCCTTATTTCTTTCTCCCCTTCAACAGAAATTGACTCTTCTTGGCAGTCTGCCAACGACAGTTTGATTCTGTGGTCAGACTATACCACAGTAATATCTTAGATTAAATTTTCTTTTTTTTTTTCATGATAATGTTATTTTCGACGACTGAATATTATACAAGGAAACATATAAAACTGGGTTTTAATTAGTCGGAGATTTGTACAGATCCTACTACTTTCACCGACTTGACTGTTGGCTTCATCTGGGCAGAAAAAAAGCAACAATAAAACAGAACAGAAACAAGCTAAAGTATCAGGTTAAAACATAACCGAATGTTAAATATAATCAAAATTCACATGAAATGCTACATCAAATGCATGGAGTGTGTATGTTAGCAGTCATTATTATACAGGTGTGTTCTGTAATTGGCTGCAAAGTTGAACTCCAATGTGTTGAGTGATCTTATGAGTGTTTTCCAGATGTCACCAAGGATCATTCCTTGATTCATGTTAAGGCTGCCTCTTGAAGGGATCAATCACTATTGCAGCTTCTTTGATGTTGCAGGTATGAAAATCTTCTTCTAAGTATGGCATAGTACTTTTATCCCATTCAATGTTGTGACTGACATTAGAAAAATGGAGAGCTCAACCGGAATTGTCTTCTCTGTTGTGTTTAATGTCCCCAATGTGTTCTGTTTGTCTTATCTCTAAACTTCTAGAAGTTTATCCTATGTAATTTAAACCACAAGAGCAGTATAACAACAACAACAGAGAAGACAATTCTGGTTTAGCTCTCCGTTTCTCTAATACCGATCACAACATTGAATGGGATAAAAGTACTATGCCATATTTCGAAGATTTTTATACCTGCAACATCAAAGAACGCACTTGTATAACAATGATTGCTAACATACATGCTCCATGCATTTCATGAAGCGTTTCATTTGAATTTTGATCATTTTTAACATTCGGTTATGTTTTAACCTGATACTTTAGCTCGTTTCTGTACTGTTTTATAGCTTTTTGTGTGCCCAGATGAAGCCAGCAGTCAAGTCGGCGAAACTAGTAGGCTATATCTCGGCACAAATCTCCGATCAATTAAAACCCAGTTTCATATGTTTCCTTGTATTACACGTTCTTTGTTAAGGTTATTCAAAACTGGACTATTATTGTTCCAGAAATAATAATAAATATGACAAGGAGACAAATGAAGACAAACCTTATATATTCAAGGTTTTTATAAAATGCTACATGTACAAATGTTATAACTGGTAATTAATTTACGGAATTAACAACGCATATAAAGTAAATTAATTAAAGATAACTTTAATGAATCACTTCTATATTTCGACAATGTCACATTGTCATCTTCAGGAACATAAAGATATGATATGTGCACTACAGGAACTAACAAAGCAAATGAGGAAGAAATTAAGACACTAATTTTGTTCATAAAGTCCTAATGGTGCCCTCTTGCGGGCTAATTTGGTAGTCTTGGCCGTTGGGCTGAAGTTCTCATAATGAAAGTCTCCCAAATTTGGGGCAGTTTCATGCACCCAAATTTGTTGAGGTTAGGAACGTTTTTTAGAGCTGCTGAAGATTCTTTGAATAATATTTCGTATTTAAACTTGCTGCGATGGATTATTTTTGTCTTCTTCCAACGAATTTTATGGTGGGTATCTAAGGCGGGTATTATGGTGTGTGAGCGTTTTGGCTAAATGTTTGGCTAATGATTCCCCCACATATAAATGGCCTGTGGAAGTCACCAACAAGCTTAAACCTTATAACTCTAGACCCCCCCGATTATATGGACTCCCAAAAATACATAAACAAAATGTGCCATTACGTCCCATAGTGGATGGCATTGATTCCCCCACATATAAATTAGCCAAACATTTAGCCAAAACGCTCGCACACTACACTGGCAACACACCATCACACATAAAAAACTCGGCCCACTTTAAAGCCAGTATAGAAAACCTCACACTCCAACACACTGACATAATGGTCAGTTTTGACGTCTCCTCCCTATTCACTAATGTCCCACTCAAAGAAACCCTTGAGCTCATCCAAGCCAAGTTTCCTCCCGATATCTCAGCCCTATTTCAGTTCACAATGAACTCAGGCTATTTCGTTTGGCAAGGAAAGTTCTACAAACAGATAGAGGGGACAGCCATGGGTTCACCACTTTCCCCACCCTTGGCCAATTTCTTTATGGAGACATTTGAAGAAAAAGCCTTAAACTCCTCCCCACAAAAACCCACTATTTGGCTTCGTTATGTGGATGATGTGTTTGCTATTTGGCCACATGGCTCAGACTCACTCCACTCCTTCCTAACACACTTAAACAACCAACATCCCAGAGTCCAGTTCACCTTAGAAAAAGAGGTAAACAACACCCTCCCCTTCCTAGACACTTTAATCACCCGCCAGCTTGATGGATCTTTGGTTTTCTCTGTTTACAGAAAACCCACCCACACTGGCAGATACATTCACCAGCAATCCCACCACCCCCCCTCACAACAATATGGGGTGATAAAAACACTATTTAACAGGGCAAAATTAATCTGCTCAGATGACAAGGCCCTGACTATGGAACTAAACCACATCCTCAACACTTTCTTAGCCAATGGCTATAACCCCAAAAAAATCCAAAAAATACTAAAACCTGAAAACCACAACCCCCCTCCCCCCCTCAACAATAAAGACTACACCAAGTCTATCACTATCCCCTACATCCAGGGCACCTCTGAAAAAATAACTAATATCCTCAAGAAATATGACCTTACTTCCTGTTACAGACCATATAAAAAGTTGGCATCCCTTATCCGCTCTACCAAAGACCAACCACTTCCCCTAGACCTACCTGGTGTATACCAGGTCCCTTGCAGCTGCAAATTGTCCTACTTTGGCCAAACAGGCAGAAGAACAAATATCAGGATTTCAGAACACCAAGACTACATCCGGTTTCACCAGTACAGCCGCTCTGGGCTGGCAGACCATGTCTTAGATACCCACCATAAAATTCGTTGGAAGAAGACAAAAATAATCCATCGCAGCAAGTTTAAATACGAAAGATTATTCAAAGAATCTTCAGCAGCTCTAAACAACGTTCCTAACCTCAACAAATTTGGGTGCATGAAACTGCCCCAAATTTGGGAGACTTTCATTATGAGAACTTCAGCCCAACGGCCAAGACTACCAAATTAGCCCGCAAGAGGGCACCATTAGGACTTTAGGAACAAAATTAGTGTCTTAATTTCTTCCTCATTTGCTTTGTTAGTTCCTGTAGTGCACATATCATATCTTTATGTTCCTGAAGATGACAATGTGACATTGTCGAAATATAGAAGTGATTCATTAAAGTTATCTTTAATTAATTTACTTTATATGCGTTGTTAATTCCGTAAATTAATTACCAGTTATGTCTAACCAACGTATAAGTCTTACCACTAGAATGTACAAATGTTGGCAGATCAGTAGATTTGACTAATTGAGTATTTGATCCAAATACTCAAAATGTTGTGTACAACCGAGCATTAGTTCAAAGTACTGTTGCAAAATAACAAGAACTCCTAGGAATGAGATGCCTGTTAAGAGGAAGCAAGGTAGATAAACTTTTACAATGACAAAAATAGCAATTTATTACACTTGCAAAAATAAATAAATAAATAAAATAAAATAAATAAACAATTACATAAATTAAATAATAACAAAATAAATAGCAAAATTCAAGCTAAGCACAATTTCTTTTCTGCTAAAAATTATTATTAAAAAATGAGTAGAACTTGCAGAAGAATTAGAGATGTACCACATTTTATAAAGGTATTTCATTCTCATGAATGTGACATCATGCAGAAGTCGAAAGCAGTGGGAAAGAAGGAGGAGGAGGAACTGTTAGAAAGTGAACAAGAGGTATATGAGGATAATAAATTTAGTTTAATCCTTTATTATATTCTAACCAAGTGAAAAATAAACTTTCAACAGATATATGAGGAATTGAATAGATTTGATGTAAATAAGGCTGTGGGACTTGATGCTATTTCACGTTTCCAAACATGAAAAAATGACTGGCAGATCATACTATATGAACGGGATCAAAAAAACTTGAGCATCATTAGACTAAGTGATGTAGACCTCAAAGGAGACTATGTTGAAAAATAAAAAATGTTTGTCCCAAAAAAATTATGTTTTCTTCATTTTTGCACAGACTTATCGAACAACCCTCGTATATATATATATATGAAAGCAGATTGAGCAAATGCAAATTGTAGAATTTAGTGGAGAGAAGGATGAGGGGAGAGACTCATGATTGATATATATCAGTAAGGAGTTATTACTGGATTAATGTGGATCAGATTTATCATAGAATAGGTGGAGACATGGGGAGAACAAGATACCATCCCTAAGAGCTGTATAAGAAGCATATCGGCAAGTGGGTGAGGAGTAGGTTTCTTGTGCAAAGAGTTGTGGGTGGTTGGAATGCATTGCCTGGAAGTATAGTGAGTGTGAAGACAGTGAATACATTCAAGTAACAGATGATGAGCTGTATGTGTGACAGAGGACCTCTCACAATGAGTCGTTGACTCAATGGTGGTCTAATAATAAGACAGCAGCATCAGAAGTACTTGGAAAGAAAACTAAATACTAAAAAAGATTACATATTTGGAATGATGACATCTAAAATGGTACAAAAGAAAACTTAATAGAAAAATATTCCAAAGCAAAACAAGAAATTATAAAGAGAAATTGTGCAGATACTGGTAGATAGGAGAGTGAAGGATTATATGATAGAAGCCTGTAAACTTCTGAAAGGGTGTTATAAGATATCATTTGATGCAGCTTTTCATTATAGGGAAAGTGGGGGTGAGAAAAATGGAAGTTGTATGCAGATAAGAAACAGGTGAGCGAGATTTTCTTCCACTGTTGAAGTGGCAAGTGCACCTGGTGTGAATGAGTAATAGATTCTGTGACAGCTGATTATTGGTGATGTATAGCCTTCCTCAGTGAATCTGTGACTCCATGGAGGTTTCTAATGATGATAATAATATAACACCAAGCATTGTTATTTAGAGGAATCTCACCTGTTGTTTCTGTTTCAGTAACACCAATTAAGCCAATGCAGTTCTTCTCTAATTCTGTCAGCTCTTCTTTTTTGTTGATAATTCTTAGGACATCAGGACACAGGTCACAGCAGTACATATGGAACTGGTGGGATTCCCTGCACCCTCTTGGCTAGAGAGCAGATATGCCAACCAGGCTCGCAGTAGGCCATGAGAAGACAAAGAAGGTTACTTTTATGTAATTTTGGTGGACAATATATTCTTGCGGGGGGGGGCCTTGTAGAATAGGTTCCGAGTTTTTTAATAGTTTCGTCATATAGTGATGCCTAATCTAACCGTCATTATCTAATAACCTGCTAAGTTTTGTTGTGTAGGCTTCTGTGGGGGATAGGACATTTTTAGAACTATTTGTTTCAGTATAAAACCACAAACGAAGATGTCAACTTCGTTTGTGGTTTTAGAAATTATGTTTTTATTTTGACTATTTTCGTGAAATACTTTGTTTCACTACATCAGCAACCCATGAACCTGAAGCCAAGCATACTAGCAAATGCATTTCTTCCATTGTTTACACATTTTCAAATGTTTCACTAGTGATGTTAACTATTATACTTGCTTTCTAGTTTTTAGTGTTCATCACTAAAAACACACACACTAACCACAGTGATAACTTTTAATATGTAAATATTTCATCCCAAGTATCTTGGGACATCATCAGTACAGTAATTCAAACAATACTAGGAACAACATACAGTTAGGGTGCATGATTACAATGGAATCTCAATATGTATGCAGTAACGTGTTATAGAAGTAAATTAAAAATAAATAAATAAATAAATAAAAATAAAAAAATAACATACATAAAGATTATTTTACACAATTTTGTATGAAAATTTCCCATACTTTAGGAATAATAAGGACGTCGTTGCGGTTTAAATTTGGTCTGTATAGTAGAGCATCAGCACTTTCTTTATATAAACGTTCATGTTTATATAAAGATCTATGTAAAAGTTTTGACTTTTCCCAATGGATCGTATGGTTTGGATTTTCAACTCCGTGTTGAGAGAGACCAGATTTCTGTGGTTTGAAAAGACGAATGTCGTCTTGTTGTTCCGAGATGCGTTTCTGAACAGATCTACCTGTCTGTCCAAAGTAAGATAATTTGCAGGAGCATGGGATCTCATAAACGCCAGATAACATCAGAGGTGAGAGTGTGTCCTTAGGAGAAGGTAACAAGTTATAGATTTGTTGATGGGTAGTGGCAAAATTGTATTTCTTCATAATTTTTGAAAGACGTTTGGAGATGCCTTTGACGTAAAGTATGGGAATCCTATGGACTTCTTGTCTGGGTTGATGTGGGGAAATGACTGATGATTTTTTCAGTTGTTTTAAGATTATATCCTAGTATGGCTGTATTTTTGATTATTTCTAGTTCTTGGTTTAGAGATTCTTCAGAGGAGCAGAATTTGTGTGTTCTGGAAACTAGGAATTTAATGATGGCAAATTTCTGAGATGGATGATGAGCAGAAGAATTGTGAATGTAGTGACCTGAAAATGGAACCATCTTCTTTTCTTTGAATGTGTAAATCCAGAAAGAAGATACCCTGTGGAGATTCTTTTTCTAGCATAAAGTTGATGGGAAGGTGAAGGAGGTTTATTTTATCTAGAAACAGCTGTAATTCCTTCAGGATGATCCCAGACTGCAAAGACGTCATCGACATATCATAGATAAGAATCTTGATAACTTGTAAGTCAGACTGCTAATAGAATCTACGATGGGTCTGAGTGGAACATTAATCTTGTGAAGCTTAGGTAAGCCATAAATTCGAGGAGGTCTAGCATGGTATGTCTTGAGTTTTTTAATTGTTTCTTCATCTAAGGAGGAGGTTTCATTAAGTAACTTATTTAATTTCCTGAGGTGACATTTTGTAGGTTCATAATCCAGTTTGGCGCAAGTATTACGATCTCGGAGTAATAAATTCATTTTCGGTCATATGAATTGGTATCAAGAACCACAGTGGTATTTCCTTTGTCAGCTCTGGTAATGATTATGTTTTTATTATGTTTTAAGGAGGTAAGAGCTTTCAATTCTGATGGTTGGATATTTAAGTCCGAAGGTTTGGCATCGTAGAAGATTACTTTTGCTACCTCGAAACGAAGCCTGTTGGCTTCGGTACTGGAAAGATAGCCGATGTTTCTCTCTCTGTTATGTATAAAATCTAAATATGGGAAACATCAAGTGAAATTCCAAATTTATGACCTCTTGCTAGAACATTTAATTCATCTGTTGTTAGTGGACAGCATCATTAAATCACTAGTTTCCAGAGCACGCGAATTCTGCTCCTCTGAAGAATCTCTAAACCAAGAACTAGAAATAATCAAAAATACAGCCATACTAAATGGATATAATCTTAAAACAACTCAAAAAATCATTAGTCACTTTCCTACACATCAACCCAGACAAGAAGAACTCCATAGGATTCCCATACCTTACGTCAAAGGCATCTCCGAACGTCTTTCAAAAATTATGAAGAAATACAATTTTGCCACTACTTACAAACCCATCAACCAAATCTATAACTTGTTACCTTCTCCTAAGGACAAACTCTCACCTCTGATGTTACCTGGCGTTTATGAGATCCCATGCTCCTGCAAATTGTCTTACTTTGGACAGAAAGGTAGATCTGTTCAGAAATGCATCTCAGAACATCAAGACCACATTTGTCTTTTCAAACTGCAGAAATCTGGTCTCTCTCAACACGGAGTTAAAAATCCAAACCCTACGATCTATTGGGAAAAGGCGAAACTTTTACATAAATCTTTATATAAACATGAACATTTATATAAAGGAAGTGCTGAAGCTCTACTACACAGACCAAATTTAAACCGCAATGACATTCTTACTATTCCTAAAGAATGGGAAATTGTCATACAAAATTGTGTAAAATCATCTTTATATGTTTTTTTTTAATTATTTATTTATTTATTTATTTTAAAATTAAAAATTTTTTTTTTTTTTTACTTCTATAACACGTTACTGCATGAATATTGTAATCATGCGCCCTAACTCCATGTTATTCCTAGTATTGTTTGAATTACTGTACTGGTGATGTCTCAAGATACTTGGGATGAAATATTTACATATTAAAAGTTATCACTGTGGTTAGTACGTGTGTTTTTAGTGATGAATTCACCACAGGTTTCGGTATATAAAAAGTTTTTAGTGTATTCATGTTATTTGCATAGTAGGTTCTGATTTTTTTTAATAGTTTTGCTAGTTTTGTCTATCGATGTCATTTTATCTAATAACGTGCTAAGTTTTGTTGTGTAGGCATCTGTGGGGGATAGGACATTTTTAAAACTATTTATTGCAGTATAAAATCACTAACAGAGATGCCAGATAGAAACTATGTTTTTATTTTGACTAGCTTCATGAAATACTTTGTTTCATTTCATCAGCAACCTATGAACCAGAAGCCAGCATAATAGTGAATACATGCTTTCTATTGTTTAAACATTTTCAAATGTGTTTCACTAGTGATGTTAACTGCTATTACTTGCTTTCTAGTTTTTAGTTTATTCATGGTATTTCCTGATGAAAAGAAACAAAGTATTTCATGAAATTACTTGAAAGAAAAGCATAGTTTATTTGACATTTTTGTTTGTTGTTTTATACCATAAAAAAAAAGTTCTAAAAACGTGCTAAGTTTTTAGAACTTTTGGTATTAGGATTTGGAATCTAAGACTGCTGTAGTGTTTCTTTTGTCAGCCTCTGTGAAAACTATGTTACTGCATTTTAAAGACCTCGGGGTTTTCAACTCAGGTGGCTGAATATTCAGTTCCAGTGAGCATCATATATAATTTTGGTGACCTCAAAACAAAGTCTATTAGCTTGATCACTAGAAAGATGATTGTTCTTTTCAATATTGCACATAAAGTTCAGACAGGGAATTCATTTGGGTGAAATGGCAAACTTATTGCCCAGTGCTAGGACATGAAGTTCATCTTCTGTTAGTGGGCAACCTGACAGATTAGCAGCTCATTTGTCAGTGGATAATTTGCAGGCATTTTTCTCTGTTCATTCCAGCAAGACTAAACACTTCTAATTAAGATTTATGATAGCTTTTTTTCAAAAGCTCTAGTGTGCACATTTTTTAAAAATATTAATAACAACATTTACTATGGTGAGATTTGATGAAGTTGACAGATCCACTTACAACTCTGATGTTTTTATAATATTTAAAGCCAATTCCTTTTTTTAAAAATTGTAAATGACTAGCTTTGAAATAAATAAACATCATAAATAAATAAATAAACATTTATATTAAGTAAGCTTTAATATAAATATGCACCTAGTGATTTTATAACTTGTTCTATCTTAATGTGAAGATTGTTATTAGTTTATCATGTCTGCATTTCCTTAAAAATCAGATTCTAGACATAGTGTATCTTGTTTCAATTGTAGCTTTCCTAAGTGAATGCTTTTCTGTGCTGTATGCAACCTATGATGTTTCCAATAATTTTTAACTTAACAAACATACAACACAGCACATGAGTTAAATTACAATCCCTATATATGCAGTTGTATGTTTGTTAAATTAAAAACTATTTGGCTGAAACTGATAACTAATCTAAATTAAAATAAAATGAAATGTAACCTGTTCTTGCAAGTTCTCATACTGTGCAATGAATAGCGAAGATCAGTCAATAAACATATTTCTGAACATGAAGACCACATCTGGGTTATCAAACTGCATAAACCTGGCCTTACACAACATGGAATTGAAAACACTATCCACAGGATGCAGCCAGAAAACAAGCTATTACACAGATATATATGTAAAAATATGAACATTTATTCAAAGAAAGTACTGAAGCCCTACTTCACTAACCAAACCTTAATTGTAATGACCACCTTACCATCCCTAAAATTAGAGATTTTTTTTTATTCTCATCATCATCATCATCATCATCATCAAATTCCTGCCATGTACCCTCAAGGGGTGTACAGGATATGACAGTACTACATGAAAAAATTACATCATTACTAACTTCCTATCTACAATTTTCCTCCAAATCAGTCTGTTACTTGTCAAGACTCCAACATTATCAGATCTTATATTTCTATCGTCTAAGGCACTTTGTACCGTATCAATCCACCTATATCTTGGTCTTCCTCTGGGTCGTTTTCCTGCCAACCTGGCAGAGAACACTTGTTTTGCTAATCTTTCCTCTCCCATTCTATTTAAGTGACCATACCATCTGAGATTAGCTCTGCTAACGCATTCCTGGATGCTGACAATGTCAAGTTCTTTCCTAATATCCTCATTTTTAATATGATATTGCCATTGATGCCATCTGTTCACGCCTCTAATCTTTCTCAGGACTCTCATATCTGCGGTCTCTAGTCTTTGGTCAAGTGTTTTACTTCTGACCCAGCTCTCAGATCCATAAGTTAAAATTGGTTTGAACACAGTCTTGTATACAGCTAATTTAGTGTTCCGACTAATTTCTTTCTTATTCCATATGAATTTATTCAATTGACTTCCCACGATACCAGCTTTGCTGATTCTGTTGTCTATTTCTATATTTAGTTTACCATCTTCAGTAAAAATTGTGCCTAAGTAGCTGAAATGTTTTACTTGTTCCACAGGTTCTCCATTCACAACACAGTTGACATTTTCAACGATTCTGCCTATTTTCATTGTCTTTGTCTTTTTATTGCTGACCTTCATACCATATATATTACAACAGCTATTCAATTTAGTCAGAGAATCTTGCAGACTTGTAGCGGATTTATTTAGAAGTATAATATCATCCGCATAAAGCAAAGAGCTGACATTAACATCTCCAATTTTGATATCAGGTTTAATACCACATTCCTTCATAATGTGATCCATATAGATAATGAATAACAGAGGGGATAATGTACATCCTTGTCTCACACCAGATTTAACATTAAACCATCTTCCTGTACTTCCTTCAATTCTAACTGCTGACTCACAACTCAAATAAAGACTAAGTATTGCTTGATATAATGCCCCATTGACACCATATAACTGCAGCGTATTGAATAGCTTCTCTCTTGGCACCTTGTCATATGCCTTTTCCAAATCGACAAAACTTAAATACAGATCTTTGTTATATTCCCATGCTTTCTCGACTATTTGTCGTAAAGTGAAGATCTGATCCTGACAGCCTCTATTTGGCCTGAATCCAGCTTGTTCTTCACCAAGCTTTTCTTCCACAATTCTTCTCAACCGTTTCTCAAGTATACTTGCATAGATCTTGCCAGGAACACTCAGTAGGGAAATACCTCTGTAATTCTCACATTCAGTTTTATTTCCCTTTTTATATATGGGTACTATGAGAGCTCTACTCCAATCATCGGGAATTCGTCCCTCTGTCCAGGCTTTCTGAACTATGCAGTGCAGCCACTGTAAGACTCTTATACCACCATACTTCAGCATTTCTGGTCGAATATCATCTACTCCTGCTGCCTTTCCACATTTCAAGCCTTTGATGGCTTTTTCTACTTCAAGTATGGATATGTATTCCTGACTGCATGCCTGGTCAGTGTTTTTTATCACTGTGCTGTCATCACTGCTTGTTTCATTTAGCAGTTTTTCAAAGTAATTACTCCATACTTCAAGGATATCTTTTTCTCCTGTTTTCATTTCACCTTTATCATCTCTAATTCCTTTTACAGCACTCTTTCCTCCATTCCTAAGCTTCTTCAACAACCTCCAGAATATTTTGCCACCTTCTTGATATTTATTTTCTATATTCTTGCCAAAGTCCTCCCATGACTTTTGTTTAGCTAGTTTTACACACTGTTTAGCTTTCTTACATTTGTCTCTGTATTCTGTAAGAGTAAAAGCTGACTTATTTGCCAGGAACTTTTGATATGCTTTCTTCTTTTCCTTCACTGCCTCTTTAACTTCCTGTGTCCACCAGGGAGTTCTGATTTTTTTATCCTTGCACACAACCTCACCACATGCTTCTCTGGCAGAATCAATCAATGTTTCCTTCAGAGTTTGCCACTGAATCTCCAAGGTTTGATTCCTGTTCTCAAACTCTTTCATTTTCTTTTCAATAATATTTCTGTATTTTAGTCTACAGATCACATCTGAGAGCTGCTCAACTTTTATTCGCTTTAAAACTTTCTTACATGTTATTCTTTTCAATATGAAATTCAATTTTATCCTGCTCAAGACTAAATAGTGATCACTTCCAATTTCAAATCCTCTGTACACTCTTGTGTCCTGCACCAGGGAGAAAACATCACTATCAACAATAACATAGTCAATGAGACTTTTCTTATTCCTAGCCTCTTCTCTCCATGTGAATTTGTGCACATTTTTATGTTGGAACATGGTGTTAGTAATAACCAGTCCATGTCCTGAGCAGAAATCCAACAGATATTTGCCATTATTATTAGCTTTGCTCTTTTCTCCAAATTTTCCCAAAATATTTTTGTATGTCTCACAATCATTTCCTACTCTACTATTTAGATCCCCAACAAGGACCAACTTTTCCTTTTTCATTGTGTCAGTTGCTTTTTCTAAAGCCTCAAAAAATTCCTCCACTTCTACCTTAGTAGAACCTTCTGTGGGACCATAGGCACAAATAAGTCTCATTGTCCAGTTCCCCATTCTCATATTTGCCCACATTACTCTACTTGAGACTGACTGCCATTCAAGAAGATTAGCCTCGTATTTTGTGTTGAATACTATGGCTACTCCTTCTTTTCCTTGATTGTCATTGCCTGAATATAACATTTTGTATTTATTGCTCAGAAAGATCTCACCAGTTTTGGTCTTTTTTGTTTCAGTCACCCCTATTATGTCGATCTGGTACTTATCTAATTCCTCAGCTAGCTCCATTTCTTTGCCATTCAGGCTTCTTACGTTGATAGTACCGATCTTTAACTCTGGTGATGTTGAGTTGAGGTTTGTTTTCAGATTTGTTCCAGTAGCTGACTTTTCGCTGTTCGCCCTGGTTCCCTGGCGAAAACAACGGGGGCCTTGTTTAACCGGGCGACGCCCCAGCCGGCATGAAATTTTGTCATGTCGTACCATCATTTTTTATTTTTTATTTTGGTTTAACCAATAAGAATACAATTTGGTCGGCTAAATCCCAAATTGCCAGCCCATCCTCCGTTCAGTATCAAAGTAGATACCCAACAGGGTGCACCACGAGAAGGTGAGGATTGGACATTAGGTCAGAAGCCCTGGTCGGTTCTCCGCATTCCTTTAAAGGCTATGTGGAGGTCTCCTCTCAGTTATACAGCTTTGACCCCTCAAGCTCTATTAAATATGTTGTATTTTAATTTATTTTAATTATCAATTTCAGTCCAATAGTTTTTAACTTAACAATGCAACTGCATGTAGAGATGAATTCTAATTCAAGAGTTCTAACACAAGAACAGTACTATTTCTCATGTTCAAATTACAGGAAAACCTCACTTAACGTGATTAATTAACCCATCAATTAATGCACGCTAAGCGAAATTAATTAAGCAAATGCAATAAACAATAGGAATAATTATAATTCATTCATCAGTTAGCGTAAAGTTGAAAAAAAATTTAGAAGCTACATTACAGGATAAAATCAAAGTTAATAAAAATCAATTGCTTAATTTTTTTTAATGTCTAAACATTTGATTGCACTACATTTTTACCAAAAAATTAAGTAAAGATGTTTAAATAGTGCTCAACTTTTTCCATCTCGACATGCAATTTGCAATAGCTGGCGACCGCTTTATCAAGATTTTGGCAGACTTTGAAGCTTTGTTCCATATCAGGATCAGCATCATTTTCCTTTTGAAAATTCAAACAAAATTTAGGTATCTAAATTAAAGCAAAATGAAGGAAAAGTGATTGAGCAAGAGAACAGAGTTTGCAAGTGTGCCTTCTGATGATAGCTTTGAGTCAACTGGCGAGTGTCACCTGCTATCGTATTGCCACTTCCCACAACATTGACTAGTGCCGCTGCTCACTGAGTTTGGTGACAAAAAATTTGTGTAACATAAAAAAATCGGTGAAATGATTAATCACTCGCTTAAAGTGGGAAATAGTATCATTTCACTCAATTGTACTAACTGATAATCGTGCATATCGAATTCGCATTAAGCCAAATTTTCCTGTACTTACTGTTCGTTTTCATTATATACTGATGATGTCTTACAATAGATAAGATGAATATGCATGTTGTAAAACATTTTCTCATAAACAAACATAAAATATTTGTAAATAAATAATTTTCTACTGTACTGATACACGTAATTTCATAATTATGGAAACTCCACAGGTCTCACTATACAAGAAATAAAATGACCATATCTCTCCATCCATCTGGAATTAGACTCAAGTTGGTTTTGCTTAATATCCCTAAAGTTTGGTATATTCTTCCTAGGGCAATCTGAATTTACCACTGATCATGCCAACATCAAACTCGAAAGAAAAGCTATAAATAATTCATATAATATGAATAAACTATTGTGTTAATCAGGAAATAGTGTATCTTTCACCAATTTTCCAAACTAAAATTAATCATTATGTTGTAAATTACTTGATTACATCATTTAAATAAAATAAATATATTTACCTTTGCAAGAAAGCACAAGATTCTTTTGGCAACTGTACAAAAAAACTGGAAAATCATTCCAACAACATCTCTGTAGTTATGGTATATATCAACTAATTTTACTAATTCTTCCATTAGAGAATTACCAAAAGGCAAGAAGTAGTCCAGATTTTGTATAGTACAACCATCAGCTATTCCAACAAAACATTCAAGAAGATCTAGTAAGTCAGATTTTATCTCTTTAGTATAAAAAACATGATGAAAATCCTTTCTATATATAATGGAGCTGAGCTTCTTCTGAAGTGGGCTGAAAAGCTAAACAAGATTGAAAAAAAAAAAAGATTTACTCGAATAAAATTTGCATCATATATTAATATATATTAATATATATATATATATATTATTAAAATAAATATTTGACTCAAATATATTTACTACTCATAATAAGTAATCAGAAATGCAATTTTAAATCTGCACAAAAAAAGAGTAAAAATAAATAAATAAATAAGCCAATGCCTTTTTATTCCCTTATAGGGAGTAGGGGAGGCCTTTTAACCCTATCTAGCTTTTGGAGACTGAGTGGGCAGTTCAATTTCCACTGGCAGCTAATCAGAGATAGCTGGCCCATGACTATCACTAATTATAAGCTGCTACCGATGAAGAGACTGACAAGCAAGTGCTGCCAGTATATGAATTTCATTGCCTGTTTGTCAGATTGTGAGAGGGATTTATGTACAAAATAAAATTAATTCTGAGCAAAGTACTAGACCAGAAAAAGAATATTATGCAATAAAACTGAGGTGCCTAGAAATCAACAGCCTCTAAATATAGTCTACTAATGAAAATATTTCACACACTAACTATTGTTTGCTCACACTTGAGTAAATGATTAAAACAAGAATATAATTTATGTACTAGTGTAATTATGTACTAGTACTTTCTGAACAAGCAAATATCCTTTCTACAACTATTTCTGATCCAGTCCTTTAATAACCTGACAACACACCATTCTGCTATTTGTATATGCAAACTGAGTTCAGCATTGATTCAGCTTTCTTATTTCAATGGTTCTAGCATTCAGTGATCAGACCTCAATAAAAGTTGAACCAATCTGGGTAGTGACTCTTCCCATAAAGTATGACAAATCCAAAAGGAAACATGCTGTGCATAATGGGATACCAATGAAATTCATGTGAAGTCAAAAGCTGCTGTATATCTAAGGAGCCTAGTCATAAAGATACTTTACATGCAAACTCATGATTGGTAAAAAATTAAAACCAGGATACAATTTTTTATCTAGTATAATTTAGGAAAAATTAATTTATGAAAGGTAACATAATTAAAACTCTGCCATGGGATCCTTAAGGGTCCTGCAATCCAAAGGACAATTTGGATTGCAGGAAAACTAAAATTACTTCGTGAGGAAATGAAGAGATATCGGTGTGGTATACTAAGACTGACAGAGATGCAATGGACATCCTTCTTCTTCATTTAGCTTCCTCAGTGAGAGGATGCAGCACCATGTCCTTCCAGTTCTCTCTGTTGGTGGCTTTCCTTTTTGTTTCTGCATAGCCATGTGATCCTGTCCATGATCTTATATCTTCAAGCCATGTCCTTCGTTTTTTGACCCTTGATCCTTTTCCCATAATTTTTCCTTCTAAACCTGTTAGTATCCTCTGTCCTGCTGAACCTCTCAGTACATATCCTGCCAATCTTATCTTTCTCTGGATCATTTCCTGTAATAAAGATCTCTGTGTTCTCATTCTCAGTAGGACATCTGTATTTGTCACATGTTCTGTCCATGGGATTTTCAGAGCTCTCCTATAGCACCACATTTCAAGGGCCATTATCTGTTGCCTTACTCTCTTCTTGAATATCCAGGTCTCACTTCCATATGTGAAAATTGGCCACACTAATGTTCTTATTGTTCTTTTCTTTGTCTCAATATCCACAGAACTTCTAAGCAGATCTTTATTTTTCCAGAATGCATCTTTAGCTATGGCTGTTCTTATTTTTATTTCTTTATCTTGCTTTCCATCTGCAGTCAAGTAGGCGCCTAAATATTTGTATTCTGTTCTATGTTCAATTTTCATATTGAAAATTGACATCATCAGGAGAGATAAAAATGGATGCAAAGTCATATAATCAGGGCATGACACCAAGCAGGAAGCAGGAGTTGGTTTCCTTCTTAACAATGTTTTGGCAAAAAAGCCAGAAAGGCACTGTTAGGCTACAAACCAGTCGATGAAAGAATCACAGAAGTGAAATTTCAAGCAAAACCATTTAATATATCAATAGTCCAGATATATGCACCCACATCTGACAGCACAGATGAGGATATTGACTTTACAAAGATCTGACAGAGACAGTAGAAACAATACCAAAGCAAGATGTATTAATTATTGAAGATGACTGGAATGCCAAAGTCGGAATAGATGATGGTTAGAAAGAGTCATGAGAAAATATGGTTTCAGAGAAAGAAATGAACAAGGTGAAAAAATGTTAGAATTTAGTGTGGACCATGAGATGATGATCTGTAACACAAGATTCCAACAAAAGGAGTGTAGAAAATGGACATGGCAATCAAATGATGGGAAAACCAAGAACATGATCGATATGATTATGATTAAAAGATGGATAACATCAATACAGCAGCGTCGAACATGTCAAGGAGCGGATATGGATTCAGAAGTTTAGTGATTGCAAACATCAAGTTGAAATTAAAAAGAAAATATAAACCCTATCATCATAAACGAAGAGATACAGCAAGAATAAGTGATGCAGAAATAGGAAGAAGGTACAGAACAGTGTGAGAAGAGAAACTTAAAAGTGTGGACAAAGAAAAAAAATCGAATCTAAGAATAGAAGGAGTAATGAAGATGATAGAAGATGCAGTTGAAGAAACAGTACTACAAGAAGTAGATTAGACAAGAAACACTGAAGTTAGTACATAAGAAGAGAATGCTGAAGATAAGAAGGGATATATATCAGAAGAAATAGAGGAGCAACATAGAAGAAAGTGTAATGAGGTGAAAAAAGCAGTCAGAATGGATAAGATGAAATGGTTAGAAGCCCAGTGCAACAATATAGAACAGCACTATGGAGAGCATAAAACTAGGGAGGTAATAAAGATAAAATTGTACTATGGTGGACAGGATACTATACTACAGTGAGTTACATGAAGAAAAACTAGACTTAGATGGAGTTGCGAAACTGGTTGAATTGAAGCAGATATCACCACCGGGTAATGAGCGTGATATAGACATTTTAAAAGGAGAGGTAGAAAAAGCAATAGGATGGCTAAAACACAACAAGAGTCCTGGTAATGATAACATCAGTGGAGAAATGATTAAATATGGTGGCAAAAGTATGGTTACAAAAATGTACCAACTATGTAATATGATAAGGAAGGAAGGGAAAATGCCAGAGTGGGTGAAATCGATATTAGTGACATCATACAAGAAAGGAAATAAGCTAGAATGTAAAAATTATAGAACAATTGCTTTGACGAATCACCTTGGTAAGGTGATGATGATGATATTGACAAAAAAGACTGAGAACACAATTGGAAGCATACCTTGCACATGAGCAAGCAGGATTTAGGAAAGATAGAGCTACAATTCAACAGATTTTGACAATGCAGTTAACAGCAGAGAAAGCTAGGAGAAAAACAAAAACATATATACTTGCTTTGTTGATTTTCAGAAAGCATTTGACAGTATCGACCAGAAAGTGACATTAGCAATGTTAGAATCCTACAGAATTGATAGAAAACTAATAGCTATATTAAAGGATTTTATCAGAATGCAGTTGCAGCAGTTAGAATAGGTGATGATTTGGGGAACTGGTTTAGACAAAGCAGAAGTAGTAGACAAGGAGGACCCAATATCACCAAGCATTTTCATTCCACATTTAGAAATAGCAATGGACAAAATGAAGGAAGATGCAAAAGGAATATCAGTACATGGAATGAGAATCAATGATCTGAGATTTGCAGATGACATTGTTATTACTGTAGAAGATGAAAGGGAACTACAAAAAAAACATTGAAACTGTTAAATGAGGAAGGGAAGAGATTTGGACTTGTTATGAACTTGGAAAAAATGAAGACAATGGTATTTGGTGAGAAGAACATGAAACAAAAGATACAAGTGGATGGAATTGATATAGAAAATGTAGAACAATTCACATATTTGGGAAGCAAAATGGCATATGATTTGGACTGTAAAAAAAGAAATAAAGATTAAGATTGTAAAGGAAAGAACAAATCTGAAATCCATGAATAACATCTGGAAATGTAAAGCAATCAGCCTGCAAACGAAATTAAGAGTACTAGAAACATGCATCTTTAGCACTGTACTGTATTGATTTGAAATGTAGGTAATAAATAAGTAATCAAGAAAACAATTTTGGCATTTGAAAGAACTTGTTACAGGAAGATTCTAAGAATAGGATGGGTACAGAAAATCATAAATGAAGAGCTTTATCGGAAGATACAACCAAAAGAGAGTCTAATGCAGAAGATTATACAATGGAAGCTGCAATTATTTGGACACATCTGCAGAATGAGCAAGGATCAGAAGATAAAGGTATTCATGTTTGGTATTATGAGTGGTGTAAACAGAAGGGATAGGCCATACAGAGAATGGATAGATGACATAAAGGACTGGTGTAAGATGGATTTACACAAACTTCAACAATATGCACTGGACAAAGAAAGGTGGAAGAAGATAATGAAGGAGGCATTGAACACCAATGGGCAGTGAGCCCATGGTTTGTGATGATGATGAACCAAAGGCTAAGTTTGGATTTTAGGTGCGAGATGAATGCCATTGTCCAGTGTAAGACTATTGACCCACATATCAGATACCTGGAGTGAGTTGAAAAAGTTCCATGTTTGATCACTAGAGCAGGTTTTCCAGATGATGTATATATACAGGGTGTTCGGGATAAATTTGACATATTTATAATTAATTATATTTTTCCGTAAGTTACATGTATTAACACACACTTCTCTTCATTTAAAAGTTTGGACCCTTCTTCATTCATATACAAGATGTCAGAAAGGATGGATAGCTGGAACCCACCTGAATCATGGAAGAGAATAACTTGTATCATGATGATTCGTGCCCGCCATCAAAATAAGGATATTACGACTGCTGCCCAATGCTCCCTGAATACAGTAAAAACAATCAGGCATGAACTAGAGACTTGCAATGGTGACTACGAGGATGTAGCAAGAAGAAAGATCCCTAGCAGACGATCTGATTGCGTTCGTACAGCAGAATTCCTCGCAAATCTGCAGGAACAGGTGTTGAAGAACCCTGGCATTGGAATTCGGGCTTTGTTCGTGGAGTTGCTAACTGTAGTCAAGCCCTGGATAACAAGGGTAGCCAATGGTAGGCCGTATGTATGGCAGCAGGATTCGGCCCCTTGCCACACCTCTGGGAAAAGTCAAAAATGGTTGTCTGAAAATTTCTACGACTTCACCAGTCCAAATGTTTGGCCTCCAAACTCCCCAGACCTTAACCCCATGGATTATTTTGTATGGGGCGCAGTTGAAAAAGACACCAATCGCACTTCCAGTAATACAAAAGCCCAGTTAATGGATAAAATTAAAACAGTTTTTGCGGCCCTTCCCAGGGAGACTGTAGCATCAGCTTGTTCGAGGTTCCGAAGCAGAATTGAAGCTGTGATCGATGCTAATGGTGGTTATTTTGAGTAAATCTTGTTGATAGTATTGTAATTAACTCTGCCTGTAATGTTTTTTTGTCAATTCATTAAATTTAATAGATACAAAGAAGATTTTCTTTTTCCTTACGAAACTGTCAAATTTATCCCGAACACCCTGTATATATATATATATATATATATATATATATATATAAAATAAAAATATTTTTAAAAAAATAGAAAAATCCTTAGCTCACCAACAGTATTATTGTACTATAAGTTTACAATCTGAAAACAAACCCTAACTCAACATCACCAGAGTTAAATATCGGTACTATCAACGTAAGAAGCCTGAATGGCAAAGAAATGGAGCTAGCTGAGGAATTAGATAAGTACCAGATCGACATAATAGGGATGACTTCAGGCAATGACAATCAAGGAAAAGAAGGAGTAGCAATAGTATTCAAAATGCGAGGCTAATCTTCTTGAATGGCAGTCAGTCTCAAGTAGAGTATTTGTGGGTAAATATGAGAATGGGGAACTGGACAATGAGACTTATTTGTGCCTATGGTCCCACAGAAGGTTCTACTAAGGTAGAAGTGGAGGAATTTTTTGATGCTCTAGAAAGAGCAACTGACACAATGAAAAAGGAAAAGTTGGTTCTTGTTGGGGATCTAAATAGCAGAGTAGGAAATGATTGTCAGACATAGAAAAATATTTTGAGAAAATTTGGAGAAAAGAGCAAAGCTAATAATAATGGCAAATATCTGTTGGATTTCTGCTCAGGACATGGACTGGTTATTACTAACACCATGTTCCAACATAAAAATGTGCACAAATTCACATGGAGAGATGAGGCTAGGAATAAGAAAAGTCTCATTGACTATGTTATTGTTGATAGTGATGTTTTCTCCCTGGTGCAGGACACCAGAGTGTACAGAGGATTTGAAATTGGAAGTGATCACTATTTAGTCTTGAGCAGGATAAAATTGAATTTCATATTGAAAAGAATAACATATAAGAAAGTTTTAAAGCGAATAAAAGTTGAGCAGCTCTCAGATGTGAACTGTAGACTAAAATACACAAAGATTATTGAAGAAAAAACGAAAGAGTTTGAGAACAGGAATCAAACCTTGGAGATTCAGAGGAAAACTCTGAAGAAAACATTGATTGGTTCTGCCAGAGAGGCAGCATGTGGTGAGGTTGTCTGCAAGGATAAAAAAATCAGAACTCCCTGGTGGACACAGGAAGTTAAAGAGGCAGTGAAGGAAAAGAAGAAAGCATATCAAAAGTTCTTGGCAAATAAGTCAGCTTTTACTCTTACAGAATACAGAGACAAATGTAAGAAAGCTAAACAGTGTGTAAAACTAGCTAAACAAAAGTCATTGGAGGACTTTGGCAAGAATATAGAAAATAAATATCAAGAAGGTGGCAAAATATTCTGGAGGTTGTTGAAGAAGCTTAGGAATGGAGGAAAGAGTGCTGTAAAAGGAGTTAGAGATGATAAAGGTGAAAAACTGCTAAGCGAAACAAGCAGTGATGACAGCACAGTGATAAAAAACACTGACCAGGCATGCAGTCAGGAATACATATCCATACCTGAAGTAGAAAAATCCATCAAAGGCTTGAAATGTGGAAAGGCAGCAGGAGTAGATGATATTTGACCAGAAATGCTGAAGTATGGTGGTATAAAAGTCTTACAGTGGCTGCACTGCATAGTTCAGAAAGCCTGGACAGAGGGATGAATTCCCAATGATTGGAATAGAGCTCTAATAGTGCCCATATATAAAAAGGGAAATAAAACAATGTGAGAATTACAGAGGTATTTCCCTACTGAGTGTTCCTGGCAAGATCTATGCAAGTATACTTGAGAAACGGTTGAGAAGAATTGTGGAAGAAAAGCTTGGTGAAGAACAAGCTGGATTCAGGCCAAATAGAGGCTGTCAGGATCAGATTTTCACTTTACGACAAATAGTCGAGAAAGCATGGGAATATAACAAAGATCTGTATTTAAGTTTTGTCGATTTGGAAAAGGCATATGACAAGGTGCCAAGAGAGAAGCTATTCAATACGCTGCAGTTATATGGTGTCAATGGGGCATTATATCAAGCAATACTTGGTCTTTATTTGAGTTGTAAGTCAGCAGTTAGAATTGAAGGAAGTACAGGAAGATGGTTTAATGGTAAATCTGGTGTGAGACAGGGATGTACATTATCCCCTCTGTTATTCATTATCTATATGGATCACATTATGAAGGAAAGTGATATTAAACCTGATATCAAAATTGGAGATGTTAATGTCGCTCTTTGCTTTATGCGGATGATGTTATACTTCTAAATAAATCCGCTACAAGTCTGCAAGATTCTCTGACTAAATTGAATAGCTGTTGTAATAGATATGGTATGAAGGTCAGCAATAAAAAGACAAAGACAATGAAAATAGGCAGAATCATTGAAAATGTCAACTGTGTTGTGAATGGAGAACCTGTGGAACAAGTAAAACATTTCAGCTACTTAGGCACAATTTTTACTGAAGATGGTAAATTAAATATAGAAATAGACAACAGAATCAGCAAAGCTGGTATGGTGGGAAGTCAATTGAATAAATTCATATGGAATAAGAGAGAAATTAGTCGAAACACTAAATTAGCTGTATACAAGACAGTGTTCAAACCAGTTTTAACTTATGGATCTGAGAGCTGGGTCAGAAGTAAAACACTTGACCAAAGACTAGGGAATGCAGATATGAGAGTCCTGAGAAAGATTATAGGTGTGAACAGATGGCATCAATGGCAATATGATATTAAAAATGAGGATATTAGGAAAGAACTTGACATTGTCAGCATCCAGGAATGCATTAGCAGAGCTAATCTCAGGTGGTATGGTCACTTAAATAGAATGGGAGAGGAAAGATTAGCAAAACAAGTGTTCTCTGCCAGGTTGGCAGGAAAACGACCCAGAGGAAGACCAAGATATGGGTGGATTGATACGGTACAAAGTGCCTTAGACGATAGAAATATAAGATCTGATAATGTTGGAGTCTTGACAAGTAACAGACTGATTTGGAGGAAAATTGTAGATAGGAAGTTAGTAATGATGTAATTTTTTCATGTAGTACTGTCATATCCTGTACACCCCTTGAGGGTACATGGCAGGAAATTGATGATGATGATGATGAAGTTTACAACCTGAAGTCATATAAAAAAAATCCAGTGAAAAATAATAAATTTACTGCACAGATACAGATAACAGAAAATTCCGATGTCAATGCTCTATTCTATCCTTATTCTCTGTGGGTGGGAGAATTATCAAGGTAATGTAGCCTACAAGATTTTAATTAGATTGAATAACTTATATTACAGATCTGCAAGGAAAATCAACAATAAAAAGATTCCAAACTATGAAAATAAGCAAGAATATGGGGGGGGGGGGGTAATCAACTTCATTCTTAACTGAAAAACCAAAAGAACAATAACAATGATAACAAGAACAAATATATATATATATATAATATATAAATTATAATATAAATAATATTTCATTTTTTTATTTTTTATTTTTAGAGGGACCTGTGGCATAGTATAATTTTTAATAAAAACAACATGTAAGTCCACAGTAATAACTTTAATTAATAAATAAGGCAGATATTTTGTACTAAAAATAATGTACATCTTCAGTGTTACAAACAGATAGGAATAGAATACAAGTAACGAATATTCGGTGGATCACCTATTAAAATACAATGTCGTCGCAAGCTAGGAAATGAAAGAAATTAATAAATAATAAATATTTAAGATAATTAGTCTTTTAATGATTACATAAAATAAAAGTCTCCCAGATCTTCAAGAGAGAGAGGCAATCATTTCGATTTAAATTCGGTCGGTATAAAAAAGCTTCACAACTTTCTTTAAAGAGGCGTTCATATTTGAACCTGCATCTATGAAGTAGAATAGCTTTAACAAAAATATTTAACATAAATAGCCTACATAAAAAATTCAACAGATTTCCTGGAAAAAACCAAGGATTTAAAAATCAAAGAGTCTTCTTGTTAGTCAGTTTTGACATTGTATCTCTGTTTACCAATATCCCATTAGCCGACACAGTCAATTTATTATATGAAGATTACCCTCCAGATATCACAAAAATTTTCGAATTTGTTATCCATTCAGGTTATTTTAGTTTGAAAAACAAATTCTAGAAACAAGTTGAAGGTACTGCCATGGGTAGTCCTTTGTCTCCACCTTTGGCTAACTATTTTTTGAAACAATTCAAAGAGACTAAGTTTTCATCCATTCACCCTCAACCATCTCTTTGGTATCGTTATGTCGATGATGTTTTTGCCATTTGGTCACATACTGAAGATGAGCTTTCCACCTTTCTACAACAGATAAATAGCCTTGATCCTTGTATCCAATTCACCATGGAAAAGGAAAATTCTGGTACTTTATCATTTTTGGACATCCTGCTTACGCGAACTTCTTCTGGTACCTTATCTACAAGCATCTTTCGAAAGCCCACATTTACTGGCAGATACATTCATAAAATGTCTGCTCACCATACATCTCAAAAATTTGGCATTCTTAAATCTCTAATTAATAGGGCACATAAAGTTTGCTCTTCTCCAGAAATCTTACAACAAGAACTTTCCATCATTAAAAAGTTAATGGGATCTAATAATTACCACCCTAATCAAATCCAAGATAATTGAATCTTATGTTCCAATACCTAAGGTTTCCTCAACAGTTTGCAGAGTTCCAATCCCCTACATTCCAGGAATCTCAGAACCTATAGGTAGAATTTTAAAAAAGTACCAATTGATTCCCACTTATATTCCTATTAACAAAATTTCTTCCTTATTGCCTTCTACAAAAGATAAACTGTCTATCTTTGGCTGGCGTTTACAAAATTCCTTGTGAATGTGATGTTTCTTATTTTGGACAAACTGGCCGTTCTGTGGAAAAAGAATTAAAGATCATCAATATTATACAGAGGGCTTCAACTCAATTCTAGCAAGACAAAGATCATGGTTCTCAAAGGAAAAACAAACAGAGAAGAAAAGATTAGTAGAACTTTAAGGCTCCTTAAGGATACTGACAGAAGAAAGTTAAAATATTTTGGACACATAGGAAGGATGGAAAGAGGACTTCTCAGAACAGTAATAGAAGGTAAAGTTCCTGGAAAAAGAGGCAGGGGTAGACCATCAATGAGATGGATGGATGGCATGTGTGGAGTGACTGATCTTCAGAGAGTTGAGGCTGCCAGAAAAGCAAACAACAGGACTACATGGCAAGGCCTGGTGTGGAACATCACCGAGCATCAGAGTGACCATACGACATCTGTAGATGCCCAGTGAACATAGAGAGAATATTATATTGATTACAACAAACCTCAGAAGTCTGGTCTAGCACAACACAGTATTACCACTACCCATAATATCCAATGGGATAAAGCTATTCTACTTAATAGATGCAGGTTCAAATATGAATGCCACTTTAAAGAAAGTTGTGAAGCTTTTTTACACCGACCGAATGTAAATCGAAATGATTGCCTCTCTCTCTCTCTCGAAGATCTGGGAAACTTTTATTTTATGTAATCATTAAAAAAACTAATTATCTTAAATATTTATTATTTATTAATTTCTTTCATTTCCTAGCTCGTGACAACATTGTATTTCAATAGGTGATCCACTGAATATTCGTTACTTGTATTCTATTCCTATCTGTTTGTAACACTGAAGATGTACTATTATTTTTAGTACAAAATATCTACCTTATTTATTAATTAAAGTGATTACTGTGGACTTACGTGTTGTTTTTTTAATAAAATAATATTTCAGCAACTTAGATGGAATTTTTTGTGATGGTAACAAATTATATACAAAAATAGTTAAAAAATAATAAAAGGTGGTAGGATGGAGAGAGCTAAATAAATTTATATGGAATAACAGAAAAGAATTAGATAAAATACTGAACTAGCAATATACAAGAGAGTATATTTTTATTAAGAGAGAGACCTCCAGGGAGTAATGGAATCATGAAGCCACATATTACGAGCTATCATATTTTTCATTGTATTCATTCACATTACCAGGACTCACAACATTCAAAGACAATCCAGTCCAATGTCATTAATGGAAAAATTGAATAACAATAGACCAAGGATTGATCCCTATAGTCACCTTAAACTTTGCAGATTCACATCCCCTACATATCACTTTTTGATATCTGTCAGTCAGCCATCCTCTTATCCATGCTAACGTTGTATAATCCAATCCCATATTTTCCAATTTATGCAGCAGTCTTCCATGCTATATGCTGTCAAAAGCCTTAGCAAAGTCTAAAAGTATCATGGTATATCCAATCCCCCCTTGCCTAACTCAATGGTAACATTATTAAATAAATGTGAGCAATTCAGTCCAATCCAGTGCCTTTGCACCACTCTATTGTGCAATAGTATTATCATGCATTCCTTCCACTCCTGTGGAATCGTCCCAGTTGTGAGACGCATATTATATAGCTTGGTCATATGATTCATAAATACTCAAAATACCAAACTTGCAGTATATAAGATAGTGTTAAAAAAATTCAACTTATGGATCTAAAAGCTGGTCAGAAATAAAACAGCAATCTAAGATTAGAGACCACATATATAACAGAGAGCCTCCATAGTTCAGTTGGTAAAGACGAATCCCTTTGGTCGGAAAGACCTAGGTTCGATTTCCATCAGTGATGTAAGGAACCTTTATGTGGTCTCTTTCGACCAGAGTTGAAAGAGATATCAGGATAAGAGAAGAGAAGAAGATAAGAGTTCTAAGTGAGGTAATCTAAGGTATATAATCTGATGTGCTATAGTCACTTAAACAAAGTGGAAGATTATGCAAAAACAGATATTTGATGCCAAGATGACAGGAAAACGAATTGGAAGAAAACAAAGACTGAAGTGGATTGATACAGTTAGCAGCTTTAAATGACTGGCATGTCAAATCTGATTTTGTAAAGTCTCCAAAGTGTTGTCAGTCCAGTAATGTCTCTGGTAACATAGCATCCTCCTATACGAATTGAGGTTACATATCATAAAGTAACGAAGGGTGATGTAGTGAAATCTGAGTGTCTACATTTCCTTTATAATTAATAAATGAAAATAATGGATTAATATTTTGCCAATTCTAAGATTATCAATGTAAAATTTATAGAATTTCATCATTACATAATTATCTTACTAACTTCGTCCCAATAACACTGCTTAGTTTCAGTGTTTTTGTTTGCTGTTCCTACAATCACTAATGCTTTCAAGAGATTTCTTTTAGCAGAAGTTGGTAAATTCTGGAAATGTCCAGTTGACTGCTTCTTAATCAAACTATTTAAACTTTCGCATCTTAATGCTCGATCTCCCCTAAATAAAACAATAAGTAATCAAATTAAACAAAAGCTAACATCACAGCTTCTAATGTAATATTACATATCAACATATAAAGAAAAAATACATCCCCTAGACAGAGATCTCTTAATAACCAGTTGAAGATAATTAATATAAAACTAAAAACTACTAATGAATATATTCCATTAATGTGAAGAATACATTTCATTAAAAGCTTCTTTACATCATTACATTTTCTCTAATAATATTCTTCCACAATCATTTGTGGCAGTACATGGATTGCTAGTTTATTCCATAAACTAGCAAGCTCTATCTGAAAAATGAGTAACTGACAATGAAATTTACTGGTAAAGAAAACGTAATTCTTGGGCGCTGAAGTGTCAGCTATTTTTAGTTTACACATGGCACAATATTCTCATGCATTCACTTACTGGTAGAAATGTATTAAACCTGAATACCAAATCACTTTCAGCATCAGCTGATCTGCTCTAATACAGTTACTTAGGTAAGAATATGGAAGTAGTTTGTTTCCAACAAAAGTATTTAGACTCAAGACAAAATTTTATTTAATGTGTTCAACAGAGTTCTTATTCTACAATTATAAAAAAATAAAAGTTAGTATCTTTTATATAGGGAAAAGAGGCAGAAATTTATTTTTTTAAGCAATATTTTAATAAAATATATTTTTTAAGTTATTTAGATGTAGAACCAAACTAAAAAAAGAATCAGCTCATTTCTGGAAGCTAAAGTTAAAAAAATCTTAAATGTTTAGTGTGTGTGAGTGATATACAGATGAATAAATATCTCCATGTATGTACCAAAACCTAACTACTAAGCTTTCTTATAACTTTTAATAACATTTTCATTAATTATTTTTATTGTATTTATTTATTTATTTATTTATTTTTGGCTATAATGAAACACAGGACATGGTGATATTTTTTTATTAGTTATGAAAACCCACATGATATAGCAGCCTTCCATTTTTGGCTTCACAAAGATAGGCCCTTTCTATGACATGTTCTATGACAGCTGTTGGACTGTCTGGGGATTGTTTACATATAATAAAAAAACAAATAAATAAAATTAAATAAAAAAATTTTTTAAATAAAATAAAATTAATAAATAAAGAAGTTATTAAATGCTTACACTTTTTTGTGACTTATGGGCCACCCTGTATATTAATGCTAGAATATTTAATGATATGAAGTCATGATACTGTATTAGGACAACTATGAATTATTAAATCTACTGATGCAGTGAAACCTTCAACTGTGGTTGCTGGTTAGATTTTTACTGGCACATTAGCATGTAAGGCTGTAATGAGTGAAGCCTAAGGTTAAAGTGTAATAAACAGTAAATGTATATGTTAATATATTAAAATCTATCTATTTAAATAATTTTGAGTGAAACCTAAGGTTAAAGTGTAATAAACAGTAAATGTATATGTGAATAAATTAAAAGCTATCTATTTAAATAATAGTGAAGCCTAAGGTAAAGTGTAATAAACAGCAAATGTATATGTTAATATATCAAAAGTATCTATTTAAATAATTTTCTAAGACATATCAAGCATTAAAGCTTTATCCTTTATAAAAGTGGTTTAAAAATTATCTATACATATCTGTGTAAATTAACTTTTTCTGTAAAATTGAAGATTCAATTAAATCTGTCTGAGTGTGTAGAAAGAAGCTCAGGAAACATTAAAATAATTGTTGTGCTCATAACAAAATGAAGGCAGTCTACAGAAATATGAAAAATGATTAAAGCAGAACCATAGTATTCACACACACAGGTGCACCACTGTCCCTCAAGGAAGGATTGTGTTAGATGACTATAAAACTAAGAACAACTTCCTTCTCAATGGCCAATACAGAGAGTGTACCATTTAATTTTAGGCTTTATCTGGTATGGTTTGTTATTAATCTCACAATTCCATGAAGTTTGCCACTAGATATTAGTTTTAATTTTATGATCTTTCCATAATCACAAACGTTATTTGGTGAATTCATTACAAATGGTAAAGGTGAAGGAGAATGAATAAGAGACGAGCAGATAAAGTTTTTGTATGGAACAAGTTGACCTAGCCACAATATTTACAGCCTCCTTTCCCTTAATCCCAATGTGGCTTGGGATAACCACTTACTCGTGTGATATATCAATTTCAATTTGATATAACTTAATGAAAGCTCTATGGCATGTAACTGAGCAATACAGATGTCATATTCCAGAGGGATCTGATTATATATTATGCTGTCTAGTAAGACGGTGGCAAGCACCACTAAAATTCTGATTTTGAACCATCTATGTAGAGATACTGAAAACCATAGCAATTTACTTCGAGTAGTTTTTTTTTTTTTTTTTTTTTTTTTTTAAAAAACACTTCTAGTAGACAGAAGGGATAGTGCCTTTTCTTAAGAAAAGACACTAACCCCCCTCCATAGAATGTCAATTATGTCTAAAGCTTATAATAATTCTTATAACAAGTATTTCCAGTATCAATTTTTAAAAATAATTGTCCTTTCAGAGGATGATATGGTGACAAATATATTGTTGCGTCGCATTTTTCGTCCATCCTACATCCTGGCTTCTGATCTGCCATCTTGTTGGAACGTTATTCTTAATTAAATTAATTGTAGGTTGATTACTAATCAAATATAGAGAAATTTATATTTATACTGCACCACCCTATATTCAGATTAGTCTACAAAATAGTAGAATCAATCATCAACTAATATAAGCAATCTCATTATTCATACAGGCCAAGTTTTAAATTTAACACTTAAGGCTTCCGCAAGGTCCGATATCTTTATGAACAGTGGAATGAAAGAGAATCAGGCACACACAATATTGAAATCAATAAAACAAAACATTTAATGCAGGGTTATATGACAAGTACATAAACTTAACTCTGAAAACAAGATAATGCAAATAACTTAATTCAACTGGTAATAACATTCACATAGATTTAGACATTCAGTCATTAAATCTATAGTTTTCGTAATAATGAAATTGTTCACACAGTTCAATATTACAGAATCTCTCAGTATATATTCTTACTGTTATCACTCAGTTGTAATCTTTAATTTATCACTTAGTCAGCAAACACTTAATTTCTGTCATGAGGCAGTTAACACTTCAGGGGGAAATACTTTGAAGCTTCTAACTTCGGCAAATCTCAGCAAAACGGCACAGCTAATGTTGGGATATAACAAACTGAGCTAACACTTAATTTCTGTTATGAGGCAGTTATCACTTCAAGGGGGGGGGGGGCACTTTCAAGCTTCTAACTACAGCTAATCTCAGCAAAACGCCACAGTTAATGTAGGATATAACATGAGGAGCTAACTCTTATATGTTCACTTGTTATCACTCAGTTAGCAAACTTTAAATTCATTAATGACGGTAGTTATTACTTCAAGGGGAAATACTTTCAAGCTTCTAATTTCGGCTAGTCTCTGCCACTTCAGCTAATCTCAGCAAAATGCCACAGTTAATGTAGGGATACAACAGGAGGAGTCAACTCTTACATCTTCACTCAGAAATACACTAAAATAGGATTGTTCTTACCAGGTTAAATCCTTTGCACATCAGATTCACAATAGGCACATTTTAAGACTATATTCACTTATCACTCTGAAGCAACACTATTCAAAAGAAATCTTCTCAATGATAACTGAATTATTAATCATCACGCTTCACAAATCTTGATGCACTTGCAATAAGGCAAATACTTATTCCATATTTACTTCTATATAACAAATTCAGCTTTGCTCAATCCTTCTTTAAAACGACTTTGGAATACGAAGTAATTCTAGAACTCAGTAGAATAATTTTGAATTGCCTATTAATCTCCCGGTCCTTTATTAATCCTATTACAGCATTATAATTCCTATTACTGCAGCCCCTTACTTTACTCCGTGCTGCCTATAAACTCATTTCCCGGTCCCTTCTTAATTTAATTACAGCATTACAATCGCTGATACTGCAGCCCCTTACTTTACTCCATGCTGCCATGAGTGCTCCCTCCTTCCCTCTTCTCCGTACTACCGTGAATGCTTCCCCCACTCTCTTCTCCGTGTTGTCGTGAGTGGTTCTGCCCTGAATGCTCTTTGTTTACTTTCGCTTTCCGCTTATATACCTCCACTCTTCTTCTGGCCAAAACTTGTTCTCACACTTCAGCTCATATTAATTCTTTATCCCGTCGAATACCATAGCTCACGTTCTAAGCTCGTGCTATCTAATTTTAACTCCATCTCCATGATAACAGCTAAAACAAAACATAAACAGAAGCATTACATAAGATTATATCTTTACATACAGTAATGAAAAATAAAAAAATATAGCTACAAAATACAGGGCAATTATGAGTAATACAGTTTAAGCAAGAGACAAACAATATTTACAAGTCTTGCTTATGATATGGAAGATCATGTTGGATTCTGAAAGAAATATCAATAACTTTAATTTCTCTTCATTCAGAATCCAACAATATCATTTTAACTGCACAGAGCAAAGACAACTTCTGAAATCATCAAAACAATAGTGATGAGATTATTCACTTCAGCATAAAACTAGGAATTAGTGATGTTCAAAATATACAAGGTCGACAGAATCCAACAACTAAAACTAATCATTTTTGACAGAAGCACAGACCAGAAACTCATAATGAAGATTTGATCAGATAGGTGCTTGGTAACAACAAAGAAACCATCGGTCTACAATTCAAGAAATGTAAGACTATGTGTGAAGGATGTTTATAGTTAATATTTTTAATGAATATGAGTTCCAAGAACTTTGCCTCTGTTGCAAAAGGGATTATTGTTTATCCTAGTGTTAAGTCCTGGATCACAATGAAAACTACATTTGTAGCAAAAGTGCACACAAATGGTTATTTGAAAACTTAATCCTATTTGCATGTTTAACAGATGTTCAATGGCCTTCCTATTACAAGCATGACAGAGGTTGGTAGTTATGTGCAGAGGGAATTCTTACTAAAACAGATAAGAAACGGAAGGCACTCTATTATCAACTTAATTCTGACAGCAAATAGCATGACTCCTAAAAGAGAACTTTGTGGGAATGCTTTCCTCTAGAATTTTTGATGAAAAGGAGGTCCTTCTAAAAAAGTTGTGTAAATAGTTTAGTATGCCAAGCCTCTGGGCTGTGTCATATGCTCTTCCACATAAAGAAAACTGATACTAAGGGCTATTTTTTATTTTATTTTTTTTTTTTATGAAAGCATTTGCAATGAATCTTTTCAGTTACATTTGATAATACAAAGTATAATGATTTTATGGAAACTAGATTGCATTGTAAACAACTTGCTGCTCTCCAAAAACCATAAAAGATACACTTAACTGTCTCTTTTCCCAAAAAAATCCAGCTAGGTCAGATTTATTAGATAATAATTTACTGGTATTCTGGCTCCTTATTTCAAAAGGCAACAATAATTGTCCTTTGCCAGCCATCACAGGATCCATCACCTTTCTGCCAATTTGCCATGCAAATTGGCAGAAAGGTGATGGATCCTAATGATGATGATGATGATGATAGTCAGAAGAACAGAAAAATACAAAAAAACTTAGGAGATACAGGAGAAAGAATAGAGGACAAAAAATGCACACACATACAAAAGAAAGAAACAAAAGGATCAGAATCATCACTGAGAGGCTGCGTACACAACAAATAGATGTCTTGCATGGAGGGATCAAGCCAGCATGATCAAAGTATAAAACCACAAAATACTACTTAAATAAACATACTGGAAAGAAGATGTAGCCTATGACCAATAGACTTTGTGATCTGCATCTTCCATATTCTTACCCTGTTTTCAACCATCAATGTTCAAACGTGCAAATATAAAAGTTTTGCTATATGTGCAGTGCAAAAATTCAGGTCTAGTCAAAAATTCAAATTCCAGATGATGGAAGTAGAGCTCTCATAGTATCGATCTAAACAAATGTGTAACAACTGTACAATTTTTCTGTTCTTCTCCAAGAGATTAACTAAAATTGTGGCATATAATGGTGGCATAAAAATCCCAAGAATTTGGATGGCACACTTTCAGCCCACTTAGTTTTCCAGCAAACCCTGACTGAATAAAAGCAATTTTTTTTAGCTTTTATTGGCCACTATCCATACATTTGTTGTAATTTATATGTCTACTTATATAATTTAAAAAAAAAAAAAAAATTATTTTATTTATTTATTTATTTATTTATAATTATTATTGTTGTGTGTGAACATGTTGCTCTCCAGCATAATTTAATTTTGTAACCTAATAGATAATAATAACAGGACTCTACTTTGATGGCAAGTTTTTTTTTTTTTTTCCAACAGAGTTTTTTTTTTTTTTTTTTTTTTTTCCAACAGAGATCAGGCCGTTTTAACAGATGATCAGTAACTTTAGCATAACAAGTAGATTGTAGTACAGCTTGTTTCTTTGTGTGTATATATATATGTGTGTGTGTGTATACTCCAGATGATGACTTTAATGTGAAGGTCAAAAAATCAAGTGTTTATTTTGGTTTATATTAAACTAAAGTTTTTCTCTAGCATGGTAGTTGTTTTCATAATTTTCATAATGTATTTATTTTCTATGTTCTCACCAATGTCTTCCCATGACTTTTATTTAGCTAATTTTACATAGTGTTTAGCTTTCTTACATTTGTCTCTGTATTCTCTAAGAGCACAAGCTGACTTCACCAGGAACTTTCAATGTGCTTTATTCTTTTCATTCACTGCCTCTTTAACTTCCTGTGTCCAGCATGGAGTTCTGATTTTTCTATCCTTGCAGACAACTTCACCATATGCCTCTCTTGTTGAATCAATTAATGCTTTATTCAGGGCTTGCCACTGAATCTCCAAGGTTTGGTTCCTGTTCTCAGACTCTTTCATTTTTACTTGAATAATGTTTGTGTATTTTAGTCTACAGTTCACATCTGAGAGTTGCTAAAATTCTATTCACTTTAAAACTTTCTTACATATTCTTCTTTTCAATATTAAATTCAATTTTATCCTGCTCAAGACTAAATGATGATTGCTTCCAATTTCAAATCCTCTGTACACTCTAGTGTTCTACACCAGTGAGAAAATATCAATGTCAACAATATCATAGTCAATGAGACTTTTCTTATTGCTTGCCTCTTATGCCGAGCATTATGATCTAATTGTATTAAGGCTCTAGTAAAAATAACTTTAACAAGATTAAAAAAGTAAATAAATAAACACACACACACGCACATATACACACACACACACACACGCATATATAGTTTTTTTTTTTTTTTAGTTTAAAACTAACAATCATATGTACAAGGATTAACCAGCTTTAGTTTTCTGCAGTCAGGCAGAGAACTTAAATGCTCATTGATTGTTGGATAAGTTACATGACAATAACAGTTGTTATAAGACAATATTACACTTTTCATACCAATAATAGTTATAAGACAATATTACATATTTACATAAAAGTAACAGATGATCATTATTCACATTGTTAAGCACGAAAATCTCTTTCTTCTCCATTATTTTGGGGGGGGGGGGAGCAATGATGTCACTACTATGTTGGAAAGTGGACTGTGATATGGTCTCCCAGGTAGGAGTTGATTCCATGGACTCCAGTCGGCATGGAAAAGGTCTAGGGTGTTGTTCTGCTGTGGTGATGACACTCATGTAGGATACAACTTCTCACCATTTGTTTAAAAGCTGCAAGAAAATGATCAGCCATTTCTCTCAGTGAAATTGTGCTATCTGGTCCTGTATGTCAAAGACAGAAACTGCTTTTGCAGTGATGAAGAGTTAATTGCAGATCGAATGGTTTCTTGACTCTGTGTACATAAGATTGAGATATTCCACTTATCGTTTCTTGAGATGAATGGATTAATTTGGTTCTTTCTTTTAAGGTTACACGGGGATCAGCATTCATATTTATAGATTTAGGGACACAAAAACGTGTTGAAAATATTATTTTATGAATTATTAATAAAATAACACTTGACGTTTCAACCCCTGTATTGAGGTCATCATCAGAAAGATGCATGCATATAGGGAACCAATCTAAATGCTCTAGCCTTTTGTATACCGGTAAACTGAATCTACGTTGTTAATTAATCTTTTTCCTAGCCTGACCTCTAGCGATAATTAAATAAAATAACATCAAAATATAAATGAATAAAAAAAAATTATAAAAAATAAAAATAAGTAAATAAATAATAATACTAAAATAAAAATAAAATACAACTACAATAAACTGCTAAAGTCCTCATGTATTAATATTCTTCTGGTTTTGTACAGTTCTGATTGTTATAATATGATTTCCTTCAGTTGCTGTTGAATGTTTAAAAAAAAAAACTTCACTAAGTTGTCTTCTTGTAGTGGGATTTTTCTTCGGCTTGTTTTGGTTGTTATATAGGTTGTAGATGGGTCCTCCACATTCTTGGAATGGTTAGGCCATCATTTTTGTTTACGTTTGGATTATGTTTGAGCATTTCCCATGCTTCTTTAAATTTCCTCTCGAACCAGGTTTTGGTGCGGTGTAGGGACTTGGTATTTTTCCAATCAATTCTGTGGTATGTTTGGAGTGCGTGGTCAGAAAGGCTGGTTTTTCCAAAATGAAGGTATTTAATGTGTCGTTTGTGTTTGTCTTTCCTAATTGGGATAGTTCACCCAGTTTCCCCCTATGTGTGGTATGTTACAAGTGCACTGTATTTTGTATACCCCTGGGTGAGCTAGGTGTGGAAGAGGATCTTTAGAAGAACTGAGTAGGTGTTTTAATATGGGGGGGTTTAAAGGTGGTTTTGATGTTGTATTTGTGTAGTGTTCTATTTTTTCAGAAATGCCTCTAACATAAGGAATGGCAATTGCATTATTGAAATTTTTTTGTTCTTACTGGAAAACTATCCGCAAGATGGGTGGCGCTTTTGCTCATACTGGATCAAAAGCGTCAACGTGTGAACTGTTGCAAAGACAGCTTGAAGCTGTTTCAACCGAATCCAGAGGAATTTTTGCATCGTTTCGTAACAGTGAACAAAACATGGATTCATCACTACCAGTCTGAGACTAAGGAATAGTCAAAACAATGGGTTGCAAGCGGGGAATTTGTTGAAGAAACCGTTTTTTTCTTCAATAGGAAAGGTTATGACCACTGTCTTCTGGGATGCTAGTGGCATAATCTTCATAGATTTCTTGGAAAAGGGCAAAACAATTACCGGAGAGTATCATGCATTTTTGCTAGATCGTTTAAATAATGAAATAAAGGAAATACGACCACACGTGACGAAAATGGAGATTCTTTTTCACCACGACAATGCACCCGCTCACTCTTTTGCAGTTGTTACCAAAATTGTTCAATTTCTGCTGCGAAGTCCTTTCACCCCCCCCACCACCACCACCACTCTCCAGATTTGGCTCCCACAGACTACTATCTGTTTCCAAACATGAAAAAAATGGCTGGCAAGAAAGAGATTTTCATCAAACAATGAGGTGATTGCCGAAACAACTCCCTATTTTGAAGAGTTGAACAAATCATACTATATGGACGGGATCAAAAAACTCGAGCATCGTTGTACTAAGTGTATAGACCTCAAAGGAGACTATGTTGAAAAATAAAAAATGTTTGTCCCAAAAAAATGTTTTCTTCATTTTTGCACGGACTTATCGAACAATCCTCGTATATCCTTATAATATGTAAATAGTCTTTTTGTTACCTATCTTCAATTTATATTTTATCAAGTTAAATATTTTTATTATTTTTTTAAAACCATCTGTCTGTCTACCTATCTGTGGTGCAGCTTGTCCTACCAAAAAATATAACCCGCATTTCAAGAGTTGCTGGATCTGTGGAAATGCATTTTGACAATGCATCATGGTCTGAAACATCAATTGAAAAAGGAGTAAACATCACAGTATGACAAGGGAATGTCTCATCATTTGCATTAGTGCCCACAAAGGTAAGAGTGTCAAATGTTCTAGCGGAAGTAAGCCACCTAATGCTTTGCAGATTGCTGTTAAAATATGGTGCAGTGACAGGTAAAATCCCAATGCTGTGAGCCTCTACCACTAGGCCTGAATCCACCCACATCAAACGTTTTAACAGACAAGCTTTAATGTGCTTAACACAATCAGCTCCATACCCAAAATAATAAATACAGAAATAGATTGAGTATATTACACCTTTTACATTACTGTTGCTGTTCAGCACTTCTACTATCATGAAGAAGGCCACGTAAGGAAATTATGCCCACATATACTCAAAAATGAGAAACTAGCTAACCCAGATTAGAAAACCAGAAACATGAAACCTCCAACCTAAAAGAAATAGAGCACTCCTGATAAACAACAAACATCTCAAGCACAAAACTTTCAGTCAAATACTGAGGATACAGAATCAAGTACTGCTAATGATACTCAGCTGTCGAACCTATGCCTGCATTGTTTAAAAGCAATTCTTTTAGAAAAGGAAATAGGAAATATACAAAAAACAAACTCACATTAAAAAATAGAGGAGCAAGAAACAAAAGCAGGGAAACAGTCAATGCAGTTGCAATAGAGAACTTTTGCCTCCAAACATTGTAGAACCCTCCCAACGGTGTGTAGAAGCTGAGGAGATCGAGCTTCTTGAGTCCTCAGATGATGATGAAGAAAATGCAGGTCTTCCTCACACTGAAGGCCTTCTAACAATTGAACAGCTTCAGAGCTATCATAAGAAAGTTGATTCTCGTCACAGAAACTGCTGACAGCATACGACCACACTGTCCACATCAGTGGCCTTATTAACCAGAATTAAGGACCATTCTGGCAGGAAAAAAAAAATCATCAACCTCAGGAAAAGAATATACTTCCTGATCAACTGGCTTGACTCCCAGCAACAGTGTAATTATCCCTAAAGTAAACCAGGATCACCCCATTATACAAAGTAAATCAAGATATAATGATCAACCCCAGTAAATTTTCTCTCATTAAATGCTAAAAGTTAAATGCCACACCACCGTGAAACAGGTTCGTTCTGTAGCATATCCTTGCCCACCTGCCAAAAATAGTCATGCTGAAGGAAACCTCCATTCCACCAGTAAAGTTTCAGATCAGCCCTGGAAAATCTGGCCATGTACGATGTACCACTGTCCTACCATATAACTTCATGGATCAGGAGTCGCTATTGGAATCCACAAAAAAAAAAAAAAAAAAAAAAACACTAAAATTAGTAATCATCAATACCTTTCCTTAGCGTGCAATATATGCACTCTTTTGAACTCAGACTGGAAAGAAAATACATATAATTAATGTATACATAACATGATGAACAGCTTGTAGTGTAAGTATGAGTTTGTCCAAAATCACCTCAGCAAAGTCAATAAGGACCATCTCATACTGGCAGGGGATTTCAACTGCACTCTGGATCCTGCAATGGACAGACATCAGTGCCAGGAACATTGACTCTCATTAGCTCAACTTCTCCAGGATGTAATCAATGACTACAAGCTAACCTTCACTCACATGAAAAAGTGTTTCTCCTGGAGGGCAAAAGGTGGTCCTACCAGTGCCTTATACCAAGCATGCCTTGATAGATACTATGCATCCATGTGCACAATACCCTTCATAAGGAGTGTCACATATCATCCATCTCATGCATCAGACCATGATTCTATCCTTCTGAGCATCTGCATCCCTAGACACAAAGGAGGAGCATATTGGATTTGTAATAATAGCTTACTACAAGAAACTGAATATCTCAAAACCTTTATAAACTATATCGCTACTCTCATCAGCGATATGCCTACTTCTCAACCAATTTCTGATTGATGGTCATTATTTAAGACTAAATATTCAGAAGTATAGGCACCAGAGGAATTTGAACAGATATTCACTCTTAAATAATCTGCAACAACAATAGCAATTACATCATCTGGACTATTAGGAATACTAGTCCCTAGAAGCCACCATATGCTCACATCTAGAGCATGCTACAAGAGAAGCACTAATAAGAGCATGATGCAGACACATTAACTTTGCAGACGCACCCACAAAGTATTTCTTTACACTGGAAAAATGCCCAAGAGTGCACCACCATTTCTGCTATAACAAATAGTGGAAGCATTATGGAAGATCATAATGAAATCCTCTTATATGCCTTGAAGTACTATAGAAACTTATACCAAGCTAACCCAGTATCCATGGATGCCACTGGTATAATTTGCTCTGATGTGAAAAGACTCTCACTAGTGATGCAGCATAAAACAAAACATCACACTACATGATTTGCCAACTGACTGCACATCTTTACCAAAAAATAAATCTCCTGTCATAGATGGGCTCGCCACTGAATATTACCAGTCTTTCTGTGAATAACTTGAACCTATCCTATACAGAATATATGTCGAAGCCGATACGAATGCCTTCCCACCCAGTATGACAACATCTGTTATTTAGCTTATATCAAAGAAAGGAGATGCTACAAAATTAGAAAACTGGCAACCAATCTCCATTATAAACACTGACTATAAAATAATATCAAAAGCCATTGCCAACAAACTTAAACCCATGCTGAACGAAATAATAGGCTATTCTATTCCAGGACAATCTTTCCACGAAAACCTACACCTTATAAGGGAGTCTGATAATCATAGCTAACAACAATGAAACAATGGATTTTGTAACACTAGACCAAGATAAAGCTTTTGACCACACTGAACATCCCTATCTATTCAACTGCTTTGAAAGCCTTCACTTATGGCTTAGGCATCATTTAATCCATTAAGATGTTATATGCTAAAGCACACTTTTGTATGAAAATAAACAACAGGCTCACTGCATCTATACCATACAGCAGAGTTATTAAACAAGGCTGTTCCACTTTCCGGTCCTCTTTATACAATTGCCCTAGAGCCCTTTTTTGCGTTGAGAACATGTTGCTTAGGACATTCTGTCCAAAACTTCCTTACCAAGTCACAACCCTGACAACATATTTTGATGATGCTACAGTTATAGCCCACAAAGAGGAGGATTTCTCTAACATACAAACAGTATACCAATAATACCAAGCAGCCTTAGACACCAAACTAAATGCACAAAAAACCACAGAACTATGGTGTGGCAAATGGAGAAACCAAATTTGTTCCCCCTCTGTCTGGTCACCAGTCCCCAGAGGAAAACAAATACTTGCGAGTTTACTTAGGAAACATGCCCTCTTACATGGATAAGAACTGAGATACACCCAAATGTTTCAAGCAAGTACTAGTTAAGTGGGCAACAATACGAGCCTCTGCCTCCAAAATAGGGAGAGATACAGGGTGTTCGGGATAAATTTGACAGTTTCGTAAGGAAAAAGAAAATCTTCTTTGTATCTATTAAATTTAATGAATTGACAAAAAAACATTACAGGCAGAGTTAATTACAATACTATCAACAAGATTTACTCAAAATAACCACCATTAGCATCGATCACAGCTTCAATTCTGCTTCGGAACCTCGAACAAGCTGATGCTACAGTCTCCCTGGGAAGGGCCGCAAAAACTGTTTTAATTTTATCCATTAACTGGGCTTTTGTATTACTGGAAGTGCGATTGGTGTCTTTTTCAACTGCGCCCCATACAAAATAATCCATGGGGTTAAGGTCTGGGGAGTTTGGAGGCCAAACATTTGGACTGGTGAAGTCGTAGAAATTTTCAGACAACCATTTTTGACTTTTCCCAGAGGTGTGGCAAGGGGCCGAATCCTGCTGCCATACATACGGCCTACCATTGGCTACCCTTGTTATCCAGGGCTTGACTACAGTTAGCAACTCCACGAACAAAGCCCGAATTCCAATGCCAGGGTTCTTCAACACCTGTTCCTGCAGATTTGCGAGGAATTCTGCTGTACGAACGCAATCAGATCGTCTGCTAGGGATCTTTCTTCTTGCTACATCCTCGTAGTCACCATTGCAAGTCTCTAGTTCATGCCTGATTGTTTTTACTGTATTCAGGGAGCATTGGGCAGCAGTCGTAATATCCTTATTTTGATGGCGGGCACGAATCATCATGATACAAGTTATTCTCTTCCATGATTCAGGTGGGTTCCAGCTATCCATCCTTTCTGACATCTTGTATATGAATGAAGAAGGGTCCAAACTTTTAAATGAAGAGAAGTGTGTGTTAATACATGTAACTTACGGAAAAATATAATTAATTATAAATATGTCAAATTTATCCCGAACACCCTGTAATTGTTAATCAAATAGTCATCAGTGTACTTTGGCATACACTAAAGATTCTCATGCACTAATGCAAATGATGAGACATTCCCTTGGCATGTTGTGATGTTTACTCCTTTTTCAATTGATGTTTCAGACCATGATGCATTGTCAAAATGCATTTCCACAGATCCAGCAACTCTTGAAATGCGGGTTATATTTTTTGGTAGGACAAGCTGCACCACAGATAGGTAGACAGACAGATGGTTTTAAAAAAAAATAATAAAAATATTTAACTTGATAAAATATAAATTGAAGATAGGTAACAAAAAGACTATTTACATATTATAAGGATATACAAGGGTTGTTCGATAAGTCCGTGCAAAAATGAAGAAAACATTTTTTTGGAACAAACATTTTTTATTTTTCAACATAGTCTTCTTTGAGGTCTATACACTTAGTACAACGATGCTCGAGTTTTTTGATCCCGTCCATATAGTATGATTTGTTCAACTCTTCAAAATAGGGAGTTGTTTCGGCAATCACCTCATTGTTTGATGAAAATCTCTTTCTTGCCAGCCATTATTTTTTTCATGTTTGGAAACAGATAGTAGTCTGTGGGAGCCAAATCTGGAGTGTGTGTGTGGGGGGGAAGGACTTCGCAGCAGAAATTGAACAATTTTGATAACAACTGCAAAAGAGTGAGCGGGTGCATTGTCGTGGTGAAAAAGAATCTCCATTTTCGTCACGTGTGGTCGTATTTCCTTTATTTCATTATTTAAACGATCTAGCAAAAATGCATGATACTCTCCGGTAATTGTTTTGCTCTTTTCCAAGAAGTCTATGAAGATTATGCCACTAGCATCCCAGAAGACAGTGGTCATAACCTTTCTGTTGAAGAAAAAAACGGTTTCTTCAACAAATTCCCCGCTTGCAACCCATTGTTTTGACTATTCCTTAGTCTCAGACTGGTAGTGATGAATCCATGTTTTGTTCACTGTTACGAAACGATGCAAAAATTCCTCTGGATTCGGTTGAAACAGCTTCAAGCTGTCTTTGCAACAGTTCACACGTTGATGCTTTTGATCCAGTATGAGCAAACGTGGCACCCATCTTGCGGATAGTTTTTTTCACATGTAAAATATTATTTACGCAGTCATTTGAGATGCCTACAGCCATAGCAATTTCACGCACCTTCACTCTTCTATCATCCATCACCATATCATGGAATTTTTCAATAATTTCTGGAGTAGTGACCTCAACAGGGCGTCCAGAATGTTCAGCGTTACTTGTGCTGATATGGCCACTTCGAAAGTTACTAAACCACTTATAAACAGTTCTAATTGAAGGTACAGACTCTCCATAATGTTTATCAAGCTTAGCTTTATTCCTGAGCCATTTTGCCTTTCAAAAAGTAATGTTTAATCAGTACACGAAATTCTTTCTCATCCATTTTTCACAAATCACGGTACTTGATCGATTCAAATTCATGCCAAACACATAGTAATAGATCTATTTGACTGAAACTTAGTGTGATCCTCCAACAGTTGCCAGCAACTAAAAATGACCTCGATATGTACTGGTGGCGCCATCTCTTCGACTTTGCACAGACATCGAACAGTCCTCGTATTACAGAGAAAATGGATTTTCTTTTTGGATATACAACAGAAAGGATGCAAATGATACGCAAGTCATAGAGAGGATTTGTCATTTTAGTAGAAGAGTCACCATTAAAGTTCAGTATCACTATTAGCTATCTCTCAGTTGAAGTGTTTCAATCCAGAATAGGATACTAGTTAGATTCCACTCCTCAATGAATTTGGTTACAGTTCTTGTTTCTTTGTGATAATCATATCCCAGCAAAAGCCTGCTTTGTAGTTTTCTATATAGGTTCCACATGAGTGTTTATTCTGATTCAGTGGCTGAGGAGTGTTGATTATTTCTTGTGTGCTTAAGGTAGAAGTTAGTGAACAGCCTTGACACAGACGAAAAGGAAGTTGCATATTCTGCATCTGGTTATCTGCTTATCTTAATTAGTCTGAACTAAATACCAGTAATCTTCTTGACTGTGTGTGCATGTAGTTATAGGTGATCATCGACAAGTCGCAGGACAAGTCAGATATGTGCATTCCAAGATACTTGGAACTTTACAGAAGAGAGACAGATCCAATTCTCTAAGTTGAAATTTGTGGAGCTTGGTAGGAGTTGGCAATTTGTTGCACTATAGCCTCCATTGTATGTCGGAATCTGGTTTGGCACACTTTGATTTTTAAGGCAGATCCCTCTGAAAATGGGGGGGGGGGGGCACGTGCAGGTTTGTATATGAGAGGGATACGAACGAATATGCAAAGGGTGAAGTCGGAGGTAATGACATGAGAAAGTGGTACATTTTATTGCAGTTGGAAGGTAGAATTGGAAGTGAGGCAATATGATATTTCAGATGATACAAGATGAAAGGTGGCTTACCACAGTTTCTAGAAAGAATTCGGATTCCTCAAGGCATAGCGATATCTGGAAAGGCTTTTATAATAGCTTATATCTGTTGATGTTGCTTTTCAGTTTTTGAGTTTCTTCAGTGGTAGGCATGTGAATCTTTTCGGCTTTAAGGTCTAGGTCAAGAGGTTCCTATGATTTTTATCCCTGCCCAGTTCCATGTAGGGAAGAGAAAGTGCAGGGCAGTTGTGAGTGTTGTTATGTTTCTGTTTGAAATCAGTATTTTTGTAAGTACAGCTGATAAAAAACACACAACTTCATTACACACTGATAAGATCAACATGGTGTAATGAAGTTCTGTATTTTTCCATCTCCGTAGAGCATCTCTGCAAAAATGAGGTAGATTAGGAGGTGATGGCACAGAACTGGCCATTTGGAGGATTGTGGACAGTTTAAGTCCTCTGGTGGATAATTTCATAACGTAATCAAAGGTAGTTACGTAAGTACAATTGGACCGAAGTGTCTTTAGGAGAAAGATAATCCTGAAAGACAATCTTATTTTCAAGGGAAATCAGGCCTTGACCTCTCTTATTGAGCAGCTTGCAGAGTAAGTTGTCGAGTTAGTATTGTTCCAGAGAAAACATGCAGTTGCCTTTTGAATGTGATGGAGAAAGTCTTCAGGGTGTGTCAGTACTTTAAGGGTATGCTATAGCCCACTCGCAGCCATCTGGTTGATGATGACTATTCCTCTTCTCTAAATGAAGACAATGAACGCATGCTGTTCCACTTTCCCAGCGCCTGTTAAAAGTGGTTGTGCAGTTGCATCCATTTCAGTGTATTATATATTTTGGTGTTTCCAAGGTGTAGACCTAAGTATATTTGTCCTTCATTTCACCAGGTACGTTGAATCAATTCTAGCCTTCCATCTGCCTGATCAGAAGCCAGTGGTTTTTGCACAGCTTAATTTGGCCCCAAAGGTGTTCATTTCTTCGTCAGCACATATTATGGGGGATGGCATATGCTGATAGGCTTATTTTTACATGTGGTTCTGTTATGCTGGTTCATTTGCAGATCATGATGATGTGCACTTTTTTTCTTTTTTTTTAAGAAAGGTTCTATGACTAGTATGTAGTTGTCCAGAGAGAGAGAGAGAGAGGACATCCCTGCTTGATCCCTCGAGAGCATGGCAAAGTTCAGGTATGCCAGTTGTTGATTTTTTAACATAAGAGTGCTTCTCTGTATAACAATTTGACTGTTTCAATAATTATAGCCAAATGCCTTTAGAATTTCGTAAAAGGTACCTGTGATCTACTCCCTCGAAAGTCCTGATCAAGGCAGATGAGTGTTAGGTTTTCACTTTTGCTTTTTATAATGTGGATGAGATATTAGATGGATGTATCATGCATTGATCTTCTTGGACCAGAATAAGTCTGATGTCAACCAATAACTTCAGGGAGTGTTGGCTTTAGTCAGTTTGCAATAACTTTGGAAATGATTTTGCAATCTGTATCGACTACTAAGCTTGGACACCAATTTCAAATATCAAGGTGGTCTTCCTTCTTTGGTATCAATTGTGCTGCTAAGGTCATGACAGATTGTGGAAGCGCATTGAAGTAGGATTCTTGCAGTGTTTTAAGGAGAAGTGGTCAGAGTTGATTCCAGAAGACTTGGAAAAGCTGTTGTGAGCCCAAGGCCAGGGGATTTTTTATTTGGCAAGGATGTGCATGCAGTTTTGAGCTCATTTGGAGCGATTGGTTTTTCTAAGCAGTTTTGCTCTGTTACAGAAATTCTTTCTCTTCCTTTCAGCATTCGTAAATGAAAATATGTTCCTGTAGAGATGTATGCATTCTTACAGATGCAAAAATTCTGAAATCCTACAAGAATTTGTAGGATTTCAGAAGTGATTTAATTTGGATCTTCTGTGATGCTGCCATCTTGTACAATAATTGCAGAGATGCAGTTTGCTGGTTGGTATTTTATTTTCCAGAGAGAAAAATATTTTGTGGGTGCATCTGAAAGATTTGTGTGTGTATGCTGCAATCTAAGTAGGGCACCCTATGCAGGTAATCTAAGTCTCTTTGCATAACTTGGAGGACTGAATGATATTCAGGGCTTTCTTCTGGGAGATACTGGAAGCTGTTCTTCGACTTGTCAGATGCTAATTTCCTCTTTTGATTGTAAATCTGTGTAAAGAATTTTATTTATGATTTTAGGTAGGACCACCATGTTTTCATTGGTTCTGTATTTGCTTTCTAGTCAGTGAGGGTAGATATCAAAGCCTGAATATTTATTACATAACCTGCATCTTTCAGGAGGGTATTGTTGAAGATCCAACAGGCACTTCCTGATTTGGATGCTTCCAAAGATAATGAAATTTACAGCTCGATGAAGCAATGATACGAGATGTAGGAAGGAATGTGCGAGATGCTTCTAATTAGAGGAACAGTGTGTTTGGAAATGTAGTATCTATCCAGTCATGCTTAGTAGAGAGGCCTAAAAGTTGCTGTGATTGCTGACCTCCATGTGTGTAATACCTATTAGCTGGCTGTTGATGCCAAAGATATCAATGAGTTCATTATCATTTACTAGTTTCTGAAGTGGATGTTAAGTACATCCCCTTCAGAAACTTTAAGTACAGTGTTAAGTACATTGAAGTTTGTCTTTTTCATGATCAAGAGTGCAGTTAAAGTCTCCAGCTATAATGATATATTCTTGGTCAATATCGAAAAGGTGCTTTTGAATGAAGTCCAAGATTTGTGATGCCAAAGTATCCTGCTCTAGTATGTAGATATTGAGCACATGCGGGGTATTATGGTTGGGTGCTTTTATGCGAGCATACAAAGTGTATCCTGGTATGCTGCATTCAGTTTGCAGGAGATTGATGATGGATGCCTAAACTAACTCTTGCAACTGTATAATATGATGAACATTTAGACTGCATTAAGTTCTATGAGCTAGAGCAATTAGGACTTGCAGAGCATGATATCACCACCAGACACTGAGTTTCTTTGAAAAAAAGTAAAGTTCTCGATAAAAGTAATAACCTCTTTTTTAAAGAAAAAAGAGGTTATTACGTTATTCTGGAATTTGTGAAGAACGAACTTAAATTTAATTATATATATATCATCATCAAATTCCTGCCATGTACCCTCAAGGGGTGTACAGGATATGACAGTACTATATGAAAAAATTACATCATTACTAACTTCCTATCTACAATTTTCCTCCAAATCAGTCTGTTACTTGTCAAGACTCCAACATTATCAGATCTTATATTTCTATCGTCTAAGGCACTTTGTACCGTATCAATCCACCCATATCTTGGTCTTCCTCTGGGTCGTTTTGCTGCCAACCTGGCAGAGAACACTTGTTTTGCTAATCTTTCCTCTCCCATTCTATTTAAGTGACCATACCACCTGAGATTAGCTCTGCTGATGCATTCCTGGATGCTGACAATGTCAAGTTCTTTCCTAATATTCTCATTTTTAATATGATATTGCCATTGATGCCATCTGTTCATGCCTCTAATCTTTCTCAGGACTCTCATATCTGCGGTCTCTAGTCTTTGGTCAAGTGTTTTACTTCTGACCCAGCTCTCAGATCCATAAGTTAAAACTGGTTTGAACACTGTCTTGTATACAGCTAATTTAGTGTTCCAACTAATTTCTCTCTTATTCCATATGAATTTATTCAATTGACTTCTATTATATATATATATATATATATATATATATATATATATATATTTATTTATTCATTCATTCATTCATTTTTTTTTTAATCTTGTTAAAGTTACTTTACTAGAACCTTAATGTACCATATTTGCCGGTATATAAGATGCACCGGCTTATATTGCACATTTTTTAGGAAAAATACTTTATCACTGAATATTATAATGAATTTACAGTATTTCAAATATAAAATAAGTAGGTCTGCTTTCAACAAATACCTACTCTAACTAGGAAAGAGTGCCCACCTTTTAATCTTCTTTGTCAAAACCCAGAAATTCATCTCCAGAGCTAAATGAAGAGACACTTGAAATCTCTTCTAAATCAGAATCTGAGTCCTCATAGAACAAATTGTCCTCTGTACCATGATTCTTGATCACCATGATGTTGATTCCTCTGTTAGAGGTTATCGCTTTCGCTTGATGAATAATAATTTTTGTAGACACTAAATGTCCTGCTTTTCTGTGGTCTAAAATCCAAGTATTCAGTTCTGTCTCAAGTTCTGGCCATTTTGCAGTTCCACTTCGTAGGTTATGTTTACTGTGAGTTGCTTTTTTTAGATCCTCTTCCTGATTCCGCCAAGTTCTTATCATTTTTCTCATTTGGGGAGGCTCGAAATGCTTCTCTGCAGCCCTGTTTCCACGTTCTCTAGCATACACAATCACACGTAGCTTGTATGCAATATTGTGGCAATGGCGACATTTTTCAGCCATAATTTGCCAAGAAATTTAGAGAAAATTTAATGGCAGAAATTTTTTGCCATTCACAACAACTGCGACAACAATTAGAAAGTTTAAACGAACAGGAACACACAGCTGTGATCGTTGATGATCACAGCGCATGCACATCCAGCTCTACGTAACTGGAATGAACTCTACGTAAATGAAAAAAATAAAAAACTGAGTATCGGGGTATAAGACGCACCCTGTTTTACATACCTATTTTCAAAGGAAAAAATGCGTCTTATATGCCGGCAAATACGGTAATTACACCTTACACTCTACATCATGTAAGGGCAGTTCATGTGTGTTCTTGTTGAATATACCGGTTTCTGTTCTTGTGGTTTAATTTGAAAGCCATACCGAAGAAACCCTTGATACTAGAGCGAAAATTTTATACTATGTAAAATAAATCCATTTTATGTTGTTTATTAATTTTAACTTATGAATCAAAGAGAGATGGATTAGAAATAAAATAATTGATCAAAGTCTGGAGAAAACAGATATGAGAGTTATGAGCAAAATTAGGAGAGTGAACAGATGGCATACAAAGAAGAATCAATTATTTTCTAACTATCATGGTATTTCAATGGACACAAGCCAAAGTAGCTACCGTATTTATCAAATATAACTCGCACTAAATTAAAGTTAAAAAATCATGGTGCGAGATAATAAATCCTCAGTATTCAATATCATTTTAATTGCTTACTAGAGCCTCTGCAACTCAGTCAGTATAGACAAAGCTGTTTGGTTGGTAAGACCTCAGTTTCAATTCCCGTCCAAGATGTGAGGAACCTTTATCTGCTCTATTTCAACTAAAGGTGAGTTAGCCAGTCTCATGCACCTGGAAACTCAGAATAAAAGTGGGTTTTTCATCCCTCAGAACAGGCAAACTGACATTTATAAATAAATAAATGGATCACATTATTTATAAAATGAATGCATTTTAAATTTTAATTATCAATGTTGTTATGCGATGTTTATGCCGATCACCTTCATCATGCGATATATTTGAATCTTTAGTGACAATGCTTCTGTAAATAAATTAAAACAAACAGTTTCATTATTGCTTATCCTTTTATCATTTCAGAATCATAAGATCACCATGATTTTAAAAAAAACTGAAAATGGGTTTCACTTCCAAGAATCTCCAATTCATTATCGTTACTTCTGGTGTTGAGAGCGGTTTCCTCGTGTGCATTGTTAATCTACCCAAATAGCGTCATCTTCATTCTCATCCAGGTCATTAGAGATGCCAGTTTTTAAAAAATTCTTGGCAATTATTTCTGGTGAAATCATGTCCTAAGCTCTCAAAATCCAGTTGTGCAACAGTTCTAATGATGGTCTCTTAATCATCCCTGCCGGAGTCGAGTCATAGCCACCAGACTGCCATCAACTCCATGTAGAATTTTCGTACATAGTCTTTGAATGGTTTGTTGACCGATACATCCAAGGGCTGTAGACAAGGTGTAAGACCAGCAGGAATAAAGATCACATCGGTCTATGCATCTGAAAAGTTTTTACTATTTCTGCATAACAACATTCACTATCTATTTCTTAAAGTTTTAACCTTTTTTCATATGCAAGGTATATGTAAAACTTTTTAATTCTTTTTTCGTAAAATCAGGGGTGCAAGATATACGCAAGTGTGAGTTATATTCGAGTAAATACAGTATACATCATGTAACAAATTTCATTCATGATCTCTTGCATAATATCTTCAAAATTTTCTGCTGTAATTTTATATAAGTATTCTATTCAACTTGCTTCCAATCTTTTCAAGGATGAAGATAGCCAAGAAACTTGGCTAAAACCTTTTTTAAGAAAAAGAAAATAAACATAACATAGATTTAAAAATGTTCTTGCATTAAGCATCCAGTTGCTATCAAATTAGATAACAAATGTCTGATACTTTTAAAATTTTATTGGTAATGGAAACCAGCAATCTTTTCAGCTAAATTTCTAAAACTTTTCTAATAATAGCATTAATGAATGTTGATATTCCTATAGTTAACAAATTCAATCAACTCGTGTTATAGCAAACACCATTATAACAAACCACTATAAAGTCCCAACCAAAGTCATAATGGCCCAATGTTAGGCTAAATGCTTCAATATAACTGTACCTAGGGAAGAGTTTGCTATAGTGGAGTCTTAGTACTAAATGGTGATCATTTCCTATTTCAAATGCCCATAATGTGCTTGTATCCAGTGGTGAGCTATGGAAATTTTAACAAAGGGCTCGCATCGTCCAGCAAAAAAAAAAAAAAAAAAAAAAAAAAAAAAAAAAAAAAAAAAAAAAAGCCATATTTCACACAAGAACTTTTATTAATACAGCTTGTGTAAAAATTTCAATCAAAAAGTATGAGAGAACACTCAACCTCTAAAGGCGATCATTTTTAAAAAAATATTTCATGATCTAATCTAAACATTAAATATTTGCACACAATCAACTGTGTTAATTTATCTTACATAAGAAAAACATTTTTTAACTATAAAAATATAATAAGAATGAAATCTTTGATAATCTTTTATAAAACATTTGATTGGCTACTGGTTTTACTATACAATTGGCTACCAGAAGGGAGAAGGATAAAGATAGCGCATGTGCTTATTTTATTTTCAAACTTGGGCGCATTCGTTATAGAGGAGTTGAAACAATAATTCCAAATAATCTATACACTGCGGAATAGACTAATTTTTGCTAGGTTACTGTATGAGTTTGTCGCTTAATATGTTTCAAAAAAAAAAATTTTTTTTGAAAAAATAAAAAAGTAAACAAGAAGAACAAGAGGCTCGCACAAGCCCCTTATAGCTCACCACTGCTTGTATCCTGAGCCAGTAGTATCGTGCGGTCTCAAAGTCATGAAGGCTAAAAGAAATTCACTACAGCCAATGCTCCACTAATAAACTATTCCTGTGGTGTGTTAGCTATAGTGAGATTCAACTGTATTAATTAATTATTATGTATAATAATTAGCATATACAATTTTTATGTTAAGATGTATTATATTATACTCATTATGTTCTTTTGTCTTTGGTCAGATTAATTAGCAGGTTTTTTATTTCTCTCTCTCTTACTATCACCACTCAATCTCTCTTTGTCTTCCATTAGTGGTTCTTTATAAGTAAGTCTAAATAAAATAATGAAACTGATAATTTTATTACTTAAATATAAAGAACCAAGGCTTCAGTTTGGCGATGTAACATTATTTAAATTAAGGGGATATTAAATCCCACATTGTTTCAAACCAAATAAAAAACTCCAAGATCGAAATATTCGGCATGAAACTCTTTGATTCCGATCTTGGAGTTTCTTATTCGGTTTTGAAACAACTAATAGTTTTGTTCCTAGCGTCATACAAAATACCAGGTTGCAATGAAAGTAATAATTTCATTTTAGATGTTCACTTCTCCACAAAATAAAAAAAAATAAATAAAAAATATTAAAAAAATTGGCTTTTGCAGTAAATTAAGGGGATATTAAATCCCATATTGTTTCAAACCAAATAAAAAACTCCAAGATCGAAATATTCAGCATGAAACTCTTTGATTCCGATCTTGGAGTTTCTTATTCGGTTTTGAAACAACTGATAGTTTTGTTCCTAGCGTCAATCAACATACAAAATACCAGGTTGCAATGAAAGTAATAATTTCATTTTAGATGTTCACTTCTCCACAAAACAAAACAAATATAAAAAAAATATTAAAAAATTTGACTTTTGTGGTATTTTCATGAAATTACAAAAACTGAATCAATAAACAACATACAACAATGTATTAAATGTTTCATATAACTAAAATGGCCTTTCATATCCATATAATAACATGCAGGTATAAGAGTATAAAATACAACTGCATATTTGGTCAACAATTCCGTATGACCAAATTGTTGTTTTTCAAAGTATTTTATTAGTCTACCTTTTACTTTTGTTACTGCAGGGCATATCTTTCTTTCTCTCCAGATTGTGGATTATGTCCATGCTGAGTTCATGATGCTACACACAATCATTTCCTATTGCTTTTTTGTTTGATGTTTTCTTTCCTACTGCTTTATCAAATGTCAAGTAAGGATCAATATTATTAAAATACAGGATATCACACCATGGCAGTAGATTAGGGGGAGGAAGAGAAATAAATGAATATTCATCGAAATGCAAAAAATAGGTGCACTTTCAGTTAAACTCATTGTAAATGTCAGTACAAAACAATGCTTACTTTATTTAGCTCAGTGACATGGAAAAGAGTTATTAGAATACTATTCACAGATTGGGAGTGATGCACCTAGCTTTAAAATTCTTGATGCTGTCCAGAGAAGAGCTTGGCTCACAGATAACCCTCACAGGCTCACTTCAACCTTTATCTCACAGAAGCAATGTTTCAGCTCTGTGCCATTTCTACAGGTACTTCCAAAGTCGCTGCTCCAGTGAATTGGCAAATATTCCTCCACATGCTGTTAGGCCTGCTAAAACAAGAGCAGTAGCTGCCCAACATCCCTTTTTAGTACAAATGCAAACATATAAATCTGCTTCTCCTCTTCCTCATTTATTCCATCTGCCTCTGTCCTCTGGAACACCCTTCCTCATAATGTTTCCCAACAACTTAAACCTCTTTAAGAAAAATGTCAACAGATTTCTTTTTCTCAATTCTCGTCTGCATCTCACACATAACACTGATGCACTATAGGTTCTTGTACCTTTTGTGTGGGATAAATAAATATATATAATAATAACTAAATAAATCCTGAAGTTCAAAGTTTTCAAATGCTCCAAACTATACACTTTTGGAGGACAGTAATCTTCTTTTTCAGAATGTAGCCATCAGATCTAAGTTTTCATTGAAGGAAATATCATTCAGTCCTTTCTGGAAAACATAAACTTTGAGTGCATTTTACAAACAGGCTGGGTGATAAGCATTCGTTTTGTGTTAATGGTGCCATTGTACTCAGTAGTAGTCCATGAGGAAGTCAGCAGCAGGCAAGTATTTTAATCTTAAATTATGCAAGTAGAAATTGTTTTTGTAATGTAAAATGGGCTGTGCAATGCAATAATGCTATTACATCAAAAATGTGATAGCTGTTGTGCATTTTTTTTTAATATATTTACTTCCAATGAAAGTGAATTCACAGATTTTCTGGGTATTGTATTTTTTATCTCTCTCTCTCTCTCTCTGTGTGTGTGTGCGCGCGCGTGCAAAATATTTTGTTAGATGGCTTCATTTGCAAATTAACTATATTTTTAAAGAAATTTTAATTACTCTCAACATGCAAAACCATGAAAGATGAAAAAAAAAATCACCACAGAATACTGGTTATTATTAGGAAGTTTTATTTCAAATGAAAAGCTGCTACAGGTGCAAAAATTTGGAAATGAACTGTCTACCACGAAATTTCAAACATAATGCACATCACATATAATGTACACGTCCAATTTACACCTAAAATTGAAAGTGAAAATGGAAGTTCACATACATAATATTCATCAACAATAGGGCTCTATTAAAAATCATACCAAATGATAGCTGGGTTCATTTCACCCATGCTAAGAGCACTAGTGACATTGAGTGTAAGTGATGTATGTGTCTATCAACAGTGAATGTACCTTTATCAATTAACCATAAAAACAATTTCTATGGATAGTATTCTTCACTGGCTTGATCAGAGCTATGAGTAATGACTACAGATGGTATATGCCACCTGGAATGATAACAAAAACATCTGAGGAAAGGATATACTGCAACACACCATGCTGGTATTCATCTCATTTCAGTATGCCATAGGATGCCTTCCATCAAAGCAGAAATACAGAAAATCTGATCTTGTTATCATTCCAGGTGGCATATACCATCTGTATATGGTTTAAATTCCCATATCGTCTTTTTGAAGATAAGCAGTTGCTTATAATCTAGGAAAAGCAACTAGAAGGAAAATCCTCCACGTAGCCTGTAAAGAATGCAGAGAACCAATCTGAGCTCCAGAACCAAAATTCCAATCCTTACCTTCTCATTATACACCATGTTATTGGGTATTCATCTAGAAACTGAAATAATGAGAAAGGGTTGACGGCTTAATGGACAAAACTGGATTTTGCATTGGCTTAAATCATGGCCCCAACAATCAAATAACATGAGTGGGTTTTCACCGGTTATGCACAGATCTTACTGCTTTCATCAAGATCAATTATAGCTCATTAACAATGATAAAATGGCTTCTAAAAAAATCTTAACAAAACTTAAAATAAGAAACAACAAACAAAACATCAGTAGAAAATAGGCAGATCTAGGAGAACTGCAAAAATTGTTGTTACTAAGAAAAAAAGACTGAAACAGGTGAAACATAAATATTAAAAAGATTTATTCTGACAATTATAATTATGGAAAGAAATGAAAAGCCATATTCTTCCACACTAAATAAAAAGGTTAAAATTTTCAAGGATTTCAATTAAAGTAACATAGTATGGGTAAATTTCAAAATGGGAAATCAGAAGTTTGATTTCCATTTCATTTAATATTCCTTCCTTATGTTAATGGTTTCTATCTTCTATCCTCTGATGTTGGCTTTGTTCCAGTAGTTGACTTTTTTTGTTCACCATAGCTCCCTAACGAAAAATTGAGGCCTTGTTTAATAAGCCCCAAGTGGCATGAAATCTCATGTTTTTCTTTACAATTTACTAAAATGCAGTTCCCTAACCAAAAGCAGTAATTTTCTTTAAAGATAGCACAGACAATTTAATGTTTTGTTTTTAACACTAAATATTGACCAAAAGTATTGCTGTATATTTCTTTTTTTATGTTACTTTTGTGGAGTAAGTGAATAGTGTGTGATTTTACCCTGGTGGCACACCATTTAGCAACTCCTATAGGTACAGATGACCTCGCCATTGCTTCTGCCCGGTATCTCCACTTCTGGGCCTGGCTCCCACTGAAGAGACCTCAATAAAGGTCGAAACTAGTCTGGGTAGTGACCCTTCCCTTAATGCATAACATTATACATATCCGCAAGGAGATGTGTTTTGCATTATGGGAGATACTGAGATAGGAGTGATGTTAGCTTGGTCCACCTTTGCTACGAGTTGCCTGGTGTTGTACTACCTTACCCCAGTCCTGAAGATATTTTCAGGCGTAAACTTTGTTTGCTCACACTTGGGTAAAGGATTAAACTAAATTTATTATAGTCTAACCAGGTGAAAAATAAACTTTCAACATCTATCTTCCTTCTTTCACTCTTTCTCAGGGTCCAACTTTCACACCCATACAGTACCACAGGGAATACCATTGCTTTCAAGATTCTGATTTTTGTTGTGAGGCTAATACCTTTAAAGATCTTGCTTAAATTTGTCATTGCTTTTTTTCCAAGTAATAATCTTCTTCTAACTTCTTTGGTAGAATATCCATCTTTATCAATTCAGAATCCTAGGAACATAAAATTGTTAACTGCTTCCATTTTCTCCCCATCTACTTCAAAATCATTAAGTTCACATGTTGCCATAACTTTTGTCTTTTTGAGGTTAAGTTTAAGACCATAGTTAGCACTTACTTCTTTAACTTTCATAATAAGTTCCTTCAAATCTTCTTTGCATTCTGCTAGCAAGGTGGTATCATCTGCATACCTCAAATTATTAATATTTTTATCACCAATTTTAATTACAACCGGAGACTCCTCCAGCCCTGCCATTCTTAAAATGTATTCGCTGTACAAGTTAAACAGGTACGGAGATAAAATACATCCTTGTCGCACCCCTTTACCTATTGTGAAATACTTAGTTTCTCCAAGATCTGTTTGGACAGTAGCTTCTTGTTCATAATAAAGATTCCTCAGAAGAATAATGAAATGCTCTGGGAGTCCTCCCATTGTTCTTAACACATTCCACAGTTTCACATGATCTACAGAGTTAAAAGCCTTGCTATAGTCAAGGAAACAAAGGTAGACATTCTTGTGATATTCCTGTGCTCTTTCTATTATCCATCTCACATTGGCAATTTGATCTCTTGTCCTCTGCCTTTTCGAAATCCTGCCTGTTCATCTGGCATTTCTCTCTTCATGAATGGTTCCAGTATTTTCTGAATGATCTTAAGAAAGACTTTACTTGCATGAGAAATCAATGCTATAGTTCTGTAATTTTTGCATTCTTGCATCGCCTTTCTTCAATAAAGGTATATAAACTAATTTTTTCCATTCTCTAGGCAATGTAGTTGTGATCCAAATTCACTGACATAGAGCTGCTAAAATTTTAACTGCCTCTTCTCCCAGGGCTTTGAGCAGCTCAATGGGCATTCCATCTCCTCCTGGTGCTTTCTTACTGGATAGCTGTTGCAGTGCCCACCTCACATCACTCTCCAGTGGTACTGGCTCCTGTGTATAATCCTGCTCTTCAAATTTCTCAGTAATTTTGGAATCCTTTCTGTAAAGGGCTTCTGTATACTCTTTCCATCTTTCTTTGATGTCTGCAGCTTCTGTAAGATATCCTTTGTGTTTACTTTTCAATATTGTCACCTTGGCACTAAACTTCCCTGTTAGTTCTCTGATCTTTTTGAAAAGATCTCGTTTTTCCTCTCTTGTTTTGGTCTTCTATTTGTTGGCATTCCTGGTTAAAGTATTTTTCCTTGTCTCTTCTGGCTTGTCGTTGAAACCGTGCATTCAAATGCCATACTTCCTGTAAATTGCCTGTGGCCTTCATTTTCCTCCTTTCCTGAGCAGCTCTGATGGTATCTTCTGACAGCCATTTGGACTTCTTCTTCTTACAAACTGTTGGAATATTCTTCTTTGCTTCTGTTTTAATTATATCTTTAATCTCTTCCCCATAACATATATATGTGTGTGTCATGGACTAAATAATTAATATGGGCATTACATATATATATAATGGAATAAGAAAAGTCTCATTGACTATGTTATAATTGATAATGATGTTTTCTCTCTGGTACAGGACACCAGTGTACAGAGGATATGAAATTAATAGTGATCACTATTTAGCCTTGAGCAGGATAAAATTGAATTTCATACTGAAAAGAATAACATGTAAGAAAGTTTTAAAGTGAATAAAAGTTGAGCAGCTCTCAGATGTGAACTGTAGACTAAAATACACAAAGATTATTGAAGAAAAAAGGAAAGAGTTTGAGAACAGAAACCAAACCTTGGAGATTCAGTAGCAAGCCTTGAAGAAAACCCTGATTGATTCAGCTAGGGCATGTGGTGAGGTTGTCTACAAGGATAGAAAAATCAGAACTCCATGGTGGACACAAGAAGTTAAAGATGCAGTGAAGGAAAAGAAGAAAGCATATCAAAAGTATAGTGTATAAAAGTCTTACAGCGGCTGCACTGCATAGTTCAGAAAGCCTTGACAGAGGGACGAATTCCCAATGATTGGAATAGAGCTCTAATAGTGCCCATATATAAAAAGGGAAATGAAACTGAACGTAAGACTTACAGAGGTATTTCCCTAGTGAGTGTTCCTGGCAAGATCTATGCAAGTATACTTGAGAAACAGTTGAGAAGAATTGTGGAAGAAAAGCTTGGTGAAGTACAAGCTGGATTCAGGCCAAATAGAGGCTGTCAGGATCAGATCTTCACTCTACGACAAATAGTTGAGAAATCATGGGAATATAACAATGGTCTGTATTTAAGTTTTGTCGATCTGGAAAAGGCATACGCCAAGGTACCAAGAGAGAAGCTATTCAATACGCTACAGTTATATGGTGTCAATGGGGCATTATATCAAGCGATACTTAGTCTTTATTTGAGTTGTAAGTCAGCAGTTAGAACTGAAGGAAGTACAGGAAGATGGTTTAATGTTAAATCTGGTTCGAGACAAGGATGTACATTATCCCCTCTGTTATTCATTATCTATATGGATCACATTATGAAGGAAAGTGGTATTAAACATGATATCAGAATTGGAGATGTTAATGTCAGCTCTTTGCTTTATGCCGAAGATGTTATACTTCTAAATAAATCCGCTACAAGTTTGCAAGATTCCCTGACTAAATTGAATAACTGTTGTAATAGATATGGTATGAAGGTCAGCATTAAAAAGACAAAGACAATGAAAATAGGTGGAATCATTGAAAATGTCAACTGTATTGTGAACGGTTAATCTGTGCAACAAGTAAAACATTTCAGCTACTTAGGCACGATTTTTAGTGAAGATGGTAAATTAAATATCGAAATAGACAACAGAATCAACAAAGCTGGTATGGTAGGAAGTCAATTGAATAAATTTATATGGAATAAGAGAGAAATTAGTCGGAACACTAAATTAGCCGTATACAAGACAGTGTTCAAACCAGTATTAATTTATGGATCTGAGAGCTGGATTCAGAAGTAAGACACTTGACCAAAGACTAGAGACCGCAGATATGAGAGTCCTGAGAAAGATTATAGGTGTGAACAGATGGCATCAATGGCAATATCATATTAAAAACGAGGATATTAGGAAAGAACTTGACATTGTCAGCATCCAGGAATGCGTTTGCAGGGCTAATCTCAGGTGGTATGATCAGTTAAATAGAATGGGCGAAGAAAGATTAGCAAAACAAGTGTTCTCTGCCAGGTTGGCAGCAAAACGACCCAAAGGAAGATCAAGATATAGGTGAATTGATATGGTACAAAGTGCCTTAGACGATAGAAATAAGATCTGATAATGTTGGTGTCTTGACAAGTAACAGACTGATTTGGAGGAAAATTGTAGATAGGAAGTTAGTAATGATGTAGATTTTTCATGTAGTACTATCATATCCTATACACCCCCTTGAGGTTACATGTCAGGAATTTGATGATGATGATTATATATATATATATATATATATAATGCACAGAAATCATCAAATTATCATATATATATATATTTCATATGATAACATGTTGACACAAAGTATATACAGCAAATTTCTTTATAGTCTATATATTATGTAATGCATACTGACCTTTCAGTATTGTTCAATACTGTAACTAGAACTTGAGCAGTTTCACAAGCTAATTTTGATTCAGAGTTCCATAGCAGCAAATTAGATTCTAATTTAGATAGTAAAAAATTCAAGGTCCATAGTCCACCTTCAGAATCTCGACCAAATGCTCCAATTAATGTCATGCTCATCTAATTACAACATACAAACATAACATTTGTTAAAGACTTAACCAAAGTAATAATTTCAAAAATGTTATTAAAACTATTCAGTTATATATACACCTAAAAATTAGATATCTAGTTAATGCAATAAAAATAATCAACTGCATATACTTGTGTTAATCTAGGCCTGTTATCTATGTAAAATAGTTTAATTTTTGCATCAATCACACTCATTCAGCATATTTGATATTCAAAGAGTCACAGATTAAATTATGTGCTACTCTGCAAATGCTACTCTATAGATGAAAGTATTTCTACTGTTTATTTGGGATGTCAGTCATTTTAGGCTGACATCTCAAATAAGCAGGATGACAATCTTACTAGGTATTCTCATAAATATAAAGGCCAAAAATTTCCTATCATTTAAATATTGTTTATATAAAAACAGTTCATTTTTCATGTCAATTTCCTCAATTGGCTTAGTATATTTTGAATGGGGGGAAAACAGCAGTGGACTGACAAACAAAATAGGTCCTGGAAATTACTTGTAAAAAAACAAAAAGCTTGTTGATGGTAATTCATTAAGAACATCCTTATTACTTATTTTATAATTCTCTTTCAAATGATATTAACATGACCAATACGATATTACACATTTTTTATATGAGGTTCAACCCATGAAATGCTATATAACACATTACTACTATTGGGGGGGGGGGGGGGGTAAGGGATTTTTTATTATATTTTAATAAAAAATATTTTTTTAATCATCTACCTAATATGTTCTCTCTAAAGTTGTTACAGGATACTGTTGTGACACTACATGATTAAGCTAGCATTATAATTAATATCAACAATTTTCCTCCAAATAAGACTCACTTGTCAGTAATTCAATATTATTTTTATTATTTATAATAAACATTTATTTTATTCCATTTTTATTAATTTTATACTTAGTTGAAAAACACTGCTCTACAAACCAAAAATGATATTAAAAAAAAAAAAAGAAGCCTTTTTGATACTAATATATTAAGATTATTCTTGTTAACTATTTCAGTGACTATCTTTTTGAAATAACATCAATTAATATGAATGTTCAGAATACTACTGTGCAAAACAATTAGAATGTAGTTGCATTGTGAGTGTGACCTTTCATAGGATGCCTGGCTTGAAGATCAGGTTGATGCATATTTATAGGTTTAAAATGGGCATTGTATGCAAATTAATTTCAGTTAAAACCTGATGATAGCAAGAAAAGCAATTTTTGCAGCATTTACTATTTTTAATAGCAATAATAAATCCAATCATAGCATATTATCACTGCCAGTGTCAATGTTTCTATACAGTAAAAGCTTTACTGAAGAAGTACTTTCATTAATATTCTTGAAAAATACACCAACTCTACATGTAATGTTTCATTGTAATATCTTGCTAAATGTTGACTAACTTACTTCATTTTAGAGGAGCATTTTTTGGAAATGATTTTGAATATTTTCAAATTTCTTGGAATTCAATATGAATATTCTTCAAAAAGATATTTTAAACAGCTTTCATTAACCATAATTAGTCACATCTTATTTTGTTATATAATTAGGTGCATGGGATCAAAACCTCAAAAATCACTCTTTATTCCACAAGTACTGGTTGCGCCAATGGCTGGCACGTAACTGATTTGGCACAAGGGCAGCAAGAAACTCAGCTACTTGAAATCGCAACAAAAATCCATCATTGGTTCTGTCAGAAATCGAACTTGAATGACAGCTGGGTCAAATAGATGGCTAGGATCAAAGAGCATGTTATTTATTAAAGGTTAAAACAATGAAGTACTCTATCCATTGTTACATTCATACATTCTGGTTGAAAGGCTTATATGTTGGCTATTCATAACTATTACTATATTTAATAGTTATGCATGCATATGATGTGTTTTGGATTTGACTATGTTATGAACCAATTTCCACAGGAATCTTTTCCTTTTTTTTTTATTTCCCTTTTTGAATTGCAGTCAATTTATCTTTAAAATCAGTTTCAAGAATTTCAAGAAGCATTTCCGATTTCTAAGACTTCATTTGATTGTAACAAATTCTGATATTGAAAGGAGAACGTGTTCAAAAATTTTTTTGAAATTTCAGATAATTCATGTTTTGGGCCTAAGAAATAATCACATTTGCATTCAGTATCATTACGTTCATCTGAAGATGAGGAATGCAATGCAAAAGAAACGAAAATCATTGGGAATGCCAGCTTGATGAAACGGACACATTCCTATATACAATTAATACTGATGGTGTTGAAATAGACTGTGATACATATATATTTGCAGAATAAATGATTGCATTAAAACTGCCAGAAAACAATAATGTTTGCATCATCATTTGCATTTAACAATTTTTTTTTTGTCTATATTTATCCCATACAAGAACCTATAAGCACATCAGTGCCATTTATGAGGTGGAAATAAGGATTCAGAAAGAAGAAATCTATTGAAATTCATGATTATAGGAAAGATTGATCACATTCACAAATAAAGTTCATGTGATTATGAAAATGTATCTGGTAATTTCTCACATTCTTGTAGCATTTTTTAACTTATCCCAACTGCTTTGCACTTCCTTTTCACATATTTATGTGTATATCATTACATAATAACACTGCATAATAATTATTAAATTATTTAGCAGCCAAAATGCATCTGTACTCACAAAGTAAATAAAAGAATGCTGAACAGCTGACACTGCAGTTACACTAGCATGAACAGTGAGAAGATGCAACGTAGCTCTTATTGGCTCTACTTAAGCATGTTCGTTACAATATCACACATGTATTTCACTGCACTTGATGATTTTTATTTATGATCATATTTCCTGAATAAAAATAACATGAATAATAAAAAAAACATGGTAGTTATTTTAGGCCTATTCGCATGATGGCCTGCTGGGAAATTCCCAATAGCTAACCAGGCCAGTCAGTCCCTGAGGGGAAGTTAAGCCAGATTATTAAACCCTCCTCTAACCTTGATAGGAATGGCTGAATTAATTTGCCAAATATTTGAGAGAGTCATTCTATGACCACATTTAGCCTGACTGCACTGAATTAACTTTGGCTTTCTAATGATTAGAAAGCAAGAAAAATATTAGTTCAATAAATTAATTATTTATACTTATTGCTCTCATGTTTGAGGTTGTACACCAAAGACCTTCCTAAAAGTTCTCGATGCTTCAGAAAAGGGCAGTTCAGTTGATTAATGACACTTCTCTTACAAATGCACTTCAGCCATTTTCCACAGAAGATCAGTTTCTGCATTGTCTCTCTTTTACAGATATTTAGATGGCAATTGTTCAGCAGAACTTGCATCCATTATGCCTCCCATTTCTGCCAAATATACAGGAACTTGAGGCAACAGTTGCTCATCATCCCATTATGGCTGAACTATATACTCACTGAACCCACTACTCCCAGTCATCTTTCATTCCTTGCACTTCAATTCTGTGGAACAATCTCTCTCACGAAGCATATTTCTAAAGGACCATAATCTCCAATAGTTCAAGAAGAATATCAACAGATTACTCCACTCCTGACCCCCACTCTACACATGGCATTTGTTTGCCATAGGCTCTTTTGCATTTTGTGTGAGGTGAGGATTCTTACAACAGTGTAAGAAAATATTTTATTAAAAATAAAATATTTTCTTATACTATGTTGAATTTTTTCTTGACAATTATTCATAAGACTATTACACTTTTTTATAAAATCTTTATCAAGTAGCTTTATTTTTATCCTCCTACATGTTTCGCCAATCTGTTTCTATTGGCATCCTCAGGGAATACAAATCAGTAAGCACAAAATGAAGGTTACAGACTAGGTTATAACCGATGGTTCTAAATCATACAAAAAATTGGAAAACCTAAACAAGAATCAAGGTCTAATTTTACCAGAAATTTGGAAAACTTTTATCAGATCATTAAATATCAAAGAAATGAACTTTCATAACAATTACGTCATGAGTCATCACGAATAAATCACGTTAACGAGACACGCACATTGTCACGCACAATACCAATTTTTTGTATGATTTAGAACCATCGGTTATAACCTAGTCTGTAACCTTCATTTTGTGCTTACTGATTTGTATTCCCTGAGGATGCCAATAGAAACAGATTGGCGAAACATGTAGGAGGATAAAAATAAAGCTACTTGATAAAGATTTTATAAAAAAGTGTAATAGTCTTATTTTCTTACACTGTTGTTCATACTGTGAAACACTGTTATGAATAATCACCAGCATCTAAGACTATCTGTATGTCTAAAATATTTTGATTGGAGAGTAGCAACAACACTTGCCTGGCAAACTAGACTGAAAAAATAGTATTTGTGTGTGTATTAGGGTGAAGGGGGTCATCTAAGATCTAGTTTCCATTTCAGCTTTTCTGATGTGTGGTGGGCTCACCACTTGATCTCATTAACAAACATACACAGTGAACTAAAACATAACTGAACTTACTGACTAGAATATGCAAATACAAGGACAATGCCTTTAGCTTGTGTGAGTCTGAACATAGGATATCCATATGAAAGGAGTGCATGTATGTGTGTATGTGGGGGGTCCAGCTTGAAAGCTAAGTGACAAATCAGAAGCAATAAATTACAAGCCAATAAATATTTCTGGAGGAATGGAATGTAGAATGTATTAATGATTCTATGTTGGACAGCACAGCTCTCTTACAAGTAAGGGAGAAGTTGTATTAGTAATCTCTCCAATTTTATAAAAAGGTAAAGATACTGAGGCAGAAACTACCACCAGATGCAAAGACAATGCAGAATACTACAAGGGAAGTTATTAATACATGGGAAGCATAAATTAAAGTTGGTGGAAATGGATAAAAGCACCATTCATAATAAAAGAAGAAATTTTGAATGCAACAAACCAAATGAACTATGCAGACATTATTATTATTATTGCAAAATTTAGAGCTATTGTGGAAAATACAATAAAAATGTTAAATAAAGAGTGCAAAACTTTTGGAATGAAAATTAATCTAAGCAAACCTAAAACAATGAAAATAGGAAGAGATGAGGAAAATTTCTTAAACTTAGAAAATCATATATTTGAACAAGGAAATCAATTTACATATCATGGAAGTTTCATTACTCACAACCTTAACAATACAGAAACAGTAAAATACAGACTTAACAAAGGATGGTCTAATATGAATAAATTAAACAAAATATGGAAAAATAACAGTATTTCAAAAAGGCCTCAAACTAAAAAACTACTATTATATCTACAGCAACATATGAAACTGAGACATGGAGACTCAATCAGAAAGAAATATAGAAAATCAGAGTATTCAAAATGAAATGCTTAAGAAAAGTAAATAACTCACTGGTCAGAACACAAAACAAATGAGCAAGTCAAACATAAAATAAACACAAAGAATGTCCTATCAAAAGATTACCAAATATGGTCTTGAACAGAATCACTGGAATAAGGCAATCAAGAGGCAGACCTTAAAGAACCTGGCTAGTCTTTGAAGGCAAGGTCACAATTATTAAGCTTCAGAGATGGTAGAAATGGCCAGAGGCAGAACCAGGTGGCAAGATTTGTTCACAAGGGACTCAACCCATCATCTGACAGATGAGAAAGAAGAAGGAAATGGATATTAGGCTAATAACACGAATAAGAAGATAGGCTAATTGACAGAATTCAAGTGGCACATGGAGGAGTAAAATAAACAGAAAGAGAAAAAAAGTGGTGCCTCACGTAGGCCTATTCTTGGAGAGCTGTTTAATCTCTAAAGTTAATAATAGTGGACACAGTGAAGAGAAATATCCTCCTGCTAACACAAATGTCTGTTAATAATATTGCAAGGTTGGAAAATATGGGGTGTCCCATGGAATGTTCTTGTTGAAATATTATTATATGGATGATTATGCTTCAGTTTTAGACCAAGTTTTCCCATTTGAACAACAAATGATCCTAAATTGCATTATTTGATTTCTGATTGTGGACTTTTTTATATATTAAAAATTTTTATCCAATAATATTTCAGTAGAATCTCAGCTGCTTTCACATTTAGTTTAAAAGTGCAACAAATGATTTTTTTTTCCTAGTATTTTCTCCTACTACTGAAATGATATTTTAGAAATGAACATTTCAAAAATATTCATATTTAACTGCTGTAGATAAGGATATGGTGAAAATATATGAAATATATCCTATATAGACTGATTCAAAATTTATGCTCATTTCCTCCACTCCAGGAACTGAATTATATTTAACTAATCTTGGTTCAATTTTCTATTGGTTTGAAAGTTTTTACAAAGAATAATATTTGAAATCAATTACTTTATTTTACTGTTTCGACAAAAAAAAAAAAAAAAAAAGATAATATTTTTGTGTCTGTTGGAGCAGATATACTTCTAAAATGAAACTATTTTCTCACAGTGTATTTCAGCCATTGCCTTCTTTACCATGAGTTGTTAAGCAATTTGCTGAAATTATTCTAAATTTTACAAATAATTTTCATATTATATATAAAAAGTTTAGTTTGGGGTGTTAATTTTTAGTAACTTAATATTAGTACTTCTATCACTGCTGATTGCTATATCTGAAAAAAAGCTAAGTCTTAGAAATACTACGAAATAATCCTATTGAGAAAGAAAGAAACAAACAACACTTCCCCAAAAGTCACATTAAAGAGCCCCAAGCAATAGTAGTGCAGCACACATCAGTAATTTCTTGTTTTGTTTTCATCCACTTGATTGATTAGCAGACATCCTAAACAGAAATGCTGATATTTATTTTGCAAGCTGACAGAGTATTTTTATAAAAATTAATTCTGCCTAATCACTCTTAAGATTACATAATTTCTTAATTTATTCAAATTACAGCTTCAGTTTTATTATCAAAAAATTATAAATTATCTGATACAATTATCTTAGAAAGAAAGAACAATTTGATGGGAACAAAAGTTTTACACTGGCATTCAACTTTGTTCCTTAGTGGAGGGTGGGGGGGAGGGGGGTTACTAGCCAATACAAACTGCAGAAATCTCTGAATATAATTTATTTTCAAAACCATTCACAAAAGAGAATGGAAATCCACTCAAGGATATTCTTATATATTTTTAGTGTAAAACAGTAGTAAAAGTATCCCAATCGTGTGTCATTTCCTATCTAGGAGGTTGGCTACCATTATGGTAAATCTTGGTTGACTATGGCATAACAACATGCAGTGAGGAACCTATCTCATCTACATATTTTCAGAGTATTCATGGCTGTAACCTGTGTGTGTGTGTGTGTGTGTGTGTGTGTGTGTGTGTGTGTTTCACCGGCCCTGTGAAAAACACACACACGTCCCTCAGAGCAGGCAAACACACACGGTTTGCCTGCTCTGAGGGACGGAAAACCAGAGTTACCGGGTGAGAAAACCCTCTATTTCCATATGGGACCGGCTAACTCACCTTTAGTTAAAAGAGACCAGATAAATGTTCCTCACATCATAGACAGGAATCAAACCCAGGTCTTTCCATTAAAGGGCTTTGTCTCTATACTGACTGAGCTATAGAGGCTCTCAGTAAAAGTATACTACTTTAAAAATGCCATATATCAAAAACTAACAGTAAATGTATTTCTTGTCAAATGCACTATAATTTCTTTACACTACAAGAAAATACCAAATAATAATAATGCTGCAGTATTTTCTTCTTCACTAGGCACGACCAATTTCAAAACTAAATTTTATTTACAATGTTATTTACACAACACAAGACTATTTTTGCTGATTGATCGTTGAAAATAATAAGAATCGATTTGTAGTACACGATTCTTGGAAATGGGAGAGATAAATATCATGATTTCTGTAAGTCAAAGCAGTACAAGTGCAGAAACTATAAGGATTCTGTGAAGTGATTTATAACTAGCTATGAATAAAAAATTAAACAAGACTTAATTTAGAAGAAACAGCACTTAAACAAATGCCTTTGCAATTATTTTATAAAATAAGCATGAAAATAATTTCACCTACAATAAACTTCAAGAATACAAAAAAGCAGTCGTCTAACAGCATTTAGGGAAGGGAAGAAAAAAAAAAAAAAAAATATATATATATAGCATTTGTTTTTATAGGTTCACAAAAGATTTATATGTAATAACTGAGGGCAACCATTTTCCTGACAAAAAATTCTTCCTCCCCCTAAAAAAAATAACATTTTTCAGAATGGAACTTTCTCTTATTTTGTCTTGTCATTAATGAAAAAAAATAATTATATAATAAAAGTACTAAAAATATCTATCATACTATTATATAATATCCTGCATAATACCTAAGGGTACTTGTCAGGAATTTGATGATGATGAACTAGAAATATAAAAATACATTGCATATGTTTAGTCGACATCACTATTTAAAATTTAAGTCATACTGCATGAAATTGTGTTGTTTAGTACCATGACACAGCTATGAATGCAAGTTACTCTGGTTCCTGAGTATGAGGGATTATCACATCTCTTAATGGAAATTGTGTGCTAGCACTTCTTATCCATATACATTATATTACTGGAAAATTTTCCAGAAATAATATCTTATCTAAATAATATATCTTAATAATATCATCTTATTTTATCCATGTTTCTCAACTATGTAGTAACCTCCCTAATTAGGGAGGTTAATTTTATGGAAAATATAATTTATTACATAAATTTTTGTTACTGGAATGATCCTTTAAACAATGCATATTCTTCTGTGTTTTCTTAAAGGTAAAAAGATTTTGCTCAAAAAGTTAGTTTTATTAAATAAAAAATATTCCATTTTGTCCAGTCTGCGTCAACTAGCAAAATCTGATCACCACGGGTGAGTGTGCATATTCGTCGAAGTCTATATATATATATATATATATTATTATTATTATTATTATTTCGGCAACTCCATGGATTCCATAGACTCATCAAGGGAGACCCTAAATATTATGCCATGCACTATTCAATACTGATACAATATTTATCATACTTTGATTTGAACTCAGTCTCAGTCATGGCACCCACAACACTCTGGTGAACTATTGCCCTCATCCACCCCTCTCCAAGCTGAAAATCTAGTCCTTATCATCCTTGATAATCAAACTCTTGCTTAATTTCCAAGGATGGGCCCCTAGTTTACACACCACCAGACTTGTTCTGAAAACTTTCCTCTGTATTAAATTTGAGAAATCCCCTTCAGTAATCCATGTCTCAATCATACTATCCCCTAGTTTGCCTGTCAACCAATTTTCCTAACCCACAAATCTTCAATCTATCCTCATACGTGCATCCCATAAACCTGCCATCATGTCAGTTGCTCATCTCAAGGTCCTCCCCACTTCCTCAATCCCAAGAAGCTCAGGTAACCAGATCTGTGCATAGTATTCAAGATGTGGTATCACCAAGACCCTATTAAAAAGAGGCAAAATAACATGCTTATTTTAACATGCTTTGCTCATTATTATTATTATTATTATGTGACACATCCAGGGAGTCCAAAGACTCATCGAGGGAGAGTGTGTGTGCCAACAGCATCAAATGATTGGTCCCCTTGCAACTACTAACTGTGCTCAAACTTGCTTAACTTTTTACGAGCCATTAGTAGCAGAGGCTCTACCAATCGACCAACCTTTGCTGGCATCAGGGTGTTCTTCAGCAACCAAGTAATCCAATGAACTGTTTTGGCCACTTTTGCAATATGCCACATAAACTTCATCTCCCTATCCACTAACGTGTCCTGTCTGTAGATGTGTGTATTCACTGGGCAGGTTTGCCTGTTCTAGGGGATGATAAACCAGAGTTTCTGGGTGAAAAAAAAAAAAACCCTATCTCCATATGAGACCAGATAACTCACCTTTATCTGGTCTCTTTCGAGACCAGATAAAGGTTCCTCCTTTATCTGGGAATCAAACCCAAGTCTTTCCGACCACAGGGCTTCACCTATACCGACTGAGCTATGGAGGCTCAATTGAGGTATGCCACAGGTCACCTTAAATTTGGCAGTTCACACCCACCATATACCACTGTTTGTTGTCTGTCTGTGAACCACACACACACACTGATCCGAATCAAGGGTTTATATCCCAATCCCATATTCTCCAATTTATGCAATAGCCTTTCATATGATATCCTATCAAATGCCTTAGCAAAATCCAATATTATCATTGTGGATCCATTCATTTCATCTAACTCGGCCATAACATTGTTATAAAATATGAGCAAACTGTTAAACATGACCTTTATTTAGTAAAACGATGCTGCTCCTTGCAGGTATAGCTTGTTTGTTTACCCATTTCTGTATGCGACTTCTTACCTTCTCTAAAATCTTCACTACCACACCAGTGATAGGTTGGTAGTTAGACATTCAGTTTTTGCACCACTCTTGTACAATGAAACTGTCATACATTCCTGAGCTGAGACTCCAGTTACACAAATATGTGAAAGCCTAGACAATTCGGCTGAACATAACAAGTTAAAGGCTATGGCTTTAGCTTGCACATCCAATTTCTTTTCATACTCCAATTTAGCTTTCTGCACAACAGTTGTCACTTTTCTAGCCTGAGCTTTGTATATTTCATCACTCTTCTCACTCTTATTATCGCGCTATTCTTTCCACATCATCTTCTTGTGGATCTCTTGCTTAAAAAGGTTGTACAGCCATTTCAACTGCAACCTATTTATTCTTCAAACACTACAGATACAGCCTCATTTAAGCAGATTACCACCAGAATGTTTTTCAAACATTCCCATGCATTGCTGACATTTTTCCCATTCAGTGACTGATGCTATGCGACCAAGGATAGTATTCTCCTAAGTTCATCATTTCCAGCTTTGTAGTTCAGTATGTAACCTGTTCTAACATCAATATGGAACAAGATGGAATATCAATATAATTAGATACTTCCCAAGAAAGCATAGCATGATCACTGTCATCAACTAGTGGAAAAATAGTCATATTCTTAACAAAGATCCCTTCTAACGCTATGAACAAATCCAACACGCTTTGAACTTGAGTTCCTTCTCTCATATGCTGCTTGAGAAAGTTGTCTCGCAACAATTCAATAAACTCCTCTTCATTCTTATCATTAGATTTCTCTTCTACTCAATGTTTGAATAATTAAAGTCACCAATAATGATCACTCTTTTAGTAACCATAAGGCTAAATTGGCTATGTATTTCTTCATCCCCTGCAACTGAGCCGCCAGGTCTGTAGACACATATATTTCATTCTGTTAGCTTTCATTTCATACCAGATAGCTTCAAACTCACTGCTGCACGAGACATTGTTACTATCATTGTTCTCTTGCATTTCTATCCTAACCCCTTTCTTTCTGATGAGTACAGAAAGAAAAAATTTGTTATGTCTGTACATTTGTGCACAGACATAACAAATTACCACCTAGTGTATTATTACAATTAGATATGCAATCTATTTGGCCCTGTTGTAGAACTTTCTCTTTTACTTCTCCAGACATATTCAAAAGGTCTGAACCCAAAGCATATTTTTCCACTCCTTCGTCAGATACATAACCATGTTCAAAGACATCCATATCTTTATCACATTTGCATACCATAGCTGAACTTTCACATACATTCCTCCCTTGATGATCTAGTTTCCCTGACTCTCTGCATTAGGTCTCATAACTATAAGTAATTTTTCCAGGCATCTGATGCCAAATCAATTCAAGAGTAGGCCATCCCTCTTATACAAGTCTTTTCTGCTGTCAAACATACTCCACACATACAAAAACTCGCATCCATTTCTTCTACACAGCTTGCATGTGGAATAATTTGCTATCATTGAACTCCTTAACTCAATACTGTCATATCTGGGTAGTAAATCTACAATCTACATTTCTTTCTCATTTCTTCCAACAGAACTTTCATGTCCTCTCTCATACTATATTTGTCATTACTTAAATTATTAGTTCCTACCAGAACTACTATCTCTTTTACTTTTCTTTTCCATTTTACAGTTATGTTTGTCATATCTTTAATTTTCATCCCTGTAAAACTAGAGGTAGTGACTTCCTCGGTAATTACAAATTTTAAGACTGAATCGCCATATCATATTACCTCTTTTTTCTTAGATTTTAATTGACTTATCTTGTTGTTATTAATATTATAATTACAGTTTAGTGCTCTCCTGCATCTTGTTCAGATAATTTTTCTTATCCTGTCTAATTTCCGTTAAATGTTTTTCCACTTTTTCTAATTCTCTGGTCGATTTTGTAATAATTTCTTTTAAATAGGATATTTCCAATGTTAGATTATTCTAGGATAAATTATCATCAACGCTGCAGCAATGCTTTTGCTCTCTGGGACAAATGTTCTCCTCAGTATAACAACATGAGCTTTATACACTGCTCTGTTGTAACAAGTTTTCAGCACCATTCTTAACCACATCGCCATCAATATCGATAAAATACGTCACTCGTCGTACACTTCGTATCCATCATATATTTCAATGTAATATCAATTTTAATATGCACTTCTAATCCATCATAACCTTGACGAATATACACCACCCAAACATGTTTGAGTGGTTAAGAGGACTAAAAACTAATATTTCCACAATTATCTCATGAAATGCTGTAGTACAATAAATACACTAAAAAACTACAACAATATACTTGAAATACACCAATAAATCAAAAAAACACTCAAATAAAAAAAAAATTTTTTTTTTAAATCACCAATCTCTCAGAGGCTTAGTAACAGCAAATCATTCAACCAGGTAGACTCGAACCCAAAAATTTCCCCCTCTTTCCATCCCCTTGGTACCAACTCGGAGGTGAGACTTATACAGGGTGGCCAAAAGTCATGAAGGGATTAATATTTAATAACTCCTTTACTTTTTGTCTTAAATTTAAAATACCATAGCATCATATACAGTATACATAGGAAATAAATTTACACTAGGTGTGAAAAATCAAATCTTGTAAATGGCATCCATTTTCTGCTTCGCACAAACATGCCCTTTCCAAGGCATTTTTCATGACACCTCGTAGTGTTTCAGGTTCCAGTACTCTGATTTCAACCTGAATATTTTCTCCACTAGAGGGCCGTAAGTTGTGTAGTGTCAGAAAGTGCTCCGGAAAAATAAGTTCTATTTTGAATAATAATTAGCAGTGTTTCATAAATTTTAGGGTTTCATTATTTATTTTTTGAGAACGAAATGTGTCTGAGTGATTTTTTGGTGTTAATTCTATCAGAATTATTAGTCTAATTTGCCATTTCAAATATCACACAATGCCAGTCAGGAAGTCAACCACGAGGGCATTGACTGGTGCTACTAGGCGAATGCCGTGAAAGTCAAGAAGCATTGGCGACATAGACTTTTCAAAACTGATTCGATGTCCTGAGTGCGATATGTATGTATGGCAGAATGTAAGAGATGTCTTTGTGGAGAGGAAGAGAATGAACGAAAGACAAGAGAAAGTATGGATTTGTCATAAGTGAGATATATTGTTGGACTGATGCACAGAATGCGAAACTGACTGAAAAGATCGACAGTGTAAGAGAAAGAAACGGAAATGAAACAAAAGATGGAGAGGCTGATGGAGTGAAGGAATGCAAGGATGTAGAAGCAAAAGTTACGGAAAAGTTGCGAAAAATAAAAATAAAACAAAAGCAAGAGAAACTGAGGGAGTTAAAGAATGCAAAGATGTAGAAGCGAAAGTTACGGAAGAAGTTGCGAAAAACGGAAGTGAAACGAAAGTTGGAAAAATTGAAAGAATACAAAGATGTACAAGTGAAAATTGGTGATAAGGGGGTGAAGGAAAGTATGAATGAGGAAAAGGAAGTAAAGTGCGGCTGAATAAGAGGTAGTGAGATAGAGAGTGAAATTGTCAGAATGCAAGATTTAATGAAACGATATTAGAAATGAAAAATGAAATGAAGAATATGTTGAATGATGTTAGGCGTCTAGTGGAAATGAATGAAAGTGTGCAAGAAAACAGAATGAAAGAACAAAGAGTAAAAGAAGCGAGAGTAATTCCAGAATAGCAGTATAATTAGGGGCTAGTTACTGACAGAGTCCATAAGGTCTGCTATCGGGTGGGAGAATGAGTACAATAATTAAGTCACGAATGAACAACATGAGGACGAAAGGAGCGTGAGAGTTGTGTTTGTAGGGACAAATGATCTAAGTGGACATAAGGAGGAGGTGAGGACAAATATCAGGAGACCATTGAGCAGAGTGAAAGATAACAGTGTAGTAGAAAAGGTGGTCAGTGTGTCATCATACCTGGGTAACACACTGACATTCTTTCCTATGATGAGTTTCAACAGAGAGCCAAAATCATGAATGGCATGTTGGTGGAGCTGCATGAGAAGAAGGGAGTGAAGTTTGTGGAAAGAATGAAATTATACAGGCGTGATGGGTTGCATTTAAATGGGTTTGGAGTGAGCGTGCTGGAGAAAGTGTTGCTGGATGAAAGTATAGTGTGTGGAAGTACAGTATGCGATGCGTGCCAGAGATCAGAAGAAAGAGATGAAGAGAAAAATCAGGAGAGTGGTACTGAAGAGACAGCAGTGCTTGGCAGTAGAAACAGTAGTGGGGTGAGAGAGGAAGAGAGAACAGGAATACAAGAGGAACAGGGAAACCACTTCTCTACCCATATTGCAATGTGGGTAGCTAAGTGGAGACTGAGGAGGTATATGTGGTAAGTGGTGATAAAGGTGATTTGGCAGGTGCAGTGGGGAAATCACAACCAACATATGGCTTGGATAGGACTGGGAGCTAAAAATGAACTGTTGTATTTGTTTACAAATGCCAGAAGTATCAGAAATAAAGGGGATGAAATGGTTTCAGTAATTGAATTTATTCGCCCCCAAATCATTGGAATAAGTGAAACATGGTTGAATGAAGATGATATATTGTAACGGGAATAGAAATGGAAGAGTACATTATTTTTCGGGAGGATAGAAAGGGCAGGAAGGGAGGGGGGAGTGCTGCTGATGATAGCAGGGGAATTAAGTCCAAATAAGGTAGACATGAAAGAGGGAAAAAGTGGCAATATTTATGAGGCAGTGTGGTGTAATGTGGAGGTTGAGAGGAAGACATATTTAGTTGGATGTTTCTATATGCTTGGGAATGTGGAAGGTGATGAAATGTATAAACAACTTGGATTAGTGAACAAAGGAAGGGTAATTATTGTGGGTGATTTTAATTATGGCGATATAGATTGGAATGAAGAGATAGCATTTGGGAATAAGGAAAGTGAATTTCCCGAGTTCTTGAGAGATAACTATCTCAGGTAGCATGTAAAAAAAGGCACGCAAGGAGAGTTCTAGATCTCATCATTTCATCAGAGGATGTAATTGTTAGAGGGGTTTCACATTTTCCTCCAGTTGGTGAAAGTGATCATGAAGTAATGACCTGTGTTGTGGCTAGTCATATGCAAGCTTTTGCAAGGAAAGGTTATATGTGGAATTATAAGGCTGGTGATTATGACAAGCTTAGGAGACAACTTCGAGCTATAACATGGAACGAGGAGTTGAGCGGTCAGGAAATAAATGATGCATGGGAAGTTACAAAGAAATACATAACAGCATCAACGTACGAATGTATCCCAAAGGTCAAAAGGCTGAATAAGGTTGATGTAAAATGAATGAATGTGGAGCTTAAGCATGAAATCTGGAAAAATAAAGTACTTTGAAGGAAGTACAAGATGAATAATGGTAATCAGTCACATGAAGAATATAAAGAACAAGCCAGGAGATTGGCTCAGTTAGTAAGGAAAACAAAGTAGAGTATGAGCAGAAATTGGCAAATCAGATGAAGAAAAACCCTAGAGAGTTTTTTTTAGATATGTGGCAAGTAGAAAGAAGAATGATCATGGAAAGGTGAAGTTAAGGGATGAAGGTGGTAGAATGGTAACTGCTGAAGAAGACATTGTTGAGGTATTCAGTGATCAATTTATAAGTGTTTCATCCTGATCAGGGTGGAATCATGAGGAACTTGAGTGTATAGGACATAGGAGAGCATAGCTTAATTGTGAGTGAGCAGGAGGTATTTGAGGAAATAAATAACCTTGATGTTAATAAGGCGATAGGATTTGATGAAATATCACCACGCATCTTAAGAGAATGTTCCAGGAAACTGGCAGTAGCATTGGCATGCCTGTTTAACAAAAGTTTTGCAACAGCACAGTTTCCAAGTGAGTGGAAGGAGGGTAAATTTGTTCCACTGAATAAAGGTGGTGATAAGGCTGTAGCTTCAAATTATAGACCGGTCTGTATATATCTGGAGTTGTGGTGAAGGTCCTGGAGAGATTGGTGAGAAGTAGGATACAGAAATGGGTTGATAACAGCAGTATTCTCTGTAGTTATCGGCATGGGTTTGTTAAGGGGAGATCATGTTTCACTAACTTACTTATTTACTATAACAAGGTGACAAATACACTGGATAGAGAAGATGCATATACAGTAGTGAACTTGGATTTTGCGAAGGCTTTTGATAGACTGCCAATGCTACTGCCAGCATTGGCAGTCTATCGAAAGAGAAAGGTCACCAGTGGTATGCCACAGGGGTGGGGTCAGTTTTGGGACCATTGTTGTTCAATTTGTATGTTAATGATATTGGGTTGGGATTAACTAGTGATATCCAGCTGTTTGCAGATGATGCAAAACTGGGGAGGGCAATGCACAATCAGGCTGATGTTAATGCCTTACAAGAGGACTTGAATAGATTGCATGAATGGACAGGTAGGTGGAACTGTCAGTTCACTGTTGCCGAGTGTAAGGTTTTGAGATTTGGTAAGCAACAATGGGATGCCAAGTATACACTTGGTGGGGAAACTTTAACAGAAGAAGAGGAGATGAGAGATCTAGTTGTGATGGTGGACAAGGACCTGAAGTTCAGGGGCCACATTGTACAAGTTGTGAAGACATCACATCGAATAATGGCAATGATGCAGAGAACCCTGACATGCAGAAACAGAGAGGTTATGATTTCAGTGTATAAGGCCTTGATCAGGCCTCATATGGATTATTGTGCACAGATTTGGTAGCTGGGTTTTCATGGTGACGAGGATATGTTGGAAAGGGTAGAAGAGAAGATTCACAAAGGTAGTCAGTGGTCTTTGGAATGCGGAGTACGAGGACAGACTGAAAGAATGTAAGTTGCAGAGCCTGTGAATAGGAGGAAGAAATGGGGGATATGATTGAGACATATAAACTGGTCAGAGGTTGTTATCAGGTAGACATGAAAGAGATTTTTCACAGAATGGGAGAGGGGAGTAGAACAAGTTTTATCTCCCAATATGCAAAGCACACATCTCCTTGCGGACATGTATAAGAGGCCATTGCTGGAAACTGTATAAGGAGGGTGCGAGCAAAGGAGTGAGAAGTAGGTTCTTTGCATGAAGGATGGTTGGTGAGTAGAATGCATTGCCTGAGTGTGTTGTGGATGTGGACACATTGAATCAGTTTAAGACGTGGTTGGATGAGCATTTATGCAATAGTGAGTACCTCCCACGATGAGTCTCTGACTCCATGGAGTCAGAGATAGTTGTCGGGTGTTGATAATAATATTGGAAGTTTATTTTGCGCTTGGTTAGACTATAATAAATTTAGTTTAATCCTTTATCCAAGTGTAAGCAAACAAAGTTTGCACCTGAAAATATCTTCAGGACTGAGGTAAGGTGGTGCAACACCAGGAAACTCCGAGCAAAGGTGGACCAAGCTCTCAATCACTCCTTGTCTCAGCATCTCCCAATATGCAAAGCACATCTCCTTGCAGACATGTATACTGCTATGCATTAAAGGAAGGGCCACTACCCAGACCGGTTTCGACCTTTATTGAGGTCTCGTCAGTGGGAGGCAGACGCAAATGTGGAGATACTAAGGCAGAAGCAATAGGAGCAGTCATATTTGGCAACTTGTGTGGGTAAATATGACCTCTCCTATTACTTCTGCCATAGTATCTCCACTTTTTTGTGTCTGCCTCCAACTGACGAGACCTCAATAAAGGTCAAAACCAGTCTGGGTAGTGGCCCCTCCCTTAACCACCTTACCGGCCATTACGGATCAAATACGCATCTGCATACACTTCGTGTCCATCATATATTTCAATGTAATATCAATGGTATTACAATTTTAATATGCACTTCACATCCATGATAACTTGAACGTCTATAGACGTCTTGGCCGGTTGCGTGGTTAATGCATAGCAGTATACATGTCTGCAAGGAGATGTGCTTTGCATTATGGGAGATGCTGAGACAAGCAGTGATGAGAGCTTGGTCCACCTTTGCTCGGAGTTGCCTAGTGTTGCACCACCTTACCTCAGTCCTGAAGATATTTTCAGGCACAAACTTTGTTTGCTTACACTTGGATAAAGGATTAAACTAAATTTATTTTTGATAATAATAATAATAATATTGTTCTTCAGCTGTTAGAGTGTCTGAGGCAAATTAACAAACATTTTCTTTGAGACAGCCCCCATATGAGGAAATCAAGAGTCGTCAGATCTGGAGAATGCGATGGCCAGCTCATGTCACAACCACGGGAAATTATTCTTCCCTCAAAAATTTGCCTGAGCAATTGGATTGTGGCCCTTGCTGTGTGAGCTGCCACTCCATCCTGTTGGAACCACGTGTCATGTTCATCTCAAAATGCTTGGAGTAAGAAATTTTTCATCATAGACTGACATTCATCTCCTGTAACATTTACAAGGTTCCCAAAATAGTCTTCAAAAAAGTAAGGTCCAATCACTTCTTACGACGTCACCCCACACCAGACCATACACTTAAGGGGGTGTAATTCCCTTTGGTAAATTGCCCTAGGATTTTCCAAACCCCAAATCCTGCAGTTTTGTTTGTTAATGAAGCCATTCAAATGAAAATGTGCTTCATCTGACATTATCAGTTTGTGGATAAATTCAGGATCTCTCCTTGCTAATTCTTGAAATCTGACTGCATATTGAAATCTCTGGGCATAATCTGGTGGCTTGAGCTGTTGCACCAACTGGATTTTATATGGAAACAGGTTCAAGGTTTTCAGAATACACTGGAGTGACATCTGAGAGACTCCAAGTCCAGGCTGCCTTCGAGTTGATGTGCTCTGGTCTTCTGCAACACTCTCCCTTACAAGCTCAACTGTGGCTTCATTCCTAACTGAGCATGGTCTGCCTGTTCGTGGAAGATCGCTTACTGAACCCTGTTCCTCAAAATGACCAATCAAATGTCTAATCATTGATTTGTTTGGAGAATCTCTCATGCCATAACGGTGACGATATGCTTCGTCGGGCCAGAATTATTGATCCTTGGTTTTGATAGTAAAATTTCACAATTTGTGAAATTGAAAAATTCACTGTTCAGTCGGAATTTTTCCATGTTTAATCTTTAAGGACTTCTTCATAAAATCTGTAAAGAAAAATAAAATTTTAAAAAAAAATTAAAAAAGGGGGTATTAAAACTTCAGATTCCGTTCATGACTTTTGGCCCACCCTGTACAATGTGGTCAAAGGAACTGATTCCATAAATTGTAAACAATGCATATACAATATAATATCTTGGCATCTTTAATTAAATTTATAACCAAGTGAAAAAAAAACTTTCCATTCCCAGTATCTTCTCGTAAAACATGAGCTAGTATAGCATCAAGGCACACAGGATATTCTGTAACATCCAATGCACATCATCTACCTCTATTTCCATATAACCCCTTGCCTCTTTTGACTGCAATATATTCTCTATCTTAACTACCTCATTATCTTAACAGACCGATCCAATGTTTCTGCATTCATATCTCACAGTTCTTTCTGTGTACAGTCTGTAACTGCACTATCTTTCTCATTATGTCCAACTCTTCATTCTTTTAATTCTCTTCTTTTAATCATCACTTTTCTTCTCTCTCGCAATTTTATCATTTTACTCACTCTCTCTCTCACTCAATCTTATCTTCCAGTTGACCATTACACACATTTTCACACACGTTTCCTGTTACCTTGACTACAATCTATCAACTCGATTCCCCCTCCACCTTCTGATACTTACTTTTGTAATATTTTTGACACACTCTCTCACCACTTTCACTTTCAAACAAAGTCCATTCCTCTTCAGTTAGGAATACATTTCACAGAAACTGCACTGAACAAAATTACTTACTTTTGTAATATTTTTGAACAATACTTACACTGAACAATACTTACTTTTGTAATATTTTTGACACACTCTCTCACCACTTTCACTTTCAAACAAAGTCCATTCCTCTTCAGTTAGGAATACATTTCACAGAAACTGCACTGAACAAAATTTTTCTGGTTGAATTCTGTGAATGATAATGTTCTGGATGCCATTATTCTGCTTCGAATCAATACCATGTGCCACACTACGTAACTTACCATACAAAATAGCTTATATTTAACTTGCCTAATTGACAGCACAATATAATCTACTTTTAATGCAATTCTTTAATAATTTTTTTTTACTTTTTTTACTAAATAACTTAAGAAAATTACAGCGTATACTAGGATATACATTAAAATAAATTTTAATACACTTCCAATATTTCGGCAACATCACGTTGCCATTTTCACAGGAACTTAAAAACAAGACGTGTACACAAGCACAACAAACAGTAAATGAGGAAAAAGCAAGAAACTATTCTTTCTCCTAAAAGTCCTGATGGTGTCCCCTAGCGAGCAATGTTGGTATTCTTGGGCGATTGGGCTGAAGGTCTTCTGATGTAGGTTTCCCAAATTTGGGGCAGTCTCATGCAACCAAATTTGTTGAGGTTTGGATTGTTTCTTAGGGCTGAGGCTGATTCCACGAAAAGCCTTTCGTATTTGAATTTATAACAAAAAATTTGTTATAAATTTTGTACAAATTAAATTGTAATATGCTTTTTGGAAAAAATTACAAATTTCTTAAGGTTATGCATTAATTCCTTATCTACATCCTTAGGAAATTTGAAACTATTGCCAAAATTTTTGCAGACATTTTGCAACAGTTTGTTGAGATATCTGCATACTTGTGCTTACAGAAAACTATGTTGACAGACATTTTGATATGGAATATGTCACCCTGAACTGTGATTCAACTCTCACAGCAGTGTGCCATGCTTAGCACCAAGTGATTTGGCAGTTCTTGAGACAAACTGGCCCACTCCTTCAAATCAAGGATAACGCCTTGTTTGTTTTCTGAAAGGGAATTTCGAGCAGCAATGTGTTTCCCTTTGCATCCCAAACATGTTCTACAGGGTTGAGATCTGGGGTAGTCTGCTGACCACTCAATTCGATTAATACCCTCAGTCTCCAGATATATCTCAACTACTCTTGTATGAGGTGTGTGGCACTGTCATGCATACAAAGGAATTCTCTGCCTACAGCACCATGAAACAATCATACATGATATTGCAACATCATTCACCCTTTTTCCAGCTTGTAGTTAGGTGCGTCCATTAACCATAATGCACCATGACTCCAGCACTGCTATATCCCTTTCAATAACATTCTTGTGATGGTAAGCAGTACTACTTTAGAATCAAGAAAAGACTAAAACAACCCTCATTTGCAAAGAGTACATTAGCCCAATGGTGTCTTTTGCAATTTTTATGGATACAATACCACTGTAATAAATTTAGTTTAAACCTTTATCCACGTGTGAGCAAACAAAGTTTGCGGAATGGGATAAGGTGGTACAACACCAGGGCGACTCCTTGCAAAGGTGGAGCAAGCTACTATCATTCCTATCTCAGATCTCCCATAATGCAAAACACATCTCCTTGCAGATATGTCTAATGTTATGCATTAAGGAAAGGGCCACTACCCAGACTAGTTTAGAACTTTATTGAGGTCTCTTCAGTGGGAGCCAGGCCCAAGTGGAGATACCAGCCAGAAGCATTAGCAAGGTCATCTCTACCTATAGGAGTTGCCAAATGGTGTGCCACCTTTTTAATAAATTACTCTGGATTTAGAGAAAGATGAAAGTTTATTTTTCACTTGGTTAGAATATAATAAATTTAGTTTAATCCTTTATCTAAGTGTGAGCAAACAAAGTTTGCACCTGAAAGTATCTTCAGGACTGGGGTAAGGTGGTGCAACACCAGGACGACTCCTTGCAAAGGTGGAGCAAGCTACTATCTCTCCTATCCATTCCTGAACCCCAGATGATTGCTTATTTAAACCTGTATAACAGTACTTCATGCATAAATTCTTACATAAAAAGAATAAATACAATAAGTAGATAAAATATAGACAAATGTTTTTATCGCTTCTTTATTTTTGAGTATTGTACCGATCATTGAATTCATCATACCGAACTGCATAGCAAGATTGAGACACGAATGCCATTTTCATGTTTGGATACGATTTCCTTTTTTCATCTCTATCGTGGTTCTAACAACTTTTCTTTTCGCTTTGCTGCTATCACTATCCTTCTTCGGTCCCATGGTGGCTTATTTAATAATAATTTATAAAAAAAAAGAAAAGAAAATCAAGAAAAGGCACTGCAAATTCGAGCAGATGTCTGCATTGAGCTGGGGGCTACAGCATAACTGATGGTCTCCTGCCGTAATACAGTATTTTTAGGAAGGACAGACAGGATATGAGAGAAGGGGATTTCTGATAATAATATTACAAGACTTGAATCCAGTTAGAGTTGAGACCTATGACTGTTCAAACTCACCACTACATGAAAAACTAACAGTTTTTCATGTAGTGGTGAGTTTGAAACCACTTGGTGTGAGGTGGAGTCTAACAAGATCAAATACATAGTGGGGTGTTGTTACAGACATAGTGAATCAGTTGCTGGTGATGAAGAAACATATTACCAAATAAAGATGGGTGCGAAATGAGAATCATAATGGGGCATGTTAATTATCTGAACACTGACTGGATAGCTGTGAAATCTCATGAGAAGAATTAAACTGAATTTCATGAGTTGTTGCGAGACAACTTCCTCAAGCAACATGTGACAGAAGGAACATGAAGTCAAAGAGTGCTTGATCTGATTATATTGTCAAAAAGGATTTTAGTTAAAGATTTATCTATTCTACCTCCACTAGGTGACAGTAACAGTGTAGTACTCAGTTGTTAAGTGGATAAGTTTATGAATGTTCCAATCTAAAAAGGTTGCATGCTGAACTACAAAACAAGAAATTATGACTGGCTGAGGATTATGCTAGGTTCTGTGCCATGGTATGAGCTGTTGGATGGGGAGGATATTGACAGTGCACAGGAAACATTTAAAAAATGCTTCAATGATGCAATATCAGAATGTGTTCTGATAGTTTTAAGAATAAATAGGATAGCAGTCAAATAGATGTGTAATCTTACTAAGCAAGAGATTCATAAGAAACAGATGATGTGGAAGGAATACCGTGGAATAAGAATGATGGCCATTATGAAAATTATAAGCAGCAGCAGGCTAGAATAATCACAATTGTTGTATGGAAAGCTAAGTCTGAGTATGAGAAGAAATTGGCTCTGCAAGCTAAAGAAAACCTAAAAGAATTCTATCATTATGTTGCAAGTAAAACAAAGAATGAATATGAAAGAATAACTCTACCGAATTCAAATGGTATGCAGGTGATGAGTGACCATTTTGCTAAAAGCTAACAACTTAGTGTATGCAACATTCAGCTCACTGCTGCCTCTTCACTGTATGAAGAACCTCACCTTTGACCAGGCTATATAATTTGAATCTCAGAACAGCGGCCAACTCCCCCCGAGTTCCGGACTGGTAGGCTAATTTTCCTTGAATTCTGATTACTTGAATTTTGAAGACTCTCAGGCTAGTCCCTGAGTTACAAAACGTTTCAAATAACTTGACAAAAAACGTGACACGAAAACGTTACAAAAAAAGCTTATCATTTCATATTATAGAGTAGATATATATATATATATATATACTGTCTGCACAGTTAGCCAAGTAGTTATGCACTTCGCAACCATATGCCTGGGAAAGGAGTGTCCTCCATTTTATTCACGTCACTGACGTGAGGAGCTTAGTATCTTTCTCAGACGTAGTCAAGTTAAGTGGTCTTGGGCATCTCCCCCCGAGTTCCGGACTGGTAGGCTAATTCTCCTTGAATTCTGATGACTTGAATTTTGAAGACTCTCAAGCTAGTCCCTGAGTTACAAAACGTTTCAAATAACTTGACAAAAAACGTGACACGAAAACGTTACAAAAAAAGCTTATCATTTTATATTATAGGGTAGATATATATATATATATATATATACTGTCTGCACAGTTAGCCAAGTGGTTATGTGCTTCGCAACCATATGCCTGGGAAAGGAGTGTCCTGCATTCTATTCACGTCACTGACGTGAGGAGCTTAGTATCTTTCTCAGACATAGTCAAGTTAAGTGGTCTTGGGCATGGAGCAAAGGGTTTTTCTCCCTAGTTTATCTGGGGATTTTCCTCCTGCAAGCAGGCAAACGAGCCCTGCGAGCACGCGCTTCTACAGACATAGGATACTTCCAGGAATAAGGAGTAATCAACCTATTTCACAGGATTTGGTTCCAAATGCCTACATGGCAAAAAGTGTAGGTCTACGTGCAAGCATAAATCAGGGGATATATATATATACACCATGGCTTTGGGACTGGTGATCTCATGTGAAAATATTGCCATTCACCAACCCGCAGTGGGCCAGCATGGTGAATTTATGACCTAATCTTCCAAGATGAATCAAACAGAAATAAAATGTGGCCCTCATTCCCAGGAGGCCAGATTGTTACTGCCTATGTAAAGAGATAGAGTTCCAGATGAGGAGGCACAATTATAAAAGGATGTTTTATTTAGTTCGTGCCTAAATCTAAGTTTAAGCCTAAATTGAAGCCTAAATGTCATCAAAGACAGGTATAGAGCATTACTAACAGAAGAGTTGGAAACCAAAAACAGATGGAAAGAAAACTGTGAGGAACTGTACAGCAGAATGGATAAAGAAAATGTGGAGCCCTCTCACCAGGAAAATTTTGATTTGGAACCTCCTCCACTTAGGCATGAAGTTGAAAGAGCAGTTAAGCAGCTTAACAGCAATAAGGCCCCAGGTGCATATGAAATCCCAGCAGAGTTAATTAAAGGGGATGGAAGAGTGTTTCATAGATTGATTACAAGGATATGGGAGACAGGATCGTGGCCTACAGACTGGAAGAAGTGGTAGATCGATCAGTAATCTGAGGCATGATGATGATACAGTACTCCTTTGGATTGATATGGAAGAACTAGGACTAATTCTTAACAAAGTTAACAAGACCAGTAATAACAGAGGACTTCAACTCAATCCTAGTAAGACAAAGATTATGGTTCTCAAAGGAAATACAAATAGAGAAGCTCTTGAGAAACAAGTGTACCTTAATGGAGAAAGAATTGAGGAAGTCAGCAAGTTTGAGTACCTGGGATCCATTATTAATGTGAAGAATTGCTGTTGAGAAGATGTCAGAAGAAGGTTAGGAATGGCTAAGACAACAGTCAGAGACCTGTCTAAAATCTGGAAGGATGGATCTATCTCCATGGGAACAAAGTTGAGGATATTGGATGCAGTTGTTTTTTTACAACAGCGACTTATGGATGTGAGACTTGGAACCTAAAGAAGTCAGATAAGAAACGAATATCTGCTTTTGAGATGTGGTATTGCAGAAGGCTGTTGAGGATATCATATACTGAAAGGCATACAAATGAATGGGTATTAGAAAAGATCAGTAGAACTTTAAGGCTCCTTAAGGATATTGATAGAAGAAAGTTAAAATATTTTGTACACATAGAAAGGATGGAAGGAGGACTTCTCAGAACAGTAATAGAAGATAAAGTTCCTGGAAAAAGAGGAAGGAGTAGTCGCTCCACACACACCATCCATCCATCTCATCAATGAGATGGATGGATGGTGTGTGTGGAGTGACTGATCTTCAGAGAGTTGAGGCTTCCAGAAAAGCAAACGACAGGACTACATGGCGAGGCCTGGTGTAGCACATCACCGAGCATCGGAGTGACCATACGGCATCTGTAGATGCCCAGTGAACATACAGATAGATAGTTATGGCAGCAGACAGTTAAACATTAAGGCAAGGGTGCTAAGAATTCCCCCGGTAACCAGATCATGCTGCCATTGGAAACTAGACCTTAGAACTTTAAACTATAGGACTCTGAGCAGTGAAGCACGGCTAACTGAACTAACTGAAGAGCTAAAGCAATGAAAATGGGACATTCTCAGACTGTGTGAAGTTAGACATAATGGTGAAGAAATTCTTCAATTAAAAAAACAGAGACATACTATATTATAGAGGCCAAGATAAGGAAAGAATCAGTGGAGTTGCATTCATGATCAACAAAAAATTGAAGAACAGCATAATAGAATTTGACAGTATATCTGACCGAATAGCAAGTACTGTTGTTCAAATCTCAAAAAGATGCTCTTAATATCATCCAAGTCTATGCACCAACAATAAGTCATACTGAGGAAGAAATTGAAGCATTCTATCATGTATTCCAACTTTACAATAAAGAAAAACTCATTTCAGAATTGTAATGGGAGACTTTCATGCTAGAATTGGTATACAACAATCAGATGAAAGCTCCATGGGAAATTTTGAATATGGCACGAGAGATGATAGAGGAGCAAGGTTAATAAAATTTGCAGAAAAAGAAAACCTGTACATCATAAATTCTTTTTTCAAGAAAAAAACACATAGGAAGTGAACATGGAAAAGTCCAAATGGCAAAACTAGTGAAATTTACTTTATCCTCAGCAATAAGAAAAACATCTTTCAAGACTACTCTGATATAAACACCTTCAACATGGGAAGTGACCATCATAGATACATGGTAAGATTCAAATAAACTGCTAAAAAGAAAGAAGAAAAATTTTTCGAAGATCAAAGCAAAACATAGATGTACACTAACTCAACATTAAAAAAAGATATATACCAACATGAACTAAACAACTGATTTAAAAATCTCATTATAGATGAAAATGCTGATCCATCAGAAAGTAATGACATTATTACCCAAACCTTTTACAATGCTCACTTGAAATAACTGGTACCACAGAACAGAAACAATACAAAATTTCTGAAGAAACAAAACAGCTGATGAAAAAATGAAGAGAAATAAACAATCAAATAGCCTACAGAATAAAATTGAATGTGCAAAACGATCAGAAAACATATCACAAAAGAATTAAGAAAATTTAATTGTAAATTCATACACCAAACAATTGAAAACAACCGTAGTCTCAAAAAAAGCCAAACAGCAATTGATGAACAGCAATAAACAGATGGTTGCAGTCAAACTACAAGATGGGACCATAACCAGAGATAGATATGCTATTGCATAAAAAATTGAAGAATTTTACTCAGCACTATATCAGGATGATGAATTAAATGATGAAGACAAACTATGAAATAGCTGAAGTACCACAGATTCTACCAAAAGAAGTTATGTGGAGCATTCAAAGCTTGCAAAATGGAAAAGCTGCAAGTGAGGATGGAGTTATAGCTAAACTTCTAAGAGCAGGTGGAGAAATTATCTACAAACTCTTAGCAAAACTATTTACTTTATGACTGAAGAAAAATGATATATTAAGAAAAAGGAAGGTTACACTAATTTTGCTACATAAATCTATTATCGGTGCTTTACAAAACTCTTAGCTCATAGGCTTTGTACGACTCTGGACCTATTTCGAAGTGGCTTTAGTACAATGGACCACATTCAAGTTGTACAACAGATTATTGAACGGTGTAATGAATATCAGTTACCATTATGTCTTGGTTTTATTGATTGAGAAATCCTTTGATTCAGTAAAAACTTGTGCAATACTTAAAGCATTATGAAACCAACAAGTGGAGAAGCCATACATCACGACCATCAACTCTACATACACCAATGCCACAGCAGCAATTCATTTCAATGAAAAAATCTCTACTGTGGAAATACAGAAAGGTATAAAATGTGGTGACACAATATTTCCAAAATTATTCACGGCGTGCCTAGAAGAAATATTCAAACTTCTTGATTGGAAAAGGAAAGGTCTGAAGATAAATGAAAGATATCTAAGCCATTTACGCTTTGCATATGACAGTTATTTTTACTTCAACTGCTCATGAATTACAGACTTGTATCCAAGAACTCCAAATTGCTAGCAAAACAGCTGGACTAAAGATAAACCTAAAGAAGACCCAAGTTATATTCAATAGCTATGTCCAACCAGAAATAATAAATTTTGCAGAAATTTAATGTTTAATTTCATCAATAATGATGAAATTAAACAAGTAGATGCATTACATATACTTAGGACAATAGATATCAATGGAACAAAATATCATGGACAAAATTAAAATATGCACGATGCTTGTGTGAAAATCATTTGGAAAATTACATTCAATATTCAAAAGCCAACTACCATTATGCCTAAAAAGAAAAGTTTTTAACCAATGTATTCTTCCTGTATTGACATATGGCTGTGAAACACGGACATTAAATGTAAAGGAAATTCAAAAATTTTTAAAGTTTATTTTTCACTTGGCTAGACTATAATAAATTTAGTTTAATCCTTTATCCAAGTGTGAGCAAACAAAGTTTGAACCTGAAAATATTTTCAGGACTGAGGTAAGGTAGTACAACACCGGCAACTCGCAGCAAATGAGGACCAAGCTAACAACACTCCTATCTCAGTATCTCCCATAATGCAAAACACATCTCCTTGTGGATATGTATAATGTTATGCATTAAGGGAGGGCCACTACCCAGACCGGTTTCGACCTTTATTGAGGTCTCGTCAGTGGGAGCCAGGCCCAGAAGTGGAGATACCAAGGCAGAAGCAATGAAGAGGTCATATTTACCTATACGAGTTGCTAAAAGGTGTACCACCTTATTATTAAATTACTCTGGATTTACAGAAAGATGTTGGAAGTTTATTTTTTACTTGGTTAGACTATAATAAATTTAATTTAATCCTTTATCCAAGTGTAAGCAAACAAAGTTTGTGCCTGAAGTATGTTCAGGACTAAAAAAAAAAAAAGTGTTTGTGTGTGTAAGTTTTGATAAATTTTAACTTTTTTATAATATATTTGTATATACTTTATGGTAGTAAATTATAAAATAGTATCTACATATATTTTATGCATTCGTGACATACCTAAGTTTTTCTTAATTTTTTTCGACATTTCTAGGCTATGCAGTTTGTCTGAGAGATTTTTTAAATTGTCACAAATCTCCAAAAAATAATTTCCAATATGTTTATTTAAAAAAACTGCATATAAGCAGAACCGTGCAGTTCAAACCTGTGTTCTTCAAGGGTCAACTGTGTATATATTACACTTGAAAAACTTGAAAAGAAATTATATTCTTATTTTAATACTTTACCCAAGCCCCAAGTGTAAGTAAATTTTACATACCCTTGGGTATATACTTTTGTGTGTGAGAGGGTGTGGCAAAACTGAAGACAAGGCACTCTACAAGGCAAGAAACGATAAGAGCAATGAAGTGGAGCCAACAGAACAATTAGAGAAGTACAATATCTACATAATCGATGTTACAAGACTAAGAGGCCAAATGCAGGTGAGATACTGCTAAAAAATAACCAGAATATCATATTCAGGTATAGGCCTGATTCAGGTCTTTGTAAAAAGTTTCTAGCTTTGACATTACATTAAATCATCAAACGATTTACTGATCAGGCAAAGGAAAAATTAGCTATATATTTAATAATAAAGAAGAAGCTAACTTACTTGAATGGCAAGCAATTTCAAGTAGAATGATGTGGAAAAATGAAAAATTTGACAACTTATTGTCCAACTGGTTTGTGCCTTATTTACACAACAACAATTTCTGGCAGGAAAAAATACCATGTTCCACCATAAAGATGTACACAAATTTACAAGGTAAGAAGACAGATGAAATAAGAAAATTATCACTTTTTTTTTTTTTTTTTTTTTTTTTTAATGATGACAATCCCACACATGAATGGTCACAGGACCTAACACTATACTACCACGTGTGGGTAGGTGATTATGGAGCAAGAGGTAAGCTATTGATATATTTCTTAAAGAGTTGAAGGTTCTACTTGGTGAGAAAAACAGTACATGGAGATTGTTTCAAAGAATAGAGGCAGAAGGAATGAAAGAAGATGATGAGAAGTTTGTTTGGTATGTTTGGAGTTGGGCAGTGTATGGGTGTTAGCCAGTGGCTGCTTACCACTTCTAACCATGTAGTTCTTATATGGTTAGAACAGGAGTCGGCAACCCGCAGCTCTTTGAATGAATAATTGTGGCTCTTTTCATTAATAAACAATCTATTTTTGAATAATGCAAGATGAATGTTATTTATTAAATTAGAAACTAAAAATCCTAAATTTAGCATTTGCAATAAATTAAGGACATTTTACATTTAATCAAGGACATTTTACATTTAATCAAGGACATTTTACAATTGAAAATAGTACATGCGATGCTGAAAAATTTAATACTTTCATGTTTGAACTCTTTGAAATCATACGTGATAATCCTTCTTTACGTTTATTTACATTTTACAAAAATTCTACTTTATGGTGGATATGACTTCCCATTTAAACGCACTTTGTAGTTACATTTAATAAGTAACTACAGGGAAAGGGAAATACAGCAGTTTTGCTTTCAGAAGAAGTGATTTCGTTTGAACAAAAATTATATTTGTTTGCGACAGACTTAGAGAAAGGCACAATATTACATTTTCCTATGTTGAAGAAATATCAACAATAACAAGCTGATAATAATTCCATAAATTTAACCTTTTTCAAAGAAATTGTGGTAAATATGTGATCTGCATTTAATGGGAGATTTGAGGAGTTTAAAAACTGAATAAATAATTTAATTATAATATTTTTCAATGTAATTTCTAAATTTAAAACAGTGATGAGCAATTAAATAGTAAATCAAATACTCGGTTCGATCCGCATAAATAATATTTTCTTTTTCTTTGGTAAGAAAGTATTAATTTATTTTCCATTATTTAGCTATATTTTAATTTTTTAACCTGCACAAATAAATCCACATGTAAAAATCAACATTCATAAAATAGATTTTTAATTAAAATATACTAATTCTGCAGTACAAAACGAATACCGTGGACTGCACAAAAAACCTGAGAGGGCCACATGCAACCCGCGGACCATTGGTTGCTCATCACTCACCATGTGCGGCTCCCTAAAATTTTTTTTAACAGATATAATTTCAAAAATGGCTCTTTAATCCAAAAAGGTGGCCGACTCCTGGGTTAGAAGAAAGTGGCAAATGGTAGTGGCCATTTTACATTTTATAGAAAAGAGCATCTATGAGAACATGACTGAAAGGAGTCTGTGAGAGAAGATTTATCTATTTATCACTTCTGAATATCATCAAGAATTCTTAGGGAGTGAAGAGTGGTATACCCAAGAATTCTTGGGTGCACCACCCAATATATGGGAGCAATATTCCAAGGTTGGTTAGATCTGAGACTAAAGTGCTAGGAGTTGAGATGAAGAGAAGTAATGTTTTGAATAGAAAAGGATACCAATCTTTTTAGACACTGAGGAGGCTATGGGTGCAATATGCTTATGACAAGATAAATTGGTTATGACAGTCAATCCAAGAAGAGAAAGCATTATCAAAAGTAAGAAGGAGTGTGGTAGGATCTTTCTTGTGGGTAATAAGTCAGGCCTGAGTTGTTATGGCATTAAGTTTACTAAGTTATCGTCACTCCTGCTTAAGGATGTTGGGGAGATCAATGTTTAAGTCATTGGTTATGGAAAATCTTTAGGCTTCAATCACTTGAATACTATAGAGTTTCTTTCATGAGGAAGAGAAATAAAGAGTACTGTCATCAGCAGAGCCATAAATAGGATATGAAGTTAGAGAGAGAGAAGGTCATTGATGTAAAAGAGGAAGAGTATGGAGAAAGAATACAGAACCCTGGAGTACTCAAGCATTGATGGAGAAATCTGATGAGAGGAAGCCATCCACTGTGAAATGCAGTGAATGGCCAGCCAGAAAGCTGACAATCCAATCATAGAGTGTTGGAGGGAGACATCACGATTGTAGCTTGTTCTGGAGATGTTCTTGTCCTCAATGCTAGACACCAAATGTCCTTAACCGCTGATTTTATATTCTACTAACATTGTCCCTTGTGCTGAATTAATTTTGCAAAAAATTTATAAAATTAATTAAAATTCTTACGAAAGTAAGAAGTCCAGACAGCATCATACATTCTTGATATACACTTGTTCACTCACAAAAATGGCAATAATAGTGTTTTATAAAATTTGCATAATCAAGGGGTGTCCACTTCATTATGCAAATTACACACATTAATTTATGTAGAAATTAATCAAAATATATAAAGAGCACTATTATTTACAACACAGTTATTACTAAGCCTACCAAGTGCCAGGGTATGAAAATCCTAAAAATTTAGCATGGAATGATATTTTTCAAAACAGGGCTGTACACAGAGTCCAACATCACATTTGGTGCACATATACCGGCTCTCATGATCCTTCTTCTGCTCAAGAGTGGTATTGGAACAGACAACAAACTCGAGTTACATTCTTCTTCTTCTCATTAGAAGATACAAGAGAAAGGAAATGCCTTTCTTTGAGATGCAGTGGTTGATCTCCAGGCGGACACCCTTTCAACCTCCCTGTTGTTCTGGGGATATGGTACTTTTGAATTATTTCCCTGATAAGCATGAGTTGGTAGTCTGCTAAGTTTGTGTTTTTTCCAAATTTTACATTATAGAGACAGTGGGAATTTAGAGTATCGTCATATCCAGAAGGTGGAAAAATAGACTAAATAAACTTCCCATCATTTGGTCTGCCATCTCCTGCCTTGCAGTGTTGGACAGCCAGCTTTCTGACTGTACGCTTGCTTTGTGTGATAGTGGATGGTTCTTTATCTTTCAAGTATACAACCAATGCAGGAGCCCCACAAGGCTCTATTCTTTCTCTCTCTCCCCCACCCTATTCTTTCTAATCTGTGTGTTAAGGCTTAAGATAGGACTTTAAAGTCACCACCCACGTGTTTCCTTAAGTATTGTGTTGTGTTATTTTTAATCCCTGAAGATGTCTCAGTGACTGAGACAAAATATTGAAAAAATTAAAATTAGTTTTTAATCCTTTCTTAGTACTGTCAATACTCCATTAAACTTCTAACATGATGTCCTTCTATATAAAAATGATCTAATCCAGTAGACTACCAACGCAATACATAATTTTGCTGGTGACAACATTCCACCTTTTCATTTGACAAACAAGGCACAAATCACTGCAATCTCCAGAGCCTTAACCACTACTACTACTTAGAGATCACCAAAACATTCATCAGTGGGATTTGGGTAAGTTTGTCAATTTCAATGCTAGCAAAACACAGCTGTGCCTTAATTTCCCACAAAAAGATTCCTTCTCTTCCAGTCTTACTTTTGAAAACTCCCAAATCCCTATGCATGATAAAATATCTATCTTCTTGGGATAACACTAACTTCAAATCTCTCTCTCTCTCATCAAAAGCATATTGCAAATACTGCCTCATCTGACCCCTCCAAAAAATTTGGTTTTCTTTTTCATTTGATGCATTACTTTAACTACAACAACTTCTAACTTCTCACAAATTTGTCCAACCATATTAAATACTGCTCTTACATCTGGGGTGGTTCCACCAAAAGCTTTCTAAAGATACTGGACTGTGTACAGAAAAGGGTACTCAGACTGATTAATGACCCCCCCCCCCCCCCTCACTAATACACTTCACTTATTTTCACTCAAGAGCTCAGTTTCCACTGCTTGCATCTTCTACAAATAGTTCTTCAATCACTATTCATCAGAACTAGCATCAATAACAACCCCATTTTCTGTTAAATCCATTCAAATATGTGCAGCAAACAATCAGTGCATCTACAAACACACATAACAATAATAAATTTATTCTTTTTCCTTTCTTTTAGGCTTGCACGGTGATCCGAATGCATTTTTGGAAATTATGGAGACAACTACCGTGTTTGAATAAAAACTTTAGTTTACTATTACTAAAATTTTACAATTCGACGTTTCGACCTTTATGTTAAGGTCATCTTCTGGAGCGTACAAATATACACAGGAAACAAGCTATACTACAATCATACTGGTTCGTTAAAGACACTGACTAACCGCTACCACAATTGTTGGCCTGACCTCTGGTGGAAAAAAAAAAAAAAAAAAAAAAAAAAAAAAAAATTATACATCAACGCTAAAGTCCTATTATTTGTGTTGTCTACTATATACATACAGGGTGTTCGGGATAAATTTGACATATTTATAATTATATTTTTCCGTAAGTTACATGTATTAACACACACTTCTCTTCATTTAAAAGTTTGGACCCTTCTTCATTCATATACAAGATGTCAGAAAGGATGGATAGCTGGAATCCACCTGAATCATGGAAGAGAATAACTTGTATCATGATGATTCGTGCCCGCCATCAAAATAAGGATATTACGACTGCTGCCCAATGCTCCCTGAATACAGTAAAAACAATCAGGCATGAACTAGAGACTTGCAATGGTGACTACGAGGATGTAGCAAGAAGAAAGATCCCTAGCAGACGATCTGATTGCGTTCGTACAGCAGAATTCCTCGCAAATCTGCAGGAACAGGTGTTGAAGAACCCTGGCATTGGAATTCGGGCTTTGTTCGTGGAGTTGCTAACTGTAGTCAAGCCCTGGATAACAAGGGTAGCCAATGGTAGGCCGTATGTATGGCAGCAGGATTCGGCCCCTTGCCACACCTCTGGGAAAAGTCAAAAATGGTTGTCTGAAAATTTCTACGACTTCACCAGTCCAAATGTTTGGCCTCCAAACTCCCCAGACCTTAACCCCATGGATTATTTTGTATGGGGCGCAGTTGAAAAAGACACCAATCGCACTTCCAGTAATACAAAAGCCCAGTTAATGGATAAAATTAAAACAGTTTTTGCGGCCCTTCCCAGGGAGACTGTAGCATCAGCTTGTTCGAGGTTCCGAAGCAGAATTGAAGCTGTGATCGATGCTAATGGTGGTTATTTTGAGTAAATCTTGTTGATAGTATTGTAATTAACTCTGCCTGTAATGTTTTTTTGTCAATTCATTAAATTTAATAGATACAAAGAAGATTTTCTTTTTCCTTACGAAACTGTCAAATTTATCCCGAACACCCTGTATATTAACACCATTCCAGCCAGTTGGAGTGGAATGGTTTCTAATAATAGCAGATTGGCTAGAGTCCTGACTTGTGTTGAATCTTTCAAATTAGGTTGGCTGAATGTGTGCCATCCAGATCCTTGGAATTTTCATACCATCTTTATTGTTGATATTTGGGTGATTTATCAGGATTTCGCAGGATTCTTTAAATTTTCTTTCGTACCATGTTTTTGTACGGTGTAGGGAACAGGTGCTTTTCCAGTTGATTTGGTGTAAGGTGTTGAGTGCGTGGTCTGAGAGGCCTGCTTCACCATAATGGTTATATTTAATGTGTCTAATGTGTTCTTTTTTGCGTATAGGGATTGTCCGTCCTGTTTCACCAATGTACGGTAAGTTACAGGTGCAGCGGATGCAATAGACTCCAGGATGTGCTAATGGGAGGAGAGGGTCCTTAGAGGAGCTGAATATGGTTTTAAGTTTAGTGGGTGGTTTAAAGGTGGCATTAAGGGTATAATGTTGTAGGATTCTGTTGATTTTTTCTGATAACCCTTTAATGTATGGGATGGCTATGGTTTTACTGTAGTCTAGATTCGTTTTTGTTGTGGTTTTATAGAGTATTTTATTGATAGTATTTTTGTTATAGCCATTGTTTATGAATGTGTCACTAATGATTTTTAGTTCTTGTTTCAGGGCCTGCTGGTTAGAGCAAATAGTTGTGGCTCTGTTTTTAAGGGTGTTTATGACTCCATATTTTTGTGCTGGGTGGTGATATGAATTCGCATGTATGTATTGGCCCGTGTGTGTCGGTTTTCGGTAGACCGTGAAGGATAGATTGCCTGAAGGAAAACGTGTAACTAGTGTGTCTAGGAACAGGAGCGAATTTTGGTTTTCGATTTCGATGGTAAATTGTATGCGTTCATGTTGTTTGTTTAGGTGGCTGAGGAATGTGTTTAGCGTTTGTCGACCGTGCGGCCAGATCGCAAACACGTCGTCAACGTATCTGAGCCAGATTGTCGGTCGAAGCGTGGCGGAATCAAGAGCCCTTTGCTCAAAGGTTTCCATGTAGAAGTTCGCGATTGGGGGGGATAATGGTGAGCCCATGGCCGTACCTTCCTTTTGTAGGTAGAATTTGTTTTGCCACACGAAGTAACCGGACTTTAGTACGTGGGCAAAGAGGGCCGTAATGTCGGGCAGAAATTTGTTCTGTAGTAGGAGAATTGTGTCATTGATGGGGACATTAGTGAAAAGGGCAGAAACGTCAAAACTGACTAATAAGTCGTCTTTGTCGAGTGTTATGTTTTTGATTATGTTTATAAAGTGTTGTGTGTTTTTTACGTAGGAGGGGGAATGACCTACCAACTCCTTGAGTGTTGCCGCTAATTTCTTGGCTAGGTGGTAATTGGGACTGTCTATTCCTTCCACTATTGGTCGAAGGGGCACATTTTGTTTGTGTATTTTCGGAACCCCATATATTCTGGGGGGGCGGGCGTAGTGGGGTTTGAGTTTTTTAACTGTGTCTGGTGGCCAAGAAGTGACGGACTTTAATAGTTTTTCTGTTTTGTCCTTTATCCCTAATAATAAATTTAGTTTAATCCTTTATCCAAGTGTAAGCAAACAAAGTTTGCACCTGAAGTATCTACAGGACTGAGGCAACTCATGGTAAAGGTGGACCAAGTTCTCATCACCCCTTGTCTCAGTATCTCCCATAATGCAAAGCACATCTCCTTTCAGACATGTACAATGCTATGCATTAAGGGAAGGGCCAATACCCAGACTGGTTCTGACCTGGTCTGGTCTCGTCAGTGGGAGCCAGACCCAGAGGTGGTGATACTAAGGCAGAAGCAATGGAGAAGTCATATTTACCTATATGAGTTGCCAACAGGTGTACCACCTTCTTATTAAATTACTCTGGATTTAGAGAAAGATGTTGGAAGTTTTTTCCCACTTGGTTAGACTATAATAAATTTAGTTTGATCCTTTATCCAAGTGTAAGCAAAGAAAGTTTGTGCCTGAAGTATCTTCAGGACTGATGCAACTTGTGGTAAAGGTGGACCAAGCGCTCATCACTACTTGGCTTAGTATCTCCCATAATGCAAAGCACATCTCCTTGCGGACATGTATAATACTATGCATTAAGGGAAGGACCAGTACCCAGACCGATTTCGACCTTTATTGAGGTTTCGTCAGTGGAAGCCAGACCCAGAGGTGGTGATACTAAGGCAGAAGCAACGTATAGGTAAATATGACTTCTCCATTGCTTCTGCCTTAGTATCACCACCTCTGGGTCTGGCTCCCACTGATGAGACCTCAATAAAGATCAAAACCGGTCTGGGTAGTGGCCCTTCCCTTAATGCATAGCATTATACATGTCTGCAAGGAGATGTGCTTTGCATTATGGGAGATACTAAGACAAGGAGCGATGAGAGTTTGGTCCACCTTTACCTCGAGTTGCCTCAGTCCTGCAGATATTTCAGGCACAAACTTCGTTTGCTTACACTTGGATAAAGGATTAAGCTAAATTTATTGTCTAACCAAGTGGGGAAAAACTTCCAATACTCCTCTTCATTCATCCTTTACACATTGCTGCTCTCTGCCATCTTATATATTCATCAAGGAATGCAATCCACAGCTCTTCAAGATAAATGTAAAGAAGTTCGTCCTTATGCATTCACAGTTAGTCCACATATAGTGTACTATATGTGGACTAACCTCTCATGGATGGGTTCCCCATACAGACTAGTGCCTTTGCTTGGGAAAAAGTTCTACATTTTGTGTCCAGAGCATGGTTCTTGGGTTATCTAATCCTCAGCCCATCCAAAGTACTAATATATAATAAGTAATCTTTGGTGAGTACATATAAAATAATATTTCTAGAATTCTTTAGTAATAGGAAGAGTACTGAACTTGGTTATACAAGTATTACTATTTTTCTAAAACTTGCTTAAAAAAACAGCAGTACCTCTAATGGCACACAGATATTCATCACAATCACCATAAACAACCATTATGTAAGTTTAAGAAATTTTCTATTTTTGAAGTTTATTATGTAACTGAACCAAAGTACCAGATTCATATTATCCTAATTAATAAATTAAAAAAAAAGTTATTTTTAATATCATGCTCCACTCTTTTTGCAGTCTGAAACTACTTCATGACATTTAATAAAATTACATGATATGGATTAATTACCATGTCTGTTGCATTTTCAGATTAAATGTACGTTAACAAGTTCATGACAGACAGGGACAAATCATCTTACACTGTACTTAACTTTTGAGTGGTAGATGAGAATTTATATCATATTTCCTCTTTGCATACTGAGTGGACAGGCCACATAGTATTGCACATGTATAATTCAAGATATATTAGAAACCAATAATTACGGAGAATCCTATATTTGATTGATATATTTAAACTAATAAAAGGTATAAATATGTGAACAGCATTAATGAGGGAGAGAAAGAATAATTGTGAATAGAAATACCATCATTAGAGACAATTAATAAATTATTAACAATTTACGATTGTAGTATCGTGTGAGTCATTAAATTGCTGTGGGCAGAAATAATTACATAACCTATGATCTATGGACGTGTATGTTTGCTTTTACGATGCGCATAATTAAAATTTAAAAAAAAAAAAAACTTATGATGAGAGGGAAAGAGATATGTTTGTGAAATATAATAACCATTAATATGCAATTCCTACATACATTAACAGCTTAGAAAATGACCATAGGGAGAGAGAGCATATCCATCAAACTAATAATGTTGATCAGGCGATTCATATGGACATGGGATGGCATACATTACATGTGCAGTGCTGGAGCACTAAGCAAGTAAATCAACCTGTAAAACTTTGTGTGCTTGTTATCTATATTTATTTCTACTATTTTCATTTATATTTCACTGTTTTCTTTTCTAAGAATTTTCAATTATTCATCGATAATGTTATGATCATTGTATACTTTCCATACAAAGTAATAAATAATGGTTGCTGGAAGTTTTTCTACTTGGTTATACTATAAATTAAAGATGCCAAAAAATTATATTCTTGGTTTAACCCTTTATCCAAGTATAAGCAAACAAAGTTTGCACCTGAACTAATTTCAGGATGGGGCATGTATATAGAAGCTAACAACTTCAGGTCATTTGCCTTAGTATCCCATAATGCAAAGCACATATCCTTACTGACATGTATATAGTTTGCCCACAATTTGTAGATCTCTGCTTGGCATCTTGCCAAGAATAGTCGATTCATGCTGAAGGGGAGAAAGAAATGAAGGACATACGAATTGGTTGCCAACACGTGAAATCACGTGATTTATAGGTAAAATTTTCCAACTGTTATACAAGCAACATAGTTAACTAGAATGATCATCAAAGAGAAGTTAATTTTCCGACTTGTAATAAAAAACAACTCATCCCACAATACGGACTGATTACCCTATTATCAGAATGGATTCTCCTCTTGTTGACATGCGCAGAAGTGTCGAAGGGTCTCGAATCTGTGGGCGTACTATAATGCTATGCATTATGGAAAGGGCCACGATCGAGACCTGTTTCGACCTTTATTGAGGTCTTATCAGTGGTAGCCAGACCCAGAGGTGATAACTAGGTTGAAATAATGCAGAAGTCATATTTCCATATACGAGTAGCCAAAAGGTGTCACACCTTATTACTAGAACAGTCTGGATTAGAGATAGATTCTATCTCTAAAAAAGACAAAGATGTCACATCTTATTAGTAGAATACTCTGGATTAGAGATATGTTCTATCTCTGACAGAGATCTATCTCTAATCCAGAATATTTTAGTAATAAGCTGTGACGCCTTTTGGTGATATTTCTTCTATTCATATATGAAAATATGATATCTGCATTACTTCAACCTTGATATTATCTCTGGTTCTGGCTCCCACTGATGAGACCCTGAAGGTCGAAACAAGGTCTGGGTAGTTACCTTTCCCATTATGCATAGCATTATACATGTCAAAGCTTATGTGCTTTGCATTATGGGATACTGAGGCAAGTGATGTGAAGCCATTAGCTTCTATATACAAGTTGCCCCATCCTGAAATTACTTCAGGTGCAAACTTCGTTTGCTTACACCTGGATAAAGGAATAAACCAAGAATATAATTTCTTGGCAGCTTTAATTTATGATAAATAATGGATATGCCAATATTCTGTTGGAGATCACCAGACACAGCCCTTTACTCATAAAAACATGATTCATTTTTTTAAAATTAAAACACTGGATTAACTTGGATAGAATTATGTCTAATGTTTCAAAAGACTGGAAAGAAAATGTCCCTCTGTAGTGAAAAATACCCATTCCCCTAGATGCTGCCACCACAGATCCCACACTGCAGTCGCAAGCAAAACAAAGCAGAAGCTTTAGTGTATCAACTTTCACTTACAAGGGTGGTCGGTCTGAAAAGTTTTTGGCCAAACAATGATGATGAATATATAATTTCAAAATTATTTTTATTTTTTCAACATAATCTCCCTTAAGACTAATACATTTATTCCAGCGATGCTCCAGTGCCATTATCCCATCATGTAGTGGTTCTCAGTAAGATCTGCAAAATACCCCTCTACAGCTGCAATCACCTCTTGATTTGAAGAAAAAACGCTGACCAGCGAGGAAGAGTTTCAGTTTTGGGAAGAGATAGAAGTCAGAGTTAGCCAAATCTGGGGAATAGGGTGGATGTTCCAACAATTCATAGTGCAGATCCCTTAATTTTCCCATTGCCAAAACACCTTTGTGGACAGGTGCACTGTCCTGATGAAAGATGATTTTTTTCTTCTGCAAACCGGGTCTTTTCTCACGAATTTTTTCGTCTAGTCTGGTTAAAAGATCGGAATAAAATTCCCCGGTTATTGTTTTACCCTTTTCAAGATAATTAATAAACAAAATGCCTTTAGCATCCCAAAACACCGATGCCATTACCTTTCCTGCTGATGGAACAGACTTTGCCTTCTTTGGTGATGAACAACCGGCTTCTGTCCACTGTTTTGACTTCTGTTTGGATTTTGGGGTGTAATGGTGAATCTAAATCTCATCCATAGTAATAAATCGATGCACAAAATCAGTTTTATTCTTGTTAAATCAATCAATTAAATCAATTTTATCCATTTCCAGGGATACAGACAACACTTTTACTTCAGACAGCTGTATAAAGTAAACTACTTGATAGAATAACTTGCAATTTCACATGGATGCTTATGACAGATGTACCAACTTAGAAAAAAAAAATCTTGCCGATAGGGTTCCCATCTATGGTCGAGGCCGAGAACTTTTCAGGCCACCCTTATACAAATCAGAAAGGTACACAATACTTTAAAAGGTATACTTTATAAGATATACTTAAAAAAAAAAAAATGACTTGCAATTTCACATGGATGCTTATGAGATGTACCAACTTAGAAAAAAAAATCTTGCCGACAGTGTGGCCATCTATGGTCGAGAACTTTTCAGACCACCCTCGTACAAATCAGAAAGGTACACAATACTTTAAAAGGTATACTTTTAAAAAAAAAAGAAAGCCCTTACAAACTAATATAAGAATCATACCATGCAATTATCTATGTTTCCAAGCTATCCTCTTGAGGCAATAGACAAGGAAATACATGAAATTTATATTTTATTTATTTATTCTTTATTTACTTTGCATGAAAGACTATCAAATATAAGCACTTCTGTTCTAGGAAAAGAAATCTTTAGAAGACAAAAAATTAGTTAAATAATAATTACATTTCATACCTCAGTATAAAATGTTTCATGAGGAAGCAAGAAGGTCACTACCCAACGATTGATAAACCACACCAGAGTAATTCCAACCTCTGGACTCAAGAGATGAGCTAAATTAGCTTCTAAGGCTCTTTTTTCCACTTCACAAGTTCGAAAAACTGCAGCAATTAACCTGAAATTTAAGAATTAAAAAAAATATATTAAAAAAAATAATAAATAATAAAAAAATTTAAATGGTAACTTACGTTTCTGAAATAGAACCAGCATTATTATGTTTAAAAATGATCAGCTTGGTAATGTGTTTCCTTACAACGGAAGTTTGTTTGTTATTAAAAATTTACGGAAACAACTAACCTGTTAAAGTAAAACTTCAGTTCAATATAAACCAAAATAAACTAAATAAAATTGAAATGAAGTTTTACTATAAGACAGTAGTTGTTTTCATAATTTTTTTTTTTTAATAATGAATGCTGATCACCATGTAACTATGAAGTTTGTTTGCTTACACAACAAAATAATGCCTTTTGCTGAGAGCAAACAAACATTACTGGTAAAGCACCTGGATTTGATAATATTCACCCTGAATTTTTAAGAAACTCTGGACAAAATATGGAATGGCTGAAAAAATTCTTTTCTAATATTTTACACAGTGGTAAATTACCAGAAGAATTAAAAAAATCAAAGATAACCATCCTGAAACCTGGAAAGCCCACTGATAAACCTGAAAGTTATAGACCTATAGCACTGCTCTGTCTGTCTTAGGTTACTAGAAAGATTTATTTACAATAGAATTAGTACTATTATTATTGACACTCTCCCTCATGAACAGGCCGGTTTCAGGCCTGGGTGCAACTCTGAAGATCAAGTTTTGGTCCTAACGACTCATATAGAAATCTGGTTTCAAAAAATGACTTAAAACTGGTGCAGTCTTTATAGACTTGACAGCTGTATATGACACCGTATGGAGGAACAGCATGATCTACAAGTTCCTTAAAATACCGAAATGTAAAAAAATGACCCTCTGATCAACTGTTCTCTCTAATAGAATACAGGTAGTTCTCAATGATGATATAAGCAAGCCAAGAAACACTTAACAATGAACTCCCACAAGGGTCAGTTCTGGCCCCTCTTCTTTTCAATTTGTATATTTCTGACCTTTCAAGGACAACGTCTAGAAAATTTGCACATGCTGATGATTTATGCATCATTCCAACACCAGAACTTCTGTACAATAGAGTATGTACTAACTAGTGACCTAGAGAAGCTAAACCACTTCTTTGAGAAGTGGTGTCTTATTCCAAGCACTACCAAGACTGAAACATGCTGTTTCTATATAAACAATAGCATGGCAAGAGACATCTTACGAGTGCCACTAAATGGAACATACTACACACAATTTTAATCCAAAGTATCTGCGCATAACCCTGGACAGAATCCTCTCCTTTAATAGACATCTCTCCAATATTGCTGCCAAACTCACAATTAGAAATAACATACTGCATAAGCTTGCCGGAACAACTGGGGGGGCTTGTGCTCCCACATTAAGACATCTGCTCTTGGCCTCGTCTACTCAACTGTTGAATATTGCTCAGCTGTCTGGCTGAACAGTGCACACATTAAATTAACTGATACTGTGTTGAATCAGACAATGCATATCATTTCTGAAACAATAAAGACTACTCCGTCATATTGGCTACCAGTTCTGAGCCAAGAACTGCCACAACTACAACACCAAGACAACCTGATTTGCAAATATAATAAAATTTGCTGGAACCCACTGCTTCCTATACACTCTGGTATTGACAGCTTTACATCACAGAGGCTTAAGTCAAGACACCCGCCTATTATAACGGCACAACAACTTGTCACTGAGGGCTATGATGCAACAATAGCATGGCAGATGGAATGGACTGCCCCGATAATCTGGCAGACTGTCTTTAACCCAAACAGTCCTCCATCAGGGTTTGACCTACCTCAAAAAACATGGACCTCCCTATATAGGGTTCGCACCAACCATGGTAGGTGTGGAGCTCCCTTATTTACTTGGGGAATAAGACCAAACTCATCTCGTGACTGAGGTGAGGATAAAAGAACTATACGGCATATCACATCTGTCTGTCCTCACAGAGCCTTCATAGGACCAGTAACTGACTTTATAACAGTTTTTACTCATGCTGTTGACTGGTTGTCGAACTTAGACATTCAATTTTAATTTTATGCTTATTTGTATATTTTTATATGTATATATGACGACAGTGTCACTTCACACTATTGTATTCTTTCATGCATTTTGTTGTCTTGTATGTGGTTTTTGCGTGTGTGTAGTAGTAGTATGTGCATGTATTCTTCTTAGCCAAAAGCTAAATAAAATAAATTGGAAGTTGAAATTTATTGCCCGGTGTGTGACCACCATCTGCTTATGGCTTGAAAAATTTCCATGTTTGGTCTCTGGAGCAGGATTTCGATCTAGGTTATTAAAAAAAATAATTTTACAATGTATTTTATCATGGGTAAATGATGATAAACATACTAGAGATTTAGAACCTTTCATTGGTTGGGAGTCAAATATAAAAGGCAATTTATTTTATTTTATTTTATTGTATTTATTTTTATTTTTTAAATGCAAAATGTATGCCAAAGAAACAGGAAAAATAATCATATATATGTTCATATTATTTACTTACTGAATTCCTAGAATTTGAAAAACAAATTAATTTAATTTAACACACAACATGTTATTTAACACACCTGAAGAAGTGACTCCTGAAGAAGCATTCCGACTTCTTCAGGAGTCAGAATATTAAAAGCAAACATAAAAAACACCGTAAAGAACCATTATACCACTATAATAACAAACTATGAACTGGAATTAAGGTTGAACTGAAGCTACAGTCTGGGCTAAAGTTCTATTGTTCAGCATATATGAGTGTGCCACTTCACGAGTGCACCAGTATCTGATAGCAGAGCTATGTGAATCTGCCAAACTATAACTAAGGTTACTGTTTATGTGATAAGAGTCTAGGATAATTTCTTTGGATTCAGCTACACAGCATTCTACTTCATCGTGGCATATATGAATATTTGATGTTGTATTCCAGTCTATTTCGTGTTGGCGGCCTTCATTATTTGTGTTCACTGAGAACAGGACATTGCTTGAGAGAGCACTTGCTCTGGTTCTACTATAAGCGATGTTGCTCTGATGTTCTTCGAGACTCAGGAGGATGGTCAGTTTGGCCATAATATGGCTACCCACAGTCACATATGACTTTATATACACCTGTGTTAAATTCTGAATGAAAGGAATTATAATATAATGGTGTTTCATTCAGGATTTAACATAGTCTGCCATTCCCTGAGCCAAATTTGCTCATCGGACAAATAGTAAATTATTCACTTACTGATGTATATTCCATAATTATAAAATAACTGTATGTTCTAACAGTTGTTAGTTATTTATCCTGTACTAATTCTTTGTAGAGTATATATATATATATATATATCCTATGTGAACTGTGCATGGAAACTTGGAACTTAGTCCGTTTATGTAAACCATTGCCAAGGACATAGCCAGTATAACAGAAATTAAGTGCTGTATGAATTTACGAAGTTATTTGCCAGAGTACATTTTGGCGCTAGTTACTATGCCAAGCTAACGAAGAGACATGAAGCAGATTTTGGCGTGAAGAAGGAAGTAGGAGACATGCGCTGCCGAATAAGGAGAGAAGACGAGGCGCGAATGATAGAACCGGGTTGAAAAGACAAGGGAACTCTCTGTTTTTCTCTTACTCTTTCGAGGGCTCTTAATCGTATCCTGATTCTAATTACCTCGTCTTGTAATTGTGAAGGACGAGAGGCATGACAGGGATTGCTAAGGAAACCTGAAGGATAGACATTTTAGTGCTAAACAGGCATGTATTCCCGAGTCAACAAGATCGTTATGGTGAATCTGGATCATATCGAACTAAAGTGACCTAAGAGAGAAAGCTATTGAGAAGCAAGAAAGTGTTTTCTAGAACATGCGATAATAGGCAAAGTATATCAACCATCCTGGTAAGGAAATCCTTTCTATGTCTTTTGTGAATGTAATTACAATAAAGTTGCCTTAATGACAGTTCAAGTTTGAATGTGTGATATCTTTAAGCTTGTTCCAAGAGAACGTGATATAAGTTAGAAACTGACTTACTGAGATTTACTGTGATAGATTGACAGGACTTTAGAATTCCTTGGTGTGTATTTAGCGATATGTGCTTTGTATATCATGAACGGCTAAGCAGAGTTGACAATTGAAGTATGTTGAATAGATAACCTTTGTCAAAAAGTGTGCTTAGAAGCTCATAACTCTAAGAAGAGTAGAAATCTATACGTTAAGAATTTAACTGCACCGAGTATACTCTACTGTGAAGTTACTATTGTCTTAATAAGAACTTCTTTATTTCATGATCATTTTAGTTATATTTAGATCTTTTTTGATTAATGTAAATTCATGTATTAGTGTATTAAATGTTTTTATTTAAATTGAATCTTGTACTTGCCTGAGTTCATTTCATTGCACTGCTCATTTTTACAGTTCGGATCAAAGCGGGAACTCTATTTAATGTGAAAGTAAGGAAAGATTAGAGAACCACGACTGCTACATAATTTAAAGATAATTTGATTTAATGATATAATCACGTAATCACAAGAAAGATATTTATTTAACCAAATATTTCGGTCCGGAAATAGCAGACCATCGTCAGTGGTATTACAAGAACAGTTTAAAAAATACAAGCTAGAATACTAACAATAGGTCGTTAAAATTAGAACATGCCGCGTGATGTTATATCACTAAGTATGAAACGGAATATTTTGAAGTAGAAACATGATTGAATTTGCTATTAAAAAAAAAAAAAATTAATGAGTAATCTTGATTAGACTTTCCCAGATTTTTGATATAGATATACAGTCATTACGATTCAGGTTGAGGCGATGGAGCAAGGCCTCCACGCTTTCCTTGAACAAACGTTCGAACCTATAACGGGATCTATGTAAGAGGCAAGTCTTGGACCAAAGGATGCTGTGGTCAGTTTCAATCCCGTGTTGAGCCAATCCAGACTTTTCAGGTTTGTTGTGAAGAATGGATGATTGATGTTCTTGGATTCTTTTTTCAAGAGAACGTCCAGTTTGTCCAAAATAAGAGAGAGATCACAGTTGCACGGAATTTGATAAACTCCAGGAAGAGATAAAGTTGAGCGTTTGTCTTTAGGAGAAGGAAAATGAGAAGACAATTCTCTTCCTGAAGTTTATCAAATTCCGTGCAACTGTGATCTCTCTTATTTTGGACAAACTGGACGTTCTCTTGAAAAAAGAATCCAAGAACATCAATCATCCATTCTTCACAACAAACCTGAAAAGTCTGGATTGGCTCAACACGGGATTGAAACTGACCACAGCATCCTTTGGTCCAAAACTCGCCTCTTACATAGATCCCATTATAGGTTCGAACATTTGTTCAAGGAAAGCTTGGAGGCCTTGCTCCATCGCCCCAACCTGAATCGTAATGACTGTATATCTATATCAAAAATCTGGGAAAGTCTAATCAAGATTACTCATTAATTATTATTATTATTTTTTTTTTTAATAGCAAATTCAATCATGTTTCTACTTCAAAATATTCCGTTTCATACTTAGTGATATAACATCACGCGGCGTGTTCTAATTTTAACGACCTATTGTTAATATTCTAGCTTGTATTTTTTAAACTGTTCTTGTAATACCACTGACGATGGTCTGCTATTTCCAGACCAAAATATTTGGTTAAATAAACATCTTTCTTGTGATTACGTGATTATATCATTCAGTCTTATGTCGCAAGTATCCTTGAAACAACAAATAATTTGATTTAGGAAAGTTCTGTCTTATTTAGATTACTGTAGCATTGTATACTTGCTGATGATTGATTCCTTAACAATATGCTTACGACCATGGACACAGAGTGGCACAGTTCTATTTCGCTTGCATTCAGGCAAAATAAAACACACAATGAAGAGGAAAGACGTCACACCTGGAAACTGAAGATGGTTGTGAGCCTGTTTTGGTTGGCTTAGAATTGATCTGAGTTTAGGAAGAGTGGAAAAGCATGTTTTTATATTAAATTTTTTCAAAATTCTTCTTAGTTTCAGGGAGAGCGAGCTGATGTGCGGTAAAGAGATATAACCCTGATTGTCCTGTGTCTCTGTATTGTTTTGAGGATGGGGATATAGTTGTTTATTGATAGTTTTTGAAGAGCAGCCATTATTTCTGAAGGTTATTTTGAGATGTAGTTCATTTTTTAGGTCCTCCTCATCTTACAATACAGACCTGCAATGATGAGCCAGAGTGGAGATGATACCTAACTTCTGTGCTGGATAGTGGTGTGAGGACGCATGCTGGTATCTATCCATGTGCATTGATTTTCTGAAGATCGAGATTTTTAAGGAGTCAGACATCTTAGTTAGTTTGATGTCTAAAAATGGCAGAGATCCATTTTCTTCAATTTCGATGGCAAACTTAATGTCCAGATAGAAGTTGTTTAAGTGATTTAAAAAAATGTGAAGATTATCTATACCGTATTCCCAAATAAGGAATATGTCATCCACGTAACAGAGCTAGATTTTAGGTTCAAGTGTAGCAGTAGAGATGGCCTTTTCTTCGAAATCCTCAAAAAAAATGTTGGCTAGTACTGTAGACAGGGGACTGTCCATTGCTAATCCCTTATTTTGTTTATAAATGTTTTCTTCAAACTTGTAGCCTGAATTAATACAATGTGACAGCAGAGCAAACATCTTGTTTAGAGATCTTGCTACTTAAAATATTGGGAACCTCTTGAGTTGGATCATTTGTGAAGAATGCCACTACATCAATACTTGCCATATCTGAATTCTTGAGCTTTATATTTCTAATTTTGGAGATGAAGTCTGTTGAATTTATAATGTAAGAAAGAGATTTTCCTGCTAAACCTTTTAAGGAGGATGCTAGATGTTGGAATTTTTTCCAACTTGGTTAGACTATAATAAATTTAGTTTAATCCTTTATCCAAGTGTAAGCAAACAAAGTTAGCACCTGAAGTATCTTCAGGATAGAGGCAACTCGTGGTAAAAGTGGACCAAGCTCTCATCACTACCTTGTCCCAGTATCTCCCATAATGCAAAGCACATCTCCTTGCAGGCATGTATCATGCTATGCATTAAGGGAAGGGCCACTACCCAGACCGGTTTTGACCTTTATTGAGGTCTCGTCAGTGGGAGCTAGACCCAGAAGTGGTGATAGTAAGGCAGAAGCAATGAAGTCATATTTACCTATACAAGTTGCCAAAAGGTGTACCACCTTAGTGTTAAATTACTCTGGATTTAGAGAAAGATGTTGGAAGTTTTTTTTTTCAATTGGTTAGACTATAATAAATTTAGTTTAACCCTTTATCCAAGTGTAAGCAAACAAAGTTTGCAACTCAAGTATCCTCAGGACTGAGGCAACTCATGGTAAAGGTGTGGTATAGAGTGCATTCTTCATTGAATCATCATAATTTCCAAGTATGTACTTATCAATAATTTTCTTCTAAGTTAATCTGTTATTTCATAGGTCTCTAATACCATCAAATCTTATATTTTGATTCTTATAAGCTGCTATGAATCTGCCTATATTTTGGTCTTCCTCTGGATCTTTTACTTGTTATAGTGGCAAAACACACACACCTATTCCTAAACCTTTCCACTCTGTTCTGTTTAACAATATCACCTAAACAATCTAAAAGCAAAGTTATCTTTGCTTTTAGATTATGAATCTGTTGATGACATGGACTTTCTTTCTGATATTTTTATTTTGAATATGATTTTGCCTAAAAACTTTTGTATTTATGTTCTCTAGTCTTCCATCAGTTGTGTTTATTTCTAATTCAATTTTGAATCCATAATTTAAAATTAGTTCTGAACAATGCTCTTTACACTGCTAGTTTAATGTTTTAGCAAATTTCTCTCTTATTCCGTATATATTTACCCAATTGTTTTCACACTATATCAGCCTTACTTCTCTATTATCTATTTTCATATTTGATTTATCATCTTCAATAAATATAATGCAACTACAGTAACACCCCGTTTTTACGTTCCCGCAATTTACGTTTGCTTGCCATTTACGTCATTTTCCATTGGTCCCATCTTAAGGCCTATTCTTACGATATATTGTTTTCCCGTCATTAACTTGATGTGGATGTTATTTCCCGTGATTTGCGTTTTTTTCTTGGGTGGCAATACTGATTTTAGAAATCGATTTCTGCAGAAATCTGTGCATTTCTGTTCCCAGATGGCGTTGCTTTCGGCTGTAGTTTCATTTCCACCATCAAGGTGACTTGCACGCTTGCAGTAGTAATGTAGTGATGAGCGATACCGTGATTTTTCAATCACAGTACGAATTGATATTGCAGAATTTCTGCTACATAATTTAGCATGTGAAAGTTGCTTTCAAGTTGCGGTGGTGGATTATCCATGTTAGTAACATGGAGAAAAAAGACAGAAAATGTATTTCGGTAGAAGAAAAGATGGCAATTCTGTGACGTGTAGATTGGTATGCCAGAACACGTGTGCATTTAGCAAAAGACCTTGGACTGTCCGTGTCCACTTTGAACACGACAGTAAAAAACGGATCAAGCATTGAACTCAATGCAAAGCAATCTGGCGCTATGTTAAAAAAAAAAAAATGAAAAGCAAAAACAATCAACAATTAAAGATTTTTTAAAAATAGATAAACGTAAGTAATTGTAAATTCATTTATTTTCAGTTATTAAATTTTGTAACCTAGTATGTAGACTCACATACTAGCAGTAAGTCATCTTTTAGCCTTTTTTTAATTTTTTTTACTTTCCCGCTATTTACACTTTCTTGCTATTTACACTTTTTTCCATCAGTCCCCTGAAAATTGTAAAAAAGGGGTTTTACTGTATATATATATATAGCTAAAATGTTTTACTTGTATAGGATATTCACTGATAATACGACAATATGTCCATGTTGCCATTTTCACAATTCATCTTATTATTCCTAATTTGTGTACCAAGATTGTAACAGCAGTAATTTAGATAACTAGTCCTCAAGAATTTGAGTGCATTTATTTATTGTTTTATATCAATCCCACAATATGCAAGAGGTTACAAACTCTATGCTAGAAGTTAAGAAGAAAGAAAAAATAGCGTGAGAAAGGCTTTTCCAGAGAATGGTAGAAGACAAAATGAAAAAGGAAAATGAGAAGTTTGTTTGATAAGTTTTAAGTGTAATACAGTAGATAGTGAGATATGATCTTTAAAAAATTCCTAAATTTTAGCTAAAGAAAGACAATCATGATAGTTCAAGTAGTAGTTTGAGCAAGGTACTAGCACTTCACTACTTTCTTTGAAGAAACACTCCTGTGTAAAGCAGCAACAATGAGATAGATGGGCTTTAGACAAGAAGATTCTGTGATTAATGTCAACTTCATGCTGTGATAACCAGACTTTTCAGACTTATTATAAATGATGGAAAACTGGTGGTTTTGTAGTCCATTCTCAATTTGCTGCAAGCAGTCAATGAAGCCAGAGATAAGGTAGTTATGGTGGACAGTAAGCTTAAGTTTAGGAGGAACAATAAAGTTGTTATATCACACCAAGTAGTTACTTGGTGTGATGTAACCTGGGTTCTGAGGAGACAGATGGAAAGACCCAGAGTCCAGAGGCAGGTAACCAACATGATAACTAGTGCCTATGGAATCTTGTATGAAGACATATTGCAGGAATGTGGTCTTAAAGGGTTTGAGACAGACAAGAAGAGATATGATTGCAACATATTAGTAAGGGATGTTTACAGCAAAGGTATAAGTGAAATATTGCAGTTTATGATTGATGCAAGTAGAAGACTCAGGGTTACCACTGGAAAATGGCTAGGGTGTGGCTAGGAAGCATATAAGATACAGATTATTTTCATGTCAAGTGGTGAGCATGTGTGAAATGAGCTATTAGATGTTGTGGGTGTCTTTGGTGAATGTGTTTAAAGAGAGGTTTAAATAGGAATAACTAAAATGGCCATTGATCACTGAATCCCTGAAGCAGCATAATAATAATAATAATAATAATAGGAAAAAGAAGACATAAGGAGAAACGGAACATTATGAGAAAATGAGTAGTGTAATAATTTGAAAGAGGAGTCAACTACTATTAAGCAGTATGCCTTCTTTTTCTACATAGCCAAAGTAATTTTCAGGTAAACCATTCCAAATACAAGAATAGTATTCAAAGGTCAAGACAGATTTCGGATTTATATAGTGTTAGACGTTATAGAGGTGAGAAGTAGTATTTATTTCATGTGGGGGTCTCCCCCTTTCATCAATTGTCCCTTAGAACAGTTTGAGCCCACCTAATGATGGATTAAATATGTATTTTATGATTGTAGATATGTGTGCATGTTCATGGACTGGTTTACCTGTTCTGAGGGACGAAAAACCTGAGTTTCCGGGTGAAAAAACCCTCTACCTCTGCATGAGACTCGCTAACTCATTAGTTGAAAGAAACCATCACAAAACAGGAATCAAACCCAGGTCTTTCCAACCAAAGGGGATCATCTATACTGACTGAGGTACAGAAGCCCATTAAAAATAGTGTCTTGAAAGAACAAGACATGGAGTTCTTCATGATGTCTTTGTGCCAGGATGGGATAGAGGCATGAGTAGGTGGTCTGAAAAGTTCTTGGCCTTGACCATAAATGGCAACACTATCAACAAGATTTTTTTTTTTTTTTAAGTTGGTACATCTGTCATAAGCATCCCTGTGAAATTGCAAGTCATTCTATCAGTATTTTTTTTTTTTATATATATACAGCTGTCGGAAGCCAAAGTGTTGTCTGTATCCCTTGAAATGGATAAAATTGAGTATTGTGCAGTTATAAAATTTTTTGTAAAGAAAGGTTTAACGGCAAAAGAAATTCATTAAAATTTAGGGGGCACTCTTTTCCTTCATTTTCGACAATTAAAATATGGGCTGCCGAGTTTAAATGCAGCCGTACCAGCCTTGAAGATGATCCACGTGAAGGACGTCCAAAAAGTGCAACAACAAAAGAAATCATTGATCAGTGCACGATATGTTATTGGATGACTGGCGAATCGAATTGTGTGAAATTGCTGAGACTATAGACATTTCAAAACAACATGTAGGATATATTTTGCATGAAGAATTGCAAATGAAAAAGCTCTGCGCAAGATGGGTGCCACGCTGATCAAAAATGCACTCGCATGAAAATATCTGAACAGTGCTTGGAGCATTTTAACAAGAATAAAACTGATTTTGTGCATGGATTTATTACTATGGATGAGACTTGGATTCACCAGTACACACCTGAATCCAAACAGCTGTGAAACAGTGAACAGAAGCCGGTTGTTTTCAGTGCCAAAGACAAGGTCATGGCATCGGTGTTTTGGGATGCTAAAGGCATTTTGTTTATTAATTATCTTGAAAAGGGTAAAACAATAACCGGGGAATATTATTCTGATCTTTTAACCAGACTAAACGAAAAAATTCGTAAGAAAAGACCTTATTTGCAGAAGAAAAAAATCATCTTTTCATCAGGACAATGCACTTGCCCACAAAACTGTTTTGGCAATGGGAAAATTAAGGGATCTGCACTAAGAATTGTTGGAGATTTGGCTCTCTCTCTGACTTCTATCTCTTCCCAAAACTAAAACTCTTCCTCGCTCAGCGTTTTTCTTCGAATCAAGAGGTGAATGCAGCTGTAGAGGAGTATTTTGCAGATCTTACTGACAACCACTACAGGGAAGGGATAATGGCACTAGAGCATCGCTGGAATAAATGTATTAGTCTTATGGGAGATTATCTTGAAAAATAAAAATAATTTTGAAATTATAAATTCGTTTTTTCATTGTTAGGCCAAGAACTTTTCAGATCATCCACGTAAGTCAACCCAAGTAAGGAAGTCAGATTTTGATTGGAGATCGGAATTATCAAAGGTAAGAAGAAGTGAAGTACAATCGTTCTTATAAGAAATAATATCTTGTTTTAAATATAATTTGATACAAACCAAAATAATTACCTGAAGTTTGACCTTCATATTAAGATGATCTTCTCAAGTGCACATAATTGCAGAGTTTAGTTGATAGACAGAAAAGAGGTGATATGACAGAAACTTGTAAGAAATTAAAAGGGTTCTGTAAGATTGACATAAAATAAATTTTTCAATACATGACAAGTAAGGAGAGAACTGGGGATCACCCCTGGAAGTTGTGTAAGAGTGTATGGACTAGATTTTTTTGCTTGGAGAGTGGTTAATGAAGTATTATGATACTTATTGTGTGCATAAAAGACAGTGCATCTCCAGTGATGAGTCTTCTGATTCTATATAGATACCCATATAATAATAATAATAATATATGATGCAATGGATTTACTCGGCTATATGACATAACTAAATAAATTTGAATGACTAGAGGCTGAGAGATACCAAAATTGAAAAACGCTATTTATTTGAATGCACAATTAGTTTCATCCTCTTAGAAGACAATATTGGGTACATAACATGAAAAGAAAAATGCAAAAAAAATATACATTACAAGAGAGTAACAGCTATAAATTAACTTGCAAACATATTGCTAACATCTGAAGGTATTCTGGATGCCATAGTATTTTTGGACATGTTCACACAGGTTCTCGTGTATGCCAAAGCTGGATAGCTGAAGGGTGACAAACAGATAGGTTATAGCTAAGGTTAGAATTAAAATAGACTGGATTGAAAACAATTTCTGTTGATTCCACAATTCTTCTCTCCAGCTCATCATGGCATCTAAAAATGTATTCTGATTTGTTCCAGATCACTGGGTGGGTGATAGAATCTTCATCGTTAGGTTGGGCAGAATTAAGAACACGATAAGATAGCGCACTGGCTCAAGTATTAATATGTGTGATGTCTCACATATATTATTCCATTTGTAACTCAATGGATTTCTCTGTCTGGCCAAAACAGGACAGACTGACGTTACAGCAAAAATGGTAAACTTCAGGACACTTCAGGCTGTCATGTTTCAATTTCGGTATACCTAGTAAATAATGGAGTTTGGATAGAGAAGTAAAAGAAGTGCAGATTGTAAATTTCTTGATAATTTTAGATAACTTTGGTGAAATGGAGCTGATATGTGATAGAAATATAAAGCCTTTTACATCATTACTATCTTCAGTATCTTCAGTACAGTGAGCAGGCAGATTAAATAGCAGCAGCTTACGAACAGTCTGTTTAGGATAACCATTTTTCTGAAAGGTTGTAAAAGGAACTGTAGTTCTTTGGTGATCTCTTCTTCTTCACTGAGGATGCAGCAAAAACATTTCCCTAATGTAGAAATGATGCCATGTTTTTTGGGTGGATAGTGATGAGATTGTGCATGAAGGTATCTATTGGTATGTGTGAGTTTTCTATAAATTAAAATCGACATGAGCGAGTTTGACATCCAAGAATGAGAAAGAATCATTAACTTCTAATTCCAAGGAAAATTGTATTTTTCAGCATATGATTGTTGAGATCATTCAGGAACTCCTTTAAAGAGGTTGGTCCATGGCTCCAAATTAAGAAAACATCATGAACATACCTTTTCTATAACCCTGACTTTAATAGGAAGGAACTGACTTTTTTCCCCCTCAAAGCTTTTTAAATATAAATTGGCTATATAAGAGATAATGGGTTACCCAGCCAAGCCAAAATAATGTTTGTAAATACTCCTTTTTTTAAAAACGAAAAACAGAATTTATGCAATGGGTCAAGAGTGACTTTTTTTGATACTCATATTTTAAAAGAAATAAAACCTCTTCTGTAGGTACATAAGTAAAGAGGGAAATAACATCGAAACTTGCCATAATTTAATCTCTTTGAAGATGCATGTCTTTGATAATCAAAACAAAGTACCAAATTCTTGAAAAGGAGATAATTGAGTCAGTTCAACTTTTCAAAACCTTGGCCAAATGTTTTTAAAGCTTGCATGTTAGAGAATCAATGCCTTCTGTGATGGGCATCAGTGGAGTGTTTTCCTTGTGTATTTTAGGCAAGCCAAATAATATAATTGGGGGATTGAGAGCATGAATTGGACAAAGAGATAATCTAAAGTTTCTAGGAAATTCTATAGTGGTTCTTTTTCACAGGCTTTTTTAAATTTGTATCATTATCGAGTTTTGGAACAATGTAAGGAAGAGGTGCCTTTCCAATCAATTCATTGTAGTGTTGGAGCAAGGTTGGAACAGCTTCATTTTCCAAAATTATGAAACCTGGTTTAAAAGGTACAAAGAAGCATTTGAGATGCAAAAACATCATCCAAATCTAAGCAAAAATGATGGATGAATAATTCAAACAATATGGAGAACCTATCTGCAATTTATATAAGCATCCAGAACATGATGGAAGAACCCCAACACAAGAAAACCATAATATAAGAGGACTGTAGAGATGTGTTTAATGTAGTTTCAGTATAAAATTTTATTTTTAATTTATTATTATTATCTGAGACTTCCAGGAAGTCGAGGACTCATCGAGGGACACTATAAATCACCCAAACTAGCTGTCATACCTTCCCATAAATTTATTCACACTAGATGCGCTCACTACCCTTAAAAGCAAACTATTCCACTCACTCACTGCTTTGTGAGAGAAAAACCTAGCTCTTACCCATTTTTTGATTGTGAACAAACTTAACTTCCATGGAAAACCCCCACCCCCATGTTCTCTCTCCAACTTCCAAAGAATGAAAAATTTAACCAGATGCTATCCAATAATACCCATTCCAAAGTCTGTAGACTTCTACCATATGACCCCCCTCTTTCTCCTGTTAACCAGAGTCTGTATTTCATCCACATACTCACAATCTGTCATCATAATCTAAATCCAGTAATTCAGATATAATCTGTGTAACTTTTCTTTGCACCATTTCCACAGGTTCTTTGATCCCTTAGAATCCGGAAGACCAAATCTGCATGCAATAATACAGGTGTGGTCTTATCAAACTATTATAGAGGCAAAATGACTTCCTTACATATCAAGGTTTGCTTCAAACATTGCAATTATCCTCCGAGTTGTATTTGCAGCTTTTGCCATGTGACCTATGAGGTACTTAATGGTCAAAGCTGTATAACTGAGAGGAGACCTCCACATAGCCTTTAAAGGAATGCGGAGAACCGACTAGGGCTTCTGACCTAATGTCCAATCCTCACCATCTTGTGGTGCACCCTGATGGGTATCGACTTGGATACTGAACGAACGAAGATGGGCTGGCAATTTGGGATTTAGCCAACCAAATTGTATTCTTATTGGTTAAACCAAAATAAGAAATAATGGTACAACATGACAAATTTCATGCCAGCTGGAGCATCGCCTGGTTAAACAAGGCCCCGTTGTTTTCGCCAGGAAACCAGGGCGAACAACGAAAAGTCAGCTACTGGAACAAATCTGAAAACAAACCCCAACTCAACATCACCAGAGTTAAAGATCGGTACTATCACCATAAGAAACCTGAATCGCAAAGAAATGGAGCTAGCTGAGGAATTAGATAAGTACCAGATCGACATTATAGGGGTGACTGAAACAAAAAAGACCAAAACTGGTGAGATCTTTCTGAGCAATAAATACAAAATGTTATATTCGAACAATGACAATCAAAGAAAAGAAGGAGTAGCCATAGTATTCAACACAAAATACGTGGCTAATCTTCTTGAATGGCAGTCAGTCTCAAGTAGAATAATGTGGGCAAATATGAGAATGGGGAACTGGACAATGAGACTTATTTGTGCCTATGGTCCCACAGAAGGTTCTACTAAGGTAGAAGTAGAGAAATTTTTTGAGGCTTTAGAAAAAGCAACTGGCACAATGAAAAAGGAAAAGTTGGTCCTTGTTGGGGAACTAAATAGCAGAGTAGGAAATGAATATGAGACATACAAAAATATTTTGGGAAAATTTGGAGAAAAGAGCAAAGCTAATAATAATGGCAAATATCTGTTGGATTTCTGCTCAGGACATGGACTGGTTATTACTAACACCATGTTCCAACATAAAAATGTGCACAAATTCACATGGAGAGAAGAGGCAAAGAATAAGAAAAGTCTCATTGACTATGTTATTGATGATAGTGATGTTTTCTCCCTGGTGCAGGACACCAGAGTGTACAGAGGATTTGTAATTAATAGTGATCACTATTTAACCGTGAGCAGGATAAAATAGAATTTCATATTGAAAAGAATAACATGTAAGAAAGTTTTAAAGTGAATAAAAGTTGAGCAGCTCTCAGTTGTGAACTGTAGACTAAAATACACAAAGATTATTGAAGAAAAAATGAAAGAGTTTGAGAACAGGAATCAAACCTTGGAGATTCAGTGGCAAGCCTTGAAGAAAGCTCTGATTGATTCAGCTAAGAGGCATGTCGTGAAGTTGTCTGCAAGGATAGAAAAATCAGAACTCCATGGTGGACACAGGAAGTTAAAGAGGCAGTGAAGGAAAAGAAGAAAGCATATCAAATGTTCCTGGCAAATAAGTCAGCTTGTGCTCTTAGAGAATACAGAGACGATTGCAAGAATGCTAAACAGTGTGTAAAACTAGCTAAACAAAAGTCATGGGACGACTTTGGCAAGAATATAGAAAATGAATATCAAGAAGGTGGCAAAATATTCTGGAGGGTGTTGAAGAAGCTTAGGAATGGAGGAGAGAGTGCTGTAAAAAGAGTTAGAGATGATAAAGGTGACATGAAAACGGGAGAAAAAGATATCCTTGAAGTATGGAGTAATTACTTTGAAAAACTGCTAAATGAAACAAGCAGTGAAGACAGCTCAGTGGTAAAAAACACTCAAAAAAGGCATGCAGTCAGGAATACATATCCATACTTGAAGTAGAAAAAGCTATCAAAGGCTTGAAACATGGAAAGGAAGCAGGAGTAGATAATATTCGACAGAAATGCTGAAGTATGGTGGTATAAGAGTCTCACTGAGGCTGCACTGCATAGTTCAGAAACCATGAACCGAGGGATGAATTCCCGATGATTGGAGTAGAGCTCTCATAGTACCCATATATAAAAAGGGAAATAAAACTGAATGTGAGAATTACAGAGGTATTTCCTTACTGAGTGTTCCTGGCAAGATCTATGGAAGTATACTTAAGAAACGATTGAGAAGAATTGTGGAAGAAAAGCTGGGTGAAGAACAAGCTGGATTCAGGCCAAATAGAGGCTGTCAGGATCAGATCTTCACTTTACAAGAAATAGTCGAGAAAACATGGGAATATAACAAAGATTTGTATTTAAGTTTTGTCGATTTGGAAAAGGCATATGACAAGGTGCCAAGAAAGAAGCTATTCAATACGCTACGGTTATATGGTGTCAATGGGACATTATATCAAGCAATACTTAGTCTTTATTTGAGTTGTAAGTCAGCAATTAGAATTGAATTAAGTACAGGAATATGGTTTAATGTTAAATCTGGTGTGAGACAAGGATGTATATTATCCCCCTCTGTTATTCATTATCTATATGGATCACATTATGAAGGAAAGTAGTATTAAACATGATATCAAAATTGGAGATGTTAATGTCAGCTCTTTGCTTTATGCGGATGATGTTATACTTCTAAATAAATCCGCTACAAGTCTGCAAGATTCTCCGAATAAGTTGAAGAACTGTTGTAATAGATATGGTATGAAGGTCAGCATTAAAAAGACAAAGACAATGAAAATAGGCAGAATCACTGAAAATGTCAACTGTGTTGTGAATGGAGAACCTGTGGAACAAGTAAAACATTTCAGCTACTTAGGCACGATTTTTAGTGAAGATGGTAAATTCAATATAGAAATAGACAACAGAATCAGCAAAGCTAGTATGGTGGGAAGTCAATTGAATAAATTCATATGGAATAAGAGAGAAATTAGTTGGAACACAAAATTAGCGGTATACAAGACAGTGTACAAACCAGTTTTAACTTATGGATCTGAGAGCTGGGTCAGAAGTAAAACACTTGACCAAAGACTAGAGATCGCAGATATGAGAGTCCTGAGAAAGATTAGAGGCATGAACAGATGGCATCAATGGCAATATCATATTAAAAACGAGGATATTAGGAAAGAACTTGACATTGTCAGCATCCAGGAATGAGTTAGCAGAGCTAATCTCAGGTGGTATGGTCACTTAAACAGAATGGGCGAAGAAAGATTAGCAAAACAAGTGTTCTCTGCCAGATTGGCAGCAAAACTACCCAGAGGAAGACCAAGTTATAGGTGGATTGATATGGTACAAAGTGCCTTAGACGATAGAAATATAAGATCTGATAATGTTGGAGTCTTGACAAGTAACAGACTGATTTGGAGTAAAATTGTAGATAGGAAGTTAGTAATGATGTAATTTTTTTCATGTAGTACTATCATATCCTGTACACCCCTTGAGGGTACATGGCAGGAATTTGATGATGCTATGTGACCACTGAATTTCAAATTTCAAATTCTGACCCCAGTCCTGAAGATAATTTCAGGCACAAACTTTGTTTGCTCACACTTGGATAAAGGATTAAACTAAATTTATTATAGTCTAACCAAATGAAAAATAAACTTTCAACATCTTTCTCTAAATCCAGAGTAATTTAATAAAAAGATGGCACACCTTTGGCAACTCCTATAGGTAAAGATGACCTCGCTATTGCTTCTGCCTGGTATCTCCAACATCTGGGCCTGGCTCCCACTGAAGAGACCTCAATAAAGGTCGAAACTAGTCTGGATAGTGGCCCTTCCCTTAATGCATAACATTATACATATCCGCAAGACGATGTGTTTTGCATTATGGGAGATACCGAGATAGGAGTGATGTTAGCTTGGTCCATCTTTGCTACGAGTTGCCCGGTGTTGTACTACCTGACCCCAGTCCTGAAGATACTTTCAGGCACAAACTTGGTTTGCTCACACTTGGATAAAGGATTAAAATAAATTTATTATAGTCTAACCAAGTGAAAAATAAACTTTCAACATCTTTCTCTAAATCCAGAGTAATTTAATAAAAAGGTGGCACACCTTTTGGCAACTCCTACAGGTAAAGATGACCTCGCTATTGCTTCTGCCTGGTATCTCCAACATCTGGACCTGGCTCTCACTGAAGAGATCTCAATAAAGGTCAAAACTAGTCTGGGTAGTGGCCCTTCCCTTAATGCATAACATTATACATATCTGCAAGGAGATGTGTTTTGCATTATGGGAGATACTGAGATAGGAGTGATGTTAGCTTGGTCCACCTTTGCTACGAGTTGCTGCCCGGTGTTGTACTACCTGACTCCAGTCCTGAAGATACTTTCAGTCACAAACTTTGTTTGCTCACACTTGGATAAAGGATTAAACTAAATTTATTATTAAGGCAAGGATGTTAGTGGTGCATAGGATATAGTTAACAGTCATCTAGAGGAAGCAGTATTAAATTGTATGCCTAGGGTAAGGAAGGTTAATCGAGTAGGAGTTAGATGGATGAATAATATCATTAAGCATGAACTGTAGAAGAAGAAAATGCTATAGAGGGTATACAAAGAGAAAAAAAGGAACCAGCAAACTTAAGAACAGTACAAGGCTCAGGCAAGAAAGCTGACAGTATGGCAAGGAAGGCAAAATCAGATTATGGGAAGAATCTAGACAAGAAGGTCAAAGGAAATCCCAAAGCGTTCTTTTGTTATGTGGCAAGTAACAGAAAGAATGACTATGGAAGATTAACATTAATGAGTAATGATGGTCACGAGGAGACAGAAGCAGATAAAATAAATTAAAGATGCCAAGAAATTATAGTCTTGGTTTAATCCTTTATCCAAATATAAGCAAACGAAGTTTGCGCTTGAAGTAATTTCAGGACAGGGAAACTTGTATATAGAAACTAATGACTTCACATCACTTGCCTTAGTATCCCATAATGTAAAGTACATATCCTTAAGGAAATGTATAATGCTATGCATTATGGGGAGTCACCACCCAGAAGTCTCATCAGTGGGAGCCAGACCTAGAAGTGATTCCAAGGTTTAAGTAATGCATTAGTCATATTTCCATATACAAGTAGCCAAAAGGTGTCATACCTTATTATTAAAATACTCTGGATTAGAGATAATATTGAAAACTTCCAACATCCATCTATAATCCAGTGGATAAAATAGTTGAGTTACCAAGTGACCACTTTGCAAGGGTATATCATCCTAGTGAGGTTACTGCTTTAATCTATATGACAGACACTAATGTGGGAACAGAGGTGGATGAATTGGAGGTTCTTAGGATATTGCAGAATCTCAATGTAAATACAGCTGTCGGATTAGATGGGATCAGTTAGAGTTTTGTGAGAATGTGCAAGGGAAGAATGCCTTTGACTAGGCTCTTTAAGTCTCAGCTCTGGCAGAGTTCCAAGGGAGAGGGAAATAATTCCCTTGCATAAAGAAGGTTCTAAAAGTTCTCATGTGAATGTTGCAAGCAACAAACACAGTTTACTTAAAAATATCTATGCATATACTGGAACAAAATTTAAAGTATTCCAGTATTTATTATGGCACTAATAAACAAATAACAGTAAGAAACTTAATTCTTATTATGGTAAGAATTAGTTGAAGTTAAAGAAGAGGGAAATACTAACATATTAATGAAAGGATAAAAGAAAATTATGAAGTTTAACTTTTTTGAAATCCTAAGTTTGAAATAAGACTGCAATAGCAAATTATAGACCAATCATTATCTCATGCATGGTGGTAAAAGTTCTAGAAAAATTAGTCAAAAAGAGAATTCAAGAAGGCACAGATAAAAATATGATACCGTATGAGGTTCAACATGGCTTTGTGAAGGGTCATTCATGTCTTAGTAATTGAAAAACTTTTGCTTAGTCAATTTAATTAGCTAAGTCCAAGTTTTAGCTTGGAGAGTTGTGAATGAGTGGAATGGGTTGCAGAGTCAGTTGAGCGATTTGTCTGTTACTGGGTTCAAGGAGAGGTATAATAGATTGTGTGGAGAGAATGCTTTCTAGCGATGGGTTAGGACTCCACGGAGGTGCCCGTATAACGATAATAACAATGTGGCTTGCAATGGAAAAGTTGTCTGAGAAGTAATAATTAATTCTTATACATTTTTAGGTGCTGAGTTCAGAAAAATAGTAAGAAAATTCAATCATCCACCAATTTTACCCAATTTCTAATTTCATCATTTTTATTAGTAGTATTTGGATTTAAATTCAGTGCATTGGTATTTATTTTCATTCTCCTTTATTTACAGCTAATTAGTTGTATAAGTGCTTTTTGAAGTGCCTTTTTATGGTAAATAAAGAAATTTCCATGAGACTAATCATCTTAAGATAGGAGAGGGAGGGAGGAATGCAGATAAAAGTGCAGGTGGCTACTTTGAATCTGATTCGCTGAGATAATGGATGACTTTCCTGTTGTCACAGACACATTTTCTTGTGTGAATCTTTAGTTGCACTTTAGTCGTTGACTACTAAGGTTATCATATTTCTGAAAGGTGGCACATTTTCTAAGTTGTGAAGATTTAATTTAATGTGTTTGCAGTTTTTTTAATGTTTTTACGTAGTGTCTTGTGATAGTGTTAATGTCATTCGTTAAAATTCGTTTAACAGTGTTTTAAGTGGTGTTTGTAATGGCTTCAAGAAGTTGCAAAAATTCACCTAACAAAGAGGATACACCAAATACCCATGCTTTTAGTACGAGTGGGACAGCCGAGATCAAGAGCAACATTGGATCAAGAAGGAATGACCAGAAAGAGTCACATCAGAACCTGGAAGTAAAATGTGTTACACAAAACTTTGGTTGCTTGGGAAAAAATCCTTTTACTCCTGCTTCACATAAAGCTGGGATTGATGAAGCAATTTGTCAAGGTTTTGTTGAAAGAAGGCAAGTGTTTTAAATACATCTGTGCAAAATTTCAGGGATTATCTACAGCAAAACTGAAAGAAGGTATTTTTATCAGTCAGGACATCAGGAAACTTATGAAGGATAAACTGTTTTAAGAAAAAATGGCAGCTGTTGAAAAAGAAGAGTGGAAAGCTTTGAAAGAGATGGTGACCAAATTTTTAGGAAATCACAAGGACACCAACTATAAAATGATTGTGGAAGAAATTCAAGGATTTGGGATGTTCCATGCTCGATGCTACAGAAATTCAAGGATTTGGGATGCTCCATGGGCTTAAAATTGCACTTTCTCAACTCTCATTTAGACTACTTTCCTGAGAATCTGGGAACTGTCAGCAAAGAGCAAGGAGAATGATTCTCCCAAGACATCAAGAAGATGGAAAGAAGGTATCAGAGCAGGTGGAATGTCAACATGATGGCGGCCTATTGCTGGATGTTGCACAGAGACGACATGGGAAAAGAACTTCACAGAAAAAGTCCAAAAAGCTTTGAAGGAAAAATAAAAAGACACCACAACATATAAACTATGTACTAAAGATTAATTACTTTAATTAAAATTTTTTTCCAATACTTTCATTCAAAAAATGTTTACAGAAAATTTTAAATACTGTAATTTTACTTATTATAAGGCATTTTAAAGCTATTTTATTGTAATATTGAGATCCATTTTTTGAAAAATCATTACATGATAGAGAAAAATGGAAGATATATTTGAAATCAGCGGTCAAGAATAAATCAGAAACAGTGAATAGTTTCCAGGCAACTTTTCATGACTCGAATTTTGCAGGCCTGTGTAATTGTCTGTATATTAGTAACTGATATGTATAAAAATTTATTTTATTTTGTTAATTTATGTCTTTTGTATATATTCGATCTATTATTATTATTTATTTTTTAATTATAAATATTTTTCCCTCCACCAGAGGTCAGGTTGGAGTAAATAATTAACAACGAATTCAGGTATATCTTACTTTTGTGTAGCTTGTGTTCTGTGCATATGTATGTTTTCCTGATGATGACCTCGATATAGAGATCGAAATGTCATGTATTATTTTCTTAATTATAAGTATAATTAAGAAAATTTCTTAATTATTCCAAGTATAATATTATTATACTTAATAAGTATGATAACATAATAATTACTCCAACATGCGTTTGTGTCTCCATAAATTCTTCTCTATGAATGATGAGCACTGTGTAACCTTCAAAGAAAGAATTATCAAGGTTAGTGTCCTGTTATTTATAGCTAAATCACTATCATTTAATTAAATTAAAACAGCATTATGTGGCCAACTCAATAATCTGAAATTATTGCTTAGAATACTGGAGTAGGGATTGCTGGAGAAATTGAATCAGACATGTGCACTGAATGTGTATCATTCACATTCTTGAGATTTTAGGTCATCATTATTGCTGAGATAAGAGTGACTGATTCACTGGTTTTTTAAATTTGTATTATTAAGAAGTTTTGTTACGATGTAAGGAACAGGTACCTTTCCAATCAATTTGGCGTAGAGTATCCAAGACAAGATTGAAAAAACTCGGTTTCCCATAATTATTAAACCTGATGTCATCTGTGTTCCTTTTTCAAGAGTGGATCCTGTTTCCCTTATATATGGCAAGTTACGAGTGCAATGGTAGGATCCTTGGAGGAAATGATTGGGAAGACACCTATTTATCTTAGCAAAACCTTGTATGAATGAATTTAAAGAACCTTGTAAAATTTAAATCAACTACCCTAATCTCAAACAATAATGATAGCCTAAAAATCTCAAGAATATGGATGGCACATATTCAGTGCACATACCTTCTATTTTAACTTCAACTCTCTCATCTCATTTTAATAACACGGTAATACACCATTTTGCTATCCACTTGTATATGGAAAACATGACTTCTGCATCGACTTAGCACTCAGTATCATCATAGGTCTAGCTCCCACTGAGTATAAAGGTCAAAATCAGTCTGGATAGTGACTTCTTCCATAATGCATGGCAATATACACATCTGAGAGAGAGAGAGAGAAAGAGAGAGAGAGAGAAGAATGTTTTTATCAGTTCTGATTCTTTGAATAACTTTAATATAGCTAACTTCTGAATTTTGCCCTTCAGTCCATTCTCATAAAATCAATCATATACCTTAGAGAAATTATAAACTAATTTAAAGTCTTATTTAAAAGAATTTATATCTAAACTAATAAAAAGAAGGTGTTAAGTACCTGACTACAGGATCTGTATTATGCTCTGCACCTGGAATATCTGCAGTTCTATGACTTGGTGAAGCAAGTACATGTAGTGTTGTTTCCATACTAACACTTGTTGCTTGCTGAATACAGTAGTGTGTTATTTCTATGGGAATTAGTGAAGTTTCACCTTCACTAACTGGAGCTAAAAGGTGACCTAAAACAACATTTAATAATTGATATTTGCATATCACAGAAATTTTTAAAATGTAATAAGATAAACAAAAATAGTGTATTTAAAGAATGAAGTAATGGCATTTATAAATATTTTTAACTGCTTAAAGGTTGTACAATAATAATTATATAGACACCTGCACTTGAAGTCCCAACATTTATTGCAGAAAGCCCACCACCCACCTCTGCCTGAATTCACCAAAGGAGAAATATTAGCACTATATGGTTCATTCCACTTAGTCACACTGACAAAAACCATATCCCACTCATATCATTACTGACCACAATCTTACACAACTTCCATGAATATTATTTAATTTAATTATCTATTACTACTTTGTTTTCTTTCCTCTGGTCTTGATTTGAAAAATTCACTGACTGACTTGTAAAGATTTCTTACCTGTTTCCATTTATTTAATAAATCTAAAGTTCAAATTCTCTCGATGTACCCTCATAAATAACATTCCACAGTGTTATCTTCATTACCAACCTCCAAACCCTCTCTTCTCTCTCTCTCTCCACCCCCCCCCCTCATAAGGATAGAACCCAGACAACCATATATAAACTGAGACATCCAGATGTGGTCTTACAAAGGGGGGAGAATATCTTCATTACTCCTACATGAAATAATACTTAACAAGCTGAGCAGATAGCATAACCATGCTCAAATCAACAGGCTATGGTATAGAATCATGCTGGTCTTGGAAGTTTGCAAATGTGTCCTTAAGTGGGAGATGAATTTCAAAACCTGCTGTGAGACCATCACATTAATTGCAATCTTAATGCTGATTTAAAAATTTCCATATTTGGTCTCTAGAGTAGGGTTTCCTGATAATGTAATAATAATAATTAAATTAAATTAAAAACAACCTAGATCACCCACAGAATTAAGGTGCTATAGGATTGCACCCTTTTGTGGGTGGAAATCACATAAAAAAAGCAAGAAGTGGGGGATTATATCATTTGCTTTTCGTTCTTATTTACCCAAGCATGAGCAAGCAGCAGTTGGCGTAGAAATAGCTTAAATAAAAAAAGCTTGCACAGAAATAGAAATGTTACTGATTGGGGCAAGAAACCTTAAGCCAGAGAAGGTTAAAAGCAGAAAATTATAAATTTGGCATTCTCTGGCTAAGAATATCAGATCTCACAAAGGCAAAGACACCAGCTCTCATGGTGAAAGGAATTGTGCAGTGTGTAATTTATTTTTATTATTATTATAAGGGCACCTCCTCCGTGGAGTCAGAAGATTCATCATGGAAGACCCAATCTATTATACCTTTGCTTGAACCCATTAAAAGACAAAGCATTCACAAGTGACTCTGGCAACCCATTCCACTCATTAAAAACTCTCCAAGCAAAGAATCTAGTCCTCACACCTCTACTACCCAACAGCAGAAATGAAGTTTATGAGTAAAGCTGCAAAGTATACCCTATTTGATCACAAAAGAAACAAAGAAATTATGAAAGAATTAAACCAAGAACCAGTAATAGAAAAAATTAAAAAATATAAACATAAATGGATGGAATACGTTCAAAGAATGAAAACAGAAAGATTACCGAAACAAGCCTTAAAGTATAAGCCATAGGAAAGAGAAAACAAGGACGTCCTCTTAAACGATGAGTTTTAAAGCCGAAACAGGCCATGCCAGGCCTAAATCCTTGATATGCATGATGATGATGATGATGAATGTTTATATATGACAATTTGATATGAAGTCAAGAGTCATACACAAGTAGTCTAATCAAAAAGACACTTCACATGCACATCTTTATTTATTCATGCTTGGATAAAGAATAAAAACAAGAGTAACTTCTTGTCAAGTATAATTAATTTTCTTAACAAATGAAAAACAACTCTGTTATCCAAAACACTTTAATATGACAATACACCATTTTTCTACTTGTACAGGTAGCTCTCATTATAAGCACTTTCATTTTCTGTGTTTTTTGCATATGTGCAGTTTCATTCTGGTACATAAGAACTACATAAGGAAGCTTCCACGCATACACCTTGTTTACTACCACTTGCTCAGTGGCCAGTTTGTGTTCTTACTGCTAAATTATGCTCAATGCAGTATTGTATTCATCTGTAAATAAGATCTGATGAAAGATGAATGCAACTGATTCGACTGCTATAAGAGTTACTATGCATTCTACAATCTGAACATGACTGGTGAGGCTGCAGATAATGTTGCTGCTGAAGAATTTCATGAATGCTTCAAAACTAAGATAGCAGAAGATTACACACCAAAGGTGTTTAACTTAAATGAAACTGGTCTGTTTTGGAAGCATATGCCCAGTAATATGCTTCCTAGAGACTGTCTTTGAAGAGAAGACAGTTCCTAAGTTTAAAGCAGCCAAAATCCTGAAGATGAGTTCACTGAATGGATACATAAAGGCAAGATTGCCTGTTGTTTGGAGAGCGAATAATAAGGGGTAGATAACATCAGTTTTTCAATGAATATTTTTCAAGAGAGTTGCACGATGTACTAATCTTGAAAATTGACTTTAAGAGTTTTGTTTTATATGTATTAAATATTTTATTTACTAATGCCTTAATATGTATTAAACATGGGTGCATTTTCAATTAAATTAATTATTAAATCAATTATCCAATGTTTTAAGCCTTATGCTACATGCATTTTCAACATAATGGTAATTCTTAAGAACACATCCACCACAGATAACAAGTTACCAGTATATGGAAAATATCAATTTAACTATTTTCAACTATATTTATTCATTAAAAATAGTTTCTATCTGAATTATCACTCAATTATCTGACTTTCAAATGAATGAATGAACCTCCAATTAAATGACCCTTGAATGGGTTAGTGTGTCAACCAACTTTTGGTAGCACCATCAGTTATCCAAACTCAATTATGAGACTAGCAAACTGCTCTCTCACTGCATGTGTGTGTGTGTGCGCGCGTGTACGCATGCCTCTTTGCTCAATCATTGTTACCATAACTTGTTCACCTTTCCACCTCATCAACAACAACAAACTACTGCTGCTTGCAGTAGTTTGTCTGCATGTTGCTGACAAGATGTTTCAACAAGAATATTATCAGAACATAGTTTTTTAACTGTTTTGGGAAATCTTGCCAATTCTTTTCAATAAAAGGGAAACTTTTTCCTATTAGCTTTTCATCTGTTGCATGGATGATAAAGAAAAAAAGTATAGTTAAAGGTGTGTCAGATGTCTCTTGCTTCTTATTTCTGTTATCAAATGATATATCTATGGTATCTGCACTTGGCTAGAGCCTTGTTAGGTCTCCATGAATAATCTGAGGATGAAGGATTCATGCTTAAATGGATTTTTTTGTTTGGTGATGGATATCCCCACTCATCATGGATCCACAAATGAATACATGAATGCCCACTTACAAGCAATAAATGTACTCAGAAGCAGAATGTCATACCCCAGATGATATAACAGCAGTGCAGCAAGCTTTAAGCCATGTGGGAGAGACAATGCAACAGCACAGACCCTAGGCAAGCCCACTAGCCAAGTGATCTGTACTGAGCCATAATGGTTACACAAGTTGCTAAAGTGAAAGACCAAAGGACGAAGTAAGGCAAGACTCCAGGATCCTTCTTGTCCGTATACTGCACCATATAGCAAACAATGTGATAAGGTGTTGGATCCCAGTAATGGTAATCTGGAAATTAGGAGAGTAAAAAATAGATTCAGGAGAAGTAGAGCAAATATGGGAAGGAAAGTATACAAAAAGAGGAAGAATGAAAAAGGGCCAGTAGCATTACTGGGAGGTCCCCCACCACAATTAGGTGGTCTACATGAAGGAAGGGATTACTTTTTTTTTTTTTTATCACAAGCTATTCTGGAGTAAGTGCCTTAGCCATATTGTATCAAAGTGAAATGCCGAATTAAATTCTGTTCTGTTGTTGACTCATTTCAGTCATTAAGGTATTTTTACTTTGAATGGCAGATATGCTCATGAATCTGTTATAATGAATGTTACACAGAGTTCGATCATATTGCAATGCAATGGCTGCACTTTATACAAAGAAAAGCTAAGCTGTTTACATCAATAAGAGTAAATACAGATTTTACTCTGCTCCATTTTCATTAATTTTTTTTTTAACATTTTTCTTTTTATGATTATAAAGCTTCATTTCTTTCACAATCTTCCATTTCATGTTGGCTTTCCTATCAACACATCAGTGGCAATATGTATAAAATTAAACATAACTGTAATTTAATTTTTGCATAGCAAAAATTTATAGAATAGCATATTTTTGTTTTACAGAAAATTTTAAAACAAAAAAATGAAATAATAAAAAAAAGCAGAAAAATCATTGCAAAATGATTTTTTCAACCTTCCATCACTTCAAAAACATAAGCACAAACCAATACAATAAAGGAGGTTGTTACAGAATAAGTGTTTATTATTCATGCTAGAATTAGATATTTAAGTTTACATTATTATGCACTTACTACCAACGATTGCCTCCCAAATTCAATTATTTGTCAAGTCTTCATTATTACTGGATCCTAAGTCACTACTAATGGAATCAATCCACCACCTAGATCCCGGTCTTCCTCTGATTCTTCATGTATAAAACATCTGTACTGCCACTGATATCCTTTCCTCTTCCATTCTGTTCAATTGACCATACCACTTCAGCTTATCTGTACTCACACATTCTTAAATGCTATCAATGTCACACCCCATTCGAATATGAGGTGTAGTAAAAAAGGTGCCTTCCCTTCCCCATTAGACTGGAGAATGGCAGAAAGCTTTACAAATCACTAAGTGGATAGTGGTAGTCTAATTTCATCAGATTGAGTGGCACTGTAATCTGCACACGAGTGCAGCTCTTTTTTTGAACTACTTGTTGCAGATGGGCCACTAATGGTCAGGGATGTGCAATATACAGTCCCTCCATGTCAAGTGAACCCTGCCTTCCCACGACGTGGCCTGTTTCCACAAAAGATGCTCTGGCGTTTGCAGCTAGCATTCCCACTAAAAAAGGATATCTTCCTAGTTAGAGAAAATACCAAATAGACACTAGATGTTCTTCATCGCCCAGTGAAATGCAACTGCCCAGCTCATTAGAGGTCTGAGGTGGCAAATGTCATGTTTGGCCTCCAGAGCAAAATTGACATCCCCCCTCTCTCTCTCTCTTTTCTCAAGCATATTTAAAGACCCATAAGCACTGGAATGTTTTAGCATCCAGAACTGTGTTAGCAGAGTTAATCTCAGGTGATATGGTCATGTAAACAGAATGGGAGAGGAAAGATTAGCAAAACAAATGTTCTCTGCCAGGTTGGTAGGAAAAAGAGACCCAGAAGACCAAGATATAGGTGGATTGATACAGTAAAAAGTGCTTTAGAAGATAGAAATATAAGAACTGATAATGCTGGAGTCTTGAGAGATAACAGATTGATTTGGAGGAAAATTGTTGATAGGAAGTTAGTTATGTTGTAAGTTTTTCATGTACTATCATAATATCGTGTACATCCCTTGAGGGTACATGACAGGAATTTGATGATGATATTCTTCTCCATCCCATCCCATCTCCTGCCTGGATTTGGCAACCTCTGACTACCACCAGTTTTGGCTGCTGAAGGATACACTCCATGAGTGTCATTTTGATGAGGCCATATTAACTCCTTGTTGATATGACCTCATCAAAATGGCCAACATATGAGGCCATATATTACCACATAACATATCCATGAGGCCATATCAACTCCTTGTTGTCCTTGCAGACAACAAGGAGTTGATATGGCCTCATGAATAGCTCCAAAATCTGAGTAAATACTTTTACAGGATCAGCAAATAAGCATCTCACTCAGTGATGGCAAAAGCATGAGGAGAATGATGGAGACATCATTGAAAAATGACAGACTGATTACAAAAGATGGCCAATATTAAATAAATTATATTTTCTGAATTAAAAAACAAAATAGGATTACTTTATTTCTCCTTGTATCTTCACTTTTAACAATTGTGATGCTGATTCCATCCTCAGAGGTTTCGTATCTGTGGTCTCTAATCTTTGATTGAATGTTTTATTTCTAATGCTTAATTCTCAGATCCACCAGTTAAAACTGGTTTGAAGACCATCTTATATGCTGCTTCCTTAGTGTTTTGGCTAAAATTTTTCTCTCTAATTCTATAAGAATTTATTCAACAGACTTGACACCCAGCTTTGCATAGCATATTATATTTCAATTAACACTAAAATTGTGTCCATAGAGTCAAAATGTTTTACTTGTTCAGTAAGTTTTTCACTGAGATTGGAGCTAACGTCTGCCATGTCCCTGCCTATTTTCATATGTTCGGCATTTATCTATTCACTGCCAGTTTTCATATAATGGCAAGTATCAAAATCTCACTAGGTTACAAAATTTGCATTAAAAAATTCCTAGTTAAACTAAAATAAAGAGCCAAAAGGCTTCAGTTCAGCAACGCAAAATTATATAAATGGATATTAGATCCAGCATTATTTCAAAGCCAAATGTAGAAACTATGAAAGTTTCATCTCTGAGGAGAACCAGCCAGTTCAAAACAGCTGTCAGGCCAGTGAAACCTTATCAAAATGGACTAATAGAAAGCAAATATATAGACACTTGGGCAGCGTTTATGTTTTCTAAGTAGTCCAGCGTACTAAGACAACTCATGAATGCCAGTGAGTATATTCTCATAAACTCTCTGGGTCAACTTATTTTTAGAAACTTTCATAGTTTCTACATTCGGCTTTGAAATAATTCTAGATCTAATATCCACTTTACTTATATAATCCCTAACTTATATATTTAAAAAAAAGTTCATGAGATTACAACATCTTACCACATATCATAATCAACCAATGGATATCTTCATTAAGATTGTCTAAAATACTAGAATCACTGACTGTCATTGAATTCTGATGTATTTTCTGCAAGTGGCCATGCAATCTTGACACACGATCTTCCATTAACCTGGAAGCAAAAAGCCATATGCAGTTATATAAAATTAATTAATTAATATTTACATAAATCAAAAATTATTTATTTTAATGCATATTTCACAACAGTGTGTAAGCAACTATGGCATTGCTCTACCCAGACGGACATTTTTATAAAATTTAATAGAGTAGTAACAAAGTTAATCTGTCCTTCCATGTTTTATGAATGCAAGTTCCACTAGGAATCTTCTTCCAGAAGACCCAAGTTCATTGCAATTGAAGACTTCAACTCTGGCAGATATGTGGCAGCAGCTTCTTCATTGGCAGATGTAGCCTCTCCAGTAATTTTTATATTTTTCAGTTCAAACCTATTCCTGAATCTATGTAACCATCTGTTACTTGCAGTAAATGGCTTGATATCTCATTTCAGGGGACTCCTTGATAAAGTTTTCATATTTGCTCAATGCTTTCTGGTGTAACATGTTGTCATCAATTGGCACATGTTTTCTGTTCATGTCTTCCACCCATATTTTTGAAATCTATTCGGTACTGCACTATCAAACTACTATCAAACAATCAGACTGTCATATGTGGAAATTAAAATAAATGCAAAACACAAGCAATGCAAGATAGTTTTGCTCTTAAATTTCCTCAAAACGGCCAACAATTTCAGGTGATTACAAATTGCTTGGCTTTCAGTAGCTAAATTAACAGACCATGAAACCTTTGTTGTCATGAGCCAGATTTCTTTAGTTACAAAAGGAGAAATGAGATAAATCTCTGTCCCCTCAATGAGATTGTCTAATTCAGCTTCAGTTGACAAATATCTAGGAAAAGTGTCAATAGAATATTATTTATTTAATGATGGACATACAGAAAGTGATAAAGGAATAAAATGGTGAAATGATTATGAAAAAAAAAAAAAAAAAAAAGTAAGTCAGAGCTTAATTGTAGATTCTGAATTCACCTTAGCTTCAAGTTTAACTTAACAAAATCAATATAAGTTCCAAGATAAGAGAATATCAGACAGTTACTATTAATTTTTTCAACAGTCTGAAATGAAGTGACATAATATGGAACCTCACAGTTCATTTACACTTATAGAGGATCTGTTTGCATTCCATATTCTCTCCTGATCAGGTTAAATGTATCCCAAAGATGCCTTTAAAAGTCAAAGCTATTTGATCTGATGGTTGGGTTCAGGAATAACTTCATGACTGGGCAACTTGTATAGAGAGCTAATGACTTCACATCGCTTGCCTTAGTATCCCATAATGCAAATCACATATCCTTATGGACATGTATAATGCTTTCAATTATGGGAAGGGTCGTTACCCAGATCGCTTTCGACCTTTATTGAGGTGAAAAAGTAACAGGGCGCTCATCATAGGCCTATTGTAGTTAATACAGGGGCACAAGAGAGCCTGATAGTATTAGAAGAAAGAAAGAAAAGGAGATAGATAGATATGAGAGATAGAAAATAGGCTTTAGCTTCTTTTGTATCACCATATAGCCAAAGGCTATCAAGTTTTCCTTTTTCACGAATCTCATATAGATGAACGGCCAAAAGACAAACTGAAACTAAAGCTCAAAGATGACTGATACCCAGGTAGTTAGCCTTATCTGAGTTAACTGCCTTGAGTTGGAATTCTCTGCCCGGGATTGCTCACCAGTCATCACTGCAATTGACTATAAGACCACATTGAATTAAGAGGACAGAACTATTTAAAAAACCTCTCATAGAAAGAATAGACAGAAATTTATCTCCCACCCCTAGTGAATATTGCATAATGTGGGTGGTCTACACCAGCACTTCCCAAACTGTGGGCCGCAGGTTTTGTTGAGGGGCCCATGAAATAATGAAAACAAACTGAAAATGTTTGGACTAAGTGGATTTTTAAAAAAAAAAAATGTATTTCATTTTTTGTTATTTATTATATTTTAATGGGAAAAAAAAAATCACACATTGATGTGGATTCACAAATTTTGCTTCCTGCGTATTTCAGCACTTAATGAATATTAGTAAATATATGCTTATTCATATAAGTTTCATTTCAAAGCAGAAATCTAAGAATTGCAGTTTCAAATATTTCACCTGATACTGGCTTTTTTCTGTAGCAGTATTGAAACACATCCATCACATTAAATTGTTATTAAACTTCTTTTATGTTTTTAATTCTTTCTTTTTTACTAATCATTTTACGTTTCATGTGCTTGTACTGCAAATATATAATAATATATCTATCTATATAAAAATATGAGATAATGTGCCATGTCAAATGTGTATGTCAGATGCTAAAAATGTAATGTTTGCATTTGAGTTTTGCAATATTTGCTGTGTATGTTTTGTATTGAATATAAATACAATAAATATTATAATAATATACAGGGTGTTCGGGATAAATTTGACATATTTATAATTAATTATATTTTTCCGTAAGTTACATGTATTAACACACACTTCTCTTCATTTAAAAGTTTGGACCCTTCTTCATTCATATACAAGATGTCAGAAAGGATGGATAGCTGGAACCCACCTGAATCATGGAAGAGAATAACTTGTATCATGATGATTCGTGCCCGCCATCAAAATAAGGATATTACGACTGCTGCCCAATGCTCCCTGAATACAGTAAAAACAATCAGGCATGAACTAGAGACTTGCAATGGTGACTACGAGGATGTAGCAAGAAGAAAGATCCCTAGCAGACGATCTGATTGCGTTCGTACAGCAGAATTCCTCGCAAATCTGCAGGAACAGGTGTTGAAGAACCCTGGCATTGGAATTCGGGCTTTGTTCGTGGAGTTGCTAACTGTAGTCAAGTCCTGGATAACAAGGGTAGCCAATGGTAGGCCGTATGTATGGCAGCAGGATTCGGCCCCTTGCCACACCTCTGGGAAAAGTCAAAAATGGTTGTCTGAAAATTTCTACGACTTCACCAGTCCAAATGTTTGGCCTCCAAACTCCCCAGACCTTAACCCCATGGATTATTTTGTATGGGGCGCAGTTGAAAAAGACACCAATCGCACTTCCAGTAATACAAAAGCCCAGTTAATGGATAAAATTAAAACAGTTTTTGCGGCCCTTCCCAGGGAGACTGTAGCATCAGCTTGTTCGAGGTTCCGAAGCAGAATTGAAGCTGTGATCGATGCTAATGGTGGTTATTTTGAGTAAATCTTGTTGATAGTATTGTAATTAACTCTGCCTGTAATGTTTTTTTGTCAATTCATTAAATTTAATAGATACAAAGAAGATTTTCTTTTTCCTTACGAAACTGTCAAATTTATCCCGAACACCCTGTATGTCTATATTACGCTTTTTTTTCAAGGAGGAGCCGTGAAATATTTTAATTTTTCCAAAGGGGGCCCTGACATCCAGAAGTTTGGGAAGCACTGGTCTACACCATCTAGTCAAAAATTTGATATCTCCTAGAAGCTTCTTTATAAATACAAAACTCGTTTGATTGAACGATAAAATTTCCACAATACCACCGACCACAGATGCCAGATCCCTGGCTGCATCTGTGGGCGCCAAGAAGAGTCAATTCATGTTGAAGAAACAAGGCAATGTAGAAATTCATCACTGATGCAAAATCATGCTTTATGCATAAAATTTTCCAAATTTTCTACAAGAAAAATAGTTCACTTTAAAAACTAGAATTTTCATAAAAGAAAGGCAATTTTCCGATGTGTAATAATAAACACTTATCCCAAGAAACGCAGTAATTACCCTATTATTGGAATGGATTAGCCTTCTGCCATTCGCAATAGTGTCGAAGAGTCTTGCATCTGTGGTCAGACAGCACAATATCATAAAGCATTTGGATGTCATATTGCCGATTTTCAAATCCATGTTTCTTTCTAAACGTCCATAAATGGTATTTCTTCTTCTTCCTTTCCAGGCTTATAGGCCAAGTGGCCTGTTCTGGACTCAATTCCATCTTTTGAAGGGTCTTCCTCTGCATCGAGTACCTTTTGGGTGGCAATTTAGAATTTGTTTAGGTATTCTGCTTCTATTCATTCTCAGTATGTGTTCTTTCCATTTTTCTCTATAGCAAATAACTGTTTCATTTAGGAAGGTTGTAATTCCAAGTTTTTTTCTGATTTTGCTGCTTTTCATTTTCAATTCGGAAATTTCAGTTTGGATGATTCAATTCTTCTTTCATCTGCTTTTTTTATTGTCCATATCAGTGGCGGCCCGTGAAGTTTTAAGGGAGGGGGGGCTGCCGAAACCAATTTATTAATATATAAATCTGTAGATTTATTTATTAATAAATTGGTTACTAATCAAGAAAAAAATAATTTTTTTTAAAAATTATTTTGTATAGGCAACACCCCCACTTAAAACTTCATGGGCTGCCATTGGTCCATATCTCACTGCCATAAAGTAAGGTTGATTTAGTTACTGTATTGTAGAGTCTTATTCGTGTGTGTTTTTGTACATAATTGGGTTTAAAAATTTTATTTATAATGCCTGTTACTTTTAAAAGATTTGATATTTTTGATTCTATATCAGCTTCATTTTCATATGACATTGTGCAACCTAAATATTTGAATGTATTGACTTGCTCTATTATTTTGTTGTCTATTTCTATTTGGCTTCTTATTGGATTAGCACTTTTAAAGGCCATGACTTTTGTTTTGTCTGTTGATATTCCCATACCATATGTTTTTATCAGATTATTTAGACTGCATAATGATTTTTTTAGTTCATCTTCGTTGTTTCCAAGGATTATTTGGTCATTGGCAAAAAGAAGCTAATCTGGTGTTACGGTTTATGTATATTGGTGAGAGAGGGCAACCCTAACGTACTCCTCGATTTATTGGTTTCCAGCTTGATGTTGAATTATTGTACGGCACAGATATTTTATTATCTTGATATATATTATATAAGGCTCTAAAGAGTTGGTATGGTATTTCGTATTCTTCTAGGATTTCCCATAGTTTTTCTCTGATAATTTTATCAAATGATTTGGTGTAATCTATAAAAGCTATGTGTGTTTCTATGTTCATTTCTCTGTGTTTTTCAATTAATAATTTTAACGTAAATGCAGAGTCTATGCAAGACCTGCCTTTTCTGAATCCATTTTGTTCTTCTATTAATTTTGGATCTACTATACGTTTAAGTCTATATGCTAAGATTTTTGCATATGCTTTATAACAGGTACTAAGTAAGCTGATTCCATGATAATTGTTACAATCAGATTTCTATCCTTTTTTGTAGATGGGGATAACTATTGCTTTGGTCCAATCTGGTGGGCATTTTCCTTCTTTCCAGATCATATTATAAAAGTTAAGTAACCTGAGTGTGAATTCAAGTCCTGCATATTTGATAAGTTCCAAGTTTATATTGTCTTCTCCTGAAGCCTTTCCTGTTTTGCTTTGGGTTAATGGTTCTGTTAATTCTTCTAGAGTGATGTTTTCCAAGTTATCCAAGATGTTTACAAAGGGTAGTTTTCTGTTTTGAATGTTTTCATCATACCATAGATCTTGGTAGTAATTTTGCCACATTTCTATTTTAATGGTATTAACATATGTTTTTTCTCTAGTTTCACTGCTTAGATCTTTGAGGATTTTATATGCATTAGGTCTTTTGAGCATACAGTCTCTCTCTAATTTTGTTACAAAATTGTTCCATCTGTTTCTGTTTATTCTCCTGCATGCTGCTTTTGCTATTGCTTTTTTTCTGCTGTATTCGATTTTTGATTCTATTGTTTTTAGGTTGAGCCAGTTTTTATATGCTTTTTTCTTTTCTTCAATAATGCATTTAATTTCATCATCCCAGTCCCTAAGGCCTCTTTTTCTTTGTTCCTAAACTTTCTTTTGCAGCTTTTGTCATTATGGTTTTTAGGTTTGACCATTCTTCTTCTATGTTCTGATTTTGTTTTATACTTGTCATCCAGTTCTTTATTCTTTTTTGGTATACTATTGTCGTCCAAAAGTCTAACTTTGAAGGATTCAAAATTTCTATTTTCCTTGTTTTTTTTGTTGTTTTCCATCTTGGTTCCCATTTTATTTTTCCAATTAAAAGGTAATGATCTGATTCTATTTCAGATCCTCTGTATACTCTTGTATCTATTATCATTTCTGACATTTTGATATTGCTGATTATGTAATCAATAATGCTTCTTGTGTTGATTATATAGAGAAATCTGTGCAGAATTCATGACTAAAATTAACACACGTGAACCACAGTAGTAGGTTTTTTTATTATGTAAATATTTCGTCCTAGGTATCTCAGGACATCATCAGTACAGTAGAACAATACTAGGAATGACACAAAGGATAGGATGCGTACATACAATGGAATCCAAATTGAGTGCAGTGGCGTGTTGCAGCCTAAACTTAAATTAGATTAAATTGAATTAAATTAAATTTAAATTAAATTACAATTAAGTTATTTTTACATAATTTTGTATGACAATTTCCAATACTTTAGGGATGGAAAGAACATCATTGCAGTTTAGATTTGGTCTGTGAAGTAGAGCTTCAGTACTTTCTTTATATAAGCGTTCGTATTTATATGAAGATCTGTGTAGGAGTTTTGTCTTTTCCCAGTGGATCTTGTGGTTTTGGGTTTTCAACTCCGTGTTGAGCAAGGCCTGATTGTTGCTGTTTGATGAGGCGGATATGGTCTTGATGTCCCAAAATGCATTTAAAAACTGATCTGCCTGCCTGTCTATAATAAGAGAGTTTACAGGAGCATGGAACATCGTATACACCAGGTAGTAGCATAGGTGAAAGTTTGTCTTTGGGCGAAGGTAACAGGTTGTGGTTCTGGCTGATGGGTTTGTAGGTGGCAGTAAGATTGTATTTCTACATAATTTTCGAGGGCCATTTGGAGATGCCTTTGATATAAGGTATGGAAATCCTATGGGCTTGTTCTTGTCTATGTTCATGTGTAGAGAAGTTGCTGATGATTTTTTGAGTTGTTTTGAGATTGTATCCATTTAGAGTGGCTGTGTTTTTGATTATTTCCAATTCTTGTTTTAGAGAATCCTGATTACTGTCATATAGCCTCCGTCTATTTTAATTCTCATTTCTATTATTCTATCGCTCCAAAAGTTGTAATGGATTATATTGTTTCTAAGATATTTATGTAGAAATATCATTACACCAGATTTAGCTCTCTCATCTGCTTTTACCCCACTGTATAAATAGATGTAATTTTCAGTTTCGTCTGTTCCTCTCTACTTTTTTTAGATTCTGTAATTACTGCTATTTTTACATTTCTTTCTTCTAAATGGTATTTTAATTTATTAATTATAAAAATCAAAATTCCCTTCCTATTGCTGACAGGTGGTCGGTACTGCAAAAAAAATAACCTGTTCTGTTGTAAGTAATGAAATGCCCAACACATTACATAATCTATTCCAAATACACAGGGCAAGAGGGCAGCTGTAGAATGCATGTTCGACTGTTTCCAATCGGTAACAGATGTCTCAGACTGGATCTCCAATGTTAAAGTACCTCCATTTGATGGTATTGACTGGAAGGCAGCCATATGCAATACTCTGAGCAAGATCCCTCCTGCTAGGACATGCTTGGAACGTCAATAAGTTATGAAAAAATGTGTTGTTGTCAGTACCCAACTGTGCAAGTTTGCGGCGAAAGAGATTAAAGATTTCTTTATACCAAATTTTACTTTTTTTTAATGGAAAGAATGTCAATGCCAGAGTGTTTTAGTAGTCTTAGAGTTAAGCAAAGAGTGTTGTAGTATTCGGGAATAATCTCAGCTTTTGGACCTTTATAATCATTTACTCCAAACGGGGAAGATGACAACCCAGATGGTACTGGAGAAGTTGTGCACGTGTGATTGCTCTGCAATATTTTATGGATTTTTGAAGCTGTATATCTTAAAGAGCAGAATTTTAAGACCTTGAAGCCCAAATCCTCCATGCTTCTTTGATAGTTGAAGAAATTACTTTTTGAGTTCTTGTTATCCGCTAGACCAAAAAAACTGCACAGGCTTACTAAATAATTGCTTTTCTTCAGCTTCTGTGATGTCTGTAATATTTATTATGTAGAACTGAGCAGGAAAGATTATGGTTTTGAGTACTATGGCTTTAGAGGTAAAGGAAAGTCCCTATTTTCCAGTCTTCTAAGATGTCAAAGTTCTTGTACGGAGGCTGTTCAATAAGTTATGACTATATTTATACAGAAAACAGATTACCTTTAATCGTCACATTTACATGGTCTTTTTCGAAGTAACTACCATGAGACGCAATGCATTTGTCCCAACGTTGCGTCCACTTCTTAAACACATGTGAAAGTCTGTTTTTTGAGAGTTCTTTCAAAACCACCTCTGCAGCTTTTACACATGCTTTGTTGCTTTCGAAATGGCGGCCTCTTAGTGATTTCTTTAGCTGAGGAAACAGCTAAAGAAACAGCCAGAAACCGCACAGTGCGAGATCAGGACTGTATGGAGGGTGTGGTAGGATATTTATATTGTTCTTCTGCAAAAAGTCCACTATACAACCAGCAATATGTGGCCTTGCATTATCGTGGTGCAATAAGAAGCCATTCTTCAGCAATGGACGCTTCCTTTTGACGTGCTGTACCATTGTCCGTAAAACATCTGCATAGCATGAGCCATTTACAGTATTCCCGGGTTCTACAGCGTGTTGGTAAACAATGCCTTCGTAGTCAAAAAACATTATGGTCATAACTTTACCAGCCGATTTTACAGTTTTTGCTTTCTTGGGGGGGTAGGCAAAGACGGATGCTTCCATTCACTGCTTTGTTGTTTCATTGTAAGGTCATAGTGATACAACCAAGCTTCATCTGCTGTAATGATGCGTTTTAAGAAGTTGTCGCCTTCTTGTTCCAGTCTTTCTTTCCATTCTGTGCACACATCCACTCGATGCTGCATTTGCTCCGGTGTCAAGAGTTTGGGAATCCATTGGCCACAAACACGTTTCAGTCCCAAATGTTCAGCTATGATTGAGTGAACATTTCCCACAGAAATATTCAGGACAACATGCAGCTGGCATACTGTAATTCTGCGATCCTCCTTGATGATAATCGCTGCTGTGTTGATCATTGTCTCTGTGATGGATGTTGAAGGTCTTCCCCTCACGTTCAAGATCTTCCACATTTTGCCTTCCTTCCTTAAAAGTTTTATGCCAGCGAAAAACACTTGCCCTCGACATTGCTTCATCGTGGAAAGCTTCGCATATCACGTTAAAAGTGTCCGATGCCGATTTTTGCAAATGCACACAAAATTTAATCACATAGAGCTGTTCCAAGGACACTTCCATTTCGACGACTGATCGCAGCTCATCGAAACAAGCTTGCGTTTGGTCACGTGACACTCTGGCACATCAGCCCGTATACGCCATCTATCAACCTCTTTCGTTAATACAGACAGCAACATTTCTTTATTCCATAGAAAATAATATTGTGATGAGTGGTTTTGCAACAGTAATATTAGTCTTATTACTTATTGAACAGCCCTCGTATATAAGTTCTTGACTTGGTAATATTGGATAAATGAAGAAGGGAATTCCAAGTATAATGAGGGGTTCTCTCTTAGGGGTTAGTCCAAAAGGAATGCCTCCAAGATCCCACTTTCCAGAAACTTTTAATTTTGTCTTATCTGAATTAGTAGTTTATCCACTGATCTTCCTAAATTTTTCCAAAACACCAAAAAAAAAAGATATATGTGGAATCATTATCCTTCAAAGTGCCCACTACATCATCGGCATAGTTGAAGGAACTGTTAATCCTCACACAGCATGAGTATTGTTGAATTCCTGTAAGAAATGCTCAAGAACCAAAGCAAAGAGCAATGGACTAAGAGGGCAGCCTTGCTTGACCCCTTTTCAAATTTTAACCGGGTCTGACAGGAACCCATTGGCATAGGCTCCTTTGATAATAGATGGCAGATTTTTACCCACACCAATTTCCTGGAGGATGTGGAACAGAAAGGGATGCCCGACATTATCAAATGCTTGAGTAAGGTCAACTGGAATTAGGTTTTGAAATGAGAATTGTATGGCTTGCTACAAATTCACTTGTTATGTGTCCTGACGAGAGAAATAATTAAATACTAGTACGGGAAGAATAAAATCCCAGGCATCGTGGTAAAGTTCTATCCCTAGACCATCAGGTCCTGGGGATTTCCTTCTCTGGCATTCTATATAGGCTGTGGTAACTTCATATGCTGATGGGTCTGTAAAGCCCATCTTGGATACGAATAGAAAAGCCATTAATGTTCCAAGAATTATAATCTCCAACAGTACTATTGTCTTCAAATAGATTTTTGTAGTGTTTTTGAAAGAAATCAAGGATATCTTGAGTGGTGAACATGTCTTCACCATGAATTTAGTGAATTGTCTATTGAAGAATGCAGCTGAAGGGTTATCTGCTAAGTGCTGCTACTGTATTCTTATTTTAAAATTTCTTTCTTCTACTTGTTTCTGTATTTCCAGTTCTATCTCTATGTTAATGTTTCTATGATGAGTCATGGGCTCATCGAGGGAGGGTATAAATCACCCAAACCAGCTATCATACCTTCCCTTAAATTCATTCATACCAGATGCACTCACTACCCCTAAAGGCAAGCTATTCCATTCACTCACTGCTCTGTGAGAAAAAAAAAAAAAAAAAGCTCTTACCCATTTCTTGACTATGAACAAACTTAATGTCCATGGACATCCCCATATTCTCTCCCCACTTTCCATATAATGAAACCTTTAATCAGAAACTATCCAATAATACCCATTCAAAAGTTTGTAGACCCCTATCATATCACCACCTCTTTCTCCTGTTAACCTGAGTCTGCAATCCACATACTCACAATCTTTCCTCATAATCTAAATCCCATAATCCAGATATAATCTATGTAACTTTTCTTTGCACCCTTTCCACAGTTTCTTTGACCTCTTGGAATCCAGGAGACCAAATCTGCATACAATAATTCAGGTGTAATCTTATCAAAGTCTTATAAAGAGGCAAAATGATTTCCTTATCCTTACATGTCAAGGTTCGCTTTAACATTGCAATTATCCTCTGAGTTGTATTTGCAACTTTTGCTATGTGACCTTTGAACTTCAAATTCCTATCCACCAATATGCAAGATCACCAATATGCCTCCCCAGTTTCTTGTAGCATAACCCTGCTAATATAAAATGCTGCTGAAAATGTAATCATGCCAAAGTGCATAACTTTACACTTACTAACATTAAACCGAGAGCCATTTTGTTTGCCCAAATTTCCAGCCTATTCAAATCATTTTGTAAGTGATGAATATCAATAGCACCCCTGATTACCCCCCCCACCACCTATCTCCACATCATTAGCAAACAAATACACCTCTGATGTTAGACCCTGTTTGATCATTAATGTATAGATTGAACAATAATGACCCAAGGACTGAACCCTGAGGTACACCATTAGTCACCTTAAATCTGGCAGATTCACACCTAATTTATACCACTTTTTGATATCTGTCTGTCAACCATCCCTGATCCAAGTCAAGAGTTTACATTCCAACCTCATATTCTCCAGCCTTAGAAAAATACAACATTATCATAACATATCCATTCCCTTTATCCAACTCGGCCATAACACTGTTATAAAATATGAGCAAATTGCTCATATTTTATAACATTTTTTATTACTTCTTTTTCTTTTAGTTGTAGTTCTTTTTTTTAATTTTTTTGTTTATCTTCAATTTTTTTTATTAATTCGTCTATCCTTTTTGATGATGTCTGCATATTAAGTTCTTTCAGTTGTCTTTCTTGCTTTTCTGTTTCTTCTCCAGTTTCTCCTTGTAGAAACAGTTGAATGCTTTTATACCTGTTCAGTTGTTGTTTTAGGTTCATTATTGGTCATTTCAACTGATTCCATCAGTATTTGACTGAAAAAGGTTGCTCCTGCAGATCTGGAATTTTGGGGCTAATTTCTAACTGATTTGGTTGCACACTTTTTGCGATTTTACCAAGTGTAGTTTGCTTAAAAGCGCCGTTTTAGTAGACTGAATTGGAAGATCCGGGAACTCTTCATTATGCCTCTCTGATATATATATGGTATTCCAATTGGCTCTACAGGAGCTCCCACTCTTTCTGTGAAAGTTCTAAAAGGACAGGTGCTAACGTGATGTTCAGAATTTCGCATTTCTAACAGAGTTTGAGGCACTGATTAGTGATATGTCAGATCTCCATGTAATGGAAACATTTAGATTTGGGACAGTTACCACCTAAGTGATCATATGAAATGCAACGCAGGCATTGACATTGTACTCCGGGATAGTTTACCATAACTCGGGTTGTACTGATGTTGACAAAATTGGTACTGGCGTCTTCATATCCATTGTAAAGGTGATATCACCAGAAAACCAATTTGGATCTTCACTTGACAAACCCTTTTGTATGTTATTAATTTTTACCCCATTTCGAAAATGTCTCTATAAGAATTTCATTACTATTCTCTATATATTCCATCGGAAATCTTTCGATTTTTACTGTTTTTACCTGACTCCCGACCATTACAGGAATAACTGTGCTGCATTCGAAAGTAAAACCCTGTAATAGTTTGTCCCTTGTTTCCACATCTTTAACTACAATTAAATATTTCCCTCTGCCGTAAGGGGTGAAAGAATAAATCTTGTTTGCACCGACTATCTCTTTTAAAACCTTAGTTACCCATCTTGCTTCTTCACATCAGGGAATTTCAATTCCTAGAGTTTGCACCCTTGGAGGAATTGGTATCATTATCTCAAGTAGGAAAATGACTATATATCCTCTGCATTTAATTGGAAGAAAAAAAACTTTCAGTCGTAAGACTGAGAATAAAATAATCCCCTGATACAGAATTAATTCTACACCACCAGCAAATGTATGTTTGAGCTACTATAAATGGCGGCTGTGATACCGTTAAAAGTAATCCCGTAATGCAGATACTAACTGCACTACCAGCAATCCCAATATTTATTAAAAGAAACTAGTGCTAGTGGGGACAAAACCACCAACTAGCACCAGTAAAATAAATTAAAGTGAAAAACAAACGAAAGAAAACCAAAGTACTTATCTTGCCGAAAACCAAGATCTCGTCAGTAGGAGCCAGACCAGAACTGATATTGTGGTCTCATCAGTGGGAGCCAGACCCAGAACTGATACCAAGGTTGAAGGAAAAGCAGAAGTTATATTTCCATATACAATTAGCAAAAAGGTGTCACACCTTATTATTAAAATACTCTGGATTAAACACAGATATTTAAAGTTTTTCCACTTGGTTATTCTAGAAATTAAAGATGCCAAGAAATTATATTCTTGGTTTAATCCTTTATCCAAGTGTAAGCAAATAATGTGCTTTGCATTATGGGATACTAAGGCAAGTGATAAGAAGTCATCAGCCTCTATATACAATGCCCAATCATGAAGTTATTTCACATGTGAATGTTGTTTGCTTGCATTTAATAAAGAATTAAACCAAGAGTATAATTTCTTGGCATCTTTAATTTATAGTATAACCGAGTGGAAAACTTTCAACATCTATTCAAAGGGCTGTCCTGTAAAATATCAATCTCATTACTTAACGGGCACACTGTATGCTGAAACAGAGCTGATGAAGAAAAAACTGATAGCATTAGGTGAGGAGAGATCAATTCAGATTGGAGGAAAAATCTTGTATCCAGGTTGGTAGATTATCAAATTTCCATTATTTTGTTATACATCCAGAATTCTTCTGTGTGTTGCTGGTCTGATGCTAATATTCACTACAACAGTAAACATAAGCTTAAAAGTTGCTAATACTGTGGCAATTTTTACTAGTAATATTAATGTCTAATAATATTAAAGTTTCTGAAATAAAACATCTATATTGCTCTGCTAACAATTCAAGTAACAAAGCAATTAAACTAAAAACCAACCGAACTAAAACTGGTACACAATGGTCCACAGCTTGTCTTCCTAATAATCCAATCACAGAAAGTTGATCTTTAAATTTCGATCGATCATCATCTTCTGTTTCATCAATTTCTTCACCAACCTGCTCAACATTCTAAAACCAATAGTGCACATGATTAATGGCTTAATGAGCAACTATTTTAAATAATTTCTTTAAAATAAATATATACATTATTTTTAGGGATATGCAACTGTGGCTTGCTGACTGGTTGATCACTGCAGGGATCAAAATGGTAATGAGTGAATGAATAGAAAACTTAGTCTTCTTTATACAACATTTTGTTTTTATTAAGCAATATATACTTCTGAACTCAGTAAAGTTAATGCAGTGGTTTCCATAATTTAAAGAACAAAGAGCAAAATCATGATAGTTCAATAACTATGGTGAATTTTTATGCAATTCAGTGAAATGACATATGAGATGTGAAAGAATTACCCACAAAAATTGTAAATAAATAGTTTAATTCAGTAACAAATAGGTAGATGAAGGCAATGATCAAAAACGAGGTCAAACTGAGATTGCCAAAATGTCTTAATATGGAATGTAATTACCCCTCTCCTAAATTCCTTGGTTTTTTTTTTATTTTTGGGGGGGGGGGGGGTTAGAGCAGCATCAAGCCTACTAAAGTATCCCAGACATGCTCAATAGGATTAAGGTCAGGAGACCTGGCTGGCCAGTCCATATAAACTAAAGTCTCTTGTTGAAGATATTGGTCGATGAGCTTCACTCAATAAGGATGAGCATTATCATCTGATAGGATAAATGTCTCTTCTATTATACCCACATACAGACAAACATAGCAGTCCAGGACCTCATCTCTATAAGTTGCAGCGTTCATGCTTCTGCTATGAAGCATATACAGGTCAGTGCATCCACCCAACAAGATACCTCCCTAAACCATCACACTACCTCCACCATAAGTGTCCCTTTCACGGATGAAAGGGATGATAAAGTGACCCTGGTTTTCTCCAGACTGGAGCATGCCTGGTATTGCTTTGGGTCCAGTTGAGATGAAGCTTGGCCTATTTCAAATGTTCTCTCCTGTGGTATAGGGATCAGAGCATGCAGGCACGATATAACTTTTGTGTGTTTTTTTCCTTTTCCCCTTAAGTTATCGTGATTTTTCCTCTTTATTCCTTAATTTATGGAATCCAGTGTACTTGAAGGCCAATTCACATCAGTCATACTGGTTGCCTCCAACTTCATCAAGCCTTCTGCATATAGTGGAAGCAGATAACAATCTTCCTGTAGCCAAAGTGAGGTCAGATTATATCTAATTTAGGGTAGACTGCTGGAATTGGTTCCAGTCTGTGAAGTAAGGAATGACTCACATGCAACATCCAGCTACCTGTGTATGACTTTGGCCTGCCTCTAGTCTTATGATGGCTCACCACCTGAATTCCTCAGTTAAATGACATCTTACAGCCATAATAGTAAAATTCATAATAGTAAAATTCAAGAATTTTACTATTATGAAATGTCTTGTTCTCACTCCAGACACAAAATGGAACCCCCCCCCCCCCAAAAAAAAACAGCTACTTTTATGCCAATACTGATTTGCATATGATGATGGAAGTTTTTTCACTTGGCTATGCTACTAATTACATATTTGGTTTAACCCTTTATCCAAGTGTAAGCAAACAAAGTTTGCACCTGAAATATTTTCAAAACTGGGGCAACTTGTGGTAGAGGTAATATAAGTTCTGATCACTTGCCTTAGTTTACCCCATAATGCAAAGCGCATATCCTTATGGGTATGTATAATGCTATGCATTATGGAAAGGATCACTACCCAGACCACTTTTGACCTTTATTGAGGTCACGTCAGTGGGAGCTAGACCCAGAGGTGGTGATACTGAGGTACAAGTAATGCAAAAGTCATATCACCATATACCAGTTACCACCAAACATCACCATATATGGTGATATGACTTTTGCATTACTTCCACCTCAGTATCACCACCTCTGGGTCTAGCTCCCACTGACGAGATCTCAATAAAGGTCGAAAGCAGTCTGGTTAATGATACTTTCCATAATGCATAGCATTATACATACTCATAAGGATATGTGCTTTGCATTATGGGATACTAGGGCAAGTGCTCGGAACTCATACCACCTTTACCACAAGTTGCTCCAGTCCTGAAAATATTTCAGGTGCAAACTTTGTTTGCTTACACTTGGATAAAGGATTAAACCAAATATATAATTCATTTGCATATGCTGCTGGCAGCGCCACTCATTTGTATACGATAACTAGATTCAAGGTCACTTTTTTTTTTCCACAATATAACTTGTGTGTTTTTTCCTTTTCCCCTTAAGTTATCATGATTTTTCCTCTTTATTCCTTAATTTATGGAATCCAGTGTACTTGAAGGCTGAGTCACATCAGTCATACTTTACCTAATTAGGTAGATATGTACCACAACATCACTTACCAAAATATTAGGATACCAGATACTTCACTGTCAGAACTAAAAATAACACAGAATGAATAGCAACACATTTCTATACCTATAAATAATTCCAACAACTCTTCAATGTTGGGCTCAATGACTCTATCAAGACAAGACTGAGCTAGAAATGCTTGCACTATTGGTTAATTAAGAAAAATATAAAAGAAAACCTGTTACAATTACCTTAGAAAGAAGTAAAGTTGAGGAGAAAATTGTATGTCAAAATAGAATTATATTGTTAAAATTATTGATGTCTAAATTATACTGTATAAGAATGTAAATCTAAGTGCAAACAAAGGTTCAAAGGTTGCTAGCTAACTGCCTATGATGACATCACGGTGCAATGGAAGCGTTCATGGAAGGAGCGCTGAACTCTTGTTCGGCGAAATGAGCGCTCTTCAAGGAGCAGAAGTGTGATGCAATCGCGTAGGGGCGAATAGGAGAGCACAGGGAGAGATCCTTCATTACGAAAAGAGGGCGCTAAAAAGAAGAATAAAAAAGCAAGTTCACTCAGGTTTGAACCCACCGTTTTTTCTGTTCCTGTTTTCTCGTGTGGACAAGCAGAGCGCTGACTGATCGACGGCGCCGGAAGTATTCTCCTTCCCGGTTGCTAGCTGAAGGAGTCGGGCATGCTATACGTGAGCTGACGGCAGACACCAACTAGGGCCATTGGTAAAAGTTTACCGATGCGAAACAGCGGAGTAAGTTCCTCAAAAAGGACGGCCGAGATGATGATATCGAGCTAGACGAGCGTATATACGGCAAAGTGCAAGGAATGGCGATTTGCGTCGATCAGCGTAATCTCCACGTGGACGCGACTCGATAAAGCAGAAAGACATCTGAATACAAAGGACGGACGAAAAGAAGCGCGATATCCTCTCAGGACATTGGTAACGTACAGTGAAGTCCTTATTCTTGTAACGATTAGTATTGGGGCAAAAAGAGAAGAACAGATTTCTAATTGAAAGGAAAGAGAACTTTTAAGTGACTTTTGTGCTCAGTAACATGTTAATCATATTGGACTAGTAGTCTGAGAGCCTTAGAGTATGCAACACTTAGTTGAATGTGAATTGACCTTTGTTAGCAAGTTTTATTTAGAATTTTGAATTACTATTTCATGATAAATATGTGCTTACTTAATCTAGAGATGTAAAATTAGAGTGTTTAGATAATTAATGTGTTCCTTATAGCTCAGCTAATGAATTAGAATTCTGATATGACATACCTTGATATGTAAAAGTTTATTGTATGAATTTTTGATAATTAAACATGTTTTTTCTATGTAAGTCTGAGTTTGTCTGAGCATGAGACTGAAATTACCACTCACTAAAGTTCGAACCTGTGAATAAGGGGAAATAAAAGAAAGTTTAGACCATGACTGAAATGTTGAAGTTTCTATAGGCACTTAATTCTTTAATAAGATTAGGTAATACTTAAACTCTGGGAAAGTTTCTTTGTACAAGAATTCTTCTGTACTAGGACTCTGGCTGGCGCAGCTAAAATAAAATAAATTTTGTCAGAGTTCCAAATAGAGAAGCAGCCCCAGAGAGATAAGTTAGAGATTACAGGCTTAGTACGAGAAGGATTTAAGATAGAACATAAAGAACTAAAGACACGATTATAACAAAGGCGCAGCTGGAAAGAATATAACATAGGTCTCCAGCTGCTGATCAAGGTATGATCTCCATTAGGTTTTGAAATGAGGACAGTATGGCTTGCTACAAATTCACTTGGTATGTGTCCTGATGAAAGAAAAGAATTAAATGGTATGACTAGAATCGGAAGAAGAAAATCCCAGGCCTCATGGTAAAGGTCTATCCCTAGACCATCAAGGTCTGGGGATTTTCTTGTCTGGCATTCTTTATAGGCTGTGGAACTTCAGATGCTGTAATGGGTCTGTTAAGCCCATCTAGTGGCTTTGAAAGGAGTCGAGGATGTCTTCATTATCAATGATAGTCCTTTCAGTGATAGTCCTTTCTTTTCTGAATTTAGTGAACTGTCTATTGAAGAATAGCTGAAACACAATCTACTAAGTGCTGCTGTATTCTTCTCTTAAAATTTCTTTCTTCTATTTGTAGTAAAAAAACAAGTAGTAAAAAGGTGTCCCATCTTATTATTAAAATACTCTGGATTAGAGATAGATGTTGAAAATGTTTTCACTTCGTTATATTATAAATTAAAGATGCAAAGAAATTATAATCTTGGTTTAATCCTTTATCGAAGTGTGAGCAAACAAAGTTTGTGTGTGAAGTAACTTCACAACTAGGTTACTCGTGCCCTGAACATGATTTGAAATTTGGCAAAATATAGGCCAGTTAATAAACTTTTTTTTTTAATAAAATATTTAGTGTGGTGTTATCAATAGCATTAAAATAAGTTATGAAACAGAATTCCTTTCTTGGTCTATAACTAATCCTACCCATTCTACTCCTCATCTGATTTCTCTGCACCTGTTTCTGGCTTATCTTTATAATCTTTTATTACATGTATCTGCCCTGACTCAACTCCTCCTGTACATCTCAGGTCATCCCATTCTTGTTCACATTGCTCTTTACACTTCCTTCTAACAATGATCTCTCCAGTAGATTCACACCAAATCTACACAATTCCATATGCCCTCAAATGCATTCCAAAAAAAAATAAAAATAAAAATAAACTGCACTCCTTTCTCTTCACACAGCTCTTCTAAGCATACTATTCATGATTTTTGCTCCATGTTAACTAATTATTTTCATACTTTGCAACACAACTGCTCTTCCTACAATATGGTTATATTTCACTGTATTGAAAATCTCCTGATATCCATCTCACATTCTTCTATGCCCAACCATATCATTCATTCCTACCACCATCACTAACTGCATTGCATGTTTACTTCTCATATCCAAAGCACACCTATCACTCTGTTCATCCTCCCTCCTGGAAAACAAAAGTGCACTCTCTCATCCACCTTGCTTTCAATAATGGAATCTCCATGCAAAGCCACTCTTGAGTCATCTACCACCTCTTTTTCTACACCATCTTTCATTTTATTCTTTAGCACTCTTGTCTAATCTCATTTTTCACACACCTTATCTTGTTTCCAATTGTGTGATTCCTGCAGTAGCACTCTTTCACTTCTGCAATCACTCGTTTTTTTCTGTCATTCCTGCAACAATTCTCACTTTGGGCCCATCAGTAGTGATCATATCACCTGAGATGAGCTCTGGTAACTGCTAACTAACAATGTCAAGTTCTTTCCTAATATCCTCATTTTTAATATGATACTGACATTGATGCCATCTGTTCACTCCCATAATCTTTCTTAGAACAATATTTGATCAAGTGTTTTATTTCTAACTCAGACCTCAGAAGGAATGACAATAGTCAATTTAGCAGAGCACTGCCCATGAAAGTATCTATAGAGGATGCCTAAGCAGAATAGAACACATTTGAGAGAAGGATCACCAATTAATTTGACTGCTCTCTTCTGTATCAGACAATCTCAGCAAGGCTTTAGGTGCCCGAATTATGTATGAGCAATATGACTAATTTGGGATAGAGCAGATTTTTATTTTTTTTTTTTATTTTTTTTTTTTTATGAACAAAGTAATCATGGATAAGAAACGTTTGTGCAGGAAAAGGCAGGTCACCCAAAAAAAAAGAGAAATACAGGCCTCACTTCCGTTCCTGAAAAAACGGGCGTAAATCGAATCGGCATAAAACGAACCCAAATTTTAATGGGAGGTACAAAGTTATGTTCTGTGCAGTCAAAAAATGTGCACACGAAGTATGTGTAACATTATTATATTTAAAGCTTTGATAATACATACATATATTTCTTAAAATAAAATTATTAATAACGAAAAGAAACCAAAATTATATACAAAAAATATGAAACTTCGAAAAGATATTACATATTTCTATGTTGAGGTTCCTGGTTTCGGATCACCAGCAATTTTTTTTGAAAAAAGTATCCAGTGTTAACTGCCTAGATTTTCTTTTTCTTTCTTTAAGGAGTTCCGTGTAATTTGAATAGATGTGATTACATTCCTTTTACATTTGCACTCAGTTCCTAATCGTGGTCCATTTCGCAGAGTTCATCAGTCAATGTCTCTATGCTTGCAAGGATACACTGTAAATCGGCCGTTTTTATATCTCTTAGAGGACCTTCTTCGTTTTCTTTCTCCTCCTTTGGATGTTGACTTATTGTTCGGCTAATTCTTCATTGGAAATTGGTTTATCATGGCTCTCTAAGACTACTGTCACATCTTCAGCTGTAATATCGTCCAATCCCACCTCTCATACAAGCTTGGTAAAGTCTTCAACAACATTCTACTCTTGCTCGAATTCCTCGAAGTCGTACATAAATTCTGGAAGAAGTTTTCCAGAATTTATGTACCATGCTCCTTTTAAACACTTTGCTGACACTCAGTTCCAAGCTGCCTTGATTTTATGCCCCTCAAAATATCGAATGACCGCCAATAGTCTTTAATAGTTTTTCCTGAAGTGTCCAAGACTCTTACCATTTCCATAAATGTTATACGGAGGTAATAGGCTTTGAAGATTGATATAATTCCCTCGGTTGCAAAAGTGATCTTATGTTTGGGGGCATGTAAACAACCTTGACATCCAATGATGTTCTTACTTCAGCAAGGTTTTGAGGATGTTGTTATGTCCTGAATAAACCAAGAAAAAGAATTACCATTTTTATTTATTCAGGAACAACTCTCTTTGAAAATAGGCAGAGAATGTGGTATGTTGGCTATAAACTGGAAATGTATATATATGTATATAACACTAAGATAGGAGTAAGAAATTTATAACAGATGAAAGAAAATTGTAAGACCTAACCTGTTATGTATAAGGGTCTGATAGAGAAATTATTTATAGTATTGAATTAATTTAAGAGCCCTACTATGTGTCATAAGATAGCAAAATCTGTAAGCCAGAGTCCAAGGGTCACCTTTTGACCGTCCAGTGTAACGTGTGCCGGGGGGGGTATGAGAAAGAGAAACTAGAGCACTTTCTAAGAAAACACGCCCAAAAGCATGTGCGTGTTTTTTTAGATGTAGTGGAAAGAGCTGGATGCCATGACGAAAACCCACGTGACAGCGTTGGTGGGCATCGCGATATATGAGAAACGCCAGGAAGGGCATGAAAACAAAAGGGTCAAGCAACCCCCACTCGAGGCTTTTTTTGTTCCTGTTTTCTGACCTCTCGGACATTGGTCCAGTCTGCACCTACGGAGAAGTTCTGGGCTGGCCGTGGAAGGTATGAGTCGTCTGCCGCAGCGTACGGAATAGGGCTAGCTATTTCCTTGGACTAGGATAGCTATGCTATATCGTGCGATGGAAAAACCAAGTAGATGCTGTCCGTTCTGGCTAAGCTCCTGAGCCATATTGCCCTTCCTGCTGAAAATCTGGCCGTACAGTTGTCGAAGGTGACCAGACGAGCAGCCGACTGAGAAGAAGCCTTGATGACCAGACAAGGAAGAAGAAAGGAACGAGTATCATTTCAGAGACTGTAATGTAGACTCTTGTATTATATATTCACGGTTAGGGAATTGTGTGTTTTCCAAAGAACATTGTGTAGTGGACTTATTATATGGAACTTTAGGAACTGTCTCCAACTTGGCATAGACCCATCTTTGTTTAAGAACTGACTGCCTAGAAGGGCTCTATTTAATTTGTATGAATTAATTGTGTTGTGTTAAGTGATATAACTGGTGATCACGTGAGTGTAGAATGTGTAATAACTTGTGATTAGATGATGTTAGGTTACATATAGAGGTAGTCCAAGCTAATTTGTTCATGTATTTCATTAGTAGTAATGAACCAGAGATCTTACTAAAATTTGATTCAGATTACCTAGAAATAAGACTTTCATATTTAGTACCTGCCTGATCTGGTTTAGTATATGAATTCAAACAGCCACTCATAAAATTATTATCGAACCTAGCAGGAAGAACCCACGTGTATAATCTAATGAAGCAGACCACGACTGCATGCAAGAATATAGTGAACAGAAGTTAGATATTTATTGCAGTTTAGTCACTCTGAGAGGGCCATCCTGGATAAGAGTCTCATCTATCCTCGGTATTGGCTGGCACAATTAAAAAAAAATTTGTCAATGCTTATCAGGTGGACTGTCTCAGAAGATATGTTTAATGGCCGTGTCTCATTCTAGGACAAAGCCCTACACATTAAGTATCCTACACGTGATTAAACTTAAGAGCAGCCAAAGATTTTGTTTGTTTAAAAAAGGGAAAGATTTAAGAGAACAACAAGTTAAGTATAGACTAACCTTAAAAAAGGCTAAAAGGGAAAATATAGAAAAAGAATAATATAACAATGTCCAGGGGCATTATCCAAGAGAAGCAATTCCTTGGCTGGCAAATCATTTTCTTTACAGAAGAGAAGTACGGTAGGACAAAAATAATTTGTGTACCAATCTATAAAAACGTCCTGTGTAACCCAAGCTTTCTTGTTCCATTTCCAATAGACTGGCAGCATGGCTTTTAGACCCTTAAAGGCACGTGGTGTCTGTTAAAGGTACCCCAACATTGGTTTAAGCTTCAATGTTCCAATGTTTAACCTTTGCTCCCAACAAAAGCGTAAGTCGATCTTTTGCAGCATTAAAACCTGAAGCAGAACGTTCTTCACAGGAACTGAAGGTGCATGATGGTAATTCTTCACAGTAGAGCCCTGTCTCATCAACATTAAAAATGAGATCAGGATGATAACTTCTTTGTTCTACACAGTCTTGAAATTCTTTAAGAAAAGCAGCTGCTGCCGCAACATCTGCACTTGCCGCCTCACCACATAATTTGAAACTATGGCACTTACTTCGAGACTTAAATCTCATGAACTAACTTTTGCTCCCTAAAAATGTTTCTTCACCTCCACTGTCTTTTTAAGATCCTCAAAAATTGTTTTTGCTTTCTCAGTTATAACAGATAGCATCAGAGGAATGTTTTTCTGATTCAAGTCATCCACCCATGATGATAATGATAATTTTTCCATTTTTTCATGAAGTTTACCCCTGCTATAATTTACATGTTTTGCATTTAGTACTGCCATAGATCACTGGAGAAGAGCGGGTGGTCGTATTATGTGTATATGCCCTGCAAGTTGGTTGTACAGCAGAGGAGAAAGATGAGTTCTGGAACGTGTTAGATGAAGAAATGAGGGAACTGGAAGAAAATGAGATGGTGAATGTCGAAGGAGACTTGAACGGACACATAGGGAGACAGAATAGAGACTGTGAAAGGGTGCATGGTAGCCACGGAGTGGGAATGATGAGCCAGGAAGGAGAGAGGGTTGTGGACTTTGCAGTAGTGTTTGATCTGGCAACTGTGAACTCGTTTTTCTACAAGAGGGAAAACATTTGATAACATTTAGGAGTGGTAACAACAGTTCACAAATTGACTACATTTTGACTAGAAGAAAACATCTTAAGGTTGTGACAAATTGTAAAGTAGTTCCAGCAGATCAAGTAGCACAGCAACACCGACTGCTGTGCGCAGACTTTAAAATAAGATCGAAGATAAGAACCTCTGGATTTCAGATGGACTAGAAAGTGTACAAGATTGGTGGAAACATAATTCAAAAGTAATCCTGAGCTGTGCAATCGAGGTACTTGGTGAGACATCTGGATTAGATCAGATAAGATTAGAGAGCAGAAGGAGGGATGGTGGTGGAATAATAATGTACAAGTGGCAGTGACAGCTAAGAGGAAGGCAAAGCAGAAGTGGGATGAGTCAAGAGTGGAAGAGACAGAGAGGTGTACAGAGAGAGAAAGCAAGAAGCCAAGAGAGTTGAGGCACAGGCGAAGGCCATGGCATATCAAGATCTGTATGATCGATTAGAAACAAAGGAAGGACAGAGAAAAATTTACCAACTAGCGAAATGTAGAAATAAAGCAGCAAAGGACATCTAACATGTGAGGCAGATCAAAGACGCCGAAGGAAGAGTATTATGGAGGGATGTGGACATAAGAAACAGATGGAAAATATACTTTGAGGGACTTTTGAATGAGGAAAATGCAAGGACTCACAGAGAAGATGGGCAGCCTTCTCTGAGGGGATGATGCAGAACATCAGTAGAGTGGAAGTGACGGAGGCCATGAAGAGGATGAGGAATGGAAAATTGACTAGAAAAGGGAAATGCCTCTGTAATTCTCACATTCAGTTTTATTTCCCTTTTTATATATGGGTACTATGAATAACATGAGTGGAATTTTATATATGAGTGGAAGTGATGGAGGCTATGAAGAGGATGAGGAATGGAAAATCGGTGGGCCCCAACAAGATTCCAGTGGAGGCGTGGATGGCACTGGGGGAAGAGGGAATTGACCTGCTGTGGGACCTGTTCATGGAAGTTTGCCAACAGGAAAATATACCCAAGAAATAGAGGGAGAGCACTCTTGTCCCCATCTACAAGGGTAAAGGGGATGCACAAGACTGTAAAAATTACAGAGGAATAAAGTTGATGTCCCACACAATGAAAATCCTAGAAAGGGTTCTTGATGGTAGATTGAGGAAGGAGGTGGAGATTGCAAAGGAACAATTTGGCTTCATGACTGGTAGATCGACAACAGATGCTATCTTTGGGTTATGGCAGATGATGGAAAAGTATCGAGAGAAACAAAGGGAGCTACATTTGGCATTTATTGATCTGAAGAAAGCATATGATAGAGTGCCAAGGCAAGAAGTCTGGAGGTGTCTGAGGGAGAAGAAGGTTCCGGAGAAATATGTCAGGTTGGTGAGGGAAATGTACAGAAATGTGAAGACAAGTGTTCGGACCTGTCTGGGACAGACAGAAAGTTTTCAAGTAACAGTTGGCTTGCATCAAGGGACAGCATTAAGTCCGTTTGTTTAATATTGTGATGGAGGTGGTAACAGAGGAGGTGAGAGAAGATGCACCTTGGATAATGCTGTGTGCAGATGACATCTTGTTGTGTGCAGATTCAAGAGAAGAAGCGGGAACTAAACTGGAAAGATGGAGAAAAGTAGTGGAAGAGAGAGGTATGAGACTGAGCAGAAGACAGAGTATATGTGTTGCACAGTGGGCAGTGGACAGGAGACAGATCTGGAGCTGGAAGGAAATCTCATCAGGAAGGTGAGAGACTTTAGATACTTAGGTTCAACAGTGGAAGAAGATGGAGGAGCTGGGAAGGAAGTGGGATGCAGGATACAAGCGGGTTGGAGGAACTGGAAGGAGATGGCTGGAGTGTTATGCGATAAGAGGGTGCCGATCAATCTGAAAGGCAAAATCTATAGGACAGTAGTGAGGCCAGCTATGACATATGCTATAGAAACTGTGGCCCTGAGGAAAAATAACATCAGCAGGATGGAAGTAGCAGAGATGAGAATGCTTAGGTGGATGTGCGGTGTGACCAGAAAGGATCGTCTGAGAAATTACTATGTCAGGGGAACAGTGAAAGTTACGAACTTAGGAGCGAAAATACAGGAGGCAAGGTTGAGATGGTTTGGCCATGTGATGAGGCGGGAGGATGAATATGTGGGAAGAAGGGTCACGCATATGAATGTGCAAGGAAGGCGGAAGCGTGGGCAGCCAAAGAAGAGATGGAGGGAGCTGGTAGAAGAGGACTTGAGGATGAAGTACTTGGATGTGGTAACAGCCCAAGACAGGAAGGTGTGGAGGAGACTCATTATCAACAGTGACCCCACTTAAGTGGGAGAAGCTGCAGAAAAAAAGAAGACTGCCATAGATCATTGTGCAGACTGTTTCATTCTATCTGCATTTTTCATAATTGTAGTAACAGTCGATGGAGGTTAGTTCATACTTCTACAGACATTAGCACGTGTCTGCCCATCTTCCATTCTTCGAATCACCTCCATCTTCTTTTCAAGTGTGATTGATTTCCGCACCTTCTTAACACCAAGTTCTGCTAACTTTTCTGTACTTCTTTTATCAGGCATGGTATGTAATTACGTACTTTATCAATTTAAATATGCATGTAAAAAAAATTAAATAAAACAATTAGGTAGATTCAACAGTAAAATTTTTGATACATATACGTCATAGTTGCTCGGTAAACACTAGAGTGCCTACTAGCGTCATTTCTCAGTCAGGCCACACTACAGTAAGAAAGCACACGCAGGCATCCGCGTTATTGTGAATCAGTGTAAACTGAACCGTCGTAAACCGAGGGCTGCCTGTACATCATTCTTGGATGATTGGCTAATATCAAAAGTACATGGAGGAGAATGTTTACCCCACAAACATGCAAATTTGCGAGGACCTTTGTGATATGTAGTGCATCTACCAAAATGCAAGCACTAAATTTCCCCAGGGCACGGTTTTTCTCTCGCTCTATCAGACAGGGTGATGGTGAGAGAGAGAGACACGGTCGCCCCAATGTGAACTGTGAACATGTTAACATACTGCTTATAACATCCTTGGTCCAAAATGTATAACCTTACACTTGGCATCAATGAACTGACATTCATAATCTTATACACATGGAATCAGTCTGTTTCAATAACCCACAGAGATTCTGCATCATCTCGACTCTCACCTCCGCCTCCATCTTTGCATTATGAACAAGTAACTCCATATTAGCCTCCAGGCAATCAAGATATCATTAGTATACAAATTAAACAACAATGACTAGTACATCTTAACCTTGAGGTAATGCTCACCGTCAATCTCCACCTCTTAGACTCATTACCTCCAAACATCATTTAGTGATACTCACCTATCGACCTCACGAGTTGATGCTGTACACCTATTATAGTTTGCATGCAGTCTTGAAAATGATCACTTTAGAAACATCCAATCATATCATGGCATATATCCATTCCCTCTATCCAACTCTGCTGTCACTCGCTCAGAAATTTGCTAAACCAAGACCTCATCATCATCATCAAATTCCTGCCATGTACCCTCAAGGGGTGTCCAGGATATGATAGTACTACATGAAAAAATTACATCATTACTAACTTCCTATCTACAATTTTCCTCCAAATCAGTCTTACTTGTCAAGACTCCAACATTATCAGATCTTATATTTATATCGTTTAAGGCACTTTGTACCGTATCAATCCACCTATATCTTGGTCTTCCTCTGGGTCGTTTTCCTGCCAACCTGGCAGAGAACACTTGTTTTGCTAAACTTTTCTCTCCCATTCTATTTAAGTGACCATACTACCTGAGATTAGCTCTGCTAACACATTCCTGAATGCTGACAATGTCAAGTTCTTCCCTAATATCCTTGTTTTTAATATGATATTGCCATTGATGCCACCTGTTCACGCCTCTAATCTTTCTCAGGACTCTCATATCTGCGGTCTCTAGTCTTTGGTCAAATGTTTTACTTCTGACCCAGCTCTCATATCCATAAGTTAAAACTGGTTTGAACACTGTCTTGTATACAGCTAATTTAGTGTTCCGACTACTTTCTCTCTTATTCCATATGAATTTATTCAATTGACTTCCCACCATACCAGCTTTGCTGATTCTGTTGTCTATTTCTATATTGAATTTACCATCTTCACTAAAAATCGTGCCTAAGTAGCTGAAATGTTTTACTTGTTCCACAGGTTCTCCATTCACAACAGTTGACATTTTCAATGCCTATTTTCATTGTCTTTTTATTGCTGACCTTCATACCATATCTATTACAACAGTTATTCAATTTAATCAGAGAATCTTGCAGATTTGTAGCAGATTTATTTAGAAGTATAACATCATCCGCATAAAGCAAAGAGCTGACATTAACATCTCCAATTTTGATATCATGTTTAATACCACTTTCCTTCATAATGTGATCCATATAGATAATGAATAACAGAGGGGATAATGTACATTCTTGTCTCACACCAGATTTAACATTAAACCATCTTCCTGTACTTCCTTCAATTCTAACTGCTGACTTACAACTCAAATAAAGACTAAGTATTGCTTGATATAATGCCCCATTGACACCATATAACTGCAGCGTATTGAATAGCTTCTCTCTTGGCACCTTGTCATATGCCTTTTCCAAATGGACAAAACTTAAATACAGATCTTTGTTATATTCCCATGCTTTCTCAACTATTTGTCATAAAGTGAAGATCTGATCCTGACAGCCTCTATTTGGCCTGAATCCAGCTTGTTCTTCAACCAGCTTTTCTTCCACCATTCTTCTCAACCGTTTCTCAAGTATACTTGCATAGATCTTGCCAGGAACACTCAGTAGGGAAATACCTCTGTAATTCTCACATTCAATTTTATTTTCCTTTTTATATATGGGTACTATGAGAGCTCTACTCCAATCATCGGGAATTCGTCCCTCTGTCCAGGCATTCTGAACTATGCAGTGCAGCCACTGTAAGACTTTTATATCACCATACTTCAGCATTTCTGGTCGAATATCATCTACTCCTGCTGCCTTTCCACATTTCAAACCTTTGATGGCTTTTTCTACTTCAAGTATGGATATGTATTCCTGACTGCATGCCAGATCAGTGTTTTTTACCACTGTGCTGTCATCACTGCTTGTTTCATTTAGCAGTTTTTCAAAGTAATTAATCCATACTTCGAGGATATCTTTTTCTCCTGTTTTCATGTCACCTTTATCATCTCTAACTCCTTTTACAGCTCTCTTTCCTCCATTCCTAAGCTTCTTCAACAACCTCCAGAATATTTTGCCACCTTCTTGATATTTATTTTCTATATTCTTGCCAAAGTCTTCCCATGACTTTTGTTTAACTAGTTTTACACAGTGTCTCTATATTCTCTAAGAGCACAAGCTGACTTATTTGACAGGAACTTTTGATATGCTTTCTTCTTTTCCTTCACTGCCTCTTTAACTTCCTATGTCCACCAGGGAGTTCTGATTGTTTTATCCTTGCAGACAACCTCACCACATGCCTCTCCGGCAGAATCAATCAATGTTTTCTTCAGTTTTCCACTGAATCTCCATGGTTTTATTCCTGTTCTCAAATTCTTTCATTTTTTTTTCAATAATCTTTCTGTATTTTAGTCTACAGTTCACATCTGAGAGCTGCTCAACTTTTATTCGCTTTAAAACTTTCTTACATGTTTTTCTTTTCAATAATATTCAATTTTATCCTGCTCAAGACTAAATAGTGACCACTTCCAATTTCAAATCCTCTGTACACTCTGGTGTCCTGCACCAGGGAGAAAACATCACTATCATCAATAACATAGTCAATGAGACTTTTCTTATTCTTTGCCTCTTCTCTCCATGTGAATTTGTGCACATTTTTATGTTGGAACATGGTGTTAGTAATAACCAGTCCATGTCCTGAGCAGAAATCCAACAGATATTTGCCATTATTATTAGCTTTGCTCTTTTCTCCAAATTTTCCCAAAATATTTTTGTATGTCTCACAGTCATTTCCTACTCTGCTATTTAGATCCCCAACAAGGACCAACTTTTCCTTTTTCATTGTGTCTGTTGCTTTTTCTAAAGCATTAAAAAATTCCTCCACTTCTACCTTAGTAGAACCTTCTGTGGGACCATAGGCACAAATAAGTCTCATTGTCCAGTTCCCCATTCTCATATTTGCCCACATTACTCTACTCGAGACTGACTGCTATTCAAGAAGATTAGCCTCGTATTTTGTGTTGAATATTATGGCTACTCCTTCTTTTCCTTGATTGTCATTGCCTGAATATAACATTTTGTATTTATTGCTCAGAAAGATCTCACCAGTTTTGGTCTTTTTTGTTTCAGTCACCCCTATTATGTCGATCTGGTACTTATCTAATTCCTCAGCTAGCTCCATTTCTTTGCCATTCAGGCTTCTTACGTTGATAGTACCAATCTTTAGCTCTGGTGATGTTGAGTTTGGGTTTGTTTTCAGATTTGTTCCAGTAGCTGACTTTTCGCTGTTCACCCTGGTTCCCTGGTAAAAACAACGGGGGCCTTGTTTAACCGGGCGACACCCCTGCCGGCATGAAATTTTGTCATGTTGTACCATCATTTTTTATTTTGGTTTAACCAATAAGAATACAATTTGGTCGGCTAAATCCCAAATTGCCAGCCCATCCTCGTTAGTTCAGTATCAAAGTAGATACCCAGTAGAACAGGGTGCACCACGAGAAGGTGAGGATTGGACATTAGGTCAGAAGCCCTGGTCGGTTCTCCGCATTCCTTTAAAGTCTATGTGGAGGTCTCCTCTCAGTTATACAGCTTTGACCCTTAAGCACCAAGCTTTAACAAAGCCATGCAATCTACCCACTTGCGGATGCATGCCTGTGTAACTCAGTGAAAGTGACATATGCACCCACAATGCTAGGCCACCCAAAAAAAGACCTAAGTTCAAGTCTAGTCACCAACTAGAGGAACTTTTTTTAAGCTTTTCTTTGACCAGTTCATGAATTAGTTGATCTGTGGCATGGGCCAGTGTTTTTTTTTTTTTTTCCTCATGGAAACATGGATTTTTTTTGTTCTGTAAACTCAAGAAAATTGACCATAGAACCCACATTATTTCAGACAATAAAAATATAGTGTTAGAATTAGGGACACTAGATGGTGGCATTTCCAGCCGCCTCTTCATCAGATGCTGATTATAATTAGTAAGTCTTGCTCTCTGACTGGCTACTAGAGGAGAATGAACTGCTGCCTTACTCTTCTAAAGTTAGATAGGGCTAAAACAGCTTCCTGCTCCCTATACAGGAATAAATGGCATTAGCAGATAGTGGAGTCCTCACCAGTCTCTACTACTCCTTGGCATTACAGTCTATTTAGGAACTGGGCCTGTTTCAGGATAGCCTTCTATTCTTTCATGATTCTGTGTCTTGTCCCTCCAGTGCTTTATTCTCATTTTCTTTAAATCATCTTCCACGTCATCATGCCATCTCCTTTTGGGTCGTCCTCTGGAACTAGATCCACCCGAACCAGACACGAAGACCTTTTTAACGGCTGTCATTCCTCAATCACCGAACATGTCCTAGCCACCTCAGTCTTCTCACCTTTATTTCGGTAATAATATCCACTTCATTAAATTTCTCCATTATTTTTTTGTTATTCCTCAATCTGCAAAGTCCATTCTCTTTAATTGGGCCAAAGATCTTTCTTAATACCTTTCATTGCCATATTTGTAATCAGTTTTCATCTCTCTGGATCATTGTCTGTTTCACAGCCATACAGGTTTGAGGATTACTTCACATAGTTGGATTTTACTCTTTATCAAAATCAGATTACATTTTAATAATGGTAGAATACAGTAATAAGTTCTATTTGCTGCAGCTATTCTATAAATAATTTTAACTGACACATCATTACTTTCTGTTAATACTGAACCCAAATATGTAAACTGCTGTACTCGTTCAAAAGTTTTTGGCTACAGTTAAACTTTGGATATTTTCAAATTTTTATTTATTTCTGGCAACAATTAAGTATTTTGTTTTAGTTTTGCTTGTTTGTAGTCCCATTTTCTTTGCCTCCTCCCTCATTTGTCTATAACCAGATTTCTTTCAGTCCTCCTAATACGGTCAACATCATTTGCAAAAGGATCTTTTGCAAATGATGGCCACCACAGAGAAACTAATTTGTCTATAATTGTGGCTTTTGTCATAGCTCCATCCTGTAATGAAATTATCTGGCTACCCATCAGGAATCTTGCTTGTAATGTGACTCAAGTTAAATAATCAGGTCAGAGGAAACCAGTAACTCTCTTGATTTCTTTAATTAGTACCAGCACTAAACATCCCATCCCACTGAACTTATTTTCTTTCATCAAGAAAGCTACTGGATCTGCCAGGAATGCATGCTTAACTAAAGTGATCACTCAACAATTCAGCTATTTCTAGTGCATATGAACTTTCCTACCATCATATTCTTTTATTTGCCATTTAGTGAAAAATTCTATCACTAAGTATCAAATAAAATGAAGAATAACTTTAGTGAATATGGATAGTAGGAAAGTGTAAGATAGTAGTGAAGTGTAAGAAGTTAGATGAACTCCTGTTCATCTAACTTCTCTTCACACTTCATCCTTGCCAGTACTGGATCTACACTGCTGTTTAATCAGCTCTTGATTTAATGTAGTATTCATCAATTTAACTACCATAAGATTTATTCTAATAATTCTGAAGATGCAATTAGATATAGCTGCTTTCAGACTGCTTTCCATGCACTTATGATTCCACTATGCAGCTTCTCAAACCAGGAAACTTTCAAGCTGCCATCTCAGCATATCATAACTACCTGCTTTATTAGTTCTTCATATGCTTTATTGTTCAAAGCTTTTGCCAATTGGGAGCACCATAACTACCTGCTTTATTAGTTCTTCATATGTATGCTTTATTGTTCAAAGCTTTTGCCAATTGGGAGCACAATGGTCACCTCACTTATAAAAATATTATCAGGTGCTAATATTAGTTCCAATACTAATTCATTTAGTATTGGAACTAATAATTGGTCTACACTGCTGTTTAATCAGCTCTTGATTTAATGTAGTATTCATCGATTTAACTACCATAAGATTTATTCTAATAATTCTGAAGATGCAATTAGATATAGCTGCTTTCCATGCACTTATGATTCCACTATGCAGCTTCTCAAACCAGGAAACTTTCAAGCTGCCATCTCAGAATATCATAACTACCTGCTTTATTAATTCTTCATATGCCCATTCCCATTTAGTATTGGAACTAATAATTGGTCCAATTGATTGACCAAATAATTGACCAATTGAGTATTGGTCACTAAATGACCAATACTAATAACTAGTATTGGTCATTTAGAGTCATTCCTATAAAGCTATCATTCTTCAGAAAGGATCAGGAAGACAAACAAGTTAGGTGCTGGATGAGTAGTAGTAATATCAGGCTTGATCTGCAAAAAAAGAAAATGTTATGGAGAATTTACAAGGAGAAAGGTGATCAGTACACCCATGAACAGAACAAGGCTCAAGCTAGGAAGGTTACCAGCATAGTAAGAAAAGCTAAATCAGATTATGAGAAGACCTTAGCCAAGGAGATCATCTTCTGCTATGTGGCAAGTAAAAGGAAGAATGACTTTGGAAGGATAACCTTAGTGGGTGGTGATGGTATTGAGGTGACCAATTCAGATGTAATAGCAGAGTTACTGAGTGATAACTTTTCAAAAGTCTATCACCCAAGTGAGAATATCTCTGTACCTGTAGCAATAACTAATGTGAGAATTGAAGTTAAGAAATCAGAGGTACTTAGTATTTTACAAAATTTAAATGAGAACACTGCTGTAGGTTTAGATGGAATGTCAGCTCGGGTGTTCCGTGAATGTGCAAAGGAATTATCAGCACCTCTTACTTGGTTATTTAACTTAAGAATGAACTCTGGAATGGTCCCTAGGGAGTTGAAGGAAGGCAAAGTAGTTCCTTTGCATAAAGGTGGCTCTAAAACTGTGGTAGTTAATTTCAGACCAATCACCATCTCGGGAGTGGTGGTAAACGTATTGGAAAAGTTGGTTAAAGACAAAATTCAAGAATGGGTGGATCAGGATATGATACTCTATAGGGACCAACATGATTTTGTTAAAGGTCGAGCCTGCCTTAGCAATTTATTAGCTTTTTATAATAGAATGACATCTGAGTTGGACAAAGGAAATGGCGATTACTGTGCTCAAGTCTGGTCGTCTGGATTCCTTGGAGATGAGGAAGTGGTGGAGAGGGTTCAGAGGAGAGCGACTAAGTTGGTGAGTGGTATAAAGAATGCTTCCTACATTGATAGATTGAGGATTACAGAGGTTGGTTGATAGGCAGAGAAGAGGGGATAAGATAGAAACATTTAAATTACTAAAAGGTTTTTATAAGATTGATGCAGGGGAAATATTTCAACTGTGTGATAGTGATGGAAGAACAAGAGGTCATCCCAGGAAATTAAGAAAAAGTGTAGTTAACAAGGGTGTGAGAACGAGGTTTTTCGCCTGGAGGGTGGTGAATGAGTGGAATGCATTGCCTGACTCAGTTGCGAGTTCTTCATCTGTAAATGAATTCAAGAACAGATATGATAGATATTGTTTTGATAGTTTGAGTCTCCTGCGATGAGTCTACTGACTCCATGGAGATACCCGTAATAATAAATCGACAAGATATGCTATTACTGTATGTCAAAAACAAAAAGAAAGGTAAATGTAGTTGACTCTTATAAAAGAAACTTGTAGGAACCACTGAAATAGATTCTTATTGTGGATAGTTTGTTACTGCAAATTTTCTTCCGCACAGCACTGTGCTTATAGGACTATTTTTTTTTTTAAGGTAACTCCTACCCATGAAGGTTTTAAACTGAGAATGCATACTACCTTGGATGGGCTAAAGATTCTTTTCTATTTTTATTAATTTTCATAATTTTTTGTATCTTTTTATTTTTGTTTACTTAATTCAGAAACCCTACTCTAGAGACCAAACATGGAACTTTTTCAAACAACTTCAGGCCTCCAATAAAAGTAAGGTGTTCTCATACCAGGTGATGATATTCGTCTCCACATAAACACAATCATCCGTGCCTATGGGTATTTGTGATTCTGTTTTGAATCAACATCCTGTCAGTCAGAGTAATCACTAACAGGATTTAAATCCACATCCTGTTAGTCAGAGTAAATATGCTCTTGGCCAACCAGGAGGCAAACATAATTCCAAATAAATAGTGAGTTAGACAATGGTACATACTTCTCTTCTCGTAGGCAAGCTTATACGTTGCTTATGCATTATTAAATCACTTAAGAAATTGACAACGTACATAAGAATATAAATTAAATTACAGTTTAATTATTTGTAAGTTCCTTTTGAAGATGGCAACGTGACGTTGCCATCTTCAAAAGGAACTTACAAAAAAGGCACGTGCACATAGGCACTACAACACAGTAACTGAGAATGAAGTGAGGAAGCTATTGTTCTCCTAAAAGTCCTGATGGTGTGTGTACCCTAGCAGGCTATGTAGGTGTTCTTGGCTGTTGGGCTGAAGGTCTGCTGATGTAAGCCTCCCAAATTTGGGGCATTCTCATGCAACCAAATTTGTTGACGTTTGGAGAGTTTCTTAGGGCTGAGGCCGATTCCATGAATAATCTTTCGAATTCGTATTTTCTACGGTGTATTATTGTAGCTTTCTTCCACCGTATTCTGTGGTGTGTATCCAGAGCATGGTCTGCAAGACCCGAGTGGCTGTACTTGTGAAACCAGATGTAGTTCTTGTGTTCCGAAATTCTGATATTCGCTGTCCTGCCTGTTTGGCCAAAGTAAGGCAGTTTACAGCTGCAAGGGACATGGTATACACCAGATAGGTCTAGGGGAAGTGGTTGGTCTTTAGTGGAGCGGATAAGGGATGCCAATTTTCTGTATGGTCTGTAACAGGAGGTCAAGTCATGTTTTTTTAAGATTTTGGTAATTTTTTCTGAGGTGCCTCGGATGTAGGGAATGGTGATGGATTTAGAGTAATCCTTGTTGTGAAGGGGGTTGTAGTTCAGGGCATTAACGAAACGGTGCTTGAATTTTCACAATTTGGGATTACCTGATTATCCCGGCAGCCGAAATACGTTGCAGAAATATCGGAAATATTTATTAAAGTGTAATTTAATTTATATTCTTATGTATGTTATCAATTGGTTAATGATTTAATAATGCATAACCAAAGTATAAGCTTGTCTATGAGAATTACCATCATCCACGAAGATTCCATCGCACGGAAGACCCGCCAATAAGGTAAAATGTAGGTGAAGTTATCAAGACAACTAAATCGTCTGACTTTCCTAAAACCCTGGCGGGATAATCAGGTAATCCCAAATTGTGTAAAATTCAAGCACTGTTTCGTTTCACAAGAAGCTCTCCTTATCTATAACCATGCCAGCTATGCTTTGCTTCGGGAACAAATCGCCGCCATGTGGTTTCTCTTAGCTGACATTAACAAAACTATTCATGCACTTGAAGAAGAGCTTTCGTGCACTTTAAATCACGAGCTTTGGTCAATTTTATTTGACATCTCGTGTATCCCAGCAGACAAAGAATTTGAGAAAATACAGTCGACATACCAAAAAAATTCGAAAAATTGAAAAAGAACTCTACCGTCAATCCAAAACTTCCTACCAACACCATAGTCAACCTTTCTCCAGTCACTCTGTAGCCTGAAGCACTCAACGCACTGTCACATAGCCACAACTTTGCCATTGCTCCCAGAAAAATACCTAGTGAGGATATCATGATCCAGATCGATCACGGAATCCACCACCTTCCGAATCAAATCGCCAACAGTGTAAGACTGGATGTAGCTTGTGTCCTCTCCAAAGCAAGACCACCAAAAATCAACATATCCAATAAGGAGTATAAAGCTCTGCAGGAAATGAGGAATAATAAAGAAATAGTTATCACCAAAGTGGATAAGGGAAATGCAACTGTAGTACTTAACCAAACGAACTACACAGGTAAGCTTAATGCTCTTCTATTAGATCGGGCTACTTACCTCCTTATTGAATACAATCTCACAACTCACATATCAGAAAACTTCACAGGCTCCTTAAGAAGGTCACTTCTTGGCCTATAGCAGTTACTAACAGATTAAAACCGTTTAACTCTATACCCCCCCCCCCCCGTATTTATGGACTCCCAAAAATACATAAAGAAAATGTGCCATTACGTCCCATAGTGGATGGCACTGATTCCCCCACATACAAATTAGCTAAACATTTGGCCAAAGCGCTCACACACTATACTGGCAACACACCATCACACATAAAAAACTCAGCACACTTCAAAGCCAGCATAGAAAACCTTACACTCCAACATACTGACATAATGGTCAGCTTTGACGTCTCCTCTTTATTCACAAATGTCCCACTCAAGAAAACTTTAGAGCTAATCCAAGCTAAATTTCCTCCCGATATCTCAGCCCTATTTCAGTTCACAATGAACTCAGGCTATTTCGTTTGGCAGGGAAAATTCAAAACACAAATAGAGGGGACAGCCATGGGTTCACTACTCTCCCCACCCTTGGCCAATTTCTTTATGGAGACCTTTGAAGAAAAAGCCTTAGCCTCTGCTTCACAAAAACCAACCATATGGCTTCGCTATGTAGATGATGTGTTCGCTATTTGGCCACATGGCTCTGATACACTCCTCTCCTTAACACACTTAAACAAGCAACACCCCAGAATCAAGTTCACTCTGGAAAAAGAGGAAAACAACAGCCTCCCTTTACTAGACACACTAGCCCCCCCCAGCCTGATGGAACCTCGGTTTTCTCAGTTTATAGAAAACCCACCCATACAGGCAGATACATTCACCAACAATCCCCCCCCCCTACTCTCACAACAATATGGAGTGGTGAAAACACTATACAACAGGGCTAAACTAATCTGTTCAAACGACAAGGCCCTAAACACTGAACTAAATCACATCCTTAACACTTTCTCAGCCAATGGCTAGCGCCCCCCCCAAAAAAAAATCCAAAAAATATTGAAACCAACAAATCACAACACCCCCTCTCCTCCTCCCCTTTCACAACAAGGATTACTCTAAATCTATCACCATTCCCTACATTCGAGGCACCTCAGAAAAAATTACCATAATCTTAAAAAAAACATGACGACCTCCTGTTACAGACCATACAGAAAATTGGCATCCCTTATCCGCTCCATTAAAGACCAACCCTTCCCCTAGACCTACCTGGTGTATACCAAGTCCCTTGCAGCTATAAACTGTCTTACTTTGGCCAAACAGGCAGGACAGCGAATATCAGAATTTCGGAACACAAGAACTACATCTGGTTTCACAATTACAGCCACTCGGGTCTTGCAGACCATGCTCTGGATACATACCACAGAATATGGTGAAAGAAAGCTACAATAATACACTGTAGAAAATAAGAATTCGAAAGACTATTCATGGAATCAGCCTCAGCCCTAAGAAACTCTCCAAACGTCAACAAATTTGGTTGCATGAGACTGCCCCATATTTGGGAGGCTTACATCAGCAGAACTTCAGCCCAAAGGCCAAAACACCTACATAGTCTGCTAGGGGGCACCATCAGGACTTTTAAGAGAACAATAGCTTCCTCACTTCATTCTCAGTTACTGTGTTGTAGTGCCTACGTGCATGTGCCTTTTTTATAAGTTCCTTTTGAAGATGGCAATGCGACGTTGCCAAAATATTGGAAAGATTTATTAAAGTGTAATTTAATTTATATTCTTATGTAGGTTGTCAATTCCTTAAGTAATTTAATAATGGTACATACTCTCACACATGTTCTTGATTGATGTAGACATAAGTGATGAGAAAAGTATCAAAAAACATCCAATATACACTAGTGTCCAAAACCTAAGGATGAACATTATTTCTGAAGATTGAGACTAATCAGCTTGTGGCAATTTGTATAACTGACAATTTCAATTCTTGTAGCAAGGCTTATACGTTGGTCATACATAACTGGTAATTAGCTTAAGGGATTAACAACACATATAATGGATATTAATTAAAGCAAACTTTAATGAATACCTTCAATATTTCGGCAACGTCGTGTTGCCATCTTCAGGAACATACAAATATGGTATGTGCACGCAGGCACTAACAAAAGTAAATGAGGAAAAAGGCAAGAAACTAAAATTGTTTCTAAAGTCCTAATGTTGCCCCCCCCCCCCAGCAGGCTAATTGGGTTGTTTTGGCCATTGGGCTGAAGTTCTCATAATGTAGGCTTCTTATGAGAACTTCAGCCCAACGGCCAAGAAAACCCAATTAGTCTGCTGCTAGGGGGGCACCATTAGGACTTTAGGAACAATTTTAGTTTCTTGCCTTTTTCCTCATTTACTTTTATTAGTGCCTGCGTGCACATACCATATTTGTATGTTCCTGAAGATGGCAACATGACGTTGCCGAAATATTGAAGGTATTCATTAAAGTTTGCTTTAATTAATATCCATTATATGCATTATTAATTCCTTAAGCTAATTACCAGTGACAATTTCAAATAGCAGGAGGGTACACATTCAAATTTTCAAATTGTGCGCAAAGGGGTCACGTGGTAGCACTCAATAGGATAAAAGACAAAAGGGTGCACTAAGTGGATTGTGTTTGAAGGAAGTTCTTTTTGTGAAGGAATAAAATTGCAAACTTGGATGTCTTATAATGTCTCAAAGGCATTATCAAGATGATTTCATGGAGGGAAGAATTGGAAAGCTTGAAGAAGGCTGCAAAATTACTATTATTTCCAGAGAGTTTGCAATCTCACATAGCATTGTATCTAGTCTGGGCAGCATTTCAAACCAATGGAATGTGTTCCAGACATCTGCTAAGAAATTGCTCGAACTCTACCACAGAGCATGAAGACTTTATAACAGTAAAACATAATGGATGCACCACAGCAGGTCAGCTTGCAAGTTGGCTCCATTCAAGCACAGGTATGTGGATATATCAAACTGTGGCAAGATGTCTACAACAACTGGGCCTATACACCCCAAGGCCTGTAATCTGCCTTTTATCCACAGTTTATTGTAGAACATGTTTTCAGTGATTTGTGTCCATAAAAATTGGACAAGATGCCAATGGGCTGATGTACTCTTTGCAGATGAGAGTGTGCTCTGGTGTTATGGTGTGGGAAGGGATTATGCTTAATAGATGCACCAAGCTACAAGTGCTGGAAAAAGGGACTATGACTGGTGAACAATATTACAATGAAGTACTTCAACGTCATGTTCGATTGTTCCGTGGTGCTGCAGGAAAATAATTCATTTTTATGGAAAACAATGCCACACCACATCATACACAAGCAGTGAAGATGGTACTGGAGATCAAGGATATTAATCAAATCGAGTGGGTAGCATGCTCCCCAGATTTCAAGCCCATAGAACACATTGGAGATTCAATACAGAGACGAATTGCTGCTCAAAATTCCCCTCCAGAAAACAAACAAGGCCATATTCTCACACTTTTCCTAAGACAAATGAGGCCTGGGTGATAGAGTGCTCTGGGACCCCCTCCGTCATTGTTGAGGCCTTAAATTGGCCTTAATTTTTTGGGTTCCCCAGCTAGAGCCTCATGAACCTGTGCAAAAGTACAGCTCAGCTTATGAAAAGGTTATTAACAGAAGATTGAACAAAGATATTAATCAAATTAAGTGGCCAGCACATTCCCTAGATCTGAACTCCATGAAACATATTTGGGACAGAATAGGAAGATGCATTGCAGCTTGAAATTCACTTCCAGAAAACAAACAATGTCTTATCCTTGCTCTGAAGGAGGAATGAGCCAGTTTGCCTCAAGAACTTCTGAATTACTTGGTGCTAAGCACAATACAACGTTGTGAGTGCTGCAATGCAGCTCGGGATGGACACTATCCCATACTGAAATGTCTCTCCGAATAGTTTTCTGTAAGCCTGCACATTAATTGGGAAATTTGTAACTTTTGCCCAAAAGAACATATTGCAATTTAATTTGTACAAAATTTATAAGACATTTTTTATAAGACATACTAATATAATTTATTCGTATGCTGGCAATAAATTTATTTATGTCCACATTTGGCTGCAGTCCTGAAAATTTTTTCATATAAGATAAAAAGGTAGTTCGTCCTTTGCTTTTGGATGCCATTGTAACATAAAACTTTCACTGTATTGCTATATGCAATAAGGAAATAGATAAAGTAAATTTAGAAATCAGACACATTGAAAAAAATAATAAAAATAATAAATTAATAATAAAAATAAATGGGAAAATAATTTAGAATGCAATATGAAACTAGAAAAGAATACTCAGGAAGAAAATGAATTATAAACCAAATGAAACGAGGAAGAATTGCAAACTGATGAAATAAAAGAAACCAAAACAGCTAAAATTTCTAAGATTGCTGTCACAGAAGAAGAAATTTAGAAGCCATAAAATTCACCCAAAAATGAATGAGAAGAAAACCAACATAATGACATTTAGCCTTTAAGCACTTTTGAAAAATCTGCAGTTGACTATCCCATACATATTCAGCAAAAGATTGTCACTCACAAAAAAAAGCATGCATTTGGATTCAAAATTTACTAACCATGCATGTGCATACTGTACAGAAGTAAACTAAGCTGGTTAAGGAAAGATCTATGATACTGGAAAAATGATGAAGTAATTTGACATTCGGGTAGATAAATGGATGATTTGTTAGATCATTAGAAATTGCAAAATTCTTGGAAGATGACTTCAATGTTTGTGCATTTGGATTGTAGAAATTCAATCCTTAGATGCAAATAATCAAAGAAGTCAGAGCAATTATCAGAATTTGGAGAGTATGGGAAAAAAAAAAAAACTGAAATGATTAATTTACAATCTCAAAGAGATTGTAAATTCTTAGTAATGCTATTTTAGCATTACATGAATAGATAATGACGCAAATGAATTTAATTTTAATGAACTTTGAGAATATTATTTTTCTATGCTTCAGATATGCAGTGTTTTCCATGTGTTATTACTGTTGAAATTAATTTATTAGCATAGAGACTCTGTAGCTCAGTCGGTTTCGACGATGCCCTTTGGTTGGAAAGACCTGGGTTTGAATCCCATCTAGGATGTGAAGAACCTTTATCAGGGCTTTTCACCTGAAGATGACTTAGCCAGTGTCATACAGAGGTAAAGTGTTTTTTTCTCCTGGAAACTTGGGTTTTTCATCCCTCAGAACAGGCACACCAGCCAATAGAACACACACAATTAACATATATAATACACTATCTGTAGGCACTAAAGGACCACAAAACCAAGCAAGTAAACAATGGACAAACAGTTCAGAGTCAGGAACTATATATAACAACAAGGTTTAAGTTATGTATGAGTCAACAGATTAAAAAATATTAACTTAAGTTTTAGTTCTACCTGAACTACTCACATGCACGAAATTTGACAGAAAAACTGTATGAGTAACACAACTAGAAACATTAGCATAGAATTCAGTTTCACTTAAGTGAATTTCTAAGGTAATGCATGAGTCAATGCAAGATGAAGCAAATATTGTAGTGTAGAATAGAAATCATTTGCCAAAGTGAATAAGATTTACAAAATCTGCAGTTGACTATCCTCCACAAATTACAGCAAAAGATTGTTAAAAGTGCATCCTGGATTCAAAAATTACTAACTGTGCATGCTCGTGATGCATGCTATACCATTCAAACCTAGAAATGTCATTTGGTATGGTCATTGTGAAGATAACTAGCTATTCACATCAGGACAATCAAGAATTCACTCTAACATATATGCAGTGTGAAACAATGTGTAATCAAGTCATTTTGGCAAACAACAACACTCATATAAAAGAGATGATAAAATTGCAGATACGAACAGGGTAATGATTCTAATTATTACTTATCTACTTGCAAGCCCTGACATTGTTAATCTGTTCACCAATGTACCAAATATACAAACCATATAATTACTACAAGAGCTCTTTCCACCAGACACCATAGATCTCTTTAAACATTGCATCAGTAGCATTTTCTTCAAATTCCAACAAGAATATTTTGAACACAAGGATTAGCATTAAAAAATTAATGACAAATCTCAAGTGGAAAGCACTTTCTTCAAAATAATATCAATTGTGTTCATAAACATGGCCCTAATTAACAAATTAAATTACATTCTATTTATTAATGTGATTGGTTCTGTCAATAACGAAGTATAAAGTTTTAATGCAAAGTATTAAAATTACTCAAAATATCATCTTAGCCTACCTAGTCTAGTCATAAATACTGTTCCAACTTGAACAGCACATAAACCTTTATCAGTAAATCATTTACAGCTTTCAGCACATACAAACCACATATAATCTGCATACAGCAGCACTCAATGTTCAAAATATTCTCCTTGTGCCTTCATGCATGCCAAAATTCTGTGAGGCCACATATCAATGGTGGCGCACACATGCACACACAACAGAAATGCTGCCACTGCTTGCTCCAAATCCACATTCAGGCTGGCGATTCTGGGGTGTTGTTTCTGGCAGGCTATTCTCTTAAGCTCCTATTACAATTTGAAGTCAAACAGATTCAGATTGGGACTTCCAGATGGCCAATCAGATGGTAATATATATATGGGTGGATACATTTGCCTCCAACCACAGTTGTGTAATCCTTGCCTTGTGTGCAGGAGCTGAGTCCTGTTGGAAGGTCCACTGTCTACCAGGAAACAAGGTGTTGTTCAGGAATCATAACACAGATTCCAGCATGGTGACTTGATACACTTTGGTGGGGATGTTTTTGACCCCTTTCTTGCAGAAATGCAAGAAAGGGGTCAAAAACATCCCCACCAAATCATCAATGTCGCAGGGTGATGACTTCTCTGAATACTGGGGGTGCTATGGCATATGCTATCCTACCATCCGGAGCATGTACCGGATAGTTTTTGTGGTTAAAGGACGCTTCAATGGTGAAAATCTTCTCATCTGTGAAGAGAATATCTCTGAGTCTGTTGTTTGCATAGCACTGGAGAAGTACCTTTGATTTTATCACCCTCTGCCACATAAGTGTGACATTAGGAAGTGTCCAGAGAATGATGATAGGCTATCACCCCAGGTTATCTGTGAAATGTTCATCACTTTCTGCATTCTCACAGGATTATGGCAGAGTGCTGTCACTGCTTGCTCCAAATCCACATTCAGGCTGGAGATTCTGGGGTGTTGTTTCTGGCAGGCTACTCTCTTAAGCTCCGATTACAATTTGAAGTCAAACAGATTCAGATCGAGACTTCCAGATAGCCAATCAGATGGTGATATATACATGGTTGGATACATTTGCCTCGAACCACAGTTGCTGGAGGCAAGTGTATCAGATCTTTCACAAGCTCATCCTAATGCAGTGTGGTCAACCTGCTCTTTGGCAGTCAGATATGTCTTCTGTATGTTATAACGATTAACAGTACACAAATAAACTAATACACAAACATCCTACCAATCGCAAGTGTTTTTAGCATGCTGAAAATGGTGATAGCATTCCAAACTTGTGAAGCTAATACAGTCACGCCGTGCTCATAATCTCTCCACTACATGTTAACCCATACAGCTAGACAACTCTCTCTCTAATAAAAATGGGACCACTAATGGAACTGGACTTGTGCACTTCTGTGAGCAGCGCAGAGGTGTGAGGAAGTTGTAACAGTATTTATGGAAAGATTGTATACATATCTACATGTCCTAAATAATAGTTTCATTTCTGAGGTTTCTTTCCCTCATTAGAAGTAAGTAGATCTGATTATTCAGTATACAAAACTGTCATCACCACCTTGTAAAACCAGCAGGCTGAAATATCAAAATACCATGCATCTATAGGGAACTTTACAATAGGATTCCTAATTTATACTATAACGAACAAGAAATCATATCCGTGTTTTAATTCTTTACCCAAGCATGAGTTAATAAATCAGCATGAAAATTATCTTCACAACTAGGCTATTTGTATGTGAAGGTGACTTCACAAATTATACTAGTACCTCATAATACACAGCACACTTCATTTTGGATATGCATATTGCTATGCATCATCAGAAAGAGTCATTATTTTAAATTATAAACCAATTTCAACCTTAACTAAGATCTCAACAGTGGAATCTAAACCCATGGAAATACTGAAAGCTAAATGAATGCAGAAGTCAATTTTCAATTTAGCTCTCAGTACAGGTCTAACTGCCACTGATGAGACCTCAATAAAGGTTGAAATTGGTCTGTGTGATAATGCCTTCCATAATGCATAGCAATATGCATCCAAAAGAAAATGAGCAAGGCATTATGAAGTACTCAAGCAATCTGATGTGAAGTTGTTTGCCTACATATACAAGATCATGGATGGATGGATAACATCTCTGCTCTCAAGAGGTTTACATCCTTTTAAGAGCCGAGTTTCACCCTCAAAAGTTCACATCCTTTCACGGGTGGAATTCACATAAATAGTTGAAAATGAAAGATACTTCATTCCAAATTTCTGGTTGCTCGTGCTTGGGTATGTGATTAAAACAAAAATATTGTTTTTTAGCTAATATATCTTATTTTGTAACCAAAAAACTTCCTATGATTCCCAGCCTATCCTTTCCAAATCTACAGTATTTGCATGCTACAGGTTTTTATTTTGTGTGTGTGAAATTTCTACAAAAATGTACATTCAGATATAAATTATATCATGGATGGATGGATTACATCTCTGCTCTCAAGAGGTTTACATCCTTTTAAGAGCTGAGTTTCACCCACAAAAGTTCACATCCTTTCACGGGTGGAATTCACATAAATAGTTGAAAAGTTCTACTACAGAAAAAAATGCAATACCTTTATAACTGGAGGAACGTTTAAGTTCAATCTCAGATACAGTAACTTGATTTTAATGCCTGGAAACAATTATTCCATTCTGCAAATAGACAACCTTGTTTTTTTAGAACTCGTAAATTTTTGAGGCATTAGAGAAGACAGCTGGCCCAATAAAAAAAATGAAAAGTTGGTCCTTGTTGGAGATCTAAACAGCAGAGTAAGAAATGATAACAAGACATATAGAAATGTTTTGGGGAAACTTTGGAGAAAAGTGCAAAGCTAATAATAATGGCAAACGCCTGCTGGATTTCTGTTCAGGATATAAATTAGTTATTACTAACACCATGTTCCAACATAAAAATGTGCACAAATTCGCATAGAGAGAAGATACAAGAAATAAGAAAAGTCACATTATGTTATAGTTAATAGTGATGTTTTCCCACTGGTTCAGGACACAAGGGTATACAGAGGATTTGAAACAGGATGTGATCACTATTCAGTTTTGAGCAGAATAAAATTGAATTTCGTATTGAAAAAAAGTGTGTGTATAAAAAGTGTTAAAATAAATCAAGGTTGAGCAACTTGTGAACTGTAGACTGAAACACCCAAACATCATTGAAGAAAAAATTAAAGAGTTTGAAAATAAGAACCAAACCTTGGAGATTCAATGGCAAATCTTAAAGAAAGCATTGATTAATTCAGCCAGAGAGGCATGTGGTGAAGTTGTTTGCAAGAATAGAAAAGTCAAAACTTCATGGTGGACTCAGGAAGTTAAAGAGGCAGTGAAGGAAAAGAAGAAAGCATATCGAAAGTTCCTAACAAGTAAGTCAGCCTATGCTCTTAGATAATACAGAGAAAAATGTAAGAAAGCAAAGCATTGTGTAAAAATAGCTAAACAAAAGTCATGGAAGACTTTGGTAAGAACATAGAAAACAAATATCAGGAAGGTGACAAAATATTCTGGGTGCTATTGAAAAAGCTTTGAAATGGAGTAAAGAATACTGTAGAAGGAATCAGAGATGATAAAGGTGACATGAAAACTCGATAAAGATATTTTAAATGTCTGGAGTAAATATTTTGAAAGACTGCTAAATGAAACGAGATGTCAGCATCACAATTGAAAACTCCAAACAGGAAGGCAATCAGGAATATATATATCCATACTCATAATAGAAAAAGTAATCAAAAAACCTGAAATGGGGAAAGGCAGCAGTAGTAGATGAAACTCGGCTAGAATAATGCTCAAATATGGAGGTTTTAAACTTTACAGTGCCTGAATTGCATAATTCAGAAGGCCTAGTCAGAGAGTGGAATTCGAGAAGATTGGAGCAGAGCCTGCATAGCTGCCATCTATAAAAAAGGGAAAAAGAAAACTCAATGCGAAAATTAGAGATATGTCCCTACAGTGTTCCTAGTATGATTTATGCAAGTGTACTTGAGAAACAGATAAGAAAAATTGTGGAAGAGAAGCTTTGTGAAGAACAAGCTGAATTCATGCGAAATAGAGATTGTCGTGATCAGATTTTCACTTTAAGACAAATAGTTGAGAAATCTTGGGAATATAAGAAGGATTTGTATTTAAGTTTTATTGATCTGGAAAAGGCATGTGACAACCTGCCAAGAGGAAAGCTCTTCAAAATGCTATAGTTATATAGTAAATGAGACATTATATCAAGCAACATGTAGTTTCCATTTAAGCTGTAAGTCAAAAGCTAGAAATGAAAGAGGTACAGGAAGATGATTTCAGGTAAAATCAGGTGTGCAACAAGGTACGCATTATCTCCACTGTTATTCATTATCTATATGGATCATGAGTCCACGCGGTTAGCTGAGTAGTTATACGCTCTGCAACCACATGCCTAGGAAAGGAGTGTCCTGCGTTAAATTCTCGTCTCTGACGTGAGGAACTAAGGATCTATCTCAGACATAGCCAAGTTAGCCAGTCTTGGTTTGGACTGCAGGGTTTTTCTCCTGAGTTTATCTAGGGTTTTTCCTCCTGCAAAGCAGACAAATCAGTCTCAGGAACACAATGCTTCACAGACATTTACGTGAGGTTGAGCGTAGGGGTAATGACCCCACCTCTTAGTGAGTTATGAACCCCAAAAATGGGAGGCCAAGGCCCTACATGGAGTTGTGCCAAAGAAGAAGCAAAAGATATTGATTCCATTATGAAGGAAAGTGGCATTAAATCTGGGGATATCAAAACTGGGGGTGTTAATCTTAACTCATTACTTTATGCAGATGATGTTATACTTCTGAATAAATCTAGTACAAGTCTGCAAGATTCCCTGGCTAAATTGAATAATTGCTGTAATAAATTTGGTATGAAAATCAGCAATAAAAAGAAAAAGAAAATAGGCAGAAATAGGCAACTGTATCCTGAATGGTGAACCATGAAATAAGTAAAACATTTCAGCTACCTATGCACATTGTTTAGTGACGATTGTATATTAAATATAAAAATAGACAACAGAATCAACAAAGTGGTATGGTATGAAGTCAGCTGAATAAATTTATATGGAATAAGAAAGAAATTAGTCAAAAAAAAAAAAAAAAAAATTAGCTGTATACAAGATGGTGTTCAAACCAATTTTAACTTATGGATCTGAGAGCTGGGTTAGGAATAAAACACTTGATCAAAGACTGGAAACCTCTGATATAAGACCTCAGAAAGATTGAACAGATGGCATCAATGGTGGTATCACATTAAAAGTCAGGACATTAAGAAAGAACTTGCCACTGTTAGCATTCAGGAATGTGTTAGCAGAGCTAATCTCAGGTCTCATTGTCACATAAACAGAATGGGAAAAGAAAGAAAATTAGCAAAACAAGTGTTCTTTGCCAGGTTGGCATAAGAAATCACCCAGAAGAAGATCAAGATGTAGATGGATATTGAAACAGTAAAAATCACCTTAAAAGTCAGAAATATCATCATCAAATTCCTGCCATGTACCCTCAAGGGGTGTACAGGATATGATAGTATTACATGAAAAATTTACATCATTACTATAGTTCACCCACCGATTTGAGGTCCCTCGACACTTCTGTGCATGTCAGAAAAAGGAGAATCCATTCCGATAATAGAGTAATCAGTCTGTCTTCTGGGATGTAATAATAAACAAACTGAGTTTGTTTATTATTACAGGTCGGAAAATTTAGCTTTTATTTTACGAACATTGCTGTTTTTAAAGTGTAACTATTTTACTTGTATAACAGTTGGAAAAATGTACGTAGAGTGTACGTGCAAATACTGCATTCTACATAAAACAATGCCACTTCGCTCCATGATAAGTTTCCTTTTATTCTGGGACTTTTTAAAACAAAATCCGATTTCACGAAGTATTTTCCTTAAAGTTTCTCTTTTCCAAGGAAAATTAATTTTTTCTTTAAGCACAGGAATCAATTTCGGAACAGTTGGCACTCTTTTCTCGACCACGTAAAATTCGTGAATAGCTCTTCTTATAACGTCTACATCAAAATCATTCAAAGTTACGGTTTCGATGGTTTTCTTTCTCTGGCACTTTTTTTAGGAGATTTAAATTCCTTACCTTCACCTTTTGATTCCCTATGAATTCTTTTAACAGTCGACCCTGATACGCCCGCAATTGCACTTGCACGTTTTATGACTTGAGAAAGGGGAACAAGAAGACGGCCTTCTGACGATTCTTTTTCGCAGAATGTCAGCACATTATTCAATATTCTTTTGCAAGAGCTACTGAAACGTGTAACAATAGAACTTGACTGTACTGGATCCATCATACAAATTAATAATAAAAAAATAATGCAAAAAGAGAACAACAAAAATCAAGCTAGTACTAGTACAGCGACAGACAAGAAAGCACGTGATTTCGCATGTTGGCGACCAATTCGTACATCCTTCATTTTTTTCTCCCCTTCAGCATGAATCGACTATTCTTGGCAAAATGCCAAGAAGGATCTAGAGATGGTGGGCAAACTATTACTTCCTACTACAATTTTCCTCCAAATAACTCTGTTACTTATCAAGACTCCAACATTATCAGTTCTTATATTTCTATCATCTAAGGCACTTTGTACCATATCAATCCACCTATATCTTGGTCTTCCTCGGGGTCATTTTCCTGCCAACCTTGCAGGAATATCATGTTTAATACCATTTTCATTCATAATGTGATCCATATAGATAATGAATAACAGAGGGGATAATGTACATTCTTGTCTCACACCAGATTTAACATTAAACCATCTTCCTGTACTTCCTTCAATTCTAATTGCTGACTTACAACTCAAATAAAGATAAAGTAATGCTTGATATAATTTTCCATTGACACCATATAACTGTAGCGTATCGAATAGATTCTCTCTTGGCACCTTGTCATATGCCTTTTCCAGATCGACACAACTTAAATACAAATCTTTTTTATATTCCCATGATTTCTCAACTATTTGTCGTAAAGTGAAGATCTGATCCTGACAGCCTCTATTTGGCCCGAATCCAGCTTGTTCTTCACAAAGCTTTTCTTCCACAATTCTTTTCAACCGTTTCTGAAGTATACTTGCATAAATCTTACCAGGAATACTCAGTAGGGAAACACCTCTGTAATTCTCACATTCTGTTTTATTTCCCTTTTTGTACATGGGTACTATAAGAGCTCTACTCCAATCATAGGGAATTTGTCCCTCTGCCCAGGCTTTCTGAACTATGCAGTGCAGACACTGTAAGACTTTTATATCACCATACTTCAGCATTTCTGGTCAAATATCATCTATTCCTACTGCCTTTCCACATTTCAAGCCTTTGATGGCTTTTTCTACTTCAAGTATTGGTTATGTATTCCTGACTGTATGCCTGTTGAGTGTTTTTTACCACTGTGCTGTCATCAGTGGTAAAAAACTTTGTTTCGTTTAGCTTTTTCGAAGTAATTACTCCATACTTCAAGGATATCTTTTTCTCCTGTTTTCATGTCACCTTTATCATCTCTAACTCCTTTTACAGCACTCTTTCCTCCATTTCTAAGCTTCTTCAACAACCTCCAGAATATTTTGCCACCTTCTTGATATTTATTTTCTATGTTCTTGCAAAAGTCCTCCCATGACTTTTTGTCTAGCTAGTTTTAGACAGTGTTTAGCTTTCTTACATTTGTCTCCGTATTCTCTAAGAGTACAAGCTGACCAATTTGGCAGGAACTTTCGATATGCTTTCTTCTTTTCTTTCACTGCCTCTTTAACTTCCTGTGTCCCCCATGGAGTTCTGATTTTTCTATCCTTCCAGACAACCTCACCACATGCCTGTCTGGCTGAATCAATCAGGGTTTTCTTCAAGGCTTGCCACTGAATCTCCAAGGTTTTGGTTCCTGTTCTCAAACTCTTTCATTTCTTTTTTCAATAATCTTTGTGTATTTTAGTCTACAGTTCCCATCTGAGAGCTGCTTAACTTTTATTCGCTTTAAAACTTTCTTATATGTTATTCTTTTCAATATGAAATTCCATGTTATCCTGCTCAAGACTAAATAGTGATCGCTTCCAATTTCAAATCCTCTGTACATTCTGGTATCCCGCACCAGGGAGAAAACATCACTATCAACAATAACATAGTCAATGAGACTTTTCTTATTCCTTGCCTCTTCTCTCCATGTGATTTTTGCACATTTTTATGTTGGAACATGGTGTTAGTAATAACCAATCCATGTCCTAAGCAGTAATCCAACAGATATTTGCAATTATTATTAGCTTTGCTGTTTTCTGCAAATTTTCCCAAAATATTTTTGTATGTCTGACAATTATTTCCTACTCTGCTATTTAAATCCCCAACAAGGACCAACTTTTCCTTTTTCATTGTATCAGTTGCTTTTTCTAAAGCCTCAAAAAATTCCTCCACTTCTACCTTAGTAGAACCTTCTGTGGGACCATAGGCACAAATAGGTCTCATTGTCCAGTTCCCAATTCTCATATTTGCCCACAATATTCTACTTGAGACTACCTGCCATGCAAGAAGATTAGCCTCGTATTTTGTGTTGAATACTATGGCTACTCCTTCTTTTCCTTGCTTGTCATTGCCTGAATATAACATTTTGTATTTATTGCTCAGAAAAATCTCACCAGTTTTTGTCTTTTTTGTTTCAGTCACCCCTATTATGTCGATCTGGTACTTATCTAATTCCTCAGCTAGCTCCATTTCTTTGCCATTCAGGTTTCTTATGTTTATAGTACCGTTAACTCTGGTGATATTGAGTTGGGGTGTATTTTCATATTTGTTCCAGTAGCTGACTTTTTGCTGTTCGCCCTGGTTCCCTGGCGAAAACAATGGGGGCCTTGTTTAACTGGCCGACGCCCCAGCCAGCATGAAATTTTGTCATGTTGTATCGTCATTTTGTATTTTGGTTTAACCAATAAGAATACAATGTCGGCTAAATCCCAAATTGCCAGTCCATCCTCGTTCATTCAGTATCCAGGTAGATACTCAACAGGGTGCACCACGAGAAGGTGAGGATTGGACATTAGGTATGAAGCCCTGGTCAGTTCTCTGCATTTCTTTAAAGGCTATGTGGAGGTCTCCTGTCAGTTATAAGATCTGATAATATTGGAGTCTTGACAGATAACAATAATTTGGAGGAAAATTGTGATCAGAAGTTGGTAATGGTGGAACTTTTTCATGTAGTACTATCATAATTATCCTGTACATCCCTGAGGGTATCAGGAATTTGATGATGAAACTAACACATAATAAGACAATTACTGATCAGTCTCAGCTCTACAATAATCAAAAAACAATATAAAAATTGAAGAAAACTAGCAATTACCACATTATACATAATTTAATTAAAATAAAAATAAAATAAAAAAACATAAAAAAAAGATCATTCAAGGAGTGATGATGACACCTACTATTCCTCTAGTTCCTTCTGGAGGAGCAAGATGACACTGTAGATATTTGTTAAAGATCTGAATGGCCGACTGCTTAATAATATCTTGTGAAAAACATTGTCTATCCTGTAGTATAGTCACCCATGAATCTAAAAGATGTTCAAATGCCTCCATGTACACCTGGTCATCTTTATTGAGCTGGAATGATAAAAATTAACAATATAATTTGTAAAAGTTTTTAAAAAGGCCTAATTTTATGAATAGCAGTGAACATTTCAGTTTAAAGAAGGAGATATCATCGAGATCAGATTTTGATGTACCATCAACATTATAAACATCGATGGCAAAAGAGGTGGCTAGCAGAGAAATTACAGAAATAACATGTTACCATAACCATATTTAGTGAAATGAAAAAGACTAATAGCTATTCTTAATAATAATTGAAAGATGTTAAATTTGGACAACAGTGATTAAAAAAAAAAATTAGTAGAAAGTCTATACTAAATGTGAAGGTTGTCTTGTATGGTAAGTGATTGATACAGAGAGATTATTCAAAATGGGAAAGCAGCACTATTATTATACCTATAATCCCAGAAGTTTAGAGCAGGAAAGAAACAGAGAAACTGAGTTATTAAATAGAGGAGTTAACGTAACGTTGAGTTGGGATGCGTTCCAGAATTTGGTTTCCTGATTAAAAAGACAAAGACAATGAAAATAGGCAGGAACATTGAATACTCAACTGTATTCTGAATGGTGAACCCATAGAACAAGTAAAACATTTCAGCTATTCAGACACAATTGTGAGTGAGGATAGCAAATTAAATATGGAAATAAACAACAGAATTAGTCAAGCAGATATGGTAGGAAGTCAGCTGAATAAATTATATAGAATAAGAAAGAAATTAGTCAAAACACTAAATTAGCTATATACAAAACAGTTTCAAACCAATTTTAACTTATGGATCTGAGAGCTGGATTAGAAATAAAACACTTGATCAAAGACTGGTGACCTCTGATATGAGAGTTCTGAGAAAGATTAGTGGAGTAAACAGATGGCATTAATGGTAGTGTCACATTAAAAATGAGGATATGAGGAAAGAACTTGCCATTGTTAGCATTCAGGAATGTATTAGTAGAGCTGATCTCAGATGGAATGGCCACTTAAACACAATGGAAGAAGAAAGATTTGCAGAATAAGTGTTCTTTTCCAGGTTGGCAGGAAAAAAGACCCAGAGGAAGACCAAGATGCAGATGGATTGATATAGTAAAAAGTGCCTTAAAAGACAGAACTATAAGGTCTGATAGTGTTGGAGTCTTGCCAGATAAGATTATGTAGAGGAAAATTGTTGCTTGGAAGTTAGTAATGGTGTAACTTTTTCATGTAAGTACTATCCTAATTATCTGTGTGCAGAGGCTTAAGTGTTGTGAGGACATCGATATATGTTACATTAGATTTTTTGTAATCCCTGAAGATGTCTCAGTGAATGAGACGAAATATAGGAAGTATTAAATTCTGTTTTAATCCTTTCTGAGTGCTGTATACAATCCATTAAGCCTCCAACACGATATCCTAATTATCCTTTACACCCCTTGAGGATACGTGTCAGGTATCAGATGATGATGCTAACATAATGAAAAGAAAAGGTGGCTCTCGATAGAGACCTAAAGCAAAGTAGGAAATAGATATCACAGGTGTATAAACATTCTGAGAAACTTTGGAAAAAAAGACAATATCAAATAATAATGATGGAAACACCTGCTGGAATTCTGTTCAGTACAAGGACTAGCCATTACTAACACCATCATCAAAATATATTCTTCTTCTTCAGTTTGCTGATTCCCTGAGTTTCTTTTCCTGCATGCACTAACTTCTTCTATTCCTTTCTGTCTTGAGCTCTTTCATTCCAGTTTTGGATTCCCATCTCAGCTGTCATCTGCATGGTTATCCTGGTGGCTGTGCACTTTGCAACCATATGCCTGGGGAAGGAGTGTCCTAAGTTTGATTACCGTCAGTGGCATGAGGAGCTGAAGGATCTTCCTCAGCCATAGCCAAATTAGCCAGCCTTGGGATTGGACAGTAGTTTTTTTTCCCCCCAGTTTATCCTGGAGTTTTTCATCCGCAAAGCAGGCAAGCCGGCCTTGAGAACTCAGCACTACAGGACATAGGATACACCGGGGCGTAGGGCTGACCACCTTATCCTGTGAGCGGTTTGAGGTTCGATGATTAATAAACCCTCGACACTGCAAGGTAAAAGAGGGTAAAAGGAAAATGAGATGAGATCTCAACTGTCTTTTTGGATATTATCTTCCCAGTGGTCTACTGCTTTTGAATGCTTGTTTAGTTATTCTCTCCTCACCCATTCTTTCCACTTTTTTTTTTTAAATTTGGTTACCACACACGAAAGGTTATTATCAAACCTATAGTACATTTGTACTATGATGGGCAAGGATCCCCCCCCCCCCATTTTTGTCAATTTTTTATGTATATAGATATTTTTTGTAATTTTTTTAAATTTATGTTTAGATTGTCCAGAAACCCTGCTTTAGATACCAAACATGGAATGTTTTCAGCCACTTCAAGCCTCCAATAAGCAGGGAGGTGGTCTCACACCAGGCAATGAAATTCATCTTCCACCTAAAGACAATGTCCACACCATCTCAATCTGCAAGCTCTGATTTCATCAGCTAAAAGTAAGGATCTATAGTTTATATATTTCTTGATTATGTCTTTTTCTTCTCCATTCACTTGTGTTATCTCTTACAGGTCCATAGACTTTTCTAAGGATTTTATTTTCAAAGATCTGCAATGCTTTTGCATCTTGGTATGTTATGCTCCAACAAGTCTAATGGTTGTGTTGCATGTTTATGTTTTAACTCTGCTTGAGAGAATTTTGGAAGATAATAAATGTAGTGAATGATAACATCTATTGGAGGCATGTATTCTAACTTTTATTTCTGTACTAATTTTATATCTCAAGTAATGTTCCAAGATATTTAAAGGAAGTGACACTTTTAAATTTCATGTTATCAATGATAAACTGGTCATTTTCCGCTTGCCTGTGATTTCTGCATGTATTTAAATATTCAGTTTTATCTTGATTGATTTGAAATCCTAGTTTTTTAGCAGCAGTTCTGAGTTGTCTAAATATTATTCTAATGACTTCAGCATTTTCTCCAATGAGGCATACATTATCTGTATATCCTAATATTACTGTTCTGTGTGTGTGTGTGTGTTAACTTTGATATTTTCTCAAATACAGTTTTCTAATGCTAAATTAACAAGGATAGTGAAAGGGAGTCTCCTTGCTTCAATCCTGTCTCAATCCTTCAGTCCAATCATCAAAATAAATATGTGCTTATATTTATTTTATAAGCACATTATTATTAGTAGTAGCAGTATTACGTGACACAGCCAAAGAGTCCAAGGACTCATCATGACTACACAGAACTGCTACTACCATTATTATCTACACATAACGGCATCTCCTGCGCACTACCAACACTAATAATTCATTTGTAAATTGTGTGTGTCTCAGAATGAGCTAGTATGCAGGATTAAAAACCAAGGTTTCCTGGAGGGGAAAAACTGTTACCTGCATATGATTATCAATGTAAATGGAACATTATATATATATATATATATATATATATATATATATATATATACGAGCAATATTATTATTATTATCATTATTAGACACCTCCAGGGAGTCCAATGACTCATCAAGGGAGGGCACGTGCTCCGCCACTCAATCCACCAATTAACCGCAACTACACCAAAGTCATCCACCGCCGACGACTACCACCAGTATTTCCAAAGACAATCGCAAACATCCACGCCCATGGCGGGATTCGAACCTGCAGCCTTTTAACTGGAGAGCAGATACGCTAACTACTCGGCCAGCCATATACAGGACTACACTTAAGATATACATAAGCAGGTAGGTAAAACTAAAGGAGGTACAAGATGGTTTGATGTCAAATCTGAGTAAGACAAGAACACATGATATCTTCACTGTTAATCATCATCTATATCGATCACATTATAAAGGAAAGAAATGTTAAACCAAACAACAAAATGAGAGAGATAAAACTCAGCTGGAAAGAGCTTAAGGTTCAAAGCTGCATAAATAGAAGGAGACCTCCATATAGCCTTTTAGGAAATGAGAAGTAACCAGGACCTCTTACCTAATGCCTAAGCCTCACTTTCTCGTGGTGCATCCTGTTGGTAGGTAGGTATCTATCTGGATACTGAAGGAACAAGGATGGCTTGAAAATTTTAGATTTAGCCAATATTTTTATTGGCTTAAACCAAAATAACATAATGTACAACATAATAGAATTTCAAGAGAGATGGAGTGTGACCCGGTTAAACAAGGCTCACATATTTTTCATCAGGGAACCAGGGCCAACACCAAGAAGTCAGCTACTGGAAAACAAACCCCCAACTAAACATAAGCAAAGTTCAAAATTGGCACTATCATCATAAGAAGCATCAATGGAAAAGAAATGGAACTAGCAGAAGAAGTACAAAATCAACATAATATGCATTAATGAAACAAAGAAGACAAAAACAAGCAAGGTCTTTTTAAGAAATAAAGCAACAAATACAAGATGATACATTCCAGAGTAATGACTGGGAAAAAGAAAGAGTAGCGCTATAGTACTCAACATGAAATATGAGCATATTCTTAAATAGTAGGCAATATCAAGTAGAGTGATGTGAGCAAATATCAAAATGGGATACAAAACTATGAAATTTATTTGTGTCCCTATGGTCCCAGTCCCACACATGGTTCTACTAAGGAAAAAGTGAAGAATTTTTTGAGGCAATACAGAAGGCAGCTGACAAAAAGAAAGAGGAATAAATGGTCCTTCTTAGCAATCTAAACAACAGAGTAAGAAATTATTACCAAGCATAAATATGTTTTGGGAAAATCTGGACAAAACAGCAAAGGTAATAATAATTGTACCTGCTAGATATTCAGATCACAGACTACTTACTACTAACACAATGTTCTAACATAAAGATGTGCACAAATTCAGATGAGTAGAGATTCTGCAAGAAATAAGAAGTTTCAGTGCCTATGTTATTGTGAATAGCAATATCTTAACATTGGTTCAGGACACAAGAGCACAGTCTATTTAAAATCAGAAGTGATCATTTAGTTTTCAGCAGAATAAAACAACACAATGAAAATAAAGTTTGTAGGAAAGGTTCTACTTTCCTAGATACTTATAATCAATGTCGAACAGCTTTCAGAAGTGTGGACTAGAATACAAAATTATTATTGAAGAAAAAAGTTAAAAAGTTTGAAAACAAGAAGCAAACATTGGAAATTTAGTGATAGCACATGAAGAAAACACTGACTGATTCAATTAGAGAGGAATGTAGCCGAGTTGTCTGAAAGGACTGAAAAAACTAGAACTCCACACTGGACTCAGGAAGCTAAGAGGCAGTCAAGGAAAAGAAGAGAGCATACTGAAGGATCCTAGCAAGTAAGTCACAGCTTGTTCTCTGAGAGAATACAGAGAAAGTGAAGTACTGTATAAAATAGCTAAACAAATAATGGGAAAAATTTGGTTATATTCATATTCATTGAAAATATGAATATGAAAATAATGCTACTGAAAAAGCTTAGAAATGGAGGAAAGAGCACTATAAAAAGAAACAAAAATGATAAAGGTGCCATGAAAACAGAAATTAAGATATTCAAGATGTTGGGAGTAAGTAGTTTAAAAGACTGATAAATGAAACAAGCACTGACAGCACGGTGATAGAAAATATCCCAGAGGAATGCAATCTGGAAAACATATCACTAATATATGAGGAAGAAAACTCCATCAAAAATGTGGAAAGGTAGCTGGAGTAGACAATATTCAACCAGAAATACTCAAATATTGAGGTATAAAATTGTTACAGTTGATACGCTGCATAATACAAAACGTCTTATCAGAACATCGAATTCCAGATGACTGGAATAGATCTCTCCAAGTACCCATCAAAGGTAAAACTGAATATACAAATTACAGAAGAATTTCCCTACTGAGTGTTCATGGTTAAATTGGTTTAAATGGTTACAAATAACATAAACTGAGTTTATATTATGCAAGTATACTTGAGAAAAGGCTACAAAAAATTGTAGAAGGGAAGCTTGGAGAAGAAGAACAAGTTGGGTTCAGACCAAACAAAGGTTGTCAGGATTAGATTTTAACTTTAAGACAAAGAGATGAGAAATCATGGAAATATAGAAGGATCTACATTTAAGTTTTGTAGATTTAGAAAAGGCATATGACAAGGTGCCAATCAAGGTGGTATTCATGGATGTGCAAACTGTGCGGTGGCACAGGGCCCCGCAAAGTGCAAAAAATTGAAAAAAGAAAAATCAATTAATTTTTTTAAATTATTATATAAAAAATATATGTATATAATTTTACAACCAACTATTGTTGTTATAGTAAACGAAATAAGATTGTAGCACTAGAGCAGTAGTATTTAAAACTACTCTAAGATATATATAACAATATCATACAACATAGTGTTAAATAGGGAAAAGTGAATTTTAAAACAGGTGTTTTTAATAATTTTAATGAGTTTTTTTATTTTAGTTTATGATTTTATGAACAAATATATACACGTACTATCATGGTAATTTTTTTACATGACATTACTTGCAAAACATCTTAAAAAATATATTTTGTAAGCTGGTTTTAGGTTATCCGACATCAGAATTTTTCTTCAATAGCAGTTTTCAATCTATATTAGATTTATTTATTTTCTAATATTATTATTTTAGATATATTTTATTTATCAGGTAAGTATTTTTGTTTTAATTTATTAAATTATTTTATAATTAAATCTATCGTATTTAATTCTAGAGTATGACTAGTCGTGAGAGAGATTATTATGGAAGAAAATATACCCAAGCGGACATGAAAAAACGAAAGCAAAAACAAGCGGCTGAGGAATATCAAAGAAATTCACTGTTTAAATTTATGAAGTTGAACTCATATATTTGTTCAGATATATTAGTTGATAACGGGAGTTCTGAAATAACTACAAACGTTCTTCGGCTTCAACATTAATTAATAATGAGGGTTCTGAAATACTCAAAGGAAGTGGAGAACATGATGCGTTTGGTCAAACAATGAGTATTGAAGATCCTAAAACTGAGACACCAGAGGAAGGTGAACTATTTACTATTGATGATCCAGCAACATGGCCCAAAATTTTGAACAACGCAACACTAACACAAATTGTACAACATGGTCCACCATCTCCTCCGAATGAAAATGATTTTCCAAAAAAAGATGACAACAAGGTGTTTTTCCACAGCTCACTATGTTAGAACAATTGCAAACAGAGAGAGAGAGAGAGAAGCAAAACAGAAGATGGCTTGTATATTCAAACTCTTCCAACTCTATTTTTTGTTTTTGTTGCAAATTATTTTCTTCTCCTGATAATTTTTTATCTAATAATGGCTTTTCTGACTGGCAACATGTAAATGAAAGATTAAAGTCGCATGAACGAAATCCAGTGCACATGAAATGCATGTATTCATGGACACAAATGGAATGTAATTTAAAAAATCACAATACAATTGATCAGGCAAATCAAAATATCATAAAATTTGAAGCAGAACGGTTAAGAAATGTTTTAAGACGAATAGCAGCAATAATTCATTTATTTATCCGAACATAATTTAGCTTTTAGAGGTAATTTTGATATTTTGTGCACAGCCTATAATGGTAATTTTTTGGAATCATAGATTAATTGCAGAATTTGATCCACTTTTAAAAGATCATTTAATGCAATGTTCAGAAAAAAAAATTATAGGTAAGAAACAAAATTCATATCTCACCCATTGTGCAAAATGAATTAATTCTTGATATGGGAACCAAAATTCAACAAAATATTGTAAATATGATACGACAGGCAAAGTACTATTCAATAATTCTCGATTGTACTCCTGATGTTAGTCATCAGGAGCAAATTTCAATAATTTTTAGATTTTTACATATATTTGAAGCAGATTTTGAAATTTGTGAACACTTTTTGACATTTTTAACAACTAATGACATTACTGGTAAAGGTATATATGAAAATATAAAATCACTTTTGAATGAATTAAATCTTAAATTGTCAGATTGTAAAGGGCAAAAGTATGATAATGGAGCGAATATGAAAGGAGTATATAAGGGAGTCCATGCTTACATTTTAACTGAAAATGAAAAGGCATTTTATACTCCTTGTGCCTGTCATAATTTAAATTTCATTTTAGAGCATGTTGCAAAATCATCAATTATAGCAATAAATTTTTTTAATGTTATACAAAAAATATATACATTATTTGCTGCCTCAACTTCACATTGGGACATATTAAAGAAATTTGTTAAACAATTAACTCCAAAACCGTTATGTGATACAAGATGGGAATGTAGAATAGAATCAGTTAGAGCTGTACGTTTTCAAATTCCAGAATTTTTAAATGCCCTAAAAGAATTATTTAAAACTGCATCAGATAATACTATCAAAGTAGAAGTGATTTCAATATATGAACAAATATATTCATTTGTATTTATACTAAGCCTTATAATTTGGTATGAGCTTTTGTCAAAAGTTAATTTAGTAAGTAAAGTATTACAAAATGCAAAAATTCCCATAGACGTAAAAACTAAGCATATTACAGAGTTAGTGCAGTACTTTGAAGAGCAGAGAATATCAGGATTTGATAGCTGTTTTGAGATTGTTAAAGAACTGTCAAATCTATTAGAAATAGAAATTAAATTTAAAGAAAGTCGAGTATGTCAAAGAAAAGTATTTTTTGATTATGAAACGCCTGATGAATCACACATAGGTGATAACAAAGATAGTTTTAGGATAAAATTTCTTTTTTGTAATTTTAGATACTGCTCTACAATCTGTCAAAAAAATATTTGAATTGTATGAAATTCACAAAAAATCATTTGGATTTCTTTATGATATGAAATTAATAAGAAAAATGACAGAAAATGAATTAAAATTTTGCTGCAAATAACTATCAAAAATTAAATACAGATATTGATGAATTTGAATTTTACAATGAATTAATTATTTTTAGAAATATTGCTCCAGAAGAATATTTTAAAATTTATAATTGCAAATAATTTGTCGGATATTTATCCAAATATTACTATGACATTTAAAATATTATTGACCAGTCCAGTTACAGTTGCATCAACAGAAAGGTCATTTTCCAAATTAAAATTAATAAAAACCTATTTGAGATCTTCTATGTCTCAAGAACGTTTGTCTTCCCTAGCAATAATATCTATAGAGCATGAAATTGCAAAAAAATTTGAATTTTGATAGCATTATAAATGATTTTATTGATAAGCGCATTAGGTTAAATAAAATTATATTAAGATTTCTTTTAAATCTTATAAGTTGTTATACATATATTTCATTCTTTATAGTAAAAATGGATATTTTTTTCATATTTTTATGGTATTATTTATATTATTAAATAAATCATTGTTCTGGCATATTTATATGATAATGTGTACTTACATAATAAAACAATATATCATGTACATACAAACGTTTATTTTTTCAACTAATTTTTTCCCTTTACTTAAATTGATGCTAAAGTACTTGTTTATTTATGTGCATAAATATTTTTCATATTTGATTTAATTAATTAACAAGATATTCTTCCATTTAAAATTTCCATAAATGTTACTAACTTTCAGGGGCCCCGCTTTTCCATTTCACACAGGGCCCCACAAAATGTAGAAATGGGCCTGGTACCAAGAGAAAGGCTGTTCAAAATGGTACAGATATAAGGAGTCAATGCATACTCTATATTTGTGTTGTAATTCAGCAGTTAGAACTGATGAAAGCACAGGAAGATGATTTGATGTTTTGTATGTAAGACGTGTGTGAATCATATGTAAGACAGGGATGCATTATTATTCACTTTATGTTCACTGTTATTCATCATCTATATGGATCACATTATGAAGAAAAATTGCATTAAATCTGATGTCTAAATTGGTGAGGATAATCTCAGCTATTTACTTAATACATCTGATGTAATATTTCTAAATAAATCCAATACAAGCAGTCTGCAGTAGTCCCTGAAACTGGAATAATTGCTCTAATAAATTTGGCATGAAAATCAGAAAATAAAAAGACAATCAAAATAGGCAGGAACATTGAAAATATCAACTGCATCCTGAATGGAGAACCTATTGGGCATAATTCTTAGTGAAGATGACAAATTAAAAATGGAAATTTTTAATTTGTCATCTTCAAAATGGAATTAAAAATGGAAATGGATATATATTGAGATTTGGAAGATGTCATCATCTTAATCTTGCTATGTATTCTCAAGGAGTATATAGGAATATATTACCGTACCACATAAGTTTACATTATTATCGACTTCCTATCGATCATTTTCGTCCAAATTAGACTGTGATCTGTCATGGCCCCAAAAATGTCTGGTTATATATTTTATTCTTCTAAGTCGCTTCTAACTGCATCAATCGAATTAGATTTTGAACTTTCTCTTGCTCTTTTTTCCATCCACAATGGCATCAAACATGTTTTGCTAACCATTCCTCTTTCACTCTGTATAAGTGACCACACCACATGACATTAGCTCTGCTCACACATTCATATATACTTGCAGCGCCAAGTTCCTTCCCAATATCTTCATTTGTAGTGCGATTCTATCATTGAGGATAGCTAATTTAGTGTTTTGATTAATTTCTCTCTTAATCAATTTATTACTGTCTACTTCCATATTTCATTTTCACTAAAAATTGTGTCTAAATAGTTGAAATGTTTTACTTGTTCTGTAAACTCACAATTCAGGACACAGCAACTTATGGTTTTCATGTTCATGCTTTGGTTCATAATCTGTCTTCATGCCAAATTTCTTACAACAGTTATTCAGTTTAGTTAACGAATCATCTACATAAAGAACTGAGAAAGAACTACAACTGTGACACCAGGTTCAATACCACTCTCCTTTATACGATCTAGACAAATAGGAATAACAATGGGAAGAGTGTGCAACCCTATCTTAGATAGGTTTTATATCAACTCACCTTCCTGTACCTCTTTCAATACTAACTGAAATGGAGTATGTATTACTCTGTATACTGTCCTATTTACACCATACAAATGTAGTGTTTTGAACAGATTTTCTCTTTCCACTCTGTCATATGTTTTTTCAAGATGTACAAAACTTAAATATATATCTTTATTATATTCCCATGATTTCTCAAATATGTCTTAAAGTAAAAATTAGAAAACCAAAATCCTAACTGGCAAGGATATTCTTCCACATTCTTCTTAGCCTCTTCCCAATTTCCCTAATGAGTGTTCTAAGTAATGTTTGTACAAGCATATTCCTCTGCAATTTCATTTTAAGTTTTATTTCTCTTGTTACAGATGGGTACTATGAGAGGCTCTGCTGAAATCATCCAGAATTCAACTTACTATGCTTCCTGAATTATGCAACTGTAAAAATTTCTCTATACCTTTTTATATGAGCATTTCTGGTCAAATATCAAACTAGTGTTTTTATTTTTAGTATTATGATATTTGATAAGCAAATATCAAATATCAAAATAGGCCTACTGCAGCTGCGTTGCCACATTTCAGATGACTTTTTATCTTACCCAAAGTACTGATATATAATCTTAATTAAATTCCACTTGAGTATCTTCTGCAATTGTTCTGTTACTTATTTTGTTTAGCATTCTTGTTTGGAGTAATTACTCCAGACATCTAGAATACCTTCAGTTTGCTGCTGTGCTAATACAGTGAAGTTTGTATGTATGTATGTATCTAAAGTAGATAGTAGATTTTTTCCCTTCACATAACAAGAGGCCCACTGGAATAATCCTTTTCTGCAACATCTGAGTGTGTGCTATTGTGGTACCATTATGCATCAAATATATGAATTTTGTTACCACGATAACAGGGCTCCTCTTGGTATTGTAAAAGAATATTATTAAAAAAAAAAAAAAGAAAGAAAGAAACTTAATTTCTAATGTATAGAAGAAAAACAAAATGACTAACGAAAAATAGAATGAAAAGGTCACCTGCAAAATCTTAGTACCTTAAGATTAATATGGAACACTTATGTGAAACAAATATGCACATACAAATAAAACTGAGGTGAAAAATAATCAATTCTATCTTCTTGCATTTAGGTGTAGTAACAACAAACCAAAGTTTGCACTATGAAATGGAAAGAACCCCCCCACACACACAGTGCCCAGGAATAAATAGAAATTAGTAAGTGGCATATTAGTTGATATATATTTTTCAGTTCTCATGTTTATATTAATAGTTTGCTGAAAAGTTGATTTATATTAATAATCCATTCAGGATACATGAAATCATTAATCTGATAAATAAATTCAGTAACCTGGTGTGATTCTTTCACAGACTGGAGTTTCGTACATGTGCTATGTTAGGCCTACTTAGCATGTGCATGACAATTAGCTGTATTTCCAGTTAAAATATTACAATCTGTTGCTAAAAAGTTAGTTATATTTTTACATTTTGTTTTTGGTAACTTTAAAAAAAAAATTGTCATTAATTTATAAAGATGGAGGCTCAGCAAATCTGTTTAAAAAGGAGATCCTTGGAGATCCATGTCACAACAACAAGTGTTTGTGAGTGGTTTGCTGCAGATACTACAGTACAAAACCAACCAGAATCATCATATGAAACTGTATGAAAATATCAGATATGAATCTTTGGGTTGCCAAATATTGGATCCAGGCATGAAAGCAGAGTTGATGAAGATAAGGCAAGAGATGAGATGTATGTGAAATGAAATGAAAATAATGACGAGCATGCATGGAAGGAAAGATGGCAATGCGAAACAGGTAACAAACAATTTGACGGTGACTGTGTGGAGATTCCATTATTAGAGATGTGTATGGTGAATGAGGAGGTGTACAAGCTGCAAGGTTTGTTTTCCTAGAGGTGATTGAAACAATGGATATTAGAAAGAAATCAGCAAAAGAGTTCGTGGTAGTAGGGACAAATGATTTAGATGAGAACAATGAAAACGTAAGATTGGATATCAGGAGGTTGTTGAGGCAATTAGTAATGTGACAGAAAAGGTAGCCAGTGTATTGCCCAGGTGATGATAGTGATGAACTGAGGCAATGAGCAAAGATTATGAATGCTATGTTAGCAAAGCTAGGTGCAGAAAAAGAAGTGCATTTTGTGAATGCATGGGATGAATATGAGGAAGAGATGGAACTGTATAAGGGGGATGTGCTGCATTTAAATAGTTTCATGTGAGTCAGCTGGAAAGATTTTTCTGGAAGGAAGGGTAATAACTGTGAACAGAAGATCTCAGGTGATGTGGTTAATGTGAGATGATGCAAAAGAGAAACAAATCATGGTAGAGAAGCTTGTGAATGGAGAGGTGAGTAGTATGAGTAAAGAAAATGATCAAAGTGGATGAAGATACTGCATGAAAAGTATAGATGCTGGATTCAGAAGTGAATGTGAGTGGATAAAAAAAAAAGTGATTAAGATGGGCTGGGGTGAAAGGGGAGAGTTTGGGTCTGGGAAAAGTTAGAGAATCAGTGATAACATAGAAGAAGAGATGGGGAAAGGTATTGACAAGTCACATGTGAGAAGTGATGTGAACCAGAAATGAATTTGTTATGTTTCTTTACTAATGCCAGAAGTATTCAAGATCAGGGGAATGAAATTGTCACATTGAGTTTATTCACCCTAAAATTGTTGGAATAAACAAGACATAGTTATATGAGGATAACATCCTCAAGAATACAGATGGACAGATATATTTTTCATGAAGACAGACAAGGAAGAAAGGAAGCAGGAGTACTGCTGATGGTAGTAGAAGAGTTATGCACATCAGATTTGCAAAGGTTAAATAGAATAATGATTTTGAGGCAGATGGTGTGAGGCTGAGGGTGAACAGGATGAAATATTTAGTTAGATGTTGCTATAGATCCAGTAATGTGGAGGGTAGTGAGAATGGAATGCATTGGAAAATTAGCCAGGTTAACAAGAATGAGTGATCATTATGGATAACTTTAATTATGACAATATAGGCTGGAATGAAGAGACAAAGAACATCTGGGGAGAAAGAACAAATTTCTGGAGTTTTTGAAAGACAACTACCTTAGGCAGTGCAAAACAGAGGGTATGCGAGGATCAAGGGATGACTGATATATTATTATATAGAATAATTATGGAGGGATGACATTGATTGGTGCAAATGGTGAAATGATAACAACTGCAGAGGATATGGTTGAGGTATTTAATGAGCAATTCATGAAGGTATTTCATTCATGTGAATGTGACATCATGCAGAACTTGAACGTAGTGGGAAAATGGGAGGAGGAACTGTTAGTAAAGTGAGCAAGGGGTATGTGAGGAACTGAATGAATTTGATGTTAATAAGGTTGTATGCCATTTCACCACATGTACTAAACAAATATTCCAGGGAGTTACTAGCTTTGATATATCTTTGTAAGATGAGTCTTGCACCTGGCCAAGTTCCAAAGGAGTAGAAAGAGGGCATAACTGTTCTGCTTTAGAAGGTAGGTGACTGTGTATCTGGAATTGCCAATATTCACCTGAATTAACATAAAAACATGTCCTGTACATGCAATCACAATCTCCTTCTGAACTCAAAAAAGGCAAAAGTGATTACATGTACAGACATATCCTTAACTTTATGCCTTTGAAGATGCCTTTGGTGAACAAGATAAAATATTGGCTTAATAATGAAGTAACATTTAATTGGTGGCCTTAGACAATTGTTTCTTTCCATTAAAAAAATGATAATCAGTATCTAAGTTTGTTAAAATAATATTTGTTATAAGCATAAGTTGAATGCAATTACCCTTTGACCACAGGTATTATTATTATTATTAGTAGTAGTAGTAGTAGGTATATGTATCGATGCCCCAAAGTGATGTTTTGTTTGTGAAATAATGCTAATAACATACCACATAACTGTTCTTTGTTTCCATATTCCCTCTCCTCTCCCTTTTAAATACATACCCCCTTCTTTCTCTCTCTTCTTTAAGCACCTGACACATATAAAAATATCTGCTTCATTACAACACTGGTACAAAAATAATATTCTAATGCAATTGGTTGTGAATAAATAGGGGAGAAAAAAAAATTGTGAAACCACTTACTGCCTCTTCATGAGAAGCACATTCAGCAAAATGGCACGTTAATTTGGCTAATTCAATCAAATAGGTCTGCAATATATCAGATGGTAATGAAATGAGAACACAAGCAGGAAAGAACACTCCAAAACGGCTAATAATATTGGATATACCAAGAGCTTCATGTTCCTTAACTGGAGAACTGCAAAAGAAAAAATATTCAGTAGTAAAAAAAAAAACTATAATAAAAAAAAAATTAAAAAATAAGCAATAAATGCTTACCTTAAAAACTGAATATTTTAAAATTCTATCATGGATAATATGAAGAACAGTCAGCAGTCTATGACAAAATCTAGACATAAGATGCAGTCAATTTTCATTATATATCAAGTTCCAGCCTCATGGTGGTAGTAGTTCATTTTAAAGGAAATTTTCTAAAGCAAAATGTCCACAACAAATTATTTCTGTTATTCCTACAAGTCTACTAGAGTGAGGAGTCACCAGTTTTCCTATATTTTAATAACTTGCCATCACATGTAACAAGTCATTACACTACATTACACAACACTACAAAAATCCTTTACACTCTGAACTTTTCTTTGCTCACACAAAACGTAGCAGTAGTAATAAGAAAAACTAATGACAGTGGTATTGATGAGAAATAAAAAAAGATAAATAATTCTTTATGTAAATACAACAGCATAAAAATCGAACAGTGCTTGACATCACTGAAATGAAGGAATCACATGAAAATGAATTTATCACTAATAACACTAAACAACACAAGTTTTGTTCATTTCTGAATTTTCTGTGTTTTTTAAATTATTTTAAGCGAAGATATAGTCTTGCATTATGGAAATACTTGGATTAGGACTGCAAGATGAAATATTTTAAAACAAGTAAGAAAACTTCATTCACTATCACAACTGAACCTAGACTGTCATACATGTTGCTCATTAACTAATTATTTTTGAATGTTATTAGACATTCAAATTTGAATGTCACTAAGGTCATCAGATAAACAATGAACATGCTTTTTTTTCAATATGTTTTATAAGTTATTGTTTTGACCCCCCCCCATTAAAGTCTTTCCTGGATTAGACATTTCATTTGAAAAAAAAAAAAAAAAATTGCTTTCAAATACAGATTTGAAGGCAACTAAAGCACACAAATACCTAGTCCAGCCATAAATAATGCTACAACTTGAACAGCACATAAACTTTTAATCTATCAGAAAATCATTTACAGCTTACAAACCATATGTATAACATGCATATAGCAGCACTCAATGTTCAAAATGTTCCCCTTCTGCCTTCACGTATGCCCAAAGTCTCTGAGGACATAAATCGATGGTGGCACACACAACATCTAATGGAAATGTTGCTACTGCTCGCCCAAAAGTAGATTTTGGGCAAGCAGTAGTATTTCCAAGTATTTCCATAAACAAACCTAACCTAACCTAAAAATTGCATTTGATTCGGTTAGGTACCTAACCTAACCATCGATTACAGTTGAGTAGATAAATTACATCTGATTCAGTTAGGTTAGGAGGAGGAAAGCATCTCGCTGGAATGTAACCTAACCAAACCAACGGTCTGCCGCAAGTTCCTGTACTACTGCACCTCACGGCGACGTCAACTCGGCATAACTTCTGGTTTCATTCTCCCTCTGGTGACGTCACATCCGATTGCGAACGAACACAGGGTACTTCTCACATAAAAATGCTTCTGCTCCGCTCTCCCATAGACTGCCATGTTAACGACCCGCCCATTGGAAGGGAAAGAGTCCGATTTTGGAAATGGATTCATTCAAAAACAAATAACGAGCTCCAATTCATATGAATTGCGCTGTTATCATTGAAAGGCAAGAAATTGTCTGATATGCTATGTTTGGTATTTAAAGAGGAATGATTCAAACTTAATAAGAACCCATACATTTATTCCAGCGATGCTCCAGCACCATTATCCCATCCTTGTAGTGGTTCTCAGTAAGATCTGTAAAATACTCTCGAACTCTGACCACAATTTGAAGTCCAATAGATTCAGATCGGGACTTCTAGGTGGCCAATCAGATGGTGATATGTGGTCAGGCACATTAGCCTCCAGCCTTGAGTGCAGGGGCTGAGTCATGTTGAAAGGTCTAGTGTGAAACAAGGTGTTGTTCAGGGACAGTATCACAGGTTCCAGCACACTGACTTGACACAATTTGGTGGAGGTTTTGACCCCTTTCTTGCAGAAATGCAACCTGGATACATTACCCTTACCAAACCATCAGTGATGCAGGGCGATGACCAGGACCTCTGAGAGGAATTTATTAACCCCCCCCGGGGGGGGGGGGGGGCTTTTAAGCCCTTAACTTCTCCATTAGTCATTCTGTTTTTATGGTTCCCAGGCCCCCTTTCTGACCCTGGGCCAAAGTAAAATGTGTCCCTTGCACCCCCCCCCCATCTCTCTCATGGGCCCTGGTGATGACCTCTCTGAAACCTGGATATTATGGCATATTCTGTGCAACTATCTGGGGTATATACCCAATAGTTTTGGAAGTTAAAGACTCTTCAATGGCGAAAATCTGCTCATCTGTGAAGAGGATATTTGTGGTGTTAGGAAGTAGAATGACGATAGGCTTTCATGTGTACACATGAAATCATTCTGTGCAAAATGTTCCCCTCTTGTGACATCACCTTCTGCATTCTCACAGGATTACAGCAGTTGCAAGCCTTCACAGCCCTCATAAACTGTTGCGTCCTAATGTAGTCAGTCTGGTTGACCTGTTCTTTGGCAGTCAGATATATCATATTCTGAAAGAAACCAAGTCAATTTGTTTCATCAATAAAAGTATATCTGTTATTTTATCATTTTATGGAGATATACCCAACTGATATACCCAACTTCCAAGAAATTTGAAAGTTTACTGTTATTGAAAACATGACATACCTAGTAAGTAATTTTAGAATGCCATCCATAAACCATGCTAGATAATTACACCTATCTTCTTTATTATTCATAAGAATTCCATTCAATGAAGCTAGCTGGTTCAAGCATTGCAGTGTATGATGACAGAGATCTGGATTATTTCGCACCTGCCAGTGAAGCTGAAAGAAACAAATTGTTATATATTTTTCTTCATATTTCTTCTTTATAACTGGTATGAGACCTAACACAGAAAGTCAGGGAAACTAAATTATAAAGGGAGGAATGGTGTGAATGTGAATGTAAGAGCAACAAGGTTATGTAACAGTGTTAATCACAGGAATGGGCTTTTTCATGGAAATATTGGCGAGGAGAGAACAATTATGGCTTTGTGTTCATCCAGTTCTGACTCATCAAATGTGTGCAAAGATGTCTACATGTGTAAACCATTAGAGAAGAATAGAGATCTGCAACCTGGCCAACTGTGTCAGGCAGACTGCAGACAAGAGCATACAAAAGAACAAACAGGTAGATTATTATATCTTATTTTAATTTTTCGACATAATCTCCCTTAAGACTAATACATTTATTCCAGCGATGCTCCAGTGCCATTATCCCATCCCTGTAGTGGTTCTCAGCAAGATCTGTAAAATACCCCTATACAGCTGCAATCACCTCTTGATTAGAAGAAAAACACTGACCAACAAGGAAGAGTTTTAGTTTTGGGAAGAGAGTTAGCCAAATCTGGGGAATAGGATGCATGTTCCAACAATTCATAGTGCAGATCCCTTAATTTTCCCATTGCCAAAACACCTTTGTGAGCAGGTGCATTGTCTTGATGAAATGTGATTTTTTTTCTTCTGCAAACCGGGTCTTTTCTCGCGAACTTTATCATCTAGTCTGGTTAAAAGATCGGAATAATATTCCCTGGTTATTGTTTTACCCTTTTCAAGATAATTAATAAACAAAACGCCTTTAGCATCCCAAAACACCAATGCCATAACCTTTACTGCTGATGAAACCAACTCTGTCTCCTTTGGAGCTGAACAACCGGCTTCTGTCCACTGTTTTGCTGTTTGGATTCTGGTGTGTAATGGTGAACCCAAGTCTCATCCATAGTAATAAATCAATGCACAAAATCAGTTTTATTCTTATTAAAATGCTCCAAGCACTGTTCAGAGATTTTCATGCGAGTGCATTTTTTATCTGCTGTGAGCAAGCGTGGCACCCATCTTGCGCAAAGCTTTTTCATTTGCAATTCTTCACGCAAAATATATCCTAGACATTCTTTTGAAATGCCTATAGTCTCAGCAATTTCATACACTTTGACTGGCCAGTCATCCAATACCATATCATGCTCTTGATCAATGATTTTTGTTGTTACACGTTTTGGATGTCCTTCACGTGGATCATCTTCAAGGCTGGTACAGTCGTGTCTAAACTCGGCAGCCCATAAACTTTTATGAATTTTGAATGAATTTCTTTTGGCGTTAAACATTCTTTTACAAAGAATTTTATAACCGCATGACACTCAATTTTATCCATTTCAAGGGATACAGACAACACTTTTGCTTCAGCTATATAAAACAAACTACTTGATAGAATGACTTGCAATTTTACATGGAAGCTTATGACAGATGTACCAACTTAAGATAAAAAAATCTTGGTGATAGTGTTGCCATCTATGGTCGAGGCTGAGAACCTTTCAGACCACCCTCGTAGGTAAGGTAATCAGTAATGTTGCTGATATGCAGTACTTGCAGAATGATTTGAATAGGCTGGAATTGTGGGCATGGGAAAATAGGTGTTAGTTCGATGTCAGCAAATGTAAAATCATTCACTTTAGTGTGATTAGGAATCCAATGTTATATTATATTAGTGGGATTATGCTAGAAGAAACTGATGAGGCTAGGGATCTTGGAGTGTTAATAGATAGGAAGTTCAGAGGCCATGTAGCTGAGATTGTAAATACTACTCAAAAGATAATTGCAACGCTGAAACGAACATTCATATGTAAAGATAATGATGTCATTTTGCCTCTTTACAAGACCTTGATAAGATCTCACTTGGACTATTGTGTGCAGGTCTGGTCTCCTGGTTTCCATTGTGATTGTGATGTTTTGGAAAGTGTACGAATGAGAGTGTTAAAAATGATATCAGAATTATGGAATACTGATTATGAAGACAGATTGAGAATTTGTACACTGCAGACACTAGCAAACAGGAGAAAGAGGGGTGATATGATTGAGAATTACAAACTTCTAAAAGGTTCATACAGGATTTCAATTAATGGAATTTTTAAATTTATGGAGCATGGGGAAAGGACAAGAGAGAATGAAGGCTGCTAAGAATGGGACGAGGGCTAGATAAGGTAGTGCGTGATTGGAATGGACTGAAATTGGATGTTGTGAGTGCAAGCAGTGTGAATGAATTCAAGAATGAGTATGATAGCTGGTGTGTGTAGTATGTGGCCTCCCTCGATGAGTCTCTGACTTCCTGGAGGTCTTTCTTAATAATAATAATATTTAGTTTCAGTTTCTCACCACAAACATCTTTACAGTACAAACATCTCTACCACAAAATATAAAACAAACAAACAATATTATTCTCCAGAATTCTTAAACATGTCTTAATTTGAAAATATACTCATCAAGAATACTACCGATAGTGACATAATAACTGTGTAATCACCACTGAATTTAATTTATAAAATACTGATTTAATATTATATTCCTGTTAGTTCTTCATCCAAGTGTAAGCAAACAAAGTTTGCAAGTTAAATATCCTCATGCCTAGACAACTTGCATACAGAGGCTCATGACTTCACATTAATTGCCTTGGTGTCCTATAATGCAAAGTAGAAGACATCCTTTTGGATATGTATAATGCTATGCATTATGAGACTACTCAGACTGGTTTTGATCTTTATTGATGTCTCATCAGTGGGAGCCAAAGCCAGACCCAGAAGAGATACAAAGGTTGAAACTGGTCTGGTGTGGTCCTTTCCATAATGTATAGCATTATGCATGTCCAAAAAGATATGTGCTTTACATTATAGGATACTAAGGCAATTGATGTGAAGCCATTAGTCTCTATATGGAGATACCAGTTCAATTTTGAGAAATGTAAGGTTTTAAAATATGGAAAATAAAGATGAGTTGTAGAATTTACTCTTTATGGGGATATATTGTTGGAGGTGGAGGAAATCAGAGATCTTGGTGTGATATCAGGTGATTAAAGATCCAAAATTTAGCAGACACATTGCCAAAACTGTGAGGAGAACACAATGAATTCTGGCAGTGATGCAGAAAACACTGACTTATAGAAGCAAAAAGATACTGGTTCCATTGTATAAAGCCTTGATTAGGTTACATATGTACTACTATGCAATTTTGTCACCTGGTCAAAAGTATGAAGAGATATTGGAAAGGGTCCAGAGGCGATTCACTAAGGTAATTTCTAGTCTCTCGAATGGTGAAGATGAGGAAAGGTTGAGAAGATACAATTTGCAGAATCTAGTGGATAGGAGTGATGATAAAGATGTATAATTTGGTAAGGGATTGACTGGCACATATAAAGGTGGGAAAGAATAAGTGTAAATAGAAATTCTTTAATCAGAAACAAATGAACTACTAATAATTTACAGCTGTGGCATTACGTGCATGTCCAATCAACTGTTGTAGGGTAGAACAAATTACATGTCATCTATAATTACTAAGGCATACATATATGTTAGCATTTATGATGAGCACAATTTAAAAAATCTAATGAGGAAAGTGAAAGATATGTTGGCCCAATACAAATAACCAATCAATAGTAAACAGCAGATGTATACATTGTTAGCTTAATAAATTACTGTAGGACAGGAGGTATATCCATCAAACTGTAATGTTGATTAGATGATTCATCTAGGCTTGGCACGAATTATGTGTACACTGATGGAATTGTGAGCAAATCATCCCATACAATTTGTTGTGCTTGTTAGATGTATTTATTTCTATTTTTTATTTATATTTCATCTTTTGTTTTATTCTGAATGAATTCATTTTATTTAAATGAATCCATTTTGTGACATCACTAGATCTCAAAAAAAGGATTTATTTTGATTCATAGGAATGAATGAATTTTTACCCACAATGTCTATTCTTTCCAAAGATTGGAATGAAAATGAACCTGTATAGTGAAAAAAAAACCCTCTCCTCCCAACAAATAATGCACAGACAAAACAAAGTAGAAGTTCCATTGTAGCCCTAGATATCTAACTAAACATAATATTAACAACAATCTGTTTCAAACCTATATTTCAAAACCTATTTCAATTGTCAGAAAATATGTGTACAACAATCGTTCATAATGGAGTTACTGGTTGTGGAAACTGATTTATATAAAGCATATAAAACTTTCTTTCAAATAAATAAAGCAGATATATAACTTGAAATAAGAATTAAATTTAACTATTTTCAGTATAGATGGCATGCCATGCCATGTATATATACTGAAAAATGCCTAGTAAAAATGCACCTATGCAACATGGAAGAGAAATAATACTTGAGTGAAGGGAAATAATATGAGCAACACATGTAAGATACAGATTGGCATGAAAGTGTTAATGCAAAAACATACAAGTATTCTGAAGACATAGAGGAAGTGATGGGGAAATTTATAATATAAGTAAAAAAAAGATTTTAATAGTCCAGATTATTATTAGCACTGTTTTTTCAAAGACAGTCATAAGTACACTTGCCCTTTCCTGATGTGATGGTTAAAACCAAAAAAACTGCCATCATTATATCCTGGTAAACAAAAAGTGGTAAATTTACCATTCTAAATTGAAAGAATCTTTAAGAAAATAGATATGCTTTCTGATCATAAATTTAAATCAGGAAAAATAGAACTCAAATTCTTATAAGCTTACCCTTTGACATATAAATTATTTTTAAAGTTGGAACAGATAAAACTACTATTTATTTAATTCATATGATTTATTTCGTTAATTGTTACCTTATTATAAAGAATATTAATAATTTTGCAAGGTATGATACTTTTCGAAGCACATTGGTAAATGTAACGGTATCAAACATTTTTTACATTGCCATGTAGTCTCACTTCTTACATTATGCTTGGCACATACATGGCATCTCTTTGTTGAATGTTGCTTTTTATCAGTAGGGGTGTTTATGTTCAGGGAAATGTGCCCAATTTTTTGCTGCAGTCTAATTGGGCAGTCCTTTTGCGATGGATGTCCATGAGTACTATAATTAGGTAAAGATATATTTGACAACATATCTTCTGCTATGTTCAAGTGGAAATTGACTATTGTTAGTTTTGATGTATTGGGTAGTTTGAAATATAAAACATAAACATTGTAAATAGCGATATCCATCAAATAAAAAATATTTTCTTGTAACTGTTGACGCATTTTCACATAATTGGAAAACAAGCAAGTAGTTGGTCTTGCCTATCGACACCGCCCATTCCGCAATTGTATTCAAGAACACATTTAGGTTTTATTACTTTTTCTTCATTGCCCCTCTTACTTCTCCTTACTTTTCCCGTATCTACCATTTCTTCTTTTGAATGCTTTGTGCTTATCATGTAAACATCCTTCTTATCGTGCCAACGTAATAACAAAATTCCTCGACAAGATTAAGTTTTTGATTCGCCTTTTTTTATTTTATATGTCGTCAATTTCTTAGGCATATTCTTGCAATTTTTTCTCACTGTCCCCACAACATTTGTACAAGAAATAAAATAATTTTGGTGACGAATACCAATTATCTAAGAATAACATATCCTTTTCCTAAAATAGGTTCAGCCAACTCCATGACGACATTTTGAGATGCAGGTGTATCGCTTCCAGGAATTTGATCCTTTCCTATATAAATTTTGAACTTTGAACAATACCCAGAGTCTGATTCACGTAGCTTGTAAAATTTTATCCCAAATCGTGCTCGTTTGCTAGCAATGAACTGTACATAATTTAGTCGACCTCTATATTTCATAAGGGATTCGTCAATTACTACATTTTTATCTGGTGTATATAACTGCTGAAACTTATTATTCAGGTAGTCGACTATATTTCGCACTTTACATATTTTGTCATTTTTGTTTATTGTTTCATTATCCACGAAATGGAGAAAATGAGATATAGCCAAGAAGCGTTTACGAGGCATAATTTTTGAATTTATGGGTGTCTCAACCACAGCCCTCTTTGACCAATACATGTCTATATTACATTTTTTTTACCTGTGACATAATTATACATAATGCAAAATATGCCTGCAATTCGTCACTTGTTATTGGATACCATTCTTCAATCTTTTTTAGTAATTTCCTCATTTATTGCTTGAGCCGCATATCTATTAGTTTCTGTAACTATCATGTCATTTCTTTGACATGATAGTTACAGTATTTGTTACAAATACTATGATCACAAAGTATTTGTTTCAAAACAGAAAGAGGTGTCGGATTTGAACCAAATCTTAGAAAAGCAACTGCATTGATGCCGGGAATTTCCGTAAATGGTTTTATAATAGGAATATTTTCCTTTTCTTGCCAATTCTATTCATTTTCTGTTACATCGGAATCATTGCTACTAGACGATATCGGTCTCAAAAGTTTACGAACATTGCCTCGAACCAAACTTCCACTTCTACTGTCACTATTGTCACTTGACAAGTCAAAAATGCCAACACTTTGACGATATAAATTTGTCTCGCTGTTTTTATCCAAACTGTCCTCTCCGCTTTCAATATCACTTTCGGCTAACATATTAGGGACGATAATAAATTGCAACACAAACTAACTAGTGAATAGAGTTTATATACATATATATTCACTGCTAATACCCTATCGTTTGAAAGAGACATGAACTTCGTAACGTCTGCGATACGTCAAAATCAATTTTGGTGCAATAAACAAAGGACGTGTCACAGAGGTCTTTGTATGAAATTCGTTTGAAACTGATGCGAACTTCGTAACATCTGCGATACTTCAAAATCAATTTTTTGTGCAATAAACAAAAGACTTGTCACAGACGTCTTTGTATGTTAATAGATTAAGAGGACAACAACCAACATATAAAGACCTCTAAGACAATACCACAAAATTATAGTCTTATAGTTGGTCTTATATATTGGACTCTTATAGTCCAATACACAAACTGAGTTTTAATAAAAATTAATTATAAAATAAGGGCCTTGAACCTTGAAAATACAGAAGAATTTTGGGAAAAGAAAAAAATTCAATACTAGATGTAATAACTCAAAGATTACTGAGAGAGAGAGACCTAATAATAATTGGCTTACTTCTGAAATAATAAATCTATGAAATCAAAAGATGAAACAAAAACTTATTATTACTCAGAACAAAGCTGAATTTGAAGTAAATATATTAGAATAGAGACATTCATCATAATATAAAATTAGTATATAACACAATAAAGAATCTTTTAAAGCATATAAACCCATATAATTAAAAATTAAACATAATAGGCATTCTGATAGGTAAAATTTAAAAAAAATGAAATGATGTGCTGAAAAACATGAAAAAATATCCTAATATCCAGTTTGATAAAAATGAAAAGATTCCAAAAATATTAAGAAAAGGAAACAGTAGGAATAAATGCTGCAATGAGACAAATAAAAGTATAAAGCTCTAATCAAAAATGAAATGAGCAGAGTTCTAGAAGTATGGAGAAGAAATGACAAAGCCTTTCAAAACCAACCTGTTATAATCCACAGAGAAATCCCTAATGACTGGATATTAGGTCATATACATAAATTATTAAAAAGAACTATACAAATCAAAATACAAATAACATATTAACATATAAACAAAAGATGAGAGTAGACTAAATAGGATTCAGGCAAGGGATATCCATTCAGATGGATCTTCCTTTTAGCCAAAGTACTCTATACATGTGCTAAGGCTTAAGTGCTGGGAAAAACTCATAATAAAAGTTTAATTGAGTGAAAAATAGTATTTAATGCTGAACTGAGATGAAATTTAATATTTCATCTCAGTTCCAAAGACATCGTCAGTGAGTACAAACTGCAACTTGTAACACACACACAGGCAGCACAAAACTAACTGAAACACATGGACAAAAGACTAGAGTCGTAACTAGGTAGTGCTCCTTCTATGGATACCTGGCACCATATGATGCTGGGATCTCGAAGTATTTTCCCATATTTTGGGAAGTTTTATCATCATCTGTTCATTGAACATCCACAGATGCCATATGGTCACTCCAATGCACAGTGCCACACCAGTCCTCACTATGTAGTCCTGTTGTATGCTTTTCTGAAGGCGTCGACTCTAAGATCAGTCACTCCACACACACACACACACCATTCATCCATCTCATTGAGGGTCTGCTCCTTCCTCTTTTTTCAGGAACTTTACCTTATATTACTGTTCTCAGAAGTCCTCCTTCCATCCTTTCAATGTGTCCAAAATATTTTAACTTTCTTCTGTCAATGTCCTTAAGGAGCCTTGAAGTTCTACTGATCTTTTATAACACCCATTCATTTCTATGCCTTTCAGTATACAATATCCTCAACAGCCTTCTGTAACACCACATCTCAAAAAGCAGGTATCCGTTTCTTATCTGACTTCTTTAGGTTTCAAGTCTCACATCCATAAGTTGCTGTTGGAAAAACAACTGCATCCAAAATCCTCAACTTTGTTCCCATGGAGATAGATCCATCCATCCTTCCAGATTTTAGACAAGTCTCTGTTATTTTAGTCATTCCTAATCTTCTTCTGATGTCTTCTGAACAGCAATTCTTCACATTGGTAATGGATCCGAAGTACTCAAATTTGCTGACTTGCTCAATTCTTTCTCCATTAAGGTACATTTGTTTCTCAAGAGCTTCCCTGTTTGTATTTCCTTTGAGAACCATGATCTTTGTCTTGCTAGGATTGAGTTGAAGTCCTCTGTTATTACTGATCTTGTTTGTTTAATCAAGAATTTGTCCTAGTTCTGCTCATTACAGAGGAGTGCCTCATTACATCAGCATACCTCAGATTACTGATTAATCTACCACCTATCTTAATTCCTATCTTGAGCTCATCCAATGCTTCACACATGATGTCCTCATCACAGATACTAAACAACTGCAAGTTGTTTAGTATCTATGTGAGGAGAAAGTAAACACCCTTGCCTAACTCCCTTTCTAACCTGAAGTCAATCAGTTAATCCAACACCTGTTCTTACTATGGCTTCTTCTTGCTCCTGTACAGGTTTGCTATCAACCTGATGGTATGTTGAGGAAAACCATTATTTCTATTACTTTCCACAGTTTCACATGCTGGATACAGTCAAAAAGTTTAGAGTAGTCTAAGAAACACATTACCAGAGGGGCATCTAAATTCTATATATTTTTCTATGATCTGTCTAAGGCAAAGGATCTGATCTCTGGTGCCCTTACCTTTCCTAAAACCTGCTTGTTCCTCGGGCAACTCTACCTCAACTTTGGCCTCAAGCCTATTTAGATTGATCTTCAATAAGTTTTATGAAACCATATTTATTTAAATTAGGCTGATTTTTAAGAGCAGCAGCAAATTCTAAAAACAGTCTTTCTCTTTCTCATCACACAGTAAATTTAGAATGGAGCATGATGGTCTTTTTCCAATTGATTCTGTGAGCTGTAACGAAAGCATGGTCTGCAAGGCTAGATTGACCACAGTCATAACTGGAGATTATATATTTATTGGGTTTAGCTAGGTTTATGAATATGGCTTCATATCCTATATATGGGATGTACAATGTAAAATCTCGCGAGAAATTATTTTTTTTAGAGAATTTTTGCTAAATATTTTACCATTTTTTGTCTGAAATTATAAGAAAAAAATGTACTTAGTTGTAATAATATAAAAGAATAAATTACTGTTAGAATGCACCTGCACTTTCGATTTGTAAAAGCTTAATAAAAGTTAAGCCAGATTAGCACTGAATACCACCAAAATCGTTAAGGTCTGGTGGCCAGCAATGACATCGAATCTTTCATTGCTTCTGGCTAATCAGGGAATACTCTTACTTAAGAACAAAGGAAGGAAAATGGAATAAAAAGCAATGCAGCATGTGGTTCTAGGCTTTTTGGTCCTTGGCTCTTCACCTACGAGGTCTGCTGCGGCTCCTTCCCTAGTTCCAGGATGATCACTCTTCCCACCACCAATGCCAGATGTTTCTCTGCCAGCAGCTCACTCTAGGCTCCCGGTAGCTATGGCAGAATCCCAGTGCATCCAACAATGGAAAACTCTCGAGGATTGACTGGATGGAAGCCTCTATGTGTGATATGGAATAAATCGGAGTTTCCTCTCACGTTTATTAGCAAGTAAGCCATTATTTTGTTTGTAGTATATTATATGATTGTAACTCAAAATCGTAAAGAATTGAGAGAGGTTACTTGTTAACTGGCAGTTATATTGAATTTTGAATAAGGGAAGAACTTGTATTGTTAAGTATGTCTAGTTCATAAGTTGCTTATGGTAATGCCTGAATTAGTATCAATTAAGTATTGGATGTGTTGGAAGAAAGTTAATGTAATCCCCTGGAATATTTTTGCATACTTGTAAGCCAAGTTGTGTCATAGAAGACACCTTTATATCAAGGCACAATAGGTTTTTCTGATAGTGAAAGCACTACAGTTTCTGTTGCTCGGATAGCAAGTAATATTGAGTCTTAAAGTGCTCTTGATTAAGTTAATCTTTAATCAACTTTCATATGCTCTCTATCATATCTTTTAGTTTGATAATACACATGTTTTTGTTTTGTAATTACCTGGTTCTCATTCCTTAGCCAATGCTCTATCTCCCGAAAATAATATCGAACCTGCAGAGAAAAAAAATAGTATCGAGCCACGACTTGCATATATAGAATTTGTATAGAAGTGTTAAATTAATTTTGTCATCTTCTTGCCCTGACTGTCAAACATAAAAAGATCAAATAAATTTCTTAATTGCTATTGTGCGATTGCTTAGGGACTGTTATATTAGATAGACTTATTACATGAGGTCTACCTAACTGCAGAAAAAAAAAAAGGGGGGGGGGGGGGCAAGAATAAATTTAAGTAAGGAAGTAGACAGATTGATAGATAAAAGAATAGATAAAGTAAAAATAAAGAAGAGAGATAAATTTACATACGGCTTGCCTAAAATTCATAATAAACCCAATTCCCTCTAAGACCAATAGACGATACCACTGATTCTCCCTACCATAAATTATCCAAACAACAAAATCTCTTGCCCCTCCTTACTGGAGGGGCAAGAGATTTTATCATATGATATGATAAATAAAAAAAATTATTCCCATTTTAAAAACTCCATTGAAAATATAATTGTAAATGCATGGAAAGGCTTATGTGTTCACAGTACATATTATTTATTTTCATGGTGTTGATGACAGTCATATTTTCCCTCTGATATATTTGAACTATTTAAATTTACAGTACATGCAAGTTATTTTACATGGAAAGGGAAGATATACATAACTGGATAGAACAGTAATGGGTTCACCCTTTCTGCCACTTAGCCAATTTCTACATAGAACACTTGAAAAGCCAGCTATGGCTACAGCCACTCTCAAACCAGTTTGGCTACTCTATGTTGATGATGTGCTTGCTATTTGGCCACATGGCCCAGACACATAGGATACATTTCTTAGCACATTTAAATAGCCAACACCCAAAAATCCACTTTACAATGGAACTGGAAGCTAATGACTGTCTGCACTTCCTGGATACACTAATCACGTCTTCCAGATGGTACCTTATCATTCTCAGTTTATAGAAAACCCACACACATACAGGGAGATATTAACACAAACAATCACACCATCATCCATCTCAACAATATGGTATCCTAAAAATACTAACCCACAGAGCTAGAGCGATTTGTTCCAATGACATTGCTCTCACTGCTGAACTCACTCATTTACGTCACACCTTCTTGGCCAATGGCTATAATCCCCATAAGATAGACAAAATACTAAATGATCCCCAGAAATCCAGCCCCCCCCCCCCATTGTCTACCACAGAAGACTACAACAAAACTGTCAAATAGTAAATGTGCCTTTAATGTATGGATGTCACCATCCTTAAAGGCACATTTGAAAAGATATCTAGAGTGCTTAATAAACATCAACTACACACTGTATTTAAACCATATGCGAAACTGGCAACTCTCATCCATTCACTGAAGGACAGAATCTCTCCTTTATGACATCTAGGGGTCGATGAAGTGCCTTGTTTGTGTGATCGAGCTTACTATGAACAGACAGGAAGAACTGTAGACATCTGCCTCAGTGAACAATAAAAAATATATCCGCCACTATCGCTATGGCAAGTCAGGTCTAGCAGACCATGCTTTAGATACCCCAGCACACAGGATCAATTGGAAAAAAACAAAAGTGCTGCACAGAAGCTTTTATAAGTCAGAGAGGTTGTTCCTGGAACCAACAGAAGTCTTGAAACATACCCTGAACTTCAACAAGTATGGCTGTATAAATTTGCCAAAGATTTGGGAGGCATTCATCTTAAGACCAAATTAATACCTGCTTTCTCTCTCTCCGTTTTTTTTTTCCCCCCTCAACATAGATGGTACCTAATAAGGACTTTAGTCTTTATGTTGTACGCTTCAAACCAGTCCCATTGTTATACCAAATTGTTTTTGTCTCGCATACTGTGACAAACTGTTTTTGTGCTCTGAAGATACTGGATAGAATACCAACAAAATATCAACAATAAGTTAGTTTTTTTATCAGTCTGTGTTCTCATCTATATAAAATTAATCAACATTTAGTAATTACACTCACTGAATTTAAAGATGCATTTCCTTTTGTAATGTAACTCTAGATCTCTATTTACATACAAAGAAGACTGGATACAGTATATCTTGTAAATTAGTTATCAAAGACTGCACAATCTACTCAAATCAAATTAAAGTCTAGTAATCATAATAAACATGCTTCATACTGAGCATATGACATTATATAAAAGTAGAGCATTTAAAATCTTAAAATTTCATCTAAGCAATATATAAAAGATTAACAACATATATGCATACCTTAAAGAATAAATGAACAACATTAGGATCAACAAATATTTCCCTCCATTCTGAACTTGGCCTTAAAGTTGGACATTGTTGTGACTCAAAGAGCCCAATTAATTTCCTTGGCACTGGTTATGCATTAAGGTTATTTCATAGACCTTATTTATAAAAATTAATAAACCTTAATTATAACACTTGAAATCAATTTAATTCAAAAAATTTCACTGTACAGTAAACCTTTGCCGAAAGCAGGGGGTTACGTCATTAATACATTGCACGCACAGCAAAATCGCGTTCCACAAAGTTAACTTTCTATGGAAAAAAATGTGTTAGGTATAGTTCAAATTAAGAAAGTATGTATGTATAATTTAAACTAACCTAAATATTGTTGTAATTAAAAGAGAAAAATGAAACAAATGTTAATTGAAAGGATTTTTAGATGCTTAATAAGTAGGTACATGATACAATTATTTTTTTAAAAAGTTAGTGATTTTTGCTTTGGACAATGACTGATGCAACTCTTTAAAAGTTTCGCGGTTAAGGAGCGCAGAGTTTTTCAATGCCTTTCATAAAGTGTCCTCTTCTTTCTTCATTTGGGTCGATCTCCATTGCAAAATCACAGTTCCTGTGTGATTTTTTTTTGATTGGATGATCTTGTAACTGGTGTTACAAGATCATCCATTTCTTCATTCGTCATTTCTCGAACGTCATTCTCGATTAATTCTTTGACTTCTCCTTCTTCCATATCTGAAAATCCTTCACCGCCAATTGCTTTTGCAATTTGTACGATTTCTTTGGCTTCATTTTCAATCAATGGAAATCCTTTAAAATTGTTGACAACTTCTGGTCAGAGCTGATGCAAGCAAGCATTCAATGTTGATGAATTCACTTGTTCCCATGCAAGTTTAATCATTTCTATGCAGTGGCTTATGTTGAATCGCTTCCAAAATGCTATTAGCGTGTTGTGCTTTCCTTTGTCTAGCGCTTTATTTGCAGAGGTGTAAACATGCCTGACATAATAGGCTTTGAATGTTTTTATGATCCCTTGATCCATTGGTTGGATTAAGGAAGTGGTGTTAGGTGGGAGGAATAAAACCGCTACATTTGGATGCAATGTTGTGAGGGCTTCAGCATCATGTCCTGGAGCATCATCGAGAATTAGGAGAACTTTAAAGCACAGGTTTTGCTGTTCTAAGTAATTTTTGACTTCTTTAACAAATGAATTTTCAAACCAGTTATTAAAGAGGGCTTTTGTTACCCAAGCTTTTCTATTCCACTTCCACACAACGGGCAATTGCTCAAAAATTTTTCCCTGCAATGCACGAGGCGTTTTAGATCGATAAATGAACAGAGGCTTGCACTTGAAGTCCCCTAATGCATTTCCACAAAAAAGCAAAGTGAGTCTATCCTTAAAAGCTTTAAAACCTGGGGCAACCTTTTGTGTCTTTGTGATGTAGGTTCATTGTCCTATTCGCTTATAAAATAGGCCCATCTCATCTGCATTGAAAATTTGTTGTGGAACGTAACCCCTCTCTTCAATGAATTTCAAAAATCGGGGTTTGAATTTCTCTGCTGCTTCTTTGTCTGCAGAGCCAGCTTCTCCCTGAAGCTTTACATTGTGCAAATTAAAACGACGCTTAAAGTTTTCAAGCCAGCCTTTGCTTGCTTGAAAGTCAATTTTCTCTGACAATTGGCCATCTTAATTTAAAACGAAAGAAAACAAATCTAAAGCTTTGTTTCGAATAGCAACACCATCCACAACTGAGCCTTTTTCGTTTACTTGATTGTCAATCCAAGCTATTAATATTTTTTCCATCTTTTCCAATTGCAGAATTCTTCTTGGAACTTGAGCAACCTTTGCCGAAGTATTGCCTGAAGCTTTGACACTAAACATCTTTTCTTCATTCTCCCATATTGTTCTTATGCTTGATTCGTTTATAGCTAGTTCTCTTACAAGCGATGAAACATGTGTACCATTTTTCGACTTATCTAAAATTTCAATTTTCTAAGATAATGTCAAAACTTTGCATTGTTTTGCTGCTTTATCATCTTCATTCTTCCTCTTAGATGTCATATTGAATTTTTGAAATTAAAAGAAATACAAATGCAAAAGGAGAAGAGGATAAACACTGATAAATACATGATTACAGCTCTGCTAATGTGAGTGAAATGATTGCAACTCGGCCTTGGTCACTCAGCTAGCTGGCAGCGCCAAGCAGGGTTGCCGGCCGACGCTCTGCAGCGTACCGCGTATGAATGAAATTCTAGCATTGGACAAATTAAATGGAAACAATTAAGATAACGTGTATGTGCAAAATTGCGTTCTGCAAATCCGTGCTCGGCAAGGGTTTACTGTATATAATAATAAAGACATCGATAAAAAAAATTTTAAAAAACTGCATATCATCAATTTTTGAAAAGAGTCAATGCATTACACATCTCAGATGTGAATATTGAATTGTAGGAGAGAAACAAATGAAAGAGCTTGAAATCAAGAACCCAAACTTAGCAAATGATGATGAAAAAAACTGAAGACAAAAAAACATTGACTCAGCCAGAAAGAATGCAGTTAAGTTACAACACACAAATGAACAAAAAAATTTAGTAGTGGATGCAACAATAGTCAAAAATCATTAATTCACAATTGGTCAACATGTCCTTTTAAAAAATACAAAATATTTGTAGGGAAGCAAAGTTTGTACAAAATCAACTAAACAAATGACAGAAAAATTTAGAAGATATATCCTGATGCTTACAAACTATTCTGTAGTACTCTTTCCTCCATCAAATAATGGTGGATGAAATATCACAAAAGGAATCAAAGATCATAAAGGTGATATAAATTTGAATATATTTTGGATATCTATATTTCTTTTTAGTTCTTTTTTTCTATCATGGAAGACCAACTAGCCAGTTCCAATCTTGTGCCCCATATCTTTCTTGGCCTTCAATTCTTTTCCATTTATTTTATATCTATATACAGTAACTTCAGTAGTCAACTATTGCCCATTTTTGTTTATATCTATTGTATGCAATCATTTATTAGATGTATATACAGTGACCGTAAAATTTCATCATTTGTTTTATAGCCCTAAATGGAATGTCTATTTATTCTTTAAAGGAATACATTTCTGCAATTTAAATTCATTTTTCATCTTTCTTTTTTATGGTCCATGTTTCATTTCCATATAATAAAGTTTGTTCTGACAGATTATTATACAGTCACTTTCTCACTTTCTAATATGTTTATTGTACTAATAATGGTATATATATATATATATATATATCAGTGGCATCATGTGCCCATTTTGGATAGGTATGCTGTCATGGCTTATGCAACCAGTGCTACAAAATTCACATCAGTTTGACCTATATATTAAAAATATAAAAACTTGCCCACCACGTCTGTTTACACTTCACGCACACAAAACAGATGAAACTCAGAAAGAAAAAAAACAGCAACTCATGACAAATTACAATGTTCAATTGGATTAGTTGACACAACCAATCACAGCCTCTAGGTGCTATTGTCTCAGAGCTCACCCTGACACACCTTCTGGGAAGTTTAAAATAACTAGAACACTAAGAATTTGACCTGCTGTACCATCTGTACATCTTTCCAAAGGTGTATGTATTTTGAATGTACATGATCTATTAATGCAAATGTGACACAATGTTTACACATTGAAAAGTGTCTTCTTCATAAAGCAGTAGTATATTGTGCTTACTTTTAGGAGTCACGCAAAGTCTGGAAACAATTATAGGAGTCTTTAACAGGAATAAATTAAAAAATATAATATCAGTGATATTGCTATTCGGTGGATAAGCACCACATACCCTGAATATTTGCCTCTGATATACACCCAATTCTCCATTTACACCATCGATTGGTTTCAGAAAAAACCGCGTAAAAAGAATAGAGTGCATATGAAAAAAATAGAAGAATGGTTCCAGATGTAAAAACCCGATACAAACAATAAGTTATTTTCAAACAAAACATATGAAAATCATTGAATAAAAATCTATTTAATTTTAATGAAATATTTTTTATTTTAAATACTTATTTAAAGTATATACATATGTATCTTTCTTAAAGAAAATAGTGTACCACAAACAGAAATTTGAAAAGGCCCAAATATATCTGCATATATATGGTCATCAGTTAAATTTTATTCGCTGTCACTTTCTGAAAGTAGCCACATTCTTTTGTGTAAGACTAGAATTAAATCACTTCAATCACTTGAAACATTTTGACCATCCTGTTCATACTGCAATGAAAAAATGTTTTCTTCAGTAAAAGGAACTAAATTAACAGTAATTTCCAATAATTCTGAAGGTAGATTTTTTTTTACAATGAACATCTGTAATTAATTGTCGATATCATGTTTTGACTAGATCTCTGTATAATTATTTATATTGCACCAGACATGACACTTCAGTATTTGGATCATGTGTAAGAAAATGACTTTGCAATTTACTAGCCATTTGAAGCTCTTCTTTAATTAATCCTGCAGTGAGTAGAATCTCTTCATCATCATCATCACTTTTTTCTTTTCTTCGAGTTTATCATAGACAGCTTCTAATATTTCGTCATCACTAACAACCTTGTCAACCATCAGTTCAATATCTTCAAGAATTTGACGAAAAATCATCAAATTCTTCTCCGCCCGGAAAAGGATTTGATGTTAATCGTGTTAATCTGATGATATTGGGATATTCAGTTGTATGTAAAGATACATGGTTTTTCTTTTTCACACATGCTGGCCAAGTAATTTTCCAGCATGCATAATTCTCCAACTTAGCAAGTTTGATGCAATCCGGAATAGAAATTTCTATTCTGGACTGCATCAAAATCATGTAGACTCATCTCCCATATATCACTTTTTGATTCTGTCTGTCTGTCAGTCAGCCATCCTCTTATGTACGTTCATATTTTTAATCTCAACATATGCTCCAATTTATGCAACAGTCTTCCATGCTGTATCCTTTCAAAAGCCTTAGCAAACCCATGTGTACTAAATCACAACCGCAAATTGAACCTCTCCATTCCATAGTGAATCTATCTTCAAAAAAGCTCAACAAAGATGCCGTCAGCACCTTAAGCCTTAGTTACAATTTTTCTCTACTAACGAAAGAAGTGCCAGTGCTAGACTTCATGCAATATGGAATGCAGAATCTGTCACTTAGCTCCATAAATAGCCAACATCAGACATAAAGTAAGCATCTGAAAAGTAAGCTATTTTTTGGCCATCTTGCTGCCTTTCAGACAGTTATGAAAATAAAAAAGTATTGTCATCATCAAAGTGGATAATGGTAATGCCATAGTCCTTAACACCACTGAATATAATCGTAAAATGGATATTATTCTCTTATATCGCTCTACCTGCATCCCACTAGATTCCGATACTGCCAAAATGCAGGTTAAAAAAATTAAAAAAAGCCTACTTAAAAAAAGCATCGTTCTGGCCACCTGGCATCACAAAAATCAAACCCTTCATTTCTCAAGCCTTCCCCAGATATACTTATCATGTCTTAAGCTTTTCACAACCGCGACCATCTTGAGGATAAGTGGTTGGCTCTATGCTTCCCAGTGTGTCCTATGTATGTAGATGGGTGTGTTCACAGGGCCAGTTTGCCTGTTCTGGGGGGGTGGGGGGGGGCACAAAAAAAAACAGAGTTTTTCATCCTAAGTACCTGTGAGAGGGAGATGGGGTTTTGCCAGCCCCATCTCCCTCTCACAGTTTTGGCTGAGTGGATAGCATGTCTGCTCTCCAGCCAAAAGGATGTGGGTTCGAATCCTGCCATGGGCATGGATGTTTGTGACTGTCTGTGGAAATAAGAGTTGTGGTCGGCGGTAGATGCCATTGGTGTAGTTGCAGTCAGTTGGTGATCGAATTCATTTTAGAAATTATGGACTTTGCAACTGTGTTTTTTTTCTAAAATGAATGCTGATCACCGTGTAACAATAAAAGAAAGGATTGGTGATTGAATGGTGGAGATGGAGTTGTAGAGCAGGTGTCTTCCCATGATGAAGCCTTGGACTCCCTGGTGAATAATAATTATTGAGTCATTTTCATTCCAGTTGTCTTATGCTGTTGCTAATAGCATATGGGACAATGTATGCTATTAGCAACAAAATTAGACAGTACAGAAACATCTATAGTCTGTTAGTGTATTTAATGATACAATAAAAACTACTTCTTTTCTGTCATCTGAAATATGATGTCTTAGGAAGGAATTGTTTTTCAGTATACATGGAGATTTTCATTCTAGCATTCAGAAAGAACAGCCATAGTGTGCAAAAATCCATCTATTCCTGAATAGAAATAAAGCCTTCTGTTTCATAAGAGGACCACATATGGTGATCTCCAACAAGATAAAACAATACCTTGCATAGCATGGTTTTAAACAACATGGACGTTGCTATAGCATGTTTTATCATTTTTAACAATTAAAAAAAAATATTAATGATAGTACAGTACTGTACTGCATTATTGACATTCCAATTCTACTAAAACAGTAATTAGTGATTTAGCACACTGCAGTAACACTGTATAAATGGAAGCTTTAATATTATTTCAGCTTTGGTGCAGCAATGGTTGCTCAAGATTTTTTTATTTTTTTTTATTACCTATAAATACCCTTTTATATGCCATTATGAGTAGGAAGAGGAAATGCAGTGAAGCTTGTGTTACTAAATCACTTAAATATCGGAAATATTTATTAAAGTATAATTTAATTTATATTCGTATCTACGTTGTTCAATTCCTTAAGTGATTTGGTAATGCATAACCAACGTATAAGCCTGTCTACAAGAATCAGTGAAGCTTGTGAACCTATCAATCATAAATGGCTAAGACCAGAGAACAAAACTTGAAATTATAAAGCATCATAAAGAATAAGCATTGTATGCTAAAGCAGCACATGACAAAGGATGAAACAAGTCATCAATCCAAGCACTAATTATCTTCTTAATTAGTGCTTAATTAGATCAAATAAAAAAACATGGAATAGCTACAGCATTTATGTGACAAAAGTAATCATTAACATAGAAATTTTGTAATGGATAATATGGAATATCTTTTAATAATGTGGACTGAAGACTGCAATCAGAAAAAAAATTCTGTTAAGTCAGATGATAATTCAAGCTAAAACAATGTCTCTATAATAGTAAAAGAAAACTGAGAAGAAAATGGAGATGAAGAGGAAACATTTTCAGCAAGTCGTGGCTGGCTTTATAACTTGAAAAGCATACAGGGGCTCTGTAATGAAGCTACAAGAACAGGTTGTTTTGGAAGAAAATGCCTTTGCACTCGTATTTAGAAGAAAAGGAAAAGTTTCAATTAGATATAATTTCAAAAGACCATTCAACACTTTTATTAGGTGAAAATGCATCTGGAGACTTTAATTAAAGTCAATTTAAACAAGCAATGACTTTAATTTAAAGTCATTGCTTGTTTACCAAGCTGAAAATCCACAGGCTCTTAAGGGCTACACTAAAAGTTCTCTTCTGTAATATGGCAATCAAATAAGAAAGCATTGGTGGCACAAAAAACATCTGAAGAATGGTTTACAATTTATTTTTGTCCTGCAGTCAAGCATTACTGCAAAGATAATATATGGATTTTAAAATTTTTTGTTAATAGACAATGAACCAAGTCATCCTACTGCTATTTCTGACTTGCATGAAAATGTTAAAATCATCTTGCCATTCAAAACATCATTATTGCAGGGAATGGATCAGGGTGTCATTGCAACATGTAAAACAGATTATTTGAAACAAACTTTTTCTCAAGCCATAAAAGAAACAATGGAAGGTGGGGTCATAACTTTAACACAATTATGCACTTATTTTAATATCAGAAATGCTTTTGAAAACATAAATCATGGCTTGAAATAAGTGCTAGTAATATGAGAAGTGTGTAGCAATATGGATGATTGTATTGAAGGAATGATTTCACTAGTTTTAAATCACAAATTAAAACTGTTGCTGAAGACATTGCACAAATTTAGAAAGATCCTGGATTTGAAACTTTGGATTCTGAGCACAAATGCAATGACTCGTATTCAAATGACCTAGATGATGAAACATTCATGGAGATGGAGCAACAACGTTTATATGAAGAGAAGGAAGATAAATCAGATTAAACTGTCACTGAAGCAACTATAAAAGAGAATTCTTTTATGAGCTTTGAACTTTTATCAGAAAAATGGATGATAATTTTGATTTTTTGTGGTTAAAATCCTAACACTGAATACAGCATTAAATTTCAGCAAGCACTTCAAAACATCATTTGATGTTACAAGGATATGCATGCAGAAAATGAAGAAAAAACCTTTGCAAACTATATTGTTCAAATATTTTTTTTTCAAATAAAAATCATGTTCAATCAACAATAATAATTTTACTATTTTTCATTTTTTTTAAAATAATTCTTAATTTTTCTATGTGCATTAATTAGTATTTCTGGTGGCATGCTTATTTTTCTTGCCCCCCCCCCCCCACCGATACTGTAATTGTTTGTTTGGAACACGTTTCACTATAACACATTATCATAATGTTTTAAACAGTGTGCAAGGTATTGGGTATTATTGTACTAGCATATGCAGGGTATGTGATCAATAAGATATAAAAACTGATGGTGGAAAAAAAAAATTACATGATGAAGGTAGAATTCTCAAACAGGTGAATAATTCTCATGATCAGAAATTATGTATAATTACTAAATAAAAAAAGGTGATCGTTAATGCATAAAAGAAAGTTCTTAGAAAGCAAAAGAAAATATAAATAAAAAATTAAACTACACATAACAAGCACATCAAATTGTACATAAGGTAAATATAAGGTTGATCAGTTGCTCTATCAACTCACACATATTCATCTATGTCTAGATGAATCACTTGATCAACCTTATTAGTTCATTGGATAAGTCCCTTCCTATAGCTATTTACTCCTAAGCTACCAATTGATACCGTCACTGTTTATGGTTGATTAGTTATATTTTGCTAACCAATCTCTCCCTCTCTCTCTCATAAGATTTAAAAAAATATATTATTCTTCTTATTATGCTATCTTCTATCAAAGGTCAGCGACCATCTTGGCGAACAAACTGCGCTCTTGTGCTAATCTGAGCAGCTGTGCACTGCTCTTTCCTGTCCATGTCTTGATTGTCAAACCATGATATTCTTTTTCTTCCTCTAGTTCCTTTGCCATCAATTCTTCCTACCAAAATAGTTTGTAGAAGTTGGTATTTGCTGTTTCTCATGATGTGGCCAAGATAAGTTTTTCGCTTCTTGATTATTTGTACAAGATGTTTAGCTTTGCCAATGGATTTTAAGACATCTTCATTGGTCATTTTTTCTGTCCATAATATATTATTACATGACATCTCTGGGGAGTCCAAAGACTCATCGAGAGAGAGCACCCACTCCACAACTCTCTGCCTGGTCCACCCAATGACAAAAAAAAATCACATAATGAAGGTAGAATTCTCAAACAGGAGAATAATTATCTTGTTCAGAAATTATATATATATTACTACATAAAAAAAGTGATCATCACTCATCATAAATGCAAATGTGTGTCTAGAATTTATGGACTCACATGTAATTCACTCCATCCTAACAAGTTATTGGAGATAAACACAAATTACTATCACAACTGTAAATTATTAAAAATTCTACCAATTATATTATATCTACCAATCATTCTCACATGGTTCATGTCTCAATTATGTTGTAAATTAAAGATACCAAGAAATTATATACTTGGTTTAATCCTTTCTCCAAGTGTAAGCAAACAAGTTTGCACCTGAACTATTTTCAGGACTGGGACAACTTGGGTTAAGGTAGTAGACTTCACATCACTTGCCTTAGTATCCCATAATGCATGGCACATAATCCTTGCAGAGATGTATAATGCATAGCATTATGTGAAGGGTCATTACCCAGACTGTTTTAACATTTATTGAGGTCTCATCAGTGGGAGCCAGAGCCAAGACCTCTGGGGCTTGGCTCCCACTGATGAGACCTCAATAAAGGTCGAAACCGATCTGGGTAATGACCCTTCACATAATGCATAGCATTATACATGTCTGCAAGGATATGTGCTTTGCATTATAGGATCATGGATTATGGTCTCATCAGTGGGAGCCAAGACCCAGAGGTCTTGGCTCTGCTCTTCAGAGGTCTTCATCTCTGGGTCTGGCTCCCACTGATTAGACCTCAATAAAAGTCGAAACAGGTCTAAGTAGTGACCCTTCACATAATGCATAGCATTATATATGCAAGGATATGTGCTTTGCATTATGGGATACTAAGACAAGTGATGTGAAGTCATACCAACTGTATTACGAGTTCCCCCAGTCCTGAAAATAGTTCAGGTGCAAACTTGTTTGCTTACACTTGGATAAAGGATTAAACCAAGTATATAATTTCTTGGTATCTTTAATTTATAGTTTAATCAATTATGTTGGTTCACATATTTACTTACACCTTTTACTAATTTAAATATACCAACGAAATACAGGATCCAAAAAAAAAAGTTCAGCAACAACAACAAAAAAAGCACTGTCAGCAGTTTTTGAAATCATTTATCACACAAAAATATTATTTACCTGGAAAAGAAATGTGAGAAGCAATTTTTCTGTGTGTTAAATCTTCCTAATTACCTTCCTAACTTCCTAATTGTCAAGCAAATCATTTTTATGAAATAATTATGTTATAAGCAAATTGTATATGTCCAAGTCTTTAAGAATTCAGTATACTACATCCTAAATTAAGTTTTTGTTTATGAATAAATAACAATCCTAGTTAGAAATCACTCCACAGAATGCATACACTTTCTGCACTTGAATTTTCTTCATAAGAAACAAAAAAAAAAAAAAATCTTTGCACATATCACAAATTTATAACGTAATACAAGAAACATAACATTCTAAAACTGCTATCTATTAGTTAAATCAAGCTGCATCTCTGCTCTCTTCACTTTCCTAAAACTGCTATTCACAAATCAACTAAAAGTTATGGGTGCAAATTATGTATCTACTAATCCTCTGCAAGGCAATAAAATAAAATCTAATTCTTATAATTATTTTCAATGTTCAGTTGCAAAAATACGAGAAATAGGATGCACATTTAGATCACTGCTAATGTTTAGAAAAATTATGAAAAGTATTTCATTCTTTTGTTTGTTTCTTCAGATAAAAAAAACAAAAGGAAATAAAACTCAAAAACTAACTTACTGACATAAAACATTCTGATATTCATGAAATATAATAGCAATATCTAGAAATAAAATTTTTTCTTTGTACTTGCAGTTATTCCATTTCCCGGGTCAGCTCTCCTAGTCTGTAATCACCAAGATATTCTGTCCTGAGTTGTTGATGTCTTCAAATGAGCAGTTTGGAGATTTATATATATATATATATATATATATATGTGTGTGTGTGTGTGTGTGTGTGTGTGTGTGTGTGTACACATATATAAGGGTCATTCATGTTAAACAGGGTCTACCACGTCCCCTCAGCTCTGCATACACTTTCATTATATTCCATGTGATCTGCAGGGAGTCTCATGACATGTCCATACCATCTAAGCTAGCACTTAGTTATTTTATTACCAATGAATCTAAATTCCCACAGATGTGTTTGTTACTCACTTTATCCAGCATAGTAACTCCTCTGGCCAGCCTCAGCATCTTCATCTCAGTGACATGTCATGTAGCTTCTGTTCTTGTTTCTTAAGAGGCCAACATTCTGCACCATATATAATGGCAGGTCATACTGCTGCTTCATATACCTTTCCCTTTGCTTGCACTGGCATCCTTCTGCCACATAATACTCTGGACAGCATTCTCAGTTTTCATATTGTCAAAATTAATATGAAATTCACCTCATGTGCAGAGGATTAAACCAAGTATTTTTGAATATAATTGAAATACTTAAACAATGAACATGAATCAATTTTATGCAATAAGTCTGATATTTTCATCATATTTTAGAGGAGTTAAGTAATGGTTGTTATTAGTGAAATAGATATTCTACAAAAAGTGTGTGTGTATGTGTGTGAGAGAGAGAGAGAGAAATATTCCTTTGATGCAAATTTAAGCTAAAAGCTGAGATTTTTCTGATTTTTCTGATTTTATATAGCATTAATATAAAAGATTCCATTCATAGATTCCAGTTTCAAATAATGAAAAATCATAATTTTAAGTCAGTATTGCTCTGTTTAATACATTAACTGACTTTTTGAATTTCCAAATGTATTCTTGTTAATTTTGATGAGAATGCATTAAAAGAATCAAAGTCATGTAAAGTGCCTTTCAACAGTTGCATTACTTACAGTAGATGATCGATAAAATGAACCACTAGGGACCAGAAACTGTTATGACTCAAGACTCACCATAGTGAATTTGAGATAAAAATACTAACTGCCCCCCCACACACACACACCATTCTATGAAACAAAATAGAACACAAAACAAAGGAAATCAGGAGAAATGAAAGGGAAATAACACAAAAGTAATTGCAAAAACATAATGAAGAAAAATACATAACTATTACTTTTCATTAAAAAAGTATACTAAAATATTAATTATAAAAACTGTACTCTCCTATATTTTGACAATAATGCTATCATCATCTCTTATCTGCTGATAAGAGATAGAAATAAAACTGACAAAAATCCTAAGGAAATACAACCTTACAACCACTTACAGACCACATAAGAAACTGGAATCTCATACCTGCTCCACCAAAAAGAACAGCCAGGTGTCTGCCAGGTCCTGTGCAGTTGCAACTGTCCTACTACAGCCAAACATGCAAGACAGATTTCTGAACTCAAGGACTACATTTGGTTCTGCCAATACAGCCACCCAGGAGTTGCTGACTATGCTTTGGACATCCACCACAGGATATGCTAGAAGTAGGCCACTCTATTACACTGTAGCAAAAAAATACAAATATGAAAGGCTATCCCTCGAATCTGTCTCAAGTCAGAAAAATTTTCCAAACCTCAACAAATTTAGGTGCATGAGACTGAAGTGCCCAAAATTTGGGAAGCATTCATCCTAAGATCTTCAGCTCACCAGCCAAGACTACCCAATTTAGCTCACATTGTTTAGGACTGTAGGCCAGATTTTTGCCTTTCTTCAGCCTCATTTGCCCAGTGTTAGTGCCTGCATGAATACATCAGTTTTTTTGTGATCCCTGATGATGGCAATGTAACAATGCTGAAATGTAGGAAAGTATTAATTAAAGTTATTATGATTAATATTTTAACATGTGTTATTCCTGAAAAATAATAGTTAAGAGTAACCATCGTATAAGCCTATCTACTAGAAGAAAATTACATGAAACAGAACAAAGGAAATCACCAGAAATAGAAAAAAAAATAGTGAGAAATAAAAGAAATCATGCTAAATAAAACAAAAGAAATAGAAGGAAATAAAAAAATAAATAAATAAAATAAAAAGACAACAAATAAAATCGCATGAGGCACAAAGGATTGGCAGGAACCACATATAAAAAATATAAAATGACAGCATGAAAAAGTACCAATGCAAACAATGATGGGAGAAATAAAAAACTAGAAGAGCATGAAATTAAAAATTTAAATCCAGAATTAAGATTAAAATTTTGTAATGTTACATTAAATTAGCACCATTTACTCCATATCTTCATAATGAACTAAATATATGCAGTCTGCACTGTTAAAATCAAAAATAAACTGAAAAGTCAGTAGTCAATCAACTTGGTCACTGCCAGTTACAAAGAGAAAAGGGAACACCAGTGATGAACATTAGTCTGCATTATACAGCCTGAGAGGATGGGAAAGCTAGTGTCAATCTCAGCTTCCTGACAGGACAGAGACTCAATGATGTACAGCCAGCATAAATTTACAATGTCACCTTAGAAATGTAAAAAAAATATTGTACAGCATACAGTATTTCTTTAATCTGAAGTAAAACATGAAATTTGTTATTGTTTGGAAGACTGTAAATGTAAAGAATTCAAATTTTCCGTTTTAGAATTTCAGTTTTTGATTTTAACTGTAAAAATCTAAATTTTTAGTCTGCAGATATTTACAGTTCATTATGAAGATTTTAAGTGACTTTAAGCTAATCTAAGTTTTCAAAATTTGAAGGTATCTCCTATTACTGTTTGCATTTATACGTTTTTCATGTCATTTTATGTGCAGAAAATTATCCTCAATGTACCATTTCCTTTGTTCTATTTATGGTAGTTTTTGTTTTGATTCCCAGTTGGATGAATAGTGTATCATTAAGCAGGAGATGTGAGAAAAGTAAAAAATATATACATATTGTGAACAAGGAGAAGAGTGATAAAGAGAAAGGTAAGCAGCACATTCAGGAACAGCACAAGCATGAGTGACTAGTACGATAAGGAAGGCAAAATCAGCTTGTCGAGCTAGCAAATACTCTACTACGGTAAGGTAATGAAATTTAATAAAAAAATAAAAAATAATAAAAAAAGAGGAATATTTCAAATTGATAGCTCTCTAGTAAACAGAGCTGTGAGAGTAGAGGAACTTAATAAACTGCTTCATGAACATTCAAGTAGGATGAAGATAAACTCATCATAACACTAATGATTTTGGTGTTAATGAGACTGGAACTTTTAATGTGTTAATGGATAATGAGACCGGAAAAGACCATATTGGTCTGTTCCGGTCTCATTATCCATCCATTATCCTTTTTTGAGGTCTACTCTGCCTTCTCTTTCCAATTGGCTTATATTTTAGTATTTGTTTAGGATGTCAGGTGTTGGCCATTCGGTTTACATGTTCAATCCATTTTTGTTTATAATTGTTTAGTTTTTCTTCTATTGTTTTTGTTTTTAGTTCTTTTAAAATGTCTTCGTTCCTTGCGCACAATAGCCCAAGTGATGTCTTATCAAGGCCTTGCAAAGAGGCAAATTGACATCCTTATCTTCGTATGTGAACGTTCGTTTCAGCCTTGCAATTATCTTTTGAGTAGTATTTGCAATCTCAGCTACATGGCCTCTGAACTTCAACTTCCTATCTACTAACACTGCAAGATCCATAGCCTCATCAGTTTCTTCTACCATAGTCTCACTAATATAATATAACATTCAATATCTAATCAGGCTGAATTGCATGACTTTACATTTACTGACATTGAACTGAAGATAAACTGCAAGGGAGAAAGAAGCACTGTTAAGATATCTGATATGACTATGTTATGTGAAAGTATGGTCAAGTCAAGGAAATCCAAAGAAGTTCTGCTAAATGAAAAGTAAGGTGCAGAATGACTGATGACAGTGGTAGATGGAAAACTGACAGAGCTGAGAATTATTTAAAAAGCATTTTGTGAGGGTATTTCATAATGAAAATAATGATGTGCAAATTATTATCATTATTATTAAGAGAGACCTCCAGGGAATAAGGGACTCATCAAGGAAGGCCACATACTACATGCACCAGTTATCATACTTGTTCAATTCATTCACACTGCTTGCAATCACAACATCCAATGGCAATCCATTCCAATCATGCACCACCCTATGAGATAAAAATCTAGCCCTTGCCCGCTTAGCGGCATTCATTCTCAGCTTCCAAGGATGTCCTCTTGTAATTTCCACACCCTCCATAAATTGAAATCCTGTATGACCCTTTCGGAAGTTTGTAAGTTTCATCATATCACCCCTCTTTCTCCTGTTTGCTAGTGTCTGTAGTCTACAAATTCTCAATCTGTCTTCATTATCAATATTCCACAATCCTGATATCATTTTTAACACTCTCTCCACTATATCAGAATCACAATGGAAACCAGAAGACCAGACCTGTGCACAATAGTCCAAGTGATGTCTTATCAAGGTCTTGCAAAGAGGCAAATTGACATCCTTATCTTTACATGTGGATGTTCGTTTCAGCATTGCAATTATCTTTCGAGTAGTATTTGCAATCTCAGCTACATGGCCTCTGAACTTCCTATCTACTAACATTCCAAGATCCCTAGCCTCATCAGTTTCTTCTACCATAGTCCCACTAATATAATATAACATTGGATATTTAATCAGGCTGAATTGCATGACTTTACATTTACTGACATTGAACTGACATCCATTTTCCTATGCCAACAATCCCAGCCTATTCAAATCATTCTGCAAGTACTGCATATCAGCAGCATTCCTGATTACCCTACCTATCTTTGCATTGTCAGCAAATAGCTGTATGTCGCTTGTCAAATCTTTCCCAACATCATTAATGTACAGATTGAATAACAATGGACCAAGCACTGATCCTTGTGATACACCACTGGTTACCTTAAATCCTGCAGATCCACATCTCCTGCATACCACTTTTTGATATCTGTAATCGAAATAAATATTCTCCAATTTATGCAACACTTTACATGCTGTATTCTGTCAAAAGCCTTAGCAAAATCCAAAAGCATTATTGCATATCCATTTCCTCTTGTCTAGTTCAGTGATAATATTGTTATAGAATGTGAGCAAGTTGCTAAAATATGACCTTTCCTTAGTAAACCCATGTTGCTCATTGCAAAGTAGAGATTCACTGTCAACCCATTTCTGAATGTGAGCCTTAACCAATTTTTCCAAAATTTTCACCGCCACTCCTGAGATAATAACTGGTCGATAGTTGGATACATCAGTCTTTGCACCACCCTTGTGCAATGGAATGACAATACATTCTTTCCATTCCTGCAGAATCTTCTCTGTTCTGAGACTCATATTAAGCAGCCTGGTCAAAGGAATAGCCAGTTCAGCTGAACACTCTTTTAGAACACATGCTGATATCCCATCAGTCCCTATTGCTGAATTCTTATTCAGTATGTGCAACAGCTCTAATACCTCATCCTCATTCACCTGAGTTTCTTCATCCAGTGAAGAGTTGCATACACCATGTTGATAGCTAGCTTTTAACAAAATTGGCACTCAGGTGAGCAACCTCTTCTGCATCTGTTATCATGCCATCTGCATTTAGAAGAGTCATTCTTTCATATTCATTCTTTCTTTTACTTGCAGCATATTGATAGAATTCTTGTGGATGGTCTTTAGCATGCAGATCCAGTCTCTTTTCGTATTCCGACTTTGCTTTTTGTATAGGAGTTGACTATTCTAGCCTGCTGCTTATAATTTTCATAATGGACACCATCCTTCTGCACATGGTATTCCTTCCATATCATCCTTTTATAAATCTCTTGCTTAATAAGATTTTATTAAGCAAGAGATTCGTAAGAAAAGGATGATGTGGAAGGAATATCATGTGCAGAAGGATGATGTCCATTATGAAAATTATAAGCAGCAGGCCAGAATATCAATTTGACTCCTATCCTATTTATTTTTCTAACTTTCAGGACACATTCTGATATCATATCATTTAAGTCGGGGATGTCCAAAACATGGCCCAAAGGCTGGATGCAGCCCGTATTGTGATTTTGTGTGGCCTGCCTGTCCAAAACATGGCCCACAGGCTGGATGCAGCCCATATTGCGATTTTGTGTGGCCTGCCTGTCCAAAACATGGCCCACAGGCTGGATGCAGCCCATATTGCGATTTTGTGTGGCCTGCCTTTGGGTTTTAATTTTCACGAGCGAAAAAATAAAATAACAATTTGAATCGAATGTGTATTAGATATTTTAATTCTATCACTAATTGATAATCTCAATGTTGGTAATTTTATTTGGTATTTTTACATCACTATATACCCATGTGTTTTTCAAATATTAGATGAGATTTGAAATGATGTGTTTTTCAAATATTAGATTCCTTTGGGACCTTGTCCTGTTTTGTTCCAACATAACAGGACAAGGTCCCAAAGGAATGATAGAAAAGCAAAGGTTTTTAGTTAGTATCTATCTGCAGTTGTAATTAAAATGAAAAGTTGATTAAAACTCAAACACCGGATTATATTATTAAAACACTTAAGGAATTGAACAACGTAGTTAAGGATATAAATTAAATTATACTTTAATAAATATTTTCCGATATTTCGGCAATGTCACATTGCCATCTTCTAAAGGAACTTACAAAAAAAGCACGTGCACGTAGGCACTACAAACACAGTAACTGGGAATGAAGAGATGAAGCTATTGTTCTCCTAAAAGTCCTGATGGTGCCCTCTAGCGGGCTAAGTAGGTGTTCTTGGCCGTTGGGCTGAAGGTCTGCTGATGTAAGCCTCCCAAATTTGGGGCAGTCGCATACAACCAAATTTGTTGAGGTTTGGAGAATTTCTCAGGGCTGAGGCTGATTCCATAAATAGTCTTTCGTATTTGTATTTGCTACGGTGTATTACTGTAGCTTTCTTCCACCATATTCTGTGGCGTGTATCCAGAGCATGGTCCGCAAGACCAGAATGGCTGTACTTGTGAAAGTCTTGCGGACCATGCTCTGGATACACGCCACAGAATACGGTGGAAGAAAGCTACAGTAATACACCGTAGCAAATACAAATACGAAAGACTATTTATGGAATCAGCCTCAGCCCTAAGAAATTCTCCAAACCTCAACAAATTTGGTTGTATGCAACTGCCCCAAATTTGGGAGGCTTACATCAGCAGACCTTCAGCCCAACGGCCAAGAACACCTACTTAGCCTGCTAGAGGGCACCATCAGGACTTTTAGGAGAACAATAGCTTCATCTCTTCATTCCCAGTTACTGTGTTTGTAGTGCCTATGTGCACGTGCTTATTTTGTAAGTTCCTTTAGAAGATGGCAATGTGACATTGCCGAAATATTGGAAAATATTTATTAAAGTATAATTTAATTTATATCCTTAACTACGTTGTTCAATTCCTTAAGTGTTTTAATAATGCATAACCAACGTATAAGCCTGTCTACGAGAACCGGATTATATTCTTGCCCTAACTTTTCTCCGAGCAGGCAGTGGGATAGTATAGGGAGAGTGTTAGTTTAGGAATTTTCTAGAATTTTATGATTAGCAGATCTGACAAGTGATCACGTGCAGACCTTATGTTATTATTGATAATTGAATGATAGAATTATCCTTATCTATAACATAGAAAATTCTATTTATCTATATTATATAAACATATAAATAATATCTATAACAGAATTATGAATAGAATAGAATAATACAAAACTCCTAGGTTTAAAGGATAGAATGCATCAAAAAATTAGGAGTAGATGGTAAAGATACCAGATTACTGATAAATCTATATTGGGAGCAAACTGCCTCAATAAAAATATCAGGAGAAACCTCAGAGGAATTCCCAGTAAAGAAGGGTGTCAGGCAAGGCTGTGTTCTTTATCTATATTGTTTAACCTCTATACTGAAAATATCTTCCAGCAATTAGAAGAATTTAAAGGAGTCAGCATTGGAGGTAGAAATATAAACAACTTAAGATATGCAGACAATACAGTACTGCTGGCTGAAAATAAAAAAGAACTTCAAAACCTACTAGAAGAGATGCTGAAACTAAGTGAAAAATATGGAGTTAATTTCAACTTCCAAAAAACCAAAAACATGCTGGTAACAAGAGAAAAATGGAAAATATCTGATATAATATTAAGATCAGAGGAAATACCTTAGATCAAGTAGAAAGTTATATATATTTGGGTCAACTAATTACACAGAATGGAAAGTGTGATAAGGAAATATTAAGAAGAATAGAAATTGCTAGATCAACCTTCATTAGCATGAAAAACATTCTGACCTCAAGGGAAATTCACATAAAAACAAGACTTAGGCTGTCCAAATGCTACGTATGGTCAACACTGCTATATGGAGCAGAAACCTGGACAATATCAAAATACTGTGAAAATAAACTAAAATCCTTTAAGATGTGGATCCTCAGAAGAATCCTTAGAGTCCCATGGATTGCCAAAAAAAACTAATTTAGAAATATTAGAGATGATTGGAGAAGATAGGAATCTGTTGAAAACCATTAAGAAAAGGAAAACCACCTACCTTGGTCACATACTAAGGCATGGATCCCTATAAAAAACACTTCTAGAAGGAATGATACAAGGAAAAAGAAGAAGAGGAAGACAAAAGAGCAGTTTGGATGAGAAATATTAAAGACTGGACGTTTTTGTCTTATGAAGAATGTAAAAGAGAAGCACAAAACACACACATGGTGAAAGCTCATGGTAGTCAACCTCCTGGAAGGAGATGGCATCTGACAAGACAAGGTTTAAAGGGATGCATTGGAAATTACTCTAATCAAAGCTATTTTAAAATCAGCTAATAGTGAAATCAGATAGAACAAAAATCTTCAATTAAAATACCTCAGAAAGTATCATTTAATATCTGAATACCGTAAACAAAAGAGGTGATTTTTATTTTCTACAAAACAAATCAATTTCAGCATTAAATCAATAGCTTGAGTGAATCTTGCATTAAGAAAAGTGAAACTTTTTTTAGACACTTTCCACATACCAATGTGAACAAAAACTGTTATTTCTAAGAAGTGCTATGAACACACACAAAATTTCATTAAAATTGAGAAAAAAAGTAAGTGTTACTGATTTGCACACATCAAAATGCTCTTAGTCTCATAGCATAAGCTATGAGACTAAGAGCACTCTATTGCTATGTAATAGAGTGACAAATGTGCTTGGGTAAGTTACATTCACAGTGATATTTTTGAATACTGTGAATCAGAACAGATCAGAAATATCTGGTTTTATGTTAACCTAACCAGGAAAGGTTGTAAAAAACTATAAAGCATTAGTACTGTAAGTGAGCTAAGGGTTAGATAATACAGAATCCTCAGAAATCTGGAAACTAAACACAGATACTTCCATGACTCCAATACACAAAGTGAAGTTTTGTGCCAGGTGATGAAATTAATCTACCACAAAAATATTCACGAACAATGTTCACAGTGGAATGAACTCATAACCTGTTTGTTGAAAGGTAGAAACACCATTCAGCTGGCCAACCAGTTTGGCAAATGGTAATAAAAGTTAGGGAGAGTAACAAAAGGCACTACTGGCATCATGTCATACCCCATAAGAAAGATTTAAATAGGCTGATAGCTTGGATCAGCAATTTATGATACCTGAGAATTTCAGCCCAATCAGACTAAAATGAGTGGGAGAGGAAGATACAATGCATATTTGCTACTGAACAAAAGAATTCATCTTTCAATCATTTATAACCAAATTTAGAACAACTGTACACAAAACAAAAAAAAAGAGACTGAAGGATAGGAAAAAAGTAAAATGTCACAGACAATGCTGTTACAAGTTGTACAATTCAGCTGATTCTGAAATACACAAAATCCAATTGAACAATATTCATGAAATGTTTTACTTATTTAATGTTAAAAATATAAATTAAATCTCAAAACATAAAATCTCTCATACGTAAAAAAAATTGCTGAGAAAGCAGATGGTTGACTGCAAGTTAGAAGTAATTACATGGCTAAAATGCTCTAAACATTGAAAATGCAATGCAGCAGAAACTGAACCATCAAAATTTTACTATTAGACACTGCTGAATTTCAGCCAACATGTTTGTTAGTCCTTGGCTCACTTAAAAAAAAAATATATATATATACAGGGTGTCCCAAAATTCACGCAAGATTTAAATTTAGCGCCATTTGTGCGGTAAAGTGTTGCCAATGAGAAAAAAAGACAGCGTGACAGCTGACAGTCCAGGGTTATTAAAAATGGAGCGGTACACGAAAGAACAACGCATTTTCATTGTTGAGCAATATTTTAAAAATAATGAAGGTTTGGCAGCTACAGTTCGCAATTTTCGTACAAAATATGGTTGGAATAGTGATTTAACTTCATCAACTGTGAAAAGACTAATTAAAAAATTCAAGGAAACTGGATCAATTAGTGATCTTATACACTCTGGCCATCCTTCAACAAGTCGTTCAACAGAAAACATCGAAGCAGTTTGTGAAAGTGTTGCTGAGAGTCCAGGAACATCAATTCGGCACCATGGTCTTAAATTGGGCATTTCGAGAAGCTCTCTACAGCGTATTCTCACGAAAGATTTGCATCTTTATGCTTACAAAGTTCAATCGACTCAAGAATTGAAGCCTACTGACCACACACAGTGAAGAGAGTTCGTTGAATGGATTATGGAACAACAAGTGGATGCTTATTTTTCGAACAAAATCATCTTCAGCGATGAGGCTCATTTTCATCTTGATGTCTTCATTAATCGACAAAATTGTCGCATTTGGGTTCAGAAAATCCACGAGTGATTGTTGAGAAACAAATGCATCCACAACATGTCACTGTTTGGTGCGGAATTTGGGCTGGAGGCATCATCAGTCCATTCTTCTTCGAAAATGCGGCTAGTAAGGCAATAACAGTTAATGGTGCTCGCTATCGTGACATGATAATCCAGTTTTTTGTGCCTAAATTGCAAGATATGGATGTGGATGACATGTGGTTTAAACAAGACGGTGCCACATGCCATACAGCCCGAGAAACAATTCGATTACTGCATGAGTCATTTCCTGGTCGTGTAATTTCCCATTTTGGTGATCAGAATGGGCTGCCCAGATCATGTGACAACGCAGTTTGACTTTTTTCTTTGGGGTTTTTTGAAGTCTAAGGTTTATGCCAACAAGCCCACGACCACCCACGCCTTGAAGGAGGAAATTGAGGCTGTATCAACGAAATTCAGCCACATTTATGCAAAACGGTCATGGAAAATTTATAGAAAAGAGTGCGTATGTGTCAGCAAAACAGTGAAGGCCATTTACCCGATATGCTATTCCATGCATAACCTTATATTGTATACTTTATGAATCAATAAGAAATTACAATTTTTAATTAAAAACCTGTGTTTTCTATCAAAATTACTTCTTGCATGAATTTTGGGGCACCCTGTATGTGTGTGTGTGCGTGTGTGTATATATATATAATAAAAAAATAAAATTAAAAAACATACTTTTTTTAGATATACAGCTTTAGTCCTATAGCTTTGAGAAAAAGATTCAATAAAGGTTCTTGCTTAATATTAATACTCGAATAAACAATATACACAATCTTGACATTATAATTCAACTTCGTCAGCCAAAGAGTGGAGTATGCAAACCATACATCAAATGCTTTAGCAGGCAAGCAAATCCTCTCAAATTCATCACTGTTAAAAAGTACAGTTAGGTTTAATTGTTTCACAGGTTTGCTGCTAATTAATAAGTAAAATAAAAATGAAACCTTCATGAAATAAACCATAGTAAACTATATTTGTAATGCCATTGCATTAATCATTCTGCTACTGACTAAATGACAATAGTCTTCTGTTTAATGCTTTATTCAAAGTGTAAGCAAACAAAGTTTGTATGTGAAGGATTATATAGAATAAAGGCTGTATATAATGGCTGGTGAGTTCACATCAAATGCTTCAGTATCCCTAATTAATTCAACCATGGCATCTTTTCTGAACCTGCTCCCACTGATGAGACCGTAATAAAGGTCTAAACTGGTCTGGTTAGTAACCCTTTCCATAATGAACAATAATGTGTTCAAAAGGAAATGTGCACTGCATGATGGAATATTGAGACAATTCATGTGAAGTCTACAGTATATATATATACAAGTAGCCTAGTCGTGTGAAGATACTTCCTAAGCAAACTCTGTTTGCTTACACTTCGTAAAGGATTAAACAATATAACTTCTAGGCAATATATAATTTACTTTGTAACACCAAGTGAAAATACTTTCTATAAACCATATCATATATAAACCAGATCAAAGACTTATGAATCCTGTATAGTCCTTTATAATATCACGAAGCTAAAGAATAATAACAATCTGCTATTGCTTTCAAGTTTTGTCAGTAAAGGATGACTCTGCTGTCTATAAATGACCAAGTGACAGTTATAATACAATACCTCACTAGAGAAGGAAGGAAAAACTTAAATGCCTATCTCAAATGAGATCTTGTCCCAGAGCACCTTTAATGCTTCAAACTTTTCAATACAATTTCAATTAATTACTTATTTCATTAAAAACTCTTGTATATTTGTTTCCCTAAAAGACAATTTTGATGGTCTGATGGCCTTATACTGTTTTCTCTCTCTGCACAATGCTTGCTCTGAAGTGTGCACATAATACCTACAAGAAAGTTTATCATCATCATCAAATTCCTGTCATGTACTCACAAGGGAGGTACATGATATTATGATAGTACAAGAAAAATATACATCATTACTAACTTCCTATCAACAACTTTCCTCAAAATTAATCTATTATCTGTCAAGATTCCAACATTATTAGATCTTATATTTCTGTTTCTCAGGCACTTTCTACTGTATCAATCCACCTATATCTTGGTCTTCCTCGGTCTTTTTCCTGTTAACCTGGCAGAGAACACTTGATTTGCTAATCTTTCCTCTCCCATTCTGTTTAAGTGACCATACCACCTGAGATTAGCTCTACTAACACATTCCCGGATACCAATAATACCAAGTTCTTTAATAATATCCTCATTTTAATATATTGCCATTGATGCCACTTGTTCATGCCTCTAATCTTTCTCAGAACTCTCATATGTGTGGTCTCTAGTCAGTAATCAAGTGTTTTATTTCTAATCCAGTTCTGAGATCCATAAGCTAAAATTGGTTTGAACTGGTCTTGTACACAGCTAATTTAGTGTTTGACTAATTTCTCTCTTATTCTATATAAATTTATTCAGTTCACTTCCTACCACATACCAGCTTTGTTGATTCTGATGTCTCTTGCCATATTTAATTTACCACCTTCACTAAAATTTGAGCCCAAGCAGCTGAAATGTTTTACTGTAGGTTCTTCATTCACAATGGAGTTCATATTTCCAATGTTCCTGCCTATTTTCATTGCTTGGTGTTGTTATTGCTGATTTTCATATAAAATTTATTACAAAATGTATTCAATTTAGTCGGGGAATTTTGTAGACTTGTAGTGGATTTATTTACAAGTATAGCATCATCTGCATGAAGTAAGTTGAGATCAACATCTCAAATTTTGATATCAGATTTAATACCGCTTTCCTTCATAATGTAATCCATATAGACAATGAATAAGAGAAAGGATAATGTGCATCCTTGTCTGACACCAGATTTAACATCAAACCATCTTCCTATACTGCCTTCAATTCCAACTGCTGAATAGAACTCAAATAAAGACTAAGTACAGCTTGATATAATGCCCCATTGTCACCATATAACTGTAGCGTTTTTTAATAGCTTTTCTCCTGGCAACTTGTCACATGCCTTTTGCAGGTCTACAAAACATAAATACAGATCTTTGTCATATTCCCACAATTTCTCAGCTATTTGTCGTAACTTGAAAATCTTATCCTGACAACATTTTTTTGGCCTGAATCCAGATTATTCTTCAGCAAGCTTCAATTCCACAATCCTGCTCAACCATTCCTCAAGTATACTTGCATAAATCTTACTAGGAACACTCAGTAGGGAAATATGTCTGTAATTCTCACATTCAGTTTTATTGCCCTTTTTGTATATGGGTACTATGAAAGCTATACTCAAATCAACTGGAATTCGTCCCTCTGTCCACAGCTTCTGAACTATGCAGTGCAGTCACTGTAAGACTTTTACACCTCCATTCTTGAGCATTTCTGGTCAAAAATCATCTACTCCTGCTGCCTTTCTACATTTCAGGCCTTTGACAGAGTTTTCTACTTCAAGTATGGATATGTTTTCCTGACATCCCTGTTGAGTGTTTGTTACCACTGAGCTATCACTGCCTGTTTCATTTAGCAATTTTTCGAAGTAATTACTTCATACTTCAAGAATATCTTTTTCTCCAGTTTTCATGTCACCTTTATCATTTCTAATTTCTTTTACACTACTCTTTCCTCCATTTCTGAACTTTTTCAACAAGCTCCAGAATATCTTGCCACCTTCCTGATATTTATTTTCTAAGTTCTTACCAAAGTCTTCCCATGACTTCTGTTTAGCGTTCTTACATTTCTCTTTGCATTCTCTAAGAGCAAGCTGACTTATTCATCAGGAACTTTTGATATGCTTTCTTCTTTTCTTTCACTGCCTCTTTAACTTTCTGTGTCCACCATGGAGTTCTGATCCATGGAGTTCTGATTTTTCTATCCTTGCAGACAACCTCACCACATGCTTCTCTGGCTGAATCAGTCAGTGTTTTCTTCAGGGCTTGCCACTATATCTTCAAGGTTTGGTTAATGTTCTCAAACGTTTTCATTTTTTCTTGAATAATGTTTGTATATTTTAGTCTCATTTCACATCTGAGAGCTACTGAACTTTTATTAACTTTAAAACTTCCTTACATGTTATTTTCAATATGAAATCCAATATTATCCTGCTCAATACTAAATGGTGATCACTTCCAATTTCGAATCCTATGTATACTCTGGTGTCCTGCACCAGTGAGAAAACATCACTATCAACAATAACATTGTCAATGAGACTTTTCTTATTACTTGCGTCTTCCTTGCATGTGAATTTGTGCACATTTTTCTCCAAATTTTCCCAAAATATTTCTGTATGTATGACAATCATTTCTTACTCTCTGATATTTAGATCACCAACAAGAACCAACACCCTAACTCAACATCACCAGAGTTCAAGATCGGTACTATCAACATAAGCAGCTTGAATGTCAAAGAAATGGAGCTAGGTGAGGAACTGAATAAGTACCAGATCGACATAATAATAGGGGTGACTGAAACAAAAAAGACAAAAAACTAGTGAGACCTTTCTGAGCAATAAATACAAAAATGTTATATTCAGACAATGACAATCAAGGAAAAGAAGGTATAGCTATAGTATTCAACACAAAATACAGCGCAAATCATCTTGAATGGCAGGCAGTCTGAAGTTAGGGTTACCATACGTCAGCATTTATGAAAATGAACATTTCGTACCATTGAAAGCAAAGGACATGTTGAAGAAAATGGAAATTGATGGCTTCAAATCTGGGGCAAAAAAGTTTTGGTGTAATGTGGAAACACTACGTAGGGTGTTTCAACTATCTGAACATGTAAATGCAACAGTTTAATGAATTTTCCTGTTTTAAGTGGCTAGGTCTTAAAGAATTCTCCCGTATAGAAGAATGTATACACTTTCTTTTAGGCTTGCACGGTGATCCGAATGCATTTTTGAAAATTATGGAGACAACTACCATGTTTGAATAAAAACTTTAGTTTAATATAACTAAAATCTACAATTCGACGTTTCGACCTTTATGTCAAGGTCATCTTCTGGAGCGTACAAATATACACAAGAAACAAGCTATACTACAATCAAACTAGTTCGTTAAAGACATTGACCAACCGTTACCACAATTGTTGGCCTGACCACTGGTGGAAAAAAAAAAAAAAATTTTTTTTTAATAAAAAATTATACATCAACACTAGAGTCTTATTATTTGTGTTGTCTACTATATACATATATTAACATCATTCCAGCCAGTTGGAGTGGGATGGTTTCTAATACTAGCGGATTGGCTAGAGTTCTGACTTATGTTGAATCTTTCATATTAGGAAGGCTGAATGTGTGCCATCCAGATCCTTGGAATTTTCATGCCATCTTTGTTATTGATATTTGGGTGGTTTATCAGGATTCCTTAAATTTGCTTTCGTACCAGGTTTTTGTGTGGTGTAAGGAGCAGGTGCTTTTCCAGTTGATTTGGTGTAAGGTGTTAAGTGCGTGGTCTGAGAGGCCTGCTTCACCATAATGGTTATATTTAATGTGTCTAATGTGTTCTTTCGTGCGTATAGGGATTGTCCGTCCTGTTTCACCAATGTACGGTAAGTTACAGGTGCAGCGGATGCAATAGACTCCAGGATGTGCTAATGGGAGGAGAGGATCCTTAGAGAAACTGAATATGGTTTTAAGTTTAGTGGGTGGTTTAAAGGTGGCATTGAGGTTATAATGTTGTAGGATTCTGTTGATTTTTTCTGATAACCCTTTAATGTATGGGATGGCTATGGTTTTACTGTAATCTAGATTCGATTTCGTTGTAGTTTTATAGAGTATTTTATTCACAGTATTTTTGTTATAGCCATTATTTATGAATGTGTCACTAATGATTTTTAGTTCTTGTTTCAGGGCCTGCTCGTTAGAACAAATAGTTGTGGCTCTGTTTTTAAGGGTGTTTATGACTCCATTTTTTTGTGATGGATGGTGGTATGAATTCGCATGTATGTATTGGCCAGTGTGTGTCGGTTTACGGTAGACCGTGAAGGATAGACTGCCTGAAGGAAGACGTGTAACTAGTGTGTCTAGGAAGGGGAGCGAATTTTGGTTTTCGATTTCGATGGTAAATTGTATGCGTTCGTGTTGTTTGTTTAGGTGGCTAAGTAATTTAGCGTTTGTCGCCTGTGCGGCCAGATCGCGAACACGTCGTCAACGTATCTGAGCCAGACTGTCGGTCGTAGCGTGGCAGAATCAAGAGCCCTTTGCTCAAAGGTTTCCATGTAGAAGTTAGCGATTGGGGGGGGGGGGATAGTGGTGAGCCCATGGCTGTACCTTCTTTTTGTAGGTAGAATTTGTTTTGCCACACGAAGAAACCGGACTTTAGTACGTGGGCAAAGAGGGCCGTTATGTCGGGCGGAAATTTGTTCTGTAGTAGGAGAATTGTGTCATTGATGGGGACATTAGTGAAAAGGGCAGCAACGTCAAAACTGACTAATAAGTCGTCTTTGTCGAGTGTTATGTTTTTTGATTTTGTTTATAAAGTGTTGTGTGTTTTTTTTACGTAGGAGGGGGAATGACCTACCAACTCCTTGAGTGTTGCCGCTAATTTCTTGGCTAGGTGGTAATTGGGACTGTCTATTCCTTCCACGATTGGTCGAAGGGGCACATTTTGTTTGTGTATTTTCGAAACCCCATATAATCTGGGGGGGGGGGGCGTAGTGGGGTTTGAGTTTTTTAACCGTGTTTGGTGGCCAAGAAGTGACGGACTTTAGTAGTTTTTCTGTTTTATCCTTTATCCTTTTTGTTGGGTTATAATTTACCATTTTATGTGTGTTGTTATCGGCTACTAGTTGGTTCATTTGAAGTATGTATGTTGACCTGTCAAGGACAACAGTGGCACTACCTTTATCCGCTTTCGTTATTATGTTTTGTTTGGCTTTTAATGATTTGATTGCTGCTAATTCTGTTTTAGTCAGGTTATTCTGTATGGTTTTCTTGGTATTTAGGACATTACTGGTTTCTAGTCGTATTTTATCTGCTATATTGTTAGGTAGGGATCTGATGCCTCTTTCAATGTGGTAGATAAAATCAATTTGTTTACCTTTTTAGGTGCTATTGCGTAGTTCAGTCCTTTATTCAGTAGTGTAAGTTTGCCGTTGTTCAAGGTGTGGCTTGATAGGTTAATCACATGGTTCTTGCTTGTTGGTGGTTGGTCGCTCCTTGTCTCCCTTGTTTGTTGTTCATTGTTGTTTATTGGGAAGGATTGGATGGATTCCTGTGATTAGCCACCATATTTTGCCGTTGTTTCAAACTGTGGAATTTTTTTTCTCGAGTTTTTCTTTATTCTTTTCCAGGGTATGTTTGGCCGAATTGTCAGTAATTCTTTCAAGTGTTTGTAGAATGTCTGGATTAACATAGTTCGATAGTTCTAATAATTTAGAAACCAGATTTTGTGTTGTAGCTAGGTTTTGGCGGGCTGTTTGAATCTGTTCTCTTAGCATTGCTTTTTCTGTGTGGTCATAGATATGGAGTGCCTTAGCGGACGTAAATTTATTTTTTAGCCTGATGCAGATCGGAATAAGGTTATTGTCTCTGCATCTTTTTAAAAAGGCCAGCCGATTGATCAAGAGAGAAATACGAATCTTTAGCTTACCATAGCAATTGCAGCGCTTATGGGTATCATTTCCATGGATGATCTGAATCCTTTCTTTTAGGCTTGCACGGTGATCCGAATGCATTTTTGAAAATTATGGAGACAACTACCATGTTTGAATAAAAACTTTAGTTTAATATAACTAAAATCTACAATTCGACGTTTCGACCTTTATGTCAAGGTCATCTTCTGGAGCATACAAATATACACAAGATACACAAGAAACAAGCTATACTACAATCAAAATGGTTCGTTAAAGACACTGACCAACCGTTACCACAATTGTTGGCCTGACCTCTGGTGAAAAAAAAAAATTTTTTTTAAATTTTAAAATAAAAAATTATACATCGACGCTAGAGTCCTATTATTTGTGTTGTCTACTATACACATATATTAACATCATTCCAGCCAGTTTTTTTTTTTTTTTTTTTTTTTTCCACCAGAGGTCAGGCCAACAATTGTAGTAATGTTGTACTAAGTTGTACTAAGTAAAGTTCTACTAAGGTAGAAGTGGAAGAATTTTTTGAGGCCTTAGAGAGAAAGCAATTGACACAATGAAAAAGGAAAAGTTGGTCCTTATTCAGGTTCTAAATAGCAGAATAGGAAATGATTGTCAGACATATTTTTGGAAAATTTGAAGAAAAGAGCAAAGCTAATAATAATGGTAAATACCTGTTGGAATTCTACTTAAAACATGGACTGGTTATTACAAGCACAATGTTCCAATATAAAAATGTACACAAAATTCACATAGAGAGAAGAGGCAAGGAATAAGAAAAGTCTCATTGACAATGTTATTGTTGATAGTGTGTTGTTTTCTGCCTGGTGCAAGACACCAGAGTGTATAGAGGATTTGAAATGGAAGTGATCACCATTTAGTCTTGAGCAGAATAAAACTGAAATTCATACTGAAAAGAAGAACATGTAAGACAGTTTTAAAGTGAATAAAAGATGAGCAGCTCTCAGATGTGCACTGTAGACTGAAATATACAAACATTATTCAAGAAAAAATGAAAGAGTTTGAGAACAGGAATCAAACCTTGGAGATTCATTGACAAGCTCTGAAGAAAACATTGATTCAGACAGAGAGGCATGTGGTGCAGTTGTCTGCAAGGATAGAAAAATCAGAACTCCATGGTGGACACAGGAAGCTAAAGAGGAAGTGAAGGAAAAGAAGAAAGCATATCAAAAGTGCCTAGCAAATAAGTCAGCTTGTGGTCAATACAGAGACAAATGTAAGAAAGCTAAACACTGTAAAACTACCTAAACAAGTCATGGGAAGATTTTGGTAAGAACACAGAAAATAAATATCACGAAAGTGGCAAGATATTCTAGATGTTGTTGAAGCAGCTTCGAAATGGAGGAAAGAGTGCTGTAAAAGGAATTAGAGATGATAAAGGTGAAATGAAAACTGGAGAAAAAGATATCCTTGATGTGTGGAGTAACTACTTCGAAAAATCACTAAATGAAACATGCAGTGATAGCACAGTGGTTAAAAAGCACTCAACAGGGATGCAGTCACGAAAACATATCTATACTTGAAGTAGAAAAAAAAAGCATCAAAGGCCTGAAATGTAGAAAGGCAGCAGGAGTAGATGATATTCGACCAGAAATGTCAAGTAACAGGGGTATGTAAAAGTCATACAGTGGCTGCACTGCATAGTTCAGAAGGCCTGGACAGAGGGAAGAATTCCAGATGATTGGAGCAGAGCTCTTTTGTATATGGGTACTATACAAATTATCTTTTGTATAGTATCCATATACAAAAAGGGCAATAAAACTTAACGTGAGAATTACAGAGGTATTTCTCTACTGAGTGTTTCTGGTAAGATTTACGCAAGTATACTTGCGTAAATCTGCGTAAATAATGACTGTATATCTATATCAAAAATTTGGGAAAGTTTAATCAGGATAACACATGAATTAATTTTTTTTTATGTAAATTTCCTATATTAGTCTAATGTTATTTAAGATTATTATATGAATTTCTGAATTAATATCTTTAATTATGACTTTAAAAATGTTTACTCTTCTAATACTTAGCGATATGACATCACGCGGCTCGTTCTATGTGTGAATGATCAATTGTTCGTATTCCACCTTGTTTTTTAAAACTATTCCTATGTAGCCACTGAAGATGGTCTGTAATATTCAGATCGAAATATTTTGCAAATTAAACATTATTCTTGTGCAAACGTGTATATATTTCTAATCATTATGTCACGAGTATCATTAAAGAATCAAATTCGAGAAGATTAGCTTCGTATTTAGTGTTGAATACTATAGCTACTCCTTTTTCCCTGATTGTTATTGCCTGAATATAACATTTTGTATTTATTGCTTAGAAAGATTCCACCAGTTTTTGTCTTTTTTTGTTACAGTCACCCCTATTATGTCGATGTGCCAATTCCTCAGTAGTTCCATTTCTTTGCCATTCAGGCTTCTTATGTTGATAGTACCAATCTTGAACTCTGGTGATGTAGAGTAGCAATGTGTTTCAGGATTTGTTCCAGTAGCTGACTTTTCGCTGTTTGCTCTGGTCTGTGGTGAAAATAATGGGGGGCCTTGTTTAACCGGACAATGCCATAGCCAGCATGAAATTCTGTCATGTTGTACCATCATTTTACATTGTCATTTAAGCGAATAAGAATATAATTGGTTGGCTAAATTCCAAATTGCCAGCCCATCCTTGTTTGTACAGTATCCAGGTAGATGCTTAACATGGTGCACCATGAGAAGGTGATGATCAGACATTTGGTCAGAAGCCCTGGTCAGTTCTCTGCATTCCTTTAAACATTATGTGGAGGTCTCCTCTCAGTTTACCATCGTGTATTATTTTTGTACATGTGAAGGCGAAAATTATATTTTTGCCTTCACGTGTCAGGATAAACCATGCATAAATATTGACTTTGTTTCAGTAAAAACTGAAATCTGAAATGCGAGACATGATTAAAGACTAATTATATAGAATATTTTAAAATCCTAGCAATTGGGTTTATTTAAATGCTAAAGGAAATTCTACAATAAAAGCTTGAGCTTTTACACTGTTTCAGGTGTTGGTGAATATAGTACTTGTGTATATATATATTTGTGTGCTTGTGTACATTAATCACAAATAAACTGCATCAATCTCTTTATCAACGTATCTCAGTGAAAAAAACAGCTTAGTATTATTCCATGATGCTATTTATTGATCTTATGGCATTATCTTACTGGTTAGATTAGATTTTACTACAGCAAACAGAACTATAGTAAAGTTACCAACGGACTACCAGTGTCCCAGCAAAAACCCCGTTGCATCAATGTTATGCTGAATGAAACTCATTATAATAAACTTGCCACTAAAGCTATTCTTTTCATTGCTTTCAGATCACTATAGTAATAGTTGACTATGTGCACTGAGTTTGAAACCTAATTTTTATCTGGAAATGTTTAAAAATAACGAGCAATGATAAAATGATATGATCATAATGGTCACTATCTTACTCTATAAATAAAGAGAAATTTTTGACAGAAATATTGAACATGCAATTGTCAAGGATACATAGTAAAGCAAACTGAAAGTTCCAAGTCAAAACTTGTTCTGCAATAATTAAAAATTTTTTTAGTAATCTAGCAGCTTCTGCTGGAATAGGAGTTCCAATCCTATTGAGTTCACCAAGTCCTTGCAAACAATACTGAAATATCTTCTTCAGATCGGTGGTCTATAAAAAATATATATTTTTTTTATAATCAAGACAAGTCTTATATACTCAAAGAGCTATCATAAATAGCTCATAAATAAAAATAATTAAAAGCATTTTTAAATTATGAAGAGTAAATTTTCACAACAGAATATAAAAGGACATGCATTCTTGCTTTTTTCTTCTTTTTTTTTTTTTTTTTTTTTTTTTGTACTACTCTGAAAGGAATAAACTTGTATTTTGAAAGGAATAATGACATGTTTTGTTAGACATCTGAAACTGAGAAGTAATGAATAAGTTTGAAGTTTGATTTTTATGAATACATGAGATCTAAACCAAACAAGAATGAATTTCAAAAAGATTGTAGTTTTGTTTTTAATTCAAACCTAATTTTACATAAGATCATAAATTACATCATCAAATTCCTGCCATGTACCAAAATAAAAAATGATGGTACGACATGACAAATTTCATAAATTACATTCCCATATAAATTAATTTTCCTAAAGAAATTGTCTGAGTTATCTTGAGTATAAAAATAACTTCCATTGAGTACAAAAATAAATTAAAATCCAATTTTTATTTTATTTCATTTTTTTTTTAAATTTTAGAAGTGATAATTCCTTCATGACAAATTAAGAAAGACTTTTTCTTTTGAAGCTTTTATTTGTTACACATTTAACACACATTCGTCACTGGGTTGGTTTTCTTTTTTTGTGGAAGGAATATCACCTGAAAAATAATGAACAGTAAGCCTAAATGGAGTTTGAACTGGTTCCAAGATGACCACAAGTATTCCCAAATAATTTGCATTTTCCTACAAAGGTCTATCTGAAATTGGGTTTCTTTCATTGGCATGATTTTCCACACAGAATGTTCAAATTCCATAAGCTGCACCCAAAAGATAGAAAAATATTTTCGTGGGATTATTATTATAATCAGCTACAATGTGGGAGATGACAACAGCTTTGTTTTTATACTGACATTTCTTTCTTTGAGATGAATGAACTCTTGAAAGTAGTCACATCACACCTATTTTTCCATTTCCATGTCAATTCACAAGGAAATAATTATAACTACCAACTCTACCGATATAAAAAATACAAGTACTGAACAGAAATGTTAAGCATGGTTTATGGTGGTGATGCCACAAAAAAGTCTAGAGCATTTGGGGGGCATGAGGGAGAGAGAGAGAGAGACAACAAAAGAACTGGGTAACCATAAATTAACTGGCCTTTAGAAATGTGGAAAGTGTTCAGCGATTTGGTCCAACATACAATGAAATAAACGGTTAACATTAGAAAAATTAAATTTTGACAAAGAAACAGTGAGGAAAATTTTCACAGATGATTTAGGAATGACAAAAATTTCAGCAATGATGGTTCTGTGAATTTTAAGTGAAGATCAAAAGCAGCAACAACTTGATGTTTGTTAAAATGTTTCTCAACTGTCTGTTTTTGATAAGTAATATTAGCCAAAAAATGCCAAAGCATACAATGAAAAACATCTTCACCATGAATGTCAATCAATGTCATGATCAGAGTATTAAGACAATGCTTGTTTGTTTTGTTTGTCAATCATAAGGGCATAGTTCACTTTGAGTTCATTAAACAAGGACAAACAATGAACTGAACTAACACTGTTATTTAGAAGTGCCAGCAAGGTGATCTGAAGCTATTCATAAGAAGAGACCTAAAATTTGTCCAAACAACTGATCATCCACAAAACAATGTTATTGCAGTTGATACAGGAGCTGTCTGGTTAAAAATCAAACACAAAATTTGGACTATCCTCCCTATTCATGACTTAGCCCTATGCGAATTTTGACTGTTCCCCAAACTGAAGAATGCCTTGAAAGGATGCAATTTCCTGACATTTCTGAATCCAGTATCATGTGGTGATAATAACAATAAAAAGCATTCCAGAAAATAAGTTCCAGAAATGTTTTCAACAATGGCAGCATCTTAAGAATTATATTGCTACAAATGGGGTTTCAAAGATGACTACTTTTATTTGTTAGTGATATAGCTTTTATTTGTATAGTAACAGTTTTTTTATAGCAATTTCTATCGCTATGACAAGTCGGGTCTAGGACCATGCTTTGGATACCCCTGCACACAGGATCAATTGGAAAAAAACAAAAGTGCTCCAGAGAAGCTTTTATAAGTCATAGAGATTGTTCTTGGAATCAACAAAAGCCTTGAAACATACTCCAAACTTCAACTAGTACAGCTGTATAAATTTACCAAAGATTTGGGAGACAGTCACCTTAAGACCTAATTAATACCTGCTTTCTCTATGGTTTTTTTTTTCCCCCCCTCTCTCTCTCTCTTTCAATATAGATGGTGCCTAATTAGGACTTTAGTCTTTGTGTTGTATGTTACTATTGTTCAAACTACTTCCATGTTATAATGGGTTGTTGTTGTCTCAGGTACTGTGACAAACTGTTTTTGTGCTCTGAAGATAGTGGATAGAATACCAGTAAAATATCAGCAATAATTAATAAATAGTGATTTTCTTATCAGTCTGTGTTCTCATCTATAGTTAAAATTAATCAAGACTTCCTATAATACCAGTTTTACTAATTCTGTTGTCTATTTTCATATTTAATTTGCCATCTTCACTTAAAATTGTATATAAATAGCTGAAATGTCTTACTTGTTATATAGGCTCCATTAAGAATGCAGTTGATTTTTTCAATTTTCAGCTTATTTTCATTACCTGTCTTTTTATTGTTGATTTAGTACCAAATTTATTTCAGCAGTTATTCACTTTAGTCAGAGAATCATGCTTCCTTGTATAGGTCCCATGATTAACAAGGTTAATTAATCCCTCGTGTTCATCAAATATAATAATCAATTATATTTGATTATTTGAATATAAATAATTAATCCAAAATCGCATTAATCAAATATAATAATCAATGGTAAAAATTACTATTCATCCATGATCGATTACTATATTAATAATTCGTTTTATATGGTACTCTTTTAGGAAAAATAAAAAATGAATGCAAAGTAAATGTTTCAGTTTTAGTTTTTTTCCTATCAGCATAATTTCTACGATAACAAGCAAAATGACTCTCAAGACTTCACAAACAAGCATTCTTCAATTAGCATCTGGATCCATATCCATTACTTGTTGCTTAAGTGATTCTAAACTGCAAAATATTCCATCCAGTTCTTTCAACTGGATGGAAAATTTCTCCTTTAGAACCTCACGTTCACATTCCATTTGTTCGTTGTCCACATATGCGCGTTGTTCTTCAATTTCAAGAAGATCGTTGTCATTGAAATCTTTTGAATTTGAATCCAATAATTCTTTAACATCTTCTGCATCAACACCATCAAAACCAAGGTCTTCACCAATTGCAATGATTTCTGTGAACCACATTGTTCACAGGATTTTGAAAACCACCTAATTCATTAGCACATTCCTGCAAAAGGTTTTTCCAAACAGCTCTCATGCAGCTAGAAGACACTTGCTCCCGAGTCATGAATGTTTTAAATTGCGTGTTTAATGTTAACATTTTCCTAAAATTCTTGGAGCGTAATTACATTTTCTCCTGTTGTTGTTTTTAATGAATTTAAGAATATATTTTTAAGAAAATAGGCTTTGAAAGTTGCAATAATGCCCATGTCATGGGTTGCAGCAATGATGTCGTATTTGGTGGAAAAAATAAAACTTTCACATTCTCACACAGATCATTAAGAGAATTTGGATAACCAGGTGCACTGTCTAAAAGCAAAAGAGCTTGAAAGCTAAGTTATTTCTCTTACAATAAGCTTCAACTGCCAGGCAAAAATAAGACTTAAACCAATCTTCGAATAGGCGTTGGATAACCCAAGCCTTCTGATTCGCCCACCAAATTACAGGCAAAGAGTTCTTGTTACATCCTTTTAAAGCCCTTCTGAGTTCGAGAGACAAGAAGGGCTTCAATTTAAAATCTCCATTAGCATTCCCTCCAAGCATAATAGTTAAGTGATCTTTTGATACTTTATAGCCAGAGTGCACTGATTCTTTTTTCGATATAAAAATTCTAGATGGCATTTTTTTCCCAAAAAGCCAGTTTCATCTACATTGAAAATTTGGCGGTAATCATAATAATTTTCTTCGATAATTTTCTGCAGCTCAGCAGGAAATGTAGATTCAGCATCTTCACCTGTTATGTTCACATTAATAATGGGCTGTAAAATTTATGAAGAACGTAATTTGTAAATAAAGCAGAACAATTGAAGCATGTAATACACCCACTCTGAATGCTTAATGAGAGGAATGATCTCATCGTGTTCACAACTTGCTTTCTCTTGGCCAGGAAACACTCCTCGAGGCTTGCATGTTTCTGCATGGTAAATTTAAAGGCGAGTTAATCTTGTCAAGTATATAAAGGGATTGTCGCACTTAATTTTGCTGCGTTAATCAAATCCCGTGTTAAGCAAGGGATACCTGTACTGGATTCATTCAGCAGTATAACTTTATCTTTATAAAGTAAAGAGCTGAAATTAACATCTCCAATTTTGGCATCAGGTTAAACATCGTTTTTCTTCATTATGTGTCCATAGAGATGATAAATATCAGTGGAGATAATGTGCACCCATGGCTCACACCTGATTTAACATTAAACCATCTTCCTATAATCTAGTTATGAGCAATTAAAATTTGCTTCCAGATGAGGTTATACTCCTAAATAAATCCAGTACAATCAGCAGGATTCCCTGACTAGATTGAATAATTGTTGTAATAAATCTGATATGAAAATCAGCAATAAAAAGACAGACAATGAAATGCAAATTTAGACCATAGCTGTTTAAAACTGTAGCAATTTGAACAGCTTTCCTCTTGGCACCTTGTCATATTCCTTTTCCAGATCTACAAAACTTAAATACAAATCCCTGATATATTTCCATTTCTCAATTATATGTTCTTAAAGGCTCTTTTTTTCTTAGTTTTTTCTTAGCCTTTTCTCAAGTATACTTCCTATTAAATCATAGCAGGAACATTCGGTAGGTAAATTCCCTTGTAATGCTCACATTCAGTTTTATTTCCCTTTTTACAGATAGATATGATGAGAACGTTACTTTAACTATCTGGAATTCGACCCCCCTAACGAGGCCTTTTGAATTATGCAGTGTAACAAACTGCAGAACTTTTATACCTCCATATTTGAGCATTTCTGGATGAATATCATCTACTCCTCTCATATGTTTTTTATAACAGTACTGTCACTGCCAGTTTTATTTAGGAATCTTTCAAAGTAATTACTCCAAACATATAGAATATCTTTATCTTCAGTTTTCATATCTCTTTTATCATCTCTGATTCACCTCTAAAAGCTACTCGATTTGATTCACACACTTTCTTGCATGCTTTTCTTTTCATACAACATTCAGTTTTATCTTGCTCAAAATTAAATCACAATTACTTCCTATTTTAAATCCTCTGTGTTGTGTTCTGAACTAGAGTGAAGATATCACTATCAGCAATAATACAGTCAACGAGACTTATTTCTTGCATCTTCTCTCTCTCTCTCTGTATATATATTAAAGGTGTATATATTATTTCTCTCTGTGAAATAATATATACACCTTTAGAACAAGTTAATAGTTACTAATCCATGTCCTGAACAGAAATTCAACAGGTACTTAGCATTATTATTAGTTTTGCTCTTTTCTTCAAATCTTCCAAAACATTTCTATATGTATAGTAATCATTTCCTATTCTGCTGTTTAGGTCTCCACAGAGAGGACTAACTTTTCCTTTTTCTTCATTTCAGCTGCCATCTAGAATGCCTCAAAAAATTCCTCCACTGCTTCCTTAGTAGAACTCCCTGTGGGACCATATGCACAAATAAGTTTCACTGTCCTATTTTCCATTCTGATATTTATGCACATCACTCTACTTCAGTGTTTCCCAAACTTTCAGCATGGTATAGTACCTGCATACCCATTTTAAAATGTTAGTAACATCAATGTACTTTCCCTCTCAGGCAAAGACAATTTGGGAGAAGTTATATTTCTTTCAAACCTGAATAATTCTAAAAGTATTTATTTTTTAACATCTGCTTTATAATAAATTACAATCATGCAAAACAATTTTTTCAATTATTAAGTAATTTTTCGTTATATGAATATATATATATAGTAGTAAAAAAAAATTATGAAATTTCAATTTTCAACAATAAGAAAGGTTTACTGAGACAAATGAAATTTAGCAGAGGTCCAACCATGTAATTCAAACTATTGGAATTTAAACTTCTGATTCAAACAGTTTGAACAATGAAGCTGAAACACTATTGTAAAATCAACCTAATGCAGTTAGTTAATATATACAAGAGACAAATTTTGTTTAAAGCATCCTTAGGATTTTTTAATTAAATTAAAACAAGTGCCTTTTGTGCTCTAAAGACCTTTTACATATCCCCAGAGATATATTGCCATCTGGTAAACAATGCTCTACTACATATTGCCTGCCATTCAAGATTATCCTGATATTTAGTATAGCTACTCCTTTATTCTGATTGTTACCACCTGAATATCTGTTTATTAAAAAACCTCAACTGTTTTTGTCTTCTTTGTTTTGTTAACTACTAATTAATTGATCTGATACTTATCCAATTCTTCTGCTAATTCTATTTCTTTCCCATTGAGCTTCTTATGTTAATGGTGCCATTCTTGACCTCTGCTGAATTTGAGCATGGATTTGTTCCAGGAGATGACTTTTTCACTGTTCAGCCTAGTTCCATGACAAAAACGATAGGGAGAATGTTCATCCATGTGATCTCAGTCAGCATCATGTTAAACTGGTTGAAGCCAATAAGAATACAATTTGGTTTGTAAAATACCAAATTGTCAGTCCATCCTCGTTCATTAGTATCCAGGTAGATAAAGACTAATGGAATGCACCATAAGGTGAGGGTTGGACATGAGGTGAGAAGCCCTGGTTTGTTCTCTGCATTCCTTAAAAGGCTACATTCAGGTTGCCTCCCAGTTATCCAAGCTTTGACCCTTAAGACCGTTGTATTACAATTCCTTAAATTTCCTTAAAGAAATAAAAATTTCCTTTAATGACTACTTATTCCAATATATCATGTATTCATTTCTTGCCAGTGTGATGAAGGAATATATTATCCCCAGTCACACAGCTAACTTCCACACTTAAAAAAAGTAGAGAAAATTTTTCTAACTGAAATTAAAGAAATAACAGAATTACATAAATGTTAAACATGTTTGCATAGAACACTGCTAAACATTAATAAACTATTAATTTATAGTTTTTTGTGTGTGTGTGATAGACTGAGTTATTTAGATTTAAGAAAAGCTTGTGCAATTGCTTTAAAGCAAATACTGTCGATATGATGTCATTGCATAAAACAATGGCAGTCAAGACATCTTTGTTGGAACAAGTTATAAGTATGTTATTTTCTTCTTGAAGTCCTCTGCATTCTGACTTTCCACCACTGCACTTTTAACAGTATCACCAACATTAGAATTTTCTGGGCTTCTGTCAATATTGTTTACACCACTATCATGTGTTTTACTCTTAAGAGACTTACTACACATTTGCTCAACAGTTTTGCTTTCTTTCCACATCTCACACATACTGCACAGATCTTGCATATTCGTATGCAAGATTTTGTTATTTGCATGCCATCTAACAGCTGCATAAGACTGAAGCAAAAGCTGAGTAAAAAGAAAATACTTTGAATCCAATACTGGAAGAAGGTGATGACCAGACCCTGAAACAGTATTAAAAAACAGGCTACGAGAGTAACAGCTTGTGAGAAAGGAAAAATCATGGTATGAAAAGCAGCCAATCTTACAGATTTGCGAAATCTTTTTTTTTTCACTATGTGGCAAATAATAGGAAAAATTATTATGGAAGAATAACCTTTGTGAATGTGAAAGGCAGGAGCAAACAACTGTTTGTGAAAGTGGAAAGATAAACAACTGAGGATAAGCAGTTGTTTATCCTCAGTAAACAACTCAGGATATTTAGAAATATCCTAAGTTGTTTAATGATTACATCTCAGGCAAATCCATTAACTCTTTGAATGCTGAGGTGGAATAAGATGATATGAAAGATTGGCCAAATCATTGGTATTTAAGCTACTGCAAAAGTTTGGATTCAAACACAGCAGCAAGACTGACTGCTACTGTCTTGACTGAAAGAATGTGCAAAAAAAACCTGCAGTGACCCTGACCTGGTTATGCAACTTAATCCTCAACATAAACAGAGTTCCAATGAACAGAAGGACAGCAAGATAATTCCATTAACCCTTTAACTGCTACAATCGAGTTAACTCAATTTGAATTTTCAATGTGTAACATTCGTTTAATTTAGTTTGTGAAAGCATTTGAATTGAGCGGGCTTATAGTGCCACTTTTAGGATTAGAAGGAACTAATTTTCAAGCATCTGTCTGCTTTGTGGCACTATTTTCGTAAAAATTGTGAGACCATGCACAATGTTATCAGAGCCATCCTTGACAATAGGAACCAGGCGATCACGTGATGCGGTGATTCCAGGATTAGTAAAAATGGCTTCGACAAGCAGACGACAACATTCTCTTACTGAGGCAGAATTAGCAGAAGTATTAGAAACTTTATCAGATTTGAGTGACAGTGACAATGATATTTATTTTTTAGAAAATAGTGAAAATAGTGATGGTGAAAGTTCAAATAACAAACCACCAGCACCGGTGCATCCGCGAAAAAGAAATCGTACTGATGCTTCATTGTTTCGATGGCGCGATACAAATTTTCGTCCAACAGTTCACCAATTCAATAATGATAATGCAGGTATTTCAGCAATTATAGATGATGGTTCAACTGTTTTTGATTTTTTCAAACTATTTTTCCCCCTTCATATAATGCAACATATTGCTGACGAAACTAATAAATATTATGTATTTTTGACTCAGAAACTACCACCAGCACCCCAATCTCGTTTGCAAAAATGGAAAAATACTACCCCCGAAGAATTATATATATTTTTGAAATCATAATGCTTATGGCTAGGGTAAAAAAAACTAACAATAGCAAAATATTGGTCCAAGGATCCCCTCATAGCTACTCCACAGTTCACAGACTACATGTCCAGGGACAGATTCCTTTTACTTTTACATTTCAATGATAATGAAACTCAGGTTCCGGGACAAAGACTACACAAACTACAACCAATTATCGATCATCTGAGAAAAACCTACAGTGAAGTATTTACCCCTTTTCAAAATATATGTATTGACGAGAGCGTAGTACTGTTCAAGGGCTGCCTCCAGTTCAAACAGTACATTCCTTCGAAAAAACAGATTCGGGTGTTAGATCCTGAATGAAGGAATCTTGCAAAGAAATCATTCATTCAGAGTCTAACATACTAAACTTACTAATAAAGAGAAATACCTGCACATCAGCTGAAATCAAAAGTGAAACTTCTTCACTTTATGTATAAATTTACAATTTTTTATCTTATATTCCATGTACTTTAATCTTTTCACTACTAGAATTAAATTAGAGAATGTCTCAAGGGAAGAATTTTGTTAATATTAATTTTAAGCCTCACTTAAGCTGTATAGATTAACTGTGAGTCACCAGATAGTTATAAATTATAATTCTTGGAAGGCATAAAACTACACGTGTACAGCATAATGCTGGCGGCAGTAGCATAAGTGGAACGCATATTGACATGAATTCTGGGAATAGAAGAGCATAACAGCGTCGGAAAAAAGCAAGGGATGAACCCAAGGGGTGAAAAGATATGGGCCGTATGCAAAGGGGACTCAGAAAAAAAAGAGGGCGCTCTATCGAAGAATATAAGGGAACGAGTGCCGTATCGAGAGGTGGCTTGTCGTATCATTTCCTGTTTGGTGGCTCGGAAGTTAGCGGGAGTTCACGTAAAGGGGAGGAGGGGAAGAAGCGTCTGTGCTAAGATAAGATGTCGGACAGCAGGCTTTCTTGAAAATGGAGAAGGATTCTACGCAGAGCTGAAGGTAAAATTTCCAGTCCTAGCAGAATCAAGCCATCGCTGAAAAGTCCCATCAAAATGTTCTAAAATGCAGAGATTGAGTCCGTTTTCGGCAGAAATAATGAAGATAGCATAACCCCTACATTGCCGTATGGACAGCCAATAGACAAGAAGTAACCAGACATACACGTGGTGCTGAAAGACGCGGAAAAAGTTCGGTAAGGTGAAATTACTCTATTTTTGTGTATAAAATTCATTAGAAGAGAGAAGATTGTTTGTGATTGTAAAAATTAAGAGCAGTACTCTAAAGAACTTTGTGGAGAGTCTCTAAATAGAAAGTTAACCTCCTTTCTAATTAGAGACTGTAATGAGTAAGAAGAATTGTTTAGAAGAGATCTTTAGTATTGTATGTGATAGGATTAATTTAATTAGCTTAGAATTGTGGATTTTAGTAACTGAGTAGCATTAGAATATTTGTTTATATTATTTTATGAATAGCATTACAGAAAGGAATTTAGCTTAACTTCATATCATTTGCTATCTATCCCAATATGCAGTTACTGTGTTTCTCATGCTTTATGACCTTTGATTTAATTTAGAATATGTTAACCTCTTAACTCGAGTTTCATTTAGTACTGAGTCATAATTAAGTGTATGAATTTTTTGTGTATTCTGTTTAGATATTCCAATAAACATGTCATATTTACCTGAGTCATGCCTGATTACGATTCCAAACTACCACTTATAAAAATAGAACCTATTTTGGCGGGAAGGAATTAGACAGCGTATATAATTATAGATTTAGGTCACGACTGCAATAATCTGAATCTATACGGCAGTGTTAAAGTAAGATATTGTGTAACAAAGCCTCAGAATCTAGTATTGTCTCCCTGAGCAATGATCCTTTTCTGCTATAGGATACTGGCTGGCATAGCAAAATATAAATTCACCAGTATCCGAAGAGGAAATAATCCTAGAAGTAAGCATATTAGGCTCGATATCTGATGAAGTAAAATAGCGATAGAAAGATAGAATAGGAAGAGATAAATCAGAAAATATAGAGAAAGTAACGACATAACAATAGAGCAGCCGGTAGGACTTTAATTGGATAAGGTTTTAAAGGAGAAAGGATTTAATCAAGTAACAAATAAAACAAGTATACATCACATATAAAATATATAAATAACAATATATAACACGGGATCAACGTTTTTGTGTTGTGTGACTGTGAGACTGGATATGTGTTAGATTTTGTAGTGTACACAGGGGCAACTACAGACATTATTCCAGAACTGAATTTGGGATTTCTGGGGCCATGGTGCAAACTCCAGTGGCAAAGTATTTGCAGAAAGGGCACACATTGTGGTTAGACAATTGGTATTCTGGCCCTCTTCTGTACGACTGGCTACATAAAAATGGTACCAATGCATGTGGGACTGTTAGGAAAAACAGGAACGGATTGCTGAAACTGAACAAAAAATTAGACAAAGGACAGGTAGAATCCAGACACACAGATAATATGATGGTGGTAAAATGGATTGATAAACGAGAAGTTTGTATGTTGACCACATTCCACACAGACTCTATGAAACAATCAGGGAAAGTTGACAGGACAACAAACACACCAATAATGAAACCTGAATGTGTCATGGATCATAATAGGAATATGGGAACAGTGGACAGGACAGACATGATGGTCAGTTCTCTTGAATGTGTGCGAAAGGCCTTCAAATGGTATAGAAAATTCTTTTTTCATCTCTTGGATCTCACTGTTCTCAATTCATGTATTTGTATAATGTACATACTGGTGAAAATATCACACATGCTAATTTTCAATTGACGCTCATCAGAGAATTCCACATGCCAAGACCAACCACTACATCTGGACGACCATTACAGGGTGATGAACCCCTCATACTGAGGGAAAGACATTTCCTAATACCTGTGCCACCCACACCCAAGAAAGGAAATCCCACTAGGCATTGTCATGTGTGTTCAAATACCACATTGGGGCAAAGAAAAAGAAAAGAGAGCCAGTACATGTGTGCCAAATGTGGTATAGCCTTATGTATACACCCCTGCTTTCAAAATTACCACACACTACTAAAGTGTTGAAGTATTTTTGGGGAGGTGTTTCTCACTTGAAGTTGTGTGTGACATTATTTGACATGGAATAAACAAATAAATTTCAAGATAAATTTTGGACACCCCTAACTTGAAAATAAAATTCAGTTTTGTTCAGTGACTTCAATTTATACAAGAAAACAGTGCAAAAATGTGTAATACATTATAGTAAATATTCATATTATTATATACATTAGTGACCTCTGTTGGATGACCCTGCATAAAATGTGTTGCGTGTGGTATTTTTTAATATTTAAAAATGAGAATTTTTGAAAGTTTGGATCATCTAAATCATGAATGGTGAGTTTTTACAACATTTATGTTCATTTTTTCATGATCTTATATAATTATAAAATATTTTATAATTGTGAAAATAACTCAGCAAGGAGGGTCATACTGGTTATTTAGTATCTCAGCAGTTAAACCAATTATATATCTCATATCTCTAGCATGCTCATTAAAGTGCTGGAGATGACCTGTTTCCAAAGGTGGGAAGTGGCACCTTAATTCTCAGCACAGGGCAAATGACTTCATTACAGACAGGTCTTGATTTAGCAGTTTGCTTGTGTTTTATAAAAGAGCAACTGCAGAGTTATACAGGGGAAATGGATATAGTCTTGTCATATTCTGCCAAGGCATATGACTAGGTTTCACATTGGAGGTTATTATACAAACTCAAAGAGATAGGTATGTGAAATAGGTTATTATATGTAGAGGAAATTGGCTACATGACAGTTACCAGAGGGAGAGAGAGAGATGTATGGAGAGTATACTTGGGCCACTCTTTGTTTAACTTGTACATTCATGATATTGGGTTTGTCTGGGTATTAATATAAATTAAAATGCTATTAATGATGTGAAGTTAGAAAGCATGGTAAGAGACATTTCTGATACAGAATTCCTCGCTGGCTGACTAGAACAAATTAGTCTGTGGGCAAATGACAATTAATATTGGTTCAATGTTAATAAGTGCAAATGCAAGGTGCATTTTGAACTGAAAGCAGGTAGTTATGATATTAATGGTAATTTGCTACAAATGGAACAATGAAGATAAAAGATTAATTCTGAAGTTAATGAAAGCGGGATAACTGCAAAGTGAAAGACAACAATTTGTACAATCATAAGAGAAATCCTACAAGTCATAAATAGGATTACACTTGACTAATGTGTTCATATATGGTTCACCTAGAGTCAGGGGAGATGAGGAGACAAATGAAAAGATCAAGCATATGGAACTATGCGCATGAAGACAGAATGAAGGAATGTACTCTTAAAAGTTTGGGAAATAAATAAATAAAAGAGAAAAGATATGATAGGAAATTAAGTGTTGGTAAAGGAGATCTTAGGGTACAGACAAAAGTGAGATTTTACAGCATATAGCAGGTGTATGGAAGGGGGGAAGACGACTTGAGATTGTTCCTAGTGACAGGAAGTGTACGAGGTTTAGTTTCTTTTTATGGTATGTGGGGGGAGAGAGAGAGAGAGAGAGAGAGAGAGAGAGTGTGTGTGTGTGTGTGTGTGTGTGTGTGTGTCACAGGCAGCCAAGTAGGTGAAGTATTTATATAGTGTATGACCTGGAAGAGGCCTTGCTTTCCTTCGATGAGTCCTTGACTCCCTGGAGAAGCCAACATAATAAAGGATTTTATTCATGTACATATCTAGTGTTACAAGTGTCAGGTAGACTAATTAAAAAGAAAGAAGATACCTATGCCTGAAAATTTGTAACGAGTTTTCGGATCACCATTTGCTATAATTAATAAAAATCTAATACAAATAACTTAACAAGATAACCACAGTAATCAACTTTAATGAAATAAAGGTACAAATATTTTGTACTGAAATTAATGGTACATCATCAGTGTAGAAGAAACAGTTAAAAGGAATGGAATACAAAGTACAGAACAGTTGGTGGATTAACAATTAAAAATTGTTGCTGTGTGCTAGAAATTAATATAAAATATTATTAAATAATTCTTAAAAACTATTTCTTTGATGGTTACGTAAGATAAGAATCTCCCAAACTTTTGGTAGAGAGAGAGAGAGAGAGAGACAATCGTTTTGATTCAAATTTGGCCGATGCAAAAGGGCTTCGCAACTTTCTTTGAAAAGTCGTTCGTATTTAAACTTGCATCTATGGAGAAGACAAGCTTTATCCTACTGGATATTGTGTTTAGTGTCAATACTATGTTGTGCCAGACCAGACTTTTGAGGTTCCATGTATTTGATATAATACTGATGTTCTTTCATTCTTTTTTCCCCAGAACAGCCTGTTTGTCCAAAGTATGATAAATTACATCCGCACGGTATATGGTAAATACTAATGATAGAGGTGCCACTTTGTCTTTCGTAGATACAAATCACAATGGGTCTTACTGGATAACTTTCTTTATGAATTTTTGGAAGGACATATAAACGAGGAGTTCTTTCAAAATAGTGTGCAACTTGTCCACAGTATTTGGATCCCAACTGACAACTTCATCAAGCAACTTATTTAATTGTTTAATTTGCGAGTTTGTAGGGTTATGATTGATTTCTTGATAGGTGGAGGTATCTTGCAAAAGGCAGTCTACTTTTCTCTCATAGTCAGCCTTATCCATTACCACTACAGCTTTTCCTTAGTCAGCTTTTGAAATAGATATTTCACTATTTTTTCTTAATGAGGTTAGTGCATGGGTTTCAGTACTCGATAAATGAACTGGAGGTAATTTGCTTTTAAAAAGTGAGGCAGAACTTCAAACCATAGTTTATTAGCATCTTCGCTAGAAAGTTACGAAAGATTGCATTCGATCTGTTGGGATATCAATGCAGGATGGAAAAATATGAATCTTCATATCGTAAGCAAAAAGAAAAAATTACCTGTGACAACACTCCTACGAATAAATGGATTGTGAATATTTCTGGATGCCCGTTATCTGACGCTGAAACTAGTGCATTAGCTAAAGGCCTTGATTTTGCTGTAGTAACTAAATGCATCCTGTATCTCAATTTTTTTGCATAACATCGAATGCAATCCATCAGGAGTTTCTAGCAAAGATGCTAATAAACAACGATTTGAAGTTGCTGCCTCATTTTCTAAAAGCAAATTACCTCTAGTTAATTTATTGAGTGCTGAAACCCATGCGCTAACCTCATTAAGAAAAAATAGTGAAATATCTATTTCAAAAGCTGATAAAGGAGAAGCTGTAGTGGTAATGGATAAGGCTGACTATGAGAGAAAAGTAGACTGCCTTTTGCAAGATACCTCCACCTATCAAGAAATCAATCATAACCCTACAAACTCGTAAATTAAACAATTAAATAAGTTGCTTGATGAAGTTGTCAGTTGGGATCAAAATACTGGGGACAAGTTGTGCACTCAATTTGGAAGAACTCCTTGTTTATATGGCTTCCCAAAAATTCATAAAGAAGGTTATCCAGTAAGACCCATTGTGAATGATATTGACTCTCCCACTTATCGATTCGCTAAATTTTTGTCATGTTCATTAAATGCCCGTACTGGACAATCCAGATCTTTCATCAAAAATTCAATACATTTTCTTGAACAAATCAAGGATGTTCAAATAAAAGAGTCTTGACTTGTTAGTCAGTTTTGATATTGTTTCCCTCTTTACCAATATTCCATTAGCTGACACTGTCAACTTACTATATGATGATTACCCTCCAGATATTGCAAAGATTTTTGAATTTGTTATACATTCAGGTTATTTCAGATGGAAAAACAAGATCTATAAGCAAGTTGAAGGTGCCATGGGTAGCCTTCTGTACCTTTGACAACTATATTTTGAACCATCTGGAAGACACCTGGTTCTCATCCATTCATCCTCAGCCCTCTCTTTGGTTTCGTTATGTAGATGATGTCTTTGCTATTTGGCCGCATGCTGAAGAGGAACTTACTACATTCCTACAACAAATCAATGGCCATCACCCAAGCATTCAGTTCACCATGAAAAAAACAAAAGGCTGGTAGTTTACCATTCTTGGACATCCTTCTTAAACGCACAGCCTCTGGTACTTTATCAACCAGTGTATATCGAAAACCTACCTTTACGGGCAGATACATTCATCAAAAGTCTGCTCATCACACCTCTCAAAAAATTGGTGTAATCAAGTCTTTAATTAATAGAGCGCATAAAGTTTGCTCCCTTCCCTCAAGCTTACAACAAGAACTTTTCACTAATAAAAAGTTAATAGAATTTAATGGTTACAATCCTAATCAAATCCAACAGATAATTGACTCCTATGTTCCAACACCTCAGGATTCTTTAGACTGCAAGGTTCCAATCCCTTATATTTCTAGCATCTCAGAACCAATTGGCAGAATTTTGAAGTATCATCTCAGTCCCACATATTTTCCTATCAACAAAATTTCTCACTCTTTGTCATCTACAAAAGACAAACTGGAACCTCTATCATTAGCTGGCGTTTACCAGATACCGTGTGAATGTAATTTCACATACTTTGGACAAATAGGCTGTTTCGTGGAAAAAAGAATGAAGAAACATCAGTATTATATCAAATACATGGAACCTCAAAAGTCTGGGCTGGCCTAACATAGTACTGACACTAAACACAATATCCAGTGGGATAAAGCTTGTCTTCTCCATAGATGCAAGTTTAAATACGAATGCCTTTTCAAAGAAAGTTGCGAAGCCCTTTTGCATTGGCCAAATTTGAATCGAAATGATTGTCTCTCTCTACCAAAAGTTTGGGAGATTCTTATCTTACGTAACCATCAAAGAAATAGTTTTTAAGAATTATTTAATAATATTTTATATTAATTTCTAGCACACAGCAACAATTTTTAATTGTTAATCCACCGACTGTTCTGTACTTTGTATTTCATTCCTTTTAACTGTTTGTTCTACACTGATGATGTACTGTTAATTTCAGTATGAAATATTTGTACCTTTATTTCATTAAAGTTAATTACTGTGGTTATCGTGTTAAGTTATTATTTATAGTTATGCCACGAGGACCTTTAAAGATTAAAAATTTAATACTTTAAATATGCAATTAAGTGAGTTTCGACAATCAGAAAAAATCGAATTTATTCAACTATCAGAAGCAATATTTTTTTAAGATGAGCATTTTTAGCCTATCTGAATGAATTTTAAATAAGCAATACCTCAAAATTTCGTTTAGCTGAAAGATGAGCTTCCCATGTAAGCCCAACATCACTTGCTCTTGTTGTGCTGGAATATTCATTCAGCAGTGCAGTTAAAACAGAACATCCTATAGTTTGCTAAAAATAAATAAAAATGTATAAAGTATGCATTTTTAAGTATACATATAAAGTAAAAGTATATAAACTCAGTTAATAATATATCCTTCTTTCAATAACCATGCAAAAGCAAACAGAAATTTGCACTGCAAACAAATTTTACATGTTTATTCTCGTATTACCTACTAGCCTTAACATCACAACAGTTGTCTGGGTATCACACTATAGATGAATATCATGACTCCCACATCCCAAAGGAGAAGCATTTTGTTTTTTTATAGCAGAATCATGCATATCTGAAGGCCAATCAACTTGGTCTGGGGCTGATGCTTTCCCAATTCAAGGTAAAAGGGCTTATCAAGTGAAACAGCAACTTCTAAAGCAGGCCATCATTTGAATGTTAATTGAACAACTTCAATCAAATTGAAAGTTATGCTTTCATTTAAAGGTCTCATAATACGTGAAAGAAAACGGAATGCCTTATATTACAGAAGAGAAGTTTGTGTCATTCATTAATTGTACTGTATATATTCAGTAGCTCACTGTTAATTCATTAGACTAAGGCTGTATAAGAACTAAAAGAGATAACTTTCATTTCAATAGTGCACATTATCAGATGCTCTTCTACTTATTAATCTATAATTAAAAGGCATAATTTTGTCATTTTTAATGCAAATTCACTCACAACTAATTATGAGTCTAGTCTACATTAAAACTGTAGGTGGGCTAAGGGTTATATAATCTGGAAACTCTGCACTACAGTCTATCTAATACCTAAAAACCATGAATAAGGATAATAATACCTAAAAACCATGAATCCATGCATAAGGATTCACATCCTTACATGCATGCATGTAAGGATGTGAATCCTCCACATTTTGGTTGGCATTGGGTCAACCAAGCCAATGGAGTGAATAACAAATATAAACAACTACCTATTAAGTATCCACCTTTGTGCACATTGATAATCATGCTAAAAAATAAAAAAAAATTTAATTTAAATATTTTTGAATTTTACCCAGAAATCTTAATATTCTATAAGCAAAAGTATAATGAGCAGAAATCTTAATGTACTATGAGCAAAATGTATGATATTACAATTTCTAATAATATAACATAGAAATGGTGATATCTTATGTAAAACGTGTATTAAGTGTAATAAATGTGTAATAAAATGTGTGCTTAATGGAATGAAAACACCACAAAGAAAAACTTCAACAGAGGTTTTATTATTATTATTATCTCGGGCAACTCCAAGGAATCGACAGACTCATCAAGGGAGGCTCTAACATCATGTCAAGAGCAACTATTCGACATTCACATAGTATCTATCATACCTTGCCTTGAACTCATTCACGGTCATAGCACACCCACAACAGACTCTGGCAGCTTATTCCACTCATTCACCACTCTCCAAGTAAAAAACCTAGTTCTAACCATTCTCTTGCTCAGCTTCCTTTATGGCCCCTAGTCCTCCCATCACCAATCCTATTCTCAAAAATATCTTCTGGATTAATCCTATAGAAATCCTTCAGTAATTTGAATGTCTCAATCATATCACCCCCTTTTCCGCCTATCAACCAATTTTTGCAACCCACAAATCTTCAACCTGTTCTCACAAGGTTTATTCCACAGACCTGCTATCATCTTGGTCACTCATCTCTGGATCCTCTCCACCTCCTCCCCATCAAGAAGAAACCCTGGTGTCCATATCTGGGCACAGTAGTCTAGATGGGGTCTTATCAAAGCTCGATATAGCGGAACAATAACTTGTTTGTCTCTGCATGTTAAAGTATGTTTCAGCAACCAAGTGATTTGATGAGCTGTTTTGGCCACTTTTGCAATGTGCCCCCTAAACTTCAACTCCCTATCCACCAACACTCCCAAATCCCTGGCCTCATCAATCTCCTGGAGTACGATTCCACCAATGTGATATACTGCTGCTAATCTTTTCACTCCAAAATACATAACCTTACACTTTGCCACATTAAATTGACATCCATTTTCCCTAGCCAAGTCCCCCAAACTATCCTGCAAAATTTTGACATCCTGTGCACTCACAATTGCTCTACCCAACTTTGCATCATCAGCAAACAAGTGAACACTTCCTCTCATATCCTTTCCTATATCGTTAATGAACAAATTGAAAAGTAGTGATCCAAGAACAGAACCCTGCGGCACACCACTAGTCACAAGCCGTCTTTTGGGCTCCACTCCTGAATAAACCACTCTCTGGTATCTGTCCATCAACCAACCTCCTATCCATCTCACCAACCCTATATCCATCCCCATTTGTTTCAGTTTACTGATTAGAGTAACATGTGGTATCCTGTCAAAAGCCTTGGCAAGGTCCAGTAGAATCACTGTAAACCAATTACCCTTATCCAGTTCAGTCGTCACTGTGTTATAAAACGTGAGCAAGTTACTGAGGCATGATCTACCCTTCACAAAACCATGTTGTCCCCCATACAGTATCCCATTTTCATCTATCCAGTCTTGTATTCTTCTCTTGACTAATTTTCTCCAAGACCTTGACAACGATTCCTGATATGCTAATCGGTCGGTAATTTACAACAGCAGTCTTGGAACCTCCTTTATGCAGTGGAACTATTTTCCCCTCTTTCCACCCCCTCGGGACTAACCCAGACCCGAGACTCAAATTAAACAAAATGGTCAAGGGCACTGACAATTCTTTAGCCGCTTCATGTACAACACGAGCTGGTATACCATCCAATCCCACATATGTATTGACATTGAGGTTTTGCAATAGACTACTCACCTCCACTTCATTCACCACAATTCCTGTATAATCTATTGGTTCATTCATTTCTGCAATGTCACCACCTGGAAGATATATTCTTGCAAAGTGCTCGCTCAGTAACTATATCAGCTGATTCAGTTACCTCCCTACCATCGGCATTTTTTAAAATCATTCTGCCATATACATTTTTTCTTTTACTAGCAACATATCGAAAAAACTGTTTAGGATTCTCTTTAGCCTGCATGGCCAATATTCTTTCATAATCCTTTTTTGCTTTTCTTACTACATTCGTTACCCTTCTGGCCTGCACTTTATACCATTCATGTGCCTGCAGGTCACCTTTCTCCTTATATTCCTTTCATAGTTGTTTCTTTTTTTGCACATCAAGCTTAATGGTGTTATTCATCCATTTAACCCCTACTTGATTTATTATTTCCAATAATAATAATTTCGTCTCTGTCACAGAGATATCTTCTGTGATACAGTATAAAAATTATAATAATACATAAAAAAACATGCAATAAGTGGAAGATTTTAGACTAGAAACATGAAGTCCTAAGAGGGACAACTTCTATGGGTGTTAGATCAGTATCAGATCAAACACTTCTATGAGTATGTCAGGAGTAGTGGGGAACAGGGGGGGGGGGTAAGTCCGATTAAGTTGTCAGAATAGGGATACTGATGAATAAAGAAGTTATATCTAAACTAACCATGATATCAGTACTTTTTAAAACTAAATTTTTGATTAAAGATTTGAAGTTGGTGTAATTCTTTTTATGAGATGAAGTATGGCAGAAAGGAGGGATAAAGATTTAGCTAACTGTTTCACCAGTTTAAAGGAGGGGGAAGTCAGCAGCATCAACTATAAGACAGAGAGGGTTGTTGGGTTTATGAATTTCAGGTAGACTATATCCTATAAACTACAAACTATATTCCAATAAACTATAGTGCCAGCCAGGCTGGCCGAGTGGTTGGCATATCCGCTCTCCAGCCAAAAGGCTGCGGGTTCGAATCCCGCCGTGGGCATGGATGTTTGTAATTGTCTGTGAAAATAGTAGTTGTGGTGGTCGGCAGTAGATGGCGTTGGTGTAGTTGCAGTCAGTTGGTGGATTGAGTGGTGGAAATGGAGACATGTAGAGTAGATGCCCTCCCTCAATGAGTCCTTGGAGTCCCTGGAGGTTTCAAATAATAATAATAATAATAATAATATATCCATTAGGAAGGGGGTAACTAAAAGGTGAGTTTGTAAACTAATTCAGGAAGCCAAAACATGACATTTTTAAGAGATCTTTTTAATGATTTTTCCTGAGGAAAAAAACAATGAATACTATGCATATAATCAAATGTAAAAAAATTGTTTTACTGCGGCAAATACATACTTGACAGACTTCTTCTGGAATCAGCAGCAGATTTAAAATAAACAACCAAATCTAAATAAATATGGCTATGTTAAACTATGTTAAAGCACGAGTAGAGGACAAAAACTGATTGATTTCTGTAACAAGCATATTCTCATCATAACTAACACTCATTTTGAGACAGCAAGATACACATGAGAAAGTCCAAATGGAAGATACAAAAATCATTTAGACTATATCATGGTCAGTAAACGTTACTTCAATGGAACATGGAACTCAACGGTGATGCCAAGTGCTGACTGTGGATTTGATCAGAGACTGGTCTTAATGAAGATGAATATTTGCCTGAAAACAATAAAAATTAAAAGAAAACAACTCCTAAAATGGGATCTGCAGAAAATCCAATAGTAAAATCAAAATTTAAAGAAAATGTTTCAGAACTGTTGTTTGCACAGTTGAAAAAGGAAAATGAACCCTCTTAGTGGAATAAACTACAAGCAGTTATCATAACATCCGCTAAAAACCACATCAATAAACATGAAGAAAGAAAAAAACATGGATAACACATGAAGTAATTGACCTTATCAATGAAAGAAAAACATGGAAAAGAGGAGCAAATGAAGAAGAAAGATTAAGATATAAAACATTGGATAAATGAATCATACAGTTATACAGGAGATTGAAAGAATACTGGATAAATAGGCAGTGCACTAAGATAGAAGAATTATAAAATAAGAGCAAAGCTGGAGAAGCATTCCTGAAAGTGAAAGAACTTCATGGAAAAGCAAAAAGTACACAGTCTCATAACATCAAGGACAAAGATGGGAACAATCATTAATAAGGAAAACATAAATAGAAAATGGGTAGAGTACTTATCAGATCTCTGTGTTGATGATAATGGTAACATGATAGATGATTCACGACACCTCCAGTTATATGTTGCAACAGATACCACTACTGACAAGAAAGAAGATACAACACATAATTAAGAATCTCCCTAATAATAAATCCCCTGAGTGCGATAATATATCGGCTGAATTGCTGAAAGCTTTGATGGGCTATAATAACAACTATTTAGTGGAATCCATTCAGGACATCTATAAAACAATCGAATTACCTGAAGTTTTTACATCTATCTGCATACCAATTCCAAAGAAAAATAATGCAAAAAATTGCAAGGATTGCAGAACTATGAGTCTAATATCCCATGCATCTAAAATTAAAATTATTTTAACCATTGTGTTAGATCCTAAATGAAGGAATCTTGGATAGAAATCATTCATTTAGGGTCTAACATATAAAAATGCCAAACAAAGAGAAATACCTGCACATCTGTTGTAATTAAAAGTGAAACTTCCTCACTTTATGTAAAAATTTGTATATTTTATTTAAGCACCTTATATTTAAGCTATTGTGATTAATTTAAGATTTCATTTTGTATGTCTTTAAAAGGAGGGATAATGTGAATTAAATTTAAGCCTTACAAAAGCTATATAAAATCTATTGTGAGTCATCATAAATCTGTTAAGTATTAATTCCTGGAAGGCCTAAAGCTACACGCGTACAGCGTAACGCTGGCGAGTATAGCTTACTCAAAAAATCACATAACCATGTATTCCATGAATCCAAGTGTATCAGCATCATAGAAACTAAGGATAAGCCAAAGGGTGAAATTAGTAAGGTTCATGTGCAAAAAGGGGGCAGAAAAAGAGGGTGCTCTATAGAAGTATAAAAGGGGGTTGAGCCTGGAACACGGGGGCCTTCTCTTGATCTGTGGTCATATCGTCTTCCTGTTGGATGGTTCGGAAGTTGGCAGGCAGTTTCACGTAAAGGGGGGGTGAAGTCTGTGATGTCGGGCAGCGAGCGTTCGTAAAGAAATGAAGCTGGATTCTATGCAAAGCTGAAGGAAGAAAATTCCAGTCCTAGCAGAATCAAGCCGTCACTGGAAAGCCCCATCGAGTTGTTCCTGAAACGCAAAGATTTTGAGTCCGTTTCCGGCAGAAAGAATGAAGATAGCGTAACCCCCACATTGGCGTATAGACAGCCAAGATAGATGAGACATATCCAGACAAGCACGTGGTGCAGAACAACGCGGAAAAAGGGTCGGTAAGGTGCTATTTTTCTAATTTCGTGTGAATGTTCATTAGAAGAAAGAAGATTGTTTACAATTATGAAATTAAGAACTTTATAATAAGGAACTCTGTGGACAGTCACTATTTAGAAAATTAACCTCGTCTGTAAGTAAGAAGAATTGTTTAGGAGAGATTTTTTGTAACTTGTATGTGATAGAATTAACTTGATGCGATATGAAAGGTAGAATTTTGAGTCTCAGTAACATTAGAATGGTTGATAGTTTGTTCTTACGAGTAATACTGCTAGAAGGAATTTAGCTTAACTTATTATCATTTGATTTATATCCCAATGTAATTACAGTGTTTAGCATACCTTATAGGTTTAATTTAGTTCAAATGTGTTAATCTCTTAGTTTGAGTTTATTTAGTATTGAACATAATTAAGTGTATGAATTTTGTATTGTGTTTTAGATATTCCAATAAACATGTCTTATTTTACTGAACCTGAGTCATGCCTGATTACGATTCCAAATTACCACTTATAAAAATAGAAATTTTGGCGGGAAGGATTTAGTGAGTGAATATACATATAGATTTAGGTCACGACTAATCTAGATCTATAGGGCAGTTAAGTAAGATATTGGGTAAGAAAGTTAAGAAACTAGTATTGTCTCCCTGAGTAAGGATCTTTTCTACTATAGGATACTGGCTGGCGCAGCAAAACATAAATTCGCCAGTATCCGAAGAGGAAACAATCCTAGATATAAAAATAAGATTAAAATTAAGTATAAAGATATAAATAAGTATAGAACATCGATATAATAAGTATAAAAGACTTTTTAACAATTGTTAACAAAGAAATTGAAAGAGCCTTAATCGGTGAATTGAGTGAACAACAGAAAGGCTTCAGAAGAGGAATGGGAACCGTTAATGCTATCCTGGAACTAAAAATACTAATAGAAAGATCACTTGAAAGAAATAGGGACATATACATATGCTTCATAGACTTTCAGAAGGCCTTCGACTGGGTAAAACATAATAAAATGTTCAATATATTAGATAAATTAGACATATAAGATCATGTACTTAAGATTATAAAAATGATTTACACCAAACAGAAAATATAGCTGCTTAACTCTGAGACTTCTGAAGTGAAAATAAAAAGGAATTAGACAGGTTGTATCATTTCACCAAATTTATTTAATATCTATAGTGAGACAGTGATGAAAAACAAAAAATAGGAATTAGTATCAATGTTATAAAATACAACAATCTTAAATATGCTGATGATACCATTTCAATAGCAGAAAACAGACACAAATTAATCAAATTACTGCAGCTACTAATTGAAGGTAAAGAGTCTGGATTAGATATAATAAATTTAGTTTAATCCTTTATCCAAGTGTGTGCACACAAAGTTTGCACCTGAAAGTATCTTCAGGACTGGGGTAAGGTGGTACAACACCGGGAAATTCCTTGCAAAGGTGGAGCAAGCTACCAACACTCCTATCTCAGTATCTCCCATAATGCAAAACACACAAAACACATGCAAAAGGTGGCACACCATTTGGCAGCTTCTATAGGAGGAGATGACCTTGCTAATTGCTTCTGCCTTGGTATCTCCACTTGGGCCTGGCTCCCACTGAAGAGACCTCAATAAAGGTTGAAACTGTCTGGGTAGTGGCCCTTCCCTTAATGCATAACATTATACATATCTACAAGGAGATGTTTTGCATTATGGGAGGTACTGAGATAGGAGTGCTGGTAGCTTGCTCCACCTTTGCAAGGAGTCGCCCGGTGTTGTACCACCTTACCCCAGTCCTGAAGATACTTTCAGGCGCAAACTTTGTTTGCGCACACTTGGATAAAGGATTAAACTAAATTTATTATAGTCTGACCAAGTGAAAAATAAACTTTCAACATGGATTAGATATAAATGCAAAAAAGACCAAATTTATGAAAATCTCAAAAGAAAACAGATCCGAGCCAGAAATATTTATAAACAATATGAAAATTGAACATACAACAGAATACAAATATTTAATTGTATTCTGTTGTCCCCTTCCTACATAAAAGGTCAGTCCCCTTCCTACATAAAAAATACACAACATTTCATCAGTAAAATCAAAAACATTACACTCACCGACCAAGATTTATTAGTCAGCTTTGACATAACTTCCCTTTTCACCAATGTCCCAATCAATGACACGATCTTGCTCCTACAGAACATATTTCCACATGACATCACGGCCCTTTTTGCCCACGTACTCCGCTCCGGATATTTCGTAAGGCAAAACAATTTTTACCTTCAAAAAGAAGGTACAGCCATGGGCTCACCACTTTCTCCCCCAACAGCTAACTTTTATATGGAAGACTTTGAACAACGTGCTCTAGAGACAGCATGTCTAAAGCCCAAAATTTGGCTCAGATATGTCGACGATATTTTCGCCATTTGGCCCCACGGCCGCAAAGCTCTAAATACATTCCTTAGCCACCTAAACAAACAACACAAACGTATCCAATTCACCATTGAGGTGGAAAAAAACGACTCTCTTCCTTTCCTAGACACGCTTGTCACACGCCTTCCCTCTGGCTGTCTCTCCTTCTCAGTTTACCGCAAACCTACACACACAGGCCAATACATACACAAAAATTCTTACCACCACCCAACACAAAAATTAGGTGTCATAAGCACCCTTAAACACAGAGCCCTAACTATTTGTTCGAATGAACAGGCTCTAAACCAAGAATACAAAATCATCAACCAAACATTTATCAAAAATGAATACAATAAAAAAACTATTCACAAGATCCTCCATAAAGATACCAGTAAGAACAAAAAAGATTTCAAGAATGCTATTGAAATTCCTTATGTTAGAGGCATTTCTGAAAAAATACACAGAACACTTCGCAAATACAACATTAAAACCACCTTTAAACCCCCAAATAAACTAAGACACCTACTCAGTTCCTCTAAAGATCCTCTTCCACACCTAGCACACCCAGGGGTATACAAAATACACTGCACATGTAACATACCATACATAGGGGAAACAGGCGAACTATCCCAATCAGACAAGACGAACACAAACGACACATTAAATACCTCCACTTTGGTAAAACAGGCCTTTCTGACCATGCACTCCAAACATACCACAGAATTGACTGGAAAAATACCAGGTCCCTACACCGCACCAAAACCTGGTTTGAGAGAAAATTTAAAGAGTCTTGTGAAATGCTCAAACACAACCCAAATCTCAACAAAAATGATGGCCTCACCATTTCAAGAATGTGGAGGACCCATCTACAACCTGTATAACATCCTAAACTAGCATTAGAAAAATTCCCACTACAAGAAGACAACCTGGTGACCAGGTGAAGTGTTTAGAACATTCAATAGCAACTGAAAGAAATCATTTTGTAACTATCCAGAATATTAATACATGAGGACTCTAACAGTTTATTGTAGTTGCATTTATCTATTTATAATATATACAGGGTGTTCGGGATAAATTTGACAGTTTCGTAAGGAAAAAGAAAATCTTCTTTGTATCTATTAAATTTAATGAATTGACAAAAAAACATTACAGGCAGAGTTAATTACAATACTATCAACAAGATTTACTCAAAATAACCACCATTAGCATCGATCACAGCTTCAATTCTGCTTCGGAACCTCGAACAAGCTGATGCTACAGTCTCCCTGGGAAGGGCCGCAAAAACTGTTTTAATTTTATCCATTAACTGGGCTTTTGTATTACTGGAAGTGCGATTGGTGTCTTTTTCAACTGCGCCCCATACAAAATAATCCATGGGGTTAAGGTCTGGGGAGTTTGGAGGCCAAACATTTGGACTGGTGAAGTCGTAGAAATTTTCAGACAACCATTTTTGACTTTTCCCAGAGGTGTGGCAAGGGGCCGAATCCTGCTGCCATACATACGGCCTACCATTGGCTACCCTTGTTATCCAGGGCTTGACTACAGTTAGCAACTCCACGAACAAAGCCCGAATTCCAATGCCAGGGTTCTTCAACACCTGTTCCTGCAGATTTGCGAGGAATTCTGCTGTACGAACGCAATCAGATCGTCTGCTAGGGATCTTTCTTCTTGCTACATCCTCGTAGTCACCATTGCAAGTCTCTAGTTCATGCCTGATTGTTTTTACTGTATTCAGGGAGCATTGGGCAGCAGTCGTAATATCCTTATTTTGATGGCGGGCACGAATCATCATGATACAAGTTATTCTCTTCCATGATTCAGGTGGGTTCCAGCTATCCATCCTTTCTGACATCTTGTATATGAATGAAGAAGGGTCCAAACTTTTAAATGAAGAGAAGTGTGTGTTAATACATGTAACTTACGGAAAAATATAATTAATTATAAATATGTCAAATTTATCCCGAACACCCTGTATATATATATATATATATATATATATATATATATATATTTTTTTTTTTTTTTTATAATTTTATTTCTTTATTTCTTTATTTTTATTTTTTATTTTTTATCACTAGAGGTCAGGCTAGAAAAAAGATTTATTAACTACGTAGATTTAGTTTACTGGTATAGAAAGCATGAGCATGTAGCTTGGTTCCTGTATACAGTTGTATTCTTCCAATGATGACCTCGATATAGAGGTCGAAACGTCAAGTTTTATTTTATTTGTAATTAATAAAATAATCTGTTCAACACGTGTGTTTTTGAGTCCCTAAATCTACAAATATGAGTGCTGATCACCGTGTAACCCTAAAAGAAAGAATACAAATATTTAGGCAACTACTTTACTGCAGATGGAAAGCGAGATAAAGAAATAAAATTAAGGACAGCCAAAGCTAAAGATGCCTTCTGGAAAAATAAAGATCTGCTCAGATGTTCTGTGGATATCTAGACAAAGAAAAGAACGATAAGAACATTAGTTTGGCCAGTTTCACATATGAAAGTGAGACCTGGATATTCAAGAAGAGAGTAAGGCAACAGATAATGGTCTTTGAAATGTGGTGCTATAGGAGAGCTCTGAAAATCTCATGGACAGAACACGTGACAAATACAGATGTCCTACAGAGAATGAAAACACAGAGATCTTTATTACAGGAAATGATCCAGAGAAAGATGAGATTGGCAGGACATTTACTGAGAGGTTCTGCAGGACAGAAGATACTAACAGTTTTAGAAAGAAGAATTATGGGAAAAGGATCAAGAGATAAAAACCGAAGAACATGGTTTGAAGATATAAGATCATGGACAGGATCACATGGCTATGCAGAAACAAAAAGGAAATCCACAGACAGAGAGAACTGGAAGGATATGATGCTGCACCATCTCACTGAGAAAGCTACATGATGATGATGATGATGATGTTAAACTTGCTAAGATTTGGGAAATTCTTAGACCTCTCACCCAACGGCCAAGACTAGTCACCGCCACCCACAGTCGATGTCCCTCTTACGACTTTAGGCTTCTAGTCTAATATCTTCCACTTCCTCCAGAGATCATTATCATTTACTGGACGAAATATTTTCTAAGGATTTTCCTTCAAAATCTGAAATCAAATTCACTGAACACAATTTCTTGCTGTAAATATCCAGGTGCTACATCTGTAAATAACAACTGAACAAATTATCGATTTATATATTTATACTTTGGTCTTCCAATGAATATCTTTGAGATAAAGAGAATGAAAAGTCTGACTACCCCCTCTTAATTCAATTCTGCACTTCTACCATATCATTTGGTTGACCTGTGATCATTACTCCAACATATCTGAATTATTACAGTTTTTCTATTTCAAGATTCCCAATGTTCACATTTGTATCAGTTAAAATGATTCTGCCTGGTACTACTCAAGTTTTCCGTTGATTAATTTTAGTCCTATGCTGATTTTTCTAATTCCAAATGTGTTTCTTCCATTTTCAGTTTGCTTCTTGGCATGATGTTAATGTCATCTGCATATGCTGCAATCTGCACTAATTTGTTTTTAGCGTCTTAGTATCCAGTGGCAACAATTGGATAATGTATTTCAGATTTTAGCCCTATGAGCTAAGTTAAAAAAGTACTAGAGCTAGACTATCTTCTTGTTTTAATTCTTGAGTTAATTGGAAAAGAATCTTAAATAATTTAGTATTTTAATCTGTACTTCTGAGTTTTCCATTGTTAGTCTTGTCTTACTAGCTTATTTAGTATTCCAAAGTGTATCATAATCCATATAATTTTGCTATATTAATGCTATTATATCTGATCTGATTTTTCCCTTTCATGAAGTCATGAAAGGGAAAAATCATGAAGTCATTTCCGACCATAGGTGACTTTGTAGGCATTGAACGAAGTATTCCTGGTGAAAGTTTTACAGGGTAGTTCACCAATGCCTTTCCCAACCCCCCCAATTTTATCCGGGCTTGGGACCGGCATATGGCTAGGATGCATTCATGACTAATCTGTGTGTGTTCAAGAAACTGGTTTGACTGTTCTGGGAGGGGGTGGGACAAAAAAAAAAACAGGTGAAAAAACCCCTACCTGTGTATGAGACCGGCTAACTCGCCTTTAGTCAAAAGAGACTAGATAAAGGTTCATCACATCACTGACAGGAATCGAACCCAGGTCTTTCTGACTAAAGAGTCTTGTCTATACTGACTGAGCTACAGAGGCTTCCAATGCTGTTATATGCTTGCTGGAAATCAACAAATATGAATATTTATATCAAATTCCCAAAATTTCTCTAATAATTGTTTATATGTAACTGATCAATTATAGATTTGCCTTTCCTGATACCCACTTAGTAGACACAAAGACCTTAAGTGACCTCCCCACTCCCTTTTTTCTCTTATTATAGAGAACTGTACCTGTTATATATATATTTATATGTGTATGGGTTTTTTTGTTTTTTTTTAATATTTAAGCTTCATTCTTTTGTTTATACACAACATGCTGATCATGAAGTCAATGCACCAACATGGATATGAATCAGACACATTCTAACCAACTAAAATATATATAGGTATATATAAAATACATCACACAATCTTACTCGACAACTGACTATAATATATAGGTTGGATATAGGTTGGAAAATAATAACATAGTTGGAGCAATCAAACTTCGAATATAACAGATGTAAGCCCAGAATTCTGATCTTAACTGATAACTGAACATCAAATTTAGAGCCAAAATTTTCACACCCTGAAATTCTTTAAATAGAAATCACTGAAAAAGAGCTTAAAAGGCTTCATTTCAGTGATGTAAATTAATGGATTGAGTAGAGAAAAGTAAATTAATGGATATACTCTGCTCTACTCGTATGGATGGATTTATAATGCAACTTATTTCTGTTAATTTACCTTCTCTGAAATGAAGCCTTTTAGATTCTTTTTCAATAATTACAATTATGCACTGACTGAGAATTCACTTATGAAAAATGCAACTCTGATATAGCACTTCTATTGTGTTAAACAGAGGGTTTTACCCTCTTAAAGGGTCTGCTTTTACCTTTTACTTTTACCCTCTTAAAGGGGCTGGCAATTTGGGATTTAGCCGACCAAATTGTATTCTTATTGGTTAAACCAAAATAAAAAATGATGGTACAACATGACAAAATATCATGCCGGCTGGGGCGTCGCCCGGTTAAACAAGGCCCCCGTTGTTTTCGCCAGGGAACCAGGGCGAACAGCGAAAAGTCAGCTACTGGAACAAATCTGAAAACACACCCCAACTCAACATCACCAGAGTTAAAGATCGGTACTATCAACGTAAGAAGCCTGAATGGCAAAGAAATGGAGCTAGCTGAGGAATTAGATAAGTACCAGATCGACATAATAGGGGTGACTGAAACAAAAAAGACAAAAACTGGTGAGATCTTTCTGAGCAATAAATACAAAATGTTATATTCAGGCAATAACAATCAAGGAAAAGAAGGAGTAGCCATAGTATTCAACACAAAATACGAGGCCAATCTTCTTGAATGGCAGTCAGTCTCAAGTAGAGTAATGTGGGCAAATATGAGAATGGGGAACTGGACAATGAGACTTATTTGTGCCTATGGTCCCACAGAAGGTTCTACTAAGGTAGAAGTGGAGGAATTTTTTGAGGCTTTAGAAAAAGCAACTGACACAATGAAAAAGGAAAAGTTGGTCCTTGTTGGGGATCTAAATAGTAGAGTAGGAAATGATTGTGAGACATACAAAAATATTTTGGGAAAATTTGGAGAAAAGAGCAAAGCTAATAATAATGGCAAGTATCTGTTGGATTTCTGCTCAGGACATGGACTGGTTATTACTAACACCATGTTCCAACATAAAAATGTGCACAAATTCACATGGAGAGAAGAGGCTAGGAATAAGAAAAGTCTCATTGACTATGTTATTGTTGATAGTGATGTTTTCTACCTGGTGCAGGACACCAGAGTGTACAGAGGATTTGAAATTGGAAGTGATCACTATTTAGTCTTGAGCAGGATAAAATTGAATTTCATATTGAAAAGAATAACATGTAAGAAAGTTTTAAAGCGAATAAAAGTTGAGCAGCTCTCAGATGCAAACTGTAGACTAAAATACAGAAATATTATTGAAAAGAAAATGAAAGAGTTTGAGAACAGGAATCAAACCTGTTCTCAAACTGGAGATTCAGTGGCAAACTCTGAAGGAAACATTGATTGATTCTGCCAGAGAGGCATGTGGTGAGGTTGTGTGCAAAGATAAAAAAATCAGAACTCCCTGGTGGACACAGGAAGTTAAAGAGGCAGTGAAGGAAAAGAAGAAAGCATATCAAAAGTTCCTGGCAAATAAGTCAGCTTTTACTCTTACAGAATACAGAGACAAATGTAAGAAAGCTAAACAGTGTGTAAAACTAGCTAAACAAAAGTCATGGGAGAACTTTGGCAAGAATATAGAAAATAAATATCAAGAAGGTGGCAAAATATTCTGGAGGTTGTTGAAGAAGCTTAGGAATGGAGGAAAGAGTGCTGTAAAAGGAATTAGAGATGATAAAGGTGAAATGAAAACAGGAGAAAAAGATATCCTTGAAGTATGGAGTAATTACTTTGAAAAACTGCTAAATGAAACAAGCAGTGATGACAGCACAGTGATAAAAAACACTGACCAGGCATGCAGTCAGGAATACATATCCATACTTGAAGTAGAAAAAGCCATCAAAGGCTTGAAATGTGGAAAGGCAGCAGGAGTAGATGATATTCGACCAGAAATGCTGAAGTATGGTGGTATAAGAGTCTTACAGTGGCTGCACTGCATAGTTCAGAAAGCCTGGACAGAGGGACGAATTCCCGATGATTGGAGTAGAGCTCTCATAGTACCCATATATAAAAAGGGAAATAAAACTGAATGTGAGAATTACAGAGGTATTTCCCTACTGAGTGTTCCTGGCAAGATCTATGCAAGTATACTTGAGAAACGGTTGAGAAGAATTGTGGAAGAAAAGCTTGGTGAAGAACAAGCTGGATTCAGGCCAAATAGAGGCTGTCAGGATCAGATCTTCACTTTACGACAAATAGTCGAGAAAGCATGGGATTATAACAAAGATCTGTATTTAAGTTTTGTCGATTTGGAAAAGGCATATGACAAGGTGCCAAGAGAGAAGCTATTCAATACGCTGCAGTTATATGGTGTCAATGGGGCATTATATCAAGCAATACTTAGTCTTTATTTGAGTTGTGAGTCAGCAGTTAGAATTGAAGGAAGTACAGGAAGATGGTTTAATGTTAAATCTGGTGTGAGACAAGGATGTACATTATCCCCTCTGTTATTCATTATCTATATGGATCACATTATGAAGGAATGTGGTATTAAACCTGATATCAAAATTGGAGATGTTAATGTCAGCTCTTTGCTTTATGCGGATGATGTTATACTTCTAAATAAATCCGCTACAAGTCTGCAAGATTCTCTGACTAAACTGAATAGCTGTTGTAATAGATATGGTATGAAGGTCAGCAATAAAAAGATAAAGACAATGAAAATAGGCAGAATCATTGAAAATGTCAACTGTGTTGTGAATGGAGAACCTGTGGAACAAGTAAAACATTTCAGCTACTTAGGCACAATTTTTACTGAAGATGGTAAACTAAATATAGAAATAGACAACAGAATCAGCAAAGCTGGTATCGTGGGAAGTCAATTGAATAAATTCATATGGAATAAGAAAGAAATTAGTCGGAACACTAAATTAGCTGTATACAAGACTGTGTTCAAACCAATTTTAACTTATGGATCTGAGAGCTGGGTCAGAAGTAAAACACTTGACCAAAGACTAGAGACCGCAGATATGAGAGTCCTGAGAAAGATTAGAGGCGTGAACAGATGGCATCAATGGCAATATCAGGAAAGAACTTGACATTGTCAGCATCCAGGAATGCGTTAGCAGAGCTAATCTCAGATGGTATGGTCACTTAAATAGAATGGGAGAGGAAAGATTAGCAAAACAAGTGTTCTCTGCCAGGTTGGCAGGAAAACGACCCAGAGGAAGACCAAGATATAGGTGGATTGATATGGTACAAAGTGCCTTAGACGATAGAAATATAAGATCTGATAATGTTGGAGTCTTGACAAGTAACAGACTGATTTGGAGGAAAATTGTAGATAAGAAGTTAGTAATGATGTAATTTTTTCATGTAGTACTGTCATATCCTGTACACCCCTTGAGGGTACATGGCAGGAATTTGATGATGATGATGATGAAAGGGTCTGCTTACTCTCTGATGAAAAGCCAGCAACCATTGTCTGTGAATGACCAGAGGCTTGCCGAGTAACCTCAGCCAGGTGCAGTCACAGTACTTGCCTGTGACTGCACTGGGCTGAGTTCCACACAGTAACCCGTTTGAGGCAGTGGCAAGTTTGCAGCTACTTGAGTCAGTTATCCTCTGTGGACACAAGTTTTTGGAACTTGGGCGTTTTGAACTTTTGGATTGATCTTGATGAACCAACTGTTCAAAACAGCTGTCAGGCCAGTGAAACCAAAAAGCACTAATAAAATGTGTATATGCAGGCCTTTTGGTAGAGCTTGTGCCTTAAGTGGTGAAAGTCCAAGGCAACTTCGATGCTGAAGGTTATATTCTCATAAGCGCTCTGGTCGATTTTTTTAAACTTTCTATACATTCAGGTATGAAATAAGGATGGACTTCTAATATCTGTATTTCTATTAATTCTTTAAATAGGCTTTTGAAAAACCACAATGCCCTGCCAAATTTGTAAATCTGCAATAGATTAACACAAAGGAACTGAAACGCTCAAGAAATATAATTTTGTACAATGTAAATTAAGTCCACAAAGTATTAATGACTAAATTATTTCAATTTATAAGTAGAACTTTAAAAATATTCTCAGCCAAAATTGTTTCATAAATCTTTCCCACTAATCTTCCCTTTGTACTCTAATTATACTTCCCACTAATCTTCCCTTTGTACTCTAATTATACTTTCTAATGACTATCATCATTCATATTTCTTGAAATCTTATGAGTGCATTCTCAAAACAAATCATCAGAAATGATTTTAACCTTATTTATAATGCTGAATTTAAAACTGACCTGGAAAGATAATCTACAACACTGCTTTGTCATACTCTTCAATTTCAAGAGCCTGCCTAAGCATGCTAATTTATGTCATTCTTAACACGTTAACTGTCGCAATACTAATTTATTTTCCATCTTCACAGGCTTTGACACTTTGACTGCCGTGTTGCACACGGCAGTCAAAGTGTTAAACAATATGAAAGACAATGGATTATAACACGATTTAATTTCTCTTACCATGGTCGTCATTGGTTCCTGACATATATGGGTGTATGGGATATTATGGGGGACAAAAAGTTCTGATAAACAACTAGAACAAAAATGATATTATAGCATCTGATATAACCACAAGAAAGAACATATCTTAACACCCTTTAATCCCCATGTTTAATCAAACTGTAATAAATTGTTCTTTTTCTTTTAGGATATATAGGAAGCCATGTCAGAGGTTTTGAATAAATTCGAAGACAAAGAGGTGTGGGACATCATCAAGTTATTCATGCTGCAAGAAAATTCCACAACCGAGATTGACCAAGCTTTAGGGGACTATACCCCAGCATATCCAATAGCTGCCAGATGGGTGGCCAAGATTAAAACTGGGCATCCTGAGACAACAGATGCCCCCAGGTCAGGAAGACCTTCCACAACAATGACACCTGAAAACATCGATGCAGTGCATGTCATGATCCTTGATGATAGACAAATACCAGCCAAAAACATTGCAAAGACTCTGAGAATATCCAGGAAATGAGATGGAGTCATTATTCACCAACATCTGGAAATGCAAAAGATCTCAGCAAAATGGATCCCCATAAAAGAGCAGGTGTGCTGTATCTCAACGTATTTTGGGTCATTTTGAGAAATCAGGGAATTTTTTTTGGCTCGTATTGTGACTGTTGATGAAAAATAGCTTCATCACTATGACCCAGAGACCAAACAACAATCAACGGAGTGGAGACACAAAGGTTCTCCAAGGTCAAAGAAGTTCTGAACCCAAATGTCAGCAGGAAGGTTCTTGAAATTGTCTTTTGGGATATAGATATTGTAATCCTTACCATCTCCAAGTACCTCAAAAAAAAGGTGAAACTGTTACAGCAGCAGTTTATTCAACAGCTCTCAAGGAAATGAAGGAAGTACTGAAGGAGGTACTGCTCACACTGCTCATGAAACTCAACAGACAATACACAACTTGGCCTTTCATCGTCTGCCTCACCTACCCTATTCACCAAACCTGGTCCCATCTGACTATTTCCTAGTCTCAAATTTCAAAGAAACACTTGAAAGGAACAAAATGAAATGAAATACCACAGCCAACGAAGTCATATCTGCAGCTGGGAACTAGTTTGTCCAACAAGGGAAAGACTTTTTCTCAGAAGACTGCAAATGATGCAGCAGTGTCGTAACAAATGTATAACAGTTCATGGGGAATATGTAGAATAACATGTAAGTTACATGGTTCTACCTCAATTCCTTCATGGTGATTATCATAACTTTACAGCACACACTCATATATTATTGCTATAGGATTAGATTTGCATGATCACTTTCTCCAAAACAGTCTTATTTGTCAGGACTCCAAACATACTTCCCTTTTAAAAAAAAAAAAAAAACATGGCTACTAAGAAAGCTCTTCTCCAATCACCTGGAATTTGACCTTCTGATCAGACCTAAATTATGCACAGTGATTATATCTTCATATCTGAGCCTTTCTGTGAAATATACCTAATCCAGATGTCTTTCCAATGACAGGTTCCTAATAACTCATGTTTATATGTCCTGATTGCATTCCGCATGAATATTTTCTACCACAGTTCTGTCATTTCTTATCTCATTTAACAATTTTTCAAAGTAATTATTCAATATTCAGAGTGTATCTTTATCAGAAGAAATATAAAAATGAAGGAAAACTCACGTAATAAAACTTATTTAATGTAACTGCCTAAGTGTCATAGACATCTTCAGTACAGGATCACAGAATGGCAATTTAACAATAACAGACAATTCTACAAAGCGCCACCTGAGCAGCTAATGTAAGATAACTAAAACGGTCAATAATTTCCTAACTTAAAAAAAAAAAAAAATATATATATATATATATATAAAGGAAAGATTAGCAGATTTAAAAAGTATCATCTCCCACAAGGGGGGGAGGGGGTAGATGAAGACTGTTGGATCTGTTAAGTTAGGACAATGAAATAATTTCACACATTTCTTTTACTAAGGCATTCTATGAGGAAGCGACTTTTATGGACTCTTGTCTTGTTCCAATAAACTTTGTTTAGTCTAGATAGGCATGCTCAGCAAATCCAACTGTTCAGGCTCATGGGATTTAATATAAGACTTATGTTCTTCTAGACGAATAAAAGCAGATGTTCTGGTCTGTCCAAAATAAGATAACCCACAAGGGTGAAGAATCTAGCAAATGCTTGGAAAATCTAGAGGTGGAAGCTTGTCCATACAAGAGAGAAAGGTGGAGGTTTTTCTCGTGGGGCAAAAGGCAACAAAAATATTCACTGTTTTTTAAAAACTTTTACTATGTGTTCAGTGATGCTTTTCATATAAGGGACAGGAATGCAAGTTTTTTTCTTCTAAGATGCAAAGATACTATAACTCAAACGCTTTCTTGAAAAACCATTTGATAAAAATGTGGATTTAATATGTTGTAATTCTTTCTATAAAGTTCATCTGAAAAACAAAGAATGAATATGATGTATTAAAGTCTTAACAGTTCCAGCCTTTTGACTAAAATAGTGGTGAGATTTAGTGTGGATATAACAGCCTGTATGAATCTTCTTCTGAAAAACTGAAAATTGTAAGCTTCCATGTGGTTGATGAAGAATCAGAAAATCTAAAAAGGCTAACTGATTCTAATTGGTTATTTACTTCTTCTTAGGTGAATTGCATCTTGGGATGATGTGCATTTAATTTAGAAAGAAACTGCTACATGGAAGAGCCATTTCAAATTGAAAAATATCATCCACAAATCTGTACCAATGTGCAGGTTTAGGTGAAATGTTATCAAAGATATGCTGTTCAAAATGTTCCATGATGAAGTTGAAGATGGTAAGAGAAATAAAATTGCCCATGGCTGTTCCTTCGATTTGTTGATATAATTTGTTTTTAAAGGACTTGTATGTATAACAAAATCAAACAGTTTAAAACATCTGAAGGAAATTCTCCTTGAAGTAATTCAATGGTGTCCAGCAAAGGAATATTATTAAATAAGGATACAACATCTAAATGGATCATAATATCAGAACTGTCCAGATGAAGATCTGAAATTGTATTTTTAAAATCAAAAGTGTTTTCTTATATAAGTAGCAGTTCTTTTAGTTGAAGTAAAAAGTAAATTATTGGGTTGGCAAATAAGATTGTTTGCTTTATGCATTAGTACAAGTTTACGGCACTTCGCCTGTCGCTATTGTTGCACTATTGCACAGTTGAAAGGCAACATTTTACATAACCTTTTGGTGAATTTTTGTTCGGACTACTTCAGTTGCATGTGTGTAACATATTTTTAGAAATGGAAGGAAATAACATACATTACTGGCATATTTTGCTTTTTTATTTCAAAAAAGGCAAATGAGCTGCAGAAGCCCATAAAAAATATGCAGTGTATATGGGGATGGTGCCTTAACAGAACAAGCATGCTGAAAGTGGTTTTCCAAATTCCGTTCTGGAGTTTTCGACGTCAGTGATGCGCCTCACGCCAGTCACCCGACCGAGGTTGATCCGAGTGTTGTAAAGGATATCGTCGAAAAAAATCTGTGACAAACAGTGAGGGAAATTGCTGTAGTACTGAACATATCCCATACAAGCATTGAAAACCATTTGCACAAGCTGGGATATGTTTCAAAACTCAATGTTTGGGTGCTGCATGAATTGACTGAGGCCTATATGACTGCTCACATATCCATCTGTGATTTGCTGTGACGTCGTCAAGAAAACAACCCATTTTTGAAGCGGATGATTATGGGAGATGAAAAATGGGTCTTGTACGATAACGTGGTACGTAAAAGATCATGGGAGTATAAGAGCAAACCGCCGCAAACAACCTCAAAAATGGGATTGCACCCAAAAAAGATCATGCTCTCTGTGTGGTGGGATTATAAAGGTGTTGTCCACTACGAGGTGTTACCATCAGGCAGAACAATTGATTCAACTGTCTATTGCTCACAGTTAACGCGACTGGCCCATGCAATTAGCACAAAACGTCCTGAATTGGCAAATCGGAAAGGAGTTGTCTTTCACCACGACAACGCCAGACTCCACACATCGTTAACAACCTGGAGTAAATTGTTACATCTTGGCTGGGATGTTTTGCCGCATCCTCCGTATTCACCAGACCTGGCACCTTCCGATTACCACTTATTCCAATCGTTGCAGAATTCTCTGAACGGGAAAACCTTCGCTAATGAGGAGGCTGTCAAAAGACATATGGATCAGTTTTTCACCAGTAAACCTCAGGCGTTTTATGAATGTGGCATAATGAAGTTGGTGGACAGATAGCAATAGGTCATTGATAAAGAGGGTCAATATATAACTGACTAGTATGTATTATTATTTTTATTATTATTATTATTATTATAGTAATATTATATACATTAAATAAAATATGTTTCATTCCACTCTGAAAAACCAAATGAACTTATTTGCCAACCTAATAGAAATAGATAAGAATTTAGATATCTTATAAGTGGGATATCCTATATGGTCAATGACTGGTCTTAATGGAGTACCTGGTTTATGAGCTTTCAGAAGACTGCATAATCTAGGTGGATGATCAAAGGTTGTAAGCTTTTTTCTTTTGTTCTTCATCTGAATTAGAAATGATTAAGCTAACTCATGGTATTGCATTACTGAAACCTATCTTTATCAGAATTTAAATCATTGTATCATTTCTGATTCCTTTTACAGCACTTTTCTCTATTAGTTTTTTAAACAGCCTCAGGAACATGCTACCTTCATGATATTTATCTTCTTTATTCTGATGCCACCCTGGCTCCAAGTAGGAAAGAGCTGATCATGCTATCTTGACTGGAGAAGTTGGAAAACATGCAAATTTCAGTTCAGAAAGGATATATGCTGAACTACAAGGTATGACAAGCCTAGAAAACAGCTGGAAGTAATGCTACAGATTAAGAATCTGCAAAAGAAGGATGTCAACAATATATGAGAAAATGGTATTGGGTGTCTGCAAGAAACAATACACAAGGTCAGGAGGATAAATTAGGTAAAAGGTAGACAAATAAGTAGTATCACTAAGCATGTGCTGCAAAAATGCTGTGGAGTAAATGTAAAAAAGGTAAATGGCATGGTAAGGAAGACAAAATTAAATTAGAAGAGAAAATTAGCCAAGTAATCCAAAAGAAATCACAATGAGTTCTTGTAGTATGCGGCAAGAAAAAGAAAGAATAACTATGGAAGGATAACCTTCCAAGAAGCAAATGAAATAATTTAATTAGAGCGACCACTTTGTTGGATCCATCACCAGATGATGATACTACAGTAACAGATGTGATAGGAACTGATGTGGGAATACAGGCTGATGAATTGTAAGTATTTACGATATTACAGAATCTTATCAAAAATACAGCCAAGGGATCAAATGCGACATTAGCCCACATATTACAAGAATGTGCAGAAGAACTGACATTGCCTCTGGCTAACTAAGCTGCTTAATTTAAGTGTTAATTTAACATCTCAAAGGAGGGAAAGAGAGAAAAATAGTTCCATCGAATAAAAAAAAAAAGGCTCCAAGACAAAGACAGTGAATTACAGAGTAATCAGTATCTGAAGAATTATGGTAGAGGTATTGGAGAAGTTGATCAAAGACAAAATTCAAGAATAGGTAAATAAGACTGATACTCTAATGGGGACAGCACGGCTTTATGAAAAGTAAATTACCTTAGTAATTTACTCACTTGTAATGATAGAGTGACAGTTCAGTGAAAGTGGATAAAGGGAATGACTACACAATGATGCTTTTGGATTTTATTATTTTATTATTACTACGGGCGACTCCAAGGAGTCCTTAGAGCTCATTCACTGTCATAACACCCACAACAGACTCTTGCAGTTTATTCCACTAATTTACCACTCTAAAAGTAAAGAACCCAGCTCTAACACCCTTATTAACCACACTCTCGCCCAGCTTCCATAGATGTCCCCTAGTCCTCCTACCACCAGTCCTGATCTCAAAAATATCCTCTGAATTAATCCTATAGAAATCCTTCAGCAATTTGAATGTCTCAATCATATCTCCTCTTTTTCGCCCATCAACCAATTTCTGCAACCCACAAATCTTCAATCTGTTCTCATAAGGTTCATTCCATAGACCTGCTATCATCTTGGTCACTCACCTCTGGATCCTCTCAACCTCCTCCCCATCAAGAAGAAACCTAGGTGACCAAATCTGAGCACAGTAGTCGAGATGAGGTCTTATCAAGGCTCGGTACAGAGGAACAATAACGTGCTTATCTCTGCTTGTCAAAGTATTCTTCAGCAACCAAGTGATTTGATGAGCTGATTTAGCCACTTTTGCAATGTGCCCCCTTAAACTTCATCTCTCTATCCACCAACACTCCCAAGTCCCTGGCCTCATCAATCTCCTGGAGTACAGTTCCACCAATGTGGTATACTGATGCTAATCTTTTCATCCCAAAATGCATAACCTTACATTTTGTGATATTAAATTGGCATCCATTCTCCTTAGCCCAGACCTCCAATCTATCCAAATCATCCTGCAAGATTTTGACATCTTCTGCATTCACTATTGTCCTACCCAACTTTGCATCATCAGCGAACAAATGAACCGCTCCTCTTAGATCCTTCCCTATATCGTTAATGAACAAATTAAACAGCAGTGGTCCAAGAACAGAACCCAGCAGCACACCATTAGTCACAGGCTGTCTTTTGGACTCTACTCCTGAATAAACTACTCTCTTACAAAAGCATTTTTGACAGGATACCAAAAGGAATTGTGTTACACCGAGTTCTGTCTGGTATCCTGTCAAAAATGAAACTGGATGGAAATGGAATTGGATATGAAGCTGGTGATATGAATACAAGGATAACTGATGGAGTAATATCACTTTATTCAGGAGCAGAGTCCAAGAAAAGACTGTGACCAAAGATCTGCCCCACTTGGGCCACTGCTATTTAATTTGTACATTAATATATAAAACTGTTTGAAAAGAAATATTTAATTGTGTGCTGGAGATGCAAAATTGAGTAGCATAACAATTAATCAAGATAATGTAGAGAACCTGCAGAACTGAATCTAGGCTGTTTCTGAACTGAAAATAGGCTGGCTAGTTTAATGTGGGAAAATATACATAAGTTTTGCATTTTGGAGTAAAAAGATTACAAAGATCACTTATTAAATGAAAACTTTGTATTATAATGTATACTGACAGAACCACTCCAAGAAACTGATGAAGCTAATGATTGGGGGGGGGGGGGGGGGAATGACCAAGGCAGTGCTAGCTTATAGGATTAGTAGATTACTGAAAAACATAATGCACAGAATTCTCGTGGAAAGGCTTAGACGTTGGTTATATACATTCTTACTAAATAGCTTAAGGAAATTACAACGTACAATAGAATATACATTAAAATAAATTTTAATACACTTCCAATATTTCGACAATGTCACATTGCCATTTTCACAGGAACTTAAAAAAGACACATGCACACAAGCACAACACACAGTAAATGAGGACGAAGCAGGAAGCTATTCTTTCTCCTAAAACTCCAGATGGTGACCCCCTAGCGGGCAATGTTGGTATTCTTGGCCGATTGGGCTGAAGGTCTTCTGATGTAGGTTTCCCAAATTTGGGGCAGTCTCATGCAACCAAATTTGTTGAGGTTTGGATTGTTTCTGAGGGCTGAGGCTGATTAAACTTATAGCCTTTCGTATTTGAATTTACTATGATGTATTATCGTGGCTTTCTTCCACCGTATTCTGTGGCTGGTATCCAGCGCATGGTCTGCAAATCCAAAAAATATTGAAACCAATACCCCCCCCCCTTCACAACAAGGATTACTCTAAATTCATCACCATTCCCTATATCCGAGGCACCTCGGAAAAAATTACCAAAATCTTAAAAAAACATGACTTGACCTCCTGTTACAGACCATACAGAAGATTGGCATCCCTTATCCGCTCCACTAAAGACCAACCACTTCCCCTAGACCTATCTGGTGTATACCAGGTCCCTTGCAACTGTAAACTGTCTTACTTTGGCCAAACAGGCATGACAGCTAATATTAGAATTTCAGAACACAAGGACTACATCCGGTTTCACCAATACAGCCACTCTGGTCTTGCAGACCATGCACTGGATAACCGCCATAGAATACGGTGGAAGAAAGACACGATGATACACCATAGTAAATTCAAATACGAAAGGCTATTCATGAAATCAGCCTCAGCCCTACGAAACAATCCAAACCTTAACAAATTTGGTTGCATGAGACTGCATCAAATTTGGGAAACCTACATCAGAAGACCTTCAGCCCAATCGGCCAAGAATACCAACATTGCCCGCTAGGGGGTACCATGGGAAAGAATAGCTTCCTGCTTCGTCCTCATTTACTGTGTTGTGCTTGCGTGCACGTGTCTTTTTTAGGTTCCTGTGAAAATGGCAACGTGACTTTGCCGAAATATTGGAAGTATATTAAAATTTATTTTAATGTATATTCTATTGTACGTTGTAATTTCCTTAAGCTATTTAGTAAAAATAATGTGCAGAAATAAGGAAATTATTATTTCTTATCTTTTTAAGATTTAGTTAAGCTTTATAATTATAGTTAACCTTTATAGTTATGTTTTACAGGATTTTGATATAGCCACATCTGGATTACTATGCACAGGTCACTGGCATCTCTTGACAATGAGGAAGTGAAGAGGATTCACACGTGGGTGACCAAGAGGAAAGTGGTCAAACCCAAAACCTCTGTGGTAAACAAGCTGTGGTTTTTGCCCACTAGACTAGCAATATATCTTGTGGTATACATAGATTTAAGTTTTATTTTTATCAGAGTACCTTAAGATATGACCAAGTTCAATGTAATTGTAGCTACAATAGTCATGTGTTTCTTTTATTTCATTTGAATTCTTTCATCTGTTGGAAATAGTTTATGGTAGCAATATTTTTAAACTGTTTTTCTTTTAACATGTTTATATCGGGGTGATTGGAAGTCTCTTACCACATGCCACCTTGAACATCTGGCAGGGAGGTGGAAAACACCTCACTCTGCCACGATTTCATGTTTGGTGCATCACAACCCTACAAGAGGGAACATGCTTGACAATATATTATGTCCCTTTCGTTTTGAGTATGTGCATTTTTACCAAGTTTTAAATATATATGGCATGCTAGTTTGAATGTTTTTAATTAAATTTTAACTGTAAAATTAATAGTCTTAATGTATAATGTCTGTGGAGTTTTATCGTTTTTCAGAGTTGGATCATTTGCATTCCAGATGTCTCCAATTACACATTTTTGCTACATATACTACCTAGACTAATTTTTTGTATCCATACTGTATTTAGTGATACAATAAAACTACTTGTTTTTCTTGCATTTGCAGTATGGTGTCTGTTGGAGAGAGAGAGAGAAGATATTTATCATGATACAAAGGCATTTATGTTCAACTTGTGAAAGAATAGGAGTAGTGAGCAAAACTGTTTATTTCTGTGAATAAAAACTTATCCATTTTTTATAGCAAATAAATCAGTGGCATTAAATGAATTATTTCTAATTTCTGTTTTTGTTGTTTAATTTTAGATTTTTATGTTGTATTTAAATGTTAATAAAATGTATGTTTAAACTAAACATATTTGGTCGTTTATAATTAAAATACAATTTTATTTAATACTGACCATAAAAACAAACTTATATTATAGCCTACCAGTTTTGCCAGCAGACTATCTGGCTTTTTCAAGGCGTTTATGAAAAGACATAAAAACTAGTAAATGCATATTGAAAGGAACATAAAAAACGTTGTAACCCAACTAGTAGCTAAGGTTACATGTTCGCATGACAGAGACTGAAAGGACTTATTGTTCTTATTCATTATCACGCAAGCGTGTTTGTTGTAAACATGTAATGTGATTACTGACTAGCTGTAGTTCAGATTGATTTAGAGAGCGGATCAAGTTTTTCCACAAACTGTTTAGGATTGCACCCTGATTTCTGTTGAGGTTTTCACCAGTTATTAACACTATTGTGGCTTCCTTGAATAAACGATGTCTGTAGTCATTGAGATATGGCATGGAGCTGTTTTGCCACTCTATCATGTGGTTAGATGTACAGAAATCATGTGCTAAGCCGGAAGAGATACTACTGTTGTGGTTTACATCACCAACATTTTCTTTTTGTCTGATTTTCTAAACTCCGTGAAGTTTGTCCTATGTAGGCAAGACCACAGGAGCAGGGAATGTAATATACTCCTGGATATTTGTAGAAAGGAACCTTATCTTTTGGGAATCCTAGAAGATAAGGGTCCTTATCTGTTGGTGATGTAAACCACAACAGAAGTATCTCTTCCGGCTTAGCACATCATTTCTGTACGTCTAACCACACAATAGAGTGGCAAAACAGCTCCATGCCATATCTCGATGACGACTACAGACATCGTTTATTCAAGGAAGCCACAATAGTGTCAATAACCAGCGGAAACCTCAACAGAAATCAGGGTGTAATTCTAAACAGTATGTGGAAAAACCTTATCCTCTCTCTTAATCAAGCTGTACTACAGCTAGCCAGTAATCACATTACATGTTTACAACAAACAAGCATGCATGATAATGAATAAGAACAATAAGTCCTTTCAGTCTCTGTCATACGAACATGTAACCTTAGCTACTAGTTGGTTTACAACGCTTTTTATGTTCCTTTCAATTTGCATTTACTAGTTTTTATGTCTTTTCATAAACGCCTTGAAAAAGCCAGACAGTCTGCTGGCGAAACTGGTAGGCTATAATATAAGTTTGTTTTTATGGTCAGCATTAAATAAAATTGTATTTTAAAATGTATGTTTGATATTAACTTTGTTACAGTTTTGCTTTTACTTTTTAAGATATAATAAAGACATATTGTTCTGTGTTAAGTTAAATTTCAGTTTAGTTTACACACACATATACATGTGTTTTTCATTTCTCTTGATTGGAAAGAGCTGATCGTAGAGGTAGTACAACACCAGGGCAACTCACGATAAGTTGGAGTAAGGTACGTTCATTTCTGCACTTTCCAAAAATCAGTACATATCTTTAATATCTTATGGCACTTATCAGATATTAAACTGATAAGAACAGATACTACACTATTTTGCTTCTCAGTGTTTTAAGTAAAATAAGATTGCATTATCTGTTCTTATCAGATATGGGCCACAAGATATTAAACTGGTTTTTTAAGGCAGCAAAGAGGCTTGGAGTTTGCTCTACCTTTGGGGTGAGTTGCCTGGTATTGTACAACCATAGTCCCCTGAGGATATTGCTTCTTGGCTATATATATATATATATTTGGGTTGAGATGTAAAAATGTATTTCTTACTATGGGTTGCAATCAGAATCACCAAATTACTGATATGTACCCTGGGGGGGGGGGGGGGGGGGGTACAGGATAATTATGATAGTACTACATGAAAAAGTTACATCATTACTAACTTTCCAATCAATAATTTTCCTCCTAATTAATCTGTTATCTGTCAAGACTCCAATATTATCAGATCTTATATTTCTGTCTTTTAAGATGCTTTTTACTGTATCAATCCATCTACATCTTGGTCTTTCTTTGGGTCTTTTTTCTGGCAACCTGACAATACAACTTGAAATTAGCTCTACTAACACATTCCTAAATGCTAAGAATGGCAAGTTCTTTCCTAATATCATAATTTTTAATGAGATACTGCCAGTGATGCCATCTGTTCACTCCACTAATCTTTCACACAACTCTCATATCACAGATCTCTAGTCTTCGATTAAGTGTTTTATTTCTAACCTAGCTCTCGGATCCATAAGTTAAAATTGGTTTGAACACTGTCTTGTATATAGCTAATTTAGTGTTTTGACTAAGTTCTTTCTTATTCCATATAAATTTATTCAGTTGACTTCCTACCATACCAGCTTTGTTGATTCTGTTGTTTATTTCCATATTTAATTTATGATCATGCCTAAGTAGCTGAAATGTTTTACTTGTTCTATAGGTTCTCCATTCACAATGTAGATGATATTTTCAATGTTTTTGCCTATTTTCATTGTCTTGTTATTGCTGACCTTCATACGAAATCTATTACAAGAGTTATTCAATTTAGTCAGGGAATCTTGCAGACTTGTGCTGGGTTTATTCAGAAGTATAACCATCTGCATAAAGTAAAGAGCTAAGATTAACTTCGTCAATTTTAATATCAGATTTAATACCATTTTCCTTCATAACGTGATGCATATAGATAACGAACAACAGTGGAGATAATGTGCACCCTTGTCACACACCTGATTTTACTTCAAACCATCTTCCGATTTTACTTCAAGCCATCTCCCTGTACCTCTTTCAGTTCTAACTGATGACTTACAGCTTAAATAGAGACTACATATTGCTAAATATAATGTTCCATGTACGCCATATAACTGTAGCATTTTGAAGGGCTATCCTCTAGGCATGTTGTCATATGCTTTTTCCAGATCAATAAAACTTAAATACAAATCCTTGTTATATTCCCAAGATTTCTCAACTATTTGTCTTAAAGGGAAAATCTGATCATGACAACATCTACTTGGCCTGAATCCAGCTTGTTCTCCACAAAGCTTCCCTTCCACAATTTTTCTTAGTCATTTCTCAAGTATACTTGCATAAATCTTACAAGGAACACTCAGTACAGAAATACCTCTGTAATTCTCATTGATTCAGTTTTATTTCCCTTTTTATAGATGGTACTATGAGAGCTTTGTTCCAATCCTCTGGAATTTGACTCTCTGACTAGGCCTTCTCAATTATGCAATGCAGCCACTGTAAAACTTTTATACCTCCATATTTGAGCATTTCTGGATGAATTCCATCTAGCTGCCTTTCCGCATTTCAGGATTTTGATGATGTTTTTGTACTTCAAATATGGATATATATATTCCTGCCTGCATTCCTGTTGGGAGTTTTCTACCATTGTGCTGATTCTGCTCGTGTTATTTAGCAGTCTTTCAAAGTAATTACTCCAGACAAACAGAAAAGTTTCAAAGAGATTGTGTTATTGTACTGTTGAGGATAAACACAACATAGAAGATAAAATAATTAGTCATTTTATCTTTAAAGTTTCTTTTAACAATAGTTAACATGATGCACCATGTCATGCCACAACAAATAATTTTATTCTAGTTTTTTTTTTACATTCTGTGTAAAAAAAAACTAGAATAAACCCACAAATATTGAGCTCTCCTTGCTCAATATTTGTGGGTTTACCTAAACACTGAACTAGAACTAAGAAAATTGATATATGCCTTAGGAAACATGACCCCTACTGTTCAGATAAAACTCAATGGGCTTCTGGATGTATAAGGGTTAATCACATCCTTTCTGTTTAAGGTAGATGAAATTTGTATCAATTTTCATAACCGAAAGCAACAAAGCTGTGGTTTGGTCCTCCTCATGGATTCCCCCCCCCCCATTCAGATTCTTGGAGATTTTATTTAAACTTCATAAGGTAAGATCACCAAACTTAGTTAAGAGGTTCCTGATATCATAATTTAAAGTAAACTATGGAAATTACAGCACTAACTAAATGTCCATCTAATAGCATATTTTGAAATGGCCAATGAGTCAAATGTCACAGCTCTGCTGGTAAAACACAGAAATAGCTGAATTTGCACTGATTACATAACCATATTTTGCCCATGTCATAATCCCACTTGCATACAGTCTCAACATACTGTGCTTATCTCTTGTACTATGAGCATTTCAGTTGTCTAGTGTTGTAATATAAAATAATTTGTGTACCATTCTACAATGGTTACTAACACAAAATATGATGTGGAGAGAAAGAAGAACTACACTAAGTATTGCAATAAACCTGAAATAGAAATATATATATATATATATATATATATATATATATATATATAGAAAAAGACCAGTAGCAATATGCTTAAAATATGCTATAGACTGCTGAAATAACCGAAGCTACGTTGCTTATTTTGAGAGAGAAAAATCTTCTGTGTGATATATGTATGTTTTTAAATCAGTTGCTACCCAAGATGTATCAAAACCACTATTTGGGGAAGGATACAAAAATTCACAGACCTGTGGAACACAAACCCAAGATCATCACATTAAATCGATTAAGTGTTTGGTTGAACCCTACTTTGTGGATTTTTGCAGATTTTATCAAAATATTAAGAGCTAGAACCACAAAACCTCATGTGTATCTTCCTCTTATATATGTTAAAGCAATTACAGAATTTGCCTATTTAATCACACACTACTTTCTAATTTTGAAACTTCCTTTCCTCTCAATATACCACACAGTTTCAATTGCAAGCAGTCCTGTTGTGAATAGCAACTGAAAGTAACTTAATCTAGGTAATTGTTTTCAGCAGTCTGTCACTGCAAACATAAGTGGACATTAAGAGTACCCTCTTATCTCAGGTACAGTGACCTTTCATAGTTGTCACCACAGCATTATAACTGATACAGTAGTTGTATTGGGTGGCAAAATTAGACATATGCATTCAACAAATAAACAATACAAATTTGATGCCATCTACTAATAAATTTATTTCACTATGAGTTTCTCAAAATGTTCACAATATTCAATATCAAGCTAAAACAGCACTACTGCTGCTGCTGCTATGCATCTTCAAGATGTTTTTGATAGTTTGTTATAGTATCATTTGGTTATAAGAAGGATTCATAAAAATCTTAAAAAATTTCAAAAGATAAATAAGTTTGTTTGGAAATTCATCTTAAATACATAGTATATATGTTGAATTTTTTTCTTCTATTTTTGAGGTAACATGGGGGAAAACAGTGCCCCTAGGTCACTTTCACATGGGGAAACAGTTTGTAACAAATAGGATAGAACTGAAAGTTCTGATAAAAATGCAACATTATTTAAGGATGAGCAGAAAGAGATTTATTTATTTTGCATGGGGGTTTCCCCCTTTCTTCCCCCATCCCTTAGGATGGGTTGACATGGGGAGAAACAGTACCCTCTATGTCACTTTGACATGGGGAAACCATTTATAACAAATGGGATAGAACTGGAAGTTCTGATAAAAATGCAACATTATTTAAGGATGAGCTTTGTATGGGGGGTTCTTCCTTTTCTTCCCCCCATTCCTTAGGATGGACTGAGCCCTTCTCATGAGGGATAAAGTGTGTTTTTATGCAAATTCATGTGGGTTCTTGGGACCAGTTTGCCTGTTCTGAGGAACGGAAAACCAGAGTTCCTGGGTGGAAAAAAAACCCTCTACCTCTGTATGAGACCAACTAACTCACCTTTAGTCAAAAGAGACCAGACAAAGGTTTCTTACATCATGGACAGGAATCGAACCCAGGTCTTTCCGACCAAAAAACTCCGTCTATACCTACTGAGCTATGGAGGCTCTAGTAGAAAGAAAGAACATTCTGATAATGAGTTGAATTGTTTCTATGAACATTAAATTACTGCTATTCACTAATAAATAAATATCATCAATAATCATGACAGTCAGTCTATACATGTTATTTTTATTAATTTTTTTGTTTTTTTACATGCCTCCCACCCACAAAAAGTTTTTTGTGTAACCCTATAGTACATTATTACCATGTGTTGGCTAAGGATTTTTTTTTCTTACTCTTATTAATTTTATATTTCTTCTGTATTTTTTATTTATTTTTACATAGCAGAAACCCTGCTCTAGAGACCAAACATGGAACTTTTTTAAGCCACTTCAGTTCCCTCCCAGTAAGCAGAGAAGTAGGTTCAACTTAGGTGACAAAAATTTATCTCCACCTAAAAATTAATTTATGCATCTAGATGGCATTCTCTATCAGTGTCACAAAATATGTTCCAATCCTCCACATTCTAGTAATGACTCCAGTTTTTACAGCACCTAAATTTTCTATTTCAAAATATATTGCAAACCTACCAAACAAAGAAAATTACCTCCATTACAACTATTATCAATATCTCATTATCAAAAATAACTCCTGTTTCCATAACAGGGCCTATATCTTATTTAACCAGCAGCTCTAGAAAAAAGAACATATAAGCAACCTATAATATACATCAGCCTTATTAGCACCTTCCTCTCCCTCAAAAAAACTTATTCACAAAAAAGAATCTAATCTCCTTCAAACTTATCAACAAATTCACAATCACTACGTTATTTAGAAAGCAGATTTGGCAATCTGTTTTCTAAATGATGCAAAAATCAAGGATTTTCTAAAAATCTAGTATAGATCCATACAGCAATGCAATATTATGTAGATTTATAAATGAGCTACATGGCTTGTCTTACTCTTCTATGTGATTAACCACCCAAATTAAAAGAAGTTAATGAATTATTAGTCCAAGAAACAAGAAAAATCAAACCGAATAGATAATTTTCATGACTAGTATTAGGTGAAAATTTTTGGTTTCCTTAGATAAATGGTCTTTACCATTTGACAACTAGTATGGTGAAAAATCTTCACCATACTAGTTATGAAAATTTCATTCCCATGAAGGATAGAATACAATCCAAACGAATTATTAACTGATACTCATCACACTCAGCTTCTATATACAAGTCTCTCTCTCTCTCTCACACACACACACACACACACGCACCGTTTGATTAGACTTGGATAAAGAATTAAGAAAGAAATTTTTTGGCAAGTTTATTTATCAAGATTTAGATGCTGGCTTGGAGGCAAAATGATTTTCAAAAAAAAAAATCCTTTTGCAAGCCTGCAAGTCAATCAATCAGAGTGTTAAGTAACCAGTTACTAATTAACTGATACTGCCAGGTGGGCATCCAGATTTCATGGGGCATTGTACCCATTACAGGTTGTAAATCTAAAATACCTTAATGATGTGGATGGGCAAAGAGTTAGGTAACAAAAACATATTGCTTTATAAACCAAATATGGCGCTTTTCTAAACCACTTCAAGCCTCCAATATTAGTAAGGATGTGGTCTTATACCAAGTAAGGAAATATCTCCAACTTCAGATAAATGAGAGATTGATCTCTATCTCTGTTATGTATATGATGAAACATTCAAATTACTTTTAACAATGCTTTTATAATATTCACTGTGCAACTCTGAACCTACAGTCCCCTCCCCCAAATCAGAATTAAGCACTGGCTTATTTCTACTCCCCCCCCTCCCAAAAAAAACCCTCTCCTGGAAAATGGCTAAAATCAAGGACATGTAACTGTTCAAACAATAATTAGCCATAGAGTTCTTTGCCAACTTCATCAGCAGTAGCTGGAATTATGGCCAAAGCACATATGGCTATGAGACTAGTATGACCATTTGATTGCATGTATTTATTAGCCAGTATATTAGTTTCACAGGAAATTATGCCAAATCTGTATGAGACCAGCTACTTTATCTTCAAATGAAAAGTTCTAACAAAATTTCTTCATGGGCTAGACATGATTCATACCAATTTTATTTCAACCATAAAAAGCAAATATCATATTGTCCTCATGAAGGGACAGTATGATTCTTGCTCATGACTACAACATGGAAACAATGGTTCACTACCATCTTTATTTAAATATCTCAATGAGTCAACACTAAAAAGACAGTGAAATCAGTTTAAACAAATTATAGCCAAATACTAATCTCCCGATAAACAGTGATGGTCGCAATGCTGTTCACTGTAAAAAATAAAATAAAATAAAAAAATCCTTGAAAGGTATTTCACATATTATATATAAGGAAAAAGATTAAAATGTTTCAATAAAAATAAAAAAATAAAAATTCAAAGATTCAAACCAAAGTGACACTCATATGAATTACAACTATTATATATATATATCAAAGTTGTTTCCTGAGGTTCAGATATCAGATATCACATCAACCCAGTGTACCTAACTCATTTTATGTATCTAGAGAATAAGTATTCGTATAATTCTTGAACCAGGCAATACTGAACTATTGAGCTAGACAAGACTTATCCATTATATTCTTCCTATCTATGCCTATTTTTGCAGAACTAGCATATGACAGATGAATAACAGAAGCTAAATGCTGTTTGATGTGTGCTAATCAAAATTAAAAAGAATTGAAAATGATGCATCCCCCATGAATTAACGTGTGTGGGGTGAGGGTTAATTCTTCCCAGTTTTTGATAAACAAATAGAAAATTCACTTGACTTGTGCTAAAATGTATCACCCTATTTTAATACAAGCCATGTGTGATACAGGTAGCATAACAACAGTAATACTTAAGTTACAAAGGAGCTTATCTGAGATTTTTAGTTAGTTCAAAAGAAATATTCCATGAAGTCATTATTTCCTTTGAAGAAGAAATAATTCAAACTAATTTAAAGAATTTTATTTGAAAATTCTTTGCAATCAACAGTTGTTCAGGTACCTAAACAATTTACTGTTTTCATCACTGTTTTTTTAATCTCAGCTCCTAGATGTGCAAGATGAAACTTGATAGATGTAGACAACTTATCAAACAAAGACATAACTAATATTTGCATATGAGGTTGATACATTATTCTGCAAAACATCTGGCCAACATTGCCAAATGTTTTAAAGAGATCCACTTTTCAAAGTGATCAAACTTATACAAGAAAGAAAGATGATCCAAGTTCTGTAAAAATACATATGGCCAACAGTTCATAATACTTCAAATAGTCTTCCAAGAAAAAGAAAACTAAGTCTCCTCTTCCAAATATAGAAACATTTCTGCAAATTTGAATTATATGAATGAATATGCTCATCAGATTTGAAAGAACTGAAGTTGATCTGATTTTCAATTAAAATTTCAATAGCACATGGATGATGACAAAATGAATTCAGTATCAAATATGCTTTGAGAAATTAGTCTTTTGCTTTCAGAAACTCTATATTCTAGAAAGAAGGATGAGCAGAAAGGTTTCAAATGAAATAAAGAATTATGCTTCATCTTCTATGAGCCTCTGTATTTATGCTTAAAAAAATAATAGCAATTAGAATTCCTGTTGTCTTTAATTTCTAAATTCAGACTTCAAACAAAATTCATTGTTTTAGTTTTATGGAAATGGCTTACTTCGAGATTTACACACTTCTGATTTTGTTTTGTATGAATGATATGGTTCAGTGACTTTGCTTGATATCATTATCACAATCATCATCTTCTTTCTGGTAATGGATTCCAAGACTTTACCAGGGACAAATCTGACAAGCAGAGCTGAGTGTTACTGCTGAACCCTTTTGAGATGACAACCACAAGACAAGGATTATAGCTCTAACCTAGAATATATGTGTAATAATTAGTACTGTCGACAGCATCACAGAATTACACACATATATATGCAACTTCCTGCATACTGCTTATATGCAAATTACCTAACAAAACATTAAGGACTGTTGTCTAATCATAATATAGTATTAGTTCACTGCACTGATATGCTTTGATTTTAATATCATTTACAGATACCTTCTAAAAGACTAAAATTAATCAGTGGGTCTCTCAAGTAAGGAAACTTGAGGGATTCCAAATAATGCTTTTTGTATATCCTGTAAAGATCTTAACTCAGTTTTGACAGTAACTTTAATCCTTTCCCATTAATGCACTGATACAGCTAAGATCGCCAAGCAATACTGGTCTTAAAAAAAAAAAACGGTATTAGAAAAACAATAATATATCTTCAAATATGCCTTGTAATAAGCTGGAAAATATCTTATGTTGAAATAAGTATAGGAAGGCCTTATTTTACATTTCCTCCATTTATGAAGATTCAAATTAACGAACCATTCAAAATTAACAAAAAACACAAACCCACCATGTCGAAAGCATTCACAATTGCCTTTTGTTTTATATTCTATGGCATTGTGAGTAGAGGTTGTGGATACAAAACTTTACATTTTGGTCCCCTCTAAACATGTTCTAAAGACTGCTAAAAAAATAAAATAAAATAAAAAAAACATGAAAGTTCTAATATTAGTATTTAAACAATAAATTAAAAATGTTATCAAAACGTAGAGCTGATTAGACGTGTTCATCAGCTTAAAAAAAAAAAAGCAGAAAATATAATACAGTGACATTTTATAATACAATGACAACAGAAACTGTATAAGGGTAATGGATTTACAGTGATACTGCTGAACTTTGTTAGGCCTTTGACAAGATACCACATGGAATTCTAATCAGTAAACTGCAGCATATGGGAATGGATATAGGGTTGGTGAGATGGATAGGAGGGTGGTTGATGGAGAGATATCAGAGTAGTTTATTCAGGAGTAGAGTCCAAAAGACGGCCTGTGACTAGTGATGTGCCGCATGGTTCTGTTCTTGGACCACTGCTGTTTAATTTGTTCATTAACGATATAGGAAAGGATCTGAGGGGAACTGTTCATTTGTTTGCTGATGATGCAAAGTTGGGTAGAGCAATAGTGAATACACATGATGTCAAAATGTTACAGGATGATTTGGATAGATTGGCAGTCTGGGCTAACGAGAATGGATGTTAGTTTAATGTAGCAAAGTGTAAAGTTATGCATTTTGGGGTGAAAAAAATTAGCAGAAAAGCTAAATCAGCTCATCAGATCACCTGATTACTGAAGAATACTTTGACGAGCAGAGATAAGCAAGTTCTTGTTCCTCTTTATCAAGCCTTGATAAGACCCAATCTTGATTACTGTACCCAGATTTGGGCCCCTGGGTTTCTTTTTGATGTGGAGGAGGTAGAGAGGATCCAGTGGTGAATGACCAAGATGATAGCTGGTCTATGGAATGAACCTTATGAGAACAGGTTGAAGATACTGAAATTGGGTTACAGAAATTGGTTGATGGCGGAAAAGGGGTGATATGATTGAGACATTCAAATTACCGAAGGGTTTTTACAAGATTAATTAAGAGGAAATTTTTCAGAACAGGTCTGTTGATGGGAGAACTAGGGTCCATCCATGGAAACTCAGCAAGAGTGTAGTTAGCAAGGGTGTTAGAACTAGGTTTTACACTTGGAGATGGGTGAATGAGTGGAATAAGCTGCCAGAGTTTGTTGTGGGTGCCATGATTGTAAATGAATTCAAAGCAAAGTATGATAGATACTTTGCTTTGAATTCATTTGCAAATGCTGAATAGTTGTTCTTGATATGTTTAGGGCCTCCCTCGATGAGTCTAAGGACTCCTTGGAGTTGCCCATAATAATAATAATAATCACTTAATAATGAGTAAAAAATGGAAGTGATTTGGCATACTGAATCAGATGAACATCATTCTGATGTGTGTAAAGTATTAAAGTTAATGCCTTCTACAGTTTCAACAACAATAACCAATGCAGATAAGATAAAGCATTCATATGTGGGAATTGTTAATGCAAAAGTGTCAAGAACATCATATTCAAGGAGTGAAAGTAAATGAAAAAATGGATAAATTACTAGAACTGTTGATTAACAATAAGAATCAAAGGAGTTTCCTGTAACTCAAGCAGTAATCATGGGCAAGGCAAAATCTTTGTTTAATGAAAAACGAAGAATCTGTTGAAAAAGAGTCATTTGTGGAAGCCTTTCGTACTTAAGGAACCAATCTCGATTTAAATATGTTGGAAGTTTTTCCACTTGGTTATACTATAAATTAAAGATGCCAAGAATATAATTTCTTGGCATCTTTGATTTATTCAATTTAAATACATTATAATTTTATCTCAATTTATGAATGATTTACTTTATGAACAGTAAGCTAGGAACCTGACCCCAGTGTAAAATGAGGCTTTCCTGTATTAGGATCCTCCTCTACTCACCTCCCCACCCAAATTGAACCATATCTTTCCATCTGAATGAAAAGACATTTTCAAATGCTATCCAAGATGCAAGAAACTTTTATAAGGGCTTGTAACTAAAGGTGAGTTAAATGGCCTTGTATGAAGGTGGCAAGGTTTCTTCAAATGTAAACCATGGTTTTTTCATCACAAAACAAGCAAAACCTCCCAGAAGAATACATGCAATTAACAGAAGACATAATACACATAGATTTCCATTTTAGAAGGAAACACTGATGTTACTAAGGCAAATGATGTCAACTTTATATCAATTGCCTCAATATCCTATAATGTAAAATCAGAATCAGGAAGATACCAAAGTTGCATTATGCAAAAATAGTTATATTTTCCATATATAAATAGGAAAAAGGCAAATTATCTTATTAATGAAATATTCTGGATTACAGATAGTTGTAACAAAAGTAATCAAATATATTTTATATTCAAATATATTCAAATATATACAGTCATATCCCGACTTATGCAAATCCGGAGTTATGCAGTTTCTTATATGTACGTATTCCCGTCCCACTTTACCACTAGTCATATCTTTCAGACGCAAGCCGCATTCGCCAGTGTCGCACATGCCATGAACAAGCACTGATGTGTTTCGTGCGGTCTCCATTCATACACGATTTTTATAGTCTACAAACCTTGCGATTGTTTAATGTTATGTTCTTGATAAAAATTATCACATAAAAAATAATAATGTCATCCAAAAGAAGCAAGTCCAATTCTTCTATAGCTAGCAAGAAGAGAAAAACATTGACTTTGGAAAAACTCAACATTATTAAGGATTTTGAAGGCAGAATGAAAATTTGCAAGCTAGCAAAGAAGTTCAATCTACAGGAATCCACAGTAAGAACAATCATAAAAGAAAGGTTTACAGATTTTGGAGGACATAGATTCTAACAAGGAACGAATTGCAGCCACCAGGCAAGGAATAAAAAAATCATTAGCTTACTATGAAGAAATTTTGCATGACAAGAAAAAGACAATATGCCGTCAGACGAATCTATTAGATTTTATGAAACCATCGACATCGAAATAACTTTCTTTTTTTTTTTATGTACGAAAAACTACAATTATGATTATATTTCTTAAAAAACATAGGTGTTTTTGTAAACCTTTGGTCCCAATTGTATGTTTGTATATATAAATTACATGCAAAATTATACCCCGAGTTACGCGAATTCAACTTACGCGCTTTTTGTTGATCCCACCTGCCATGTAACTTCGGGGTTTTACTGTACTGCATTAATTCAACCTTGCTATCTTCCTGAGTCTAGTTCCTGGTGATGAGATTTCAACCTTTATTGAGGTTGAAAGTTTGAGTTGATATTTGCAACCCAAATTTGAAACTATAAACTAAAATGGATAAATTAGAGCTCAAAACTGTAATGAAATTAATGAATTATTATATAAGATGAGAACAAAGGTTAACTGTGTATTGTTAATATGTAATAAATATCTAGATTTAATAAATGACATGGCATTAAAAAAAATTAAAACATACTGAAAAGAAGGTTCTAGTGATTACTGGTTACTAAATGACTGTCTCATGGTTCAATGGACAGAAAAACTAACTGTTCTAATGAGAGATTTAGATACCAGTATTACATTACTAAAGATTTAATGGAAGTTTTATATAACACCCACTTATCAGATGGTCACAAAGGTAAAGAAAGAATGATTAAATAGATGTTATAAAAATAAAGCACAGGCAATATAAAGGGTGGGTCTTCCTTTTTGTGCAAACATGTCAGCAGAAAAAAAAAATGACAAAACAAAAAACAAAATGCTTGGCGTAAGCAATCACACATTCGACATGTTTGAGGGTAGATGAATGGTATATTCCATATCTATTCCTCAATTTAATGCATTTTATCCTATACCATTTTCACTCTGGTTGGATGATTGATAGATGATGTAAATTAGATCCAAAACTGATTTTGAATATGTCTAGCATAGCATGCTTTGACCTGAGCACATTTAAATGTGGTAGTTGTCCCTGAAATGCTGTACAAACATTATACAATGTTTGCACAGCATTTCAGGACAACTATCTTAGATAGTATGTAATGGAAGGCACAAAATATCCAAAGTCTTAGATTATTCATCAGAGGATGTGATTGTGAATGCAATGCAATACAGAATTGACCTCAAGTGGACAAAAGTGACCAGGAGAGTTATTAACTAGGTGGTAGCTAGCCATATAAATACATTGCAAGAAGAAGAAAAAAAATAGAGGGAGGGAGAGAGGGAAGTGACTACAAGGACAGTGATCATGAAAAGCTTACAAGACCAATTAAAACCCATACCATGGAATTTGGAATTAGACAATGCTGCTTGAGCACAATCAGGGGTTAAAGCTATTTTACAGAAGTGATGTTTGAAAGTATTCCAAAGGTCCAGTTAAACGGATAGTTGTGAAATTTATGAACAGAAATTAAGTATGAAATCTTGAAGAAAAAAAGCATTGTGGAGCCAACATAAAGTGAATATTAATAATCAGTTGCACAGGGAGTAAATGAACAGCTGAGAGCAGTTGGTAAGAATATTCAAAGTACAATATGAGCAGCAAGTGGCTAATCAGACCAGGAAAAATTTCAAGTTCTTTTGATATGTGGCAAAGAAGAAAGATTGATCATGGAAAGTTAAATTTAGGAGTGATGGTAACTATGGAGATAGGCTGGGATATTCAATGAGCAATTCAAAATATATTGATTCTCAAGAGTGGGAAGTTAGATGTAGAGGAATGTTGAAAGAAGGACTGACAAGTCAGCAAGAGATATGTAAGTCTAAATTAAGTAAATCTGATGTAAAAAAGACAGCAGGACTTGATAACATTACCAAGTGATCACTGCATCTTAAAGGAATGTTCAGTGAACAGCAAGCTTTGACATACCTGCTTATCAAGATTCTCTTGAAATGGAGTTCCAAAGGATAAAAATGATAAAATTCTTCCACTTCACAAATGAGATAATAAGACTGAGGCTACAAATTATAAACCAATCTGTGTGCCTAACATAATGAAGGTATCAAGAGTGGAAGAAAGGAAAGGAGAGATGGCAAGGGACTAAAATTGAGTTGATAACAGTCATATTCTGCTAATGTAAGAGCATGGGCTTGTTGGGGGAAGGGGTCATTTTTTTTTTTTTTTTTTTTTTTTTTTTTTTTTTTTTTTTTTTTAACTAATCTACTACATATTACAATAAGATGATGAATACACTAGACAAGGGAGATGGATTTCCAGTAGCAGACAGTCAACTCCATAACAAACTTGTAGAGACCACAGAATCAGATAGGTATCAGCAAGTTATATATGGAAGAGCAGTATCTCTGAAGAAGAAAGTCAGTGATAATACCCAAAGAATCTTTTTTTTTAAGATTACTGTTTAACTGGTATGTTGATATTCGGAAAGGTTTAACTTGAGATATACAGCTATTTTTAGATGAAGTAAGGCTAGAGATAACCAAGAGAAGTAGAGCAGATGTTATGGCTTAACTTGTAGGATCTCAATAGATTGTAATGAGTGGGGAGGCAAACAGAGCCATTTAATGTTGCAAATGATAGTTTTGAAATTTGGTAAAGAATGGAATGCAGAGCATACAATTGGTGAGGAAATTGCAGAATGTGAAAGAAATGAAGAAGTTGGGGAAGCAGAGGAACTAAAATTTAGAGATCCCATTATTATGTAAGAAAATATCGTTCAGAGGTACACAAAAAATAATCAGTAATGGCGGAAAAACAAGTAAAGTAAACAAAATGCAAAATGCAAGGGGCACAATTTATAGAAATGGGTTTAAAAGGGGTACACAAGTGGAAAAAGGTTGGGAATCATTGGATTAGAATAATGATGAGGAGAACTTTGACATGCAGAAGTAAAGAGGTTATTGTTCCATTGTATAAGGTGTGGATCAGGTCACATGTAGATTAATGCATGCAGATCTGGACATTTGGTTTTCAAAGAGATGAAGATATATATTGGAGAGCAGCCAGAGAAAAGATTGACTTAAGGCAGTGTCAGGTTTCTGGAATTCTTGTATGAGCACACACTGAAAGAACATCAACTGCACAGCCTCACATATAGAAGTAAATATGATAGTGACTGAAATTGGGAAGTAGCTACAAGATGAACATAGAAGACATTTTTCATAGAATGGGAGATGAGCAGGACAAGATCATTCCTGCAAGCTTTATGAAGAGAGGGTGAATAGAGGAATTAGAAGCATGTTCTTTGCATGAAGAGTGTTGATGAGTGATGAGCATAGAAAAGGTATATGAGTTCATGATACAGCTAGATCGGCTTGTGTGTGACTGTAAGAACCACTATCAATAAGTCTCATCTCCATGTAGGTCAGTAATATGTAACCAAAAAAAAAACCTAGTAAGCAGTTATTTTTAAAATAGTTTGGTTTCCTTTACACAGATTCTTTCCTTTGTCATTAACACAGTGTTCAGCATTAAAGAAGAAAAAAAATGCAGTGCAGCCACTGTAAGACTTTTATACCACCATACATCAGCATTTCTGGTCGAATATCATCTAATCCTGCTGCCTTTCCACATTTCAAGCCTTTGATGGCTTTTTCTACTTCAAGTATGGATATGTATTCCTGACTGCATGCCTGGTCAGTGTTTTTTATCACTGTGCTGTCATCACTGCTTGTTTCATTTAGCAGTTTTTCAAATTAATTACTCCATACTTCAAGGATATCTTTTTCTCCTGTTTTCATGTCACCTTTATCATCTTTAACTCCTTTTACAGCACTCTTTCCTCCATTCCTAAGCTTCTTCAACAACCTCCAGAATATTTTGCCACCTTCTTGATATTTATTTTCTATATTCTTGCCAAAGTCCTCCCATGACTTTTGTTTAGCTTTCTTACATTTGTCTCTGTATTCTGTAAGAGTAAAAGCTGACTTAATTGACAGGAACTTTTGATATGCTTTCTTCTTTTCCTTCACTGCCTCTTTAACTTCCTGTGTCCACCAGGGAATTCTGATTTTTTTATCCTTGCACACAACCTCACCACATGCCTCTCTGGCAGAATCAATCAATGTTTTCTTCAGAGTTTGCCACTGAATCTCCAAGGTTTGATTCCTGTTCTCAAACTCTTTCATTTTCTTTTCAATAAGCTTTCTGTATTTTAGCCTACAGTTAACATCTGAGAGCTGCTCAACTTTTATTCGATTTAAAACTTTCTTACATGTTATTCTTTTCAATATGAAATTCAATTTTATCCTGCTCAAGACTAAATAGCGATCACTTCCAATTTCAAATCCTCTGAACACTCTGGTGTCCTGCACCAGGGAGAAAACATCACTATCAACAATAACATAGTCAATGAGATTTTTCTTATTCCTAGCCTCTTCTCTCCATGTGAATTTGTGCACATTTTTATGTTGGAACATGGTGTTAGTAATAACCAGTCCATGTCCTGAGCAGAAATCCAACAAATATTTGCCATTATTATTAGCTTTGCTCTTTTCTCCAAATTTTCCCAAAATATTTTTGTATATCTTACAATCATTTCCTACTCTGCTATTTAGATCCCCAACAAGGACCAACTTTTCCTTTTTCATTGTGTCAGTTGCTTTTTCTAGAGCGTCAAAAAATTCCTCCACTTCTACCTTAGTAGAACCTTCTGTGGGACCATAGGCACAAATAAGTCTCATTGTCCAGTTCCCCATTCTCATATTTGCCCACATTACTCTACTTGAGACTGACTGCCATTCAAGAAGATTAGCCTCTCATTCTTTTCCTTGATTGTCATTGCCTGAATATAACATTTTGTATTTATTGCTTAGAAAGATCTCACCAGTTTTTGTCTTTTTTGTTTCAGTCACCCCTATTATGTCGATCTGGTACTTATCTAATTCCTCAGCTAGCTCCATTTCTTTGCCATTCAGGCTTCTTACGTTGATAGTACCGATCTTTAACTCTGGTGATGTTGAGTTGGGGTTTGTTTTCAGATTTGTTCCAGTAGCTGACTTTTTGCTGTTCGCCCTGGTTCCCTGGCGAAAACAACGGGGGCCTTGTTTAACCGGGCGACGCCCCAGCCGGCATGAAATTTTGTCATGTTGTACCATCATTTTTTATTCTGGTTTAACCAATAAGAATGCAATTTGGTCGGCTAAATCCCAAATTGCCATCCCATCCTCGTTCGTTCAGTATGAAAGTAGATACCCAACAGGGTGCACCACGAGAAGGTGAGGATTGGGCATTAGGTCAGAAGCCCTGGTCGGTTCTCTGCATTCCTTTAAAGGCTATGTGGAGGTCTCCTCTCAGTTATACAGCTTTAACCCTTAAGCACCCTGTAAAACGAGTTAGAGATGATAAATGTGACATGAAAACAGGAGAAAAAGATATTCTTGAAGTATGGAGTAATTATTAAATGAAACAAGAAGTGATAGCACAGTGGTAAAAAATACTCAACAGGCAAACAGTCAGGAATACCTATCCATACTTGAAGTAGTAAAAGCCATCAAAGGTTTGAAAGGCAGCAGGAGTAAATGATATTCGACCAGAAATGCTGAAGTATGGTGGCATAAAAGTCTTACAGCGGCTGCACTGCATAGTTCAGAAAGCCTGGACAGAGGGATGAATTCCTGATGATTGGAATAGAGCTCTCATAGTACCCATATATAAAAAGGGAAATAAAACTGAATGTGAGAATTACAGAGGTATTTCTCTACTGAGTGTTCCTGGTAAGATTTATGCAAGTATACTTGAGAAACGGTTGAGAAGAATTGTGGAAGAAAAGCTTGGTGAAGAACAAGCTGGATTCAGGCCAAATAGAGGCAGTCAGGATGAGATCTTCACTTTACGACAAATAGTTGAGAAATCATGGGAATATAACAAAGATCTGTATTTAAGTCTTGTCGATATCTGGAAAAGGCATAGGAAAAGGTGCCAAGAAAGAAGCTATTCAATACGCTAGAGTTATATGGTGTCAATGGGCATTATATCAAGCAATACTTAGTCTTTATTTGAGTTGTAAGTCAGCAGTTAGAACTGAAGGAAGTACAGGAAGGTAGTTTAATGTAAAACCTGGTGTGAGACAAGGATGTATATTATCCCCTTTGTTATTCATTATCTATATGGATCACATTATGAAGGAAAGCGGTATTAAACATGATATCAAAATTGGAGATATTCGATGCTAAACATTGCATCACATTCGCATTAACAGCCCTGGCGTGTATTCAAAATACATATATTTGAGCCCTTTGATCATATATATATATATATATATATATATATGGTGCAGCAGGTCAAATTTTTAGTGTTCCGATGGTTTTAAACTGCCCAGAAAGTGAGCACTGAGACAATAGCACCTAGAAATCGGTGGCTATTGATTGGTTGTGTCAACCAATTCAACTGCATTGGTTGACACAATATGTCAACCAATGCAGTTGGTTGACTTTATGCATCGTCCGCATAAAGCTCTTTGCTTTATGCAGACGATGTTATACTTCTAAATAAATCCGCTACAAGTCTGCAATATTCCCTGACTAAATTGAATAACTGTTGTAATAGATATGGTATGAAGGTCAGCAATAAAAAGACAAAGACAATGAAAATAGGCAGAATCATTGAAAACGTCAACTGCGTTGTGAACGGAGAACCTGTGGAACAAATAAAACATTTCAGCTACTTAGGCACGATTTTAGTGAAGATGGTAAAATTAAATATGGAAATAGACAACAGAATCAACAAAGCTGGTATGGTAGGAAGTCAATTGAAAAAAAAGGAAGTCAAATGAATAAATAAGAGAGAAATTAGTCTGAACACTAAATTAGCTGTATACAAGACAGTGTTCAAACCAGTTTTAACTTATGGATCTGAGAGTTGGGTCAGAAGTAAAACACTTGACCAAAGAAGAGACTGCAAATATGAAAGTTCTGAGAAAGATTAGAGATGTGAACAGATATCATCAATGGCAATATTATGTTAAAAATGAGGATATTAGGAATGAACTTTACATTGTTAGCTTCTAGATATGCATTAGTAGAGCTAATCTCAGGTGGTATGGTCACTTAAACGGGAGAGGAAAGATTAGCAAAACAAGTGTTCTCTGCCAGGTTGGCAGAAAAAAGACCCAGAGGCAGACCAAGATATAGGAGGATTGATACAGTAAAAAGTGCCTTAGAACACAGAAATATAAGATCTGATAATATTGGAGTCCTGACAGGTAACAGACTGATTTGGAGGAATACTGTAGACTGAAAGTTAGTGAGGATGTAAATTTTTCATGTAATACTATCATATCCTGTACACCCCTTGAGGTATATATCAGGAATTTGATGATGATGATATAATTTCTTGGAATTTTAAATTATAATATAATCAAGTAAAAACTTTCAACAATGTTCAGTTGAACTGGTTGACACAATAACCAATCAATAGCCACCAATTTCTAGGTGCTATTGTCTCGGTGCTCACTTTCTGGGCAGTTTAAAACCATTGGAACACTAAGAATTTGACCCGCTGCACCATCTGTATATATGATCAAAGGGCTCAAATATATGTATTTTGAATGCACACCTGGGCTATTAATGTGAATGTGATGCAATGTTTAGCATTAAAAAGTGTTCTCTTCATGAAGCATTAGTAAATAGTGTTTAATTTTAGAAACCAGGAAACAATTAGGGGAGTCTTTAACAGGAATATATGCAAAAATATAATATTGGTGATATTCTGTGGATGTGTGCTGCATACTTAGCACACTCAGAATATTCATCTTTGATAGATAGATAGATAGATAGATAGATACACATGAAAAACAAATTTGTGGATAATGAAAATTTATAAATAATTTTTCTTTGAAAGTAACGTACTTTATATACAAGGCCTTGATAAGACCTCACTTGGACTACTGTGTGCAGGTGTGGTTTCTGTTGTGATTCTGATACAGTGGAGAGAGAGTGGAAAGTAGATTAAACATGATATCAGAATTACGGAATACTAATGATGAAGACAGATTGAGAATTTATAGACTACAGATACTAGCAAATAGGAGAAAGAGGGGTGATATGATTGAGACTTAGAAACTTCTGAAAGGGTCATACAGGATTTCAGTTGAAGGAATTTTTTTTTTGTGTGATTGGAATGGATTGCCATTGGATGTTGTGTGTGCAAGCAGTGTGAATGAATTCTAGAACAAGTATGATAGCTGGTGCATGTAGTATGTGGCCTTCCTTGATGAGTCCCCGACTCCCTGGAGGGGTCTTTTAATAATTCTCAGAGGAATCATAAAATCAGCCCAAGTAAATAGACCCATGGAAATTTGAAACACAAAAATAATGACTTTTGATCACTGACAAAATAAAGACAATTGATTAAAATATGTATGATTGTATGCTACAATAATGTATGGACTCTGAGCAAACTAGCCTACCACAGTTTAATTTCAGTCTTAATCTGGTCCTGATTTACGCTCACACGTAGACCTACACTTTTTACCATGTAGGCATTCGGAACTGAAATTCTATGGAATAGGTTGGTTACTCCTTATTCCTAGTGGTATGCTATGTCTGTAGAAGCATGTGTTCAGGGGGCCAGTTGCCTGCTCATGTAGAGTTTTTCTCCCCAGTTTATCTGGGGAGAAAAACTCTACAGTCCATACCCAAGACCAGTTAATTTGGCTATGTCTGGGAAAGATCCTTAAGCTCCTCATGTCGGCGATGGAAATCGAACCCAGGACACTCCTTTCCCAGGCATATGGTTGCAAAGCACACAGCCACTCGGCTAACCAAGCGGACCTTAATCTGGTAAAGTTGGTCATTCCGTTATTCTTTATTCATTAGGTTTGCCACTTTGACATTAATTTTTGTCTTATAGTCTGCCCATAATCCATGTGTGGAGGGTGGCAGATGATTTCTTAGAGAATAAGCTGACCTAGATACAGCCTTTGTTTTCCTCAATCCCAACACAGAAAGTAAGAAATCAGTATAAACAATGCACTTGGTGGTATTTCAGTTTTATGAAGTTTAATGCAAGCTCTATCACAGGCAGCTTAGCAGTGTAGTTGATACATTCTGGTAGAATCTGATTAGATATTATGCAGATGACTGCAGATCCCATTAGATTGATTTCAAACCATTCTCAACCAAATATCAGAATAGTTCTCTAAATTTAAAAGAACTGCTGACTGGAAAGAGGTAGGAGGAACAGAATGTTTAATCTGCATTAGAAGCTAAATGCTGGAATGCAGCTGTACCGTGGTTGTAGTGCATTTAATGGCATCTGTGATACTCTCTGGAACTATCTCTCTAGAAGCAATTCTCTCTAGATGCTGTTATTCACAAATTAAAAAGAGATTCCAATGTGGACAAATTAAATTAAATGCTCCAGTTACAATTCTGATTGTCTAATGATGGATGGAATCCAACCATCAGAGTGTGATGGTTGGATTCCATCCAACCATCACACTCTGATGGCTTATGGAATCCAATCCATAAGCAGAGCAATGAACATTTGTCTTTGTCCCTAGAGACAGAAGCTAGGGTGCTAAGGATTTTTCACTATTCTCTAGCCTGTGCTTTGTACTTCTTGTAACTGCGATTACTGTTTGTCCTAGTCTTCATCGTGGGTTAGGTTGACCATGTTTATATCAAAACTGCATTGCAAACATTCTGTGAGAAAAATATGAACCCATTTGAAAGATAGTCAATGTCTTTCTGCAACTCGCTTTATAACCATCGCCATATTGAAAGAGTGACAAAAGATGAATTCATTGACACAGAGGGATATTTCTTCCACTTGGAAGTTCTGTGAGCATATAACATATAACAGTATATAAACAGTAATAGGAATAATAACAATATGCCTATTACAGGAATTCATTCTCACAGAAAATTCTAATAAAATAGAGCACAGTTGATCCATGGCAATTACACAACACTTAATACAAAATCTTATGGAACTCCCTCTTCTTGGAAAAAGGGGGCTACCCACAAGATTTGGCAGAAATGATTTGTAAGAACAGAATAAAACATTCTTTGATCATGCATTGTGATTGACACTCATTTAAGAGCATGCACTCGAAACACACAAAAATGTGCATACTCTGTGTTTTGCTATTTCTGAACAATATATTATTATATGAGCTTTTTAGTGATTCAATTATTTTTTTAATTGTTTACCTAGTTATTCACAAAAGAGGTATTCACAAAAAAAGTGATGCTGGTGAATCTATTTCAAACAAAAGTAAAGTTAAGTTCATCTGAATAGTTTAGATTTCAATACAAACCTTCATATGTTGAACCAACTGAAAGAGGTGAATGCAGCTGATATTGCATGCAGGTTTAATATCAACCATAATTTAATATGTCAAGGTCAAAGATTATTATCATCAAAGACATACAAGACTGCAAATGTGGCATAAGATACCATTAAGTCATGAGAAAGTTTACTGCTTCCCAAAAAGAAACTGTTACAGTAGTTTCCAGAGAGGTGTTGCTTGAATGATTTATGAGAAGGCACAAACCATATGTTCTAATCTGAACTGAAAAAAAGTTAAGTTGCACAACTAAACAACTAAATTTACATTAGAACTGGCTTGAGCATTTTAAGACTAGAACTGGGATCAAATCCATTACAAAGCATGAAAGAGCAACATCAGTATCCCACCTAATATTAACTTAATAATATATAACTAAGAGCATATGAATTCAGATAACTTTCTATATTAGAAAAAGTATCTTTGACTAAGAAACATTGAACAAAAGTATCTTAACATTGTAATTTACAGTTGCATTTAACAATGTTTTCTCTAAAAAAGGAAGGTCACAAAAACGTTTTTTGCATATTCTTTATTAGAAGATCTGTATACCATCATTATAAAAACAACAAAACATTTAGATAACTTATTGAAAAAAAAAAAAAGTCCATTTCTTGCCAACTGTGAAATTCTCTTACCACAACATTTTGGCCCCAATTAATCATACTACATGGACACTCGCTGTATATTGATAAATTTATTGATACTAAGTAGTATCACTATATATCACTGTAGCAACACGGCAGTCAAAATAAATCTCCATTGAAAACTACTCCACTCTAACAAATCAAACCAAGCAAGCACAATATTCCAAACACCAGAATCCTTACCAAAAAAACCTCCTTTCCCACCCACTTTACAAATATCCATGACAAATTCCAAAATAAACAATGTTCATTATCACTTACAGAGATCCAGTCCAGACCAGACCACCTAATATTAACAGAAACCTAAACTGCAGCTACAACACACAGGCCACCTTCTATGCCCCAAAGTAATATTCACAATTCATTTTGCCACAAGAGTAGTGGCACCTGTGCTTCTGTTTGATTTGGCATTGCCTACCAGAGAATGGCAAATTTAGAATCCCCTTTCTTTTACATGTGTTAACTATTTTTTAAAATACATATTACTATCTCATTGATTGTGTTATTGTTGATAGCTATCTTCATGCTGGTTTAGGATACAAGAGTACACAGAGGATTTGAAAAAGGAAGTGATCATGCCATTTAGGTTTGCATAGAATAAAATTCAGTAGCATTGAAAAGGAAAGTATGAGTAGAACTGTAGATTCAAATACATAAATATTATTCAAGGTAAAAAAAAAAAAAGTTTGAAAACAAGACCCAAACTGTGGAAATACAGTGGCAGATGCTGAAGAAATTGTTGATTCAACTAGAGCAGTGTTTCTCAAACTTCAGATATCCATGTACCCCCTTCCTAAATTTATTATTGCCAAGTACCCCCTTATCAAAATAATAATAATAAATAAATAAATAAAATAAAATAAGTATATTTCGTTGTAAATGTCTATCTTATTTGAATTTAGATGTAAACATATAAACACATGTAAACAAAAAAATATGCTTTATTTTTAACAAAAACAAAATTGATTCATATAATTACTTCTTTTTTTTATCAGTCACTATCATACGCTCTTCGTGCTGTTGCAGGCTCGCAATGTACCTTCATACATGAAGCTGAAAGAAGAATCATGAGTGATCGCTCACGAATTTTTGCGAACTATGAAGCAGTTATCACGATTTAAGTAGGAGAATTCGTACATAATATATAATTTATTGAAAAATATATATATGTTTAAAATAATTACTTTTTTCTTAATAATGATTCCATGCGTTAATGATGCATAGCCGAAAATTGCCACATACCCCCTGAAGACCTTTCACGTACCCCCCCCCCCCCCGGGGGGGGTGTACATGTACCACACTTTGAGAAACGCTGAACTAGAGGCACATGGTATGGCTGTCTGCAAGGATATAAAATTAAATTGCATGGTGAGCTCGGGAAGTTAAAGAGGCAGTAAAGGAAAGAAAAAGTATATCAAAGGTTCCTGGCAAGTAAGTCATCACGTGCTCTGAGAGAATACAGAGGAAAAATATAAGAAATCAAAGCAGTACATAAAAGTAGTCAAACTTTTATGTATTGCCTTCATATCCTCAGTGGGAGGACTGAGGATATAAAAGGATAAATATCAGAAAGGTGGCAATATATTCTGGAAATATTTGAAAAAGCTTAGAAACGGGAAAAAAAAAAAGAGTACTGTAAAAGGAAAATGACAGATAAAAAGGTAACATGAAAACTAAAGATATCCTTGATATCCGAAATAATGACTGAAAGACTGCTAAATGAAACAGGTGATATAATACTGTTAGAAAATATACCAGATAAGCTGCAATGAGAAGAACATATCAATACATGAGTCAGAATAAATCACCAAAAACTTGAATTGTAGAAAGGAAGATGGGTTCCAATATGATATTCCCATAGAAATGATGAGATAGAAATAAAACAATAAGAAAATTAGAGGAATTTCCCTGGTGAGTGTTACAGGTAAAATTTATACAAACATACTTGAGAAAAGAAAACTTTGGTTTCTTTTCTCAAGTATGTTTGGTTTCAGATGAAGCAAAATTTGTCAGAATAAGATTTTTAATTTAAGACTTAAAGCTGAGAAATCACAGGAACATAAGAATTACATTTTGTAGATATGGAAAAGACATGACAAAGTGCCAAGAGAAAAGCTTTTCAAAACACCACAATTACAAGCTGTGAACAGGACACAGGACTGGTATTACAAAGTAATACAAGTCTATATTTAAGTTAAGTCAGCAGTTAGAACTGAAGGATGCAAAATAAGATGAGACAAGGATACACATTATCCACTATTGTTCATTATCTACATGGAATACAATATGAAGTGATATTATGATATTAAACCTGATATTAAAACTCGAGATGTTAATCTCAGCTCTATACTTCATGCAAATATTATACTCCTAAATAGTTCAATACAAGTCTGTAAAGTTCCCTAACTAAACTGAACATCTGCTATAATAAAAATTTGCTATGCAAATCAGCAACGAAAAGAAAGACAGGCAGAATCCTTTCCAAAACATTTTAGCTATTTAGGCACAATTTTTAATGAAGATGACAAATTAAACATGAAAACAGATAACAGAATTACCCAAGCTTGTATGGTAGGAAGTCAACTGAATAAATTTATATGAAATTAGAAAAATTAGAACATTAAAAGTAGCAATACTTGTGACATAATGATTAGAAATATAAACACGTTTGCACAAGAATAATGTTTAATTTGCCAAAAATTTCGGTCTGAATATTACAGACCATCTTCAGTGGCTACATAGGAATAGTTTTAAAAAACAAGGTGGAATACGAACAATTGATCATTCACACACAGAATGAGCCGCGTGATGTCATATTGCTAAGTATTAGAAGAGTAAACATTTTTTCAAGTCATAATTAAAGATACTAATTCAGAAATTCAGAAATTCATAATCTTAAATAACATTAGACTAATATAGGAAATTTACAAAGAAAAAAAAAATTAATGTGTTATCCTGATTAAACTTACCCACATTTTTGATATAGATATAGTCATTATGATTCAAGTTAGGACGTTGAAGTAAGGCCTCCACACTTTCTTTAAATAAACGTTCAAATTTGTAGCGACATCTGTGTAGGAGGAGAGTCTTGGACCAAAGGATGTTGTGGCTTGTTTCTAATCCATGCTGAGCTAATCCAGATTTCTCGGGTTTGTTGTGTTGAATTGATGACTGATGCTCTTGAATTCTTTTTTCTATAGAATGTCCAGTTTGTCCAAAGTAGGAAAGATTACAATTACAAGGAACTTGATACACACCAGGTAGAGACAAGGTTGACCGTTTATCTTTAGATGAAGGAAAATGGGTGGATAACTTGTTAATAGGTGTATAAGTGGCTGTTAAATCGTATTTCTTCAGAATTCTTGAAATTGGTTCTGAAATCCCGGAAATGTAAGGAATTGGAACTCGATGTATTGAATCTTTGCTATTCTGTGTTGGATTGTAAGAATCAAAAAGATGTTGTGTACTCTTTTTGGAGAAGCCATTTAGTTTCATGTGATGTTTGATAGTCGAAAGTTCTTTCTGTAATAAATGAGAAGTTGAACAGTTAGTTTTGGATCGTGCGTTAAACATTTTATGATTCCTGTTTTTTGACAAGGATGATGAGTAGATTCTTTGAGAATATAACGACTTGTGAAAGTTGGTTTTCTGTACACTGTTGTTGTAAGAATACCAGAAGGTGAACAGATGAGAAGGACGTCTAAAAAAAGATAACTTGTTGTCTTTTTCAATCTCCATGGTAAACTTTATACGAGGATGTAAGAAAGAATTGATACTGCTTAAAAAGGAAGATAAGGAGTCTCTGTTGTGATGCCATACAGCAGAGATGTTGTCTATATATCTAACCCAAAAGGATGAGTGAGGGAATATAGATGAGAACAGGACTTCTTCTAGATGTTCTAAATAAAAGTTGGCAAGAGCAGGAGAGAGTGGACTTCCCATGGCTGTTCCTTCCACTTGGTTGTAAAATTTGTTTTGACATAAGAAATATCCAGAGTGCATTACGAAATCAAATAACTTTATAATATCTTGTGGGAAGATGTCAGTAAGTAATTCCAAAGTCTCAACTTCTCATTTATTACAGAAAGAACTTTCGACTATCAAACATCACATGAAACTAAATGGCTTCTCCGAAAAGAGTACACAACATCTTTTTGATTCTTACAATCCAACACAGAACAGCAAAGATTCAATATGTCGAGTTCCAATTCCTTACATTTCCAGGATTTCAGAACCAATTTCAAGAATTCTGAAGAAATATGATTTAACAGCCACTTATACACCTATTAACAAATTATCCACCCATTTTCATTCATCTAAAGATAAACACTCAATCTTGTCTCTACCTGGTGTGTATCAAGTTCCTTGTAATTGTAATCTTTCCTACTTTGGACAAACTGGACATTCTATAGAAAAAAGAATTCAAGAGCATCAGTCATCAATTCAACACAACAAACCTGAGAAATCTGGATTAGCTCAGCATGGATTAGAAACAAGCCACAACATCCTTTGGTCCAAGACTCTCTTCCTACACAGATGTCGCTACAAATTTGAACGTTTATTTATAGAAAGTGTGGAGGCCTTACTTCAACGTCTTAACTTGAATCGTAATGACTGTATATCTATATCAAAAATTTGGGAAAGTTTAATCAGGATAACACTTTTTTTTTTTTTTTTTTGTAAATTTCCTATATTAATCTAATGTTATTTAAGATTATTATATGAATTTCTGAATTAATATCTTTAATTATGACTTTAAAAATGTTTACTCTTCTAATACTTAGCGATATGACATCATGCGGCTCGTTCTATGTGTGAATGATCAATTGTTCGTATTCCACCTTGTTTTTTAAAACTATTCCTATGTAGCCACTGAAGATGGTCTGTAATATTCAGACCGAAATATTTTGCAAATTAAACATTATTCTTGTGCAAACGTGTATATATTTTTAAAAGTAGCAAGACATTGTTCAAGCCAGTTTTAAACTACAGATCTGAGAGCTAAGTAAGAAGTAACAGTTGATCAAGGACTGGAAAACACAGATATGAGAGTTATGAGAAAAATTAGAAGCAAATGGTGGCTGAATCATTAAAAAGGAAGATAGTAGGAAGAATCTTGATATTGTTAGTAATAAAAAATGTGTAGCTTTTTTGAAAGACTGGTAGCAGGTAAAAGACTAGAGGAAAACCAAGATATAAGTAAACTGATGGAATCAAAAGTGCCTTAGAAGACCAAAATATAAGAGGCTGATGTTGTGGCAGATAAAACTAATTTAGAAAATTGTCACGAGGACGTTAGTAATAATGTAACTGTTCATACAGTACCTTACTATAGTCTGTTATAGTAAGTTCACTATAATGAGAGGTAAGTATCAGTCTGAGTGAGGCAGGTGTTATTAACAATAGCTGTAAATATTAATAAATAACTCTTAGAATGCTATAAACCACATCAACATTACATCCAAAACAAATTACAATTGCTCTGACTTAATAAGATTCCTACACAAGGCAAAAGTATCCCCATAATAGCAGGTAACAATCTTCTTTAGCTTAAAAAAAAAAAAAAAAAAAGGGGGGGGGGGAGGGGGAATTCAATTCCCAACATGGCATGAAAAACATTTAAAACAGATCCTTTATTGAAAATGAATTAGCTGTAGCAAACAGAGGTGGTGGTTCCCCTCCTGGAATCTGACGGTTTCATCTGTAAAACATGCACACACCAGAGAATATATGCTTTCTAAATTCACACATACTCCAAACTTAAGTGCTTTGGCACAATCTAAACTAGTGTTTCTTAAACTGTGTTCTGTGAACCTTAGGGTTCTGTATACACTTGTAGAGGCATAAACTTGAATAACAAATTTTGGGTATTAGATGTAGTACCCAAAAAAAAAAAAAAAATTCAGTGAATAGGTTAAATACTAATTTTTATTAAATTGACTTATTTGTAATATTATATACCATATGTTTTCTGGATTAAAATATTTTCAGTAATGGTTCATTATCATATTTCCTTCCTGATATTTATGAAAATTTTAACAGGATTATAAGAAAAAAATTTTTATATAGGATTCTTCAGTCTCAAAAATTTAAGAAACACTTAATTTAAACAACAAAGGCATAGGTGTTTGTTGAAGATATTACATTGTGTACTGTGGAACAAAAACATACCATTGCTGGTGCTCCACTGCTGATTAGCTGTGACACTTCATTGAGAACTTTTTCAACAGCATTTGGTTCATTGTCTACACTGCCTCTTTTTACCATAATAGCAACTACTAGAAGAAGTTGCTCTCTGACAAAACTCTGCAAACTTAAATTTCATGCAAGAAATAGTAAGAATGTCATTCATAAATGTTCATAAGCATTTAAATCTTCATATACAGTATCAAAAATCATGTCAATCAATAAGAGTTTATTAATGATAAAAGTAACAATAAGGTACATGAGGACTAATCAAAAATATATAGGACAGTTTCCTGTAGTGAAATTAGAGTACAAATTCTTTGAGTAATCTTTAAAGTATAATCCACTTGATTGTAGGTAGTGATTCCAATGATGCATTGTTCAATGTATAGTAATCTGCTGCCATGTTGTATTCAACTGTATATTCAAGATGTCTTGATCAGTCAAGGCTCCCGCCCCACCGACTGAGATGTAAATAAATTGAATGAATCAGAAGTGTTAGAAGACCAAAATATAAGCACTGACAATATTGACATTGTGGCAGATAAAACTTATTTGGAGGAAAATTGTCAACTGGATGTTAGTAATAATGTAACTGTTCATACAGTACCATCACAATGGTATGTTATAGCAAGTTCACTATAATGAGGTAACTATCAGTTATTTGGGCAGGAGACCAAATTTGATGAATAAGGCATATGGAACCATGAGAATCTTATGATTGTCGAAAAATTCTTGGACACACAAACTACAGTACATTGTAATGGAGCAGGAAACAGGCTGAAAGACAAAGACCATTGTAAGAATTTTTCTGATAAACTATCTTGATAATGGAAAATACAAGAGTCTGATTCAGAGTTGGGCCTTGGGTATAAAATTCCTACACAAATCTTTTACATCAAAGGAAACAATTTTCATATATCACTTTCTCTAGGAATCATGTCTTGGATCTACTCACTTTCTCCAAATCATCTCACATGCTGTTTTTCCAAATGCTTACTGTAACACTCAATATGTTTCTTTGCCATCTTACCAAGTTTACAGCAGAACTTTAAGCACATTACTCTTTCAATTATTTTACACTACTGAAATGAAATATACTTGCACTTGGAATTAGCTTGCCTGTCAAAATGCTGCCAAATTTCTTATAATTTCCACCAGTGATTTCCGTACAAAACAATATCTAAGATAAATTGATCATTTCTAAAAAATGAAGGAAAATAACCTTTGAAAGAGGTATAAATCACTTAGTACAATTAACTGACATAAGTAAAACATTTTGAAACCAAATGAAGTTAATGATAAAATGGATTTATCAAATGAACAGATTATTCTTCACTAACAAGTGTGAAAAAATCTGCATTTCTCCAAATCAACTCTATTCAATGCTATTTCTCTGAATGCTTGCTGTAACAATCCACATCTGTTGCCATACTGACAGTAGAACTTTGCTTACCAAGTGTGCAGCAGCATCATAACTTGATGCACATATACTCTGACACCACACATCCACATCATGATATGAAAGCACAAAAAAGATTTTCCTTAAACATCTGTCCAGATAATTTGATCATCTCTCATGAATAGAAATAACCTTTGAAGATGGTTCAGATCACTTTAAATAACCAACAGTGGCACAAGTAAAATGCAAATGTTTTGAAAGCAGTTTTAATAACTTGAAGAAATTAATTTATCAAATGATCTGATTACTTTTCGCTGATGAGTATGAAATTAATTTAAGTTAACAATCTCAAATTGAAGCACTTACTCTTGCTCTGTTTAACGGAGCATCCTACATAACCTACATTTTTTTTATGTAGCTACTACTTAATAATTAGGGCACAGGGTGCAGTGGATTTAAGATAAGATTTGATTAAAAATGAATCACATTACTATATCAAATTAAAAGGAACACCACCTTCAGTAGTTCCGAGACATCTGAACGATGTAATTTTCTCTGTTCTTCTAGAATGAGGACACAGTTGACTAAAAACTAATTGAAAGAATTGGGTTTTATTTGATGATTAGGATTAAAAATGCATACTAAATTAGAAGAAACTGGCTAGTTTTGCAACAAATTACTTGTGGCTTCTTCAGGATATAAAATATAAACATACAGTTAGCAAATACAAGATATAAATCAACAAGAGAAACTGGCAAAAATCCATTGTAGTACAAACAATCAAAAAAAAATGGAGATGGTGAAGAGTGGCTCAAGTCATCCATTTCCTAGTCTTGTTTCAAGATGATTAGCTGAAAAGTTGAAATCTAGCATATGAAGCAATCTAATTAAATAATTCTATATGTCACTTATGAGAGGGCTATGTGAAAAATGGACTGTGGTGAGGAGAGAGAGAGTTTTCTTCTAGATAAGGCATGGAAGTCTTCTTCTTCCAATTAATGTCATTGATGCATGTAAGAAGAACGATAACTAAACCTGATCTTGCTTCAATATTATGGGCTACACTGCTGAGTTTTTTTTTTTTTTTTTTTTTTCCCCCCGAAGCTTCTAGGTTTGACCTGTATAAGAAACACCACAGGAACAAGGAATTCAGCAAACCTCAGGATGTTTCTAGAAGGTTTTATTGTCCCTATGAATTATATAGCCTCATTGGGAACATTCCACAGGCCACTCAGCTCTGAAACTGCTGCTCCCTCATTCTCAACAAGGAGACCAGACTTGAGCGCAATACAGTATACATAAGATAACTTCAGCATTTTTAGGAGATGTTTCTTTGTTTTGAGGGCTGACTGCCTGAGCTTTTTGTCAAGGCATCAGTGTAGTAAATTATTCTGAAGATATTTTCAAAAATCTATTTTAGATTATATTTCGATGTTTAAATCCTCAGAAGTTGTAAACTTCACTGAATATGCATTTATGAACAGTGCTAATAAATGTTTTTATTATTATTTTTATTATTCTTATGAAACAAACAGTGATAGCACAGTGGTAAAAAAAACACTCAACAGGCATACAGTCATGAATACATATCCATACTTGAAGTAGGAAAAAAAAAGCCATCAAATGCTTGAAATGTGGAAAGGCAGCAGAAGTAGATGATATTCGACCAGAAATGCTGAAGTATGGTGGTATAAAAGTCTTACAGTAGCTGCACTGCATAGTTCAAAAGGCCTGGACAGAGGGACGAATTCCTGATGATTGAAGTAGAGCTCTCATAATACCCATATATCTTCTTCTTCTTTTGCAGCTTCTCCCACTTAAGTGGGGTCACTGTTGATGATGAGTCTCCTCCACATCCTCCTGTTTTGGGCTGTCACCACATCTAAGTTCTTCATCCTCAAAGATGGAGGGAGCTCATACTAGCTCCCTCCATCTCTTCTTTGGCTGCCCATGCTTCCTCCTTTCTTGCAAATCCATCTGCATGACCCTTCTTCCCACATATTCATCCTCACTCCTCATCACATGACCAAACCATTTCAACCTTGCCTCCTGTATCTTTCCTCCTAAGTTCGTAACTTTCACTGTTCCCCTTAAATAGTCATTTCTCAGACGATCCTTTCTGGTCACACCGCACATCCACCTAAGCATTCTCATCTCTGCTACTTCCATCCTGCTGATGTCATTTTTCCTCAGGGCCACACTTTCTATAGCATATGTCATAGCTGGCCTCACTACTGTCCTATAGATTTTGCCTTTCAGATTGATCGGCACCCTCTTATCGCATAACACTCCAGCCATCTCCCTCCAGTTCCTCCAACCCACTTGTATCCTGCATCCCACTTCCTTCTCAGCTTCTCCATCTTCTTCCACTGTTGAACCTAAATATCTAAAGTCCCTCACCTTCCTGATGACATTTCCTTCCAGCTCCAGATCTGTCTCCTGGCTGCCGCCCACTGTGCAACACATATACTCTGTCTTACTTCTGCTCAGTCTCATACCTCTCTCTTCCAGTACTTTTCTCCATCTTTCCAGTTTAGTTCCCCTCTTCTTCTCTTGAATCTGCACACAGCAAGATGTCATCTGCATACAACATTGTTCAAGGTGCATCTTCTCTCACCTCCTCCGCTACCACCTCCATCACAATGTTAAACAGAAAAGGACTTAATGCTGACCCTTGATGCAAGCCAACTGTTACTTGAAAACTTTCTGTCTGTCCCAGACAGGTCCAAACACTTGTCTTCACATTTCTGTACATCTCCTGCACCGACCTGACATATTTCTCTGGAACCTTCTTCTCCCTCAGACACCTCCAGACTTCTTGTCTTGGCATTCTATCGTATGCTTTCTCCAGATCAACAAATGCTAGATGTAGCTCCTGTTGTTTCTCTCGAAACTTTTCCATCATCTGCCGTAACCCAAAGATAGCATCTGTTGTTGATCTACCAGGCACGAAGCCAAATTGTTCCTTTGCAATCTCCACCTCCTTCCTCGATCTTCCATCAGAACCCTTTCTAGGATTTTCATTGTGTGGGACATCAACTTTATTCCTCTGTAATTTTTACAGTCTTGTGCATCCCCTTTACCCATTGTAGATGGGGACAAGAGTACTCTCCCTCCATTCCTCGGGTATATTTTCCGGTTGGCACAAACTTTCATGAATAGGTCCCACAGTAGGTCAATTCCCTCATCATCCACCAGTGCCATCCATGCCTCCACTGGAATCCTGTCGGGGCCCACCGATTTTCCATTCCTCATCCTCTTCATAGCCTCAATCACTTCCACTCATATATAAAATTCCACTCATGTTGTTCATAGTACCCATATATAAAAAGGGAAATAAAACTGAATGTGAGAATTACAGAGGCATTTCCCTACTGAGTGTTCCTGGTAAGATTTCTGCTAGTATACTTGAGAAACGGTTGAGAAGAATTGTGAAAGAAAAGCTTGGTGAAGAACAAACTGGATTCAGGCCAAATAGAGGCTGTCAGGATCAGATCTTCACTTTATGACAAATAATTGAGAAAGCATGAGAATATAACAAAGATCTGTATTTAAGTTTTTTGTATTTACGATTTTGTCAAATCCTACCAACCTGGTGCGACCATAAAGGACGTAACTGCGTCTATTAGAGAGCAAAAGGAAAGGGTGAAAGAAATGATTGTTGTGGCAGGTACGAATGATTTGAAAGGAGATAAAATGGAAATGATAGAAGACTGAATGAACCAATCAATAATAAAAGGTATGACAGGAAAAATAGACGTATGAATGTGAACATGAACAAAATGAAGGATAGAGTGCTGTATGGAGACTCGTTAGTACGAGGACGTGGCGGTGAATTTGAGCTGTGCAGAAGAAAGTGATTTTTAATCGGTGAATAGTCCGCTTTTTTCCCCGTTTTTCTACGTTTTTGAGTGCTAAATTGTTTCTCTGAATACGAGTGTACTTCAGTGGTTGTTTTTTGGAAGTTAGTTGCTGTCGCGATATAATATATTTTGGTACCGTCGGAATCGAACGCGTAACGGTGGAAGACAAAACGAAGCTAAGTTACTGTATTTAGTTATATTTCATTTTATTTAATTATATTTAGTACTTAAATGTTCTGATGTTTGTACTTTTTTTCCTCTTATTTATTAATTGAATAATTATTAAAAATTAGGGTATAATTTGTGAAATGTACGCTTTGCAGAGTGCGGTCGGAGTGTGGTTAGATGATAATAAAGGATTGAATGTGTGTAGAAAATGTAGGGAGAATGCGGAATTGAAGTGTATTTCGGATCGTGAGTGTGATATTTTTGTCAACCTTCAGAATGAAGGAAACAGGGATATGACAAGAAACGGCAAGGTTGTACATGAAAATTGTGAGAGTGTGAATGTAGAAAGTGTGAATGATAGTATAAATGGTTTCTCAGAGAACAAAAAAGATGAGATAGATGCATTGAGTGAGATCGCGTTGTTGAATAGTGCGATAGAAAGAGCAAAACAGCAGCTAGAGTGCATGAACAAAAGTAGACTGAATGAACCAACCAATAATAAAAGGTATGACAGGAAAAATAGACGTATGAATGTGAACATGAACAAAATGAAGGATAGAGTGCTGTATGGAGACTCGTTAGTATGAGGTGTGTTAGTAGAGGATTTGACAAAATCGTACCAACCTGGTGCGACCATAAAGGACGTAACTGCGTCTATTAGAGAGCAAAAGGAAAGGGTGAAAGAAATTATTGTTGTGGCAGGTACGAATGATTTGAAAGGAGATAAAATGGAAATGATAGAAGACCTGAATGAATTGTTTGAGGTAGCAAAAGAAAAGAGTGAGAGAGTTAGAATGATTAGTCTTTTGCCACGGTATGACAGTGAAATGTTTAAAAGGAGGGCTATAATTGCAAATGACTTTATGCGTGGGTTATGTATGACGAGAGGTGTGGAATTTGTGGATGTGTGGAGTGAGTTTGATGGGCGAAAGGATCTATATAAGACGGATGGCTTGCATTTGAATGGTTACGGTGTAAGAAGACTTGAGAAAGTGTTGCTGAATGTAGTGGATGTGCAAATTCAGGGAAACTAGATTTGTTAGGGGGGGGGAGTAGAGATACAGTCCTTATGGAGGCAGTTGAATGTAAGAATGAATATAATATGCCAGAGCAAATAAGGACAACAAATCTGAGTGGGATATTAATATAAGGCATCAAGGTAGGGTTGGGGCTAATGGGGTTCTTAAATTCATGTACACTAATACTAGGAGTATTAGGAACAAGAAGGAAGAGTTTTTGGCCATGGTTGGCACTTCCAGATCACAGGTTATAGGTATTAGTGAAACATGGCTGACTGTAGATGATATAACTAGTGGGATTGAATGTGATGGCTATAGTGTGTTCAGGAATGACAGAGAGAATAAAATGGGGGAGGAGTATTGTTGATGATAGCTGATGAGCTCCAGCCAAGGAGAATAGAAGTTGAATTGCAGGATAGAGAAAAGAGCACATTTGAGGCCATTTGGTGTGAGATTGTGGCTAGCAGAACTAAATATACAATTGGGTGCTGCTATAGACCAGGTGATGGAAAAGATGGTGGTGACAGTATGCACAAGCAAATAGAAGAAATGGGTGGAAGGAGGGTGATTATTATGGGAGATTTCAACTATGGTCGCATTGATTGGAGTGAGGAGAGGACACACGGGAGGAAGGAACTGGATTTTATGCGGTTATTAAGGGATAACTATCTGCAACAGCATGTAATGGAAAATACTAGGGGTCAGAGAGTGCTTGACCTAGTAATTACATCTGAGGATTTGGCTGTAACAAATATGACCACATTGCCACCAATCGGTGAGAGTGATCATAGGGTCTTAACTTGGGAGGTGGCTAAAGGTGTAGAATTTTCAATTAAGACAGGGTACATGTGGAATTATCGGGCTGGAAAGTATGACAAGCTTAGGAGTTTGATTGGTTCAGTGCATGGCATGTACAACTGCAAGGACTAGAAGTTGATAGTGCATGGGAGGTAGTTAAGAAGTGCTTGCATGAAGCAATGGCTGACTGTATACCTAGAGTCCAAATAATAAATCAAGTAGGGGTTAAATGGATGAATAACACCATTAAGCTTGAGCTGCAAAAAAAAAAAAAAAGAAACAACTATGGAGGGAATTTAAGGAGAAAGGTGACCGGCAGGCACATGAATGGTATAAAGCACAGGCCAGAAAGGTAACGAGTGTGGTAAGAAAAGAAAAAAGGATTATGAAAGAACATTGACCATGGCTAAAGAGAATCCCAAACAGTTTTTTAGATATGTAGCAAGTAAAAGGAAAAATGTACATGGCAGATTGATTTTAAAGAATGCCGATGGTAGGGAGGTAACTGAATCAGTTGAGATAGTTGAGTTACTGAGTGAGCACTTTGCAAAAGTATATCATCCAGGTGGTGACATTGCAGAAACGAATAAACCAGTAGATTATACGGGAATTGTGGTTAATGAAGTGGAGGTGAGTAGTCTATTGCATAACCTCAATGTCAATACATCTGTGGGATTGATGGTATACCAGCTCGTGTTGTACGAGAAGCAGCTAAAGAATTGTCAGTACCCTTGACCATTTTGTTTAATTTGAGTCTCGGGTCTGGGTTAGTCCCGAGCGGGTGGAAAGAGGGGAAAATAGTTCCACTGCATAAAGGTGGTTCCAAGACTGCTGTAGTAAATTACCGACCGATTAGCATATCAGGAATCATTGTCAAGGTCTTAGAGAAAATAGTCAAGAGGAAAATACAAGATTGGATAGAAGAAAATGGGATACTGTATCGGGGACAGCATGGTTTTGTGAAGGGTAGGTCATGCCTCAGTAACTTGCTCACGTATTATAACACAGTGACGGCTGAACTGGATAAGGGTAATGGGTTTACGGTGATTCTACTGGACCTTGCCAAGGCCTTTGACAGGATTCCACATGGAATTCTAATCAGTAAATTGCAGCATATGGGAATGGACATAGGGTTGGTGAGATGGATAGGAGGGTGGTTGATGGAGAGATATCAGAGAGTGGTTTACTCGGGAGTAGAGTCCACAAGACGGCCTGTGACTAGTGGTGTGCCACAAGGATCTGTTCTTGGACCACTGCTGTTTAATTTGTTCATAAATGATATAGGAAATGATCTGAGAGGAACAGTTCATTTGTTTGCGGATGATGCGAAGTTGGGTAGGGCAATAGTGAATGCAGATGACGTCAAAATTTTGCAGGATGATTTGGATAGATTGGAGGTCTGGGCTAAGGAGAATGGATGTCAGTTTAATGTGGCAAAATGTAAGGTTATGCATTTTGGGGTGAAAAGATTGGCGGCAGTTTACTGCATTGGTGGAACCGTGCTCCAGGAAATTGATGAGGCACGAGATTTAGGAATGTTGGTAGATAAGGAATTGAAATTTAGGGGACACATTGCAAAAGTGACCAAAACAGCTCATCAAATCACTTGGTTGCTGAAGAATACAATGACAAGCAGAGACAAGCAGGTTATTGTTCCTCTGTATCGAGCCTTGATAAGACCCCATCTAGACTACTGTGCTCAGATTTGGTCATCTAGGTTTCTTCTTGATGGGGAAGAGGTGGAGAAGATCCAGAGGCGAGTGACCAAGATGATAGCAGGTCTGTGGAATGAACCGTATGAGAACAGGTTGAGGATTTGTGGGTTGCAAAAATTGGTTGATAGGCGGAGGAGGGGAGATATGATTGAGACATTCAAATTACTGAAGGGTTTCTATAAAATTAATTCAGAAGATATTTTTGAGAACAGGGCTGGTTGTGGGAGGACTAGGGGGACATCCATGGAAACTGGGCAAAAGTGTGGTTAGTAAAGGTGTTAGAGCTGGGTTCTTCACTTTTAGAGTAGTGAATGAGTGGAATGCGCTCCCTGAGTCTGTGGTGGATGCTGTGACAGTGAATGAGTTTAAGGCGAGGTATGATAGATACTGTATGAATGTCAAATAGTTGTGATGAATATGATTTGGGGCCTCCCTCGATGAGTCCAATGACTCCCTGGAGTTGCACGTAATAATAGTAATAAGTTTTGTCGATCTGGAAAAGGCATATGACAAGGTGCCAAAAGAGAAGCTGTTCAATATGCTCCAGTTATATGGTGTCAATGGAAAATTATATCAAGCAATACTTAGTCTTTATTTGAGTTGTAAGTCAGCAGATAGAATTGAAAGAAGTACAGGAAGATGGTTTAATGTCAATTCTGATGTGAGACAAGGATGTACATTATCCCCTTTGTTATTCATTATCTATATGGATCACATTATGAAGGAAAGTGGTATTAAACATGATATCAGAATTGGAGATGTTAATGTCAAATCTTTGCTTTATGCGGACGATGTTATACTTCTAAATAAATCCGCTACAAGTTTGCAAGATTCCCTGACTAAATTGAATAACTGTTGTAATAGATATGGTATGAAAGTCAGCATTAAAAAGACAAAGACAATGAAAATAGTTAGAACTGTTGAAAATGTCAACTGTGTTGTGAACGGAAAACCTCTGAAACAAGTAAAACATTTCAGCTACTTAGGCATGATTTTTAGTGAAGATGGTAAATTAAATATGGAAATAGCAATAGAATCAACAAAGCTGGTATGGTAGGAAGTCAACTGAATAAATTTATATGGAATAAGAGAGAAATTAGACTGAACACTAAATTAGTGGTATACAAGACAGTGTTCAAACCAGTTTTAACTTATGGATCTGAGAGCTGGGCCAGAAGCAAAACACTTGACCAAAGACTAGAGACCGCAGATATGAGAGTCCTGAGAAAGACTAGAGGCATGAACAGATGGCATCAATGGCAATATCATATTAAAAACGAGGATATTAAGAAAGAACTTGACATTGTCAGCATCCAGGAATGTATTAGCAGAGCTAATCTCAGGTGGTATGGTCACTTGAATAGAATGGACAAGGAAAGATTAGCAAAACAAGTGTTCTCTGCCAGGTTGGCAGGAAAACGACCCAGAGGAAGACCAAGATATAGGTGGATTGATATGGTACAAAGTGCCTTAGATGATAGAAATATAAGATCTGATAATGTTGGAGTCTTGACAAGTAACAGACTAATTTGGATGAAAATGAAAATTTTAGATAGGAAGTTGGTAATTATGTAAATTTTTCATGTTTTACTATCATATCCTGTACACCCCTTGAGGGTACACGTTAGGAAATTCAATGATGATGTTTTTTTTTTTTTGTTTTTTTTTTTAAATAAGCAGATGGTAAAAATCATAAGTAGGCAGATTCTTGTGTTTGTTACAGTTTATGTTAACGTGGTTTCTTGATTTGGTTAAAGTTAAATTGGAAAAATTAATAGAAATATCTTGCCTACACTTTACTGAAAAAAAAAAATAACTTGCTACTAAAATTAAGTTGATAATGCTAACATTATTTTTTTCTCCCAAATGCACAGGACATTAGCCACACATTGGCCATAGAATAGAATAGAACAAAAGATAAGGCAGCAATATTTCTGATTACAATTGAGCCAAAAATAACTCTAATTTGACCACTGATATTCTAGTCCATCAGCAGTCCAAAATTTTGAGTGTACATAAACTTAAGAGTCATTTAAGAGAAAGTCAGCCCTCAAAACTTCCAAAAAAGTAAGGATAACATGCTTTCCCCCCCACCTCTCCCGCAATGCATAGGTCATCCATCATCAGCCATAGAACAGGATAGAAAGGCAGTAATACATTTGACTCCAAATCAGCCAGAAATAATTCTGCGTGATGACCAATGATATTTTGACCCACTGTATATTTTTTTCCTCTTATACTGAAATATTGCTGCAGAAACATACTGTAAAGGATATTCTACATTATCAAAATCTAATTTGTTCTTTTTTTCACTGTATTCAAATTCATCTTCATTACGATGTTTTCCTTACTATAAATGCTATTATCATCTTTTGATTAACGTAAAACACTTATCACGGCAGGCACGTGGTTATAATGAAAGGCTGAGGGTAATTTTCCCATAACTTGTTGGGATGACTACAATAAAGTGAAAATAAAATTAATTAGTATTCGAAAATAATCATTAATGATTATATTACTAATCTCGATGTCAAACTGCAGACAAACACGCAAGCATGAAAGGACTGGAGTTATGGTGAACTCAGGTGAGATTTGGGTTTTAATAATCATACAAGATTTTGAAAAATCTTAAATTTTTTTTCCCAAGATTACAAATTCTAAATTTCTAGAGAAAGATCTCCTCTATTCATGGTACCCAGAAATTTTATAATTATGAATTTTCTTGGGAATTCTTTGAAAGAAACCCTAGTGGACAGGATTCGGAGACAAGTGATCAAAAGGGTGAGCAGTTTGTAGAGTTCCCTATAAAGACAGACTGAAAGTTTGTGAATTATAAATGGTCAGCTAAGAAGCTATATGACAGAAACAAGTTATTAAAGGGTTTGATGGGGTTCATTTAAAGAAATTTTTCAATACATAACAGAGAACAAAAGGTCAACAATAAGTTGAAAAACAGCGCGTTAGCAAGTAAGGACTTTGAAAAAGACTGTATTTTTGATTGGAGAGTGGTAAATAAGTAGAACAGATTGCCAGAAGTAGTTTTGGGTGTTATGATGGTAAATGACTAAGGAACAATATGATGCAGCTGTCAATAATGGTTAGCACAATCTCATGCCCTTACAATGATCATTTTTAGACTCCATGAAGATGTCCATGTAATAATTCAAAAATTAATGTTTCATTCCATTACATTCTTGCTATTTCATGCTCCAATTTATATAAATTCATTGGCAAAGTGGATACTAGATCCAAAATTATTTCAAAACCAAATGTTTGTAGAAACTCAGATCAACTTATGAAAGTTTCATATGTTGACCTGAGAGCTTACGAGAATACAATCCTCAGCATCCCTGAGTTGCCTTAGCTTGCACTACTTAAAAGACATGGACACCGCCCAAGCATCCATATATTTGCCTTTTATTAGTGCATTTGATAAAGGTTTCACTGGCTTTACAGCTTTCGAACTGGTCGGTTCTTTTCAGAGACCAGAAAAAAACTGAAGAGAGTAAAAACTCTCGTTAGTACTAAGGAAATCGAAATGTCAGAGAAATGTATTTTTCATAAGTGAATTCTCAGTAGGTGTAAAAGTAATTAGTAAAGGAAGAGCCATAAGAACTATATGGAACTTTGCTATGTAATTTTACATCTTGGCGATGTAAAATTACATAGCAAAGTGGATAATAGATCCAACATTATTTCAAAGGAATGTTTGTAGAAATTATGACCTGGGAGCTTACGAGAATACAATACTCGGCATTCTCAAGTTGCCTATGTAATTTTACATCGCCAAACGAAGCCTTATGGCACTTCCTTTAGTAATTATATAAATTCATCCTTTTATATATTTCACAGTTATTTCCTTTCTGCATTATTTTAATCTAGTTTTGTCCTTTTGGTCCCATTGAATCACTATAGCAAAAAATCACTATAACAAACTACAAAAAAAAGTCCCATAGGTATAATGTTATGTTAAAAGAAATTCACTATGACAAACTATTCTTGTTGTACATAAGAGTGTTATAATGAGAAGTGATTAAGCCTGGAAATTTCAAGAATAGTCAGATATGTTTTGTGGTTAAGTTTCTTTCTAAAGATAAATTATAATCAGCAATATTAACTTAAGTTTATAAGTCATTCAGATTGGAGCTAGAACAGCTCCATTTCCTTCAAGTTTTTCAAAATTCTTTAACCTTGATATTTCATTTGACAGTTTGCACTTTACCTGCAAAAACTAAGCTGTCAAATACAATTTCAAAACTGAATGCTGCAAGAGTGCACTATTGAATTTTTCTTAAAGACATGCATGGCCCAAATAAATTTGATAACAGTCACTTCTGAAATTTAGCTTGAAATTGGAAGCATAAAAGCAATGACTAAATGATTATCTTCCAACTATATAAATTCTCCATTTTAGTATAAATATATATTAAAAAAAAAGTATTACAGTTAAAAGAAAAACTAAATCTACTATCATAATGTTGTGCATGCCATATACAATAAATTTTTCGCTAAATTCACTGTAAATATTGTTGTATACACATTGTGATAACAATCAAATGGAAGCTCAGCAATGAATAAAAATCTTATGACATTAACAAATTCCCAATACACATATCCTCAATATTTGACAATTTTCCTCCAGATTAGTTAAAAAACTAATACTGTAAGGTATGCTGTTACACCTGATATCTTAAGAATGTAGAATTCTCAGCTATCATGGTGTAACATGAAGAGAAATAAATTAAAAACCCTGCATAAAAGCTAATAGCTAATTTAAATGATTTAAAAGAAAAGGAAATATTCTTGCATCCAATAAAATATAAAGGTGTTTGGTTGAACTAACTAACAAAAAGAAAGAATATATTAATGTTGTAATATGATATAAAAGAGAAAATTTAACTAAATAAGACAGAAAAGGATTATTCATAAAAGATGATATGTGAGAGGCTAGAGATTAAAATATTAAGTAAATTCATAGAGAAAATTTGAAAGGGGATTAAGTTAGAGGTTAGCACAAGAAAAACAACAGAAAATCGCTTAGGGCCGATTCCCGGATTGAGACATCGTTTGGCTCGCCGACCAAAGGACGTTTGGCAGAAAAACGCCACCCTAATTTGTCGGTGAAGTAAAATCAAGAAGGGGGCGGAGAAAAGAAGTTAAAAAAGGTGCCGTTAGGAGAGCAGGTATAAAAGGGTTGGAAACCCCCCCACGAGGCTTTTCAGTTTTTGTTTTGGTTCTGTTCCCGAGGAGTTCTCTACGAGCTCCGTGGCATAGGTTTCACGCGGTTTTCCTGAGTGGAGACTGGGGTTATATCTCCGTCGTCACAACATGGAAACAAAAGTGAGCGGGATTTCGATTCCGGATTTCCTATGTAAGAAGCGAAGAATGCCATAGAGACAAAGAAAAGGAAACATATTCTTTGTGTTTCAACTTCAGTGACAACCACGAGAAAGGGAAAGCTATAAAGATATCGATATCCACGTCACGAGTCGCACAGCCGTCATATAGATGATTCAAAGTGTGTCCTGAATTACAGAAGTTTAAGACCATGTAAGCATAGTTCGTTCAACTCCAAAAGGAACGTAGAAGTAGCAGATTATCGGAGAGGTTATACCAAGTTAGTTCAATCAGAAAAAGGTAAAGGCCCATATGAAAAACTCAAGAAAGAAAGGTACTGTAAAATATATCTAATGTTAACTAAAATTTGTCTGCAATAAGTATCATTATTCTAATACGGAACTGTTGAAGTGACCAAGGAAAATTTATACTAGGACTTTAGTATCTGACAGAACATATTAAAAGTAAGCTGGCTAGTGTTAATGTTATATGAATAATTAAGCGTCCTGAGAATTTTGCATGTCTATTGTAATGTATGGGAAAGTTAAAATGTCATAGTTGTGTGTTAGTGCAGTAAAAGGTTTAGTTAATCTACTTAAGTTTGAATAGTTAAATAGTGTGAATTAATCTTATATGTCCATGTCACATGAAGTTATGTGTTGAATTGTTATGGCGGCATGATCGTAATACCCATTATAGGATCATAGCCTAATTACTTGCAATAAGTTAATGTTAGTTTGTAAGTATTTAGTTTAGCATTGAATTAAGTAATAACAAAAATTGAATTGTACCATGTTAAAGTTTTTAATAAACCTTTGTTCAATGATAAGAAAAGTTGTCTGAAATTGCTGTCCAATGCACCACTTGAAAAATACGGACCTAATTACGTGGGAAATTAATGTGTTAAGAAACGAGATAAAGTGTCACGACTGCAACATTGTTTCACTTTCAGACATATTTTAGTTCTTTCTCCTTGTTTTTGTATATAATATCTCAAACTAAATATCCCAAAAGGCACAGTATAAATACAAATATTAGGGGTACTAAGGGGAGAAATAACTTAAGTATTAGTAAAAAGTTTGGTGATATCTCGTGCGTAGATAATAGTTGAACATAGCTAAGCAGAATTTCTCTAATTGGAATAAAAATCATAAATTGGGACACAACAATGCTGTTCTTTATCTAATGGCACATTCATCACATCAAATCCAATATGTTGATCTTCTTGTGGATCTTCTTCTTGCAATACTACTACATATCACTTTACTAAGCTTTCCTCTCCCATTCTATTTAAATGACCATAGAACTTCAGTTACCTTAATGCTACTCACACCTTTCTAAATAACAATTAAGTTCTTTACTAATATCCTTATTTTTGATAATTCTGTTAGCTAGAGCAAAAAAAAAAAACAAAAAAAAAAATCATCATCATCATCATCAAATTCCTGCCATGAACCCTCAAGGGGTGTACAGGATATGACAGTACTACATGAAAAAATTACATCATTACTAACTTCCTATCTACAATTTTCCTCCAAATCAGTCTGTTACTTGTCAAGACTCCAACATTATCAGATCTTATATTTCTATCGTCTAAGGCACTTTGTACCGTATCAATCCACCTATATCTTGGTCTTCCTCTGGGTCGTTTTCCTGCCAACCTGGCAGAGAACACTTATTTTGCGAATCTTTCCTCTTCCATTCTATTTAAGTGACCATACCATCTGAGATTAGCTCTGCTAACGCATTCCTGGATGCTGACAACGTCAAGTTCTTTCCTAATATCCTCATTTTTAATATGATATTGCCATTGATGCCATCTGTTCACGCCTCTAATCTTTCTCAGGACTCTCATATCTGCGGTCTCTAGTCTTTGGTCAAGTGTTTTACTTCTGACCCAGCTCTCAGATCCATAAGTTAAAATTGGTTTGAACACAGTCTTGTATACAGCTAATTTAGTGTTCCGACTAATTTCTTTCTTATTCCATATGAATTTATTCAATTGACTTCCCACGATACCAGCTTTGCTGATTCTGTTGTCTATTTCTATATTTAGTTTACCATCTTCAGTAAAAATTGTGCCTAAGTAGCTGAAATGTTTTACTTGTTCCACAGGTTCTCCATTCACAGCACAGTTGACATTTTCAATGATTCTGCCTATTTTCATTGTCTTTGTCTTTTTATTGCTGACCTTCATACCATATCTATTACAACAGCTATTCAATTTAGTCAAAGAATCTTGCAGACTTGCAGCGGATTTATTTAGAAGTATAACATCATCCGCATAAAGCAAAGAGCTGACATTAACATCTCCAATTTTGATATCAGGTTTAATACCACATTCCTTCATAATGTGATCCATATAGATAATGAATAACAGAGGGGATAATGTACATCCTTGTCTCACACCAGATTTAACATTAAACCATCTTCCTGTACTTCCTTCAATTCTAACTGCTGACTCACAACTCAAATAAAGACTAAGTATTGCTTGATATAATGCTCCATTGACACCATATAACTGCAGCATATTGAATAGCTTCTCTCTTGGCACCTTGTCATATGCCTTATCCAAATCGACAAAACTTAAATACAGATCTTTGTTATATTCCCATGCTTTCTCGACTATTTGTCGTAAAGTGAAGATCTGATCCTGACAGCCTCTATTTGGCCTGAATCCAGCTTGTTCTTCACCAAGTTTTTCTTCCACAATTGTTCTCAACCGTTTCTCAAGTATACTTGCATAGATCTTGCCAGGAACACTCAGTAGGGAAATACCTCTGTAATTCTCACATTCAGTTTTATTTCCCTTTTTATATATGGGTACTATGAGAGCTCTACTCCAATCATCGGGAATTCGTCCCTCTGTCCAGGCTTTCTGAACTATGCAGTGCAGCCACTGTAAGACTCTTATACCACCATACTTCAGCATTTCTGGTCGAATATCATCTACTCCTGCTGCCTTTCCACATTCCAAGCCTTTGACAGCTTTTTCTACTTCAAGTATGGATATGTATTCCTGACTGCATGCCTGGTCAGTGTTTTTTATCACTGTGCTGTCATCACTGCTTGTTTCATTTAGCAGTTTTTCAAAGTAATTACTCCATACTTCAAGGATATCTTTTTCTCCTGTTTTCATTTCACCTTTATCATCTCTAATTCCTTTTACAGCACTCTTTCCTCCATTCCTAAGCTTCTTCAACAACCTCCAGAATATTTTGCCACCTTCTTGATATTTATTTTCTATATTCTTGCCAAAGTCCTCCCATGACTTTTGTTTAGCTAGTTTTACACACTGTTTAGCTTTCTTACATTTGTCTCTGTATTCTGTAAGAGTAAAAGCTGACTTATTTGCCAGGAACTTTTGATATGCTTTCTTCTTTTCCTTCACTGCCTCTTTAACTTCCTGTGTCTACCAGGGAGTTCTGATTTTTTTATCTTTGCACACAACCTCACCACATGCCTCTCTGGCAGAATCAATCAATGTTTCCTTCAGAGTTTGCCACTGAATCTCCAAGGTTTGATTCCTGTTCTCAAACTCTTTCATTTTCTTTTCAATAATATTTCTGTATTTTAGTCTACAGTTTACATCTGTGAGCTGCTCAACTTTTATTCGCTTTAAAACTTTCTTACATGTTATTCTTTTCAATATGAAATTCAATTTTATCCTGCTCAAGACTAAATAGTGATCACTTCCAATTTCAAATCCTCTGTACACTCTGGTGTCCTGCACCAGGGAGAAAACATCACTATCAACAATTACATAGTCAATGAGACTTTTCTTATTCCTAGCCTCTTCTCTCCATGTGAATTTGTGCACATTTTTATGTTGGAACATGGTGCTAGTAATAACCAGTCCATGTCCTGAGCAGAAATCCAACAGATATTTGCCATTGTTATTAGCTTTGCTCTTTTCTCCAAATTTTCCCAAAATATTTTTGTATGTCTCACAATCATTTCCTACTCTACTATTTAGATCCCCAACAAGGACCAACTTTTCCTTTTTCATTGTGTCAGTTGCTTTTTCTAAAGCCTCAAAAAATTCCTCCACTCTACCTTAGTAGAACCTTCTGTGGGACCATAGGCACAAATAAGTCTCATTGTCCAGTTCCCCATTCTCATATTTGCCCACATTACTCTACTTGAGACTGACTGCCATTCAAGAAGATTAGCCTCGTATTTTGTGTTGAATACTATGGCTACTCCTTCTTTTCCTTGATTGTTATTGCCTGAATATAACATTTTGTATTTATTGCTCAGAAAGATCTCACCAGTTTTGGTCTTTTTTGTTTCAGTCACCCCTATTATGTCGATCTGGTACTTATCTAATTCCTCAGCTAGCTCCATTTCTTTGCCATTCAGGCTTCTTACATTGATAGTACCGATCTTTAACTCTGGTGATGTTGAGTTGGGGTTTGTTTTCAGATTTGTTCCAGTAGCTGACTTTTCGCTGTTCGCCCTGGTTCCCTGGCGAAAACAACGGGGGCCTTGTTTAACCGGGCGACGCCCCAGCCGGCATGAAATTTTGTCATGTTGTACCATCATTTTTTATTTTGGTTTAACCAATAAGAATACAATTTGGTCGGCTAAATCCCAAATTGCCAGCCCATCCTCGTTCGTTCAGTATCAAAGTAGATACCCAACAGGGTGCACCACGAGAAGGTGAGGATTGGACATTAGGTCAGAAGCCCTGGTCGGTTCTCCGCATTCCTTTAAAGGCTATGTGGAGGTCTCCTCTCAGTTATACAGCTTTGACCCTTAAGCACCCCTTCAAAAAAAAAAAAAAAAAAAAAAGTAAACAAAAAATATTATGAAGAAAAAGAAGTAAACTAGTATACAATAGCGTATACTATTTTTTGACTTTCACAGTTTAACAATTTTGGCTGTCACAGTTTAACAATTCACATTGCTACATGAAAAAAAAAAGCTAACTAAATGCCAAATATTTTATAGCCAAAACAATCTACTAAAGATTAATGACAAAACTGAAGAGAAACTGCTGCTTCGGTCAATATACAAAGGAAGGAGCAGGAAACATAATACAGGAAAGTGTAGAAATATATGACAACATAACACAAAGGAGTAAGATTAGCAGGAACCATACATAAAGCACAAAACATGAAAAGTACAAAAATCAAACAATGGGAGACATTCAAAATTAATGAAGTTCTGAAATATTATAACAGTTTGAATTACTGTCACTTGCTGGAAATCTTCATAACGAACTGACATACATAATGTACCATCACATCAAATCACATCATTTAAATCAAAAAAAGCATGAAGTGGGAGAGGGTAACTAATAGCTAAATTGCATTAGTGAACCTAAGGAGAAATGAAAATAACTAGTACAGCTGGTGTTAACATGTCTACTTCCTAACTGAACAGATAGCGTATGTTGAAACTGTTCCCTTAAAACTGTAAATTAATTGTTAATTAGACATTAGTTAAAAAGTTCTGAAGTTGATGATGTATAAATGTATTTGCTTTCTTCACTTTACATGAGCAATAATTGAACAAAACAATGTCAGAAAGGTATTAAAAATAGGAAAAAAATATAAAACTTAAATCTAAAATAACCTTGTTCAGAAAATAAACAGTAGAAATAAAATGGTGTGCTGTCATATATTAAGCAAGGGATTCTTGCAAAAAAGATTATGTGTAAGGAATACTGTGTGCATAAGAATGACTCATGCACACTGTAGTAGTACATTTAAAGTGTAGGCCAGAAGTACTGTATAAGAAAATTGTGTGTGTGTGTGTGTGTAACAGCATGAAGACATCAATACATATATATATAAAACTAGCTTTGCTAGCTAAATTTAAACAACCCAAACAAATGTTATTGTTATGCTGTATGAATAAAAAAAGAATGAATGCATATGGTAAGTAGGTGGCAGATGCAGAAGACATTGTTCAACTAATGATGGCCCATTTTGCTAAGCAACTAACAAATGTAGCACACGCAACAGGGGCTCAATGCTACCTCTATACTGAATGACAAGACAGGTCATGAGGAGGGTACTAGAACTGCTGCATAAACTGAATAAGAATTCAGTAACAGGATCTGATTGAATATCTGAACTGAACGCTTGGCACAGATGCCAAGTGTTCAGCTGAATTGGCTATGCCTTTAACCCAATTGCATAATTTCAATCTCAGCACAGAGATGGTTCCACAGGAGTGGAAAGAATGCATGATAATTCCATTGTACATGGTGCAAAGACTAACATCTCTGGAGACTTATCAATATCACTGGAGTGGTAAAAATTTTGGAAAAGTTACAAGCGCTCACATACAAAAATGGATTAACAGAGAATCTATACTCTACAATGAGCTAACAGAGAATCTATACTCTACGATGAGTACAGATTCTCTGCATGGGGTTACTAAGGGTAATGTTTCAGTAACTTGCTCATATTTCATAAATAATGTCACAGTTGAGTTACACAAGGAGAGGGGAGATACACCATGATACTTGTGGACTCTAAAGCTTTTGACATGATACAGCATGGAAGGCTGCTGCTTAAGTTGCAGGCTATGGGAGTGGATTAAGAACTATTAACTTAGAAGATGGTTGACTAACATATCAGAAAGTGGTGTATGGTTTTGGAGAGGGTAGTTTGCAAAAGTTATCAGGTAGTGTACCCAGGAATCAGTTCTTGCTCTACTGTAATTCAATCTTTACATTATTGACATTGGAAAGGAAATGACAGGAGACAAAGCTTGCTGCTGATACAAAGTTAGACAGGATAATCAAGGAATGCAAATTACATGCAGCACTTGCAAAAACAACTGAACAGGCTAGAATTGTGGACATGTAAAAATGGCTATCAATTCAATGCTAGTCAAGTTATTCACTTTGGTGTGATGATATAAAATGGCACATTATATTGCTGATATTATGCTAAAAGAAACTTGATCGCACTGGCATTCTTAAAGATTTAGTAAATAGGAAGTTGAAGTTCAAAATCCAACATAGCAAATATTGCACAGAGGATAATTTGAAATGCTGAAATGAACACTGACATGTAAAGATAAAGAAATCATTTTGCCTCTTTATAGAGTGCAATATGGCCTCACCTGGATTACTGTGTGCAGATCTGGTATCCTTATTTCTGAGGAAATGCATTTCTGAGGAAATGGAAAGGGTCCAAAGACAAATGTTATCAGGACCATGGAATGTAGATTATGAGAACAGATTGAGAGTTTGCGGACAACAGACAGGAAAAAAAGGTATGATATGAGAGACCTCCAACGTTCTGAAAGATTCACGCAGAATACAAGAAGATGGGGTGCTTAAGCTGTATAACTGAGAGGAGACCTCCACATAGCCTTCGAAGGAATGATGAGAACCGACCAGGGCTTCTGACCTAATCCAATCCTCACCTTCTCGTGGTGCACCCTGTTGGGTATCTACCTGGATACTGAACTAACGAGGATGGGTTAGCAATTTGGGATTTAGCCGACCAAATTGTATTCTTATTGGTTAAACCAAAAATAAAAAATGATGGTACAACATGACTATGCCGGCTGGGGCATCGCCCAGTTAAACAAGCCCCCCCCCCCCCGTTGTTTTCGCCAAGGAACCAGGGCGAACAGCAAAAAGTCAGCTACTGGAACAAATCTAAGAACATACCCCAACTCAACATCATCAGAGTTAAAGATGGGTACTATCAGCATAAGAAGCCTGAATGGCAAAGAAATGGAGCTAGCTGAGGAATTAGATAAGTACCAGAGTGACATAATAGGGGTGACTGAAACAAAAAAGACAAAAACTGGTGAGATCTTTCTGAGCAATAATTACAAAATGTTATATTCAGGAAATGACAATCAAGGAAAAGAAGGAGTAGCCATAGTATTCAACACAAAATACGAGGCTAATCTTCTTGAATGGCAGCAGTCTCAAGTAGAGTGATGTGGACAAATATAAGAATAGGGAACTGGACAATGAGACTTATTTGTGCCTATGGTATCACATAAGGTTCTCCTAAGGTAGAAGTGGAGGAATTTTTTGATGCTTTAGAAAAAGCAACTGACACAAGGAAAAAGGAAAAGGTGGTATAAAAGTCAGTGGATGCACTGCATAGTTCAGAAAGCCTGGACAGAGAGACGAATTACCGATGATTGGAGAAGAGCTCTCATAGTACCCATATATAAAAAGGGAAATAAAACTGAATGTGAGAATTACAGAGGTATTTCCCTACTGAGTGTTCCTCGCAAGATCTATGCAAGTATACTTGAGAAATGGTTGAGAAGAATTGTGGAAGAAAAGCTTGGTGAAGTACAAGCTGGATTCAGGCCAAATAGAGGCTGTCAGGATCAGATCCTCACTTTATGACAAATAGTTGAGAAAGCATGCATATATAACAAAGATCTGTATTTAAGTTTTGTCGATCTGGAAAAGGCATATGACAAGATGCCAAGAGAGAAGCTATTCAATACTCTACAGTTATATGGTGTCAATGGGGTATTATATCAAGCAATACTCAGTCTGGATTTGTGTTGTAAGTTGGCAGTTAGAATTGAAGGATGCATAGGAAGATGGTTTAATGTTAAATGTGATGTGAGACAAGAGGATGTACATTATCCCCTCTGTTATTCATTATCTATATGGATCACATTATGAAGGAAAGTGGTATTAAACATGATATCAGAATTGAAGATGTTAATGTCAGCTCTTTGCTTTATGCAGACGATGTTATATTTCTAAATAAATCCGCTACAAGTCTGCAAGATTCCCTGACTAAATTGAATAACTGTTGTAATATGGTATGAAAGTCAGCATTAAAAAGACAAAGACAATGAAAATAGGTAGATTGTTGAAAATGTCAACTGTGTTGTGAACAAGCAACCTGTGGAACAAGTAAAACATTTCAGCTACTTAGGCACGATTTTTAGTGAAGATGGTAAATTAAATATGAAAACAGACAACAGAATCGACAAAGCTGGTATGGTAGGTAGTCAATTGAATAAATTCATATGGAATAAGAGAGAAATTAGTCAGAACACTAAATTAGCTGTATATAAGACAGTGTTCACACCAGTTTTAACTTATGGATCTGAGAGCTGGGTCAGAAGTAAAACACTTGACCAAAGACTAGAGAACCGCAGATATGAGTCCTGAGAAAGATTAGAGGCATGAACAGATGGCATCAATGGCAATATCATATTAAAAACGAGGATATTAGGAAAGAACTTGACATTGTCGGCATCCAGGATGCGTTAGCAGAGATAATCTCAGGTGTTATGGTCACTTAAACAGAATGGGAGAGGAAAGATCAGCAAAACAAGTGTTCTCTGGCAGGTTGGCAGGAAAACGACCCAGAGGAAGACCAAGATATAGGTGGATTGATACGGTACAATGTGCCTTAGACGACAGAAATATAAGCTCTGATAATGATAACATTGGAGTCTTGACAAGTAATAGACTGATTTGGAGGAAAATTGTAGATAGGAAGTTAGTAATGATGTAAATTTTTCATATAGTACTATCATATCCTGTACACCCCTTGAGGGGTACATGTCAGGAATTTGATGATGATGATGATGAATACCAAGCAGATGGAATTTTTCATTTTATGAAAAGTGGGGAGAAGACAAGAGAGAATCCATAGACTTTGAAAATGAAAATGAATAAAATCAAGAAAAGAGTGGGAGCTACATTTTTCTCACAGAGTAGTGCCTGATTGGAATGGCTTGTCTTCTGAGGTAGTGAGTGCAGCTAGTGTGAATGAATTCAAGAAAAGATATGACAGCAGGTGCGGATGATGACTGACTTCCTGGAAGTGTCTGGTAACAAAGACAATTTCCCACAAATTATTAATAATTTCTGAGGAGGAACCTGTAACCTCTAGAGAGTGCATCCACAGGTGGCAGATCAGGGAATGCCTCCTAGACATGGGTGGTAGGAGGGAAATGAAATACCTCCCGCAAACTAACAAGCACTCAGGAGCATCTGATCCAGAATGGGAAGCCCAAAACAATAATTTATCCAAAATGGACAGTTGATGAAATAGGGAACTTCTTCCTCTCCAATTGGTTCTTGGGGCCCCGGTGGGGCTCCGTCAATATTTAAAGTTTAAAATTTTAAGTTATATTGTATAGTGTACCATATTTCTTCTCTGATGCTACCTTTGTTTTCTTTTCTGATAGTTTTTTTTCTGATACCTTTCTTACAGGTGATATTTTTTTCTGATATCTTTCTTACAGGTGATATTGTTCTCTTAAATCTGTAAATGCAATTTTCTATTCTCCTTAGGCTGACTAATGCAGGCTAGCTGTTAATCACTTGCAGTCTCCTTCCTTGTAAATTGAAGTGGCCATTTCTTAGTTGACCAAATGTTGAAGTTTTCAGGTTATTTTTGAGTTTAATAGTACAAAATACATATGCATATTTCATTATGAAGATTTCAATCAGGTAAGCGATATTAAGCTATCATAACATTTCAAAATGTAAGTATTAATTCTGAATTATCATTTTTTATAATTTCATCCTCTTTTTAGTTCTTCCTTATATCTTCTAATGCAGAGCGTCCCAAACTGTGTGTCACGACACGTTAGTGTGTCGGCTGTAGTGTAAAGGTGTGTCGCACGAACAGAAAGCGTTAAACAGAATAATCGCTGAAAATTTCCGCAGCGGAATCCATTTCACAAAGTACAGGTACAATTTTTAGTTAGCGGCGTCAAAATTTTATATACAAACTATCTTTTAATTATTTTTAACCTTTAAGAATATTTCATATCAATATATTTCGATAAATAATGGAGAATAAATGCAGTCGAATTCATCCCTGTGGTTTAATCACGTAGTAGTCACTCGGTTCTTATTATCGTATTATTATCGTTCGACCAATAAAAATAAAATGCACCACTTATTCATACAAATGTTATTATTGATGTTTATTCCAACTGCAATGCGAATGAACGAAGAGCTGGTACTTGTATTTTATGTTTAGTTACTGTTAAAGCATTACAATAAATTTGCACAGTTTTATTTATCAAATTGGTGTTGAATTACCCGTAAAATGGATAAGTTTCTAATTAATAAAAGAAAAGCTGAAGGTGATGTTTGTGATGAACAAAATGTATCGACTATAGAGGAAACTATGCAAGAATCAACTGTTGAACAGTCTGCATTAATATGGACCACGTGACCCATGAGAGGCACATCAGACTGAATTACTGTGATGCGAAAATTATGTTTGTCTAAAAAGTGTGTCACCCACATGAAAAGTTTGGAAAGCACTGTTCTAATGCTTATTTTTATGCTTTTTCATTTGGCACTATGTATTCCTATTAGCTTCCTAATGCAATACTCCCTTGTGTTGTGACTTCAGCTCCAGCTTTTCTCAAATTTGTCACTATTTGGTAGATGTCATGCCTATAAAATACTCAGCACTTAATAGCACCCATCCCCTCCCCGAGTACACTGTGCATTTAAAATTGTGATAATCAAAACCTTGTCTTATTAACCCCTATCATTTGAATTTTTGCCCTCTTTTTGCTATAGTGAACAAAATTGTTTTCATCCATGTGTTTACAGCTGTTTCCTAATATGAATTTAATTTAGCTTTTTCAATGCATTTTCGAGTTTCAGTACAAAATGCTAGTGAATTTTATGCAGTACTTTCCACAGCATTACACCCAGCAGCTGTATTTTGATCTTCTGCTTTTCATGCCAAATTATTATTCATGCCAAAGAAATAAAAAAAATAAAAAATAAACTTTTGAATCTATTGTCATGTCAATGCAGGTATTATATGTTGCTATTCTGGGTAGGTAATTAGGTATGCATGCGTTCAGCAAATGAAAATTTTCATGCATGCATTGTGATGTCATTTACTAGGAAATTATTCAGTTCACTATATTGTGAACTGAATTTCCTAGGTTTTGAGCATTCACTATTTGCAATAGTGAACTTAACATAGCATTAGTTCGTGGGACTTAGCCATAATTTATTATAAAGAATCACTTCATTATAGTAATGTCATTCTAATGCACCTCTACTACACACTTAAGAGCTGGAAATAATTTTTTAAAAAGTACAAAAGTTGGACTCTGCTCAAGTAGTGGCCTAGTTTAACATTTCTGTATGTCAAATTTCTAAAACTGCAGTGTAAGTATATCTAATGATTATAACAGTGTACATATTAAGATCACATCAATGTAAAGGTTAAATGAAAACTTACCATGGATTCTGAATAACAAACTGGAGAAGACCAGTACGTAAAGATTGAATATTTGAGTTTTCGAGCAAAGTCCATTCACGAATTATGGCATGTTTGAGCAAGGATGCGGCTTGAAACTGGACATAATCTACTCTACTGTTCTCTGAATCAAAAGAAAAAAAAATCATAGTATTGTACTCGGGTGTTCAAACTGATAAAAGAAAAACTGACATAACTATACACTTATTTTAAAGAAATTAAATCTCAGTAAGTCAATACTCTATTAATGCCAACTCTTAGTATAGTAAACAATAAGGCAAACCCGCTCATAAAAATAAGTACACTGCTTGGAAAGAAGTCAATGGATGTTATGTGTGAGAAACAAACAGCTATTTGCACCCACCTTAATAAGATGTAGGATCTTCTTTCACTGCAACAACTGCAGCAATCCTACAGGGCATATTTTCTATAAGCGTATAATAGCAATCAATGTGAATTTTGGACCACTCTTCATGCAGCCATGTCATGAGGTCCTGGACTTTGTGGAGCAGACAGCCCTTGACCTCACCCAACATTTCATTTCACCCCACAGATGTTCAATAGGATTGATATATTGAGTCTCTGTGGAGGGCAGTCAATGATTTGTGACATTCATGTCCACAAATCATGCCGGTACAGAAAGAGGTACATTGGTTTGCAGAAAGAGACAATGGTCAGTTCCATAGAAATGCCACAAAGTGGGAAGCATTGCATTGTCTAGAATGTTTAGAAACTCCTCTGAATTCAATGTTCATGGTACCACAAACTGAGGCCAAACCAGGAAAAGCAGGACCATATTAAACCACCATCTCTGCTAGGTAGAGAGGGTATAGCATGATTCTTCACTCCATAACACAGCTTTAAAAGCTTCCATGTTCCACTGTAAACACTATTTGCACCACTGAAGACACAATATGCTGGCTCCAGTAATGTGGGGCTTGCATATTGTGGTCCTACCATGGAGACCCATGTTGTGAACCTCGATTCTGAATATTTTTATGCAGATTCGTGTTCCAGTTGATGCCCAGAACTCCACATTGAATGTGTCAGCTGACGAATGCCATTCTTAATAAATTAAGACCATCATTACAATTAAGACTGGTAGAGTGCTGAACGACACACTGTTTTTCTTGAAAAGATGTTCAAATCTGAAACTGCTTCAGTGAAATCAAACCAGGCCAAACCAGGAAAAGCAGGACCATATCACACCACCACCTCTGCTAGGTAGAGAGGGTATACTAAATTTATTATATTCTAACCAAGTGCAAAATAAGCTTCCAATATCTTTCTCTAAATCCAGAGTAATTTAATAATAAGGTGGTACACCCTTTGGCACCTTGTATAGGTAAATATGACCTCTCTATTGCTTCTGCCTTGGTATCACCACTTCTGGATCTGCGTCCCACTGACGAGACCTCAATAAAGGTCGAAACTGATCTGGGTAGTGGCCCTTCCCTTAATGCATAGCATTATACATGTCTGCAAGGAGATGTGTTTTGCATTATGGGAGATACTAAGACAAGGAGAGATGAGAGCTTGGTCCACCTTTGCTACGAGTTGCCTACAGATGTACCACCTTGCCTCAGTCCTGAAGATATTTTCAGGCACAAGCTTTGTTTGCCTACACTTGGATAAAGGATTAAACTAAATTTATTATGAGATTAAAATTAGATTATTGGTTCTTTAATGATATTTACAGAAGCTAGGCTGTGTTCTAGGGAAAAAAAGATTGTTCCTCTCCAGAAACCATAAAAGACAAAGTTAACTGTTTTTCCCAGAGTATTTCCCTTCCCTTGCTTAGGAAAAATAATACTTGCCTTTTGCTGGGTATCTGAAAAAATATTCTCATAGAATATTCTGTTAAACAGGTAGAATAGTTAATCCTTGGCAGCTAGTAACAGATGCTTCATGATCTCATAATTGATGTAGCCTTCAGAACTTGTTTTTCTGCTTTGCATGGGCAAGGAATTCACAGGGATAAGATACTACTCATGTTTTAGCAAATATTTCCAAAGAGTTTCATCAAATGGTGCTAGGTCAGCAACTCTTTATACATTATGTTCAACAGCAGAAAGCTGGTGAGTGGTGTATCTGCCCTTCATTTTCTGGATTTTATCCCGAGTTCTTTATTTTTGGTTGCTCTTGTTATGGAAGCTGTGTATTGGATCCAAGATTCTTTTTAGCTCTTGAGACAGATGTTTCTTGCTCGGGCATGTTTGAAAGTAATGAAGCTCGTTTTTGTTGTGGGATATCTGTAAACTTTCTGCTTCCTTAGCTGCTGTGCAATCAGCATTCCACCATGATTTAAGGAAATGTGAAAACAGACTAGATGTTTTGGAAATTGCAATTATGGCGGGCTGTGTAATATGCTCTGGATAAATAACACAGACACAGCTGAATGATATTTAATTAAGATAGATTAACTACAGATATTTCAATTCGTGTATCGTGGCTCATCATCAGTGTAATACAGCTGGAAATCAAAAAAATTAAACAACAATGAAGGTATATGGAGAATGGAATCTGTCCTTGTATGCAGTCATGAGATACCCAGGTAAAAAAACAATACTATTAAGATAAGCTGAAGTGTACATGTAATTAAAAAAAAAAAAAAAATTAAAGCATATGAATCTCTTGATTTATGCGCACGTGTAGACATGGTGTAGGCAATCGGAACGCAAAGCTAGAATAGGTTGGTTACTCCTTATTCCTGGAGGTATCTTATGTCTGTAGAAGCGTGTGTTCACAGAGCCGGTTTGCCTGCTTGCTGGAGGAAAAACCCCAGATAAACTGGGGAGAAAAACCCTGCAGTCCACGCCCAAGACTGGCTAACTTGGCTATGTCTGAGAAAGATCCTTAAGCTCCTCAAGTCAGCGACGGGAATCGAACACAGGACATTCCTTTCCCAGGCATATAGTTGTGGAGTGTGTAACCACGCGGCTCAGCATATGGATACATGTAATAAAACTTATATAGTTAAGCAGCATAGTTCTTAATAATTATTTCCCAGATTTTTGGCATGGAGAGTCCATCATTAAGGCTGATATTTGGGCGATGCCAAAGTACAAGGTGGCCATAAAATAACTTTCCCTCTTTGGAGGCCAATTTTATATCAAGACTTTTGAAGGCATGGGGAGATGATTTCCGTGAAAATAAGATTTAGCACCAAAAGTCGCTGATAGGGAAAATTTTGGCGACATTAAAGGCGGATAAAATGGAATAATAACGTTTCGACGGTATAAGAGACAGCTGCGTCACTCATTCCGGCTGGATATGTGATGCGTTACAATGATAATAATAATAATAATTAAACTAAAAAAACAATTTCCGAGAAACACAGAAATTAATGTAGTGATTGAACTCACAGGAAATAATGTTTTATTCATCAGAATCAGGGTCCCCTAGACCACATACACGATTTTCAATGTGCTGACCTTTCTTGGGCAATGCCAAAGAAAGGTCAGCACATTTGCATCCGGTGTACGACATGCTCTACAGCTGAGCATATGGAGTCAGACTGGATGTTCATAACAGCTCATTTTATGTTCTCTTTCAAGACATGCAAGTTGGGAACGCCACCAACATATACAACAGATTTCAAATATCCCCACAGCCAAAAGTCACATGGAGTGATGTCCAAGGATCGAGGAGGCCATGCCGTTGGAAAGAACCAACAGATAACCCTCTCATTACTGAAATGCTAGCGTAAAAGGTGCTGTACTGAACGTTCAACGTGTGGCTGTGCTCCATCCTGCATAAAAATTATGGAGTACAAACACCGTCTTTGCTGCAATGCAGGAATGACAACATTTTCCAGCATTTGTCGATAAATCTCGCCAGTAATGGAGCAGGTTACAGGACCTGTAGGGGTAATACACTCAAAAAAGTATGGTCCTATTATGAAATCGGCTGTGAAGCCACACAACACAGTTACTTTTGGAGAATGCAGTGGTACTTGCTGGATCGCTTGGGGATGTTTAGATGCCCAAATTCTGCAGTTATGAGTGTTGACGACCCATTCAGATAAAAATGAGCCTCATCACCCCACAATATTCTTCAAAGGCCAGTCACTGTCGACCTCCATTCGGGCAAGAAACATTAGCATGCAGATTATGATAAGCATGCGCTTATCATAATCTGCAGTAGCTAGTGCTTGCACACGACTGAACTTATGCAGATAGAAGTGAAGCATTTTCCGTAAGATTTTCCAGACTGTATTATAAGCCATATCAAGTTTGCGAACTATGGCACAAGAGCTTGGACCAGTACTGGTCCCTGTGTCGTCGAACACCGAAGTAGCGACGTCTGTTACTGTCTTTTGTTGCACTGCTTTCCGTCCTCTGCCAGGTCCAACTCCTAGTGATCCAGTTTCTTTAAACTTCTTAATCATAGCTCTCAGTGTTACAGCTGACATAAGACCTGTACGCAGTTTATGAAGCCTTCTAAATTTCCGAAGGGCCACTACGGCACTGCACTGTTTAAGGTAAAACAACTTAACAAGTAAAGCATGATGAGGCAAGGTAGGATGCATACTGAGCACAATTTGTCAGTCATTCTAATAACTGCCTGAACATTCCCAATCCCTTTTTAAGTGGAATTGGTGGTGCTGCTGACACATATGCACAGTAAAATTTGCATTAGCCTTTTTACCTGCATTTATTGCAAATATCTGACTGCTTTCGGCTCTGCCAGTACCAAAATTTCCCTTATTGGCGACTTTTGGTACTAAATCTTTTTTTTGCAGAAATCATCTCCCCATGCCTTCAAAAGTCTCAATATAAAATTTGCTCTCATTCTGTTAATTGGTTCTAGCTGATGCCTCCAAAGAGGGAAAGTTATTTTATGGCCACCTTGTACTTTGGAACTTTCTTTAAAGAGAATCATATTTATTGGAACATCTACGTAGTAATTTGGCATCATTCCAAAGGATCCCCTGTGGAATTACATAGAATTAGTAATTCGATGTTCTGCTAGACCAGGGTTTCCCAAATTGTGTTTCGCAGTACACAAGTGTTCTGTGGAAAGTGAATAAGTGTTCTGTGATGTCAGTGACCAAGTCGTGTATTTTTAAACATGGAAGTAATTCGGGAAAGGAATACCGCTGTTTATGACCTGTCATAAAAATTGCCAGCAAGCCAATTACAACAATGGGTGGCATATCCTCTGTTCTCAAAAAGTGAATGAAATGACATCTGTGTTGCAAATGTCAGTGACCAATTAGCAAGGAAGTATAAAAAAAATTTTTCCACTGAAATTGAAGATCAAGGTAGTCTGTATCTGGTTCTCAAATCAAGTAATACTGAATAATTTCTTCGCAAGTTCGTATTGTAGAGTGAAAGTTCTTGTTTCGAAACCATATGGCCGTGATTTTTTAAAAATAATAGGCTAAAGATTTAAATTTTAATATGAATAAGAAACAAGGGACTTTATTTAATTTTGGTGTTAAGAAATCTCTTATTGAAGGTATTTGTGACACAACAGATAGTGATTCATTCACCTCCAACCTACAAATTGATCTCCAGGATGCACACAAGGAAGGGAAAACTACCAGCACACAGGAGAAAAAGTATGCCTTCACTCGTAAGTACTTATAATATGATAAATTTTTGGTGATTGGAATGGAATATGTCAATAAAAATCAGTACAAATTAATTTAATGATGTTGGCCAGAGGAAACTACAATATGCTACAAGATTTCAATTAGTCCAGTGATTGATAACTGACTTAAATCTAATTTTATATTTGTCAACCTGTCACACCGTATATTTAAGTGTACTAACACTCTTTATGATTATGCCATAATTAATTATTAATACATTATAAAATAATCAAGGTGTTCTGTCGTAGGCAAAATCTGGGAAATGCTGTGCTAGACCATTCATTTGTTCCAAATGACACCAAACTGCTACACAGATGTTCCCATAAATATCAGTATTTGTGAGGATAAAAGCATTACAAACATTAACTATTTCTCTCAGCTATTCAGTAAACTCTAGATGTTAACATTTATGTTGTACATATCCAGCCTGTAGATAGATGGAAAAGAACTTTTTATTTTATTTATTTAAAAAAATAAGATATTTGTTAAAATAGATCAAATAAAAAATAAAACAGAAGCTGCAAAATTTTGCATTATGATGAAAGTGAGTGATATGGCTACTCTTTCCTTCCAAAGATGGGGAGAAAAAGACTGTTTTTCAGGTTTTTCCTGGCATCCTATTAATTATGGTGGCCATTTTTATTTTTTATACACAATCAGATCCACAAATTTTTTTTATGATTTCGAAGGATTTTAAAATTTATCACAGGTTATTTCCAGATTGTCTAATTTCAGATGTTTTTTTTGTTTGTTTATTTAACTGCCATTTTAATGTTCAAGGTGCATCCTTTTTGATATGCATTTTCAGGTGCTTTTTTTTTTTGTTTTTGTTGTAATAGTGAGACCAGTTTCACTTTTTTTTTTATATAAGTTTCAAAATGATAAAATTATATGTTAACATAGTAGAAAATTATTTATTCTACAAATATTTTGTCTTATGTATTGCACTGTATCAGCATGAGTAAAAAACAATAAGAAATTCAAACAAAAGGCCTGACCTGGTTAGCTGAGTGGTTAGCGTATCCACTCGAAAAGGCTGTGGGTTCAAATCTAGGCATGGATGTCTGTGATTGTCTGTGAAAATATTAGTGGTGGTGGTGGGCAGTAGATGGCATTGGTGTAGATGATGTGGTTCGCTGTAGATGGTGGATTGATAGGTGGAGAAGGAGAGTTCTAGAGTAGGTGCCGTCCCTTCATGGGTCTTTAGACTCCATGGAGGTGTCACGTGGTAGTAAGAATAATAATAATAAAAGAAACAAAAGAGCACATGCATTAATTAGAATCCCTCTGTACATGCAGTCACATTTGTTAAGTTAAAACTGGATTGAAATTGATAATTAAAATAATTTAAAAAATTAAAATTTGGCATATTTGATACAGTTTAAAATTATGATTTCCCAAACTTTAATGCAGCAGTCATTACAATTAAGATTTAGTCAATGAAATAGGGTCTTTGAATAAACATATAAACATTCACATTTGTACACAAATATATTTAATATATCTACACGGTATCTACCTGGATACTGAACGAACGAGGATGTGCTGGCAATTTGGGATTTAGCTGACCAAATTGTATTCTTATTGGCTTAAACCAAAATACAAAATCATAGTACAACATGACAAAATTTCATGCCAGCTGGGGTATCGCCCGGTTAAACAAGGCCTTCGTTGTTTTTGCCAGGGAACCAGGACAAACAGTGAAAAGTCAGATACTGCTAGAACAAATCTGAAAACACACCCCAACTCAACATCACCAAAGTTAAAAAAACTTAAAAATCATAAGAAGCCTGAATAGCAAAGAAATGGAGCTAGCTAAGGAATTACATAAGTACCAGATTGACATAATAGGGGTGACTGAAACAAAAAAGACAAAAACTGAGATCTTTCTGAGCAATAAATACAAAATGTTATATTCAGCCAATGAAAATCAAGGAAAAGAAGGAGTAGCCATAGTATTCAACACTAAATACGAGGCTAATCTTCTTGAATGGCAGGCAGTCTCAAGTAGAGTGATGTGGGCAAATATCAAAATGGGGAACTAGACAATGAGACTTATTTGTGCCTATGGTCCCACAGAAGGTTCTACTGAAGTAGAAGTGGAAGAATTTTTTGATGCTTTAGAAAAAGCAACTGACACGATGAAAATATGTGCAACATAAAAATGTGCACAAACTGACATGAGAGAAGAGGCAAGGAATAAGAAGTCTCATTGACTGTGTTATTGTTGATAGTAATGTTTTCTCCCTGGTGCATGACACCAGAGTGTACAGAGGATTTGAAATTGGAAGTGATCACTATTTAATCTTGGGCAGGATAAAACTGAATTTCATATTGAAAAGAATAACATATAAGAAAGTTTAGTTTTAAAGCAAATAAAAGTTGAGCAGCTCTCAGATGTGAACTGTCAACTAAAATACAAAATAAACTTTCAATAAAATACAAAAGGATTATTGAAGAAAAAATGAAAGCGTTTGAGAAAAGGAATCAAACCTTGGAGATTCAGTGGAAAGTCTTGAAGAAAACCCTGATTGATTCTGCCAGAGAGGCATGTGGTGAGGTTGTCTGCAAGGATAGAAAAATCAGAACTCCATGGTGGACACAGGAAGTTAAAGAGGCAGTGAAGGAAAAGAAGAAAGCATATCAAAAGCTCCTGTCAAATAAATCAGCTTATGCTTTAGAAAATACAGAGACAAATGTAAGAAAGCTAAACACTGTCTAAAACTAGCTAAACAAAAGTCATGACTCAAAAAAGTCAAAACTTCAAAAAAAAGTCAAAAGTCAAAACTCAAAAGACTTTGGCAAGAACATAGAAAATAAATATCAAGAAGGTGGTAAGATATTCTGGAGGGTGTTGAAATGGAGGAAAGAATGCTGTAAAAGGAATTAAAGATAATAAAGGTGACATGAAAACGGGAGAAAAAGATATCCTTGAAGTATGGAGTAATTACTTCGAAAAATTGCCAAATGAAACAAGCAGTGATAGCACAGTGGTAAAAAACACTCAACAGGCATACAGTCAGAAATACATATCAATACTTGAAGTAGAAAAAGGAATTACAGGAAGATGGTTTAATGTTAAATCCGGTGTCAGACAAGGATGTACATTATCCCCTCTGTTATTCATTATCTATATGGATCACATTATGAAGGAAAGTGGTATTAAACTTAATATCAGAATTGGAGATGTTAATGTCAGCTCTTTGCTTTATGCGGACGATGTTATACTTCTAAATAAATCCGCTACAAGTCTGCAATATTCCCTGACTAAATTGAGTAGCTGTTGTAATAGATATAGTATGAAGGTCAGCAATAAAAAGATAAAGACAATGAAAATAGGCAGAATCGTTGAAAATGTCAACTGCATTGTGAACGGAGAACCTGTGGAACAAATAAAACATTTCAGCTACTTAGGCACGATTTTAGTGAAGATGGTAAATTAAATATGGAAATAGACAACAGAATCAACAAAGCTGGTATGGTAGGAAGTCAACTGAATAAATTCATATGGAATAATGGCAAATATCTATTGGATTTCTGCTCAGGACATGGACTGGTTATTACTAACATCATGTTCCAACATAAAAATGTGCACAAATTCACATGGAGAGAAGAGGCTAGGAATAAGAAAAGTCTCATTGACTATGTTATTGTTGATAGTGATGTTTTCTCCCTGGTGCAGGACACTAGAGTGTACAGAGGATTTGAAATTGGAAGTGATCACTATTTAGTCTTGAGCAGGATAAAATTGAATTTCATATTGAAAAGAATAACATGTAAGAAAGTTTTAAAGCGAATAAAAGTTGAGCAGCTCTCAGATGTGAACTGTAGACTAAAATACACAAAGATTATTGAAGAAAAAATGAAAGAGTTTGAGAACAGGAATCAAACCTTGGAGATTCAGTGGCAAACTCTGAAGAAAACATTGATTGATTCTGCCAGAGAGGCATGTGGTGAGGTTATCTGTAAGGATAAAAAAATCAGAACTCCCTGGTGGACACAGGAAGTAAAAGAGGCAGTGACGGAAAAGAAGAAAGCATACCAAAAGTTCCTGTCAAATAAGTCAGCTTGTGCTCTTAGAGAATATAGAGACAAATGCAAGAATGCTAAACATTGTGTAAAACTAGCTAAACAAAAGTCATGGGAGGACTTTGGCAAGAATATAGAAAATAAATATCAAGAAGGTGGCAAAATATTCTGGAGGTTGTTGAAGAAGCTTAAGAATGGAGGAAAGAGTGCTGTAAAAGGAATTAGAGATGATAAAGGTGACATGAAAACGGAAGAAAAAGATATCCTTGAAGCATGGAGTAATTACTTTGAAAAACTGCTAAATGAAACAAGCAGTTATGACAGCACAGTGGTAAAAAACACTGACCAGGCATGCAGTCAGGAATATATATCCATACTAGAAGTAGAAAAAGCCATCAAAGGCTTGAAATGTGGAAAGGCAGCAGGAGTAGATGATATTCGACCAGAAATGCTGAAGTATGGTGGTATAAGAGTCTTACAGTGGCTGCACTGCATAGTTCAGAAAGCCTGGACAGAGGGACGAATTACCGATGATTGGAGTAGAGCTCTCATAGTACCCATATATAAAAAAGGAAATAAAACTGCATGTGAGAATTACAGAGGTATTTCCCTACTGAGTGTTCCTGGCAAGATCTATGCAAGTATACTTGAGAAACGATTGAGAAGAATTGTGGAAGAAAAGCTTGGTGAAGAACAAGCTGGATTCAGGCCAAATAGAGGCTGTCAGGATCAGATCTTCACTGTACGACAAATAGTCGAGAAAGCATGGAAATATAACAAAGATCTGTACTTAAGTTTTGTCGATCTGGAAAAGGCATATGACAAGGTGCTAAGAGAGAAGCTATTCAATACGCTTCAGTTATATGGTGTCAATGGGGCATTATATCAAGCAATACTTAGTCTTTATTTGAGTTGTAAGTCAGCAGTTAGAATTGAAGGAAGTACAGGAAGATGGTTTAATGTTAAATCTGGTGTGAGACAAGGATGTACATTATCCCCTCTGTTATTCATTATCTATCTGGATCACATTATTAAGGAAAGTGGTATTAAACCTGATATCAAAATTGGAGATGTTAATGTCAGCTCTTTGCTTTATGCGGATGATGTTATACTTCTAAATAAATCTGCTACAAGTCTGCAAGATTCTCTGACTAAATTGAATAGCTGTTGTAATAGATATGGTATGAAGGTCAGCAATAAAAAGACAAAGACAATGAAAATAGGCAGAATCATTGAAAATGTCAACTGTGTTGTGAATGGAGAACCTGTGGAACAAGTAAAACATTTCAGCTATTTAGGCACGATTTTTACTGAAGATGGTAAATTAAATATAGAAATAGACAACAGAATCAGCAAAGCTGGTATGGTGGGAAGTCAATTGAATAAATTCATATGGAATAAGAGAGAAATCAGTCGGAACACTAAATTAGCTGTGTACAAGACAGTGTTCAAACCAGTTTTAACTTATGGATCTGAGAGCTGGGTCAGAAGTAAAACACTTGACCAAAGACTAGAGACCACGGATATGAGAGTCCTGAGAAAGATTATAGGCATGAACAGATGGCATCAATGGCAATATCATATTAAAAACGAGGATATTAGGAAAGAACTTGACATTGTCAGCATCCAGGAATGTGTTAGCAGAGCTAATCTCAGGTGGTATGGTCACTTAAACAGAATGGGCGAGGAAAGATTAGCAAAACAAGTGTTCTCTGCCAGGTTGGCAGCAAAACGACCCAGAGGAAGACCAAGATATAGGTGGATTGATACGGTACAAAATGCTTTAGACGATAGAAATATAAGATCTGATAATGTTGGAGTCTTGACAAGTAACAGACTGATTTGGAGGAAAATTGTAGATAGGAAATTAAAAATGATGTAATTTTTTTCATGTAGTACTATCATATCCTGTACACCCCTTGAGGGTACATGGCAGGAATTTGATGATGATGATGATGGAATAAGGGAGAAATTAGTCGGAACACTAAATTAGCTGTATACAAGACAGCATTCAAACCAGTTTTAACTTATGGATCTGAGAGCTAGGTCAGAAGTAAAACACTTGACCAACAGACTGTGAATTTGGAAGACGTATTTTAAGGTAGCCATGAGTTGTGTCTTTGCCACAAATTTTGTGTTCTCTGGGCACTAAGGATTTTATGATACCATACTTGAGAGATAAATGGTGAGCTGACATAAGATGAATACAGCATTTTGTAAGAGTCAGAAAAATCTTAACGTTTAGTTACAGGTATATAAAGCATGAAATGTCTAATTAGAGGAATGCTAATCTGAAATTTAATTTTTTTTTTTTTTTTTTACTATTCGTTCCTTTTATTTTCAAGAGAGAATAGCATTTTGATAACTTAAGTAATAAAATATGGTCATTTACGGGTTATTTGATCCCTACTTGGTTTTAAAATTAGATATAGTAATAATTTAATCAAGGAAAAGCAGGATGTGAACAGAAATGACATAAAACTAAACTTCTCCTGCCAATACCTGTAAGAAATGCAATTAATTGACACGACTGGTGAGCACCACTTAATTTTTATTACTTAGCTAAATAGAACTAGTTAAAAAAGAAGTTTTTTAAGCACTTCAAACTGCAATGTACGTTTTATTTGACAACACTACTGATATTAAATTACATTGCATATTACTAGCATAAAAGTAAAAAATTGGTCTTAAAAAAATTCTCAATAAGTGGATATACTAAATACACTGAAAAAATTTTTAAATTAAGTTTTCTTCATTTTCAAAGAGAGAAAAATAAAGAATGAAACCGGTTTTGCTTTACAGCCACCTATCATGGTGGGGGTAAAGAAAAATTTGTGGCTTGACTAGTCCCCCATAACTTTCTTTCTTGGTTTCAGTCAGCCATTTTTAATTTTTTTTACAAACTATGATGCAATTTTCTTCCATAGAAGAAATGCTTCAATCAAGATGATTTGGAGCATACATATTCCACTATATGTATATAAGTGAAACAAAAATTCAGACTTATGGAATACCTAAAACTTGCAGGGCAGAGTATGAAATGGAGGGAAAAAACACTCGAAACACCTAAAACAGATGGCCACCATCTCAAAAAGCAAATAGCAAGTAAGTACACAGCTTCAGCATTATAATGGTAGTAAAAATTAGAAATTGAACATTGTGAAAATAAGCTTTGATTAATTTTAAGCTCTCCAATTGAAAATTCTGAGGACCACCAAAAAGTGGCTGCCATAATTAATAGGATGTCAGGAAAAATCTAAAATATTTTCTTTCATCTAAAGGATAAGGTAACAGCTGCACTGTATATGCTGCTTCAGCCTCTTGATAATGTCACTCAACTGAACCATACTGCACAATATTGAGATATGTTGCTATGGTAACACATTCCAGATACTGCTCTATATCATAAAATATATGAAATTTTATTATAAGAAGTATTTAGATGTACATAATGCATGCATAATAAACCAACAAAAGCAAAACAAAGAAACAGATCACATGAGAATAAAGGCAAATGTCTCTCAGTCTTCCAAAATTCACTCTAAATATACATAATCTTCCAACCTCAATGATGCTCATTTTCAAAACCACACCTATTTTCCTAATTCGAATTTCAACTTCAAGCAATTTCAATTTCTCCTCTGACTGATCTCAGAAAATGATATTTATGTGTGTGTTCTCTTCGATATAGCATGTCGGAACTTCCAACTTAATCCATTTTTGATCTTTGTTAAAAAACCTCTTCCCTATTCTAACAAATTCATTTGCTGCCTCTAAGTTCTGCTAATGCCACCACCAAGCATGCTGAACTTCTCATTTCCTTTTTTAAATGATTTTCTCCAGTCCAACTTTCCTAATAGTGAAGTCATCTTTCTTAAAGATTGTGACATTCACATCCGAATTGACTTTCCAGTTGCTCATATCAAGCTGGTAGAAATGGTAAAGACATTTGCTAACACCAATCGCCTTACAATAGTTGTTCCACATGGCTCATGTATAACCATAACCATTCTCAAAATAGATCTGCTTCACTAGTGTCCCTTGTATATATACTGGTTAGACTGTCCATCTAAACAATTTAGACAAAATTAGTGTTGTTTTCTTCTCCAATGGAGCAACACATACACCACAACAACTGTAATCTTCATGTTATTTGGCATTTAAGGAAATGAGTTCTAATCAAACATTTGCAAATTCAATGAATTTGATTCAATAAATTTGAATCAAAACAGTGAAAATATTTCTAAACAATTCTTTACTGGTATGGAAACATTTATTCCCTCTTTCACTTTAAATTCACACTGCATATGTAAGTTTCTGGTTCTCCAATAAGTGTGATAAGGCTGTAAAAGAGTAGAACCAGGTATATCAAAACTGATTTCCAAATCTCAATATCCTTTACACCAAAGCCTGAAACAGCTGCAAGCAAACTCACAACACATCCAAAATTTATTATGAAAAGATTAAAAGCAGGAAACTTGCCTCATATCCAAATAGCAATCATTCTTTCTGGCCAGCTTTCTGTCGGAAACAATTTTTTTTTTCAACCTTGTTTCCAGGCTTTTTTTGCACTGAATTCTATTGCATTATTACCTATGGAAGGGGGAAAAAAAACATTCTCCTGGATTCTTACTTTTCCTTCAATTCCTGCAGTAATAATTCTGATATATGTCCTAATTTCCAAGTCGATGTTAAAATGCACTCTAATCTGGAAAAACTAGAGGCCATCCCTGGAAGTTATGTAAGAGTGTGGTGAAGAATGGAGTGGGGGGGGGGGCGAGGAGTAGAATTTTTTTACATAGAGAATTGCCAGTGAATAGAACATGTTACCAGAATATGTTATTAATGCAGGGAGGATTAAGGGTTTTAAGATTCAGTATGATAAATAGGTTGTCAGCTGAATGAACTTCCCACAATGAGTCTGCTAACTTAATGGACGGTGCAATAATAATAATTTTTTTTGCCCAAAAAGAGATCAGAAGAACCTTGTCCAAACTAGATACCAAGTTCTGTTCATGAAAGCATTTCTCCAATTACTGTAAAGGTTGATACTCCAAAGTTGACTTGCCAATTTTTTATTCTCCTTATTCCACTGGTATCTACCCTTCAGCATGAAAATTAACTATATTCAAACCATTTCTAAGATGGCCAATAAATCTTTTGTCATTTGACAAATCTTGTAGTACACTAACTAACAGAACTTCAGAAGTATCAACTTTAATCCTAAATTCTAATCTCAAAACAATTCTTCAGTGGTTTTCTGTTAACCTTTTAATTTCAATGCTAGTAAAAACTGGATCCTATCCTGTTTCTCATAAAAACCCTTTTCTTCCATTCTTACTTTTAACAACATTCAAATCTCTGGTAAAGAGATTTCTCTTCCTGGAATAATCAATTCCAATCTTTCTTGACATAATATATTACAAACATTGTCTCCTTAGCATTCATGAAATTAGATTCTCTTTTTGTTCATGGCATCACTCTACCCAAAAGGGATATTAAGTTAACACACATCACAGATCCATTGAACTGCCAAATGGATATTTTCACATCTAGGGTTATGTTCCCTGAAAATACTAAACTCAGTACAGAAGGGAGCAACATGATTGTTTAATGATCCATATCTCACCACTGCTCTCACACACACACACACAGGCAATCAGTTTCTGGTGCATGCATTGTCTATAACTATTTCCATGCAGCTATTCAATATCCCCCCCCCTCTTTGAAACTCCAAACTTACAGAATAACATTTTCTTCCTCTTCACTCTTTCTACTGCCTTTCACATATTTTCAAAACTACACAATACAAAAGTCTTCAAATCCAATGTTAAGTTATCATGTACATTACTTTACTAATAAGTAAAAGATAACTGCATGCTCTTTTTTAATTATTACTATCAGTTAAGCAAACCTCTAAGCAACTAGGATTTTTTTTTTTTTCATACCCAATATATATTTACACAGCTCAAATGGTGACTTAGTTTTCTGGAAATTAAGGAACACAGTTTCTGCTGCATGCCTTTGTTGACTGGTTACAACATTTGGAGGAGCCTTAAAAAAATGACAAATATTACAAAACTGTTACAAATTACATTAAGCCATCAGCAATACGTTAAAAATTCAATCACTTTTAATAAAGAAAAAAAAATCTATAATAAAAAAATAAATAAAAATACCTTAAATCATTCAGATCTTGCCTAATTCTAAAGGGAGATTAGCAACTATAATCCTATTTCAACTTCTGTTGAAATAAACGGAACACCAATAATCCTACATCATTCACAAAACATTGAAGTAAACACTCATCAAAATTACTATCAAGCAGTTTTATATCATCAATTTATGGTTCACATTTAAATTAATAATTTGTTGACATTCAATATAAATTATTCATAGGCTGCGATTGCTTTTTATCATTTCATCATGCAATTTTCTTGTAAATGTACTGTGAACCTGCATTCAGTTGGCACAACTGAATGAAACGGCACCTTTATTAACAGTGACGAGTAACATACTTGGATGATGCAGTACATTTAGAAATGCATAATAGTCAGTTTTTTTTTTTTTTTTTTTACACTATCATCTATTATTCAAATAAGCTTAGTCATTTAATGAAATCTGTATTTTTTGCCAAGTCTGTTGATAAGAGTCATAAACAGTGGTGGCTGATGGCTTGAAATCTTGGGAATGCTGCAACTTTCGAAATATACGTGTTTGGATAAAATATCAAAATTATGGTAAAAATTAAAAAAAAAAAAAATTAAACATGAAAAAATATTGTTTATTAACGATAAAATTATAGTTTGGTATAATTCAAAATTACTTACAAAAATAAAATATATTCCTCTTGTTTTGTTTCATGAAAAAATATTGTTTATTATTGATAAAATTATACAGTTTAGTATAATTCAAGTATAATTCAAAATTATTTAAAAATAAAATCCATTCCTTTAATTGTAATTAAAGGAATGGATTTACAATTTTTGAACATTACAATTAAATCCTTTAATTGTAATGTCCAAATATTTAAGATAAGCACTACGAACACTCTACACTATTGGCGCAAACTGCATATAAACAACAGTGGAACTGCACGACAGAAGTGTCGCATTACGCTAATAGCTCGCATCTCACTTGACGTGCATATGCTTGCGCACACAGCAATATGACACTGGTAAACACAGTGCTGCCAGCATCCCTCCTTAGTGTTACAAGATGGATTTTTATTATTTTTTATAAAAAATATGAGAATTGTATAGGATTGTTGATGATAAAATTAAATATTACAAGCAAATATAAATAAATTAATAAATATATTTATATATTTAAAAAGTTCAGAGGCGATTGACTAAGGTGGTTTCTGGTCTCTGGAATGTAGAGTATGAAGACAGATTGACAAAATGCAATTTGCAGAAATTGGTGGATAGAAGGAGGAGGGTGGATATGATTGAGACATATAAGCTGTTGAGTGGTTATTACCAGATTAACGTCGGGGAGGTTTTGCACCGAATGGGTGAGGATAGCAGGAGAACAAGAGGTCATTCCTGGAAGCTGTATAAGGAGGGTGTGAGCAAGGAGCAGGTTTTTTGCATGGAGAGTGGTGAGTGATTGGAATGCTTTGCCTGAGAGCGTGGTGTGTGCAGAGACAGTGAATATATTTAAGGCACAGTATGATAAACTGTGTGTATAACAGTGGACCTCCCACGATGGGTCTTTGACTACATGGAGGTTTTTATAGTAATAATATCGAGAAAAATTGGGGGTACTGCAGTTCTGCAGTGCCTATGCACGAGCCACCCCTGGTCATAAATTACTTTCATGTTTCTATATTAATACCTTCATGCTAGGATGTCTCGTGCAAACTGTGCCTCAAGTGAGACTGTATTTTAGTGCTACAATAACATTTTTACTTACTGGTATGTTTATGATTATGATCTTTTGTTGGAGCAGGAAGTTTTTTTAAGATATATGGTTTTATATAAAATATACAAAAATATATATTTTTAATATATATTTAATATATATTTCTAATATACATAAATACTCTAAATGCACATGATTGTTCAACATGATAAGATTTTGTACAGCCTAAGGTGTTGCCTGGTTAAACAAAGCCCCTGCTGTTTTCATCAGGGAACCAGGGCAAACAGTGAAAAGTCAGCTACTGGAACAAGCTCCAGCTCAACATCAAGAAGAAGAATAAAATCAAAGTCAGAAGAACTGAAGATAGGAACCATCAATATAAGGAGTATTAATGGAAAGAAAATCGAACTTGCAGAGGAATTCAAAAAGTACCACATGGACATAATTATTATTATTACGTGACCTCTCCAAAGACTCATCGAGGGAGGGCACTTACCTCTACAACTCTCAGTCTCCACCAAGATTACCTATCGTACTGAACCGCCACTTGCATCATCATCACCAACGCCATTTACTGTCCTCCACCACCACTAGTATTTTTTTTGTCTGTAAACTGAGTGTTCTCAAAGCTGATATGTCTGTATGCAGGATGAAAAACCCATGTTATCTACTAAGGAGGCAACATGGCCTCTTTAGATCGGCTATCTCACCTTCGACTGAAAAAAATCCCATATAAACATTACTCTCATCACGACAAGAATCAAACTTAGGCCTTTCCCATTGAAGGGTGCAACATAGCGTCATTCTTCCAATTGCATTACAATTGGCATTACTAAGACAATGAAGGCAAAAGCAGATGAGATCTTACTAAATAATAAGTATAAGATGTTATATCCAAGAAATAATGATCAAGGAAAGGAAGGAGTAATGATAGCCTTCAACACAAACCATGAAGATAAATTTCTTGATTGGAAGGACGTTTCAAGTAGAGTGATAAGGGTAGACTTAAAAATGTGAAAATGGACAATGAAACTTATTTGTGCCTATGATCCCACAGAAGGTTTTTCTGAGGAGGAACTGAAAGAATTTTTTGAGTCATTAGAACAGGCAGCTAACAAAGAAAATGAAAAAGAAGGAGAAAAGCTAATAATAATAATGGTAAGTATTTGCTGGATTTTGGCTCAGGATACAAAAACACATCATTCATAACACCATATTCCAACATAAACATGTGCACGAGTTCATGTGGAGAGAAGACACAAGAAATAAGATAAGTATCATTGACTACATCATTGTTGACAGTGATATCTTCATGCTAGTTCAAGATACAATAGTGTACAGGTAGAACCAGTGCTAGGGTCTTTGCCGCCCACATGCAATTTCTATCTAAGGGGCCCCTGTAACGATCCGGGCGTGTGTGGTTCTTTTACGATAATAAAAATTTTAATTATTTGAAATTTCTTAAATAAATTTTGACAGAACAGTCACACGTTGGTTCGCTAAATGTAACGAACCGAGGGTGTTGACTAGGCAGGATAATCGTTAAAAACCCGAATATTCAAAAAATTCTCAAAAGTGAAAGCAAATTTTGATAAAGCCACTTCACTTTAATCGTTGAATATAATGATACAGGGATTATAGCCTTCTCACCGACTTGAATCGCAAACAAAATTAAAACGAATTTTAATTAAAGTTAAAATTTATTTGAACTAAAGTTTAAAAAATTCTTGCATTTTACAAGTTACTAAATTCTTAGTAACTTGTAAAAATTTTTAAATAATTTTTATAAGTGGAACTATCTTTTAGGAAAATAAAAGAAACTCCAGATAGATGAGAAAATAAGAAAAGAATTCAGAAATAATTAGAAGATTTAATATAAGTATTCAAAAAATAACATCTTTACAGAATAACAGAAACTAAATTTACATAAATATACTTGAAATTTGTTTTTTTCAAGTATATTAATTCAAATTATTAAAATTTTAGGGTTTTTGATTTCATATTCACAAAATTAGAAATAATGGTCTTAACGTCTAATTCCGCACATATATCATTTTCAATAGCAATTAACGCCAAACTAACAAGGCTTTTTTGTGACATACTTGTTCTTAAGTAGGTTTTAATCAATTTCAACTTGGAAAAGGAAAGTTCACTGCTCGCTACACTAACAGGTAGGGTTAATACTATTCTTAAAGCGATTGAAAAGTTAGGGAAAGATAAATTATCAGACACAATAAAATTAAGAATATCGAAAGGATTTTGAATATTTAAATTATCCTTCCGAAAAATATCCCAGAAAGCACATAACTCGTCATATAGTTCTATTGCATTTACATGTTTATTGTCGCCGTCCTTCAAGAGATTCTCTAAATCATCACAATTTTTTCGTAAATCTTCGTTATTAATTTGTAGTAATCTACACAAGAAATTGAAATAATATGTTTTTAGTTGTTCAAAATGTTCTATTAACGAACACATTGCAACATCTAGAAGTGTATAAAACACATTCACTCTAAGTTTATCTTCTGTTGATTGTGGCGTTTCGTCACGATGCTCGTAGTCAAATTGTCGTGTCTTCTTTTGTCATCAAACTTCCGTACCAGTTTTAAATTGTTGCTCTCCGTCCACCTCTTCACTCAGTTCTTTTGCCATTTTTAGAACTTCTTTAAAATTTGTATCTGATCAATACTCTTGTAAGAATATTTTTAAGTTTTCGATAGATTCTAATGCAAGTGTAATGTTTATATTTTTGTCTTGAAGCATTTTACTTACATTGTTTATTCTGTTAAGTATAGGATGCCAAGTTATAAGAGAGAAAATAAATTTGTAGTCCTGTATTTTAGCACATAATGTTTGTGCTTCATGCTGAGTTTTAAAATTTTCATTATTTAAAATTTCAAAAAGTGTATCGTAAATTTCTCCTAACTGATATCGTTGAGGGCGGATTGCATTAATTTTACTTTCCCATCGTGTTTCTGATGGCTGTTTCAATGTTAAATTTTTTATGAACTTTAAAAGGATTGCCCAACGTTTGTAAGAGAATGAAAAGAAATTATATTTCTTGAATAATTGCAAAGAAACTAATTGTATCTGCATTCACTTTGGCTGCATCGTTAATGATTACATTTAGAGTATGAGCAGCACATGGCACTTAAAAAGCTCAAGGATTTTTGTTTAAAAGCAAATTTTGGAGCCCATATTTTTTCCCTTTCATATTTGCCCCATTGTCATACCCTTGACCTCGCATGTCTTCAATGGGAATGTTCCATTTTTTCAGTTGTTCCATTATTGTTGCACATAAACTACATCCTGTGGAATCTGATATATCTGCAAAACCTAAAACGTTTTCCCTGATCTTGACAATTCCATTGTCACAGGAAACAAAGCGAATAATAATGATCATGAAAGTTTATTTTCCACTTGGTTAGAGTATAATAAATTTAGTTTAATCCTTTATCCAAGTGTGAGCAAACAAAGTTTGCGCCTGAAAGTATCTTCAGGACTGGGTTAAGGTGGTACACACCAGGGCAACTCGTTGCAAAGGTGGAGCAAGCTACCAACACTCCTATCCTAGTATCTCCTATAATGCAAAACATAATGCAAAACACAGCTCCTTGCGGATATGTCTATTGTTATGCATTAAGGGAAGGGCCACTACCCAGACCGGTTTCGACCTTTATTGAGGTCTTTTCAGTGGGAGCCAGGCCCAAGTCGAGATATCAGGCAGAAGCATTTGCAGGTCATCTCCACCTATAGGAATTGCCAATTGGTGTGCCACCCTTTTTTTAATAAATTACTCTGGATTTAGAGAAAGATGTTGAAAGTTTATTTTCCACTTTGTTAGAGTATAATAAATTTAGTTTAATCCTTTATCCAAGTGTGAGCAAACAAAGTTTGCGCCTATAGGAGATAGGAGATACTAGGATAGGAGTGTTGGTAGCTTGCTCCACCTTTGCAACGAGTTGCCCTGGTGTGTACCACCTTAACCCAGTCCTGAAGATACTTTCAGGCGCAAACTTTGTTTGCTCACACTTGGATAAAGGATTAAACTAAATTTATTATACTCTAACCAAGTGGAAAATAAACTTTCAACATCTTTCTCTAAATCCAGAGTAATTTATTAAAAAAAGGGTGGCACACCAATTGGCAATTCCTATAGGTGGAGATGACCTGCAAATGCTTCTGCCTGATATCTCGACTTGGGCCTGGCTCCCACTGAAGAGACCTCAATAAAGGTCGAAACCGGTCTGGGTAGTGGCCCTTCCCTTAATGCATAACAATAGACATATCCGCAAGGAGCTGTGTTTTGCATTATGTTTTGCATTATAGGAGATACTAGGATAGGAGTGTTGGTAGCTTGCTCCACCTTTGCAACGAGTTGCCCTGGTGTGTACCACCTTAACCCAGTCCTGAAGATACTTTCAGGCGCAAACTTTGTTTGCTCACACTTGGATAAAGGATTAAACTAAATTTATTATACTCTAACCAAGTGGAAAATAAACTTTCAACATCTTTCTCTAAATCCAGAGTAATTTATTAAAAAAAGGGTGGCACACCAATTGGCAATTCCTATAGGTGGAGATGACCTGCAAATGCTTCTGCCTGATATCTCGACTTGGGCCTGGCTCCCACTGAAGAGACCTCAATAAAGGTCGAAACCGGTCTGGGTAGTGGCCCTTCCCTTAATGCATAACAATAGACATATCCGCAAGGAGCTGTGTTTTGCATTATGTTTTGCATTATAGGAGATACTAGGATAGGAGTGTTGGTAGCTTGCTCCACCTTTGCAACGAGTTGCCCTGGTGTGTACCACCTTAACCCAGTCCTGAAGATACTTTCAGGCGCAAACTTTGTTTGCTCACACTTGGATAAAGGATTAAACTAAATTTATTATAATAATGATCATTTGTTCTGTTTTACTTGCATCAGGTGTGCAGTCTAAAATCATGAAATAATACTTAGATTTTCGAATTGATAATAAAATTGTATCTCTGATTGCGTTACTTAAAGTTTCCAATATTTCATTTTGACTGTCTTTACTCAAATAATGTACTCTATTGTTTCGTTGTAGGGCCCTTTCAACACGATTTTCCATAACAGGATCAAACTTCACAAACAGTTCTACTAATTTTAAAAAATTGCCGTTATTCCTTTCATATAATTTATCAGATGATCCGCGAAAAGCTAAATTTTGGCTACCAAGGAATTTTATAATTTCAATCAAGCGTTCTAAAACACTAGTCCAATGTTTCTTATCCATTTCATACATGCTTTGAATCTGGCAATCAATAGTAGTTTTGCTTTTTAAATTTTTATCAAGTTCCTTCCATTTTAAGAAATTTTTCATGTGAGTTAAACTAGTCTCATGTTATAACGATTGGGGAACATTTCTCCAATCGTTATGACCTTCTACAAGACTACTTGATTCAGTAGGTGCGAAAAGTTTGCAACAAAAGCAAAAACCAGAATTTAAAGTTTCGGAATAAATAAGCCATGTTCTTGGCACGAGCTCCCCGTTTTCCATTTTTCTATTATAATACGTGTCACCAAATTTACGACCATATGTATCCATGGGATATATTATATTTTTCTTTTGAACAGGCCCCATTTCAATTAAAACAACTCGTAATTTTTCATCAATATTTCCCCATTCACCTGGATCATCTAAATTTACAGAGACTAACAATGTGTTAGTTTCGTGGACAAGTACAACTAAATCTTCTCCTAACTGTTTTTTACTTAAATCATGCATCTTATCTTGTTCAATAGTTGCAATAGTACTTTCATGCAAACTGGATGATGTGCACGGTTCTTCAACTCTGATTTCTGATGTATCGAGTTGGTTACAATCTGCATCAGAATATTTTAACAAATTTATTAAGAGCCCCAGTTTGTTTCTTAATATCTGCTTCTTTTGCAGCATGACGCTTATGATTTTGTGCACCGGATAACTTTTTTTTTAATTTTTGATTCCATTTCTATTTTATACCCACAAGAAATTATTACACACAGAGACGAAATAATAGTCTGCACTGCACTACTGTCAGTAGCCTACTGAGATGAGTACTATATGATTGGTTAACTAGCAACAAATGTTTTGTACGAAATTTTGTTTCTGCACATAAAAACCATTCACTGTTTCACTTTAGATAGACTGCAGTAGACCACATTCTGCAGGCAAGCATTTAGCCTGCTCTCTCTGCAAAATTATCAACAGCCGGCTGATCAAAGAGGCAGCCATATACAATTTTTTTTAATTTTTATTCGGTGTAACTGGCCTTATTTTAATATTGATCATTTTAAGAATTTTTTGTTTTTATTATAAAACTTTTGTTTAAAAATGAACTTATGAGCCATGCCCCGGTGGTGGTGCCCCCTTTGTAGCAGTGCTTGCATGCATCGCATGCTCTGCATGCCCGCTTCTGCCACCCCTGTGTACAGGGGATTTGAAATTAGAAGTGACCATTACTTAGTGTTAAGCAGGATAAAAATGGATATTACATTGAAAAGAATAGTATGTAAGAAAGTTTTACAATGAATTCAAGTCAGGCAGCTTTTACAGGAATCTACAGACTCGACTACACAAACATTATCGAAGAAAATTTGAAGCAGATTGAAAACAAAAACCAAACCATGGAGTCTCAGTGGCAAACTCTGAAGAAGACTGACTGATTCAGTAGGAGATAAGTGATGACATCTGTAAGGACAGAAAAATAAGAACCCCACTGTGGATACGAGTTAAAGAAGCAGTTCTGGGAAAGGAGAAAGCATACCCAATGTTCCTAGCAAATAAGTCAGCAGATACCCCTAAAGAATATAGAGAAAAATGTAAGAGAGTTAAGTTATGTGTAAAAGTTGCTACACAAAAGTCATAGGAAGACTGGTAAGAATACATACATACATACATCTTCAAGGCCCACTCTTCCTAATTGGGTTGTGGGGGGGGGCAACAGCTGCAAGAGGAACTTCCAATGGTCACGATCCTCTGCCACCAAGCTCAGTTGTTCTGGTGGGATTCCCAAACGTGTCCACCCAAGGTTTTGGATATAATCTATCCAGCGAGTCCTTGGCCTTCCACGTGGCCTCCCACCCTCTGGCTTGGCAAAGAGGGCCTGCTGAGGGAGCCTCTCTTGTGGCATTCTGACCAGGTGCCCGTACCAGCGTAACTGTGATCTCTCAACACAGAGAAGCAGCGGTTGAGTATTGAGGATTTCCCAAATTGCAGAGCGTCTGCTCTGTTGAGTTTTGTCAGCCCCGCAATCCCTCGAAGGAACCTCATTTCAGCCGCTTGGATTCGTGTCCACATTCTTTCGGTCATTACCCAACTCTCATGGGCATAGGTGAGGATGGGGACATAGACTGTATTGAAGACAGCCAACTTTGCCTTCTGGCTTAACTCCCGCTTCAAGACTACTGAACGGCCAAGCTCCCGCAATATTGAGCTTGCTAAGCCAATTCGAGTATCTAGCTCTACGTCCCATTTTCCATCATTCGTGAATATGGACCCAAGGTATTTAAACTTCTGGTAAGAATATAGAAAATAAATATTAGGAAGGTGGTAAAATGTGCAAGCTAAGGATGCACATTATCTCCACTCTAATTCATCATCTATAGGGATCACATTATGAAAGAAAGTGGCATTAGGCCTGATATTAGAATTGGAGATGTGAAAGTTAGCTCTTTGCTTTATGCAACAATTGAAAAAACTTAGAAATAGAGGAAAGTGTACAGTAAAAGGAATCAAAGATGATAAGGGTGATATGAAAACTGAAGATAAGAATATCTTAGATGTCTGGAGTAATTACTTTGAAAGACTGTTAAACAAAAAAAAAAGTGACAGACCCATACTAGAACATTTTCAAGAGGAATGTAAAAGGGAGTACACATCAATACTTGAGGCAAAAAAAAGCCATCAAAAACTTGCAATGAGGAAAGGCAGCTGGAGTAGATATTTCACCAGAAATGCGAAAGTATGAAGGTATAAAAGCATGGCAGTAGCTACGCTGCATAAATCAGAAGGCCTAGTCAGAAAGTCAAATTTCAGATGATTGGAGTAGGGCTCTAACAGTTTCCGTTATTAAAAAAAAAAAAGTTCAGAAAAGAGGTTGAGAAATACTGCGGAAGAGAAACTTGGAAAAGAATATGCTGGGTTCGGGCCAAATAGAGGGTGTCAAGATCAGATTTTCATTTTACGACAAATAGTTGATAAATCATGGGAATATGACAATGATCTGTACTTAACTTTTGTAGATCTAGAAAAGGCATACAACAATGCACCTAGAGAAAAGCTTTTCAAAACACTATCGTCATATGGGGATAAATGAAACATGTTTAGTGAAGATGTCAAATTAAATGTGGAAATAGACAACAAAATTAACAAGCCGTTATGGAAGGAAGTCAACTGAATAAATTTATATGGAATAAGAGAAATTAGTCAAAAAAGTTAAATTAGCTGAATACAAGACAATATTCAAATCAATTTTAACTTATGGATCTGAGAACTGGGTTAGAAATAAAACACTTGACTAAAGACTGGAGCCCACAGATATAGCAGTTTTGTGAAAGATTAGGGGATTGAACAGACAGCATCAATGGTAATATCATATTAAAAATTAGGATATTAGGAAAGAACGTGACATTGTGAGTATTCAGGAATGTGTCAACAAAGCTAATCTCAGGTTGTATGGTCACTTAAACAGAAGAATGGAAAAGGAAAGATTAACAAAAGTGTTTTTTGCCAGGTTGGCTCAAAAAGACCCAGACCAAGGTGTAGGTGGATTGATACAATAAAAAGTGCCATAAAAGAAATATAAGATCTAATAATATTGGAGTCTTGACAGATAAAAGATTAATTAGGAGGAAAATTATTGATCGGAAGTTATTAATGTTGTAACTTTTTCATGTAGTACTATCACATAATATCCTGTTTACCCCTTGAGGGTATATGTCAAGAATTTGATCATGATGATGATGCCGGAACATATAGAGCAATACATAGTCTATATGTAAGTTGTCAGTCCGTTGTCAATACAGAAAATGGTATGATGTAAAATCAGGTGTAAGACAAGGATGCACATTATCTCCACTCTTATTCATCATCTATATGAATCACATTATGAAGGTGGCATTAGGCCTGATATTGGAATTGGAGATGTCAAACTTAGCTCTTTGCTTTATGCAGATGATGTGCTCCTAAACACATCTAGTGCAAGCTGCAGGATTCTCTAACTAAATTGAATAACAGCTGTAACAAATTTGGCATGAAAATCAGCAATAAAAAGACCAAAAGTATGAAAATAGGAAGGAATATAGAAAACTTCAGCTGCATTCTGAATGGAAAGCCTATAGAACAAGTAAAATATTTCAGGTTTTTAGGACAGTTTTTAGTGAAAATGGCAGGTTAAATCTGGAAATAAACAACAGAATAAACAAAGCTAGTATGGTAGGTAGCAAGCTGAATAAATTTATATGGAATAAGAGAGAAATTAGCCAAAACACCAAACTAGCAGTATACAAGAGTGTTCCAACCAGTTTTAAGCTATGGATCTGAGAGTTGGGTTGGATATTTCTAAGTTGATTAGCTCCTAAATTTAGTTTAATAATATCAAGTTGGATTATCTGATTACTCTATTATTAGATATTTCTTCTAATAAAGCACTCAATCAAAGATGAGAGAACACAGATATGAAGAATTCTGAGAAAAATTAGGAGAGATGACATCAATGGCAGAATCATATTAAAAATGATGATATTAGAAAGGAACTTGACATTGTTAGCATTCAAGAATGTGTAAAAAGAGCTAATCTAAGATGGAATGGTCACTTAAATAGAATGGGAGAGAAAGGGTTAATAACTTAACAGGTAGAAAACCAACAGTAATAACTTTTTTTTTTAAAGGTACAAATATTTCGTACTGAAAGTAACAGTACATCATCAGTAGAACAAACAGTTAACGGAATGGAATACAAAGTACAGAACAGTCGGTGGGTTACCAATTAAATTGTTGCTGCGTGCCAGAAGATAAATATGAATAAAATATTATTAAATAATTCTTAAAAACTATTTCATTGATGGTTGCATAAGATGAGAATCTCCCAAACTTTTGGGAGAGAGAGACAATCATTTCGATTCAAATTCAGCCGATGTAAAAGGACTTCGCAACTTTCTTTAAAAAGGTGTTCATATTTAAACCTGCATCTGCGGAGAAGACAAGCTTTAATAAATTTAGTTTAATCCTTGATCCAAGTGTGAGCAAACAAAGTTTGCGCCTGAAAATATCTTCAGGACTGGGGTAAGGTAGTACAACACCGGGCAACTCATAGCAAAGGTGGACCAAGCTAACATCACTGCTATCTCAGTATCTCCCATAATGCAAAATACATCTCCTTGCGGATATGTATAATGTTATGCATTAAGGAAAGGGCCACTACCCAGCCTAGTTTCGACCTTTATTGAGGTAAATTATAATTACAAGCTTTATTCCACTGGATATTATGTTTAGTGTCAATGCTATGTTGTGCTAGACCAGACTTATGAGGTTTCATGTATTCGATATAATACTGATACTTTTCACATTCTTTCATTTTTTTTCCACAGAACAGCCTGTTTGTCCAAAGTATGATAAATTACATTCACATGGTATCTGGTAAACACCAGATAATGATAGAGGTGCCAATTTGTCTTTTGTAGATGGCAACAAGTGAGAAATTTTGTTGATAGGAAAATATTTTGGAATAAGATGATACGTCTTCAAAATTCTGCCAATAGGTTCTGAGATGCTTGAAATGTAAGGGATTGGAACTCTGCGGTCTGTTGAAGAATCCTGAGGTATTGGAACATAAGAGTCAATTATCTGCTGGATTTGATTATGCTTGTAACCATTAGATTCTATTAACTTTTTTATTGTGAAAAGTTCTTGTGTAAGCTTAATGGGAAGGAGCACACTTTATGTGCTCTACTAATTAAAGATCTGATAATGCCGATTTTTTGAGAGATGTGATGAGCAGACTTTTGATGAATGTATCTGTCAGTAAAGGTAGGTTTTTGATAGACACTTGTTGACAAAGTACCAGAGAATGTGCATGCAAGGAGGATGTCCAAGAATGGTAAACTACTAGACTTTTCTTTTTCCATGGTGAACTGAATGCATGGGTGAAGGCTATTTATCTGTTGTAGAAATGTGTTAAGTCTATCGAAAACCTACCTTTACTGGCAGATACATTCATCAAAAGTCTGCTCATCACATCTCTCAAAAAATCGGCATTATCAGATCTTTAATTAGCAGAGCACATAAAGTGTGCTCCTCCCCATTAAGCTTACACAAGAACTTTTCACAATAAAAAAGTTAATAGAATCTAATGGTTGCAAACCTAATCAAATCCGGCAGTTAATTGACTCCTATGTTCCAATACCTCAGGATTCTTCAACAGACCACTGGGTTCCAATCCCTAACATTTCAGGCATCTCAGAACCTATTGGCAGAATTTTGAAGATGTATCATGTCATTCCAACATATTTTCCTATCAACAAAATTTCTCACTTGTTGCCATCTACAAAAGAGAAACTGGCACCTCTATCATTAGCTGGTGTTTACCAGATACCATGTGAATGTAATTTATCATACTTTGGACAAACAGGCTCTTCTGTGGAAAAAAGAATGAAAGAACATCAGTATTATATCGAATACATGAAACCTCATGAGTCTGGTCTAGCACAACATAGCATTGACACTAAACATAATATCCAGTGGGATAAAGCCTGTCTTCTCCACAGATGCAGGTTTAAATATGAATGCCTTTTTAAAGAAACTGCGAAGCCCTTTTACATCAGCCAAATTTAAATCAAAATGACTCTCTCTCTCTCTCTCCCAAAAGTTTGGGAGATTCTCCTCTTATGCAACAATTAATAAAATAGTTTTTAAGAATTATTTAATAATATTTTATTAATATTAATCTTCTGGCACGCGGCAACAATTTAATTGGTAATCCACCGACTGTTCTGTACTTTGTATTCCATTCCTTCATCAGTGTAGAACAAACAGTAAAAGGAATGGAATACAAAGTACAGAACAGTGGGTGAATGGGTGAATTACCAATTAAATTGTTGCTGCGTGCCAGAAGATTAATATTAATAAAATATTATTAATTAACAGAAAGTAAAATATTATTAATAAACTGAAAGTAACAGTAAGAAATATTTGTACCTTTAATTCATTAAAGTTATTACTGTTGGTTTTATAAGTGTTAAGTTATTAATTTTAATTATGTCACAGGTATCTCTAAAGATTAGAGGAAGAGTTAGCAAAACAGGTGTTTTATTCTGGCCAGAAAAATGACCCAGAGGAAGACCAAGGTCCAGGATGACTGATTCAGTCAGAAATGCCTTAGAAACATGAAATGTTATGTAGATATGACTATATTGGAGTGCTAACAAGTAATAAACTAATATGGAGGAAAATTGTGGATATGAGATTATTAATAATATTAATTATTATTATTATTCAGGCCTCCATGGAGTCAAAAGACTCATCGTGGGAGGTCCTTACTAAGAAACACGGTCTATCATACCACTCCATAAATTCATTCACCTTTCTCACTCTCACCACTCCATCAGGCAATGCATTCCATGGTTCAACCACCCTCTATGCAAAGAAACCACTCCTCACCCTCTTGCTCACAGATTCCTTTCGTAACTTCCAGGGATGGCCCTCTTGTCATCACTCCTTCCCGCTGCTCAACCAAGCGAAAGAATTCCCCAGTGTCAACCCTGTAACCACCTCTCAACAGTTTAAAAGTTTCGATCATATCACTTCTTCTATCCATCAAACTCTGCAGTCCACATTCCCTCAGTCGATCTTCATAACTATCATTGTACAGTCCTGAAACCATCTTTGTTATCCGCCTTAGTACTCTTTACACAGTTAATTTATCCATTTCAAATCCTGGGGACCAAAGCTGAGAACAATAGTCTAAGTGTGGTCTGATCAGGGTCTTATACAACGAATGATAACTGTTTTATCTCTGCAGGTCAGCGTCCTCATTATTGCAGCAATCCTCTGTGTTACCTTCACCACCTTTGCAACATGTCCCCTAAATTTCAGGTTTCTATCAATTATCAATCCCAGATCTCTTGTCTCCCCTACTTCCTCCAGTATAACTCCTCCCATAGAGTATTCAGCATCCCATCGATGTTTCCCAAACCTCAAGACCTTACATTTTGCTGAATTAAACCGACATCCCCCATTCATTTGCCCATCTGTCTAGCTTACTCAAATCCTCTTGTTGGGCTACCACATCTGCACTATTACTAATAATCCTTCCCAGCTTCGCATCGTCCGCAAACAACTGAACATCCCCTTGCAATCCACTGACAATGCCATTGATATAAAGGTTAAACATTATAGGTCCCAGTACTGAGCCCTGTGGGACCCCACTTGTAACTCTCTGCTTCCTTGAAATTGCTCCACCATACACAACTCTCTGATACCTATCGGACAGCCAATCCTGAATCCAGTTGACCAATCTGACATCCAGACCCATGTGCTGCAACTTGAATATCAGCATATCATGTGGCACCCTGTCAAATGCTTTCGCTAAGTCTAAGAAAATGCAATATGCTAGTCTAGCATATTGCTAAAACAAGAGTGCCCCTTCACAAATCCATGTTGACTCTCACAGATAACATTACCCTCATCTGCTCAATGCTGTATATGGTCCTTCACTACTTTCTCCAAGATCTTACTAACTACTGATGACACACAAACTGGCCTATAATTAGACACTTCCAGTCTGCTACTGGCCTTAAGCAATGGCACTATCTTACCTTCCTTCCATTCCATGGGCACCTTTCCCGCAGCCAGACTTTCATTGAAAAGCCAGGTCAAAGGCACTGTCAGTTCCCTAGCACATTCTCTCAAAACTTGTAGTGAAATACCATCCAGTCCCACAGCTTTACTGACATCCAGAGTACTCAGTACACTCTCCTCCTGTACCTCTAAACCTCGAACTTGCCCAATCCCTCTAGCATTAAAACTGATTCCTCCAGGATGAAATACTCCAATAAAGTGTTCACTGAACAATTCCACTATGTCCTCTGCATCAGTCACTCTATTCCCATTTTTATCCCACAATATCATTCTTCCACAGTCATTTCTCCTCCTACTGGCCACATATCTAAAAAATTCCCTAGGCTTTTCTTTGGATCTTAGGGCCAATCTCCTCTTATATTCTAGTTTTGTCTTCCTTACCATACTAGTCACTCTTCTGGCATGCGTCTTATACTCTTCATGCATCTTCTCTTCCTGTATCCTTATATCTCTTGCATAGCCTCTTTTTCGCTTGCAATTCCTGTTTAATATTGTTTGACATCCACTTTACTCCAAATTGTGTCCTCTTCTTCACTCTTGGAATACAACTTACCATTGCTGCTAACAAGTATTCTTTCACAATTTCCCACGCACTAATAATATCCCGGCCTTCCAATTCCTCCCTCCATGAAACTTCCCAAAGTTGACATCTTAGACTATTATAATCACCTGTCTTATAATTCCACATACGTTCCCTTCTCTTTGATACTCCTGCATGTCTATTTATTTTCCAAGTCAAAACCATATGATTTTGACTTGGAAAACCAACTGGTGGGAGAGATGTCATCTCATTTATTATCAACTCTTCTGATGCTATAACCAAATCCAAAACTCTTGAACCTCTTGTTCCCGCTATTACATGTTGCCTAAGATATCTGTCCCTCAAGAATTCTAGAAATTCCATTCCCTTATTGCTACATGCATCTTCCTCTCCCCAGTTTATACTACTGTAGTTAAAATCTCCCATAACAATCGTTCTTCTTGCACTTGCCAAACTCAACTGTCTAAACATTTCCTGGTCCCCACCCTCTGTGCTCCTGGGTTTGTAGCAACACCCCACTAAATATCCTGTCTTGCCCACCTCTACCTCACACCATATGCTTTCAAAATAATTAATGCCACTGCCTTCCAAAGTCTCCACTCTTAGAGGACATAGGTCGTCACTTATCATACGCAGTACTCCACCACCACACTTTCCTATTCTGCCAAAAAATGCTGAACCCAGCGACTTCTATTCCTGTCATTATATCCTCCTCTGTCAACCACGTCTCAGTGATCCCAATAATTTTTGGCCAGGCTGATGCTATCTGTGCCACCAATTCCTCTCCTTTATTCCAGATATTCCTGGCATTAGTATAAAGCATATAAATGCTGTTGTTTCTATGCTCAGCATTATTCCCTCGAGACTCCACTGGCCTCAGTGTTACCTGATGTCATCCCCCTTCTCCCAAGTACCCATTTCCCACAAGAGGCCACCCCTACTACCATCCTCCCTGGGACACACTGACTTGTTCAGAACAGCAATCTCTCCAGACGCCTATGTCCTTCCTCATTCAAATGTAAACGGTCTCTCGCATACAATTCCTCTCTGTCCTCAAATGCACTCCAAGCATCCTCATATTCCAGTCCTCTCGTCACACATTCTAGCTATTATGTCATTCAATATTACCGCTCTTCTGCTCAGCTCGTCATTATCATACCTCGGCAACACACACTATCTTTCCTCTCTCTGTCTTCTTTCGTACTACCTCAAGCAAGAATCTCATATCTCTCGCTGCCCTATTTACACCACCACTCAAGTCATTTGTTCCCACCATCACAATCATCTCATCCACCCCTTTCACCTCTCTTAACTGCCAAAGTCACACTTTCTGTCATTCCTCCTGGCAAACACTCCTCACGCATCCAATCTTGAACACCACGGATCATTGAGTCCTCATACATTACACCTCTTACCATTCCCTCTCTCCTATTGTTTCCATTTTTTCCTCTTCTTTCATTCCCAAACCTCTCTCTCTTACTGTTTCCATTTTCTCCTCTTCTAGCACTTCCATACTTCCCTCTCATTTCGTCTCTCCTACTGTTTCCATTCTCTCCTCTTCTAGCACTCCCATGCCTCTCTCATTGTCTCTCCTACTGTTTCCATTCTCTCCTCTTCTAGCACTCCCATGCCTCTCTCTCATTCCATCTCTCCTACTGTTTCCATTCTCTCCTCTTCTAGCACTCCCATACCTCTCTCTCTCATTCTGTCTCTCCTACTGTTTCCATTCTCTCCCCTTCTAGCACTCCCATACCTCTCTCCCCTACTGCTTCCATTCTCTCCTCTTCTAGCACTCCCATACCTCTCTCTCCTACTGTTACCATTCTCTCTATTTCCACATCCAATTCCATTCTCTCCTCTCCTTTCATTCTCAAAACTCTCTCTCTCCCCTACTCTGATTTGCCTTGCATTTATCCCTTCCATTCTCCTAATCTCATCTTTCATACTTCTCCCAAGACATTCCACATCCTCTTTCAGCTCCTCAATCTCCCTCTGCAGGTCAGTCACTCTTAATCGAAATTCACTCTCCCAAACAAAACCATCTCCTAAACTTTTACAGTCACTCATGCCTTCTACACTATTATTACATGCCTACTACACTATCAACTATTATTTTCTCATTCATATTTTTTTCTTCATTCTCTCCTATCACACTACTCATCTTCCAGTATTTATTTCCCATTCCTGGAGCAACACAGTCGGTTATTGAGATATCTACTGCATTTATTTCCTCCCACAGCCTACACTTTATGCACACACGCACCCCCCCCCCTCTCTCACAAGTCAGATATCCAATTCCCAAGACGCATACATACCGCAAGTTCTGCATGCCACAAACTCCTTTATTATATTGCTTATAATAGAGTTCTTAAATGGCAGAGGACTTGGCGACACGCCATTTGCGACTGCTGACTCCACCATTTGTTACTGCCGAGGGAATACTAGAGTAATCGTTAATTATTCAAAACAGTGTCACTAATTAGTGTCAAAAATAAATGCTAAATAAGTATTAGGGAGTATAAATAAATAAGAAAAGTATAAACAATTACAAGCAAAACAAAACATTAAGTACACTAAATAAAATGAAATAAAACTAAATACAGTAATGAAAACTTAGCTTCGTCTTGTCTTCCACCGTTATGCATCCGACCTAGTCTTCTCGGTAACCAAAATACACAACATCACGACCACAACTAACTTCAAAAAACAACCACTTAAGTAAACTCGTATTCCAGAGAAACAATTTAGCACTCAAAAACGTAGAAAAACGGACTATTCACCGATTAGAAATCACTTTCAATAATGTAAACTTAATCATGTAGCCTGAACGTCCCTTGAGGATACATATCCGGAAAATGATGATTATGATGACGCAATGGTACAGAGTATGGGCACCTTCATTAACAATGATGGGTGACATACATGGATAATGCAGTATATATTTAGAAATATATAATATTCAGTAATTTTTTTTTGCACTTTCATCTATTATTCAAATAAGTTAATTGTTTAATGAAATTTGCATTTTTCACCAAGTCTGCTGCTAAGAGTTTTCTTTTAGTGTTACACAGTAATCAGCATTCATTTTAGACAAATTATAGACTCTACAACCATGTCATAAATAATTATTTTAATTTCCCAATGTTTCGACCTTCATATTAAGGTTATCTGGAGTATTCAAATAAATATACAGAGACAAGCTAAATTACATTTCACGCAGTATGCTAAAGAAACAATGATTTGATCAATGGTTATTCTATTGGCATGAACTCTAGTGAAAATAAAATTAAAAGAAATAAAGAAATAAAATAAAAGCTATAATCTATTTAAGACAACATCAGAGAAACATTCTTTCATATGGATAGTTTTATTTCGACCTTCATATTATAATATGAAGGTCGAAGCGTCAGCAAATTAAAATAATTATTTATAACATGGTTATAGTCCATAATTTGTCTAAAATGAATGCTAAGGATGTTGTTTCAAAATTATAAACTTTCATGTTTATATATTAATACCTTCATGCCAGGCTGTGTATCATGCAAGTTGTGCCTCCTATTATAATCCTATCTTGTCGGGCAGCAGAAATTTGTCTGAACGTTGCCGATTTCTTTGACACTAACTTTAAAGGTATTTATACGCAGAGCTCGCAAACAACTTTCTCACATACTTAAATCGTAAACAACTTTCTTGTGCCCTTATACATAGCTATTATACAAAATTCCGGTGGCAAAAGTCTGCCTTTGTTTTTTCACATTCTAGAAATTTCTGTTAAAGCAGTAAGTACAGTCAATTCCCATAGGGTTATTTACATTAATATTTAGCATAAAATATATAGAGACATGTAAGGTTATTTTTGTAACAATCTCATGAGACGACCTCTGTAAAAATCGATGTAAAGCGCTTTGGCATTTCCAAGCTATATCGAGTTTTACAATACTACTGGACTTTGCAAAAGCCTTTCACAGGATACTGCATGGAATTCTAATCAATAAACTGCAGGACATGCAGATAGATATAAAATTGGTGAAGATGGAGAGATATCAGAGAGTAATTTATTCAAGAGTAGAGTACAGAAGGAGGCCTGTGACTAGTAGCATGACACAGGGCTCTGTTCTTGGGCCACTATTATTTGATTTGTACATTAATGATATAGGAAAGGATCTGAGAGAAACTGTTCAGATGTTTGCCAATGATGCAAAGTTGGGTAGAGCAACAGTTAACACGGATGTTAAAATTTTGCATGATGATTTGGACAGACTGGTAGTCTGGGGAGAGAAGAATGGATATCAGTTTAATATTATTATTATTATTACGGGCAACTCCAGGGAGTCATTAGACTCATCGAGGGAGGCCCCAAATCATTTTCATCACAACTATTCGACATTCATACAGTATCTATCATACCTCGCCTTAAACTCATTCACTGTCACAGCATCCACCACAGACTCAGGGAGCGCATTCCACTCATTCACTACTCTAAAAGTAAAGAACCCAGCTCTAACACCTTTACTAACCACACTTTTGCCCAGTTTCCATGGATGTCCCCTAGTCCTCCCACAACCAGCCCTGTTCTCAAAAATATCTTCTGAATTAATTTTATAGAAACCCTTCAGTAATTTGAATGTCTCAATCATATCTCCCCTCCTCCGCCTATCAACCAATTTTTGCAACCCACAAATCCTCAACCTGTTCTCATACGGTTCATTCCACAGACATGCTATCATCTTGGTCACTCGCCTCTGGATCCTCTCCACCTCCTCCCCATCAAGAAGAAACCTAGGTGACCAAATCTGAGCACAGTAGTCGAGATGAGGTCTTATCAAGGCTCGATACAGAGGAACAATAACCTGCTTGTCTCTGCTTGTCAACGTATTCTTCAACAACCAAGTGATTTGATGAGCTGATTTGGCCACTTTTGCAATGTGTCCCCTAAATTTCAATTCCTTATCCACCAACACTCCTAAATCTCGTGCCTCATCAATTTCCTGGAGCACGGTTCCACCAATGCAGTAAACTGCCTCCCATCTTTTCACCCCAAAATGCATAACCTTACATTTTGCCACATTAAATTGACATCCATTCTCCCTAGCCCAGACCTCCAATCTATCCAAATCATCCTGCAAAATTTTGACGTCATCTGCATTCACTATTGCCCTACCCAACTTCGCATCATCCGCAAACAAATGAACTGTTCCTCTCAGATCATTTCCTATATCATTTATGAACAAATTAAACAGCAGTGGTCCAAGAACAGATCCTTGTGGTACACCACTAGTCACAGGCCGTCTTGTGGACTCTACTCCCGAGTAAACCACTCTCTGATATCTCTCCGTCAACCACCCTCCTATCCATCTCACCAACCCTATGTCCATTCCCATATGCTGCAATTTACTGATTAGAATTCCATGTGGTATCCTGTCAAAGGCCTTAGCAAGGTCCAGCAGAATCACTGTAAACCCATTACCCTTATCCAGTTCAGCCGTCACTGTGTTATAATACGTGAGCAAGTTACTGAGGCATGACCTACCCTTCACAAAACCATGCTGTCCCCGATACAGTATCCCATTTTCTTCTATCCAATCTTGTATTTTCCTCTTGACTATTTTCTCTAAGACCTTGATAATGATTCCTGTTATGCTGATTGGCCGGTAATTTTCAACAGCAGCCTTGGAACCACCTTTGTGCAGTGGAACTATTTTCCCCTCTTTCCACCCCCTTGGGACTGACCCAGTCCTGAGGCTCAAATTAAACATAATGGTCAAGGGCACTGACAATTCTTTGGCCGCTTCACGTACGACACGAGCTGGTATACCATCCAATCCCACAGATGCATTGACATTGAGGTTCTGTAATAGACAAGTTACCTCTACCTCATTCATCACAATTCCAGTATAAGCTGTTGGTTCCTCCATTTCCGCAAAGCCACCACCTGGATGATATACTCTTGCAAAGTGCTCGCTCAGTAATTCCACAACATCGACTGATTCAGTTACCTCCCTACCCTCAGCATTTTTTAAGATCATTCTACCATGAGCATTTTTCCTTTTACTTGCAACATATTGAAAAAACTGTTTGGGATTCTCTTTAGCCTGCATGGCCAATTTTCTTTCGTAATCTGCTTTTGCTTTTCTTACCACCCTTGTTACCATCCTGGCCTGAGCTTTATACTGTTCATGCACCTGATGGTCACCCTTCTCCTTAAATTCCCTCCACAATTGTTTCTTTTTTTGCAGCTCAAGCTTAATAGTGTTATTCATCCATTTAACCCCTACCTGATTTATTATTCGGACTCTTGGTATACAGTCAACCATTGCCTCCTGCAAACAGTTCTTAACCACCTCCCATGCACCATCAACATCCAGCCCTTGCAGTTTTACATGCCATGGCATTGAGCCAAGCACACACCTAAGCTTGTCATACTTACCAGCCCGGTAATTCCACATATACCCTGTCTTAATTGTAAATTCGACTCCTTTAGCCACCTCCCAAGTCATGACCTTATGGTCACTCTCACCAATTGGTGGCAACATGGTCATGTTCTTTACAGCTACATTCTCAGTTGCAATTACTAGGTCCAGCACTCTCTGCCCCCTGGTATTTTCCAATACATGTTGCCGTAGATAGTTGTCCCTTAATAACTGCATAAAATCCAATTCCTTCCTCCCATGTGCCCCCTCTCCTCTTTCCAGTCAATGTTACCATAATTGAAATCACCCATAATAATTACCCTCCTTCCATTCATTTCTTCTATTTGCTTATGCATACTATTCCCACCATCCACTCCATCACCCGGTCTATAGCAGCACCCAATTGTATATTTTGTTCTGCTAGATTGTATCTCACACCAAACAGCCTCAAATGTGCTTTTTTCCCCATCCTGCAGTTCAACTTCTATACTCCTTGGCTGAAGCTCATCAGCTATCATCAATAACACTCCTCCCCCCTTTTTATTCACCCTGTCACTCCTGAACACGCTATACCCATCGCATTCAATCCCACTAGCTTTATCATCTTCTGTCAGCCATGTTTCACTAATACCGACAACCTGTGGCCTGGAAGTGCCAACCATGGCCAAAAACTCTTCCTTCTTGTTCCTAATACTCCTGGCATTAGTGTACATGAATCGCAGAAGCCCATTTGTCCCATCCCTACTTTGATTCCTTATACTAATTATCCCATTCTGATTTGTTGTCCGTCGTACTCGCCCGGGCATAATATACTCATTCATACACTTAACTGCCCCCCCTAAAGTCTGCATGTCTACTCCCCCCCCCCTCTTAATAAATCTAGTTTCCCTGAGTCTGTACATCCACTTCCACATCATTCATCAACACTCTTTCAAGTCTCCGTACACCAACTCCATTCAAATGTAACCCATCCATCTTATATAAGTCCTTTCGCCCATCAAACTCATTCCACACATCCACAAATTCCACACCACTCTCCATGCATAACCCACGCATAAAGTCATTGGCAATTATGGCCCTCCTTCTAAACACTTCGCTGTCATACCACGGTAAGATACTCACCATCCTAACTCTCTCACTCTTCTCTTTTGCTACCTCAAACAACTCCCTCACATCCTCTATCATTTCCATTTTGTCCTCTTTCAAATCATTCGTTCCTGCCACTATTATCATCTCTTTCACCCTCTGTTTTTGCAGTCGAATAGATTCGCTGACGTCCTTTATGTTCGCACCCGGCTGGTACGACTTCGTTAAACTCTCAATTAAACTCTCAAAAAAACTCTCAATTAAACTCTCAAAAAAACTCTCAATTAAACTCTCAATTAAACTCTCAATATGGCAAAGTGTAAGGTTACACATTTTGGGGTGAAAAGATTACCAGCTGTATACCACACCGATGGAACTGTACTTCAGGAAATTGATGAAGCAAGAGATTTGGATGTGTTAGTGGATACAGAGTTAAAGTTTAGAGGGCACATAGCAAAAATGGCTGAAGCAGTCCCCCCTGGATTACCTGGTTACTGAAGAATACCTTGAAGAGCAGAGACAAGCAAGTTATTATTTCTCCTTATCGAGCCTTGTTAAGATCCCATCTTGACTATTGCATATGGATCTGGTCACCTGGGTTTCTTGGCAATGAGGAGGAGGTGGAGAGGATCCAGATGCTAGTGACCAAGATGGTAGTAGATCTATGGAATGAACCTTATGAGGACAAGCTGAAGATTTGTGGGTTAAAAAAATGGTTGGCAAGTGAAAAAAAAAGAGATAATATGATTGAGACATAAAAGTTTTTCCAAGATTAATACAGAGGAAATTTTTTAGAACACATCTGGTGTTCTGCAAACTACACTTTTTTAGAACACATCTGGTGATGAATGGGTGGAATAGGTTGTCAGAGTCTGTTGTGAGTGCCATGACTATGAATTAGTTCAAAAATAAGTATGATAAATACTGCACAAATGCAAAATAGTGCTTGCCATGATGTTAAGGGCCTCCCTCGGTGAGTCTAAGTACTCCATGGAGTAGCCCATAATAATAATATTATTATTATTATAATTCCATGCTCAGATAAATTGGGGATTTATAAAGTGTTAAAAGTTATACAGGTGGGAAGAAATCTTTAGCAGAAAATTGCACCAAGTTTCTCAGAGAACGCTACAGCCAAGATACATCTGGCCCAGGAAAGAATGGAAGTATAGGTTACTGCAAAAAGAGGAAATTATGCTTGGATGTCTGCGGATTATCAAAAAGTAAAGAAAAGTGACATGGGATCTTTACTGTGAGAAATTAGGACTGTGTGTGTGTGTGGGTGTAGCACTAAGTTCACAAGCTTGCCCACTAAACAATATAATAGTTAATGAAGATCTTTAGGCTTCAATGACTGGGTACTACAAGATTTGTCAAAAGAGAAATGGAATGAAATGTACTGTCATCAGCAAAACTATGAATATGGTAAAGTCAGTGGGAGATCATTAATGTACATGAAAAGCTGAAGAAAGTGAAGGAGTAAATAAAAACATAAAATAAAAGCCCTAGAAAACCCCTGCAATGCTGAGGAAGATATTTTCAGATCTCCACCATTGCAGGAAACCATGACACACATGAGTGGTGGTCAGAATGGAAGATAATAGAACTGCACAAGAGATGGTAGTTTGCCGAGCAAGCCAATGTACCCAGAGCCAATTAAATGTCCTAGAAATATCAAGAGCAACCATGTAAATTTGTGGAAACCTTTCCATGGCTTACATCCAAATGTGCATGGGTGATGAAAACTAGAAGATCAGCTGTGGATAATGGCAGAATCCATACTGTCATAAGCAGATAGTGGGCCTCCAGCTGGAAAGTGGCTATTGATGACAATCAGTTTTAAAGAACTTAGCAAGAGCAACTAGATATTCATTACCTGTATTATATATATACATATATATATATATATTTAGAAAATTAATATTTAAACTGACTAGAACCCTAGAAAGTATAGCACAAAAAAAAATTTAATGAATCACGACTAGTTTCATCGGTGTCCCTACTTCTTCAGGTGAGTAAGAAATAACACAAAACTTATAAAACTAACAAGGTAAAAAACATGGACTTTTCAGCTTAATAAAAAGAAGAGGAATAGCAACAGTCATATCTGAATTGGTGACTGCGTGCTATTGTTAGCATGAGTTGAATATGAGTGACAGCTGATTTTAGAGCACCAGTACTGGATTACTGCACTATGAGAATCAGGCAAACTGTAGCTCAAATTGTTGTTCATGTGTGAAGGGTCCAAAACTATTTCTTTGGATTCTACAATTCGTCTTTCAAATTCATCATTGGATATATATATAAATTTGTCATGCGGTCCCAATCAATTTGGTGTTGACGTCCTTCTGGGTTTGAGTTGACGGAGAAAAGAACATGAATGGAAAGGGCGCTCGCTCGTGTTCTTCTGTAGGAGATGTCACGTCTATGTTCCTCAAGACGTAGTGAAATAGATTTATCCGTCTGACCAAAATAAGGTCGACCACAGTCACACATAACTTTATAAACACCTGGAAAATGCAGTTGGTTGTGTTTTGGTTTTGTCCGACTCAGAAAAGAACAAAGTTTTGGCAGAGTGGTATAGTCGGTCTTTATGTTGAATTTCTTCATAATCCTAGCTAGTTTTGGGGTAAGAGAACTAATAAATGGTAACTGGATGTGAGTGATAGGGTTGGATTCATCTTCTTGTCGAGGTTGTGGTCTCAAACGTTTAGTGATGTTACTAGATGAATATCCATTATTTAAGAAGGTGCTTTTCAGGAAGTTGAGTTCTGTTTGAAGGTCTTCTTCTGTGGAAGTAAGACATCTTGCACGATGGGCAAGACTGGAGATGATGCCAAGTTTTTGAGGAGGGAAGTGATGAGAAGAGGCATGCAAATATCTATCAGTGTGGATGGTTTCGAAAAATCGAAAATTTAAGAAAGTCTGGTAATCTACTGATCTTTAGATCCAAAAAGGGAAGAACACCGTTAATCTCTAGTTCTGATGTGAATTTGATGTTTGTTGATTATTTAAATGGTTGAGGAAGTTTTGTAGTTCCTCTAAACCATGTTCCCAGATAAGGAAAACGTCATCTATGTATTGTAACCACAGTTTAGGTTTTAATGTAGCGATAGAAATAGCTCTCTCTTCAAAATCTTGTAAAAAGATGTTTGCTAAGACTGGGGATAGAGGACTGCCCATAGCTAACCCGTTTAATTGTTTATATATTTTTTCTTCATAGCAGATATAGCCGGAATTAATGCAGTGCGTTAGTAGAACAAACATTTTCTTAGAAACTTTGTCCTTCAAAAGAGTCAGAACTTCATCTGTAGGTACATTCGTAAAAAGAGACACGATGTCGAAACTCACCATTCTGTCAGAGTCTTTGAGATTTAAGTTTTTTATTTTTGAGATGAAATCCTCCGAGTTTTTGATAAAGGAAGAGGAATTGCCAACTAGATATTTTAAAGAAGCCGCAAGATATTTAGACATATTGTAAGTAGGTGAGTCAATACCTTCTACAATAGGTCTTAAAGGAGTGTCAGCCTTGTGGATCTTAGGCAGGCCGTACAAACGAGGAATGAGGGGATGGAGAGCAGAGAGATAGTCTCGTGTGTCTAGGAAGTTCAGATGTAGATTTCAGAAGATTGTTTGTAGGGTTATGAAGTTCTCTTGTGGGATCACTTTCTAGTATAGAATAGTTATCAAGAATTTAATAAGTCGTTAATCTTTGAACGATAATTTGATTGTCGTTCAAAGAAGAACTTTGAACTTCCACAGAAGAAGACCTTCGAACAGAACTCAACTTCCTGAAAAGCACTTTCTTAAATAATGGATATTCATCTAGTTTGTTTGAGACCACGTCAACAACCTCGACAAGAAGATGAATCCAACCCTATCACTCGCATCCAGTTACCATTTATTAGTTCTCTTACCCCAAAACTAGCTAGGATTATGAAGAAATTCAACATAAAGACCGACTATACCACTCTGCCAAAACTTCGTTCTTTTCTGAGTCAGACAAAACCAAAACACAACCAACTGCATTTTCCAGGTGTTTATAAAGTTATGTGTGACTGTGGTCGACCTTATTTTGGTCAGACGGATAAATCTATTTCACTACATCTTGAGGAACATAGACGTGACATCTCCTACAGAAGAACACGAGCGAGCGCCCTTTTCAGTCATGTTCTTTTCTCCATCAACTCGAACCTAGAAGGACGTCAACACCAAATTGATTGGGACCACATAACCAATTTATATATATCCAATGATGAATTTGAAAGACGAACTGTAGAATCCAAAGAAATAGTTCTGGACCCTTCACACATGAACAACAATTTAAGCTACAGTTTGCCTGATTCCCATAGTGCAGTAATCCAGTACTGGTGCTCTAAAATCAGCTGTCACTCACATTCAAATCACGTTAACAATAGCATGTGGTCACCAATTCAAATATGACTGTTGCTATTCCTCTTCTTTTTATTAAGCTGAAAAGTCCATGTTTTTTACCTTATTAGTTTTATAAGTTTTGTGTTATTTCTTACTCACCTGAAGAAGTTAGGATGAAACCAGTCGTGATTCGTTAAAGTTTTTTTGTGCTATACTTTCTCGGGTTCTAGTCAGTTTAAATATTAATTTTCTAAATGTATATATCCCGAGTCAATTCTAACAACAATATATATATATAAATGGCCACTTGAGGGCTGCAACGTGTGTAGTGTTAGAAAAGAGCTCCGGAAAACTGCTATTTTGCATAATAATTGGCAATATTGCTTGAATTCTAGTATAGTATCATTTATTTTTGATAACTTAGTATGTCTGCATGATTTGGGGCCATGGGGAATTGTTACTGACTTTATTAATTGCAATTTTGATCTCGACTTCTTCGAAAAGAACACAATGGCAGGACTCATGAGGTCAACCAGGTGGGTATTGAACGGTGTGACTAGGTGAGCACCTTGAAAATCAAGAGCTGTTAATGTCTATTTTTCAAAAATGGTTTGATGTTCTAAGTGTAATATGTATGTGTAAAGAAATATGAGAGATGTGTATGTGAGGAGACTGAACAGGAGACAAGTATGGATTTGTAAGAAGTGAGATATTTTATAATAAAAATTAACAAATGCAAAATAGACTGAAGAAATGAAGGATAGCATAAATGAAAGAAATGGAAATGGAAAGAAAGTTAGCAAGACTGAGGGAGCAAAAGTGAGTGATAAGGGAGTATGAATGTGGAAACAGAAGTAAGGTGCGGCAGAACGAGAGGTAGCAAAACTACGGGAGTGACAGAGAGTGAAATTGTCAGAATGCAAGATTTGATGAAATAGTTATTTAAAATGAAAAATGAAATGAGGAATATGTGGAGTGATATTAGACATTTAGTGGTAACAAATAAAAGTGTGCAAAAGAATAATGAAAGAAAAAAGGGTAAAAGAGGTAACAGGTAATTCATGAATGGCAGTGTATGGAGATACCATTGTTAGAGGATTGGTTAATGAGAGAGTCCATAAGGTCTGTTATCCAGGAGGAAGAACGAGCAAGATAATTCATGCTTTGGAAATGAGGAGGAAATGAGAAACAGAATTAGTGGTGTTGGGGACAAATGATTTAAATAGACCTCAGGAGAATGTAGGGCGAATATCAAGGAAGTTAGTGAAAAGGGTGAAAGATAACAACTAGTGGGTAAAGTTGTTAGTCTGTTGCCAAGGTATGACAATGAGTTGAGATGGCGAGCCAGAATCATAAATGGTATGCCGAAGGAACTGTGTAAAGAGAAAAGAGTAAAGTTTGTGGATGTATGACATGTATTTGAAGAAAGAATGGAATTATACAGAAAGGATGATTGAATTTGAATGGCTGTGGAGTGAGTGCACTGCAGAAACTGTTGCTAGATGGAAACAATCAAGAAGCAAAGCAAGAGATCAGAAGTAAGAGAAAGATCAGAAAAGTGATACTGAAGAGACAGAAGTGCTTGACAATGGAAACAGTAGTAGTGTGAAAGATAAAAAGAGAACGGGAATGCAAGAGGAGCAGGAAAATGGGGGAGGGTGCCAGGGTGGATAGAGACGTGGCATAGGGAGAGTGGATGTTGAAAGTAGTAGTGAATGTATGTATGGGGATGATCAGCATAGAAACAGAATAGATTGGAATGTGAATGGCAAAGTTCAGACTGAGTGGATACATGTGGTAAGCAGTGATAAAGGTGATTGGGAAAGGGTAGCTGTGGTGGGAAAATCACAACCAACAAGTAGCTTGGGTAGGACTGGTTAATAGACCTAAAGGTGAACAGCTGTGTTTATTTACAAATGCTAAAAGTCTTTCCTGACATCTTGGCAACAAATGCCTATTTTGCTAACCCATTCTGTTTAAGTGGCTATATACCACCTGAGATTAGCTCTCTCTCACATTCTTGAATGCTAATGATGTCATATTCCTTTCTTATATATTCATTTTTAATATGATTCTGCCATTGATGCCATCTTATCAAGTATTTTATTTCTGATCCAACTCTCAGATCCATAACATTGGTTTGATTACTGTCTTGTGTATTGTGAGTTTGGAGCTTTGGCTAATTTCTCTCTTATTCCATGTAAATTTATTCACCTGACTCCCTGTCATACCAGATTTGATTATTCTGTTTTCTATTTTCAAATTTATTTGCTATCTTCACTAAAAACTATGCCTAAATAGCTGAAATATTTTATTTGTTCTATAAGTTCTCAAATTTTCCTGCTGATTTTCATATCAAATTTCTCACAGCTGTTATGCAATTTAGAGGACTCTGAGACTTGCATTCTCACTGTGTTTATGGATACATCATCATCTGTATAAAGTAAAGAGCTATTTTGATAGCTTTGATTCTAATTTCAGGTTTAATGCCACTTTCTTTCATAATGCGATCCAAGAGTGGAGATAATGTGCATCCTTGTCTTACTCCTGATTTTACAAAAAACTATCTGCCTGTATTTCGTTTAATTCTAACTGCAGACTTAAATATAGACCATATATTTTTCTGTAAAATGTTATATTTACCACATACTAGTAGTGTTTGAAAACTTTTCTCTGGGCACCCTGTCATATGCCTTCCCCAGATAAAGAAAACTTGAGCATGGATACTTGTCATATTCTCATGATTTATCAACTGTTCGGCATAAAGTGAAAAAATCTGATTTTGTCAACTTGTATTTGACCTGAACTCAGCTTATTCTTCTCAAAGTTTTTCTTTCACAGTAAAATTTATACAAGTATGCTTGTATAAATTTTATGAAATACTTAGTAGCAATTCCTTTGTAATTCTCACATTCAACCTTATTCCCTTTTTTATAGATGGCAATTATGAGAGCTCTATTCCAATCTTCTGAAATTCGACTTTCAGACTAGACTCTCTGAATTATGGAGACTTTTATACCTCCATGTTTAAGTATTTATGGTCAGGTATCATCTAATCCAACTGCCTTTCTACATTTCAAGTTTTTGATTGTTGGTTTTTCTACCTCAAGTATTGATATATTTGAAAATTGAAAAATTTCTACAGTTCTGTCACTGCTTATTTCATTTTTAATAGTCTTTAATATTAATTACTCTGGACATCTAGGCACCTTGTATAATACTTTTCTCTCAATTTTTAATCTTTTTCAACTGCATCTAGAACATTTCACTACATTCATGATATTTATCTTCTATATTCATACCTTCCCAAGACTTTTGTTTAGCTATTTTTATACACCTTTCTTAAATTTTTTCTGTAATCACTGGGACTGCCTGTTTAATTGTATACTGCAGAGAATATTTTTACATTATCACAAGCAATTTAACTATATGTTTCCTCATACTCAATCAAGTTTTTTCAAAATATGCCACTGATTCTAAGGTTTGCTTCTTGTTTTCCAATTCCTCTATTGTTTCTTTAAATGACATTTTTATACTTGGATCTGCTCAGGTGGTTAAGGGTCAAAGCTATATAACTGAGAGGAAACCTCCACATAGCCTTTAAAGGAATGCAGAGAACCAATCAGGACTTCTGACCTAATGTCTAATCCTCACCTTCTCGTGGTGCACCGTTAGGTATCTATCTGGATACTGAACGAACGAGGATGGGCTGGCAATTTGGGATTTAGCCAACCAAATTGTATTCTTATTGGCTTAAACCAATATAAAAAATGATGGTACAACATGACAGACTTTCATGCTGGCTGGGACGTCGCCCGGTTAAACAAGACTCCCATTGTTTTCGCAAGGGAACCAGGGCAAACAGCGAAAAGTCAGCTACTGGAACAAATCCTAAAACCCACCACAATTCAACATTACTAGAGTTCAATACTATCAACATAAGAAGCCTGAATGGCAAAGAAATGGAGCTAGCTGAGGAATTAGATAAGTACCAGATCGACATAATAGGGGTGACTGAAACAAAAAAGGCCAAAACTGGTGAGATCTTTCTGAGCAATAAATACAAAATGTTATATTCAGGCAATGACAAACAAGGAAAAGAAGGAGTAGCCATAGTATTCAACACTAAATACGAGGCTAATCTTCTTGAATGGCAGGTAGTCTCAAGTAGAGTGATGTGGGCAAATATGAGAATGGGGAACTGGATAATGAGATTTATTTGTGCATATGGTCGCACAGAAAGTTCTTCTAAGGTAGAAGTGGAGGAATTTCATGAGGCTTTAGAGAAAGCAACTGACACAATGAAAAAGGAAAAGTTGGTTTCTGTTGAGGATCTAAATAGCAGAGCAGGAAATGATTATCAGACATACAAAAATATTCTGGAAAAATTTGGAGAAAAAAGCAAAGCTAATAATAATGGCAAATACCTTTTGGATTTCTGCTCAGGACATGGACTGGTTATTATTAACACCATGTTCCAACATAAAAATATGCACAAATTCACATGGAGAGAAAAGGCAAGGAATAAGAAAAGTCTCATTGACTATGTTATTGTTGATAGTGATGTTTTCTCCTTGGTGCAGGACACCATTTAGTGTACAGAGGATTTGAAATTGGAAGTGATCACTATTTAGTCTTGAGCAGGATAAAATTGAATTTCATATTGAAAAGAATAACATGTAAGAAAGTTTTAAAGCAAATAAAAGTTGAACAGCTCTCAGATGTAAACTGTAGACTAAAATACAGTTTACATCTGAGAGCTGCTCAACTTTTATTAAAGTTGAGAAATAATGAAAGAGTTTGAGAACAGGAACCACACCTTGGAGATTCATTGGTAAGCCCTGAAGAAAACACTGATTGATTCAGCCATAGAGGCATGTGGTGAGGTTGTCTGTAAGGATAGAAAAATCAGAACTCCATGGTGGACACAGGAAGTTAAAGAGGCAGTGAAAGAAAAGAAGAGAGCAGATCAAAAGTTCCTAGCAAATAAGTCAGCTTGTGCTCTTGGAGAATACAGAGACAAATGTAAGAAAGCTAAACACTGTGTAAAACTAGCTAAACAAAAGTCATGGGAAAACTTTGGTAAGAACATAGAAAATAAATATCAAGAAGATGGCAAAATATTCTGGAGGTTGTTGAAGAAGCTTAGGAATGGAGGAAAGAGTGCTGTAAAAGGAGTCAGAGTTGAGGTGACATGAAAACAGGAGAAAAAGATATCCTTGAAGTATGGAGTAATTACTTTGAAAAACTGCTAAATGAAACAAGCAGTGTTGACAGCACAGTGGTAAAAAACACTGACCAGGCATGCAGTCAGGAATACATATCCACATTGAAGTAGAAAAAGCCACCAAAGGCTTGGAATGTGGCAAGGCAGCAGGGGTAGATGATATTCGACCAGAAATGCTGAAGTATGGTGGTATAAAGAGTCTTACAGTGGCTGCACTGCATAGTTCAGAAAGCCTGGACAGAGGGACGAATTCCCGATGATTGGAGTAGTGCTCTCATAGTACCCATATATAAAAAGGGAAATAAAACTGAATGTGAGAATTACAGAGGTATTTCCCTACTGAGTGTTCCTGGCAAGATCTATGCAAGTATACTTGAGAAATGGTTGAGAAGAATTGTGGAAGAAAAGCTTGGTGAAGAACAAGCTGGAATCAGGCCAAATAGTCATTCGTAAATTTGTCGTAAAGTGAAGATCTGTCAGGATCAGATCTTCGCTTTACGACATATAGTCGAGAATGCATGGGAATATTACAAAGATCTGTATTTAAGTTTTGTCGATTTGGAAAAGGCATATGACAAGGTGCCAAGAGAGAAGCTATTCAATATTCTGCAGTTATATGGTGTCAATGGGGCATTATATCAAGCAATCCTTAGTCTTTATGTGAGTTGTAAGTCAGCAGTTAGAATTGAAAGAAGTACAGGAAGATGGTTTAATGTTAAATTTGGTGTGTGACAAGGATGTACATTATCCCCTCTGTTATTCATTATCTATATAGATCACATTATGAAGGGAAGTGGTATTAAACATGATATCAAAATTGGAGATGTTAATGTCAGCTCTTTGCTTTATGCGGATGATGTTATACTTCTAAATAAATTCGCTACAAGTCTGCAAGATTCTCTCACTAAATTGAATAACTGTTGTAATAGATATGGTATGAAGGTCAGCAATAAAAAGACAAAGACAATGAAAATAGGCAGAACATTGAAAATGTCAACTGTGTTGTGAATGAAGAACCTGTGGAACAAGTGAAACATTTCAGCTACTTAGGCACGATTTTTACTGAAGATGGTAAATTAAATATAGAAATGACAACAGAATCAGCAAAGCTGGTATAGTAGGAAGTCAATTGAATAAATTCATATGGAATAAGAGAGAAATTAGTCAGAACGCTAAATTAGCTGTATACAAGACAGTGTTCAAACCAGTTTTAACTTATGGATCTGAGAGCTGGGTCAGAAGTAAAACACTTGACCAAAGACTAGAGAACCGCAGATATGAGTCCTGAGAAAGATTATAGGCGTGAACAGATGGCATCAATGGCAATATCATATAAAAAACGAGGATATTAGGAAAGAACTTGACAATGTCAACATCCAGGAATGTATTAGCAGTAATCTCAGGCGGTATGGTCACTTAAACAGAATGGGCGAAGAAAGATTAGCAAAGCAAGTGTTCTCTGCCAGGTTGGCAGCAAAACGACCCAGAGGAAGACCAAGATATAGGTGGATTGATACCGTGCAAAGTGTCTTAGACGATAGAAATATAAGATCTGATAATGTTAATATTGGAGTCTTGACAAGTAACAGACTGATTTGGAGGAAAATTGTAGATAGGAAGTTAGTAATGATGTAATTTTTTTCATGTAGTACTATCATATCCTGTACACCCCTTGAGGGTACATGGCAGCGATTTGATGATGATGATGGTAAATTAAATATGTAAATAGACAGCAGAATCAACAAAGCTGGTATGGTAGGAAGTCAACAGAATAAATTTATATGGAATAAGAGAGAAATTAGCCAAAACATTAAATTAGCTGTATAGAAGACAGTATTCTAGCCAATTTTTAACTTATTGATCTAAGAGCTGGATCAGAAGTAAAACACTTGACCAAAGACTAGAGACTGCAGATATGAGAGTACAGAGAAAGATTGGGGCATGAACAGATGGCATCAATGGCAATATCATATTAAAAACGAGGTTATTAGGAATGAACTTGGCACTATCAGCATTCAGGAATGCGTTAGCAGAACTAATCTCAGGTCGTATGGTCACTTAAACAGAATGGGAGTGAAAAGATTAGCAAAACAAGTGTTCTTTGCAAAGTTGGCAGGAAAAAGACTAAGATATAGGTGGATTGATTCAATAAAAATTGCCTTAGAAGATAGAAATATAAGATCTGACAATGTTGGAGTGTTGATAGATAACAGGCTGATTGGAGGAAAATTGTAGATACTAAGTTAGTAATGATGTAATTTTTCATGTAGTACTATCATATTCTGTATGATAGATTTGTACCCTTGAGGGTACAAATCAGGAATTTGATGATGATGATGATGAAAGTAAGGAAATTATTATTATTACATGACACCTCCAAGGAGTCCAAAGACACATCGAGGGAGGGCACCTACTCTACAACTTTCTGTCTCCACCACTCAATCCACCAACTACGCCATCATCATCATCAACAACACCACCTACTGTCCTCCACCACCACCACTTGTATTTTCACAGAAATTGCAAACATCCATACCCACAGCAGAATTCAAACCTGCAGCCTTTTAGCTGGAGAGTGGATACACTAACCACTCGGCCAACCAGGCCAGCAATAAGGGAGATTAATTAAAAAGTTAAAAAATTAAAAGGAAAATAAGGGAGATTAAATGGTTTTTCACTGCTTGAGTTTATTCACACCAACATCGGAATAAGTGAGACACAGTTGAATGATGATTATATCCTAATGGGAATAAAAATAGAAGGGTACTGTGATTTTTGCAAGGATAGAAAGGACAAGAAGAGGGGATGGGGAGTGCTGCTGATGATAGCAGAGGAATTATATCCACATAAGGTAGACATGAAAGAGGAAAATAGTGGCAATGGTTATGAGGTAGTGTAGTGTGAGGTGGAGGTTGACAGGAAGACATATTTAGTTGGATATCATTATAGGCCAAGGAATATGGATGGTAGTAATGAAGAAATGTATAAACAACTTGAGTTGGTGAACAACGGAAGGGAGATGATTGTTATGGTAGTATAGACTGGAATGAAGAGATATAATTTGGGAATAAGGAAAATGAATTTGAGTTCTTGAGAGAAAACTATCTCAGGCAGCATGTAAGAGAAGGTACATGAGGATCACAAGTTTTAGATCTGATCATTTCAGAGGATGTAAACTGTGAGTAGGGTTTGCACTTTCTTCAAGCTGGTGAGCATGATCATGAAGCGATCAGCCTTGGGCTGTGGCTGGCCATATGCAGGCTTCTGTCTGGAAAGGATATGTTTGAAAGTACAAGGCTGGTGATTATGACAAACTTAGGAGACAGCTTGCAGCTATAGTAAGGAGTAAGGAGTTGAGTGGTAAGGAAATAAATGCAGCTTGGGAAATGACAAAGAAATACTTAACAGCATTAATGTGCAAATGTATTCCAAAGATCAAAAGGCTGAATAAGGTAAGTGTAAAATGGATGAATGAGAGACTTAAGCATGAAATCTGGAAGAAGGCACTTTGGTGGCAGTTTTGTTGTTATGCACCATCCAGACATTTTCGACTCTTGGTGATCTTGTGAACAAAGGCTCTTATCCTACTCAGCCTGTTATCCTTTCTTTCAGCAATTGTAAGTTCAAGTTTTTATGTTGTCCATCCAACTCATTTGTAGTCTTCCTCTTCTTCTCATTCTCTCAATTTTCCCCAACATAACTGCCTTTTCCGATGATTTATCAGCTCCCATCATATGTCCAAAGTACATCAATTGCTGAAAGAAAGGATAAGAGGCTGAGTAGGATAAGAGCCTTTGTTCACAAGATCACCAAGAGTCGAAAATGTCTGGATGCCGCATAACAACAAAAATCCAGCTTTCGCATTCATACATCACTAGTGGAAATACCATTGCTTTGACAATTATAACTTTCGTGGCCTTACTCACACCTCTATCTTTCATAACTTTTTGCCAGGTTTAACATTGCCTTTTTTCCACATGCCTATCCTTTTAATTTCATCTTCACATTTACCATCATTTCTGATTCTGGACCCCAGTAAATCATAACTTTCAATGATTTCTATTTAACTCCCTTTATTATAAATTCATTTAAATTGCCAAAAACCATCACTTTTATTTTGCAGATGTTTAAATTAAGCCTAGCTTTGTTACTTTCTGTTTTAACCAATATAATCAACCACTCCAGATCTTCCTTAGCTTCTGCTATGAGGGTTGTATTATCTGCATAACTTAAATTATTTATTTTCCTACCACCAATGTTAATTCCAGCTGGATTCTTATCTAAATCAGCCATTCTCATAACACATTATAAATATTAAAAAGGTAGGGCAACAGTACACAATCCTGCCACACCCCCTTTTTCTACTTGAACACTGTCTTTTTCTCCAAAGACTGTTTTTACTGAAGCTGCTTGGTTGTTATGCAGCTCTCTTATCAACAGAATTAGATGTTCAGGTATTCCTATTGATCTCATTACAATCCACAGTCTGGTGTGATCCACACAATCAAATGCTTTCTTATAATCAATAAAACAAATGAATATTCCTTATGAAATTCTCTTGTTCTTTCCATAATCCATCTCATGTTTGCTATTTGGTCTCCAGTTCCTCTACCTCTCCTAAAGCCTGCCTGTTCTTGTAGCATTTCTCTATTCACATATGGCTCCAACTTTTGTTGGATCACTTTCAGCATAACTTTATTTGATTGTGAAATTAAAGCAATGGTTCTATAATTATCATAATCCCTGGCATTTGATTTTTTGGGATTGGGAAGAATACTGATGTTTTCCAATCTATAGGCCAGTATATTTTCTTCCAAAAGTGTTGACAAATTTCAGTCAATATAGTCACTACTTCATCCCAGCTGCTCTCAATAATTCCGCTGACACACCATCAGCTCCTGTAGCTTTTCCTTTTGGCAGTTGTTCCATTGCTGATATCACTTCACTTCTCATTACCACGGGTTCCTCAACAAATTCTCTCCTTTCAAATTCTCCTTCAATATTATTATCTTTCTTGTACAAATCCTTTATATACTCTTTCCATCTTTTTTTCACTGCTTCTTCTTCCATCAGACATTTACCTGAATTACTTTTTACAACTCCTAATCTAAGGATAAACAGTAAATCATTTACTTTTCTAAACAGATCTCTTGTTCTACCCATAATATTGCTTTCTTCAATTTCCTTGCACCTTAGTTTAGATGTTTTTCCTTATCTTTCCTACCCTGTCTTTGGAAATCTGCACTCAGTTGTCTAACCCTTTCTTTGCTTCTCTGAAGTTTCATTTTTCTTCTTTCCACTGCTATTTGAATAGCTTCTTCTGACAACCATTTACAATCTTTCTTGTTGCTTTATTTAGAGAATTCTTTGCTTCTATGACTGTACATTTTGTTTCTTCCCACAGTTCTAATTCTCTTCCTGTCTTCTCCAAACTTTAATTTCTTACCGACTTCTACTTTAAATGCTTCATTTATAGGATCTAAATCAAATCTGATCCTGTCCTTTTGTTTCTTCTTAACCCTTAATTTCAATTTAACTGCAGCTGTTAATAATATTGTCCCACGGTCTGTGCCAGGTAGTGTTTCAGCTGTTTGGATAACACTCCTCTGCCTTCTGCTGGCAACAATATAATCTCTGATTTCTGTATTCTCCATTAGGTGAAGTCCATGTATACAATCTTCTTTTATGATGTTGGAAGCAAGTGTTTGCAATAAAGCAACTGCTCTCAACACAAAACTCCCACATCCTTTCTCCTGCTTCATTCTTCAGTCCTAAACCAAATTTTCCAGTGTTGTCTCATTCTTCTTTTTCATCCACTTTTGCATTCCAATCACCTAATATCAAAAAAGTCAGTTTTATTAGTAGCATATACTACTTGTTGTAGGCTGCTATAAAATCCTTCTACTTCATCTTCACTTGAATCTGTAGTGAGTGCATACACCTATATGAGTGTAACATTCACTGGGTATGCCTTTATTCTGATTAGAATTATTCTATCAAACACTAAGTTGTAACCCAAAATGTATTTTCTGTATTCTCTTCTTACTATGAATGCTGCTCCATTTCTTCAAAGATGGTTTTCATGTCCAGAGTAATACATCATGAAATCATTGGTATCAAAGTAATCCATTCCTGTCCATCTCAGTTCACTGATTCCTAACATATTAATTCGAGTTCTTCTCTTTTCTTGCATCACTAGTTCCAATTTTCCTTGGAGGCAGTAGACAATGAATAATGGTAATAATCAGTTATATGGAGAGTGTATAAAGAACAAGCCAGTAGAATAACTCAGTAAGTACAACAAACATACAGTATGAGCAGAAATTAGCAAATAAGGCAGGGAAAACCTTAGTTTTTTTTTAGATTGGCAATTAGAAGAAAGAATGATTATGGTAACATGATAATAATGGATAAAAATGGTAGAATGGTAATTGCTACAGAAGGCATTGTTGAGTTAATCAGTGATCAATTTATAATGGTGTTTCATCTTCATCAGGGCAAAATCATGAGAAACTTAAGTGTAGCAGACATAGGAGATAATGGATTAATTCTGTGTGAGCCAGAAGTATTTGAGGAAATAAATAACCCTCATGTCAATAAGGTGACAGGATTTGACAACATCACCATGAGTCTCAAGGGAATGTTCAGGAGAATTGGCAGTAACATTGGCATGCCTGTTTAAGTCTTACAACAGCACAGGTTCCAAAGGAGTGGAAAGAGGGCAAAATTGTTCCACTGAATAAAAGTGGTGATAAGGTTGCAGCTACAAGTTATGGGCCAATCTGTATATCTGGAGTTGTGAAGATAGTAGAGAGAGAAAGAGAGATTGATGAGAACTATAATACAAAAATGAGTTGATAACAGCAGTATTCTCTGTGCTTATCAGCATAGGTATGTTAAAGGGAAATCATGCTTTACTAACTCACTTATGTAATAAAACAAGGAGACAAATGTTTTCAACAGGGAGATGCATATATAGTGGTATACTCAGATTTTGCAAAAGTTATTGATAGACTGCCACATGACAAGCTGTTAAATAAACTGAAACTGTTGGGACTGGAAAACAGACTTCTGAGTTGGATCAGTGACTGACATCAGATAGGTATCAGAAAGTTGTATATAAGGCAGTACCCCAAAAGAGGAAGGTCGCTATGTTGCAGGGGGGTCTTGGGACCATTGTTGTTCAATTTGCATATTAATGTATTGGAATAAGTTTTAGGGGTGGAAGGGGTGGTGAAGCGCAATACATAGCCTCTCCCACTCAAATGTCAACCTCACCTTCTCGTGGTCCATCCTGTTCTAAAAGTACAAACGAGGCACTGGCGACCGAGTATGGGCGGTATAACCTTAACACCCTAACAGAGTAAATGCTGTTAGATCTGCCTGTCCAGAGGCATTAGGTAGCAGCCCTACCACTGGACTTACCCAGCGACAGGTTAGTAACCTGCCCTGGAGAAATTCAAAATACTTTCAAGTTTCATGCAAAGAAAAGCCGGACGGACTGTCAGGGAAAAGACCACAACCCAGGAAACGGTAAACGAAATTGGAAAAAGGAACACATAATGAAGATTGCAACATGGAATGTGAGAAGCATTGCACACAAAGAAGAAGAACTTGATAAACAACTAAACCAAGCTAACATAAAGATATGTATAGTAACAGAAACAAAGAAAAAACAAAAAGGTACAAAAGAAACAAACAACTATATACAAATCTACAGTGGGGTAAAAAAAGAAGAAAGAGCAAAAGCAGGTATAATGATTATGGTACATAAATCCCTAAAGAACAATATTGTATATTACAACTATTTGAATGAAAGACTAATAGAAATTAGACTCAAGACATTAAGAGGCCACATAACAATAATTGGTGCATATGCACCAGAAGAGGGAAAAGAAGAAGACAGTAATATATTTTATAAAGAATTACAGAATGCCATAGATAAAACAAACAAAACTGACTATTTACTGCTAGCAGGAGATTTAAATGCCAGAATAGGAAACAAAAAATACAAAACAAACATAGGTAAATTTGGCGAAGATACATGTAATCAAAATGGTCACAGATTGTGCGATTTTGTCATTTATAATAATATGAGAATAATGAATTCAATGTTTAAACACAAGGAAATACATAAATATACTTGGTCAGCCAGAGGATACAAATCAGTAATTGACTACGTTATCACAAATTTTAAATTAGCGGAGTTAATTTTAGACGTAAGAGCATATCGAGGCTTTGAATTAAACTCTGATCATTATATGGTATCAGCAAAAATTCGTTTTAAACCAAAGTGGCTAAAAACACATAGAATTGAAAATTCTTACCAGCCAAGCTACAAAATTTCTTCATTAAGTTAGACTACAATATCAAAAATGCACAAACTTAAAAACAGAAACCACACATGAATCAAGTGACATAGAAGATGAATGGGAAAATTTGAAACAAATTCTCACAAAAGCAGCAACAGAAACCTTAGGAATAAAGCACAAATGGATTAGAAAAAGAGGACTATGAGACTGGAACAAAGAAATGGAAAATATAATAAAAACCAAAAAGGACAGTTACCAGAAATGGCTAAATTCCAAAACAATAGAAGCAGAAATAGAGTATAAAAGAAATAGTGCAATTGCAAAATGAGAAGTAAGGAAAAAACATAGAGAAAGATGGAACAATTTCGTAACAGAACTAGAAAAGGATTTATTTAAGCCAAAACCTATAAAGTAATAAAATACATGAATAAAGAAATAAAAGAAAAGATAAAAATACAAACAATAGATTTAGAAAAATGGGTGACCTATTTCCAAAATCTCTGGACAGATGAGAACAATGAATTAAAATTTTATAAGACAAAGAATGACCTAACAGAAAATATCACAATGTTAGAACTGAAAAATATAATAAAGAAGATGAAAAATAGGAAAACGCCAGGAGAAGACAACATAAATATAGAACTATACAAAAATGCAGGTGAAAAATTTAATGAAAGACTTTTGAAATTTTTTAATATGGTTTGGATGTCTGGAAAAACCCCTAACTCTTGGAAAAAAGCACTGGTCATCCCAATCTATAAAAAAGGAAATAAAGACAATTGCAATAATTATAGGGGAATTAGCCTGCTGAATACAGGATATAAAGTATATGCAGGAATATTAAAAGAGAAACTAAGCAGCATTGTAGAAAACAAATTACTAGAAGAACAAAATGGCTTCCGAAAAGGCCGATCCTGCATAGATCCAATTTTTACTTTAAAATTATTAATAGAAAAGAGAAGAGAATTTCAAAAAGAAACACATGTGCCGTTTATTGATTATGAAAAAGCGTTTGACAAAATTAGTCGACAAAAATTGTTTAAAATATTAACCAATTTAAACATACCAAACCAACTTTTACAATCTATTCAAGAAATATATACAGGAAATAAAATAGCAGTTAAATTAGAACACACCTCAGAATGGAAAGATATATCAAGAGGAGTACGACAAGGATGTACCCTCTCACCTCTGCTTTTCAATATATATATAAATGAAATATTAACAATCTGGAAACAGCATAACCCATTTGGTATACAAATGACCCCGCAAATGAAGATAGATACACTACTATTTGCAGATGATCAAATAGTATTAGCTACATCAGAAGATGACTTACAAAGATCATTAAAATCATTAAATGATATCTCAAAGCAATATAATATGACAATATCCAAAGAAAAAACAAAAATAATGGCATTCAAAGGAGAAAACCCAATAAGAAGTAAAATAGTGATAGATAATAAAATACTAGAACAAGTAAACACTTTCAGATACTTGGGATGTGATCTATCATACGAAGAAGAAAAAGACAGACACTAAAATATCAAACTTTGTCAAAGTAAATGGCATAATAAATAGTATATTTAAGCCATCCCTGGTACAAAAACACACTAGAATCAGACTATATAATGTCTTGTCAAAACCAACTCTACTATATGGAAGCGAAACATGGACCATGAAAAGGAAAGATGAAAAACGAATTCAAACAGCAGAAATGAAGTTCCTCAGAAAAACAGCTGGATATACCAAGTGGGACCACAAAACAAATGAAAAAATCTTACAATCCCTAAAAATCAAATCAATTAATTACTACATAAGACAGTATAAACAAAAATGGCTAGAACATTTAAATCGAATGGACAACAGCAGACTACCAAAAATATTATACAGATACAAAATAAGTGGAAAAAGAAGAATCGGAAGACCAAGAAAGAGATGGCATGAGACCGGAACAGGCCACATGGCCTACATTCCATGATAGGAAGAAGAAGTTTTAAGTGGTGATATGCAGCTGTTTGCAAATGATGCAAAAGTGGGAAGAACAATGGAGAATCAAGCAGATGTTACAGCCTTATAGGAGGACTTGAATTGAATACATGAATGGGCAGGTAAGTGGAACCGTCAGTTCACTGTTGCAAAGCATAAGGTTTAGAAATTTCATAAACGATGATAGGATGCAAAGTATACACTTGGTGGGGAAACTTTAAAGCAGGTAGAGGAGATGAAAGATCTAGGAGTGGTGGTGGATAAGAACCTGAAATTCAGGGGCCACATTGCACAAGTTGTGTGTGCAATGTGGCCCTTGACATCTTCACATTATGCAATGTGAAGACATCACATCGGATAATGGCAAGGATTTGGACGACCCTGATATAAAGAAATAAAGAGGTTATGATGCCTCATATGGATTATTGTGCACAGATTTAGTGAACGGGTTTTTGGGGTGACAAGGATATGTTAGAAAAGGTCCATAGAAAATTCACAAAGGTGGTCAGTGGTCTTTGGAATGTAGAGTACGAGGGCAGCTTGAGAGAATGTAAATTGCAAAGCCTCGTGAGGAGGAGGAGGAGGGGGGGGGATATGAGTGAGACATAAGCTAGTCAGGTATTGGGTCGACATGGGAGAGATTTTTCATGGAATGGGGAAAGGGGTGGTAAAATAAGAGGCCATAACTGGAAAATATATATAATGAGGGTGTTAGCAAAGTGAGGAACAGGTTCTTTCATGGAGAGTGGTTGGTGAGTAGAACACATTGCCTGAAGGTATTGTGAATGTAGATGCAATGAATCGGTTTAAGGCATGGTTGAATGAGCTTCATGTGTGATAGTACATACCTCCCATGATGAATATATAACTCCATGGAAGTCGGATGTTAATAATCGGCTAAATGCAGACTTTTTTCCATGCTATTATAGATATTAGTTAAGTAGGAAAGATTAAAGAAGCAATACAGGATTTGTGATAGTGTCGAAGCACAAATTTTTAGCAAGATTGGGGGGGGGGGGGAATACCACCAAGAGAAAGAAAGACTGGTTGACTTTTGGGTATTCAAGTTATTCAGAATTATTTTGATTTTTACTTCTTGGTGAAAGACTAGGAGAAGCATGGAGCGAGCAATTCTTGATCAAATGGAGAGCTTTGCCTTGATCATCTCTATAACGATGGGTGAGGAATGATACCAATTAGTCAGCCTTGTCTTTGGATGTAACAACAGTACCATCTGATTCTGAAAACAATGGGAACATGGAAGGGTGTCATATGAAAAGATTACAGTTTGAATCAGAGTAATGAATTACACATGAATGAATTTAGTGTGAGTCAAATGGAGAGGTTGTGGCCAGAAGAACAATAGAAGAAATAAAGGTTAATGAGAAATCAGAGGAAACAAGAGGAAGAAAGAATATAAGTCAGTATAAAAGATTCTGGTATTGCGAACACATGTTTATTAAGATAAATAAAAATAAACAAACCCGACAAGTTTCGTATGTCGTTTGACTTACATCTTCAGGGGTTAAAGGTAACTAAAAGTTTAAACACAAAAAATGAGAAATTACTCAAAATAGTCCATTCTATGATGTTATGGCCGTCTAACTGTTCATTAAATTAAAAAATCCGAATTCAGAATCTGTGCATGCTAAGTTTGAACAATGCTGGATGTTGTCACGTTCTGCTGTTCACGTTCACACTGTCCGAGGTCTGACTTAGTATATTTTTTATCAATGCTGACCAAACGTGGTGTAGAATTAGGCCCTGGTTTTTGTTGCATTGCATTGGAATTCTAAGCATACTTCTTTTAAATTTCCTTGTGAAACAGTTTTTTTCAATATAAGATATGATCATTTTATGCAGAGTACATTATGGCTGGTGGAAGTTGTGTGGGATGCTAGGCCTGATTTGTGTTCTCTCCTTTTTTGCATGTCTTTTTGGTGTTCGTTCATATGAATTTCCCCTGATCTTCCCGTCTGGCCTATGTAGCAGATGCCACAGGAACAATGAATTTTATATACACCAGGTTTTTTTAAAGGGTGATGTAGAAATATTTTTTCTAGTGGAAGAAAAGCAACTTGAATGCTATGTTTGCTTAGTAATTTGGCCAATTTGTCTATAACATTCTTGATGTATGGTAGCATGATTCCATTCTTGAAATCTTGCTTTTGTGAGGAGGTGTGTTGAGGAGTTCCTTGATTATCTTAGGTTCAAAATCATTTTTTCTAAGGATGTGTGTTAAATAATGTAATTCTTCATTTCTCTTTTTTTCTGTGCTGGAAATATTGTAAGCTCTATCCTTCAAGGTTTTTATTAAACTTATTTTTTGCCTGGGGTGGTGATGTGAGGCTGCATTAAGAAATCTTCCTGTTTGGTGGGTTTTCTATAAATGGAGAAAGATAATCTATTATCTTTTTCATTGATTTCTATTAGGATATCAAGAAAATAAAGTTTTTTATGTTCTTCTTGTTCCAAAGTGAATTTTATATTATTGTGTAGATTATTAAGATAATCTTTAAAAGTAGCGAGTTCCTCTGTTGTTCCTGCCCATATGATGAAAATATCGTCTACATAACGAAGCCAAATTTTCGTTATGTAGACGAAAATTTCGTTATGTTTCAGTTTTTTTATGATAGTTGTTTAATGCATTATTTTCAAAATTTTCCATATATAGGTTAGCTAAAGCTGGAAAGGGGGGGGACCCATTGCCAGTCCTTTTTGTTCCTAAAATTTGTCTTGATACATGAAAAACATATTTTTTATGCAATGTTTATATAGTTCTACAATGTCCGGTGGAAAAAGGTCTTCAAGGAGATTGACCGTTTCATTTCTGGGAACATTTGCAAAGAGGCTTACTACATCCAAACTTGCCAAGATGTCTGAAGGTTCTATGTATATATCCTTTACCTTCTCAATAAAATGTGCACTGTTCTTAATGAATGATGTTTTTCCTATGTGTGGTAAAATCATGTTAGTGAGGTGTTTTGCAAGATTTGAGGTCGGGGAGTCTCTTCCATCCACTATCAGTCTTAAAGGAGAATCTTTCTTATGAATTTTTGGTACTCCATATATCCTAGGTACTAATGGATGTTTTGATTATAGAGTTCTTTTTAGTTCTTCAGTCCAATTGGGTATATTTTTAATTAGATCATTGGTTTTATTGTGAGCTCGCCAAGTGGGATCTCTGTCTAAGGGTGTATAGGTATTAGACTCTTCAAGAAGAATTTTCATTTTTTTTTGTTATAATCCTCTGAGTTCATGACTACCGTCGCATTCCCTTTATCTGCCTTAATTATAACGATGTTTTTGTCTGATTTTAGTTCTCTGAGGGCTGCGAATTCCATGTATGTAAAAGTTAATGTATGTATCTACCTGAGTGGGTGGGTTTTCTGTAAACAGAGAAAGAAAGGGCACCATTGGGTAGACGCAATTAGTGTATCTAAAGAAGGCAAGCTGTTTTTTTTCGTTTGCTTTTTTTTTTCCAATAATGAACTAGATTCTGTGGTCTTGACTGTTGAGGTGGAGAAAGAGTCTAATGTGTCTGAGCCATGTTGCCAAATAGAGAATATATCATCAATATATCTTAACCAAATAGGTCTGAGATTGGCAGTATCAAGAGCATGTTTTTCAAAACGTTCCATTTCCAAAAAGACACATTACTCTTTCCTTCTCCTTAACAGTTAACACTCCAAAATACAGTTCACTATTGGAAAAAAAAAAAAAAAACAGCTTGCCTCTTTTAGATACTCTAATCACACATCTGCCCAATGGTACCCTTTCTTTCTCAGATTTTTTACAGAAAATCCACTCACACATGTACATACATACAAACTTTCCCACCATCCTCCTCCTCAACAATATGGGATCATCATCATAACCCTTGTCAATAGAGCTTCTAACCTCTGTTCCACCCAAGCTTCCCTTACAGTACAGCTTGCCTTCATGTGCAAAGCCTTCCTGTCCAATAGTTACAATGCCAAGAAAATTTACAAATTATCTGTCCCTTTCACCTCCTCACATCCCTCTCAACATAAAGACTACAGTAATGCCATTACCATTTCCTATATCTACAGAACTTCAGATAAAATAGCCAGAACTTTAAAGAAATATAATTTCTGCACTGCTTTCAAACCTCATTTGAAGCTGTTTCCCTTCTCTGCTCTCCTAAGGAATTCACTTCCTACCTTCTCTATACCAGGTGTTTACAAAATTGCTTGTTCTTGCAAGACATGGGAGATCTGCTAACATCTGCCTAGAACACAAAAAATACAACATACAACTATGGTCAGTCAGATCTAGAAGACAATGCCTTGGATATCTTGCACAGAATCAGATGGAAGAAAACCACCATTCTCTATTGCCATAAATATAAACCTGAAAGACTCTTTTCAGAATCAATAGTAGACTTAAAAACAACAGCCTAATTTTATAATTATGGTTATATTAAACTTCCCAAAATTTGGGAAACTAATACTTAGGCCTCCCACTCAACATGTAAGACTAGCTGACAGCACCCATAGAAGGCACATATCGTAGAACTTTATTATTATCTCAAGATCCCATGGAGTCAGACTCATCTAGGAGGTTATTCTAATATCATTTCTTCCAGTTATTATTTCTTGTGTGTTTTTGTGTGTGTGTTATTACAATTTTAACATTGCATTCCTGAAAATGTATGAGGGATGTTAAAAAAAGATTGAACTTTTTAAACAGCATGCCAACCAGCACAGAGAGCACACTGTGACTACTGAGCACACCTAGGTTTTGATAACAAACTGCCATTTGCCTGTTCTGCTATGAGTATTAGTCATCAAGTTACATCCACTGAAGTGAGCACGTGCACAAGCTGTTCTTCAAATTAATGGCAAAGTGACAGTCAAATATCAAGGTGATGTTGGTTGTGTTTTTTGATTGGAAAGGCATTGTCCATTATGAATTTGTACCACATGGTCAGATCGTAAACAAAGAGTGGTACCAGGAAGTTTGAGCGCATTTGAAGGATGCTGTGCATAGGAAGAGGCTGAATTGTGGGAAAACCAGACTTGGATGTTGCACGATGATAATGCACAGGCTCATGCATTGCTCCTCATCTGCAGTTAAAACCACTTTGAAAGGACGTCGTTTCCAAACCATAGAGGAGATTCAGGAAAATGCAATAAGAGAACTGCAGGCCATTACAGAAAGTGCATTCCAGGAAGCATTCCGACAATGGAAGAAATGCTGGGAATGATGTATCACCAGTAGAGGGGACTACTTTGAAGGGTACAGTGCTTAAAATGTTGTGAAATGAGCAATAAAGTCTTTCTAGTAAAAGTTCAGTCTTTGTTTGAACATGCATTGTATGTCTCTGTGACGAAAGAAAGAAAGACGAAACATTGAAACCCACAATGAGTCCTTGGACCCCATGGAGGCTTGGAAAAAACACTAATACTAAAACTTGTTGTTTAATTATTTCTTTGTGCTATAAATTATTCCATTAAAGTGTCACATGAAAAATAAAGGTCATGTATGGAAGAACACAGCTGATATTGCATGAGCATGACTGGTATAGACTCAAAAATAAGTTGTTCAAATGCCAGAAATGTGAAAAATAAGATGGAATTGTTCTGTTGAGATGATTTGCTGAAATTATTGCTAGAAGTGAAACAAATAATCAATTAGGATGACATACAGACAAGGATTGAATGAGAGGGTATGGTGATTGTGAGTTGAGTAGGTAGTAAGAAGGGAGGTTCTTGATAAAAGGAATTGTGCAGTATTAGGTGAAGATGAAAAGAAAACAACAGGTGGTTTTCAAGTAGGACAATGAAGTGGAGAGGATAACATTCTACAGTCTCAGTGCATCCTGAGAATGCACACTGTTAAACAGAGATAGACTGAGAGAATGTACTACAAAATGATATGAATAAGATGCAAGTTTAGTGAAAGCCTATCAAACAGATATAAGGGAAATACTAGAAGATAAATAAGCAGTGATAGATAAGTCATGATAAAGAAGTGAAAAGCAAATTTTTGGACAGAGATTAGTAAATGAGTCGAATCATTATGAGAGTGCTGTGAATGCACTAAAGTTAACAATGTTCAAGGCAGCGTATAACATGCACTGTGATCTATTGGGCATTTGGCTCCCATAATGAGTTATGACCTCCATGGAGGCCTGGAAACACTATTTCACATATAAAAGTTGCTCAACTTTATTTTTTTTTTAAAACTAGTACACATTTTTCTTTTCAATTCATTTTTATCTTGATCAATACTAGATAGTGATTACCTATTTCAAATTCACTCGACAATTTAAAGACATTTATCATCATCATAACATTAATTACGGATATAGACCATATTGGTCTGTCCTGGTCTCATTATCCCCCCCAATATCCTTTTTTGAGGTCTACCCTGCCTTCTCTTTCCAACTGGCTTATATTTTAGTATTTGTTTAGGATGTTGGCTATTCAGTTTACATGTTCAATCCATTTTTGTTTATAACTGTTTAGTTTTTCTTCTACTGATTTTGTTTTTAGTTCTTTTAAAATGTATTTTGCAGTTCTTCTCATAAATCTCATTTCACTTGTTTTTATTCTTTGTTTATCTTGTTTGTTTATTGCCCAAATTTCAGTGCCATATTTTCAAGCGTGTTTCTTTTTGTACTATATTTAGGTTGAGTGTTCTATTTATCAAGCCTATAATCTGTAAAAATTTTGAAGTTTTTAATTTTATGTCTTTTTCTCCTTCATATGATATTTCACATCCAAGATAACTGAAAGTATTTATCTGTTCTATTATTTTATTATTAATAACTATTTTGCTTCTAACTGGAGTTTGTCCAAAAAATACCATTGTTTTAGTTTTATCTATGGAAATTTTCATTCCAAACTGTTCTACTATCATGTTTAAATTATATATTGCTCTTTGTAAATTGTCTTCCTTATCTGATATTATTACCTGATCATCTGCAAATAATAGCATATATATTTTGCTATTCCAGGTATTCTATACCTTGATTGTTTAAGGTGTTCCACTGTATTAATATTTTATTAATGTAAATATTGAAAAGTGTTGGAGACAGAGGGCATCCCTGTCTTACTCCTTGGTTTATAGATTGTTTTTCAGACAACTTTTCATTTATTTTTATTTTATTATCTTTATATATATTCAATATTGCATGTAGTAAAATATTAGGCATATTTATTCTTTGTAATATATCAAACAGTAGATATCTTTTTACTTTGTCAAATGCTTTTTCATAATTTTTTTTCATAATTTTATAAGGGACTTTGTGGCATGCAGTACTTGCGGCATGTATGCTTCTAAGGAATTACATATGTGGTTTGTTAAAGAGAGTGGAGAGCGTATGTGCGCAAAATGCAGGCAGTTGGAGGAAATAACTACATTAGATATATCGATATCCGACTTTGTTGCTCCAGGAACGGAGAATGAATGTAGGAAGACGAGTAGTATGATAGGAGAGAATGAGAAAATAATGGTTGATAGTGTGGAAGGTGTGAGTGACTGTGGAAGTTTAGGAGATGGTTTTGTTTGGGAGAGTGAATTTAGATTAAGAGTGACTGACCTGCAGCGGGAGATAGATGAGTTGAAAGAGGAGGTGGAATGTCTAGTGAATGAGAGCAGAAGTATGAAAGATAAGATTAGGAGAATGGAAGAGATGAATGCAAGGCGAATCAGAGTAGGAGAGAGAGAGAATTTAAGGAGTATGAGTGAGAGGTATGGGGGTGCTAGAAGAGGAGAGATTGGAAACAGTAGAAGAGAAGGAATGAGAGAGAGGTATGGTAATGCTAGCAGACGAGAGGATGAAAACAGTAGGAGAGACGGAATGAGAGAGAGATATGGAAGTGCTAGAGGAGGAGAGAATGGAAACGGTAGGAGAGATGGAATGAGAGAGAGGTATGGGAATGCTAGAAGACGAGCGGATGGAAACAGTAGTAGGAGAGACAGAATGAGAGAGGGATATGGAAGTGCTAGAAGTGGAGAAAATGGAAACAGTAGGAGAGAAGGAATGAGAGAGATGTATGGGAGTGCTAGAAGAGGAGAGAATGGAAACAGTAGAAGAGAGAGGTATGGGAATGAAAGAAGAGGAGAGAATGGAAACAATAGGAGCGATGGAATGGTAAGAGGTATAATGTATGGTGACTCAATGATCCGTGGTGTTCAGGATAGGATGCGTGAGGAGTGTTTGCCAGGAGGAACAATAGAAAGGGTGGCTATGGCAATTAAGAGAAGTGAAAGGGTGGATGAGATGATTGTGATGGTAGGAACGAATGACTTGAGTGGTAATGTAAGTCGGGCAGCGAGAGATATGAGATTTTTGCTTGAGACTGTACGGAAGAAGACAGAGAGAGGAAAAATAGTGTGCGTGTTGCCTAGGTATGATAATGATGAGCTGAGCAGAAGAGCGGTGATATTGAATGGCATAATAGCGAGAATGTGTGACAAGAGAGGACTGGTATATGTGGATGCTTGGAGTGCGTTTGAGGAAAGAGAGGAGTTGTTTGCGAGAGACCGTTTGCATTTGAATGAGGAAGGACGTAGGCATCTGGAGAGATTGCTGTTCTGAACGAGTCAGTGTGTCCCAGGGAGGATGATAGCAGGGGTGGCCTCTTGTGGGAATGGATACTTGGGAGAAGGGAGACAATGTCAGGTAAGACTGAGCCCAGTGGAGTCTAGAAGGGATAATGCTGGGTATAGAAACAATGGCATTTATATGCTGTATACTAATGCCAGGAGTATCCGGAATAAGGGAGAGGAATTGGTGGCGCAGATAGCATCAGCCTGGCCAAAAATTATTGCGATCACTGAGACGTGGTTGACAGAAGGGGATATAAAAACAGGAATAGAAGTCACTGGGTATAGCATTTTTCGCCAGGATAGGAGGGGAAAGCGTGGTGGTGGGGTGCTGCTTATGATAAGTGATGACCTATGTCCTCTAAGAGTGGAGAATTTGGAAGGTAGTGAGACAAATGATTTTGAGAGCGTATGGTGTGAGGTAGAGGTAGGCAAGACAGGATATTTAGTGGGGTGTTGCTACAGACCCAGGAGCACAGAGGATGGGGACCAGGAGATGTTTAGACAGCTAAGTTTGGCAAGTGCAAGAAGAATGATTGTTATGGGAGATTTTAACTTCAGTAGTATAAATTGGAGAGAGGAAGATGCATGTAACAATAGGGGAATGGAATTTCTAGAATTCTTGAGGGACAAATGTCTTAGGCAACATGTAACAGAGGGAACAAGAGGTTCAAAAATTTTGGATTTGGTTATAGCATCAGAAGAGTTGATAATAACTGAGTTGACGTCTCTCCCACCAGTTGGAGAGAGTGACCATATGGTTTTGACTTGGAAAATGAATAGACATGCAGGAGTATCAAAGAGACGGGAACTTATGTGGAATTATAAGGCAGGTGATTATAATAGTCTTAGACGTCAACTTCGGGAAGTTTCATGGAGGGAGGAATTGGAAGGCCGGGATATCACCAGTGCGTGGGAAATTGTGAAAGAATATTTGTTATCAGCAATGGTAAGTTGTATACCACGAGTGAAGAAGAGGGCGCAATTTGGAGTAAAGTGGATGACAAACAATATTAAACAGGAATTGCATGCGAAAAAGAGGCTATGGAAGAGATATAAGGAGACAGGTGAAGAGATGCATGAGGAATATAAGACACAGGCCAGAAGAGTGACTCGTGTGGTAAGGAAAGCGAAACTGGAATATGAGAGGAGATTGGCCCTAAGATCCAAAGAAAATCCTAGGGAATTTTTTAGCTATGTGGCCAGTAGGAGGAGAAATGACTGTGGAAGAATGATATTGTGGGATAAAAATGGGAATAGAGTGACTGATGCAGAGGACATAGTGGAATTGTTCAATGAACACTTTATTGGAGTATTTCATCCTAGAGGAGTCAGTTTTAATGCTAGAGGGATAGGACTGGTACGAGGTCTGGAGGTACAGGAGGAGAGTGTGTTTCAGATACTGAGTACTCTGGATGTCAGTAAAGCTGTGGGACTGGATGGTATTTCGCCACGAGTTTTGAGAGAATGTGCTAGGGAATTGACAATACCTTTAACGTGGCTTTTCAATGAAAGTCTGGCTTTGGCAAAGGTGCCCAGGGAATGGAAGGAAGGTAAGATAGTGCCATTGCATAAGGGTGGTAACAGACTGGAAGTGTCTAATTATAGGCCAGTCTGTGTGTCATCAGTAGTTGTTAAGATCTTGGAGAAAGTAGTGAGGGACCGTGTACAGCATTGGGCAGATGAGGGTAATGTTATCTGTGAGAATCAACATGGATTTGTGAAAGGACGCTCTTGTTTTAGCAATATGCTAGCCTTTTATAATAAAGTTACAAGAGCATTAGATGAGGGAAAGGCATATACTGCAATTTTCTTAGACTTGGCGAAGGCATTTGACAGGGTGCCACATGATAAGCTGATATTTAAGTTGCAGCACATGGGTCTGGATGTCAGATTGGTCAACTGGATTCAGGATTGGCTGTCTGATAGGTATCAGAGAGTTGTGTATGGTGGAGCAGTTTCCAGGAGGCAGAGGGTTACAAGTGGGGTCCCACAGGGCTCAGTACTAGGACCTATATTGTTTAACCTTTATATCAATGACATAGCCAGTGGATTGCAGGGGGATATTCAGTTGTTTGCGGATGATGCGAAGCTTGGAAGGATTATTAGTAATAGTGCAGATGTGGTAGCCCTGCAAGAGGATTTAAATAAGCTAGATAGATGGGCAAATGAATGGGGGTGTCAGTTTAATGCAGCAAAATGTAAGGTCTTGAGGTTTGGGAAACATCGATGGGATGCTGCATACTCTATGGGAGGAGTTATACTGGAGGAAGTAGGGGAGACAAGAGATCTGGGGTTGATGATTGATAGAAACCTGAAGTTTAGGGGACATATTGCAAAGGTGGTGAAGGTAACACAGAGGATTGCTGCTATTATGAGAAGGACACTGACCTGCAGAGATAAGAGGGTTATCATTCCGTTGTATAAGTCTCTGATCAGACCACACTTGGACTATTGTTCTCAGATTTGGTCCCCAGGATTTGAAGGGGATAAATTAACCGTGGAAAGGATACAAAGACGGATGACAAAGATGGTTTCAGGACTGTACAAGGATAGTTATGAGGATCGGCTGAGAGAATGTGGACTGCAGAGTTTGGTGGATAGAAGAAGGAGAGGTGATATGATTGAGACTTTTAAACTGTTGAGAGGTGGTTACAGGGTTGACACTGGGGAGTTCTTTCGCTTGGTTGATCAGCGGGAAGGAGTGATGACAAGAGGCCATCCCTGGAAGTTACGAAAGGAAACTGTGAGCAAGAGGGTAAGGAGTGGTTTCTTTGTGTGGAGGGTGGTTGAGCCGTGGAATGCATTGCCTGATGGAGTGGTGGGAGTGAGAACGGTCAGTGGGTTTAAGGAATGTTATGATAAACTTTGTGTTTCTCAGGGGGGGACTTCCCCTCGATGAGTCTTGACAGACTTTATGTCTTAGAAAGGACCTCCCTCGATGAGTCTTTTGACTCCTTGGAGGCCTGAATAATAATAATAATAATAATAATAATAATAATAATAATAATCTATAAACAAAAGATGAGTTTCCAAATTAAATTCTCTTCTTTTTCCTATAAGTAGTTTTAAACAGAAAGCTGCATCTATTGTAGAGCGTCCTTTTCCTAAATCCATTTTGACATTCTAATAATATTTTTTCGCTGCATATTTTTAGTTTTTCATTAAGTATTCTGCTATATATTTTGTAGCATCAATGAACTTGATTTCGTCACATCTAGTCGGAGAAGCTGGTCACTTCTGTAGGTGAAGCAGAGCCAACAACACAAAAAACAACAGAGATAACTCCTGATCAAATGGCTAACCATTTATTGAAAACCTCCAAGATTCATCCCAGCTCTACCAGGAAAATTGCTGTATAAGCTTCCATCAGACAAATCCTGAAGACAGAACCTGAGCTTCCTGAACTCGTACACCCAGTATCTCGGGAAGAGGTACAAATAACCTTAAGCTGCAGAAGTGGATGGTATACTTCCTGAGTTCCTAAAACATCTTGGTCAACATGGCCAAACGTGGCTAGCTGCCCTTTTCTCAGAAATCATCATGACTGGTAAATTACCAAAGCTGTGGCGGGAAGCCAAAATAATTGCCGTGCCCAAACCAGGAAAAGATCCAAATGATGTGAAAAACCTAAGACCTATCTCCTTGCTTTGCACCACCTTTAAGCTCTTTGAAAGAATTCTCCTTAAAAGAATTTCACCACTCATCGAAAGAGCACTCCCTGACTGAACAAGCTGGCTTCAGGCCAGGAAGAAGTTGCTGTGACCAGGTCCTGGCCCTGACAACTCAAATTTTGAAGCAGGCTTCCAGAAGAAACTTAAATCTGGAGCCACTTTCATTGACCTAACATCTGCTTATGACACTGTCTGGATCAGGGGCCTCCTCTTAAAACTAGGAAATATTATAAAGTGTAAAAAAATTTTACAACTTTTGGAATTTATTCTCTCCAACAGAAAGATCTGGGTACATATTGGCAGAAAAAAGAGCAGGCCCAGATTCCTTCACAATGGTCTTCCTTAGGGCTCTGTGTTATCCCTTATACTTTTTAACATCAACATGTATGATCTACCTCATACCAGATCAAGGAAGTATATGTACGCCAATGACCTAGCGATCTTACATCAATCCACCTCCTTTATCAACCTAGAATCAACCTTGAATACAGACCTGAACACCCTGGAAGAGTACTTCAAGCAGTGGTACTTGAAGCCAAATCCAACAAAAACGGTGTCCTCAGTATTTCACCTGTACAATGCAGAGGCAAATCGACAACTCAACCTCTCTTTCTGTGCAAAAATGGTAGAACACAAGCCTCACCCAAAATACCTTGGAGTGAGCCTGGACAGAAGCCTAACCTATAAAAGGCGCATCATCAACCTCTCCAATAAAATTAAAACCAGAAATAACATCATTTCAAGGCTTGCTGGAACAACCTGGGGTTGTGGTGCAGAAGTTCTAAGGTCATCTGCACTAGCCCTCGCATTCTCTGCAGTAATATTGCACCCCTGTCTGGGAAAGAAGTACACACACTAACATTATAGACACCCAGCTAAACTCTACCATGCGCACAATTGGTGGGACAGTGAGAAGCACCCCCTCTCTCCTGGCTAGCTCTTCTATCTAACATTGCTCCACCACACATATGGAGAAGACAAGCCTTGATTAAGGAATTTAATAAAGCAATGAGCAACCTACCCCTACACCACTCTCTCATAAACCCACCTAGTCTTCGCCTCAAATCTAGACGGCCTCTCTGGTCCATGGACGAACTCTCTTCAGCTGCACTGCCATCAATATCTGACATATGGAGAGAATACTGGTCCAACAATCTCCCAACAAACGGCTTCCTGGTAGGAGATCTCTGTGCTCCGCAGCCAGGTTTTGATCTTCCTAGGATGATTTGGTCATCAATAAACAGGATCAGAACTAGTCAGGGCAGTGTGGCTACCTTCTACATAAATGGGGCTGTCAGATCACCCTTATTGTGATTGTTCTCCCGTGGCTCAGACAATTACTCATATTGCGTACGACTGCCCAAGGCGCCAATTTCACGGTGGCCTACAGGACATCCACAAGGTGACAGATGAGGCCTTGAATTGGCTTTCCAGCCTGAACTTTGACCTGTAGTTGGTATGGTGGTGGCAGTGGTTATGGAAGAAACAGAAGATCACAGTCCCATCTCACCACGAAGACGTTATTCTCGTAGTCACTCTCATAGTCCTCATCATAGTATCAGCAGAACTCCTCCTTATGTTAGAAGATGATGATACAATGTGAAATGGGCCTCCTCTAACGGATCAAGTTTTCTCACACAAGACACAACTGATCTCTACTTAAACCTCGGATACAGCTACATTTATGTTGTGAAGTGTTGTGAGAACATGCAGCCTTGTCATACTTGTTGCAGCAGGACGATAGTTGTCCCTGGCTTGATTATGACAAGTTACTTTTGCTTTATTTTTTTAAAAAAAAGGAAAGGCTTAGAAAGCAGGTTGTGCCTTTTATGTAATGAACTTACATAAAAGGCACATTTACATTAACATAAAATGTTACGATTTTCATCATTTGTTTCTGGAAATTGTGATTCTACTTTTCACTTACCAGTTTCATGTAGCCATAAGCATAAAATAAACTGTATATTTTTAGTTTTTCATTAAGTATTCTGCTATATATTTTGTAGCATGTATTCAATAAATCAATAACTCTGTAGTTAGCAGGTTTTGTTTTATTCCCTTTTTTAAATGGTATTACTATGCTTGTATTCCATTCTATTGGTATTTGTCCATTTGTATATATTTTATTTAAAAATTTTAGTAATCTCTGATGAAATTTTTTTCCAGCAAATTTATACAGTTCGGAGTTTATCCCATCTTCTCCTGCTGATTTGCCATTTTTTATTTTATTTAGGTTGTCCTTTAATTCTTTCATTGTTATCATATAATTTAAGGTATTTTGAAAGTTTCTGGTGTAATTATTTTTGATACCAGTTATCCATCCAAAGATCTGTAAAGTAATCCAAGAATTCTTTTACATCTATTTCACAATTTATATTGCAGTTTCTTTTATATCTGCATTCACGTGTTTTAGTATTTTGTACACACTGGGTCTTATTTTGTATATGTCATTTTCTAGATATGATACAAATTTTTCTCAGCTTTCTCTGTGTCTCTTTCTGGTTTCTCTTTTGGCTATTGCTCGTCTTTTTTTATATTCAATTTCATCTTCTTGTTTTTTTTGCTACTTAACCATCTTTTAAAAGCCAGCTTTTTATTTCATTGTCCAATATATATGTAATTTTTTATTTTTATGATATTTTTTGCATGCTCCTAGACTTTCATATGCTGCTGATGCGATAATTTGTTTTATATTATTCCATTCTTTCTCAATGTTTTCATTTTCTTGTATTTTTTCTAAGTAGTTATTAATCCTCTGTTGGTATAAATTTCTTATACTTGAATCATTTAGTAGTCTTACTTTGCAACTAGATTTTGTTTCTCTAGTTTGTTTATTTTTTTGTATTTTTTGTAGCCAGTTTGGTGGAAATCTCAATTTTGCCTGTACTAAATAGTGATCTGTGCCAATTTCTAGCCCTCTTCTAACTTTAACATCTAGGAAGAGGTTTGCTGCTTTTTCATTTACTATAAAGTAGTCTATTATTGATTTTTGTCCTCTTGCACACCACATATATTTATGTATATTTTTATGTTTGTAAAATGTATTCATTATTTTTAAATTATTATATATTGTATAATCAATTAGTCGCTTTCCATTTTTGTTTACTGTTTTTCATTCCTATTCTGGCATTAATATCTCCGGCTATAATTATATGGTCTGTTTTATTTAATTTTTCATATATTCCTTGTAACTCTTTGTAAAAGTAATCATTTTCTTCTTCAGGGGCATACACTCCAACAACTGTTAAATTTTCTTTATTTAATTTTAATTGTACTTCTAATATTCTTTCATTCCAGTATGTATAATAAGTTATTTTTGCTTGCCTAAGATCTGGGAGTCATCTTAAGAAAAAACTAGTTGGTTTTTTTTTTTTTTTTTTTAGGACTCTAGTCTTATGTGATAGCTACAGTTTTTTTTTTTTTTTCAGATAGAGGGCACCAAAAATCAGGACTCTAGTCTCTTTGTGTTGTTGCTACAATTTTGTTTAACTAGTCCGTGGATTACACCATGTTGTTATAGTCTTGCATATTGTGACAAACTGTTTTTGTGCTCTGAAGATGCTGGTTATGACACCAGCGAAATATCAGCAATAAGTTAATAAATTAATTATTTACTTAGTTTCTGTGTTCTAATATATACCGTTAAAAAATAAACAACATGTTCGACGAACACATAAGTCTGGCCACATATTTAAGTTATTTTTGCTTTAATTGATTTATGGATCCAAATCATTACACCAGTATTTGCATGTATTTGTTTGTCCACTCCACTATATATGATATTGTAGTTAGCTGTTTCTTTTGTTCCTTTAAGTTTCTTTTTTGTTTCTGTAAGAACTGCAATTTCTATATTTTCGTAATTTAAAATTTTATCTAATTCTTCTTCCTTATGTGTTATGCTTCTAATGTTCCATGTAGCACATTTCGACAAGTTTTTCTTTTTCCAAAGTTTCTTAACCATTTTCCAGTTTGCAGTCTTTTCACATGTTTTCTGTCCAGTTTGGATTTCATTGAGCCTTGAAAGTAATATGTGTTTCTTTATGTCAAGTGACTAGCATGACGATAGGTATCCTAGTGGTGGGGCTGCCATCATCTCAAGACAACTAGGCTTGCCTTTTTTAGTAGACAGTGGAAACTACAGTTTGAGAGGAAAGAGTCACCACCTCAAATTGCTCTAATAGCAATTCGAGGGCGGGGGGGGGGGGGTTAGAAGGAAGAGCAAGTAGAGGGAAAGAAGAGTAGAAGACCAGTCTCCAGATGTGATATACCAAGTGTATATTGTACGAAGTAAGATCAGGTCTAGCTTGGGTATCTCGGGTTTGCCATGTCCATACTCACCAATGTGAGCCCCTGAGAAAGACATTTATCAACAACACAATAAAACTTCTTTTGTGTTCGCTTCACACAAATTTCTGCAAAATTTATTGAAATATTACTAATCATTAGTTATTAATAATGTCCTGAACAGAAATCTAGCAGATATCTCCCATTATTAGTCCAGTCTATGAAAAATCTATTCCATGTCAACCTGATATCAACCCCTGACTAGCTCACGTCTCAATCCCATCTCCTCCCCCCCCCTCCATACTCATGAGACTTTGCAATTTACATTCTCTCAATATTTTACTTTCTTAGAATTTTTTACAATATTTTACAATATTTACATTCTCTCAAAGACGACCTAAACATTTGGCCAAAGCGCTCACACACTATACTGGCAACACACCATCACACATAAAAAAACTCAGCCCACTTCAAAGCCAGCATAGAAAACCTTACACTCCAACATACTGACATAATGGTCAGTTTTGCTGTCTCCTCCTTATTCACAAATATCCCACTCAAGGAAACTTTAGAGCTAATCCAAGCTAAATTTTCTCCTGATATCTCAGCCCTATTTCAGTTTACAATGAACTCAGGATATTTTGTTTGGCAGGGAAAATTCTACAAACAAATAGAGGGAACAGCCATAGGTTCACCACTTTCCCCACCCTTGGTCAATTTCTTTATGGAGACTTTTGAAGAAAAAGCCTTAGCCTCTGCCCCACAAAAACCAACCATATGGCTTCTCTACGTTGATGATGTGTTCGCTATTTGGCTATATGGCTCTGATACACTCTTCTCCTTCTTAACACACTTAAACAACCAACATCCCAGAATCAAGTTCACTCTGGAAAAAGAGGAAAACAACAGCCTCCCTTTCCTAGACACACTAGTCACCCGCCAGCCTGATGGAACCTTGGTTTTCTCAGTTATAGAAAACTGACCCATACAGGCAGGTACATTCACCAACAATCCCACCCACCCCCCTCACAACAATATGGAGTGATGAAAACACTATACAACATGGCTAAACTAATTTGTTCTAATGACAAGATCCTAAACACTGAACTAAATCACATCCTCAACACTTTCTCAGCCAATGGCTACCCCCCCAAAAAAATCCAAAAAATATTGAAACCAACAAACCACAACACCCTTCGCCCCCTCCACAACAAGGATTACTCTAAATCCATCACCATTCCCTACATCCGAGACACCTTGGAAAAATTTACCAAAATCTTAAAAAAACATGACTTGATCTCCTGTTACAGACCAGGAGATCAAGAAAATTGGCATCCCTTATCCACTCCACTAAAGACCAACCACTTCCCCTAGACCTACCTGGTGTATACCAGGTCCCTTGCAGCTCTAAACTGTCTTACTTTTGCCAAACAGGCAGGACAGCGAATATCAGAATTTCGGAACACAAGGACTACATCTGGTTTCACAAGTACAGCCACTCTGGTCTTGCAGACCATGCTCTGGATACATGCCACAGAATACAGTGGAAGAAAGCTACAGTAATACACCATAGCAAATACAAATTCGAAAGACTATTCATGGAATCAGCCTCAGCCCTAAGAAACTCTCCAAACCTCAACAAATTTGGTTGTATTGAGACCGCTCCAAATTTGGGAGGCTTACATCAGCAGACCTTCAGCCCAACGGCCAAGAAGACCTACTTAGCCCGCTAGGGGGCACCATCAGGACTTTTAGGAGAACAATAGCTTCATCACTTCATTCTCAGTTACTGTGTTGTAGTGCCCACATGCACGTGCCTTTTTTGTAAGTTCCTTTTGAAGATGGCAACGTGACATTGCCGAAATATCGGAAATATTTATTAAAGTGTAATTTAATTTATATTCTTATCTACGTTGTCAATTCCTTAACTGATTTAATAATGCATAACCAACGTATAAGCTTGTCTACGAGAATTCTCTCAATATGTCCTCGTACTCTACATTCAAAAGACCACCGAACAACTTTGTGAATCTTCTCTGGACGCTTTCTAACGTAATCCTCATCAGCATGAAAACCCGATCACCAAATCCGTATAGAATAATCCATATGAGGCCTGATCAAGGCCTTATACAATGGCATCATAACCTCTATTTCTGCATGTCAGGGTCCTCCACATTATCATTGCCATTATCCAATGTTCAGTCCACAACTTGTGCAATGTGGTCCCTGAATTTCAGGTCCTTATCCACCGCCACTCCCAGATCTCTCATCTCCTCTATCTCCTTTAAAGTTTCTCCACCAAGTGTATACTTTACATCTTGCTTACCAAAATTTCAAACCTTACACTTTGCAACATTGAACTGAGAGTTCCACTTACCTGCCCATTCATGCATTCTATTCAAGTCGACCTGTAAGGCTGTAACATCTGCTTGGCTCTCCATTGCTCTTCCCACTTTTGCATCATTTGCAAACAGCTGCAAATCACCACTTAAAACTTATTCCAATATCATTAATATACAAATTGAACAACAACAATGATCCCAAAACTAACCCCTGCAACACACCACTAGTGACCTTCCTCTTTTGGGATACTGCCTTATATACAACTTTCTGATACCTATCCAACAGCCAGTCACTGATCCAACTCAGAAATCTGTTATCCAGTCCCAACAGTTTCAATTTATTTAATAGCTTGTCATGTGGCAGTCTATCAAAAGCTTTTGCAAAATCCATCTGGGGTACATTTCCTACACTGCTGCTTAGGTCACCAACAAGAACCCAAATTTTCATTTTTATATTAGCTGTCTTCTCTAATGACTTGAAAAATTTCTTTGTTTCTTCCCATTAAGCTTTAGGAGAATAGGCACAAAAGTTCAATTTCCCATTAATCCAAATCACTCAAGTGGAAATTGCCTACCATTTCACAAGATTTTCATGTTTAGTGCTCAGTATTGTAACTTCTCTCTCCTTTCCCTCATCCCAGGGACACATATTAAAAACTATCCATTTCTATCTTAAGCTGGGTTCCCTAAAGGAAGCATTAAGTTCAGAGCAGGGGACTATGATAATTTGAAGACACAGATTGGTCATATGCAGTGGCTTGATCAAATGAAGGGAGATAAATCAGCAATGCCTGGGACTTGGTTTAAAATCTGCTACTTATGTCAATACCCAATTTCTAGGGTTAGGAGGAAAGATAAAGTAGTGGCTAAAATGAATGAATTATGGAATTATTCAGGCGCTTCCTTCTGAAGAAGAGGACGTCATGGAAGAGATAATGAACAAGATATCCATCAGCAGCAGCACAAGGAGTACAAGGCACCACCTAGAAAGGTAATCATTGTATTGTAGAAGACTGGAGACATATCAAAGGAGACCAGCTGATGCAGTAAAGCAAAACCCCTACAGAATTCTACAGTTGTCATCAGCAGAGAAAAGGTGACTGGGGAAAACCAACTTTAGTTGGTGGAGATGGAACACAAGTCACATCAGCTAAAGATGTACTAGAAATCTTCAGCGAGTATTTCCATTAGTGTACTTCATGTAAAGGGATTAGGTGTTGAATAAAAATAGAAGAACAAAAGACTAACAGTTCAGGAATCACAAGTATTTAGAATATTAAGTAACCCTGATATTAAGGCTGCAGGAGTGGATAGGACATCCCACATATATTACAGGAATGTGCACAAGAGTTGCCAATGCCCTTGGACTTGAATGCTTGACAGGAATGACAACAGGAACAGTTCTGGAAGAGAGGAAAAAAAAGAAAAGTAGTACTACTGCATTCATAAAAGAGAATCCAAGTCAGTGGTGTTCAACTACAGGAAAACATGTATAGCAGTGAAGGTGTTTAGAATACAAAGCCGGCCTGGTTGGCCGAGCGGATAGTATATCTGCTCTCCAGCTAAAAGGCTATGGGTTCAAATCCTGCTGTGGGCATGGATGTTTGTGATAGTCTGTGGAAATACCAGTAGTGGTCAGCAGTAGATGGCGTTGGTATAGTTGCGGTCAGTTAGTGACTGAATGATGAAGACAGAGTTGTAGAGTAAGGTGCCCTCCCTTGATGAGTCCTTGGACTCCCTGGAGGTGTCAAATAATAATAATAATAGGATTGCTAGCGTACTGGACAGAGGAGGTGCTTATACAATGATTTATCTAGACTTTGCTAAAGCATTTGATAGAGTACTACAATATAAACTTGCTGAAATTGAGCAGGATGGGAATGGATGTCAGTTGACAGCTTGATTACAAGGATGGTTGACTGGCTGGAGCAAGAAAGTTGTGTGTGAAGGTGCACTTTCCCAAAAAAGGATAGCAATGAGTGGGATACTAGATGGTTCTGTTCTAGGACCACTGTTTAATTTATATATCAATAATATAATTTAGTGTGAGGAGATATTCAGCTGTTTGCTGATGCTAAATTTACAAGAACAATGTCAGTAAGTTCTCGCATGATGCTGTTACAAAAGGATTTTAAGAGGATGGTACTGTGGGCTGAAGAATGGAGATTTTAAATCATATTGTTAAGTGTCAAGTTAATGAGGTTAATCATATTGCAGGAACTTGGTTTTAGGTGGATAAGGAACTCAAATTCAAGGGATATCATGAAAGTTCTAAGTATTACCCAGAAAATTGCTGCCATAACATAAAGAACTCTTATAAGTATATGGAAGGAGATGATATAATCCACTTTATAAGGCACTACTCAAGCAATATTTGGATTTTTGCATGTAGAAATCCAATATGGATTAATTTCTTTGCATGTGGACATCTACATGCAGATGTCAATGACTATACTGGCAATAAGAAAATATACAACAGAATACAGAGACAAATACACCGACTCAGGACTCTTGAATACTGAGTATAAGGACAGATAAAGGGGATATGGTCTGCAGTGCTTCAGAAGAGGAGAAGAGATATGATTGGGGCATGTAAGTTGGCAAGAGGAGCCAATCAGATTGAGAATTTTTGCATACAGTAAGGGGATAACAGGAGGTCATCCCTAGGAACTGTACAAAGGTCATATAAGGAAGCAAAAACAATAAAATTTTTGCATGGTAGAGTATGTGCCTTCCCTCGATGAGTCTTCAGACTCCTTTAAGACATCATGAAATAATAACTATAAATAATATGTTAAAATTTCCTATTTCACAGATAATACGCCAGCCTGCTTGGCCAAGTGGTTAGCGTATCCGCTCTCCAGCCAAAAGACTGTGGGTTCGAATCCCGCTGTGGACATGGATGTTTGCGATTGTCTGTGAAAATACTAGTGGCGGTAGTGGGCTGTAAATGGCATTAGTGTAGATAATGATGGTAGTGGTGGAGACAGAGTTTTAGAGTAGGTGCCCTCCCTCAATAAGTCCTTGGACTCCCTGGAGGTGTCATGTAATAATAATAGTAATAATAATAATAATTTGACCTATTTTTTTCAGGTTATATTTTCAGGATATATTTTAATTTCGAGCTGTTTGCAAATTTCAAAATAAAACATTTTATGATAACTTATATATTATATTAGTGAAAATGGCATCCCATGAAAAAATTCACAATGGCAAAAAAAGTGTCAACAGAGTCCACTGCTTACAATAACAAGATGGGAAATATGTGTGTCAATGGATTATAGATGGTGATTGTGAAAAAACATGCAATGCAAAAATTAGTAGTTTTTGTGGTTCTGATAAAAATGCATCCCCAAGCGCATCAAATTTAAAAAGAAACTTGCAGCATTTTCACAAACAGCCTTTTTAGGCTTAAATGGAGCAATGGCTAGAAAACTAGGAGTCGGAGTTGAAGGTACCATAAATTGAGGAGTCAGAATCTAAGATTTTATGTACCGACTCCACAGCCCTGTTTACAATATATACATGCACACAATGTGCATATAAGTACTTACATTGAACATTTTCCTGTTTGATGTCTGGTCTATGCAGTATGATTTGTAGATTAACTTTAGTCTGCATTCCACACCCACCATACTGATGTTCAATGGACATTATTATTATTATTACGTGACACCACCAAGGAGTCCAAAGACTCATCAAGGGAGGGCACTTACTCTACAGCTCTCCATCTCTCACTCAATCCACCAACTACTGCAAATCACATCAGCTACACCAAAGCCATCTATTGCCCACAACCACCACTAGTATTTTCACAGAACAATCACAAACATCCATGCCCACGGAGGGATTTGAACCTGGCCTTTTGGTTGGAAAGCAGATACATCAACCACTCAACCATCCAACCAGGCCAGATTCCAGCCTGGCTGACAAAGTGGACATGCAACCTTATCAGGTGGGATGGACAATACATAAAAAAAAAAAAAACTAGTTGTACCACAATGGCCAGAAAGAATGAGACTGCTTTGCAACCATAGCAGCTTTTCAACTGACGAAAATCAGTATTTATTATTATTATTACGTGACACCTCCAGAGAGTCCAAGGACTCATTGTGGGAGGGCACACTACTCTACTTCACCAAATGCATCTCATCCTCTCCAGTACTACTAATTCTCTAACTACGACACTACTACCATCAAAGCCATCTATCGCCCATCCTCACCAACTACAGTATTTTTTGTCTGTAAATTGCATGTGTTCTGAAGGCCGATTTGTCTGTACGCAGTACCATCGACAGGGTGTAGCATAGAGGCAGCCTGCCTCATGGTGCAGCTTAATAAGGACGTTTATTCAGCCATAATGCGGTAGGCACCGTTGCTACGCTAACAATTCATATTAGCGTAGCAAGTGCAGAAAGACGTTTTTACAAGCTTAAACTAATTCAAAATTATTTGCGAACAGCAATAACCCAAGAATTGGTTGGTCTAGCAACTATATCGACAGAGGTAGACATAGCTTATAATTTAAAATTAGAAGAGCTTATAAACAGTTTTACTGTGCGATACCCCCCCCCATAGAGCAAACATTTAATTAATATTATTATGTAATCGTTTTGCATCAATGTTTCTGTTGTAATAAAAACAAAATAGCAATTGGAGATTTTCTTATATTTTTGTCTTATAATCCATCAGGGAAGATATTTAATTGTTTGCCTCAGGGTGCAGTCTAATCTGGCAACAGTCCTGTCTGTACGCAAGATGAAAAACCCAAGTTTCCAGGAGAAAAAACCCTGCTGCCACCGTATGAGATCAGCTAACTCACCTTCAACTGAAAAAGCCCATATAAGGATTCCTGTCGTCACGACGAGAATCAAACCCAGGTCTTTTCCAATCAAAGGGTGCAATGTTCCGCTGTTCTTCCAATTGCACTACAACGACAATTTTAATCTGGTTATTACCTTCAGCTTTGTTGAATGCTCTGTGTGTAGTATTTTCAGTCATATTCTTGAATGGATAACAATTAGAAGTATATGGGAGTAAAAGGTCTTGTTCCACTTCAGAAGGAAGCATACTGCTGTGCTAGAGATCAGCATACAAAACTCACAATTTCATTTTATTGCAGTTTAAGCCAGTGTATTTGATAACACATAGTGGTAGATAGTAGTCTAAAATTTTTATTTAAAGAATGAAATTTCCCTTTAGGAAATTCAAAGTACGTGTATCTCAACCCCCAGTAGTTTCTTACGAATGTCTTAGGAAAATTTCTGTGTAATAATAAAATTATGATTATTCCGTGACGCCTACAAGGAGTTAAAAAAACTCATCGAGTAAAGGCACCTACTCTACAACTCTCTCTCTCCATCACCCAATCCACCAACTACAGTAAACCTCCACTGCAATCCTCACCCACACCAATGCCATCTGCTGCCCACCACCACTAGTATTTTTTTGTCAGTAAATTGCGTGTACTCAAGGCAGATTTGTCTGGATGAAAAAGCAATCATTTAAGGAATAGATATCTAAGTAAGGGTAACAATAGCTTAATTGCTATGAAATCTCTAACAAGTGCATTACTTCTGGAGTTGACTCATTCCTATTCACTACAACGAATACTAAATATTATCATTCCTGTGAGGAAACCCACATTATTGATGAGAAACTGTGTAATTGCATTGTTTTTCTTCAAATAATATTTAATTCGGAAATTTACTTGAGCCTAACAGCTTAAAATCAAATAATCAAATAACAAAAAAAGACCCCAGCATAGAGCATGAGCCGAGAAATATATATAAAAATTAATAAAAAATATACAAAAAGATTAATATACCTTACCAGTAAAAGTTGAGCAGACGTCTCAAGCTCCGCAATGACTTGGTCTGCCATCACTGTCAACTAACATGAACAACTTCAACTAACCGGTAGATGACACTGCAGTCAAAAAAATAAATAAATAAAAATAATAGTCGAATGAGTCGATTCCTTTCTTTTTTCTTTTCTTTTTTTCCATTATAAAGGCTTTTTATTTACTTATTTTTTTTTTGGTATGTAAACTCGGAGTGAATAATATTTATTCTTCTTTTTTTTTATCAATCAATCAATCAAACTTTATTATTCATACTTACTATTTACAATATACACATGAACACCAGTGGTGCACCCAGAGGGAGAAGCAGGGAATCCTGGTCCCCTCCAAAGAAAAAAGGAAAAACACTAGAAAATTTTCCAAAAATCTTTTTGAAAAATTTTCTAGTTTCCTAATTGAAATTCATTTTTTTTTTAATGTTGTGTTGTGTCTTCTATTTCTATACTACTTATGAATTACCGTTCATCGCAGATGCTCAGTCATAGGTCGTATGCGATGCGTCGTGTGTATTCTCAAATCGTCTACTCAACTCTCCCCCCCCCCCCCGCCTTCAAGATTAAATCCTGAGTGCGCTACTGATGCACACAATGTGCATACAAGTACCTACACATTTATACGATGGTGGTCGGAAAGCTCTCGGTGTAGCAATGAAAAAAAACGAATTTATAATTTCAATTTTTTTTTCAACATAGGTTGGTCGATTGGTAGAGCCTCTGCTACTAATGGCTCACGCAAAAAGTTAAGCAAGTTTGAGCGCGGTTAGTAGTTGGAAGGGGTTCAATCGTTTGATGCTGTTTGCACACACTCTCTCTCTCTCTCTCTCTCGATGAGTCTTTGGACTTCCTGCAGGTGTCACATAATAATAATAATAATAATAATAATCTCCCTTAAGACATACATTTATTCCAGCGATGCTCCAGCGCCATTATCCCATCCCTGTAGTGATTCTCAGTGAGATCTGCAAAATATCCCTCTAGCTGCAATCACCTATTGATTCGAAGAAAAACACACATCAGCGAGGAATATTTTTAGTTTTGGGAAGAGATAGAAGTCAGAGCGAGCCAAATCTGGGGCATAGAGAAGATGCTCCAACAATTCATAGTGCATATCCCTTAATTTTCCCACTGCGAAAACACCTTCGTGGGCAGGTGCATTGTCCTGATGAAAGATGATATTTTCTTCTGCAAACCGAGTCTTCTCTCACGAATTTTTTCATCTAGTCTGGTTAAAAGATCGGAATAATATTCCCTGGTTATTGTTTTACCCTTTTCAAGATAATTAATAAACAAAATGCTTTTAGCATCCCAAAACACCGATGCCATGACCTTTCCTGCTTATGGAACCGACTTTGTCTTCTATGACACTGAACAACCGGCTTTTGTCCACTGTTTTGACTGTTGTTTGGATTCTGATTGGTAATGGCGAATCTAAGTCTCATCCATAGTAATAAATTGACGCACAAAATAAATTTATTCTTGTTAAAACGGTCTAAGCACTGTTCAGAGATTTTCGCGAGTGCGTTTTTTATCTGTTGTACAAAACGCACTCGCATGAAAATCTCTGGACAGCTCTGAAACTCTACTCCACCATTCAATCAACCAATTTCACATAACCGCTACTATCATCATTATCTAAATACAACGCCATCTATCTACTACCCATCACCGCCACCACTACCACCATCACTAATTTTTTTTTTGTCTGCAAATTGCGTGGTTCTCAAGGCAGATATGCCTGAATGCGGGATTAAAAACCAGAGTTTTCGGGAGAAAATCCCAAGTACTTCTGTTTGTGATAGCACAGTTTTCATCCGGGAAACTTGGGCTTTCAATTATTTTAATAGTTTAATAACAGTTTATTTTTATAATTTATAATTCTAATAATTTAATAATAGTTTAAAATTTGTTCAATTAATTATTAATTTAATAATAGTTTATTTGTTTAGTAATTTTAAAAATAGTTTAATAATAGTTTTTGAACACACCTTATTATCATTCCAAGAAATTACTTGATATATGGTACATTTTTTACATGTGATTGAAATTATTATGAGGACAATGTAATATTATAATTAAAGTTAGTAATCCTAACAAAAACAATTTACAGTTAAAGGTTTACATTGAAACAGTTTAAGAGCTATTTTTGCATTTTGTCATTTACATTTTAATTTTACAAGTCATTTTTATTTACAATTCACATTAACAATTACTTTTTTATTAACATGCAATATATAATGCTATATGCATTCATTTCACTTTTCACAATAATTAAAATTAAAATTAAAAATTAAAAAATTGACAGCAACAATGAACAATGAAACTTTACAATTTTACAACTTTACAGTTCAGTACTAACCATGTGTATGATTCGGTACATCACTTTGCTTCCACTTTCCATTACCTCTCAGAGAATGACATATATTTTATAATATTTAAACAACTCTGCTATAATTTCTTACGTTACACTATTCACTCTTAATTTTATAATATATATATATATATATATTATATATATATATATATATATATATATATATATATATATATATATATATATATATATATATATATATATATATATTATTTTTAATATATATATATATATATATATATATATATGTTATATATATATTTCCTCTTTTTTTATTTGACAAGGTTGATAAATAGCCGTATTTATAATACGGCTATTTACATTTAGTTTATTCGCATGTTATATATTCGATTTAGTACAGAATGTTATATAATAATAATAACAATAATAGGAGGCATGTGTAGCTCAGTGGAGGTGGCGCTTAATTTGATCTCTCCTCTTTTTTGTTCAAGAGCCTGTGTAGCCTGCAGTGGATGTGACGTTTGCATACCACGGCGCTTGGCTGCACGAAGGAAGACTTGGTTTCGAGTCTAGTCGGCGACTACAGGAAATTTTTCTAAGCCTTTTTTTCGACTGGTTCCCGAGTTATTCGATCTCTGGCACGGGCAAGCGGGTTTTTTTCGTGCCGTAAACTCAAGAAAATCGACCGTAGAATTCATATTATTTCAGACATTAAATACGAGTGTTAGGATTAGGGACCACGAGATGACGGCACTCGTTGAGCTGTCACTCTTCACTGCCTGTCGCTTAATTAGTAATAGCCTTGGGCCAGCTATCTTTTATTGGGTACCAGTGGAGATTGAACTGTCCACTCAGTCTCCAAAAAAAAAGTTAGATAGGGCTAAAAACGGCCTCGCCTACTCCCTGTATATACGAGAATAAAAAGGCGATAGCTGATTTTTTTTTTTTGTTCTCAATTAATTTTTATAATTGAGATATCCCAACACGTCATCTCAATGCTGATGTGTTGGAAAGATGGTTCTAGATAGTTTTCAATATATTGCTCTTAATTTGGTCTGTAATAACTTCTCAATGTCGTAGTTTTCTTCTATAAACCGATATGCTTCAGCCATTTCAGTGAACATTCTTGGTGGTCTTCTTTTGACCAAAGGAAGAGAGCTGATGACGTTGTCAGGAAGGCACTTTTGTAGAAGAGCATTTGCATATCCATGGTATGATTTATTACTGTAGTTATGGCTCTGATTATTAATGTTTTAAGGTGTATTTTAACTACTCCGAGACCTCCAGCTTCTGTTTCGTGGAAGAGTGTTGTACGGCGCATTGGTTCATATTGTGCAATCCCATATGTATGCCGCAAAGAGCTTATGAATTTTATCTGCCCATTGTAAGTGGTATGGAATGTTATTTATTTCGTACCACAATCGAGAGGCTAAGTACATATTGCAAATCCTAGCTTGCCTCTCACAGAAAGGTGTCTGTTTCGCATATTATTATTATTATTATTATTATTATTATTATTATTATTATTATTATTATTATTATTATTATTATTATTATTATTATTATTATTATTATTATTATTATTATTATTATTATTATTATTATTATTATTATTATTATTATTATTATTATTATTATTATTATTATTATTATTATTATTATTATTATTATTATTATTATTATTATTATTATTATTATTATTATTATTATTATTATTATTATTATTATTATTATTATTAAGAGCCTGTGTAGCTCAGTGGATGTGGCGTTTGCACACCATCGCGCTAGGCCGCACGAAGGAAGTCTTGGTTTCGAGTCTAGTCGGCGACTAGAGGAAATTTTTCTAAGCCTTTTTTTTCGACCGGTTCCCGAGTTAGTCGATCTCTGGCACGGGCAAGCAGGTTTTTCCTCCCGGAAACTCGGGTTTTTCGTCTGCTGATTTCGTTAGCTGATTTTTTTTTTTATTATTATTATTATTATTATTATTATTATTATTAAATATGATTTTATACAACTCTTTCCATTGAACTACATATGTGTCTGGGCCTCCAATGTTTATTCCTAGCAAGTAGTTTGCTAGGAATAAACAATACCGGAGGGAATGTTGCGGAATTGTAGGTTCCTTTTTGCAGTGGCCGACCACCAAACAGCAAGACTTCGCTATGTTCATCCTAAGAGCTAAGGCCTTTGCAAAGGAATACAATATTCTTATTGTTTCCTCCATGGATTTTTCATTTTCTAGAGTGAGTGTTATGTCATCGGCATAAGCTTGCAATTTTGCTTTGCTTTCTCAATGAATATTTGTTCAAGGAACAAATATTCATGGAGAATTTCACCTTGTGGTACGAAACAATTGATTTGGACAGGTGCAGAGAGTTTTTTATTTATGATTATATGACTTTCTGCATTTTCATGAAATATTAACCAGTTCCTGAAGTTTGTTCCAAATCCTATTTCTTTTATTATTACTTCAAAGATGTATTCATGGCTCATTGTGTCAAAAGCTCTTCCGATGTCTAGACATAGTAGCATGCATTGTCTGTGGGGCAATTGATAGTATTCATGTGTATATATTTATGTGTGTGTGTGTGTGTGTGTGTGTGTGTGTGTGTGTGTGTGTGTGTGTGTGTGTGTGTGTGTGTGTGTGTGTGTGTGTGTGTGTGTGTGTGTGTGTGTGTGTGTGTGTGTGTGTGTGTGTGTGTGTGTGTGTGTGTGTGTGTGTGTGTGTGTGTGTGTGTGTGTGTGTGTGCGCGTGTGCGTGTGTGTGCGCGTGTGTTTGAGATTTATTTGAAAACGCAACATGTTTCGTCGAGATTGACTTCATCAGGCGTTAAGAACATAGAAAGATATTAAAAGACACTGAAATAAACATTGAGACACTCTAAAGCTATACAATTATAAAGTTATGATATTCGACTGTAAATTACAGTTATTATGAACTTGAGTTCTATTGTTGTATTGTTGTATTGAAAGTTCTATTGTTGTACACTTGTGCGTGTGTGGAACCACGCGATCTCCAGTATCTGATAGTAGAGCTGAAAGAGTCAGGCAAATTATAGCTGAGATTATTGTTCATGTGAAGAGGGTCCAAGGTGATTTCTTTTGACTCTACAATCCGGCGTTCTACCTCATCATGGCAAATGTGTAGGTTTGAAGTTGTTGTCCAATTTACTTCATGTTGGCGGCTTTCGTTGTTCGTGTTTATTGAAAACAGTACATGGCCTGACAGGGCAGTTGCTCTGGTTCTCTTATAAGCAATGTCTCTCTGGTGCTCCTCGAGACGTAGGAGAATAGATTTCACCGTTTGGCCATAGTAAGGTTTTCCGCACTCACGTGTGACTTTGTATACACCTGGAAATTGTAGAAGGTTGTGAGATTGTTTACAGTTGGTGAAACTTGATCTTATTTTTGGAAGAGTCGAGAAGCACGGTTTTAAATGAAACTTTAAAAGCAATGGCTACTCTTTAAAAAGTATCAACAAAAAGTTATCCCGCCGTCAGCGTAGCAACGAAGAGACACAGATTGACTCCAAAGGTTATATCTCCCTGACATATATAAGCACACTATCCAAGAAACTGAGTAGAATCTTAAAGAAATTCAACATACAAACGTGCTTCTCGACTCTTCCAAAAATAAGATCAAGTTTCATTAACTATAAACAATCTCACAACCTTCTAGAATTTCCAGGTGTATACAAAGTAACGTGAGTCGCAACAATCTTTGTAACCCGCCTCTGAATCCTCTCCACCACTTCTGCATCATCAAGAAATCCTGGCGACCAGATCTGTGCACAATAGTCCAAATGCGGCCTTATTAATGCCTTATAGAGTGGAACAATAACTTCACTATCCCTACTTGTTAGTGTGTTCCTCAACAACCATGTAATTTGATGTGATGTTTTGGCAAACTTTGCAATATGCCCTTTCAACTTAAGTACTCTGTCCACAATAACTCCCAAGTCTCTTGTCTCATCAACTTCCTGCAGTTCAGTTCCGTTAATATAGTAAACAGCATGCGATGATGTCATCCTCCCGAAGTGCATCACCTTACACTTAGCCACGTTGAACTGACAGCCATTTACCTCAGTCCATACCTTCAGCCTATTTAAGTCATCCTGTAAAATATCCACATCATTTGAATTAATTATCGCTCTTCCCAATTTTGCATCATCAGCAAACAAGTGAATATTTCCATTCAAGGTATTTCCAATATCATTGATGTACAAATTAAACAATAGAGGACCAAGAACTTTGTCCTGAGGTACACCATTAGGCACTTACCTTTTCCTGGACTCAACTCTAAACCACTCTTTGATATCTGTCCACCAGCCATCCTTTAAGCCAAATCACCATCTTCGCATGCAAACCCATTTGCTCTAATTTATGTAACAGAGTTCCATGTGGAATCCTGTCAAACGCCTTTGCAAAGTCAAGCAATATCACTGAGTAAGGATTTCCTTTATCCAACTCCACTGTTACCTAGCCTTCACAAAACCATGTTGCCCCTTATAAAGTATCATATTGCTGTCCACCCAGTCTTGAATTCTAATTTTAAACAATTTCTCCAAAATCTTAACTACCACTCCAGATATATTGATTGGTCTATAATTTGCAACCTCAGTCTTAGAGCCTCCCTTGTGCAATGGGACTATTTTCCCCTCTTTCCACTCTATTGGCACTTTACCAGAACTGAGGCTTAAATTAAACATACTGGTTAGAGGAATTGCTAATTCTCTTGCACATTCTCGTAATACATGGACCGATATGCCATCTAACCCAATGGCAGTGTTAGCATTAAGGTTCTTTAATATATTAAGCACCTCAAATTCATCTATCTCTATACTCTCATCAGTCAATGGCACATCCGACACTGCACTATCACTACGAAGATGGTACACTTTTGCGAAATGATCGCTAAGTAACTCAACTATTTGATTTGCTTCAGTAATTTCCCTACCATCAACACTTTTTAAAGTAATCTATCCATGGATATTCTTCCTTTTACTAGCCACATAGCGAAAGAACTCTTTAGGGTTTCTTTTGGATTCATCAGCTAGCTTCCTCTCATAATTAGCTTTGGCTTTCCTTACCATACAGGTTACTCTCTTTGCCTGTACCTTATATTGCTCATTGGAACGCTCATCACCTTTTTCTTTATACGTCCTCCACAACCCTTTCTTTATCTGCAACTCCTGTTTAATAGTATTATTCCTCCATTTTTCTCCTACTTGATTTCTCCTTCTGACTCTGGGAATACAGTCTGATACAGCTTTCTTCAAATACTCCTTGAGAATCTCCCACGCACCATCAACATCTCTCCCCTTGAATTTCTCATGCCATAGTATAGTTGAAAGCTGACTTCTCAGCTTGCCATAATCACCAGCCTTGTAATTCCACATATACCCATTCTTAATAGAATATTCAGCATGTCTTTCAATCTCCCAGGTCAAGACCACATGATCGCTTTTCCCAAGTGGAGACATTGTAACTTAATTGCTTATTGATATGCTCTCTGATGTTATGACCAGATGTAACACTCTAGAATCTCTTGTCCCTTCCATCACATGCTGTCTCAGGTAATTATCTCTTAACAAGTGTATAAACTCCATTTCCTTTGTTCCTTGTGACCATTCCTTTCCCCAATCTATGTCCCCAAAGTTAAAATCCCCCATAATAATTACTTCACCTTCACTCATCGTGCTAATTTGCCAATACATGCTATCTACATTCTCCCTTATTCCCCTTGGATTATAGCAACAACCAATTACATATTTCGCCTTGTTAATATCTATCTCACACCAAACAGCCTCTAATGAACTGCCCTCTACATACCTGTCACAATGAGGTACTTCTATCTTTTTTGGCTTTAATGTTTCGTCTATCATTAATAAAACCCCTCCCCCTATTCTGTCATCTCTGTCATGCCTGAAAATACTGTACCCCTTACATTCAATCCCAATAACTATATCACTCTTCTTAACCAAGTTTCACTAATTCCTATAATTTTTGGCCATGTTGTACTAAGTAATGACAAAAATTCTTCACACTTATTCCTAATACTTCGAGCATTAGTATACATAAACTGAAATACTCCCTTCCTCCCATAATCTCCCTGTGTGCGAATTACCCCACTCTGTATACTGTTAACATTCTGCGAACAATTAATCCCAATTTCACAGCGATTAATGACCTTAGAACTATTTACAGCTGACTCTATCACCTGCCTCCCTAGCAAATCCCATTTCCCTGTTTATGACCCTTTACTCTGTCCTTTATCAATAAATGTTCTAAATGCCAAGCTCCTAATCCATTTAAGTGCAAACCATCTCTCTTAAAATACTCCTTCCTTTTATCAAACTCATCCCAGTCATTCATAAAATGAATATTCACTTTCATTTCTTTTCAAAACCTTTTACACAATCTTGACACCATTCCATTTACTATAATTGCTCTTCTGTTCATTTCATCACAATCAAATCGTGGTAGCACACTCATGAACTTCCCAGTCTCACTCTTTGCATTCATTGCTATCATTAAATCCTTCAAATCCCGTCTTACAGAAAATCTTTCGCTACGTAGATCATTCGTCCCTATAACTGCAATAATCTCACTCACTCTATCTTTCTGCAATTTCACAGCCCCAGTTATATCCTTAATCTTTGACCCTGAATAACATGCTTTAATTACTCTACCATCATTCACACCCTTAATTATAGAATTCCCATACAGCACAACGTCTTTTTTGCTTCTTCTTAACTTGACATCGTTTACTTCCACTAATGCTTGTTTTTGTTCCTGAACCTCTCTCACATTCTGTAGTATATCACTCAGCAATATGTGTATATCTATTTCTGCGCTATCTATTTCTGCACTATTATCACTCTTAATCCCCCCCATACTTCCTATTCCATAAAAAACATTAGAACATATTGGAATTCTAAAAGATAGATTATACAATTTGGTCCGATCAAAATTATAAAATATATTACAATCATTTAAAAATGTCCGTTCATTTGTTTCAGGAGTACTTGCACAACACAGTCTACTCCACATGCTTCTATCAGATACATTGGGATATGGCTGTATAAAACATGTATGTTCCCTATGTGACTGATGGTAGCTAACTGCGAAGTCTTGATGATCACTTAAACTTGGGATATTTGTCTAACCAGATGTATCATCATATATTACATTAAAACTGCGATCATACGAGTCAATTAATACAGGCAAAACATTTGATATATTAGATGATGTGGAATGGACTGCACAATCTTTCGTTTCAACCTTGACATCAGATTCAAGAGGGAATACTATAGAAACACAAGATGATAAAGATTTTAAGTAATCTGGATTGACCTTCCCAGCAACCACAGAAGAAATGGCTGACTCAGATGACAAACCCAAGATTGTGACTGGCAGGTGAGAATCATCCGTAGCATCAGAAACCGACAACACACTGCCATGCACACATTCACCTGAATTCATGAAAGGACTGCTGTCATCTACCCAAGGTTGTGACTGGTAGGTGAGAATCAACTGTAGCATCAGACACTGAACAAGACAATACACCCGTATGCACACTTTCACCTGACTGTTGGCCCTCAGCAGCCAAGTGAACAATGATCGGTTTCCCTGCTTCGTGACGATCATAATCTAAAGCTCTCTGCTGTATGCCTTCCACAGAATCATTGTACTTATTAGCAACTTCTAAAAAATCTTTCATTTTTAGGAACTCTGCAGATTTTAACAATGATGGAAGCATATCCCATGAAATATTAATTCCACCATGGTACATATATTGGATCATCAACCTTAAGTCGTCGAACTTCATGTCATTTAATGTCACAACCGGATGACTAATTGGGTTCTCTAAAAATAAGCTGTACGGAAGAGTGCAGCTTGCAGATAGCAGATAGTACTATTTTGTGAGCCTTAAGGGTCATTCCTTCACACGATAATGTTACATCCACCAAACTTTCACTAGCAAGTAAAAACAGATAATATATTAGGTGTGTGATTGTGCCCTTTCAAACAAATTGTCTGTGATCTTGTTATCATATTGAGTTTTGAACTAAGTTTAAAATAAAATACTCATATTAAACAACATTAAACAATACATACATACATACATACATCTTCAAGGCCCACTCTTCCTAATTGGGTTATGGGGGGCAAAGCTGCAAGAGGAACTTCCAATGGTCACGATCCTCTGCCACCAAGTTCAGGTGTTCTGGTGGGATTCCCAAACATGTCCACCCAAGGTTTTGGATATAATCTATCCAGCCAGTCCTTGGCCTTCCACGTGGCCTCCCACCCTCTGGCTTGGCAAAGAGGGCCTGCTGAGGGAGCCTCTCTTGTGGCATTCTGACCAGGTGCCCGTACCAACGTAACTGTGATCTCTCAACACGGAGAAGCAGCGGTTGAGTATTGAGGGTTTCCCGAATTGCAGAGCTCCTGACTCTGTCGAGTTTTGTCAGCCCCGCAACCCCTCAAAGGAACCGCATTTCAGCCGCTTGGATTCGTGTCCGCATTCTTTCGGTCATTACCCAACTCTCATGACCATAGGTGAGGATGGGGACATAGACTGTATTGAGGACAGCCAGCTTTGCCTTCTGGCTTAACTCCCGCTTCAAGACTACTGAACGGCCAAGCTCCCGCAATATTGAGCTAGCGTAGCCAATTCGAGTATCAGAATTGGCTAAGCTAGCTCAGAAATAAACTTCTCCACCTGTCTCATTGGGACTCCACTTACATTTAGAGTGCACTGGGATGGTTGTCTTGAGACCACAAATGTTTCAGTTTTGGCCACACTGATCTTCATTCCGGCTTCTGCACAAACAGCTACAAACCTATCCAGGGTCCGCTGGAGTTCATCTGTGGAAGAGTTAAGCAGAACTAGGTCATCTGCAAAAAGCAGACGTCCAATGCTAAATTTTCCAATTCTGACACACTCACTACCTCGGCTGTGCCTATCAATCCAGTCCATAAATATTATGAAAAGGAGGGGTGACAGAACACACCCTTGGCAGAGCCCAATGGAGACTGTGAAAGTTTCAGACTTTGTGCTGTTTACCCTGACACAAAACTCTGGACATTCATACAGGGACTTGATGGCAGCTAATAGTTGATCATCCACTCCATATTCCTGTACTAGTTGCCAAAGCTTATCCCGAGGAACCCGGTCATATGCCTTCTCCAAGTCCACAAAACATGTGTAGACATTCTTGGCATATTCCCAAGATTTCTCAAAGACTTGCCTTAAAGTGAAGATTTGGTCAGTTGTGCTTCTACCAGGACGAAAGCCACATTGTTCTTCCTGGAACTTTGACTCAACTATGCTCCTGCACTGTCTTTCCAAGCACTTAGCATACACTTTCCCAGGCAGGCTGAGCACAGAGATGCCACGATAGTTACTGCAACCCTTCTGGTCTCCCTTCTTAAAGACTGGTATTATTATGCCTATCTGCCAATGCTTTGGTCCTCGCCCAGACATCCAAGCAGCCTGACACACTCGAGTCAGCCAGAGAAAACCATCTCGATTTAAGGCTTTTAGCATTTCGGACCGAATTTCATCATCGGTCCGAAATGCTAAAATGGACTTCTTCTGCTGGGAGACTAGTCATTGCCCCGATCTGCACCTCTTGGATGTCCACAACTGCTGGGCCACCCGGGTTAAGAAGGCTCTCAAAACATTAAACAATACCTAACAAAATTTACATACGTTGCTTGAAATAATTATCTCAGTATTATACACTTATAATCAATAGATTTCATTTAACATCCAGTAAAGAGATCCAGTACAGACATCCAAGCAGCCTGACACACTCGAGTCAGCCAGAGAACACCATCTCGATTTAAGGCTTTTAGCATTTCGGACCGAATTTCACCATCGCCAGTAGCCTTGCCCGATTTTAGCGATTTTATTGCTAAATGGACTTCTTCTGCTGGGAGACTAGTCATTGCCCCGATCTGCACCTCTTGGATGTCCACAACTGCTGGGCCACCCGGGTTAAGAAGGCTCTCAAAACATTAAACAATACCTAACAAAATTTACATACGTTGCTTGAAATAATTATCTCAGTATTATACACTTATAATCAATAGATTTCATTTAACATCCAGTATATATGCTCAGAGAATGGCAGTATTAGGCTTAACAACAAGAACGCGAACACTATAGCATATCATTCTCAAAATGTTTCATCAAACACGTCATTATATGAATAACCAAAAATATCTAACACAAGGATTTACATACGTAGCTACAAAGAAGATTTAACAGCCACAAGCTGTCACAATAGAGAGATTACACTTATCTACAGCGATGCATAATCATACAATCTGATACCAAATACAAACCAATTATGTCAAATGCAAAAATACTCGACGCAAAATAAACACGTTTGACTTGAAAGAAGCACCTAACTGAGAAATACACAGCATAAAATATATTTTTTTCAATTTAAAGATGTGCACATTAGAAACGAGCCTACACTACTGCGCCGCCATATCTACCCATCAATACACTGTCTTCACCACTTTTTTTTTCCTTACTTGACATATCATCCTTCGATTAGATAAGAGATCCGTTTGTCTTAAGCGTGTCTATATTGAGAAATTTAAAGATTACAGAATAGGACGAATTAGCAGATATAATTAATGACAGAGGTTTAAAACTAAAATCAACAATAGATACAACTTCTTTTTTCTTATCTCTAAGAAGTGAATTTCCCAATATTACCAAAAAAAGCAATAGAAGTACTTCTTCCATTCTCCACGTCATATTTGTGCGAATCAAGCTTTTCCGCAATGAATATTATCAAGAACAAAAATAGATCGGGGCAGGAAGCCTTGAAAGATGATTTAAGTGTATTCCTATCTAAAATTCGACCTCACAGAAAAGACATTCTGAAACAACATCACGCTCAGATATCTCATTAAAATTAACTGTAAGTATGTATATTATTTAATACATTTAATATTCATTTGAAAAGTGAATAAAAGTTTTTAAAATTAATTTTGAGTATTGTTTTTCTTACTCAAAATGTCAAAAATATAGTTTAAATTTTTTTGGAACAAAAAGGAAAAGTAATTACTATTATTAATATCTTGTGTGTGTAAATCAATCACAATTATGCCTATTTTTTGCCAGATCGTTAAAAAAATTAAAAGAATGTATTTTTAGTGTGCCACAGAATTTTAATAATCAGCCTAGGTGTGCCATATTATCAAAAAGGTTGAAAATCAATGAGTTATTGTAATGGGGAATCAATCTTTTCAGCTTCCATTTGGGTTATCTTGATTGAAAATGACTCCAGTTTAGTTCGTTCAATTTTATCACTCTCTTTTGCTGTGAATAGAGCTGTAAAATGTTTGTGAGACACCTTTAGTAAGTCTGCGTCTTCTTGCAATGTTTCCCCCCTTCATATTACAGGGCATTTATCCTTCATCTTTCGTTAGCTGTCTCTTTCGAACTGCCAGACAGTGGATGTTTTGCCTTCGCCATTTTCTACAGCTTTTAAACTCGCCCGTAGCCATGCACCTTCGATTTCCTCATATTGTAGTTCTTTTATTTTATTTTTTAATCGATTTAGTTCTGTTTGTTCTGTCTGAGTAGGATAGGCTAGATAACGTTTTAAGATCTTCTTCGTGTTCTCTCTTTTGCTGGTTCTTTATTCTACTTCCTATTCGAATAACTGTCCTTTTAATATTTAATTTAAATGTTTCCCACGCACTGATTGTATTTTCGTGTTTTTTGGCTTCCACGATTATATTTTCTATTTCCGTATTAAATTCACTTTCTTCTGTTTAGCTTTTCTTTGAATTTTTTTAATGTAATGTTCCGATTAATAAATGTTTTTAGTTGTTCTTTTTGGGAATACTGAAGTTTTACCTCCACCATGTGGTGATAACTGAATACGACTGGAGTATGTTTAACACTCTTTACAGTTATTCCTGGATGGATTGGAAAGTAAATTCTGTCTATTCTATTCTAGATGCATTACCTGGAGTGAAGTAGGTGAATTATTTTTTCATCTGATATAAAAATCTGATACTATCAGTAAGTCCACAGTCTTTAAAGATTTTAGTGTATTCCTTTTGTGGTACTTCAGTTTTCTCTAATTTTTTTAGCTTATTTTCTATAAAATTCATCTCCCCTGCTACTATGGCAATGTTTTTGTCTTTCTTTCTTTTTTTTTGCAATAGGTGGTGCTTCGTTTGTTTCCAATATTATTATTATTATTATTACTTAACACCTCCAGGGAGTCCGAAGACTCATCGAGGGACGGCATCTGCTCCACAGCTCTCTATCTCCACCGCCCACAATCTATAATGAACGTCATCTACACCAACGCCATCTACCGCCCATCACTAGTATTTTCACAGACAATCACAAACATTCATGCCCACAGCTGGATTCGAACCAGCAGCCTTTTGGCTGGAAAGCGGATACGCTAACCATTTGATCAATCAGGCCGGCAATATACATTAATAAGCGTGCATGTTTTGTTTTCTACTACTAAATCTGTTTCTAAATCCTTATGCCTTATAGGTATCTCATGAAAAAATAACTGAATGTCTGGGTTACACGTTTTATTTGAGTTATCAGTCAACCACTATTACTATCATTTGCAAATTTGTAGAACAAGATATAATGGGCAGTTATCCTTTTTTCAAAATTTTGAATAGGTTCTATAGAGCAAATTTTTGTTTCTTGTGGAATTATAATATCTGGAAAAGATTTAAATATTTGGTTTACTAGTAAATCCTTATGATTTAGATCATTACAATTTAGGAATTGTAATTGTAATTCCCAATAAATAACACACAACTTTCATGCTGTGCGTTATTTATATTATTATTCGTAAGCATTTCTTTTTTCAGTGCCTTTTATATTTCTTACTTTTGTGAAATTTGGAGTGACATATATTTTCATCCTTCTCTGTTTTGGGATACAAGGCTACTCGTTATCACTGGTGATATATGCTTTATTCTTCTTGGCATTTTAATGTTACCAGTGGTTCAGGAACACCCTTTGTTTCTTCATTTTTCTCCATTTTATTTCAATTATTCCTGTTCCTGTCCAGATTCTGTTTCCAGTGTATTCATAGATTTCTGTTTTGTTTTTAATATTTTCGTCTGTTTTTCTAATTTTTTCAATCTCTTGTTCAGATTCTGTTTCCACATTTTTTTAAATTTTGTTTTATAGTACTTTCTTCATTTTTTGTGGTTGTTTCCGGTTCTTTTTGGCATCATCTTCCAGTGTACCTGGACACTTTTTATCGTTTTCTTCTTCAATTTTCTCTTCAGTTTTTCCAGTAAATTCTGCCAGAAGATAAGAATTTGATTGAATACCTTCCTGTGACATAACTTTCTTATCCTGAATCATTTCTCTGGTGTTTGTGACTTTATTGCTGTTTTTTCCTTATCTTGTACATCATCTTCCAGTTCTACTTCATTCATTTCCTGGCCATCTACTTTCCTTCATAAATTCATAAAACAGAGGCGTGTGTAATTCCGGTAAAATTATCAGCCATATGTCCAGTGCGAAGGCAATTCTTGCATTTTGGTTCCACACATTTCCTTCTCAGATGACCTATATTCTTACATCTGAAATATGACGGTGGTCTTCCTTGAATCATCATCATTCCGATTATCTTCTTTACACGGATAACATAAGAAATTTCCTTAATTTTTACTCCGTTTAATTCTAAAATAATTTTCTTTTTATTGCTGAAAACATGTGCCCGGTCATCATTTTTAATTATAGCGATATTGTCTATAAACTCAATTTTACCATATTTATCAAAATGTAACGCAACCAATTTGTTTGGCACATGTGGTGAAATCCAGTGCACGATGATTCGAGCCTTGATAAGACTCCATCTAGACTATTCTGCCCAGATATGAGCGCCAGGGTTTCTTCTTGGTGAAGAGGAATCAGAGACGAGTGACCAAGATGATAGCAGGTCTATGGGATGAACCTTATGAGAACAGGTTGAAGATTTGTGGGTTGCAGAAATTGGTTGATAGGCAGAAAAGGGGTGGGGATGTGATTTAGACATTCAAATTACTGAAGGGTTTCTATAAGATGAATTCAGAAGATATTTTTGAGAACAGGACTGGTGGTGGGAGGAATAGGGAAATCCATGGAAACTGGGTAAGAGTGTGATTAGCAAGGGTTTTAGAGCTAGGTTTTTTACTTGGAGAGTGGTGAATGAGTGGAATAAGCTGCCTGAGTCTGTTGTGCGTGCCATGACTTTGAATCACTTCAAGGCGAAGTATGATAGATACTGTGTGAATGTTGAATGTTCTGTGTGAATGTTCTTGACATGATGTTGGGGACTCTCTAGATGTGTCTAGGGACTCCTTGGAGTTTCCCGTAATAATAATAATAATAATAAGAAGAAGAAGAAGAAGAATTTCTACTTTCTTGGGAGAGTTTATGTTAATAATTCCGTTTCTCACTTTAATGTTACCCATATTTGTGAACTTTCATTTACAGCCAGTTGTTTAAAGGATAGAAGAAAGATACAACTAAACATCAAGTGACCATGATGCCATACGTCTCTTCCTTTTATTTCCTTTTCCAGCCCTTTTATTATATTTTCCTCTGTATAAGGACCACACTTGGGGGTCACATTTCAAAATAACTGTCTTTGACCAGTCTATGTCCGAGGGTAGGCTTAATGATTTCAAAAGGTCTAAATTACTAATTGCAGATTTTACCGACTTTGTTCCACTAACTGTTGCTAAATTCTCTTGGACATTACTGTTGGTTTAATTATTTTTCATTTTCATATTTTTCTGAATTTGACTAGAAATTAAATTCTAAATTACTTTCTTTACTTGTTAGACTGATCTTCGCTGTTGAAAGAAAATTAACCAGTTATGGACTTGCATCGCCATAGATCAGCTTTAAGGGCGAGCGATGCGCCATGACACTCTACGCATTTAAGATCACAGAACCAGGTTAATTTTTTTTTGTTTTTTGGATGACCTTCGCACTGACTGTGAAGTGACCATTGAACCCCGTATTCACAAGTGCAGAACATCAATAATGTATATCATCTTTGACAAAATCGTACCAACCTGGTGCGACCATAAAGAATGTAACTGCGTCTATTAGAGAGCAAAAGGAAAGGGTGAAAGAAATTATTGTTGTAGCAGGTACGAATGATTTGAAAGGAGATAAAATGGAAATGATAGAAGACCTGAATGAATTGTTTGAGGTAGCAAAAGAAAAGAGTGAGAGAGTTAGAATGATTAGTCTTTTACCACGGTGTGACAGTGAAATGTTTAAAAGGAGGGCCATAATTGCGAATGACTTTATGCGTGGGTTATGTATGACGAGTGGTATGGAATTTGTGGATGTGTGGAGTGAGTTCGATGGGCGAAAGGATCTATATAAGATGGATGGCTTGGATTTGAATAGTTGCGGTGTAAGGAGACTTGAGAAAGTGTTGATGAATGTAGTGGATGTGCAAATTCAGGGAAACTAGATTTATTAAGGGGGAGGGTAGATATACAGTCCTTAGGATGGCAGTTGAATGTATGAATGAATATAATATGCCCGAGCGAATAAGGACAACAAATCAGAGTGGGATAGTTAATATAAGGCATCAAGGTAGGGTTGGGGCTAATGGGGGTCTTAAATTCATGTACACTAATGCTAGGAGTATTAGGAACAAGAAGGAAGAGTTTCTGGACATGGTTGGCACTTCCAGACCACAGGTTATTGGTATTAGTGAATCATGACTGATTGTAGATGATATGGCTAGTGGAATTGAATGTGATGGGTATAGTGTGTTCAGGAATGACAGGGAGAATAAAATGGGGGGAAGAGTATTGTTGATGATAGCTGATGAGCTACAGCCAAGGAGAATAGTAGTTGAATTGCAGGATAGGGAAAAGAGCACATTTGAGGCCATTTGGTGTGAGATTGTGGCTAGCAGAACTAAATATACAATTGGGTGCTGCTATAGACCAGGTGATGGAAAAGATGTTGGTGACAGTATGCACAAGCAAATAGAAGAAATGAGTCGAAGGAGGGTAATTATTATGGGAGATTTCAACTATGGTCGCATTGATTGGAGTGAGGAGAGGACACATGGGAGGAAGGAATTAGATTTCATGCGGTTATTAAGGGATAACTATCTGCAACAGCATGTAATGGAAAATACTAGGGGTCAGAGAGTGCTTGACCTAGTAATTACATCTGAGTATTTGGCTGTAACAAATATGACCACATTGCCACCAATTGGTGAGAGTGATCATAGTGTCTTAACTTGGGAGGTGGCTAAAGGTGTGGAATTTTCAATTAAGACAGGGTACATGTGGAATTATCGGGCGGGAAAGTATGACAAGCTTAGGAGTTTGATTGGTTCAGTGCCATGGCATGTACAACTGCAAGGACTAGAAGTTGATAGTGCATGGGAGGCAGTTAAGAAATGTTTGCATGAAGCAATGGCTGACTGTATACCTAGAGTCCGAATAATAAATCAAGTAGGGGTTAAATAGATGAATAACACCATTAAGCTTGAGCTGCAAAAAAAAGAAACAACTATGGAGGGAATTTAATGAGAAAGGTGAACGGCAGGCACATGAACGGTATAAAGTGCAGGCCAGAAGGGTAACGAGTGTGGCAAGAAAAGCAAAAAAGGATTACGAAAGAACATTGGCCATGCAGGCTAAAGAGAATCCTAAACAGTTTTTTAGATATGTAGCAAGTAAAAGGAAAAATATACATGGCAGAATGATTTTAAAGAATGCCGATCGTAGGGCGGTAACTGAATCAGTTGATATAGTTGAGTTACTGAGTGAACACTTTGTAAGTATATATCAACCAGGTGGTGACATTGCAGAAACGAATAAACCAGTAGATTATACGGGAATTGTGGTTAATGAAGTGGAGGTGAGTAGTCTATTGCATAACCTCAATGTCAATACATGCGTGGGATAGGATGGTATACCAGCTCGTGTCATACGAGAAGCAGCTAAAGAATTGTCAGTACCCTTGACCATTTTGTTTAATTTGAGTCTCGGGTCTGGGTTAGTCCCGAGGGGTTGGAAAGAGGGGAAAATAGTTTCACTGCATAAAGGTGGTTCCAAGACTGCTGTTGTAAATTACCGACAGATTAGCATATCAGGAATCACTGTCAAGGTCTTAGAGAAATTAGTCAAGAAAAGAATACAGGATTGGATAGATGAAAATGGGATATTGTATGGGGGACAACAAGGTTTTGTGAAGGGTAGATCATGCCTCAGTAACTTGCTCACGTTTTATAACACAGTTACGGCTGAACTGGATAGGGGTAATGGGTTTACAGTTATACTACTGGACCTTGCCAAGGCCTTTGACAGGATACCACATGGAACCCTAATCAGTAAACTGGAGCAGATTGGGATAGATATAGGGTTGGTGAGATGGATAGGAGGGTGGTTGAAGGAGAGATACCAGAGAGTGGTTTATTCAGGAGTGGAGTCTAAAAGACGGCTTCTGACTAGTGGTGTGCCACAGGGCTCTGTTCTTGGACCACTGCTTTTCAATTTGTTCATCAATGATAAGGAAAGGAATTGAGACGAAGTGTTCACTTGTTTGCTGATGATGCAAAGTTGGGTAGAGCAATTGTGAGTGCACAGGATGTCAAAATTTTAAAGGATGATTTGGATAGTTTGGAGGACTCGGCTAGGAAAAATGGATGTCAATTTAATGTGGAAAGGTGTAAGGTTATGCACTTTGGGGTGAAAAGAATAGCAGCAGTATATCGCATTGGTGGAAACATACTCCAGGAGATTGATGAGGCCAGGGATTTGGGAGTGTTGGTGGATAGGGAATTGAAGTTTAGGGGGCACATTGCAAAAGTGACTAAATCAGCTCATCAAATCACTTGGCTTCTGGAAAATACTTTAACATGCAGAGACAAAAAAGTTGTTGTTCCTGTATCGATCCTTGATAAGACCCCCATCTGGACTACTGTGCCCAGTTATGGGCACCAGGGTTTCTTCGTGATGGGGAGGAAGTGGAGAGGATCCAGAGACGAGTGACCAAGATGATAGCAGGTCTGCGGAATGAACCTTATGAGAATAGGTTGAAGATTTGTGGGTTGCAGAGATTGGACGATAGGCGAAGGAGGGGTGATATGATTGAGACATTCAAATTACTGAAGGGTTTCTATAAGATTAATCCAGAAGATATTTTTGAAAACATGACTGGTGGTGGGAGGACTAGGGGCCATGCATGGAAGCTGGGCAAGAGCGTGGTTGACAAGGGTGTTAGAGCTAGGTTTTTTACTTGGAGAGTGGTGAATGAGTGGAATAAGCTTCCAGAGTCTGCTGTGGGTGCTACGACCATGAATGAGTTCAAGGCAAGGTATGATAGATACTGTGTCAATGTCGAATAGTTGTTCTTGACATGATGTTAGGGCCTCCCTCATTGAGTCTGTCGACTCTTTTGAGTTGCCCGGAACAATAATAATAATAATAATAATAATAATAATAATAATAATAATAATAATAATAATAATAATATTAATAATAATAATCTTCCAATGAGTCTGTTCTATAAAACATTTTTCTTTAAAGTTCATCATGCACGTTTGCCAACCAAAATGTGGGTTGTAGCAAAAGAAATACCATTGCAACCTGTCAATTCTGTAAACAGCCAGGAACACTTTACCACATGATGATACACACACGTGTGTGTGTGTGTGTGTGTGTGTGTGTGTGTGTGTGTGTGTGTGTGTGTGTGTGTGTGTGTGTGTGTGTGTGTGTGTGTGTGTGTGTGTGTGTGTGTGTGTGAGAGAGAGAGAGAGAGAGAGAGAAAGAGAGAGAGAGAGAGAGAGAGAGAGAAAGAGAGAGAGAGAGAGAGAGATAGCATCAGTTAATAAAACAATTTCTGGAATGCTAAATGAACTTTAAGATTACATATTTACATGAAGATTACATATACATAAGTTATTTTATTACACATTCCAAAATGTGTAATCAAATGACTGTGTTAAAAAGAGCTAACAATTAAATAGTTAATAACAGTGAAACAAAGGTATTAAGAGTTAAAACCTGAAAGTAACTAATAATGTAATTAATGTCATGTAAGTATTTATTGTTAATGACTTGAGAAGTAAATTTACAAAATGAATTGCTTGTAACAAATATTAATATCCTTAAGGAAGATGATGTATATATCCATTTATGATGTTTTTATTTTTACTACTAATTATTTATTTGTTATTGGTTTAATAAAATATACTCAGTGGAAGTGGCACTTGCATCATCTGCGCTAGGCCGCACGAAGATAGACTTATAAGTTCTAGTCTAGTTGCCGACTGGAGGAACTTTTTCTAAGCCTTTCTTTGACTGGTTCCCGAGTTTGTAGGTCTCTGGCACGGGCAAGCCGATTTTTTCTTTGCGAGTTTTTCGTCCCTTTACCTCAAGAAAATCGACCGTAGTACTCACATTATTTTAGACAGCAACATATCCTCTTAGGGTTAGGTACCAAGAGATGGCAGCACTTGTTTGCCATCATCTTCATCGTTGGCGCCTATAATTAGTGATAGACATGAGCCAGCTATCTCTGATTGGCTACCGGCGGAGATTGAATTGCCCGTGCAGTCCCCAAAAAGTCACCCAGTAACACACATTTAATAACATTATACAAAAACACAAGAAATCAACTAACAACAAAAGTTCGTTGGGCAAAAAGGCACTACTACTTCCAAAAATTCATGGAATATAACGACAAAATCAAGCAAACCTGGACTACACTTAACGAATTGGTAACTCGAAAAAGAAAACTTCAGCACAAGATTTTATTGCAAAAAGTTTCGGCAGGATACAAACCAAGAGGAACTAGCAGACTCATTCAATAATGCCTTCACAAACAATATCACACAACTCAAAAAACACAATCTACCAACGAACACCAAAAAACTACCAGCACAAAGTCAAAAACAAACTATGTATTTTTGACCTGTAACAAAGTTGGAATTAGAAGAAGCATTTTTACAACTGAAACCAGTCCACTAAACATGCAACTAGCTTAGGCCCTATCCTACTAAAATTAATAAATAAAATATTTAAAACAGGAGAGATACCAAGTATGTTAAAGAGACTGCCATAAACTCACCCATATACAAACTTTGAAAAATAAATTTAATTAACAATTACAGACCCATAGCAACACTACCAATTAGCAATCAAATTATGGAGCGGATCGTAATAAAGAAACACAGGATATACAGAGAACTTTCATATTATCCCATTATCTGCAGTTTCAGAAAAATAAGGGAACAACATCTCTCTTGGAAGACTTTACGGACGTAATTAATAACGCCTTAGACAATGGGATAATATAAAATTGCCATGGTAGTCTTTATCGATTTAACTAAATCATTGACATACTCACACATCAAACCTTATTAGAAAAGCTGAGACATGTCGGAATAGGTGGACCTCTGCACAGGTGGTTTACAAACTTCCTTCAAAATAGAAAGCATATCACACCTATCGGGTCAAACCGAAGTAGAGAGCTACCAGTAACCTGTGGAGTGCCACAGGGAGTTGTACTCTCCCCAACTCTATTCAACATTATATGCATGAAATTAATCTGTTGTCTCTCAAAGACAAGATCTTCCAATATGCAGACGATAGCCCAAACAAATATGCGACATGACATAAATCTGCTCATAGACTGGCTCACCAAAAACTCCATACACCTAAACTCAGAAAAGAAAAAATTAATGATATTCAGAAATCCACTGACTCGACCAGTTGATAACAAATATAACCATCCAACATTCACTTTCCAACATATAAAATACACAGAACAGTAAAACCACTACAATCACTCAGGTTGAAACAATACGATACCTTGGAATTTACTTCGATGCAGATATGAATTGTATCATAAATAAAATCATAAATAAGGATTTATGAGCCACAGAAATCATCTACACATCAAACTCTGAACAATAACTGGCAAACTCTACAGGTTAAAAGACATAGTTCCCACACGCCTAAAAACACTAATATACAAAGCACTATGCCACAATATACTAAGATACGCTATAAAAACATATGCTTTCTGTGCATCCTACAAACTGTAGAATAACGTCGTTACAGTACAAAATGATAAATCTGATCTTTCGGGAACAAAGAGACAATAACGACTTTATATACACTGCAATGTCAAAACACAAAATACTGACAGCAAAACACTTATGTCACTATGCAGATTTGCTAAAACATTATTTCGATGCCAACTACATGACAGTCAGAAATACATACCCTATAACAAGACCTCAGACAACTAATTATATCACATATAAATACAATAATCACTTCAGAAAGGCCACACGAAACTTTTACATCCCAGACATGATAAACAAATTACCTTTTGAATACCTCTTTTGAACCTCACACTACAATAGCCAGAAGAGTGCTTTAAGAACATACTCTGAACAAGAAACATGCACGCAAAATACCATACAAACTTAATGAAACACAATATATTCGTTCAAGCTTCCAGTTCAGCAACGCATCAAGACATTCCAAGTTATTGTGTGTGTGTGTGTGTGTGTGTGTGTGTGTGTGTGTGTGTGTGTGTGTGTGTGTGTGTGTGTGTGTGTGTGTGTGTGTGTGTGTGTGTGTGTGTGTGCGTGCGTGCGTGTGCGTGTGTGTGCGTGCGTGCGTGCGTGCGTGCGAATTTCTCAATCAACGGCTGCAGTGGAAATCAAACCTATTAAACATAGGTTTGATTTTGTAACTTCCCAGCACAACAAACAAACCAAAAAGTAAAAACTAACTGGTGTCATCCTCAGATAAGCTTACAAATAAGCTTCGAGGATAAAAGCTGAGAAATTACATCTCATCCAAGATTTACAAATAAATAAATAAATAAAAATAAAAAGAATAAAAAAAAAAATAATAATCCAAACCCATATATCACATTTCAGTGCTCTAGTTACAGAGCTCAATATACTAAAAAAAAAAAATCAAAATTGTAAATATATATATATATATATATATATATATATATATATATATATATATATATAAGCCTTTCTTCGACCGATTCCCGAGTTAGTCGATCTCTGGCATGTTCAAACGGGTTTTTCCTCCCGGAAACTCGGGTTTTTCATCCCGTAAACTCAAGAAAATCGACCGTAGTGCCCACATTATGTCAGACAGTAACATATCTTGTTAGGGTTAGGTACCAAGAGATGGCAGCACTCGTTTGCCAGCCTCTTCACCGGTGGCTGCTATAATTAGTGATAGACATGGGCCAGCTATCTCTGATTGGCTACCGGTGGAGATTGAACTGCCCACTCAGTCTCCAAAGCTAGATAGGGTTAAAAGGCCTCGCCTACTCCCTATAAGGGAATAAAAGGCGTTAGCTGATTTATTTTATTTATATTTATGTATATAACTCATTGTTAAATGAATAAATGGTGTATTATTATTACTATTATTATTAATACATTATACAGGGTAGAAAAAAGAAAGAAAAAAAATCTGTACGAATTTGATTGTTACAAAAAAAAAAAAAAAAAACAGAATTAAACCTGTTGTAAATAGGTAATTTTATGTTGTAAATATGTAATCACAATAATAAACATAATTTTAATTAAAAAAAACTGTATATATGTAAATAAGCTGTATAATAAGCTATGATACTGATTTTGAAAAAGTTGACTTGCCGGTTTAACATTATTATTTTCCATTTTCTTGTTTTCTGAATTTAATGATAAATGAGATTCAAAGTTACTTACTTTACTTATTAAACTGACCTTCGCTGTTGATTGCGAATGAACCAGTGACGAACTTGCATCGCCACCGATCAGATTTAATGATAAAGAATGTCCCATGACACATTTAAAATCGCAGAGCGCGGCGTGCTACTTCCACTGAGCTACACAAGCCTATGTTAGTTTACGCCACTTCCACTGAATTACACCGGCTCTTCCTACAATAAGGTAACATAATATTATCAACTAAAATACGAAAAAGTACATATCTTTTAGGAGCACTAAATCCACACTGCACACAGTATGCCACTAAAGCAGTGGTTCTCAAATGTTTTGAAGTCGGGGCGCATTTAAAATCCTACAAATAATTGTAGGCGCAATATATACACATTTCTGAGAAATATACAGAACAGGAATAAACCATATTCGTGTTCTCTTTGCAAGAAAAACGGCTGTTAATTAACATAATAATGATGCGTTGACAAAAAGAGCGGTATATCTGTAATGAAAAGGTATAATAGAGTAACTATATTTATTTTTATATCTGGACACATATTTCTCTGGAATACCACAGGGCGCACCCGGAAATCTTCTAGGGCGCCCCAGCGCGCCCTGCCGCACCCTTTGAGAACCACTGCACTAAAGGATAGAAGGTGCCACATCCACTGAGCTACACAGGCTGCAACTATTTTTTTTTTTATTTCTTATTTTATTTTGTTAAAATAACATATAATTATTTATTTATTATAGATACAAGGTTGAACTATGATTTGTGTCACAGTTGAAAATATGAAAATAATAATCTTTTTTCAATTATCGTTACATGAAACAAATGAACTGCGATCTAACACCGATATTCGTTTGCACTTGTCGTTGCTATTGATACGAAACTTTTATTATTGGTGTTTGTTCGTGGTGAGGATAAAATATTTTTAATAAAGTAATTTTTAATATGTAAATTTATTTATTAATAAATTCATTACTGATTAGGAAATTTTTTTTTTTTCGTATATGCAGCACCCCCACTTAAAATTTTCACCAGCCGCCACTGAGTGGAACAGAAGAGAATACAAAAGGAACAAAGAACAGGAGTGAGTTTTATTTCACAAATATTCAAATAATCAGGACTAGGAGAATTTATTTTTATTATTGTTTTAATATTTATTTATTTATCATAAGAAAATCAGCTAACGCCTTTTGTTCCCGTATAGGGAGTAGGCGAGGATGTTTTAGCTTTAACTTTTGTAGATTGAGCGTCTGTTCAATCTCCACCAATTGCCAATCAAAAGATAGCTGGCACAAGATCACTAATTGTACCTGGTGTCCAGTGAAGAGAATCGACTTTCAAGTGCCGCTGTTTCGTGTCCTCTAATCCTAACACTATGTTTACTGTGTGAAAATAGTGTTAGTTCTACGGTCGATTTTCTCTTTCAGTTTACGGGACGAAAAACTCGTGTTTCCGGGATCAAAAACTTGCTTGCCCGTGCCAGAGATCGACTAACCTGGGAACCAGTCGAAAAAATGTTTATTTTATTTCATTTATTTATTTATTATGATATATTGAGATTGGAGAAGTTCTGATTTCTTTGATCAAAAGATCAAAGGGACTGAATTTTAAGTGTTTGGAATGAATGGCGACATTATGAAGATCATCAATGCGAGAACTGTAGCGTTAGGCAATTACGAAGTTGTCTTTTCTGTTAGTAACGATGCAAGAGACCTATCGAAGTGGAAAATAAATTCTTTGGAGACAGATCAGAACACAGAACTGCAATTAGGATATGAACCAAGTTTCCTGCTTTTAGTACTTTCAAATTCAGTTTTGGATGAAGTGAACGTTTGCTTGCCACTTTTTCGGATCTTGGTATAAAGAAAAAAGAAGGATAAAAAAAAACGAAGAAGGATAATTTGATTATTACCAACTGCGATATTCTTAAACACTGCTTGTAGAGCTACAGCACATATCTTGAAGAAAGAAGACTTAGAAATGGGAAACGAAAATTTAAAATGGAATAGGAAATGTAAAAACTCTTTCAAAGATGAAATTAGTGCAAACGCTTAGATCCGAAAAATTCATAGAAATGAGACATATATGATCATCTCACTTGGTGATTCACATAATGCCACACAATACGTGGATTCATGGGAGAATAAATCAGCAATAGTGAGCAAGAGATGTAGAGTGTTTGGGAGTTATTAAGAAAACGTTACGACCACTCATTTTTTACTAGATCAGTGCACTTTGAAGAGGAATACCAGTTGGGATTGTGAACAAGGATGATTTCATGAACTCCCAGTGACAACTGTTTACGTTCCTCTCCCGAAGTGAGAGTGAACAGGCTAAGCAATGATGCTATCGGGAAAAAAAAAAAAAAAAAAAGACATCGATGATTTTATCGCATCCTCATCTTCAGTCCAAGCTGTGAATATTAAAAATCTCTAAATTAAATATCTTCAATATTCAGTTAGAGTAATTAACCGGAATATATCAAAAATCAGCTAATGTCTTTTTATTTCTGTATAGGAAGTAGGCGAGGCCGTTTTAGCCATATCTAACTTTTGAGCGGGCAGTTCAATCTCCACTGGTATTAAGCAGAAATAGCTGGGCCAAGGATATCACTAATTAAGCGTCACGCAGTGAAGAGACGGCTCAACAAGTGCCGCCATGTCGTGGTCCCCAACCCTAACACAATATATTTAATGTCTGAAATAGTGTGGGTTCTACAATCGATTTTCTTGAGTTTACAGAACAAAAATCCCGAGTTTCCCGGGGGGGGGAGGATCCCGTTTTCCCCATGCAAGACATCGACTAACTCGGGAACCTGATCGAAGAAAGGCTTAGTAAATGTTCCTCTAGTCCGCGACTAGAATAGAGCTTACGTTATTTCTTTAGTGGTATAAACGGCACATGCCATTTCCACTGAGCTACAGAGGCCTCCTACCTTAAATTATGATATTCAAAACAATATCAGTGAGGTTTGGATAACATTGTCAACTTCAACGTAAGAAAACACAGATATGCATTATTTTCTACAAAAAAAGAGCTCTGTTCTTCCAACCTACTCTTCACAATACTCAAATCTCTATAATCTCAAATAGCTCCTAACCCTACAAAAATCACAAATCTGCTCGACCATTGAATATAACTTATTTTCTTAAAATGCAGTATTATCAGGAAGTCTAACAGCTCCCTGAAAATACTGGATTTTATGCAGTAAATGGCAGCTAGATTGATTGACGATCCCCCTCTCTAACACACTCCACTAACTTTTGCATGGGTATTCAGTCTCAGCAGCATGGTGATCTCTTACCACTTTTCTGAAAATCTTCACAACTATTCCAGATATACTAAAAGGTTGATAGTTGGAAGCATGTCTTTGCACCACCCATGTGCAATGGGATAATCATACATTTTTTCGCTCCTCTGGAATTTTTCCAGTGTTCAGACTCAAATCATACAGCCATTTCAGCTGAACTCTTTTTGCAACCATGTGCTAATTACTCTTAAGTCCCTATTTCCAAATGCATATTTAGTTTATGCAACAGTTCAATATCTACTTCTCATACACTATGCTGCATGTCAGGTTCACAGTTTTCAGCAAAAAATGGGTACTCAATAGATGAACAATCTCTACTGCATCTGTCACCAACATGTATATGCATTGGCGAGGGTTATTCTTTCGCATTTCCTTTAAATTGCAATATATATATATATATATATATATATATATATATATATATATATATATATATATATATATATATGGTCACTACCCAGACCAGTTTCGACCTTTATTGAGGTCTCTTCAGTGGGAGCCAGACTTGAAATACGTAGGTTGAAGTGATGCAGAGCTTATATGAATTTTACCTAAACAAGGTGCCACAAAGTGCTTTGATCTTATTAAATAAAATCTCAGGATGAGAGTTAGATGTAGAACGTTTTTAACTTGGGTATATTATGTATTCAAGATACCAAGTAATTTTATATAAACTTGGTTTTTAATCCTATTTCCCAAGTAAGCAAACAGACAAGTATGTCAAGTTTGCGCTTGCATATAGTGAAAGTCTAGGCAACTCATGTTAGTGCCAGTCTAGGAAACTCGTGGTAAAATTGGATTAAGGTCTGATCACTTTCCTTAGCATTTGTGGCAACCTGTTTAGGTAAAATTTATAAGCTCTGCATTACTTCAACCTTAGCATTGTCAGGTCTCGCTCCCACTGATGAGACCTCAATAAAGGTCGAAACCGGTCTGAGTAGTCACTATTGCCTTCAATGCATAGCATCGTACATCTCCGCAAGGGGATGTGCTTTACTTTAAGGGAAAAATACTATATAAAGTGATCAGATCTTAATCCACCTTTACCACGAGTTGCCTAGACTTTGCACTACATGCAAGCGTAAACTTGACATACTTGTCTGTTTGCTTACTTGGGAAATAGGATTAAAAACCATGTTTATATAAAATTACTTGGTATCTTGAATACATAATATAACCAAGTTAAAAACTTTACACACACACACACACACACACACACACACACACATATATATATATATATATATATATATATATATATATATATATATATATATATATATATATATATATATATATATATATATATTCTTTTTTGAGCTCATCTGGTTCATTTAAAAGAGAGCGTGCTCTGTATCCTAAGGTAGAAATAGTTCCGAGCTTTTGTGGTGGAAAGTGATGAGATTGACAGTGCAGATATCTGTTAGAATGAGTGGGTTTTCTGTATATAGAGATTTTAAATCTATCAGAGTATCGTGTAAGAATTACATCCAGGAATGGAAGGCAGTTATTTCGTTCTAGTTCGGCAGTGAATTTTTTATTAGATGGGCCCACTACCTGTTTGGGGAGGTGTTTATGTGCAGCGCAAAGAAATGGTTATGCAAAAGGACGGAAATAGCAACGACAACGGCACCAGACTATGGTTTTAGGAAACTGGCACATCTCTCTCTCTCTCTGACAGGGAAGGAGAAGCAACTGGTCGAGGAAGCCAAGTGCTACCAACTAGATTTAGTCCGACTTTCGTCGACCAAGAGGAGAGGCTCTGGAACTGTCGACCTGGATGAGGGGTGGAAGCTCTACTACTCTGGTGTGAGCCCGGTAATGTCTGCTCCGGTGGGTGTGGGGATACTCACAAGCCCCGGCTGTCAGACTGTGTTGCTGAGTGAATCCCATTGGGATGAGGGGTATGTATGTTAAGGCTCCAGATGAAAAACCATGACTTAGCTGTGGCGCAAACCTATGCACCAAATCTAGTCAGAATACTCTGCCTTCCTAGAGGAAGTGGATGCTGCTTTTGACAGGGTGGCATACATGGAATCAATCCTGCTAATGGATGACTTCAATGCACATGTTGGAACAGATGACCAGAGGTGGAGGGGTATGGTTGGGAGGAACGGAGACCCTGACCTTAATGCGAATGGGTTGAAATTATTGGACTTCTGCTGTACTAATAGCTTGTCCATAATAAATACTTTCTTCCAGCACCGAGACATTCATAAGTATACCTGGTAAAGGGATACACTTGGACAAAGGTCTCTGACTGACTTCTTTATAGTCTCAGCAGACCTATTTTCCTCAGTGCTGGATGTTCATGTGAGGAGAGGGGCAGAACTGTCAACTGATCACCACCACCTTGTTGTCTGTACAGCTTCAGAATCCAGATGCCATTATCACCGTTGGTAGGCCTAAGCAGTTATATCACGTGAAAGGAATGTGAGGAGGAATTTTGCAGATGACATTTCCTCCAGGTTCAAAGAGATTCCCAAGTATACTGCAGATGTTGAGGAGTGGGAGCTGTCAGAACAACTGTCACTGCCTCTGCACTCTCATGCTGTGACAGAAAGCAGCTTGGCGTGGCAACATGCAGTGAGGAAAAGATACCTTCGTGGAACCATGACGTCCAAAAAGCTGTCTGGGCAAAAACGGAGGCCTACCTAACATGGCTTAGGGTCAGGTCACCTTAGATGCATTTCCGGTACGCTGAGGCTGTAAAGACAGCAAAGGAGATGGCTTGGGAATCATTTGGAGAAAGATTAGACTCATCCTATGCAAATGTAAATAAAGTATTCTGGCAGACCATCCGCCGAATTCGAGGGAGGAAACGTGCACAGCAAGGGCAATTAAAGCCTCTGATGGTGAACTGTTAACAACCGAGAAGGATATCCTCCACAGATGGAGGGAATGCTTTGAGCCTTCTTAACCCAGGTGGCCCATCAGTTGTGGACATCCAAGAGGTCCAGATCGGGCGATGACTAGTCTCACAGCAGAAGAGGTCCATTTAGCAATAAAATCGGGCAAGGTTGCTGGTGATGATAAAATTCGGTCTGAAATGCTAAAAGCCTTAAATCGAGGTGTTTTTGACTCGCGTGTGTGTCAGACTGCTTGGATATCTAGGTGAGCAGTAAAAGCAATGGCAGACAGGCATAATAATACCAGTCTTCAGGCATCTATCTGCTCAGTCTGCCTGGGAAAGTATATGCTAAGTGCTTGGAAAGAAGGTGCAGGAGCATAGTTGAGTCAAAGTTCCAGGAAGAACAATGTGGCTTTCATCCTGGTAGAAGCACAACTGACCAAATCTTCAGTATAAGGCAAGTCTTTGAGAAATCTTGGGAATATGCCAAGAATGTCTACACGTTTTCTGGACTTGGAGAAGACATATGACTGGTTCCTCAAGATAAGCTTTGGTAAGTAGTACAGGAGTGGATGGCCAACTATTAGCTGCCATCAAGTCTGTATGAATGCCCAGAGTTCTGCATCAGGATAAAGATCACAAAGCCTGAATCTTTCAGTCTCCGTTGGCCTCTGCCAAGGGTGTGTTCTGTCACCCCTCCTTTTCATATTTATGGATTGGATTGATATGCACAGCCGAGGCAGTGAGTGTGTCAGAATTGGAAGATGTAGCATTGAATGTTGAAATGGAAGATGTAGAATTGAACTAGGTCATCTGCTTTTTGCAGATGACCTAGTTCTGCTTAGCTCTTCCACAGATGACCTTCAGCAGACCCTGGGTAGGTTTGTTGCTGTTTGTGCAGAAGCAGGAATGAAGATCAGTGTGGCCAAAACTGAAACATTTGCGGTCTGAAGACACCCATCCCAGTGCACTCGTGAGTGGAGTCCCACTGAGGCAGGTTGAGAAGTTTAAACACCTTGGATCCATAGAAAATAAGGGGATAAACATGCCAGAAAACTAGCCATTTGGCTTTTTATCTTAACTAAAATATAATTACACCTTTATGGTATTCGTATAGATCGTAGTTATCGATCTTTAGTTTCGCTTACTGGCTATAAAACAACAAAGGATGTTTATCCCCTTATTTTCTATATTAAGGTGCCGGAAAACTAGCCATTTGGCTTTTTATCTTAACCTTGGATCCATATTCACGAGTGATTGAAAGTGGGACGTAGAGCTAGATACTTGAATTGGCTCAGCAAGTGCAATATTGCAGAAGCTTGGCTGTTCGGTAGTATTGAAGCTGGAGTTAAGCCAGAGGCCAAATCTGGCTGTCTTCAATACAGTCTATGTCGCCATCCTCACCTATGGTTATGAGAGGTTGGGTAATGACCGAAAGAATGTGGACACGAATCCAAGCGACTGAAATGAGGTCCCTTCGAGGGGTTGCGGGGCTAACAAGACTTGACAGTCAAAAGCTCTGCAACTCGGGAAACCCTCAATTCTCAACCATTGCTTCTCCGCATTGAGAGATCAGTTACGTTGGTACAGGCACCTGGTCAGAATGCCACAAGAGGCTCCCCCAGCAGGGCCTCTTTGCCAAGCCAAGGACTCGCTGGATAGATTATATCCAAAAACGTTGGGTGGATACTTTTCGGAGTCCCATCAGAACACCTGAGCTTGGTGGCAGAGGATGGTGACCATTGGAACTGGTTTGCAGCTGCTGCCCCACAACCCAATTTGGAAAGGTTGGCCTTGAAGATGAATATGCGTACAAGAAAATTCCATATCTTTTTTGTGGATTATACACCCCAACTAACACAAAAGGGCTCAATAAATATAGGACTAGAAATCTTGCATTTCCAAGACAGATTTAGTGTTTTTTATAAAGTTGCAGTACAACCTGAAATATCAATAGAAGGCAGATTCACTTGATAATTGGCAAAAGAAAAACTGCAGAATGGATATAACCTCACAACAAATGGCCTGTCACAAACATCATGGCAAATATAGATTCCAACTGGCCCTCATGTGAATTGTGGTAATCAAAAAGTATCATCTTGAGTGAAAATCACCTCTGTGAAAAGCACACAAGACAGAAATCACAGGTCTGCATATACCATTGTAGAAACCACTAACACAAAATACGAACTGATGATCACGGTTATCTTGTAAAAATATTGGGGCCTGCTGAAGAGATGTCCATTCCATTACAAACCTCTGTGCTAGTGTATGGATTACTAGACGTGGCATGCTTTCCTCAGTTTCTGGTAGCCTCAGTTTTTCATCTTTTTATTTTGTGGTGTAGAAACTGTGCCATCTTCAAAAAAGCAGCTATAAAGACAAGTGAATGTTCGAGACCATGGAATTTGATGATTAGGGAAAACCTATTCATAATGCTATCATGTCAAAAGTTCATAACAAAAGTGCACAGCCAATTCAGTAAATGTGAACTGGCTCTCGATTGCAAAATACTAACATATGACTTAGAAACACTTACAAATAGGAACTATTTGCTCAGAACAACCGATTAGGCTGAGTCAAATCAAGCACATTTTGCATGCCGTTGAAAATGCAATGCAATTCTGGTAGTTAACAATTGCATGGTTCATTGAATTGTAACCATCTGATTCGCATGGTGATATTCATGCTGGAACTATAATGGGCTGTATCTTGGATATGTGGAGTTCCTGGACCATGTTTACTGGGAACTGTGTGTTAGTTTTGAGATTTCGATATGTCTTGAAAGTTTATGATTGGGGGATCGACTCCTCCCTCTGTATATACACACGTATTTCAGCATTCTATGTAGGGTGAAGTACTAGTTTATATTACAAATTTGTTTATTAACATGTGACTGAAGCAACATGGACTTTTCTGCCAATTATCATGGTCATTTTCAGTGCAGGATCCATAAGTAGTAGTATAAAAGACAGGAAAACAATAACAGGCACAGAGAGAAAATACCAAGATCTGGCTAAGTGGTGCAATTAGCAGTGCCTTAGAAGACTAGCAACAGTAATGGAAGGCATAAGAGAAGTAGTCTAAATTATCATTCAAGTTGTTATTCCTGATATTCTAAATTATCATCCACATATGTATCCTCAATGGGTGGAGAGGATACAATAAGAGTATTAAATGTTTCATTAAAAGTTTATTATTTCTAGCCTTTTATCAATAATTTTTTTCAATAGTGTTTTATTTCACATTTTCAGCTTTCCAAAACACTACTAAGTAGATTGATACACCACAACTTTGTCTTGCCCAGGATCTTCTTCTTGCTATCAAAGTTTATCACAAAGTTTAGCAGGACTTTTTCTCCTGGAAACTCAGGTTTTTCATCCCAAGGGCAAATTGGCCATAAGAACACACACAATTTACAGACAAAAAACCTGTTGGTGGTGATGGAATTGGCGGTAGTTGTGTGTAGCGGGAGAATTAAGTAGTAGAAGAGAAGATGAGATATTTGTATTTGTAGCAGTGGAGTAGAGTGCCATGTCAGAGAGAGGCATTGGAGGTGTCACATAATAATAATAATTATCGTCTGTCCCCACCCCCTCCCTCCCAACACATTTTGTTTTAAGTTTACATGGCACCTTAGGTTAGCTCTGCCTACACATCCTTGAATACGTACTGTGAAGTTTTTAGTCAGACTCCAGGTTTCACTACCACAGGTCAGTGTTGGGCATACACACTAGTTGCAGATCTTTCTTTTTAGGCAGTTTGATAAACTTCTTTTAAACATATCTTTATGATGCTTAAAACTTTCCATCCTGCTGTTATTCTAGCTGAAAGTACATTATCAAGTTTATGGTTGCTTGTAATGATTTGTCCTAGATATTTGTAGGAATTCACTATTTCAATCTTTCTTTGATTTATTTCAACTTGTTTTCATTCTGAAGTATTTCCACTAAACATTATTTATCCATATTTATTTTTAGGCCTATATCCAGACTTACTTCATTTAATTCAATAATCATGTTCTAGTTCTTTCGGTGATGTTGCTAGTAGAATGACTTTTATTATTCAGTCCTCTTTTCTCCCAGTTCAATTTTCTCATATCAAATTCAAGGACTGCAGCAAATAATTTTGATGAGAGTCTCCTTGTCTGACTCCTCTTTTTATTTCTATTTCATTTAAATTTATTACTGATGAACCTTCCTCATATATATGAGTTGATATTTTAATATAAATATCAACTATTCCTAATTTAAAGCTCCGAACATTTTACACAGGTCTATTGAGTTGAAGGCTTTTTCATAATCTATGAAAGCAAAGAAACTGGTATAGGTATATTATATTATATTCATTTGTTTTTTTCCATTACTTGTAAATGATCTCAAGCTGAAAGGATGTTGCTGCCTATTTTTATAATTACTATTTTTTGATTGTTGATTTTTGTTACCAAATTTGTTGAGGTTATTTAGTTTTATTAAAGATCCGAACAGTTATACTAGCTTTTTTTTAATTAAGAAGTATAACATCATCTGCATAAAGTACTGAGTTGAATAGTTTCAATTTTAATATTGCATTTACAGCCACTTTTCTTCATAATGTGATTTGTACTGATGATGAATAATAGTTGAGAATGGAGGGGCACCTGATTTTATATCAAACTGGTATCTCTTCCCTCAAATTTTAACTGTTGACTAGCAACTTAAATAAAGGCTATATATTATTCTGTACAATGTTCCATCAACAATATAATTATAGTGTATTGAGTAGTATTTCTCTCAGCAACCTATCATATACTGCTTTAATGTCTCAAAACTTACAGACTAAGATCACTGTTATATTTTCATAATTTCTCTAATAAGAGTATAAGAGTAAATTGGTCCTGAAAACTTATTTAGCACTAAGCCAGCTTGTTCTTTCTTCTCCAAGGTTTACTTACACAATTTTTTAGTTAGCCTACTATCATATAATAATGATTGCATAAATCTTGCCTTGAACACTGGTTATACTATGCTGTAAACGATATCACTGAAATTATTTGACGTGCCTGTTACATAAATAAAAAGAAATGATAAGGATGAGTCAAGAAGATGAGCAATTTATAAAACTGAACATTCATAAAGATGACAAAAAATCTGAGTTGATGTTCTGAATTGTTACATATTTTTGTACTTTATAATCCCCACTCCCTCAATAATGTTACTAAGTGCTAACATCATCACTCACTTTCAGGAAAGTCCAAAAAACAAATGTTTTTTTTTTCCCTCTCTCTCTGTCTGTGTGTGTGCATGTACGCATTGCCTATATTCTACATGATAATGTAGAATATAGGCAATGTTACTGAAAGAGGTTCATAAATTTGACTCACAAACACAAACTATTATCAACTATTAAAATCAAACTGGTTTATTCCAAACGTGTTTAACAGGTTTACAGTCATCATCACAGTTCGTCACATGCTAGGGTGCAGCCACCAGTTTCAGGGGACCAATTAAAGGATACCAGCCACTGCCTCGCAAGAACAAAGGCTTGCATATAATTTTATAAACCAACAAGGATTACTGTTTTAACAGGGAATAAACTAATCAATAAATCAGAATACATCATTTCAACAGAATGTCTGCAATGTAAATTAACAGCAAAATATTTTGTATCACAACCACAAAAACTCCAGGACTAGAGTGTGGTTAACATATGCATCTAATAATGGATTAACAAAACTTGGAAGCTAGTTACATTTAACAATCCAAAAGACTACATCGGTGCAGTGTGCAAGGATACAACACATAGAAATATTTCAAGACCTGCAAGCTAATCTAAATGAGGATGTGAATACAATACATGAATTACATTACAATATGCGGTCCCAAAAGCCAATTTCAAGATGTTACACAAATTTAATTGAGAAGAGACATACAATTTAAAAAAAAATGTCACACAAATGTTTAAAAAAAAAAAACGCATGGTGCAAATTATCTGGCATTCTTAGGAATGTATATTAGCAATTTCATTTCATGATGTGTACAAAAGGAAAGTGAGGAGAGGGGGAAAAAAATCTATTAGCTGAAGGCTATGCAAAAGTTTCACGTGATCAATGGACCTTTCTGGAAACCAAAAACAGATATAAAAACACTGCAACTATATAAACTGTTATACAACTCACAGTAGCATTTAACTTTTGAGAACACATGAAATTATTGAATGCTAATGGTTATATTGACTAAACATTGCAATACAATGTTCAAAGTAGCCTTTCAAATTTAATATTTGGCACAACAGTTAATTTTATGAAGATAAAAACTCCCCCATGAACATTAAAACATTTATTCAAAATATTATTCTTGAGTAAATCTTTAAATCTAAATATATAATTTTTAATCATGATGATAATGTTCACATTTTTAAATGCTATATTATCAAAGTACATATTTCTAGAAAGGCCCATTATGAAAACGAACAATTCTGCTTGTGTACATCCTGTTGTTGCAGTTGGTGGCACTGATCAGAACACAAAGTTTCTTCTGAATGGCTCACCCGATGCGACACTGACCACAAAGATGTCAATCTCAAGGCCTCTTTACCTTATACATTTTCCTACTTCCTGACACCTGGCCAAACACACACAATCCACATCACTTTTCTACCACCAACACTGCTAACAATATTCAAAGGAAGGTTTTTTTTTTTACTTCTCCTTAAAACAAATCCATCCTTCCTTTAAGGAGAACACAGCTAGTTTATTCTGGGTCAATCGAGCCACAAGCAGATGCAATAAAGTACTTTGCTACACTAGCACATACACACATGGGATCTGCCTGTTGTGGGAAGATAAATTGGCAGATCTACTTGGGTTTTTCAACCCCACTGTTGACCAAAGGAATCCTGATACCACTGGGAGTTGCTCCCCGAAGGCCACCTCCGGTAGCTGTTATAACTTGAGGAGTCCAGCGGTTGTTGAGGGATTGGCTGGCTACCCCAAGAGCTACCAAAAGCAGCTCTACTGTTCTCAATGCGCCGTTTAGAGTCCCCCTGGTTCTGGTGGCTCCCATCACACTTACGTTTACCGACCAGACTTTCCTGTGGAACGACCCCAAGAGTGGGAATTAGGACTGGACCAGGAATTCCATGGGTTTCCCCACGAGTACCGTGGGCGAGGGCCAGGAGGGGAGGAACCAGGACCTTGCCATGGTGCAGTTGGTGGCCAACGACGTGTCCACGGCGTATACCATGGCCACCATGAACCTGATAACATAAAAATTCTACATTAGACAGTACTTTAATATAAAATAAGTTACTAAATTAAAAAAATGAATTCCCAAAAAAGATTTAAAATAATCTTTCAATTTCAAATAGATATATTTATTTTATAAATAAAATTAAATTCAAGTTTGTGTATAAAATAGTTGTTAATTATTGTAAGTTTCATCTGTAACTTTTCACCATCAATTTATCTAATCTCAATATTTTTAAAGCATTTTGTGTGTGTATATTAGCAGCAAGTGATGGGTGCTATCAAAGCAGACAAGTCAATATGATGTACGAAATTAGACTATATTTGCTGTTTTTCTCTTCCATATCATGATGATTTTGGTACAGTTTTTCTTTTAAAATGTTTGCAAGAAAAAACCATGGCAGTACATGGCAAATTTGGTCTTAAGATCAAACAGCAACTTCAACTTATTCTAGAAAATAGTCTGCACTTAATTTCATTTGAAAGTAAAAGAAACAAACTCATTAATTATGGATCTTTACCTTTTATGACCAAACCATAAGTAACCCTTATTTAAAAGTTATGAATAGTTAGTTTATGGGTGACAATGCAGCATTCTTTGAATATTCATATGCTGATTTGTGCACCATTTCCAAGATTAATATCAATAACAATCTCCACAAATCAATAAAGTAACTGCAGGGAGTCTCATTCAACCAGCAATGTACCTATTATACTGAACCTTAAACTCATTCATACCCTAGCAATCATAGTTTGGAAAATACACTCAACTCTGAATTTTTTTAAATGGAGAGTGTGGAAGGGATTATACATAAATTGGAGGGAAGAACAAAAGGCCCTATCTTCATCAGACCTTTACAGGAATGATCTTTTGTTCTTCCCTCCAATTTATGTATAATCCCTTCCACATTAATCCTGCGAATCACCTCTACTCTTTTCTGCAAACTCACTGAACTTTGTAAGTTATATTTCCTCAACCCATCTCCACAACCAGTTCCAGAATCATGCTATTGCCTTAATCACCAATTTCTGGAGAGAATGTAGCACTCAGTTCCATTATCTTTTTCAAGAGTTTCCCCGATCACAATGAAAACCTGGTTACTGAAACTGCATATAGGTAATGTGTGGGCTGATCAATGCTTTTGTACAGCGGTATTGCCAGTTCCTTATCTCTACAAATCGCTGTGCTCCTTACCATAGCAGCTGTCTATGGTAAGATATTGCACTGTCTATGCAATATCTTCTCTCTGAACCTTTAGACACCTGCATCATCCTCCCCGAAATTGAGAATCTTGGATCTCGATCACCACCTGAAGTACAATTTTGCCAATACTGTCATGCACATAGATACTCCAAACTCCAGGCTTTTTCGAAGAATGGCAATATTGAAAATGTGATCTCGTCATGGGTATTCCAATACTGATTAAATGCATGCTGTTGCAAAGCTACATGATATTAACTACACATTAAGTAGTGATGTTCTATGTCCGGGAACAAAATGCAAATATGGCTTAACTGCTAGTTTTGTACAGACAAATTTCAGTGTTTGCAGTGATGAGATAGGATTTCCAGAAGTTAGTTAGGCTTTTATAGAAATAAAGAGCTTTGTGTTTTCTTTTCACTGTTAACTAAAAGTATTGACATGGGAACCAAGGTACTGGAAAAACCAACTTAGAAGTACTGTTGTTTAGCTTAAATATTTCTTCTATTTTTTATGACATCAATTTTACTACTGTTAACTGCCAAACTGATCAATGCTGCGATATTTAAACAGATTATCTAGATTGTTTTGGGCAGTTTGAATGGTGGAATTAATTAGCATAACATAATCTGCAAAACAGAGACTTCAAACTATTGCTACTCATTTCCTGTGAATCTGAAAACAATCAAGAATAGTAATAAAAAAGGTACCATGCCAAAGAATGTCCCAGCGTAAACAGGAAAGCTCTTGTATTTTTTTTATTTTCAGGAAGACATTTTTTGGAGGAAGGAGAACAACTGAATGAGGGAGTCTGAATTTCTCTGGGGCAGTAATGTAAGAAATGTCTATATAACATATTTTGTTAAAAACATACTTTGTTAATAACATTTGAAGATACGAAGAAACAAATGGAAGATATGACTAGCAAAGGTGTCTGTAGATGCAGTGTCTAATTACACAATCCTAACACATTTTACTCTGCTTCTGGACTAAAAATCTCAGAAAACATTAAGCAACATAACTGATTAGAATATTATTTAGATTGCATGGAAATAAATACGCAGCAATGAAATTAAAAAGTTTAATAGTTTCATTATTTATATCTTTGTCACAGAGACATTATGAGGGATAAAATGCACAATTGAAGTATGCATGCAAACAAACACAAAGAAAGTGAAACTTGTAGAGTCTGAAGTTCTAGGAAGAGTACTGAGCAGGTGTAGTAAAGTGGCTTTCCTCCAGCGTATTTTGTGATGGGCATCCAAAGCATGGTCAGCAAGCCTGAGTAACTGTATTGGTGGAACTGGACTTGCTCACCATGCTTTGGACACCCACCACAAAATATGCTGGAGGAAACCACTTTACTACACTGCAGCAAGTATAAATATAAGAGATTATTCCTGGAATCAGCCCCAGCTCTGAAAAACTTCCCAAATCAACCATGAGACTGTCCCAAATTTGGGAAGCTTGCATTCTAAGAACATCAGCCCAACAGCCAAGACAACCCAATTTATCCCCCTGGGGGGGGGCACTTTTAGGACTCTAGGACTGACTTCAGTTGCTTTCTTCAGCCACACTGTATATATGCACAGGCATTAATATCATTATTTTGTGATCCCTGAAGATGGTAATGTAACATTACCAAAATATAGGAAGTATTAATTAAAGTATTTAATTAATATTCTAGTATACGTTGTCTTTCTCTAAAATCTGACAGTTATGTATTACCAACGTATAAGTTTATCTACAAGAATTAGTAAATAGTCTTTAGCAATCTTAAGTTATTCTCCTTCTGTTACTTCACGGTCTCTTTAAATGCATCATTAAATCATTTTTCTTTCCACCGTTTGTGATTTGAGGGGATCTCTCTTGTACAAGTAATAATATTTTTGATATGATGTATTCTTCTCAAAATTATAGAAGGAGGCAACTACTGTATTTCCTACTTAATCTCTGCATACCATCTTCATGTGTTTATATCCTCACACTTTTTGGATATTATATATCAATTATTTCTTCTATTACTACTAACGCTTCTCCATTTCATAGAGAGCTTCAGCTTGAAATATACTATTATCAGGCAATAATCAACATCCACAAAATTTAAGAACAAAAACAAAACAAACAAACAAAAAAACCCAAACATCCTTTCCAAATTCTTAATAATTTACATTTGCATTAACCATCCATATCCTTGGTTGATGTTTAAACATATGCAATCACAATCTCAAACCAAAAACTAGTAATACAGACAATCGACTTTTGTTACATCTACATTACTAGTTTTTGGTTTGAGATTGCAATTGCATATGGTTAAACATCGACTGAGGATAAGGATGGTAATGCAAAAATTTGAAAAGCAAAAAAATCTCTAAGATTATATGGCCCAACCACCTCACTTCCTACATAACTGAGATCTGAATACTAATTTATTATTCTATCAAGGTCTAACAAATTTTTTCTGTTTCATGTTCTAACTCAAAATCCATTAGCCATGGTTGACAGGGTGAACAGTACTTTCATAAGTACTCAGTTTATACATACTGTATATTGATATGTTATTATCATTATCCCCCCCCCCCCCCCAATGAAATGCTTCTTTAAGTTCTTCAGTCTATTCTGGAGTTGTTATTCTGTTTTTACAACCTACCTATACTTGTGCAGCAGTTCAACCAATCTTTACTTTTAGATTTTAATACTGGATTACTAAAGTCTGGTTAACATTTTCAAGTTCTTCATCCTCTCCCCCTCAAATGGTATATTTGAGTATGCAATCTTGAAGCTGTTTTTTTTTTTTTTTTAAATACATCCTACTCAGTACTACATGGTAATCACTACTTGTCAGTTCCCTCTTAACTCTTGTCCTGTACCAGTCCAAAGACACCTCATCAATAATGTAATCAATGAACATTTCCATGTTTTGTGTTTAGTTTTGAGTGATTGAACATAAGGAACATAGGAATTCCTGTGATGAAAAAGACTAAAACTAAGTGGTATTCTGTTAAATAATAGGATCTGAATACAAAATGATTTTTGCAGACAATAAGGACAATATAGGAGTGAGTAGCTGTAGTATGGACAAGTGACATGATCTTAAATGGCAAGCATTCTCATGTGGTTTACCTTGTGTATTGCTGGAATGTTGATCACATTATGATCTCAGTTTCCCCTTACACCAATACAATCCTAACCACCCAATCATCCTTCACAAAGACTGTGAATGTTAAAAATTTCAAAATGGAAACTGAATGCTGTGACTTTTTGTTTTATGCTCCTGTTGAAGGTTAGAGCATGAAAATATAAATTATTAAGAAAGGCCATTTGACATATAAGGGTTAGAGCTATCGCTAAAAATATTGGCTGAATTTCTACTACAGATGTAGGACTATTATTAACTCCTCGTCTTAATATCTCCCATAATGCAAAGCACATCTCCTTGCGGACATGTATAATGCTATGCATTAAGGGAAGGGTCACTACCCAGACCGGTTTTGACCTTTATTGAGGTCTCGTTAGTGGGAGTCAAACCAGGAGATGTGCTTTGCATTATGGAAGATACTAAGACAAGAAGTGATGAGAGATTGGTCCACCTTTACCACGAGTTGCCTCAAGTCATAAAGATACTTCAGGCACAAACTTTGTTTGCTTACACTTAGATAAAGAATTAAACTAAATTTATTATAGTCTAACCAAGTGGAAAAAACTTCCAATATACAAAACCTACAAATACATTTTCAAACATACTGACTATAAGCTAATGTTCACCACAAACCAAAAATTGGCAACATTTCTAAAACCTATGAAATCTCACACACACAAAGAAATATTAGAACACCACAATGTGGTTTCCAAATTTCCTTGCCAAAAAGATTGTGATGTCACCTACACAGGTTCTGCTATCAGATCTTTAGGGGCAAGAACACTTTCGTGACAGCAACATCCCGATTCTAGAACATTTAAATGAAAAATGCAACAACCAAAAGAAAAACAGAATACAAAGTACAGGGAAAACAGAAATCGACAAAGCCATAACAGATATACAAGAAAATTAAACAATGCTTAGAATATCGGAAATGATAGCCATAAAATGTGACAAAAACTCTCAATTAATATCCACAAGCCCTACATAATCTCTGAGAGTTAGAAGCTCCATAACATAAAAATTAGCTCCGACCAATAGGAAATAACACAGATACACCAAGCAGGCATGACATAGCCTTCACTTTCCCCATGAGCTCCAAATACGACACACTGTTGAAATGGCTCACATCTCGTTACTTCCACCACTGATCTTATCCCATATCGTTTCCCTTCCCCAAAAAATTTATATTTTCAACCCCCCCCTTTCCCCAAAGTATTCTCTGCCCACCCTTAATAATTAAAAAAAAACAGGTTTTTCAAAAAGTTCACATACCCCTTGCCTCACCAATAATTATCCCACCTCTCTACGCCCACTTTTTCCCCCTCCCCCTCCTTCCTTTAACAGCAGATGAATGTATATCGTCACACACCAGGATGCCGCTGAATAAGACGACAGCTAGCAACACTGTACAAAGGTATGTCCAAATTTTTCCTCCTATATATTCTTCATATACCTGTCTATATAAAACATCAGTAATGTCCTAAAATTTGAGTAAAAAAGACAATGACATTATAAAACGGAGCACTTCTAAACAAAAATAGGCCAAAATAATATTACAATATCAATTATTCATTAGCTATTTACAAAAAATAGCTAATGAATAAAGAAATCCAAGTGGGAATGGAGCAAGTGTATTTTAAGGACATATTGCAGCCAAGTTTGTTATACAGAACTAGTCCTTGAACCAGTTCCTTCCTTCTAGCTTTTTGCCCTGGCATTTCTGAGGAAGTTAGTTGACACCCAGATGAAATGCACCCCAAGCTTTTTTCTCATCAATCTGTAGCAGGGTGTTGAACATTTCGTCAATGAAGAGCTCTCAGACTGAGGAGCCACAAAAACTCCTTTTTAATTTTTACTTTGCTGAGTCAAGGGAATTTTTCAGCCAGGTTCTTGAAAGTTGATCCAGCCTGGTCCATGGCTTTTATGAGATGTTTTTTTTTTTTTAAACCACACTGAGTTTGATGTATAGGGATGGTAGCAGAATTTTGTTGAGCATTTCTGCCAGAACTGGATGTTGCACATTCTTTTCCCCAACCTTCAGAGATTTCCTCGCAGGCCAGTCTCTCTCTTCACATAGTGCAAAGTCCTTGCTTGGCTGTCCCATTCACCCAAAAACACAGCAGTACTTCGTATATCCCAGCTGCAAACTCATAAACACAGACATTACCTTGAAGTCACCACAGATTTGCCAGCCATGCTTGCTGTTTTGAAGACAGTCCAACAGCTGTTTTAGGTTGCCATAGGTTTCCTTCATGTAGACAGCATGTCCGACTAGAACAGATGGAAGCTATGCAGCAATATGCAGCAACACTGCCTCAAGACTTAATTTCAATGAGTCTTTGAATAGTCATCATTCATGCAGGTCATGTTTGATTCGAAGGACATTCACCAGGCCATCTACATCTTAGCAGAACAGTCGTCTTCCTTTCAGAAGAAAGGCACAAATTGCTCATGATGAGTGCAAAATGAAACAAAATCACTCGGACATTTTCCTTGAGAACATTCTGTTGTAGAAGTTTTGATCCCAGTAACTCCGTTTCGGCCATGGACAGCTCCAGATCATGAACAAGATCATTCAGTTCTTGTGTGAGAATGTGTGGCGCAGATGATGCACTGTGGCCGACACATGGATTATCATTAGATCAAAGGCTCAGGAGAAGCCGACATTGGTTCACTTCTGTTTTCATCATCCTATAAATCAATGGAAAATTCTTTCAGAGGTTCAGGAATGGGAAGTCCGCTGCATGCGGAGAGCAGATAGTATATTCAATTACACTGTGATACTTCCTGAAACAGGTCGTACCATGCAGAAGTAGAAGTCATTTGCATGATTGCTCAGCTCCATTCAAACCACTGGAACAGCAAATGGCATCGACACTTTACTGCCTTTTCAATTTGGAAGATTTCTAGCACACATACTGCAGCATATGTATGGGGCTGAGACCGATCTTACACCTGAAATAAAACTGATATGCACTTTTTAATAATGGAGCGATGGCCTTTTCTGGCTTACAAACATCGCTACACTCTGTAAATGTAACAAAAGTTATTTGCATATTAACACAAGTACAAGGCATCACTACTGCTGGATTTATGCTGCAGGGATCACTTGCATAGTACTTATGATGCAGGAGTAAATGCGAGTGTAGCCCAGAAAGTCGCACAAACACTTGCTCACCCTACAAGACTTCATTTTATATTAACGATTGCATCATCTTATGACAGCAATGTCGTGACTCAACTGCATTGCATCAACCAATGATGCAACAGCCCTGCATCCTTTGTAGATGGTGAGAAGGAAAAGAGTTTCCAAACAGGTCTGATGAGTGTGTGTGGATTGAATTTGTGAAGAATCCATGCTATTTGTTAGGTTACTTCAAGGTAGGTATTTAAATTCCTTTCACATCAGACTGTAGCCTGGTCAGTGGATGATAATTACACTGGACAACACACAATTTGCCTCTGAAATGAAAATAGCGATTCTTTACTAATTATACTGCGCTGAACATGAAAATGACAATAAAATCTATCATTTGCTCTTGTTTAGGAAAGACTCGGTCCGCATTTGCACTTTTGGAATCCAACAAGTCTGGCCTTGCTTCTCATACTATTGACAATAGACAGAGACATTTAGAACCAGTCAAAGATTATTCATCCCAAACGGTTCAAATTTCATCATCTTTTTTCTTGAAACATGAAATGTTACAAACTCATCCGAACCTTAACTGCTTTAGTCATATGCTGATGTTTTGGAAACAATTACTACTAATTGTTAATATTTTTTTTTCTTATTTCTTCTTCTTCTTATTTATTTATTTATTTTTTTTTTATCTAGGCAACTTTTACAATTGTTTTTTTGAACAATTATATAATAGTGTAATCCTATCACTTTAGTTCAGACCGAGACACAAGCTAGTAGGCACATGCTTCATGACACATTCTTATGATTCATAATTTGAATGTAGTTACTGGTCTGTCTCCCCTGATGATGTCCGTGTTACACTGGATAAAATATATTGGAGTTTTTGAATAAAATTTTATATTTTTTATATGTGTAAGCCATGAAAGTTACTATAAATATATCAATGATTTGCTTTACATCTAAATATGTGAAGTGTAATAGGGTGGTTAAATCTACATTGCCTTAAGGGCGTTTATATATTTAGATGTCAATCAAAATATGGATATGAAATATTAAGAGTTGATATGTTGAGTAATTAAAGAAGAGAGACAATCAAACATAATGCTTCTCACTGTAACCTGACTTTATAAATCAATAGAGATGCTAAATCATTATTATGAAAAACATTTCCTATGCACAATCAAATGCACTGAAGAAAAAAAAGATCAAACTATTGTTGATTGCCTGTGCATTGTTCCTTTATTTCTGAACTGGTAAAAACAATTTTCAGTTCACAAAAGCAACTGCAAGCTTCCATACAAGTGTGATACACCACAGGATCCAGTTCACCTTAGAAAAGAAAACAACAGTCTTCCCTTCCTAGACAATCTGATTATATGCCAGCCTAATGGATCCCAGGCATTTTTATTCCATTTACAGAAAGCCCACCCACCCCCACACACACTGGTAAATACATTCGCCATAAGTCAACCCCCCCCCCATCATATGGGATAATAAAAATCCCATATAACAGGAAAAAAATTAATCAGTTCTGATAGCAGTGTCTTAACTACTGAACATGAACACATTCCCAACACTTTCTTAGAAAATGGTCACAAGTCCCAAAAAACATTAACCATTCCATATATCCAGGGCACATCTGAAAAATTAAAAATCCTGAAGAAATATAATCTTACAGTCACTTAAAAACCACATAAAAAACTGGCATCACTTATCTGCTTCACCAAAGACCAGCAACATTCCCTAGACCAACTAGGTGTCTACCAGGTACCTTGCAGTTACAACTGTCCTATTACAGCCAAACAGTTAGGACAGCAAATATCAAAATTTCTGAACACACGAATATCTGGTTTCACCAATACAGCCACTATGGAGTAGTTCACCATGCTTTGGACATCCACTACAGGATGTGCTGGAAGAAGGCCACAATACTACTTTGGAAAGTTTCTCAGCTGTGAGAAACTTTCCAAACTTCAACAAATCTGGGTGCATGAAAGTGCCTCAAATTTGGGAAGCACTCATCCTCAGATCTTCAGCCCAATGGCCAAGACCACCAAATTTACCTCACTGAGGGGTGCCATTTAGGAATCTAGGTCTAAATTTGGTTGCCATTCTTCAGCCTCATTTATCAAGTGTTAGTGCCTGCATGCATGCATGATTATTCTGTCATCTCTGATGATGGCAAAATATCGTGCAAAATACGTGACAAAATATCGGAAGTATTAATTAAAGTTAGTATAAATTAAAGTCCACGCAGTTAGTCTAGTGGCTGTGTGCTTTGCAACCATATGCCTGGGGAAGGAGTATCCTAGGTTCGATTCCTGCCGGTGACGTGAGGAGCTGAAGGATCTTCCTCAGCCATAGCCAAGTTAGCCAGTATTGGGCATGGACAGTAGGGTTTTTTCCCCAGTTTATCCTGCAAAGCAGGCAAACCGGCCTTGAGAACTCAACACTACAGGACATAGGATACACTGGGGCTTAGGGCTGACCACCTTATCCTGTGAACGGTTTGAGGTCCGATGATCAATAAACCCTCGACACTGCAAGGTAAAAGAGAGAAAAGGAAGACGAGATGAGATGAGTATAAATTAAGAAATTATATACTTGGTTTAATCCATTACCCAAGTGTAAGCAAACAAAGTTTGCGCCTGAAGTATCTTTCAGGAATGGGGCAACTCGTGGCAAAGGGGGTATGACTTCACATTACTTGCCCTTAGTATCCCATAATGCAAAGCACATCTCCTTGAGGACATGTATAATGCTATGCATTATGGGAAGAGTCACTATTCAGACCGGTTTCGACCTTTATTGAGGTCAAAATTCAAGTGTGTTTAATCCATTATACTTGGATAATGGATTAAACCAAGTATATAATTTCTTGGTTTAATCTTGGTATCTTTAATTTATAACATAATATGACCAAGTGAAAAACTTTCAACAACTATCTATCTCTAATCCAGAGTATTTCAATAATAAGGTGTGACACCTTTTGGCAACTCATATAGGAAAATATGACTTCTGCATTACTTCAACCTTCTCACCTCCAGGTCTGGCTCCCATTGATGAGACCTCAATAAAGGTAAAACCAGTCTGGGTAGTGACCCTTCCCGTGATGCATAGCATTATACATGTCCGCAAGGAGATGTGCTTTGCATTACTAAGGCAAGCAGTGGCGGCCCGTGAAGCTTTAAGTGGGGGTGCTGCCTATAGAAAATAATTTTTAAAAAAATTCTTTTTTTCCTAATCAGTAACAAATTTATTAATAAATTGGTTACTAAGTTAAGGGGGGATAGTAAATCCCGTATTATTTTACAGCCGGGTACGAAACTCGGAGATCGAAATCCATTGAAATCTAAGAGTTTCATGCCGAAGAACTATCGGAGAGTCCAAACGTAGGTCATCACTTGGATAGTGCTGTACTACCCAAGTGATGACTTATGCTTGGACTCGCCGATAGTTCTTCGGCATGAAACTCTTAGATTTCAATGGATTTCGATCTCCGAGTTTCGTACCCAGCTATAAAATAATATGGGATTTACTATTCCCCCCCCCTTAACTTCATTTATGTCGACGAAAAAAATAGCCTCTTGGCTCTTTATCATAGTAAATTGGTTACTAATTATGAAAAAATGAATTTTTTTAAAATCATTTTGTATAGGCAGCACCCCCACTTGAAGCTTCACGGGCCACCACTGAAGGCAAGTGATGTAAAGTCATACCACCTTTGCCACGAGTTGTCCCAGTCCTGAAAGATACTTCAGGCGCAAACTTCGTTTGTTCACACTTGAATAATGGATTAAACCAAGTATATAATTTCTTGGTATCTTTAATTTATAATATAATATAATCAAGTGAAAAACTTTCAACTAAAGTTAGTATAATGAATTAATATTCAGTATACGCCATGATTTCCTCAAAAATAATAGGAATGGCCAAAGTATAAGCCTCTCTAACAGAATATGTGCATTAAATAATGGCCTTTAAATTGACACTTGCACAGAGAGTACATATTGTTATTATTAGACCTCCATGGAGTCAAATGACTAATTGCAGGAGGCCAACAACACACACACACACACACGATACCATGATCTGAATGCATACAATGAATGCCTCCATGTCCACCATACTGAGGTAATGCATTCCAACCATCTATTATTCTCCAAGCAAAAAACCTATTCCTCACTCACATCCTCCTCTTATACAGCTTCAAGGGATGGCTTCTTGTTCTCCTCATGTCTCCACCCATTCTATAGAGATAAAATCTGATCCATCTTAATCTGGTAATAACACTTTACCAACTAATATATCTTGATCATGTCTCTCCACCCGCCTTCTATCCACTAGACTCTGCAATTTGCATTCCCTCAATCTGTCTTCATACTCAACATTCCAGAGATCAACAATCACCTTAGTCGATCAACTCTGAACCCATTCCAGTATCTCTTCATGCTTTTGGAAATTAGGTGACCAAATTTGTGCATAGCACAATGTGGTTGATAAAAGTCTTAAACAATGGAATCAAGACTTATTCCTACATGTCAGTGTTCTCCATATTAATGCCATACTGCTCTGTGCTGTCCTCACAATTCTGAAAAATGTCCACAACATTTCAGGTTCTCATTCACCCACAGATCGATACTCTTCCAAGATATCCCTGCCAATCTTATATTCTGCATCACATCTGTGTTTCCTCAATTCTAAAACCTTACATGTTGTTGCATTGAACTGGCAGTCCTATTCATTCAAAGTCAATTCAAGTCCACTTGAATTGACTTTGAATGAATTACAAACAATCAATTCTACTCCTAATATTTCTCCCAACTTTGCATCATCTGCAAACAACTAGTGATTTTCCTCTTCAGGGATATTGGTCAACCATACAAATCTTTCCGACACCAATCAGAAAGCAAATCTCCAATCCAACGCACTAATCTACTTATGAATCATATCTGTTCAGTTTAATTACTAGCTTGTCATGATACGTTTGACAACATTATCTTGGTGCAGACATAAAAGAATGACAAATTAATTTAATGTATTTTTGTTTTTCTTTCTTTCTTATATAGAGAAACATAATGAAAACTTTACTAAAATTTATCTGAAAATCAACCAAAATCAAAGTGTAAATACTGTAAAACTCCATAACTGGATGTTAATATTTCATGTGGTTTTTCAAGAGATGTCCATTTTGTTTCTAATATTAAGATTTAAAAGGGGCTGGTATGAATAAACAAAAGAGAGCTACTAAATCAAACTAAAAATACTTCCTCAGAGAAGTATTTTTAGGTAACTCCAAAGGACATTATCCAAATGCGAGAATAGTATACATTGTATGTATACTATTCTTGGATGATTTCTAATTTTTTAGTTTATGTTGAGTTAATAGCCATTCATAACCATTAAGTTAAAAAAAAAAAAAAAAAAAAAAATTAACTTCTTGAATTCTGACATATTTGTAATATGTTTATGCTAAAGAAATATGGAAGGATGAAGTTGTTCCCAAGAAGAGAAATCTCATCCTGTCCTGTGATACAGGTACTGCCAAAACATAAAAATGGAAAAAGGGAATTCTTGTTTATAAGAAATAAGATGGGGGCCTTACTGGCACTGAAATTTACAAGATTATCAGAAACTCTACTAAAGTTTTGGTGAGCTGTGTAATGGAAGATTTAGCAAATGAGAAAATGCAGATGGAGTACTTCATCACTAAAAACAACTGTGCTGGTGAAAGAACAGAACTGTGGAACATTAATATTCGTTGTAAAGTATGATGTTAAAGATCCACCTGCCATCACATGTAAATGTGTGCCCCAGAGAGAAAGCAAGAAATCCAATCACAAAAGTCGGAGATTGATCGTAAGAAAGAAGATTACTTAATAAGCCCTTTGTGGCAAACTTAATCAAATACCTTAAATATATCAACACTAATCATTCTATATTCCCCAATTTTCATGGCATAAATACAAAGGTAGATGATATTATTATCAGCGATAGAGGTACTATAGTTCGCCAACCGATTAGAGATCCTTCGACACTTCTGCGCATCTCAGAAAAAGGAGAATCCATTCCGATAATAGGGTAATCAATCCGTATTGTGGGATGAGTTGTTTATTATTACCGGTCGGAAAATTAACTTCTCTTTCATGATTATTGTAGTTAACTATGTTGCTTGTATAACAGTTGGAAAATTTAACCTATAAAGCACGTGATTTCGCATGTTGGCGACCAATTCGGACGTCCTTCATTTCTTTCTCCCCTTCAGTACGAATTGACTATTCTTGGAAAGACACGAAGCAGGGACCTACAAACGGTGGGCGAACTATACATGCAGTCAAAAGAAACATTGTGGGAAAACAGATTAATCATTAACACAATACCTATCATACATCTCCTTAAAATTATTCATTGTTGGGGTGCTCACAACCACCCCTGCCAATCCATTCCACTCATTCACCACTCTCCAAGTAAAGAACCTAGACCACATACCCTTAGACAACTTTCAAGTGTGACTCAACCTGTCAAATAAACTTCACAACCCACACACCTTCAATCTATCCTCATAGGAAATATTTCACAGACCTCTCACAAGCTCACTAGTCTAGAAATCCTCTCCAGCACTCCTCAGTCCACCAGAAACACAGATGACATATCTGTGCACAGTAATCAATATGTGGCCGAATCATAGCCCTATAAAAAGGGATAATAACTTCCCTATCTTTACTTGTCCAAATTTTCAACATCCAAGTAATCCTCTGAGATATTTTGCTAACCCTTCCAATATGTCCTCTGAATTTCAAATTTCTATCCACCATCACCCGCAGATCTCTAGCCTCATCAACTTCCTGTAATCTAGTACCATCAATATGATATGAAGTATGTAACTCTTTCATCCCAAAGTGCATTCATTACCTTACATTTTACAGCATTAAATTGACAACCATTGTCCTTTTCCCACATTGCCAATTCATTTAAGTCATCCTACAAGCAAGATATCTATATCATCTTTATCAACAATTGCCCCTGTTCCAGTTTTGCATCATTGGCAAACAACTGAATATCCTTCTCCCCCACAAATCTTTTGCTATATCATTAACGTACAAATTAAATAGTAGTGGTCCTAGTTACGAGTCCTGGAACACTTCACTAGGCACTTGCATTTGCCTTGATTCCAGTCCACCAAACACACCCTCTGATGTCTCTCACCCCCCAACCCATTCCGATTTGCTCCAACTTATGTAATAATTTACCATGTGGTATCCTGTCAAATACCTTTGCAAAGTCCAGCAGTATCACAGTGTAGTCATGTCCTTTATCCAACTCTATTATAAAATGTGAATAAATTACTGAGGCATGATGCCTCTTATAGAGTATCGTATTCCTAACCACTCCCTAAATTTTACTTTTAACCAACTTTTCCAATAATTTAACCATGACTTCAGAGATATAAATTTCAAAGATATAAAGGTCTGTAATTTGCTACTTCTATCTTAGTCACCTTCATGTAATGGAACTAACTTACCCTCTTTCTACTTCCTTAGAACCTTGCCAGAGCTGAAACTTAGATTAAACTTCATCAGAAACATTGCCAGTTCACTTGCACATTCGTTTAGCACACAAGCTGGCACACCATCCAGATCCATGGTTCACATTGATATTTTTCAATATACTGAGCATCTCCAGTTCATCTATCTCAATTGTCATATCAGTTACTGCAAAGTCAACACATGGATGATATACCCTTGCAAAATGATCTTTCCATAATCATTCTTTCTCTTACTTGCTACATAACAAGTAAAAAACTCTTTTGGATTTCCTTTGCCCTGCTTAGTGAATTTTCTCTTAAAATCTAATTCAGCCTTCCTTACCATACTTGTTACCCTTTTTGCTTGTGATTTATATTGCTCATGAGCATACTGATCAATTTTTTTGTTTAATATTCCTTCCACAATGCTTTCTTTTTTGCAGCTCCTGGCTTAATTCCTACTCAGTTTATCTCCCTGTCCCTGACTCTGATACTGCCTCGCTCAAACAATCCTTAACTACTTCCCATGCCATGGCACTGGTCCAAGTTGAAGTCTTTTATAATTGCCAGCTTTGTAGTTCAACATAAACCCTTTCTTGACTGAAAATTCCACATGTTGAACAACCTCCCATGACTTTTCCCACATCCAACACTCTCAAACTCCTTGTACCCTCCATCAAATGTGTTTCAGGTAATTATCTCTTTGTAACTGTATAAATTCCATTTTCCATTTAGCTATGTGTCCTTTCCTCCTTCCAATCTATATCCTCATAGTTGAAGTCTCCCATGATAATTGTTTGGCCTGCACTCATTGTACAATACTAATCTCTTGATGCATGTCATCGACATCTCCTTCTGGTACTCTGGAGCTATGGTAGCAACAACAATATATTTTAACTAATTGGCCTCTATCTCACACCAGACACCTCAAATGAACCATTTCCATCAGTTATACAATCTTCCTTAACAACTATTTTTGTTGGCTAAGTTCTTCAACTATCATTAATAATACCCCTTCTCTTGCTTTATCTTCTCTGAAAATACAATATACATTACATTCTATCTCTGTAACTACATCATTCTTTGACAACCAGGTATCAATGATGCCAATAATTTTTACAGCTAATCATTTATTAGGTGGCAAGGATTCATGTGGCAAAGTTGAATGTTGATTGATTTCTCAAATACTTTAGAAAGACCTTGGGCGAGAGAAACTGGATGGTAATATGATAGAAAAGATTTGGCATTCTTCAAACAAATGACTTGAATATAGTTGGTGTTTTAAGGATGCAGAATAGATAAATACCACCAGAATAGAAAGAAAATAAAAAAGTGACATAGGAGTCAACTTAAGAACACAAACCTTCAGAATAATTGAAGAAATGCCATCCCCAGCAAGGTATCTTTCTGGTATTGGATGTGGACAAAATTTATTTTATCTATTTCTGATAAAAAAATCAAAGGGGTTGGTAGAACTGTTATGTGTTTGGAATGATAGGAGAATGTCTATGCAAGAATTTGAAGAAAGATAAGAACACAGGAGAATGGCTATAGATTCTGTATGTAACAATGAAATAGAACCTTTGAAGTGCAAAAGAGATGGAAGGAAGCTTGGACAAAAGCTATAAGTAATAGCTTTTGCCAAAACACAAGAAAGAATGACTAACATTTGGTCACAATGTAAGTTTCTTAAGTTCAGCTCTTTCAAAATCAGTTCTGGATGTGTTAAAATTTGCTTGCAATCGTTTTTTCAGGTATTATTATTATTATCATCATCATCATACAGACACCTTCATGTAGTCCAAACACACATTACAGGAGACACAAACTATCCACGCAATTTATCATACCTTTCCTTGAACCCATTAACAGAGAAAGTGCTCATAACTAAGTGAAAACTCTAGTCTTCATGCCACCTACTAACCACACTTTTATTCAACTTCCAGGGATAACCTCTTGTTCTGCCTCCCCTCTAGCTAAGTGTTGAATTTCTCCTACATTTATGTACAAATTAAACAGAAGTGGTCCTAGCACTGAACCTTGCAGCACACAGAGCCTTGTTTGCTCATCAATATACAAGTTTTTAGTTGTTGATATCCATCCTGCAGTTACCCTCTTATTCACATAATCAGCATCCTATCCAATCCCCATTTGTTCTAATTTGCATAACAGAGTTCCATATGGTATTCAGTCGCAATGCCTTTGCAACATCCCGTGGAGTCATCATGTAGCCATTTTAATACCATTTGAAAGTTAATATGTAAAAATGATTTGAGTTGTTGATATCCTAGACATGAAAATAATTCAATCAAAGTACGCTACCATCTCTTAACCAACTCAGATATAACTCCATCATAAAAAAAAGTTAGTAAATTACTAAGGCATGACTGATCCTTCACAGTCATGTTGCCCCTCATAGAGTATTATATTTTTATCCCTTGAATCTCTTTTTGACCAATATTTTTACCACCATGCTTGAGATATTGATTGGGCTATAATTTGCTATTGCAGTCTTAAAACTTCCTTTATGCAAGGGAATTATTTTGCCCCCTTTCCACTCCCGTGGAACTCTACTAGACATGAGACTTAAATTGAAGATCCTAGTTAGAGACATTACCAGTTCCCTTGCACATTCCACAAGTGCTAGCTGATATCCCATCCAATCTCATATTAAGATTCTGTAACATGCCAAGAACCCCCATTCAGCTACTTCTGTTCCCACGTCTCTACCTCGGACATTATTACTGTCTGAGGTAAAGCTCCTTGATTCCATATGCCTCTACTTTAGCACTCCTTAGAGGAGGGTGAGCAAGGGGTGGAGAGATACATACAAGTTTTATTTATTATTATTATTGTCAGCAACTTTCCACTAGTAGACACGACTATCTACAGTGACAACAGCCTGAACTCCCGAAATACCCAAATTCATATTAATATTTGTACTGCATATGCAGAAAAGTTATACAGGACAAATGGAGAAGTCAAGTGAAGATGTGAATAAAAAAACTTAGAAAAATCAGGTCCAGTTTATCATACTCCGAAAATTCTGAAATTATTCAGAAATATTTTTGCTCAGACTATAGCTGCTACTAAGGGTCAGACATTTTTCAGAAACTTTTGGAAGGAATAGTATGTCTTGTATTGTACAAAGAATGTAGATGCAGCATGAAGCAATAGTGGTGTGTGCATGATGTTTAGAAGAAGCTGCTGAAAACATCTGTTCATATATTCATAGGATTTAACAAAGACAAAATCTTACAAGAGACTGGTGACAGGACAATGCTGCTAGCTCAAGAGATGGAGGTTGATAATGAAGATACAAAGGGGCTGGTGGAAGTGTGAAAGAAGAGCTCCCAGAAGACACTATAGAGCTAAAAGCATTGCAGGAGGGAAAAACAGAAGAACAAGATGCAGAGTGCCCAGAAAAGTTTACGATAAAAATTTGGCGGAAGCATTTGTCTCTGTTAATAAGGCAATTTGGTGGTTTGAAAATGCACCCCAACATGGAGTGATAGATTCAGCAAAGTAGACAGAACATTCTCCAAATTCAATTATTGAAGTTAATGAATGTTGATGACTTAGTCTCTCCTGCCTCCACTGATGCATTGTCCAATTAATAAAGCAACAGCTTCGAGGAATTAATCTTACCCTGAGTGTTTCCACCTATATATTTTACTGGTAATTTTGAAGAAGTTGTCATAATTCATTAAGATGCAGTACTGTATACAGTCATTTCATGTAATAATTTATACACTGTATAATTTAACTATAAACAAATGATAAAATTAGTTAAAATATAATGAAAAGAGATCTACACATTTTAGCATTCAGGCATGTTAATACTTATCATATCACATCCCTCCCATAGAGATTTCTGATAGGAAGGAAAGGAATGGAACCTTCTTGTTGTAAGTCATGGACTGATGTACTATTTAAACTAACCAAAACAGAAGACGTAGTGGAGGGTTGGCATCTAAACCTATGGCCTACTAACAGTTTTAATTGGACTCCTGAAAGACTAGTTTAAGCACATTTATTCACATGAGGCTAAACCATTAAAGAAAAATGAGATGATGGCATAGTTGGCTAAGTGAATATCTGCTCAAATCTTACTGTTTATATGGATATTTGTGAATGTCTTTAGGTAGTAGTGAATTTCATTGGAAGATTCATGTTTCTGGTTTGATCAATCGACTGGCTTTTTTAAAACGGTGTAGGGACAGCAATATCATTCCGAATTGCATCAAACTCGAGAAAAAATTCACCTCATTAAAGGCAAAATGAATATACCACCGCATGGAGAAAGCGCTACTCAGAGAGCAGATTCAGGCCACTAGAAAGAACTTAGCTGTTACTCAAAATCAGCTACAAAATGTAAAATCGGAACTTTCAAGCTACTTAAACAGAGATTACGGACAACACAGCGAACCATATCTTTCAAACAAAGAAAGAAAACCTAATTTCCAAATTTCATAGACTAAAAGATGGACAAAACCAATGGCCATATTCAAATTTCTCCATGATGAACGATAACAACCAACCAGAAGCAAGAAACAACAGGAGTCACCAATCGCCTGCAGGTAACGGTAACGTAGTGAACCTATCCAACCACGCTTTAAACAAAGATGAACTCCCGGTACTTAACAAAGGTCTAAATTTTGCCGTAGCACCCAGATCGATAAACAAACTGGAATTTATTTGTAATATTGAAAAAGGCTTAAGATTCATCCCAAAAAACATAGCAGACAAAATACGTTTAGAAACCGCCAACATTTTAAATCATAACAAAACACGAATTAACAGCGGTAAAATCATTAAAATCAAATCCGAACATCATAACTAGAGCTGATAAAGGAAGTGTCACCATTATTTTAAACCGAAAACCACTTATTTAGAAAAAATGAATCTGCTAGTCTTGGACAATAATATATCCCAACTCGTTAACTACAACCCAACCAATAGAATAAAAAAGAAAATAGAGAAACTACTCAAGCCAATTACCACATAGCCTGAAGATACGGTCCAAAAACTATTTCCGCACTATGCTCGTTCCCCAAGAATTTACAGGCTACCGAAAATACACAAAGAAAACACACCACTTCGGCCGATAGTCAAAAGGATAGATAGCCCTAATTATCACTTAGCCAAGAAATTAGCAGCAACACTCAAGGAGTTGATAGGCCATTCCCCCTCCTATATCAGAAACACATAACACTTCATAAACATTATCAAAGACATAAGAAAAAGATGTTTTATTAGTCAGTTTTGATGTCTCTGTCCTCTTTACGAATGTTCCAATCAATAACACAATCCTTGTTTTTAGAGAACAAATTCCCTCCAGATATCACAGCGCTCTTTGCACATGTATTATGTTATGGTTATTTTGTATGGCAAAATGCTTTCTACCTACAAAAAGAAGGCATAGCCATGGGCTCGCCATTATCCCCCCTACTGCTAACTTTTATATGGAACATTTTGAGCAACATGCTTTAGATTCCTCTCCTTTAAAACCAAAGTCTGGCTTAGATACGTTGACAATGTTTTCGCGATTTGGTCCCAGGCAGCCAGACACTAGACATATTCCTTAGCCACCTAAACAAACAACACAAATGCATACAGTTCACAACTAAGATTAAAAAACAGAGCACATTTTTGTTTCTAGATACACTTGTCACACGTCTTCCTTCTGGCAATCTTTCCTTCACTGTTTATTGGAAACCAACACACACATTGGCCAATATATACACATAAACTCCTACCATCACACAACACAAAAACTAGGTGTCATCAATACTCTAAAAAACAGGGCTCTGAAGATCTGCTCCAGTGAACGTGCACTGAAAGACGAATTTAAAATTATCAGCAATACTTTTCAAAAAATGGGTACAGCCAAAACACTATTAACAAAATCCTCTACAAGACCTCAATTAAAAAGAAAGACAAACCAGACTACAATAAAACTACAACCATTCCTTACATTAAAGGGACATCAGATAAAACATACAGAGTACTACAAAAATACAACCTCAAAGCCACCATTAAACCTCCTGCAAAATTAAAAAAGCTTACTCAACTCATCCAAAGACCCACTCCCTCTACTAGCCCACCCTGGAGTATACCATGTTTATTGCACCTGTAACATACCATATATAGGGAAACAGGACGCACAATTCCTATCAAACAAAAAGAACATAAACGACACATTAAATATAATAATTATGGTAACGCTGGCCTTTCTGATCATGCCCTGAACACCTCACATAGAACTGACTGGAAAAGCACTAATTGTTTACATCACACCAAAACATGGTATGAATGCAAATTTAAGGAAGCCTGTGAGATTATTATCAACCACCCCAATCTGAACAATAATGATGGTCTAAAAATCCCAAACATATGGAAGGCACATATTCGACCCACGGAACCTTCTTCTCTAAGAGTAACTATAAACAGAATTGTAGTTAATCCAGAATCCTAAATCAAAAATAACAATTGTAATGCTAAAAATAGGACATCATTGTTACTGAAAGAAAACTATCTAAAGAATGTTTATTCATGTTATCAAAAATAGAATTTAGCTTGCTGTAGTTTCTAAATAATTTTATTTATTTTTCCACTAGAGGTCATGCCAGTAGAATAACCTATGCTGAAATCATTGTTTCTCTAGCTTACTGTATGTAATGTAACTCAGCTTGTCCTGTATATTTGTATATGCTCCAGATGATGATCTTAATATGAAGATCAAAACATCGGGAAATTAAGAGTTATTTATAACATGGTTGTAAGTTGATAATTTCTAATATCAACACTAAAAGAAAGGAAAGTGAGGTCGTCACCCTGCTTACTGCAGACCTGAAGTGATTTGGAAAAAATTTCCATGTTTGGTCTATAGAGTAGGGTTTCTGGATTATCAAACCTTCAGCCCGCCCATGGTACTAATACCGTAGGCTATATATAGTGTGCAAGTATATGTATTTTTTAAATACCATATAGAGAATTATGTTATTTCTATTTTGGCTCTAGTTTCTACAGTATATTTATGATTAAGATATCAGACATCGTCTTTAGTAATTATGACAAATTGCTGAATCCTAGTTAAAAAATAAAAAAAGCTATTAAAAAAACTCAAAACATAACGATATGCATATTTTATGCAACACAATAAATAGTAAATGTAATAAACACAGTGTTAAATTTTATACTAGAATAAAGTTTTACAAGAAATGGTAAAATATTTCATTTTTCACATTTCTCCAAATCTCTCCATGATGAGCTCTTTCATTTCAGTTTTGGACACAATGCAATCACTTTCTATATGAAGTCTGGCCAATGTAAATGAAACTTACATAAAAAATGAACCAAGCATTAATGAAAAAAACAATGATATTTTCTAACAAGTTTCTCATTACATTCTCTGAGTGCAATGGAAAACAAGCTGACCAACTGAGCAAGACCATTATCAGAAAAACAACATGTTACAGAATTTATTATTCAGCAGTACAGAAGCCAGATAGTTGAGAGTATAATATCAAAGATAAAAGAGAGAAAAAAACAGTGAGCTTAGGTACCTAAGCTCACTGTTTTTCTATAATTATCACACCTCTCCTTTAAAGCATTCACTGATAAAGCACCTACAACAAATTCTGGCAACTCATTCCAAAAAACAACCATTCTCCAAGCGAAAAATTTAAGTAAAAAAAGTTCAAAAGCCTTTTAGCTGCACAATTTCCAAAGATAAGCTATTGTTCTACCTGCTCTATCCAAGTACTGAAAAATTTCTTATAAAATCCTTCAAGCAACTTAAAACATTTTATCATATTACCTTTTTCTGACTATCAAGAAACTTATGAAACTCACCCCCAATCTATCTTCACAGAGAACATTTCAAAGACAACTCACCAATCACTTGACTCTGCATTCTCTCCATTTCCTCATCCTAAAGAAATAAAGTAATCAGACCTATGCACAATAATCCAGATGTGGATTATTGTGCATGGATCCATATCTTATAAAATGGAACGATAACTGCTTTACCTTTGCTTGTTAGGAAGATAAAGCAGTTATCATTATCAGTAATCCTTTGAGCTGAACTACCTTGGCCACTTTTCCAATACACATTTTCCTACATCACACCGATATCCAGGGTCACCGAGAAGGGGTGATATCTGAGACTTTTTATCACGGGTCTGACCGTCGGGCCCTCGAGGTGTCAGATAACTGTGTTTATCATACATGGTTTTAATTCTCGTAATAATACAACAATGATAAATGATAATGGCATATCGAAAATGATACTGTGTTTTGTTTTAGACAGATGGCTACGCTCTTTAGCTCGCCATGAGTGTCTGGAAGACACTGATTCTCTCGGCGCAGATCGCTGTAGTTACAGTGGGTGATGACATAAATAAGCGTTCGTGCAAGGTTGTTGCAGTTGGCTGCGCTAGCTAGTAATTTCATTCACAGTAATGTTCCCCTGCCAGAATGAAGTGTTCTGGCAGGTGATTAAAGCTTTCGCTAACCATAAAGGGAGGAAGTGGATGAGGCAATAAAAATTCTCTTTTTATTTAATGTTTGTATTTTGTATGGTATGTAATGTATCAAATTTTGAATTTATTGTACACTTTTTTTAAATAAATGTTTAATGTTTTGTATGACTTATTTTATTAAACAAAAGTGATGCACTTTTTTAAGTGGGGCCTGGACCACAGACTTGTCAGGCCCGAAAATTTCTCTCAGCAGCCGTGTCGATATCCATTATTTTTACTTGGCAATCTAAATCATCCTGCATGCTTTCAATGTCAGTTTGATTAACTATTATACTATTCAATTATTCATCATCATAAACTAACTGAATATTTTCCTTCAAATCCTTTTCTATATAATTTATGTACAAATTAAATAGCAGTGGTTTAAGCACAGAGCTCTGTGGCACACTGCTGCTTTCTCCATGGACAGATTAGTTATGGATAGATTTTCTGACACAACCACCAGATCCAGCACTTTAAAACCATGAGTCTCCTTTTTCACATGTAGTTTCAAGTAATTTTCTCTCTCTCTCTCTCTTTCAATAGCTGAATAAATTTCATTTCCTTTCCACCATGTGATCTTTCCTAATTCCATACTATGTCCAAAGTATCCGAAGTCCTCATAATAATTACTTACTGGCACTCATCATGCTAATTTGGCGGTGTATGTCATTCACTTCTTGCCTTCCCTGGCCCACAGCAGCAACTGACTATATATTTTGTCCTGTTATCTCTAACTCACACAGAGCTGCCTCAAATTCAATGCCCTCCACATCTCTGCCTGCGTGGTGACCTCTTACTCTTATTTTGCCTGCTATTCATCAGCTGCCATTAGCAGTACTGCTCCTCCTCCTCCTCCTGTTCTATTCTTCACTATCCTGTACTACAATCCTCATATTCTATTATTCTTGTAAAAACATGATCTGTGGTTAATTGAGTCTCACTAATTCTTATTACTTTTGGTAAGGTTCTACCAACCAATGAAAAATGTTCCTCCATCTTATTCTGGCAGTAGTATAGATATGCAGTAACCCCTTATGCTCACACCACCTTTATACCTTGTACTGATTACCCCATTCAATTTTATTACCCAAGAGACAAGATTCTGCATTTTTTGGTTATCCTCACACTCAGTCATCTACTTACCTCCAAACAGCTCTAGTTTCCTTACTTTGCACATCCATGCCTAATTTTAAATACACTTAAGAGTAATTTATTGGCCATTATTCCATGCATTGAATTCAGTCTCTAAGGTTCTAGCAAAATGCACACTATTCCTTCTGCAGGGCCTACTGATGATTGACTCATTTGCAATCACTGTTCTCCTCCTCAACTTACCTCTATCATACTCACAATCCTTACTATTTTGTCCTTCATTTCTGCTTTTTCCCATAATTCTTTCATATCATACTTTTCCTTTCAAACCATTAGTTCTGGCCAAAACAATTAACTCTTTACTGAAAAATTTCCCCTATAAAACCTTTTTATTATATTACATTTTCTATCAAGAAACTTAAGTAGCCTGACAGCCTCATTGATATTATTAGTTTTCACAGCAGGCACCTCAACTCTTGCTTTGTCATACATTCCTTTCTTACCTACTTCATTTTCGTCTCAGTTTTTTTATTTATTTTTTTTATTTTTTATTTTTAAATCACTTGCTTGCCTGGCATTTCTGCAATCAAGCTGGCATTGTCCTGTGTGGTGCTCTATGTAAATATTTTTTTTAATTATATCATCTACATTCTCCTGACCTATCAATGCACTCTCATCAACAATCTTGTTGATACATTTTTCTGCCTTTTGTCAACACCCTGTTATCATACATGTTACTCATCCTATGCAACTAGCACTCACTCTCAAAACTTCTCACATCTTCACTCACCAGTCTCACTTCCCTTCATAAATCTTTCACTTTTCATAATGACCACATGTCACATAATGCACAAAACAAAGTTTTGCACATAAAATCTCCCAATAAACACATCTTGGCTATCATTGTTCTGTGGAAAACCAGCTAGCCACTTGACTTAGAAGCATGACTGGAAAAACACATTACAGAATTTATTTATCAGCCACAGTAAAGCCAGACAAGTGACTATATTAGGATATCAAAGAAAACTGAAAAAACATCCAATGAACTAACATTATAAAATAACAATGTGGCTTGTTACCAGTACTACTATATGAATTCACTGACAAATGGCAACAACACGTTCTGATATACGAGGGGGGGACCAAACATTTTAAATAGCATGCCGACTGGCACAGAAAGCACATTGCGGCTACTAAGCGCACCAAGCGACAGGTTTTGACAACAAGCTACCATTTGTCCCGTTCTGCTATGAGCATTAGTCATCGAGTTACATCCACTGAAGTGAGCACGTGCACAAGTTGTTCGTTGGATTGGTGACAAAATGACAATGGAACTGCTTGCCAATGCAAATAGTAATGAAAACTTTCTTAAGAACATTATAACAGGAGATGGGACATGGTTTATGGCTATGATGTTGAAACCAAGATGCAATCTTCGCAGTGAGTGGGAAAAGGGTCTCCTCAACCAAGAAAAGCACAAGGATGAGTTAGTCAAAGATCAAGGTGATGTTGGTTGTGCTTTTTGATTGGAAAGGCATTGTCCATTATGAATTTGAACCATGTGGTCCTAGCAGACTTTTTCCTGTTTCCAAAACTTAAAACCACTTTGAAAAGACATCGTTTTCAAACCATGCAATAAGAGAACTGCATGCCATCACAGAAAGCATTCCAAGAATGGAAGAAACGTTGGGGAAGGTGTATCACAAAATACAGGGGACTACTTTGAAGTGAACAGTGCTTAAAATGAGCAATAAAGTCATTATAGCAAAAGTTCAGTTCTTTTTTTGAACATGCCTTGTATAACAGACTTGTGTTGAATGAACTGTGCCTTGTCCATGCTCTACTATTGGAATTGTAGAAGCAGGTCTGCTGACAAAAAGAAGGTGGAGAAGAAATTATCCTCACCAAAAGGAAGAAGGAAAAGATGAGATATTCCTGAAAGGTTTCACAGTGGTCTGGACATGAAATTCTCTTGAAACCTTCCCAATTCTTTTTGAGGAAGGAAAAAGATTTTTATGTATTTTTTAAAGTTTTTTTATTCCATTTTTTTTTATGTGGCTTTAAAGATAAAATGTATATTACACTGGCTTCAGTCAGCAGAAATCTTTTGTTTAAAGCAGATTTTAGTTTCACTAGATTTACAGCATCATGATTCAATATCAAATATGCAAATTAGAGTTTATCACTAATCACTACAAAATTAATAGTTATATATTAATTAGAGTAGCAGGGTTGATTTCAAATTTAAACTATTTATTATACATATTTTAGATACATAACTGAATGAATCAATGTTTTTGATACCACATCATTTTTTTTAAGATGCAGAACATTCAAAAATACAAACTGCAATGAAAACAAAAATTATATATTAAAAATAACATTAATATAATTAAGTGTCATTTTCATGTTGTTTATGAAGTTAATGCAGTTACCCCTTGTCATCTTTAGTAATAAGGGGTTAATGTAAATAGTCATAGTACTATAGAAATAAAGTGTATCAAAGTATTTCCAAAATACTTAAACTGTTAATACAGAATTTGTATGAAGAAATTTCATCGTTGAAATGAATAAACTCTACCTCCTTGTAAACAGTCAAAGTTAAACTATTGTTATCATATATCAACATCTATAAAAGGCCTTATTCTGTTATGAATAATTGGGTAAGGATGTAATCATTCTATCTCATTATAATTTTGATATTTTAAATTCCATTTCATCTGAAATAACATATCAGAAGATGAATGGACTCAAGAAAACTAGCCCAGTGAAAATGAATAATCATATGGGAGCCCCCATTTCATAAGTGAATTTAATTTTTTACATTAAGCTGCTCACTATCCAAGTGTAGTGCTGAGACTGGAAATACATTATCAACATATCTTAGTCATAATAAGGACTGGGGCAGAGAGGAAGGAGACCCCATTACATTAGCTTAATCATGTAGTGCAGATGTATTAGGAAAGAAGGAAGTGATCAAGATAATTAACTAGATTTATTTAATTACTATGCTTGTACTTTACATTTATCACCAAAGCGTCATCACAGCCAAAGGTAAGATTGTGCAACATGCATGACGTGAATTACGATGGTAACTAAATTAAGTTAAAAAAAAGCTGGTGATAATGATCACTAGCTTTCTTCCATATCAAACCAAGAAACAGATAAAACCATTCATGATGCACTACCATGTGGATCTGGTCATTTGGTTTCTTGAATGTGGAAATTTTAATGAGGATCAAGAGACAGGTGACCATAGCAATTTTATTTTATTTCATATAATGATACAATGGCTGTGATCCCCTTTTATGGGGAGGTATGGCACCATCTCAATACCCTCTTTTTTTAATCTAGGCTCGGGGCTGGCATAGCTGACAAATCAGACCTATGGCAGGAGGGATTGTCTTAAGTATTCCTGACTGTAATCCGTGTGTGTTCGTGGGGCTGGTTTGCCTGTTCTGGGATATGAAAAACCAGAGTTTCTGGGTGAAAAAAAAAACCCCTACCTCCATATCAGACCGGCTAATTCAAATTTCAACAAAAGGGACCAGGATTCCTCATGTCACATACAGGAACCGAACCCAGGTCTGGTCTTTCTGACCAAAGGGCTTCATCTCTGACTGAACTACTAAGACCAGTGTTAGAAAGGGTTTGAGTTATTATGGGTCAGACAATTAGTGGATATGTAAAAAAGAGAGTAACTGATAGACATGTTTAAGTTGGTGATGGGAATTAATATAGAAGAATTGCACAGACAGACTGGAGAATGAGAACCAGAAACCATCCCTGGAAGTTGTATAAAAGTGTGGCAAAGTGGGGAGTAAGAGTGGAAATTTAACATCAAGAATAGGAGGTTATAAGTTAACCTAAGAGTGCTAGTGAGTTGAAGGTGCAATATTAAAGATATGTTGCTAGCTGAATAAGACCTAAATAATGATAATAAAGATTCATTTCACTACCAAAGTAAAATTCTATTTTTCATAGAAAAACGAATTTGGCAAAATTGTTAAGTTACTGAATTGATTTCAAATGGAAGCTTATATGATGTTTAAATGTAGTAATTTTATGAAGTATTTAAAACATGAATAAAATAAGCATATTCCTTAAAGATAGGCAAACAATCTATCTTTTGATATAATAAACAAAATTACTATGTCTGAAACCTCATATCACTCCCATTATTGAAATCAAGTTAATGAGAAGTTGTACTTGTAGAAATGTCTTAGGTTGTTTAACAAAAACAAGTATAATTCAAATCTGCCTTTTTAAGTTCTCATTAAAAAATATACGTCCCTTCATACATAAGTTACATACATCTTCTTCATGTAGCTTCCTCAGTGAGAGGGTGCAGCACCATGCCCTTCCAGTTCTCTCTGTTGGTGGCTTTCCTTTTTGCTTCTGCATAGCCATGTGATCCTTTCCATGATCATCTTCAAGCCACGTCCTTCGTTTTTTGTCTCTTGATCCTTTTCCCATAATTTTTCCTTCTAAAACTGTTAGTATCATCTGTCCTGCTGAACCTCTCAGTACATGTCCTGCCAATCTCATCTTTCTCTGGATCATTTCCTGCAATAAAGATCTCTGTGTTCTCATTCTGTAGGACATCTGTATTTGTCACATGTTCTGTCCATGAGATTTTCAGAGCTCTCCTATAGCACCACATTTCAAAGGCCATTATCTGTTGCCTTACTCTCTTCTTGAATATCCAGGTCTCACTTCCACATGTGAAAATTGGCCACACTAATGTTCTTATCATTCTTTTCTTTGTCTCGATACTCACAGAACTTCATTTTTCCAGAATGCATCTTTAGCTATGGCTATTCTTATTTTTATTTCTTTATCTTGCTTTCCATCAGTAGTAAAGTAGGTGCCTAAATATTTGTATTCTGTTGTATGTTCAATTTTCATAAATTTGATCTTTTTTGCATTTATATCTAATCCAAATTCTTTACCTTCTTCAATTAGCAGCTGCAATAATTTGATTAATTTGTTTCTGTTTTCTGCTATTAGAATGGTATCATCAGCATATCTAAGATTGTTGTACTTTATACCATTGATGCTAATTCCTATTTTTTGTTTTTCAATCTTTTTCATCACTGTCTCACTATAGATATTAAATAGATTTGGTGAAAGGATACAACCTTGTCTAACTCATCTTTTTATTTTCACTACAGAAGTCTCAGAGTTAAACAACTGCATTTTCTGTTTAGTGTAAATCATTTTTATAATCTTAAGTACATGATCTTCTATGTCTAATTTATCTAATATATTGAACATTTTATTATGTTTTACCAGGTCAAAAGCCTTCTGAAAATCTATGAAGCATATGTAAATGTTCCTATTTCTTTCAAGTGATCTTTCTATTAGTATTTTTAGTTCCAGGATAGCATTAATGGTTTCCATTCCTCTTCTGAAGTTACATATATATATAGAATGCTTACAGTATTTTGTTTTGTATAAAAGGCAATCAAGAATTACACTTTGCACTCACTAGTCCTAACTCTCTCAGTAAAACATATATAAATTATTTTTTTGTGAAGTGATCCATTTTAGTAAATTTCACAAATTGCATAACCACATATTCTGTTTGTCTGTGTGTTTATATATTTATCTATACATTACTTTTTCCAACGTTCTGGCAAGAGAGAGAAATATTGCTGAAATTTGGTATTTGGAATTCCATAAATAATTTGTTGATTCTACCCCCCCACTAATCAGACCTTATGTGCAGGGACACAGAGGAATAAAACATGTAAAAAATAATATACATTGCATTAACTCCATGCTATGGATGGAATTTAATAAAATTTGGGATTTAAATTATAAACAACAAGATATCCACAGGGATTAATATTACTGGATAAGTGATTCGAAATGTTATTAATAATTCAGCATACTGGACAGAATATAATGAAACACTCGTAGTCAGGATCTTTATTAAAATTTGGTGATCCTTTTCAATATTAATCACACTATAGCATAGGCACAAAACATAATTATATGTGCAGAAGCATAAATGGGCCTAGGTGTTATAACTTTTTTTTTTAACATACACATCTTAAATTTTTATAAAAATATACTGTCACATGGTAGTTACTTAGAGTAACAAAGTTGTCAAACATAACTCACAAAAACGATAGAAAATTGAACAATCAAAATTTGTATTCAGAACAATTTTATAATGCATTGCATATAAACAATTAGAAAGCATACTAAGCCTAATGTATACCTTACAAGTATATGTTTCAAGGTAACCAGTTCTAAGTTATGATGAGGAATTTATTTATTTATTTATTTATTTTTAAATAATATTATTCTCCTTTTATTGGCAAAAGGAGTTGAGTTTTTCCTTTTTTTTATATATAGTTTATATAATATATTTTATATATATATATATATATATATATATATATATATATATATATACACATATATAATAATGAGGTCTTTTTTTTCCCTCCGCAAATTAATTTGAGAGTCATTTTTTTTGTACAAACTAATAATATCTACCTGGCTTGATGGAATTAAATGCAACGTGATATTTAAGATTACTATGAAAAACTAACAAAACAAAATTATACGTACAGTACATACACTAAAAATAGCCCCAGATTCAGTTTGATAATAAAGGTGTCACTATAACTAAATATACATACACACAAGTGCAATTTTTAAGAGTGAACATAAAAAAACTGCTGGAAAGTAAAATGTCCCAATTACATTTATAGGAGGGGGGGGATTGCAGGGTATAAACCAAACCTTAGGAACTCAGTGGCAAAATCCTAAAAAACGTTGAATGAATCACACACACGTGATGAAGCTGTCCACAAGGACAAAAAAAAAAAAAAACTGAACTAAATGAGAGAGAGAGAGAGAGACCTAGAAATGAAACAAAAATTGTCAAAAGTTCCTGGAAAGTAGCTTAACATATATAAAAAGTCATGGGAAGATTTTTTTGAAAGGAAACAATTGCTATGAGATGAGGAATATGAACAATGCAAACAAGGAAATGTATATTCAAACTAACAACTATCTCAAGCAATATGTAACAGAGGGCACATGAGAGCCACACAACAAGCTGAAACCAAAATGGAATGGATGGGATTAGGTACCAGACTAGTGAATGGAATGTCAGATTTTCCAGTTGACGAGAGTGACCGTGAAGTGATCTATTGAGTTGTAGCCAGTCATAAGACAACTGGGAGCTATGGCATGGAAAGAGGAGTTGGATAAAAAGGAGACAAATATCTCTTAGGCACTGATCAAGAGACATTTAAGCAACAATGTCTGAGAATTTCAAACGTGAAAAGCTTAAATGAAATAGAAGTAAAATGATGAATGAAGAGATTATGCATGCAATCTGGAAAAAGAAACCTTTATGAAAGCAGCACAACACAAAGAGTTATAATCAACTGCAAAAGGAATAAAAAGACATGCTAGGAAGGTCATTCAGTAAGGACAGTTAACATGCAGTATGAGCAGAAATAAGCCAAGCAGACCAAGAAAAATCACAGAAACGTTATGGAGCAAGTAGAAGAGAATGAATGGTTATGGAAGGATGACAATGGTAAAAAAAATGGTAAACTGAGGTGCAGTGGCGGCCCGTACATAAGCACTGCGATACTGCAGCAACCCCAAGTAAAAAATGAAAAATTTAAATTTTGTTTGTGTTTATAAATAATAACAATGCTTACAACATTATATAAATGCAATACAACATGTTAAAGGTTACAGCTTATGTTTTGACATTGCCTGAATAGTTAATAATTGGAATTGTTCGATTAACGCTTTAGATTACGAAACAAATACACTGTGATTTAACGCAGTGTCGATATTATCACGTTCGACCAATTGCAGCCAGTCTCGCCGATATTCGCTTGCACTTGGGATTGCACGTTACAAGTCAATATGACACTGCTCAAATGAGCAGTGTATCGTATGCTTGCGGCATTATTTCTGTGAGATACGAAACTTTGATTATTGGTGTTTGTTCGTGGTGAGGGTGATTTTTAACAAAGCAATTTTTTTAATATGTAAATTTATTTATTAATAAATTGGTTACTGATTAGGAAAAAAAAAAATTTATTTATTTTTTATTTTGTATATGCAGCACCCACACTTAAACTTTTCACTGGCCACCACTGCTGAGGCGTAGTGAGCAGGAAGGAGGTATATGAGGAATTAAGTAAACTTATGTTAATAAGGCAGAAGTACAAGGTCCATAAGAAGAATTAAGAGGGTAAAATTGTTCCACTTCACAAAGGGAAGATAAGACTGAGGCTCATATGCCAATCTGTATGTTGGGATTGTTAAGGGTTAGAGGGTGAAGAAGGATAGGATTGAGAATCAGATTCATAACAGCAGTATATTCTATGATGGTGAGCACAGGGTTATTAAGAAGAGGTACTATTTTAACATTCACTGGACATCTACATCAAGGTGTCAAATTCACTCATAAGGGATATAAATATAAATATACAGTTATAAACTCTTAGATATTTCAACTAGATTTCCACATAACAAACTAATAACTAAACTGGAATAGATGGGGATTGGATAATAGAGTAGTGAGTAAGATATGTGACTGGATGTTTAATAGATATCAGTATTCTGCATTACTTCCACCTTGATATCACTACCTCTGGGTCTGGCTCCCCCTGATGAGACCTCTATAAAGGTCGAAACCAGTCTGGATAGTAAACATTCCCTTAATGCAGTGTTTCTCAAACTTCAGATATCGCGTACCCCTTCTTAAATTTTCATTATTACCAAGTACCCTCTAATTAATTAATTAAAAAATATCAATTAATTTAAAATATTAATTAAAATTAAATATCTATTTTATTTGAATTTATATGTTCATGTAAACAAAAAATGATTTATTTTTAAATTTTGGTTCTCTAGAGATGTCAGATGACACACTCATCAATTTCATTTGATCCAGATGCAATATCAACGTTTTCTTGTTGCTTACAGTTACTTGTATTTGCTATATTGCACTCTTTTGGAGGTTTTATAAATCCAATCTTTAACGAATGATCCATTTGAAAGCTAAAAAAAAATACTGTATTTACTCGAATATAACTCTAACTTTTTCCCCAAAATTAAAGCTAAAAAATCGTGTTGCGAGATACATGTGGGAATTTTCGGAAACTAAAGTTTTCAGAAAAAAACTGAAAATGGTGCGACTTACCAAGAAGCTCCTCCTCGCTATCACTACTTTTGGCATCGAGAAGTTTCTTTGTGTGCATCGTCAAAGTCATCTACCCAAATAGCTTCATCTTCTTTCCCATTATTTCAAGCAAAAATTACCAGTAATTTACAAGACTTGAGATACGTAGAGCAGCGAAGAACTGCATATGATTGGTGCGGTATTAACAAAAGATCCCACGAACCAAAGACAAATTAGCATTTCAACAGTTGAGTTGAAATGCTAATTCTCTTCAACCGAATTCCATAATATCTGAAACACAACAATGGAGGTGGTATCAAGCAAAACCATATGTTCCACCGAAAAATATAATGACTCCTTTAATTATGCATAGCCGAAAATTGCCGCGTACCCCCTAACGACATTTCACGTACCCCGGGGGTACACGTACCACACTTTGAGAAACACTGCCTTAATGCGTAGCCTTATTCAAATCAAATTTACTGTCTATGCAGGTTAGGAAAAATATCTCAGCCAGCCAACGTTTACATGGAGCATTTTTAGAACAAAGTACTTACCACAGCTACCTTCAACACCTTTCATATGGGTATGTTATGCTGATGTGTTGATTTGCCATTTAGCCCAATGGGCAAGACACTCTGAATTCATTTGTAACTTACCTTAACAGCCAACATTCCAAAATTCACTTCTCACTAACAGAACCACCTGAAAGGTGCATGATTTACTATCTTCTTCCATTTACGGAAAGTCAAAATATATGGAAGCTATCTAATCACATCATCACCCATCCCAACACCATGGAATTCTCAAAACACTAAACTCACAGAGGGCAATTAGTTGTAATGATGTAGTCCTTTCCACAGAACTCAATTATCTTTGTCACACTTTTTATCCAATGGCTACAAATCCTCAAAACAGATAAAATACTACAGAAACCCCACTAATCCTATTCCATAAATCTGGAGCATACCTGAAAAAATAGCCCAAGTACTAATAAAATATAAAATTCATACTCCTGCATTCAAACACCACATGTCAAATTAGCAACTCTAATCTGCTCTCTCCATCCTCGAGAACATTCTGGAGAATATAAAGTGAACTGTGACTTGGCCTACTACTGCCATCCATGAAGATCTGTTAATATTCACATGTGATACAACGCTGAACTGATTTTCGTCTGATCACTGAAGTTAAGCTGCACTTGGCTCAGTCTGTACTTGGGAGGGTCAACTTTGGGAACACCAGGTGTAGTTGACAATATTTTGCAGAGGAACTGGTGATGCATTTGACTAGGCTGTTTAATTTAAGTCTCCTCATGTTGGAGGTTTCATGGAATATTTCAACACTGAGGAAAAGATTAAAATAAATTTTAATGCTTCCAATATTTCGTCTTAGTCACTGAGACATCTTCAGGGATTACAAATAACTTTTGTAACAACACACTCAAATACAATACAATACAATACTTAGTTAAATACGTGGGTGATGCTAAAGTCCTAGATAGGACTTTAGAGTCACCCAGTGCGCCTTCTATGGGCATTTGTAGGTGGCCTAGGATGTAACGTGGGATCTCTGATAATTAATGTTTCCTAAATTTGGAGAAGTTTCATGCAACCGTATTTATTTAAATTTAGTTGATTTCTGAGTGCTGCTACAGATTCTAAAAACAGTCTCTCTTTTTTGAATTTGCTGTGATGGAGCATGGTGGTTTTTCTTCAGGAGATCCTGTGGGTTGTATTCAAAACATGGTGTGCAAGGCCAGAATGACCATAGTCATGATTTTTCATAGATGTTTCATTTGTGTTCTTCTAAACGGATGGTTGCTGATCTGCCTGTGTCCGAAGTAAGACAGCTTGCAGGAACAGGGTTCTCTCTATACTCCATGCACTGAGGGAGCGGATCTTTGTGGAACAGATAGGGGCAGTAAGTTTACGGTGGGGCTTAAACGCTGTGTGCAGGTTGTACTTTTTTAAGGACCTGGCTATATTTTCTGATGTGCCACAGATGTAAAGTATCGTGATGGCATTTCTAAAGTCCTTCTGAAGAGATGGCTGGGGAATGGGGAAGGAATTGATTATTTTTTGAATTCTGTAATCGCTGTAGCCATTGAAAAGGAAGGTGTTGTGTACGTGGTTGAGTTCGGTTGAAAGGGAGGTTCCACTAGAACGAAGCTTGTGGGCTCTATTAGTTAGAGTTTCAATAATGCCATATTGTTGAGAGGGGTGGTGGTGGTAGGAGAATTTGTGAAGGTTTTGTTTTCTACATACAGAAAAGGAAAGGTTACTATTAGGAAAGCGTGTTACTAAGGTGTCTAAGAAAGGGTACACTATTGTTATTTTCCTTTTCCATTGTAAACTGGATTCTTGGATGTAGGCTATTGAGGTGACTGAGGAAGGAGTCTAATATGTCTGGGCTATGAGACCAAATAGAGAACATCATCTACATATCTTAGCCAGATAGAAGATTTGAGAGAGGGATGAGTCTATGGCTCATTTTTCAAAATTTTCCATGTAAAAATTGGCGGCGGGGGGACCCATAGCGGTTCCCTCTATTTGTTTGTAGATTTTGTTCTTCCAAGAAAAATAACCAGAATTGATGGCAACGGAAAAGGGCTCTAAAATATCAGAAGGAAACGTTTTTTAAAAGCGTTGAGGTGTTATTTAGGGGAATACTGGTAAACAATGAGGTGATGTTAGAGCATGCCAATATATCTGTATTATTTAAAGTTAGCTTTTCACACTGGATGTGGTAAGACCAGTGAGTGGGGTCAGATAGCCAGGTAGATACTTTTTTTAAGTAAGTTTTTAATTTTTTAACTTGAGTTTTTGTGGGATCATGCTCTAGTGGGATGTAGGTAGAGCGATGTTGGAGAATAATCTCCATTTTTCGATTATATTCTGTGGTGTTAAGGGTGACTGCGGCATTATCCCTATCTGTTCTGGTGATGATAATACTTTTTTCTTTCTGTAATTTTCTGAGGGCAGTGAGTTGTCTGGAAGATAAATTACTTTTTGGAGGTGATAACTGGACAAGGATGTTGGCGATGCCAAGTCTGATGTTATTGACTGTTTCCGGTGCTAAACGACAGATCCCGTATTCAATGTTGTACATTATATTTAGCACCGGCACTTCTTTTGGTGTGATGGCAAAATTGTGCCTGAGGCTTAGGGCACTGCCGGCTTCTTCGTTGAGTCTTTTTGATGATAGGTTGACTACTGTCTGGTTTCAATTCGTTTTAATCCTTTCCCAGTGCTTAAAATATTCCATTAAACCTCCAACATGATGTCCTCACAGCACTTAAACCTCAACGCATGGAATTTAAGTCTCAGCTCTGACAAAGTCCAAAGAGAGTGGAAGGAGGAAAATAATTCCTTTGTATAAAGGAGGCACCAAGTCTGTGGTAGCAAATTATAGACATTCAGTATCTCAGGAGTGGTAGTAAAAGTACTGGAAAAGTTGGTCAAAAAGAAAATTCACAAATGGGTGGATAAGAATATGATGCTCTATGAGTGGCAGCATGGCTTTGTGAAGGGTTGGTCATGCCTTAGTAATCTACTAACTTTTTATATTAGAATGACAGCTGAGTTGGATAAAGGGAATGACTACATGATGATAATGCTGGATTTTGCAAAGGCATTTGACTGGATACCATCTGGGAACTCTATGTAAACTGCAACAAATGGGAATGGATATGAAACTGGTGATAAGGTAAAAAAAGGGTGGCTGATGGACAGATATCAAAAAGTAGTATATGGAGGAGCAAAATCCAGGTGACCAGTGGTGTGCCACAGGGCTCTGTGCTTGGACCACTATTGTCTATTTATAGATAAATGTGCATAGAAAATAATCAGGAGGGAGATATTCAGTTGTTTCCTGATGATGCAAAGTTAGATAGGACAATAACTGATCAAGACAATGGAGAGCATGACTATCAATTCAATGTTGAAGAGTTATGCATTATGTAATGTAGTTATGCATATGTAAAGTTATGCATTTTCGGATATAAAATTACAAATCGTGCACCACGTTAAAGGATCTGTACTCCAGGAAATTGATGAAGCTATGGATCTGAGAGTGATGGCAGAGTTGAAGCTAAGCTTAGAAGGCATATTGCTAAAGTAGCCAGGGTAGCTCACAGGATCACTTGGTTATTGAAGAATACACCAACAAGCAGAGTTAAGGGGGTTATCATTCCTCATTATAAAGCCTTGAAGAAATCACATCTCGATTACTGTGTTCAGGTTTGATCAGTTGGGTTTCTTGGGGTTGAAGAAGTGGTGAAGAGGATTCAGAGGTGTTGGAAGTTTATTTTGCACTTGGTTAGACTATAATAAATTTAGTTTAATCCTTTATCCACGTGTAGGCAAACAAAGTTTGTGCCTGAAAATATCTTCAGGACTGAGGCAAGGTGGTACTAGCAACTCGTGTTGAATTTAGATCTGTAACCTGCTGATTTGTTATATCTTCTGCCATTCGTATAGTTCTGTCCCTTACAATCTTAGCAGATAATGGCATGTCTTTTATTTTTGTAATTATTTCCGCTTTGTTATTAAAATCGCAGAAGAGAAATTCGGACATTTTAATAAAACATTCTTTCACATATTGGCAGTCCGTAAAAGGTTTTCCTCGTTTAACAAGGTCTTGAGTGGCCACAAAACTAGCAATATTGTATTTTTTGATGCTTTTAACTATTTGGAAAATGAACATTTAGTTAGGTGAAGGTTGTCTTAATATTGTATTTAAGTAGTGTTCTATCTATTTTTTTTCCAAAATGCCCCTTATGTATGGTGTGGCTATGGCATCCTTGTAATCTCTTTTTTTTTTTTTTGCTTTTAATGGCATTTTTATAATACTAAGACAAGGGGAGATGAGAGCTTGGTCCACCTTTGCTACGAGTTGCCAACAAATGTACCACCTTGCCTCAGTCCTGAAGATATTTTCAGCGCAAAGTTTGTTTGCCTACACTTGGATAAAGGATTAAACTAAATTTATTATAGTCTAACTAAGTGCAAAATAAACTTCCAACATCTTTCTCTAAATCCAGAGTAATTTAATAATAAGGCGGTACACCCTGTGGTAACTCGTACAGGTAAATATGACCTCTCCATTGCTTCTGCCTTGGTATCACCACTTCTGGGTCTGCCTCCAACTGACAAGACCTCAATAAAGGTTGAAACTGGTCTGGGCAGTGGCCCTTCCCTTAATGCATAGCATTATACATGTCTGCAAGGAGATGTGCTATGCATTATGGGAGATACTAAGACAAGGAGAGATGAGAGCTTGGTCCACCTTTGCTACAAGTTGCCAACAAATGCACCACCTTGCCTCAGTCCTGAAGATATTTTCAGGCGCAAACTTTGTTTGCCTACACTTGGATAAAGGATTAAGCTAAATTTATTATAGGATTCAGAGGTGAGTGACCAAGATGGTGAATAGATTGAGGATTTGTGGATTACAAAAGTTAGTTGATAGGAGGGATATGATAGCAACATTTTTAAGTTACTTAAAGGATTTTATAAGATTAGTGGAGGGAAATTTTCAGTACTTGGTTACAGGGGGTAGAACAAGAGGTCATCCCTGGATGTTGGATAAGATTTCGTTTTTGGTTAGCAAGGGCATGGGGACTAGATTTTTTACTTGGAGAGTGGTGAATGAATGGAATGCTTGAGTCAGTTATGAGTGCTTCTTCTGTTAATGGTTTCAAGGAGAGGTATGTAGATATTGTGTTGATAGTTTGGGCCTCCCACAGTGAGTCTTAGGACTCCATGGAAGTGTCTGTGCAATAATAATAATAATAATGATAATATTCACCTTGGAGAACATAAGAAATACATTTGCTTCCCTTATTATTGCAAGGCAGGACCATGCTTGTACAACCTTTCATGCAGGACTGGGCGAAAGAAAACCAATGTGCTACATAGATGTCAGCAATGCTACACAGCACCCTCCTAACATTAAGAAGTTTGGCTGCATTAATATACCAAAATTGTGGGAGACAATTCTCTGAAGACCAACTTCTAAGCAACTGTAATATGTTCTTTTATACAACATTAGAGGGAATTAAAACAGAACTTTAGATCTTTTATCCACTGCAATTTGAATTGCTTCACTTGTTCACTGTTGCATATAAACTGTAAAATGTTGTTGTGCCCTGATGATGACGGTTTGATATACAGTGAAATATAAGTTAGTCAATAATTTCAGTGTTTTGTTTTTGATGCTGTAATATCAAAAAAGAGAAAGAACATTAGTATGCAACAGGGGCCATTTAGAGAACATTATTGTTTAAATTTGTAAGTTAATGACATTAGGACAGAGAAGGTGTGAAGCTTAACTGAGTTTTGCAGCTGTTTGGATTACCAGGAGTAGAGCAGATGCTGTAGCCTTACAGGAAGATCTAAATAGTCTGTGTGAGTGGATAAATGAGTAGAGGTCCCAGTTTAATGTTGCAAAGTGGAAGTTCTTGAAATCTGGTAGGCAAGGATGAGATGCAGAATACACAATTAATAAGGAATTTTTGAAGGAAGTAGAGAAGATGAAAAATCTAGGAGTGATTGTGTGCAGAATTGTGAGAGCTCCACAACAAATCACAGCAATGATGATGAGGAGGAAGCATGTAGAATCAAAGAGATTACGATTCCTTGTATAACGGTGAATATGGAATACAGTGAGCAGATTTGCTCACGGTTTTTCAATGACATGAGAATATCTTAAAGAGGGTTTTGAGAGAATATTTACTAAGTCAGTGTTGGGCCTGTGGGATATGAAAGAGATCAAGTGAATACAATTTGTAAAGTCTCGTGAATAGAAGAAAAAGAGGGATTATGATTGAGGCATTTAAGGTGGTGCATGTTTGTTACCAAGCAGTCCTGAAGGCTGTATACGAGAGTGTGAGCAAAGGGAGTTAGGAGCAGGGCTCTATGTAGGGTGAGTGGAATGCATCAGCATACTAAGTGCAGAAACTGAAAATGGATTTAGTTTGAAGATTTTTTTGTGTGAGAATGTGGACCTCTAATGATGAACTCCATGGAGGACCAATGTTAATAATAATAATTGTATAGGTATCGAAATGTTCTGAAAGCTATGGGAAAAGCTTAGAAACATGGAAAAGAGTATCATAAAAAGAATCAGATCATATAAGCAACCATAAAAAATGTAACATATTCTGGATGTATGGAACAATTACTTGGAAAAATTGTGAAATGATCAGTGACAAAAAAATTAAAGAGAAATGCAGTAACAGCTGTGGTAGATGATATTTGACAGAAATGCTGAAATAAGAAAGTATAATGTTTTATAGCAGCTGGCTTGCATAATTCAGAAGGCTCTCATATTTATCACCTGTAAAAACAGAAATAAAAGGAATAAGAGAATTGAAAGAAATTTTTGGAGAAACTTGTGACATTATGATTATGAATTATACGCACGTTTTATTTTAATATTTGTCAAATATTTCAGTCTGAAAATAACAGACTATCTTCAGTGGCTACATATGAACAGTTTTTAACACGTTCATTGCCAAGCTAAAAATTGGAATTTCGTGTGGTGGCCAATTTTTTTTTTTATTTTTTTATTTAGTTTAGAAACTGGATAGCGACGTCCACGCGATAACGCGTGATCGGCCGTTTGGTGAGAACTCGCATCATGCGATATCGCGTGATTGGCAATGAACGTGTTAACAAGGTGGAATACCAACAATTGATCATTCAAAAGATTCAGTTGTTGGTATTCCACCATGTTAAAAACTATTCCTATGTAGCCACTGAAGATAGTCTGTTATTTTCTGACTAAAATATTTGGCAAATATTAAAATATTCTTGTGTAAACGTGTGTATAATTCATAAACTGTGTAATATTATGAAGTCCTGGACTTCATGATATATAACATATAGCCTCTCCCACTCAAATACCACCCTCACCTTCTTGTGGTAGAACCTGCTATCACAAACAAGGCTTTGGTGAATGGATATTATCAGCAGTATAACTGAAACATCGACACGAGAGTAAATGCTTATGTATAAAATGCATGCCTGGATGCTGAGGTAGCAGCCATACCACCACAATAGAAACTCTGTGGGCTAACAACCCACAAGTTTTCGAAAATTTAAATGCTGTTTTCAAGTCGGATAAATGCAGAAATCGGACAGACTTCTTGGTATCGACTAAAGCTTGGAAAATTAGGACACCATTGGCCAATGGAATGTTAAAACACTCCATCAAACAGGAAAACTAGCACAACTAAGAAAGGAGATGGAAAAATATAAAATTGAATTATTGGGGGTTAGCAAAGTAAGATGGAATGGTACTGGACTGGTAGAATAATTTTTCCCAGTGTTTCTTTATTCAGGGATACTAATAAAACTGATATACATCAATTTAGTCAAGCAATGATTGGGTGGAACCAATTTCAGAACAAATAATAACAGTTAATCTTAAAATTAAATTTGGAAGAGTAAGAATTGTTCAGTGCTATGCCCCAACTGAGAATGTATCCTTTGAAGAAAAAGAAAAGATTTACAGTCTGCTTGATAAAACCTTGATGATGACACATGGTAACGAGAGCATACTTCTCATGGGTGACTTCAACGCTAAAGTTGGTACAAATAATGAGGGGTTGGAAAATGTAATGGGCAAGTATAGTTTGGGAGAGGCAGGGCCATTGCCAGATTAGATTGCACCCTGAGGCAAACAAATTAAATATCACCCCTGATGGATAATAAGATAAAAATATAAGAAAATCTCCACTTGCTATTGTGTTTTTATTACAAGAGAAACATTAACGCAAAACGATTACATGATAATATTAATTAAATGTTTGTTCGACAGGGATATCGCACACAATAAAACTGTTTATAAGCTCTTCTAAATTTAAATTATAAGCTATGTCTGCCTCTATCGATATAGTTGCTAGACCAACCAATCTTTCTTGGGTCATTGCTGTTCGCAAATAATTTTTAATCAGTTTAAGCTTGGAAAAACTTCTTTCCACACTTGCTACGCTAACAGGAATTGTTAGCGTAGTGACGGCACCTACCGCAATATGGCTGAACGAGTGTCCTTATTAAGCCGCGCTGTGAGGCTGCCTCTATGCCACATCCTGTCGACAGTACTGGGGAGAGAGAAACATAAACTGCAAACTCTTAATGGAACTGTGTGGCAAATGTAACTTAGTAATAGGTGGCACAATCTTCCAACATAAGAGAATACATAAAGTAACTTGGGTGTCACCAGATGGCAAAACACACAATCAAATAGATCATATTGCCATCAGCCAAAAGTGCAGGAAAATGTTATTAGATGTCAGAAATTAAAGAAGTGCTGATACTGACTCAGATAATCACTTAATATTAGGAAAATCATTTAATAGACAGAAATTCGATATTTCTAAATTACAAAATGCTGAAGTCTGAAATGAGTTTAAAATAAAGTTAAGAGAAAATATGGATAGTAATTTTGAAGGAAGATATGAAGATATAGAGTCGGCTAAATGGAAAAAAAGTAAAAGAAAATCCTTAATTATACTGCAGAACATGTTTTAGGATACGCTAAAAGAAAGAACGAATAATGGTTATCAATGTAATGTTGAAGAAACTTGGAAACTAGTAGATGAAAGGGGGAAAAAAAGCTGAAATTACGTGCAAGAAATACTCCCCAAAAGGAAAATGAACTTAAAGACAAATACAGATTTTAAATAAAAAGGTTAAGAGAAGTGCCAGAAAAGATAAATGGCAATGGTTTAAAGAACTGGCATCAAGGGCACAATAAGCAGCAGACAAGTATAACAGTAGAGAGTTACACAGTATTATAAGAAGACTTTCTGGAGAAGCCATGCAAAAGAATGTCCCAGTGAAGGATCTCAATGGAAAAATTCTAGTGTCAACAGAAGAACAAATGGAAAGGTGGAGACAACATTTTAGTCAAATCTTGAACAACAAAATACAAACAGAAATAAAAATTGACACCAGCCCACCATCTAAATTGGAGATAAAAAAAAAAAGCTATTAAAGAAATGAAAAATAAGAAAGCGGCAGTACATGATGGTATCCTAGCAGAGGTTCTGAAATCTGACGACAACAATCACAGATGTGCCCTATCCACTATTCCAAGGTATCTGGGAAAAAGAGACATTCCCCAAGGATTGGAATACAGGAATAATAGTAAAAATACCAAAGAAAGGAGATTTAGGAAACTGTAATAATTGGAGGGGCATAAACCTGCTATGTGTTATTTACAAAATTTTCTGCAAAATTATTCTTACAGGAATCTTTAATATTTTAGATGAGGGCATGAAAAGAGAGCAGTCTGGTTTTAGGCCAAATAGATCATGTAGAGACCACATTTAACACCTTAAGAATAATAATCGAACAGTCAGGTGAATTTAACTCTCCTTTATATTTGTTGTTTGTGGATTATGAAAAAGCCTCAGATTCCATTGCTAGAGATTGTGTGTGGGATGCACTTCAAAACAAAGGAATGCCACAAAAAAGAATAAACCTCATACAGGAAGGGTATAAATTCCAATGCCAGATGATGCGCTGGAATTTGTTACCCTTTCAAACTGTATATGGAGTGCAACAAGGATGTCTGCTATCTCCCTTATTATTTATACTGGTGCTAGATCAAGTTCTAGAACAGACAGTAATGAAACATGCCAAAGGAATATCGTGGAAAATAAATAAAACATTGGCTGATCTAGACTATGCAGATGATATATGTCTAATTGCTAACAGACATGCAAATATCCAAAACAAACTAACCACATTACAAGAAGAATCGCTGAAAATCGGTTTGAAATTAAATACAAACAAAACAAAAGAAATGGAAATCAATGTGAACAACAAAGGCATCAAGTACAAATGAAAATGGAAAAATTGAAACTGTTTCACTTTTTATATCTCGACAGTGTTTCAACTGCAGAGAGAGGAGCAACTAGAGATTATTATTACTATTATTTCGGGCAACTCCAGGGAGTCATTGGACTCATCGAGATGTTGATATAAGGATTCAAAAAGCAAGAAGTGCATATGCTAACCCTAGTAGAGTATGGAAAATGAAAATTATTCACATAGATACAAAATTAAAAATATTTAATGCATGTATTAAATCAGTTCTTTTATATGGATGCAAAATGTGAGAAGAAGAAGAGTTTTGCTAAACTAAGACCAATAGCAAGAATAAGAAACCAATGGAAAGTATTTACATATTCCCGATGTTCCTGAAATCTGGGAAAGAAGAAAGAAACTTTCCAATACGGAAATTCCTTCGTATTGAGTATTTCAGGACCAGATTTTTATTTTACAAATAGTTTCAAAATCATGGGAATAAATAAAGCATCTGTACATGTGAGGTTTTGCAGATAAAAAAGCTACATCATAATGTGTCATGTTCAAAACACTACAATTTTAGAGCAATATATGACCAGTATATAAGCTATAAATCAAGTGTAGGACAAGAAATGGGATGCATGCTACACATAATCTACATGAATCACATTATGCAAGTAATCGTAAACCTGATATTAAACTTAAGAGATATTCAACTCATTTTCATTTTATACAGATGCTATTCTAAATAAAATCTAGAACAAATCTTCAATGTTCTTAAATTCACCTGTATTCAATTTAGTTTAAGAGTCTTGATGTAAAATTACGGTATGAATAGCAAGAGAGGAAAAAAAAAAAAAAAAAGAATGAAAACAGGTAGTTGGAGAACTTATAAAGAAAGTATAGCATTTCAGGGTTTATTTAGGCGCAATTTTTAATGAAGACAACCAGAACAAGCAAAATTAGTATGGAAGGGAAAAATTTATATGGAATAAGATTAGTCAAAATACTAAACAAATAGTATATAAGACACTCCTCAAACCAATTTTAATCTATGGATCCAAATATTAATTATTATTTTCCCATCACACCTCTAAGAAGTTAAAGGGCTCATCATAGGAGGGCACTCCAGACAATTCATGTCTACTGTAACAAGACAATTCAAGTCTACTTATTTTATACTCCATCTGCACACAATCTACCATCTATACACTATACCATTGACCATTCATTAATAGTAGTTTTGTCTATTAATTGTATATTCAGTATCCAATTTCCATACACAGAGAAGGAAAAACCAATGTTTGTAGAAGAAAACTATGTCACCTCTGTATGAGATCTGCTAACTCACCTTCAATTGATTAAGTCCTTATAGTCATTTCTCTTGTTGTGAAAGAATCAAACTTAGATCTTTTCCAATGAGCCTAGTATACATAAAATGGAGCTCAATGCTCCTCCACTCTGAATTAAAAATCTCAGTTGTCTGAACAGGAGGTACTAGAGCTGTATAAATACGAATGAGAATTCAACAATAAGGTCTGATGGGATATCAGCACAGATGCTAAAAGAGCATTCAACTGAACTGGCTATGGCACTGAAGTGTATGATAATTTCATTACACAAATGAGGTGCAAAGAATGATAGATACAGAGATCTGTAAGTTTTCCAACTGGGTCATGCTGATACAAAAATGAGCATACAAAAACTTATTGTGTTTGTACACAAATGTCAAGAGTATCAGGAACAAAGGAATAGAGTTTGTTGCCTTGGTGAATATGATATGGCTTCAGATCGTAAGCAATTAGTGAGACCTGGCTCTCAGGGGCAGGCATCATAGCTGACATTGAGAGTAAAGGACAGGAATGCTTTCCTATCCTTGTTTATCCCTCCCAGAAATGTTGCATTTTTAGGAGGGACAGACAAGATGAGAGGGGGAAATGCTGCTTTTACACTGATAAAAGGTGGCATGCAGAAATGGGTTTAGTAAGGACAGCTCTGTTTGAATACTCTGCTCACATTTTATGTCACAGTTAAGTTAGACAAGGGGAATGGATACACTACAATACTTTTAATACTTTACTAAGGCTTTTGATAAGATACAATAGAGAGAGAGAGGACTGTTGCATAACATGCAGGATATAGGATTGTATTATAAACTATCAACCTTGATAACAGGATGGCTGAATGACATCAAAAAGTGGTGCATGAGTCTACAGGATTTAAGATGACCAGTGGTATACCCAAGAATCAGTACTTGGTCCACTGTTATTCAATCTTAATATCAACGAGACTGGGATGGGAAAGATTTGAGAGACATACAGCTCTTTGCTGATCATGCAGGCTAAATGAGGAATGCAAATAACATGCAGCACTTGTAGAATAATTTGAAAAGAATAGACCTGTGGGGATGTAAAAAAAGCTATCAGTTCAATCTTAATAAATGTAAACTTATGCACTTTGGTGTGATGAGATATCAATGACATATTACATTGTGTGTGTGTGGAGGGGGTATGCTAGAAGAAACTAATCAGGCTAAGGATCTATTAAAACTTGGAGTTTTAGTAGATATGAAATTGAAGTTTAGGGCCATAGCAAGGACTGAAAATACAACTCAGAGGATAACTACAATGCTGAAACAAACATTGACACGTAATGAAAGTATTTTGCCTCTACAAATACTCAATATTGGATTATTGCATGCAGATCATGTCTCTTGGTTTTCAAGGTGATGCAGATATAGTGGAGAAGGTGCAAATGAGTGTGTTAAAGATGATATTGGAACTGGAGTACAGATCATGAGAACAGATTGGGAATTTGTGAACTGCAGATGCTAGCAAACAGAAGAAAAAAGGTTGATACGATAGAGACACTCAATCAGGGGTTAGTAACTTGCTATAGATAGAATTTTTCATTTTTTATGGGGAGAGGATGAGGGCTAGTTTTCTCTGATAGAGTAGCACTTGTTTGGAATGGCTTCTCTTTGGCAGTGATGAGTGCAGTTAGTTCAAATGAATTCTAGGTATTACAGTACAGCTGGTGTGGAGTATATATGGCTTCTGATGAGTTCTTGAATCCCTGGAGGTGTCTGGTAATAATAATAATACTAATTATGCACACATACATATATAAACTTGCCCATCCACAATAATAATAATGTACTATAAAAAACCTTATGTTTCATTGACAAGAATCAAATTAAAGAAACTAAAAATTAAGAATTCTATATTATTTATTTTATTTATTTATTTTTCTGTTCCTTTAGTCCTCTTATCAGTATATTGACATAGTTTCTGCAAAAAACAGTGAAATTATTTGTGGTCTTTTTGATATACCACAGTTTATTTCTATTGCAGATTTTTAGTTCACAATATTACAATATTTCAAACAAGTTTCAATCCATAAATTTTTACAAGTCTGAATAAATTTAATTTCAAAAAGTTTAAATTAGTTAACTTATAAGTAAACCGGTGATGCAGATAATGCAGACATACAACAGCATTTGGAATACTATTTTGATATGAAGTAGCATGCTTCAAGAATACTTCAGCAAACAGAAGTTCCTCTTTGTATATGTCAGCAATTCAAAAAGGAACTTCTGTTTGCTGAAGTAAGGTCCTAATAACTGTTGAAACAAAACTATAAGTGATTCTCATGGGATATAAATAGAGATTCATCATATCATTAGTCTCTGTGATATGTATAGAACCTTCTACAGTATGGCAGAAAAGAAAAAAAAATAGCATGCTTCTCTGTCATCTTGGAGAACAAGGGTTGGGACATCTGCCGGAAATATCATGCAACTTTATCCCTTAGTTCATCAAGGTTTGAAGGCAGGTCATGGTGGAATGCTGATTCCTTCAACACATCCCAAATGAAGGCATCGAGTGATGTAAGATCAGGAGAATGTGAAGGATATGGGAATTCTGCGAACCATGAAATGAGCCTTCCAGGGAAGTGTTCTGATAAACAGGATCTAGAACCACGTGATGCGTGACAGGTTGTTCCATCCTTTTGAAATACCTGTGCATGAAATGGAATGACTTTTGTACGACACATCCTATGCAAATCCTGGGTGAATGGAACCAACACATTCTCAATGTAGTCTTCAAAAAGTTTAAATTAGTTAACTTATAAGTTCAGATTGGGCCTGACTTCAATGAAGTCAGGCCCAATCTGAACACCATGCAGTGACCTTCTTGCTGTGAAGAGGTTTCTCTCGGACAAATTCAGTTCTCAAGAAAGATGTAGGTTCATCTGTTTCCATGACCACTTTGATGGAAAATGTGCTTCATCCGGGAACCAGACATTATGGATGAATGACAAATCTCCATAGACATTGGCTGGCATGCATGCATGCATGCACAGTATTCTCGCTGTGCAGTGTAATCTGTTGCTGTTAAACACTGACCCACCTGAATGACGTACAAAAAGGCCACCAGCTCCTTAAGGATTCTCTGTAGTGACTGCCTCTGTATCCCAAGTTTTAGTGGTGACCAACATTCACCATGTCTTAGAGACTGTAATAGTTGCTCCAGCACATGCCCTTTGCATTGCAGCAATACACTCCCAGTACACTGGAACTTCTTGATTAAGGCAATGATGATACCATTGCTTGGGGCATGCTTACAGAAACAATGAACAAATTGCTCACAAACATGTCATAGGCTTAGTCCATCTGAACAAAAATAACGCTCAACAATAAACATATTTTCTTCCAACGTCAACATCACTGCTACAGTTAAATGTAATAGCATAGCCCAGTGGTTCTTAACCTGGGCGGTTGTGCCCCACTGTGAACACTGAAGGGGTGGTAAGTGTTATAACACTACTAATATAATAAAAGCAAAAAATTCCATATTTAATCTAGCATTCCTATTTATATTGTATTTTTGACAACACTGTTCAGAACATTACATGTCTGAAAATACTGCTTAAATTTATTCGCTATTTATTTTTTTAGAACTTTTACATTGAAAGTTAAGTAATTGGTCCACTTTTTGGAATGAAATTTTCTACATTGAAATGATCTGAAAAGAATGGTCTGAATTTTTCTACATTGAAAATTTAATTAATTTGGGCTATTTTTAGCAGAATCCCCTACTTTTATAAGTTTTATCTGCTACTTTTCCTAACGCCTATCTGACACCCCTCAATTGCAGTTTATATCTAGCCCATGATATCATGTGGCGCACTTCGCTGATATTGTGCAACATTGTAGTCCATTACAATAAGTGAAAAAAGAAAGCGTCGTCAATTCAAGTGGATATTTAAAATATGGAGCTATTCTGTCTATAAATAATGAGCAGTTACCAATGTGTTTAATATGTGAAAAAAATTTCTCAAACAAAGGAATGAAGCCTCCAAGAATGATTGAGCATTTAATAAAGCAAAAAAAGATGTGGAATACTTTCACGAATTATAGGCTAAATTTAAAAATTGTCCAGGACTCAAAGGGTTGACAATATAAAGTAACCAACAAGAAAAAGGACTTGTTGTGTCTTACAGTCTTACAAACTTTCAAAATTAATTGCCAAATGCAGAAAGCCACATACTATTGGCGAAACTCATCTTACCGCTACGAAGTTTTAGATACGATGATTGGCCCAGGTAAAAGTAATATGACATCATCAATTCCTCTCAGCAATAGTTCAGTATCAACAAAAATCGATGAAATGGCAAAGGATGTTGGGGAAAAAAAAAAAAAAAAACTGTGATGATTTAAAAACCACAGAATTTTTTTTTACAACTTGATGAGACAACTTTACGTGATAATGAAGCTTTTTAATGGCCTACATGCATTATATAAATACCAATGAAGAAATTATTGAAGAGTTTCTATTTACTGAACAACTGAGAATTGATAAAAAAGTTCTATAATTTTTAAGGTTGTTAAACTTTTTAATTTAATGCTAAAAGCATTCCTCTCACAAATATTATTGAGTGTGCATCTGATGGAGCACCAGATATGATTAATCGTCACCATGGATTTATAGCATATTTAAAAGAAGCAGTTCCAAATATCTTTACAATTCACTGCATTCTTCATAGTTTGGATGATGTTATTAAAATAGTGAATAAAATAAAAGCCCAGTCATTGAATACCCATATTTTTTGGGAACTTTGCTATGAAAATGAAGAATTTGAGCATCTTTTGCTTGACGCTGAAGTTAGATGGCTCTCAAATGGAAACTGTCTGCAATGGTTTAATGATCTCTACGATACTGTTTTGAATTTCTTAATTCACATGATGAGAACATGTGTAATGTTCTAAAAAAGAAAAAGGTTGATATCGCATATCTTTCCAATATTTTCACCAAATTAAATGAGATTAACATCGAATTGCAGGGAAGTAAAATGAATCTTATTAAAGCAAAGGGAATTATAAATGTTTTTATCAGCAAAGTAACATCCTACAAACAGAGTATTGCAAGATGAGATTTTCTGCAGATCCCAAGTCTACAAATAATAGATGATTTAATATTAGACAGAGATTTGGATTGTTATTGTTCCCATCTTCTGACACTGAAAGAAGACTTGATCAGATTTAAAGACTTTCATGAGCTTAAAATACCAGATTGGGTCATAAATCCATTTCTTTCTGATGCCACTTATGTTCATCCATATTTGTGTGAAGAATTTATTGACTTAAAAAATGATTTTGAAGTTCAAGTACAATTTCAACAGTGTGGGTATGAAAGATTATGGTCAAACATGCAATGCAAGCACCCTCAGCTTTGGCAAGAAATAAATTACTGCTCATTGTTTTTCCTTCATACTTGGTAGAGAAAGAATTCAGCATCATGTTGCAACTGTTAGCTAACCAGCAAAATAGATTGCAAATTAGCGAAAGAGAAGATTTCAGACTTCGCATGTCGAACATCGAACCTGATATTGAAAAATTAGTAGGATCTCATCAGCCTCAGGGTAGCCATTAATGATTAGCTTATTATATACAGTAAGTTTACATCTTTTTTTTGAATAAAAATTAATTTGTATCAAAGTCATTAATTTTTAATTAACCATCAATTCAAATATGTTGATAGTAATTTAGGTTTGCCTAATAATATATTATAATTATTATAAGTTTAATCCTTTATCGAAGTGTAAGCAAACAAAGTTTGCGCCTAAAGTATCTTCAGGACTGAAGCAACTCGTGGTAAAGGTGGACCAAGCTCTCATCACTACTTGTCTTAGTATCTCCCATAATGCAAAGCAGTACATCTCCTTGTGGACATGTATAATGCTATGCATTAAGGGAAGGACCACTACCCAGACCCAGAGGTGGTGATACTAAGGTGGAAACTAGTGTAAGCAAACAAAGTTTGTGCCTGAAGTATCTTAAGACAAGTAGTGATGAGAGCTTGATCTACCTTTACCATGAGTTGCCTCAGTCCTGAAGATACTTCAGGTGCAAACTTTGTTTGCTTACACTTGGATAAAGGATTAAACTAAATTTATTATAGTCTAACCAAGAGGGGAAAAAACTTCCAAGATCTTTCTCTAAATCCAGAGTAATTTAATAATAAGGTGAGACACCTTTTGGTAAATTGTATAGGCAAATATGACTTCTCCATTGCTTCCACCTTAGTATCACTACCTCTGGGTCTGACTCCCACTGATAAGACCTCAACAAAGATCGAAACTGGTCTGGATAGTGGTGATGAATGGCAATGCTGTAGCCCATGAAGTTTTAACTGAGGCTTGGCTGTTGCTGTCACCAAGGTCCAGGTTGGGGGGGGGGGGGGGTATGAATGGCAATGCTGTAGCCTGTGAAGTTAACTGAGGCACAGCTGTTGCTGTTACCCCTCGAGATATGAGCAAATGAGCGGCTCTGCTCGGTGGTGGGGTAAGCCTGCCATGGTGTAGAGCAAACCAGTTCTGAGAGTTCTCACTGGCAGGGTGAGCCTGTTACTGAGGGGAACAATGCTGAGTTTTTGGAGTTTGACCTGTACTTGAACATCAATAAAGGTCGAAACTGGTCTGGGTAATGGCCCTTCCCTTAATGCGTAGCATTATACATGTGTGCAAGGAGATACTAAGACAAGTAGTGATAAGAGCTTGGTCCGCCTTTACCACGAGTTGCCTCAGTCCTGAAGATACTTCAGGTGCAAACTTTGTTTGCTTACACTTGGATAAAGGATTAAACTAAATTTATTATAGTCTAACCAAGTGGGAAAAAACTGAATCATTAGCCTAGTGTAAAATTGAGCAGGGGCACCAGGCTATACAAATAATTGAAAGGGGCACCAGGCTATATAAATAATTGAAAGGGGCACTAGACAAAAAAAGGTCAAAACCACTGGCATACATGCTCTCTACGTGTGTTTTTCTATTATTGTGCATGCAGTCAAATGGCATATCTCATAGTGTACTGAAAGAGGTGTCGATGTGTTCAGTACTTTTTTTAGCCATACTACCATATTATGACACACCAATATGCCATGAGACTGGTACTTTTACAAAATATAAAGGCATTGCCGCCCCCCCCCCCCCAATTACAAGAATTCACAAAAGCTAATTTTCATGGAGCAAAACCTTATTCCTATAATCAAGTTCAGCCCAGATTACTTTCCAAAATTTAAAAAAAAAAAAAAAAAAAAAAAAAATCCCTATAATCCTTTTGAAAAAGGTATCAAAAAAGCAACAACAACAACAAAAAAAAAAAAGCTTGACTGTATTTTAAAATTCTAAATGCAAATTTGAATAAGAAATAGATTTTATTTCTTGACATCTAGCGGCAAGTGCAACAGGGCAACTGACAGCATCTCCACTCTCCTCACAACTAATCTGAACCCCACTGGCATGGATGCTAATACATGTTGCTGGCTGTAAATGATTTCAATTCCCACAATGCAAGACCAGTACTCTGCTTACTGAATGTCTGAAGATATGAAAAATATACTGCTTAATCACTACAGTATGATTTTTTTTTGCATTATCTAACTTTCAATTCATTCATAATATTAATTTGCATTACCCATAAATGATGATATTACAAGAATAAAACACATTCTGGAAAGTGCCAAACACTATTATTAATGTTGGCAACAGATGAAGATTAAGTGAAGCCCTCCAAGCCCGAACAGTGAAATAAAAACAGCATTCAGCCACAACTTCAAAGTAGCAAGTACCATCATATACAATATAATGTTTGCAACTTAGCTCCTGATATAATAGTGATAACAAAATTAGATTCAATGTTGCCAACATTCTCATCCTCCTTTCCACTGCAAAATATTCTCTCTCTTTCTAGCCAGTCTGGGGTCTATGGTTTTTTTTTTTTTTTAAAAAGTCTTCACCAAAGCAGATAAGGGTAATTATCTATTTGTATTCTGTTCAGTTACAATGCTACTAAATTTCAGATTAAAACATCAAAATGATTAGTCAAATAAGTAGTTTCTTGGCTTCCTGAAATGAAAAAAACTTAACTCTTTTGTCCTCTCCCAAAAATATATAAATTATCTACAATCCTAATAATACCCTCAGAACTGATAGTAGATGCTAATGACCCTCCCTTCCCCCCAGAGATTATCCAATCAATTAGCTAATCTCTGTTCACCTCACTGCACATACATATTCTCGCATTTAAGAGTACACCCCTTGAGGGTACATGGCAGGAATTTGATGATGACCTATTTTAAAACTTTTTCATAAAATTTATTTTAAATAATTTTCCCCAAGAACCAGTCTTTAAATTTTTGACCTAATATTCATCAATTACTTACTGGAATCCCAAAGTGGCAAAAGCCATGTTTCACCTCCAAGCACAAACTCAGTTTTCTGTCCCATCTTCACTTCTCCATGTAGTGCAAGTGAAGTCCTTCAAAGCATCACTCACACAAACCTCTTCCATTTTGAGAGTGCAATAGTAAAAAGTGGTACCACAGGACAACCACCAGACAGTACATGGGTCTGAACCTCTCAGTGATAAGTCTGAGTAATAATTATGTGGGATGTACTGTCAAGGCCATGCTATAGAAAGGAGACAGGTTGGCAATCCTCTGTATGGCTGTCATGCCCAAGAGTCTATCATCTCTGATTGAATATCCCAACTCTATGTTTTCATCAATTCTTAATAAATAATGAAACATACAAACAATAAGGACTGCAGTTGATGTAGCTACAATTTAGGCTTCTGTCAAGAGAAGGTCAGTTTAAATGTCTGTAAGTGATGGTGTGTCAATTATGCCAATGGTGTTAAAGTGGATGTGAAAGCTTTTGTAGGGATTTTGGCATAGGAATTTTGTTTTGTACACTTTCTTTGATTTGTCTTTTTCAGTAACTAGTTTAAGAGGAAAATTTATTTTAATCTCATATACTTATTGTTTGTAAATTAAAGATGCCAAGAACTTATATTCTTGGTCTAATCCCTTATCCAAGTGTAAGCAAAATGCTGAAATTACTCACTTCATGATATTTCTTTTGGCACATGCATCTTTGTGAGATGATACTGCTGCTGCAAGAGAATGCCTAATTTAGAATCATGTGCTTTTAACCTCCTCTGGTTGAAGATTTCCTTGCACCGTTCAGTATCATTCATCTGCTGCATTTACCATTTTCCAAATTCTGAAAATCACCCTGACCTCTTCACCATCCTATCCAAGAAGCATCGCATTCTGCAATTCATCTTACATTCTTCCTAAGTAACATTAATCTCCAAGTGGTTCCCATTTTCCAACACTACAGACCAAGCTGGACATGATGCCAAAAATTTTTGCTATAAGCAGTGATCTAATGCAAATCATAAGTAGCATTGATAACCCCCTCCATGCTCCTAAAAACCCCCTGATATTTCTCCAAGAAGGTCTTTAATGGAATAAAGACCTCTATTCTAACCTAAATTCTCATCTACTTTCAAGACCTCTGCTAAACACAGGTTGTGTGGAAAAAAAAAAAAAAAGAAAAAAAAGCTTACAACAGGCAGCTTCCAACCAGTACCTCAGCTTTTCTTCATACTAAACCTATGTTGAAGCACACAATAAATGTAAAATAACCATTAAAAAATTCATATCTAACTTGATAAAGAGCCAGCAGAAGAAATCTTCCTCCTGTCCAAATGGAATCAAAGCCATCAGGTCCACTGTTGAGATCACAATATGCAACTCCTGCTCACTCGAACTTCTCTATCTCTCCTCCAGATGGTGCTAAAGTTGTCATCCAAATGCTACAAAGATGACCAAGGCAAACTGTCATCTGCCATGCCTGAACCAGAGCATCTAATGTCTAGTGTGGTTTTTCAGCAAAAAAATCGTTAGAAGGATACTAAACAACTTGGACACTAAAAGGTCTTTTGACCCCAATGGCATCTCTCCAACTGTACTCAAATGTTCTGTTCCAGAGACATCTTTCATTTATCTTCTCTACAATCTTTGATACTCGACTAGGCACTTACCCCAATGCTTGAAAGCAAGGATATACAGGGTGGTCCAAAATGTACGTAACAAATTTAATGCTATATTATTCCTGAACAAGGAGGTATATGAATCTCATCCAAAGTGTATTAAGGTCTACATCTTATGCCATTTATATTACAACTAGTTTCAATACCTCAATGCAGATACAGTCCCTTCCAGAGAAAATTAAGAAAGTAAACTTGGTAGGTACATTTTGGGCAACCCTGTATATATATATCCTATTCCAAAAAAGGGAGATAAAAAGTCTGCTGTTAAACTACTGATCAAATGCCATCACTCCAATCCTCTCCAAAATAATATAGAAAGTCACAATTAACTTTTTTGCTACTACTTAGACGACAACCAGTTAATCAGTGACTGCAATTATGTATTTTGCCAATCTAGATCCACAGCTTGACTACTAAGTCTAAGTCACCTACCACCTGACACATGTCATTTAAACATTCAGAGAAACATGCTGTCACTCTTGTATTTCCATAGCATTTGATCAGGTTTGGCATTGAGATCTGCTAAGCAAACTGCCATCCTTCAGCATACCTGCTACCCTCTGTAACTTGACAGCCAACTTTGTTTCTCTCTCTCTGATCATTTGCTTCATGTATGGTGGATAGCACTCTTTTCAAGATTCACCACCAATGCAGAAATGCCTCGGGGCTATGTTCTATCACCTAACCTTTTTCTCATAAAAATCTGTTACTAGATGATTTATAGAAATGTGTGGAAGACACGGTAATATATTATAAAATGATTAATAGATGTAAGGGAAATTAGAATTTAATAATCAACTCCTATATATGTTGCTCACTGTAACATGAGCATCATTCAGGGAATGAGACAAAAGACTGGTTACACATTCAAATTACGAAACACAGGAATAAGTCATACAACATGATTATACTTCCACATGTCTCAGTCACATCTGAATAAACAGGAGAAAACACTATTAGAGTTCCAGAGAACCAAGTATCGTTCTGTAATCTAAGGTTATCGTTACCACATCCACCCACACTATTATGAATAGTTATGGGAAGTAATCACCATAAACTCACTGACAGGCACTGGATTGTATTCATAACTTTTTTTTTTAACAGTATTACAACACCAAAACAATTGCCTATTTTCAGAGTCAGCAATGGCTATGCAGAATTCTCCTAACCTTAACAAGTATGGTTGTATTAATTTACCAAAATTTGGGAGTCATCATAAGATCAACTCCTACACAAACTAAAGTAACTTCTTTACATAACATTAGAAGGCACCAAATCAGGAGATCTTCTGTCTGCTACTATCCACTTACTCTGTCATGCGTAAACTGTAATATGTTTACTCTGAGGATGCTGGTTTGAAATACAATGAAATATAAGCTACTTAATAACATCCTTTTGTAATTCAGTGTTTTGTTTTGGTGCTGTGCAGTGGTTAAATTCTAAACAAATAAGTTCTGGGGCCCTTAAAGTAAGGACCATAAATGTGAGACTATTGATAGATTATCACAACATTTTTTAAAAATTTTATTTATTTATTTATTCTAAGCCATCAGGCCTTCTCTTCCACACCACCAGAAAAATTAAATACAAATACAGATACAAATGCAAAATTAAAAATTAATATAATACTTCCAACACATTAAAAGATAATTCAATTTAAGATAACATTAGGCAAATCTCCTTTCGTTCAACATATTAATATTATCACAGTGCAACTGATGGGAATCCTGTTTCTGGGATTCATTACAGACTTCTTTCTCTTCAGAAACTACACACAAACTGTCATTACAAACTCGTTTTGTATTATCACTGTCATCCGAGCTATTTTTCGGTTTAAAGAAGATACCAATACTTATCCATAGTCGAAATAGTAGGCCTACATAAACACAAAAATATTACATGAGTTTCTTTGTGCTTCTCATAATCACGAGCTCTGATAAACAACTGCTAATCTGCTGTCCTATTGTTGGTTACTGACTGTTGCAAACCAGAAAAGACAAAACATTGCCATGAGTCTATCAGAATTCTGCTACACTACGTCACAATAATGTTTGCTTGTCAATCGCTGCAAGATAACGCATTACAGGAAGCTCCAAACCTCCCCATCCCTTTCATCAAACTTTCGTAATCAGGCGACTATTGATATTGACTTTATATATACATTCAAAACTGTAAACAAGTGCTGAACAATAACACAATAATGCAGGCATAATTAAAGGGAGAAAAGTCACAAAACAGAAAATGTTCCGGGGCTGGGCACGGGCTGAATTTAACCATTGGTGCTGTGATATACCATTAAAAAAAAAATTACGAATCACTATAAACTGTTCATAATATTCCTGGAACTTTAATAGTGGTTTCTCCTGTTTTCTCAGCTGTGACTGAGACATACAGAATGTATATGACCCATTCTTGTGCTTCATAATTTGAATATTATAACCAGTCTCTTTTGCATTTTCTCTTAATGATGCTCGTGTTACAGTAAGCAAAATATATACGGGTTAAATTTATCTATGTGTGTTAATTACTATGCCCTCTTTCTCCTATATATACATGATCTACTTTTAATCACTACCAATTCTATTCAAAGCTCTGCTGATGATAAAACTTGATTCATTCTACTCATTTGATGAAGCAGGCAGTGCACAGACATTCCAAGCTTTAAGAAAATTTGCAATCGGTGTTATCAAAATGCAGTCTTTCCTTTTCTCTACAAACAGGATCTCAGCTAACCCTCCCTTATCTTCAGTAATACAGAAATCAGCAGACTGGATAAAATCTCTCCTTGGACTGACATTTACCTCTAGAATCCTCTGGCACAAACACATTATATCAGTAGCTACCTTAACCTCTAAAAAACCAGGCATTCTTTTTTTTTTTCCCCCAGATGCTATTTTTTGGCATCCCATTCAGTTAGTAACATATCCCAATTCAGCCCATTCTCCAAGCATACAGTTCAGATGTGTTGTTGATGGTGGTGCAATTAAAACCTCCACAAAATTTCTCGATACTGTCTATGGGCAGGCGATTCAGCTCATAGATGATCCTCCCCTCACAGATACAGTGTTCTTCAGTTCTGTGTCTTTTTTATAAACAACTGCAACCTCCATCTACTTAACACAGAGTTTTAAAAAACATGCTATTGAAAGGGTCCCCATGTAAGACAAAGCTGATGTGTTCTCAAATTGGTTCCATGGCCTAGATACATCATTCCTTCATCTCAATAGTCACATTCCAGAATCTGTTTTACTATGGAAAAAGAGAATATCAATAATCTAGTCTTTCTAGACTCTTAATAAACACATCCATCTACCTAATGGTAACCTTTTTTTCATATCATTACCATCAATTTACTGATAGGTACCCACAAGGGATGCACAGGATACTAAGACATTACTACCTGATTAAGTTTCCATTATTATCAATCTCCTATCAACAATTTTCCTCCAAATTAGTCTAATAACTTGTCAGATCCCCAACATTGTCCTATCTATCATTTCATTCTTCTAAGGCACTTCTGAATGAATCAACTGACATAGAGCTTAGTTCTTCTTCTTCTGCTTCGCTTTTGTGCTTTCTGGACATCAAATATCTCTTCTCCCATTCTGTCCAAGTAAGAAACCACTTTAGAGTAACTATTCTCATACATTCCAGAATGCTAACTATGTCAAATTCCTTCCTAATATCTTCATGTTTTAATATGATTCTGCCAGTTGTTCACTCTCCTAAATTTTCTCATAAACATATACATATCTCATATACACCAGCCCTTCCTAACAAAAACTCAAATTTCAGTTTCTTCTAGCACTATTCACTCCATTTTCCCAGTTATTTCCCCCTTTGCCTCTTTTCATCTCCAAGGTGGCATTTACGCATTGTATAAGCCTGACACACCACATCAGAGCATTTTCAACCTAGGATCTCCTTTTTTTTTTTAAATCTTTAGCTAAAATTTGCTCAGTTCCATTCCACTGGATTCACTTGCCACTGAAAAAAAAAAAAAAATCAACATTTTAACAAAATTTTTATTCTCTCCAGTCCAGCTTTCCTAATAGTAAGGTCAACTTCAGAGATTTTTAATGTTCACAGCTCTGAGTGACTTTCCTATTTGCTATCCCATGATTTTGCATGTCTACCAGAATATTTGGTAACTTTAACCACTCTCTTCAAACATACTAGATTTATAGAAAAGCATATTGCGTCCTCTATCAGTCTTTAATTTTGGTCTCTTTGTCTCCAAAAACAACGTGAGATACCAATTATGTGAAAATTAAAAAATAAAATGGGTATATTTAAAAATGAATAAAAAAAAATAATCCAAGACCAAATATCAACTGTCAGTAGCATGTGCTTACTAAGGGAAGGTCATGTTTGAGTAACTTGTGCATATTATAATGATGTCACAGTTGACTTAGACTAAGGAAATGGTTACACCACCATACTTTTAGACTTTGCTAGAGCTTTGGACAGGATTCAGCATGGAAGCTTGTTGCTTAAGTTGGAAGATATGGGTTTGGATTAAAAATTACAAATTTAGATAAGAGAATGCAAGTCTACAAGATTTCAGGTGACTAGTGGCATACCCTGGGGATCAGTCCTTGGTCTAGTATTATTCAGTTTTACATTAATGATATTAGGAAGTATTTAACAGGTGACATACAACTACTTGCTGTTGATGCAAAGATAGGTGGGATAATCAGGAAGGCAACTGACAGGCAGTACTTACAGAATGACTAAATAAGTTGGAATTGGGCATGTGAAAAATGGTTGTCAGTTCCATGTTAATAAATGTAAAGATATGCACTTTGAGATAATTAAATATCCAGTGGAATATTTTAATTGATTGGATTATGCTAGAAGAACTGACCAAGCCAAGCTAGAGACCATGGAGTATTAGTAGATAAAAAGAGAGATTGAGACCTTGTGGACTAAAGATACTAGCAGATAGGAGAAAGAGGGATGATATGATAAAAATCTACAAACTTTTGAAAGGATCACAGAGTATGCCAGTAGATGGAATTTTTCATTTTATGTAGAGTGGCATTCATGAAAATTGAGAATGAATACAGGCAAGAAAAGAATGAGAGCTAGATTTTTTTTTCTCTTACAAAGCCATGTGTGAGTGAATTCAAAGAGACGGTGATAAGTAGTGTGAGCAAATTTGCATGTGGCCTCCCTCAATGAGTCCTATACTCCCTGGAGGTCTCTTGTAATAATAATAATATGCTTCTCATTGTCAATGAATATCAATATATGATTTTTTTTTTATTTATTTGTAGCAATCACATCTGCTAAAAGGTCAAACCTATATGTAGACAGGAATAAAAGGAGATGAACATATTTTTCTGAATATGCATGGAGCAAGAGCTTGTCCAAAAAGGCTAAAAAACAGAGTATTAGATTATGGGAATGAAGTTGACCTAAAAACTGATGTTGTTTGACTGGTTTAAGTTTTTGAGAAGTGTGATAGAATGAACACAGTGTATTCTGAGATGTAAAATTGCTCTTTGATTGATGATAAGAATGCTAATGAAGATTAAGAATGAGGTGGAATGGACTTTTTTTTGGCATGGGAGAAATAATAAAGCTTGAATATTGGAGAGAGCACAGCTGGTTCCAAGTTTTATATGCAAACCTGCTTGCAAATCTGAGATGAGATGAATAGATTACCTATCATGTACAATGTTAAAAAACAGATTGAACATTTTAATAATAATATTTGGACATCTTAATTTTTCTGCATACAACAATATTCTCAAATACTGAAAAAGTATTAAGCAACCCCAATGAGTCCTTGCATAAAAACTGTATTTAAATTTTGGTTTCAATTATTTATACATATTGCATTTTCTTACATAGATATTACATTAAAAAAGTATATGATATGTGTGTGTGTGAGAGAGAGAGAGAGTACATAGCATGGATGAGAACAGCTCTGTAGAAAGTTTTGTTACTTGCTACAGTCTTATTAGTTATGAAGTGATACTTAATAAGAAATTATATATACAGTATGAGCCAAAAGTAATAGGATGGTTACCAGAAAACAATTTTTTTTGTAAAGAAATAAAGAAATTAAACAGAGCATGCAAGGCTTTTAGCCCTACTCCAGTAAAGGATCAATCAAGAATATAATTTCCTGGCAAATATAATTTAACCCAACTATCCTTGGAAAACCTTGAGAAAATCAGCAATTTCATTATTATTATTTTGATTTTTTTTGTTATTAATGTGGTGTGTCTAAATATTATGTTCTACACAATATATGCCCAACGTACATATGCTACATGTACCTGTTGTGCTAATAAAATTTTCTACTTAAATGTGGTGTTTCTGGCTGACCTATTACTGTTGGGTCACATTTTTCATATTCTTCTTCAAATTTATGGTATAATAACCACACATAAAAAAAAACTTTATTAACCTAAAATACTTGATCAGTTTTGTGTTGTCACAGTTACACTTGCCAAGAGTGTCCTTAGCCAGAGGTAAAATGTATCCTAGCAAACAAGGAAAGAATACAATAGATGAAAACTGAAATAAACAATGAATATATGAATACAGGTGTACTAGGTGGTATTGGCAGATTCTACGTTGCATATTACAACCAATATCTGTAAATGTGGGAATTTTGATGAGGACCAAACTGTGTGCAGGATAATGCATTTAAGTATCAAGTAGGGATTATTAAGCATTTCAGAGGCTTATTTAAATTCCCGATTAAAGCATTTAGGTTCAACATAGATTTGTTTTTATGTCACATAACCAGATAACCTCCTTTACTTGTGTGAAAAGCTAAACATGATTTATGTTTTATTTTTGACATTTCTGAAATGTCCTCGCATTCAGATTTCTCCAGAACATCCCATCTGGCCAACATAACAAATGTTATATGGACAGTGAATCTACTAAACACCTGACTTTTCTTTTTCACTTTTGGATGATAGGAATTTGTAAGAATCTTGAGATGTTGCACAGTGGAGTGAAAGCCACTTTTATGCCACATCTTCAAAGAAACTGAGAAATTTTGTCTGTAAAGTTATTGATATAACAAAGGATGACAGCATCTTTGAGGTTTGCAAAATCTTGTTGATCAGTTTGCATCTATATTAAGGAAAATTAATGTTATGGGTGTGTAGCAAAGCACTTTATTTCTATGCTGTACATTCTGTCTCTCAGTGTTTTGATTATTCCACCTTTTGCAAGTTGGTGATGAGAAGAAACATGGACAAATCTGCCAGTTTGGTGATTTTTCTGTAACGGAAACTGAGGAAGAAAGCATTTTGTCTTCAGGACGTCCATGAAAATGTGAAAATATGATAATGACCTGCAATTTTCTTTTCTTTTCTTTTTAAAAAAAAAAGTAAAAGAAAGAAATCTTTTACATATACATTAAGTAATATCAATGTCCACCGACACTGGTCTGCATAGTGTCTCTTCTCATAATTAATTTAACATATTCCTAAATTTAACATATATGACCAAACCAAAGTGTGCTATGCATTATGGGATGCTGGGGCAATATGACATGGTCACCTGCCTCTATATACAAATAGCCTATTATGTCACTTTATATACTCATGTTTGGGAAGGATAAAAACAAGAATATAATTAATTTCACATTAAGTCTAGAGAATGTATAGAGAACATGTTTTGCAAGGAAAGCTTCAATGCACACATTAATTTTTAATGCAAGATCCTGTTAAGAAAGAATAACATACATAAACTGAGATTCCTGTAGAGTGCAAGCATTTTGAATTTTCTGTCTCTGATCAACTTAAAGCTACTGTACACCTGGCTAGTACAGAAGAAAGGGATAAGATGTGGAAGGTACAAAAAAAAAAAAAAAAGGTCCAACAGTTAGGCCAAGTGGGATGATAGGATTCTTCTGCAAACACGAAGTGACCATATGAACTGCTTTTATAATTTTAATAGAAAAAAGTGCAGTTAGAACACATTTAATGTAATATGATCTGAAATTTGCTCTATCATACCCATTCCTAAAGTAAATAATGCAAACAAGTGTGAAAATCATCGAACAATAAGCTTAATGTTACATGCTTCGAAAAATACTACTCAAAATTATACAAAAAAGACTAACAAAGAAGGTTGAAGAATATGCTGCCAATGACCAGTTTGGATTCAGGGAACAGCAGGGGACAAGAGAAGCAATCCTAGTTCTAAGAAACAGTTATTGAAAGAAGATTGGAGAAGAATCAAAATACTCTGATAGTCTTTCTTGACTTGGAGAAAGCCTTCGATAGTATTGACTGGAATCAAATGTTTCACCTCCTAAAAACAATAAAGGTAGATTGGAGAGATAGAAAACTCATATTTAATCTTTACAAGCATCAAGAAGCCCTAATAGAAGCAGCCAGCAATACAACAAAAAGCGCAATAGCAAAAATATGTAGAGGTGTAAGACAGGAGTGCTCTCTTTCACCCATATTGTTTAATCTGTACATTGAAGATGCAATAAATAAACTGAAAGAACTAATAGAAACAGGAATTAAGATAAATGGAATTGATATTAACTGGCTACGGTTTGCAGATGATATAGCAGTTATAGCTGATAACGAAAACAAACTGAAAGCCACCCTAACAATGATGGAAGAAATCTTCACACAAGTACAGCCTAAAAATTAATTATAAGAAAACAAAATTATTAATTACAATAAAACAAATCCAATGAAAATAAACATGGAAATAAATAATAATCTAATACGACAGGTATCCTCTTTTAAATATCTTGGAAGTCTTATCACAGAAGATGGAAGAAACCAATCAGATATTAAAGCACGAATAATCCTAGCCAAAAAAGCATACTATAACAGAAGAAACATTGTTACTAGTAAACAAGACATGAAAAAGTTGGAGGCATTTGAACTTTGGTGCTGGAGAAAGATGATGAGAATTAATTGGACAGAAAGGAAAAGTAATTAAGAAGTTCTAAATATAGTTCATGAAGAGTGGTCATTAATGAAACACATCAATAAGAGAAGAAAAAGCCTAATTGGACACCATTTGAGGCATGGGGGACTGATTACAGAAATAATGGAGGGGACTGTAGAAAGAAAGAGGCCACGAGGCAGACCAAGAATTTCATATATAAATAACATAATGATGCTAACTGGCACTAAGAGTTATGAAGAGATAAAAAGAAGGTCACAAGACAGGCTGTTGTGATGTGCTACTATATTTACCAATCTCCAGATTGATGCACCAAAGAAGATCTGAAATTTATATGATAAACAAAGAAAAAAAAATTAATTACACTGATAGTTAATAGATAAATTACAGAGTAATTTATCTATAATGTAATGCTTTTTCACAACGAACATTTCTGGTTAATGCCTGTAAAGTAACAATTTTAATGTCAAAATGCAGATGGACAAAGCAATTAGAAGAAGGATCCTAATGCCTCATGATCTTCAATGTGCAAAAAGGAATAGATGACACTTTTAGCCAGTTATCAAGAGCATTATTAAGAGAAGAAAGCAGCCACTGTTCAGTTGTCTTTTTATAATTTCATACAGAAGACTGAATAGTCAATGGCCAAACTAAACTTTTTAACCCTATCTTTTATTATTATTTGACAAATTATTTGGCACCTCCAGGCCGTCCAAGACTCATTGAAGAAGGGCACCTACTTTACAACTCTCCGTCTCCACCACTCAACCTCATCATCTATATCAACGCCATCTACCACCATCAAACCCGCAGCCTTTAGGCTGGAGAGCAGATACATTATAACCACTCGGTCAACAAGGCTGGTTTTTCCCCCCTATCTTTTCATACTTTATACTAAAATTTTGCATTAATACAGCATTACCTTGATTAATGCGCCTAATGTGTTCTTTAAAACTGCCATATTAATCGAAAATGCACTAATCCAATATAATAACCAATGGGAAAATATCTAATTCTTTTCTCAAATTTCTTCTTTGACTCTTAATTTTTTTTCCCCCAAGATTAGGGTGTCTCAGGGCCTAGTTAAAGGAAAACCATGAAGCTGAAATGTAGGCTATTTCTCATTTTGAAATGCTCAAACTACCCAGCACTAGCATGGAATCTTTCTTCTTCTCCATCACTGATAGCCCTTTCCTTCGAGGTTGCAAAGAGGCTTGATTTTGATTTAATACTTTGATTTAATATTTTGATTTGATTTATCAGTGCTTAGTGGGATCCGTTTTTGGTTACAATCTTTGATCCATGTAGAAAGAAGTCTCTCTAATTCAATCATTATAATATGAGGTGTGGCTATTAAATAATGAGACTGGTTGCAAAAATGTGGTTTATTATTACAAATGTACAACTTAATTGTTATCCCCTTCAACATAGTCCCCTCCTCTATCTATATGAGGGTGGTCTGCAAAGTTCTCAGCCTCAACCATAGATGGCAATACTATCAGCAAGATTTTTATTTTTTTTTTCTTTTCTAAGTTGATACATTTGTCATAAGCATTCGTGTGAAATTGCAAGTCATTCTATCAAGTAATTTGTTTTATACAGTTGTCTGAAGCAAAAGTGTTGTTGTATGCATCCCTTGAAATGGATAAAATTGAGTATCGTGTGGTTAAAAATTCTTTGTAAAAGAAGGTTTAACGCGAAAGAAATTCATTTGAAGTTCATAAAAGTTTATGGGCACTCTTTTCCTCCATTTTCGACAATTAAGAAATGGGCTGCCATTTCTTAATTGTTTACCAAGTGGTTGTACCAAGGCTGGTACAACCACAAGTTTAAATGTGGTTGTACCAGCCTTGGACGTCCAAAAGTGTAACACCACCAGAAATCATTGATCAAGCGCACGATGGATGACTGGCGAGTCAAAAGTGCATGAAATTGCTGAGACTATAGGCATTTCATTGTTAGGCCGAGAACTTTTCAGACCACCCTAATACACCGTTGCATATGAATTTTCCATTGTTTTAAGGCAGTGCTGCAAGTCATAAGGTGTTACCTGCTTCGGTAGTGCTGCCGTTTTCTCCTTTACCTCATCCACTGACTGAAAATAGGTGCCCTTCAATGCAGATTTCAACTTTGGAAAAAGTTCCATGGAGCTAAGTCTGGTGAGTAAGATGGATGGTCCAACACTGGGATCTTCTTATCAGCTAGATACTGCTTTACAGACAGTGCACTGTGGGCTGGAGCGTTGTCCTAATAGAGAATCCAAGCGTAGTTCTTCCACAGATCGGGTCTCTTCTTCCTCACTCGTTCTCTCAGCATGGCTAGAACCTCAAGGTAATAAGGTTAGTTAACTGTCTGACCCTCTGGTACTCATTCAACTATTACCACCCCATTGATATATATATATATATAAAAACGATCAGCACTGTCTTCAGTTTTGACTTGCTCATTCTTGCTTTTTTCATTCTCGATGACGTGGGAGTTTTCCAGTGCATCGATTGTCTGTTTGTTTCTGGATCGTACTGGAAAATCCACGTCTCACCACATCTTCAATTTCACAAAGAATCTGAGATTAATGCACTGCTCGAGTTGAAAGACATTATTCCATCAAAGCGACTTCACATGTGTTTCTTTTATAACTGCTTACATAACTACGAGCAACAGCGAACAATGCTTATCTCAACTGCTTCTAGAACCTTCAAGATCATTCACGGTGTAAACACATCCCACTGTTACGAGTACACAATTCACAGCACAACTTGTCTCATTATTTAATAGCCACACCTACTCTGATTTCAAGTGGCTCATGCATGATGAACTTGAAGCAGCCTTACCTTTCTCTTTGTATTCAGCAGCTTTGCTTAAAATTGCTCTTATATTGGATTCATCCATTTTGTGTTCTTGTCCCATCTTTGCTCTGGACTCACCTTGTTCATTTTTCTTTATTATTTCAAGTTTTTGTTCCAATGAGATTACTTTTTGAATCATTTTCACGCTTCCACTTTTTTGATCACTATTTCTTGATTTAAAGTTGGGAAGATACTTTAAAATAAAAAAGTAAGGAAAACAATGGCAAAGGAGGTAGGCATGAGATACGATCAGCAAAATGCCATGTAATTTTTATTTAATTATTATTATTATTATTTGACACCTCAAAGGAGTTCAAGGATTCATTGAGGGAGGGTACCTGCTCTTCAAATCCGTCTCCACCATTCAATCACAACTGGTATTTTCACAGACAATCACAAACATGCATCCCACGGCGGAATTCGAACCCACAGACTTTTGGCTGGAGAGTGGGTACGCTATCCACTCAGCCAACCAGAAGACATAAATTTTGGAGGCAAATTTGGAATATAGTGTACATAGAAACACAGTAGTGTAGTATGCCATTTAAATTGACAACTAAATTATTTCATCCTAGTGAGTGATTTTTTAAAATAGTTAGCCATAAAAAAATGTATAGATAGAAAAATTTTTAAATCTGTAACATTTATTTTTAAGATGTATAGGCACACTAATCTAATTTGAGAGGTGCATTAATTGCATTTGGGTATAGGAAAAAAATTATGCACCAATTGACAATGCACTAATCGGAGATGCATTAATCAAGGGATTGCTGTAATTACATACCAAAATCTAATTTGCATGTGCATCCTATCAATGAAACTAGCAGAAATAACCTTTATAACACTACCTACACACACTGCAAACTGGTAAGCAATACTGTGGGGTTGATAGGTGGATCGGAGGGTTAGAGCTCAATTACATAAAGTTTGCAGAACATAATTCTTACATAAGTCGAGGACTATCTGTATAGAGTTAGCCACTTCACAGGCCTTTACTGAGATATTCATTGGACATGCTATGTGAAGAGAGTGTCCTGTGCATTATTGGAAAAACTATATAATATGTAGATAGTTTCTGGTATTGAGACCACATGTTTTAAGATAATTAACGAGTTTGATAAAATATAACCATGCAAGTTTTGTAGTTTCATATGTTGTCAGACTTACATCGTGAGGGTTATTAGAAAAATTGTACAAGCAGATTTCTGTAGTTAAGCAGTTCTGTGGGAAGTTTTTGGTACTGAGACTACATTATAATATAGATAAGGAGATTATTAAAAATAAGCAGTTAAAAACACGTCAAGTTTCGTACGTCGTAAGACTTGCATCATCAGGAGTAGAGGTACATGAAAGTTTTACACAACAAAGGTCTATTAAAAATTAATTACACATATTAGATGATTTTGATAACTTCTCAACTATCAAATATAATTGATAAACCAGAATATAAATGAAAAATTCATTACTATATGCATATTGGAACATTGCTAGTGGGTAAGGTGAAGCAAGGAAAATTGATCAGTGTCCCAAGTAGAGGATAGAGTGCAAAGGATATACAAGAAACGTACTCTTTTGCACTTTTTTCTTAGCTGACAAATGTGTGCAAGGAATGCTTTCTTCTGTTGATATTGAGATAATTATCTTAATAATATGAGATACTGATTTTCCCCTATCCTTAAGTCTGAGTGAAGATTGCATTTTTGGCAGAAATACAAACTGACACTTTCTCTGCTGACAACTTGAACCCACGACCAACACACAAATGATTGCTTATTTGAGTTGCCTTTCAATGTCCCTCATGTTACAGGAATGACAGCAAAGAATGTCACAACCAAGACACAGTCTTTGGGAATACCCTCCTATTGGTAAAATGGTTGGGATAATGTGCTTGGAAAAATTCAGATAGCGAGAAAGTTTTTAATAAAACAGGATGATGCCCTCCAAAAGACCTAGATCACACAGGTCTTTTAATATGTCATAAGTTTTTTCTACACCCTCTGTCCAAAAAGAAACCGAACTTTTCGAAAATAGAAGAAACTAGTGGCACCATCTGTTGCATCTTTTTGTTGCGTACGGCATAACTATCGTGATGCAGGCAGCTGGTCACTTTTGCATGATAATGCACCATCTCATCGTTCAAACATTGTGAGACAGTTTTTGAGCAAAAACCAAGTTTGTGTGTTGGATCACTCGCCGAATTCACCTGATTTAGCACCCTGTGACTTCTTTCTCTTCCCGTGACTTCATCTGCCGATGAAAGCAATATGACACCATTGAAAATGTTCAAGCGGCAGTAACCACGACCCTCAACAGTATCCCAAAAACTGATATAAAAAACTCATTTAACGAATTAATTGACCATGCTAAACGCTGTATCTAAGCATGCATCTTATCCATCTGACCAGGGATGGTCCAATTTGTTAACAGGGAGATATATTGATTGAAATAAATGATTTGAATAATTATAATTGGCCTGTTTTATTTTCTATTAAAAGTTCAGTTTCTTTACGGACAGAGGGTGTATGTCAAAGAAAACTGAAATCAGATGTTATTTCAGGAATGCATCTCTCATTAATTGTCACAAACAGGGAAAATGGCCCAATAACAAATAGTGTCTATGAAAGTCAGATTGTGCTGGAGAAAAGATCATTGCTTTCTAATTACCAGAGAAGTCTAGCATTTACTATTTTCTCCAATATCTTACAAAGACAGCTGGTCAGAGAGATAAGTTGATAACTGGTCGCTTGTGTTGGATTTTTTCATGGTTTTCGGATGGTAATGACAACTGACTTATGCCATGAATTCCGAAACTCCTCACGTATGATGCTGTATAGTAGGAGAATGAGATACACTGAAGCTGGTGGAAGATAATTTATCATATCATAAGGGATGACATAAGATCCTACTGCACCAGCAAGAGTATCAAAGAGTGACCTTTTTAGTTTATGCATAATGAATGACAATGTATACAATTCTAAGCCATTTGAAGAAAAGTTGAGCTGTAAATTAAGGTTCAGCAACTTCATATCCATTATGTTCCAGGTTCCATTTTCGGATGTTATCCCATATAATTTTTGCACTGATTGCATAACTGATAGATGATGTTAACTTGATCCATAACTGTTTTCAACTTTGGCCTGAGCACGTTTCACCACCGTACTAGCTAGGACATGTTTCCATTGAAATCAATATAACCTTTGAATATTATATTATACTAGGGGGGGGGCTCTTCCCCCTGATGCATCCCCCCCCCCCCCGAGTTCTGAATGGGTAGGCCGGTTCTCCTTGAATTCCAATGACTCGAATTTTGAAAACCCGAAAGGGGGATTCCTCCCCCCTGGTGCCTACAGCACCCAACCCCGAGTTCTGGACTGGTAGGCCAGTTCTCCTTGAATTCTGATGACTCGAAAGGGGGGGGATTCACCCCCCCCCCCCCCTGACACATACGGCACCCAACCCCTTGAGTTCCGGACTGGTAGGTCGGTTCTCTTTGAATTCAGATGGCTCGAATTTGGAAGACTCGAAAGGGGGTTCTGATTAGCAGTCCTGCATGTGTTTTTTAAAGTTAACATTTAGAAAGTTATTTTTTATTAAATAAAAATATTTTGTTTAGTTTGCAGTTAATTGCCAGCTGGCAAAAATCTACGTGCCACAAGCAAATGACTGTCAAATAATTCTGAGATGCATATGGACAGCCAGGATCAATCTCTTTATCCAGAAAAATATTTAATACATCACAAGATATATCAGGATTAGTTGTGTTTAGTTTACATTCAACAGATACAGAAGTATCCATTTTTTTCTTGTGGGAGTGCCTAGTGGTTCTTCTTTCAGTGATGCTCTTGCCAAAAGTTTCTTGACAAGTGGGTTCTCATTGACTGAAATCATTTTAGGAGTTGTTTCAGGAATAAGACTGAAATAGGTATGCAGAAATTATTGGACGGTAGAAAAGACAAGTGTTTATGCAGCTTTTGAAATATTCTTAACTGCTACCTTTTCAGCAAGATTCAGGGAGGTGAAGTGATTAGCTTCTTCACAACCCAATGAGATATTTGTTCAGTTTTTGTCTTTTGTATTTGTTTTTTTATCCTTACACCTCTGTAATGAATGGAAGTAGGTTCAATGGCCTCCTTATATTGAACCATTAAGGTTATTTTTTTGGAGAGAGAGATTTATTATCATGCTCTGGGCACAGCTGGTAGAGCCACGAGACCCAGTTTGGGTATGGCCATATTTCTGACATTTAATTAGGGATACAGAGACTAACTATACAACTCGGTTATGTACTGCTTTCACTGATGTTAGAGGTCAGGATATCAAAAGTAAGGATCATGTTTCTAATAAGAACCAGGTGGCCATCACATTACTGTGAATCAGGATTAGCATCCCTTTCATTTCATACCTTGATTTTTGAGCTCTGAACTTATCTCTCATCTGGGGCACCATTTTGATATCAAACCTCAAGAACAGTTAAATGTTTTATAAGGTATTACAGAAATTGGTATCTCTCCCCTACCTCCACTGACATTGGTTTCAGTAGTTTTTCTGAATCTTGCTGACATAATATTTCAACATGAATATCACAGGAACATAGTTTTTCCAACAGTTTTGGCGATCTCACCAGTCCTAAACCCTTTGAATAAGGAAGGGAGATATTTTTCCTATTGGCTTTTTACCTGTTACATGGATAAATGATAAACAATAGTATATTTATATGTGTATCAGATGCCTTTTGTTTCTTATTTCTGTCAGGTTCCAACCTTATGAGGGCCCTAAAAATTTGAGGATATTTCTTGACTTAGTGACATAGATCCCCCACCCACATGACAGAGCAGCACATGAATACCGACTATCTGGTGAGCAATAAATGCACTCAGAAGTGGAATGCCACTACACTAGCATTGCAGCAAACATTGGTGTGTGTCCATAAAACACAGAGTAAGAGACACTACAACACCGGTGACCCTTGCAGGCAAGGTCCAGATACATTAAATACACTGTGGCACATCTTAACAGCCAACACTATAAAATAAAGTTTACCATAGAAAAAGAAAGTAACAATTGTCTCTCCTTTTTAGATATGCTAGCAATACAACTTCCTAATCATTATCTCTCAATTTGCAGAAAACGCACTCATACAGGAAGGTACAATCACACCACCGCCACCCTTCATAACAGTATGACATCCTCAAAATAATTACCAAGCTAAGGCTATCTGTTCAAATGACACAGTCCTTGAAACAGCTCAGGGACCTTCGCAACACCATTTTAGCCAGTGGCTACAGCACTTATACAATAGATAAAATACTGCATGCCCCCTCCCCTCCAATACCTCCAACATAGCTGATCACAGAAAAACAATTCTCATCCCATATGTTAAGAATACATTAGAAGTGCAATCTCTGCAAATATGATCTCCACCATGCCACTTACAAACCTAAACCTTTCATTCAGCTAGCTACTTCATTTGTTCTCTTAAAGATCAACTGCATTCCTCTTGAACATCCTATAGGATATAGTTCCTTGTGCTTGTAGTTTGGCCTATTTTGGACAGACAAACTAGTAGATTCGTTAACATCCACCTTAAGGAACACAAAAATTACAGCTATATTGCAAGTCGGGATTGCAGACCATGCTGTGGATACTGCTTTGCAGAGAATAAGATGGAAAAAACATTGCTATTACACTGTGAGATTATTTTTTAAAATCAGCATCAGATATGAAGCACGCTCCCAACCTCAATAAGTATGCTTGCATTAATTTACTAAAGATCCAGGAGACAATCATTTTAAGATCTGAGAGTCTGCCTTCTCTAAATTCACTTTATGGCTATCCAAACCACAGAGGGCACCATGCAAGAGACATTAGATCTATTGTCAGTTTTCAGTTATGTAGTCTTGTGCTGTGTGCCTATCACAGTTATAATTTGTGGTCTGATGACGCTGGTTAGAAAACCAGCAAAATAGTAGCAAGTTTAATACGTATATTTCTTTTCCTCTCTTGATGTTATTTATACAATAAAACATTATTATGAATAATCAGAAAATGCAGGTCAGATCAACAATTTTACTATTATTATTTTTTTGAACAGACATATGCTTTTTTGGAATATTTTTTCACAAATCTTTCAGTGTTACTCTAAAGACATGATTTAATTTGAAAATGAACAGAGGTACAATTTGAATACATCCCAATAATATAACACAAAATCAGTAAGTATGAGTTCTCACTTGGATTAAAACAGTTTGAATCTTTCATTTCTTTATTGTGTCACATTTAAAAAAATTAAAGGGAAAGTGGACTGTTTTTGTTGTGTGTATTTGTATACTGACAAACATACTCAAATTGTAAGGATTAGATACTTTTATTTTGAGTGCAAAAATGGGTTACTGACATAAAAAGTGTATTCCTATGAGCACATCTTGTAAAACTCTTACTCAGATTCAGGGAAGAGGTCACTCTGTAATTTTGAGATGCCAATACTTTGGAAAGAACAAAAAGTCATGTAACATGTTTTATCTGTATAGCTAATGCAGAAGAATTTTTTTATAAAACAAAAACATTTGCTTAAACTTAGAATCTGCAATAAGACCAATGCCTCCTTCACTACATCTGAAGATAATATAGTGCTAATGCATGACAAACCATTTGCTTCTGGTATGGATTGGAAGGCACTTATCAGATGATAACAATGATGAAGTTGCCAACAAATCTCATCTCATTGAACAAAAGGATTTAAATTATCATGGTTCATATTTGAATAACAATTTGAATAATGGATCTCTTCTTTAATAACATGAATGACAATTTCTTCCATTTTAGATACAGAAATGAAAGCTTATATTTTCAGACAGAGTAGAATTTGTTATTGATATGATGTAGTCAGCCTTTTTGGAGAAATGAACAAAATTCATGATCTGAACAGTGTGAGACCACCACCCTACAGACACCACCCTGTGTGTCTGAAGTGGCTTGGAAGGGGGAAAAAGCACTTGTTTATAGACAACTGCAGAACAAGTTTAAAAACAATTTTGTTGCAGAGTAACAAGAAGCCTTTCATACCTTCCTTTTGGGTGCATGCATGCATGCATGTGTGCATACGCGCGCATGCACACACACACACACACACACACACAAAGTATAAAGGAGACTTGAAAATATATTCAAAAAGATGAATGCTACAAGGACTACTACTCTTGGAATATTTATGATAATTTCAATAATAAATTTAGCTTAATCCTTTATCCAAGTGTAAGCAAACAAAGTTTGCACTTGAATTATGTTTGATGCGCAAACTTTGTTTGCTTACACTTGGATAAAGGATTAAACTAAATTTATTATAGTCTAACCAAGTGGAAAATAAACTTCAAAGATAATTTCAAACTAAATGCATTGCTACCGTTGTCTGATGGGATAACAAAACAAAACATTTCCTATCTCAGATGTGAGAAAGCAATTAATGTAAGTGACTTTAAGTAAATACAAGAGAGTTAGTAGGTCTTACACAGAGGTGGCAGGGTTTCTCTTCCCATAAACTTGGGGTTTTCATTCTGAAAAAAAGAAAAAGAAAAAAGATTAATTTCAGAAGGCTCACTAACATAGAACTGGAGGTTTGTAAACTAGTTTAGAGATGCTGTTAAAGGGATTTTTTTTTTTGCAACTAATTCATGAACTTATAACAAAGTGTCACAGGATGGGGACCAGAATGTTACTAAAAATGTATATCCTTCATACTCACTTTAACTGCTTTCCTGAAAATTCTACTGAAGTGAAGTGAATGACAGGTATGATGAATCATTTCACCACAACACCAATGTAAAACAGAATCCTAGGCCATATAGATGAAATGAAGTTTTTAAAAAAAAAAAAAAATTTTTTTTTTAAAATTAGCTCCCACCTATGAGAGGCTTCTATAAACCTATAATAGATTAGTACTGTAGATGGAGTAAGAATTTTTTTTTTTTTAATTTTTATCGCTTTTATATATTTTTTTACCAGGTCCAAGAAACCCTGCCCTAGAGATCAAACATGGAACTTTTTTAAAACCACTTCAGGCCTCCATATTTATTGTAAATATAGGAAAATGGAAGGGGGGGGGAAAGCACTTGTTTATAGACAACTGCAGAACAAGTTTAAAAGCAATTTTGTTGCAGAGTAACAAGAAGCCTTTCATACCTTCCTTTTGGGTGCGCGCACGCGCACACACACAGTATAAAGGAGACTTGAAAATATATTCAAAAAGATGAATGCTACAAGGACTACTACTCTTGGAATATTTATGATAATTTCAATAATAAATTTAGCTTAATCCTTTATCCAAGTGTAAGCAAAAAAAGTTTGCACCTGAAGTATGTTTGATGCACAAACTTTGTTTGCTTATACTTGGATAAAGGATTAAACTAAATTTATTATAGTCTAACCAAGTGGAAAATAAACTTCAAAGATAATTTCAAACTAAATGCATTGCTACCGTTGTCTGATGGGATAACAAAACAAAACATTTCCTATCTCAGATGTGAGAAAGCAATTAATGTAAGTGACTTTAAGTAAATACAAGAGAGTTAGTAGGTCTTACAAGTGGCAGGGTTTCTCATTCTGAAAAAAAGATTAATTTCAGAAGGCTCACTAACATAGAACTGGAGGTTTGTAAACTAGTTTAAAGATGCTGTTAAAGGGATTTTTTTTTTTCTGCAACTAATTCATGAACTTATAACAAAGTGTCACAGGATGGGGACCAGAATGTTACTAAAAATGTATATCCTTCATACTCACTTTAACTGCTTTCCTGAAAATTCTACTAAAGTGAAGTGAACGACAGGTATGATGAATCATTTCACCACAACACCAATGTAAAACAGAATCCTAGGCCATATAGATGAAATGAAGTTTTTTAAAAAAAAAAAATTTTTTTTTTTTAATTAGCTCCCACCTATGAGCGGCTTCTATAAACCTATAATAGATTAGTACTGTAGATGGAGTAAGAATTTTTTTTTTTTTTAATTTTTATTGCTTTTATATATTTTTTTTATAAAAATATATAAAAGGCCCAGAAACCCTGCCCTAGAGATCAAACATGGAACTTTTCCAAAACCACTTCAGGCCTCCATATTTATTGTAAATATAGGAAAATACACTTGAAAACACTTTCCCTTAGCAGAAGAAAGCTAAAAGAAACTTTGGTGTAGATCCATAGCAGCTTTGATATACAAATCCAACATCAGATCCAGATATGTGCAGGAAAGATCTAACCCATCTTAGTAGTCGTTTCCCTTGGGATATTTGCCATTCAAAGGAATCATACCCACTTAGTAAAAGCTTACCAAGTTGGTAACTAAATATGACATTTTCTATAAATGAGCAAAATTCAAGATATGGTTTTATAATAAGGAATGATTTACTGTTACTTATGTATAATTTGCCTATTTGTCCAGCAGTTCTGATGCAAATCAAAGGTCAGAATTAGACCATCTAGTAGATATTTCCCTCAAGATATCTGATAATCAAGGAAAACATACTCATACTGGAAAGCCTTACACAGTTGATGAGGGATTGACATTTTACATAAATGTAATATTTGACATTTTCTATAAATGAGCAATCAAAATCCAGTTTTCATATGACATCTCTGAAAGTTTCTACTTTCAAAAGGAACCAACATAGTTGAATTTTTTTCAGAACTCTCATTGTTATATCTTTCAACAATTGTTTTATTTCTAACCCAACTCTCATATCTACAAGTTAAGTGATTTGGTGATTGCATTGTTGTTATAGAATTCAACTTCGGTGCTTTGGCTAATCCCCATTTTATTTCATATAAATTCAAATTTATATTTCATATAAATATAAATAAACTCTTTAGCTAATTTTACATAAAATTAGCTAAAGAGTCTTTTCAAGAAATAAAAAATTCTCCAGGAATCAAACATGTGAGATAAAAAAAAATGATCACCCATGACTTCAAAATGCTAATTTTCCTTTTTAATTATCAAGATCAATGTCGATATGTTAGAAAGCAAACTTGTTGTCATGATCATCAAATAAACAATTTTTAATGTATCAAACCAGAAACCAAGTAACTTAGTTTCAAAGAAGCCATGTTACTTAAGCTGGTATTGTTTATTATTGTTAATGTTTCTTATCAATTTCATATTTTTAATGTTGGTCACTTTCTCATGGAAATATAACCATTATAAAATACTAAATGTGCATAAAGTTCCATTAACTGTAAATTATGGCAAATGTAATCTTGCTCATTCTTTGTACCATTTTAACTTGAAGACTTCATAATGGCCTTTTGAGCAGCTGCACATTTTCTTTCTGTACTGAGTGGACAGTTTGTATAGACCCTTTGCTATGGGAGGATATGGAATTTTAACCTATAATGTTTTTTCTATGTGGATAATCTCAAATCTCTGGTCAGTAATGTAGAGGTCACTGTTCCTAGCATTAATTCTCACAACGTAAATAATTTCATTTATAAAGAACCTAATCATCTTCAAAACAATCCTTTTAATAATACCCAAAGCAACAATATCTTCATTTCCACATTAAGTTTTTCATCACACAAAAGAAGCAAATTAGAATACATGTAATTTGCAGACATGACAGACAATGCAAATAGGTTTCAGAGAAGCCAAGTTGGCTTCTTACTTAGCTATTATAGTCCAGTGAGTCAGTCTAACATGGAAAAAAGGAATGTGATTATACATATATGTATTATGTGAATCCAACTAAATAACTGTCAACTGACACATTACTCAATGAATTATATAAGGACATTCCTTTCAACTGTTGTATAAACAAAACATTTCCAATTTCATTCAACAAGAGAAAGCTAATCAAGTTTTGTTTTCAGATGATTTACTCATAAATCAAGTTCATGCTGCTCCTTAGGACTGTCAGTATTAATTATGTTTAAAAAAAATCTAATCAAGTTTTGTTTTCAGATGATTTACTCAAAGATTAAGTTCATGGTGCTCCTTAGGACTGTCAGTATTAATTAACTATGCTTAAAATAATATGGAGTTACTCCTGTAAGCCAAATTACAGAATTAAGTGATTAAAGCATTAAAGAGAAATAATGCAGAATATACAAAGGAATTAGGACTAGATTTTTCTTGCTTGGAGGATGGATGTAATGGTTTGACCGACATAGCTCTGAGTACTTTGTTAGTGAATAAGTTCAAAGAGATGTGTGAATAATAGCTGGTACATTTTGAATACATAAGATTATGATTAGGATGACCAGTACATTCAACTCGGGAGGTTTATAAACCATACAAATTAAATGAATACATGGCATTTTGTGATTTTGAATGTTAAACTTATCATGGTGTGTACAATGTTTTGAAGAGTCATCATCAGACAAAAAAAAAAAAAAAAACCTAAGGAAAGACAAGTGTGGATGTCAAATCTTGATATTACTATAAGCAGAGCTAATTACTAATTAAGAATTCAATTTCCAACCTTCATAATTAACATTTTAACTGAATATAATCTCCTTCACAAATCTTTACTAATAAAATCTTTTTAACTGATTGCTTGGTTTCTTTCTTCTCAAACCCAATTTTCAATAGCACATTTCATTTTTCCATACCCAATTTTCAATAGCACATTTCATTTTTCGATACATATTCTTTTCATTCACCCCTCATATGCTTGCATATAAAACAGTTATTCTCTCTCTCTCTCTCTGAAGCATGTAATATGGAGTTACTACATATACTACCTACAGTTATATGGATGAAATGAAATTTGTCCTTCAGTTGGAAAGACGGCTTGAACTTCAATTTGAATTTTCATGTCTGTTTCATTTTCTGATGAAGATAAACCAAAGTAAATAATGTGCTGAGAATGTTTTCAAGCTAAATTTAGTGAGCTGGTTTCATATAGCAATGACAGTGTTTCTCATGGATTTTTTTCATTCTGCAAAACAGTCAAACTGACCAAAGAACATAAGCAATTTGAACAGTCCTAATCTGGCCTCAGAAACAAAACTTCTTGGCTGTAATTAAACAAAACCAAATAAATTGCTATGGCATGCACTGGTTATAGTACATCGAAAGACTGCTTACCAGGCTATCCCAAGAGCCAGGCAGTAACAATGAAGGAATTTGATAATGGTACAAACACATGATTCTAGATGAAGAATCATTCAAGAGAAAAAGGTAAGTAAAATCATCACTCTGATTGCACAGCTTCATTTTTTTATTCCTGAATTCTGAAGACAAAAAATTTAACTACCATATTTTTCGATAGATAACACGCACCCCCAACATTTTCATCACTCCTGTTGATGTATAGATAATGCGCATGCGCCAACTAGCGGTAGAGTTAGGAAGTACAGAGGAATTCTTTAAAAGCACGTGCATTGCTAGTAACAATGGTTGATATTTTAATTTCAAATTTTACAATTTTCACATTAATGGGGATCACTATGACATTACCATGACTACAATTGAAAAGTAGGTGTATATTTTTTGTATTTTATGAAGTTACATTATTCCGTACATCCTGTTTTAAAATATTTCATAAAGTAAATCATTATTTGTTTATATTTTGTTATTAGATCTGAATTACCCATGGAAGTCAGAAGTACTTCTCGGAGAAAATCCTACACAGTGCAGTTCATGCTTGAAGTGGTAGAAGTAGCAAAGGAAAAAAGGAATCATGAAGCTGGTAGATTGTTCAGTGTTGGAGAAAGTAGTGTTCATGAATGCCGAAAGGCTGAAACAGTTATGAAATGTTTACATACGAGAAAACGTGCTATGAAGTTTAGAAGGTGCTTGTGGCCAACCATAGAAAAAAACTGTTTGATTGGGTTGTTAGTGAAAGAGCTAAAGCTATGAGAATATCTACTGTCCGTGTGTTGCAGAGAATTGTGCAAAACGATAATATAAAGGAGTTCAAGGCCTACCCATCTTGGGTTTTTGGATTTATGAAGAGAAACAATTTAAGTGTGCACTCCTCCACTAGTGTTGGACAAAATTTGCTGTGCGACTGGGAAGCGAAAGTAGCTAAATTTCGTTTGTTTCTGAGAGAAAACTTTGTGGGGGTTGATGATTGTCACTTTGGGAATATGGATGAGGTTCCCATAAGTTTTGACATGCCTAGCTCTAGGAGTGTGAATCTGAAGGGAGCAAAAGAGGTTTCAGTTGCTACAACAGAGCACGAAAAGTCTAACTTTATTGTGGTTCTCTGCTTAACTGCAGATGGTTCCAAACTGCCACTGATGGCGATTTTCAAAAGAAAGACTGTTCCAGAAGGTTGTGATTCCAAAGATATTATTGTTACTGCTAATGATAAACAATGGATAAATTCCGAGGTTATGAAATTTTGGTTGGAGAATGTGTGGCGAAAGAGAAAAATGGCATTTTTCAACCCAAAATCTTTGTTAGTGTTGTATTCATGTAGGGCACACACGACAGATGTTAAAACAATTGTATGTATTTCAAATTGGCCATCATTCCAGGGTTTAACAAAAAAATTCCAACCCCTTGATCTTGCAGTAAATAAACCATTCAAAGACAATTTGCAGGCTAATTGGGAAGACTGGATGATGAATAGCATCCATGAATATAACAAAACAGGGCTGATAAAAAGAACATCATAAAGATATAGTTACGGGATTGTAGAAAGTTGGTAAGTGAAAACTATTTTAGAAATGGTTTCAATACAGCAAAAAGGAATGCCGTGGTGTCCGGTGACAATGATCATGAAGCTGAAGAAATACCATTAAAAACAAAATTTTTAACGCAACTGATTCTTTCAATATTGAATCTGATGAACAAGTTTTTGGATTTGAACAGCGTAATGTTCAATAAATATTAAGTAATACTTCTACCTTAGTTTTGTTATTATGTTTGATTTAGCTATCATACCTTTCAAATGTATACCGCGCATGTTCATTTTTAACGAATTTAGACTTTTTTGTATAGATAACGCGCGCGTCATCTATCGAAAAATACGGTATTACCATTTTATACTATATACCCTAGCAGCAATGGCTGTGGCAAAACATAAGCATCAAAATAAATTATTCTTTCTACTGATTTCTTTAAATGGTAACCAGCACCAAAAAAAATATTTGTTCCATTTCACTTAGCATAAAGCTGAATATTATCTTCAAAAAGTCCAATGCTTTTGAAACATTTAATTACAATAAACAATAAAAATAACTAACTTGAAGAAACAAAAAAAAAATCTTCAATTTTTCATATCCGCTTTGATTTTTCTGATGAAGATAAACTTTGGTTTATCTTCATCAGATAACATGCAGAAATAACATTCTCTAGTATAAGAGGTGCTACTGGGGAGTGGTGTGGTCAAGTATGATTTTTCTAAATGAGTATTTCCTGACATTTGGACAATCAACAACTGCAAATTATTTTGTATGTAATTCACTAAAAAGCTTACAATCTACCAAACAGCACACAAAATGAATCTTACATATGTAGCATTATTTTTTTAACAAAATGCAGAGAAAGGGGACAGAGCTAATCATCCTTTTAAAGATATAACAACTGAAGTACTGATCAAACGATGATTAAACATATCACATACCATAATCATCCAACAAAAATAGCATTTCATAACTAGTCAACCCTCCTACAACGCTGTACTCTTATAACACGGTTTCCATATAACGCGGAGCCAAAATTGCGACAGCCCTCCTATAACGCGGTACTCTTGTAACGCGGTTTCCGTTCAACAACATTCCATCAACTTAATTGGTTTAAGAAGATTCTCTATAGCATGAATTTATCTATGTGTTAAATTTTTAGTTGAAATTAATGGGGAATTCCCTTCTTTTTGGTGAAGGTACATCACCATTTTCCAATTTCAGTTATCAAGGAATTCCCCTATAAGCGAAGAAACGATGCGAGATTGTTCACAGTGCTCTGTTTTAATGCTTAAAACAGACCGTATGATTGGCTGTTGCGTATTTGCGTGAATTTTTTTATCCAATAGCGCTGCCGAACTTTCGCTGTTGCAACCACCCATTTTGTCATCAATTTTAAGTGCAACTTAGTAGGAAACTGTCTGTAAATCCGTGCAGACGTACATATCACGATTAGTGTTCAATAAAGTGCCCTTTGCTCGCTTAATTTGTGTTATTGTAATTGGACAACATTACACAATACTGTAGGTAGTATTTTTTATTTGTTGTAATATAATAATACTGTAATAAAATAATTGTTAACCCCAGGTTTGCATAATGTCAGACACAAAAGAAACAAGAAAACAGTTAAAAAGAAAGTTTATATCTCTTGAGGACAAAATCCAAATTTTAAATCGTTTAAAGGGTGGAGAAAAAATATCATCTGTTGCAAAATCGATAAATTTGAATGAATCTACAATTCGAACCGTAAAGAAAACAACGAATGGGTGCCAAATCTCAATTTATATGATGTGAAAAAAGGGCTAAATTTGGCTAAAGAATTAGAACTTCATTTCGCTCAAACTGATCGTTCAATGGTGCGCAGCGCAAAGTTTAAAAGAGAGTTAAGAAACTGCTTAGCTCCGTATAGAGAAGTTTTAGTACAGTTAGAAAAAAAAAGCTACGATTGAAAATTTGTCAAGTGAGGAAGACATTTGGCCCATTAAAAGACGAAGAGTTAGGCCACTCATATTTGAAAGCGAGGATTAGTGTTAAAAGCGTTCAATACACAAGAAATTATGTTACGCAATTTTACATAATTTTCTTGGTTTTGTTGGAAAACAGTTTTTTAGTTTAGTTTAGTTTTAGTTTGATTTTTTTTATCAAAAGATCAAATCATGACATATCACAACCAAGTAAGAAGACAGTTGTTGATTACAAACTACAGTCGACCCTCCTATAACGCGATTAATTCGTACCGCGTTATATGGAAACCGTATTATAAGAAACTCAGATTTAACGTGCAAACCGGGTTATTTTTTTTCCTTGTATGAACTCTTCGATTCAATAAAGATAATTTTATTGTACTTAACATATTATCTTGCCTTTTGTGTTTGTAAAATTTTTTCCACAACCGTATGCACCGTAACTTAACCCTCTGAGAATGCAATTTTCATACAACGCAGAACGAATCAAACTGATTAACAAGTGATTTTACTTACTTCCGAGTTTCACTCAACGCGGTTCCCATATAACGCGTTACGAATCAATCTAATTCGTACTAATTCTGAGTTTCTTATAGCGTGGTTTCCATATAACGCGGTATACGGTTTCCATATAACACGGCACGAATTAACCTGGTTTGCACGTTAAATCTGAGTTTCTTATATCACGGTTTCCATATAACGCGGTACGAATTAATCGCGTTATAGGAGGGTTGACTGTAGTTTGTAATCAACAACTGTTTTCTTACTTGGTTGTGATATGTCATGATTTGATCTTTTGAAACACATACAAGTAATCCATTTTTGTTTTAAGCACTAGATTTGTCAATCTTTCATCTTATTTTGTTTAGGTGAACAAAACCACCTTACATTAGTTCTGATTACATTCCTGAATATCATAATAGGGAGGGATAAATTAGATGATGAGAGGAAACGAACTAAACAGGAAAAAGGAAATCCTGAAGAGTTTTTCGTCAAATAGCAAGCAAGAGGAAGAATGATTATGGATGATAACCAGTACTGATGGTAGAAAGTGGCAGAAGCAAAAGAAACAGGTGGGACACTAAATGATCATTTTGCAAGGATGCATCATCTAGGTGGAGTTACTACAGTTTCCAATGTGATAGAAGCTGATGTGAGAATTGAGGGAGGCAAACTCAGGGTTCTCAGCATACTTATTATGAAAACGTGTAAGAGAAATAGCAGTGCCTTTGACCAAACTGTTTAATCTAAGTCTCAGCTATAGCAAGGTTTCTGGAACAGTGGAAAGAGAGCAAGACAGTTACGTTACACAAAGGAGGTTCCAAAACAGAAATAGCACATTAAAAACCAATTAATGTGCATCTCAGGAATAGAGATTAAGGAACTCAAGTTGATAAAGGTAAAATTCAGGAGTGAGTGGAGAAGAATATGATGCTCTCTAGGGACCAGCATGGTTTTGTGAAAGGTGGATCCAGCCTCAGTAATTTAGACAGTGACAGGAGAGTTGGAAAACGGAAATGGCCACATCTTGTTTTTGTGAAAGCATTTAAAAGAATATCACTTGTTAAACACCATCACATAAGTTTGAAAAAAAAATAGCATATTCACACTCAGCACCGATATAGCATATTGGTGCTGAGTGTGAAGGACAGATGAAGACTGAGAAATAAGAAATTTAACATTTTTCTTACTGAAGTTGACAATCCAAATTATGAGGAAGGCTGATCCAGAGGTATATGGAATAAATGAGGAGTAGGAAAAGCTGGTTAAATGCGTTCGGAATTGTACTGAAAAGGGATGTTGGACAGCTCTTGCTTGTTTTAACAGGCCCAATAATAAGTGGAGGAATGGTGCAACGTGCTCTTGATTCCTTTACTCTAAAACCTAGTTTGGCTTAGATACATTGCTGATGTTTTCGTTATCCGGCCACACTGCCGGCAAACATTAAAAACATTCCTTAGCCACCTGAACAAACAATATGAGCGTATACAATTTACTATTGAAATTGAAAATCAGAACTCGCTCCCGTTCCTGGATATACTAGTCACATGTCTTCCCTCAGGCAGTCCTTCACTGTTTACCGTAAGCCTACACACACTGGCCAATATATACATTCTAACCTATATCACCATTCTTCGCAAAAATTTGGAGACATCAAAACCCTCAAAAACAGAGCTAAAACAATTTGCACTAATGAACAAGCTCTTAAACAAGAATTAAAAATTATTAGTAATACATTTATAAATAACGGATATAGCATAAATACTAATAATAAAATTCTTCATAAAACTTCATCAAAAAGTAATATAGATTACAGTAAAACCTACTCCCATGCATTAAAGGGTTATTCAGAAAAAATTAAAAGAATCCTACATCATTATAATCTTAATGCCACTTTTAAAATTAAAAAACATATTCAACACAAGGATCCTCTTCCCCCACTGGCACACCCTGGAGTTTATTGCATCTATTGCACCTGCAAACTTACCTTATATTGGGGAAACTGGATGTACAATCCCTATCCATTATAACAAAAAAAAAAAAAAAAAAAAAAAAAAAAAAAAAAAAAAAAACCACGACACATTAAGTATTATAATTTTGGTGAAGCAGGCCTTTCAAGATCACACTCTTAACACCCTACATTGAATTGATTGAAAAAGTACTTGTTCTTTGCATCATACAAAAACGTGGTATGAATTTCCTTGAATTTAAAGAAGCCTGTGAAATTTTGATTAACCACTAATCTTAATAATAATGGGAGGGGGCTTAAAAATCCCAAGAATTTGGATGGCACACATTCAGACCACTTAGTTTCAAGCAAACCCTGACTTTAGGACTAAGCAATTTTCATTTTTTATTGGCTGCTATCCATACCAGTTGCAATTTATATGTATACTTATATAAATAGTTTTATGTTCTGTTTATTTATCTATTATTTTCTGTATGAACATGTTACTCTCCAGTTTAATTTAATTTTGTAACCTAATAGATAATAAAACAGGACTCTAGCTTTGATGTAGTGAGGTTTTTTTTTTTTTTTTTTTTTAGCACCAGAGGTCAGGCAAACAGTTTTAATGGTTGATTTTAGATTGCCATGTAGATTGTAATGCAGCTTGTTTCTTTTGTATATATATATACATATATTCCAGAAGATGAGCTTAATGTGAAGGTCGAAACGTCGAGTGTATATTTTGGTTTATATTAAACTAAAGTTTTACTCTAACATAGTAGTTGTATCCATAATTTTTGTAATGTATACATTTTTGTTTTGTCTGTTTATATTTAATCCTTTCTTTTTATCTACTACATTGAATTCATTGATCACTGATTGAAGTTCTGAAATTTCCTAAAAGAACAATGTCATCAGCAAATCACAGGCAATTTGGTTCTTTCTCATTTACTATAATTCCTCTATTTATCCAATCCTGGTTTTTAAAAATTTTTTCTAGGCCTGCTATAAATAATTTACACGAAATGCATCTGACAGCTAACTCTACTTTTTATAGGAATTTTCATAGTTCTTCTTGATTATATACAAGCAGTTGAATTTTTATATACATTGGTTTAAAAGAAGTCAAGGGCATCCCCATAGGCAAGGTGCATCATGACATGTAATGAGTCACGTGTTTGCAGCTGAAATAAACTGGAGGAATATGATGCTCCCAAGTTAGTTCAAATTTATTTGGGTGAAACGGCTGCAAGAAGGAAACTGATAGTTTGAAAGAGGAATTGCAATAGGATGCCATGTTGCATGCCTATCTGTTCAGCAAACTTTGACAAAATTGAGATATCCTAGGTCAGCAATCAGTGACACCATACTGAGATGGAAGCACAGGGAGTCAAGTGCTACCTGCAGTGGATAACCCCAAACACTCACAGAAAGTGACTATAGGGTACTACAAATAATACATACATATTGCCATTCGTCAGCTGACACACTGAATGCAGAGTTCCAAACATCGAATGGAACATGAATCTGCACAAAAACACTCTGAACTAAAGCTCACAACATGGGTTTCCAGGGCAGGACCACAATATGCAAGCCCTACATTACCCAAACCAATATACAGCATCATTTTCAATGGTGCAAAGATCGTGCATAGTGGGACATGGAAGCTCAGAAAGCTGTGTCATGGAGTGACTAATCATGTTACACTGTTTCATCCTTTGTTCCAGTCCAAACTCTCAACCACCATCCAAGCCTTGTTCTCAAAAAAGTGTGACAATGCTGTAAAAGAAAAAACCTCTACTTACCACAATTCACTCAAGAGCAAAACTCCAGCTGCCCACTCTGCAGCTTGCAACCACTGTAAAAGAATTAAGTCCAAGTCAGACATTGAAAGGATCAAATGCTGCAAACTCACCCCTTGCCCAAATGGCAGTCACTCCTTCTGCTCCCTTTCCAAGGACATTGGGCACAACTTCTCCCCATCGAGGTTTCCACCACTCTCACATCCTAATGGTATTGTAGTCACCTCACCAAAAGAGAAGGCCAACTTACCGGCATTGCTCTTTTCTTCCAATTCCTGCATTGATGACTTAGGGAAAGTTACCTGCACACCACCAAGGACAGCTCCCTTCATGTTGCCTATAGTATTCTGACAAAAAAAAAAAAGAAATCCAAAGAATCCTTACAACCTGAACACAAGCAAGGCATCTGATCCTGATGGTATTCCACCCATAGTGTTAAAAAATTGTGCCTAAGAACTAACACCTATTCTGTATCACCTCTTCAATCTATCCTATTCAACTGGCATCTAACTCTACAATATAGAAACAGGCTCATATACAAGCCAATCTCAAAGAAAGGTGATAGAAGTCAACCAACGAACTAATGTTCAATTGCACTCACTTCTGTTCTCTCAAAAATTATGGAGGTCATCAAACAGGCAACTTCTGAACCATCTAGAGACATACCAACTAATTAGTGACCAGAAGTATGGATTCTGCTACTCACGATCTACAGCTGATCTTGCTTTCACCACCCACCTATGGACTCAAGACATGGAGAAATTTGGAGAAACTCACATGGTTGCCTTTGACATTTCAAAGCTATTTGACTGGGTTTGGCATAGGGACCTACTTACCAAATTGCCATCCTATGGACTGCCTTCCCCACTCTGCAACTGGATCACCAACTTTCTCACTGGTTGCACTATGTGTCATGGTGGATGGCTTACCCTCCTCAGATTTTCCCACCAATGCTGGAGTACCACATGGTTCTGTTCTTTCACCCACTCTCTTCCTCTAACAGACTTCCAATACTATCCCAAGTTTTGTTGACGGTAGTACACTAGATTCCTCCTTTTCATTTGACAAACCTGTTAGTTCTCAAGTACTAGAATCCTCAAGATCTACCATGACCAAAGGTCTGAACTCAGATCTCTTATCTATATCCCAGAGGGCAAGGACAACCTTGTAAACTTTAATGCCATCAAAACTCAGTTTTGTCTTATCTCTAGCAAGAAAGAGCTGGCATCCCTTCCTCTTACCTTCAGTAATACTGAGATATCCAAACACAATCAGATTTCTCTTCTTGGACTGACTTTCACCTCCAATCTTTCCTGGCACAACCATATTATAACTATAGTTCCTGCAGCCACCAAAAAACTTGGTGTGCTTTTTTGCACAAGACACTATTTCACATCTGCTAACTCTATACAGAGCCCAAATCTGCCCAGCCACAGAATATTGCTCCCATATTTGGAGTGGTGCACCAAAATCCTCTCTAAGATTGTTCGATTCTATCTAATAGAGGGATCTGGCTATTTAATGATCTTTCTCTCACAGACCCACTTTAATCTCTCTCTCTCTCTCTCTCTCTCTCATAGACGTTCAGTGTCTGCCATGCGCCTCTTCTACTGATAATTTCATGGAGATTGTTGTGCTGAATTGGCCACTATTATTCCTCCACTTTCCTCCTAAATCATTAAAATAAGAGCGATTGCTAACCAACACCCTTTTACAGTCCATCCTGAAGCTCACCAAATCCAACTTCACTGCATCCTCTTTCATTCCATCTACTTCTGTCTTTTGGAACAAGTTTTAGCAATTCAAGCAAAATGTGAACAGACTCCTCCTTTCTTCTATTCCTCTTGCCCATACATGGCACTAATGTGCTATACTCTTGTGGCCTTTTGTGTGTAGACCAGATATTTAAAAAATCTACCAAGCAAATGGATGGGTGTAGGTGTGCAGATGCCCCGCGAACATCTCTTACCAGTGTGTGCCCCAACTATGAAATTCAGAGGTGGCAGTGTGATGGCATGGTTCTGTTATTTCTGGTTTGGCCTCAGACCTCTGTGGTTCAACAAACACTGAATTTCAAGTATTCTGACCAATGCAATGCTTTCTGCTTTGGGGCATTTCTATGGAACTGACCATTGTTTCTTGTAGCAAGACAATGCACAATGTCATAAGGCTGCTGCTGTAGCTGCATAGTTTGTGGACATGAATGTTGGCACACTTGGCTGGCATCCACAGAGCCCTCATCTCAACTCTATCGAACATCTGTGGATTGAAAGGATGTCTGCCCCTTTGCCATGGAGCATACTTTCCACAAGCACTATTGTACGCTTGTGGAAAGTATGCTCCATAGGATTGCTGCAGTCATATATAACAATATACAAAATTGTAAAAATTTTGTATTGTTGAAAAGCGACTGATAAGGCAGTAATTTTTAATATCTTCTCTGTCTCCCTTTTTAAAATCTATAGTAAAGATAGCACTATTCCAACTCTTGGGCATTCTCTTCTGCTTTAAGCAAGATGTATAAATTGTACTTAACCAGACACCTGCTTTCAGAACTCATAGTCACCCGGTGTCTTTCCAGTATCCTAGCATACTGAACTTTTTAAAATATCAGGGCATATTTCTTTCTGTTCCATTTGGGGCATTACATTTTTTTTTTTCATGTTGATTTTCCTTGTTCAAGTTTCTAATTTCTTGTGTCATCCTTTTCTTTATTGTTTTACATAGCTTTAAGAATTTTGTTCCATAGATCTCTTTTTGTTCTCTTCTCTTTCTGGAAAGGTTTAGGGTTTCTTCAGATAATTTTTTTCATCCTTCTTTTAAGTTAATTCAACCAATCTCTCTGGCATTATTTAGTAAGATTACTGTTATTATTTGGTAGTTTATCCACATTCTCAGTTTCTGTTTTTTCAATAACAATTTTTGATCTCACTAATCTATGGTGACTGCATGTATTGAAACTATTTCTTGTATCTGTGTGTTGGATAATGTATTTCCTATTGGTTAAAAAAACTCTGCCATGCCCATTTCTAATTCTTCCTCTTTTTTTAAAGCAGTATTCATTATGATGTAGTCTTCTGTTTTGCCATTTTCATTACTCTAGCCCAGCCCATTTTCTAACTGCTGCTAGACATGCACCGCTTACACCTACTTTATTATTCCATCAAGTTCGTGAAGAATGTAGCATCACTATTTAGTAATTGGTCTAGTGTTTCCTAAAATGCATCTATTTCTTTTCTTCCTCTAATATGAACTTGGTGCATAAATTTGTAAAATTCTTAATTTATAATGTCTATTTATTTTAAGGCAGAGTTTTGCAATCCTGTTTGTGAGGTATTTATCTCTTGTATTTAATCTTTTATGGAGCAGTTAACTACGAAGCCAAACCCCCCTGAAATCTTGAATATGGTTGAGAAAGAGTCACATTAATGGTGTTTATATGCCTACTGGGGCTTGAACTCTACAGCCTTCTTTATGCTTATAACTTTATTATTATTATTGAGCTTTAAATCTTTAATTTTTGAGATAAATTCAGCAGTATTTTTAATAAAAGAATAGGAATGGTTTATAAGGGAAATGAGGAGCTTGGAAAGCAACTCCTATTTATATTTCATTTACATTCCTATATGGAATCAGCAAACAGCATAAGAGGACAGCCAGATTTGTGTACCTTAAGCAAATCATATATCCTAAGTGATGTGGAGATAATTTCTAAGTTTCTAGGCTGCCACTGTTTGATCTAAACAGTGGGTATTATTTAGCAAAGTCCTGAGAATATTAACCTGCTGGATTTTGGAGTGAGATGTGCATGCAGTGTCGCTGCAAGCAGGTGTGAAGCACAAAGGTGCCATAAAAGGGGAGTGCAAAATTAAGTTTTAAAAATCAATTCTCCATTCCAAACACCTACCACATGTGTTCGCTTATGTTAGATTTTACTTCTTTCAAAAATAAATGCTGAATATCAATTCAGAGAAACTGTACATATCATGCAATCTGAAACTATCAGTGCTACTGATTTCTTCCAGTGAGAATATAGAGCTCTCTACTGTTGCAGTATTTGAGAAAGTATAGTCCAATTTTCAAGTACAGTAAGTAAAAAAAAAAAATATACAAGATTTTTTCATTTTGATAAATCTATTTAACAGTTACATTTCTTTAAAATCTTTTTGTAGATTTTTATCGAGGGTAGCAAAAAATTATCAAGGGGGGATGCCAAGAAACGTTTTGCACAAAGGTGCCTTACATGTCATCAGCGGTGCTATGTGCATGTGTTCCTGCTAATGATGGTACAGGTACCATGACTCTGGAAGGGAATTTACCTGTAATTTGTTTGGAATCAAGAACACTATGATCATATTGCCTTTATTTACTCATGTAATGGTAAGATTTTTATGAATTATTAAATCTGCAAAGGACTTTTAATTCAAAATTGGAATATTAAGTTTCAAGCTGCATATACAGTTCAAAAATCCTTAAAGTGTAATTTATTGTTGTCCTCACCAGAAAGATGTCTGCACGGTTAGCCTAGTGGCTTTGCTCTTCGCAACCATATGCCTGGGGAAGGAGTGTACTAGGTTCAATTCCCGTGACAACGTGAGGAGCTTAAGGATCTTCCTCAGCCATAGCCAAATGAGCCGGTCTTGGGTGTGGACAGCAGGGTTTTTCCTGCCAGTTTATCTGGGGTTTTTCATCCCACAAACAGGCAAACCACCCCGTGAACACACACACACACACACACACAGATACAGTCAGGAATACCTAAGATGACCCCTCCAGCCATAGATCTGAATTGTCAGCTGTGCAGTCCCAAGCCCGGATAAAAATAGAGGGGATTGAGGTGATGCCGTACCTCCCCGTAATAGGGGCTCATGGCCATTGAATCACCATATGAAATAAATAAATAAATAAAACCAGAAAAATAAGTGTTATATTTGATATTGTGTACAAAGTTGAAATAAAGAAAGAATTCTGGAACAGCATAAAATTTATGGCCCTTAGGCTAAAACATTAACTTCATCCTTTGTCAAAGGCTGATTAGAAAGATTAAATAAGAGTTCATCATACGGAAGTTTGGTTAAGCTGGGAAGCCATTTTAGAATGTTTTCAAATTTCTGGATATGATTATGCTAATTTTCTCATAGAGTAGAATTGTTCAAAAAGTGTAGAACTAAATTTAATCACTCAGGGTCTGGAATTATTTTAAAGTTCAAATAATAATAATAATAATATTTTTCAAAAATGATGTTCTGATATTGTCCCTATCTCACAATAGCTTAGACGCACAGGTCTCCTTCTTACTAATTCCATGTGTAAGAGAAACAGAAGGCTTTTGTTATTATCATATAATAGTGTTTTGAATTAAACATATCCAAATATTAAAATGGGGTGCTTAAGGGTCAAAGCTGTATAACTGAGAGGAGACCTCCACATAGCCTTTAAAGGAATGCGGAGAACCGACCAGGGCTTCTGACCTAATGTCCAATCCTCACCTTCTCGTGGTGCACCCTGTTGGGTATCTACTTTGATACTGAACGAACGAGGATGGGCTGGCAATTTGGGATTTAGCCGACCAAATTGTATTCTTATTGGTTAAACCAAAATAAAAAATGATGGTACAACATGACAAAATTTCATGCCGGCTGGGGCGTCGCCCGGTTAAACAAGGCCCCCGTTGTTTTCGCCAGGGAACCAGGGCGAACAGCGAAAAGTCAGCTACTGGAACAAATCTGAAAACAAACCCCAACTCAACATCACCAGAGTTAAAGATCGGTACTATCAACGTAAGAAGCCTGAATGGCAAAGAAATGGAGCTAGCTGAGGAATTAGATAAGTACCAGATCGACATAATAGGGGTGACTGAAACAAAAAAGACCAAAACTGGTGAGATCTTTCTGAGCAATAAATACAAAATGTTATATTCAGGCAATGACAATCAAGGAAAAGAAGGAGTAGCCATAGTATTCAACACAAAATACGAGGCTAATCTTCTTGAATGGCAGTCAGTCTCAAGTAGAGTAATGTGGGCAAATATGAGAATGGGGAACTGGACAATGAGACTTATTTGTGCCTATGGTCCCACAGAAGGTTCTACTAAGGTAGAAGTGGAGGAATTTTTTGAGGCTTTAGAAAAAACAGATGACACAATGAAAAAGGAAAAGTTGATCCTTGTTGGGGATCTAAATAGTAGAGTAGGAAATGATTGTGAGACATACAAAAATATTTTGGGAAAATTTGGAGAAAAGAGCAAAGCTAATAATAATGGCAAATATCTGTTGGATTTCTGCTCAGGACATGGACTGGTTATTACTAACACCATGTTCCAACATAAAAATGTGCACAAATTCACATGGAGAGAAGAGGCTAGGAATAAGAAAAGTCTCATTGACTATGTTATTGTTGATAGTGATGTTTTCTCCCTGGTGCAGGACACCAGAGTGTACAGAGGATTTGAAATTGGAAGTGATCACTATTTAGTCTTGAGCAGGATAAAATTGAATTTCATGTTGAAAAGAATAACATGTAAGAAAGTTTTAAAGCGGATAAAAGTTGAGCAGCTCTCAGATGTGAACTGTAGACTAAAATACAGAAATATTATTGAAAAGAAAATGAAAGAGTTTGAGAACAGGAATCAAACCTTGGAGATTCAGTGGCAAACTCTGAAGGAAACATTGATTGATTCTGCCAGAGAGGCATGTGGTGAGGTTGTGTGCAAGGATAAAAAAATCAGAACTCCCTGGTGGACACAGGAAGTTAAAGAGGCAGTGAAGGAAAAGAAGAAAGCATATCAAAAGTTCCTGTCAAATAAGTCAGCTTGTGCTCTTAGAGAATATAGAGACAAATGCAAGAATGCTAAACACTGTGTAAAACTAGCTAAGCAAAAGTCATGGGAGGACTTTGGCAAGAATATAGAAAATAAATATCAAGAAGGTAGCAAAATATTCTGGAGGTTGTTGAAGAAGCTTAGGAATGGAGGAAAGAGTGCTGTAAAAGGAATTAGAGATGATAACGGTGAAATGAAAACAGGAGAAAAAGATATCCTTGAAGTATGGAGTAATTACTTTGAAAAACTGCTAAATGAAACAAGCAGTGAAGACAGCACAGTGATAAAAAACACTGACCAGGCATGCAGTCAGGAATACATATCCATACTTGAAGTAGAAAAAGCCATCAAAGGCTTGAAATGTGGAAAGGCAGCAGGAGTAGATGATATTCGACCAGAAATGCTGAAGTATGGTGGTATAAGAGTCTTACAGTGGCTGCACTGCATAGTTCAGAATGCCTGGACAGAGGGACGAATTCCTGATGATTGGAGTAGAGCTCTCATAGTACCCATATATAAAAAGGGAAATAAAACTGAATGTGAGAATTACAGAGGTATTTCCCTACTGAGTGTTCCTGGCAAGATCTATGCAAGTATACTTGAGAAACGGTTGAGAAGAATTGTGGAAGAAAAGCTTGGTGAAGAACAAGCTGGATTCAGGCCAAACAGAGGCTGTCAGGATCAGATCTTCACTTTACGACAAATAGTCGAGAAAGCATGGGAATATAACAAAGATCTGTATTTAAGTTTTGTCGATTTGGAAAAGGCATATGACAAAGTGCCAAGAGAGAAGCTATTCAATACGCTGCAGTTATATGGTGTCAATGGGGCATTATATCAAGCAATACTTAGTCTTTATTTGAGCTGTGAGTCAGCAGTTAGAATTGAAGGAAGTACAGGAAGATGGTTTAATGTTAAATCTGGTGTGAGACAAGGATGTACATTATCCCCTCTGTTATTCATTATCTATATGGATCATATTATGAAGGAATGTGGTATTAAACCTGATATCAAAATTGGAGATGTTAATGTCAGCTCTTTGCTTTATGCGGATGATGTTATACTTCTAAATTAATCCGCTACAAGTCTGCAAGATTCTCTGACTAAATTGAATAGCTGTTGTAATAGATATGGTATGAAGGTCAGCAATAAAAAGACAAAGACAATGAAAATAGGCAGAATCATTGAAAATGTCAACTGTGTTGTGAATGGAGAACCTGTGGAACAAGTAAAACATTTCAGCTACTTAGGCACAATTTTTACTGAAGATGGTAAACTAAATATAGAAATAGACAACAGAATCAGCAAAGCTGGTATCGTGGGAAGTCAATTGAATAAATTCATATGGAATAAGAAAGAAATTAGTCGGAACACTAAATTAGCTGTATACAAGACTGTGTTCAAACCAATTTTAACTTAAGGATCTGAGAGCTGGGTCAGAAGTAAAACACTTGACCAAAGACTAGAGACCGCAGATATGAGAGTCCTGAGAAAGATTAGAGGCGTGAACAGATGGCATCAATGGCAATATCATATTAAAAATGAGGATATTAGGAAAGAACTTGACATTGTCAGCATCCAGGAATGCGTTAGCAGAGCTAATCTCAGATGGTATGGTCACTTAAACAGAATGGGCGAAGAAAGATTAGCAAAGCAAGTGTTCTCTGCCAGGTTGGCAGGAAAACGACCCAGAGGAAGACCAAGATATAGGTGGATTGATACGGTACAAAGTGCCTTAGACGATAGAAATATAAGATCTGATAATGTTGGAGTCTTGACAAGTAACAGACTGATTTGGAGGAAAATTGTAGATAGGAAGTTAGTAATGATGTAATTTTTTCATGTAGTACTGTCATATCCTGTACACCCCTTGAGGGTACATGGCAGGAATTTGATGATGATGATGATGATGATGATGAAATATTAAAACCAGCTAAATTAATTTCTACAAAAGGTCTTAAAAATTTTTGGACTAGTGTAAGAAGTGAATCTTAACATTACACACTGTTCAAACTTATTAGTATGAAGATTTGAAACTAGGAGAAGAAATAACACAGTTGATCAATGTAGTTGCTATAGCAGATATTTTAGTTCTTAGAAAAATCAAAGAAGTGAAGTAACTGCATGAATGATGCAACCATATTATAAATTAATAGAATTCAACATTAAGAAAGTAGAACTAATCTGCAGTATGTATTATAGGGAAAAGATCTAGAAGAAGACGAAGTTGTAGACAAAATAATGCATTAGAACTCCTTTTAGAAGAGAGAGGAGATCACACTAAAAACCTGCCAAATAATAGACGAAATATGGAATTAGTCAAATCAACAATCACAATAATAAAATCTTAATTATATTTATTAAATAATTTGCATCTTTAATGCAACTATTTGATAAACATAATTAACATTAATTATTTAATAAATTTCTTTCTATTAAAGATGTTTTAATTCTGTTCCCACAATGGAACAAACAGATTTACTTTTCTCATACATGTTTCATAAATACACTGTCTGACACATACTACATGCCACTAGCTGAAATCTAATTAATAATTTGGTGCCTATATGCATTAGAAACTTTTTCACATATTGTTAAAGTTTGAAACCAAACTCTGTTACCTTTAGCTGACTGTTTACTATCATTATTATACAGGCATAGGCACTGCTTTTATCTATATATAACAAAAAGCTATTCCCAAGATTCACAAAACATCATCCAGCATTAAGGATCATGATTACTAAATAACCTAAGGAATTCACAACATATACTAGAATATAAATTAAACTAAACTTTAATATACATTTCCAATATTTCGGCAACGTCACGCTGCCATCTTCATGGGAACTTAGGATAAAGACACATGCATGCAGGCACTACAAACAGCAAATGAGGAAGAAGCGAGGAAGCTACTGTTTTTCCTAAAGTCCTGATGGTGCCCCCTAGCAGGCTATATTAGGTATTCTTGGCCATTGGGCTGAAGTTCTCCTGATGTACGTCTCCCAAATTTCGGGCAGTCTCACACATCCAAATTTGTTGAGGTTTGGCATGTTTCTTAGGGTTGAGGCTGAGTCCATGAATAGTCTTTCAAATTTGAACTTGCTGCAGTGTATTATTGTGGCTTTCTTCCACCGTATTCTGTGGCGTCTATCCAGATTACAGGAAATATAAACTTATGACTTGGCAAATCAGTTCTTGCAAGATTATGTGTACAGCGATGTAAATCGCTGTACAGTGTAACTAGGAAATCGCTGTACACTTTACACTTATGTGTAAAGTAAAGTGTACAGGATCTGGGATATTAACAAAAGCCTTCCCCTCCCATCATTAAAAAATTGTACTTTAATCTAGCCTAAGACTAGCACATGTAATTTACATTAAAAATCAAGATTTACACATACACGTAGCAAATTTCCATAATTTTTTCACTTGTGAATAATTATGACTCATATACAAAAACAAATTTTTATTTCCGACATGGATTCATCATCCACTGAAGCAGCTGTGATGAAATCTTCCATGGAAACTTATGTGATTAGAGTATAACAGGATTTCAAACCTCAAAAGTCTGGTCTAGAACAACATAGTATTGACACCAAACACAAGATCCAGTGGGATAAAGCTCATCTTCTCCATAGATGCAGGTTTAAATATGAATGGCTTTTCAAAGAAAGTTGTAAAGCCCTTTCACATTGGCCAAATTTAAATTGGAACAATTCTCTCTCTCTCTCTGTCTCAGAAAAGTTTGGGAGATTCTTATCTTATGTAACCATCAAAAATAGTTGTTTAATAATATTTGTAATAATATTATTTATTAATACTAACTTCTAGCAAACAGCAACAGTTTTTAATTGGTAAACCACCGACACTACTGTATGTACTTTGTAATTTGGTTCCTTTGATTGCTTGTTTCTGCACTCTGATGATGTACTGTTAGTTTCAGTACGAAATATCTGTACTTTCATTTCATTAAATTTAATTACTGTGGTTATCGTGTAATTTGTTATTTATAATCATGCTACATGTACCTTTAAAGATTGTCCTCTGAATGCTTTCTAATATATCTTCATTGCCATGAAAACTAAACCTGCTCAACGCTAATCCATGTGACCTCTTTATAATAATCTCTATATTTCTTCATTTTAAGGTTCTTTGCATCATTACCATAATCTGATATAATGAATTCACAATTTGTGCAATATGACCCCTAAACTTCATCTCTCTATCACCATAGATCTCTATTCTCTCTTCCATTAGACAGGGGGAGATGCATACATGCTAAGATTTTGCAAAGACTTTTGATAGGTCGCTAACTAAGTTGGAATGGATGTGATCAGATACTGGATTTGTGAGGCCATGTATCAAGAGGGAAGTCACTAGTGGTATGGTGCAGGGTATTAATGATATTAATAATTAACATTTATATTATTTATAAAAATATTTTCTTCAAAATTTTTATACTAAGTGTACACTTTGCATCCCAGTCTTACCTACCAAATTACACAGCCTTAAAAACGTTTGTAAGACCACAACTCTTGTTTAAGTCCTCATTGTTCTCCCCAGTTTTGCAACATCAGATGACATTTATCCCAGTTTAACGCATCCCAATATTGGTATGCGTTAAAATGGAATAAATTGATTATATAATCGATTAATGAATTATTAATAATATAAATAATTTTATAAAACAATATTATAAATAATATAAATATTAATTATTAATATCATTTAATATCTTGCACCATACCACTAGTGACTGACCTCTTGATAGATGGCCTCACAAATCAGGTATCTGATCACATCCATTCCAATTTAGTTAATTACCTATCAAAAGTCTTTGCAAAATCTTAGCATATCACTATATATGCATCTCCCCCTGTCTAATGTGGTTATTCTGTCATGTTATATAAGTAAAGCGGTAAAAAAGACCTCCCTTTAACAAGCCTATTTCTGCATCATAGCTCTAGCAACCCCTCTCTCTCTCTCTCTAACACTTTAACCACAACCCCTCAGCTACATAGATTGGCCTATAATTTGTAGCTTAAGCTTCATCAACATCTTTGTTAAGTGAAAATTTTACCCTTTTCCCACTGCTTAAGGACTTGTGATGTTACACGACTTGTTAAAGAGGTATGCCTAGATTGCCAATCACTGCACAGAACATTTCCTTGAGACAGACAGTCGTATGTCATTAGTCCTATTCCATTACTGGAATAGGACTAATGACATCCTCTACCATTTTCTTCCCAATTTAGCTTCTCAAATGTAACACTGATGAGGATGAAACATCCTGATGCACTGTTTGCTGAATTAACTCCACTTTGCAGCAGTTATTAATCAAACCATTTTCACCCATTAACATCATCTTACTATAATCATACTTTCTTCTACTTACTATACATCAAAGGAACTCTAGGATTTTTCTCTGCCCAATTTGATAATTTCTGCTCATACTGCACTTTTGTGGTACTTACAAACTGAGTCACATTCCTAAAATGCTCTTCATACTCTTGATGCAACTAATTATTACCAGCATTCATCTTGTGTTGCCTCTATAGTGCCATCTTACAGATTTCATGATTATCCCTTCATTCCTTTGCTTGACACTTACCTTTTTAACCTGGATAACTTTCAGAATACTTTGATGATGTTAAAAGACCTGTAGTCAGTGCCCAAGCAGCATTTATCTCCTTTCTGCTTCTCATTCTGTGCTATAGCTAACTTCTGTTCTAAGCTTTCATAACCACTTGTAGTTTCACATATATTTCAAGCTATTTAAGCATCTCCCCACCCTCCCTGAAAAGTGCAAGCATTGATTACAATTAATTATAGTCATATTTAAAATTATAATGGCCCACTAATGTCAGTGTATGTTAATTCTTTAAATGAATTAACACACACTGACACAAACCTATTGTTATATAGCTTTTGCTGATGTTGAATTGAGCATGTGTAGCCCATCCTGATTTGTAAATGACACCATATTTGCAGAATAGACTTCAAAAATCACCCCAAAGCCCAAGGTTTACAATAGCATGAAATAAAAAGCCAAACCTAACAATAAAAATACCTACTGCCAACTTCACGTGATTCATGCTTGGAATGCAAAACATTGTTTCAATTTTCAAACCCCTGATGTTGGGAATTGTATACTGTTGAATAAAATGCTTACCAAGTGCTATTTGGTAAACAGGGATGCACATAAGAAAAATAAATTTTGACAAACATATTCCAACTATGAACATTGCATTGAAAAATTACTTACTTTTGATTTCATACTTAATAAGTATGAAAGGTAAAATAGATTTTTTCGCTTAGTCCCATACTTTGCATGAAGCATGTGCTAATCTCAAATTCAATTTTACACAATTTTGAACCAAAGAAATGAAATGCAATATGATATTACATTACAGTATAGTGCAGTACTATATACTATACTGGTGATATGGTAGAAGATATAAAAGATAATTGGATTTAGCAGAACAAAAAGGGTTTGGAAAACAACTGTGAAATTTATAAAAATGACACAGAAGAATAATGAAATAATGAGAACAATTATGTTAACTATATATATATATATATATATATATATAAAAATTAAAAAAAATATCTAAGAAAATATTTTCAGGAAAAGCAGTTGAGGGCTTCAGAAGGTAATATCTTATTCACCACACAGAGCTTATTCACACACAGTGTTTAATTTCCTTAAACACATACATTGTGTTTAAGGAAATTAACAACATAGACTAGATAATAACTATAAATATTTAAATATTACTTCCTACATTTTGTTGAAGTTAAATCGGCATCTACACAAATTAATACACTGGTATTAAAACACATGCACGCTGGCACATTTCAATAACAAAGATGGAATAGGAGAGATAAAAGATGACAAAACCCTATAATTACACCACCTATTGGGTTTGGTTGGTGTTCTTGGCTGTTGGGCTGTCAGTCTGCTGATGAAGGTTTCCCCCGTATGAGAGAAAGTTTGATAGAACCATATTTTTTAGGCTGGGATAGTTAGTAGGCACTGTAGCGGATTTGAAGAGAAGCCTCCTAAATTTAAATTTAATTTGGTGAAGTAAGATGATATATTAATCATTTGGTGAAGTAAGATGATATAATAATAAGAAATAAGATGATATATTATCAACAGAATATCCAAAGATATATACTGTTTGATATATTACAAAGAATAAATATACCTAATATTTTATTACATGCAATATTGAATATATACAAAGATAATGAAACAAAAATAAAAATAAATGAAAAAATGTCTGAAAAACAATCTATAATGCCAGCCTAGTTGGCCGAATGGTTAGCATAATCTGCTCTCCAGCCAAAAGGCTACGGGTTCAAATCCCACCATGGGCGTGGATGTTTGTGATTGTCTGTGAAAATACTAGTGGTGGTGGGCAATAGATAGTGTTGGTGTAGATGATGAGGTTCGCCTGATAAATAGAACACTTAATCCAGATATTGTACAAAAAGAAACACGCTTGAAATATACAATGCTTTAAGCAGGGCCTGCATTATTTACTATATGGCAGCAAAATTTGGGCAATAAACAAAAAAGATAAAGAATAAAAACATAAAGTGAAATGAGATTCATGAGAAGAACTGCAAAATACACATTATTAGACAAAAAGAGGAATCAAGACATTTTAAAAGAGCTAAAAAGAAAATCAATAGAAGAAGAAGAAAATATCCTAAACAAATAATAAAATATAGACCAAATGGAAAGAGAAGACCATATAGACCTCCAAAGAGATATTAGATGGATAATGGAACAGACAAATATGGTCTATATCTGTAATTAGCGCTATGATGATGATCTAGTGCCAGGTATCCAGGGCATAGTCTGCTAATCCTGAATGGCTATAGTGATGGAAATGGATGTAATCCTCAACCTCTAAAGGCTATCAAATGGATGTTGGCTGTCCTATCTGTTTGTCCATAATAAGAAAGATTGCAGTTGCAGGCAGTGGTGAGCTATGGAAATTTTAACAAAGGGCTCGCATCGACCAAAAAAGCAGTATTTCACACAAAAACTTTTATTAATACAGCTTGTGTACAAATTCCAATCAAAAAGTATAAGAGGACACTCAACCTCTAAAGGCTATCATTTTTAAACAAATCTTTCATGATCTAAACATGAAATATTTGCACACAATCAACTGTGTTAATTTATCTCACATAAGAAAAATATTTTTTAACTATCAAAATATAATAAGAATGAAATCTTTTATAATCTTTTATAAAACATTTGATTGGCTACTGGTTTTACCATACGATTGGCTACAAGAAGAGAGAAGGGTAAAGATAGCACACATGCTTATTTGATTTTCAAACTTGAACGTATTTGTTATAGAGGAGTTGAAACAATAATTCCAAATAATCTATACACTGCCGAATAGACTAATATTTTTTTTGTTACTGTATGAGTTTGTTGCTTAATATGTTTCAAAAAAACAACAATTTTTTTTTTTTTTTTTTTTTTTTTTTTTTTTTGTAAACATAAACAAGGGGCTCGCATATTTGAGAAAATTTTGCGAGCTACATACAAAACCAGCTACAACCTCTGGGTAACTCCAAAGATTGTAGCTGGTTTTGGGGGGGAGCAGATAAAGGCGACTAGCATTTGGTGCGGCCACCTTTTCTGAGATGCCATGAACATAGGAGATGGCATATTTGTTGTAATCTATGTTTGTACGGAGGGAAAGGGGGGGGGGGTACCTGGTGCTAACTTAATTTTATTTATTGATTGATTTTTTGATGGGAAGGGTAGGCAATTGACTAAAAAAACGTGTTTTTATATGGGTGAGCTCTGTATGAATCACAATGTTATCTGAGGAAATTAATTTCACCTGTTGGACTAAGGTTTTTATAATTCCAAATTGTTGGAAGTGACCGTTGATGAATGTATTTTACCTGTGTGTGTGGATTTTTTGTACACTGTGAAGGTCAGAGATCCATTTGGTTTTTTTATAACTAGAGCGTCTAGAAAGGTCAGACTGTTGTTACTTTCTATTTCTGTAGTGAATTGGATCCTTGGATGTTGGCTGTTCAAGTAGGAAAGGAAAGTGTGAAAAGTGTCCTGGCCATGTGGCCAAATTGTGAACACATCATTCAAATAGCATAACCAAATAGTGGGTTTAAGGGGGGATTGAATTTAGGCATTCTTTTCAAATGTATCCATGAAAAGTTAGCAAATGGGGAAGAAAGAGGGAAGCCCATGGCTGAACCCTCAATTTGTTTATAGAATTTTCCTTGCCAAACAAAATAGCCTGAATTCAGAGAGAACTGAAATGGGCTGAGATATTGGGAGGAAATCTGCCTGGATAAGTGCCAAGGTGTCCTTAAGTGGGACATTCATGAATAAGGAGGAGACATTGAAACTGACCATTAAGTCAGTGTTGCTGAGCATGAGTCTTCAATACTGGACTTAAAATAGGCTGAGTTTTTGATATGGAATGAGGTATTGCCAGTAGTACAAGAAAGAACTATGAATAAACGTTTTGCAAATGGGCATAGAGGTACGTCCTCTTTATGGAAGTCCATAAATGCATGAGGGGGGAGGGTATCTGGAATTATACGGTTTTTGTTTAGTGGTCACATCAGCTGGCCAGAAAGTAACATTTTTAGTAACATTAGCAGTCTATGGATGGTTGTAATATGGCAGGTTGATTGTAGGAGGTTTTTTTGGGTGTGATAAAACATTGGCTACAACAAGCCTAATATTGTTCAACTCATGGTGGAAAAGTTGTAATCTGTGTGTAGGTCAAGTCATAATTTAAAAGGTAGTAAGTGGTCATTTTTTCATTATAATCTGTGTGATGAGAGTAGCACTACCCTTGCCCATTTCAAGGATTATTTTTTTACATTTCATATTTGAAATGTAAAAGGGCTTTATATTCTCCGTTGGGTAGGATGATTGTAGGAGGTTTCGGGTGTGATAAAACATTGGCTACATCAAGCTAATATTGTTCAACTCATGGTGCAAAGGTTGTATATTACATGCTCGATCTGGATCATGAAATCTTTGGCCACGACTGAGTACATTGATGTCATCTGCTTTGAGGATAGTGATGGATAGATGAACCACGTTTTTGGGTGATCTTGGAGGCATTGGTAAATTTATTAGATTTCTGAACTTTTTGATATGCTGACATTTTACTCTTGCAAATTCCTTGACAACCAATGTGTTCGAGACATCTAAGAGAATCATCCAGAGGTTAGCATTCAGCATAGCAGAGAACTCCTCTTACTCCATCAAAGCAAATTTAAATCCATGCAAATTCCTTGACAACCAACGTGTTCGAATTTAAGAGAATCATCCAGAGGTTAGCATTCAGCATAGCAGAGAACTCCTCTTACTCCATCAAAGCAAATTTAAATCTGAGAGGCTTTTCCCAGAATCTGCTGCAGCGGTCAGCAACCATCCCAGCCTAAAGAAGTATAGACAGCCAACCCAACAGCCAAGAGCACTCAACCAAAGCCAACAGTTGGAGTAATTATAGGACTTTAGGTCTTCCAGTATCTCTTCTGTTCCATCTTTGTTATTGAAATGTGCCTGCATGCACATGTTTAATAGCACTGTATTAATTCCTCTAGATGCTGATTTAACTTCAGCAAAATATAGGAAGTAATGATTAAATATTTTTAGTTTTCATCTAGTCTGTGTTCTAAATTTCCTTAAACAACATGATTTGCCTTGAAAATCAACGTATAAGCCCAGAAAAAAAAAAAAAAAATCAGCATATCGTAAAAAAAAGTATGCAAACATCAAAATAAACATGCTTATGATAAAGCATTCACACATCCAGAGTAGTGCCAGTTAAATTAGTTTTGATTGTGTCATTCTCCTTTATTGCTATAAATAATATATAAATTATAATATAAACAGTGCCTATGTTTTCTTAAATAGTGCACTGAAACATGTTATTTATTAAAACTGTTTGCCTAAGATATATTACTAGTGGTGGTGGTGGGCAGTAGATGCCGTTGGTGTTGTTGCAGTTAGAATGAACTGTAGAGTAAGTACCCTCCCTCAATGAGTCTTTGGACTCCTGACTCCTTAGAGGTGTCATATAATAATAATAATATTCAAACACCATGCGTAAAATTTTTTCCATTAAAACTAATACATTACATAACTAATACATTTTTATGAGTTTTAATATTTTGTATAAGATTTGTTGCCTTGCAGATCAAATTAATGTTAAGAAATTATATGCATCTCTTGCACCTTAGTCCTCTCTAAGGTAATGGAGCAAGCCATCAGCAACAAAATCATATGCTATCTTGAAAGTAGTCAACTAATAAACAACTACCGGTACGGATTCCACCAATGCCGTTCAACAATGGATCTGCTTACCTGTCACCCACTTCTGGATAAGCATTATGGAAAAAGTTTGGTGAATTCCAAGCAGTTGTACTAGATATCTCTAAGGCTTTTAACTGAGTGTGGCGTAGGAGGCTATTAACCATTAATTAACCGCACCTTTTTTTTGTTACATAATTAGTTGCATGGGGTCAGAAATCATTCCTTACTGCATAAATGATTGTCCTGAGAGTCGGAACGCAACTGATTTAGCACTGTGGGGAGGGACGGAAAGAAACTCAGCTATTCAAAATCACAACAAAAATCAATCATTTGAATGATGGCTGGGATTAAATATACCCCATGCGACTAATTAAAAGCTAAGTAAGCTTCCATCATTTGGTCTGTCCTGTGACTTCTGAAATTTGGTCGCCAGTTTTTTACTGGATGCACATTGTGTGTGTGATGGTTCCCTATCTTCTAACTATACAACTAATGCTAGGTGTGTGTGGGGGGGGGGTCCCCCGCAAAATTCTGTCCTCTCAACCACCACTCTTTCTATTATATATCGGTGACGTCTTATAGTCGACGATCAGTCTGATGCACGGATTTGCTGAAAATAGTACACTACATTTCTCGTTCTCCTCACTTGACAAACCTTGCACCAAACAAATCACAACACATAAAGCACAACCACTTCAAACTTTAATTCTGATCCCCAAACCATTCTTTGATGGGGCCTGGAGAACCTTCTTCATTTCAACATCTGCAAAACACAGCTCTGCTTTATTTCGCACAAAAAAGAACCATATTATCTCAGCCTTACCTTTGACAACACCCAAATCTCTATGCATGATGAGATCTCTCCCCTTGGGATTACCTTGACAATAAGACTCTCCTGGCATAAACATATTACGATTGCCTCCACCAAAAAATCAGAATTCCTCTTTCATTCAAGGCATTACTTTACGCCCGAATACTATACTATACAAATCACAAATTTGCCCATCCACAGAGTATTGCTCACATATCTGGGAAGGATCCCCTAAGAGCTCTCTAAAAATACTTGATGCAGTACAGATAAGAGCAGTCAGACTGATTAACGACTCATTTCTTACCAACCACTCTCGGAGGTATCTAGTATTGACATCTTCTATAGATATTTCCATGGTAAATGTTCAGTGTTATCATCAATAACTCCTCTCTACCAAATCCATTGAAACATGTGCAGCTACTACCCTTCTGACATCACTTCACAGTAAAACTCCATATTCATAGAACAAATTGCTCTTTCTTCTCCTTCATTCATATTGCTGCTGCATTGTGAAACAGCTCTCTCTCCCACGTTTCCCAAAGAACACAACGTACAGGCCTTCAAATCCAATGTGAACACCTCGTTTCCCAATTCTTTCCCCATTCACGGTACTAACATACTATAGGTTGACCAATCAACTTCTTGTATATGGTCCCATCATAAAATCAAGCAAGAGTCAGTCGGAAAAGCATGCATTCTGATGACTAAGACTAATCTTAGTTTTAAACATCAGACTAATCTTAGTTTTAGTCTGATGTTTAAGACTAAGATTAGTCAATTTTCTTCAAGTATTCTTTTTGTATATGTTTGATGTATGGTTAAATAAGTTAACTTTTGTCTCCACAGATAATAATATTTTAAGATATGGCTGTGTATGAGTAAGTGAAAAAGTCAATTTTATATATAGTTTTTCCTTTTGATTTTTATACTGAATCCTCACACACAAACAAATCTGTATCAAAAGACGGTGGAGAAAAAAAATAATAAATGCAGCATATTTAGCTGCGGAGTCGCAATTTAATATGTTGTTATACACACACACACACACTATTTAAATGTTTAAAAAAATATTAAATTCTGTCACCAATTCCACCAATTCGTTTTTTTTTTTTTTTGTAGGATGGTTATTGAATTACTGAGTGATTACCAACAAAGCACATTTAAATACTAGAAATAATATGAATTACTCTTAGTTTACTGAAATTTCTGTATTGAATAGATATAACAGATATTTATCAATGCATGTCTCATCCCATTCTTATGACATCTGCTATCCAGAAGGTTGACAACCATGATGTGACTCATGGCTAACTATGGGCAAAACAACATGCGAGTCCCCAATCTTCTCGTGATATTGTCGTAAGTATGCATGTTCACGGTGTTAAATTCTGAATGAAGGGAATTATAATATAATAGCGTTTCATTCAGGATTTAACATGGTCTGGCATTCCCTGAGCCAAATTTGTTCATCACACAAATAGCAAATTATTCACTTACTGATGTATATTCCATAATTATAAAATAATTGTATGTTCTAATAGTTGTTAGTTATTTATCCTGTACTAATTCTTTGTAGAGTATATGAACTGTGCACGGAAACTCGGAACTTAGTCTGTTTATATAAACCATTGCAAGGACATAGCCAGTCTAACAGAAATTAAGTGCTGTATGAAATTACGAAGTTATTGCCAGTGCACATTTTGCCGCTAGTTACTATGCTGAGCTAACAAAGATCCACGAGGCAGATTTTGATGCGAAAAAGGAAGGAGGAAACATGCACTTGAAGAAGGAGAGAAACAAGGTACAAAGGAGATAACCGGGATTGAAAAGACAAAGGAGCTCTATATTTTTTTCTTACTCTTTCGCGGGATCTTGTTTGCATCCTGATTCTAATTCCCTCGTCTTGTAATTGTGAAAGACGAGAGGCACGACAGAGATTGCCAAAGAAACCTGAAGGATAGACAATTTTAGAGTGAAGTAAGCATGAATTCCCGAGCCAACAAGAACGTTAGGGTAAATCTGGATCCAATCGAACTAAAGTGACCTAAGAGAGAAAGCTATTGAGAATCAAGGAAGTGTTTTCCAGAACACGTGATAATAGGCAAAGTATATCAACCGTCCCGGTAAGGAAATCCTTTCTATGTCTATTGTGAATGAAATTACAATAAAGGAGAAGTGTATTGCCTTAATAACAGTTCAAGTTTGAACGTGTGATATCTTGAAGCTAGTTCCAAGAGAACGAGATATAAGTTAGAAACTGACTTACTAAGATTTACTGTAATAGATTGACAGGACTTTAGAATTCCTTGATGTGTATTTAGCGATATGTGCTTTGTACATCCTGAACAGCTAAGCAGAGTCGACAATTGAAGTATATTGAATAGATAACCTTTGTCTAAAAGTTGTACTTAGAAGTTTATAACTCTAAGAAGGGTAGAAATCTATATGTTAAGAATTTAACCATGCTGAGTATACTCTACTGTGAAGTTACTATTGTCTTAATAAGAACTTCTTTATTTCATGATCATTCTAGTTATATTTAGATCTTCTTTGATTAATGTAAATTCATGTATTAGTGTATTAAATGTTTTTATTTAAATTGAATCTTGTGCTTGCCTGAGTTCATTTTATTGCACCGCTCATTTTAACAGTTATGATCTAAGCGGAAACTCTATTTAATGTGAACGTAAGGAAAGATTAGAGAACGACTGCTATATAACTTAAAGGTAATTTGATTAAGGAAAGTTCTGTCTTATTTAGATTACTGTAGCATTGTACTTGCTGATGATTGATTCCTTAACATTATTCTTACAATCATGGACACAGAGTTGCACAGTTAAATATAAATTTTCTTTGTGTTCTAAAATGGAATCAATCAGCAGAAAGAATTAGGGAATTGCCGACCTTGTCGAGAACCTCCCTTATTGTTTTAGTACAGTATTACCCATATAGAGATTAGGCCTAGACTGTCTTGTGACTGAATACCAAAAATAAATAAGAAAACTGCACTAAGTGAAAAAGAAAACACAAGGAAGATGTCGTCACAACAACGGGGACAGTTTGCCTGCTCTGAAGGATGAAAAACCCGAGTTTCCAGGTGAAAAAACCTTATACTTCTGTATGAGACTGGCTCGCTCAACTTTAGTCGAAAGAGACCAGATAAAGGTTCCTTACACCATGGATGGGAATTGAACCTGGGTCTTTCCGACCAAAGGACTTAGTCTATATTGAATGAACTACACAGGCTCTATCAATGAATGTATTGAATACATTTATAGATATTGGAGTAAATGGACATTTTATTATTATACAAGCTCTTCCAAGGAGTCCAAACTTCCATCAGGGATAGTCAAATGATGATGCCTAAATACCTATCATATTATATATCAATGCATGTTACTGTTTTTAACATAATATTAACAAAGTATCATAACATACTTTTGCATTATTCTTGTGTAAACTTCAGAACTTCTGAAACATTTCATGACTCTTTATTTTCACAATAGTGACATGTTCAAATACAGAGAATATTGAAATGGAAAATATACGCAACCTGATGAGAAACCTGCATGTTCCTCTCACTGTATACATTTTATACAAATAGATTTTACTATTAGTTTTTTACTTAGTCACTAATTATAATAATAATAAGCTAATGCCTTTTATCCCCTTATAGGGAGTAGGCAAAGCCTTTAAACCCTAACTAGCTTTTGGTGACTGCATGGGAAGTTCATTCTCCACTAGTAGTCAATCAGAGATAGCTGACCCACGTCTATCACTAATTACAGGCAGCCACCGATGAAGAGACCAGCAAACAAGTGCTGCCATCTCTTGGTACCTAACCCTAACAAGATATGTAACTGTGGATTCTACGGTCGATTTTCTTGCATTTACAAAAATCCCATATTTCTGGGAGAAAAAACCTGCTTGCACATGCCAGAGATCGACTAACTCGGGAACCAGTCGAAGAAAGGCTTAAAAAAGTTCCTCCAGTCGGCGTCTAGACTTGAACTATAAGTCCATCTTTGGGTGGCCTAATGCAGATGGTGCAAGTGCAACTTCCAAGTTGCACTTGCACCATCTGCATTAGGCCACCCCCCAAAAAAATAAAAATAATAATCAGTGACAAGCCTGTGTAGTTGCAAGTGCAACTACACAGGCCTGTCACTGATTATTATTTTTTTGAAAAATACTTTGAGAAGATTGAACTACTATATCATTGAAGCACAATTTTATCTTTCATAACTGTGAAGGTCATTGTACTTAAAATATTATGCATATACATTTAAGAATGCAATATGAATACTCGAAAATTAAAAACATAAACGATATGTAGTTTTTGCATATGTTATAGATCACAGATATACTTTTTTTATGAAATTGATAACCAAATTCTAGTAATTCAATAAATTCATAAGATGCTAATCCCAGATAAGATGCTTATCTCATATATTAATGCTTTGATTGTGATTGGCATAATCTGTAAACTTGCTGCCAGTGGCAACAGGTTCTTAATTTTTTTTCTTCCCAAAAATATATAATTCCTACGATTTTTTCCACTTTGCCACTATTGTTACAAACTTTTTAGTAAAGGAACAAGAATTGAACAGGCTTGTAGTTTGCATAAGGATAAACCTCTTCCTTTATGTATGCTATCTATGAGATATCTTGCTATGAACTATCTCATATATCAGCCTTCTGAAGAAGAATTAAGTTATTTAGTTGAGAGTTAAGAATTAAGTTGTGCTGCTGGCTGCTAATGACCCCCCCCCGCAGTCTATAAACTTTAAAGTAGTAATATAAACATACAAGCAACAATATGTTAGTACAACTACGATGTTACACTTTTTTGTATTTATTTTATAAATCCATTCTTACTTCTCTTGTTATTTGCTTATACAAAGTATTTATACTTTTCATAAGCAAATCTTCCCATTTCCCCCATTTGAAATACCTTTGTCAGCCATGAATTATCCTCTAGTCTGCAATAATCAGAATGCCAAATATGAGATAATTTGCAGTTGGCAGTCAAATGCATTAACAATTATTTGACTTTTCAAGAATTTAAGAATTTTTATTTTAGTTTTCTAACTAAAACCATCAAGCAAAGCACTAATTCATCAATAAAGAAGTTAAATATTAAACAGAGATATCAATAAGTACTGAATTCATAGATAACAAAACTTCAGTTTACAGAAGAAATATTAACTAGAACAAATATTTTTTAACCTCCTCTCATCTTCTCCCAAAAGATCATCAATTCCCTTGTATGTATCCTTAAGAGTTATACAGGCTATTATGCCAGCACAACATGATCAAGGTTATGTTATTACTAAGCTCCTATAAACAATTTTAATCCAAATTGGTCTATTATTTGTCAACACTCCAATATTGTCATATCTAACATTTCATTCTTCTAGGGCAGGCACTTCTGACTGAATCAATCCACCAAGGCCTTGGTCTTCTCCTGATTCTTTTTTTCTTACCATCTTGGCATCAAACCTATTTTGTTAACCTTTTTTCTCCCATTCTCTTTGAGTGGTCATCCCACATTAGATTAGATTAGCTCTGCTTACACATATTTGAATGCTAACAATGTCAAGTTCCTTTCTGATATCTTCATTTTTAATATGATTCTGACATGGATGACATCTGTTCACTCCATTAATCTTTCTCAGAACTAATATCAAAGGCCTCTAGTCTTCGATTAAGTGCTTTATTTCTAACCCAGCTCTCGGACCCATAAGTTAATATTGGTTTGAATACTGTCTTGTGTACAGCATTTGGTATTTTGGCTAATTTCTCTATTAATTCCATATAAATTTATTCAGTTGGCTGCTCACCATACAAGTATTGTTGATTCTGTTCTCTAATTCAAAATTTAATTTGCCATCTTGAATTATGAATTATGAATTAATTATGAATTATGCAGTATAGCTACTACAAAACTTTTTTACCTCCACATATAAGCATTTTGGTCGAATATCATCTACTCCAGCTGCATTTCAAAAGATTTCAGAATGAAATTGCTTGACATTTAAATCAAGTATTAAAGCTTAATTTTCTTACTATTTTACTATTATATTTTTGAAACAGCAACACCATAGTTTACAGGACAGGACAAGAAACAGCAATTAGCAAGAATAAGTAATGCCTTATTTAATTTTAAATTACAGCATTTTCTAAGAGTGCATAATTTATTCACTAAATCAAACAATACAATCCCTGTATTCTTCACTACATTCCATGTTGTGGATACTATATTTTACCTACCAATTACAAAAAGCATATAAGTTATGCTGATAATCCATGACTCCAGAGAGCAGTCAGTGATGATGACAGTTTTTTTTTTTTTTTTTTTTTTTTTGGGGGGGGGTCATCTCTTATCACCATATGATAAGCACATTCAAGGGCCCTTCAACTAACAGTGCATCAGATGCTCCCATATGTAACTGGCAGGGTTTTCCCTGTCAGGAATCTAAATTTTCTATCTTAAATCTTGGGATAATGAGTGATATGCACAGTCTGAAGTACTGCTGGGGTTAGGAGTCTAATCTTCTATTTAACCATATTCTTGGAAGATAATTACTTATGAAAAACACAGAAGAAATGCAATCTATTAATTTTGAAGCATTAAAATTCAATGAATAGAACTGCTAGAGCACTTTGAGATGAACAAAAAATCATACTTCTCACATTTCATATTTCTCCTACAAATAGCATATTTAAATTGATCAATTAAAGATTCTTGAGGTACTGATCATAACTGAGAAATTCAGCCTAATTTGACTAAAACAAAGGCATGGTGATGTGGGGTTCTATAGACCATATTGTTGAAGAGATTTCAACTAAATTTTTGAACATTTACTTCTTTGCAGCTGTTTCTGCTCTCCTGAAAATTTCCACAGGCAAATAACACAACCAGACAAAAACAATATAGGCAGTTTATCTGGCATATACCTCTAGAGGCACTTGCTTAGCAAAATTCAAGTCATTTCTTAAATCGTCTGAAAAATTCAGCCCAACTAGTCTAAAGCTGAAGAGGAGGTATTGCAAGCATCTCTACAACATATATCATTCAAATGATTTTGGCAAAATATATACAGCAATCCTTCAATTAACGTGTCTAATACGTTGTTTAAAACAAGCGCATTAATTAAAAATGCACTAATCGAATATAATAACCTATGAGAAAAAGTATAATTCATATCTCAAGTTTCTTTTCTAACCCTCAATTTTTTTTATAAAAGAATTAGGGTATGTCTCAGGGCCTAGTAATAATAACTTCTGCCTCTCCTAGTTTTCACCTCTCTCACATCCAGATAAATGTATCATCACTGCTTCCTAAATTGTTAACAGCTTGCTTCCTCTGATCTTCTACCCATCACTAGTCTTGATATGCAAAAGTTCCGGGGTGCTGATAGCATCTCTCAATTGGCACACAAAATCATGCTTCAGAATTAACAGCCATTCTGAATTGCCTATAGAAGATGTCATATGTGTTATCTACCCAACAACATGCATCATCCAGCATGTCTCTAAATCAGGAGAAAAAAGTGATTAAACTTTTTGTTCAAATGGCCTCACCTCAATACTCTCAAAAGTGATGGAGAAGGTCATTAGCGAGGAGATTCTTTACTACCTAGAGATGCATCAGTTAATTAGTGATTATCATCGTTATGAATTCTGTTACTCCCATTATAGAGCAAGCCACCTCGCTAACTTTACCCATCTTTGGAGACAGGCCATGGAAAGATATGATCATATAAATGCTTTTTGATATTTCCGAGGAATATGATCACAGTTGGAATTGGCCTCCTTCAAATTATATTCAGAGTTTGCTGATGAGAGTACTTTCCATCCCTCTTCTTCATTTGAGAAACTGTGTGGGTACTCAAATGAATCAAGCTCCAAGATCTGGCATAACATCTTAAACACCGATCTCCTTGCCATTCTAAAAAAGAAGATTAATTATCCAGTGAATTTCAATGCTTTCAAAACACAATTCTGTCTTATTACCTGGAAGAAACATTCTACTTTACTCTCTCTTCTTGCTTTTGATACTGTTCCAATTTCCAGTCAAGATCAGTTCATAACAACATAATCATGTAAAATCAATTCATTTTCATTTCAATTCATGTAAAAATCAGTCCCTCTTCTGAGACTGATTTTTACATGAACTGAAACATAGGAAGGTCTTATTGCTCATTTTGAAAAACTTTTGACAATTTGGATTAAGGATCAAACTCAATGTCAAATGCCTTTGAGTTTAGCAAATAATTCAGGGAAAACTTCTCAACAAAAGTAATAACACTAATGAGGATTAAAATTAATCATACACACAAACCAAAACATGATCTAAAATGCAAATGATAATTATGTTATGTGTATTCATAAGCAACAATTGGGTACGACAAAACAGGAACATTAAAATATTTAACAGTGAGAAAAGAGAGGGAGAGAGAGAGTTATGTCCAAATATGTGGAACGTATAATTCAACAACACTTCAAACCTGTGATGCAACTGTCAGGAATCAATTGTGACCGAAATGTAAATGCCTGGAAAGAGGAAGCACAAGGTCGGCTGAAATTCAAAAATATATCTTCGACTGACATTACTGTTTTAACTGTTGAGAATACAAGGTCTCCACTGAAATTTTAGTAGTATCATAATGGCAATGGTATCTGCATCACCACTAATTATTAAAAATATTAAAAGCAAAGCCACTCCAAATTGCACCCAATTTCCTGCACATATTATATCTTGCAACTCCTATTTTAGATCAAGTTAAAAATTTATTGGAATTTCTTTCTTTAACATTTATTTTCAAATATAACAAGTCTACTTGTCATACCTATTAAAAATAAAAACAACTTTTTGAAAAAAATTTTTAGTATTATATACTGCTGGCCTGGTTGGCCAAGTGGTGTATCTGCTCTCCAGCCAAAAGGCTATGGGTCTTCGAATCCAAGCGTGGGCATGAATGTTTGTGATTGCCTGTGAAAATACTAGTGGTTGTGGTGGGTGGTAGATGGCATTGGTGTAGTTGCAGTTAGATCGAGTGGTGTTGACAGAGAACTGTGGAGTAGGTGCCTTCCCTCGATAAGTTTGGACTCCCCTCTTACCCTGTTTGGGTTACAGCACAAAGCATTAGTTTCTGTTCTCACTCCCTCTATTCTTAAAATGTGGTGTTATTCTTCGAGAGCATGTAAACCACACTTAGGACCAAGAGATCATATTCATAATAGCAGTAGAAAGCAAACTACACTAGCCTACAGAATGTACATAAGATTAACATAGTAGTAAATCAGAAGACATCCCTGACCGACTAGCGAATAATCCTGCTGGCCTGCTGTTGTTACTTTCTCTTTTCCTCTCCCAGATCATGGAGAGAGGGAGTGCATGTTATGTCCAAGTATATGGAGATGGAGGAGGAAAAGGAGAGATTCAAGGCTGCATATGGACAGCAAACTAGATTCCTTCTTGTGTGGGACAACATGTGTCATATCTGGCTTGTCCCTAAAGATATATATGGTTATTCTGCAGATCAAAAAAACTCCTAATCAAAATAAAGCCAAAAAAATGCACAGCAAAATAAAAGAGTCCAAACATATAAATAATCACACACAGCAAAAAAAACTTAAACATAAGAACCATCCCCCTCCCCTCAACAAAAATCAACCAATCAAAAATTCTAAATTGGTTTCTTTAAAACCAACACAAAGGATGTATGCTACTGCTTAAAATAATCAAAAGCACACCTTATTCTTAATGAAACCATAATTCTGACCTAAACTTTACAGGAACATGATTCTTTCCACCACAAGGGTAGATGTGCATTCATCGGATCACTATTTATGATCTGCTTTGGTTCAACATTTCCTTCCTACATTTTATAATATACAAATGCTCATGGGAACATTCACAGCCCAGTATGTTTGAATGAAGCCGTTTTTGGCTGGAAAGACTTGTGTTCGAATAATGACATAAGGAACCTTCATTAGGGCTTTTTAATTAAAGGTGAGTTAGTGGTCTCATATAGAGGTGGAGGATTTTATCTCCCTAAAACTGGGATTTTTCATCTCTCAAGAGAGGCAAATTGACCCCATGAACACGTATCTACATACATAAAATACTTATCCTTAAAGTGATGGGCAAGCTAGCTGCATTAAATTACCCTAAATCAGAAGATTCAATCCTTCTAAGGACAGATGAGAAATGGATAGATGAATGGAAATACTGTCATTATTACTGTCCAAATTTGGATAATCATTCCAACTTCTTCATCTCTGAAGCTTAATTTTCTTCAATCCAAATGGATAGGTCATCTTTAGGAGAATCGTTTTAGGAGTTTATGTTCTTTGATCACATAATATTATTTTTCAAAAAATATTTGGAGATTTCCCTCTTTCTGATAATGTTTTCAAAATTTCTAACATTACCTTAGATTTTCATTAAAAATAAATTACAAATGGCAAAATAAGGATGAAAAAGAAAAAACAATTAGGCTGACAATGGGAGGGGAAAAAAAGTTCAAATAACGTTAATTAAATTTGCACCCAACATCTCAAACATGAGGCTCTGGCAAAAAAACATCACATTATATTAAAAATGATCATCCAGGTGCAGATGATTATTTCAGATATAAGGAACAGTGCACATAATTTTGAAAATATAATACAGAATAATCCCTGAAAATCCAATACTATAACTTAACTGCACTGAACAAAGATGATTATCTTATTCATTAGAATTTCATCAAATTGAGAATAAGGTTAATACTGCATAATTCCTAAGGAATGCTTAATATATAAATAAAACAAGATTGCTGTTAGCCCAAATACTATAGTAAAGCTTTAAAATTCTCTTTAGAATGCATTCATGAAGAATACAGAAATTTGGGATGAGTACAAGCAATTATTATTTTTAAAAAAATAAATAAATAAAAAAAAATGCTAACATGTGTAATGCAAATGATTACCATTTTTCATGTTTTTATACAAGTAATATGAAATATATATTAAGAAATATTTTTAGAATGTGACAAAACAAATAGTCTTTCCATTTTTATTGCCCTTATGAATACACAAAACTGGTTTGATGATGAGTAGATAAAAATAGGAATGAGAAATTTAAGAGATGCATTCTATTTTTTTTTTTTTTTTTAAATATATATTCTTCCACATTCCTACCTTTATCATTCACTAATACCAAGCCAATCAGATATCCATTGGTCATGAAATTATAAAAATCATAAGATAATTTTATGTGAAATGAAGTGATTGATAAATGATTAGCTTAACAACACAAAGATACCTGTATATTAAAATTATGTATTGTTATCACTGATGTGTCTGAAATAATTTAATAAATCAGAAAGTGAAAAAGGCATTCATAAAAAAGTTCAACTTTTTTTATTTTCCTTATTTCAGTCCAATGAACTGCTCGGCAACACTGTATATCAGTACATCATATGAATATACAAGTCGGGGAAAAACTCAATCCAACATCATATTTTTTAGGACATCATGCATATATATTTTTTTTGTTTTTTTATTACCAACAGACTTTGGATTGAGGAAGTATGGCACAAAAAAGCTTAACTCTCAATCTTAACACGACATTTAATATCAAAATCACACTAAAAGAATTTATGGTGTTTTCTAATCAGGTGTATTACAACAAAACAAGTACAGGTAGGAAATTCTATTAGATTAATTAAAATTCCTTTATAAAGACACTGTATACACAATTTATTATTTCACACAGACATAAATTTCAGTTCTTCCTCCCTCCCAGAATACTAATTCTTCCATTTTATTTCCATTTTGACAATTAGGTGAATTTTACATTATAATTAAAATAGTGCATATACTGATCTCACTGTTTACAAAAACCATTTTAAGTATATGAAATGATCCACCGTGTGTGTGTGTGTGTGTAATGGAAATAATTAGGAAATTAGGAAAGAATTAGGAAATTAAGTAATATATGTAATATAATTAAAGAATCTTTCCATATCAGATGGTATATAATATGAATATACAAACAAAGAAGGGAGGAAATTATTAAAATAAACAATATAATATAATTAATACTTCTCCATGTTTAAATATTGTTCATGCCATAAAAACGCTGTATCCTAACTACTTAAAATGAAAAAGAATGTCAATTGTAATCATGTTCCTAATAATAATAAATAATTACAACTACTATTTCTTTTCACTACACAACAGGCTAAAAAAAATTATAAGTATGGAACATTTATATTAAAATGTCAACATCAAAAATTAGATGTAAAAATTTATCCGAAGTAATTAAACCCCATTTTAAATAATTAAGAGTGCAAATTTTCTTTAAACTTACTCAGTGGGATACTTCTTAATCACAAACAACAATGTATAACCTACAAAATTTTAGGGAGGTTATATTACATTACAGATTTTTCAACACTTATATTTTAACAGTGGCAATGTAATATTTTGTACATGTCTTACAAGGATGGAAACTATTTGCTCATATACTAACAAAACCCAGGATTTTTCCCTGTATGAAACACTTTTTTGCTTTCTTTCTTTTTTTTTTTTTAAAGGAAAGAACTAATTAGGATTAGTGGACATTTTAGTGCAAGATAGTGTGATGAAAAGCTATTATTTTCTCTTAAATAAAGAGAAAAAAAGGAATATACTATTACTGAGTCATATATAAATCATATATTACTTTAAACCTAGCCTCCTGGTCCCCCACATGGAAGATTTTTATATTTACTTTTGGCGTATGACTAATATTCTTTCACAGTCACAAAACATCATTAATTTAACCACAAAATGTACATAGTGTAAACAGTTGCACTGTGAAGCAGTAAATAAGTGGAGATAACATTTAACTTGCACTGCAAGAACAATAAAATTGAACAACGGAGAACGATTTACAGCTTGAATACTAAGAAATTTTGTTTACAATTTTCCACAATGACATTTAACAGACAGGGTAGGACATCCCAAAAGAATTAAGTCTGGTGTTTTGTTAAAACAGAAGCCAGTAAACATAGAGCTTCTTTCTTTACACTGGCGATGAATAAAAAAACACATTACACTCTGAATAACAGGCAATAATCTTCCTGTTGAAGAGTATAACAGACCTATACATTTGATACAAAGTCACATTTCACCTCTGCATATCAGAGTAAATAAATTATCATATCCGAGCTTTCACTCTTAGAGTGATGGTATAGCAAATACTACTATCACTCTAAGTACGGGGAGAAAAGGATGGGAAAGGAAACGAAGAAACAGAAGAAAATGCATTTTTCCCGGCGTTTTATTAAGTATGTGTTTATGCTTATGTGTGTATGTACGGGCATGCGTGAAGCTCGGATATGATAACCTTGCAGTGAAAGGATGCCTTTCATTTCATCAAAGGGAAAGGGAAAAGTACAGTACTTATTTAAAAAGGCATCACAGTTCACCCCAAGTTAATTAATGCTTTCTTTTTATTAAGACTACCGACCAATTAAATAGGACAGAACATTCCAGTAATATAACCCACCCTCTCAGGTCCACCACGAGCTCGACCCACTGGTTCCCTGGGTCGTGGTGCAGCTCCGTAGCCATAGTCATAATAGTCATCATAACAGCCATAATAATCGTCATAGTAGGGGTCTGCATAGCCTCCCTGATAGTCACCATACCCGTAGTAGTCGTAGTCATAATCTGACGAAAAGTAATAAGCACGTCTGTTCTAATAGCTCCAAAAACTTGCGGCGAATTCAAATTAAAAATTAAAGTTGCATGAAAATAAAATGGAATGCTTTGGAATGTGATTTGTTTTTACATGCCGGGAAAAACAAACACATAAACAATGAAAGGAAATCATATAAGACAGCTGACAGGCAATGGGAAAAGGGGAAGAGGGGGGGGAGAAGAAAGAAAAGAAAAGAAAAGAAAAAAAGGTTTTTAAAAAAGTAATAAAAGAATAAGAATAATACAAACTTACCATAATTGCGGACTGTTGAGGGTGCGACTCGACCACCTCTTCCCCGTGGCGGTGGGGGTGGTATGCCCATCATCCTATATTGAATTGTTGATGTTATTATATATGTAATTATTATCAATCCATAACCTATATGAAGTATTTAGACTAAGTAAACATTTCTAGAATGAAATGTATATAATTTTCCAAACTATATATTACTGTAGAACTAATCTACAAATACAATATATTTCATTTCTGAAGAAGTAAGCTACGAGTCAAACCGTTCCATGATTGGTTAAAAAAGTGATTTCTTTGCATTTAGAATTGGAGGGGGAGGGGGAAAGTATTAGAAAATAAAGATGTTTTATTTCTGAAATTGTAACTTACGCCTTTTGAGTTTGAAGGAGAACATCAAAAATCCTCAAAAAATATGGTAGATGGAAAATGCAGGAACAGAGAACTATGGTACGTTTGCTCGTAGAAAACATAGAATCAACATTAGCATGTGGAAAGATATCAATATTTTCTCAATTATAATGCAAATAAGACTGAATTGTAAAATTTTACATGCCACTACTAACTGAAATCATCAGTAAAACAGCACTCTGTGTCTTCAGCTGTATAGCTAAAATCCAGAAAATATTTTTTTGTTTTTTTTTGAGTTTACCTAAAAGTATTATTTGTTATTATCATTATTATACAGGCACCTCCATGGAGTCTGAAGACTCATCGCAGGACATTCAATCTATCCACACAATCTATCATACCTCTCTTTGAACACATTAAAAGAAAAAGCACTCACAACTGACTCTGAGAACCCATTCCTCTCATTCATCACTCTCCAAGCTAAAAATCTGGTCCTCACACCCCTACTGACCACACCTTTATTCAACTTCGAGGGATCACCACTAGCCAAATGCAGAAACATTTCCCCTGCATCTATCCTATAAAATCCTTTAAGCAACTTAAACATTTCTGTCATATCCCCACTTTTTCTCCTATCAACCAACTTCTGCAATCTACACACCTTTAATCTACCCTAATAATTCCACAGGCCACTCACCTCTGAATCCTCTCCTCTGCTTCCTTATCCCCAAGAAACCCTGGGGCACAGTAATCCAGATGTGGGTGTATCAAGGTCTTATAAAATGGAATAACAACTTCCTTATCACTACTTATTAATGTGTGCTTTAATAGCCAAGTAATCTTATGGGCTACCTTAGCAACATGTCCTCTAAACTTTAACTCTCTCGTCTACTGCCACCTCTAAATTTGGAGTACAGTGCCATCAATGTGATGCACAGCTTATAATCTATTTATCCCAAAATGCCTAACTATATGAACATAAAATTAAAATATGTAGGCCATGTGTCATACACAAATAAAAGAACTCACGAAAGTAACACACAAACAAAATTTTATTTGAAATACTACTCGTGCATTAGTTGCACAATGTATGCTGAATCTATCTTGTGAAACATATTTAATCTGCACTACATCAAATAAGTGAAAATGAAATATATGTTTCACAAGATAGATAACAGATAATCTTTGCAATGAGAACTTACAGTAAATGATCAACTGGAGATTTAAGATGCTGTCATCAGGAAATCATCTTAATGAATTAAATCATTTTGTCAGGGTTTACTACATCATGCACTTGTACCACATTTTCTAATAAATACTGTCTGTTGGCTAAATTTTTTCTGTTATTCATGATGGAACTGTGACATTAAATTGTGTCTTCCAAGTGCACAGTTGAAACATATCCACTGCCTGGAAGGCAAATGTAGAGGTAAAAAACGAGATCCACTCATAAGTTCAAAGGACATCAGATTCCATATGAGCACTCCCCTCCTCGGTGATGTGCCACAATAGTCGTCACCAGTTGGTCCAGTTGTATACTCTTCTGTAGACTTGAATTCTCTGAAGACCAGTCACCCCAGACATCCCACTGAAGTTCTACCTCTTCTTCTTTATCCCGGGACTATCTTCTATTAATGTTTTAAGAAGTCCTCCTTTTAGGAATGGCTGAAAGCATGAACCAATTAGTTGACTACAGGCAGTCCCTGAGTTACAAATGATATGTTCCTGAGAACGTCTTTAAGTCGGATTTGTACGTAACTCGGATCTCTGATGAACAGCGCATATGTGGTAATAATAATAATAATACAGTGTAATACTGTAATAATAATAATGTTACAGAAACTATTGTGCTCTTTCTTTTAATTCAAACAAACAGAGCATAACAAACTCATACATGTGGGTTTGTTTACATAAGCATAAGAAACTGGTTCCCAAATTATTAATTTAATTATTTAATTTAGTGGTTCCAAAACTTTTTCGTTCATGGCACCCTTATATCAGGATTTTTTTATGGCGCCTAAAGTCAGAACATATGCCTACCTAACAGTTCAGTGAAAATATTCTAATATTTCACGGTGCACAGTTTGGGAACCACTGATTTAATTATTAATCATCCTTATGGGGAGCCTTGGGAGCCCATTCTTAAGTACGGAATGCCTTAAGTCGGGAATGGCCTGTATATCCATTTGTTTTTTCTCAATGATAGAATGCAATCCCAATGAGAGAAAACAGCAACACCATCAGAATGGTCTTAATTTGGACATGGTGAAATGCAGTGTGGTTGACTGGAAGGATAGCAACTCCTCTATGGGAAGGTTCATCTTCAGTTCTAATCTCGTAATAGTAAAATGTCAAACTGGAGTTCTCACTGAACTGCATATAGGAGATTCTGCAGAAATATGGGTTTGTATTTCTGCAAAAGGATATTAATATTATTTATATTTTGATAAAAACTTAAAGAGTATATTTATCAATTTCAGAGCTTGTGAACTTACTGTTTAGCTTTGTTTCTCATCTGATTTGGGGTTAGGTTAGGACAGATAGTCAGTATCCATGCCTTCCTCTTCAGGAAAAATTATCAAATTAAAGGTTATTTCTATGACACACACAAAAAAAAAAAAAAAAAAAAAAAAAAAAAAAAAAAAAAAAAAAAAACGGGGGTGACCATAATTAAAGAGAAGATGTTCAGAGCCCTGTAGCAAAATATAGATTGGACAAAATTCAACCAAACTTGGTGGAGGTACACTCTGAAATGTGCAGTTTTGATTAACAGAAAAAAAAAGTATAAAATTTTGCAAGCAGCAGCCGATTGGCACTAGAATCCTGTGATATTTGCATAATCTCACTGTTTCTACTGATGAGTTGATGGATATAAGGAAGACTGAATCAGATTTCCATAATTCTGATAAGACTGAAGTGCAATGGATCTCACCTTACCAGAATGTGCTGCAAGCCAATCTTTACTATCTGTCGATGGAGTAACACTAATGCCACGATTCAAGAATTCCAGCATTTGAAGTATAGGAAAAAAAAGGTCCAATGACAATAAATCATAGAAAAATTATTTTATGATTTGAAAATAGCAGGTCTTCAGCAGTGAGGCCAGGAGGAGGAGGAAAACAGATCATTCCTCAACAAGTTGACAAAGTTGCAACTGCTGTTGCAGAACATGGAATGAATAATGCACAAGGGTCCAGAAGTGCTTGGGCAACATCAATGTGACACGCCATACTCAACTGTGCGGAAAATCCTGCATCAAATGCTGAGGTTTTTCCCTACAAGATCTCCATCTGTAGAAACTCAACTGCAGTTTGCCCTGACATTCTTAGCTCAAATGGAGGTAGATGAGGCACAATTTTATTTGAATGATAGTGTTAACAAACACTATTTCCGCATTGGGCTGTGAATAACCTTGGTGTTCAATCAGGCATCTTTACACTCACCGAAAATCAGAGTGCGGTGTAGTTTCGCTGCATGGTTTATAATCGTTCCATACTTTTTCAAAAGAACTTTGCCTGACAGGACCAGTGATTTGTGCTGTCTCTGCTGTTAGGTATTGAGAGATGTGGTGCAACTTTGTTGTTACACAACTGCAGCAGCAAAGATGCCTTGATTCTACCATATTCGTGCAGGACGGAGAACCACATCAAATTGGATTGCTGGTACACTGAATGTTATGAAAACACTTCCCAGAACACAGAGTGATTAGTCGTGCATTTCCCACAGCTTGGCCACCTCGCTCGCCTGTTCTCAACTGCTGTGAGCTTCGGTTGTGGAGCCATCTGAAACGTGTGGTATATGAAGGACATGTTCCTGATTTAGCAACCTTGAAAGACAGAATAGCACAGCATGTGAGGCAAATCAATGCAGATCTGTTGCATTCTGCTGTAGAAAATATCATTCAGAGAATGCAGTTCTTGGAACATCTGAAAGGAGGACATATTGAACCACATCTGTAAGTTATACGAACACAAAAATTTATTTGTTGTGTCTCTTCTAGCCATTATTGCTTAATGAATCCTAAGCCATGCTCTTATAATGCCCTAGTGGCAGAATTTTATACTATTTTATCTTCTGTAAATAAAAATCCTCATGTTCCAGAGTATACTTATTCCGAGATTGATTGAATTTTGTCCAATACATTTTTCGATATAGGGCTCTGAACACCTCTTGAATTATGGCCACCATGTGTATGTGTGTGTATTCCCCTTCTCCAATTCACTGGATACACAGGAATGCATTTTTCCTAAGGAGGTAAGTAGAAGTATTTCTTTAAATGGTGCTCTTATTCTCTCTCTCTCTCTCCCCTTCTCTTTTTACTAGAGGGGGGGGGGGGAGGGCTCATTTAGTGAGATGGGTTCAGTTGACTCCACAAAGAAGGAGGGATTGTAGTGTATGAATGCATAATACGAGGTTGCATAATGCAAGCGATTTCTACCCAACACAAAACCACAAATGAATTTCTACTATCCAGAAAGCCACAGAAGTGACATTTATGGCTTGCTGGATATGATGTAACATTGAAGCCATAAATGTCACATCATTATCCTAAATGACTTGCTACAACACTGGCCCCTGCTCTGGCAATAACAGCAGTATCAATATTCTTGGCAGAGCAGGGACCAATTTGTGAGTATACATCACCAAGGTACCTCACTTTCCTGAATGTCCATAGGTCTCATTACTTGTGTAGCAAATATAGTGATAGAACATGGATCTCAATCATACTGATCAAAAAAATATGAAATTTAGAATTAAAAGAAAAGTTAAGTAAAAGGGGAAGATAGCTTTCTTCATCTGGCTTTCTCCTGGAATATAAAGCACACTGGAGGTTTCAGTGAAATTATCTGATACCATAAGTGCCAAAACTTACAGAATCAGATCACAAAAATGTCATAGTCTTTTACAGTGTTATGGAGACCATTAACAAGATTATGAGAGTATGGCAGGAGAATACACTTCATGGTGTGCATTCACTCTAAAGTCCATCTAAGTGGTGCACCCTCTATGGGCATTTGTAGGTGGCCTAGGATGTAATGTAGAATCTCTGATAATTAATATTAAAAAAAAATTTGGGAAGTTTTATGCAACCATATTTATTTTAAATTTGGTTGATTTCTGAATGCCGCCATAGGTTCTAAAAACAGTCTTTCTTTTTTGAATTTACTATGGTGGAGCATATTGGTTTTTCTCCAGGAGATCTTTGGTGGAACAGATAAGGGCAGTAAGTTTACGGTGGAGGCTTAAACGCTGTGTGGAGGTTGTACTTTTTTTTAAGGGCCTGGTTATTTTTTTTTAAAATCTGTAATTGCTGTAGCCAACAGAAAGGAAGGTGTTGTGTATGTAGTCCAAATCGGTTGAAAGGGTAGTTCCACTAGAACAAAGCTTGTGGGGGCTATTTGTTAGAGTTTTAATAATGCCATATTGTTGAGAGGGGTGATGGTGGGAGAGTTAGTGAATGTATCTGCCTGTGTGAATAGGTTTTCTATATGCAGAGAAGGAAAGGTTACTATTAGGAAGGCATATTACTAAAGTGTCTAGGAAGGATAAACTATTGTTTATTTTCCTATTACATCGTAAACTGGATTCTTGGATGTAGGCTATTGAGGTGGCTGTAATGTGTCTGCACCATGAGGCCAAATAGAGAACACATCATCTGCATATCTTAGCCAGATAGAAGGTTTGAGAGGAGGATGAGCCTATGGCTCCTTCTTAAAAATTTTCCATATAAAAATTGGCTTTGGCAAGAGGGGATGAGATCCCATAGCGGTTCCATCTATCTGTTTGTAGATTTTTTTTTTCTTCCAAGAAAAATAACTAGAATTGAAGGCAAAGGAAAAGAGTGCTAAGATATCAGAAGGAAAAACGTTTTTTAAGAGTGTTAAGGTGTCATTTAGAGGAATATTTGTAAACAATGAAGTGATATAAATTGGTGATGTCACCAATTTTAGCTCTTTTCCTTTGCCATCAATTCTGGTTATTTTTCTTGGAAGAACAAAATCTACAAACAAACAGAGGGAATCACTATGAATCTCCCTCCCCCCTCCACACACACACACACACACACACACACACACCTCACCAATTTTTACATGGAAAATTTTGAAAAATGATGTGTTCTCTATTTGGCATCATGGCCCAGACACATTAGACTCCTTCCTCAGTAATCTCAATAGCCTACATCCAAGAATCCAGTTTATGATGGAAAAGAAAAATACAAAAATAAATAAATAAATAAAAAATAGTTTACCCTTCCTAGACACCTTAGTAAGACGTCTTCGTAATGGTAACCTTTCCAGTATATATAATATAATGGTAAGCTCTCTATATATAGAAAACCTACTCACATAGGCAGATACATTCACAAACTTTCCCACCACTACTCCTCTCAACAATATGGCATTATTAAAACTCTAACTAATAGAGCCCACAAGCTTCGTTCTAGTGGAACCTCCCTTTCAACCGAACTCAACCACGGACACAACACCTTCCTTTCCAATGGCTACAGTGATTACAGAATTCAAAAAATAATCAATTCCTTCCCCATTCCCCCAGCCATCTCTTCAGAAGGACTTTAGAAATGCCATCACCATACTCTACATCTGTGGCACATCAGAAAATATAGCCAGGTCCTTAAAAAAGTACAACCTCCACACAGCGTTTAAGCCCCACCGTAAACTTACTGCCCTTATCTGTTCCACAAAGATCCGCTCCCTCCTCCCTCAGTGCATGGAGTATATAGAGAATCCTGTTCCTGCAAGCTGGCTTACTTCAGACAGACAGGCAGATCAGCACCATCCGTTTAGAAGAACACAAATCATATATCTGCAATCACGACTGTGATCAAATCTGGCCTTTCAGACAATGTTTTGGATACAACTCACAGGATCTCCTGGGAAAAACCACCATGCTTCACCATAATAAATTCTTCAAAAAATGAAAGACTGTTTTTAGAATCTGCGGTGACACACTCAGAAATCAACCAATTTTAAATAATTACGGCTGCATAAAACTTTCGAAAATTTGGAAAACTAATAATCAGAGATTCCATGTTACATCTTAGGCCACCTATAAATGCCCACAGAGGGCACACCACCTACATATGCCATTGAGTCACCCACATGTTTCCCTTATGACTGTATTCTATTGGAGTGTGTTGTTACAAAAGTTATTTGTATTCTCTCAAGATGCCTCAGTGACTGAGACGAAATATTGGAAGCATTAAAATTAGTTTTAATTCCCAGTGCTGATAACATTCCATAAACCTCCAACATGAGGTCCTCATAGCATATAAGCCTCGACACACTTTCCTTAATCAATTTACATTTTAACCAATACATATTATTGATGATTAAATTTTGTATAGTGGCTCATTAGGAAACATCTAATTTATGTCTGTGATAGTGTGCTGACTACAAAATCCATAGTAATTTACATTCTTGTTTAATACTTTATCCAACTGTGATAAAATAAAGTTTGCAAGTGAAGTATCTGCAAGTGCAAACTTCATATCAACTGCCTCAGTATCCAATAATGCAAAGCACATTTCCTTTCAGATGTACATAATGCTATGCATTATGGGAATGTCATTACCCAGACCGGTTCTGACCTTTATTGAGGTCTCATCAGGGAACCAGACCTAGAAGTATACTGAGATTAAATTAATACAGAGTTCATATATTTCTCATATAAAAGTAGAAAAAAGACATTATTACAAACACTCTGGATCATAGATAGTTATAAAAAGTTTTTCACTTAGTTACAAAGCACCATGCATATCCAAAATGAAGAGGGCTTTGCATTATGCGATGCCAAGCAAAATGATGGCAAGTCATGAGCCTCTATATACAAGTAGCCTATTCATGAAAGGACATCACAGCCAAACTTTGTTTACTTACACTTGGATAAAAAATAGAACAAATATATAATTTCTTGGCGAGTATAATTTATTTTGTAACCAAGCGAAAAACTTTCTACAAAATGCATATGACATGGCCTGCTGAAGAAACAACTGAAACTGTTTAATACACCCCCCAGGGGGTGCTTAGGAGTCAAAGCTGTATAACTGAGAGGAGACCTCCACATAGCCTTTAAAGAAATGCGGAGAACTAACCAGGGCTTCTTACCTAATGTCCAATCCTCACCGTCTCGTGGTGCACCCTGTTGGATATCTACTTGGATACTGAATGAACGAGGATGGGTTGGCAATTTGGGATTTAACCGACCAAATTGCATTCTTATTGGCTTAAACCAATACAGAAAATGATGGTACAACATGACAAAATTTCATGCCGGCTGGGGGCGTCGCCCGGTTAAACCAGACACCCGTTGTTTTCGCCAGGGCGAACAGCGAAAAGTCAGCTACTGGAACAAATCTGAAAGCACACCCCAACTCAACATCACCAGAGTTAAAGATCGGTACTATCAACATAAGAAGCCTGAATGGCAAAGAAATGGAGTTAGCTGAAGAATTAGATAAGTACCAGATCGACATAATAGGGGTGACTGAAACAAAAAAGACAAAAACTGGTGAGATCTTTCTGAGCAATAAATACAAAATGTTATATTCAGGAAATGATAATCAAGGAAAAGGAGTAGCTATAGTATTCAACACTAAATACGAGGCTAATCTTCTTGAATAGCAGGCTGGTGGCTGCTCTTCTAAGCACGACACCCAGACCAGTACCTAGGTTGTCTGTGGATGATTTAGTGCCCGCACATCACACCTGAATGGTGCAGCGTAGGAAGCAGCTGCCGCATAGTCTCAATGGCTGTCTTGATGCTTCCATTCTAGTGGCCTCATTGCCAGAGCGATCACACCGTGACGGCGAAAGCAACTCCGGCTAGCGCTGCCTTTTAACGCGCGAGGCACGAACGGTATCGTTGCAGTTGCTAGGTGGGATTCTGACTTAGAGGCATTCAGTCATAATCCCATGGATGGTAGCTTTGCACCACTGGTCACTCGACCAAGCACATGTACCAAGTGTCCGAACCTTTAATCTATATCATCAGGTTACACTCCCTTACACTATACAACTGCATCTTCATTATATATATATTTCCCAGAGTCTTACTATATATTCATTTAGAGTATTTCATAATTTGATGTGTCTACTCAGCGAGTTCCACAAACCACAATCCAATGAGAAACCCAATGTTAATGAGTTTGGGATAAAACACAGATTCCCTATGTTATATGCTCATAGGGGAGCAGCGAGATTCTTTAGGGCACTCTCACCTCTTCCCAACCCAAGACAATGGGAGTCAGATAGCCAAATTCCCTACGAAAAAGCTCATGTGCGTAGGTGCACGGATGGGATGGCAATTCCCCATGTTAAGAGGCATATACGGCATACTCCTTCAGGGCCTCTCTGTGAGGCCAGCCGGACCTGATATATCGCATTAGCGTCATCAGGAATTATCAAGTGTGCTATTTGCACTCAACAGGCTTTCCCTGGTGATTTCCAGCAGCTATCAATGGACTCACACCAATGACGTATGCTACTGATAAAGAAAAATAAAGATGATGCCTTTTCGGGACATCTGGAGACCACTTCTCCACGTCATGTGTTGCTCTAATAACAAACACCTTCGGGACCTCTCTGTGAGGCTAACCGGACCCGGTGTGGCGTGAGCTGTCTCCGGGAATTATCATTTGTGCATTATGCACTCTCCAATCTCACAATAATCAATTAAAAATTGGCTAGGTAAATTTCATTTAAATATAATCTTGCCAGATATTATAAAACTGCTCACAAACAATAAGTTACTGTCCGCCTCGATGAGAGTCATATTTACTCCCACCGATTACCCATGAAATTGATTGATATTCTTTCACTTAAACATTCACAGCACTGGACATAAATCGCATTGCTTCGACACCTCTCAACAACCAATTCGCAATATGCTTTGCTTTAATTAGACAGTCGGATTCACCTGGTCAGTGCCAGTTCTGAGTCGGCTGTTAGTTGCAGGCTGAAACGGTCGCGCCAGACGGGCCATCCGACACGCCGCACAGCTGAGGCATTCCACGAGAAGGCTCAGACGCTAGTCCGGGCTCAACCGTTCTATCACAGGACAGTTTCGCCCAGTCCCGGTGCAGTGCCATACCCGCTTTGGCCCCCAGCCCAGTCCTCGGAGCCAATCCTTGTCCTGAGGTTACGGATCCGTCTTGACGACTTCCCTTGCCTACATTATTCTATCGACTAGAGGCTGTTCACCTTGGAGACCTGCTGTAGATATGGGTACGGTCCGGCACAAAAATCAAACTCTCTCTCTCGGAATTTCAAGGTCCGACAGGAGCGTCAGGATACCGCAGGAGGTGCAATGCTTTACGGGGATAGCATCCCTATCTCCGGTCCAACCGATTCCAGGGAGCCAAACCCTTACAAAGAAAAGACAACTCTCCCCGGGACTCCCGTCGACTTCTCCGAGTTCGGTTACGTTACCACACTTGGCCCCAGAGGAATGGAGAATTGAACAATGAGACTTATTTGTGCGTATAGCCCCACAGAAGGTTCTACTAAAGTAGAAGTGGAGGAATTTTTTGATGCTTTAGAAAAAGCAACTGACACAATGAAAAAGGAAAAGTTGGTCCTTGTTGGGGATCTAAACGGCAGAGTTTGTCAGACATACAAAAATATTTTGGGAAAATTTGGAGAAAAGAGCAAAGCTAATAATAATGGCAAATACCTGTTGGATTTTTGCTCAGGACATGGACTGGCTATTACTAACACCATGTTCCAACATAAAAATATGCACAAATTCACATGGAGAGAAGAGGCAAGGAATAAGAAAAGTCTCATTGACTATGTCATTCTTGATAGTGATATTTTCTCCCTGGTGCAGGATATCAGAGTGTATCCTGCACCAGGGAGAAAAAGCCATCAAAGGCTTGAAATGTGAAAAGGCAGCAGGAGTAGATGATATTCGACCTATATATATGATATATGACACTGCATAGTTCACAATGCATGGACAGAGGGACGAATTCCCGATGGCTGGAATAGAGCTCTCATAGTACCCATATATAAAAAGGGAAATAAAACTGAATGTGAGAATTACAGAGGTATTTCCCTACTGAGTGTTCCTGGCAAGATCTATGCAAGTATACTTGAGAAACGGTTGAGAAGAATTGTGGAAGAAAAACTTGGTGAAGAACAAGCTGGATTCAAGCCAAATAGAGGCTGTCAGGTTTAGATCTTCCCTTTATGACAAATAGTTGAGAAAGCATGGGAATATAACAAAGATCTGTATTTAAGTTTTGTCGATCTGGAAAAGGCATATGACAAGGTGCCAAGAGAGAAGCTATTCAATGCGTTACAGTTATATGGTGTCAATGGGGCATTATAACAAGCAATACTTAGTCTTTATTTGAGTTGTAAGTCAGCAGTTAGAATTGAAGGAAGTACAGGAAGATGGTTTAATGTTAAATCTGGTGTGAGACAAGGATGTACATTATCCCCTCTGTTATTCATTATCTATATGGATCACATTATGAAGGAAAGTGGTATTAAACATGATATCAGAATTGGAGATGTTAATGTCAGCTCTTTGCTTTATGTGGACGATGTTATACTTCTAAATAAATCAGCTACAAGTTTGCAAGATTCCCTGACTAAATTGAATAACTGTTGTAATAGATTTGGTATGAAGGTCAGCATTAAAAAGATAAAGACAATGAAAATAGGTAGAATTGCTGAAAATGTCAACTGTGTTGTGAACAGGGAACCTGTGGAACAAGTAAAACATTTCAGCTACTTAGGCACGATTTTTACTGAAGATGGTAAATTAAATATGGAAATAGACAACAGAATCAACAAAGCTGGTATGGTAGGCAGTCAATTGAATAAATTCATATGGAATAAGAGAGAAATTAGTCGGAACACTAAATTAGCTGTATACAAGACAGTGTTCAAACCAGTTTTAACTTATGGATCTGAGAGCTGGGTCAAAAGTAAAACACTTGACCAAAGACTAGAGACCGCAGATATGAGAGTCCTGAGAAAGATTAGAGGCGTGAACAGATGGCATCAATGGCAATATCATATTAAAAACAAGGATATTAGGAAAGAACTTGACATTGTCAGCATCTAGGAATGTGTTAGCAGAGCTATCTCAAGTGGTATGGTCACTTAAACAGAATGGGTGAGGAAGGATTAGCAAAACAAGTGTTCTCTGCCAGGTTGGCAGGAAAACGAAACAGAGGAAGACGAAGATATAGGTGGATTGATACGGTACAAAGTGCCTTAGACGATAGAAATATGAGATCTGATAATGTTGGAGTCTTGACAAGTAACAGACTGTTTGGAGGAAAATTGTAGATAGGAAGTTAGTAATGATGTAAATTTTTCATGTAGTTTTTCATGAAATTTTTCAAATTCATCATATCCTGTACATCCCTTGAGAGTACATGTCAGGAATTGATGATGATTAAAATCCCAAAACTTAACCCCTAAAAAAAAAGGCTTAACACACTATCATAGAATAACATGGCTTCTTAGAAAACTAATTGATGCAACAATAATGCAGTTCTTATCTGCATAGCGTACAATAAAAAGTGAACCTTAATTTCTACCAGGTGCTTTTAAGGGTTCTTTGGGTTCTATATGGGATTCAAATCCAGTCTTTTCAACTAAAAAAACATTACTAAAATCTGTTTGAGCAATTCAGATGTTATGGTCAGTTTTGACATCACTAGTATTTTCTTGAGTGGTACCTTAACATTAATATAAGATTTTTCCTCACCTTACTGCACCAATCTACAATTTGCAATCCCTAGTGTTGGACGTACAAGGTATTCAAACTCTGGGTTCATCTCTCTCACCACTACAACCCAATTTCTAAGAGGGATCGCTCTATCTGATTAAGCAATTTTGATTATGCATGTGTGTGACTCATTGTCCAGAAATACCAGACACACTCCCTGTAAGTTCAGTCGGGTATCTTATAAAAATAATAATAAAATCACGACGAACCAATCACCATCACCTCAATCCTCCCCAAAATAATGGAGATTCAGAGCTGATTGATTTAACACTGATCTCCATACCATCCTTCAATGGGATGAGGATAGCTTGGATCAGAGGATCAGATCATGCTCTTCAAACTGAAATTTACCTCCAGCCATAAACATATCATTATTTATAGGGGCACTCCATGGAGTCAAAAGACTAATAGCGGGAGAACCAACCCTATCCATTAACATTATATCTATCATACAGCTCCTTAAACATATTCACTGTTGGGGTGCTCACAACCACCTCTAGTAATCCATTCCACTCATTTAGCACTCTCCAAGAAAAGAACCTAATCTGCACACCCTTGCTAACCACACTCTTAGACAGCTTACAAGTGTGACTCCCTTGTTTATCCCCACTCTCCATATACTGAAAAATTTCTTCTGTATCAACCTCATAGTAATCCTTTAGTAATTTTTAAGTTTCTATCATATCCTCTCTCCTCTGCCTGTCAGCCAAACACTGCAACCTACATACCTTCAATCTATCTTCACAAGGAATATTCCAAACCCTGTCACCTTAATCCTCTCCACCACTTCTCGATCCCCAAAAAGCGCAATGACCAAATCTGTGCATGGTAGTCAACATGTGACTGAATCATAGCCTTATAAAGAGGGATACTAACCTCCCAATCTTTACTTGACAAAGTACTTTTCAACATCCAAGTAATGGTGCTAGTGTACAGGAAAATGATGAGGCTAGGGATCTGGGGATGGAGATTTGAAATTCAGAGGACATAATGCATGAGTTGCAGAATAGGTCTCTGAATTTCAAATCTCTATGCACCATCACCCTGAGATCCCTAGACTCATTAATTTCCCGTAAACTAGCACCATCAATATGATACGAAGTGTGTTATCTTTTCATCTCAAAGTGCATTACCTTACATTTTACAACATTGAATTGACAATCATTGTCCTTTAACCACACCGCCAATTTATTTAAATCATCTTATAAAATATCGACATCACCTTTATGAAATATTGTCCTCCTTAGTTTTGCATTATCAGCAAACAACTGAATGTCCTCCTCCCCTTCAAATCTGCTCATTAATGTACAAATTAAAGATTAGTGGTCCTAGTATAGAGCCCTAGGGCACTGCACTAGTCACCCTCATTCACCTTGATTCTGCTCCACCATACACCATTCCCATTTGCCCCAACTTATCTAATAGTTTTCCAAGTGGTATTCTGGGAAATGCCTTTGCAAAGTCCAGCAGTATAATGATGTGGCCATTTCCTTTATCTAATTCTGCTGTCACCTTATTATAAAATATGAATAAATTACTGAGGTAGAACCTATCTGTTACAAAGCCATGCTGACCCCTATAAAGTATCATTAATCTTATCCACCCATTCCTGAATTTTACTTTTAACCAACTTTTCAAATACTTTAACCATCACTCCAGAGATACTAATTGGTCTGCAATTTGCTACTGTCTTGGAGCCACCTTTATGTAACGGAATATTTTACCCTCTTTCCACTCACTTTGAACCTTACCAGAGACTTAGACTAAACACCTTTGTCAGAGAAATTGCCAGTTCACTTGCATATTCTTTTAGCACACGAGTAGACAGACCCATTGCAGTTTACACATTAATATTTTTCAATATACTGAGTATAGTTCGACCACAGATGAGAGAACCCTCAACACAGCTGCGTTTGGTAGAAGGCAAATCCATTCCAATAATAGGGTAATTAATCAGTCTTGTGGGATGAGTTTGTTAATTATTACAAGTCGGAAAATCAGTGTAATTTTTTTGCTTGTATAACAGTTGGAAAATTTTATGTATAGTATTAATAAAATTTTTAAAAAAGGTACAAAATAAAAAAATGTTGTAAGCAAAATTTATTTTTAAGAAAATTTGTATAAAAAAATAATTATACAGAAAACAGAAATTTTTTCAAATGCACTTAGCCATTCTAAAATTACATTCGAGAGAACTGAGACACTTTTATGTCCTAAACCGATTAATTATTTATGACTTGTTGCACCTCTTTACAAAACCATGCATAAAAGTTTTGAAAAAAATACCTTTATCAAATCCTTTTAATCTTCATAGTCATCTAAATCGGTGTCTGAATCAGCATCACTTTCACTTACATTAATCACCAAATTTTCGGATAAATCTTCAATAATTTCATCTCTGTCCTAATACATATTTTCCAATGAGGCAAAACAAGAGCAATATTTTCCCCAGTTTTGAACTGTAATACTTTCAATTGCCTGTTCTAAAATCTTGAAAAGTTTCAACATATCAACATCCCCAGTTACGTTGCAATGATGAATGAAATTCTTCACTTCTGACCAAACACTCGAATATGTTATTATTATTATGTGACACCTCCAAGGAGTCTTTGGACTCCCTGGAGGTGTCACATTGAGGGAGAGTGTGCCAACAGCATTGAACGATTGATTCCCTTCCAACTACTAACCACGCTCAAACTTGCTTAACTTTTTGCTGAGCCATTAGTAGCAGAGGCTCTACCAATCGACCAACCTTTGCTGGCTAGCACTGATATCACAATGACGATGGTGGTAGTCTCAAAGATAGGAATCCATGCTCTTTGAGCATCGTGTCGAATTTAAAGTTTAGCTTTGGGAGAGTTTCTTTTGACCAAGTTGAGCAATTCATTTATTTGCATATCTGGGAATGCGAAATGTTATTTGCAGAGAGCCAATCCATAATGACTTGCTTCCTATTAGAACAATATGGAACTTTGTTTAATTGGATGGAATAATATGGAGCATTATCAATTATAACAACTACATTTTTAGGAAGGTTCGTAATCAGTTTTTCTTTTGCCCATGGCAATCTCCAGTTGTTGAACTGGCTTTGTAAAGTAAATTGAATTCAGTAAAAAAACCTATTTCTCCACTTGCAACCAAAATTATTATGGGCTGCAATGCATTTCCGGTTTGTAACATTCCATATTCTTCTGTAGATTGCCAACATTTTGAAAAATGTTAAATTACTGTCAATCGAAGTTTCATCTAGATATGCAATCAGTCTTTTCTCCTCTGTTCTAGATAAAACTATATCACTTCACTCCATGATAAGTTTCTTTTTATTCTGTGACTTTTTGAAACGAAATCCAATTTCTTTAAAGTTTCCCTTTTCCAAGGAAAATTATTTTTCTTTCAGAACAGGACTCAATTCGTTAATAGTTCTTATAACATCTACATCAAAATCATTCAAAGTTACATTTTTGATTGTTTTCTTTCTCTGGCACTATTTAGGAGATTTAAATTTTGGATTATGTTCAACTTTTGATTCCATACAAATTCTTTTAATATCAACTCTGATATGGCTGCAGTTTTATTTGCATGTTTTGTGACCTGAAAAATAGGAACAAGGAGACTCCTTCTAGTGATTTTTATTCACAGAATCCGGACATTATGCAATATTCTCTTGCAAGCACTACTGAAGGCACTCTGCCAGCTACAATTCTCTCAACTATGGGCAGAAAGTAACTCCAGTTCTTCTACCTCAATTCTTACAGTCTCCTTCACATAAGAAACTGCAAAGACACCACCTGGATGATAAACCCTTGCAAAGTGATCACTTAGTAACTGACCTATTCCTTCTGCTTCTGTCATTAGCATTCGGAAATTACTCTGGCTTGCGTAGCTAATTTTCTCTCAAAATCTGATTCAGCCTTCCTGGCCATACTTGTTACCTTTCTTGCTGTGCTTCACATTGCTTGCTCATGAGCATGCTGATCACCTTTCTTTTTATATTCTTTCCACAATGCTTTCTTTTTTGCAGCTCCTGCTTCATACTGCTAGTCATCTGCTTAATTTCTACTCAGTTTATCCTCCTGACTCTTGGTATGCACTCTGATACTGCGTTGCTCAAACAATCGTTAACTACTTCCCATGCACTAGTCACATTCATTCCATGCAGCTTCTTAGGCCATAGCTCTGGCCCAAGTTGAAGTCTGTTATAATTGCCAGTTTTGTAGTTCAACATAAACCCTTTCTTGACTGAAGTTTACACATATTGAGCAACCTAACAGGGCAAGACTGCATCATCAGTTTCCTTGATCAGAGGTAGAGTTGCTATTGCACTTATAGATAGATCTTCTGATGCTATTACCAGATCCAACACTCTTGAACCCTAGGTCCCTTCCATCACATGCTGTTTCAGATAATTATCCCTTAGTAACTGTATAAATTCCATTTCCATTTTGTCATATCCCCTTTTCTCCTTCTAATCCATGTCACCATAATTGAAGTATCCCATGATAATTGCTCGGCCTACACTCATTGTGCTAATCTGCTAGCTGGACCCCCAGGTCGATAGCAGCAACCAACCATATGTTTTGTCCTATTAGCCTCTAACCCACACCAGACAGCCTCAAATGAACCATTTCCATCAGATCTACAATCTTTCTTAACCTCTACTTTTGTTGGTTGAAGTTCTTTAGCTATCATTAATAATATCCTTCCTCCTTCCCTATTTCTTCTATCTTCTCTGAAAATATAATATCCATTACATTCTATCCCTGTAACTACATCATTCTCTGACAACCATGTAGCAGTTCCACATAATCCCATTTTTGGTCTTGTTGATGCCAATAATTTTTGGCCAAGATGAGATGACCAATGCTAAAAACTCCTCTCATTGTGTACACAGTTACCCTTATATAATGTCATTACATACCCATTCGGATCAAAAATTTGGGAAACTGCACATAGCTCTTAATAATCATTCCAGCACTCTCCCATGGGTGGCTAGACACACGCCTGGTTTCTTCTCCCCCCCAAATCTCTAGTTTTCTTGGTTTTGCATTTCCAAACTGTCACTGAACAACACTTTCTCCAAGCACCTAACCCAAAAACCATTTAAGTGCAGTCCATCAGACATATACAGGTCCTTACATCGATCAAATTCACTCCACACATCTATAAACTGCATACCATTCCTCCTGCACAATCTTCTCATAGACTCATCGCAATCATGGCCCTTCTCAATTCTATCCTATCATATCATATCAAGGCAGCAGGCACACGATCTATACTTCATTACTCTTCATTTTTGCTTCTTCTATCCACTCTTGAATATTCTTTCTCACCTTTCGAATCATTTGTGCCTGCGAAAACAATTAATCCATTCGGTTTGTTCTTCTGCATAATTAAAGCTTCACTAACATCCTTTATCTTCGCACCTGGAAAAAAGCTTTCGGCACTTTCTCATTAAGTATACCTCTTATCATCGAATCCACATAGAATACCATATCTCTTTTTCTTCCAGGTTTTCACACTTTTATGCTTTTCCCATTCACACTTTCCTTCATTCTATGTCCTTCTGTACCACACACCAATTGTTTCTCCAGTTGCTCGAGCTCACACTTTGTCCTGTGTCCATTTAATCGTGCAATTTCTTTCCTCACTAGCATTTCATCATCCACATTATTACTTTCAACCACTTCCTTCAAACTCTCATTTACATTTTTTATGCTATCATTCCCTGCTTCTGCTACATTCTCCACAACATTGACAATCCTGCCTTATATCCATAATATCAATCAATTCATTCTTTCGCTCTTGGCACAACTCACATTTCTTGTACTCGCCTATGACACATTTCTGATATTTTCTCTATTCTCGCTGTCAAACCACAAATTATTCACTCTCGACAATGGATACTTAAACACACTACACTGCACTAAATCCCATATGTTGATATCAGTCTACATCGATGTTTTGGTCACCATTTTTCTTGTACACATCAGTGCCATAACGAAACATGTTTCTGAAAGTATATAATGTAATAACAGTTCACCAAACAACACCACTTAACAACAAAGTCAAAAATAAACAAAACACCTCTAATTATATATAACAATATTGCTAATATCTACTAAAAAATAATGACTTATCTGAGCAACGTGTACGGCAGCTGCTACTAAGAACAACCTCCATAGAATCAAAAATTAGATATTCTTTCCCCCCTCAAGAGACTACTTTTCAACCATCCAACTACTAACTCCTTACAAATCTCAAATTCTCCCATCCATAGCTGTTTACATGTTTGGAGTGGTATGGCTAAAACATTCCAAAAAAAAACCTTGATGCTGTATTTAGGAGAGTGATTTCAATGAGAGATGATCCCTCCTTTCAACCTTTCTCAGAGATGCTATTTCAACTACTTTTATGGATACTGCTCACCAAACTGACAACAGCCATCCCTCCACTTTCTATTTAGCATGTTAAAATAAGAGCAGAATAGCTTTCCAACAACCTTTCTCTCCCAAGTCCAAATGGAAACAAAATGTACCTCCTCCTTGTGCAGGTTTTCCAATATCTACAGCCTCCAACTGCTCAAGAAAAATGTCAAAAGATTTATTTCCCAACCCTACTTGCAAGACAGTGAAGTAATATAGGTTTTTCTACCTCTAATTTATTAGATCAATATGAAAAAGTATGAATACTATCATATCATGGCTACCTAACAGCAATGCTTCTTTTACAGTATACAGAAAAGAAGATACAGTGCACAAAGAGGCAGATATATTAAAAAAAAATTCCTCCTTTATCAGCCTCACCTCCCAACAGTATGGTATTATAGAGAATAAGAGAACAAACAATGTTTAACCAGGTGTCTCTCTCTCTCTCTCTCTCAGTCAAACTTAATCATACCTTCACATGTAACTGCTACAACGTAGTTCCAATAAATACTTAATTGTGCCCTAGTCCATGACCCTTACAACATGAAGATTACAACAATGCTATCGTTTTCCCCATATTCAAGGTATATCAGGGGAAAAAAGCCAGACCATTAAGGAAATATCACCTCTATGTTGTTTTCAAACCTCACTTGAAACTGGTTGTCTTAAAGGCTACCTACTCCTTCCTCTCTCAGTTCCAAGAGTATATAATGTTTCCACCTTATGCAAATTAGCATATTATAGGCAAGATGAATGCCTAAAATCAAATTGGAATAACACAAGAAATACATCCACTACTACTATTATGACAATTTTTGGACACAATCACAGGATCAAAAAGTTATTCTGTTTGTGTTTCATGTCAAACAAGAATAAATATGAAAAACTTTTTAAAGACTCTGAAACTATTCTCGCAAGCCAAATTCTTAAATAATATAATTATATAACTACATAAAATATAGAAAAATGTAACTCTTGGACCTAGGTTTAGCAATCAAGGCTTCCAATTGGTGTCCGCATAGTGAGGACTTCAGATTTTAAGTCTAATTGTCTCTATTTGTTTTGCTTGTTTGCATGTAACAGTATTCATCCATATCTGTGAAAAATCTATGTAACGGAGGCAAAATGTTGGATCATTAAACTATTATTTAATTCATTCACGTGCATTCCACTAAACTGAGTTTCAACCAACCTACATGCAATAGAACAAGCTCTGAACTATTTCAGGTGGCTGTTTAAAATTTCATTGCTGAATATAAGTGACAATGTCATTACAACTGCAAACCTTAAGAGATCAGGATTTATAATACTACTGTAATTATTGTATCTGCTGAAGTAACTTACAACAGAAATTATTGTACAAAAGAGAATACAGATCATACACAGGATGATTCTTTTTCACTTACTGAAAGTACCAAATAATGAACATATTAACTAGTGCAGTGACTGTTAACAAGAACAGCTGAATTAGCTCATAGGAGAATTTCAAGCTTTATTTTTTGCTAAAATCCCTTAAACATTTGGTACAACTTAAAGGAATATTCTGTTTGAGCCATTTAGAGCATGTAATTATTCTAGCTGAAATGTGAAGGATGATTATATCCTACTACCTTCAATATTTTAGATTAATATTTCTTCTTAGATCATAAGATATTTAAAAAAAAGTTTTGGCATTTGTAGTCAAATTCTGAACTTCCATTATGTTCTTGACAATTATCCATCTCTTGAACTTTTCCATAACTAAGCAGCAGTTATTCAATACTTTTGGCCACTGCACATCCTCATCAATACATCTTAAGCAAACAACATGGTTCCTATCAGTTCATAATGAATTTATTTTACAAAACTACTACAACAACAAAATTATACACACATTTTTGTATGGTAAAGAAAATTATTTCATCAAGTCAAGCAGTTTAACTGATACAGGACTATACAAGAATCCCTTGTTTTCCATGCTTAACATCCCGTGAAAACACTGCTAAGATGAAATTTTTTTTTTTTAAATGCAGTATAATGACAAAGTATTATAAAAAAAAATTTAACAGATTTTAAAATAAAACTCATTTAAAAAAAATTGATACATATTTGGTTTTGCTTCGGGTATTCAGCATGTTTATCAGATATTTGGCTAGAAATATCTGATAATCGATAGAGAGATTCATATTTGATTGGCCGAAGCAGAAAAATTCCCTTTATATGTGTCATAACAAATGCAACCAAAAGGAAAAAGTCTCCCCTTATCTCGCATGACCATTCAAATAGATGAATTTCCAAGGCTAGTGAATAAACTTATTCCACAGTATAATTTTTCAGAAAATTTCTTTTGGCTCAAGCAATCAGCTTTCTTTGAGAGTTTGTTTTTTCATTAGTTGGAAATATTTATGAAGAAACAGGGCATATGTTACTGGAAAAAAATTTGTTTTCCTACATCATAATTATTGCAAATTCATTTTGATTATTAAATCCATAATAATTCTCTACATTTCAGAGTTTAAAATAAGTTCTGTTAATATTATTTGTTATTTGAAGAAATAAGTGTAATATTTTGTTCTGATTTTTATGCTCTATTATTTTTTAAATGTAATGTTCTCTATGAAAAAATTAAATAATAATTTTATTGTATTAAAATGGAGAATATTATGAATCCATCCATATTTTATACCCAAATATAGAAAGAAAGTGAAGTTTTGAATATTTACCAGAGATCTTATGAGAGCAAGACCAGAATTATAGTTTCCTTGGCTGCGCTATTTAAACAACATGAACTATAACCCACAACCTGTATTCAACTTTTTTTAATGCACTGAGTAAGTTTCTCACCAATCTGGAACACTAGTCTTCAAATTGACCAAGTTCAAAAAAATTTTGAAGCAAAAGAGATACTCATTCAATGCTGTAACTAAGCTATGTCAGAAAGTTAAGTTCATCATAAGGGATCTCTAGGTGGGTGCATAATAAAATATTGAACTATAGGGCTAAGAAGCATATATTTGTCTTTCAGAGATACTGTAATAGAAAATATTACAGATTCTTCCATACATTATTTGGTTTTGCTTCGGGTATTCAGCATGTTTATCAGCAAAATATAAAAACAAGGAAAAGTAAGAAATGGAAAAGTTTTCTCACTTTTGAAAGATTACTATAAAGCTGATAAGAAAGTTATGTTCTTAACTCTCTGGTAAATTTTCAAAAGTTCTTTTTATCCATTTGGCTAGAAAGTATAGATGGATGGATCCATAATATCCTCTACCATAATATCTCACTTATTTCAAATTGAAGCGCCTAGGTTCTATAATTAAATATTTGACAGTTATTACATATAGGGAAAGCAAAATTTTATTTTCCCTTTTCATCAACAAAAATTCTAAAAGTCTTCATTTTGGAAATCATCAGAGTTGCCTACTTAAACTTTCCAGGTTTCTTAAGTAGTGCATGAAATATGAATTGATATGTTTATTGTATAATGCCAAAATGAATACATTTTTGCTTGTTAATAATTACTCTTAAGAACAGACTGCTCTTCACTTATGAAAAAATATATTTATCTAAAAAATAACTGCTTTGGTATGAATGAGGATTCTTGTTATTTTAAGGTTTCTTATCTCTGATGAAAACTAGCAGTCTGAAACAGCTCTCTTAATCAAAAGAAGTTAATTAAAAGGTGGATATATAAGGACATCATGACAGCGAGCATCTTTTTAGTAGTGCAAACTAAGGCAACTCTGTTGTCTGATGCTGGAGAGTGTATTCTCATAAGCTCTCCAGTGTTTATGAAACTTTTAATGTTTCTATATATATTTATATATATAGAAACATTAATGCATTCTATATATTTGTTATTTTCACGTGGACACATGATAAGGTGAAATATCATCACAGCTGTTTTGTTAATCTTTCTTCATTCTGCAATTTTGGCTGAAGGGCTGAATAGTGGGCCAAAGCATAATTAATTAAATCTTATAAACAAATGTGTTGAACGAATATATACCCAATTAAAATGTTTTATCGATTTTTAATTAGTGTATTTTTATTTATTTATGAATTTATTATTTTTTTGTAAACATGTACTTATATAAAATTTAATTCCATATGCTACAGCCAAATATTTGGTGGTGTTTCCCTACTTTGCACTGACTTTGGTTTCTTTTTCTATGTGCGCATCTCACCATAATAACACCTCATAAAGTTGTCGATATTCTGGAATACTTGAATGCATACTGTGATCAAGATTAGGGTCATTATCCAAAAGGTGTTACTTTAAAGTTTTTGCAGCTCAAATAACAATTCAAATTATTTTAAAGTTATGTTCTTTGTTGGAATATTTTCTTCTGCACACTGAAGTCATCTTGTTCTGCATATGCACATTGTTCATTGATGTTAATAAGGTCAATCTAGTTTGAATGCTTTCAGTTAAATTTTATTTGTAAAATTATTATTTCTGAATTAGTCATGAATTACAGATACAGAAAACATCAAAATGCAATTATGATTTCAAGTTATATATATATACAGGGTTTCCCAGAATTAGCTATTTCAGTTAAATAGGATGAATTTTTTAAAAAGTCACGTTTATTGATGTTTATCATTTCTAATATGTGTTATAAATGTAAAAATTTCAAAATTATGTCATGATTTTATTTTCATCTCCTTTCAGAACCCTAACTCTAATAACGAATACACAAGAACATATCTTTGTTGTAACATCCCATATCAAAGGAGTGAGATGTAATGATTTACATCTCACTCCTTTAATGAGATGTAATGATTTACATCTCATTCCATCACAACAAATTTCCTTGTAAAGATTTACAAGGAAATTTGTTGTGGTGATACCAAGGTGGAAGTAATGGAGAAGTCATATTTACCTATACGAGTTGCGAAAAGGTTCACACCTTATTATTAAATTACTCTGGACCACACTGGGTCTAACTCCCACTGATGAGACCTCAATAAAAGTCGAAACCAGTCTGGGTAGTGGCCTTCCCTTAATGCAGAGCATTATACATGTCCGCAAGGAGATGTGCTTTCCATTATGGGAGATACTAAAGCAAGTTATGAGAACTTATACCACCTTTACCACGAGTTGCCCCAGTCCTGAAGATACTTCAGGTGCAAACTTTATTTGCAAACACTTGGATAAAGGATTAAACTAAATATAAAATTTATACTTTTTTGTGATTTTGCACTTTCCAAAGATGGCCGGTCTCATCTGTGTTCCAAACTTGATCAAAAGCGTAGCCACCATTTTCAATAATTTTGGACAGTTTTTAAAGAAATTCCCTAGTTTCCGGCTCATCTGCAGATGTGGCTTCTTTTATTTTTACATTATGAAGTGCATATCTTTTGAGAAATTTTGTAAGTCAACCTGTACTTGAAGAAAAATCACAATTGTTGTTTGATGTTGTTGGTTACTTTTCCCAAACCTGTTTGTCCAACCGTAATGCTTTCTGATGACATTTCTGTCTAAAGTTATTCCTTTTTGTGAGCAATCTTCTATCCACATCACTAGGGCTTTTTCCATCTTCACTTTTATATACGATGATGACTTGGAACCTAAATGCGTTCCATAAAGAACAGATTTTCTAATAGCCTCTTCATTTTTCTTATTCATTCTCATGGTAGCTTCGTTGAATCCAAAATATTTTCATAAGGATGTTGAACTTTCTCCAGCTGCTAAACAATCTAAAATTTGGATCTTAGTTTCTAAAGAAATAGCTTTTCTTTTTCTATCTAACTGAATTATCTGACATCGTGATTAATGGGTAATATTACGAAAATATCTGAAAATAATTGATAATTAATTTTACTAATTTGATAATATGCATACAAAACTTCAAAATTTAATATATATCTGTATAACTCTATTGCATGAGCAAAACACAAGACATGTAAACATTTCGAATTGTAAACAAGAAATTATCATTTAGCAAACAGTTTAACTCCTTCCATGCATCCTTATATAGACGGGCCCACGCATAATGAACCAACTTAACTTCGAGGAATCAGCATAGCACCCTTTTTAACAAAACTGAATTCAAACAGAAATTTAAAAAATAAACGCTATTTGAACTGTGTTATTTAGAAATCATGTAAAAAGAGAATTAGCTCTGTGTGTGTGTGTGAGGTGAACTTTTAATTACACAGGATTACTAGAATATCAAAATTTGGTTGTAATAACAGTGCCGAGAATTGGAAATGGAACATTCTAAAATAAGCATATTTTTTTATGGGATTGTAGCAAAGTCAATCAGATGTTCAGTCATATGGGTGAGAATTTCTTTAAAATTATACTTCCTATGGAGCTTTATTTGTGAATTTTTAGTATATGATTTATTGTAAATGAACTGTCATAAGTATTTCCTCCAATATATAGAGGAAGGTATGTCAGTAGCAGAGGCAGAAATTACTATGTCGAATGAGTAACTTCCTTTTGGTTGTAGTAATTCCTTTTTAATATGATCTTCAAGTAAAGCTTTTAGGCTTCACTTGTTTAATATCATATAGAAGACATGTTCAATGCCTAGGTATGGGAAAATGCAGCTAATCAAGGATGTTGATAGGGAATGTGGTATCAAAAACAGATTAAAACCCCATACATAGGAAAATCAAATTCATAAATCACACAGTATGCACCGAAGTCCATCTCACTCCTAAATTATGTATAACTTTTTACAGACTTCACTATTAATCATGCATGTCAAGTCCATCACCAACTTGTCTGGTATTTTGGCTGCTTTTAGTTCTAATTTTTTATCACATCAACATGCACTGATTGGAATCAGTGCATGTTGATGTGATATATATCTGTATATATCACATCTCTTTAATATCTAAGAAGTCAACGAATACCCTCGTGTGCAAGGTGCATCATGTCATGTAATAATAGTCATGTATTTATAGCTGATATAAATTGGAGGAATATGATACTCCCAAGTCAGTGCTACTATGACTGGGTGAAACAGCTGCAAGAAGGTGAACTAGATGGAGTTTGAAAAGGCTTTGTGATAGGATGCCAAGTTGCAGACCTATTTGTTCAGCAAACTGTTGACAAATTGGGTCATTCCAGGTCAATAATCAGTGATACCATACTGAGATGAAAGCACAGCGAGTCAACTGCAAGTGCTACCCACAGTGGATGACTCACTACACTCACTGAATGTGATGTAGGATGTTATGAAAGATAATATGGAAAAACTGCCAGTCGTCGGCAAACACGTTGAATGCGAAGGGCTTCCAGGTATCGACTGAAACATGAATCTGCACAAAATCATTCAGAACTGATACTCACAACATGGTTTTCCCTGTCAGTACTGCAATATGCAAGCTCAACATTACCCCAACCATTTCCCTACTGTCATCTTCAGTGGGGAAAAGAGCGTGTACAACCAGGATGTGGAAACTTGGAAAGCTGTGTTATAGAGTAACGAATCATGCTACACCCTCTACCAAACAGATGGCTGGTGAATGTCTCTTACCAGAGAACACAATCCCAACTATGAAATTCAGAGGCAACGGAGTGATGGTATGGTCCTATTTTTCCTGGTTTGGCCTCAGACCTCTATTTGTGGTGCCACAAATACTGAACCCTGAGAGGTATCTGAACATTCTGGACAATGCAATGGTTCCTACTGGCGAACTGAACACTGTCTATTTCAGCAAGAGAATGTTTTGTTTTACTGTGTCATAAGGCTGCTGCTGTAATTGTTGTGGACATGAATGTCACTACACTTGACTTGCCTCTACAAAACCCTACTGGTTCTCTGTGAGATGAACTGGAGCATCAGGCAAAGGGTCCCCCCCCCCCACACACACACAACAGTCCAACACTTACATGCCTAAAGAAGATCCAAAATTCCCATTGATCAGTAAGATGACCTGTAAGATTGCTGCACTTACTGCAGCAAAAGCTGGTCCTACATCTTATTAAGAGGGGCACAATGGCTATTTGTTTCTTACACTATGGTGTCCGTTGACTTCTTTCCAAGCATTGTATGTTTATAGGATTATAAAAATATTTATATATCCTCATCTCTTTAATATCTTCAATACCTTCAAAGGGATGTCCCCCCCCCCCACACACACACACAACAGTCCAACACCTAATTACATGCCTAAAGAAGATCCAAAATTTCCATTGATCAGTAAGATGACCCGTAAGATTGCTGCACTTACTGCAGCAAAAGCTGGTCCTACATCTTATTAAGAGGGGCACAATGGCTATTTGTTTCTCACACTATGGTGTCCGTTGACTTCTTTCCAAGCATTGTATGTTTATAGGATTATAAAAATATTTATATATCCTCATCTCTTTAATATCTTCAATGTTATATCAATTAATATTATCAATTTTCAGCTTTGTCAATATCAATTCTCGTAGAAAGGCTTAGACGTTGGTTAAACATGATTATTAAATAATTTAAGAAATTTACAACATACACAGGATATAAATTAAATTAAACTTTAATCTATAATTCCAATATTTCGCCAACATCACGTTGCCATCTTCACAGGAACTTAAAATAAAGACGTGCGCGCAGGCACTAAGTAAATGAGGATGAAGCAGGAAGCTATTGTTTCTCCTAAAAGTCCTGATGGTGCTCCCTGGCAGGCTCTGTAGGTATTCTTGGCCGTTGGGCTGAAGGTCTTCTGATGTAAGTCTCCTAAATTTGGGGCAGTTTCATTCAACCAAATTTGTTGAGGTGTGGACTGTTTCTTAGGGATGAGGCTGATTCCATGAATAGCCTTTCAAATTTGAATTTACTATGATGGTATTACCGTGGCTTTTTCCACCATATTCTGTGGTGTGTATCCAAAGCATGGTCTACAAGACCAGAGTGGCTGTACTGGTGAAACCGGATGTAGCCCTTGTGTTCTGAAATTCTGATATTCACTGTCCTACTTTCAGGACAGCTTACAGCTGTCCTGAAAGTAGGACAGCTTACAGCTGCAGGCAACCTGGCAAACACCAGGTATGTCTAGGGGAAGTGGTTGGTCTTTAGTGGAGCGGATAAGGGATGCCAATTTTTTTATATGGTCTGTAACAAGAGGTCAAGTCATGTTTTTTTTTAGGATTTTGGTAATTTTTTCCGAGGTGCCTCGGATGTAAGGAATGGATTTAGAGTAATCCATGTTGTGAAGGGGGGTTGTGGTTTACTGGTTTCAATATTTTTTGGATCTTTTTTTTTTGTGGGGGGGGGGGGGGGGGGGGGGGGGGGGGGGGGGGGGGTAGCCGCTGGCTGAGAAAGTGTTGAGGATGTGGTTTAATTCTGTGGCTAGGGCAATGTCATTTGAACAGATAAGTTTAGCCCTGCTGTGTAGTGTATTAATAACTCCATATTGTTGTGTGTGTGAGTGTGTGTGTGTGGAGGGGGGGGGGGGGGATATGTGAATGTATCTGCCTGTATGGGTGGGTTTTCTATAAACTGAGAAAACCAAGGTTCCATCAGGCTGGCGGGTGACTAGTGTGTCTAAGAAAGGGAGGCTGTTGTTTTTCTCTTTTTCCAGGGTGAACTTGATTCTGGGGTGTTGGTTGTTTAAGTGTGTTAGGAAGGAGAGGAGTGTATCAGAGCCATGTGGCCAAATAGCGACCACATCATCAACATAGCGAAGCCATGTAGTTGGTTTTTGTGGGGCAGAGTTTAAGGCTTTCTCTTCAAAAGTCTCCATAAAAAAGTTGGGCAAAGGTGGGGAGAGTGGTGAACCCATAGCTGTCCCCTCTATTTGTTTGTAGAATTACCATTCCCTACATCCGAACATCCGAGGCACCTCAGAAAAAATTACCAAAATCCTAAAATAAAAAAAAATAATAAAAAAAATAAAAAAACCACGACTTCACCGCGTGTTACAGACCATACAGAAAATTTGGCAACCCTTATTAGCTTCACTAAAGACCAACTACTTCCCCTAGACCTACCTGGTGTTTACCAGGTCCCTTGCAGCTATAAGCTGTCCTACTTTGGCCAAACAGGCAGGACAGCGAATATCAGAATTTCAGAACACAAGGACTACATCCGGTTTCACCAATACAGCCACGGTCTTGCAGACCATGCTCTGGATACACACCACAAAATACGGTGGAAAAAAGCCATGGTAATACACCGTAGTAAATTCAAATTTGAAAGGCTATTCATGGAATCAGCCTTAGCCCTATACACCAAACCTCAATAAATTTGGTTGCATGAGACTACCCCAAATTTGGGAAACTTACATCAGAAGACCTTCAGCCCAACGGCCAAGAATACCTACATAGTCCGCTAGGGGACACCATCAGAACTTTTAGGAGAAACAATAGCTTCTGGCTTTGTCCTCATTTACCTAGTGCCTGCATGCACGTCTTTATTTTAAGTTCCTGTGAAGATGGCAACGTGATATTGGCGAAATACTGGAATTATAGATTAAAGTTTAATTTTATTTATATCCTGTGTACGTTGTAAATTCCTTAAATTATTTAATAAGCATTTCAATATCAATGTTTTTATGCTTCTAACTGTACAATACTTTTAAAAATTATTTTTTTTAATCAGCTTGTAAATGGTATAAAAAATCTTTTACTTTTTTCAGCACACTTCATTTACATCTGGGGGATGGGGGAAAGATATTCATAATTCAAATAATATATGAATTTTGATGTGCAAGTTCCATGAAATTATACTATAGTTATTTCAATAGACAACTAAATCTCTGATAATCCTCTCCAAATCTTTATTGAAACAAACAGCTATGCTTTAAAAAAATTCTGAGTAACAAAAATGCAACTAATGCATGTTTTTTTGTGGTCATCTGGTTCTTTTAATGTCTCTCAGATCTTCCCAACCACTTTACATCTCTTATTCCACTGAAATATATATGACTTTTTCATATCATTAGAACCACTTTTAGCATGTCTATAGTTTCACTTACACTTTTGCCTAACTTTGAACAAAATTTTATGTTAATGGGTTGTTATAAATCCTATTCACTCGTTTTTTTTTTTAAATGTAACAAACATCCAAATATACACACCACCACTCCTTATCAATAACTGGCTTAACTGTTTTGATATGAATCAGGGCAACAGCACATGTTCAAACATGAATGATCGCATTATTCTGCTAGCTTGTCAGCAGAATCATGTGACCATGATGATTCTGCTGGCTTGTCATACACGCATTAATAGGAGGCCATTTCGGGAATTGAATTGTGGCACATTCTATTCTCATGTAGTAGAGATAAAAATAAAATCAAACCAAAGACAGAAACATACACACACACACACACACACACTGACAAGTCTGTTTTCACTTCATCATGTCATATGGTAACAAGATAATATCACTATGAATACTAATCTAGTAACAATGGCTAACACATTCAGCATAAAGAAATCTAGTTTAATAAAGAAGCAGCTTCTTGAGAATGATGATATCTTTATGAAAGAATATTAGGTTTCATTTGAATACTGTTTTAACCTTCTACCACTATTTAATCTTCAACCCTTATAATCATCTCACAATTTGATATACATTACTTCAACAAAACCCATTCTTAAATGGACCATCCTTAGAAAAACAAGTTTTTTCTTGTGTGACTCTACTTCACCCCCACCTCTTGCAATGCAATGCTATTTCTTAGCTGTTTCCACAAGTACTAAAGTGCAGTGTTCTCGAATATGACACCACAACACCAACATATCAAACTGACAGTAACTAAAACAACAGTCCCAAACTAACAGATTCCTAGCCATCAAATTTTGAAATAGGAAATCTCACATAATAAATCCAAAATTTCATTTGTGTTTCTTGAAAGGAGATGAGTGATTCAATGAAATATGAAGATGCATGGTAATTTCCAAGTTCCTCTGTTGTTCACAGTACTCTCATATTTACTGCTGTATCAGTAATTTCCTTAGATTGTGACATTTTATTTAAAAATTTCCAAAAGGAATTGAAAAAATTAATCACCAAAGCAAAAATGAGTATATTTTTCTCTGATCATTTGGCTCTTTGGTTATCTGATTTTTTTTTTTTTTTAATTTTATTTATAAAGATGTTGAGTAGAAAATAATTTATTTCAATTTGTCTCTTGACAGAGTAAAACTAACACAATTAGAATCTGTAGATTTCTGTGAACTAATAACTTAAGAAATCTGATAAGTATAACTGAATGAATCAGATATGCTCAAAAATCACATTGTATTGAACCATACCAATACTAAATCACTTTTATTGCACACGGTAGCCATCTCTGTGAGCAAGCACAACTATGATGAGATAGCATATACAAGCTGATAGTACATCATTTGATTGTAGCAGAGAGAAGTGATTGAAATTGAGAGATGGATCCCAAGTTACTATTCTGTAGCCAGATTTTATCAAATATTACTATATATTTCCAATCAGCAAAATTCGCACAGATCCCAGTATGGGAAGTGCGTTACCATAATTTATGAAATCATATAATGAAATTACATAAGATAGAGTTTACAGGAATTACCTACATACCAGAATACAACACAATATTTGCTGAGTTTGAGGAGAAAGATCTAAATTTGTTTATGCTTCAAATAATTATAAATAGGTCAGAATAATACCAATACATATGTGTACTTACATAGCTCTCTGCTGCATCATTTGCATCATTCTTCTTTCACGATTCCTTAAAATTTCTTCCTTTTTCTTTTTGTCTGAGGGGGGTTTTGCAAGTGACACCTCCATTGCAGCCCCACCAACTTCTTTACCATTAAGTTCTTTCATAGCTTTCAGGGCATGGTCCCTTTCTTCAAAATGGACAAAAGAATAATCTTTAATTTTTTTCACCCTTTCCACTTTACCAAATGCTTCAAACATTTCCTTGAGCTTGTCTTCTGTGACTTCTGATGTTAAATTGCGGACATACAAAACTTTCACCTAAGAAGCATGGTGACTTTTTAATATGAATCTTATATTAAAAATTAATATAATCTTCTATTAAATATCATTTCTAAAAAACTGACAGTTTTTTAATGATATATTTAAAGAGCAGAATAATAACTTCAAATATGGCATATTATTTGAAGTGAGACCGTTAAAATAATTATACAAATAAAATAGTAATAATAAAAGAATACTAATGATTTCAGTTATTACATGTTACTGGTCACATCAGTGACCCAATCAATTAAATCAAGAATTATAAATCGATTTAGAGGACTACAAAGATTAACTGAAAGTACAGCCCATTGTGATCCAAAATTTATAAAGAATTCCGCAATTTTTAACTCAATTCATGACTGTGCTTCAACTTTATTTAATGAAGCATACCTATGAATCAAATGCTGATACATCTTCTCGGATCTTGTCTTGTTTCTTTGATTTCTCTTTGCTGTAAAGGACGAAACAGTACTCAGCCTCATGCACATATAAATAGCTTTAACATAAACATTTCAAATGATATAGAAGTGATTTCAATAACAAATATCCATTGAAGAAGCGTCTAATTTTCTGAATTTATTTTTTCAGTATATATACAGTTTTGGAGATGACGAAGAAACCATGACAGCACATTTAGCCTTCATATATCAGCTAACCATGGGAATGACTTCTGGTGTGTAAAACAAACCTAACCAAAATTAATTACAAATATTATCATCTTCATCTTGTGAATCAACTACTATTGGATTTAACACAATTAAATCCAACCAAAAATAACCTAATTAAGGAGTCATGCATGTAAAGAAAACTACACCATCCTATTCACAAAGTGTTCAATATGCATGGCGAAGAGATTAGGTAAACACCCACATTTGCACTGTGTCCAATGATATTGAACTCCAAATGTTCAAGTACATGCACCTGCCACTCTGACTTTTCTCATGAACTAGCAATATCACCACAATGATGAATAACTTCATACTATCCAAAGATTCATCTAAAAATACCGTATGTTTTGTGTTTGCTAAGTGTTCATCACATATGCAACTGTGGTATGGCTAATAAAAAATCAGTATACAGAATGTTAGATTTATAAATTACAAAAGATAAAAATAAATGAAGAATTCTGCATTTCATGAGGATCTTTTTTCTCAAGACACCAGAAATCATTCTTATGTAAATTAAGCATAGTTGCTGAATGCTGCAGCCAAAAACCATAAATGTAGCCTTATATCACATCAGTGAAAGAGAAGGGAAGGAGAAATTATTAAAACTTCAATGGATAATTTGTTTTTTAAATTATCAAAGTCACTTCTGAATCCATTTCAAATGTTCACATTCGAAATTTATATGTTACACTCTGACCAGAAAGTTGTCTTTTATGGTGGGGGAAATAGGAAAAGGGAAGAAAGTGTGTTAAAGAGATCTGAAAAAGATTTACAGTATTTAATCCATAGGTATGAATTAAATATTCCGTCAGTTAAAAACTAAAATTGTTCAAGCGTGTTACTTTGCAATACTGGGTGAAAGTAACCTAATCTCTGCTCCACACAAATATAAAGGAAATTCAAACAATGCCCAGTAATAAACACTGTTGAAATATGAATAAACAACTTATACTCAATAAACACAAAAACTTATTCTGATTATAAAACCATCGGTTTAATACACATATGTACAAGAACACTGACTAGTTTCGTTAGCATACTGTCTAGCTGTGTCAAGACTAAAAAAGATGAAAAATAATAATAAATGCAAAAAAACGAAAGACTACAGTAACCGTTTACAATGGTTAGGCAACCAAGTTTGACAGCTCGCATGACAATGTATGCATGTAGCGAGATGCTTCAGTCATTATTGTGAATATGCGTTACATATTGTTTTTATTATTATTTTTCACCTTTTTTAGTTTTGACAAAGCTAGACAGTATGCTAGCGAAACTAGTCACCGTTCTTGTACATATGTGTATTAAACCGATGGTCTTATAATAAAAGAATAAGTTTTTGTGTTTATTACAGTATATAAAGACCAAATATGAATAGTCAACTTATACTCACTTAATAAGACAGAAATCAATGCCTGGAAATGGAAGAATTTAATGATTCTTTAGCAAAGCAGTTCAGTATAATATTTATAACTCACTGCTATTCTATTTCAATGTATACTCTCATGCCCACAAGTTGCTCATAATTTATTTTAATGGTATTACAACACCAAACCAACTAAAATCTAAACTTGTCTATAAGATTGCTCATAAGTTGCTCTTCACAACAAAATGTCTATCTTCATCCTTAATGAAATCTCAACAACTCAGTGCTTGTTTATAATGCAAGTAGAATTTATGTGAAAATTTAAGGTACTAAGTGACATGTACAATTGTGATCCATTAAGAATTTTGTTTTCAGTATAGTCTTTTCTATAACTAGGTATAGTAGAAACTAGTCGTTTTTAATTCTAATAATTCCACATACTTTATAATCCAAACTAAATTGCATCACTCTGCTAACAGAGTTTTGTGTGTGCTTTTCAAACTGGAGAATAACGAATGAGATCACTTGGCTGTTTTTATTTTTTTAACATCTCACCTATATTTCATGGTTACTTACACAGTGCATGAATAATGTGAATTATTACATTAAAAATTATGATACTGTAAGAAATGATCTGCAAAACAAATGAGAACAGCCGTGTTATAGTAGAATATGTCTTGTAAATGCAATTCAAGCTATATAGTCGTAATACATGAGTCTGTAAAATGATATATTCAGAGAGGGAAAAAAAAAAGAAAAGAAAAAAAGGGATGGGGTGGATAAAGGATTGCTTAAGGATCAACTGGGAAGAGACTTCCATTAAACTTGCAAATAATTCTGAGGCAACAGTCAATCCTAATCTTTCTATCGCAGATCATGCTACCAGGAACATAACAAAATACTAAATAAATAAAAATGGGCATGCAATTCAGAACTTGACTAACCAAACAGCATACTGTATTTGCTTAAACCAAACAAAAACAAAAACTAAGGTTCATTGGAGGATTTCTCAACATGCAGGACTCCTTAATCAAGCGAGACAAAGCAGCAAAAAGTTAGCTGCTACAGCAATGTCAAGTTCATCAAAATTGAGGGTAAAACTAAAAGACATTACAGGAATACTATGTCATCATAATTGATAATCATGAAATAAAGAAGCCAAAAACATGTGACATATTTCTAAATAATAGTTATAAAATGTTATATTCAAGCATACTCCATAATTCCAAGCAAATTCCATTAGGAAGGATATGGAATTTATGCAGTTACTAAGGAATAATTAACTGAGACAGCATGCGATGGAATATATTAAGGATTCAAGAGTACTCAATCTGATAATTGCATCTGAGCATTTGTCAATAATGAATATGACCACACTGTCACCAATTGGTGAGAGTGATCATATGGTCTTGACATAGGGGTGGCTAAATGTGGGGAATTTTCAATTAAGATGGGATATATGTGTAATTATAGGGCTGGTAATTATGACAAGCTTAGAAGATTGCTTAGATTGGTGCCATAGCACGTAAAGCTGCAATGGCTGGATGTTGATAGTACATGTGAAGTGGTAAAGGAGTGTTTGTAATGGCAGTCTGCATACCTAGAGTCAGGAAAGTAAATCAAATGAGAGTTAAATGGATGAATACAATCATTAAGCTGGAGCTGCAAAAAAAGAAACAATTGCAGAGGGAATTTAAGGAGAAAGGTGACCCAGGCACATGAACAGTACAAGGCACAGGCGAGAAGAGTAACTAGTGTGGTAAGAAAGGCAAAAGCAGATTATGAAGGAAGTTAGCAATGCAGGCTAAAGAGATTCCCAAATAGTTCTTTTGATATGCCGCAAGTAAAAGAAAAATGTATATGGCAAAATGATTTTTATGAATGCTGATGGTAGGGAGGTAACTGAATCAGTCGAAATAGCAGAATTACTAAATGAACACTTTGCAAGAGTATATCATCCGGATGGAGATATTGCAGGAACGAGAGAGCCAAAGGCTTATATGTGAAATGAAGTAAATGAAATGGAGGTGCATAACATATTACAGAACCATAATGTGAATAAAGCTGTAGGACCGGATAGTATACCAGTTCGAGTTTTACGTGAAGTGGCGAGGGAATTGTCAGCGCCTTTGACGATATTGTTTAATCTAAGTCTCAGCTCCGGGTTAGTCTCAAGGGGATGGAAGGAGGGAAAAATAGTTCCACTGCATAAAGGAGGCTCCAAGACTGATGTAGCAAATTACCGACTGATCAGCATATCAGGAGTTGTTGTCAAAGTAATGGAGAAGTTGATCAAGAGCAAAATACAGGAATGGATAGATGGAAATGGGATACTGTATTGGGGGGGGAGTAAGGTTTTGTAAAGGGTAGGTCATGCCTCAGTAACGTGCTCAGGTTTTATAATACAGTGACAGATGAGCTGGATAAATACAATGGGTTTACAGTGATACTGCAGGACTTTGCAAAGGCCTTTGACAGGAAACTGCACGGAATTCTAATCAGTAAACTGCAGCACATGGGGATGGATATACTGTTAGTGAGTTAGGAGTGTGGTTGATAGAGAGATATCAGAGAGTAGTTTATTCAGGAGTAGAGGAGTCCAAAAGAAGGCGTCAGGGTTTCTGTTCTTGGGCTACTACTGTTTAATTTGTTCAATAATGATATATGATTACGATAAAGAGCCAAGAGGCTATTTTTTTTCTGGTGGCGTAAATTAAGTTAAGGGGATAATAAATCCCTCATTATTTTAAAGCCGGATACGAAACTTGGAGACCGAAATCTAAGATCTTCCTGCCAAAGAACAATCAGCAAGTCCAAGCGTAAGTCATCACTTGGCAACTCGTGTCAAAGGTGGAGCAAGTTCCATCACTATCCTTAATATTTTCTCATAATGTAAAACGCAGCTCCTAGGAAATGTATTACTGTTTTACATTATGAGGAGAGGTCACTACCTAGACCGGTTTCGACCTTTTATTGAGGTCTCATAAGTGAGTGGGTAGACTTGGAATACCAAGGTTTGAGTGAACCGAACTTACATATACCTCTACTAACGAACCTCTCCTCATAATGTAAAACAGTAATACATCTCCTAGGAGCAGTGTTTTACATTATGAGAAAATATTAAGGATAGTGACAGAACTTGCTCCACCTTTGATATGAGTTGCCATAGTGTTGTACTACCCAAATGATGACTATGCTTGGACTCGCCAATAGTTCTTCGGCAGGAAACTCTTAGATCTTAGATTTTGATCTGCAAGTTTCGTATCCGGATTTAAAATAATGAGGGATTTATTATCCCCTTAACTTAATGATATATGATGGGAACTGTTGCTGTCTGCTGATGATGCAACAAAGTTGGGTAGAGCAATAGTTAATACAGATGATGTCAAAAATTTGCAGGATGATTTGGATAGATTGGCAGACTGGGCAAAGGAGAATGGATGTCAGTTTAATTTGGCAAAGTGCAGTTATACATTTTGGGGTAAAAAGATTACCAGCTGTATACCACATTGGTTGAACTGTACTCCAGGAAATTGATGAAGCCAAAGACTAGGGAGTGTTAGTGGATAACATCACTTGGTTACTGAAGAATACTTTGATGAGCTCAAAAGAGGCTCTAAGTCTGAGGTTTCGAATTAGAGATATGATATCTCAGTAGTGGTGGTGGTTAAGGCAATGGAAAAATTGGCTAAGTGCAGATTAGGAATGGATGGAGGACAGGAATATGCTATTGGGGAGAGCAAGCATGGGTAAAGGATAGATCTTGTTTTAGTAATTTTAATGTCACTACAATAAAGTGATAGCTAAGTTGGATAAGTGAAGTGATTACACTCTAATATTGGGGGCTTTGCAAAGGCATCTGACAGCATATCACACGGAACTCTATTGCATAAGTTAGAGCAACTAGGGATGGACACAAACTGTTGAGATGGATAAGAGGGTAGTTGAGACATACACACCAGACAGCAGCATATGTTGTGTTGAATCATAAGGAAAGCAGGTAACTAATGGTGTGCAACAGGGCTCTGTCTTGGACTGCAGCTGTTCAATTTGTACATTAATGATATTGGAAATGATTTAAAGGAGAATATTCAGTTGTTTGCAAAGAGAGAAAAACAACAGTAGATATAAAGTTCCCACTGAAAGATTTAAACAGACTAGTAGTTCAGGCAAACGATAGATAATAGCTGCCAAATAAATTCAACATTTCATAGTGTAAAGTTATGCACTGTGAGATGAAAATAATACAGACTGTGTATTGCATAGATAGAAATGCACTACAGAAATTGATGGGATTGGCAATTATAAATAATGCTGGGCAGCTGAAGTTCAGAGAACATACTGAAAAAGTGTAAGAAGGTACTTTGGGAAAAAATGATCACGTCATATATTGATAAAAATTCAAGCATGCAGCAAATGCTTAGAATTCCTACACAGCGCAACAAAAACAAAGATTTGATATTACACCAAGTGTGGTCAGCATTCATAAAAAATCTAACTTCCTCAGATCTAGGACATAACACACGTGAAGCACAGAACGTGACAACAAATAACAATGTTCCAACAAACATTCAGTAACAAATGTTTCAATTTTTTCAATGTTAAAACACATTTAATCTTTATTTAATATGAATTTAATCTTTGTTAGTTGTGTTTAACTTTTTATATACACCAATGCCCCTGATGATGTAAGTCATACGAGTTACGAAACTTGTCGGGTTTCCATGTATCCTGTTCGTATTTAATAAACATGTGGTCCCAATACCAGAATCTATCTCTCGAAATACTGAAAAAAGTGTCCAAAATACTGCAAAAAAATGGGTTATTGATGTTAAGAAACACACTGTCAAGAAAGCATAAGGAAGTTATTATCACTCTTGGGAATGTGGAAGTGATGGAGATAATTCAGAGGCAAGTAATATAAGATCTGATAATGTTGGAATCTTGACAAGTAACAGATTGATTTGGAGGAAAATTGTAATTAGGAAGTCAGTAATGATGTAAATTTTTCATGTAGTACTATCATATCCTGTACACCCCTTGAGGGTACATGGCAGGAATTTGATGAAGATGATGATGTAATGAAAATGATGACTGGTTTGTTTGCAGAATGCTCCCTATGAGGATAGTCATTAGCAACTTTTGTTATGATCATATCGACTCTTTTCTTAACAGGGAAAAGAAAAGAGTTGATATAATTGCAACATAAGTGACTGAAAGGTTTCACAGATTAGAAACTAAAGAAATTTTCAAACACATGACTGGACAGGAGAGAAGAAGAGGTCTATGGAAGATGGTTGGTAAGGGAAATGTGATTAGTTTCTATGCTCAGAATAGGAAATAAGTGGAATAAGTTGCTTTGTAATATATATATATATATATATATATATATATATATATATATATATATATATATGTGTGTGTGTGTGTGTGTGTGTGTGTGTGTGTGTGTGTGTGTGTGCGTGTGTGCGCAAAACTTGTGATATTCAAACTGATAGTGAAATTTATGAATATGGAATACATGCAGTCTCGATGGATGCTATTTCAGTTGACTTCAGGTTATAACTCTGAATGACTGATGGTATAACTGAGAATTACATTTCAACTTAATCATTTTCCCTTATCACCTAGTCACTATACCCTGTGTGGATTATCTCGGGACATCTTATTCAAGTATTTAGCATTTATTATTACAGTCACAAATATCAATTCTATCGCATATGTCTCCACGTTAAGTAGGTTGCGTCATTGTTATGCGTTCCACATTAATAATAAACTAAGCCTTATACCTTGCTTCTCTTATGCTCTTTCTTATGTAACTTAATCTTTAAGGGCCACCAGAAGTTTACCCGTTCCCTGAATGCTATAGATTATCCTGATCACTCAGGCAAATTTATTTTTTTACTGCACCAGCCTGAGCCTTAAAGTTAAAGATACACTCTGCCTTTAGGTTAATTACACAATATCAGGTGCTACTAACAATATAAATCTAATTCCTAGAAACTTGGGCTCTCTGGCATAATTTTACTCTTATTTGCAGTCGTGCCCTTACTTTCAATTGGGGTATGCCCGCACACACACACGTTCTTAGGTTCGATGTTTTATGAAGGGTCAGGATCAGTCATCATGATCAGAAACACACATAATTAAAGAATCAAAACATTAAATTCAATTAGTAATGCCATACAAGTTAAATTGATCATCAAATCTAATGTTAAACCTCTACCTTTCATTCACTCTCTCAGTCTTAAAGCATTTTAGTACTTTACTTCAAAATATCAGTACATTCAATAACTCAATACATATTACATTTACGATTGCAACTCATTTTGGACATTAAGGTACTTTAACACATTTTATATCCTCTTTTGGAATAAACATGACAGAATCTCTACCTGGTTGAAAGTCCTTAAAGTTCGCTTCAAGAAAACATAGTCATTCACATAGATCTAAATTCTTTACTCTTTCTTTTTTATACAAATTTCAGATTGCGCTCTTTTAAATGTTAGTCAATTCTCAAAAGGGGCTAGAACAAATGAGAGTACTTATCTATTCTCTTTCTTCGGTTTTCTGCCGTCTTTTGTTCTTTGTTTCGAATCTGGTTGTCTCAATTTTTATCGCCACGTGGGTTACACGTGCTCATCTGAGCTGGATGCTGTCCTTCTGCTTAGGTTTTTACGTCGATGATCTTCTCACCAGAGCCTGCGGTTAGCCTTGCCGAAACTCTACTGCGGTGTCATACCGAACTCTATCGTAAGTCAGCCCTCAGAAATGAGAGGTGAACCGCGAAGAACTCTCGAGGCACACGGAGAGAAAATTCAGGAACAAGAAAAAAACGGGTCATTTACTCCCGTATTGAGGGTTTTATTCGCTCTCCTAGAGCGCCACCTTTTCGAGTTTGAAATATCTTATCGTCTCACCCATCGGTCTCTGTTTGGGTGACTTCACCGATTAACATACGGGACTTCTTGTTTTGGGGAACGTATGCATCATGATGCCTTCTAATATGTGATGCCCACGGGTGATTACCCTGATCTTACAGTATTTAGGGTGATCTTTGCCCTATGTTATTGAATAGTACACATTCTTTCACTTACAATTTTTCATTAATAATTCCTCTCTTATTTTGCCCCTTTTTCTGACTTACATTCATGTTAGACACTTAGATATAAAACTTTACAATTCACAAAATTAACAGTTCATCATATAGGAATTTGTTATAAACAAAAACATATTTATACTGCGCTAAAAGATAAGTATGTTTTTATGTTAATTGTTAGATTCTGGAATGGTGACGTCAAGTAAAGTTTGAAGTCGCCTATTTCAGATCTAACACTGCCTAGTCTGTGCACAACTGGAGAAGGAAAGACATCTGGTATTGTGGATGTTAAAATTGATGAAAAAGATAACATCATTGCTAGGAAACTATACTTCCTTCTGGAGCTTCCTTTCTAAATAGGAAAAATAATCCGAATGGTGCAATCATCAGGTGTCATTTTCTTTCCAAAGATTACTCTAACAATGCCATATACTATTTGTCCTGAAATACCTAAAGTCCTAATCATCCAACAGTCAAATCTCTTACCCCAGAAGATTTCCCATTCTTCATCTTCCTTAATACTCCTTCAGTCTATACCAGATTTATTTCCCATTATTGCTAGATTCATTCGAGTTTACTTCACTGAATAACATTCATTTTTTTTGTTGTTTTGTTTAATTGTGGCAGCATTATCTATGATAATGCTGCTACATTATTTATAGTAATCTATGTTATGGAAGTCTCAAGATTTTGATCTTCATTTATTAAAAAACCTGGATTCTCAGTATTAGCATCTTCCTCCGACTAAAAGTGTAAATTAAACTTGGCTTTTTATTCTTTCATCTTTAATTACTTTTTTTTTCCTTTTTTTTTTTTTTTTGGCTTTCATTATAAACAATTCAGTTCACACATGATTCTACTCTAGTCTTCATTCTAACTCAAAAAAAAAAAAAAATCATGTTTTGAATAAAATGACTCTTTATATCTCTATTTTAGTGTGTTTCTTTCCCTTTTCACTTGTCCACAAATCTTTTCTACAGTTTCTGCCACTACTTCTTGAAATCTTTCCAATTCTTCATTTACATTAGGTAACATTTTCTTACCACTTTCATTTCCCATATACACATTAAAGGTGTACATCGGAAAATGAAAGTGGTAAAAAAAGGGATAGAAAGATAACACAGAAAAATAATAAGTCTATGCCATCCATCTAAAGCAGCAGTTCTCAACCCTATGCATGCAGGCACTAATGAGCCCAGAGCTATATGCATGCACCTGCTATCAATTATTAAATAAGGAAAAAAATTAGAATTGGAAAATATGTCTTCTCCTAGTAATAATATTTATTGAAATCATAAAAAATGTTAACATTTATGTTATATTACAAACATTTTGTAATTCCTCTGTCTGTGAGTGCAAATGTTACCAGTACCAATTTTGTGCATATGCTTTATGTATTTATTCTACTGGCAACCATGTGTTTGAGGGATGTGTCACCACTTCATTGTGGTGACACATTGTTGTCGGCACACTTTGACCATACATTGTTTTCTCGAGTTTAAAAATTTTGCCCCAAAATGAGTAACCCAAATAAAAAACAATGAACCTATAAATTCGACAGTGACTGGGAAAAAGATTATTCTTTTATCCATAGTAAAGATGATGGTTTAATTTAGTTGTATAATAAATGTTACATGTATTTATCCTACTTTCCCAGTTAATTAATTTGCTAATTGTTATCATTTGATATGATAAGCAAGTATAAATTTTCTAAGTAAAAAATATTGGTGTCTGCCACTCTCTTCCCAATCTTGAATATGCCCACAATCACACCAGGTTGAGAACCCCTAATCTAAAGTAACAAACAAATAATGCCCATGACTTTTGCTCCACTCTAGGATGAAATAATATTACTGAGTTTTAATCACCATCCCAACTAACCTTGTGATTCTGTGACTTGGTGATTTTTAATTTCTAATTATGAGACAACTTCTGATACAAAAATCTAAAAAATCTTTGATTTCCATCCCTTCTTTGAACTTTTTTTTTCCCTATTCTTAGAAAAAAAAAAAAAAAAAAAAACTTAGATGATTTTGAATAATACTTGCGGTTCATATAACTGGAGAAGTGACATTGGTTTTCCATTGCATCACATTTTAAAGTCTGTTTCATATGTGCCATAACAACGACCAACTCATCATCTTTACCTGGAAGTGTCAATATGTTCAAATTTCCTATTTTCAATTTTCTGTCCAGTATGGATATTTACAATTTATATTCATCCAGCATCTGATTATTTTTTATTTATATTTTTTTTTTAAAGGCTTAAATTCATCCCCTGCTGACTTGCTAGGCATGTCTTAACTTCATCATAGCACCAATAGACTATACTGTGTTCCTAATGAATTTTTATCCTTCAGGCATCCTTAAGTAACTCCCCTATCTCACATATTCTTTTAGCTCAGACATGGGATTGAACTTTGTGAGGTCTGGAATAATTACTTTCAAAGATTGTTAAACAAAGCAGCAACAGAAAATATTCAACAGGAATTCAACCATCAGAAAGAAAATTTCTCTTACTGCCTATATGAATAGAAAATTATATTGAACATGTTGATCAAGATCAGATTTCCACTTTATCCAGCTATCATGAGAATATTCAATAGTTGGGAAATCATAGATATATAATAAGGATCTGTGTTCAAGTGCATAGACAGATCTGGAAAAGGCACATGACAAGGTGCAAGAGAAAACCTGTTCAAAATACTACAGCTAAATGGGACATTATACAGCACATCACACAGTATTTATTTCAGCTGTAGAACTCAAGGCAATACAGAAAGATAGTCTGATGTTAAATTAGGTATGACAAGAGTGTTCTCTATTTCCAGTCTTATTCATGATCAATATGAATAGTATTAGGAAAGAAGCAGCATCAAACCAGATATAAAAATGGACATGTTCAACTCAGCTCTTTACTTTATGAAGATGTTTTAAATGTTCTGCAAATGATAAAAACACAATGTAAATTCTTAAGATTCTTTATCTGGAATACTTCTGTAACAAATGTAGCATGCAAATCAACAATATTACAACAAGAAGTATGAAAGTAAGCAGGAATACAGGAAGCATTAATTGCATTCTCAATGGAGAATCTATAGAACAAGTAAATATTTAGACTATATAGGCATAATTCTTAGTGAAAACTACAATTTAAATATGGAATAAGAGATTAGTGTTAGCCAAAATACTAAACTAGCAGTATTCATGTCAGTGTTTAAACCAATTTCAACTCATGGGTCTGAGAAGTGGATTAAAAATAAAACAGTTGATCATAGTAGACAACAGAGCATAGATAATGTGTTTTGAGAAAAATTATGGAAGAGAACAGATGGTAGCATTATATTAAATATGAAGACATTAGGAAAGAATTTGCTATAATTAGAATTAAAGAATGTGTAAGCAGAACTCATATTATCACTTAAGCAGTGCAATACCAAGACAACACTTTAATTTTCATACTTCTAGATTTTAACTACTTGGCTACAAAAGAATAATGAATTTAAGTATCGTTTTATGTCAACAGATACTGAAAAGTAATTCCAGCATAGATCTTCCACTATAACAGTGGTGTCCATAATGTTGATTGTGCAAAAGTTTCAGTCAACAGCCAAGGATGGTATATTCATGTATTCTTCTTAAGACAGCAGTTATCAAGATGTCACTTGCATTCTAATAACATTGCCAAAAATACATCTATTCTTAGAAATAATTTTCTTTGAATGACTTCACTTGATGTATTCAACTCATCTATCCATCTAATGTGATTGGAGACTTACTGAAGTGTTGAACAAGTAGCGTAAATTTAGAGACTCCAATAAGTTCAAAATCATGTTTCTTTTTATTCTATTTTATTATTAACAACAATACTATTACATAAACACGGTTGTCACCTATATTATTAATGAACTCTGACTTACCCTAAAGTCCAAAAATTTGTGAAAAAGTGTTTATTTGAATGGCTATTTGGTTTCTTAAACTTCTCAGTCCCTCTGATCATTTTAGTTCTTCTTTAGGATGATGCGTAGGTAAACAATTAAAATTTTTTAAGTAAAAAAAAAATAAAATAAAGAATAATCTTTAAATGAAGTTCATTGTGGATCAATAGGTATTGAAGTAGATCTTGTGGAAAAAATAAGCGGATCACTGCACTATAACAATCTATTTCTTTAGTTCTCTATGAAAATGTTAAGGAATTTCCAATCAATGCAACAAGAAACAAGTTTGTGCACAATTAAGAAACAGGTGAGTGAAAGAGATCTTCTCTCACAGAGCAGTGAGTGAGTGATACAGTTTGCCTGTTGTAGTGGTGAGTGCATCTAGTGTGAATGAGTATTTTAAGAGAAGATATGACACAGCTGATGTGGACAATATTTGGCCTCTCTCGATGAGTCCGTAACTCTCAGCTCTAAGATAACAATAATAAAATTTAAAAAAAAAAAAATTTTTTTTTTCCAGAAAACTTACTTTTGACATAGTTTCTGCATCAGGTTCTTCTTGAGGATCTGCCCAGTCCACAATAATATCACAGCCCCAAACCTTTATTCTGCCAGTACTTAGTCTTCTTTTTGCTAAAGAAGCTGCTTTGTGAGACTCATATTCAAGGAAACAGAATCCCCTATTTTTCTTTTTGTCATCAGGAGAACTATATATGATTACTTCAGTAAGACCTGCTATATAATAAAGAAAATATTATCATCATTTTAAAAAGAATCCGAGTATAATTGTTCATGAAATTAACTTTAAATATTAATGCCATTCTTAATTTACAGTGTTTCTTTGCAAAAACAAACATATGAAAGCATTTCCAGAGCTACCTCAGTATTGCAGCAATCCTCTGTGTTACCTTCACGACCTTTGCAATATGCTCTCTGATTTTCAGTTTTCTATCAATCATCACTCCCAGATCTCTTGTCTTCCCTACTTCCTCCAGTATAAATCCTCCCATAGAGTATGCAATGTCCCATCGATGTGTCCCAAACCTCAAGACCTTACATTTTGCTGCATTAAACTGACACCCCCATTCATTGGCCCATCTGTCTAGCTTATTCAAATCCTCTTGCAGGGCTACCACATCTGCACTATTACTAATAACCCTTCCCAGCTTCACATCATCCGCAAACAACTGAATATCCCCTGAATCCACTGCAAATGTCACTGATATACAGGTTAAACAATATAGGTTCCAGTACTGAGCCCTGTGGGACCCCACATGTAACCTTCTGCCTCCTTGAAACTGACCCACCATACACAACTCTCTAATACCTGTCGGACAGCCAATCCTGAATCCAGTTGACCAACCTGACATCCAAACCCATGTGCAGCAACTTAAATATCAGCTTATCATGTGGCACCCTGTCAAATGCCTTCGCTATATCAACAAAATGGCAGTATATGCCTTTTCCTCATCTACTGCTCCTGTAACTTTATTATAAAAGGCTAGCATATTACTAAAACAAGAGCACCCCTTCACAAATCCATGTTGACTCTCACAGATAACATTACCCTCATCTGCCCAATGCTGTATACAGTCACTCACTAATTTCTCCAAGATCTTAATTACTGATGACACACAAACTGGCCTATAATTAGACACTTCCAGTCTGCTTCTGCCCTTATGCAATGGCACTATCTTACCTTCCATCCATTCCCTGGGCATCTTTCCCGTAGTCGGGCTTTCAATGAACAGCCAGGTCAAAGGAACTGTCAGTTCTTTAGCACATTCTCTCAAAACTTGTGGTGAAATACCATCCAGTCCCACAGCGTTACTGACATCCAGCTATTAGCTAAACATTTTAATCCACAAGCTTTCAATCTATTCTCATAGTGAAGACTTCATAAAGCAGTGCTAATAATGGTCATTCTGCTCTGAATCATTTCCGCCACTTCCACATATCTGCAAGAAACCCAGATGACCAAATCTGTGTAATGCATGTGTGATTGTTTTCTTTATTGCTGCTTTCACTGTTTCTTTACATCCAAGTGAGATATTTTGTGTGCTTTTGTGGTGTGTCCTCTGCACTCCACATTACCATAAATTTTGAGCTTAATCTATTTCTTACAGTACAGTTCCATCTAAGCAATACATAGGCTATACTTTTCTCATCTGGATCTGAATAACTTTTACACACTGCTGCTGCTGCTGCTCAGGAAGAGATATATAAAAAAGTGAGGTGGGAATGGGACCAATGTTGGCTGGTGCTATCATCAAGTACCAAGAATTTAACTTTAAAGTCCAAATGTTTTGTATATTGGTCAAAGAAATATGTGAGAAATATTATAAAATTTTGTTTTCTATTATTTTCACCCTGCTCTATTATGCAAAGCTATAAATTCAGCAAAACATAAGTCTTCAGAATGTCACTTTGCAGGCTTTCTGCTCAGCTAATGAATTTATGATGGAAAGCAATTATCATTGTCATCTTATATAATTTCTAGCTTTATTCAAGTTCAACATGTAATTTCAACATCCCGACCCCCCCCCACACACACACTCCAATAAGTTACTGCAGGGAAAATATGTAGCAGTATGGCTCTCCAATCGTCAGTCATCTACCCACTTTTTGATTTAGTTGGATAGCATATCACTCCCTAATGGCTGTCATTCAAAGACCATTTTTTTTCTCATTTCACCAGCTTCATGGGCATCTCTATCCCAAGTAAAGAGGGTTCCATGTAGTATCTTTGAGAAGGACATCAAATATCATAGGACTTTGCAGAAGCATTTGACATAGTGAAGCCACTAACCAAATCAGCTATCACTTTCTACAATAAAGTGCAAAAATCTAACAAATACTTGCTGGATTTCTGCTCAGGACTAGTTATCATTAACACCATGTTCCAACATAAAAATGTGCACAAATTCACATGGAGAGAAGGGGCAAGGAATAAGAAAAGTCTCAGTGACTATGTTATTGTTGATAGTGATGTTTTCTCCCTTGTGCAGGACACCAGAGTGTACAGAGGATTTGAAATTGGAAGTGATCACTATTTAGTCTTGAGCAGGATAAAATTGAATTTCATATTGAAAAGAAGAACATGTAAGAAAGTTTTTTTAAAGCGAATAAAGGTTGAGCAGCTCACAGATGTGAACTGTAGACTAAAATACACAAAGATTATTCAAGAAAAAATAAAAGAGTTTGAGATCAGCAACCAAACCTTGGAGACGCAGTGGCAAGCCTTAAAGAAAACCCTGATTGATTCAGCCAGAGAGGCATGTGATGAAGTTGTCTGCAAGGATAGAAATATCCGAACTCCATGGTGGACACAGGAAGTTAAAGAGGCAGTGAAGGAAAAGAAGGAAGCATATTAAATGTTCCTGCTAATAAGTCAGATTGTGCTCTTAAAGAATACAGAGACAAATGTAAGAAAGCTAAACACTGTGTAAAACTAGCTAAACAAACGTCATGGGAAGACTTTGACGAGAACATAAATATCAAGAAGGTGGCAAAATATTCTAGAGGTTGTTGAAGAAGCTCAGAAATGGAGGAAAGAGTGCTGCAAAAGGAATTAGAGATGATAAAGTTGATACATAAACTGGAGAGAAAGATATCCTTGAAGTATGGAGTAATTACTTCGAAAAATTGCTAAATGAAACTAGAAATGTAGCAGTGATAAAAAAACACTGACCAGGCATGCAATTAGGAATACACATCCAATACGTGAAGTAGAAAAAGCTATCAAATGTCTGAAATATGGAAAGGCAGCTGGAGTAGATGATATTCGACCAGAAATGCTCAAGTATGGAGGCATAAAGGTCTTACAGTGGCTGCACTGCATAGTTCAGAGGGCAAGGACAGGGGGATGAATTCCCGGTGAATGGAGTAGAGCTACTCATTGCATCCGCATATAAAAAGGGAAATAAAACTGAATGTGAGAATTACAGAGGTATTTCTTTACTGAGTGTTCCTGATAAGATTTATGTCAGTATACTTGAGAAACAGTTGAGAAGAATTGTGGAAGAGAAGCTTGGTGAAGAACAAGCTGTTCAGGCCAAATAGAGGCGGTCAGGATCAGATTTTCACTTTGCGACAAATAGTTGAGAAATCATGGGATTATAACAAAGATCTGTATTTACGTTTTGTAGCTCTGGAAAAAGCATATGACAAGGTGCCAGTAGAAACACTATTCAAAACACTATAGTTGTATGGTGTCGGTGGGGCATTATATCAAGCAATACTTCGTCTTTATTTGAGTTGTAAGTCAGCAGTTAGAATTGAAGGAAGTAGAAGAAGGTGGTTTAATGTTAAATCTGGTGTAATACAAGAATGTACATTATCCCCTCTGTTATTCATTATCCATATGGATCACATTATGAAAGAAAGTGGTATTAAACCTGATATCAAAATTGGAGATGTTAACATCGGCCCTTTGCTTTATGCAGACGATGTTATACTTCTAAATAAATCTGCTACAAGTCTGCAAGATTCTCTGACTAAATTGAATAACTGTTGTAATAGATATGGTATGAAGGTTTCAGCAATAACAAGACAAAAAACAATGAAAATAGGCAGAAGAACTGAAAATATCAACTGCATTGTGAATGGAGAACCTATACAACAAGTAAAACATTTCAGCAACTTAGGAACGATTTTAGGAAGATTGTAAATTAAATATGGAAATAGACAACAGAATCAATAATGCTGGTATGGTAGGAAGTCAACTGATAAAGTCAACAAAGAAATTTATATGGAATAAGAGAGAAATCAGTCAAAACATTAAATCAGCTATATCAGCTATACACAAGACAGTGTTCAAACCAATTTTAACTTATGGATCTGAGAGCTGGGTCAGAAGTAAAACACCGGGCTAAAGACCACAGATATGAGAGTTCTGAGAAAGATTAGGGGCATGAACAGATGGCATCAATGGTAATATCATATTAAAAATGAGGATATTAGGAAAGAACTTGACGTTGTTAGCATCCAGGAAGTGTGTTAGCAGAGCTATTCTCAGGTGGTATGGTCACTTAAAACAGAATGGGAGAAGAAAGATTAGCCAAACAAGTGTTCTCTGCCAGTTTGGCAAGAAAAAGACCCACAGGAAGACCAAGACATAGGTGGATTGATACAGTACAAAGTGCCTTAGAAGATAGAAATATAAGATCTGACAATGTTGGAGCCTTGACAGGTAACAGATTGATTTGGAGGAAAATTGTAGATAGGAAATTAGTAATGATGTAAATTATTCATGTAGTACTATCATATCCTGTACACCCCTTGAGGGTAAATGTCAGGAATTTGATGATGATGAATACTTTGAGTTCATTCACCTCTATTTTAATCTCAATTACTGTCCCATCAATCATGGCATGGTCTCTACCTGAATGATATGATTTATAAAGTGATCAAACTACCGTACGTTTTCAGGAAACAAAAACTTCTCTCTCTCTCTTACATTTTTCCAACAACTACTCCCACATTCAATGCTTTTCCCATTTTGAATAATTCATTTTGACCAAAATTAGGAATTCTTTTACCCCCCCACCACCACCACCAATACCAAGTTTTTTTTTAAATAAACCAAGTGGCATTGCTATTATCTTTATTCTGTGCACAAGAAAAATACGCAATTTAGTCTTTCATACATCAAGCACACCAACAACTCTCCGTAGCATTGTTTTTTTTTTTTTTTTTTTTTTTTTTTTTTGCTTGTTAATACAATACTATCACTTAGTTTTCATTCAAGCTCTTCTCTACAGTGCATGCCAAATGCTTCAGCTTTTGGCGTGCACTGTAGAGAAGCACTTTTTCCTTATCCATTCGCCAAACTATAAAGAATGTAAACTTATTTATATTTGTCTAAGCACAACAAATTTGTGAGTAAGATTTTTTTGTTTTGTGTTTTGTTTTAATTACTTAAAGAGAAATAACAAATCATTAATTTTTCACTTCATATTATGCCAGATAGCAAGACATTTGGTTAAGCTAGCACTACAATGTGCTCAGAAGTACACAGAGATGTATGTTTGAAAATTTTGTAACATCTGAACAATTTTAATTACTAAAAGTGAACCCTCTACTGATTTACTAATTTTAAGAATTGGTCATTTACCTGGGTTATGATGCTAGTGAATCTGTTACAAACAAAACCAGACTTTATAAAAATTTATGGGTTTTCACTTCATAACACTGAACAAACTGAAAGAGGTGAAATAATATTTTGTATTGCGATTTAACATTTTTTTAACATGCATTTTTATTTATTTTTTTAAAGATACAGTAGATTGCATCTCTTTATTTGCATTGCTGCGTTTGATTACTAATTTGGGCAAGTACCCAAAAGAAAAAAAAATTCTGTTTTGTAAAATTTTTCATGTTTTATTTTAACATATTTTCTTGAAAAGGAAAAAAATTATTTATACTCATATGTGAAGAAAGTGCTTCCCATGGAGTGTTCGAATAATCAGATTGTGTCCAGTTGAAAAGTTTTTGAAGAAGATCGATCCACCGTGTCTAGGGACACTGGACAATATCTCACATTTCAGCAAAATCTATGGAGAATTTCAAAAATAATGCTATTGAAAATTATCACAAAAAACCTGGTTGCCTTATATTGAAGATACTTTTGTAATACATTTCTTTTGGCAAGGAAAATTCTACAAACAGACAGAGGGGACAGCCATGGGTTCTCCACTCTCTCCATTCCTGGCAAACTTCTTTATGGAGATTTTTGAAGAAAAACCTTAAACTCAACCCCACAAAAACCCACTGTCTAGCTACATGGATGATGTGTTTGCTATTTGGCCACATGGCTTAGACACACTCCACAACTTCCTAACACACTTAAACAATCAACACCCCAGAATCCAGTTCACCTTGGAAAAGGAAAAACAACAATAGTATCCTTTTTCTAGACACTGATGGAACACTGGCTTTCTCTGTTTACAGAAAACTGACCCATACAGGGAGATACATTCACCAGCAATTCTCCCCCCCACCTCTCACAACAATATGGGATTATAAAAACCCTATATAACAGTGTTGAACTCTGAATGGTCTTGTATCTCATAGTATCAGCAAATCATTCAGATTTCAACAAGCATAACACAGCAAACTAAATATTTAAAAGAAAATACTTGCATTTCGTCAAAACCAAATTAGGATGTATTAAATGTGTTAAATTATATAAGGTAATGAAATATAACACTAAGAATATATCAGATTATAAAATGGTAAAGAAGTATAACAGTGTAGTGATGTAATGTATTATCAAATTTTATTTAAGTGAATTGAAGATCAAAATTTTGTATTATACCATTCAGCTAAGGTTAACTTGAATATTCCACTGAACAAATTGTAAGAGTGGGTCCAAAGGTTTGATATGTGCTGGCGTAAGTGCTCGAGGCTGCGTAATACAAGGAAAGAGATGTGCATAATAGCAGTTCCGTGAATCCTACCATAAAAAAAAATGCTGACATCATCGGAGATCGAGAATAGCATAGCGGCGCACAGGGGTTTCAGGCGTAATGCAGTGAAAAATATATGTGATTACAGGGGGAGAGGGAAGGCTTATTTCCCGGGATTCGTGGTCATGGGGAGGTCCGATCGAGGTAGTGGTTCCAGGCCGTGCAGTAGGCGAGGACGAGTGGCAGCTGGAAATTTGAATCAGGCAGTCCATGAAGCTACAGACAGAGCTCCGGAGCGACGCAGCTAATACTTTCATTGCAAGCGGGTGCTATGTCATGGATGTTCCCCTAAAATTCTCAGATGACAAAGGTAGCCATAGAGTGGATAGATAATAGCCCACATAGCAGGAATCTGACGCCGCACGTGATCAAGGCAAGGAATCAAACCTCGGGAACTACTAAAGCAGTATTAACCAGTAGACCCATTCCATGACAGTGAATGGTAATGTAAACTTTTGGTACTAAAATTTTGGAGCCTATATGTATGAAAACTATAGATACGAGATGTCAGGACAATTCTAACATATGAACTCTTAAGTGACTAATGCAGTAGGCTATAGCCAAATGTCCAGATTACTTAAATGGTTTTAATAGCATTGTAAAGAGATAAACTAAGGACCATATATTGAGGTTAATTTAACTTAGTGTCCCCAAAATTAAAAAGGGATGATTTCAGATGAATGAATTGTATTAATGAAGTTTAATAATTAACTTTAGAATAATTTAGAATAATTAACTGAAGAATAATTAACTTTAGCCTGATGCAGGCTGAAGTTAATATTTGGCAAAGCGCTAAATACAGAACTTTAGCCTGCATCAGGCAGTACTTGTGAGAATCGAGTTTCCTATCTTAACCTCATGTATGATTTTAACCTTTAGTAAGTGATTTTATATAATTGTGTATTGTACTTAACGTTGTAAATAAACATGTATTGTTTACTTCAAACTGAGTTTTGCCTGACTAAGAGCGTCAACCCACCATTCTAAAATTTACAAACTTGTTGCGGGAGGATAAAGTTTAGTAGAGGGATTTGGCCACGACTGTCTAAAAGAGTGAAGGAATAAATATGTATTGGATTATTGGAAATGTCTCCCTGAATAGTGTATTAAATTATTATAGGGCATAGACTGGTGCAGTCAATAAAAAATATAAATTCGTGTATGTCTAAAAAGGAGATATAACCAAAAATCGAGGCTAATACATAGAGCGATTGTATAGTATGTTTGATAGACACAGTATTATGGTGATTTGCATAAATAAGCGACACAACAACAACAACAGGACTAATTAATCTGTTCAGGCAACAATGCCCTTAACTACTGAACTTCACCATATCCTTAACACCTTCTTAGCCAATGGCTACAATCCCCCCTCCCCCCAAATCCTGAAAATATTAAAACCAGTTAACCACAATCCCCCCCCCCACCCCTTCTTAACAGAGATTACACTAAATCCATCACCATTCCATATATTCAGGGCATGTCTGAAAAGCTCACAAAAATCCTAAAAAAATATGACTTGACTACCTATTACAAACCACATAAGAAATTAGCATCCTTTATCCACTCCACCAAAGACCACCCACTTCCCCTAGACCTACCTGGAGTATACCAGGTCCCTTGCAGCTGTAAACTGTCCTACTATGGGCAAACAGGCAGGACAGCTAATATCAGGATATCGGAACACAAAGACTACATCTATGTTTCCCCAATACAGCCACTCAGGACTTGCGGACTCATGCACTAGATACCCACCACAGAATACGCTAGAAGAAAGCCACTTTACTACACCGTTGCAAATATAAATATGAAAGATTCTTCCTGGAATCAGCCTCAGCTCTAAAAAAACTTAAATCTCAACAAATTTGGATGCATGAGACTGTCTCAAATTTGGGAATCTTGTATCCTAAGAACATCAGCCCAACAGCCAAGACAACCAATTTAGCCTGCTAGAGAGGCACCTTTAGGACTCTAGGACCAACTCCAATTGTCTTTAGCATCATTTGCTCGTTATTAGTGACTGGGTGCACATATCATAGTTTTATGTTCCCAGAAGATGGAAATGTAACATTGCCAAAATATTGTAAGATTAAAGTTGTATTCATTAAATTTTTTTAATTAATATTTTAGTATATGTTATAATTTCTTGAAAAATTTAAAATCACATAAAAGATATGAAAAAAGAAAAGGTAGCATAGATCAGATTAGTCTTTTACAGAAAAAATACAGTCACCAAGCGTTTTGGCAAAAAAACAAGAAATGCCACATATTGATCATAAATGTTTTATGTGAAAATTTAAGAAGCCTCAGAAATGCTACATTTTCACCACAGTTGAACAAAAACTAGGTTTAATCCTACACTAAGTTTGGCCTGCATTCATCAAAACTAAAACCACAGATATGGATTGTGACACACTTCATGCCTCAGAATGTAACAGCAACAACAACAACCAGCTTTGTTCAAACACTTGTACATTATTGTTGAAGTTGGTGAAAAAAATCTGTCACATGTAATTCCTCTTTCTAGGATTTTTAATACAAGTCTTGGATTCCCCCCCCCCCCCATGATGCAAGTCTAATGACAAAACCTGTTTTTTTGTTACTTTAATAAAAATCTAATTCTCACCAGCGAACATGTATCGATATAAAATGAACAGATAGCATTATTATTAAACGAAAAGTCAATGGGAAAACATTAACTTTCCTACAGAACTTCCTTCCTACATTCACTTTACCTTAAAAAAGAAAAAAGTGTTTCATTTGACAAGTACCTGGAGTATGTTAAGATTCCATGTTTGTGTAGCAAGGTTTACATTGGTCAGATGAGAAGAAGTTTTGTATGAGGGTGGTCTGTAAAGTTCTCGGCCTAACAATGAAAAAACAAATTTATAATTTCAAAATTATTTTTATTTTTCAACATAGGAATATCCACCCTATTCCCTGGGGAATAGGGTGGATATTCCACTGATTCATAGTGCAGATTCCTCAATTTTTCCATAGCCAAAACACTTTTGTGGGCATGTGCATTGCCCTGATAAAAGATAATTTTTTTCTTGTGCAAACTGGGTCCTTTCTCAAAAATTTCTTCGTCTAGCCTGATTAAAGGATTGGAATAATATTCCCCGGTTATTGTTTTACCCTTTTCAAGATAATTAATACACAAAATGCTTTTAGTGTCCCAAAACACTGATGACATGACCTTTCCTGCTGACGGAACCGACTTTGTCTTCTTTGGTTCTGAACAACCAGCTTCAGTCCACTGTTTTGATTGCTGTTTGGATTCTGTCGTGTAATAGTGAATCCAAGTCTCATCCATAGTAATAAATCAATGCACAAAATCAGATTTATTCTTGTTAAAACGCTCCAAGCAGTGTTCAGAGATTTTCATGCGAGTGCTTTTTTGATCTGCTGTGAACAAGTGTGGTACCCATCTTGCACAAAGCTTTTTCATTTACAATTCTTCATGCAAAATATATCCTACACATTCTTTTGAAATGCCTATAGTCTCAGCAATTTCACGCACTTTGACTTGCCAGTCATCCATTACCATATCGTGCACTTGATCAATGATTTCTGGTGGTGTCACACTTTTTTTGGATGTACTTCACATGGATCATTTCAAGGCTGGTACGGCCACATTTAAACTCAGCAGCCTATTTCTTAATTGTCGAAAACGAAGGAGAAGAGTGCCCGTAGACTTTTATGAAACTTCAAATGAATTTTAACAGATGTACAAACTTAGAAGAAAAAAAAAAACATCTTGCCGATAGTGTTGCCATTTATGGTCGAGGTTGAGAACTTTTCAGACCACCCTCGTAAGTAGAAAGTCAGTAAGAAAGAAAGAAAGAATATCTTAGATGTGAAATATAAAAAAGGAAAAAAAAAACAGCTATCTCAGTGAGCACAACTTCTATGAAAGACACAACTGACTGGTCATCTGCATCAATGGCTTACCTAGAAGACAAGCACGTCTTTAGTACATTTAAAGAATCTTATAAAGTGATTCAATCCTAATGTACCATAAAAAGAAATGATGACTTTATTTTCCATTATATTTAGAAGTCCTTAATTCATTTATGCAACTTAAAAATAAATCCCTTTCCTATACTAACAGGAACCATCTACAGGCATTGCATAACAAAAGTACATGCTGTGCATGCGGTATCAGATGAAGAGTGTAATTAGCTACCAGTTACCAAACCTGGTTATTGTTGAATTAGAATTTATGATTTTGTATGTTCTCTAAAATTTTAACAACAGATAATTTCAGCCAATGGATCACAAAAGTGTCAAAATATTATGTCAAAGTCTTCTAAAATTCAGAAGTTTATCCTTCATTATTTACTTATAACATAATAGCCCTTGTAGTTCCCTCCCCACACACACTAAAAGCTATATTTTATTCATAACAATAAAAAAAGCATTATCATCACACAGAACACAGAATTCTGTTCATATAAAAATAAATTTAAAAAAGTGTTTATTTTTCAAAACTGCATTCTTATATAGCGATATTATTCATTATCACAATAAATGAAACAACAGCCATTTTAGCATGTGCTGAGGAAAGAATTTTGTTTTACTTAATTTTACAATGAAAATGGTTGAATCAGAGCAAAATACCATATTACCATTACTATTTCAAACCATATTTTTTATGAAAGTGAAATTACAACAAAAAGGAGAAAACAATAACAATATAAACTCAAGGACTAGTTTAATAAGGAAAACTGCTTTGTAAGTGATATAAAAATATTGCACACATATTTGCAAGAATAATTGTGGTAGATTAATACTAAAATGAAAATAAGTAGAGAGTTGAATACTATGGGAAATTTGTAATAAAATATTCTTTTAGTGTAAATTTTCCTGAAGATAAATGCTAAAACATGAAGGAGTTTAATTTTGCAACGACAAGTGGTTTCATGTATCTAGGTCAATGTTTAAGTATAATAAGTAGATGACAAAGAAACATGATTATATTTCTGAAAATAAAAATTTTACAGATAGTTGGGTTAGTGAGTTGAATTAATTTTATTTTAGATAAAATATGTTATGCAATATATCATTTGTCAGTAATCACATGAAGAGAGCAGAACTGTCCTTATGGGTGAAAGAAAAACAATCAAGTGAAGGAGAGAAAAAATGGAGTTTAGAGATTAGAAATGAAAGAGCTCATGAAGAAAATTTTTATTAGAACTACCTGTGCATGGCAGGCTCAAATCATGAATTTTTTTTTAGTAATTATTCTTTTGTAATTAACTTAAAACGAACAGTTTCATTATTGCTTGTGCTTTTATCATTTCGGAATCATATGATCTTTGAGTTTAAAACCAGCACTGAACATTTCTCCATATTTCAAGCAAAAAATACAAGTAATTTACAAGACTTTAGATACATATGAATAATCCTTCACAAACAACCAATGAGAAGTGAAAACAGACAGTAATAGTAGGCTAGTAGAGATAGTGCAGCCATGATGAAATGCATATGACTTCAACAGTCATATGCATTTCATCATGGCTGCACACAAAAAAAAATTTTAAACTTTTTACAAAACTTTTCGTGTGCAAGATATATGCAAATCTTTTTTATTTCTTTTTTCATAAAGTAAAATCAAGGTTGTGAGATATAACTCGCCCTCGTGTATATTTGAAAAAATATGGTATTATTTTAAGTAAAAATTCAAGGAAGGAAAGTATTGCATGTGAATGATGTGTCTCTACTTGAAGATATAATATATCATTTCCCTACTTAGTCTGTTTTGAGTAAAACATTCCTTCATCTCACAGCCAGACAGGTATTAAAGTGCTATGACAGCACTGGTAATTGTTAGCGATTTTACTATTATCGAAAGATGCTTTAGGAAATTGTTAAATAATGACTCCCGTACGGGGGTGCTTAAGGGTCAAAGCTGTATAACTGAGAGGAGACCTCCACATAGCCTTTAAAGGAATGCGGAGAACCGACCAGGGCTTCTGACCTAATGTCCAATCCTCACCTTCTCATGGAGCACCCTGTTGGGTATCTACTTGGATACTGAACGAACGAGGATGGGCTGGCAATTTGGGATTTAGCCGACCAAATTGTATTCTTATTGGTTAAACCAAAATAAAAAATGATGGTACAACATGACAAAATTTCATGCCGGCTGGGGCGTCGCCCGGTTAAACAAGGCCCCCGTTGTTTTCGCCAGGGAACCAGGGCAAACAGCGAAAAGTCAGCTACTGGAACAAATCTGAAAACAAACCCCAACGCAACATCACCAGATTTAAAGATTGGTACCATCAACATAAGAAGCCTGAATGGCAAAGAAATGGAGCTAGCTGAGGAATTAGATAAGTACCAGATCGACATAATAGGGGTGACTGAAACAAAAAAGACAAAAACTGGTGAGATCTTTCTGAGCAATAAATACAAAATGTTATATTCAGGCAATGACAATCAAGGAAAGTTAAAGAGGCAGTGAAGGAAAAGAAGAAAGCATATCAAAAGTTCCTGTCAAATAAGTCAGCTTGTGCTCTTAGAGAATATAGAGACAAATGCAAGAATGCTAAACACTGTGTAAAACTAGCTAAACAAAAGTCATGGGAGGACTTTGGCAAGAATATAGAAAATAAATATCAAGAAGGTGGCAAAATATTCTGGAGGTTGTTGAAGCTTACGAATGGAGGAAAGAGTCCTGTAAAAGGAGTTAGAGATGATAAAGGTGACATGAAAACGGGAGAAAAAGATATCCTTGAAGTATGGAGTAATTACTTCGAAAAACTGCTAAATGAAACAAGCAGTGATGACAGCACAGTGGTAAAAAACACTGACAAGGCATGCAGTCAGGAATACATATCCATACTTGAAGTAGAAAAAGCCATCAAAGGCTTGAAATGTGGAAAGGCAGCTGGAGTAGATGATATTCGACCAGAAATGCTGAAATATGGTGGTATAAGAGTCTTACAGTGGCTGCACTGCATAGTTCAGAAAGCCTGGACAGAGGGACGAATTCCCGATGATTGGAGTAGAGCTCTCATAGTACCCATATATAAAAAGAGAAATAAAACTGAATGTGAGAATTACAGAGGTATTTCCCTACTGAGTGTTCCTGGCAAAATCTATGCAAGTATACTTGAGAAACGGTTGAGAAGAATTGTGGAAGAAAAGCTTGGTAAAGAACAAGCTGGATTCAGGCCAAACAGAGGCTGTCAGGATCAGATCTTCACTTTACGACAAATAGTCGAGAAAGCATAGGAATATAACAAAGATCTGTATTTAAGTTTTGTCGATTTGGAAAAGGCATATGATAAGGTGCCAAGAGAGAAGCTATTCAATAGGCTGCAGTTGTATGGTGTCAATGGGGCATTATATCAAGCAATACTTAGTCTTTATTTGAGTTGTAAGTCAGCAGTTAGAACTGAAGAAGTACAGGAAGATGGTTTAATGTTAAATCTGGTGTGAGACAAGGATGTACATTATCCCCTCTGTTATTCATTATCTATATGGATCACATTATGAAGGAAAGTGGTATTAAACATGATATCAAAATTGGAGATGTTAATGTCAGCTCTTTGCCTTATGCGGATGATGTTATACTTCTAAATAAATCCGCTACAAGTCTGCAAGATTCTCTGACTAAATTAAATAGCTGTTGTAATAGATATGGTATGAAGGTCAGCAATAAAAAGACAAAGACAATGAAAATAGGCAGAATCATTGAAAATGTCAACTGTGTTGTGAATGGAGAACCTGTGGAACAAGTAAAACATTTCAGCTACTTATGCACGATTTTTACTGAAGATGGTAAATTAAATATAGAAATAGACAACAGAATCAGCAAAGCTGGTATAGTGGGAAGTCAACTGAATAAATTCATATGGAATAAGAGAGAAATTAGTCGAAACACTAAATTAGCTTTATACAAGACAATGTTCAAACCAGTTTTAACTTATGGATCTGAGAGCTAGGTCAGAAGTAAAACACTTGACCAAAGACTAGAGACCACGGATATGAGAGTCCTGAGAAAGATTATAGGCATGAACAGATGGCATCAATGGCAATATCATATTAAAAACGAGGATATTAGGAAAGAACTTGACATTGTCTGCATCCAGGAATGCGTTAGCAGAGCTAATCTCAGGTGGTATGGTCACCTAAACAGAATGGGCGAGGAAAGATTAGCAAAACAAGTGTTCTCTGCCAGGTTGGCAGGAAAACGACCTAGAGGAAGACCAAGATATAGGTGGATTTATACGGTACAAAGTGCCTTAGACGATAGAAATATAAGATCTGATAATGTTGGAGTCTTAACAAGTAACAGACTTATTTGGAGGAAAATTGTAGATAGGAAGTTAGTAATGATATAATTTTTTCATGTAGTACTATCATATCCTGTACACCCCTTGTGGGTACATGGCAGGAATTTGATGATGATGATGACTCCTGTACATGTTACTAACTTGAACATGAACATTTCTGTGGTTTAGCAAATCTTTAATTTCCAGTATACAAATCATAAAACTAGTTTATTAAAATTAACAATATAACTCAAAAATTTTTGTAAGACATTGGACTTATGTCATCAGGGGTACAAGATACACAGCAGATGTTATCAGAACATCAAAACTAACAGATATAAACAGTAACAGAAAAACCATTGCATTAACTAATAGGTAAGCAATGGAACCGTGCTAGCTGTTGTCAAATTTTCAATTTTCTTAAATAGTTATGATCAATTGATATTTCTGTTTCTTATCCAAATACTTCATGGCCTCAGTCGAGTCTACCGTTTGCCTATAAGGACTGAACCACTTTTCCATTTTCTTCATGTCAGCTGCCTGCTTTAATGAATCAAAAAATGCATCCACTTTTTCCTTAGAAGAACCTTCTGTGGGTATTGGCACAAATATGTTTCAGTGTTTATTTCCCCCCTCTTGAAGCTTGCCAACATAACTCTACCTAAAACTGGCTTCCAATTGAGAAGTTCAAAGAAAGCCAAAAATCTTCATGGGTGTTAAATGTTACTGCTACGCCTTCCATTCCTTGATCACTACTGCTGAATAACATCCTACATTTATTATTTTGTAGGATTTGTTTTAATCCTCTCAGTACCACCAATTATATCTGTGTAGTACTATTACAGCTGTTCTGCAAGTTCAATTTCCTTCTCATTAATACTCCTCATAGATGGTTAATATCTTCTATATATTGAGTTGTAGTTTATTACAGTAGCTGACTTTTCACTGTTCTCCCCCCCCCCCCCCCAGTTACCCAGTGTGGTATTAACTAGTAGATGTCCTAAACGGAACAAAATCTCATCATACTATACCATTCACATTTGTTTCTAGTTAAAGCCAATAGAGAGTACAATTTGGATGGCTGAGTTCCATTGCTAGCTTCTCCTTGTTCATTCAGTACCCAGTAAATAACAGGGCACACCATGTGGAGGTGAAGACTGGACTTCACATGAAATGTCTCAGGCAGTTCTCTGCATTCCATAAAAGTGATATGGAGATCACTTCCCAATTATCTGACTTTTACCCTTTAACAACCCTGCAGTCTATATCTGTTCATTTTAAATCTACAATATTTCATGTTTAATATATTGACTGCCATTGGTCTAAACTTGCTGCTGGTAACAATAGGTTGTAATTACAGTAGTCCACCCTTATCTTGGGGGAGGATACGTTCGAAGACCCTCGGTGGATAGTGTATACCTGAAACTGCAGATAGTACCGAACACTCTATATACCATGTTTTTCCTATACATATATACCTGTGATCAAGTTCAATTTATAAATTAGGCACAGTAAGAGATTATCAACAATAAATGATAATAAAATAAAACAATTATAACAATATACTGTAATAAAAGTTATGTGAATGGAATCTTAGCAACCTAAGAATATAATTTTTTTCCTTTCCTTATGCAGTCAAGAAATTTCACTTTTTCACTTAAAGGAAGCACTTTTTTGCTACAATTTGGCATATCCGAATTTCCAGCATCATTACTCTTGTGCTTTGCGGCCATTATTAAGAAAAATAAGAGTTACTTGAACACAAGCACTGCAATACCACAACTGTCAATCTGATAACTGAGAACTATTTGGAATAACAGCACACAACTTAAAACTTATGAATTGTTTATTTCTGGAATTTTCCATTTAATATTTTCAGATGGGGTCGGTCGCAGGTAACTGAAACCGAGCAAAGCAAATCCGCGGGGGGAAGGGGGACTACTGTATTTTAACTTCAAAAATATATAACTATTGATAACTTTTTCACTTTGTCCTGTAACTACAAAATTTTCTTTAGTAGAAAGGTTTCTGTCTATTGGTTTTCTTGTTTCCTATTGAAGTAGGTGAAGGCACGTAGCATTTTAGAAAACTCCAATCTGCAGGCATAAATGTGGTAGCCAATGTAAGCCATTTCAGTTTGTAACACATGATGATCATGAAGTTTTCTCCTCCTGCCCCCCCTCTCTCTTTTTTTATAATTGTAACATGTTCAAGCAAATTTCTACAGAACAGCCTATTTCTCCCACACAGCAGATACTAGAAGAGTAATAGATGTTTCCTGGTTTGGCAGACAATAAAATATGCACTTTTATTGTCTGCCTTTATTATTTTTTGTTTTTATTTTTTAATATATTCTTTATTATGTATCGTCTTTATTATTTTTTAATAAAAAAAGCACCCCCAGATACATGGGGTTGCTTTTATATTTTAGGCTACTTTTATATTTCACAGTTTAATATCTTTGAGATTTCATCCAGCATGTGTTGAACATAACATACAATTATGGTATCTTTTTTTTTTTTTTTTTTTTTTTTTTTTGTCAAAGTTATTCTGTTCATTAGAAGCATTTTAGAGCTGCTGTTATAGTAATGCCTTACATAACTTTGGTTTTTTGCTCATTCTGATGTTAAACTGGGTTTCTACTAATCTCTCAGAATAAAGAAACAACTTGGTTTCTTTTCTTTTTTATTTTTTTCATTGCCTGAGATTTTGTATACACTGTCATGCAAAGATCTAATAGAACTCTTTATCATTATCAAATATAATTTGTAATTTTTTTAAATTTAACTCTCTCCCACAAAAGGCTTTAAAACTGTTGTTCAATAGTACCGTGGATGGGCTAAGGATGTTTTATCATTTTTAATTTAATTTTTTTAATTTTTTACACAATCCAAAAACCCTCCTTGAAAAACCAAACATGGAACTATTCAAGTCACTTCAGACCTCCAGGAGTGGGACATTGATCTAAAGACAATCAAGAACATCAATTCCTATCCTACATCAACATGGTAAGGTGGGAATCCCCCACGATGCTATTTGGAGATTGGGAACATTAACAACTCAGCCAACAAGGCAAGCGTAATTACTGGTGACCGTAGGTGACTTTGTAGGCATTGCCCATGGTGAGATTTTTACAGGGTGGTTCACCATTGCTTTCCCCAACCGAACATCCAACTCGTGAACTTCAAAATCGTACAAACAACTTATTAAAAACAACAACTGAATTATCCCGAAACGTCCGTTTATCTCTACGCTCTCTCCATCCATTAATTCCTCGCATATATGGTGTTCCTAAAATCCATAAAGAAAACACCCCATTACGCCCAATTGTAGAAGGTATCGATTCTCCTACATACAATCTTTCAAAATACCTTGCCAAATACCTCAAAAGTTTTTCAGGGAAATCACCTTCCTTTATCAAGAACACTACAGAATTTGTTACATACATCAAGGATATTACAGTTGATGAAAATGACATCATGGCTAGCTTGGACATAACTTCTTTGTTCACTAATGTCCCAACAGATGAAGTCCTAACATTACTCAAGGACAAGTTATCCAAAAAAATGTTAGCCTTGCTTACACATTGCATCAGCTCCGGTTACTTCAAATTTCAAGATAATATATACAAACAACATCATGGATTGGCTATGGGTAATCCTTTATCTCCTGTTCTTGCAAATATTTACTTAGAAGATTTTGAAACCAAGGCTATCTCTTCCTTTATTTTAACACCTAAAGTTTGGAAACGTTATGTGGATGATGTCTTCATTGTTTGGAGCCATGGACGTGAATCCCTTATGGTTTTCCTCGAACATCTCAATAGCCGACATCAAAGTACTAAGTTTACTGCTGAGCTTGAAACGGATAATTCCTTGCCTTTTCTTGATGTCAAACTGACTCGCTCTTCTGCTGGTAAACTAAAAATATCGATATATAGAAAACCCACACATACCAACAGATATCTGCACAGTCAATCCCATCATTTCCCTCCTCATAAGCTTGGAATAATTTCCACCTTGGGACATAGAGCCCGTTCTCTTCTTGATGATCCAAATGAACTGCTTACAGAAATAAACCATCTGAAAACTTCTTTCGAAGTTAATGGATATTCCAAGAAAATCATTAACAAATTCCTTCTTAATCCTCCCAGACATCACTCAGAAGAAACAAATAGATTCAAAAGCAATATATCTATTCCTTACATAAGTACTGTTTCACATAAATTAGCAAAAGTTCTAAAAAAATACAATATCAGAACCTTGTTCACTCCACTTCCAAAGATCCGTTCCTTAATTAGCCACCCAAAACCTTGTCATCATCAACTCAAATACCCTGGCATATATAAAATATTATGTGACTGCGATATTCCTTATTTCGGTCAGACAGACAAATCTGTAGAAATGCGTATGGAAGAACACATGAGAGACATTACTTACAAGAGACAGTGAGCAAGTGCATTATCAAGTCATATCCTCTTCTCGGCTAATCCTAATGATGATAACCAAAGTCACAAAGTCTGCTGGGAAAAATCTACAAACATCTTCCGTTGCAGTGACGAAATAGAGAGAAAAATTGTGGAATCGAGAGAAATCATCTTCAATCCTGTTCATCTAAATAACAACTTAAGCTACAACCTCCCAGATAGTCATTCAGCTGTAATCATGTATTGGCGTTCACGTGATGCAGCAAGCACGCACTCTCCCAACAATGCAACAAATGAAAGAACAGCTTCAAATACAACTACAACGTTTTAATGCTAATTATGTATAAAGACTGTCTATGTTGTTCATAGTCTTTTAACCCTCAATGTTTAGTGTTTTTTCTTTTATAATGTCACCTGAAGAAGGCTGTTACAGGCCGAAACTAGTAGTGTGTTTATATTAAAACCTTTTTAATTAAATCTCGGTTCTAGTCATTCAATTTTTTTCATAAAAATATATATATATATATGATGATTTGTTGTATTAACTCAGAATTGGGATATGTTCATATTTATATACTGACTGAGATCCGAGAATTAGAGCAAACAATTAAATTTATTAAATATGCAACATGTTTCATTGGAGTGGCCGACTTCTTCAGGCGTGAGAGAGCATAGAAAGCAAATATAAACACTATAAAACTATAAATTCGACTATAAAACACACTTAACTTTGAACTGGAGCTACAGTCCGTGTTAAAGTTATACTGTTAGACACCTGTGCGCGTGTGGCTTCACAGGTGTGCCAATATCTGACAGCAGAGCTGAAGGAGTCTGGTAAATTGTAGTTGAGGTTATATGAAGAGGGTCCATGACAATTTCTCTAGACTCGACTATGCGGTGTTCTACCTCGTCGTGGCATATGTGAAGGTTTGAAGTTGTTGTCCAGTTTATCTCATGTTGGCGGGCTTCATTATTTGTGTTTACTGAAAACAGGACATGGCTTGAGAGGGCACTAGCTCTGGTTCTTTTGTAAGCAATGTTCTTTAAGACATAGCAGATGGATTTTTCCATTTGGCCATAATATGGTTTTCGCAGTCACAACCATCTACAATTCCCAGTCCCATCTGGGAATTGTAGATGGTTGTGAGCTTGTTTGTATTTGCTTAAACTTGATCTTAGTTTGGGAAGAGTAGAGAAGCACGTTTTTATGTTAAACTTTCCCAAAATTCTTCTTAGTTTCTTGGAGACTTGGAGACTGATGTATGGCAAGGAGAAATAATCTCTGGGGTCGTCTTGTCTTTCTACGTTGTTTCGTTGATGGCGGTATAGTTGTTTATTTGATAGTTTTTGAAGAGTAGCCATTTGATGTCTTGTCAAGAGACATCAAATTAACCATGGAAATTGAAGAAAATGGATCTCTACCTTTTCTGGATGTAAAACTTACTAAGACATCTGACTCCATAAAAATCTCCATCTTTAGAAAATCTACACACACACACAGACAGATACCTACATGCGTCCTCACATCACTATCTGGCACAGAAAATGGGTATCATCTCAACATCTCATCGTGCCAGATCTGTACTGTCAGGTGAAGAAGAACTAAAAAATGAACTACATCTTAAGAGGACCTTCAAAAACAATCAATAAACAACTATACCACCATCAACGAAACAACGCAGAAACACAAGATGACCCCAAAAGTTATATCTCGTTGCCATACATCAGCACGCTCTATTTTCACAGGCTCTTTTTTGCAGTCGGTTAGTTCCATAGTTATTCACTTTCTAGCACAGGAAAGCAGGTTTTTTTTTTTTTTTTTTCCCCCTTAAGGAAAAAATCAACCATAGAACTCAGACTACTTCAGATAATAATGGTTAGGGTATAGCAGGAGCTCTCTCTCTCTCCCTCTCTCTCTCTCTCTGTTCCCACAGTCTTCAAAATCATCGCTAGCAAAGAACTCAACTATTGGTGATGCTTAAGGGAGGAGACTGACTATCTACTAACTTCCAGAAAGTTACTTACGACTAAAAGAGTTCCTCCTACTCTCTTTCAGGAATAAAAAACAGATTGAAGGAGTTGTTTTATTTGTATTTTTCATTCATATCTACGCATATCTCCTTGCTCGGAAATGTATTAAATATTCCATGATTCATTCAACCTTTAGAAAAGACGAAAAGAGCTTTTGAAATAGAGAAATTTATTTTCTTATTTAACTTATGTTATTAACTAAGCGAAAGTTTATTTCTTTAGTTTATTTAGCCAGTATAATTTAAAATATGCTTCATATTTATCGTCTTCACTTCTTCGTTAGGAGTGTTTTGGAAAGTCGCTTTTGTCCGTCCATATGAAACATAACATACGAGTTTTACTAAAATTCATGTGCTCAAAATTTATTGGTTTCAAGAAATTATTATTAAATGTGTTTATTAAAACTGACTGAAATTTATGAAGCTACAATTTGGTTAAAAAGGACAATTTTTAATGTGTTGAAATTGAATACGATGATTTGAAATAAAACAGAATTATATAACTGTAGGGAAGACGGTAAAATGTGTGTAATGGAATATATATAGCATTTATTACAGAGTAATAAATGCTATATATTGCCATACATCAGCACGCTCTCCAAGAAACTAAGAAGAATTTTGGGAAAGTTTAACATAAAAACGTGCTTCTCTACTCTTCCCAAACTAAGATAAATTTTAAGCAAATACAAACAAGCTCACAACCATCTACAATTCCCAGGTGTGTACAAAATCACATGTGACTGCGGAAAAACCATACTATGGCCAAATGGAAAAATCCATCTTCCTACGTCTCGAAGAACACCGAAGAGACATTGCTTACAAAAGAACCAGAGCTAGTGCCCTCTCAAGACATGTCCTGTTTTCAGTAAACACAAATAATGAAGACCGCCAACATGAGATAGACTGGACAACAACTTCAAACCTTCACATATGCCACGACGAAGTAGAACGTCGCATAGTCGAGTCTAGAGAAATTGTCATGGACCCTCTTCATATAACCTCAGCTACAATTTACCGGACTCCTTCAGTTCTGCTGTCAGATATTGGTGCACTCGTGAAGCCACACACCGCACAGGTGTATAACAATAGAACTTTAACACGGACTGTAGCTCCAGTTCGAAGTTAACTGTGTTTTATAGTCTAATTTATAGTTTTATAGTGACTCATTGTTTCTATTTGCTCTCTATGTTCTCTCATGCCTGAAGAAGTCGGCCACTCTGATGAAACAAGTTGAGAATTAGTTTGTTCTAATTCTCAGATCTCAGTCAGCGTTGAAAGTTGGCAACATCAATTTATAAACATATCCCAATTCCGAGTTAATACAACAAATCATCATATATGTTTATAACATATATGTCAGCTATATATGTTTATATAACTGACTTAAACACCGAGAAAACAAAAAAAATATAAGAGATTTAATAAAGGTTTCACTACTAGTTGTTTCATCGGAAATACCGACTTCATCAGGTGAATACAGTACCAGGGAGTAAACAAAATCTTAAAATATATTGTACTTTAACAAACACAGAGTTGAACAAGTAGTAGTTGTGTTTGAAATGGAGTCCGAGCATAAGTTCTGGTGTTAAGCACGTTACGTGTGAATGATATCACAAGTATGGCAAAACTGGATTACAGTGCTATGCAAATTGGGTAGGCTGTAACTGAGATTGCTGTTTAGATGGGCAGGGTCAAGAGCTATTTCTTTAGATTCCAAGATACGTCTCTAATTCAACGGAGCATTTATGGATGTTTGAAATTAAGTTCCAGTTTATTTGATGTTGTTGATCTTCAACATTGGATTTAACAGAGAATAAAACATGGCTGAATAGGGCACTAGCATGGGTTCTGTTCTGTTGTATTCTCTGCTAATACCAATGTTGAAGGTCGGCAACATCAAATAGACTGGAACTTAACTTCAAACATCGATAAATACTCCGATGAATTAGAGAGACGTATCTTGGAATCCAAAGAGATAGCTCTCAATCCTGCCCATATAAACAGCAATCTCAGTTATAGCCTACCCAATTCACATAGCGATGTAATCCAGTTTTGGCATACCCACGATATCATTCACACGCAACGTGCATATATTTTTTGTTTTCTAGATGTTTAAGTCAGTTAATAATTATAAACACATCATTAAACTGAGTCAATCACTTTGTAAATATATATATATATATATATATAAAATTAATATTTAACTGACTAGAACCCAAGAATGTATAACACAAAAAATTGGAATAAATCATTACTATCATCGGTGTCCCAACTTCTTCAGGTGAGTAAGAAATAACACAAAACTTATAAAACTAACAAGGTAAAAAACATGGACTTTCCAGCTTAATAAAAAGAAGAATAGTAACAGTCTTATTTGAATTGGTGACCACGTGCTATTGTTAGCATGAGTTGAATGTGAGTGACAGCAAATTTTAGAGCGGCAGTACTGAATTACTGCGCTATGGGAATCAGGTTAATTGCAGCTCAGATTGTTGTTCATGTGTGAAGGATCCAGAACTATTTCTTTGGATTCTACAATTGGTCTTTCAAATTCATCCTTGCATATATATAAATTGGTTGTGCAGTCCCAATCAACTTGGTGTTAATGTGAAGCTAGCTCAATGCACATGAGCTAGCTTCACATTAACTGAATTACGGTTTGCATTAAATGTGACCTGGTATTGTAGAATCTGCACTAAATTGAATATTGTACTATTCGAACTCTAATTAATTGCAACCTAGCTGTATAATTAAAATTAATTTAAGTTTTCTTTCACATCTCAAATTTTAAACACAGGTTACATACCCTAAGAAACAGTTTGATATATTACTTCAAGTGTTGTACCTTTTGGCCACACTAGATTAATAAAAGTCACAAAACTATCTTTAAAACCTTTATTTTTGAAATTATGAAAATGCATTTATCTTAAACAGCTTCACTGTCAATGATAATTCTCCTGCCCAAGTTTTTCAAAAAGTTTACTGAATTGGTTCAGTCTCATATAGTTTGCAACAAGTAGCACCATAAATTTAGACTGTAATGATACAGCCATCAGATTATCCAGACGAAGATGTAAAACACTACTATTCAAACGATATTCAAAGTGCACTTAACAATGCTAAATCAGATGATATGGGAGATCTAAACTTTAAAAGAGGCTCAAAAAATATCTCTTTCTGCATGAGAAACCAAGGCCTGGGACATAACAATCCAAGAGGAGAAAGATTAATAAAGTTCTGTGAAGAAAACAATCTGTTAATAAATACTTTGTTTAGCCAAGTCCTAGAAGACTTTACACATGGAAAAGCCCCGGAGACAACTATAGGAATCAGATTGACTATATAATGATTAAAAAAGGATTTTGGAATAACATCTTACAAGCCAAAACATAAATAACTGGAGGGGGATGGGGGGCTGATATTGGATCAGACCACAACCCCGTGGTCATTAAAGCAGCAATAAAATTAAAGAAAACAATGAAACATAGAAAAATATGATCTTGGCTCCCTTAAAATCAAGAAATATAACAAGAGAGCATGTACAGTAGGATGTGGAGGCTTCGAAAGCTGTGTGATTGAGTGAATAAACCCAAAGACCTCTACATTTTTAAAGCAACTGGTGCAATCCACAATCCACTGCTGTTAACGTTCCTGATTCCACAAAGTATTCGTACCCTAAAGATGAGATTAAGACAGATGGCAAAAAGAGGGCATATGAAAGAAAACAGTAGAACAAACAATTTCCAAATATGAGAAGAATATGAGTAAACCCTGATGAATGGCAAGATACTGAAAAGGGAGAAGGAAAGAAAGAAACACAAAAATCATCTTTGAATACAAGAACTTAAACAAGGACATCAGGAAAGAATGCAGAATTGCAAAAGAACTATGGCTCAAAAACAAATGCAAGGAAATTGAGCTTTTAGACAAAAAAACACAAAACCAGAGAACTCCATGAAAAATTCAGGGAGCTAACTAGCAAATCTTGGAAAATGGTAGGCTCTCATTGAATTGAAGATGCCAGTGGAAACATCCTAATGGAGAAAGACAAAATAAGGAACAGATGGGTAGAGTATTCAAAGGAACTATATAATCATGATATAATAGATAAAGCACTGCAAGAAAATTTGGATGGGCCTACTATATCTTTGGGAAATAACAAATGCTATTAGGCATTTGTTATTTGCCAGGTAAGATATAGATGATAAGGCCATAAGATCACTGACTGACATATGTAACAAAATATTGTTATATATGTCATATGTAACTGACTGATATACGTAACAAAATATTCTTACATATGTCAGTCATGTAACAAAATCAAAATAACATATGTAACAAAAGATTTTAAGCACTTGACATTCCTACCAATACCTAAAATATCTAACACAATCAAATGTGAAGAGTACAGGACAATCAGTCTGATCAATTGGATAGCAAAAGTTATGCTATATATCATCCTAGAAAGATATAAACATAAAATTAAAATGGAAATTAATGAGACACAATCTGGTTTTCAGGAAAATAAAGGGACTAGAGAAAGATTCTTCAACATTAAAACTATTATAGAAAAATATCTGGAGCAGCAGAAAGACGTCTATGTTTTTTTGACTACACAAATGCCTTTGACAATATAGAAGATAAACAAATGAAAGAATGCATCAAAAAAATTAAGAGTACATTGCAAAGATACCAGATTATTGATAAATCTATATTGGGAGCAAACTGCCTTAATAAAAATTGCAGGAGGAATTCCCAGTAAAGAAGGGTGTTAGACAAGGCTGTGTTCTTGATCCTACATTGTTTGACCTCTATAATGAAAATATCTTCCAAGAATTAGCAGAATTTAAAGGCGTCAACAGAGGAGGAAGAAATATAAACAACTTAAAATATGCAGATGATACAGTACTGCTGGCTGAAAACAAAAAAGATCTTCAAAACCTACTAGAAGAGATGCTGTAACTAAGTGAAAAATATGGACTAATTTCAACTTCAAAAAACCAAAACTATGCTGGTAACAAGAAAAAAAGGGAAAATACCCAATATGATTATTAAGATCAGAAGAAATACTTTAGATCAAGTAGAATCAAGAGTTAGGCTGTCCAAATGCTACATATGGCCAACACTGCTATGTGGTGCAGAAACCTGGACAATATTGTGAAAATAAACTAAAAGCCTTTGAGATGTGGATCCTCGGAAGAATTCTTAGAGTCCCATGGGATGCCAAAAACACTAATTTAGAAATATTAGAGAAGAAAAGACTACTGAAAACCAAGAAGAAAAGGAAAACCATCCCTCTTGGTCATATACTAAGGCATAAATCCCTACAAAAAACACTTTTAGAAGGAATAATACAAGGAAAAAGAAGAAGAAAAAGAACAGATTGTAGGAAATATCAAGGACTGGAGCTTATTTTTTGTCTCATGAAGAACAAAACAGAGAGAGAGAAGCACAAAACCATACATGGTAGAAATTCATTGTAGTCATCCTCCTAGAAGGAGATGACACCTGACAAGACAAGATATAATCATACCATCATACCTCTTTTTAAGTTGCTATAAATATTTTATGCCAGAAAATGCTCAATTTTTTAAAACTATACAGTTAAAAATTCTGACAATACTTTTTCCATATGTTTTATTTGCTACATCACACCTCCTTGATAAAATATTTGATGAAATGATAAAATATAAATTATTTGTTTTATTTTGTACTGATTCTTGCATATTATTAAACGCTATTCCAATTTTTGCACATTCTCAGAGGATGCACTAGGCTATGGTTCTAACAAAGATTCTGAAGATTGAAGTTTATGATATTTAAAAGTAACATTACGAAACCTATCCAAATTTCATCTCTGGGTATAAGATTCCCCCAACATACACACTGCTTACTGAAGGCTTACTATAGTTCCGTATCGGTTTCTAGTCTTAATAATAGACTTTCTGGAGTAAGTATATAACCTTTAGCCTATCCATATTACTAAAGTAAGATAGATTTTTGACCTTTCTGGGTCAAACTATATGCATAAAATTGACAACTATATGCAGAAAAATATAGTACAAGAGCATCTGTGGTAAAGAGGAATTCATTTTGGGTATTATGTGAATATATTAACTAGACTTACGTGCATGTTTGGAAAATTCTTCAAATAATTCATCTTTTCCTCTATTCTTTGGTATATTTCCAACAAATAATCGATGGTTATTTATTGATACTGTCACTCCTATAAATTTTCCCTTTCGAATTTCATAATTATCCAGCTGAAAAGGTAAACATAGAAGTTTAAATTTGTGGCAGTATAGTTACAAAAAACAAGTATATGTAAACAAAGATCACCCACAGTCCATAATAGCTATGATCCAAGAATAGACAAAATGATCAAGCATTTTTTTCCAAATCTACAAGATGAGAAGATTAATAGATATTCAAGGCACCTCTGAATATGTTGCTTGTACCCTAAAGAAATTTCATCTTACAGTCAGGATCAAATCCAACAACCAAATCTGGTTCCTTTTACCTTGTCCAAAAGATAAAGAAAGTACAACAGTATTGCTATTGGCAGCTTATCAAATTCCCTTGAACTGCAAGTTTTTCTATTTTGAAAAAAAACTAGTGGATATACAACAAAATGTATTTCTTAAGACCAAGCTCACACATTGAACTATAAAGATCAAAAGTTCGGCATTGTAGAGCACGTAAATTAATAACATTGGCCATAAGATCCTTTGGGATGATGATTACAGTACTAAATAGAAACACCTATAAATCTGAATGCCTTTTCAAAGAAAACACAGAAGTTCTCTTCATCAATTACTTTCTTTACTGCAATTTATGAATGATATCATACGAGACAATTGGTAAAATTTGCAACATATATTAGTCATTGGCTTTATATATTGTAATTTGTGTGAGCTCTAGTAAGGTTTCAAGGTTTCATTATTAGAATTTAGACGAAAAAAGACCTGACCTACTGAATACATTTAATAAACACACACACACACACACGCTTTAATATGCTAATATCAGCATTTTAAAATGAGAAAATCTTATCAGAACACAGTACATGCATTTAACATAACAGTAGAAGAATTGTTTAAAAGATACTTGTGCCATGAGAGGTTTCTTAAATTAACATGAAAAACACAAGAAATAATTAATACTATTTATTTAAGGCCATATATATCAGCCAGAGTATTACAGGTGGTGACCTGTTATCATCAGTGGCAAACAATAATTACAAAGTAGAACGCAAACAATGGATTCATTTGAAAAAGTAAAAGCTGTGTGATGTTATACATGAAACAATGAAATGGTGGTATAACTGAGAAAATATTGCATTATTAATTATTCATTAGCTATTTAAAAAAAAAATTGATGTGTGATTAGAATAAGACTTTCCCATATCTTAGAGAGAGGCAGTCATTTTGATTTAAGTTCAGACAGTTAAGTAAGGCCTTGGCGCTTTAAACATTCAAATTTATATCGGGATCGATGAAGTACATGTGTTTCAGACCACAGGATTGTGGCCTGTATCTGTTTCATACTGTGCCAAGGAAAGTTAGAGGAGACTGTTTATCTTTTCAAGATGGAAACCATACTCATAATTTGTTGATAAGAAGAAAAGGAACCACTAAATTGTACTTCTTAAGAATTCTGGAAATAGGATCTGAGATGCCATAAATGTATGGGATTGCAAATCAATGTGTTTATTTATTTGAACTAGGATTATAGGAACTAAACAGCTGTTGTGTAAGCAATTGAGTTTCATATATTGCTGGATGTTCAAGAGTTCCTGCTGTAACAGCTGAGGGGGTAGAACAAATAGCATGAATACAATTCAATAAAGTTTTTATAATTCCAGTCTTCTGTGATGAAGACTGGAATTATAAAAACTGTGGTGAGCCGATTGCTGTTGAATTTACCATCCAGTGAAAGTAGGCTTTCAATAAACGGAAATAAATAATTCACCAGATGGTGAGTGAAGGAGTAGATATAAATAAAGGATAGTTTGTTGTCTTTTTCAATTAACATAATAAACTTAATTCGTGTAGTAGATTGCTTATATTGGATTAAAAAAAAAAAAAAAAAAAAGATAGGCAGTATGTCTTCATTATGAGGCCAGATAGCAAAAACATCTCATATATAACGAACCCAAAATGAAGGCTGAGGGTGCATGGAGAAAAAAAAAAGGATATCTTCTAAATGTACTGAATAAAGTTAGCAATTGTTAGGGAGAGTGGACTTCCCACTGCACTCCCATCAACTTGATTGTAAAACATATTTTGACAAATAAAATATCCAGATGCATAACAAAGTCAAATAATTTCACTATATCCTGTGAAAATGCTTCTGACAGATAATGTAGTATATCTAGTGTATCCTCAAGAACATTTGTGAAGAGAGATATATCAAAGCTAACCATTATAGTGGGCTGTAGGAAAACATTTTTCACTTTATCTAGAAAATCTGAAACTTTCTATGAATGAGCAGAATGTGCCAATCTAAGCTTTTAATAAGTGCTGAATGGATATAGAAACAACTGAATACTATTGCATGTATAACATCAAGCAGCCCTTACTTTTTCAAATCAATCCATTGTTTGTGTTCTGCTTTGTAATTAACTACTGTCGCCGATGATGGCTTATAATATTCAGGCTGAAAAATATGGCCATAAAAAATATTAAAAAAAAATTAGCCATTTTAAGAAAGATGTGAGGCCATTTTAGCCCAATGTAACTTTTGGAGACTGAGTGGACAGTTCAATCTCCAACAGTAGCCAATCAGAGAGCCAGACCAAGATTATTACTGATTATAAGAAGCAACAGATGAAGACACTGGAAGTACTGCCATCTCGTGGTCCATAACCGTAACAGGGTATGTTATCTCCCCCCCCCGCTTGTCCATGCCAGATGGCGATTAACTCGGCCAAAGAAAGTCATAGACACTTCCTCTATTTGGCAACTTGTTCCTTGTATTTTTCTTGTTAATTTAACCTGTCTACCAGCTGAGGTGGATGAAATAGTGATACCAACTTGCACTTCTTATCCATTTATTCAATAGGTGTTACAGAATCGTATCCAGATTTATCTGGATGTATATATACGTCCTGGTCGGTTGGGAGGTTAAGAAAGCACTACACAGCATTGCTGAAAGGGCTAGTTGGTCACCTGATGATACTTTCCATTCACAAATTCAGGGGTTCAAATTTCATATCCAGAATAACCCAAGTTTGAGCTGTTTCCCCCCACCCCATATCGTTTTCTGTGCAGACATATACAGTAATTAAGTTGAGGGAATACAAAAAAATAGAGTAAACTACTCTAATCATTGCTAAAAAGAACATAACTAGTTTTTTTCGTGCTCTCAAGGACTTCACATAATGGAGGGGAAAAAAAAAAAAAGAAAGAAAGAAAAAGGATAGATAATAAACATTAAAAATATGGTAACTATTATTAACTAGCTCATATTGCTGAATGTGTGTACATGGTGCTCATGTCCAAGAAGACCAGAGGCACTGGGTCTAGCATGCTATGTCTGAAACTCCTCTATACAAAGACAATAAATACAAGGATACTTCATGCAGCTAAGCTTTGGTTTTACAGGACGAAGCAAGGATTGTGGTTTGATCAGAGATGTGAATATGGTGTGGAGTTTCTGTTTTGTGAGAAATTTTGCTAACCTGATTGTCATGGAAATGATGTATGGGAGAGAAATCTAACCTTTTATTTTGCTATTATCAATTTCAAGGCATGTACGAGGATGGAACAAAATTCTTGTAACAGTGTTTGTAAGCCATTTATTGATGCCAATCTTCTGAAATATAGTCAAAAGAAATTTTAGCTCTTTAATTATTTCTTCATTATCATTCATGAGAGTGCAGGCTCAGGCTCCTGATCCCTAGTTTTTGGGGTCAACAATGATGAGAATGACAATTCAAATATGTGTTAGTGTGAGCTTGCTTTCTGTATATTGTAATCTTAAATCTCCCTAAAAAACATTGATCTGAGGAATGGAGAGATAACCATTGGTTTTTAACTGTGCCATGAATTTCATTGGAATTTTCATCTTAAAAACCAACATTTTGAATGTTGGTTTTTAAGATGATGCAAGAACTTCTGGAGTGTATTCTGATTGACTGATTCGGGACTGTATGGTGCAAGGACAGCAAAGGCCATACTGCATCATGATATGGATTACAGCTATACACTACATTGGGTGTTGGTAGGTAAATAAATAGCTACAAGGAGATGAAGTAGTGAATTGGATAAAATATATGTACAATGTTATTAGAACATAAATGAGTAAATAAAATGTATACTCAAAATTTAGTATTTACAATGCAGTATCTACATATATAAAAATCCATAATCAAATGTCTTTGAAAAAAATGATCTTTTTTAAAAGTCTAAAAATGTTGTGCAATCTGTCTGAGTCTGATAATATCTGGCTGAGTGTATAGGGCTTGGCCAGATAAGTAAAAATTTAATTTTTCTCTTATGAGAAGCGCTCACATTCCCCCATATAAAATAAGAATGTGTGAGATGACTGCGGCCTATGCAGAGCCTAATAAGAACAACTTCCTCTATTCAGTTTCTAAATTGACTCGACTGCCAGTGCTTAATGTCAGGCTTAATCTCATGTAATTTGTTCATCAATGCTTCCTGTCATGAGTATAAAAGACCTAAAAGACCAATTCTTTTCAGGATCTTCTGGTATTCTCTGATACTTCTGATACTGTGGTGAATTTCCTTGTCATAAGGATTATAAATGTTCAATGGACAATTTACTCGGTTTGATAACATATTCTATAATATTGAATGACTTGAACTGAGGTTAAAATATGTTATCAAACCGAGTAAATCTTCCTTTGAACATTTATAATCCTTATGACGAGGAAATTCACCATGGTATCAGAGAATACCAGAAGATCCTAAAAAGAAATGGTCTTTATATCAATAGACTAGTATTTTTAAAACACTAAGTTTCATACTGTTTCTCCTAATTTTATCTCATTCAGGGAGAACATTAAAACCGAACGAGCACATAGGATCGTTTTTAGGGCAAAACTAGAACTCCTCGCCGAGCGAATTTCCAATACTAAACACTCCTTAGCGGTTTTGTTTGCTAAAAAATCTTCTCTTACAAACCACTTGGAACTTTCCCTAGATAGTAACACCTGGAACAATATATAAGAGGTTAGTTAATTTTTTGCTTCTACGTCTCAAACTGAGAACAAGCAAAACCTAATCAAGAAATTTAATTTTCTAAAACATCAACAAGAGCAATCCTCTTTCTACAAACCTCGTCTCACACAAGAGAAGGTGGTGATAAACAAATCTAATCATAACCTTGCACCAGCCGAAATAAGTGTTCTCTCAAAAAGCCTCAATTTTGTTGTGTTGCCGAAGTCTATTCCTAAAGAACTGTTTCTCACTAAAATTGAAAAGGCTCCTCCCTACACAGGATGCAAACTTACTCCATATTGAGTCGATTTTTACTATTAACTGTGCCAGACCTCCTGCAGATAACCTTCTACCGTCTGATCGACAAGCTCTTAAACAACTAAGGAATAACCGAGACATCATCATCATTCTTCCAGCAGACAAGGGTAATGACACAGTGCTCCTTAACAAAACAGATTACCACCAAAAAATCCTAGATTTATTACATACCGATACTTATTCAACTCTCGACAGAGATCCTACCAGAGAACTCCACAACTGTACCAATAATATACTAAGAACAACTTCAGATTTACTTAGGAATGTTCGCCTTTCCCTGCGTTCCCTACATCATCTCTCCCAAGGCTTTTTGGTCTTTCTAAAATTCAAAAAGAAAATATTTCTCTTTGCCTCAAAGTCTAGGGTATCGATTCTCCAACTTACAACTTCTAAAAATTTCTTGTCTCTTCTCTTAAATATTTCACAGGAAAATCGACTTCCTTTATCAAAAACTCCACAGACTTTGTTTCCAAGCTTAAGGACTTAACGATCACAAACTCAGATATTATGGCTAGCTTTGACATAGTATCTTTATTCACAAATGCTTCTATCGAAGAGGTACTTGCTCTTTTCAAGAACAAAGTTTCGAAGAAAATCTTCATCCTGAATACAAGCAGAATTCAGGATTAGCTATGGGCAACCCTTTATCTCCAGTTCTTGTCAACATTTACCTAAAGAACTTTGAGGAGCAAGCTGTCTCATCTTCTGCCTTAAAAACCTAAGGTATAGTTTTGCTACATAGATGGCATTTTCTTAATCTGGGAACATGGTCTGGATACCCCAACAAGTCTTTCAAGAACACTTGAATAATATTCATCCTAATATCAAGTTCACATCTGAGTTAGAGGTTGACAGCTCTCTCTCTCTCCTTCTTAGATATTAAAATTACCCAGTCAACAGAACAACTCAAGTTCTCCATTCATAGGAAACCGACTCATACTTCATGCTGATTCATACCACTATCCTCCGCAGAAGTTAGGTATCATCTTTACTCTGGGTCACCGAGCTGGGTCTCTTCTTTTGGATGAACAAGAACTTAAAAATGAACTCAGTCGACTTCAAAGTACATTTTTACTTAATGGCTACTCAAAGAAGACTATAGACAAATTATTGTTTAACCTCAACGACATAACGAAGATACCACTATTTCTAAAAGCAATATTTTCATGCCATATATTAGTTCTATATCCCCGAAATTAAGTAAAATTCTGAGGAAATATAACATCAAGACATTTTTCACACCCGTTCCTAAAATAGGTTCAATCTTAAGTCGTCCTAAAACTAAACACAATAATCTCAAATATCCTGGTGTTTATAAGATTCTTTGCGACTGCAGTAAACCATACTTTGGACAGGCAGAGAAATCAGTCGAACTATGTTTAGAAAGACATCAACTACAACAGAACTCGTGCCAGTGCCTTGTCTAGCCATAATCTATTTTCAGCTAATTTGAATGAAGAAAACCTTCAACATCAGGTACTCTGGGATAGAACTGACAATATTCACCACTGTTGTGACGAGGTAGAGAGAAAAATTATATAATCTAAAAAATAAAAAATACTCAACCCCATCTATATTAACAACAATCTAAGCTACAGCCTACTGGACTCTCACAGCTCTACTATTCAATATTGGCATGCTCAAGATCTCACATGCTCGCATATGCACAATAATACAACCAGAGCTTGTTGTTCTTTTTGAAATTCTACACTGAAATCTCTATAGTTTGTTTGATATGTCTCTTAGTTTTGTTTTTTAAAATGCCAGTTCCTTTCCAGTTATGATGGCATTTATTTGGTGTACACATGAAGAAGTCTAGTTTTAGACGAAACTAGTCATGCAAATAAAGATTTTATTTTAATCTTGGTTCAAGTCATTCAATATTATAGAATATATATATGCACAAGTGAGAGCTGAATGGCATGCAATTCTGCTGGATAATTACTGCAATCAAGTGGAATCTGGTTAGAAATAGCAATATTAGGAAAAACACAGCAGAACAGTATAGATGGACAAGAAATCAGAGTGGACTGTTCTGTGTGCATTGAACAACTGAAGGTAGACAGATGAAGATGTACGAGGCTTCTGTAGTTGACAAAGTGAGTGGTTGTAGAATGGGATGCAAGCTTGCCATGGAGGAAGGTTGTTTTGTTGTGCAGGTAATGTTGTTAACACTTATGCCAATAGATTCCATAGCCTCTTTAGCATGCATATCAAAAGAATGGCAGCCTGGCTTGTGTGATATGGGACCTCCCAAAGTAGAGAAAAGAGATGGTCCATGTAGGGTATTCTGGAAGGGACTTGATTTTTAGGGCATAATTAAGAGACATATACTTTCGTCTAAGTGACAGAGAGGATTCATTTGATTCCACATAAAGGCTTGCTTTGAACAGGTGAGGTGGGAAAAGTCACTGGTACCTGGTCAAGCCATGGGAGCTTGCTCTCCATTGCAGAACTGTAAACCTGGGAGGCAGAATCAAGCTTTGAATGTACAAGTGCACAATAAATGAAGAGCAAGGAATATCAGCATCCCATTCAGTAGAGGATAGGGTACTCAAAGATGTTCAAAGAGCAAAGGATGTTCAATGCTTTTTTTGCACTTATCCTGAAGATGACAAATGTTGTAAAGAAATTGAGCTTTTTATCAAAGATGAGTCCCAGAAACTTGTCTTCTGGAACTATTGGGGATACTAGGTTGTCCCATTCTTAAATCTGGATCTGGGTGGAGAGTGCCTTTTCAGCAGTAGTATACCTAGTTTTTTTTCTAAAGATAACCTGAATCTGAATTCATTTTAATAGCGAAGAGGGTCACACTTAAGATAGAGTCTTGATAACCCCCACCCCCCTATTCTTGATATACGGTCAAGATAACAGCTGGATAGAAAGTTCTTAAGAAAAACAGGAAGGTACTCACTTCAGACAATTAAACAGGTCCTTTAATATGTCCTATCTCTAGGCGCTGTAATAGGCCTTCTCCATGTCGAAGAACACTGAAACCACGTTATCTCATTTTAGAAAGTATCTCGTATACATGTTTCTAAACGGATCAAATGGTGTAAGGCTGATCATTGTCTATGAAAGCCACACTGTGTCTGAAAGAAGTTTGTTGCTTTCTAAGTACCAGAGAAACCTTGCTTTTACCAATTTTTCCAAGACCTTACAAAGATAGCTAGTCAGAGCAATGGGATGATAATTGTTGGCCTGGATTCTTGCCAGATTATGGAATAGCAATGACAATTGACTTAGGCCAGGAGTCCAGAAACTCTTCTTCTGTAAATATTCTGTTGTATAGTAAGAGAAGGAGATCCACAGAAGGTGACAGGAGGTATTTTATCATCTCATAACAGACGTCATCAGGGCCAATTGCATTAGGGTGATATAGCAAAAGGGTTCTTTTGAGTTCTTCTTTAAACAATGGCTTGTTGGTCTTTCTAAATTAAAAAATCAGGAGGATAGGAAACTGTTGCTGAGATTCTGGCAAAGTTTTCTCTCAAACTATCTGCAATACCATTGGGATCAGCAACAATATATCCATTATGATAGATAGATAGACAACCGTGTACAAAAATGATATAGGAAATAACCTGAAAGGAAATATTCAATGGCTTGTATAAACATTTCCTCTTCTGGATTCTATCGCATACAATTTTTGTATTAGTTGTTTGATTAATCACTGATGCAAACTGGATCCATGTCAGAACTATCATCAACATATCTTTTCCAGTTTGGTTTCAATATTTCCATACAGATATTTGTAGGAGATTGAGAAATGTGCTCATTTGCTCAACTATGATAAATAAGAATTTTTAGTTTATGATTTAATGTATCAGTGGCGTTGAGTGCCATTTAGGTATGGTGTGTTGTTGTCTGGCATATGCGACATGCACTACAAAATTCACATCAACTTGACCGTATATACATTGCGTTTTATTGATGTATGAAAGTTTTAAAAGTGCACAGCACATCGTCGCTCATCTTAATTGATCCAATGCAATTAATTGTGGGATAAATTTTAATCATCATCATCATCATCATCAAATTCCTGCCATGTACCCTCAAGGGGTGTACAGGATATGACAGTACTACATGAAAAAATTACATCATTACTAACTTCCTATCTACAATTTTCCTCCAAATGAGTCTGTCACTTGTCAAGACTCCAACATTATCAGATCTTATATTTCTATCGTCTAAGGCACTTTGTACCGTATCAATCCACCTATATCTTGGTCTTCCTCTGGGTCGTTTTCCTGCCAACCTGGCAGAGAACACTTGTTTTGCTAATCTTTCCTCTCTCATTCTATTTAAGTGACCATACCATCTGAGATTAGCTCTGCTAACGCATTCCTGGATGCTGACAATGTCAAGTTCTTTCCTAATATCCTCATTTTTAATATGATATTGCCATTGATGCCATCTGTTCACGCCTCTAATCTTTCTCAGGACTCTCATATCTGCGGTCTCTAGTCTTTGGTCAAGTGTTTTACTTCTGACCCAGCTCTCAGATCCATAAGTTAAAATTGGTTTGAACACAGTCTTGTATACAGCTAATTTAGTGTTCCGACTAATTTCTCTCTTATTCCATATAAATTTATTCAATTGACTTCCCACGATACCAGCTTTGCTGATTCTGTTGTCTATTTCTATATTTAGTTTACCATCTTCAGTAAAAATTGTGCCTAAGTAGCTGAAATGTTTTACTTGTTCCACAGGTTCTCCATTCACAACACAGTTGACATTTTCAATGATTCTGCCTATTTTCATTGTCTTTGTGTTTTTATTGCTGACCTTCATACCATATCTATTACAACAGCTATTCAATTTAGTCAGAGAATCTTGCAGACTTGTAGCGGATTTATTTAGAAGTATAACATCATCCGCATAAAGCAAAGAGCTGACATTAACATCTCCAATTTTGATATCAGGTTTAATACCACATTCCTTCATAATGTGATCCATATAGATAATGAATAACAGAGGGGATAATGTACATCCTTGTGTAACACCAGATTTAACATTAAACCATCTTCCTGTACTTCCTTCAATTCTAACTGCTGACTCACAACTCAAATAAAGACTAAGTATTGCTTGATATAATGCCCCATTGACACCATATAACTGGAGCGTATTGAATAGCTTCTCTCTTGGCACCTTGTCATATGCCTTTTCCAAATCGACAAAACTTAAATACAGATCTTTGTTATATTCCCATGCTTTCTCGACTATTTGTCGTAAAGTGAAGATCTGATCCTGACAGCCTCTATATGGCCTGAATCCAGCTTGTTCTTCACCAAGCTTTTCTTCCACAATTCTTCTCAACCGTTTCTCAAGTATACTTGCATAGATCTTGCCAGGAACACTCAGTAGGGAAATACCTCTGTAATTCTCACATTCAGTTTTATTTCCCTTTTTATATATGGGTACTATGAGAGCTCTACTCCAATCACCATACTTCTACTACGCCATACTTCAGCATTTCTGGTCGAATATCATCTACTCCTGCTGCCTTTCCACATTTCAAGCCTTTGATGGCTTTTTCTACTTCAAGTATGGATATGTATTCCTGACTGCATGCCTGGTCAGTGTTTTTTATCACTGTGCTGTCATCACTGCTTGTTTCATTTAGCAGTTTTTCAAAGTAATTACTCCATACTTCAAGGATATCTTTTTCTCCTGTTTTCATTTCATCTTTATCATCTCTAATTCCTTTTACAGCACTCTTTCCTCCATTCCTAAGCTTCTTCAACAACCTCCAGAATATTTTGCCACCTTCGTGATATTTATTTTAATACTTTTTCAATTAATTGTTTACTAAATAATTTAAAGAAATTACAACGTCAACTAGGATATACATTAAAATAAATTTTAATATGGTCACTTAAACAGAATAGGCAAAAAAAAAATAGCAAAACAAGTGTTCTCTGCCAGGTTGGCAGGAAAAAGACCCAGAGGAAGACCAAGATATAGACGGATTGAAGTGCTTTAGACGATAGAAATATAAGATCTGATCATGTTGGAGTCTTGACAGGTAACAGACTGATATGGAGGAAAATTGTAGATAGGAAGTTAGTAATGATGTAATTTTTTTCATGTAGTACTATCATATCCTGTACACCCCTTGAGGGTACATGGCAGGAATTTGATGATGATGATGAATGATATAAAAATATTTTATATGTTGTTGTTTCCGGTAATAATCAAATATTTTGATTCTAAAAATGTTGGCACGAAAGAAAAACTCCTGTATCTTGAATTCAAGTCACACAAAGATTCCACAACTATATGAACACTGGTTATGAATATAGTGAAAAAAACAAAGAACTTATATTAAAGTGCATAGCATTTTGTGGTGACAACTGTAGCACTAATTTTGGTGAACAGAAATGAACTAAGTAATATATTTTCAAAATGAAAAAATAAATTAAATGATAATTTGATCAGAAATAGATGTCCAGCACATGATCTGAATAATGATGAGGATTATGGCTGTGAATCATCATCACCAATAGATACAGATGAAGTGATTTTTAAAATACATTCATACTTCATTAATTATTTACACGTAAACACAAAGTAAAGGTAATAATTTATTATAAGAGTATATATTTGAATCTGAAAACTACAGGCCATCTTCAGTAGCACAAAAGTTGATACAAGGTAGAATGCAAACAATGAATTTATTTGAAAAAGCCACGTGATGTTATATTTCCAGTAATGTTATGTTCTAACTGAGGAAAAGGTTAATCATTAACAGTATAGAAAAAAAAAAATTGTCATACTCGACAGATCACCCAACAGATACAGCATCTTGTTAGTTTCTTAAAATCTTATGACTTCATAAAATACTATTCTCAGTTTTAATAGTAAGTATTAAAAAAAAAAGAACTTAATGATGCATTACTCTAATCAGACCTCCCCATATTTTTGATAACAACAGGCGGTCATTTCGATTCAAGTTCGGGCACTGAAGCAAGGCTTCAGCACTTTTCATAAATAAAAGTTCAAATTTGTGTAGACAGAGATATAGGCATGTTTCAGACCAAAGAATGTTGTGATCATTGAAAGAACCCAATGATTACTCAGACATACTTTGTGTCGAGGCAATCCAGATTTATCTGATTTCCTGTGGTAAATATACGATTGATGTTCTTATATTCTCTTTTCTACTGAGAGTTTGTCTGAAGTAGTATAAATGGCAGTCACAAGGAACTTGGTATACACCAGGGAGGGATAATGGAGAGTGTTTATCTTTTGAAGAGGGGGAAATAAGTTGAGTTTTTTGATGAGTATAAAAGTATCTACTGAATCATATTTCTTCAGAATTCTGGAAATCGGTTCTGAAAAGGTAGAAATGTATGGGATTGGAACTCGACGCACTGTTTCCTTGTTGTTTAGATTAGTTTTGCAGGAGTCAAACAGATGTTGTGTAGTTCTTTCTGAGTAGCCACTTAATTTCAATGACTACTCAGCTATATCAAATAAATATCAAATATTGCTTGATATTTGAGTTCTTCCTATAATAGATGAGGAGTAAAACAATTAGTCTTAGCTCATTGAATTAAAGACTCAATGATCCCTGTGTTTTGAGAAGGATGGTGTGCAAGTTGGTGAAGAATGTAACATCCTGTGAAAGTGAGCTTTCGATAAACTGATGTGGTTAAATCACCTAATGGTGAGTGAATGAGAAGAATGTCTAGAAAAGATAATGTCTTTTTTTAAATTTCAATAGTGAATTTGATACTAGGATGTAAAGTATTTATAGTAGCTAAAAACTTTGGCCAAGTTTCTTTATTGTGAGGCCACACAGCAAAAATGTCGTCAACATAACGAACCCAAAACAAAGGTTAAGAGTGTAAGGATGAAAAGAGGATGTCTTCTAGATGCTATAAAAAAAAGTTGGCTAGAGTAAGGGAGAGTGGACTTCCCATGGCATTTTCTTCACTTGGTTGAGGAATTTGTTTTGACAAGCAAAGTATTCAGAATGCATCACAAATTTGAATAGTTTTATTATATCTTGTGGGAATGTTTCAGAAAACAGCTGCTATGTCTACTTGAAAGGTATGTTTGTAAATAGGGATTCTATATCAGAGCTCAACATAAAATCAATGGGTTGTATTGGAAACATTTTTCAATTTGCCTATGAAATCTGAAGAATTTGTTTAATAAACAAGCGAGACTTGCCAATATGTGATTTCAGTAGCTTTGCTAAAAAATTTGGCTATGCGATTAGGTGAATCAATGCAGTGTCTTTTTTTATGGATCTTTGGTAAACCATAGAACCTAGTTGTTTTTGCAAAATAAGTTTTTAGCTTTATTATAGTGTCTGCATCTAAACTTATAACTTCATCTAGAAGGGAGTTTCATTTCTTAAGTTGTCTTTTGTGAGATTACAATCCAGTTCTTGGTAAGTTGAACAATCTCGTAGTAAAACAGACGGTTAGATGGTGGAAGCTTGGATTTAAGTAGGATGGATAAAACTAAGCAAAGATTAATTGCATCGTCACTGAAAGGCATGGATTCGGCAAATTACAAAAGAAAAATTTCCTATGAAAAATTCTTGAAGTACGTTTAGTGGTGAATTTATAGTGCAATCTTAAAAATTCAGAAATAATGCTATTAACTCTGCATTTAATAAGGAAAGTTAACTTGTTGAGAAAAAAAATTTCTGTTTGATCCTTAATTTTTCATATTTATTCACTTTTCTCAACCATGAGATCATATTTCATTATGCAGGCTTAAGTGCATCCAACAGAAAATACTTCTCTTTCTCCTCTGTTAGCAAATTTGTTCATGGAGTAGTTTGAGGAGAAAGTCTTACAGTACCAGGAAATACATGCTAAAGTTTGGCTCAGATATTCCGATGACATATTCATCATTTGGCCCAGCTCTACTACCCAGTAAGAAGAACTGGTCACATAATCAATGAGATTCAGCTCATATTAAATTCACTTTTGAATGGATGTTAACACATCTTTACCATTTTTAGACACACACAAACTTGTAGAAGTATCCTAGCAGAACGCACTCAATTTCTCAGTTTACAAGTCAACAAAACCGATCATTATATGCTCATATATCTTTTTATTATTCAGCACAAAGAAAGAAGCATTTTTCATACTGTACATGAGAGAGCATATAAAAATTCCACTAATATATATAAAAGAAACCAAGAGCTCAATTACCTTAGTACTATCCTGCCAAAAATGGTTACAACAAAACATTGGTCGATAAAATTCTACATCAATCTCCCAGAGAGAGATGAATGAACACACAAGATTTTAGAGGAACAGTGATTCTCCCCTATATGCAGTCAGCCACAGATAAGATATCAAGGCTATCAGATATCAAGACAGAGTATACAAGTTTCCTTCTACCTCCTCAACAAGATCTCTAAAATCCTCTCCATAAACACGAATTAAAAATTGTGGTGTCTACATGATGAAATATCTCAGTGTGTTGTGCTACAACGGATAGACGAGCAGGTCAAGAAAGATACATGCAAGTTTGAACACATCAAGCACATGGAGAACAAAAGAAAATACAAATCAGGATTGGCAGAATATATAACTGAAACTAAACATCAAGTACTACGACAACAAACCAAAATGCTTCACACAGATTACAGATTCTTCTCAAGAGCATTCAAGGTCAGCTGAAATGATAAAACACCCTCAACAGTATAATACGAAACAAATACATCAAATATTCTCTCATTAACTGTGAAATACATGTGGTTACCAGTAGTTCACAGAAAATCATGAACCACAAATAATTTCATAGCACATGAACTCTTTCCATTATTCCTAGTGAATGTTACCCAATGCTAATTTGATTTTTAATTTTTTTTTTTTTCAGTTTATTCACTTATTTCTCCTGATGATGTGAAGCACATGAATTTCACAAGACCCAGTGACTAATTAATACACTATTTCAAATTCCAATTTTATGTGGTGAGTATACTAGCAACATCAACTGTATGTTGTCTGCATTCCACAGAAGCCTTCATAATGAAATATATAAATTACGTGTTTGGTATCTGGCCATATGGCATAGTTCCAACATCCAAAATTATACTTCATGACAGAAAAAAACCCACAAACTCTCCTCTTTCTACATACATTAGCAATGCAGCTACCAAAAAATTTGTTATCCTTTTTTGTATGTAGAAATTCTATAGTAAGGAACTGGCATACGCACTCACATCACAACCCAGTCCAACAGTAGAGCATTCTCAATAACACATACAGCCAAAATTATTTGTTCAAATGACACGGCCCTTGAAACCAAGCTCAGGTACCTTCACAACATTTTTCAGCCAATGGCTACAACCCTTATAAAACAAAGAAAATACTGCATACCTCCTAACCCACCATTGCTCCTGCAACGAATTCACAAGATCACAGCAAAACTATTCCTATCCCTTATGATAAGGGATAAAGATAACTAAAATTTTGTGCAAATATAATCCTGATGCAACTTTCAAACCACTCACTCATTCACTCATACCTTCTATAGGTACTTTCAAGGAGAACATATGGTCAGCCCACTCCAAACAGATTGATAAATGTATTAATGTCTGTCTTGAAGATGCAAAAATTAAATCCACGACAATCAGTATAGCAAGTCATGTTATGAGTATTCCTTCACACAGGATTAAATGAAAGAATACACCTGTGGTATACAGAAGTCTATAGGTCCATTTAAAAAAAAAATTGCATATACATTACTCAATAAGATCAATAATGATATTTTATAAAGACATAAGGTCTTAAGAAACCAACTAGACACATCTATCTGATGATCTGTTTGGTATGATATTATAAATTTTATTTATTTATATATGTGTGTGTGTGTGTGTGTGTGTGCGCACGCGCGCACACTCTATGTACATGAATATAACTTGCACTTTTTTTTTTTTTCAAAATTAAAGCTAAAAATTCGTGGTGCAAGATATATGTGGGATTTTCAGAAACTAAAGTTTTCAGGAAAAAACTGAAAATGGGAATGACTTACCAAGAATCTCCTACTCGCTATCGCTACTTCTGGCCTTGAGAGCGGTTTCCTTGTGTACATTGTCAAAATCATATACCCAAATAGCATCATCTTCTCTTCCATCCAGGGAATTAGAGATGCTGACTCCAGCAGGGAAGATTAAGAGATCATCATTAGAACTGTTATGCAACTGGATTTTGAGATTTTGTGTCCGCGGAAGCTATCCCACATGAGGAGAGTAGGGCATTGAAATAAGGCCTGTAGCTGTTTATCCCAAACTGTTCTAATCCAATCACAAACCAACATAGTATCCATCCATCCATCCATTCATCCATCCTTTGTCTTGGGCTCTAACATGAATTCCAGGAGGAAATTTCCTCTTCAGCATTTTTTCCCCTTTGGAATATTACGTAAGGAAGCAACTTTCTTCCATTTGCAGTAATTGTGAGCATGATCGTGCATTGCTGTTTTTCACTTCCAGTTGTACATATTATCACACTTTTTTTTCACCGTTTTCTGTTATGTTGTTTGGTGCGGCAGGTCGAAATTGAGGGGTGCTTGATCAGAATTGTCTATTTGCGATAACATATAGTTATTGCTCTTCATAAGTTGAATCACATAGCGATGAAAATCCATTAGTTTATCCTCAAAATCTTTCAGCATTCTTTGGCAAAAGGATATCCTTCAACGAAGGGAAAGACTTTTCCTCTTCATGAATCTTGTAATCCAACCTCAACTAACTTTCAGGTCTGTTCAATTGATGCCTCATTTTGTAGCTAACTCATGCACTTTGAAACAAAACATTTCGTGCGAAACACAGCAACCATCTTTACTCAAACCTAACACATATTCAAGTAAATTTTCCTACAATTCAGGAAACATTCTACTTTTAGGTCCTCGGAATACTTTTCTTGATTTGTTGGTACTTTCTAATGCAAGTTTCTGTTTACACCAATATCACACATTAAACTCCATCATCGTAAACTCACGGCCTGCTGCTCGAGCCATTTTTTCCCGCAAAATTGATAATTTCAAGTTTAAAACTAGCACTAATTGAATGATTCTCCATATTTCAAGCAAAAATTACCAGTAATTTACAAAACTTGAGATAGATAATGAACAATCCTTCACAAATGACTAATGAGAAGTGAAAGCAGAGCACAAAACAGGCAGCAATGGTAGGCCAGTAGACACAGAGCAGCTATGAAGATGTGCATATGACTGGTGCAGTATTAACAACAGATGCACGACTCAACGACAAAGGCAAGTCGAGAATTGTTGAGTTGAAATGCTAATTCTCTTCAACCGAATTCCAAAATATCTGAAACTGCCATAACAACATTCACTATATATTTCTTAGTTTTAACACGTTCACGACAGGGTAGTGTTTTGCCTGTTTATCATTCCGACGGAACTTCTCATTACTGTTTGCTTACTGCTTCCACCTGGCATGGGCGAGCTCAACTCACACAAAGTTTCAACCCTTTGGTTGAATTTTATTGTTACTTGTTTGCACACCGCTTCCACGTCGAGCTGGTGGGTGGAATCACACACACACACACACACACACACACACACACATTATACAGCATGTTTCAATTCACAGTAGAATTTTATTTCAAGTTAGACTTTGCGATCTGTCTTAATGACATCGAAGATTTCAAATGCAATCAAACACTTATTTCATGTAACTGAAAAATTGGACAATAGTTTTTGGATACTGTGTTTGCCAGTGCAACATACAGGGTGTTCGGGATAAATTTGACATATTTATAATTAATTATATTTTTCCGTAAGTTACACGTATTAACACACACTTCTCTTCATTTAAAAGTTTGCACCCTTCTTCATTCATATACAAGATGTCAGAAAGGATGGATAGCTGGAACCCACCTGAATCATGGAAGAGAATAACTTGTATCATGATGATTCGTGCCCGCCATCAAAATAAGGATATTACGACTGCTGCCCAATGCTCCCTGAATACAGTAAAAACAATCAGGCATGAACTAGAGACTTGCAATGGTGACTACGAGGATGTAGCAAGAAGAAAGATCCCTAGCAGACGATCTGATTGCGTTCGTACAGCAGAATTCCTTGCAAATCTGCAGGAACAGGTGTTGAAGAACCCTGGCATTGGAATTCGGGCTTTGTTCGTGGAGTTGCTAACTGTAGTCAAGCCCTGGATAACAAGGGTAGCCAATGGTAGGCCGTATGTATGGCAGCAGGATTCGGCCCCTTGCCACACCTCTGGGAAAAGTCAAAAATGGTTGTCTGAAAATTTCTACGACTTCACCAGTCCAAATGTTTGGCCTCCAAACTCCCCAGACCTTAACCCCATGGATTATTTTGTATGGGGCGCAGTTGAAAAAGACACCAATCGCACTTCCAGTAATACAAAAGCCCAGTTAATGGATAAAATTAAATCAGCTTGTTCGAGGTTCCGAAGCAGAATTGAAGCTGTGATCGATGCTAATGGTGGTTATTTTGAGTAAATCTTGTTGATAGTATTGTAATTAACTCTGCCTGTAATGTTTTTTTGTCAATTCATTAAATTTAATAGATACAAAGAAGATTTTCTTTTTCCTTACGAAACTGTCAAATTTATCCCGAACACCCTGTATAGTTTTGCTTGTGTCTATACAGCACAGTTTCTGTGGGAAGGGATGTGATTCATTAGTTAGTGCTGTTTTTATCCCAGTTAACTCTAATTGCACTATTTGTTGAGATATATATTCCACAGACTGCAAATGTCTCTGTACCTTATTCAGTGATACAATAAAACTATATGTTTTTCTTACGTCTGCAGTACAGTGGCAGTTGGGGAGGGTGCGTTGTTTACCGCAGGAAGTTACTATTGCCCCAACGTGAACATGTTTAAACTTTTTTTGTGTGCAAGGTATATTCGAAACTTCTTAATTTCTTTTTTCGTAAAGTACAAGTAAAATTGGTGCGAGTTATATGTGAGGGCAAGTTATATTCAAGTAAATATGGTATATGAAATTTATTTTACACTTTTATAATGAATCTTTTCTTCAATGAAAGCATAACACTATTGGCAATTTAACATTACGCAACTCATTCAATTTCAAATAAATCAATTGTTTGCATTCTACCTAGTAAAAACTGTTTTTAAGCCATTGACGATGATCTGTTAATTTCAGACTGAAATATATGGCAAAATATTTAATAAATATAATAAAATAATAAATACTTGTACCCTGTGTTTTCGTGTATATATATTATATAGAACTATGGCACAAGTTTCTCTTAAAACTAGAATAATGACTACTGAAGTGACATCCAACTACCATCACACATTGGAAGTCTGAGTTCAGCTAAATGTGGCATCTTGGCATTGAGTACAGTGCAAAACATGCAGCACATCCAACATTTTATTACCAGACTTATGAAAACACTCCCTGAATATTAGCATGTGGTAGGATCTGAAATTTGCATGGCACGTAAGGTGTCCACATACTTTTGTAAACATAGTGTATGTTCAAGCCAACACATCCAAGTATGAATAAAAAATGTCCATGCAGGCCATATAAAATGGAGGAATTTCATATTTCAAATGTATTAATACTGAATGAATTGCATTTTATTTTTTGATAACATAAAATTTTTTTTAAAAAAAAGTACCTGTTTTACAGCATTTTGAGCTTCATCTTTAGCTGTATATGTAATAAATGCATAACCTCTATTCTGACCAGTTAAAGGATCCATCATTAACCTCAAATCCCACATAGCACCACATTTTTCAAATAGTGGTATTAACTCATCTTCATACACATCTTTTGGGATCTTTCCAACAAATATCTGAATAAAAATATAATAACATCAAATTACCAGGGTGGGGAATTCTGAAATCAATATACTACTAATACTACTACTAATAATAATATCTCTCAACAATGTAATATTTGCACTGCTGAAAGTTATTTACACAACTACACAAAAAACAGCTAGAAACAGATTTTGGCAAGCTAAAATCAAATACAAGGTCTTTACAGATTAATTTATAGAATCACTGTGTAGAGATAGCATGATGCTTTAAAAGATAATGCACCTTAACAAAAATAGTGTACATCTTACTATGTTCAAATTGTTCACTGTAGCTGCCCTAATCATAATGTTGGCCATCAATATAAAATTATAAAATTTTTCTAATTCATAAGACATGAAATTCCAATGTAAAAGAAAATTTCTTTTCTTTTACATTGGAATAAATAAATCTCATTACAAAATTTCACTAAAAATTCCCTTAAGTAAAGAGAGTAATATTTTCATATTTGTCTAACAGTTGCACACCTAAATTATATATAGGTTAACAAATTGCAGGGATGGGATCTGGATTAAAAAAAAAAAAAAAAAAGAACAAGAAGCTATGCATAATCAGTCTGCTAAAAAATAATTTAAAAACAGTAGCTGTCATCAAAGTTTTCTGATGATAAAGTGTGATGACTAGTATCCAGTTCAGGGTAATGTGACCAAAAAAAAAAAAAAATATATATATATATATATAGATAGATAGTGCATGACAAACCACACAAAGACTAAAGTTTTTTTTACTAAATTACACAGCAAATAATTAACTACTTCCATTTAGCGAACACCTACTTTCACTGGATGCAAGTAAACGACTATTTAAGCTTAGTTGCTGGTTTACACTCACAATACAATTTAATGGAATAATTCAAAAAGAAATAATTTAATAGTAGGTTTAATCATTTCAATATTTCATCTCTATCACTGAGACATCTTCAGGAATATGGTGTTAATATTGTAATAACACACAAAAAACAATAAGGGATTGGTTGGTTTATGGTTCATTGGTGCAAGAACAACTAAGGTCACTCTGAGCCATAGCTGTCTCAGCAGTAGACATGGTCAAACGGTACAGCAGTACCGTTTGACCTAAACGGTAAACAGTTTACATAAACAGTAAAAGATAAACTAGTAAATAATATGTATGCACAAAAATTACGTTAAGCAATGCAGTATCCACATATAAATAAAATTACAGTAAAATGTGTTTGTACAAAATAATTCTTTATAAAAGTTGAAACCATCATGCAATCTGAATATGATAATATCAGCATGAATGTATATGGCTTTACTAAATATGTAAAAATTTCATTCCTCTCCCAAGTAAAGTGCTGGCACTCCACCAAAATATGACAAAGAATAAGACGTGCATTGCATTTTTCACACAAGGTGGAGCATCAGCCCTCAGTAAATAAGAATAAGTAAGATAAGTGTGACCTATGTGAAACCTAGCAAGAACAACTTCCTCTCTTATCTTCTCCACATTGACTAGAATGCCACCGTTTAATTTCAGGCTTAATGTCATGTAATTTACTTGTAAATGCTTCCTGCCATTGAGCAATTAACTTGATCTTAAAAACTGTCTGTATATGGTACTGATCTAGCAGTCTCATTTCCATTAATTCCACTGTGGCTGGGTATGGCATCACTGATCGTTGTCTTAGGATGGACCAATTTGTCAATAATTTATGAAACAGATAGGCCTGCAACATCGCATCGTATCACGTTGGTTTCTTCAAACTCTGACAGTTTCCTTCTCACAGCTGTTTCGCCCAGACAGAGTTGCAGTGATTAGGGAACATCATATTCCTCCAGTTTATACCAACAACAAACATGTAACTCATTATATGGCATGATAAATAACTATCTTGCCCATGGGCATGTGACTTCTTTCCGAGCAGTGTATACTGATGATGTGTTCTTTATTTGGCAACATGGCTCTAACACATTATTCTCCTCCACCTCAACAGTCAGCATCCCAGAATCCAGTTCACTGTTGAAAAAAAAAAAAAGAATAACAACAGCTTGCCTTTTTTTAGATACAATAATATGTCTGCCCAATGGTACCCTTTCTTTCTAACTATGTGTGTGTGTGTGCATAGATAGATACATAAACTTTCCCATCACCCCCCTCACCTCTCAACAATATGCTGTAATCAAATCCTTGAACTCTGTTCCATGCAAGCTTCTGTTACACCTTTATTTTGCCAAACCTTCATGTCCAATGGTTACAGTGTCAAAAAGATCAACAAATCATGTCCTTTCCACTTCCTCACATCCCTCTCAACATAAAGGCTACAGTAATGCCATTACCATTCCCTATATCCAGGGAACTTAAGAGAAATAGCCTAAACTTTAAAGTAATATAATCTCTGCACTACTTTCAAATCTTAATTGAAGCTGGTTTCCTTTTCACTCTCCTAAGGATCTACTTCATTCCCCCTCTATTCCAGGTGTTTACCAGGTTCATTGTTCTTGCAATTTATCACATTATAGTCCGACTAGGAGATCTACTAACATCTGTTCATCTTAGCAGATGTTAGGAGATCTGCTAACATCTGCTTAGATGAACCATATATCTGCCACTACAACTATGGTCAGTCAGGTCTAGCAGACCATACCTAGCACAGAATTGGATAGAAGAAAAACTATCATATTCCATCACAGTAAATACAAACTTGAAAGACTCTTTTTAGAATCGGAAACAGATTTGAAAAACCAGCCCAATCTTAATAAATATGGTTGCATTGAGCTTCCCAAGATATGGGGAGCATCAACCCTTGGCCTCCTGCCCAACATCTAAGGCAAGCCAACAGCACTCACAGAAGGCACCCCGCTCATAGGACTTTAGTCTTCATATAGTATAATATCACTTCTACTTATTCTTTCTTGTGTGTTATTACAATATTAACACTGTATTCCTGAAGATGTCTCTGTGACAGAGACAAAACATTGAAATTATAAAACCTGCTGCTTAATGGTGGGCAGTAGATGGTGTTAGTGTAGATGATGATGATAGTTGTGGTTCTTTGTAGTTGGTGGAATGAGTGGTGGAGATGGAGAGTTGTAGAGTAGGTGCCCTCTCTTGATGAATCTTTGGACTCCTTGGAGATGTCACGTAGTAATAACAATTATCATTATTTCTGTTTGTGCTGTAGTTATTTGATTAAACTGTATTAGGACTAGATGCCACATTCAAGCATTCAAGCAATTTGTTCACCATCCCTCACAGAAGACGAATTATGAAAACTTCAGTATGACGTGCTCAAACCATACATCTTTTTGATTCCTATAATCCTAGCTCAAATATCAAGGAAACAATACGTTGAGTCCCCCCCATCCCATACATTTCTGGCATCTCAGAACCAATTTCTTAAGATATACAATTTTATGGCCAATTCCATCTTCCAAAAATAAATGCTCTCCTCTGGATCTTCCTGGTGTCTAACAAGTTCCCTGTGACTGTCATCGTTCTTACTGTGGACAAACTGGGTGCTCAGTAGAAAAGAGAATACCAGAGTGCCAATCTTACATCAGCAACGGGAATTGGAGAAACCTGGCTTTGCACAGCATGGAATAGATACCTTCTGGAATATGATATCTTCTGGTCCAAAACATGCTTACTTCATCGATATTAGTATAAATTTGGACACTTGTTTAAAGAAAATGCTGAGACCTCACTTCACCATTCAAATTTAAAACAGAATGACTGCCTCTCACCATCTAAGATATGAGAGAATCTTATTCTAATCACACATCATTAAAGGGTTTTTTTTTTGTTGCTATTTTTTAATACAGTTAGGGAATAAAGAATAATATGTTTCCTCAGTTAGATCATTGCACTCTTTTATGCATAACATCACATAGATCTGTGCTTCAAATCAGTTCATTCTTCACATTCCACACTGTAATTAACAGATGTTGCCACTGATGATGCCTGAAATATTCAGGATGAAACATATGGCTTTAAATAAATATTATTTATTTCCTTATATTTTCATGTGAATTAAAGAAATCTTTGCTTAGGTTGGTGATAAAACCGCATTTGCATTCGGTAATGTTTCTGATAAAGGGACGCCGAGAAATGTTGTGAGAACGTCCATAAAATATGCTAGATTGTATTCCAACAAAACTTTTAACTCTGATTTTCTTTGGATCAAGATGATGCCCACTGATTTAAAAAAAAAACAGATGGAGTCTACATCCCTTAAGACACTCAACTGCATCATCAAAAATAAGCAACAGTTTTCATCAATTTATTTATTCAAGTACATGCAGTTCTCGCTTTACAAGTCCCAGGGTTTAAAAGTTATTTTTTTTCAGGGATCAAGTATCCACAAAATCAAAAAATACATAATTTAATTGCATTCATAAATAATTGTAATTCATAAAAAATTGTAAAACATTCATAAATATAGCATTTTAAACCACACACACACACACACAGTTATACAGTACAGACTACTATGTGTCAGGTTGTTTCGTTAGACAGACAAGAGTGCCTCACTCACATAATAAATTGGGAAAATTTAAGGCAATTTTATGTTTCATAAAACTGTAATTATTTAAATTTCTTTCTTTGGATTCCAATTGCTGTCAATGGAGTAAGTCTTGCGTAGTTGATAGCATATATCGTCATGCACTTGCAAATCAAGTGTTTTTCTTATTGTATTTCTCTTTTCAACAGTACTGTTAATTGCTATGAAACAAAGCCAAAAATTCTACAAATAATAAATATTTTTGTCTAGCATAAGTTATCATTCTGCCTATTCTATAAGTATTTTATCATCATGTCACTTGCCTATCCAGGAGTTAAGGCTTAAATGCTGGAAGGAAATCATTGGAGGTTTATTGTAGTAAGTATTTGATAGCAGTAGGATAAGATTAAAAGCAAATTTTAATGTTCCAATATTTCGTATTAGTCACTGAGACATCTTCAGGGAGTACAAATAACACTTCTAACACACACACACACACACAACATAATATTCAATAAAACATGTGGGCGACTCTAAAGTCTTATCTAGGTGGTGTGCCCTCTATGGGCATTTGTAGGCAGCCTAGGATGTAAAGTGAGTCTGCTGACAATTATTGTTTAACAAATTTTGAGAAGTTTCATGCATCCATATTTATTTAAATTAGATCGATTTCCGAGTGCTACTGCAGATTCCAAAAACAGTCTTTACGTTTTAAATTTATCTTTATTTACTTTAGAAAGTACTTCATGATCACACCACCTATATATACATTTCAATGTTCCTACTGAATTGCCAATCAAGGAAAAGAAGGAGTAGCCATAGTATTCAACACAAAATACGAGGCTTATCTTCTTGAATGGCAGTCAGTCTCGAGTAGAGTAATGTGGGCAAATATGAGAATGGGGAACTGGACAATGAGACTTATTTGTGCCTATGGTCCCACAGAAGGTTCTACTAAGATAGAAGTGGAAGAATTTTTTGAGGCTTTAGAAAAAGCAACTGACACAATGAAAAAGGAAAAGTTGGTCCTTGTTGGGGATCTAAATAGCAGAGTAGGAAATGATTGTGAGACATACAAAAATATTTTGGGAAAATTTGGAGAAAAGAGCAAAGCTAATAATAATGGCAAATATCTGTTGGATTTCTCAGGACATGGACTGGTTATTACTAACACCATGTTCCAACATAAAAATGTGCACAAATTCACATGGAGAGAAGAAGCAAGGAATAAGAAAAGTCTCACTGACTATGTTATTGTTGACAGTGATGTTTTCTCCCTGGTGCAGGACACCCGAGTGTACAGAGGATTTGAAATTCAATTTTATCCTGCTCAAGACTAAATAGTGATCATTTCCAATTTCAAATCTTCAAGAAAGTTTTAAAGCGAATAAAAGTTGAGCAGCTCTCAGATGTGAACTGTAGACTAAAATACACAAAGATTATTGAAGAAAAAATGAAAGAGTTTGAGAACAGGAATCAAACCTTGGAGATTCAGTGGCAAACCCTGAAGAAAACGTTGATTGATTCTGCCAGAGAGGCATGTGGTGAGGTTGTCTGCAAGGATAAAAAAATCAGAACTCCCTGGTGCACACAGGAAGTTAAAGAGGCAGTGAAGGAAAAGAAGAAAGCATATCAAAAGTTCCTGTCAAATAAGTCAGCTTGTGCTCTTAGAGAATACAGAGACAAATGCAGGAATTCTAAACACTGTGTAAAACTAGCTAAGCAAAAGTCATGGGAGGACTTTGGCAAGAATATAGAAAATAAATATCAAGAAGGTGGTAAGATATTCTGGAGGTTGTTGAAGAAGCTTAGGAATGGAGGAAAGAGTGCTGTAAAAGGAGTTAGAGATGATAAAGGTGACATGAAAATGGGAGAAAAAGATATCCTTGAAGTATGGAGTAATTACTTTGAAAAACTGTTAAATGAAACAAGCAGTGACGACAGCACAGTGGTAAAAAACACTGACCAGGCATGCAGTCAGGAATACATATCCATACTTGAAGTAGAAAAAGCCATCAAAGGCTTGAAATGTGGAAAGGCAGCAGGAGTAGATGATATTCGACTAGAAATGCTGAAGTATGGTGGTATAAGAGTTTTACAGTAGCTGCACTGCATAGTTCAGAAAGCCTGGACAGAGGGACGAATTCCCGATGATTGGAGTAGAGCTCTCATAGTACCCATATATAAAAAGGGAAATAAAACTGAATGTGAGAATTGCAGAGGTATTTCCCTACTGAGTGTTCCTGGCAAGATCTATGCAAGTATACTTGAGAAACAATCAAGAAGAATTGTGGAAGAAAAGCTTTTAATGAAGAACAAGCTGGATTCAGGCCAAATAGAGGCTGTCAGGATCAGATCTTCACTTTACGACAAATAGTTGAGAAAGCATGGGAATATAACAGAGATCTGTATTTAAGTTTTGTCGATTTGGAAAAGGCATATTACAAGTTGCCAAGAGAGAAGCAATTCAATATGCTACAGTTATATGGTGTCAATGGAACATTACATCAAGCAATACTTAGTCTTTATTTGAGTTGTAAGTCAGCAGTTAGAATAGATTGAAGTACAGGAAGATGATTTAATGTTAAATCTGGTGTGAGACAAGGATGTACATTATCCCCTCTGTTATTCATTATCTATATGGATCACATTATGAAGGAAAGTGGTATTAAACATGATATCAGAATTGGAGATGTTAATGTCAGCTCTTTGCTTTATGCAGATGATGTTATATTTCTAAATAAATCTGCTACAAGTTTGCAAGATTCCCTGACTAAATGGAATAATAACTGATACGGTATGAAGGTCAGCATTAAAAAGACAAAGACAATGAAAATAGGCATATCAACTGTGTTGTGAATGGAGAACCTGTGGAACAAGTAAAACATTTCAGCCACTTAGGCATAATTTTTAGTGAAGATGGTAAATTAAATATAGAAATAGACAACAGAATCAGCAAAGCTGGTATGGTGGGAAGTCAATTGAATAAATTCATATGGAATAAGAGAGAAATTAGTTGGAACACTAAATTAGCTATATATAAGACAGTTTTAACTTATGGATCTGAGAGCTGGGTCAGAAGTAAAACACTTGACAGACGTGAGACTGCAGATATGAGAGTCCTGAGAAAGATTAGAGGCATGAACAGTTCGCATCAATGGCAATATCATATTAAAAAGGAGGATATTAGGAAAGAACTTGACATTGTCAGCATCCAGGAATGAGTTAGCAGAGCTAATCTCAGGTGGTATGGTCACTTAAACAGACTGGGTGAGGAAAGATTAGCAAAATAAGTGTTCTCTGCCAGGTTGGCAGGAAAACGACCCAGAGGAAGACCAAGATATAGGTGGATTGATACGGTACAAAGTGCCTTAGAAGATGATAGAAATATAAGATCTGATAATGTTGGAGTCTTGACAAGTAACAGACTGATTTGGAGGAAAATTGTAGATAAGAAGTTAGTAATGTGTAATTTTTTTCATGTAGCACTATCATATCCTGTACACCCCTTGAGGGTACATGGCAGGAATTTGATGATGATGATGCTATGTGACCACTGAATTTCAAATTCCTACAGCTGTAATCTACTCCACCAAAGACTGGCCATCCCTAGACCTGCCAAGTGTTTAGCAGGTTCTTTGGAGTTGTAAATTATCCTAGAATGGACAGCCAACATCAGAATTGCTGAACATAAGATTATATCTGTTTCCACCACTACAGCCACTCAGGACTTACTGACCATGCTTTGGACACTTATCACAAGATATGTTGGAAGAAGGCCGCTCTATTCCACTTCAGCAAATATAAATAAAACAGACTATTCTCTGAATCTTCTTCTCCCTTGAGAAACAACCCACAATCTCAATAAATTTACTTGCATAGAACTGACCAAAATTTGGGGAGCTCTCATCCTCTAGACCTCAGCCCACTAGGAGATATGATTTAGGATTTTAGGTTTAGTTTTGGTTGCCACACTTCAGATCTGTATTTCAGTGCAGTGCCTGCATGCACATACTGTTCTGTACTATGTTCCCGATGATGGCAATTCCACTTTGTTGTAATACAAGAAATATTAAAGTTATTTAAATTATTATTAGTTTACATGGAAAGTCCCTTAAAAAATTGCAGCAATATCTACGAGGTTTGTCATGGAAATTCCCAAACTTTTTAAATAAAAATTTTCCTGTTTCTAACTTAGAAGCTATTTGGCTTTGTCACCTTCAAAGTACTCTCCTTCACTTTCTATACACTGCTGCCAGCATTTCTTTCATTCTTTGAAAGATTTCTAGAACACTTCTTTTGGTATGCTGTAATTCACTAGTGATTTTTTTCTTTAGCAAGTCAGTCAATTCAAAACGTCAATTTCAATTTGGGGAATAAGAAAGTCTGCTGGTCCAAGCTCAGGCAAGTAAGCAGCTGTGGAACGAACATTATTTCATGTTTTATCAAAAACTGATGGATTTAGTAATGATATACGTGTGAGGGTGTGTTATCATGATGAAGCATCGGTTTTCGCTCCGAGCATCAGGTCTTTTTTATTTTCTGACAGCCTCATGAAGATGTTGCATTATCTCAAGATAACACGCCTTATTCGCTGTCTTGCCTTGTGGAAGAATTCATGGTGAACAATGCTTTCAGAAAAGAAAAAACTATCATCACTTGAGGTTTTGACCACACCTGTCCCATTTTTTTGGGTCACATCAACCTGTTTGACACCCACTGTGATGACTGAGCTTTTGTTTCGACATCATAGCTGTAAACCCACGTCTCATTTCCAGTAATGATGTTTTTTAAAAAGTTTTCATCCTTCTAAGCTCGACTGAAAAGCTTTTGGCTCACACCAACTCGAATTTGTTTTTGACAAATGTTTGAAGAATGGTTTACAACATTTTTGTACCACAGTCAAGCATTACTGCAAAAATAATTATACATAATTCTGCCCAATACGACATCATTATTGCAGCCTATTAATTATTATGATTATTTTTATCATCATCAGACCTTCATGGAGTCAAGAGACTCATTGCAGGAGGACCCACTTTTACATGCACAGCTCATCCTTCTTCTTCTTCTTCAACCGTTTGGTTCTGTCCACTGCTGGATAAAGGGCTCTCCCCATGGTTTTCCAGACCACTCGGTTTTCTGCCTCTCGAATCCATCTCACTCCTGCAACTTGTTCCAGTTCATCCCTTCACCTTCTTCTTGGTCTTCCTCTTTGTCTTGCACCATCCACTGGTCTCCACTCTGTTGTTTTTCTAGTCCATCTCCCATCACTGAATCTGGCAATATGGTCAGCATATCTTCACTTTGCATGTTTAATGTATTTTACAAAATCCGTGACACCTGTTTGAGATCTTATCCAAGTATTTGTCTTCCTATCTCTTAATTGTTACACAAGCTCTAAACATTGTGTTGTTTAGGGCTTCTGTTAAAGTCCATGTTTCCCTCCTGTATGTTAGGACAGGAAGTATGCACTGGTTGAAAGCTTTCCTTTTTAGACTCATAGGGATGTCACTTCTGAATATGTCTCTCATTTTCCCATAAGCCATCCATCCAAGGCGAATTCTTCGTTCAATCTCTTTTCTTTGATCCTCAAAGGATAACAATTGGCCCAAATATACATATGAGGAAACTTGTTCTATTTCATGGTTTTCAACTTTGACAGTTCTTTGGTTTATGTGTTGATTCATCATTATTTTTGTTTTTTCTCTATTTATTTTTAATCCAATTACTCTGGAGGCTTCATTTAGCCGATTTAGCCTTTCTTCCAGATCTTCAAGATTATCTACTATTAGAATAACATCATCTGCAAATTTCAGATGATGCAGCCTTTCTTCATTTATGTTTATTCCTTTTGTTTCCCAATCAAGGCTTCTAAAAGACTTCTTCTAATGCAGCTGTAAATAGTTTGGGAGATATAGTATCACCTTGCCGGATGCCTTTTTGTACTGGAAACTTTTCACTGTTTTTATATAATTTAATTACAGAAGTTGCTTTATTGTAAATATGTTTTAGTGTTTCAATATCTGGTTTCTCAGTTCGCTGGGTTTCAAGAGCTTTTAATGTTGCAGATGTTTTAAATTAATCAAATGCTTTTTCGTAGTCTATATAGGCTAGAAGGGTTTATTGTATTCAATTGATTTTTCAATGAGCTGTCTTAATGTGTGAATATGGTCCAAAGTATTGTAATTCTTCCTAAATCCAGCTTGTTCACAGAACTGCATTCCCTCAAATTTATTTTATTCTATTATTTATAATTTTTGTGAAGACTTTATATATGGTGGGGAGCAGGCTTATAGGTCTGTAATTTTTAATTTCTTCCTTATTGTCCTTTTTAAAAATTAATATTAGAAGTGAATTGTTCCAATTTTTTTGGAATTTTTCTCTGTTTTAGGCATTTATTAAAGAGTTTATTGAGATGTTTGATGACAGGGCTTCCTCCCAGTTTTAAGTCTACCATAATCTCATCTTCTCCTAGGCCTTTCCATTTTTCATTTCCCACAGTGCCATTTCCACTTTACCTTGTAAGATATCAGGCCATTGTATTCTTCCTCACTCGAGTTATCCTTAGTTGATTCTTGGATGTCTCAGTCCTTGTCTTAAAGAGTTCAGTAAAAAATTCCTGAATTCTTTTAATTATTGCATCTCTATTTCTTTTATAAGTTCACCATTTTTTCCGCTTACAGCAGCAATTTTCTTTGTTCCAACTGATAATGTTCATCTTCATATTACTATTGTTTTTCATTGTTTCTTTAATTTCTCTAGTATTTATACGATCTAATTTCATTTTTCATCCTTTTGCATATAGTTTTACAAATTTCCAAATATTCTATTTTATTGATCTTATTCAAATCTCTTTTCATATATCTTCTTTTCTTCATCGGAAGGTTTCCGCCCTTAGTTTTTCCTCTCTTTGGTGCCTTTTTACACCTCCCATTTCTAGTGCACAATTCAAAATAGATTTTGTTAAAATTTCATTAGCATCATTGATGGTAGTAATTTTATTTAACTTTTTTAGTTCATTTTTGAGTGATTCTCTATAACAGCTTTTATTGTGGTAGAGGTTTTGTAGATTCACTAAACTGGACTTTTCTCATGAGCTTATTCCATTCCCATTTTCTGTTGATCCAAATTTTTTCCTTACTAGTCTATAGTGACTTCCTGTGTTGAATCTATTAAGCACATGGTATTATTTATTATATATCTTTTGTTCGAGAAGATGAAGTCTATTTCATTATAAGTTTGTCCATTTGGGCTTCTCCGAGTCCATTTTTGGTCGATTTTCTTCTTGAAAAAGCTGTTCATAATAAAGAGATTATTTTCTTATGTGAATTCGATAGGTCTTTCTCCTCTTTCATTCCTCAATACAAATACAAATTTACTGATAAGAGTTCAGATGGTCATCTCTGCTTCCAATCTTGGCATTAAAGTCACTCATTATAATTATACAGAACTTTTTAGAATTATTCAATGTGGATTCTAATGTTTCACAGAAATCTTCTATCTCTTCATCTGGGTGGTCCATGGTAGGGGAAAATATTTCAATTTTCAGTCGATATATTTTATTTATGAAGAGACTTAGTTCAAATATTCTTGATGATATTTTATTAACAAACAGGACATTGTTCTCGAGTGTTTTATTTATTAGAAATCCTACACCACCAGTTGAGTTTCTTTCACATTCACAGTGGTAGAGTAGATGTCCATCTTTTAATTGCATGAGAGTTTCTTCTGATAGTATCTTATGAGAGTATCTCTGATAAACCCACAACATCCCATTCTATCATCACCCCATAGAGATCTGCAGTTATATGTTCCTACTAATATCCTTCTGTCATTGTAGGTAGTCTCATTGTATATACTGGAGACTGTAGCATATTTTTTGACCTAGACTCTCTGCCTAAGTTCAGGCCACATCCCTTTTTGTAAAGTATGTATATAAAGCGAGTAAGTAATCTTCTACTTAATTCATCATTTACATTGTCCTCATGGAGGGGGGGGGGGTATTTGGCCTTATAGCACCACACTAGCCAGACAGGTTGGTTCTTCACAACAGTGCATAAGATGAAATGACACAGCAAAATAGGAAGGATTTACCTCTATCCCTCAAATACTCTAATAGCATTGGGGGAAGGAGCAAGAAGAGAAGAAAGAAGCAAGGAAGGAAGAGGACGGACCAGTCTACAGATAATATCATAGATGTATATTACATGAAGTAAGGCATGGTCCAGCATCAGGTACCTCGTGTTTGCCACACCCATACTCACTAAAGTGAGCCCCTGAGGAACTTCTACATGCAGCTCATCCTACATGGACTTTGTCCAATGCATTCACTGTTAAAACCTTACACTTGGCTATGTTAAACTGACATCCCTACACACGGGACCGTTCAAACAGTTCAGATTCAAGTCTTTTGCAAAGTTGCAACATCTGCTTTACTTCTGATAACTCTTCCCAACTTTTAATCATCTGCAAACAACTGTATATCACCATTTAAGCCCCTTCCAATGTCATTTACATACAAATTAATAAACAATGGCCCCACAACAGACCTCTGGGGCATGCCACTTGTGACTTTCTTCTTCTGGGATATCATTCCCTCTATATACAGCCTGCTAATACCTATCAAGTAGCTAATCTCCAATCCAACACACTAATATGCCATTGAACACCTGTTCCAATTTAACTACTATATTGTCACATGGCAACCTATCAACCACCATTGCAAAATCTAAATATGTTACTGTATATAAATCTCCCTTGTACAATGTATTCATCATGGTGTTATAATAAGTAAGTAGATAGCTAGATCATCATCTTCCTTTAGCAAACCCATGCTGCTCATTAAAGAGAATTCTGCTGCTGCAGAATTCTCTTTAATGGGCAGCATGGGTTTAAAGGTTTGCACTAAGCAAATTGTGTTTGAAGGCAGCTCTTTTCATGAAGGAATAAGGGTGCAAACTTGGCGATCTTATGTCTTCACCCCCAGATTGCATGCTTCACCTCTTCAGTCATCCATTTTATACATATCTTATTTATTGGAAGTTTTTCTACTTGGTTATACTATAAATTAAAGATACCAAGAAATTATATACTTGGTTTAATCCTTTATCCAAGAGTAAGCAAACGAAGTTTCTGCCTAAAGTATAATCAGGACTGGGGCAACTCATATATAGAAGCTAATGACTTCACACCACTTGCCTTAGTATCTACTAAGTATCTTAGTATCTACTGCTATACATAATGGGAGGGGTCACCACCCAGACCAGTTTCGACCTTTATTGAGGTCTCATCGGTGGGAGCCAGACCCACAGGTGATACTAAGGTTGAAGTAATGCTGAAATCATATTTGGGAAAGCTCAAGAAATTCATTCATTTAGGTTCCAGATACTGTTTCTTCATTCCAGTCTATATTACCATAATTGAAATCGTCCATAATGATTACCCTTTTCTTATTAGCCAGACCGAATTGCTAAACATTTCATTTCCCCCCCCCTTGACTTAACACCATATTGGTTCAAAACCAATGTCATTATTTGCTCCTTGCATCTCCATTCTAGTTGGGCCTAACTCCTCTGCCATCATCAATAGCACTTCTCCTCCCTTTTTTGCCTTCTCTTGTCTTCATGAAAGACTACATATCCCTCCATCTCCATTCCTATCAGAATGTCCTCCACATTCAAACATGTTGAACAACTTTTAGGCGAACGAACTCCAATGAATGCTACAGTTTTATTCACCTTATTTTGAATACTTCTCGCATTTGTAAACAAACATTAGATCATTTCTATAACATGTCCTACTGACCCCCACTTCTCAGATATGACTCCTCCACACTTCCTGCATTCCTCTCTATCATCACTGATATTACACCCCTGCGAGACCTAATGTCATCCCCACATCCTTGACTATCTTAATGCTTCCTTGCATGCCCACAAATCTACTCTTGCAACCACTATCTATACATCTCACTTGGTGTCTCCCTGTCTGCCCGTGACTCCTCCCCCAATTTTCACTACCTTGCACATTTGCTACCTTCCAAACAATGCTACTAACTCACCACCACCACTTTTGCCTACTGCCTTACCGTTCAAGTAGTCAATAGTACTGTCAATTTTGCTGTATTCCTGTAGCTACAACATGATCTTTTATTCATTAATGCACACATTCAATGATATCTCATCATCCATATGCATGCTACACTTCTTGCACACCTAAACTCTCATCTCTCCCATTAATCTTCTCCACATAAATATCTTCGATCTCTTTCTCTCTCTCTCTCTCTCTAATACATGTTGCATTCACAACCCCTCACTATTTTTGAGAAATTTATGCCACTTGCATTCATCTTTCATGCCGACTGAAGTCTCACCACCATTTACCCCCGCTGAAAACAACACACAAGAAACAACAAAGAAATTTAATAAATAACGAATTTAACCAAATATCACCTACCAATCACAGGTATCATGTAACATATGTAAATAACAAATTATCAGTATTGCCATACATAATTTTAAAATTTAAACTTATATTGTCCGTGCAGTTAGCCGAGTGGTTATGCCCTTCGTAACCATATGCTGGGAAAGGAGTCTCCTGCGTTAAATTCCCGTCGCTGACGTGAAGAGCTTGGGATCTTTCTCAGACATAGCTAAGTTAGCCAGTCTTGGGCGTGGACTGCAGGGTTTTTCTTCCCAGTTTATCTGGGTTTTTTTCTCCTGCAAACAAGCAAACCAGCCCAGTGAACACATGCTTCTACAGACATATGATACCTCCAGGAATAAGGAGTAACCAACTTATTCCATAAGATTTCAGTTACCAATGCCTTCACAGTAAAATGTGTAGGTCTACGCATGAGCGTAAATCAGGAAGAAGAAACTTATATTTTCACAGCAATCTTGATGAATACAGCTCTCTTTGCCACTTAGTGGCCAGTTTAATTATTTGAGATGAATTTTTTCTCAAGCCATAAAAGCAACTGTAGGAGATGGGGCCATAACTGACAGATTTTTGGAAATGTTTTAAAATCAGAAATGCTGTTGAAAACATTGGTGAATTGATGGTTTGAAGTAATTGTTAGCAAAATGAGAATCATGTGGGAATGTTTCACTGCACTGTGGCAATGATTTCACCACTTTTTGAATCACAAGTTAAAATTGTTTCTGAAGCCATTGTGCAGATTACAAAAGATCTCGAATTTGAAACTTTGGACTCAAACAATACAAATGCACCAATTTGAATTCCCATGACCCAGATGATGAAACTCTGATGGAGACAGATCAACAGAATCTATATGAAGATATGCAGAAACATAAATTAGATTTAACTCTTGCTGAAGCACCTACAAAAGAATTTTCAGTGAATATGCTGCTGAATTTTAACCGGAAAAATAGATGATACTTCTGATTTTCTTATGGATGCTGATCTTAACACTGAATGAAGCATTCAAGTTTGGTAATCATTACAAAATACTATTGGATGTTATGTTTGCAAAGAAATGTCTGTAGAGAAAATGAAGGGAAAAAACCTGTACAAACAACATTGTTTATCATTATCAATACAATTTTTCTAAATAAAAACTCATGTTGAACTGTCAACAATACAAATTTTTATTTTATTTATTTTTCATTTTTTTAATCTTTCTAAGTTTTTCCTGTGCACATTAATTAGTATTTCTGGTAAGCTTTCAGTAAACAAATGATGAATAATTTTTTGTACCTATCAATATTGTAATTGCCTGTTTGGAACACATTACACTATAAAATATTAATAATGATGTTTTACATACCAAACTTTTTTTTAAACACATTTCTTTTTCTATATGGTTTAGACCATTTTCCTACTTCTACACGGGAAATATATGACTTCTGCACTGATTCAACCTTAGTATCCTGTCAATCTGTGTGCTTTAGAAATGAGATCCCACAATTTCTTTATTGTTGTTAATAATTTCCTTTGTCTACTGATTGTAACACCATTTCATTATTTGTAATATGCACTTAGAATAGCACTCATTCTACAGGACTTGTCCTTAGTTCATTATAGTGCATCATATCTAAGGCTTGGCAGATTACAATGAATACTACTCACCACAACACACACATGCCAAGACTGCCTCCTTTTTTTTTTTTTTTTTTTTTTTTGTAAATGTCCCAGTAAACCAATAGAAGTTCCAAAATATGCTTAGGTAACATTTCTCTCATGTAAGAACCATTCCAAGAAGGAAAAAAAAAAAAAAATCAATAAATAATAAGATCAGGAAGAAACAGTAACAACAAAATTGATTTTTTGAAAATTATAATTAATTTCTTGAAGTTTTTTTTCACTTGGTTAGACTATAATAAATTTAGTTTAATCCTTTATCCAAGTGTAAGCAAACAAAGTTTGCACCTGAAGTAATAACTTCAGGACCAAGGCAACTCGTAGTAAAGGTGGACCAAGCTCTCATCACTCCTTGTCTCAGTATCTCCCATAATGCAAAGCACATCTCCTTGCAGACATGTATAATATAATAGTGGCCCTTTCCTTAATACTATGCATTAAGGGAAGGGCCACTACCCAGACCAGTTTCGACCTTTATTGTGGTCTCGTCAGCGAGAGCCAGACCAGAAGTGGTGTTATTAAAGTGACCCTTCCCTTAATGCATAGCATTAAGCATGTCCGCAAGGAGATGTGCTTTGCATTATGGGAGATACTAAGACAAGTAGTGATGAGCGCTTGGCCCACCTTTACCACGAGTTGCCTCAGTCCTGAAGATACTTCAGGTGTAAACTTTGTTTGCTTACACTTGGATAAAGGATTAAACTAAATTTATTATAGTCTAACCAAGTGAAAAAAACTTCCAACAGATTTCTCTAAATCCAGAGTACCGTATTTTTCGATAGATAACGCACACCCCAACATTTTCATCACTCCTTTTGATGTATAGATAACGAACATGTGCCAACTAGCATAGAGTTAGGAAGTACAGACAGGGGACGGAGGAATTCTTTAAAAGCATGTGCGTTGCTAGTAGCAGTGGTCGATTATTCCATACATCCTGTTTTAAAATATTTCATAAAGTAAATCATTATTTGTTTATATTTTGTTATTAGATCTGAATTACCTATGGAAGACAGATGTACTTCTCGGAGAAAATTCTACACAGCGCAGTTCAAGCTTGAAATGGTAGAAGTAGCAAAGGAAAAAGGGAATCTTGAAGCTGGTAGATTGTTCAGTGTTGGAGGAAAGTAGTGTTCGTGAATGGCAAAAGGCTGAAACAGTCCTGAAATGTTTACATATGAGGAAACGTGCTATGAGGTTTAGAAGGTGCTTGTGGCCAACCATAGAAAAAGAACTGTTTGATTGGGTTGTTAGTGAAAGAGCTAAAGGTATGAGATTATCTACTGTCCATGTGTTGCAGGAATCGAAAAGAAAGGATTTGAATAGTGTAATGTTCAATAAATATTAAGTAATACTTCTACCTTAGTTTTGTTATTACATTTGATTTACCTCTCATACCTTTCAAACGTATACCGTGCATGTTCATTTTTAACGAATTTAGGCTTTTTTGTATAGATAACACGTGCATTATCTATCGAAAAATACAGTAATTTAATAATAAGGTGAGACACCTTTTGGCAACTCGTATAGGTAAATATGACTTCTCCATTGCTTCCACCTTAATATCACCACCTCTGGATCTGGCTCCCACTGACAAGACCTCAAAAAAGGTCTAAACCGGTCTGGGTGGCGCTTCCCTTAATGCATGTCCGCAAGGAGATGTGCTTTGCATTATGGGAGATACTAAGACAAGTACTGATGAGAGCTTGGTCCACCTTTACCACGAGTTGCCCCAGTCCTGAAGATACTTCAGGTGCAAACTTTGTTTGCTTACACTTGAATAAAGGATTAAACTAAATTTATTATAATTAATTTCATTAAATTTTTTTACTAGAATGGTTCTATATTAAGCATATTCTTCTGAGTTTTATTAAAGGCTTTTTGTTTATATACAGAAGATATATATATATATATATATATATATATATACACAAACACACACAAATATACATCTTGTGTCTGAACTGTAAAAGTGCCAAGAATTTAAAATTGAAATTACTGATTACAAGACTGAGCATGCAAAAGATTCTGGCAGTTATTTTCTTTGTTAGGGTGTTTGGTCCAGGTACAATAGAAGTTATCAAGATAAGATTTTCTCTTTATAAAAAATAAGTAAGAAATTGTGTGAGGATAAAAGAGAATATGGAGATGAGGCCACATAACAGGATCTATATTTCAGTTTTATAAAAGTTTTATATTTATATACCAAAAGAAAAGATCAAAACAGTGCAGTTATAAGCAGTAAATGGAATATTACTGAGCACTATACAGTCTGTATTTCAGTTGAAGTCAGCAATCAGAAATGACCAAAATACAAGAAGGTGGTTTGATGTAAAATCAGGTGTGAGACAGGGATGCACTATCTCCATCCCCTATGTCTTATTCATCTTCTATGACAGTGTTTCTCAAAGTGTCCTCAGGGGTACGCGAAAGGTCTTAAGGGGGGTACGTGGTAATTTTCGGCAATGCATCATTAACACATGGAATCATTATTAAGAAGAAAATAAAATTATTTTAAATGTATATAGATTTCTCGATAAATTATATATTATGTGTGAATTCTCCTACTCAAATTGCAAGTTATTATCGCCACGACATTCACATCCTGGCATTAGTAACTCGCTCCCTACAGCTAGTTTTATTGTATCACTGAATAAGGTACAGAGACCTTTGCAGCCTGTGCAATATATTTCTCAACAAATAGTTGAGAAACTATTATACAAATAGAAACAACTAGGATAAAAACAGCACTAACTAGTGAATCACATCTCCCCTCCAACAAAAACTGCTGCATAGACTCGAGCAAAATCATATATTGCTGGTGCAACATATGGTTGCACCAGCAATATATGATTGCTGGTGCAACCATATATTGCTGGTGTCAAGCATATGTCAAGCCTGCAGCAAAAATAATAGCAGAAATTATGATCAGAGATGATGCAAAAAGGTCTCTGGATTGGATTTGCCTTTCAAATAGTATTGTTCATTGAAAAATCACTGAAATTGCTGAAATATAAAATAAACATTATTATCCAATATACATAAGAGTCGTTATTGTGCAGGTCGATGAATCCACTGATATTGCAAATCTTCATGACGACCATATATATTGCCAACCCTTTCCAAAACATACAACATGAGAAGAAATATTCAACAATATATATAGATTTATGCATCAAAACAAGCTTGATTGAAAAAGTTGTGTTGGAATAGGCATGGACAGAGCGAAATCCATGGTTGGTTCTAAAAAAGGGCTTGTGTATGCAGCAGTCGACACACACACTGCTGCATGCGCGCACACACAGTGAGGCTTTAGCTACACATATGATGTCTACAAGCCTACGAAAAGTTCTGGATGATGTAAAAATCATAAATTATATTAATGGTTGTCCTTTAAATGCCAGACTTCTCCCAGCTTTGCAAAGAAATGGGAAGTAATCATACACAACTTCTTTTCCATACAAATTTTTCGTGGAAAAGTCCTTACTCGTTTATTTGAACTTTGGAATGAACTACAAAACTTTTCTTGATGAAAAGTTTAAATTGAAAAAACATTTACATAATTGGAAATGGCACAGGTCAAGTAGCATATTTGCCAGATATACTTACTGTATTAAATAATCTTAATTTGTCTTTACAAGGCAAGGAAATTCCTATATTTCATCCATGATAAAGTGAATGCCACATTGGCAAGATGAAGTTATGACAAAAGCAGGTTTGGTAACGGAGAATTTGACGTGTTCCATCTCTTCATGAACTGCTCGCAAGTTCAAATGAACAAATTGATGATGATGATGATGATGTGAAAATTACTATCATGCAGCATTCACAAAGCTTATAAATGAATCTAGAAAAGTATTTCTCTGAATTGGACATTAATATTGAGATAACCTTTAAATATCAACAAATCTGTGTCACCAAAAGAAGAACAACAAATTTTAAAACTAGCTTCTGATGGTTTCCTAAAAAATAAATACAACGAGAATACGTTATCATGATTTTGGCTACAAATACAAAAGAATTTCCTGAATTAACGGATAAAACTCTGAGGTTCATTTTTCCATTTTCAAGTTCATGTCTATGCGAAGTTTTAGGCCCTTATAAATATTAAGAGAAATCGCATTATAGATGGCAAACTGCCTCTGAGATTGAAATTAACTATAGAGCCAAATTTTGCTGAAATGTTATCCCACCATAAGCAATTTCACTCCTCTCATTGATGATAAATTATTTAAATTAAGTAAAAAATTATAGTTTCTTTATAAATTTTGTTCTATTAAAAATAAATCACAATTTTTGTTTACATGAGCATACAAATTCAAATAAAATAGACATTTACAATGAAATATACTTTATTTATTTATTTATTATTATTGTTTTGATTAGGGTGTACTTGGTAATAATGAAAATTTAAGAAGGGGGTACGCGGATAATTACCCAATAACCACAGTATTAAACTTCAATGAAAGTCAATTGCCAAGTATTGTCAACTCAAGGATTAGTCTCGATAGATCACAGTATGGTGGCTGCTCTTCTAAGCACAACACCTAGGTCATCTGTAGATGATCTATACTGCTCAAAATAATTAGGGGATATTTTAGTTTCTGTTGGATAATTATAAATTTCTGCAAATAATTATAACTATTGGTACTTTATACATCAATAAATATTTCTTACTTATGGATAGGGTGTAATTCATGAGATATCGTTTAAATAATCGATATTTATTACAAATTTAACAAATTATACAGTTTAGCGTGAAATAATTTTAACAAGAACAGCGAAAAATGCTTTTGTTAATTTTTAATAGGGTGTATAGTCTCCATTAACAGCTGTACATCTTGATTGCATGGACCGGATAAGATGATCAAACAGTTCTTGTGGGATATTTCCCCACTCTTCTGTGAGAGCGATTGAGCTGTTGAAGCGATAGTGGTGGCACCAGTCGAGCAGAAACGCACCTACCTAAAGCATCCCAGGCATGTTCGATTGGCTTACAATCCAGTGAACAGGCAGGCCAGTCCATTCATTCAATACCTTTTTCCTCAAACCACTCTTGTACCAAATTTGTACAGTGTGTACGAGCACTGTCATCCATAAAAATGAATTCTTCTCGGCGAATTGCAGCAGCATATGGACAAACTATAGTTTCCAAAGTGTCACTGCAATACCTTTGGGCTGTTAAGGAAACGTTTCTGATAAAATAGAGATCAGTATGGCCACCTATACTTATTCCAGCCCATACCATTAAACTCCCCCCCTTGATTTTGGGTCTTTCACAAACAACTGCGGATTATTTCTTGTTCCACTTTCAACCAGATAACCGACGTATATCAAGATACGTCGGTTATCTGGTTGCAGACTGAACCTGGAATCGTCACTAAAAAGTATGCGAGCCGAATCCTTATTGGTCAATTGTGGTGTTCCTGTGCCCAAATTCTTCGGGCTCTTTTTTGATTTGCAGTAAGTAGAATAGAAACCATTGGTCTTTGAGCATATAAACCTATCACATGAAGACGATTTTGGACATTTCCTGTCTCTAGAAAGTGATTCCAAAGTTGCAAAATTACCCTTAGAGATACACGACACGCTTCAGTGACAACTTGCTGCATTTATCCAGCTTCTAATTGACCAATGGCTCTCCAAGCCATGGATTCCAGGATATCATGTTGCTCTGCCATTTTTAATAAAATAATGGGTGGTAGGTGACACAAGTTTACAACTGAAGTGAAAATTATGCACTGTGGAAGTGAGCACAAGCCCACACTTTTATATCCCCAACATACTAATACAGCTAAGACACATTTCGGCAAGTCTTAACATGATTTTGTATGCAGTTGTGTGTTCTGCACTGTTGTATATTAAGAATATTTTAAAATAAATGTTACATTTGTAAATTATTTTTATAACTTTATAATTTACAAGAAAACCAAAATATCCCCTAATTGTTAGGAGCAGTATAGTTCCTGCATGTCACACCTGAATGTTACAGTGTAGGATGCAGTGGCAGCATAATCTCAAAGGCTACCTTGATACTTTCATTCTAGTGGATAATATACACCAGAGTGATCACACCATAACAGTATGAAAGTAATGCCAGCTGGCATTGCCTTTCAATGTGTTAGGCATGAACAGCATCAGTGCAGTGGCTAGACGGGATTCTGACTTAGAGGCATTCAGTCATGATCCCACATTATCCTAAAGGCATTCAAACTTCTCAATGTATATGAAGCAGATGTTTAAGGTCTCTGCACCCTGCCAATCCATATGAATAATTGAATACATGTGCAGTTATGGAGTCAGCCACCTCGCAAACACCATGTCAGGCCTGTAGAGGATTCGGCCAGTTGAACGCTCACCTTAATCTGACCAAACACATGAATCTGCACTCTAACACATATACCTAACTTAACTACCTGCCTTAACCTATCAGAACACATTTGCAACTTGTCATTGCGTTAGCCCCTTCAAGCCACCAATCCAATCCAACGAGTCCATCATCATTAGAGAGAGACAGACAAGAAGGTTCCAAACTGTTGCTGCACTGGGGCAGAGCACAGTTTTTCTACACTATGCCTCCTTACGGGTTCTAATGATGTCATTACCAGATATTAAAAATGAAGATTTCAGGAAGGAACTTCACATTGTTAGCATTCAAGAATGTGCAAGAAGAGTTAATTGCAAACAGTGTCATCAATGGAATGGAATGGGAAAGGAAAAGTTAACAAAAGAGGTGTTTGAGCTATGATTACATAGAAAAGGCCAAGAGGAAGTCCAATATCTATATTTGGAACACAGAAGTGCTTCAGAAGACAGAAATATAAGATCTCACAATATTAAAGTGCTAACTAGTGATATATACTAATTTGGAGGAAAATTGGTGATAGGACCTTAATAATAATGTAAACTTAATCAATAATGATGACAACGATTTCTTTTTCAGAAGAATATCTTATCTATAGATACTCATTATATCAAGTATGTTCAGTGGATGCAGTTGTACGAGTTTAACAATATTTTGATATATTGTGTAAAATTTAAATTTGAAGATGTGTTAGTAAAGGGAGGCAAGTTAGCCAATCTTATGGGCTTATAAGACAGGTGACAATGAGATTCAAACCATGGTCTTTACAGCCAAAAAGTGTTGTCATTCTTCCTTAATGTAAGAAAACTTACCCGAGAATGGATGCAAAAGAGAGATGCAAAAAATTAATAGGTGTGAACTGAGAGAATACACAGATTTTAAACAACTGTATACACAAATCACGATTGCATTCCCCAAATATAATCTTATTTATTCACTACTGAATTGCTTGTGAAGAGTTATAAAAATTGCAATTCAAGTTGAAGTGATTATTACGAATTATCAGATTACAGCAAAACCACATTATAAAACAGCACTTCAATTATTTTGTTAATCTACAGATTTTGCAATGTTTATAAAATTTCCCACATTAAGACACTGCAAAATTTACGTAGCAAGATCAAGTCACTAAGTTATCATTATACTGAGCTGGCATCTACCATTTACTCAAAGCAAGGTCCCATTTCAAAGTATATATAGCTATCAGCTTACTGATCTCACCTCAGTGTTGTCTGAAGTCCTGTATTTACTCGAATATAATTTGCACCCCTGATTTTACTTTACGAAAAATGAAATTAAAAAGTTTCGCATATACCTCGCACAAAAAAAAGGTTAAACATGTTCTTGTCAGGGCAACAGTAACTCACTCACCGCGGTAAACAGCATGCCTTCCCCAACAGCCACTATACTGCTGATGCAAGAAAAATAAGTAGTTTTGTATCACTGAATAAGGTACAGAGACATTTGCAGTCTGTGTAATATATTTCTCAACAAATAGTGCAATAGGGACAACTGGGATAAAAACGGCAGTAACTAATGAATTACATGTCCCCTCCCACAGAAACTATGTGGTACAGACTCAAGCAAAACCATGTTGCACCGAGAAACATCTTGACTAAAAACTACTGTCCAATTTTTCAATTATATGCAGTAAGTGTTTGTTTGATTGCATTTCAGTTGAAGGGAATTAGCATTTCAACTCAACAACTGTCAGCTTGCCTTAGTCTTTGGATCGTGTAATTTTTTTGTTGATACCGCACATCTCATATGCATGTCTTCATAGCTGCTCTATCTCTATTGGTCTACCAGTGCTATCTTTTTCACGCTCCGCTTTCGCTTCTCGTTAGTCATTCGTGAAGGATTGTTCGCTATGTATCTCAAATCTGTAAATTACTGGTAATTTTTGTTTGAAATAATGGAAAAGAAGATGATACTATTTGGGTAAATGACTTTGACGATGAATGCAAGGAAACCACTCTCAAGGCCAGAAGTAGTGATACAGAATTGGAGATTCTTGGTAAGTCATACCCATTTTCAGTTTTTTCCTGAAAACTTTAGTTTCCAAAAATCCCTACATATATCTCGCCCCGTGATTTTTTAGCTTTAGTTTTGGAAAAAAAATAGTGTGAGTTATATTCAAGCAAATACAGTAAGTAAGAAAGTAGTCAACTATCAACTTCTTCAACACTTGGAGACTGCCATCTACTCTGTGACTAGCAATACAGATTTTTGCCAATCAATATCCACAACATATCTCTATGCTAACAAAGGACATGCCTGTGAAAATTCAGAAGAAACCCGTGTTGTTGGACTTAATATTTCCAAAGCATTTGATAGGATTTGGCAGTAAGAGTTTATCAGAAACTGCTCTTTTATGGTGTGCCTTTTCCCCCTTTGTAATTAGACTGCCACTTTTCATTCATGCCATTCACTACTTGAATTGGTGGAAGGTGTTCTCTTTTTAGATTTTTTTTTTATTAATTAATAAAGGTATTCCTCGTGGCTTTTATTCCATCCATCCTCTTCTTCATTTCTTCATATATATATAAACAACTTGCTCTCAATTATTTTTTTGTTGAAAGTTTATTTTTCACTTGGTCAGACTATAATAAATTTAGTTTAATCCTTTATCCAAGTGTGTGCAAACAAAGTTTGCGCCTGAAAGTATCTTCAGGACTGGGATAAGGTGGTACAACACCGGCGACTCCTTGCAAAGGTGGAGCAAGCTACCAACACTCCTATCTCAGTATCTCCCATAATGCAAAACACATCTCCTTGTGGATATGTATAATGTTATGCATTAAGGGAAGGGCCACTACCCAGACTAGTTTCGACCTTTATTGAGGTCTCTTCAGTGGTACTCTATTTACATATACATTGTATATTTACAATGCCGTTACTCACAAAGAAGTAAAAGCATACTTGAATTTTCATATTAGAAATACAATACTTTAGCAGGTGTCTTTAAAAATATTGAAAATCGTTTAAAAAAATAAAAAGTTATTTAATTTTTCTGCTTATCTGACAGCAGATGAAAGCAGCTTCTGTAGGAGGAAATGACCTTGCTAATGCTTCTGCCTTGGTATCTCCACTTGGGCCTGGCTCCCACTGAAGAGACCTCATGTACATTGTACATGGACTGAAGAGACCTCAATAAAGGTCGAAACTAGTCTGGGTAGTGGTCCTTCCCTTAATGCATAACATTATACATGTCCACAAGGAGATGTGTTTTGCATTATGGGAGATACTGAGATAGAAGTGTTGGTAGCTTGCTCCACCTTTGCAAGGAGTCGCCCGGTGTTGTACCACCTTACCCCAGTCCTGAAGATACTTTCAGGCACAAACTTTGTTTGCACACACTTGGATAAAGGATTAAACTAAATTTATCATGCTCTCAATTATTTCAAGTCCTGTTCAGTTTTGCTCTTCTTTTCCTTCATCTTACTAAGAACAACAAACCATGCAATGTTCAGACATCTCAAGCTTCCCATCTACAATAACTGTCCTTAATACTATCTTCACACCATCTCTCAATCAGACAACAGACGATAAATTAGCCACCCTCAGTGCTCCAAAAACACAGCTTTGCCTTTTTTTTTTCCCTAAAAAAAAAAAAAAACTTCTGTTTTTCTTCTTCCTTTGCCTTTCATTTTAACAGTGGCCTTTCATCAACTTAACAGTGGCAAAGATGGATGTGTAAAAAAACTTGCATCTGGTTTTGCTTGATACATTACTTTTCATCTGTTCAGTTACTTACTCCATACAAATCCCAAATCTATCTTACCTTGGAATCTTGCTCTCGCATTTGAGGAGGACCTAGAACTTCTAAAAATTTTTGATGCTATTCAGAAGAAAAGAGTTCAGTTGATTGACAACTCTCTCTCACAAGCAGGCTTCAACCACCATCTTGTAGACAGTTCAGTTTCTTTTCATTGTGTCTCTTCTACAGGTATTTCCATGGACACTGTTCAGCAGAACAAGAATTCATTCCACTCCCCATTTCTTCTCAATATACAGTAATTAGCAACAGTTGCCCAATATCCTTTTGCAGTTGAACTGCTAGCTCATTAAACCTGCTATACATTCATCTTCCATTTCATCAAACTCAGTTCTGTGGAACAGCTTTCTCCATAAATATTCCCCACAGGCCGCAATCTCAAGCTTTTCAAGTCAAATATCAACAGATTACTTTGCTGTTGATGCAAGTCTACACATAGCATTTATTTGCTACAGGCTTGCAACTGTTGTAGGAGTTTATATATACAAAAAGCAATAAAGATTGATAAGACTCTCTATAGAAAATAAGGTTATTTCAAGGTTGAAAAATTGGTTGGTGAATTGGCATGGTGCTATTGCATACATTAATGTCATCAGAGCTACAACAGAAACCATGCAAGAACAGTGCCTTCAGTTCTTCAGGCTAGATAAATTCAAGGCTGTTCTTGTGCAAACAGATTTCAACAAACACATTTTGTGTAAAACAGTTGTATTTCCATGGTCCAAATTCAGCCTCTCCAACAAATTCCAGACCATTCTATTCCTGAAAACTTATAATGAAACAGAACGTGGATGACAAAGATGTAAGTAGGATTTGTTTCCACAGAAAAAAGCCATCTTTCACACCAATAGCATAGGAGGGATCTGGCATTACTGCTGCACAAGAAAGGAATTTAAAAACCTCCAGAATAAGCACCTATCATGTCCATGGACCTGAGAAAATTCTTCAATTATGGATTGCACCATAACAGGGACCTGTCCCTACCGCACGTATGTGCATGTGGAGGGAGGGATCAACTGGACTGGAGTAATAAATGAGGAGACCTAACTGCTAGAGTCCCCTGATTTCATAAGACCTGATATCTACTTATAAAATAAAACCAAACAGTAGACCAGGGTTTCTCAAACTGTGGTCCGGGGAAGGTGAATAGGTGTTCCGCAAGAAGTTCAGGAATTTGTCATTTTAATTTTCTAAGCATTTTTCATAAATAAATATTTTATAGTAGAAATATTCTGAGGTGAATAATATTCGCGAATGTGTCGAAAGGCTCAGACCCAGAACGCCTAATAACATCTGTGTATCGTTAATTTTTACACATCAAAACCTTTCACCATTTGGGAAAGGGAATACCGCTGTTTATGACAGGTCATAAAAATTGCCTGCAAGCCCATTACAACAATGGGTGGCATATCCTCTGTTCTCAAAACTGAAGGAAATGACATCTGTGTAGTAAGTGTCAGTGACTAAGCAACATATTTTTAAACATGGAAATATTCATGAAGTATCGTTAATTGTCACACATCGAAATCTTTCAACAATTGAGAAAGAGAATACCGCCGTTTATGACTGATCATAAAAATTGCCGACAACAATGGGCGGTGTGTTCTCAAAACTGAACGAAATAACATCTGTGTTGCAAATGTTACTGACCAATCAGCAAGGAAGTATAAAGAAAATTTTTCCACTGAAATTGAAGATCAAGGTAGTCTGTATCTGGTTCTCAAATCTATTAATACTGAATACTTCTTCACAAGTTCGTATTACAGTGTGTAAATGCTTGTTCTGAAACCGGAGTGCCGTGATTTTTTTAAAAATAATAGGAATACATATTTAAAATCTAATATGAATAAAAGACAAGACACTTTGTTTAATTTTGGTAACAAGAAATCTCTTATTGAAGGTGTTTGTGACGGAACAGATAGTGAGTCATCCACCACCAGCACACAGGAGAAACAGTCTGCATTCACTCGTAAGTACTTATAATAATAATATAAATTTTTGGTGATTAGAATGGAATATGTCAATGAAAATCAGTACAAATTAATTTAATGATGGTTTAATTGATGTTTAATTAATTAATTAATTATCAATTATTAATTAATAACAAAAAATTAGCAAAATTACCAATTAATTAATACATTCCAAAATAACCAAGGTGTTCTGTGAAAATTTCAGGATTTGTGAAGTGTTCCATCATAGGAAAAGTTTGAGAAACCCTGCAGTAGACTATGGCAGGTTGGTGCGGCACACTACATCTAAAACTGAATAAAAATTATTCCAGACCCTCCCCTCCATGCAGACATTTATAAAACAAGGCTCTGTAAGCTAAGCCTACCCTCCACATCAATTGATGTTATGGTTTATTTCTTATCAGTTTATAAAATATAGCCCTTTTAATGATCTAGAGTGTAAGTGTATATTGTAATTTTGCATCAATATACAGGCTATATGTAAATAAATATCAGAAAAAAACTCAGATTTCTGGAAGAATAAGCAAACCGAGTTATTATCATGACATAGGAAACACTTGTTATCATACTTTAATGCAAATATCCAACCAACATATACATAATCTGCAAATGATTTTAAAACTTCATCTAATATCCAGAAGAAATAACTCAGAGAATTTTCTGGTTTATATCCACCTCTCCAACCAAAAACAGACAACAGTGCATACTATGAGAAGGAAATAACTATGTCATAAGCAGTTGGTATATCAACAATTTTTCTTGAAGCTAGCTTGTAATTTTTAGGCATGATCTTACATTCAGTAACACACCAAATGCATCAGGCAGCAATATTATAGCCTTTCCTTTCTTGACACTTTCGCTTCAAATTCATGTTTTATTAATCCTTTATTATTTAGAGAATATAAATGAAGTGCTTTTTGAGTATTCCCCATGTCATTTTATAACATGGTCTCTCTAATTCCAATGTTCCTCAAGAACTCTCATATTTATGCACGATGTCCATTCTTATCAACTCTTATTTTTAATCAAACTCTCGAAACAATATATTAATCAGTTTAAGCATTATAATATATTGCTATCTTGGTTTTGACTGATTTCTCTCTCTCTAGTTTTATGATTGTTTATTCAACTTCAGTTATACTTTACTTGTTTTATGTTTTCTTCTCCATCCCTCATCACTAAAGATTTCATCTAAATATTTAAAATGTGTTGCCTGATCTGAAATTCTGCTACCAACATTTGTTTTTTTTCCATAGTATACAGAAACAAGTTTAATATCCCATGTTTGTATTCAGTAATATTTTCTTTAATAAAATGGTCCACAAATTATAAATAAGAGTGAAGATGTTGTTTTACCTTTCCTTACATTTTAAGAATCCTGTTCCTTTAGGCTCTTAATTTCTGACTGCCGATTTGTATAAACAATGCACTGTTTATTATCAGGTGCATGCATTTTAGTGTAAATTTTTTTTTTTTTTATGTTTCCCAGATTTAATTAAAACAATACTTCCATTAGTACCTAAAAGCCACATATCGTTTCTAAACCAAACAAAAACTGAAATTTAAGACTGAAACACGTTCTTATATTTAATGTCCCCATGACATTAAAATCTAGCTGAGATAAATTAAAAATCTTCACCAGCTCCCTTCCCCAATATGCCAGCACCAAACATGTTCTTTACAACTTACCCTTCAACAATTTTTTCTAAGTCTGTTCTCAAGCATGCATTAGTCTTTTCTGCAATATGTATAGATGGGCTTACATGTTGGTTGTTATTCATGATAGTGCTTCCTGATGTAAACAGCACTGGAGAAAAATGTAATTTATTGATCTTACTGATATTCACTGGATTTCTAACCAGCATCCTCAAAGCACAAAAATTAAAAATGTAGAAGACATATAGCACTTAGATAGTTCTAGAAACAATTCAAATAACTAAAAAAAAAGACTAATAATGCCCTAACAAGGCATTATTAGTAATGATGTTAAATACTTTGGTAATAAATGTCCTTCAGACAATGGCTAAATTTATAAAGAAGATAGAGTAATGTGCATTCTTCCCCCAACACACACACACACACACACACACACACACACACACACACACACACACACACACACACACACACACCTCCTCCTGCAACCAACAAAATCACAGCAAAATTATCACCTAAATTAAAAGGTACTTAAAGAAAAGAGAGAAAGAAAGAAAGAAAGAAAGAAATGATATAAAATTATGAGAAAATAATTCATTTAAGTGTGAAACACGCATCTTGGAGGCAATAAATAAAACAACAGCAACAATCTGAAACATCAAAGAAGTATTGAGGAAAGAGAGAACGAAAAAAAAAGGGGAGAATAAAATCAGAATAATTTAAGAAGGAAGCATAATAATCATGCAAGGAATGTTATTGGCTAATGTTAAAAATATCTCTAATGGATCTTTGTATGCAACATACTTTAGCATAACGAAAATAAGTGAAAAAATGTTTCATCTTTAAAGTTTCTCTGCAAAACTTAGACTACTTTGGAAACTCAGGTAGATCTATTAACAACCACCTTGAAGAACATTCTTCTTTCCATCCACTGCTGGATATAGGCCTCCCCCTTAAATTTCCAGTTCCATCTGTTTTTAGCCAATGTCCACCATCTCATATAAAGAACATATAAACTATTTAACATAAAATGGATTTAACTTAAATAAGAACATGTTCAGTATGATTTTCAAATTAAATAACAAGAACAGAAAATATATTGATATTTAATTTGAAATTCATACTGAAGATGCCCTTGATACTAGGGCAAAAATTTTATACTAATAAAAACACATATGTAAGTTAAATCCATTTTATGTTATTTATTAATTATCGTGTCTTACATTCCTACACAGCTTCTACATGACAAGTAAGAACTATTACACTATGCTCTGGACATTCCTTCACAAGCATTAAATGGAAGAAGATAACTGTGTTGCAGAGAAGTCACTACAGGTCTGAGAGAGACTATTTTGGGAATCAGCAGCACCTGTGAAGTGTTACCACAATCTCAACAAACACAGGTGTATTAATTTGCCCAAGATGGGAGACCATCATGCTAAAATCACATTTAGCCTGATATTTCTGAGGATGCCTTGTTCAATTCAAGTTTGATCGGTTTCTACAGCTTAATACTATGCATAGCAATTCTGTGCTCTGAGAATGTTGGTTAGAAATCGAAGGAAATATCAACAAGATTAATAAATGATTTATTTATTATCCTCTGGTGTTGCTTTTTTGCAAAACTCTCTTCACTTTATAATTTTTGAATTTAGACTTATTTGCCTTTCTACAATGAGAAGTATTTTCCAATTACTTGTAATTCAGCTGTTTGAATTATGCACTATGGATAACGTAAAATTTCATAAATTCCAGTATGTTGATGGAAATGATGCTGAGTCACTACGATGTTAAGTGTATGACCTAACCATTATCACAACTTTGCAACCCAATCAGATAAAGTAACTAAATCCTCTCTCAACACACACACACAATGGTAAGCACAACTTAGCAGTCCTAGATATCCCTAAGATAATGGGCATTAAATCAAACTGAAAGGCACTATCAAGGAATGAAGTAACATATGCAGAGTAGAAGTGCAACATCTACATTCCTTATGCCAGGCTTCTATAGTACTAGCACCACTAAGTGGTATATTTATTATTATTGTTGTTATTAAGAGCCTCCGTAGCTCAGTAGGTATAGACTAAGCCCTTTGGTCGGCAACACCCAAGTTCGATTCCTGTCCATGACGTGAAGAACCTTTATCTGATCTCTTCTGATTATCTTACTCACCTTTTGAAGGTGAGTAAGCCGGTCTCATATGGAGGTAGAGGGTGTTTCACCCAGAAACTCAGGTTTTTCTTCCATCAGAACAGGCAAACTGGCCCTGTGAACACATGCACCCACGGAATAGGTCAGTTAATCCTTATTCCTGGAGTGTTTCGTCCCGAATACCTGCAAAGTGAAGTATAGATCTATGCATGAGAGTAAATCAGGATTAGGATTGTCATTAATTATTATTAGTTGAGTCTCAGCTCAGAAATGATACCACAGAAATAGAAGTAATGTATGATAGTTCCATTGTACAAGTATTTATACATTATGAAGACAGTTTGCAAGTATGTGGATTACGTTAACAGGAGAAAGAGGGGTGATTGAAAGGTCTATAAACTTTTGAATGGGGGTGTTATAGGTTAGCATCTGATGAAATTTTTCATCATATGGAAGGTGAGAGAGAGAGAGAGAACATGGCAAAATCAATGGTTAAGTTTATGGTCAAGAAGGGGGTAGGAGCTGGCATATAAAACTGACCTCTGTAGTTGGATTGCCAGCTTTCTGTCTGGGCACACACTATGTGGTGGTGGATGGCTCCTTATCCTCTCACCATTCAACTAATGCCGAGGTTCCTCAAGGTTCTGTCCTCTCACCAACCCTCTTCCTACTATATATCAATGACCTACTTCAGCTTACTTCCAACCCAATACAGTTTAGCAGAAGCACATTGCACTAAAAAGAAAAGGAGGAGTGCAATGTGTTGTGTGGAGTAAGGTTTATCAACCTTACTCCACACACTCACCTCAACCTACAGAACAGCAAACAACACTAACCTCAATTCAGACCTCCAAGCCATTCTCCAATGGGATTCAGATAGCTTAGTCAATTTCAATGCAAATGAAACCTAGTAACTGTCTCATTTCTCATAAAAAAAAAAGAACCATTTTCTCCCTATATCATTTTTGACAACACCCAAATATCCAGACAATCTGAGCTTTCTCTTCTTGGAATTACCCTGACATCAAGTCCGTCCTGGCATAAACACATAACAACTTGCATCCTCAGCTTCTAATAAACTATGATTTCTCTTTCGCTCAAGACATTACTTCACCCCTGAACAGCTATTAACCTTATACAAATCACATCTCCACCCAACCATCGAATACTGCTCCCACATATGGGGTGGGGCCCCCAATAGCTCCCCTCAAAATGCTCGACTCAATACAGAGCAGAGCAATCATACTTATTAATGACCCATCTCTTACTAACTCACTCTCTCCCACTTTCGCACAGATGATCAGTATCTGCACTATGTGTTTCCTACAAATATTCCATGGAAATGTTCATCTGAAATAGCATCAATAATTCCCCCACTTACTACTAAGCTCGTTGGAACACGTGCAGATGCTGCTCAACATCCCTACACGGTGCAACTTGAAACCCACAGAACAAGTTTCTTCTCCTCCTCCTACATCCCTGCAACTGCTATACTATGGAACAGTCTTCCCCCTCGATGTGCTCCCTAAGGCAGAGTTTCTCAAACTTCAGATATCTGCATACCCCTTCTTAAATTTTCATTATTACCAAGTATCCCCTTATCAAAATAATAAATAAATAAAGTATATTTCATTGTAACTCTACTTACGAAGAGTTTTCATCCTCTTCCTAGTTGGTTCTCTAGCGATGTCAAACAACACACCCTTATCAATTTCATTTGATCCAGATGCAATACCAATGTTTTCTTGTTGCTTACAGCTACTTGTATTTGCTATAATGCTCTCTTTTGGGGGTTTTATAAATCCAATCTTTAACCAATGACCCATACATAAGAATTTGAAGGCTAAAAAAAATTACCGTATTTACTCGAATATAACTCTCACTTTTTTCCCAAAATTAAAGCTAAAAAATCGTGCTGTGAGATATGTGTGGGGATTTTTGAAACTAAAGTTTTCAGAAAAAACTGAAAATGGTACAACTTACCAAGAAGCTCATACTCGCTATCACTACTTTTGGCATCGAGAACAGTTTCTTTGTGTGCATCGTCAAAGTCATCTACCCAAATAGCGTCGTCTTTCCCATTATTTCAAGCATAAATTACCAGTAATTTACAAGACTTAAGATACGTAGACCAGTGAAGAACTGCATATGATTGGTGCGGTATTAACAAAAGATCAAGCGAACCAAAGACAAATTAGCATTTCAACAGTTGAGTTGAAATGCTAATTCCCTTCAACCGAATTCCATAATATCTGAAACACATTCACTATATATTTCTTAGTTTTAACACGTTCACGACGGGGATGGTGTCAAGCAAAACAATATGTTCCACCAGCAACATATGGTTTTGCTTGAGTCTTTACAGCAGTTTCTGTTGGAGGGAGGATGTGATTCATTAGTTAGTACCGTTTTTATCCTGGTTGTCTCTAATTGCACTGTTTGTTGAAAAATATAATGACTCCTTTAATTATGCATAGCCAAAAATTGCCACATACCCCCTAATGACCTTTCGCGTACCCCCGGGGGGGTACGCTTACCACACTTTGAGAAACACTGCCCTAAGGAAAACAATATACAGTCATTCAAATCCAATGTGAACAAAGTACCTTCTTTCCCAACCAAAACACGGTACTAATACACGAGAGGTTGGTAGATCAACCTATAGTATATATAGGTTGATCTACCAACCTATATATAATTGAATGGAATAGTTTGCCTTTAGTGAGTGAATCTAGTGTGAATGAATTTAAGGGAAGGTATGACAGCTGGTTTGGGTGATTTATAGCCTCCCTTGATGAGTCCATGATTCCCTGGAGGTCTCAGATGATGATAATAATAAACATGCTAAAAAGCCACAAGTGATGTGCAAAAGATAGTAAGAAAAAGAAGAAATAAGGAATCTGCTGACATGATTCTTGAACAGCTGAAGGTTGTAATCTGAGAAAGAGAGAGTGTGTGTGTGGGCAGGTCAATCTGTCCCCACTATGAAATGAGAGAGGAGGAAAGAGAAAGTTGTGTTGGATTTGGATCTAGATTAGTCTGATACTTTGCTTACTGAAGAATTCAACTGACCAAAATTGATATTCAGTCCACATCAAACAACTGCTTTAGCTTCTCCCTCCAAAAAAATTTCTTCTTATGTTAGACCTCATGGAGAAACACAACATTTCTACAGAAGTAGAAATGTTAGGTATCTGCAAACATTTCTTTTTTTTTTTTTTTTTTTTCCCCTTTAAAGGTACAGCTTTAAGAGTTCTTCTAGATTGGCTGTTAGTGAGTTCAGGATAATGAACCTTATGGTAACACTTTTGTGTGCGCACACACACTCACAGGCAAAGATGTATGAGAAACTAGTTCTTTGCATGCTACAAAATACTACATAAAACTTACAACTCTCTAGATTTCTGCTCAATGTTGACCCTTTTAAGTATGTTGTGTAATTGCCAAGGATGGTATTTATCCTTGGCAATTTAGACCACAATCTATTACAGATTTCTTCTCCCATCTACTTAGAGAGTGACACTCGCATTCACATATAGCCTAACATACCACGATAGGACAATCTAAGTGGTTTCTATGCCTTATTTCCTTATGGCATATTGCTTTCAGCTGGATGATCCAACCATTTGTACTGAAAGCACCAATTAAAAAAAAAACTGTCATTGTTTGGAAACAATTCATTCCCCATTTCATTTTAAATTCTCATATCTTAAGTCAATAGTTCTCCAAATATCTAACAAATCAAGCATATCACAAATGATTTTCATCAAACTCTCCATTTAAGTTCACATAAACAGAAGAGCAATTATCTAAGGAAGCTGATGAAGTCTGCCAGCACAACTCTACTGTACTATAGGTTTTTGTGACCATTCACATGCAGGATTAACATTAATTATTATTACTTGAGTCTCAGCTCAGGAATGATACCACAGTAGATCAAAATATGATACTTAAAATATTGGAGTCATGGCATATAACTTATTAATTTCGAGAAAACTTTTGATAAGAAGAAGCTAAAAATACCCTCAACTTAATGATGCAGTATGTGAGAAATAAGGTGATGCAAATATTACAAAATCATGATCACTTATCATAATCCACTTGCTCTAATGATGCTATCTGAAAATTTAGATACTTTTATGTCAAACTGTATCCTGACCTGCCAGATCTCAAAGATATGACTAAGTGTTAAAATACCTAATGATAAATAAAAGGTAGGAAAATCTGGCTTGCTTGACTAAGGTTAGTTTGTTTTGATTAACAGCCAAAGCAATTATTTATGAGGCTAGTATATTCTGTCTTAAATGTGTGTGCGCGTTCAACTGACCAGTTTGCCTGTTCTGCGAAGTGAAAATATCTGACTTTCCTGGAAGAAAACCCTGCCACCTTGATATGACACTGGCAAAATAAATCAGTGTCAAGTGGAGGAAAAAAAAAACATATAGAGGTTTTGTACATCCCAGATAGGAATAAAAACCCGTCTTCCAACCAAAGGGCATTGTTGATACCAACTCAGCATCTTAGCTGAGAATGCAGTGAGTTCTACATAAAATTTTGAGAAAACTGCATGCAATAAATATAATGCATTTAGAAGCAAAAGATTATTCTAGAAATTTTCAAGTCAGCTGTACCAAGTCTCAATGAATGGTAACGTTTCTTGATGTTCTGACTTAATACAACATTCTGTAGTGCAAGTATAAAGATATTGCATCTCCAAGCCCAAAAACTTTGATTGGCCAAAATATATCTTTCTGCTCTTATTCAAGAGCAGGAAGTACTGTAATAACTACAACAAAACATTTTGTAGTTATTCCAAAAATGGCAAATAATACTACTCAAAGAGATTAGATTTTTGAGAACCATACATTTCAGGCCTTCGAGATTTGGTGATATAGTACAAATTCTTAGGTAGGAACCATGTCTAGAAACCAAATATGAAACTTGAAAAGTAATTTTGGGTCTCACAACAGCATGAAAGAAAGTACAAGAAGAGGGTTTGATGCTAAATCAAGAGATAGAGAAGGGTACACATCATCTCATAATCTCTAATTTTATTCATTATCTAAATGAATCTCATTATAAAGCAAAGTAGCATTAGGCATGACATAAAAATTGGATATGTTCAGCTTAGCTCCTTATTTTATGCAGAAGATATACTCCTAATCCAGAGAAATCTGCATATTCCTTAACTACATTAAATTACCTCAATAAATTTGGTATGAAAATTACCAAATTGCAGGCATTTCAAGTGTATCTTTCAGCTATTTAGGTGCAATTTTTAGTGAATATGGCACATTAAATATGGAAATAGACAACATGATTAGCAAAGATGCTATAGTAAAGAGAGAAATTAGTGTTCAAACCAAATCTGAGAGCTGGGTTAGAAACAGAAGACTCAATCAAAGACTAGAACTACACATGTGAGAGTTGTGAGAAAAATTAGGGAAGTGAAGAGGTGGGATCAACGATAGAACTATATTGAAAATGATGATATTATGAAGGAGCTTGCCTTTGTTAACATTCAAGAATGTGTGAGCACAGCTAAACTAAGTTGATATGATATGGTCACTTAAACAGAATGAGAGAAGAAAGGTTAACATATGTTTTTTTTTTATCCACATGATGACAGGAAAGAGACTGACAGGAGGACCAGAATCTAGTTCTGAGACAGGAAGAATGCCTACGATGACCAAAATATACGATCTGATAATACTTATCAGAACAGACATCAGATTAATTTGGAAGACAATTGTTGATAGGAAGTCGGTAATGACAAACTTTTCATGTAGTTCTACCATGATATTCTGTCTCTCTCCTCAGGATACTTATCAGAATTTTGATTTCACACTATATAAGCATAATCATTATAGCCTAAAGATATTCATAATCATTAATACCATGTCTGGATCAATTCCACTGCATATAAGCCAGGCGAAGTGATGCTATCCCACTTGGCCAACCAAATCAGCATATAGGAAATTATGTAAGTTACAGCATAGCATATAATACATTCATCTGGCATTCGTGCAAACATTACTCAACAATTTACTTGAAGAAAAAAAAAAAAGAAGGAAGAAAAAAGAAAAAACAAAAGAAAAGAAAAAGTTTCAAACAAATTTGAATTTTCAAAATAATTTTAACTTACTGTTTTATTTGTTCATTGCAAAGTTAATGCTTACAGTCTTTAAAAAGCTCTAAAAAAACTATTTTCTTAAAAATTTCCAACTGTTATTAAAACAGTTGAAAATACAGAGACCTTTTAAACAAAACGATTAGTTACAGTAAGGAGAAAACAATAATGTATCTGTGATTTATCTTCCTTTAAAAGAAAACAAACTAAATATCCTGTTTCTTGCAGACAAATTTTCATTAAAATGACAGTTTACTTCTTATAAAATTCATATTTTAATACATTCATTTGAAACATAAAATATCATGTTTATATCTAGATATGAAAAATAACAAACCTCACATCCATTTCCTGGTTGTGGTCCCTCCCAACCTGGAGGTGGTCCTCCATACTTCCTCTGTCCAGTTGTAACATCTAATGTATACCCTGTTCTCTCCAAAATGCCCTGCACACAGATTAATATCAAGAGATAAACACATACTTTATGTTAATTTTACATATAAATGTTTGTATAATGTTTGTTTTATAAAATTTCATTTTTAGAAGGGTTTTTTCACAAAAATAATTAACAGACAAGCAATACAAGTTTGTAGTTTACGTATATGGGAGGAGAAGGGGGATGAGTGATAACACACATATATACATGCAAATTAAAAACAATCATAACCAGTTTCATTAGAACAGTCAGAAAAAACATAAAAATATCTCACACATATGAAATTCTCATATAGTAAAAATGATTCCAAGAGTAATACCCAACAACAATACTTGCAACAGCTAACTTATTTTATTCAGCTTGTGGTTCTGATAGAGTTTGCAGTTTCATCTATATTAAAAAAGATACACACATCTTTTATGTTACTGTAATCCATCTATTTTAATACTTTCATAATCTTAAAATGGGCAACATTAACCAGTCAAATCAAGTAGCACACAGACTGGTGGTCATGGGCGAAAATCAGATGAACGTATTGGATAAGAACTCAACTGAAATTCAATTAGCCAAAATTCTGTGATGCAATTGCTGCCAATAGTGAAAATAATATCAGGCACTTTCAATTGAATTGTTCTCTTTTTCATGTTTTCATATAATTGTATTTACAACGGCTATGAAACTTAAAAAATTTACAAAGAGACATTTAAATTAATGTGATTCTATTATTAATATGTTATGATGAATTCTTCCACTTATGTCTTGATTTTTAGAACAATTATTCTACATATGTTAGCCATAAGTATTTAGAAATATGTCTAGTACAAATGTTCCCTTAAAATGTTTGTTAAAGAAATATTTAAGGATACAAATATAAGTAAGATAAAAAATGAAATTAATAAAGATATAAGCTAAGAAGGTATATTGTCTCCAACACTATTCAATATATAAGAGTTACCAAGTAATTTTATAAACTTTGTTATTTTACTCCTAACCCAAGTAAGCAAACAGTTAAGTTCGCACTTGAACGTAGCTCAAGTCTAAAGGTGGTGCAACACCAGGGCAACTCACTGTAAAGGTGGGTAAAGCTCTGATCACTAATCTTAGTATTTTCCATAATGTAAAGCACATCTCACTAAGAGATGTATACTGCAATACATTATGGGTGGGGTCACTACCCAGACCAGTTTCAACCTTTTTTGAGGTCTCCTCAGTGAATAGCTAGACCCAAAATACCAAGGTTTTAGTAATACAGAGCCTTATCAACTTTACCTATACAAGTTGCTACAAGGTGTTTTTATTTTGAATAAGAATCTCTGGAGGAGATATAGATGTAAATAAGTTTATAAAAAAGTTTATAACCAAGTTTATAAAATTACTTCGTAACCCTAACATACATTACCCAAGGTAAAAAAACTTATTTACACACACACACACACACACACACATATATAATAACATTGATGAAATTATAAAAATATGAGAACTAACAATAAAAACAAGGTATTCAAATTAAACAGAAATGCTACAATTGTTACAATGGTGTGCCGACGATCACATAAGATAAATTTCAAAAATCAGTTTACGAATTAAATAAAAGAAGCCAACAATACCATCTAAAAATTTTAAAAAACAAAACATAATTAATGACATTTAAAGGAAAATCATGTTAGATTAAAAATAGTTATAAAAGATAATTTAAAAGAACAGTTATTCAGGCTGTGCACAATAAGGAAAACCTCATGTTGCAAGCTAAACGGAGTGAAACAGTACTGAGAAAGGATTAAAATAATATTTAATTCTTAGAATATTTCATCTCAGTCACAGACATCTTTAGGGAGTACAATACAAAACATAACACACATAAAGTGTTCATATGAAGAATGTTTCTATTTGGAATAAAGATAAAAATAAAAAAACTTAAAACCTTCTTTGGTCATCCACCAAGATTGGATGATCTTCCCAGAGTTCATAAAACCAGGTATTCCATTATGGCCAGACAGTACATGATGTCCCACTTATAAAATTTCTAAATTCTTATCCAATTTACTTCTTGAACTAGAAGAACTGCTTCTTCTTACATAAAAAACAGTTTAGATTTTAAAAATATAACTTCCTATCTTCATTTGCATGCTATAGATATTATTATTAGATATTATTAGATTAGATGTTTCCTTGTTTACTAATCTTCCTTTATCTGACACCATTAAATTACTTCAACAAGGATTTTCTTTAGATATTGTTAAACTATTTGATTTTGTAATACATTCTGATTATTTCTCCTTTAAAAACAAGTTATATCAAGAAATTGAAAGAACAGTAATGGGCAATCCTATTTTTCCTGCTATCAACAACTTCTTCATAGAACACTTTGAACAACTTATTTTTGATAACATTTCTTGTTATTATCCACATATCATCAGACATGTGGTTGATATTTTTGCAATCTGGAATGAACTCTTCCTCTGAACTGCAGCAGTTTCTTTCTAAATTAAATGCACTTCATCCCAGGATCAAATTCACCCTAGAAGAAGTAAATAAAGCAGGTAGCTTTTTTTTTTTTTTTTTTTTTTTTAGATATTTTCATTCTTCTTCAACCAGATGGTAGCCCATATTTCTCAGTTTTTCAGAAAAAGACTCATACATGCCATTATGTCCATACCGAATCTCATCACTATCCCAGGCAAAAGGCTGGAACTATTAAAATACTGGTTCACTGGGCCCACTCCTTATGTTCTTCTTCAGAAAAACTATTATAGAAAGTACAAGAATTCCACCTTTTTATGAAATGTTTTAATAATTCTTTCATCAAAAGAGCTTTTAATAGTTATCTCAGAAGAGGCATCTCTACCTCTTCAAATAAAGAAGAAATAACTCACATTCCTATCCCTTACATGCAAGGCATTAGGGAATGCAGAGCAAGTTTTAAAACCATTGAATATTTTTGTTGCCTTTCACCGCATCAGAAAAATCTTCAACTTTCTCGCATCTCCAAGTACAAGCTTCCGCCTCTCAATTATCTAGGTGTCTACTAGATTCCTTACTATTGTGGGTTATCTTATTTCAGATAAACAGGAAGATCTGCTTTTACTTGGCTGGAAGAACACAAAGCTTATATCAAATACCTTGAGCCTGAACAGTCTGGACTTGCAGAGCATGCTTTAAACACTAGACAGAGTTCATTTGAACAAGACAAGAGTTCTTCATAAAAGTCAGTTTCTCATGGCAAGCCTTTATAAAGAAACAAGAAACTTTACTTCAATGTCCTAACTTAAACAGATCCAATGGTCTACGTCTATCCTCATTATGGGAGATAGTACTTTTTAAATCAGGTAATACTTCTTAACTTTATATTATCTAAATATATATTTTTTTTATTAAAATAAGTTAGGAAATCACTAACCTTTTATAGCTATCTGGGAAGTTGGATAACCGAGAGAAGACCTCCACATAGCCTTTAAAGGAATGAGGAGAACCGACGAGGGCTGCTGACCTAATGTCCAATCCTTACCTTCTCGTGTTGCACCCTGTTAAGTATCTACCTGGATACTGAATGAACGAGGATGGGCTGACAATTTGGGAATTAGCTGACCAAATTGTATTCTTATTATCCTATGGCATGACTATAAACAATAAGTTACACGATAACCACAGTAATTAACTTTAATGAAATTAAAGTACAGATATTTTGTACTGAAAATAACAGTACATCATCAGTGCGTAGAAACAAGAAAATCAAAGAAACGGGAATACAAGGTACAAAAAAAAAAAAAAACAGTCGGTGGTTTACCAATTAAAAATTGTTCCGTGTGCTAGAAATTAATATTAATACATAATATTATTGAAAACTACTTTTGATGGTTACATAAAATAAGAATCTCCCAAACTTTTTGGGGGAGAGACAATCGTTCCAATTCAGATTTAGCTGATGTAAAAGGGATTTGCATTTTCTGTGAAAAGGCGTTCATATTTAAACCTACTTCTATGGAGAAGTCAAGGTTTATCCCACTGGATACTGTGTTCGGTTCCAGACCAGACTTTTTAAGGTTTCATGTATTCAATATAATACTGATGTTCTTTAATTCTTTTATTCCATAGAACTGCCTGTCTGCCCAAAGTATGTTAGAGGTAACAGTTTGTCTTTTGTAGATGGCAACAGATGAGAAATTTTGTTGATAGGAAAATATGTGGGAATGAGATGATTCTTTTTCAAAATGCTACCAATTGGTTCAGAGATGGCAGAAATATAAGGGATTGGAATCCTGTGGTCTGTTAAAAAATTCTGAGGTGTTGGAACATAGGAGTCAATTATCTGCTGGATTTGATTAGGGTTGTAACCAGTAAATTCCATTAACGTTTTGACAGTGAGGAGTTCTTGTTGTAAGCTCGAGGGAGAGGAGCAAACATGTGCTCTATTAATTAAAGACTTGATAACACCAATTTTTTTAGAGGTGTGATGAGCAAACTTTTGATGAATGTATCTGCTAATAAAGGTAGGTTTTCGATAGACACTTGATGACAAAGAACTAGAGGATGTGCGTGTAAGGAGGATGTCCAAGAATGGTAAACTACCAGCCTTTTCTTTTTCCATGGTGAATTGAATGCGTGGGTGAAGGCTATTGATCTGTTGTAGGAAACTGGTAAGTTCATTTTCAGAATAAGGGGAAACAGCAAAGACATCCATCAACATAATGAAATTAATGAGAGTTGGGGATGAATGGATGAGAACAGGGTATCTTCCAGATGGTTCAAAAAATAATTTGCCAAAGGCGGAGACAGAGGACTCCACGTTTGACAGAAGGTGGAGTCCTCTGTCTCCACCAGACAGAAGACACTACCCATGGTAGTGCCTTCAACTTGTCTATAGAAGTTGTTTTTCCAACTGAAATATCATGATTCTATAACAAATTCAAAAATCTTTGCAACATCAGGAGGGTAGTTATCATATAGTTAAATAACAGCATCAGATAATTGAATGTTGATAAAGAGGGAAATAATGTGATAGGGTGTGTTGATGGTAGTACTGCATTTGAAGAGTTCTGAAAGATAAGTTATTTAGTTTTTTAAAACAATAGCATTATTAGTCTAAAATTGTGATAGAATTAGAATATATTGCAGAGTTAATTAGTTTAGCTTAAAAAGTTTGTTTTAAATAGAGTTAACACCCCAATCAGCCATGACGTCTATAGACGTTCAGTAAAATCTGGATGGCAATTTGGGATTTAACCGAGCAAATTGTATTCTTATTGGTTAAACCAAAATAAAAAATGATGGTACAACATGACAAAATTTCATGCTGGCTGGGGGGTCGCCTGATTAAACAAGGCCCCCGTTGTTTTTGCCAGAGAACCAGGGCAAACAGCGAAAAGTCAGCTACTGGAACAAATCTGAAAACACATCCCAACTCAACATTACCAGAGTTAAAGATTGGTACTATCAACATAAGACGCCTCAATGGCAAAGAAATGGAACTAACTGAGGAATTAGATAAGTACCAGATCGACATTATAGGGGTGACTGAAACAAAAAAGACAAAAACTGGTGATGACAATGACAATCAAGGTAAAGAAGGAGTAGCCATAGTATTCAACACAAAATACGAGGCTAATTTGGTGTGAGATTAATGTCAGCAGAACAAAATTTACAGTTGGGTGCTGCTATAGACCAGGCGATAAAATAGATGATGGAGACAGTATGCATAGGAAATAGACTCAATGAGTGGAGGACAGGTAATTATTATGGGGAATTTCAACTATGGTAACATTGATTGGAGAGAGGAGAGGACAAACGGGAGGAAGGAAATGAATTTTATGCAGTTACTAAGGGATAACTACCTGAGATAGCATGTAATGGAATATACTAGGGGTTCGAGAGTGCTTAACCTAGTAATTGCATCCGAGAAATAGACTATTATAAATATGACCATATTCCCAGCAATTGGTCAGAGTGATCATAAGGTCTTGACCCGAGAAGTAGCTAAATGCGTAGAATTTTCAATTAACACAGGGTACATGTGGAATTACCGGGTTGGTAAGTATGATAAACTTAGGAAATTTCTTGGATCAGTGCCATGGCATGTTAAACTGCAAAGGATCGATGTTGATAGTGCATGGAAAGTGATTAACGAGTGTTTAAGGGGAGGTAATGGCTGACTGCATATCTAGAGTCCGGAGAGTAAATCAAGTGGGAATTAAATGGATGAATAACACCATTAAGCTTGCGCTGCAAAAAAAGAAACAATTGTGGATGAAATTTAAGGAGAAAGGTGACCTGAAAGCACACAAACAGTATAAAGCACAAGCCAGAATGGTAACTATTGGTAAGAAAATCAAAAGCAGATTATGAAGGGAAATTAGCAATGCAAGCAAAAGTGAATTCCAAATACTGCTATTTAATTTGTTCATTAATGATATAGGAAAGGATCTGAGAGGAACTGTTCATTTATTTGCTGATGATGCAAAGTTGGATAGAGCAATAGTGAATGCATATGATGTCAAAATTTTGCAGGATGATTTGGAATGATTAGCAGTCTAGGCTAATGAGAATGGATGTCAGTTTAATGTAGCAAAGTGTAAGGTTATGCATTTTGGGGTGAAAAAATTAGCAGCAGTATATCACATTGGTGGAACTCTACTCCAGGAGGTTGATGAAGCCAGAGATTTGGGTGTGTTAGTGGATTGGGTGTTGAAGTTTAGGGAGCACACAGCAAAAGTGGCTAAATCAGCTCATCAGATCGCTTGGTTATTACTGAATGCTTTGACAAGCAGAGATAAGCAAGTTATTGTTCCTCTTTATCGAGCCTTGATAAGACCCCACTTGACTACTGTGCCCAGATCTGGGTACCTGGGTTTCTTCTTAATGGGGAGGAGTTAGAGAGAATGCTGAGGCGAGTGACCAAGATGATAGCTGGTCTATGGAATGAACCTTACGAGAAGAGGTTGAACATCTGTGGGTTACAGAAATTGGTTGATATGCAGAAAAGGGGTGATATGATTGAGACATTCAAATTACTGAAGGGTTTTTACAAGATTAATTCAGAGGAAATTTTTCAGAACAGGTCTGGTGATGGGAGAACTAGGGGCCATCCATGAAACTGAGCAAAAGTGTAGTTAGCAAGTGTGTTAAGAACTAGGTTTTTTACTTGGAGAGTGGTGAATGAGTGGAATAAGCTGCCAGAATTTGTTGCAGGTGCCATGACTGTAAATGAGTTCAAAGCAAAGTATGATAGATACTGTGTGAATGCCGAATAGCTGTTCTTGATATGGACTCATCGAGGGCCTCCCACGATGAGTCTAAGGACTCCTTGGAGTTGCCCATAATAATAATAATGTGAAAGCTGACTAACAAATCCTACTCTTGTATTTGAGAAAATCCTTGATTTTCTCAAGGATATTAGGAAAGAACTTAACATTGTAAGCATCCAGGAACGTGTTAGCAGAGCTAATCTCAGATGGTGTGGTCACTTAAATAGAATGGCAAAACAAGTGTTCTCTGTCAGGAAAAACAAGAAGTGTTCTCTCTGAGTCTTTTTCCTGGCAGGTTGGCAGGAAAAAGACACAGAAGAAGATCGAGATATACGAGGGTGGTCTGAAAGGTTCTCAGCCTAACAATGAAAAAACTAATTTATAATTTCAAAATTATTTTTATTTATCAACATAATTCCATTAAGACTAATACATTTATTCCAGCGATGCTCCAGCGCCATTATTCCGTCCCTGTAGTGGTTCTCAGGAAGATCTGCAAAATACCCCTCAACAGCTGCAATCACCTCTTGATTCGAAGAAAAACGCTGACCAGCAAGGAAGTTTTAATTTTGGGAAGAGACAGAAGTCAGAAGGAGCCAAATCTGAGGAATAAGGTGATGTTCCAACAATTCAGAGTGCAGATCCCTTAATTTTCCCATTGCCAAAACACTTTTATGGGCAGGTGCATTGTCCTCATGAAAGATGATTTTTTCTTCTTCTACAAACCTACGTCTTTTCTCACAAATTTTTTTGTCCAGTCTGGTTAAAAGATTGGAATAATATTCCCTTGTTATTGTTTTACCCTTTTCAAGATAATTAATAAACAGAATGCCTTTAGCATCCCAAAACACCGATGTCATGACCTTTCCTGCTGATGGAACCGACTTTGCTTTCTTTGGTGCTAAACAGCTGGCTGCTGTCCACTGTTTTGACTGCTGTTTAGATTCTGGTGTGTAATGGTGAATCCAAGTCTCCTCCATAGTAATAAATCGACGCACAAAATCAGTTTTATTCTTCTTAAAACGCTCCAAACACTGTTCAGAAATTTTCATGCGAGTGCATTTTTGATCTACTGTTAGCAAGTGCAGCACCCATCTTGCGCAAATCTTTTTCATTTGCAATTTTCATGCAAAATATATCCTACACATTCTTTTGAAATGCCTATACTATCAGCAATTTCACGCATTTTGACTCGCCAATCATCCAATACCATATGGTGCGCTTGATCAATGATTTCTGGTGTTGTTACACTTTTTGGACGTCCTTCACGTGGATCACCTTCAAGGCTGGTACGGCCACGTTTAAACTTGGTAGCCCATTTCTTAATTGTCGAAAACGAAGGAGAAGAGTGCCCATAAACTTTTATGAACTTCAAATGAATTTCTTTTGGCAGTAAACCTCCTTTTACAAAGAATTTTAAAACCACACCATACTCAATTTTATCCATTTCAAGGGATGCAGACACACTTTAGCTTCAGACAACTGTATAACACCAACTACTTGATAGAATGACTTGCAATTTCACATGAATGCTTTGACAACCGTACCAACTTAGAAGAGAAAAAAAAAAATATTTTGTCGATAGTGTTGCCATCTATGTTCTAGGCTGAGAACTTTTCAGACCACCCCTGTAGATAGATTTATCAGCCTTCAATAAATAAGAATGTGTAAGATGAATGTGACCATGCAGAGCCTAGCAAGAACAACTTCCTAACTTCTGTTCTTACATTGACTAGACTGCCAATGCTTAATCTCATGCAATTTATTTTTTTTTCAGTGTTTCCTGCCAGGAGTATTGCCAATGGGCAATTAACTTTGATTTTATAAACTGTGTGAAGTCAGTATGTGGGACCATCAAACAATATACCAAAAAAGTAAGAGCTGATTTGGCAGATGCTTCCACAATGTCATTTCCCGTTATTCCAATGTGGCTGGGAATCCAGCAAACTGAACGTCAAAATTAAGAGTCTTCATTTTGTACAAGAGTTGTAACATCCAACCAAGCACTGGATCTGGAGAGGAGATAGCTATAAAGAACTCAAAAAGTCTGTGTAAAGTACAGACTTGTGGTAGGAGTTTTCTTTGATATCAGGTTCCAGCTGAATGGCATGCAACTCTGTTGTATGATTACTGCAATCAAGTGGGATCTGGTTAGACATAATAATATTAGTAAACATAGCAGCACAGCCAACAGCAACCTCTCTGATCTCGAACCATCAGTATCGATGCGCAAGAAATCAGAGTAGACTGCTTTGTGTGCATTGACCACTGAAGGTAGACATGAGAGTGTATGAGACTTCCTACTGCAACAGATATCTTGGATATCTGTTGCAGTAGGAAGGTAAATACAACATACTGTTTTAAGAGTTCCGACATAGAATCACACAGCAACTGCCTCTATGCTGATATTAAGTGGGACTTGCTGGGAGATATGGTCACCCACTAGAACTGCAACTTCTTGGTGATCAGGCCCATCTGCTGTCAGGTCTTGCAAATCAAATAATAGTTGCATTTTATAAAGCTGGATCGTCACAGGTTTCAAGTATATTTCTTGCATAAAGAAGCATACTGGTTTAGAATTCTGGAAAAGGCCTTGATGTCATTGAGGTTTTGAGTCTCCGTGGCATAGACAAATCCCTTTGATCTGGTTGACCTGGGTTCGATTCCCATCTATGATGTGAGGAATCCCGTCTGTGATGTGAGTCGGTCTCAAATGGAGATAGAGGGTTTCTCCACCCCAGAAATTTGGGTTTTTTGCCCCTCAGAAGAGTCAAACCGGTCCCGTGAACACACAGATCTACAGTCATAAAACATATATATACTTAATCCCTTATCAGGAGGGCTTACCCCCCCCCCCAAAAAAAAGGGGGGGTTTCCATACAAATATTATTAATAATGTTTTGTTGGAATCCACGACAACTGCATTGTAGAAATGTTGTCATTATTTGGTGGTATCATATAGCTTCCTATGTTGAGAGGTTTGTTTTCATTAGGTTTGGATTTTTTCTTTTTGAAGAATTGTGTATAGCCAATGTCCATCATTTCTTCTACATCATGAAAAATATTCAAGATATCATCATATTAGACTCATATGACATCATCATATTATTTGTTTCATCTTCCTATAAAGGAGTGAGGCTAATTCATGCTATCTGTTAATGGATCATCCATTTGAGGGCTAGATGCTTGTATTTGATCCTATATGGTGGAACTTCCATTATTTTTTTTAATAAGAGGATTTGCATTGAGTGGGACTATTTTCGGTATGTCCTTAGCAGTGAGTCATAGCATTCAGGGATATTGTAATTGTGAGAAGGCAGCATTGACATATGTGTCATCAACACTAACACTACTGACACTTTCTTTACACTGTGGATCATACCAACCCATTCAAGATTCCTCTCATCTTCAAATGTTAAAATTTTACAGTAATATGAATATATCATCCACAAGTCAATGAATTCTCTTTATTTTTTCTAGTCAGGGATTGGTTCACAGAAGGAGAAGAAGTCTTCTTTTCAAGTAGTCTGTTTTTAAACAGACATGTGCATATGAAAATAAATCTTAAAGAAGCTGAAAGAGTCTCATTACATGAAACATTAGTTACAAGACTGACCAAATCTAGAATAGCTGCTTGAATAGAATAGAATTGCCATTTGATTCCACATTTATATCTTTCATGGTAATAAGGAAATCTTGAGGTTTTGAAGGGAGAAGTTTTATAATCATTGTGTGTGTGTGCGCGTGCGTGCATGCGCAGCTCAAACTGGAATTCTTAGATTTTCAAAACTTATTGTCTTAGACTCACCAAGGTAAAAGAGAACTGGTTTTCATATAAATCTCATTTGATCTTATGAAAGAACTGTTAACTTTATCCACATAGTATGTTGCATTTGTTAAATGTATGTGTTCCATTGATAGTTTACCTGGCATGTTAATGAAAAAAACTGATTTCCCAGAGAGAGAGGAAAAAAAAAAATGCCATCTATATCTTAGACCAAGTAATTGACATACAGTTGATAAGCAATTATAATTTTTTCATAATTGTATACAGAATTGCATCCAACATCTTCTTAACAAACACGAAATCATCACTAATGAATAGGCTACACACTTTTTTGGCAATTTAAGGATACCAAGAATTTCATTTAATTTAGATAATTCTTAGCTTCCTATGAGATACAGCTCTGTGAAGAAGCTGTATCTCATAGGAAGAAGGAGAAATATCTTGTGAAGAAGGAGAAAAAGAGAAAAACAAAAGTACCTTAATCTTCTCTTCATCTGGTCCCTTTGTTGATCCAGAGCCTGTGTTCCCTGGGAGTTTAACCTTCTGTCTATAAGTTTTCATGACCCCACACAAATAAGCACTCTTGTTAGATACGTGTTCTAAACTGCTATCCAGGAACTGTTTCAATACTGTCATAGCACCATCCACAGGGAATTCTTTCAGGGCATCCAATGCTCTCTCATCAAGATCAGAGTAGGCTAATTTTCCTAATGAAAAATGATAAAATGAAAATGAAAAAAAATCTTCTCTCTCACCTTTTAAGTTAACAAAAATAACACGAGAAAATTAGTAAACAAAGAAATAAATCTTTTAGTTAAACATAAAATAGGCTTTTGTGCAGCGTTGCTGAAAAACTATAACATTCAACTATTCAAAAAAATAACATTAATGTAATGTAAAATTACACATTAACACCTTAATGTACGTAAAATTACACATTAACACCTTAATGTACGTAAAACAACACATTAATGCTATTTGTGCCTAGTGTCATTTTGCTTCCTGTCACGTCTGGGAATTGATATATAAAAAAAAAAGACAATTGCATTTAATTCATTGTATGCAACACTGGATTAATCCAAGAAAGATACCGATATGTTAAAGAACATGGTAGGTAGAAACAGATTAATATTTCATGCTAGGCAATTCTTCTGAGGAAATGCTTACATTTCGTGAATTACAAATCTTAAAAATAAGAGGAGAAAATGGTATACACAGTGTGCCCGTTAAGTAATGAGATTGATTAATTTTTCTTATAGAACAGCCCTTAGAATAAAAGTAACAAATGTGTTTATAATTTTGACTGCTAGAGTGTGTTTTAATAACAGTTGCAACTTTTCAATCAGGTGACACATCAGCTTCATGTGGCAACCGCTGAATTAAGACAGCGTGAGTGAAGCATGTCAGAAGCTGCTTCTACTTCAGAGCAAAGAGTTCTGATAAAAGTTTACTGTAAATTAGGGATAAACTGCTACAGAAGTGTACCATATCTAAAAAAAAAACGTTTACAAATCACTGACGGACTAAGCACAAGTGTTCCATTGGTTTTCAACATTTAAAGATGGGAGGGAGTCCCTGCAGGATGAACCACACTGTGGACAGCCAGTTTCTGCATGGACAAATAAAAATGTGGTGAAACTAGGGAAATTTTTGCCCATGACAAGCAAATAACCACTAAGCTACTCGTTGTACAACTTGGTGTTGGTAAGGAAACGGCCAGATTAATCTTAGAAAGAGATATGCACAAGAGGACGATTTGTTTGAGGTCTGTGCTGTACACAGTGACATTCAAACACAGAGAGACCACCAAGTTGCAGGTTGTCAAAATTTCATCCATGAAATTGATCAAGATTGCCAGCGATGAAAAGTTAGTGTATTCAGTTTGATCCAGAAAATGAAATAATGCCAGAGCATGGAATGATATGGAACATCTTCTCCCCAGCAGAAGAAAGTCAGGTTACAAAAATCGTATGTCAAGACAATGACAACTTTTTTTGCATTGCTAATTTGTTCCGGAGCGCACCACAGTGAACGGTCAGTATTATTTAGGAGTAATGCAACATCTGTATGTGTGCATGCAACATGTCAGGAAAGAACTGCTCCACATTGGTTTCAGTTGCACAACAATGCACCTGTGCACTGTGTGCTGCCTATTTCTGGCTTCAAAGTCAATCTGTAATTGATCATCACACCTATTCACCAGATTTGGCTCCCGCACACTTTTTCCTCTTCCCAAAGATAAAGTATTCCTTGAAAGAGGGGGGTGCACTGAGGAGATCCAACGTGGTGTGACTCAGAAACTGAAGGAGGTTCCCATTCAGGACTTCCACTGTGCCTTCGAACAGCTGTATGACAGATGTAAACGTTGTGCAGAGTTGGAGAGAGATTATTTTGAATCTGTTATAATAATCAATTCCAAATATAGTTCTTTGTTTTGATATAACTGTCTCATTACTTAACAGGAACACTGTGTATGATTAAAGTTGAGGAGGCTGTTAGTAAACTGAATCAAACTTAATTATTCTTGAAAGTAAAGCAATACTGGGTATATAAACAAAATTCAAGGAGGCCCTGGAAAATTAATTTTTAGACAATCATTTCAGTATGGCCAGTATCCTTTTCAGTTAGTAAAACATCCTCTGTTCCAGCAGATAGTGTCAGAAATAATCAAGAATAGTTTTACTTAAGATTCTCCAGATTGACAGTGCTACATTAGCACTGTTTTCTTGTATCAGATTAAATACCAATTCTAACCATTATTTTGTATAACCTTTCTTATATTCTCTGAATGTGTTAACGTGGAAGTTAACTTATATTGAGCCTAACTCTGAAAACAGGAAAAATCTTATCAAATAGATAAGAAAAATCTTATCAAATAGATTTGATAAGATTTTTCTTATCAAATAATGAACAAAAGTCAGCAGCAAGCATCTTCAAACAATCAACAAGCCTAACATTCTTTCAAAAAAAAAAGCCAACATAATAAATCCAATGTTCATGATCAGAAGAAAATGATTTGGTTTACATCAGCAATGGAATATGTACCATGGAAATATTCCAACTCTCACTATGCCTCTCAACATTTCCATGGTATTCATATATGTATACAAGATATTCATGTATACAAATCTCCACTGAAATCTACTACTAGCAAGAGATAAAAAAAAAAAAGGCCCATCTACAGTGTCAATAGTCATCTGGTTTTCTATATTTGGAATTTTCAAAGTTAGATTTCGATCTGATTATGTTCATTTTGTAGCTATTCTGAGCTGAAATGGGGATGAGAGCATTTTTTTTCTGGCATGCTGAATTTTTTACCACAATTCCTGCAACACCCGGTTGAAGAATGAAGAGTAGAATACCATTGGATTATTTCCTTTGCAATTGTTCAAATCAAACAAGCAGAAACAAACATCCCACTTGGCAGCACCGGTGGCAAAAGTCACAAGAGAAGGGAAAGCCACTGCATAGAAGAGGTAGTTAGGATGAGGTTATACTCTGAATGGCCAAGAGGTGGTCTGGCATTTAAAGCATATTTGGAAAGAACGATGTTTGATTCTGACTGGTAAATGGAAGAAATTGAATTAGGGGATGACTGCTAACAGCAAATGCCAGTGCTTCTTACAGCTTGATCAATGGAAATGAAAACAGAACATACTTTGAGATGTGGACATTAACCAGGAAGATGACTACTGTTGGTCTTTCTTCCTTAAAAAAATGTATTATTAATATGTATTAGTATTGATGATTCAGAAACTGTACTTTACAGATTAGCTATTTCATGTCAATGCATGAACCCAATAAACAGGTTAGTGGTCTCACAAAGTGTGATGATAGTCATCCACCACCTAAACTTGTGGAGCAACGTGCCTGGATTGGAAAATCTAGTATATTTAGGCTTAGGTGCTGGTATGCATTCATGTTGTACTTTAAAGTACAGCACAAAAAGGAATAATTAAACAAAAGGCTCAACTGTTTCAATATTTTGTCATAGTCGTTGAGACATCTCAGAGTCAGAAATCTTACACCAGGTGTGCGTACTGAACGGACTGCATAATCCATTCAGTACGCACCACCGTGAGCTCACAGCTATGCATTGGTTTTAATATTGCTTTAACAATATTTAAAGTGATGAATATAGTATATTTGTGTATGAATGTGTGTTTATTTATTTTTGATATATTTATACCATGTACAAGAGATAAGCTGTGCTATTCATGGCGTTGATGCAAACAAGAACAGTTAATAAAAATTGTGGAAGAGAACACACCAGACTGTGAGGCCAAACAGAAGTAGTCAGTATCAAAATTTTCACTTTAAGACAATTAGTTGACATGGGAACATAACAAGGATCTGTATTTAAATTTAATAGATCTGAAAAGGCATATTATTATTATTACATGACACCTCCAGGAAGTTCAAAGACTCATCGAGGGAGGGAACCTGCTCTACAGCTCTGTCTCAACCAACCGCCACCACCATTAGTATTTCCACAGACAATCACATACATCCATGCCTACAGTGGGATTTAAACCCATAGCCTTTTGGCTGAAGAGCAGATATGCTAACCACTCGGCCAAGCAGGTCGGCTAATATATAAGCAAGGTGTCAAGAGACAGCGAAAACAGTGTTTAAACCAATTTTTGATACCCCAGCACACAGGATCAATTGGAAAATCAATCAAAAGTACTGCACAGAAGCTTCTACAAGTCAGAGGTTGTTCTGGAATCAACAGAAGCCTTAAAACATACTCCAAACCTTAACAAGTATGGCTGTATAAATCTACCAAAGCTTTGAGAGACAGTCATCCTAAGACCAAATTAATATATTTTTTTATCATTTTTTTTTTTTTCAAAACTTTGGACTACTGTTTTTTTTTTATATATATATAATTTAAATGGTGCCTAATTAGGACTTTAGTCTTGTGTTGCACGCTGCAATTACTTATACTAGCCCCACTGTTACAGATTGTGGTTGTCTCGCTATTGTAACAAACTTTGTTTGTGTGCTCTGAAGTTGCTGGATATAATACCAGCGAAATATTAGCTTTTAAGTTAAAGTGTTATTTTCTTAACAATCTGTGTTCGCATCAATACCGTTAAAATCCAATTCAACGTGTGCTATGAACACATAAGCCTTTCCACACAGTCAATATGTGGTTTGCATCACATATTGCAGTTGTATACCTTCTGCAACGAAGGTATACAACTCTTGATGCCTCGTTATGATAAGTGCCTATACAACGGCAGAAATTATGTAGAAAAGGAGTGAAAAATGTCTACTTTAATTTCCAATAAAGTTTTTTTCGTAAATATATTTTTGCTTCTCTGAGAGCTCGTCGGAACTTACTTTCTGGATGTCCCCCGTAAATCAGACGAAGAGTTGTTTCGATGTGAACATCAGTTTTATTCATGTAATGCTGATCCTGTTTCACATTTGATGTTGTAAATAGTGTTTTGTATGTTTATCTTACGTTTCACATTACTACAAAATATGCAGTATTCAACAAAATGAAACACTGCCAATGAGAGGATGGATATGCATGCATCATTTTATCTTTAAAGCACTTTCTTAAACTGTGTTAGAACTTTAAGGTTCTGCAAAAACTTGTAGGGGTTCCTCAGAGCATATAGATATTTATAACTCATCCAAGTCTTCAAAATCAATGTCAGCCATTAATTCAACTACTAGTGGACACTAGGGCAAAGCTTGGCTACCTACCGTATTCAAATACAAATTGTTGGTAGATATTAACTACTACTGATTAAGTACAGAAAGTGGCTGCGTACCAATTTCTAAAAGTTAGTTAAGACTAAAAAGTTCTGTACGTTGCTTTTGGGGAATAAAAGTTTTGAAGACTTCTATTGTTTCTTACACATCTTCAGGACATTACCAGTAAGGCGTGTGCCATTAATGTGTACATTTTCTTTCCAACGAAAACCTCATACTCTTAAATGAAATATAAACGACAGTTCTGTTTCATTCATTGAATTTATAACTATATTTCTTTCAAGTTAACAGTATCTGTAAATACAACTGTTTTTACAGATGGAGCATGACGTGTTACATAGCATCAGAGATAGATCAGAATGAACATAAGGCACATCATCAAGTAAAATAATTCAAATTAAAGATGCAAAGAAATTATAATCTTGTTTAATCCTTTATCCAAGTGTAAGCAAACAAAGTTTGCATGTGAAATATCTTCACAACTAGGCTATTCGTATACAGGGGCTAGTGACTTCTCATTAATTGCCTTAGTATATCCCCCATAAAGGATGTGTATAATACAAAGCATTATACACATCCTTTTGCTTGTACAAACGCGTATGTGTGTGTAATGCTATGTATTATCCATAAAACAATTCATTTTACCAAATTTTGTCTCCACACAAATTTTGCATTCAACATTCATTCTTGGCAAAAAGCATTTTTACTTTTCCAACACCTCTTTTCACAAACTTCCCCTGACTTTTTTCTCCCATACTGAATCAGCTTAAGTTTTCTGCAGTGTGAGGTGTGTGAGAGAGAGAGAGAGAGAGAGGGGAGGGGGTTTGATATCAATTATTACAAATTTCATTATACCTTTAGAATAAATTCAGCCTAAGTTAGTTTATAATTGAGTGTGGCACATTTCTGATATACTGTTTTATGTAGTATACCATTTCTTTAAATCAATTACAGCAGCTGGCATACTGTCATCCAGCCTATTTAAAGATTGTGTTTTGTATATCAGGAAGCATACAAGATACATGCTTCCTAAAGTTTAAAAACAGGGCAGGTAAACGACAGCAGAATGAATATTTTAATGAAATGTAGACAATGGGAGAAGCAGTGTGATTTAGATATCGTTATCAATTGTTTCAGTGGCAGTAAAGATGGTTCAAATAGAAAGGAGTGAGTACCAGCAAAGATATAAAAAGGTAGTGGGATGGAGGATGAGGGGAGAGAAACAGAGCATGATGTAGCAGAGGACTTAATATCAAGTACCATAACAGAAGATATGGCATATATGAAGAATGGTGTCAACTGTGACACAAACAGTTGATCTTACTAAATAATAAGTATAGGATATTATTTTCAGGCAATAATGATCAAGGCAAGAAAAGAATAGCAATAGTATTCAATACCAAACATGAAGACAAACTTCTTGATTGGAAGGCATTTCAAGTAGAGTTATGTGTGCAAACTTCAAAATGGGAACACTGACAATGAAACTTATTTGTGCCTATAGTCCTCCAGAAGATTTTTCCAAGGAAGAAGTCAAGAGTGGTGTATGTGTGTGTTATTAGAACAGGCAGTTGACAAAGAAAACAAGTGGTCCTTGTTGAAGACCTGAACAGCAGACCAGGAAGTGAATCTCACCAAGCATATAGGAACATTTGGGGACAATTTGGAGAAAAGGGCAGAGCTAATAATAATGGTAAGTATTTGCTAGTATTCTGTTCCACGTGAACTTGTGCACATCTTTATGTTGAAACATGGTATTAGTAATCACTAGTCCATGTCCTGAGCAGAAGTCATACATCATAAAAATAATACATACTAAAGGATTAGGAAGAGCTGATATGCTACATAAATTTATATTACAACATGCAAGAAGTGGCTATTAATCAGGTTTTTAAGAGGTACGCTATGACAAAGTTTGTTAACAAGGTCATTAATTCATTAATAGTTATAGAGCTCCAATTTTGCCTATCTCCTAAGAAGCTGTCACCAGTGTTCCCATCCCTCATGATCCAACTATTTGGATCTGTTGGACTCCATGTGAATTTTTGCTGATTAATAAACTTTCTTCATTTCCAGACTCCACAAAGGATAAACTTCCACTGATCAATACTAGAGCAGGATGATTTAGCAGGATGCTAAATCATCCTGCTCTAGTATTGATCAAATTTCCTGCAAGCACGAGTTATCTTAGCTCAGCAAAACTGGCAGACCTGCCAGTTTTGCTAAGGTAAACCAACTTACTACGGTGACTGTGACAAGCAGCTGAACTACTTTACATTCCATGAGCCAGAACATCTAGACTCTATGAACATGTTATTTACATCAAAAATCGAATTCTTTAGAGGGGGAAAAACAAAAACAAAAAAAAAAACTAAGGTCCTGAAAATGTGCTCGTCTTAAAGAATGACTGTACAAAGAAAGCTGCTAAATAATACTTCCTCATCCTAATCTCAACAGAAATGAAGGGATGAAGTTATCCTCTTAAAGGAAATTGTTGTCCTTCATACACTACATAGTTTTTACACACACAAACGCTTAAAAAAAATGTTATCAGGACCTATAAGAAACACTCTGTATGTAACTTATATACAGCTCACACATTCTGATACAATTATACCCTTGATACTTAGGCAAAATCTTAATGAAATAAATCCTCCAACGTTAATCACGATGTTTTAACAAAGTAGACTGAAATTCTGTTCTTTGAAACACATTTTTGCTACCATGCATCATTCCACATTTCAACATTCCCTGAACATTCAATATTCCAAAGAAGAATGCATTTTCATTTCCAAGAACAAACTTATGTAAGAATTATTTGCAAACTAACCGATAAACCACACAGCTCTTCACAGTGAAAGGTACGATCAATTTTACAATCAATACAAAAGGTACAATCAATGGGAAGGATATAGATTGGCAAATGGATGGAGAATTATTCTAAATGACTATGGGGGCTTAGATTGGAAGAAGGAAAGGTCACAAGGGAAGAAGGAAATGGAATTTATGCAGCTATTAAGGAACAATTTTTTAAGACATAATATGATGTAAGGTACTAAGACAGAGAGCTGAACCTTGTGATTGCATCAGAGATTCTATAATGAAAATGGCTACTTTGCCACCAGATGGTGAGAGTGATTATTTAGTTTTGCCCTGGGACTTGGCTAAATGTATAGATTTCTTGCTAAAGAAGGTAATTATGTCAAAACTTAGGAGACTGGTTGGAGAAGGGCCATGGAATGACATATTGCAGTGGAGGGATTCTAGTAGTGCATGTGAAATAAAGGAGCGTTTGAAGGAGGGGATAGCAGAATGCACATCAGGAGGATAAATAAAGTAGGAATTAAGTGGATGACTAGCATGAGTAGCTAAAAAAAAGAAGACATTTAAAGAGAAGGTGATCAGCACTCATGAACAATTAAAGCACAACCCAGAAGGATGAGTGGTATGGTAAGGAAGGAAGGAACGAAGGGAAAAAAAACAAAAAGCATATGGAATTATATTATATAAACAAGCCAAAGATATAATCTAAAGTTCTTTCAGTATGTGACAAATAAAAGGAAGAATGACTAGTGTAGAATAATTTTGATGAATACTGTTGGAAAGAAAGTAACTGAAGCAGATGAATAGGTGAATTACTGAGTGATCACTTTGCAAATATATATCCAGGTGGAGATATTGCAGTAACAGCTGTCACAAAGGCTGATATTACAACAGAGATAGATGAAGAAGAGGTGTGCACAGTCTTACAAAACCTTGAAACAAATATCAAGATATCAGCTCATGTGTTAAGAAAATGTGCTTGGGCACTGGAAGCTCCTTTGAGCAGATTGTTTAATTTAAATCTTAACTCTAGGAGAGTCCCAAAGGAATGGAGAGAGGATAAAATAATTTCATTGCATAAAGGAGGTTCCAGGTTCCAAAACAGAAGTAGCAAATTATTGACCGATCAGCATCTCAAAAGTGGTGGTCAAGGTACTGGAGAAGTTGATTAAAAGAAGATTTAGGAATGGGTAGATAGACGTTGGATACTCATGCCTCAGTAATTTGCTCACTTTTATAACAACATAAGATCTGAGCTAGATGAGAGGAATAGTTACACAATGATACTGCTAGATTTTGGAAAAGCATTTTTGCAAAACAGGGTACTGTGCAGAACTTTGTTACATAAACTAGAGCAAATGAGCTTGAATATAAAGCAGGTGAAATGAATAAAAGAGTGGCTAATAGATAGACATCAAACAGTAGTTTAAAGAGGAGTTGAGTACAGATGACTAGCGGTGTGCCACAAGGCCATGTACTCAGGCAACTGCTATTTAACATGTACATTAATGATATAAGATATTTAAATATAAAGAGCTAATAAGCTTCATTTCGGCGATATAAACATTATTTAAATTAAGGGGATATTAAATCCCACATTGTTTTAAAACCGAATAAGAAACTCAAAGATTGGAATCAGAGAGTTTCATGCCGAATATTATTATTATTATTATTATTATTATTATTATTATTTTGACACCTCCAGGGAGTCCAAAGACTCATCGAGGGAGAGTGTGCCGACAGCATCGAACGATTGGTCCCCTTCCAACTACTAACCGCGCTCAAACATACTTAACTGAGCCATTAGTAGCAGAGGCTCTACATAAAGTATTGGCGACCACTAGCGTGAGCTAATGCAAGTGACCCTAGTACGTAGTACAATACCGGAGAACTCGCAGCAAAGTTGGTAAAGTTCTGATCGCTACTCTTAGGCATTTTCCATAATCACATAACTTTAGCATTAGGGACCACTTGCTGAGCTCTTCACTGAGTGCCAATTAAATTAGTGATAGCCTTGGGTTAGCTATCTCTGATTGGCTACCAGTGAAGATTGAACTGCCCACTCAGTCTCCAAAAGTTGGATAGGGCTAAAATGGCCTCGTCTACTCTCTATATTGGAATAAAAGGCGTTAGCTGATTCATATACACCCCCCCTCCCCCAATATCAATATCAGACTTTGATGCAAATAATTTTCCAATCTAATCAATGAAAGAAAAGGTTTAAAGTCTAATAAAAATAATACATAGAAGTGGTAAATCAACTCAATCACTTAATTAAAAAAAAGAAAGAAAATTTGAAATATATTATGAGTAATAAAAACAGCTAGCATAGGAGGTTGAAGGTTTTTTGAAAAACCTTAGGTGGGCTACATTTCAGCATAATCAAAAACAGTCCACATACTGGATAAAAATGACTCGGATGTCACAACTGTAAGCTTAAAACAGTTGATTTATTATGACATTAAGAATGATAATATTAAGAATGATAATGATAATTTGAAATAATATATTTCAAATTTATTACTCATAATAAATTTGAAATATATTATGAGTAATAAAAACAGCTAGCATAGGAGGTTGAAGGTTTTTTGAAAAACCTTAGGTGGGCTACAGTTCAGCATAATCAAAAACAGTCCACATACTGGATAAAAATGACTCGGATGTCACAACTGTAAGCTTAAAACAGTTGATTTATTATGACATTAAGAATGATAATATACTGAATTGTGATTCCAAGACTAACTCTACAAAAGGCATTTAAGTCACAGTTCATGCTCTTCACTTATTTGTTAGATAAAACTTCAAATTTAAAATTCTGAACTAAGGGATATGAAAATTACTCAATTAAAATGACTAGGTGAGTTTTAGTAACCTTTTTTCTGAAGGGAGGGGGGGGGGGAAGATTCATATCTTCTGAATATAAAAAAAATGCTGTTCATAATTCTGCATTCAGTGCATTAAACTGAAGTTCTCAATTTTTGAAACTAGCTGGAAGACATCAACCTATCTCGTCTACTTTGCTAATCTTCAGGAAAGGCAGAATTACAATCATCCTTTTAATAAATGACTACGATAATAAGTTACATGGTATGGTATGGTTATCTGTGATCTTTTCACATGAAAAAAATAAGTCCACTATTTAGATTTCAAATAAAATAATAATAATCAACTGCACCATTCCAATATAAACTATATTACAGCACAGAGAAGTTAGACTCTTATATTAAGGTTTTTATTATGAATCAGAGGATTTTTATTAAGAAAGAAAAGTTGAAGATATAGAAAAGATCATCATGTCATTATATGAAATAAATATAATAATCTTGAAATATTTACAAACCAGTCTAAGCTGAAAGGAATAAGCATTTTTCTGTGCATGCAACATGTGTACTTGCTATGCATTTATTGGGACAATTTGAAAATACTGGGGTCCTCGACATGCGTCGTTTTGACTTTATGGCGGTAATCCCATAAATAATTTTAAAAATAAATTTTGACTTGAAGCAGCGCGAAGTAAAATTCAAACGTCACGGGTGAACTTCTTTGTGAGCGCGGCGGAAGAATATGGCGTTATGCAGCGTTTGTTTGGGGGAGGTGGCATCGCTTGTGTACCAGCATACACTCTTTGGGTACTGCGTGCTTTGTTTACATCCGCTCTCTCACTTTTGTGTTTGTGTTTTTTTGCGACTTCTTACCCTTCAATATGGCTCCCAAACGTAAGGCAGGCTCTTCCGATGGCAATGTGTTGAAGAAAAGGAAAGCCATTACATTAGAAGTGAAATTAGACATTATTAAAAGGGTAAAAAAGGGAGAAACGCCAACGAACATTGGCCATGCATTGAACTTAAGTCGTACCACAGTCGGGACTATTATCAAGGATAAAGTTTGCATCTTTGAACACATAAAAGGATTGGAGCCCATGAAATCGACTGTGATTACGAAAAAACATAGTAGGCTCATGATTGAGACGGAAAGGCTTCTTGTTCTTTGGCTGGAAGACTAGCATCAATGCCGTATCCTAATTAGCCTCATGTTAATTCAAGAAAAGGCAAATGGATTGTTTGAGGCATTGAAAAATGAAAGGGGGAAACGAGTGCAGGTGAAGAGTTTAATGCTAGTAAAGGTTGGTTTATGCGGTTTAAGGCTCGGGGCAATTTACATAACCTTAAGGTGCAAGGTGAAATTGCTAGTGATGATGATAAAGCAGCTGGTGAGTTTCCTGAGGGGTTGGCTGAGATAATAAGGGAGAGAGGCTACAGTGCTCAACAAGTGTTTAATGTAGACGAGACAGGCCTATTTTGGAAATGCATGCCTAATCACCTGTTTTGTTTGGAAATGCATGCCTAATCACCTGTTTTGTTTGGAAATGCATGCCTAATCACCTGTACAGGTGATTAGGCATACATTTCCAAACAAAAAATCTAGTCGTATGCCTAATCACCTGTCCAGGTGATTAGGCTTATGACTAGATTTTTTTTTTAATGACCTGTATAGAATGTACAGTTTCATTTGTCATTTTGGGGATTGTTCTCATTTTTATGTTTGGTTTTTTATTAGTTTTATTTTTGTCATTTTTCTGTGCTATACAGTAATTACATTCTCCCTTTCATTTTCCTATGGCCTAGTTCTGTTTCTTGATATATACGTATGACTTTTTATTTTTTTGATGTTTTAGGTTAGGTAAGTAACTTAGGCTATGGTAATTCCGACTTCCATCTAAAATCGCCTTACGTCGGTCCGTAGGAACAGATCTCCGACGTAACTCGAGGACCTCCTGTATTTACATACAGGGGGTCCTCGAGTTACATCAGAAATGAATAATCAAAATTCCATGTCATAGAATTTTGATCAATCATTTTATTTTCCCTACTGCATAAAAAATATATATATAAAAAAGGTAAATTGCAGTTCGATGTGTCACTACTTCAGTCAGTCATTAATAACGATTATGTACAAAATCTGCCATATAAGGTTGAAAAATATTTTAGATCTTAGAAACCTATTTATAGTACATGATCAGATGCATTAACAATAAGGTAAGAAAAAGAATCTTAAGATTATTCTTGTCATGTACAACTCTAAAATTGTGCTGATTAAAAAAAAAAAAAAAGCTTTTCAATTCATAATATAATCTAACAGCAGTTTGATAAACATTCTAAATTTGAAAAACTAACTGTAAAATTATTCTGTAATTTAACTCATAACTTCAATAATTCAGTAAGCAATGTCAGAAAGGAAATAAATACAAATGGCTTAGTTCTAAAATGTCAGATTATGCATTATGGACAATTCTTTAAGTGAATTAGTTCTAGCTGTGCAAAAGTGCTATGGAATCACTGATGTGAATTACTGTCTATCTCTCACATTTCTTAGACTGTAGCTACTGAATATTCAGTAACCAGAGGTTTCATTAGCAAAAAATTAAGTAGAAAAATTAAGTAAAGGGTTTTTTTCAATTAGTTCAATGAGTAGTATATTAATATAGTATAGGAATAATAATATTATTGTCTGGGCATCTGTATGAAGTTACAAGACTATTAGGTCTACATCACACATTACTCATTATGATACTTCTTAAATTCATTCATAGCTCAAGTACAGGGTGGCCATAAATTAACTTTCCCTTTGGAGGTATCTGTAGCTAAAACTAATACACAGAATGAGACCACGTTTTATATTGAGACTTTCGAAGGCATCGGGAGATGAATTCTGCAAAAAAAAAGATTTAGTACCAAAAGTCACTGATAGGGGAGATTTTGGCGCTGGCTGGGCCAAAAGCAGTCAAATATTTGCAGTAAAAGCAGGTAAAAAGGATTATGCAAATTTTACTGTGCATACGTGACAGCAGCGCCACCAATTCCACTTAAAAAGGGATTGGGAACGTTCAGGCAGTTATTCAAATGACTGACGAATTGTGCTCAATATGCATCCTACCTTGCCTCAGCGTGCTTTACTTAAGTTGTTTTACCTTAAACAGTGCAATGATGTAGCGGCCCTTCAGGAATTTAGAAAGCTTCATAACCTGCGTACAGGTCCTATAGATGTCAGCTGTAGCACTGAGATCCTTATGAGTATCCTTACGCTCAACTGTAGAGCATGTGGCACACCGGATGCAATTTGTTGTACACAAGAAAGGTCAGCACATTGACAATCGTGCATGTGGTCCAGGGGACCCTGATCCTGATGAATAAAACATCATTTCCTGTGAGTTCAATTACTACATTAATTTCTGTGTCTCTCACAAGTTGTTGTTTTAGTTTAATTATTATTATTATCATTGTAACACACCACATATCCAGCTGGAATGAGTGACGTGGCTGTCGCTTACACCGTAGAAATGTTATTATTCCATTTTATCTGCCTTTAATGTAATTATCCACTTATTTTCGGCTAGGCCCCCAAAATTTCCCCTATCGGCAACTTTTGGTACTAAATCTTTTTTCACGGATATCATCTCCCCATGCCTTCGAAAGTCTCAATATAAAATTTGGTCTCATTCTATTTACTGGTTTTAGCTACAGATGCCTCCAAAGAGGGAAAGTTATTTTATGGCCACCCTGTACTTACAACCACTACCCTCTGTTCATCCATTCATCTCAATCACCACTTGCAAAACAAAAAAGTATAGTCTTTGCCGACCATCTTTCAATTCTTGTGGTGACCAACAACTATCACAAGTGACCCCTTTTCTCTAATTCCTGTCATACTGAAAAATTTATTCTCTATAGGATAAATGCAGAGAAAAATTTCTCTGCATCGTTCCTATAAAACGCCCTTAGTTACTTATTGTGTTTCTATCATATCTCTTCTTTTCTGCCTAACAATCTCCAAGATCCAAATGATCCTTTGTATTCTGCCAATGCAATATGTTCTTATGGATGTTTGTAAATGTCTTTAGGTGGCAGTATATTTCATCACCCAGTGTGAGACTACCACCCTATTTATTAGAAGCCTGAAATGGCTTTAATTATAATATTTGGTGTCTAAGGAAAAGGTTAATAGATCATCTAACATAAGCCTGCATACTAAATGTGTGAGAGGTCTACAAACTTTCATGAATAAGATTCGCAAAACTGAATATTCTCCCCAAAATCATATCCAATATCATGGCACTAATAAATCTGTAACAGCAGTCCAAGTAGTGTTTCATGTCACAGCACTAGTTATTTGTGTTCCTGATTCTTATTACCCATCCTCTTATTCATGTCACCAGCTTCATAGCCATTCTTCCCACATGCTCCAATTTACATAATAAATTTCTGTAAGACATATTGTTAAATGATTTTGTAGACAATGAAAGAAACAACAATACTACTGTTTAGCAGATATAGTTTAAGGAAATTAACAACACATTTGTTAATAAATATAATTATTTACTTATTATCCTATATTTCGGCTAAGTGAAATCGGCATCATCAGGGATTAATACACTTGTATTAGACACATGCATGTAGGCACGCTTCAGAAATATGGATGAAAAGAAGAAAAAAAAAATGGAGAGAACCAGAAAGATCTAAAGTCCAAGAATTACGTCGCTTGTTGGCTTCAGTTGGTGTTCTTTGTCATTGAGCTGACTGCCTGTAGATGAGGGTTTCCCATATGGGGGGGGGGAAGTCTGATACAACCATATTTGTTTAGGTTGGGATAGGTGGTAAGGGCTGCAGCTGGAGGAAAAGTGTTTATTAATCATCGGACCTCAAACCGTTCACAGGTCAGCCCTATGCCACGGTGCATCCTATGTCCTGTAGTGTTGAGTTCTCAAAGCTGGTTTGACTGCTTTGCAGGATGAAAAACCCCAGCATAAACTGGGGAAAAAACCCTACTGTCCATGCCCAAGACCAGCTAATTCCTATTCGATTCCCAAGACCTTGGCTATGGCTGAGGAAGATCCTCAGCCATAGCCAAGTTTTGGGAATCGAACCTAGGACACTCCTTCCCCAGGCATATGGTTATGAAGCGCACAACCACTAGGCCAGTGATGGCGAACCTATGACATGCATATCAGCACTGACACACTTGAGGGTTTCAGGTGACACACCTTGGATGTTGAAAAATATTCGTATTCTGATGAAAAAACTAATTTCAGTTTATTAAATTAATTGTATAATATGAATTCATAGATTGTATATCAATGTCCTATTAAATAAACAGCCTAATATGATATGTATAAGTCACCATCTATGATTAAGTAGTTAAATTTATGACGCATGTATGCAAGTGGCACATCAACAATGTCAATATTTAAAAAAAAAAAAGATGTTTGACACACCTGAGTAAAAAGGTTTGCCATCACTGCACTAGGCTAACCGAGTAGACTATTTCATATTCCATATATATTTATTTATAGAGTATTTATATAGTTTTAGAAAGCTTTTTACCTGATTATACATAACAAATAAGAGATTTAATCTTTCTTTGATCCATATTATACCAAGCAGCATCTGCTTGATGTTGTCAGTCTTAAAATGCTGCTATATATTCCCATTCATGTGTCGTCTCCTATCTAGGAAGTGGACTACCATGATGCGATTCATGATTAACTACAGGCATAACGACACGTGTGAAGACCCTATCTCTTCCACATATTGCCGTGAGTATTCATAACTATAATCCATGGTGTGTTCACAGGGCCGGTTTGCCTGTTCTGAGGGACAAAAAACTAGAGTTTCTAGGTGATAAAAACCCTCTACCTCCATATGAGACTAGCTAACTCACCTTTAGTCGAAAGAGATGGGAATCAAACCCAGGTCTTTCCGACCAAAGGGCATCGTCTATACCGACTGAGCGATGGAGGCTCGGTGCTGTATATAATTGAGTATAATATTGATAAAAATAAAAAATAAAAAATAAAAAGAACCGAAAGAAATTCTTGTAAACATTTTTCAGTTTAATTCCTTTGTGAATGATTTTCTCAAGGTTTCTAAATGTGATTTTCACGAAATTGTGATGCCATTTATCCATAAAGCTGGTGAGATGTAATGTGAAGCATTTTACAGAAAAAAAAAGTCCTAACTTCAGATAAATTGAGAAAATACTTGATTGCTTCACCACTAAAAATACTCCACCTTTGTAGCCTAGAAATAAGAATCATCTACTTTAAAATTCTGTCATGTGATTGGCTATCCTTTTACTTTACTAGTCTTTGTTTTAAACTATGAGAGTGATACACAATTCGATTTCTCATAAAAAAAAGACACAAATTATTTAACTCTTACAGAAGAAAGAAAATAACCGAAACTGTTTTCAAACCAATGAGCTCTGGAGCCTTATCAGTAGAGTTAATGAATATTCACTGGCTCCTAAGTATAATGATGCACTCCTCAACTACTGGTTACTAACTACAGTAACATAACAGAACATAATTCTGTTAATCCAAACATTAAATCAAAGACAGTACTAGTGCTGATTATTATAATCTCTCAAAGAGGATGCAGTATCAGCAACTGTATAAACTATATCAAGTAATGTTCTCTCATTTAACTACACGGCAATCTTAACAGTGCTTAGAATAGCCAGGACATCATTCAAATTCAATGTCTACAAATTATTATTAGCATTATTATTACCAACACCTCCAAGGAATGCAAAGACTCGTTGAGGGAGGGCACCTACTCTAGAACTCGCCGTCTCCACCACTCAATCCACCAACTACAGCGAACCACATCATCTACACCAATGCCATCTACTGCCCACCACCACTAGCATTTTCACAGACAATCACAAACATCCATGTCCACGGCCAGGTTTCAAACCTGCAGACTTTTGGTTAGAGAGCAGATACGTAAACCACTTGGCCAACCAGGCCAGCAAATGTAATGCCAATAAAATTCAGTGGTAATAATACTGACATCACATATGAGCTTACTTGTTTATAATAAGTACCAGTTTAAATGACTCAAAAAACTACGACCAGTTCAAATATGGAACTGTTGGGTTTGAATTCTGACAGCATAAGTCACATTAGCGCAAATGCATTCAAATAAATAAATAATCACTACCAAATCTTGAAAATTAGATAGCCTTACTTGATAGCAGTGGCTATATATGCAAATGACAATTAACACTAGCTTTGTTAACTGGTTATAAAACATCATACTTCAAATTGGGCATCATATGATGAGTCAGACATTTTTCATTTTCCACAATTAAGTTTCTACCAAGTTACCAGCATCTACATATACAGAAAGATACACAGATAGATAGCTGATAATACTGGCTTTTGGCATTGTTTTTTTCTCTATAACTAAGAATACATTCAATTTTCCAAATGGAGTTGCTTTCCTTTAGCCCCGTGACATCATTTGATTTTTTTCTTCTTACTATATAAGGAAACTTTTATATCAAGAACAGCCAAAACGGATTCAACTTCCTTCAGTAAAGAATGAGATTCCTACTGATCAGTGTACTTATTACACTTACCTATGCTACTAGTTGGTAGGTATTTCTGCAGGAAAGTGCAACATTCTTCATTTTGCTTCAAGTTTCAAAGCTTATTCATCTCAAAATTAATAACTGGAACAGTTATCTCCAAACCAAGAAATTACTTTGCCACTATGTTAACTTGATATAATTCAGCCTTCTGTTACTCTTCATAGGCTTCAAGGCCTGGAATGCAATTAATTAAATGCTGATTTCATTACGTAAATATGAGTTTCAGAACATTGACAGACATTTTCTGCAATTTATATTCATAAGATGATGTACCTATGAATATCACTGCAGTTACCAAGATTTTTTAAATAACATTTTAATATTAATTTCATATCACTTATACATCACCGCAATAAGTTTTTACTATTTTTTTTTTAGTATTTAAACCTGAAGTAGATTTAAATTTTGGGATGGGAAGGAGGGGGAGGCTAGAAGTGGTGGGATTGGTTAGACTTACATTAAAGGCAATTAAGGCTATGCAGCCATTATTATGCCTGTTGATTGCAAATTCTCTGGCCAGCTTAAAATATACAGGTTTTTATTCTGTAAAAGCTGAATAAAAATCTGAAATTTCTGGGAGGAAAAATGCTGTCATCTCATATATGAGACTTACTAATTCACCTACAGCTAAAAAGCATTATAAAGGTTCCTCATATTTAGTCATGTTAAGTCAGATGTTGGGTAAGTACAATCAGTACCAGATATCTTTAATATAAAATAGGATACCAATAAGAAAAAAATTCAACCATTTCAATAACCAAAATTTACAATTAAAACTCATCTCTACAAATGGATGCTCATTATATTCACATAGAAAAAAACTTTGCAAATTTTAAAAATTCAACAAGAAAACAAAGGAGCACATTCATTGCTTAAAAAATAAAATAAAAAAATAAAAATGAAATAAAAAAACTGAGTGGTCACTCATGTACATGCTTGACATAAGTTTATATACCAAGTTCAATTTTTTTTGAAAAGTCTAGCGAGAAATTGCAAGCATCACACACACTATACTTCTTGCTTCTGATAAGAAGAGGTAAGCCTTCATTTAAAAAAAATTTTTTTTTTACCATTTTACCATCAAAACAGTGATATCTGCAAAAATATGTCGAGTATAACTCGATTAGGAATTCAGAACTTAATAAGGAATTTGGAATAAGTTAAAAAATGCTTTTAAATCTAAATTTTAGATTTAAATGTATATATATTTTTAGAGTACTTAAAAGGTATTTACGATTTGTTTATTGCTTTCAGGTGAGGTAATGAAAAAATAAAGATGATTCACACAGAACAAATCCAGAAAACTATGAAGTATAATGTTAATTAAATCATGTCAACTTATTAATACGTGTAATATATGCATTTTATACAATGGAGCATGTAGAAAATAAAATTCCTTACTAGTAGAGGCACACACACACATCACATGAAATGCTGCTGCATAGCTGGAATTATAGTCAAGACAAAAATAAAGCTATCAAGTTAATGAAAAAGAATAAAAAAAACTGAGTTTCCAGAAGAAACATCTCTACCACCTCCAGATAAGGCCAGCCAGCATCATCAACTGAAAGAAACAGACTCCTCAACGAATGGACTAAAACTCTCAGATTTTAGTATGAAATATATGCATACCAATATCACCTGCGATATGGGTATAGAGATATCAATATTTGCAGTCATATCAGTTAAAATTACAAGCTTTAGAGTAAATTACTAAACAAAACTTTACTTAAAGATGATGCCAATAACATAATTCATTCATGTATGCTAATTATCCTACTTTGTGTCACTGCTAACATGTTAGTAGCATAAATATGACAAAAATAACAATGTTAATAGCAAAAATATGACTAAGAGAATACTGATGAACTTCTCAGTATACAGAGAAGATGAAATATTCTGTTACATTGTGAGTGCAGAATCACTTATCTTGACCTTACATGGGTCAAGTAATGATATGGGCATAAATATAAAAAAATTGGCACTGCATGTTTCCTATTATTATTTGTTTTTGTTTTGTTTTTATGTGCCCCCCCCCCAAAAAAAAAGATTGTAAATTTACAGTGCATTAGTACTATTAGCCAGAATAGTTTTAATTTCGTTTCTTATAAATAAAGGAATATATTTTTATTTATTTTTATATAATTTGGAGAGCCTATTTTACATACCAAACATGGAAGATTTTCAAGCCACATGAGACCTCCGATAAAAAGGATGTGGTCTCACACTAATTCATGAAACTCATCTCAGATCATACACCTAAAGATAAACACGCATGTTCACAGTAGGATTTGAACTCACAGCCTACCTGTTTGGAGAGTTGGTTTCAGAACCACTTGGACAAATAGACTTGCATATGTCAATTTCAACTCTGACTTTTCAGTGAAATTGGAAATTAAATAATGATTTCTCTAAAGGCATCATCTACAACAAGAATATCTATGGTCTATCTATATTGCTTCATAGCAAATTACTCTAAATCTATCACTATCCCATATACATCCAAAAAAACTAACAAAAATCCTAAGAAAATATGACCTCACAACTAGTTACAAACTACATAAGAAATTGGCATCTCTTATCTGCTCCACCAAAGATCAGTCACTTTCCCTAGACCTATCTGGAGTATATCAGATTCCTTGCAGTTACAAACCGTCCTACTACAGCCAAACAGTCAATATCAAGGTATCCGAACACAAGGACTACATCCAGTTCCACCAATACAGCTACTCAGGACTTGCTCACCATGCATTGGACACCCACCACAGAATATGCTGGAAGGCCACTTTATTACACTGCAGCAAGTATAAGTATGAACGAGTATTCCTTGAATCAGTCTTAGCTCTAAAAAAACTTCCCAAACCTCAACAAATTTGGCAAGCATATGTTCTAAGATTGTCAGCCCAATGGCCAAGACAACCCAATTTAGACTGCTAGGGGAGACATCTTTTAGGACTCTATGACCGACTTCACTTGCCTTTCTTCAGCCTCATTTGTTTAGTGAGAGTGCCTGCATGCACATATCATTGTTTTGTCATCCCTGAAAATGGCAATGTAACATTGCCGAAATATAGGTAGTTATAAATTATAAGTTTTTATAATTAATAATTTAGTTTACATTGTCATTTCCTAAAAAATTAGAAGTATGTCTAACCAACGTATGGTCTATGTATATCAGAAATATCAGAAAGTAGCATATATACACATATGCATATGTTCTATACACAACAGTCAGTAAAATAAAAATTTAAGTACATATATATGAACCTGTTATCAGCCAGAAACCAACAAACCATATATATTATTATATTTACTTCAAAATATATTATCAAGTAAATGAAGGAACTCTTTGGTCTTTTTGGTAAATATGGGAAAGAACAACTATTTTCAAACATCAGAGAATATAATATCCTACAATGACTGAAGAGCCTTTATTCTATTTTTCTTATGGACTCCAGTCATGTTATGTTTACTATGATGACAGTCTGAAATTATATAATGCAGCAGAATTTTCATCTGTGATCCAAGATCCTACCAAGTGCACAAACCAATGTATGCTGATCTATGGGTCTTTGTATAATTTTAATTAACTGAAAACACAAATAGCCACACAGTGACTGCTGTGTGGCAAAACATATTTGTCGCATTTCAAATCTTTTGAATCAGTACATCAAGATTTGAAATAAAAATTACTACTACTTTTCACACTTCTCTGCAGAGGAGTTGCTTTTATCATGTGTAGTATTTTAGTAACATGTCTTTTTCCATGGGAGTTTAACATGGGAGTTTTCCCAGAAATAATATAAATGTCTTTTTCCTTTTCTGAATGGACATGACACCAAATTTATATCATACTACTATCAATTCTCCTTTACTTTTATTATTATTATTTTGACACCTCCAGGGAATCCAAAGACTCATCGAGATTTATCATAGTAGTATGATATAAATTTGGTGTTTTGTAATTATCCAACTTTGTATCATGTCTTTCTTTCAATCTACTAAAATAAAATTGCATAATAGTTAAATTAATTAGTTAAAAATAAAAGATAATTCATCCACTAGATCCTGCATCGATAGTGCAAGATCTATGCTTTTTGCAATAAAGTTTTTTTATGACTTCAACCCATGAAAGGTTGAGAACCTATAGCACATCAGTACTATGAGAAGGGTATAGTGACCAAACATGAAATATTTTTAAGCCACTATAGGTCTCCAGTAAATGAGACAGTGGAGTATTATGACAATGGGTGAATAAATTCATCTCCCTCCTAGACACACAAATAATCCATGCTCATGATGACTCAAACCTGGAGCTCGTTAGTTGGGAGTAGGTATGGTGACCAGCAAAGGTTTTTTGAACTACTCTTCCTTCAACATAACCATCAGCCATGCACCACATAGTGAAATGAACAACCCATTTGCCCATAATAACAAAGGCTGCATGAGCACAGGATTCTATGAACTCCAAGATAAGAAGGGAGGATATGTCTTTAAGAGAGTCTACGAAGAAATTGGATTTTCAAATTGGACAGAAAAAACTCTTAGGCCAAACTGGCAAAGAAGTATCAAAGTTCTCTTAAATACTCCATTCACAAATGCGATAGAAAAATTAGAAAGATCCCCTCAAAGTGGATTGGGGTGAAGGTCAAAAGCATTAGTTTTTATCACTTATTTTGATATCGCATCCATCAGAGATGAAAGCAGCTCTGATAAAGGACAGTTATTCAATTAAAAGAACCAAAAGAACATAGCTTATGTGCATAAGTTTTAATAACACCATATTTCTGACATGGGTGAGGAGGAGAGGTGATGTGAAGCACCATTAATGTACTAACCAGTATGAATTGCTTTTCTATACACTATACACTGTCATTTGGTTGAATTAAAATGAGAATGTCCCAAAAATGAAGGCAACTGTTTTCTTCTATTTCGAGGGTAAATTTAATTCTTGGGGTTAATGAATTAATTTTCTTAAGAAACTCATGAATTTCTGACAAATACAAGTTCCAGACAGCAATTCTAGTCAGCAGTTCCAGACATCAAAAATGATAAATTATGCATTTATGAAAGTTTCTAGTTTCGCTGTCTTTCAGGGATCCAACCTACTGTGCAAGTTGCTATAGGAGCCTCAGATCACAATGTCCTCCTAGACTTCATTTGACCAAGCAGTAAATCTGAAGTTGTGAAAGAATGCTATTACAACTTTCATTTTTATTTGCATAATTATAAGTGCATTAAACCATAGGGCATAATAAACTATGCGTAAAATACATAAGTCTGTGTGTATATAAATGTATGTATAAATTAAAAAGTTAAATGATAACCAGTAGTAATAAAAGTCCTACTGACTCCATAAACCTGGAGGTAAAAATTTAATTTTTAAAGATTTGAAATTAGATTTTATTTTTAATATTATTAATTTTGCTCACATAGTAACATATAAGAAGTGTTTTTTAATAATTAGGTTTTTGGGCTAAAATAAACAAAAGGGTAATTTGGTGGGGTGGAAAACCACAAATGTCACTGATGCTATTATATGCATATGCCATTTTGGACAAAAACCATGAGAAGAATTTGAAAAAATGATTGTTATTGATTTCTTCAGACATTTAATCAGATTAATCATAAAGGAATCCAAAGTAAACTTCCACTGTTTCGTATTTGGACTGCATGCTAGTGGGTGTGCACACACACAGTTCAGGTAGAAAAAAAGCCATTCGAAACTGGATATGTGGAATATCAGCTGGAGCAGATGATATTTGGCCAGAAATTCTCAAATAGGGAAGTTTCAGTGGCTACACTGCATAATTCAGTTGGCCCAGTCAAAGGGTTGCATTCCAGATGACCGAAATACAGCTCTCATGTCTATAAAAGAAAGTAAATAAAACAATGGAAGAATAACTAAATAATTTCACTAGCAAGTGTTGCAGCTAAGATTTATCACAAGGAAGAGACTAAGAAAAATTCTAGAAGAGAAACTCAGGGAAGAATGTGTTGAATTCGACCAAATAGGATCCACCATGATTACATTTTCACCTCAAGACAAACAGCTGAGAGGCAATGGGAGTATCACACGAATCTGTATAAGTTTTATAGATCTGGAAAAGGCATGTGACAAAGTACTAAGAAAAAAGCTATTCAAAATGCTAGTTATATTGGGGTGAATGGGACATGATACAAGGCAATATATAGTCTATATTTTAAGTTATAATTCAGCAGTTAGAAATAAAGGTATGGAAAGATGGTTTGATATGAAATCAGATGTAAGAAGTGTATTACTCATCATTCAAACAGGTCACATTATGAAGGAGAATGGTCTTTCACTTTATGAAGACAATATTATTCCTAAATAAATTCAGTACAAATCTTCAAAACTCTTTAAATTGAATACCTATGGTAACAAATTTGGCTCAAAAATTAGAAGAGTAAATTGCGAGTAAACATAAAAGTAAACTGTACTCTCAAGGGAAAACCTAGAAAGGAAGCAAAATGTTTTGGCTATTAAGGCACAATTTTTAGTTCAGATGGCAAATTCTGTATGGGAATAAACAGATTAAGCAAATCTGATATGCTAAGGAACTAGCTGAAATTATATAGAAAAGAGAAGTTAGCCACAACAGCAGTACAAGGGCGTGCTGAAAAGTTGTGCTAATCACCATGAAGGAACTGAGGTGGAACCATGCAACTTACACAATGCTGTTGCATCATTTGCAACAGAAAATCCACTGAGAAAAAAAGTCTCCATTGTTGCACAAAGCAGTCCTCAGCTGCAGATATGACTTCATCATCATGGCAAATTTTGTTCAAGTGTTTCTTTAAATTAATAAATAAATGAGGCCAGGTCTGGCAAATAGGGTGGGTGAGGCAAATATTGAAAACCCAAGTTGTGTATTGTCTGTTAGGTTTCTTGAGCAGGTTCATTGTCCTGCAAAAGCAACATGCCTCTGCTCCGTTTCCTGCAGCATTTTTCCTTCAGTAACTCCTTCATTTTCTTCAGAGCTGTTGAATAAACTGCTGCTGTAACAGTTTCACCTTTTCTGCAATACTTGTTAAGGATTACATCATCTATATCCCAAAAGACAATGGCAAGAACCTTCCCTGCTGACTTTCGGATTCACAACTTCTTTGGCTGTGGAGAACCTTTGTGTCTCCACTCCATTAACAGTGGTTTGGTCTCTTGGTAACAGTAATGATGCCATGTTTCATCAACTGTCACAATATGAGCCAAAAAATTTGCACTTGATTTCTCAAAATGACCCGAAATCCCTTAAGATGACAGCACACAGTCTCTCTTTTGGTAGGCATTCAAACATTTGGGGACCCACTTCGCTGAGAGCTTCTGCATGTCCAGATGTTAGTGGATAATGATCCCAACTTGTTTCCTGGATATTTACAGAGTCTTTACAATGTTTTTGGCTGGTATTCGTCAATTATCAAGGATCATGGCATGCATTACATCAATGTTTTTAGGTGTGATCACACTGTGAAAGGTCTTCCTGACCTGGGGAGACCTGTTGTCTCAGGATGCCAAGTTTTAAACTTGGCCACCCATCTGAAAACTGTTTGGATATGCTGGGAGACAGTCCCTTAAAGTCTCACACAAAATGTGGTGAATCTCAGTTGCCAACTTTTCTTGCAGCAGAGGTGCAGGCCCTCATCAGGTAAACTTAGGGATGGCCCGCACCTCTGCATCTTCAAATTTCTTCAAAATTTCTGCCATGTCGTCTTATATATCTTAAAAATTACACTTTAAGGAAACATAGGGATTAAAGGGTTTTAAGATATATTCTTTCTTGGAGTTATATCAGTTGTTTTAATACAATTCTTGTTCTAGGTGTTTATCAGACTTTTCAGCTGCCTCCTTTACATAAAATTCCATTCAAAGCAGTTTTAACCTATGGATCCTATGGGTTAAAAAAAAAAAAAAAAGGCATCAATGACAGAATCATATTAGAAATAGAGATATTCGGAAGGAAATTGATACTGTTAGCATTCAAGAAATTGTGAGCAGAGCTATCATAAGATAGCTTAAATGACATGGGAAATTAGCAAAAACAGGTGTTCTATGACAGAACAGCAGGAAGAATGACCTAGAGGGAGACTAAAATTGAAGTGGATAAATTAGTTATTGTCTCAGGAGATTAAAATATCAGATGTGACAAGTGGTGTCCTAAAAAACAAACCAGACTATATGGAGGGAAACTTAATAGGAAGTTAGTACTACGTGATTAAATTACTATTAAATTACACTGCCTTGAGAATATGTATCAGGAATTTGATGGCTCAAATCTTTCAATCTTATGTTCTTGCTTTCTATATTATCAATAGCTTTCTCCAAATGACAAAATGCAATGTATAGTTTGCTTTAAGAGTATTTTGTGCACTCCATTTTTTGATAAGCCTCGTAACAAACACACTTTCAGAATATTGACTTCTACAATCTTAAACAGTGATTACTAACCATTTTTATCAAGTTTGATACCATGTTGAAAGATAACCCTGCCTTATTTCTCTTTTAAAAAATAATAACAATAATAACGTTCTCCCACTCCTACTTTCTATATGGTTATGGTTGATTGTCTTATTTTTGAGTGGGTGAAAACAGAAGTAGTTTTTGTTAGCCCCTATTCAATTATTAGTATTATAAAGGTTTCTCCAAGAAAGACTAAGGAATCATCAACTTTAACAGGCCCCCACATCGTAAAGCAAATTACGACTTTAGGTCTCCAGCAGGCCTTACACCTCCGGGAATCTAGGCCCTCAGCTCCAATTTCAGATATAAATACTTAACAATACTTGGGCCAGCAGTAAGACAGAATGCTACTTGCATTAAATCAATGTCCTTCAAACGAGAACTGGCAAACTAAATAGGCTCAAATGTTCTGTGGCAACCTAAACACGGTTTCTGTTGACATCATTATATTATATTTATATATATATATCAGCAGTGTCACGTGCCCATTTCAGTTGGGTGTGCTATCGTGTGGCTTATGCAACCTGCGCTAGTAAATTCACATCAATTTGACCACTTTTATGAGTGCACAGCGCATCAGTGCTCATCTTAATTGGTCCAATGCAATTAATTGTAACCAAATCCGCATTTTAAGCTATGTTAGAAAACAAGGGAGAATGCTATATTTGGTTGGTATATTTGAATTTCTCAAAGATGTAAATATAATAGTAAAAAAGGTTTGGTTCCTGTTCTCAAACTCTTTCATTTTTTCTTCAATAAATAATCTTTGTGTATGTTAGTCTACAGTTCACATCCGAGAGCTGCTCAACTTTTATTCGCTTTAAAACTTTCTTACATGTTATTCTTTTCAATATGAAATTCAATTTTATCCTGCTCAAGACTAAATAGTGATCACTTCCAATTTCAAATCCTCTGTACACTCTGGTGTCCTGCACCAGGGAGAAAACATCACTATCAACAATAACATAGTCAATGACACTTTTCTTATTATTTGCTTCTTCTCTCCATGTGAATTTTTGCAAATTTTTATGTTGGAACATGGTGTTAGTAATAACCAGTCCATGTCCTGAGCAGAAATCCAACAGATATTTGCCATTATTATTATTAGCTTTGCTCTTTTCTCCAAATTTTCCCAAAATATTTTTGTATGTCTGACAATCATTTCCTACTTTGCTATTCAGATCCCCAACAAGGACCAACTTTTCCTTTTTCGTTGGGTCAGTTGCTTTTTCTAAAGCATCAAAAATTTCCTCCACTTCTACCTTAGTAGAACCTTCTGTGGGACCATAAGTACAAATAAGTCTCATTGTCCAATTCCCCATTCTCATATTTGCCCACATCACTCTACACAAGACTGCCTGCCATTCAAGAAGATTAGCCTCGTATTTTGTGTTGAATACTATGGCTACTCCTTTTCCTTGATTGTCATTGCCTGAATATAACATTTTGTATTTACTGCTCAGAAAGATCTCACCAGTTTTGTCTTTTTTGTTTCAGTCACTCCTATTATGTCGATCTGGTATTTATCTAATTCCTCAGCTAGTTCCATTTCTTTGCCATTCAGGCTTCTTATGTTGATAGTACCGATCTTTAACTCTGGTGATGTTGAGTTGGAGTGTGTTTTCAGATTTGTTCCAGTAGCTGGCTTTTCGCTGTTCGCCCTGGTTCCCGGTGAAAACAACGGGGGCCTTGTTTAACCAGGCGACACCCCAGCCGGCATGAAATTTTGTCATGTTGTACCATCATTATTTTATTTTGGTTTAACCAATAAGAATACAATTTGGTCGGCTAAATCCCAAATTGCCAGCCTCATCCTCGTCCGTTCAGTATCCAAGTAGATACCCAACAGGGTGCACCACGAGAAGGTGAGGATTGGACATTAGGTCAGAAGCCCTGGTCGGTTCTCCGCATTCCTTTAAAGACTATGTGGAGGTCTCCTCTCAGTTATACAGCTTTGACTCTTAAATAGTTAGATAAATTATTTACAGAAAATTATATATTAAAAACTTGTCTATATCAGTGTCCTAAACACATCAGTTCACACTTCATGCACACACAACAGATGAAACTCAGAAAACAAAAGCAGCGAGTCATGACAAATGATAGCATTCAATTGGATTGGTTGACACAATTACCAATCTCAGCCGCTGATTTCTGGGTGTTATTGTCTCAGTGATTTTAAACTGGGTAGTTTTAAAATCACCGGAATGCTAAGAATTTGATCCACTGCACCATCTGTATGTCTGTTCAAAAGAGAATACACACCTGATATATATATATATATATATATATATATATATATATATATATATATATATTTGAAGTAGATTAAATGACTGGAACCCAAGAAATAACAACAGAAACACTATTTTTTTTATTTAATTAACATCACGACTAATTTCATTTTCTTAGAAGACTTCTTTGGGTGCATTATATGGAAAGAGAAATACAAAAAATTGCAAGAGAAAAGTTATAAATTAAATTGCCAACGTATTTGTGACTGCTCACCCTGCTATTAATGCGAATATAATGTAATGTTAAATATCAAAAAGTGTCATCTTCATGAAGCATTAGTATATTGTGTTTACTTTTAGAAATCACGTGAATCCAGGAAACAATTAGGGGAGTCTTTAACAGGAATAAATGCAAAAATATCCTATTCCTATTAGTGGTCCTAACAGGCACTTAAAGCACCCATGACCTTTCCAAGTATTCTTGGACTTCACAACCACAGCTGTAACTGGAGGATAAGGTTAGCCCTATGCCTCCCAGTATGTCCTATGTCTGTAGCTGCATGTATTCAAGAGGCCAGTTTGCCTGTTCTGGGGGACGAAAAACCAGAGTTTCCAGGTAGGAAAAAAAACTCAACCTCCGTATGAGACCGACTAACTCACCTTTCGTCGAAAGAGACCAGACAGGAATCGAACCCGGGTCTTTCTGACCAAAGGGCTACATCTATACCGACTGAGCTACCGAGGCTCAAATGCAAAAATGTAATATCACCCTGAATATACACCCGATATATATATATATTTGAAGTAGATTAAATGACTAGAACCTGAGAAATAAAAAGAGAAACACTATTTTTTATTTAATTAACATCACGACTAGTTTCATTTTCTTAGAAGACTTCTTCAGGTGCATTACATGGAAAGTGAAATACAAAAAATTGCAAGAGAAAAGTTATAAATTAAATTGCCAATGTATTACTGACATTTGAAGGCATTCCAGATAACACTGTATTGTTGGGCACGTACATGCAGTTATGGTCTCATGAACCCCAAAGTTGGATAGAAGAGCAGTGATAATCAGAGAGATTATAGCCAGGGTTAATGTTAAAATGTAATGGTTTGAGGACAATTTCCTTAGATCCTGCAATCTTGAGTTTGTAACAGCATCTAAAGATGTTCTCTGATTTGTTCCAGATGACTGGATGAGTGACTGAATTTTGAACATTAGGGTCAGCAGAATTAAAGACATGATTAGACAATGTGCTGGCTCTAGTTCTGCAATATGTGATGTCTATTGCATGTTCTTCCAGATGTAATTCATTTGATTTAATCTTCTTCAAATGTCTCCAACCTCTGATTATATATATATTAAAGATATATATATTATAATTTTTAATTCACTAGTGATCAGACTAATAGAATCAACAATTAGTTAAATCAGCAATACTTGGATGCATTATTGTGTATTGTAATATAACTTTTCTTGTTTCTTTGAATGTGTGTGTGTGTGTGTGTGTGTTGCAAGATGATGGCCTTAATCTGGAGGTACTGCCACTGAAGCGATTTAATAATAGCACAACTTTGTCTCTATAGCAGAATTTATCTGACTACCCATTCTCATGGTGCTAGTGTATGACATGCCTGATGTTCAATATAATTTGTTTATACCACCAGCTCAGGAATAACAGATGAATGCATCTAGAAGAATGTTTTTACTGTTGAGCTTTATTTTTTCTCATATGGAGAAGGGCACAGACAAGGTGAGTAAATGATGCATATAACTGAAGTTCTAATTCATAACAGTTCTGAACACCACCTTTAGCTTAAATGCATGGCATACTGAAGGAGAGTGTCCTGTAACCTAGTTCTTACAACACTATAAATTAAAGATGGCAAGAAATTATATTTTGATTTATTCCTTTATCCACGTGTAAGCAAATAAAAATTTGTACATAAAGTAGAATCACGACTGGACTACTTGTATATATATAGAAGCTAATGACTTCACATTAATTGCCTTGTTAATGTGATGTCATTAGCCTCTATAGTAGCCCAGTTGTGATGTTATTGCACATGCAAATTTTTATTTGTTACACTTGGATAAAGGATTAAACCAAGAATATAATTTCTTGGCATCTTTAATTTATAGTATAACCAAGTGAAAAAACTTTCAAACTGCTTACAACACTGTTCAGATAAACAACATCTGATGCAGTCAACACCATGAATCGCCATCAAACAAGTTTTAATAAATCATGGAGACTACAACCTTGTTCAGAATGATTAATTTAATGTCCCAACATTTCAACCTTCATATTAAGATCATCATCTGGGGACACACACACACACACACACAATATATATACACACACATACATGCATATACATTCTAGGGGGATCTGCCCCCATCCCCTGGCACCTAAGCTCCACCCCAACTCCTCGAAGATTTTGATGTCCCCCCCCCTCACCGATAATGGTGAGTGTTTTGAGTATATCAGTGATGAGGTGACGAATGCAACATCATTTTCTAATTGTCCCCTTGTGGGGTGTACGCCCCACATTAAGAAACAGGAAAGACTGCCAGAAAGAAGATGCATGACAAATGCATCTAGAAATGAAAGTGTTTTCTGACTTTTAATTTCATTTGTGAATTGTATGCATTTGTGAATTTTTTCTAGGTGGCTGAGGAAGATATCTAAAAGTCTGATGCCCATGGGCCAGATAACAAAAACACAGTCAACATATCTAAGCCATTTGAGTTTTAAAGTAAAGGAATGTAGAGCACATTGCTCAAAGCTTCAATATAAAAGTTAGCATAGAAGTTAGTATAAAAGCCAGCAAAGGTCAGTCGATTGGTAGAGCCTCTGCTACTAATGGCTTAAGCAAGTTTGAGTGCGGTTAGTAGTTGGACGAGGATCAATCATTCGATGCTGTTGGCACACTCTACCTCAATGAGTGTTTGGACTCCCTGGAGGTGTCACATAATAATAATAATCATAACTATGGTAAATCTGGCCTTTCTGATCATGCCCTGAATACTCTAAATAGAAGTGACTGGAGAGGCAGTGTTCATTACATCATACCAAATTGAAGTATGAGTGCAAATTTAAAGAGGTTTGTGAGATTCTAATCAACCAACGATATCTTAACGATAACGATTGTCTAAAAATCCCAAGTATATGGATGGCACAATATTCTACCCACTTTTTGTTCTAAAGAGTTCATTATAAATTATAATTTGTGGAGTGTAGCGCTCTAGGATCTCAGCCATAATATAAGACACTTGTTAAATTACTGATTAGGCCATCAGTATTAAAAGTAATAAATGATATTATGAATTTGTTCTCTTCATGTTTTATATATATATATATATATAGAACTTGGCATTTTTAAAAAAAAACTAGATCAGGCCAGTAGAATAAAGGTTGATCAAATCAATGTCACTTTGGTATAGTATTTGAAATGTTCTATAACTTCTTTTTCTTGCTCTCTCTCTCTCTCTCTCTCTCTCTCGTGTGCGTGCCCAAGATGATGACCATAATGTTAAATTGGAAAGTCAGGAAATTAAACTAATTAATCCCAAGATGGTTGTAGTCTCCATAATTTATCAAAATGAATGCAGATCACCATTAACATTAAAGGAAGGGATCCATAAAGCAAATATTTTGTAAACTTACCAGCAATATGAAAAATGTATCCATGGAGTAATTTACTTCAACTTCACAAAAACACTATCCCAAAATACATACATTTTGTTTTAGAATACTTTCTTTCCCTCAGTAATACTGCATGAAAAGTTATAAAATTTCACAAAAAACACAGTGCTTATACCATTATAAAACCAAACTTGTAATTTCTCATATATATATATATATGATTCTTTAATAAGTCATGAGATAGGACTTTACAAAAGGTGTAAAACAATCAATTATGGTATCAGTATGGATATGGTAAAGAGAATTAAAAGTTTCACAATTCCAGTTATGCTACATGTCAATGTACTATAAACTGAAGGGTTCCAAACACAGAATTGAAGTTTGAATTTGGATCACAAGCTCTTCTGAAGGGTAAAAATCTCATAAAATTATGAAGCAACTTAATAGTTAACTTATAATTTAATTTCAAGTAAATCAGTGGTTGCAGCTTTCTTTAATGTTCATTCAGAAAGAATAAAGTGGGAAGAAAATGAGCTACTGTATCTCATTTTTATACCACATTTTCTGATGTACACTCTCATGAAAATACCAGATATTATGGCAGTCAAATAGCATTAGAGTAGCATAATATCAGGTCTGCTTATAAAATTAATATTTTAAGTCTATTGCAATGATACTTCAAATTTTGTCTGGTGGGAATGGAAAAGAATCACAAATTAACATTATCTTGAACTCATTCTTTTAGAGAAACTTGTGCCATAATTACATTACTTATTTACAGGTTGGTTAATATCTGGCCAGCTAAACAAATAAACATTTTATCTATGCCTTGTGTTTTCTGTAAATAAGTAATGTAACATTATCTTGAATTTCTTTTCAATGACAATTTTAGTGTAGCAAATGATGATTATCAATACATGAAATCAAATAATTATTTCATATAAAAGAAGTAGATAACATATTACTCGAAGTATCCATAAGTATATATATCTACGAATATCCAAGTTTAATACCCCAAACAAGCAGCCCAAAAGTTATTGAAACACATCATACGGTAAAGCTGTATGAATATGTTTCATTATCAACATGCATTCATACAGCTTTGCTGTATGAATGTATGTTGATAACCTTTAAAGTTTCATAGCATCTTATATTTCTGATGTTTGTTTTGTAATTATTATACTTTTACAATTATTTTATATAAATTTAATGTCTAAAGGTAAAAATATCACATATTCAGTTCACCTGTAACCTTTCTTTCCTTCCATTCTTTCTTACAATCTTTTCAGTCAAATTGGGCATTCAGTAACTAATTCTTATTGTATTCTGAGCTTGCTTGTTGAGAGGCCTGCTATAAGCTAACTCCCAATATAAAAGTAAAACTTAATTCCGGTTAAGGAGATAATATAACAGAGTCTGCAGAGATTGGGTGGGTGAAAGTTAATTATTGTACTAGCTCTTAAAAACTTTTTGATTTGTCATAAACCTGCTGAATCACTGTGAGAGGAGTAAAAACCAGGACCTCAAAAAAAAAAAATAAATAAAAAAAAATAAAAAAATAAAAAAAAAAGAGAGAGAGAGAGAGAGAACAGAAGGGCACTGTAAAAATTATTTAAAAAATGAGAACCAGATCTTCCCCAAAAAAAACTTCAACAGTAATCAAAAGAGCTATGCAAGTATATACACACACACACACACACAAAAAAAAAAAAAAATGGAAATGTCATATTCATTCATGAAACTACAACCATAGGAGGAGAAAAAGATTGACATGCAAGACAGCAACACAAACATACACAAACATATACACAAAACACAAATCATTACCCACATGCAAAATCAAAGCTTACCTGTTTTAAAAATTTCCTCCAACTTGCTAACAACTTTTTCATTCAAACCATATTCTACCAATTTTTTGAACTCTTCAGACCTTTCTGACAGATTTGTTCTTTCTGAATGATCCATTGGCTCAACTTCATCTTTCTGATTTGGGGTTTCTCCATTCCCCTCTGCCATCCTGCAAAGTGTTATTTAAGTGTTATCTTCTGCTAATGTTTATAACAACTAAGGAATTAAAGTAGTCAAGTTGCTGCTTTTAAAAAAATCTCTAATGAATGGTAAGAATTAGTGATTTTGTTCTTTCCTGAACACTTCTGAAGAAAACATAATATATCTATTACTGATTTTTTTTTTTTTTAAATGATTTTGAATATTGTAAACTTCTTTCAATTTGTGGCAGGGGGAAATGCACAGTTTGCTACAGCTGTTTCTGCATATGCACATATATGAGAAAGAAGCTAAGGAGAAAGAAAGGTCATTCAGTTAGGCCATCACATCACACCACACACAAAAGACAATGGACAAAGCATGCAAGAACATTACTAGAAACCGAACATAAACATGCAGTTTCCATACAATTACAAGCACAGAGATTTGGGTTAATCCCCACAAATTATACCTATATATTGTTTCAATGTTACTTCTGAAGACAAAAACATAAGGACAGACATTTGAGTACACCCACAAAAATTACACTTACACTTATGACAGGTTTTATATAGCATTTTTGTAGCCTCAAAGCTATACAGAAAGGCAGATAACTCCATTACTTTTGATTTCTCTGTTCCAAGTTAGACTTAAAGTGGTGGATATATGCTTCCATTGTACGACAGGCTATAGGTGTTACAATCTTACCATGTTCCAGACAACCTTTGAACATTTAAGCAAGATTAAAAAACTAGTATCATTAATTATACTCTAAAATGCAAAGAATGATATTGATATATAGTGGCATAAGCAACAAAAGTTAGCAAAGATTCCCCATTGATATGGTTATTCTCACAAATCTCCATGAAGCAACAAGATTAAATACACTGCTAGGGAAAATCCTATCCCCCTATTTAAAGTAACTAATTAATTAATTAATGCTTATGAGAGGAAGGCCACACTAACTTATACCACTACTGACCAACACCCTTCTAAAATTCAATTCCTTACTTTCATGTTCATCATGCCTTTATGCAAGTTCTAAAAATATAAAAACCGAAACAAGTAGTCTAATAACACTTTATTGAATTAAACATTTTGATCTGGATCTTCAGTGAGCAGACAATTAAAACAAGTTAGAATAACAATGGATTTCAAAAAATACAACCCAAGCACTAGTACAATACAATACAGTACAGTACAGTACAGCACAGCACAGCACAGCACAGCAGACTGCAAAATGCAATTTAGAACAAAAAATTCTGCTTGCTACTAATAAGAATGGGACACTACCAAATTTTCGTTAAAGAAAGGCATTCATTATGGTTTAAGTTCAGTGATGTAGTAACACTTTAACACTCTCTTTAAACAAACACTCAAATTCAAAGTTGCAATGGTGCAGTCTTCAGAGGTTTATTCTAATTGATTTTAGACTGGCGTTCCTGTTCTTTTTTCAACAGAGCACCTGTTGGCCAATGTAAAAGAGTTGGTATTCCCAAGAAACTTGGTACACAGCTGGGAGGTAAAATATAGGCACTATATTTCTTGAGGATCTCTAAATTGATTCAGAGATTCCAGCAATATAAAAAACTGGAACCCTCCACACAGGTTCCAGGTTTTTAAGAAGATATCAGAGTTGAAAATGTGTTGAGTCTTCTGTTTGGAAGAAGGCAATCTGTGGCACAAACTTAAAAATGTTCTATTTATTAATTTAAGATATTTTCAAGTTAGAATTTAGATCATGAGGGTTGAACCAAACAACATGAGCTCTATTCAACAATATTTTCTTGGTGCCCATTTTTTTTTTGAGAGGGGGGGGGGGGGGAATTATATGCAGAATCTTGTTGCATATAACAGCCAGTGAAGGTAGGTTTGCAATAAACAGACATTAATACCAGAGTGAGTGCAAGAGAGGAGGACGTCCAAGAAGGCTGATTTACTATCCTTTTCCATCTCTACAGTGAAGGCAGATATGGGGGAATATTTTATTGATTTCATAAGGAAAGAGGATGGGGAATCTTCAAAGATACCAAAGGTTAAATCAACACAGACAGTATATGGCAAAAATATCATCCGCATAGCATGTGGATGATATTTTTGATATCATACACAAAACGATGGTTGAGGTTGTATGGAGGAGAATAGTGTCTTTTAGATGCTTAAGGTAAATCAGCTAAAACAGAAAAGAGACAGAGTTCCTTCAAAATAGCCAGAGTGAATGACTAAATCAAACAGTTTGACTAAGTCCGTAGGAAAGGCATGCGATAATAAATGAAAAGTTTGAAAGAGAAATATTTAAAAATAAGGATTGAACCTTTTTTTTTTTTTTTTTTTTTTTTTAAATCACATCTTGCAATATACTGCACTGTGCTGTACTAGTTTGTAGCTTGTATCTTTTGAAATTCACTAGTTATTCTACCTCGTTTAATCTGCCTACATGCTAAAGATAATGTGTTAGATACTCAAAATATACAATTTAATAAAGTATTATAAAACTGCAGTTTTCTAGTATACAACAAGCACTGCTAAAAGACTCAACTTTCTAAGAATGACCATGAGAACTCAAACCTTCCCCACATTTCTCTACTAAAAAAAATTTCAGTTATCTGAGTTGTAATACAGTCCTATTATGAGTTCATTTACTCAACTCTGGCATACTATTCCCTTTCCTATAGAAATCCAGACGAAACCAAATCCATCAACAGTAATGGATTAATGAATTTGCTTTTCTGGAGTTGAAAGAAATAATACTGATAGGAAACACTATTGAAGAACGGCATAAAACCTTTTTCACGTAGGTAACTATTTTAACACTATTAAAAGTTCGGAGTGCATAAAGACACAAATGATATGCTATGTGGATGATCATCACTCCAGAGCATGCACCAAAAATTCAATTCTCTGCTGTTCCATGTTTTTATGTTGCAGTAATAAATGATATATTTGACAAATTATATTCTTGCTTTAATTCTATACCCAAGCATAAGCATGAAGTAACTTCACAACTAGTCTGCTTGTATATAGAGGTGCTAACTTCACATCAATTGCCTTAGTATCCCATAATGCAAAAAAACATTATGGGAAGGCTCATTTTCCAGACCAGTTCTGACCTTTATTGAGGTCTCATCAGTGGAAGCTAGATCCAAGAATCTACCAAGTTTTAAATAAACTTACACATTATATTTCCATAAATTCATTTCATAAATTAAAGATGCCAAGAAATTATATTCTTGGTTTAATCCTTTATAAAGTATCTTCACAACTGGGCTATTTGTATATAGGGGCTAATGACTCATATCAACTGCCTTAGTATGCCATAAACACAAAGCACATTCCTCCTTTCAAACATGCATAATGCCTTGCCATTACTGGTCTAAAGAGCCACAATCCAAACCTCAGTCTCAGTAGTGGCCCTATTATGCATAGCATAATACATGACTGAAAGGGGGTGGGCTTTGTCTTACGTGATACTAAGGCAATTGGTGTGAAGTCATTAGCATCTGTGTAAAGTAACCCAGTCATGAAGATGCTTCATACACAAACTCAGTTTGCTTACACTTTGATAAAGGATCAAATCAAGAATTTCTTGGCATCTTTAATTTATAGTATAACCAAGTGAAAAAATTTTCAACATTATATATTTTCATATAAAAAAAGGTGCATCAACTTATTAAATATGCTATCATACATAGCATGTATGTATATGACATGTATATGACAAAAAAATGTTATGCCAGACATGCTACAACAGAATATCTACCAACTCATGGGTGGTAGTTATATCAGATTCTTTCACTTAAAAATGTTAGATTATTACTTGATGTGCCAACTTTTTCGTTGAAACAGATTACTGGTTCTTATAAGTTGGGAAGCTACTTTCATCCTTGTTTTAATTTTATTTTTAAAACTGAATCTAATAATTTACACAGACTCCACATGTATGGAATTTGTTATTAAGCCTAGCAAATCTTCCATTTTACAACAACTTAGACTACAATCATCGGGATCTTGTCTTCTTTAGTTTAGGCTTAGCATAGCCAACACCATAGGAATAATTCACACCATCCCTTAAATTGCATTCTTAAAATACTGAATTAGTTCATAAAAGGAGGCTCTGAAATGCAATATTAGGTAACAAGGTATCGATTTTGGTGATGTTTGGGGGGGGGGGGGGTGAGAATGGACTAAAGTTTATAGAGCAAAGAGTGCACATCGCATTGTGCTTATTAAGTAGGAATGATGAGGGGGTTATGCCAATGTACACCCTCTGCCCAAAAAGGAACCGAACTTTTCAAAAATAGAGGAAACTAGTGGTGTCACCTGTTGTATCTTTTTGTTATCGAAAGCGGCAACCTTCATTAGTGTTGTATCAACTGTTTATGTCATTTGTTTCATTAGAAGCTGTTATAGTGCCAAGAGTGATAATATGTTTTGACGAATGGTCGGAAAATGAGTTTTAGCAAAAGTCAATCACAGAGCTGCGATTGACTTTTGTGTTAAACTTGGTAAAGGTTTTACCGAAACACATCAAATGCTTCAAAAAGCATATGGTGATGAAAGCTTATTCTGTACTCAAGTTTCCGAGTGGTTTAAGCGATTTCAAAATGGTCATGAGACGCTTGAGGACAACGAAAAGCCGGGCCGTCCAAAAACTGGACTGAACAAAGTTAACATAGTTAACATCCAAAAAGTGCGGGATTTCATAAAAGAAAAACCCGAAATCGTCTGTGGGATTGATTGAAGATGAATTACGGATTCCAAAATCAACTGTGTACAAGATTTTGACCGAGAGTTTGGGCCTTCGTAAATTGAATTCACAATCTGTTCCCCACAAGTTGACCGACGACCAAAAAATGTATCGAATTGAACACTGCAAGGACCTCATTAAAACCGCTCATAAGGACTCAAACTTCCTTGAAACAATTGTTACTGGTGACAAAACATGGTGTTTTGAGTATGAGCCCGAAGCAAAGCACCAGAGTGCTGAGTGAAGACCACCAGAAGAGGAGCATCCGAAAAAAAAATCGCTTGGAGAAGTCAAAAGTAAAGACAATGCCGATTTATTTCTATGATTCCAAGGGCATTATCCACAAAGAATTTGTTCCACCTGGCCAAACGGTCAATGAGAGTTTTATCTCAAAGTTCTGAAGCAATTGATAGCAAGAATTCGTCACATGCGGTATGAATATCGTGATGGCAGCTGGTCACTTTTGCACGATAATGCACCATCTCATTGTTCAAACATTGCGAGACAGTTTTTGAGCAAAAACCAAGTTTGTGTGTTGGATCGCTGTATTCACCTGATTTAGCACCCTGTGACTTCTCTTCCCCCGACTTCATTTGCAGATGAAAGGAAAGCGATAAGACACCATTGAAAACGTTCAAGCAGCAGTAACCATGATCCCCACAGTATCCCAAAAACCAATATAAAAACTCATTTAACGAATTAATTGATTGTGCCAAACGCTGCATCGAAGCTAAAGGAGAGTATATTGAATGAAATAAATGATTTGAATAATAATAATTGGCCTGCGTTTTATTTACTATCAAAAGTTTGGTTTCTTTTTGGACAGAGGGTGTATAATGCACTGGTCACACCAAACAGACTCAGATTTGGTCACCTTGTTTTCAACATGATGTGAAAGCCTGAAGGAAGAAGGCTGAGGAAATATAAATTGTAATGAATGTACCTTTGAACAGAACTCATGGAAAGATTTTAAGAAACTCACATGGGACTGTCTAAAGAACCCATGCTATTTAAGTCTGGAGACACAAGTGGTCACTCTTGACCTGACATTAAGCCTACTCAGTAAACTAACATCATTTCTGTTGGAACAGAGAGAATGTGTTTCTAAAAATTACCACATTATAGAATTTCAAACAATAAAACAGGGCTTATGAGGATATTAGGCTTGGGAGTAGAACACTTAAAATGTGCTGTCTCGTAAATAAGATTGTACACTAAAAAAAACCACTACAGTTTGAAGCATCTTTAATTTCTAATAAATACAGTATTCTATTAGGCCTTGTTCTAATCAACTTTGCAGCACTTGCAGTTGTTCCTGTAAGTTTTTTTTATTTTTTATTTTCACCACATTACCTCTAATCGTGTGCAACATGGATTTCTTTCAGGCCCCTTACTCCCAGAAATTGCATTGTCTCTCATTTCTTTCATATTTCATTCTTATCCACCATACTTAAGATTTTTTTTCATTCACTACTTAGAATGATTCTTATAATCAAGGACACTTACGAGGGTGGTCTGAAAAGATCTCAGCCTCAACCATAGATGGCAACACTATCGGTAAGATTTTTTTTTTTTTCCTAAGTTGGCATATCTGTCATAAGCATCCATACAAAATTGCAAGTCATTCTATCCAGTAGTTTGTTTTATACAGCTGTCTGAAGCAAAAGTATGGTCTGTATCCCTTGAAATGGATAAAATTGAGTATCGTACGATTATAAAATTCTTTCTAAAAGAAGGTTTAATGCAAAAAGAAATTCATTCGAAGTTCATAAAAGTTTATGGCCACTATTCTCCTTAGTTTTCGACAATTAAGTAATGGGCTGCCAAGTTTAAACGTGGTCATAGCCTTGAAGATGATCCATGTGAAGGACGCCCAAAAAGTGTAACACCAGAAAACAATGATTAAGTGCACGATATGGTATTGGATGACCAGCGAAAGTGCGTGAAATTGCTGAGACTATAGGCATTTCAAAAGAACGTGTAGGATATATTTTGCATGAAAAATTGCAAATGAAAAAGCTTTGCGCAAGATGGGTTCCATGCTTGCTCACAGCAGATCAAAAACGCGCTCGCATGAAAATCTCTGAACAATGCTTGGAGCATTTTAACAAGAATAAAACCGATTTTGTGCGTCGATCTATTACTATGGATGAGACTTGGATTCGCCCTTGGCAGGTGCCCCAATGCCATACCATTTCTATACTACCAAATATTTGCTTGTTTTGTTTTGTTTAATGCTTTGCGAGTCAAACAAGTGACATTTTTTTGCATTCACGAAGCGCAAAGCATAGTCACCTTGTGAAAAATCAACTACAGTCTGGCTTCAAACCAACTTCCCTTTCTCGTTTTACAACTCTCAGATTACAACTCTCAGCTATTTTAAGAAATATGTCAACAGATTTCCTCTTTCTTCTTACCCTTTTCCCCCTCCCCACACATCATTATTCCCCTATTAATCTATCATATATGAAAAAATTCAAATACTCGCATTTTTCCCATAACGCATTATGGGAAAAATGCCAGTATTAGTCCATGCTCTGTCTTCTAATTTTTGCAACTGACTCACCTAGTTTATATCTGATTGCTCACTGTGTCATAGTGGATAGTTTCTTCCTCACAGTTCACCAACTCTCCTCTTCCTATACTTAGATACCCTTCCCTCACAAACCTCCAATCTTATCCATAGCTTTGTTATTGACAATATACTCCATTCCTCTTCTTCATTTGACAAATCCTGTTGAAATTACTATAACTGCATCTTAAAGTTTAAATTGTAATCTCCTCAATTTCTTCACCAGGGAAAAGATAACTTTGTAAACTGTAATATTACCAAAACAGTTCTAATTCACACAAGACACTTCATTTTTGATAATACCCAAATCTCCATATACAATCAGATTTCTCTTCTCTGACTTTTGCCACTAGCCTTTCCTGGAACAAACTTCCCAGCCATAACTCATTCGGCCTCATAAACAACTAGCTGTTATTTACCATACAGGGAACTAACACTACTCTTATGTAAAACTGCATAAATTTCAAATCTGTCCAGCCTATGAATATTACTCACACTTAAAGCCTAAGCTCATTTCTGAATAGCTAGATGCTATCCAGAAATGAGCAATCCAATTAACTGATAGCCCTCCTGCCCAATATCTCAACTTGCTTCAATGAGAGTCCCACTGACATTCTGTTTCTGACTTATGTCTTTTCTTATAGGTATTTCCATGGACAGCATTCTGGTGAAATGCACCACTCTTCCACTTTCTTCTAAGACAGAATATATGTAGTTGATAGCCAGCATCGATTTCAGATGTTGATCATCAACTACAGTCTAGCTTCAAACTTGCCAAACCAATGTCCCTTTGTCCTTTTTCATTTCATCTACCTCTGTTCTTTGGAACAACCACCTTCACTATTTTTCCCAGATTACAACCTTTAGCTGTTCAAGAAATATATCAATAGATTACCTCTTCTTACTGTTCTGCATACACACACCACTTATATGCAAAAGGTTCTGCAACCTTCGTCGTGGTCTCACACATACATATACAGGGTGTTCGGGATAAATTTGACAGTTTCGTAAGGAAAAAGAAAATCTTCTTTGTATCTATTAAATTTAATGAATTGACAAAAAAACATTACAGGCAGAGTTAATTACAATACTATCAACAAGATTTACTCAAAATAACCACCATTAGCATCGATCACAGCTTCAATTCTGCTTCGGAACCTCGAACAAGCTGATGCTACAGTCTCCCTGGGAAGGGCCGCAAAAACTGTTTTAATTTTATCCATTAACTGGGCTTTTGTATTACTGGAAGTGCGATTGGTGTCTTTTTCAACTGCGCCCCATACAAAATAATCCATGGGGTTAAGGTCTGGGGAGTTTGGAGGCCAAACATTTGGACTGGTGAAGTCGTAGAAATTTTCAGACAACCATTTTTGACTTTTCCCAGAGGTGTGGCAAGGGGCCGAATCCTGCTGCCATACATACGGCCTACCATTGGCTACCCTTGTTATCCAGGGCTTGACTACAGTTAGCAACTCCACGAACAAAGCCCGAATTCCAATGCCAGGGTTCTTCAACACCTGTTCCTGCAGATTTGCGAGGAATTCTGCTGTACGAACGCAATCAGATCGTCTGCTAGGGATCTTTCTTCTTGCTACATCCTCGTAGTCCCCATTGCAAGTCTCTAGTTCATGCCTGATTGTTTTTACTGTATTCAGGGAGCATTGGGCAGCAGTCGTAATATCCTTATTTTGATGGCGGGCACGAATCATCATGATACAAGTTATTCTCTTCCATGATTCAGGTGGGTTCCAGCTATCCATCCTTTCTGACATCTTGTATATGAATGAAGAAGGGTCCAAACTTTTAAATGAAGAGAAGTGTGTGTTAATACATGTAACTTACGGAAAAATATAATTAATTATAAATATGGCAAATTTATCCCGAACACCCTGTATATGGGAAAAAAAAAAAGCATTTTTAAATAAGATAATTATGCAAAGTCTGCAAGCCTACAGATTGAAGCAAACAAACAAATAACATTGACAAATAATAATAAAAACCTTGAGAAGGGTTTATGAATTATGTGACTTCCTGAACTTTGGAAATGTGGTATTAGAAGAAAGTAAGTTAGAAATTGTGCAGCAGGAGAGCATGCAAATGCATTATTAAGTAATGCATGACTGGATATGATGATGGAGTCAATATTATCTGTTTATTGTTTGCTTTGAACCACCCAAAAGGCCACATGAATAATATATACTGGAAATACATGATTTGCATCCATATTATTTCTATAATATCATCAGATGATACCATGAAATTGAGGGTACAGGAGATGCTAATTAATGATATGATATTGTAAATATGTAAAAGATTTTATTACTTCCTGGTGTGATAATGCTTTTTGGAATGAGAAAAAACAAATAAGTAAAAAGCACATTTTATTAAGATAAATTTACTGAAAGTAAATTTAGATAAATTACGATAAAATTTACAAAAGATGTTAATACAAGTATGTATGATAATTTTTATAAAAAATACAAAATTTTTATTAAGTTCTCGCACAATATGCCAACTTCTTGTCTTCCTGTTTGTGTCTATTGCTGAATGATGTTTTAGCACTGAACCGACAATTTTAACAAATAGCAACAAAGAAATTGAAATCAGTGAATCTCTGGTTTGGCTGATGATTAGAATCATTTCTGAAAATTCTCATTCATGTTCACTTGTTGAAACTCATATTCAAGAGCATTCATTAAATGTTTTATTTTTTCTGGAAACATCCATTCACAGAGTTCATAGATTTCAGAAACACCTATCTCATTTAACTGAACTCTGATAATTCTCTAATTTTAATCTCACTAAATGTCACATGAGAGTTAATATCTTTAGGATATTGATTCCTATCAAGTACTCAAGCCTACACCGCTAAATCATCATTTTTACTATCCAATGGCCAGTTTTCTGTTGATTATTTCAAAGTTATGTAGAAAATTTTTGAAGTGATCAGAGAATAATTTCTATAATCTGTACTGTGAAGGGAAATTGTAGATTTTAATAGTGCCACTTTGCAATATTGTTGCAAAACCATTTGCCTTTTATGAAAAAAGATGTTTAACAATTCTTTTTATTTTATATTGGCCTTGTATTGTACTATGTAGCATTCCTGCATGTTCAAAATGTCTGAAGGGCATCACATATTACATCTAAGCCTAATATAAAGCTATACTTGTATTTTTTTCCCCTTTAGTCCTTCATGCGTACTTCTTTCTTCTTGGTATGAAAAAAATATTCTTCGCTTTTTGAAAATAATGATATAACACCTGATTGGAAACTAAATGTTATGTGATTAAATTGCTTCCAATTTTTAAGAGTTCAATATCAAATGAGTTTACACACATACTTTGAATTCTCTGGGCAATTTTTGGGGAATTGCCATATATGACAAAGAGCAAATATATGCTTTAAATCTATCAATACCTGCCACAAATTTCACAGTATAATCAACTTAGAGTTCTAATTGATGATTAGCACAATGCCACATAATTAATAAAGGGATTTTCCTTTTATTAGTTTAGTAACTTCATTTTTACAACCTATCATAACAGCTGCATTATCACGTGTGACACCAACTAAGTGAGATTTTGAATAATCTTCTATCATATCATACGACAGAACTCCGTAAGCAGAAAATGAAATATCCATTTTGCATCAACAGTTTCAAGTTTGGTATACCAAACACAAATTATGGCTAAGCTCATTCCACTCTCTAACATACAAGTTGAAATATAAATGATTAAAGTGGATTTGTTACTCAACATGGTTGATTCAATCACCAATTTTACAGTTAAACAATGATTTTGTTTGCTAAATTTTTTCTCACTTTATCACTATTATGATTCAGATTATTAGGGGTGCTTAAGGGTCAAAGCTGTATAACTGAGAGGAGACCTCCACATAGCCTTTAAAGGAATGCGGAGAACCGACCAGGGCTTCTGACCTAATGTCCAATCCTCACCTTCTCGTGGTGCACCCTGTTGGGTATCTACTTTGATACTGAACGAACGAGGATGGGCTGGCAATTTGGGATTTAGCCGACCAAATTGTATTCTTATTGGTTAAACCAAAATAAAAAATGATGGTACAACATGACAAAATTTCATGCCGGCTGGGGTGTCGCCCGGTTAAACAAGGCCCCTGTTGTTTTCGCCAGGGAACCAGGGCGAACAGCGAAAAGTCAGCTACTGGAACAAATCTGAAAACAAACCCCAACTCAACATCACTAGAGTTAAAGATCGGTACTATCAACGTAAGAAGCCTGAATGGCAAAGAAATGGAGCTAGCTGAGGAATTAGATAAGTACCAGATCGACATAATAGGGGTGACTGAAACAAAAAAGACCAAAACTGGTGAGATCTTCCTGAGCAATAAATACAAAATGTTATATTCAGGCAATAACAATCAAGGAAAAGAAGGAGTAGCCATAGTATTCAACACAAAATACGAGGCTAATCTTCTTGAATGGCAGTCAGTCTCAAGTAGAGTAATGTGGGCAAATATGAGAATGGGGAACTGGACAATGAGACTTATTTGTGCCTATGGTCCCACAGAAGGTTCTACTAAGGTAGAAGTGGAGGAATTTTTTGAGGCTTTAGAAAAAGCAACTGACACAATGAAAAAGGAAAAGTTGGTCCTTGTTGGGGATCTAAATAGTAGAGTAGGAAATGATTGTGAGACTTACAAAAATATTTTGGGAAAATTTGGAGAAAAGAGCAAAGCTAATAATAATGGCAAATATCTGTTGGATTTCTGCTCAGGACATGGACTGGTTATTACTAACACCATGTTCCAACATAAAAATGTGCACAAATTCACATGGAGAGAAGAGGCTAGGAATAAGAAAAGTCTCATTGACTATGTTATTGTTGATAGTGATGTTTTCTCCCTGGTGCAGGACACCAGAGTGTACAGAGGATTTGAAATTGGAAGTGATCACTATTTAGTCTTGAGCAGGATAAAATTGAATTTCATATTGAAAAGAATAACATGTAAGAAAGTTTTAAAGCGAATAAAAGTTGAGCAGCTCTCAGATGTAAACTGTAGACTAAAATACAGAAATATTATTGAAAAGAAAATGAAAGAGTTTGACAGCTGGAATCAAGCCTTGGAGATTCAGTGGCGGACTTTGAAGGAAACATTGATTGATTCTGCCAGAGAGGCGTGTGGTGAGGTTGTGTGCAAAGATAAAAAAATCAGAACTCCCTGGTGGACACAGGAAGTTAAAGAGGCAGTGAAGGAAAAGAAGAAAGCATATCAAAAGTTCCTGGCAAATAAGTCAGCTTTTACTCTTACAGAATACAGAGACAAATGTAAGAAAGCTAAACAGTGTGTAAAACTAGCTAAAAAAAATGTCATGGGAGGACTTTGGCAAGAATATAGAAAATAAATATCAAGAAGGTGGCAAAATATTCTGGAGGTTGTTGAAGAAGCTTAGGAATGGAGGAAAGAGTGCTGTAAAAGGAATTAGAGATGATAAAGGTGAAATGAAAACAGGAGAAAAAGATATCCTTGAAGTATGGAGTAATTACTTTGAAAAACTGCTAAATGAAACAAGCAGTGATGACAGCACAGTGATAAAAAACACTGACCAGGCATGCAGTCAGGAATACATATCCATACTTGAAGTAGAAAAAGCCATCAAAGGCTTGAAATGTGGAAAGGCAGCAGGAGTAGATGATATTCGACCAGAAATGCTGAAGTATGGTGGTATAAGAGTCTTACAGCGGCTGCACTGCATAGTTCAGAAAGCCTGGACAGAGGGACGAATTCCCGATGATTGGAGTAGAGCTCTCATAGTACCCATATATAAAAAGGGAAATAAAACTGAATGTGAGAATTACAGAGGTATTTCCCTACTGAGTGTTCCTGGCAAGATCTATGCAAGTATACTTGAGAAACGGTTGAGAAGAATTGTGGAAGAAAAGCTTGGTGAAGAACAAGCTGGATTCAGGCCATATAGAGGCTGTCAGGATCAGATCTTCACTTTACGACAAATAGTCGAGAAAGCATGGGAATATAACAAAGATCTGTATTTAAGTTTTGTAGATTTGGAAAAGGAATATGACAAGGTGCCAAGAGAGAAGCTATTCAATACGCTGCAGTTATATGGTGTCAATGGGGCATTATATCAAGCAATACTTAGTCTTTATTTGAGTTGTGAGTCAGCAGTTAGAATTGAAGGAAGTACAGGAAGATGGTTTAATGTTAAATCTGGTGTGAGACAAGGATGTACATTATCCCCTCTGTTATTCATTATCTATATGGATCACATTATGAAGGAATGTGGTATTAAACCTGATATCAAAATTGGAGATGTTAATGTCAGCTCTTTGCTTTATGCGGATGATGTTATACTTCTAAATAAATCCGCTACAAGTCTGCAAGATTCTCTGACTAAATTGAATAGCTGTTGTAATAGATATGGTATGAAGGTCAGCAATAAAAAGACAAAGACAATGAAAATAGGCAGAATCATTGAAAATGTCAACTGTGTTGTGAATGGAGAACCTGTGGAACAAGTAAAACATTTCAGCTACTTAGGCACAATTTTTACTGAAGATGGTAAACTAAATATAGAAATAGACAACAGAATCAGCAAAGCTGGTATCGTGGGAAGTCAATTGAATAAATTCATATGGAATAAGAAAGAAATTAGTCGGAACACTAAATTAGCTGTATACAAGACTGTGTTCAAACCAATTTTAACTTATGGATCTGAGAGCTGGGTCAGAAGTAAAACACTTGACCAAAGACTAGAGACCGCAGATATGAGAGTCCTGAGAAAGATTAGAGGCGTGAACAGATGGCATCAATGGCAATATCATATTAAAAATGAGGATATTAGGAAAGAACTTGACATTGTCAGCATCCAGGAATGCGTTAGCAGAGCTAATCTCAGATGGTATGGTCACTTAAATAGAATGGGAGAGGAAAGATTAGCAAAACAAGTGTTCTCTGCCAGGTTGGCAGGAAAACGACCCAGAGGAAGACCAAGATATAGGTGGATTGATACGGTACAAAGTGCCTTAGACGATAGAAATATAAGATCTGATAATGTTGGAGTCTTGACAAGTAACAGACTGATTTGGAGGAAAATTGTAGATAGGAAGTTAGTAATGATGTAATTTTTTCATGTAGTACTGTCATATCCTGTACACCCCTTGAGGGTACATGGCAGGAATTTGATGATGATGATGATGATGATGATGATTCAGATTAGTAATACAAGGTAAATAAACAACACAATTTGTTTCAATCCCATTTAATCCTTCTAGGTCAATCTCCGATTCAAAATGATGAAAAGAATGATATTCTTTGGCCACCTTTATGGTACAAAACATTTTTGCTATTATTAATTTTTCACAAGATAAATTTTTTAAACAGATTTTCTAGGAGCTCCTTCTCAGCTTCAAGCAAATTCTATTGCAGCTTTATGACCCACTGTTTTCTTATGATCAAAAACTTTCTTTCTTAAAGAAGTAGCTATTGCTGTCTATTTTTGCCACATTTCAGTATTTGCTCACTGCTTAGTATTTTCCATGTGCAGCCCTCTTTTCCACTCCAAGAGTTCCAATTTATTTACACAATGCACATCCAAGTCACTTGTTTTGACGATTGTGAAGTTATATTTCACACAGAATTTATTTTTTATTTTTTTTTATCAATAGTCCCACCAACTTGGACATTCATTTATGTCAATCATTCCTTGCTGTTGGAATCAGATACTATCTGGAACAAAAACAGTCTTTGACATAGTCTCTGCAGTTAACTCTTCACTCATTTCTTTACTTGTTTTTAATTTTTTAGGCTGTGGAAAGGGAAAAGAAACTAATAATTATTTTAATTTTTTATGCAACAATTCAAGAAAACATCAGTATTTTCAGAGGAACAGAACATCTGTGAAAGTTGGATAATTCATGTATTCATGAATGGTAGAAACAAATCACCAAGTGATTTGCTGTTTGTTGTGTATCTAATATATATTGGTTGCATAGTACCAGAATGAAAATGACCCAATATAGTGAAAAACATCCGCTCTATGGATTCCATACTGCATATATATATATATATTTAAAAAAGATATTTAATGACTAACAAACCGAGAATAAGTTAGAAAACTTTAATGATACAACTAGTTTCGGCTTATTATGGCCTTCATCAGGTATCTTTGTAGGTAGAAGAAACAATAATAAAAGACTGAAGATATTAAGAAAACTGAGAAGCATAGGTTAATTGTATTAGATAATTAAAAATAAAAAACGTTGTATTAAAATTCCAGTTGTTCTATTTACGTGCCATTGTTTATTGTATGTGTCGTAGTAGACTCTCAAGAACACCAGTATTAAACAACAACAGTATGGCTCTCAGGGATGTTATAGCTCAAATTACTGTTCAAATGTTCAGGATTAAGGACGATCTCCCTGGATTCTACTATCTTTCTTTCAAATTCATCCTTGCAACGGAAAATGTTTTCAGATCTATCCCAGGAAACTGAGTGACCTTGAAAATTATCATGAGGATTGTTAGAGAAGAGAACATGGCTGGATAAGGCACTAGCATTTGATCTTTTATAGGAGACGTCTCTTTTATGCTCCTCCATGCAAAGTTCAACGGATTTATTAGTTTGACCGTAATAAGGAACATCACAGTCACATCATAGTTTATATACACCAGGATATTTTAGATTATGATGCTTAGGTTTAGGATGGCTTATAAGAGATCAGATTTTTGGAAGAGTGGTGAATAACGTCCTGATGTTGTACTTTTGAAGGACATGTTAAAGATACCAAGCAATTTTAAACCTGGTTTTACTCCATTTTTCCCAAGTAAGCAAACAGACAAAAATGTCAAGTTTGCGCCTGCAAGTGATGCAAGACTAGCTGATCCTACAGGTAGTGCAAGACCAAGGCAACTCGTGGTAGAGGTGGAACAAGCTCCGATCACTAATCTTAATATTTACCCTTAATGCCAAACACATCTCCAAGAAGGGGATGTATGATGTTTTGTATTAAAGGCAAGGGGCCACTACCCAGACCGGTTTCGACCTTTTTTGAGGTCTCATCAGTGGGAGCTAGGCTAGAAATACCAAGATTTAGTAATACAGAGCTTGTAAGTATTTTACAAAAACAAGTTACCATAAGGTGTTTTAACCTTATTAAATAAAAATCTCAGGAGGAGATATAGATGTAGAAAGTATTTTTACCTTGGGTATAATTATGTTAAAGATACCAAGCAATTTTAAACCTGGTTTTACTCCATTTTTCCCAAGTAAGCAAACAGACAAAAATGTCAAGTTTGCGCCTGCAAGTGATTCAAGACTAGCTGATCCTACAGGTAGTGCAAGACCAAGGCAACTCGTGGTAGAGGTGGAACATTAAAATTGCTTGGTATCTTTAACATAATTATACCCAAGGTAAAAATACTTTCTACACTTTTGAAGGACTTTTGCCAATTTTTGGGAGACCAAACTGATGTGTGGAATTCAGATGTTACCTTTAAAATTGGTAGTTTCTGTATTGATGTGCCCAGGAGGATCTATATGAAATTTCTTAATTGTTCTTTTATGATATACATTTTGTTCAAAAATATGTGAGAGGTGATTAATTTCTTTTTGAAGCTCATCTGGATCGTTTAAAATAGAGTGAGCTCTGTGTCCTAAAGTGGAAATAGTTCTGAGTTTCTGTGGTGGAAAACGATGAGAAAGACTGTGAAGATATCTATTAGTATGCATTGGTTTTCTGTACATAGAGATTCTAAATTTTCCAGAACAGCGTGAGAGTTTTATATCCAGGAAAGAAGTGAGTTATGTTCTAGTTCTGCCATGAATTTTATATTTGGATGCTGGTTATTTAGATGATAAAGAAAATTCGTGAGAGAGTTTTCACCATGACTCCATATAATAAAAACGTCATCTACATAACGTTTCCAAACTTTTGGTTTAAATGAAGAGGAAGATATAGCTCTTGTTTCAAAGTCCTCTAGGAAAATATTCACCAGAATGGGGGATAAAGGGTTCCCCATCGCCAAGCCCTGGTTCTGTTTATAGATTGTATCTTGATATTGGAAGTAGCCAGATTGAACGCTATGCTTTAATAAACTAAACATTTTTTGAATAATTTGTCCTTTAATAATATTCATACTTCTTCAGTATATATATATATATATATATATATATATATATCTATACACACACACACACACACACACACACACACACACACACACACACACAAGAGAAAGTAAAGTTTTACTGTGGTATTAAAAACAGTACATAGACACAGTCAATGTACTGTTTGACATAGACACAATGTCATATCTGGCATATTAACTTGTTAATATATAAACTTGAAAGTAATTTAAAATTCTAAAAATAGTTAGTTTTATACAGCATATATTTTTACAATGGACTGGGTGAAAATTGCAAATTTCAATAAATAACTAGGCTTATTTTAATAGTAAATATGTAAAAAAAAAAAAAAAAAAAAAAAAAAAAAAAAAAAAAAAAAAAAATTACTGACAATTGCACATTTTCAAATGTACTGCAGCATTGATATGTAACACATCACTGTTTATTATAAAGGGCCAGAATGCAGTACCATTGCATACCATCTCCAAAACAAGCATCGTATACATCTGTCTAATCTACGTATTATCATGGTCAATTGCCACTCTTCTTCCTCAAAAATAAAAAAAATAAATAAGTTAACCCAAGTGGTTAACTCACCTTCAGCTGAAAATTCCTTATAAAGATTATTCACATCCCACAGAGGACACAAATTTGTCTCATCACCATTAAGACCAACATGTAGAGGAAATAAAAATTGTATGGAAAACTGTATACAAAAGATGGATTGCATTTTGGAAAGGTATTTATACTGACATTTGGAGGCATTGTTCTAAGTGCAAGTGCATTTTATGAGTCAGAATTAGAAATGCCAAGGGGGTAGCTAAGAAGTAATGTTCTTAAACAGAGACTGTGGATAGAGTAATAAGAGGCTGGATGTCAGGTCACAGAACAGGAGATGGAGAGAGAAATAATGGGCAGCTGACTAACAGAAATACCTCTGCCTGCAGAGAAATGTAAATAAAATGAAGAAAGAGTAGCAGGAATAACATGAGCTGGTGGCACTTTGTAGATTCACTATACCCAGACAAGTACAAAAGCTGAGAGGTGTGTGTGACAGAATGGAAAAATATGAGATATCAAACAGTGCACAGGTTCCTATCAATGGTGGAAAATTGAATACATAGGATAAGGTTTCCACTCCCTCCCCCATCTTTTTTTTCCTTTTTATGGTAACATTATACATGGGTGACTTCAACCTAGATTACAATGGATTAGATAAGAAGAAAAACAAAATTTGACGATTGGATTTGAAGCCTATCTCTACTGAAAATACATAAGAGGGAAGAATGCTCCAAAAGACAGCAGCAAAAAGAATGAAAGAGGAAAAAACATTTGTTTAGAGACTTTGGGCAAAATTAGAAGAGCAGAGAAATTATTGTGCTTCAAGATTAAGTAATGCAGATGGTGGGGTGGAAAAATGGCAAGAATATGATACCTTTAAGGCACTGCTGATGGATAAAGTTGAAACTTCAAATGATTGTGATCGCAAGGTCTGTCAAATGAAGAAGAGGAATGGAAAGTGCACTCTCATCAGCAAAGCTATGGATAGGATTTACGGTTATTGAAAAAAAGTTTTGTTATACTCTAGAACTGGCAGGGAAATGTAAAAGAAAAAGTCACCTATGACAGACACATAATGAGTGAAAATTGCCATTCAATGGCAAAAGAGTAGAAGGCAAACCATAAGATGGTGGTTTGCCACAAATAATCATCAAGTATGATCATGTAAGTCAGAAAGGAGGAATAAATGTCAAGAAGGCTATCCTGCTTGGACAACATAATGCCAGAGGACACGATTGAGAACAAGTGACAAAACTCGCTTTGTTGTGAAACAGAAAAAGGTTATGATCTAAATTTCTAAGAGGAAAATGACATTTACAGTGTATCTGCAAGGAAAGCTGGTTAAAAAACTGATGGGAGTTCAGTAGAATTGTGTAAATTATCTGGTGTGACATCATTAGTGTCTATATATGAATTGCCCAAGTCCTCAAAAAATACTTCAGATGCAAACTTTGTTTGCTTATACTTGGATAAAACCAAGTATATAATTTTTGGTATCTTTAACTTATATTATAACTAAGTGGAAAAACTTCCAACAACTATCTTTAATCCAGAGTGTTTTAATAAGGTATGTGACATCACCTTTTGGCTCCTTGTATATGAAAATATGACTTCTGCATTATTTCAACTTTAGGGTATAGCTACATCACCTCTTGGTCTGGCTCCCACTGATGAGACCTAAATAAAGGTTGAAACTGGTCTGGGTAGTGACTCTTCCCATAATGCATAGTATTATACATGTCCGTAAGGATATGTGCTTTGCATTATGGGATACTAAAGCAAGTGATGTGAAGTCAATAGCTTTTATATAGGAGTTGCCCAAGTCCTGAAAATATTTCAGGTGCAAACTTTGTTTGCTTACACTTAGATAAAGGATTAAACCAAGTATATAATTTCTTGGTATCTTGAATTTATGGTATTCTGACAGGTTGACAGAGTGTTTGCTACAATATGCTAAGAGCAAATACCTCAACATCCCTACCCAACTTGATCTACAAACATGTAGGAGAGAAACCAGTAAAATGTGACCTCGCTGATCTATTTGAACCAGAAAAATCAATCTTTAGAGATAGGTATTCGAAGCATAACTGATTTGATTACCTACTTCTAAAGTGTAGTACTTACTGATAGAAAATGAACATAAGGTGTGACAAAAATGTGTGTGATAAAAAGGATCAGAACAAGAACAGGCAGGAAAGTATTGAGGTTGGTAATCATAATATTAATAACAAGGAAAGTCAGTTAAAATCTAAGAAAAAAAGAGATGATATGGTATGGTGACTCAATCTTAAAATTTGCACTTGCCGAGGGAGTCGCCACTTACAGTTTCCTGGAAGCGAAAATTAAAAATATGATAAATGTAATTGTAAAGCAAAAAAAGTAAAGTAAAAGAGAAGGTGGTTCTGGTAGGTACTAATAATTTATGTAGTGACAAATATAACAAACATAGTATAAGAGAAGATATGAAAGGGCTGTTGGAAGAAACGAGAAAGAAATGAGAGAGAGTAAAAACTATACGATTGCTACCTGGATATGATAGTATCAAGTTAAGGAGGGCAATGATAGCAAATGATTTCATGCACAGGCTGTGTAGAAGAAATAGATGTGATTTTTAGACGTGTGGGGTGTGTTTGATGGATGAAAAGACTTGTATAAGAAGGATGGCTTGCACTCGAATTCATTTGGCATCAGGAGCTTGGAGAAATTACTTCTTGGTATGAGACCTAATGCAGAGAGTCAAGGAAACTAGATCATCAAAGAAGGAACAGGAAAAATGTTCAGCTATGATATGAAAATGTGATAAAGACATGAATGTCTTCAAACATTGTTATGTATGTGACGAATGGGTGGAAAAATATGCTTTGGTTTTGGACCTTTTAAGTATGTCTGGGAAGGGAAAAGAGAAAATTCTAAAACAAGACCAAGTAGACTGCATATCTAATTATAAGAATAGACCAGGTGGTAATTTATTATGTCTATACACAAATGCCAGGAACATTAGAAACAAAGGGGTTGAGTTCGTTGCTTTAATGAATACAATGTGACCTAAGATTGTTGGCATTAGTGAAACCTGGCTATCAGATATAGCAAGTGGAATTATAATGGGTATACTATATTTAGTAATGACAGAAGAGATAGGAGAGGAGGAGTGCTACTAATGATATCAGATGACTTAAGTTCAGTTAGGGTAGAAACATAAGAAAACAACGATGATAACAATGTCCCATGCAGCGGTGAGTTTCACTCTATCTGGTGTGAAGTGGAGGTTAACAGAATGAAAGATATGGTGGGGTGTTACTATCTGGTGGCTCAGTTGAAGGGGAACAAAGAAATGCATCGCCAATTTAGCTTTATGAGTTCCAAATGAATGATCATTATGAATGACTTTAATTTTCCAAACATTGATTGGTTAGAAGAGAAATCTCATGATAAGAAATAAGCGGAATTTACTGAATTTTGTTATGAGACAACTTGCTCAAGTAGCATGTGAAAGAAGGAACTTGAGGTCAAAGAGAGTTGTATTTGCCCATAGCATCAGACAGTCTCTGTTAAGAATATGGCTATTTTACCACCAATTGGTGACAGTGATCATGCTGCGCTTTCTTGGGAAGTATCTAATTGTATTGATGCACCAATTAAAACAGGTTACATGCTTAACTACAAAGCTAGAAATTATGATCAAATTAGGAGAATACTATCTTTGGTCTGGTGGTATCAGTTACTGAATGGGATAAATGTCAGCAATGCATGGGAATCTTTGAAAAAGTGCTTAAATAAGGCAGTATCTGAATGTATCCCTGATGTTCGAAGAATAAATAGGTTGGGAGTGAAATGGACGTGCAACCTTATTAAGCAAGAGATTCACAAGAAGATGATGTGGAAAGAATATTGTGAGAATAACAGTGAGAGGAGTTACTCATATTTTATAACAATGTTGCAACCAAGTTGGATAAAGGGAATGGATACACTATGATATTATGGTGTAATAAAATAAAAGAGTACAAGAAATGAATTCAGCATAAGTTAAATTATCATAATATTTTATAGAGACATCATTGGTGATATAATATGATCACTAACAACAATTACTCTACAAAACAGATTAGTCTAAAAACCTAAACTTTTAAAGGGGCAATCCTGTGAGGTAGTTGGTCAAAAGCCTTGGCTGATGAGCAGGAGGGTAAGGAATTATTTCCATTTTCCATTTTTTGGAAGTCTGCCAATCCGAGAAAAAGTCTTTCAAGTTTGCATCCCCTCCCCTATGATTCTATGCAGTATACACCATGCAGCAGTAGATATATTTTTTTATGTTCTTCAGGACCAATGTTGGCAGATGTTTTAATTCTGACCCACAAAAGATCATGAAATCTTTTGTTTGTGTGACAAATGTTAAAAATCAGTGCCTAGTAGTGTGGATAAGAGTGAAAGAAGAAAAATCTGTTGGCATGTTTTTTTGAATAGTTGAAGGTTGTAGTCTCTGGGGAAGACCTGCAAAGGAGGATGTTCCAAAGAACATAGGTAGATGGAATGAAAGAGGAGAAATTGTTTGATAAGTTTGGAGATAGATGGTAAATGGACGTTGCCCAGCAGCTGCACTAGTTCTTACAGTTTTCGAAGAAAGCAGAGGAACAGTAGGGCACTGATTAAAAAAGCGGAGTAGGCTGCAGTAATTCTGTAAGAGAGGAATTATCAATCTGATTGCCATCTTCTGAATAGCATCAAGCAATGCTAAGAGGCTTAGGTGCACTACTAATTATTATTATTACGGGCAACTCCAAGAAGTTGATAGACTCATCGAGGAAGGCTGTCAAGAACAACTATTCGACATTCATACAGTATCTATCATACCTCTCCTTAAACTCATTCACTGTCACAGCATCCACCAGACTCTGGCAGCCCATTCCACTCATTCACCACTCTGAAAGTAAAGAACCCAGCTCTAACACCCTTACTAACCACACTCTTGCCCAGTTTCCATGGATGTCCCCTAGTCCTCTCACAGCCAGCCCTGTTCTCAAAAATATCTTCTGAATTAATTTTATAGAAACCCTTCAATAATTTGAATGCCTCAATCATATCTCCCCTCCACCGCCTATCAACCAATTTTTGCAACCCACAAATCCTCAATCTGTTCTCATAAGGTTCATTCCACAGACCTACTATCATCTTGGTCACTTGCCTCTGGATCCTCTCAACCTCCTCCCCATCAAGAAGAAACCTAGGTGACCAAATCTGGGCACAGTAGTCGAGATGGGGTCTTATCAAGGCTCAATACAGAGGAACAATAACCTGTTTGTTTCTGCATGTTATAAAGTATTTTTCAGCAACCAAGTGATTTGATGAGCTGATTTAGCCACTTTTGCAATGTGCCCCCTAAACTTCAACTCCCTATCCAACAACACTCCCAAATCTCTGGCCTCGTCCATCTCCTGGAGTACAATTCCACCAATGTGATATACTGCTGCCAATCTTTTCACCCCCAAAATGCATAATCTTACACTTTGCCACATTAAATTGACATCCATTCTCATTAGCCCGGTCCTCCAAACTATTCAAATCATCCTGCAAAATTTTGAAATCCTGTGTACACACTATTGTTCTACCCAATTTTGCATCATCAGCAAACAAATGAACACTTCCTCTCCTTTCCTATATCGTTAATAAACAAATTGAACAGTAGTGGTCCAAGAACAGAACCCTGCGACACACCACTAGTCAGAGGCCTTCTGTTGGACTCTAGTCCTGAATAAACCGCTGTCTGATATCTCTCCATCAACCACCCTCCTATCCATCTCACCAATCCTATATCCATCCCCATATGCTGCAGTTTACTGATTAGAATTCCATGTGGTATTCTGTCAAAGGCATTAGCAAGGTCCAGTGGAATCACTGTAAACCCATAACCCTTATCCAGTTCAGCCATCACTGTGTTATAAAATGTGAGCAATTACTGAGGTATGATCTACCCTTCACAAAACCATGCTCTCCCATTTTCGTCTATCCAATCCTGTATTTTCCTCTTGACTATTTTCTCCAAGACCTTGACAACGATTCCTGATATGCTGATCGGTCGTTAATTTACAACAGCAGTCTTGGAACCTCCTTTATGCAGTGGAACTATTCCCCTCTTTCCACCTCCTTGAGACTAACCCAGACCCGAGACTCAAATTAAGCAAAATGGTCAAGGGCACTGACAATTCTTTAGCCACTTCACGTACGACACGAGCTGGTATACCATCCAATTCCACAGATGTATTGACATTGAGGTTATGCAATAGACTACTCACCTCCACTTCATTCACCACAATTCCCGTATAAGCTATTGGTTCATTCATTCCTGCACTGTCACCACCTGGATGATATACTCTTGCAAAGTGCTCGCTCAGTAATTCCACTATATCAACTGATTCGGTTACCTCCCTGCCATCAGATTCTTTAAAATCATTCTGCCATATACATTTTTCTTTTACTTGCAACATATCGAAAAAACTGTTTGGGATTCTCTTTAGCCTGCATGGCTAATGTTCTTTCATAATCCGCTTTTGCTTTTCTTACCACACTCGTTACCCTTCTGGCCTGCGCTTTATACCATTCATGTGCCTGCTGATCACCTTTCTCCTTAAATTCCCTCCACAGTTGTTTCTTTTTTTGCAGCTCAAGCTTAATGGTGTTATTCATCCATTTAACCCCTACTTGATTTATTATTCGGACTCTAGGTATACAGTCAGCCATTGCCTCCTGCAAACACTTCTTAACTGCCTCCCATGCACTATCAATATCCAGCCCTTGCAGTTTTACACGCCATGGCACTGAACCAATCAAACTGTTAAGCTTGTCATACTTACCAGCCCGATAATTCCACATGTACCCTGTCTTAATTGTAAATTCCACACCTTTAGCCACCTCCCAAGTCAAGACCCTATGATCACTCTCACCAATTGGTGGCAACATGATCATATTCGTTACAGCCAAATTCTCAGATGTAATTACCAGGTCAAGCAGCACTCTCTGATCCCTAGTATTTTTCATTACATGCTGTCGCAGATAGTTATCCCTTAATAACCGCATAAAATCCAATTCCTTCCTCCCGTGTGTCCTCTCCTCTTTCCAATCAATGTTACCATAGTTGATATCTCCCATAATAATTACCCTCCTTCCACTCATTTCTTCTATTTGCTTACGCATACTATCTCCACCATCTATTCCATCACCTGGTCTATAGCAGCACCCAACTGTATATTTTGTTCTGCTAGTCTCAATCTCACACCAAATAGCCTCAAATGTGCTCTTTTCTCTATCCTGCAGTTCCACTTCTATTCTCTTTGGCTGCAGCTCATCAGCTATCATCAATAACACTCCTCCCCCCCCCCATTTTATTCTCCCTGTCATTCCTGAACACACGATATCCCTCACATTCAATCCCACTAGCTATATCATCTTCTGTCAACCATGTGGCTGACAGAAGATGATATAGCTATCATCTTCTAATAACCTGGTTGGCCTGGAAGTGCCAACCAAGGCAAAAATTCTTCCTTCTTATTACTAATTCTTCTGGCATTAGTATACATAAATTTCAGAAGCCCATTTGTCCCATCCCTATTTTGATGCCTTATACTAACTATTCCATTCTGATTTGTTGTCCTTCGTACTCGCTCGGGCATATTACACATATTCATACACTCTACTGTCTCCCTAAAGTCTGCATATCTACCCCCCCCTTAGTAACTCTAGTTTCCCTGATTCTGCACTTCCACTTCATTCAACAACATTTCAAGTCTCCGTACACCAAATACATTCAAATGTAAACCATCCATCTTATATAAATCCTTTAGCCCATCGAACTCACTCCACACATCCACAAATTCTACACCACTCCTCCTGCATAATCTGCACATAAAGTCATTAGCAATTTTGGCCCTCCTTCTATACCTTCACTGTCATACTGTGGCAACAGACTCACCATGCTAACTCTCTCACTCTTCTCTTTTGCTACCTCAAGTAATTCCTTCAAATCCTCTCTCATAGCCATTTTGTCTCCTTTCAAATCATTCATTCCTGTTACTACTATCAATTCTTTCACCCTCTGCTTTTGCATTCTAATTGACTCGCTTACATCCTTAACGTTCGCACCAGGTTGGTACAATTTTGTCAAACTCTCATCTATCACACCTCTTACTAAAGAATCTCCGTACAACACTCACTCTTTCATTTTGTTTACACTCACTATCATACTCTTATTTTTCTTATCATACTTTTGTCGTTTATTAGTTGGTACGCTCGGTAAACATTTTCGCCAACGCTCCAGCTGCCGATTTGCACTATGTATTGCTCTGTGTAACCATGCAATCTCACTCATTGCATCTGTCTCATAATTTTTATTATCCGTTAATTCATTCGTTCGTTCTGTATTTATACCTTCATTCCCACTTTCAACGCCACTCTCACAGCTATCTGGTACCACCTCGCAAATATCACTATTCATACCTCGCATATCACTATTTTCTACATTCTCACGTCCTGAAACGCACTTTAAATTCTCACATTCCTTACACTTTCTGCACACATTCACTCCACTATCATTGTCTAACCAGACTCCAATCGCTCTCCTCAAAGCATACATTTCACAAACGGTACACTGAATAAAATCCTTTATATTAAAATTTTTGGACAAAGATGGCGATCTGGACGCCATTTTATTCCTTCTTATCGGAGCCATGTGCCGCTAATAATCGTATCTATCAAATTACTAATTGAAATAACTCAGAAAACACACAAAAATCACACAGACACGCTAAGATACGAGAAGTAAATAATACTATGTAAGATTCAAGCAAATTTACCAATTATTAATTAAAATAATACTTATCTGTTCAGGAGCTTTCTACAAACACTACACACCATGTAGCCCTCTAGCGGCAACGAATTATATAAGGAGTATTCCATGTTTGAGCATATTTGGAATTTATGTAGTGCTAACAGTTGTACAGGTGAAAAGTAGTGACTTGTTCAGAAAAATAAGCAATTTTGTTTGGTAGCTAGCAGTGAGATGCCTTTGTGTCATGAAGGACTGGAATGCAGGCAGTCCAGCAAGAGAACTAATCATGTCTTGATATCTGAATGTTACTAAAAGAAGGAGAGGCAACATGAGCATTTTCCTACAGAAAATTATACAGGATTGTGCATTAACAGCAATGACGTTCCCAAGATTATTATTCCCACCCCATTAAAGAACAATGAGATCAGAGTTTAAGATATTTGTTATGGAGGTTCTTGATGGTTCTAATGATTAGGCATTACAGGATTATCCAATTGGAAGAATGGAGTGCACGGTCATCATGATCATTACAGGTATGGATAGGATCTAAAGTCAATGAGAGCCTGTCATTTTTGTACAGCAGAAAGAGAATGGGCAAAAATACAGTGCTCTGAGATGCTCCTGAAATCTGAAGAGTGGAATCTATCTACCATGATATGTAGTGACCAGCTAAAAAAAAAGCTAGTAACCCAATTGCAAAAGGTAGATAATGGAATGAAATTTTGCTGAGCACAGCTCTGTGTCACATCTGATCACATACCTTGGAAATATCAAGGGTCTTCTATTTGTCCACGATATGACAGGTTGCAAGAAGAAGGAACTCTATATACCTGAAATTGAAAGGATGAAAAAAGCTAGTCTTTATAAGAGACAGATAAGGACTAAGGGCAGTTAAATTCACACAGGGTTTGAAAGTAGTGCAAAGATTTTTTTTTCTCGCCCTGAGGTGCCTCAAATATAAAGAAAAGTAATATTACTGAAAATGCATGCTGAGACGGCTATGGGAAAGAGAAAGGAACAAGTATTTTGTTGAAATTGTGGACATTAGATATGAACATGTGTGACAAACATAGGTAAATTCAGCTGGGAGGAAAGCCCATTTGGAAGAGAGGTTGATTGCTCTGTCAAGTTTTTATATCATATGGGAGAGGGAATGATTGGAAAAGCTTGCGAATGTATTTCCTTGTGTGGACAGGTTTTTCAAAAACTGAAAAAGAATGTGTACCATTAGTAAGAAGAGAATATAGTGTCTAGAAAAGACAGACCATTGTAATTTTCTTTTTCTACAATGAGCTGGAGTCTGGAAAGCATTTATGACAAAAATAGTAGCGTATTCTTCATTTGGCCACATGGCACAAACTCTTCCCAGACTCCAGTTTTCTCAGGTTTTAAGAACGGCAATATCAAGAACATGTTTTTCAAAATGTTCCATGTGGAAACTAGCTAGAGAAGGACAGTCCACAGCCATTACTTCTATCTTCTTGTGTATGACCTTCTGCCCAACAGCTAAGGCCATCTATCAGCACCCACAGAGGATACACAACTCATGAACTTCTCTCAGTCAGCCATCCCTGTAAGCAAACTACCTACTGACTATTCATTCCCATCAACTTCAACAGTAGTTTATCATATGGGACTATCAAATACTTTGAAATCAGAAACAAGATCAATGTGTTCTAAAATGTACTTATAACTTCAGACTTTCATTTCTAATTTCTTCCACTTATGATATGTGTGCAGTGTTATAATTTTTACACTGTACCCCTAAGATATTTTTATGCCAGAGACAAAATACTGGAATCATCGCACCTTCTTCATTCCATTAAAATTAAAATGAGTTTCAACCAACACTTAAGCCAAAACACATAAACTGTAAGGTGTAGTTTGGACAATTAAGATTGGATGGAATAGAGTAGAATAGAGAAGAGCAGATCTACCATGTTATCCATGACTAGCAGCATAATTTAAATAAAAATCAGTCTTCCAAGAATCTGAACCATCTGATTTGATTCCTCCATCCCACACCTGTAATCCCATAGCAACAATTCACCACATTGCAAACCAACACACAACACAAACTTTTTTACAATTTAAAAGTCTAAGGTATTAAAACAAGTTATCATTCAGTGATTAGAAAGGAAATCTTAAGCTGTATCCTATCTCCCTCTAACTAGGACAAAAGTATCAATATCAAGGAATTTTAGGACTTCGGGTTCATGCAAGATGTCTCAACATGAAAGTAAGCTTTATATCTCTAGGTTCATTTTAATAGAAAATTACATAAAAGTCAAATAAGAACTTCAGTCTCACCATATACAATTTCAAAGACTATATATGAATATTATATGTGGTTTTAGTGACTATTCATGATATTGTATAGGACTTGATGATCACCATATAACTAGTATAATTACCATGACTAGGTTCACTAGCTGAAGTTCTCTTAGTGATCATATATCTGCAAACCAGGACTCCAGCTCCTATGGCAAAAAACAGTTGAACTTTAAGATATGCTAATTGATCAATTTCTCAGGTCCATAATTTTAATTTTAATGTTTTAATCTCATGTTAATTTTTTTTCTTTTCATTACACAGTATCAGACTAGGTATGTGTTAATTCAGTTAGCATACTTTAGTTGTTTCCTTATTCTGTTGTGTCAGTCACAGTGCTATACTACTGCTGAAGAAGACCATGAGAGATAATGAAAATCGAGTGCAACATTAAGTTAAAATGTTATTCTCTAAAATGGGGCATGACCATTACATCATTTACTATGGAAGCATACTTGACAACTTATCTCAGATTCATAATCAAATTCAGGGGTATACAATTAGTTTTGAATTCATTAATTATCTAATTAAGCAAATATTTCTCTATAGTCTAGTATTGCCAACTTTCAAATCTATTCAGCTCTGTGAACTGTATATTACAATGCTATAATATTACATTAAGATATTAACCTTTTCACTGCTAAGCTCAAGTTATCCTGAGCTGTTGAAAAATGGCACCCCTTGATGATCTAAGTATTCTTGAGTGCACATTTTGCACTTTTGCAAACTACATCTTGCCAAAACATATTTTAAACATTTGAATTGTGTGGGCATTTCCCGACATATATTATGAATAAGTAGGACAGGAGTGAAATGTAAGCACTTCTCTCTTTTTTACCTGCTATCTAGAGGAAGATATTTGCACTTTGTATGTAGTGGAAGAAATCTCCTGGCTCATGCGTCACTTGATCCATGTTTTACCAGGGGATAGCAGAAAAAGGACAAAGCATCAATGCTGACCATCAGTCATGAAAATTGTGTTAAATCAGGAAAGAGAGACAATGAGACCAATCAGCTAATAATGAAGCTTCCCCCCACCTTATGTAACAGAATACAATAGGAATAACACAAAGATGTGACAGGTCAGATGTGATGAGCAGCACTATTCAATGTTTGCATAAGGCTTCAATTGTTACAAAAAGTTCTGTTTTAACTTCCTTTAAAGAGCAGGACTAAATTCTCAGACAGTGTGTGAAGTAAAAATTGGGAGGAGGTAAATATTTGCAGATATTCAACTGATAGCAATAAGAGAACTTTTCCAAAACTTCCATATACACAAATAAAAAAAAAAAAAAAATGCAATATGCATCACCTAGTGATTCAAGACTGAAAGAAACGCACTTCCCAACTTCAAAATAACAAAACACGTCATTTGAAGAGAGAAAAATCACGGAGAGAGCGAGAAGAGTAGAAATATACGTCGCAGATGTTGCAGTGCCTTATGTGTCTATCCTTTTGTTTCAAAAAATATCACACAATGGCTAAATTTCAAAAGGATGATGGAGATGATTACAGTATGTTCAGTATTGTATAAGAATACCAAGCACGATGTTCAATAAAACATAACTTATGTGTCATAATTTTGGTTAAACTTAACTGAAAAATACATCCTTTAGTTTCATATGTTATTCTTTAAAAAAAAAAAATAAGTTACCAAGGAGTGTGGCTAACATCTCATATCAGCAGAGAAAGGATTAATGCTCTGAATATGAAAAGAACCAATATCTCTTCACTAGATGAAGATGTTTCTTCACTAGATTTAGGTGTATGACGTGGAGAAACTGGAGCTGCTGCATAAATTGAATAAGAATCTGGAGATAGTGATTCGTGGAATGTTAGCAAAAATGCCAAAAGAGTGTTCAATTGAACTAGCTATGACTTTGAATAGGCTTATAATTTGAGTCTCAGAACAGGAAAGATTCCCACAGGAGTGGAAAGTATGCATAATAATCCCATTTGCCCAAGGATGGTGCAAAGACTAGTGTGTAACTATTGACCTATCAATATCTGTAGAGTGCTGATGAAGATTTTGGAGAAACATTAAAAACTTGTATATAGAAATGAATCTAAGGGGAATTAGCCAATCTCATACAGAGGTAGGTTTTTTTCTCACGGAAAATCAGAATTTCCACGAGAAAAATTCATCCCACATACAGACAAATCAGCCTTAAAAACGCACACAATTTACAAACGAAAAATACTAGTGGTGGTAGTGGGCAGCATATGGCATTGGTGTAGATTACGATGGTAGTTGTGGTTGGTGAATTAAGTGGTGAAGACGGAGATTTGTAGAGTAGGTGCCCTCCCTCTATGAGTCTTTGAACTTCTTGGAGGTGTCATGAAATAATAACAATAATAAAATAATAATAATATTTTATAAAGGACAGCATAGGTTTACTAGGGGAAGATCATGCTTGAGCAAGATGTTCACATTTTATAATAATGTTACAGCTGAGTAAGATTATACAAGAATGAATACACCATAATACATCATGACTGAATTATAAACTTTTGACTTGGATAAGAGGATGGCAGACTGATGAATATCAAAAAGTTAATATGGGACGTGTGTCTGCAAAGATTTAGAGACCTGTAGTGTAGCACAGGGATCAGTTGGGTCCATTGTTATGCAATCTTTACAATAATGTCATTAGTAAAGATTTGACATGTGATACAGCTGTTTGCTGTCAATGCAAATGACATGCAGCACCTGCAAAATGATCTGACCTGGTTAGAAACGTACAAATGTGAAAATGGCTGCAAGTTCTTCTTGTAGATAGGCTTATACATTGGTAACACATGACTATTAAATTATTTAAGGAATTTGCAATGTATACTGGAATATTAATTAAAAGAAACTTTAACAAATACCTCCTATATTTCGGCAATGTCACATTGCCATCTTCATGGGAACATACAACTATGGCACATGCACGCAGGCACTACAAAAAGCAAATGAGGCAGAAGAGAAAAACTACTGTTGTTCCTAGTCCTAAAGGTGCCCCCCCAGCAGGTTATATTGGGTTGTCTTGGCTGTTGGGATGAAGTTCTCAAGATGCAAGCTTCCCAAATTTCGGGCAGTTTCATGCACCCAAATCTGCTGAGATTTGGAAAGTTTTTTTAGAGCTGAGGCTGATTCCATGAACAATCTTTCATAATTAAATTTGCTGTGGTGTATTAACGTGGCTTTCTTCCAATGTATTCTATGGCGGGTATCCAGAGAATGGTCTGCATGCCCAGAGTGGATGTACTGGTGAAACCGGATGTAGTTTTGTGTTCTGAAATCCTGACATTTGCTGTACGACCTGTTTGGCCAAAATAGGACAGTTTGCAGCTACAATGGACCTGGTATACCTCAGGTAGGTCTAGGGGAAGTGGTTGATCTTTGATGGAGCAGATAAGGATGCCATGTTGCTTTATAACTTGCAACTTCATTTTAAAATCAATTGCTCTTTTTTTTTTTTTTTTTTTGTGTGATTCTTCACTAGGATTTTTGATTGTGCATGTAGGGGCCATGTTGCACAAAACATCGTGAAATATTTAAAGATAAATACATAAATAACCCATTTCTCAAAACACAAAATCAACAGAGGAAATGTTGAAGACGTGCTGACTGCCGATGGAGGTTGCCGCTGAAAGCGCTGTTGCCACAGTTCATGCTTTACCTTAGGCTCGCTTGCATCTTGTTCGAAAGTATAGTAGCCGAAAATGTTATTTATTCCCTTATGGGATCACTGACGTATCTTCAAGAGGACGTAACTCGAACAAACCTAAGTCGAGGGATATATATATATATATATATATATATATATATATATATATAATATTTTTTTTTTTTTCCCTCAAGAATGTTTTCGAAGCCACTTCAGGTATCAAAATAAGCAAGGAAGTGGTGTCACGCCAGATAATGAAATTTGTCTACCACCTAAAGACAATCCACATCCAGAAAATCTTCCACTCAAGAACTGAGTGAAAGATTCCAGTGTTGAATATTTTCAAATATCTATGGTCCTTATTGGACTATGATATGAAGAAGATCGATCCCACATACAAGAGAGATTCTTCAAAAAACAGAAGTAAGAGAGAAAAAATAATATCATATAATACTATGAACAGTTACCAGTTCATAGTAATGGCAGTAATGTACTATACACTATACAGTAAATGTACTACACATCTTGTTATTGGGTGGGATTCCAGGCATGCTGGATTTTTTTTTTCTTTTCTTTTTTTAGTTTGTAGATCATAGTGATGAAATTGCTATTAAATTTTCAGTCGAAGCCAGCCAAGTGGTTAGCGTATCTGCTCTCCAGCCAAAAAGCTGTGGTTTCAAATCCCGTCATGGGCATTGATTTTTCTGATTGTCTGCAAAAATACTAGTGATGGGCAGTAGATGCCGTTGGTGTAGTCGAGGCTAGTTGTAGCTGGTGGATTTGAGTGGTGGAGACAGAGTTGTAGAGTAGGTGCCCTCCCTCGATGAGTCTCTGGACTCCCTGGAGGTGTCACGTAATAATAATAATCATAATAATAATTACACACCCAGATATTATTCGTATGAATAAGTGAATAAAAGTAAAAGTTCAGCAGCTCTCCGATGCAAACTATAGACTAAAATACACAAACATTATTCAAGAAAAAATGAAAGAGTTTGAGAACAGGAACCAAACCTTGGGGATTCAGTGGCAAGCCTTGAAGAAAACACTGATTGATTCTGTCAGAGAGGCATGTGGTGAGGTTGTCTGCAAGGATAGAAAAATCAGAACTCCATGGTAGACACAGGAAGTTAAAGAGGCAGTGAAGGAAAAGAAGAAAGAATATCAAACATTCCTGGCAAATAAGTGAGAGTTATATTCAAGTAAATACGGTAATTTTTTTAGCTTTCAAATTCTTACGTATGGATCATTGGTTAAAGAATGGATTTATAAAACCCCCAAAAGAGAGCAATATAGCAAACAAGTAGCTGTAAGCAACAAGAAAACATTGATATTGCATCTGGGTCAAATGAAATTGATAAGGATGTGTTGTGTCGTCTGACATCTCTAGAGAACCAACTAGGAAAAGGATGTTGAAAGTTTATTTTTTACTTGGTTAGATTATAATAAATTTAGTTTAATCCTTTATCCAAGTGTGAGCAAACAAAGTTTGCGCCTGAAAATATCTTCAGGACTGGGGTAAGGTAGTACAACACTGGGCAACTTGCAGCAAAGGTGGAGCAAGCTAACATCACTCCTGTCTCAGTATCTCCCATAATGTAAAACACATCTCCTTGCGGATATGTATAATGTTATGCATTAAGGGAAGGGCCACTACTAAACTAGTTTCGACCTTTATTGAGGTCTCTTCAGTGGGAGCCAGGCCCAGAGGTGGAGATACCAGGCAGAAGCAATGGCAGGTCATCTTTACCTATAGGAATTGCTAAACGGTGTGCCACCTTTTTATTAAATTACTCTGGATTTAGAGAAAGATATTGAAAGTTTATTTTTCACTTGGTTAGACTGTAATAAATTTAATTTAATCCTTTATCAAACTAAATTTATTAGTCTTTTACTCAAGTAAAAGAAGGAAAAAAAAAACAACTTCATAACTATGCTACCTTCATGGTATCAAGTTGCTGTTTGGTACCCCATAATCCAGAACACACTTCTGTAAAAAACCTCTTCTTATATAGCTTGATGAACTTATAAGGGTATGTCTTTATACAGTATGGTGCAAAAAAAAGTACTGAATATCTATGACGACAACATATGTAATGGAGTAAAGGCATAATAACAAGGAAATATGTTTACACATGATAATATGTACATCCACAACTATCGGTGGAATCTTCATCAAATACAGCATTAACGATGGTAGATTAGGTGCTCTAAATGGGCACCTTGTCTTTCAAGACAGATTTTGTAGCACACGTTAAGGTTCTCTGTCATCATGGAGAACAAGGATTGAGACATCTGCTGAACATATCATGTAATTTTATCCCTTAGTTCATCAAGGTTTCGAGGCATGTCATTGTGGAATACCCATTTCAAGGCAGGTAATTGTGGAATACCCATCCCTTCAACATACTCCAAAGGCATCAAGTGATGTGAGATCAGGAGAATGTGAAGGATACAGGAATTCTGTGAACCCCGAAATGAGCCTCCAGGGGGGAAGTGTTCTGATAAATAGGCTCTAGAACCATGTGACAAGTTGCTCCATCCTGTTGGAATACCTGTGCACGAAATGGAATGTTTTTTGCACATCACATCCTATGCAAATCCTAGGTGAACGGAACCAATACATTCTCAAAGCGTTCACTATTCAAGGTCACATTTACACCACCCTCTTCAATGAAATAGGGCCTCTTCAATTATGCCATTGCAGGAACCACACACCACGCGGTGACCGTCTCACGGTGAAGTTTTTTCATGAACAAATTCAGGTCTCGAGAAACCGAGAAACCTGTAGGTTCATCTGGTTACATGACCGCTTAGATAGAAATGCACTTTGTCTGAGAACTAGATACTATGGAGGGAGGACTGGCCAGCACACATGCACAGTATTCCCACTGTGCAGCATAATCCACTGCTGTTTAAACACTGACCCACCTGAATGACATATGAAAAGGCGCCCAGCTCCTTAAGGATTCCCTGTAGTGACTGCCTTTCAATTAAAGAAACAATGACACTATTGCTTGGGGCACACCTATGGAAATGATTAGCAAACTGCTTGCAAACATGGCATAGGCTTGGACCATTTGCTCTACCAATTCTGTATGAATAAAAATTATGCTCAACAATAAGCATCTTTTCTACCAACTTCAACACCACTGCTACAGCTGAATGTAATGGCATATCTCATAACACGTGTACTGAAGGGGTGTTGAAGTTCAGTAGGTTTTTTTTTTTTTTTTTTTTTTTTTTTTGCACCATGCTGTATGAAGTCAAACTGTTTAAAATTCAACAAGCTATACAAGTTTTTCCAGAACAGATGTGAAAAAAAAAAAAAAGACATGCCTACAAGTGCAGCATGAAAATTATGTAAACAACTACTGCATTACAGTAAAACTTTAGTAAATAATATAAACCAAAATAAACACTCGACGTTTCAACCTTCAGATTAAGGTCATCATCTGGAGATTACACATACAGGGTGTTCGGGATAAATTTGACAGTTTCGTAAGGAAAAAGAAAATCTTCTTTGTATCTATTAAATTTAATGAATTGACAAAAAAACATTACAGGCAGAGTTAATTACAATACTATCAACAAGATTTACTCAAAATAACCACCATTAGCATCGATCACAGCTTCAATTCTGCTTCGGAACCTCGAACAAGCTGATGCTACAGTCTCCCTGGGAAGGGCCGCAAAAACTGTTTTAATTTTATCCATTAACTGGGCTTTTGTATTACTGGAAGTGCGATTCGTGTCTTTTTCAACTGCGCCCCATACAAAATAATCCACGGGGTTAAGGTCTGGGGAGTTTGGAGGCCAAACATTTGGACTGGTGAAGTCGTAGAAATTTTCAGACAACCATTTTTGACTTTTCCCAGAGGTGTGGCAAGGGGCCGAATCCTGCTGCCATACATACGGCCTACCATTGGCTACCCTTGTTATCCAGGGCTTGACTACAGTTAGCAACTCCACGAACAAAGCCCGAATTCCAATGCCAGGGTTCTTCAACACCTGTTCCTGCAGATTTGCGAGGAATTCTGCTGTACGAACGCAATCAGATCGTCTGCTAGGGATCTTTCTTCTTGCTACATCCTCGTAGTCACCATTGCAAGTCTCTAGTTCATGCCTGATTGTTTTTACTGTATTCAGGGAGCATTGGGCAGCAGTCGTAATATCCTTATTTTGATGGCGGGCACGAATCATCATGATACAAGTTATTCTCTTCCATGATTCAGGTGGGTTCCAGCTATCCATCCTTTCTGACATCTTGTATATGAATGAAGAAGGGTCCAAACTTTTAAATGAAGAGAAGTGTGTGTTAATACATGTAACTTACGGAAAAATATAATTAATTATAAATATGTCAAATTTATCCCGAACACCCTGTATATACAAAGAAACAAGCAGCACTACAATCTATATGGTATGCTAAAGTTACTGATCAACCGTTAAAACTATTGGCATGACCACTGGTGAAAAAAAAAAGCTAGAGTCCTGTGATTATTATTATCTATTAGGTTATAAAATTAAATTAGGATGGGGAGCAACATGTTCACACAAAAAATTACTTATATATGTATAAATTACAACAAAACAGTATGGATGGTGACCAATAAAAGCTGAAAAATTCCTTCTAGTCCTAAAGTCAGGACTTGCTGGAAAACTAAGTAGGCTGAATGGATGCCATCAAATTCTTGGGATTTTTATGCCACCATTATTGGTCTGATTAGGGATGTTAATCAAAATTTCACAGGCTTCTTTAAATTTCTGTTCATACCAGGTTTTTGTATGATGTAAAGAACAAGTACTTTTCTGATAATTTGTGATCTGAGAGGCCTGCCTCAGCGAAAGTGGTGCAGCAGGCCTCTGAGATCACAAATTGATAACGCTCTTAACACCCTACACCAAAATTATTGGAAAAGTACTGTTCTTTACATTATACAAAAATGTGGTATGAATGGAAATTTAAAGAAGCCTGTGAAATTTTGATTAACCACCCTAATCTTAACAATAATGGTGGCATAAAAATCCCAAGAATTTGGATGGCACACATTCAACTCACTTAGTTTTCCAGCAAACCCAGACTTTAGGACTCTAAGCAATTTTTCAGCTTTTATTGGCAACCAGCCATACTGGTTTGTTGTAATTTATATGTATACTTACATAAGTAATTTTTGGTGTCAACATGTTGCTCTCCAGCTTAATTTAATTTTATAATCTAATAGATAATAATAATCACAGGACTCTAGCTTTGATGTAGTAAGGTTTTTTTTTTCACCAGAGGTCAGGCCAAAAGTTTTAATGGTTGATCAGTAACTTTAGCATACCATACAGATTGTATTGCAACCTGTTTCTTTGTATATACATGTATAATCCAGATGATGATCTTAATGTGAAGGTCGAAACATCAAGTGTTTATTTTGGTTTAGATTAAACTATAGTTTTACTCTAACACGGTAGTTGTTTCCATAATTTTCATTCATTGGCAAGACAGCCAACTAAAAACAGATACTATTAGGATCAAATAAGTGTGTGTGCATGTGATTTAAAAAAGAAGTCTGTGGGTGCATCTGATAAAAATGTACATAGTTAAACAGCATAGTTCTTAATAATAATTACCCAGATTTGACCTTGATCTGGATACAGTTTATAAACTAAAAACTCACTGTGCAAGACCACCTAGAATTTATGGCTTATCCAAGTTACATAAAACAGTATATCCTCTTTGACCAATCATTGATTGCATAGGTAGGCCTACACACAAAATTTCTAAGTTTCTTTCAAATCTCCTCTCTCTCTCTCTCTCTGTTTTCTTATATTAAAATACCAGCAACTTTATATCAAAAATTAAAGATCTCAGACTTCACTCCACAGATTTACTAGCAAACGTTGGCATAGCTTCACTTTATAAAAATGTTCGTTTAGACGACATCTTGGAATTTTTTTATCATGTTTCCTTTTGACCTTCAAGTTTATTATGAATTCTGGATATTTTAGCTGGAATGAAAAGCTTTATTGACAAATTGAAGGCATTGCAATGGGCTCTCCAATTTCTCTTATCCTTGTTCCCTTCTATTTAGATCAACTGGAAAAAAAACTTTCAATGTTTAATCCAAAACCTTTCATGTGACTTCAACTATATAGATGACATTTTTGGTGTTTGAATTCTTTTCAATTTGATTTCTTTGGTGAATAATTCACATGAATGACTAGGAGTCTTCTTATAAAAAAATCAATTACACTATGGAACTTAAATCAAATTTGACTGTATCTTTCTTCGATATCCTAATAAAAGGAGAATTGGATGGTTTCTTACCAAGATCTACTTTTCACAAACCTTCCTTCTCTGATCAGCATATCCATCACACTACGGTTCACCATCCCTAACAGAAACACAGGGTTATTAAATGTCTTCTTTCAAAAGCTCATTATCTGTTATTTGTCTGATCTACTTCAAGAATAAACTCCTACAATCAAAGAAACAACCGCGCGGTTAGCCTAGTGGCCTTGCGCTTCGCAACCATATGCCTGGGGAAGGAGTGTCCCAGGTTCGATTCCCGTTGTAGACGTGAGGAATTTGAGGATCTTCCTCAGGCATAGCCAAGTTAGCCGGTCTTGGGCGCGGTCAGTAGGGTTTTTTCCACCAGTTTATCTGGCGTTTTTCATCCCGCAAACAGGCAAACCGGCCCTATGAACATACGCCTCTACAGTCAAAAATATATCCCCCCCCAGCGGCAGACCAGGCGACGGGTCTGCCGCTGGGGGGGGATATATTTGGGGGGAAGTAACACGCGGACCCTGCATGGGAAGCGGGAATAACGCGTAGTAGAAGAAGAATCAAAGAAACAGCCATTCTCAACAGTTATAACTCCAAAACAATAGAAATTATCAACCATTTTTCTACATACTCTTATTAAAAGAGAAGACTCGCATACAATTGCCATTAAAGGCATTTCAGAGCATATTTCTCAAACCTAAAAGAAGTTTAATATTTCTACAACTTCCAATCCTATTAATTTAATTAGCTCTATGATAGCATCTGCAAAAGTTGAAATTCCATGTCTACTGCTACCTAAAGTCTATTCAGACCCATGCCCAAGTTAATCTATTTTGGGTCAACAGGCCAGTCATTTTCTATATGCTTCTGAACTTCAATCTTATATTACACTTCCAACAGAACAAATTGGGTATAACAGAACAAGATCCTTTGTAATAACACCAAATTACTACCTAAGTGTTTCATAAATATGAGTGTCTCTTTAAAGAGTGTTTCAAAAGTACTTCTGCATTGTCCAAATCTCGACCTGCAGGATGAACTCTCCATACCAAAAATCTATGAAATTATTAACTATATGCTTAATTCTAGTAGAAAGGCTTATACATTGGTCATACATAACTGGTAATTAGTTTACAGAATTAACAATGCATGTAAAGATATTAATTAAAGGCAACTTTAATGAATAACTGCTTAGAGAAAGAAAAAGAAGTTATTCATTAAAGTTGCCTTTAATTAATATCTTTACATACGTTGTTAATTCCGTAAACTAATTACCAGTTATATATGCTTAATTATATAAGTTTATCACATGTACACACACACACACATTTTTTTTATCACACATACACACACTCATTTGATCCTAAAAGCAATGCTTTTTTATACACTCAATTTTTTCAAGTGCACCAAATTTTGACTCACTTTTTTGCATATTTATATATTGTAGTTGATTTGTTTTTGTTTCCTGTTAGTCAGCAAATTTTGACTCACTGTTTTGCATATTTATATATTAGTTGATTTGTTTTTGTTTCCTGTTAGTCAGCAAATTTTGACTCACTGTTTTGCATATTTATATATTAGTTGGTTTGTTTTTTGTTTCAAGTTAGTCAGCAAAAACTTTTCAACTTATGTGCAAGATATATCATGAGAGTAGCACCAAAGTGAACAACTCATGTAAAAAAGCATTGTGTGGTCATGCATTGCTGACACAGATGAAATATTGCACTCATGAAAACACAAACATGTGCTTGGCCTGTTTTGGAATTTAAGAACATCCGAACGATTTTGATAGTTGAAAGCAAATTTTAATACCTCAGTATAATTATACAAATTGGTGAATCATTTACTTAGTTATGCATCAACAAAGAAAGGAAAAGGTGATGCTAGTGAATTTGTTTCAAACATAAGCAAAACTAATAATTCCAAATAGTTGACAGATTTGAATACAACACATCATATCAAGTAACAAGTTGAAGATGTTTTGCACACCAATTTAACATATTTTCATTTCTTTTTCTAAATAAATAAATAAAAATGCATCTGCTAATTGCTTTTATTCCCTGTAGAGAGTGGGCAAGGCCATTTAACTTTTGGAAAGTGAGGGGGAAAGTTCAATCTCCACCAGTAGCTGATCGGAGATATCTGTCCCTAGACTATAACTAATAAATGGCATCTGGTGAAGAGAGGCAGACAAATGTCGCCATCTAATGGTCCCTAACACAGTATATTATATCTAAATGTCATGGGTTCTACAGCTGACTTCCTTGTAACAATGACAGTTGTTTTTATACATATTCATTCTTGGTTTTTGGGCAATTGCAAGAATTTTTTTATTATTATTATTATTTCGGGCGACTCCAGGAGTCCTTAGACTCATCGAGGGAGGCCCTAAACATCATGTCCACACAACTATGCGATTACATTCTCACAGTATCTATCATACCTTGTCTTGAACTCGTTCACCGACATAGCACCCACAACAGACTCTGGCAGCTTATTCCACTCATTTACCACTCTAAAAGTAAAGAACCCAGCTCTAACACCCCTGCTAACTACACTCTTGCCCAGCTTCCATAGGTGTCCCCTAGTTCTCCCACCACCAGTCCTGATCTCAAAAATATCCTCTGAATTAATCCTATAGAATCCCTTTAGCAATTTGAATGTCTCAATCATATCTCCCCTCCTCCGCTATCAACTAGTTCCTGCAACCCACAAATCTTCAACCTGTTCTCATATGCTTCATTCCATAGACCTGTTATCATCTTAGTCACTCGCCTCTGGATCCTCTCCACCTCCTCCCTATCAAGAAGGAACCGAGGTGACCAAATCTGGGCACAGTAGTCGAGATGAGGTCTTATCAAGGCTCAGTACAGAGGTACAATAACTTGCTTGTCTCTGCTCGTCAAGGTATTTTTCAACAACCAAGTGAGTTGATGAGCTGATTTAGCTACTTTTGCAATGTGCCCCCTAAACTTCATCTCCGTATCCACCAACACTCCCAAGTCCCTAGCCTCATCAATCTCTTGGAGTACAGTTCCACCAGTGTGGTATACTGCTGCTAATCTTTTCACCCCAAAATGCATAACCTTACATTTTGTCACATTAAATTGACATCCATTCTCCTTACCCCAGAACTCCAATCTATCTAAGTCATCCAGCAAGACTTTGAAATCTTCTGCATTCACTAATGCCCTATCCAACTTTGCATCATCAGCGAACAAATGAATTGTTCCACTTAGATCCTTCCTTATATCGTTAATGAACAGATTAAACAGCAGTGGTCCAAGAACAGAACCCTGCAGAACACCACTAGTCACAGGCCGTCTTTTGGACTCTACTCCTGAATAAACTACTCTTTGATATCTCTCCATCAACCAACCACCTATCCATCTCACCAATCCTATATCCATTCCCATGTGTTGTAGTTTATGGATTAGTATTCCATGTGGTATCCTGTCAAACGCCTTTGCCAGGTCCAGCAGTATCACTGTAAACCCATTTCTCTTATCCAGTTCAGCCGTCACCTTGTTATAAAACTTGAGCAAGTTACTGAAGCATGATCTACCTTTCACAAAGCCATGCTGTCCCCTGTACAGTATCTCGTTTTCATCAATCTATTCCTCTATTTTTCCCTTGACTACTTTCTCTAAGACCTTGACAATGACTCCTGATATGCTGATCAGTCGGTAATTTGCAACCGTAGTCTTGGATCCTCCTTTATGCAGTGAAACTATTTTCCCCTCTTTCCACACCTTCGGGACTAAACCAGACCTGAGACTCAGATTAAACAACATGGTCAAGGGCACTGATAATTCTTTAGCCACTTCACGCAAGACCCGTGCCGGTATACCATCCAATCAAACAGATGTGTTCACATTAAGGTTCTGTAATAGACTAGTCACCTCCACTTCATTCATTACTATTCCCGTATAAACTAATGGTTCCTTCATTTTTTCAATGTCACCAACTGGATGATATGCTTTTGCAAAGTGCACGCTCAGTAACTCCACTATATCGACTGATTCAGTGACCTCCTTACCATCGTCATTCCTTAAAATCATTTTGCCGTGTACAGTTTTTTTCTTGCTTGCAGCATATTGAAAGAACTGTTTGGGATTCTCTTTTGCTTGCAAAGCTAGTTTCCTTTCATAATCCGCTTTTGCTTTTTTTTACCACACTCGTTACCTTTCTGGCCTGCACTTTATACCGTTCGTGTGCCTGCAGGTCACCCCTTTCTTTAAATTCCCTCCACAGTTGTTTCTTTTTTTGCAGCTCAAGCTTAATGGTGTTATTCATCCATTTAACCCCTACTTGATTTACTATTCGGACCCTAGGTATACAATCAGCCATTACCTCCTGTAAATGCTCCTTGACCACTTCCCATGCTATATCGACGTCCAGCCCTTGCAGTTGTACATGCCATGGCACTGATCCAAGCAATCTCCTAAGCTTGTCATACTTGCCAGCACGGTAATTCCACATATACCCTGTCTTAATCGAAAATTCCACACCTTCAGCCACTTCCCAGGTCAAGACCTTATGATCACTCTCACCAATAGGTGGCAACATGGTCATATTCATTACAGTCAAATTCTCAGATGTTATTACCAGGTCAAGCACTCTCACACCCCTAGTATTTTCAATTACATGCTGTCTCAGATAGTTATCCCTTAATAATTGAATAAAATCCTTTTCCTTCCTCGCATGTGTCCTCTCCTCCTTCCAATCAATGTTACCATAGTTGAAATCCCCCATAATAATTACCCTCCTTCCACTCATTTCATCAATTTCCCTATGCATACTATCTCCACCATCTATTCCATCACCTGGTCTATAGCAGCACCCAACTGTATATTTTATTCTGCCAGTCTCAAATCTCACACCAAATAGCCTCAAATGAGCTCCTTTCACTATCCTGCGATACAACTTCAATTCTCCTTGGCTGCAGTTCATCAGCTATCATCAATAATACCCCTCCCCCCATTTTATTCTCTCTGTCCCTCCTAAACACACTATAACCTACACATTCTATCCCACTAACTATATCTTCTTCCGTCAGCCATGTTTCACTAATGCCAATAACCTGTGGCCAGGAAGAGCCAATCAAGGCCAAAAATTCTTCCTTCTTGTTCCTAATACTTCTGGCATTAGTATACATGAAATGCAGTGATCCCTTAGTCCCATCCCTATATTGATGCGTTATTCTAAATGACCCATTCCCATTTTTTGTCCTTAGTGCTGGCTCGGGTACATTATATACATTCTTACTCATCCGTCTCACTGATGTCTGCATATCCATTCATTTTTCATTTAAATTTTCATTAAAAACTTTCAAAAATGATTAATAATGTGTAATTTACAATTGTGTTTATTTGTATATAAATATATTCTTGAAAAACAGAAAATCATGAACACTTTTTTTGCTTGTTTACAAATCGTTTATTAAAACACCATCTGTATCTTTACAAGAGAAAAAAACTACGAAAAAATAAAATAAATAAATAAATACTAACCTCTATGGTTCACAAATCAAATCATGAAATTCATATATTTTATGTGAATTTCATGATTGTTGCGACACTGTTTTAGTCTCCAATTAATCATGGTAGATGGATACCCATTGCAGTAGTGCTATTATTAGGCAGGTAGTATAGTTGGGAAACAAGAGATGAGAGATATTGTGTGGGTATATTAAACTGAGTTCAGATACTCAGTTTAATATACCCACACAATATCTCTCATCTCTTGTCTTAAACCTATTCAGTGAAAAATTTATAATTACTGCTCTAGCAAAACCCATTCTATTCACCATGCACAAAGCAAAATAAATAAATAAAAAGAGTCATCACACTGCTAGTAAAAAAAAAGGGGGTCATCACCACTTCCAGGTGACCCTTTTTCTCCATAATACTCTAGTAGTCAAAAATTTCCCCTGCATCTAATCTGTTTTATACATTAGATCAGTGGTCAATATAACATTGTTAGGGGTAGATAGAAAAATATAAGACATCACTGTACAGGTAATATTTAATTTGGTTAACTTGATTACCTCCATCCTGAATGACAATGCAATTAAGAGTGAATCATGGGAACAGTGACATGAATAGGACCTGTAAGATGGAGCAAGGGCATGAAAATAGTTTGAGGCCAATCAAGTAGGCCAAAATGACGTATTTACCAATGAATGGATGTTGGTGGTTCCTGCCCGGTCGGTGCAGCGGGAGCGAGATTGCAACACGTGCACGGTTCTTATTTACTTACACGTATTCAATCCCAGTCTCATTTTTGCGCATCGACATACAAGTGAGAGTTAATGTTCTAAAATTCATCAACGTACATATTATAATTCAATCGTTATTCATTCACGAACTAAACTTCTCTATGTTGAAGAGTTGAGCAGGACTGGTAGTAATACCAGTGATATTAATACCAGTAGTTCATTAATATCACTAGTAATAACAGTGATATTACTAGTGATAGTAATAGTAGTAGTAATAGTAATATAATAATATATACTATATTATACATACAATAAACACTGTAACTATAAAATAAACAATCTAAAAACTCACATAAGCGTCTTTTTTTGCTTGTCCTATTATAATTACATAATAGTAAAATCGAGGGGGTCGATAAAAAGTCAAGAAACTCTTGAAGGGGTCGACGATCAAAGAAGTTTGGCGACCCCGCAATTGGATGGATATATTTTATAGATCGGATGAAAAGGAAATACATTATCAACTTATATGATTCTATTATATCCCTCTACTCTGCCTATTCACTTTTGTTTCCCACAAACTTTCTATCTATCTATATTGAAACACTCACTTCTGGATCCTCTCCACCATTTCCTCATCTCCAACAAAATCACAATGTGACTCAAATCTGTAAACAGTAGTTCAGAGGTGATCATAACAAGGCCTTACAAAAAAGGATAATGACTTCTGTATTCCTAACTATGACGTTTTCTAATATCTAAGTGATCTTCCTATTCTGTCCACTTCTGTAACACGAATATTGAACTTCAACTGTTTGTCCACCATTAGAGATGGGAAGCCTGAGAGGCTTATTTGTAATGGCAGTGGTGTTTTGGCTCTTCAAGAGGATTTCAATAAGCAGGAAAAGTGGGAAAATTAATGGCAATATCAGTTTAATGCAACTAAATGTAAGGCTTAAAATTTGGGATCCACAGATGGGATGCTTCATACTCACTTGGTGGAGTTATACTGGAAAAAGTGGCAGAAGGAAGGGATCTTGGGGTGATTGTGGATAGAGTTCTAGGAATATATTGCAAAATTTGTGAAAACATCTCAGAGATTTCAGCAATGGTGAGGAGAACATTGGCAAAGAGAGATAAAAGTGTGCTGGTCCCTTGTATAAAGCTATGATCAGACCACCTCTGGATTTCTGTGCTCATATCTGGTCGCCAGGATTTGAAGGCGGATGAAGTAACCTTGGAGAGGGTAAGTTTTTTCAATGGAGAGTGGCAGAAGCATGGAATGCATTGCCTGAGATAGTGGTGAATGTGCAGACTGTGGATGAGTTTAAGGAGTGGTATGACAGCATTGTGTTGAATAATGATGACCTAAGACAAGTCTTGAAACTCTTGAAGGTAAGGAAAATAATAATAATAATAACCCTTAATTGCTAGCCTCATCATTTTGAAGTCCAGTCCAACTATAAACATAGCTTGTCTTTTCATCTCGCACTACATAACTTTACATTTTGTGACAGTGGACAGGAAATCATTATCCTTTACCCAAACTGCAGGTCCATTTAAATCATCCTGCAGGATCTCTACCTAAGTTTTTAATTATTTCCTCACTCTTAGTTTAGAATCATCAGCAAACAACTGGAAATTTCCACTATATCAATGTAGAAATTAAAGAGCAGTGGCCAGAGTACTCTGGCACACCACTCTGTTCATTTGCTTTCTCTTTCACTGACTCCACCAAACACTACTCTTTGATGTCTATCAGCCAATCACTTATTCAAGTTACCAACTTGAATAAATGATTACCACCCCTTTTTTTTTTTATTTAACATGAATCCCATCCATGAAAGGCCTATAGTGCTTCTGTATTAATATCATGAGTGGATTACGGTTTACATAATCCAAAAATCTTGCTGTAGAGAGAACATGGTATTCCTTCCTTATAAATTACAAAGCAATACCTTTTAACAAAGCAGTGCTCCTCTCCATAAAGTTTCGTTTTGCTATCCACTCATCTAGAGTTCGGTTTCCAGACCAGTGTGTAAACCAGCACTTCCCAAACGCGGAGTGTAAACCAGCACTTCCCAAACGCGGACCGCAGTCCCCTTGGGGACCATAAGTTTTGTTGGGGGGGGGGGGGCATGAAATAATGAAAACATTTAAAATGTTTTAAGAATAAGTAGATTTTTTTTTATTTTAAAAGAAACGTATTTCATTTTTATTATTTCTTTTTTGTTATTTTTTATATTTTAATGAAAAAATCACACATAACTGTTGGTTCACAAATTTTGCTTCCTGCGTATTTCGGCACTTAATGAATATTAGTAATATATGCTTATTCATATAAGTTTCATTTCAAAGGTATGGATAAGAAACACAAAAAAAAGCTTACAAACGCAAAATCTACCCTATAATATAAAATGATAAGCTTTTTTTGTCAGGTTTTTTTCAAGTTATTTTAAATGTTTTGAAACTCAGGGGCAATCCTGAGTGCCTAGTCTTGAATATAAATACAATAAATATTATAATAATAATATCTCTGTATTATGATTTTTTTTTCGATGGGGGCCATGAAATATTTTAATTTTTCCAAAGGGGCCTTTACATCCATAAGTTTGGGAAGCACTGGTGTAAACAATAAATAAAAAGTACAAAAAATATATATACAAATGCTTAGCCTATTCACAGCATTTATGTACTATAGGTTTATAACCATTCATGGATATACTGTATAAAAAAAATAAAATTTGCAATAAAGATCATCAACCAGTGATTGATAATCAACTTGTAAATGGCTAAGTAATCCGGAACTATCTGCAAGTTGTGCATGAAGGAGCAGTACAATCCTAAAAGAGAAATATCCCAACTGTGTATCACAATAGACTGTTTTGGAGAGAAAGGATAGATAGATATGAATATCGAGATCAGTATTTGTATGAATATAATTTTTTTCCAAAATTTTTAATTATTTAAATTCCTTTAGCAACTGTTTCCGTTATCATCAATCATCAAATTACTGCCATGTACCCTCAAGGGGAGTACAGGATATGACAGTACTAAATGAAAAATTTACTAACTTCCTATCTACAATTTTTCCTCCAAATCAGTCTGTTACTTGTCAAGACTCCAACATTATCAGATCTTATATTTCTATCATCTAAGGCACTTTGTACCGTATCAATCCACCTATATCTTGGTCTTCCTCTGGGTCGTTTTCCTGGCAGAGAACACTTGTTTTGCTAATCTTTCTTCGCCCATTCTGTTTAAGTGACCATACCACCTGAGATTAGATCTGCTAACTCATTCCTGGATGCTGACAATGTCAAGTTCTTTCCTAATATCCTCGTTTTTAATATGATATTGCCATTGATGCCATCTGTTCACGCCCCTAATCTTTCTCAGGACTCTCATATCTGCGGTCTCTAGTCTTTGGTCCAGTGTTTTACTTCTGACCCAGCTCTCAGATCCATAAGTTAAAACTGGTTTCAACACTGTCTTGTATATAGCTAATTTAGTGTTCCGACTAATTTCTCTCTTATTCCATATGAATTTTATTCAACTGACTTCCTACCATAACAGCTTTGTGATTCTGTTGTCTATTTCTATATTTAATTTACCATCTTCACTAAAAATCATGCGTAAGTAGCTAAAATGTTTTACTTGTTCCACAGGTTCACAATTCACAGTTGACATTTTCAATGATTCTGCCTATTTTCATTTTCTTTGTCTTTATATTGTGACCTTCATAACCATATCTATTACAACAGTTATTTAATTTAGTCAGGGAATCTTGCAGACTTGTAGGAGATTTATTTAAGAAGTATACCATTGCAGACTTCTTAACAGATTTAGTTAAGAAGTATACCACTGAATAAAGCAAAGAGCTGACATTAACATCTCCAATTCTGATATCATGTTTAATACCACTTTCCTTCATAATGTGATCCATATAGATAATGAATAACAGAGGGGATAATGTACAACCTTGTCTCACACCAGATTTAACATTAAACCATACTCCTGTACTTCCTTCAATTCTAACTGCTGACTTACAACTCAAATAAAGACTAAGTATTGCCTGATATAATAATACTCCATTGACACAATATAACTGTAGCGTATTGAATAGCTTCTCTCTTGACATCTTGTCATATGCTTTGTCCAAATCGACAAAACTTAAACACAGATCTTTGTTATATTCCTATGATTTCTCCACTATTTGTCATAAAGTGAAGATCTGATCCTGACAGCCTATATTTGACCTGAATCCAGCTTGTTCTTCACCAAGCTTTTCTTCCACAATTCTTCTCAACCGTTTCTCAAGTATACTTGCGTATATCTTACCAGGAACACTCAGTAGGGAAATACCTCTGTAATTCACACATTCTATTTTATTTCCCTTTTTATATATGGGTACTATGAGAGAGCTCTGCTCCAATCATCGGGAATTCATCCCTCTGTCCAAGCATTCTGAACTATGCAGTGCAGCCACTGTAAGACTTTTATACCACCATACTTCAGCATTTCTGGTTGAATAACATCTACTCCTGCTGCCTTTCCACATTTCAAGCCTTTGATGGCTTTTTCTACTTCAAGTATGGATATATATTCCTGACTGCATGTCTGGTCAGTGTTTTTTACCACAGTGCTGTCATCACTGCTTGTTTCATTTAGCAGTTTTTCAAATTAATTACTCCATACTTCAAGGATATCTTTTTCTCCCATTTTCATGTCACCTTTATCATCTCTAACTCCTTTTACAGCACTCTTTCCTCCATTCCTAGGCTTCTTCAACAACCTCCAGAATATTTTGCCACCTTCTTGATATTTATTTTCTATAAATATACGCTGAGTTTCTGAATTTTTGATCCTGTGGGTGGCTTATTATTGGGTGATCCACTGGATCTCATGAGCTTTTGCAGAGGTTACCTCACACTTAAGCAGGGAAACTAGTCTGGGTAGTGGCCCTTCCCTTAATGCATAGCATTATACATGTCTGCAAGGAGATGTGCTTTGCATTATGGGAGATACTGAGACAAGGGGTGATGAGAGCTTGGTCCACCTTTACTATGAGTTGCCTCAGTCCTGAAGATACATCAGGCGCAAACTTTGCTTGCTTACACTTGGTTAAAGGATTAAACTAAATTTATTATAGTCTAACCAAGTGGAAAATAACCTCCAACATCTTTCTCTAAATCCAAAGTAATTTAATAATAAGGTGGTACACCTTTTGGCAACTCGTATAGGTAAATATGACCTCTCCATTGCTTCTGCCATAGTATCACCACTTCTGGGTCTAGCTCCCACTGACGAGACCTCAATAAAGGTCGAAACTGGTCTGGGTAGTGGCCCTTCCCTTAATGCATAGCATTATACATGCCCACAAGGAAATATGCTTTGCATTATGGGAGATACCGAGACAAGGAGTGATGAGAGCTTGGTCCACCTTTACTACGAGTTGCCTGAGTCCTGAAGATACTTCAGGCGCAAACTTTGTTTGCTTACACTTGGATAAAGGATTAAACTAAATTTATTATAGTCTAACCAAGTGGAAAATAAACCTCCAACATATCCTTATAGACATGTATAATGCTACACATTATGAGAAGGGTCACTACCCAGACCGTGGAAAAACTTCCAACAACTATCTCTAATCCAGAGTATTTTAATAATAAGGTGCGACACCTTTTGGCTAGTTGTATATGAAAATATGTCTTCTGCATTACTTCAACTTTGGTATCACCTTGGGTCTGGTCCTACTGATGAGACCTCAATAAAGGTTGAAACTGGTCTGGGTAGTTATCCTTCCCATAATGCATAGCATTATACATGTCCATAAGGATATGTGCTTTGCATTATGAGATATTAAGGCAAGTGATGAGAGGTCATTAGATTCCATTATGAGTTGCCCAGTCCTGAAAATACTTCAAGCACAAACTTTGTTTGCTTAAACTTGGATAAAGGATTAAATCAAGAATATAATTTCTAAGGAGGTTTAATTTATAGTATAACCAAATGGAAAAGCTTCCAAAAAGCAATCCTGAACAATTCCTTTTTGTATTTGAATTTATCTGTTTTCATTTTATTAAATTTGACAACTGCTTTGGTATCTTTATAGTAATCCATAATAAACATTCATATTTCAGAGTCTAATATTATAGATTTTAAAATGTTTTAGCATTTATTTCAATGGAATCAAATGCTTGTTTGAAGGTAATAAACTGTAATACAGATTAGTAGTATTCTCAAGTACTTTATGGCAAGGTTATTAATCATAAAAAATACAGTCTATAGCATAACTGCAAGGTATAAAGAGTGCTTGATCTTCTATTATTTCAGTCATTAAAGTTTGACATCATTTATTATAATTTTTCAATAATGATATTATGATACTTAATTTCCAGTCATCTTGTTCATCTGAAAAAGGCATATCATATTATGGCTCTCTGAATGATACCAGCAAGTTATGTATGATGCAGCTGCATCTCAAAAAAGAGGGTAACCAGTGGAACAGAATTGTGGGTAACCAGCCCCACAATTCTGTTCTTGGACCTCTACTGCTAACTTGTTTGTAAATGATATATCATGTGGAGTAAATGATATATCATGGAGAATGAGTGGGGACCTTCAGATGTTTGCTGATGATGCAAAGTTAGGGAAAATTATAAGTAACACTGCTGATGTTAATTCAGGAAGATTTTAATAGACTTTTCACTTGGACAAAGGGATGGGATTGTAGTTTTAATATTAATTGTAATATTAATAAGTGTAAGGTGTTGCATTTTGGAGTGCAAAAATGCAAGGGTATGTACTATACTGATAGCGCTGTAATGCTGGAAGTGAATGAGATTTGATATTTGGGAGGGATGACAATAGACTGAAGATAGCAAATTGCAAGTGTTGCAAAGACTGAATCGTGGTACTGCTACATAAGAAGTAATCTAATATGTAAGGATAAGGAGGTGGTTGTGCCACTGTATAAAGCACTGGTCAGACCCAACTATTGTGGTTAAATGATATATCATGGAGATTGAATGAGGATCTTCAGATGTTTGCAGATGATGCAAAGTTGGAGAGAATTATAAGTAGCACTGCTGATGTTAATTCAGGAATATTGGGGGGGGGGGGGGGGTAGTTTTAATATTAATAAATGCAAGGTGATAACATTTTGGAGTGCAAAAATATAAGGCTGTGTAATATATTGAAGGCAGTGTAATGCAGGAAGTGGATAAGATTCAATATTTGGGAGTGATGACAGTAGACTGAAGTTTAGAGGGCATTACAAAGATTGCACACCATAGAGCTGATATGATAAAAAGTGGTGTAGCATGTAGTTATAAGGAGATGATCAGACCACGCTACTGTGCTCAGATTTAGTTATCTGGCTTTCAATGTGATGGGGAAACATTGGAGAGGATTGAGAGATGAGTAACAAAGACAATATATATCAGGACTCTAGAATGTGACTATGGAGAGAGGTTAAAGAAATGTGGATTGATGAATTTGGTAGATAAGAGGAAAAAGGTCATATAATAATGTTTAAGTTAGTGAGGTTAATCTGATAAGAATTAGAGATTAATCTGATAAGAATTTTATCAGATTAATCCAGAGAGGATTATAAAACAAGAAGAGGAAAAACCAGAGACCATCCCGAGAAGTTATATAAGAGCGTAGCAAAGAGGGGGGGGGGGTACAAGAAGTAGATTTTTTACATGGAAAATTGTCAGTGAATGGAATGCATTACCAGAATATATTGTTTAATGCAGAGTGTTCAGGATATTAAGCGTAATAAATATTGTGAGTTGAATTAACATCCCACGACGAGTCTGCTGACTCCATGCAGGGTGCAATAATAAGATGCCCAGAGAAAAGCTGTTCAAAATGCTACAGATATATGGTGTAAATGAGAAGAATTAAGCATCATCTCATCTTCCTTTTACCTTCTTTTACCTTGTAGTGTTGAGGGTTTATTAATCATCAGACCTCAAACCATTCACAGGATAAGGTAGTCAGTCCTACGCCCCGGTGTATCCTATGTCCTGTAAAGTTGAGTTCACAAGGCTGGTTTGCCTGCTTTGCAGGATGAAAAACCCCAGGATAAACTGGGAGGGAAAAAACCTGCTGTCCATGCCCAAGACCAGCTAACTTGGCTATGGCTGAGGAAGATCCTTCAGCTCCTCACATTGCCAACGTCAATCGAACCTAGGACACTCCTTCCCAAGGCATATGGTTGCGAAGCACACAGCCACGAGGCTAACCGCGTAAGGTATCAAGCAATATAGTCTAAATTTGAGATGCAAGTCAGCAGTTAGAATAATAGGTGGCTTGACGTTAAAAAATCTGATATCAAAATTGGAGATGTTAATCTCAGCTCTTTACTTTATACGGATCATGTTATACTTCTGAAAAAATCCAGTAGAAGTCTGCAGAATTCCCTGACTAAATTGATTAACTGCTATAATATATGACATGAATAACAGCAATAAAAAGACAAAACAAGGAAGTAGATAGATGAAAACACTGAAAACATAAACTGCACCCTGAAGTAAACCATTTCAGCTATTTGTTATTATTATGGGTAACTCCAGGAAGTCCTTAGACTCATCGAGGAAAGCCCTAAACATCATGTCAAGAACTATTCAACATTCACACAGTATCTATCATACTTTGCTTTGAACTCATTCATGGTCATGGCACCCACAACAAACTCTGGCAGTTTATCCACTCATTCACCACTCTCCAAGTAAAAAACTTAGTTCTAACACCCTTGCTCAATTTCCCATGGATGACCCCTAGTTCTTCCACCATCAGTTCTGAAAAATTTCCTCTGAATTAATCTTGTAAAAACCCCTCAGTAATTTGGATGTCTCAATCATATCATCTCTTTTCCACCTATCAACCAATTCCTGTAACCCACAGATCTTCAACCAGTTCTCGTAAGGTTCATGCCATAGACCAGCTACCATCTTGGTCACTCGCCTCTGGATCCTCTCTACCTCCTCCCCATCAAGAAAAGAAACCCTGGGGCCCAGATCTGGGCACAGTAGTCAAGATATTAATGTCAAGTAGGAAATAACTTGACATTGTTAGCAGAGCTAATTTCAGTTGGTATGGTTAGCAAAACAAGTGTGCTCTGCCAGGAAAAAGACCAAGAGGAAACCAAGGTGTGTAGGTAGACTGATATAATAAGAAGTGACTTACAAGACAGAAATTTAAGATCTGAGATTTTTAAAATTTCACTTGATTTTTGCAGCTAGTGGTTGCAAAGTAATGCTCTTACATTTTGGATTGAGGACTTTAGTAGCAATTTTTGACTACAAGGTAATCAATACAATTTTAATCATTCCACATGAAGAAGTCCATGCATATGTGTGATGGTCAATATAAAAATATGGTGTTTAAGATTAACAGATTATGTTTATAGAATTTCGGAGTTTCTTTCTTTTTTTTTCTCATCCACTCCAAATTTACCCATCATGTCTTTCATGTCTTGTGTAGATCTTCCAATCTTGATATTTAAGTCTTCCATTCACTTTTTGTTTTGTCAATAAGGTCCTGTAGTTTCTGGTATAAAGCATCTAATTATTTGTCTATCCAACTGATCTGGAGCAAATGTGGATAACTGTGGGGAAAAAAATTCCTTTTTAATTTCCTTTTAGCTAATGATTATCAATTGTCGTACCATGCAGTTTTATGGCTAAGATGGATTTTGGCAAGTAATTATTGACTAATCTTGCTACTCCCTCTCTGTGGATGCTATCTTCTCTTCCTGAGTAAAATAGCCTTCCATTCTTCAGACATTTACACCTCCTGGCTAGCGTGTTTCGGCAATACCAATTCATCCTCTCTAGCTTTTTCTCTATCAGTGTCGTCTTTCCTGGTTTAAAAACAGCCCTTACATCACGAGTAGGAGGGTTATTGTTTTTGAGCTGACCACACAACATATTCCTCAACCAGGCATGGGCAATAATAATAATAAATAAAAATCTTTCACTTGCATTTTGAGAATCAACATAAAGAAGGTCTAAACTCTAGGAAAATAAAGAAAGATATAGTACTTCTTTCTCAAATTACAAAGTTTTGATATCCCTTACTAGAAGTTCAAATTCTGCACATTTCCTCACTGGTTATGAAATAAGTAGACAGCAGTAATACTGTCCACTAAGCATCTATTTTAGATTACTGTGTTACAATTTATAACTAAACACACACGTAACCACAGTAATTAAATTATTTTTAATAAGTAAATATATCTGATTTACTTAGAATAATACTTAGATTATAGAATTAAATTAAAATAAAATAACAAACATAAATGATTTAATAATGCCATATTTTTGAGGTCATTACATTCACAATTCATCTGCTTACCATCCATCTCAAAAATATGGCATCATTAAATCATCAGTAGCCAGAGCACACAGATTTTTCTCCTCTGAAGAATCTTTAAACCAAGACTTGGAAATCATCAAAAATACAGCCATACTAAATGGATACAATCCAATTAGTATGGCTGTATTTACTACTAACACAACTAAAAAAAAATCATCAGTCACTTCCCCACACATCAATCTAGACAAGAACAAGTCCGTAGGATTCCCATACCGTATGTCAAAGGCATCTCCGAACATCTGTCAAAAATTATGAAGAAATACAAACTCACTGCTACCTACAAACCAATCAACCAGATCTATAATTTGTTACCTTCTCCTAAAGACAAACTGTCACCTTTGATGCTACCTGGGATTTACAAAGTTCCATGTTCCTCTCAAAACTATGGCATCATTAAATCATTAGTAGCAACGGAACACAGATTTTGCTCCTCAGAATCTTTAAACCAAGCATTGGAAAATCAAAAATACAGCCATACTAAATGGATACAATCCAAAAACAACTAAAAAAAAATCATCAGTTACTTTCCCACACATCAATCTAGACAAGAACAAGCCCATAGGAATACCATACCGTATGTCAAAAGACATATCCGAAAGTCTGTCAAAAATTATGAAGAAATGCAAACTTGCTGCTACCTACAAACTAATCAACCAGATCTATAATTTGTTATCTTCTCCTAAAGACAAACTGTCACCTTCGATGCTACCTGGCATTTACAAATTTCCATGTTCCTGTGAGATGTCTTACTATGGACAAACAAGAAGATCTGTTAGTAAACGCATCTCCGCATCTCTGAACATCAAGACCATATCAGTCTTATAAAACCACACAAATCTGGCCCTTGCATACCACGGAGTTGAAAACCCAAACCATAGGATCAAATGGAAAAACACCAAACTTCTACATAGATCCTTATATAAACATGAACATTTATATAAAGAAAGTGCTCACTACGTCACAGACCCAACTTAAACCATAATGACGTTCTTACTATCCCTAAAGTCTGGGAAATTGTCATCCTTAATTGTGTAAAATAAATTTATGTATGTTATTTTAATTTAATCTAATTTATTTTTTATCAGATATATTTATTTTAATTTAATTCTATAACATATTATCGGGTTGATAGCCAACTTGTACAGGGAGCAAGAAGCCACGGTCAGGTGTTGGATTGACTGACTGGCTGGCTTCAAGTTGGAAAAGGAGTTAGGCAAGGATGTTTACTTTCTCCTCATTTGTTTAGTATATATGTGGAGGACATCATGCATGAAGCATTGGATGAGCTCAAGACAGGAATTAGGATAGGAGGTAGATTGATCAGTAATCTGAAGTATGCTGATGATACAGCACTCCTTTGTAATGACATGGAAGAACTAGGACTAATTCTTAACAAAGTTAACAAGATCAGTAATAACAGAAGACTTCAACTCAAACCTAGCAAGACAAAGATTATGGTTCTCAAAGGAAATACAAACAGGGAAGCTCTTGAGAAACAAGTGTACCTTAATGGAGAAAGAATTGAGGAAGATGCAATAAATGTTTGACTACCTGGGATCCATTATTAATGTGAAGAATTGCTGTTCAGAAGATGTCAGAAAAAAGGTTAGGAATGGCTAAAACAACAGTCAGAGGTCTAAAATTTGGAAGGATGGATTTATCTCCATGGGAACAAAGTTGAGGATTTTGGATGCAGTTGTTTTTTCCAACAGCAACTTATGGATGTGAGACTTTGAAACTAAAGAAGTCAGATAAGAAACAGATATCTGCTTTTGAGATGTGGTATTACAAAAGATTGTTGAGGATATCATATACTGAAAGGCATAGAAATGAATGGGTGTTAGAAAAGATCAGTAGAACTTTAAGGCTCCATAAGGATATTGACAGAAGAAAGTTAAAATATTTTGGACACATAGAACAGTAATAGAAGGTAAAGTTCCTGGAAAAAGAGGAAAGGTTAGACCATCAATGAGATGGATGGATGGTGTGTGTGTGTGTGTGTGAAGTGAATGATCTTCAGAGAACTGAGGCCTCCAGAAAAGCAAACAACAGGACTACATAGTGAGGCCTTGTGTGGCACATCACCAAGCATCGGAGTGACCATACGGCATCTGTAGATGCCCAGTGAACATAGATAGAACAAGCTACTGCACGCATAGTGGGATTCCATTGTAAGCATGCACCCTAACCGTATGCTAGAAGTACTATTATTTGAAATAACTGTACTGATGATGTTCTGAGATACTTAGGACGAAATATTTACTTATTAAAAATAATTTAATTACTGTGGTTAAGTGTGTATGTTTAGTTATGAATACTCCACAGGTTTCACTATATAACAGTGTTAAAAGTTGCTGGTTACTTTGTGCAAAATGATATGTGTGCATAGCCCAGCTTATTATTCATATCAGTAATAAACAAAAAAAACATGCATTTGTACAATGTTTTCTGTACCTTTAACAAAACAAAACAAATAAAAAACTTTTGTCAAGTGTGAGAATTAATGTAAAAATTTTAAAAAAATTTACATGAAACATGCCATAAAATACATTTTGAAAATAAAACTGAAGATTATAAACTGGCATAAACTCTTTCGATTCTTTTTTTTTTCTTTCTCATCAACTCAAAATTGTCACTGTCACAAAGATTAGCACTTTTGTCAAGTACTATATATATAAATCCATTGATATGTTTCTTAAACACTGGAGGTCAAAGACTGGCAGAGAAAAATGGTGTTAGCTTTTTTTCAGAAAAAGTGGAAGACCAATGAAGATTATTTCAGCTTTGAGTGAAAAAGCATAAGATAAAAAAGACATCATCATCATATGAAAGTAAACAGAGTGAGCATGTGAAAAAGGGCTCATCTATTAGGTGAAAAGCTTAAATATTGATTTTATTTAATCCTTTATCCAAGTGTAAGCAAACAAAGTTTGCGCCTGAAGTATCTTCAGGACTGAGGTAACTCATAGTAAATATAACCTCTCCATTGCTTCTACCTTAGTATCACCACTTCTGGGTCTGGTTCCCATTAACAAGACCTCAATAAAGGTCGAAACTGGTCTGGGTAGTGGCCCTTCCCTTAATGCATAGCATTATACATGTCCGCAAGGAGATGTGCTTTGCATTATGGGAGATACTGAGACGAGGAGTGATGAGAGCTTGGTCCACCTTTACTAGGAGTTGCCTCAGTCCTGAAGATACTTCAGGTGCAAACTTTGTTTGCTTACACTTGGATAAAGGATTAAACTAAATTTATTATAGTCTAACCAAGTGGAAAATAAACTTCCAACATCTTACTTAAATATTGATGATTCATAGTGCTCTGCAATATAAATATCTAATAAATGCATAATTTACTATACATTTATTATTAATACACCCCAAAGGATGCTATAATAAAACATCAGTTCTTTTCAATTACACTTTGAACTGTTTCTGCAACTGCTGTGGTGTGTTGCAACAAACATGTCTCAAAATGCTGGTTGGAAATTCAGTGAAATATTAACAACTTGATAAATAATACATTTCTTTTGTTCCTTTAGCATTGTTTATGCCAACAAGCACTATTTTGAATAAGGAAGTTTCTAAGGCTGAATGTTTTTGAAATTTATACCATATTTTAAAATGATACCAATTTTTTTTTTATGAGAAGGCAATGGTTAATAATACATGCTTGAGCCAAAAACATGCATAAGTCAGCAAAAGTAGAGATATCTGATCTTAAATAAAGATCTGAGTATAGATATCCCTCGATTAACGCGGTTAATTAATCCCTCGATGTTACCACGCATATCAAAATCGCATTAATCAAATATAATAATCAATGGTAAAAATTACAATTCGTCCATGATCAATTACTGTATTAATAATTCGTTTTATATGGTTCTCTTTTAGGAAAGATAAAAATGAATGCAATAAATGTTTAATAAATACTTGTACCTACATTACTTACTACTATTTTTTTTTATCAAAAGAAGTTATCAAGAGTCGTTTGAACAGTTTTAGTTTTTTTCTTATCGGCATAAATTCTACGATAACAAGCAAAATGACTCTCCAGAGACCTTGGCAAACAAGCAATAAAACACAAAGAAAAAACACTGCAAATATAATACATGATGGTACAAATTAAGTGGATATTGAATCCAACATTATTTCATAGCTGAATATAGAAACTACAAGAGTTTTGTGCCGAATATATAGATCGGAGCTTGCTCCACCCTTACTATGAGTTGCCTCAGTTTGCACTATCAAATGGGTCAGGTGTTGCACTATCCAGGTATTTGCTTATGCTTAGAATCGCCAAACTTTATACAGTTTCTATATTCGGCATGAAACTCTTCGAGTTTCTTATTCGGCTAAGAAACAATATGGGATGTAATATCCCTTAACCTAAATAAGTTCATGTCGCCGAATTGAAGCCTTTGGCTCTTCATATAATTAGAAACTAAAAGTTTCGGCATATGCAAGCATAAGCAACCTTATGGGCAACTCGTAGTCAAGGTGGAGTAAGTTCCAGATCACTTTCCTTAGTATTTTCCTAATGTAAAGCACATCTCCTAGAGGACATGTGTGATAAATAAGCCTTTGGTATTTCAGTAATACATGATGGTTTATTTATTTTCAGTTACAATCTAGAAATTATTGAACAAAGAATAAAAAAATTAAAAAAAACTAAACCATACTATACTGACATCGGAGGTCACGGCATCTCTCGGATACAATTTACTATGAAATATCATAAACCTTTACATAACATGTGTTAAACCAAACTGACAGCAAAAAACAGTGCGGAATATCACTCATAACATATGAATGCACAGCTACTCATGACCTCCAAGCTATACACTGAATTGTGTAGGAATATTTATATTAAACATTTTGCATGTATCTGTCAGATCAGCTGCGAGCTCCGCAGGGTTAAAGGCACATTGATCAAAATTCTTGCCGCGTATATCAAGGGATTGCCGCAAATAATTTTGCAGTGTTAATCAAATCCTGCGTTAACCAAGGGATACCTGTATTATCAAAGAGAAAGAAGAGCAAAATCTTTCTTATGAAAATAAGACAAAGCTGTTTTGGCAGCATTCTACTGAACTAGGTAGCCTTGCTTCCACTGGAGCCAAGAAGGTTTAAGATATTTGTTGTGGAGGATCTTGAAACATGGTTCATTTAGCAACCATAAGGTTGGTTAAAAAAAATATAAAATAAAATAAAAAACAGAATGCACTATCATCAGCAAAACTATTCATAGGATTTGTGGTTAGTAAGATGAAGTCATTAATGTACAAGTGGAAGATTGTGGGCAAAATGTACAAAGTCCTGGAATACTTCAGCATTGGTAGAGAACCCATCTACCATAGCACAATACAAATGACCAGAGGTAATTAGTGACCCAAAGGAGACAATAAGATGATAGCTTGGTAAGAAAGACTTCATGCCAGACTCAATCAAATATCCTAGAAATATCAGGAGCAACTATGAGTCCCAAAACCTTTCCATGATTCAAAGTTGGCAAGGAGATCTTCTGGAGCAAGAGTGAAAGTCATATCAGTAAGAAGTAATTAGCGATGAATCTCTTGGTAGTGAAGAACGTGGCTGTTAATAACTTTCTTTACTGCTTTTGAGAGGACTGGGGTAAAGGGATTTGCTCAATAGTTTTAATTTAAATAGTGGTTTCTGGACTGAATACAGACTATCTTCCATGCTGCACGGATGGATGAATGTCAAATGAGTATGACAGCTTGTACAGAATATATGGATTGGATATTAATTAGTGCAAATTTTAGGAACAATTTAAAAGATATCATATGGATCAGGAGATGTTGGTATCTGAACTATTAAGGATTCTTCTGACAACTTTCTGGTGAAAGATCAGGGAAGTAATGCAGTAAGTTGTTCTTGGTATAGGGCAGTGTTTCTCAACGTGGGGAGTACACCCCACAGGGGGGCAATTTGAAAATATACATGTACATATTTATATTATACTTTTTCAAAACTTGGCTGACTATTATGCTAGAGGGGGGGCATCAACGAGACGTTGAGGTGGGGCATGATCCAAAAAACATTGTTTATAGGGGAAGATGATTTGTCTTAGTCTACAAAAGATTCAGCAGAGAAAATGTGTCAGATATCCACCTTATCTTTAGTAACATTAATGTGAAAAATGTATAAGCTTGAAAGGACAGAAGTTGCATTCGACAGAAACTGGCAAGGCTAGAAGGCTCAAATAGGAAGCAAGTTTTCTGATTTTACTTGTTTAACATATATTGGAGCGATCATAAACCTCTCACAGCCACCACCTTAATCTTCCGACAGGGTAAGAAAAAACACCTTGCCCTGCCACAACTGTGTTTTGATATTAGCGGATGCATCAGATAATGTAATGGTTTCTTCAACTATAAAAAAATTTGTGGCAAGTGAGAGGGGGAAGAGGAATGAATGTATATTTTTCAGGATATATTATAAAACAATAATAATAATTATTAATTACTTGACACCTCCAGGGAGTCCAAAGACTCATCAAGGGAGGGCACCTGCTCTACAACTCTGTCTCTACCACTCAATCCACCAGCTGACTCCACCAATGGCATCTACCGCCTACCACCACCACTAGTATTTCCATAGACAATCGCAAACATCCATGCCCATGGTGGGATTCGAATTCTCAGCCTTTTGGCTGGAGAGCAGATACGCTAACCACTCGGCCAGCCAGGCTGGCCATTTACTTAAAAGGAATAATTAAATTTAATTTTAATTAAATTAGGTGAGTTTCAAAATGGACTGTAAAGGGGTGTTGTCAGCAATGGCTCAATTTAATGATTTTGAAGGAAAGTAGAGGAATAATAGCGGCAAATTCAACAGAGCAATGTCCATGAAAGTATCTGTAGAAGAGGCACAAGACAGAAACTGAATGTCTGTGAGAGGGGGATTGAAGTGAGTTTGTGAGAGAGATCATTAGAGACCAGATAGCCCTCTTCTGGGTAGAATCAAGCAATATTAGAGAGAATTTTGGAGCTCCACCCCAAACACGGAAGCAATATTCCATGGCTAGGCAGATTTTGGGCTTTGTATAGAGTTAGCAGCTGTGAAATAGTGTCTTTGTGCAAAAAAGTACACTAAGTTTTTTTGCAGCTGCAGAAGATATAGCTGAAATGTGGTTATGCCAGGAAAGATCAGAGGTGCAGGTCAGTCCAAAAAGAGAAATCTGATCATGTTTCGATCTCAGTATTACTGAAGGTAAGGAGAAAGAATGCGAGTTCTTTCTTGCAAGAGATCAGAGAGGACCGAGTTTTGATGTCATTGAAGTCTACAAGGTTTTTCCATGTCCCACTGGATATAACTAGGAGATATGAGTTCAGATTACTGCTCATGGTAGGTAGATCTTGAAGATTCTAATAATGCTTGAGCACTACAAGGTTTGTTGAATGAAAAAGAGGAATGAGGTGTGCTCTCATTGGCAAAGCTATGGATAAGATTGGAACTCAGAGAGAGAGAGAGAGAAGGTCATTTATATACAAGAGTTGGTGAAAGAACAGAACCATAGGGTACTCTTGCACTGGTGTGGAAATCTGGGAGAGTAAACCGTGCAACATGACATGTAGTGAGCGAACAGTGAGAAAGTTGGTGATCCAACTGCAGAGTGAGGAAGGCAGACTATAGGATGGCAGGTTGTTAAATAGGCCCCTGTGCCAAATCCGATCAAATGCTTTGAAATGTCAAGAACAACCACGAAGTTTCTTCAAATTTCTTCATGGCTTGAGTCCAGAGGTGGGTGGTGAAAGAAAGAAGATCAGAATGGTGGAATCCATACTGCTAGTCACTGATTAGTTGGTATGACTCTAGGTGATTCAAGAGTTGGTTGTTGATGACCTTCTCCATAATTTATGAGAGAAGAGAAGTGAAAGCAATTGGACAGTAGTCCACTGGTTGAGTTTTATCACCTTTCTTTGGGATGGGTTAGATGTGGACCTATTTCAATGTTGTAGGGAAGATGCCAGTTCAATATAATGATTGATACCATTAGGACCATATGCCTTGTTTGTGAACTCTGCAGAGGTCATCAATGCAGGACTTTGAACATAAGAGTGATGCCAGTAGGTTGGCCTTGTCTTTCAGTGAGGTAACTGCAGTAATGTCCAGATGTGAGTGGTGGAAACCTGGGTGGGTAGAAGTTGGGCCATATGGCCTAGGCAAGAGACCAGAAGGAGCAACTGTCATTTGGGATGAGGTGAGTTTGCAGCATTTGGTCCTTTAAAAGTCTGACTTGGTCTTGATTCTTTTACAATGGTTGTAAGCTGCAGTGTCAGTAGTGAGCAGCTGGAGTTTTGGTCTTGAGCCATTCATGGTAAGCAGAGATTTGTTCTTTTACACCACTGGCACACTTTTTTTGAGAACCAAGGCTTGGATGGTGCCTGAGAATTTGGAGTGGAATGAGGGATGAAAGCCTTCATTCCTGTGAGGATGATTTCTGTTATTCAGTCTGAGCAGGTGTTTGGATCAGAACTGAAGAAGTAGTCGGACCATGAGAAGGAGGAACAGAAGTAACAGTGGCCTCCCAGTTGGCATCCTTGTAGTGCCAGACTGAAATGCTGGGTGAAGGTTGTTCTGTGGCAAAAGAGACTTGTGTAAGGTTACAGTCCAAGCTACGAAGAGAAGAACCGACAACCACAGTATACCTGGAAGGAGAGATCAAGTGTTGGCAAATTGGAGGGGATTGTCAAGTATTCTGGTAGGAAGACTGATAATCTGAGAGAGGTCACTGCTGATGGCTAACATTTTAGCATTCCTACCTGCTTGGTTGGTGAAACTGGACAAGGGGAGCCAATGCAAGTTGTGGACATTGAAGTCCAAAGAAGGATGACCTCACTATTGGGATATTTTGACTGCAGAAAGTTGAGCTTTAGAGAGAGAGTTGAAGAGGTCAGAGTGGTTGACAGATTTTGAGAGCAATATACAAAGCATATGAAAAGGGCTGATTGGTTTGGAAGAGAAATTTTGAGCCAAAGAAGATCAAACAGTGGGGATTCAAGCATGTGTGGTCGCTGGTATGGTTCGTCAGTTCTGGTGAATGCACAAGTGCCATCCTTGTAGCAGAAAGAGTTGTGTAATTTGGGCAGTAGAGGTTACCAGTTGGTATTCTGATAGTAACAGTACTTCTGGTTTAGATAACTGTAGGTGGCAGTGGTGCACATCATTTATATTGTTGTTGTTTGGACCACGGACATTGGTAAAGTGGATGTGGAAAGCTTTTTTTTTTCTTTTTTTTGGTAATGATGGTGAAGAGATTAAGGGTCAAAGCTGTAAAACAGAGAGGAGACCTTCACATAGCCTTTAAAGGAATGAAGAGAACTGACCAGGGCTTCTGACCTAATGTCCAGTCCTCACCTCTTGTGGTGCACCCTGTTAAGTATCTACCTGGATACTGAACGAAGAAGGATAGACTGACAATTTGGGATTTAGCCAACCAATTGTATTATTATTTTCTTAAACCAAAATATAAAATGATGGTACAACATGACAGAATTTCATGCTGGTTGGAGGCGCCATCCGATTAAACAAGGTCTCCTGTTGTTTTCACCAGGGAACTAGGGCGAACGGTGAAAAGTCAGCTACTGGAACAAATCTTAAAACACACCCCAACTCAACATCACCAGAGTTCAAGATCAGTACTATCATCAACAAAGAAAGGGAGCTAGCTGAGGTATTGAATAAGTACCAGATCGACATAATAGAGGGTAACTGAAGAAAAAAAAAAGACAAACTGGTGAGATCTCTCTCTCTGAGCAATAAATAAAAAATGTTATATTCAGGCAATGACAATCAAGGAAAAGAAGGAGTAGCCATAATAATCAACACTAAATATGAGGCTAATCTTCTTGAATGGCAGCCGGTCAAAATTAGATGTGGGCAAATATGAGAATGGGGAACTGGACAACGAGACTTATCTGTGCCTATGGTCCCACAGAAGGTTCTACTAAGGTAGAAGTAGAGGAATTTTTTGAGGCTTTAGAGAAAGTAACTCACACAATGAAAAAGGAAAACTTGGTCCTTCTTGGGAATCTAAATGGTAGAGTAGGAAATGATTGTCAGATATAAAAATATTTTGGGAAAATTTGGAGAAAAGAGCAAAGCTAATAATAATGGCAAATACCTGTTAGATTTCTCTTGACGACATCGACTGGTTATTACTAACACAATGTTCCAACATAAAGATGTGCACAAATTCACATGGAGAGAAGAGACAAGGAATAAGAAAAGTCTCATTGACAATGTTATTGTTGATAGTGATGTTTTCTCCCTGGTGCAGGACACCAGAGCGTACAGAGGATTTGAAATTGGAAGTGATCACCATTTAAGCTTGAGTAGAATAAAATTGAATTCCATATTGAAAAGAAGAACATTTAAGAAAGTTTTAAAGCGCATACGAGAAGAGTAGCTTTCAGATGTGAACTGTAGATATACACAAACATTATTCAAGAAAAAATTAAAGAGTTTGAGAACAGGAACCAAACCTCGGGGATTCAGTGGCAAGCCCTGAAGAAAATGATTCAGCCAGAGAGGCATGTGTTACAGTTGTCTGCAAGGATAGAAAAATCAGAACTCCATGGCAGACACAGGAAGTTAAAGAGACAGTGAAGGAAAAGAAGAAGAAAGCATATTAAAAGTTCCTGGCAAATAAGTCAGCTTGTGCTCTTAGAGCAGCGTTTCCCAAACTATGTTCCTCAGAACACTGGTATTCCTCAAAAAGTGAATAAGTGTTCCATGAAAAATTATCAAAATTAATGAGACTGGAATGGTTTTAAATTCTACAAGTTGAAACATGTTTCAAAATCAGAAGCTCCTCACTTTAATTGTGGATTGATTGTGCTAATGTGGCCTTGACTCAGCCGCTAGCTGAGAACTGCCTGCAGTTGTCAACACCTCCGAGCGCGAGTGAAGTACAGAGGTATCTATTCTAGGAAACATGCAATTACAAGCAAGGTCAATGTGATGCACTGTGGCCCTGGCATGCCTAGAGTGCACTGTCGCATTTTTGTGATACGATACAGCTTGCTGCGGAAATAGTGTGTGCTTAGCTTTACATTGAATACGAGACCCATGAAACTCCAGTCTAACCAAGGTGTTCCGTTAAAATTTCAGGATTTGTGAAGTGTTCCATTGTAGGAAGAGTTTGAGAAACCCTGTCTTAGAGAATACAGAGACAAATGTTAGAAAGCTAAAAACTGTGTAAAACTAGCTAAACAAAAGTCATAGGAAAATTTTGGTAAGAATGTAGAAAATAAATATCAAGAAGGTGGCAAGATATTCTGGAGGTTGTTGAAGCTCAGAAATGGAGGAAAAAGTGCTGTAAAAGGAATTAGAGATGATAAAGGTGACATAAACTGGAGAAAGAGTATTATTATTTGTCACCTCCAGGGAGTCCAGAGACTCATCAAGTGAGGACATCCACTCTACAACTCTGTCTCCACCATTCACAATCTACCAACTGACAGCAACTACACCAATGCCATCTATCGCCGACCACCACCACTAGTATTTCCACAGACAATTGCAAACATCCATGCCCATGGCAGGATTCGAACCCACAGCCTTCTTGAAGATATCCTTGAAGTATGGAGTAATTACTTTGAAAAATTGCTAAATGAAACAAGCAGTCATAGCACAGTAGTAAAAAAAAACACTCGACAGGCAAACAGTCAGGAATACGTATCCATACTTGAAGCCATCAAAGGCTTGAAATGTGGAAAGGCAGCAGGAGTAAATGATATTCGACCAGAAATGCTGAAGTATGGTGGTATAAAAGTCTTAGAGTGGCTGCAGTGCATAGTTCAGAAGGCCTGGACAGGGGGACGAATTCCTGATGATTGGAGTAGAGCTCTCATAGTACCCGTATATAAAAAGGGAAGTCAAACTGAATGTGAGAATTACAGAGGTATACTTCAGAAATGGTTGAGAAGGATTGTGGAAGAAAAGCTTGGTGAAGAACAAGCTGGATTGAGGGCAAACAGAGGCTGTCAGGATCAGATTTTCACAAATAGTTGAGAAATCATGGGAATATAAGAAAGAACTGTATTTAAGTTTTGTAGATCTGGAAAAGGCATATGATAAGGTGCCAAGACAGAAGCTATTCAAAACACTACAGTTATATGGTGTCGATGGGGCATTATACCAAGCAATACTTGGTCTTTATTTGAGTTGTAAGTCAGCAGTTAGAATTGAAGGAAGTACAGGAAGATGGTTTTAATGTTAAATCTGGTGTCAGACAAGGATGACACATTATAACCTCTGTTATTCATTATCTACATGGATCACATTATGAAGGAAAGTGGTATTAAATCTGATATCAAAATTGGAGATGTTAATATCAGCTCTTTGCTTTATACAGATGATGTTTCTAAATAAATCTGCTACAAGTCTGCAAGATTCCTAATTGAATAACTGTTGTAATAGATATGGTATGAAGGTCAGCAATAACAAGACAAAGGCAATGAAAACAGGCAGAAGCACTGAAAATATCAACTGGATTGGGAATGGAGAACCTATAGAATAAGTAAAATATTTCAGCTACTTAAACACGATTTTTTTTGAAGATGGTAAATTTTAAATGAAAATAGACAACAGAATCAACAAAGTTGGTATGGTAGGAAGTCAAATGAATAAATTTATATGGAATAAGAGAGACATTAGTCAAAACGCTAAATTAGCTGTATACATGACAGTGTTCAAACCAATTTTTACTTATGGAACTGAGAGCTGGGTCCAGTGCCGGATTTATGTATAAGCTAAAAAAGCTACAGCTTAGGGCCTCGCAATCTGCCGGGGCCTCAAATAAATAAAACAAAAAGACCAGCTGATGTAATTTAAAACAGTAAGGGGCCTCTGGGTTTTGTATAGCTTAGGGTCTCAGCAAGTCTAAATCCGGCCCTGGCTGGGTCAGAAGTAAGCCACTTGACCAAAGACTAAAGACCGCAGAAATGAAAGTCCTGAGAAAGATTAGGGACGTGAACAGATGGCATCAATGGCAATATCATATTAAAAATGACGATATTAGGAAAGAACTTGACATTGTCAGCATCTAGGAATGTGTTAGCAGAGCTAATCTCAGGTGATATGGTCACTTAAAACAGAATGGAAGAGGAAAGATTAGCAAAACAAGTGTTCTCTGCAATTTTGGCAGGAAAAAGATCCAGATATAGGTGGATTGATACAGTAAAAATTGCTTTAGAAGATAGAAAAATATAAGATCTGATAATGTTGGAGTTTTGACAGCTAACAAACTGATTTGGAGGAATTATAGATATGAAGTTAGTAATGATGTAAATTTTTCATGTAGTACTATCATATCCTGTACATCCCTTGAGGGTATATGGCAGGAATTTGAAGATGGTGATGGGTTGTTTCCTTGAATTAGTCATGTTTTTTGTGGGTGGATTTTTTTATGATTTTTTTTTAACAATTTTTGTGGGAGAATTTTTCCATAGTTAAATTGCATTTATTTGGATTGTGGTTCGTTGTGTTTGGTGAAGAAGAGATAGAAACGAAGTTGGGGATGCAGTAAGAGGCAACTTACAAAGATATCACCCACACAGAAGGAAGTCAGTCTCCTGTCTATACGTTGCCTTGATGTACCCCCTGCAGCCACAGTATTTGGTTTCCCTCCAGTCACAAACTGATGAAATATATGGTTGCAAGATTTGTCACTAGCTTATCGGGAAGCCTCCAGGCTAGTTATTGCCTGGTTCAGTCCCATGTACTAACCAGCGGCTGCCCAGCCATTTCACTGCTGTACCCTCGAATGGGGGATGCCCCCCCCCCCTTACAATGAGTTTGATATGTCATTGAGGGTGTCACTCTCACTGCATGTGTGGAAGAGTGGTGGTACAGAAACCGCTCTTGCTCTAACGATCAATGTAAATATCATTCATCACTGGGTGATGAAAAGCATTTACCACTCAGAGGTCTAGTTAGCATTTCCTAAGGAAGATGTAGTTTTGGCAGTAATGCTCGCCAGAGCTCCGTTTATGGAAATAGGCTATACTGACAAGTAAAGTGATCCTATTAACTCTACACATGCCACATGCATATTTACAAGAAGCATAACTAAAAAAAAACTTATGAGAGGGAGGGAAAAGAGATTTGTTTATGAATTTAAGAACCAACCAAAAATAAACAGCAGCTATACACACTGGTAGGCTCAGAAAATAACTATAGGAAGGGATAATCCAATGTTCAACAAATAACTGATCAGAAGATTCAGCTAGGAATGGCAGGAATACATGTGGCTTGAAGCAGCAAATCATCTTGTACAATTTGTTTGATTTTCCAAGAATTATTTTTGATTCACTGATTATTTTTTATCCACCTTTTGCAAATCTCATGTTTATTATATGTTGTTGTTTTTTCCCTTTTCGTAAACAGCTCATCTGTCTTATCAATATCTTGATTATTCTAATATTTTGATGGAGATTAATGGACAAAGTCCACTTCTTATAAGATTCATTTTTAATTCAGCAACAGCAGAATTTTTATTCACAATGGTTGTTCTTTCTGAAGACTGGAACAAAAATGTTCCTATACATTCAACATTTTCGACCCCCCCCCAACAGACACTATAATGCAGAAGCAAATGCAGATAGTTTTATTGTATCAGTAAATACAGCATAGACATTCAGTCTATAAACCTACTTAGCAACGATTAGTCTAGTTAGAGACAAATGAAATAACACTTCATAATGAAAAACACATCTCCTATCACAGACAATATGCTGCATGCATGCAAGCAAAAGTTTTATTGCACCACCAAACATAATAAATAAATAAAATATTAATAATAATAAAATACATAACTACAGTAATAAACTTTAATTTAAGTACATATTTCATCTGAAAATAAGTACATTGGCATGTAGAAACAACAAACAAATCAAATAGAAATATAAGGTACACAACAACAACAATCGGTTTACCAATTTAAAATGGTTGCCATGTACTAAAAATTGATATTAATAATAAATATTTACATGACTTGAGAATCTCCCAAACTTTTGAGAGATAGAGAGAGAATTGTTCTGAATCGGGTTCGGCCAATGTTTCTTCGAAAAGATTTACATATTAAACTACTTCTATGGAGAAGACAAGCTTCATACCACAGGATACTGTGTTTAGTGTCAATACTACAGTACTGATGTTCAATGATTCTTTTTTTTTCACAGAATGGCCTCTGCCCAAAGTATGTCAAATTACATTCACTGGGGATCTAGTAAACACCAGCTACCGATAGAGGTGACAGTGTCTTTTGTTGATAGTAACAGATGACAAATTTTATTGATGGAAAAAAGTGGGATTAAGGTGATATTTCGGCAAAATTCTACCAAAAGGTTAAGATAACAGTCAACAGACTGCAGGAATTCAATCCTGCAGTCTGTTGAAGTATCCTGAGGTATTGGAACATAGGCATCAATTATCTGTTGGATTTGATGAGAGTGTTAGCTATGGTTTTGCTGTCATATCTAAATCCATTCCTATCTTGATTTTTTATAAATAATATCAAAAATTTAGTGATTATGGTGTGGAAAACAGAGAGGCAACATGCCAAACTTACCTTGCATACTGTTGTTAGAGTTGTCAATTACAAAGATAAAGTACTAAGTGAATTTAAAAGACCTACACTAGTTAATAATACTGTTATTCGTAGGCATCACAATCTTATTGCTGAAATGGAAAAACTTTAATGGTATAAATTGATGACCCAAATGGTGTGTTTGCTCCCTTATGCCTAGTTATTCAGAAAAAAAAAAAAAAAAACTCTGCTAACACATTTTATTCCTCTATAAATAGATAGATAGGGCTAAAACAGATTCACCTAACTTCTGGAGGCAGGAAGTAGTTAAATCTCCAATGATAGCCAATCAGAGATAGCAAGCCCAAGACAATCACTAATTATTAATGGCATCTGGTAAAGAGTGGATGACAAGTGCTGCCATCTTGTAGTCCTTAAGCTAACTACTATTTTACCATCTTAAATAATGTGGGTTTGATGGTCAATTTTCTTTAGTTTACAGAAAGAAAAATTTGCTTGCCCATGCCAGAAATCAACTAACTCAAGAGCCAGTTAAAGAAAAGCATAATAAAATTTCCTCTTGTCAGTGACTAGAATTTAACCTGCATCTTTTCTTTAGGCAGGCAGCCAGCACTGTAGATACAAATGCCACTTAAACTGGGATACCAAGCTCTTGAATAAACTTTTTTGTTTGTTAAAATTATGAATACATTATTTATTCATAAATAAATACATTTATTTATGAATAAATGAATACATTATTTACATAATTTATGCATACATATTAATACTTTAAAATGTTATTAAACTATTACATACATTTACAAGTGGAAAGAGAGGGAAAAAAAGGCAGTGATTCGTAATACAATGGTGATCTGAAATGTAATGTGTTGTATGACTATGGTATGCCTGTAAAATCTTCAGGACTAAATTGAATAGCAGCTGCTTACAAATTAGTCATGAAAATCAGCAATAAAATGCCAAAAACTGAAAATAAGGCCAAAATACGGAAATGACCAACTTATATAATCAATGCTGAAAGTTACAGTAAAATATACAATAAACAAACAAAATATTTAAACACAATTTTAGTGAAGATAGCAAATTAAATATGGAAAAAGATAAGAGCAAGGAGTTAGTATGATGATGAGCCAAGAGAATAATGTTTGATGGGGGGGGGGGGGGGGATTTCCCCAATTCAAATGTTGGTAATACATATAATGTATTATATATTATTACCTTTCTGCAGACTTTATTAATTATTATTTAATTAATAAAGCTAATTAAATAGTCCAAAATTTAAACCTAACGATATTGAAAAAATAAAGACTCTAAAACAGTTCAATCAAAATTTACGCATGTGAAAGAAAAAGAAAAACAACAAAAAATATGAAACTGCTAAATAAAACTTACATTTATTTCTAATATCTATGGTTAAATGAAAGCATTAAAAACAATCAACAAAGCAAAATCTGACACATTTTTTAAAAAAATTATGAAGAATGCAGTTGAAATCCATATATAATGAATAAAAAAAATCAGAAAGATTAGAGCTTATAAAAAGAATGGATTCAAATAGAATAGTAAAATGAATAACAAATTGGAAACCTAAATGCAAAAAAATTCAATTAACAGATCAAAAAAATTAAAAGGACAATCTGTTGAAACACTAAACCATAAAGAAAAGGAAGCAGTCTCCAGGAGATTTAAGAAGTTAATCTTATTTTGGAAATAACTGAAATGAAGATAATAGGAAGACAGTAGCATCAGTTCACAATTTTATTACACATCAGTAGATGCTGTATGTTCAAGTTTTTAATGGCACTTTATTATTATTTCCCAAGACCTCATGGAGTCAAAGACTCATCTGGGAGGTCCTTTTATCACACACACACATCTCATCACACTCAAACTCCTTGCAGACACCACACTCTCAGGCAAGGCATTCCAATCATTCACAACTCTGCATGAAAAAAACCTGCCTCTCACTCCCCTACTCACACCCTCTTTATACAGTTTCCAGGGATGCCCTCTGGTTCTCCCCTGATCTCCCACTATTCTCTGTAGAACTTCTCCACCATTGATCTTATAACAACCCCTTACCAACTTGTAGGTCTCTATCATATTTCCCCTCTTCCTTCTCTCCACCAGACTCTGGAAATTACATCTTCTCAATCTTTCCTCATACTCACCATTCCAGAAGTCCGATACTACCTTAGTCAGTCGCCTTTGGACCCTTTCCAACATCCCTTCATTCTTCTGAAAACCCGGTGACCAAATCTGGGCACAATAGTCCATATGTGGCCTAATCAAAGCCTTATACAATGGAACAAGAATCTATCTACTTCTACATGTCAGTGTCCTCCGCATCATTCCCAGAAGTCTTTGTGTTGGCTTCACAATTTTGGCAATGTGTCCTGCTAAATTTTAGATCCTTATCCACTATCACCCCCAGATCTCTTATTTCCTCTACCTCCAACAATATATTCTCACCAAGCATAAATTCTGCATCCCATCTTTGTTTTCAAAATTTTAAAACCTTATATTTTGCAACATTGAACTCACATCCCCATTTGCTTGCCCAATCACTCAATTTATTCAAGTCTTCTTGCAAGGCCACAACATCTTCACTACTCTTTATGGTTCGTCCCGACTTTGCATCATCTGCAAACAACTGAATATCTCCATCCAAATCTTCGCCAATATCATTAATATACAAGTTAAATAGTAATGGCCCTAAAACAAACCCCTGAGGCACTCCACTAGTGACTTTCCTTTTCCTGGATATTGCACCCCCATACAAAACTTGTTGATACCTATCAGACAGCCAGTCTCCAATCCAATGCACTAATCTAATATCCAACCCCATCTGCTCTAGTTTGACTGTCAACTTATCATGAGGTACTCTATCAAAAGCCTTTGCGAAATCCAAGTATATTACTGTGTATCCTTCTCCTCTGTCCAAGGAAGCAGTCACTTTATTGTAATAAGTAAGTAGATTACTAAAACATGACCTCCGTTTAGCAAATCAATGCTGTCCATCAAAGATTATACCATTGTTGTCAACCCAACTCTGGATCCTAGTTCTCACAAGCTTCTCCAACAACTTAACCACAACACCTGACACAGAAATAGGCCTATAGTTTGATGCTTGAGTTCGATCACCTCCTTTATGAAGTGGCACAATCTTGCCCTCCTTCCACTCTTTAGAAACTTGACCAAGTGCAAGACTCGTATTAAAAAAATATGCCAAGGCAGGTGTCAACTCTCTGGCACATTCCTTCAGAATACGCAGTGATATATTATCAAGTCCCGCAGCCTTATTTACATCTAGTTTACTCAACTCCCCAAACACCTCTTGCTCACTTACAGTCAGTCTCTCCTCCCCATCATCAACTGCTCTCAATCTCTCCATGAAGTCACATTCACAAGATTGAAAGATTTTTATGAACTGCTCATTAAGTATCTCCACCACACATTCTGCAACAGCTGTCTTTATACCATTTCCTTCAATCAATGTCATCCTTCCATAATCATTCTTTCTTTTGCTGGCTACATATCGAAAGAACTCCCTAGGATTCTTTTTGGCTTCATTAGCTAACTGTTGTTCATACCTCTCTTTAGCTACTCACACCAACCAAGTCACCCTCCTTGCCTGGTCTTTGTAGACCTCATGAAATTGGTTACTTCCACTTCTCTTATGCTGCCTCCACAATGCCCTTTTTCTCTATATCCATGTTTAATCTCTGTATTCATCCATCTCACACCTACCTTATTTAACCATCTCACCCTTGGAATACATTTAGACATTGCATCTACTAAATAGTTTTTGAAAATCCCCCAAGCTGCATTGATCTCTTTTCCAGCTAACTCCTCATTCCATGCTACACCTGCAAGCTGTCTCCTGAGCTCTTCATAATCACCCCCCCCCCCCTTGTAGTTCCACATATACCCTTTTTCACAGGGATCCTTGCACTGCTGGCAACCACCCAGGTAATCACCTCATGGTCACTTTCACCAATTGGTGGATGATTTGACACCTCATTTATAATTACATCCTCTGATGAGATGACCAAATCCATGACCCTTAATCCTCGTGTGCCCTCTGTTACATACTGCCTGAGGTAGTTGTCCCTCAAAAATTCACAAAACTCATTTTCTTTACTTCCGGTTGCTATCTCTTCATTCCGGTCTATATTGCTATAATTAAAATCACCCATAATGATCACCCTTTTCTTATTTGCTTGGCTTATTTGACTATACATTTCACTATCACCACCATCCACATTACCAGGTTTATAACAACATCCCACCAAGTATTTGATTCTATTCACCTCTATCTCAACACCATACTGCCTCAAAACCAATGGCCCTATTTCCCTCTTGCATCTCTACCTTGTATGGACATCTCTTTCTCTATCATCAATAGCACTCCCCCTTCCTTTTTACCCCTTCTATTCTCACGAAACATATCATACCCTTCCATCTCTATTCCTGTCAGGATGTCGTCCTCATCTAACCATGTCTCACTTATTCCAACAATCTTTGGGTGAACAGATGCAATTAGCGCAACCATTTCATCTGCCTTGTTTCTTATACTTCTAGCATTGGTATACAAACACAACAGCTCATTTCTGGATCTACAGCTAGTTCCACTGATACCACTCACTCGATGTAATCTCTCCATGCTGGACTGGGGCCATTTCCCTTTCTGCTTCTTCATTTCAGAACCCTTTTCAATTTCATCTATTTCCTCTTGATCCCTGGTCATCACATTTCTTTCCTGCCTACACATGTTCTCACCTCCTCTTGGAGCATCCACCTTTCTCATGCTATGTACCCCTGTCCAACCTGAGCCTCCCCGTTTCCCTGCTTCTCTTGCACACCCATTCTCTCATTTTCTATACTCATACCACTCACTTTCCCATTCATTTCCACTTCTTCAATCTCTCCCGTCTTACTCTTCTGCTCTTCCACATCACTCCCCCTCTCGATCTGATTCATTCTCTCTATTCACTTCTCTACCTTCCAGCAGCAGTCTCTCCAAGCGACTCACGCCATAACCACTCAAATGCAGTCCATCGCTCCCATACAGCTCACTCAAACTCATCCCGCACATTAACAAACTGTACTCCCATCTCCTCACACATTTCAGCCAGAATATCATTCATAATCCTTGCTCTCTGCCTCATTTCACCACAATCATACCTAGGCAACACACTGACTACCCTTCCTGTCACACTATTCTCTTTTATCTTTCCAAGCAGCCTCCTGACATTCATTCTGACATGCTCTTTGTTCCCTCTCAAATCATTTGTACCAATTAATACAATTAACTCTTTTGCTCGCTCCCGCCCCATATCCAATGCCTCAATCACTCTACTCATTTTACTGCATGGAAAACATACCTTGTGCATTTTATCCTCTAGCACACCTTTAATAATGGAGTTGCCATACAACACCACTCGCTCATCTTTCGTTAACTTTTTCATGCCATCATGATTTATTTTAATAGTTTTGACCTAAATTCTCTTAATTTCATTCCGCATTCATTTCATTTCTTGCCTCATCCAATCCAATTCACTTTCTGAATCTCACGACACATTCTCTCTATCATTAAATCTTTCTAACTTTCTAATTCTCGGCCCCCTCTTCTCACTTTCCCTCTCATTCATCCTTCTTTGTTTGCATACTTTCGGTCCAACATACGTCCAACTTTCACTATAATTCTTCTTACTTTCACTCTCATTTATCTTTCTTTGTTTCCATACTTTCAGTCCAACTTTTGCCATCATTCATTCTTTTTTCGCTATCATTCATTCGTTCGATTTTTTTCACTTGCGATTTCTGCGTCACGCCATTTCTACTTTCATTCGTTCTCTCAATTTCCTTTCTTTCCGCCACTCTTGCCTCACTTTCGTCCCTTTTAACATCCATTACGGTTTTCAAATCACTCTTTTTCTTTTTTCCTGATTTTTTAACATTTTTTCGCCTCTCTTTCTCACCATCCTTCTCTTTCAAACGTGCACTCGCAACACAATCGTTACTAACACTTTCTGTCATCAATTTCATATTTGCATTCATCAGTTCCTCATTCAGGTCACACTTCGCACACACCCTTCTTCCATCTGCGCTAAACATCCACAAATTATTATATGTAATTGAAGGAATATAACAGACCTCACACTTAAAGAAACGACTGAAATCTAAATTAAAATCATGGAATGACAATGCTGCCACCATTTTTTTTTTCCCTGCAGGTTACTAGGTCTAATAATAAAAATTTCTAATTAAGTTTAGGCAAGAAAAATCCCTCACACTAATAATACTGGTAGTGCACAACGTTTACAGCCACTCTTACTCAAACAATTACGCATATATAATTAATTATTCCTAGAATAACTTATTTGAATCAGGAGCTCTTCTTAGGTACGTCCACAGTGCTTGGCTCACTAGCGCCCTGGTGACATAGCAAAATATTAACCTTCTCATGAATAAGGGCCTCATATGAGAATACATAAAAATGATGTCCTCAGATGAAGACATCATTTTTAACATATACAGGGCACAAATTTAGCAAAATTATGGTACTATAAGATTAAATGGGACTGTATCATCATTATAATGTTTTATAAATGAATATAAAAATTCATGCATGAGAGGGTTAAGACAAACACAGACTCAAGACGTTAATATTAATTTAACAATGCGCATATTTCTATCTGAATTTAGCAAATCATCATCAACACACAAGCAATTCAAAAGTGTGAAGCAACAACAATGGATTGTTATTACCTTCCAAAGATACATGTGTTAGTTACCACATGACATTGATAATATAATTACCACATGACAGTGATAATTAAATAAACTAAAAAATATATAAAATAAAGGTAAAAATAAAATTTAACACAATAAAATGAAACTAAAAAAATGGGAGATGGGATTATTGATTGCCATTTTATCAGGATGACACCCTCAAAAATTTTTGCTATGGATAGACAATCATTCATAAGTTTCAGTAGTACAAAAATTTCTGCAATCTTTGAACAAATATTCAGACTTAAACAAGACTGACATAACGAGCAAATATTGAATCACAGAGGATGTGGTCCATTTCCAATCTGTGCTAAGTCAGTCAGAGTGGCATTCCTGTTTGTTCAAACTAAGAACAAATGCAATCACAGTGAACCTGGAAAACATCAGAAAAAAGAGAACACGTTTTTCCTTAGTAAAGGGTAACCATGAAGTGATTTTATTAATTCAAAACTAATGTGAAAACTAAATTATATTAATAATAATATTATTTTCCTATTCCCACCCCCATGGAAGAGGTCAACATTAGTGAACACAAAGTCTATCATACCATTCCTTAAAATCATCAAGTCTGCACGTTCACCACTCTCTCAGACAATGCATTCTATGCTCCTACCCCTCTCCATGCAAAAAAAAAAAAAAAATTTACTTCTCACCACTTCCTCATGCAAATTCCAGGAGTGGCCTCTTGACCTTTGTTTATCTCGTTCTACCATATAAAACACCTCACTGTCAACACAATAATAACTCAACAGCTTAAATGTCTCAACCATATCATCCCTCTGTCTTCCATCTAGCAAACTCTGCAGTCCACATGCCCTCAGTCTATCCTCATAATCAACATTGTATAGTCCTGACATCATTTTTGTCATCCATCTCTGCACCTCCCTAAGGTTACCTCATCAAATTCCAGTGACCAGATCTAAGCACAGAAATCCAGATGTGGTCTAATCAAAGCTTTATACAATGGGACCAGCACACTTATCTCTCATGGTCAATATTCTCCTCATCATTGTTGCAATTCTCTGAGATATCTTCACAACCTTTGCAATATGTCCCCAGAACTTTAAATCTCTATCTACAATCATCCCAAGATCCCATGCTTCTGCCACTTCTTCCAGTATGCCCTTCATACTCACTTGGTGAGTATGAAGAATCCCTATGGTGGATCCCAAATTTTAAAAGCTTACATTTAGTTGCATTAAAAAGATATCCCCCATGCCTTTGCCAACCTTCCAGCTTATTCAGATCCTCTTGAAGAGTCAAAACATCAGCACTATTACTAATAACCCTCACATCACCTGCAAGCAACTGAACATCTCCCTGTAGTCATATGACAATATCACTGATATTGTCATATGACTACAGGGAGATGTTCAGTAAAGATTGCACAGCAATCGTCCCATGACTGAATCCTGTTGGAACTCCACTTGTAACCTTCCTACTCCCTGATACTATTCTACGATATACAATTTTGATATCAGAGAGCCAATCACCAATCCACTAAACTGATATCCAACCTCATATGACGCAACTTAAAAATGAACTTGTCATATGGCACTCTGTCAAATGCCTTGGGGGGAAAAAAATGGTGGTGTACCTTACCTTCATCTACTGCTCTTGTTACTCTATTTGTAAAAGATAACCAGATTACTAAAAGAAGAGTGCTCTTTAACAAATCCACACTGGGATAAATAATATTACACTCACTGCCCAATTCTGTATACGATAAATCTCCAAAATCTTAACTACAGAAGAAATACAAACAGGTCTATAGTTTGATACTTCCATTTTGCCACTGCAGTTTATGCAATTGTACTACCTTGCCCTTCTTCCACTTTCCAGGAACCTGCCCCATTGCAAGACTTCATTAAACAGCTAAGTTAATAGCACAGTCAGTTCCATAGCAGATTCCCTTAAAACGCATAAGAAAATTCCATCTAGTCCCCCTGCCTTATTGACATTGCATACTCTGTATTCAGAATGCATTCTCTTCATTCACTTCACCACTCATTAATCTTCTAGGAATAAAGACTGTAGTACCAGGATGGAACAATCTAATTAAAGTGATCATTGCCATTTCCACCCAGCAAAGTAATCAGTCCAGTATCATTTCCCCTCCTACTCACCACATAGCAAAAAAACTAGAAATTCTCTTTGGATTGCAGTGCCCATCTCTCATATTCTAATTTTTCTCTCCTTCCTATACTAGAATGAAGTATCGAGGTATACATTCTGACATTGCTGTCAACATTTTTTTCTTAAGTATCTCCAATGTACTAAAAACCCTTCTTCCTTCAAATTCTTTCATCCTTGCAATTATGTCATCTCAGTCACATTCAAATCCTCTGATGCTACGACCAAATCCCAAACTCTTGATCCTCGTGTTCCCTCCACTACATGCTGCCTAAGACAGTTTCCTCTCAAGAAATCCAAAAATTCAATTCCCTTATTACTACATGCTGTCTCTTCTGCCCAGTTTATATTGCTATAGTTGAAGCTCCCCATAATGATCGTTTGCTTTGCACTTGCCAAACTAATTTGCCTAAGCATTTCCTGCTCATCACCATCTGTATTCCCTAGTCTGTAGCAACATCCCACTAAATACTGTCCTATAAATATCCATCTCACACCAGACATTCTCAAAGCAATTAGTGTTATTTCCAGTGAGATTCCCCACCCTGAGAGCACACAATTCATCTCTATCACGAGTACCACTAGACCCAACCACATTTACTTCCCCTATTCTGCCAAAATATGCTATACCCTGTGATTTCTTCCCTGTTAGAACATCGTCCTCAGTTAACGAAATTTCACTGATATCAACCACCTTTGGAGAGACTGAGTAAATCAATGCCACAAACTCATTCCTTTTATTCCTAATGCTCCTAGCATTGAATACAGAAAAACCAGTATAGTGCCAGCCTTCTTATGGCCATTATTACTCCTCCACCTGGTCTGTAATATTATGTACACTCCCTCATTTCTCAAGCCACTATTCCCACAAGGCCATCCCTGCAACATTACAAGTTTCCCTGTCCCCAAACACTCACTTGTCTAGAAAACAACAGTCTCTCTAAATGGCTGCACCTTCTGCATTTAAATGTAATCCATCTCTTGCATGCAGCTCCCTTCTATCCTCAAACACAGTCCAAGCATCCACATATTCCAGACCCTCTTTTCCTGCACCTTCTCACTATCATCTCATTTGTCATCACTGCTCTTCTCCTTCACTCCATATTATCATACCAGGGCAACAAGCTCACAACATTTCCTCAGACATTTCTGCTGCACTATGTCTAACATCAACCTCAAATCTCATGCCACACAATTCATACTACTTCTCAGGTCATTCATCTCTTTCACACTTTCACCCCTCTTAACTATCATTGCCACACACTATCATGTGTGGCAATGACAATGACACTATCACCAGGCAAGCACTGTCCTGGTGCTCTACTCTGCACATCCCAAATCATCGACTCTCCATACTTGACACTCCGAAGAGATTCAATTCATCCTTCTCTCACTGGCATTCCCGACTCTTACAGCTTGTTTATGTAATATCTCTCTCACCTCTCTTGCTTCCATCCTCTAGTCTTTCTGTAATTTCTTCTCTTCCAATATCTCTCCCATTCTATCACCTTCCTCTCTTCCTTGCTCTCTGATACTGTTCTCTTACACCTACACTCATTATTCTCACACTAGCCAATCTCTCTATTCTTCCAATATCATCATTCACCCTCCTCAACTCAGTCCTCATTCCTTCTATCGCCTTTCTCAGCAGTTCAATTTCTCTCTCCACACATGCTTCTTTCAACTGCCATTTACACACAACCATGGTCATGAGACAAACCATCTCCATCTACTAATAATAAAAGGCACGACCTTTGCCATGCCATTTATTATTAAATTCCCATGATTTTTAACTATTTGACTTAAACTTAAAAAAAAAAAAAAACTGATCTGACAACCTCTATTTGGCCTAAACCAAGCTTGTTCTTCTCCAATCCATTTCACAATTTTTATTAGCCTCTTCTCAAATATGCTTGCATAAATTGAAGGTGTCAGGAATAATAATAAAAATAATAAAATCTTACCTGGAATACTCAGTAAAGAAATTCCATAATTCTCACAGTTTTATTTCTCTTTCTATAAATGGGTATACTATGGAAGCTCCACTCCAATTATCTCAAATCTGACCCTGTAGCCAGACCATCCAAATCATATTATGTAGTCACAATAAAAAATTTTTACACTCCATATCTCATTATTTCTGGTCAAATATCATCTCCTCTAGTGCCTTTCAACATTTCAGGTTTTTGATGGCGTTTTCCTATCTAAAGTATTGATAACGCTACCTACCAATAATTATATGAACACTTTAGAAATTTACAGTTGATTCCAACAGGCGAACCCTAATATAGGGTATGTCCACCTTTGGCTTTGATCACCTCCTGCATCCTTTGAGGGAGGCTTTCCACCAATGTGCAGCAGACATCACTTGGAATTTGTCTCCATTCCTCCAAAGCAGCAGAGTTCAGTGACAGATCGAGGACGTACTGCTCTGGACCTCAATCGCCACTCAAATTTGTCCCACAGGTGTTCAATGGGATTGAGGTCAGAACTCTGTGCATGCCAGGGCAGTCATTTAACACTCATCTCTTCATACTTCCATAACAGCTACTACTTTGTGGCATGGGGCATTGTCATCTTTATAGTAACATGGGTCCATTCCATAAAACTCCACAGTGTAGGAAGCACCTGATTATCCAGAATATCAAGGTACTGAGCTCCCTTCATGGAACCACAGACAACGACCAGTGGTCCCAATCAAAATCAGCTGAATGCACCCTACACCATTACTTCTCCACCACCAAACTTTACTGTGGGTACAACACACTGTAATAACAGGAGTTCACCAGGCTGCATCCACGCCCACACTCTGCAATCAGACTGAAACAGGCAAACCTTGATTCATGCTCCAAAGTACCATTTTCCACTGGTCAATTGTCCAGTTCACATGCTCTTTGCACAAGGCCAGACGAGCCACTTTGTTCGTTGTTATGATATTCAGCTTGTGTGCCGCTGCTCTTCCGTGGAGTAAATGGAGTTCTTTTCGTGCAGTATTAGTGCTCACCATGGTGCTACCACCGCTCTGGAGCTCATCATGAATGGTCTGCACCAATTGTAGCCAGTTTTTGCATGCCACCCATTTTAGCACCCTCCTGTCCCTGTCAGTTATTTTTGGCGAATGCTCTGGGTGTTTTCCTGTACTAGTGATGCCAGAACGTCTCCATTTATTGATCATATTGGCAACTGTTGATTTTGGATGCTCTAGTTGAGTGGCAATGGCACGTTTGGACATACCACCAATCTGAGCACCCACAATGACACCTCTCTCAAAGTCACTGAGTTCACGTCATGTTTCCATACCAGCTGTATTCAACTGCGCAACGGTGAAATACTGCTTCCTGCTATCTGTACACCAGCTTTTATGTTATTAACAAACCTGGAATGTTCCATAACTTCAAATAGCAGGGATGTCCAGACATCCCTGCTATTTGAAGATAATGGATAAACTCCTGATTGCATTCCATTTTCTACCACTGTTCTGTTACTTCCTGTTAACATTCCGTAATATTTCAAAATAAGTACTCCAAACATTTAGAATATTTTTCTCTACAGTCTACATGTCAACAGTACCCTTTCCTCCATTTAAAATCTTTTTCATTGGCCTCCAGAACATTTTGCCACCTTCCTAATATTTATCTTCTATATTTTTAACCAATTCTTCCATTACTTTTGTTCAGCTGATTTCATACACTGCTTTGTTTTCTTACAATTTTCTATGTATTCTCTCAGAAAACATGTTGATCTTGCTAAGAATTTTCAATATCTGTAACAGGTCAACTATTTCTCACATTACCAAGAATACCTCACAGAAAGCCAACTCCAACTTTTATAAGAAAGAAATAAAACTATCAACAGCTTAGATACTAACAAGTAATCTGGTGCTGATCGGATATCTCACACTGTACACTCCAAAATTAATACCTATCCTCTATCACCTTTTCAATTTTTCCTACTTAACTGACCCCTGCATGGAAACAAGCCTAAATTCAGCCCATTCAATGAAAAGTGATAAGATAGCCAACCAACTATTGCTCAAATGCTTTCACTCCAGTTTTCTCAAATAAAACATGGATGTCATCTTCTTCCTCAGCTTATCCAACTTAAGTAAGGTCACTGAGTTTAATGAGTCTCCTCCACATCCTCCTGTCTTGGGCTGTAACCACATTAAGTTCTTCATCCACAGGTCCTCCTCCTCCTCCTCCAGCTCCCTTCCATCTCTTCTTTGGCCACCCATGCTTCCTCCTCTCCTGCACATCCATCTGCATGACCTTTCTTCCCACATACTTGTCCTCCCTCCTCATCACATGACCAAACTATCTCTACCTTGCCTCCTGTATCTTTGCTTCTAAGTTCGTATCTTTCACCGTTTCCCTTACATAGTCGTTTCTCGAACAATCCTTTCTGGTCATACACACCACACATCCACCTAAGCATTCTCATCTCTGCTACTTCCATCCTGCTGATGTAATTTTTCCTCAGGACCACAGTTTCCATAGCATACGTCATAGCTAGTCTCACCACTGTCCTGTAAATTTTTTCCCTTTAGATTGACCAGACCCTCTTAACACATAGCACTCCAGCCATCTCTCTCTCTCTCTCTCTCTCTCCAGTTCCTCCATCCAGCTTATATCCTGAATCCCACTTCCTTCTTGACCTCTCCATCCTCTTTCACTGTTGAACCTAAGTATCTAGTCACTAACCTTCTTGATGACATTTCCTTCCAGCTTCAGACCTGTCTCTTGGCAGCCATCGCCTTGGCAGCCAACACATGTACTCTGTCTGTCTTACGCTCAGCCTCATACCTCACTTCCAGTACTCTCCTCCAGCTTTCCAATTTACTTGTCACTTCTTCTCTTGAATTCTGCACACAGCACAATGTCATCCGAATACAACATTATCCAAGGCACATCTTCTCTCACCTCTTCCGTCATCGCCTCGATCACAATATTAAACAGGAATGGCCTTAATGCTGACCCTTGATGCAAACCAACTGTCACTTTAAAGCTTTCTGTCTCTCCCAGGCAGGTCCGAACTCGTCTTTTTCTCTTGAACTCTTGTCACATTTCTGTACATCTCCAGCACTAAACTGACATATTTCTCTGGTACCTTCTTCTCCCTCAGACACCTCCAGACTTCTTGCCTCGGCACCAAATGTAGTTCCCATTATTTCTCAAACTTTTCCATCATCTGCCATAACCAAAGATAGCATGTGGTGTCGATCAACGAGGCATGAAACCAAACTGCTCCTTCGCAATCTCCACCTCCTCCCTCAGTCTTCAATCAAGAACCCTTTCTAGGATTTTCATTGTGTGGGACATCAACTTTATTCCTCTGTTAACACCTGGAAGAATTCTTGTCTCACAGCCAATCACTTAGCCATCATCACTTTTAGACATAAGCCGTGGAAATGTTTAGAGAAACTCAGTCACTCTTGACATTTCTAGGACATATTATTATTATTACCCCAAGATCTAATGGAGTCAAAGACTCATCTGGGAGGATCATATGATCAAGTGTGGCACAGAAAGCTACTTAGCAAACCACCAATGTTGTGTCTGCTGCACTTTGCAGTTAGATGACTAGCTTCTTCTCTGAATGATCACTACATTTCATTGTAAGGGCTTTTTCTTATTCTTATTCTTCTATCATCATTAGCATCAATTTATTGATATGTACCCTTCAAGGGGGTATTCATGCTACTATGACAGCATTACATGAATAAGTTTCATTATTAATAATCTCCTATCAATAGTTTTCTTCCAAATTAGTCTATTACTTGTCAGCACTCCAATATCGTTGTATCTAACATTTTGTTCTTCTAAGGTACTGCTTACTGAATCAATCCATCCAGAACCTTGGTCTTCCTGTGGGTATATTTCCTGCCATCGTGCCATCAAACACCTGTTTTTGCTAACCTTTCCTCTACCATTCCATTTAAGTGACCATACCACCTTAGATTATCCCTGCTCACACATTCTAATGCCAACAATGTCAAGTTCCTTCCTAATGTCTTCATTATTAACATGATTCTGCCACTGATGCCATCTGTTCACTACCCTAATCTTTCTCACAACTCTCATATATGTGGTCTCTAATGTCTGATCAAGCTTTATTTCTAACCCAACTCTCAGATCCATAACTTAAAACTGATTTGAACACAGCCTTCAGTACTGCTAGTTTAGTGTTTTGGCTAATTTCTCTCTTATTCCATATAAATTTCTTCTACTACCAATGCTAGAGTAACTCAGTCCTTGGCACTTTCATCCATCTCTTCTTTACCTGTGATGTGCACTGATGATAGCACGCACGCGCGCACACACACACACACACACTTCTTCATTTCACAAACCTTGTAGTAAACACTCATTTGAAGCTTCAAGATCTTCCAAAACTAATACCTTAAAACCCTGCTATTATTCATGGGCAAGAATAACCTTTGTAAACTTCAATGTTTCAATGAAGTTGTACAAATTGTATAAACTGATACTATAAATCTGCCCAATCTTTGAATACTGTTCAGACTGGAATGGTGCTTGTGGCTGTCTTGAAGATGGTAATTCTATTTAACTGATGATCTCCCTCCTTTTCACAGACATTTCATTTCTGTTCTATGTCTCTTCTATTTTCACAATGATCCAGTGAAGTAGTCATGATCATTCCCTCATTTTCTGCAAAGAATGTAAAAACATGAGCTCATCCATTTACTGTCCACTTTCAAAAAAACCAAACTTCTATATATCTTTCATTTCAAATATCTCAAATTTATTTTTTTTACTTTTTTTTTTTTTTTTTTTTTTTTTTTTTACAGGGCTACATCACTGCAAGGACTATCAACGTTCAGCTATTTAAGAAATAAATCAAATTCCTACTTTCACCTCTTATCCACATAGAATACTAATGTGATTACAATCTTTCACATATGGGTATATATATATATAAGATCTCTTCTGTTGTTGTTGTGACATACACCTCTAAGCTTTCCTGGCATAAACACATCATAATCATAGCTGATTCAGCCTCCAAAGAACTTGGGGTACTTTTTTTTTAGGGTTATAAACCTAAAATCTCCCAAGAATGTTTGGTGCAATTCAGAAGTGAACAATTGCAGATATTTTATTTTTGCTTTATGTCTCTTCTATAGTTATCTTCATGGGCAATGTTCTCTGAATCTGTCACTATTAAGGACTGTATGAACGTGAGCAACTACTGGTCAATATCCATTTATTTTCCATCTCATGTACGGGTGCAACATAAAAAATCCATCCTTGTTCTGTGGAACAGCCTCCTTGTCTTCTCCAGACACATTATTTATTCAAGAAACATCAACAGACTTACTTTCTCCCTAACTTCTTGCCCACACAAGGCAACTCATGCTACAGATTTTGCAGCTTTTCGTTGTTATCATCATCAGACCTCCACGAAATCAAGACGCATTGTGAAATCATACACAGCTCATCAAACCATGCTTTAAATGCAGTGACTATCTGTGTGCTCTCATCATGCAAAATATCTACTTTTCACTCCCCTGCTCACACCTTTCTTATACAGCTTCCAGGAATGACCTCCTGTTTCCCCACAATCTTCTCCACACCATCTAGGAAAACCTCTTCTACACCACGTTAATCTGGTAATAACCCTTACCAACTTATATGTCTCAATCATATCCCTTCCCAGATCCTTCTCCTATCTGCTAGATTCTGCAAATTGCATTTTCTCTGCCAAACTCAACATTCCAGTGACAAGAAATCATCGTGGTCAATCACCTTAGGACCTTTTCAATATCTCTTCATCCTTTTGAAAATCAGGTGATCACAATTTGTGCACAGTAATTCATATGGGGTCTGATCAAAGTCTTATGCAATAGAACAATAACCTCCTTACTTCTATTCAAGTAACATCAAGAGACTGCTTCTTTCTCTCTGACTTCTTACATATGAGTATCTCTGCATCATTGCCAGAATCCATTATGTTGTCTTAACAATTTTAACAGTTCATCCCCTCTAAATTTGATGTGCTTACCCATCATCACTCCAAATCTCTTTATTTACTCCAATTCCCTCCAATTTAATCCCACCAACTGTATACTCTGCATCCAGTCTTTGCTTCATGAATTTTGAAACCTTACTCCTTGCAACACTGAACTGTCTATCTCTTCAAATCCTCTTGTAAAGTCCCATTATCTTCTATTCTTCATGATTATTCTGAGCTGTGAATCATCTGTAAATAACTGTTTCCCCCCCCCCCCCCGTTCATATCTTTCCCAATATCATTAACAGACAAGCTAAACAGTAATAAACCCTTGAAGCACACCACTGGTGATTTTTCTCTTCCCTGGATATTGGCTCCCATCACAAATCGATGTTTCTGTTTCAATGTAATTACCAACTTGTCACATGGGATATGCATACCACTGTGTATGCATCTCCTCTGTCCAACACACTTGTCACCTTATAATATACTAAAACATGATCCTCCTTTTCATGTGTGGATTTGATAATATATATATATATATATATATAAAATATATTAATGTGCAGAATTAGACTAAACAAATTTATGTTCACAGCACACAAGTCAAAAACAGCTCTATATTCAACTAACGATAATTATTTGTATTAATGATGATAAATAGTCTCAATTCATATAAAAAAATGCAATTATGAAAGGCATTTTTATATGACTACCTTACTTGTTAGACCAAACTCTCCTACTGTCACACAATCGACAGAAATAATCCTTTTTTGTTACAAATATAACTAAATATTGATGCAAGAACTGTACTGCCATATCAGTGTTGGACAATTTCAACTTTCTATTCCTCTTTCACACCCACACACACACACACAAAAAAAAAAAAAAAAAAAAAAAAAAAAAAAAAAAAAAAATATTACATTCCTGGTGCTTGGTTGGCCAAGCAGATACCATATATGGATGTTTGTAAAAAAGTCATTAGGTAGACGATTGTCACTGCACAGCTCAATGGAGAAGTGAAGCGGCTTGAAAACTGCCATGCCTAGTTTTAGATGCAAGGCTTGTGAATTCCCACGTGGTATTAAATGTGCAGCAAGTTTCTTTTGTTAGTGGAATTTCCATAAATAATTAAATCAACTGGAAATTAGAAATTATTGGTTAAAAATGCTAACTTTAACAGAAACATAGCTTACGGTAGAATGACATTCTGGTTGTGAATTTTCTCTAATGGTTCACAAAAGTATTTCTTGAAGAGTACTTTTTTGTAACACTTCAAAATATTTCTGAAAAGTAGTTTTGATGTGGATGCAATTCCCTAGCTAACTAGTAGAATTATAATAACTCCAAAAGATCATCTCTGAAGGGTTAAAAAGCCAGTATGAAAAATCATTATATCAAACAATAACTTTAATCACAGAACACAGAAATTTTAAAACAAATTAAGATCAAAATCATGTCACTCAGATTTTTTGGAACTTTTTATTTTTTTTTTTAAAGATGAAACTCTTAATACTTTGAAATGCATCTTATTTATGTTATGAAAATCTTTTTTTTTCCCTGATGGCATGCAAGTTTCTAGATATCAAATTCATAATCAATTAGAATTACGGTGGAGGGTTTTTTTTTTTTTTTTTATATAAAAAAAAAACCTCTTTGCACTGCACTATTAGCCTAATTTGTTTTGGTCAATATGTTATTTCCTCGCATGTTAGCCTAGTGGCTGTGCACTTCGCAACCATATGCCTGGGGAAGGAGTGTCCTAGGTTCGATCCCATCGGTGACGTGAGGAGATGAAGGATCTTCCTCAGCTATAGTCGAGTTAGCCAGTCTTGGGCGTGGACAATAGGATTTTTTCCTCAGTTTATCCTATTTCCGCAAACCGGTCTTGAGAACTCAACAATACAGACATAGTATACACCCAGGCGTAGGGCTGACCACCTTATCCTGTGAACGTTTAAGGTCCGATGATTAATAAACCCTTGACACTGCAATGCAAAAGAAGGTAAAAGGAAGATGAGATGAGCTGTTATTTCCTCTGGATGGCTGACTGGAAATAGTATGCCAACCAGGAAGTCTCATACCACCATCCATTGGGTGGTGGGGGGGGGGGAATTAAGCAGATTTGTGTGGGAATAAAAAAAAAAAAAAAAACTTAACTATTCAAAAAAGGTTTATAAGCATGTCCTTCAAATAAAGAATAAAAATATTGGGAGGAGGGGAAAGAATTGTATAATATAATGCTTTTACATGAAATTATCTTCACACATGCTTGCAATAAGCCAGGTCACCAAGCCATATACAATTCCAAGGTTTGGTAGCGACTGAAGAAATTTAAAAATTCCACCAGTAAATCTAGATGCAAACTTAATCTGTTAAAGGAAAATATCTTATGTGCATTCTTCACAAAGTGGCAGGTGCCAACCATAGAGAACTTACCATATTTACTAGAATATAACTTGTCCTCGCGTATATCTCGCACCCTTGATTCTAGTTTACGAAAAAAGAAATTAAAATTTCTTGTTCAAGGTATATGCAAAAAGTTTTGCATATACCTTGAACACGAAAAAAGTTTAAAACTTTGAAGAAATACAATGGTACCTTGGTTTGCAAGCATAATTCGTTCCGGAAACGTGCTTGTAATCCAAAGCACTCGTATATCAAAGCGAATTTCCCCATAAGAAATAATGGAAACTCAGATGATTCGTTCCAAAACTCAAAAATATTCATATAAAAATGATTAATACAAAATACATATACTTTCGTATACTATATATGTATACCTTTTTATATTTTTATTATTTAAATGTAATATACATAAAGTAATCGAATTTTTTAATTACATTACAATTGCATATTACAGTAATTGTATTGGGTAGGATGGCTTTCATTGTCACTAACGGAATCACTGCTATCTGTTGACTCTTTTTCTTTTTACGCGACTTTAACAAGGAACCTATCCAATGACACTTGCTTTTGCCTCCTTTTGAGGATTTACGGAAATATGACATTGCATTGTCGTTAAACAGATTCATCGCTCACACTGCCACAGCCTTACTCGGGTGGTGCTTTTCTACAAAATTTCCCATATTTTACACACCTCCCTAGACTTCTTATAAAATCTTGCGATGGCAGCCACTTGAATACCTTGTTTGTGCTTCCCAATGATTTCCTTCTTAACTTTCACCGTAATCATCTCGTTCTTCTCCTTCTTACCGCCTTCCTTTTCAACCCTTTTCTTCATTGGAGCCATTGTCGTAGTACAGTTAATAAAGAACAGTCATTACATTTGGACACAAAATAAAAAAATGCTTTACACACACGTGGTCACAACGCTAGCGCGAATGTTGACTATATGACTGAGGTATGCCGACTGAGACCGGGCATGCGAGACGATTACCCATAATCCCGAGCGGCTTGTGATCACGTGACGCTCAGCAGACAAAGCGTATAGGTAATACTGTACTCGTATTGCAAGACATTGCTCGTTTATCAAGTTAAAATTTATTAAAAAATTTTGCTCTTCTTGCAAAACACTCGCAAACCAAGTTCCTCGCAATCCAAGTTAACACTGTAGATAGTAAATTTTGTTATGGCAGTTTCAGATATTTTAGAATTCGGTTGAAGAGAAGCAGCATTTCAACTCAACAACTGTCAGCTCGCCTTTGTTGCTGAGTCATGCCATCTTTTGTTAAGACTGCACCAATAATATGCATGTCTTCATAGCTGCGCTATTTCTACCAACCTACCTTTGCTGTCCATTCCATTTCACAATCCTCTTTCACTTCTCATTAGTCATTCGTGAAGGACTGTTCATAACGTATCTCAAGTCTTGTAAATTAGTGGTAATTTTTGCCTGAAATATGGAGAAATGTTCAAGTTACAGTGTTGGTTTTAAACTCAAAGTTATGATAAACTCAAAGATCATATGATTCTGAAATGATAAAAGTACAAGCATTATTGCTTGTCCTTTTATCATGTTTGAATCACTTTTTATCAAGTTTGTTTTAATTTAATTACAGAAGCATTGTCGCTAAAGATTCAAATATATCACGTGATGAAGGTGAGTGGCCGATTGCGTAAATAACATTGATAATTAAAATTTAAATGTATTAATTTTATAAATAATGTGAGCAATTATAAATTATACTGAATACTGAGGATTTAATCATAAACGTCAATTTAGTTTTTTCCTGAAAAACTTTAGGAAATCCCTGCATATATCTCACAGCACGATTTTCTAACTTTAATTTTGGGGAAAAAAGTGCAAGTTATATTCAAGTAAATATGGTAATTATGAAATTGTATGAGAATAGAAGTTTGATATTATTTGAACTGTTTGGAAAAACTCTATGAGGAAAAAAAAAAACTGAAAACGAACATAGGGAGATATGTTTCTCTAGAAAAAGTGTAGGAGATATGTACTAACTCTAAAATAAATTTTTAAATGACTGGATTGCATCTACATCACAGAATATCATAGGCTAACAGGTTTATTCTTCAGACAGTCTATCCATTTTACAATGGGTTGTTTCTTTTACACTGTAAAACAGGTCTACCACCCATCTTACATCTTACAATGGGTAGCAGACCTGTAAGACCTGCAATATAAGATGGACTAAGTCTGCAACTTAAGTCCTTATGAAGGTCATGTGTCCTAAAAGGACATCCACATCTCTTCTAGCAGTAGGAACATCAAAAAAACCTGAATGGTCTTAGATGGCTTCATCTACTCATCATATAAATGTACACACTGCTTGAAAAAAGTCAACAGAGTGAAGAATAAGCAGTCATGGTGCACACCTTAACAAGATGTCTGACCTACTTTCAACTGCAATCATCCTATGCATACTTTCCACAAGTGCACAATAGCAATTTATGGGAATTTTGGACCATTGTTCCTGTAGGCTTCAAAAGGGTGGAGATTAGGGCTCTGTGGAGACCAGTCAAGTCTGTTCCCTTGACTAGGCTATAATTTAAATCTCACAACAGGGAAGATTCCACAGGAGTGGAAAGAATGTGTGGTAATTCCATAGCAGAGGGGGGGGGGGATTTCCTCTGACTTCTTTCTAAGCAATATAGACATATATATAATAAAATGCAACAAATAATACCTGGGCAGGACACGATGAAAATGTCTAATGGGCACCAAGAACTGCTTATCAGAAACCAGGTAAACCAATGGTATGATGAGATGATGAGATAACAAGATGTTATGGACATTTATAGTACACATGAACAAAATCAGCCAAACTAGCAGAAGCACTAAGAGGCACTTGTCAATGATGTATATATATGAAATGAACAAAAGTAGTTTTTTTTTAAAATGCATTTTAGTGTTTTATTATTATTTATTAATTCCATTTAAAGGACTAACTTTTGCTTTATCCAACTGCTGAATCCTGGTGTTTCTTTCTTTCTGTTTGGGAAGTTTAAATTTATTTGCATGGTACCTCCACAGATTCTCAAGCCTCATGTAGTCGCTTTATGCTACTCCATGCTTGACAAGCACATAACTCCACTCCATGCCTCATTTGTGTCTATGAACTGCATGCAATCTCTAACTAGTCTGCCTGATTTGCAAGAGGAGAAAAAAAAAAACAGTTTTCAAAAGGCAAAAACCCTATTACCTCTGAGAACTGATTTACTCTCCCATTGATAAAGCTTCCCCACAGGATGATGGGAAATCAAATCCAACTGTTTCCTACCAAAAAGGTGTAATCAGTGTCATTTTTATCAAATTTAGAAAAAAGTTAATTCCCATTTCTTTCTAAGCATCAATGGACACAGTAAATAATGCTAGTAAATCTATCTCTTAAATAAGAAATCAATTTTTAAATGACTAACTTAATGGAATACTTACTACAGAACTGAAAACAACAGATAGAAAAACCAGAAAATTTCTGCAAATAAATGCCTAACATGGAATTCAAACTATCAGCTTTTGCAGTAAACAGTGTCATTTCTAAAAATGTGCTACTGAGAGAGGTACTATAATAAGTTTCAATGATTATATTAATAATAATAAACACTCAAGCTACTTTCTTTGGGAGGGGGGAGGTGTAGAGAGAGAGAGCTCTTTTGGTCCTAACTTTTTAAATGAGTGGGAAGTCAGTCTCCATCCTTTGAGCCTTCACTGATAGTAAACTCAAAGTATCAATGAATTAAGCACTTAAATGTAGAGAAGACAACTGCCACCATCTTATGGCCCTAAACTCTAATACTCATGTTACTGTCTGCAATAGTGCAAGTTCTATGGTCAATTTTGAGATGAGAAGTTAAGGAGGAAAAATTCTGTTGGACTGTGTCAAAGCTCAAATAATTAGTAAATTGGCTAAAGAAAGGTTTACAAAAAAAAAAAAAAAAAAAATTCTTCTAGTTGGTGACTGGAATTGAACCTGCAACAGTCTTTCTCTTAGTAACAGTGTACTATGGCAAGTGTATGTTCACAGGGCTACACAGGTACCCAATTATAGTACAAGAATGTGAAATTAATAAATTCTAAATATATTATAAATGCTTTAGTAATTAAAGTTTAATGTCCTCTTCCTTCCAACCTCTAGTTTATTTAGCTAACAATGACACTTCCATCTGAAGGAAGCATAAAGTTATGTAGTACTGTTTATCAATCTTTCAGCTAGCAATAATCTCATAACTTCTGAATTATTAGTTATCATAATTTCTAACAAATAGCTAACAAAACCAAAACTAAAATTGCCAGTGCTAATGGGAATAGCTTTAAGTGAGGTAATGATCTGAAATGCTGAAAGAAACATACATCAGTAATGCAAGATGGCTCATATAGCACCCTTTGATTGGAAAAGACCTGGGTTTGATTTTTGTAGTGATGAGGGAAATCTTTATGTGAAATTTTTCAATTGAAGGCGAGTTAGCCGATCTCCTACAGACATAGCAGTTTTTTTTTCTTCCAGAAACTCTGGTTTTTCATCCCACTTACAGACAAATTTGCCTATAGAACACACACAATTTACAGACAAAAAATATTGTTGGTAATGATGGGCAGTACATGGCATTGATGGTAGTAATGTAATGTTAGGAAAATTAAGTAGTAGCAGAGAGGGTGAGATGTATTTAGTGAAGTAGAGTAAATCCGCTACAAGTCTGCAAGATTCTCTGACTAAATTGAACAGCTGTTGTAATAGATATGGTATGAAGGTCAGCAATAAAAAGACAAAGACAATGAAAATAGGCAGAATCATTGAAAATGTCAACTGTGTTGTGAATGGAGAACCTGTGGAACAAGTAAAACATTTCAGCTATTTAGGCACAATTTTTAGTGAAGATGGTAAATTAAATATAGAAATAGACAACAGAATCAGCAAAGCTGGTATGGTGGGAAGTCAATTGAATAAATTCATATGGAATAAGAGAGAAATTAGTCGGAACACTAAATTAGCTGTATACAAGACAGTGTTCAAACCAGTTTTAACTTATGGATCCGAGAGCTGGGTCAGAAGTAAAACACTTGACCAAAGACTAGAGACCACAGATATGAGAGTCCTGAGAAAGATTATAGGCGTGAACAGATGGCATCAATGGCAGTATCATATTAAAAACGAGGATATTAGGAAAGAACTTGGCATTGTCAGCATCCAGGAATGCGTTAGCAGAGCTAATCTCAGGTGGTATGGTCACTTAAACAGAATGGGCGAGGAAAGATTAGCAAAACAAGTGTTCTCTGCCAGGTTGGCAGAGCAAAACGACCCAGAGGAAGACCAAGATATAGGTGGATTGATACGGTACAAAGTGCCTTAGACGACAGAAATATAAGATCTGATAATGTTGGAGTGATGACAAGTAACAGGCTGATTTGGAGGAAAATTGTAGATAGGAAATTAATAATGATGTAATTTTTTTTTTCATGTAGTACTATCATATCCTGTACACCCCTTGAGGGTACATGGCAGGAATTTAATGATGATGATGATGATGAGTAAATTGCCCTCAGGTGATGAGTCCTTGCACTCCTTGGAGGAGGTAATAATAATAATAATATAAAGTGGGGCATTATCTGGAATGTATTATTTCATATGAAAAAATACAATCTGGGACAACTGGTCATTATACTTAAAGAATAAATTTGTATTTAATGAAAAATTGATGGAAGAATGGAGGATCAATCTGAGGGCTATATGACTGAATCACAATGGGACATTATTCTACTACAAAATTTACAGTCCCCTTTACGTTTTCTTGGATGTAATGTGCAATGGCAATTTCAACAGTAAAATAAGCAAGCATAATAGTTTTTTTCTCTTCTTCTGAAATATCAATGCCAAGAATGAAATAAATCACAAGAAAAGTATTTTGAAATTCACTTACAAAAAGTGAAAGCATAGTATGCATAACAGTAGCATTATTCTTTCTTCAAAAATGTATACCTACACACATAATTCTCCTTCATCACAGTACTGAAATTTTGTTACTTATGAATATCATCTTTACTGATCATACAAAACGCTTACAAAAATTACACCTCTTCAAAAAAAAAAAAAAAAAAAAATCAGACGTTGTGCATTCTGTTTTGCGTTTATGTTACTAATGCATGATCATTAGCCTCAAAAAAAAGCTTCTAAAATCCTTAGTGCAGTTTTTCCGTCACGCTGTTTACAATCAAGGGCAAAGAAGATTTCACAAAATGCTTAGTGTATGTTTTTCAAGGTACACTGAACTGGATATTGGGCCACGCCGGAAACAAGTCGCCATAAAAGTCAAAGTGAGTGGTAGAATTACGGGTTCGCTTGATAGAAAACGAAATTTGAAAATTTGTTGATATAGAAAACAGAAAATCTTAAATGACGCATAACATCAATAGCATACCTAAATAAAATGTACTCGAAGACGTAATCGCTAATCCCCGATATTACAAGTGGTAATATATATACTCGTACATATGCTCTACTAATCTGTATATTGGCTAGTAACATTTAATGTCGCAAAAAAATAAATAGATAAAACCAACTATGAATACACAATAAGTAATTCAGTGAAGCTTCACACATACTAATTCATTTCGTGTTTAAGTGCCTAATTAGACGCACTTGGCAAATCAAATGTCATCCTATCTTATATCTGATAACGATCAACTCAATTTCAATATCTGCTAAAACTCAACTTTTTTATATTGAACACTGCCACATCCCAGAGCACCCAACAGGGCGGGGTGTTGCGATTGGGTATATCGCTTAATTTTAATTTCAAGTAAATATATAGCAATGTATAAGGAATGTTTTTATCTAATTTATCGTACAACGAATTATTTCATTTCCATGCGGACAGCAACTGACGTCATAAAAAAATCGCGCAGGAGGAGAACGTAGTCTATTCAACCAACAACTTGTCGCCATTTTGTGCAGCGTTTGCTTCCACGGCGGCACTAGTTTGTCAATTTTGGCGCTCAAATTTTAAAAAACGTAATCGCTCAACGGCAACTGTGAAATATGTGGTTCAACGAATACACAATTACCAATATATCGATATCACAACACAACCTGCATAAAAAAAAAAAAAAATCGCATTCTGTTTTTACCGATCTTACATTACCGGTATCAATGTGTGGTATGATTTACAGAAGGCAAAGCAAAGGTTACCGGTCAACAAGCTGCTACATTAGAACTAGCGGTAACGTGTGGTGCGCAGCATGCTGGATGATACTCTGGATAAACTGTATTTATTACAGTATTGTCAGTGAAATAAATGTCATTGACTCCTTTTAGTAAAATATTAAATATCATATTATGGATGAAGCGCCTATTTACTTACCCTTGTTGGCGCTTTTCTCCCACAAAAATATGTGGATAAAAATCTTCCACACTCCCCTCCTCTTCCAAATAAAGAGTAAGGAATACAACGTGATTGGTTCACTACGGGGCTATAAGAGTTATATCAGGGGCGTTGTACAAAAACTTATAAATAAAAGAAAGCACGTTTCTCTTGTTTCTTACTGCAAAGATAATAACATTCTTCACGCTATAGTAAATAATGAGAATCACATTACATCGTCAACGACAGTTTTCCAGCCCTCGTTACAGAACTTTATATTAACGCGCAAGAAGACTATATCTCATTTTGAAGAACGTAATGGAGTACCATTTGCGATAGTAAGGATGGCACAGATAGTCAATTTTGTATCCTAAATTTCTTAAAGATATTGCTAATGAATAGGTAAGAAAGAACAATTATTCCTCAAAAGTAGTTGGTTTCACTGAATTAACAATAACATTTAATAAAGGCGTGAACTAAGAACGACACGATCCAAACGGCTTACCGACATAGCATCTCACGTACTGATACCGACAAACCTGTCAGCATCACAGTATTAGTGTTAATGCTGTAAATAAGTACTGAATTTCGGGAAGATTGGTTTGGAAGTTGACATCAAAAGTTCGATGTCAATATATTATTGTTTACTAGGCATTATTACGGATTTATTAAAGTAAACGAAGTTTATAATTATTGCTAGTATATTTAACAAAACATTTTAGACATTCAATTTTTTAACTTCATGCTCTCTCTCTCTCCCTACACAGTAGAGGTTACTCTAAATCCTTTCAAAAAAAAAATGTAAAGGACAAAAACCTGTTGAAACAAAAATAAAAAAGGAAAAGAACTATGGCATAGTACAAAACATCACACTATAGTATTTTTTTTTAATTTCTTTACTTTTTATACATCTTAATTGCACACATACACACTGGGAAACATTAAATTTGAAGGGCATCGACTGGAACGCGAATCTACACAAAAACATTCAGAACCGAGGCTCCCAACTTGAATTTCCATGGTAGGACCGCAGTATGCAAGCCTCACATTATTCGAACCAACGTGCAGCGTTGTCTTCAATGGTGCAAAGAGCGTGTATAGTGGGATGTGGAAAAACTGTGTTATTGGATGATGAATAGCGCTATACCTTCTACTCAGAAGATGGACAGATGTAAGTAGTTGTTGCAGACAGTGGCGCACCCAGGGAGGAGGCCAAGGGGCCCTCCCCCCCCCCCAAAAAAAAAGAAAAATGAAAAACACTAGAAAAATTTCCAAAAATCTTTTCCTAATTAAAATTCATTTTTTTTTATTTATGTTGTGTCGTGTCTTCTATTTCTCTACTATTTATGAATTAGCGGCCACATAAGGTGGGAATACCCTATAGCTCTCGGGAATCCCGGCCACTGTGAAAGCAAGGCGAACGAAGTAGTGCTCTTGCGGACCGAGCGCTACTTCGTTTGCCCGAGCCGAGGCAGAGGATATCACGGATCGGCAACCACTGCAGATGCCCAGTCATAGGTCGTATGCATTCTCATATAGTGTGAATTCTCAAATCGTCTACTCAACTCGGTTCCCCCCCAAGATTAAATCATGAGTTCTCCCCCCCCCCGAAGATTAAATCTTGAGTGCTCGGCCCCCTCCAAGATTAAATCCTGAGTGCGCTACTGGTTGCGGATGCCGGTGAACGTAGTTTATTAGAGTGCGTAATCCTCACCTATAAAATTCGGAGGTGGTGGTGGTGGTGTGACAATATGGTCCTGTTTTTCCTGGTTTGGCCTCGAACCTCTGTTTGTGGTGCCAGAAACATTGAACTCCAACAGGTGCCTGAACATTCTGGGCAATGCAATGTTTCCTACTTTGTTTCTACAAAATTTACCATTATCTCTTTCAGCAAGATAATACACTGTCATAAGGCTGCTTCTGTAACTACATGATTTGTGGACATGAACGTCATCACACATGGCTGGCCTTCAGAGAACCCTGATCTCAACCCCTATGAACATCTGTGAGATGAATTGGAGCTTCGGGTGACGTCGAGAGACGTTCGCTTCACACCTCACGAAAATCTCCAGGACTTCATTACATGCCTATAGGAAGAATGGTCCAAAATTCCCATTGATCGCTCATTGGTAAGCATACTTGTGGAAAGTATGCCCTATGGGATTTACAGCAGTCATCATAGCGAAAGGATGCTGTTTGTTCCTCACACTATGGTGTTCGTTGACTAGACTATTTCAAGCACTATGTATGTCTATATGTGTGTGTGTATACACACACACACACACACACACACACACATACATAAAATTTTGTTATTTGGTTATCATGAGTTGCCCTGATGTTGTACCATCTTTAGACTTGAACCTTGTTTCAGGCGCAAACTTAATTGTTTGCATACTTGGGATTAGGAGTTAAAATAACCAAGTTTATAAAATTACTTGGTTATCCTAATATACAATATCCCCAAGTTAAAAAATTAAAAAATTTATTACACACACACACACACACACACACACAAACACACACACACACACACACACACACACACACACACACACACACACACACACACACACACACACATTGCTTGGATTATATATATAATCCAAACATGAAATATTTATTTCTATAAAGAAGTTTATTTGTATATTGGTATTTTAACACTGTAAAAGATTTCAATAAAAAAAACTCATAATACTTCCTCAAATATTGTAATTCACCCTTCAATTGGAAAAGTCCCAAGTGTGATTCTCATAATGACTAGAGGAATTTTTATATGGGCTTTTTCAATTGAAGTTATTTAGCCGAACTCATACGAGGTGGCGGGTTATTTTCTCCTGGAAACTATGGTTTTTCATCCCGCGCTCAGGCAAATCGGCCATCAGAACACACGCACTTTCCAGACAAAAAGTACTCTTATTGGTGATGATGTGCGGTAGATGGCGTTGATGGTAGTTGTGTGTGTGTGTGTGTGTATAGGTAGTGTTAAGCAGATGGAGAGATAAGCGGTGAAATGTGTGTAGCGAGTTTAATAGAGCTCTCTCTAAATAAATAAATAAATAAATAATCATAAGTTATTATTTATTTATTTAAGTATCAGTAGACCTTTCTTAAGACAAATTCACCTTCATAAAATAATTACAAACATCGAATTCCCTTCGAAGGAATAAAATCCCAGTGAAACTGCAATTATTTTTAATATAATGGACCTTGTGTCCATCGATTTAATTATTATTATTATTATTATGTAACACTTCCCAGAATTTCAAGGCTCTTTGTAGTAGGACACATTCTATTCAGCATAATCAATTTCTCCACTACTTAGTCCTTCATCGATTGAAAGAAACTATCCATCAAATTATATACTTACTTTTATTTTATTTATTTTTATATAGGAGAACTTGCTGAAAAATAATGTTTTTTTGTTGTTTTTTTTTAAGAAAAAAGGAATTATAAAGTGATCAGTAAATTGCAGTTCTTCATTAGATATGTTTCTAAGGGAGGAGGCATCTGTTAGTTTCGTCATATCTATCATCTTCATTAAATAGCTCGTAAAAAGAAGGTGTTGTGCAGTGTTATTTCCAAATGGATTAGTCGTAACTTTTGGAAAGCGATTTTCAAAGGCCACATTAATATTTGAAATAATGTGAGGTCTAGGGCTGGTTTTTTTTAAGTTGCGCGTCAAATGTTCGAGTTCCAGTAGAAAAATCCTATTTTTCTGCACGAAAAATTGAAAAACATTTGGAAACAGTTGAATAAATGAGAGAAAAACTTCTTCTTGATAAGTAGAATAAAAATTACAAAGTTATTTCTTCTAGTTGTCGAGCATAATGGAACCATAAGGCTGTCTACGTGGCTACATAGGCTGTATATATATGCCCGAAATATGATATTCAGTGTACAGTTTTTGCCAGCCAGAATACTGAGCAAAAGTTGCTTGCATCATGAACTTGCTTCCAACCTAGATTTTCCAACTTGTTTGACTTTGCAGTAGAACTGTAAAACCTCTACTGATTAAAACAGAAAGAAAGAAAAAAAACATTTTACTAATACACCCCCCTCTGAATTATAGCTGGTAAGTTGATACACTTTAAGGAAATAATATCAGTACAGATAAACTACGAGAGAGTGACTGAGTTTTTCGCTGCACAAACCATTCTAGGATTAATCTTCCTATAAGCCTCACACAACTCAGCCATCTTGATATTTATTACCTCTGCTCTCCCTCTCCAATCACTGTTATCATATCTTGGTAAAGAGCCAGCGACTTTCCCATCAACACAATTTTCCTTTATCCTCCTGCAACATCTTTCTCGAGTCCCTGTCAACATTCTGTTTTTCACCAAACATTGTTGCCTACAACTAGCGCAAAATTCTGATGCCCATTTTTCTTACTCTGCAAATGATCAATTGTTCGTTTCAATATTCCACCAGGAACGAAAGTTTTGTGTAGATAATTCCCTTTAGAGTGTTCACCTAAATTTTTAATTTAATCTTCCAGATGCTTCGTTTCACTTTTCATTAACTCTCCTAACTAAGCTCTTTCACTCAGCTCCCTTTATCATCAATATTAATACTTCCATCCGAGTTCTGTTTAGTACTGGCGATGCTAGCTCTCATTTCAAAATATTCCAACCTATTAATATACTTTTCACATAATTAATACTTTCCTTCTTTTTGTACACCCAACAGACAACAAATTTTTCACATTTTCCGATGTCTACATAAAAAAACGTCTTCGCAACGCATCCGTTGAGTAAAATCCAGGGCAGAACTCGATATTCGTACAGAAACTTTCAAGCTTTCAGTGCCTTACGGATGTCATTTTAAGAAAGCAGAAAGCAATAAGAACTAAAACAAATAGGAAGAACACAAAAACTAATAATATTAAACCAAGCAATTCTGAAGAATACTTGTATCCAATATGAAGAAAACTAAGCAAGCAGATTTATACAAAAAAAAAAAAAAACGCTGCAGCCATGTTTGGTCACTTAGAGCAAATGTTTCTTCCACACCCCACATGCATTTTTTTTTGTGTTCTTCCCTATTTGTTTGTGCTCCTACTGCTTTCTGCTTTCTTAAAATGATGCTCTCAATGGCATACCAATCTCACTGTATGGGGGAAGACCCTCCCCCATTTGAGGATACAGCAATAAAACGGTTACGCTGGTCGGGCGGCCACTGTGTAGTACACGGGGCTGAACCAGGCAGTATCAAACCTCGAGGCTTCCCGATCAGCTAGCGACAAATCTTGCAACCACATATTTTGCCAGTTCGTGACTGAAGGGAAATCAAATACTGTTGCTGCAAGGGGATAGTGTCGACGCTACTAATCGACAGAAGATTGACTCCCCTCTGTGCGGGTATGTTTGCAAGTCTGCCACCTCACACTGCATGCCTTACTTCCTTTTATCTCCTCCTCACCAAACAAAACGAACCACAACCGAAAGAAACGCGTTTCTACCGCGGATTTCAAACATTCTCATACACAAAACAGTTTAAAAAAACTCCATAAAATAACATCAAAAATCCAACCACAAAATTACAACAGACATCAGAAATCCAACCAAACAACCCATTAACACTAATTTGCATCAAAAACAAGTTTCCGCATCGATTTAACCAGCTTCCGGGGCGTAAGCAATAATATAAACGATGTGCACCATCACCTATAGACATCTAAACCAGAACTACCATTTATTTCAGTAACCCAAACGGCCAATCTCAACAGTCACTGTACACATCAACCCAAACTACACATTACACAGCTCTTTCCGCCACAAAGGTGGCACTTGCGCATTCGGCAGAATGACATACGGTACCAAACAGCAAATCCTTGAACCCCCACTGTTTAATCTGCTTTGGCTCAAAATTTCTCTACCAAATTAACCTGCCCTTTTCATATGCTCCATCTATCGCCCTCCAAACTCTGTCAACCAAACTGACCTCTTCAACTTTCTGTCTCTAAAGCTCTATTCTCTGCAGTCGAAATATCCCAAAGTGAGGTGATCCTTCTTTGTGACTTCAATGTCCACAACTCATATTGGCTTCCCTTCTCCAGATTTGCAGACCAAACAGGCAGGGATGCTGAGGTGTTTGCCACCAGCAATGACCTTCAATTTGCAAACACAACTGACCTCTTCCTAACAAGTTCTCTTTCCAGATATACTGTGGTTGTTGGTTCTCCTCTTGGTAACTCGTCATGCAAGTCTCTTTTTCCACAGAACAACCTTCATCCTCATTTAATCACGTGTCATTTGGCACTGCAATGCTGCCAACTGGAGGACCTTCTTGACTTCTATTCTTCCTTCTCATGGTATGAATAGTGATTCAGTTCTTCTGATCCAAACATCTGCTCAGACCGAAAAACAGAAATCGTCCTCATAGGGATGAGGACTTTTGTCCCTTATTCCACTCCAAACTTTCAGCTACCATCCTAGCCTTGGTTCTCAAAAAAGTGTGCTAATGCTGTAAAAGAAAAAACCTCTGCTTACTACAAATGGCTCAAGACCAAAACTCCAGCTTGCCACTCTTCAGCTCGCATCCATAGTAAAAGAATCATCACCAAGTACAAGTCTGACTTTGAAAGTACCAAATGCTGGAAACTTGCCTTATTACCAAACGACAGTTGCTCCTTGTGGTCCCTTGCCAAGGCCAATGGATGCAAATTCTGACCACCCAGATTTTCACCACTCTCACACCCAGATAGTGCTGTAATTACCTCCTAAAGACAAGACCAACTTATTGGGATTACTCTTTTCTACAAATTTCTGCATTGATGACCTGGGCAAAGTTCCCTCCACACTACCAAGTACAGCTAACATCATGGCGCCCATAGTCTTTAGACAAAAAGATATCCTGAAAACAAACAAGGTATCTAGTCGTGATGATATCTCACCTACTGTGTTAAAAATTGCACCCCAGCCTAATACCTATCCTGTTTCACCACTACAGTCTATCCTATTCAGCTGGCATCTACCCTTCAACACTGAAACAGGTGCACATCCAGCCCATTCCAGAGAAAGCTGATAAAATTCAACCAAAGAACTACTGTCCAATCCCACTCACGTCTGTTCTCTCAAACATTGTGGAGAAAGTTATCAATAACAACTCTTGAACCGCCTAGATACATATAAATTAATCATTGTCCAGCAATATGGATTCTGTCACTCCCTATCTACAGCTGATATTCTTGCTTTCACCACCCACCTATGAACTTTTGCCATGGAGAAATTTTGATAAAGTCTCGTCGTTGTGACTGTCATCCTATGGTGGGCCTTCCTCACTCTGAAACTGGATCACCAACTTTATCTCTGGTTGTTTGCTACTTGTTATGCTGGACGGTTTACTCTCCTCAGACTTCCCTGAGGAGAGTAATGCAGGAGTACCCCAGTGTACTGTTCTGTCACCCACTCTCTCCCTCCTGTATATAAATTACTAGTTCGCTGAGACTTCTAATCCTATTGATAGCTTTACCGATGAGAGTATACTACATTCCTCCTTTTCATTTGACAAACCTTGTAGTGCTCAAGTATTAGCATCCTGAAGATCTACCATGACCAATGACCTGAATTCAGATCTACTAGTGGGGCAAGAACACCCTTTAAACTTCAATGCCACCAAAACTCAGTTCTGTCTGATCACTTGCAAGAAAGAGCTCGCATCCCTTCCCCATACCTTCAATAATACTGAAATATCCAAACACGATTAGATTTCTCTGCTCGGTCTGACTTGTACCTTCGATTTTTCCTGGCACAACCACATTTTAACTATAGCTGCACACTGCCAAACACCTTGGTGTATTTTTTCGTAAATGACAACTTCCCACCTTCACAGCTGCTAACTCTATACATAGCTCAAATCTGCCTAACTATGGAATATTGCTCCCATATTTGGGGTGGAGCACCAAAATTCTCCTTACGATTGCTCGGTGCTATTCACAAGAGGGCAATCAGACTAATTAATGAACCCTCTCTCTCATATACTAACAGACGTTCAGTTTCTGCCTCGTGCCTCTTCAGACAGTTTCGTGGACAGCGCATTGCTGAATTGGCCAATATTATTTTCTCCGTTCTCCTCCAAATCATTAAAAAAAGAGTCACTGCTATCCAACAGTTTTACAGTCCATCTTGAAACACATTAAACTAATTTCACTGCCCTCCTCCTTTGTCCCATCTATTTATGTTTTTTGGAAGAGTTCACCCCATTCTGTCTTCCCCAAAGATTATAAACATCAGTTCTACAAGCAAAATGTGAACAGATTCCTCCTGTATTCTAATTCTCTTGTCCGACGCAGCACTAATGTGCTATAGGTCTTTTGGCCTTTCGTGTGTGGCTCAGATAATCTTAATAAAAAATTAATTAAAAAAAAACAAAACAGATGCATCTGTAGCATGTCCAGATAGTTCACTGCTGTTATTTTTTTCTTCAAAGAAAAAGCTTCCCAAAACGTCCGCACATGACAACACACCCAGACATTCACCTTTTGACTATCTCTTTCGACTGGCATGATGGTTTTCTGTACCCTATACTCTGCAGTTATGACGATTTATCCTCCTTGATAAGGAAAACGTTGCCTCATCACTAAATATCCATCTCCGAAGGTAATTTTGATCATCATCGACTTTTTACAAAATGTCGTAGGTAAATTGGAAACGGCGTGGTTTATAGTCCAGCTGCAAAGCATGCACAATCTGCAGTTTGTAGGTACGAAGTTGAAGGCAGTTCTGAACAATCGAATCGTTTGTCGTATACCTAGCTGCAAAGACACTCGTCTAGATGATTTTTGTGAACTTCGGTGAAATGCTTCCTGTTTCGATCAACATCTTCCTGTAAAGTGCTCCTTTTTGGTGCTGAACAGTACCAGTCTCTTCTAATTTCTTAACAACTGTCGGATAGCATTATCTGAATGTGGAAGTTTTCCATACTGAGTTCTGTAATGATGACGTGTTGTGATAACGGACTTTGCTTCGAAACCCGAAAGCACGCACATTGCTTTCTCTTGAACAGTCACCCATTTGAAGTATTATTATTATTATTATTATTATTATTATTATTATTATTATTATTCCGGACAACTCTAAAGAGTCCTTAGACTCATCGAGGGAGGCCCTAAACATCATGTCAAGAACTATTCAGAATTCGCACAGTATCTCTCATACTTTGCTTTGAAATCATTCACAGTCATGGCACCCACAACAGACTCTGGCAGCTTATTCCACTCATTCACCATTTTCCAAGTAAAAAACGTACTTCTAACATCCTTGCTAACTACACTTTTGCTCAGTTTCCATGGATCACCCCTAGTTCTTCCACCACCGCACCTGTTCTGAAATATTTAGGGTCAAATTGACGAAGTCAAATCTCTGACTTCGTCAATTTCCTGGAGTACAGTTCCACCAGTGTGGTATAGTGCTGCTAATCTTTTCATCCCAAAATGCACCACCTTACACTTTGCCAAGTTAAATTGACATCCATTCTCCTTAGCCCAGGCTGCCAATCTATCCAAATCATCCTGCAAAATTTTGATATCATGTGTATTCGCTATTGCTCTACCCAACTTTGCATCATCAGCAAATAAATGAGCAGTTCCTCTCAGAATCTTTCCTATATCATTAATGAACAAATTATATAACAGTGTTCCAAGAATAGAACCCTGCAGCACACCACTAGTCATAAGCCTTCTTTTGGACTCTACTCCTGAATAAAATACTCTGTGATATCTCTCCATCAACCACTCTCCTATCCATCTTACCAAACCTATATCCATCCCAATGTGCTACAGTTTACTAGAATTACATGTGATATCCTCTCAAATGCCTTAGCAAAGTCCAGCAGTCCATCAATGGATTGCTGGACTTTGACAAGTATGACTTCATATTATCTCCCAGTCATCAATGCAGCGAGTACAGCACTGCCAAATAAAACCTTTCGAGTTACAGTTTCAAATTCTATAAGCAGTTTTATTTTGTTCTTTCTGCTTTGAAAATTATAGGTCATAGAAACATCGAGAATAATTTAGAATTACCCTGTATTATACTTTTTTATATAAATCTTAAGGCCGACTTTGCAATAAAGAATTTTAGAATGAAATGGCATCCCCCCCACAAAAAAACATATCTTGCTGCTGTTTTATCAATTGAAGCAAAACTGAGTATGTAATGAGAAAAAAGTAAGAAGTTCGAGTTTCCGGGGAAAATCCGCTAATTCAATTTTAATTGAAAAAAACTCATATAAAATTTCTCTCGTCACAACAAGAATCGAACGCAGGTCTTTTCCAGTCAAAGGCAGCTATGTTCTTTCAAATGCTTTGCGGAGGCTTCTACAGAAGTTTATGGATCAGGGACGCAAAAATGTTCATGAGAAGGTCACCAAGTTCTATTAACCATATCAAAAGAGAGGAGTGATACATATAGCCAAAGGAATATGGGTTAACAAGCAGACTTAATTACACCAGAACACGACAGATGATATTAATTCGTTTACTGCATAGACAGAAAGCACTGACAGAGTGAAGGCACTCTCAATCCTACATTTATACATCAAAAGCGTTCGACAAATATTGACTTACGCTACAACCGTACAGAAGAATCATACTAATGTTATTGATAGAATAGTCCAAAATGAAGTATATATTAGTAATAACCATGTTTCAAACTTTCAACTAAATGTGCAATCTCGACAAATACAGCGATTAAGTAGAATATTAATATTCAGAAAACATGAATTAATATTGAAAGAAATTAACTGTAAAAGTAAACATTCAATAGACATTTGCATTTAAGTAATGCATGCAGTTCATCAACAGCACTCGCCTGATATTAAATGCAATTTATAGGCCACCGAACTTAAACACGTTAGAATTTCTACATGAATTAAATCGTTGGGTTTCATGTACAAAACTGTAGGCAACTGAATACTTAATATTAATTGCCGATAAACATAAACATTACAAATATAAATCACAAAAACTGCAAAATAGTTGCACATGATATCTGTGTAAAACCTAATACTATCGCCGGTCATTTCACAGCAGTAAAGCTACCCAATCCTTGCAATGTTCTGAATATTTAAAACAGTACGAAAAATAATAAACAAGGAAGTAGTTGACCAAGAAATACGATAAATTGATTGGCAACAAATGGAATTATTTTATTCTATATTTTATGAGCCTCCGTAGCTCGGTCAATATAGATGAAGCCCTTTGGTGGGAAGGACCTGCGTTCGATTCCTGTCGGTGATATTAGGAACCTTTATCTGGTCATTTTCGACGAAAGGTGAGTTAGCCGGTCTCATACGGTGGTAGGGGATTTTTTCATCCTGAAACTCGGGTTATTCTTCCACCAGAACAGGCAAACCAGCCCCGTGAACGGCCATGGATTACAGTCATAAATACGTCTGGGCCATATGCCGGTCCCATTCCCGGAAAAAGCTGGGGGGAGTTGGCAATGGTAAACTACCCTCTAAAAATCTCACCATGAACACTTTGAGGACAAGCCTACAAGTCACCTAGGGTTGGAAATGACTGAAGGGATAAACCACCACCGCCATAGATATTTTATACTCAAATATTAAACCCACGTTGGAGAAAATATATAAGCTACAGAGAAAATCAAAATGCACATATAAACTGTCAGAATATCAAAATGCACATATAACCTTGGATATCATAAGATATGATTTTAAAAAGGATGCTTTAGGACACAACTAAAGCAACACGCGAGTAACGCATCTGTAGTAACTCAACACAGAAGAAAAAATCTGACAACACTGATAGTTCGCCCACCGATTAGAGGTCCCTCGACACTTCTGCGCATGTCAGAAAAAGGAAAATCCATTCCGATAATAGGGTAATCAATCTGTCTTTTGGGATGTGTTTGTTTATTATTACAGGTCGGAAAATTTAGCTTTTCTTTTATGAACATTGTAGATTTTGAAGTGTAACTATTTTGCTTGTATAACAGTTGTAAAAATGTACGTAGAATATTAACAAAATTAAAAAAGGTATAGCATAAAACAAAAATTTAACTAAGTTTATTTTTAAGAAAGTTTTCTATAAAATAAAAATAATTATACAGAAAAACAGAAATTTTTTCAAATGAACTTAGATATTCTAAACTTAAAGTTGAGAGAACTGAGACACTAATGTCCTAAACCGATTAATTATTTATGACTTGTTGTGACTTTTTTAACAAACCCATGCAAAAAAAGGTTGGAAAAAAAATACCATTATCAAATCCTTTTAATCTTCATAGTCATCTGAATCGGTGACCGAATCGCCATCACTTTCACTTAAACTGATCACCAAAGGTTCGCATAATTCTTGGATAATTCCGTCTCTGTCCCAATACATATTTTCCAATGAGGTGACATGAAAGCAATATTTTCCCCAGTTTTGAACTGTAATACTTTCAATCGCCTGTTCTGAAAGCTTAAAAAGTTTCGACATGTCAATATCTCCAGTTACGTTGCGATGGCGAATGAAACTTTTCACTTCTGCCCAAACATACTCAATAGTATTAATATCGCAATGATATGATGATAGCCTCAAAGCTAGAAATCCATGCTCTTTGAGCATCGTGTCGAATTTAAATAGTTTAGTTGTGGGCGAGTTTCTTTTGACCAAATTAAGCAATTCAATTTTTCGCATATCTGGGGAATGAGAAATGTTATTTGCAGAGAACCAATCCATAAGAACTTGCTTCTTATTAGACCAATTTGAAACTTTGTTTGATCGAATAGAGTGATATGAAGCGTTATCAATTATAACAACAGCATTTTTAGGAAGGTTCGGAATCAGTTTTTCTTCTGCCCACTTTTCGAAGATCGTAGAATTCATTTGCCTATGGTAATTGGCTTTGTATAGTAAGTTTGAATTCGGTAAAAAACCCATTTCTCCAACCGCACACAAAATTATTATACGTCGCGAGGCATTTCCGGTTTGTAGTACTCCACATTCTTCTTTAGACTGCCAACATTTTCCATAAGTTAAATTACTATCAATCCAAGTTTCATCTAGATACACAATCGGTTTTTTTCTCTTCCCTGAAACGTCTTATTGCTCTCAAATACTGCGTTCTAGAAAAAACAACGTCACTTCGCTCCATGATAAGTTTCCTTTTATTCTGGGACTTTTTAAAACAAAATCCGATTTCATGAAGTATTTTCCTTAAAGTGTCTCTTTTCCAAGGAAAATTAATTTTTTCTTTAAGCACAGGAATCAATTTCGGAACAGTTGGCACTCTTTTCTCGACCACGTAAACTTCGTGAATAGTTCTCATAACGTCTATATCAAAATCATTCAAAGCTACGGTTTCGATAGTTTTCTTTACTCTGGCGCTTTTTTTAGGAGATTTAAATTTTGGCTTACCTTCACCTTTTGATTCCCTACGAATTCTTTTAACAGTCGACCCCGATACGCCCGCAATTGCACTTGCACGTTTTATGACTTGAGAAAGGGGAACAAGGAGACGATTCTTTTTCGCAGAATGTCAGCACATTATTCAATATTCTTTTGCAAGAGCTATTGAAACGTTTAACAACAGAACTTGTTGACTGTACTGGATCCATCATACAAATTAATAATAAAAAAATAATGCAAAAAAGCGACAACAAAAATCAAGCTAGTACTAGTACAGTGACAGACAAGAAAGCAAGTGTTGGCGACCAATTCGTACATCCTTCATTTCTTTCTCCCCTTTAGCATGAATCGACTATTCTTGGCAAAATGCCAAGGAGAGATCTATAAACGGTGGGTGAACTTACAATAAACGCAAACAAAAGGAAATTTTATATAATATATGCTACACAAAAGGGTGTAAAAGACACTTCGCATTTGATTAAGGGGAATCTATTTGTACTCCTAAAGTTACAGAACTGTTTTGTGCAGTTAATTAAATCAATTCAAGCAAATATTCGGGAATCGATGACATCAGACCAAAGATATTAATCAAAAGGCAGCTACCATAGGTCCAGTTATATTAAAACTAGTAAATAAAATATATGAAACTGGACATATACCCCTCATACTAAAGACCCTTGAATTACACTTATATACAAACAAAGGAAATGAACTTCTATAGCACATTTATCAACCAAATAATGCATTAAATCGTTCTTAACATACTTGTTACATATACCAAAAATATTCATATGTGTAATTCCAAAGGCACAATACGGTTTCCAGAAGTGTAAGATAACAACATTGACTTAGATAAAAAATAAATAAATAAATAAATAATAAAAATAATGCAAAAAATTGTAATTGTTTGTCTTTATTACGAGTAACTTGTCCAGAGCATTTAATACACTCATATATAAAACTTTCCTAGAAAAGCCAAAACATTTTACAATAATTGAACCAAGACATTTTACAATAAAAGAACACACATCAGAATATCCCAAACTTCGAAGTTACCAGTAGCTTGTAGAGTTCCACAGGGAGCTGTCCTCTTCTCTTCAACATCTATATGCATGATGATAATCAACTGCTTCTTAGATGCAAGACTTCCAATATACAGATAACTCAACTGTGGTATCTATTCATACCATCATAAGTACTTCCCAAGTAAACACGCAGCATGTTATAAATCAGGTCACCAGCTATATAAACGTCACCTGTCCATTTAAACTGTGACGAGACAAAATTAACGATATTCAGAACCCACTGTGCCAGCCATTTGGCAATCAGTATATAGCAATCCATTATCCACCCTCCCATATTCAAGGAACATTCCTCACTAAAATTATTACCATATCACAGGTCTAAATAATTTGACACCTCGGAGTTTCTCTTGATGTATATATGAACTGAAATAGACCACGGAAAACTCCTATGAAAGTAAATTCTGGATCCATTATAAAAACTTATGCATCTTGTTCACCCTATAAACTAAACAGATTAATATCATTACAATATCAAATTATAAAGCTGAACGTTTAGGAGCAAAGATATTATTATTATTATTATTTTCGTGACACCTCCAAAGAGTCCGAAGACTCATCGCGGGAGGACACCTATTGTACAACTCTCCGTCTCCACTTCTACACCGAAATCATCATCTACATCAGCGCCATCTACTGCCCATCACCACCACCACCACAGCTAGTATTTTTTTGTCTGTAAATTGCGTGTGTTCCGAAGGGCCGATTTGTCTGTATGCGGGATGAAAAACCCGAGTTTCCAGGAGAAAAAACCCTGCTACCTCCGTATGAGATCGGCTAACTCACCTTCAATTGAAAAAAAGTCCATATAAAGATTCCTTCCATGATGCCAACATTATTTGCATTGCAATGGTATCCAATAAAATATTAACACTATGCTTCTACATACTTGTGCTAAAGCTAGGCTGACCGTATTTCCTTGAGACAAAAACGGGACATTCAGATGGCAAAAACGGGATGGGGGTTATGTGATATTCACGAAAAAGTAGACTCTTTGACATTGCAAGAATAGACGTAAAGCTTTAAAAAAATATGAAATTTAAACCACCCGCATTGAATAACAAAGCTATCGGTTAGTATACAGGCAAAACACAAACTAACGCCGCGTCAGAGACGCGCAAGTGTTGCCAACCATTTTTTATTTTCTCTGAATAAATCACTGCAGTTATCGATATTTAGTATCGAACAATCCGACTCCATGGTTATACAAATTACTGGTATTCATGATACTGATATCAGATTATAGGTTAAGAATGATAATTTATGATTCACCAATATTAAAGTATATTTATAGTTTTTATTAAAAACGGGACAAAATTGACATATTTATCAAAATGACGGGACGGCTTGGAAATATGAAAAAAAAAAAAACGGTGCTGTCCCCTTCAAAACGGTACGTATGGTCAGCCTAGCTAAAGCATTACTTTTGTGATTACTACAGAATAAATAGCAGAAATACATATCCTATAACAATACTTCAGATAACTAATTATATCACATAAATGCAAAAATTATTACGGAAAATTCACCACTTTTATATTCCAGATATGTTAAACAAACTACCACTTGAAAACAGAAGCCATTGAAACTAGAGTACTGTACTCTGAAAATATTCTTATGTTTACACTAAAAGAGTGAAATGCACACTCTGTATTACTACTAGATGTAAGGCATGATAGGAGCTCAGGCTCTTCAGTTCAGCGATGCAACATGAAATTTTAAGTATTATTTATGTATGTGTGTTTGTGTTGACCATACTGATTCAGTGATATCATCAGTGGCGGCTCGTGGCTTGAAATCACGGGGGTGCTGCAAATTTCGAAATATACATACACACTGTAAGTAGTGTATACGTGTTTGGATAAAATATCAAAATTATGATAAACATTTAAAAAAAATTAAACATGAAAAAATATTGTTTATTATCGATAAAATTATACAGTTTAGTATAATTCAAAATTAAAATTACTTAAAAATTACTATAACAAATGTTATGTCTTTAATTGTAATGTTCAAATATTTAAAGAGACGGAGTAAACACGATAAGCACTACGATCACTACTACTGGCGCAAAGTGCATATAAACAATAGTGGAACTGCGCGACGGACAGTGCCGCATTACGCTAATAACTCGAATGTTTCCTAAGTGCTACAAGATGGATTTTTATTATTATTTTTTTTACAAAATAAGAGAATTGTATAGGATTGTTGACGATAAAATTAAATATTACAAGAAAATATAAATAAATTAATAAATATACTTATATATCGAGAAAAATTGGGGATGTTGCAGTTCCGTAGTGCCTATGCACGAGCCGCCCCTGGATATCATTGAACTATCCACACAGCAACAAACTAATATGCAATGACTGATCGATGTCATCCTCAGATATTGTTAACACAAACTTCAAGACGTATGTTATTGTATTTTACCTCATCCAAAAGCAATAGCATTAAAATAAAACATGTCTCACGTATTATAAGTATTGCACTATTAATTACCTTATAAATATGTTAAAAAATATATATGTTATTCTTATATATAAATTTATATATGCCTGTGTTGCATCCACAGACTAGGCTTGGGATGGGGAAATCCTTCGTACGCGTGCATAACGTGGCACGCCAATGAGTTTTTTTCGGGCATGCAACCCAAGACTCACCTTAAAAAATAATTAAATAAATACATATCCAACATTTTCGATGAGTTGCCTATTTTAATTTAATAGAATATAATTTTATTAAGTAGAGCGATACCAAATAAAATGCAATAAAGAAATAAACACTAGCAAAGGTTGGTCGATTGGTAGAGCCTCTGCTACTAATGGCTCACGCAAAAAGGTAAGCAAGTTTGAGCGCGATTAGTAGTTGAGAAGGGATCAATCGTTCGATGTTGTTGGCACACTCTCGCTCGATGAGTCTTTGGACTCCCTGGTGTCACATAATAATAATAATAATAATAATAACTGTTTTAGTACACTGCTCAAAACAATTAGTGGATATTTTAGTTTCTGTCGGATAATTATAAATATCTGCAAATAATTATAACTATTGGTTACTTCATTGTGTAATTGATGAGATATTGTTTAAATAATCGATATTTATTACAAATTGTGTTACATTTCTAAAGTATTTTTATAACTTTATAATTTACAAGAAAACCAAAATATTCCCTAATTGTTTTGAGCCGCATAATGATAAGTAATAAGCAAATGAAACAAACATCTTATTTCCAAGCCATCTATCTCCGCGATATACTGACGTATAAGTTTTGCCCAGTTCAGTTGTTGCATCATTCGCCAGACAGCCAGACGTGTCATGACTCCTTTACCATCATTTTATATATTTTTTCGTGTTTCGTAAAGAATTTATCGGTTTTCTAAAGTGTGTAGATATGTGGATTTGGATTTAATTGAATCGTAAGTCATTAAAATATGGATTGGAAGTATTTATTGTCAATTAATGTGTTTAATTTATTAGATATAATTGCAAATTTTCTTTACATTGCCATAAACATAAATTATTGGTAAAGCTATAAAGCTATGTGAAATGCATTATCAATATTCAGGATTATGGAGTGTTATCTGCACGTGATTAGATGGCATGCGTACCCTTTTCTTTTATTTGCATGTGTGCAGGTAGGCTTATAATTGCACTGATTTTTGATTTGCTTAAACTTGGTAGGTGTATGCGCATGTGATACGATGAGATTTTCTGAGTCCAAATTATAATTTTTGTTGGTCCACATTTTTACACCCCACGATCCGTTTTCATTAAAGTTGGAAGCTGTATGATTTATTTATTTATTTTGTATATACCTTGTAGTTGTACAACTTTGGACATTCAGTTGTAATTTACTTCGCAACCATATGCCTATGGAAGGAGTGTCTTAGGTTCGATTCCCGTCGACGACGTGAGTAGCTTAAGGATCAGCCACAACCAAGTTAGCCGGTCTTGGACAGCAGGGTTTTTCCGCTAGTTTGTCTGGGGTTTTTCATCCCGCAAGCAGGCAAACCGAACCCGTGAACACACAGGCTAGAGTCATAAAAAATATGGCAAGGAAGGCAACGGGAAACCACCTTGCGTTATTATCTCCCTGGTGATCAACTGCAACCCTCTCAAAGAGAGGAAGCCACAGGATTAGATTAAATATGAATATACACCATTAGCATTTTTTAAAATTTGCTTCCTGCCCTTTACAGATTGTACAGAATGTCACAACCACTAGCAAAAAAACAGACATTCAAATAAAGATGATATTAGAGAATTTAAAGAATACTGAACCGAAAAATTTGGTATGACTAAGAAAGATAATAAAGCATTATGCATTTTATGTTCCGAATCAGTTGTATACAGCACAGTTAATATAGCACTCACACCTATTTTTACTTCTCAGATCACCAGTGTCCCTGCCTACTTTCCATCCATAAAAAATACCAAACATAAATAGTGTATGCTAATCCCACTAAGGATTAAGCGATGCTTAATCGATGATGATTCGATTAAGCCATGCTAATCCAACTAAGTGGGATTAGCATGGCGTAATCGAATCATCCTAGTATGGTATCTGCGAATCGCTACTCAGGTATGGCATAATAATCTACACAAACACATCAATCGGCCATCTAGCGAAAATAGAAACATTACATCGGAAAATTATTTTAACAGTGATTTGGAAGCCTCACATACAACAGCCAATAACCGAAACCTATATGGCAATGCACAAAATCCTGAGCATAAAAAAATAAAAAAAATCTGAAACACTACTTAATGTTACTAAGGAATAACTTCAACAACACCTATTGCAACAACAGACACATATTGCATAACACGACTCACCACAACTCTTTATACCCCAAGATCCTTCAACAACTCATACGGTTATGCAGTGAGATCACACCTCATACCCACGCTACTCAACAACCTACCACAAAACTTAAAATACATAGACAATAACAGAACATTAAAACTCAAACTGTGGAAACTATACCAACACAATTAATATAGCACTCACACCTATTTTCACTTCACAAATCACCAGCATCCAAAGCCTGCTTTCCACTCATAAAAATACCAAACGTAAATAGTGTATGCTAATCCCACTCTCTTCATAAAAGCTAACCCTAGTTTCGAAGTAGGTGGGATTAGCACAGCTTAATCAAATAATCCTCATCAGCCAAACACTACAATTAACTTTAAAGGTACAATTCCTTAACCGATAATAATAAGGGTGATATTTATTATTGTTGTTGTTATTATTATTATATAACATTCTGTACTAAACCGAAAATATAATATGTGAATAGTCTAAATGTCAATAGCCGTAAGATAAACATAACACTTTGTCAAATAAAAAAAGGTAAATTAATGTATATATAATAAAATGTAAAATGCAGCATGTAATCATATTAACAACCTTGTATAACTGTGAACTATATTTGTAAACGATTACTGTGATCGTTATTATTCTGTTATACGAATTCCACATTATGCAATTATAAAGATATTAAAAGTGAAAAGTGTAACGTAAGAAATTATAGTACTGTTGCTTAAATATTACAAAATATCTCATTCTCTGAGAAGTAATGATAAAAGTGATGTACCGAATTGTACACACATGGTTAATACAGAATTGTGAAGTTGTAAAATTGTAAAGTTTCATTGTTCATTGCTGCTGTCGATTTTTTTTATTTTAATTATTATTGCGAAAAATGAAATGAATACATTTAGCATTATCTATTGCAAGGAATGCAAACTGCAGCTCCCAAAGTAATTGTGTGTGGCTCCCCAGACAATATTGGTTTTCATTGCCATTTTTTCTAAACTTTTATATTAATAATCTATAGTAGTATAGTATGTACCAGTATTAGAGTATTTTATTTCGTAAATGCTTTAAAGATAAGTAAAAAACATATATTTTGAAACTTTATATTTTTAGCTTTTAAATGGTACCGGCCAAAAAGGGTTGTTAATGTGAATTTTATTATCGTATTTGGTTGGTGATAAGTGTTTCGACATTTTATGGCCTGTTTCGCTCCCATCAAAATTAGTTCCAAAAGTGACTACTATGATCGCTGCATTACCCACCACCTCTGTTGCCTGGAATCTGAATCATCACTCTTCATGAAGTAGATACATTACGCGCTTGGTGGTAGAGGATATAACTAGTGAATTTTAGTGTAGATAAGTACTTTTCTGATTAATAAATAATTAAGATTGATTTTTTGTGAAAGTTAGAAAACCCTTGTTTAAAATGAGTGCGCAACAGAAGAGTATAAAATGGAAATACGAACAAGAAATGAGAGTGTTTAACCCACAATGGGAGGAGGATTTTAACTGAAACAATATGAAGGAAACTTAGAAGCACTTTATAATGATTTTGAGACTAGGTTTGAGAAACTTAAAAATCATCATCATCATCATCAGATTCCTACCATGTGCCCTCAAGGGGTGTACAGGATATGACAGTACTACATGAAAACAATTACATCATTACTAACTTCCTATCTACAATTTTCCTCCATATCAGTCTGTTACTTGTTAAGACTCCAATATTATCAGATTTTATATTTCGATCGTCTACTGCACTTTGTAGCGTATCCATCCACCTATATTTTGGTCTTCCTCTGGGTCGTTTTGCTGCCAACCTGGCAGAGAACACTTGTTTTGCTAATCTTTCTTCGCCCATTCTATTTAAGTGACCATACCACCTGAGATTAGCTCTGCTAACGCATTCCTGGATGCTGACAATGTCAAGTTCTTCCCTAATATCCTCGTTTTTAATATGATATTGTCATTGACCCCATCTGTTCACGCCTCTAATCTTTCTCAGGACTCTCATATCTGTGGTCTCTAGTCTTTGTTCAAGTGTTTTACTTCTGACCTAGCTCTCAGATCCATAAGTTAAAATTGGTTTGAACACTGTCTTGTATACAGCTAATTTAGTGTTTAGTGTTTAGTGTTTCGACTAATTTCTCTCTTATTCCATATGAATTTATTCAATTGACTTCCCACTATACCAGCTTTGCTGATTCTGTTGTCTATTTCTATATTTAATTTACCATCTTCACTAGAAATCGTGTCTAAGTAGCTGAAATGTTTTACTTGTTCCACAGGTTCTCCATTCACAACACAGTTGCCATTTTCAATGATTCTGCCTATTTTCATCGTCTTTTTAATGCTGACCTTCAATACCACTATTACAACAGTTATTCAATTTAGTCAGGGAATCTTGCAGACTTGAAGCGGATTTATTTAGAAATATAACATCATCCGCATAAAGCAAAGAGCTGACATTAACATCTCCAATTTTGATATCATGTTTAATACCACTTTCCTTCATAATGTGATCCATATAGATAATGAATAACAGAGGGGATAATGTACATCCTTGTCTCACACCAGATTTAAGATTAAACCATCTTCCTGTACTTCCTTCAATTCTACCTGCTGACTTACAACTCAAATAAAGACTAAGTATTGCTTGATATAATGCCCCATTGACACCATATAACTGTAGCGTAGCGTTTAAAGCCATATTTTGAATTTCTTGTGAATCCTTTTGTGATTGATGTCATCATCGATGGATGTCCTGTTGTTGCGCCTTTTACCGTGGACGTTGCTTCAATAGGGACAGACCATATTGAGCTGCAGGAAGATGTCGGTTTGAATCTAGTACATAAAAGCTCATCTGTAACTGACTTTTGGAAACAAATCCCAGAAGCAAAGTATCCCAATCTTCAGAAAACTGGCTTCCGACTAATCTCTGTTTTTGGGACAACTTACTGCTGTGAATCTCTCTCTTCTCTGTAATGAAATTTGTCAAGTCAAAACATCGTGCTATCCTCACTAAAAGCCACTTCACTGAGCTTCTTAAATGAAGCTCAGTGAAGACTCAATCAGCCATCAGTCCTACTCAAAGAAGAATAAACATATTCTTCTTTGAGTAGGACTGCTATATAGTTGTATTTTTTATTATTTATAAATACAATTTTTAAATAATATTTTCTGCGGCTCTTGAACATTCAAAAATGTATTATATTTGGCTCTTATTATCGAAGAACTTGTCCACCCCTGATCTATTGCATGTTGATAAAAAAAAAATAAGTAATTGTTAATGTGAATTGTGAATAAAAATGAATTGTAAAATTAAAATGTAAATTACAAAATGCAAAAATAGCTGTTTAACTGTTTTAAAGTGAAACAGTAACTGTAAATTGTTTTTAAGTTAAGGGGATAATAAATCCCACATTATTTTAAAGCCGAATAAGGAACTCGAAGATCGAAATCTAAGAGTTTCATGCCGAAGAACGTTCGGCGAGTTCAAGCGTAAGTCAACACCTGGTAGTACAACACTAGGGCAACTCGGAGCAAAGGTGGAGCAAGTTTCGATCACTGTCCTTAATATTTTCTCATAATGTAAAACGCAGCTCCTAGGAGATGTATTACTGTTTTACATTATGGTCACTACCCAGACCGGTTTCGACCTTTATTGAGGTCTCATCAGTGAGTAGGTAGACCTGGATAATACCAAGGTTTAAGTGAACAGAACTTACATAGTTTACTCATTATTTGAGTATAGTGTTGTACTACCAGGTGTTGACTTACGCTTGGACTCGCCGAACGTTCTTCGGCATGAAACTCGTTGATTTCGATCTTCGAGTTTCTTATTCGGCTTTAAAATAATGAGGGATTTATTATCCCCTTAACTTAATTTACGTCGTCGAAAAAAATAGCCTCTTGGCTCTTTATTGTAGTAAATTGTTTTTGTTAGGATTACTGTTAATTTTAACATTAATTATTGTATTACATTGTCCTAATCATAAAAATTTAATAACACGTAACAAAATGTACCCTACACTCGTGTAATTTTTTTGAATAAACTGTGTTAAATATATATATAATATTCTGTACTAAACCGAAAATATAATATGTGAATAGTCTAAACGAAAATAGTCATATGATAATGATAACACTTTGTCAAATAAAAAAAGGGAAATGAATATATATATAATAAAATGTAATCATATTAACTATTTTGTGTAACTGTGAATTATATTTGCAAACGATTACTGTAATCATTATTATTCTGTTATGTGAATTACACATTATGCAAATTATAAAGATATTAAGAGTGAAAAGTGTAACGTAAGAAATTATAGCACTGTTGCCCAAAGATCATAAAATGTATGTCATTCTCTGAGGAGGTAAATGAAAAGTGAAAGCGATGTTCCGAATTGTACACGTGTCCTTATATGGGTTTTTCAATTGAAGGCGAGTTAGCCGATCTCATACGGTCGTAGCAGAGTTTTTTTTCTCTCGGAAACTCGTGTTTTTCATCTTGCATACAGACAAATCGGCCCATAGAACACACACAATTTATAGACAAAAATACTGTTTGTAATGGGCCGTAGATGAGTTGACGGTAGGTGGTGTCGTAGTAGGAGAATTAAGTAGTAGTGGAGAGGGTGAGATGTATTTAGCGAAGTAGAGTATAGTATCCTCCAGCGATGAGATCCTTGGACTCCCTGGAGATGCCACGTAATAATAATAATAATAATAATAATAGTTTATTTTATATTACTTGCATAAAATATACATAACTCTATTATAAAAATTAAAATTTATTAAAACTTGCGCACACAAACACTTACAGACCGTAGGTGTTTGTGTGACACTTACGACCGTACATTGAGCCATTGAGTCGAGAGAATTGTAAACAAACATAAAGATGCAGTATTAAATCATAATTGCATAAAATGAACTGTTATTAATTAGTTAGTTAAATTTAATTAATTAGCATAAAATAAAAATTGTATAACGATTTATTCATTAGTATAGGCTAGGCTACCGTGAAGCAATCGTATCGATTGCACTACCCTGCCATAATGCAATCATATTGCTGTTGCTTCGTTATCAATGCATGCATCGTTGTACCTGTAAATAAATATGAATTTCTTTTTCACAATATCTTTTCATTTTTGACGTCTAGTGTTAGTAATACGTATAACATCTACAGTGCTTTGTATCATATAAGACAATATTGATGTAGATACTGACAGACAGACGATACATCTTGTAAACAGACGACGTAAACTTGCGGTATCGATAAATACAGTACAGTACAGTACTGTACTGTAAATGTATTTTATCTTCCTTATGATTTTCTCAATAACATTTTCTTTTCTCTAGCTTACTTTATTGTAAGAATACAGCATATAATACATATAAGATACAGAATATGTGTTAATCGACTGTTTATATATCGGTAAGGCCTCCGTTCAACAGTAGGCTATTAATAGGTCATTTTTGAGGGGACACGTGTTACACGTGGATTTACGACTGCGCGGGGGCTCCCCCCGCATTGTTCAAGGATTAGCTATACTCAGTAACTTATTGCGTAACTCAATAACTATACTGAATTTTTGTAGAGAAGTAACATAATAATAAAAATTTTATTATTAAAAATATCTGTGGTAAAATATATGTATTAAATGCAGAGTGTATAAAATATATTGAAAGAAAAACACAAGTTACAAAATGAAGAAAAATTATGTATATTTATATAAAATAATTCCATTGTTATTATTACTATTGAAATGTGTGGTGTATTACAGCATTGTATAGTGAACTGCATGCACATTCATGCCAATCTATATATAACTACGATAGATGAATATTTAGATAGTTAAAAAAATGTATATTTATATTTATGAAAAATTAAGTGTTCAGCATTTTGTACCGAATCTTTGTATTGTACAGAAAATATAATAATATGTCTCATCGTATATACAGTATATGTAAATACTCTGTATGATAATAAACCCTGATTGTAATAAAAATTATTATTATTATTATTATTATTATTAAAAAAATCAGTTAATATCTTTTTGTTCCCGTATAGGGAGTAGGCGAGGCTGTTTTAGCCCTATCTAACTTTTGGAGACTCAGTGGATACTTATCACAGTGGACAGAGATAGCTGGCCCAAGGCTATCACTAACTAATTAGTAGGCAGTGAAGAAGGCGGCTAACAGTACCGCCATCTTATGGTCCCTAACCCTAACACAATATTTTTAATGTGAGTGAGAATAGCGTTGATTCGACAGTTTACGGGACGAAAAACCCGAGTTTCCGGGAGAAAAAAAACCCGCTTGCGCGTGCCAGAGATCGACTAACTCGGGAACCTGTTGAGAAAAGGCTTAGAAAAATGTTCCTCTAGTCGGCGACTAGATATGAACCCCCAAGTCTTTCTTTGTGCAGTCAAGTGTCATAGAGTGCACTTCTACTGAGCCACAAATGCTTTTTAGTATAATGCAGGGGTGTCAAACTGGCAGCCCACAGGCTGCATGCTTCCCCTGATGCCTCAAGGAGAGATTTTTTAAAAAAAGATGATTGCTTTTTATAATAAAACAGAAATACCGTATTTACTCGAATATAACTCGCCCTCACATATGACTTACACCCCTCTACCCTGATTTTACTTTATGAAAAAAGAAATTAAAACGTTTTGCATGTACTGTACATTGCACACGAAAATAAAGTTTAACCACTTTGTAGGAACAATAACTCGCTCCCCGAGATAAACAACATGCCTGGTATAAAAACCGCACTAACTAATGAATCACATGTCCCCTCCCACATTAACCATGCTGTTTAGACTTAAGCAAAACCATATGTTTCTCCAGCAAACACAGTATCTAACTAAAATCTATTGTTTTTAGTTAGATGTGTGTGTGAGTGCCCCACTAACTCAAACATAAAGCTGCAATAAAATTCGTAAACGTGTTAAAACTAAGACATATAGAGTGAATGTTGTTAAGATAGTTTCAGATATTATGGAATTTGGTTGAAGAGAATTAGTTTCAGCTCAAAAATGTCGGCTTGACTTTGTGTTTTGGTAATGCGATCTTTAGTTAACACCGCACCAATCATATCCACATTTTCATAGCTGTTCTTTCTCTATTGGCCTACCATTGCTGCTTATTTCACGTTCTGTTTTCACTTCTCAGACATTCGTTAAGGGTGTTCATTACGTATCTAAAATCTTGTAAATTACTTGTAATTTTTACTTGGAATAATGGAAAAGAAGATGACGCTATTTGGATAGATGACTTTGACAATGCACACAAGGAAACCGCTCTCGATGCAGGAAGTAACTATAACGAAGAGGAGATTCTTGGTAAGTCATCCCCATTTTCAGTTTTTTTTTTTTTTCTGAAAACTTTGGTTTCTAAAAATCCCCGCATATATCTCAAACCATGATTTTTTAGCTTTAATTTTTTTGGGGGGGGGTACGAGTTATATTCGAGTAAATACGGTATCGATTTATTAATTATACGATATTTATAGTTACAATATGGATGCAACGACCTGCTATAATATAATTGCAGTAATAAAAATTTATATCGCAATTTCAATGTTAGATCCGATCCTAATCAATCGTAAACTATATTTATGTTTTCATTGTTAATTTACAGCACGTTGCTGGTAGCGTACTGAAAAAGTTGAATTCTACTGGCTACCAGCTGTTCATGCGCAGCATACGCACTCATGGGAATTCAGCTATGAGTTTATAATTGCCTGCTGCAGTCAATCAGTGATCTTTGAAGTCAGTGCGCAGAACACGATTCAACGACAATCTAGCAGTGAGAGAATCCCTTTTATTATTATTTTTTTTTTATTATTTCCAATAGTATCGTGCACTGGTCTACAGTTTTGTGCGGTTTTATTCAAACGTTTTTATAAAAATTGTTAATAATATTAATACTATATTTATTCACCGAGGCAATGTCGCTTTCCAAGCCAGCAAGAAAAAGAAAAATTGCTGATGAGAGGAGAAAATTTCAAGAAAAATGGGAATTAAATTACTTCTGCACTGAAACAAAGGACAAAATTGTGTGCATTATTTGTAACGAAACAATTAGTGTCGCCAAAGAATATAGTATAAAAAGGCACTACGATAAAATTCACAAAGAACAATATTCACGCTTTGAGGGTAAACTGAGAGAGGAAAAATTAAGAAGTATGAAGAATTCATTTGAAAGTCAACAACAAGTATTTTCAAAAATTATGAAAAATAATGAATCGGCAGTGAGAGCCAGTTATAAAATCAGCTATTTATTGGCGAAACATTCCAAACCTTTTAGTGACGGTTCCTTGGTTAAGGAATGTATGATAAAAGCAGCCGAAAACGTATGTCCCAAAAATGTGCAAGTATTTCGCGATATTTCTTTGTCCAAAAATACTGTGATCGAAAGAATAACCGAAATGGCAGATAATCTGCGTGACCAGCTGCAAGAAATATCCGTAAACATACAGTGCTTTTCAATTGCACTTGACGAAAGTTTCGATATTCACGACGTGGCTCAAGTTGCTTTGTTTCTTCGGGCTTGCGACGACAATATGAATATTACTGAAGAGTTTTTGGAAATGATTCCCATTCATGGAACCACTACAGGGGAAGATATTTTTGACCCCCTGTGGGGCATTTTTGAAAAATGTCAATTTCCTCTGAACAGGCTGGCAGTAGTGACAGCCGATGGTGCTCCAGCAATGACAGGCAAAAATAAAGGTTTTGTGTCAAGACTTGCAGCAAAGTTAAAGGAAATGTATCCAGACATTCCAAAACTGCAATCTTTCCACTGCATTATTCATCAGCAGGTCCTGTGCTCCAAAATGTTGGAAATGAGCAGCGTATTTAAGCCTGTGACAAATACCGTGAACTTCATCCGATCCAGAGGCCTCAATCACCGCCAGTTTGCACAATTTCTAAACGACTTGGAGAGTGAATTTGAAAGGCTACCTTATTACACAGAGATTCGTTGGTTATCTTGTCATAAGGTTCTAAAAAGCTTTATAGTGAAAATATTCTGAGGAGAATAATATTCGAGAATATGTCGAAAAACTCAGATCTAGAACGCCTAATATTTGTGTATCGTTAATTTTTACACATCGAAACCTTTCAACATTTGGGAAAGGAATACCGCTGTTTATGGCCGATCATAAAAATTGCCTGCAAGCCGATTACAACAAATGGCGGCGTATAATGTTTTTCGTACAAAATTTAGCTTTATTCTTTGTTAAGAAGTATAATAATAAAATTAATATTCTGAATATGTTTTATTGTCTTCCAGCTTCATGATTTTCCTTTAACTAGGCCCTGAGACATACCTTAATTCTTTTATAAAAAAATTAAGGTTCAAAAAAGAAATTTGAGAAACCAATTTGCTTTTTCCCATAGGTTATTATATTCGATTAATGCGCCTGTTTTAAAGAACGCATTAGGCGCACTAATCGAGGGATTGCTGTATATATATTTTGTCATACTGACACAAACACACGTACTCCTTCACATGTGGACATTTATAAAAATAATAATAATAATAATGATATTATTATTATTATTATTATTATAAAAACCTCCATGGAGTCAAAGACTCGTCGTGGGAGGTCCACTGTTATACACACAGTTTATCATACAGTGCCTTAAATATATTCACTGTCTCTGCACACACCACACTCTCGGGCAAAGCATTCCAATCACTCACCACTCTCCATGCAAAAAACCTGCTCCTCACTCCCTTGCTCACACCCTCCTTATACAGCTTCCAGGAATGACCTCTTGTTCTCCTGCTATCCTCACCCATTCTGTGCAAAACCTCCCCGACGTTAATCTGGTAATAACCACTCAACAGCTTATATGTCTCAATCATATCCCCCCCCCCCTCCTCCTTCTATCCACCAATTTCTGCAAATTACATTTTGTCAATCTGTCTTCATACTCTACATTCCAGAGACCAGAAACCACCTTAGTTAATCGCCTCTGAACTTTTTCCAACGCAATTTCATCTTTTTGAAAACCAGGTGACCAGATCTGTGCACAGTGATCCATATGTGGCCTGATCAAAGCCTTATACAAAGGAACCATAACATCCTTACTTCTACAAGTCAATGTCCTCTGCATCATTCCCATTATCCGCTGTGTTGTCTTCACTATTTTAGTAACATGTCCCCGAAATTTTAGGTCCTTGTCTACAATCACTCCCAGATCTCTCATTTCCTCTACCTCTTCCAAGATATTCGCACCGATTGTGTACTTTACATCCCATCTCTGCATCCCAAATTTCAAAACCTTACACTTTGAGACATTGAATTGACATCCCCACTTATTTACCCATTCAGACAGTGTATTCATTCAAGTCCTCTTGCAAAGCTACAGCATCCACACTACTCCTGATAGCTCTGCCCAACTTTGCATCATCTGCAAACAACTGCACATCACCATTCAGACCTCTCCAGATATCATTTACATACAAATTAAACAGCAATGGACCCAAAACAGACCCTTGAGGTACACCACTAGTAACTTTCCTCTTCTGGGATATCGCTCCTCCATAGACAACTCGCTGATACCTATCAGACAACCAATCTCCAATCCAGTGAACCAATCTACTGTTCAGCCCCATCCGTTCCAATTTAATTACCAGCTTGTCATGTGGCAATTTATCAAACGCCTTTGCAAAATCTAAATATACCACTGTATATGCAATACCCTTATCCAACGCATTTGTCACTTTATTATAAAAAGTAAGCAGGTTGCTAAAGCATGATTTTCCTTTAGTAAATCCATGCTGGCCACCAAAGAGTATTTTTCTGTTGTCAATCCAATTCTGAACTTTATTCCCAACTAACTTCTCTAATACCTTGACCACAACTCCAGACACACAGACTGGTCTATAATTCAAAGCCTTACTCTTATCACCTCCCTTATGAATTGGAACAATTTTACCTTCTTTCCACTCTTTTGGAACTTAACCCAGTGAGAGACTCATGTTGAAAAGATATACAAAAGCTGTTGTTAACTCTCTGGCACATTCCCTCAAGACACGTGGTGAAATAGCATCAAGTCCCACAGCCTTATTTACATCAAGTCTATTCAATTCCTCATATACCTCCTGTTCACTTACTAACAGTTCCTCCTCCTCCTCCTCTTCTCCCACTACTTTCAAGTTCTGCATGATGTCACATTCGCTAGAGTGAAATACCTTTAGAAATTGCTCATTAAATATCTCAACTATATCCTCCGCAGCGGTTATCATTCCTCCGTTTTCACCAATCAATCCCATTCTACCATAATCATTCTTTCTTCTACTGGCGACATATCGAAAAAACTCCTCAGGATTTTTTTGGCCGCTTTAGCTAACTGCTGCTCATACTGCATTTTTGCTACCCTTATCAAGCTAGTCACCTTCCTCGCCTGCTCTTTGTACTTCTCATGCAACTGGTTGTTATATATACTCATTTTGTGTTTCTTCCATAATACCTTCTTCTTCCATATTGCATACCTTATCTCTCGATTCATCCATTTTACACCCACTCTGTTTACCCTCTTGACCCTCGGAATACACTCTGATATTGCCTCCACCAAATAGTTCTTGAGTATGGCCCAAGTAGCATTGATATCCTTTCCATCCAGTTCTTCTTTCCAATTTATTATCGCAAGCTGTTTCCTGAGATTTTCGTAATTCCCAGTCTTATAATTCCACATATATCCCTTTCTAGAACATTTATATATAAATGTTTATATATAAAATTTATTAATCAAAACCAGTACATTTGTATACATATATCATTACTTGTAATATCTGTATAGCAAGAAAATTAATCTTGAATACAAAAATTATGAAAAATTAATCTTTCGGGCTTTTGCTTTGGCAAAGTTTTGAATTAATTCATCTATATTGATTGTAGATGCAATTTCGTGCTCTATAGATATTAATGCTAGACCAGTGAGTCGTTCCTGAGCAAGTTCAGAAACTCCTTTCTGAACTTGCTACCGATACTGGCAATGTCGAAAAAATTCTCAGACCAATAAACACATTTAAAACACTATTTTCTAAATTATTTTTGCATATGTATGCAGGACATCTAATGAGGAAGTATTTTCTGGAATTCGCCTTGCTATTATTTGTAATTCACTACACAAATCTGTTCCATCCATATCTCTAGAATTATCATGTGTTAAATAATTTTCCAATATCAAACATTTTTTAAGCAGTTCTGCTGAAGTAATTTTTTGAAATTCATATATATTTAAAAGAAAACCAAACTTTTTGTTAATTGTAGACGTGTGCTTGAATTTTTCATCAACAGATGCAATTGCGGTATCAATAATTGAAAAATAAAAATCTACCTTAAATTTTTGTTTAAATTCTGTTATGAATTCATTCTCTGCTTCATACACAAATTGTTTCTTTCTTTTTTTTAAGTCTGACTCTTTCTTGTTCAAAATTAGGCGTTACACCTAAGACCTCAGCGATTTTTTCCGCATCTGTTAACATCTTTTCAAATGCATCCTCATTTCGGATTTTCATTAAGAAATACTTTGTATCATTAATACAATTTATGGCACCATTTATATCAAGGCTTGTATGCTGAAGTTGTTTACTTGTAAAGTTTATTTCAAAAAGTATATTATACCACATTACTAAGGATGCGATAAATTTGAACTTCCTTAAAGTTTTAAGAAGACTACTTGCATCTAATTTCATAGTATTTCCACTTAATCCACATAAACTATCATCTTGAGATATTTCTTGCAGTGCTTCGCAAACTTCGGACAAATTATATCTTAGGGGCTTTAATGAGTGAGTCAATTCGACTCTCCCATCGTGTATCACAGACTGGTTTGAGTGTAAAATTATTCGTGTCTTTTGAGGTATTCCCATCGACAAGTCGAACCGGAAAAAAATACATTTAGACGATGTACCGCGTCAAAAAATGCTGTGGCATCTAAAGTATTAGCAGTGCAGTTCACTACTAAATTTAATGAATGTGAACTACAGGGTACGTACATTGCTCTCGGGTTAATATTTGAAATTCGTCGCTGCACACCTTTTTCATCACCTTTCATATTATTGGCGTTATCGTATTCTTGACCTCGTAAATCTTGTATTGGTAATGAAAATTTGTCTAGAGTTCCTAGTATTTCATTTGATAAAAATTCTCCAGTGGTATTTTTTATTTCTATAAATCCCAAAAAGTGTTCTTTTATAGAAACCGTAAATTACTAGTGTCTACGAATCGAAGTACTATGTTCATTTGTTCCGTGTGACCAATGTCGGACGTATAGTCAATAATTATGGAATAATATTTTGCGGCAACAACAGATTCTAAAATTTTCTTTTTTTATCGCATTGGCGAAGATGTCTATTATTTCATGTTGAATATCTTTTCCAAGATAATGCACATGTGTATCTTTATCTTTTATTCTTCGAAGATGTTCATTCATTATTGGATCAAACTTGGCTAGAAATTCGACAAATTTCAAAAAATTTCCGTTTCCATGCGAAAACAAGGTCTCATTTGTTCCTCGAAATGATAAATTTTGAATAGCTAACGTCTGAACTAAAGCAAAGAGTCGTTCTAATACTTGCACCCAATGTTTCTCCTCATTTCTAATAACTAGCAAGTTCTCTTCATCAATGGTTTTCTTTTCTTTTATTCGATTTCTAATTCTTTCCACTTATGGTAATTTTCAACGTGTCTTTGACTTTTTTCATGCACAGCTAAAATAGAAGAAGCATTTTTCCAGTCCCACAATCCAAAATCAGCAAGGTTAATCCGACATTGAATCAAATAATAAACAGCAGAAGCAAAATGCAGAATCCGTGGATTTTGAGTACAATAACCACAGACGCTGCGTTGTCTCGTCGTTAAATAGTCTTCAAGTATAATGAGTCATTGAAAATCTTCTATTATTGTTATCTTTCGGAAAATCAAAATTATGAATCTGTTCGGGTCCATGTTCCACTAATAGTTGACGTAATTGATCGATATTGGAAAATTTGACAGGACACCAAGTTGCTGGATCATTATAATTTAAATTTGTAAAATCAAATCCTTTTATGATTGGATCTGTAGAACAACCAGCTTCAGAATCAACAATACTCATATGATCTGTAGAATTCTCCAATTCATTAATCGAAACTATAGACGAATTATCCAACGAATAATCTTGAAAATTTTCTTCTTGTATGTTATTACGATCTTTTCAGCAAAGATATTTTAAAAATGCACCTTCTTGTTTTTTCAATCTTTCTTCCTTTTCCGCTTTACGTTTGCGACATTGAAAACCCGATTTCTTTTTATCCATTTTCAAAATCCAGTAACTGAAATATTTATAAATAAAAATAAACTTAATTATAAAAAACATGGACTTTAAACTATTCAGTAATTCACAAATAAATTTTTATACATTTACTTAATGAAGTATTTATCAATTATATATACCTTATACCTTATAACTATATAATTTATCTATCATACATTTATAATCTAATAATTCAACAATATCGTTTTCTATGAACATAATTGACAAATTTCTCAAATGCATCTGGCTTAACGAATTGTGTAAATATTTTAACGCGTTTAAGTACAGAAAATGAGCGTTCACCGCTAGAATTACAAACGGGCAGTGTCCAGGGCTTCATTTATACTTTTGGAGACCTGAGGCGCAACATCATTATGAGGCCTCAAAAATAAGCACTTTTTTTTAGTTTATTGAAAATAAAAGTCAACATTTCCATAATAACTAATTTTAATAACACAATACAACATTGGTATACATATACTTGCATTTTAAAAAACGTATAAAAATAAATCAGTTCAAATTTAAATTTAAAAAATCAATAACTAAAAGTTTTTTTTTTTCTGGCTTTGGTTTTAGCAAATATATCTAAAATGATATCATAATTAATCGAGTCTATTACATCTGAATCAATGCATAATAACGACAGGTCACTTGTTTTATTTTGATCCAAGTTGCTTCTTAAATAATTTTTTATTCGTTTCAACGCTGAAAATGAGCGTTTAGCACTTGCATTTGAAATAGGCATCGTCAAAAATATTTTTAAAATTGTTTCTACGTTCGGAAAAGTAGACCTTAACCCATCGTTTATAAATTTGTACATATTTTTAATTGAAGAATTTTCTTCCTTTATCATTATTAAAAATTGCTTAACTTCATCAGTAAATTTTTCTGGATGAACATCAGTCCCATAAGTTTGTAAAATTTTATTAATAGTAGTCTTGTACTTGTCTTGATCTATATATTTCTTCAAAAAAAAAAAAAAAAATGCCAAACATATGTAATTTGCCGAAATAGCGTTTTGTTCTTTCATTAATTTCCAAAATTAGCTTATCGCAAATGACATTAAAAGTGTTCACAGCGAAATTTTCTTTCCCATGTAACATAATCTCTCTTTTTTTTTTTTTTCGTTTTTTAACTCTTTCCTTTTCATCTTTAAATTTTGTCTCATCTGATAATAAATTCGCTTCTTCATTTACAGCAGCAAAACTATTTCTTATATCTAAAATAAACCAACTAAAGACTGTAACAAATGATTAGCTAAAGACAAATCCATATTGGGATCTTGTAGAGATTTACGAGTAGCATCTATTTGTTGTAAAATTTTGTCCCACACAACTGTTAAAATTGCTGTTTCTGGTTTCTCAAAATGTTCAGTCAATGATGAGTTCTCTAATTTAGAAATAGGTTTTTCATTAGGAGAAATGGTTAGTACAAGTAATGCGTCTTTAATTCCTTTATATCTACGTTTATATCCAAATATATCCAAAATCTTTCCGCGAAAGATTTCAATTGCAGTGTTGACTCTTGATTTTGAGAACGTTGATTTTGTTTGACAAGCATCATAGTTGATAAATATATATATTTGAATATATATATTTATATAAATATATATATATATTACATATATATAACTTGTATAATTATATTTTTGTCATATATATATATAATTATATTAAATATACAGGGTGTTCGGGATAAATTTGACAGTTTCGTAAGGAAAAAGAAAATCTTCTTTGTACCTATTAAATTTAATGAATTGACAAAAAACATTACAGGCAGAGTTAATTACAATACTATCAACAAGATTTACTCAAAATAACCACCATTAGCATCGATCACAGCTTCAATTCTGCTTCGGAACCTCGAACAAGCTGATGCTACAGTCTCCCTGGGAAGGGCCGCAAAAACTGTTTTAATTTTATCCATTAACTGGGCTTTTGTATTACTGGAAGTGCGATTGGTGTCTTTTTCAACTGCGCCCCATACAAAATAATCCATGGGGTTAAGGTCTGGGGAGTTTGGAGGCCAAACATTTGGACTGGTGAAGTCGTAGAAATTTTCAGACAACCATTTTTGACTTTTCCCAGAGGTGTGGCAAGGGGCCGAATCCTGCTGCCATACATACGGCCTACCATTGCCTACCCTTGTTATCCAGGGCTTGACTACAGTTAGCAACTCCACGAACAAAGCCCGAATTCCAATGCCAGGGTTCTTCAACACCTGTTCCTGCAGATTTGCGAGGAATTCTGCTGTACGAACGCAATCAGATCGTCTGCTAGGGATCTTTCTTCTTGCTACATCCTCGTAGTCACCATTGCAAGTCTCTAGTTCATGCCTGATTGTTTTTACTGTATTCAGGGAGCATTGGGCAGCAGTCGTAATATCCTTATTTTGATGGCGGGCACGAATCATCATGATACAAGTTATTCTCTTCCATGATTCAGGTGGGTTCCAGCTATCCATCCTTTCTGACATCTTGTATGTGAATGAAGAAGGGTCCAAACTTTTAAATGAAGAGAAGTGTGTGTTAATACATGTAACTTACGGAAAAATATAATTAATTATAAATATGTCAAATTTATCCCGAACACCCTGTATATATATATCTAACTCCAGATTTTTTTTTTTTTTTTGCAGAAATAAGCATAATAATTCCAGCTTTAGTTAAAACGTAGAGACAATGAATAGGAACGATAACTTGCTATGCTCGCTGACATCCACTTTTTACTCGACATTTTATCCTAAAATAACTAGAATCTTGATGCATAAAAAATGAACTGAAAAATCATTTAATTTATAAATAATAATAAACTTGAAAACCAAATGCTCTGTTTATGTGATATAGAAACTGCTCTTACCCAACTAATTAATACAAATAGCAGCAGCACACAAAAAAAACCTCTGTTGTTTCAGGAACGTGTTTCAAAATGATCGCAAGTTCAATACTCAGCTATCTGTTCTTTCTTTCTTAACAGGATTCTGAGAAATCACAGGGTGAAATATTCTTAAGAATGTTATGGATTAAACTGACCATATATTTAATCTCTGGATTAAAGTGCTGAGTCACTCAATGGTTAGTCAATACAAGTCAAACATTTACTAAGAGTAATTTCCAGAGACGGAGATTGGAATTTAGTAATATTGATAAGAACAATAGACCAGGTAGTTAAGAAGCGAAAACCATCTGTGACAAAATGAAACTAGTTTATTTCATTAAAAATACAAAAATACAACCAATTTATTAAATATATATTTATAGAGTTCATAATTAAAATGACTAATAAAAATGTAGAATGCTGATGAAACTTCATCAGCATTCTATCTGTTAAAATGCAACCCCCCCCCTCCGTTAGCGGATTATTGTCTTTATGTGCACTGTATTATTTTGAATTTCTTTACTGTCTTACGATATTTGACCCTTTTTTGTTGCACAATTTATTTATTGTGTCTCTTCCCAAATAAAAACGAATTTCACATGTGCGAAAATAAATAATCAAAACGTTTGATTGCATTGGAAATATTATGTCAAATATTTATCTTTTTTAAATAACATTTATTGCAACAAATATGACATTTTGCTTTCTTTCCTTGAAAATAAAATTATATGGGTCGCACATTTCAATTTTAGGAACTTTTTTTTTTTTTAATGAACAACAAATGATGTTAAACATTACTCGAGGTTTCCGATTGTGAGTCTTTTTAATATCAAAAATTTATATCCAATGGTATTTTATCAGAGATGCTTCACCTTTGTCTTTTGCTTAAAACTGCAACAGTACAATTACTTTGGAAAAATAACGAATTCAAACAAAAAGAAAGTGCCCATATATTATTTAGCAGTATTTTTTTCGTGTGTGTGTGGGGGGGTGATAATTTTGGGAGGGGGTTAGCCATTCAAGGCGAATTAATTCTGTTATGAATATTTTGGAAATAAAATTTCATTTTGACGCATGCACCTACACATGTTTTCGAAGGGTAAAGTGTAGGGAAAATATCGCTACTTCAAAACTGTCACATAATACCGAAAATATGTACATAACAGTTGACTTCATAACTGCCGTTTATTTCGATTTGTAGGGAGTGATAGGGAGAAACCAAGAAAGTTGAAATGCAAAAATCTACAGATTACGTTTATAAAAATTATGCATTAGATTATATGATTCAAGATTTACATATGATTCTCTATAAAGCAAAATTTAAAAGCACGAACCTTCGCGCAATCTGTGAACTAATCTTCGAACTAAGATTATGAATAAAAAAGAAAACTTAATTAAGAACAGATGGAGACTGTATTCATTTTTAGATTCGGATTTTCATGAATTTATAAAATAATTGTTTGACAAAAATAATTATCTTCAATCAAGTTCAGAGAGAATTTCAAAATGTATTGGTGATTAAAATAATTAGCCAAAAAATTGATAGTGACAACGATCTTCCAAAGTGATACAATATGAAGTGATGAAAGTATGAAAGGATTTCTATTTTGCGCTGGCATTAAAAACTATAATTATACGATAAAAACAAGCAGCAAAATGAATATAACTCATAGGTATTTAGTCTGATATAACTTAGATTCTGGTTACCGAGCAAACGGCAAGCAACTGCGTTTCTTGCTGTAGGCAACTGAACATAGCTACCACGTACTCAGGTAATGTAGTTAAGTGTTCTTTTCAGTGTGAAGGATTATTTCCCCTTCTAATGGACATGACTGTCAAACTACACTTCTTATCCATATTCTTTCAGCAGATGGACAGAATATTATCCAGGTTTGCTGGACGTGTATATATGTCCAGTAAAGAAATGGTACGCTTACATATATGTGGAACACAGGAGTTCCTGTTAGTTTTATATAGTTTTATATGTAGCAAAATCTGGTGCCCCGAAGTCTTGGCGCCCATAGGCGATTCCATAGGTTCGCCTGATGATAAAATCGGCCCTGTCACTATGACGTGCATATGCTTGCACGCGTAGCAATATGACACTATAGTAAACACAATGCTGCTAGCGTCCTTCGCCCTCCTAAGTGCTATAAGATGGATTTTTATTATTTTTTATACAAAACAAGAGAATTGTATAGAATTGTTGATGACAAAATTAAATATTACAAGCAAATATAATTAAATTAATAATTTTTTTTATATCTCTAGAAAAATTGGGGGTTCTGCAGTGCCCATGCACAAGCCACTCCTGTATATATATATATATATATATATTCATTTTTTTTTTTAAATTAACTGACTTAAACCCGAGAATTATAACACAATGACATTTATTTGAAAAAAACGCAACATGTTTCGTCAAAAATGACTTCTTCAGGCGATAAGAACATTTGACGAAACATGTTTCGTTTTTTTCAAATAAATGTCATTGTGTTATAATTCTCGGGTTTAAGTCAGTTAATTTAAAAAAATGAACATATCCCAACCCCGAGTTAATAGTACGTTTCATATATATATATATATATATAACTGTGTAAATATTTCAGAAATATTTACACAGTTGCAATAATCATCTTTAGTGACATTCCAACTTGTAATTTTTACAAAATTCAGCACTAAGTGCTGATATTTGATTCATTTCCTACATTGCATTTTAATTAAAATTTTGATAATAATACTTTTTTGCATCTATATTTACAACACGTGTTCTAATATTAACAATGAAGATTACACGAAATTTTTGAATAATGGATAATAACAATAAGGCCTGTGTAGCTCAGTGGAAGTGGTGCTTGCATCCTCAGTGCTTGGTCGCTTAAAGTCAGACTTAAGTTCAAGTCTAGTCGTCGACTGGAAGAACTTTTTCTAAGCCTTTCTTCGACCGATTCCCGAGTTAGTCGATCTCTGGCACGGGCCAGCGTTTTTCCTGCCGGAAACTCGGGTTTTTTTATCCCATAAACTCAAGAAAATCGACCGTAGTACTCACATTATTTCAGACAGTAACATATCTTGTTAGGGTTAGGTACCAAGAGATGGCAGCACTTGTTTGCCAGCTTCTTCTTCAGTAGCTGCTATAATTAGTGATAGACATGGGCCAGCTATCTCTGATTGGCTATCGTTGGAGATTGAACTGCCTACTTAGTCTCCAAAAGCTAGATAGGGTATAAAGACCTTGCCTACTCCCTATAAGGGAATAAAAGGTGTTAGTTGATTTATTTATTTTACTTTTTAACATGATAATGTCTCAGATAAATTGCATACATATGATTATTACAGATGATTATTAAAGACATTTTTGCATGTTTACACATTATGTATAAAATAACAATTTTTCTATTTTCATCGTACAGAATATTTACATATTTACAATTAATGCATAATACACTTCATGCTCTGTACATCATACTCTATTCAGTTTAAGGCACATTATTTCTTTTCAATATTTTTTTTTCCTTTGGATACAAATTCATATACTTTATTTTAATATCTGTATCTTCATCATTATTATACACCATACTGACTGTTTTGTTACATAATTTAGTCTTTGATTATGAGGATTATGTGTGGATGAGTGAGGCAGATTAATCCCACCTACTTCGAAGCTTGGGTTAGCTTTTATGAAGAAAGCGGGATTAGCCCTCACTATTTATGTTGTTGTTACTGTTTATGGATGTATGTAGGCATCGGATGCTGATGATTTGTGATGTGAATATTAGTGTTAATAGTATATTAACTTTGTTGGTATTTTTCCAGAGTTCGTGTTTTAATGTTCCATAGTTGTCTATGTGTTTTAAATTACTTGGTAGGTTGTTGAGTATTGTGAGTGTCTGATGTGATCTCACCAAAGAACCATATGAGTTGTTGAAGGGTGTAGGGATGTAGAGAGTTGTTGTGTGAGGTGTTATACGATTATAGGTGATATTGGAAGTAATTCCTTAATAGTGTTTCAGATTTTTAATGCTCAGGATTCTGTGTATCGCCGTGTGCTGGTCGATATTGGCTGTTGTGTATAAGGTGTCCAAATCACTGTTGACACAATTTTCCTACAGGGTGTCCCAAAATTCACGCAAGAAGTAATTTTGATAGAAAACACAGGTTTTTAATTAAAAATTGTAATTTCTTATTGATTCATAAAGTATACAGTATAGGGTTATGCATGGAATAGCATATCGGGTAAATGGCCTCCACGGCTTTGCTGGCACATACGCACTCTTTTGTCGAAATTTTCCATGACTGTTTTGCATAAATGTGGCTGAATTTTGTTGATACAGCGCTCAATTTCCTCCTTCAAGGCGTAGTTGGTCGTGGGCTTGTTGGCATAAACCTTAGACTTCAAAAAACCACAAAGAAAAAAGTCCAACGGCGTTAAGTCACATGATCTGGGCGGCCAATTCTGATCACCAAAACGGGAAATTACACGACCAGGAAATGACTCATGCAGTAATTGAATTGTTTCTCGGGCTGTATGGCATGTGGCACTGTCTTGTTGAAACCAGGTGTCGTCCACATCCATATCTTGCAATTTAGGCACAAAAAACTGTATTATCATGTCGCGATAGCGAGCACTATTAACTGTTATTGCCTTACCAGCCGCATTTTCGAAGAAGAATGGACCGATGATGCCTCCAGCCCAAAATCCGCACCAAACAGTGACACGTTGTGGATGCATTTGTTTCTCAACAATCACTCGTGGATTTTCTGAACCCCAAATGCGACAATTTTGTCGATTAACGAAGCCATCAAGATGAAAATGAGCCTCATCGCTGAAGATGATTTTGTTCGAAAAATAAGCATCCACTTGTTGTTGTTCCATAATCCATTCAACGAACTCTCTTCGCTGTGTGTGTGGTCATTTTTAATAACCCTGAACTGTCAGCTGTCACGCTGTCTTTTTTTTCTCGTTGGCAACACTTTACCGCACAAATGGCGCTAAATTTAAATCTTGCGTGAATTTTGGGACACCCTGTATATAATATTTCTAATTTTTTTAGGTGCTGTTTGATGTGTTTGCATAGACTGCAAACACATCAAACATGTTTTATGTTAGATGGAATAATGTCTTTTACTTGGAAGAGTTTCGCTGCGAGGATGCGGAGTTTGGTATGTAGATATTCTATATGTTTTGTCCATAAAGACCAAGGTATTTTGTATCTGTTAGTTACAGGTTTGATTTCGGGATATTGGCAGATTTTTTGTTGTTAATGCAGTGTATGTGTGATAGTGTATCGATAGTGGTGCGGGGTGCATGATTCTCAGCTTGTGTATTATTAACATCTGTGTATTGGTACCGTTGATTACCGTTTTGGTAGAAGTATGTTGTGATTTCATTTAGGTCTTGTTGTGCTTTCGAGAGAACTGTGTGGATTGCTAGTAGTGCGGTGTCATCTGCGTACTGAAATATTTGACTTCTTATGGCCAGGTTATGAACATCGTTAATGTATATGTTGAACAGAATGGGTGATAATATGGCGTCTTGAGGGACATCGTGTTTTATATGTATACCCGGCTGTGACATGAACTATTTTTGTTACTAGTGTTCTATTTGAAAGATACTTCCTGAATGATTCTCAGCTTGTGTATTATTAACATCTGTGTATTGGTACCGTTGATTACCGTTTTGGTAGAAGTATGTTGTGATTTCATTTAGGTCTTGTTGTGCTTTCGAGAGAACTGTGTGGATTGCTAGTAGTGCGGTGTCATCTGCGTACTGAAATATTTGACTTCTTATGGCCAGGTTATGAACATCGTTAATGTATATGTTGAACAGAATGGGTGATAATATGGCGTCTTGAGGGACATCGTGTTTTATATGTATACCCGGCTGTGACATGAACTATTTTTGTTACTAGTGTTCTATTTGAAAGATACTTCCTGAACGGGGTATTCAGTGTTCCTCTTATACCTACTGACAGAGCCGGCGGTAGGGTCTTTGTCGCCCGCATGCAATTTCTATCGAAGCGCCCCTGTAACGATCCGGGAGTGTGTGGTTCTGTTACGATAATAAAAATTTTAATTATTTGAAATTTCTTAAATAAATTTTGACATAACAGCCACACGTTGGTTCGCTAAATGTAACGAACCGCGGGTGTTGACTAGGCAGGATAATCGTTAAAAAAACGAATATTCAAAAAATTTTCAAAAGTTAAAGCAAATTTTGATAAAGCCACTTCACTTTAATCGTTGAATATAATGATACAGGGATTATAGCCTTCTCACAGACACGAATCGCTAACAAAATTAAAATGAATTTTAATTAAAGTAAAAATATATTTGAACTAAAGTTTAAAAAATTCTTCATTTTATAAGTTACTAAATTCTTAGCAACTTGTAAAAATTTTTTAATAATTTTTATAAGTAGAACTATCTTTTAGAAAAATGAAAGAAACTCAAGATAGATGAGAAAATAAGAAAAGAATTCAGAAATAATTAGAACATTTAATATAAGTATTCAAAAAATGACATCTTTACAGAATAACAGAAAATAAATTAAATTACATAAATATACTTGAAATTTTTTAAATTAAAATTTTAACGTTTTTGATTTCATATTCACAAAATTAGAAATAATGGTCTTAACGTCTAATTCCGCATATATATCATTTTCAATAGCTATTAACGCCAAACTAACAAGCCATTTTTGTGACATTCTTTTTCTTAAGTAGGTTTTAATCAATTTCAACTTGGAAAAGGAACGTCCACCGCTCGCTACACTAACAGGTAAGGTTAATAGTATTCTTAAACCAATTGAAAAGTTAGGGAAAGATAAATTATTGGACACAGTAAAATTAAGAATATCGAAAGGGCTTTTGAATATTTAAATTATCCTTCCGAAAAATATTCCGGAAAGCATATAACTCGTCATATAGTTCTATTGCATTTACGTGTTTATTGTCGCAGTCCTTCAAGGGAATCTCTAAATCGTCACAGTTTTTCGTAAATCTTCGTTATTAATTTGTAGAAATCTATACAATAAATTGAAATTATCATAACAAATTTTAAGTTGTTCAGAACGTTCTATTAATGAACACATTGGAACGTCTAGAAGTGTATAAAACATATTCACTCTAAATTTATCTTCTGGCGATTGTGGCGTTTTGTCATGATGCTCGTAGTTAAATTGTGTGTCTTCTTTCGTCGTCGAACTTCCGTACTAGTTTTAAATTCTTGTTCTAAATCCACCTCTTCACTCAGTTCTTTTGCGGTTTTTAGAACTTCTTTAAAAAATTGTATCTGATTGATACTCTTGTAAGAATATTTTTAAGTTTTCGATAGATTCTAAAGCAATTGTAATGTTCATATTTTTGTCTTGAAGCATTTTAACAAGATCTCAAAAAAGATGTCTGCTCTGCTGTCACATTGTATTAATTCAGGCTACGTTAAGTTTGGGATTAGCAATGGGCAGTCCCTGTCTCCAGTACTAGCCAACATTTTTTTCGAGGATTTCGAAGAAAAGGCCACCTCTACTGTTACACTTAAACCTAAAATCTGGCTCCGTGACGTGGATGACATATTCCTTATTTGGGAATACGGTATAGATAATCTTCACATCTTTTTAAATCACTTAAACAACTTCCACCCAGACATCGTTTACCATCGAAATTGAAGAAAATGGATCTCTGCCTTTTCTAGACATCAAACTTACTAAGATGTCGGACTCCTTAAAAATCTCGATCTTCAGAAAATCAACGTACATGGATAGATACCTGCATGCGTCCTCACACCACTATCCAGCACAGAAGTTAGGTATCATCTCCACTCTGGCTCATCCTGCCAGGTCTGTATTGTCACATGAGGAGGAGCTGAAAAATGAACTACAACATCTCAAAAGAACCTTCACAAATAATGACTACTCTTCAAAAACCATCAATAAACAACTATACTGCCGTCCTCAAAACAACACAGAGACACAGAACAACCCTAAGGGTTATATCTCTTTACCTTACATCAGCTCGTTCTCCCGGAAACTAAGAAGAATTTTGAAAATATTTAATATAAAAATGCTTTTCCACTCTTCCTAAATTCAGGTCAATTCTAAGCCAACCAAAACAGACTCACAACCATCTTCAGTTTCCAGGTGTATATCAAATCATATGTGACTGTGGGAAGCCATATTATGGCCAAACTGAGAAGTCCATCCTGATGCGTCTCGAAGAAAATCAGAAACATCGCTTATAGTAGAACCAGAGCAAGCTCCCTCTCGAGCCATGTCCTGTTCTCGGTGAACACAAATAATGAAGGCCACCAACACGAAATAGACTGGAATACAACTTCAGACATTCATATATGCGACGATGAAGTAGAACGCCGAATAGTTGAATCCGAAGAAATTATCATAGACGCTTCTCACATAAACAGTAACCTTAGTTATAGTTTGCCCGACTCACATAGCTCTGCTATCAGATACTGGCTCACTCGTGAAGTCACACGCTCACATATGCCTAGCAATAGAACTTTAAAAGGACTATAGCTTCAGTTCAAACTTAATTTCAGTTCATAGTCTGTTATTGTAGTGTACAATGTTTCTTTACGGTGTTTCTTGCGTTTGCTTTTAATGTTCTCACGCCTGAAGAAGTCGGCATTCCGACGAAACATGTGTGTTACATAAAATTAATTTGTTTTTCTAATTCTCTGAAATTCAGTCAGAAAATAATATGAACATATCTGCATACCGAGAGTCAATATATGTGTGTGTGTGTGTGTGTGTGTGTGTGTGTGTGTGTGTGTGTGTGTGTGTGTGTGTGTGTGTGTGTGTGTGTGTGTGTGTGTGTGTGTGTGTGTGTGTGTGTGTGTGTGTGTGTGTGTGTGTGTGTGTGTGTGTGTGTGTGTGTGTGTGTGTGTGTAGAAGGTATTTTACCTTGGGTATAATAAATGTTCAAAATACCATGCAATTTTAAACCTGGTTTTACTCCATTTCCCAAGTAAGCAAACAGACAAACAAGTCAAGTTTGCGCCTGCAAGTGATGCAAGTCTAGCTGATCCTATAGGTCCTCCAGAGATTTTTATTTAATAAGGTTAAAACACCTTATGGCAACTTGTTCTGGTAAAATACTTATAAGCTCTGTATTACTAAATCTTGATATGTCTAGCCTAGCTCCCACTGATGAGACCTAAATAAAGATCGAAACCGGTCTGGGTAGTGGCACCTTGCCTTTAATACAAAACATCATGCATCCCCTTCTTGGAGATGTGTTTTGGCATTAAGGGTAAATATTAAGATTAGTGATCAGAGCTTATGCCACCTTTACCACGAGTTGCCTTGGTCTTGCACTACCTGTAGACTTGCATCACTTGCAGGCGCAAACTTGACTTGTTTGTCTGTTTGCTTACTTGGGAAATGGAGTAAAACCAGGTTTAAAATTGCTTGGTATATTTAACATATATACATATATATACGTATATATATATGTATATATATATATATGATCGTGTGATATGTGTGCTATGATGAACTCGAGAGAAAGATTGTTGTCGAATCTAGGGAAATTTCTCTAGATTCTTCTCATATCAACAACCTGAGTTTTAATATCTCTGACGCACACGTTGCCCCTGTTCAGTACTGGCGCACTCGCGACAGCGCGTAGTATACGTTTGTTTCGAACTCAAGCTCGCATTTTGTTTTCAAACACGCTACTGTCTTTTTGTACTTGATCTGTTATTACAATTTTAAGTCTCTGTAATTCTTTATATACTTCTTTGATTGTGATACCTGAAGATGTTGATTAATTCAACGAAACTAGTAAACTAATAGTATCTTTTCGAATATATCATGTCATCTTTTTATCTCTCGGTGTTAGTCATTAAAGGTTTTTCATAATATTCCAACCAAGTAAAAATGAATTCTGAAAAAAAAAAAAAAAAAAAATAAAAAAAAAAAAAAATATATATATATATATATGTGTGTGTGTGTGTGTAATCATGGACTTCTACTTGGTTATTGTGATACATTTTTAAAAAATAGATTTAATGACTTAAACCGAGATAACTTATATAAAGTTTTAATGAGAATGAGAATAATACAACCTAGTTTCGGCTTATAACAGCCTTCATCATATATTCATTAAAGGAAGAGAATAGTAATAAACATTGAAGTATCTAAAAAACTGGGAATTACAGGTAAAAATTGCAACACATAATTGAACAAAAAACGTTGTATTTTTTAAGTTGTTCTAACTGGCGCGCTATTGTTTATTGCGTGTGTGCGTGCAGGCTCTCGTGAACGCCAATATTGAATAACTGCAGTATGGCTATCTGGAATCCTGAACACTTAAACAGCAATTTGAGTTATAACATTCCAGATAGCCATACTGCAGTAAAGACCAGAAGACCATAGTTGAAGACATCGACTCAGCGACTTACAACTTATCTAAATATCTCGCCTCTTCTTTAAAACACCTCACAGGCAAATCCTCTTCTTACATAAAGAATTCAGCTGACTTTGTTTCTAAGATCAAAGACCTCAAACCGAACAAATCAATTTGATGGCAAGCTTCGAAGTAGTGTCGCTTTTCACAAATGTTTCAACCCAGGAGGTTGTCTCTCTTCTCAAGAGCAAATTATCAAGAAGTTATTCGTCTTACTTACTCACTGTGTCAACTCAGGCTACTTTAGAGAGTTGAGGACAAGATCTTTAAACAAAACTCCGGACTAGCTATGGGTAGCCCGCATTTCCCGGTGCTAACTAATATATTTCTCGAAGGCTTAGAAGAAAAAGCGATTTTTTCGGAACACTAAAACCTAAAATCTGGCTCCGTTATATCGATGATGTTTTTCTTATATGGGAATACGGCCTAGATAACCTCAAATTTTTTTGGATCATTTAAATAACTTTCATCACACGATCAAATTCACCTATGAGCTAGATGTTAACAGTTGCCTTCCTTTTTTAGACATAAAACTATTCAGGTGATCTGATAACATTAAAATTTCAATCTTTAGGAAGCCAACACATACAGACTTTCTGCATCCTCTCACCACTACCCTCCACAGAAATTTGGCATTATTTCCACCCTTGCACATCGGGCCAGATCCTTATTATCAGACAACGTAGAGCTTCAACATGAACTTAATTTCCCCAAAAGGACCTTTCTTAATAATGATTTTACTTCAAAAATTATTGAGAAATTTCTTTTTTACCGTCGTCAACAAACTAACGAAGATTCCACTACCCCCAGAGATTATATCTTCTTGCCTTTCATTAGTTCCCTCTTCCCCAAACTGGCTAAAATTTTAAAAAAGTTCAACATTAAAACATGTTTCTCTACGTTACCTAAACTCCGTTCTATCCTTAGTCAACCTAAAGAATAACATCACCATCTTCAGTTCCCAGGAGCATACAAGATTTTTTGTAATTGTGGAAAACCTTACTACGGACAGACTGATAAATCTATCCTTCTCCGGGTTGAAGAGCACAAAAGAGACATTCCAAACAAGATATGTCAAACTCGTTCACCTCCAAGGGTCAAATTAAGAATTATAGATCAAGCCGCTGGCCGCAACAGAAAAAAAATCTCGAAATAAAGGGGAAAAAGATTTTTTAATATTAGCATTAGAGTATATAAGTACAAAATACACCCATGTTACAAAAATACATATAAAATATAAAGTTTTCATATTTAAATAAAATTATACATATCATTTTTTGAAGAAACTTGACAACACGTTTTTCATTAACGAAATCTTCAAAATTTGGTTGAATTTGTTGAGCTGTGGTAATGTTCAATATTGCTTGCACATGCCAGTCTGTTAATCTTGATCTTTCCGCAGATTTGTTATTCTTTAAAGTTGAAAATAGTTGTTCGCATAAACATATTTATGTTCTACCGAACATAAATAAAATACGCCTAATTGCGCATAACACATTGGGGTATCGATCGACTGATAAATAATTATAGAACTTTGGAATTCCAACATCCATATATTTTTGTTTCAACACGGAATCATACTGAATCTCGATTAATTCCAACTGTAAATTGTCATCAATAGTTTCAACATCAATCGATAGAGGAGAAGTAAATAGGCAAAACTGATTTTCATATTTCTTAAAATCTAAAAATGTTCTTTCGAATTCATTTTTTTAATAACTTAATTTGATTGGCATATTCTGAAAATTTCAATTTCGGTGATTTTTGTAATAATGATTGACAACATTCAAAATGGGATAAATTTTTTTTTTTAATTTGTTTTTGCCAAAGTAATAATTTCTGTTTGAAAATCGTGCATAGGAATAATTTCTAGAAGTTCTTCACTTACTTTTAAGTTCATATCACATCCACGAATAAACACAGCAAGCTGAGCGATATCCCGTGCATCTGCACTTTCGTCAATTGCAAGGAAATAGGTCTGAAATGTTGGAATTATTGATTTTAGTTGATTCCTTAAGTTCCCGGCTATATCATGAATTCTGCTAGCAATGGTATTCCGAGGTAAGCTTATATTTTTAACTTTCTTTAATTGATCAGGACACAACACTTCAACTGCTTTAATAATACATTCGCGAATAAATTCCCCTTCAAGTGAATGGTTTTGACTTGCTTGCAATTAAATGTGATAACAAATAACTGGTTTTTACCGTAACTCTATTATCTTCGATAAGTTTGGTAAATACACTTTTGATTTCAGTGGTGGCCGGTGAAAATTTTAAGTGGGGGTGCTGCATACAAAAAAAAAAAAAAAAAAAAAAAACTTTTCTTTTCCTAATCAGTAACGAATTTATTAATAAATAAATTTACATATTAAAAATTGCTTTATTAAAAATATTTCATCCTCACCACGAACAAACACCAATAATAAAAGTTTCGTATCAATAGCAATGCCAAGTGAAAACAAATATCGGCGTTAGATCACAGTGCATTTGTTTCGTTTAACGATAATTGAAAAAATATAATTCTTTTCATATTTTCAACAGTGACACTCGTCATAATTCAGCATTGTATCTATAATAAATAAATAATTGTATGTTATTTTAACAAAATAAAATAATATTGACAAAAAATAGTTCACCACGCACACGCACCAATAATAAAAGTTTCACATCTCACAGAAATAACGTGCGTAAGGATACTAAAGATACACTGCCGTTTGGGCAGTATGGGAATGACGTAACGTGCAAACGAATATCGGCGTTAGATCACAGTGCATTTGTTTCGTAATCTAAAACGTTAATCGAATAATTCCAATTAACTGTTCAATCAATGTCAAAACATAAGCCGTGACCTTTAACATGTTGTATTGCATTTATATAATGTTGTAAGCATTGTTATTATTTATAAACACAGACAAAATTTAATTTTTTCATTTTTTTTCCTTGGGGGTGCTACAGTGTGGCAGTGCTTATGTACAGGCCGCCACTGGTTGATTTGGAAATGTCAACTTTAATTCTGACAATTTATTTTCACGAAGTTTCGCAACATATTTGTCATAGTTTCTTTATAATTTGTATCGTAATGCCTTTTAATATTATATTCTTTGCAAACTGCAATAGAGTTTCTACATATCAGACAGTTTTTCCCTCTTAAATACAAGTACAAAAATTTGTAACTCCCATTTTTCTTGAAAACTACGATGTTCTTCTTCAAATAATCGTTTTTTACTGATACTCGTTGAAGGTTTCGACATTATTTTTATAAATTCTTTATTAATTATAAAGAAAACACTACACTTTCTTATGACTTGAAAATTGCTAACGGCTAGCCTCCGATTGCTGTGATCTGCGGATGTAACCGCGTATGTAGACTAGCTCGTTAAAATTCAGTAAAATTCAATATTTGTGCAGTGATGTAACAAGATTTTTTTGAAATGACAAATAGAACATTATTTCCTTTAGAAATTGCAGAGTAGTTTGGCGTATAAAATAATCTTAAGTGGAAATGTTATTTTTTTAAAATATGTTTATTTAATTCGGTGTTGTCAAAAGTTAAATAACCATGTTGGTTACAAAGTTTGGCGGGCCGCATGTTACTTTTCGGCGGGCCTCATGCAGCCCGCGTGTTTGGCATGCCTGCTATAACAGAATCCGAGCCAGCGCTCTCGCCAGCCACGTTTTGTTCTCTATCAACTCTGATGAAGGATGCCAACGTCAAATAGACTGGCCTCAAACTTCTAATATTCACAAATGTTATGATGAACTCGAAAGACGTATTCTTGAGTCAAAAGAAATTACCCTTGAATCAACCCACATGAATAGCAGCCTTAGCTACAATTTGCCAGATTCGCATAGCTCTGCTATCTCTAGTGCTGGTGTTGTCGCGATTTCACACGCACGCGTAAACATTCAGCTGGAACTGTAGCGCGGACTCCAATTTAAATTGTACTACAGTTTTTAGTAGATCTGTTGTTGTTATTATGTAATGTTTCTGTCTGATTATTTTGCATATTTCTTTGTACTTTGACACCTGAAGAAGTTGGATTACCAACGAAACTAGTAGTGTCCTCATTAAACCTTATTATTTATTATCTCTGTGTTAAGTCATTTAAATTACATTAATAAACGCGCACGCAGGCACACATACACACGCACGCGCGTGCGCGCACGCACACGCACGCACGCACGCACACACACACACACACACACACACACACACACACACACACACACACACACACACACACACACACACACACACACACACACACACACACAGAGACAAATAAACAACGCACAGAACAGTAAAACCACTACCATTACTCAGGCTGAAACAATACAATACCTTGGAATTTACTTTGATGCAAACATGAACTGGAATAGCCACCTAAACCATCTACAAAACAAACTCCGAAGAATAACTGGCAAACTAGGTTAAAAGACAGTTCTCACACACCTAAAACACTAATATACAAAGCACTATTCAAAAATATACTAAGATACGCTATAACAACTCATGCTTTCTGTACACACTACAAACTAAATAGATTAATGTCATTACAGTACAAAATAATAAACCTGATCTTTTGGGAACAAAGGGATAATACCGGCTTTATATACATTGCAATACTGACAGCAAAACACTTATATCACTATGCAGCTTTGCTAAAACATTATTTCTATGCCAAGTACAGGAGAGACAGAAATACATACCGTATAACAACACCTCAGACAACTAACTACATATAAATACATGTAATTAGTTGTCTGAGACCTTTAATTAGTAAGTGTAATTAAGTGATTATTACATATAATAATCACTACGGAAAGGTCACTCGAAATTCTATCCCAGATATGCTAAATAAAATACCTTTTGAATACAGAAACCTTACAAACTACAATAGTTTGAAAAGAGCGTTAAGGGCATACTATGAATAAGAAACACGCACACTACACATCTTACAATTCTTGTGTAGAGGCTTAAGTGCTGTGAGGACATTATGTTGGAGGTTTAATGGATTTTTTACAACACTCAAAAAGAATTAAAATAGAATTTAATACTTCCCATTTGATTTTTTTTGAGTTTGTAATTCTTTTTGAGTGTTGTAAAAAATGTCAAAAAAATAATCAATTCCTCCCCCATTCCCCGTCCCTCTCGTCAACAAGATTTTAAAAATGCCATCACCATACCCTACATCCGTGGCACTTCGGAAAAAATAGCCAAGATACTAAAAAAGTATAACCTGCACACAGCATATAAGCCCTACCGCAAACTTGCTACCCTTATCCGGTCTACGAAAGATCAGCTCCCTCCTCTCTCTCTGCCTGGAGTTTACAAAGTACCCTGTTCCTGTAAGCTTGCGTACTTTGGACAGACAGGCAGATCAGCATCCATCCGCCTGGAGGAACACAAGTCGTACATCGTTAAACACAACTATGGCCATTCAGGCTTGGCTGACCATGTGTTGGACACCACCCACAGAGTATCATGGAAGAAAACCACCATGCTCCACCACAGCAAATTCAAGAAAGAGAGACTTTTCTTAGAAGCAGCAGCAGCTCTCAGAAACCAACCAAATCTTAATAAATACGGGTGCATTAAGCTTCCGAAGATTTGGGAAACACTCATCACCAGAGGTCCCACCTTATATTCCAGGCCACCTACGACCGCCCTTAGAGGGCGCTCCACCTAGATAGGACTTTAGTGTCACCCACGTGGTTGGGCTTAGTATTGTAAGTTTTTGTGTGCATGTTGCATTAATTGTTTTTGTAATCCCCGTAGATGTCCTAGTGACTAGAACATCTACGGGGAAATATAGGAAGTATTAAATTCTATTTTAATTCTTTTTGAGTGTTGTAAAAAATCCATTAAACCTCCAACATAATACACATCTTACAAACTTAATGAAACATAATGTTCAGCCTTTCCAGTTCAGCGACGCATCATGACATTTGAAATTATCGTGTGACCTATCGTTTGAGACCTATCAAACATCAGCCTACTTCCAACACAGCATTCAAACCAATAAACAATAACTAACCGGTATCATCCTTAGATAAACTTAATAAAAAAAGATTCGAGGATACAAGCTGAGAAATTACATCCAAACCGAGATCAACAAAAAGAAAAAAAAAATTATATATTACATTTAAGTGCTGTAGTTACAGGACTTAAATACATTAACACTTTCATTGCCAAGCTGAAAATTGGAATTTCGTTTGGTGGTCAAATTTTTTTTATTTTTTTATTTAGTTAGCGACGTCCACGCGATAACCCGTGATCGGCCGTTTGGTGAGAACTCGCATCGCGTGATATCGTTCATTGCCAAGCTGAAAATTGGAATTTCGTGGTGGCCAATTTTTTTTTATTTTTTTATTTAGTTAGCGACGTCAACGCGATAACGCGTGATCGGCCGTTTGGTGAGAACTCGCATCGCGCGATATCGCGTGATTGGCAATAAACATGTTAAATAAATTTTGACAGAACAGCCACACGTTGGTTCGCTAAATGTAACGAACCGGGAGTGCTGACTAGGCAGGATAATCGTTAAAAACCCGAATATTCAAAAAATTCTCAAAAGTTAAAGCAAATTTTGATAAAGCCACTTCACTTTAATCGTTGAATATAATGATGCAGGGATTATAGCCTTCTCACCGACCCGAATCGCTAACAAAATTAAAATGGATTTTAATTAAAGTAAAAATATATTTGAACTAAAGTTTAAAAAATTCTTCATTTTATAAGTTACTAAATTCTTAGCAACTTGTAAAAATTTTTTAATAATTTTTATAAGTGGAACTCTCTTTTAGGAAAATAAAAGAAACTCAAGATAGATGAGAAAATAAGAAAAGAATTCAGAAATAATTAGAACATTTAATATAAGTATTCAAAAAATGACATCTTTACAGAATAACAGAAAATAAATTAAATTACATAAATATGCTTGAAATTTTTTTAATTAAAATTTTAGGGTTTTTGATTTCATATTCACAAAATTAGAAATAATGGTGTCAACGTCTAATTCCGCACATATATCATTTTCAATAGCTATTAATGCCGAACTAACAAGCCTTTTTTGTGACATACTTGCTCTTAAGTAGGTTTTAATCAATTTCACCTTGGAAGAGGAACGTTCACCGCTCGCTACACTAACATGTAAGGTTAATAGTATCTTAAAGCAATTGAAAAGTTAGGGAAAGATAAATTATTGGACACAGTAAAATTAGAATATCGAAAGGGTTTTGAATATTTAAATTATCCTTCCGAAAAATATCCCGGAAAGCACATAACTTGTCATATAGTTCTATTGCACTTACGTCTTTATTGTCGCAGTCCTTCAAGGGAATCTCTAAATCGTCACAGTTTTTTCGTAAATCTTCGTTATTAATTTGTAGTAATCTATACAATAAATTGAAATTATCATATTATGTTTTTAGTTGTTCAAAACATTCTATTAACGAACACATTGCAACTTCTAGAAGTGTATAAAACACATTCACTCTAAATTTATCTTCTGGCGATTGTGACGTTTCGTCGTGAAGCTCGTAGTCAAATTGTCGTGTCTTCTTCCGTCGTCGAACTTCAGTACCAGTTTTAAATTCTTGTTCTCCATCCACCTCTTCACTCAGTTCTTTTGCAGTTTTTAGAACTTCTTTAAAATTTGTATCTGATCGATACTCTTGTAAGAATATTTTTAAGTTTTCGATAGATTCTAAAGCAATTGTAATGTTCTTATTTTTGTTTTGAAGCATTTTACTTACAGGGTTTATTCTGTTAAGTAAATCATGCAAAGTTATAAGAGAACAAATAAATTTGTAGTCTTTTATTTTAACACATAATGTTTGTGCTTCATGCTGAGTTTCTTTATTAAGATTTTCATTGTTTAAAATTTCAAAAAGTGCATCGTAAATTTCTCGTAACTGATATCGTAGAGGACGGATTGCATTAATTTTACTTTCCCATCGCGTTTCTGATGGCTGTTTCAATGTTAAATGTTTTACGAACTTTAAAAGGATTGCCCAATGTTTGTAAGAGAATGAAAAAAATTGTATATTTCTTGAATAATTGCAAATAAACTAATTGTATCTGCATTCACTTTGGCTGCATCGTTAATGATTAAATTTCGAGTATGAGCAGCACACGCACTTAAAAAGCTCGGGGATTTTTGTTCAAAAGCAAATTTTGGAGCCCATATTTTTTCCCTTTCATATTCGCCCCATTGTCATACCCTTGACCTCGAATGTCTTCAATGGGAATGTTCCGTTTTTCCAGTTGTTCCATTATTGTTGCACATAAACCACGTCCTATGGAATCTGATATATCTGCAAAACCTAAAACGTTTTCCCTGATATTGACAATTCCATTATCACAGGAAACAAAGAGAATATTAATGGTCATTTGTTCTGTTTTACTTGCATCAGGTGTGCAGTCTAAAATTATGGAATAATATTTAGATTTTCGAATTGATAATAAAATTGTATCGCTGATTGCGTTACTTAAAGTTTCCAATATTTAATTTTTACTCAAATAGTGTACTCTATTGTTTCGTTGTAGGGTCCTTTCAACATGATTTTCCATAACGGGATCAAACTTCGCAAACAGTTCGACTAATTTTAAAAAATTGCCGTTATTCCTTTCATATAATTTATCCGATGATCCGCGAAAAGCTAAATTTTGGCTACCAAGGAATTTTATAATTTCAATCAAGCATTCTAAAACACTCGTCCAATGTTTCTTTTACATTTCATACATGCTTTGAGTCTGACAATCGATAATAGTTTTGTTTTTTAAATTTTTATCAATAGTTCCTTCCATTTTAAGAAATTTTTCATGTGAGTTAAACTAGTCTCATTGATTCAGTAGGTGCGAAAAGTTTGCAACAAAATTAAAAAACAGAATTTAAAGTTTCGGAATAAATGAGCCATGTTCTTGGCACGAACTCCCCGTTTTCCATTTTTTGATTATAATACGTGTCGCCAAATTTACGACCATATGTATCTCTGGGATATATTATATTTTTCTTTTGAACAGGCTCCATTTCAATTAAAATAACTCGTAATTTTTCATCAATATTTCCCCATTCACCTGGATCTTCTAAATTTACAGAGATTAACAATGTGTTAGTTTCGTGGTCACAACTAACTCTTCTCCTAACTGTTTTTCACTTAAATCATGCGTCTTGTTATCTTGTTCAATAGTTGCCATAGTACTTTCATGAAAACTGGACGATGTGCACGGTTCTTCAACTCTCGGATTTCTGATGTATCGAGTTGGTTACAATTTGCATCAGAATATTTTAATATTTTAACAAATTTATTAAGAGCCCCAGTTTGTGTTTTAATATCTGCTTCTTTTGCAGCATGACGTGCACCGGATAACGATTTTGTGCACCGAATAACTTTTTTAAATTTTTGATTTCATTTCTATTTTATACCCACAAGAAATTATTACACAACACTACACAGAGACGAAATAATAGTCCTCACTGTCAGTAGCCTACTGAGATGCGTACCATATCACTGGTTAACTAACAACAAATGTTTTTGTACAAAAATTACGAAATACGAAAATTTTGTACGCATAAAAACCGTTCACCGTTTCACTTTAGATAGACTGCAGTAGACACAACATTCTGCAGGCAAGCATTTAGCCCTCTCGCTGCAAAATTGTAAACAGCCGGCTAATCAAAGAGGTGGCAATATACAATTTTTTTAAAATTTTTATTCGGTGTACCCGGTCTTATTTATTTTAATATTGATCATTCTAAGAATTTTTTGTTTTTATGGTAAAAATTTTGTTTCTTAAAAACTTTTTTTTCTTTAAATTTGTTCGATTAACGCTTTAGATTATGACACAAATGCATTGCGATGTAACGCAGTGTTGGAATTATCACGTTCGGCCAATTGCAGCTAGACTCGCCGATATTCGTTTGCACTTGTCACTGCACGTAACAAGTGAATCCGAAACTGCTCGTGGAGCAGTGTCGCTACAGATAAAGTGTATGCTTGCGGGCGTTATTTCTGTGTACGAAACTTTTATTATTGGTGTGTGTTCAAGTGAGGGTCAAATATTTTTAATAAAGCAATTTTTTTAATATGTAGATTTATTAATGAATTGGTTACTGGTTAAGAAAAAAATGAATTATTTTTCTTATTTTGTATATGCAGCACCGCCACTGTTTCACATCAGAAAAGTTGTATCCATTATTAGAAATTGTGCTATACACACCTTCAGTAACACCAGGAAACACAATATAAAAACCATCTTGGGTTTCTCTTGCCGACAGCCCAAGAGCATCAACCTTCAGCTAAAGGTTGTAGTAAATATGTCTTAGTCGCACCCTCAATTTTTAGAGAAAACTTTCATTTACTCTCCCGCTTGAGATACAGAAAGCACTATTGTAAGTATTCGGTTTCATTTTTCAATTAACTCTTCAGTATTGGCATAACCAGAAGGGAGTATCACAATGTGTCGAACTTCAGGAGAAATTCTTTTTTGTTAGATGAAACTCATCTAACCCCTCCTCAATCATAATTCACACGTTTGGTAAGCATATCTCAGTTAATCCCACTTCCCATTTTCCTACAAACTTGATATTTCGTGGAAGAGAAATGCTAAATTTAACCTGGATATTCTGGGGAAAAAACATTAAGACTGGCATTACTAGATAAAGTTGAAAAAATCGCTTTGGTTTATCCAAGATTTGTGTGATCGGGGGTTATCTAAGCTCCTTCACAAACATCTGAGTCTTCCCTTGTACTGCCCTTCGTTTAAGTATCTTTTCAATAGAAAAACATCAACTGGTAGCCTATCCGAAAAGGTTACTTTTTGCAGTTCTGTCTCATAGAAGGTTTCCTCAGTTATTTCCCCTATCTTTTCACTTAACTCTGTAAATTACAGAATGTCTGTTGAAAACTTGCTGTATTGTAAAAATCTCGCTTTTTTTTCATCCAACGAGACTTAAAAACCTTACCGCTATGCACCACTTGATCACCTACTTGGAAATGAAGATTTCTGAGTTGTACTTGGGATGAATACTGATATTTCCAAACTTGGTTTTCATTATGAATTGTGACTTCTGCTGGAGGCATTCCGATACTTCTACAGGGTATCCCAAAATTCACGCAAGATTTAAATTTGGCGCCATTTGTGCGGTAAAGTGTTGCCAACGAGAAAAAAAGACAGCGTGACAGCTGACACTTCAGGGTTATTAAAAATGACCACACACAGCGAAGAGAGTTCGTTGAATGAATTATGGAACAACAACAAGTGGATGCTTATTTTTCGAACAAAATCATCTTCAGCGATGAGGCTCATTTTCATCTTGATGGCTTCGTTAATCGACAAAATTGTCGCATTTGGGGTTCAGAAAATCCACGAGTGATTGTTGAGAAACAAATACATCCACAACGTGTCACTGTTTGGTGCGGATTTTGGGCTGGAGGCATCATCGGTCCATTCTTCTTCGAAAATGCGGCTGGTAAGGCAATAATAGTTAATGGTGCTCGCTATCGCGACATGATAATCCAGTTTTTTGTGCCTAAATTGCAAGATATGGATGTGAACGACATCTGGTTTCAACAAGACGGTGCCACATGCCATACAGCCCGAGAAACAATTCAATTACTGCATGAGTCATTTCCTGGTCGTGTAATTTCCCGTTTTGGTGATCAGAATTGGCTGCCCAGATCATGTGACTTAACGCCGTCGGACTTTTTTCTTTGGGGTTTTTTGAAGTCTAAGGTTTATGCCAACAAGCCCACGACCAACCACGCCTTGAAGGAGGAAATTGAGCGCTGTATCAACGAAATTCAGCCACATTTATGCAAAACGGTCATGGAAAATTTCGACAAAACAATGCGAAAAAATAGCATATCGGGTAAATGGCCTCCAGCAAAGCCGTGGAGGCCATTTACCCGATATGCTATTCCATGCATAACCCTATACTGTATACTTTATGAATCAATAAGAAATTACAATTTTTAATTAAAAACCTGTGTTTTCTATCAAAATTACTTCTTGCGTGAATTTTGGGACACCCTGTATATTTTGTGTTATAAGTTTTCACAAAGTCGGCGAGTACATGAATATATTTAGGACTTTTCGAATATGTGATACATTTGTAAATTTTACTTTTCGGTGTTTATTAACCACTCAGCAATTGTAGCTTTCCTTTCAATTCTGGTTTTATAAAAATGAATATTTTCAATCTTGAAAAATGCACGGAGTTTTCTGTTGTCAACTTCCTTTCCTTGATCACTGTTGCATAGCTTGGGATATTTTAAAAATACTTTAAAAGAGATTTCAAATATTTTAAAACCTAATGCTGATTTATTTTTTAAAGGACGTGTAAAATTTCGTAATTTGTAATTTATAGTTTATGATATTGTTTATTACTTTACTTTTTTACTCTAAGTGTTTCCCCCTCTTACTTCGTTGTTTTTCGTGGTTGCTTGAGCTTGTTCAAAATGCTTATATGCCCTAATCTCTAACTAACGTATAACACTATTATTTAACTTTAGTCCTTTCGTAATTCTACTTAGCTTCCCCCCCCCTTTTTTTTTTCATGCCGTATAGTCTCACACGTGCTAGTATCGTAGACTTAGGAAGAAGCCTCTGGCTGGGACCAAATCTTCAATCTACGTTGCTATAATTCAAATGTATTAATCCTAAAAAATTGATTTTTGTTAATGACTGCACCACTAACCCTGCGGAGGTCGCGGCTGATCTGACAGATACAAATAAATTGTTTAATATAAATATCTTTACACATATCCAGTGTATAGCTTGGAGGTCATGAGTAGCTGCGCATGAATATATTATGAGTGATATTCCACACTGTTTATGCGGTCAGTTTTGGTTTAACACGTGTTATGTAAAGGTGTGTGATAGTTCATAGTAAATTGTATCTGAGAGATACCGCGACCTCCGATGTCAGTATAGTATTGGTTTAGGTGTTGTTTTTTTCCTTTGTTTAGTAATTTCTAGATTGTAACTGAAAATAAATAAACTATCACGTATTATATTTGCAGCGTTTTTTTTTTTTTAAGTTTTTTTTCGCATTTTAGCACATACTAGTAATGAATATATCTCTCAGATATACGCTACCTACTCTGCAATTTTTTCGCCCGCAACCTCCGCAGGGTTAAGGATCGTGTAAAAGAATTTTCTATCTTTCCTTTACATGCAAGAAAATAATTTAACTAAGCACGTATAATAACCCTTAAATCAATTTTATCTCAAGCAACTCCGAATTAATCAGTCGTGGCTGTTACTTTACTTAGGTCACACAGGTTCGGTTTGTTTTTATGAGACAGTGCATTGGTTAACAAAATCAGGCAAGCCATTAACAAAACCAAACATTGTTTATTCTAACTAAGGGAAATAAGACATATCTCGTGCCTGATTCTTCACACATTCATTAAAACAATTCACTTAAAGCATTAGACAAAGAAATTATTCACACTGAACTTATTAAATACGTGGATGGATTTTAGCACATATAACCTTACTCTTATTACAATTAATATAAGGCAAAATTACATTATACACGTTCTAAGTATTATGTAACACAAGCATTATTCAAGACTACAGTATTCTATTATACACATTCAGACTGATTCGGCTTTCTGACCTCTTCAAACACATTCAAACTTGCTTAACTTTTTACAAATGACTCACGTAAAAAGTTAAGCAGGTTTGAGCGCGGTTAGTAGTTGGAAGGGTGTATCGTTCGATGCTGTTGGCACACTCTCCTTCGATGAGTCTTTGGACTCCCTGGAGGTGTCAACTAACAATAATAACAATAATTATACCATTAGTTAAACAGAATGAACATCTATCATCCGTAAACACAATCTAGGCTACTTACAAGCTCACTATATCATGTACAGTCCTGAATCCAAAAGGGTTAAGGGTGAATTCCACTGTCTCCTTTCTTTCTTTTTTTTTTTTTTTTTTTTGCGCAACGGCTGTGATCGGGCACTATCCGGCGGTTGTCGCCTTGCAAATTCCTTCCTTGTAACCTCAATGCATTTTTTCGTCGATGTTAGGAACTTCGTCGGCTTCTACAAATTAGCACGCACTTGGATCGGTACATTCTTCGAAGAATTTCACGGAAGGATATCTTGTAATACTGCCAGCGAACTCCCTATGATCTTTAGAACTACTGCTCGCGGGACCTCGACTCCTCGAAAAGCTTGCCACGGGGAAAAAAAAAAAAAAAAAAAAAAAAAAAAAAAAAAATGAGAGAGCCTTTTGCCCCTCAATCTCCGCCTTTTATATCATTGGCCTTCCCTCCTAAAAAAATTTCCGAATTTACTGGAAGCGCCCTTATCACCCACGCTTACGTTAGGTTTTGGCGGCAAAACTCATCATCCGGTGACCTTTGAGGCTGTTGTTGACCTTCAGTTTACTAGCGTAATCCTGCCTGAGCTTTTTAGTTACAATTGCTTGTGGTTCTACATTCAGTTATTCTAACATTTCATTACAAAATTTAACACATTAAACAGGTTCCATGCATTTCTAATTATATGTATTTTAATGGCCCATGTAAAATCGGTATAGGTGAAAAATATTTCTATTTTTCACCACAAGAGATTTTACAGATGCACCCAAGAAAATCGTGAAAAGACATCGACACACATTAGCAGAAAGGTGAATCCCTTATTGAATCCCTTGGCCGAAATCCCCATTTCAGCCAAGATGCATTGAAAAGTATGAATCACTTGAATGGGGTTAGGTAAATTTTCTTTTTCTTATGGATTTATGTGTGACATACATAGGCAGACCAGCAAGCCATTCATTCACGTCTTGTGTGAATTTACATATACGAATTGTGTTTCTTTCTCTCTTCTTCACAGGTGATATAAAGGAAGAAAGTGAAGAAGAATTATCACATATTGTAGAATTATGCTTTATAGTTTTTTTGTCTTATAATTCATGAAATAATAATTAAAATAGTTCATATAATGGAAGTATCACTCACTTACAAGTGTGGGAAGTTCTCCCACCAACTCTGAGCTCTTGTGTATATAAAAAACAAAATTACCTATTTGTTACCTTCCAATCATATCTGAAAATAGTAAATAGGATATCTGAAATAAAAATGGTCAAGACAATATTTGTTTTTGTTTTTATTATTAATAGAGACCTCCAAGGACTCAAGAACTCATCGAGGGAAGCCATACTACTCGCACCAGCTGTCATACCTGTTCTTGAATTCATTCATGCTTCTTCCACACAACATCCGACAGCAATCCATTCCAATCACGCACTACCCTGTGAAAGAAAAATCAGCACTACACCCTTCTTAACAGCATTCATTCTCAAATTCCGTGGATGCTCTCGCGTCCTTTCCCCACCCTCCAAAAAGTGAAAAATTCCATCTAATGAAATTCTGTATAATCCTTACAGAAATTTGTAAGTCTCAATCATATCATCCCGCTTTCTCTTGTTTACCAGTGTCTGCAACCTACAGATTCTCAATCTATCTTCATAATCTGTATGCCACAATCCTGATATCATCTTTGACACTCGACTTTGCACACATTCCACTGTATCAGAATCACCATGGAAACCAGGAGACCAGACCTTTGCACAGTAGTCCTTATGAGATCTTATCAAGGCCTTGGTAAGAGGCAAAATGATTTCTTTATCTTTACATGTCAAGGTTCGTTTCAGCATTGCCATTATTCTCTGAGTTGTATTTATAATTTTGCTATATGAATCTTGAACGTCAACTCCCTGTGTACTAACAGCGAAACTACTGGCCTCTGTATACAAACATAAGGGACCTCCATGCATTTTTTGTATATTCACTTCTGGAGTGTACATCACTCTGCTAGACAACTTTCTTATCTCTGTTCATATCTGATGAACACGGAATTTTTTATCACTTATCACTTACACAGATATTTTTACACATAACTAACAAGGGTGTTAGGAGATCCTTTGGTTGGAGGATGGCGAATGTGTGAAATGCGTTGCCAGAGGTGGTTGTGAGGACTTTGTCTATAAATGAGTTTAAGGAGTGATATAATAGGTATTGTGTAAATAATGGCTAGTATGTCGATATAGGGCTGAAAATCGGCCCAACAAATAGACTCTTTATTGAACACAATTCGTATTTTCAGTCAGGACATCAAAATGAAATTTGGTTTATATAAATGCACAATTTTATCTATTAAACGAGGCAATATTAATGACACTAGCAATTTTAATTTTGATCAAGAAAAATATATAAAAGCAATTTCAGCTGATGAACACTATAAATACCTAGGAATATTAGAATCTAGTTACATTCCCCACTCGAAAGTTAAACAATAGTCAGCACCAGAATACACCAAAAGTGTCAGAAATATTCTGAAAACAAAACTAAATGGATTAAACACAATTAGAGCAATGAATTCTTGGGCTATACAAGTGATCCGATACACATATAATAGATTGGATAAAAGAAGACCTGGACAAATTGGACCGCAAAACTAGAAAACTAATGACTGTGCATCGTGCATTACTTCTACGAAGTGATGTTGACCGGTTGTACCTACCAAGGAGAATAGGTGGACAGGGTCTGCCAGTGGTGTAGCTAGAGCTTTTGCAACCCGGGGCGGTCCCTGAATTTGCAGTGCCTCTCAATACACACCAAAAATACTACAAAAAGTCAAAAGGACGTGTTGGGAAATAAATTAAAACACTATGTTTATTTTTGAAGTAAAACTTTAATTTCGATATTCTAAAATGTTATTGTTCTTGCTTTTCTGTTAGCAAAATCGTCGATGACATTGGCGAAGTCTATTTCATAGTAATGTAGGTAATTCTTAATCAATTTTATTTAGAAAAACTCCTCTCACAATTAGCAACACTTGCATCAATTGTGAGGAAAATTCGCAGTAGTATTACAATATTTGGAAATGTGTTCTCTAGACTGTATTTTAGAATTAACTGCAAAAGTTCAAAAAGTTTCAAAGTGCCACCCGGGGCGGACCTCCCCCTCCGCCCCCTTCTAGCTTCGCCTCTGAGGTCTGCTGCAAGTGAGACAGATTGCGGAAGAAGAAGAAATTGACTTAAAAAGTTACATCGACAATAGCTCTGAGCAAATGCTTCAAGCAGTTACACAAGAGGGTCTTCTGAAAGCAACAGGAAACATGTGATTACAAAAAGGAACAGCAAAATAACCGATATGTGCGCTGGAAAAATAAACATTTCCATGGCCAATATCTTAGCGATACTGAGGACAAAATTGACCTAAACAAGACATGGCAATGGCTACAATATGGATATATTAAAAAAGAAACAGAAGGATTTATTCTAGCAGCTCAAGAATAGGCATTACAAACTAATGCAATGAAAGCAAAAATTTTGAACATCAGTAACAGCAAATGCAGATTATGCAATCAGAAAGATGAAACTGTAGAACATCTAATCAATGCCTGCAGCAAGATTGCTCAAACTGACTATAAATACCGCAATGATCAAGTGTCCAAAATAATGCATTGGCATGTATGCAAAAAATATGGCTTTCCTACTTCTGATAACTGGTGGCAGCATAAAATAGAGATTGTATTGGAAAACGAAACAGCAAACATTCTCTTGAACTTTCGAATTCAAACTGATCGTCATTTGGAACACAATAATAGTAGACCTGACATTACAATTATCGAACATAGACAAGTTTCGATTATCGATATTGCAGTACCCGGTGATAACGACATTAACAACAAAGAACTGGAAAAAATTACTAAATATCCAGATCTGGCAATCAAACATTCTCTTGAACTTTCGAATTCAAACTGATCGTCATTTGGAACACAATAATAGTAGACCTGACATTACAATTATCGAACATAGACAAGTTTCGATTATCGATATTGCAGTACCCGGTGATAACGACATTAACAACAAAGAACTGGAAAAAATTACTAAATATCCAGATCTGGCAATCAAAGTTGGCAGGCTGTGGCTTAAACACTATAAAGTTATCCCAATAGTTATCGGTGCACTTGGCGCAATTTCAAAGAAGCTATCCAACTATTTACAGCAATTAAACATCAACGAAGTGACCCCATATGACCTACGAAAAACAGCATTACTTGGAACAGTCCATAGTTTAGGATGCTCCTGACGGCCTATTCTTAGATTCTTGGGTAGAATCTGAATTCTTCTGTATCACTAGTCAAATTGTTGTTTAAATAATACTTGATGTTTAAATAATGTTGTTTAAATCATTTTTTGACTGTGTATTAATTATGTGAATAAATAATAATAATAATAATAATAATAATAATAATAATAATAATAATAATAATAATAATAATAATAATAATAATAATAATAATAATTACATTAAAAAAGAAACAGAAGGATTTACTCTAGCAGCTCAAGAACATGTGAAACAAACTAATGCAATCAAAGCATAAATTTTCAACATCAATAATAACAGCAAATGCAGATTATGCGATCAGAAAGATGAGACTGTAGAACATCAGATCAGTGCCTGCAGCAAAATAGCTCAAACTGACTATAAATACCGCCATGATCAAGTGGCCAAAATAGTTCAGTGGCATGTTTGCAAAAAATAAGGCTTTCCTACTTCTGATAACTGGTGGCAGCATAAAATAGAGACTGTATTGGAAACCGAAAATTCTCTGGGATTTTAGAATACAAACTGATCGTCATTTGGAACACAATAGACCTGACATTACAATTATCGAACATCGACAGGTTTGGATTATCGATATTGCAGCACCCAGTGATAACAACATCAACAACAAAGAACTGGAAAAAATTACTAAATGTCGAGATCTGGCAATCGAAGTTGGCCGACTGTGGCTTAAACACACCAAAGTCATTCCAATAGTTATCTGTGTATCAATTATGTGAATAAAATGATAATAATAATAATAATAAACAAGTCCTATCACACGAGCAAACAATAATCCTTTCATCAGAATAACCTCCATGATTAAGCATATTTCTCATAATGAAAAATGTATTGATAATTATCATCTTTTTATCAGACTACAATTCGATGTGAAAAGAATTTCTAATCAAATCAACCAACCCCTATTATTCCCATATAGGCATTAAGTGAGGACATTTAAGCCCTCGCGTTTTGGACTGAGGGGGGAGAGTTCAAACTCTACGTGTAGCCAATTAGAGATAGCTAGCACAAGACTATCACTAATTATACATGGATCAGTTTCTTAGGGCGATCTAGATATGTCACTTCCACTAAGCTACACTTGCGCTGCGTTATGATCTACTTTCTCTAACTCTCCATATTTTATCTCAACCTAATAAATAATTTCTATAGATGTTACTCTTGCGATACATTGCGAACAGACCTTGGGTTTTCCTAATCAGAAGGCAACGTTACTACGAAGGGCCTTGCACAAATAATTTCTTGTAAAATAAAGCATATAAATAAATAAATGAAATAAAAAAATAAAATCCTTTCAGAAAGTTTTATAAATTCAAGCTGAAAGAAGATATATTTAAATGAAGTTTGTGAAGCAGTTATAAAATATGTTTTGACCATTTTACTGACGTCCAAATTCTTTATTTTATTTTTTTATCTCCCCCCCCCTCGATTAGGGAACATGTCAGATTTCGACTCATTTTTATTTTGCTATTATATGTATTTATTTTACTGGCCACAGTTCTGCTACGAAAGCAGTCTAGTTTTTTCACTTCAAATCTCGAAAATAGTTTGTCTACTTGTTTAGTAGAAATTGTTTAAATTTTTACTGCTGATAATCATCTTTCCCCTAGAAACACTCGTAGGTTTCACAGTAATACAGGGTTATGTGCAACGTATGTATATCTATTCTTACCTTCTTCATGAGATGGATTTTAGGCAAGGTGGCCTGTTCCTGTCTCATGCCATCTCTTTCTTGGTATTCCGATTCTTCTTTTCCCACCTATTTTATATATGTATAATATTTTCGGTAGTCCGTTGTTGTCCATTCCATTTAAATGTTTTATCCATTGTTGTTTATGTTGTCTTATGTAGTAATTAATTGGTTTTATATTCAGAGATTGTAAAATGTTTTAATTTGTTCATGTTCCCACTTGGTATATTTAGATGTTTTTCCGAGAAAATGTTTGAATTCGTTTCACCTTTTCTTTTTATGGTCCATGTTTCGCTTCCGTATAGTAGAGTTGATTTTGACAAGACATTACATAATCTGATTCTAGTGTGCTTTTGTACTAGGGATGGCTTAAATATATTATTTATTATGCCATTTACTTTGACAAAGTTTGATATTTTAGTGTCTATGCCTTTTTCTTCTTTGTATGGTAAATCACATTATCTATCGCTGTTTCACTTGTTGGGTTTCTCCTTTAAATGCCATTATTTTTGGTTTTTTTTTTCTTTCTTTAGATATTGTCATATTATATTGTCTTGAGGTATCATTTAATGACCTTTGTAAATCATCTTCTGATGTAGCTAATACTATTTGATCATCTACATGGTATACAAATAACCAAATGGATTATACTGTTTCCAGATTGTTATAATTTTATTTATATATATATTGAAAAGCAGAGGTGAGAGGGTACATCCTTGAACCCTCTCGCCTCTTGCGTACTCCTCTTGTCGTACGCCCCTTGATATATCTTTCCATTCTGAGATGTGTTCTAGTTTAACTGCTATTTTATTTCTTGTATATATTTCTATAGCCGCCGTTGCGCAATTGGAAGAACAGAGGAACATTGCGCCCTTTTCTTTGAAAAGCCCTGAGTTCGATTCTCGTCGTGACGAGGGGAATACTTATATGGGCTTTTTCAGTTGAAGGTGAGTTAGCTGATCTCATATGGTGGTAGCAGGTTTTTTTCCTCCCAGAAAGCCGGGTTTTTCATCCCGCGTACAGACAAATCGACCTTCAGAATACACGCAATTTACAGAAAAAAATGCTGTTGTTGGTGATGATGGGCGATGATGGCGTTGATGGTAGTAGTGTCGTAGTTGGAGAAATAAGTAGTAGTGGATAGTATGAGATGTATTTGGCGAAGTAGAGTAGTGCGCCCGCCCAAGATGAGTCCCTGGACTCCCTGGAGGTGTCATGTAATAATAATGATAATAATAATATATTTCTTGAATAAATATTGTGTTAGGGTTAGGGACCACGAGATGGTGGCACTTGCTAGCCGCCTTCTTCACGGCGAACCGATCAATTAGTAATTAGTGATATTAATTACTTAGTGACAGCCTTGGGCCAGTCTCTGATTGGCTACCAGTGGAGATTGAACTGCCCACTCAGTCTCCAAAATTAGCTAGGACTAAAACGGTCTCGCCTACTCGCTATACGGATACAAAAAGGAGTTAGCTGATTTTTTTTTTTTTTTTTATTTCTTGAATGGATTGTAAAAGTTGGTTTGGTATATTTAAATCGGTTCATATTTTAAACAATTTTTGTCTACTAATTTTGTCAAAGGCTTTTCGGAAACTGTTTTGTTCTTCCTATGGTTTGTCCTCTACAATACTGTTTAGCTTCTCTTTTAATATTCCTGCATATACAGGTAACCCTAGTATAACGCGGTACTTATACAACGCGGTTTCGATATAAGACGATCTACAAATTGTAGTAATCCTTTATCTATATTTTTCAACGCGCTACTTAAAAATCAAATTTTATCTTAGTTAAATTTGCGCCTGTCCAATCGCGCATGTAGTTATAAGTAGCGAATTTATATTAGGGGAAATAGACTTTAGCACACATGTACGTCAATTGTTTGCCGTATAAAATATTTATTGTTGAAAATTGTCTTCGCTTTCTGCTAGGAAAGCGCATTAAAAATCATGAGTGTGTTAATCTCAAGCTGAGCACTTTATTTTTTGGTGAGTTACATACAATATGTAATGCTTTTTTTATGTAAAAAAAAATTATTATTATAGTAATGGCCACTTAGAGCGCTTTCGCGATATGATTGAAAACGAAATTAGTGAATTAATTGATAAAGAAATAGATTTAAATGAGGAGGAACTGGTACAATTAATATATGACGTCGAACCAAATGCAGGGACGGTTCTGCCAAAGATTCTGATTGCGATGAATCCGTTAAAGAATTCAGTTTAAAGAAATTAGCAGAAGGATTGAACTTGGCAAGAAATTTATTTTATGGATAATGATCTTTCAATGGAGCACTCCGGAAAATTCAGTGACAATTGGATATTTGTTTAGCACCGTATTATGAACTTAATAAAAATAAAAAGTGCCGCGTAGTGGTAAGAAAGGTCTTATTACTGACTTCTTGATAACTAAAGCAACCGAAGTATGCAATGAGAATTATACAAATGATGTCCAATAGATATCAAGTGATGACGACGTCCGGCCACTCGTAATATAAATTATATAAATCGCGTTATGTGAGACTCAGATCACATAAAAAAAGTAGGGTTAGGTTCCGAAATCCTTTTTTTTTTTAAGATTATATAAACAGTGACATATCCAACAAAAATATACATAATGTTAATTTTGAAGAGAGTGACGACTCTTAAAATATACACTTTATTTTATTTTGCCTAAAACATTTATGCATTCTGTGCAATGAAGTTTAGGTACAATTTATTATTTTTTATTTTATACTATGTATTTTGTTTCATAATTTATGTTTTCTTAATTTACATGAATTACTCGAAATTAAATAAAAATATTTTTTTGTTTGATATGTCACTGTTTATATAATCTTAAAAAAAAAAAAGCGATTTCGGAACCTAACCCTACTTTTTCTATGTGATCTGAGTCTCGCATAACGCGATTTCTATAATGCGCCATTTCTATGGAACCTAACATCCGTGTTATACGAGGGTTACCTGTATTTTATATCCTGTATTTAGAAGACTAATTTCCCCCATAGTTATTGCAATCGTTTTTATTTCCCTTTTTATAGATTGGGATAACCAGTGGTTTTTTTCAAGAGTTAGGAGTTTTTCCAGACATCCAAACCATGTTAAAAATTTTAGAAGTTTTTCATGAAATTTTTCACCTCCATTTTTGTATTGTTCTATATTTATATTGTCTTCTATTGGTGTTCTCGTATTTTTCATCTTCTTTATTGTATTTTTAAGTTCTAACATTGTGATATTTTCTCTTAGGTCATTCTCTGTTTCATAAAATTTTATTTCATTGTTCTCATCTATCTGTCCAGAGATTTTGGAAATAGCTAACCCATTTTTCTAAATTTATTGTTTGTATTTTTATGTTTTATTTTATTTCTTTATTCATGTAATTTATTACTTGATAGGTTTTGGATTGTGGCTTAAATATATCCTTTTCTAGTTCTGTTACGAAATTGTTCCATCTCTCTCTCTCTCTCTCTCTCTCTCTCTCTCTCTCTCTCTCGCTCGCTCGCTCGCTCGCTGTCTATGTTTTTTCCTTGCTTCGCATTTTGCAATTGCCCTGTTTTTATAATTTAGCCATTTCTGGTAACTGTCGTTTTTCTGTTTTTATTATATTTTCTATTTTTTTGTTCCAGTCTCGTAGTTCCTCTTTTTCTACCCCATTTGCGCTTTATTCCTAAGCTTTCTGTTGCTGCTTTTGTGAGCATTTGTTTCAAATTTTCCCATTCTTCTTCTATGTGATTTGATTCCTGTGTGGTTTCTGTTTTTAAGTTTGCGTATTTTTGATATTGTTGTCTAACCTCGGGATACTGTAATGAAGAAATTGTGTAACTCGGTTGATAAGAATTTTCAATTTTATGTATTTTAGCCACTTTGGTTTAAATCGAATTTTTGCTGATACTATATAACAATCAGAGTTTAATTCAAATCCTCGATATGCTCTTACGTGTAAAATTAACTCCACTATTTTAAAATTTGCGATAATGTAGTCAATTCCTGATTTGCATCCTCTGCTGACCAAGTATATTTATGCATTTCCTTGTGTTTAAACACTGAATTCATTATTCTGATATTATAAATGAAATCTCACAGTCTGTGACCGTTTTGATTATATGTATCTTCGCCAAATTTACCTATGTTTGTTTTGTATTTTTTTTGTTTCCTATTCTGGCATTTAAATCTCCTGCTAGTAGTCTTCCTACAGTCCGTTTTACATGAGTTGAGCAGTATTTTTCTTTTAATGTAACATAACTTTACTAACCATGGAATTCTGTATTATGAATTTAAGTTACCAGTCACATTTCTATTTCCATAAATCATGGTATATTATAACTATTTCAATGAAAGACTAATAGAAATTAGATTCAAGACATTGAGGCCACATATGATATACTGTGTATATATATATATATATATATATATATATATATATATATATATATATATATATATATATATATATATATATATATATATATATATATATATATAATTTCTATTAGTCTTTCATTGAAATAGTTATAATATACCAGTTATAATTTCAATGAAAGACTAATAGAAATTAGATTCAAGACATTGAGGCCACATATGATATACTGTGTATATATATATATATATATATATATATATATAATTTCTATTAGTCGTTCATTGAAATAGTTATAATATACCAGTGGCGCACCCAGAGGAGGGTCAAGGGGCCCTGGATCCACCAAAGAAAAAGGAGAAAAAAAAACGTAGAAAATTTTCCAAAAATCTTTTCCTAATTAAAATTTATTATTTTTTATTTATGTTGTGTCATGTCTTCTATTATTATACTACTTATGAATTAGCGATCATTGCAGATGCTCATAGACGTATGCTATGGAAACTGTGACCCTGAGCAAAAATAACATCAGCAGGATGGAGGTAGCAGAGATGAGAATGCGTAGGTGGATTGTGGTGTGACTAGAAAGGATCGTCTGAGAAATGACTCTGTGAGGGAAACAGTGAAAGTTACGAACTTAGGAGCGAAGATACAGGAGACAAGGTTGAGATGGTTTGGTCATATGATTAGGAGGGAGGACGAATATGTGGGAAGAAAGGTCATTCAGATGGATTTGCAAGGAAGGAGGAAGCGTTGGCGGCCAAAGAAGAGAGGGAGGGAGATGGTAGAAGAGGACTTGAGGATGAAGAACTTGGATGTGGTGACAGCTGAAGACAGGAGGAGATTCATCATTAACATATTTTATTAACACTAAAGCATCTATGTACAATCAAAATAAATATATATACAACTATTTACAATATATACATTTGTACATAGAATGCTTATTCTAATTGGCATTTTGATTTATATTTCTTGATATCTTAATAATATATATTATGTACAATTTATTTTTCCTTATTTTTAACATCATAATCTGCTTAGTGCCTGCTTCTTCCTACAGTCCGTTTTACGAGTTGAGCAGTATTTTTCTTTTAATGTAACATAACTTTACTATCCATGGAATTCTGTATTATGAATTTAAGTTACCAGTCACATTTCTATTTCCATAAATCATATTTACTTTTTATAACGAAATTCCTATATTTTTGTGGTATATTTCCAATTACATATGGGATTCGATCTACGTTATTATCTCTTGTGAGGTTTGTTTTAAAATATACAATAATGGATTTAATATTGTTAACTAATCTGACAATATTCATATATAAATATACATATTTATACATGTATGTACATTCACACACACACACACACACACACACACACACACACACACACACACACACACACACACACACACACACACACACACATATATATATATATATATATATATATATATATATATATATATATATATATATATATATATATATATATATATATATATATATATATATACATATATATACCTATTACTACTTTACATATAATACGTCTTCAATGCATATGACTATTTTACTTATAATACATATAATTATTCTTTCGGAGGCACTTCTTTATAGACCTTTGTTATGTTTGACTTGACAATTTTACATTTGGACTGTAAACATTTTGGATTGTACATTATACATTTACAGTGTAATGTACATTTTGGATTGTACATTATACATATACAGTTTGGATTATACAGATATAGTTTGGATTATACATTATTGACTTATCATGAAGTGTTAAGCGCTATTTACATATACCATATTTATACATACACATGTAGTTACTTTACATATCATAAATATTCTTAACATATAATTACTAAAACTTGTTTTTGCATATCATTACATGGTTTATTGCTTCATTATTATCACTTTCAGATTGCAACTGTCTATATACATATGTAGTGTTTGTTCTAACATAGAAGGAGAGGGTTACATTTTGGCAGAGATTTGAGTTACCCACCGGATCAGTAAAATGTCATCAAGTTCTTCCACTATATAAACTGTCATTGACATTTTTGATACATAAAATTAAACTACAGCCTCTATGGTTGACAAATATTATGCACAGAACTGCAACTAATTATAGCATAAAGCAATTAATGTACAAGTAATTATACAGCTTAATGAAAAAGTTTACAATATGCTTTTCTTTCGCTTATGTATATTTATTTTATCGTGTATATGTGTGTTTTATGGGTTTTTTTTTTTTTTTTTTAATTTATGGTGGGTCCTTTATTTCTATGATTTGCTGTTGGTTCTTCGAATTCTGAGATGAGACCTATTTGCCGCATTGGTGTTTTGTTATTTTGTTTCTGTTTATGGTATCTGTAATTGTTTCTTTTAACATGTTGTTTATTTTCTTGAGTATGACTGGTCCTGTTTCCCTTCCGTAAATTTTGTCGCATCTGTATGTCCAAATCGAGTACATGGTTGTTATAATAATGATTGCTTTAGTTGTGTTAATGTTACCTTCGTTTAACCAGTATAATGTGTGTTCTGTAAAGGGTTGTTTGTGTTTTATGAATGTTTGAACTGTGTTCCATATTCGGGAGGTGTGAGGACAGTACATCATTAAGTGGTAAAGTGTTTCTGGTTGGGGGAAAAAATGACATCTGGCGGGGCCTTGAAGAGGGATCCTTTCGCTGTGCACCATATTTTGGTGGGCAAACAAGCGTGGTGTACTTTGTAGTAGAATGTTTTTAATTTTGAGTTTATGGGCAGATTGAAAGCTTTTTTTAAGTGCATTTGATAGTCTTAATGTCCCTCTTTCAATCTCCCGGTGTTGTGGTGGTGGTATAACTGTGCGCGTGAGTTTGATGTGTGCTGCTTTAGGTCTCATCTTCAAGAATTCGTTTATTCCCATGTATTTGTTAATAAAGTTCTAACCTTCCGCAATCTCGTGGAACATTCTTGGTGTTTTGCCACTCGAATGCGAAAGGGAACATATTACTTTGTCGGGCATTATCTTCTGCATATAATATATTATATATGCGCTCCACGCTTTTTCCTCTGTGTAAGCTCTCTCTATGAGTTTTGCTCTCGCACGAACCCATCAGAAGATCCACAATATTCCATGACATTGAGGCGGGAGGTGTACGTTTATTAAGCCGAGTTCTCCCGCCTCAATGTCATGGAATATTGTGGATCTTCTGATGGGTTCGTATTTAGAACCCCAGATGAATTTTGCACACTCTCTATGTATTCTGTCTACTTCTTGTCCGTTGTAGTTGGTATTGTTCATGAGATACCATATCTTAGACAGTAAGTATTGATAGCATGTTTTAACTTTACTTGTTAGTGATAGTTGTCTGTGTCTCATCTGTGTAATTTTCTTGGTTATTTTTATATGTGCAAGCTCCCATTGTGTGTTGTGTTGGATTTGTTCCCCTATGACGATCCCCACAAGTGGAAGGTGTTTGTTTATTTTTATGTCGTTCGGCATAGTAGGCCTTTTTACCCACCTGCCAACGAATATCGCACGGCACTTGTGAAGGTTTACTTTGAATGCTGACGCTTTTTCGAATTTTTTGAGTATGCTGTATGAAGGACACGGCTGTAGTTACGGTTAGTGTTACATCATCGGCATAGGCGAGCACTTTTGTTTTTCTTTCGTCTCCTATGTGAGTGCCCGCTATGCCGGGATGCTTCGATATTTCTCGTATCACCGGCTCTAAGGCGAGACCAAAGAGGATCATAGAGAGACTGTCTCCCTGTCTGACTGAGCATTTAATTTTGACTGGTGCAGACAGTTTCTTGTTTATGATTAGGCGAGACTCTGCTGTGATGTAAATATTTGAAATCAGATTCTGAAATTTTTTCCCAAAACCTGCAGCTTTCATGACTTCATGTAGATAATGATGACTCACCGAGTCAAAGGCCTTTTCAATGTCGAGACCTACCAGTAGACATGGTTGTTGTGTTGCCTGGTAGTGCTCGTATATACATCGAATTTGAAGGATATTGTCCTCTATTTTTCGGCCTTTTATTCCGCAGGTTTGGGATTTGTATATGATCTGGTTTATGTGTCTCTGCACTCTTTCAGAAATAATTTTAGTTAAAATTTTTTGGTCTGTATTGAGGAGTGTAATTCCTCTCCATTGTGTCCTTTCGTTGTTTGCTGTGTCTTTCTTTCTTTTTCTTTCGAAATGTTCTGGGATGCTCTCCGAATTGTGTATTTCGGATAGCATTATCCCAAATAGTGTCTCAAACAGGGGGTAGTACGCTTTGTAAAACTCCGCAGTGAGGCCGTCTGGTCCTGGGGATTTGTGTAATGATAGGGATTTTATGATTTTCTTGCATTCTGTTGGCGTGATTGGTGAGTCTAGGTGTTCTGCTTCCTTGTCTGTGAGTCTTGGTAGTTGTGTCAAGAAGTTTTGTGTTTCTGTTTCGTCATTTTCTTTTTCAGAGAATGTATTCGTGTATTGTGAGTGGAAGAATCGGAGGAGATTTGCATCTCCCTCGATTTCTAACCCCTCGTGTTTTATTTTATTAAATTGCGCTTTCTGCTTTTTTTGCTCTTCAAAGAGCCACGCAGCTTTGGTCCTTCCTTCATCTTGTTCCATTGTTTTTATTTTAGCGCGAACCCAGGCCCCTTCAGCCTCTTTTATTTCAATTTGTTTTAGTTTTGCTTTGAGTGCATTTAATGGGTATTTTATTTTCTGGGAGTGTTCTGTTTATGTTGTACTTCTGCATTAGTTCTTTAATTATGTTTAGTTTTTCTTTGTTTGTGTTGTATTTTTTTTTTTGTTTCTCTATCTTTATGGCGGCTTTTTTTACTTGTATTTTAAATTTGTTCCATGTCTCCGTTACATTTGTTATTTTTTTAACATTGTCTAGTATTTGTTTAATTTTCGATGTAAATTGATCTGTGTTAATAATGCTGTTATTTAGTTTCCATAGCGGGTAGTTTCTGTTAGTATATGTGTTGCTGTCTAAGGTCTCAAGGGACAGTTTAGCCTTGACCAAGTGGTGGTCACTAAAAGTTAGTGGTGCATGGTAAACTTCCTTAACAGTGGACTTTAGATGCTGGCTTATGTATATTCTGTCTAGCCGTGAGGCATTGGTGGGGGAAAAATGTGTATACTCCCTCCGTGTAGGATATAGTATGCGGAGATTCATCATTAACAGCTACCCCACTAAGTGGGACAAGCTGCAGAAGAAGTGTGTATTCTCAAATCGTCTACTCAACTACTGTAATATGCAATATTGTTCTTTAGAGATTTATGTACCATGATCATTATACCTGCTTTTGCTTTTTCTTCTTTTTTTACCCCACTGTAGATTTGTATATAGTTGTTTGTTTCTTTTGTACCTTTTTGTTTTTTCTTTGTTTCTGTTACTACGAATATATACATGTTAGCTTGGTTTAATTGTTTATCAAGTTCCTCTTCTTTGTATGCGATGCTTCCCACATTCCATGTCGCAATCTTCATTATGTGTTCCTTTTTCCAATTTCGTTTACCTTTTCCTGAATTGTGATCTTTTAATCCGTCCGGCTTTTCTTTGGATGAGACTTGAACGTTCCCAAATCTAATAAAAGCAACTTAGCGTCTGCCCGATGTTTGAGATACTGGTGCCCTCTATGTGATATCTGGTTCCCTAAAATGCAAACAGAATTCAACATGGATCCTTTAAATATTCCGTTACCTAGCGGTTCGTGTAATAATACTGGCGATTCATCAGATTCCCTTTTTCAGAATTTTTATGTGGAGGTAACAAATTTATGTGTATATATAATTAAGCATGTTGCACACACTGAAATTATAAGTAGATCATTTGTTTGTGGACTATTAAAATTTTTTGTCATGTTCTTCCATGGCTTTGTGTCAACATTTTAGAACTGTAAGCTTGGTCAAAAATTGCAAAGTGAATTTCTTGTTATTCGGAAAAATTTTTATATTTTTTTTGTACTACCCAAAGCACATATAAATGCATGTAGTTTGTTACGCCAGCCAATTTTTAATATTCTAATGGATATTAAGACCAAAATTTCTTTATATATGAGATTACATACCTAACCACACAGTCATCATTGTTATATGCAGCGGATATCTATCCAACGGCTAGCTAGCCGTTGGATAGATATCAGAGAGTTGAGTATGGAAAAGTAATGTCAGTGGTCAGGAAAGTTTTCATACAGTTCAGGCTCTCAGGCAAATGTATTCCAGTCTTTCACCACTCAATGCAAAAAATCTTCTTCTCACTCCTTTGCTCACACTCTTTTTATACTGCTTCCAGGGATGATCTCTTGCTTCACCATTCTGTTAAAACCCTCGTCAGTGTTAATCAGATAAGAACTCTGTAAATTGTATCTTCTCAACCTCTCATCATTGCAGAGACCAGAAACTACCTTAGTCAATTGCCCATCCAACACCTCTTCATCCTTTTGAAAAACCAGATGACTAAATCTCTGTACAGTAGTCCATGTGACTTAATCAAGGCCTTGTACAATTTAACCAGTATCTCTTTACTTCTGCAACTCAATGTCTTCTATGTCATTGGCATAATTCATTATACTGTCCTCTAAATTTTAGATCCCCATCCACCATCACCTTCGAATCTCTTATTTCCTCCACCTCCTCCAAAATGTCTCCATCAAGTGTATACTCTACATCCCATCTTTGTTTTCTGACTTTTGAAGTTTTATGGTTTGCAACATTGACTAGCTGCCTCGGTGCTATCTTCAGATCCTCTTGTAAAGCCACATCTGCAGTAGTCTTCATAGTTTTTCCTGACTTTGTATTATCTACAATAAACAGAATATCCCCATTCCAACCTTCCCCAGTATCATTAACATACAGGTTCAACAGAAAAAGCCCTAAAATATATCCCTGTGACACACCATTAGTGGGATATTGTCTCCCCCCCCTCCTTTACCCCCATACACAACTTGCTGATACCTATCAGATAGCCAATTTCTTATCCAGTGGACTAATCTAATATCTAGCCCAATCTATTTCAGTTAACTATCAACTGATCATGTAGCAATCAATCAAAAACTTTTTAAATGTAGGTATACTACTTTTTATCAATCTGCTTTGTCAATTGTACCTGTCACCTTATTGTAATAAATAAGCAGATTTCTAAAACTAGGAAATCTGCCCTGTCCATCAAAGATAATACCATTGTTGTTAACTGAATTGTGGATCCTGGTTCTCATTAACCTCTCCAACACTTGAACCTCAATTCCTGACATACTGATGTTTTCTGTTTGATGTTAATTTTAAATTTTGCTCATGTATCCCAATCCCAGCCAGCACATGTCTGCGTCTTAGCTTCTTTCCACTCCTCTGGAACTTGATCCAATGTAAGATTCATTAAACAGATATGCCAAGGCAAATGTCAGCTCCTTAGCACATGCTTTCAAAACACATGGTGATATATCAAGTCACACAGCCTTATTAACATCGTTTACTCAGTCTTCCCCCATATATCTCTTATTCACTCAGCCAGTCTCTTCTCTTCTTCCATTGCTTGCAAACATCCTCAAGATGAATTTTCACAAGGATGAAATAACTATCAGCTGCTCATGCAGTATCTCAGTCTCTGTTATTCTTCCATAATCATTTATTTATTTATTTATTTTTTAATGCCTACATAAAGAAATTCCTAGGTTTTTTTTTCATCAGCTGACTGCTGTTTATACTGCACTTTTGCTACCCTTATTAAATGAGTCACCATCCTTGCCTCTTTGCACTCCTCATTTAACTGATTATTACCACTCAGCTTATGTTGCCTCTATAATGCTTCTTCCTCTGTATTGCATGGCTTAATCTCTTCATTCTTCCATTTCACACCTACGTTATCTAACTTGGCAAGCCTGGTTGGCCGAATGATTAGTGTGCTCGCTCTCCAACCAATAGGTTACGAGTTCTAATGCTGCCATGGTTATGGATGTTTGTGATTGTTCTGCTAATTGTGACTGTTCTAGATATCATCGTCTTGCTTATCGGAGGCTGGAAGTGGCTCGAAAAAATTCCATTTGGTCTCTAGAACAGGGGTTCTGGATTGTGTAAAAATATATAAAATTTATTTAAAAAAATGACAAAAAATCCTTAGCCCACCTATCGTATTATTATAAACCTATTATAATAGGTTTATAATAATCTTGTGGGTGTGAACCATACTTTAAAAAAAAAAAAAAAAAAAAAAAAAAACTTTTGCAGGGCTGCTGCTGATAGCCCATGTGTTCCTTTTTGTGCTAATTAGAAAAAGGAGCTCCGAGTATGATTTTTAAATATACCACTCATTCCTTAATAATAAGAATTTAACAACCATAAAGTCATTCTGTATATATACAGTATAGTCTATATATTATAAAGTACTTCATTTTTGTTAATAAACAAACACAATCATCGAAAACATGGTTTTATTTTCATCTTCATTTCACCCCCTTCTGGGGGGGGATAGTGGATACGGATCTGAAATTTAGGGGATACATTGCCAAAATTGTGAAGACAACACAAAGGCTTCTAGGAATGATGCAGAGCACACTGACTTATAGAAGTAGGGAAATTCTTATTCCACTGTATAAGGCTTTGATTAGGCCACACATGGACTATTGTACCCAGATTTTTTATACAGAGTCCATTATCTTGGAATTTTTTTTTTTTTTCCCACTTGGTTAGACTATAATAAATAGTTTAATCCTTTATCCAAGTAAGCAAACAAAGTTTGCACCTGAAGTATCTTTGGGACTGAGGCAACTTGTGGTAAATGGACCAAGCTCTCATCACTCCTTGTCTCAGTATCTCCCATAATGCAAAGCAGATCTCCTTGCAGACATGTATAATGCTACGAGTTGCCTCGGTCCTGAAGATACTTCAGGCGCAAACTTTGTTTGCTTACACTTGGATAAAGGATTAAACTAAATTTATTATAGTTCATTATCTCTACTGACCTCTTTGGAGGCACCACAATTCCAGATTTGTTATTCAATGGTTGGATGGATTTGTGATTTGTATAAAGTTAGGAGCCGTTTGGAGTTAAAGTAATGCTTTGATTGAGCAAGAAAACTTAATCTTTTGGAGGCAGAGCAGGCAATATTTGTCATATGCTTGTGCCAAGAGGAATTTGAGGTTAGTGTTATCCCAAGAAGATAAATTGCATCATGCATGAAGATTTGGATTTTGTCAGAAGTAAGGCTAGAAGAGAAGGGCTCTTTTTTCTGTGTGATATAAGACAGGATTGTGTTTTGCTTGCATTGAAATTGACAAAATTATCCAAATCCCACTGGTGAATGTTTTGGAGATCTGTATCTAAAGTGGTAGTGGTTAGGGCTCTAGAGATTGTGGTGATTTGTGCATTTCTGGGTTTGTCAAATAAAAGAAAGGATTCTGGTGTGTTGTCATCAGCAAAACTATGTATTGGATTGGTAGTCTGCTGGAATAGTCATTGATATATAGAAGTAATAGGGTTGGGTGAGAGAACACTCTTTTTAAACTCCTGCATTGGTTGTATACTCAGAAAATAAGTAACCATCCACCATCATCCAAAGTGAACGTCCAGTCAGAAAGCTGGCAGCCCAAGTGCAGAGGTGAGCAGGTAGACCAAATGATGGGAGTTTGCTTAACTCCCATAAATCATTAATGACTTCCAGCTTTTCCTCTAACATAATTACTTTTCTTCTCCTTTTATTACTGCTGCTTTCTTTATCAGTCTTCCTCTTTTCCATATCATGGGTTGAATATAATAAAGCCTTATGGGTATCTAAATTAAAGCAAAAGAACAGAGTTTGCACATGGGATGATAGCTTTGAGTCAAGTGCCGAGTGTCACCAGCCACCGCCTACTCTTGCTGCAGATTGATGACAAAAAATTTTGTGTAATGTAAAATTTTGCATAACAAAAAAAATGCATTAACTGATTAATCACTTGCTTAAAGCAGGAATTAGTATCATTTCACTCAATCACACATATTGAATTTGCATTATGCTAGGTTTTCCTGTATTATTTCCTGTTACTTCATTTTCTGAAAATAGTATTGACTATTTAAGAACTCTATTATAAGCAATATAATAAAGGAGTTTGTGGCATGCAGTACTTGCAGTATGTGTGCGTCTCGAGAATTGGATATCTGACTTGTGAGAGGTGGGGGGGGGTACGTGTGTGCATAAAGTGTAGGCAGTGGGAGGAAATAAATGCAGTAGATATCTCAATAACCGACCTTGTTGCTCCAGGAACGGGAAATGAATACCGGAAGATGAGTAGTGTGATAGGAGAGAATGAAGAAAAAAAAAAAATGAATGAGAAAATAATAGTTGATAGTGTAGAAGGCATGAGTGACTGAAAGTTTAGGAGATGGTTTTGTTTGGGAGAGTGAATTTTGATTAAGAGTGACTGACCTGCACAGGGAGATTGAGGAGATGGAATATCTTGGGAGAAGTATGAAAGATGAGATTAGGAAAATGGAAGGGATAAATGCAAGGCAAATCAGAGTGGGGGTGGGTGGGAGAGAGTTTTGGGAATGAGAGGAGAGAATGGAATTGGATGTGGAAATGGAGAGAATGGTAACAGTAGGAGAGAGAGATGGGAGTGCTAGAAGAGGAGAGAATGGAAACAGTAGGAAAGAGAGAGAGCGGTATGAGAGTGCTAGAAGAGGAGAGAATGGAAACAGTAGAAGAGAGAGGTATGGGAATGCTAGAAGAGGAGAGAATGGAAACAATAGGAGAGATGGAATGAGAGAGGGGTGTGGGAGTGCTAGAAGAGGAAAGAATGGAAACAGTAGGAGAGACGGAATGAGAGGGGGGTGGGTATGGGAGTGCTAGAAGAGGAGAAAATGGAAACGGTAGGAGAGAGGGAATGAGAGAGAGGTCTGGGAATGAAAGAAGAGGAGAAAATGGAAACAATAGGAGAGAGGGAATGGTAAGAGGTATAATGTATGGGGACTCAATGATCCATGGTATTCAAGATAGGATGCGAGGAGTGTTTGCCAGGAGGAATGACAGAAAGTGTGGCTTTGGCAGTTAAGAGAGGTGAAAGGGTGGATGAGATGATTGTGATGGTGGGAACAAATGACTTGAGTGGTGGTGTAAATAGGGCAGCGAGAGATATGAGATTCTTGCTTGAGGTGGTACAAAAGAAGACACAGAGAGGAAAGATGGTATGTGTGTGTTGCCTAGGTATGATAATGACGAGCTGAGCAGAAGAGTGGTAATATTGAATGACATAATAGCTAGAATGTGTGACGAGAGGACTGGAATATGTGGATACTTGGAGTGCGTTTGAGGACAGAGAAGAATTGTATGTGAGAGACTGTTTACATTTGAATGAGGAAGGATGTAGGCATCTGGAGAAATTGCTGTTCTGAAAAAGTCAGTGTGTCCCAGGGAGGATAGTAATAGGGGTGGCCTCTTGTGGGAATGGGTACTTGGGAGAAGGGGAACGACATCAGCTAACACTGAGCCCAGTGGAGTCTTGAGGGGATAATGCTTGGCATAGAAACAACGGCATTTATATGCTTTATACTAATGCCAGGAGTATCCGGAATAAAGGAGAGGAATTGGTGGTGCAGATAGCATCAGCCTGGCCAAAAATTATTGGGATCACTGAGACGTGGTTGACAGAAGAGGATATAATGACAGGAATAGAAGTCGCTGGGTACAGCATTTTTCGGCAGGATAGGAAGGGAAAGCGTGGTGGTGGAGTACTGCGTATGATAAGTGACGACCTATGTCCTCTAAGAGTGGAATGCAGTGGCACTAATTATTTTGAAAGCATATGGTGTGAGGTAGAGGTGGGCAAGACAGGATATGTAGTGGGGTGTTGCTATAGACCCAGGAGCACAGAGGGTGGGGATCAGGAAATGTTTAGACAGTTGAGTTTGGCAAGTGCAAGAAGAATGATTGTTATGGGAGATTTTAACTACAGTAGTATAAACTGGGGAGAGGAAGATGCATGTAGCAATAAGGGAATGGAATTTCTAGAAGTCTTGAGGGACAAATGTCTTAGGCAACATGTAATAGAGGGAATAAGAGTTTTGAATTTGGTTATAGTATCAGAAGAGTTGATAATAACTGATAATAGTTGATAATCTCTCCCACCAGTTGGAGAGAGTGACCATATGGTTTTGACTTGGAAAATGAATATACATGCAGGAGTATCAAAGGGAAGGGAACGTATGTGGAATTATAAGACAGGTGATTATAATAGTCTAAGACGTCAACTTCAGGAAGTTTCATGGAGGGAGGAATTGGAAGGCCTGGATATCATTAGTGCATGGGAAATTATGAAAGAATATTTGTTAGCAGCAATGGTAAGTTGTATACCACGAGTGAAGAAGAGGACACAATTTGGAGTAAAGTGGATGACAAACAATATTAAACAGGAATTGCATGCGAAAAAGAGGCTATGAAAGAGATATAAGGAGACAGGTGATGAGAAGATGCATGAAGAGTATAAGACACAGACCAGAACAATGACTAGTATGGTAAGGAAGACGAAACTGGAATATGAGAGGAGATTGGCCCTAAGATCCAAAGAAAATCCTAGGGAATTTTTTAGATATGTGGCCAGTAGGAGGAGAAATGACTGTGGAAGAATGATATTGTGGGATAAAAATGGGAATAGAGTGACTGATGCAGAGGACATAGTGGAATTGTTCAATGAACACTTTACTGGATTATTTCATCCTTTGACCTGGCTTTTCAATGAAAGTCTGACTACGGGAAAGGTGCCCATGGAATGGAAGGAAGGTAAGATAGTGCCATATGGCGGTAGCAGACTGGAAGTGTCTAATTATAGGCCAGTTTGTGTGTCATCGGTAGTTAGTAAGATCTTGGAGAAAGTAGTGAAGGACCGTATACAGCATTGGGCAGATGAGAGTAATGTTATCTGTTAGAGTCAACATGGATTTGTGAAGGGGCACTCTTGTTTTAGCAGTATGCTAGTCTTTTATAATCAAGTTACAAGAGCATTAGATGAGGGACAGGCATATACTGCCATTTTCTTACACTTAGCGAAGGCATTTGACAGGGTGCCACATGATAAGCTGATATTCGAGTTGCAGAACATGGGTCTGGATGTCAGATTGGTCAACTGGATTCAGGATTGGCTGTCCGATAGGTATCAGAGAGTTGTGTATGGTGGGGCAATTTCAAGGAAGCAGAGGGTTAGAAATGGGGTCCCACAGGGCTCAGTACTGGGATCTATATTGTTTAACCTTTATATCAATGATATTGTCAGTGGATTGCAAAGGGATGTTCAGTTGTTTGCGGATGATGCGAAGCTGGGAAGGATTTTTAGTAATAGTGCAGATGTGATGTGGCAGCCCTGCAAGAGGATTTGAATAAGCTAGATAGATGAGCAAATGAATGGGGGGTGTCGGTTTAATGCAGCAAAATTTAAGGTCTTGAGGTTTGGGAAACATCGATGGAACACTGCATACTTTATGGGAGGAGTTATACTGGAGGAAGTAGGGGAGACAAGAGATCTGGGGTTGATGATTGATAGAAACCTGAAATTTACAGGACATATTGCAAAGGTGGTGAAGGTAACACAGAGGATTGCTGCAATAATGAGAAGGATGCTGACCTGCAGAGAGACCACATTTAGAAGACTATTGTTCTCAGATTTGGTCCCCAGGATTTGAAGGGGATAAATTAACTGTGGAAAGGGTACAAAGGCAAATAACAAAGATGGTTTCAGGACTGTACAATGATAGTTATGAGGATCAGCTGAGGGAATGTGGACTGCAGAGTTTGGCGGATAGGAGGAGGAGAGGTGATATGATTGAGACTTTTAAACTGTTGAGAGGTGGTTACAGGGTTGATACTGGGGAGTTCTTTTGCTTGGTTGAACAGCAGGAAGGAGTGATGACAAGAGGCCATCCCTGGAAGTTACAAAAAGAATCTGTGAGCAAGAGGGTGAGGAGTAGTTTCTTTGCATGGAGGGTGGTTGAACCATGGAATGCATTGCTGATGGAGTGGTGAGAGAGAGAGAACGGTCAATGAGTTTAAGGAGTGGTATGATAGACTTTGTGTTTCTTAGGGGGAACTTCCCCTCGATGAGTCTTTTGACTCCATGGCATTTGCTTTTGTCAATCTTTGCATTATATCCCTGTCAGTTAACATCTACATTTGCTCCCAAGTATTTAAAATTCTTAATTTCTTCTACTCCATGTTGATTGGATTTTAATTTTAGTTACTATTTTAAGACCAACCATTTTAGCTGTTTCATAGAAATCTTCTGATTTTACTTGTATATAATTGATATCAAGGCTATGTCATTTGCATAGGTTAAATATAAAGGAAGTAAAATTTTTACATTACATATTACATCAGCCATATACCAGTCCTTATCTTAAACCATTCAGATGTTTGCTGCAAAATAACTTTACTTCCTTTATACATTTCTTTGATAATTCTCACATATTTGTCAGGAATCCCATAGCTTCTAATAATTAACCATAATTTTTCTCTATCAATACTGTCAGAATGTTCTGGCAAAATCTATAAAATTGAGGTATAATGAGCTTTTAAGTTCTATGCTTTATTCAATGATCTTCCTTTAGGTAAAAATGTGATACACTATACTCCCACCTCTTCTAAAACCAACTTGTTAATGCCTTAATATTTTTATTTCACTTTTAATCCCATTTATCAAATGTGGAGTAAAGTGACCATGAAATGTATAAGGAAATTAGCAAGCAAATTAGAAACAGACGATTTTAATTATGGAAATATAGATTGAGATTTCTAGATAACAACTGGAAGTAAAGAAAATTAATTTCTCTAGATTTTGAAGGACAACTACCTTAGTTAAATGATAACATATGAAAGGATCAAGTGTGTTGGATTTGATCATCTCAGAGGATGTTATTATAAATGAGGAATCAAACTCTTCTCCAGCTAGTGAGAGTGATTACCTGGGTTGTTGCCAGCTATGTGATGACTTCTGTGAGCAGTGCTGTGCCGTGGGTAGGAGGCACCCTTGTGCAAAGCTTTTTTCAGCATCTCCATAAAATAAGTTTACATGAAAAATTTTTGCGAAAAATTTTACTTTGTTAAAAGTAAAAAAACAGTTTATATGCATACATAAAAATAAATTTTATTTAACAATAGTAGAACATTGTAATCAATGTTCCCTCTAAGCTGTGTGATGTGTGCGCACACATTTTACAACTAGCGCACAAAGCAAAAAATACGCGAGCACTAGATTTTCAAGATGAAATTAAAATTGATTAATTAAAGAAGTTCCACCTAAACATTAACCTATAAAATCAGATCAATATTAAAAATACATATAAAATATTTATGTTAGCTCTGTGATTGATGTCACACAACTTACTTGGTGATGGTAATAATACACACACTTAGAATCCTATCTAGTATAGTCGGTGTCGTGTTGGCCTCGTATGCACAAAGTCCCTGGATCGAGTCCTGCCCAAGGTTTGTGAATCATGATTTCCGAGTGTTTACTGGGGAGGCTACTGCCGTGTGTGGGAACATGGTGGGGAGTTGGGGTGACCTGGCTGACGTCCCATTAACACCAGAAGGTAAAGAGTGAACTAAAATCTTTTAACGTTTTTGCTTAAATGATCAGTATGGTGACTCGTATGGGTGCGCACACACTTTTCAAAAGAATGCAAATTTTGCACACGCAGATTTCTGCACACACTCACAGCAAAAAAATTAGTGGGAACATCGATTGTAATCACTGAAATTCATTAATAAGGAATTTTTAATAATAAAAATTTTCAAAAATGTTTATTCGTTAATATATAAATACAACAGAATATATATATAAACAAAAATTACTTTTATTTTAATATAAAAAGAAATATTACATAAAGATAATTTAAAGATATGCTTTTAACTATATAACAATTAGGATAAATGTAGATTTATTTTACACATTTATCCGTCTTGTTTTAGTCACCACAAAATTTTTAATAATATCTTTAATGTCTAATGAATCCATAATATTATTTTCAGTTGATATAATTGATAAATCTATTAGACGCTCTCCAGACATTGTTGACCGCATATGATTTTTTTATTAGTTTCAGTTTTGAAAAACTTCTTTCCCCTGATGCTACGGATATTGGTAATGTTAAATAAATACGCCTTACAATCGCAGTACAGTGGAACCTCGGATGTCGAACATAATTTGTTCTTAAAGGCTGTTCGGAAACCGATTTGTTTGAAAACTGAAATAATTTTTCCATAAGAATTAATGTAAAATGGAATAATCTGTTCCCGAACCTAAGATGATTGTTTATTTAAACCTTTACAACAGTACTTCATGCATAAAATCGTATACAAAAATAATGAAAATGCATAAAATCTTACAGAAAAAGAATAAACACAATAAATTGATAAAATATAGATGAAAAAGGGTGATCTCTTTCCACAAAACTTTGCACCTCACCCCATTTCACACACATTTCTTTGATGTGTGTGAAATGGGGTGAGGTGCAAACACTAGGAATCCTACCTTCCTTCCTCTGAATCAGAAAACATTTCTTCAACCACCATCTCTTGCTGCTCCTTCTGAAGGTGTTCCAGATCTTCCATGGTGAGCTCATTCCTGTGGTCCTGCACATCAGCATTGCCAACTTCCAAGCCCATGCTTTTGCCCAGAGACAGCATCATCGACAACAGCAACATACCCAGCCTCAAAGCCCTCAATGTCTATGTGTGTGCTACACAGTCTGGCCACAATTTCCTCCAGGCCAAGTTTATGGTCCTGTAAGTCACTTGCACCCAGGTTTCTCGTTTATCCAAATCAGCAACAATTTTTTCACTTCTTCAATCGTCTGAGATCTTTGTTTAGTAAGACCTTTCACTCCTTTTACAACATCAGCTCCCTTGATCGTCTCTTTATTTTTGAGTATTGTACAGATCATTGATATCGCCGTACCGACTGCATAGCAAGAACCGAGACATGAACGTCATTTTCATGTTTGGATGAGATTTCTTTTTTCATCCCTAGCGTGGTTCTAACAACATTTCTTTTTGCTTTGCTGCTATCACTATCCTTCTTTGGTCCCATGGTGACTTATTTAATAATAATTTATAAAAAAAAAAAAAAAAAAACGGCAAAACACAAAGAAAATCAAGAAAAGACACTGCAAATTTGAGCAGGTGTCTGGATTGGGAGGTGGCTCTGGCATAAGTGACGCTCTCCCGCTGTGCATCTCAGCCCGAGGAGCACGTAGTTGCCGGTTTGCCTGATCGGGAACCGAGATTCTGTTTGGAAACTGATACGTTTTTGGTTCAGAAAATATGTTCGGGAACCGATTTGTTCAAAATGAAAGCCGTTCGACAACCGAGGTTCCACTGTATTCGGAAACGTGTCGGTTAATTTATTTTCGTATATATAATTTAAAACATCCTGAGGAGCCGACTCTTTTTTAATAAAACATTGTAAAGTTTTTAATTCCTCAAATAAAGTCATACCATCAATATCGCGATTGTCGGATTCTTGATTGTCACTCAGTTTTAAGTACAAATCTTTACAATGTTTCATTAAATCTTCATCGCTCCAATCTTTTAATTTGCTAATGTCTCTTATAACTTTAAAGTCCTTGCGATGTTTTTTTAAGAGTATGAATCTTTCCGTGACTGAAGTTATTGTCCTGTCTAAAATCACGAAGAAAAAATTTATTTTAAAATTTTGTTTAGGATCATGCATTGTCTCATCTGATGCTTCGTAACCAAACATATTTTTTTTTGTTCTTTTGCGAATGTCTGGAAAAATAGGATCAATATTAAGATCATTTGCTATTTCTTTTGCAGCTCTAATAATATTTTCAAAATATAGGTCTGTTCGGCAAGTATTTATTCTTGTATAACATAATCAAGATTTTCTGTAATTTTTCCTATATCAAATGTCGAATTCTGCATTATTTTGCTTGTAACATTTATGAGACTTAAGATTTCGTACCAAACACGAACAGAGCAAATAAATTTAAACGAATAGATCTTTGAAATTAAGTTGTCTGCCTGAACTCTAGAATTGATAACTTTAGTTTCATCTTCCGTAATATCAAAAAGAGCCTGGTAAATTTCTTGATATTATTTTTAATCTTGGCTTTATTGCTTCTACTCTACTTTCCCACCTAGTAGCAGAAAGTGGTTTCAAATTTAAAACACATGAATATGTTTTTTAATATAGCCCAACGCTTCACTGATATTGAAAAATAATTATTTAATTCCTGTATTACCCCAAAAAAATTTAGTTTCATAGGATATCTTAGCTGCATCATTAACTACCAAATTTAATGAATGAGCAGCACTCGGAATAAAAGCCCTTGAATTTATTTCAAGGAATTTTTTCTGCAGTCCATTATGTTTGCCTCACATATTTGAACTGTTATCATAAGCTTGGCCACGTAAATATTAATATTCATTAATTTTAAATAATTTTTTTATAAATTGAAACAGTCCTTGCCCAGCAGTATCTTCTACAGATTGAAAACCCCAAAAATGTTCATCAATTTCTGCTATATTTGTATCTTTATTTTGATTAACAAATCTAATAACAATAGATAATTGTTCTGTGTGACTTATATCTGGAGTAGTGTCAAGAATTAATGAATAATATTTCACCTCTTTAACCATTTCTAAAATTTTTTGTTTTATAGCTTCAGAAATTATACGGATGACTTCATTTTGTATTTTATCATCTAATGGATGCGGTGCAAGTGTTCTGCCATTATCGAATCAAATTTAGCGACGGTTTCTACTGGCTTTAAAAAATTGACGTTATCATTTTCAAAAAGTTTTGGGAAGAACCTCTAAAAGCTATACACTGTCTTGATAGTGTTATTATTGTATTATGTAGATTAACCATTCTATAACAAATTGCCAATATTTTTTCTCAGTTTCCTATAATCTTTGTTGTGTGCAATCAATAATGCATTTCTTAATCAACGACATTTTCAGTTCGCTGTATTTTGACCAGTTTTTAATGTGCATGGAACTTGTCTCGTGTATTTTTAGTATATGACTCAGATGTTGCCAGTTGTTACAATATTCGTTAGTAAGTTGGGAATTTTGACTACCAAATATTTTTCAATAATAACGAAAAACCAAATTTCGCGATTATGAATAAACTAAATAACTTCGTAAAAGTTTTTCTCCATTTGCTAAAGTTCGATAATAGTATGAATCGGAAAACTTGCGGCAAGATTCAGCTTTGAAAAATTCTTTATTAACTACTTGATGTGGGCAATGCTCAACTAAACAATCTCTAACTTTGGTAGTTTTGGCCAAGTACCTGGATCATTAACATTAAAATTTAAAGTAAAATTTGAATTTTCGTGTTTCGCTGAATCGGAATCCAATATTTCTTCTGCTGCAACTTCTGTGGACAGTCCAGTCAGGCCCGTTTCATTTTCGCATGTAACATTTGTTTCTTCATAGTTATCATGTGTCTTCTCATTTTCTATAGTAGAGCTACACGGAGTACTTGCTTTGTCAGAACTTTCTGTTCTTCGATTTTTATGTGGTCCTGAAGTTAAAAATTTATTCAGTGATCCAGCCAATTTATGTTCCAGTTGTACTCGTTGCAATTGTCTTTTCCTGTTTTGTGCTCCAGATAACTTCTTTGGCTTTTTTCCCAACATCTAGGGGTTAACACTTGGTTAGACTTTAAAATAAGATGAGCGTTAAAAGTTGTCCACCAAAATAAATAATAATTTCTGAAATTTTCCCTTAAACTTATTTTTAACCCCTTAACCGACTATTATTTTTATGGTGAATGGCCCAAAACTGACTATTTTTTTTTTTGTACTACAGAATTTGATTTTTCAGATGTTTTGAATAATAAATATGCTTACATTTTAGGTATTGTTTTGAAAATTAACATGTAGAGATATTAGCCACTGATTGATTTCTCAGTGATATTTATTTATTATTTTTTATATTCTAGTAATTGTTTAATAATTAAGAAATTTCTAGAATATCATAATTATTTATTAAAGAAATTAGTAAAAGGACCCCAACTCTAATATCTTCCAACCAGAACAAGAACAAATATATAAATAAATTTCTTATTGAAAATTATTTATTTTCTAGACGTCTACCTAACATAAGATAAAAATCTGTTGTTTTCAAAATAAGATAATTAACTAAAATGAAACAATTTAACTGATTTTCAAACTTAGCAAAAATATAATAGACGTACTTACTTAACGTGAATAATAATCCAAATTCACAAAAAATTTACTAAACAACAATAAATATATTTTATAAAGCAAAAGGCACACAGTAACACTGTAATGCACAAAATGAAATGATGCAAAAATTCACCAAAAAAGTATCAAGAAAGGGCCAATTGCAGTATGTGTAAACAAACCTAGATCATCTAAAGAGTTTTATAGCTCATAAATAACCTATGTTCATTAATTTAAGTCTACCTGCATCAGCCTGATGTGTCTATAGTCTACCCCGCATATATACCGTATTTTTAGCTGTGGTCCCTCAGCTGATTAATATGTTTATAATTTATAGACTATTATCTTTAAAATTTTATTTGTCTTATCAAAAATCCAAAAATAAGTACACAATTAAAATCAAAGTCAAAAATTGTCCAAAGTCACTTAAACACAGAATACACAATACACTCAATATGTTTCACATTCAAAATTGAAATGATGCTGGAAAAAAAGTAATTAGTGCATATCATGCTATTTCGTCTATCCAAATTCGAAGCGTAATTTAAGAAAACAAACAGCGTAATATACACCTATGTTTCTGACTAAATATTTGGATAGATCAGTGTTTCTGAAACTTCGTATATCTGTGTACCCGCTCTTTAATTTTCATTATTACCAAGTACCTTATCAAAATAATAATAAATAAAAATATATTTCATTGTAAATGTCTGTTTTATTTGAATTTAGATGTAGATTTAAACAAAAAAAATGATTTATTTTTAATAGAACAAAATTTATAAGGATACTATACATTTTTACTTAATATAAATAATTTATCATCAATGAGAGAAGTGAAATTGCTTATTTCTAAGAATTTGAAAGCTAAAAAATTTATCGTATTTACTCAAATATAACTCACACTTTTTTCCTAAAATTAAAGCTAAAAAATCGATATGAGGAAACCAAAGTTTTCAGGGAAAAAAACTGAAAATTAGTGTGATTTACCAAGAAGCTTCTATTCTCCATCACTTCTTCTGTCCTTGAGAGCAACTTCCTTGGCAACGTCAAAGTTATCTATCCAAAAAGAGTCATTTTCTTTCCTATTATATCAAACAAAAATTACCAGTAATTTAAGATTTGAGATACGTAATGAACAATCCTTGACAAATTACTAATGAGATGTGAAAGATATGCACAATTGTAGGCCAGTAGAGAAAGAGCAGCTATTAAGAAGTACATATGTTGTGCGACCCAAACAAAAAGCAAGCTGACAGTTGGATGGAAATGCTAATTCTCTTAAGCCTATTTCCATAATATCTGAAATACATTCACTATATATTTCTTAGTTTTAACACGTTCATGACGGGATAGTGTTAAGCAAAACCATATGTTGCACCGGCTACATGTGGTTTTGCTCGAGTCTATACAGCAGTTTCTGTTGGAGGAGAGATGCGATTCATTAGTTAGTGTTTATATTCCCAGTTGTCTCTAATTGCACTATTTGTTGAGAAATATATTACACAGTCTGCAAATGTCTGTGAACCTTATTCAGTGACATGATAAAACTAATTTTTTTTCGTGTTTCTGTAGTATATATAGTTGCTGTTGTGGAGGACGTATTGTTTACTGCAGAGAGCGAGTTATCACTCCAATGTGAAAGTCGGGGCGATAGTGACTCGCAATTTGAGTAGGAGGATTCATGCATAATATAATTTAATATTTATGTATGTATAGACTATAAAAGTTTATGAAATTCACATTGTATGATACTTTATGGGTTGTTTCCTTAACACGTTCGCTGCCACGCTACTTCGGCATAGTCGGTTCCCGTATGCCGAGCAATTTCACTTCTTCAAGGTCAGTACGGTAATCTCGTTGCCGGCGGTAAGCGTCATACGAGTATACTCGTAGTTGGCTTGTGCAGAGCATATACCATCTATGAGAATACACAGTTTGAATGCTAGCTCCACAAGCCAAGCATTTTCACTTCTTCAAGATCAGTACAGTAATCTCGTTGCTGGCAGTAAGCGTCATATGAGTATACTCGTAGCTGGCTTGTATGGCTGGTTTACCAACTACGAGTATACTCGTAGTTGGCAGCAAACGTGTTAAGTATCTAATAAGTGGGTTCTAAAATGTTTAGTTTTAGCATGTATGACTATATTTTTTATTAATAAAATATAATAAGCACAAATTTAACTGTCAATGGGAAATGGTGCTTTTTTTTATTTAGTAAACTAAATGCTGTATTTTTGTAAAATATCTTGTTGTCGTAATATGGCTGAATGGGCGCCCTTATTAAGCAGCACCATGAGGTAGGCTGCCTCTATGCTACACCCTGTTGACAGTACTGGCAAAGCACAGGCGTAAGAATTCACGGTCTGTCTTAAACTAACAATTTCCACTAAAAATATAAACAATTGAGAATATTTATACAATTTTCGCTGAGTCGATGCTTGCTCTGTGAAATAAAATCTGTGGTAATATTGCTAACGTTTCACTTCAAACAAATTATAAAAAAACTGGTGATGTATTAAGTTAAAAATGTTGTTAGATTATTAAGAATTCATAATAATTTGACTGATTTAAAATTTCATTTTTATTGCATTAACTATAATTTGTAATTGTGTAATTTATATCATCATCATCATCACAAACCATGGGCTCACTGCCCATTGATGTCTGATGCCTGCTTCACTATCTTCTTCCACCTTTCTTTGTCCAGTGCACAGTGTTGCAGTTTTTGTATACCCATTCCACACCAGTCTTATATTGTCTATCCATTCTCTGTATGGTCTACCTCTTCTGTTTAAACCATCCAAAATACCAAACATAAATGTCTTTATCTTCCGGTCCTCACTCATTCTACAAATGTGTCCAAATAATTGCAGCTTCCATTTTATAATCTTCTGCATTAGATTCTGTTTTGGTTGTATCTTCTGATAGAGCTCTTCATTGGTAATTTTCTGTACCCATCCTATTCTTAGAATCTTCCTGTTACAAGTTTTTTCAAATGCCAAAATTCTTTTTCTTGTTACCTTATTTATTACCCACGTTTCATACAGTACACTGCTGAAGATGCATGTTTCCAGTACTCTTAGTTTTGTTTGCAAAGATTGCAAGATTGCAAAGGGAAGAACAAATCTGAAGGCCACGGATAACATCTGGAAAACAGATTTGTTCTTCCCTTTGCAATCTTGATCTTTATTTCTTTTTTACAGTCAGCATATGTCAGTTTACTTCCCAAATATGTGAATTATTCTACATTTTCTATATCAGTTCCATCCACTTGTATCTTTTGTTTCATGTTCTTCTCACCAAATACCATTGTCTTTGTTTTTTCCAAGTTCATAACAAGCCCAAATCTCTTCCCTTCCTCATTTAACAGTTTGTGTTTTTTGTAGTTCTCTTTCGTCTTCTTCAATAATAACAATGTCATCTGCAAATCTCAGATTGTTAATTCTCATTCCGTGTACAGATATTTCTTTGGCATCTTCCTTCAGTTTGTCCATTGCTCTTTCTAAATGTGCGATGAAAATGCTTAGTGATATTGGGTCTCCCTGTCTAGTACCTCTGCTTGTTTTAAACCATTTTCCCAAATCATCACTTATTCTAACTGCTGTAACTGCATTCTGATAAACATCTTTTAATATAGCTATTAGTTTTTTATCAATTCCATAGGATTCCAGAACTGTTAATGTCACTTTCTGGTCAATACTGTCAAATGCTTTCTGAAAATCAACAAAGCAAGTATATATGTTTTTGTTTTTTTTCTCCTAGCTTTCTCTGCTATTAACCTCATTGTCAAAATCTGTTGAATTATAGAACAGTTGCCTTGATAAGTCACCTATTCTATAATTTTTACATTCTAGCTTATATCCTTTCTTGTATAATGTTACTAATATTGATTTCACCCACTCCTCTGGCATTTTCCCTTCTTTCCATATCATATTACATAGTTGGTGCATTTCTGTAATTTATATAGTATGATATAATTCAAGAATAAGAAAATTTATATATATATATATATATATATATATATATATATATATATATGTATATTTTTATTTTTTTTATTTTTATTTTTTTTTGTTATTTCCTGTGGTGAAATGGTGCCCCTCACTTCAAGCGCTCTTGTGCAGGGCACAATTTGCACAACTGCATGGCGCAGCCCTGTCTGTGAGGAAAAGATGTGTGGAATGTCAAGGCCAGAGCAATTATGAGAAGCAAACAGTCTCTGGCTATAAGATGATGCGAGTGGAAAGGAGGTCAATGCTGCTTAGGTACTATTCAACAAGTTTAGTAAAAACAATGTCTAAATGTATTCCAAGGATCAGAGCCACTTACTGGTGTTCAGGTTGTGCACAGAACAAAAAAACACCACATCCAAGGTGCCATTCATACTGTAGATATTTTTATAATTTTGAAATATTTACTTATTATTATTATTTTTCACCTCCAGGGAGTCCAAAGACTCATCGAGGGAGGGCATCTACTCTACAGTTCTGCTTTCACCACTCACAATCCATCAGTTGACTGCAACTACACCAACGCCATCTACTGCTGACCACCAACACTAGTATTTCCACAGACAATCACAAACATCCATGCCCACGGTGGGGTTCAAATCTGCAGCCTCTTGACTGGAGAGCTGACACGCTAACCACTCGGCCAGCCAGGCTGGGCAACTTTGTTGGCTCCAATTATGCGCAATTTGCAAATTTATTACGATTTTCCGAATGATGGGCATAAAGTATCCTGTTCTATCAGGGTTGATATATACCACTTCACTTCTACTTACAAAGAAGGAACAAATTCAATAATCGTACTGTAATTTTCTGACTGTGTACTGAATAGTATCTTAAAAGGAAAAAAGGGGAAAAAAATCCCTTACTGGTATTATTGCACTGATTAAATTTGACATATCATACGTGTCATGAGAATTTCATCAGTACAAAAATTAACTGATGTTAAATTTTAGCCATTGTTACATATCATTAAAAATATGAAATATAAGATAACACACTCTAAAATATATTATTTCTTCCCCAATGTCAGAAAGAAAATAAAAAAACATGAAATAATAATCATGATCAGAAAGCAAAAAAAGCCATTAGAGAAAGAAAGAATTATTTGGATCCTTGAATAAATTTTTGGAGTACAGATACGGTTACAGAGCGCTGATGCAAATACAGGTATCCCTTGCTTAACGCGATTTTGCTTAACGTGGGATTTGATTAACGCGGTGAAATTAATTGCGTCAATCCCTTGATATACGGCGAGAGTTTTGATTTACGTGCCTTTAACCCTGTGGAGTTCTCAGCTGATCTGACAGATACATGCAAAATGTTTATTATAAATATTCTTACACAGTTCAGCGTATAGCTTGGAGGTCATGCGTAGCTGTGCATTCATATGTTAAGATGGATATTCCAAACTGTTTTTTGCTGTCAGTTTGGTTTAACACATGTTATGTAAAGGTTTGTGATATTTGACAGTAAATTGTATCTGAGAGATACCACGACTTCCAATGTCAGTATAGTATGGCTTAGTTGTTGTTGTTATTATTTTTTTATATCAATAATTTCTAGATTTTAACTGAAAATAAATAAACCATCATGTATTACTCTAGGAGATATGCTTTACATTATGGAAAATACTAAGGAAAGTGTCTGGAGCTTACTCCACCTTTACTACGAGTTGCCCATAAGGTGGCTTATGCACTGAAACTTTTAGTTTCTATATATTTGGCACAAAACTCTTGTAGTTTCTATATATTCAGCACGAAACTCTTGTAGTTTCTATATTCGGCTATGAAATAATGTTGGATTCAATATCCACTTAATTTGTACCATCATGTATTATATTTGCAGTGTTTTTCCTTTGTTTTCTTTATTTCTTTATTTTTTTTTCTCAAAAAATCATGTTTATTTGTAAACTTCCTATAATAGTACAATATGTTGAACAATCATATGTGTAACCTAAGAGCAACAGCTCATCCAGGTTACGATATGTATAAAGTTACAAAAATTTATGTAATGCATTTTCATTATATACACATGCACATTCATATAATGTACATATTACATATTGTTATAATATAATGTACACGCGGTTAGCCTAGTGGCTTTGCACTTCGCAACCATATGCCTTGGGGAAGGAGTGTCCTGGGTTCGATTCCCGTCGACAACGTGAGGAGCTTAAGGATCTTCCTCAGCCATAGCTAAGTTAGCCGGTCTTGGGTGTGGACAGCAAGGTTTTCCCCCCAGTTTATCTGGGGTTTTTCATCCCGCAAGGCAAACCGGCCCCGTGAACACACACGGATCTACAGCCATAAATACTTAACCCCCCCATGAGGAGGCTCAACTCGCCCCCAATAGGGACGGGGAAGAAAAGAGAGGAAACTCCATATGAATAAATAATATAATTACATAATATAATCACAAATAAAATAAAATTTCATCATACAGAGAAAGTTGCATAACAATTATTAGGAACAAAATAAAACAAAGCAGTTAAATTAGCATTTACATTTTATACATAAGACTGGATCTTTGAATACAAATATGCTAAAAACCAATAATTTATACATTATTTTGAACAGAGCTTCCTCATTTCTGTGGGAAAATAAATACTCTTCGATTAGAGTTTTGTATTTGTTTGGTTTAGTTTCATTTCTTATTGTTAAAGGTAGTGTGTTGAATACTTTTGGCGCTAAATAAGTATAATGTTTGTGTATTGCTTCTTTATTTGCTTTTGAAATTAAATATTTTAGGCCCTTATGTCTACTAAGGAAAGTATCTTGTTTGATATTTATGTATTCGTTGTCGTTTTTTATGAATAATATTGCTTGTTGGCTGCGGTCTGGAGAGTCATTGTGCTTGTTATTGTAGAATTTATGTCGATAAGAAAAAAACTAAAACTGTTCAAACACTTCTTGGTAACTTATTTTGATAAAAAAATTTGGCAGTAAATAATGAAGTATTTATTAAACATTTATTTTTTTATCTTTCCTAAAAGAGTACCATATAAAACAAATGATTAATACAGTAATCGATCATGGACGAATTGTAATTTTTACCATTGATTATTAGATTTGAATAACGCGATTTTGATATACGTGGTAACATTGAGGGATTAATTAACCTTGTTAATTGAGATACCTGTATATCTTTTATCTCCATGTTAACCGTAACTAGCAAATTTCAAGAAAGACTAGAAGATAACCTGTAGAATCCATTAATCTGATTGTACTTAAAAGTGTGCATATGATGATGAAGAAGAAGATAAGGAGTGTGAACAAGAAGAAAATGTTATAACTAAGAAGCCAACTGCAAAAGAACTTAGCTAGTTTTCAATCACATTGAGTATGCTAAGGAAATTTTGTTTGATACTCATCCTGATATGGAACAAAGCTTCAAAGTCCACCAAAATCTTTATAAAGCAATCGCCAGCTATTTCAAATTGCATGACAAGATGAAAAAGTTGAGCACTATTCAAACATCTTTACTTAATTTTTTTTGCACAAAAAGTAGCCCAATCTAATATTTAGACATTAAATAAAAATTGATGCAATTGATTTTTATTAACTTTGATAATTTTATCCTCTAATATAACTTACATTTTTTTTCTTTTCTTTTTTTTTTTAAATTTATGCTAACTGATAGATGAATTATAATTATTCCTATTGTTTATTGTATTCGCTTAATACAATTTTGCTTAGTATGCATTAATTGATGGATTAATTAATCACGTTAATCCTAGTTTTCCTGTATATGGAAATCATCCACATATCATAATAAAACCAAAATAAAGTTCTTTACTGAAAAGTAACGGTTGAGAAGGATTATGGTAGAAGCTTGGTGAAGAACAAGGATTCAGGCCAAATAGAGGCTGGTAGGATCAGATTTTTGCTTTACGACAAATAGTTGAGAAATCATGGGAGTATAACAAAGATCTGTATTTAAGTTTTGTAAATCTGGAAAAGGCATATGACAAGATGCCAAGAGAAGCTATTCAAAATGCTACAGTTGTATGGCATCAGTCGGGTATTATATCAAGCAATATCTTGTCTTTATTTGAGTTTGTAAGTCAGCAGGTAGAATTGAACGAAGTACAAGAAGATGGTTTAATGTTAAATCTAGTGTGAGACAAGAATGTACATTATCCTCTCTGCTATTCATTATCTATATGGATCACATTATGAAGGAAAGTGGTATTAAATCTGATATCAAATTGAATGGGGGGACCTCACCCCTACCAAGCACGTCCCTCAAGTGGCGGATGAGAGAAGCCCAAGCTTCTCTTATCTGCAACTATGAATAACGAATAAGGAGCCATGGACCAAAGCCGCACTTCAGAACCGTAGTCAGGAGAAGTGCCGTAGACACTGTAAAGATGCCAGCAAGTAGAAGAAAAAGGCCCCCAGTCCAGCGTGACTCAGGACTTAGAGGAGAAATGTGGCTTAATGGGATTAAAGGTATATTGGTAAAAAGTGAAGTCAGGTTAAAGTTTACCATAATGTCAGAATCAGTCAGGATTAGATTTTTTATTAATATTTTAAAGTGAAGAGAATTCTTAACATGTGAGGAAGAGTTTTCCTGCATTGAGAGAAAGTGATATGGAAAAATGTTTAGTTGCTTTGTAGGTTGTGCTTTCTATGCTGTCAACTATTGGATGAAGGGGGGGGGGTATTAGGTTTGTGAATTTTGGGGATCCCATATATTTTGTGTGTTTTAACGACATAAAGTCTTAAGCTTTTGATGATTTCTTTGGGCAAAGATGTAACTTTTTTGAAATAATTAATTTATACCCTTTTTTTCCCTTTTTGAGATTTGATAGAATCCCACTGTAATCTGATATGTAGAAGAGTCCTTTAAAAGATTACTTATTTTCTGTTATCTGTTTTATCCATATTAATGATAATTGCATTTCCTTTGTCTGCTTTGAGTATAATTTAGCACTAATATTTCCTTAAGTGGAATGTTACTTTTGGAAGGTTTGGGTTTTGTCAGAATACTAACCACATCTAAACAATTGTTAGTCACTGTGGATGATAAATCACAAAAACCTGTTTCACTCTGATTTGTTATTTCCAAAACCAGTACTTTTTTTTTGAAAGTGATGACAAAATGATAATCCTGACTGAGTACATTGATTGAGTTGTCTGAGAGTGGTTACAGTGAGATTCAGTACTATGCATTCTTACAATTGTGGTCAGGAAGCACTTCACTGTTGAAGCTTTGTTTTTTTTTTTTTTTTTTTTTTTTTTTTTCCCCAAATGGGGTTCTTCACTTTTGCAAATTCTTTACTCACAGTATTTACAGAGATGGTATAGAAAATAGACCATATTTTTTGGATTTAGGAGTTCCAAAAGCTCTTCCTGTAATGCAGTGATGGCAGTGTTGTTTTTAGCCCATTTGATGCAAATGCTGTCAGTCTGTTCTTAGATTAATGCTCAGCTCACCAATGTGTAAACATATTTGGAATTTTGCTAAATGGAACTCCTGTCTGAATCTTAGTTAGAAATAATGTTAGGTATATCTCTTTAGGAAGACAATTTTAAGTTATCATGAAAATTTGCCAGAGATCTGGAAGTTGGTCATTCAGAAACCAAATAACCTGCCTTCTCCAAATGAACTTTATGGTTATGACCTTTTTTAGATCAGTGTATTTTTCTTCTTCAGTCATTCTGAAAAAATAGATAGGCTCCTGAGGGGGAGAGGGAGGAAATAGCTCTTGAAATTTTGCAATTTGTTTACCCTTATTTGTATTAAAGGCATTTAGGAAGTTCAGCTTTGTCATCTGGTGTGTCGCATTCAATATAAGTCTTAAAGCTTCAGCATTGTATCTGTCTGGTCTAGTCTGTTGCTGAAGCCTCCTGTCACATAATAAGGTTGACCTGAGTAGTGTAAGCTATGCTTTTTGCAAACTATTCCAAAAATAACATTTTTAGAATAGTTTGAAAATGGGCACAAGGTAAATATTTTCCTGTTACTAGGTCTTGGATTTGTCTATCCCTGCCCATTGTAACCTAATGACATTATTCATTTCAAATGGTAAAAGAAATGGGAAAGAAAACAGTTACTTTTCTTCTGAAGTTAAAACATGGTTTTGGCCAAGAAATGAAATTCATCTATCATTAATTGGTGCTTGTCATGTACATAAGCTCACACCTAAAACTGTTTCCTGAAGTGTGAAGTCTGCTGGGTTTGCAACAACCATCTTCAGCATACAGTTTTATGTTTTTGTGTTATATCCCTTAGCAAACGTATCAGATTGTTATTCTGAAGGTACAGAGACATACTTAGGGCTACCAATTGACCTAATATAAGGGCGTATGCAGAAGATTCAGTAACAAAACCTGACTGCACTTAACTGAAATTTAGCATGCATCCAGCTTGAGGTGACCTGAATAGCAGGTTTAATAGCATTTTAAACTTCCTAAGATTTAGCCCATTAGGTGCTGCAAGTTTTATATTCTGCTATAAAATTTGCTCATTGGATTGGGGGGGGGAGGATTTCCTTCAGCAGATTAGCTGGTAAAAGAGAAGCTAAACTTGTAAAGAATATTTACTCTGTAATTATTATGGCTAATTAGTAGATCGATGCAAATTTGGGAAGAGCAAAAAATTTTCCCATTTGCTCATCGCATACATTTTGAAGTATAAAACCTTCATGATGGTGTGGAATTTTGTAAGTTGAGCCTTTTTCTGCTGTTGTTGACATCTCTCTCAATAACATATTAATTATACACTATTATGGAAATTGTACTTTTATTGCATATTAACCCTCATAAATCTTAAAGCTGAAGATCATCTTAAGTGTGTTTTTCATTTCTCCAAAAATACAGTAAGGTTTCTCAATGAGGCAATTTGTTTTCTAGAAATTATCCATCATTCTTAAAATTTTGCATATCAACATACCTCCATAAATAGGTTAACGCCATATGAAGTAATGTAAAAGGTAAATGTTATTGCACTTTACAAAAACTTTTTGATTTGTCTTTGTTGTACATGCCAGATCAAATCATCTTTTTCTACACCCTTCATATCCAATTGTTTTATATTCCACCCTTTGATTGGAAAAGGCCTAAGTTTGATTCTCGTCGTGACAGGAATGTATGGAATTTTTCAATTGAAGGTGAGTTAGCAGATCTCATATGGAGGTAGCAGGATTTTTCTCCCTGAAACTTGGGTTTTTCATCCCACATACAGACAAATTGGACTTTAGGACACCTGTAATTTACAGACAAAAAATACTGGTGGTGAGCAGTAGATGATGGAGACGGAGAGCTGTAGAGTAGGTACCCTTCCTCGATGAGTCTTTGAATTCCTTGGAGGTGTTACAAACTAATAATCATAAAATAAAATAATAATGTTCAGCTCATGCTTAATGATGCTTTTCATCCATTTAATTCTTTACACAATTTTTCATCCTGACCTTGTATGCAGTCTGCTTCCTACTTGGCCATTACTAGCATTCTTTCTTTGCAGGTTTTTATGCCCTTGCATTGCTCCAGGCAACCTTCTAAGTTTGTCATAATCACCAGCTCTGCCATTCTACATTTATCCATTCTTAACCGAAAATTCCATGTTTAGCAATATCTCATGTTAAGGTTGCATGATTACTCTGGTAGAGTAATCATGCAACCTTAACATGATATTGTGGAGATATTGTGGCTAGTTTAGTTATGGATACATGTGGGATGCTGTTACCGAATTCACTACTTTTGAACCCCTATCTCTGTCATATTTACACTGTTTCAAATATTTATCTCTTATTAGTAGCTGTATGAATTCCATTTGTTCTTTCTAGTCAATAACCATATAAAATAGCCTATAAATTGTTCTTTCTAGTCAGTAACCATGTGTTCTTTCTAGTCAATAACCACATTACACTATCAACAAGTTAAAATTATGCATACTATATTACCTTCCATTCCTACATAATCTCCATAAGTTTCATTTACAAATGCTTTTTGTTTTAGCTGTGAATGGTTTGAAATCTAGTACATGAGCACTGTGGGTGGGCTAAGATATCTTTTGTAATTTTATTCATTTATTTTATATTTTTGTATATCTTTACATAATCCAGAAATCCTGCTCTAAAGATCAACTCTGGAGCTTCTTCAAGCCAATTCATGCCTCTAGTAATTGGAGAAACTAGTCTTCTGCTGAGAAATGAAATTCACCTTGCATCTGAGGACATTCAAAGCATGATTACTCATAGCAGATTCCAACAAGCATTCTTTTGGTTGGAAAAAAGTAACTACTCAGCAACTAGACTGGCATAGGCTGACATTGTCATAAAATTTTATTTCAACATACTGCTTATGTAGACAGAAATTATGTAAGCAGAATATCAGCTTTTTTGATATTATAAATGATTGGAATAAGTCATTAGTTAGATATTAGTTTGCTAGCCTGGTTGGCTGAGTGGTAAGTGTATCTGCTCTATAACCAACAGGCTGCAGGTTCAAATCCCACAGTGGGCATGGATGTTTGTGATTGTCTTTAGGTGGAAGATGAATTTCGTTGCTCAGTGAGAGACCATTACCCTGATGTTCTTGCTATTCCTAAAGTATGGGAAATTGTCATAAAAATTGTGTAAAATAATCTCTTTATATATGTTATTTTATTTTATTTTTTTCCAGTTATATTTTAATTTAATTCTATAACATGCTACTGCACACATCTTGTGTGCATGCATGATACTTGGGATGAAATATTTACGTATTAAAACTTATCATCATGGTTTGTATACATGTTTTTTAGTGATGAATTCACCACAGGTTTCATTGTATAAAAAAAAAAAATCGCCCTACTTATCCGATGCCTAAAGTGGCTTTAAATGTTCCATGTTTGGTCTCTAGAGCAGGATTTCTGGATTTTTTAAAAAGTAAATAAAAATATTAAAAAAAAGTGCATTAAAAATGTAATTAAGACTGAGTTTTTAAAATATTTTTGATCCTATTTTCACTACCACTTTGAGAATGCCACTAATTAAGATCTTTTTATTTTATAGGTTAAAGAAATTGAGAAAAGAGATTCTGTTTTGACCCCTAAGCAACAGATAGATAGATTACTTCGTCCAGGATCAACATATTTCAATTTAAATCCTTTTGAGGTATGATAAACAGTTATTTGCCTTGAAATATATTAAAATGCATGTGTAGCTTATGTTAAATATGTATATATTAAATTTGTATTTATTTAGATGCTCTGTGCTTTCCTAATGAAATATTAGAATATATTCAAATTTCACTTTACACTTTCTGACATGAGATGCAAATCTACTCAGGTTTTATCTGTTCATATATATATACATACATATATAAAGACAAGAATAATTAAAATTTGAATATTCTACATATGGAAACACGTTCAGTTTTATGCAGCAGTAAGAATTAGTTGTTTCAGCATACATTATTCCCAGATTTTAAATGGGAGACAGATCATCAATCTTGAAGTGCATTATTATCAGCTTTCTATCAACAATTTGAAAGAAAATTCATCCATTATTTGTCAGGACTTCAATATTTGCTACATTTAAGTTGTTGATCTTCTATGACAGTAACATGCATTTATTCATGTAGATCTTGGTTATTACTCCGGATATCATTAGAGTGGTTCACCAGACATAACAGTGACTTCCATGTATTGAATTCACTGGAGTTCAATCCCATAGAACATTTTTGAGATTACATGGAAAGAGCTGCAGCATTTGAATCCTCAACTATGAATGTTTTTCGATCTATGGGGAAGCAATCCTGACAGTTTAGTACAGCATACCTCCAACATTTAAAGGTCTATCTAGTAGCAATTCTGGAAATATTAGGATGATGGTCATAATACTTTAACTAGTGTGTATTGCATTATCCCACCAGCCATGCATTTGTGAGCAGAAATTTTGAAATAACCCTTTTATTTGATCTCATCATTATTAAAGAATATACTCCTTCCATTTTTAAAAGGGATTATTAGCTGTACCAAGCTTAACAATTCGACTTTTAATTTTTTTGACATAAATCAGCATTCCGTATTAGTAGATTAGCCTAATAATATAGGATTAAACAAATTCCTTAGACTTGTCTGTTATTTGTCAGGACTTCAGCACTGTAATCTTAAATTTTCACTCTAAGACAACTTAGATCACATCATTCTGACTAGATCTTGGTCTAGTTCAATTTCCTGGAAACATCAAACACAAGATAAAATTGGTTTGAACACTTGTTTAGTGTTATGACTGATTGCCCTTTCTCTCTCTCTCTCTCTCTTATACTTTATTCAACTGACTCGCATCAACTTTGTGCTTTGTGCTGGAGTATATGTTGCATGTCATATACTCCAGCTGCATTTTCTACTTTTCAGGTTTTATAAATTTTTCTTCGTGAAATATTGATATGTACTCCTAATTACATCATTCTTGAACATTTCTCCCACTTTCCTCGTTTCATTTAAAGTCTTAAAGTAATTGTTCTCAGACATACAGAATATTTTTAGTTTTGATGTCACTTTTTTCATCTGATTCTATTTATATTACTACTCTTTCCTCCATTTCTAAGCTTTTTCATTAACCTCCAAAACATTTTGTCACCCTTCCTAGTTTCATTATTTTTAGCAGTCTTCTCATGATTTGTGTTTAGCTACTTTCACACATGATCCAAGTTTCTTATATTTTTCTCTATATTCTTTCAAAGCACATGTGGAACTTACTAAAAACTTTTGATATGCTTTCTTCTTTTCCAGGATACCCCTTTAACTTCATTAGTCCACTATGAAGTTCAGATTTTTCTGTCCTCATAAGTCATCTCACCACACATCTTCCTGGCTGAATCTTTTTTTTTTCCCTTCCCTACACTCTGTCACTTAGTCTCCAAAGTTTGGTGTTTGCTTTCAAACTCATTTTTGTGTTGAATAATGTTGTATGTTTGAGTCTGTTTTACCTTTGAAAGCTGCTAGACTTTTTCTTCTCTATATGATATTCAGTTTCATCCTACTCAAAACTAAATGATGATCATTTTCTTTTTTATGTCCACTAATATTGTTGTGTTCCAAACAAACAATAAGATATTAGTTAACAATAATGTAGTCAGTGAAACATATCTTGTTGTCTTCTCTCCTTTTGTGGAAACATGTTATTTGTAATGACAACTCCATGTCCTCGATAAAAATTCAGCATGTACTTTCGATTATTATTCGGTTGTTCTTTTCTTCAAATTTTCCCAGAACATTTCCAATTTATCTGATATTCATTTCTTGCTTTGCTTTTTAGATCTACAGTAAGGACCAGTGAGTGTTTTTGTCTGCTCCCTTATCTATTGTTTTGAAAACTTCACATCTTCATTAGAAGAACCTTCTGTGAGACTACATGCATAATTAAGTGTCATTGATCAATTGCTCTCTCTGATCTTTATTCTTATTGCTGTGTTTGAAATTAGCAGCTATTCAAGAAGAGTGTTTTTGAATACTATTCCTTCTATTCCTTCCTTTCCCTGATCACTATTGCCTTAATGTAACATCTAATTAATATTTATAGTAAAGAATTTATGGAGACAGAAACGCACGTTGGAGTAATTATGTATAATTAAGAAAATAACGCTCGACGTTTCAACCTCTGTATTGAGGTCATCATCAGGAAAACACATATGCCAGGACACAAGCTACATGACACACACAAGTAAGATAAATATAAATGCTTTGTTAATCATTTACCATAGCCTTACCTCTGGTGGAAAAAAAAAAATTATAATAATACTAAATAAAATATATACAAAAATAAATTAATTAGCAAAATAAAACAGATATTTTATAGATAACAGTATTGTAATATACAGGTGAAAAAAAAACCCCTCTAAATAAATAGTTTTACAGTGGAACTGCATTAAACAATTTCTATAGTTTATATTAAGGTTTTCTTGTGTTGGGGTTGTTCTGGATACTATATGGGTTGAAGATGATTCCTCCAGATTCTTGGAATTATTAATCCATCATTCTTGTTTAGATTCAGATGATGTTTCAGCATCTCAGAGGCTTTGAACTTTCTTTCAAACCAGGTTTTGACACAGTGTGGAGACTTGGTGCCTTTCCAATTGATTCTGTGACATGTTTGAAGTGAACAGTCCTATACTCTGCATCCCATCTTGGATTCCCAAATTTTAAAACCTTCCACTTTGTAACATTAAACTGACATCCCCCACAGACTCACCCATTCAGATAGTCTATTTATGTCCTCTTGCAAAGCTACAACATCTGCTCTACTTCTCATAACTCTCCCCTAACTTTGCATCATCTACAAACAACTGTATATCATCATTTAAATATTTTCCAATGCTGTTTACATACGTTGCTGCTTACTTTCTTGCAGTATACCTTGTAAGTATATTAGTAAGTATACTGCAAGCTATTACAAAAGAATCACTGGTAATAGCAATGATAATAAAAATGAAAGATAAAAATATGATGGTTGTATTGGGATGGTAGCCTAGGTAAACCAGATACAAAAATATCCAGTAATACACTCGTTTATGGGTATCATCATTAAGCAAAAATATGAAATACTGAATGCAGTTTGGAGTAGATGGTATTCAAAAGACGTTAAATATGGGATACTAAAAATTTTTACTGTCTCACTCATGAAAGGTTATTTGACACCATCCTGTGTTAGTACTATGAGTGGGTCATGGGTTAAGTAATCTGGAAATGGCTTGCTCTACATGCAAAGCATGGAACTATTTTAAGATGCTTCAGGCCTCTAGTAATCAGAACAGCAGTCTCATGTAGTCAGTGAAAATCGTTTCTCCTAAATACATTTACAGATATCCATTGCAATTTAAACTGGCAGTATTGGTTGAAGAGAAGCACTTGATCAGTCAAGCAATTAATAGTTGGCAGTTGTTGATTGATGATAATCCACAGACATATTTGGTTTCACTTTCCTTATTCATTATGGTTCAGTTAGTTCAGCGACTGAATAGTATTTCACTGATGCTGACCACGGGAAGCATTATGTTTCCCATGGTCAGTATCATTATATTTTTTGCCATTAATGAAAATTGTGAGAAATTTTGATAAGAGGCATTTCAGATAGCTTGTGTCTGTTATCAGAGGATCATGCCTGTTTTGACTTTTAGTAAACCATACATTCTAAATAAGAGGATGGCAAGATTTAAGTTGTTTCTTTAAACTGTCAGATTAGCTAAGCACGTTGTTGATAGATCATTTGTCTTACTGCGAATGGACCAAATAAGATTGCTGTTTGTTTCTGGGTATAGAGGGACCTTACAAAAGAGCAGCAGTTTTGGCCTTATTCAGTCCTATTGGTGACCTTTCCTTTTTTCTTTAAATTCTGTTAGTTATTTTTAAGTATCCTGGTATCTTATTCTTTAAGAAAAATATTTCTTGTCTCCCCATTTGATTTTATTCAGGTCTTTTTATGTTAGAATTTGGTGTTAGTGATAAATAGTCTATCCTGAAAATAATTTATTTCAAGTCTCCTCTAATGGCTCAAATAATTCTTCCCTACTGGTGCTCTCAATGGGGCCATAGATGCAAGTAAGTTATTTTCTAATTTCCCATTTCAAAATATGTTCATATCATTCTACTAAATTACTTTCAACTCAAGTTTATGTTCAGTTAAATACTATAGCTGCTCCTTTACTGAATCACTACTACCTGAATAAAGATAATTGTTTGGAAATATTTTATTCATTTTTTTTTCTTCTTTGTTCGTAGTACCAGTTATGTTAAACATTTCTGTAATTATTTGGCTTGTCTACCATGTTTCCATTATGCTAATTATGTTAAACCACTTAACAAATTTGCCCAAATATATTCAGGTATGCTCATAAGACCAAAACATAATTTTCTCAAGTTGTGTCTTGTATTTTCTCCTAATTATAAAAATTTAAATGAAATACTCATGGCTGTTTCCATTTATTTTGTGTTTTGGATGTGGCTTAAGATTGAATTTAGATTCTTATCAGTAGGATGGTGTGTGGTTGGCATGATGTGTAGCAGATGCATGGTGGGGTCATAGGTGTGAGGCTATTCAGTATTTCTTTTGTCATGTAGTGGCTATAGTTCCATGACCGGTACCAGCTCACCAGTGGAGTACCACAGTTGGCTGATACATTGCAGTCATCTGTTCAATCTCGGATCTGATCAGTTTAATAAATTTTGTTAATGCTATGGGTCTTACCTGTATAACAACCAGTGTTGCAATTTCTTAAATTTTGGGTAAGTGATAAATTCCATTGCCTGATGTAAGACCACTCTCCTGATTATTGGGGGCCTGAAGTGGTTTGAAAAAATATTCCATGTTTGGTAGCTTTTATAGGTTTCCAGATTATATAAAAAATAAGATTAAAAAAAAAAACTTGGCTCATCCACATTACAGACTGTAAATGTAACATTAACTATTTGATCAATATTAATAACAACTATTAATAATAAATAATAATAAATATTCATGCCATTTTCACACATTTTCATTTCTAACACAACATGCCTTGAATCACTCTTTCATGAAAAATCAATTTTTTTGTTTGCCACTCCCAACAAATTTCAGATCCAAACATTTAAAATCATTATAAAAATTTCATAAAACATAACCATTAGGGCTATACATGCATTAGTAGGTTTTTTTGGATTTAGAATGATTCCAAAATATTGACTGATGCAGTGGCAACTGAGAAAATAATTGAAAAATATCTTAGTTATATTTTTCGAAACATTTTAAAATTATATTTTCATTCTATTTCATTTCATACTACATTACATGCTGGCTGGGGCATCACCCGGTTAAACAATATCCCCGTTGTTTTCACCAGGCAACTAGGGCAAACAGTGAAAAGTCAGCTACTGGAACAAATACTGAAACACATCCTTCATATAATGGGGCATTATATGAAGCAGTACTTAGAGTTTATTGGAGTTGTAAGTCAGTAGTTAGAATTGAAGGAAGTATAGGAAGATGGTTTGATGTTAAATCTGGTGTGAGACAAGGATGTACGTTATCCCCTCTGTTATTCATTATCTATATGGATCACATTATGATGGAAAGTGGTATTAAACCTGATATCCGAATCGAAGATGTAAATCTCAGCTCTTTACTTTATGCAGATGATATGATACAAAGACAATGATAATAGGCAGAAGCATTGAAAATATTAATTGCATTATGAATGGAAAACCTATAGAACAAGTAAAACATTTCAGCTACTTAGGCACAATTTTTAGTGAAGATGGTAAATTAAATATGGAATTAGACAACAGATTCAACAAAGCCAGTATGGTAGGTAGTCAACTGAATAAATTTATATGGAATAAGAGAGAAATTAGTTAAAACACTAAATTAGCTGTATACAATATGGTGTTCAAACAAATTTTAACTAATGGATCTGAGAACTGGGTTAGAAATAAAACACTTGACCAAAGATTAGAGTTTAGAGAATAAAATTAAAAGATTATAGACCACAGATATGAGAGTCCTGAAAAAAATTAGTGGCATGAACACATGGCATCAATGGCAATATCATATTTAAAATGAGGATATTTGGAAAGAACATGACATTGTTAGCATCCAGAAATGTGTTATCAGATCTAATCTCAGGTGGTATGGTCACTTAAACAGATTGGGAGCAAAATAAGTGTTTTCTGCCAGGTTGGCAGGAATAAGACCCAGAGGAAGACCAAGATATAGGTTGATTGATACAGTAAAAAGTGCCTTAGAAGACAGAAATATAAGATCTGATAATGTTGATGGATAGCAGAATGATTTGGTGAAAAGTTGTTGATAGGAAGTTAGTAATGATATAAGTTTTTTATGTGGTACTATCATAATATTCTGTGCACCCCTTGAGGGTACATGTTAGGAATTTGATGATGATATAAAATTATGTACTTTGCAAAAATAAAAACGGTGTCATAATTCTTTCTCAACTTTCTGAGCGTTTGAAATTTCTTCATATTCTGTCATTGGGTATGGAAGTAAGCTAATTGCAACGTCTGCAATTAGTACATGTATTTCAGTTATTATGGTTAAGTTATTCACGGTAGTTGAGTTCTCTCTAAAGATGAAATGATGCTTTTATAATCTATCCTCTTATCAGTCATATTCCATTATATCAAAATTAGCGATAATGAATAAATTTAAATTAGTAAGTAAGGTGTGTGTGTGTGTGTGTGTGTGCGTGAATAATTGTTTACAATATAAAACGACATAGAATCAGTATTTCATAAATAAAGCTGATGATTATACTGAATTTTTTTTTTTTTTTTTTTTTTTTTTTTTTTTTATCAACCTAAAATCTTCACTCATCACAGAGAAGCACCTTTTTAAGGCTTGTCTATGGTTAGTTATATGGTTATTTCCTTGTGATTTGATTTGAAAAGATAAATGCATTGTGATTACTTTCAACAGTTCGTTCATCTCAAATGAAAGCATGTCAACAATAGGACAGTGCTGTTCATTCCTTCTCCCCCACCCTACCCTCCTTCAATGGACACACATTGTAGATGATTATTGCAAGAAAATATTTCTCCATCTTTTGGAGGTAGCTGTACATAATTTGTACATTCTCTACAGAAAATCAGGCCAGACCAATAAAAGAAGCCTTTTGATTTCAGAATAGAACTTATTTGAGGGGTACCTGAAAAGTTCTGATATAACCACAAAACATATCTGATGTTTTAAGACAGAACATATCTTAAAACCCTTTAACTTCCATGTTTCATCAGATTGTAATAATTTGTTATTTTACTTTTAGGAATATCCTAAAAGTAAAATATTGAACACATAAAATTAATTAATTTTTGTTCTAGGTGTTTATCAGAAATTTCAAGTCCCCACCTTGCAGACCTTGTTGGAAAATGCAAATAATTTTTGAATACTTGTGGTTGTCCTGGAACCAATCTAACTCTTTTTAGGCTTACTGCCAGTCATTTTTAAGATTCTATTCCTCCTACAAAAAAGAAAACCAATCTAACAAGAATATGTACTGCATATGCATAGAAAAGATATAAAAGGGAAAACAAATGTCTCAACTTGCCATGAACTTCACTTCTAAAATAAAAAGAAAATTGGATTTTATTTCTGTACTCTCAAGATAACTTAAGCAAATTTATTATAGAAATAGTATTCATTTATAAATATATTTAAAAAATAATAAAATCAACTAACAGCGAAATGTTTTTGTAAACAATCATCATTTAGGCATAATAAAAATTTTTATAGGTAAATTTGGCGAAGATACATGTAATCAAAATGGTCGCAGGTTGCGCGATTTTGTCATTTATAATAATATGAGAATAATGAATTCAATGTTTAAACACAAGGAAATACATAAATATACTTGGTCAGCCAGAGGATACAAATCAGTAATTGACTACGTTATCACAAATTTTAAATTAGCGGAGTTAATTTTAGACGTAAGAGCATATCGAGGCTTTGAATTAAACTCTGATCATTATATGGTATCAGCAAAAATTCGTTTTAAACCAAAGTGGCTAAAAACACATAGAATTGAAAATTCTTACCAGCCAAGCTACAAAATTTCTTCATTACAGGATCCTCAAGTTAGACTACAATATCAAAAATGCACAAACTTAAAAACAGAAACCATACATGAATCAAGTGACATAGAAGATGAATGGGAAAATATGAAACAAATTCTCACAAAAGCAGCAACAGAAACCTTAGGAATAAAGCACAAATGGATTAAAAAAAGAGGACTACGAGACTGGAACAAAGAAATAGAAAATATAATAAAAACCAAAAAGGACAGTTATCAGAAATGGCTAAATTCCAAAACAATAGAAGCAGAAATAGAGTATAAAAGAAATAGTGCAATTGCAAAACGAGAAGTAAGGAAAAAACATAGAGAAAGATGGAACAATTTCGTAACAGAACTAGAAAAGGATTTATTTAAGCCAACCCAAAACCTATAATAAAATACATGAATAAAGAAATAAAAGAAAAGATAAAAATACAAACAATAGATTTAGAAAAATGGGTGACCTATTTCCAAAATCTCTGGACAGATGAGACCAATGAATTAAAATTTTATAAGACAAAGAATGACCTAATAGAAAATATCACAATGTTAGAACTGAAAAATATAATAAAGAAGATGAAAAATAGGAAAACGCCAGGAGAAGACAATATAAATATAGAACTATACAAAAATGCAGGTGAAAAATTTAATGAAAGACTTTTGAAATTTTTTAATATGGTTTGGATGTCCGGAAAAACCCCTAACTCTTGGAAAAAAGCACTGGTCATCCCAATCTATAAAAAAGGAAATAAAGACAATTGCAATAATTATAGGGGAATTAGCCTGCTGAATACAGGATATAAAATATATGCAGGAATATTAAAAGAGAAACTAAGCAGCATTGTAGAAAACAAATTACTAGAAGAACAAAATGGCTTCCGAAAAGGCCGATCCTGCATAGATCCAATTTTTACTTTAAAATTATTAATAGAAAAGAGAAGAGAATTTCAAAAAGAAACACATGTGGCGTTTATTGATTATGAAAAAGCTTTTGACAAAATTAGTAGACAAAAATTGTTTAAAATATTAACCAATTTAAACATACCAAACCAACTTTTACAATCTATTCAAGAAATATATACAGGAAATAAAATAGCAGTTAAATTAGAACACACCTCAGAATGGAAAGATATATCAAGAGGAGTACGACAAGGATGTACCCTCTCACCTCTGCTTTTCAATATATATATAAATGAAATATTAACAATCTGGAAACAGCATAACTCATTTGGTATACAAATGACCCTGCAAATGAAGATAGATACACTACTATTTGCAGATGATCAAATAGTATTAGCTACATCAGAAGATGACTTACAAAGATCATTAAAATCATTAAATGATATCTCAAAGCAATATAATATGACAATATCCAAAGAAAAAACAAAAATAATGGCATTCAAAGGAGAAAACCCAATAAGAAGTAAAATAGTAATAGATAATAAAATACTAGAACAAGTAAACACTTTCAGATACTTGGGATGTGATCTATCATACGAAGAAGAAAAAGATATAGACACTAAAATATCAAACTTTGTCAAAGTAAATGGCATAATAAATAATATATTTAAGCCATCCCTGGTACAAAAACACACTAAAATCAGACTATATAATGTCTTGTCAAAACCAACTCTACTATATGGAAGCGAAACATGGACCATGAAAAGGAAAGATGAAAAACGAATTCAAACAGCAGAAATGAAGTTCCTCAGAAAAACAGCTGGATATACCAAGTGAGACCACAAAACAAATGAAGAAATCTTACAATCCCTAAAAATAAAACCAATTAATTACTACATAAGACAGTATAAACAAAAATTTCTAGAACATTTAAATCGAATGGGCAACAACAGACTACCAAAAATATTATACAGATACAAAATAAGTGGAAAAAGAAGAATCGGAAGACCAAGAAAGAGATGGCATGAGACTGGAACAGGCCACATGGCCTATATTCCATGTTAGGAAGAAGAAGAAAAATTTTTTTAAAAAATTAGGAAGTTTTTGTTTAACTTTCACTCATAAAATTAGTTGAGGTTTAATGGTGGCTATTTTCAGTTCTGTTGAGTTTGAGGCAATTCCATTAGCTGAACAACCTGTATTATCCATAGTACTTTCGTAAAAAATGGCAGATGCCTTGGTTAACTGGCTGTTGGTTTGAATCCCACTGTGGGCTTGAGCATTTGTCTTTAGGTTGGAGATGAATTTCATCACTCACTGTGACTCCACCCATCTATTTGGAGTCTTGAAATGGCTTGGAAAAATATCATGTATGGTGTTTAGAACAGGGTTTTCAGAATATGTAAAAAAAAAAAAAAAAAAATATATATATATATATATATATAAAATTAGAAAAGAAAAAAAAACTCACCCATGGTACTAATTTATTATAGGTTTACAATCTTTTGTGAATGGAAGCAACATAAAGGAAAAACAAACTGGGTAGTGCCCTTATTGCAATTGCACTTAATCATGTCGTATTAAATTTTTTGTTTTGTATGCTACTTTTTTGCATTTAAAAATTAGTACTTTCTTAATTAAAAACCTGTATTCTGATACATAATACTGTAATGTATTTTTTAGGTCTTGCAGATTGAACCTGAAACACCGATGGATGATGTTAAAAAGCAATACAGAAAGGTGTGTTTCTAAATATTTTTAAATTTTTATAGATCAACCATAGAAACTGAGAAAGAGGTATCTTACGATAAATGACTCCAGCTTTTTGTGTTTTGGAGAAGATAAAAGTAGTCTGATTTGGTTGTACTTGGAAAAACACAACAACAACTAGATGTCTTCCTACAGACAATTAGTGACATGCATCACAGAATCAATTAACCTAGAAAAAATCTAATGAAATCTAAAAGTTCTTGCTGAACAAGAGTCAGATAACTATATAACCATTTCTTTATCATCAAATCATGGCTACTATGGAGAATCCATATTGTCTAACCTTTAGAAACATCTCTTCAGCAAGAAATCTCTGTTTTTAACAAAACCTCCTCCTCAACTATTACAATTCAAAAGTCACAGACAAAATAATCTAAGTATTTCTACTAATTCTATGAGAAGAGATTTCTCCAATAGAATATGAATTCCATATATTAAAAGCACATCTAAAAGTATTTCTCAAGTCCTTAAAAAAATTTCAACTTGCAGTCATGTACAAACCTATCAACCAAATCAGACTACTTTCATCTTCTCCAAATGTGACTTGAATCTAGATTTTGGATTATTTTAATTCCTAAAAAATTTAAAAAGTATATAAATTTTAAAACAATGTGAAAGCAAAGTCAGATATTGAGAAAGAAATATGCTGATGGTGCAATTCAGAATCCAAGCTATTTGAATTGTATTATTTCTGTTAGACAAAATAGTGGAGTTGTTGCTGTTAGCCGAGTGGCTATGCACTTTGCAACCATATGCCTGGGAAAGGAGTCTCCTGGGTTCCATTCCCTTCGATGACATGAGGAACTTAGGATCTTTCTTCAGACATAGCCAAGTTAGCTGGTCTTGGGCATGAACTGCAGGATTTTTCTCCCTAGTTTATCTGGAGTTTTTCATCCTGCAAGCAGACAAACCGGCCTTGAGAACTCAACGCTTCTACAGACATAGGACACACCGGGAGGCATAGGGCTAACCACCTTATCCTTGTGTACAGTTGTGGTTAATTAACTAGAAAGCCCTGGACACCTTTTTCCTTCTTTTACGAGACAAGGTAAAAGAAGGAAAAAGGAAATGTTGTTGCTCCTGTTATTATGTTGCTGGAATTTCACAGGGAAATTTACATTGTCGGAAAATAACACTGTGGCTAGCTTCATACTCTCTCGGTATTTCTCATTTTAGGTTCATTTTACAAAATGTCATATGAGTTGTTCGGTCAGTATCTGCCCAAACAGTGCAACTTATTCTGGAATTTTGACTGAACTGATTTGGTATTTACAATCTTTCAGAATTTTGTTGAGCCATTCTTATTCATTTTGACCATTTGCAGGATAATAGAGATAAAACATCCTGTTTCTATATGTATTTAGATAGTACAGAAAAGATGTCCATGTAATTCAGTTTTGGTTGCAGTTTTATTATTTAATGGCAAAACTTGGTGGAAGGATTAAAGCTGATAATCAAATTTCATGAGAGTGCTTAAGGGTCAAAGCTGTATAACTGAGAGGAGACCTCCACGTAGCCATTAAAGGAATGCGGAGAACCAACTAGGGCTAATGACTTAATGTTCACTCCTCACCTTCTCGTGGCGCACCCTGTTGGGTATCTACCTGGATATTGAATGAACATGGATGGGCTGGCAATTTGGGATTTAGCCGACCAAGTTGTATTCTTATTGGCATAAACCAAAATACAAAATGATGATACAACATGACAAAATTTCATGCCAGCTGGGCCGTCGCCCTGTTAAACAAGGGCCCCCTATTGTTTCTGCCAGGGAACCAGGGCGAACAGCAAAAAGTCAGCTACTGCAACTAATCTGAAAACACACCCCAACTCAACATCACCAGATTTAAAGATTGGTACCATCAACATAAGAAACCTGAATGGCAAAGAAATGGAGCTAGCTGAGGAATTAGATAAGTATCAGATTGACATAATAGGGGTGACTGAAACAAAAAAGACCAAAACTGGTGAGATCTTTCTGAGCAATAAATACAAAATGTTATATTCAGGCAATGACAATCAAGGAAAAGAAGGAGTAGCCATAGTATTCAACACAAAATATAAGGCTAATCTTGAATAGCAGGCAGTCTTAAGTAGAGTAATGTGGGCTATGAGAATGGGGAACTGGACAATGATACTTATTTGTGCCTATGGTCCCACGGAAGGTTCTACTAAGGTAGAAGTGGAGGAATTTTTTGAGGCTTTAGAGAAAGCAACTGACACAATGAAAAAGGAAAGTTGGTCCTTGTTTGGAATCTAAATAGCAGAGTAGGAAATGATTGTGAGACCTACAAAAATATATTGGGAAAATTTGGAGAAAAGAGCAAAGCTAATAATAATGGCAAATACCTGTTGGATTTCTGCTCAGGACATGGACTGGTTATTACTAACACCATGTTCCAACATAAAAATGTGCAGAAATTCACATGGAGAGAAGAGGCAAGGAATAAGAAAAGTCTCCTTGACTATGTTATTGTTGATAGTGATGTTATCTTGGTGGGGCATGACACCAGAGTGTATACAGGATTTGAAATTGGAAGTGATCACCATAGGATAAAATTGAATTTCAGACTGAAAATAAGAACATATAAGAAAGTTTTAAAGCAAATAAAAGTTGAGCAGCTCTCAAATGTGAATTGTAGACAAAAATACACAAACATTATTCTAGAAAAAAATGAAAGCGTTTGAGAACAGGTACCAAACCTTGGAGGTTCAGTGGCAAATCCTGAAGTAAACTGATTGATTCAGCCAGAGAGGTATGTGGTGCAGTTGTCTGCAAGGATAGAAAAATTAAAACTCCATGATGGATACAGGAAGTTAAAGAGGCAGTGAAGGAAAAGAAGAAAGCATATCAAAAGTTCCTGGCAAATAAGCCAGCTTGTGCTCTTAGAGAATACAGAGACAAATGAAAAAAAGCTAAACACTGTGTAAAACTAGTTAAACAAAAGTCATGGAAAGACTACAGTAACAACATAGAACATAAATATCAGGAAAGTGACAAAATATTCTGTAGAAAAAGCTCAGAAATGAAGGAAAGAGTGCTGTAAAAGGAATTAGAGATGACGAAGGTGACATGAAAACTGGAGAAAAAGACATCCTCGAAGTATGGAGTAATTACTTTGAAAAACTGCTAAACGAAACAAGCAGTGATGACAGCACAGTGATAAAAAACACTCAACAGGCATACAATCAGGAATACATATCCATACTTGAAGTAGAAAAAGCCATCAAAGGGTTGAAATGTGGAAAGGCAGCAGGAGTAGATGATATTCGACCAGAAATGCTGAAATTTGGTATAAAAGTCTTACAGTGGCTGCACAGCATAGTTCAGAAAGCCTGGACAGAGGGACGAATTCCCGATGATTGGAGTAGAGCTCTAATAGTACCCATATATAAAAAAAGGGAAATGAAACTGAATGTGAGAATTAAAGAGGTATTTCCCTACTGGGTGTTCCTTGCAAGATCTATGCAAGCATACTTGAGAAATGGTTGAGAAGAATTGTGGAAGAAAAGCTTGGTGAAGAACAAGCTGGATTCAGGCCAAATAGAGGCTATCAGGATCAGATCTTCACTTTACAACAAATACTTGAGAAAGCATGGGAATATAACAAAGATCTGTATTTAAGTTTTGTCGATCTGGAAAAGGCATATGACAAGGTCCCAAGAGAGAAGCTATTCAATACGCTGCAGTTATATGGTGTCAATTGGGCATTATATCAAGCAATACTTAGTCTGTATTTGAGTTATAAGTCAGCAGTTAAAATTGAAGGAAGTACAGGAAGATGGTTTAATGTTAAATCTGGTGTGAGACAAGGATGTACATTATCCCCTCTGTTATTCATTAACTATATTAATCACATTATGAAGGAAAGTGGTATTAAACATGATATCAGAATTGGAGATGTTAATGTCAGCTCTTTGCTTTATGCGGACGATGTTATACTTCTGAATAAATCCGGTACAAGTTTGCAAGATTCCCTGACTAAATTGAATAACTGTTGTAATAGATATGGTATGAAGGTCAGTAATAAAAAGACAAAGACAATGAAAATAGGCAGAATCATTGAAAATGTCAACTGTGTTGTGAATGGAGAACCTGTGAAACAAGTAAAACATTTCAGCTACTTAGGCGTGATTTTTACTGAAGATGGTAAATTAAATATGGAAATAGACAACAGAATCAACAAAGCTGGTATGGTAGGAAGTCAATGGAATAAATTCATATGGAATAAGAGAGAAATTAGTTGGAATACTAAATTAGCTGTATACAAGACAGTGTTCAAACCAATTTTAACTTATGGATCTGAGAGCTGGGTCAGAAGTAAAACACTTGACCAAAAACTAGAGACTGCAGATATGAAAGTCCTGAGAAAGATTATAGGCGTGAACAGATGGCATCAATGGCAAAATCATATTAAAAACGAGGATATTAGGAAAGAACTTGACATTGTTGGCATCCAGGAATGCATTAGCAGAGCAAATCTCAGGTGGTATGGTCACTTAAACAGAATGGGCGAGGAAAGATTAGCAAACCAAGTGTTCTCTGCAAGGTTGGCAGGAAAAAGACCCAGAAGAAGACCAAGATATAGGTGGATTGATACAGTACAATGTGCCTTAGACGATAGAAATATAAGATCTGATAATGATAATAGTGGAGTCTTGACAAGTAATAGACTGATTTGGAGGAAATTTGTAGATAGGAAGTTAGTAATGATGTAAATTTTTCATGTAGTATCATATCCTGTACACCGCTAGGGTACATGTCAGGATTTTGATGATGATGACATAAACAATATTTAAAAATATTCAGAATTTTAAATTATGATTATTTTTATAATACCCATATATAAAAAGGGAAATAAAACTGAATGTGAGAATTACTGAGGTATTTACCTACTGAATGTTCCTGGTAAGATTTATGCAAGTATAGTTGAGAAGAATTGCGGAAGAAAAGCTTGGTGAAGAACAAGCTGGATTCAAGCCAAATAGAGGCTGTCAGGATCAGATCTTCACTTTACAACAAATGGTTGAGAAATCATGGGAATATAACAAATATCTGTATTTAAGTTTTGTTGATCTGGAAAAGGCATATGACAAGGTGCCAAGAGAAAAGCTATTCAATACGCTACAGTTATATGGTGTCAATGGGGCATTATATCAAGTAATACTTAATCTTTATTTGAATTGTAAATCAGCAGTTAGAATTGAAGGAAGTACAGGAAGATGGTTTAATCTTAAATCTGGTGTGAGACAGAATGTACATTATCCCCTCTGTTATTCATTATCTATATGGATCATATTATGAAGGAAAGTGGTATTAAACATGATATTAAAATTGGAGATGTTAATGTCAGCTCTTAGCTTTATGCAGACGATGTTATACTTCTAAATAAATCCGCTATAAGTCTGCAAGATTACCTGACTAAAAAATAGGCAGAATCGTTGAAAATGTCAACTGCGTTGTGAACGGAGAATCTGTGGTACAAGTAAAACATTTCAGCTACTTAGGCACGATTTTTATTGAAGATGGCAAATTGAATATGGAAATAGATAACAGAATCAACAAAGCTGGTATGATAGGAAGTCAATTGAATAAATTAATATGTAATAAGATCGAAATTAGTCGGAACACTAAATTAGCTGTATACAAGACAGTGTTCAAACCAGTTTTAACTTATGGATCTGAGAGCTGGATCAGAAGTAAAACACTTGACCAAAGACTAGAGACCACCGATATGAGAGAGTCCTGAGAAAGATTAGAGGCATGAACAGATGGGATCAATGACAATATCATATTAAAAACGAGGATATTAGGAAAGAACTTGACATTGTCAGCATCCAGGAATGCGTTAGCAGAGCTAATCTCAGGTTGTATGGATTCTTAAACAGAATTGGCGAGGAAAGATTAGCAAAACAAGTGTTCTCTGCCAGGTTGGCAGGAAAACGACCCTGAGGAAGGCCAAGATATATATGGATTGATACAGTACAAAGTGCCTTAGACCTGTGTTTCTCAAAGTGTGGTATGTGTACCTGCGGGGGGTACACGAAAGATCTTCAGGGGGTACGTGGCAATTTTCGGCAATGCATCATTAACGCATGGAATCATTATTATTATTAATAAGAAAAATATCATTATTCTCGTAGAAAGGCTTATACTTTGGTTATACATGATTATTATTTAACTTCAGGAATTCACAACGTACACTAGAATATAAATTAAATTAAACTTTAATATATATATTTCCAATATTTTGGCAACGTCACGTAGCCATCGTCAAAGTAACTTAAAATAAAGTCATGTGCATGCAGGCTCTACACACAGTAAATGAGGATGAAGCAAGGAAGTTATTGTTTCTACTAAAAGTGCTAATGGTTCCCCCTAGTGGGCTCTGTAGGTATTCTTGGCTGAAGGGCTCCTGATGTCCGTCTCCCAAATTTGGGGAAATCTCATGCAACCGAATTTGTTGAGGTTTTGCATGTTTCTTAGTGATGAGGCTGATTCCATGAAAAGTCTTTCAAATTTGAACTTGCTACGGTGTATTATTGTGGCTTTCTTCCACTGTATTCTGTGGCGTGTATCCAGAGCATGGTCTGCAAGACCAGAGTGGCTTTACTGGTGAAAACGGATGTAGTCCTTGTGTTCTGAAATTCTGATATTCGCCGTCCTGCCTGTTTGGCCAAAGTAGGACAGCTTACAGCTGCAAGCGACCTGGTATACACCAGGTAGGTCTAGGGAAGTGGTTGGTCTTGAGTGAAGCCGATAAGGGTTGCCAATTTTCGATATGGTCTGTAACAAGAGGTCAAGTCATGTTTTTTTAAGAGTTTGGTAATTTTTTCCGAGTTATCTCGGATGTAGGGAATATGGATTTAGAGTAATCCTTGTTGTGAAGGGGGGGGGAGGTTGTGGTTTACTGGTTTCAATATTTTTTGGATTTTTTTGAGTGGGGGGGAGCCATTGGCTGAGAAAGTGTTGAGGATGTGATTTAGTTCAGTGGGTGTACAGGATATGATAGTAATAGATGAAAAATGTACATCATTACTAACTTCCTATCTACAATTTTCCTCCAAATCAGTCTGTCACTTCAACAGATTGATTTGGAGGAAAATTTCAACATTATCAAGACTCCAACATTATCAGATCTTATATTTCTATCGTCTAAGGCAGTGTTTCTCAAACTTCAGATAGCTGCGTACCCTTCTTAAATTTTCATTATTACCAAGTACCCCCTTATTAAAATAATCAATAAATAAAGTATATTTCATTGCAAATGTCTATTTTATTTCAATTTATTTGTTCAAGTAAACAAAAAATATGATTTATTTTTAATAGAACAAAATTTGGAACAGGTTCCTCTTCATTATCTGTCCTTGAAAATCCGTATTTCAAGTAATTCATATCATACTTATGAAGATTTTTCATCTTCTTAGTTGAAGTCAGACAACACACCCTCATCAATTTCATTTTATCCGGATACAATATCAATGTTTTCTTGTTGCTACTGATATCTGCTATATTGTTCTCTTTTGTGCATTTTATATATCCAGTCTTTAACTTAAGATCCATACTTAAGAATTTGAAAGCTAAAAAAATTACCTTATTTACTCGAATATAACTCTCACTTTTTTTCCCAAAATTAAAGCTAAAAAAATCGTGGTGCAAGATATATGTGGGGATTTTCGGAAACTAAATTTTCAGAAAAAAACTGAAAACGGTGCGACTTACCAAGAAGCTCCTATTCGCTAGCTGATGATCTACTTTTGGCATCGAGAACAGTTTCCTTGTGTACTCGTCAAAGTCATCTACCAAAATAGCTTCATCTTCTTTCCCATTATTTCAAGCAATAATTACCAGTAATTAACAAGACTTGAGGTACGTAATGAACAATCCTTCACAAATGACTAATGAGAAGTAAAAGCAGAGCGCAAAACAGACAGCAATGGTATAAAGCTATAAAGAAGTGCATATGATTGGTGCAGTATTAACAAAAGATCGCACGAATCAAAGACAAAGGCACGCCAACAGTTGTAATTAAGATGTTCATGATGGGGTGGTGTCAAGCAAAACCACATGTTGCACCGGCAACATGTGGTTTTGCTCGAGTCTGTATAGCAGTTTCTGTTGGAGGGGAGATGTGATTCATTAGTTAGTGTCGTTTTTATCCCAGTTGTCTCTAATTGCACTATTTGTGGAGAAATATATTATACAGACTGCAAATGTCTCTGTACCTTATTCAGTGATACAATAAAACTACTTGTTTTTTTTTGCGTCTTCGGTATAGTTATGCTGTTGGGGAAGGCGTGTTGTTTACAGCAGAGAGTGAGTTACTATCGCCAGGACGTGAACATTGTGGCAATAGTAACTCGCAATTTGAGTAGGAGAATTCATACATAATATATAATTTATTGAGAAATATATACATTTAAAATAATTCTTTATTTCTTAATAATGATATTTGATTATCAATTAGCTTAAGGAATTCACAACGTACACTACAATATGAATTAAATTAAACTTTAATATATATTTCCAATATTTCACAACATCATGTTGCCATCTTCAAAGGAACTTAAAATAAAGACGTGCATGCAGTTTAAAATAAAGAGGGTACATGGCAGGAATTTGATGATGATCAAATTGCATACCAGTTGAGTGTAATTTGATGAAATTTGTTATTTATGACATGAAGGGGTTCCAGATAACCTGTTCAAAATTCTCCATTTAATAGCTGGTCAGAATAGGAGAGAATAGCATTGCTGTTCCCTCTACCACAGGGATTCTCAACCTATGGTACGCATACCACTGGTGGTACGTGAGCCACTGCCTTACTGGTACATCTAATATCTTCAATTGAATATAGTTGTACGCCACTGGAAAAGGTTGAGGACCCCTGTTCTACTGTATTTGTAAAGTATTCTGATAAGACATTAGTAGTGAAATAAAAATTTTCTATGATCAGAAGGAAAATCTTTCTGTAATACTTTCGGTGTATCTCTTAGCAGAGTGTAATGAAAAGGGAAACTACTTGCACACTGATTACAGGGTCAGTGGTTGATTAAAAAAGAAAATAAAAAATGTAGATCTCGTTTTTGAAGTATTCAATTATCATCACTTTCCTGATGTCCTCCCATGTGTGTTCAGGTTACTATGACAGCACTACATGATTCAGTTTACATTATTATTAATCTCTTATCAACAGTTTTCCTACAAATCAGTCTACTACTTGCGAGAACTCCAATATTGTCATATATAACATTTCGTGCATATAAGGTACTTCTGAGTCAGTCTAGACCTTGGTCTTCATCAGGGTTTCTTTCCTGCCATCTTGGCATCAAACACCTGTTTTGCTAACCTTTCCTCACCCATTCTATTTAAGTGACCATACCACCTTAGATTAGCTCTGCTGACACATTCTTGAATGCCAATAATGTCAAGTTCCTTTCTAATATGTTAATTTTTAATGTGATTTTGCCATTGATGCCTGATTTATTCATCTAATCTTTCTCGGAATCATCTTATCTGTGGTCTCTAGGCTCTGATCACTTGCTTTATTTCTAATTCAACTCTGAGATCTATAACTTAAAACTGTGTAAACGTATTGTCTGTTGCACCGTTGTAATATTACGCTATTATTTACTTTTTATGTAATATTACGCTATTATGTTCTCTTTACTCTATTATTACGCTTTTACTCTTTGCCTTAGATTACTACAGGTTATCTAATTTCTAATACCTTGAGAACCTTGGAAAATTTATTTAATGTTATGACTGCACCACCAAGATTCCTCTTGATGGATATTAAATATAATTAAGATTACCTGCAGAATCACTCCAGATCTATCTCAAGCTTTATTGACAGTCGTGGCTACTTTTACCTTCACTCACAGGTTCGTATTTATTTAGAAACAATGCATTCAGTGAATACACATTCTTTAACATAACAAACATTTATTAAACTATGATGTAATTATACAGTATCTTAAATGAATTGGCTCTTTCTTAAAATTAAAAGCTAAGAATTTTAATATCTCAATAATTGTACATACATTAAAACATGCAGCAATACTATCATTCAAAAATCTATGATCTAATCCCAGTACTAATTTGTTCATGCAATATATATATATATACTTCAATTAACAAGTTTCTCATATCTAAATTATACAAATCAATCTTTAGCTTCTTAGTCTGGAACAAACAATCACAATTAAACTTAATAAGTGTCCTGTGGACTATCAGTCTATTGTCCTGTGGACTATCCGTAATGTTAAACCAAAACAATAAAATGTTACTCACAGTTCTTCTCTGGCACATGTATCTTAACTAGGCCTCAGCATTCGTGCAGGCATCTTTCCTTTAGCGCCATTGCATCGTGGAGGACACCCAGGCATATTACACCGATGCTTTCTAAGTCAGCCGACTGCTTTTGGCATCCGATGCACATGACAGATAATCTTACTGGCAAGGCATGCTGGTACTACGTCTCTTTTCCTTCAATATCTCCTGGTGCCCACAGCTTCTTTCCAGACTTCTAAAGGACCCGCGTCCTCGATGCTGGGTTGAGACACTACAAGAGGAGACTGCCCTTTTTGCATTTCTGCATACCTGCACTCACTGGAGTTTTTCCTGATCCTTTCTTATACTTCTCCTCAGGTCCCTGGATTAAGGGTTGAGAACCCCTAATATTCCCGTGCAAAAGGGGATATAACCTTCAGAGTTGCCGATTACTTCTGTTTCCCACAGAACAAACAAAAATAATCTTATTTACCAAACGTGGGACATCGTTAGATGTTCGCCGCCTTTTGTTGCACTGTCCTTGAGACTTGCATTTGGTTAAGCTCGAACACAAAAACACTTGAAAGCACTTTACATTGTATAAACAAAGCTTCTAAGCTATTTCTTTTAAATTGAAACCACATTGGAATGCCGGGCCACTTTCTAAGGCATTGCCCTTGAAATATACAGTTTAACATTCATACAGTTTCAACATATACTTGAATGGTTTTTCATAAATCACAAAATTATTACAACTACAGAGTTAACATATACCTTATATACAAAATTCGTAACAAAAATTTACAGTCAGTGTTAAAATACAATATCCTTCTTTATACAATATTCGTGACCTCTGTAAAAGTCGATGCAAAATTAAGAAAAAAAATTTCTACTGCATCGAATTTTACAATTGGTTTGAACACTGCCAAATGTTCAAAGTATGCAAGCAGTATGAACAATTAGCCAAACTAGTTTGCATACTGCTAGTTTGGCTAATTTCTCTCTTATTCCATATCAATTTATTCAGCTGGCTACCCACTATAACAGCTTTGTTTTTTTTCTGTAGTCTGTTTCTTTATTTAATCTGTCATATTCAGTAAGAACTGTGCCTAAATAACTGAAATATTTTACCTATTTGATAGGATCTCCATTCAGAATGCAGCTGTGTTTGTGTGTTTCTGCCTATTTTCATAGTTTTGATCTTTTTATTACTGATTTTCATGCCAAATTTGTTACAGCTGTTTGTTATTCAATTTAGTTAGAGAATCCTGGAAGCTTGCACTGGATGTGTTTAGGAGTACATCATCATCATCATCTGCAGAGAGCTAAGTTTGACATGTCCATTTCTAATATCAGGCCTAATGCCACTTTCTTTCATAATGTGATCTATGTCGATGATGAATAAGAGTGGAGATAATGTACATCTTTGTCTTACCCCTGAGTTTACATCAAACCATCTTCCTGTATTTCCTTCAATTCTAACTGTCGACTGACATCTTAATTGTCTGGACACTTTTTAGCAATTTACAATTGATACCAGCTGACGAACCCTAATATCAACCATGTCTACCTTTTGGCTTTGATCACCTCCTGCATCCTTCGAGGGAGGATCTCCACCAATGTGTGGCAGACATCAGGTGGAATTTATCTCCATTCCACCATTAAAGCAATACTGAGTTCAGCAACAGATTGAGAATGTGCTGCTCTGGTCCTGAATCGCCGCTCCAATTCATCCCACGGGTATTCAATGGGGGTCGAGGTCAGGACTCTGTGTATGCCAGGGCAGTCATTTAACACTCATCTCTTAATACCATTCCATAACAGCTGCTACTTTGTGGCATGGGGCATTGTCATCTTTATAGTAACATAGGTCCATTCCATAAAAACTCCACAGTGTAGGCAGCACCTGATTATTCAAAATATCAAGGTACTGAGATGCCGTCATGGAACCACAGAAAACAACCAGTGGTCCCATTCTAAATCAGTTGAATTCACCCCACACTGTTACTTCTCCACCATCAAACTTTACTGTGGGTACAACACACGTAGACACATAGTAACAGGAGTTCGCTAGGCTGCCTTCATGCTCACACCCTGCCATCAGACTGGAAACAGGCGAACCTTGATTTATTGTTCCAGAGTACCATTTTCCATTGGTCAATTGTCCACTTCGCATGCTCTTTGCACCAGGCCAGATGAACTGACTTGTTCATTGTTGTGATGTTCTGCTTGTGTGTGACTGCTCTTCCTTGGAAACCCAGTAAATGGAGTTCTTATCTTACAGTATTAGTGCTCACCATGTCACTGGCACTCTGGAACTTGTCACAATTGCCACATACCATCTGTGACGAGTTCCAGAATGCCAGGAAAACACCCAGACAGCTGCCCTATGTATTTTCCTGCATTAGTGGTGCAGAACATTGCTGTTTGTTGATCACATTACCAACCGTTGATTTTGGATGCTCCAGTTGAGTGGCAGTGACACATATGGACATGATACCAATATGAAAACCCACAATGACTTCTCTCAAAGTCACTGAGTTCACATTGTGTTGCCATACCACCATACCACCTACGATGAAATACTTCTTCCTACTATCTGTACACCAGTTTTTACATTATTAATAAACCTGGAATGTTCCATAACTTGGTAGATAGTGTAGACCAGGGTTTCCCAAACTGTGTTCCGCGGAAGGTGAATAAGTGTTCCCCTGAGAAGTTCTGGAATTTGTCATTTTAGTTTTCTAAGCATTTTTCATGAATAAATATTTTATAGTGGAAATACACAAAAAACAATTCTATCATCAATCTATCGCCCCACAACCTCACACTCAACAAACTCATCATCCTGAACAAAGGACTAAACTTTGGCATATCCCCAAAATACATACAAAACAGAGACATCATTACCGAAATTAGAGTATGACCCTAACAAAGTAACAATATTCCACAAAATTAACATCATAAACAGTAAAATAATAATAAAACCAAACATTGCCCCCAACTTACAAAAAGCCCTATTATCCCTAAAAAGGAACCCGAACATTATTATCAACAAAGGGAGATACTGTAGTCATCACAAACCTAACCGATTACCACAACAAAATAACAGCCATCTTAACCGACCAACACACCTACCAAAAAATCCAAACTGACCCCACCCCCGACCTCATTAAACAAATTAACGGTATCCTACACACCCTAAGAAATGAAGACAAAATATGCAAGTATACTTGAGAAACGGTTGAGAAGAATTGTGGAAGAAAAGCTTGGTGAAGAACAAGCTAGATTCAGGCCAAATAGAGGCTGTCAGGATCAGATCTTCACTTTACGACAAATAGTCGAGAAAGCATGGGAATATAACAAAGATCTGTATTTAAGTTTTGTCGATTTGGAAAAGGCATATGACAAGGTGCCAAGAGAGAAGCTATTCAATACGCTGCAGTTATATGGTGTCAATGGGGCATTATATCAAGCAATACTTAGTCTTTATTTGAGTTGTGAGTCAGCAGTTAGAATTGAAGGAAGTACAGGAAGATGGTTTAATGTTAAATCTGGTGTGAGACAAGGATGTACATTATCCCCTCTGTTATTCATTATCTATATGGATCACATTATGAAGGAATGTGGTATTAAACCTGATATCAAAATTGGAGATGTTAATGTCAGCTCTTTGCTTTATGTGGATGATGTTATACTTCTAAATAAATCCGCTACAAGTCTGCAAGATTCTCTGACTAAATTGAATAGCTGTTGTAATAGATATGGTATGAAGGTCAGCAATAAAAAGACAAAGACAATGAAAATAGGCAGAATCATTGAAAATGTCAACTGTGTTGTGAATGGAGAACCTGTGGAACAAGTAAAACATTTCAGCTACTTAGGCACAATTTTTACTGAAGATGGTAAACTAAATATAGAAATAGACAACAGAATCAGCAAAGCTGGTATCGTGGGAAGTCAATTGAATAAATTCATATGGAATAAGAAAGAAATTAGTCGGAACACTAAATTAGCTGTATACAAGACTGGGTTCAAACCAATTTTAACTTATGGATCTGAGAGCTGGGTCAGAAGTAAAACACTTGACCAAAGACTAGAGACCGCAGATATGAGAGTCCTGAGAAAGATTAGAGGCGTGAACAGATGGCATCAGTGGCAATATCATATTAAAAATGAGGATATTAGGAAAGAACTTGACATTGTCAGCATCCAGGAATGCGTTAGCAGAGCTAATCTCAGATGGTATGGTCACTTAAATAGAATGGGAGAGGAAAGATTAGCAAAACAAGTGTTCTCTGCCAGATTGGCAGGAAAACGACCCAGAGGAAGACCAAGATATAGGTGGATTGATACGGTACAAAGTGCCTTAGACGATAGAAATATAAGATCTGATAATGTTGGAGTCTTGACAAGTAACAGACTGATTTGGAGGAAAATTGTAGATAGGAAGTTAGTAATGATGTAATTTTTTCATGTAGTACTGTCATATCCTGTACACCCCTTGAGGGTACATGGCAGGAATTTGATGATGATGATGATGATGAATAGACAAAACCACAATGAAAAACACAACCCCCAAAATACATACAAAACAGAGACATCATTACCAAAATCCAAGCGAAATTAGAGTATGACCCTAACAAAGAAACAATATTCCACAAAATTAACATCATATAAACAGTAAAATAATAATAAAACCAAACATTGCCCCCAACTTACAAAAAGCCCTATTATCCCTAAAAAGGAACCCGAACATTATTATCAACAAAGGGAGATACTGTAGTCATCACAAACCTAACCGATTACCACAACAAAATAACAGCCATCTTAACCGACCAACACACCTACCAAAAAATCCAAACTGACCCCACCCCTGACCTCATTAAACAAATTAACGGTATCCTACACACCCTAAGAAATGAAGACAAAATAGACAAAACCACAATGAAAAACACAACCCCGCACCACACGCACCCCTCGTATGTTCGGACAAATAAAAACCCACAAAGAGGGGACCTGATGAGGCCAATTGTCTCCTACAAAAACACCACTACAGCTCCTTTATTGAAATTCATAGCAAAACTTCTCAAACCATTAATTACAGCATCTAACTTCATGATAAAAAACTCGGATGACCTTTTCATGAAAATAAAAAACCTATCCCAAGATGACATCCTCACTTCGTTGGATGCGGCCTCTTTATACACTAACGTGGACGTCCCCAGAACTTTAGACATCGTACACACACTACTCACAGAAGACCACACCCTACACTCTCATACTAAACTAACGCCCATTGACATTATTAACTTAATAAAACTAATAATCTCGGCAAACTTCTTCAAGTTCAACAACAACATGTACATTCAAATCTTCGGACTCCTCATGGGCCAAAACATCAGTGGACAACTAGCGGAATTATTCCTAGCACATATAGAATCACTCCTACTCCACCCTTCCCCCACCCCCGGCATCACCTTTTATGGCAGATACGTGGACGATATTCTGTGCATTGGAAATCCTACACACATCACCACCTTAAAAGCGTCCCCAAACAGTTACAGCAACAGACTAAAATTCACCATAGAAACTGAACAGAACAAATCCATCAATTTCTTAAACTTGACACTAACCAGAACACACAACAAAATAGGCATGAAAATATGCCACAAGCCCTCACATATCGGAAACTACCTCCATTTCCACTCATACCATCTATATTCCATTAAAAAATCTGTCATCTTATCACAATTCATAAATGCATACAAATTTTCAACCAATCAGAGTTATCTAAACGCAGAAATAAAAAAACTAACACAGATCTTCGAAAATCGCAACTATCCTACACAACTAATAAATTACGCAAACAAGACTGCCAAAAACCGCCAAAACAACCTAAGTATCAAAATAAACTTACCTACACAAAAAATTATCAAACTACCATACACCCAAAAACATACAAAGCCTACAAATACATCTTCAAACATACTGACTACAAACTGGTATTCACTACAAACCAAAAATTGGCAAATCTCCTAAAACCCACTAAATCTCAGACACAAAAAGAAATATTTGATCACCACAACGTAGTCTATGAATTTCCATGCCAAAAAGACTGTTATATCACCTACACAGGTTCCACCATCAGGTCTTTATGGGCAAGACTACAAGAACACGTCTGCGATTGTAACATCCCTATCCCAGAACATTTAAATACTAAAAAAACGCAACATCAAAAAGAAAAATCGAATACAAAGCACAGGAAAAACAGAAATAGCTGTCCACGCCCTTGAACAAAAAATACCCCGCAGATCGACAAGGCGATCATAATAGACAGACAAGACAATGAAACAATGCTTAGAATATCGGAAACAATAGCCATAAAGTGTGACGCGAACTCTATCAACGTACGCAGGCCCTACATAATCTCCGAGGTTTGGATGCTACACAATATAAAATTGAGGTCACAACCCCGACCAATAGGCAATAACACAAACACTTCAAAAGCAGATGCACCTACCTCACCTGACATAGCATCCACTTCCTCCATGTGTTCAGACAACGACCACGAATAGTCGAAACGGACTGCACCCTGTCAACCCCCCCCCCCTCCAAAAATCAGTTGCTGTTTTCAACCCCTTTCACCCTTTCCCACTTCATATAAATATATAAAAAACGCTCCGCCCATCCCTTATAATATATATTTATATATATGTAATTCTTCAAAAAAACCCGGGTTCTTTCCATTTATTTCAATTCTCCCCCTCCCCCCCACACACACAGTAGTTTGGACAATGCAAAAGAAGAAGAGCCACAACACCCAGTAAAAGGTATGTGCAAATTTCTTGTCCTCTATGCAACATATATTTATTGATAAATATACATCTACAATGTCCTAAGAATCTGTGAGAAAAGAGCCAATGGCATTTAAACTGGGGCACTCCTAAACAGAAGCAGGCAAATAGCCATAAATATAATAGTGGAAATATTCTGAGGAGAATAATATTCGTGAATATGTCGAAAAGCTCCTACCCAGAACGCCTAATAACATCTGTGTAGCAAATGTCAGTGACCAAGTGGTATATTTTTAAACATGGAAATATTCATGAATTATTATTAATTTTCACACGTCGAAATCTTTCAACAATCGGGAAAGAGAATACCACTGTTTATGACCGATCATAAAAATTGCCTGCAAGCCGATTACAACAATGGGCGGCGTATCCTCTGTTCTCAAAACTGAAAGAAATAACATCTGTGTTGCAAATGTTAGTGACCAATCAGCAAGGAAGTATAAAGAAAATTTTTCTGCTAAAATTGAAGATCAAGGTAGTCTGTATCCGGTTCTGAAATCTAGTAATGCTGAATACTTTCTTCGCAAGTTCGTATTGTAGGGTGAAAGTTTCGAAACTGTAGTGCCATGGTTTTTTAAAAGTAACAGGCCTGCAGATTTAAATTTTAATATGAATAACAGACAAGGGACTTTGTTTAATTTTGGTATTAAGAAATCTCTTATTGAAGGTGTTTTGTGATGCAACAAATAGTGAGTCATCCACCACCAGCCTACAAAGTGATCTCCAGGATGGACGAAAGGAGGAGAAAACTATCAGCACACAGAAGAAAAAGTCTGCATTCACTCGTAAGTGCTTATAATAATATTATAAATTTTAGTGATCAGAATGGGATATGTCAATGAAAATCAGCACAAATTAATTTAATGATGTTTATGTTTAATTAATTATTAATTAATAAATAACTATCAGTTATTAATTAATAAATAACAATTAGTTATTAATTAATAATAAAAATCAGCTAAATTAACAAGTAATTAATAATTAACACATTACAAAATAACCAAGGTGTTCCATGAAAATTTCCGGATTTGTGAAGTGTTCCATCCTAAGAAAAGTTTGGGAAACGCTGGTGTAGACTATGTATTGCTCTGTATAATCTTCCATTCACTCCATATAATTGAAATGTTTTGCAAAACTTTTCTCTGGGCACCTTGTCTTATCATTTTTCCAGATTCTTAAAAGTTAAGTACAAACCCTTGTCATATTCCCACAAATTCTCAACTATTTGTCTTAAAGTGAAAATCTGATCGTGACAACCTCTGTTTGGTCTGAACCCAGCTTGTTATTCTCCAAGTTTCTCTTCCACAATCCTCAACCTCTTTTCAAGCACACTTGCATAAATCTTACCTGGAACACTCAGCAGAGAAATTCCTCTCTAATTTTCATATTCAGCTATTTTTTTTAATAGATGGGCAGTATGAGAGCTAGAGCTCTTCTCCAATCATTGAGAATTCAACCTTCTGACCAGATCCTCTGAGTTATGCAGTGTAGCCACTACAAACTTTTATACCTCCATATTTGAGCATTTCTGGTTGAATATAAACTATTCCATCTGCCTTTCCACGTTTCAAGTTTTTCACAGCTTTTTCTTCCTAAGTATTGATATGTACTTCTGTCTGCATTCCACTTAAAAATTTTATGCTAGGGTTCTGTCACTGCCTGTTTCATTTAAGTCTTTCAAAATAATTACTCCAGACATCCAGGATATTCATGTCGTCAGTTTTCATGTCACCTTTATCATCTCTGATTCCTTTAACAGTACTCATTTCTCTATTTCTAAGCTTTTTCAGTAGTCTTCAAAACATTTGCCACCTTCCTGATATATTTATTTTCCATACTCTTACCAAGTCTTCCCATGACTTTTGTTTAGCTACTTCTACACATAGCTTAGCTCTCTTACATTTTTCTCTGTATTCTTTCAGGCATTTGTCGACTTATAAGCATACCAAAAGTTACTCTAGGAACTTTTGGTATGCTTCTTTTCCAGGACTCCTTGTTTAACTTATGTCCACTATGATGTTCTCATTTTTCTATCCTTGCAGACGACTTCACCACATACCTCTCTTACTAAATTAGTTAATGTCTTCTTCAGAGTTTGCCACTGAAACTCCAAGGATTGGTTCTTGTTTTCAGTTTGTTTCAATGTACATTATTGTAGACTCATACTTACTACTGTAAGTACTACTCCTACTTATTCGTACTGATTATTGTACAATGTAGACTCGACTATACAATAATGTTTGTATAGTCGCATCTACAATTTACCTGTAAAAGATGCTCAACTTTAATTATTTTTAAAACTAACTTACTGTTCTTTTCATTGTGATACCCATTTTTATCCTACATAGTACTAAGTAATGGTAATTTCCAATTTCAAATCATTTGTACACTCTGGTATCCTGAACCAGCATGTTGATATCAACAATGACGTAGTCGATGAGGCTTTCTTATTTCTGGTGTCTTCTCTCTTTTTGAAATTATTCACATCTTCGTGTTGAAAGATGGTGTTAGTAATAACTATTCTGTGTCCTGAGCAGAGGTTCAGCAAATACTTACCATTATTATTTGCTTTGCCCTTTTCTCCCAATTTTCCCAAAATGTTCCTATATGTCTGGTGGGATTAATTTTGTACCATGCTGTTCAGATATCCAACAAGGATCAGTTTTTCCATTTTCTTTGTCAGCTGCCTGTTCTAATGACTCAAAAAAAAATTCCTCCACTTCTTCCTTAGAAGAACCTTCTGTGGGACCGTAGACACAAATAAGTTTCATTGTCCATCTCCCAATTTTGAAGTCTGTCCATACAACTCTACTTGAAACTGCTTTCCACTCAAGAAATTTATCTTCATGTTTGGTTTTGAAAGCTATCAGTACTCTTTCCTTTCTTTGATCATAATTGCCTGAAAATAACATCCTATATTTATTATTTAGTAAGATCTCACCTGTTTTTGTGTTCTTCCTTTTTTCCCCCTCTTTTACCTTGTGGTGTCGAGGGTTTTCTATTTATTTAACCGCAACTAAACACACAGATAAGGTGGTTAGCCCTATGCCTCCCGGTGTATCCAATGTCTGTAGAGGCGTTGAGTTCTCAAGGCCGGTTTGCCTGCTCGTGGGATGAAAAACCCCAGATAAACTGGGGAGAAAAACCCTACAGTTCACGCCCAAGATGGCTTACTATGTCTGAGAAAGATCCTAAGCTCCTCATGTCATCGATGGGAATGGAACTCAGGACCCTTTCCCAGGCATATGGTTGCGAAGCACATAGCCACTCGACTAACCGCACCTACCTTCTTTGTCTCAGTAATGCCAGTTATGTCAATGTGGTACTTTTCCATTTCTTCTGCAAATTTGATTTCCTTTCCATTAATACTCCGTATATTGATGGTTCCTATCTTCATTTCTTCTTCTGATGTTGGGTTTATTCTTCTTATTCTAGATGTTTAGTTGGAGCTTGTTTTTCAGTAACTGACTTTTCACTGTTTGTCTTGGTTCTCTGATGAAAACAGCGGTGGCTATGTTTGACTGGACAACACCCCAGCCATCATGAAATCTCATCATGTTGTACCATCATATGCTTTTGTGATTTAATCCAATAGAGTACAGTTTGATCAGCTAAGTCCCAAATTGCAACTCATCCTCATTCGTTCAATACTCAGTAGATACCTACTACAACACTGTTAGCACACTGTTAGCAAATACCTACTAATGGGGGGTCTCGGTTTGCTTCTAAGCACATAACAACATGAGCAGTTGCTAGTGTCAACATTGATGCATGTTCAGCTTCCAGCTTATCAAGTCAGCTTCATCTTCTTTCATTCTGACTACTTAGGATATTTGGAGCTGCCTTCATCAAATAGTTTCCCCCATAGACTACAGGTATCATCTCTTCACAAAGCACAGCAGCAGGTTTTTTCTCCTTAATGACTTGACCACACATATGTGGCTTGTGTGTGTAAAATTAATGAAACAATACTATCATTTTTGTAATGTTCAAAATTTAATCTTGTCCACCACAGTGAAGTGTAAAAGCTGGAAAAAAAAAAGTAATCATTAAAGGTCTATTCTCTTTATTTTGGAATAGAATGTTTTGCTGTGTCAAGTTTGTTGCATAAAGAATAAAACAATCATTAAAATTTATCATTATCATCAATTTCCTGTTTTTCTGTATCAATTTTAATAATAGTTTCCTTTCTTATGTACCCTCAAGTAGTATACAGGATACTGTGACAGTACTATGTGATTATCATCTTCACAAAATTCCTGACATGTATCTCAAGGGGGTGTACAGAATATTATGATAGTACTACATGAAAAACTTGCATCATTACTAACTTCCTATCAACAATTTTGCTCCAAATCAATGTTATATGTCAAAACTCCAACATTATCAGATCTTATATTTCTTTCTTCTAAGACATTTTTAACTGTATCAATCCACCTATATCTCGGTCCTCCTCTGGGTCTTTTTTTTTTTGCCAACCTGGCAGACAACCTGCATTTTGCTAATCTTTCATCTCCCATTCTGTTTAAATGATCATACCACCTAAGATTAGTTCTGCTACACGTTACTGGATGTTAACAATATCAAGTTCTTTCTTGATATCCTCATTTTTAATACGATATTGGCATTGATGCCATCTGTTCACATCCCTAATCTTTCTCAGGACTCTCATATTTGTGGTCTCTACTCTTTGATCAAGTGTTTTATTTCTAACGCAGCTATCAGATCCATAAGTTAAAAGTAGTGTGAGCATGGTCTTGTTTAAAACTAATTTAGTGTTTTGACTAATTTTCCTCTTATTCCATTAAAATTTATTCATTTTACTTCCTGCTGTACTGGCTTTGTTCATTCTGTTGTCTATTTCCATATTTAATTTACCATCTTTACTAAAAATTGTGCATAGGTAGCTGAAATGGTTTACTTGTTCTATAGGTTCTCCATTCACAATGCAATTAATATTTTCAATGCTCCTGCCTATTATCTTTCTCTTGTTATTGCTGATCTTCATACCATATATGTTATAACAGTTATTCAATTTAGCCAGGGAATCTTGCAGACTTGTACTGGATTTATTTAAAAGTATAACATCATCTTCATAAAATAAAGCGCTACCTCCACCACCACATAGATAATGAATAACAGAGGGGATAATGTACATCGTTGTCTCACACCAAATTTAACATCAAACCATCTTCCTATATTTCCTTCAATTCTAACTGCTGACTTACAACTTAAAGACTAAGTTATTGCTCGATATAATGCCCCATTGACACCATGTAAGTGCAGCATTTTGAATAGCTTCTCTTGGCACCTTGTTGCATGCCTTTGCAGGTCTACAAAAGTAAAGTACAGATTATTTTAATGGCTAATATAGTCTACTTTCATTTCGGAGTGCCCCTTTCTTTAAAATGTCATTGGCTCTTCACCCAAAATTCTAGAGCATTATTACTGAAGTATTATAAAACTAATATTATTATTATTTGACACCTCCAGGGAGTCCAATGACTCATCGAAGGAGGTCACCTACTCTACAACTCTCCGTCTCCACCACTCAAACTCATCCCTCCGTCATCCACCAACTGCATCATCTATACCAGCATTTCTCAACCTTTCTAAGCCAAGGACCAGTAAAATGCCTAAAACAATTCTACGGACCACTAAGTTTTTTTTTTTTCAATAATTTTTACTTATTCAATTTTAATTTGTTTTCTTTGGATAATTAAAAAATATATATTTATTTAGTTAATTTAAGTCTGACTGCAGACCACCTGTCCCATCGTCGCGGACCACTGGTTGAGAAACACTGATCTACACCATTGCCATCTATTATCCCCCACCACCACTAGTATTTTCACAGACAATCACAAACATCTGTGCCCACAGTAGAATTCGAACTTGCAGCCTTTTGGCTGGAGAGCGGATATGCTAACCACTTGGCCAACCAGGCCAGCATATACGAACAATTTTTCTTCTTCATATATTAGTTTTATAACACTTCAGTAATGCCCTAAAGAGCCAATGGCATTTTGTGTAAAGAGCCAATGACATTGTAAGAAAAGGGGCACTCCTAAATGAAAGTAGGCTATATTAGCCATTAAAATAATAGTTTATTTTAGAGGAGTAACCTATGAATTTTCCCAGAAATAATACCCATAAAGTACAATTATTTGTTATATTCCCACAATTTCTCAACTATTTGTTGTAATAATGAAAATGTTGTAAAATGTTGAAAATCTGATCCTGACAGCCTCTCTTTGGCCAAAATTCGTCCTTCTGTCCAGGCTTTCTGAACTATGCAGTGCAGCCACTGTAAGACTTTTATACCACCATAATTCATTATTTTTCTGGTCGAATATCATCTACTCCTGCTGCCTTTCCACATTTCAACCCTTTGATGGCTTTTTCTACTTCAAGTATGGATATATATTCCTGATTGTATGCTTGTTGAGTGTTTTTTATCACTGTGCTGTCATCACTGCTCATTTCATTTAGCAGTTTTTCAAAGTAATTACTCCATACTTCAAGGATGTCTTTTTCTCCAGTTTTCATGTCACCTTCGTCATCTTTAATTCCTTTTACAGCACTCTTTCCTTCATTTCTGAGCTTTTTCTACAGAATATTTTGTCACCTTCCTGATATTTATGTTCTATGTTGTTACTGTAGTCTTTCCATGACTTTTGTTTAACTAGTTTTACATAGTTTTTAGCTTATTTTCATTTGTCTCTGTATTCTCTAAGAGCACAAGCTGGCTTATTTGCTAGGAACTTTTGGTATGCTTTCTTCTTTTCCTTCACTGCCTCTTTAACTTCCTGTATTCACCATGAAGTTTTGATTTTTCTATCCTTGCAGACAACTGCACCACATGCCACTCTGGCTGAATCAATCAGTTTTCTTCAGGATTTGCCACTGAACCTCCAAGGTTTTGTACTTGTTCTCAAACTCTTTCATTTTTGTTTCAATAATCTTTGTGTATTTTAGTCTACAGTTCACATCTGAGAGCTGCTCAACTTTTATTCGCTTTAAAACTTTCTTACATGTTCTTCTTTTTCAGTCTGAAATTCAATTTTATCTTGTTCAGGACTAAATAGTGATCACTTCCAATTTCAAATCCTTTGTACACTCCAGTATTCTGCACCAGTGAGAAAACATCCCTATCAATAACATAGTCATTGAGACTTTTCTTATTTCTTGCCTCTTCTCACCATGTGAATTTGTTCACATTTTAATGTCAGAACATTGTGTTAGTAACAACCAGTCTGTCCTGAGCAGAAATCCAACAGGTATTTGCCATTATTATTAGCTTTGCTCTTTTCTCCAAATTTTCCCAAAATATTTCTGTATATCTGACAATAATTTCCTGCTGTGCTATTTAGATCTCCAACAAGGGCCAACTTTTCCCTTTTCATTGTGTCAGTTGCTTTCTCTAAATCCTCAAAAAATTCCTTCACTTCTTCCTTAGGAGAACTTTCTGTGAGACCATAGGGACAAATTGTCCAGTTTGTCCTACTGTACCATAGTGTCCTATGCCACTGTACCATACAATGGTATGGTACAGTGGCATAGCTAGAGCTTTTGCCGGTCGGCGCAGTCCTTGAGTTTGCCACCCTTCTCAAGACACACCGCAAATACTACAAAAAAGTCAAAAAGACATAGCATTTCGGACAATCTGCGGCTTAGTCACCATCACCGCTGGTAATAAGACTGACTGCCGTTTTCACTGTAAACTCCCAAACGTGCAGCAGTATGATACATTTGTTTAAATCTAGACTCTAGACCAGGGGTGGGCAACTTGTGCATTTCTCACGTACCAACCGAAATTTAGGAGAACATATTATTATTTGGTGTCTTAAGTATTGAGAAGACCCTTTCAAATAATCAAAAATTACCCTAGAATGGTAAAATCAAAGAATATTTTAAGGGTGATTATTGTAAAGATTGAATGAATGTAAAATTTCGTGACAGAATTTTTACTTAAAAGTCCTATCCTGTTGATAGCATGAATATTTTTTTATATGCACTTAAGAGTAATTCTAGCTGCTTGTAAAGCCACACAATTTAAAGACACAATTTTTAACATCAGCAAAAGAGTCAACAGTAATTCTGATTTTTTTTTTTATTTTTTTTATTTTTTTTTATATATATATATATATAGAGAGAGAGAGAGAGAGACTTAAGTTTTTTCAAGTTTTTCCAGTATATTGCAGTGCACAATCTCATAATCGTTTTACTTGACTAAAGCACAATAAAAGAAAATAAAATTAAAGATATAATTGTATTACTTCTTAATCCCTTACAAGTAATACATAAAAATTACAAACAAAATATATTGTTATTTTACCTACATAACATATTAAACGGAAGTTAGTCTTTACCATTTTTAGAAGAAAACATCAAATCAAAACTAGAGAAAGAAAAATAGTGGACATTTTATTTATTTAGCATCAATGAAACTTCTGCTGCATCACTAATGACAATTAATTTATATCAGGTTTATATTTTGTAGCCTTTAGAAATATGCATGCACTACTAGTTTCATATGTAAGGCTACTCCTCTTACAAGACTTAACAAAGTTCATCACTGAGAACATTGATTCACAAGAATATGTAAATGCAAAAATTGATATTAATGCTGTTGCAAGGATGTTTAAACATGCAAAAGTTTCGGGAATAGCATTCCAAGTTCTTAGTATCCCTTTTCCCGCACTTCTCTCTCTGTTACTCCCGTCTCTAATCGATCCTTTTCAATATTTTCCTAGTCAACTTTGAAAACAAATTTCTGCCTCCAAATTGAGCTACTTTGAAAATCAATCAACTACATTTCAAAATCTTCCATATTTATCCACGAAAACATCTGCAAGTTTATTTGAAGATGATTTCGTGTCCTGTAGTTTGAGGTTCAAGTCATTTATATGTTCGCAAAAATCTGTAATAAACATCAGTTCACAAACCCACATGATGTCATACATTTCTTTATAAGACATTTGTTGATCAGTCAAAAATAGATTTATCTCATCCAGGCACTCAACAAATCGTTTCTGAACAAGACCTTGACTAAGCCAACAGACATTATTGTACATTATTAGTCCATTGTACACCGAATCCACTTTGTTCGATAGATTCTGAAATTGTCTTTTATTCAAAGCAAGTGCAGAAATGTAATTAACAACCTTGGTTACTGTTTGTGTCACTTCTTGAAGTTCCTTTAAGCTAGCGTTTGCACATAAATTCTCCTCATGTAGGATGCAACCTATTAGTGGATGATCAACATGTTTTGCAAACAGATTTACAAATTCTACTTCCCTACCAATCATGCTCAGTGCACCATCAAGGATACCACTTGAAATATCAATTTGCTGAATAGATAATTCGTTCCTAACTGCTTTACATATTTCAACCCCACATACACTCAGGTAGTGTTACAAGGTTAATCGTCTCTTTGCATAATTCATCATCTCTGCAAAATCGAGCAAAGATTGCCAGCCTAGCTGTCTTTGCTCTCATCATCTCATCAACATCCACAGAAAAGAACTTACATGAAGCCAAATCTTTTGTTAATTACTCTGCTGTATTCCTTTCCAACTTACGTGTTCTATCCTTAATTGTTTTTCTACTCAAACAATTCTTTAATGCGCTGAATAATTTTTACCTTTTTCTGAAAGATTGTCAAAAAGGAATGGAGCACATTCTAACCATGCTTCCCTAATATACTCCCCATCACTGAGTGGTTTTCCACGTTGGGCAGTAACTTTTGAAACCTCAAAACTAGCAGCAACTAAATTGGAAATAGGCCTACCTGAAATAAATTTCATCAAAATATCGGACTTTTGATGAAATTTCTCTTTGTTCTTGATTATTTGATTAACTCTCTTTGTTCTTGGCTCACTTTTGTTACTTAATTTCTTATGAACAGTTTCAAAATGTCTCTTTACAGAAGAAGTATTACAAACAACTGATTTGAAACATAAAAAGCATAATGCTTTATTATCTTTCTTAATCATGCCACATTTTTTTCAGTCCAGTATTCTTTAAATTGTCTAATATCCTTTTCATTTGAATGTCTACATTTCTTTGCTGGTCGTTGTGACATTCTGCTCAATCTGTAAAGAGCAGGAAGCAAATAAATAAATATAAGGAAGCAATTAAATAATTGCTTTATTTATACAGCTTTTAACTTTAATGAAAATCGATTATGGGGTGTAAAAATGTGTACAGAGACATATAGACACTGACAAAAATTATCATTTGGACTCGATCTCATCATAATCACTCTCTGCATATACCAACTAAGTTTAAACAAACCAAAAATTAGTACAATTATAAGCGACTTACACACACACACACACACACACACACACACACATGCAAATGACAGAGAAGGGTACGCATGCAATCTAATCATGTGCAGACAGCACTTCATAATCCTGAATATTGATAATACATTTCACATAGCTTTAAAAATAACTTACCGTATTTACTGGAATATAACTGGCCCTCGCATATAACTCGCACTCCTGATTTTACTTTGCGAAAAAAGAAATTGAAAAGTTTCGCGTATACCTCGCACAGAAAAAAAAAAGTTTAATCATGTTCACGTCAGGGCGATAGTGACTACTTCCCGTGGCAAACCATGCGTCCTCCCTACTAGCCAATATGTCTGCAGATGCAAGTAAAAGCAAGTCATTTTATTGCATCACTGAATAAAGTACAAACATTTGCAGTCCGTGTAATATATTTCTCAACAAATAGTGCAATTAGAAACAGCTGGGATAAAAATGGCACTAACTAATGAATTACATGTCCCCTACTCACAGAAACTATGCTACTTAGCCTCAAGCAAAACCATATGCTGCACTGGCAAACACTAAAAACTAGATGTGTGGGAGTCTGTCTCCCCAGCTTAAATGCAGAGCAACAATAAAAATCAACATAAGTGTTACAATTCATAAACGTGTTAAAGCTAAGAAATATATAGTGAATATTGTTATGGTACTTTCAGATATTGAATTTGGTTGAAGAGAATTAGCATTTCAATTCAAAAATTGTCTGCTGACTTTTATCTTTGACTCGCACGATCTTTTGTTAATACCGCACCAATCATATGCACATATCTTTACTTGCCTAGTACCATAGCTGTCTGTTCATTAGTCATTCGTGAAGGATTGTCCATTAAGTATCTCAAGGCTTGTAAATTACTGCTAATTTTTGCTTGAAATAATGGGAAAGCAGATGGTGCTATTTGGGTAGGATGCACACAAGGAAACTGCTCTCTAGGCAGGAAATAGCAATTGCAATATATGCAGGGGTTTTACGAAAAAAATAGAAAACTTTAGTTTCCGAAAATCCCCACATATATCTCGCACCACGATTTTTAGCTTTAATTTTTGGGAAAAAAAGTGTGAATTATATTCGAGTAAATATGGTATGTTTATGTCAATATAAAGGAAATTTGTTTTATATTTAATAAGTTAAACATATTAATTCACAATAAATACTTCCAATCCATATTTTAATGACTTATGATTTAATAAAATCCAAATCCAAATACACTTTAGAAAACGCATACGTTCTTTATGAAACATGAAAAGATATATCAAATGATGGTTAAGGAGTCACGGCACGTCTGGATGCCTGACGAATAACGCAACAACTGAACTGGACAAAACTTGTACATCAGTATATCGCGGAGATATAGATGGCTTGGAAATAAGATGTTTGTTTCTAATTTTCTTAATACTTATTATTACTGAAGCAGTTGGTAGGGTTTAATTATTTGTTGCATTTTTATTTAATATCGCTGTACTTAATAAAATTGTATTATATTAAGTTAAAATATGTGTCAGCGAAGATGTTTGAGATGTATTTTTTTATTTAATTATTTTTTAAGATGAGCCCTTGGTTGCATGCCAGAAAAAAAGTCGTCGGCGTGCCACTTTGGCAGGCATGTTAAGGGTTAGCCACCCCTGCTCTGAACTAACCATACATAAAGAATATAATAAATATTTTTTCAATGGTTTTGATAACGATCCAAATGATATAAATGTGCAACAGATTAGAAAAAACTAATGATAAATCAGGCATTTTAGCATTTTTAGGGTAAAAACAAAATCATGTTTGTTAATTTTTATACACTGCATAAACACATCAAAAAGGTTAAGCAAAAACCCTGATATAACAGAGAAACACAGAGATATTATTATTACCAGGGGGGCCCTAAAATCCTGTCGATGGGCTTAGTTATAAGCAAAATTAGAAGAAGGAAAAAAATAAAAAATACGTTTCAGCAAATGTGTACCGAATGTGCTGTGCCTGCTGCTGAGAAGCAGCCACCACAGTTTTGGCAATAAAGCAATTGCCTTGCCATGCATTTTATTTTTAAGAATTTGAATTATAGTATGATAGGGAAATGTAACAGTTTTGTTATATTTATATTTTATATATTTTAGTAGTAGTTAAAAACTAATTATTAATTAAGTAATAAAAATTGCTAAGTTAACATAAATAAAAGAATCGTTGACAAATAAAATTGTGTCTCAGGTGAGACCCAAAAAAGTGCCACCCTGGGCGGACCCCCCCCTCTTGCTACGCCACTGGTATATTAGGAAGTCAATTGAATAAATTCATATGGAATAAGAGAGAAATTAGTCAGAACACTAAATTAGTGTATACAAGACAGTGTTCAAACCAGTTTTAACTTATGGATCTGAGAGCTGGGTCAGAAGTAAAACACTTGACCAAAGACTAGAGACCGCAGATATGAGAGTCCTGAGAAAGATTAGGGGCGTGAACAGATGGCATCAATGGCAGTATCATATTAAAAACGATATTAGGAAAGAACTTGACATTGTCAGCATCTAGGAATGCGTTAGCAGAGCTAATCTCAGGTGGTATGGTCACTTAAACAGACTGGGCGAGGAAAGATTAGCAAAATAAGTGTTCTCTGCCAGGTTGGCAGGAAAACGACCCAGAGGAAGACCAAGATATAAGTGGATTGTAATATAATAAATTTAGTTTAATCCTTTATCCAAGTGTGAGCAAACAAAGTTTGCGCCTGTACCACCTTACCCCAGTCCTGAAAGTATCTTCAGGACTGGGGTAAGGTGGTACAACACCAGGGCGACTCCTTGCAAAGGTGGAGCAAGCTACCAACATTCCTATCTCAGTATCTCCCATAATGCAAAACACATCTCCTTGCGGATATGTCTAATGTTATGCATTAAGGGAAGGGCCACTACCCAGACTAGTTTCGACCTTTATTGAGGTCTCTTCGGTGGGAGCCAGGCCCAAGTGGAGATACCAGTCAGAAGCATTAGCAAGGTCATCTCCACCTATAGTAGTTGCCAATTGGTGTGCCACCTTTTATTATTATTTTTATTATTATTATACACCTCCAGGGAGTCCAAAGACTCATCGAGGGAGAGTGTGCCAACAGCATCGAACGATTGGTCCCCTTCTAACTACTAACCGCGCTCAAACTTACTTAACTGAGCCATTAGTAGCAGAGGCTCTACCAATCGACCAACCTTTGCCGGCTTTTTTTAATAAATTACTCTGGATTTGGAGGAAGATGTTGAAAGTTTATTTTTCACTTGGTTAGAATATAATAAATTTAGTTTAATCCTTTATCCAAGTGCGAGCAAACAAAGTTTGCGCCTGAAAGTGTATTCAAGACTGCGGTAAGGTGGTGCAACACCAGGGCGACTCCTTGCAAAGGTGGAGCAAGCAACCAACACTCGTATCTCAGTATCTCCCATAATGCAAAACACATCTCCTTGCGGATATATCTAATGTTATGCATTAAGTGAAGGGCCACTACCCAGACTAGTTTCGACCTTTATTGAGGTCTCTTCAGTGGGAGCCAGGCCCAAGTGGAGATACCAGTCAGAAGCATTAGCAAGGTCATCTCCACCTATAGGAGTTGCCAATTGGTGTGCCACCTTTTTTAATAAATTACTCTGGATTTAGAGGAAGATGTTGAAAATTTATTTTTCACTTGGTTAGAATATAATAAATTTAGTTTAATCCTTTATCCAAGTGTGAGCAAACAAAGTTTGCACCTGAAAGTATCTTCATGACTGGGGTAAGGTGGTACAACACCAGGGCGACTCCTTGCCCTGGTGTTGTACGTCATAGGTGGATTGATACAGTACAAAGTGCCTTAGATGATAGAAATATAAGATCTGATAATGTTGGAGTTTTGACAAGTAACAGGTTGATTTGGAGGAAAATTGTAGGTAGGAAGTTAGTAATAATGTAAATTTTTCATGTAGTACTATTATATCCTGTACACCCCCTTGAGAGTACATGGCAGGAATTTGATGATGATGATGATAGAACAAAGAAAACATTTCGGTTACTTATGCATGATTTTTTTTTAGTGAAGATGCAAATTAAATATGGAAGTAGACAACAAAATCAGCAAAGCTAGTATGATAGGAATTCAACCGAATAAATTTATATGGAATAAGAGAGGAAATTAGTCAAAACACTAAATTAGCTGTATACAAGACAGTTTTAATTTATGGATCTGAGAATTGGGTGAGAGATAAAACACTTGAACAAATACTAGAGAGCACAGATATGAGAGTTGAGAAAGATCAGGGGTGGGAACAGATGGCATCAATGGCAGTAACATATTAAAAATGAGGATATTAGAAAAAAACTTGATATTGTTAGCATCCTGGAATGTGTTAGCAGAGCTAATCTCAGGTGGTATGGTCACTTAAACAGAATGGGGAAGGTAAGCTTAGCAGAACAATTGTTCTGTGCCAGGTTGGCAGGAAAAAGACCAGAGGAAGACCAAGATGTAGGTGGATTGATATGGTAAAAAAGTGCCTTAGAAGACAAAAATAATATCTGATAATGTTAGTCTTAACAGGTAATAGATTGATTTGGAACAAAATTGTAGATGGGAAGTTACTGGTGATGCAAGTTTTTCGTGTAGTACTATCATATCCTGTACACCCATTTACATGTCAGGAATATGATAAATAATCAATTTATTCATTATATGATTGCATTTTGTTTAAATCAAAACTCTTGAAACATTTGTGCATATGATTCACATGAACAGATTTTATTATGGCACAGGAACTTCCACAGCGTCGGAACACTTCTTGTAGAAGACCACACATTATCCATACTTCTAAAAATACCTTGACAAAAAAACTGAAAACAGCCTCTGGCAACTCATGCCACTCATTCATTCTGCAAGCAAAAAATCTGGCATCACACTCTTACTAACTACAGTCTTATTATCCAGAGTTTCACCCCTTTCTTTGTTCTCCCAAGCAAAGTGCTAAAATATTTTCTCTGCATCAATTCTATAAAACCCTGTTGGCAACTTAAATGTTTCTGTCATATCTCCTGTTGACTCCCTATCAACCAATTTTTTGAAACTCACAAATCTTCAGTCATCATAATGAATATTTTGCACACCACCTGCCGTCTTGGTTACTCACCATATCCTCTTCACCACTTCCTTATCTCCAAGAATCCTAGGCCTGATCTGAGTATAGTAATCCAGATGGGGCTGTATCAGACTCTCTTATAAAAGGAATATGAAAGTTGTTTGAAAAGTTTGGTAAATTTCAAATAGAAGGGGACACAATTCATTCATTCATACCAGTATCAGCACATATCTTTTTCATGACCCCTGGCAAAAGTTTAGCCACATGCAACACGTAGTTCTAGTTTGGCAAACATTTAAAATGACCGTGTTCATATTTTTCATAAAAATAGAGAAAAAAGAGTTTCGTGCAAGAGTTTTGATACACTTTGACCATTTCTCATGTCATCCCTCTCTTTCAGATTCCTAAGCCATGGCAATGTTTCAAGCTGCATGTTATACTTATCATGATCACCTGTCCTGTAGTTCTAGACATATTACCTTTTAAATAGAAATTCCACCATTTGGCTGACTTTCTGCCTCCCAAGTCAAGACCACGTGGTCACTCTCCCCAATCAAAAGCAATGTGGTATTGGTTATGGACAAATTTTCTGATCCTATGACCTGATCTAGCACTCTCAGACTCTTAAGTCCCTTCCATCATGTGCCGTTTCAACTAATTATCACTTAGTAGTGAATATATTCCATTTCCTTCCTGCTATGTGATCTTTCCTACTTGCAGTCTGTCTTTCCAAAGTTAAAGTATCCCATGTAATTACTCAGCCTACACTCACTCATTGTTCTGATTTGTTGATGCATATCTTTAACAACATCCTTGAATCTCCTCTATAGTATCAGCCAATTGTACATTTTGTCCTTTTAGCCTGTGTCTCACATCAGATTGTCTCAAATGAACTGCCATCTGCACTGCCATTCATCAAATGAACTATCATCAGCAATACCCTTCTCCCTCATCCTATTTATTCTGTCCTCCCTGAGAGTACTATACCCCCTCCTTCCACATTCTATCCCTGTAATCTCATCATCTGCTGTCATTTAAGTCTCACTAATGTAACTTTTTTGTGAGGTCACCAACCAATGCCAAAACTTCCCTCTTATTTCTGATATGTTTAACATTAATATATATGAATTGTAACATTCCCTTAGGCCTCTAAGGGAATGATGAAAGTGATAAGGATACTAAGGCAATTGATGTGAAATCATTAGCTTCTATCTACAATAGCCCAGTTGTGAAGATACTTCACATGCAAACTTTGTTTGCCTATACTTGGATAAAGGATGAAACCAAGCATACAATTTCTTGACATCTTTAACTTATAGTATAACCGAGTGAAAAAAGTAAACTTTCAACATCTGCCCTTTAGACCTCCAGTGACCTTTACACCTAGTATAGACTATTCCCATTCAATTGAGAGATTAGGTTCATTCTGCTTTTTTTTATTTTTTTTATCATTCTTGTGCTTGCAAGCATCTGCACACATTCGCTCTCACACACACTCTCACTTTTGTTTTGAACAAAAAAATGCACATGAGTATTTTTTAACATGTTAAAAATACCCCAGAGTTTATTTCACACATTCACACTGGGCTATTTTGCTTGTGACACATCTGGCAGTGACTTGCCTGACTTTGTAACGTGTCCCTTCTGGCAAGCAGGCACATCAGTCACTTATTTTTTGCTAAACATACAAACTGTTCTCCCCCTGAATCAAAGTCTCATAAATTCTCAAATGAGTAGCTAGAGTTTATAGGATGATAAATAATTTGTTGTCCACTAGAGTGGACAACAAATTATAACTCTTTGCTTCATCGACAATACCACAACTATAAATTATTAAGTATGACTAACAAATCTATTTACATTATGGACTATTCTTTCCCTCAGATTGAATGTGATTATATTTGATTTCTCAATTTAGAAATTTAAAAAACAAACAATTATAGAATTGTAATTATTTGTGGATTATATAACTTTGGTTTCTCTAAAGAGTTCATAATAATAATACCCTACATGCTCAAGAAATGGCAAAGCAAATGTGCAATGATTTGTCACATTATGCCAATGGTCAAGTGCTGAATGATACATTTGTACAGTTCCCAGCATGAATGTGTTAAAATATTGAAAAAGATTAAAAAAAAAAATGTGTGATGATACCTCACCTAACAACCACATCAACATGCAAAAATAAAATTTCTCTCCTTTTTCTCTCTTTCGCTGAATGTATTCAAGGCCTCCAGTAAATGTTAGTGGTACAAATGCTAGTAGTCATCTTCCAGGTATGTACAAAATTTGCATAAAAAAATTAGCTGACAAACTTATGCATCAGGAAATGTGTTTATTATCATCATCATCAAATTCCTGACATTTACCCTCAAGGAGTGTACAGGATATGATAGTACTACATGAAAAATTTACATCATTACTAACTTCCTATCTACAATTTTCCTCGAAATCAATCTATTACCTGTCAGGGCTTCACCATTGTTCAGATCTTATGTTTCTATCTTCTAAGACACTTTTTACCATATTAATCCACCTATATCTTGGTCTTCCTCAGGGTCTTCTTTCCTGCCAACCTGGCAGAGAACACTTGTTTTGCTGCTCTTTCCTCTCCCATTCTGTTTAAGTTACCATACCACCTTAGATTTGCTCTGCTAACACATTTCTAGATGCTAACAATGTCAAGTTCATTCCTAATATCCTCATTTCTAATATAATATTGCCATTGATGCCATCTGTTCACGCCCCTAATCTTTCTCAGGACTCTCATATCTGTGGTCTCTAGTCTTTGGTCAAGTGTTTTACTTCTAACCCAGCTCTCAGATCCATAAGTTAAAACTGGTTTGAACATTGTCTTGTATACAGCTAATTTAGTGTTTTGAATAATTTCCTCTATTATTCCATATAAATTTATTCAGTTGAATTTCTGTCATACCAGCCTTGTTGATTCTGTTGTCTACTTCCATATTTAATTTGCTATCTTCACTAAAAATTGTGCCTAAGTAGCTGAAATGTTTTACTTGTTCTATAGGTTCTCCATTCACAATGCACTTGATATTTTCAGTGCTTCTGCCTGTTTTCATTGTCTTTGTCTTGTTATTGCTGACCTTCATACCATATCTATTACAACAGTTATTCAGTTTAGTCAGGGAATATTGCAAACTTGTAGCAGATTTATTTAGCAGTATAACATCCACATAAAGCAAAGAGCTGACATTAACAGCTCCAATTTTGATATCAGATTTAATATCACTTTCCTTCATAATGTGATCCATATAGATAATGTACATCCTTGTCTGACACCAGATTTAACATTAAACCATCTTCTTGTACTTCTTTCAATTCTAACTGCTGACTTACAACTCAAATAAAGACTGAGTATTGCTTCATATAATCCCACTGACACCATATAACGTAGCGTATTGAATAGCTTTTCTCTTGGCACCTTGTCATATACCTTTTGCAGATTAACAAAACTTAAATACAGATCTTTGTTATATTCCCATGATTTCTCAACTATTTGTCATAAAGTGAAAATGTGATCCTGACACCCTCTAGTTGGCCTGAATCCAGCTTGTTCTTCACTAAGCTTTCTTCCACAATCCCTCTGAACCATTTCTCAAGTATACTGGCATAAATCTTATCAGGAACATTGATGCCATCTGTTCATAGGTATTTCTCACATTCAGTTTTATTTCCCTTTTTATATATAGGTACCATGAGAGCTGTACTCTAGTAGTCTGGAATTCGTTCCTCTATCCAGGCCCTCTGAACTATTGAGCATTTCTGGTCGAATATCATCTGCTCCAGTTGCCTTTCCCCATTTCAGACTTTTGATGGCTTTTTCTACTTCAAGTATGGATATGTATTCCTGATTGCATGCCTGTTGAGTGTTTTTTATCACTGTGCTGTCATCACTGCTAATTTTATTTAGCAATTTTTCAAAGTAATTACTCCATACTTCAAAGGATATCTTTTTCTCCCATTTTCATGTCATCTTTATCATCTCTAATAGCACTCTTTCCTCCATTTCTAAGCTTCTTCAACAACCTCCAGAATATTTTGCCACCTTCTTGATATTTATTTTCTATGTTCTTGCCAAAGTCCTCCCATGACTTTTGTTTAGCTAGTTTTACAAAGTGTTTAGTTTTCTTACATTTGTCTCTGTATTCTCTAAGAGCACAAGCTGACTTATTTGTCAGGAACTTTTTGATATGCTTTCTTCTTTTCCTTCACTGCCTGTTTAACTTCCTGTGTCCACCAAGAGTTCTGATTTTTCTATCCTTGCTTCAGAGCTTGCCAATGAATCTCCAAGGTTTGATTCCTGTTCTCAAACTCTTTCATTTTTTCTTGAATAATGTTTGTATATTTCAGTCTACAGTTCACATCTGAGAGCTGCTCAACTTTTTTTAGCTTTAAAACTTTCTTACATGTTTTTCTTTTCAGTATGACATTCAATTTTATTCTGCTCAAGACCAAATGGTGATCACTTGCAATTTCAAATCCTCAGTATACTGTAGTGTCCTGCACCAGATAGAGAAAACATCACTATCAACAATAACATAGTCAATGAGACTTTTCTTATTCCTTGTGTCTTCTCTCCATGTGAATTTGTGTATTTGTGTGCATTACTAACACTATATTGGATCATGGTGTTAGTAATAACCAGTCCATGTCCTAAGCAGAAATCCAACAAGCACCTGCCACCATTATTAACCTTGTTCTTTTTTCCAAATTTTCCCAAAATATTGTATCTTTGTATGTCTGACAATCATTAATTCCTACTCTGCTATCCAGATCCCCAACGAGGACCAACTTTTCATTTTTCATTGTGTCAGTTGTTTTCTCTAACTTCTTAATTTTTGAATTCTGAAATTCAAAAGTAATTTTTTGGTGCCACTTTGAGTTGAATTTCTTTTATGATCAAAAAAAAAAACTTTGTTATTAGAGTACAGAGGCTTAAAAGGCTTCACTGTGGCAAGTTAAATTATAAATCTGACTGATACTATGAATCCATTACTGTTATACGCAGATAGAACAAACTAATCTTTCTTGTGTATTAATTTGTTTGGTAAAGTATGCAGTACGAGATACACCACCTATTTTTTCATCAAGTATACCATATGCAATTGTGAAAATAATGTTCCTGCAAGTGAAAATGTTCCATCTAATTACCAGAGTTTGCTTTCTTTTAAAGAACACATTTCAAAAAATTTGTGTTTTTCTGTGGTCCTCACCTCATCAATTTCCTTATAAGTATCCTGAATATCTCTTGAGAGTGATTATTTACGTTATTACTAATTTGTCATCCAGTGGTCGACACTTTAAACCCAGGATTTAAACCCAGGATTTAATTTTTTGGGGGGGGGGGGCCAAGTTGAACAGATAAAAATATTTTTAATACAATGAATTTAAATTAAAAATATTTTTATCCATTCAACTAAAATTTGTTAAATTTCATTCATTCAATAAAATTTATTAGGTGATTATAAAAATTTATTTAACAGTTTATTTTATTTTTACAAAGCTCTTGAATTATTTCAGTCATGGTTACATTAATCTGTGTGTATATATATAGCAAAGCCAGTCCGTTCAATTGTGATTGTGTCATGGTAGATCTTAAATAGGTTTTTAAAAGGCGTAAGTTAGAAAATGACCTTTCACTGACGCATGTTGTTATAAGAGTTGCAAATATTTTTAATTAGTTATAGATGTTAGGATATATCATTTTGTCACACTTTGAAACTGCACCAACGGCATTTTTGCATGGAGCTATTGCAAACGGTTTTTCAAATTTCTTATACCACAACTTGAATTCGGCATTCAAAATTGCTGGATTTGTATAAGGCAAATCACCTGCATAAAATTCACATAATTGATGAAAATCTTCCATTGCACTTGCTGTTGGAACATCTTTTCCATTTGGTAGAAGAGAAAAAAAATATATTTCAAAATGTTGCGGTGCTGAGTGAAATGTTCATGAAGTTGAGTCAATATTTGGTCAATAAATGGAATGAAATAGTTCTCCTGAAATACACTTCTACAGAATCGGCTGGAACATTGGACCTTAATGTTTGTTTTGATGAAGTGACTGAAGTCCTTGGCTTTTTAATGTCAATATTAAAATTATTGGCTTTTATAAATGCTTCATCGTAAATATCTTTAAATGAAGAATCTGGCGTTTCATGAACGGTATTTAATTGAGCCACAACATCATCAACAAAATTTATGGCAATTAAGAGGTCACTGTCAGATTTTTGCATTATTTTAGACAATGGTAAGGTGTACGCAAATATTTTTTGCAAGCTAAATGAAGATATTATAAATCTTAAAAGATAAAAAAATCAGCTAACGCCTTTTTATTCCCGTATACGGGGAGTAGGCGAGGCCATTTAGCCCTATCTAACTTTTGGAGACTGAGTGGGCAGTTCAATCTCCACTGGTACCAATCAGAGATAGATGGCCCAAGGCTATCACTAATTAAGTGGTACTCAGTGGAGAGAGACGGCTCAAATGTGCCGCCATCTCGTGGTCCCTAACCCTAACACAATATATTTAATGTCTGAAATAATGTGGGTTCTATGGTCGATTTTCTTGAGTTTACAGGACGAAAAACCTGAGTTTCCGGGAGGAAAAACCTGCTTGCCCGTGCCAGAGATCGACTAACTCGGGAACCGGTCGGAAAAAGGCTTAGAAAAATTTCCTCTAGTCACCGACTAGACTCGAAACCAAGTCTTCCTTCGTGCGGCCAAGCGCCGCACGAAGGAAGACTTGGTAAGATAATATTAATATCTTAAAAGATATTAATATTATAATATTATAAACAACAAGGACATCCTGTCTTTTAGGGTATTAAAGAAATTGTGTACCTTTTCAATTATGCCAATGCAATTTCTTATTTGTCACAGATATAGCATTTCCAAGTGCCAAATTCAAACTATGTGATGCACAATGAACATATAAAACTTGTCGGTATCATTATTACATAATACCTCCAGGTAGTCCAAAGACATATCGAGAAAGGGTACCTACTCTACAACTCTTCCTTCTTCACCAACCGTAACTACAATCATCATCATCATCTACACCAACGCTGTCTACCTCCAACCACTACCACTAGTATTTTCACAGACAATCACAAACATCGATGCCCACTGTGGGATTAGAACTCGCAACCTTTTGGCTGGAGAGTCGGCCAACCAGGCCGAATATATAGATAAAAAATTAAATTTTGTGGATAAAAATTAAAACAAAGTTTTAATTTTTATTAAACAAATAAATAATATGATATAATTATGTCACTGTTTACTTTTAATGAGATGGTTCAGCTTTTCGGCCTCTGCAGAGTTGCTGGATATCTGGCTCAATATTGGTCAACTTCAGTCGAAGATCAGCACACACACACTAAGATGAATTCTGTATTTTGTTTTTATTTGAAGGAGTGGGGGGGGGGACCTTGGCTCCCTCCCTGGATGCGCCACTGCTGTCATCCAATTTTCCTCCAAATTTTCTATCACTTGTCAGAACTCCAGTTGTCATATTTTATCTCTAAGACTCTGACTAAATACACCTATAACTTTGTCTTCCTTTTGGGTCTTTTTCTTTACACCTTGTTATCAAAAATTGCTAACCTTTCCTCTTCCATTCTCTTTAACTGACTGTACCTTAGATTAGCTATGCTCATGCATTCTTTAACGCTCAGTGTCAAGTTCTTTCCTAATATCTTCGGTTTTAATGATCCCGGTATTGATGCCGTCTGTTCAGTCTCCTAATTTTTCTCAGAATTCATATCTATGATCCGTTTTTATTCTTTTGTTCAGCTGCTTTATTTCTGACCCAGATCTCAGATCCATAAATTTAAGTCCATGACTGGAAGGGAAAGAGCGGTGGCAGACATGATGAGGAAGAGGAAGTTGGACATTTTATGTGTACAGGAGACAAGGTGGAAGGGGGGAAAGGCAAAGGAACCGGGAGAAGGATATAAATTGTTCTACTCTGGAGTGAATAACGAGGAAAGAAATGGTGTAGGAATTGTGGTGTGTGGCAGAATGAAGGGCGAAGTACTGGAAGTGGGTAGAAGGAATGACAGGATCATGCGAATGAAATTGGGTCTTGGAGAAGAGCGGGTGGTTGTATTATGTGTATATGTCCCACAAGTTAGCTGTACAGCAGAGGAGAAAGATGAGTTCTGGAACGTGTTAGATGAAGAAATGAGGGAACTGGAAGAAAACGAGATGGTGATTGTCGGAGGAGACTTGAACGGACACATACATAGGGAAACAGAATAGAGACCGTCAAAGAGTGCATGGTGGCCATGGAGTGGAAATGATGAACCAGGAAGGAGAGAGGGTTGTGGACTTTGCAGTAGCGTTTGATCTGGCAATTGTGAACTCATTTTTCTACCAGAGGGAAGAACATTTGATAGCATTTAGGAGTGGTAACAACAGTTCACAAATTGACTACATTTTGACTAGAAGAAAACATCTTAAGGTTGTGACAAATTGTAAAGTAATTCCAATAGATCACATGGCACAGCAACACCAACTGCTTTGCACGACTTTAAAATAAGATCGAAGATAAGAACCTCTGGAAGCCATGGGATGAAGACAATTAAGTAGTTTCGCTTAAAAGAAGAGAGTGTGAGGAATCGTTTTAGGGAGAGGGTGTTAGAGAGGATTTTGGATGGATTGGAAAGTGTACAAGATTGGTGGAAACATAATTCAAAAGTAATCCTGAGCTGTGCAATCAAGGTGCTTGGTGAGACATCTGGAAAGATTAGAGAGCAGAAGGAGGGTTGGTGGTGGAATAATAATGTACAAGTGGCAGTGACAGCTAAGAGGAAGGCAAAGCAGAAGTGGGATGAGTCGAGTGGAAGAGGACAGAGAGAGAAAGCAAGAAGTCAAGAGAGTTGTGGCACAGGCGAAGGCCATGGCATATCAAGATCTGTATGATCAATTAGAAACAAAGGAAGGGCAGAGAAACATTTACCAACTAGCAAAATGTAGAAATAAAGCAGCAAAGGACATCTTGCATGTGAGGCAGATCAAAGATGCTGAAGGAAGAGTATTATGGAGGGATGTGGACATAAGAAACAGATGGAGAATAATATACTTTAAGGGACTTTTGAATGAGGAAAATGCAAGAACTCACAGAGAAGATCGCAGCCTTCTGAGGGGATGGTGCAGAACATCAGTAGAGTGGAAGTGACGGAGGCCATGAAGAGGATGAGGAATGGAAAATCGGTGGGCCCCGACAGGATTCCAGTGGAGGCATGGAAGGCACTGGGGGAAGTGGGAATTAACCTGCTGTGGGACCTGTTCATGAAAGTTTGCTAACAGGAAAATATACCCAAGGAATGGAGGGAGAGTACTCTTGTCCCCATCTACAAGGGTAAAGGGGATGCACAAGACTGTAAAAATTACAGAGGAATAAAGTTGATGTCCCACACAATGAAAATCCTAGAAAGGGTTCTTGATGGTAGATTGAGGAAGGAGGTGGAGATTGCAAAGGAACAATTTGGCTTCATGCCTGGTAGATCAACAACAGATGCTATCTTTGGGTTACGGCAGATGATGGAAAAGTTTCAAGAGAAACAATGGGAGCTACATCTGGCATTTATTGATCTGGAGAAAGCATACGATAGAGTGCCAAGGCAAGTGGTCTGGAGGTGTCTGAGGGAGAAGAAGGTTCCGGAGAAATATGTCAGGTTGGTGCAGGAGATGTACAGAAATGTGAAGACAAGTGTTTGGACCTGTCTGGGACAGACAGAAAGTTTTCAAGTAACAGTTGGCTTGCATCAAGGGTCAGCATTAAGTCCGTTTCTGTTTACCATTGTGATGGAGGTGGTAACAGAGGAGGTGAGAGAAGATGCACCTTGGATAATGCTGTGTGCAGATTCAAGAGAAGAAGCGGGAACTAAACTGGAAAGATGGAGATAAGTACTGGAAGAGAGAGGTATGAGACTGAGCAGAAGTAAGACAGAGTATATGTGTTGCACAGTGGGTGGCGGCCAGGATACAGATCTGGAGCTGGAAGGAAATATCATCAGGAAGGTGAAGGACTTTAGATATTTAGGTTCAACAGTGGAAGAAGAAGAAGTGGAAGAAGAATACCCGGGGCAGAGCTGACTACTACCGGGTGCATCCCCAGGTGGCGGATCGGGGAACAGCCTTCAGATATGGAGGTTAGCTGCGATATAAGCAGAGCAATCTGGTGAATAAGTAGCCGTGGACCAACAGCGACTGAGCAATAAGGCGTGGGGGAGCAGAAGTGGCAACTCTGTCTCACTTAAAACCTCACAAAGCCCAATGACAACTCGGTGACATGGCGAGTAGTGCCGCCATTAAATAAGTACCTGCTGGGGTCACTGCCCCTGACATTGGGAAGCAGCATTGTCAGTACTGACACAAGGTTGAAGTCAAATGATGACGGAAAAGCTTGTGATCAGAGATTTGCAAATGGCAATATGATTATATTGTGTACGTCTGTAATACTGCGGAGCAGAAAGCAAATGGAGAAACTACTGCTCTACCTTATCTCCAGAACAACCACCATGGCGAGCAAACCCTTACAATTGGCCCCCAAGTTCCCGGCGTCCCTTAAATGGGACAGGGGTGCGAAGAATCTCCGGGCTCAAAATGGTGTCCACTTTTAAAATTGCAACTTGGAATGTCAGAACTCTGTATGAAGCTGGCAAATTAAGAATTGCCACAAGAGAAATGAAGAGGCTGGGCATCCGGATTTTGGGAATTTGCGAGACAAGATGGCCAGGATCTGGAAAGTGTCAACAAGATAATATGACAATGTATTACTCTGGGAATGATGAGAACAAACATCGACATGGTGTAGCTGTAATAGTAGATGAAGAAATCAATAAATCAGTAATAAATTGGATTCCATTTTCTGAAAGGATAATGCTGTTACAACTTAAGGGAAACCCCGTTAACATAAATATCATCCAAGCTTATGCACCCACAGCTGACAAAAGTGAAGAAGACGTTGAAGAGTTTTATGAACACCTAAAAGAGATTAAAAACCTAACAAAGAAACATGATATAAACATAGTGATGGGTGACTTCAATGCAAAAGTGGGAAGAGGGGGTGATGGAGAAATTGTTGGCGAACATGGCTTAGGCACCAGAAATGACAGAGGAGATCGCCTAGTCCAATTCTGTCAGGAAGAAGATCTAACAATAGCAAATACCTGGTTTAAACTTCCACCCAGAAGACTGTACACTTGGAAATCGCCTCAAGATAACCAACATAATATTGTCAGAAATCAAATTGATTATATACTGATAAATAAAAGATTCCACAGTAGTATAAAGAGTGCAAAGACTTATCCTGGAGCAGATATCTCATCAGACCACAATCCCATAGTTGCAGAAGTACGTCTTAGATTAAAATCAGCTAAAAAATCACAAAAGAAGAAAAAGAAAATTGATGTAGAAAAACTGAAAGACCTGAAAATAAATAAAAGTGCCAAGACACAGCTTAACCTGCGATTACAACAGATTAACATAGAAGAAAATAAAAGTGTGGAATCTCTTTGGAATAGCTTAAAGAATGCCATCGTAACAACAAGTATTGAAGAAGTAGGTTATGTGAATAATATAAAACAACAGGAATGGATGACAGATGAGATTCTTTCTCTTATTGATACAAGAAGAATGTATAAAAACAAAGACCTAGCCAGGTATACAGAAACACATAACATCATCAAGAAAAAAATAAAAGAAGCCAAGGAAAATTGGATGAAAAATTTATGTACTGAAATTGAACTGCTTCAGAAACAACATGATAATTTCAATCTGTATAAGAAAATCAACGAAATTTCCGGAAAACTGAGAAAAAAGCAAATAGTGTCTCTAAGAGATGAAAATGGAAAAATAGTTCTAGAAGAAGAGAATAAAGCACAGATTTGGATAAAATATGTAACAGAACTTTTCAATGATACTAGACAGAAGCCTATAAATATAAAAGATAACATTCAAGGACCAGCAATCATGAAATGCGAAATAGAGAATGCTATACAAACAAGTAAAACAGGAAAAGCCAGTGGACCAGATGGTGTGCAAACAGAATTTTTAAAATTAATCGAACCAGATAACATCAAACTTCTTGAAAAACTATTTAATAAAATATATGAAAGTGATGAATTTCCATCAGATTGGCTCAAATCTACATTTATCACTATCCCAAAGAAACCCAAAGTGAATTCCTGTGGTGACTTCAGACTTATTAGTCTAATGAGCCAAACATTAAAAATATTTTTGAAAGTAATTCAGAATCGCATTTATAGAAAAAGTGAAGAAACTCTAAGTGAAACACAATTCGGCTTTCGGAATGGTTTTGGTACTAGAGAGGCCCTTTTCTGTACCCAAATATTGATACAAAAATGCATAGAAAAACAGAAATCTGTCTTTATGTGTTTCATAGATTTTGAAAAAGCATTCGACAAAGTCAGACACACCAACTTAATAGAAATCCTTCAACAAATAAGGCTAGACGAACAAGACATAAGACTAATAACAAATCTGTATTGGAATCAGTCAGCTACCGTTCAATTAGACAACATTACCACCAGTGATATTAACATCAAAGGAGGAGTGAGACAAGGATGTGTGCTCTCACCACTCCTGTTCAACATATATGCAGAGGTAATCTTTAAAAAAGCATTGGAAGAATGTCCAGAGGGAATCACAATAAATGGAAAGATTGTTAACAACCTACGATATGCAGATGACACCGTGCTAATTGCAGATAACATTATGGATCTCCAAAAACTCATTGACAGAGTATACATAGAAAGCCAAAGAATGGGAATAAATATAAACATCAACAAGACAAAATACATGATTATCAGCAAACATCCAGCCTCATCAATGAAACCGACACTCAATGGGAAAAATATTGATCAAGTGTCAAGATATAAATATCTTGGTTGCTGGCTTAATGAACTGTGGGATCCAGAAATAGATATAAAGACAAGGATTGAAGTTGCACGGCAGTCCTTCATGAAAATGAGAACACTATTCTGCAATAAAGACCTAAACATGGAAGTCAGATGCCGAATGCTGAAATGCTACGTGTGGTCTATTCTGCTCTATGGAGTTGAAACATGGACATTGAAGGGGACAACCATCAAGAAAATCGAAGCCTTTGAGATGTGGCTATACAGAAGAATGCTAAAGATATCATGGACAGAAAAAATTACCAATGAAGATGTCTTAAAATCCATTGGCAAAGCTAAACATCTTGTACAAATAATCAAGAAACGAAAAACATCATATCTTGGACACATCATGAGAAACAGCAAATACCAACTTCTACAAACTATTTTGGTAGGAAGAATTGATGGCAAAGGAACTAGAGGAAGAAAAAGAATATCATGGTTTGACAACATCAAGACGTGGACAGGAAAGAGCAGTGCACAACTGCTCAGATTAGCACAAGAGCACGGTTTGTTCGCCAAGATGGTCGCTGACCTTCGATAGAAGATAGCACAATAAGAAGAAGTGGAAGAAGATGGAGGAGCTGAGAAGGAAGTGGGATGCAGGATACAAGTGGGTTGGAGGAACTGGAGGGAGATGGCCGGAGTGTTATGCGATAAGAGGGTGCCGATCAATCTGAAAGGCAAAATCTATAGGACAGGAGTGAGGCCAGCTATGAAGTATGCTATAGAAACTGTGGCCCTGAGGAAAAATAACATCAGCAGGATGGAAGTAGCAGAGATGAGAATGCTTAGGCGGATATGCGGTGTAGAAAGGATCGTCTGAGAAATGACTATGTGAGGGGAACAGTGAAAGTTACGAACTTAGGAGCGAAGATACGGGAGGCAAGGTTGAGATGGTTTGGTCATGTGATGAGGAGGGAGGAGGGATATGTGGGAAGAAGGGTCATGCAGATGAATGTGCAAGGAAGGAGGAAGCGTGAGCAGCCAAAGAAGAGATGGAGGGAGCTGGTAGAAGAGGACTTGAGGATGAAGAAATTGGATGTGGTGACAGCCCAAGACAGGAGGATGTGGAGGAGACTCATCATCAACAGTGACCCCACTTAAGTGGGAGAAGCTGCAGAAGAAAGAGAAGATTCTGTTTTTACCCTAAAAAATATTAAAATGCCAGATTCATCATTAGCTTTTTTTAATCTGTTACACATTTATATCCATTGGGTTGTTATCGAAACGATTGAAAAAATATTTATTGTATTGTTTATGTATATAGAGTCTAGATTTAAACAGATCTTTCATACTGTTGTGCATTTGCAGCGTTTACTGGGATTAGGGAGTTGCGGCAAAAATGCCCGCCAGTCTGATAAGTGGTGACAGTGACTAAGCCTCAGATTGTTATAATTTGATCTCGTTAAGTGCGTGTAATATCTTTGTGATTTTACATTGTTCTCTTTGATTTTCTGAGGTGAGTTATTAGAGTATCACAGTTTTTAGGCATGCAGACTACACAAACTAACATTTAAACTAATTATTAGTTATGAATATCTTTCTTTTTCTTATTATTCTTTCAGTCTTACTTAAGATGAAGTGAATAAAAGAAAGTGGTGTAGCCTTTAGAATAAAGAAAAATCCTAGGGAGGAAGAATTAAAAAAAAATGAAGGTGCACTACTGAAATACCTCAGTTGTGAAACTACTACTATACTACTGTTGCTGAAGCAATTTCCAACTCAAACTATCTTAAAAATCAAGTGATTCTTAAACTTCACTAAGCAATAAGGAGTGTAACGAACAAAAAAAATTCCACCTGTTGACTTAAAAGATATTTGTCTTTGGCCAAGTAAGATAACAATGATACACTCATTTTACTAGTAAATCAAAGTGCATCTCTGGTTCAACAGCTAGATTTTGATTTTAGTGAAGTGATTCATGAGGGTGTATCAATCAAAGTACGAAACTACATGCGAGTGGGTTTTTGAACTCTGCCAAATAATGAAAAAAATGTTGAGGTCGTGGTTGGTGTATTCTCCTTCCAGTAAAGCTCTTTAAAGCTTTTATTGAGAGCTATTTGCAGACAGAAGTCATTCAGATTTTGATTCTGTGGATAGATTTAACATGTGGTGGAAACTTAATCCTAAAATATTTGACCATAAATCTAGCATGGCCCATGTTCGATTTTTCACACAATGGAAGGAGTTGGAAATTAGGATCTAATGTGGAGCAACAATTGATAAAATGGAACAAGAACAAGTGGAAAACAAAGTGAAGAAGTGGAGGGAGATACTTTCAAGATTGTTGGATATCATTAGATTCCTAGCTAAACAGAATTTGGCTTTACCAGGTCACTGAGAAAGAATCATTACGAGACTGATGATGAACCTGAATCAACGGGAAATAGAGGAAATTTTTTAGAATTAATTCATTTGTTGGCGAAATACGATCCAGTGCTACATGAACATATTCTAAGAATCAAGGTGGGAAAAAAGTTTGCTAAATTTTATATATCGCCTACTATTCAGACGTTTATAGAAAGACGTTTATACACACGTTTATAGAAATTTTGGGATAGAAAGTAAGAAGAAAAGTTAACACGCAAGTAAAAGAAGCAAAGTATTTTTCTATGATATTTGACAGCATCCCTGATATTTCTCATAAGGATCAAATGAGCCAATTACGCTATGTTATGATCGATAGAAATAAAATGAAGGTTGTGGAATCATCTGTTGATTTTATTGAAACAAAAGGTAAAACTGCTGAGAATGTTTCAACTATGATTTTGCAAAAATTAGAAAACGATTTGAATTATAAATCCTCTTCAATTTGAATTGATATTCAAATTGTAGAGGACAAGCATATGATAATGCTGCTATGATGGCTGGTCAATATACTGGCATTCAGAGATGCATCAAGGAAATTAATGGAAAAGCAGGATTTGTCACATGTACAAATCACTCGCTGAATTTTGCGGGTGTACGTGCAGCTTCTGTTGCTGTGAATTCTGTTACCATTTTTGGAACTGTGGAGTGTTTGTCCATTTTTTTGTTCCTCAACCCATTGCTTGGATATTCTGACTTGAGTCACTGGTCAAAGTATCAAGCATATAGTAGAAACTCGGAGTGCATGGGTGAGATGCCGTGAGTGTTGTAAAAAAAAATTACTAGAAAATCTTAAGCTGTAGAACATTTAACTGGTGAAGAAGAAAATAGTTACCAGGTCAGATGCTGGCTTGTTGCGTTGCAGTCATTTTCCTTCCTGTGCTTTCTTGGCCTGTGGAAATTTGTCCTTCTAGAAATTAACGACACACAGGTCTACCTCCAAACTAAAGGATTGAATATACAACAATGCGACATAAAACTCAAGGCTTTAAAAGCATTTTTAACTGAAAATATGAATGAATTATTTAACAATTCAGTAGGTTATGCCAAAGAAATTTGTGATGATCTGGGGAAAGTCATGAATCATCGGTGTAGAAAGAAGAAACTGATGGCAGGTGAAGAATCAAGAGATGCTGAATTGTCATACGAAATTGACTTGAGGAGAGAAACGTTTTTTCACCGGACAGAGTGATCCAAGAAATCACCACGTCATTTCAACAGCTTCATGTTCTTGCTGAAAAATATGCCTTCCTTCTCCATTGAATCATTTCAATGATAAATAGAATGTCAACTAAATCATGATCATGATAACATTAATAAGGAAGAGTTCCTCGTTGAGAGAAAAAGACTTCATAATTTTATTTCTGTTGCTGCAATGCAAGACGAAACAGAGACATGGAAGGACAGTCCCCTTGAACTTTTGCAGTTTATTCTAAAATACAGTCTCGAGAATTCAATTCCAAATATTGTAATACTACTGCGAATTTTCCTCACAGTTGCTGTAAGTGTTGCTAGTTATGAGAGGAGTTTTTCTAAATTAAAATTAATTAAGAATTACCTAAGATCTACAATGAGTACTTTGCGTTTAAGAAATCTTTCCATACTGTCTATAGAACAGTATGGAAAGATTTGTGTGATGTGATGAAATAGACATCAACAATGTCATCAATTTTGCTAATAGAAAAGCAAGAAAAATAACATTTAGAATGTTGGAATTAAAGTTTTACTTCAAAAATAAACATAGTGTTTTAATTTATTTCCCTATATGTCGTTTTGACTTTTTGTAGTATTTTTGGCGTTATTGAGAGGGGCGGCAAACTCAGGGATCGCCCTGGGCAGCAAAAGGTCTAGCTGCACCACTGATTAGATGCAATAATTTTTTTACATATGGATCAACTCTACAAATATGAAATGGTAGATATTGCAATGATAAATGCAACAGCTATCATTTTAGGATTACTCAAGGAAATTGTGTTCTCGTGTTTCAAATTTGAAATATCTTCACATGGTATATTCCGGTAATTGGACCACATTTTTTTTAATAAGCTATATAAAACACAATGAATTAATAAAAGACCCGACAAGTTTCGTAAGTCGTTTGACTTGCATCTTCAGGGGTAAAAGGTAACTGAAAGTTAAAACAACAAAAAAGAGATTAACAGTTCATACTGTACAGTTGTAGCTGTCTGACTATTCATAAAATTAAAAATCAGAATGCAGATTCAAAGCAGTGCTAAGTCTAAACAATGTTGGATGATGCCACGTTCTGGTGTTCACGTTCATAATGTCCGAGGTCTGACTGAGGTATATTTTTTATTAAAGCTGACCAAACTTGGTGGAGAATTAATCTTTGATTTTTATTGCATTGTGTTGGTATTTTAAGCATGTTTGCAGCTTCTTTAAATTTCTTTATGTAACAGTTTTTTTTCTATGTACGACATGTTTGTATTCTGCCATAGTACATTGTGGCTGCTGGAAGTGGTATGGAAAGCTATACCTGATTTTTGTTCTCTTCTGTTTTGTACATCCTTTTAGTGTTCGTTCATGCGAATTTCCCCAGATCTTCCTGTCTGTCCTACGTAGCAGATGCTGCAAGAACAATACATTTTGAAAACACCTGGTTTTTTTAAAGGATGATGAGGTTTCGGGGGATGTAGAAATCTCGAAATTTTTTCCAGGCAGAAAGGCTACTTTGATGTTATATTTGTTATGTAATTTAGCCATCTTGTCTGTAACATTTTTGATATATGGAAGCGTGATAGCATTTTTGAAATCTTGTTTCTGAGAGACGCTTGTAGGAGGTGTGTGGAGGATTTTTTTGATAGTCTTGGTTTCATAACCATTCTTTTGAAAGTTGTAGAATAGAAATTGTAGTTGTAAAATAGAAAAAAACTGTCATATAAGGAAATTTAAAGAAGCTGCAAACATGCTTAAAATACTAACACAATGCATTAAAAATCAAGGATTAATTCTCCACCAAGTTTGGTCAGCTTTAATAAAAAATATATCTCAGTCAGACCTCGGACATTATTAACATGAACAACAGAACGTGGCATCATCCAGCTTTGTTTAAACCCAGCACTGCTTTGAATCTGCATTCTGATTTTTATTTTTATGAATAGTCAGATGGCTACAACTGTATAGTATGAACTGTTAATCTCTTTTTTGTTGTTTTAACTTTCAGTTACCTTTTACTCCTGAAGATGTAAGTCAAATGACTTACAAAACTTGTCGGGTCTTTTATTAATTCATTGTGTTTTATATAGCTTATTAAAAAAAATGTGGTCCAATTACCGGAATATACCATGTGAACTTCTAAACCACAGAAACCACCACTTACAACTGAAATATCTTGTTTAATTATAGTTCCACTATTAGCTTATTTATTGTATCTCATACATGAAAGCAAGGGAGTTGCTACAATTTATTTTTTGTACATTTATAACAGATTCTATATTAGTTGAGTTTTTATTATTGCTACTAAACCAAGTAATTTATTATTTGCAAAAGCTTGCTTTAAAGATTAAAAAAAAAAAAAAAGATTTACAATCTTTATTTCTTTTTCCCTATTTAGCTCTCAATTTTAGTACATCCAGATAAAAATCCAGATGATAGAGATAGAGCACAAAAATCTTTTGACAGTATGTATATTAGATTTCACTTTTTAAAATTGATAACAGTTTTCATTAATTGTTGTTCAGGTTTTATTATGTTGTGAAGAACTAGTAGTCTAATTCTAAAGAATATTTTAATAAATCCTCTGAATCTCAGGATTTATGAATCTTTTGAAAGGGAAGTTGTAAATGATAGTTTATAGTTATTTCTGACAGTTTTTTTGCTTTCAATTTTTGCATATTTTCATACAAATCAGTCTTTTGATAAAAACATTGGGATTAAGTCAAGTAAAGATAATTTTTTTTAAAAAATCTGACAAATAATATATTCCTCAATATGTCACAAATGCAGAACATATTAAACATGTTGAAAAAAAAAATTGACACATCTGTAATATGAAATAACTGTAACTCAAGAGTTAAAGCATTGCTTAGAAAATGGAGACATGCATGATATTTGAATTAAACAACTATCAAAGTATGTTCATATCTTGTCTTGATTATATTAAAGATATTGGAGATAGAAAACACCATAATAGTATCACTACTATAAAAAATTAAAAGTTCTAGCCTATGCACTCATATCAACAGTGCTATAAAACTATAAATTTGTTCCTTTAGTCTATGTTAAAGCTAATAAAATTTCCCTGCAATCATTGTTCTATGTGTGTTTTATATTACCTGCCTGGTTGGCCGAGTGGTTAGCGTATTCACTCTCCAGCCAAAAGGCTGTGGGTTCGAATCCTGCTGTCGGCCTGGATGTTTGTGATTATCTGTGAACATACTAGTAGTGGTCATGGGTGGTAGATGGCATTGGTGTAGTTGGTGGATTGAGTGAGTATTGGAGGCAGAGTTGTAGAGTAGATACCCCTCCCTTGATGAGTCTTTGGACTCTCTGGAGGTGTCACGTAATAATAATAATACTAATATTTATTGTAATATATAATTTTAATTATATATCTGTACTTAGGATTACATAAGGATGTTAAAGCTAGATAATTCTGAAGAAAACTCCACATAGTCATAAGAAATGTGCAGAACTGATTAGGGTCCTGACCCATTGCACAATCTTCACCTTATAGTGTTCCCTTTTAGTAGGTATCCACCTGGATACTAAATGAAGGAGGATGGGATTGGCAGTTTATGGACTCAGCTGCCAAGTTGTATTCTGTATTAACTTAAACTACAAACAAAATGGAGGTGCAACATTATTAAATATAATACCAGCCTCAGTATTGTCCAGTTAAACAAGATCCTCACTGTTTTCATCAGAATCATGGTGAACACTGAGAAGTCAGCTGCCACCAGAACATACTTTAGCCTTTAGTAGAATTTTAAAGAAGCAGAACTTGTGGAAGAATTCAAAAAGTGCCATACGGATGTGATTGGTGTTACCAAAACAGGTGAGATAATGTTAAATAATAACCACAAAATATTATTATGGGCTACTCCATAGAACCTTGGGCTCATTGAGGGAGGCCCTAAACATCATTCCAAACACTATTCAACATCTGCTCAGTATCTATCATACTGATAGATACTGAGCATATGTTGCTCATATCATATCATATCATATCTAGAACTCATTAATAGTCATGGCACCCACAACAGACTGGCACCTTTTCCACTCATTCACCATTCTCCCCTAGTTCTCCCACTGCCAGACCTGTTCTGGCAGTGGGAGATTTCATTGTATTTACAGCATTGTTATTGCAGCTTTCACCACTATCATTGATATTGCTGTCTTTCAATTTTTTGACAGGAAATACTTAACTTGCACTTCATCTTGCCATGATAAGTGTTGAAAGACCAGCCAATACTTCCTAATTTTTTCATAACTGCAGCACTACTGCTAGTAGTTGCAATTGCATCTGTTTCAAAACAAATCATTTGATTTGTTTTGAAACAGATATACAGAAATATACAGCAAGATGTCTGTATATTTACTGGTTCTCAATATAATTGAGAACCAATCTTTCTTTAACTAAACAATAGGCCTTAGCTGCAGAATAAGTACCATAAATTCTTATTACCAATAATGGTAACTGGAGTCTGTATGTATGCCTCTTTTAGAAAAACTTTTTATGTAATAAAATCACTCTTTACAATAGCACCGATCGAAATTCCATATACTGGAAATTTCATACTTTCCAGCACATACTTTTAGTATGTACTGTGTGACAAATGGAAACATTAGTCTTTTTTAGTGGATGGCATTTTGCATATTGTCTTCACTGCGTTTCTTTGTTTGCATGCATTAATATATTTGATATAACAGAGAAGTCCACTTTTTGATATGCTTTACACTTCAATGTTTAGGAACACATTTTATTCCTCATACTTTTTACTCATTGTTAAGGATATATACTACTAGAAATTAGAGTTTATTCAGAAATAGTTATTAATGATTAAATATTTATAATTATTTTGCTGACCTTAGTTTCTTGCTGTATATGTATAGCACACACATGAACTGGTATTATAGTGAACTCAAGGAATGCCCCAATTATTTTATTTGTAATACAGCAAAAATGGGGAATTTCATATCAGAATAGATTTTTTAAAAAATCTCTTAAGAAATATTTCTACTATTCGTATCTGTTGGGAATTTTAAAATAAAAGATATTAATTTTCCAGAATTCTTGAAAATAAACCCTTAGCCACTGTTTTTGTTCTGATGGTTTTAGTGTTACACTAGAGAGGTATTAGTTGAATCTTTAATAGTTTTCATAGTCAACTCATTCAGTTTTGACAGTGCCCTTTGGTTTGAAAGCGGATTTGAATCCCATCTATGACACAGAACGTATATCAGTGCTTTCATTTGAAGATGAGTTAGCCAGTCTCATGCAGAGATAGCTAAGATTTTCTTCCTAGAAACAGTTTTTTTTTCATCCTGAAAAACAAAACCAGCCAAAAGAATGCACACAGTTGAGACCTGATTAATACTCTGATACAACAGTTAATACTATGCAGATTGACTTTGTTTTATTGACCCTTGCACATGAGAGGTTACAAAACCTATAATGCAGCAGTGCCATGTGTGGGTAAGTGGTTAAGGAATAAGAAGTAATTTACTAACAAGCTTCTTCTGTAACAATCAAGAATTGCTAGGGAAGTTTTTGGTGGGCAAATGAATAAAGGGACAAAGTCACCTATGGTGAAATAGAGCTGCTTATTAGTGTTTGACTTTGACTCTGTCAAGATTTAATGATTCAGTAGAATGCATTTTCTCTGAATTTATTATGTACTGATGAGAAAAATCAACTTAAATTGGACTATCAAAGCTATATATTTAGTTTAATCCTCCTTTATCCAAGTGTAAGTAAACAAAGTTTGCACTTGAAGTATCTTCAGAACTGGGGCAACTCGTAGCAAAGATGGACTGAGTTCTCATCACTTTCCTTAGTATCCCATAATTCAAACACATCTCCTTGCAGATGTACAATTTTATTATTATTATTATTATTGTTCCGGGAAACTCCAAGGAGTCAACAGACTCATCGAGGGAGGCCCTAACATCATGTCAAGAACAACTATTCAACATTCACACAGTATCTATTATACCTTGTCTTGAACTCATTCACGGTCGTAGCACCCACAACAGACTCTGGAAGCTTATTCCACTCATTTACCACTCTCCAAGTAAAGAACCTAGCTCTAACACCCTTGTCAACCACGCTCTTGCCCAGCTTCCATGCATGGCCCCTAGTCCTCCCACCACCAGTCATATTTTCAAAAATATCTTCTGGATCAATCTTATAAAAACCCTTCAGTAATTTGAATGTCTCAATGATATCACCCCTCCTTCGCCTGTCGTCCAATTTCTGCAACCCCAAATCTTCAACCTATTCTCAGAAGGTTCATTCCACAGACCTGCTATCATCTTGGTCACTCGTCTCTGGACCCTCTCCACTTCCTCCCCATCACGAAGAAACCCTGGTGCCCATAACTGGGCACAGAAGTCCAGATGGGGTCTTATCAAGGCTCGATACAGAGGAACAACAACTTGTTCGTCTCTGCATGTTAAAGTATTTTTCAGAAGCCAAGTGATTTGGTGAGCTGTTTTAGTTACTTTTGCAATGTGCCCCCTAAACTTCAACTCCCTATCCACCAACACTCCCAAATCCCTGGCCTCATCAATCTCCTGGAGTATGGTTCCACCAATGCGATATACTGCTGCTATTCTTTTCACCCCAAAGTGCATAACCTTACACTTTGCCACATTAAATTGACATCCATTTTTCCTAGCCCAGTCCTCCAAACTATCCAAATCATCCTGTAAAATTTTGACATCCTGTGCACTCACAATTGCTCTACCCAACTTTGCATCATCAGCAAACAAGTGAACACTTCCTCTCAGATCCTTTCCAATATCATTGATGAACAAATTGAAAAGCAGTGGTCCAAGAACAGAGCCCTGTGGCACTCCACTAGTCACAAGACGTCTTTTAGACTCCACTCCTGAATAAACCACTCTTTGATATCTCTCCTTCAACCACCCTCCTATCCATCTCACCAACCCTATATCTATACCCATCTGCTCCAGTTTACTGATTAGGGTTCCATGTGGTATCCTATCAAAGGCCTTGGCAAGGTCCAGTAGTATCACTGTAAACCCATTACCCCTATCCAGTTCAGCCGTCACTGTGTTATAAAACGTGAGCAAGTTACTGAGGCATGATCTACCCTTCACAAAACCATGTTGTCCCCCATACAAGTGAACACTTCCTCTCAGATCCTTTCCAATATCATTGATGAACAAATTGAAAAGCAGTGGTCCAAGAACAGAGCCCTGTGGCACTCCACTAGTCACAAGACGTCTTTTAGACTCCACTCCTGAATAAACCACTCTTTGATATCTCTCCTTCAACCACCCTCCTATCCATCTCACCACCCATTTTCATCTATCCAATCCTGTATTCTTTTCTTGACTAATTTCTCTAAGACCTTGACAATGATTCCTGATATGCTAATCGGTCGGTAATTTACAACAGCAGTCTTGGAACCACCTTTATGCAGTGGAACTATTTTCCCCTCTTTCCACCCGCTCGGGACTAACCCAGACCCGAGACTCAAATTAAGCAAAATGGTCAAGGGTACTGACAATTCTTTAGCTGCTTCTCGCACAACACGAGCTGGTATACCATCCAATCCCACAGATGTATTGACATTGAGGTTATGCAATAGACTACTCACCTCCACTTCATTAACCACAATTCCCGTCTAATCTACTGGTTTATTCGTTTCTGCAATGTCACCACCTGGATGATATACTTGCAAAGTGCTCACTCAGTAACTCAACTATCTCAACTGATTCAGTTACCTCCCTACCATCGGCATTCTTTAAAATCAATCTGCCATGTACATTTTTCCTTTTACTTGCTACATATCTAAAAAACTGTTTAGGATTCTCTTTAGCCTGCATGGCCAATGTTCTTTCGTAATCCTTTTTTGCTTTTCTTACCACACTCGTCACCCTTCTGGCCTGCGCTTTATACCGTTCATGTGCCTGCCGGTCACCCTTCTCCTTAAATTCCCTCCATAGTTGTTTCTTTTTTTGCAGCTCAAGCTTAATGGTGTTATTCATTCATTTAACCAATACTTGATTTATTATTCGGACTCTAGGTATACAGTCAGCCATGTCATCCTATACAACCCTAGATATACAGTCATCCTATAATGCTATGCATTATAGGAAGGGTCACTACCCAGACCGGTTTCGACCTTTATTGAGGTCTCTTCAGTGGGAGCCAGACCCAGAGGTGATACCAAGGTTGAAGCAATGCAGAAGTCATATTTCCATATGCCAGTTGCCAAAAGGTGTCACACCTTATTATTAAATTAATCTGGATTAGAGAAAGATGTTGGAGATATCACCTCTGGGTCTGGCTCCCACTGAAGAGACCTCAATAAAGGTCGAAACCGGTCTGGGAAGTAGTGAGCCTTCCCATAATGCATAGTATTATACATGTCTGCAAGGAGATGTGCTTTGCATTATGGGATACTGAGGAAAGTGATCAGAACTCAGTCTACCTTTGCCACAAGTTGCCCCAGTCCTGAAGATATACTTCAGGTGCAAACTTTGTTTGCTTACACTTGGATAAAGGATTAAACTAAATATATAATTTATAGTCTAACCAAGTGAAAAAAACTTCTAACATCTTTTTCTAATCCAGAGTGATTTAATAATAAGGTGTGACACCTTTTGGTAACTGGCATATGGAAATATGACTTCTGCATTGCTATCCCACTGAAGAGACCTCAATAAAGATCGAAACCGGTCTTGGTAGTGCCCCTTCTCATAATGCATAGCATTATACATGTCTGCAAGGAGATGTACTTTGCATTATGGGAGACTAAGGAAAGTGATCAGAACTCAGTCCACCTTGGCCACGAGTTGCCCCAGTCCCGAAGATACTTCTGGCACAAACTTTGCTTGCTTGCACTTGGATAAAGGATTAAACTAAATACAGGTAACCCTCGTATATCGCGGATGTTAGGTTCCATAGAAATGCCGCATTATATAAATCACGTTATACGAGACTTAGATCACATAGAAAAAGTAGGGTTAGGTTCCGAAATCGTTTTTTTTTTTTTTTTAAATTATATAAACAACAATGACATAACCAACAAAAACGATATTTTTATTTAATTCAGGTAATTCATGTAAGTTAAGAAAACATAAACTATGAGACAAATTAAGCTGCTCCATAGCGCAATTGGAAGAATGACGGTACATTGTGCCCTTCGATTGGAAAGGGCCCAAGTTCGATTCTCGTCGTGACAGGAGGAATCTTTATGTGGACTTTTTTTCAATCGAAGGCGAGTTAGCCGATCTCATATGGAGGTAGCAGGGTTTTTCTCCCTGAAACTCGGGTTTTTCATCCCGCATACAGACAAATCGGCACTTCAGAATGCACGCAATTTACAGACAAAAAAAAAATACTAGTTGTGGTGGCGGTGGTGGGCGGTAGATGGCGTTGATGGAGATGATTGGTAGAGGTTCTGTGTAGGGTGGAAACAGTTGTATAGTAGATGTCCTCCCGCGATAAGTCTTCGGCGGACTCCTTGGAGGTGTCATGAATAATAATAATACGTAGTATAAAATTATAAAAATTACAAGTTATACATAAATTTCATTGCATATAATGCATAAATGTTTTAGACACAATAAAATAAAGCGCATATTTTAATCATCATCACTGTCTTCAGAAATAACATTTCGATTTTGTAGATGTTCTTTAAGTGACCGGAGGTCGTCACCACTTGAAATCTCTTGGACATCATTTGTATAATTCTCATTGCATATTTCGGCTGGTTTAGTCATCAAGAAGTCAGTAATAAGACTTTGCTTTCCACTATGCTGCAATTTTTTAAGTTCATAATATGGCGCTAAACAAATATCCAATTGTCTCGTGAAATTTCCCGAGCGCTCCATTGAGGGATGATTATCTGTAAAATAACTTCCTAACTTTCTTGCCAAGTTTAATCCTCCTGCTAATTTCTTTAAACTGAATTCTTTAACGGATTCATCACAATCAGAATCTTTGGCAGAACTGTCCCTGCATTTGGTTCAACGTCATCTATTAATTGTACCAGTTCCTCCTCATTTAAATCTGTTTCTTAATCAATTAATTCACTAATTTCGTTTTCAACCATATCGCAAAAGCCTTCTCGACCAAAAATGTGTGTGACGTTTATTATACGACGTAGCTCGGCATCCACTGGAGGTACGAAATTTTGTTCCAGAATGGCTTCAGGCCATATTTTTTTCCAGCAAGCATTCAGCGTAGAGGGTTGTAATTCCTTAATGGACAGAGAAATAATTTTTACACGATTCAATATTGAAAACTCTTTCCACGCTTGAGGCAATGTCGTGTTTGGATTAGATTCTATTTTTTTCCAAAATTAATTGAAATGTTTGCCGAATATAATATGATTTAAATGTTGATATTATTCCTTGGTCGAGTAGTTGAATACGTGAAGTAGTATTAAGTGGCAAAAAAGTTATTTTAATATTCAGATGGCTTAAATTTGTTGGGTGGCCTGGTGCGTTATCCAAAATTAGTAGAATTTTGAAGTCCATATTCTTTTTCTTTGTCTAACTTTCTACATCGGGTACAAAACACTTGAAAAACCAATTTTCAAACATGCTAGATGTAACCCATGCCTTTTTGTTGGCCTGCCAATAAACAGGTAGGGTGGACTTGTCAAGCCCTTTCATCGCACGAGGATTTGCAGATCGGTTAATGAACATTGGTTTTGTCATGTAATCACCTGATGCATTACTACAAAACAGTAGAGTAATTCTATCTTTGGAAACTTTGAATCCAGGAGCTGATCTTTCATTTTTCAAAATATAGGTGTGTTTTGGCATGTTTTTTCCAATATAACCCAGATTCATCCACATTGAACACCTGGTCTGCACTGTAACCACCTTCTTTAATGAATTTTTAAAAGTTCTGCGGTATTTCAGGGCAGTTTCAACGTCTGCTGATGCTGATATTCCCTTATTTTTAAGATAATGCAAAGAAAACTGCTTTTTAAAGTCTTCAATCAACCCTTACTGGCACAAAATCCATGCTGAGAGATTTCTTCTGAAGAATCTTGATCGAGTTCTTTTTAAATATTTATAAACTTTTTGAGAGCTTTTTGCTTAATAAGGTGTTCATTCAAAGGAATTTTCTTTTGAGTGCAATCTTCTATCCAAATCATTAGAGATTTCTCCAGTTTTTCTATTAGAATATCACGAACATGAGCAACGCGCTTTGCACTTACCATTGACCCAGCAATAACACTTTCTTGGATTTTATGTTCATTTTGTTTGATTGTTCGAATTGTTGATTCATTTAAATTCAGAGTCCTTGCAACAACCCCTGGTTTTTCTCCAATTTTCATCTGATCCAAGATTTTAATTTTTTCTCCGAGAGAAATGAATTTCCTCTTCAATGTTGGTTTTTTCCCTTTTGTTGCAGTTTTAGTGGCCATTACAATAAAAATAAACTTTTACATAAAAAAAAAAGCATTACATATATATTATTATTATTATTATTCCGGGCAACTCCAAGGAGTTTACAGACTCATCGAGGGAGGCCCCAACATCATGGCAAGAACAACTATTCGACATTCACACAGTATCTATCATACCTCGCCTTGAACTCGTTCACGGTCGTAGCACCCACAACAGACTCTGGCAGCTTATTCCACTCATTCACCACTCTCCAAGTAAAAAACCTAGCTCTAACACCCCTGCTAACCACATTCTTGCCCAGCTTCCATGTATGGCCCCTAGTCCTCCCACCACCAGTCCTATTCTCAAAAATATCTTCTGGATCAATCTTATAGAAACCCTTCAGTAATTTGAATGTCTCAATCATATCACCCCTTTTCCACCTATCGACCAATTTTTGCAACCCACAAATCTTCAACCTATTCTCATAAGGTTCATTCCACAGACCTGCTATCATCTTGGTCACTCGTCTCTCGATCCTCTCCACCTCCTCCCCATCAAGAAGAAACCCTGGCCCCCATATCTGGGCATAGTAGTATAGATGTGGTCTTATCAAGGCTCGCTACAGAGGAACAATTACTTGTTTGTCTCTGCTTGTTAAAGTATTTTTCAGAAGCCAAGTGATTTGATGAGCTGATTTAGCCACTTTTGCAATGTGCCCCCTAAACTTCAATTCCCTATCCACCAACACTCCCAAATCCCTGGCCTCATCAATCTCCTGGAGTACGGTTCCACCAATGTGATATACTGCTGCTATTCTTTTCACCCCAAAATGCATAACCTTACACTTTGCCACATTAAATTGACATCCATTTTCCTTAGACCAGTCCTCCAAACTATTCAAATCATCCTGTAAAATTTTGACATCCTGTGCACTCACAATTGCTCTATCCAACTTTGCATCATCAGCAAACAAGTGAACACTTCCTCTCAGATCCTTTCCTATTTCATTGATGAACAAATTGAAAAGTAGTGGTCCACGAACAGAGCCCTGCGGCACACCACTAGTCACAAGCCATCTTTTGGACTCAACTCCTGAATAAACCACTCTCTGGTATCTCTCCATCAACCACCCTCCTATCCATCTCACCAACCCTATATCCATCCCCATCTTCTCCAGTTTACTGATTAGAGTTCCATGTGGTATCCTGTCAAAGGCCTTTGCAAGGTCCAGTAGAATCACTGTAAACCCATTACCCTTATTCAGTTCAGTCGTCACTGTGTTATAAAACGTGAGCAAATTACTGAGGCATGATCTACCCTTCCCAAAACCATGTTGTCCCCCATACAATATCCCATTTTCATCTATCCAGTCCTGTCTTTTTCTCTTGACTAATTTCTCCAAGACCTTGACAATGATTCCTGATATGCTAATTGGTCGGTAATTTACAACAGCAGTCTTGGAACCTCCTTTATGCAGTGGAACTATTTTCCCCTCTTTCCACCCCCTCAGGACTAACCCAGACCCGAGACTCAAATTAAACAAAATGGTCAAGGGAACTGACAATTCTTTAGCCGCTTCACGTATGACACGAGCTGGTATACCATCCAATCCCACAGATGTATTGACATTGAGGTTATGCAATAGACTACTCACCTCCACTTCATTCACCACAATTCCCGTATAGTCTAATGGTGCATTCATTTCTGCAATGCACCACCTGGATGATATATTCTTGCAAAGTGCTTACTCAGTAACTCAACTATATCAACTGATTCAGTTAGCTCCCCACCATCGGCATTCTTTAAAATCATTCTGACATATACATTTTTTCTTTTACTTGCAACATATCGAAAAAACTGTTTAGGATTCTCTTTAGCCTGCATGGCCAATGTTCTTTCATAATCCTTTTTTGCTTTTCTTACCACACTTGTTACCCTTCTGGCCTGCGCTTTATACAGTTCATGTGCCTGCCGGTCACCTTTCTTCTTAAATTCCCTCCATAGTTGTTTCTTTTTTTGCAGCTCAAGCTTAACGGTGTTATTCATCCATTTAACCCCTACTTGATTTATTATTCGGACTCTAGTTACACAGTCAGCCATCTTCATACAAACACTTCTTAACTGCCTCCCATGCACTATCAACTTCTAGCCCTTGCAGTTGTACATGCCATGGCACTGAACCAATCAAACTCCTAAGCTTGTCATACTTACCAGCCCGATAATTCCACATGTACCCTGTCTTAATTGTAAATTCCACACCTTTAGCCATCTCCCAAGTCAAGACCCTACGATCACTCTCACCAATTGGTGGCAATGTGGTCATATTTGTTACAGCCAAATCCTCAGATGCAATTATACTAGGTCAAGCATTCTCTGACCCCTAGTATTTTCCATTACATGCTGTCACAGATAGTTATCCCTTAATAACCGCATAAAATCCAATTCCTTCCTCCCATGTGTCCTCTCCTCACTCCAATCAATGCGACCATAGGTGAAATCTCCCATAATAATTACCCTCCTTCCACTTATTTCTTCTATTTGCTTGTGCATACTATCTCCACCATCTTTTCCATCACCTGGTCTATAGCAGCACCCAATTGTATATTTTGTTCTGCTAGCCACAATCTTCACAGCAAATGGCCTCAAATGTGCTCTTTTCTCTATCCGCAATTCAACTTCTATTCTCCTTGGCTGCATCTCATCAGCTATCATCAACAATACTCCTCCCCCTATTTTATTCTCCCTGTCATTCCTGAAAACACTATACCTATCACATTCAATCCCACTAGCTATATCATCTACAGTCAGCCATGATTCACTAATACCAATAACCTGTGATCTGGAAGTGCCACCCATGGCCAAAAACTCTTCCTTCTTGTTCCTAATACTCCTAGCATTAGTGTACATGAATTTCAGACCCCCATTAGCCACACCCTACCTTGATGCCTTATACTAACTATCCCATTCTGATTTGTTGTCCTTATTTGCTCAGGCATATTATACTCATTCATACACTCAACTGCCTCCGTAAGGTTTGCATATATACTCCCCCCCCCCCTAATAAATCTAGTTTCCCTGATTCTGCACATCCACTTCATTCAACAACACTTTTTCAACTGTCCTTACACCGAATCCATTCAAATGCAAGCCATCCATCTTATATAGATCCTTTCGTCCATCGAACTCACTCCACACGTCCACAAATTCCACACCATGCGTCATACATAACCCACGCATAAAGTCATTTGCAATTATGGCCCTCCTTTTAAACACTTCACTGTCATACTGCGGCAAAAGACTAATCATCTTAACTCTCTAACTCTTTTCTTTTGCTACCTCAAACAATTCATTCAGGTCCTCTATCATTTCCATTTTATCTCCTTTCAAATCATTCGTACCTGCCACAACAATCATTTCTTTCACCCTTTCCTTTTGCTCTCTAATAGACTCAGTTATGTCCTTGATGGTCGCACCAGGTTGGTACGATTTTGTCAAATCCTCTACTAACACGCCTCGTAGTAACGAATCTCCATTCAGCACTCTCTCCTTCATTTTGTTTAAGTTCTCACTATGTAACTCACGAGAAAATAAACTACTCAGCTTGAGAATAACACACTTATGATTTTAAATGCGCTTTCCAGGCAGAAAACAAAGACAATTTTCAACAATAAACACTTTATACAGTAAACGATGGCGAACCTATGGTGCTCGTGCCAGAGGCGGGACGTCTGAGAATTTTGCAGGCATGCCAACGATTTACAGGTGATATCCTTTTATCATCATCAAATTCCTGCCATGTACCTTCAAGGGGTGTACAGGATACGATAGCACTACACGAAAAATTTACATTATTACTAACTTCCTATCTACAATTTTCCTCCAAATCAGTCTGTTACTTGTCAAGACTCCAACATCATCAGATCTTATATTTCTATCGTCTAAGGCACTTTATACCATATCAATCCACCTATGTCTTGGTCTTCCTCTGGGTCGTTTTGCTGCAAACCTGGCAGAGAACACTTGTTTGGCTAATCTTTCTTCGCCCATTCTGTTTGTGATCATACCACCTGAGATTAGCTTTGCTAACACATTCCTGGATGCTGACAATGTCAAGTTCTTTCCTAATGTCCTCGTTTTTATATGATATTGCCATTGATGCCATCTGTTCATGCCTATAATCTTTCTCAGGACTCTCATATCTGCGGTTTCTAGTCTTTGGTCAAGTGTTTTACTTCTGACCCAGCTCTCAGATCCATAAGTTAAAACTGGTTTGAACACTGTCTTGTATACAGCTAATTTAGTGTTCTGACTAATTTCTCTCTTATTCCATATGAATTTATTCAATTTATCTTGGTCTTCCTCTGGGTCGTTTTCCTGCCAACCTGGCAGAGAACATTTGTTTTGCTAATCTTTCCTCGCCCATTCTGTTTAAATATGCTTTTATACACTTATAAATTATTCAAGTTTTTTTTTTTTAATTGTTACAATACGTACAAGCTGAATTTTGTTTTACACAAGACAGCAGCTATAAAGACATGCATATGATTGATGCGGTATTAACAAAAGATCGCACGCCCCAAAGACAAAAGCAACAGACAAGTGTTGAGTTGAAATGCTAATTCTCTTCAATCGAATTCCATATCATCTGAAACTGTCATAACAGCATTAACTATTAGTTTTAACACATTTACAACAGGGTGTCATTTATCATTCCGATGGAGTTTCTCATTACTGACTGGGTCAACTCACACAAACGTTTCAACCCTTGGTTGAATTTTATGGCTTTTTGGCAGGCGAACTCACACATTCATTATATGGCATGTTTCAATTTTTGATAGTCTTTTATTTTAAGTTAGCCTTTGTGATCTGTCATAGTGACATCGAGAATTTCAAATGCAATAAAACAAACACTTATTTCATAATTGAAAACTTGGATAATAGTTTTTAGTTAGATACTGTGTCTCGGTGCAACATATGGTTTTGCTTAAGTCTATACAGCATAGTTTCTGTGAGAGGAGACGTGATTTATTAGTTAGCGCCGTTTTTATTCCAGCTGTCTATAATTGCACTATTTGTTGAGAATGACACAGACTGCAAAAGCCTTTGTACAGTACCTTATTCAGTGATACAATAAAACTAAATTTGATACTTATAACTACTGGCGCGATACGGCCGATTAAAAATTAACGAAGATAAAATTTGATTTTTAAGTCCCACGGTGAAAAATATGAAAATATAAATAAATAAAGGGTTACTAGAAATTGTAGACCGCGTTGAACAAGGGATACTACAATTTGTAGACCGGGTTATATTGAAACCGCATTGTATAAGTACCGCGTTATACGAGGGTTACCTGTATATAATTTATGGACTATCAGAGTTCAGTTTTAAAGAAGTTAAGTTACTAGGCTGTTATACGCCACTGAGCCCAACACTTAACAAAAAATGGAGAAATAGGAATAATTGATTATAAATTTCTAGAAATAGTGGATATTATAAGTAAATCCTTATTTCATAGTTGAATCCATAGAAACTTTTGAAAATAGACCAGAAAATGTATGAGAATTCAACCCTTCATTGAAGTTTTGGGTTACACTATCTAAGACATGAGCTCTGCTCAGGAGTCTGTATGTGTGCATTTTATTAGTACTCTTAGGTTTCACTGGCCTGATAGCTGTTTCACGCTGCTGGAAACAGTCTGAAACAGCTGTGAGGTGCTTCAAAATAGATGCTTCTATTGCCGATCTAATGATATGCCCTGGAAATGTCAAGAGTAGGGCTCAACAAATATGCTTGCCTACTCACCCATGGCAAATAAATATTGCCAGATGGCAAGTAGGCACACTGGACAAAATACAGATACCAGTACTGAATTAGAAATCTTTATGCAGATGTACATATACAAATGTCACTTACTCAAGTGTATATGCAAAATACTTGGACACATGCATTGCTACATGTTCTAGACAACTATTTAAGAATGCTACTGGTCAGTAATTGTCAAAAGTGTTGAACACAGTGGAAAAAACAAAGGATCTTTCAGTTTGATAAAAAGCTTATTGTTGGTGCCCATCTGGTTGGAGCCGTGGTTTTGAAAACAGCAGAGCTGACTGGTTCTCAAAAAAGTGAGATAACCTGGTTTAATCAGCGGAGAAATAATCCATATTGCTCGTCTAAGAGGCATAACTGTGTTCCTAAAATAGGAACGAGATTGCTGTCACCTGAGAAGGCTTGTATAGAAAAACACAACTTCCTGTGTGCAGCAATTGACTGAAACATTTAATGAAGACTGTTCCCAACCCATATCTCACCAAACTATATGCCAGAGAATTAAAGGGGATTGGTTGGCAGTCATATGCTTGTACATAAAATAAAAGTTTCAAATTCAGTGACCGGTATGTGTAATAGTTTTATTTAATAAAAAATGACTTTCTAAACAATCTTAACTTTCAGAAAACAAAAATGAATATGCATAAAATAAAGGACCATTCAAATAACAAAAATTAATGTAACAATGTAATCAATGTAACACTCCCCCCATGGCAAGTAGGATTTTAGTTGAGCTCCAGTTGTGAGTGACCACTGAATTCTCTAAACCTTTTCTTGCCTAATATGATCTAATGAATTCATTTCACAACTAGTGCAGTGGATGAATTGGCTGAAGTCCAGTATCTCTGGAGTATCTATGACAATCATATTCTTGTTCAAATAACCTAGACGCAGTCTGAACTTATTTGAGAAATTGATGAGAATCCTTGAATCTAGACCGGAACATCAACTCTTACTGTTGCATAGAAGGCATTCAGTTTCCAGTAATAATGTTGCTCATAGTGTCTCACTCAGTCTTTTTGTTAATTGTATTTTAATTAAAGAATTTTGGTAGGATGCCTGTTGGGTTTGAGATTCCTTTACAATGCAAAATCTAATGAAAATTTAATAAAAGGTTTACATAACATAATCTAGAAATTATGAATGTTGAATTTCTGAAGTAACTTCACGGTTCATAAGCTGTATGCACTTTATGTCAAGGAAAAATGGAGAAATGAAAATAATTAATTATAAATTTCTAGAAATAGTGGATATTATAAATACATTCTTATTTCATAGTTGAATCCATAGAAATTTGAAAATAGACCAGAATATGTATGATAATACAACCCTTCATTGGAGTTATGGCTTGCACTATCTAAGACATGAGCTCTACCTTTGGTTCAAGAAACTGATTCCCCTCACCCCATTAGCTAAGTACTTGTATACAAACTAATTACTAACTTCTACTGTATACTAACTTCTTAATGGACAAAATCCCATCTTATGTTAACAACACTCAAGACTTTATAAAGAGAAATTGTAATGTTGCTCTTAAAGATTTTATCAATTATCTTTTGAAACAGTTTCACATTTTCTACAAATACCCCTCTAGCACACTGATTTCTAGGCTCTATGGTAATATTGAGGGAATGGGGGGGGGGGAAATCCATCCAAGTAATGTCTAAGTAACAATTCAGTTGTGTAGGACAGTATCTTGCTAAAAGCTATATCAGTAAAGTCACAAATCAAAAACAATGAGATGAATGATTTGGCTTTGTGTTGGAAACCTGATAATTCATTACACTAAATGTTAATATTTTTTTAATGATATAAATTCCAAATGTTGATTATAGTTATTCAAACAATGGCACACTATCTGATCAAAAATATCTGGACATCTCTTCGTAGTAGTGAATATGACTATGTACATTACCACCATGGCTAATATACAGGTATAAGAGGAAGGACACCATCTTGCAATCTTCATAGGCATGCCTTTTGTCAAAGTATTAGAAGAATGCAGTGCTTTAAAAATCCTCCTTAGCCCCAAAATGTGTTAGCAATCTAAGTGTTTTTCTTTTATTACATAATTTCACTCAGTAATTAATTTTCTACATTTTTCCCCTCTTTCCATTGTAACCTCCATGGAAAGTGTGTGGGGAGGGGATATCATATTTGTTAGACTTGTTGCATAACTACCTTATCTTTGTATATATTTCCTCACTGTAGATGCATTCAGTGACACCTGTCTGAAAGCTCGGGCTTAATTATGTTAATAATTTTTCACCTATACATGTAGTGAATTCCATGGTTTCATAATCTTGTATATTACACCATATCCCATTTTGTTGAATGCAGTAAATGTTCCCTAAAAATCTTCTTCTATATCAAGAGTTCTAATCAAAATAAATGCTTAAAAATATGATTTAATTTCATAATTACTGTATTTTATGAATACAGCACATGATATTAAATTCCTCTGATCATATGGAGCAGCAATCACTGAAGTGATTTGTGAACATATTTTCATTATTGTTTGGATTATCAGTATGTTTGCTGTTTTGGGTACTTAATATAAGACACTTTCCCTCTCTCTTCTTTATTTGCTTTATATGGGCCTGAAGAGTGAAGAACTTTTTTGCTGTTTTGGAGATATGAGATGCATTAATTCATTTATTTTCCATTGTATTTTACTCTGCATATTGTGCCTGGTACCATGTGATATCAAAGAAACCCAGTTTTAGTGCAGTGTGAAGTTTATTCCAGAATTACTATACCCCCCCCCCCCCCAACACACACATTTTCTTTTTTTTGCTTATTCAGGCAAGAAATCTTAGAGACATAGAAAGAATTTGAATCGACTTTTCAATTGAACTAAGAATAGGGTTATTTTGCCATCCTGTCCTGTATTCTGCACAATTTAAAATTCTGGACTCCATGGAAAAATACATTGGAAAGAAGTGAGCTTTCATATCTCACATTCAAACAAACAAACAAAAAAAAAATATATATATATATATATATAGAAGTGGAAATTTTCTACCTTGGTTGGGTTCACTTGAAAAGCCACTGTTTGTTTATTGCAGAGGCTCTGGGATTAGATCCTACGTGAAACACTGTAAATATCAACTCTGGACAAAGTAAAAGTTGCATCTTGAGTTTATAGCATAATTTAAAAAATGCTTTTCACTTGTTCGTAATAGTCATAGAAAACATTAAAACACTTTGAGATGGGGGGGGTGAAGGTTTCATTTTAGCAACAAACTTATCTTTATGTGAACTCATTTTCTTTACACTTCTGTTATTTTGAGTGTATTAAATTGTTTAAAATTTACATCATGGTCTTCTTGCTTAAAAAAAAAAAAAAGTCATTTAGTAGGCGCAATAACTTTGGCAGATAGTATTTATCACTTATCAAACTTGTTTGATAAGTGATAAATACTAAAAAAAAAGTGTATGTATTAGATTCTGCATCAGTTGGCTGAAAAATGAAAGAAGCAAGACTAGAAATTTCTTGCTGCTTGCTTCCATTACCAAAGGGGAAGGCATTACTTTTCCTTACCAAATTATGACTAGAGGCAAAAGTTGTAAATTATTGACTACAAAATGAAATTCAGCCTATGGAGCATATCCACCCTACCTCACTGAAGGGCAAATAATTCAAAACCAACATCTGCAGGAAAGTGAATGCTATATTTTGGGAATGAATGATAGCAACAGTATCATTCATCAGGATGTATTGTGAAAGGGATGATCATAAATTTTCAAGGCATATGAGGACCTTCAGAAAGTTTAGAAAATGAATTGTGTTTGCTTGAAAAGCCATTGCTTTTGCAACATGAGGCCACACACAAGCATGTTTGCTTCAATAGTTATCAACAAAATCAGTTTGGAAGTTGTAGAACATCCTCTCTACAGTTTACTTTTCTCTATCACATTCTTGGTCATTTCATAAATTAAAGGTATCTTAACAATATCCATTTTGGACAGGTCAAAACAACAATGTGAGAATGATTCCCAAAACAACCAAGGAGTTCTTACTGTGTTGCCTTTTGAAAAACTTGTTAAATGGTGGAGGAAATGTATTGAGAGATATAGTGTATGAAAATAATGTAGACTTCAAGCCGTTGTTTATTTCAATGGTATATCTTTGGGATTGAGAGCTCTTAGAATCGAGATAGTACTCTTGGACTGTTCCTCATAAATAACAGCATATTGATTGAATTTTCTAGGATATGGCTGTGTAAAGTTTTGCATCTCGAAATGAAAATTGGAGATTTTATTTTTGTTTCACAACAAAGCACCTATTATATTTATCTTTGTGCCAGTTATTTAAGGATTTTCTAAGAGTAAAATTGTTAGTATTTACCGATATCATCATTCTGAGTCAGGATTTCTGCTAAGAGGTGATCACCATTTAGTTTTGAGCAGGATGAGTGTCAGAGTGAGAAGAAAAATATTAAAAAAAAAGTCACTTCACAGCTTTCAGATGTGAACTATATACTTAAATAATGCAAATATTATTGGATATATTATCACGAAGTTATCAAAAACAAAATCCAAACCTTAGAGACCCATTGGCCAGAGAGGCATGTGGAGAAATTATCTCATAGAAAAATCAGAACTTCATGATGGAGTCAAGAAGTTAGAGCCAGTTCTGGAAAAGAAATCATTCCAAAAGTTCCTGACAAGTAAGTCAGCAGGTGCACTGAAACTACAAGGAAAAATGTAAGCTAAACTGTGTGTAAAAGTAGTTAAACTAAGTCATGGTAAGATTCATAAGAAAGAATACAGGTGATAAATATCATTTAGGTGGCAAGATTTTCTGGAGCTCATTGAACAAGTTTAAAAATGGAGGAAAGAATACTATAAAATGAATCAGAGATGAACCATAATAACTGAAGATAATTATTCTGGATGTCTGGAGTAATTATTTTGTAATATTAAAAAAATTGCAACAGAACTGTTGTAGAAAATGACAGTGAGGAATGCTATCAGAAGTACAGACCAGTATTTGAGATAGGAGAAAGTCACAAGAAAACTGAAATGTCGAAAGGCAGATAATATTTCTGGTAGATAATATTCTACCAGATATGATCTAGTATGGAGGTTTTAAGTTTTACAGACTACATTGCATAATTCAGAAGGTCGGATTACTGGACTTAAAGCTATCATAATACTCAGCATTAAAAAATAATAAAATAATAATAAAAAAAAATTAATGGAGGGAGAGAATAAAAGGAAATGTGAGAATTGAAAAAAAAAGTTTCCTTCTAATTGTTCAGGTAAGATTTGTGCAAGCATTATCAAGAAGCTATTAAAAAAACTTGGAGAAGACCGAACAGGGGTTTTCGTTATCAGTTTTTTTATTTTAAAACAACTAGTCAAGAAATCATGGGCAAATAAAAAGGATCAGTATTCAAGGTTTGTAGTTCTGGAAAAAAGCATATGGTAAGATGCCATTGAGAAATTCATTTCAATAAAATTATGAAGACTACAACCGTGATAGGAATAATTACTATATTTATTATTATTAATAATTATTATTATTAGGATCTTACCTCTAATATAATAACACTTATGTTAAATTACGGATTAGGCCACCACTTTTGCTGTATTAAAACTGTCTAAATGAATTTGTTCTCTGATGATATTATAAATAGAATATAGCTTTGATGTTTTGTTTTCACTAGAGATCAGGCCAGTAGAATAGCGGTTGATCAAATCATTGTCACTTTAGCATACTGTTTGAAATGTAATATTGTGTGTGTGTGTGTGCGTACGTGTGTACGCATGCACTCCAGATGACCTTAATATGAAGGTCGAAATGTCGGGAAATTAAAGTAATTATTCCTAACACAGTTGTAGTCTCCATAATTTTATTGAAATGAATACTGATTACCATGTAACACTAAAGGAAAGAATGCCATTGAGAAAACGTCTTCAAATTCTGTGTAAGTAGGACATTATACAAAACAGTAAGTCTATCTTAAGTTGTAAGTCAGCTGTTAGAATGACAGTACTAGAAGGTGATTTGATATAAAACCAAACCACTTTCCTCTACATCATTGCATTCTAACAGCTAGGTGTAAAGGAATGGTGTGTATTTTCTCCACTGTTATTCATCTTCTATATAGATCACGTTATGAAAGAAAGAGTGGTGTTAAACCTGGCACTTGATTCTCGAATGGGTGGCACATGTAGGTGTTATTAACTTTGCGTTCCTAATAGTCACAATATACCTCCAGAAATTATCCGTTTTTAAAATCATTCATCGAATAGCATTTTAAAAGTTTAAATAAAATTATCATTGTTTTTGAATAATCTTTTATTAATGAAGCTCAAAGTTCAATCCCTATGATTACACCATAATTAATTCTTTATATTGTCACGTTAAGCAAGAACAGAGACCCCTACTCGTGACAATGATGATAATTTATTTACAGTGATAAGAAGATACTGGGATAAGAAGATATGCATACAAGGGCCTACAGCCAGATTACAAGTGCAGACGTCAAACTTGTAAGTGAATAACCTAAGGTTCCGGACATCAAAATAAGCATACAAAGTTTTAACTCAGTATAAGAACAGCAGTGTTCTAATAACTAAAGTTCACACACTACTCTTGACAATCTATAATAAGCTATTAGCTTTATGCGTGCCTCATAAAAAAAATAATAATAAATAAATAAAAACCTTGTAGACATGCATTTAAATTGCAGCATTCTTCTGTTCTAAAAGTTGATACTCTGTACCAACAACTAAAATACCTTGCAATTTACAAATAAATAAATAAATAAACTTTTCATCGTCCAAATTGAATTTATCTGTTAATTCTCTTACATAATTGGACATCTTCATTAAGATCATTTCCCAGCATCTTAAATTTAACCTAGCTTGATTTTTCTTGAAGCTGTATTCTAAAAATAATTATTCTGTTCTTCTGCTTTGTAATTAGGGACTTACAAGGAACTCGGACTTGTTGCTCATTACTTCCTTCTATTTAATTTTCTTCTCGTAACTTGTAGCTTAGTGAGGAAGCTAACCATACAAGGTTCCATCATTTTCATAACTTAATATTGAATAACTTCTGTACTGAACTGAAATATTGTGTTATCAGTGTCACATCAATTCTCTTCTTTGCTGTATACCTATAATTCCATCAATGAATTATTATTATTACGTGACACTTCCAAGGAGTCCAAAGACTCGGAGAGAGAGAGGGCACCTACTCCACCACTCAATCCCCAACTACAGCGAACTGCAACTACCATCATCATCTATGCCATCTACTGCCCACAATCACCACTAGTATTTTCACAGACAATCGCTAGCATTCATGCCCGCGGTGGGTTCGAACCTGCAGCCTTTTGGCTGGAGCTTGGATAGACTAACCGCTTGGCCAACCAGGCTGGCTTTAAATTATACCTTCAGATCATTACAGAATGACAAAGACATCTTCAAGTTTAATGTCCCCTACAAACCATTGACTTTCAATTCTTGATCATAAAGATTTTGAAGCATAAGAAAATAGCCTTCAAGAGAACTGCAAGTGAACAACAACATAAAAAAAGAGAACTTTGAGCTTCACAAAAGTGTGTGTCTATAACATAAATCTTCTGCTTAGAAGAGTTTCGTTTACACTTGTTTCATTGGTTTTACTTCTATTCACCACCTTGCCAAAATTGTTGAAGATCTCAAACATTAGTAAGCTGTATGGAGGGGAAGAAGAAGAAACATGTTAATATTAGATCTGAATATAGCTAAGCTTTTTGATATTAAAATTCACAGAACTAACTTCATCTCCCTGTCAAAGGAAGAAAAGCTAGATCCCTCTCTTCTCTCATTCCAACTTGTTCTGCGGTTTATATTCTCCATTTATTAAGGAGAAAACCTTTCCTCTGATTCTTAGGAAGCTATGATATGTTTATGCAAGGAATGATTAGGGATGGAAGTTATTCCAAGATGAGAAATTCCTAGATATTGAGTGCTGTTTCACTAGCTCCTCACTAGAGAATATTCTAGAGATAACTATTTGAAGAACACACACACTTTAAAGCATTGTATTTAAGACTTGCAATAAACATACTATGTTTATTTTATAGTATCATGGCTAAGACTGGATTTTATATCAATTGCCGTACTATCCCATATTGCATAGCACATATCCTTTCAGATGTGTAGAATACTATGCATTATGAGAAGGATCACTACTCAAACCAGGATAGTGATTCTTGTTTAATTCTTTATCCACTGAACTTGGATAAAGAATTAAACAAGAATATAATTTCTTGACAGGTTTATTTTAATTTATAATCAAGCAAAAACAAACTTTCATCTATCTCTAATCAAGAGAATTTTAATAAAAGACGATACACCTTTTTACTACTTTTTCTTATTTTCAAGGATTTGGAATTTGCCTGTTGTGGCTTCACTGGTCTTTCCATCTTGCAGATGGTGCATCAATTTTCCTTCTCCCTCCCTCCCTACCCCTTTGGTCTATGTTTATCTACCTCTTTTTGGTAACTGATATCTTTCCATTTCTCTATATATTTCTTGATCTTTTTATTTACATTATTATATATCTAGCTCTCTTCTGATGTCATCATTTTGTATATCATCCAAAAGCTCTGTATTTTATTGATTGTAGAAAATCAACCGGATTAGAACGCATAATGCAGTTGATTTTCTAATTTTTTGATACATTTATTGCTTCTTTTAGTTCTTCCAATCTAATTGGTTCTATATCAGTACTGATTTCTTCATTATTGTTTTCTGTTATTAAATTTGGGTCATACCATAAATTCATATAATGATTGTTGCTCTTGTATTATGTTGATTTGTGCTATATCTCTTCATTGTTTAATTATCTTAATATTTTCTAGATTGTTTTGTCTTCCATGTCTTCTTCTGTTTTATTAATAAATCTGTCCTAAGAATCTTGGTGAGCTTTCTGTACTGTGGTTTATATATATATATATATATATATCTTAGTTTTCCATTTTTCTTCTATATCTTCATTGATTTTGGTTGTTTCTTTTAGATAATCTGTTAATCGTGACTGATATAGCATTCTAATGCTCTTCTTACAATAGGTATACTTTGTATATTTGTTCTATTTCTTGTTTTTTCTTATTTATTTCCTTTAATTTGTTAGTATTTCTCTTTTAGAAACTGCTAAGTAATTATCTAAAAAAAAAGTTTCATTTCCTCACTAAACATGTGCATCTCCTACAGGCAGAGCTTATTTCTGATTAGTAATGATATAATGAATTATAGAACTTATTCCTCTGCCTTTCCTAGTATATTTACACCCAATTCTTTTTTTACAAGATTTTGAAATAACACTGTTTAGAAAACAAAAGCAATTCTATTTTTACACTGTATATTTTGATTTAACACGGTTCAACTGGCGCTTATTTTTAAAATTTCTGTTTGAATTGAGTTCTGTCAAAAAGGGTATTTCCATTATTTCCATATAATTATCATTTCCTAGTAAGGTACATATGTACTTAAACTTGAATTTTGGGGACCCCCCCCTCGATGTTTTAAATATCAGGAATTACTCTATGCAACAGAATGTAGACAAATGCCAAATAGAACTTATATAGCGAAATCACAAAAAGTGTTGGTGGCTTTAAAGTAGCTAAGGATCGCATGACTTTATTATTTTGCAGCAGTGCTTCAGAAGATCGTATATGAGTATTAAAACCATTACTCGTCATTCGATCCCTAAGACCACGGGCATGAAAGGTGTGGATTTTAACACGTTACCAGTGCACTGGAAGGCAAATAAAAAAAAAAGGTTCGGTTACAAAAGAAATTTTTAATGAATGGTTCCATCAATGTTTTGTTCCAGAAATTAAACGCTGTTTTATGGAAAAAAATCTGGACTTTAAAGTTTTATTGATTGTAGACAATGTGCCTGTCCATCCTGTTTTAGAACACCCGAATGTGGAATTTTGTTTTCTGCAACCTAATACAACATCCTTAATACAATCACTAGATCAGGGTGTGATCACTACCTTCAAAACTTACTACATAAGAAGAACATTCTAATACATTTTGGATAAACTAGATAAGGATAATTCACTGACAGTTATTGATGTGAGGAAGAAATTTTCTATTTTGGGTTGCATCGAACTTGCTAAGTTGGCATTATCAGAATTGCAATCATCAACTTTAAATGCATGCTGGAAAGCTACCTGGCCAGAATGTGTGAAAAAGAAAAACCCTGTACCTTTGCATACAACTGAATATCCCAGTATTATCAGATTAGCACATGCAGTTGGCAGAGAAGGATTTGATGATTTTTCGTCTGCAGATATTGAAGAATTGATAGTTGACAAGGCTGTTAGTGATGACGAAATAATAGAAGCTGTCCTTGAGAATCTCGATGAAAAAGTGATGATGAAGAGATTCCACTCACTGCAGGATTAATTAAAGAAGTGCTTCAAATGGCTAGTAAAATTGCAAAGTTATTTGCTTACACGATCCAAATACTGAATGCGCTGAGCAGTTGATTGAATGTGAATTGAAGTCACGTATGGTGCAATATGAAGAATTATACAAAGATCTAGTCAAAACAGAATTTCAATGATTAATTACAGTTCATGGTAAAAAAAAATCAACTTTCAGAATTATTGGATTTAGTTCCTTTTACTGAAGAAAATGTTTTGCCATTGCAGTATGAACAGGACGGCCAAAGTGTTTCGAGCAATGGAAGTGATTTAATTCCAGTCTCACACAAAAGAATGCAGCTACTGTCAGAAAGTGACAGTGAATAAAATTAAACTAATAACCATATGCACGAGCGTATTTGGACCTTTTCAAATTTCTGCTTTATTAGCGGCACATTATTTTCTTTAAGAGATGCATATATATATATATATGTTTTGTTTGAAAATAACTTATTGTTTGTATCGGGTTTTCACGTCTGGAGCCATTCTTCTATTTTTTCATATGCATTGTATCCTGTATCCTACATGGTTTTCATTTACATGATTTTTTCTGGAACCAATCTACCATATAAATGGAGAATTGGGTGTATTTATATTTTTCGGAAAAAAAGTATTAGTTATTTTAAAATTATTGAAAATACAGTAGGCTAATAGTTCTTGATTATTATTGTTCATGCATTTTTTTTCTATATTTGCCTAAAACATTTGAGATAGGATTATTTCCAACTCTAGTATTAAGATCTCCTGCTATTAATATATAGTCATTTTTATTTACTTGTAACTGTTTTTGTAGTTCCTCATAAAATTGTTCCTAGTCTTCTTTTATACCTTCTTCAGGGGCTCAAAATATCATACTCCTATGATATTTAAGTAGCTTTTACAGTATTTGTTTTTAATTTAACTGTTATAATTTGATCTTTTACAAAAATTATACTTCCATATTCCATTTTTCCATTTATTATTGATTAACATGGCCACTCGACTATATCAAGTAGTAAAACCATCTATATCTTTTGTTCCCTTTAATTTCTTTTTTTATTTCTGTTATCACAGCTATATTATTGGATGAAATATGTATTAGTTGTAATTTAAGCTTGTTTTTGTTCTTTAAGCTGTTTTGTATAGAATTATCTTGCCCAGACAAAGCCACCAGTCAGGTGGTGAAAAAAGTTGGCTAACATTCTGTATCAAAAATCTCCGACCTATTAAACCTTGTTTTTATCATCTTATAATATAGTGTGGTCAAAAAAAAAAAGCATTCATCAAGGTTAAAACTGGTCTTAGGTAGTGACCCTTTCCATAATGCATAGCAATACACACTTCTGAAAGGATGTGTGCTTTGCATTATGAGATACTAATGCAATTGATAAGATAATTTATGCAAACTTTGTTTGCTTATACTTGAATAAAGGATTAAACAAGAATATAATTTCCTGGGAAGTTTATCTTAATTTATAACTAAGTGAAAAAACAAAGAATTTTAATAATAAGATGATGATACACCTTTTCAGTACTTGACCGTAAATGAGAAATATGACTTATGAATACCATATAATTCAACCCTGGTACCTCTTCTGGGTCTGGCTTCCACTAATGAGATCTCAATAAAAATTAACCAGTTTGTGCAGCAATCCTTCTGATAATGCATAGCATTATAGATGTCTGAAAGGAAGTGTACTTTGCATTATGGAAAACTAAAGCAATTTATGCGAAATCATTAATAGTCTCTATATACAAGTAACCTGGTCGTGAAGATACATCATTCACAAACTTTTGTTTGCTTACACTAGGATAAAGGATTAAACAAGAATATAATTTCTTGGCAAATTCATTTTAATTTATAACCAAGGGTAAAAACTCTACTGCCAGTTATTCCCTTTTGGAAAATTTCAGTACACATTTTGGAACACATACCAATCCTATATTACCTTCAAGAAATGCAAAAACAGGTCTAGCAGAACATGAGATCACTAATACTAACCACAGGATCCTTTGGAATGATGCAAAATTATGACACAGATGTTTCCATAAATATGAGTGCCCCTTTAAAGAAAGTTTCAAAGTCCTCATCCTTAATGATGGACTTTTCTTGCCAAAAATCTGGGAAATTATTAAGAACTATAAGGTTTAATGTCATTTTTTTTTTAAAAAATCGCAATCACACACTTCATCTGATTCTCTTAGTATAGATTTTCTCTTGGGGTCACAACTGTATACAAGGGGAGTTACATTCTTATACTATTGTTTACTTTTTAATTTCCAACTGTAATACATTGGTGATGGTTCACATTACTTGAAAATTGAATATCTGTACTTTTATCAGTCTTAATTAAATACTTTTTTTCAGCTGTGTCTATGTGTTACATTAGTATAATATTTCAAATCTAAACAGTTATATATGTATCTTTTGTCTATGTTTGTATGAGAGGAGTGCTTGAGACGAGTGATGAAATCTTACCTCCCAGTAGCCAAGATTAAAGATGTTAATGATGCCATAAACATAAAGATGCAGAAGATGTTTATTTTGGTATGAATGATTTAGCAGGTGACAAATATGATATGTGAGAAGATATGAAAGCATTGCTGGTACAAGTGAATAAGAAGAGTGAGAAAATAAAATTTGTCTGCTGTCATTGTATAATAACAGCAAGCCAAGACAAAGTTGTGAATGTTCACAAATGAGTCAGTGTGCAGATTGTGGTGGAGGAAAGGTGTGGTGTTAGCAGATGTGTGTAGCAAGTGTGATGGAAAGATTTATATAAGGCGGATGATTTGTATTTAAATAGATTTGGGGTCGGCTGTCTTGAGAAAGTATTTTTCAGTGAAAGTTTGGATGTGCAGTCAGAGAGGCCAGAATGTTTAGGAGGGGTGCAGGAGATTGTGGGTTCAGGCAACCCAGAAATTAATAAGTAGAAGAGTGATCATATGATGCTGAATATACCCCCTTCCCAAAGGTTCTTAACTTTAGTGGGATAATCAACACAAGGTGAAGAGAGATTATGTGAAGGATGTAATGCAGTTTATGTATAGTATTGCTAGAAGTATTTGAAATAAGAGAGAGAGGAGTTTATGGCATTTTTCTCAGCCTGGCCAAAAGTTATAAGCATTAGTGAGATTTCGTTCGCTGAGGGTGATACTCATAGGGATAAAATGCAAAAGATATACTGTTTTCATGGGGTTAGGCACAAAAAAAAGCACATCACCATTTTTGAAGCCCAGAACACTTTCTGCAATTGTGTTTGAGTTAGGACAGTGATCACTGTCCTAAAAAGAAAGTGGAGTAGCTTTCATAGGTGAATAGACTCAGATACAGTGTGTGTGTGTGTGTGTCTATAAAGTCTTTGTGCATTTGCAGATTGTTTATCTTATAAGTGAAGTTATTAAAAATCCAAACTGCACAAGGACTTTAAAGAGACTCAGTATTTGAGTCTACAGTTCACCTCTGATAACTACTCCCTTTCTTTTTAAAACTCTTTTTTTTTTGGTATTTCTTTCTCTCCTTCTTAACCCGGCATTAGTAAGGTGGGGTGTCACAGACCCCAAAGATTTTAAATTGACTATAACTGTGACACCCCACCTTATTAACACTGAGTTAAAATTAAGTGGTGACACTTCTTATTCCATATTTGCCTGTATACTCTTGTAGCCTAAACCTGGGCAAGAATAGCACTCTCAATAACATAATCAGTATGCTCCTTGTGAATCTGTGCATGTTTTTAAATTTGAACATGTTGCTTGTAATGATTATTCCATATCAGAAATCTTGCAGGTATTTGGCAGTAATGATTATTAGCTTTGTCCTTTTCTCCAATTTTTTTCCCTAGAAAAAAACTAGAACAATTCCTCTACTTCTTCTTTAATAGAACCTTCTTTCAGACCATAAGTGCAAATAAATTTCATTGTCAACCTTCTAATTTTGAAATCTGTTGATATCACTCTACTTACAATTACCTCTCATTCAAGAAATTTATTTTTGTGTTTAGCATCGAATTTGGCAAAATCTCACCTGTTTTAGTTTATCACAGTAACACTAAGTACGTCAGTGGTATCTGCCAATTCCTTTTTTTTTTTTTTTTACCATCGATACTTATGTTGATGCTGCCATCAGTCTTCAAGATGTTGAATTTGAGTATTCTAGTAATCGACTTTTTACAGGATTGTGAAAAGTAGAAATCATTAGTAAAAAATCCACATTGATGCTGAACAAATAAAGATGGGTTGGTAGTTTGGGATCTAGCCAACCAAACACTGTATTAATTATAAGCTTAAAGCAATAAAATGATAGTACAACATAATGGAACATTCATGCAAGCATTTGTATTGTCATTTAAACTATCATCCACAGTTTTCATCTGGGAAGTGTGCATAGTTTAACTGGACTATTTCCCTTACTGGCTTGACATTTCCATAAATATTTCCATGGTAAATGTTCATCATAACTGATATCAGTAATTCCCCCTCTTTACAAAATCCATTGAATCATGTGCTGTTGCCACTCAACTCTCCTTCATAGTCCAACTCCATACTCATAGAACAAGTTTCTCTTCGTTCCTGCTATTGGTGCACTCTGGAACAGTCTCCCCTCCCATGTGTTTCCCAAGGAATATGATGCGCAGGCTTTCAAATCTAACATAAACAAGTTCTTCCTTTCTCACAGCTCTTCCCATTCACAGTACTAATGTACTTAATGCACTATAGATTGACCATCCAACCTCTTGTGTATGGGTCAAAAAAAATTAAATCAATGACATGCCATCATGTTGTGTCATCATTTTGCTTTTAAGCTTTTATACAGAATGCAATTTCTTTGGCTGAATCCAAACTGCCATTCCATACTTGTTTGTGTAACATTTAGGTGGTTTCTATTAATGAGATGGGAGTTGGGCATTTTACAAGTTGGTGAGGATTGGACATTAGGTTAGAAGTCTTGCTCTGTAGTCCTTAAAGGCTACATGGAGGTTCTCCTCCTAGTTATTCAGTTTTGACTGTTCTTGAAGTGCTCACCATTCTTAAGCAGCTCCCTTTAAACTGAATGGCAATCCACATAGCAATATATCAACTTCTTATCAACATTGATTTCTTATCTACCACTTGTCTGTTCATTCATTACTCCTGTACTTTTTCTTCCTCACTGAAACTTTGCATGACATTACACTATAGTGAAATACTTTGAATTACTCATTAAATACTTAAATTATATCCTCTTCTTTGATTACTGTCCACTGCCATCAGTTAATATCATCCAACCATAAGTGTTCTTTCTTCTGCTGACTAGATCTTTCTTATCTACTGTGTCACCTTCCCAGTTTGCTCTTTATACTCTTCATGTAAATGATTATTGTCTTCAACCTTATACTCTCTCAGTAATTCCTTATTTCAAATTGCTTGCATAATCTTACTGTTTATCCATTTTACACTTGAAAGAAATATATTGTTTCTTTTCAGTATTTCTTGAACTATCTTCCCACCTAATTCTTCTTATGCTTTCTCCTAAGATTTCTGAATTGCGGTCTCAAGAAATTTATTTCATCTGGTCTTTATTTCCATAATTAAGATCACTTGTTATGATAATCATCTTCTTATTTATTGAACAGATTTGTCTGAATTCATCATACTTGCCTCCATTTTGTATCATATTGCTTCTACTGTCACTATTTTTCTTCAATATCTGTAGACACAATTCCTCTGTCATCATCAACAGTACTTCCCTTTCTTACTCATCTTAACAGAAAAATACCATAACTCTACCATTTGTAGATTTTGCAAATATTAATATTTAGTTAGAATGTCAGAATCAAGGAAAAGAAAAGCAATTTCTTTAGAAACTAAATTACATATCATACAATGTGTTGAAAATCCTGGATTACCAAGGAGTTATTTACCGATTGGTTTGTTAACCATTTTTGACCAGAAGTGAAGCGGTATTGCCAAAGGAATAATTTTGAAGAAAAAGCTCTTTTGTTGTTGGACGATGCTCTGGGACATCCTACTGATCTTAATAATACGTTAGAAACATGCATTCCTGTCAAAGTCTGCTTTCTTCCAACAAACACAACTTCCCTGATTCGACGATGGATCAGGGAGTAATAGCAACATTTAAAGCTTATTATCTGCATGGTACATTAAGCAAGTTAATTGAACTAGAAGATAAACCAAATATCAATTAAAACGTTTTGGAAAAACTACACCATTAAAGATGCAATTGAAAACATTAATAGCTCTTGGAAAGAAGTCACTCAGAAATGCTTAAATGTAGTTTGGAGCAAATTATGGCCAGAAGTTATACTAGAAGAAGAAGAAAATAACATTCAAGAGATTAGAAATGAAGTTATCCAGATGGTTCAATCAATAGGTTTCGAAAATGTCGATGAAGAGGACGTAAGAAATTTATTAAATGCAAAAGATGATGGTTTTTCAGTGGAAGATTTAGAAAAACTTTTTAGCAACAAAGCCAAAGAAAATAATGACAAAATTAATGAAGTTCCTACCGAAAAAGTGTTAGCAACCAAAGATTTAAAGAGGTGCTTGAATGACATTGAAAATTATTTCAATTTTTTCAGTGAAAATGATCCTGATTTACGAAAAAGTGTTAATGTTAAGTGATCAGTGTTAAATGCAATAAATCCATATAGGCAATTGTTAAATGAAAGAGAAAAAAAAAAGCATAAACAATCAACTTTAGATTCGTATTTTAAAATGTCACGATTTTATCTTTGTTAGGTGCGTAATATTGACTTTTTATTTAATAAAGCTTTTCTTTTTTCAAAAAATGTCTTTCATTTTCTTTACATATGAACATATCCCTATTATGGCCATAGTATTTTTTACCTCTGAGAACGAAGTTTCGCTTAACAAAGTAATTTCGTGGAACGCATCCTCTTTGTCAATCGAGGTATGACTATATATTAAGTTTTATTATTATATGACACCTTCAAGGACTCATTGTGGGAGGACACACTACTCCACTACAACTCACTCTCTCCCTTACTTAATCCTCCAAACTACATGACACTGCTACCATCAACACACAGTGTCATCTACCACCACTAGTATACAGTGTCTGTAAATTGTGTGTGTTCTCATGGCTGATTTGCCTACATATGTGGGATGAACAACCTGAATTTACTGGAGGAAAAACCCTGCTACTTTCATATGAGATTGGCTAACTCACTTTCATACCGAAAAAGCCCATATAAAGATTCCTCTCCTCATGACGAGAATCAAATTCGGTTCTTTTCCAGTCGAAGGGCACAATGTATTGTCATTCTTCCAGTTGCACCATGGCATTTAATTATCCAAATCATTCATTCTTAATGACAAACTTTGTATACAGTAACAGAACGACACTGACGTTAGGAAAAATATTTATTGTAGAATTTTTGGCTAGGTTTCCTAGCCATTGTCAATGCAGTTGAAAAGAGATGAACACAACATGCTTAAAAGTGGAAGCATGTGACAATATATGCTATCAACTACAAGAGGATAACTCCATCTATAACTATCAGTCAGAGAAATAAATTTAAATAATTACAATATTAAGAAATAGGAATAAGAAGTGTTGTTTAGGAAGACCTCCCAAACTTGGGTAAGTTTAAAGCAGTTGTTTTTGTTGACATTGGGACTGTGAATGTGGAGCTTCACAGCTTTCTTTATATAATCTTTTTAAGATGAAAATAACTTTTATGTAGGACTTGAATTTTGTTCCAGTGAATTCTATGCCTAGTAGAACCAGACTTATCTCTTTTGTAAAATTTTGTAAAATATACTCTTGATGTTCTTCTAGATGAATCTGAGCAGAATGAATCGTGTACCCATAATAACAAAGAACTGCATAAACAAAGGATCATGTAAACTCCAGGATAAAAGAAAGAGAGAGAGAGGGATTGGGAAGGATATTTGTCTATTGGAGAGAATAGGAAAGAATTTAGCTTATGAACCATACGAAAAGAAACTTTTAAGTCAATCTGTCGAAGAAGTCTTGAAATTTTCTCAGATACTCCTTTAACATATGGCATTGAAATTCTAGAAACTTCTTGGGGAGAATTATGAAGGCCATAATTATTATTTTAGCAATTATTTTGTATTATAACCACAAGAAATGAAATTAGTTCTGATAAATGACAATTCATTATGCTAATCCTCAAAATTTCTCTCTCTCTGTGTCATTGCTCTGAATAGAATCATTTTTTTAGTGCTACTCTTGAATCATTCTCTTTCTCCTAGATATCTTCCATTTGATTACACCCCTTATATTTCTATGTACCAATCATCTACAGTAATATATTATTTCATCATTATCAAAAATTAGCACGGATATGAGAGCAAAAATTAGCACGGAAAAATCATGAGAAGAATGAACAAGTAGCTTCAATCATAAACCATATTTTAAAAGAAAAAGAAAAAAAGAAGCTGAATACGTCTTTACTTTTCAAGCGCAAGCCGACCTGGTTGACCAAATGGTTAGTATATCCACTCTCTAACCAACATTGTGGACATGGATGTTAGTGATTGTCTTAGGTGGAAGATTAATTTCATTTTCCAGTGTAAGACCACCACCTGGCTTGTTGGAGGCCTCTAGAGCAGGATCTTTAGAAAATGTAAAAAATAAAAATATATACAAATATATATAAAATTGGGGAGAAAAAAAATCCTTATCCTGCCTACAGTATGAATGTACCATAGGTTTACAAATAAACCTTTTGTGGGTGGGAGCCACATATTTAAAAAAAAAAAAACGATATTAAAATATGAGAAATAAGACTAGCTGAGCATTTATTTGAAACAAGATTGGCAGAAAAATACCATTTGTACAGGTGTATTTAGGAATGCTATAGAAGATAAATGTAAAATCTTATATTGATAAGTAAGAAACTAATTAGGTCTGTTAGTCCATTTATTGCTTTCCAATATTATTTATTTATTTTTTAATTATCCCATGGTGTTATTATACCAGATCATAGAGGTCAAATCCCAGAAAAGGTGGGTTGTTATAAAGTTCACATTTGGAAATATTCATACAATTTAGTAAATGCATTGGCGATGCTTCCTTGATGTTACAGATTTTGCAGATGGGGAAGACTTTTATGCCATTACTAAACTTGATTGGCTTGTGTGGCCAGTCTTGAGGTGAGAGATCATGGTAGTGGCACAATGATTAAACTTGGAGTTGATGCTTGCTCCTGATTTTTCTGCTGAATACCAGTGGTGAGTCATGTCCTGGAGAGTCATTCTTTTTATGTTTTCTTTTTGAGTAGTTTTAAAAAGATTGAAATCTGTGGTATCACTGGATGTTGCAGCCATTTTTGTTACTTCATCTGCAGTTTCATTTCACTTTAATCCCACATGGGATGGGATCCACTGAAAAATTATTTCGGAATTCTTGTGTAGTTTGTTTATGTTTTTTGCTATGTCTCTAAGTATTTCTTGATGACTAGTGTAGCAGTTCTTAATAGCTTGAAGGGCTGCTAAGGAATCTGTGAAAAATATAAACTCTTTTGGGTTTTGTTTATCCAAACGTTGCAGTGTAATTAATAACTATTAATAGTTAATAGCTATTAATTCTGCATGATATGAGTTGCATCCAATACTGTTAGTTGTTTTTTAGTTCTATATTTTGAGAGCCATAGATGAGTACACCACTCCCAGAATTGCCATTTGGATTTTTGGAGCCATCTGTGTAGATCTTTATTGAGTCAGGTCCACATTCCGTTATGTTTGAAAGCGCTAATGATCTCAAGATTTCGAGGTTTTCTAGTCTTTTTTTCTCATGTTTCCCTATTTCAAAGTTGATAACTATATTTTTCCTGTCTTGATTTGGAGGAGATGCTGGGTAGTTCGCTATTTTATTTGGACAATCCAAGGGAATTTTATTTTTCATGATTTTGTGCATTGTTGATTTTTTCTTTATTCTGTTTGTTGGTTGCCAATTTTTAAAACGTTCACTTGTTCTATGATGTGTAAGGTTGGCTCTTTTTTCTATAAATTTGGTAAGATTTTCTTGCCACCTGATTTTTAGAGGAACAAAGTTGGATTTGAATTCTGCTATTTTTCCAGGAGTTGTATTCCTTAGTCCACATATGATTCTAGCTGCATTTTTCTGAATTTTTATAAGCTTGTCTAAACTGGTTTGTGTAGTTTGCATCCAGATAGGCACAGCATATTCCATTATGGGACAGATAATAGAGGTACATGTGACTTTTAAGGTTTTAGCATCGGCTCCCCACTCTTTACCTGAGATACTTTTCATGATATTTTGTCTTCTTTGCTCTGACTGCAACATTGTTGATATGTTTATTGAAGCTTAGTGATGGATCCAGAGTAACTCCAAGGTATTTGGGGTTTTCATTAAAGGTAATTAGTTGACTGTTTAGCTTAATCTTTGGTCTCCACTTTCTGAGGTGTTTATTAATGGTAGATACACAAATTTCTGATTTAGTAGGGTTAATTTTAATTTTTTGGTTTTCACACTATGTAGATAAACTTTCAATGGCTTTGTTTAAAGTGATCTGCTGTTTCTAGGTTGTGAGCTGAGAATAGGACCAAATCATCAGCAAACATAGCTATCTTTGTTTCTTTATTTATATTTTTATCTAAGTCATTTAAGGTAGATGAAAAAAAGGAGTAGGCTCAAAATGCTGTCTTGAGGGAGTCCCCGTCTTATTTTCACTTTCTTGGAAAAGGTATTATTTATTCTAACTCGAATTGTTCTGTTTCTTAAAAAGTCATAAATCCAGTTTAGAACTTTCCCTTCTATTCCAATATGACAAAGTTTGGAAAAGAGTTTCTGCCTCCACACCTTGTCAAAGGCATTGCTAAAATCTATAAAAGCTGCAATGGTGGATTTGGTAGGTTTGGTCTGGAAGTTATCTTGAATTGTCTGGGTTAAGTAGAAAAGTTGATCAGTTGTTGAAAATGTGGTAGTATACTATTTTTGTTTAGATAGTAATTCAAACATTGGAGTATCATATTTTCCATTAATTTGCCTGGAATTGAAGTCAGTGAAATTGATCTATAACTTCCTGGTTGGGCTTGAGGTTTTTTAGGCTTTAAGATTGGTATGATTGTGGCTGCCAGTCTTTTGGAGCTTTTCCTTGTTTTAAGCTATTGTTGTATAGGTGAAGTAGCCAATCTAGGACTAGGGAAGGCAGATGTTTGATCATAATTCCTTGCATGTTATCTGGTCTACATGATTTATTTATATCTAGTTTCTCCAAGGCATCTCTCAATTTAGAGATTGTAAATGGATCCCAGAATAATTTGTTTTTATATTTTGGGGAATTTGCAGCATTTTTCTGCTGTCGAGCCTGTTTTGATATTTGATGGTCTTTCCTAGTATTCATCTCTAGTTTGCTTATATTTTGAAAATGAAAGGCCAATGTATTTGCGATCTTCCTGTCTCCTATTTTGATATTTCCACCTGGATCTTTTAGCGTGTTAGCCTCACTTGCCTTTGGTAGGTCTCTTTGTAAATTAGCAGTCAGTTTCCAAAGTTTGGTATCTGAAGTGTTTGGATTTAAGCTGTGGCAAAATTCTTGCCACCTGGTTCTTTGTAATATATTATATTTTTGTTTAATTTCAGCATTTATCTTGTTGTACTCGATCCTGGTTTCTGGAGAGCTTCCAATTTTTAAGATGTTAAATTCATTTAGTTTAGTTATTTTACTGGCAAGTTCCTGGTGAACTTTTGTGTAGTTTGAAATAACTTTTCTCCTGTAGCCCTTTGGGATACTTTTCTTTGCAGCATTTAGGGTAGTATTCTTCCAAGTTATGTAGTCTTTGTCTAAGTCATCATGGTAAGTGTGATCTTTTACTTACTTCATTCTTGTATTTCTCCCAATTTGCCTTCTGGAAGTTCCAACGATATTTCTTTTTTGGGTGGGTCTAGTCATTTTTGGGTTCAGATTGATTAATACTGGGGTATGGTCGCTTCCTACTGGTTCCAAAACAGATCAAATAGCTTTGTTGTGAAGATCTGGAGACACCGCAGTAATATCTAGTACATCTTTTGTACCATAAGAATGAGATAGGTAAGTGGGTTCTCCACTGTTGAGAGTTGTCCTCTTTCATTTAAGAAATTACTCAGGTTTTCTCCTCTTGGGTTTATTTCCTCAGAACCCCCATAACAGGTGTTTGCTATTCATGTCTCCTGAGATAATGGAGTTTTCTTCAATGAGATGGGATAGGCTGGAAAGATTTGGTCTAGGTTTGTCAGGAGGATGATAACAATTGAATATGTTTAATGGCTTTTTACTTGGTTCCAGTATTTGGATTCCTTGTATTTCAGTCCCTTCTGCTACTGTGTCTAGCTCAACAACTTTATATGACAAGCTTCAGATTAGTGTCAGAAGCCCTCCTCCATTTTGGTCAGTAGACCTATCTTGTCATATTATATTATAGTTTTTAATGTTTAGTCTGCTAGTTTGTCGAAGTTTGGTTCTTGGATGCAGATAATATCAGCATCATATTTGTCAGCTAGTAGTAATAGTTCGTTTAGTTTTTCCTTGCTTGCTGGAGTAATGATACCATTTAAATTAGATCGGATGATATTAATATTTTTTGTAATGGGTGGAATGATTTGCTCATTTCTTAACTCTGACATCAGAGTTAAGAAAAACTTCCAAATCAAGAGTCGCGTCGGCTGCCCTGTACGCAGTAGCATAGGTATAATCACTGAAATTTGTCTCCATGATGGAAAAAAAAAAAGAAATGCTACTGTCTTTAGATCATCCAGAGGGCACCACGAGGAGGTGACAGTCAGACTTTGCCCTCCAATATTAATTGTAATGTGATCAATTCATTACTTTCCTATCAATCATTTTTTTTCCAAGTATGATAGAAAAAAATTGATAGGAGGGCAATAAACCTTTAATTGTGCTAGAGTAGCATAGTAATTCTTCCCCCCCCCCCCCCAGAAGATACATGACAGGAAATGATGAAATGCTAATGACAGCAAAATGAGCATTTCAAAATAAAGAATCGTAACTCAGACGATGATATAGTCTGAGTGTTAGCGAGAGGAGATTTAACATTAGTACATATTCCCCCTTGGAATGGCTTTTTTTTTTTTGAAGGGGGTATAGGAAAATAGAATGTATGTATGTCATTCTGGAAGGTTAATTAGTTTGCTTTGGTTATTATGGTGGAGAAGATAAGCGAGCAAGATAACATCATGATTTTGAAATGCTACCTAGAAGGATAGACTGTGGGAATATTAATCACCGAATTTGATTCAAGTTTGACATAGCAGGAAGAAAGAGAATGGTAGGTGAACTCTGAAAATTATAGATTTTTTGTATATTGTGGAAATTTAAAGTATCCTTACTTGTTTCCAAAATTAAAGTGTTTATAAATGGAGCTGATTAATTTTAGAGAATAACAGTGTTGTATGAACCTGATCATTATTTCATTTTCTGAGAAATTTGAGTGCAAATTATCCTCAGCATTTACTGTTTCTTTTCTGAAAGAAATGGAAAATTCCAAATATATTTTTTAGCACCTGTCATTTAATATAATTGATAATAGGTTATAGATCTTAGTACAATATTTTTATGGCTGCTACATAGTATTTTTCATTGCTTAATATGTTAAGTAAATAAAAAGTGGAACTTTCATTCTCACTAATATTAATAATGCAACAGGAGCAATTGCTCTTACTTGGATTTTTGCAGTGTTAAAAGTTTGTGCAATTTAACATGACAGATACATAGTTCATTTCATATCATTTATTATGTTATCATACAGTTGTCAACATTTTTCAGATAATTTATGAAAAATAAAAATATGTCCTGAAATAAATTTAAAAAAAAAAAAAAAAGAGGAAAAACATGGAACTTATTTTGGATATAAAATAAGGAATGAAGAAAAACAGACCCACATGCTTTTTTTTTTCCCCTGCATAAATCTTAATTGATTAAACATTAAAGAAATTCCAACTGAGTTGGAATGTTTCTAAGAGGGGGGAAAAATGATAATCATACATACACAGTGGGTATAAAAAGTCTGCAAAATAGTCTTTTTATAATTTCATTGTTATACCAAGTATTTCATATAATTAGTTACATTTATAATATACCTTCTGACTACAAAAAAAATAATAAAAAAATTAAAATAATGAAGTATTTTTGGATGGAAAACAAGGAATCAGAATAAAAAGAGGATTTCCTCCCCCCATACACAGGGTGATTCTAAATTATTGTTGGGGTTTCCTTAACCTATAATTTTCAACTGTAAACAATAAAATAAAACTGCTTACAGAATATGAAAGTGTAACTCAAAAGGTTTTATTTGCCAATGCTGTACTTGCTGCATTGATGCCTGGGAAATAATATGATGTCATACTTCAAAATAATGACTGTTCAAAAGAAAATAATGTGTGTACTTTGGTTTTTCAAAACAAATTCTGTTATCACAACTGTAATAATAATAAATTATACCTGAAGAAAGAAATTGGATCTGAATGTCTGGGGATATTGATTAGCAATACCATCCACTTAGAAATCAAAATTGCCAGATCTTTTAAAGGTACTATGTATTAAACTGCCTTATTGTCTGATTGTACTTTTTTTATGCCTGATTTTTATATTTCTCAAAATGTCTGAATGCTATAAATATTAAGGTCATTTTTTAGTTCAGTATTTAAAACACCAGTTCATATAGAACACATTTCTGTAGAAAAGAAAATCAGTTTTTAAATTTGTTTTCCCCAGAATTTGTGAAGGAAAACATTTTTTTGTCAATATATGAATGGTACTGAATCCATTCAGTACCATTCATATATTCTTTAGAAGTGTCTTCTGATACTTCTAAAGATATACAGTGGTTGTAATGTGTCTTGTGGTAAATTATAGAAATGGGTCACTGTTTTTAATACTTCTAGACATAATTGATAATGTGAATACCCTCTTGGTGCATAAGACATTGCTCAACATATCTGGACTAGTTATTTCATGCATTTTATTTAATGAATATATCATACAATTCATAAATCTAATAAATGCTTCTTTTAAACATTGAAAAATTGCTGAAAAAAAAAAAAAAGGTACCAAAGGAGTCAATCACTACTGACAATACTTCAGTGGAAATTTTCAGAGTGCATAGAGCAGATCCAGTACAGATTGGATACAGTGATTTTATATAGATTTGTTTGTACTTTTTCCCAGCTAAAGAAACCCCCCCTCTTCTCTCTCTCTCTCTCTCTCTCTTTAACATTGCACCTCTATGGAGTCTGAACTTATCACGGGCGACCCAATCTATCATACCTCTCCTTGACCCATTGAATCCATACATGGACAAAGCACTCACAACTGACTCTGGAAACCCATTCCACTCATTCACAATTCTCCGAGCAAAAAATATAGCCCTCACCCCCTACTAACCACACCTTTATTCAACTTCCAGGGATGATCCCATTTTCTTGTCCCTCTAGCCAAGTGCTGAAACATTTCCCCTGCATCAATCCTATGAAACACTTTCAGCAACTTAAATGTTTCTCTCATATCCCTTCTTTTATTATTATTATTACCCAAGACCCCATGGAGTCAAAGACTCATCTGGATTTCTATCAACTAACTTCTGCAATCCACACACCCTCAATCTGTCTTCATAGGGAACATTCCACAGACCATTCAACATCTTGGTCACTTGTCTCTGAATCCTCTCCACTGCTTCCTCACCCCCAAGAAAAATGTATTTTTCAAATGATTCTTTTTTTTTTTTTTTTTTTTTTTTTTCAAATGTTTCAAATGTATTTTTATTTACTGTATATGCAACAGAACAATGCAAACATTCACAGTACTAGTTACATATCAGTCATCTAAAATGTCTTAATTGTTATATTGTCATTAATCAACATACTTTAACAATAGTCAAATGATTAATATACAATTCATAATCATTTATCATTATGGTAATTAAAGAGCATTCTGTCCACTTGGTCTTCAAGCTAGCTCATCATTAGATGAGCTAGTAGCTTGAAGCATTAAATGGTTAAAATTAATTAAAATTGTTGATCACTGATTGTTAATTGAACAGTTATTTACTGTTCAATTAACAATTAGATTGATAAATGCAGTTATTTACTGTATATTTTATTATCATTAAATAATTAATGATCAGTGATCACATGAGTTTTTAAATATGATATGGTATTTCAGTTTGTCAAATAACAATAAGCTCTATAAAAATTAGATATCAGAATAAATACATATAATAAATTTTCATCAACTAAGAGAAGAAGCAGGTTTCAGAATATCATTCTCAACCTTTGGTTATTCACAAATCCTAAATCAATGGGGAAAAATACAGGGTGTTCGGGATAAATTTGACATATTTATAATTCATTATATTTTTCCGTAAGTTACATGTATTAACACACACTTCTCTTCATTTAAAAGTTTGGACCCTTCTTCATTCATATACAAGATGTCAGAAAGGATGGATAGCTGGAACCCACCTGAATCATGGAAGAGAATAACTTGTATCATGATGATTCGTGCCCGCCATCAAAATAAGGATATTACGACTGCTGCCCAATGCTCCCTGAATACAGTAAAAACAATCAGGCATGAACTAGAGACTTGCAATGGTGACTACGAGGATGTAGCAAGAAGAAAGATCCCTAGCAGACGATCTGATTGCGTTCGTACAGCAGAATTCCTCGCAAATCTGCAGGAACAGGTGTTGAAGAACCCTGGCATTGGAATTCGGGCTTTGTTCGTGGAGTTGCTAACTGTAGTCAAGCCCTGGATAACAAGGGTAGCCAATGGTAGGCCGTATGTATGGCAGCAGGATTCGGCCCCTTGCCACACCTCTGGGAAAAGTCAAAAATGGTTGTCTGAAAATTTCTACGACTTCACCAGTCCAAATGTTTGGCCTCCAAACTCCCCAGACCTTAACCCCATGGATTATTTTGTATGGGGCGCAGTTGAAAAAGACACCAATCGCACTTCCAGTAATACAAAAGCCCAGTTAATGGATAAAATTAAAACAGTTTTTGCGGCCCTTCCCAGGGAGATTGTAGCATCAGCTTGTTCGAGGTTCCGAAGCAGAATTGAAGCTGTGATCGATGCTAATGGTGGTTATTTTGAGTAAATCTTGTTGATAGCATTGTAATTAACTCTGCCTGTAATGTTTTTTTGTCAATTCATTAAATTTAATAGATACAAAGAAGATTTTCTTTTTCCTTACGAAACTGTCAAATTTATCCCGAACACCCTGTATAGATCTATTTCCATGGCTTTCATATAGATTTCTATATAGGTTCTAAAGTAGTCTACTATCATAATACATATACAAGAAAGAATCATCATAAATACTGGTGAGGGGGGGGGGGGAGAGATTTGGTTTTATTGTTGCAAAGTATGCACTTTACACTGAAATGAGCCCAAACATGGAGACTGTATTTAACCAAAACATTTGGAACATTCCTTGACTACAACAAAACTAAACCAAAAGGAAAAGAGATTAAATATAGATGCAGAATACCTGAGTAAGATACCAGAATACCTGATGATATACTTAATAGCACCATCACCAAAAGAACACCCATAATTACAGAATGGAATAAAGTAAACTTAGAGAAATAAGGACAAATCAGAAATGTGTAGTGGAAAATACTTTGTAAGCAAACAGATAAGATACGAATTGGTATGTGAGACAGTTGCTGATTGCAAATTTATTACAGAAATATCTGTCAGAATAGCAACAAAAAGATGGCTTTTAAACTAATCTAGATCTCTTTAAAGGAAATTTATCAAACTATTAAAAAAAAAAAAAAAAGAAGAAGAAGTGGTGTATGATAGTGAAACTTGTATCCTCGCTCCACTTGGAGAGGACTGAAAAAAAAACAAAAAAACAATGAAATGGAAAGCGCGATTCTAGGAAGAATATCATAGTTTGTTAGAAAAACAACATTATTGTTGTTTTTTCAACAACTATTATAATGAAAAATGAGAGATTAAATGGTGCTGGACAGAACATGTGATGATAATGTCTTGGTTTGTACTTTTTCATCTGAACAGGTGGACAATAAGAGCATTGGAACAGAGACTAAGAACTGAACAACGAATAGACAACATTAAAATGGAATGAAGATGAGAAAAAGTTATGACCATTTATGGAGTAGTTGCATAAGATCAGCTAAAATGGAAAACATGAAACATTTTTAGAAAGTTTGCTGAGGAATATTGATGAATAACTAATAACCATGCCCATATATTGAGTGCTAATGTATTAATCATCTAACTAATCAGATATCATTCCAAATTTACAGTAGACAGTTGTAACAATAATGCGTAATAATATTAATGTATTCACTGGTATGATTACTTAAGTTAACTAGCATTTATTACTAGGAATATACTAAATCTCTGATTTAATATATTTATAATAAATTACACATCAATATCTCCTAATATTAACAACATTAAATTTTAATTGCACAAACTAATCAACTTTGCAGCAGTATTAAGTGATGCGTTTGATATCAACTGATAACTGACTCTATCCATAGCATTTATATACATTATATGTATTACTCCTCCCCACCCATTGTAGGCCATTTCCACATGTATCCAACCTAAACCAAAATATAATAAAATAAAAACCGTGTATTTGTTCAGACTTTCATTAACATTCCGATATATTCTTGGAATTAATTTATAAACTTTACTGGTCAGATAATCGTCTTCTTTTCTCATACTAGTAAGTTCAACTTCTTTTCAGCTTCACATATTAGGCAATAGTTTGCCTGTAACATTTTCAAGAGTTCAGAAACCCTTCTGCCCATCTCCTCCTGGGTCTTCCTCTTGATCGGTGTCCCTTTGGTTTATATTTCCAAGCAACGTTTGGCCATCTGTCCTCATTCATTCTTTCTATATGGTTTTTCCAGTTCTTTCTATAGTTTGTGATGTCTTCTGTTATGTTAATTATGGATAACTGTTTTCTTCATTTCTTATCTTGTCTATTCTTTTATAGCCTGCGAGTGGTCTTTGGAACTTCTTTTCTGCAGCTTCCACTTGTCTTTTATCTCATTCTCCCCAAGTTCATGTGTGTCACTACCATATTTCAGAACTGGTTTGGCTATTATTTTATATAGTTAATTTATTTGGGTTGTTCTAGATATCTATTTACTGAAGTGTCTGTTCAAAGTTCCAATGCTGCTAGGAATTTTTGCTTTATGTCGATTTCTCCATTGGGGCTTATGTAATTTCCTAGATATTTAAATTTGTTCACTTGTTCTATTACTTTGTTGTGGATGACTAGTTTGCATCTTTTAATTTCTTTATCTTGAAATGCTATTGATTTTGTTTTATTTATTGATATTTTCATGTCATACTGTTCTATTGTTTTGTTCAATACGTGTAATTTTTCTGTAATTGGTCTTCATTTTCAGCAAAAATAAGTTCAACAAATGAGTTTTTAAAAAAAAAAAATTGGTCTCATAATATAATCCCTCAACAAACTTGCTGAATCTTCTACGAATGATTTTTGACTAGAGATTTATATAAGGATATAACTTCCTTCATATAAATGAAACTTCTTTTAATTAAACCACAGTCTTCTGCGCTTTACTTTGTTGATTATCTGTATTCATTTCAGTAAAATTATGGAGACTACAATCATGTTAGGAATAATTACTTTAATTTCCTGACATCATCTGGAATGCAAGCACACACACACGTGCATGCGCGCGTGACAGTGATTTGATGAACCATTATTCTACAGCCCTGACCTAAACAGAATACTACAGAAATACAACCTTAATTCCACCTTTAAACCTCTTTCAAAATTAAAGAACTTATTTAACTCATCTAAGGATTCACTTCCTCCTCCACTGACCCACCCTGGAGTTATACCATATTCATTGCACCTTAATTTTCCCTATATAGGTGAAACAGAATGCACAATTCCTATCTGAAAATAGGAACATAAACAGGACATCAAATTTAACAACTATGGTAAATCTGACCTTTCTGATCATGCCCTGAATACTCTATATAAAATTGACTGGAAAGGCACCTGTTGTTTACATCACACCAAAACATGATGGGAGCATAAATTTAAGAAGGCCTGTGAAATTCTTATCAACCACCCTAATCTTAACAATAATGGTGGTCTAAAAATCCCAAGAATATGGATGGTACATATTCTACCCACATAATCATTTGGTCTAAGTTATAATTAGGACTGTAAGTAATCTAAAATCTGAACTCTAATTTAATAATACTCGTGTTAAATTATAGATTAGGCCACCATTTTTGCTGTATTAAAACTATCTATATGAATTTTTTCTCTGATGATGATGTTATGAATAGAATATAGCTTTAATGTAGTTTTTTTTTTTTCACTAGAGGTCTGGCCAGTAGAATATTGGTTGATCAAATCATTGTCACTTGGGCATACTTACTGTGAAATTTGAAATGTAATATAGCTTGTCTTTGTGTGTGTGTGTGTGTGTGTGTGTGTGTGTGTGTGTGTGTGTGTGTGTGTGTGTGTGTGTGTGTGTGTGTGTGTGTGTGTGTGTGTGTGTGTACTCCAAATGACGACCTTAATATGAAGATCGAAACACTGGGAAATTAAAGTACAGTCAGGTCTCTTTTTATGCGGTAGATACATTCCACAGAAAATCGCATATAAAAAATCGCGCAAAAAAGACCTAACTTATGTTGAAAAATTAGGGATACATTCCATAATTTTCTAAAACCACATAAAACCGAAGCAATGAGTTAAAATAAACTTAAAATCACATAAAAAAGCTTATAAAAATTCAAGAAATAAGAATGCCTAAGTTTGTTTTAAAGCTTTATTCATTTAATTTTAATGAAAAGTAACAATTTTTTTTACATTTTTTTCATCAGAATTATCATTGCTATTGGACAATATTTGGCAACGTTTGCGAACTGGTGCGAAATCACTTTCGTCACTAGAAGAGAGAGTCAGTGCATCAGATCTGTATGGTAAAGGCAATGGTTCTTCACAAACAGAATTAGCTTCACCCTCGTTCTGTGCTGATTTTTTTTCTTCTGACAATGTAATCAGTGATTAAACTTTGCGATGATGATTTTACTAATTTTTTATACAGCTTGCAATATCCAGACATACAGTTCTTCAGCTCACATTGGAATTTAAAGGCTCATTTAGAATTTGTGTCATTAGCAAGAAAATGATTTTCCAATTTATTTCACAGTTCAAGATCTTCTAGAATTATATTTGCAGTGAGGGGGGACAGGTTTTCTTCTGCTTCACTATCGTTTGCTAGATCTTCGACAATATCTAAAGTTAATTGATATCCAATAATATCATCGTCACTTAAGTCGTTATCCACAAGCAGTTCATCTACATCATTCTAGCTAAATGTATCAAAACCTTCTCCACCAATTTCATGTGCCAAAGTAATGATTTCTGCTGATAATGTAGATGTTTGAATGGTTGCACTGTTTGCAACACATCCAGGTCAAGCTGCTTTCCAGCAGGCATTTAAAGTTTGTGGTCTTATTTCAGCGATAGCAGATGCAACACGATTTAAACAGTCCAAAATAGAAAAATTTTTCCAAACGTCAGTTACTATTAATGATTAATTTTCTAATTTATCCAATATAAATTTGAAACTGTGCTTAACATAATATTTTTTAAAAGTACCAATTATGCCTTGATCTAATGGCTGAATAATGCTTGTTGTATTGTATGGAAAAAACACTACCTGCACATTTGGATGTTCTAAATGTGGATGACTTGGTGCATTGTCAACAATCGAGAGCTTTTTGCTTCATATATTTGTACCCACTTCTGGTACAAAGCAATTATATAACCATTCAGTAAATACGCAGTAGGCCTTTGTATTAGCCATCGTGGTCTTAGAGATCAGTTTACTAGGAGGGGTTTCAACATTTGATCCCCTGATGCATTGCTACAAAGTAACAACTTACTCGATCTTTGCTTGCTTTAAACTCACTTGTTTTTTTCTCAGACTTTGTGATGTAAGTTTGACTAGGCATTTTCTTCCAAAATAATCCTGTTTCATCAGCATTAAACACTTGATTCGGACAATATCCACCATCTTTAATAATTTTGGCTAAACTTCTCTTGAAAATTTTTGGCAGCTGCTTCACATGCTGCTGCAACCTCGCCTGTAATCTTCATGTTATGAAGTGCTTCCTTTTTAAAAACCCGGTTAGCCATCCTTTGCTAGCCGAAAATTCTTTATCAGCCTGGGAAACAGAAGTAGATGGCTCCAATTGCTTCATCTGTTCATAAAACCGAAGAGTTTTTTGTTTAATTAAATAACCACTTATAGGAATTCTTCTTCTTTGAGTTAATTCTTCAGTCCAAATTATGAGCGCTCATTCCGTTTTTTTTCTAATAAAGCATCTCTTGAGTACAATGATAATTTGGCACTAAGTTTTGTGCCAGAAATGACATTTTTCTTATTGTAACATCATTCTTTTTAATTGCTCTTATAGTAGATTCACCTAAATTATAATGTTTACCAATTGCTGTAGATCCCTTTCCTTTTGCTAAGCGATCTAAAATTGCGATTTTCATTTCCAAAGAAATTGCTTTTCTTTGGTGCTTTTTTTTTTTCCCATTGAGCCAAATTAAATCTTTCAAATAAAAATTAGCAAAATTTAGACTCACGATAATGAAAAGACACTTACTCACATGCAAAATTAAACTTCACGGACACTCACTGCTTACACGTTACTCATGTTACGCCAGAATGTGCTGTCGCATAAAAAGAAGCCTGAGTGTAATTATTCCTAACACATTTGTAGTCTCCATAATTTTACTGAAATGAATATTGATCACCATGTAACACTAAAGGAAATGATTATCAGTATGATTCATGAAGTTAGGGGTCCCTGTTTGTGTAGAGAATCTCCTGGAGACTAGACATTTTTCATCTGTTTCTATTCTTTGCTTCCCATATTCTTCACCTCTGCTTTTCTGGGTCTGTTTTTGTTCATGTATATCCCCTGGACAACCATTATTGGGATACTGTATCCTGCCACTATGTTTACTATGCATTGGTGCTGTCCATGAATATCCCAAAATGGGGATTTTTGTATTGAATGACCACCTCGTACAGCATGATAGCTAATCCTTGATGACCCATCGAGAATTAATTAGCTAGTGGGCTTGCCTGCAAGGGTCAGTGATATTACAGTTAAGACTCCTTCCCCATTGTCTTGTGCAGGGATCCAGCATAGTCCTGCCTTTCCACTTTGGTATGTAGCCATTGCTTGCCAGGTGTGTTTTTGTGGTGGATGGAAGAGCTCTGGCACTGAATCCTCTTTCTTTTGAGTAATTCTTCAAGTATATCAAGGATCCTCAACAATGCTAAACCAAATCCAGAAATTTTATGACACACTTTCTATAATATTCCATCTTTCCTTATTATACATTCAACAGGTAAACATTCTATAAGAAAAATGTGATCCTTCTTTATCCAGAGTTCTCCAAAATCTATTAAAACTCTGTTCAGAAGATATTTTAGTCTAAACATCTGGCTAGAAACATTTATAGCAACTCATGTATTCAAAATCACTTGGTAGTGGTTACCCCCCCCCCCCCCCAGCACCTTTACATATGGGGATATTACCAATCACAGTAACTCTCACACACAAAACTTATTACTCCTCAGATTTAGCATGGGACCTCCTTGTTTCTGATGAAGTGATTTGTTCTGAATTAAAAGGTTAAGTAAGACATAAGAATTCTTCATATGTATGGATAATAGTGACTTTATACCAACCAGTAATGTGTGTATGAATGTTGAAAGTTTTGGTACCCCCAAACCTTTAACATCAGTGAAAAGAGGGTATCTCAACTACCCTTTCGGACTCTACAGACAGGGAAGTTGAGATATCCTGTTTTACTCTTCATCTTGACCACTTTACATGCATCAATTGCCAAAAATAGTCATTCTCAGATTGCTTGTGGCTCTGCCCATCATCTCTGCCTGTTTCATAAAATAGCAGTGCCAACCAAATGTACCAAAAAAAAAAAAAAATTCAAATGTGCTAATTGCAAGGGAGAACCCAGCATGCCAAAGGTAGAAGACTATGATACAGAAGTTCTGCACATGATACAGAGCAGAATATTCTGCTTTGTATTAGGAACAGAATACTTCATATCAGGAAACAAAAAAAAAAAGAGTATATCACAACTTTACCTAATGGACAACTTTTACACTGAGAGGGTAACAGTAAAGAAAAGTAAGGAGATATTAACGTGCACATCTAAGGTGTGTGTGTGATTTACCCTAAATCTCACTAGAGTGAATCAAAGAAAAAAAATGAATATGGCCTTACTTCTGAAAACATACCAGAAATGATTTATTGACAATCTCATGAGATCATTTCTCATGAAAATCCTATAGTAAGAAAAGTAATGGAAAGAGCTAAAAGAATCAAGGAACTGCCTCCAAATCACGTAATAGATATCTCTGTGCCTACTGTGGAAAATATAACTTAAAACACCCAGTATTCTGGACAGAGTTAAATTGGGTATTATGTTGGGTATAAAGAAATTATGAATGCGACTATTTTAGTCACATTCATAATCTATCTGAGCACTGTGCACCACACATACACATACCTCAAGCAGATTTCATCAGATTCAAGTGTTCTCCCCCCCCCCCCCCGACACACACAGAGTATACATTAACATGGAGTATTAATGTATATCATCTTATCTAAATTATGTTCATATTAGTTTGATTTAGTATATACAGGTACACCATAGATTTTTCAGCACTCTTGATCCCAGAGCCTTGCCAGAATAGCCATTTTACTGGACTAATAGAGGGCATGTAATAATAATTCATCAGTATGTCTTTCACCCACCAATTATATCTCTCTCCCATGTCTCTAATGCACCATGGATGGCTAGAAACTTAAATGCTAAATGTAAGTTAAACATATATTAAGTGATTAAATGAAATGCATTAATATAAATGATAATGTCATCATTTGTAAGGTCCAGTGGTGGTGGTGATGGTGTAAAGCTTATGCACAAGTCCAATCCATTTACACTGTCTGGGGCTACCCAGTTACCTAGTCAAGTAGTAACAGGAATTTCAAGTGTGCTTTCATAATTTTGTCAGGAATAAAGGCAGTGCTGGACCATCTGTTGCCAAAAATCAGTGGTGTGCCTGTATAAGATTTTAATACCTGGTTTTTATGTATTTTTCTGCACTTATTTTCTATTCTGTTTGTTTTTATCCACCTTTTGCATTTGTTTTTATACCTGTTTACTGCTTTTTTATTACTTTGTGTAATGGCACAGTATGACCATAGCTGTCCTTGCTCCATTAAACCTAAAACAAACAAACAACCAGTTGTACTTATTGAGTTAATTTTTAGTTAATTACTTCATACAGATTCTAACTTCAAAAATAGTTCAGTTCTGTAGTTTTCTTTCATTTAATCCTCTGAAGGAATGTCCAAAGCATGTCTCACATTGTCTTGTCTTGATATCTCATAATGATCGTAGCATTTCTTATGTTTTAAAAGGCGATTGTTGAAGCTCTTCTTATCTATCTATTGTAGGCACAAACTAATTTATACACCCTGGTTGTGTCAAAGAATAGAGGTTGTCCTTAGGAGAATAGATTTTATGAGTTCTGTTCAGGCTGAATGATGGTGTCACTTAATGAGCCTTCCAGCACATGCACCTGTTTGCTTCCTATAAACAGAAAATAATGAACACGGTGACATTCAAACCTTTATGGGATGGCTGCACTACATCAATGATGCCATTATCTATTTGTTCCTATGGCCCAGATACATAAGATATATTTTTATTGCATCTGAAACAGGTAGCATTCAAAAAATACTTCATTATAGAAATTATAATCAAATAACTGTTTTTTCCAGGTATGTTAGTCACATACTAGTCACTTGAAAAAAAGCCAATATTTTTTCTATTTATAAAAAATTGTTACACTTTAAGATAATACTCACATTAACAATCACTCTGTCACCTAGCATGGCAGTACAGTATCCTCAAAATGCAGACATAGGACTAGTCCTGTTTGTTGCAGTGATGCAGCTCTTGCCACAAAACTCGGTTATCTATACCGCACGTTTGTTTTCATTGGCTGTGGAAAACTCAGTGAAACTCCTGTAATATAAAATGCTATATTCCCTGTATTAAGGATATGCTTGAAAAGATTGTTAAAGTAGTAATTAATATGAATAATATAAGCATGTAAACACAAGAAAGATATTAATTAACCAAATATTTCAGTCTGGAAATAGCAGACCATCTTCAGTGGCACTACAAGAACAGTTTTTAAAAAAATACAAGGTGGAATACTAACAATAGATCATTTAAAAATAGAACAAGCCGCATGATGTTATATCACTAAGTATTAAAGGGAATATTTTTAGTTTAGTAAAAAATTTAGTTTGTATGTACCTGTATTGTTGAGGATTCTGATTTAATAAAATTGCATAGTTCAGTACATAAATTAATTGCGTAAAAATATCACTTTCTTGTACGCAACACAAAAAAAAAGTTTCACAAAATAACACAAAACAAAGTTTTTGGTTAATTAAACATCTTTCTTGTGTTTACGTGCTTATATTATTCAGTCTTTATGTCATAAGTATCCTTAAAACATCAAATAGTAATTAATATAATCTTCACATCAAAACAGCAGCTCTTATCTATTCTAAAGGCAAATTTTGACACGTATAGGAGTGTATAAAAGTGCTTTGAAGTGCCTACCATAAAATAAACTGTTGATATCATCCATTTTAAAAACTAACTACCATCATTATGACACATTATGAGTGGAAGATATGTGATGTAGACACATCTTCACATAATATTAAATGAAAGAAAGTCCATCATAACACGAAAATCTGTTAAGACAGTAATTTTTGAGTCAACATCTGCAAGGAAGCACTCCATAAATCTTGGCATTCTTAGCTACATTAATTTAACAAAAAATTGATAATGGTCATTGTAAGACCATTTTCAGTCCTACAGTTGTGAAGTATTTTAAATCCATTTCTAGATGGTATCACAAAAATATCGAACATAACTTTTGTCCATTAGTTTTTTTTTTTAACATTAGTTTGGAATTGTTTTCATAATTAATTGATTATATTATCTTTTATTCTTTGATAAGTATTTTTTGTTGTGCGTGAAGGAGGCCAGTTCAAAATTCAGTCAAATATCAGCAGTTTAATATTTTATAATATTGTTTTGTTCTTATATGTATGGTGTCGATTTAATACCATAAAATGTTAATGCAAATTCAGGTACCTGACAAATAATAGCCCAAGTAAATTATACTTGACAAGAAATTATATTCTTGTTTAATCCTCCCTCTGCATGTTAAGTCATGAAGATACTTAACATGCAGAGAGAAGATTAAACAAGAATATAATTTCTTGTCAAGTATAATTTACTTGGACTATTATTTGTCAGGTACCTGAATTTGCATTAATTTTATGGTATTAAATCGACACCATACATATAAGAACAAAACAATATTATGAAATATTAAACTGCTGATATTTGGCTGAATTTTGAACTGGCCTCCTTTGTGCACAACAAAAAATACTTATCATAGAATAAAAGATAATATAATCAATTAATTATGAAAACAATTCCAAACTAATGTTAAAAAAGAAAAAAAAAACTAATGGACAAAAGTTATGTTCGATATTTTTGTGATACCAGTACATACTATTATCACAAAATAGACGTGTAATATGCTAAGCATTATGGGACAGTTTCAATCTTTTTTGAGGTTGAATCAGTGCTGACATATTTTCCATATACAAGTAGTAAAATGATGTATCAACATTATTTTTAAAATACTTTGAATCAGAGATGTAGAAACTTTTTTATACATTTGATTACAAAGAAAATTAGACTTAACAATTGTTGTCTAATTTTGGGATAAAGGATTATTGTTTAATCCTTTATCCCAGTGTTGTTCATAGAAGTTTGCATGTGAAGTATCTTCATGACTAGGCTACTTGTATTATAAAGGCTCAAGACTTTACATCAATTGCTTCAGTATTCTAATGTTGAGGCCCCAAATGTTGAAACTGGTTAGGATATGATCCTTTTTCATAATGCATTGCAGTATACACATCTGAAAGGGACTACTGTGCATTATGGGATATCGAGGCAATTGATGTGAAGTTAATAAACTCTGCATACAAGTAATCTAGTTTAAGCTTTACATGCAACACTTGGATAAAAGAACACTTGCTTGCACTTGGATAAAAGATTAAAGAAAAAAATAATATTTTGTCAAATCTAATTTACTTTGTAACTTAGAGAACTGTCTACAAATAAATAATATAGCAATTTGGAATAGGGTTGGTGATCAGAAATCATTTAAAATTCTCATGAGTGCCTCTCTTGAAGGCAGAAAAGATGCTGATGATAGCACTAAAATATTTAGCACTGCTAATTACTTATCAAATCTCTTACCAGTTAAAAATATTATTAATCAATAGGACTATTAATAATACAGTACAAAACTCTGCCAGCATGTTCATTAATGCCAGTTGCATATTAATTACTACTCTTTTTAATATTTCATTAACTTTAACAATAATAGTAACATATTCAGTGGTAATTAGTTATTTTAATATGAACTGGAATTTAAATATTTAACCATGGCAGTAAATCAGCAGTATGTATGATCCTTATATTTAGTATATTGATAAATGTACTGATAAAATACTAATATTAAAAAATACTACTAATAATAAAATACTAATAAAAAAAGGTGGAACAACCTTTTTTTTTATTATTCACTATCATTTTGTTATTATTATTATTATTTCCTCACCCCTCCCAATAGAAACCAGCCATGTTAAAATAATCTGAATTTGCAAACTTCTTTTTAGTCTTCATGCCTTTTGCTAGTTTATGGTCTTTTTCAATATGAATGAAGCATACCACTTACAGATTTCTAAACTCGCCTTTTATTTTTAAATTTTAAGGAAACATAATGTGACATCTTACTAAAGGAAATGACAGTCAACGTTTGAAAAACTGTAAAAAACGATTTTTTGCCTCCTACATTTCAACCTTGTTACTAGGACATCATCAGGGGGAATTGAAAAGGAAATAGTAAAACAACATTCAAACTGACAAGTTCATATAGTATGTATTTACTACTTCAGTCACAGCTGTGTAAGTAAAAGGAAAACACTATTAGAGTTCAAAGGAAACAAATGATAGTAACGTTAATTTAATACTTAAGTTCTACATATATCACTTAAAAAAAGTATGGACAATTGATCATGATTACTTTTCAGAACTTAGATACAGGCATATGATCAGAGTAAGTGAGAATTGAGCAACGTCGTAAAGTTTTACATTCATCCAGGAAGAGAATGAATTTAAATATACTCTAGTGGAGTGGGAAGGAAAATGTAACAAAAAAAAAAAAAAAATTGAACAAGCAAGGCCAGATTCATCTGGCCTTGCTTGTTCAATTTTATGTAACCAGTGTATTAACACAACTGTTCATTGTTTCTTTTGAAGTCTAATAGTATGGTAAAAACAGCATAAACAGCTGTGAACCAAGGCTTACAGTAGTAAACGTGCTATGTAGGATTTGCCAGTTTGAATGCTGTTTTACTATTTCCTTTTTTATCCTCTCTAATTATGTCCTTGTAGCAAGGATAAAATACAGAAGACAGTAAATCAACAGAACACTGGTAGCCTTATCCCTTGCTGTGTGCCTTAATGTTCCAGACTACTCTGTGGATTCTTTCCACTACTTTCAGATGTGCATTAGTCAGATCTGACATTTCTCCCATCAGAAGCAAGACCTTCAATACCTCTCTAGACAGTCTGTTTCTCAAAAATTTCTTACTCTTATTCACTTGCTGCCTGATAACCACTCTGACTTTCATTTTTTTATCTTTGAAGGTTGATTTCCAGCAGCTTAAATACCCAAAAAACAATGAGTTTGTATCCTTCAGTGTGCACAACTTAAACATGGCTTCCCTATCCCAATTCTTCTGATCTAGCTGGAATAGATGCTGAAATCTTTGCCATCAGCAATTATCCTCTGCAAATTGTCCATCAACAACAATTAGTGATAATCCTTTCTACTCTCAATACTGTTTTTTTTTTCTTAACCAATTCTTTCTTCAAATATACTGTGAATGTCAGTTTCCTCTTGTTAACTAGAACCATAACCCACTTCATTTTCTGTGGAATATCCTCCATCCATCCATTCTGATTGAAATTTGGTACAACATGAGTTCTGCATAAGTTGATCTCTACAAATAATGGTTTCTCAGAGTTCCTATATGTTTGCACCAGACAAACTTACTCAAAGCACATTCTTGTGATTGTCTCCTTGATATCATTCCCATGCTATCAAATCTCTATGAACTGTGATTCTCTTCAATAGAGAATGTGTTCTCTCTATGGACCTGTTCCTTACCTGATTCATCTCCTTGAAATCTGTTTAAATAATTTGAACAAAATGTTAGTAAAATTAACTTCCCCAAACTATGGAGAATTTACTCCCATTACCCCCCCCCCCTACACACACACACTCCTTCATAGGATACATTTCATTAGTTTGGTATAAATCCTCATTGGTCATGATCTTTTTAGATGTTCTGCTTTAAATATTTTCTTCATACATGGTAGCAAATCTGATTTCAGAGTAGTGCATCTAATGTCACTTTATTTAATACAGTTAGAACATAAAGGAATGAAATATTTATGTTGACAGTTCATTTAGACTTAGAATTTAATGGAACATTTCTTAATGCATTTCTGTTCTTAAACAGTATAAACCTAGGAACTTTTTTTGGAAAAAACACCCCAATAATTTATTTGCAAGAAATATCTATGATAGTATGTGATTTAATAAATTATTTTATAAAAATATAAAGATAGGAATATAAAAAGCTGAAAGATCATTGGTAAGTGAGGAGATGCAGACGGTTTTCCATCAACTTGCACCTCTTCCATCCCATCTAAACCCTTTCAAACATGTTTCTTTCTTGATTACATTTTCATTTAATCATTCAGTGTACCAGCTACACTGAATGATTAAATGAATGAATAAAGAGACTGAGGCATTATACAAGCAATGCCTCAGTCTCTTCATATAGCATTTCAACAGTTACAATAGATGAAACAATGTGAGTAAAGTTGTTTCATCTATTGCAACTTTTGAAATACTGTATAAAGAGACTTGAGGACATTGCTCAAGGCTTATGCACAAAATAGTTAAATGAAAATATAACAGGGATGAAAATACTAAGTTTGAAAGGCTAAAGAAGTCTTTGTGTCTTATCTTTTGATCCCTCCAACTTATATTTTCCAGTCTTTATATTTTTATTAATAATTTATTCTATCTATTTATTGGGAGACTAATTTATGAATTAGTCTCAAATTTTTTAATGCACTTTTAAGCTCTCATTCCTTTATGAGTTTAAACAAAGTGAATGGACAGGCCACACGGAAGTGTGAAGCTTAAATCCCATGCTAAAAATTCTCACTCGTTGGCCTTTATTGGATTTTTTTTTATATAATGCATATATTACAAAATTAAAAGATTACCTTGACATAAGTAAAAGAAATCAAAGTTGAAAGTTAAGAAAAAGCTTTTCATAAAGTTCTATTGATCACTTTTTGTATTTTGCAGTAATTAACAAGGCTTATAAAACATTGGAAAATGAGGAACTGCGTAAGAAAGCATTAGAAATAGTTGAAGAAGCAAAAGGAAGGACAGATATGATGGTAAAATATAGATTTTCTTGAATTCCCAAAAGGAAGCAGTTCATTTTGATATGAGTTTAAAAAAAAAAAAAAAAATGAAGAACTGTAATATATGGAAATTCAGATCACTTCATCTCTTTAAAAGATAGCTGTAGAGGGGGGGGGAGAATATAAATCCATTTGTATTACAGTAGGATTTTTATAGAATCTAATAAATGATATACAACGCTTGATGTGTATATCATTTGTTTTCATATCACACACATACAGTATATTATAGTTGTCAAAATTAAACTTGTGCAGTTCTATCCTTAAACTGTATAATCCTAGGTGCTTTTTGTGGGAAATAACATCCATAATAGCAAATTAGTTTCAATGTAAGTAAAGCTGTTTCATCTATTGATGATTAACTTTTGATAGTACTTATAATATTTTATTTTCATTTTTTGTGATGAATCTGTGATTGAAAGATGCAGAATTTCTAGGTAACTTGTAATCAAAATATTCAAACTAAGGTTTTTTTTTTTTTTTATTAATAACTAAAGAAAATCAAACACCTAGGTTTAGTGAGTTACCTAAGTAATTTAGCTAAGGAAGAAATATTAATTGGAAGAAATTAATATGTCAAATAACAGATTAAGCTTGCATTTCAGTAAGGATCTGACTGCAGCAGTCCACTTAGTGTTGGTCATTTTCCTTTGGGTCTTTTCCTTTTCTTCTTAGCATCATACTTCTTGAACTAATCTTTTCTCTCACATTCTTAAGTGTTAATACTATTGGTTCCTTACTAATATCCCTGTTTCTAACATGATTCTGTCATTGATCTTGTCACTACTTCTTAAATTTATTCAGAACTTTATTTGTGGTCTTTAATCTTCAAGCAGTTATGTCTAACCTGTCATTCATATCCATAAATTAAAATCAGTTTGAACACCATTTTCGGCATTGGTGGTTTTGTGTTTTGGCCAATTTCTCCTGTACTCCATATAATTTTGACATCTCTTTCTCTTTGGCTCTCCTATGCCAGCATTTTGTCTTGAACCTACAAAGGTTTGTAGGTTCACCATTGAGGATTCAGTTAGTTTGCTCTAGTCTTGCATATTCACTTTCTTTTATTGCTGATTTTCATATTATGTTACAGCATTTTAGCCGAAGTGCTTTCCTGAAGGCTTGTAGTGGATATATTTAATCATAAAACATTTTCATGAAGCAAAGAACTTATTTTGATACTTGATTTTGATATCTGTTTAATGCTCCTTTTCTTCTTGTGATCTCTAGAGAGGATAAATGACAGAAATAGCCTACAATTCTCCCTTGAACTGACTTAACATCAAAACCTTATCCTTAATTCTAACTGCTGACTTAAGACCACATAATGATTAGCATTTTGAACAGCTTTTCTCTTAGCATCTTCTCTTCCTTTCTCAGTTACAGACTCTTCTTATATTCCCATGATATATTGACTGTTGTCATAATGTAAACATTTTGTCTTAATAACTGCTATTTGATCAAAATCCATGTTGTTCTTCTCCAAGTTTCTCCTTATGCTTATATATGTCTTACCTGGAACGTTATAATTTTCACATTCAGTTTTATCTCCCTTTTTTATATAAATTTTATCTCCCTTTTTTATATTATAAGAGCTTTACTCTGGCCATTTAGAATTCAAATTTTGTCTGAACCTCCTGAATTATGCAGTGTTGCTGCTGCAAAAATTTTTTACTTCCATATTTCAGTATTTTTGATAACCTTTTCTACAATACAGACATGCATTGCATTCCTCTTGGGCATTTTTTTCACCATTGTATTTGCTGCTTATTTTAATTTTTCAGAATAATCACTCTAGGCATTCAAAATTTCTTACCTTCAGTTTTTATGTTAGCTTTCTAATCTGATTGAAGGAAACAGTTACCCACCTGTTTCCTTCTATTTCTAAATTGTTGTTTTTCTTCAATAACCTGAATGATTTGATGCCTGTATGATTTATACTTGCATTGTTATACAGAGCTTTTTTTCATTTTTGTCTGTATTTTCTTGGGGCATGCTGGCTGCCTTATTGAGAATTTTTGCTATGATTTTTTGTTTTTTTTGACTTTTGACTGCCTCTAATGTCTTGAGTCCTTTGTGAATTTATGATTTTTCTTTCTTGCAAATATCTTCACCCCCTATGGCTATTACTGAATTATCACTCAGCATTTTCATTAGATTTTACCACCTTATCTCTGAAGTTTGGTTATTGTTTTCAAAGTTTCATTTTTTTCCTCCATAATATTTCTATATTTGAGTCTACAGTTTACTTCTGAAAGCTCTTCAGCTTTTACAGGTAAACTATACATATTTCTCTTTTCAGGGTGATTGATGTGACCTCAATAAAAGGTGAAATTGATCTAGATAGTAATCCTTCCCATAAAGTTTTTGCATTATGAGATACTGAGGCAATTATGTGAAGTCAGCGACTTCGATACACAAGTAGACTATTGAAGATAGTATCACAAACTTTGCTTGCACTTGGATAAAGAAGTAGACAAGAACATAATATTGTAATGAATAGTGCTCATTCCAAGTTGAAATCTAGCAGGTGTTTGCAATTTTTTAATTAGTCCTGATCTTTTCTCCATATTTTCCTAAACTTTCTGTATGCCTGAGCATGGTAAGGAAGGAAAATCAGATTATGAGAAGAAATTAGTCAAGCAAGCCAATATTGTGGAATCCGAAAGAATTATTTCCCTATACAAAAAAGTAAAAAGGAAGAATGAGTATGAAAGGATAACTTTAATAAACACTGATGGTAGGGAGTTGACCAAAGCAGAAGATACAGTTGAAATACTGAGTGATCACTTTGCTAATCATATCAACCAGGTAGAGATTATACAGTTATCAATAGATACCCCCAGTAAAGGTATATTGATTGAAGATGTTTAAGATATTAAGAAATCTCACTGGGAATACACCCACAGGATTGGATGAGATATCTGCTCATGTTTTACAGGAAAGTGCAAGATGAATGGCAGTGCACCTAACTCAGCTGTTTATCTCAGTATTATCAGAGTCCTTAAGGAATGGAATGAAGGTAAGATAGTTCCATTATATAAAGGAAGCTCCAATAGCAGATGATAGACTGATACCTCAGGATGTGGTTAAGTTATTAAAAGCTGATTTAAAGACAGGATTCAGGTATGGGTGGATAAGAGGACCAGCACAGCTTTGTGAAGAGTAGGGCTTAGTACTTTATTCACTTTCTACAATAAAGTGACAGTTGAGCTACATAAGGGACATGGCTACATTTCAATATTGGTGGACTTTACACAGGTATTTGACATGATACCACACGAAACCCTATGACAGGTTGAACAAACAGAGCTGGACTTGAAGTTTGTGACATGAGTAAAAAGGGTAACTGATGGACAGATATCAGAGAGTAGTATATGATGGAGTTCTATACAAGGAAAAGCAGATGACTAGTGTATGCCACAGTACTGTACATGAGCTGCTGCTGTTTATTTTGTATATTAATGTTGGGAATGATTTGAATATCCAGTTATTTGCTGATGATGTTAAACTGGGCAGAGCAGTGGTGATGTAGAGATCCTGCAGGTTGATCTAAAAACTGGTAGTTTGGGCAAAGATAACAGCTGCTATTTCAGTGTGCCACAGTATAAAGTTATGCACTTTGAGATAAACAGTATGGCTGTGTGTTACATAAATTGAACTGCACTGATAGAAATTGATGAGGGTCAGGATTTAGGAGGAATGTTGGATTGAGCTGAATGTCAGAGGATGTAACACAAAAGTGGATGATATAGATCAAAGGATGACTTGGATATTAAGAAGCACTCTGAGTTCAGAGATAAGGAAGTTATTGTCCCTCTTTATAAAGCCTTAATACAATTAATTACCATCTGTACTCTTGTGCACGGATTTGGTCACTTGACTTTCTTGGAGATGTGAAAGTGGTGGAGAGGATTCAAAGACAAACCAGAATGGTTACTGGTTTGTTGAATAATTTGTTGAGTGACTGATTTGTTGACTTTTCTAAATATTAGCTAAACTTAGCTAATATTCAGAAAAGTGGGATATGATAGAAACATATGTTTCAGTATATGACTGGATGAGACAGAACAAGGGATTACTCTTGAATATTGTGTAAGAGTGGGATCAGCAAGGATGTATAAGGACTCTTTTTGTTTAATGTGTGGTAAATGAGTGGAACGATTGCCTTGAGTTACCTGTACCTTGTCAAAGGAGGTATGATAAAGTATGTCAATAACAGTTGTTATTGGCCTTTCATAATGAGTATTCAGACTTCATGTATGAATTAAATTATATCCACCTGTGAACTCCTATATATATGAATTGCCAGAAATTCCTAAAAATAATATCATTCTGACCCATATTGAATAATATAGATAGCCCTATGTATAAATCATCAGCAGATTTATTTATGTATAATTCAGTCAAATATTTAGCACAACACTGATGGTCTGCCTAAACACACTGCATCACATGTTAAAAACTCAGTCCGTTTCAAATCATTAATTGGGAAACTGAAATTGCAACTGACTGCTGTGCTTTGACTATGTTTTGCTAGTAATATATATTCTGCCAGAAGAAACATGAATAACTGTAATAAAAAAAAAAAATAATAAATTTCCACCTTACATCACTGCTTAAATAGTAACATATTATTTTTTTATGGCCTAACAAAATCTGCCTCCAAATTGTAGGCCTAGCCAGAGACTCACTACTTTCACCCCTCTAACTTTTTTAATGGAGTTGTTTTAGGAAAAAAAAGTACTAATAAGCTAGGGAATCACTACTTTCACCTCTCTAACTTTTTTTAATGGAGTTGTTTTAGGAAAAAAGCAATAATCACCCTGTCTACATCCTTTTGGTTGCATTATTTAGCTAATGTTTACTATTAGCCACACAGTTGGGATATTAGATATATTTTTATATGTTACAGTTAAACATCCTAAACTCTAAAATAAAATATCTGGTAAAAATAGAAAGCAATCACTATTAAGTAGTTAGTGATTAAGTAGATTTACATCTTCTTTGAACCTCTGTAGCTAAGTTGGTATGATGTCTTTTGGTTGGAAAAAACCTGGGTTTGAATCCAGTATAGGACACAGAGAACCTTTACTATAAGGACTTTTCACTGAAGGTGAGTAAGTTCAAAAAACCCTGCTACTTCCATAGCAGGGTTTTTTTCTCCCAGAAACTCCAGTTTTTCATCCTACAAAACAGGCAAACCAACCAAGAAACACAAGCAACTAACAGACATCAGCACACTGACCTCATAGTCCTAGTTTATTTACCCATAATCTCAAATAACATAATTTCATCTTCATCTAATAAATTCATCTTCACAAACAAAGACTTTAATGATCACTGGCCATGAATTGTCATCATGCCCGAGATGTATGAGGATTTGGCAGTTTGAGTATTTTTCATGTGCATGTGCATAGTAATTTGTTTACGTAATGATATATTAATAAATTTATAGCAGAAATAAATTTTTCGTATCTTTTCCTTTATTGGAAAAAAAAAAATACAAGTAGAGTACTTCACAGTAACTATAAGTAAACCCATCAAAACAAAGTTTTTGCTTAGCAGTTTTGCACATTACAACACAAGGAGTAGCCTTGTTACAATATATACACTTATGTAACATAGGGATATACTGTATTTACTCAAATATAACTCGCACTTGTTTTCCCAAAATTAAAGTTACAAAATCATGGTGCAAGATATATGCAGGGATTTTTGGAAACTAAAGTATTCAGGAAAAAACTGAAAATGAGTATGACTTACCAAGAATCTCCTATTCACTATCACTACCTCTGGCCTCGAGCAGTTTCCTTGTGTGCATTGTCAAAGTTATCTATGCAAAAATAGCGTCATCTTCTCTCCCATTTGAGGGCATTAGAGATGCCAGTTTTTCAAAAAAAAACTCTTGGCAAGTATTCTGGTGAAATCATTTCCCAAGCTTTCAAAAATCCAGTTGCACAACAGTTCCAATGATGGTCTCTTAATCTTCCTTGCCAGAGTCAGATCACAGCCTCTTGCTGCCATCCACTTTGTATAGAATTTTTGTACATAATCCTTGAATGGTTTGTTTACCAATACATTCAAGGGCTGTAGACAAGGTGTAAGACTACCAGGAATAATGACCACATTGGTCATCATATCCAAAAGTTGTTTTATTATTATTAATGAACAATCCTTCATGAATGACTAATGAGAAGAGGAAGCAGAGTATGAAACGGACAGCAATGATAAGCCAGTAGAGATAGAGCAGCTATGAAGACGTGCATATGATTGGTGCAGTATTAAAAAAAGATCATGCAACTCAATGACAAAGGCAAGCCAACAGTTGTTGAGTTGAATTGATTCTCTATATTTTTTACTTTTAACATCATGTTCACAGCAGGGTGGTGTTTCACCTGTTTATCGTTCCAATGGGACTTCTCATTACCATTTGTGTACTGCATCGTGCTGGCTGGCTCAACTGACACAAAGTTTCAACCTTTCGGTTGAATTTTATTGCTGCTTGTTTGCATGCCTCTTCCACGTCAGGCTGGCAGGCAGACTCACACACAATACAGCATGTTAGTTTCAATTTGAAAATTTCAAATGCAGTCGAACAAACACTTATTTCATGTAATTGAAAATTTGGACAATAGTTTTTAGTTAGATACTGTGTTTGGTGGTATAACATGCAATTTTGCTCTAGTCTATACAGCATAGTGATTCATGTGATTCATTAGTTAGTGCTGTTTTTATCCCAGTTGTCTCTAATTGCACTATTTGTTGACAAATATATTACACTGACTGCAAATGTCTCTGTACCTTATTCAGTGATACAATAAGACTACTTGTTTTTCTTGCATCTGCAGCATAGTCGCTGTTGGGAAGGGCATGCTGTTTACTGTGGTGATCAAGTTACTTTCTCCCCAACGTGAATGTGTTTAAACTTTTCTTTGTGTGCGAGATATATGCAAAACTTTTAATTTCTTTTTTCGTAAACTAAAATCAGGGGTGAGAGTTATATTATAGTAAATGTTGTATATGTAGTATTTTCTCTGTAGGAGAAACTATTTTCAAGGGCCAGCAAACTGGAAACCATTAACTAATGATTGTTGTGTTTGAATTATACTTGATAAACAACATTCATTATTGTAATGTTTTTATTTAAAATAGCTATTTAATTAACCATTACAAAATGTGTTAGAAAATACAAAGTTTGATTCATCTTAGATATGCTAAAGTGTTATGTGAATAAGCGTTATGCAGTTATCAGACAGATTTGTAATAGAAATAAGAAAAAGTTTGCATTTATCAGACAAGCATTATATAATTAACTGTTACAGTGTACCTAAATATCCACACAAAAATATAGCATAAAAACATTAGCACATAGAGCTAGAGCCATTTGCTTTCATACTATAAAAAATTCATTCCATCTTAAACATAGTGTAATTGTTGGCCTGGTTGGCCGTATGGATATTGTATTCACTCACCAACTTACAAACTGTTGATTTGAATCCTACTATGAGTGTGGGTGTTTAGGTGATAGAGGGCTGTCATTACCCAGTGTCTGAGATGACCTCCACCTGCTTATTGGAGGCTTTAAGTAGTTTGTGCAAGTTCCATGTTTAGTCTCTAGAGCAGAATTTTCATATTGCGTTACCTTTAGCCTGCCTACTGTATTAAGCTAATGTACTATGAGCTTTACAATCACTCATAGTGGAATTCACATTAAAAAAAAGTTTCACAAATAATAGAATCCTACCAAAATTAAACCTTCTTTCCTGACAACCTAATCTATTAGAAACATGCAAACCACTAGTAGTTTGATACATTAGGAGTACTTCTGAAAGAATGAAAATAATACTTTACAAATTTCATGTAAATTACTTGTAAATCTCTATTCAAACTAGCTATTCTTATTGGCTTCCCTATAGATGAAATCCCTCTGGCAACTAGTAGCAGTAGTGTACAGGATATGCTGCAAACATAAATTTGCTTATTCTGTATAGTCTAGCAAATATTCATCTAAAAAAACACTACAAATATGTTTCACTTGATATTTAAAATAATAATAATAATAAAAAAAGCACTACATTAAAATTATCTTGCTTCAGGAGAGAATGCTTATCCTGGAAATCTTTTAATGTAATTCCCACCTGCAAAAGGTTGCATACTTAGTTATCTTTCCTTTTCAGTTTTTACTTTATATACATTTTTTTAAATGTGATCTTGGAAACCCTCTAGGGATCAGACATGGCACTTTCCCAAACTACTTCAGGTCTCTAATAAATGAGTAGTTTCACATCAGGTGATGAAATTCATCTTTTATCTAACACATTCACAAACATCCATGCACATTGTGAGATTCGACCCCTCAGCCATTCAGGCTGATGATATGCTGATTATTAGTGTTATTATTCTACAGACCATTCTTGATTTAAATAATGGATGCAAAGAAATTGCTAAAAATGTGAGAGAATGACATCCTCTGCCAGAAAATGATGAAACCAGCCAATCTTGACTGGAACCATAAGGGTGCAGTCAGGATATGAGCTTGAATACTTTGTGTTCTTCATCAGTTCAGCATTGTATTCCTTTATTTTTCACATTGGGATTGCTCTAACCTTGAAACTGCCTCAATAACTGGAGGCAAAATATTAGCATTGTACAGAACCTCCATGCAGTCCAAAGATTCCTCATGGGAGACCAACACTGTTGCTTACACAGTACCTATCAAATCTCACCTTAAATTCATTTACTGAACTGACAAAGCAATACTTGCAGAAAGAGATAGACTGCCTCTGGCAATCCTTACAAAGATCGCTCAGTAAATCGCCTGTTTTATTTCTGTTACCTCATTACCACTAGTATTTATTAGTTATCCTACTGTAATCATTTTCCTTTTGCTTACCAAAGGATCCTTTTGTCATTTCTGTTGGCCTGCTAGTTTACTCTTATAAACTGATTTTCCCTTTCTTATTATGCTGATGACTACTTATCAATGCTGCTCATGCATTTAATTCCCACCTAATTTATCTTCCTGACCCTTGGTATGCATTCTGATACTGCTCTTGCATCCTTTTCTTCCAGGTTCTTTTGCTATGGCATTGATCCAAGCTGTCTTCTCATGTTTGCCCACTTCTCTGGACTACACAATTGCTCTGCCAAGTCAGTGGTAATGTACTTATTTTAGTTATGGATAAAGTCAGCAGTTAGAATTGAAGGAGGTACAGCAAAATGTTTGATGTTAAATCAGGTATGAAATAAGGGTGTACATTACATTGTCTTCACTGTTATTTGTCATCTGTATGGATTATGCATTATGAAGTAAAGTGGTATTAAACCTGATATCAGAATTGAAGATATTAATCTCAGCTCTTTACTTTATGCAGATATTATATATCTAAATAAATTCAGTACCAGTCTGCCAGATTCCTTTACTAAATTGAATAACTGCTGTAATAAATTTGGTATGAAAATCAGTAAAAAATAAAGAAAACAGTGAAAATAGGAATGTTGAAAACGTTAACTGCATCCTGAATGGGGAGAACCTATAGAACAAGTAAATCATTTCAGCTATCAAAAATCAAAATCAGCTAACACTTTTTATTCTCTCATAGGAAGTAGACAATGCCATTTTAGCCCAATCTAACTTAGAGACTGCAGAGGCAGTTCAATCTCTGCCAGTAGCCAATCAGATGTAGCTGGCCTGGGACTATCACTAATTATACACTGTGTTTGGTGAAGAGAGAGAGAGGCATCTGACAAGTGCAGCCATCTCATGGTCCCTAATCCCAAATTGACTAACTTAGGAAATTAGTCAAAACTCTAAACTAGCTATATACAAGACAGTGTTCAAACCAATTTTAACTTAGAGATCTGAGAACTGGGTAAAAAATACAATCCTTGATCAAAGTCTACAGATATGAGAGTTCTTAGAAATATTAGTGGAGTCAATAGATAACATCAATGGCAGTATCATATTGAAAAACTTTAGGATATTAGGAAACAACTTGACATTGTTAGCATTCAAGAATGCGTTAGCTGATCTAATATCAGATGGTATGGCCACTTAAACAGAATGCTAGAGAAAAGATTAGCAAAGCAATTGTTCTTTGCCTGGATGGCAGGAAAAAGACCTGGAGGAAAATCAAGATCTAGTTGGATTGATGCAGTAAAAAGTGCCTTAGAAGACAGAATCATAACATCTTATTATATTGGAGTCTTAACAGATAACATCAATTTGAAGAAAAACTGGATAGGAAATTAGTAATGATGTAGCTTTTCATTTAGTGCTATCAATGATATCCTGACACGTATCCCTTGAGGATACATATCAGGAATTTGATGATGATTAGTAATTCGGTATATTTAATAACAGACCTTTAGAACATTTATATGTATCAAGGTTTGTGGTAAGTCCAGATACCTAGAGCAACTCACTGCATGTCTTCTCTAGTCTTTTCCAGAAAGACATCAGAAGAATCCTACATAGCTTTGATACCAGCAAATCTTGTGGCTCTGTGTATTTGTATTGTTTTCAATACTCCAGAATTAGCAGCCATTCTGTATTTTTCTCTAGCCTTTCAGACTTTTGTGGCATTTACCTTACATCATGGCAGCAACCCTATTTTCAGCTCATCCCAGAAACAGATAAATTGTTCATTAGTGGGTCTCCAATCATCAACCTTCTGTTTTTGTTATCTGGAAACTCACTGATTAAAGATCACCAGTATGGATTCCACCACCATCTTGCAAGCACTTCTTTTGGAGAAAGTCATGTGGTCATTCTTGACCTTTCCAGGCATTTGATCAAGTCTGGCATAAAGGCCTGCTTACCACATTTTCCATCTTATGTCTGACTTTCAGCCTTTGCAAGTCAGTTCTCCTTGTCACAAAAGAAATTGTATTGCCAGTGACAATCCTCTTTCTTTGGAAAACCTAGGTTAGAATCCTATTAAGTATAATAGAACCTTCATAAAATCTTTCCATCCGAAAGCGAATGAGCTGCTCTCGTACAGAAGCAGTACAGGAGTTTTTCATCATACAAAACAGGCAGTCTTGCTAGAACACACAATTAACACACCTGATACATTGGCCTCATAGACTTAGTTACTTTTCTATAATTCAGAACTGACCGACCAAACTTACCTGGTTGTTGATTGTGTCATTGTGGATGGTATCCTCTCTCACAGGTTCACTTGAGTCATTTATCATAGACAATTTTGTGGTTATTTTCATTTTTTGGGTGGGGGACAGGATGCAAGGCTGCTTCAACTTAAAAAAAAAAAAAAAAAACGGCTTCTCTGTGGAAAATTTCAGTTTCTGGTCCCATGAAAATTATATAAACATTTTGATCTGTGCTAGTCACTTATTAAATCAGATAATTTCTCAATTATCTGACCCTTGGTTAACCATTCCTTTAATGGATTATTGTGTCACCTGTATACATTCAGTTAACTATATGCATAGTTAACCAGCCAGTTGATCGCTTAGTGTGATTTGATAATTAATGGATTACTGTATGCCAACATATCACACACCACAACACTGACATACAGCAATCCATTAGTTATCCAATTATCTTGAACTACATAAAAGGATTTGTGTTGTTTGAAATTACAGCTAAAGTAACCAAAATTGTGAGGCCAATAAATTGTTAATAGCATGCTTTCCTCTGTCTGCTTAGCCTGTTTTTGAGGATGAAAAACAAGTTTCTTGCAGGAAAAACTCCTGCAATTCATGTGAGACTGGCTAACTTACCTTTGTTCAAAAGCTCTTATAGAGGTTCCTTGTATTTTAGATGGTCTTCAAAACCCATATCTTTCCAACAAAAAGGGCATCATTCCTTATCTGAATTGTAGAGGCTCTATGACATAGGAGCTAATGTGCATTACTTGCTACAGCATATATATATTGAGAAAAAAAAATGTTTTTCTTGAATAGTTGGAGGTTGGTAGTTCTTTGGAAATACTAGTTGAAAAAACTATGCTAGAGAATAAAGCTTAATAAAGAGCAACCTAAATGCTTACTCCTGTCTAATTTTGTGTGCAAGTTTCCAGTCTCAGTGTGCATTTGCCTATGCTTACAATAGGGAAAGTCACGAGCAGGGATTGTGACTCAAATATCCAAAGAATGAATCTTTTTTGATCCTCAGACAATTATTATGGAGTGAAATGATATATTTGTAAATATATTTCTATGCTACAAACAATTGATGCTTAGGTTCTAAGATATGTCTTTGAGAATTTAATCCAGAGGAGCAATTTTTTTTAAAAAATTGTTCCAGTTCAAAGAAAAAAATTTCACTTGAAAATAATACTTCATCTGAAAAATGTGCACGTGTGTACATACAGTGTGTGTGTGAGAGAGAGCATTATTTTCTGAGAGTGAAACTTTTTACTCTGACCCAGAAATATATCTTTAGAGGAACACATAAATTGTTCCAATCGAGATAGATAAAAAATTCACAATAATAAAAAAAAAATGTCTATCCAGGATTATTAATTTGGGCAAAGAAAATGAAAATGAGCAAAAGAAAAACAGAAGATGATAGTAAGTGTGAATTCAGTGAACAGTAGGAAAATGACTTTTTATTTATAGTGAATCCATGAGGAAATCTATTGTGCATTGTTTGTGAAAACACTTTCTCACATAATAAAAGATATCATCTTAATAGACACTGTAAGCATAACTTCAGACTGAAATAGAAGGAAAACTGAAGCTAGTGCTTGGGTCTGAGTTAAGGAGAGAATGTGTGATTAAGAAAAAGGAAATCAAAAGAATATGAATTATGTTTATTAAAAGAAGTTATGAAAGTTTGGCGGCAATCACAGAAGGATCCTATGAAATTACTTTGGTATTGGCCAAAAATGGAAGCCTTTCTCTGATGGAGAAGAAATTATTAAGAAGAAATTAAGCTTGTCTCAAATATTTGCAAGATCTCTTAGTGATAACAGTATCGAAAGAAAAGTACACAGAACTGCTCTATCAAAGCAAACAGTTAAGAGATGCACCAAAGAACTCTCATGATGTATCTGTCATGTGATTTGTAAATATATCATGTCTATATTAAATATGTATATATTAACATATTTTTACAGGGAGTTTTTAAGGGTACAAGAGTTGTATGGTGCATCTGAACTCATACATGAAAAAATTGGTTTATGGACCTTAAAAGGTTGGCCACTCCTGGTCTAGACAGTAGACATTAAACAAGTATGCCTCTGCAATTTGCTGATGTCAGCTTCAGCTCATTCACATTGCACAGACTAAAAGTAACTTTATTTATTCATATGGGGCTCTCCCAATTCCTCCATCATCTCTTAGGACTGGTTGAGTCCTTCCTAATGAGGGATTAAGTATGTATTTTATGACTGTAGATCTGTGTGTGTGTGTGTGTGTGTTCACTTGCCAGTTTGCCTATTCTGAGGGATTAAAAACCTGAGTTTCTGGTGAAACCCCCCCCCCCTCTATCTCCGTATGAGACTGGCTAACTCACCTTTAGTCGAAAGAGACCAGATAAAGGTTCCTCACGTTAATGTACAGGAATCGAACCCAGATTTTCCGACCAAAGGGCTTCGTCTATACCAATTGAGCTACTCATTCTAATTAATATACTTTAATTAGTTACTTAGAAGTAACTAATTAAAGTATATTAATTAGAATGAGTTTGAGTAATTTGGGAATGGAGAAATTGCTGAATAGAATAAGTGACAAGTATGATTTATCACAATTTTTTTTTATAGTACATTCCAAAAGTATATTACACTCCTTTTAGAATTTCTAATTACTGCAAATTAGAAATTCTAAAAGGAAAAAATTTTGTACGTGCAGTTATTTAACATGCATGCTCCTCTTTTTTTTTTATCAGTGTATGTGTGTACACACCTGCATAGCTTAGAGGGAACATTGCCTGAGAGTGATTAGCTAAATGTACTTTAAGCTAATCACTTTAGGTTGCTTTAGCTCCCTGCAAAGCAGCCTTGCTGAGATTTCTTTGAACCTCAGTCGTCTGTCATTGAGCAATTCCTCCTCAGCAAGAGAGATATTTTCCTTGGTCATCACTTCCATAGGTCAACCATCACAAGGATCATCTTCGATGCTCTCTCTCTTCCTAGGCGAAATTCTATGGTGAAAAACTTTTATCACAGTGCATATACTCAATTTTTAACATTACAGCCACTTATCATGCCACATGTTAGTCAAATGAGTGCCTCCAACTGAATGACACAGGTAAAGAGTTGAAACTGGCACACTACACTCCTCCATAGATGGTGCTATCTGTCACACATGGCGTTTTAAAATTACTGCAAATTTTGTATATCAGATCAGAAACTTTTGGCACCTACCTTGTATATCACTTTTTGGTATCTGTCCATCAACCACCTTTTATTCATATTACCAGTTTTCATATCCATCCCCTTTTGTTGCAATTTGCATCACAGAGTTCCATGCGTTCTTGTCAAATGTGCCTTTGCAAAATCTAGCAGTATCATCTTGTAGCCATTCCCTTTATCCATCTCAGCTGTGACTATTACAAAAAAAAGTTCAGTAGATTACTAAGGCATGATTGACCTTTTGCAAAGCCATGCTTCCCCTCATAATTATCATATTCTTATTCATCCATTCCTGAATTTACTTTTTGACCAACTTTTTTCAGCATTTTTACCATCATTCCTGAGATATGATTGGTCTATGATTTGCTACTAGACTTAGATTCTCCTTTATGCAAATGAATTATTTTGTCTTTCCATTCTCTTGGGGCTGCATAGCTGAGACTTAAACAGCTTGCTCAAAGGTATTGCCATTTCCCCTGCACATTCTCTTAAAACACGAGCTGATATGCCATCCAATCCCACAACTTTATTTGCATTCAAATTCTACAATATCTTAATACCTCGAATTCTTCAACTTCTGTTCTCACATCAGTCTTTGTCACCTCTGTCATAACTATATCTTCACTTGGATGAATATACTCTTGCAAAATGGTTACTCAGTAGCTCAACAATTTTATCTGCCTCTGTCACATGTCCACCATCTGCACTCATTAAAGTTATCCTTCCATAGTCATTCTTTCTCTTACTTGCCACATAATGAAAAAATTTTGGGATTTCCTTTCATCTGTTCAGCTAATTTCTTCTCATAATTCATGGAATCAGTCTCAGCCCTAAGAAACATGCCAAACCTCAACAAATTTGGTTGCATGAGACTGTCCCAAATTTGGGAGGCTTACATCAGGAGACCTTCAGGCCAATGTTTAGTGCCTGCGTGCACATGTCTTGATTGTAAGTTCCTTTGAAGATGGCAACGTGACTTTGCCGAAATATTGGAAATATATTAAAGTTTAATTTAATGTATATTCTATTGTACATTGTAATTTCCGTAAGTTATTTAGTAAGCATGTACAACCAATGTTTAAGCCTGTCTACAAGAATTACAATATCCTAAGTACCTCCAATTCTTCAACTTCTGTTCTCACATCAGTCTTTATCACCTGTGTTATAACTATGTCTTCACTTGGATGAATATACTCTTGCAAAATGGTCACTCAGTAGCTCAACAATTTTATCTGCTTCTGTCACATGTCTACCATCTGCACTCATTAAAGTTATCCTTCAATAGTCATGCTTTCTCTTACTTGCCACATAACGAAAAAATTTTGGGATTTCCTTTCACCTGTTCAGCTAATTTCTTCTCATAATCTGATTTTGCCTTCCTTATCATGCTGGTCACCTTTCTTGTCCGATCTTTGTGCTGTTCATGAATTAGCTGCTCACCTTTCTCCTTATATACCCTCTCTAACATTTTCTTTTTTTGCAGCTCATGCTAAATGACACTACTCATCCATCTAACTCCTACCTGATTTACTCTCCTGACCTTGGATATAAAGTGTGATATTGCTTCCTTCAGATATCCCTTGATTTATGCAAAAATAAAAATGTTACTATATAGAGCTTGAAATAGAAGTTGAATGTAGTTTTTTCTAAACTAAGGGGTCTCTTTATTCAATTTTCCCTGTAGAATAACAAGGCATTCTTGACTGTTGCTAAGACCATGCCCCATTCAAAATTTGAATAATCACTTTCAGATTTTTTTTTTTTTTAGACTGGAGTCTGTTTCAGTAGCATCTGTAATGTAAAGGTAGGATTAGGTTTTCGATTTCTTCTTCAGTGTTAGGTCCCATTTTTCATGTGAGTTCAAAAATTCATTTACTTCATCTGCAGTCATTGCCTTTTCCAAAGAAGCTTAAAAAGAACTTCATTTCTTCAGTTAATTGTATGTAGTTTCCTTCAGGTAGTAGAAAGTTTTTTCACTTGCTTACAAAATAAATTATATTTGCCAGAAAATTATAATCTTGTTTAATCCTTTACTCAAGCATAAGCAGGCAAAGTTTGTATCTTCACAACTGAACTACTCATATATAGAGACTGTTGACTTCCCATCAATTGCCTTAGTATCCCATAATGCACAGCACACTTCCTTTCAGATGTATATGTTACTTTCATTATTGGGAAGGAGTCACTGATCAGACTGGTTTTGACCTTTATTGAGGTCTTGTAGTGGGTGCCAGACCTAGAAAGATACTAAAGTTAATTGTTCTGTCATTATGGGTTGATTGTACACATCCCTTATCTCTATTTTGGATCTGCAAAGGAATTTGCTGAATTAAAGGTGATTCAATATTGAGCACTTGGCTTGCCCAAGATTAAAAAAAAACTACCTGTTTGAGTCATTTAGGTTTGGGACAATTCTGCGAAGATATTTGTTTGTTGATAATGGACTTGAGATATTCTTGAGCCTTTTTCCTCACCAATTTAGGTCATCTGGCAATGAGTTTAAAAAGGTTATGTTCAGTATGGTTGTAGGTATTTGTGTTCTGCAGGGTCATGCTCAGTATAGTCTACTGCTTGGTGGATCAATTAATAGGTTTAGGAAGTGGATGGTAGCATTTGCAAAGAATTTTGCAGTCCTTTTGTATAGAAAAGTTTTGATCTTAGCGATACCAGCTTCTTGGTGAAGCTACAGATTGTGGCGTGTTGAGTGCTATTCATAAACATTTGTTTTGGATTATCTGTAGTTCAAAATGTGAATCCACTATGCAACTCCTGTCCAGAGTTGCATAGTGCTTCATTATAAAATTTTAATTTCTTGTAATTAAATTCATGTCTTCATGTTCTAAAAACTGTCATAAAACTTTTTATTAATTAAATCATTTTGTAAGATTTAAAGTTTCTTGTTCAAAACAATCTTTGTAACTTAAGTTTGTTGTGAAGTATCGCAAAAGTTACCAGTGTTTCATAGGTATAATTTGCAGCAACTCCTAATGCAAGGAGATGACAGTTTCAAATTTCAAGAAATGCACATTTTGGTCAGCAGATGTCAAGAACTTGTTACCTGCTTTAATAGACTGAAAATATAATAGAGCTATTTTTCTTACATCAGAGTTTATTTTACGTTTGCCCTACCTGTGCTAGGAGAACTGTATTATATTTATCCAGTAATTTGAAGCAAATGTATATCAGCCTTCAAAGATGCAGCACAACAGCTGTGAAAACATGAGAAATATGGAGATCAAAATGAAATATTTTTTTTTAGAGCAGAATTTTAAGAATAGGAAATAGACCAACAGATATATGAAGGAGTTTCTTAAAGTGGCATGCCTCTAAATAGTACTTTAATGGTTTAAAATATTCATGGATTTAATGCGGGGAAAGGGGGGGGGTCTTCTTTTCTCTCATGATAAGTTTGCTTGAGAGAGAATTGGCAGTATCCCATTGAACTAGAGCAGCGGAATGCTATCATTGATGTTATCGCCCTTGCCATCCAAAAGGAGGTAACTTGCCTCTGTTCCTACAATCCTACACTTCTCTCTCTGCAATCAGAGAAAAACTGCTGTTCTCCAATTGCTATGAAATGTTCTAGCCAATAACTCAAATTGAAGATAGAACATAATTGTTTTATGAAAGAAATTTATACATTCTTCTGTGTTCTTCATGCGATATGTCTCTGTGCAATTTAAGATTCTGTATGTTATGTATACTTGCAATTTTATAACCGCATGATACTCAATTTTATCCATTCCATTTCAAGGGATACAGTCAACACTTTGTTTTCCGACAGCTATATAAAAAAAAAAACTTGATAGAATGACTTGCAATTTCAAATGGATGCTTTTGACAGATGTACCAACTTAGAAAAAATAAAATCTTCTCGATAGTGTTGCCATTTATGGTCGAGGCCGAGAACTTTTCAGATCACCCATGTACAAATTCACATGAATCAGCTTGTGGCAATTTGTATAACTGACGATTTCCAGTAGAATGCAGATACACAGTCAGATCTTCAAATCGCATGCAAAAGGGTCATGTGTAGCACTCAACAGATAAAAGGCTGCACTGAGCAAATTGTGTTTGAAGGAATAAAGTCGCAAACTTGGATGTCTTGTAATGTCTCAAAGATATCACCTAGATGATTTCATGAGGGGGAAGAATTATTGGAAAACCCAAAGAAGACCGCAGAATTACTGATATTGTCAAAATATTTGAATCTTACATTGCGTTGTATCCAGGTTCTGGACAATGTTTCAAACCAATGGAATGTGTTCCAGATGTCTGCTAAGAGGTTGCCCTTGCTCTACCATGGAGCATGAAGACAGATTTTTGGTTTTAACAGTAAAACGTAATCAACCACCACGGCAGGTCAGCTTGCAAAGTTGGCTCCATTCAAGCACATGTACACAGTCACAACAAACTCTGGCAAGACGTCTGGAGCAAGTAGGCCTATTAGTCTGCATCCCTTTATCCACAGCTTACCATAGAGCACATTTTCAGTGGTGTTGTATCCATAGAAAGACACCAGTGAGCTATAATTACTCTTTACAGATGAAGTCGTTTTAGTCTTCCTTCGATTCTAGACAACACTTGATCTGGTGTGAAAGTGGTACTGCTTACCATTGCAAGAAGGTTCTTGAAAGGGATATATGCAGGTGCTGAGTTTCTGGTGTGTGAAGGCATTATGTTTAATGGACACACCGAGCCACAAGTGCTGAAAAAAAAGGGACTATGGTGAATGATATTGCAATGAAGTTCATCGACATCAAGCTCAATTGTTCCTTAGTGCTGTAGGAAAAGAATTCATTTTTATGGATGACAGTGCCACACCACATCATAAACGAGCAGTGAAAATACTTCTGGAGACTGAGGTTATTAATCTAATTGAGTGACCAGCACACTCCCTAGATCTCAACCCCATAGAACACGTTTGGGAACACAATAGGGAAATGCATTGCTGCTCGAAATTCCCCTCCAGAAAACAAACAAGGCCTTATTCTGAAGATGGAGTGGGCCAGTCTGCCTGAAGAACTTTTGGATCACTTTGGTGCTAAGCATGGTACAGCATTGTGAGAGCTGCATCACAGTCCAAGGTGGGCATATTGCATACTAAAATGTCTATGCATAGTTTTCTGAGCACTGTCTATTAATTCCTTAACTACATCCTTAGGAAATTTGTATTGCAATTTAATTTGTACAAAATTTATAACACATTTTTCGTGTAATATAATTTATTAGTATGCTGGCAATAAACTCATATCTACATTTGGCTCTAGTCATGAAAATTTATTCACATACAGGAAATACGTAGCTTGTCCTTAGCTTTTGGATACCAGTCCGAAAGTTGTAAAAGAAGGTTTAACACCAAAAGAAATTCATTTGAAGTTCATAAAAGTTTATGGGCACTCTTCTCCTTCATTTTCGACAATTAAGAAATGGGCTGCCAAGTTTAAACTCGGTCTTACCAGCCTTGAAGATGATCCACGTGAAGGACGTCCAAAAAGTGTAACAACACCAGAAATCATTGATCAGTGCACGATATGGTACTGGATGACCGGCAAATTGAAGTGCTTGAAATTGCTGAGACTATAGGCATTTTAAAAGAACGTATAGGATATATTTTGCATGAAGAATTGCAAATGAAAAAGCTTTGAGCAAGATGGGTGCCGTGCTGATCAAAAACGCACTTGCATGAAAATCTCTGAATAGTGCTTGAAGCGTTTTAACAAGAATAAAACTGATTTTGTGCATCGATTTATTATTATGGATGAGACTTGGATTCACCAGTATACACCAGAACCCAAGCAGCAGTCAAAACAGTGGACAGAAGCTGGTTGTTCAGCACCAAAGAAGACAAGGTCATGGCATCGGTGTTTTGGGATGCTTACGGCATTTTGTTTATTATCTTGAAAAGGGTAAAACAATAATCGAGGAATATTATTCAGATCTTTTAACCAGACTAGATGAAAAAATTCGTGAGAAAAGACCCGGTTTGCAGAAGAAAAAAATCATCTTTCATCAGGACAATGCACCTTCTCACAAAGGTGTTTTGGCAATGGGAAAATTAAGGGTGTCTGCGCTATAAGTTATTGGAACATCCACCCGTGTTCCCCAGATTTGGCTCCCTCTGGCTTCTCTCTCTTCCCAAAACTAAAACTCATCCCCGCTGGTCAGCATTTTTCTTTTGCAGATCTTACTGAGAACCACTACAGGGACAGGATAATGGCGCTGGAGCATCGCTGGAATAAATGTATTAGTCTTAAGGGATATTATGTTGAAAAATAAAAATAATTTTGAAATTATAAGTGGGATAAGCAAGTGGGATGATCTACACAACTTAGATCGATTGCTGCTTCCAGCCAAAACTTGGGTGCTGGGATGATCTACACAACTTGGATCAATTGCTGCTTCCAGCCAAAATTAGGTGCTGAATATATCACCGAAATAATTCTTATTGGCTTGGAAACATTTATTCCTCACTCCACTGTAAGTTCCTGTCCCTTATCTAAGCCTTGGGATCACTCACAGGCGTGCCAAAGCTGTACAAGAGAAGAATTGAGCATTCTGTAACTGGCTTGCATCCAAAAGTCCAACCACTCATATCAAAGTCAAGAATGAGTTAAAAGCAGGAAACTTGCATCCTGCCCACATGGCAGCCATGTATTCTGGTCTCTACCCAAAGCCATTTGTCACACCTTCTGCCCAATATTGCTTCCACCACTGTTTCATCCTGATTGCTGTGTTATATCATCACCCACAGAAAAAGACTTCCTACTCCTCCAGTTCTTGTACTGGAGGAGTAGGAAGTTTTTGGTCACTATCCACCATCCATCCCACACACACTCTGTGCCCAGTGTGTTCTTTTGTCAAAAAGAGATCTGGAGAATTTTGTTCAAATTGGTTACCAAAAAGTCTCTTGCCCAATTGTAATAAAGGTCTGTGCTCCAGAGTTGATTCCCATTCTGCGTTGTCTTTTTACACTCTTATTCCACTGGTATCTACCCTGCAGTATGGAAATTAGCTCATATTCAGCCTATTCCTAAAAAGGGAGACAAATCAATACCCTCAGACTACAATCCAATTTCTCTTATGCCAGTTCTTTCCAAAGTAACAGAAAGAACTATCTACATCTAACTGCTGTGCTATCTCAAAGACTCTCAGCTAATCAATGACCACAATATGGCTTCTGCCACTGTCAGTCAACAGGTGATCTACTCGCTTATATCATCCACATTTGGACAAATACCATGGACAAGTTTGGCAAGACCCAAGTAGTCACCCTTGATATCTATGAAGTCTTTAACCAGGTCTGGCACAAAGGACAGTAAGACAAACTCCTTCATTTGGTCTACCCTCTGAATTCTGCACTTGCACTGCCAGATTTCTGACTGGATGCTCACTCTGGGTTATGGTGGATGGTTACTTATTATATAGATAGTATACAACCAGTGGAGGGGCTCCACAAGACTGTTCTCTCACCCACCCTATTCCTTCTATATATAAATGACTTACTCCATAGACTACCAACTCATTACATGGCTGCTGATGCCAGCACATTGCATTTCTCCCTTATATCACACAGAAAAAAAGACCCCCTTCTCTTCCAGCCTTACTTCTGACAACACCCAAATCCCGTGCATGATGAGATTATTTATCTTCTTAGGATAACACTAACCTCAAATTTCTCTTGGCACAAGCATATTACAAATATTGGCTCTTCTGCTTCCAAGCAATTAGGTTTTCTTGTTCACTCAAAGTATTACTTTAACTCCGAACAACTTCTAACTTTATACAAATCACAAATCTGTCCAGCTATTGAATATTGCTCCTATATCTTGGGGTGAAGCTCCCTAAAGATACCGAACTCTGTACAGAAAAGGGCAGTCAGACTCAGTGGTACACCTAGGGAAGGGGCCCTGGCCCCTCCCAAAAGAAAAAGGAAATAAACACTAGAAAATTTTCCAAAAATCTTTTCCTAATTAAAATTCATTTTTTTATTTATGTTGTGTCTTCTATTTCTATACTACTTATCATGTATTGACGATCACTGCAGATGCTCAGTCATAGGTCGTATGCAATGCGTAGTGTGTATTCGTAAATGTCTACTACCCCCCCCCCCCCCCCCCCAAGATTAAATCCTGAGTGTGCCACTGGTCAGACTGATCAATGATCCCAAACTCCCTGATACAGTTCACTCACCTTCACACAGGTGCTCAGTTTCCACTGCTTGTATCTTCTACAAGTACTTCTACAGTAGCTGTTCATCAGAATTAGCATCAAAATACCTTATCCCTCCCCCTATTTCTTTCAAATCAGTTCAAATGCATGCAGTAACTAACCAGCAGTCCCTCACAGTGTATCTCCAAACTCACAGAACAAATTTATCCTCCTCTTTGTTCATCCCTTCCACTGCTGCCCTCTGGAACACTGCCATCTTATGTGTTTCCCATTCATTCTGTGTGGGAAATTTCTTGTTCTTCTTGCTCATCCATGGTACTAGTACTAGTGTACTATAGGTTTACCGACCTCTCATGGATGGGTTCCCCCATTAAAAAAAAGGATTCAAATGAGAAGTTAAGTGACTGGGTCGGGGGCACAAAGAATACTTAGCTATGTATTTGAACCATGCTTACACAATGCAAGCCTTGTGATAAGAGTGCTGTCTTGCAGAAAAAAGTCCAGATCCATCAGGCCACATTTTAGCCATGTAAAGCATACCTGGTCTGAAGCAATCCCCGGGTCGGTTAAGATTTAAGTCAGTGGGGGGATGAGAGGACCCAGTGATGTCTATTAGAACAATCCCTATGCCAAGATACCATTACCACCAACCTGTTTCTGGCCAACCATGCAGTCTGGGTGGTCATAATGTTTTGACTCTTGTGTGTACTGCCATCATAGTTGGTCGAGTGGTTAGCTCTCCAACCAGTGGGTCGTGAGTTCAAATCCTGCTGTGGGCATGGATGTTTGTGATTGTCTTTAGTTGGGAGATGAATTTCATCGCCTGGTGTGAGACCATCACTCTGCTTACTGGAGACCTGAAGTGGCTTGAAAACATTGCATGCTTGGTCTCTGAACAATGTTTTCCCACTAAAATGGTTTTTGTATGTAGAAAAGTAGCCCATAATGAATCCCCCCAAATTCTGAGTGTATTTACACTCAGGATTCGCAATAAAATCAAAACATTCAAATACAAAAGTACAATAAAAAAAAAGCATAAAATGTGAAGATATGTACAGATACTATGTAATGTTTCTGTGTGCATATAATTATCCTAAAACATGAGATAATCTTGCTTGCTGATTTCAGTGTCCACAGTTCAGACTGACTTCCCTTTTCCAACTTCAAAGGATAAGCTGAGTCAAATTGTTTGCTATGCAGAAATTGTTCACCAACCCACCAGAAATTCAGATAATCCTCATTATTCTCTTAACAGTCTGGACCTTTTCTTAACCAGCTGTTTCTCCAAATTGATGTTTGTTCTCCTCCTAGCAAGTCTGACCTTAACTTTCTCCATGTATCCTTTTCTACAGATTGTCCTTCAGTCGTTCTCAGCATCATATCCTGTGGCACTAAAACATCATATGATCTTATCATTGCTCCCACTCTTCTCATCTTTGAACTTGTCTGATTTAATAACATAAATTGCTCTTGCTATGATGAATGCTCCTCTCTACTCAAAACCCTTAACCCCACTGTTTGTGCCGATGTTTGCCACAAACAGTTGTTTCAAAGCAGTCCAAGCCAAATATTTATCATATGTTCATTGGTGCTCGAGTCAAAAATTTCAGCCTCACTCAGCTTTTTTGCAACTTGTAACTACTGCAAAAAAGAAAATTCAAAGACATTTTAAAGGACAAATGCACTTTGCATCTCATCTCATGTTTGAATGGCAGTCAACCCTTCTGGTCCCTCACCAAGGTGATGAAAACTTCTGCCCTTGCATGTTTCTGTCCCTCTCACACCATCCTGATAGTACAATGGTAAGGCGGACCCTCTTGGCATCAGTTTTTTTCTTCCAACTCTAGTACAGATGACCAAGACAATCTCCTTCCACTATTCCACAAACTATCCATACTATGCTTCTGAAATTTCACCAGAAGTATATCACAAAAATACTCAGTAGATTTAATACTGCTGAGTCTCTTGGTCCTGATGGCATTCTTTCATCTGCACTAAAAGCTTGTGCTCCAGAACTAATGTCCACCTTCTATTGTCTCTTTAAGCTGTCATACACATCTATCCAATAGCTTGGAAGCAAGCTTTTATTCAGCCTCTCTCTAAAAAAGAGAGAAGAGTCAACCAACAAACTATCACTCTATTGTGATCTGCCTTCAGTACTCTCAAAAAATGGAGAAGGGTCATCAGCAGCCAATGTCTTTGCTATTTGGAGACTCATCTTAACATACTGGTATCACTTAGTAGACTGAGAATGGTAGAATGGATTCTACCATTCTCAGTCTACAGCAGATCTACTAGCCAACCTTGTCCACCTTTGGTCAAAAGCAATGAAAAAGCTTGGAGAAACTTCAAGTGTCTTTCTTGTTATTTCCAAGGCATTGAGTCTGGCATCATGGTCTTCTTACCAAATTTCTGTCTTATGGTATTCTTCCTTCCTATTGTGTATGAATTGCCATCTTTCTCTTCAGTCATTAATTTTCAGGCCAATGGCAATTAGTTTCCTTTCATCAGATTTTTCAGCAATTGCTAATGTTCTTCAGGGATCTGTGATTTCACCTATATCCTCTTATACATCAATGATCTCCCTCTCTCTCTGATATCCAGTCCTTTTCATAGCTTTTTTTTTTTTTAGTCACAATCCTCACCATTCTTTTTCATTACCTTGCTAAGTAATTCATGCTTCAACATCTTCTTTAACTAATGCCTTAAACGCTGATCTACTTACCATTTTTAAGTGTGGTGTGGATAACCTAGTGAATTTTAATGCCACCAAAATGCAATCCTATTTCATTTCCGGAAGAAAGAACCATGCCTCACTTTGACTATGTTCTGCTCATCATCCAGGATCAGTTTTGTCTTCTTCGCTTGTTTCACATCTTGCCTATCTTGGCAAAAGCACATCAGGTCCACGGCCTTCATCCTTTAAAATGCTTGATATACTTTTTTATTCTAAACAGTATTTCTCTCCTGCTCAACTATAACTTTTATAAAGCCCAAATCTGCTCTACATTGTTTTAACCCTAATGATTACATACCAGAGGTTCACGTTTGTAATCATTGGGGTTACACCAACAAATTCCTTTCTTCTTCCTAATCACTTTCCCACACATGTCACTGATGTCATAGGTCTTTGGATCTCTCATGTGTAGGGCCGATATAAAAAATTAAAACTGATATACTTAAAGAATATCTAAAAGGATCTTTATAAAATAATACAAATTTGAGTGAATGTACAATTACTTTTCCCTTTTTTGTTCTTGCATGTTTACTTTCATGATATCTCCCACATCCTCAGCTCAGTTCCCCTCACAAGTCAGCATTTCTTCCTTTCTTTCAGATCAGAGAAAGGCTTGCCCAAGCCCTGTATGCTTTTTTAATGTTTTAATCTTGCTTAAGTTCTTCCTTATCCATTCAGTTGTTTCCAAGTTTAAGCATGCACTTCTAAAAAAACATGTGATGGGAATAGTACTATTAAGTGAAAAATCAGACTACAAATAAAACCATGTTACTGTTCATTGGTAGCAGCAAACAAATATGTACCTTAATTGCCCACCCACCCACCCACTCAAAGACAAGGCATAGTACAAACTTAATTTAGCACATTAGGCAAAATTAAACTTTTATTGATGCGTATTATCACTAATAATTTTGATTGCATTTCAGCCATTTCATTGTAGGAAATGGGGAGGTAATAGCTCAACTACTACAAGTCTACTTTTTTCCATCCCTAATTAAAAATGGTAGAATAGTGTTTTACAATGCAAAATAAATAAAAACAAATTGTGTTAAAAAGTGAATAGTGTATTTAGCTTGGATAAGAAGATGGCATACTGACATATCAGAAAGTGGTGTATTATATGGGGTGGGGGTTGCACGATTTTTAAGATGACCAGTGATGTACACCAGTCCTTGGTCCATCGTTATTCAGTATTTACATTGATGATGTTGGGATGTATTTGACAAGAGACATAGCTATGCACTGATGATTTAAGGTAGGCAGGGTAATCTGGAATGCAGTTGACATGCAGCACTTAGAGAATGATTTTGAATAGGCTAGAATTATGGGCATATAAAAATGGTTGTCATTTCAGTGTTAGTAAATGTAAATTTATGCACATGGGTATGATGATGAGATTAAAAGGGCTTATTATATTGGCGAGTTGTAGTTGAGAGACTATATATAGCAAAGATTGCAAATATGTCTCAGAGAATAATTGCAATGCCGAAACATTGACATGTATTTTCTTATTTTGTTTCTTTACAAGGCCTTGATATGACATCCCTTGGACTATTGTGCATGGACTTGTTTCTGAGGTAATGTAGGTATGGTGGAAAGAGGCGTGTTAAAGATAATATTTGGAGTGTAGAATGTTGATTATGAGGAGAGATTGAGAATTTATGGACTGTAGACAGGAGAAAGAGGGGGGGGGTATGATAAAGGCCCATAAACTTCTGAAAGGGTCATATATGATACTGATAGATGGATTTTCATTTTATAGAGGATGGGGAGAGAATGAAAGAGCATCCATGGAAGTTGAGAATGATTGCAGTCAAGAAAGGGATGAGTTAGATTTCTCTCATGAGAGGAATGCTTACTTTTGGAGGTGATGAACGCAGATAGTGAATAAATTAAAAAAAAAAGGTATGAGATATAGTGTAGGTGATCTGTGATCTCCTTCAATGAACCCTTACTCCTGGAGCTGTCTGGTCATAATAATTGTAATAATGATATTCACTTTTTTTTTTTAATAATTTTCATTGATTCAGTTACTTTTTGAGCCAGACAAAGTAAATTGTGATTAAAGGATGAAGGACTAGAAGGTCTGTCGATAGATTGGATGTTGCCAAATTCATGATCATAGGAAAACTTAATCTATCACATCAAGCTTAAATGGTTTGATGTGACAAATTGTACACACCTGAAAGTTCAAAGTATGAAATCTTAAATATTTTACTAGGAGATCTCTATAGACAGTATTTTTTAAACATAAAAAGTGTGGAAAGTAACATTTATTTGTAAACAGTAACAAAAAACGTGGAATAGTTGTAATGTATTAATTATCCTCTTTGGAGGGAAGTCACTGAAAGTTATCCAGATATCAAATTGCTTAATGGCAATACATGTTAATGTGAAAATTATTCATTGGAATTACTTGAGAACACAAGATACAGCAACTTATGTGCTTTATTAATTTAGTAGAGAATATGGATTCTGGATTAAAAAGCAGGAAAGTGGAGTTTAGTCTTCACACTCAGATAAAGAAAATAATTGTGCTGTTGTTAAAATTTAATATTGCAATTGATGAAATAAAGAGCCAAGAGCCTACTCACTGATGAGACCTCAATAAAGGTTGAAACCGGTCTGGGTAGTGACCTATCTCCCTTAATGTAAAACAACATACATCTCCTAGGGCAGGGGTGTTCAACCCATCAATTGCAGAGCAATTTTTGGTCGATCTCTGTATATTCCTCCTTACTTACAAATTTAATTAAAACTGAAAACATAATATTTTATTTATCATTATTTTGTATTATTTTTAATTCGCTTTAAGTATATTGCTATTGTTTATTTTTCGTTGAAATTGTCAAATCAGTAATTTTCATATAAGTCCGGGTAAATGAATTAATTTGGATCAGTGGAAGTCGAACAGCGAGCCGAGTGAATACGATTATAAGCAAAGTGTAAAAACTCGATTGTAGCTTAAATATTAAATATTCCAAAGCACATTACATCGACTTTTTACTTAGGTTAAGTCCCATGTGAATATTGTAAAAAAATAAACTTTGTTTGTCTCGGTATAGTTTGTATTAGATGTTTTTGTAAATAACTCTTTTGAAGCTAACTGTATATACTGCTTTAATAATAATATGTTAGAGTGTTAAAAACAAAGGCAATGTTTTTGTCACCGAAGCTGTACATGACAGCATTAGAAAGATTGTTATTGAAACTTGTATGTATGAGAAAGGCTTGCAGGCTCTAAGTGTAAACATCTCCAAAGTCAGTCAGAAAGAGTTCAAACAACTTTCCGATGGCCAGCAACTTACAATCAAAAGAAAGCGGAGGAGAACAAAAGGTGTGCCGAACTTGAAACTTAAGATGAAAGACTCATACCGATTCTTTGCGGGTTGCCAAACTTCATGCGAGGTCTCAGAGGAGGCCTAATAAAAAGGGACTGAAGCAAGCAGAAGGGGTCCCACTTCCAGAATTGCTGTCAGAGAGGAGGCCGTCCGGTCCAGAGTCGCCATCAGAGAGACTGCTCGGATCCACGTTGCTTGAGAGAGGAGTTTCCCATTTCCAGAAAGGAGCTTCTCGATTCAAGACTTCGCTAGAGAGAGAGAGAGAGAGACTACTTCTAGGCCGCAGACAAGGTTTCCAATTGCTGAAAGGAAGAGTTCCAATTTCCAGAGAAAAGTTTCCAGGGCAGGTTAATGTCAGACATTCACCAGTGTGTTGCATTTTCATTACAATTTGATGAATCAAACGACTTCACTGATATTGCTCAGTTAATGGTATTTATTCGCATGGTATTTCAAGATTATTCAAGTAAAGAACTTTTGAAAATTATACCATTATTAGGAAGGACTAGGGGAGAAGACATTTTTTCAGCATTTGATGAATTTGTGAAACAACACCAACTTCCACTTTTTAAACTTGTGTCTATTACTACTGATGATGCTCCTACAATAATAAGTAATAAATCAGGCTTCATTTCATTATATAAAAACGATGACAAATATCCAGATTTTTTAACATACCACTGTATTATTCACCAACAAGTGCTATGTAGTAAAAGATTAGACACAAAAGATGTTTTGGATATTACATTTAAATTCTGTTCCAGGAAAAGCACTGCAATGGTGGTTATTTAAATTACAGGCAGATGATGATAGGGAACTTATGTTGTACAAAAATGTTTGCTGGCTCAGCAGAAGTCATTTTTAGAAAGATTTCTTGTATTAATTAACGATATAAAAAATTTTCTTGATGAAAAAGGAGATATTTATTTACAATTGAATGATAAAAGATGGTTGTTACAATTATCATTTTTAGTAGATTTCTGTATGAAATTAAGCAACTTAAATTTAGAGTTACAAGGTAGAGATAAAAATTTAATTGACATGTTAAGTTCAATAAAAACTTTCCAACAATATTTACTTTTATTAAAGAAAAATATAAATGACTGCAAATTTAGACATCTCCCATATTTATTAAAATTTTTTGAACAAAATCAAGAAATGCTTTGCTATGATTTAAAAGAATTTATTTGTGAAATAGAATTAGTTGAGGAAGAAATAAATTCAAGATTTAAAGATTTCAATAAAACTGAAATGATTGTATCTTTTATCAATAATCCATTTCAAGAAAACTTGAACATCACAGAAATTTCAAATAAAATTAGTGGGCTGTTTGATATAAACCAAGCTGAAGTAGAACTTGAGATAATAAACATTCAGAATAGTTTACATTTAAAATCAATAAACAATGAAGTCATTTGGAAGTATGCACATGAAAAATTCCTAATATTAGCTGATATTGTGCGAAAAATTCTGTCGTGTTTCGGATCGACATACTTGTCAGAATCCACTTTTTCAAATATGACCGTCATAAAAAATCAATTAAGAAACCAAATTACAAACAATCATTTGGATGATTGTTTGTGATTGGCCACTTCTTCATATCAACTTGACTATGAAAATATTGCCAAATTTCACAATGGCAATTTTCACATTAACTTTTTTTTTCACACTAACCAAACAATGCCAAATTTCACATTAACTTTTTTTTTTTAATCAACCAGCATTTCCTGTAACTTGTGAGTTTGTAATCAATGTGTTGTTTTTTTCTAACTTTGGTTTTCCAAAATAGAGAAATATTTTATTCCAATATATATATATATATATATATATACACAGGGTGTTCGGGATAAATTTGACAGTTTCGTAAGGAAAAAGAAAATCTTCTTTGTATCTATTAAATTTAATGAATTGACAAAAAACATTACAGGCAGAGTTAATTACAATACTATCAACAAGATTTACTCAAAATAACCACCATTAGCATCGATCACAGCTTCAATCCTGCTTCGGAACCTCGAACAAGCTGATGCTACAGTCTCCCTGGGAAGGGCCGCAAAAACTGTTTTAATTTTATCCATTAACTGGGCTTTTGTATTACTGGAAGTGCGATTGGTGTCTTTTTCAACTGCGCCCCATACAAAATAATCCATGGGGTTAAGGTCTGGGGAGTTTGGAGGCCAAACATTTGGACTGGTGAAGTCGTAGAAATTTTCAGACAACCATTTTTGACTTTTCCCAGAGGTGTGGCAAGGGGCCGAATCCTGCTGCCATACATACGGCCTACCATTGGCTACCCTTGTTATCCAGGGCTTGACTACAGTGTTTAGCAACTCCACGTAGCCATCTGAAGTCAACCTGAGGCCCTCTTGGAAAAAATGCGGAGGCATCACATTGCCTTCAGAGGATACACATCCGAAAACCATCACAGTTTGGGGAAATTTAGTCTGCATTACACGAGGAATGTCCTTTGTACTGTATGCAAGCCATCTGTTATTCTGCGTGTTGTGTTTTTGATCCTGGCAAAAGTTTTTCTCATCGGAAAAGAACCAGATTGTTTGTGGTTCCGCAGGATGTTTCACTCTGCTTAGAAGTTTCTTCGCGTTTATCAAACGTTTTTCACGGGCCTTTTCTGTAAGCAGCTGACCTTTGCGGCGCTTGTATGAGTAGTAGCGGAGGTCTTCATTGAGTGCAAGCTTCATAGTAGAGGCTGCAACATTCATTTCACGTGACAAAGCCCGAATTCCAATGCCAGGGTTCTTCAACACCTGTTCCTGCAGATTTGCGAGGAATTCTGCTGTACGAACGCAATCAGATCGTCTGCTAGGGATCTTTCTTCTTGCTACATCCTCGTAGTCACCATTGCAAGTCTCTAGTTCATGCCTGATTGTTTTTACTGTATTCAGGGAGCATTGGGCAGCAGTCGAAATATCCTTATTTTGATGGCCGGCACGAATCATCATGATACAAGTTATTCTCTTCCATGATTCAGGTGGGTTCCAGCTATCCATCCTTTCTGACATCTTGTATATGAATGAAGAAGGGTCCAAACTTTTAAATGAAGAGAAGTGTGTGTTAATACATGTAACTTACGGAAAAATATAATTAATTATAAATATGTCAAATTTATCCCGAACACCCTGTATATATATATATATATATATTTTTTTTTTTTGTTGTTGTTGTATTAAAATAATTAGAAGTGATAAATAAATTTTTAAATACACAAATAAAGTTTTTAGTTGTCTATTTTTTTTAGTTGTTTATTTGTGCATAATCAGATATCAGGTTGGGAGAACGTGATCTATATAAGAGAGTAGATCGCCGAAAAACTTTTTATAGAAAAGTAGCTCGTGTAGTAAAAAAGGTTGAACACCACTGTCCTAGGGTTTTACATTAGGGCAAATACTAAGAATAGCGATCCTAGCTTTATCCACCTTTACAACGAATTCCCAGTATTGTACCACCCAGGTGTTTGCTCACGCTTGGACTCGCCGAACTTTTATAGTTTGCTATATTCGGCATGAAACTCTTTGATTTCTATCTTAAGAGTTTTTTTATTCGGCTTTGAAATAATGTGGGATTAAAATATCCCCTTAATTTAAATAATTTTAATCGCCTAAGTGAAGCCTTATGGCTCTTTATTTCATTAATTTATCTGTGCACCTTTTTTTACAACTATAATCGTGGTATTATTTGTTCTACCTACTCACTGATGAGACCTCAATATAAAAGTTGAAACCGGTCTGGGTAGTGACCCATCTCCCTTAATGTTAAACAACATACATCTCCTAGGGGATGAGTTTTACATTAGGGCAAATACTAAGAATAGCGATCCTAGCTTTATCCACCTTTACAACGAGTTGCCCGCCGGTATTGTACCACCCAGGTGTTTGCTCACGCTTTGACTCGCCGAACTTTTATAGTTTGCTATATTCGGCATGAAACTCTTTGATTTCTATCTTAGAGTTTTCTTATTCAGCTTTGAAATAATGTGGCATTAAATATCCCCTTAATTTAAATAATTTTAATATTGCAGTTATCAACAAATGATTTAGAATTGAGGTTAATTGAATGATGAGAATAAAATTTTTTTCACTCATATTAGCTGTTATATCAGAGTTAAAAGATTACTTAGCGACTCTGTTTGACAGTGAAGAATACATGGTTAGAGCAATAACAGCTAATTGAATTTTGAGCAGGCTGTATGCACTGTGCATGTTGGTTTTTAAAAAATTTAGAAACAGAACCCAAGGAACTTTGTGACATTTAGATGGAAGTCGGAGTGAAGGGTATTTCACTTAATGGGAACGAAGTTTGAATGAGAAATTTTGACATTCGGATGTATTTTGAATGGTATCACGTTTTTGTACACAATGAACAGTGGTTGAAGAAATAATTTCTTGAGATTTAAATTATTAAGTGGGGAAAGTAAGCCACATATTGTGGGGATATTAGAATCATGGCTTAAGCCCTTGATGTTGAATTACAGTATGAGAATTATGTTGTCAAAAAAAGAGAGCAAATTATTACTCATTGGTATTCTACAGGGTTCAAGTCTGGGTTGCTGTTTAATTTATATTGGCGATGTTGTTCACAATCTGTGTGGTGATACTCAATTGTTTTAAAAAGATGCTAAACTGGGGAGGGAATTGCTGAAACTTGATTGTGACATTACAAGAGAATATGAATAAGCTGCTGATGTGGGAGACAGTATGAGACATTTCATATTAAGTGTAAGGTTTAATTAGAGGAATTATGTTGTCAAAAAGAGAGCAAATTATTGTTCATTGGTATTCTAGTGAGGTGTATTATATTGTGGAAATTTTCTCTGGAAGGTTAGGGAAAGAGATTGCAGGATGATAGTGAATAGAGAATTAAAGTTCAGGGGCTACACAGAATATGTCCTGAAGGTTTTGCCTTATCTTGATACAAATAAAGCATAACCTTCATATGGCATGTGGTCTACAGTAAACTTGATAGGGTATATAGATTTGATTATTATCTGAATGATAAAAAAAAGTTAGGTAATATGGAAGCAAATGAGCAAAACTGTCAGGACTGTGGAAACCATATCTTCTGTGTAAGAGAGTGAAAAGTAATTTTTTTGAATGAGATAGGTGAGGGAGCAGAAGGCTTTGCTGAGCATTTGGGTGGCTGATGAATGCAGTGATATATTGAAATCTAGATATAACAGCTATTATAATCAGTAAAGTAAGCACCTCTATTAAGTAAGCAGGCCTGATTTGCTGAATGGTTAGCATGTTTGAATACAGGCGTGAGCGTGTGTGATTGTCTTTAAGTGGGAGATGAATTTTGTCAGCTGGTATGAAATTACCACCCCACTTACTGGAGGCCTGAAGTGGCTTGAAAAAGTTCAATGTTTAGTCTCCAGAGCATAGTTTCTGGACTATGTAAAAAAATAAAACCAAATATATATATATATATATATATATATATATATATATATTTAAAATATTTATATATTAAAAAAATTGTTTTCCTAATTAGAAAATTAGGGGAAAAAAAATCCACCCACAGCTTATCCACTATGCAAAATGGACTGTAAGTTTGGAAATTACTTTTCATGGATGAGAGCAGCTTTGCACTTGTTACTGCAGTTTGCATGTTACTACATACACTTCCTAATATTCATTTTGCTTTTGGATTTGTAACTGTACTACAAATTACATTATGTACGTACATACAATTTTCTGTTATCTTTACCTTGATAAAATCTTCAGCAGTATCGATAATGAAATATTGGAACTATTATTATGTTACGCCTCCAGGGAGTCCAAACACTCAAGGGAGGGCACCTTCTCTACAACACCACTCCACTAACTATACCAATGCCATCTACTGCCTAATATCACCACTAGTATTTTCAGAGACAATCACAAATATCCATGCCCATGGCGGGATTCGGACCCACAGCCTTCTGGCTGGAAAGCGGATATGCTAATAACTTGACCAACCAGACAGCAAGAACTATATTCTAGTAAAAGGAAAATTTATACTAGAAATCTGAATTATAAATGCTAGAGAAGTCTGAAACAACAAAGAAAAAAAAAAAAAAAGAAACTTTCTTGATAATTTTACATTACCATAGACATCTAATTGATTAAAGTTTAGTACCTGCATTTTGTCTACTGATAAATGATTTTGAAATAAAAATATTTAATTTACATATTTTATAAATGATTAGTTCATTCTTTACTGAGATCATATCACTTGTTGTGACGAAAAATCTAGATTTGAATATCACTACCACAATCAGACTTTGGGGGGGGGGGGGGCAATTTTTGACTCTGCCAATCTAGTGTCAACCCATTGTGAAAACTTGCTTTCCATTATGTTGAGCAGATAAAACTGACCTTCGGAACACCCATAATTATATCTTGACATGAATCTAAAACAACTAGCACATTTTTTTGTTTGTTTATTTGATTTAGTTAAATAATTGTATTTATATTTGTAAGAAGTATGGGCATTTAAAAAAAATAATATATATTATTTTTTTTTTATAAAATATATATTTTTTTAAATTTTACATATTATTTTATTACATCTTATTTTATTATTATCTTATTACATATTTTTTGCAAAATTTTACATATTATATAATTTTTAAATATTATTTTAAACATATTAAAATGTTTAAATATTTTTTTTACAAAAAATACATATTTAAAATATATATACAATTTTGTTATGTTAATGATTATTTTATCAGTGACTGAATTTTTCTATGTAGTTTTAAGTAAACTCCTTGCACTAGGATTTTATTTTTGCAGTATTTTATATTTTAGTTAATCCAAAATAAGGTTTCATTATTTATATTTCTAGATAGAGGAAAAAAGGAAAAAACAGAAAAAAATAGGAAAAGATACACAAGTAGAAGAAGATGACCCTGCCAAAGTTAGTTACTACTCTATAATATAAAATGATAAGCCTTTTTATGTAACGTCTTTGTGTCACGTTTTTTGTCAAGTTATTTGAAATGCTTTGAAACTCAGGGCTACCCTGAATGTCGAGTCTTCGAAATTCGAGTCATCAGAATTCAAGGAGAACCAGCCTACCAGTCTGGAAATCTGGGGGGTTGGGCACAGGGGGACGGAACCCCCTTTCGAGTCTTCAAAATTCGAGTAATCGGAATTCAAGGAGAACCGGCCTACAAGTCCGGAACTCGGGGGGGGATTCCATACTTGATCCAGCCACAGTTGTACACCTTCTTCATCCATCCAACCTTTCTGATTGCTGCAAACAATTACACCTGGTGGAAATTTCATATGCTTCGGAATTTTCTTCCTTTTAAATATCACTGTCGGCTTTAATTTGGTTCTGTCTGCCATGCATGCCAGAACAATGGTAAAATGTGTTTTTTCATGTCCCGTTGTTTTTATGAAGACACTCTTTTCACCAACTGAATTTACTGTTCGATTCCCAGGCATATCAAAGTACATGGGCATCTCATCCATATTGCCAATTTGGGAAAGTTAATATCCGTGACACTTCTGTAATTTTATGATAAATTTATGGAAGGACTGCACTTTTTCTTCAAGCTGCTTTGGTAACTTCTGTGCAATTTTTGTTCGGTGTCATAATGTTAATGCTTTGCGTTCCATAAATCTGTTGATTTATGGAAGCATTAATGTCAGCTTATGTCAAGCTTGATGTCAGCTTGAATAAGCCGTTTAAAGTTCACTTATGTGAAAAATGGAGAGAATGGATGTCATCTGGTTTGATGAAAATGACAAAGGGTGGGAATTTTCAGAAGCCTGAGATCACCCTAGTCACCAGCTGGGTTAAAGAAGCATGGGATTCGATACCATCTGAAATGATTCAACGCTCATTTCTTAAATGTTGAATAAGTAATTCAATGGATGGATCCAAAGATCACATCATATACGAAAGCGAGGATGACGCACAAGAGCATGAAGACGATGACGACAACTGCTGATGCAATCCCTACAGATGAATTTATAAATGAAATGTTTGATGACTCAAAAGATGAAGAAGAATTTAAAGGATTTTGACATTTTGTTTTAAAATAAATATTTCTTTCGTTAATTCGTATTGTATTAGTTATAATGTTATGGAACAAGATTAACAGATTGCATTATAAATGGACATGGCATTTTAGGGCTATTTTTCAAACAAAATTTCTAGTTTGCATTATATATGGATCGTATTCTACCCGAAAATATACGGTATATATTGTTCAGTATGATGTCTCATTTATACCATAGGACTGTAGTGTTTTGGACAGCTTTTCTCTTGTTGTATGTTTTTTCCAGAACTACAAAGCTTATCTTTGTTATTTTCCCATGATTTCTCAAGTATTTGTCTTAAAGTGAAAATCTGATCATAACAGCCTTGATTTGGCCTGAACCCAGTTTGTTCTCCAATCTTCCCTACCACAATTTTTCTTAGATTTTTCTGCATTGCACTTACATAAATCTTACCAGGAACACTCAGTAAGGAAATTCCTTTATAATTCTAGCATTGTTTTATTTCCCTTTTTATAGATTGGTACTATGTGAGCTCTACTCCAATCACCTGGAATTCAACCCTCTGACCAGGTCTTCTGAATTATGCAGTGTAGCCACTGTAAAACATCTGCCCTTCCACATTTCATGTTTTTGACTGCTTTTTTTCAAGTATTGATATGTATTCCTGATTGCATTCGTCTTGTAATGTTTTCTATCATTGTGCTGTTACTGCTAGTTTCATTTAGCAGTCTTTGAAAGTAATTACTCCAGACATCTAGAATATCTTTTTTCTTTGGTTTTCATGTCGCCTTTATAATATCTGATTCCTTTTTGTCTCTTTCCTTTATTTCTGAGCTTTTCAATAGCTTCCAGAATATTTTGCTACCTTCCTGATATTTATTTTGTATTTTCTTACCAAAATCTTCGTACTTTTTATTTTAGCTAGTTTTGCACAGTGCTTCACTTTCTTACATTTTTCCCTGTTCTATGAGCACAAGCCAACTTACTTGCCAGGAACTTTCAGTGCACTCCTTTTCCTTCAATGCCTCTGTGGCTGAGCCACTGAATCTCCAAGGTTTGGTTCTTGTTTTCAAACTAAATTTTTCTTGAATAATGTTTGTATATGTGAATGAATCCACAGTTCACCTCTGAAAGGTGCCCATCTTTGATTCATTATGATAATTCTTAATTTCATACTTGAACTATTTTGTTCTACCTGTGAAAATGTTCACTTAAACATAATATAACCACTTTATGAGAAATTTTAACAGGAATCATGAGGAAAGAAAAGTAGACAATTAACAGTCATGATCCAGAGGCTCTTTTGCTATAACTAATTTGGAATGAAATTCAGCAGTAAAATGACAAAAATTCTGAAAATAGGAAGAAGCGAAGAAAAAAATTAACTACCTCCTGAATGCAGAGCCTAAAATATTTTAGCTGTTTAAGCACAAGTTTTAATGAACATAGCAAATTAAATTTAATAATAGTAATAGAATAAGCAAACCTAATGTTGGGGAGCCAGTTGAATAAATTTACATGGAATAAGAGAAAAATTAGTGAAAACACTAAATTATCACAAAACTTATCAGTATTACTTAAGGAAATTAACTGTATGCTATATATTAATTAGAAAAAACTTAATTATTAATTAGCAATTGGACTTTGCCAAAATATTCCATCTTCAGGGATGGAATATTTTGTGCATGTGGGCTCTACATAGGATAAATGTGACTGAAGCAGAAACACAAAGATAAGTCTGAAGTCTTAAAATGGTGCTCCTTAGTTTGCTGAGATTGGTGTTCATGAGTGTTGGGCTGAAATTCTTAGGATAAGTGCTTCCCAGATTTGTGGCACTTTTATACAACCACATTTATTGAGGTTCAGTAGTTCATTAAGTCTAAGGCAGATTCTAGGAAAAGGCTTTCATATTTGAGTTTGCTTCTGTGGAGTAGGGTGGTCCTTTTCCATAGTATCTTGTGGCAAGTGTCCAATGCATGGTCAGCAAGTCCTAAGGGACTGTGGTGATGAATTGGATGTAATCTTGGTGTTTGAATATTCTAATGTTTTCTCTCCTGCCTGTTTGGCCATAATAGAACAACTTACAACTGCATGGAACCTGGAAGATCTAGGGACTGTGACTGGTCTTTAGGAGAGTGAATAAGGAATACCAATTTCTTATAGTCTAAGTGGTTATAAGATCATATCTTAGAAATTTTGTCAGTTTTTTAGATGTGCCTCAGATATATATTGAATGACAATAGATTTGGTGAAATCTTTGGTCTGGAGGGGATGAGGAGGAGTGTGGTTTGGGGTTTTAAAATTCTTTGGATTTGGTGGATATTATGGCCATTGGCTAAAAAGGTGTTATGGATGTGTTCAAGTTCAGTGGTAAGTGCATTATTATCAGAGCTAATTAGTTTTGCTCTGTTTACAGGGTTTTAACGATCCCGTGCTGTTGGGGAATATATCTGACTCTGTGAATGGATTTTCTGCTTTTTCTAGTTGTATACCACCGGAACATTATTAGTGATGTTTCATTGTTTTAATTCTTAATTTGCTAGTACTGTATTCCAGTTTGTTTTGTTTTTTTAAATCATATAGAGTAGGAAAGAAAGAGAGAAGGTAAACTGATTTCTTTTTTTTTTCCCCTCTCCAGTACAAACATGCAGTTTATGTAATGACAATGAAATTATTTGCTGATCTTGAACGCAAAAGGAGGCAACAAGAAGAACGAGATATGGAAGAAAGGTAAGATATCTATCTATCTATCTTTCTATATATATAATAAGTTTACTATTCAACACACAAGGATAACCTTCTTGAATGGCACAGGAAATTTCAAGTTGTGTAATGTGGGCAGACATCAAAATGAGAAATTGAACAGTGTGACTTATTTGTGACCATGGTTCTACTGAAGAAGAGGAGGAATTTTTCGAGTATCTTTGGAGAACTCGCAGCAGAGTAGGAAATGAATACAAGACATACAGAAATGTTTTGGGAAAATCTGAAGTAAAGAACAAAACTAATAATAATGATAAGCTGAGTTTCTGTTCAAGACATGGGTTGATCACCACAATGATCTAATATAAAGATGTTCACAGATTTACTGGGAGAGGAGACACAAGAAATAAGAAAAGTCTTATTAACTATGTTATTGTTGTTAGCAATATCTTGATGCTAATTTAGAAGTAAATAGGGGATTTGAAATAGGAAGTGATCACTATTTAGTTTTGATCAGAATAAAATTGAAAATAAAAAGGTGCAAGAGTTGTAAAAATAATCAAAGTTGGCCAGCTTTCAGAGGTAAACGATGAACTCAAATATAGAAATATTTTTTTTGGAGAAAAAAAAAAGAAGTTTGAAAACAATAATTAGACCTTAGAGACTCACTGGCAGACTGTGATAAACTGATTAAATTTTCATCAGTTTTCAAAGATAGAAAAAAATCAGTACTCATTAGTGGACTCAGGAAATTAGAATGGCAGTCATGGAAAATAAGAGAGCATGTGAAAAGTTCCTAGCAAATAATTTAGCATATGCTCTGAGAGAATACAAAGAAAGATGTAAGAAGATGCATTGTGTAAAAATATTTAAACAAATATCATGGGAAGACTGGTAAGAATATAGAAAATAAATATCAGAAAGATGACAAATGTTCTGGAAGCTATTTTAGAAATTGAGGAAAGAGTAAGTGCTGTAAAAAGAATCAATGATAAAGGTAACATGAAAATTAAGATAAAGATATTCTAGATGTTTATTTTAATAATTTTGAGATTGTTAAATGAAATATGAAGTGACAGAAATTCAAGAGGAATACAATCAGAAGTACATATCAATTCTTGATGTAGAAACCTGAAATGTGGAAAGGAAGCTGGAGTAAATGAAATTCGAAAGGTCAAATTCCAGATGATTAGAGTAGAGCTGCCACTGTATTCATCTATATCAAGGTAAATAAAATTACGAGAGGAATTTCCCTACTGAGTGTTCCAGGTAATAATATATACGCAAACATATCTTGAGAAGAGACTGAGAAAAAAAATTGCAGAAGAGAAAAAACTTGGAGAACAAGCTATGTTCTAGTCAAATGTCAGGATCAAATTTTCATTTTAAGATAACCAGTCATTTCTCCTATAACATGGTATATGTGTTCCTAAAATCACCATGTTACATGGAATTTCATGCAGTAAGAATAAAGCTTATAGGAAAAATAGGGTTAGGAGATCAGAACCTGTACAATCTCATAATACACTAAAAAAATAATAATAAATAAATAAAATAAAACAACGTGAACCAGAATTCGGGAAATTCTAAATAATAATAAAAAAAACTATTTCAAAAAATGAGAACATGCAAAGAAAATAAGTTTACAAGCAAAAAAAAAAAAAATTAATAAAAATACCTCTGATGTCAAACCTTTTGAAATTGGTTCTACATTGAACATTAAAGTTCTTGAAGCAAAAAAAGGTGGTGCTTGTTCTTGTCTTAGATATATTACTACTTAGAAAAAAACTCAGGATGTTTTTTATAAATTGGGCACAAGGAATGCAAATATAAATATCATTTCATAATACTTATCTCAGAAGAAATTCCATGATGTTTTGTGTGGAATGATATTATATGTAACTTTTTCCTCTATAACTAACACAAAACTGAAGGAAATTAGCAGTTTCCATTGCTATTTTTGCTATTAAATTATATCCACGTGAATAAATACTTCTTTTTATATATATGCTATGTATGAGATATCTCACCATGAGTCATCTGATATATCAGTTCCTGTAGAAAAAGTGGTTACAGGAAGTTACCATAAGTGACTTATGGTAACTTCCTGTTGATGTTAGTGTGATATTGATGCCACTTCTAATGAGGTGCATCCCTTCCCTCATGGGTCTTGAAACTTTGAACTAGTAATTATAAATAGACAAATTCAAAAACACGCTAGCACAACTCCAGCATAGCAATTCTTGTATTTATTTTACAAAACTATTGTTACTTCTCTGATTTCTTCCCTTGTAAAAAAAAAAAAAAAAAAAAAAAGTATTCTGCCTAAAGTTCATTATGACAGATACAATATGAGAACTTGTTGGTGCCTGATCTAAACAGCCAACTATGGATTATCTCATGGTCGACAATCAACATGTTAAGTGGGGGGAGGAGAAGGTAAGGAGGTTAAGAAGAAAAAATCATTGAAAAACAAGCAAGGTTGCATCCAAAATTGATTTTTACTTTATAACAGGGTTGCAAGATTATTGGGGCCTAACAAAGATAACTTTTGTTGATAGTGAAAAGAAAAATCAACGATTCGAACTGATAAACATATAGGAAGACAGTTTGATACTAACCAGTGCTTAAAATAAAAACCTTTATTTTAACCACTGGAAAATTTTAGTTTTTAGGTTTCATTTATTAAACAGCGTTTCAGGTTTCTATTAATTTATATTGCCTTTTTATATAATTATATGGTTGGTTTAATTTTTGAGTGTGTTTGCTTCCATTCCTAATTATATAGTTTATCAAATTTTCACTTATCTATATTACACAAGATAATTTTACAGTCAATTCATTTTCATACTAAAAAAAAAAAAAGACTGATCATGTCATTCAACTTTGAACTTCTAAAAGTAGTTTTTCTTTAAAATTTTTCAAAAAAAAAAAGCATCAGCTAAAATGAAATAGATATAAATGTCTTCATTTCATTTTAGTTTATTTTGGCCTTAAATTTATTGCAATCATTCCTAATTATGTATTAAGTAGTAACCAAAAAAAAGTAGGCTATGTAGGATGCTCCATTTAATAGAAAGCTTGCTATGATATTTACATTAATACTTCTAAGAAGCAAAAAAGCAACTTGAACCAGAATTTGGGAAATTCTAAATAATAAAAAAAAACCTATTTCAAAAAATGAGAACATAGCAAAGAAAATAAGTTTACAAGCAAAAAAAAAAAAAAAATTAAATAAAAATACCTCTGATGTCAAACCTCTTGTAATTGGTTCTACATTGAACATTAAAGTTCTTGAAGCAAAAAATGGTGGTACTTGTTCTTGTCTTAGATATTTTACTTAGAAAAAACTGAGGATGTTTTTTATAACTTGGGCACAAGGAATGCAATAATAACAGTTGTAATCACAGCCATAATTTGACAATTTTGGAGAAAAACTTATTTCTTCTGAAAAAGTGCCACCAGAAAAAGCACAAGGTATTTACAACACATTCAACTAGTATGGGAAGGTTTTGTGAAAGATGTGTGTAAGCAAAGATGTCAAACTATAAAATGTTCAAGTTGCTGACGTGCTCTTGGGAGGGAGGCAGGCAGGCGGAGGTACTGGTTCTTATGATAGTACTACATGAAAAAGCTGCATCATTACTAACTTCCTATCAACAATTTTCCTCCAAATTAATCTGTTATCTGTCAAGACACCAATATTATCATATCTTATATTTCTGTCTTCTAGGCACTTCTTACTGTATCAATCCAGCTATATCTTGATCTTCCGCTGTTTTTTTTTCCCTACCATCCTAGCAAAGACCACTTGTTTTGCTAACCTTCCCTCTCCCATTCTATACAAGTAACCTTAATATCTGAGATTAGTTCAGCTAACACATTCCTCAATACTAATAATTTGAGGTTCTTTTCTAATATCCTCAATTTTAATATGATATCATTGATGCCATCTCTTCATTCACTAGATATTTCTCAAAACTCTCATATCTGTAGTCTAATCTTTCACCAAGTGCTTTATTTCCAATCCAGCTCTCAAATCCATAAGTTAAAATTGATTTAAACACTGTCCTGTATACATCTAGTATATAAACTTCCTGCCACAACAACTTTACTAATTCTTTTGTCCACTTCCATATTTAATTTTCCACCATCATTAAAAATTGAGACTGAAATCGTTTACTTCTATAAGTTTTCCATTCAAGTTGCAGTTGGTGTTTTCAGTGTTTCTGCCTGTTTATATTCTCTTTGTCTTCTTTCATGAACTTTATCAAATTTATTACAGCAGTTATTAAGTAGTCTTGTAATTCTGCAGACATGTACTGGATTTATTTAGAAGTATAACATATAGTATATCTATATCTCATATAGTATATCTTTTTACTATATCTCCATATAGTAAAAAGCTGAAATTAACATCTCAAATTTTGATATCAGGTTTAATATTGCTTTCCTTCATAATGTGATCGATATAGGTGAATAACAGTGGAGATAATGTCTACTCTTGTCTCACACCTCATATAACATGAATCTATCTTCCTGTACCTCCTTCAATTCTAACTGCTGACTTGCAATTCGAATGTAGACTATGTATTGCTGAATAAAATATCCCTTTTCTACCATAGAACTGAAGCATTTTGAACAGCTTTCCTCTCAGCACATTGTCATGTATGCCTTTTCCAGATCTTCTTCCTCAGCTGCTCCCATTTCTATATGGAGGTCACTGTTTCTGATGAGTCTTCTCCATTGGTTTGTATTGTAGACTGCGTCTTTGTTCCGGTCCTTCAGATGTTCCTCTACATCAGGGGTTCTCAACCTTTTCCAGTGGTGTACCACTATATTTAAGGATCCTGTAGATTTGTACTTGATTTATTTAGAAGTATTATATCATCTGCATAAAGTTGAGCTGAGATTAACATTTCCAGTTTTGATGTCAGGTTTAATGCTTCTTTCTTTCTTTTTTTCATAATGTAATCCATAAAGTTGACAAATAATAGTGGCAATAAAGTGCAATCTTTTCTGGATCTGATTTTACATCAAACTATCTTTCTGTAACAACATCCTTTCTAACTGCTGACTTCCAACTTAAATACAGACTATCTATTGTGCAACATAGCATCTTGTTTACCACCATATAAATGTAATGTTTTGAACAGTTTCTCACTTGGCATCTTATGTCTTTTTCATATCTACAAAACTTAAAAATTCTTGTTATATTCCCATGATTTCTCAACTATAGTCTTTTCTGTCATAACACATCGGTAATGCATGAATTTGGGGAATTCATGCATTACATAAATAGGGGAATAAAATCTCCAAAACATGATTAAACATGTTAGCTCATATGTGATTTTTTGAGAGGTGACAATGCTTTATGCTCCTACGTAGCATCAGGTGGATGTAAAAAAAAAAAACACAACACACACACACGCGCACACACACACACACACACACACACACACACACACACACACACACACCTTCTCCCTCTCTTACCCTTAGTATACCCATGTGCATTGTCAAATCAACTGTTGATTTGATTTTTGCTATAAGGGAAGTGGAGAGACACTAGGAATTTGGAAAAAGCCTTTGATTGGTTCAATGAGAAAAAGCATGGGAAAGATTGGAAAAGGTAAGCATAGAAAAAGTAGAAATGTAGTCATGATCTAGAATACGTATGTTAAATCAAAGAGCTCATGAAGAATAAATTTGATGATTTGGGTTGGTTTACCCCTAATAGTGGACTGCAACAAAGAAGTGCCTTATCTCCATTGCTTTTCATTGTGGTGTTGAAAAGAAGGCAAACAGCTGTGTTTGCAGATGATGTAGTGATTTGGGCACATAAGAAGAGCTAGAAGAGACTGAACATAAGGAACAGTATGATACAGAACTATGTTTAAAAATATATTAGTAGCAAGAAGGAAGAAAGAAGAACTCATCAAGACTTGCCTGTTGAGTCTAACCATTAACGTTGACATTTTCTTAGTGATGAGTAGTGAAAACTTCAGTATCTGGAAGTATACTTCCCAGTGACAGAAGTTTAGATCAAGAGATAATGAGGATTTCACTGGGCTAAACTTTTTTTTTAATAGTGTAAATAGCATACTTTGGCACAGTGAGATTCACAGAAGTTACTTTTTGCCCAGTCTGTTTTATGCAGCAGAGACATGGAGACAAAGTAAAATAGAAGCAGTGGAAATGTAGGTTTCAAGGACAGTATTAACAAAGATTAGGAGAGATAAAATAAGAAATGTAGACATTATTATTATGTGACACCTCCAGGGAGTCCAAAGACTCATTGAAGGAGGACACCTACTCTACAACTGTCTATATTACTCACCAACTACAACGAACTGCAACTTATTGTTAATTTTCACACATCAAACCCCTTTCGAAATTTGGGAAAGGGAATACCGCTGTTTATGATCGGTCATAAAAATTGCCTGCAAGCGGATTATAACAATGGGCGGTGTATCCTCTGTTCTCAAAACTGAAAGAAATGACATCTGTAGCAAATGTCAATGACCAAGCGGCATATTTTTAAACATGGAAATATTCATGAATTATCGTTAATTTTCACTCATCGAAATCTTTCAGCAATTGGGAAAGAGAATACCGCTGTTTATGATCGATTGTAAAAATTGCCTGCAAGCTGATTACAATAACGGGTAGCGTATCCTCTGTTCTCAAAACTGAAAAAAATAACATCTGTGTTGCAAATGTTAGTGACCAATCAGCAAAGAAGTATAAAGAAAATTTTTCCACTAAAATTGAAGATCAAGATAGTCTGTATCCGGTTCTCAAATCTGGTAACACTGATTACAGTCATACCTCGACTTACGCTGCCCTGACTTACGTGAATCTGGAGTTATGCGGTTTCTTATATGTGCGTATTCCCGTCCCGCTTCACGCCTCACCACTAGTCGTATCTTTCATGCACCGGCTGCATTTGCCACTGTCGCACATGCTGTGAACAAGTGCTGACGTGTTTCGCACGATCTCCATTCATACACGATTTTTATAGTCTACAAACCTTGCGATTGTTTAATGTTATGTTCTTAATAAAATTTTTATCACATAACAAATAATAATGTCATCCAAAAGAAGCAAGTCTGATTCTTCTACAGCTAGCAAGAAAAGAAAAACACTTTGGAAACAAAACTCAACATTATTAAGGATTTTGAAGGTGGAATGAAAATTTGTGACCTAGCAAAGAAGTTCGATCTACAGGAATCCACAGTAAGAACAATCATAAAAGAAAGGTTTACAGATTTTGGAGGACATAGATTCTAACGAGGAACGAATTGTAGCCACATAGGCAAGGAATAAAAAAATCATTAGCTTACTATGAAGAAATTTTGCGTGACAAGAAAAAGACATTATGCCGTCAGACGAATCTATTAGATTTTATGAAACCATTGACATCGAAATAACTTTCTTTTTTTTATGTACGAAAAACTACAATTATGATTATATTTCTTAAAAAATATAGGGTTATATTTCTTAAAAACATACGATTTGGTCCCAATTGTATGTTTGTATATATAAATTACATGCAAAATTATACCCCGAGTTACGCACTTTTTGTTGGTCCCACCTACCGCGTAATTTCGAGGTTTTACTGTACTTTCTTCGCAAGTTCGTATTGTAGGGTGAAAGTTTTAAAACCGTGGTGCCGTGATTTTTTAAAAGTAATAGGCCTGCAGATTTAAATTTTAATATGAGTAAGAGACCAGGGACTATGTTTAATTTTGGTATTAAGAAATCTCTTATTGAAGATGTTCGTGACAACAGATAGGGAGTCATACACCACCAGTCTACAAAGCAATCTCCAGGATCTACAAAAGGAGGGGGAAAACTACCAGCACACAAGGAGAAAAAGTCTACATTCACTCATAAGTATTTATAATATTATAAATTTTTGGTGAACAGAATGGGATATATCAATGAAAATCAGCACAAAAGAATTTAATAATGTTGGCCTGAGGAAACTACAATATGCTACAAGATTTCATTAGTCCAGTGATAGATAACTGATTTAAATGTAATTTTATATTTGTCACATGTCACACCGTATACATAAGTGTACTAATGCTCTTTATGATTATGCCATAATTAATTATTAATATTTGTGTTAATAATTTATTAATTATTAATTAATACATTACAAAATAACCAAGGTGTTCCATTAAAATTTCAGGATTTGTGAAGTGTTCCGTCGTAGGAAAAGTTTGGGAAACGCTGAGTTATAGAATGGTAGTGCTTCTTTAAAAAAAATTAAAAATAAAAATAAAAAAATCTCACAAGTATGTCTGGTTTATGATACTTTGACCCAGTTTTAGTTTATGTACTTGTATGCATATAGTTTTGTTTCTGCCTGATTTTGTCAACACAAGTGGTCCAAATGAGGGGGGGGGGTTCAATTGATTCAACAAACTTTGTGTCCTAAATGTCAAATTTCATCCAGACAGCATAGAATTATTACTATCAGTTCAGATAATTTTGCTAATAAAAATCATCCACTCAGAGGCGTAGCTAGGGAGGGGCAGAGGGGACGGACTGCCCCGGGCAGCACTTTGAACCTTTTTGCAGTTAATTCTAAAATACAGTCTCGAGAACTCATTTCCAAATATTGTAATACTACTGCGAATTTTCCTCACAATTGCTGTAAGTGTTGCTAGTTGTGAGAGGAGTTTTTCTAAATAAAACTGATTAAGAATTACCTACATTACTATGAAATAGACTTTGCAAATGCCATCAACGATTTTGTTAACAGAAAAGCAAGACAAATAGCATTTTAGAATTTGAAATTAAAGTTTTACTTCAAAAATAAACAATGTTTTAATTTATTTCCCTATACATCGTTTTGACTTTTTGTATTATTTTTGGTGTGTATTGAGAGGGGTGGCAAAATCAGGGACTGCCCCGAGTGGCAAAAGCTCTAGCTACACCACTGCATCCAATCAAAACCAAAACTGAACCACATGGAAGTGTTTCAGTGTATAGTTAAACCACAAATGAGAGAACCCTCAACATGCCTGTGCATGGCAGAAGGTGAATCCATTCCAGTAATAGAATAATCAGTCCATTTCGTGGGATGAGTGTTTGTTATTACTCATTGGAAAATTAGCTTTTCTTTTATGAACATTGTAGTCTTTAAAGTGGTAACTATTTTGCTTGTATAACAGTTGGAAAATTTTACGTATAAAGCACATGATTTCACATGTTGGTAATGAATTCGTACATCCCTTATTCTTTTCTCCCCTTCAACATGAATTGACTCTTCTTTGCACTCTGCCAGCTACGGTTCTCTCAACTGTGGGCAGACTGTATGTACAGAGTGGAGTTATTACTATGCAGCATATTGAAATGTTTTGTTCCTCCAAATGATCTCATTGTTCATTTTTGGAGATGGATGGATGAAATGTTTTAAGTACTTTATTCCTTTAATTTCATAATATTTGATCATTTTCATTACTTTTTGAGCGTATTTTTCTTCTTGGCATGTTCAAAAGTGAATTCACACAATTTTTTGTTATTATTTTTATTATTATACAGGCTTATCCATGTAGTTCAAGTGCTCATTGAGGGAAGGACCTTTTCCAGGTCAACATTGCCTACTTATTTTTTACTGAACGCATCTACTGGAGATGTACTCTCTCCAGAACTACGTTCTCTCCTACCTATCTACCATGATTGTAAAATTTAACTTGTGTCTCACTTACTATAAGATTCCCCATAACTTTGATGGGGAATCTTAGTAGTATGGGGAACATACTTAGCAGTATGTTCTCTAAACTTGAACTCTCTCTCCATCGTCACCTCCACATCTCTGTCCATTATTATTTGTCCACTGAGATGAGATAATGAATGTCATTTCAGATTTGACTTTAACAAAACAGCCAGAAAACACACAATTGACAACAGTGCTGACAATCTAGGTGATTGACTATCCTATTGTAGCATAATTAATAACTAGTAATTAAACAGCTATGTTGTTTGAGCTATTCAATCATTATTTGAATAACATTTAAAGTTGCTTTTTCGTCATGAGAATTTCCTATTAGTGCACTATACATTTGCATTTCTAGTGTTTGATATGAATGTATTTTTTTGTGTTATATATATATAATATATATATATATATACACACACACACACACACACAGTATTTCCAAAATTACTCTATTATTTACAGAAAGAGGAAAAGGGAAAAAGAAATTGAAGAAGAAGAAAGAAAGAAAGTTGAACAAGAGTGGCAAAAAAATTATGAGGTGAGATTTTTATGTAGAATTAACTTTGAAGTGGATACATTCAAACACATTTATCCACTATTAATTTATATATTCTTAAGTTGGAATGTGTGTGCATATGTAAAATGTATGTATGTAAACATATATACACGTAACAGCCTGGTTAGCTGAGTGGTAAGTATGTCCACTCTTCAACCAACAGGCTGTGGGTTCAAATCCTGCCATGGACATGAACGTATGCAATTGTCTTTAGGTGGAAGAGGAATTGCATCATCCAATGCATCACCATCCCACTTAATTATAGGCCTGAAGTGGCTTGGGGGTGGGGGTACATTTGGTCTCTAGAGCAGGGTTTTCAGACCAGGTTAAAATTAATAAAAAAAAAATGCAAAAAAAAAAATTATAAAAGTTAATAAAAATAGAAAATATTCTTAGCCCATCCTTGATACTAATGTACTATAGGTTTACAACCTTTTGTATGTGGAAGTCACAAAAAAATAATAAAAAGTATATTTTATACTTCTCAAAATCTCATTCCATTCTCTCAAATTTATTGCTGTCTATATTACTCTTAGCTATGCAAATTGACCTGAGATGTTTTACTTAGACATAATAATCAGTTTGGTTTATTTAGATTTACAGCCAAACAACTTCGGCTATGAGGCCAGCGTGTTATGTATGTTAACTGTGTGTGTGTGTGTGTGTGTGTTCTGATGGCCAGTTTGCCTGTTCTGAGGGATGAAAAACCTGAGTTCCAGGGAATAAAAACCCTCTACATCCATATGAGATGAACAAAGTTACCTATAGAAAGGCTCTGATAAAGGTTCTTCACATCCTAGACGGGATTCAAACCCAGGTCTTTCCAACCAAAGGGCATTGTCAAAACCATCTGAGCTGGAGGCTCTCTATTAATCAGTGCATTCATAGAAATGAACTGCTTTTTTATAACTTTAATTCTTAAACATCAAATTTAAAAGGAATAATTTTAAAAAAGAAGGGAATTATTTATAAATTATATAATGGCTTCGGGGGAGATTACAGCCATGTAGTATGCTAGGAGTCAATTATCATATCATACTTAGAATATTTTTGTATGGCAAGAAGTCTGGAAATGAAATAGCATTATATAGCTGATTGATAAGTCCTCATTGTACTGTGTTTATTGATTATCATTATGAAATTTTCTCCTTCCATTTTTCATATAAAACTGCATATATTTGCACTTGACATTGACATTTTCTTTTCAGATGGGGGGAAAAAAAATCCTAACTCCAAATAAACATACTCCAGTTAATTTAAATGTCTTATTCAAGCATGCCAATTATTGAAATATATGTTTAATTTAATACTTAACAAAAATAAAAGTAGATACCTAGTGGCTTCTCCATGGATTAGCCACCCTTATTTCTAACATTACATTTCTAATATTAATCCACAAATTCTAACACTTGCTTTGTTTACAAAATGTGCCTTATATTCATTTTCAGAAAATATTAACTACTACTACTAAACTGACTACTAATCTGCTTGTTGAATTCATTAAGAAAACGCTAACTGCTTATCTGACAATGTATTTTTCAATGCATCACATTTTAATTTGCAATTTTGTTGAACACCTGATTCTCACTGTAGCAAACTGTTAAAACCATAGTCCTTGCAAGTTCATTATAGTAAGAGTCGACTGTAATGTGCTCAGTGTAGAGGTACAATAAAACACTAGTTGCTCTTTGCAACTTAACAGTGGACTGCTGTAAAAATCCTGTCCATCAGCATGTGAAGTGGCTGCTGGTGCATTCTGCACATTCAGAGGCTGTATATCAAATTGGGTAAGCCTGCTCTTATTTCAATAGGGGAAGTTGTAACTTGGCTATACTCTGCTAGTGTGATCTTTGTCTAGACATTCTCTGCAGACTGTTGTTTTTTCCTTATGTTGGAAGATTCATTGTTGTGCAGCAAAGGTTGGTTGATTGGTATAGCCTCTGCTACTAATGGCTCATGCAAAAAGTTAAGCAAGTTTGAGCGTGGTTAGTGGTTGGAAGAGATCAATTGTTCATTGCTGTTGGCCCACTCTCCCTCGATGAGTCTTTGGACTCCCCCGGAGGTCTCACATAATAATAATAATATCAGACACTATTTGCCTTTTTTTGGTATGCATGTGAAGGAGATTGTTCAGTTTCTTGGCATTGATATGGACAGCATTATCTGTAGTAAACATAATGTTCTCCTCCGTTGGAGATTTTTGCTCTGTCATGCTACTTCTTCTCACTATGTCAGGTAGGAAAATCACTTCCTCTGATTAATTTGCCTGCAGTTGTCTAATGTATACAGAGTGAACTGCTCCAATTTTTTGTCTGTCTGTGTCAGTAGTTCAGGATATACAGCCTCTGTTTGGATGTGCTGTTACTTTTCTGGACTGTATTGTCTCAAATTAAATTTCACTTGAATTTGGATACCAGAAACATTTCTGTTACCAATTTTATGTGTAAAACTGGTACCAGAAATGTGCAGTTTATACAGATTGAGTTATTTACATGCCATTTCTTCTCTTATGAAAGTTTAATGGGAAAAAACATCTGAAGATAATAATTATTGATTAAATTTATTTAGTATAATAAGTTACTATGCCACCAGAAGAGTGTCAGTCCTCTGACACGCTCTCTCTTCTGGTGCAGTGATGGAAACTCACCATAGGTCTCAAAATAAAGGGAGGTTTTTTTCCATTGGATATAATGATTTATATCCATTACATGGTCTGTTGCTCCAAAACAGCTGTATTATAGGTAATAGGGAGTACAGTTTCTATATTCCTCCAGACAGATATTGGATTTCTTCCTGTTTGTCCAAAATAGGAAAGTTAGCAGGAGAAAGGAATGCTGTAGACTCCAAAAAGGTCTAGCTATTGTAAAAAGCATTTGTGCTTAAAAAATTCAATTTTCTGAACTTTATGATAGGGGTGGCAGAAATTGGTCTCTGCTGCCACAGATGCTTTGTGGATATGATCATGCATAGAGCTTGAGCTATATATCAAATTGAAATGCTATCAAAGATGCTGGGCTGTTATGGTGCATCGGGGCATCCCCTCAGTGGTGGATGAGAGGGATGGTTGGTGGCACTACTTTGTAGGCCTCCTGGCTAGGTCCAAGGACCATTTGGGAGTCGGATGGTTCTGGCAGCCAATTCTGTAAAAACTACCCCCGTGCAAAGCATTATGTCTCAACAGAAGAGAAATAAAGCCTGGGTGGTCTCACTATGCTCAGAACAGTAGTGTCTGGTGATGTAGAAGGCCTTGCATCATCACTCACTGACTGCTATAAAGAAGCTCAACACAGAAATTGCTTGAAGATTGCTACTTGGAATGTAAGAGGTTTGAATAAACCCGGAAAGTTGGCTAATGTGATGAGAGAAATGGAGAGACTGAATATTGGTATATTGAGAATAAGTGAAACCTTTTGGAAGAGTTTGTCAGACTTTGAGTCGAAACTTTCAAATGATAAGACACAAATTATATTCTTCAGGTGGAGATATATCAAGGGGAGGTGTATTATTCATTGTGGAGAAGAAAATTAGTAACAAAATCACTTATGTAATTAAAAAAATCAGATAAGTAATAGCAATTCTAGTGAATGCCAAGCCCAGAGATATGCTTATCATTCAGATATATGTTCCTACAGAATAGAGTGAAGATGTAGATGCTGATAACATATATGATGGTGTATAAAGGTAGCTGGAGGCAAGAAAAATTGAGTTATTTGTGTTATGGGCAACTGGAATGCAAAAATTGGATCAGAGAGAGAGAACATATACATATATGGGACCATTTCGACTTGGAATTCGGAATGAGAGAGGACAAAAATTAAAAAGAAACAAACCCACAAATGTGATATACAGATGCTACAAAATGCAACAGTAAAATCAAAATTTAATGAAAATGTTTCAGAACTACTGACTGCACAGTTACAAAATGAAAGTGAACCTTTCCAATGGAAAATGGGAAAACAAAATGTAAAGCATCCATAATGTTGAGAAAGAGGTGTTAGGCCAGACAACAGGAAGTATTAAGGTGGACAAGGAAACATGGTAGTGGAACAGTGAGGTACAAAATTGTATTAGGCATGAAAAGAAAATGGCCAAACAGAAGTGGAACAGAGTAGGTGATGAGAATAGTAGAATAGAATATACAGAAGCAAAGAAAATGGCAGAAGTAGCATGATCTAAAATTAAAGTCTGTGCTAACCTTAACCTGTATGAAATTCTGGATAATGAAGGTGTCTCAGGATAGCCAGACAAAAGGAGTGGAAAAGTAAAGATACATATGTAACCAGGATGATCAATGTGGAGGATAGTACTGTACTCTATGAAGAAATGGGTATGCTAAATAGATGGAAAGAGTATTTTGAAAAATTAATGAATGTATTAAATAGGAGTATACAAAAGGATGAAGGAAATCCAGTAATCGAGCCAATTCCTAACATAACAAGAATGGAAGCGGAAGAAGCACTGAGAAAGATGAAAAACAGGAAGGCAGTTAGACCTTATAACTATTAATGACTATTAATAGATGCCTTTAACAGAATCATTGAAACTGAGAACGTTCCAATATATAACAACAGGGGTGATATCCAGTCTGCTAATAACTACAGAGGAATTAAACTCATTAGTCACACTATGAAGATATGGGAAAGGGTAACTGAGAAGAGATTGCGAGATTTGGTGTCACTTAGAAAAGAGCAATTTGGGTTAAATCCCAGTTCGTGAACAACTGATGCTATCTTCACTCATAGAGAGACAGCTCATAGAAAGGTACCATGAGTAACAAAGAACTTTTTCTGGTCTTCATTGATTTGGAAAAGGCCTTTCCAAATATCTCCATATCTCTTTTCCCCAGAAAAGAGACATGGAGAAACATGAGGAAATATTAAGGAAAAAAATGATCCCAGAAAAGTATGTACATCTTGTGCAAGACATTTTTGATGGTAGTAAAACAAGAGTGAGATGTGGAGCAGTAATCACTCATGCATTCCCAGTAAAATTGGTGGTTCATCAAGGTCAGCCTTGAACCCCTTCTTATTTGTAATACCCTTGGCCATGTTGATAGAAATGGATAAGAACTGAATCACCGTGGACCTGATATATGATTTGCACAAAGTCTAAGCAAAAAGCAGAAGACTTGAACAGTGGAGGAAATCTTTGGAAGATAATCGCTTGAGGATCAGTAAAAATAAGAGTACATGTCTTGTTATGAAGCAGCAGGGAGTATAACATTACAGGGCACAGGCATTCCATAAGCCTCTAGGTTCACATTTCAGGTGTCTAGAGTGATGGATACCTGATCCTAGGAACCAGCACCGATGCATAATAATGAAGCCTTGCAGATAACCAAGAGATGGGAGAAGGAAATGGATATAGTGAAATTAGAATGCTGAGACTTGCAAGTGGTATAACAACATCAAAAACTCACTGATCCAGTTGACAAGGAAAGTAACTTATCTGAGTTTAGGGAGTCAAGGCTGAGATAGTTTGGTCATGTATGCAGCAAGACAAATGCTATGTGGAGATGAAACCACCAGGCAAAAGAAGTAGGGAGGGGGGGCATAAACAACAATGGTTGGACAGCTTGAGAGGGCACATCCAAGACCTCAGACTAGAAAATATGGCCTTAGACAGAACTGAATGGAGAAGGTTGATCTTCTGCAACTACCCTACTTGAGATGGAATGAAGCTGAAAAAAGAAGATTGAATTTGAAATAAATACATTTTATTTTTTTAATATGTAATCAATACCACATATGAGAAGTCACAAAACTCATAATATAGCAAATTAAAGATACCAAGAAATTATATACTTGGTTTAATCCTTTATCCAAGTGTTAGCAAATAAAGTTTGCACCTGAAATATAATCAGGACTGGGGCAACTCGTATATAGAAGGTAATGACTTCACACACTTGCCTTAGTATCCCATAATGCAAAGTACATATCTTTATGGGTATGTATAATGATGTGCATTATGGGAAGGGTCACTACCTAAACCAGTTTCGACCTTTATTGAGGTCTCATTAATGGGAGCCAGACCCAGAGTTGATACTAAGGTTGAAGTAATGCCGAAGAATTTATAGTATAACCAAATGGAAAAACTTCCAGCAATCATAATACAGCAGTCGCATGTGTAGGCAAGTTTATTATATACTTATTACCTGTTTATTTTTAAAGATGGGTATGATGCATGATAATCATATTGACTGATGATTAAACACAAAAGCAAACGAGCAACATTTCCCCCCCCCCCCCAAAAAAAGTTTCCACTATAGCATAAACTATCATGGATATGGCTGCTAATGCTGCATCTCTAAAATATATATTCTACTACAAATAGTCCAAATGAACCTGTATAAACTTGTTTCAGAATGGCTTGGCTCAAAAATGATATCAGAATTCTCCTCACCATAAAAAAAAAAAAAAAAAAAAAAAAAAAAAAAAAAAAAAAATCCTCTACTCTGTCATCTTTCTGTTTGAAAGATGACTTCAAAACAGCTGTTTCCTTGTTAAACCTCAGAAGGTGTATCATCTTCACTTTTTATCTTTTCCTTTTTGTTTATGCCACCACTCTTTCACACTTTTCCTCAGGTGTTCATGTCCATCTCTCCACATCTTCACTGTCTGTGTGACCTCTCCCTCTCTGTTATAGGTCATTCCCTGTATCTTATATTGTTTTTCCAGTAATCAAACTTCAGAAACAAATATTACATATTACATTCAGCATGTATGAACAGTAGTGTGCTTTAAGTTTGCTGCTTGTTCATTAGCATGAATTGCCAGGTTGGAGGGGTGGGGGGGGAATTACAGGACTAGAACCATTGCCATTTGTGAATTATGATGGAAAATATAGCAACACAGTAATCTTGAAAGAAATACCAAAAATAAAAATATTAATGCAGTTACATATTATAATGATTTTAAATTCTTTTAACATTTATGAACACTGAATTACTTTCATGGAATGCAGCAGCAACAGAAACGTTGAACTTACTTCAGAAATTTTATAGATAAGTAGCCATGTTGCAGAGCCTATATAGTTCAGTTGGTATAGATGAGTCCTTTGGTTGGAAAGACCCTGTTCCATTCCTGTCTAATGTGAAGAATCTTGATCAGATCTTTTCAATCTAATGGTGAGTTAGCTGATCTTATTATGGATCTGGTGGGTTTTCCTCCTGGACATATAGGTCTTTTATCACTCAAAACAGGCAAATCACTCTATGAACACACAGATCTATGTGCATAAATACTTGTGGTATGCCGGCTGCATTAATTTACCATGACCCCTAATGAGGAGGCTCTACCCATAAAGGATGAATGGGTTGAAGAAGAAGAAGCCATGGTATATTTATTCATGTTTTTATGTACCACACACACACACACACACACACCACAATATATATAATTTCATATCGTTGAATACATTTTTATGAACTTCTACACATGAAACATTGTAAACCAAAGCACATTTCAGTAGTAATGGATGGGTTAAGTGTTAGATAATCTGGAAAGTCAAGAGAGACCAAGACCAAACATGGTACTTTCAGGACTTCACTGAGCAGCCATTGAAATGACTGTTATGTAAAAAGACATTCACAGGCATCCATGTCATAGAGGAATACAAAGTAACAACCTGTTTTTTTGGAAAGTAGGAAAGCTGTCCACTTGACAAAAAAAAAAAAAAAAAAAAAAAAAAAAAGTAAATAAGTGAATAATAATAAGCTGTAAACAAGATTTTACTTTATAGGCTAAAATAAGTTAAAGATCTTATATGAAGTTTAGAAATTCTTTAATAGAAATGAAACCAGATTAAAAGTTATTTATTTGCAATCAGATTTCTTAGTTTGCCTGAAAAGAGTACACTTCCCATAAGATGTATTTTCTTATACAACCTGTTACTGCTGTGGCCTCTACATCAAAGGATCATTTAAAGTATATGTAAATATGCTAGAAAACAAATTACTGTGTATATGTTTTAAGGATGTTGAAATATTTATATATAACATTCAGGGATTGTTCAGAATTATGGAGAGAATAACTAAAGCCAAGGTTTTATGTCTGTTTGTTTTTTTTCTATCGTCAAAAAGTTTATGGACTGATTTTTTATTATAACGTGAATCTCATCAGCTAAAGAGTAAGGAGTAAACGCTTTAGTTCTAACTTTGGAAGACTAGTGAGCAGCCTGAATTAACAATGATCAAGGCTTTTGGGGGGAGGAGGGGGGGGAGTGAGTGAGTATGCAGACAACTGCTGCCATCCCATAACCCTAAATTCTAATATTCGTATTGTCTGTAATATAGTTTTCTCAACCTTCTTTCATGTGTGCCCCATTTTTTAATATTAGATTGTTTTTATACATGGTATAAAAACAATCTTTTCTAGTGTAGAAAAATGGATAAATTTTTAATTGGACATGAGTAGGCTTTTAACGACTGTGGAGTGTCGACATCAACAAATTCGGGTTCACAGAATATCACTCCGAAAGTAAAATCAAGGAAGTATGCCACAGAATATTTAGATTTCGGTTTTACAAAGACTTAAGTAAATGAAGAAGAAAGACCACTGTATGTTATTTGTTCAAAAATTTTGGCAGTTGATAGCCTGAAATCGAATAAACTTAAAAGACATTTGGAAACACTTCATAAGGAGTATGTTAACAAACCTCGAGCAGTCTTTGCTGCCAAACTGAAATTTTTTGAAAAGCAAAAATCTAGCATTAAAAAGCTTTGTCTGTAAATGAAAAAGTTTTACTAACTTCTTACAAAGTTGCATATAAAATAGCTAAGTGGGGGGAAAAAAAAAAAAAACATTATCAGAGAAGACCTAATTTTGCCAGTTGCGATTGTTATTGTGGAAACTATGCTTGGAGAAAGTTTTACTAAACAACTGCAGTGCATACCTCTATCAAATGATTCTGTTGCTTGGTGAATTAGTGATATATGTGAAGATATGCAGCAACAACTTTTGTCGAAACCTTGTGGCCAATTATTCTCAATTCAGCTTGACGAGGCAACAGATAGCTACAAGGATTGTCATTTAATTGCTTATGTTTGATTTTGCAATGGATTATCAACAATTGAAGAGTTATTGTTTTGTAAACCAATAGAAAGAAGAGCCACAGCACCTGAATTGTTCAAAATATTGGTCAATTTTATATCAAGGAAAACATACAGCGGAAAAACTGCATTGGAATTTGCACTGATGATACTCGAGTTATGTCTGGAAGGTTTAAAAGTTTCCAAGCCCTTGTGAGGGAAAAATCTCCACAATGTATTTGGACACACTGCATGATTCATAGAGAAGCTCTTGCTGCAAAGGAAACGAGTCTTTGTCTAAACATTGTGTTAACAACAGTTATAACCGTGGTGAATTATATAAAAATGAGACCCTTAAAATCAAGACTGTTTTCTGAACTTTGCAAAGACATAGCTGGAATGGAACATTCAGTATTACTGTTTTACCGCAAGACGATGTTTATCACAGGGAAAATGTTTGCAACGTGTTTACGAATTAAGAGACAAAATAGCAATCTTCTTGGAAGAGGAAAAGAAGCAGAGAAGTTTAGAGACCACTTATTTGTGATGAAATTGAGCTACTTGATGGACATATTTGAGAAACTAAATATATTAAACCTGCAACTCCAAGGAAAAAATACACATATCTTAGAGATGAGTGACAAAATTAATGCTTTTTGTAGAAAGCTAGAGTTATGGAACAAAAAGGTAAAACAACAAAAATTAGAAATGTTTGCAAATATGGATGAATTGTTCAAAACCTACAAGGCAGAAGAGCAACACATCAAAGTTTTATTTGCAGCTATTGAAAATCATTCAACAATGTTGATTTTAGAAACTATTTTATAACAGACAACAACATAATGGCAATGTACGAGTGGGTTAGAAACCCATTTCGAATTACCCGTGAAGGTTTCTCAATTGAAGAAGAGGAACAATTTATAGACTTTGAGTCAAGTGATGAAATCAAAAGACATTTTGCATCTAAATTGCTGTTTGAATTATGGGCCAGTGTTGATGATGAATTTTCTGCACTAAAGTCAGGAGCTTTTCATGCACTTTTGCGATTTCGAACATCTTATCTTTGTGAAATTGGGTTTTCTGCAGCAGCTGCCTTAAAAACAAAATATAGATCTCAGTTAAATATAGAAAGAGAGCTAAGAATGTCAATTTCTAATGTATTGCCATCATATGACAAGCTTTGCTCTGCAACACAGGCCCATGGAAGCCATTAATTTTTAGATTCATTGTTATTGTTTAGTTTTAATTAGTTGCTCGGTATATTTTGCAATATTGATATCTTCCCATAAGCATAACTATTTTATTCAGTACAGTGGATTTTATACATTTTATTATTTTATTTTCAGAGTATATTTTATGTTTTTTGTTTTTATATTGTTTTTGTGTCAATAAATAGTTCCGTTAAATGCTTTTGTTTCAATGAGTAGTTTTTCAGTTTTCCTTTTATTTCCACTTCTTTCTTTGTGCCCCCAAAGGGGTTACGCCCCATAGGTTGAGAATCACTGCTGTATAGTATAAGTTTTACAGTCAATTTTCTTAGTTCAGGGCTGAAAGCTCTAATTTCTGGGAGCATAACTCTACTTTTCCCATTCCAGAGATTAAGTAAAGTGGGAACTGGTCACAGAAAGGCTTAGAAAAAGTTTATTTACTCAGCGACTAGAATTGAACTTACAAGTCTTTCTTTAGACTGCTTAACACTATAAATGCAAATGTCATTCTACAGGACTATACAGGCATCTACGAACAAAAGGTGTAAACTTATTGTACCAGCAGTAAAAATGGGCTAATAATAGATTAATCTTTCTCCCCCCAACCAAGACACACACACACACACACACACACACACACACACACACACACACACACACACACCACACACACACTGCTCTAATGATCCCTACTTTGAGCCATCAGTAAGATGATTAGGAGTGGTAGTCTCAAACCGTTCTACCACCTAAGAATATTCTTCAGAAACATTCATTTCTGTAGCAAGATTCAAAACTACAGTCTTTGGTTGAGAGTGGTGGTGGTAGTATCCACCTGATCAGTTAAACCAGCAGTGATGTTTAGTCTTCACTAAGTAGTATTGGTGTTGGATAATGGTGTTGTTTCAGCTTAGACAAGTATCCATGTGACGATGAAATTCAAGCCAAATAGGCTAGGGCTTTGAATTGGTAACTCAAGCTGGTACCACACTTAATTTCACAAAATTGGCGTTTATGTATAAAAATTAATTCACATCATAAAATAATGCAGAAAATTAGATGAATCGAAAATTTAACTAAAAATAAGTATATAGATTGCTTCAGTTTTTGTACAATATACTATTTTTATGGAATAGAAAGGAAAACTCATTCTATTAATATTAGTTAATATTTCTTTCCTTATTTGTTTATTGACAATTGTTCTTTGAGCAATGAAACAAAAACATATTTTATGTCAAGTTTTGCAGTGACCTGCTGGATGCATGAATATTAACTACACTAAAAATATATTATATATATGAAATTTGACTGATATTAAATTCATGGTAATTGATATAGCATTAATCAACTTTTAATATATTGTCTTTTATATTTGCATCAGCATATTAGAATAGTAGTTATCAGAATTTCTGTATCAGAAAAAAAAAAGTTTTATTACTAGTTTTTCATCACCATAAGCAAGACATTTCTGAAAGAAATTCTGAACATAATTTCTGTGAATTTTTTTTTTAATCGATTTCTTGTGCTTAAATTAATAATTTCAGTATTTTGGCATCTTTAGGAAAGCAGAGAAAGTAGAGTTAACAGCTGGAAAGCCTTCAAAGCAGGAGCTAAAAGTAAGAAGCTGAAAGAGTTTCGGCCTCCTAAACACAAAGCAGAGTCAAGATGAAATTATCCTTGTCATCAGTAACTTTGCTGTATGTATAAGCTTTAGGACTGAGTTTCAGAATATGTGAAGATTGTCTTCACTAATAATATTTGTATTAGGAAACAGTTCTTGCACCGATGGATCTTTTTGATGCTGCTAACTACTTCAGGAACTAAAGTATGGGCAAAGTAACTGCCCACATTTATCATTAGGTGATAAATGCTGTGAGAAAGAAAGAAAATCAGTTGATCTGCTGTATTTTTAAAGTTTCTAATATGTTTAATGTAATAAAGAATTTATTCAATATGACAAGCACCTTGATTTAGGACTTAATATATACAGCATAAAAACGATAGTACTTCAGTATGCATTATGATTTTTGACCATTTTAAATGATACATTTAACTACTTGTACTGTTTTACAGGTTATTTCATTGTTTGTCAGGAAAGTACATTTTTTTAGTTTATATAAAACATCGTGTATGAAGCTTCCTAATTATTCTAATGAATGTTTTATTTCTAAAAGATTTTCCAAAAGTGATAGGTAAAATATAACTTCATGCAACATGATTTTTTAAATTAAGTTAATTGTTCTAAATCCATTTCTACTCTAGTTTAGAAGTCTAAGTTTCTTCTTCAGATCTGCAAGAACTTGTTTTCTGTACATACAAAAGGAAATGTTTGATTTTATGACAAATAAAAGACTGTGCGATCTTGGTTTATTTTTATTTTGAATTGTAGTTATAATTAAACAGATATCTAAAACTGAACACTTTCCAGTTAAATCTTTAAAAAAAATCGAAATGATAGATTTTTCACTTACTTTACTGGCTTCTTGCAAGATACTTTTTTGCATATGACAGTGCTGACTTCTTTTTTTTTTATTGTACTGTGATCCTCATTATTTCTGATGTACATTTGGATATATATATACACGACTTGAAAAATTCTGTTCTGGTTAACCAGTTGGCCAAAAATCTCACTTGTCAGGTGTTAACCTGGGTATATTCTATCATAGCTGCTTACTGTATTATAGTCATATATTTATTCCTGGATCTGGTGAATTTATAAGCTATTGTTAATGCTATAGCTAATTTATAAGCCCTGTATAACTACCAGTGGCAAGGTAAACATGTTAACAATTTAATGTGTTTATCAGCTGTGAAGAAAACATATATTTAATGTGTGATACAGGTCTTTTTTTTTTTTATTAATGATACTATTTTTGCTACATTTTCACTTCTAACAATCACTTTTGTGGAAAAAAATCAACTTCTCTCTGCCGCTATAAACAAATGTTGAAACCACATGGTTTCATAAAGCTCTTCTCTATTGAAAATCCTTAATCTTATATATAACAACATTAGTTCACTTCTGAATTCTGATTGGCCTCTAAAACTTTGCCAGAATATATATAGGTCTCAACTCAGAATATATATGTCTGTTAAGCCAGTCGGTTGGCTGAGTGGTTAGCATATCTGCTCTCCAGCCAAGAGGCTGCGGGTTCAAATCCCACGTAGGCGGCATGGATGTTTGTGATTGTCCACTCTCTCAATATGGACTGGGTCACCACGGAAGTAGTAGACTCAAATCTCCTGCAATGGGAGAGGCCTTCACCCTGCAGTGGGTAGAAATATAGGCTGAAAATTTAAATCTGTTAATGCCCTTTGCCTTTTATTTTCCAAGGGAAGTTGTTGATGCCATTTAGCTCTAACTATTTGAACTAATGAGCAACTATCTTCTGCCCTTATTCATGGGCCAGCTGTTCTGTGATTGGCTATCAGTGATCTTAATTGACCCAGGGAGGAGAGTATGGCACACAACTGCCACCATCTTTTGGTCCATAGCCCTGAACATTATTATCTGAAATGGTGTTTGGGTTTACAGGATGAAAAACCTGAGTTTCAGGGAGAAAAACCCTGCTTGCCCATGCATGAGAGGGGAAAAGGTTTAAAAAAAGGTTCATCTGGTTGGTGACTAGAATTAAACTTGGAACACCCTTTCTTTAGTGCAGACAAGCACTTTGGATGCATTCACACTTCTACAGGACAAATATGTCATAGGCACATGTTAATTCCTATATCTGGTCAGTTTATAAACTTTTGTTTATGCTGTGGCTAATTTTAATCGTGTGTAACTACCAGTGTTGAAGCAAACATGTTAACTACTTATATTAGTGTGGCAACAGAAAACAATCAAAAAAACGTCTAGGTTAGAATCATAATAAAGAAATATTTTAGGAAAATAAATGCTCTTTCTCAAATTTTCAAAATCCACTGTTAACAGTCAAATCCTGCATATTCCATCACTGGGTAAGAAATTAGCTAATTAATGCTGTACACTGGGTATCTATTTGATGTTTCCATTTTGCAATCAAGTTTCATGGCACAACTGAGCTCTCTAAAGATAAAACTGGTGCATGCATATCCTGTCATCTCATTTGTCATATTCCATTATGACAAAATGTCATAATGGTTTATCACCAGAATACCAAGTGGTTATTCCAGTGATAATCAACAACAGGCATTTCTAATGATCAACATTTCCCAATAAATGCAAGTAGGGTTAAGCATTCAAAAAACTGACATAAAACAGAATCAGCATTACTTAAATAAAACTGACAATTAAACTGAAACTCTTCTGATATTTTTACTCGTGAACTAAAACTTTTCATTTATCACAGACAAGCAGATGAGGTCATTTTTCGAGTCTTGTATGTTTCATTTCTTTTCTGCTTTGCTGACAAAATGGTAATTTTTTTGTTTCTTTTAAGCTATCTATAGAGTTATGCTGTGAACAACTGTAAACCAGCTATTCTGTGATTGAGCAATGCCAGCAACAATAATGTAGAGATTCTTTAAGAGACCGTGATCATCAATATGCGTATAAAAAAAATGATTTAATAAAATAATTTGATCCTCTTCTTTTGTGTCATGTATGCTTTGTAAAAGAGGGAGAAAAAAAAACATAGACAAAGAAAAACCAAATAATCAGATATTAGTTGTTACTTTGTGTATAATTTTTGTATTTTAATTTCCTCTTCTCCGACTTAACTTTATTTGGTATCTCTGCCATCAAACAGTCTTATTTGAGTATATTTTAATATGTAGCTTTTCTCATTGACGGTGTGTATGACACTAAAAAAACATCATTTTTTGTGCTTCTAGTTTCCAACTAGAAGAACTTTTTTCCTGTCCTACAACTGGAATGTCCATAGAACTCTTAATATTTTAGACAACACAAGTCAGGTGTCATTAAGATTACTAGACTACTCCTCTGGGATAAGACATAAGATTTATTTTTTTTTTTGTGTGTGTGTGTGGGGGGGGTAATTTTTATCTAACAAAAAAAAATACATCATAATACTTTACACATGACTGTAACAGTGTTAGATGATTTGCATATAATCATAAATTAGAGATGCCAAGAAATTATTATTCTTGGTTTCATCCTTTAAGTGTAAGCAAACAAAGTTTTCACCCGGAGTAACTTCACGACTGGGCTACTCGTATATGGAAGCCAATGACTTAACATCACTTGCCTGAATATAATTTCTTGGCATCTTTAATTTATAGTATAACCAAGTGGAAAAACTTTCAACATGTAACTCTAATCCAGTGTATTTTAGTAATAAGGTATGACTTCTGCATTACTTTAACTTTGATATCATTTCTGGATCTGGCTTGCATTGATGAGAACTCATTAAAAAGTCTGGGTTGTGGCCCTTCCCATAATCCTTCCTTGTCTGTAAGGATATGTGTTGCAATTTGGGATACTAAGGCAACTGATGTGAAGTCATTAGCTTCTATATACAAGTAGCCCAATTGTGAAGTTACTTCATGTGCAAACTTTGTTTGCTTACAGTTTGATGAAACCAAGAATATAATTTCTTGGCATTTTTCATTTATAGTATAATCTAGTGAAAAAACTTTCAACATGCATTTAACATACATGCAACATCTTATTTTGTTATAGATCCTTTCTCCCTCAGAAATTTTATAATTATTGTTTAGATTGGATTGGATTGAATTGAATTATTGTATCGGTTTAAGTGCTGTGAATTTAATTTTTTATTTGTGGTTAAAATTTTGTTGATATAAGTTTCAAAAGTTGATAAATTGTTGGATGTCATTTGATTGACGGAATAAAAACAAGTAGGTTTTACAATATTGGTAAGTTAGAAATTTTTAAGCAAACTTTTTTTTTCACTACTGTCATTAGTTACTTTTTAAGCAGTATTAAGATAACATATTTCATGGAACATTTATTCCATGATGAAACATCTCATTTGTGTTAAAAAAAAAAAATAAAATTATAAATTTTGCATATTTAATTATTACACATGTTGTACATACTTGCCAGCTTTTCTAGTTTGTACTTTTTTTTTTTCCCCTTTTTGAAGGCTTTGAGGTCTTACTATTAAATAAGTATCAGTAAATCTTGCTTCTTTTATTAAAATTGCAGAACAATTTCAGTTAAATATGAAGGAATATGATGCAATGCTTTGTCACAGATAAATAAGGGTTGGCAAGTAATTCTATCACTACGTGATGCACTCGGGAAATAAGATTCTGAGGAACGTAAAGGTTAATAGGTGACTAAGAAAGTTATTCACCATGACAGTTTATGCTAGCAATAGACTGACTTTTCTTCCTCAGAAATTTTGATTATTATTTAGATTGGATTAGATCGAATTATTGTATCAGTTTGACTTCCATAGAAATATGGAAGGCAAACCAATACAGTAACATAACTATACCCCCCCCCCCCCCAAAAAAAAATAGTAATTGTTGCATCAGATGTAATGTTAGTTATTTTGTGAATTTATAATCTCATGTTTAACAGTGTTGTGAATTTCATTTTTTATTTGTGGTTAAAATTTTGTTGATATAAGATTTAAAAGTTGATATATTGTTGGATGTCATTTGGACTGATGGAATAAAAACAAGTAGGTTTTACAATATTGGTAAGCTTCGAAATTTTTAAGCAAACTTTTTTTTTCACTACTGTCCATAGTTACTTTTTAAGCAGTATTAAGATAACATATTTCTTGGAACATTTATTCCATAATAAAACATCTCATTTGTGTTATATAAATTTTGCATATTTAATTATTACACATATTGTACATACTTGCCAGCTCTCCTAGTTTTTACCTTTTTTTTCCCCCTTTTTAAAGGCTTTGAGGTCTTACTATTAATTCTCAGTAAAACTTGCTTCTTTTAAGTAAAATTGCAGAACAGTTGGTTCACCATGACAGTTTATGCTAGCAATGGGCTGGCTTTTCTGGTCCATAGGCCAGATATTATGTTCAAAGGTGGCCCCTGTTCAGATTATTTTATTTTTCATATAAACTAGTTGCATATGTGCATGTCAAACTAGAGAATAATTCTATAAACTTGTACAGAATTGCATTCTAGTTTCACATAGTAGGATATATTATTTGCAGAAATGCATAAAACTTATTTTTGTTACAAACACAACTGTACTTGTGTGTCCACTTAGCTGATTGTATGTGACATGCTTTCACACTACCTATTCTCATCATGCTTCAAGCTTCTCTAGCTTAATGCGATGAGTATAAGAATATTAATTATTTTTATGTAAAAACACATCTATTGTAATAATATAATGTTAATGCCCATATACATAAATATGCTTTTCTGCCAATTTTTATGGTTTAAAAAAAATCAAAATAATAGAATGTTCTTTACAGCTCTCTTCATGCTCCACTCAGAGCTCTTGGGCACTGGGTTGTCCATGACTAGTTTATGGAAACACTTTATTCCTCCCTTTGCATATTGAAAGTTTCATAATCTGGCTGATGTCTATATAGATTTAAAAAAAAAAAATGCAGTTCTTGCATTAATTAGAAGTAAACACAAAACATGATTTTAATATATTAATATACTGCTACTTTATTTGCAAAATGAATGAAGATGGTTCCATTCATTAGTGCATTCACAGATTAATGTTTGAAAAATTAAAGTATATAACTTTTACATTACTGCTAATTCATGATTATACAAACTAATTATGTTTTCATCTATTCATAATATTGCTTGGAAGTGGAACATAGTATGCTGTTACCATATGTCTTGCTCAGCAGCAAACAGTGGCAACAGATATCATAAACATGGGTTACTTATATCATTTGAATACATTTTTCTGGATTGATGCCAGATTTGGTTAGTGAAATTTTACTCTTATCGTACTGATCATCTGCATAAGGTGGATTGAGGTCACCACGAACGATAGCTTTCCAGTGTAATCTATTAACAGCCAAATTATTTAAATTTTTGTGAGAGTTAAGACTACTTATACTCGATGCTTTCTACTCATTTTTCCTTCTAGGTGCTGCCAAAAGCCATAACCTGCAAGTCAACCAGAGGATATTAATAGTCTGAAGCGGTCTAGAATCCATCCAAAGAAAACATTAGCTAGTAAACTCTGTTTAGAAATACTGACTTAATTTTAGTTAGATCATTAAGTTCAGTAAGGATTTGACTAAAAAAAAAATTACCTTGAAAGTTTGGAAGTTATACTGTAACAGATGAGTGATTGTAAAATTTTGGAATAAGTGTTACATTTCTCATTCAAGTTTATAAAAGTATTCACCTTTACTGTTGAATTATCAATGATAATTTTGTCATTTAGCATTTAAATGTTAGTTATGGGTATCCGGGCAACAATTTCTTCAATTAAATTCAGATTGAAATTTTAAGAACATTCGTACAGTTCCAGGTACTGTTATAACATGAAGGCTGAAGATATTTATCAAAATTAATTCATAATGTAAATAAATCATTATACATTAATATACACTGGTATCCAACAGCCAAGGATGAATTACATTTTACCTGTATATGAAAAATTTTCAACTACAGCCAAATGCGGACATAAAATTTATTGCCAGCACACTAATGAATTTTATCATCATCATCAAATTCCTGCCATGTACCCTCAAGGGGTGTACAGGATATGATAGTACTACATGAAAAATCTACATCATTACCAACCTCCTATTTACAACTTTCCTCCAAATCAGTCTGTTACTTGTCAAGACTCCAACATTATCAGATCTTATATTTCTATCATCTTCTAAGGCACTTTGTACCATATCAATGCAGCTATATCTTGGTCTTCCTCTGGGTCGTTTTCCTGCCAACCTGGCTGAGGACACTTGTTTTGCTAATCTTTCCTTGCCCATTCTGTTTAAGTTACCATACCACCTGAGCTCTGCTAACGCATTCCTGGATGCTGACAATGTCAAGTTCTTTCCTAATATCCTCGTTTTGAATATGATATTGCCATTGATGCCATCTACTCACGCCTATAATCTTTCTCAGGACTCTCATATCTGCCATCTCTAGTCTTCAGTTAAGTGCTTTACTTCTGACCCAGCTCTCAGATCCAGTTAAAACTGGTTTGAACACAGTCTTGTATACAGCTAATTTAGTGTTCTGACTAATTTCTCTTTTATTCCATATGAATTTATTAAATTGACTTCCTGCCATACCACTTTGTTGATTCTGTTGTCTATTTCCATATTTAATCTACCATCCTCACTAAAAATCGTGCCTAAGTAGCTGAAATGTTTTACTTGTTTGTTCCACAGGTTCTCCATTCACAATCCAGTTGAAATTTTCAACGATTCTGCCTATTTTCATTGTCTTGGTCTTTTTAATGCTGACCTTCATACCATATCTATTACAACAGTTATTCAATTTAGTCAGGGAATCTTGCAAACTTGTAGCTGATTTATTTAGAAGTATAACATCGTCTGCATAAAACAAAGAGCTGACATTAATATCTCCAATTCTGATATCATGTGTAATACCACTTTCCTTCATAATGTGATCCATATAGATAATGAATAACAGAGGGGATAATATACATCGTTGTCTCACACCAGATTTAACATTAAACCATCTTCCTGTACTTCCTTCAATTCTAACTGCTGACTTATAACTCAAATACAGACTAAGTATTGCTTGATATAATGCCCCATTGACACCATATAACTGTAGCATATTGAATAGCTTCTCTCTTTGGACCTTGTCATATGCCTTTTCCAGATTGACAAAACTTAAATACAGATCTTTGTTATATTCCCATCATTTCCCGACTATATGTCGTAAAGTGAAGATCTGATCTTGACAGCCTGTATTTGGCCTGAATCCAGCTTGTTCTTCACCAAGCGTTTCTTCCACAATTCTTCTGAACTGTTTCTCAAGTATATTGGCATAAATCTTACTACGAACACTCAGTAGGGAAATACCTCTGTAATTGTCACGTTCAGTTTTATTTCCCTTTTTATATATGGGTACCATGAGAGCTCTATTCCGATCATCGGGAATTCGTCCCTCTGTCCACGCCTTCTGAACTATTGCAGTGCAGCCACTGTAAGACTTTTATACCACCATACTTCAGCATTTCTGGTCGAATATCATCTACTCCTGCTGCCTTTCCACATTTCATGCCTTCGATGGCTTTTTCTACTTCAAGGTACGGATATGTATTCCTGACTGTATGCCCGTTGAGTGTTTTTTTACCACTGTGCTATCACTGCTTGTTTCATTTAGTAATTTTTCGAAGTAATTACTCCATACTTGAAGGATATCTTTTTCTCCTGTTTTCATGTGACCTTTATCATCTCTAATTCCTTTTACAATACTCTTTCCTGCATTTCTCAGCTGCTTCAACAACCTCCAGAATATTTTGCCACCTTCTTGATATTTAATTTCTATATTCTTGCCAAAGTCTTCCCATGACTTTTATTTAGCTAATTTTACGCAGTGTTTAGCTTTCTTACATTTGTCTCTGTATACTCTAAGAGCACAAACTGACTTATTTACTGGAACTTTTGATATGCTTTCTTCTTTTCCTTCACTGCCTCTTTTACTTCCTATGTCCACCATGGAGTTCTGATTTTTCTATCCTTACACACACAACCTCATCACATGCCTCTCTGGCTGAATCGATCAGGATTTTCTTCAAGATTTGCCACTGAATCTCCAAAGTTTGGTTCCTGTTCTCAAATGCTTTCATTTTTTTTTTCAATAATCTGTGTATTTTAGTCTACAGTTCACATCTGAGAGCTGCTCAACTTTTATTCGCTTTAAAACTTTCTTACGTTATTCTTTTCAATATAAAATTCAATTTTATCGTGCTCAATACTAAATAGTGATCGCTTCCAATTTCAAATCCTCTGTACACTCTGGTGTCCTGCACCAGGGAGAAAACATCACTATCAACAATAACATAATCAATGAGACTTTTCTTATTCCTTGCCTCTTCTCTCCATGTGAATTTGTGCACATTTTTATGTTGGAACATGGTTAGTAATAATCAGTCCATGTCCTGAGCAGAAATCCAACAGATATTTGCCATTATTATTAGCTTTGCTCTTTTCTCCAAATTTTGGAGAATTAAGATTTAAATGTTAGATCTTTAATATCAATTGTGCTATGTAATTTTTGTCACCGAAATGAAGCTGTATGTTCTTTATTAATTTTATAAATAAAATTATTCTCTGAAGTTTTTTAAAATCTTGGAAACGGCTATCTGCAATAAGGTTCCTAATTTCTTGGATGTATTTAATTCTGTCGAAATAGGCATTAGTACAACTATTTATTTATGCTACCATGTTTGGAAAAGAAGACAAATTTCGACACAATTTAATTCATTTAGTTTGGTTAACATGTCAAAAATGCTAAATCTAATAACCAAATATTACCTTCCAACCACTTGTAATCGCCACCCTTTACAACAAAAATTACTTTACTTAATATCACAAATTGGCCTCCACTAAACCACCTGACATCAGCATGCACAAGCAACTCGAAATGTCCTTCGTTATCACTTTCTTCGACTTGCAGCCTGAAAAGCCTCTTTGCACTTTTGTTGAAACTGAATTTGAATCTTCAAAGCTATACCATAATTTCTTTCATGTTTAATATTTTAGTATGAAAATGGTGTATAATATAATAATCACATAAAAAGTAGCAGTCTTTATTGCTTTTACTCAGCACACAAAAAAGAAAAAAGTGCGACAATGTATCACAGCCAGTGATTAATTGGTAATTACTAATCTTCTAAATAAGTAACTGAAGTACTTTAATAAAGGTTTTAAAACTGCCATATAAATCTTTAACTTCTTGTTCTTCCTATCAACAGAATTATCTTAATTCTTCCTTAACATAAACTCTTCAAAAAAACATTCTAATAAAATATCAGTCAGGATACACCAACTCCGTCAGTAGATTAACCAACTGATTTGAAAATAGCTGGCAATCCTTGATGTCTTGCAATAATTGCTTTTTTAAATTAAAAGCCATTTCGTCCCGCTATTGTACTGCGAGATAACTATGTTGTTGATGGTAGAAACTATTTCTAACTTATGTTTAATGTAGCAAAACCAGAATCAGCCACTTCTGAAAATGCTTTTTTGAAAATTGCATCATCACTAAACAGTTCTTATTTTTAGTAAGAACATGACATACTCGGAAGAAAGCAACTATATTCCCCTTTGACTTGGATGTTTCTTGAATAAAAACTGATTGTTGAGCAGAAAGGTTTTGTTTCAGTTCTTTAGCTTTCTGCAAATCACTGTTTAGTGGACAGTTAATTTCTTACGTGTAGTTCCAGATTTTGTTTCTTTGGTAACGCAATACTAAAACTACAAATTAAACATTTACTTTTATAATAATAAAAAAAAATTGCAGTAATCTTGCTCCATTATCCATGATAGTGATATGTTTTTTTTTTGTGAGGCTATGAAGATCAGATCTTCACTTTAAGACAAATAGTCGGGAAATGATAGGAATATAACAAAGATCTGTATTTAAGTTTTGTCGATCTGCAAAAGGCATATGACAAGGTGCCAAGAGAGAAGCTATTCAATACGCTACAGTTATATGGAGTCAATGGGGCATTATATCAAGCAATACGTAGTCTTTATTTGAGTTGCAAGTCAGCAGTTAGAATTGAAGGAAGTACAGGAAGATGGTTTAATGTTAAATCTGGTGTGAGACAACGATGTACATTATCCCCTCTGTTATTCATTATCTATATGGATCACATTATGATGGAAAGTGGTATTAAACACGATATCAGAATTAGAGATGTTAATGTCAGCTCTTTGCTTTATGCAGACAATGTTATACTTCTAAAAAAATCAGCTGCAAGTTTGCAAGATTCTCTGACTATATTGAATAACTTGTAATAGATATGGTATGAAGGTCATCATTAAAAAGACAATGAAAATAGGTAGAACTGTTGAAAATGTCAACTGTGTTGTAAATGGGGAACCTGTGGAACAAGTAAAACATTTCAGCTACTTAGGCTCGATTTTTACTGAAGATGGTAAATTAAATATGGAAATAGACAACAGAATCAACAAAGCTGGTATGGTAGGAAGTGAATTGAATAAATTCATATGGAATAAGAGAGAAATTAGTCGGAACACTAAATTAGCTGTATACAAGACAGTGTTCAAACCAGTTTTAACTTATGGATTTGAGAGCTGGGTCAGAAGTAAAACACTTGACTAAAGACTAGAGACCATAGATATGAGAGTCCTGAGAAAGATTATAGGCATGAACAGATGGCATCAATGGCAATATCATATAAAAACGAGGATATTAGGAAAGAACTTGATATTGTCAGCATCCAGGAATGCGTTAGCAGAGCTAATCTCAGGTGGTATGGTCACTTAAATAGATTGGGCGAGGAAAGATTAGCAAAACAAGTGTTCTCTGCCAGGTTGGCAGGAAAACTACCTAGAGGAAGACCAAGATATAGTGGATGGATACGGTACAAGATCTGATAAAGTTGGAGTCTTGAGAAGTAACAGACTGATTTGGAGGAAAATTGTAGATGTAGATAGGAAGTTAGTAATGATGTAAATTTTTCATGTAGTTGTATCATATCCTGTACACTCCTTGAGGGTACATGTCAGGAATTTGATAATGATGATGAACATCCAACATTAATTCAAAGGTGAATGTTGTAAAAATTATGAAAGTTTTGTAGATTTGACCAAATAACTTACGAGAATGCAATTCTTGGCATAGGAGTTGACTTAGCTTGTACTACTTAAAAGAACATGACAGGTAACCAAGCATTCACATATTAACCTTTTAATAGTGCAATTGATAAGATTTCGGTAGCCTGACAGCTGTTTCGAACTGGAAAAGCTCTGGTCAAATCAAATTTACGAGACTCGTAGTTCCTATATATATTCGGATTGAAATAATGTTTGATCTTTAATAGTTACTATTTCTATGTAATTTACATCTCCCGAAGTGAAGTCGTACGGTCCTTTATTAATTATTTTTACGCACTGACTGAGAATTCACTTAGGAAAAATGCATTTGTCTCACATTGGCTTTCTTTAGTACTGAACGAGAGTTTTTTGCTTTCTTAAGGTTTGTTCCTGGTCTCTGAAGAGAACCAGTTATCAACACCAGTGGCGGCTCGTGGCTTGAAATCGTGGGGGTACTGCAACTTTCGAAATATACATGCACACTGTAAGTACAGTGTATACGTGTTTGGATAAAATATCAAAATTATGGTAAAAATTAAACATGAAAAAATTTTTTATTATCGATAAAATATACAGTTTGGTATAATTCAAAATTACTTAAAAATTCTGAGGTCAATAACCCTAATAATGTTTTAAAATAAAAACTATAACAAATGTTGTGTCTTTAATTGTAATGTTTAATATTTAAAGAGACTGAGTAAACACGATAAGCACTACGAACACTCTACTACTGGCGCAAACTGCATATAAACAACAGTGGAACTGCGCGACAGACAGTGCCGCATTACGCTGATAGCACGCATCTCACTATGACGTGCATTATGCTTGTGCTCGTAGCAATATGACACTGGTAAACAGTGCTGCTAGCGTCTTTCGCCCTCCTAAGTGCTACAAGATGGATTTTTATTATTTTTTATACAAAATAGGAGAATTGTATAGGATTGTTGATGATAAAATTAAATATTACAAGCATATATTAATAAATACATATGAAGAAAAATTGGGGGTGCTGCAGTTCCGCAGTGCCTATGCACGAGCCTCCCATCAACACTCCAAGAGAGTAAAACCGTCGCCTGTGCGGATTATTTAATCTGCATCTTCAGAGATAATAGTTCTGTCAGCACATTCTTTAATATACTCCATTAGTTCGGAGAAAGTAGCGAACTTGAGGCCAATCGTAATAAAAACCAAAGGACATCATCGGACTATGGATAACTGCCAGCTTACCATTGGGTTTAATCCTAAGGACATCCCATAAATATCCTAGGAGTGCCATTACTTGAAGCCGTTTGACAACAAAAGACCGTCAGTGTTGCCCGGTCTTCAAAAAGAGCGGTTTGTCTTGACGAGCAAAGGTTTGGCTCGGTAGCAGTACTTGCTTCTGGTTGTTCTAGGCTGAGGTTCGGGTCGTTGATCGCGCAGAAATTCTTAAGAGACCCAGTTTTGGAGCTACTTGAGAGATGACATTTTATGTCACTGACGAGTTTTTGGAATCGGCAATTTGAACAAATTGAATTGTCTGAATGCTTTTCCCTGGGATATGAGCTATACTGTGCTGTAGTAGAGTGAGCCTGTCACTGAGTAGTGAGTTAAATGACCCTTTGGGTCACTCATTGAGTTTAGAATGACCTGGGGATCGTCATTTTTTCGAGAACACCCTTTACTTATGCATTTGTGTCTGATGAGAGCTAACCAGTTCGAAACAGCTGTGAACGGTGCAATTTTCTTTCCTGGCCATAGGCGCCAAAATTCCTCACGACGTCTCTGGTGACCCATGTTCCAGCGACTACAGTCAGTCCTCCATATTTATTTACCTTTCTTCTTCTAGTAACATTTCCTTAAAATTCAAAGTTGTTGCTTTACAGCTTCAGCCAATTTTTCTTTCCTAACCAGGGGCAGCTCATGCATAGGAACTGCAACACCACCAATTTTTCTCTCTATATATAAATATATTTATTAATTTATTTATATTTGCTTGTAATATTTAATTTTATCAACAATCCTATAAAATTCTCTTATTTTCTAAAAAAAAAAAGTAATAAAAATCCATCTTGTAGCACTTAGGAGGGCGCTAGCAGCACTGTGTTTACCACAGTGTCATATTGCTACGCTCGCAAGCATATGCACATCATAGTGACATTCGAGCTATTAGCGTAATGTGGCACTGTCTGTCGCGCAGTTCCGCTATTGTTTATATGCAGTTTGCGCCAGTAGTAGAGTGTTCGTAGTGTATCGTGTTTACTCAATCTCTTTAAATATTTGGACATTACAATTAAAGACAACATTTATATTTTATTTTAGAACATTATTGGGTTATTGACAATTATGACCTCAGAATTTTAAGTAATTTTGAATTATACTAAACTATAATTTTATCGGTGATAAACAATATTTTTTCATGTTCATTTTTTTAAAAAAATTTTTACCATAATTTTGATATTTTATCCAAACACGTATACACTGTACTTACAGTGTGTATGTAGATTTCGAAAGTTGCAGCATCCCTACGATTTCAAGCTACGAGCCGCCACTCTTCCTAACTATACCAGTCATCTTCCTAGCTTGCTCCTTGTCCCCCTTCATGCTGCTCAGGGATACCCTCATCCATGGCATCTCTCTCAGAAGCTTCTGTATAATTCCATTATTCATGTTTCACTCCTACTTTATTTGTCCTAACGTCAGGAATACAATCTGACATTACTATAAGCGATTCTGCACCACGTCCTATGCTATGCGGAATTCTCTCCCCTTCAACTGATTAAACTACTGTATATTACCAATTTGTTTTCTAAATATATCAGTCCCGTGCTGTGTAATTCCATTGTTGCATGAAGCTTGTATCTGCCTAGCGCCTCCATATCAAAACCACACGAACACTCTCCACCTAGTGGCATCAGAAAAGTGCAACATATCTCCGTATTTGACTTACTAGTTATCGGAATATAATTGTACTCTATTGCAGATTGTATAACCCCATCGAAATGGCGTTTGCATCTGTAGTGCTAAGCTACCTGAAGAAAAACTTTTCTAAGTTCAATTCAAGTCAACTAGAGGAACTTTTTCTAAGCCTTTTCTTCGACTGGTTCCCGAGTTCGTCGCTCTCGTGCATGGGGAAGCAGGTTTTTCTTTGAAATTCGTCATCCTGTAAACTCAAGAAAATGGACTGTAGAACCCACACTATTTCACACGTTAATATACTGCTTTGGGGTTAGTGACTACAAGATGATGGCACATGTCTACCATCTTTTCGTCTAATGCCATTTATAATTAGTGATAATCTTGAACTGCTATTTCTAAGTGGCTAAAAAATTTTAGCCAGTTATTTTATTGATGTTACATGAAAAAATTTCATCTTGGAAAGCGGATATTGAAAAACGGTATAAATTGATGTTCCAAAAGCATGTCTGTGGACCAGAATAGTTTTGGGAAAAAACAGGATGGATGGGCACCCTAATAATGAGCAAATTTTTGAGTGTGTGCAAGATTATTTTTACGCCCTTCGGCCAAAAAAAATATTTTTTTTCCCGACCTTCGGTTTCATGTTTATAGGCCTGCATAGCTCAGTAGAGGTGGCGTTTGAACTCTACAGCGCTTGACCGTACGACGAAAGGCGTTCGAATCTAGTCGCCGACTAGATGAACTTTTTTCTAAGTCTTTTCCCGACCGGTTCCAGAGTTAGTCGATCTCTGGCACGGACTAGCGGGTTTTTCGTCCCATAAACTCAAGAAAATCGGCCGTCGAACTCACTATTTTCAGACATTAAAAATATTGTGTTACGGACCACCAGATGGTGGCACTTGCTAGCCGCCGCCTTCACTGCGTACCGATTAATTAGTGATATCCTTGGGCCAGCTATCTCTGATTGGCTACCAGTGGAGATTGAACTGCCCACTCAGTCTCCAAATGTTAGACGGCTAAAAACGCCTCGTGTACTCCCTATACGGGAACAAAAAAGGCGTTAGCTGATTATTTTTTATTTATTAATATATAAATTTTTTATATTAAAATATTAAATTACTAAATAAAAATTTCCGATTAATTTTGTTTTTTTAAATAAAAATTTATAAGAATCAAATTTTCTCAATGAAATTGGATCTAAATGTTTCTGCCCCAGGGATTATCAAAATAAAAATTATTTGGAACTTATATAATTAGAATAAAATATAATTATCTTCATATATATATATATGTATAAATTTAATATTTTTGAAATATATGAATATCCAATTTAATTAATTTTTTAATTTTTTCTGCCACAGTATAATTGTAACAAACCTTTGTAAGTTTTCTGCCCTTTTACTGTGTAGCTCAGTGGATGCGGCGTTTGCACACCACCGCGCTTGGCCGCACGAAGGAAGACTTGGTTTCGAGTCTAGTCGGCGACTAGAGGAAATTTTTCTAAGCCTTTTTTCGACCGGTTCCTGAGTTAGTCGATCTCTGGCACGGGCAAGCAGGTTTTTCCTCCCGGAAACTCGGGTTTTTCGTCCTGTAAACTCAAGAAAATCGACCGTTGAACCCACATTATTTCAGACATTAAATATATTGTGTTAGGGATCACGAGATGGCGGCACATTTGAGCCGTCTCTCTTCACTGCGTACCGCTTAATTAGTGATAGCTTTGGGCCATCTGTCTCTGATTGGGTACCAGTGGAGATTGAACTGCCCACTCAGTCTCCAAAAGTTAGATAGGGCTAAATGGCCTCGCCTACTACTCCCGTATACGGGAATAAAAAGGCGTTAGCTGATTTTTTTTTTTTTTTACTTTTCTGCCTGCGGCATTCGCCCATTCTGCCCCTGCCTTGAGCCAGGCCTGTAAATTATGAGTATCCAGTACAGCTTGATCTACCATTCAATAAGTGTATACACACAATGCATATTACACATGCCTATAAAAAGAATGGTAGAAACCCAATAAAATAAAAAATAAATAAGCTAATGCCTTTTATTCCCTTATTGGGAGTAGGCGAGGCCTTTATACCCTATCTAGCTCTTGGGGACTGAGTGGGCAGGTCAATCTCCACTGGTAGCCAATCAGAGATAGTTGGCCCATGTCTATCACTAATTATAGCAGCCACCGATGAAGTGGCTGGCAAACAAGTGCTGCCATCTCTTGGTACTTAACAAGATATGTTACTGTCTGAAATGATGCGGGTACTACGGTCGAGTTTCTGGGAGGAAAATCCGCTTGTCTGTGCTAGAGATCGACTAACTCAAGAACCGGTTGTAGAAAGGCTTAGATAAAGTTCCTCCAGTCAGTGACTAGACCTGTACTTAAGTCTAACATCGAGCGACCAAGTGCAGAGGATGCAGCCGCCTCTTCCACTGAGCTACACAGGCCTTCTGTTGGGACCATATCACTTTATTTCCTTTGGCTTGCTCATTAAGTCAGTGGGTGTTGCATAAGTCGTTGGTAAACGTTATTTTCTGTGTTGCAGGTTTTGTTTTCTTACTACATTGTTACTGATATTTATTTAATTTTTTACTAACCTAGTTTTTGTGCAATATATTACTAACTATTCTAACGCTGGTAGTAAAAGTAAATTCCACTCTTGCGGGATATTAGTTTTTTTTTTTGTTTGTTTTGGTTGTAGCATTTCACGCTATGGAATTTTATTTAAGTATTCAGACTTAAAGACTCCTCTCACTTTAAACGCAAATATTAAGATCATGAGTACAAAGAAAATATTGTCCCTATCTCTTCTTACAGTGAAGACACTTGGAATACAACTACCAGGATATAATGATCTCTGATCCATCATGAATATGTTTAAAGAGACGATAGTAACAGACAAGATCTATCTTCCCTTCTCATACTATGGCGGAAGTAAGTATCTTGTCATAGTTAAAGACAGATTGAAAAGAAACCGTTAGAGGGTTTCTCCTTCAGAATGAACTATATATATATATAGCCCACAACATCATGGTAGGGAGCCAAGTGAGAACTGTTAAAATAGGGAGGTTCCCCATGGAGTATCCAGGAATCGGCGGAAATCTCCTAATCCAGGCATTTTCAAAGTGGAGGAAAATGAGAAACTATCTCCAAGGAAGACATGTCCTGGTGCTCTGGCAAAGGAACTTTCACAGTTTGCATGCAAACACCAGTTTCATAACTAGGCAGGTGCAATGGGTGCACAGGCACAGGACCCAGGAAGAAGGGAACCTGAAATAGGGTATCAAAAATAATCATTATTATATTTATATTTTCAAATTTTAAATTTTGCACCCGTGGGGGCAGATTCATAAACATATATTATGATATTTATAAACAAAATTTCTATCGTATTTATTTCATTTATTTTTTTTTTCCAAAAAAGGGAGGCCAAAAATAAGAACTTGTACAGGATCCATGAAAAGCTAGTTACATCACTGCTCGCAATCATTGGACCATCTGGAGTGATGTGAACAATCCCGAAGTTCAGACACAGCGAATGCGTTGTGGCTCGATTGAATATCTAGGTAACTATTCCCGAGCTAAGTGTTTCAACTTTGTCCGCATCGGACACATTTCCAATAAGGTCCAATTCCTGCCAAACGTTTAACAGCATGGAACATAAAAGCACTTCCTGTATGTTAAATGCCTTTCTTGAACGATCAGAGAGTTCATTAGAACCAATGAAGATACAGCCTATCATAATCAGTGGTGACTTTGCTGCAAATTACCCGTTTGTCAGAATTCCGACTCCCTTTTCGTATTCGAACGATCTGTTTCGGTTAAAATAACTGCATTATTAGTAGTATTTTCATTGTTTGGAATGAGATGGTAAATCCAAATACATGTTTCCTTGAACTGAGATTTCCGAGTTTGGAGGATCACTATGTGATTCATTATTCTGCATTTCATAAAAACAGTTACTTGCCATCTTTATTTTACACATAAATTTCATTTTCTTTAGAAAACAATGTACTTTTACAATTAATATGATGTTTTTGGTTTAGCACTTCACAAGTAACGTAAAAATGTGTTCAGTTCAATCACAAATCTCAAAAACTGCAAGCAAATTTCACATTGCACTTCGATTATGAACAACTGTGGACAGCAAATTAGTGTTAATCGAATCGGCTTCTGATATTAATTATTCAGAAGCCATTCATGGTTCTGCCATCTCCTAGTAATAAATGTAGGTTTATGAAAAGTTTATGGCAGGTTTAGGTACATTTGGTTTATGAAAATTTAAGGACGAATCACGTGTTAAAATTGAGAATTTTACAGAAAGTGAAAATGATCAGTTTGGCTTCCGATAAATGATAGATGACGTGTTGAAAAATGCGGATGAACGTTTATCTGGTAATTTAGATTATCGTGGTAATGGTTTTATCAGTGTAAGTTTGTTTATATTTGTTACTTGTGACTATTATAAGCATTGTGATGAGATCTGAGTACTTTTAAATAAATTTGGTGAAATTTCTTAATTGGCCAAAGCGACTCATTAAGATTGGTAACAAACTGTGAATCGCTTTGCTAAGCCTAAAATATCAACGTTTCGGTATATGTTGAAGTTACAACCTCGATTGTTTGCATTAATGATTTTATTACCGGTGTGACAAAAATTCCTGAGGAATTAATTATTGAATATGCTTGTCCGATTAGACTTCAGTGATGCTTTATAAATATGTGTTAGATATTAAATAGTTACAAGTGTTTTGAGTAAGTTGACTAGTTTGTAGTGCGATTGGGGTTTAATAGTATTCTAAAAAATGGAAACCGGGCAAATTTGTTTTAAATGGAACAATTACCAGACCAATATACAGTATTTGCCACTTTTATGGTTACTTTCAAGTAGATGCGATATTAACATGTGAGGGATTGAGTTTAAAGGCTCACAAAATGGTGCTATCGGCAGGTAGTCCTTTCCTGCAGAGCTTATTTATGGAATATTCTTGTAAACATTCTACGGTTATCCTCAATGACATGAAATACACTGATTTGAAAACATTTGTAGACTTCATGTACAGTGTTCAGGTGAAGATTTCACAGGACCAGCTTCCTGAACTGAAAGCAGCTAAGTCTCTGAGGTTGAAAGGTTTAGAAAACATGACAGGTGAAAAACGAGATGATTCTGATATTTTAAAAGAGGAAGTAATTCAGAAGACCAGTTTTTCAAGTTTTGCTTCCTAATGGAGTGCATAAACAAGTTATCAGCACCAGACTTGGTGTCTATACCAGTGACAATATAAAATGCGCCTATCTTCTTCTTCTTCTTCTTCTTCTGCAGCTTCTCCCACTTAAGTGGGGTTACTGTTTGTTATGAGTCTCCTCCACACCTTCCTGTCTTGGGCTGTCACCACATCCAAGTTCTTCATCTTCAAGTCCTCTTCTACCAGCTCCCTCCATCTCTTCTTTGGCCGCCCACGCTTCCGCCTTCCTTGCACATCCATCTGCATGACCCTTCTTCCCACATATTCGTCCTCCCTCCTCATCACATGACCAAACCATCTCAACCTTGCCTCCTGTATTTTCGCTCCTAAGTTCGTAACTTTCACTGTTCCCCTGACATAGTCATTTCTCAGATGATCCTTTCTGGTCACACCGCACATCCACCTATGCATTCTCATCTCTGCTACTTCCATCCTGCTGATGTTATTTTTCCTCAGGGCCACAGTTTCTATAGCATATGTCATAGCTGGCCTCACTACTGTCCTATAAATTTTGCCTTTCAGATTGATCGGCACCCTCTTATCACATAACACTCCAGCCATCTCCCTCCAGTTCCTCCAACCTGCTTGTATCCTGCATCCCACTTCCTTCTCACCTCCTCCATCTTTTTCCACTGTCGAACCTAAGTATCTAAAGTCTCTCACCTTCCTGATGACATTTCCTTCCAGCTCCAGGTCTGTCTCCTGGCCACCGCCCACTGCGCAACACATATACTCTGTCTTACTTCTGCTCAGTCTCATACCTCTCTCTTCCAGTACTTTTCTCCATCTTTCCAGTTTAGTTTCCGCTTCTTCTCTTGTATCTACACACAGCAAGATGTCATCTGCATACAACATTGTCCAACGTGCATCTTCTCTCACCTCCTCTGTTACCACCTCCATCACAATATTAAACAGAAACGGACTTAATGCTGACCCTTGATGCAAGCCAACTGTTACTTGAAAACTTTCTGTCTGTCCCAAACAGGTCCGAACACTTGTCTTCACATTTCTGTACATTTCCTGCACCAACCTGACATATTTCTCCGGCACCTTCTTCTCCCTCAGACACCTCCAGACTTCTTGCCTTGGCACTCTATCGTATGCTTTCTCCAGATCAATAAATACCAGATGTAGCTCCCTTTGTTTCTCTCGATATTTTTCCATCATCTGTCGTAACCCAAAGATAGCAACTGTTGTTGATCTACCAGGCATGAAGCCAAATTGTTCCTTTGCAATCTCCACCTCCTCCCTCAATCTACCATCAAGAACCCTTTCTAGGATCTTCATTGTGTGGGACATCAACTTTATTCCTCTGTAATTTTTACAGTCTTGTGCATCCCCTTTACCCTTGTAGATGGGAACAAGAGTACTCTCCCTCCATTCCTCGGGTATATTTTCCTGTTGGCAAACTTTCATGAACAGGTCCCACAGCAGGTCAATTCCCTCTTCCCCCAGTGCCTTCCATGCCTCCACTGAAATTCTGTCGGGGCCCACCGCTTTTCCATTCCTCATCCTCTTCATGGCCTCCGTCACTTCCATTCTACTGATATTCTGCACCATCCCCTCAGAAGGCTGCCCATCTCCTCTGTGAGTCCTTGCATTTTCCTCATTCAGAAGTCCCTCAAAGTATATTTTCCATCTGTTTCTTATGTCCACATCCCTCCATAATACTCTTCCTTCAGCATCTTTGATCTGCCTCACATGTAAGATGTCCTTAGCTGCTTTATTTCTACATTTCGCTAGTTGGTAAATTTTTCTCTGTCCTTCCTTTGTTTCTAATTGATCATACAGATCTTGATATGCCATGGCCTTCGCCTGTGCCACAACTCTCTTGGCTTCTTGCTTTCTCTCTCTGTACACCTCTCTGTCCTCTTCCACTCTTGACTCATCCCACTTCTGCTTTGCCTATATATATAGATATTCCGATAATCCTACTCACTGTCATATGTTTCCTCCAGTTATATACCACTCACCCACTCCTCCTCCTACTGTTGAGTTGTTAGATGCTCATTCTCACCATAGTGCATCAGGGGCTTGTGCAGATAGTTTGATAATCAGACAGGTTATCAAATCAGATGCCCTGATATCATTTGAAGGACCTCCCATATCACCTGCCGCTAGTTCTTCCCATCAAATTACAAATAACATTCCTAGACTTGCCAGTGCTAGATCGATCGACACTCGCTATAATCTTCAAGTGAAATGTGATCCTTGCCTCTTACTCGAATATAATAAAAACAACTTGGTGCAGAGTTACCACCGTTAAGAAGATAAAATAGGAAGGCTTTTGAAGAAATTTCCTCGCGACTTAAAAAGAGGTGAAGGTTAGACCCATAGACCCGACCACATCAGGGATGTGCTCCAGGATATTAATGAGGAGGCAGTGCCGATTACAGGAGAAGTAAGATCATTAACTCAACTTTCCCTCCCTCATTCATATGTAAACAGTGGTGTGACTCAGACATCATTTTTGTATATTCACTGTTTTACTTCCATTATCAGAGATTATATATCTTCTACCTTGATATCATTTGGACATCCTCCTATATCGTCTGTTTGTTTTTCACGTGACGATAGTCGCTCTTCGGTAAATGAGTAGCCTGTGGTTTTAAGGAAACTTAATTTTTTTAATTCTTGAGGTACAGATGTCTTAAACAGCATGTGTTGGAGGGGAATGCGAGGATCAAGAGTTTTGGATTTGATTATAACGTCAGAGGATTTGGTGACCGAAATGTCACCATCAAATTTGTCTCTGCTCGGTGAAAGTGACCATGTGGTATTGATCTGGGGGTGCATACACATGCAAAAGTCTTAAAGAGAAAGGAAATTATGTGGAATTATAAGATAAGCAATTTTAATAGTCTTAGAAATCAACTTGGGGCAGTGCCATGGATGGAGGAATTAGCGGGCAAAGAGGTTAGTGATGCATGGAACCTAGTTAAGGACCATTTGTTAACAGCAGTAACAAAGTATACCACCCGTAAAATAAAATTAAAAAATTTAGATTAAAGTGGATGACTACTGAGATTAAGTAAGAATTGCAGATAAAAAAGAAGTTATGGAAAATTATAGAATGAGAGGCGTGAACAGTTGCATGAGAAATACAGAGTTCAAGCAAGAAAGGTGACTAGTATAATCGGGAAGGGAAAATTAGAATATGAGAGGAAACTGGCATTACGTTCAAGGGACAACCCCTGTTTAATGATTACTTTATTAGTGTTTCATCCTGGGGATGTGAGTCTTATGCCAAAGAGGATGAACAGAGTTGACGGATAAGAAGTAAGTGGAATGGATGTATTTACAATAATAAGTACTGGATTGGGACTGGTTTAAATTTCGCCACGAGTCTTAAGAGAGTGCGCTAAAGAACTAACAGCTGCCTTGAGGCTGTTTAATGAAAGCTTTGCAATTAGAAAAGTCCTGGGGAATGGAAGGAGGGTAAGATAGTGCCACTGCATAAGGGCGTTGGAGGAATGGAGGCATCAAATTATAGACCAATTTGTGTTACTTCTGTGGTTGTTAAGGTAATAGAAAAATTGATGAGCTTGTATGCAAAACTAGGGAGATGAAAATAATATTTGTGAAGGTCAGCACGAATTTGTCAAGGGACGTTGTTAATCAGTAATCCCGTTAACTTTTAGAATAAAGTAACCATAGTGGTTGATGAGAGAAATGCATACACCCTATTTTTTTATTTTTATTATTATTATTATTATTTTAGATTTTGAAAAGGCATTTGATAGGGTACATGATAAACTGATATTTAATCTACAATGCATGAGTTTGGATATATTAAGTTGGTGGAGAGGATTGGCAATTGGTTGTTTTATAGATATCAAACGGTTGTGTATGGAGAGGCAATAACTTACCTTTTCTCCGATACTCTGATAGTGGGGTTCCATAGGGTTCTGTGCTGGGATCACTACTTTTCAACCTTTATATCAATGATATTGTCACTGAAAAACAATGAGATATCCAGTTTGCAGATGATGTGAAGCTGGGGAAGGTTATGGAGAGTATCGCCGATGTAGTGGCTCTTCAGGAGGATCTGAATAAGCTGGAAATGTGGGCATCAGAAGAATTGGGATATCAGTTTAATGTTGCTAAATGTAAGGTTTTGAATTTTGGGAACTGCAGATGGGATATTGCATACTCTATATGTGGAAGTATAATGGAGATCTTTGAGGAAGCACGGGATCTTGGGGTTATGGTGAATCGAAATTTGGAATTTAAGGGACATGTTGCAAAGGTGATTAAGACAACTCAGAGGATTGCTGCAGTATTAAGACAAACAGTCAGCGGAGATAAAATGATGGTTATTCCACTGTTTAAGGCCCTGATCATACCACATCTGGACTTTTGTTCTCAGATCTGGTCACCGGGGTTCAGAGTGGATGAAGATACTTTGGAAAAGGTGCAGAGGCGGGTGAAAAGATTATTTCAGGACTGTGGAATGTTAATTGTAAGGATAAATTGAAGTCATGTAATCTAGAGTGTTTGGCTGATAGAAGGCGAAGGGGTGGTATGGTTGAGACCTGAGAGGTGTTGACCGGATGGATACGAGAAAGGTTTTTCGGATAGTGGAAAATAATGAAGGGTTGAGAACTAGACGCCATCGCTGGAAATTGTGCAAGGAAGTGATAAGAGGGTGAGGATTTTTTTTCTTTTTTTGACGTGAAGATTATGAATGAGTTTAAGCTTCGGTATATCTATCATACTTCATCTCATTCACCCTGAACTCCGGTGACCAGATTTGAGAACAAAAGTCCAGATGTGGCCTGATTCAGGGCCAAGATTCACAGATTTTTCGTAAGTCTGTGAACTTTTTTAATATATATATACTTATTTCACATTGTAATGTAACATAATGTAATTGTTAATGGAGTAAACGTCTCTCTCTCTCTCTTTTATTACATCAACTCTTTTGGAGTCTTTGACTCCAAAAGAGTTGATGTAATAATAATAATCGTTTCTTATTATTAAAATATTAATTACTTCCATACTACTAAGTATTACATTAGTTAGTTAAAATTTTAAATCACATAATCAGAATCGATATTTATTAAATCGTATGGTTAATGCTCAGTAAAATTTGAAATTATTTAAACACAAAGTTTGGGGAATTAGGTCAGTGCTCGAATTTGTAATAATCAGCAGGAAGTTATTTGTGATGAATAAATAAGGTAAGATGATTGGCCTTCTTGTACTTTGTAAATGGACTATCTGTTGTGTTTGTTGAAACTTTTCTTTAATTTCAGATTTAAATATAAACTAATCTAAGGTTGCTTTCTTTCTGCTAACAATATTGATTACTACACGAATTCATTTGGAAATAAGATTTATTTATGATTACGAGTTTATCATTACAGAACAGATGCAATGTAATTATTTGAAATTATTATTCATAATTACAGTGAATGTTTATATATGGTATTCCTAAACAGGAGAGATTATTCAGCCTATGGGACACTAATAAATACTTACTATGGACGAATAGGATTTGAGTAATGAAAAACTTTTAGTGTTTAAATTGGCGATCTACCACTTAAGAAAATAAATAATAGAGATTATTCCAAATGACAGGCAGTATAGAGGCAATGTATTTATGAAGTGCTTTTTAATATAATAATTAATAAAATGAATAACATAAAAAATTATTTACAGGACAACTGGGCGACGGAATAAAAGCTCAAATATGCAATTCTATTCTGTTGATCTATTACCAGGTAAATTTAAATAATATTTTTTTGAGAAATGAATTAAAAGAACGGTATAAACATAAAATTTGAAAAATCTCACTTATAATTAAGTTTATTTTTATTGTGTAGAATTACGAATTGTATAGTTATATTGAAATTTCCCATACAAAAAATGAGTCAGCCAGTTAATAAACATTTATATTATATATTTTCGTTTATATCATATATCAAAATTTGCAGGATCGTTTAAGAAAGAGATGGTTAAAAAGAGTGGTCCGAAAATGATTTAAAAATGAAAAGGTATAATTGCACAGTATTAAAATAAAGAAAAAATATAGTTTTGTTTTAATTCATTTATTAATATTATTTTGTAATTAACAAAGATATTTACAAATGTTACATATATACAATGAAACAAAAAAAGTATATGAAATTCAAGACAGTTTTTTGAATTTATTAATTCATATTATAGTTATATGCAATACCACGTAAATATTCTATTATATTTTCCCTCTCGTAATAACTTTTTTCAAAATTCTTTGGTCAGCTTCATCGTAACGTCTACGTTTGTGCTCATGTTGAAAACCTGCTACTGCTCTTTCATAATCAACATCATATGTTTTTTGAATTTTTTGTAGTCCATTTATAAAAATCCATAAATTTGGATGACTTTCGCTGCTGCCAAAGCTCAATTGCAGTTTTCGATGACAGGCTTCCGCAAAATTATTTGTCCTATTGCTTCCAGTTATTGTTCTTTGGTACACAGAACTGTACACAGAACCAGGGCATCACCGATTTATCCCCCAAACGTTTGAGGGAAAAATCGGTGATGTCCTGGTTCTGTTATTCCTTAGACGACCTATGTATGTGTACCATTCGTAAACCATTCTAAAGTTGGTTCAAATTCATTGGATAAATGATTCTCAAGTTCAGAAATAGCGTAAATAATATCTTGTTCTGGAACGAAAGTAAGTGAAATGATCATTTTTGAATTTAAAGCGAATTGCACATCAGAATTATATCTGGTTAAAAGACTGCATGAAGCTAAATGCTTACGAAGATTTTGTACGAGATGAAAAAAAGCAACCATTTATGTTAGCTTGTGTAAATACTATACGTAACGCTTGATGAATGGCAATTTCAAAATCGACATTTATATTTTCGGGATCCAGTAATGGCCACATTTCATGTATCATATAAAATAATTTTGTGTATCTTTCAAGAGTCTTATTAGGTTATAAACAACGGGGAAAACAGGACCTCAATCCTTTCTAGCCAAAATTACAAAAATTTGAGCAAAAAGAGGGGGAGAAAGTAAAAATATGCAATCCATAAATAATTTATTCATGCTTTGGCTCCACACTGAATGGCTTTCACGACCAAAAATTAATATTCTCATGGAGTCGACCTGTTCTGATCCAGAATCAGCCAATGAAAAACGTTCAAATTGTGATGGACTGAATTCATAATTTAAGTATTCTTCAGGAATAATTATTGTTTCCCTAGAATCAGGATTAATTGGGGCTTTTAAATTTTTTGATCTTCTTTGAATATTTCTGCACAGACTGCTATGATTTGGAAGCATTCCCTCTACCGCAGAAGAAACATTTTGTAGAACTTGAGTTCTGATTTGTGATGGGTTGCTCATTGTCGTATCCGCTAATTTTTTGGCTGTTGTACAAACTTCTTGCGTTATTACTCTGGCCGCATTTCCAGAACTGCTACATGTGTGTTTCTGTTTTTCAGAAATTAGTGATCCATCACTGACACTTGTCCAGATTCTACCTTTGCATCCTTTGTTTTTATTTTCACATCGCCAAAATTGAATTGAACCTTTCTTATCAATCTTGTCTTTAACATAAAGATACACATTCTAAGCATATTTTTCCTTGTCTCTTTGATTTAATATTCTTGAATTATCCATTTCTGAAGAATAGAAACAAGAAATAAAATATAAAAATAAAATTTAAAAAAAGTTTTCACTATTGATATAATTAAGAATTTTTTCAGTACTATTTGAAAAATAGTACTGAAAAAATTCTTAATTATATCAATAGTGAAATATTTCTATACTTCTATATAATTGTACTTAGCAATTTATTTCATTTGAGAGATAAAAGAGTTTGAAATTTATTTAAATTAATTTAGATGTCACGTATACAATTTAGTATACGATTAAGATTATAAATTTTGAATACATACCTTTTATTTACTGAAACTTGTTCTTTGCACGTGGTAACTGTAACGTAGACACAAATCGGAAACGATGTAATAAACAAACAAACAACTGTTTAATAGAAGTCAAAATATCTTGCGAATGCGTATTAAACTAAATAACCGCACAGAAAACGCCCAAATGATAAGGTAATAGATCAGCAGAATACAATTGCATATTTCATATTTTATTCCGTCGCCCATTTGACCGTCGTCGTCATCCAGTTGTCCATCGCCCAGTTGTCCCAAAAAATTCATGTAATCTTCCTTAGTATACATCGTTAATGGGGAGAGCGTCTGGATTTTCCTGCTAAATCACTGATTATACATATACATCAAACATTTGTTGTGATTACTACAATATTTCCATACATTGCACAATATTAGTTATTTTAATATACAATCTTTTCATTCACATTCATGAAAACTTACAATTTATTTTTGTATTAATACTGAATTTTCATATAAGCTGTTGATGAAGTCTGGGGTCCAGTAGCTGATAGTTGTAGAGTATGTGGTCAACAGTCTGTTGAAGGTGTGGACTGCAGATTCCAGGATATGGAATCTGTGTAAGTAGTGTCTTAGTTTTCCATGTCCCGTTAGTAGCGTGGTTAAACCTGGAGAAATAACGTGTTTTTTCAGCCGCAGTCTGCTTCTGATGCTTGGCAAGAATTCTTTTGTTATTGATTCGTTTTTTTATGTTTTCCATTCTTCTTCTCACATGTCTAGACTTTTCTCTTTTGCAAGTGTTTTTATAGCAGATTACGAGTACTTTTCTTTCTTTCTAACTTGTCTCTAGCCGTTCGTTTCTAGCTGCTTCTTTAGCCAGCTGATCCGCTCTCTCGTTTCCTGCTACCCCAGTATTCGCGTTCCCTCAGCAGAACTTTTGTGTGTGTGTGTGTGTGTGTGTGTGTGTGTGTGTGTGTGTGTGTGTGTGTGTGTGTGTGTGTGTGTGTGTGTGTGTGTGTGTGTGTGTGTGTGTGTGTGTGTGTGTGTGTGTGTGTGTGTGTGTGTGTGTGTGTGTGTGTGTGTGTGTGTGTGTGTGTGTGTGTGTGTGCGCGTGCGTGCATGCGTGCGTGCGTGCTCGCGCACACGCACACACGCAAAATTTTAGAAGGGAGTGGTTACAAATGGGAATGTTTAGTAAATGGTTGTGTGAAGTTCCTGGTGACACTACAAAAGGCCACTGTAAGTTTTGCAGATGTGATATAGCTGCTAAATATTGTCAACTTGTGAAGCATAGCGAAACTAAGAAACATCTTGTTGCAGTTCCATATAAAGCTGTTCCTATTACAAATATGCTTGTGAAAATGTCTGATGAGACCGCGAACTTTGAAGGTAGGTTGGCATTATTTCTTTGTTGTCACTCATCAATCAACAGTTGCGATCATCTAGTAGATCTTTGCACAAATATCATCCCAGACAGTCAAATTATTCCAAAGGTAAAAACTAAGTGCTCTGCAATTTTGTAAAGAATATTCTAAGTGAGCATTTTGAAGAAGATCTAATTGCGGACATTGGAGATGAAAATTTCAGCTTGCTAATAGACGAATCGAATGATATCACAGTCAATAAGATTTTAGGAATGGCCATCATTTATTATAGCAGGAAATTCAATAAAATTATGCATACATTTCTGAGCATGGTGGTTCTTGAAAAGTGTGACGCTAGTGGTATTGTGGCTGCACTGATAAAAGAGCTCTTGACCAAGAAACTGGACATTAAAAATCTTATTGCAATCGGTACAGACAATGCCAGTGTTATGATTGGTGTCACCAATGGCGTTTATGAATAACTGAAGGCATATATTCCCTCCTCCTTAATTTTAATTAGATGTGTATGCCATTCATTACAACTGGCAATGTCTCACACTTGTGCAGAATCTCTCCCAAGAAAATTAGAATTTTTAGTTGCCGAAATATAAGTGGTTTTCACATTCTTCTTCAAGACAAGCAGCATACAAAGAGCTGTATCAAACTATCAACGAAGATGATGCTCCTCTGAAAAGTGTAAGCAATTGTGCAACAAGGTGGCTCTCCATTGAACCGGCAGTAGACAGAATTCTCAGCCAGTGGTTGAAATTAAAAACTCAATTCGAAGTCGTGAGGGTGACTGAGAAAAGCTCAAATTTTGTGGGAGATGTACAAAGATGAAAGGAATCTAATGTATATTTTATTTTTGCATCCTGTTCTAGTTCAAGTTCAGCAAGTTAACAAAATTTTCGCATCTCACAGTGCAGATAAGATGATATTATTTGATGACGTTTCTCTTTTGATTCGCTCTATTGCTAATAGGTTAGTGCGACTATCATCCACATTCGACCCTTTAGAGTCAGAGATTGATGACTATTTGGATCCCAGTCCAAATCTTAGTTATAGATTTGAAAGAAAAATTTCAGAGTTGATGATACAAAAGAAAATAACGCAAAATGATGAGCGAAATCTTAGAAGTAGAGCAAGACCGTTTCTTATTGGTCTCTTCAAACAGCTTAAGCAAAGGTTGCCTGAAAACTTGAATATTTTAAGAATGATGTATTTCTTTTTTCTGTTTGACAATATCTTAAAACATATAAAAGAACCTGCTACTCCCATCTTAGAAATAATGCTGTAAACAGAAAAAGATATTGCTGTTGCTGAATATCAGTACAATACTATCCACTTAAATAAATGGACAAATATAGAAAACACTGATCTATTCTGGACTGAAGTACGAGAATATAAAGATGCATCTGGAATGAATCCATTTAAAGGAATTGCTCAGTGTGCAATAAATTTATTAATACTGCCAAATTCTAATGCGGAAATTGAACGAATTTTTAGTTCCATGAATGTAGTTAAAACTAAATTAAGAAACAAGATAGAATTGCCAATGCTCACAGCTATTTTGTCAGTCAAGTATGGCACCAGGCTTAACAACAAGTGCTGTACAGACTATCATTTACCAGCATCTACACTGAGTAATATTGGAACGATGGCCACATATAATAAAGCTGAAAATCTAAGTGAAAACGTGGATAAATTAAGCGCAAAAGATCACATGGAAGATGTATTTAGCCACTTACATGCAAGTACCACTTCAACTTGAACACAGTAAGTAACTTGAAAGTATTAACTACTACTTTTAAAGTTTAGCTTCAAATTTTTATTTTTAACTCCTTTTTAGCTCATTTTTTTAAAGATTTAGCTGTTTTTCGTAATTTTCATTTCGCAACACTAGTGTGTGTGCGTGCGTGCTTGTGTGTTGTTAGGATTATCAAATGGAATAATATCTCAGGCATACCAAGAATGGTGTGGTGTAAATAAACAGAAAACATTCAACATCAGGTATGTGATCAAAAGAAGATGATCAGTGCGAGTGGTATACAAATGACCATAATGTCTAAAATTGGCGAGATTCACAAGTATCAGCCTCTGTTCGGAATGAAATATTAGACAGCAGTAGACAACTATAGTGTACCAGATCCATCCATGAAAAACAAGCAGCTATAGCTTGGACATCTTAGAAGAAAGATAGTATTGAGCGATGAATCCCAGTTCCTCTTATGTCATACGGGCGGAAAGATTTTCATCCCGCAGAACAGCTCAGAACAACACACAAAATTAATACTTAATGCAATAAATAGCCTTGGTTGCTTTGGCTTCATTTCCAAATAAAAGCAACGACCTGACTTTCCTTACCCACCCATCCACCCCTTTCTAATAACTGTAGTAAAGTGTGAATTGAACATAACTGACGACTAAGTGGTACACTTATTTACCTGCATTGACACTTCTATTTGATTAATACTGGACATATCTCATCCTGCAACTGGAACCTATCATCCAGGAATAGTTACAGAAACGTGATAGTAACTCTACCTTAATAGCTTACTCTTTCACTCAGCTTATCTTAATCCTATTGAACACTTTTTTTTTTTTTTTTTTTTTTGTAGGACGCGATCGATTTCATATGATAGCCATTTAAAAAATGTTGAAACCAATGCTTTTTTTAATCCACCTTATTCATTCCAATACCAATTTTTACACCCATTTTAAAACCTGTGGTGAATCTGCATGTTTGTAATTATATAGTTTAGTGTAGTGGTAACAATAGGTTCTTAAACGTCTTCAGGTATAATTGACTAATGTATCAGAACTACAGTAAGAGCACGTTTGTAATTACTTGCATCGAAATATATAAGACCAAAACATAAAATCACTTTGCGAGGAACCTTTGGATTCGAAAAAGTCCCTACTTGGGGTTACTCTGATAGTCAAGAGAATGTTTTGACTTTCATTTGACCATATATATATGTGTGTGTGTGTGTGTGTGTGTGTGTGTGTGTGTGTGTGTGTGTGTGTGTGTGTGTGTGTGTGTGTGTGTGCGTGCGTGCGTGTGTGTGTGCGTGTGCGTGTGTGTGTGTGTGTGTGTGTGTGTGTGTGTGTGTGTGTGTGTGTGTGTGTGTGTGTGTGTGTGTGTGTGTGTGTGTGTGTGTGTGTGCGTGCATGATGGCATAGATTGTAAACAAATTTCATCGTGGTGGTGATACCCTGGCATGAGATCATCATCACCACGGTGCTAATTGGAGGTCAGAAGTGATAAAATAGAGCAGGATCTCTAGAAGAGGCGTTCCAGATTACGTATCACTTACTCTAGCTGTACTAATACTAATGAACTGCAAATTGACCTAATCTTTCTGTCGTTGGAGAGTTTCACATTATAAAAAATAATGTGTAATACGGATAGGCTTTTAAATGCCATAAGACAAAATTAAGAAAATTGTTATGATCTTTACTGCTTTCTAAATTTTTAAAATCTGGCAATATTAGCATATCTTTTTTAATTATCCATCATGAGATTTGCAATTTAGATTATTTTATAAACTGAAATTTGTTAATATTAAACTGTGCTACTGTTTCCGTTCTTCTTTCTTCTTCTTCTCTTCCTCCTATCTGAAAGTAGCCATCGAAAATGCTATCGAATATTACAGTAATAATAATAATAAATTCTCATATTTTTCGTTCTAGCATACAACAGCTATTTTCGTATGAAGCTACTAGGGTTAAGAATTTCTTTCTTTCCATGGATGTCCTTTGCGAACATATTAGCATTGCAACAGGCTGATGGTCACGCTTCCTCTCATTTACTTTAGCACGCCAAGGTCATAACTACGTGGATCTTTGTGTAGCATATGGCAAGTGTCCCAATAATTTCTCAGAATGAATGACTGTTCGTTTTCTTACATAACAAATATCGCGTGTAAGCACCCATCAAAATAACTGTAGGTTGTTTACTTAGTTTTATTTAAAAAAAAAAAAACCGCAGATATCTTGAATTCCACAAAATACATATAATGACTTGGACCGAATGAGATGTAGCTTTCGACTGCTTAAAGTTTCCCAACTCAAAAATTCCCACTTTATTTTTAAGAAAATCTTTTTGTGGACTTCCAAGCTTTTTTTTTTATATCCCATCCAGATATGTGTATAGCTTTATCGTGAATTATGGGATAACATCGAATATCAATCTCGGAATCATATCACCCCTTTACCGTACACCTTTAGGTATATGATGTGCGATCTCGTATGATATATTATGAAATAAAATTACCCACACTATCTCTGCTGGTCAATGTTCTTTTTAGTAATCCTCTTTTTTTCTGCAATCCTCTGATTTGTCTTCCTCACTTTTGCAATATATCCATTGAATTTTAAATTCTCTCCACCATCCCCCACCCAAGATGCCATGCTCCCTACACCTCATCCAGTAGAAGAATTCCACATGTAGATTATGCAACCTCTCATTTGTGGATCCTAAAATTCAAAACCTTAATGTCACTATTGATACTATATTAACAATATAGTATCAATAGTGACCTGCAGCCCAATGGAACGGTAATTGTCTCAGTAATGAGTCCTGTGTGGAGTCTCACTTGAACCAAGAACCAAACAGAAAGATGAAGAAACGTATTTGAAACTAGAAAAATCAGCAAAATCAGTTAATTAATACAAGTGTGAAAATTGAACTCGAAATGGAACCTTGAAATCGAAAAAGTGGAACAATTTAGTAGTAATGATCACTAGTCAACCAAATGAGATAGTGGAAGTGAGAATCGATAAAAAGAGGCAATAAGGCTTTCTATTCTCTTTCTCTTATGTGTACTTAGTCCCAGAGATATTCATTGGAAAACTAAAATAAAAAATATCATTATCAACAGTTTTCTTCAGTCTACTGTTAGATGAATGTCTTTCCATGCTTCTTCCATTTTAGCCAAACTTGTGCATCTTTCCACCTTAACCACTCGGCCAGCCTGGTTGGTCGAGTGGTTAGCGTATCTGCTCTCCAGCCAAAAGGATGCGGGTTCGAATCCCGCCGTGGGCACGGATATTTGTGATTGTCTGTGAAAATACTAGTGGTGGTGGTGGTGGACAATAGATGGCGTTGGTGTAGATTATGAGGTTGAGTTGTGGAGAAGAGTTGTAGAGTAGGTGCCCTTCCTCGATGAGTCTTTGGACTCCCTGGAGGTGTCAGGTAATAATAATAAAAAAATGTCCGTAACATCTTACCACTGCTCTACCTGGTTTCCGATAACCAGTTCTTGGTATCCATTCTGTTGTTCTCTTTGTCTATCTGTTGTCAGACATTCTTCTCATATCTCCTACTTAGCGCCATTTGTTGCCTTTTATTACTAAAGCAATGTCCACTACCTTTGTTTGCTTCCTTATCCAAGTATTATTCTTTTTATCTAACCAGGTTATTCCCAAAATGGCCTTTTCCATGTTTCTTTGTGTGGTTTTCAGATTCTCTAGGTGTTTTTTAGTCACTGCCATAGGAAGTGACTAAAAAATTATTGAGAGCACACATTGGTTGTAAATGTTTCTTTTTTTTTAGGCAGTTTGGTAAATTGCTTTTAAATATCTCTATAATAATTAAAAACTTTCCATTCTGCTGTTATTCGCTGAAATTTCATTACCAAGTTTATGGTTGTTTGTCATGATTTCTCCTAGATATTCGTATGAATTCACTATTTAATCCGTCCAATTTATTTCAATGTTTTCGTTCTGAAGTATTTTCACTATACGTTATTTCTGATTTATCCATATTTATTTTAGGCCTATATCCAGACGTACTTCATTTAATTCAATAATCACGTGTTCGATAATTCGTAGTTGTTACCTATGGATGTGAAACTTGGATATTTATGGCAATAGTGGAGAATTTGATTTCGACTTTTTGAAAGAAAAATACTTAAAATAATATTTGGACCCGTGAATTATCGATAATGGTCTCTGCAGAATCAGATCCGACCATGAGTTATATCAACTTTATAAAGAACCCGTAATATCCAGTGCAATTAAGTTCAGAAAAAGTTGCAGTGAGAAGAACATGTTTTTCGTGTGGAAAATGGCAGTATTCTTCATGAAGACAATCAATAGTAAAGTTATTGGTAAAAGAAAAGGAAGACCTAGAATAAGATGGATAGATACCATTAGTCAAGATAGCAACTTCATACTACAGTGTCCAAACTGGAGAAGTAAAGTTATGGATAGACTGGGTTGGATGCAAGAAATCCAGCAGGCCAGGGCTCGATTTGGGATAGCGGGTTGTGATCGATTCTAATCCTAACCTAGTTTTTTCCCCTAAGCATTTTTAACATTTCTGAATTAGTGTATATCTGGTGTGGGCAAGTAGGTTTTCTTTTTTTCTTTGTATTGTCTCCTGAAAGAAGCTCGGGTTTCTATTCCTGACTCAGAAAAATTGACTGCCAATCCACCCACCCACCTACCCACACACACACATAGATCGTACACAACTAAATATTAGAATTATAAATGCCTTCTCATATCTAGTACACTGTGAGCTTTGCACTCGACCTTGGCGATATTGCCAGATGGTGACCGCCTATCCACCGATTTCCATAAAGAGGCAGCCCTCTTTCTCTCTCTCTCTCTCTCTCTCTCTGGAAAATGAAAAGCGTTAAAGGATTTTGTTGCTTGTTGGTTTTAATGATTTCATATCGTGAACATGCCGTACATTAAATAAATTACACATTCTGCAAGGTGATACTATTTTTAAATTTAGCAAATTTAGCAATGCATACCCCAATTGTAGTTACTCTAACTTCTCCGTACAGTCTGGCGTGACACTACGGCATATGGTTTCCAGCAATTCGTCTGACTTTGAAAATAATAAGAATCCAAATTAACCAAAAATGATGCGGCTCGACAATCCCGAATACCAAATTTCATCAAGCCCCATCCAGTTAGTACAGAGTTGTTATATACGTACTGACGAAGTGAAAAAGCGAAATTAATATGTACTTACGCAAACGGTGATGGATCCGGATACTTTTTCGGCAGGAAAACGTAAAATATCTAGATCAAGAATTTATTTAGTCTTACCTTCTTCTTGCAAAGTTCTGCTCCACATATATTTTATTTAATAAGTAGGTAGTGTTATTTTTCTTATATTACTATATTATGCAAATATTATGATTTTTGATTGCTTATTATTTTAGACTTGCGAATTAACTATGTAAAATTTTAATTAAACAATAATACAAATACTTGAAAGATTGCTTGAAAATGTTTATTGTCTTCTCTAAGAGAAAATATCGCAAATTATATAACCCTTATGGCATCCACAATACCTAATGTGCTATAGGTTTACAAACATTCATGAGTAGAATTAACACAAAAAAATAAATAAAATAATAAATAGCAAAAGTAGCATTGACGAAATAGACAAAAATACTAAACAGAATAATAATAATAATAATAATAATAATAATAATAATATGCTATATTATAATATATAATAATAATATAACATAATAATATATATATTTAATTTATTTGAGAGTTTATTATCTCTCAAATAAATTAAATACATATACTGTAAAATTTAGGCAATAATACTATATTGTAAGTGGCTCAGTACCAATTATAATTAATATTTAATTAGTTATAATTTAATTAATTAGACAAATCATAAATAATTAGGCAAATAATTAATAATTAATTACTTGCATAATTAATGCACTTAATATAAACCTTTAATTCATGTATTATTATTACCGATAATAATCATTTTATAATTTACTGTTAGAGTTCGTAGTTACAAAAAGTGAATAATATTATTATATGCTACAGTTTACATAATTTTTTTTTATAAATATAAAATTTTTACAAAATTCATTATCATGCATATATATATATATATATATATATATATAGAGAGAGAGAGAGAGAGAGAGAGAGAGAGAGAGAGAGAGAGAGATTTTTTTTCCTTGGGTATAATATATGTTAAAGATACCAAACTATTTTAAACCTGGTTTTACTCCATTTCCCAAATAAGCAAACAGACAAATAAGTCAAGTCTGATCACTATTCTTAATATTTACCCTTAATGCAAAGCCCATCTCCTTGAGGAGCTGTATGATGCTATGTATTAAAGGCAAGGGGCCACTACCCAGACCCGTTTCGACCTTTATTGAGGTCTCATCAGTGGGAGCCAGGCTTAGAAATACCAAGGTTAAGTAATACAGAGCTTATAAGTATTTTGCCAAAACAAGTTACCAAAAGGTGCTTTGACCTTATTAAATAAAAATCTCAGTATACTTGGGAAATGGAGTAAAACCAATGGTTTAAAATAGCTTGGTATCTTTAACATATATTATACCCAAGGTAAAAGACTCTCTCATCCTGAGATTTTTATTTAATAAGGTCAAAGCACCTTTTGATAAAATACTTATAAGCTCCGTATACTAAATCTCTTTTTTTTTTCCCGGAAATCATCTCCCCATGACTTCAAAAGTCTCAATATAAAATTTGGTCTCATTCCGTTTATTGGTTTTAGCTACAGATGCCTCCAAAGAGGGAAAGTTAGTTTATGGCCACCCGGTACTATTTATTATAGGAAGGGTCATTCACCAGACCGGTTTCGACCTTTACTGAAGTCTCGTCAATAGGAGCCAGACCGTTGGCAACTCGTATAGGTAAAATGTAAGTTCTGCATTACTTCAACCTTGGTATCGCAATCTCTGGGTCTGGCAACCACTGACGAGACCTTAATAAAGGTCGAAACCGGTCTGGTGATTGACCTTTCCCATAATACACAGCAATATACATGTCCATATATATATATATATATATATAATATCGATATTGATCCTATACGTGAGAGGCTGAAGAACCTATAAACACATCAGTACTTTGGGGTGAGGGAGGCAGTGTGGGTAAAGATCGAGAAAGAAGAAGTTTATTGACATTTTTCTTGAAAAGTTGAGGTTGTAGTAGGAAAAGTACTTCACGAAGAAAACTATTCCAGAGGTAGTTGGAATAAAATAGAAGCAGATTCGGTGTGTTTGCAGATGCACTGTAAAGGGATGTTGCTCAATTCAGCTGTTGCTCTTGTTATAACAGGTCCAAGTGGAGAAAGTATGGTTGCCAGTTCAGTGGAACAGTTACTATGGAAGTACCTTAGAGAAGGTAAAGCAGCATAAGTGCATCTATGCGACATAGATTGAAGTGAATCTGGAAGGGAGGGATCATCTGCGAACGGAATTGTTCTCCTTTGTGCGGAATCGAGAATTTTTGAGAAGGTTGTTCGGTGCACCGTCCCAAACACATGAGAAGTATTCTAAGGCAGATTTGGAATTTGTATAAAGTTAGTAACTGGGTAAGTGAAAAATAGCACCTTGAGCGGAAGAAAATATCTAGATGTTTTTTTTTTTTTTTTTTTTTTTAATTCTGAGGAAGAGATTGATGTGATGTATTTATACCAGGAGAAGCTGGGAGTAAATGTTAGTCCAAGCTGAGAGATCTGATTCTTCTTGTGTATTACAGAGGCTAAGCGTAGGAGAGCTGCGATCCCTTTTGACAGAAAATAGGGAAGACTGCGTTTTGTTGGCAGGTGTGAAATTAAAACATTACATTTTTTGTTCACTTCAATGATTCAGTATACAAAACGTTAAGTACATTCATTATTTTGATAAGTATAAATAATAATAACAACAGCAACTGATTAGTAATAATAATAATAATTTTTTTTCCAAATATTTATTCTCTTTCAAAGAAATTACATGTACTCAAAAGTAGTGAAACAGAGATTAACACTATGTACAAAAGTTGTTATAGTAAGTAGATTTAATATGTATACATAGTGTGTAGTGGATTTCCAAGCAACTTGAAATGATTCTTGCGTGCAGCGTTTGTAATTTCGAACAGGTGACTATTTGCTTCAGTGTTCGCGTAGTGTTATGTCGATGTATCTTAGTAATGTTTCACAGCTGACATAAATTCTTTTCCGTGTTGGCTGGTATAATATCTTATACTCAGAACGTTTTAGCTCCAATTTATTTATTCGTATGGAGTTTCCTCCCTTTTTCTCCTCCGTACCTATTGGGGCGAATTGATCCCCCTCATGGGGGGGTTAAGTATTTATGGCTGTAGATCCGTGTGTCTTCACGGGGCCGGTTTGCCTGCTTGCGGGATGAAAAACCCCAGAACAACTGGCGGAAAAAACCCTACTTCCGCGCCCAAGACCGGCTAACTTGGCTATGGCTGAGGAAGATCCTCAAATTCCTCACGTCTTCGACGGGAATCGAACCTGGGACATTCCTTCCCCAGTCATATGGTTGCGAAACGCACAGCCACTAGGCTAACCGCGCGGACTTTAATTTAGCTCCAATAATACTGAAGGTATCCAATATGTTTGGTCCATTAACGTGGAATCTCATATAAAGGCCCAGGTATTTAGCATGTGTTACGGGTCTAGTTTCAATACAACAGCAGTTGGCATTGTTGATGATGCAATTCAGGGCGCGCAGTTTTTGAGTTTTGAGTAGAATTTAGGTTTTGGTATTGTTGATTATGACTGGGGATTATTATAAAAATATGTCGTCAATACATTCAAGTTCTGTTGTGCTTTGGAGAGGGCGATGTTGATATCTTTGCGAATTATTAGTATTGCAGTGTCGGCTGCGTACTAATATATCTGACTTTATGTGTGTGTGTGTGTGTGTGTGTGTGTGTGTGTGTGTGTGTGTGTGTGTGTGTGTGTGTGTGTGTGTGTGTGTGTGTGTGTGTGTGTGTGTGTGTGTGTGTGACTGTAATGACAAGCTTAAATGAAATATAATTAACGATATTTCGCAGAATTTGACAAAAGCATTCCAGTGAAAAGAAGCAATATCAAAATAATTTCATAGAATTTCGAACATCACGTTTTTTTTTTTATTTCAACCATTATATTATTTATTAAGCAGAATGTACGAACAAAGTTTTATAGATTTATCTTCTATTGCCATTCATGTATTTTAAGTTATATATCATATTCAAATACGGTTTAATTTTGAACGTGTTTGATCTATCCAAATACTACTTCAAATAACCAAAATGAATGATGATCAGTTTAGCCTAGATTACCTTCTATTGAAAGTTTAATCATATCGCACCACTTACATCGATAGGGATGAGTTACTTAATTAGAACTGCGCACATTGATATGTAATCTAACCAAGAATGGAATGCGAAAAACGCTATGCCCCCTAGCGGCATACTCCGTGTTGTCAGGAGTTATTTCTCCATGTGCTTTTATCGAGGAGCAGTTGGTTGCTACTGGTTACCGTTCACGATCAATGCATACTTTTGAGACTACATTTACTTCCTAACCAGAGGAGAGCGGACAGTTCTCGGCAAAATGGTATCCTATGCGGAGGTGAAAACGTACTTATCAAAACGTGAAATTCCACAGCTTTTTGAAAGTCTTATGGCAGGATTGATGTACCACCGACCTGACGACCATATCAAGTATTTGCAAGCTTGCCTAGACGAAGTGAAAGCCGGCAATGTTGCTTCTTTTCACTGGAATGCTTTTGTCAACGGCAAGAAACGAAAAACTCGAGAATTACCACCACTACCGAAGGTGTTATCGCGGGAGTCATCCGGATGGGTTAAGGACAGTTCCCGACAAAATACTCCACTCCCACCGATCAGTGGTAAGAAGAGACGAGAGCGATGGCGAGATGGAGATAAACGCTCCCCAATCAGAAGTAGTTATATTCTGTACCACAATCCTCCTCCACTTCTTACACCCCCTGTGGTTCCAGTAATTTTCTTTCTTGGAGGTCTAGGAACGAGAATCGATACCCTTTGTGAAGATGTCGTCTGTCGTGTTCCAGAAGTGATTCATATTTCAACGTGCTCTATGATGAAACCTCGTATGACGGTAGAAGGGTTTAATCGCCTGGGAACAGTGCCGGCGTGTGCCGTAGTGGATTCGGTGCTCCAAGCAATGTCTGTTGCTGAGGGCGCAAAAGGAGTTCTCGTCACAGGTTTCCCTCGAAATCAAGCAGACATTGAAGAATATCGCGGTAGAAAGGTGAGACTTGATGGCGTTTTATTAGTTGATTTCGAAGAAGAAGTACTGAAAGGGTTCTTACAGGTAGAGGTAAATTCCGGTTTGCTACAATCTAGTGAGGTAGACAGCGAACTCGAGAGATATAAACAAGATTTAATATCCGTAGCGGACTATTACGACGACCGAGATTTGCTTGCTGTAGTGATGGGTGACCAGGAAGAAGAAGAAATATTGACAGAACTCGTTGAAATAGTAGAAACGGTGATTGAAACGCGGAAAAATCTTCTTCCAGAAGATGCTCAAGATACGGAAGTATGCGATTTCAAAAAGCCACGTGACATGAGTGCATTAATGCGAGCTAGAAGCGGGGCACCTGCAGAAAAAAGGCGAACTGCAATCAAAAACCACGAGTTGCTTCCTCTAGAGTCGATTGATATCACGCCTCTTAGAGAGAGCACGTTGCCAATTTTCTTCGTCATAGGAGGACCCGGAGTTGGGAAAAATACTCAATGTACAAAACTTGTGGAGACTTTTCATTTCATTCGCTTATCTCCTGAAGAGTTAGTGCATCAAGAAGCGCGCTCTGGTACTCAGAGAGGAAAGCTTGTCAAAGCAAGGCTGGATAGCGGAATTGCAGTACCTTTTCAGTTTATTCTTCACTTGATGAAAGAAGCTATGCTGTCTGATCTTGAAAACTGCCGAGGATTTGTAATATTGGGATTCCCAAAGAGTGTTGAAGAAGGTAGAAAATTTGAGAAGGAAATTAAGGAGAGCACAATGATATTATACTTAAAAGGAGATGAAGACACATTGATAGAGAGAATGCAAGAAAAACGGAAAGAAAAGGGACTTTCCGAAGAAAGTGAAAGAATTCTCCGCGAAAGAGTGGCAAAATATGAAAAAGATAATAAATCAGTTTTGACGTTATACAGTGATAAAATTCATACTATATCTGCACAGGACAGTGCGAATCAAGTATTCCAAAATATAGTTTCATTAATTGAAAATACGGTTGGTTTGGCACCCTTAGAACTAAGCAGAGATGATCCAACACAGTTAGAACATCAAAGTACAATTGATAACGAAGGATCAGAGGTGGAACTACTGGAGCCCGCAGAAATTTCTGAACATCAAAAACTTGAAAAAATGATTTCCGATGATGAAGTTTTTGAGGAAGATGTTAAAAGTAGCCAAGTTCATGAAGTTCCTGACAATAATGAACCGAGCGATAGCGCACATCCATCAGAAGGAACTGAAGGAACTCAAGAGATAGAAGTTAGCACAGAACCAGAAGAAGAGGCCACAGAACTAGACCATAGTGCAAAACTATCAGATGACCAAGGACCAGAACCCGAGGAAAAACCAGCAGAAGATTCTAAAGAAATAGAACCTATGGCAGAATCAGCAGATGACCAAGGACCTGAGCCTAATACAGAACCAGCAGAAGATTCCAAAGAAATAGAATCTACTGCAGAACCAGCAAAAGATGATGAACTAGAGCCTGAGGTAGAGCCAATAGATGTTAAAGAAATTGAACCTACTGCAGAAGACGCTAAAAAAACAGAACCTAGTGCAGAACTAGTAGAAGCTACTGAAGAAACAGAACCTAGTGCAGAACCAGTAGAAGCTACTGAAGAAACAGAACCTAGTGCGGAACCAGTAGAAGCTACTGAAGAAACAGAACCTAGTGCAGAACCAGTAGAAGCTACTGAAGAAACAGAACCTAGTGCAGAACCAGTAGAAACTACTGAAGAAACAGAACCTAGTGCAGAACCAGATGAAGCTACTGAAGAAGCAGAACCTAGTGCAGAACCAGATGAAGCTACTGAAGAAGCAGAACCTAGTGCAGAACCAGATGAAGCTACTGAAGAAGCAGAACCTAGTGCAGAACCAGATGAAGCTACTGCAGAATCAGAAGAAGCTACTGAAGAAACAGAACCAGAAGAAGCTACTAAAGAAACAGAAGCAGAACCTAGTACAGAACCAGACGAAGCTACTGCAGAACCAGAAGAAGCTACTAAAGAAACACAACCAGAAGAAGCTACTGAAGAAGCAGAACCTAGTGCAGAACCAGACGAAGCTAGTGCAGAACTAGAAGAAGCTACTAAAGAACCAGAAGAAGCAGAACCTAGTGCAGAACCAGACAAAGCTACTGCAGAACTAGAAGAAGCCACTAAAGAACCAGAAGAAGCAGAACCAGATGAAGCTACTGCAGAACCAGAAGAAGCTACTAAAGAACCAGAACCAGAAGAAGCAGAACCTAGTGCAGAACCAGATGAAGCTACTGCAGAACCAGAAGAAGCTACTAAAGAACCAGAAGCAGAATCTAGTGCAGAACCAGATGAAGCTACTGCAGAACCAGAAGAAGCTACTAAAGAACCAGAACCTAGTGCAGAACCAGAAGAAGCTACTAAAGAACCAGAACCAGAAGAAGCAGAACCTAGTGCAGAACCAGAAGAAGCTACTAAAGAACCAGAACCAGAAGAAGCTACTGAAGAAGCAGAACCTAGTGCAGAACCATACGAAGCTACTGCAGAAACAGAAGAAGCTACTAAAGAATCAGAACCAGAAGAAGCTACTGGAGAAACAGAACCTACTGCAGAACCAGAAGAAACCACTGAAGAAACAGAAGCTAGTGCAGAACCAGACGAAGCTATGGGAGAAGCAGAACCTACTGTAGAACCAGAAGAAGCTACTGAAGAAATAGAACCCACTGCAGAACTAGAAGAAGCTACTGAAGAAACAGAACCTAGTACAGAACCAGAAGAAGCTACTAAAGAAACAAAACCAGAAGAAGCTACTAAGGAAACAGAACCAGAAGAAGCTACTAAAGAAACAGAACCAGAAGAAGCCACTGGAGAAACAGAACCTACTGCAGAACCAGAAGAAGCCACTAAAGAAACAGAACCTACTGCAGAACCAGAAGAAGCCACTAAAGAAACAGAACCTACTGCAGAACCAGAAGAAGCTACTGAAGAAACAGAACCTATTGCAGAACCAGACGAAGCTACTGGAGAAACAGAACCTACTGCAGAACCAGAACCTACTGCAGAACCAGACGAAGCTACTGGAGAAACAGAACCTACTGCAGAACCAGAAGAAGCTACTAAAGAAACAGAACCTATTGCAGAACCAGAAGAAGCTACTGAAGAAGCAGAACCAGAAGAGGCTACTAAAGAAACAGAACCTACTGCAGAACCAAAAGAAGCTGCTAAAGAAACAGAAGTTCCTTCAGAACCAGAAGAAATTGAATCTACTGCAGAAACAGCAGAAGACTCTAAAGAAACAGAATCTACTGCAGAACCAGGAGAAAGCGCTAAAGAAACAGAACCTACCGAGGAACCCGCCATACAATCAACAGGAGAGGCAGAGGAAACTACTACACAACCAACCGAAGAAGCCAAGGAAACTGCTACAGAACCAGCTGAAGAGGCCGAGGAAACCGCTGCGGAACCTACAGAAGATGCCCAGAAACCCATAACAGAAGAACAAAAGGCACAGGAATCAGAAACTAGTGCAGATCCACCAGAAGAGACCCAAGAATTACAGTCGAATGTACAGCCTCCAGAAGCAGCACAAGAACTAGAAGTTGGTGATAAAGATGACAACCAGAACGTGCAAGCGACTATAAAGCCGTCAGACGATCCTAAAGAGCCAGATACTAGTGCAGAATTACCAGAAGATCCGAACAAATCAAAAGCTAGTACAGAACAGATAGACCCCCAAGAAACAAGTGCAGATGACACTCAAGATCCTGAAGCTAGTATAGAACCACAGAAGATCCAAGGACTAGAATCTAGTGCAAGAATTTTACAAGAGCTTGAAACCGGGACAAAACAGGAAGAAGAGACCAAAGAAACAGAAATTAGTTTAGAACCACAAGAAGAAACCAAAGGAGAAACTTCTTCAGATCCAACAGAAGATGAGGTCAAAGAAACGGAAAGTTGTGCGAAACCACAAGAAGAGATTCCAGAACATGAAGATGCAAATACAGAACAGACACCGGAACCTGAAACCAGTGGAGAAGGAATCCCCGAAACAGAGGATGGTAGAGAACCAAAGGTGACTGAAAAACCAGATATCACAGAACGGGATGAGACTGAAGAATCAGAGGCTGGGAAGAAACTGACAGATGGTAGTACAGAATCAAGAGAAGAAATTCACGAACCAGAAACTGAAGAACTCACAGAAAATATAAACGAAGCCCATGAGCGAGAACCTGGTATATCAGAACATTCTGAAGAATCAGATGTTAATACGGAACAGACAGAAGCGCATGATGCAGAAACTACTACTGAGCAGACAGAGGAAACAGAAACTCATCACTCAACAGACCAGACAGGAGAAACAGAAGCTGCAACAGTTCAAGAAACTACCAGCAGAGGTGTTCTCAGCGACTCAAAAGAAGAATCACAGAAGCCAGACGCTGTTATAGAAGATACAGAGAATGTTCTGAAAATAGAAGCTAAGGAAACAACAAGTCACACTGAAGAGAATGGAAAATGCGAATCCTCCGAACACTCAGATGCAGCCCACGATTCCATAGATCCTGATGAAAGAACAGAAACTCAAGACTCCTCAACTGCTCGTGAAGAGTCCACAGAGGACGGAGTAGAATCGTTAGTTACTCAAGAACATACGAACGACCAAACAAATAATCAAGAAAACACTTCAAATGAACAGGAGCTTACCACTCCAGAAGAATCAGAAGTAACCGAAAATGTTTAATTATACTGCTGACAACACGATATTCTAAATGACGACAATGACCACTCATTGAATGAAAAATATTAAATTTCAAATGAAATTGCTGTAATGAAGTTTGAGAAAATTGGACGCAGAATACATCCGGGAGAAACATAAGCTTCGGCAGACGATAATTAAAGCGAAGGCTTGCTCGATTTGTAAGTGTAGCCATTAAAGTTTAGGAACAAAATCAGAAAACAAATTGGGCAGATATTGCAAAATACTAAAGATGAGATAATGGTATGGTAAAAACTTGTAAAGATATGTTTTATATATAATATACAAGAAATATCTGCAAGTTTTCAGTATAATATAGAGAAAAGAAAGGAAATAGACTACTTAAAAGTAAAGAAAAATAAACGGTTATTTTTAACTGCGTAAATAAGCATCGGAAGATCATATCGACAAACGCGCGAAAAGAAAAGAGCTAACCAATGAATTTCACGAAGAGAAAAGAGAATACAAATAAGATTATTTTGCTTTTGAGATTTAAAAAGCACTCTGAATGGGAATAGAAAATTCATGAAATACTAATGATGGGGATTTGTGCTTGGACTTATTTTACGGGAAAAGAAAATTTTTTTTTTTCAATATCATATTTATTTACGAGAATGTCAAAATATTGAAGAACAAAACGGGCTTATTTTTAAATACGAAAATAATACTAAAGTTGGAACTGAGCCAAGTAGGTAAGAAGTCGCCGGCACGCTGAAAGGAATGACCTTTAAAATGCCGATTAAATTTGAAGTTATTTGTCTCTTCTGAAATAACAGTGCAAAAAAGTGAGTTATGGTCAATGTGTTATTTCATCTACAATCGCGACTTTGTGTATATCTATGTTCCAGTGACTAAGTAACTAACTTGAGGAATGGAAGTGCCAAGCAAAAATGAACCACTAAGTGTCCAGTATTGTGCCTTATTTTATGTTTAGCGTGTCGTGGTGTGATGTAGAAGAGGCTAAAGCCCTGTAGTTTTTAGTGAAGTTCCTAGTGGTATGTTCTGTGATAAGGTAGCCGATGACACTACTATCTGTTTGTTGCCTGTTATAATGCTTTACCGGGAATTCTATTATTATGAAAATGCAAATTTTTGCACTGTGATATTAAAGTAATTTTGTTGCGCATCGATTTTTAAATAGCATTTCGCACCGTTTAAAAGAATATTATTAAAAAGCTTAATACATTAAATAAGCAAGATTCAAGTTAAATAAAAATGTTTTTGTTACGAGAAAAAAAAAAGAGTTGACTTTTATCGATGTATGAATTTCCAGTTCTAGTTTTTAAGTTTTCAATTTTGTTCGTTGGAAAGACTGTAAGTAAGGAAAAGATAGTAAGGGTGTGACTATTCGTAAGTACCATCGAGAACAAAATATTCAATGAGGGAGATTTGCTCAAAGTTTAGGAATGCTGGGTAATTCTGCTCGCTGTTTCTTAATAATAATAATAAAGAACATCCTTTAAAACGATGAATAAAATTTTAATAAAGTTTTCGTTATTTGAATTTCATTTTGTGGCTGTTATATAATTTCGAAGTGATAATATAACATTACAGAAAGTTAAAAATAATATAGCATTGCTTAAATAATTCGCCTGTTATGGCAACACTACCTTGCTTACTGAGGCCTGAAATGATATTAAAAACCATGCTTGGCCTCCCGAGCAGTGTTTCAGCAACTCTGGTTCTTGGCCTACGGTAAATGAATAACACGTCATATATTCTCGATCTTTCAAAGTGAGATTGCCATAGAAAAAAATAAATAAAAATATGAAAGATCACACAAGCTTTCTCGCATGGCTACTTGCCGAAGTATGTACTTCCTGATTTGCCTTCTATCTGAATTACTGTCAGCTGCATCGTATAAATATGCAGTCACTTTGTAATGTTTTAGATAATGCGTTTAGATTTCAAATGCTTATGCTTCTTCCCCAGCATGAGCCTTTATTGTAAACCTAATTTAAAGTAAAGTAAATTTATTGTAAACCTAATTGGTTTACTTTATTGGAAATTTTTGTCTAGACTTTGAAATGTATTATTATTATTATTATTATTATTATTATTATTACATGACAGATATGACATTGTTTTAGCTCATATCATCAGTATTTATTTTGCTTTTGATCGCGTGAATGCGTTTTAATAATTTTATGATATTTTGAAATCGCTCATCATAGCTGAAGTGAAGAATTTATTTTTAAAACTTTACAGGCATCCCTACACGACTCATTAAGTTCCTGAACCACCATCCTATAGCAAATTTTGTCATCTAGCGAATCTGCTGTATTTATTTTATTTTATTTTATTTTTCACTTGTAGATGCATGGCTTAATAAATTTTATGCACTCACGTAATGTGCGTAAATGACCCGAATAAAGCATAAATTTACGCTAGTTGTACAAGCGAACAATTTAGAATAATTTTCGCAAATATAAAAGTTATTGTAAACAGCTTGACTTAAAGGAACACGCCAATCAGTTTGATTATTAATCTACACCATTAAAAGTTTTTTGATTTCAGGATTAAGATTGTCACGTTTACGGATAACTGTAGTATTTAAGTAGTGTAGCAGTTTTCACTTTATCTGTGTATTTAACAATAACAACAGTAGTTGCGAGGTAAGTTTAGCTGCGGTATGTCTCAGGGTTTGATACTCCATCGTTATTAAATGTAATATTTTAATCTTAGTATGTTATGTAATACTTGTACGATTCTTCCTTCTTTTCACTGGAACAACAGCAGTATCCTTACTTCGATTCTTATCTGCCATTATTAACAACAATAAAATACAATAATAAACAGTTTATCATTAACGAGCCGGCAACGATGTCGACGAAAACAGCGCATCTGTTAATTCATGTCGCTAAAATCATTGTATGAACAAATACACCGTCGTGTAAATTGGCATTAGTCATAACTGAAAGGGATCATGTTGAGCGGATCGTCGTAAAGCGGGACATTACTGTACAGGTTTTTTCTGTTTAGTATCGAGTGCTCTGTACAATGGAAGTAACTTATGTGCTATAATACAAATTACTTTTCTGATGTTGAGGTGTAATTTTCATATGTATTTTTGGTTGAAAATAAGTATATATAGTGTAATATGAAAACTTTCATTATATTATTTTTCATTGATGAGCCTGGTTGGCCGAGTGGTTAGCGTATCCGCTCTCCTGCCAAAAAGGGTTCGAATCCCGCCGTGGGCATGGATGCTTGTGATTGTGGAAATACCAGTGGTGGTGGTCGGTGGTAGATGGCGTTGGTGTAGTTGCGGTCAGTTGGTGGAGACAGAGTTGTAGAGCAGGTGCCCTCCCTCGATGAGTCTATGAACTCCGTAGAGGTGTCAAATAATAATAATAATATGCTTGTCTTCCACTTGCGACACAAAGAGCTGTCAGTTCTTTCTGCATCAAATTCGGATCACTGGCGTGCGCGCACGCCAGTGATCCGAATTATAATATCAGAATATGAATTCACATTTTAATTGTTTATTCGAGAAACTAAAATGTTGTATGGCATGCATTTCAAATATTAAAAAGTTTGCTAAGAAAGTGTTTTGATATCTTTGCGACATAACATTATTCTTTCTAAAATGTTGCATTTTTCCAAACCCCCCCCCCTCCCCTTCAAAAAGCTTATGACATAATGTATGGTTGATCTCTTTATTATTACCAGTAAAACATTATCCATCAGGATAATGTTCTACTGGTAATGTCAGTTAATCATGTGTAAATGTTTATCTTGCGTAGAAGACAGACTTTATTCACTCAAACTATATTTAAATTTTTCCCTGTGTAGTTTCTCAACGGTCTAAGACAGTGTTTCTCAACCTTTCAGTATCCGCGTACCCCCTTTCAAAATTCTAATAACACTGGTGTATTCCCTCTCAGGCAAAGGCAGTTTGGGAGGAAAAATAGCAGTAATATTTCAAACACGAATGATTGATTATAAAGGCATTTATTGTTTAACCTTTACGTTTTATAAATTACAAACGTGTGAAATAGTTTTCTTTAATTATTAAATACAGTTTTTAATTATGCATATCCAATATACATACAGTAGAAACAATGTGAAATTTTAAATTTTCAATAAAAAAAGTTTAATGATAACGAACGACCACGTAGTTTGAACTACTTGAATTAAACTTTTAATGTAAAACAGTTTAAGCCATGCAGTTGGAACGCGATCCTACAGTAAACCAGACGTAGTCTAGTCCTAACGGAGGTCAGTCGCTACATGCCAAGAGGAACAATTTGTTTAAAACTTCCTTTATATTTTTTTCGTTATTGAAAAATTAATTATAGAATAGACTTGCATTTATCTGTGACAATACGGCGACCGAATATATCGAAGTAAAAAGAAAAAGAGGAGGGAATAAAAAAAAATAAAGTGCCACACTTTGGGAAACATTGGTTTAAGATACAAATCGGATACTAAATTTAATACGAACGACAGATCCATAAAAATTAAATTGCATGTATTAGTTAGTAAGATATTTTCTTTCCTAAATTGTTTTCATATAGGCATGGTTCTAGGCGAGGAAAAAATGCCAATACTTCACTTTTTTTCTTTTAAGTAGAATAACCAGAAAAGTAGCAATTAAATCATAGCCCACTAGGTGCACCCATGGGGGATGACTACTGGAATCGAGCTCCTCCCTTTCTCCGAAGAAATATTCTTGGGTGTGCCAGATCACAGCAGCGTGATGTGATTGTTCTGATTTAATCCTGGTGAAAAATAAAAAATAGAAAAAAAAAATTCCGAAAAGCGTGTACAAGATTGTCCTCATTCTTATGTGACCCCATTCTCTAATACTGATGTACTGTATATTATGCTTAACTTGCAGATAAGATAACTTGGTATTTAAAATATATATATATTTCTGCTACCTTTCGATACATTTAAAACAGTCGCTGTTATTTTCATTGACAGCAGTTTTTGTTTTAAATTTTTTTTCTCTTCACCAGTAGATGTACACGATTCGCAGTGTTACTTAAGTACAATGCATTTTGCTTTCAACTTGGAGAAATAATGTTAAAGATTTGGCCCGTGTTGTACGGTTTCTTATTAAAATTGGTAGATCCAAAAGAAAAATGGAAAATAACTGAAGATTGCTTAGAAATAAATATCAAAATTTCTGATTCCGATATTCAGTTGTCATTTTGTATATTTGTATTTATTTTCCTTTATCCATTAACTGAAGACAAATAAATACAATCTACCTGATTAAATGGTTGAAATTGGATTAGAATTATTGCCGAGACACAGACTATAGGATGAATGCATTATAGGTGAGTTTGGGCGTGTTCTTTGAGGATTTGTTTGTTCTACGGGAGAAAAAAATCCTGCATTCCACACGAGACAATAACTTGCCTTCACTCTTAGAATTGTCCTTTGTGTCCCAGTCGTGATTCGAAGCAGTTTTTGTCAATTCCAAATTTTTTTCCTCTTCGTTCACGTCTGGTTCTTTCATCTGTTTCGAATTTTTAGATAAAACGTTGGGAAAGCTGACGCAAATAGGCTTGGGCACACTCCTGTATGAACCCACCTAAAGTTTGTTTAGGTGGGTTCATACAAGAGTGTGTTTGTTCATACTTAAACACAACAGCAACAAAACTTCCACTTAAAATCACGGCAGTTGTGGCCAGATCTGATAAGTAGTATTCGTTTTGGGTGTTAAAGTTTTCCTTTCATACTCTTGATTAACTAGGATTAAACAAGATATTTTAATATAGAAATAAAAATGCATTTTCATACGCACGTTTGTGTACAGTCACTTCCGATTTGTCTTTTTGCTTGTAAATAACAGCAGTAATGTTAGCCTTTGTTATGATAAAGTAGATGTGTTGTGAACAAAAAAAAAAAAAAAAAAAAAAGAATAAATAAATGCAGTTTCTAAATACAGTATACTATTGTGTCATAATTTTGTTATTATTCAAAATAAGTTAATCTTTTGTATGTCTCCTACCCATGAAAATTCCTTAGAACTCATTGTGCCGCTAAGGATTGTTTTAAAAAAATAAATAAAATAATTTATTTTTTCACTATTACAGAGACCAATCATGGAACTTTTTCAAGCCGCTTTCGGCTTCCAATAAGGGGCAATGGTCTCGCACCACATTACGAAGTTCATCTCCCATTTAAAAACAATCACAGAGACATCCACGGCGGGATTCAACCCTTAAGCGTGTTGGTGGGAGACGGAGTACATTAACCACTTGACCATTATTGAATGGATGATCTAATTATCCTTTGAATTGGCATGTTCTGAAATGTATTTTAAAAATAGGGAGAAAAGATGAAGAACCACATGAGTAGCATTTCACACAAAGTTAGAACACAAATAAACACACTTTTCATCAAAAAATAATAAGTAAATATATAAAAGTTGGATTTTTTTAAAGCTATTCTGAAATTAGTCAAACTCCTCCTAAAAATATACTGCAACTGATAACGATGCTTTTTATGATTATTTTTATACATGGCGGCTAAGGTCTTTGATCCCCCCCCCCCCCCCGAGTTCTTAAGGGTGTATGTGCCGAAAACTTGGATACCCAAGTAGCATACTGCGCATCGATTTATTACTACTATCATCTTGGCTGATTTTGATCATTCCATTGAACTGTTATGGTTTGACAACATTAATAATAATAATAATAATAATAATAATAAAACATAGGTGATCCTTAAAAAATCATATTCTCCAGAAGCGTCTAGAATTAGTTCATGAAAGTATGATATAATGTAAGGTGTATTTCCAACTCCACGGTATTTCCCTTGAAATGTATTGAAAAAAAAAAAAAAACTGGTAAATTATACAAACATTTACATTTTGTGTTCAACCTTCTACGATTATTACAAACTTCAAAAAACTTGGGCGGGTTTTGTTAGAGTAGCCCTTTTTGTTTTTGTAAAACAATAAATGCCGGGACGCATTCTTTGCTGGTAGGAAAATTCGAAAATTAAAAATGGTCCGCATCCGTACGCCACGTGTCATTGTTAATATCAGGGGCGAATGCTGGTCTTGAAATTCACGCTTGCTCTTGTTATCATTCAGGGAGTGAGAGGTGTGATTGAAGTCTGATTAGCGGAATAATGAATTACTGACCATTTAAAACTATACATTTAGAAATGTATGTACATTTAGTCATACAAATACAACATTTATTTTACAAATGATGTTCTATCTTTTTCAGTTTAGCTACTTGAATACAAATTCTACCCTTCGGTTCTTCTTTATGAACTGGTCAGTAACATCGTCATAAAAAGTTGGTTGTAACTTAATTTTCCTAAGCAACACGCACACTTGTAAAGGCTGCTTTACTGAAGCTCACTGGCTAGAGCTACTTGGACTGCGTATGGCCTGTGTTTAAGACGACGTGAAGGGAGAGGAAATGGCTATGTGCGCGCACGAAATCACAGTACTGCAGCGAGGACCTGGAAGCTCACAAAACCGTGCAAGCCAAGGTAGCTTTGACAAGACGAGCAAGCATCGGCCTTCGGTACACAACGCAAAGCTCAATTGCAAGCTTAAGACGTTTTCTGTCTGCAAAAATAAAAGCCTAAACGGAATGCTTATAAATGCATGCATTTATTAAGAAATAAATAGTACTTCTTTCTCAATTAATGGGCTTGCACAGCAAGCATGAAGAATTCGCCCCTGGTTAATATAGGTGCCTGTACATCTTACTGTTGCATGTCTTCCTGAAAAAAAAAACTGTGTTGGAGTATATTCCTCCCCTAAATGCAAGAAAATATATAAAATTAAGCAAAAAAAAATTAGGTATTTTCATAGTTGAGATACTATTTTATCGCCATCCAAACTTGCACTCTACATTGCCTTAGTTGTTCAGCGGATTACGACGGCCCTGCGCACGCACGCACGCACACACACACACGATTAACACGATTCTGTTAATAATTTTCAGTTAAAGAGCTCAGATTGATCTTGAATAGAATCCAACAACGGTCCTGTTATAAGCGCACGTAGGTTGGCGACATTCATCTGACGAAGAAGCTTCTTCCAATTAATCAATACCTAACTTGAGTGATGGTAATTATTCCACTTTCCCATGCAAAGTACGGCTACAGCGTGCTCACGGAGACGAAGTTACATTCTTATGAAATGAGACACGAAGAATTTGTATTCATCTGTTGCATCAAATTGAAGACAACGGCGTAGTACTAAATAAAAGAGTGCGGCGCGCTACGAACTTTTATTCAACTTTTTATCCCGCTTCTAAATTCCTCTCCAAGGACTCCGTTGACTACGGATAGGGATTTAGAGGACATCATGTGTGTGTCCGCGCGGTTAGCCTAATGACTATGCGCTTCGCAACCATATGCTTGGGAAAGGAGTGTCATGGGTTCGATTCCCGTCACCGACGTGAGGAGCTTAAGGATCTTTCTCAGCCATAGCCAAGTTAGTTGGTCTTGAGCGTGGACTGCAGGGTTTTTCATCCCGCAAGCAGGCAAACCGGCCCCGTGAGCACACAAGCTACAGTCAAAAATACCCCCCTCCCCCGCGGCGACAGGCCGGTTGGGGGTTTTACTAACAAAAAAAGTCGCATCAATGTAACACGCGACCCCTGCATTGGAAGCAGGATAAACGCGCAGAGGAAGAAGAACATGCATTGTGTGTGTGTGTGTATTAGTAATATATATTACTGTTAATATTTTGAAATGTACTTATTATTGCTAAAGAAAATCCAAATATTAATTTTAAAAATAATGTTTGAAAAAAAGTTCAACTGCGCTCTGGTCCTACTACATCACTATCATCAAATGGAGTCATAAAAAGAAAAATCTACGCAAATAAGATACTCACCTATCTATACTGCCCACTATAGATAAGTGAATGCAAAATACGTATAGATTTGCCTGTCAATCCCTGTCAGTTAACAACTCCGCCTTCTCATCGGTGCAGCTGTTTCTTCAAGATTCTTTTAAAAGCGTATTGCAGTCTTACAGAGCAATTCCGTAGCCGAAGAAATACACTTGTTTTTCTTAGCTAAGGGTTAATAACCTTTCCAATAAAGAGTTGTTTTTTTTTCTTTTTTAAACCAAATATATTTTAAGATCGGTACAATGTATGATCAAGAATACAGGAACGTATAAGTATATATTATATGCTGCTTATACGTTCGCATACACATAAATATATATTATATTTATATTATATTAGTGATAGGTCTCTGTCACTAATTAATACATCTTTTGTTGCTCAGTTACGTTTTTGCTTGTCTTCAGAGTTTCCCATACTGTATACACAATAATAACCTAATCAAGCTAAGTCTTGCTTCCATTCATAAAATAATAATGTCCTGCAGTGCGCATGCTCCTACTGTTGCTCCAGAGAAAACAAAAGTGTGCAGCATGCGTGTTGGACTGAAGTTAAAAATAAAAGGAAATGCTCTCATGAAATATTTACTACCCAAGTTACGTGGAGGAAAAGCTAATGAAGCATGATAGTGAAATAGACCTTAAGATATGGGGGAAATATATATATTCAAAAATGGCATTTCCAGTTTTTTGGTTCTGTTCATAGCACTAAAAATATGTACGTATAGCAGAACCTATTTCTTTTATTATTCCAACCCTCTCTTCCATTTCTAAGAGAAGGAAAACTTTCGCCTTTCAATCATAAGCGAATGTGCAAACAAGGTGAAGGTTTGGATAACGATATCTCTCAGCCACTGTATTTTCTGTGTGTACGTGTGTGTGTGCACTGCATGTTCAGCAAATGTTTGCATGCTTTGCGTGCTTCGGTTTCCCTCTTCCTCTTTTCTGCTAGCGATAGCTATTTAGTGCAGAGGTGTGCAACCCCACGTCTCTTTATGTGCTCCTTGCTGTTGTGCGATTTTGTCGTACAACTTGTAGCAAATGTTTTGTTTATCTGTTTTAGTACGATTACTGTTCTTGTTGTTTTTTTCTTCCCTAATTTGCAATAGCAACATCACATCTGCACCATGAACTGAATACGATATATATTTAACTGATATGTATATTTAACTAGACGGTCACTCACTGATTCTACACATACAGTATTATAAATACATACTGCTATTGATATTTAAGAGTTACATGGCACGAGCCTTGTACCTCTTAATAACAACAACAACAATAATATATTTTTGTCACCGTCGTAATATATAACTGTGTGTGTGTGTGTGTGTTCGTGAGCATAATTTTAGACTGTCAAAGAAATTGATTTCACAGTTTCAATAACAACTATTTTTATTGCAGTTTGGATTGTGATCTTTGTTCTTAGTAATAAAACAATAGACAAAAAAAATCAACACTTTTAGCTACGCCACTTTTCTTGAGAAAATACAATATCACTCGTTATTAAAAAAAAAAAAAAAAAAACGGCTCTGGTTTATCGACTCGCTGAAATTATTTCCAGTTGCAAAATATAGAATTAGCCTTCGGGATTTCATTTACTCCAGCATAAGCATGATAAATCAGTGCAGAAGACTTTCAACAACTTTTAATAGAATGTATTTTTTTTTTTTTTAAATATGCTAATATAAACAAACAATGTCGTAGTCTCTAAAAATGATGTAGATATTACAGAATCAACAACTGAAGGGGGGAGGGGATGCACCGATTTGACAACAGAGAAAAACTTTGTGTTTTTCCCTGTCGAACAGAAGAACAGTTTTGCTAACATTTTTGCTTGACTGAGATAAAAACAATAAACATCGAATTTCACTTAACTGACGACCGATTATTATTATTTCAAATAAGCAAAATTCTTTGTATGCAAAAAAGAAAAAAAGAAAAAAAAGATAATGGAAATATACATTCCTCATATTAACAGATTCTTCTTGCTTCTACCAGGTTGCAGAGCAGTCATATTTTCTACTGTCAGCAGTACATTATCACCAATAAATGGTGTTCACTTGATTTAAAAAAGTTATTTAGTTTTTCTCAGCTCTAGTGTGAATAGAAAAACATAAATATCTCGAACAAAGGAAATAGATGAAATATACAGTTGACAAGCTGGTACAAGTATGGCCTCTGAGAGGAATTTTATCAGGGGGTACAACGCTTCTTTTGGGCCCCTTACCTTCTCCATTAGTCATTCTGTTTTATGGCTCCCAGGCCCAGGTAAGATGTACCCCCCTGCACCCTCTCTCAAACGCTCTGGGTACAAGGCATGATGTACAAGACATGCATCCGCAAATTAGGGCAATGAGTGCAGGTCGAGTGATTAATATGGGGAATTTTAACTAAGGAGATATCGATTAGAAAGATCACGTGGCAAAAAAGGAAATGGAATTCATACTTCTAAGAGATAATTACTTGAAACAGCATATAACTGAAGGGACTCGTGGTATGAGAGTGTTGGATTTGGTCATAGGTTCAGAAGATCGCAAGTAACGAGGAAATTACAAAGTAAGGTGTCCTCGTTACCTCCGATTGGTGAGAATGATCATGTAGTATTGACTTGGGAGGCTGCAAAATTTGTGGATTTCTCTCTTAAGAAGGGGTATATACGGAACTACGTTAAGTAATTATAACAGGTTTCGGAGGCTTACAGTGGTCCCAAGGCATAAAAAATTGCAGGGGAAAGATGTTAGCAGTGCATAGGATATAATCAGCGGGTATCTGAGGAAAGCAACATCGGAATGTATTCCCATGGTCAGGAGGATAAATAAGGTGGGCGTTAGATGGATGAGTAGTAGTAGTAGTATTAGGTGTGATCTGCAAAAAAAAAAGAAAATGTTATGGAGAATTTACAATGAGAAAGATGATCAGTGCACTCATGAGCAGTACAAAGGCTCAAACTAGAAAGGTTACCAACATAGTAAGGAAGGCTAAATCAGATTATGAGAAGACCTTAGCCAAGGAGATCAAGGATAATCCCCAAGAGTTCTTCCGCTATGTGGCAAGTAAAAGAAAGAATGACTTTGAAAGGATAATTTTAGTAGGCGCTGATGGTATCGAGTTGACTGAGTCAGATGTAATAGTAGGATTACTGAGTGACCACTTTTCAAAAATCTATCACCCCAGCGAGGATATTTCTGTGCCTTCTGTAGCAATAACTGATATGAGAATTGAAGTTGATGAATCAAAAGGTATTCAGGATATGGCAGAATTTAAATGCAAATACTCTTGTAGGTTTGGATGGGATATCAGCTTGGGTAGTATTACATGAATGTGAAAAGGAATTGTTAATGCCTTTTGCTTGACTATTTAAATTAAATTTGAGCACTGGTAAGGTCCCAAGGTAGTGAAAGGAAGATAAAATACTTCCTTTGCATAAAGAGGCTCTAAGACTGCGGTAGCAAATTACAAACCAATAACCATCTCGGGAGTAGTGGTAAAAGTATTGGAAAAGTTGGTTAAAGACAGAATTCTAGAATGGATGGATGAGAATATGATATTCTATGGGTAACAACATGGTTTTGTTAAAGGTCGGTCTTGCCCTAATAATTTATTAACGTTTCATAATAGAGTGACAGCTGAGTTGGACAAGGGGAAAAGCTACACAGTGATACTGATAGATTTTGCTATGGCTTTTGACAGGACCCCCCCCCATGGAATACTGTTACACAATTTAGAACAAATGGTGATGGATATTAAACTGGTGATGTCAATAAGAGAATGGCTCTTGGACAGATAAGTAGTTTATGAAGGAGCAGAATCCAGGATGAAGCAGGTGGCTAGTGGTGTGCCTCAGGGCTCTGTGCTTGGGCCGTTTTTGTCTAATTTGTAGATAAATGATATAGGAAATGGCTTGAAGGGAGATATTCAGTTGTTTGCTGATGATGCAAAGCTGGGTAGTGTAATTAAGCTAATGTAGAAAGCTTGCAGGATGATTTAAATAAGCTGGCAATATAGGCAAAAAATAATGGACATCAGGTCAATGTTGATAAGTGTAAAGTTATGCATTTTGAGATTAAAAGATTACAAGCTCCATACCACAGTGATGGAACAGTACTCCACGAGATCGATGAGGCTAGGGACTTGGGGGTGTTAGTGGATAGAGAGCTGAAGTTCAGAGGGCATATTGCTAAGGTGTCCAATATAACTCATGGGATTACTTGTTCCTCTGTATAAGACGTTGATATGTCCACATCTGAATTACTGTGCTCAGTTCTGGTTGTCTGGATTCCTTAGAGATGAGGAAGTGATAGAAAAGATTCAGAGGTGAGTGACCAAGTTGGTGAATGGTTTAAGGAATGCTTCCTACATTGATAGATTGAGAGTTTGTGGATTATAGAGGTTGGTTGATAGGCGAAGAAGAAGGGATATGATAGAAGCATTTAAGTTACTAAAAAGTTTTTATAAGATTGATGCAAGGAAATATTTCAGAAGCGGGACAGTGATGGAAGAACAAGAGATCATCCCTGGAAATTAGGTAAGAGTGTGGTTAACAAGGGTGCGAGGACTAGATTTTTCGCTTGGAGAGTGATGAATGAATGGAAGTATTGCCTGACTCAGCTGTGAGTGCTTCGTCTATCAATGAATTCAAAAAGAGGTATGATAGATATTGTGTGGATAGTTTGGGTCTCCCTCGATGAGTCTTCTGACACCATGGAGATGCGCGTATAATAATAATAAATAAAATAAGAATGCCATCTATGAGTCACTTGCTGAACCATCATTTTTTCTTTATTCAGGTAAAAGAAGGTGATTTAGAAGTGAACACTTTTTAAAAAATTATATAAACATTAAACAAAAAGACAACGGTCAACCCTCTCATTGGCATTCATTCATCATTTCATAACAACGTGTCCTAAATAACAATATTTTATTGTTTGAACATTAAATTTCATCTGTATGCATCATGCATTTTGTAGTGCTAGCCTCTAACGTGACCTCCAGCCGTGCGTCTCCCCCACAAACAGTTTTGTTATAAATGTTCCTGCCGAGTACAAAGGAAATTGAGTTAGCTTCTTGTCAAGTAAATGACATTATCGTTAGCGAGTGCGTTGCGGTAGCACTCGAGGAGACATTATCCGCTCAACCACTCATGCGCAAAATTCCACGGCTACTTTGATCTGCTCTTTATATTATTGCTTTATTGTACCGGAGAAAGTTGGTTTTTTTTTTCTTGAGTGAGGTGATTATGTAACTTCCGTAAGTGATAATCTTGTAATTGTTCTTTGGGTTTCAGGAAAAAAAAAACAAAAACAGATTCGATGTCTTTCACTATCATGTTGACGGGTTTAATCTCACAAGGTGCGGTAGGCATTCAACTTATCCAGATGGAGCTGAAATATAGTATCGAAGCAAGATTTCATACTCAATCTAGATTATACCTAATAAGAACAATAAAGTAACTATGAAAATGGAGGATATTATGTAGCCAGTTTGTACAAAGGTGATAAGGTTTTTATTTTTGTGGAAATTTGAGTTTTTCGTATTGCATAACATGCAAGCTGTCCAGAAGATGCACGCAATTTATACACTTAATAACCTTCGCGTCATTGCCTTAACTGTTTTAGCGTAATCTACACACCCAACCAGCCTTCTGGCTCATGGCCAGGAGAAGACGATAACCCTTAGTTTTCCTTCCATTATAGCTATGGCCCCTTGATTGCACGAATATTTGTCATTCGTTACCTGTTGGTTAGTATAATCCAGAATATCCCCTTTGGTCCAATAACAATATTAACAGAATCAAACTTGGAAATCTATGGAACTTTAGAAATACTTAAAAAACCGTATTGCGATCAACTAGCAAGCTGTTAATAATATCCAGCTGAACATTTATAATTCATTGCAAGAAAGGCAGTGCCATTTTGCTTTTGTTGCTAGACAGAACGCTTTCAAACGAAACACGCAAAGTTAATGGATGGCATTTTTTGTAGTTAGTTTGCATGCTAGTCTTCCAACACACACACACACACACACACACACACACACACACGCCTGGCTAATGACCTGGCATGGGTGTTACCATTGCAGACAACGCTTTTACTCACTCGAAAGACTGTTTAATAGTCATTATAATTTCAAGAAAGAAATATTAACGACGCTGACATTATCTTCTTCACCTCATCTCCCCCCCCACACACACACACAGTATCTTGAAAGTGCTATTGATCGGAAGCCTGCAAAAATACCCGACTAGTTATTCACCCACTCTCAATAAGGAACAAGGAAAACAACTCGGAAAATACCGAAGACAGTAAAGAATGGAAGCTTCTTTGAATAGAGCTGTGCGTGTCGAAGAAGAATTTATTGACACATCTCCTTGGCATGCATTTATGGGAATAGATTTCTGGAAACCATTAGAATCGACGTCATCTATCATTCATTTTGGTACAAGCGCAAATCACGTCTGTTACATCTGTTCTTTTTCAATATTTTCTGAACACAGTAACGTATAACGTACTTATAAGGATTACATTTGACCTTCACTTAAAAGATGAGCCACTTTCTCTGTGTTTTTGTTAATGATTCATTCATTGATAGACCTTAGAAAGTGTCACTGTCAGTTTTCGAAGAATCCAGGCCTGTATGAGATAATTCAAGCTAATTATTGTCCCTTTCACTATAGTATGTTAATTAAAGTGCCGCACTGACTTAAGAAGTACCGTTAAGTTTCTCGTGGCATAAATGTCATTATGCCCATTTCATGTCGTCTCAGCATCCCAAAAGCTGGGATTTCATTTCAGCTCCAGAAGCTAGTCCCACTAACAAACAGATAAGGTGATAAGGTTCGTGGCTTGAAATCGTGGGGGTGCTGCAACTTTCGAAATATACATACACACTGTAAGTACGGTGTATACGTGTTTGGATAAAATATCAAAATTATGGTAAAAATTAAAAAAAAAATTAAACATGAAAAAATATTGTTTATTATCGATAAAACTAAACAGTTTAGTATAGTTCAAAATTACTTAAAAATAAAATCCATTCCTTTAATTGTAATTAAAGGAATGGATTTACAATTTTTTTACATTACAATTAAATCCTTTAATTGTAATGCCCAAATATCTAAAGAGATGGGGTAAACACGATAAGCACTACGAACACCCTACTACTGGCGCAAACTGCATATAAACAACAGTGGAACTGCGCGACGGACAGTGCCCCATTATGCTAATAGCTCGTATCTCACTATGACGTGCATATGCTTGCGCGCGTAGCAATATGACACTGTGGTAAACACAGTGTTGCTAGCGCCCTCGTAAGTGCTACAAGATTGGTTTTTATTATTTTTTATACAAAATAAGAGAATTGTTTAGGATTGTTGATGATAAAATTAAATATTACAAGCAAATATAAATAAATTAATAAATATGTTTAATATCGAGAAAAATTGGGGGTGCTGCAGTTTCGTAGTACCTATGCATGAGCCGCCCCTATTCACCAAGCGAGTTTACTTTCCAGTTACTTTATCGAAACACAAAACCGAGCAGATCACATTTGGTAGAGCGTTAATTGCATTGTATGGTAGATATACAGTAGTAATCTGGAAATTTCGTAAGTTTATGTCATTGTTATCCTAAGTAAACATAAGTGTCCGTGTAGAAGGATTTTTTCTTTTTCTTTTTTTATAGTTCAATACAATATGCTGGGTAATTTATTTTTGATATTTTTAATAAATGTACATAATAATAGTAATTCCCCCCCCCCTTCTGTTGTACTGCATTTTTCGTTCTTTTTTTGTTCTGGTAACTTTTCTACTGACATCCTTGAAGGCCGTGGTGAGCTTGTCTGAGGTGTCCGTTTATTTAGTTTTGAAGTGTTTCAACACGTCCATTTTTTTTACTCCTCATTTGTTTACTCCACCGCACAAAAGATTTAGCGAACGTATTTTACTTTAAGTATTTTGTGTTCTGTCATTGCTGCATGAATGAAGTGTTCCTCTCATCCAGAAAATCAGTTTTATCTTTCTGTATTGCAATGATTGCAAATTGTTGCATTTGTAGTCTGCGCAGAACGCATACGTGGTTATTGTGTATCGTAAGATATTTTCATACAATGCCTTAAAAATGTGGGAGTTGTTTTAATCGACATAGTTTGTTTGCAATTATCCGAAGTTTGTTGTACAGATAGTTTATATGGCTATTCCAGTTTAGACCAGAATCGAAGTGAAATCCGATATATCGTGTTGTATTGATTTGACCTGGGTGATAGCTGTGATCTTAATAGAGTTTACGTTTCGTGTATAGGAGGATATCGGATCGTGCACACTTGGTTTCTATGGATTAGGTCTGTGGGATTTTGAATATCATTATTTTTTTTTCTTCAGCTGGTGAACAGATTAATGTCGTGTTGCATGATTATGTAGGCTATTGTAAGTGGAGGTTTCTGTGGTTTAGAAGTTCATAAGGCATATTCCGATAATTGGACCACATTTGTTTTTAATCTTAATTACATTTTTTTTTTTTTATTAAGCTAAAAGCACAATAAAGAAATAAAACCCGACAAGTTTCGTAAGTCGTTTGACTTACATCTTCAGGGGTAAAAGGTAACTGAAAGGTAAAACAACAAAAATGAGAAATTAATTGTTCATACTACTTTGAATAACACCCTATAGAATACTAGTTGTGGTGGTGGAGGAGGTGGGCGGTAGATGGAGACGATTCGTAGTAGAGATTCGGTGTAGTGGTTGAGACAGTTGTATCAGTTGAGATAGTTGTAGGTGTCCTCCCGCGATGAGTCTTCGGCGAACTCCTTGGAGGTGTCAGGAATAATAATAATAATAATAATAAGATAATAATACCCCCCCACACACATACACACAGTGTTGGGTATGCGTTGCCTTGATATTACTGCACTACGTAAAACACAGGCTATCCAGGACAGTAATTCGCATTTTATTAATTAATTAAGCGTTTCATTAGACTATTCTGAGTAGTTAGTTATCATGAAAGATCAGTAGAACACTTTCGGGATGCGGGGAATCAACAGGAAGTGTGCACTTTTTGGCTTTTCAGAAGCTACTCGCTAATGCAAATTGAATGTGAAACGACGAGTGGAAACGCTTCTACTGCAGGGAAAAGCAAAGTAACGTAGCCTTCATGAGTAGGGGGGGGGGGCAAACAATCAACGTACGTAATTAATTGGCACGGTCAGTCAATTCGTTAAATTAGTTTTTTATATCGATTTTTGGGATACTGAGGGTCGTGGTTACTGCCGCGATGTGAATGGTGTCGTATCGCTTTCCTTTCATCGGCAAATGAAGTCGGGGGGGGGGGGGAGAAAGAAGTCACAGGGTGCTAAATCAGGTGAATACGGCGAGTGATCCAACACACAAACTTGGTTTTTGCTCAAAAACCGTCTCAGAATGTTCGAACGATGAGATGTGCATTATCGTGCAAAAGTGACCAGCTGACTGCATCACGCTATTCATGCCGTACGTACGCGACGAATTCTCGCTATCAATCGCTTCAAAACTTCGAGATAAAACTCACTACTGACCGTTTGGCCAAGCGGAACGAATTCTTTGTGGATAATGCCCTTGGAATCGTAGAAACAAATCAGCGTTGTCTTTACTTTTGACTTCTCCAAGCGACTTTTTTTCGGATGCCCTCTTGTGGTGGTCTCCACTCAGCACTCTGGCGCTTTGTTTCGGGCTCATACTCAAAACACCCCATTTCGTCACCAGTAACGATTGTTTCAAGGAAGTTTGAGTCCTTACGAGCAGTTTTAATGAGGTCCTTGCAGTGTTCAATTCGATACATTTTTTGGTCATCGATCAACTTGTGGGGAACAAATCGCGAATTCAATTTACGAACGCCCAAACTCTCGGTCAAAAGGTTGCACAGCTGATTTTGGAATTCCCAATTCATCTTCAATCAATCTCATGGACGATTTTGGGTTTTATTTGATGAAATCACGCACTTTTTGGATGTTAACTTCGCTCAGTCCAGTTTTCTGACGGACGGACGGCTTTTCGTCGTCCTCAAGCGTTTCACGAGCACTTTGAAATCGCTTAAACACTCGTAAACTTGCTTACGGGATAAGCATTCACCACCATATGCTTTTTGAAGCATTTGATGCGTTTCGGTAAAACTTTTAACAACTTTAACACAAAAGTCAATCGCAGCTCTGTGATTGACTTTTGCTAAAACTCATTTTCCGACCGTTCGTCAAAACACACTGTCACTCTTGGCATCATAACTCCTAATGAAACAAATGACATAAACAGTTGACACAACACTAATGAAGGTTGCCGCTTATAAAATGTCAGCTTACTCTATAATAAATGATATATATATATATATATATATATATATATATATATATATATATATATATATATATATATATGGGAATAAATTTTTAACTTGGGTATATTGTATATTAGGATAACCAAGCAATTTTATATGCTTGGTTATTTTAGCTCCTAATCCCAAGTATGCAAACAATTAAGTTTGCGCCTGAAACAAAGTTCAAGTCTAAAGATGGTACAACACCAGGGCAGCTCATTGTAAAGGTGGTTAAAGCTTTGATCACTATTCTTAGTATTTTCCCATAATGTAAAGCACATCTCACTAGAAGATGTATACTGCAATGCATTATGGGTGGGGTCACTACCCAGACCGGTTTCGACCTTTTTTGAGGTCTCCTCAGTGAGTAGCTAGACCCTAAATACCAAGGTTTTAGTAATACAAAGCCTTATCAACTTTACCTATATAAGTTGCAACAAGGTGTATTAAGTTTTAATAAAAATCTCTGGAGGAGATATTGATGGGAATAAATTTTTAACTTGGGTATATTGTATATTAGGATAACCAAGCAATTTTATATGCTTGGTTATTTTAGCTCCTAATCCCAAGTATGCAAACAATTAAGTTTGCGCCTGAAACAAAGTTCAAGTCTAAAGATGGTACAACACCAGGGCAGCTCATTGTAAAGGTGGTTAAAGCTTTGATCACTATTCTTAGTATTTTCCCATAATGTAAAGCACATCTCACTAGAAGATGTATACTGCAATGCATTATGGGTGGGGTCACTACCCAGACCGGTTTCGACCTTTTTTGAGGTCTCAAAATTAGGAGCTAAAATAACCAAGCATATAAAATTGCTTGGTTATCCTAATATACAATATACCCAAGTTAAAAATTTATTCCCATCAATATCTCCTCCAGAGATTTTTATTAAAACTTAATACACCTTGTTGCAACTTATATAGGTAAAGTTGATAAGGCTTTGTATTACTAAAACCTTGGTATTTAGGGTCTAGCTACTCACTGAGGAGACCTCAAAAAAGGTCGAAACCGGTCTGGGTAGTGACCCCACCCATAATGCATTGCAGTATACATCTTCTAGTGAGATGTGCTTTACATTATGGAAAATACTAAGAATAGTGATCAAAGCTTTAACCACCTTTACAATGAGCTGCCCTGGTGTTGTACCATCTTTAGACTTGAACTTTGTTTCAGGCGCAAACTTAATTGTTTGCATACTTGGGATTAGGAGCTAAAATAACCAAGCATATAAAATTGCTTGGTTATCCTAATATATATATATATATATATATATATATGATGATTTGTTGTATTCACTCGGAATTGGGATATGTTCATACTTTTATATATTGACTGAGATCCCATAATTAGAACAAACAATTAAATTTATTAAATGCGCGACATGTTTCATCGGAGTGGTCGACTTCTTCAGGTGTGAGAGAACATAGAAAGCCAATAAAAAACACTGTAAAGAAACATTGAGTCACTATAAAACTATAAATTATAAAACTATAAATTCGACTATAAACCACAGTTAACTTCGAACTGGAGCTACAGTCCGTGTTAAAGTTCTATTGTTAGACACCTGTGCGCGTGTGGCTTCACGAGTGCGCCAATATCTGCCAGCAGAGCTGAATGAGTCCGGTAAATGGTAGCCGAGGTTACTGTTTTTATGAAGAGGGTCCATGACAATTTCTTTAGACTCGACTATGCGGCGTTCTACCTCGTCATGGCATATGTGAAGGTTTGAAGTTGTTGTCCAGTTTATCTCATGTTGGCGGCCTTCGTTATGTGTGTTTACTGAAAACAGGACATGACTTGAGAGGGCACTAGCTCTGGTTCTTTTGTAAGCAATGTCTCTTCGGTGTTCTTCGAGACATAAGAGGATGGATTTTTCCGTTTGTCCATAGTATGGTTTTCCGCAGTCACATGTGATTTTGAACACACCTGGGAATTGTAGATGGTTGTGAGCTTGTTTGTATTTGCTTAAACTTGATCTTAGTTTGGGAAGAGTAGAGAAGCACGTTTTTATGTTAAACTTTCCCAAAATTCTTCTTAGTTTCTTGGAGAGCGTGCTGATGTATAGCATTTATTACAGAGTAATAAATGCTATACATCAGTATAAAAGTATAAATGCTATTACTCTGTAATAAATGCTATATATTCCATTACATGCATTTTACCGTCTTCCCTACGATTATATAATTTTGTTTTATTTCAAATCATCGTATTCAATTTCGACACATTAAAAATTGTCCTTTTTAACCAAATCGATGTAGCTTCATAAATTTAAGTCAATTTTAATAAACATATTTAATAATAATTTCTTGAAATCAATAAATTTTGAGCGCATGAATTTTAGTAAAACTCGTATGTTATGTTTCATAAGGACAGACGGACAAAATGGATTTTCCAAAACACTCCTAACGAAGGAGTGAAGACGATAAACATGAAGCATATTTTAAATTAAACTGGCTAAATAAACTAAAGAAATAAACTTTCACTTAGTTAATAACATAAGTTAAATAGGAAAATAAATTTCCCTATTTCAAAAGGCTCTTTTAGTCTTTTCTAAAGGTTGAATGAATCATGGAATATTTAATACATTTCGAAGCAAGGAGATATGCGTAGATATAAATGAAAAATATAAATAAAACAACTCCTTCAATCCCTTTTTTTTATTCCTGAAAGAGATAGGAGGAACTCTTTAAGTCGTAAGTAACTTTCTGGAAGTTAGTAGATAGTCAGTCTCCTTCCATAAGCATCACCGATAGTTGAGTTCTTTGCTAGCGATGATTTTGAAGACTGTGGGAACAGAGAGAGAGAGAGAGAGCGATGGAGCGGGAGAGAGCTCCTGCTATTCCCTAACCATTATTATCTGAAGTAGTTCTATGGTTATCTGAGTTCTATGGTTGATTTTTTCCTGAAGAAAAAAAAAAAAAAAACGCTTGCCTGTGCTAGAAAGCGAATAACTGTGGAACTAACCGACTGCAAAAAAAAAAAAAAAAAAAGGCTGTGAAAAGGTCCTCTGGTCAGAAAATTGAACTAAATTTATAATTTTGCTGCTGCCAGTCTACATTTAGAAGGATTACCGCAAGTTACTCAGGCAACAGATAAATCACCTTGAGAAAATCGGAACAGATGAACAGGAGCGTTGTGTTTCTTCCTTACCTATGCATTAGCTAAATAATTTTATGTCTGAAACAAAGTGTAAAACTATTATTTTAGTGGCCTGATTAACATAAATAATTCTGAACATTGTAAAGATTATCCATGTCATGCAACAGGCCCATAACTAATTTTATTACTTGCCTGTAGAAGTCTTTTCATGTTATTTTCCACACTGACCTGAAGAATGGTAACATGTATCCGCTGACATTTCGTGAGGTGCTTTCCAGTGTAACTGAAGTTGTGTGCTTTTGACTGTCCTTCGTGCCACTTAAACGTTAGCCTTATCTGATCAGAGAGTATCACGGTTTGGTAGACGTCAAACGGCATGCTCAATAACAACAAGCATGGCGCAAGATAAGTGATGTCATCGTTCAGACTATTAAAGAATGCTTTGCGAGATTAACGACTTCGCCGTTAATTTTATATATACAGTACATTATATATGTCACTTAAACAGCAAGTGGGCCAAGTAGATAAGCCGGTAATATTGACATCTGACATCTGACTTGGTTGCCGGGCTGCTTCGACAGTTGTTTTCTGTGGAAAAACAGTTCGTACTGAGATCTTCACCGCAGAATTTTCATCACCAAGCCGTCCTCCTGATTATAGACTTTGTTTTCACAAAAAAGTGTTGTTCTTGCAGTGTCCAAAATGTTTCACTGGATCAGGAAAGAAAAGCCCTTTATTCTGAGTACATTCATAAAGATGAAGAGGTTGGCACTGGTCGCTGTAATTGGTTTATGTGTACTCTGTAATTTTACTCACAAAATCCCCAGAGTTATTGATGTAGGAATCTCTTTCCTAAATAAAGGATTAGTAGTTACAGTGAATTTTAACACATGTATCGACGATATCTTGTTTGGTAAAACTCGAAAGGACTTAAGCGCATTATAGTCTTTGACGAACACCTACCCGAACATACAGTCCATCTTGGAATTGGAATTTAAGAGGGTTACAGTTTTTCCTTATATATTACGGTTAAGATTACATAACCTTAATATATAAGCTTGATCGGTTAAATTTACTGTTACTGAAGAAGATAGGCGATACACAGAAGGAAGGCACACACCTGGCCGCCACTGGGAGACTCAAACTATCAACACTATCTATCGCACCTCTCCTTGAAACCATTAACAGACAAAGCACTCACAACTGACTCAGGCAACACATTCCATTCACCACTCTCCAAGCGACAAATCTAGTCCTCACACCCTTAATAACTACACCCTTACCCAACTCCCAAGGATGACCACTTGTTCATTCTCCTTTAGACAAGGAGGGAGGCTGAAACATTTCCCCTGTATCATTCCTATAAAATCCTCTAAGCAAATTAAATGTTTCTCTCATATCCCCCCAGTTTTCGCTTATCAATCAACTTTTTCAATTCACAAACCCTCAATCTATCCTCATAGGAAGCATTCCAAGACCACTCGCCTCTGGATATTCTCTCCAAATTATTTATCTCCCAGAAACACAGGCGACCACACATGAGCGGATTGATCCAGATATGGAGGTATCAAGGCCTTACGATAGGAATGATAACTTCCTTATCCTCTTTCTAAAGATAACCTCCTTATCTGCTTGTTAGTGTGTTCTTCAGTAACCGAAAATAAATAAAGACCTTTGGCATCTGTTTGCTATATATATCCATCAATCGATTTATCTATTTGTTCCAGTCAGAAAATAGCTCCAGCTAAGAACTTTGCACTTGGGTATATAGGGTAGAATGTTTTGCTGGCATGTTCTTTCTTTTTCTTTAAATGGATTTATGTTGTTTAGTTTCCCACGAGAAACGACAATAAATAAAACATCCCAGAAGAATTTTCACTAAACATGTGCATCTGAATTTTAGCAAAGCAAAAAGAAAAACGTCAAATAAAATTGCAAGCACGGTCGTTTCTATTTTCTCGACAGTACATTGAGTTAGCTTTGCATTAGGAACATCCACCTAATAACGCTTGATTTATCTCTGCGGAATCACGGCTCGCAAACGCTTAGGAACACCTCCATGTGTAACTCGACCCATGTCCGCTGCAGCACCTCCATCATTCATGCTCCTTCCCTGGAGGAGGATCAGGAGTTCTCACACCCCGTTCTAGAATATCCCACACATGTTCAATTGGGTTATTTTGAGTCCAAGACAATGTGGTTAATTCGTTGTGTTCCTCACCACTCAGTAGTTGTAAGAGCCCGATGACAAGGTGCGTTGTCCTATTGAAAGATGGCACTGCGGTTAGATTCGACCTCCTGCTAATATGGATGGAGAGGGCCGATTAACAAGTCCTTGCATGGTTCACCATTCAGTGTTTGTGAATTTGTGAAATGATGGCACACCCTAGGTCCTAACGGACCTAAGGCTTGCCAGAAAAAAACTTCCGACTATGACACCACCTCCACCGTCCTGTTGAATCCCAACTGTGCAACCAGGGGATAAGGCTTCATGCTATTTACGTCAAATGCGAACTCGGCCATCAGAATAGTGCAGCGTGACTGATCACTCCAGACAATCTTCTTCCGTCTGTCGAGGTCCTATGGCTGACGTATCTTGGCCCATGTGGCCGTCATCATAGGTACTTTTGTTGGTCTCCGGCTGTGGAACCCCAGGTGAAGCAAGGTACAACATGATGCATGTGGAAATGGGTCTAACTGCCCCCGTTTTTATACTGCTGGGTGAGCTGTGTCTGTTCACGTCGTTGCTGAGATACTAGTCGTGACACCCAACGGTCATCTCTAGGATCAATTACTCGTGGCTGACCAATGTGAGCCCTTCTGCTGGATGTCTGTTCATGTTAATCCAGTCGTGGTACACCCTTGATAAAGTAGTACGGGAACAACCAACAAGTGCTGTGTCCGAAATACTGGTACGTGCCTTCCGGACCCCAACTGTCTGTCTGCGGCCAAATTGGCTTAGTATAATAACTTATGGTTATCTTTTGATAATATGAAACAAAATATTTCATTAATTTAAAATGAATAATTAATTTAAAGTTAATTTCCTTTATACAAAATAGTTCTTATTTGAAAAGTAATAGGTTTATCATTGATTTAAGCTGACATAGGAAGATAATGAGGAAATCTCCCACACGGGGAAAAGGGTCTCATTAATTGGCGCTTGAAAAGAAAGTGGAACACCCCTCATTGAGCATATTCCACGCTACAAACAGTCTATCGAGATCAATCATATCACGCGAGAATTGTATACTGTTTTCAGGTCTGATTATTACGATGTTGGTCATGCTAACTACAGATAAGCGTATTTACTTGCGATGCAAGATACTCTCGAAAGCTGTGCCCACATGCACGCAAGAAAGGGACATATCGTCAGGGTAGAAAAAGGAAAACATAACAGTAGTTGACGGTGTGACGTACTGTAGTGGTTGGAATCTTATCGAACAAAGGTGAAATTGGGATAATGTATTAGTGATTACATATCATGCGTCAAAGTAAGTTATATTCAGACTGTATGAAATGTCAGCTATTCTTGTAATGTATTCAACATTCATTGTTTCGTTTTTTTATTATCATTAATTTGGTTTGATAGGTTTATTTAATTGCTTCATACTTCATACACTTACGCTATTCCATTGGAAAAAGACCGATTTCGATTCTTGGCGTCACGAGAGGAATCATGATATCTCTTATGGAAGAAACAGGGTATCTCCCTCCCCCCCCTCTCTAGAAACTTTGGTTTTCATCCTGAGTACAGACAAAACGCCCTAGTACACACGCAATTTTACGGACAAAAAAAAATACCCTTTAGTGGCGTAACGTTTAAATGTTATGGAGTGTCCTTCTTGATGAGTCCGTGAACTCCTTGGAGATGTTAAGTAAAAATAATATCTGATTTCTTTTAAAAATTGTAACACACTTATAAAACGATATTCTCTGTATTGCTTATTAAGTTTCTCGGTCGGTTTTTCTAAACTTTACGAATAATATACAGCTGTGTTTTTTAAGCTTGTGTGACCTTTGAATAACTTAAAATACCGGCTAACGTTTCTTCTGGAATTGAAACAACCAAAAAAAATCTTCAGCCTAAGTAGTAGCCGAGTACGGCGAAAATAGGTCCTGTATTTTGCACCAAAACTTCCTCGCCCATCTTGCACTTTCCCTTTCGTAGAACAGCATTTACATGTTCCGTCGATATTTCGCACTCAAACGCCTTGGGTAAAGCTTCAAAAAATTTGTTACAATACTTGTCTGAATAGAACGTGTTTTCATTGCATCACCTCCTCACCCCCTTATTTCCTGGAATGACACGAAATTTCTAGCTTCTGTTTAAAAAGCGATGTACTCGTTTACGAGACAATCCATAATCCTTCTCGCGTGAGAGAGAGAAAAAAAAAAGAAAAAAAAAGATTTATTTTATGTTAATATAATTTCTCCCACTTCTAAATGGCCATTTCCCTGCAAGTTAAATGTGGATAGCCAATAACCTTTTCTATTGGGTGAAGTTCTTTGAACCAACAGGTTCCTTGTTTATTTCGAAACCAACTTGTAACTTGCTGGCGCCAAAAGAAGAAACCGATCGATCAGCTCAGAACCTGCTGGGCTGAAACTTTCCCAGTATGGCAGTTAATATTACACGTTACAATAAATCAATAGAGAAGTTATGACGTCACTGTCTGCGTTTACGACTAACTGCTTTTATGCTGATAATGATATGTAGAAAGAGAAGGGGATAGCGAGTGAGGCACGTGCGTGAAATCGAAAATAGTTGAATAAGTAGGGTGTTGTACTAAGAGGGTTAGCTAGACTATTTTTTTTTTTTTTTTTTACTCCTCTTGCCTAGTATGTTGATTTTATTTGTGCCACCTTTTGATACAAATTATTTAAATTAGGAAAAGCATACATTTCCTGGTAAGACAAAATTTGGTCTTCCCAATCATGTTTACCTGATAATATGACCTCATGCAGATACAGCCACTCGAAAAAGAATGCAAGTTATTTTGCCTGAGTACTTGCTATGGCCGTTTTTCCTCTTTGGAGAAACAGATCACGTTTTATCAGAAAAGTTTCTCTCCAGTTCGTAGAACTAGACAGCGTTTACGTATAAATTATGCAACCGTTTCGAGAGGAGAATCCATCTTTTGTGACAAAAGACAGATCGGGTGATTCTCTGTACAATCTCCTGACAGCGATTTTTCTTTGAGTGAACACGCGGGAGCTCTTCGAAATTTATTATTATTATTCCGGACAACTCCAAAGAGTCCTTAGACTCATCGAGGGAGGCCCTAAACATCATGTCCATCGCAACCATTCGACATTCATACAGTATCTATCATACTTTGCCTTGAACTCATTCACTGTCATAGCACCCACAACAGACTCTGGCAACTTATTTCATTCATTCACCACTCTAAAAGTAAAGAATCCAGCTTTAACACCCTTACTAACCACACTCTTGCCCAGCTTCCATGTATGTCCCCTAGTTCTCCCACTACCAGTCCTATTCTCAAAAATATCTTCTGAATTAATCTTATAGAAACCCTTCACTAATTTGAATGTCTCAATCATATCACCCCTTTTCCGCCTATCAACCAATTACTTTAGCCAACAAATCTTCAACCATCTTGGTCACTCTCCTCTGGATCCTATCAACCTCCTCCCCATCAAGAAGAAACCCTGGCCCCCATATCTGGGCACAGTAGTCTAGATGGGGTCTTATCAAGGCTCGATAAAGAGGAACAATAACTTGCTTATCTCTGCTCGTCAAAGTATTCTTCAGCATCCAAGTAATTTAATGAGCTGATTTAGCCACTTTTGCGATGTGCCCCCCTAAACTTCAACTCCCTATCCACCAACACTCCCAAGTCCCTGGCGTCATCAATCTTCTGGAGTACAGTTCCACCAATGTGATATACCGCTGCTAATCTTTTCACCCCAAAATGCATAACCTTATATTTTTCCACATTAAATTGACATTGTGCTCTTTTTATAACAAGGTCATAAGTATACACATTTATACAAAAAAAAAAAAAAAAAGACCGGCCAACTTAATATATATTCCAGTTAAACTCGACTATTGTGATCCTTCTTGGTCAAGAAATAAGTGTGCTGTACTCGTTTCTTACCCATTTTCTTCGTCCATGGAATGATAATACAGAAGCGGGGGGGGGGGCTCTGGTTGAGAATCTTTAGCATTTTGAAATGAAACTAAAGCTTTTGGACATATCTGCAGAATGGATAACAGTAGAAAGATCAAAACCTTGATGCTTTGTACAATGACAGAGGAGGACGGTCAAAGCGAAAGCTGGTAGATTATGTGAAGGTGCAGGATTTGAGTCATTCCTCTTGGCAATTGGCAAAGAATGGCGAAACAAGCATTAGACCCATGGGCACTGATATAGCGATGTATCAAAATAACGGAGTTTAACTTTTGAAGTATTCCCCATTTTTTGTTTTTAGGTTGCTAGAGAAAATCCAGAGAAAGATTGTGAATTAAAAAAAAAAATCTGCAACGTATTCATTCACGATATTTGGGATATTGTGGAGAAAATAGTAGCCTACTCAGCAGCAATTTTTAAGAACAAAACTTTTCTTTGTTGTTGAATTTATCTGACAGAAAACGGGGAGGGGAGTTCAATTTAAGTTCAAAGCAAAATAGAAGTTCGCTAAGCGTGACCGAACCACTCTTCCTAAGGACATAAAATGATAGTAAAGAGATAAACACGTGTACGAAATTAATTTATTATTTAAGGTTTGAAAATATATGTGGACTAGCCTTATAGAAACAGTACATTTATGCAACTTAACAGCTGGATTAAAAATAAATAAATAAAAACCTAATGGTTCTTATTCCCCAAGGGAGTAGCGAGTCCATTTAGCTGTAACTTTTTGAAGAGTGATCCTCAGTCAGTCTCCATCCTTGATCATCATTGAGAGCTCGCCCAAGGCGATCAGTGATTTTACAGCACCAGACAGGACAATTGCCGTGCACTCCCATCGGGATTGTCTGTAATAGTGCAAGTTCCATGGTCGTGTTTCTTGATTTGCGGGGCTAAAACACGAAGCCCCGGGAGGAGTAATCCTATCGCCCATTAGCGTAGGACAATAGGGTTACTTCTATAGATTTCTACATATCAATCCAAAACCAGAACATCAAAGAGACTGGTTTGCATAATTTATCATCACCCAGCCAAACATTAATAATAAAAAAAAAAATGACCTCAAAACCTCGTGATTTGATCAACATGCAGTCAACAAATATTCTCCGACTTCGGTAGTCTCTCTCTCTCTTTCTTCAGTAATAAATAGAATAGATAAATTAGAGGCTTAGCCTTTCCTGTCCATCATGAACAGCATCATAGTCCTTCATCCAACTGAACAGTGATAAAATCTGACTTCCTTTCAGATGATATTTCGCTCTCGACTTAGAATCCTTTCCCTTATTTTTAAGTCAACCGCATTATGTAAATATTAAAGAGGAATCGAGGTCCTTTTTTATTGAAATCTTATATTTCATATTCCTCATTATAGATTAAGCTAAACATTAAAAAAAAAAAAAAACAGCTTCTTGTGCTGAATCTATCCCATTGTTTAAAATTTTCAGCAGGTATCTTATCTATTCTTCAGTTTTTCCAATTATATAATTTAATAATCGCTTTTTAGTTTCTTCATTCAGTATTTGTGATCCAAGACTCTCTTTCCATCTTCATAATCTGGTTCGTTAAATGAATCATTCATAGTTTCTCCTCTATGATATTCCCTCTATTTCTCTGTTACCAATATACACTTTTTCTTTTTTGGCTCCTTTTCATTTTGGGATTGGATTGCAAGTGTGCATAGCAATTATTCGATTTTCTTTTCCCATTAATTACAGAATTTTATACTTCTGATAAAGTAATATTTTCTATTAGGTCATTTTCCTTTTTTTTTTTCTTTTTTTTTTTTTTCCATCTTTGGTTTAAATCGAAATTTTTGCCATGAGCATATAATGGTCGAAATTTAATTCAAGACCTCGTATGCTCATCCATCTTGGATAAAACTCAGATTTTTTATTTTTTTTTTAGATGGAACTTTTAAAACAGAGTAGATGATATCGATTTTAATTAGAATAATATGTCATATTCGTTTCTAATAGCAGATATTTTAGGACTTAAAATGTCCACATTGCAATGCGCGCTCGCACACACACACCATATGAACAACAAATAATCGATAAAGCAATTGTTCAAAAATCCACAATTCATCGTAACTGCAAATCATTGACTAAACATGCACTAAAAGCTTAATTGAAATAAGATTTCGTCAAAATTAGTGATTGGTTGAGATTTAAAAGCTTTTGTTGTTAACGCATGTAAGTATCCAGGATACCAGTTTTGGCATTTGGATCCGAGATGAGGTATTGGTCAGAAGTTACCACTTCCAAGCCGGGGGTGGGAAAAGGAATTGCATTGACTGAGTTACGGAGGCTCCCTAAAAGCTTTTCAAAATATTTAAATTTATGAAGGTGTTAGCGATGCTGCAACTCGTATTTTCAATTCTGATTAAAAAAAAAAAATTGGTTGCAAAGAAGATAATTGCTTCGTTAATTTAATGAACAATCATTCGCAGTTTTTATGTTTTGAGCTTGAGCTCTTAAATATTGTACTCAGTTAAATGATTTTAATTTCCTATTTACTTCATACTCTGCAGTTATACTGTAGTCCAGGTCTTGTAATCTTTCATACATGGGATTGATGTATAACACTCATGTAACTTAATTTATGCCGGCCTGGTTGGCCTAGTGCATAGCGTGTCTGCTCTCCAGCCACCAGGCTGCTGGTTTCGAATCCCGCCGTGGGCATGAATGTCTGTGGAAATGCTAAAGATGGTGGTGGGCGGTAGATGCCGTTGGTGGAGACAGAACTGTAGAGTAAATGCTCTCCCCTAATAATAATAATATTCGACCAGAAATGCTTAAATAAAAAAAAAAAAATAAAATAAATCAGCTAACGCCTTTTTATTGCCGTATACGGGGAGTAGGCGAGGCCATTTAGCCCTACCTAACTTTTGGAGACTGAGTGGGCAGTTCAATCTCCACTGGTACCCAATCAGAGATAGATGGCCCAAGGCTATCACTAATTAAGCGGTACTCAGTGAAGAGAGACGGCTCAAATGTGCCGCCATCTCGTGGTGCCTAACCCTAACACAATATATTTAATGTCTGAAATAATGTGGGTTCTACGGTCGATTTTCTTGAGTTTACAGGACGAAAAACCCGAGTTTCTGGGAGGAAAAACCTGCTTGCCCGTGCCAGAGATCGACTAACTCGGGAACCGGTCGAAAAAAGGCTTAGAAAAATTTCCTCTAGTCGCCGACTAGACTCGAAACCAAGTCTTCCTTCGTGCGGCCAAGCGCATTGGTTGGCAAACGCCACATCCACTGAGCTACGCAGGCTCCATGCTTGGAGATTAAAAAAAAAATTATATTATAGTATCATTTCACATAATTTTGAAGGCCTGGTCATAAGGAAGTCTCCGTAACTCAGTCGTTGTAGACGAAGCCCTTTGTTTGGACAGATTTGGGTTCGATTCCCGTCACATTGACGAACCTTTTGTCTGGTCTCTTTCGACTAAAGGCGAGTTAGATTCTTTAGAGAAATTTGTGATATTAAGATTATAATATATAGACACGTTTACACAAGAATATTATATTTTAATTTGCCAAATATTTCAGTCTGAAAATAACAGACTATCTTCAGTGGCTACATAGGAACAGTTTTTTAACAAGATGGAATACCAACAGTTGATCATTCGAAAGTAGAACGAGCCGCGTGATGTTATATCACTAAGTATTAAAGAGAGGAAAACATTTTTTTTATCATCAGAATAATGATTAAATTAAAGATATTAATTCACAAATTCATATAATAATCTTAATTTATAAATAACATTAAACTAATGTAAGAATTAAAGTCTTAATTTAAAAAAAAATATATTAATGGGTTATCCTGATTAAACTTTACCATATTTTTGATATACAGTCATTTCGATTCAAGTTAGGGGTTGAAGTAAGGCCTCACCACTCTTTTTGAATAAACGTTCACATTTATAGCGACATCTGTGCGGAAGCGAGTCTTGGACCAGAGAATGTTGTGGCTTGTCTCTATTCCGTGGTGTATAGAAAAAAGAATTCGGGAACATCAATCATATATTCAGCACAACAAATCCGATAAGTCTGGATTGGCTCAACACTGGATAGAGACAAGCCACAACATCCTTTGGTCCAAGCCTCTCCTCCTACACAGATGTCGCTATAAATTTGAACGTTTATTCAAAGAGAGTGGTGAGGCCTTACTTCAACGCCCTAACTTGAATCGGAATGGCTGTATATCTTTATCAAAAATATGGGAAAGTTTAATCAGGATAACCCATTAATATATACAATTTTTTTTTTAAAATTAAGACTTTAATTCTTACATTAGTTTAATGTTATTTATAAATTAAGATTATTATATGAATTTGTGAATTAATATCTTTAATTAATCATTACCCTGATGATTTTTCCTCTCTTTAATACTTAGCGACATAACATCACGCGGCTCGTTCTGCTTTTGAATGATCAATTGTTGGTATTCCACCTTGTTAAAAAAAAAAAAAATAATAATAAAATAAAAAGTTGTTCCTATGTAGCCACTGAAGATAGTCTGAAAATAACAGACTGAAATATTTGGCAAATTAAAATATAATATTCTTGTGTAAACGTGTGTATATATATTATAAAGGTGAGTTAGCCGGTCTCATACAAAGGTAGAGGTTTTTTCATCCGGAAACTATGGTTTTTCGTCCCTCAGAAAGGCAAACCGGACCCGTATACACACATCTACAGACACAAGACACTCCTGGAATAAGGTTAACCAATCTATTTCGGTTTCGAATGTCTACACGGTGAAGTGTGGGTTTACGCGCGAGCGTAAATCAGGATCTGGTCGAATTCCATATGACTGGAGTGAGCTCTCGTGGTTTCCACATAAAGGAAATCAAAATCAGTTTGATAATTACAAACGGATTTCTCTACTGAGTTCCACATAAGATTTATGCGGGCATAGTTGAAGAGACTAAGAAAAATTGTGGAAGGAAAATTCGGAGAACAGGCTAAATAGGAATTGGCAAGATCACTTTTTCACTTTAAAATAGTTGAAATCTTGGGAATGTAACAAGAATCTGTTTTAAAGTTTTTACGTGTAGAAAAAGCATATGACAGATGCTAAATGAAACTATTAAAAACTGCTACAATTATATGGTGTAAAAGGGACAGTATAACAAAATTAAGCGTAAGACAGCGATACAGATTATCTACTGTTATTCATATTTGTTGATCATGAAGAAAAAGAGAACTAAACCTGATATCGAAATTGTAGACGTTCGATCTATAATTTTGAATTCTTATATTGAATATAAGTTTACAGGACTCTTTAACTAAACTAAATAATTGCTGTACGGCATGAAAATGAGACACAAATAAAATAAATCCGCTAAAGCCATTTATTATTATTATTTTTAATTTATATTTATTTGCCTCATGAAACAAACTTTTTTTTAATTTAAAAATGTTAAGTCGATGTGATTTACATCACAAAATTATATATATATTTAAAGTGCATCAACCGCTAACCTCATAATTTTAACTATATTAAAATGCTTAGTACCATAGAGGGCGCTGTTAACAATACACACAAGAAGCAACAAATCCAGGACCATGACCTCTGATGCAAAATTTCATATTCCACCCACGACACTTAAGTGTTATACAGATTGAAATAGCCTACTGAACATTTGTCATGCTAGCCGGAAATATTGTCAAACAGCTTCTACAGGAGAAAAAACTCAGGAATGAAAATAGAAATAACAGTTCATTGCCACGTATAACATTAACTACTGTACCTGGCATAAGCACATCAAGGTTGACGTGTGCTTACTAGTGCGAGCAGGGGTGACTGAACTGAACTATATAGATAGAAGAAATCAATAAATAAAGTAAATTCATCTCTGATTTTTTTTTTTTTTTTTTCATTTAAAGGGCAATAGGATTGAAACTTAAGTCGTTAAACTCCCATTTTGTTTTAAATTTTCTCTTTGTATTTTCAGTTAAATTCTTGAAGATACCAACATTTGAAGGAAGTTAAAAAAAAAAAAAAAAAAAATCCGAAACTTTACTTTTTTTAATGGAGTAATATACAAATAAACACTAGTTAATTTGGCTTTTGTAAATGTATATTTTTAATCTTCATTTTTTGCACTAGTAATGCACTCCTTTTTTCATTATATAGGAAAAACGAAACGTTTGGTATAAACCACCCTGAAAAAGTTCTCAAATTGTTTCTGGTTAGCTCAGTAATAGTCTGCATTCTTGTAGATCATCGGATCCCAACCGGTGGTACGCGTACCCTGGGCCGTTCAGGGGTACATGAAAAACAAGTAAAGTAAATAAAATGCAAAACGTGAGTTATGGAATGATAAATGTTAAGTTTGAATCACTGCTAATGGAGACACTTCAAAACCTCTTGCCATTTACTCATACTAAACTAGTGGAGAGAGCTTTTTTTTTTTTTTACACCTTCATTAAAAAATAAGTACTGCAACAAGCTTAATGCAAGTCCGGATTTAAGACTGTCTTGCATCTTTTGTCTGTCTTGCTTGCTTTGATGCACTTAGTTTCTTGATTTCAAGAAACTAAGTGCATCAAAGCAAGCTCAAAGATCTCACCAACAACGTTTCAAATCAGCTAGTGATCTGTATACCAATTATTACACTTTTCAGATAACACAAATATTAATAATAATAATAATAATAAATCAAAATTTTGTTAAATGCTTGATCATCATTATCAATATTTAACATGAAGCTATACTTATTTCTGTGTTACGAATATTGTAAAATTTAAATATGTGGTTTGTATACTTTTAGTGTAGTAATTTTCCTTTCCCAACTCATTACCTTATTTCCACTATTTTACATTAAGATTGGCACTGAACAAAAGTGTCAGTATTTAAAAACAAGGGATGCAATTTATAGTAATGAGTTTAAAAAACTGTGACATGTATCTGATTCTTGTATGCCAAATAAACTTCAACGAATTCTGAAGAAAATCCTTTTGTATTAAGTTTTTTTGGAATGGCATCAATACGTTTTTCTCCGAACATTACTCGAACAGTTCTTGTAAAAGTTCAGCTTCTGAACACTCTTGGAGAACTTAATTAATGCACTAATAAAATAATTGACGAACTATTTAGAGTCCGTGTCTTTAAAGTGGTACTACGTCGCCTATTGACTGGGTTTGTATCCCGTCTAGGACGCCAAGAAATGTATATTTTCTATTAAAGTTGAGTTGGGCTTGTTGTATAAAGGTATGGAATTTTTTTGTGTAAATAAATCCGCTAACACCTTTTCTCTCTCTCCCCACCCTTCTGCACTTACAAAAGTTTTTATAAAACACGAAAAGAAGTTAATTTATAACATCCAAGTTTTACATAGTCATAACATCCTTGAACCCGATATGCGTGAAAGGAAGACGAATAAAATAAAGTTGGAAAACTAAGTCAGCTTATGCTGAACGTTACATTTTGGATACAATATTTTCACAAATAACTTAGGCTATTTTGAATAATATATCCATATTTTCAACATGTATCACGGTAGTATGTCGTCACTAACGATCTTATTATAAAAACCTTTAGAGATATAATTCCAATTACTGAAATTTCGATTCCGGTTCAATATCTCTGCCTTTATTCGACAAAGTGGATTCAACAGGACCAAAATCCTGGACTTTTCCTGGAGTTATGAAATACAAGGATACTCGGACAGTGAACAGTCATAGGTGCTTAAGTGCCTGCTGATGAAATTAATTTGCTTACAATTGCTTAGCTACAAAAATCCATCGCCATTTGCACGAGTTCAAGTAATGAATTCCAGAGAGTAGACGCTAAACAAATGCCTCTGCAACTTTCTGATGCCATCCGTTTTCCCACATGCCGCAGGCAAAAGTACTTAGTGTATTAAGTTAGATTAGGTTAGAGTGATATTGGAGTGGACAATAGAGAAATTACTAAATAAGTGAAAATTTTGAGTTTTCATATAATTCATTTTTACAGTAAGTCTTTCCGAAGAGTAAGGTAACACATCCCCCCCCCCCTCGAGGATGTTTAATAATAAAAAGTTGAATTTATACACCAAGAAATAAGTGATTATGCACTACTTCTCCACAAAGTCTCCACATTTATTGATGCACTTGTCCCAACAATAGATCAGTTTATCAATACAATGCCAGTACCAGGGGAGGCTGTGAATAGGCACTGCAGCACCGCCAATTTTTCTCGATATATAAATATATTTATTAATTTATTTTTATTTGCTTGTAATATTTAATTTTATCATCAACAGTCCTATACAATTCTCTTATTTTGTATAAAAAAATAATAAAAATCCATCTTGTAGCACTTAGGAGGGCGAAGGACGCTAGCACACTTTGCTACGTGCGCAAGCATGTGCACGTCATAGTGAGATGCGAGCTATTAGCGTAATGCGGCACTGTCCGTCGCGCAGTTCCACTGTTGTTTATATGCAGTTTGCGCCAACAGTAGTGTTCGTGGTGCTTATCGTGTTTACTCCGTTTCTTTAAATATTTGGACATTACAATTAAAGGATTTAATTGTAATGTCCAAAATTTGTAAATCTATTCCTTTAATTACAATTAAAAGAATGGATTTTATTTTCAAGTAATTTTGTATTATTCAAACTGTATAATTTTATCGATAATAAACAATATTTTTTCATGTTTAATTTTTATATTTCGAAAGTTGCAGCATCCCCCCACTGACCAGTATTGAAGAAGTCCATGCCCACACCAAGTAACCAACATTACACTGTCTGATCAATTTCCTCATCTGTAGTGAAATACTTTCTGGAAAGGTGTTTTTTGAGGGGGCCAAACAAATAGAAGAGGCATAGAGGAAGGGGATGTAGATAGCTTCCCATTGATTACAGCGCAACCACTCAAGTGGTGTGTGTAGTGTTGTTGTACACCAAAATCATATCACTTCTGAGGAGTCCTAGTCTTTTGCATCGAATTTTGTTTTCACATTGTCCAATGTTACACAGTAAACTTATGCATTGATTTTTCCTCCCTTCAATAAGAAGTCCACCAACAAGAACACCTTGGTGATCCCAGAATACTGTGGCTATGACTCTTTGGACAGTTTTGAACTTTTTTTTTGTGCACAGGAAATTGTGGATGATTTCAGATAATGGAGATCATTGTTTGCTCTCTGAGTAAAGCAATGAACCTATGCTTTATCTCCTGTAATCAGGCAAGTGAGAAAACCCTTGCTTGTTGCTGTATTGCAACAGATTTTCCAGACATCCACATGCATGTTGCCTTTTGTGCTCTGCTGACAGTTGTCAGGGCATTCAGTGGGCGCAGCCAAGGATATCGTAAACAATTTTGTAAACAGTCCACTTACTCAAGTTCACCAATTGTGCAATTTCACTCGCCAATCTTCAAGAACGATGTCCTTAATTCACGAAATGTTTTGCTCGATGAAGGCCTGCCCACCTGATGCCAATTCTTCTGTGTCACTACAGCCTACTTTAAATTCATTGCCCCCAAAACACACCTGCTTCTTTGACATCACCTTTTCCCCATACATAGCAACCAGTTCACATCTAATGTCACTTGGCAAAAGCCACTTTTGCTTGCAAAAAAACAAATAACTTCACCGCCTGTTTTGGACCACACCCGCACGGTAGACACTATCTTGCAACTGGAATTAGAAGGGAGGCGACAGTAATGCCACACTGCATTGGTCTTTTTTGGACATTATTAACTGGTCTATCTGTCCATTGCGGTTTATCTCATTCCTTTTCACCATTATTAAGAAAAAATGTGTTACCTTACTTTCCAGAAATTCCTCATACAATCAAAATGACTGCACCCCATTTTTGACTAGTGTGCACATGCACAGCTTAGAGGAAACATTGATTGTCTGCTATACTCTCCTGAAAAGCTTTGTTATTCATTAATAACTTGAGCTTGCTGTCTGAACACTTGAGGGAAGGCGACTGGCTGTTCGCCTTTTACTTAAAAAAAAAAAAAAAAAAAAAAAAAAAAGGTTGGCTAAAGCTGTGCATTGTGTTCTTGGGAATTAAAAGGTGTTAGGATTTATTTTTTAAAATCTTATTCAAAATATGGGATTAGACAATATGTATATTTTAGTGTGGCCCATACTAGTAGCACAGCTACATGGCTTACAGATAAGTGTTTTTTTGAATATTAATAATCTTAGTGAAATACTAGCAAAATATAATTACTTACCTTTTAGACTGTAAAGTTCGAGGCTATAAGGAAGAAATTAGTAGTGCAGGGAAATGGGTCAAGGATTGTTTGAGTCAGTATCTGACTACATTCCCACAGTCAGAAAAATAAACCAAGTGGGAGTTAAGTGGCAGTAGATATAAAGCAAGAGCTGGGGAAAAAAACCTTTTAGGGAATATAAAGAAAAAGCCAATTAACACTCATGAGCAGTGCAGAGTACAGGCAAGAAGGGTCACTAGTACGATAAAAAGGCCAGCTAAGATTATGAGAAAAAAAATGAGCTAAGAAGGTCAAAGTAAATCCAAGAGTTTTTCTTTTGTTATGTAGAGAGTAAGATGAAGAATGACTTCGTTCACTGCTGATGGTAGGGAGGTGTTAGAAACAAAAGAAATGGTTGAGTTACTGAGTGATCGTTTTGCTAAGGTGTATTATAGATGATGTCAGAATTAAGGTGAACAGGAGAAGCTCAGCATATTGAATACAGCAGTAGAATATAGCAGAAGTCTGTAGATGGCATATCAGTTCATGTGCACCATAAATGCAAGAGAATTGGTAGATTCTATAAGATTAATTATATGAATAACTGCCTCTGAAGTTGTTTTCAATCATAGTCTTAGCTTTGGCAAGGTTCCAAGGCAGTAAAAAGAGGGAAAGCTAGTTCCATTGCATAAAGGTGGCTCCAAGACAGGAGTAACAAATCGCAGACCAATTAATATCTCAGGAGTGATAGCTAAAGTCTCGGAAAAGTTAGTTAAAGGTAAAATTAAATAGTGAGTAGGTAGGAATACAATAGTCTGTGGTTGGCAGTATGGCTTTGTAAAAGTAGGTCCTGCCTTGAGTAATTTACTCACATTTTATAATAGTGACAGCAGAATTAGATAAAGGAAATGGCTAAACAGTGATACTGCTGAATTTTGCAAAGTTATTTCATTATTATTATTATTTGACACCTCCAGGGAGTCCAAAGACTCATCGAGGAAGGGCACCTGCTTTACAACTCTGTCTCCACCACTCAATCCACCAACTGACCGTAACTACACCAACGCCATCGACCACCACCACTAATATTTCCACAGACAATGACAAACATCCATGCCCACGGCGGGATTCGAACCCGCAGCCTTTTGGCTGGAGAGCAGATACGCTAACCACTCGGCCAGTCAGGCTGGCTATTTGATAGAATACTGCATGGAAAATTATTACAAGAGGTGTAGCAAATAGGAAAGGATTATGAAGCTGGTAGCATGGATTGGGGGGGAGGGAACCGACATACAGACATTTGAAAGTAGTATATGGTGAAGCTTGGGGGAGACCACACTTCTACCAGGCGCGTCCCCCAGGTGGTGGATGGGGGAAATCCAAATGGGTTGCTCTGAATAAAGAGCCATGGACCAAAGGATGAAGCAGAGGCATGGCAAGCTGGCTACATTATTATGCCAGTAACTTTCATGAGCAGGAGAAAGTCTACAAACTGAGATAGTGCTACTGCGTACGGGACAACCAACGCATCTACTTGAAGACCACATAGAGTAGGTGAGAAATCAGCAATGTGGTCAGCCAAGGATGTGAAACATGTAGCCACCCTCAACATAAGATCACTATACTAACCTGGAAAATTGCAATTAGTCCAGGAAAATTTAAGACTGAAATGGAGTATTTTAGGTTTATCAGAGACACATTGGTGCAGAGATGGATTCATGGATTTACCAGAAGGAAGACTGTACTTCTCAAGAAGAAAAGATAACATACACAGAGAAGGAGTTGCATTATTAATTGAAAAGAAACTTACACACTCAGTAATTGAAATAAACCCAGTGTCTCCTAGAATAATCACAGCCGAACTTCAAACAAAAGAAAAAGGTCAAACAATTAAAATAATCTAAATATATGCACCAGACAGTAACCATTCAGAGGAAGAAATAGAAAATTTCTATGAAGAACTACAACAGGAAATAGATAATCCCAAAAATAGAGAACTCATGATAGTGATGGGAGATTTTAATGCTAAAATAGGACAGTTCGCAGCAGACAAAAAAGATATGATGGAGAAATTTGGATACGGAGAGCTTAACGACAGAGGAGAACAATTACTCCACTTCTGTAAAGCAAACGATCTAATGATTACAACACATTGTTTTATCAATGCCCTAATAATAAATATACATGGACATCCCCAGATGGTAATATAAAGAACTGCGTAGACTATATCATCATAAACAAATAATGGAAAAGATCAGTAAATAATGTACGAACATTAAGAAGTTTTGATTTTGACACTGACCACGAAATATTAACTGCCAAAGTGAAGATAAAATTCAACGGGAAAAACAATATCAGAAAAGAAGAAAACATCAACTGATCAAAACTAAAAGATAGCTCAAGCAGAAGTCTATTTTTAGAACAGATGTGCTTGAAATTAAAACCCTCCATCTTCCAGAACAGCGGAAAATACTGGGAAGAAGGAAAAGAAACAGTGTTATCAATTGCAAAAGACACTCTAGGTTCCAAACCCAAAATAAACAGTGGATAACCCAAGAAATCATAGCTACCGTAAAAGAGAGGCCAAGATACTTGTAAATCAACAAAACAATGAAGAGAATAGAGAAAAATACAGAGCACTAAAAAATAAAGTTGATAACCTATGCAAAAAAGCGAAAGAAAAATGGTTAGAAGAAAAAGCTAAGAAATGCCAAGAAACATACCAACAAAACAACCTAAAAGTCTTCCATGATACTGTAAGAGAAATTACAAAGGAATTCTCAGCAAAAGCAGTAACAATGATAAACAACCAGATGACTGAAACTGGGAATATTGAATATATAAGAAAAATCTGGTCAAACCATTTTAAGACTATCTTCCACCAAGGAAACAAAACTACAATGCCAACAATGGAAGAAAATAATGATCACCCAAAAATTTTACAAGAAGGAGTTAGATATGCAATAAAACAAATGAAAAACAAAGCACCAGGCATTGATACTATCCTTACTGAACTGTGGTCATATGGAGGCAGCATATCAATAGAATATTTAACAACCCTATTCAATAAAATGCTACAAACAGGAGAGATCTCAGATGACTGGAGAACTGAAAGATCATCCCAATATACAAGAAAGGAGACAAAAGAGACTGCAGAAATTACAGACCAAACAATTTACTCCCTCACACCTATAAAATATTCATAAGAATTATACAAAATAGATGAAAAAACACCTATGAAGAAATGATATGCATAGAACAAGCTGGTTTCCAAGGAAACTATTCAACAATAGACCAAATTTTCACATTGCACCAACTAGCAGAGCTCAGGTGGGAAGACCATAAAGAACTATATTATTGTTTTTATGGACTTTAAACAAGCTTTCGATAACATCAACAGAGAAATCCTTCTTAAAATTCTACTAGAAAAAGCAATAGACAAATATATAATACAGTTTCTGATAAAATATTACTCTAAAAAAATGCAATAATTAAAAAGGACACACTCCCAACAGAACCCATAGAGATCCAAAAAGAAGTAATGCAAGGATGCCCATTATCCCCATGCCTATTCAACATATATCTAGAAGAAGTTGTAAAGAAGGCAATAGACAATGAGCCTGGAATCAATGTCAATGATTTAAACATAAATAATATCAAATATGCAGATGATCTCATCCTTCTTGCAAGAACCCCAAATGAACTACAAAAGTTGATCAACAAGCTAAACGAAACCTGTAAAACACATGACATGATAATAAATATACAAAAGACAAAAGTGATGAAAATAGGGAGGAACGGAACTACCATCTCAGCCACCCTAAACGGAAAACAAATAGAACAAGTAGACACCTTCATATACCTTGGATCAAAACTAACAGAAACAATAGATGAACTCAGAACAATCGAACACAGAATAGCAATAGGATGGACCACCATGGGAAAATTACAGAAAATCTGGAAAACAAACAAGATATCTAAGCAAGCCAAAATCAAATTATATGAAGTAATAATTATACCAACAGTCATCTATGGAGGCAGAAGTGTGGACAGTCAAAAAAAAAGAGAGGAGAAAAAACTGCTGGCATTTGAAATGAAATGCTTAAGAAAACTAAATAGAACAAGTTGGATAGAAAAGAAAACAAACATCACAGTCAGACAAGAACTATTGTATAAAAAGACAATAGAAAACAACAACTGAGATGGTTTAGACACACTGTATGCATGGACGCAGACAGACTTCCTAACGTCCTAATCAATACTTTTCCAACTGAAAAAAGAAGACCTGGAAGACCAAGAATTACCTGGCTGAAATTAATAAAGAACATCTTGGGATGCAGAACATATAAGGAACTTTTTCGAACAGCAAGGAATAGAGAAGACTCAACCCGTCTTAGACGGAAGAGAAGACGATATGAAGTCAAATCTAGGAGAATGAGAGTGATGAGTAGCAAGCTCAGGGTTCTATACTAGGGCCATTATTCCTTAATTTGTATGTTGATGATATAGGGAAACATTTGGGAGGGGTGGAATATTCAGTTGTTTGTTGATGATGCAAAACTGGGAAGAGCAGTAGTTAATCAGTGATATTAGGATGATTTTAAATAAATTGGCGGTGTGGGCAAAGGTTGTTAATTTAATGCAGCAAATGTAAGGTTAATGCACTTTGGGATGAAAAGATTACATGCTGCATATAACATTAATGTTACTGGATTGCAGGAAATTGAGGCTAGGGACTTGGGGATAATGGTGGACAGAGTTAAAGTTCAGAGGGCATATTGCAAAAGTAAATGAAATAGTTAAGGATTACTTGGCTGAAAAAAACATGCTAACAAGTAAAGATAAGCAAGTTGTAATCCCTTTTTATAAGGCTATGATTTGGCCTCATCTTGACTACTGTACACAGATTTGGTCACCTGGATTTCTTGGGGATCAAGAGGTACTAGAGTATTCAGAAATGAATGACAACGCTGGTAACAGATCTGTGCAATGCACCTTTTCAGAATAGGTTGACGGTGTGTGATTGCAAAATTTAGTTCATAGGTGGAAAAGAGGAGAATATGATAAAAACAAAAGTTATTAACAGGATTGTATAATATTGACCCAAAAGAAATTTTTTAATACATGACAGAACTAGGTGTTGTGTAAGAGTGTGTTAGTGAAAGTGTGTGGATTACATTTCTTGTTTGGAGAATGATGAATAATGAATGACTGAATTGATTGCCAAAATTAGTAGTTCATCCCAACCCCCAACAATGAGAGAGTTCAAGGAGAGGTATGATAGCTATTGTGAGTTTCCTGTGATGAGTCTTCTGACTCCATTGAAATACCTTAATAATTCCTTTGGCATGCTGCCAAACCATAGAATATTATATTTCTACCTATTCTCTATTTAATTTTACCTTTAATAAATCTGTCTCTGCTAATATGCTGTATTTCCCAAAGAAAATATGAAAGATATTTTTTAGTTGTAACTTTAGGTAGCCAACTCCTCTTAGTTATTATCACTGATAGTTGGTCCAAGGCTGTCATTGATTTTCATACACATCTGGTGAGTTTAGGATGGTAACAATTGCTTCAATTTCATGGTCTCTAACACTATATTTCTAGTGTTTTCTGGTAGATTTTCTTGATAGGTTTTTAACCCCCCCTCCCCAACACACAAATTTCCTGGAGAAATCCTACTTACCTGTGCTAAAGATTGAATATTCCAGGAACCATAAGAAAAGGCCTAAAAAAACAAATTTTTTTTTTGTAATCGACACCATTAAATCTTCAGCTTATCAGATGTTTATTCTACAAAAAAAAAAATCACTAACTTCAGAAGTTGATGCATGTCCACTCCTTATTTTAAGCTTCTGTCATTTTTTGACAATCCATCCATGAAAAGTTTATAGCACATTAGTATCCAGTGTGTATAATCCTTGAATCTTGCCTCTAGAGGCTAGACATTGATTTTTTTTTTTAAATAAAAAAAACAACAAGATTTCAGTAAGCAGAGTGGTTGTCTTTTCCATTGTGTGATAAACTGTATACCACTTTTGGACATAGTATTAAGTTACAATGGAATTGAGTGGTGGAGACAGAGTTGTAGAGTACGTGCCCTCCCTTGATGAATCTTTGGACTCCCTGGGGGTGTCAATAATAATAATAATAATGCGATGATAGGAAGGACATCTGTTTCACTTTTAGCAAGTACCATGTGAAAATCAATGTGGAACAGAAAATGAGGGTGGCTGTGTCCAGTTTGATTCCAAGATTTGAGATGTGCAGTGAACAGCAGGCTCAACCAGTCCCACTAATTAAGATTTATTTATTCAATGATTTGATTGCTCAAAATATGTACTTAATTACATAAATTGTTTGTGAATTTGAAATAAGTGTTTCATTTAGTTATTTATTTTAACTTAACCAACCTTAACCAACCAAATGCGCACTGCAACTGTTAGATAGGTCTATGTTCTGACTTTGGGTGCTGTGAACTGAAAAAGCTTGGGAACCACTGGCTTAGGCTAAACATTTTGCTAAAATTATTTGCTTGAGTTTTCCTTTAGTGTTTGTAATAAGACTGCCTTACAACTTTGTTTTTGCTTTTTACCATGAATGCAGTCAAAATCCCTTAAAAACGAATATTCTTTATTCAGTTGTCTTTGCAATTTTTGTTATTGCATTCATGTCTGTCATGCCTAATTTCATTGCACTTCTCTAACTTTTTTGTATCTCTGTTGTTAGTTGCTACTATTCAGTGTCCATTTCATTTTGGTAACAGGCATAAGGATTTTGATATATCACCTCCCCATGTCAAAATGGCATTTAGTTTTGGTTCTGTAGTGAAATCAAATATATATGCTTCCCAAATTTGATATATGAACTCCCTAAGGTACATTCTACAGAGTTCACATCAGGAACTATGTTGCTGATGCAGTCTAACCTTCCTGCTCCAGTTTCCTCAGACCATGTCATTATAGCTCTTGTATAACGTGGCGTATTACATATTGCAACTTAACTGGATTGTTTCAATAGAATTGTGACAGCATATCCAGAGAATAAGAGGCTGTTTCCAAACAAGACCAAGTATTCTTATCCTATAACTTCCTTCATCACCACCTTTTTAACAGATGGATCAATACACTCAGGTGAATAATGCTCTCCTGGCTTCTGTCATGAGAGTGGCAGTTGTCTGTTGCACTCTAATGCTTTGAAAATCATTTTCAGCCATGTGCTCAACTATTCTTGATAGCTGAAGATGTAGCCTAGCTTTCGAACTGATTTCCAGAAATTTAGGATTGGAGGAGCTCTGCCTACTGGGAAAGGATTAAATAAACTATTTTAATTCTTCCAATATTTTTCACCTATTGCAAGGCATCTTCAGGAAATATAAACTCTCACGTGCACGTGCACACACACACGAGAGAGAGAATACAATATAAAATGAAACACGTGGATATAACACTAGGTCTATGTAGCTGGAGTGCTCTCTGTGGGCGTCTGGAGGTCTAGGTTATAAATTTGGATTTCTGAGGATTAATATCTCCCAAATTTTGCAAAGTTTCTTGCATCCATATTTATTTAAATTTGGATGATTTCTGAGGGCATCTGCAGATTCCAAAACCAGTCTTTTTCTAAATTTGCTGCAATGAAGCATGGTGGGTTTTTTTTACAGTCGATCCTATGAGTAGTATCTAATGCATGGTATGCAAGACAGAGGAGGGAGCTGATCTTTAGTGGAACAGATAACAGTAGCAAGTTTCCATTCCACTAAAGATCAGCTCCCTCCTCTTGCAGTACCTGGAGTATATAAGGTTGGCATACTTTAGACAAACATGGTCAGTCTGGTCTTGTGGACTATACTTGTGGGATCAACTGGAAAAAAATGCCATACTCCATCATAGCAAATTTAGAAAAGGACTGTTTTTGGAATCTGCAGCTATCCTCAGAAATCACCCAAATTTAAATAAATAAATATAGATGCAAGAAACTTCTCAAAATTTGAGAAACACTAATCCCCAGCCCAATTTACAACCTTGACCTACATTCCCCATAGAGGAGATCTGTCTATACAGGACTAGTGTTATATCCTCGTTTCATTTAGTACTGTTGTGTGTGTGTTACAAGGGTTAGTTTGTACTTCCTGAAATGAAATATTGCAAGAATTAAGTTTTTATAATCCTTTCCCAGTGCTGTCCTTATTATATTACATCTCCAACATGATGTCCTCTTAACACTTAAGGTTTAACATGCAGCCTATTTACACTCCTTTCAGGAGTGAAAGGCATTAGAGAATTTATTTACTGTGGGAATGCTAGCTTTTAAAATAACTCCAGAGTGCGATTGTTTCACTCAATTTGTCTCTTGTCAAGTTTTCCTTTACTAGCTTGAAGTCCCAAGTAGATTCATTATGCCATATACATTTTTTTTTTAAAAGAAATATTTGGTAATAGTATTCCTATCTAAGGGATTGTATGAGTAAAACAAATGCTCTATTAATTTAAAAAAATGCTTTGTATTATTATTATGGTCTCACTTATGATACTGATAAGGCAGGGTATTCTAGATAATTAAAAAAAATTTTTTTTTTAGGTGAAACAGGAAGCAGTTAATTAGCAAAAGATTACATATGATGCAGTAAACATACAATTAGGTGAAATGGGTCTTTCTGATCATGCACATAAAATCACTGCAGGAAGAGACAGGAATGGAATTCAATTAGTGTACTCCCCTCCACAGGATATCCCATCTAATCCCATGGATGAGACATGCAATTTATGCAGCTACTGTGAGCTAATTACCAAATATAGTATGCGATGGAAAAAAAGACACTCAGGGTGTGAAAATGTTGGATGTGGTGATAACATCAAGGGTCTACAATCAATACCACTTTACGTCCAAATGGCAAGTGATCATGCAGTGTTGGCATGGGAAGAGGGCTAAGGATGTGGAATTTTCACTTAAAAAGGGATACATATATTTCACAAACTCAGGAGGTAGCTTTATAGTTCTGTGTATCCCTTAAGTGAAAATTCCATGTTCTTAGCTGCCCTTCCTATGCCAATACTGCATGATCACTTGCCAATTAGAGGCAAAGACTTCTTTAACTTTTCTTGATTTCTTTCAAAGCAGTGTATATCATAAACAGTCAAAGTATTTTAAAATAATTTACACAGATAGTAAAAGGATTACAATTATCTATCTATAAATTTTAAGTAATCAGTGCATATACAGGAAGAGTGATTTAAACCAGAAAATCGAAATTATTGAAGTCCTCCAAATTATGGAAGTCAACTGCCATTAAAAGAACTACTCTATCTTAATATTTAACTTCTGTGGAAGAAAATGAAAACCAGATTAAGATTATGCTTTGTCCCCTACAATAAGAGTGAAATGACTACCATACGAAACCCATCAATTCAGCTTGCTTAAATTTCGGTTATCTATGATCGATTTTGAATGTCTTTCTATGCCATCGATGTCTCGTAACTCTGATAGTACGTTTTAAGTTTTATTTCAAAACAATACAGATATCAGATACATAATAATAATAATAACTTTACAAAACTATGAATAAAAGTAATGTTTTTTTTTTAATAATGATTTGTGAACCTCCAAAATTGAATTGCTTCATATTCAAAAGTCACATGCAGCATTTTTAAATTATTTTATATTTATTCAAAACTTTAACAATGCTTAAAATATATCCATAATCTTAAAAATTACATATCACATGGTATTCTCTGCAGTTTTTATTCACAACAAATGTAATAGCTTCATTCTTTCACAAAATGATTCTGCTTTCCCATCTATTCATTTGGATAGAAATTTCAACTTTCAACAGATTCAAAACTTTTTACTTCTCCCATAATAACAGACTAGAGCATGTTTAAATATGTCTAAACTTCCAGAATCTGTTCTCCAGTTGTTGTTGTTTTTATCACTGAGGAAAAATGGTTCAGCACCTATAAAGTAGCATTTCAGTATAACATTTTCTGCCAACAAGAGATGCATATTCTCTAATAACTTCTTCTTCTTCTTTAGCACTAGGATTAAGAAGCTGGTATATGTCATAAGTATTAGCCTGTCTTCGATATAGGATCATGACTTCATTCAGATGCACTTCACCATCACCTGTAAGATTAAGATGTTTTTAGTATTATTATATCATATCATTTTTTACAACTTAGTTAAGCAGATTATGTGAATAAGACTTACATTAATCCGTTCAGAATCTTTGCTAAACAAGAACGGTTGAGTACAATAGCCTCATTACAGAATGTTTCTGGAAACTTTTCATTTACATACACAATCTTTTACATTGAATTGTTACATATTTATATGTTACTTTTCTTTCATTGATTATGGAGACTACTACCATGTTGGAGTAATAATATTAATTTAGAATAAACTAATTATCTGATGTTTCAACCTTCATATTAAAGTCATCATCAGGAACACTAGGTATACCACAGTATTACTGATATGTGTAGCATGGGGCATATGTGTAGCCAAGATTGGAATATAATGGAGGATAGTGATTTCAAGAATCTACTAGTGTGGACAAGATGACTATATACAAAGTAAGGTCTAATATATTGTATTTTACTAGAGGCAGAAATTGTGACAGAGATTACTCTAAAGTTTTCAAGTTAATATTGTTTGAGGACTGACGGCATTTAGCTAATCATTGAATTAATTTGTTTAGTTGTAGAGATAGGACAGAATTAATGTAAGGTGAACATTTAATATGCTTAATATTGTTTATTAGCTAAGCCTGTCTATTGTTTAGCATGTGTAAGTTTGCTCTGTGTAAATTAGTACCTTAGACTCGTTATTTAAGAGAGAATTGTTAACTTAGGAGAATTACTTATTTCCAAGCATATTTTGCTGTAGAAGTAGAGAGCCTGAAATATTTGTGTGTTCAGTGTTAACTTTTAATGTACATTCAATTAGCATGAATAAATTGTTTTGTTTGTCAAATAATTTGCCTGATTCCTGCATACCAATGCACTGCTCATAAAAATCGAATCTGTGTGACCTAGAGAGTTAAGTAGCCATGACTGAAAATTAGTAATTCTGCATTGCTAGGTTTAGTATTAAGTATAAGAGAGGAAAGTTCCATGCCTTGCTGAGTATTTTTCTTTGGAAGGATATTCAACTCCTATCTGCAAATCCTGATCGCGTAGTTGATATAAACAAAATAAATTTTCAGAATTGTATATAAAAAAAAAACGCCAGTAGTTCAGACAAAGAAATTGGCTCCAGCCAGAGGCAATTTCTTAGTTATAAAGTTTCGTGCATGTGAAGAAGCATAATTACAGCCTTGAGACAAGGGGGAATTAAAGATAAGAGACTGATTCAAGCAACGTATTAAGAGCTCAGAGTTAGGACTGTATAATAAGTAAATTAGAGTTAAGTTATAAGTTTTGAATAAAGAATTAAAACAGTTGTAAATATATTTACAAAGGCGCAAACAACGTATAATATTTTACAATAGCATATACTACTGCTATGGTTGGGTAAGGAACTACCTACTCTTATCATATTAGCCTGAAGTTAAGTTTAGGCAAATAATGATATGCAGATGAAATGTTAATACCTAGAATGAATTTACAGCTAAGTGCCTCAGTGATAGGCAAAGACAATTCATAGTTCAGTTGGCTTTGAAGCTATATATATACCTGGGCTGTAACCCATTATCACAAGAATCCCTTATGTCACTGAATAAATTCTTAATTTACCAGTGTTTCAATTTAGCTACTGTGGCTAAAACTATACTCTTTTTCAGGTTATCTTGGAAGTAGCAGAATAGGCTACATTTCTGGGTTTTTTTTACCATTCGTACTATAGGCTTGCACTACATAAAATGGTTCCTTAAATTTTTTACATCACATCAAGTGGTACTTTGTATATAATTATTTTACTACTTCCTTACTTGCCATGCTAGAATTGTTTCACACCATTAAATTGTTACAGGGAACTTATTTTTGGAAAATGCAAATTATCTATCACATGGTCTCCAGCCAACTTTACCCTAAACATGGAAGAGATGACTAGTGGTGTTGGCTCTTGTATTCCCACTCACAGTAGTCCTAAATTAGTAACGCATCCTAAAAGCAAACTTCTGAAAAGCGCATCATACTAAATGTTTATGCTGGTTTACAGATGAGAAATCCTGATGAAACAGTGGGCAACATCGTGAAGCAAACAGTAGAACTGACAGGTGTAAGCAAGAAAGCAGTATGCTGCATGAAGAAGGAACTGACTACGACAGGACAACTGCATATGCCAGGGGAAGAAGAGGCCTAGTGCCATAGGACTAGTGACATAGGTGAAATATGACGACTTTATGCTGTCAGCAATTCATCAGAAAGAACAAAATTCCTATGTATATAAGGTAATGACTGTTGTAACCAATGATGATCTCCCTCACATTTCATTAACAGCAAATTACCGGTTGTTATTAAAGGACCTTGGTTTAGTTTACACCACAAGAAAGCAATCATTGGCATTACTTGAAAGGGAAGATATAATTTTATGGCATCGCCAGTATTTGCATTCTATCAGGAAATGTCGTCACGAGGGACGAAAAATTTATTATACAGACGAAACCTGGATGAATGCCAGTTGCACCTGCACTGAAGTTCTCCAGGACACGACAATAAAAAGTGCTCGTCAAGCATTTTTGTTGGGCTTAATGACAGGCCTGAAAGCACAGAGTGGAAAAGGGTCTCGTATAATCATAATACACGCCGGTAGCAAAGACGGATTTGTACCGGGGGGGGCCCTTGAAATTTTATGGGCAAAGAAATCACAAGCCGATTATCATAAGGAAATAGATGGAAAGCACTATGAACATTGGTTCATGAACATGTTTATGCCAAACACTGAGCTTAACAGCATTATTGTAATGGACAATTTGCCATCTCAGGCTAAATGCAAAAAAGGACATTCAGAAGTGGCTGAAGGAAAAAGAAATCTGTTTCACTTCTGATATGGTGAAAACAAACTGAATTTGGTGGCAAATGCCAAGAATCGGTTTCAAAAATATCTCATTGATAGCATTGGCGACCACAAAGGACACAGTTCCACCATACCATTGTGAATTGAACTCCATAGAACTCATATGGGCACAAATTAAGGCGCATGTTGCAGCTAAAAATACAACTTTCAAAAAATTACTGAGTGCACATGGAAAAGTTGCATAACCTGAGTGGTGTTGAGGAGCTTTCTCATTAAATTAATAAAGGGATAAGTGATTATGTATATATTATTGTAATAAAATATGTCATATTTGGAAATGTATGTTGTGACGAGAAGTTCACTTCATAACATAAACAATCGCTGCTTATCTTAAGCCAGTTTATAATAAACTATATGACATCTCCTTTGTTACAGTCTGTAGTTAATTCCAGAAAATCCAAAGGTGCACACAGTCGTATTGGCTGTGCAATTTCATGTTAGCAATCATAATGTAATGTTATACGTAGAATGGTGTGATTTGGGCAATGACGGCTTTTAGGGGATTTTCTACGCATGTGCTCGGTTACAAACATGACACACTTCACTGTTGCCATAGTAACAGCGAACTAAATATCCTGCTACTTTCGGAAGCAGCACGGCCTGTTGTATATTTTTTTACTTCCAAGATAACCTGAAAAAGAGTATAGATATGAAAAATCCTGCAGTATATGATATAAGAAATTAGTTCTTGGTAAGAATGGCCATTACAGATGTGAAATGCTTAATTCTAGACAGATGTACATTTTAAAGATAGAAGTCTTTAAAATGTACACCAGTTCCTTGGGAAAACACAAAATTTCTCGAATTCTTACTTCCCATAATACAATAATCCTTCAATTATCTGACCATACTGGGAAAGCAATTGAATGAGTTGAATGCAAGCAACCTAGATTGTGAGTGGTCTGTGGAATGTTCAGAGTGTGGGGACTGCAGAAGTTGGTTGATGGATAAAAAAGAGGGGGATATGACATAAAAAAGAAACATTTAAGTTACTTAAACAGTTTAATAGGATTAATGCAGGAGAAATGTTTTGGCACTTGGCTAGAGGGGACAAGAACAAGAGGTCATCCTTGAAAGTGTTGAGTAAAAGTGTGGTTAGTAGGGATGTGGATAAACTTGGTCTCCTGCAATGAGTCTATGAATTCCATAGGGGTACCCATGCAATAATAATAATTGAGAGATCACTGTGTACACTTACAAAAAATAAATATTAAAAAAAAAAAAAATGCCTCAACTCAAGCTTATACTGTTGTGCTTGTATACCACTTTGATGTGCTTTAACATATGCTGCCTTTTATGTAGCTGTCAGATTTGAACCAACCAGTAGTTGCAGTTAATTCTTGTCATTGCCATGAGACAAAACATACAGGAAAAAAAAAAAAAAGCTATGGGGGGGGGGGGAACAACTGCCTTATGACTATGACATTAGCAAAATAGTGAATACCTTTGCTGCTATCATCTTCAAAGCGAGAATATTTTGAAGCATCTAGTTTTGGACGACATTTTTCTATCGGATGCCATGTATAACTTTCTGGACAAAGAAGAAAAGATGGAAAATACTGTCCCTGCAATAATAACAAGAAATGTTTAGTACATAACAGATGCTGATAAATAATATTTATAATCTTCACATTACTTTCATGGTACATATAAGTATAGTGAATAGTTGATAAAATTATTTTTTGGGTAAAAAAAAAAAGTCTGAAAAAAAATTACAATGAAAGAAATCTGCCTATTTCAGTAAACAATACTCCTACTAAATGAAACATTTTATTGCTTGATACTACCTGAAAGCAATTAAAATAGGATCCTGGTAGACAGGTTTATATGTTGGCTACTCAATTATTATTTTTCATGAAATGATAACATATATTAAAATAACTTTAATTAATACTTTTCTATATTTGAGCAACGTTATATTGCCATTGTCAGGAATCAGAAAAACAAACACTGGGCAAATGAGACCGAAGAAAGGCAACCAAAATCGGGCCTAGAATCCTAAATGGCACCCCCCTCTCCCCAGAGGACCTCAGCCCCAAGGCTTGAGCTGAAGATCCGAGGATGAGTGCTTCCCAAATTTGGAACAGTCTCATGCACCCAAATTTGTTGAGATTTAGAAAGTTTCTCAGGGTTGAGGCAGATTCGAGGAATAATATTCATATGCTGTGGTGCAATAGATATCATATAATAGCATATCCTGTGGTGAGTGTCCAAAGCATGGTCAGTAAGTCCTTAGTGGCTGTAATGGTGAACTGGATGTAGTCCTTGTGTTCAGAAATTCTGATACTGGCTGTCCTGCTTGTTGGGTTACAGTAGGACAGTTTTCAGTGCAAGGATCTGGTAGACACCTGCTAGGTCTAGGAAATGTGGCTGGTACTTTTGTAGAGTGGACAACGGATGTCAATTTTTTATGTAGTCTGTAAATGGTTGTAAGGTAGTATTTCCTTAGGATTTTTGTTAAGTTTTTGGTTTGGATGTGCCAGAGATATATGGAATGGTGATAGAGTTTGAGTAATCTCTATTAAGGAGGGGGGGGGGTGCTTACAGAGTTTTAATATTTTTTGGGAATAGCAGCCATTGGCTAAGTAAGTGTAGAGAATATGGTCAAGTTCAGTAGTTAGAGCACTGCTATCAGAACTGATTAATTTTGCCCTGTTATACAGAGGTTTCATAATCCCATATTGTTGGAAGGGAAAGGGGGGGGGTGACTACTGGTGAATGTATCTACCTGTATTTGTGAGTTTTCTGTAAACTGGAATGCCAGGGATCCATCAGGCTGGCATCTAATGAGAATGGGAGACTTGTTTTCCTTTTCTAGGTATCCTGGATCCTGGGGTATTGATTGTTTAGATATGTTAAGTGTATGTAGGCCATGTGGCCAAATGGAGAACACATAATCTATGTAGCATAGCCAGATAGTGAGTTTATGTGGAGCAGAGTTTGTCTCTTTCTTCAAAGGTCTCCATGAAGAAGTTGGCCATGGCTGTCCCCCCACCCCCCTTTATCTGTTCGTAGATTATTCCTTGCCAAATGCAATAGCCTGAGTTAATGGTAAACTGAAACAAGCTAGGAGGAAATATGACGTATAAGGTGTCTTTGAGTGGGACATTAGGGAATAAAAAGGAGACATCAGAACTGACCACTATCTCAGTGTGTGCTGCCTGCATGCATATATCATCGTTTTTCTGATCCCTGATGATAGCAATGTAATGTTCCTGAAATATTTATTACTAGTAATTATTATATGGACATTTCCATGGAGTCTGAAGACTCATCATGAGAAACCCAATCTATCCACACAAGGTATCATACGACGGTGGTCTGAAAATTTCTCAGCCTCGACCACAGATGGCAACACTATCAGCAAGATTTTTTTTTTTTTTTTATAAGTTGGTACATCTGTCATATGCATCCATGTGAAATTGCAAGTCATTCTATCAAGTAGTTTGTTTTATACAGCTGTCTGAAGCAAAAGTGTTGTCTGTATCCTTTGAAATGGATAAAATTGAGTATCATGCGGTTATGAAATTCTTTGTAAAAGAAGGTTTAATGCCAAAAGAAATCAAGTTGAAGTTCATTGGCACTCTTCTCCTATATTTTCGACAATTAAGAAATGGGCTGCCGAGTTTAAACATGGTCGTACCAGCCGTAAAGATGATCTATGTGAAGGACATCAAAAAAGTGTAACACCAGAAATCACTGATCGAGTGTGCGATATGCTATTGGATGACCAGCGAGTCAAATGCGTGAAATTGCTGAGACTATAGGCATTTCAAAAGAACCACTACAGGGATGGGATAATGGCGCTGGAGCAATGCTCCAGTGCCATTAAGACCTACAAAATGTCCCTCTACTGCTGTAATCACCTCTTGATTTGAAGAAAAATGCTGACCAGCAAGAAAGAGTTTTTTTTAGTTTTGGGAAGAAGGAGAAGTCAGAGGGAGCCAAATCTGAAGGACAGGGTGGGGGTTCCAACAATTCATAGTGCAGATCCCTTAATTTTCCCACTGCCAAAACACTTGTGGGCAGATGCATTGTCCTGATGAAAGATGATTTTTTTTCTTCTGCAAACTGGGTCTTTACTCATGAATTTTTTCATCTAGTCTGGTTAAAAGATAGGAATAATTTCCCTGGTTATTGTTTTACCCTTCTCAAGATAATTAATAAACGAAATGCCTTTAGCATCCCAAAACACCGATGCCATGACCATCTTCGTTGCCGCTGAACAACCGGCTTTTGGATTCTGGTGTGTAATGGTGACACCAAGTCTCATCCATAGTAATAAATCGACACACAAAATCAATTTTATTCTTGTTAAAACACTCCAAGCACTGTTCGGAGATTTTCATGAGAGTGTGTTTTTGATCTGCTGTGAGCAAGCGTGCCACCCATCTTGCACAAATCTTTTTCATTTGCAATTCTTTGTGCAAAATATATCCTACACATTCTTTTGAAATGCATATAGCAATTTCATGCACAGATCAATGATTTCTGGTGTTATAGTTTTTTGGATGTCCTTCATGTGGATCATCTTCAAGGCTGGTGCTGCCAGGTTAAACTCGGCAGCCCATTTCTTAATTGTTGAAAACGAAGGAGAAGTGTGTCTATAAACTTTTATGAACTTAGAATGAATTTCTTTTGGCATTAAACCTTCTTTTACAAAGAATTTTATAACTGCCTGATACTCAATTTTAATCATTTCAACGGATACAGACAACACTTTTGCTTCAGACAGCTGTATGAAACAAACTACTTGATAGAATGACTTGCAATTTCACATAGATACTTATGACAGATGTACCAACTTAGAAAAAAAAATCTTGCCAATAGTGTTGCCATCTATGGTCGAGAACTTTTCAGACTGCCCTTGTATAAAAAGAGAAATAAAATTGAATGTGAGAATTAGAGATATTTCTCTACTGAGAGTTCCTGGTAAGATTTATTTATGCAGGTATATGTGAGAAATGGTCGAGAAGGATTGTGGAAGAAAAGCTTGGTGAAGAACAAGCTGGATTCAGGCCAAAAAGAGGCTGTCAGGATCAGATTTTCACTTTACAACAAACAGTTGAGAAATCATGGGAATATAACAAAGATCTGTATTTAAGATTTCTAGATCTGGAAAAGGCATACGACAAGGTCCCAAGAGAAGAGCAATTCAAAACACTACAGCTATATGGTGTCAATGGAGCATTATATCAAGCCATTCTTAGTCTTTACTTGAGTTGTAAGTCAGCAGTTAGAATTGAAGTACAGAAGATGGTTTAAAGTTAAATGTGGTGTACAAGGATGTACTTTATCCTCTCTGTTATTCATTATCTATATGGATCACATTATGAAGGAAAGTGATATTAAAACTGATATCAAAATCGGAGATGTTAATTTCCGCTCTTTGCATTATGCAGACGATGTTATACTTTTAAATAAATCCGCTAGAAGTCTGCAAGATTCCCTGACTAAATTGAATAATTGTTATAATAGATGTGGAATGAAGGTCAGCAATAACAAGACAAAAACAATGGAAATAGACAATAGAATCAACAAAGCTGGTATGGTAGGAAGTCAACTGAATAAATTTATATGGAATAAGAGAGAAATTAGTCAAAACACTAAATTAGCTGTATACAAGACGGTGTTCAAACCAATTTTAACTTATGGATCTGAAAGCCTGGGTCAGAAGTAAAACACTTGACCTAGAGACTCGAAGAGATGTGAGAGTCCTGAGAAAGATTAGGGACATGAACAGATGGCATCAATGGTAATATCATATTAAAAATGAGGATATTAGGTAAGAACTTGACAGTGTCAGCATCCAGGAATGCATTAGCAGAGCTAATCTCACTTAAACAGAATGGGAGAGGAAAGATTAGCAAAACAAGTGCTCTCTGCCAGGTTGGCAAGAAAAAGACCCAGAGGAAGACCAAGATATAGGTGGATTGATACAGTAAAAAGTGCCTTAGAAGATGGCAGGAATTTGATGTTATTTATAATAGATACAAAGGAAAATTTTTAATACATGACAAAGAACTAGGGGTCACTCGTGGAGGTTGTGTAAGAGTGGTTAGTAGAGGTGTGCAGATTAGATTTTTTGCAGGGAGAGTGGTGAGTGATAGTAATGGATTGCCAGAATTAGTTGAACATCCTGACATTGAATGAAGTTTAAGGATAGGTACGCTAAGTTTTGTGGTGTAAAAATTAGTGAGGGCCTTCCTATGATCACTCTCTGGACTCCATGGAGATGCCATATAATAATAATATTTGCCAATCTCAAATTTCTCATTAATATTGATTCACATATTTACCCCTTTTAGTAATTCAAATATGCCAACCAAATATTGTATTCCCCTGAATTATTGTTTTCTAATATATCCTTAACAAACACAATTTCTTCTTCCCTCTACATAGATTACATTAGTTCCAATCAAAGAACCCATCACAATATGTGGTGTCTGCTGATATCCAAAGAGAAAATTGTGGTAGGGCAAGGCATCTTGACCTGGCATGAAAGTGTTAAAGAATATCTCAAGCTTCTCGTAGACAGGCTTATACGTTGGTTATGCATAAAACATTTGGTTGTATGCGACTGCCCCAAATTTGAGAGGCCTACATCAGCAGACCTTCAGCCCAACGGCCAAGAACACCTACTTAGACCGCTAGAGGGCACCATCTGGACTGTTAGGAGAACAATAGCTTCATCTCTTCATTCCCAGTTTCTGTGTTGTAGTGCCTACGTGCACGTAACTTTTTTTGTAAGTTCCTTTAGAAGATGGCAACGTGACGTTGCCGAAATATCGGAAAATATTTATTAAAGTTTAATTTAATTATATCCTTAACTACGTTGTTCAATTCCTTAAGTGTTTTAATAATATCTCACTGATTTCTAAAATAGCTAATGAATTGCATAAATAAGACTGTATTGTGTGTGTGTGTGTAATATATATATGGGAATAAATTTTTATAAAAATTTATAAATTTATATATATATTTATCATGAATATATATATATATATATATTCATGATGATTAATAGTTTAATGAAAAAAAAAAGGGATAAATTTTTTGAGTTCTTTAATCAAAAGAAATACATCCAATAGAAAAATGAATGTTTATTTTTACTCATTTTTTTACTAATTTTTTTTTTTTTTTTTTTTTGCACATCCATGAGCACTTTGAACACACTATTGGGATCGCTTACGAGATCACGTGGCCTATGTTTTTTATATCTCAACTCATGGTTATATCTTTGACATCTTGACTAAATCTATAGCATCTGTCCTTCACTGGAAAATAATTTGGATCGAAAATTTTGTTTGACTCACTGGCTTAATTTATTCACCACAGCTTAGGCAGTTTTTGTTTATATTTCAAAAATTATTGGTACAACCACCAAATTTTGCATGGCCACCCTATGTTAGCATGCAAAGAGCTTACTCATTTTTATATAAAAGTTTGATCAGCCTTGAGTAGATATTATTTCTGAAAAATTTTCCATGTTACTCCTCTGAATAAATATTAATTTTTATGGCAATTTTGCCTATTTTTGTTTAGGAGCACCCCTTTTATGTCATTGACTTTTCACTCAATTTTTAGGGCATTACTGATGTTTTAAACAGGACCGGCGGTAGCGGGCGCCGCTACGAAGGGCACGGTTCATAAGTTCGTTTTTAAGAAACAAAATTTTTATCATAAAAACAAAAAAATTCTTAGAATGATCAATATTAAAATAAATAAGGCCGGATACATTGAATAAAAATTTAAAAAAATTCTATATTGCCTCTTTGATCAGCCAGCTGTTTACAATTTTGCAGCAAGAGAAGGCTAAATGCTTGCCTGCAGAACGTTGTGTCTACTGTAGTCTATACAAAGTGAATGGTTTTTATGTGCAGAAACGAATTTTTGTACACAACATTTGTTGCTGGTTAACCAGTCATAAGGTACGTATCTCAGTAGGCTACTGACAATAGTGCAGTGCGGACTATTATTTCGTCTCTGTGTTGTGTAATAATTTCTTGTGGGTATAAAATAGAAATGGAATCAAAAATTAAAAAAAAAAAAGTTATCCAGTGCACAAAATTATAAGCGTCATGCTGCGAAAGAAGCAGATATTAAGAAACAAACTGGGGCTCTTAATAAATTTGTTAAAATATTCTGATGCAAATTGTAACCAACTTGATAAATCAGAGTTGAAGAAAGCATATCATCCAGTTTGCATGAAAGTAATGCAACTATTTTGATAACAAGACGCATGATTTAAGTGAAAAAACAGTTAGATGAAGATTTAGTTGTAGTTGACCACGAAACTAACACATTGTTAAGTCTCTGTAAATTTAGAAGATCCAGGTGAATGGGGAAATATTGATGAAAAATTAAGAGTTGTTTTAATTGAAATGGGACCTGTTCAAAAGAAAAATATAATATATCCGAGAGATACATACGGTCGTAAATTTGGTGACACGTATTATAATAGAAAAATGGAAAACGGGGAGCTTGTGCCAAGAACATGGCTCATTTAATCCGAAAGTTTAAATTCTGTTTTTGCTTTTGTTTCAAACTTTTCACACCTATTGAATCAAGTAGTCTTGTAGAAGGTTATAACGATTGGAGAAATGTAAGTACAACTTTGCATAGACATGAGACTAGTTTAACTCACATGAAAAATTTCTTAAAATGGAAGGAACTTGATAAAAATTTAAAAAACAAAACTACTATTGATTGCCAGACTCGAAGCATGTACGAAATGGAAAAGAAACATTGGATGAGCATTTTAGAACGCTTAATAGAAATTATAAAATTCCTTGGTAGCCAAAATTTAGCTTTTCACGGATCATCTGATAAATTACATGAAAGGAATAACGGCAATTTTTAAAAATTAGTCAAACTGTTTGCGAAGTTTGATCCAGTTATGGAAAATCATGTTGAAAGGGCCCTACAATAGAGTACACTATTTGAATAAAGACAGTCAAAATGAAATATTGGAGACTTGAAGTAACGCAATCAGGGATACAATTTTATTAATCAATTCGAAAATCTAAATATTATTCCATAATTTTAGACTGCACACCTGATGCAAGTAAAACAGAACAAATGACCATTATTATTCGCTTTGTTTCCTGTGACAATGGAATTGTCAAGATCAGGTAAAACCTTTTAGGTTTTGCAGATATATCAGATTCCACAAGACGTGATTTATGTGCAACAATAATGGAACAACTGGAAAAAATGGAACATTCCCATTGAAGACATGTGAGGTCAAGGAGGTGACAATGGGACAAATATGAAAGAGAAAAAATATGGGCTCCAAAATTTGCTTTTGAACAAAAATCCTCGAGTTTTTTACATGCCATGTGCAGCTCATACTCTAAATTTAATCATTAATGATGCATCCAAAGTGAATGCAGATACAATTAGTTTATTTGCAATTATTCAAGAAATATAAAATTTCTTTTCATTCTCTTACAAACGCTGGGCAATCTTTTAAAGTTCATAAAAAATTTAACATTTAAACAGCCATCAGAAATGCGCTGGGAAAGCAAAATTAATGCAATCCGCCCTCTACGATAGGAGAAATTTACGTTGCACTTTTTGAAATTTTAAATAATGAAAAAATTTTAATAAAGAAACTCAGAATGAAGCACAAACATCATGTGCTAAAATAAAGGACTACAAATTTATTTGCTCTCTTATAACTTGGCATGATTTACTTAACAGAATAAACCCTGTGAGTAAAATGCTTCAAGACAAAAATATGAACATTACACTTGCTTTAGAATCCATCAAACTTAAAAATATTCTTACAAGAGTATCGATCAGATACAAACTTTAAAGTTCTAAAAACGGCAAAAGAACTGAGCGAAGAGGTGGATGGAGAACAAGAATTTAAAACTGCTACGGAAGTTCGAAGACAAAAGAAGACATGACAATTTGACTACGAGCATCATGACGAAACGTCACAATCGCCAGAAGATAAATTTAGAGTGAATGTGTTTTATACGCTTCTAGACGTTACGATGTGTTCGTTAATAGAACATTTTGAACAACTAAAAACATATTATGATAATTTCAATTTCTTGTATAGATTACTACAAATTAATAACGAAGATTTACGAAAAAATTGTGACCATTTAGAGATTCTCTTGAAAGACGGCAACAATAAAGACGTAAATGCATTTTAGAACTATATGATGAATTATGTGCTTTCTGGGATATTTTTTGGAAGGATAATTTAAAAATTCAAAACCCTTTTGATATTCTTAATTTTATTGTGTCCAATAATTTATCTTTCCCCAACTTTTCAATTGCTTTACGAATACTATCAACCTTATCTGTAAGTGTAGCTAGCGGTGAACGTTCCTTTCCAAGTTGAAATTGATTGAAACCTACTTAAGAATAAATGTCACAAAAAAGGCTCTCGTTAGCTTGCCATTAATAGCTATTGAAAATGATATATGTGTGGAATTAGATGTTAAGACCATTATTTCTAATTTTGTGAATATGAAATCAAAAATCCTAAAATTTTATTTTAAAAAATTTCAAGTAAATTTATATAATTTACTTTATTTTCTGTTATTCTGTAAAGATGTTATTTTTTGAATACTTATATTAAATGTTCTAATTATTTCTGAATTCTTTTCTTATTTTCTCATCTATTATTAAAAATTAAAAATGGAAATAGTAGGCGAGACGGAATGAGAGTGCTAGAAGAGGAGAGAATGGAAACAGTAGGCGAGACGGAATGAGAGTGCTAGAAGAGGAGAGAATGGAAACAGTAGGCGAGACGGAATGAGAGTGCTAGAAGAGGAGAGAATGGAAACAGTAGGAGAGACGGAATGAGAGTGCTAGAAGAGGAGTGAATGGAAACAAGTAGGAGAGAGGGAATGGTAAGAGGTATAATGTATGGGGACTCAATGATCCGTGGTGTTCAAGATAGGATGCGTGAGGAGTGTTTGCCAGGAGGAACGATAGAAAGTGTGGCTTTGGCAGTTAAGAGAGGTGAAAGGGTGGATGAGATGATTGTAATGGTAGGAACAAATGACTTGAGTGGTGGTGTAAATAGGGCAGCAAGAGTTATGAGATTCTTGCTTGAGGTGGTACAAAAGAGGACACAGAGAGGAAAGATAGTGTGTGTTGCCTAGGTATGATAATGACGAGCTGAGCAGAAGTCATATTGAATGACATAATAGCTAGAATGTGTGACAAGAGAGGACTGGAATACGTGGATGCTTGGATTGCGTTTGAAGACAGAGAGGAATTGTATGAGAGAGACCGCTTACATTTGAATGAGGAAGGATGCAGGCAATCTGGAGAGATTGCTGTTCTGAACAAGTCAGTGTGTCCCAGGGAGGATAGTAATAGGGGTGGCCTCTTGTGGGAATGGGTACTTGGGAGAAGGGGAACGACATCAGCTAACACTGAGCCCAGTGGAGTCTAGAGGGGATAATGCTGGGTATAGAAACAATGGCATTTATATGCTTTATACTAATGCCAGGCATATCCAGAATAAGGGAGAGGAATTGGTGGCGCAGATAGCATCAGCCTGGCCAAATATTATTGGGATCACTGAGACGTGGTCGACAGAAGAGGTTATAATAATAGGAATAGAAGTCGCTGGGTACAGCATTTTTCAGCAGGATAGGAAAGCATGGTGAGGGAGTACTGCTTATGATAAATGACGACCTATGTCCTCTAAGAGTGGAGACTTTGGAAGGCAGTGGCACTAATGATTTTGAAAGCATATGGTGTGAGGTAGAGGTGGGCAAGACAGGATATTTAGAGGGGTGTTGCTACAGACCCAGAAGCACAGAGGGTGGGGACCAGGAAATGTTTAGACAGTTGAGTTTGGCAAGTGCAAGAAGAATGATTGTTATGGAAGATTTTAACTACAGTAGTATAAACTAGGGAGAGGAAGATGCATGTAGCAATAAGGGAATGGAATTTCTAGAATTCTTGAGGGACAAATGTCTTAGGCAACATGTAACAGAGAGAACAAGAGGTTCAAGAGTTTTGGATTTGGTTATAACATCAGAAGTGTTGACAATAACTGAGATGACATCTCTTCCACCAGTTGGAGAGAGTGACCATATGATTTTGACTTGGAAAATGAATAGACATGCAAATCAAAGTTTGATAATCAAAGGAGTATCAAAGAGACGGGAACGTATGTGGAATTATAAGGCAGGTGATTATAATAGTCTAAGACGTCAACTTGGGAAAGTTTCATGGAGGGAGGAATTGGAAGGCCGGGATATCACTAGTGCATGGGAAATTATTAAAGAATATTTGTTAGCAGTAATGGTAAGTTGACAGGAGGAACTCGTATACCATGAGTAAACAAGAGGACACAATTTGGAGTAAAGTGGATGACAAACAATATTAAACAGGAATTGCATGTGAAAAAGAGGCTGTGGAAGAGATATAATGAGACAGGTGAAGAGAAGATGCATGAAGAGTATAAGACACAGGCCAAAAGCGTAACTAGTCTGGTAAGGAAGACAAAATTGGAATATGAGAGGAGATTGGCCCTAAGATCCAAAGAAAATCCTAGGGGATTTTTTAGATATGTGGCCAGTAGGAGGAGAAATGACTGTGGAAGAATGATATTGTGGGATAAAAATGGGAATAGAGTGACTGATGCAGAGGACATAGTGTAATTGTTCAATGAACATTTTATTGGAGTATTTCATCCTGGAGGAGTGGGTTTTAATGCTAGAGGGATTGGGTAGGTTCGAGGTTTAGAGGTACAGGAGGAGAGTGTGTTTCAAATACTGAGTACTCTGGATGTTAGTAAAGCTGTGGGACTGGATGGTATTTCACAAGTTTTGAGAGAATGTGCTAGGTGCCTTTGACCTGGCTTTTCAATGAAAGTCTGGCTGCAAGGAAAGGTGCCCATGGAATGGAAGGAAGGTAAGATAGTGCCATTGCATAAGGGTGGTAGCAGACTGAAAGTGTCTAATTACAGGCCAGTTTGCGTGTCATCAGTAGTTAGTAAGATCTCGGAGAAAGTAGTGAAGGACCGTATATAGCATTGGGCAGATGAGGGTAATGTTATCTGTGAGAGTCGACATGGATTTGTGAAGGGGCGCACTTGTTTTAGCAATATGCTAATCTTTTATGATAAAGTTACAAGAGCATTAGATGAGGGAAAGGCATATACTGCCATTTTCTTAGACTTAGCAAAGGCATTTGACAGGGTGCCACATAAGCTGTAGCACATGGGTCTGGATGTCAGATTGGTCAACTGGATTCAGGATTGGATGTCCGATAGGTATCAGAGTTGTGTATGGTGGGGCAGTTTCAAGGAGGCAGAGGGTTACAAGTGGGGTCCCACAGGGCTCAGTGCTGGGACCAATATTGTTTAACCTTTATATCAATGTCATTGTCAGTGGATTGCAGTGGGATATTCAGTTGTTTGCAGATGATGCGAAGCTGGGAAGGATTATTAGTAATAGTGCAGATGTGGTAGCCCTGCAAGAGGATTTGAATAAGCTAGACAGATAGGCAAATGAATGGGGGATGTTGGTTTAATTCAGCAAAATGTAAGGTCTTGAGGTTTGGGAAACATCGATGGGACACTGCATACTCTAAGGGAGGAGTTATACTGGAGGAAGTAGGGGAGACAAGAGATCTGGGGTTGAATAGAAACCTGAAATTTAGGGGACATATTGCAAAGGTGGTAAAGGTAACACGGAGGATTGCTGCAATAATGAGAAGGACACTGACCTGCAGAGATAAAATAGTTATCATTCCATTGTATAAGACTCTGATCAGACCACAGTTGGACTATTGTTCTCAGATTTGGTCCCCAGGATTTGAAGGGGATAAATTAAATGTGGAAAGGGTACAAAGGCAGATAACAAAGATGGTTTCAGGACATAGTTATGAGGATCAGCTGAGGGAATGTGGACTGCAGAGTTTGGTGGATAGAAGGAGAGTGATATGATTGAGACTTTTAAACTGTTGAGAGGTGGTTACAGGGTTGACACTGGGGAGTTCTTTCACTTGGTTGAACAGTGGGAAGGAGTGATGACAAGAGGCCATCCCTGGAAGTTACGAAAGGAAACTGTGAGCAAGAGGGTGGAGGGTGGTTGAACCATGGAATGTATTGCCTGATGGAGTGGTGAGAACGGTCAATGAGTTTAAGGAGTGGTATGATCGACTTTGTGTTTCTTGGGGGGGGGGGACCCTCCCCTCGATGAGTCTTGATAGACTTTGTGTTTCTTAGGAGGGACCTCTTACGATGAGTTTTTTGACTCCATGGAGGCCTGAATAATAATAATAATGATGTCATGTAGGTTCAGTGCTTTACTCTCATGTACACACTTGTTGCTAACAGGCAGAATCAATTTCATTCATTTCAATAAGAGGGGGGGGAATCACATTACCCAGGAAATCAGTCAAGTGGATTTGAACTTTTTTTTAATACATTAAAAAAAAAAAAAATCAGAGTAATGTGGATATTACAGTAAGTGATAAGTGAATGCCACTGTACTTGCATCCAAAAATCACAATGCTTTTGCTTTGTCAGTTGTAACACCTGAAAAACTAATAAATTACACAATTCCAAAATGTCTCATTCATTCAGATACTTCATGTATTTTTAAAGATTTTCATTCAATGTGCAATTATCTTATTATAATCACCATTTCTTGACTGTATCCTCATAGAATGTGCAAGATATTATCACAGTGCTACCTAATTAAGTATATAATCATTATTGTAAGATATGCTAATAATACATAATTACACATTACCTAGTTTTTTATCACCAGTTTTCTTCCAAATTAATCTATTTATCAGGACTAAGATATTACTTAGTCTTGTAATTCTACATAAACTTTGGTCCTCTAGGTCATTTTTTAAACATACACAAACCTGTTTTGCTAACCTTTTCCTTTTCTATTCTATGTAGGTGACCATACATTTATAAGTCATCACAGCACCTTAAATTACTATTGTTCACACACTTTTTGAATGCTAATGATGTCAGTTTCCTTTCTACTACATCTTAATGAGTCTGCACTCTACCCATCCTCCCTCCAATTCTCATATATTGTCTTTAGTTAGTCTTAGATGAAATTATTCTTTTTAATCCAACTTTCAGGTTTAAGATAAACTTATTTAAACTCTTGTATGTTGCTAGCATTGGCTAATCATTTTTATTCCATAAAAATTTATTTAAATAAATAAATTTAATTTCCCAACATAGCCATTTGCTTCTTCTATTATTCAGTCTTCTCATTCATGTTAAGCTTAATGGTCTATCATGGCCAAGGAATTTGGCAGCATCTTAGCAACCTGCTTAATGCTTATGATAGACTGCATGTTCTGACCAGTTTTTCTGTATTATTATTATATGGGTTCTCCATGGAATTAAGACTCATCACAGGAGTCTAACCATTATTCGCATAATACCTATCATACCTCAACTTAAACTTATTCACTGTTGAGGAGCTGACTTCTTGCCAACCATTCTACTCATTCACCACTCTCCAAGATAAAAACCTAGTCCATACACACTTTTGCACAAACTCCAGGGATGATCTCTTGTTCTCATCCTGCTACTAATGTATTGAAAAATTTTTTTTGTGTTTGTGTCAATCTTATACAATCCATTCAGTAACTTTTAAGCTTCATGTTCTTTCCCTCAGCCAGTCAACCAAACTTTGCACACACATACACCCTCAATATATCCTCATAGAGAGCATTTCACAGGCTTGTCATCTTGGTCACTCATCTCTAAATCCTGATTTCCAGTTTTGCAGAATGAAGCATCAGTTTCTGGGAGGAAAAACTTTGCTGCCTCCAAGATGATTGACAAACTCACCTTCAATGAAAAGGCTTGATCAAAGTTCTTTATCTAGATGGGATTTGAACTTAGGTCTTTCCAACCAAAGGGCATAGTCAGTACTAACTGAGCCATAAAAGCTCTTTTAATTCTTTTTCAAATTTAATTTGCCATCTTTGCTAAAATATTTTACTTTTTCTAAACTGAGAATATAATTGTTTTTCCACATTACTGCCAAACTTATTAGCAGTTATTCAATTCTATTAGTCCTAAAGACTTGCAGTGGATTTATTTGAACAGCAGGCTACATGCATTTCTCAGTATAATGTCTCATCTACATCTGCAAAAAATGGAGAGCTGAGTTGAATATTTCACATTTTGCTATCAGGTTTAATGCCACTTTCCTAGATAATGAATAACAGGGAGATTGTGTGCATCTTTTTTAAAAACATCTGATTTTTACATCAGAATATTTTAAACCTTCTAATTACTGACTCAACAGGCTATATATGAGAGTAGTCTGAAAAGTTCTCTGCCTTAACCATAGATGGCAACACTATCGGCAAGATTTTTTTTCTAAGTAGGTACATAGTTGTCATAAGCATCCATGTGAAACTGCAAGTCATTTTATCAAGTAGTTTGTTTTATAAAGCTGTCTGAAGCAAAAGTGTTGTCTGTATCCCTTGAAATGGATAAAATGGAGTATCGTGCATTATAAAATTCTTTGTAAAAGAAGGTTTAATGCCAAAAGAAATTCATTTGAAGTTCATAAAAGTTTATGAGCATTCTTCTCCTTCGTTTTCAACAATTAAGAAATGGGCTGCAAATGTGGCAGTACAAACCTTGATGATCCATGTGAAGGAAGTCCAAAAAGTGTAACACCAGAAATCATGACTGAGACTATAGGCATTTCAAAAGAATGTGTAGGATATATTTTGCATGAAGAATTGCATATGAAAAAGCTTTGTGCAAGATGGGTGCCGCACTTGCTCACGAAAATCTCTGCACAGTGCTTAGAGCATTTAAACAAGAATAAAACTGATTTTGTGCATTGATTTATTACTATGGATGAGACTTGGATTCACCATTACACACCAGAATCAAAATAGCAGTCAAAACAGTGGACAGAAGTCGGTTGTTCAGCACCAAAGAAAACAAAGTCGGTTCCATCAGCAGGAAAGGTCATGGCATTGGTGTTTTGGGATGCTAAAGGCATTTTGTTTATTAATTATCTTGAAAAGGGGTAAAACAAAACTGGGGAATATTATTCCGATCTTTTAACAAAAAAATTCGTGAGAAAAGACTCACTTTGCGGAAGAAAAAAATCATCTTTCATCAGGACAATGCATCTGCCCACAAAGGTATTTTGGCAATGGGAAAATTAAGGGATCTGCACTATGAATTGTTGGAACATCCACCCTATTCCCCAGATTTGGCTTCCTCTGATTTCTATCTCTTCCTCACTGGTCAGTGTTTTTCTTTGAATCAAGAGGTGATAGCAGCTGTAGAGGGGCATTTTGCAGCTCTTACTGAGAACCACTACAGGGACTGGATAATGGTGCTGGAATAAATCTTAAGGGAGATTATGTTGAAAAATAAAAAGAATTTTGAAATTATAAATTCATTCTTTCATCATTGTTAGGCCGAGAACTTTTCAGACCACCCTTATAAGTATTACTCAGTATGTCTCATCAATAGCATATAATTATGGCATTCTGTAGGGTTTTTTCCTTGGCACCTTATAATAAGCTCATTCCAAACTTTTATTACCTTAAATATCCAAGATTATCTAAAAATCAGATTCTGAAAGTCTGATCTGAAGTAAGAGGGATTGGGTGATGCTGAATGTAGCCACTAGGTTCTTAATGTTAGCGGGATAATCAGCACAGAATGTAAGAGGTTGTGGATTAAGAATGTATTGTAGTTTACACAGAAATATTTGAAATAAAGAGGGAGGAGTTTTTGGCATTGGTGTTCAACTTGGCCAAAAGTAAAGGCATTAGTGAGACTAGGTTGATGGAGGAGGATGCAGTCACAGGGTAGAATGCAAATGATATTAGTATTTTCAGAGAAGAGGGAACAGAATGGGAGGTGGAGTTTTCTTAATGATAACATAAGAAATGAACCCAACAATAGTGTATCTGGAGGACACTGATGCAGACGGCAGTTAATTTGAGGGTGTCTAGTGCAAAGCCAACAGGAAGGAACATATAGCTGACTGATAGGCCAGCGGTATAAGGGATAATGTAAACAGTATGCATTAGCAAATTAGCACAGTGAGTGCAGGTCAAGTAATTATTATGGGGGACTTCAACTATGGTTGGTTGGTTGATTTGGATTTGCAGCTAAGGCAACTCAGGCTATGAGGCCAGTGTATTATGTCTGTAAATTGTGTGTTCTAATGGCTGGCTTGCTTGTTTAAGGATGAAAAACCAGAGTTTCTGAAAGAGAGAGAGAAACCCTTTCTACTACTTCTGTATGAGATCAGTATACTGATAAAGATTCTTCACATCCTAGATGGAATTTTTCAACTATCGCAACATAGACTGGAAAGAATAATGATCACAGGGACGAGGGAGGAAAGGAAATGGAATTTATACAGCTGCTTGAAGATTATTACCTAAGATAATGTGAAATGGAGGGGAACCAAGGTTCAAGACTGCTGGTTCTGGTCATAGCTTTAGTAACCAATGTTACTAAGTTCTCTATTCATTATCCACACTATCTCCATTTGAGGAAAGCTATCATGTCATTTTGACCTGGGAGACTGCAAGACGTATAATTTTCTGCTAAGAAAGTTATATGCGGAATTACAAAGCAAATAATTATGACAAACTGAAGAATTTGGAAGGGAGAGATGTTAGCAGCATCAGAATGTTTACTCATTAGCAGAGGAGGATAATCAGGATTAATGGATGAATGAATACATTGTTAAGCAAGCATGAGTTGCAGACAAAGAAAGGTGTGGTAAGAATATAAAGAGAAAGGTGATCTGTAAGAAAGTGTAGTAAACATTACATGGCACAGGCAAGAAGGGTGAGTAGTATGCTAAGGAAGGCCAAAGAATTATGAGAAGAAGCTAGCTGATGAGACAAAAAGAAATTCCCAATTTTGCTATGTGGCAAGTAAAAGGAAGAATGACTTTTAATGAGTGTTGGTGGTAGGAAGATGACAGAAGCAAACACTTTCAGTGAATGTTTTGCGAGTATGTAGCCATCCAGGTGGAAATATTCTAGTGTGCCAGATGAGATACTAATGATGAAAGAATAGTTTGATGAATTAGAGGTGCCTAGGATACTGTATTCTAAGGTGCCTAGAATATATATATATATATATATATATATATATATATATGTGTATATACAGGGTGTTCGGGATAAATTTGATATTTTTATAATTAATTATATTTTTCCGTAAGTTACATGTATTAACACACACTTCTCTTAATTTAAAAGTTTGGACCCTTCTTCATTCACATACAAGATGTCAGAAAGGATGGATAGCTGGAACCCACCTGAATCATGGAAGAGAATAACTTGTATCATGATGATTCGTGCCCGCCATCAAAATAAGGATATTACGACTGCTGCCCAATGCTCCCTGAATACAGTAAAAACAATCAGGCATGAACTAGAGACTTGCAATGGTGACTACGAGGATGTAGCAAGAAGAAAGATCCCTAGCAGACGATCTGATTGCGTTCGTACAGCAGAATTCCTCGCAAATCTGCAGGAACAGGTGTTGAAGAACCCTGGCATTGGAATTCGGGCTTTGTTCGTGGAGTTGCTAACTGTAGTCAAGCCCTGGATAACAAGGGTAGGCAATGGTAGGCCGTATGTATGGCAGCAGGATTCGGCCCCTTGCCACACCTCTGGGAAAAGTCAAAAATGGTTGTCTGAAAATTTCTACGACTTCACCAGTCCAAATGTTTGGCCTCCAAACTCCCCAGACCTTAACCCCATGGATTATTTTGTATGGGGCGCAGTTGAAAAAGACACCAATCGCACTTCCAGTAATACAAAAGCCCAGTTAATGGATAAAATTAAAACAGTTTTTGCGGCCCTTCCCAGGGAGACTGTAGCATCAGCTTGTTCGAGGTTCTGAAGCAGAATTGAAGCTGTGATCGATGCTAATGGTCGTTATTTTGAGTAAATCTTGTTGATAGTATTGTAATTAACTCTGCCTGTAATGTTTTTTTGTCAATTCATTAAATTTAATAGATACAAAGAAGATTTTCTTTTTCCTTACGAAACTGTCAAATTTATCCCGAACACCCTGTATATAGATATGTATATGTATATATAGGGGTAAATATGTGAATCAATATCAATGAGAAATTTGAGATTGGCAAATATTATTATTACATGGCATCTCCATGGAGTTCAGAGACTGATCATAGGAAGACCCTCACTAATTTTTACACACACAAAACTTAGCATACCTATCCTTAAACTTCATTCAATGTCAGGATGTTCAACTAATTCTGGCAATCCATTACTATCACTTGCCACTCTCCCTGCAAAAAATCTAGTCTGCACACCTCCATTAACCACTCTTACACAACCTCCACGAGTGACCCCTAGTTCTTTGTCACGTAGTAAAAATTTTCCTTTGCATCTATTATAAATAACATCAAATTCCTGCCATCTTCTAAGGCACTTTTTACTGTATCAATCCACCTATATCTTGGTCTTCCTCTTGGTCTTTTTCTTGCCAACCTGGCAGAGAATACTTGTTTTGCTAATCTTTCCTCTCCCATTCTGTTTAAGTGAGATTAGCTCTGCTAATGCATTCCTGGATGCTGACAATGTCAAGTTCTTTCCTAATATCCTCATTTTTAATATGATATTACCCTTGATGCCATCTGTTCATGTCCCTAATCTTTCTCAGGACTCTCACATCTCTTCGAGTCTCTAGGTCAAGTGTTTTACTTCTGACCTAGGCTTTCAGATCCATAAGTTAAAATTGGTTTGAACACCGTCTTGTATACAGCTAATTTAGTGTTTTGACTAATTTCTCTCTTATTCCATATAAATTTATTCAGTTGACTTCCTACCATACCAGCTTTGTCAATTCTATTGTCTATTTCCATTGTTTTTGTCTTGTTATTGCTGACCTTCATTCCACATCTATTATAACAGTTATTCAATTTAGTCAGGGAATCTTGCAGACTTCTAGCGGATTTATTTAAAAGTATAACATCGTCTGTATAAAGCAAAGAGCTGAGATTAACATCTCCGATTTTGATATCAGTTTTAATATCACTTTCCTTAATAATGTGATCCATATAGATAATGAATAACAGAAGGGATAAAGTACATCCTTTATCCCTTCTATTTCCTGTAGAACCTTAATGCCAACATGTCCATGAGATAAGATGGCATATCCCATGTATAGAGAATATGCAAAGGAAGTGACACATCCTCTGACCAGGCTATTTACTTTAAGCCTCAGTTCTGGTAAATTCACAAGGGAGTAGAAAGAGAGCAAGAGCATTCCATTGCATTATGGACATTCCAAACTGGCAAAAGACAATTCAGGACTGGTTGGACAGGAATATGATACTTGATAGGAGCAGTGTGGTTTTGTGAAAGGTAGGTCTTGTTTTAGTAATCTGCTTACTTTTCATAATGAAGTGACAACTGAGTGGAATAAAGAAAATGACTATTCAGTGATACTGCTATTGCAAAGGCATTTAATGGGATACCATATCGAACTCTGTTACATAAATTGGAGTAAATGGGAATGGATACAAAGCTGGTAACTTGGATAAGATGGTAGGTAGACAGATATTTAGAAATTGTGTGTTTGAGGAGTTCAAGTGACAAGTCATGTAGCATAAGACAGTATTTGGTCCTCTGCTGTTTTAATTTACATATCAATGATATAGGAAATGATTCAAGAGGGAAATATTCAGTTGTTTGTTGATGATGATGATGATGCAAAGTTGGATGGAGTGATAGTCAATGAAGATATAGAGATCCTGCAGGATAACTTAAATACAGAAGTAGTATTCATATTTATGAATTTAGGAACACAAAACACACGTGTTGAAATGATTATTTTACTAATTATTAATAAAATAACATTTGATGTTTCGATCCCTGTATTGAGGTCATCATCAGAAGGATACATGTGTATAGGAACCAAGTTACATGCTCTTGCACTCTATAAAGGTAAATTAAATCTACGCTGTTAATTAATCTTTTCCTTAGCCTGACCTCTAGTGATAAAAAAAAAAAATAAATAAATGAAAACTACAATAAACTCTGCTAAGGTCTTCCTGTACTAAGATTCTTCTGGAATTGTACAATTCATATTGTTATACTAAGATTTTCTTCTGAATTTGTACAGTTCAGGTTGCTATTGAATGTTCAGGGAAAAAAAAAAACACTTCAAGTCTTCTTGTATTGAGATTTTTCTTTGTGGTTGCTATGAAGGTTACAGATGGGTACTCCACATTCTTGGAATGGTTAGATCATCATTTTTGTTCAGATTTGGATTATGTTTGAGCATTTCACATGCTTCTTTGAATTTCCTCTCAAACCAGGTTTTGGTGCAGTGTAGGGACTTGATACCTTTCCAATCAATTCTGTGGTATGTTTGGAGTGCGTGGTCATCCAAAATTGAGGTATTTGATGTGTCGTTTGTGTTCATCCTTCCTGATTGGGAGTAGGTTAAATGTGCATTGTATTTTGTAAACCCCTGGGTGGGCTAGGTGTGGCAGAGGATCCTTCGAAGAACTGAGTAGGTGTCTTAATTTTGTTGGGGGTTTAGAGCAACACCATCAAAAACCACCTTTAAACCCCCGACAAAATTAAGACACCTATTCAATTCTTCCAAGGATCTTCTGCCACACACCTAGCCCACCCAGGGGTTTACAAAATACAATGCACATGTAACCTACCATACATAGGGGAAACAGGGGAACCATTCCAATCAGGAAGGATGAACACAAACGACACATCAAATACCTCAATTTTGGGAAAAACTGGCCTTTCTGACCACGTTTCCAAACATACCACAGAATTGATCTGAAAGGTACCGCGTCCCTACACTGCACAAAACCTGGTTCGAGAGGAAATTCAAAGAAGCATGTGAAATGCTCAAACATAATCTGAACAAAAATGATGGACTAACCATTCCAAGAATGTGGAGTACCCATCTGTAACCTTCATAGCAACCACAAAGAAAAATCTCAATACAAGAAGACTTGAAGTGTTTTTTTTTTTCCTGAACATTCAATAGCAACCTGAACTGTACAAATCCAGAAGAAAATCTTAGTATAACAATATGAACTGTACAATTCCAGAAGAATCTTAGTACAGGAAGACTTTGGCAGAGTTTATTGTAGTTTTCATTTATTTATTTATTTTTTTATCACTAGAGGTCAGGCTAAGAAAAAGATTAATTAACAGCATAGATTTAATTTACCTTTATGGAGTGCAAGAGCATGTAGCTTGGTTCCTATACACATGTATCCTTCTGATGATGACCTTAATACAGGGGCCGAAACATCAAGCGTTATTTTATTAATAATTAGTAAAATAATCATTTCAACATGTGTGCTTTGTGTCCTTTAATTCATAAATATGAATGATGATCACCGTGTAACTTTAAAAGAAACAGAAGTAATATGGAAAAAGATAAATGTCTGCCAGTTTATTCTGACATAAGAGATCACAAGCTGTGTACTGCATTGAGAGAACTGCAGGAAACTGATGAAGCAAGCCAGAAATTTGGTATTTACTGTGGACAGAGAGTTCAAGGTTAAAGGTCATATTGCAAAAGCACTAAACAACACATCGGATTAGCTGAAGAATACACTGACAAGCAGTGATTAAAAAAGGTTATTATTCCACTTTATAAGGCCATAAATTAAAGATGCTGAGAAATTATATTCTTGGTTTCATCCTTTATCCAAGTGTAAGCAAAATGAAGTTTGCTTGTGACCAAGAATATAATTTCTTGGCATCTTTAATTTATAGTATAACCTATAAATTAAAGTAGAAAAAAAAAAACTTTCAACATCTATCTCTAATCCAGAGTATTTTAGTAATAAGGTGTGACACCTTTTGACTACTTGTATATGGAAATATGACTTCTGTTTACTTTAACCATGATATCACTTTTGGGTCTGGCTCCCACTGACTGATTGAGACCTCAATAAAGGGCGAAACCAGTCTGGATAATGACCATTCCCATAATACATGTCCATAAGGATATGTGTTTTGCATTGTGGGATACCAAGGCAATTTATGTAAAGTCATTAGCCTCTATATGCAAGTAGCCAAGTCATGAAGTTATTTCATGAGAAAACTTTGATAAATGATGAAACCAAGAATATCATTTCTTGGCATCTTTAATTTATAGTACAGTACAACCAAGTGGAAAAACTTTCAACATTTATAAGGCCACATCTAGACTACTGCATGCAGATCTGTTTCCTTGGGAGTCGTAGGGAATGAAGAAATGGTGGAGAGGATCCAGAGGGAAGTGATCAAGATTGTGGCAGGCCTATAGAATGCTCCATAAGAGAACAGATTGATGGTCTGTAGGCTTCAAAAATTAGCTGAGGAAAAAAAAAAAGAAGAGATGTGATAGGCCTATAAGTTATAGGGGTTTTATAGGATTGGCCCTAAATACTTTTTTTTTGGTACATGGCAGGAAGGGAGAAAACAAAGAGTCACCTGTGGAAATTGTATAACAGTGTGGTTAGCAAGGGTATTAGGACTAACTATATTTTTTGACTGGACGGTGATGGAAGGATGGAATGGATTGGCAGAAGTGGTTGCGAGTGCTCTGTTGCTGAATAAATTCAAGGAGAGATGTAATAGGTATTGTGTTGGAAATGATTAGTGGGTCATCCACAATGAGTCTAACTATATGGATGCCTGCAAAATAATAATAACTTCTTGGTTTGAACAAAGAAGTTTTTATTAATAATGTTCTTTCCAATTATACTTGCAAAAAATATTTCCAAAAGATTCAGTATGAAAATCATCCAATTCTTCCATTCAGCATAGCCACTAAAAACTTTTATATGGGTGATTCTTGCATAGCAAACATAGCTTGGTTGGACCTTTTTGGCACTTTATTATAGTGAGATTTGAATGCACTATTATCTTTGAGCATTCCTGGTCAAATATAGTGGCCATTCACTATATCATATACTACAAATGCCTTACCTTGTTTCAGATTTCTAACCTTTCTGTCTCCAGTACTGAAGTGTATATACCCATGACTGCGTTCCTCTTGAATATTTTCTACCACTGATTTAGAATCCTATACTTATGAGATTTTTGAAGAAGAAAAAAAGAAAATAGGCAGAAGCATCAAAAATATCAACTTTAGGCATGATTTTTAGTGAAGATGGTAAATTAAATATGGAAATAGACAACAGAATCAACAAAGCTGGTATGGTATGAAGTCAACTGAATAAACTTATATGGAATACGAGAGAAATTAGCTGTATACAATGTAGTGTTCAAACCAGTTTTAACTTGCAGATCTGGGAGCTGGGTCAGAAATAAAACACTTGACCAAAGAATAGAGACAGCAGATATGAGGGTCCTGAGAAAGATCAGGGGCATGAACAGATGGCATCAATGGCAATATCATATTAAAAATGAGGATATCAGGAAAGAACTTAACATTGTCAGCATCCAGGAATGCATTAGCAGAGCTAATCTCAGGTAGTATGGTCACTTAAACAGAATGGGAGAGGAAAGATTAGCAAAACAAGTGTTCTCCGCCAGGTTGATAGAAAAAGACCCAGATATAGATGGATTGATACAGTAAAAAGTGCCTTAGAAGATAGAAATATAAGATCTGATAATGCTGGAGTGTTGACAGGTAACAGACTGATTTGGAGGAAAATGTAGATGGGAAGTTAGTAATGATGTAAATTTTTCATGTAGTACTATCATACCCTGTACACACCTAGAGGATATATAAATATATATCGGAAATTTGATGATGATAGTTATTTAATTAAACACTGCTTCTTTTGTATTATAATTTCTCTTCTATTATTTTAGAGATAAAGATAAATGAATGTAATATGAGTTTTAATGTTTTGGAGAATAAGTTTTGTTTTCATGGTAGATGAACATATCTGAAAGAAATCAGATATATTTAAATAATACTCATATTACAAATCTAATCTATAACCTGGAAATAGTCTATGTAGTGTTTTAAATAGGTGCAGGATCAGTAAACCGTTTTAACAGAGAGAAAAGGAGTAACTATGGTATTCAGCATTAAATATGAAGATAACCTTTTTTGAATAGCAGGCAATATCAAGCAGTGATGTGAGCAAATATCAGAATGGTGAACTGGATAAATTAGACTTTTGTGCCTAAGGTTCTAAGGAGGAGGTGGAGAAATTTTTGATGCATTATAGGAGGCAGCTGACAATGATAAAGTTCATCCTTGTTAGAGATCTAAACAGAAGAGTAGGAAATGATTACAAGAAATACAGAAATGTTTTGGGAAAATTTGTAGAAAAGAGCAAAGTTAATAATGTAAGTGCCTGCTAGATTTCTGTTTAAGACATTGACTAATTATTACTAATACCATGTTCCAACATATATATTTGTACAAATTCACATGGAGAGAAAATGCAAGAAATATGAAATCTCATTATGTTATTAATGATAGTGATGTCCCACTGGTTCAAGATGTAAGTGCATACAGAGGATTTGAAATTGGAAGTGATCACCACTGAGCAGGATAAACTGAATTTCATGTTGAAAAGAAGTGTGTGTGTGTGAGAGAGAGAGAGAGATTTAAAGTGAATCATTTAAAGTAAATCAAAATTGAACTGCTTTCAGAGGTGAACCATAGACTCAAATACACAAACATTACTCAAGAAAAAAAAAAAAGAAATATTGAAAACAAGACCCAAACCTTAGAGATCCTGAAGAAAACACTGACTGATTCAGAGGTATCTGGTAAGGTTGTCTACAGAAATAGAAAAATCCAAACTCCATGGTGGACTCAGGAACTTAAAGAAGAAGAAGAAAGCATACAGAAAGTTCCTGGCTGACTTACTTGACTGAAACTTTCAATATGATTGTGAACCTAGAGAATACTACAGAGAAAAATGTATGAAGCACTATGTAAAGCTAGCTAAACAAAAGTAATGGGAAGACCACTTTTGGTAAGAACATAGGGAAAAAAAAATCAGGAAGGTGGCAGAATATGCTGGAGGCTATTGAAAAAGCTCAGAAATGCAGGAAAGAGTACTATAAAAGGTGACATAAAAATTGAAGATAAAAGTATTCTGGATGTATGGAGCAATTACTTTGAAAAGTTGTTAAATTAAACAAGCAATGATAGAATGATGATTCAGGAATACATATCAATACTTGAAGTTCAAAAACTGGAAATGTGGAAAGTCAGCTGGAGTAGATGATATTCGACCAAAAATGATCAAATATGGAGGTATAAAAAAAGTATACCACAAATAGGAAGGTATACTTTTACAGTAACTACACTCCATAATTCAGAAGGCCTGGTAAGAGGGTCAAATTCTGGATGATTGTAGTAGAGCTCTCATAGTACCCATCTATAAAAAGCAAAATGAAACTGAACGTGAGAATTAGAGGAATTTCCCTATTGAGTGTATGTAACAACAGCATTGAACGATTTACCCCTTCCAACTACTAACTGCACTCAAACTTGCTTAACTTTTTACATGAGTCATTAGTAGCAGAGGCTCTACCAATCGACCAATACTTGAAAAACAAATTAAAAAAAATTGTGGAAGGGGAAGCTTGGAGAAGAATAAGTTGGATTCAGGCCAAAGAGAGGTTGCCAAGATAGTGGAGAAATCATAGGAATATAAAAAGGATCTTAAGTTTTGTAGATCAGGAAAAGGCACATGACATGGTGCCAAGTGCAAACTATTGAAAACGCTACAGTTATATGGTGTAAATGGACATTATATCAAACAATACTTACTGTATATTTGAGTTGTAAGTCAGCAGTTGAATTGATGAAGGTACAGGAAGATAGTCTGATGTTATCTCCACTGTTATTCATTTATGTGGATTACATTATGAAAGAAAGTGGCATCAAATCTGATATCAAAATTAAAGATTTAATCTTAGCTCTTTACTTCATGCAGATGATGTTATACGTCTAAATAAATCCAGTATAAGTCTGCAAGATTCCTTGACTAAACTGAACAACCTATGATAAATTTGGTATGAAAATTAGCAATAAAAAGACAATAAGAATAGACAGAAACATTGAAATCATTAATTGCATTCTGAATGGGGAACCTATATAACAAGTAAAACATTTCAGTTATTTAGGCACAATTTTTTAGTAAAGATTGCAAATTAAATATAGAAATAGACAGCTAGTGCAAAAGGACGTCAACTAAATACATTTATAATACATCAGAATCAAAGATATTGAAGAGGGAACAAGAAATATTCAAGTAAAATGCAATGAAGAGTGCATATCAATACTTGATATAAGGTAGGGAAAAGGCTCAAATAAGGAGATATTAGTTTTACGGTGGTTACTGAAGTGTTCAGATGTGTGCAAAAAGGTTGCATTCCATGTGATTGAAGAAGAGCTATCATAGTACTTCTTTTAAAAAGGGAAATAAACTTTATTATTATTATCTGAGACTTCCAGGGAGTCAAGGACTCATCGAGGGAGGCTGTAAATCACCCAACCCAGCTATCATACCTTCCCTTAAATTCATTTATACTAGATGCACTCACTACCCATAAGGGCAAATTATTCCACTCACTCACTGCTCTCTGGGAGAAAAACCTAGCTCTTAACCCTTTCTTGACTGAGAACAACCTTAACTTCCATGGATGTCCCCGTGTTCTCTCCCCACCTTTCATATAACGAAAAATTTCATCATCTGAAATGCTATAACACCCATTCAAAAGTCTATAGACCTCTATCATATCACCCCTCTTTCTCCTGTTAATCAGAACCCATAATCCACATATTCGCAATCTCTCCTCATAATCGAAATCCCATAATCCGGATATAATCTTTGTAACTCTTCTTTGCACCCTTTCCACAGCTTCTTTATCCCCTTGGAACCTGGGAGACCAAATCTGCACACAGTAATCCAAGTGTGGTCTTATCAAAGCCTTATAAAGAGGCAAAGCGACTTCCTTTTCCTTACATGTCAAGGTTCACTTCAACATAGCAATTATCCTGAGTTGTATTTGCAACTTTTGCTATGTGACCTTTGAACTTTATATTCTTATCCATCAATACACCAAGATCCCTTGCCTCTTCAGTTTCTTGTAGCATAACCCCACTAATATAATATGCTGCTGGAACTCTAATCATGCCAAAGTGCATAACTTTACACTTACTAACATTAAACTGACAGCCATTTTCGTTTGCCCAGATTTCTAGTCTATTCAAATAATTTTGTAATTGCTAAATATCAGTAGCATCCCGGATTGCCCTGCCTATCTTCACATCATCAGCAAACAATTGCAAATCTGATAATAGACCTTGCTTGATGTCATTAATGTACAGATTGAACAATAATAGCCCAAGGACTGAACCCTGAGGTACGCTACTGGTTACCTTAAATCTAGCAGATTCACACCCACCGTATACCACTTTTTGATATCTGTCTGTCAACCATTACCTGATCCAAGTCAATAGATTATGTTACAGTCCCATATTCTCTTTACACAACAGCCTATCGTGTGGTATCCTATCAAATGCCTTAGAAAAATCCAACATTATCATAGTGTATCCATTCCCTTTATCCAACTTGGCCGTAACATTGTTATAAAATATGAACAATTGCTAAAACATGACCTTCCTTTAGTAAACCCATGCTGTTCCCTGCAGAGTATAGAATGTTTGTCTACCCATTTCTGTATGCAAGTTTTTACCAACGTCTCTAAAATCTTCACTACCACACCAGAGATATCGGTCGATAGTTAGATACATCAGTTTTTGCACCACCCTTGTGCAATGGAACTATCACACATTCCTTCATTCCTGTGGTATCATTCCTGAGTTGGGACTCAAGTTATATAAATGTGTGAAAGGCCTAGCCAATTCAGCTGAACATTCCTTTAACAATTTGATTTTGACTTTAACTTGATTGCGAATTATTGTGGATAAATTGCCATGAGAAATGTTCAAATCATGGTTTACTTAAGATCTAGACATCTTTAAATCAAATCTAGACAACCTAGCTGTCACAAATCTGTTTACATTTGTCCCTGGAGAGGAAACTTTAGAAATGCCTTAAAAAATTTTTTTTCCACAAGAAGTGTTCCACTTCTATCCAATTTATATGGAATAATTAAAAAAAAAAATCAGAAAACTACCATCCAAAACCCAAAATTTGGTTAAGTGGATGATGTAATGGTCATCGGTCATGTTTAAGGGAACTGAAAGAATTCAAAAATTACCTAAATGGCCTACATTCATGATACATTTTGCATGCCATCCCTACAAAAAAAGTAGGAATACTTAAAATGCTAAGAGATAAAGCATACCTCTCTAAGAGACAAGAACAGGAATCAAGGACTTCAAAACTTAAGCCACACACCCTACCTCAAAAAGAGATATAGGTACAGATTACAGATCGTGCAGCTCCTCCAAGACAATGAATAAATCAAGAATACTACAGTGCTGTAACCTTTTCCTTATATAACATGTAACAGAAATCATTACTAAAATACTTTGACAACATAAATATTTTTTCATAAAATTCAACGAAGCTTCAGAAATGTTCATCATCAAATTCCTGACATGTACCCTCAAAGGGTGTACAGGATATGATACTACATGAAAAATTTACATCATTACTAACTTCCTATCTACAATTTTCCACCAAATGAGTCTGTTACTTGTCAAGACTCCAACATTATCAGATCTTATATTTCTATCGTCTAAGGCACTTTGTACCATATCAACCCACCTATATCTTCTTTTCCTCTGGGTCGTTTTCCTGCCAACCTGGCAAAGAACACTTGTTTTGCTAATCTTTCCTCTTCCATTTTGTTTAAGTGACCATACCACCTGAGATTAACTCTGCTAAAGCATTCCTGGATATTAGGAAAGAACTGACAATGTCTAGTTCTTTCCTAATATCCTTGTTTTTAATATGATATTGCCACTGATGCCATCTGTTCATGCTTCTAATCTTTCTCAGAACTCTCATATCTGCAGGCTCTAGTCTTTGGTCAAGTGTTTTACTTCTGATCCAGCTCTCAGATCCATAAGTAAAAACTGGGTTGAACACTGTCTTGTATACAGCTAATTTAATGTTCAGACTAATTTCTCCCCGCTTTGTTGATTCTGTTGTCTATTTCCATATTTAATTTATCATCTTCACTAAAAATCGTGCCTAAGTAGTTGAAATGTTTTACTTGTTCCACAGGTTCTCTGTTCACAACACACTTGAAATTTTCAACGATTCTATCTATTTTCATTGTCTTTGTATTGCTGACCTTCATGCCATATCTATTACAACAGTTATTCAATTTAGTCAGGGAATCTTGCAAACTTGTAGTGGATTTATTTAGAAGTATAACATCGTCTGCATAAAGCAAAGAGCTGATATTAACATCTCCAATTCTGATATCAGGTTTAATACCACTTTCCTTCATAATGTGATCCATATAGATAATGAATAACAGAGGGGATAATGTACATCCTTGTCTCATGCCAGATTTAACATTAAACCATCTTCCTGTACTTCCTTCAATTCTAACTGCTGACTTGCAACTCAAATAAAAACTACGTATTGCATGATATAATGCCCCATTGACACCATATAACTGTAGCGTATTGAATAGCTTCTCTCTTGGCACCTTGTCATATGCCTTTTCCAGATCGACAAAACTTAAATACAGATCTTTGTTATATTCTCGTGCTTGTACAGCTATTTGTCGTAAAGTGAAGATCTGATCCTGACAGCCTCTATTTGGCCTGAATCCAGCTTGTTCTTCACCAAGCTTTTCTTCCACAATTCTTCTCAACCTTTCTCAAGTATACTGGCATAAATCTTGCCAGGAACACTCAGTAGGGAAATACCTCTGTAATTCTCACATTCGGTTTTATTACCCTTTTTATATGTGGGTACTATTAGAGATCTACTCCAATCATCAGGAATTTGTCCCTCTGTCCAGCCCTTCTGAATTATGCAGTGCAGCCACTGTAAGACTTTATACTACTATACTTCAGAATTTCTGGTCGAATATCATCTATTCCTGCTGCCTTTCCACATTTCAAGCCTTTAATGGCTTTTTCTACTTCAAGTATGGATATGTATTTCTGATTGTATGCCTGTTGAGTGTGTGTTTTACCACTGTGCTATCACTGCTTGTTTCATTTAGAAATTTTTGAAGTAATTACTCCATACTTCAAGGATATCTTTTTCTCCTGTTTTCATGTCACCTTTATCATCTCAAACTCCTTTTACAGCACTCTTTCCTCCATTTTTAAGCTTCTTCAACAACCTCCAGAATATCTTTACCACCTTCTTGATATTTATTTTCTATGTTCTTGCCAAAGTCCTCCCATGACTTGTTTAGCTTGTTTTACACAGTGTTTAGCTTTCTTACATTTGTCTCTATAATCTCTAAGAGCACAAGCTGACTTATTTGCCAGGAACTTTTGATATGCTTTCTTCTTTTCCTTCACTGCCTCTTTAGTGTCCACAATGGAGTTCTGATTTTTCTATCCTTGCACACAACCTCACCACATGCCTCTCTGGCTGAATCAATCAGGGTTTTCTTCAAGGCTTGCCACTGAATCTCCAAGGTTTGGTTCCTGTTCTCAAACTCTTTCATTTTTTCTTCAATAATCTTTGTGTATTTTAGTCTACAGTTCACATCTGAGAGCTGCTCAACTTTTATTCGCTTTAAAACTTTCTTACATGTTACTCTTTTCAATATGAAATTCAATTTTATCCTACTCAAGACTAAATAGTGATCACTTCCAATTTCAAATCTTCTGTACACTCTGGTGTCCTGTGCCAGGGAGAAAACATCGCCATCAACAATAACATAGTCAATGAGACTTTTCTTATTCCTTGCCTCTTCTCTCCATGTCCTGAGCAGAAATCCAACATGTATTTGCAATTATTATTAGCTTTGCTCTTTTCTCCAAATTTTCCCAAAATATTTTTGTATGTCTGACAATCATTTCCTACTCTGCTATTTAGATCCCGAACAAGGACCAACTTTTGATTTTTCATTGTGTCAGTTGCTTTCTCTAAAGCATCAAAAAATTCTTCCACTTCTACCTTAGTAGAACCTTCTATGGGACCATAGGCACAAATAAGTCTCATTGTCCAATTCCCCATTCTGATATTTGTCCACAGCACTCTACTTGACTGCCTGCCATTCAAGAAGATTAGCCTCGTATTTTGTGTTGAGCATTATGGCCACTCCTTCTTTTCCTTGATTGTCATTGCCTGAATATAACATTTTGTATTTATTGCTCAGAAAGATCTCACCAGTTTTTGTCTTTTTTGTTTCAGTCACCCCTATTATGTCGATGTGGTATTTATCTAATTCCTCAGCTAGCTCCATTTCTTTGCCATTTAGGCTTCTTATGTTGATAGTACCGATTTTTAACTTTGGTGATTTGAGTTGGGGTGTGCTTTCAGATTTGTTCCAGTAGATGACTTTTTGCTGTTCGTTCTGGTTCCCTGGCGAAAACAATGGGGGGGACCTTGTTTAATCCTAGCGATTCTCCAGCCGGCATGAAATTTTGTCATGTTGTACCATCATTTTGTATATTGGTTTAAGCCAATAAGAATACAATTGGGTTGGCTAAATCCCAAATTGCCAGCCCATCCTTGTTCGTTCAGTATCCAGGTAGATATCCAACAAGGGTGCACCACGAGAAGGTGAGGATTGGACATTAGGTCAGAAGCCCTGGTCGGTTCTCCGCATTCCTTTAAAGGCTATGTGGAGGTCTCCTCTCAGTTATACAGCTTGTAAACCTATTTTAAACAATAAAATCCAAGGCACCATCTTACATCAAGAATCTTTGTATACAAGCCTTGGATATGATGCAAATTTATACTTTGAAATATGATAATTCCAGATAATACATACCATAATCACTAATTAATATGTGATTATCAGTTTTCAACTGCTGATTCCATTTCAGCTCTGATGTGGTAAAGATCTCTTGTTGTTTAAATGATATCTAACTCTCCCAAAGAAATACAAAAAACTAAGAAACTGGTAGAGTAGTCTGAAATTAATAGTTTTCTTTTAGAATTATGTGGCATTTACACCGACATTAACAAGAATTTTTAAATCAAATTTAAGCATTCACTGAAATGAAAGCCAAGTATTTCAAGTTGATAATGTTTTTTTGACTCTGGATTATATCGTTTTGAAGAATGAACACTGGGTGCAAGTCATCATTTCTCTTGGTTTCATAAAGTATGTTTTCTTGCAGTTGCCAGATGATCTCCAAATAAAGCTAGAAATATGTATGCTGTAAGATGCATATATAAATAAGCTGTAATGTATCTCTCAGTCTATCTTCCAGAAACGAATGCATATGCATTATCAGCATATTTCAGCTGTTTTACTTTAATCAACATTTCATCTGGCGTATCACATTGATGATGCTTTCAAGAACCCCCCCCTCAAGTCACATTTTACTTCGGTGGCTTCACATTTTACAGTGGCTTTTGTCCACTGTTTCGAATGTTGTTTGGATTCTGGTGTGTAATGGTGAATCCAAGTCTCATCCATAGTAATAAATCGATGCACAAAATCAGTTTTATTCTTGTTAAAATGCTCCAAGCACTGCTAAGAGATTTCCATGTGAGTGTGTTTTTGATCTGCTGTGAGCAAGCGTGGCACCCATCTTGCCCAAAACGTTTTCATATGCAATTCTTCATGCAAAATATATCCTATGCATTCTTTTGAAATGCCTATAGTCTCGGTAATTTCTTGCACTTCGACTCGACAATCATCCAGTCCCATATCGTGCACTTGATCAATGATTTCTGGATCATCTTTGAGGCTGGTACGGCCATGTTTAAACTTGGCAGTTCATTTCTTAATTGTCGAAAATGAAGAAGAGTGCCCATAAACTTTTATGAACTTCAAATGAATTTCATTTGGTGTTAAATCTTCTTTTACAAAGAATTTTATAACCACACAATACTCAATTTTATCCATTTCAAGGGATACACTTTTGCTTCAGACAGCTACATAAAACAAACTACTTGATAAGAATGACTTGCAATTTCACATGGATGCTTATGACATATGTACCAACTTAGAAAAAAAATTCTTGCCGATAGTGTTGCTATCTATGGTCGAGGCGAGAACTTTTCAGACCACCTTCATAGTTTACGTTATCATTTCCTAAACAAATTAGAAGTATATCTAACCAACGTATAAGTTTATCTACAAGAATCATGTTATTGCTGATAGTAATGTTTTCTCACTGGTGCAGAACACTAGAGTGTACAAAGGATTTGAAATTGGAAATGATCACCATTTAGTCTTGAGCAGGATAAAACTGAATTTCATATCGAAATGAAGAACATGTAAGAAAGTTTTAAAGCGAATAAAAGTTGAGAGTTCTCGGATGTGAACTGTAGACTAAAATACACAGGAAAACCAAACCTTGGAGATTCAGTGGCAAGATGTTTAGAAAACAGTGATTGATTCAGCCAGAGAGGCATTTGATGAGGTTTTCTCTAGGATAGAAAATTCAGAACTCAATAGTGGACACAGGAAGTTAAAGAGGCAGTGAAGAAAAAGAAAGCATATCAAAAGTTCTTGGCAGATAAGTCAGCTTGTGCTCTTAGAGAATGCAGAGACAAATGTAAGAAAGCTAAACACTGTGTAAAACTAGCTAAGAAACGTCATAGGAATACTTTGATAAGAACATAGAAGATAAATATCAGGAAGGTGGCAAGATATTCTGGATGCTGTTGAAAAAAGCTCAGAAATGGAGCAAGGAGTGCTGTAAAAGGAATTAGAGATGATAAAAGTGACATGAAAACTGGAGGAAAAAAAAAAAAAAAAGATATCCTTGATGTATGGAGTAATTACTTCGAAAAATGGCTAAATGAAACAATCAGTGACAGCACAGTGGTAAGGAATACATATCCACTTGAGTAGAAAAAAAGACATCAAAGGCCTGAAATGTGGAAAGGCAGGCGGAGTAGATGATATTCAACCAGAAATGCTCAAGTATGGAGGTATAAAAGTCTTACAGTGGCTGAACTGTATAGTTCAGAAAGCCTAGACAGAAGAATGAATTCCAGATGATTGGAGTAGAGCTCTCATAGTACCCATATATAAAAAGGGAAATAAAACTGAATGTGAAAATTACAGAGGTATTTGTCTACTGAGTGTTCCTGGTGAGATTTATACAAATATACTTGAGAAATGGTTGAGAAGGATTGTGTAAGGGAAGCTTGGGGAAGAACGAACTGGATTCAGGCCAGGCTGTCAGGATTAGATTTTCACTTTACGACAAATAGTTGAGGAATCATGGGTATATAACAAAGATAAGTTTTGTAGACCTGCAAAAGGCATATGACAAGGTGCCAAGAGAAAATCTATTCAGACAGCTACAGTTATATAGTGTCAATGGGATATTATATCAAGCAATACTTAGTCTTTATTTGAGTTGTAAGTCAGCAGTTAGAATTCAAGGAAGTACAGGAAGATAGTTTGGATGTTAAATCTGGTGTCAGACAAGGATGTACATTATTCCCTCTGTTATTCATTATCTATATGGATCACATTATGAAGGAAAGTGGTATTAAACCTGATATCAAAATCAGAGATATTAATTTCAGCTCTATACTTTATGCAGATGATGTTGTGTTTAAATAAATCCAGTACAAGTCTGAAAGATTCCCTGATTAAACTGAATAACTGTTGTAATAGATTTGGTATGAAGGTCAGCAATAACAAGATAAAGATAATGAAAATAGGCAGAAGCATTGAAAATATCAACTTCATTGTGAATGTAGAACCTGTAGAACAAGTAAAACACTTCAGCTAGCTAGGGACAATTTTTAGTGAAGAGGTAAATTAAATATGGAAATAGACAACAGAGTCAACAAAGCTGGTATGGTAGGAATCAACTGAATAAATTTATAAGGAATAAGAAAGAAATTAGTCAAAACACTAAAGTAGTTGTATACAAGACAATGTTCAAACCAATTTTAACTCATGTATCTGAGAGCTCGGTTAGAAATAAAACACTTGAGACAGACCAAAGACTAGAGATATGAGAGTCCTGAGAAAGATTAGAGGTGTGAATAGATGGCATCAATGGCAATATCGTATTAAAAACAAGGATATTAGGAAAGAAATTGACACTGTTAGCATCTAGGAATGTTTTAGCAGAGCTAATGGTATGGTCACTTAAAAGAATGGGAGAGGAAATATTAGCAAAACAGTTGTTCTCTGTCAGGTTGGCAGAAAAAAGACCCAGAGGAAGACCAAGATGTATGTGGATTAATACAGTAAAAAGTGCTTTAGAAGACACAAATATAAGATCTTATAATGTTGGAGTCTTTAACAGGTAACAGATTGATTTGGAGGGAAATTGTATATAGGAAGTTAGTAAGATGATGTAAGTTTTTCAAGTAGTACTATCATATCTTGTACATCCCTTGAGGGTACATGCCAGGAATATGACAACGATGATGGTTTATCTAATAAAGGCTGTTATATTTTTAAACAGCTAAAAAGTAATTTTATCAGGAACGTTTGTTTAATAATGCAAATAAACCTTACCTTATACCTCATTTTTGGACAGGAATGAATATAAAAACCCATGTAATAATACTGTAGCTCAGGAAAAGATTTTTGGAGTTCTCTCACAAAGGCAATTTCTCTATTAAAAAAAAAAAATATATATATATATATATATATATATATAGTTACCCAATTTTTTTTTCAAAAATGTGATTAGTTATAATAGCAAAATGGTTGTTACATCTATTCAGAGACCACAAAAAAAGAAAAAAGAAAAAAAAGAACGTGAATAGATTTATGTTATTTTCACTCCTTAATGAGCAGTACAAAATATATTAAATTAATAAAAATTTGCAGAATTAATAGCAGTGTTTTAAGTATTAATACCACAGGCGGCTAATGCTGTAACATATCAATGTCGAGCAGTTAAAAACTATATCCTATAAATGAGTTTCTTGAATGGTTTGGGCATATATTCTTTACAAAAACCATATGCAGAGGAATGAATGTTCTACAGGACAGAGAGAGAATGAGAGAGATGGAAGTACAAGAATTTGGGTTGAAGCTAGACTGAATTAATGGTAACTAGGAGATACACGTGCTTTTACAGGCTAAGAGGAAAGTGGAAGAATAATGGAAGTAGTTAACATTCATCAGAGTCGCACTTTTAAATATACTTGCAGAACATCTCTGAGAAGTTATCATTTTGAAAACTGTCCTTTTCTGGATAATATATCAAGTTTAAAATGGGCAAATTTATGGGAGAAAGCAGCTCTTTAGAGAAATCTGATCTTGTCTGGGGATATGAATAATATTCAAGGTAAAGAAACATCTTTCTTGTGAGAAATAATCTGTTTGGCAGCATGAAATTGAAAAGTGGTCTTCACCCCACTGAAGCAGGATAAGGAGATCAGAGTTTAAGGAACTGGTTATGGATATTATTAAACTTGGCATGTTTTGGAAATAGGAGTATACTATCATCTGCAAACTTGCAGATAGGAACAGATGTTAGTGAGAGAAGATTATACACATAAATGACTAGGTGAACAATTATCACCAATAAATGCTATAACTTTGAGAAATCGTCCGATTTCTCATTATTCAGTTAAAAGTATAGAACAAAAATCCTCTTACAAAAATGGGAATTTTCAGTTGATGAAAATTTACTACCCATGTTAGGCACACCAGTAGAAAAAATTCAGTTAAAGTACAAAAACTGCTGCACAGGCAATACAAATAATAAAAAAAAAAAAAAACTTTAAAAATAATAAATAAAACATCATTCTTTGTTACTCTGCTGCGAGTAGTCTCATTTTAGCACTGAATTGTAGCTGAATTCTCATTAGTAGTCTCATTTTAGCACTGAATTTTAATGAATTCTATTTTAAGGCATTAGCTGTTTAACTATTACCTTCTTGCATGAAGTTCTAATACAGTTTTACTCTCTTTTGAAGATAATTGTGTTCAGACAGTGTTCAACACATGAGCACAGTACAAACATTATTTATTACTGGTAATGTAAACATCAAACATTTTAGAATAATTCGATTCATCTTCAGTGAAATCAAGACTACAACGTAAGAATGAATAACCATTAGCTAACCAAAGTATATCAGAGATGATATGCCTAACAGAAATGTAAAGATGTGAGTCTTTTCTTTTTTGTTATTACTGATTTCAGACTCAAGCTCAACTCAATACAAAGAAGCTTATTGTAATCATTTTAGTGAAGCCAGAAATTACTCCAAGATTATCAAAATAAAATTTACATCTCCTTATTGGTATCTCCACCTTGACAGTGAGGAGGCACATGTAATTAAAATTGATAGCCCTTGACCTCAAGAGCTATGCCAGCAGTAGCTAAACTACTGGTAGGGCCTCCCTAGTTGAATAGGTTGAGAGGTAGGTGCCAGGAGATGCCCTGGTCCTCCAGGTTGGGGGTTTTGCATAAGGCTGGTTACCTTACCAAGTAAAAAAATATCTACAATTCAGATGCTTAAACTAGAAAATTCATCAGACAGAGAAAATGGAGTGCTTAAGGGTCAAAGCTGTATAACTGAGAGGAGAGCTCCACATAGCCTTTAAAGGAATGCGGAGAACCGACCAGGGCTTCTGACCTAATGTCCAATCCTCACGTTCTCGTGGTGCACCCTGTTGGGTGTCTACTTTGATACTGAACGAACGAGGATGGGCTGGCAATGTGGGATTTAGCCGACCAAATTGTATTCTTATTGGTTAAACCAAAATAAAAAATAACGGTACAACATGACAAAATTTCATGCCGGCTGGGGCGTTGCCCGTTTAAACAAGGCCCCCGTTGTTTTCGCCAGGGAACCAGGGCGAACAGCGAAAAGTCAGCTACTGGAACAAATCTGAAAACAAACCCCAACTCAACATCACCAGAGTTAAAGATCGGTACTATCAACGTAAGAAGCCTGAATTGCAAAGAAATGGAGCTGGCTGAGGAATTAGATAAGTACCAGATCGACATAATAGGGGTGACTGAAACAAAAAAGAGCAAAACTGGTGAGATCTTTCTGAGCAATAAATACAAAATGTTATATTCAGGCAATGTATTCACATTGCCTGAATTATAACACATTATATTCACACAAAATACGAGGCTAATCTTCTTGAATGGCAGTCAGTCTCAAGTAGAGTAATGTGGGCAAATATGAGAATAGGGAACTGGACAATGAGACTTATTTGTGCCTATGGTCCCACAGAAGGTTCTACTAAGGTAGAAGTGGAGGAATTTTTTGATGCTTTAGAAAAAGCAACTGACACAATGAAAAATGAAAAGTTGGTCCTTGTTGGGGATCTAAATAGCAGAGTAGGAAATGATTGTGAGACATACAAAAATATTTTGGGAAAATTTGGAGAAAAGAGCAAAGCTAATAATAATGGCAAATATCTGTTGGATTTCTGCTCAGGACATGGACTGGTTATTACTAACACCATGTTCCAACATAAAAATGTGCACAAATTCACATGGAGAGAAGAGGCAAGGAATAAGAAAAGTCTCATTGACTATGTTATTGTTGATAGTGATGTTTTCTCCCTTGTGCAGGACACCAGAGTGTACAGAGGATTTGAAATTGGAAGTGATCACTATTTAGTCTTGAGCAGGATAAAATTGAATTTCATATTGAAAAGAATAACATGTAAGAAAGTTTTAAAGCGAATAAAAGTTGAGCAGTTCTCAGATGTGAACTGTAGACTAAAATACAGAAAGATTATTGAAAAGAAAATGAAAGAATTTGAGAACAGGAATCAAACGTTGGAGATTCAGTGGCAAACTCTGAAGAAAACATTGATTGATTCTGCCAGAGAGGCATGTGGTGAGGTTGTGTGCAAGGATAAAAAAATCAGAACTCCTTGGTGGACACAGGAAGTTAAAGAGGCAGTGAAGGAAAAGAAGAAAGCATATCAAAAGTTCCTGGCAAATAAGTCAGCTTTTACTCTTACAGAATACAGAGACAAATGTAAGAAAGCTAAACAGTGTGTAAAACTAGCTAAACAAAAGTCACGGGAGGACTTTGGCAAGAATATAGAAAATAAATATCAAGAAGGTGGCAAAATATTCTGGAGGTTGTTGAAGAAGCTTAGGCATGGAGGAAAGAGTGCTGTAAAAGGAGTTAGAGATGATAAAGGTGACATGAAAACAGGAGAAAAAGATATCCTTGAAGTATGGAGTAATTACTTTGAAAAACTGCTAAATGAAACAAGCAGTGATGACAGCACAGTGGTAAAAAATACTGAGCAGGCATTCAGTCGGGAATACATATCCATAATTGAAGTAGAAAAAGCCATCAAAGGTTTGAAATGTGGAAAGGCAGCAGGAGTAGATGATATTCGACCAGAAATGCTGAAGTATGGTGGTATAAAAGTCTTACGGTGGCTGCACTGCATAGTTCAGAAAGCCTGGACAGAGGGACGAATTCCCGATGATTGGAGTAGAGCTCTCATAGTACCCATATATAAAAAGGGAAATAAAACAATTTGAGAATTACAGAGGTATTTCCCTACTGAGTGTTCCTGGCAAGATCTATGTAAGTATACTTGAGAAATGGTTGAGAAGAATTGTGGAAGAAAAGCTTGGTGAAGAACAAGCTGGATTCAGGCCAAATAGAGGCTGTCAGGATCAGATCTTCACTTTACGACAAATAGTCGAGAAAGCATGGGAATATAACAAAGATCTGTATTTTAGTTTTGTCAATTTGGAAAAGGCATATGACTAGGTGCCAAGAGAAAAGCTATTCAATATGCTGCAGTTATATGGTGTCAATGGCGCATTATATCAAGCAATACATAGTCTTTATTCAAGTTGTAAGTCAGCAGTTAGAATTGAAGGAAGTACAGGAAGATGGTTTAATGTTAAATCTGGTGTGAGACAATTATGTACATCATCCCCTCTGTTATTCATTATCTATATGGATCACATTATGAAGGAAAGTGGTTTAAACATGATATCAAAATTGGAGATGTTAATGTCAGCTCTTTGCTTTATGCGGATGATGTTATGCTTCTAAATAAATCCGCTACAAGTCTGCAAGATTTTCTGACTAAATTGAATAGCTGTTGCAATAGATATGGTATGAAGGTCAGCAATAAAAAGACAAAGACAATGAAAATAGGCAGAATCATTGAAAATGTCAACTGTGTTGTGAATGGAGAACCTGTGGAACAAGTAAAACATTTCAGCTACTTAGGCACGATTTTTACTGAAGATGGTAAATTAAATATAGAAATAGACAACAGAATCAGCAAAGCTGGTATGGTGGGAAGTCAATTGAATAAATTCATATGGAATAAGAGAGAAATTAGTCGGAACACTAAATTAGCTGTATACAAGACGGTGTTCAAACCAGTTTTAACTTATGGATCTGAGAGATGGGTCAGAAGTTAAACACTTGACCAAAGACTAGAGACTGCAGATATGAGAGTCCTGAGAAAGATTAGAGGCGTGAACAGATGGCATCAATGGCAATATCATATTAAAAATGAGAATATTAGGAAAGAACTTGACATTGTCAACATCCAGGAATGTGTTAGCAGAGCTAATCTCAAGTGGTATGGTCACTTAAATAGAATGGGAGAGAAAAGATTAGCAAAACAAGTGTTCTCTGCCAGGTTGGCAGGAAAACGACCCAGAGGAAGACCAAGATATAGGTGGATTGATACGGTACAAAGTGCCTTAGACGATAGAAATATAAGATCTGATAATGTTGGAGTCTTGACAAGTAACAGACTGATTTGGAGGAAAATTGTAGATAGGAAGTTAGTAATGATGTAATTTTTTCATGTAGTACTGTCATATCCTGTACACACCTTGAGGGTACATGGCAGGAATTTGATGATGATGAGAAAATGGAAAATGACCAAGAAATGATAAAGGTATACTATTAGGAGAAAAGGTAGCGGCTTGGAATGTACAAAGCAGAATAACAAAGGAACTACCAAAACAACTAAATATATTAATATAGTGTGAAAACAGAAACAAAAAGACATACAAGGGTGTTTCCATAAGTTTCTGGCCTGACTAACTTTTAGAGGTGACAGAAAGAAAACAACTGAATTACTTTTCAACATAATCTCCCTTTACTTCAACACACTTTTCACATCTTTGAATTAACATTTCTACGCCCTAAAAAAAATAGCCTGTACTTTTGTCTGCAAAATGGCCTAAAATTGCATCTTTTAACTCACTGTCATCTGCAAATTTTCTTCCTCAGAGGTCTTTCTTCAGTTTTGTGTAGAGGTAGTGGTCACTGGGTGATAGATCTGGGCTGTAGGGTGGGTGTTGAATCTCATGGAAGCCACAGCCCTTCACTACAGCCTTCATAAAAATAGCTGTATGGACTGGAGCATCGTTGTGATTTAAGTAGGCAAACACTATGACTCAGCATTCCTCGTCTCTTCTCCTTTATGGCATCACACAGCTTGTACAATAGTGAAGCATAATATTCTGCATTCACGGTGGTATTTCTTTCCTTGAAGTCAATCGAGAGAATTCTCCAGAAATCCCAGAAGATTGTTGCCATGATCTTGGCTTTTCTTGGCAGGGCTTCACTTGCTTTGTGGTACTCCATGGATCCCCTTTTGGAAAGAGGATCATAATAAAAGGCAATGGTTTCATTCCTGGTAACAATGGATTCCAGCACTTCTCTCTGATTCCCTTGGCAAAGCTCTAAAAACTTGTGGGAACAGGTCACATGATGCTCCTGAATTGAAGAGAGAAGTCAGGGAACCCACCTTGCACTGACCTTTGTGACATAAAACGTCTTGTGAATGATGTGAAAGATGGTTATAGAAAGCCCAATTTTGCTGAGATTTCTTTGGGCTTCAGCCATCTGTTTCATTGAACAGTTCCTCCTGAACAAGAGAGACATCTTCCTCAGTCATCATTTCCACAGGCCAATCATTATGAGGATCATCGTCGATGCCCTCTCATCTTAGGTGAAACTGTTTAGTTCATTCCTTCATAGAGGAATATGAAGGAAAAGATTTCCTACACCACCCAATCACTAGTTCATAGCACTTGGAGAAAGCCCTATTTTTGGTGAAAAATTTGATCACAGCATGGTACTCAATTTTTACCATTAGTTAGTCAAACGAGTGCCTCCAACTGAATGATGCAGGTAAACAGTTGAAACTGGTATGTCACTCTCAGCATTTAAAAATTGGCACGAATTTTATTTGTCAGCCCAGAAACTTTTGGCCTCATAGATGGTTTTACAATGTTAGTGGAGAGGATCAACATATCAGCGCTTCAGGTGGAGTGACTATTTTAATCAATAATAAATAGCAAAATAGAACATTAAAGTATAATTTTGTCAATGATCAAATTATAATAGTTAAATTAAAAACAAATAGAAGCTACTTAAATATCATAGATATATATGTCCCTGAAGAAGGTAGAAAAGAAGACTGAAGAATTTTATGAGGAACTACAAAAAATAGTTAAATGTAATAAAATTGACTATATATATATATATATATAGTAACAGCAAGAGATCCTAATGCTAGAGTTGGAGATAATCCAATCCCAAATATCAGAGGAAAATATAGAGAACTTTGCATGAATAACAATGGTCAAGAATTATTTAGACTTCTGTATTTTCAATAATCTTAAAACTAATACTTTTTTTTTTTTTCAAAAAAAATATAAAATAAAATAATGTACACACACACACTTGGAAAAGCCAAGGAACAAGATCTATCATTTATTATATCATAACTAATCAGATACTAGCTCAACATATAAGAGATGTACATGTTTACAGAGGAAATGAAATTTTTCAGATCATTATTTAGTTTTTTGTAAAATATTAATACTAATGAAATGGAGAAAAAAACAATAGAAAAAATATACAAAGTTATATCTATTGCAAGAAGAAAGCTATATCAATCACAATCAACAGATTACCTAAAAGAAGCCAAAATCCATGCAGAAGACTAGAAAACTTTGATAAAGATAATTCATAAAGCAGTCTCTGAGGTACTTGGAAAGAAAAAGAAAAAAAAACCAAAAAATTTGGAGCACTGATAAAGAAAATGCAATAAAAGAAAACCAAGTGGCATTGTTATTACATCACACCTCCAGGGAGTCCAAAGACTTGTCGAGGGAGGGCTTACTCTACAACTCTGTCTCCACCACCCAATCCACCAACTGCCTACTATCAGTTACACCAATGCCATCTACTACCCATCATCACCACTAGTATTTTCACAGACAATCACAAACATCCATGCCCATGGCAGGATTCCAACCTACAGCATTTTGGCTGGAGAGCAGATATGCTGATCACTTAGCCAACATAAATATAGCTAAAATTCTAGTAAAGAAAATTCACCAAGATTCGTAAAAAACTTGGTGAATTTTAATGAAACTTGGTGAAACTTATTAATAAAACCGAAGATATACATGGAAGACAAGAAATAGCCTACAAAATATTAAGGAAATTAAACAATGAAAAAAAAAGATCAGCACAAATGAACATAATACAAGAGAAACAATGGATAGAACATAAGAATTTATGGTATGCCTCAAATTTAATAACAGAAAACAATGAAGAAATCAGTATACTGATATAGAACCAGTTAGATCAGAAGAACTAAAAAGAAGCAATAAAGGTATCAAAAAATAGATCAACTGGATTAGATGGCATAAATACTGAGCATTGGAAATATGTTGGAGAACATTTATATCACTGATTCTTAAAATTAATAAACAGCTGTTTGAGGAAATGTGAGGTTCCATCAGATTGGCCAAAAGCTAAGATTATATCTATATTGAAGAAAGGAGACATAGACGATTGTTGAAATTACAGAGGAATCAGTCTATTAGTCTACTCTCAAAAGAACAAAATGGTTTTCAGACATGGAAGATTGTGTATGGGCAATTTTTTATGGTTTATGAGAAAGCTTTTGATAAAATACATAGAGAAAAATTATCGTATATAATGAAAAAAACAATGATATCCATTACATTTGGTACAAAGTTTATATAAAGATACAAACATAGTTAGGTAATAAATTAACAGAAGAGAATGAAATTAATCAAGGCATTAAACAGGGATGTAGCTTCTCTCCAACTCAATTCACTATGTGTATATTGATCAGATTATTAAAATATACAAAACAACAAAACATGGGATCTGGTTAACCAGAAGAATGGTTATTAATAAAACTGTATGTAGATGATCATATTGCATTACAATATAAACTTTTTTTTTTGGTCTAAAAAGTTTACAATATAAACTTTTTAGACCAAAAATTGGAGGTCTTCTTACACACAGCAGGGGGGGGGGAGGTTAACCGGTTGAGAGACCCATGGCGAAACTTCCAGTACCCTGTCTCTGTGAACAGGCTTCTGCCAATCACTAGCCTTTGTTAATATTAATGGCTGATTCTGAATAAACCAATCATAACTCTGAAAGCATTCATGTCTGCAACTCGTTGGCTGGGTAAGTTAATGCATAAACAATATTTTGAGCACTAGCCCATAAAAATGTCCAAAAATAAAAAACAATATTGTCATATTCTTCAAAATTCAAGAAAGATGAGACTAAAATACAAGCTGCAGAAATGAAATTTTTAAGAGCAACTAATGAATGCACATAATTGTACCATATGTAAAAAATGAAGACGTCAGAATAGCACTAGATATTTATAATATAAACGATAAGACCAATACATAGAGAGAAATGGGAAGAATATCTACAAGGGTGTCCAAAACCTATTGCTGAAGATTATAACTGCAAATTCATGCACTAAGTGAATTGTGTTTGAAGGAAGCTCTTTTCATGAAGGAATAAAGCTGTAAACTTCAATGTCTTGTAATATCTCAAAGATATCATCTAGATCAGGGGTTCCCAACCTTTGTTTCCTAGAGCACATTCTAAAATACTGGTAGGGCGATGGGCGCCATCTATTTTTTTCAAGCAAATTTTTTAAATTCATTTTGTTAAATGAATACATACAAAATTACGTTATAATCAAATGTTTTATTACTCAAAAGTTTACATTATATAAAAAATTTAAATATATATATATATATGTAAGTTAGTGTGATCTTTGACATTGCATTTCACTGGCCAGTGAAATGAATTGTTTCATTTCACTGGCCAATGAAATGACATGATTATTTCAAACTATACGGCACACGGTTGAGCAGCGGCAGGCACACACATGTTGTTCGACGGGCGCCATGGTTCCCGTGGGCATAGGGTTGGGAACACCTGATCTAGATGATATTATGTGGGGAAGAATTATTGGAAAGCTTGAAGGCTGCAGAATTACTGATATTGCCAGAGAGTTTTGGAATCTCACATAGCATTATATCCAGGCTCTGGGCAGCATTTCAAACCAACAGAAAGTGTTCCAGACATTTGCTAAGAGGACACCCTCACTCTACCATGGAGCAGGATAACAGATTTTTGGTTATCATAGCAAAATGTAATCTATGTACCATGGTGGGTTGGCTCCATTCAAGCTCAGGTATGCGAATAGCTCAACAAACTGTGTCAAGTAGGCCTATATGCACGAAGGCCTGTAGTCTGCATCCCTTTATCCACAGCTCATTGTGAAGCACGTTTTTCAGTGGTGTTGCGTCCATCTTTAGTCTTTCCTCCAATTCTAGACATGTGATCTGACAAGAAAATGGTAATACTGACCATCGCAAGAATGTTCTTGAAAGGGATAGATATGGTGGTGCAGAGGTCATGGTGTGCAGAGGCATTATGCTTAATGGATGCACTGAGCCACAAACGATATTGCAACGAAGTTCTTAATGTCATGTTCAATTGCTCCATGGTGATGTAGACAAATACAGGTAACCCCCGTATAATATGGCATTCCTACAATACTGTTTTGCTCTAACACGGTTCGAGAATTGGGGAAAATCCCCATATAACATGGCATTCCTACAACATGTTCTCGCTCTAACACAGTTTGAGAATTGAGGAAATCGCCGTACAACACGGGATGTGATGAGAGCTTTTAAGAGCAAGCACCATCTCATATGATGTTTTTCATTCGAGCATGTATGTCATGTCAGATTTGCATACAGAATTTTAAATTCATTTTGTTCGTGGAGTATTAAACATATTTTAAGGCTTTCACTGTTTTCTTCTTTGTACTATTCTTAATTACTATTATGTAAACATTATGTAATACTTTTGATCAATTATTGTTTTAATAAACATACATTTCTCTTAATAAATTTAGTTTAATCCTTGATCGAAGTCTAAGCAAACAAAGTTTGCACATTAAGTATCTTCAGGACTGAGGCAACTCGTGGTAAAGGTGGACCAAGCGCTCATCACTTGTCTTAGTATCTCCATAATGTAAAGCACATCTCCTTGAAGACATGTATAATGCTATGCATTAAGGGAAGGGCCACTACCCAGACCTGTTTCAACCTTTATTGAGGTCTCTTCAGTGGGAGCCAGACCCAGAGGTGGTGAAACTAAGGTTGAAACCGGTCTGGGTAGTGGCCCTTCCCTTAATACATAGCATTATACATGTCCGCAAGGAGATGTGCTTTGCATTATGGGGATACTTCACGCACACACTTTGTTGCTTACACTTGGATAAAGGATTAAACTAAATTTATTATAGTCTAACCAAATGGAAAAAAAACTTCCAATACATTTCTCTTAGTTATAAAAAGAAAATAATAAATAATATAGTTTTTTAACTTTTGAAACCCTAACCCTGTTTTTTGTACTAGTTCTTTGTTTCGTATAACACGAATTCGCATAACACGGCATTTTTAAGGAACCTGATGACCGTTTTATATGGGGGTTACCTGTAATTCATTTTTATGGATAACGATGCCACATAATGTACACGAGTAGTGAAGATACTTCTGGAGACAGAGGATATTATTCAAATCAAGTGTCCAACATGCTCCCGATATCTCAACCCCATAGAACACATTTGGAATGCAATGGGGATAGCATGTCTCAAAATTCCTCTCTAGAAAACAACATGCTCCAGATGATGATCTTAATATGAAGATTGAAACGTCGGGATATTAAATGAGTTATTTATAACATGGTTGTAAAGTCCATAATTTCTAAAATGAATGATCACCGTGTAACACTAAAAGAAAGGAAACAGCCATATCCTTGCTCTGAAGGAGTTGGCCTCAAGAACTTCTGAATCATTGGTGCTAAGCATGGTACAATGTTGTGAGCAGTGCCAGCAATGCCCTTCTTGTCTAGTGCTTCAGCCAGCTCTATACTACACATAGCAAAAAAAAACTTGCAGTTTTTGCTAAATGTAATTAAAAGTCAATGTATTTATTATAATATATTTAGTGAATATCCACATTTAAGAAATGATAATATTAAAATGTGTTTTTATTTTATTTTTTCTTCTCAGTTCAGCACTCCTTGAAGAAGGCACCCCGATGCGATGCGATGCATCACCTGCTTACCGTGTTAAGGTAGCCCTGGTTGAGAGAGCTACAATGCAATTTGAGTTGGAAATGTTCCATACTGAAATGTCTTTCAATATCTACTAATTAAATAAACACTGTACATTAATTCCTTAACTCTCTCATTAGGAAATCTGTAACTTTTGCCAAAAATGTATTGCAATTTAATTTGTATGAAATTTATAAAACATTTTTTTGTATAATATAATTTATTAGTATGTGGACAATAAATTTGTCCACATTTGGCTGTAGTCATGAAAATATTTTCATATACAGGTAAAAAATGTAGTTTGTCCTTAGCTTTTGGGCACCAGTGTATTTTGGATGGAGAGATAATGGCTACCAAAAGAGGTTGATAAATATAGACCAAAAGAGAGGGGGGGGGGGGGAGAAAGACAAGTGAAGCCAGAACAGGTAAATATAAAAACATAAATATAAAAAAAAATTTATATTTATGGCAATTATATACAAACTCATTTAGTACACAGACATCAAGCTGTAAATTAATAATTAATTCTCTCTTTCACACGTTCACTTTTTCTATCATTAGCAGACAAAGCACTCACAAATGACTCCGGAACTCATTCCATTTATTCAGTACTCTTTAAGCAAAACATTTAGTCCTTGCACCCCTACGTACCACATGCTCTTACTCAATTTTCAGAGATGACCTCTTGTTCTGACCCTCTAGCAATGTGCTGAAACATTTCCCCTACATCAATCCTATGAAATCTTTTAAGTAACTTAAATGTTTCTATCACATCCTTTCTTTCTCATTTATCAATCAACTTTTTTGCAACCTACAAACTCTCAATCTATTATCATAGGGAACATTCCCAGACCTCACCTCTGGATCATCTCTGCTACTTCTCCATCTCCAAGAAACCAAGGTGACCAGACGTTATTCCAGATGTGGATATAGTGAGGCCTTATAAAGAAGAAGAACACACTAGTATGTAGAGCTGGTGTGTTTGTCAATAGCCAAGTAATCCTATGAGCTACCTTGGCAGCCTTAGCAATACGAAATAGCAGTTTCAGCTATTTCCTGGAGTACAGTTCCAACAATGTGATACACAATTTGCAATCTATTTATCCCCAAATACATAACTTTACATTTCTCCACATTAAACTGACACCCATTATCTTTTGCTTGTACTGAGACAGCCTATTTAATTCATCCTGCAAGCTCTTCACATTGCCTTGTTTACGCTTCCCAATCTTGCACCCTAAGCAAACAATTGAATATTTCCCTTCAGATTTCTTCATCATCATCATCATCATGCTTTCCAAGGATTTAGGATGAGTGACCTGTTTCAGCCCTAGAAGTCATCATTGAATCTCTTTAGAGGATGTCCTTGTTTTTTTTCAGATTTCTTATATTATTTATAAACAAATTAAACAGTATTGTCCCAGCACAGAACCTTGTGGCACACCACTAATCATACTAGATTCTGCTTCTCCATACACCACTTTTTGATATCTGTCCAGTAGCCATTCTCTTATCCATATAAAAAGTGTCACATCCATCCCATTTGTTCTAATTTGCATAACAGAGTTTCATGTGATATTCTGTCAAATGCCTTTGAAAAATCTAGCAAAATCATTGTGTAGCCATTTTGTTTATCCAACTAAGCTGTCACTCTATTATAAAAAGTTAGTAAATTACTAAGGCATAACTGATCCCATGCTGCCCCTCACAGAGTATCACATTCTTATCTACTCATTCCAGAATTTGCTCTTTGACTAACTTTTCCAGTATGTATACTGCCACTCTCCTGAATACTGATTGGTCTAAAATTGTTACTGTAGTCTTATGCATCCAAAAATAAGAGACAGGTAGTTGGATGGCATTTGTTTTTTGGGAGTCTTGTGTAAGATTGAGGCTAAAGAGACAAAGTATATGGTTGGCTGCTACTATAAACCTGGGAGTTCCAGGAATGATGTGGAAGATATGCATCAGCATATTAGCACAGTGACAAATTGAGTAATCATTAATGGGGGACTTCAACTGTGGAGTTGAAGATTAGGAGTAGTTGTATAGATTAGGAGGAAAGATCACATGGCAGGATGGAAATGAAATTTATACACCTACTGGAAGATAATTACTTCATGCAAATTACTTCATAGCACCTCCTTCATGCAAAGGAATTACTTTACTGTCTTTTCATTCTCTTGGGAATAAAAGACAGTAAAGACAATGGAAATTTTTGGAACAGTAATTAATTTACAGTAATGACATGTTATGAGAATGTTATGTTATGAAACTTAAAGAGCCTAGTCAGAGAGGCACTGCCAGTTCACTTGCACATTCTCATAAAATGCAAGCCGATATCCCACCTAATCCCCACTCACGTTGAGATTCTGCAATATCCTAAGAACTTCCAATTTATCCACCTCTGTTCCCACACCAGTCCCATCCTACATGTCACAATGTCAGTTGGATGATATACCCTTGAAAAAGCAGTCACTCAGTAACAACTATTTTATCTGTTTCTGTCACTTATCAGCTGCTATCAGCACTCATTAAAGTTATCCTTCATATCCTCTTACTTGCCAGATAGTGGAATGCTTTAGGATTTCCTTTGTCCTGCTTGACTAGTTTTTTCTCATAATCTGATTTTGCCTTCATGCTGGTCACCTTTCTCCTTATATACTTTTACACAACATTTTTCTTTCTTTGTAGCTCTTGCTCAATGGTACTACTCATCCATCTAGCTTCCACCTGATTAACGCTCCTGACCTTGGATATACAGTCTGATATTGCTTCCTCCAGATACCCTTTATCTCTCATGCACTACTATCATCTTTCCATTGCAGGTTTTGCTAGTTTTTATGCCATGGTACAGCTTCATGCTTCCTCCTAAGCTTGTCATAATCACCTGTCTAGTTCCAGCCATATATGCCCTTCTTGACAGAATATTCCCTATGTTTTGCAACCTCCCAAGTTAAGACCACACATGCTCCCCAATCAGAGGCAATGTGGCTGCTGTGGTTATGGATAGTGCTTCTGACCCAATACTCTCATACCCTGAGGTCCTTCTGTCACATACTGCCTCAAGTAATTATCTTCCAGTAGGTGTATAAATTTCATTTCCTTCCTGCCATGTGATCTTTCCTCCTAATCTATACAACTACTCCTAATCTTCAACTCCACAGTTGAAGTCCCCCATTAATAATTACTCAATTTGTCACTGTGCTAATATGCTGATGCATATCTTCCACATCATTCCTGGAACTCCCTGGTTTATAGTAGCAGCCAACCATATACTTTGTCTCCTTAGCCTCAATCTTACACAAGACTGCCTAAAAACAAATGCCATCCAACTACCTGTCTCTTATTTTTGGATGCAATTCATCTGCTATCATCAGCAGTACACCTCTCCTCATTCTATCTTACCTGAAAATACTAAACCCTTCATGTCATATCTCTGTAACATCATCTGCTGTTAGCCAAGTTTCATCAATCCCTATAACTTGTGGAAAGGCTGCACCAAAACTCCTTGCCCTTGTTCCTGATACTTCTGGCATTAGTATACAATAGTATAAACCAGTGATTTTCAATTCATAACACAGCACACCTAGACTAATTATTAAAATTCTGCGGCACACTAAAAATATATTCTTTTAATTTTTTTGATGATCTGGCAAAAAATAGGCATAATTTTGATTGATTTACACACACAATAAGATGGAAGACCACACACTAATAAATAAATGTGCAAATTATGACATTATTTCTTTCAATTAATTTGTTTTCATAAATCTTGCGGCACACCTGAAGACCTCGGCAAAACACCGGTTGAAAATCGCTGGCGTAAACTGTAGCATCCTTTTACTTCCTGAAATTACTACCCTATTCAATGTTATTGTTTGACATAATAATACTACATTTAGCTCAACTAAATTGAATGAACTGATGTCAAAAAACATACAGGCCAAGAAATAGCAATGTAGTAATCTGTTGAACTGCATTTCAAGCAAATTTTCAAAACTGTTATTATCTGAGAGTAGACTAAGCAGAGTAGATAAGTTATATCAAATCCTTGTACTGCATTCTCAGTTCAAATTTTATTATTAATCATTGATTCTGCATTTAACAAGAGGAAAAATTTAACTTTAGAAACAAAACAGTCCTACCTTCCAATAGTAGAAAGAACATTCATGAAGAGAAATATTTACTACTTTCATGCAATATGAAGAAATGATAATTCTTACACAGCATATTTCTTTTTTAGCCTCTTTCCATCCACTACTGCAGTGCTTCTCAAACTTCAGATATCTGTGTACCCCTTCTTAAATTTTCATTATTACCAAGTACCCCCTTATCAAAATAATAATAAAAAAATAAAGTGTATTTCATTGTAAATGTCTATTTTATTTGAATTTATATGTTCATGTAAACAAAAAATGATTTATTTTTAATAGAACAAAATTTGGAATAGGTTCCCCTTCATTTCCCATCCATGAAAATTCACATTTCAAGTAATTCATGTCATACTTACGAAGATTTTTCATTTTCTTCCTAGTTGGTTCTTTAGAGATGCCAGACAACACACCCTTATTAATTTCATTTGATCCAGATACAATAACAACATTTGCTATATTGTATTTGTATTTGCTATATTGTATTTGTATTTGCTATATTGCTCTCTTTTGTGCATTTTATAAATCCAGTCTAACCAATGATCCATACTTAAGAATTTGAAAGCTAAAAGAATTTGAAAATCATATGCACTTCTTCATAGAACAGCTATGAAGAAGTGCATATGATTGGTAAATATTAACAAAAGATCACGCGAACCAAAGATAAAAGCAAGCCAACAGTTGAGTTGAAATGCTAATTCTCTTCACCCAAATTCCATAATATCAGAAACACGTTCACTATATATTTCTTAGTTTTAACACGTTCACGACGGGGGTGGTGTCAAGCAAAACCATATCTTGCCGGTGCAACATATGGTTTTGCTCGAGTCTATACAGCAGTTTCTGTTGGAGGGGGGAGATATGATTCATTAGTTAGTGTCGTTTTTATTCCAGTTGTCTCTATTTGTTGAGAAATATATTACACAGACTGCAAATGTCTCTGTATCTTATTCAGTGATACAATAAAACTTGTTTTTTTTTTGAGTCTTCAGTATAGTGACACTGTTGGGGAGAGTGTGGTGTTTACCACAGGGAGGGAGTTACTATCACCACGACGTTCACGTCCTGACAATAGTAACTCCCAGGCGATAGTTGTTGCCCATGTCTCACACATATAGGTAAACACTGGAATAATGTATATAAAGAGCTTTCTTTTTCAGGAATATAAGTAAATCTCCTAACAGATACTATTTATACAGCCAAAATGCTTTGCTTCCTTATGTGAGTCTTCTACTTATTTTTTTATCTTGTTTTTCTTTAAAATTAATTACAAGTAGTTGTCGACTTATGACCTATGCGCTTTATGACTGATCGAATTACGACTGCTACTGCATCTTGCGGTGTGAGATTCAGTAGCAGTATGAACTACCGTTTCAGTATGAACAGTAGTTTCATATGAACTACTGTAACAGATTTTTCTACTACACTCACATGCCTTATATGTGTGGTCCCCAAAGCCTAATGGGAACGGTTGTGCATGTAACGTCAGCCCACTGCCCAGTAATGTGTGTTTGGTGAGATTCATACGTCTCGATCTCTGTTTGCATACATATTACGTTCACTATTTTTGGCATTTTTTTAAAACCCCTAAACATCTCAACCAAGAGGAAAGTGCCTTTGTTTGAAAGGTCAAGAAAGGCCATTGATTTAGACATAAAATTGAAAGTGATCAAGCAGCATGAAGAAGGAAAGGTGAATGCGATCGCACGTGATTTTAAGTTATCTCATTCTACAGTGTCGATGATTTTGAAAGACAAAGAAAGGATTCCTGAAGTTGTTAAAGGTTCAGCACCCATGTGAGCAACAGTGATAACGAAACAACATACAGGGCCCATCCATGAAATGGAAAAATTATTGTTTCTTTGGATGGAAGATCAGATACAGAAGCGAACACCCTTAAGCCTTCTTACAGTACAGTCGAAAGCTAGAAGTCTCTTTCAGACGCTGAAGAAATGCGCTGGAAAAGATTACAATCAGACATTTATAGCAAGTACAGGATGGTTCAAAAGATTCAAAAGAAGATTCAACCTTCATAGGGTTTGAGTCACTGGAGAATCAGCAAATGCGGATATGGAAGGAGTTCAAGAGTTTGTTAAACGTCTAGATGAAATAATTACGGAAGGAGGGTATTAACCAGAGCAGCTTTTCAACATGGATGAGACTGGATTGTTGTGGAAAAGGATGCCAGAACACACTTACATTCAGCAAGAAGCCAAAGCATGCCTGGTTTTAAGGCACTTAAAGATAGGCTGACTTTGCTCCTTGGCAGGAACATCGCAGGTTTTAAACTGAAGCCTTTTTTAATTTATCATTCTGAAAATCCCCATGCGTTCAAGAATGTAAACAAGCACACTCTGCCTGTATTTTCAGTTTGAACGGAAGTAGCCTGGATGACTCAAACATTGTTTGAAGACTGGTTTTTAAATTGTTTTGTACCTCAAGTTCGTGAATATTGCGTAGAGAAAGAAATTCCTTTCAAAACTGTATTAATCTTAGATAATGCACCTGGCCATCCACCTCACTTAGACCACTTCCATCCAGATGTAAAAGTTTTTTATTTGCCGCCAAATATAACTCCACTCATTCAGCCTATGGACCAAGGGGCGATAGCCACATTTAAGGCGCACTATTTTCGAACCACTTTCGCCCAAGCTATAGCCACAACAGACGCCAACCCAGAACTATCTTTGCAAGAGTTTTGGAAACAGAACAATATTTATAAATGCATCAAAAATATTGCGGTCACGTGGGAGGCTGTGACAAAGAAATGCATGAATGGAATCTGGAAAAACTGTGTTCAGCATTTTGTTAATGATGAATTTGATAGTGAACATGAACTTGAAATGGTTACGGAAAATATTGTAACACTGGCAAATGGACTTTCTTTAGACATTGAAGTGGAAGATGTTGAGGAGCTGCTAGAGCAAGAATCTGGAGAACTTACAAATGAAGAACTTATCACTTTGGAAGAAGAAAGAATGGCTGAAGAAGAAAGGATGGAAAAAGAGAAAAATGAAGATGAAGATGAGGAAGAACCAGAAAGAAAATTCACCACTAGAGGATTATCTGAAGGTTTTTCTCTACTAAATAAACTTCTTGCACATTTTGAGGAAATGGACCCAAACATCGAATGATTTGCAGGGATTGAACGAATGGTACAAGATGCTTTTCGGCCATACCGTGAAATTTATGAGCAGAAAAGGAAACAAACAATTCAGACAAAAATCAACATGTTTATGAGAAAAACAACTCCCACTACATCAAGTGGCGGCACTGATGACCTGCAGCCAAGCACGAGTGGTCAGTAAAATATTTCTTATCTATTTTCTACATATGTTTTGTTTAGTTCTTTAAGATAAAATTTTTTTTAGGTTTTATACAGTATTTGATATCTTTTTCATAATATTATTATTATTATTCCTGACACCTCCAAGGAGTCCGAAGACTCATCGCGGGAGGACACCTACATATTTTTTATTTTTGTAAATAGTAAACCAATTGTGTTGTACATAGTGTCTGATTTACCTAAACTGGTCCGACTTACATCCAGATCGCTTTACGACCAGTCGGTCGGAACCTAACATGGTCGTAAGTCGATGACTACCTGTACTCACCAAGATAAATATAGTCTTCCATAATTTCAATATGATTATTAATTTTAGTTTGGTTTTAATTAGATTAATCTTTAAATCTTTTTTTCCTGCTTTCTCTATCAAAGTCATTTAACATTTCCTGAGCTTTTTGATAAAAGAATGTCATCTGCAAAATGTATGTTTTTTTTTCTAATGACGCAAATTCCATAGTTTTCTCATGAGTTGTTTTTAAAGACTTCTTCAACTATAGCATAAAACAACTTTAATGATACAGGATCTCCTTGCTCCTCTCCCAATACCAAATTCCTTTCCCTGATGTATTAGCTTTATACTGGATGAGTTCTGATATGCAGTTTTTAATAACCTGATATACTTTGTTGTGATGAATTGTTGCTTTATACTATTTATAATTTGTGACTGATACAGAGAATCAATGGCTTTTTTTTCAAAATCTATGAACACTAAATATGCAGGAAGATTCTATTCATTTGATTTTTCTATTACTTGGTTAATAGTATAGATATGATCTACTGTAGAGAATCCTGCTTATTCATATGGATGTGCATCATCCAAAAACACTACAATCCTATTTAATATAACAGATATATAAGCATTTTATCCAAATGTGATAACAAACTGGATTGGCCTATAATTACTGATATCATTTCTGCTGTCCTTTTTTCACATAGCATAATGAAGGACATACAGTGTTTGGAAAGAAGTCAAAAGACATGTTTGTAGCAAGTATAAATTAGAGGAATATGATGCTCCCAAGTCAGTGCAACTGTGTCCAGGTGAAATGGCTGCAAGAAGGGAACTGACAGTTTGAAAGATGCGTTGTGATAAGATGCCATGTTGCAAGACATGTTGTTCAGCAAATTGTTGACAAACTGGGCTATCCCAAGTCAGCAATCAGTGATACCACACTGAGATGGAAGTGAAGGGAATCAATTGCAAGTGCTACCTGCAGTAGATGACTCACTAGTCACTGAATGTGACCACAGACTATAAAGGACTAATACACCCATACACGGTACTATAGGTTGATCAACCAACCTCCTGTGTATGGGCTCAACATATTAAAAAACATTTGTCAGCTGACATGTTGAATGCAGAGTTCTGGGCATCATCTGGAACACAAATCTGCCAAAAACATTCAGAATCAAGACTCACATATTGCATACTGTGATCCTACCATGGATTTCCATGGTAGGACCACACCATACAAACCCCGCATTACCTGAACCAACATGCAGCGTCATCTTCAGTGGTACAAAGAGTGTGTATAGTGGAATGTGGAAGCTTGGAAAGCTGTGCTATCAAGCGACGAATCATGCTACACCCTCAAACGAGCAGATGGATGGGTGTGGGAGTGGAAGACGCCCGGTGACCATCTCTTACCAGAGTGCGTAACCCAAACTACAAAATTTGGAGGTGGTATGGCCCTGTTTTTCCTGGATCTCTGTTTGTGATGCTATGAACAATGAACTCTGAGAGGAATCTGGACATTCTAGACAATGCAATGCTTCCTACTTCATAGCTTTTCTACAGAACTGACTATTGTCTCTTTCAGCACTGCGTCATAAGGCAACTACTGTAACTGGGTTGTTTGTGGACATGAATGTCACCACACTTGACTGTGCTCCACAGAGCCCTAATCTCAACCCAAATGAACATCTGTGGGATGAAATGGAGCATCGGGTGAGGTCAAGGACATCCGCCCCAAACAGTCCAGGATCTTGTTACATGCCTGCAGGAAGAATGGTCCAAAATTCCTATTGATCACTATTGTATGCTTGTGGAAAGTATCCCCCATAGGATTGCTGCAGTCATTGCAGGAAAAGGAGGTCCTACAGCTTATTAAGATGAACAACATGGCTGTTTGTTCCTCACACTATGGTATTCATTGACTTCTTTCCAAGCAGTGTATAGCCAGTTCTCGACTTAACCCCCTCATACTACTATCCTATTAACATGTTCACCAAAAAAGCACCTCATCTCTACAATCCACAGACTAGAGTGTTATTGATATCCAAGGCATATTATTTAAGAAATATGTTTGCTCAGTCCATTTTGCTACTAAGGATGAGAAATCCTCTGAGACTGTGAGAAAGAACATATCCTGTATTGTACAAAGAATGTAGATGCAGCATGGAGTGAGGTGACAGTAAAATGTATGAACAGCATTTGGAAGAAGCTGCAGAAAATATATGTACATACATTCAGGGGAGAGCCCTGATTTCAATCCTATTGAACATCTGTGGGATGATGCATCAGTTGAGGTAAAGGGATGTCTGTCCCATAACAGTCCAGGACCTCAATACATGTCTACTGGAAGAATGATCCAAAATTCCCATTGATCACTATCATATGCTTGTGGAAAGTATGTCTCATAAGAATGCTGCAGTCATTACACTGAAAGGAGGTCCTACATCTTATTAAGGTGGTGCCATGACTGTTTGTTCTTCACACCATCGTTCTGTTGAAAGCCAGTTTCTATAGTGTTAAGTGGTACCCTTTATGGGTATGGTAATGGAATCTTGCTGAAAATCTCATAATGATGGTCTCTCATATTTTTGGCAATGTGATATAGCTGAATTTATATATCTATTTCTGCATGAGAGAAGTTTCTCCCCCCCCCCCATCCCATTGGAACTGATGATCTGTATCCATGGCATGGTCTGGTCTGCCATGAACATAGATGTTTTTTTACATCTCTACTTTACTAGAATGATTCATTTTGATCACATGTGAGATTGTTGTGTCATGTATATAGAGTTCATAGAAAATTAAAAAACAACAACAAAAACTGACATTCTTTGATTCTCTTAAAGGGGGAGTCACCATTTGTACTCTGTACAAAACAGAGTATTACATACTCTGTATGTGAAAATGAATGCATTATGATTTATATCATGACGATATCATACTTCATAGAGAAAGATGAAATCCTGACAATTAACACTTCTTTAATCATCTTTATCTGAGATGTGAATAGCCATTAGAATTAAGAATCACAAACCAACTTTCCACATACATACATGCAAGTTGGATTAGAAATAAAATAATGATTTGACAACTACAAAAAAAATACATCTTTGAAGGTATGCATTGTAAAATTATAACTAATTTACATTTTATTTAAAACTGGGAGAGGTGAAATATAAACCATGAGATGTAGTGACAATTCAGAAAACAGATTTGTGTAGATTTTATTGCATTATTAAAGTTGAACAGTTTGACTTTTATTAAAAATTTAGCTAACGTAACTTACAAATTCCAATTTACCTCAAAGCAGCATATGTTCCCAGGGAGAGGAAACTATATTCAGGATCATAATATAAGTAAACTGAAGATACACAATAAGGCAAAATATCTATAACTCCAACTGCAATTAATCGATCATCTAACCAGTACTGTTGGTGAAAGGAGCCATACCTAAGAGTCGCCATGTCAGATACCTGAAAATTTTAAGCAAATAATCTATAACAGAATTATGTAGAAATATATGAATACCAACTAAACCAGAGTATTATTAGTAGTGCATGAGTAAGTTCAAAGTCTTCTAGTCATCATTACTGTTAGATCTGTGAATAGTAAATAGCTGTTCTTTAATTGTAAGAAAATAAACAATAAAAAAGATCTATAGTCTGGCATTTTATGACCACCACTATTACATTTAAAAATCTCTAGAGTCCATGGATAAGCTTTAGTATGTGTTCAATCAAGGGTGTCACTGTCCTGAAGAGTTCAGGCTAAAACTAATATATATATATTAAGAATTAGTTTCCCATTTCTTGGAAATGCTAACACAATCATATTTATTAAGATTAGGCTGTATTTTAAATCTATCACTGATTCTAAAAAGAGTTTTTCAAGTTTGTATTTACTGTGATGGAGCATAATAGTTTTCTTCCATCTGATTTTGTGTAAGGTATCTAAGGCATTGCTGCTAGATCTGACTAACATTGTTGTGGCAGAAGAATGTATTTTTTTTGTATTCATCTAGGAAGATGTTAGCCGATCTCCCAGTCTAACCATAATATAAGTTGCAAGAACAAGAAACTTTGTTTCTTGTGTGTGTTAGTACAATTTTAACACTGTATTCCTGATGATGATGTCTCTGTGACAGAGATCGAATACTGAAATGGTTAAACAGAAGTTTAATTATTTCTCTTTATGCTGTAGTTATTTCATTAAATTGTATTATGAATGTAAACCAGCACCTAAGATATTGTTAGCATCCAGGAATGTGTTAGTAGAGCTAATCTCAGGTGGTATGGTCACTTAAACAGGGAAAAGAAAGATTAGGAAAACAAGTGTTCTCTGCCAGGTTGGCAGAAAAAAGACCCAGAGGAAGACCAAGATATAGGTGGAATGATACGGTGAAAGAGTGCCTTTAGAAGATAGAAATATAAGATCTGACAATGTTGGAGTCCTTACAGGTAACAGATTGATTTGGAGGAAAATTGTAGTAGGAACTTATGATGTAAATGTAAATGATGTAAATGTAATGATGTAAATTTTTCATGTACAAGGGTGGTCTGAAAAGTTCTTGGCCTTGGTCATAGATGCAACACTATTGGAAAGATTCCCCCCCCCTAAGTTGGTACATCTGTCATAAGCATCCATGTGAAATTTTAAGTCATTGTATCGATTAGTTTGTTTTATGCAGCTGTCTGAAGCAAAGTGTTGTCTGTATCCCTTGAAACGGATAAAATTGAGTATCGTGCAGTTATAAAATTCTTCGTAAAAGAAGGTTTAACACCAAAAGAAATTCATTCGAAGTTCATAAAGTTATGGGCATGCTTCTCCTTCATTTTTGACAATTAAGAAATCACCTGCCAAGTTTAAATGTGGCCATACCAGCCTTGAAGATGATCCATGTGAAGGATGTCCAAAAAAGTGTAACAACACTAGAAATCAATGATCAAATGCATGACATGCTATTGGATGACCGGCAAGTTCAAGTGTGTGAAATTGCTGAGACTATAGGCATTTCAAAAGACGTGCAAGATATATTTTGCATGAAGAATTGCAAATGAAAAAGCTTTGCAGCAAGATGGGTGCCGTGCTTGCTCACAGCAAATCAAAAATGCACTCGCATGAAAATCACTGAACAGTGCTTGGAGCATTTTAACAAGAATAAAACTGATTTTATGCATCGATTTATTACTATGGATGAGACCTGGATTCACCATTACACACCAGAATCTAAACAGCAGTCAAAATGTGGACAGAAGCCAGTTGTTCAGCGCCAAAGAGACAAAGTCGGTTTCATCAGCAGGAAAGGTCATGGCATCGGTGTTTTGGGATGCTAAAAGGGCATTTTGTTTATTATCTTGAAAAGGGTAAAATAATAACCGGGGAATATTATTCTGATATTTTAACCAGACTAGATGAAAAAATTCGTGGGAAAAGACCTGGTTTGCAGAAGGAAAAAATCATCTTTCATCAGGACAATGCATCTACCCACAAAGGTGTTTTGGCAATGGCAGAATTAAGGGATCTGCACTATGAATTGTTGGAATATCCACCCTATTCCTCAGATTTGGCTCGCTCTGACTTCTCCCTCTTCCCAAAACTAAAAAAAACTCTTCCTCGCTGGTCAGCATTTTTCTTTGAATCAAGAGGCGATTGCAGCTGTAGAGGGATATTTTGCAGATCTTACTGAGAACCACTACAGGGATTGGATAATGGTGCTCGAGCATTGCTGGAATAAATGTATTAGTGTTAAGGGAGATTATGTTGAAAAATAAAAATAATTTTGAAATCATAAATTAGTTTTTTCATTGTTAGGCCGAGAACTTTTCAGACCACCCTGGTATACTAACAAATGGAAATCTCTTGACTAATAAATGATTGCCATTATGGATTCTGAAAGTGGGTGATGAAGGTCATCTATCACTAGCATTTCCTCCAACTAAGACTGTATCCCTTTGGAGTGGGAATACTTACTAATTCTGCCAGAGCTACTTTCACGAAAATTGACCACACCATAAAGTAAGGTGGAAGAAGACTAGTTTGTTGGGTGACAATGAAATTTGTGTATGTGTGTAATATACTTATGTAAGACCAAATTAGTGGTTAAAATTATCCCAAGGGGACGCTTAAGGGTCAAAGCCATATAAATGGGAGAACACCCTCACGTAGCCTTTTAAGGAATGCGGAGAACCGACTAAGGCTACTGGCCCATTGTCCAATCCTCACCTTCTCTTCCTGCACCCTGTTTAGGTGTCTACCCAATACTGAACAAATGAAGATGGACTGGCAATTTGGGATTTAGCCAACCAAATTGTATTCTTAAACCATGTATGATGATGTACATCATGACAGGATTTAATGCCTGCAGGGGCATCCCATTGTTAAACAAGATTCCCCTCCCCACTGTTTTTGTCAGTGAACCCATGATGAATGCAAAGTCGGCTACTAGAACAATCTCAGAACACATCCCAACTCAACATCAGCAGAGCTCCAGATAAATTGGTACTGTCAATATAAGAAGCATTGTTACACCCTGATACCATAGGAATGTAGAATTCCTAGCTATCATGGTGTAACAGGAAGAGAAAATAAAATAAAAAAACCCTGTATAAAAGCTAATAGATGAATTATTTAAAAGAAAGAAAAATATTCTTGCATCCAAGTAAAATATATGTCAAAAAAGTGTTTGTTGAACTAAATAATAAAAGAAGGAATGTATTACAGTTGTGGTATAAAAAAAAAAAAAAAATTTAGCTAAGTAAGACAGAAAAGGATTAGTCATAAGAAATTGTATGTGAGAGGCTAGAGATTAAAATATTAAGTAAATTCATAGAAAAATTTTGGAAGGGGGGTTAAATTAGAGGCTAGCAAAAGAAAAACAACAGACTATCGCTCAGGGTCAATTCCTGGATTTAGACATCGTCACGGGCTCGCCGACCAAAGGATGTTTGGCAGAAAAACGCCACCCTAATTGGTCGGTGAAGTCAAATCAAGTAAGGGGCAGAGAAAAGAAATTAAAGAAAATACCATTAGGGGTCAAGGTATAAAAGGGTTAGACCCCCCCCCCCCAGGAGGCTTTTTCCAGGATAGTTTCTTCACGAGCTCCTTCGTATAGGTTTCACGTGGTTTTCCTGAGTGGCGGGATTGGAGTTATCTCCTTCGTCACAACAAGGAAACAAAAGTGAGCGGGATTTCGATTCCGTATTTCCTATGGTAAGAAACGAGGAATGCCATTTAGCCAAAGGTATTGTCTATGTGTTTCATCGTCCAGTGAAAGGGAAATCTGTAAAGAAGTCGGTGTCCACGTGGTGAGTTTCACAGCCATTGTATAGATGATTCTAAAAGTGTCCTTAATTCAAGAACGAAAAGTTAAGATCGCGTAAGCACAGTTCAATGCCAAAAGAACTTAGGAGTAACAGATTATAGGAGAGATCATACCAGGATAGTTCAATTGGAAAAAGGTAGAGGCCAATATAGAAAACTGAAGACAAAAAGGTACTGTAAAAATCTCGCGTTAACTGAAAATCGTCTGTAATTGTTATCGTTATTCTATTACTGAACTGTTGAAGAGACTAAGAAAATTATACTAGGACTTTAGTACATGACTGATTATATTGAAAGTATGCTTGCTAATATTAATATTATATAAATAATTCGTGTGTCCTGAGAATTATACATGTGTATTGTAACGTATAGGAAAGTTTTAAATGTCAAAGTTATGTGATAGTACAGTGAAAGGATAATTTAATCTACGTAATTTTAGATAGTAAAATAGAGTGAGTTGATCATATATGTCCATGTGCTACAGCATATAGCGCATATTCAGACTAATATAGGGTTAACTAATGTGTTAATTAGATAAGGGATTTTACTTATGATTTTATGTGTTGAATTTGTTATGGCGGCATGATCGTAATACCCATATAGGATCATAGCCAAGTTACTTGTGATAAGCTAATGCTAATTTGTAAATGTTTTCTTACTATTGAATTGAATTATATTAGAAATTGAATTGTACCATACTAATGAGTTTAATAAACCTTTGTTCATTGATAAAACAGTTGTCTGAAATTGCTGCCCAATGCACCACTTGAAAAACGTACAAACCTAATCACGCGGGAAATTAATGTGTTAAAAAACGAGATAAAGTGTCACGACTGCAATATTGTTTCACATTCAGACATATTTTAGTAATTGCTCCTTGTTTTTGTATTTAATATCTCAAACTAAATGTCCCAAAAGGCGCAGCATAATATAAATATTAGGGACACTAAGGGGAGAAATAACTTAAATATTTGTATTTTTGGGTGATATCTCGTGCACAGATAATAGTTGAACATAGATAAGCATAATTTCACTAGATAGGATAATAATCGTAAATTGGGACACAACAGCATCAATAGAAAGTAAATGGCAGAAGAATTGAATAAGTACCAGATCTACATAATGGAGGCAACTAAAACAAAAAGATAAAAACTGGTGAGTTCTTTCTAAGGGGAAAAAGTATATAAATAGGTATAGTAATCAACACTAAATATGAAAATAATCTTTCTTGAATGACAGGCAATATCAAAAAGAGTGATATGGGAAAATACAAGAATTTGGAACTGGACAATAAGACTTATTTGTGTTTATGGCCCCACAGAAGGTTATACCAAGGAAGAATTTTTTTGAGGCATTAGAGAAAGCAGCTTGGCACAATGAAAAAAGGAAAAGTTGGTCCTTGTTGGAGTTCTAATCAGCAGAGTAGGAAATGATTACCAGACATACAGAAATTTTTTGCAAAAATTTGAAGGAAAGCGCAGAGCTAATAATAATAATAATGGTAAATGCCTGTTGGATTTCTGTTCAGGGCATGGATTAGTTATTACTAACACCATGTTCAAACAAAACTCTCCACAAATTCATATGGAGAGAAGATGCAAGAAATAAGAAAAATCTCATTGCCTATGTTATAGTTCATAGTGATTTTCTCACTGGTTCTGAACACAAGAGTATAGAGAGGATTTGAAATTGGAAGTGATCATCATTTAGACTTCAGCAGGATAAAATTGAATTTCATATTGAAAAGAAGAGTATGTAAGAAAGTTTTAAAAACAAATCAAAGTTGAGCAGCTTTCAGAGGCTAACTGTAGACTCAAACCTTGAAGATTCAATGGCAAACCCTGAAAAAAGCAGTGAAGCATGTGGTGAGACTATCTGTAAGGATAGAAAAATCAGAACGTTAAAGAGGAAGTTCAAGAAAAAGAAGAAAGCATATAAAAGTTCCTGGCAAGTAAGTCAGCTTCTGCTCTTAGCGAATAAAGAAAAATGTAAGAAAGCAAAGCACTGCGAAAAACTAGATAAACAAAAGTCATGGAAAGACTCTGGTGAGAACACAAAATAAATATCATGAAGGTGGCAAAATATTCTGGAAGCTATCGAAAAAGCTTCAAAATGAAGGAAAAAATACTGTAAAAGGAATCAAAGATGATAAAGATAACATGAAAACTAAAGACAAAGATATTCTGGAAGTTTGGAATAATTACTTGGAAAGACTTCTAAATGAAACAAGCAGTGTCAGCACAGTGGTAGAAAACTCCCAACAGGAATGCAGCCAGGAAGTGTACATATCCATACTTGCAATAGAAAAAGTCCTCAAAAACCTGAAATGTGGAAAGGCAGCTGGAGTAGATGAAATTCAACCAGAAATGCTCAAATATGGAGGTATAAAAGTTTTACAGTGGCTGCACTACATAATTCAGAAGGCCTGGATGATTGGAGCAGAGCTCTCATAGTACCCCATCTATAAAAAGGGAAATAAAAACGAATGTGAGAATTATAGAGTTGTTTCCCTACTTTAAAAAACAGCTAAGAACAATTGTGGAAGGGAAGCTTAAAGAAAAAATTGGATTCAAGCAAAATAAAGGCTGTCAAGAGCAGATTTTCACTTTAAGACTAATAGTTGAGGAATATATCAAGGATTTGTATTTTAGTTTTGTTGATCTGGTAAAGGCATATGACAAGATGCCATGAGGAAAGCTCTTCAAAATGCTACAGTTTTATGGTTAAATGTGACCGAGCAATACATAGTCTCTACTTAAGCTGTTAGCAGTTAGAATTGAAGGAGGTATAGGCAGATGGTTTGAGGTAAAATCGGGTGTGTGACATGGGTGCATATTATCTCCAATGTTACTCATTATTTACATGGATCACATTATGAAGGAAAGTGGTATTAAATCTGATATCAAAATTGGCATTTTAATCTTAGTTCCTTACTTTATGCAGAAGATGTTATATTTCTGAATAAATCCAGCACAAGTCTGCAAGATTACCTAACTAAACTGAATAATTGTTGTAATAAATTTGGTATGAAAATCAGCAATAAAATGACAAAGCTAATGAAAATAAGCAGAAACAATGAAAACATCAACTGAATGGAGAACCTATAGAACAAGTAAAACATTTCAACTATTTAGTGAAGATGACAATTAAATATGGAAATAGACAACAGAATTGGTAAAGTTGGTGTGGTAGGAATCAAGCTGAATAAATTTAAATGGAATAAGAAAGAAATTAGTCAAAAGACTAAATCAGCTGTATACAAGACATCATTCAAACCAATTTTAACTTAAGGATATGAGAGCCAGGTTAGAAATGAAACATTTGATCAAAGACTTGAAACCTCTTATATGAGAGTTCTGAGAAAGATTAGTGGAGTGAACAGATATCATCAATGGCAGCATCATATTAAAAATGATATTAGGAAAGAGCTTGACATTGTTAGCATTCAGAAATGTGTTAGTAGAGCTAATCTCAGGTGGTAAAATAAAAAATAAAAAATCAGCTAACGCCTTTTATTCCCATATAGGGAATAGGCGAGGCTGTTTTAACCTATCTAACTTTTGGAGACCGAGTGGGCAGTTCAATCTCCACTGGTGTGGCCCACGGTTATTACTAATTAATTGGTATGCAGTGAAGAGACAACTCAACAAGTGCTGCCATCTTGTAGTCCCTAACCCTAACACAATATATTTAATGTCTGAAATAGTGTGGGTTCTACGGTCGATTTTGTTGAGTTTGCAGGATGAAAAACCCGAGTTTCCGGGAGAAAAAACCTGCTTGTCTGTGCTAGGGATCGACTAACTTGGGAACTGGTTGAAAAAAAGCTTAGAAAAATTTCCTCTAGTTGCCGACTAGATTCGAAATGAAGTCTTCCTTTGTGCGGTCAAGCACTGTGGTATGCAAACGCCACATCCACTGAGCTACACAGGCTCTCTCAGGTGATTTGGTTAGTTAAATAGAATGGGAGAGGAAATATTAACAAAACAAGTGTTCTCTGCCAGGTTGGCAGGAAAACGACCTAGAGGAAGACCAAGTTGTAAATGGATTGATACAGTAAAAAGCCTTAAAAGACAGAAATATAAGATCTGATAATGTTGGAGTCTTGACAGGTAACAGATTAATTTGGAGGGAAATTATTGATCAGAAGTTAGTAATGGTGTAACTTTTTAATATAGTATTATCATGATTATCCTGTACACATCAGAAATTTGATGATGATGATATCCCAAGAAGAGAAAAGCATCTTGTATATAAATAGGGATATTATTCAAGGAAGGAATGGAATAAAGATAAATTGTTTTTACTAAAATAAAAAGCCAAAAGGCTTCAATTCAGTGATGCAAAATTACATAAGCAAAGTGAATATTATTTCAAGCCGAAATAATGAAAATATGAAACCATGAACATTTCATAAGGTAAGTTGACCAGAGAGCTTATGGGAATACACTCCCCAGGATTCATGAATTTCTCTGACATTTCAAGTTCATTTTTTTTCCAATGTACCCCAAAAACAGGGGATGATGATAGCATTTCTGAAATCATTCTGAAAGGCACTGTAGCCATTGGATAGGAAGGTGTTGTTTATGGTTGAGCTCTGTTGAAAGAGAGATTCCAGTAGAACAAAGATTAATTAGTGTTAATGATGCCATATTGTTGAGGGGATGATGAACATATCTGCTATGTGAGTGGGTTTTCTGTATACAGTGAAGGAGAGGTTACCATTTGGAAGGTGTGTGTGTCACTAGTGTCTAGAAAGGGTGAACTATGATTTTCCTTTTCCATCTTGGATGTAGACTATTGAGGTGACAGAGGAAGGAGTCTAATACATTTGGGCCATGAGGCCAAATAGAGAACGCATTATCTACACATCTTAGACTCAGTTCTTAGCCTATCTGGCTATGGCTCATTTTTCAAAATTTCCCATGTAATAATTAGCAAGTGGCAGGAACCCATAGCAGTTTTCTCTATCTGTTTATAAATCTTGTTCCTCCAAGAAAAATAACCAGAATTGATAGCAAAGGAAAAGAAATTTAAGATATCAGGAGGAAAAACGTTTTTAAGAGTGTTAAGGTGTCATTCAAGAGAATATTGTAAACTGTGTGGTGATGTCAAAGCTTACCAATATATCTGTATTATTTAAAGTTAGATTTTCAATTGAGGTTTCAAATGGATCGAGTTTTTTTTATATAGGATGTGGTATGACCAATGAGTGGGGTAAGAGAGTTTGCTAACTGTTTTGACAATTTGCAGCATGGAGCATCAGTGGCATCGACTATAGATTTTTGGAAGGGGTGGGAAGGAATTGGGTTTGTGGATTTTTGGTAAACTGTATATCTGGGGGGGGGGGGACAAGAACCATTTTTTTTGTTTTTTATTTGCAATGTCAGGCAGCCAAGAAGATGCTTTTTTTTAAGTAGGCTTTTTAATTTTTAACCTGCATTTTGATGAGATCTTAGTCTAGGTGGAGTGATTTCGGAGAGTGGCATTACCCTTATCTTCTCTGGTGATGACAATACTTTTATCTTTTCATAACTTTCTAAGAGAGCAAGTTGGCCAGAAGATAATTACTTTTTAAAGGTGAAGACTGGGAAAGAATGTTGGCAGTGACAAGTCTGATGTTGTTGGCTACTTCTGAAGCCAAGTGACAAATTCCGTGTTCTACATCATACATTAGGTCTAGCACAGGCACTTCTCTTGCCGTGATGACAAAATTGTGGCTGAGGGGTGCTGACAACATCTTCACTGAGCCTGTTTGAAGACAGATTCACTATGGTATGGAGAGGTTGAATTTGTGGTTGCATTTAAAACTGCATAGAATATTATACTTTTTGATATGCTTATTTCTTATTTTTAGGAATTCTTTTTGTGCAGATGTTTCTGAAATGTCTGAGAGAATGGATCAAAGCTCAGAGTTGAGTGCCAATGGCAGTGTTGGTAGCAGCGAGAGGCTGGTGTGTGTGTTGCATGATCTGTTCTCGCAGTAGTGCAAGACTGGCACATTTATATATGTGGAGGGCTTTTTTCAAATAGAATTTGATTTTTTGTTTGATGCAATTAGGTATTACTCTTGTATCCACATCTTTTTAGAAAGGCCAGCTGATTTAATTGTCTAGATAAACATAGTTTCGACTTACCTACTGTCTTGTTTTGCATGCTATCTCTTCACCATGAATATTAAGTATCCACGCATTAAGTTTTAATATACTTCTCACTTCTGAATGCATTTATCCAAATGTAACGTAAGTGCATTTCATTTAGTAAAAATTAACATCATGTAGCTTCTTTTAATCATGCATATCGAAAGATGACACAAAGAGATGTATAAAATAACATAACTACAAAATATTTTATCAATTTTAATATAACTCAGTTTTTTCAGAAGATTTGTTACTTAATCTAAACAATCTATGAGTGTATTATTCAAGGGCAGTAATGTAAAAAAAAAAAATCATAAAAAAACCTAAGTGTTTTAAAAGTATCATGATAATGAAATCAATCTATAGGGATTACAGACAACTCTCACTATAGCAAACACTATTATAACAAACCACCAAGATGTTCCAATCAAAGTCCTATGGGCCCAATGGTACACTAAAGAAAATAACTATGTTATGGTGCAAAAAATAAAAATAAATAAAAAAATAAATGAAAAATCAACAGCACTGAACTTCAACACCCCTTCAGTACACACACTATGAGATATGATGTTTGACTGCATGCATATTAATAGAAAAGCATGTGTAGACCATTACATTTAGATGTAGTAATGGTGTTGATGTTGGAAGAAAAGATGATTATTGTTGAGCATTATTTTCATTCATATGGAATTGGCAGAGCAAATGGCCCAAGGCTGTGACGTTTATGAGCAGTTTGTTCAATAAGTGTGACCCAAGCAATACTGTCATCAATACCTTAATTGAGAGACTCTGATATACCATCCATACCGTCTGATTCTCGAACAAAGCACATTTCTATCTAAGTGGTCATGTAAATGCATGACCCTGCAGGTTTCTTGGTTTTCTGAGACCTGAATTTGTCCAAGAGAAACTTCACAGCAAGAAGGTCACCACATGGTGTGCAGTTTCCAGTCAATCCATAACTGGGCCCCACATCATTGAAGAAGGTGGTGTAACTGTGACCTTGAATAGCAAATGCTACATCAAGATTGTGTTGGTTCCATTCACCCAGGATTTGCATAGGATGTGTTGTGCAAAAAACGCTCCATTTCGCCCAGAAGTATTCCAACAGGTTACTGTTGGAATACTTGTATTCTAACCTGCTGAATACTTGTATTCTAACCTGTTGGAAATAGGCTCTAGAACCAAGTAAGTGGGTCTAGAGCCTATTTATCAAAACACTTTCCTGGGAGGCTCATTTCAAGGTTCAGAGAATTCCTGTACCCTTCACATTCTTCTGATCTCACATCACTTGATGCCTTCATTCATTTGGGGTATTTTGAAGGAATGGGTATACCACCATGACCCACCTTCAAACCTTGATGAACTAAGGGATAAAATTACATGATATGCCCAATCCTTGTTCTCCAAGATGACAGAAAACCTTCGCATGTAATCTACTGTCATTAATGCTTTATTCGACCAAGATTCAACCAATAGTTGTGGATGTACATATCATCATGGGGTAAACATAGATTTCTTTGTTAATAAATCTGTTTATTCCATAACAAATATCGTGGTAGTTGTTCAATATTGTTTTGTTTCTGTTGTATTGTATACCAAATTCTTCGTGTGGTTCCCTATGGGTTTACTATAGTGAGAGTGGAATGTAATTACTTTCGGATGAAACAATTTATTCTGCCAAAATAATTTTTTTTTTCTGAAAAAACTTCTTTCTTAAATCCTAGCATTCTCTATTTTCATTTTAACATTTTAGATGAAATAAATTCAATTTTTTAGCATATGACAAGTTTTTTCATGTATATTTCAATGGCCAAAATATTAGAGATATCCGCCATTCTAAATAGAATCCAATAGCAGCATGACTAATGATACATAAAAGGCACTATAAACAGGTGCATTACCTACAAGAGAAATTATTTGCATTCACGTGTGTCTGTGAGATAATTATACAATTAGTGGCTGCGAGAGAGTACAACTGAATGCACCATGACAGCAGATAACTATCAGGGTACTATGCTTTTCCAACAAAAACAGCCATGGTTAAGGTAGGTGAAAGAAAATCAATGGACAAAAGAGGAAGGAGAAAAGTTGCATGAAGTGATAAATACCATGAGGCTGGGAAGACAATGGCCTAGCTACAACAACATGAAATCATGCTTAGTCACAACAATGCAAGGTACATGTGTCAGTGGAGAGGCAGTTGTGTTCTTGGCATTCCTCAGGCCATTAAAAATCAGCAGAGCAAGGGGGGAATGACAAAGACTACCTACTCATGTAGATTATGGATGAACACATCAAACAGAATAACAAAACATCTCCACTATCCATTCCTGGACAGTGGAAATATGCATTTCCACCATCCAGGAATGTTGATAAGAACAGAACAGTAAGTTTATCTTATCAGACTCATCAGCAATCCCACTACAGCTCTTTGGAATGTAACACAATTAGATTGCCATCACAGGAATTTATCATGTCCACCTGAGGAGTATTTCCAAAACCTTGTAGAATCAGTGTCTCCTCTGCAGCGATGATTTTCAGAAAGTTCAGCGGTCTTACTCACTATTAAGAGGGTATCTCTGATAAATTGGCCTACTCAGTGTATGTAATATAAATTACAGAAATTTTAACTGTTTTTCAGATATTGCCAAAAGGGAAAATTAACAATTGGGAAGTAATGTCACAGTTTTTTTTTTTTTGGAAAGTTTTTCAATTTAGTTACCTCTAAAGGAGAAGATACTAGGAAATTAGTAAAACACTCTTCATCACAGTCAACTTCATCTTCCTGGTGTATTATCATCTGATAACGTTTAAACAAGTTACAGGAAACATCGATAGTCTTCTGAAATTCTGGAGAGGGTGGATAACTTCTGACCAATTTTAGCTAGTTAACAGTATAAACAAAGTCAACAATAAGATAAGATGGTAAAGAAGAAGAACTGCTAACGTTCAGTTTTCAAAAGTTGTATAAGTTCTGCACTTAATTATCTTTAACAATCTTAGCGAGATTTTGAAGAAGGTGATTTACACAAAATAATAATTGTCTCTCTTTCTCATGTAAATGAATTAGGAGGCATGTTTTTCATAACTTAATTTAAAATGGCTACTACATTAAAAAAACACCCATTGCATAACAGGAAGTAATTAGTCTGTATGTAGCTCAAAGAAATAGTCACACTATAAGCTTTGCTCAATTTCTAGGCAATACACTTTTCTTTTTATGTTTAAGTGGCATATATCATCTCCAGAATGAATTTCAGAGCAAGTATCTTACCATACATATCCAATCATTCACACAAGCTCATTCATATTCATTCATATTTCGAAGTGTTGGTTATCATTCTTATTTCAAAACATCAAATATTATCCTTATTACATTTCAGTGGTATGGCATAAAGACTGCTTTATTATTGTCAAAACTTTTGAAAGTCAGAGAATCCAGGAACTAACAATGGAAAGTTTTTGTTCAAGTAATTCTTATTGATATTTACTTAATAAGAATTACATTGTTATTAGTATTAATATACAGGAACCTCCAAGGAATCTGAGGATTCATCACAGGAGGCCCAGATTAACTACTGTTTGCAAAATGCTTATTACATCTCTTTAAACTCATTCACTAACACTCTCATGAGTGCCTCTGGCAATTCATTCCACTCATTCACTACTCTCCAAGCAAACAGTCTAGTTTATGTGCTCTTGTTAGAAACATGCTTACATAACTTTTGGAGTGATTACATTTTCTCCTATCCTGTCATGTATTAGAACATTTCTTTAGCATCTATTCTATAAAACCCCTTTGATAACATATTTGTTTCACTATTACCCAATAGTGAAATTGGATAATAGTGAAAACCAATTCTCCTTTTCTGAATATCAATTAAAATTTGTAACTAACCCACAAACTTTAGTCTATTCTCATACGGAGTACTCTACACACTACTCACCATTTCAGTCACTCATTTCCCTAGATTTTCTTCACCACTTCACAAGAAATCCAGGTGACCAAATCGGCATAGTAGTGCAGATGTGTCTGTATCAAAAGCCTTATAGAGAGAAATAACTTCCTTATCTTTGCTTGTCAGTGTGTGTGCGTGCATAACATACAAGTGATGCTTTAAACAATTTTGTGAACTTCTGCACAATATGCTCTCTGAACTTCCTTTTAAAAAAAATTCCTCCTCAGTTTTGCATTATCTGTAAACAACTGAATAACCCCCCTCCCCTCCCCTCCTCAAACTATTCCTTATAACATCAATGTACAAACTAAGGAGCAATGGTCCAAGTATAGATCCATCTTGTCTCTCTTAATTCCACCTGTATACTACTTTTTTTTTTATAATCTGGAAACCTCACTTCAGACCAAACATGGAACCTTTTCAAGTCTCCAGTAAGCAGATAATTGGTCTCTTCATATCCTACCTTATGGCAATCACAAACCCATCCTCACAGTGGGATTCGAACCTTCAGCCTGCTGGTTGGAGAGCAGATGTGTTATCCTCTCATTGTTAATCATACTGGCTAGTGCCAGAAGGGAACACAGTATTGTGAAATGTTACAATTTCTATAAAAAATCTAATCTGTTTGATTTTGCCATCGTTGTTGGACATATTGTGACAAGCAAAATATCACAAGTATGAAGGAACTTTTTATTAGCTGGCAGACCAACTAACATATTAGTTGGTCTACCAACCATCACATCAAGTACTTGTGAACATAATATTGTTTTTTTTTTTTTTTTTTTTTTTTTTTTTTTCAGAGTACAAAAAATGATTTTAAGGCATGCATATATAACAATTACATTATTATTCTATCAATAAAAATCCTCTAAGATTTAGTGGCAATAATTACAAAGCACACTCACAAACTCAAACTGCAGAGATACATGCCATCTTGAAAAGTACATATAATTTATGAGTTTGGTGAAATTGTCTTCAAAAACATAACAGTCAATATTCTCAATTTACTTATTTAAAATCTGAAGAAATGTGTTAAATTGACTACAAAAGAAAAATTGGTTCTAATCATTTTGGCTTATGTTTCCTGCCCCTTCCCTTTTTTTTTTCAATATCTTAAATGAAACACAGGCATGCACACACATCTACTGATTTAATACAGCATAAATTATATATGCAGAAAGATTTAACCAATACAGTGCCATTTTTGAAAGCAAACCAAAGTTGATGTGCAGGACTGCCCAGATTGGAAAGTTAGCATTTCTTTTCTTTCTTTTTTATACATAAAATGAAAATTTTACCTTTAATGGGGTGGTTGTCAGAAAACGGATGAACTGTGATTTTACACACCTCTCTTTTGAGTCTCTGTGTATAGTAATTTGATACTTTTGGTAGAGAGAGTATGATTCTTCAAATGTCTGGTCAAATTCTGGACAGGAAGGATCTGAAGGAACTAATCGTAGCTAAAAGTGAAATAACAATGATAATTTCATCCTGCTACTTTCCAATATAGGCATAATCTACTTTTAATAAACATTCTATATAAACATAGACTGAATAAAATGTCATCTAACTTTTTTTTTAATTATGAAGTCAAGCAGTGCACCAGTCATCTAATGCATTTCATATCTTGATTAACTTTATAAGCATAAATAAGCATCTATATCCACAAAAAAGTGTGTGTGCATGAGAAAAAGAAGAAAAAAATACTAACTTTCTCCCTTCATTATGAGTGCTTAATATCCATGATCAACATAATTTCTAAACAAGATCCATTGTTAAAAACCTATATATATATATATTATATATAATATATATAAATATTATTTTTTTAAAACATATCAACACCACAAGAGTTTGCAAAACATACAGCACATCACTGTGGGCCACTTATGGATAATGGTTATGGAGAAAGAAGGAAAACCTGTTGTATGAAGAGCTGGAGATTGTAGTCTTAAGAGAAAACAGTGTAAAAAAGGGCAGTTCCAAAGAAAAGAAGTAGATAAGAAGTTGGTTCAGTAGGTCTGAAGTTGGATGGTAAATGAATTTCAGTAGTTGCTTACAGGTTTCAAGAAAATGAAAGTATGAATGGTGTCCAGTTCAGAAGAGCAATGCTTTTTGCTCTCCTAAAAAAGAGGCATAAGGCAAAAACATGGTGGAGAATGAGGTGTCCATCTATTACACCAACTGCACTCTTCTTGATACCATGAAGCATTTCATTTTTATAGAAGTTTAGGTTGTACATCACTCCAAACATGGGAAGAGTACTTTAAAATGGCAAATTTAGGATTTATACAATGTCAAAGGTTGAACAAATGAGAAACAGTATGCTGAATGAAAAAGAACAAGTTTTTTGAAGATTATGGGAAATGTGCCAGGAAAGGCTAGAGGTGCAGGTCAAACTAAGAAGGCAAATATGATCTTGCACAGATATCTGAATATTATCAGAGATAACAGAGGTGACAGTACTGTGTTTTGGCAGTGAAATTCACCAGGTTATCCCACTTTAGTAGGTAATGGCCAGGAGTCAAACATTTAATTAAGGCATTATTTACAAAAGATCTTGAAGCTTGGAACATTTGAGCACTACAAGGATTGGCAAATGAAGAAACAGAATTGAGTATGCTGTTATCAGCAAAAGTATAAACAGGATTCATGACAACTTTTGTAATTTATTTTCCCTCCTTTTCTCTGTAGTAAAAGGACTACCTGTTAACATCTTCTGTACTTTGTACATCACTCCAAACATGGGAAGAGTACTTTAAAATGGCAAATTTAAGATTTCAATGTTATAGGTTGAACAAGTTATTTCAAGATCCATATATCAATCTTGACTCTAAGTGTTAACAAAATAAAATTTATTGTATAATTAAGATTTTCACACTTACATGTCTCCTAGATGGTGTATTTACTTCAAGCTCATATGATAGATTTCAAAAATGATTTACTCCAAGGGAAGGAAAAAAAAACTTTACCTGAGGGGAAAATAACTCAACTAAGAGCTGATATTTCCTGAAGAGCTACAGGATGTAGTCTGGGAAATATTTCATGGAGAAGGCTGCTTCAAATAGAAAGGATAGATGGAATGAAAAATAAATGGGCATAGTAGATTTGCTAAACAGTACATGTGGAAATATTCAGAAAAAAAAGATAATGCAGAAGCTGACATATGTGTGAGAGAGAGACAAAGAGAAGAGTTGTCAATTAGTTGAACTGCTCTAGTCTGAAGGGTCAAGAATTTTTCGAGAGGTTTCTGGTTCTCCAACCCTAATGTAAGTATTCCAAGGTTAAGCAGACTTTGGATTTGTGAATTAGAAGCTGGACAGATGAAAAAGTAACACCCTGAGCAAAAAAAAAGTGATACTATAGAAGGAATGGAAAGTTATATCAACTGCAAAACTTTAGATAGGATTTAAGATTAGTGGATAATCTGGAGAAAATATTCGTCATTACATGCAATGAACAATTTAGGAAAAAAACTGGCATTATGCTTAGAAGCCTTGATCACAACACATCTTTATGGACATAAAGATATACACTAAAGCACATGCGTGCAAGCACACCAATATGAAGGCAAACACAGATTGAGTGTAAAAAAGGCAGGATCCTACAGTCCTAACTGATGCCTTCTATGGATACAATGATGGAATCTTGCTGATGGTCTGAAGATAATGGTTTCTGAGATTTTTGGTGATGTGAAGCAGATGAATTAAAAACAAACCTATACAAATTTGACTACATCACATTACCAAAAATCTGGAAGACTATCATCGTGAGATCTTTAGTAATCACTGTACCACTGAGAGTGCCAGTTAAGCCTGAAGGATTCCACCTTTTTACACTCAGTCTGTTTTTGCCTTCCTGCTAGTGTGCATGTACTTTGCATAAAATGCGTGTCCATGAAGCTGCTTTGGTAACCAGGGTGAAATACTGATCTAATAATTTATAACTAAATCAATTTTGCTAGCAGGAACAGAAGCCAGAACTCTGCTTTGGGGAACAAAGATAGAATATCAGTCATTTCAGTTTCCCAATAAGCAAGTGGTTGTTCACTGGGTAGTGAAAGTCACTGCCACCTAGATCTAGTATGCATTTTATTAAACTAAGAAGGTAACACTTGATATTAGGAAGGATAGCACAAGAGTCCTTTTGGTGGAAATGGACTACACCTCAAAAAGGCAGGATGTTGAATTGATCAGGAGAATCTATATATTGCACATCACCAACTTACAGTGGGCCAAACACAGTTTTCAAAGTCAGTTTTGGAGATGAGCTCTTGAAGTTGTTGTTGACAAAGGCATCAACATCTTCCAGTCATTTCAATCAGCATGCAGGTCAGCTTTAATGAAGCAAGCAGTCCTAACACTTTTGAAGTTTTATGTCGACAAATTTTTGTTAGGTAAGAGTGCATTTTCTTATTTATTATTATTATTTTTTTTATGCGGTTATCACTCACAAAAGGCTATTACTAAACCTATAGTACGTTTGTATTGTGGGTAGGCTAAGTTTTTTCCCCCCATTTTTTGTCAATTATATATATATATATTTTTTGTAATTTTTAAAAATTTTATTTATTTTTATATGGTCTAGAGTCTCTGCTCTAGAGACAAAACATGCAACATTTTCAGCCACTGCAGGTCTCCAATAAGTGGAGAGGTGGTCTCACACCAGGCAATGAAATTCATCTTACACCTAAAGATAATCAAAAACATACAATGGGATTCGAACCTCACAACATGTTGGTTGGGGAGTGGGTATGCTAACCACTCTACCAATCAGGCCAGCATGCTCAGTACAAGAGGAACCATAAGTTCGGACACTTGGTACATGTGCTTGGTCGAGTGACCAGTGGTGCAAAGCTGGGATTATGACTGAACGCCTCGAAGTCAGAGTCTTGTCTAGTCACTGTAATCATATCATTTGTGCCATGCATGTTGAAAGGTAGCACTAGCCGGAACCAAGCATACGGAACTATTTGCCTGTATGGGCAAATAGTTCCATTTATTTGCCCACACAGACAAAATCAACCTCCTGTCTACTGCAAGAAGGGCAGACAGTTTTTTATTTACATTTTTTTAAAAACTTTTTTCTCTATTTCTAAAGCAATTGTGTGTGTGGGGGGGGGGAGGCATTTTGAGGTTATCTTTGTCTATCATCTTCTGTCTTAATGAACAATAATACCCTTTATCTCATGGTTACATCATCCATTCTTTGCCCATGTACATGTGAAGAAGTTAAGGGCTGTCTTTTTTGTGCACATAAAGCTATTTATAATTTTTCTATCTTTGGCAAAGACAATACCACTCTTCTTTTCTCAGTCATTTTTAAAATTTATGTGGCTCCCACTCACAAAAAGGTACTGCAAACCTATTATATATTCCTAACATGGGTGGATTAAGGATTTTTTTTTTTTCATTTTTATTAATTTTATATATACATTTTGGATTTTAAGTCCAGAAATTCAGTCTCCCAATAAGTGGGACAGTGGTCTCGCATTAGGTGACAAAATTCATCTCCCATCTAAAGACAACACAGACATCCATGCCTACAGCTGGATTCAAACTCACAGTCTGGTTAGAGAGCATACAATCGGCTAACATTACAGATTACAAGGAAATTATTAATCTATGGATATAGCTAGACAAGAGAGAAACTAAAAAAGTTTCAAAATTTACCAGAGTGAATATAACTTTTAGCATAGGAACTGCCTGGGATTGACACTACTTAAAAGACATGGACTATGTGCCCAAGATATTCATCTTAATTCAACTTTTCTTAGTACTTTTAGATTTGACTTGACAGCTGTTTCAAACTGTTGGTTCTCATATAATGCTATTCCTGTGCGGAAGATTATATTCACATAAACTCTGGTAAATTTCAAAACTGAAGTTTCTATCATATCTGACTATAACTTAAATGGATTAATAATATTCTTATAATCTTTAATTTACTATACTAGACTGAAATCTCTTAGGGCCTTTAATATATACTTATTGAAGTAATTCACACACACACACACACACACACACACACACAAACTACCCAGTATGTGTATGTTATATGGAATAAGAAAGAAATTAGTCAAAACACTAAATTAGCTGTATACAATGCAGTGTTCAAACCAGTTTGAACTTACAGAGCTGGGTCAGAAGTAAAATACTTGCCCAAAGAATAGAGACAGCAGATATGAGAGCCCTGAGAAAGACTAGGGGCGCGAACAGATGGCATCAATGGCAATATCATATTAAAAACAAGGATATTAAGAAAGAATGTGACATTGTAAGCATCCAGGAATGTGTTAGCAGAGCTAATCTCAGGTGGTATGGTTACTTAAACAGAACGGGAGAGGAAAGATTAGCAAAACAAGTGTTCTTTGCCAGGTTGGCAGGAAAGAAACCAACATTTGTTGGTTGACGCATTGAAAACAGGGTTTCAGGCATTGACTGGAACATGAATCTGCACAAAAACATTCAGAATTGAATGTTTTTGTGCATGTCAGAGTCCTACCAAGTTTCCTTGGTAGGACTGTGACATGCAAGCCCCACATTAGACCCAACCAACATGCAGTTTTGTCTTCAGTGGTGCAAAAAAGCATGTACAGTGAGACGTGGAAGCTCAGAATGCTGTGTTATGGAAGAACGAATCATGTTACATACTCTACTGAGCAGATGGACTGGTGTGGGTGTGGTGGATGCCCAGTAAACATGTCTTACCAGAGTGCATAGTCTTAACTCTGAAATCAGGAGTTGGCAGAGTGATGGTACGGTCCTGTTTTTCCTGGTTTGGCTTTGGACCTCTGTTTGTTGTGCATGAACATTGAATTGTCAAATACTTCAAGAAGTATTTGAACATTCTGGACAATGCAATGTTTCCTACTTTGTGGCATTTCTACGTAACTGTCTCTTTCAGCATGACAATACACAGTATCAAAAGGCTGCTGTTGCTGTAAGTGCATGGTTTGTGGATATGAACATCACTACACTTTGCTGGTCTCTATAGAGTCCTGATCTCAACCCTATTGAACATCTGTGGGATGATGCATTAGGTGAGGTCAAGGAATGTCTGCCCCCACAACAGCCCAGGACCTCATTACATGCCTACAAGAAGAATTGTCCAAAATTCTTCTATCATATGCTTGTGGAAATTAAGCCACATAGGATTGCTGCCCTCATTGCAGTGTAAGATGTATGACCTCCTTTAGTTGGACATGGTGGGTGCCATCTCTGTTTGTTCCTCACACTATAGGGTCTGCTAATTTCTTTCTGAGCAGTGTGTGCATGCATGTGCATATATATATAGTTTTACTACACTATTGAAATATAGCCATCAATTATACAAATGGTGTTTTGATGACTGCTAACTCCTCCACATCCAACAATGGCATTCAGATGAAATGCTGCACTACTAATTCTACTAATCTTTAAAGCAGTTAAACTAAAGCTAAATTAAAGCAGTTAAAATCCACAGTGCATGTTAAGGAAGAATTCACCTAACAATTTGCATGAATAGAAAAAAAAAATATATAAATAAACTGAAGTTTTCTATATTCTAAAAGTCCAGTCTTGCTAATGAGATTGTTCTGAGCAGATTAAACTTGGATGAGTAGAAATCAGAAGTTCTAAAAGTAAGAGAAACAAAACAATAAAATATTTCAACATAATCTAAAACATTTTCTAAGAAATTAAACAGAACTTGCATACTCCTGCAAAACAGTCACTGGTGACAGAAAGTCTGCAAGTAATCAGGCTGGTAAATTTTCTTCATTAGTTTCATTCCATTATGCAATGTGAGAAGCGTGAAAGGTTCTTATTCATGAGGGATTATTCAACTCATCTTGAGGACAGAAGTGAAGAAGATGCAATTCAAATATCACTGTTAAAATTTATCACAAATATCTGCATTAACAATACTCTTTTTTTTTTAATATGAATAGGGAAAATACATAGAGATATGAAAATAATAATAACCGCTCTTGGTAATAAAGTGTATTAACCACCTTACTGGCCATTATGGATCAAATACGCATCCTCATACACTTCGTATCCATCATATATTTCAATGTAATATCAAGGGTATTACAATTTTAATATGCACTTCACATCCATGGTAACTTGGACGTATATATACGTCCTGGCCAGTAGAATGATTAAATGAATGTGAGCCAGATTACTCTGTGTGGTAACTGGTGGATGTCTACTGGCATATGAGTCTTGTCATCAAAATGAACTTTGCTTATATATTGCCAAGCTACTAACCTCTATTTCTGTTCACTGTTCTGTTGGAGCAAGAGTACTAAATGTAGGTGAAGGTGCACATTTAATTCAGCATCCCAACAACCTTATCGACTTTCTAAATATGAATGATGATAATGAAATTGTATTTAACTGTGAGCAATTTCTCATCTTGTTAGCATTTGCAGTGACTATCAATAAAACTCAGGAACCAGTTATGAGTAACATTTTAGAAAATGAAACATGAATAGCTAAACTATAAATTATGCCATAACATTCATAGAAGATGTATTCACATGTTAAAATTCCTATAGCTGTTGAATTTACTCACACTGAAGTTTTCTGGACAGGAGAGAGATTAAAAAAGAACTACTTGGAACCATAATGAAAATAAATAATTAACTAAATAAAATATTTACATGCTGACATTTCACCAGCAAAAGATAACTCAGCAATAAAATTGAGCATGCCATGTTAAACATGGCAAAGTAGTCAATGAATTATGACTATTTCAAAAAGGTAGAAAGGAGCAGTAGATTTCACATCATGGGAAGAGCCACATTTCTAGAATTGACAACAAAACATTATTAATGATAAATTGTACCTAAAAAAATTTTACAGTTTTCAAAAATAAGAATATCCAAACTTTTGGTAAAGAAATGTAATCATTACAATTCTGATTCAGTACAAAATGTCCTCAGAATTCTTTTTAAATAATCATCCAAATTTGAAATAGCTTAGCTTCAACCAACACATTCTGTGTTGCACCAGATCATATTTATGAGAAAACTCACAGTATACCACTGGCACTCGCTAAGTCTCAAGGGAACAAGGCACTTAGTGAACTGCTGCAAGAGACATCTGTAAAAGTAAATCCACTGACAATAAATAAAATAGACATTTTGTTGACAGGAAAGAAGATAGGCATAAAGTTGTATTTTCTCAAAGGTTTTGACACTGGTTCAAAGATACCAGTAATGCAGGGAATTGGAATCCTAGTTACAAGTGGTTGGAATGTAAGGGTCAATAACCATTAAGAAGAAGAAGAGACGAAGTGCAGCCCATTAAGAAGAGTTCTGAATCGTTTTGATGGATAATGTGCAGAATTTTGACTGTATTGACAAGGGAAGGTTGGTTTTCAATATAGTCCTCAATTTATGGCATATGCAATTTATGATTTAGGAGATTGAGGAAATGGATCTAACATGGGGGGAAGAATGATGCAGCTTACATCATTCTACCTTGCTATATAAATTTCTCTGTAGCTGCTTGCTACAGAGAAACTTATGCAGAAAAGAAAAGGCAAAGTGTGCAGACTACGCTGGAACAATGTACAAATTTCTAAAGTCCACTCCTACTGTCACCTCATCCCTTAAGATGAGCCTAGACCTTCCAAAAGGTAACCTAGCATCTGGTGAACAGTTCCTGAATATGAAGAGTTTGTTGTTAATGACTCAGCCTTCTCCAATTAATAATGCAGCAGCTTTGAAGAATTACTCTTGCTCCAGATGTTTCCAGCTGTACTTCACTGGTAGAAGTGCCTCTTCACTAATGTTTTCTTATTTATTATACTACAATACTCTTTGCAATTTTATAACTTGTATGTTGTATTAATTCACTATAAAAAGAGTAAAATTAGTTTAAAAATATAATAAAACAGACCTACACATTTTAACATTCAGGCTTGTTAATGGTTAACATATCCTAATGGTTCATACAATGATTTCTGACTTATAACTGTTTCATCAGAACAGAACCCCTGAGGACTGACTGTATACAGAATTCTGCAAGATGCCAGACAGTGGGAGACCAGAATGTCAAGGAAAGCTAATTTGCCATTATTTTTCTTTTCAACGGTGAATCTGATGCAGAGATGTAAGCTATTGATTTCTGAATATGGTTATTCTGCAAAGACACATAAACACAGCATACCCAAAATAAAGGCTGAGAATGTAAACCAGAGATGTCTTCTAGATGTTTCAGCTGGAAAACGAAATCTAGAAACAGATAGAAGATGTCATACAGAGGGTAGCTGCCTAGGATCCTGTTCTGTCAGCCATGTGGGCATACAAAATTTTAATTATTTTACTTTCATTAATCTAATTAATTAATTTAAAAAAATATGATTAATTTTATCTTTGTTAAGGCTGCAGGCAAGCTCAGTTGAACAATTGTGGCCATACACCTATTAGGATTCCAATGCAGCTTCTATTTTTCTTGAATCTCGATTCTCACAACTTACACAAGTTTTGGCTTATCGCTAGTTGTTATAGTTATATATCATCTGAAAGATTACAAATTTATAGTTTCTTTGGTCCTATGGTATAATCATTTGTATAAAGTAAATTTTGTAAGCAAGAGATTGTAAGGAGTAACAATAGATATCTACCGACACATCAACATTTGAAAAACTTTTAGATTGGTTAAATAAATGGCATTAACCAGATGCTTATAGATGCTAATGAGCTTGCAAATGATCTTGAAATAGTTCAAGAATTTACTGCAAAAAAAAAGATTAAAGAGAAGAAAATGCCATTTCAGTTATGAGTCTGCAGATAAACCATTTACTGATGCTAAGGAATAATTTACAGTTTCATGTTTTAATGAATGAATTGAATAGAATAAGAGAGAAATTAGTAAAAACACCAAACTAGCAGTATACAAGACAGTATTCAAACCAGTTTTAAGTTATGGATCTGAGAGTTAGGTTCGAAATAAAGCACTTGATCAAAGACTAGAGACCACAGATATGAGGGTTCTGAGAATCATATTAAAAATTTAGATATTAGAAAGGAATTTGACATTATTAGCATTCAAGAAGGTATCAGCAAAGCTAATCTAAGGTGGCATGGCCACTTAAACAGAATGGGTGAGGAAAGATTAGCAAAACAGGTGTTTAATGCCAAGATGGCAGGAAAGAGACCCAGTGGAAGACCAAGGTCTAGGTGGATTGAATCAGTTAGAAGTGTCTTAGAAGTATGAAATGTTAGACATGACAATATTGGAGATCTCAAAAGTAATAAACTGGTTTGGAGAATTATTGTTGACAGAAGATTAATAATAATGTAAACTTAATCGTGTAGTGCTGTCATAGTAACCTGAACACCCCTTAGGGGTACATATCAGGAGATTGATTATGATGATGACATTTTAATGAAATATGTGATAAGGCTATTCAATCTTTGCAGCTACATTTTACACAAAAACATTTTGACCTCTCTTTGGATTTTTAATAAAATTCCATGAATAGCACACAAAAAAAAAAGAGTAAAAACTGTGCATGCAGCACACTTAAAAATTAGTTTTTAATAGTACTTGTAGCATAGTAAGATAATTCAACACACATATTCACAAGAATAAAAATTATTATTATTGCAATTATTTTGGCCAGAAATAATTAACAGGCTATTATCAGTGCATCAGCATGATCACAAGGTGAAGCTAGACAAAGAACGTTAATCCTAGTTAAATAGGATTAACGTAATTTCTGGCTGAAATATTTGCAATAATAAATTATTCTTTATTCTTGTGAATACACTTAGATACCGGACTTACAAAATCAAAACATGGTAATGCCTCTATCAAAACATCGAATGTTTCAGACAGAGATTGTCCTTTTCTTGTTGAAGAGACAGAGGCTATGAAAATAATGATTCTAGCAGGTTTGATGGGTCAGGCTTTAAAAATACTCGAATTCATTTCATGACATAGCCTCCTGCTCCCTCCCCAAATTTATTTTTTTCTCTAAGAATATTTTTAACAATTCCTGTGACAGTAGTATTGGGAGGAAGTTTTAAAATTATTTAAAAACTTTTTAAGATTATTTAAAAACTGCTTAAGGTCTAATATGGGGCAAGATAGGCTAAATAATCTTGCAATATTATCAACTGAAGAATGAAGAAGCAAGTGGTTTAAATTTTGAACCACTTTTATGGGAATTTTCAGAAGGAAAGGTCAGAAAGTCTTTAAAATATGTTATATATTTGTCAAGTATTTTCTGGCTATGTTATTCTTAATATTATTAGATGTATGTTTATAATAAATATATAGCACTTCAGATTATATTTTTGTCCTTTTACTTTGAACTAAATTTTTTTTCTGGATGAGGTCCAATACTGACTAGGACCCCCTGCACTTGCCAGGGCCAGAACTGCAGAAATGGGAAGTCTCTTCTCACCTACCTTTGCAACTTCTAACTCACTGGAAGAAGATTCTTTGCTCTCTTCCACCATACAACCTCAGCTTTTATTTCAGATACCGTTTCAGATTGCAAAGCTGTCATTACTATGGTGATGACAGCTTTGCAATCTGGCCAGATGCTCTGTTTCCTTTTCTGGCATAAATCAACAAGAGCAAAAAGTACATCATCTGTGTGTGGAACAAACAAGCAATTCAAAGTAAATACAATTAGTTAACCAATGAAATGGTTGCTGCATGCTGGAAGGATATAAAAAAAAAAAAACAGATTCCATTAGAGAAACTGTTAGTCTTACAAGGCAAACATCTTTCTCAGATTGCTTTCCTTTATGAAAGTTATTCCTATGTTTGCTGCTAAATTTAGAAATACTATCAGGTGACTAGGAGCTCATGTAATTTATACTCACACAAACTTTTTTGCCTTGGTATAGACCAACTTTGAGTACTTAAAAAAAAAAGATTTTAATATCTAATATACAGTCTATTTCTGATCTTGAATGGGTGACAACTGCTACTCCTGATTCTGAATTACTAGATATCACTGTTTTATATCTCTAAACAATCATTAGCTTGATCTTCTGAGAGGCATTCACACAGACTTAAGCAAACATATGATTCATTATATTGCAGACAACATAAATTTATTATTATTTGACACCTCCAGGGAGTCCAAGGACTCATCAAAGGAGAACACCTGCTCTACAACTCTGTCTCCACCACTCAATCCACCAACTGACAGCAACTACACCAATGCCATCTACCGTCGACAACCACCATTGGTATTTCTACAGACAATCACAAACATCCATGCCCATGGCAGTATTCGAATCCATAGCCTTTTGGCTGGAGAGCGGATACGCTAACCACTCGGCCAGCCAGGCTGGCAAAATTATTATTATTAGACACCTCCAGGGAGTCCAAGACTAATTGAGGGAGGGCACCTACTCTACAACTCTCCATCTCCACTACTCAACCTCATCCACCAGTCAACCACCAACTGCATCATCTACTGCCCACTACCACCACTAATATTTTCACATACAAACACAAATATCCATACCCATGGCAGGATTTGAACCCACAGCCTTTGGCTGGAGAGCAGATACGCTGACCAGGCTGCTAAATTTTCCACTGGAAACATTCTTACTGAACAAATGGGTAGTAAACATTTCTGTATGCCCAATGCCTGATGCTAAGACTAACACGGTGGCTAAACGGCACTACTTTGCTGTCATACTTAAAATCATTCTGTATCTTGATTTTCTGCATAATATCAAATGCAATCTTTCTGGTCTTTCAAGTGATTTATGCTAACAGCCTATGCTTTGAAATTGCTGACTCATTATTTAAATCTAAGTTACCTCCTTGCAATTTATCTGCTACTGAATTCCATGCATTACGTTCAGTGAAAACAAAACAATATCTCTATTTCAATAGCAGATAAAGGAAACAGTAATGGAAAAGATGGCTATGAGAGGAAGATAGACATCTTGTTACAGAATACATCTACTCATCAAGAATTAGTTAACCCTGTGTGTGTTATGATCCACTGAGTCGTTTCCGACTCCATGAACATACACTCTCCATTCCGATCTGTCCCTGACCATGTCTTTCAGGACCTCCAAGCGCACTCCAGTTGCTTCATTAACTCCATCCACCCATCTAATTCTTGGTCTTCCTCTTCTCCTGCTTCCATCAACTTTAGCAAGCATCATCATCTTCTCCAGACTGTCATTTGCTTGCATAATATGTCCAAAGTATGACAATTTTTGCTTGATAATCATTGCTTCAAGGGAGCAATCTGGCTTTATTCTGTCTATCACTGATTTATTGGTTTGCTTTGCAGTCCATGGTATTCTTAGTAAGCGTCCCCAAACCCATAATTCTAATGCATCTATCTTCCTTCTTTCACTCTTCCTCAGGTCCAACTTTCACATCCATACAGCACCACAGGGAATACCATTGCTTTCACGATTCTAATTTTTGTTGTGAGGCTAATATCTTTATTTTTAAAGATCTTGCTTAAATTTGTCACTGATTTTTTTCCAAGTAATAATCTTCTTCTAACTGCTTTGGTACAATAACCATCTTTATCAATTCGGGAACCTAGGAACACAAAATTGTTAACTGCTTCCATTTTCTTCCTATCTACTTCAAAATCATTAAGTTCACATGTTGCCACAACTTTTGTCTTTTTGAGGTTAAGTTTAAGACCATATTTAGCATTTTCTTCTTTAACGTTCATAATAAGTTCCTTTAAATCTTCTTTGCATTCTGTTAGCAAGGTGGTATCATCTGCATACCTCAAATTATTAATATTTTTTCCACCAATTTTAATTCCAACTGAAGACTCTCCAGCCCTGCCATTCTTAAAATGTATTCGCTGTACAAGTTAAAAAGGTACGGAGATAAAATACATCCTTGTCGCACTCCTTTACCTATTGTGAAATACTCAGTTTCTCCAAGATCTGTTCGGACAAGCTTCTTGTTCATAATAAAGATTCCTCAAAAGGATAATGAAATGCTCTGGAACTCCCATTGTTATTAACACATTCCACAGTTTCACATGATCTACAGAGTCAAAAGCCTTGCTATAGTCAAGGAAACAAAGGTAGACATTCTTGTGATATTCCTGTGCTCTTTCTATTATCCATCTCACATTGGCGATTTGATCTCTTGTTCCTTTTCGAAATCCTGCCTTTTCATCTGGCATTTCTCTCTTCATGAATGGTTCTAGTATTTTCTGAATGATCTTAAGTAAGACTTTACCTGAATGAGAAATCAATACTATAGTTCTGTAATTTTTGCAGTCTCTTGCATTGCCTTTCTTCAATAAAGGTATATAAACTGATTTTTTCCATTCCCTAGGCCATGTAGTTGGTGATCCAAATTCGCTGACATAGAGCTGTTAAAATTTTAACTGCCTCTTCTCCCAGGGCTTTGAGCAGCTCAATGGGTATTTCATATCCTCCTGGTTCTTTCTTACTGGATAACTGTTGCAGTGCCCACCTCACTTCGCTCTCCAGTGATACTGGCGCCTGTGTATAATCCTGCTCTTCAAATTTCTCAGTAATTTTGGAGTCCTTTGGAGTTAACCCCAAAACGTAAATTAGGTAAATAAATAAGCTTGATGAAGTTGTTAGATGGGATGAAAATAGTCTGAAGAAACTATGCACTCATTTTGAAGGGCCTCCTCATTTATATGGATGTCTTCCAAAAATCCATAAAGAAGGCTGTCCTATGAGACCAACTGTGAACTGTATTGACTCTCCCACATGGTGGTTTCTTTCCCTTCAATTAAGCACACATATCAGTCCCATTCATTTATCAAGAATTCCACACATTTTCTTGAAAAAAATCAAGGATATTTCAGTCAGCTTCAACACTGTTTCTCTATTTACTAACTTCCCCTTGCTGACACTATTTGCCATCTGTATGATGATTTCCCTCTGAATGCTGTGAAGATATATGAATTTATACAATCAGGATATTTTATCTGAAAAAAGATTTATAAACAGACTGAAGGTACAACCATGGAAAGTCCTCTGTCCATGTCTTTCATAAATTATTATTTATACCATCTATAACAGTGCTCCCCAAACTTATGGATGTAAAAGCCCCTTTGGAAAAATTAAAATATTTCACGGCCCCCATCGGAAAAAAAAAATCATAATATAGACATATATTATTATAATATTTATTGTATTTATATTCAATACAAAACATACACAATGAACATTGCAAAAATCAAACAAATATTACACACACACATTTGACATGGCATATTATCTTATGTTTTTATACAGATAGATATATTGTTATTGTACATTTGCAGAATGAGCACATGAAATGTATCCATCTCAGGGCTAAATTTTTAACGTAGAATAGATCAAATAACAGCACCATGTACCGATACTGGCACACCACTGACTAACAAGATGAAATTGGTGAATTACGTGAATAAGGGAATCCCCGGCGTTTATAGTTCTGATGCACGTGATCTGTGCTATCAATGCAGTCACCCTGCACCCCAAGCGTATTTCTTTCCCATGCATTGCCCGCACCTGTGTACACTAACAATGAAACATTAATTTAAAGCACAAAAACTTGGCCATTTTAAATGAGCACCAGATTTTGAGTTTGTAAGCTTTTTTGTGCTGCTTATCAATACCTTTGAAATGAAACTTATAATGAATAAGCATATATTTACTAATATTCGTTAAACACCGAAATACGCAGGAAGCAAAATTTGTGAATCTGTTGGTTCACAAATGTGTGATTTTTCCATTAAAATATAAAAAATAATAAAAAAGAAATAATGAATAATAAAAAATTAAATACATTTCTTTTAAGATAAAAAAAAATCTACTTAATGTTAAAACATTTTAAATTTGTTTTTGTTATTTCATGGCCCCCTCAACAAAATTAACAGCCCCGAAGTGGGCAGCGACCCACAGTTTGAGAAGTGCTGATCTAGACAATACCTTGCTCTCAATATATATCATCTACATAGCAAACCCTCTTTCTGGGTTTGCTGTGTAGATGATATATTTGCCTTCTGACCTCATTCTGAAAATGAATGAACTACCTTCCTACATCAAATAAATAGCCTACATCCATGTGTTTAACTTGTCATGGAAAAGTAAATTTCTGGGAGTTTACTACTCTTGGATATCCTTCTTACTTGCAAGGTGTCTGGTACTTTGTCAACCAGTGTTTATCAGAAACCTACCTTTACTGGACGATATAAAGTGCAGGCCAGAAAAGGTATGAGTATTGTGCAGAAAGTTAAATCACAGTATGAAAAGAAACTGGCTAGCAATGCAGGCTAAAGGCAAAGGCAATTCAAAAGAATTTTATCATTATGCTGCAAGTAAAAGAAAGAATGATTATGGAAGAATAACTTTACTGAATGCAGATGGTACTCTTTTGTAAGCTCATGACATTGTTCAATTAATGAGTTCTCATTTTGCTAAGATATATCAACCAGGTGTATGTAACATGGTTCACAGTGTTATTGCCACACTGGATGAAGAGGCAGAAGTGCATAAGAATGAGTTAGAAGAGCTGTTGCATAACCTGGAGAAGAATTCAGCAATAGGGACATACAGAATATCAGCATATATGTTAAAGGAATGTTCAGCCGAATTGACTAGGCCTTTGACATGTTTTTGTATAACTTGGGTCTTAGCTCAGGAAAGATACCACAGGAATAAAGAATGTATGATAGTTCTGTGGTACAAAGTTGATGGATAAACTAATGTGTCTAACTACCAACCTATCAGTAAATTAAAGATATCAAAAAATTATATACTTGGTTTAATCCTCTATCCAAGTGTAAGCAAACAAAGTTTGCACCTGAAACATAATCAGGACTAGAGTAACTCGTATACAGAAGCTAATAATTTCACATCACTTGCCCTACAGTCACTACCCAGATCGGCCTCTATCCCCAATGAGGTCCCGTCAGTGGGAGCCAGACCCAGAGGTGACACCAAGGCCAAAGCAATGCAGAAGTCATATTCCTGTACATGAGCTGCCAAAAGATGTCACACCCGATTATTAAAATACTCTGGATTAGAGATAGCTGTTGGATACTATAAATTAAAGATACTAAGAAACCAAGTATATAATTTCTTGGTATCTTTAATTTATAGTATGGCTAAGTGGAAAAACTTCCAACAGCTATCTCTAATCCAGAATATTTTAATAATAAGGTGTGACACATTTTGACTACTTGTATATAAAAATATGACTTTGGCTAGATCTGGCTCACACTGAGGAGACCTTAATAAAGGTTGAAACCAGTCTGGGTAGTAGCCCTTCCCATAATGCATGGCATTATACATACCAGTAAGGATATGTGCTTTGCATTGTGGGATACTAGAGCAAGTGATGTGAAGTCATTAGCTTCTATATACGAGTTTCCCTAGTCCTGATTATGTTTCAGGTGCAAACTTTGTTTGCTTACTCTTGGATAGAGGATTAAACCAAGTATATAATTTCTTGGTATCTTTAATTTATAGTATAACCAAGTGGAAAAACTTCCAACAACCTATCAGTACCTTTAGTGTAGTGGTGAAGATTTTAGAGACATTAATAAGAAGATGCATACAGAAATGAGTTGACAGACAAGAGCTATACTCTGCAAAGAACAGCATGGGTTTACTAAAGGGAGCACTGTGCTCATATGTTATAACAATGTTAAAGTTGAATGGATACACTAAGATACTGTTACATTTTACTAAGGCATTTACTAGAATACCACACAAAAGGTTGTTGCATAAAACTGGAAAATACAGGTTTGGAATATAAACTCTTGACTTGGATAAGTGGATGGCTGACAGGCATCAAAAAGTGGTACACAGTGGTTGTGAATCTGCCAGATTTAAGGTGACCAGTGGTGTACTCCAGGGATCAGTCCTTGGACCACTGTTGTTCAATCTCTACATTAATGACATTAGGAAGGATCTAACAGGAGATGTTCAAAGATAAGCAAAGTTATAAAGGATGCTACTGATATCCAGCACTTACAGAATGATTTGAATAGGCTGGAAATTTGGACAAATGATAAAGATTATCAGTTCAATGTTAGTAAGTGTCAAGTTATGCACTTTGGTATGATGAGATTTTCATGATCAGGATTATGCTACAAGAAACTGATGAAGGTGAGATCTTGGCATTATGGTGTATAGCAATTTGAAGTTCAAAGGTCACATAACAAACATTGCAAATACAAGTCAGAGGTTAATTGTGATGTTGAAAGAAACTCTGGCATGTACCTAGACTACCATGCACAGATTTGGTCTATTGGGTTCCAACGGGATAAAGAATCTGTGGAAAGAATACAAATAAGAGTTACAAAGATCATACTGGGATTATGGAATGTAGATTATGAGGACAGATTGAGAGTATGTAGACTACAGACTCTGGTTAAACAGGAGAAAAAAAAAAGGGGGGGAGTGACATGACAAAAAACTAGAATGCCACACTAATGAGGTCTATAAACTTCTAAATGGGTGTTAGAGGATATAGTCTGAATTTTTTCATCATATGGAAAGTGGGAAGAGAACATGGGAGCATCCACAGAAGTTAACTTTGTTTAAGTCTCACAGATACACTCAATACTTCAACTCTTGAAGTATTGAATGTATCTAGTGTGGATGAGGTTAAGAGAAGGTATGACAGCTGGTTTGGGTCATGTATAGCCTCTCTGTCTGAGTCCTTGACTCCCTGGGTCTCATAATAATAATATATGCATGATTCAGCTCATCACATCTCTCAGAAAATTGGGGTTGTCAAATACTTAATAGAACACATAGCTTCTCCTTCATTCTTACAAGTGCTTCTCACTATCAAAACTTAAATGGAATCTAATGCTTATTTGATTCCTATATCAAAGGATACTTCAGCAGAAAGAAGGGTTCCAAATCCATATAGTTCTGGCATCTCCACACCTATAGGCAGAAATTCTATGATTTTTGTTTGTTCTACCAAAAGGTAGTATCTTTTATACTATTTTATACCATTTTTGTACTAGTCATAATTCACTGATGATGATGACGGTGGTGTGCTATTTTCAACTGAATTATCAGTATTTTGATACTAAGTAATATAAAACTTTTTGCATATATGTGTGCAAAAGTCAATGCACAACCCTTTTTGTGTGTGGTGGGAGAGGGGTAGTAAAGATTTACCATGATGTAAAGATTCCTCTCATATTTATTATAATAAACCCAATATAATATAATTACTAATTTACTATCTATTTTAAAAAAAATCTTAAATGTGACAAACATCTTATTCACAAAAAAATGTATAATAATAAACCCAAACTGCATGTAGTATGCTCAATTTAGTTACTTTGGAACCTTCAAGTAAACAATTATCCAAGAAGAAGCTTTTCATTTCCTCCTTTCCTTTTCTTTCTTTTTCTAATGAGTAACTTTAACCAAAATTTTTCAGTGATTATATATCATTCAGCTATAATGAAACCATAATGTTTGTTAATTACACTATAGTGAACATGTGCACATATGGTTCTTCTGTACTCGGTTCAGGAAAGAGAAAAAAAAATTAATTAATTTTGCATTCCTGTTTTGGTTCTAAACAACTTCCTCTTCTTTGCTGCAAACACCACTTCCCAAGATCAGTCTCTCTTTTTCATTTTCACAATCAAGTCCAAAACATGTCAAGTGATCACGTTTCAGTTTCTTCAGATACTTTTTTTTTTCTTGTTCAAAATGTATATGTATACCTGGATATACTGTATGTGTGCATGAGATTTATAGATGTCATTTCTGAAGTGCCTAGTATGTGAATGAACATACAAATAAACAAAAAATAATAATTTTCACAGATATGGACACAAAAAGGTCAACCTGGTTACAAAATATGATGTTAATGTGAACTTTAAATGAATCACTGAGTAGTCATGAACATACACTGTATTTGGCATGTAGGCATATTTTTTTTATACTATCAAAAGAAATATCATTTCAATTACTGCAGATTTAATAAACATATTCTAATTCTTGACTACTATGCTTTTCAGTATGTGAATCCCAATTATGAAAGAATGCAAACTTACTGTATACATCAATACTATGGGTGGAATAAAGGTTGAATAATCTGGGAAATAATCTAGAAATCAAATAGCACCTCCACAGTGCACTTGGATGAATGATGAGATATTGTACTGTTCAACTAGAAAAGACCTGAGTTTGATTCTTTTCACAATGAGAGGAATCTTTACATCATGGTAAATCTTTACCCCCCCCCACCCACCCATACACATACACAGACAAAGGGTTGTGCAGCATGGACTGCTCCCCAACATATGTTCTTAGAGATATCACATAATAATAATAAAAATATGAAGAAACTATGTAAAAACCTTTCCAAGCCATTTCAGGTCCAAAAAGCATAATAATAATTTCACACCAGGTGATGAAATTCACCTGCCACTAAAGATATTATAAACATCCATGCAACAGTAGAATTCAAACCATAACCAGTTGGTTGAAGGTAGAGATGCTATCACTGGGATCAACCATTTGAAGACATGTTTATTGCTAGTCATACTATTAGTGAATTACATACCATAATCTAGCATTTAAAATATATCCAAAGTACTTTATAAAAAACAGTAAATTATATATAAATGAAAGATTTTTTTTTTCTCAGCTATAAACTCACATGTAACTTATGAGCAGGAGGCTCGGGGAAAGGCTTAGATAAAAAATCTTCAATAGATTTGAACTGACTACTAGAATTTTTGGGTAAGATCTATAAATTAAAAAACAAACAAATAAATAAATAAAATAATATATTTTTGCTTAAAATAACAATGCTAGTTAGAATGTCAATCAGAATACAGAAAAAGTAATAAGTTTTTTGTGTTTTAATTCATTTTCAATATTTTTAACATTTGCTGCATGTCGTATTTTTAAAACAGTCCCTATCAGAAATTATGAGCTGTAAATGTGTCCTTTATCAGATAAATGCTTTCCAGTCAATAAAATTAGTTCTAATGAATATATATGTGTGCGTTTATGATTACAAAACATAAGTAAATTAAATAGTTCGTGGCGGTGCAGATTAATAGGCTATATTTAAGATTATACATAAATAATATGTTTATTTTATTTTTAGAGTAATTATTTTAAGACACTTTTTGGCCTTTAAAACAATTAATTTTTAATCATTTTTTTTATAATTAAATTAAATTTAAAACCAATTCAATCATATAGTCAGAAAAATTTTTTAGACAAGGCACTCGTGCCATAAACTTAGCTGAACAAAATTCAAATGAGATTCTAACTACTGCTAATCTCTAAAGAAACTGTTTTTACACTGAGTGTGAAGTAAGTTTACAAGAGTTCAATCCAATTGGTGCAATGACTTGACTATTTTCTCTTTAGAATCGAGGAAATGATTAACTCATTACCAAATAAAAAATATATACATTCAATGAAACTAAATAAAATTATACACATGGTAAATATAGTTAAATTAATAACTACAAAACTAAATCCAAGGCCTTCTAAATTAAAACTATATTTTAAAGATCTCCTTTATCTTGATAGGATAAATTCATTCTCAAACTGATTCGTTCTATTATTGGTTTGTTTAACATGTAGTACTTAATCAGTCTACTAAACCAATCATTTTCTTAAACAATATATATTCATTAGAGTCAGTTTCCTTATCAAGCCGTTTCTATTTAATATCTCCCTTTATTTACTGTTCACTTATGAACAGTCACAGTGTCGACAGTCTCACTTATTCAGTCTAAGGATTCACCTTGTTAAGATTCTCTTTTTTGGAATCTTCTACTGTGACAGTCAATTTATTAATATAAATTGACTGTCACAATTTTCAATAACTTCCTAAAATCAAAATTCTCTGGTCTGCATTCCCAAACTTCCATTCTCTCTCACTCTCTTCTTGTTTTTTTCATTACCCCAGTACTGAATGCTCTCTCTGTCAGCTGTCAATAATCCATCAACCTCCTTGATGAGTATGTGCACTTCAACTAAGCAGCAAGCCAAAAGTCAGTAATGACTGACACATTTATCGTCAGTAGTGAAAAGAGAATGTCTTTAAGATGGTAGATATCACAGTACACTTAACAATTGTGAATTACAACAAAAACATTGAAATTATTACAATTATCTGATATCTGGCGAGTACAATAAATCTCATACTTTACATTTTATTTTAACATGCATATCAATATGTCTAAATTATGACAATTTTTACACATCCACTCCATGATTTGGCAAGATTCTGGTTCCACCAAACTTGTGATTTTCTCTTCTCAAAGTGAACTATCTTACACTTGGTCACATCAAACTGGCTGCCATCCACCCTTGTCCACATTGCCGGTCTATTCAAATAATATTACAGGATCTCTATATCACCTTCATTGACTCACTCTTTCCAGTCCTGCACCACCACCAGCAAGCAACTGAATATTTCCCATAAATAAGAAATAATTTTCCATATCATCGATGTACAAATCAAACACAGGGCTAAGCACCTACCCTGCTCCAATTCATGTAACAAAGTCTCATGTGGAATTCTGTCAAATGCCTTTGCAAAGTCCAGAGGCACCAATGAGCAGCCATTCCTTCACATTCAACTCACTGTCATCTTGTTATAAAAAGTAAGCAAATCAAAAAGAAGAGACTCACCCTCTTTGCAAAACCATGTTGCCCCCTATAAAGTATCACATTCCCAAACTTACTTCCCCCCAATACATCAACCACTAGTTGACATTCCAATTGGCCTACGATTTGCCATCTCCATGTAGGGGGCTACTATGCCCTCCTTCCACTCCACTTGCATCCTGCCAGAAATTAGACAAATTAAACAGTCTGTCAGGAGAGGTGCCAATTCCTCTGCATATTCTCTTAATACACAAGCTGATATGTCATCTAATCCCATGGCTGTGTTGTTCACATTAAGGATCTGCAATATCATGAGTACTTCCAATTCTTCAACTTTCACATCATCATTCAATATCAGATTTGGCATTACAACACCACCTAGATGATATGACCTTGCAAAATGACCCCTTAGCATTTGGCCTGCCTCTGCCACCTCCCCACCATCAACACTCTTTAATATCATCTCCCCACTGTCATTTCTGTTCCCCTCCCATACACACACACAGTGAAAGAACCCTTAGGATCTCCCATGGCTCCCAACAGCCAGCCTCCTCTAACCAGCCGTGGCCTTCCTCACCACACAGGTAACCTGCTCCTGCCTGTATCCCATACTGCTTATGGCAGTGCTGATCACTCCTCTCTTATACTTCCTCTACTACTCTTTCTCTTTTCTGCAACTGCCATCCAATGATGCTATTCATCCATCCATCCAATTAATGCTCAGTTATACAGTCTGCTACCACTTTCCTCACCACCCCATACCTCTCCTTCCAAATTCTTATACCATGGCAGTACTGAAAGCTGACTCCTCAGTAGCTTGTCATAATGATCTATCCCTTCTTAACAGAAATTGCTCCATCTGGCCATCTTCAAGATCAGACTAAATGATCACTTTTTTCCAGATGGAGGCAGCATAGCTAGATTGGTTACTGTTGAGTTCTGATCGAACACATGACCAGATCCAATACTTGAAGTTTATCCTCTCCATTATATGCTCTAAGGTAATAATTTTTTAGCAGCTGTATAAATTCCATTTCCTTCCCTATGACCAATTCTCCTCCCAATCTGTTCCCATATTTGAAATCTCCAATAATAATTACTCAGTCTACATTTATTGTGCTAATTTGCCAATGCATACATCTATATTTCACTTCTATCTTTTAGGGCTTTCATTCTTCGCTATCATTAGAAAAATCCCTCCCACCTTGTTTTCCTTCTGTCCTCTTTAAAGATACTATATCCTTTGCATTATATTCCTATGACTATATCATCCTGAGTCAACCAAATTTCACTAATGCTAATAATTTTTGGCTAAGTTGAGCTAATCAATGCCTAAAACTCCCTGCCCTTATTCTGAATACTTTTGTTATTAGTATACATATACTGTAATACTCCCTTCATCCCAGAACCTTGTTTACACTTTGTGTTGATTAGCCCACTAAAGTTAAGAACCCGAGGAGCTACATTCAGCATCATTTGGTCACTCTCTGACATCTAGGTTGTCTAGACCCACAATCACTTTACATCCCTCCCTTCTTTCAGTTGTGTCATACTATCTGCCAGACATTTCTCCAACCATTCAATCTCACATTTTGTTCTGTGAAGAACCCCATGTAAATGTGCTAACTTTTCCATTAACACCTGGTCATTTCTCTTTACTTTCCATCATTTCAATCTAGCTGTTACTGAATGCAACATTAACCTTGCTGTTCACAATTGCATTTTTTTTTGCATCTATTATTAAATTTTGATTCTTCATTCACTATCATTGATACTTGTTACTGATTCTTGTTACTTTCCAAACACTTATAGCACCCACTCTCTGGTTTCATTCTCATTCCACACATCTTTTATTCAAAGAAGGCATACAATTTGCACACACTGAAGTGAACAAAAGTCGCTAGTGTCGCGAGTGAACGAAGCGGAAGATTTGAGCTATGCTAAAAAAAGTGTTTTTAATTAGTGTATAGTGTGGCTTTTTATCACAAATTGTACTGCATTTTTTCAGTTGTCCTTCAGTGTTGTTGTTGTTGTTGAAATTTTTGTTGTTGTTTATATTGTGTTTTGCTACTTGTTTGTTTGTACTCTTTCAGCTTCAGAAAATGGCATCCATAAAGAAACATATGTCAGTGGCATGGAAGGCTGATATATGCAAGTGTGGCTCGGCTTTGGATTTTTCACAGTGGATTGATAGATTAGAGCCATTACAAATGGGGGCAAGCATTGGGACCGTAGTAGAAGAACTTAGGCAGGAGTTATTGAAAATGAAAACCGAAATGAAACATCTGGAAGAGGATATTAAACATCTAAAAGAAGAGACTGGCCAATGATAATGAGAAGGAGGAAGTTAATATTATGAAGAAAGAGTCAAAGGATCCCATATATCCCATCTCCCGTATGGGAGACTCTATCATTAGGGATGTGATTACTAATAAAATGCACAAAACATGCTTTCCTGGTGGAACAATGAAGCAAATAACTGATGCATTTCAGAAAAGGAAAGACCAGGCGTCAAAATTAATGGTAGTCATGGGGGCACAAATGACAGTTGGGGAGAAAAAGAATGTTGACAGAGACTTGAGGAAGTTGTTGCAGCAGGTAAAGAAGAATAGTGTTGTTGGGAAAGTAGTAGACGTGATGCCAGATATGACAACAGTGAACTGAGAAGAAGAGCAGAGATAATGAATAGTAAGATGGCTGAGTTGTGTGAGGCATAGGGGGGAGTTCAATATGTAAATCTGTGGAGTGAATTTGAAGGGAAGTTGGAATGGTTTAAAGCTGATGGATTACATTTGAATGGGTTTGGTGTTGGGCATTTAGAAAGTCTATTGTTTCCTGAGAAGACACAGAGTCAAGAAGTTAATGTAGTAAATGATCAGAGTCTACTTGTGAAGCAGAATATCACAAATAAACAGATTGTACAACAGGAGGAAGATGGATATGAGGTTGAATATGGGGCTGCAGAAGTACAAGATGATGGAATGCATAAAAGTGAGGATGAGACAGGTAGGAATGGAAATCAGAGTCAGGATCAGGGGAAACGGGAGTGGTCACACCAAAGAGAGAGGTGTGGTATGAATATTTGAAATGAGAGCTGAGTTTGTTGTGCTGATTGAGTCAGTATGCCCAAAGATAATTGGAATAAGTGAAACTTGGTTGTTTGAGGAGGATGTATGTCAGGAACAGAATTAGAAAGATATATAATTTTCTGGAAGGATAAAAATTTGAAAAGAGGAGAGGAGGGGGGGGGGATGCTGTTAATGATTGCAGAGGAATTGTGTCCACAAAGTGTAGAAGTTGATAGTGCATGCACAGATTTTGAATTTGTGTGGTGCGAAGTTGAAATAATAAACAAGTTAGTATATCTGATAGGATGCTGTTATAGGCCAGGGAATGCAGAGAATACCAATTGTGAAATGTTTAGGCAAATTAGTTGGTCACTTTAATTACAAGAATACAGAATGAAAGGAGGAGTAGTGTATGGGAACAAGGAAAGCGAGTCTGTGGAATTTCTGAGAGATAAGTATCTTAAGGCATGTGATTGAAGCAACTAGCGGCTTTAATGTTTTGGATTTGGTAATAACTTCAGAAGATGTAGTTGTTAACAAAGTGTTGACACTGCCACTGGTTGGTGAGAGTGATCATGAGGTACTTGTTTGGGAAGTGATGAAACAAGAAAAGGTTACTGCCAAAAATGGATGGAGTATGTTCGGTAGATGAGCTGGGTGGAAAAGATGTTGACAATACATAGAAACTCACAAGGCAGAAAAGAAAATGTTATGGAGGAGGTACAAGACAGCTGGTGGTGATCAGATCCATGAAGAGTATAAAGTGCAGGCTAGAAAGGTGACAAGAATAGTAAAGAAAGAAAAGGTGCAGTATGAGAGGAGATTGGCTGTCAGGCCAAGGTTAACTCAAGGGAATTTTTCCACTACATGGCAAGCAAGAGGAAGAATAATTATGGCAGATTCACATTGGTGGATAGTCATGGCAGCAGACTAACAGCTGCAAAGGATATAGTGGAATTATTGAACAAGCACTTTATCAGCATATATAACTGGTGTAAATCATGCCGTGGAATTATTGAACAAGCACTTTATCAGCATATATAACTGGTGTAAATCATGCCGTGCAATATATAGAAGAGTATTAGGAGAATTGAAAATGAAAGAATCAGAGGTGTATCAGATGTTAGTTGGGTTAGATGTTAATAAGGCAGTGAGAATGGATGACATATCACCACATATTCTTAAGGAACGTGCACCACAGTTGGCTATGCCCTTGACCTGGTTATTTAATGAAAGTCTTGCAGTGGGTAGGATTCATATGGAGTGGAAAGAAGGCAAAATAGTAATGCTCCATATGCATGGTTCTAAGACAGAAGTCTCCAACTATAATTGCAGTTGTGGTCAAGATGTTGGAGAGATTGGTAAGGAATAGAATACAGGATTGGGTTGATGGACATAGAATTCTTTATGATGGTCAGCATCGATTTGTAAAGGGTAGGTTCTATTTTAGTATTTACTTGCATTTTATGATAAGGTAACAAGTGTGTGTTAGACAAGGGAGAATCATATACAGGGATATTCTTGGACTTTGCAAAAGTGTTTGATAGATTAGCACATGATAAGTTGGTAAGTAGAATAGATAGTAGAGATAGAATAGATCTCTGATCTATCTAACAGTAAACAATGTTAGATGGATCAGAGATTGGATCTCTGAATGATACAGCAGGATGTGCATGATGAAGTAGTGTCTCAAAAAAGGAGGGTAACCAGTGGAATGCCCAGGGTTGTTCTTGGGTCCTTGGTGTTTAACTTGTTTGTAAACGATATCATGTGGACTGACTGGGGATCTTCATTTGTTTGCTGATAATGCAGAGTTGGAAAGAAGTATAAGTAGCACTGTTGATGTTAGTTCCCTTCAGGAAGATTTGAATAGACTTTTTACTTGGACAAAGGAGTGGGGTTGTAGTTTTAATATCAGTAAGTGAAAAGTGTTACATTTTGGAGTGCAAAAATATAAGACTGTGTACTATATCGATGGTGCCAAACTGCAGGAAGTGGATGATTAGAGATTTGGGAGTGATATGTTGCAAAGGCTGCACATTGTAATGTTGCTATGATAAGAAGTACTCTAACATGTAGAGATAAGGAAGTGGTTGTGCCACTATATAAGGCACTTGTCAGACCACACTTTGACTACTGCACTCAGATCTGGTCACCTGGTTTTCAAAAAAAAAATAAAAGCTTTAAAAACTACAAATTTCAAGAACAAATCTTACAATTAAAACAAACACACATAAGAATAACCCAGAAAAAACAAGTCAATTATTGCTAAATATTTCCCAAAACAACTTATCTTTTGCCTCAAAAATTCATAATATATGATTTTTGATAAGTTGGGTCACTTCAAAACAAACCACATTAGTCTAAACAAGACAGGATTTGTCTAAACAAGATAAATCAACATTTGTCCATGTTGATTTAAAATGGACAAAATGATATTTGTCCATTTTTTTATGCAGTTTGGAGTTTATCCCATCTTCTCCTGCTGATTTACCATTTTTTTTTTTTACGTAGGTTGTCCTTGAATTCTTTCATTGTTATTATATCATTTAAAACATTTTGTGATTTTTTATGTTAGTATTATCTGTCCAAAGATCTGTAAAATAATCCAAGAATTCTTTTAAATCTATTTTGCAATTTATTGTAGTTTTTTTTATATGCATTAGGCTTTATTCTGTGTGTGTGTGTGTGTACACAGAGAGAGAGAGAGGAATCAAATTATTAACATCCAGTTAACCAGAAGAACTGTTAATATCAATACAATTCTGTATGCAGATGACCATATTTCAAATTATATTACAAGACAATGAAGATGGCTTTCAAAAATTAGTTTATGAATTAAACAAAATAAGTCAACAATACAGTTCAAACAACATTTAAAGGATGACATCATCTTAGATCAAAAATAGTCACAGAAGATAAAATAATAGAACAGGTGACACAGTTTAATTATTTAGGTTGCATTATAGTACATCTAAAGACAAGACATAGGTGAAAAATAAATAAATAAAGCAATTTCAGAAAACCTGTGTAACAATTAAAATGACACTGAAAAAAAAAAAGAAAAGAAAAAAAAGACAAGAGACCCAAATTAAATTGTATAAAATAACATTATATGATTCAGAAATATGGACTGTTAAAAAGAATGATCAAAGTAAAATACAGGCGGTAGAAATGAGATTTTTTTAGAACAATTAAAAGATGGACAAAATTAGACCATATAAAAAAATGAAAACATCAGAAGAGTGTATGAAAATGAAAAGATCAAGGAATACAAAGAGAATTAGAAAGAGCATTTATATAGAATGGAAAGATATCAGCTACCAAAAGAAGTGGATAATTATAGACCAGAGAGAGACTACAAGATGGAAAGACCAGTGAAATCAGAACAGGCAAATGTATAATCCTTGATAAGAAGAAAAAAAACAAAACAACAACCAAAAAAAAAAAAAAAAAAAACTATTCACTATGGAATGTGTGGAATAGAACTACTTCCCATAATAGTGATAATTTCTGGCCATCATTTCTGTTCAGACTGGGACAGTGAAGCAAGGTTTCACAACTTTCTTGGCAGGTAAACATTCCTAAGATTACTATGTGAAGGACCCTAATTTTCTTCCAAATGAGTTGATGTTCAGTAGAGATGGCATGTTCTGCAAGTCCTGACTGTTCTAGCCCATGAAATTTAATATAATCAAGGTGTTCATCATGAAGAACAGCTGCTAATCTAACAATTTGGCCTATGCATGCTGACCCACACTGGCAGAGAACGGATTCCAGGGTGAGCTAATGGCATGAAATGTATACTTTGTGGAGTCTAAAAAAAAGCAGAATTTTTGTTAACAGGATGAAAATACACCTATGCCAACTAATTCAACAGTTAGCTATTTCTTCAGAAACACCTTTAACATAAAGAATGGTAACAGGACCATTTCTTAGGAGGCAGATGAAACATACTCTCTCGCTGAGAAGAAACAACCATAAAAGAAACTTAAACCTATTACTGGCATCTGCCCTGAATGTATGGACTTCTTAAAGCCCACAAAGCAAATATCCTCTTCAATTAAGAACATCTCATTTCATTGAAAAGAATAAAAGCTTTGTCTTCATCCTAGTAATTCCTTATTCAGTTTAGATACTATGTCATTTACAAGCTTTACCAGCAAAAATGCACAATCATCAATAGTACTCTTTCTCCAACACTTGTGAACTACTCGAGGGAGTGATCTGAACGTATATTGGACAATATCCTTGTAGTTTGCCATTGTTTCTTTATGAAATTTCAAGATTTCATCACAAAGATAATCATGAGGGATCTGCTTAAGGGTCACAGCCAAATAACTGGGAGAAGGCCTCCACATCACCTTTAAGGAATGCAGAGAACCAATCAGGGTTCCACCCTAATATACAATCCTAACTGACATGTGGCGTGTCCTGTTAGCAAATATCCATCGATATTGAATGAATGAGGATGGGCTGAATGAACAATTTGGGACTTAGCCCAACTAAACAGTACTCTCTATTGGCTTAAACTACAAATACATATGTACAACATGAGACTTCATGCTAGCAGAGGAATCGCTCGGTTAAGCAAGGCCATACTGTTTTTGTCAAAGAACCAGGGTGAACAGTGAAAAGTCAGCTACTGGGATAAACTCAACATTCAGAAGAAGAAGAAAAACAAACCCAATGTCAGAATAAATGAAGAGAGGAACCATCAATATAAGTAGTATTAATGGAAAGAAAACTAAACTTGCAGAACTGTAAATGTACCATGTGGACATAATTGGCATTACTGAGACAAAGAAGATAAAGAAAACAGGTGAGACTTATTAATATAGGATGTTATATTCAGGCAATAACAATCAATGAAAGAAAGGAGGGGCAATAGCATTCAACACCAAAATGAAAATAAACTTTTAGATTAGAAGGCAGTTTCAAGTAGAGTCATGAAGAAACTTATTTGAGCCTATGGTCCCATGGAAAGAAAGTTTTCCTAAGGAAGAAGTGGAGGAATTTTTTTTTAATCATTAGAGCAGGCATCTGACATAAAGAAAATGGAAAATGTGGTTCTTGTTGAAGATCTAAACAGTAGAGTAGGAAATTAATCTCGTTTTCTGAAAATTTGGAGAAAAGGGCAAGGTTAATAATAATGGTAAGTATCTGCAGGATTTTTGCTCAGGATATGGACTAGTCATTACAAACATCATATTCCAGCTTAAAGAGGTCCACAGGTTGACATGGAGAGAAGACACAAGAAATTTAAAAAAAAAAAAAAAATTCATAAAAATGATAAAAATGAATATCACATTAACAAGAACAGTATATAAGAGGGTTTTAAAAAGAATTAAAGTTCAGTAGCTTTTACAGGTAAATTGAGACTCCAAGAAAAAAAATGGAGTCTCAGTGGCAAACTCAGAAGACAATGATTAATTCAGCTAGGGAGGTATGGGGTGAAGTTGTTTATAAGGATAGCAAAACAAGAACATAATGGTGGACACTAAAAGTTAAAAAAACAATCCTGGAAAATAAGAAAGCACACCGAAAGTTGTTATTATTGTCTGAGACCTCCATGGAGTCAAGGACTAATCAAGGGAGGCTATATATCACTGTAGCCTCCCTTGATTAGTAGTCATACCTTCGCTTTAAACTCATTAGAGCCTCTGTAGCTCAGTCGGTATAGACAAAGCCCTTTGGTCAGAAAAACCTGGGTTCGATTCCCATCCATGGCATGAGGAACTTTTATCTGGTCTCTTTCGATTAAAGGTGAGTTAATCGGCCTCATATGGAGGTTGAGTGTCCCCCCCCCCCCCAGAAACTCGTGTTTTCCGTCCCTCAGAACAGGAAAACCGGCCCCGTGAACACATGCTGTACAGTCAAAAAATACATACTTAACCCCTCATTAGGAGGGCTCAACCAGTCCTAAGTGGCAGTCAAGGATCAGGGGTAATCCCACACAAATAAATAAAAAAATCCAAATTCATTCACACTAGATCCACTCACTATCTCTATTTAATCAGATGATATCCTATAACAACATAAAACAGAAGTTCATAAACCTCTATCATATCATCCCCTCTTTCTCCTGTTAACTGTTGCAAGTGTCTGTAATCCACACTTGCAATCTGTTCTCATAATCTAAATTTCATAATCCAGATATCATCATTGTAATTCTTCTTTGCACCCTTTCTATGGTTTCTTTATCTCCTTGGAACCTGGAAAACCAAATCTGCACACAATAGTCCAGGTGCAGTCTTATCAAGGAGGCAAAATGACTTCATTACCTTTACATGTCAAGGCTCACTTCAACATTCCAATTATCATCGTTTTTGCAAATTTTGCTATGTAACCTTTGAACATCAAATTCCTATCCACCATCAGGCTAAGATCACTAGCCTTATCAGTTAATTTTAGCATAATTCCACTAATATAATATGCTGGTGGAATTCTTATCACATGCATAAATTTACAATTACTACTGTTGGATTCTGATTATATAGAGATTGAAGTAATTATTATTTGTTTCAGAATCCAACATGATCTTCCATCACATAGGCAAAACTTGTAAATATTATTTAATGTAAATCACTTATTTTACAATTAAATATTCATATAACTACCTTAATTTTGTCTAATATTAAATTAATTAATCAAAGATATATGTATTAATAATGAAAATACTGTGTTAAATATTATTAAGTTATTTTATTTATCATCATCATCATCATCAAATTCCTGCCATGTACCCTCAAGGGGTGTACAGGATATGACAGTACTACATGAAAAAATTACATCATTAGTAACTTCCTATATACAATTTTCCTCCAAATCAGTCTGTTACTTGTCAAGACTCCAACATTATCAGATCTTATATTTCTATCGTCTAAGGCACTTTGTACCATATCAATCCACCTATATCTTGGTCTTCCTCTGGGTCGTTTTCCTGCCAACCTGGCAGAGAACACTTGTTTTGCTAATCTTTCCTCTCCCATTCTATTTAAGTGACCATACCATCTGAGATTAGCTCTGATAACGCATTCCTGGATGCTGACAATGTCAAGTTCTTTCCTAATATCCTCATTTTTAATATGATATTGCCATTGATGCCATCTGTTCACGCCTCTAATCTTTCTCAGGACTCTCATATCTGCGGTCTCTAGTCTTTGGTCAAGTGTTTTATTTCTGACCCAGCTCTCAGATCCATAAGTTAAAATTGGTTTGAACACAGTCTTGTATACAGCTAATTTAGTGTTCCGACTAATTTCTTTCTTATTCCATATGAATTTATTCAATTGACTTCCCACGATACCAGCTTTGCTGATTCTGTTGTCTATTTCTATATTTAGTTTACCATCTTCAGTAAAAATTGTGCCTAAGTAGCTGAAATGTTTTACTTGTTCCACAGGTTCTCCATTCACAACACAGTTGACATTTTCAATGATTCTGCCTATTTTCATTGTCTTTGTCTTTTTATTGCTGACCTTCATACCATATCTATTACAACAGCTATTCAATTTAGTCAGAGAATCTTGCAGACTTATAGCGGATTTATTTAGAAGTATAACATCATCCACATAAAGCAAAGAGCTGACATTAACATCTCCAATTTTGATATCAGGTTTAATACCACATTCCTTCATAATGTGATCCATATAGATAATGAATAACAGAGGGGATAATGTACATCCTTGTCTCACACCAGATTTAACATTAAACCATCTTCCTGTACTTCCTTCAATTCTAACTGCTGACTCACAACTCAAATAAAGACTAAGTATTGCTTGATATAATGCCCCATTGACACCATATAACTGCAGCGTATTGAATAGCTTCTCTCTTGGCACCTTGTCATATGCCTTTTGCAAATTGACAAAACTTAAATACAGATCTTTGTTATATTCCCATGCTTTCTCGACTATTTGTCGTAAAGTGAAGATCTGATCCTGACAACCTCTATTTGGCCTGAATCCAGCTTGTTCTTCACCAAGCTTTTCTTCCACAATTCTTCTCAACCGTTTCTCAAGTATACTTGCATAGATCTTGCCAGGAACACTCAGTAGGGAAATACCTCTGTAATTCTCACATTCAGTTTTATTTCCCTTTTTATATATGGGTACTATGAGAGCTCAACTCCAATCATCGGGAATTCGTCCCTCTGTCCAGGCTTTCTGAACTATGCAGTGCAGCCACTGTAAGACTCTTATACCACCATACTTCAGCATTTCTGGTCGAATATCATCTACTCCTGCTGCCTTTCCACATTTCAAGCCTTTGATGGCTTTTTCTACTTCAAGTATGGATATGTATTCCTGACTGCATGCCTGGTCAGTGGTTTTTATCACTGTGCTGTCATCACTGCTTGTTTCATTTAGCAGTTTTTCAAAGTAATTACTCCATACTTCAAGGATATCTTTTTCTCCTGTTTTCATTTCACCTTTATCATCTCTAATTCCTTTTACAGCACTCTTTCCTCCATTCCTAAGCTTCTTCAACAACCTCCAGAATATTTTGCCACCTTCTTGATATTTATTTTCTATATTCTTGCCAAAGTCCTCCCATGACTTTTGTTTAGCTAGTTTTACACACTGTTTAGCTTTCTTACATTTGTCTCTGTATTCTGTAAGAGTAAAAGCTGACTTATTTGCCAGGAACTTTTGATATGCTTTCTTCTTTTCCTTCACTGCCTCTTTAACTTCCTGTGTCCACCAGGGAGTTCTGATTTTTATTTATTTTATTTTATTTTTATTTATTTTTATTTATTTATTTTTTTTTTTTATTTATTTTATTATATATTTATTTTATTTTTATTTTATTTATTACTATGTTAATATTATAGAATTTGTACTTGATAATTTTAACTGCGTATTAATTGAAATGTAAATATTCTCTATTTATTTCTGTTACAGAAGTTTAGAGTTATGCAGTAGCTCAAATATTCTGTTTATTCTTATTTGTGAAAATTTAACGTTATGTAATCACTCATGTAGTAGTAAAGCATTGTATTACATTAGCGAAATGTTTGCGTTCATGCGTTGTCATGGAGATGCATGAAATAAACAAGCACGAGTCGAAGAGTGCGTGACCTTGGAACCGAAAGGAGAAAGAAAGGCAATAAGAATTATGAATTAGAGAGGAGAGAGGAAGTTTTTGCGGAGCGGGAAGGAAGGTAGGATACAAGCAAAGGAAGTGGAAGAAAATTATAAGTTCTCTAGGGCAGGAATTCATGAGAATAATGTTTAGAAGTGAGCCAAAACATAGTGAATCATATACTTAGCTGCAAGTTAAGTCAGCTGTGTTGTAAAAGAAAATTAATGCCGTATCCGGATAAATAAAGAACTGGACATTCAATGGAAAATTCTGATTAGTTCCAGTTAGTCTAGGATTACGTCTTAATTCTATGTTGCCCTGAGAAGAATTATATTGAAATTAACTAGTTTGAGAAAAGTAAACAAGGAAAGATATCAGTGCCTTATTGATGTGTTTTTTTTTAGTGAAGCGCAACTAACAGTAGTTCAGTTAAATCGTTGGAGAATTTTTATTAATGTGTTCTGCTAACGTGAATAAGTTAATTCATAAGTGTGCTCACAATTAATTGATGTATTGAAGATTGTATCTGGTAAGAGTAGTCATACTTGTTTGTTTATTCTAACATTAACATATCTTCGAAGTTCAAAGTCCGAAATAAAATTGCTTGGAATATTGTCTACCTTGATTAGTGCTTCCTGTGAATTTAAACATTAAGTACAGCTGATAGATATGTGGAGTCTGATTAAATAAGAAGTTTCGTTTTATTAACTTGAGTTAAGAAAGCTTGTGATTTTGAAGCTGTAAATTGTATGTGAAAGTTTAGAACATTGAATTGGCATGAGTGACTTAGCAAGATGTATTAAGTTGATTGTATTGTTTCATTTTAAAGCAGAATTCTTGTATATGTTATATATATCATATATTAAATGTTTTACTTTGTTAATCTAAATATTGTGTTTGCCTGAATTCCCTTTTATTGCACCGTTCATAAATATTCGAATCTTGCAGGAACCCCAAGTGGAATAGTAAATAATTCGGCCTAAATAAATGAGGAGACTGCTAACTTAATTAAAAATTGATCCTACTATTTTGTATAGACTAATCTAAAAATAGAGTGGCGCAGTATAATTATAAATTTCTCTACTTTTGGATCGAAGATCAATTTGCAATTAGTTGTTATATTGATAAGAGTGACTTGGACCAAGATAGCAGATTTAGAACATAACATGAAAATAGAACGTCACGACACTACTATTAAACTGATAGCCATTTTTGTTTGATTTCCAGTTTTTCCTATTTGAATGATTCAGTAAATGCTGGATATCAACAGCATCCCTGATTGCCCTGCCTATCTTTGCATCAGCAAACAATTGTATATCTCCTGCTAGATGTCAGTGTATAGACCGACATTAGGAAGGATCTAAAGGAATGTTTTTTAATGTTAATCTTTAAAGAAATAAAGATTGACAATGACCCAAGGATTGAACCACGAGGTATACAACTAGTCTCTTTAAATTTGGCAGATTCACACCCACTGTACACCACTTTTTTGATATTTGTCTGTCAACCATCCACTTATCTAAATCAAGAGTTTATATTCCAATCCCATATTCTCCAGTTCATGCAACAGCCTTTCATTGGTATCTTATTAAATGCCTTAGCAAAATCTAACATTATCATAGTGCATTCCCTTTATCCAACTCAGCCTAACATTGTTATAAAATATGAGCAAATTGTTGAAAAATGACCTTCCTTTAGTTGTTCCTTGCAGAGTATAGCTTGTCTATCTATCCATTTCTGTATGTGAGTTTTTACCAACTTCTCTAAAATCTTCATCACCACACCAGAGATACTGATAGGTAGGTAGTTAGACACATCAGTTTTTGCACTATCCTTGTACAATAGAAATATTATACATTCCTGAGCTGAGACTCAAGTTATACAAACATGTGAAAGGCCTAGCCAATTCGGCTGAACATTCCTTTAACATAAGTGCTAATATTCCACCTGTCTCCATTGTCAAATTCTTATTCAAGTTATGCAACAGCTCTTCCACTTAATTTTCATGCACTTCTATCTCTTCATCCAATGTAGAAGTAGCACAGTGCACCATGTTACATACACCTGGTAACCATCGCCTAGCAAAAAAGTCAGCAGATGCCCTAAAAGAATACAGAAAAAAATGGAAGAGAGCTAATCATCACCATAACACTAATTACAGGAATATACCATATTGGTTTGTTCCGGTCTCATTATCAATCCAATATCCTTTTTTGAGATCTAACCTGCCTTCTCTTTCCAATTGGCTTATATTTTAGTATTTGTTTAGGATGTCGGGTGTTGGTCATTCAGTTTACATGTTCAATCCATTTTTGAAAAATGGATATAACCTGTGGAACAAGTAAAACATTTCAGCTATTTAGGCACGATTTTTACTGCAGATGGTAAATTAAATATAGAAATAGACAACAGAATCAGCAAAGCTGGTATGGTGGGAAGTCAATTGAATAAATTCATATGGAATAAGAGAGAAATTAGTCGGAACACTAAATTAGCTATACAAGACAGTGTTCAAACCAGTTTTAACTTTTGGATCTGAGATCTGGGTCAGAAGTAAAACACTTGACCAAAGACTAGAGACTTCAGATATGAGAGTCCTGAGAAAGATTAGGGGTGTGAACAGATGGCATCAATATCAATATCATATTAAAAACGTGGATATTAGGAAAGAACTTGACATTGTCAGCATCCAGGAATGCGTTAGCAGAGCTAATCTCAGGTGGTATGGTCACTTAAACAGAATGGGCGAGGAAAGATTAGCAAAACAAGTGTTCTCTGCCAGGTTGGCAGGAAAACGACCGAGAGGAAGACCAAGATATAGGTGGATTGATACGGTACAAAGTGCCTTAGACGATAGAAATATAAGATCTGATAATATTGGAGTGTTGACAAGTAACAGAATGATTTGGAGGAAAATTGTAGATAGGAAATTAATAATGATGTAATTTTTTTCATGTAGTACTATCATATCCTGTACACCCCTTGAGGGTACATGGCAGGAATTTGATGATGATGATGATGATAGTTTTTCTTCTATTGATTTTGTTTTCAGTTCTTTTAAAATGTCTTCGTTCCTTTTTTGATCTATTTATGTGTATTTTGCAGTTCTCATAAATCTCATTTTCACTTGTTTTATTCTTTGTTTATCTTGTTTGTTTATTGCCCAAATTTCACTGTCATATAATAATATGGGCACTGCTAAAGTATTGTATATTTTCAAGTATGTTTCTTTTTGTACTATATTTGGGTTGATTGTTCTATTTATCAGGCCTATAACTGTAAAAATTCTAAAGAGACATAAAATTAAAAAGTTTTTAATTTTATGTCTCTTTCTCCTTCATATGATATTTCACATCCAAGATAACTGAAAGTATTTATCTGTTCTATTATTTTATTATTAATAACTATTTTGCTTCTAACTGGAGTTTGTCCACAAAATGCCATTGTTTTAATTTTATCTATGGAAATTTTCATTCCAAACTCTTCTACTATAATGTTTAAATTATATATTGCTCTTTGTAAATTGTCTTCCTTATCTGATATTATTACCTGATCATCTGCAAATAACAGCGTATTTCAGTACACAATAAATAACGGAAAAAAACTCACGTAGAAAGATTATTTATTAGTATAATTTTCGCCTGTGTGTCACAGGCATCCTCAGTACATTAAGCTCAAAATTAAACACTAACTGACAATTCCAAAAAGCGCCACCTAAATAGCTGGTGTAAGATAACTAAAAAGGTCAATAACTTTCTTTTAAAAAAAAAAAATAATAATAATAATAATAATATAATAAAAAGTTAGGAAAGATTAGCTGATTTGTAAAGTACTATCTCCCATAAAGGGGGTTATGTATTTATGCCTGTGACACACAGGCGAAAATTATACTAATAAATAATCTTTCTACGTGAGTTTTTTTTTCCGTTATTTATTGTGTACCGATATGTCTACTCACGGTTTACCTCTTTTAAAAGCGTATTTATTTTGTTATTCTGGGAAATTTCTATACCTCGATTGTTTAAGGCGTTTCACTGTATTAAAATTTCATTAATGTAAATATTGAAAAGTGTTGGAGACAGGGGGGCATCCTTGTCTTACTCATGGTTTATAGATTGTTTTTCAGACAACTTTTCATTTATTTTTATTTCATTATCTTTATATATATTCAATATTGCATGTAGTAAAATATTAGGTATATTTATTCTTTGTAATATATCAAACAGTATATATCTTTTAACTTTGTCAAATGCTTTTCCGTAATCTATAAACAAAAGATGAGTTCCCAAATTAAATTCTCTTCTTTTTTCTATAAGTAGTTTTAAACAGAAAGCTGCATCCATTGTAGAGCATCCTTTTCTAAATCCATTTTGACATTCTAATAATATTTTTTCACTGTATATTTTTAATTTTTCATTTAAGTATTCTGCTATATATTTTGTAGCAAGTATTCAATAAACTAATACCTCTGTAGTTAGCAGGTTTTGTTTTATCCCCTTTTTTAAATATGGGTATTATTACGCTTGTATTCCATTCTATTGGCATTTGTATATATTTTATTTAAAAATTTTAGTAATCTTTGATGAAATTTTTTTTTCCAGCAAATTTATACAGTTTGGAGTTTACCCCACTTCTCCTGCTGATTTGCCATTTTTTATTTTATTTAAGTTGTCCTTTAATTCCTTCATTGTTATCATATAATTTAAAATATTTTATAAGTTTCTGGTGTAATTATTTTTGATACCAGTATTATCCATCCAAAGATCTGTAAAGTAATCCAAGAATTCTTTTACATCTATTTCACAATTTATATTTGCAGTTTCTTTTATATCTGCATTCATGTTGTTTAGTATTTTGTATGCACTGGGTCTTATTTTGTATATGTCATTTTCTAGATATGATACAAATTTTTCACAGCTTTCTCTGTGTCTCTTTCTGGTTTCTCTTTTGGCTATTGCTCATCTTTCTTTATATTCAATTTCATCTTCTTGTTTTTTGCTGCTTAACCATCTTTTAAAAGCCAGCTTTTTATTTTCAATTATGATTTTTATTTCATTGTCCCATATATGTAATTTTTTATTTTTATGATATTTTTTGTGTGTTCCTAGACTTTTATATGCTGCTGACGTGATAATTTCTTTTATATTATTCCATTCTTTCTCAATGTCCTCATTTTCTTGTATTTTTTCTTAGTAGTTATTAATCCTCTGTTGGTATAAATTTCTTATACTTGATCATTTAGTAACTAGAGGAACAAAATCTTACTTTGTTAGATTTTATTCCTCTAGTTTATTAATTTTTTTGTATTTTTGTAGCCAGTTTGGTGGAAATCTTAGTTTTGCATGTACTAAATAGTAATCTGTGTCAATTTCTAGCCCTCTTCTAACTTTAACTTCTAGGAAGAGGTTTGCTGCTTTTTTTTTTTTCATTTGCTATAAAGTAGTCTATTATTGATTTTTGTCCTCTTGCACACCATGTATATATATTTATGTATATTTTTATATTTGTAAAATGTATTCATTATTTTTAAATTATTATATATTGTATAATCAATGAGTGCTTTCCATTTTTGTTTACTATGGTTCTCCAAATTTTTGTATATTATTGTTAATTTTTTTCATTCCTATTCTGGCATTAAGATCTCTGGCTATAATTATATGCTCTGTTTTATTTAATTTTTCATATATTCCTTGTAACTCTTTGTAAAAGTAATCATTTTCCTTCTGCAGAGGCATACACTCCAACAACTGTTAAATTTTCTTTATTTAATTTTAATCACACTTCTAATATTCTTTCATTCCAGTATGTATAATGAGTTATTTTTGCTTTAATTGACTTATGGAATTCAAATCATTACACCAGCTTTTGCATGTATTTGTTTGTCCACTCCACTATATATGATATTGTAGTTAGCTGTTTCTTTTTGTTCAAGTAAGAACTGCAATTTCTATATTTTCATCATTTAAAATTTAATCTAATTCTTCTTCTTTATATGCTTCTAATGTTCCATGTAACATATTTCACCACGTTTTTCTTTTTCTAAAGTTTTTTTAACCTTTTCCAGGTTAAAATTTCCCATGTTTTCTGTCCAGTTTGGATTTCGTTGAGACTTGAAAGTAATATGTGTTTTCCTATGTCAAGTAACTAGCATGACGATAGGTATCCTAGTGGTGGGGCTGTCACCTTAAGACAACTGGGCTTGCCTTTTTAGTAGCTAGTAGAAACTACAGTTTGAGAGAAAAGAGTCACCTCCTCACCCTCGAATTGCTCTAATAGCACTGGGGGGGGGGGTAAGAAGTAAGAGAGAGTAGAGTGAAAGAAGAGTAGAAGACCAGTTTCCAGATATGATATCATCATCAAAAAAATGTAATTTTTTCATGTACTACATGAAAAAATTACACCATTACTAACTTCCTATCTACAATTTCGCTCCAAGTCAGTCTGTTACTTGTCAAGACCCCAACATTATCAGATCTTATATTTCTATATCATCTAAGGCACTTTGTACCATATCAATCCACCTATATCTTGGTCTTCCTCTGGGTCGTTTTGCTGCCAACCTGGCAGAGAACACTTGTTTTGCTAATCTTTCCTCGCCCATTCTGTTTAAGTGACCATACCACCTGAGATTAGCTGTGCTAACACATTCCTGGATACTGACAATGTCAAGTTCTTTCCTAATATCCTCGTTTTTAATATGATATTGCCATTGATGCCATCTGTTCACGCCTCTAATCTTTCTCAGGACTCTCATATCTCTGGTCTCTAGTCTTTGGTCAAGTGTTTTACTTCTGACCCAGCTCTCAGATCCATAGGTTAAAACTGGTTTGAACACTGTATTGTATACAGTGTTCAAAGCTAATTTAGTGTTCCGACTAATTTCTCTCTTATTCCATATGAATTTATTCAATTGACTTCCCAACAGAATCAGCAAAGCTGGTATAGCTTTGCTGATTCTGTTGTCTATTTCTATATTTAATTTACCATCTTCAGTAAAAATCTTGCCTAAATAGCTGAAATGTTTTACTTGTTCCACAGGTTCTCCATTCACAACACAGTTGACGTTTTCAATGATTCTGCCTATTTTCATTGTCTTTGTCTTTTTATTGCTGACCTTCATACCATATCTATTACAACAGCTATTCAATTTAGTCAGAGAATCTTGCAGACTTGTAGCGGATTTATTTAGAAGTATAACATCATCCGCATAAAGCAAAGAGCTGACATTAACATCTCCAATTTTGATATCAGGTTTAATACCACTTTCCTTCATAATGTGATCCATACAGATAATGAATAACAGAGGGGATAATGTACATCCTTGTCTCATACCAGATTTAACATTAAACCATCTTCCTGTACTTCCTTCAATTCTAACTGCTGACTTACAACTCAAATAAAGACTTAGTATTGCTTGATATAATGCCCCATTGACACCATATAACTGCAGCGTATTGAATAGCTTCTCTCTTGGCACCTTGTCATCGACAAACCTTAAATACAGATCTTTGTTATATTCCCATGCTTTCTCGACTATTTGTCGTAAAGTGAAGATCTGATCCTAACAGCCTCTATTTGGCCTGAATCCAGCTTGTTCTTCACCAAGCTTTTCTTCCACAATTCTTCTCAACCGTTTCTCAAGTATACTTGCATAGATCTTGTCAGCAACACTCAGTAGGGAAATACCTCTGTAATTCTCACATTCAGTTTTATTTCCCTTTTTATATATGGGTACTATGAGAGCTCTACTCCAATCATCAGGAATTCGTCCCTCTGTCCAAGCTTTCTGAACTATGCAGTGCAGCCACTGTAAGACTCTTATACCACCATATTCAGCATTTCTGGTCGAATATCATCTAATCCTGCTGCCTTTCCACATTCCAAGCCTTTGATAGCTTTTTCTACTTCAAGTATGGATATGTATTCCTGACTGCATGCCTGGTCAGTGTTTTTTACCACTGTGCTATCATCACTGCTTGTTTCATTTAGCAGTTTTTCAAAGTAATTACTCCATACTTCAAGGATATCCTTTTCTCCCGTTTTCATGTCACCTTTATCATCTCTAATTCCTTTTACGGCACTCTTTCCTCCATTCTTAAGCTTCTTCAACAACCTCCAGAATATTTTGCCACCTTCTTGATATTTATTTTCTATATTCTTGCCAAAGTCCTCCCATGACTTCTGTTTAGCTAGTTTTACACGGTGTTTAGCATTCTTGCATTTGTCTCTATATTCTCTAAGAGCACAAGCTGACTTATTTGACAGGAACTTTTGGTGTGCTTTCTTCATTTCCTTCACTGCCTCTTTAACTTCCTGTGTCCACCAGGGAGTTCTGATTTTTTTATCCTTACAGACAACCTCACCACATGCCTCTCTGGCAGAATCAATCAATGTTTTCTTCAGAGTTTGCCACTGAATCTCCAAGGTTTGATTCCTGTTCTCAAACTCTTTCATTTTTTCTTCAATAATCTTTGTGTATTTTAGTATACAGTTCACATCTAAGAGCTGCTCAACTTTTTTTTGCTTTAAAACTTTCTTACATCTTATTCTTTTCAATATGAAATTCAATTTTATCCTGCTCAAGACTAAATAGTGATCACTTCCAATTTCAAATCCTCTGTACACTCTGGTGTCCTGCACAAGGGAGAAAACATCACTATCAACAATAACATAGTCAATGAGACTTTTCTTATTCCTAGCCTCTTCTCTCCATGTGAATTTGTGCACATTTTTATGTTGGAACATGGTGTTAGTAATAACCATTCCATGTCCTGGGCAGAAATCCAACAGATATTTGCCATTATTATTAGCTTTGCTCTTTTCTCCAAATTTTCCCAAAATATTTTTGTATGTCTCACAATCATTTCCTACTCTGCTATTTAGATCCCCAACAAGCACCAACTTTTCATTTTTCATTGTGTCAGTTGCTTTTTCTAAAGCCTCAAAAAATTCCTCCACTTCTACCTTAGTAGAACCTTCTGTGGGACCATAGGCACAAATAAGTCTCATTGTCCAGTTCCCCATTCTCATATTTGCCCACATTACTCTACTTGAGACTGACTGCCATTCAAGAAAATTAGCCTCGTATTTTGTGTTGAATACTATGGCTATTCCTTCTTTTCCTTGATTGTCATTGCCTGAATATAACATTTTGTATTTATTGCACAGAAAGATCTCACCAGTTTTGGTCTTTTTTGTTTCAGTCACCGCTAGTATGTCGATCTGGTACTTATCTAATTCCTCAGCCAGCTCCATTTCTTTGCCATTCAGGCTTCTTACGTTGATAGTACCAATCTTTAACTCTGGTGATGTTGAGTTGGGGTTTGTTTTCAGATTTGTTCCAGTAGCTGACTTTTCGCTGTTTGCCCTGGTTCCCTGGCGAAAACAACGGGGACCTTGTTTAACCGGGCAACGCCCCAGCCGGCATGAAATTTTGTCATGTTGTACCATCATTTTTTTATTTTGGTTTAACCAATAAGAATACGATTTGGTCGGCTAAATCCCAAATTGCCAGCCCATCCTCGTCCGTTCAGTATCCAAGTAGATACCCAACAGGGTGCACCACAAGAAGGTGAGGATTGGACATTAGGTCAGAAGCCCTGGTCGGTTCTCCACATTCCTTTAAAGGCTATGTGGAGCTCTCCTCTCAGTTATACAGCTTTGACCCTATGATATACCAAGTGTATATTGTATAAAGTAAGATCAGGTCTAGCTTGGGTATCTGGTGTTTGACATGCCCGTACTCACCAATGTGAGCCCCTGAGAAATGTGGAAAAGTAGCCAAACAAAAGTCATTAGAAGACTTCAGTAAGAAATATAAAAAATAAATATCATGAAGGTGGCAAAATGATTTGAAGGCTATTCAGAAAGTTTAGAAATGGAGGGAAAAGTATTCCAAAAGGAATGAATCTAAGATGATAAAGGTGATATGAAAACTGAAGTAAGGATATCCTAGGTGTCTGGAGTAATTAATTACTTTCAAAGACCATTTTTTTCTGTATTCTTTTAGGACATCTGCTGACTTTTTTGCTAGGATATGTTACCAGGTGTATATAACATGGTGCACTGTGCTACTTCTACAAAAAATATCAAAAATGAAACAAGCAGTGACAGAATAATGATAGAAAATTTACAATCAGAATGCAAACGTTTCCACTGTGAAAGGTAACATGTAGGAGAGTTTAGTGATAAGAACACACTCATTGCGGGTGCACTCCCAATCACCCGTGAAAGCTTATTCCATTCCATTCACTCACATGCAATGAGAATCTGGACACATGTTTTCCTAATCACATCCTTACTCAGCTTAAAGGGAGGAGGAGGACACAATTTCTCCTTCCCTTCACTTGCTATTTGCTGCAAAATCTCCCTTGTAACTATGCTGTAAGATGTTGAAAGTTTTTCCTCTTGGTTATACTATAAATTAAAGATGCCAAGAAGTTATATTCTTAGTTTAATCCTTTATCCAAGTGTAAGCAAAAAAAGTTTGTATGTGAAGTTACTTCACGATTGGAATGCTTGTATATAGAGGCTAATGACTTCACATCATCTGCCTTAGTATCCCATAATGCAATGCAGTATGGAAAGTATAAATATATAAATCTTAACTATTTTCCTAAGAATAGCAATCAAGTTTGGGATTAAAGATTAGTAAAGTAATACGTCATTTTAAGATGCTCCATTCATGCGGTACTTTTGAATTATGACCAATGACAATTTATATGACACACCACATTTGCTCATATGATGATTTTAGCAACATGATTCCCAGTGAATCAACCAATATGCAGTTTTTGTGAACAGTTTATCATGTCATTGTTCACCATCTCTCTCTCTCTCTCTCTCTCTCTCTCTCTCTCTCTATGTTTTGCTGTTAATTATAAACCATTTACTGTTTTATTTTATTATTGTTAAAAACTGAAGGGAGTCACTTAAAGGTCAAAACCAAAAAAAAAAACTAGGAGCAGACATCCTCATTGCCTTTCAGAACTGATGTGGCTTCTGACCTAATTGTGGCACCATCATGTGGCACATTCCATTGGTAGATATCTATTGGGTACTGAACAAATGAGGATAGGCTGGCAATTTGGGACTTAGTGTGTGCTCTATTTGATGCATATAATGATACAACATGATGAAATTTCATGCCAACTGGATGCATTGCCCAGTTAAACAAGGCCCCAGTTGTTTTTGTCAGGGAACCAGAGCGAACAGTGAAAAGTCAGCTACTGGAACTCCAACTCAACATCTAGAAGAAGAAGAATAACCCAACATCAGAAGAATTGAAGATAGGAACCATCAATATAAGGAGGATTAATGGGAAGGCTATTGCACTCACAGAAGAAATAGAAAAGTACCACGTAGACTTAATTGGAATTATCCAGAAAAGAAGACAAAAAACAGGCGAGATCTTACTAAATAATAAGTACAGGTTATACTCAGTAATAACATTCAAGGAAAGAAAGGAGTAGCAATAGATTCAACACCATACAGGAAGATAAATTTCTTGATTGGAAGTCAGTTTGAAGTGGTGGGCAAATGGACAATAAAAGTTATTTGTGACTATGGTCCTACAAAAGTATCTCCTAAGGAAGAAGTAGAGGAATTTTTCAACTCATTAAAGCAGGCAGCTGACATAAAGAAAATGGAAAAAGCAGTACTTGTTGGAGATCTAAACAGCAGAGAGTAGGAAGTGAATCCAATCAGGCATATAAAAATATTATGGGAAAGTTGGAAAAAAAGGACAAGGCTAATAACAATGATAAGTAACTACTGGATTTCTGCCCAGCATATGGACTAGTCATTACTAACACCATGTTCCAACATAAAGATGTGCACAAGTTCACGTGTAGAGAAGACAGAAAAAATAAGAACACTGGCATTGACTGTGTCATTGTTGATAGTGATATCTTCATGCTGGTTCAAGATACAAGAGTGCACAGAGGATTTGAAATTGGAAGTGACCAATTTCAAATTAAGAAGGAAGTAAGAAGGATAAAAATGAATATTATATTGAAAAACAACAATATGTAAGAAAGTTTTAAAAAGAATTAAAGCTGAGAAGCTTTTACAAGTAAATTATAGACTCAACTATAACAAACATTATTGAAGAAAATTTGAAACAGTGTGAAAACAAGAACCAAACCTTGGAGACTCAGTGGCAAACTGATGAAGATAATGATTCACACAGCTAGTGAGGTATGTGGTGAAGATGTCTGTAAGGATAGAAAAATAAGAATCCTGGTGGACACAAGAAGTTAAAGAAACAGTTCTGTAAAAGAAGAAAAACATACCAAACGTTCCTGGCAATTGTCCTAAAAGAATACAGAGAAAAAAGTAAGAAGTCTAAGCTTTATGGAAAAGTAGCTAAACAAAAGTCATGGGAAAACTTAGTAAGAATACAGAAAATAAATATTAGGAAGGTGGCAAAATGTTTTGGTAGCTATTGAAAAAGGTTAGAAATGGAGTAAAGAGTACTGTAAAAGAAATCAAAGATGATAAAGGTGACATAAAAACTGAATATCAGGATATCCTAGATGTCTGTAGTAATTAATTTGAAAGACTACTGAATGAAACAAGCAGTTAGAGAACCATACTAGAACATTCTCAAGAGGAATGCAAAAAGGAATACATGAGGAATACATTTTTACCTCAATACTTGAGGTAAAAATGCCATCATAAACTTGGAATGTGGAAAGAAAGCTGGAGTAGGTGATATCTGAGCAGAAATGCTTAAATATGGAGGTATAAAAATTTTGCAGTGGCTACACTGCATAATTCAGAGGGCAAGAAAGTCAAATTCCAGATTGGAGTAGAGCTGAATGCGAGAATTACAGAGTCAATTCTCTACTAAGTGTTCCAGGTAGGATTTATTTTTAGCTTACTTGAAAGAGGTTGAGAAAGACTGGAAGGGAAACTTGGAGATGAACAAGATGGGTTCTGACCAAACAGAGGTTGTCAAGATCAGATTTTCACTTGACAACAAATAGTTGAGAAATGATGGGGATATGACAAGGATGTGTACTTAAGTTTTGTGAATCTGGAAAAGGGGGATATGACAAGATGATGGGGATATGACAAGGATGTGTACTTAAGTTTTGTGAATCTGGAAAAGGTGTTTAGAGAAAAACTTTTCAAAACATTACAATTATATGGGATAAATGGAAGATTATACAGAGCAATATAATCTGTATTTAAGTTGTAAGTCAGCAATTAGATTTATAGGAAGATGGTTCAATGTAAAATCAGGAGTAAGACAAGGATGCACATTACCTCTAGTCTTATTCATCATCTATTCATCATTATGAAAGAAACTGGCATTAGGCCTGATATTAGAATTGAAGATGTCAAACTTTGCTCTTTGCAGATGATGCTATACTCCTAAACACATCTAGTGCAAGTCTCCAGGATTTTCTAACTAAATTGAATAAGAGCTATAACAAATTTTTGCTTGAAAATCAGCAATAAAAAGACCAAAACTATGAAAATAGGCAGAAATACTGAACACATGAACTTCATTCTAAATGGAGAGCCTACAGAACAAGTAAATATTTCAGCTACGTAGGCACAGTTTTTAGTGAAGAAGCAAGTTAAATCTGGAAATACACAACAGAATGTGTAAGCAGAATTGAAAGTTTAGCAAAACAGGTGTTTAATACCAAGATGGTAATAAAGATACACAAAGGAAGACCAAGGTCTAAGTGGATAAATTCAATCAAAAGTGTCTTAGAGGCTCAAAACGTTAGATATGACAATATTGGGGTGCTGACAAAGATTAGACTAATTTGGAGGAAAATTGTGGATAGGAGATTAATAATACTGTAAATATAAACCATATGGTGCTGTTATAGTAGCCTGAACATCCCTTGAGGGTGCATAGCAGGAAATTGATTATGATAATTAGGTGCAGTAGCGCAATTGGAAGAACAGCGGAACGTTGTGCCCCTCGACTGGAAAAGATCTGGGTTCGATTCTGGGCATGATGAAGGGAAATCCTAATATGGGCTTTTTCAGTTGAAGATGAGTTAGCCAATCTCATACAGTGGTAGCAGGGTTTTCCCTCCTGCATACAGACAAAAAATACTGTTGTTGGTGATGATGGGTGATAGATGGTGTTGATGGTAATAGTGTCGTAGTTGGAGAATTAAGTATTAGTGGAGAGGATGAGATGTATTTAGCGAAGTAGAGTAGTGTGCCTTCCCACAATGAGTTCTTGGACTCCTTGGAGGTGTCATGTAATAATAATAATTATTGCAGATTCAAATCAAGTAAGAGTGCTGTTGCTTCCAGTGAAAGAAGATGTGTAAACTTATTACATTAGATGCTAAGATTAAAATGAGCAAATTTAATGAGGGTGCACTGAACACAAGACGAAACTTACCTCACACTACTACTACTACTACAAAGATGAAGTTGTTACTGAAGTGAAAAGTGCTACACTATTTAAAACTATAGTTATCCATAAATGTAGCAATCTTACTAGCAAAATGGAAAAACTTTTAATAGTAAAGACTGCTGACCAAACTGGTTGGTGCATTCTTTTAAGCCAAGCTATTCAGAATAACTTTTTTTTTCTGCAAAAATTATTCTAATTTTTTTTATTTGCATATCTGACAGATATGTTTTATTTGTCATTACTTAAAAATATTATTAAACTATTAAGTGTATCTACACGTTTGAAGCCCCCCCCCCCTACAGCAATTCACTATGTATGACTAGTGATTAATGGTGACAATAAGGACTTTGCTTACTTTGGATTTCTTAATAAATTCATAATGTCACCAATACAGATGGTAAATATGATGAATAAAGTTATATTTATTCTCTCAAAGTATCGTGATTCTTCAAACATTCAACAATTATGCCTGATCAATGCTTAACCACACTTACACAAAGAACAGCCAAGCTAAGTTAGAGAACTCAGCTCTCACCCACAAATTCACATTGGGAAGTTATTCTTGAAAAGCAAGATCATTTTTAAAACATCTTCTTCTTCTATGTATTAGGCCTACTGGCCTGTTACAGAGCTCACTTGAACTCTTCAAAGTCGTACCCCATCCCAAGGATAAGGTGACTAGTCCTATGCCTCCCGATATATCCTATGGCTGTATCTCGTGTGTTCGCGGGGCCAGTTTGTCTGCTTGCAGGAAGAAAAACCCTGCTGTCCACACCCAAGACCAGCTAACTTGGCTATGTCTGAGAAAGATCCTAAGTTCCTCAAGTCGGTAACGGGAATCAAACCCAGGACACTCCTTTCCCAGGCATATGGTTGCGAAGCGCATAGCCACTAGGCTAACTGCACAGACATTTTAAAACATCAGGACTAAATTCATGTAAAAAAAAATATAGTATGAATTTATTGCTATTTTAAACAAACAGTTGAACAGCAAAACAGAAACTCACCTCTTCAGCATGCTTTACAATCTTGCCTTCAGCCTCTGCCTGTTTAAGCAACTTTTGCAATTTACGTTCTTTTCGAATAATTTTAGCTTTTTTACATGGTGGTCGTTCAGGGTCTGGTCCAAAAACTGAAATGAGAAACAAATAAGAAAATGGAAATATTAATATAAATTTAATGTAAAATACAAATTTACAAAATGCAGTTTTAATATAAAATTTTAATTTTGATAAAATGCAGTAAGTTCCAGTGGCTGCACTGATTAAAGAAACTCAGAGATGAAAGGGAGAAAAAGCCTTAAAAACTGATTCATTTCATCTCCTTGAGTAACTAAATACTTTGGAGCATCTTCACAGATAAGATGGAGCCATGTTCAAAATTCATTTGAATGCACAACCATCAGTTCCTTTATTGAGCTTTGTTTATGTCTCTATACTGTTAAATCTCCTTCCTTTCAACATGGATTTGATTTTTCAGGCATTTATGCATTTATGTACATTTTTTATCCATTTCTCTAATTCAAAATATTGTTGGTTGTCATGGTTAATACATTTTCAAAGATTCTCATGGCTATCCCCAAAGCTAACAAGTTCAACAAAAGTAACCAAGATGTAGTTAATAGTCATCATCCAATTATTTTATCACTTTGTAAACTTCATTCACACTTTTACTTAACATAAACAAAACAATGTTTGATCTTTGTACTATCATTACAAACCATAACAACAATGTGAAAGTACAAAACTAAATGTGAGGACTTATGTAAATTATAGAAGATAAGACAGAGCCAACAGTAACAGATATATGATCTTACTTACTCTAATACAAGTGACTAAGTCATGGAATTTAATTGTCAAACCTTGTATTTGATAACAATTCTTACTAAACAAAATAAAACACACACATTTTTTTATTTATTTTATTATTATTTGAGATTCTTCTTGTAGCTTAAACTGTGTAGAAAGCAAAAGTATTAAATTTAATTTTAAATACTTAATTAATTAGATTTATGTTTTGAATATAGCACAGCATTCAGGGCTCAGATGTAGGATGTTTATACATTAAGACATGAAACACGAAACAAAATTCATATGACCATAAGATGCATGTCTGTATTTCATGTTCATTTGAGTGCTTAAGGGTCAAAGCTGTATAACTGAGAGGAGACCTCCACATAGCCTTTAAAGGAATGCAGAGAACCAACCAGGGCTTCTGACCTAATGTCCAATACTCACCTTCTCGTGGTGCACCCTGTTGGTTATCTACTTGGATACTGAACGAACAAGGATGGGCTGGCAAATTGGGATTCAGCCGACCAAATTGTATTCTTATTGGTTAAACCAAAATAAAAAATGATTGTACGACATGACAAAATTTCATGCCGGCTGGAGCGTCGCCCGGTTAAACAAGGGCCCCGTTGTTTTCGCCAAGGAACCAGGGCGAACAGCAAAAAGTCAGCTACTGGAACAAATCTGAAAACAAACCCCAACTCAACATCACCAGAGTTAAAGATTGGTACTATCAACGTAAGAAGCCTGAATGGCAAAGAAATGGAGCTCGCTGAGGAATTAGATAAATACCAGATCGACATAATAGAGGTGGCTGAAACAAAAAAGACAAAAACTGGTGAGATCTTTCTGAGCAATAAATACAAAATGTTATATTCAGGCAATGACAATCAAGGAAAAGGAGTAGCCATAGTATTCAACACAAAATACGAGGCTAATCTTCTTGAATGGCAGTCAGTCTCAAGTAGAGTAATGTGGGCAAATATGAGAATGGGGAACTGGACAATGTGACTTATTTGTGCCTATGGTCCCACAGAAGGTTCTACTAAGGTAGAAGTGGAGGAATTTTTCGAGGATTTAGAGAAAGCAACTGACACAATGAAAAAGTTGGTCCTTTTGGGGATCTAAATAGCAGAGTAGGAAATGATTGTGAGACATACAAAAATATTTTGGGAAAAATTGGAGAAAAGAGCAAAGCTAATAATAATGGCAAATATCTGTTGGATTTCTGCTCAGGACATGGACTGGTTATTACTAACACCATGTTCCAACATAAAATGTGCACAAATTCACATGGAGAAAAGAGGCAAGGAATAAGAAAAGTCTCATTGACTATGTTATTGTTGATAGTGATGTTTTCCACCTGGTGCAGGACACCAGAGTGTACAGAGGATTTGAAATTGGAAGTGATCACTATTTAGTCTTGAGCAGGATAAAATTGAATTTCATACTGAAAAGAATAACATGTAAGAAAGTTTTAAAGCGAATCAAAGTTGAGCAGCTCTCAGATGTGAACTGTAGACTAAAATACACAAAGATTATTGAAGAAAAAATGAAAGAGTTTGAGAACAGTAATCAAACCTTGGAGATTCAGTGGCATGCCTTGAAGAAAACCCTGATTGATTCAGCTAGAGAGGCATGTGGTGAAGTTGTCGGCAAGGATAGAAAAATTAGAACTCCATGGTGGACACGGGAAGTTAAAGAGGCAGTGAAGGAAAAGAAGAAAGCATATCAAAAGTTCTTGGCAAATAAGTCAGCTTGTTCTCTTAGAGAATACAGAGACAAATGCAAGAATGCTAAACACTGTGTAAAACTAGCTAAACAAAAGTCACGAGAGGACTTTGGCAAGAATACAGAAAATAAATATCAAGAAGGTGGCAAAATATTCTGGAGGTTGTTGAAGAAGCCTAGGAATGGAGGAAAGAGTGCTGTAAAAGGATTTAGAGATGATAAAGGTGACATGAACACAGAAGAAAAAGATATCCTTGAAGTGTGAAGTAATTACTTTGAAAAACTGCTAAATGAAACAAACAGTGATGACAGTACAGTGGTAAAAAACACTGACCAGGCATGCAGTCAGGAATACATATCCATACTTGAAGTAGAAAAAGCCATCAAAGGCATAAAATGTGGAAAGGCAGCAGGAGTAGATGATATTTGACCAGAAATGCTGAAGTATGGTAGTATAAAAGTCTTACAGTGGCTGCACTACATAGTTCAGAAAGTCTGGACAGAGGGACAATTTCCCGACGATTGGAGAAGAGCTCTCATAGTACCCATATATAAAAAGGGAAATAAAACTGAATGTGAGAATTACAGAGGTATTTTCCTACTGAGTGTTCCTGGCAAGATCTATTCAAGTATACTTGAGAAATGACTGAGAATAATTGTGGAAGAAAATCTGGGTGAAGAACAAGCTGGATTCAGGCCAAATAGAAGCTGTCAGGATCAGATCTTCACTTTACGACAAATAGTCGAGAAAGCATGGGAATATAACAAAGATCTGTATTTAACTTTTGTCGAATTGGAAAAGGCATATGACAATGTGCCAAGAGAGAAGCTATTCAATACGCTACAGTTATATGGTGTCAATGGGGCATTATATCAAGCAATACTTAGTCTTTATTTGAGTTGTGAGTCAGCAGTTAGAATTGAACGAAGTACAGGAAGATGATTTAATGTTAAATCTAGTGTGAGACAAGGATGTACATTATCCCCTCTGTTATCATCATCATCATCATCATCATCATCATCAAATTCCTGCCATGTACCCTCAAGAGGTGTACAGGATATGATAGTACTACATGAAAAAAATTACATTATTATTAATTTCCTATCTACAATTTTCCTCCAAATCAGTCTGTTACTTGTCAACACTCCAACATTATCAGATCTTATATTTCTATCGTCTAAAGCACTTTGTACCGTATCAATCCACTTATATCGTGGTCTTCCTCTGGGTCATTTTGCTGCCAACCTGGCAGAAAACACTTGTTTTGCTAATCTTTCTTTGCCCATTCTGTTTAAGTGACCATACCACCTGAGATTAGCTCTGCTAATGCATTCCTGGATGCTGACAATGTCAAGTTCTTTCCTAATATCCTCATTTTTAATATGATACTGCCATTGATGCCATCTGTTCACACCTATAATCTTTTTCAGGATTCTCATATCTGTGGTCTCTAGTCTTTGGTCAAGTGTTTTACTTCTGACCCAGCTCTCAGATCCATAAGTTAAAACTGGTTTGAACACTGTCTTGTATACAGCTAATTTAGTGTTCCGACTAATTTCTCTCTTATTCCATATGAATTTATTCAATTGACTTCCCAACATGGATCGCATTATGAAGAAAAGTGGTATTAAACATGATATCAAAATTGGAGATGTTAATGTCAGCTCTTTGCTTTATGCGGACAATGTTATACTTCTAAATAAATCCGCTACAAGTCTGCAAGATTCTCTGACTAAATTAAATAACTGTTGTAATAGATATGGTATCAAGGTCAGCAATAAAAAGACAAAGACAATGAAAATAGGCAGAATCAGTGAAAATGTCAACTGTGTTGTGAATGGAGAACCCGTGGAACAAGTAAAACATTCCAGCTACTTAGGCACGATGTTTACTGAAGATGGTAAATTAAATATAGAAATAGACAACAGAATCAGCAAAGCTGGTATGGTGGGAAGTCAATTGAATAAATTCATATGGAATAAGAGAGAAATTAGTCGGATCACTAAATTAGCTGTATACAAGACAGTGTTCAAACCAGTTTTAACTTATGGATCTGAGAGCTGGGTCAGAAATAAAACACTTGACCAAAGACTAGAGACCGCAGATATGAGAGTCCTGAGAAAGATTAGGGGTGTGAACAGATGGCATCAATATCAATATCATATTAAAAACGTGGATATTAGGAAAGAAGTTGACATTGTCAGCATCCAGGAATGCGTTAGCAGAGCTAATCTCAGGTGGTATGGTCACTTAAACAGAATGGGCGAAGAAAAATTAGCAAAACAAGTGTTTTCTGCCAGGCTGGCAGCAAAACGACCCAGAGGAATACCAAGATATAGGTGGATTGATATGGTACAAAGTGCCTTAGGCAATAGAAATATAAGATCTGATAATGTCGGAGTCTTGACAAATAACAGACTGATTTGGAGGAACATTGTAGATAGGAAGTTAGTAATGATGTAATTTTTTTCATGTAATACTATCATATCCTGTACACTCCTTGAGGGTACATAGCAGGAATTTGATGATGATTGAATAAGTTATAAACTGAATGTTGAGGCTTATATACAGTATCATAATGTGTGTTTTATATTCTTCCATGTCAGATGTTACTACTGTTTGAAAAGCTTCATCATCATCAATTTCTTGATATATATCCTCAACAGGTGTTCAGGATAAAATACCATAACACTGGGACTATCTATTATTCAAATTTCTCTTAGTTTGTAGCCTTTCTTTGATTTCCAAAACATATCTTTCCAATTTGGAATAACAACAGAGAGAAGATGCACATCTTGTTGGTTTAAATGTTTTCTCCGAGAAGACCTGTTGTCAAAATATGTTTAGAAAGTGGAATTGAGTTTATTTTTTTATATAGTCTATATGCTTATTTATGTTAATTTTTTCCCTTCTTTATTGATAATTCTACTTGTCCTAAGTCAAGTATTTTTTAAGAGTATATGATATCACACACTCCTGATTATTTTGTTGGGTTGTGCTTCATTTTTGATGAACAGAGCACAGGAGTAGTCTCATAACAACAGTGGTTTAAAGGAGAAAACATTCCAATTTCTGTGAAACCATACTGACAAAGGTTAAGCTTTAGTGGTCTCTTGTATTATTGTCAAGGGTCAGCCTGTCTTGTTCAGTTAACATATGGTCTATGTTTTTAGTGGGGTAATTTTACTCCTCTTTGAAGATTAAATTCACTGGTGAGCTCTTCATCTTGAAGAGTTTTATGACCCTGGACACTTTACTTTGTAAAATGGCAAACTCCTATGACTTATAACTGTGAGACTGAGCAAGTAAATAATGATACACTCTTTTCTTTAAACTGGAATTGAATGTTCAGTCTTTTTATCTGTAAAAATATGAAATAAACACAAGAAAAATGGCCATCCATCTTCAGCAATAACATATCAGACAAACTCAGGGCTGGCTCAGATGTAGGATATTTATAAATTAAGATGTTAAGCACAAAACAAAATTCATATGACCATGTGATAAGCCATAACATACAATAATCACTAACCATTCATGGCAAGTGACATACACTAGAATAACAGAATTTGTTGTACAAAAAAAAAAAAAAAAAAAAAAAAAGAATAGAAACAGTGGAAGGGAGAGAAAGGGAAAGGTACCCAGGCAATGGAATGAGAGTTATGGGACTCGATGATCTGTGGAGTGCAAGATAAGATAATAGAGGAGTGCTTGTCTGGAGGAACGATAGAGAGTGTGGCTATGGCAATTAAGCAGGGTGAAAGGGTGGATGAGATGATTGTGATGGCAGGCACGAATGACTTGAGAGGCAATGTAAATCAGATATCTGATTTACAGATTCTTGCTTGAGGTTGTACGGAAGAAAACGCAGAGAGAAAAGATTGCGTGTGTGTGTTGACCAGGTATGATAGTGAAGAGCTGAGCAGAAGAGCAGTAATAATGAATAGCATAATAGCCAGAATGTATCAGAAGAGAGGATTGGAATATATGGATGCTTAGAGGGGATTTGAAGTCAGAAAGGAACTGCATGCGAGAGACTGCTTGCATTTGAATGAGAAAGGATGTAGGCATCTAGAGAGATTGCTGTTTTCCGTTTCGGAAAACAGCAATCTCTCCAGATGCTGTTTTCCGTTCCAGGAAAACAGAGATAATGATAGGTAGAGATTTGTGTCAATACAGGGAAACTAGATGGATGGTAGCAGGGGTGGCCTCTTGTGGGAATGGGTACTTGTGGAAAGGGGGACGACATCAGGTAACACTAAGTCCAGTTAGTTCTGGAGGAGATAATAATATAATCTCCAGTGGGTTCTGGAGAAGATAATGATAGGTATAGAAGAAGTGACATTTTTATGCTTTATATTAATGCCAAGAATATCCGGAATAAAGGAGATGAATTGGTGGCACTGATAGCATCAGCCCAGCCAAAGATTATTAGGATCTCTGAGATGTGGTTGATGGAAGATGATATAATAACAGGAATAGAAGTAGCAGGGTACAGCATTTTTTGGCAGGATAGGAAGGGAAAATGCAGTGGTGGAGTACTGCTTATGATAAGTGATGACTTACGTCCTGTAAGAGTAGTAGCTTTGGAAGGCAGTGACACTAATGGTTTTGAAAGCATATGGTGTGAGGTAGAGGTGGACAAGACAGGATATTTAGTGGGATGTTGCTACAAGTCAAGGAGCACAAAGGGTGGGGAGCAAGAGATGTTTAGGCAGTTGAGCTTGGCAAGTGCAAGAAGAATGATTGTTAGGGAGATTTTAACTATATCAGTATAAGCTGGGAAGAGGAAAATGCATGTAGTAATAAAGGAATGGAATTTCTAGAATTCTTGAGGGACAAATGTCTTAGGCAACATGTAATAGAGGGAACAAGAGGTTCAAAGAGTTTTGGATTTGGTCATAGCATCAAAAGAGTTGATAATAACTGAGATGACATCTCTTCACATAATTCCAGTTGGAGAGAGTGACCATGTGGTTTTGACTTGGAAGATGAATAGACATACAGGGGTATCAAAGAAAAGGGAATGTATGTGGAATTATAAGGCAGGTGATAATAATAGTCTTCAATATGAACTTGGGGCAGTTCCACAGAGGGAGGAATTGGATGGGCAAGATACCATTAGTGCTTTGGAAATTGTGAAGGAATATTTGTTAGCAGCAATAGTAAGCTATATGCATATACCAGGTTGATAGCTTTTAACAAAATGACTGCTCATTAGTTGAACAATCGCTTCAACTAATGAGCAGTCATTTTTTGTTTATATTCCACAAGGGAAGAATCAGTTCTTCCCTTGTGGAATATATTCCACAAGGGAAGAAGAGAACACAATTTGGTGTAAAGTGGATGACAAACAATATCAAACACAGAAACTGTAGGTGAAAAAGAGATTATGGAAGAGATATAAGGAGAGTGGTGGAGAGCAGATGCATGAGAATATAAGACTCAGGCCAGGATAGTGACCAGTATCCAAGTGTGAGCAAACAAAGTTTGTACCACCTTACCCCAGTCCTGAAGATACTTTCAGGTGCAAACTTTGTTTGCTCACACTTGGATAAAGGATTAAACTAAATTTATTATAGTCTAACCAAGTGAAAAATAAACTTTCAACATCTTTCTCTAAATCCAGAGTAATTTAATAAAAAGGTGGCACACCGTTTGGCAACTCCTATAGGTAGAGATGACCTTGCTAATGCTTCTGCCTGGTATCTCCACTTGGGCCTGGCTCCCACAGAAGAGACCTCAATAAAGGTCGAAACTAGTCTGGGTAGTGGCCCTTCCCTTAATGCATAACATTATACATATCCGCAAGGAGATGTGTTTTGCATTATGGGAGATACTGAGATAGGAGTGATGTTAGCTTGCTCCACCTTTGCAACGAGTTTCCCAGTGTTGTACCACCTTACCCCAGTCCTAAAGATACTTTTAGGCACAAACATTGTTTGCACACACTTGGATAAAGGATTAAACTAAATTTATTATAGTCTAACTAAGTGAAAAATAAACTTTCAACATCAATTATATTATTATTATATTATTTTATTATATTTGTATATATATATGTATAGATATTTATAAAGAACTATGGTCCACTAATAAATCCAAAAGAAAATTTCTCATACTTCTTTATTCCCTTTTTTATAACCAGTGCTTTTTTCCAAAAGTTAGGAGTTTTTCCAGATATCCAAACCATATTAAAAAATTTCAGAAGCCTTTCATTAAATTTTTCACCTGCATTTTTGTATAGTTATATATTTGTATTGTCTTCTCCTGGTATTTTCCTATTTTTCATCATCTTTATTGTATTTTTCAGTTTTAACATTGTGATATTTTCTGCTAGGTCATTCTTTGTTTTATATAATTTTATTTCATCAGTCTTCTAATCTTTTTGATATGAAAAATAATCCCACTAATAGTCAGATTGAGCAACTGAGCTTTAATTAGCAGGGATAATAATACTATAAAGAAACTATGCCCACATTTTGTAAGGACCCCTTTGGCCTAATTAAGATCCATAAAGAAGGTGTCTGCCAAAGTCTAATGTGCATTTCATTGATGGCAAGACATGCTGTGTGAAAAGATTTCTTTCTTGCTTATTAAGTGCACATATAAGACAATCTAGGTCTTTTATCAAAAATATCCATATACTTTTTGTATACTTGTATGAGGATGAAAAACTTTTTTTTTTTTTACAACTTACTGATCTAATGGCAAGTTTTAATAAGGTCTCTTTATTTACTACATTCCACTGGATGAAATGCTTTGATTATTATTCCAAGACTTTCCTTCTGACACAGTCAAGATTTTGGATTTTTTGAGATTCCCAGGAGTCCCTTAAGGATCAAAGCCTAATAACTGGGAGGAGATCTCCACATCACCTTCAAGGAATAAAGATAACTGACTGGGGCTTCTGAACTAATGTTCAATCCTCACCTTCATGTGGTGCACCCTGATAGTAGGTAACCACTGGGTACCGACCAAACTGTACTTTCTACTGGCTTAAAGCACAAATACACATGATGATACGACACGATGAGATCTGCTGGATGTGATTTCATCAGACAGCAGAAATCACCTAGTATAACAAGGCCCCTGCTGTTTTCATCTGGGAACCAGGGTGAACAGCGAAAAGCAGCTACTGGAACAAACCCAAACTCAACATCTAAAAAAAAAACAAACCCAATGTCAGAAGAACTGAAGATAGGAACCATCAATATAAGAAGTATTAATGGAAAGGAAATTGGACTTGAAGAAGTGGAAAAGTACCACGTGAACATAATTGTATTACTGAGACAAAGAAGATAAAAACAGGTGAGATCTTACTAAATAATAAGTATAGAATGTTATATTTGGGCAATAATATAACACTATATTTGCAGCATTCAACACAAAATATGAAGATAAATCTCTAGATTGGAAGGTAGTTTCAAGTCATGTGGGCAAAATGGGGAAACGGACAAAGAACTTATCTATGGTTCTACAGAAAGTTCTCCTAAGTGATCATCACTTAGTTTTAAGTAGAATAAAAATGAATATTGAACTCTGCTTCAGGAGGTGGAGGAAGCAAGGGATCTGGGCATCTTAGAAGATAGTGAACTGAAGTTCAACGGACACATTGTGAAAGTTGTAAGAGTTACCCAAAAAATCACTTCTATAATGCTAGGAATGCTGACTTGTAAGGATAAGGGGGGGGGGTTTCCATTCAACAATGTGCTAATTAAGCCTCAATTTGATTTCTATGCAGAGATTTGGGTCACCTGGCTGTATCGGTGATCAGGGAAAACATTGGAGATAGTGCAGAGGCAAATAACTAAATACTGTCTTAGGATTCCAGAATACTGAGTATGAGGACAGCTTGAGGGAATGTGGTTTTCAGAGCTTGGCAGATAGGAGGAAGGAAGATATGATTGGGACATAAGCTGGTGAGAGGAGTCTACCAAATAAATACAGAAGAATTATTGCATAGGATAATGGGTGATGTAGGAACTAGAGGTCATTCCTGAAGGATGTACAAGAGTCATGAGAGTAAAGAGGTGAAAAAGAAATTTTTGCTTCATGGGTCGTGAATGACTGAAATGCATTACTGGAATGGGTGTTTAGTGCTCCAACAGTGAATGTTTTCAAGGCAAGGTATGATGTTACTGTGGTCTGTGAGTATTCATCCTCTTGCGATGGATCTCTGGCCTCCACAGAGGCTTGAAAGTAATACTAAAAAAATACTAATATAGTAAACTCTCGATTTAATGGACCCCGATTCAACAGACTTTGGATTTAAGGACATAATTTGACAAATAAATACAGATAATGAAATAATTAATAAAAAAAAATAATATGATGGTTAATTGGAAGCGATCAGCAGTGTTTATAAATTGTTTTGATACATTCACGTATATTCATGATATTACGTTGATATTTGTGATTGCTAGAGCAAAATACATGGTGCTTAGGTTGTTGCTGAAGTAATTTTTTGTTAAACCATTATTAATCATTATTAATATCAGTTAATATGTCTGGAGTTAAAAGAAAACGAGTGAACTTGATGATAGCACAGAAACTTGAGTTAATAAGTAAGTTGGAAAGTGATGCATCTATTGCTCAAGTTTGTGAACTTTACGGGGTGAAAACGAAAAAAGTTTCGGACATAGGCAAAAATAAAGACAAACTTACTCAGTTTCGCTAAAATATAGCGTCAAGAGCTCCAAAAGTGGTTTCACTGTGGCGGATAAGAAACATGTAAAGTTGGCCAAGCATAAGAATTTAGAAGAAGGAGTTTACAAGTGGTTCATTCGACAGCGGTCTAGTGGCGTTGTTGTTTGTGGTGTTGAACTAAAGGTGGCTGCTGAAAAATTGGCACAACACATGAGCATACAGTTATAGGCGAGTAATGGGTGGCTTTGGCACTTTCATAAATGGCATAGCATTACGAACATGCAAACAAAGCACTGAGCGCCAATATTGAACAAGTTGAACCCTTCAGAAAACACATCAAGTCATTGAATTGAAGGTTGAAGGACGAGGTGAAGTCACTGAATCTGACTGTGAGGGTCTGAGGGTCTGATTTTGTCTCACGTTTAGAATGCAGATGAGACCAGTCTATTCTATCGTATTGTTCCCGAAAATACCCTTGCAAACAAAATGAGATTAGAAGGCCTGGCTGCAAATTAAACAAGGAGTGCATTACAGCCCTACTTTGTGCTCATGCCGATGACATGCAACACCTCAAGCCAATGGTAGTTGGAAGAGCACGAAAGCCTTGTGCTTTGAAGAATGTTATGAACCAGTTGCCTGTCATCTATTCCAGCTCAAGGAATGTCTGGTTTGTAAGTGATATTTTTTCTGACTGGTTTTTCAATCACTTCAAATCTGAAGTGCAAACCTACCAAGAAGGGGGTCCTGAAAATCTCTCTTGAAGATGTAAAAACCATTTTACTTCTTGATAATGCATCAGTCCATCCTAATGCTGAGATGTTGGTTAGTAGGAATGGAAGAATAAAATGTATCTTTCTTCCTCCAAACACTTCTATAATACAGCCTATAGGCCAAGGTGTCATTATTACCTGCAAGAGGTTGTATAAGAAGTTTCTTGAAGAGGTCATGGTTGTCTTGGAGAACAAAAACGATCCCAAAAAATTTGCTTGCATACATTTAAGCAAATTTTGCGTGCATGTATGCATGCAAAATTTGCGTGCATACATCAATCTGCCATCTTTAATTTTGCTGCTGCTTGGAAGGAGATAAAGACTACAACATCGGCCAATGGCTGGACCAAGTTACTGAACAGGAGTGAACCAGAATATGATTTCAGAGGTTTTGCAACCTCTGATTTCCGTGAAACATTGATGCAAGCTGGTGATAATGTCAATGAGAATGACATTGAACAATGGCTAGACATCAATGAGGGCAACCCAGGCTACCAAATTCTCAGCCAGGAAGATTGCTGAAGATGTTCTATGGGACAATCAAGAGGCTGACAATGAGGAAGAAGAAGTGGTTCCAGCTAGTCCAAAACTATTGGTGGTTAGAGAATACATGTAAGAAATCATCTCAATCATAGTGCATCTTCAGATCCAGAGGTGATTGCTTATTTTGAACATTTTCGGCAATTTCGATTGTTAATTATTAAGAAACAGTATAAAAGTGGAGAGCAACCAAAACTTGATGCTTTTTTCAAGCTCAATTCTCAGTAAAATGGTATTTGCATATTTCTCATTAAAATATATTAATACTATACAACTGAAAGTGCTTTATTTTCAATACTATTCCTAAGATTCACGATTTAACGGACAATCCTTAACAACTAATAATCTGTTAAATCAAAAGTTTACTGTACTAATATCACATTGAAAGGAATAGCATGTAAGAAACTTTTACAAAGTATTATAGTATGGCAGTTTCTACAGGTAAACTATTGATTCAACTATACAAACATTATTAAAGTAAACATTAAATAGTTTGAAAATAAGCCAAATCTTCAAGTCTCAGTGGCAATCTCAGAAGAAAAGGTTCATTGTTTCTGCTATGGAGGTATGTGGTGAAGTTGTCTGTAAGGATAGCAAAATAAGAACATCACGGTAAACATCAGATGTTAAAGAAACAGTCCTGGAAGAGAAGTAAGTATACTGAAAGTTCCTAGTAAATACAAGGGTGGTCTGAAAAGTTCTCAGCCTCGACAATATATGGCAACACTATCGGCAAGATTTTTTTTTTCTAAGTTGGTATATTTGTCATATCTGTCATAAGCATCCATGTGAAATTGCAAGTCATTGTATCAAATAGTTTGTTTTATACAGTTGTCTGAAGCAAAAGTGTTGTCTGTATCCCTTGAAATGGATAAAATTGAGGTTATAAAATTCTTTGTAAAAGAAGGTTTAGCGCAAAAAGAAATTCATTCGAAGTTCATAAAAGTTTATGGACACTCTTCTCTTTCATTTTTGACAATTAAGAAATGGGCTGCGTTTAAATGTGGCCATACCAGCCTTGAAGATGATCCATGTGAAGGACGTCCAAAAAGTGTAACAACACCAGAAATCATTGATCAAGTGCACGACATAGTATTGGATGACTGGCGAGTCAAAGTGCATGAAATTGCTGAGATTATAGGCATTTCAAAAGAATGTTTATGATATATTTTGCATGAAAAATTGCAGATGAAAAAGCTTTGTGCAAGATAGGCACCGCACTTGCTCACAACAGATCAAAAACACACTCGCATGAAAATCTCTGAACAGTACTTGGAGAATTTTAACAAGAATAAAACTGATTTTGTGCATCGATTTATTACTATGGATGAGACTTGGATTCACCATTACTCACCAGAATCAAAACAATGAACAGAAGCCGGTTGTTGTTCAGCACCAAAGAAGACAACGTCAGTTCCATCAGCAGGAAAGGTCATGGCATTGGTATTTTGGGAGGTTAAAGTCATTTTGTTTATATTATCTTGAAAAGATTAAAACAATAACTGTCGAATATTATTCTGATCTTTTAACCAGACTTTTTCTTCTGAAAACCTGGTTTGCAGAATAAAAAAATCATCTTTCATCAGGACAATGCACCTGCCCCAAAGGTGTTTTTGCAATGGGAAACTTAAGGGATCTGCACTATGAATTGATGGAACACCCACCCTATTCCCCAGATTTGGCTCCCTCTGACTTCTATCTCTTCCCAATATTAAAACTCTTCCTCGCTGGTCAGCATTTTTCTTCGAATCAAGAGGTGATTGCAGTTGTAGAGGGGTATTTTGCAGATCATACTGAGAACACTACAGAGACAGGATAATGGTGCTGGAATAAATGTATTAGTCTTAAGGGAGATTATGTTGAAAAATAAAAATAATTTTGAAATTATAAATTCATTTTTTCATTGTTAGGCTGAGAACTTTTCAGACAACCCTTGTATATTATCAATTATAAAAACTTTAATTAATAATTAACAATATTGCGGCAATGTTACATTGTGATCCCTGAAGATGGCAATGTAACATTGCCATCTTCAGGGATCATAAAACAGTGATATGTGCTTGCAGGAACTAACACTAAGCAAATGAGGCTGAAGGAAGGCAACTGAAGTCGGTCCTAGAGTCCTACAGGTTCCACCCCTAGCAGGCTAAATTGGGTTGTCTTTGCTGTTGGACTGATGTTCTTAGAATGAGTTTCTCCACTCTCTTCATCTATAGCCAACTTTTTTATGGAGACCTTTGAAGAAAAAGTCTTAAACTCTGCCCCACATAAACCCACTGTTTGGCTATGCTATGTGGATGATGTGTTTGCTATTTGGCTGCATGGCCTGGATACACTCCACAATTTCTTCAACACACTTAATTAATCAACATCACAGGATCCGGTTTACTTTGGAAAAGGAAAACAACAGTCTTCCCTTTCTAGAAACTCTAATTACACACCAGCCTGATGGATCCCTGGCTTTCTCTGTTTACAGAAAACCTACACTTACAGGCAGATGGGATAATGGTGCTGGAGCATTGCTGGAATAAATGTATTAGTCTTAAGGGAGATTATGTTGAAAAATAATAATTTTAAAATTATAAAATCATTTTTTCATTGTTATTCCGAGAACTTTTCAGACCACCCTCATAAGTCAGCAGATGTCCTAAAAGAATATAGAGAAAAATTCAAGAGATCTAAGCTATGTGTACAGGTAGCTTAACAAAACTCATGGGAAAACTTCAGCAAGAATCATAATCAGCAATTTCCTGATATGTACCTCCAAGCAATGTTCATGTTAGTATGACAGCACTACATGATGAAGTTTACATCATTATTAATCTCCTATCAACAATTTTCCTCCAAATCAGTCTATTACTTATCAGCACTCCAAATATTGCCATATCTAACATTTCATGCTTCTATGGCACTGAATCAATTCATCTAGACCTTGGTCATTATCCAGTCTCTTTCCTGCCATCTTTGCATTAAATATTTGTTCAGCTAACCTTTCCTCACCCATTCTATTAAAGTGGCCATACCACCTTAGATTAACTCTGCTGACACATTCTTGAATGCTAATAATATCAAGTTCCTTTCTAATGTCTTCATTTTTAATATAACTCTGTCATTGATGTCATTGGTTCACTCCCAAATTTTTCCCAGAACACTCATATCTGTGGTCTCTAGTCCTTGATCAAGTGCTTTATTTCTAACCCAACTCTCAGATCCATAACTTAAAACCGTATTTTGGTTAATTTCTGTATTATCCCATATAAATTTATGACTCATAAATTACTTTTGCTTGCTCTGCTGTCTATTTCCAGATTTATTTAACCTGTGATCTTCACTAAAAACTTTTACTTGTTCTAAAAGATCTCCTTCAGAATGCAGCTGAAGTTTTCTATACTTATTTTCATAGTTTTGGTCTTTTCATTGCTGATTTTCATGCCAAATTTGCTACATTTATTCAATTTAGTTAGAGAATCTTGGAGATTTGCACTCGATGTGTTTAGGAATACAACATCATCTGCATAAAGCAAAGAGCTAAGACTGATATCTCCAATTCTAATATTCCTAATGTGATCCATATATATATATATATATATATATATATGATGAATAAGAGTGGAGGTAATATGCATCATTATCTTACTCCTGCTTTTACATCAAACCATCTTCCTGTATTTCCTTGAAGTGTTTTGAAAATCTTTTCCCTGGGCACCTTGTCATATGCCTTTTCCAGATTTACAAAACTAAAGTACAGATCCTTGTCATATTCCCACAATTTCTTAACTGTTTGTCTTAAAGTGAAAATCTGATCTTGACAACTTCTATTTGGCCACCCAGCTTGCTCTAGTTTCTCTTCCACGATCTTTCCTCATCCTTTTTTTTTCAAGTATTCTCGCATAAATCTTACCTAGAACACTTAGTACAGAAATTCCTCTGTAATTCTCACATTTTCTATTATATATATATATATATATATATATATACACACACACACACACACACAATAACTTTTATGAAGGTTTTTTTTATTAGAACAGCAGTTATAAAGAAGAAAAGTGAAATACATAGAAAAAATGAGATATACAAAAATTCTCACAATGTGAGTTAATACTTAGTTGGGTAACCTTTAGCATTAATTATGGCCTTGCAACACCTACAGAACTAAAAACCAAGTTTTTTAGTTCTGCAGCTGTTATAATGTGAAATCAAGATTGAATTATTGAATTGGGTTTTATTGGTGGGTTGCTTCTGACTAACAAGTTTCTTTAGTCGGCTCCGTAGATTTTCGACTGGGTTAAGGTCTGGGCTATTCCCAGGCCATTCCAGCAGTGGAATATGATTATCTTGAAACCACTTTTTGCCCAGAGTAGCAACATGACATGGAGCTGAATCCTGTTGAAATATAAATGCTTCATTATCTTGGAAAAGATCAAGTGTGGAAGGAGGCTTCAGTTTGGGCTCAAGTATTTCATTTATGTATATTTGGGCATTTATTATATTCCCATTAATCACACAAATTCTGGCCACACCGTTTGACGTCATACAACCTCAGATCATAACACTAAGTGGGTGTTTCTTGGTAGGTGTAATGCAATCAGGATGCAAATCCTCTCCAATTCTTCTCCTATTTTATGCCATCACTACCAAACAGGGAGATTTTGGTCTCATCACTCCAAATAACACTGTCCCTTTGTTCCACTGTCCAGTTAACATGGGTTTTAGCCCAGTTTAATCTTTTCAACATTTGTTTGAGAGATAAAAATGGCTTTTTTTGGAATACTAGCATTCAGACCAAATTCCTGCAGTCTGCGCCGAACAGTCCTTGCACTCAACTTCACATTGTATTGTGCCATTTCATCTTGTATACACCTAGATGATTTTCTTCTGTCACACAGGCACAGACTCTCAATTCTTCTATCATCACTTGCTGTTATGCACCTTTTTCTGCCTTTATCAGTCTGGCTTTGTAGTGACAGAGTCTCCTTATACCTCTTCAAAAATTTAGAAATGCCACCTCTGGTTAAGTTTCCACCAATTTTTCTTCTAATTTCTTCATAACTGTAGCCTTGTTCACTTAATAGTACTATTTTACATCGCTTTCTGGGTGACCAGTCAACTCTTTGTGCCATTTCTTTAATTTTATTACGTTTTACAAGCTCACTAAATGAAAGAACAGAAAAATAACATACTGACAAATGTCCTCCTCTCAGCTCCAATACATGACATCAATAGCTGAATCCTACTGTGACCTTATTGGCTCATTGCCAAAACAAGATGACACCTGATTGGCTCTCTAAATGCTCATGGAAAAAATGCTCATTGGCTACATTCAAATGAAGGAAAGCTATTTTATATCAACCTAAGCAAGTTGTGCTTCTTTTTTTCTGGTTATTTTGACTATAATTTCATAGAATACAGAGAATTGAACAAACTTTGTTGCATTACATTATTAATTAAATTATCTTTCCACTGATATATAATTTTATGGTATTACACCAAAAAAAGTGGTGTTATGAGCCATCAAACCTCAAAAATACACTTTTTCCAAAATGTTTCCACAATTTTGGCCACTAGTATATATACAACACACATACATATAGGGGGGCTATATATATATATATATATATTCCTGATATGCACCCCCTAGTACATATCAGGAAGTGTTTGAACTTTTGCTGTTTACAATACTGACTCTGAAATAGCAGCACTGCTGCTATGGAACTTTGATCAGGACTTTTCAGTAATTCATAACAGTACAAACTGATTGTATTTAGCAAAGGAGTATTGTCTTCCATAACAAATCATAAGTATTATCTCAAATACATACGTTAATGCAAAGCCATTGTTCTTTATTGAAATATTAATTTTATTAATTTTTTTATATCAATTAACACCCACAGAAAATATGATAACCTCTATTACATTTAATACATGAGTTCAATAATTGTCTACTCTAGAGAAAATATGGAGCTTTCAAGCTACTTCAGGTCTCCAATAAGCACAAAAAGTTTTGGAATATGTTAATTTATTTAATGATATTAATGCACAACAAAACAATAATAACAAAATAATATTTTATTTAACTCATTTTCTGATAGTTTGTTATCTTTTTCTGTTTTTGAAAACCTACAGATACTGGGAGATATTTGACAGTCACACTATCATCCAGCTCAACAATATGGTAACCTAAAAACACAGAGCCAGAGCTATCTGTTTCTATAATAATGCTCTTACTACTGAACTCACTTACTTGTATCAAACTTTTTTAGTCAATGGCCATAATCTCCAAAAAATAGATCCAATACTAAATGTTTCTGGAAATCCCCTCCATTGCCTAATATGTAAGACTACTGCAAAACTATTACTATCCCATACATTCAAGACACATACGGAAAGATATCTAGAGTGCTTAATAAATATCAGCTCCACACTACATTTAAACTATATATGAAATTGGCAACTCTAATCCATTCATCGAAAGATAAACAAACTCGCTCTTTTATCACATCCAGGAGTATATGAAGCACCCTGCACTTATGATCGGAATTACTAGGAAGAACTGTTAACATCTGCTTTGGAGAACATAAAAAATACATTCAGAACTATCATTATGCCAAGTCAGAACTAGTAAACCATGCCTTGGATACCCCTTCACACAGGATAAAATGGAAGAAAACAAAAGTGCTACACAGAAGTCATTAAGATTGTCTTTCAAATAGGCAGTGGCTTCAAAACATTCCCCAAACTTCAACAATTATGGTTGTATCAATATACCAGAAATTTGGGAGACAGTTATCTCCCGATCAAATTAATACTCATTTTTCTCTCTCTCTATCCAGCAATAGATGGAGCCAATTAGGACTTTAGTTCCACATATTGCTGTTACAATTTATTCAACTGGTCCTACTGTTAACTAAATTTTTGCTGTTTGTGTACTGTGACAAATCATTTTTGTGCTCAGATGCTGGATATAATACCAGCGAAATATAGGCAAATAAGATATTAATTATTTTCTTAATATTCTTGTGTTATGAATTAATACCATTAAATAAATTAATATGAACTACAAATTAATATGAACAAATTCTGAAACACACCAGAACTCATTAAAAGAGGCTTAAATCAGTATACTATCAATGATGTAAGCAGCCTGAATGCAAAGAAATGGAGCTAGCTGAGGAACTGGATAAGTACCAGATTGATATAACAGGGGTGACTGAAACAAAAAAGACTAAAACTGGGTGAGATCTTTCTGAATATACATTTTGTAATAAATACAAAATGTTATATTCAGGCAATAACAATCAGGGAAAAGAAGGAGTAGCTATAGTATTCAACACTAAATATGAGACTAATCTTCTTGAATGGCAGGCAATATCAAGTAGAGTGATGTAGGCAAATATCAAAATGGGAAACTTATTTGTGCCTATGGTCCTACAATAGGTTCAACTAAGGTAGAAGTAGAGGAATTTTTTGAGGCTTTGAGAAAGCAACTGACAAATGAAAAAAGGAAAATATGGTCCTTGTCTTTTTTTTAGTCCATGATCTAAATAGCAGAGTAGGAAATGATTATCAGACATACAGAAATATTTTGGGAAAATATGGAGAAAAGAGCAAAGCTAATAATAATGGCAAATACCTGTTGGATTTCGGCTGAGGATATGGACTGGTTATTACTAACGCAATGTTACAACATAAACATGTGCATAAATTCAGATGGAGAGAAGAGATATCACTCTAAGATAAGAAATATCACTCTACTTGATATTGCCTGCCATTCAAAAAGATTAGCCTCGTATTAATGTTCCTACTGGTGCAGGACACCAGAGTGTACAGAGGATTTGAAATTGGAAGTGATCACCATTTAGTCCTGAGTAGGATAAAATTGAATTTCATATTGAACAGAAGAAGAACACATAAGAAAGTTTTAAAGCAAATAGAAGTTGAGTGGCTTTCAGATGTGATCTGTACAGTAAAATACACAAACATTATTCAAGAAAAAATGAAAGAGTTTGAGAACAGGAAACAAACTTTGGAGATTGATTGATTGATTCAGCCAGAGAGGCATGTAGTGAGATTATCTACAAGGATAGAAAAATCAGAACTCCTCGTATACAGGAAGTTAAAGAGACAGTGAAGGAAAAGAAGAAAGCTTATCAAAAGTTCCTGGCAAATGAGTCAGCTTGTGCTCTTAGAGAATATAGAGACAAATGTAAGAAAGCTAACACTGTGTAAAACTAGCTAACAAAAGTGATGGAAATACTTTGGTAAGAAGATAAATATCAGGAAGGTGGCAAGATATTCTGGAGGATGTTGAAAAAGCTCAGAAATAGAGGAAAGCGTGCTGTAAAAGGAATTAGAGATGTTAAAGGTGACAGGAAAATTGAAGAAAAAAGATATCCTTGATGTATGGAGTAATTACCTCAAAAATTGTTAAATGAAACAAGCAGTGATAGCACAGTGGTAAAAAAAAACACTCAACAATCATGTAATCAGGAATACATATCCATTCTTGAAGTAGAAAAAGCCATTAAAAACATGAAATGTGGAAAGGCAACAGGAATAGATTATATCAGACCAGAAATGCTCACGTATGAAGGTATAATAGTCTGTGGCTGCAATGCATAGTTCAGAAGGCCTGGACAGACGAACGAATTCCAGATGATTGGACGAGAGCTCTCATAGTACCCATATACTAAAAGGGAAAAAAAAAAACTGAATGTGAGAGTTACAGAGGTATTTCCCTAATGAGTGTTCCTGGTAAGATTTATGTAAGTATACTTGAGAAATGGTTGAGAAGGATTGTGGAAGGGAAGCTTGGTGAAGAACATGCCTGATTAAGGCCAAATAGAGGCTGCCAGGATCAGATTTTCACTTTACAACAACTACTTGAGAAATCGTGAGAAGATAACAAAGATTTGAATTTAAGTTTTGTGGACCTGCAAAAGGCATGTGACAAGGAAAGAGAAAAGCTATTCAAAACCTACAGTGATATGGTGTAAATGGGGCATTATATCAAGCAATATTTAGTCTTTATTTGAAATGTAAGTCAGAAGTTAGAAGTGAAGGAAGATGGTTTGATGTTAAATCTGGTGTCAGAAAAGGATATACATTATTCCCCTCTGTTATTCATTATCTGTATGGATCACACGATGAAGTGGTATTAAACCTGATATCAAATTGAAGATGTTAATTTCAGCTCTTTACTTTATGCAAATGATGTTATACTTTTAAGTAAATCCAGTACAAGTCTGCAAGATTCCCTGACTAAATTGAATAACTGTTGTAATAAATTTGGTATGAATATCAGCAATAACAAGGCAAAGACAATGAAAATAGGCAGAAACATTGAAAATATCAACTGCATTGTGAATGGAGAACCTATAGAACATGTAAAACATTTCAGCTACTTAGACAGAATTTTTAGTGAAGACTGTAAATTAAATACAGAAATAGAGAACAAAAATCAACAAAGCTCATATGGTAGGAAGTCAACTGAATAAATTTGTATGGAATAATAGAGAAATTAGTCAAAACAGTAAATTAGCAGTATATAAGACAGTGTTCAAACCAATTTTAACTTATGGATATGAGAGCTGGGTTAGAAATGAAACACTTGACCAAAGACTAGAGACCACATATCTGTGAGTCCTGAGAAAGATTATGGGTATGAACAGATGGCATCAATGGCAATATCATATTAAAAACGAGGATATTAGGAAAGAACTTGACATTGTTAGCATCCAGGAATGTGTTAGCACAGCTAATCTCAGGTGGTATGGTCATTTAAACAGAATGGGAGAGGAAAGATTAACAAAACAAGTGTTCTCTGCCAGGTTGGCTGGAAAAAGACCTAGAAGAAGACCAAGATATTCATTCATATGTTCACTGGACATCCACAGATGCCGTATGGTCACTCCGATGCTTGGTGATGTGCCAAATTAGGCCTCACCATATAGTCCTGTTGTATGCGTTTCTGGAGGCTTCAACTCTCTGAAGATCAGTCACTCCACACACACACACACACACACACACACACACACACACACACACACACACACACACACACACACACACACACCATCCATCGATCTCATTGACAGTCTACCCTTTCCTTTTTTTTATTCCCAGGAACTTTACCTTCTTTTACTTCTCATGGAAAGGCTTAGACGTTGGTTATACATTCTTACTAAATAGCTTAAGGAAATTACAACGTACAATAGAATATACATTAAAATAAATTTTAATACACTTCCAATATTTTAGCAACGTCACATTGCCATTATCACAGGAACTTAAATACAAGACACGTGCATGCAAGCACAACACACAGTAAATGAGGAATGAAGCAGGCAGCTATTCTTTCTCCTAAAAGTCCTGATGGTACCCCCTAGTGGGCAATGTTGGTATTCTTGGCCGATTGGGCAGAAGGTCTTCCGATGTAGGTTTCCCAAATTTGGGGCAGTCTCATGCAACCAAATTTGTTGATGTTTGGATTGTTTCTTAGGATTGAAGCTGATTCCATGAATAGCCTTTCGTATTTGAATTTACTACGGTGTATTATCGTGGCTTTCTTCCACTGTATTCTATGGCAGATATCCAGTGCATGGTCTGCAAGACCAGAGTGGCTGTATTGGTGAAACCGGATGTAGTCCTTGTGTTCTGAAATTCAGATATTAGCTGTCCTGCCTGTTTGGTGAAAGTAGGACAGCTTACAGCTGCAAGGGACTTGATATACACCAGGTAGGTCTTTAGTGGAGCAGATAAGGGATGCCAATTTTTTATAAGGTATGAAACAAAGAAGTCATGTTTTTTTAGGATTTTTGTAATTTTTTCCAAGGTTCCTAGGATATAGGGAATGGTGATGGATTTAGAGTAATCCTTGTTGTGAAGGGGGGGAGGGGGTTGTGGTTTATTGGCTTCAATATTTTTTGGATTTTTTTTTTTTTGGGGGGGGTAGCGGCTAAGAAAGTGTTGAGAATGTGGTTTAGTTCCGTGGTTAGGGCATTGTCATTTGAACAGATAAGTTTAACCCTGTTGTGTAGTGTCTTAATGACTCCATATTGTTGTGTGTGGGGGGGATTGTTGGTGAATGTATCTGCCTATTATAGAAAGCTTTCTATAAACTGAGAAAACCAAGGTTCCATCAGGCTGGCAGGTGACTAGTGTGTCTAAGAAAGGAAGGCAGTTGTTTTTTTCTTCTTCCACGGTGAACTTGATTCTGGGGTGTTGGTTGTGTTCAAGTGTGTTAGGAAGGAGAGGAGTGCATCGGAGCCATGTGGCCAAATAGCAAACACATCATCAACAAAGCGAAGCCATATGGTTGGTTTTTGTGGGGCAGAGTTTAAGGCTTTCTCTTCAAAAGTAGTCTCCATATAAAAGTTGGCCAAGGGTGGGGAGAGTTGAGAACCCATGGCTGTCCCCTCTATTTGTTTGTAGAATTTTCCTTGCTAAACAAAATAGCCTGAGTTCATTGTGAACTGAAAAATTTAACTTCTATTACTGTTCTGAGAAGTCCTCCTTCCATTCTTTCAATATGTCCAAAATATTTTAACTTTTTTCTGTCAATATCCTTAAGGAGCCTTAAAGTTTTACTGATCTTTTCTAACACCCATTCATTTGTATGCCTTTCGGTATATATCCTCAACAGCTTTCTGTAACACCACATCTCAAAAGCACCTATTCTTTTCTTATCTGACTTCTTTAGGTTTCCAAGTCTCATATCCACAAGCCGCTGTTAGAAAAACAACTGCCAACAAAATCCTCAACTTTATTCCCATGGAGATCCTTTCAGATTTTAGACAAGCCTCTGATTGTTGTTTTAGCCATTCCTAATCTTCTTCTGACTTCTGAACAGCAATTCTTCACATTAATAATGGATCCCAGATACTCAAAACTTGCTGACTTTAATTCTTTCTCCATTAAGGCACACTTGTTTCTTGAAAGTTTCCCTGTTTGTATTTCCTTTGAGAACCATAATCTTTGACGAAGATATAAGTGGATAGATATAGTAAAAAGTGTCTTAGAAGAAAGAAATCTAAGATCTGATAATGTTGGAGTCTTGACAGATAACAGATTGATTTGGAGAAAAATTGTTGATAGGAAGCTAGCAATGATGCAAGTTCTTCATGTAGTATACTATCATAATATCCTGTACACCCCTTGAGGTTACATGTCAGGAAATTGATGATGATATGAACTGTGAACACAAGTCTTTCTACCCATTTCTGCCACAGGGAGATCAGAATCCACAGCTTGTTCATTGGCAAGCAGAAATTCAACTATTCTCTGAATAACTGAACAATTTCTTCTTGCTTTGTCAGGAAATATTTGAATAAATGAAGATAACACACACACACACACACAGAGCATGCATAGGCATTAACTACATGCAACATAAAATTTATATTTGAATGTCACAATTAAATTCAAACATACCTGGTCTAACAGCCAAATAATTAGATTCAATAGAAAATGTATGATCATCTGATTCAGGACTACTATCTTTCTTGGAATGATTAACTGGTAGGACAGATACAACTGAATCAATGTGAGTTGAATCTAGTGAAGTATTTTGTGCTGCTGTGTGCGAGAGAAAGCAATGGTGAGAGACAGGAAGAAAGAAATTTCATAACATAAAACAATTTTAATGAGAAATAAATCTATCATCATATTAACTTTTTTCCACAAAAATCAAGTAATAATACAGTGAATTTTATTGGCTGAGCATCATGTGAAAACATTAAAACCAATCCAGCACAGAAAGAAACAAAAAAATAAAACAAATTAAAATTAAACTTATATCTGATAAAAACAAGTAGAGAAATTACCATATTTGCCAGCATATAAGATGCACCGGCCTATAAGACGTTTGTTAGGAAAAAAATTTTATCACTGAATATTATAAAGAATTTACAGTATTTCAAATATAAAGTAATAAGTAGGTCTACTTTCAACAAATACCTAAACTAACTAGGAAAGAGTACCCATCTTTTAATCTTCTTCATCAAAACCCAGAAATTCATCTCCAGAGCTAAATGAAGAGACATTTGAAACCTCTTCTGAATCAGAATCTGAGTCATCATACAACAAATCGTCCTCCATACTATCTAGTGCATTACTAATGCCACACCACACTTCTTAAATGATTTAGCCCGAAATACCTCTCTGCAGCCCTGTTTCCATGTTCTTTAGTATACGCAATCACACATAGCTTGTATGCAATATTGTAACAATGCAGATGTTTTTCAGCCATAATTTGCCTAGAAATTTAGAGAAAATTTAACTGCAGATCTGTGATTTAACAGCTATGATCATCGATAACAGCGAATGCGCATCCACTGAACTCTGCGTAACTGGAATGCTCTCACATACCTCAAGGAAGCAAGAAAGAAATTGCGTAACTCAGAAAAGAGAAAATTTCCAGAAATGAAAGTAATAAAAAAACTGAGTATCAGCATATAAGATGCACCCTGTTTTTCAGACCTATTTTCAAAGAAAAAAGTGCGTCTTATACGCTGGCAAATACAGTATCTAAAGCAATTACAAAATGGCGCAAATTTTGCAAAATAATTCTTGTATGAATGAGATCAGTTATTACAGAAAAAGAACCTAATTTTAATTTTGGCTCATCTGTAGTGTATATTTGTAATATACATTTTTTTTTTCATTGTGCTAGAAATCTACATACCAGATCTCTTTATTTTAATAAATTAAAACAGACAAAAATGCAGATCACTTGAAAATTTTAAATTTAATTATTAATTAATTAATTATTAAAAGTATAGAAAATCCTTAGCCTGAAGATTTTCTATACATAATAAATTCTACCACATATAAACAAACAGCTGACAAACAAGTGAAGCAGCCTTCTGATTAATTATTTTCATCTTTCTTATGCTAAGGGCATAAACTAAGTGAATCAAACACAAACTTCCAATAGTTCTGCTACTATCAACTACTATTAGAGTAAATTCCCTATTAAAACTTTCTTATTGATTATGGATTTGTCTGCATGATAAGTCTACATAAGCTTGTGTACTAAGAGACTTTATACAGAATCAAATGTTATTACACAGTTGTGGGATTAGAGACTTATTTCATGGTTTATTATCACACTGTTTTACAGAAAGAAATTGCACGTAAAAGTTACTTTTGTACTTCTAGGAACACTTTTTTTTTTTTTTTTTTACTTTTTATCAGTTCAATGTGATACAGCACTGTCACATAATAGCAGTTCAGGCAAGTAAAAATTATATTATCATCTCTGTTTCACTGAGGAGTTCAGATGTTTCCATACATTTTTTTCTCAGAATGAGGTGGAATGGCAGATGTCATGATGTGATATATAACAGTTCTGATAACAAAAATTCACAGAGAATCAAGCTTTCTACACTACTGATGGGTAACAGATTCTTTAACCTACAAATTATTCAGATACCAGTTCCAATTATTCAAAACAGACTTCATCAAGAAAGTACTTTGAGTCAACAGAACCTACAGACCTACTGGTGAATGCCAACATAGCAGGATTTTATTTATTTAATAGCAATGCTTTAAAAGGGACATATCTAATTGAAAATAAATAATGCTGGCAAAATTATCACCAATAATAAATTTATATATAAAGTCCAAGTCCTCACTTGGACTACTGCATGCAGGTCTGGGGTCATTATCCCAGAGCTGGGGTCATTCTAATACAGTGGAGAGAGAGAGTGTCAAAAATTATATCTGGATTGTAGAATACAGATTGAGAATTTGTAGGCTGCAGACACTAGCAAACAGGAGAAAAAGGGGTGATATGATTGAGACCTACAAACTTCTGAAGGGGTTATACAGAATTTTTCATTTTATGGAGTGTGGGGAAAGGACACGAGGGCATGCATCCATGGATGTTTAGAATGAATGCTGTCAAGAACTAGGGCTAAATTTTTCTCTCATAGAGTGGTGCATGATTTGAATACACTGCCATTGGATGATGTGTGTGCAAGCAGTGTGAATGAATTCAAGAACTAAATGACAGCTGGTGCAAACAGTATGGCCTTTCTCTCGTTGAGTATCTGACTTCCTGCAGGTCTCTCTTAATAATAATTTTTTTTATTGATCATTAAAATATTTACATATATACTATAATAAAGTCCGTGCTGTTAGCCTAGTGGCTGTGCGCTTCGCAACCATATGCCTGGGGAAGGAGTGTCCTAGGTTCTATTCCCGTCAATGACATGAGGAGCTGAAGGATCTTCCTCAGCCATAGCCAAGTTAGCTGGTCTTGGGCATGGACAGTAGGATTTTCTCCCCAGTTTATCCTGGGGTTTTTCATCCTGCAAAGCAGGCAAACCGGCCTTGAGAACTCAACACTACAGGACACAGAATACACCGGGGCGTAGGGCTGACCACCTTATCCTATGAACGGTTTGAGGTCCGATGATTAATAAATCCTCAACACCGCAAGGTAAAAGAGGGAAAAAGGAAGATAAGATGGGATAAGATACTATAATAATTTTGAGTGACATGCCAACATATTATTTTATAATATTCAGCACTTAGTGCTGCATATGTGGTTCATTTTGTGCATTAGATTTCAATAAAAGCTTTTAATAATAATATTTTTTTACTCATATATATTATGTATTTACCAAGGCTTTTTGTTCTAATATTAACAGTGAAGGTTACACGGAGTTTTTATATAATGAAAAGCTAATATGTACTGTAATTGTAATTTACAGTTGCTTTCATATATATATATATATATATATATATATATACACATACACAATGAGACATATTTTCTGTACAGTACAAAATACAGAGTACTTAATTCTTTATAAATGTAAATATACTTTTTTTTTTTTAAGTAACTAAATATTTATCCATCATATTTACATATGGATTGGCACAAATGTGCATACAATTCAGTAATACAACACAGTTCAATAGAAATATTAATAATGTAATGGTATTGTTAATATTATTAATATTAACAATATTAATAATATTTATTACTTTTATTTTATTTCATTTTTTCAAACTTTCTAAGACTATCATTTGGACTACTATTTCAAAACTTTGAATTTTTTTTTTTTTTTTTAAACCTAGATGGCGCCATATTAGTACTTTAGTCTTGTGTTGCATGCTGCAATTACTTTTACTAGCCCCACTGTTACACAGGATTGTGGTTGTTTTGCATTTGTAACAAACTTTGTGTTGTGTGCTCTGAAGATGCTGGATATAATACCAGCGAAATATTAGCTTTTAAGTTAATAAATAGTTATTTTCTTATCCATCTGTGTTCATATCAAACCGTGAAATCTATTACAAAAAAAAATAATAATGGAATGATTTATTTATATACATAATATAACCATAGCTGCCTTGTTTGGCCGAGAGGTCTGCATATTCGCTCCCCAGCCAAAAGGCTGCGGGTTCGAATCCAGACATGGGCATGGATGTTTGTGATTGTGAAAATACTAGTGGGTGGTTGGCAGTAGATGCCATTGATATAGATGATGAAGGTAATTGCAGCTTGTTGTAGTTGGCGAATTGAGTGCTGGACACAGAGTTGTAGAGTAGGTACCCTCCCTTGATGAGTCTTTGGACTCCTTGGAGGTGTCATGTAATAATGATAATAATAATAATAAGAAGAAGAAGAAGAAGAATTTTTCTGCATTTTGTCTTTTGTTTATTTCCTTCGATGTTTTTTTTTATTGATTCTGCATTTCATTTAATACAGATATTTTACTTCTCCACAAAAATTTGGTATACAAGTTACTGAATACATTCTTTTTGATATACTTGTTTATTTGGGTGGCATTTCTGCTTTCTTCCTCAAAGCTTCTGCAGGGCTTATCTGAGGAAAGTAGATGGACACTAGTTGTTTGCTAGTGTCTGTAGCCTACAAATTCTCAATCTGTATTCCACAATCCAGATATCATTTTTGACACTCTCCACTATACTAGAATGACCATGGAAACCAGGAGACCAGACCTGTGCACAATAGTCCATTTAATCTTAATAATAATAATAATAATAAATCCTTTACAGATGCAAAACTCATCAAATTTTAGAACAACAAAAAGTACAATAACCACTGTAACAAACTTTAATGAAAGTTTATTACTGTGGTTATCATGTAATTTTTGTTGTTTTATAGTTATGGTACAAGTACCTTTAAAGAGTACACTCATCAACTTTTAGAGGCTCATAGAAAACAAGTAATCCTATCAGCTAAATTGAGCAGCTTTGTAAAAGTGTCAAAATGGTATAGTTTATAGTGCAGCAGAAAGTACAATGTTGTTTCTGGGTTGCTGAATTAAAGTTTACAGTTATTGCACAAAGAAAATTCAGGCAAGAGTACAAAGAATTCAAATGAACAACAGAGTGAAACTGGATGCTGGAAAGTGGTTCTCTACTGAAGAAGAAAGGAAGCAAGAACCAGGCAGAGGATGAAGATTGACTCAAAGAAGTACAGGATGTTTTTTAATGCACACATATCAACCACTGAATTAGAAACTTATATTTAATACCATGTTGGACCTTCTTTAGCCTGAATTACAGCACATATGCAGTTTGGCATAGATGCCACAAGGTTTTGGATTGCATCTACAAACCAGGCATTCATCAAACAGTCCTTAACTGGTCAAATTTGATAGAAAAGGACTTTTCTCCAAGATCTGTTTTTCTAACATGTCCCATATATTCACAATGGGAATTTGAGAATGTAGGTTATTTAGGTTTTCATCAATGTGATGAAATATTTTGGGAAAATAACTACTGCTTTCTTAACTTTCCAAGTTTGAATATTCACTGTTAATGCACACGTACTTCAGAAGTGTTTGTTCACTCTTAACTTTGGGTTTGAGTGAACAAACACTTCTGAAGTACGTGTGCATACTTTGACAGAAATGTGAACCCATTACTAAGAGCATATGAATAGATATAATCAGCTGCTTGTTCAAGTTGCCTTTCAATGACCCTCATGTTGCTCGAATGGTAGAGTATTGGATTCCAACGATGATGGTCAGGAAGATAAGAGAGTGGAAAGGAATCAGGAGAAATTGAGTGAAGAATATGGGAAGAAAAAGTGGAAGAATGAAAATCATAATTATACTAAGTGAGTTTACTAACTATAATGAAGTAAAGTTTTAACTAAACCCCACAGCAAAAATAGAGTATATATTTCTTTTAAAGGAATGTTTACTATAGCAAATTCTCTACTTAAACTTTCTGGTCTCAGACCACTTGACACTCTTAAAAATTACTGAGGATCCAAAGAGCTTTTGTTTATGTGGATTATATCTATTGATATTTACCATATTAGAAATTAAAACTGAGAAAAATTTTAAACATTTTGTTTAAAAATTCATTTTGTATTAATTCATTTAAAAATAACAATAATGAACACATCACATGTTGATATAGATAACATTTTTTCATGAAAAATAACTATTTTCAAAAAAAAAAAAAAAAAAAAAAAAAAAAAAAAAAAAAAAAAAAAAAGCACTGTTTTATATTTTTGCAAATCTCTTTAATGTCTGGCTTAACAGAAGACAGCTGGATTCTCATATCTGGTTCTGCATTCGATATGTTGTTTTGGTTGTAGTATATTAAAAAATCTGGTAGCATCACACAGATATGTGATTAGTAAAGGGAGGAGTATTTTAATAACCTTATCAGATAACTCTGAATATTCTTCTTTGACACTACACTAAAACTCAACAAGCAGTATTTTCTTAAAGGTCAGTTGCAATGTGGAATCTGAAACCATATCAATTAACTTTTTTGTACACTCTTGCATTAAAATCCATTGTTCTATCATGCATTTTTAATGGATCTTTTACCCATGCATGATTTTGTGACATCATGCATTGGCAATTTGGAAAATATTGGTTCACTGAGTAATGCAAATCTTCCAAAAGTTCTTCCACATTTCATTATACAATATCAAAGAATTCCATTTGTTAATATCGCCACCAATCATCAGAAAAGTCTAAATATTGGGAAGCAATGGTGACAAATAAAAGTTTTCCAGAATTCTAATTTTGCTTGAATTTTATCACTGACAACAAACATTGTCAGCTGTTTTCCTTGTAGTGCCATGCTTGCTTCATTGGATATTGGGCAGACATTTTCAAAAAAATGTCTGCCCAATCAAGTCTGAATAACCATAGTTTGTCTGTCAGTCATTCTTTCAAATAAAAATGGTGTTCCATGAAAAAAAAAGCAGTTGTTCAGCTCACAACTGAAACAATCACATAAGGGCTTTTCCCTTAAGCCAGCCATCATACTTTAGTATGTCACAGAAGTGCTTTATGTGTATACTTCCCATTTCGTCCCACAGGATATTAAAAAGATGTGTATGCAAGGGTTGAGATTTAATAAAATTAATAATTTTCATTACTTCATCAAGGACATTCTTAAGTGAAACTGACTTTTTTTTCTTTTTTTTTTTTTTTTACTGTGAGTACATAGCAGTGATGAAGAATACGAGTCCTAGTACAGTTTGGTGCCACTGCCATGGTGGCATGCTAAGATGCCAGCAGTCTTTTGCACCATCAGTGCAAAAGTCAACACAGTTGTTCCAGGATAAATCATGATTCAAAAAAAAAGAAAAAAAAGAAAAAAGTAATCCATCAATTTGAATATTTCAATACCACTTGTTTTTGTTTCCAAGCACTCATATAAAAGAAGACTTTCTTCAATAATTAATTGTTGCTGATACCAGATGAATACAAGCAAAACAGTATGTTCAGTCATCAAGTTTCATCCATTTGTAAGGCAAAAGCACAATTCTGCAGATGAGATATTAACTCGGCATTCATGTCTGCAGGTAAATATTTAATTCACGAGTTACTGTATTGTTGGAAAGTGGCACGGTCTTGATTTCTTTTACTGACTTTTTATCCAACAGGAATTCTGCAATGTCAACTGTACCAGGTTTATTAGTCTCTCAGCTACTGTGTGCACTTCTTTAGCCAATGCAATACAATACCTTACCCTGTAAGATGCTTCAGTAGCATTTTCATTTCTAGTTTGCAAAGCTATAACAAACAATTTTTGGTTTTTAAAGAGTTTATCACATGTATGCATAACAAATTAAATTCCTTTTTCTTTAAATTCTCAATGACTGGTCTCAAAATGATGCCACAACTTAACTGGCATCATAATATTATTTGAAGATGTTCTGTTGCATATGACACGATAAGGTTAATTATTAATAAAGACGGCTTTCATTATTTTCATTTCTTATTTACAGTTTTGTCTAGTATCTATATATATATATTTTTTGAGTGAATTCCACCCTTCTATATAAGTCAAAGAACTCTTTCACTTTTCAGAATCTTTAGTGAGATGGTACAGCTGTGGGTTGAGAAAGTGAGTCTTCTAACCTCCCTTTTAAATAAATGATCCACCCTTCAATATAAGAAAAATATATTATAAATAAATTTTATTTTAGAATAAATATTATTAAATTCTAAAATAAAAGTTTTAGATAAAATTTAAATATTTACGAAAGTTTTCACATTTTTTTAAAAAAATATTGCAAAATAAGAGCAAAGTGTGCTTACTTGTTGTGTTTCAGCATGGGTACAAGAAAAACTTTGGATTTCAAAATAACAATTTACTGGATGATAATGGAGTTACAAAGATCATAGTGGGAATACCAAAGTAAGCTAGTAAGAGCACAGTACCAGTGCTGAAAACAGATAGATATTTACATCCTAAACCTTGTAGGGAATAGGTGAGGGCTTTAAACCTTATCTAGCTTGTTGGAGACTGAGTGGGCAGTTCAATCTCCACCTGTAGCCAATCAGATATAGCTGGCCCATCACTATCACTAATTACAGGCAGCAACTGATGAAGAGATGGGCAAACAAGTGCTACCATCTCTTGGTACATAATCCTAACAGGATATGTTACTTTCTGGAATAATGTGGATTCTACAGTCGATTTTCTTGAGTTTACAGGATGAAAACCCCAAAGTTTCCAGGAAAAAAAACCCGCTTGCCCATGCCAGAGATCGACTAACTTGGGAACTGGTCGAAGATAGGTTTAGAAATAGTTCCTCCAGTCGGCGACTAAACTTGAACTTATTCCTCTGGGTGGCTTAATGCAAAGGATGCAAGTGCCACTTCCACTGAGCTATATAGGCCTTCTAATACAATATATTATATGATACCACAAGTTCTAACCATGTAGCCCCCCCCCCCCCCCTTCACAGGTCTACAGACCACACTTTGAGAACCACTGCTCTATTAAATAAAAACTATTCCTTTGGTTTCATTACTATAGTAAAGGTTAATTGGATTTACTTGTATATGTCCATCTCAAAATTAAAAAAAAAAGATAAGAATGTTAAAGAATATAACAAACAGCAATACCTGTATCCAAACTGAAGTATTCAGAACATAAAAGTACTTTAAAAGAGAAAAGTGACATTAAGAAATATGTAAATTCAATAATGTAATAAAACAGCATAATTTCTAACAAGAATATGCTATACAAATGAGTTATACTTTAATATGTTATGAAAATAGGAAAGACATGAATTTAGAAAATAAATTGACATAAGAAAAACATATAAATTAATAATGTTAAAAAACAATTTATCGCTGTGTAGCTCAAGAGCCTGTGTAGCTCAGTGGTTGTGGTGTTTGCACACCATGGCGCTTGGCCGCACAAAGGAAGACTTGGTTTCGAGTCTAGTCGGCGACTAGAGGAAATTTTTCTAAGCCTTTTTTCGACCGGTTCCCGAGTTAGTCGATCTCTGGCACGGGCAAGCGGGTTTTTCCTCCCGGAAACTCGGGTTTTTTGTCCCGTAAACTCAAGAAAATCGACCGTAGAACCCACATTATTTCAGACATTAAATATATTGTGTTAGAGTTAGGGACCACGAGATGGCGGCACATTTGAGCTGTCTCTCTTCACTGTGGACCGCTTAATTAGTGATAGCCTTGGGCCATCTATCTCTGATTGGTACCAGTGGCGATTGAACTGCCCACTCAGTCTCCAAAAGTTAGATAGGGCTAAATGGCCTCACCTACTCCCCGTATACGGGAATAAAATGGCATTAGCTGATTTTTTTTTTTTTTTAAAACAATTTAATGAAAATAAAAACCACAATAAGTTACATGCTTTCTTTCTTATTATTTTTAAAGTTGGAGCCTGAAAATATGCCCCTCCCAACCTTATGAAAGTATTTTGAATACATACAAACATGAAAGCACAATGAAAAATGAAAAGCTGATTCTTGTTGGAAATCTAAACAGCAGAGTAGGAAATGATTACCAGACATACAGAAATGTTTTGGGAAAAATTGGAGAAAAGAGTAAAGCTAATAATAATGGCAAATGCCTGTGAATTTCTGTTCAGCACATGGAATAGTTATTATTAACACCATGTTTGAACATAGTGCACAAATTCACATTGAGAGAAGATGCAAGAGATAAGAAAGTCTCATTGACTAAGTTATGGTTGACAGCGATGTTTTCCCACTGGTAAAGGACATAAAAGTTTACAGAGGATTTGAAATTAGAAATGATTATCATTTAGACTTCAGCAGGATAAAATTGAATTTCATACTGAAAAGAAGAGTGTGCAAGAAAGTTTTAAAATGAATCAAAGTTGAGCAGCTTACAGAGATGAACTGTAGACTCAAATACACAAACATCATTCAAGAAAAAATGAAAGTTTGAAAACAAGAACCAAACTTTGTAGTTTCAGTGGCAAACCCTGAAGAAAATATTGATTGATTCAGCCAGAGAAGCATGTTGCAAGGTTGTCTGTAAGGATAGAAAAATTAGAACTCTATGGTGAACTCAGGAAGCTAAACAGGCAGTCAAGGAAAAAAAGAAAGCACATTGAAAGTTTCTAGTAAGTCAGTCAACTTGTGCTCTTAGAGAATACAGAGAAAAATGCAAAAAAAGCAAAGCACTGTGTGAAACAACCCAAATAAAAGTCATGAGAAGACTTTGATAAGAACACAGAATATAAATATCAGGAAGATGGCAAAATGGAGGCTATTGAAAAAGCTTAGAAATGGAGAAAAGAGTACTGTAAAAGGAATGTGATATGATAATGAAAATGGTGACATGAAAACTGAAGATAAAGATATTCTATATGTCTGCAGCACAGTGGTAAACTCCCAACAGGTATGCATATCCATACTTGAATTACAAAAAGTTATCAAAAACCTGAAACGTGGAAAAGGCTGCTTGAGTAAATGAAATTCAACCAGAAATGTTCAAATATGGAGAAAATTTTACAGTGACTGCATTGCACAATTCAGAAGGCCTGGTCAGAGAGTCATATTCCAGATGACTGGAGCAGTGCTCCCATAGTACCCATCTATAAAAAAGGGAAATAAAATTGAATTGAGAATTGTTTCTGGTAAGATTTATACAAGTAGACTTAAGAAACAGCTAAGAAAACTGGTGGAATGGAAGCTTGGTGAAGAACAAGCAGGATTCAAATCAAATATGATTGTTAGAATCAGATTTTCACTTTAAGACAAATTGTTGAGAAATCTTGGAAATAACAAATATTTGTATTTCAGTTTTGTAGATCTGGAAAACACATATGACAAGGTGCCAAGAGAAAAGATCTTCAAAATGCTACAGTTCATCTTTAATAGGATGTTATATCAAGCAATACATAGTCTCTATTTAAGCTATAAGTCAACAGTTAAAACTGAAGGAGGTACAGGAAGATGGTTTGATGTTAAATCATGTGTGTGATAATGGTAAATCATATCTCCACTGTTATTCATTATCTATATAGATCACATTATGAACGAAAGTAGTATTAAATCTGATATCAAAATTGAAATGTTAATCTCAGTTCTTTACTTTATGCAGATGATGTTATACTTGTGAATACATCCAGTAACAGTCTGAAGATTCTCTGACTAAAATGAATAATTGTTGTTATAAATTTGGTATGAAAATTTGTGATAAAATGACAAAAGACAATGTTCTTTTGGCATAAACACTGAAAACATCAACTGTATTCTGAATGGTGAAACAAGTAAAACATCTCAACTATTTAGGCATAATTTTTAGTGAAGATGGCAAATTAAATATGGAAACAGATAACAGAATTATTAAAGCTGGTGTGTGGTAGGAAGTCAACCTAATAAATTTATATGGAACAAGGCAGTGTTCAAACTAATTTTAACTTATGGATCTCAGAGCTGAGTTAGAAATAAAACACTTGATCAAAGACCTCAGATATGAAAGGTCTGAGAAAAAATTAGTGGAGTGAACAAATGGCATCAATGGCAGTTATCACATTAAAATCAGTATATTAGGAAAGAAACTTGCTATTGTTAGTATTCAGGAATTTTTATAGTAGAGCTAATCTCAGGTGGTCACTTAAACAGAATGGGAGAGGAGAGATTGGCAAACAAGTGTTCTTTGCCAAGTTGGCAGGAAAAAGACTTAGAAGAGAACCAAGATGTAGATGGATTGATAAAAAGTGTTAAAAAAAAGTGATAAAAAGTAAAAAGTGCCTTAAAAGACAGAAATATATGATATGATAATGTTGGAGTCTTGGTAGATAACAGATTAATTTGGAGGATAATTATTTATCAGAAGCTAGTAATGGTGTAACTTCTGCATTTAGTACTATCATAATCATCCTGTACACCCACTGAGGGATAAATACCAGGAATTTGATGATGGTGATGAATTAAATAATATACAAGGTAAATTGAAATATGAAGAATTCAAAAATTTGAGAAGGATAATTAATCATAATTAGCAGGATGCCAGGAAATAAGAGTGCCATAGGGGTAAAGTACACCCCTATGAGGAAGAAGAAACCAGTACAAACTATTCTAGAAATTCAGAAGAGATCATACTAGATATATGTATGAAATCTACTGAGGTAAACAGATGAAAAATATTAATATAAGATGCTCAATATAACTGACATAGGCTACGAAAAAAAAAAAATGCAATCAATGTCATCTAGTAACCTGTCTTGAATAATTAAAGTTTGGGTGAATATTTAAGGGGCAACTGAGGCAATTTTAAACACCTGCTTACTGACAAAAATAATGTCATGATTTTCAATATTATGTCTGAGTTTCACACAACACTAAAAATAATATGGATAGAATCTGCACTAGCTAATTCAACAAACATATTGTCATTCAGTTGTGCACATCAGATATAAAATGAACACTAGCTCAAACTAATGCAACACTTAATGGCAATCTGTCAATAGAAACACTGAAGGCAACATGCATATAACTTTCCTTTATGTATTATATTTTGCTATATCTTTATCCATTACCTTTTTTGATAATACTCATATCTCAAAGGCAAATCAAATTTCACCTTGTAGACTGACTTACACATCTAGCTTTCTTAGTACAAAGCCTCTTCAGCCTCCAAATAACTTGATGCTCTTTATGTGCTCAGAATTATTTCTCATCCCTGCATAACTGCTTAGCACTGAATAAATCAAAATCTGCCCAACCTTAGAATATTGCTCTTGCATCTGGAATGGTATACTAAAAATCGCTCTAAAAATATTTAGTGCTATCAAAAAGAAGGCAGTCTGGATAAATGACTCCCCTCTCTCACTGACATTCTTTTTCTGTCTTATGCCTTTTCTATAAGTATTTTTATGGGCAATGTTCTGCTGAACTTGTCACCATCATTCCACCACTTTTCTTTAAATTTGTAAAAAGATGAACAGTAGCAGCTGGTTCAACATATATTTGTTATCCAGCTTCAAAACTACCAAATGAACTTCATATCCTCTTTTCTCTAAAGACTTGATCAACCTACAGCTGTTCAAGAAACATATCAACAAGTTCCTTCTTTCTCCTTAATTACTTTCCCCCTCCCCACATAGCTGATAAGCTATAGGTTTTGCAGGTTTTTCTAGTGTGTGTGTGTGTGTGTGTGATGACGATGATAAAATAATTAAACAGACTCTCTGTGGGACACCATTCTATTATGGTGAAGGGGCTTGCATATTCTCAGGATGCCAAAAGCTAGGCAGTGTGGTTTTTGGGAAGCTTTGCTGATAGTTATACCAGCTTTAGAAGAGGAGCTAGACTAAGTGTTCCTTGTCCCATTTCAAAATGGCAAACACAATGGAAATCATCCATACCAGATAAGCTGTTGTCCAGATTAACAAATACCATGTCTGGTTATAACTACTGGACATCTGAAAATAAATGAACTACAAGGGTTCAGCCTCCTTTGCTGTGAGCATCCAGGACAAGGAACTGTAAAGTGACTAGATCAAGGCAGGAAAAGTTAAAGACAAAACAATTACATAAATCTATTATGAAAGAAATCCACTATTATGAAGATATCAAAAAGTGAATGTATGAAATTTGAAAAAAACTTCTCTGATGCATTTGCTAAGATAACACTGGACCAATGAAAAGTTATTGTGTGAAACAGTTTTCAGTAATACTGAACTTGAAGAAATGGCCCATAAGGAGGTGCTCTTTGCATTATGATGTAATGAGCAAATGATGTGAAGTAAAGCATCTATATACAAGTAGCCTAGTAGTAAACATACTTCATATGCAAACTTTGCTTGCATACACTTGGGTAAAGGATTAAACAAATATAATTTCTTAACAAGTATAATTTACTTTGTAAACAAGTGAAAAAAAATTTTTTTCATAAAATTTTTAAGGTTGATATAGTGATATAGTGATAAGGGATGTATTTTCAGCCAGTTTGTTTCACAGGCAAAAAACCCTTACACCTTCATATAAAAATGAGATTATTGATTCACCTTTAGATGGAATCGCTTATAAAAGTTTCTCAGTGAACAAAGATTTTCTGGGTCACAGGACAGTTAATCCTATCACACAGTCTATTGGAAGAAAAACTCTTACACCTCTGTATCAGAATGAGATTGGCTAACTCATCTTCAGCTGAAATTCACACATCTCATCATCATTAAATGGCTGATATGTACAAATTAGTCTATTATCTGTCAGAGTTCCAATATTGTCAGATCTTATTCTTGGGTCTTCTAAGGCAGTGCTTCCCAAACTGTGGGCCGTGGCCCCCTTGGGAGTCGTAAGTTTTGTTGAGGGGGGCTGTGAAATAATAAAAATAAATTTAAAATCGTGTGGAACAAATTTAAAATGTTTTAAGACTAAGTAGATTTTTTAAATCTTAAAAGAAAAGTATTTAATTTCTATTATTTATTATTTATTTTTTGTCCTTTTTTATATTTTAATGGAAAAAATTACGCATTGGTGTTGGTTCACAAATTTTGCTTCTTGCATATTTTGCCGATTAATGAATATTAATAAATATATGCTTATTCATATAAATTTCATTTCAAAGGTATTGATAAGAAATACAAAAAAGATTACAAAAGCAAAATCGTCAATATAAATTGTATTGAATATAAATACAATAAATATTATAATAATATATGTCTATATTACGATTTTTTTTTTCGATGGGGGCCGTGAAATATTTTAATTTTTCCAAAGGGGGCCTTGGCATTCATAAGTTTGGGAAGCACTGTTCTAAGGCACTTCTAACTACATTAATCCACCTAGACCTTTCTTTGGGTCTTTTACCTACCATTCTTCTAGCTTCAAACACTTGCTTTGCTAATCATTCATCTCCCATTCTGATTAAGTGATTATTACACCTGAAATCAGCTCTACTTGCACATTCCTGAATACTAATAATGTTAAGTTCCTTCCTATAACTTGATTTTTAATATGATTCTGCCACTGATGCTATTGGTTCACTCACTTAATTTTTCTCAAAACTCTCATATCTGTGGTCTCTAGTATTTGATCAGCTGTTTTACTTCTAACCGAGCCATCAGATCTAAAAGTTAAAACTAGTTTGAACACGGTCTTGTACACAGCTAGTTTAGTGTTTGATAAATTTCTCTCTAATTCCATATAAAGTTATTTGGATGACTCCCCACATGCCAGCTTTGTCTATTCTATTGTTTGTTTATTTTCATATTTAATTTGCCATTTTCACTAAAAATGGTGCCTAAATACTTCAAATGTTTTACTTATTCTGCAGGTTTTCTATTCAGGAGATACAGCTTTACAGTGTTACTGATTTTGCATAGCATTTTTCTTTTTATTGCCTTGATATTCATGCAATGTTTGTCACAGCAGTCATTCAATTTAGTTAAGGAATCTGGCAGACTTGTACTGGATATATTTAGGATTATAACATCATCTACAAAAAAGTAAAGAGCTGAGATTAGCCTGAGATATCACATTTAATACCATTCACTTTCATAATGGCATTAAACCTGATATCAAAATCAATGATGAATAACAGTGGAGGTATTTAGAAAGTTTATTTTTCACTTGGTTAGACTATAATAAATTTAGTTTAATCCTTTATCCAAGTGTGAGCAAACTAAGTTGGCACCTGAAAATATCTTCAGGACTGAATATGGTGTTGTACTACCTTACTGAGGTAAGGTAGTACAATACCAGGCAACTCGTAGCAAAGGTGGACCAAGCTAACAACACTCCTATCTCAGTATCTTCCATAATGCAAAACACATCTCCTTGCAGATATGTATAATGTTATGCATTAAGGGATTGGCCACTACCCAGACTAGTTTCGACATTTATTGAGGTCTCTTCAGTGGGAGATACCAGGCAGAAGCAATAGCGAGGTCATCTTTACCTATAGGAGTTACCAAAAGGTGTGCCACCTTTTTTATTCAATTACTCTGGATTTAGAGAAAGATGTTGAAAGTTTATTTTTCACTTGGTTAGACTATAATAAATTTAGTTTAATCCTTTATCCAAGTGTGAGCAAACAAAGTTTGCACCTGAAAATATCTTCAGGACTAAATATGGTGTTGTACTACCTTACTGGGGTAAGGTAGTACAACACCGGGCAACTCGTAGCAAGGGCCTGGCTCCCACTGAAGAGACCTCAATAGAGGTCGATACTAGTCTGGGTAGTGGCCAATCCCTTAACATACAACATTATACATATCCGCAAGGAGATGTGTTTTGCATTATGGGAGATACTGGGATAGGAGTGTTGTTAGCTTGGTCCACCGTTGCTACGAGTTGCCTGGTGTTGTACTACCTTACTCCAGTAAGGTAGTACAACACCTACCTTATCCCAGTAAGGTAGTACAACATCATATTTAGTCCTGAAGATATTTTCAGGCACAAACTTTGTTTGCTCACACTTGGATAAAGGATTAAACTAAATTTATTATAGTCTAACCAAGGTGAAAAATAAACTTTATACATCTTTATCTAAATCCAGAGTAAGTTAATAAAAAAGGTGGCACACCTTTTGGCAACTCCTATAGGTAAAGATGACCTTGCTATTGCTTCTGCCTGGTATCTCCATCTCTGGGCCTGGCTCCCGCTGAAGAGACCTCAATAAAGGTCAAAACTAGCCCGGGTAGTGGCCAATCCCTTAATGCATAACATTATACATATCCGCAAGGAGATGTGTTTTGCATTATGGGAGATACTGGGATAGGAATGTTGTTAGCTTGGTCCACCTTTGCTACGAGTTGCCCAGTGTTGTACTACCTTACCCCAGTAAGGTAGTACAACACCATATTCAGTCCTGAAGATATTTTCAGACGCAAACTTTGCTTGCTCACGCTTGGATAAAGGATTAAACTAAATGTATTATAGCGGAGGTATTTAATTATTTCTGTTACAATTTTTTTTCACCTCTTATCTTTGTTATGAGTTTTTTCACCTCTTGTCACTCAATGGATATTACATTTACAATTACATACCCAAGGATATCTATCAGATAGGAATATAGTGTTCTGATTCTATTGCCAGAATCTTGAAGAAATTTCACCTGATACTTATGTATTTTCCAGTGAACAAAATTTCTAATCTCTTGCCAACTACAAAAGGCAATCAAAAGTTGGTCTTTTGTAATTGCTTGTCTGTTTCACACTGAATGATGTATAGTTAATTTCAGTATTATTATTATTATTTGACACCTCCAGGGATTCCAAAGACTCATCGAGAGAGAGAGAGAGAGTGTGCCAACAGCATCAAACAATAAACCCTTCCAACTACTAACAGTGCTCAAACTTGCTTAACTTTTTATGTGAGCCATTAGTAGCAGAGGCTCTACAATTGACCAACCTTGGTTGACTGGTAGAGTATAAAATATTTATTTATAAAATATTTGTTACCAATTTCAGTAAAGTACTGTGTCTAATTTGTTTTGCTTTTGAACCAACCCTGATCATTCTTCTCTTTTAATCCCTTTGCATATCTGGAAAAAAAAAAAAAAAAACGTTCTTCCCCTCAAATATGATTAGGGGTTGTTATCACTACTAATGTACTGGCAGTGGCAATAGTATTTAGTCATTCTAACTTTACTACAGAAATAAATAAATTCATGTTATAAACAACAAAAACAGTACCTTCAGATCTTGACTTTTTCCCCATTTCTATGCATTTCTCTTCTAGATGTATTTCTGTACGAGCAGCTACATCCTGTATATGAGCAGAATCAAGAAAATCAGCAGCAGGTTCATTATCCTCAGCATGACTCTGGCATTCTGATTTCTCTTTTTGATCCATCTAATTATAATGGGTAAGGAAAACTATGTAAATTACATGAGTTTTTTCAGTATACAGCAATTTCTCAATTATCCAGCCCTCAAATCACTAAACCTCAGTTAGCCGATCCTTGAATAGTAGTATGTAACAGTTTGGCTACCTAATGAGCAAATCAATTTACCAGTGTAACCAGATAATTGAGTGATCAATATACATAAATAAAATATGTTTTAAATATGTGGGACAGTGGTGAATTACTGCAACTATGAAATTATCGTATATATTGAAAACATATATGAAAGAAACATACAAATTATATATTCAAGGGAATAGGATTGTATTTTTTTTGGGGGGGGGGGAAATAGCAGTAATCTACAACTGTAAAAGTGAAGCTTTTGATCAACTCTTTCATTACCACTGAATGTTTTTTTAAATTTATTATAATAATATCTTTATTCTAGAAAACATCATACAAAAATTGCTCAAATGTTTTTTGACATTTACGAACAAGGTTTAACTTATAATCCTTGGAATACAAAAGAATCATATTGAAAAAGGAAAGTTTCCCATTAAAATGCCAAAATATTAAATAAATAAAGGTTTATATATCACATAATTTAATAGTCAAAATATTTATACAAAACATTATTAACTGCATTTTCAAGTTAAAGAATTAATACTTGAAGATTCCTAAATTAATACATTTCCTGTATTACAATCTTGGGAGAGAGGAATGTTCTTTTAGCACTTTGTGCTTATCATATTTGTAATAACAGTTTTGTTTTTCTTTTCATAATTTAGAAAGATAAAAAATTCGAGTCTCCTGAAGCCTACTGGTTGGAGAGTAGATATAAAGTTAACCAGGCCAGTTAACTTTATATTGTTACTGAATGCTAGTCATACATCTGTAAATGATGACCTATTTTTAGAGAGATTCTGCTTTCAAAGATATTATTTTGAAATTTCTCCCATTCAGGCCAAAACTTTAAATTTTGATCCAAATTTGATTTTGCCACTTCTATGTGCTGTATTTGTTTTATCTTCATAGATTAAGAAGTTCTGAATCTTTCTCAAGCGGCTGATAACTTATCCTTTCCTACATTTGCTTCTTGTATTTATGCATGATATACAGATTTAACTGTTTTATTATTTCCTTATGTAAAATTACTTATTCCCTAGCTGTCAAGACATAAAAGTTGGAATTTAGTTTTTCTCAAATGGCATTACTAAACCATGCTGATCAAAAATGAGAAAACAAATCAAAAATATTATTAAAAAAAAAAAACCCAATCCTATTAAATATTACTCTGATATTTAAAATATTGTTTGTTCAAGTAATTCATTCAATAGAAACTCACTTTATCTGGAAATATGAAAGTACCTATTCTTATATAATATAATAAATACTCAATTATGTTTTAATATTTTTCACTCAACTGTTCAGTACACCTAAACCTCTTTTTATGTGAATTTTTTTTACGCAAATTCGGAGTTACGCAAATTGGGATATCAAAAAAAATTTTTTTTACACGATTTTTATTCACTTTTACCTAAAGTCTAAGTTAGGAAAAAATCCATAATTCAAGAAAGATTTTTGTAGAATTGCATTCTCGTTTCAATTAAGAAAATTCTAAACTCTAGAAAATTCTGAGATTTTTTTTTTTTTTTTGCATTCTCATTTCAATTAAAAAAATTCTAAATTCTTACAAATTTCATTTATTGGGAATTCCCTGAATTACATAACTGACTGCGCATAAAAAAACAGTTCTTAGCAGTTTGAATTTGGTGTTTGAGTAGACAACACAGTTACCGCATTTTTTGCAATTGCATTTTTTTAGTGAAATCAAAATAAAAATCGCATTATAAAATTAATAATTTTGCTAGGAAATAATAAATGGTAAGCTATATGTAATTTTCAAACTTTAATTTCATTAACAGAAGATTTTAATCCAGCCCTCACATGATGTTGCCGATAACAAAAAGCCATTTCCTTAGATATAAAAATTCAAATTTTAGATCGTCTTCAAACTGGGGAAGGTGCGACAGCTGTGGGTAAGTATTTTGGAGTCTGTGAATCAACTAATCAACTGTCAGATCTTAAAGAAAAATGAAGAGTCTATTAGAAATGCAGTATATTCTGGTACAAAATCGAGTGCGAAATTATCATCATACACAAGAGATGTTGTTCTAGAAAAGGCCGAAAAAGCTTTAGTGATGTGGATAGAAGATAACGTACAAAAAAGAATGCCAGCTGACGGAAATTCCATCAAGCAATCATCATTGAGATTTTATGAACAGATTAAAAAACTGCAGCCAGATTCTTCATCTCAATCGAGGAAAAATATGAATTTCATGCAAGCAATGGTTGGCTTGCTAAGTTTATTAAAAGACATGCTCTTCATAATATAAAAATTAAAGGAGAAATGGCTTCTGCTGATGAAACAGCTGCTAAAGCATTTTCACAAAAACTTGCTAAAATAATTGAAGATGGAGGTTACACTCGTGAACAAGTTTGGAATATGGATGAAACTGGCCTTTTCTGGAAAAAAATGCCAAACAGAACTTACGTATCAAAAATGCAAAAAACTGTTGGTGGGTTCAAAGCAGCAAAGGATCGCATAACACTCCTATTTTATTTGAATGCTTTAGGAGATCAGATGTTAAAACCACTGCTCATAAATCAATCATTAAGTCACAGCCAATGAAAGGCATAGATTTTCAAAAATTGCCAGTTCATTGGATGGCCAAGGGTGACCATTGATATTTTCACTGAGTGGTTCCACAAACATTTTGTGCCAGAGGTTAGACGCTATTTGAATGACAAGGGTCTCGAATTTAAAGTGCTTTCGATTCTTGATAATGCACCCGGTCATCCTGCCATAGAACACCCAAATGTGCAATTTTTTTTTATGCCGCTCAATACCACATCATTGCTACAACCTCTAGATCAGTTGTATAATTGCGACTTTTAAAACATATTATGTCAGACGAACATTTCAGTATGTTTTGAACAACCTAAATGATGATGAAACACTGTCAGTTATGGATGTGTGGAAAAAATTTTCAATTATGGATTGTATTGATCAGGTTCGATTATCGTTATCTGAATTGAGACCAGAAACTATAAATGCATGCTGGAAAGCTATTTGGCCCGCATGTGTTAAAGAGAATGCTCCTGTTCCCTTCAATCATACTGCAGAATTCCCCAATATAATAAGTTTGGCATGTGAAATTGACGGAGAAGGATTCGATGATCTTACTTCGGCAGATATCAAAGAATTGTTAATTGATAAACACCTCTTAGCGAAGACAAAATAGTGGAGATTGTTTCTGAGACTCCTGAAAGCAAAGAAGTTAATGATAATGATCAAGATAATCCTATTTTCACTGCTGATATCATTAAAGGAGGTCTTAAACTGGCCAGCAATTTAGGCAATTATTTTGTCCGATATGATCCAAATGAAGAACGTGCTGGGAAGTTTTCACGTGAGCTTAAGTTGTTAATGTCTTCATACAGAGAATTATATTGCGACATCTAAAGCATCAACACAGCGATTAATAAATGAGTTCATGCCTAAAACTACCGAAACAACCAGTGGTACTTTTGTTCAAGGCATGACAAGAAGAATTCCACAAGTTGAGGCAGAAGTCGATGACGATAATACCATATCTAGTAGTTCTAGTGATATTACAGTCTCATGAAAACAAAAGCTTTAGCGTTTATTGTCAGAAACCGATAGCGAATAATTTTTTTATAGAATCATTAGCAAACAATTGAAATATGTTTTTTTAAAGTTATTAAAATTCTTTATATGTATGTGTGTTCTCCATGAAATGTAAATAAAAATCTTATGATCCTAACGAATTTAAAGTTTTTTTTTTTTCATTATTTTGCTTATATTTCAGGTTCAGAAATCTTCACTTTTTCTATGGAGTCAGTAGTTCTTTTTACGCGAATTCTATTTACGCATAATTTTTAGGAACGTATCTATTGCGTAAAAAGAGGTTTAGATGTATTTTATATTTCAATAATATTTTTTATGCTAACAAACTTTTACAGCCCTTAATATTTATATTCTCTTCTATCTTAGGTCTCAGACCTGTTGTGACAATGTTTATTGCAATCCATCTTTCTACCATTTTTGTGGTCTTCCAACTGTTCTTCTTGTGTTTGGTTTCCATTTTTCTATTGGTTTGATTTTATTTTTTATTTATTTATTTTTCTTGTTAGCTTCAGCCATTTCTTTTCCCTGTTGTTGTCCATTCATTTATTGGTTGTAAAACACACTTTTTTGTACATTTCTTCATTTCTGATTTTTCCAAAATCTGTTTTATCTGCAATTTTTCCTAAGAGTTTTCATGTCTGTAGTAGTGTTATAACTATTTGATCTTAACTGTTTCAAATACATAAATTAAAAGTGGTCATATTATACTTTTCTTAGTTACAATATTTAGATATTTATTTTTCCATATCATTCTGATTAAATCAGTGGTTCCCAAACTTATTTGGTTTATGCTTCCCATTTTCCAAAAAAAAAAAAAAAAAAAAAAAAAAAAAAAAAAAAAAATCAGCATCCCCCTGGAAACTACTTTCTAAGACCTGATCAGCACTACCTGATACATATAAAAGAACATCGTATGAAAATTGAATTAACAGTTCTTGAGTTTTAAGTGAACAAACAGATACAGAAACAAATTTGTGTATTATTATGCATCCAGTAGAGATTTTTGAAGTTTGGAAATAAGACACCTTGGAACTGAAATGTTAAAAATATTTAGTGAAATCAACAAAAGAAACATAAATTGCATGTAACCAGGAAAAGTTGGAGCTGAAAATTTAATAACACTAATAAACTAAAGAAAACAAACGTAAATTGCACATAAAATAGTAAATAATGATCACTAATATTAAAAACAATCTTAATGAGAAGGATGAGCCTGGTGTGATGCTACCAATTTATTGATATTTGGCTCAATATTTGTTAGCATCATTCTTAAATCACTGCAATCAGTGATTTAAGAATGATGCTAACTAACATTAAATATGATGATGGAAATGCAATTAAAAACTTCTTTACTACAGTCCACAATCCAGGATAAAGTATGGGCATCTGCTTTTGCAACCAGAACTGTTGATACTCATTTTTGAATTTTAATTTCAATTCATTTGTTGTTACTTCTATCAGTTCTTCTTGTAACTGTAAAGATTCTTGAACCCGTTTTCAAGTACAAACACAGGTTTGTACTTCAAAACGGGTTCAAAACCCAATCAAGTATTTTCATTTCAAGAAATATCTTTAAATCATTGGTTGAAATCACAATGGAAAGCATCCAATAGCTGAGCACATCTTCATCACATTTTTCAACTATTGATAGATTTGGAAATTGGCTGAATTCTCCTCATCCTAAGTTTCATTTGTGGAGGACAAGTTTTGACAAACACAGAAATAATGCTTTTGTTTTTATTAAATTCAGTTCATCTCATTGGAGCTGTAGATTTGTTTCTTTAAATTTGTTAAACAAGATGGTCAAATAAACTATGTCACTTTTGAAATTAATTAAGTTGGCTTGTAAAGAATGATCTCTGTTTTCTAAAAACTGTAGCACTCAGTCAAAGAGTTTATAAAATCAATTCAAACAGGCACCTCTGATAACCAAAACAAACTTCTATGGGGCAGCAAGTGATTGAATTCTTCATCATTTTCAATACAAAGTCGTCCAAACAATCTGTCATTCAATGAATGACTTTTGATTTTGATGACTGCTGCAATTAAATAATGCAATGACATGTATAGGCAATCACTCAGGTATTTGACAGCTAAATGTTGACAATGAATCACACAATGTACAATGTGCAAAATGTACAATGAATACATTTGGCACCACCTCTTTGAATATGCAATAAAACCATGCTAGCGCCCTACCATCACCCTACCCTCACCATCGGCAAAAACTGACAAGTTATTATTCAGAGGAGTTTCTTTTTCTTTAAGAAACTCTTCCAATACATGAAATATCATCCTTTAATGTAGGTTAGCAAATTTTTAGCAAATAATAATTCTTGGCAAATTTTTTCTTTTTTTATGTATCATACATATGCTAAAAGGCTTCATATCCTGGCAAAGTAGACACATCAAGTTGTATAGAGAGCTGGGTTGTTTGTAAATACTCACATAATGAGTCTTCAACATCCTGGGCCATTTCATCAATTCTTCGTTGCACTGTATTATTGCTCAAAGAATTTTCTTGATAATATCAGAGGCTGGCTTGTGCAGTACAGTGCGTATAACCTCGCCAACAGCTAATAGGATTAGTTCTTCATCAACATTATGGGTTTTCCCAATTTAGCAATCAGTAAGGAAATGTTGTAAGAAGCGGGTAACTCATCATCATCATCATCATCCAGTTTGGATGCTGCTGAAAAAATACCTGCCAATGTTGGTTGTTTCAAAAATTTTTCTTTCAAGTGCTTGAAAATACAATAAATCCTTATCTTTTTTATCAGCATGAACTTTTGTCAAATTTTCTTCTAGTCTTGATGGCTTCACAAATTCGTTTGAAAAAACTTTTTCGCAAGGCACATTGGTAATGTTTTGTTTGTAGGCGACTGAATAAAGCCATATTTCAAATATTCGATATTATATTGTCTACATTTCTTCTTGGGTTCAGCCATAATATTATCTGTAAAAAAAAAAGTTCAATTTACCATATTGCTAGAATGCAATTTTTCATGTATCTAAACCAAATTATTTTTATAAGAAAAGGTAAAAAATACATAAAACCAGCTGTTTTATTGGAACAACAATAATTTGCGTCCGTATAAGTAAGGTACTGACTAGGTATCGAACATGCATTACATCAAATTGCTAACTGCTTGCCACACAATTCAGAAACAATCTAAAACTGATTTCATAAGTCTCACATATTTATAGTATTATACAGTGAACAAGTTCCTGCTGATGCATACTGGACTTGTAAAATCCCGATCACTTGAAAGTATGTGCCTGCCAACATTTTGCTTGTTAAGACCTGTCATCGGACTTCGATGCCAATCAGCCATAACTTGCATTTGGTATGTTTCCTTGGAAAATAAGCAACCATATATGACCTTTACTTATGCTATACAACAGTTATATCATCAAATTTTTCATGATATATTTTTTTCAGCACTTAATTTTTGTCCTTTATGCTTTCACTGCCCTCTTACTTCAATTCACCGCCCCCTTTTGCTCATGAGGCTATTACTGTTTCCCCTGGATCATTCCAGTGCCTCCCAAGGGGGCAGCACTGCCCACTTTGGGAACCACTGGTTTAAATCCAGAAATCTTGTTACCATTATTTTTTTATTCATTTCTTTCTAAACTTACATCTGATTGGTTGCCTAATAATCACATGTTTTGCGTTTTTTCAATTTCTGATATTTCCATATTATATTTTTGGCAAATCTGTTGGAAATGAAATACTTTTGTTTGTAAAATATATCCTGTGTCAGTTACCATTATTGTCATCTGCATGGCAGATTACATTTACTATATCACTATCTTCTATATCTATCTTACATCTTTATTGATTTTCTATATCATTATTAATGTTTCTTCCATTCAGCTTATTTTTTAGTTCTGTTATTATTTCATTCATTAAAACATTAAACAGTCAAGAAATTAATGAATCACCCTGTCTATTTCCTTCCTTCATTTTACTTTCTTTTATTTCATTACAAGCACTACCTTATTACACATCTATTATCCATATAAATATCTTTGATAAGCTTTACTATCTGTGTTTTTATTTTCCTTTTTTACTATTATATTTAAAATACCTTGTATTTTATACTCAAACGCTTTATGTAAGGCTACAAAGCAAATAAAAACTGGAGTGTTATATTGGGTTTTTTTTTTTATTTTTATTTTTTTTTATTGGATACAATAATATTGCATATCTGCAGGATCTTCCAGATCTAAAACTTTGTTGGTCATCATTTAATGTTGGAGATTCATTTATCATTTCTTGGATAAGTTTTGTACAGATTTTCCAGATGGTTGGTAATAAATTGATCCTTCTGTAATTATTTGGATCTGTTTTATCTACTTTTATAAAATTGGCATTGTGATATTTGTCCTTCATTCATCTAGTATTTATATCTTAAGAAACACTTTTTTTTTAAATAGCATAGTTAATTGAATTACTATTTTTCTTCCTCTGTATTTTAATAACTCATTCTGGCTGTTTTTCTCATTTTTTTCTTAAAATATTGTGATTTAATGTTATTTCTATGCATTCACAATCTTTCTGGTTTTCAGATAACATTATTTTTTCCTTCATCTTCATACAATTTATTAAAGTTTTCTTCCCAACACATTTTCGTTCAGTTAAGAGTATGGTTTCTAATTAATCTCCATATTTGTGTGCTATCAAAGTCAAGTTCAAACTGTTGTGAATATTTATTCCAGAAGCTATTTGACTCTTTATTTTAGTAAATTCCAGAATTCTTGTTTTATTTTCCAGATTTTGTTACTAGTTTCATTTCTTAAGCTTTTGCATCTGCTATACTTTTCTTCATCGTTTTTATCTAGATGATATGCTAAAATGGCTTCTTTTTTCTTTTGTGCCAATAGTTTAATCTACTCTGAGTACCAACTGCTCTTCTATTTTTCATTGATATATTGTTTTAATACTTTCTTCCTGTAACAGTTTTACCTTAAACTTTTTTCTTTAATCTTATTAATCTGTTATTTTTTTGACTGATTTTTTTCCCCTCCCAGAATCATAATTTTCATTAAGTAATGTGTGATCAGTTCTGATATCGACTGATGTCAGAGCTCGGATATTAATTATTTCTTCAGATCTAATGTTTCTATTTGTTATTATATCGTCTACTTTAGATACATTTCCCAAGATTTTATTTCTTTTATTTTATCTAGTTTCTTGTAATTCTTTATAGAATGTATTTATTTCTGTTTCTGTTCTTCAGGACTATAAACATCTGCGAAATTTATTGTATGCCCTTTCATCTTTAATCACATATGAATGATTCTTTCTGATATGTAGTCACATTCTTTTATATTTAACTGATGCTGTTTATGTAGTATTATTGCCACTCCTGCTTTTGTCCTTTCTTCCTTACTTCACTGTATGCTATTACATAATTTTGGGTTTTATGCTTTCCTTTTTTCTGTTCTAAGTTTTAGATAATGATACTAATTTAATACTTCTGTTAATTTCTTTAATTAGTTCACCTTCTTTTTGATTTAATGATCTTACATTGCAAGTTGTTATTTTTAAATCATATCACTGCTAAGTTTTCAATTTCCTTGTCCAATCCGCTGGTTCCAGTTGCAATCTTTATTGTTTTACTCCTCATCATCAAATTCCTAACATGTACCCTCAAAGGGTGTACAGGATATGATAGTACTACATGAAAAACTTACATCATCACTAACTTCCTATGTACAATTTTCCTCCAAATCAATCTGTTACATGTCAAGACTCCAATATTATAAGATCTTATATTTCTGTCTTCTAAGGCACTTTTTACTGTATCAATCCACCTATATTTTGGTCTTCTTCCGGGGCTCTTTCCTTCCAACCTGACAAAGAACACTTTGCCAGGTTGGCCGGAAATTTTACTTTATACAACAGTACTAATTGCTGACTTACAACTCAAATAAAGACTAAGTATTGCTTGATATAATGTCCCATTGACACCATACAACTGTAGTGTTTTGAATAGCTTTTCTCTAAGCACCTTGCCATATGCCTTTTCCAGATCTAGAACTTAAATACAGATCTTTGTTATATTCCCATGATTTCTCAACTATCTGTCGTAAAGTGAAAATCTGATCCTGATAGCCTCTATTTGGCCTGAGTCCAACTTGTTCTTCACCAAGCTTCCCTTCCACAATCCTTTTTTAAGTACAATAATGTGAGAATTACTCTGTGAGGAAAACAATAATGTAATTCTCACATTATTGTTTTCCTGAGAAAGATAATTTTACATCATGAGACAGGCTGCTAATATTAGTCTCTCAATGTCCCCTGCATTAGCTGGGCATAGTGATGTGGCCCTTCTGACACTATTGACATTCTTTGCCCACACTGCCTATTCAAATCTCTTACCATGCTGAGATGCAGAAAGGATTAAATAGGGCTTAATATTTATATTCCATTCAGTTGGAAATTGAATAATACAAGGATCAAAATGTTGAGAAATTAAAAAACCTTATTTTCTCTAAAATGGTTATTTATCCATTAAGTTTATATCATGAATGCTATACACTATCCAAAAAAAGTTTCGTGGATTCTTTTTTTCTTGCTTTCACTGTTAAATGGTATAGGGAGAATAAGACAGCAGAACAGTTTCAATGTATTATAGGATAAGCAATACAGAGTTTGTAAGAAATTCTGTATCTTATCTTATGAGATTGGTTCTGACTAATCAAGGACTGGAAATACAAGGATGGATTAAAAGAAAAGGAAAAAGGATATGAAGAATAAATTAAATATTCATAAAGAGAAATTTGTAATACCTGAAATCTGGATTACTCACCTTTAGCCAAATGCTATGAGGAGAAACCAGGGATACTTGATCATGTTTACAAAAGGCCTCCTTGGGCAGGCTACAATTCTATGGTCTTTCTGCTGTACTCTGCAAATGCACGGAGAGCTTCCTATCTTGTTTCAGCAAGAAACAGTGGAGAAATTTCACACTTCACTAATATCGGATTACCTCAAGGCTCTATTCTTTTCCAACTGTACATCAACATTTTTCTTTTCTCACTGACTGTAAAACCTCATTCAAAGCTTTGCAGATGACAGCACCACTGAAGAGCATATCCGCTCTCCAGTGGTTAGCATATCCACTCTCCAGCCAAAAGGCTGCGGGTTCGAATCCCACCATGGGCATGGATGTTTGTGATTGTCTGTGAAATACAAGTGGTAGTGGGTAGTAGATGGCATTGGTATAAATGATGAAGCTAGTTGCGGTTTGTTGTAGTTGATGAATTGCTGTAGTGTAGGTGCCCTCCCTCGATGAGTCTTTGGACTCCCTGGAGGTATCATGTGATAATAATAAAACTAACTTCGCACTTGCTTTATGTTTTATTAAAAAAATTTAATAAAAACTCTAACCACTCATCCTGGTTGGATGAGTGGTTAGAGTATCCGCTCTCCAGCAAAAAGGCTGTAGGTTCAAATCCTACGTGGGCATGAAAGTTTGTGATTGTCTGTAAAAATACTAGTGGTGGTTTTGGGCAGTAGATGGCATTGGGATAGTGATGATGGTAGTGGTGGTTCGTTGTAGTTGGTGGATTGTGAGTGGTGGAGACAGAGTTGCAGAGTAGGTGCCCTCCCTCAATGAGTCTTCAGACTCCCTGGCGGTGTCAGGTAACAATAATGACAGCAATTTTACCCTTTTCATCCCTCTTTCAGAAAATTTGTGATGTACAAACAAACTACATCATTTTTTTAATTTTACTTAAAATAATGCATAAATTCATACAATTAACTTCTACACTACATGGTAATCCCCCCCCCCTCTCCCCCAACTAATAAATGCTCACTAGAATGGATTTCATGCAATCCACAGCAGATATTATTGCTTATACACCCACTCTGGGCAAATGCCATGGAAAAATTTGGCTGTAACTGAAGTGATGATGTGATGAAGCAATAATGTCACTGAAGTGACTGAAGCAGTTGTTCTTGATGTCTCAGGCATTTCACTGGTCTTTGTACCAAGACCTCCTAAGTATGCTTCCATTTTAGGATCTATCTTCTGCCTATTGCAACTGGCTTACCACATTTCTCTCCAATTGTGCACTACATGTGGTGCTAGAATGATCTTTATCATTGAACTTCAAAACTAATTGTGGGGTGTCACAAAACCATACCTTTGACTTATTCTACATTTGAGTGCACATGAAATCTATAGTTTTACTGATGACAAAAGCACTTCTCTTTCCAATCTGACAAATCAGGCTCTTCACAAATAAAAACTCCCAGAGTATCTACCTAGCCTTATACAGTCGATTCTCAGGACTACTAAAAACGGTTGCTATAGAGGGACAGTTTGGTATCGAGTATTTCTTTTTGCACAGCATTATACTTATGGAGCTATGGTCAGGATTTACAGTAGTTTGTTACTGTGAGTGAATGAATCATGGAGGTGTTTGCTGTAGCAAGAGTTGAATGTATCTTGATCTGATTGGGCACCAGGTAGCAAATTGCTGGAAGGTTCACATAAAGAAGGCTCCCATTTCAGATAAGTATTTTGACTAATTCATCGTGAATAAGTGAGTAAGATTTGCCATAGAAGTTGTGCGCTTGCAGTGTTTCTAGTGCTTGGGCGTTTAAGTATGTTTACAAAATTATTAACCTTAGAGTGGAGTATAGTAACTGGCAAAGGAAAGATGGCAGCAGCTTTGTCTTTACAACAGTTTAATTTTGATTTTGATGGAAGGAGGGTGGTGGACATGAAGTGTGATCTGAATGAGGACTTGATAAGTGATAACACATTACCTTCAGTTACCAATGTGTTACCACTTGATAAGTGGTAACACATTGGTAACTGAAGGTGTTAGTAGTGAGAATGTCACAGAAAGGATGAGTGCTTGTCTGATAGTAAAAAGAGACAGTGTAAAAAGCAGCAAAAATTGGTAAAAATGTTTTGAAAAAGTGAACGAATGATATGATGAACTTAACAATCAATGTTAGTAAGAATGACAAAAGCAATACAAATGTAGTGGAAGCTGAAAAACAGTGTGCAATTAACAGTAAGGTGGCAAGTGCATTGATGGCGCACAAGCGTGCATGACTGGTGATAAAATTGAAAGTGAATGAGAGTGTGATAATGATGCAAGATTTGAAAATTGAGTTGGTTAAGATGAGACAAGAGATGAAATGGATGCTGAGTGAAATTAAAAGAATTGTAGATATGTATGGAAGAGTGAAGAAGATGAAAATGAATGATGTCAGTATGAAAGACAAAGACCCACGAGTGGTGTTGTATGGAGGATTCAATTATTAGAGGTGTGGACAAGATGCACAAGGTTTGTTTTCCTAGCAGTAAAATGATAGAGTGATTAAGGTGCTGGATATGAGGAGTAAGCGAGCAAAAGAGTTGGTAGTGTAATAGGAACAAATGACTTGACTGGGAACAAGGAAAACATGAGATTGGATTATCAGGAGGTTGTTGAGAAGTATAAAAGATAGTAGTCTGAGAAGAAAGGTGGTCAGTGTGTTGCCCAGATATGACAGTAATGAAATAAGGCAGAGAGCAAAGATTGTGAATGATATGTTAGTGAAAATGTGTAAGGAGAAAAGAGTGCAGTTTGTTAATGTGTGGAATGAGTTTGAAGAATGAATTGAACTGTACAAGAGTGATGGACTGTATTTGAATGGTTTTGGTGTGAGTCATTCAGAGAGGCTGCTGGATGGTAGAGTAATGAGTGCAGAGAATGAATCTGATCAAGTAAGAAGCAATGTGAAAGAGCAGGAGAGTAAAGACGGAGAGACTGAAGTGGTGCTTATTAATGAAGAAGTGGGTAGCATGAGTATAGAGAATGAGAGAGCAAATTGGCAAGATAAACAGGGAAATAGGGAGACTCAAGAGTGGACAGGGGAACACAGCATGAGAAAGGTTGATGCTTCATTCAACAGGATATGAATACATGCATAGACAAAAAGGTAAGGGGATGATGTGAGGTGTAGGGAAAACAGTTTGATTTGAAGAAGGTTATGGGCTGAGTAAGGAGAAAAATAAATGCCTCAAGGAAAGTATGGAGAAATTACATCTAATAAATGATATCAGTAAAATTTGTTATCGAATCCAGGAATGAGCTGTTATGTTTTTTGTATACATATGCTAGAAGTATAAGAAACAAGGCAAATGAAATGGTTACATTGATTTTGTTCACCCAAAAATTGTTGGAATAAGTGAGACTTAGCTGGATGAGGATGACATCCTGACAAGAATAGAGAATAGAACAGTGTGATGTTTTTTGCAACAGGGTAAAAAAGGAGGTGCAGTACTATTTAGAAAAAGAACTATGTCCATACAAGGTAGAGATGGAAGGGGGGGGAATTGTGGTTTCGAGGCAATATGGTGTGAGATAGAGGTGAACAGAATGAAATACTTAGTCGGATGTTACTATACACCTGATAAAATGGAGGGTAATGACCAAGAAATGTATAAGCAAATCATCCAAGCAAATAAGAAAATGGTGATCATTATAGGCAATTTTAATTATGGCAATATAAATTGGAATGAAGAGATAGCAACTGCAAGTAAAGAAAATGAGTTTCTTGAGAAACAACTACCTCAGGCAGTATGTAGTAGAGGACACACACAAGAATTGAGAGTCTTAAATCTGATCATCTCATCAGAGGATGTCATTATATGAGGGTGGTCTGAAAAGTTCTCGGCCTAACATAGAAAAAAAACGAATTTATAATTTCAAAATTATTTTTATTTTTCAACATAAGCTCCCTTAAGACTAATACATTTATTTTAGCAATGCTCCAGAGCCATTATTCCATCCCTGTAGTGGTTCTCAGTAAGATCTGCAAAATACCCCTCTACAACTGCAATCACCTCCTGATTTGAAGAAAAATGCTGATCAGTGAGGATTAGTTTTAGTTTTGGGAAGAGATAGAAGTCAGAGGGAGCTAAATCTGGGGAAATAGGATGAATGTTCTAACAATTCATAGTGCATATCCCTTAATTCCCCACTGCAAAAACACCTTTATGGGCAGGTGCATTGTCCTGATGAAAGATGATTTTTTTCTTCTGCAAACTGGGTCTTTTCTCACCAAATTATTTCTTCTAGTCTGGTTAAAAGATTGGAATAATATTCTCTGGTTATTGTTTTACCCTTTTCAAGATAATTAATTAAAAAAAACTGCCTTTAGCATCCCAAAACACTGATGCCATGACCTTTCCTGCTGATGGAACCAGCTTTGTCTTCTTTGGCGCTGAACAACCGGCTTTTGTCCACTGTTTTGAGTGCTGTTTGGATTCTGGTGGGTAATGGTGAATCCAAGTCTCATCCATAGTCATAAATCGATGCACAAAATCAGTTTTATTCTTGTTAAAATGCTCCAAGCACTGTTCAGAGATTTTCATGCGAGTGTTTTTGATCTGCTGTGAGCAAGTGCGATACCCATCTTGCACAACACTTTTTCATTTGCAGTTCTTCATGCAAAATATATCCTACATGTTCTTTTGAAATGCCTATAGTCTCAGCAATTTTACGTACTCCGACTTGCCAGTCATCCAATACCATATCGTGCACTTGATCAATGATTTCTGGTGTTGTTACACTTTTTGGATGTTGTTCAAGTGGATGATCTTCAAGGTTGGTAAAGCCATGTTTAAACTAGGCAGCCCATTTCTTAATTGTCGAAAACGAAAGAGAAGAGTGCGCATAAACCTTAATGAATTTCTTTTGGTGTTAAACCTTCTTTTACAAAGAATTTTATAACCACACGATACTCAATTTTATCCATTTCAAGGGATACAGACAACACTTTTGCTTCAGACCGCTGTATAAAACAAACTACTTGATAAAATGACTTGCAATTTCACATGGATGCTTATGACAGATGTACAATTAAGAAAAAAGAAATCTTGTCAATAGTGTCACCATCTATGGTCGAAGCCAAGAACTTTTCAGTGTGAGGACTTCTGTGAGGAAAGGGTACATGGAACTATAAGGCTGGTGGTTATGAGAAGCTCAGCTTTAGTCGAAAGAGACCATATAAAGGTTCTTCACATTATGGATGGGAATTACACCCAGGTGTAGCAGAATGAAGAGTTTGCTGGAAAGAAGATCAATGTCATGCCTCCTTAGCGCAATTGGAGAACAGCAGAACATTGCGCCCTTTGGCTGGAAAAGATCTGGGTTCATCGTCGTTATGAGGGGAATTCTTATGGACCTTTTTCAATTGAAAGTGAGTTAGCCGATCTCATATGAAGGTAGCAGGTTTTTTTCTCTCGAAAATTCGGATTTTTCATCCAGTGCATAGACAAATCGGCCTTCAGAACACACGCAATTTACAGACAAAAAATACTGTCCTTGGCAATGAAGGGCGGTAGATGGTTTTGATGTAGTAGTGTTGTATTAGTGGAGAGGGTATTTGACGAGGTAGAGTAGAGTATCCTCCCTCGATGAGATGAGCTACACGTAATAATAATAATGTAATGTAACGTAATAATGGTAATGTTGCTTGGGTGATATTCAAGAAGTATTTAGTAGAAGCAATGTTTAATGTATTCCAAGGGTGAGAAGGTTAAATAAGGTAGGTGTGAAATGGATGAAGAGATTAAGCATGTGATACAGAGAAAAAAAATTCATTATGGATTAATTCCCTGAGGATTACAAAGAATGGCAAGGAGGGTGAATTGGTTTGGTAAGGGTAGCAAAAGTGAAGTATAAGCAGCAGTTAGCTAATGAAGCAAAAAAAAAAAAATAAATAAATAAATAAAAAATTCTAGGGAGTTCTTTCGACATGTAGCCAGCAAAAAAAAAAAAAAAGTATAACAGGATGGGAGAAAATAACCATTTGATCGGAAAGCCCCAGGTGCGATTCCTGTCCATAATGTGAAAAACCTTTATCTGGTCTCCTTTGACTAAAGGTGAGTTAGCCAGTCTCATGGGGGGTAGAGGGTTTTTTTCACACAGAAACTTGAGATTTTCATCCCTCAGAACAGGCAAACCAGCCCCATGCACTCACACACACACACAGATCTACAGTCATAAAATACACATACCTAATCCCTCATTAGGAAGGCTCAAACCCCCCCCCCCAAAAAAAGGATGGGAATCCCAGGTGAATAAATAAAAAATTGGAGAAAATGGTATAAGAAAAACTGCTGCAGAGGATATAGTTGAGATATTTAATGAGCAGTTCATAAAGGTCTTTCATTCTTGTGAATATGACATCATGGAGAGTTTGACACAGTGGATGATAAGGAGGAGAGACTGACCCTAAGTGAGCAAGAGGTATCTCGGGAATTAAGCAAACTTGATGTTAATAAGGCTGTGGGATTTGATAATATATCACCATGCATTCTGAAGGAATGTGCCAGCGAGTTGACATCTGCTTTGACATAATTGTTTAATATGAGTCTTGCACTGGATAAAGTTCCAAAGGAGGAAGGAAGGCAAGATTGTGTTGCTTCATTAGGGAAGTGACAGAACTCAAGCATCAAAATATAGGCCTATCTGTGTGTCAGTTATGGTTAAAGTGTTGGAAAGACTGGTGAGAACCAGGATCCAGAATTGAGTTGACAACAGTGGTATTATATTTAATGGACAGCATGGATTTGCTAAAGGGAGGTCATGTTTTAGTAATCTACTTACTTATTACAATAATATGATGGCTTCATTGAACAAAGGAGATGGCTACACTGTAGTATACTTAGATTATGCAAAGGCTTTTGATAGATTACCACATGATAAGTTGATAGTCAAACTAGAGCAGATTGGGTTGGATATTAAACTAGTGAATTGGATTGCAGATTGTCTATCTACTAGGTATCAGCAAGTGGTGTATGGGTGAGCAATGGAGGATGATAGTCATTGGTGGTGTGCCTCAGGGGATGCTTTAACCTGTATGTTATTGATATCAGGAAAAATTTGGATGGGGTATTCAGTTGTTTGCAGATGATGCAAAGTTGGGACAAACTATTAGGAGTAGAGTAGATTGAGTAAATGGGCATAGGAGTGGGGATGTCACTTCAATGTTGCAAAATGTAAGATTTTATTTAAATATAAAGAGCCAATAGGCTTCATTTCGACGATATAAACATTATTTAAATTAAGGGGATATTAAATCCCACATTGTTTTAAAACCTAATAAGAAACTCAAAGATTGGAATCAGAGAGTTTCATGCCGAATATAGTATAATAAACTATAAAAGTATCAGCGACTACTAGCGTGAGCTAATGCAAGTAGTCCAAGTACGTAGTACATACTCGGGCAACTAGCAGCAAAGGTGGTAAAGTTCTGATCGCTATTCTTGGTATTTTCCATAATGTAAACCACATTTCCTAGGAAATGTATGCTGTTATTACATTATGGTGGGAGGTCACTACCCAGACTGGTTTCAGCCTTTATTAAGGCTTCATCAGTGAGTAGCTAGACCAAATTAATACCAAAGGGTATAGCAAAGAGAACTTATATACTCTGTATATAAGTTTTTAGAGAACTTTTAGAGAACTTATATACGGAGTATATAAGTTCTCTTCGCTATACCCTTTGGTATTAATTTGGTCTAGCTACTCACTGATGAAGCCTCAATAAAGGTTGAAACCGGTCTGGGTAGTGACCTCCCACCATAATGTAATAACAGCATACATTTCCTAGGAAACGTGTTTTACATTATGGAAAATACCAAGAATAGTGATAAGAACTTTACCACCTTTGCTGCGAGTTGCCCAAGTTTGTACTACGTACTTGGACTACTTGCATTAGCTCATGCTAGTAGTTGCCGATACTATTATAGTTTATTATACTATATTCGGCATGAAACTCCCTGATCCCAATCTTTGAGTTTCTTATTCAGTTTTAAAACAATGTGGGATTTAATATCCCCTTAATTTAAATAATGTTTATATCGTGAAATGAAGCCAATTGGCTCTTTATATTTAAGTAACTTAATGGGTGCACCTTTTTGACAACTCGTATAACAGAGTATGTAAGTTCTCTTCGCTATACCCTTTGGTATTAATTTGGTCTAGCTACTCACTGATGAAGCCTCAATAAAGGTTGAAACTGGTCTGGGTAGTGACCTCCCACCATAATGTAATAACAGCATACATTTCCTAGGAAATGTGTTTTACATTATGGAAAATACCAAGAATAGCGATCAGAGCTTTACCACCTTTGCTGTGAGTTGCCTGAGTTTGTACTACGTACTTGGACTACTTGCATTAGCTCAAGCTAGTAGTCTTTGAGTTTCTTATTCGGTTTTAAAACAATGTGGGATTTAATATCCCCTTAATTTAAATAATGTAAGGTTTTAAAATTTGGGAAACAAAGATGGTATGTAGAATTTACACTTGGTGGGGATATATTGTTGGAGGTGGAGGAAATAAGAGATCTTGGGATGATGGATAAGGATCTACAATTTAGAGGTCACAGTACCAAAATTGTGAGGACAAACACAATGAATTCTGGGAATGATGCAGAGGACACTAACTTAAAGAACTAAGGAGATTCTTGTTCCATTGTATAAGGCCTTGATTAGGCCACATATGGACTATTGTGCACAGATTTGGTCACCAGGTTTTCAAAAGGATGAAAAGATGTAGGAAAGAAGTTTTCCAGAGGCAACTGGCTAAGGTATTTTCTGATAGAATGTTGAATATGAGGAAACGTTGAGAAGATGCAATTTACAGTCTAGTGGATAGGTGGAAGAGGGGTGATAAGATAGAGACATACAAGTTGGTAAGGAGGTTGTTATAGAATCAATGTTGAAGAGGATTTTCATAAAATGATGGGAGATTGGGAAAGAACAAGACGTCATTCCTGGAAGCTGTATAAGAAGGGTGTGAACAAGGGAATGAGAAGCACATTTTTTGCATGCAGAATAGTGAATGATTGGAATTCCTTGCTTGAGAGTGTATGTGTCTGCAAAGAATTTGAATGTGTTTAAGATAAGGTATGATGAGCTGTGTGTATGACAAACGGACCTCGGAGATGAGTCTTTGAATCCATGGGGTGGATAATAATAATCACAAAACTATGCTTCAGCAGTGATGTGATAGCCAAACTTTGATGAAAGCAAAACTTCCTGCATTATCTACTACAACAACAACAATAAAAGAAACTATTAAATCACTAGACAAGGTGAGATTTCTTTTCTTGGGATAACTTAATCTTCTCGTGACCTTTAGCATCTGTGAAACTACAGAGGAAAAAAAATAAATCCAAGAAACTAACAGACTAGAAGTAGACTAGTAGTGGACAATTTTTTTTTTTCTTTTCTGTTAGCTTACCTGATATTTAAGTGTTGCTTTTGAGTTATATAAAGATGTTGCACGTAAGCTAATGAGGATGAATTTGATACAAGAATCAAAACAGTGAGAAATTAATGTCTTATTTTCTTCAAAATGGTTATTTATTTCTTAAGCTTATTATTTTATATTATTATTGCATGCAAATCTCCATGGAGTCTGAAGACTCAAGGTGGGAGGGCCAGACCATCCACACAATACTTATACATCTCCTTAAACACATTCGCCGACAAAGCACTTACAAGATCATCATCAAATTCCTGACATGTACCCTCAAGGGGTGTACAGGATATGATAGTACTACATGAAAAAATTACATCGTTACTAACTTCCTATCTACAATTTTCCTCCAAATCAGTCTGTTACTTGTCAAGACTCCAACATTATCAGATCTTATATTTCTATCGTCTAAGGAACTTTGTACCGTATCAATCCACCTATATCTTGGTCTTCCTCTGGGTTGTTTTCCTGCCAACCTGGCAGAGAACACTTGTTTTGCTAATCTTTTCTCTCCCATTCTATTTAAGTGACCATACCACTTGAGATTAGCTCTGCTAACACATTCCTGGATGTTGACAATGTCAAGTTCTTTCCTAATATTCTCATTTTTAATATGATATTGCCATTGATGCCATCTGTTCACGCCTATAATCTTTCTCAGGACTCTCATATCTGTAGTCTCTAGTCTTTGGTCAAGTATTTAACTTCTGACCCAGCTCCCAGATCCATAAGTTAAAACTGGTTTGAACACCGTCTTGTATACAGCTAATTTAGTGTTCCGACTAATTTCTCTCTTATTCCATATGAATTTATTCAATTGACTTCCCACCATACCAGCTTTGCTGATTCTGTTGTCTATTTCTATATTTAATTTACCATCTTCACTAAAAATCGTGCCTAAGTAGCTGAAATGTTTTACTTGTTCCACAGGTTCTCCATTCACAACACAGTTGACATTTTCAATGATTCTGCCTATTTTCATTGTCTTTGTCTTTTTATTGCTGACCTTCATACCATATCAATTACAACAGTTATTCAATTTAGTCAGAGAATCTTGCAGACTTGTAGCGGATTTATTTAGAAGTATAACATCATCCGCATAAAGCAAAGAGCTGACATTAACATCTCCAATTTTGATATCATGTTTAATACCACTTTCCTTCATAATGTGATCCATATAGATAATGAATAACAGAGGGGATAATGTACATCCTTGTCTCACACCAGATTTAACATTAAACCATCTTCCTGTACTTCCTTCAATTCTAACTGCTGACTTACAACTCAAATAAAGACTAAGTATTGCTTGATATAATGCCCCATTGACACCATATAACTGTAACATATTGAATAGCTTCTCTCTTGGCATCTTGTCATATGCCTTTTCCAAATCGACAAAACTTAAATATAGATCTTTGTTATATTCCCATGATTTCTCCACTATTTGTCGTAAAGTGAAGATCTGATCCTGACAGCCTGTATTTGGCCTGAATCCAGCTTGTTCTTCACCCAGCTTTTCTTCCACAATTCTTCTCAACCGTTTTTCAAGTATACTTGCATAGATCTTGCCAGGAACACTCAGTAGGGAAATACCTCTGTAATTCTCACATTCAGTTTTATTTCCCTTTTTATATATGGGTACTATGAGAGCTCTATTCCAATCATCAGGAATTCGTCCCACTGTCCAGGCTTTCTGAACTATGCAGTGCAGCCACTGTAAGACTTTTATACTACCATACTTCAGCACTTACAAGATACTCTGGCAAATCCATTTCACTCATTTATTATTCTCCAAGAGGAAAAACTAGTCCTGAGGCCTTTACCATCATACTCTTACTCAGTTTCCAACGAGATGACTTCTTGTACTAGTTTCTCTAGCCAAATACTGGAAAATTTCCTCTGTATCAATCATATAAAACCTTTTAGTAAAATGTTTTTATCATACCCACCAATTGTACACCTATAAACCAACCCTTGTAAACTAAACCACAAACTCTCAATCTATCCTCATATGTTACATTATAGATCACTCATCATCTTGGTCACTTGTCCCTGGATCCTCTCCACACTTCATCCACAAGGAACTCAGATTACCAGCCCTGTGTACAGTAATCCAGATGTAGATGTATCAAAGCCTTACAAATGGGAATGAAAACTGTACTATCGCTGCATGTTAGTGCATTCTTCAATAACCAAGCAATTCTATGAGCTACCTAGGCCACTATTACAATATGTTTCCCATGATGAGTCTCTGACTCTATGGAGGTCGGATGTTAATAATAATGTTCTAAACTTACAACTCTCTATCTACCAATACCTTCAAATCCTTAGCTTCATCAATTTCCTGGAGTACACTTTCTTCAATGTAGCACACTGTGTGTGTGTGTGTGTGTGTGTAATCTTTTTATCCCAAAATGCATACCTGTCCACTTTTCCACATTAAACTGTACCTATTATCTTTTGCTCATACTGTCAGCCTATTTAAATCATTCTGCATGTTCTCTACACTGCCATGACAACTATTACACTATTCAATCAACAAATGATGCAATATTTTCCTTCAAATCATTTACAACATCAATGATATACAAATTAGCAATGGCACAAGCAAAGAGCCCTGCAGCTAGTATTTAGTCTCTACCCATTACTTCGCTTTCTTAAATTTTTCTCTGTATTCTCTCAGAGTACATGCTGACTTACTTGCTCTAAGAACTTTCGATACGTTTTTCTTCTTCTTTTCAATGACTGCCTCTTTAACTTCTTCAGTTCAACATAGCATTCTGATTTTTCTATCTTTGAAAACAATTTCACCACATGTCTCTCTGAGATTTGATTACTGTTCTGAAAATCTTTTATTTTTTCTTCAGTGGTATTTGTATACTTAGGTATACAGTTCACCTCTGAAAGATGCTCCACTTTTATCTTTATTAAACTTATTTCTCTTATCAACATGATATGAATGTGTTTGGTATCAGGAGTCTGAGAAACTAATAACTGGTATGAGACCTAACACAGAGAGTCAAGGAAACTAAATTATAAAGGGAGGAATGATGTGAATGTGAGTGTAAGCGCGACAATGGTATATAACTGTTAATGATGGGAATGGGCTTTGTCATGGAAATGTCAATGAGGCAAGAATGATTTTGGGTTTGTGTTCATCTGGTTCGGACTCATCATATGTGTGCAAAGATGTCTACATGTGTAAGGCATTAGAGAAGAATAAAGATCTCCAAGTTATCCAACTGCATCAGGCAGACTGCAAACAAGAGTATACAAAAGAACATGCAGGTAGATTATTATGTCTGTACATGAATGCTAGGAGTATCAGAAACAAAGGGGTAGAGTTTGTTGCCTTAGTCAATATGTTGCGACCTCAGATTGTAGGAATTAGTGAGACCTGGCTATCAGAATCAGACCTACTAACTGGTATCGAGTGTCATGGGTACAGTACTTTTAGGAAGAATAGAGTGGATAGGAGGGGGCGAGCTAATGATATTGGGTGACTTAAATCCAGTTAGAGTTGAGACCTATGAATGTAGTAATACTACTAACAATATTTCATGTAGCAATGAGTTTGAAGCCATCTGGTGTGAGGTGGAATCTAACAAGACAAATTACATAGTGGGGTGTTGTTACAGACCTGGTGGATCGGTTGCTGGTGATGAAGAAATGCATCACCAAATAGAAAAGGTGAGCGCGAAAAGAGTAATCATAATGGGAGACTTTAATTATCCAAATATTGATTCGGTAGCAGTAGAATCTCATGAGAAGAATGAAAATACATTTATTGAGCTGTTGCGGGACAACTTCCTCAAGCAGCATGTGACAGAAGGAACTCGAGGTCAAAGAGTGTTAGATTTCATTGTAGTGTCAGAGGGCATTTCAGTTAAAGATGTAACTATTCTGCTTCGAGTTGGTAACAGTGATCATGTGGTACTCACTTGGGAAGTGACTAAGTTTATGAATGTTCCATTCAGAAAAGATTGCATGCTGAACTACAAAGCAGGAAATTATGACCAACTGAGGAGAATACCGAGTTTAGCGGAATGGGATCGGTTGCTAGATGGAAAGAATATCGACAGTGCATGGGGAGCATTTAAACAATACTTAAATGATGCAATATCAGAATGTGTCCCGAGAGTTTGAAGAATAAATAGAGTAGGAGTCAAATGGATGTGTAATCTTATTAAGCAAGAGATTCGTAAGAAAAGGACGATGTGGAAGGAATATCGTTTGCATAAGGATGACGTCTGTTATGAACATTATAAGTAGCAGGCTAGAATAGTCACAATGTGTATGGAAAGCAAAGTCTGGTTATGAAAAGAAACTGGCTCTCTGCATGCAAAAGACAACCCACAAGAATTCTATCGATATGCTGCAAGTAAAAGAAAGAATGAATATGAAAGAATAACTGTTCTAAATCCAGATGGAGTGAGGGTTACTGATGCAGAAGAGGTTGTTCAGTTAATGAGTGACCATTTCGTTAAAAGCTATCAACCTAGTGAACGCAACATTGAGCTCACTGTTACCTCTTCGCTGGATGAAGAAATGCAGGTGTGTGAAGCCGAGGTATTAGAGCTGTTGCACAAACTGAATAAGAATTCAGCAATAGGGACTGATGGAGTATCAGCATGTGTGCTAAAAGAGTATTCAGCTGAATTGATCATTCCTTTGATCAGGATGTTTAATGAGTCTCAGAACAGGGAAGATTCTGCAGGAATGGAAGGAATGTATGATAATTCCATTGCATAAGGGTGGTGCAAAGATCAATGTATCGAACTATTGACCAATTAGTATCTCAGGAGTGGTGGTGAAGATTTTAGAAAAATCAGTTAGGGCTCGCATTCAGAAATGGGTTGATAGTGAATCTCTACCTTGCAATGAACAACATGGGTTTACTAAGGGAAGGTCATGTTTTAGCAACTTGCTTACATTCTATAACAATGTTACCATTGAACGAGACAGGGGAATGGATACACCATGATACTTTTGGATTTTGCTAAGACTTTTGACAGAATACAGCATGGCAGTTTGCTGCATAAATTGGAGAAAATGGGTTTGGGCTATATAAAATATTAGCATGGATAAGAGGATGGCTGACTGACATATATCAAAAAGTGTTATACGGGGGGATCTGACTCTGCAAGGTTTAAGGTAACAAGTGGTGTACCACAATGATCAGTGCTTGGTCCACTGTTATTCAATCTGTACATTAATGATATTGGGAAAGATTTCACAAGCGACATACAGTTATTTGCTGATGATGCAAAGATAGGTAGGGTAATCAGGAATGCTGCTGATATGCAGTCTTTTCAGAATGATTTGAATATGCTGGAATTGTGGGCATGGGAAAATGGGTGTCAGTTCAATGTCAGTAAATGTAAAGACATTAATGCACTTCGGCATGATTAGATATCCAATGTCGTATTATATTGGTGGGATTAGGCTAGAAGAAACTGATGAGGCTATGGATCTTGGAGTGTTAATAGATAGGAAGTTGAAGTTTAGGGGCCATGTGGCAAAGATTGCAAATACAACTCAAAAGATAATTGCAATGCCGAAACGAATGTTCACACGTAAAGATAAGGATGTTATTTTGCCTCTTTACAAGGCCTTGATAAGACTTCACTTGGACTATTGTGTGCAGGTCTGGTCTCCTGGTTTCCGTTGTGATTCTGATATATTGGAGAGAGTACAAAGTAGAGCATTAAAAATTATATCAAGATTGTGGAAATACTGATTATGAAGACAGACTGAGAATTTGTAGACTGTAGATACTAGCAAACAGGAGAAAGCGGGGTGATATGATTGACTTACAAACTTCTGAAAGGATCATACAGGATTTCAATTGATGGAATTTTTCAATTTATGGAGGGTGGGGAAAGGACGAGAGGGCATCCTTGGAAGCTGAGAATGAAGGTTGCCAAGAAGGGTGTGAGTGCTAGATTTTTCTCTCAGAGGGGTGCATGATTGGAATGGATTGTCATTGGATGTTTTGAGTGCAAGCAGTGTGAATGGATTCAAGAATAAGTATGATAGCTGGTGTGTGTAGTATGTGGCCTCCCTCGATGAGTCTCTGACTCCCTGGAGATCTCTCTATCTTAATAATAATAATAATATTCATTTTTATACTGCTCAAAACTAAATGGTGATCGCTTCACTTCCTCTTTCAAATCCTCTGAACATTTTGGTGTTCTGAACCAGTGTGAAGAGATGAATAATAATAATAAAGTGAATAAGACTTTTCTAATTTCTTGTCTTCTCTCCATGTGAATTTATGCACATCTTTATGCTAAAACATTGATTAGTAATAACTAGTCCTGAACAGAAATCCAGCAGGTATCCATTATTATTATTAGCTTTGCTCTTTTCTCCAAATTTTTTAAACACATTTCTATACATCTCGTATTCATTTCCTACTCTGCAATTTAAATCTCCAACAAGAATTAACTTTTTCTTTTTATCAGCTGCCTTTGCTAATGATTCAAAATTGTTTCCACTTTTTTCCTTAGTATAATTTCAGGGACCATAGGCATAAATATGTCTGATTCAATTCCCCATTTTGATCTTTGCCCATATTACTCTACCTGAAATTTCCTGCCATTCAAGAAAACTATATTTCCATTTAGCATTGAATACTATACCTACCGCATCCTCTCCCTGATCATCATTACCTGAATATAACATCTTGTAGTTGGTATTTAGAAAATTCATTAATGTACCACCATTATCTTTTGGTTTCAGCCATACAGAAGATGATTTGATTGGCTAAATCCTGAACTGCTGGTCCTTGTTCATTAAGTATTCAGTTAGAAACCTATTAATGGGGTGCACCACAAGAACATGAGGATTGGACATTACAATAAGAAGACCTAGTTGGTTCTCTATAATATTCCTTAAAAGGCTATGGAAAGGTCTCCACCTGTAGACTTTTCTAGTTCTTACACTTAAGTACTCCATTTTACCAGAAAACTTAAGTCCATCAAAGGCAGTAATGGCATTAACTTTCAATTACTTTAAAAATAGCTGTGAATATAAAATAATAGTAGGAAAACAATTACTGTTGGTAATTTAAATAATTACATATTATTGTACTTACTATAGCAGCACCAGCAGTTTTCCCATACGCAAGGAAGTTATGCATTCTCTTCAATACCTTCTTCTGAGATTTTGATAGCTTAAAATCAAGAACGGCACATCTGAAAGAGGGAAAAAAAATTCTTCACATTGTTTAGCATGCCATTAACTAAATATCATTACAGGAGAAGTATCCTAGATCAATATTTATGCAAATGTAACATAAATGTTTATCTAAATTATAGATGATGATTTATAGTTTTAATGGTGTAAGGACAGCAAAGGTCATGCTGTGCCATATCACAGGTTATAGTAGTACATAAGGTAAGAAAATCGCAAACATCCATGATCGCAGCGGGATTCGAACCTGCTATAAATTGTAGATATGGATAGTATACATCTATCCATATCTAAATTGTCTCAAAAACAACAAAAATTGGAAGTCATAACCTTACTTCTTGCATATTACCAGCTACAAATTTAGCACTGTATGGTCTACTATCTATTGCAGTTGCTACTCTCAAGCTATAACATTTATCATCATTCATTTATGATATACAGCATTTTTAAGGACTTTCACAACTAAAGGCATTTTGTGTATGCATAGAAGTCTAATGTAACTTACAAAAATGAACAGCATTCTGAATTTAAAAATGATACATAGCATATAGAAATTGTTAATTCTTGACCACAAAGATTAATGAAAATTAACTATTATTTAGATATTGGTCAAGTGTAGGTGAATAACTAATTTAATTACCAACTAGTTTTGCCGGCTTCATCAGGGTACAATCAGGAAAGCAAAGAAAAGAAAATTACAAGCTAAACGTTAACTGACAATTCTATTTCAATAACAAAATAGTAGTGCGCGTAAAACAATATGTGTGTCACAGATACATGATTTACTTGTTGAGATGTATTTGGTAGTTTCCACTGAAGTGCATTTCTTGTGTGTTTATTGATCTAATTAAAGTCTTCCATATATCTGGTAGGATTAACTTGGTTCCTGTTGAGGTTATTTGTGGAACGGGTGACTGTAGCAGCTTTTTTGAAGATTCTGGAACAGTAGTTTTCTTCTATTCTATATATGGCATAAGACTTTTATTCCATTCAATAATGTGGTTGGTTGTAGAAAAGTGGGAAGAAAGGCCAGAAATATCTTGTCTGTTGTTTCTAACATAGCTGATGTGTTCCTTTTGTCTCACTTCGATGCTTCTAGACGTCTGACCAATGTAACTTAGACCACAGGAACAAGGGATGTTATAAACTCCTGCATGTTTGTAGAAAGGATTGAAATCTTTTGGTGATCTTAGAACTTTCTGGATAGTTTCAACTGTCTTGAAGGTGTCACTCTAATATTGTGTGGTTTTAGGAGGCGAATTAGTTTTTTGGAGATGGTACCAACGTACGAATAGTTATAGTAGTTATATATTGGGTGTCATCACGTTGTCTTTGTGGTATATCAGAGAAGAGAATTTTGTTAACAAATCCTCTAGGGTAGCCATTTAGGAGTAGAGCGTTTGATATTTTATTTAATTCTTCTTGTAGATCATTATAGTCTGTGGTGAATTGTATAGCTCTTTTCTTTAGCATATGAATAATGCTGAGTTTTTGGGAGATGTGGTGTGATGAGCTAAAGTTTAGATAATGTCCAGTATTTGTTGGTTTTCTATAAACTGATAAGTTGACACTGTTATTTTCTTTTTTCTTTATTATGATGTCTAGGAATGGTAGTTGTTTGTCCTTTTCAAGATCTAGTGTGAATTTGATAGTATGGTGGAACATATTGATTTTGTTTAGGTAATCTAATAGCTCTTCCTTTTTGTGGTTCCAAATGATAAAGATGTCATCAACAAATCTGAACCAGGCCTTAGGTTTTGGATTAATTTGAGATAAGATTTTACTTTCAAGATCTTCCATAAATAAGTCGACACAAGAGGGTGAGAGGGGACTGCCCATGGCCAATCCGATTAATTGTTTTCTTCCATACGAAATAGTTAGAAGATAGAAAGTGGCTAAACAATAAAGAGAAGTCTTGTGGGAATAAATTGTCTAAGATGTTGATAACTTCAACCACTGGAATGTTGGTAAACAGGGAAGTGACATCAAGGCTGGCAAGCATATCATTTTCAGAGATAGAGATGTTTTTTAATTTTTCTATAAAATGTTGAGTTTTTAATATAAGTATCTGAATTATGGATGTGTTGTTGTAGAATTTTAGTTAGACATTTTGACAGTAAATACGTTGGAGAATTGATTCCATCCGCTATTGGGTGTAACGGGGAGCCATCCTTATGTACCTTTGGAACGCCGTATAGTCTAGGAGTTAGAGGATGCACAGATTTTAACTGTTTAATTAAAACTGCAGCCCAGTTTGTCATCTGACGTAATAATTCATTGGTATTGTTATGGTTATTTAACGTAGGATCTGTGTTAAGTACATTATAGACAGATGTATCCAATAAAAGATTGTTGAGTTTGTCTTCATAATCTTTTGTGTTTAAGATGATAGTGCTGTTCCCTTTGTCTGCCTTAAGTATGATGATGTCTTTGTTGTTCTTTAAGTTGAGTAGCGTTCTTTTTTCCATAGGAGTGACATTAGTGTGAGGAGATCTTGAAGGAGACAAGAGGATTATGCTGCTTTGCAATCTAAGGTCATTAGCTGTAAGTTGTGGTAGTAGTGATATTGCCTTCTCTAAATTGCAGATGAAATCTACTTTAGGTATTACAGTAGGTGTTAAGGTGAAATTGAAGGCCTTTTTTTGAGAATAGCAGTCTCGGGTTTAGTTAGTATGTGCTTAGATTGGTTAACGATTACTTTGTTGTCCGGTATAGAAGGTTTTGACTCAATAAGATTATTATACAAATGATTGAATTTCTCGATTCTCTTCTCTGATATACCACAAAGACAACGTGATGACGCCCAATATATAACTACTATAAGTATTCCATACGTTGGTACCATCTCCAAAAAACTAGCTCTCCTCCTAAAACCACACAATATTAGAGTGACCTTCAAGCCAGTTGAAACTATCCAGAAAGTTCTAAGATCACCAAAAGATTTCAATCCTTTCTACAAACATGCAGGAGTTTATAACATCCCTTGTTCCTGTGGTCTAAGCTACATTGGTCAGATGTCTAGAAGCTTCGAAGTGAGACAAAAGGAACACATCAGCTATGTTAGAAACAACAGACAAGATATTTCTGGCCTTTCTTCCAACTTCTCTACAACCAACCACATTACTGAATGGAATAAAAGTCTTATGCCATATATAGAAGAAAACTACTGTTCCAGAATCTTCAAAAAAGCTGCTACAGTCACCCATTCCACAAATAACCTCAACAGGAACCAAGTTAATCCTACCAGAAATATGGAAGACTTTAATTAGATCAATAAACACACAAGAAATGAACTTCAGTGCAAACTACAAAATGCATCTCAACAAGTAAATCATGTATCTGCGACACGCATATTGTTTCATGCGCACTACTATTTTGTTATTGAAATAGAATTGTCAGTTAACATTTAGCTTGTCTTTGATGAAGCCAGCGAAACTAGTTGGTAATTAAATTAGTTATTCACCTACACTTGACCAATATCTATATAACAGTTAATTTTCATTGATATATAATATTTTTTAAATATGCAATACATCATAGAGCAGTTAAACATTATATAAACTAAAACATTAAAAAAAAACCCACTAAAGTTATAAAATTACACACTGTTTTGTAACTTCTATTTGTGATAAGTAAATACAAGTAAACGAGATGACATCTTGTTCTAAATGCCATTCACTCAGTTCTAAGTGAAACTTAAATGTTAGAGCTTAAGAGCTGTATAGCATACCAAGTAGATATTTGCAGTTTGTTCAAAAAATAATGACAAACTATTTTAAGATAGTTTTACTTTCACTGAAATGATGGCATTGTAAGCATAAGAGAATATGTACTGAATTGGAGCACATATAGAAAACAAGTGCTATTGCAACTTGCACAATTATTTTTTAATTTTTCCAAAATAAATAAATAAATAAATAATAATAAAGAAAGAGACATCAGTTTTTTTTTTTTTTTGGGGGGGGGGGGTTAAGAGAATTGGTATTGCTGATAAAAAATTATCAGCAATACCAACCTAAAAAATGGCTAGCTACAACCAAAATACTACCTTCAAAATTCTTCACAAGACTGAACCTAATAATAAAAATAAAGCTAGATTGCAATAAAACTGTAGCTATTCCATACATTAAAGGAATACCAGATAAAATAAACAGAATACTACAGAAATACAACCGTAATGCCACCTTTAAACCTCCTGCCAAATTAAAGAACTTATTCAACTCCTCTAAGGATCCACTTCCTCCAATGGCTCACCCTGGATATACCATATTCAGTGTACTTTGTATAATACAGGTGAAACTGTATGCATTATTCCTATCAGAAAAAAGGAACAAAAATGACACATTAAATTTAATGACTATAGTAAATATGGCCTAGCTGATCCCTGAATACTCTATGTAAAGGAACATAGAATGACTGTAAAGGAACCTGTTCATTACATCACACCAAAATGTGGTATGAACACAAATTTAAAGAGGCCTGTGAAATTCTTATCAACCACCCTAATGTTAACAAGAATGATGGTTAAAAAATCCCAAGAATATGAATGGCCCATATTCTACTCACATAACCTTTTGTTCTAAAAGTTCATTTTAAATTATAATTATTAACTATTAATCCAGGATTTTACCCTTAATACTTATGTTAAATTATTGATTAGGCCACCACTATTGCTATATTAAAAGCATTAATATGAATTTGGTCTCTTGATGATATTTATAAATTGGGTATAACTTTGATGTAGTTTTTTTTTTTTTACTAGAGGTCAAGCCAGTAGAATAATGTTTACTCAAATCATTGTCACTTTGGCATAATGTTTGAAATGTAATATAGCTTGTCTCTGTATATATACATGTGTGTGTGTGAAGGCACAAGTACTCCAGATGGTGATCTTAATATGAAGGTCAAAATGTTTGGAAATTAAAGCACTTATTCTTAATGTGATTGTGTCTCCATAATTTTATTGAAATGAACACCACAGTGCATGACATAACATTTACTAACCCTGAGCTGACAGCCATTTTCACATGCCTACAATTCCAACCTATTCAAATCATTCTGGAAGTACTGCATTTCAGCTACGTTCTTGATTACTCTGAGTCACCAGCAAACAGCTGTATTTTGCTTGTCAAATTCTTCCCAATGTCACTAATGTATAGACTGAATAACAATGGATCAAGAACTGACTGATCCTTGTGGTACAATAGTGGTCACCTTAAATCTTGCAGGTTTTAGGTAACCACTGTTGTGCTTTTATCACTTTTTCATGTCAGTCAGACATCCTCTTATCCATGCCAATATTTTATAATTCAATCCCATATACTCCAATCTATGCAACAGTCTTCCATGCTGAATTCCATAAAAAGCCTTAGCAAAATCCAAAAGTATCATGGTGTATCCAATCCTGTTCATTGCAATGTAGAGATTCTCTATCAAAATCCATATCTCAATGCAAGTCCTAACCAAATTTTCCAAAATCTTCACAACCGCTTCAGAGATAATGATAGTTTGAAAACTGAATATGTCAATCTTTGCACCACCCTTGTGTGGGATTATCATATATTCTTTCCATTACTGTGAAATCTTTCCTATTCAGAGATTCAAATTATATAGCTTGGCCAAAGGAGTAGCCAGTTTAGCTGAAAACTCTTTTAGCATCTGTGTTGATATCCCATCAGTCCTTATAGCTGAATTCTTATTCATTTTGAGACAACAGTTCTAGTACCTCCTCTTCATACATCTGGGTTTCTCACCCACTTAAGGAGTAGCAGTGCAGGTAATGTTGCTTACTCCATGTTGAAAACTTTTAGCAAAATAGACACTCATTAGGTGAACAATCTGTTCTGCACATTTGTTCTTTCTTTTATGTGTAGCTTAACATTAGATTCTTTTGGTTGTCTTTAGCTTGCAGAGCCAGTTTCTTTTCATACTCAGACTCAGCTTTACATACAACAGTTGTTAAAATTTTCATAAGACATCATCATCCTTATGCACACGGTATTTCATCTGCATCATCTTTTTCTTATGAATCTCTTGGTAAAATAAGATTACATATCCATTTGACAAGCAGTTGAAAAATCATGGGAATATAACAAAGATCTGTATTTAAGTTATGTAAATCTGGAAAAGACATATGACAAGGTGCCAAGAGAAACACTGTTCAAAGTGCTACAGTTATATGGTGTAAATGGAACATTATATTGAGCAATACATAGTCCATATTTGAGTTGTAAGAGTCTCCGTAGCTCAGTCAGTATAGACAAGACCCTTTGGTTGGAAAGACCTGGGGTCGATTCCTGTCTATAACATGAGGAACCTTTACCCGGTCTCTTTCGACCAAAGGGGAGTTAGCCGGTTTTATATGGAGGTCGAGGGTTTTTTCACTAGGAAACTCTGGTTTTTCATTCCTCTGAACAGGCAAACCAGCCCCATGAACAGATCTACAGTTATAAAAAATATATATATATATACTTAATCCCTCATCAGGATGGCTCAACCTGACCCCCCGCCCCCAAAAGGACAGGTGAGAAAAGTGGGGACCCCATATGAATATTATTATTATCAGAGTTGTAAGTCAGCAGTTAAAAATGAAGGAGGTAGACGAAGATGGTTTGATGTAAAATCAGATGTGAGATGGGTGCGCATTATCTCCACTATTATTCATCATCTACATGGTGTTTCAAATTCAAGTACCTATCCCTATTCAGAGCTATAGAGGTAACCAGTAGTTAAACTTAGTAGGTACCTAAGCACATCATTGGAAAGAGATTTTGAAAATGAAAAAAATTAGTTCAAAATTGACCAAAAGACAAAATATACCACACTTTTGCAGTAAGCCCAAAGCCAAAAGTCACAGGAGGTTAACATCTGGTGAACATGGTGACCACTTCACAGAAAAGAGCCAGTCTTGCTCCTTCATTTATAATGTCTCATGGTTCATGTGATATGAAAAATTCACCATCTTTTCTTGCTCACAGTGCCATATTTCCTCTATCAGTCATTTTCTGAACTTTTCTTTTTTTTTGTTTTTTTTTGTACTGGAGCAGTTAGAAATAAACCACTTGATCAAAGACCAGAGACTACAAATGTGATAGTTCTGAGAAAGATAAAGAGTGACCAGACATGGCAGTATGATATTAAAAATGAGAATATTAGGAAAGAACTCGACATCGTTAGAATTTGGGAATGTGTTAAGAGAGCCAATATCTGGTATTATGGTCACTTAAACAAAATTGGAGAGGGAAGGTTAGCAAAACAAGTCTTCTTTGCTAGGAATTCCTAGTAATTACTCTAGATCTTGGTCTCCCAGAGAAAGTCCAAGATTTAGAGTAATTGATACAGTAAGAGGAAGACAGAAATATAAGATCTGATAATACTGATAAGCCAATTGGAAAAAGAAGGCAGAGTAGACCTCAAAAAAGGGTATTGGACTGGAAAAGACCAATATGGTCTATATCTGTAATTAGTATTATTATGATGATAATATTGATGTCTTGATAGGATTAATTTAGAGGAAAATTGTTGATAGGAAGATAGTAATGATGTAACTTTTTTCAAGTAGTATTATCATAATATCATGTATATCCCCTGAGCGTACATCTCAGCAATTTGATAATGATGGAATTGTAGGCATGTGAGAATAGCTATCAATTTAATGTTAGCAAATGTCAATTTATGCACTTTGGTATAACAAGATATCCAATGCTGTATTTTATTGGCAAGAATATTATTATTATTATTATTATTATTAAGAGAGGCCTCCAGGAGGTCAGGAACTCAACAAGGCAGGCCATACTATTCAAACCAGCCATCATACCTGTTCTTGAATTCATTAACACTCCTTGCATACACAACATCCAATGGCAATCCATTCCAATCATACCCTACTCTATGATAGAAAAATAGAAAAAGCAAGCCATAACACCCCATCATGACAGCATTCATTCTGAACTTCCATGGATGCCCTCATGTCATTTCCCCAACCTCCATAAAATAAAAAATTCCATCAATTGAAATCCTGTATGACCTTTTCAGAAGTCTGTAAGTCTCAATCATATGAATCCTTTCTCCTGTTTGCCAGTGTCTGCAGTCTACAAATTCTCAATCTGTCTTTATAATCACTATTCCACAGTCCTAATATAATTTTTAACACTCTCCTTTGAATTCTCTTCATTGTATCAGAATCACAATGGAAACCAGGAGTCCAGACCTGTGCAAAATAGTCCAAGTGAGGTCTTTATCAAGGCCTAGTAAAGAGGCAAAATGACATCCTTATCTTTACATGTGAAAGTTTGTTTCAGCATTGCAATTATCTTCTGAGTTGTATTTGCAATCTTTGCTACATGGCACCTGAACTTCAGCCTCCTAACTACTAACACTCCAAGATCCCTAGCTTCATCAGTTTCTCCTAGCCTAATCCCACCAATATAATACAACATCGGATATTTAATCATGCTGAAGTGAATGACTTTACATTTACTGACAATGAACTGACATCCATTTATCCATGCCCACAATTCCAGCTTATTCAAATCATTCTGCAAGGACTGCATATCAGCAGCATTCATGATTACCCTGCCTATCTTTGCATCATCAGATATAACTGTATGTTGCTTGTCAAATCCTTCCCAATATCATTAATGTACAGATTGAATAACAGTGGACCAAGCACTGATCCTTGTAGTACACCACTTGTTACCTTAAATCTTGTATCCCTCATATACCACTTTTTGATATCTGTCAGTCAGCAATCCTCTTATCCACATTAGTATTTTATGCAACAGTCTTCCGTGTTGTATTCTGTCAAAATCCTTAGCAAAATCTAAAAGTATCATGGTGTATCCATTCCCCTTGTCAAGTTCAAAACTAAAATTATTATAGAATGTGAGCAAGTTGCTAAAACATGACCTTCCTTTAGTAAACCCATGCTGTTCATTGTAAAGCAGAAATTCTTTGTCAACTCATTTCTGAATGTGAGCTCTAACCAACTTTTCCAAAATCTTCACCACCACTCCTGAGATACTGATTTTTCGATAGTTGGATATATTGGTCTTTGTGCTACCCTTGTGCAACGACAAATATAAAGTGCATGGAATTACCATACACTCTTTCCACTCGTGTGGAATCTTCCCTGTTCTAAGACTCAGATTATATAGCCTGGTCAAAGAAACAGCCAGTTCAGCTGAACACTCTTTCAGCACCCAAGCTGATATCCCATCAGTCCCTATTGCTGAATTCTTAAGTTTGCGCAACAGTTCTAATATCTCCACTTCATTCACCTGAGTCTTTCATTCAGTGAACAACTCGAAATTGCATATACTTGATTGATAGCTTTTAGTGTAGATAGTGTGAGGGTGACATCTGTCATCCTCACACTATCTTCATTCAGAAGAATTATTCTTTCATATTCATTCTTTCTTTTTACTGGCAGCATATCAATAGAATTCTTGTGGGTTGTCTTTAGCTTGCAGAGCCAGTTTCTTTTCATACCCAGGCTTAGCTTTACATACAACAACTGACTATTCTACCATGCTGCTTATAATTTTCATAACAGACATCATCCTTGCACATGTTATTCTATCCACATCAAACCGTTTCTTACAAATCTCTTGCTTAATAAGATTACACATCCATTTCACTCTTACCCTATTTATTCTTAGAACTCTCTGGACACATTTTGATACTGAATCATTTAAGTATTTTTTAAATGCTTCCCATGCACTGTCAATATTCTTCCCATCAAGCAACTGATACCATTCCGCTGAACTCAGTATATTCCTCACAGTTGGTCATAATTTTCTGCTTTGTAGTTCAGTATGTAACCTTTTCTGAATGGAACATTCATAAACTTAGTCACTTCCCAAGTGACTAAATTTATGAATGTAATACTCTCTGACATCGAGTTCCTTCTGTCACATGCTGTTTGAGGAAATTGTCTCGCAATAGCTCAATAAATCCAGTTTCATTCTTCTCATGAAATTTACTGCTACCCAATCAATATCTGGATAATTAAAGTCATCCATTAGATTACTCTTTTCGTGCTTATCGTCTCTATTTGGTGATGCATTTCTTTATCACTAGCAACTAATCCACTAGGTCTGTAAAAACACCCCACTATAATTGATCTTGTTAGATTCCACCTCACACCAGAGCACTTCAAATTCACTGCCATATGAAATACTGTTACTAGTACTACAATCATAGGTCTCAACACTAAGTGGATTCAAGTCATCCGATATCATTAGCAGCACCCCCCCCCACCTCCTCTCCTACCCTATCCTTCCTAAAAATACTGTGTTTTACACTCAATACCAATTAGTATGTCTGATTCTGATAGCCAAGTCTTACTAATGCCTACAACCTGAGGTACCAACATATTGACCAAGGCAACAAACTCTATCCCTTTGTTTCTGATACTCCTAGCAAGTGGATACTAAATCCAGCATTATTTCAAAGCCGAATGCAGAAACCATGAAAGTTTCATATGAAATTTGACCAGAGAGCTTACGGGAATACACTCACCGGCACTTATGAGTTGCCTTACCACGGACCTTATAGAAAACATGATCACTTGCTCAAGCGTCCATATATTCGCCTTCTATTGGTCCATTTTGATAAGTTTCACTAGCCTGACAGGTGTTTCAAACTGGTTGGTTCTGCTCAGAGAACAGGCAGAAACCTTAAGAGAGCAAAAACTCTTGTTCAGTACTAAGGAACTTGAAGTGTTGGAGAGGTGTATTTTTCGTAAGCGAACTCTCAGTCAGTGCATAAAGTATTTACTAAAATAAAGAGCCAAAAGGCTTCACTTCAGCGATGCAAAATTATATAAATCAACTGAATATCAAATCCAGCATTATTTCAAAGCCAAATGCAGAAACTGTGAAAGTTTAGTATGAAATTTGACCAGAGAGTTTACAGGAATACACTACTAAATATTTCCATATTTAATTTGCCACCAAGATCTACGTGAACTGATACAGTAGGAAGTACTTTAGAGGATCGAAATATAAGAATTAGCAAAACTAGTACATGGGGGGGGGGGATCAACTGAATATATTTATAAGGAATTGGAGAGAAATTAGTCAAAACACTAAACTAACTATATACAAGACAGTGTTCAAACCAATTTTAATTTATGGATCTGAGATGTTACTTTATTTTTAATGGTACTGATGAGAACACAGACTTATAAGAAAATAATTACTCTTTATTAGCTTATCGCTGATATTATATTCAGCATCTTCAGAGCACAAAAACAGTTTATCAGAGTATGTGAAACAACAATAATCTGGATAACAATGAAACTAGTTTAAACAAGTGCAATAGGCAACAGAAAGACTAAAGTCCTAATTAACACCATCTATGTTAAAAAAAAAAAAAAAAACAGAGAGGGAAAGCATGTATTGGGTTGGCAAATAAGTTCGCTTGGTTTATGTGTTAGTACAAGTTTACACCGCTTCACCTGTCGCTATTGCTGCACTACCACGCAAAGGTATTGCGCAGTTGAAAGGCGACATTTCACATAACCTTTCAGTGAATTTTCGTTCGGCCTACTTCAGTTGCGTGTGTGCAACATATTTTTAGACATAAGGAAATAACGTACATTACCAGCATATTTTGCTTTTTTATTTCAAAAAAGGCAAATGAGCTGTGGAGGCCCATAAAAAAATATGCAGCGTATATGGGGATGGTGCCTTAACAGAACGCATATGCCAAAAGTGATTTGCCAAATTCTGTTCTGAAGAGTTTGACGTCAGCGATGCGCCTCGTGCCAGTCACCCGACCAAGGGTGATTCGAGTGTTGTGAAGAATATCGTCGACAAAAATCCATCACAAACAGTGCGGGAGATTGCTGCAGTACCAAATATATCCCATACAAATGTTGAAAACCATTTGCACAAGCTGGGATATGTTTCAAAACTCAATGTTTGGGTGCTGCATGAATTGACTGAGGCCAATATGACTACTCACATATCCATCTGTGATTCACTGTGACGTTAGCCAAGAAAACAACCCATTTTTAAAGCGGATGATTACGGGAGATGAAAAATGGGTTGTGTACGATAACGTGGTACGTAAAAGATCATGGAGGCACAAGAGCGAACTGCCGTAACCAACCTCAAAAGCGGGATTGCACCCAAAGAAGATCATGCTCTCTGTGTGGTGGGATTATAAAGGTGCTGTCCACTACGAGGTGTTACCATCAGGCAGAACAACTGATTCAGCTGTCTATTGCTCAAAGTTAACGCGACTGGCCCGTGCAATTAGCTCAAAACATCCTGAATTGGCAAATCAGAAAGGAGTTGTCTTTCACCATGACAACACGAGACCCCATACATCATTAACAACCTGGAGTAAATTGTTACGTCTTGGCATGGATATTCTGCACATCCTCCGTATTCATCGGACCTGGCACCTTCCAATTACCACTTATTCCAATTGTTGCAGAATTCTCTGAACGGGAAAACCTTCGCCAACGAGGAGGCTGTCAAAAGACACCTGGATCAGTTTTTCGCCAGTCAACCTCAGGAGTTTTATGAACGCAGCATAATGAAGTTGATGGACAGATCGCAACAGGTCATTGATAAAGAGGGTCAATATATAACTGACTAGTTTGACTTAATATATTATATATATTAAATAAAATGTGTTTCATTCCACTCTGAAAAACCGAACGAACTTATTTGCCAACCCAATATATATACAGGTATCCCTTGCTTAATATGGTTTTGCTTAAATCAGGATTTGATTAAAGAAGCAAAATTAATTGTGACAATCTCTTTAAATATTCAGTAAGAGTTTTAATTAATGCACCTTTAAATTTGCCATGCAAAAACATGCAAGCCTCAAGGAGTGTTTCCCTGGCTGAGAGAAAGAAAGTGGTGAGCATGATGACATCATTCATAGCATTAATTACTGTATTTACAAATTACATTCTTTGTAAATTTTTTCATTCAAAAAAGAATTTCATCCAAATTCTCTTAATAAACTATGTGAGAATGTGAAAGTTTTATTTTTTCCACCAAATACATCATCATTGCTACAATCCATGGATGTGGGTGTCATTGCAACTTTCAAAGCCTATTTTCTTAAAAAGACATTCTCAAAGGCAGTTTCTTTGTAGTTTCTCTAGAAACAATGAAGAAAATGCGATTATGATTCAAGAATTTTGGAAAAATTTTAACATTAAACATGCAATTGAAAACATTCATGACTCATGGGAGCAAGTGTCTTCTAGTTGAATGAGAGCTGCTTGGAAAAACCTTTTGCCAGAATGCGCTAATGACTTAAGGTGGTTTTCAAAATCCTGTGAACAGATTTTGAAAAGATTTTGGTGAAGACCTTGGTTTTGATGGCGTTGATGCAGAAGATGTTAAAGAATTATTGGATTCAAATTCAAAAGATTTCAGTGACAATAATCTTCTTGAAATTGAACAACAATGCACATATGAAGACAATGAACAAATGTAATGTGAAGATGAAGCTCCAAAGGAGATAACAATCAAAGCACTGGATGGAATATTTCGAAGTTTAGAAATCACTTATGCAGCAAGTAATAGATATGGATCCAGATGTTAATAGAAGAATGCTTGTTTGCCAAGGTCTAGAGAGTCATTTTGCTTGTTATCGTAGAATTTATGCTGATAAGAAAAAAACTAAAACTGTTCAAACGACTCTTGATAACTTTTTTTTTTTTTGATAAAAATTTGCAGTAACTAACATAGGTACAAGCATTTATTAAACATTTACTTTACATTCATTTTTTTATCTTTCCTAAGAGTACCATATAAAACAAATTATTAATACAATAATCAATCATGGACGAATTGTAATTTTATCATTGATGATTATATTTGATTAACATGATTTTGATATATGCGGTAATATCGAGGGATTAATTAATTGCATTAATCAAGGGATACCTGTATTGCTCTTGGAGGAGTTATTCATTATTATGTATTGTTCCTGTTCTTTTCATTAGCTCACTCAGTAGTAAAATGAACAACAGGCCAAGTTAGTGGCATTAGTGGCCAAGAGTCATAAAAAAAAAATCCATGACTATTTCAAGTCTCTTTCCTTATCCTTAAGTTATCCATGGTTTGTTTCTAGAGGATGTAAACTTTAACTAGGATAAAGTATTTAAAGAAATTAAATCCCCTTCCTTTCCAGGTCATAATCCTTTCCAACTGCCCCAAAATGTCCATGATGTACTGAAAGAAATATTAAAATAATGCACGATGATTAAAACAAAAAAAATCATGATCTCAATTACAACTTACAAATATTTCTGCAGGAATTATAAATCTGTGAAATGTACAAACCTTACCTGATAGTATACTGAGGACAACAAGTAGTATTCATTGTGGGTTTATAACAATATTTTCCACTTCTGCAAGAAATGTAAAAATAATTCTCAAATGTGCTACTTCTATACAATCGGCCTATTAAAGAAATGAAAAATTGTAACATTAAAAATCATATTTTAATAATAAAATTTATTTTCAAATACATAAGTAAGAATACTGTAAACGGCCCAATAATCACTTTAACTGGCTGACAGATATCTATTCATAGATGAATAGAGGGAAGTGGAGGAATGGTGATGGCCAGTTCAGTAGAGAAACATTCATGGAAATACCTACAGAAGAGACATAATGCAGAGACTGAGCATATATAGGAAAATGACTGAGGTATATGAAATGAAAGAAGAGAATAAGAAGCTGGTTTAGTGAATTTGGAGCTGAACAGTATATTGATAATGACAAGTACTGCTCATGTTCATACATGAATAGAGAGAAGTGGAGGAATGGTGGTGTTGGCCATTTCAGTAGAGAAGCATTCATGGAAATGCCTACAGAAGATATACTGCAGACAGAGCATCTATGGGAGAGTGACTGGAGAGAGAGAGGCAATCAAGCATTCTGAGGGAGGTGTCTGGTGCACCACCACCACCCCCAGATGTGAGAATGTGCAACAATATGTAGTGGGAAAGAGAGTGTCACAACCATACCTGAGGAAATTGGATATGCTCCTTGTGTGTGTGTGTGTGTGTGTGTGTGGGGAGGGCGCTCATGAGTCTTTCACCCCTACAATGCATGCTTCTACTCCATAATTCTTTCCCATCACAACCACAAAGGACTTCATAAACACACAGTAACACACCAAATAAGGAAAAACCTTCCAAAAAATTCAAAACCATAATGGCTTTTGTGGTTGAATTTTTATACAAATGGTGATGAAATGGGATGTTGGCAGTGAAAAAATATCTATACAGGAAAAAAAAAAAAATCTTTATATCCACTTTACCAACATTTATCACTTTATTATGGAAGTGGGGGGGGTGGGGTCTTGGGCAATTACATTTTTTTTTTCATGGTGAGTAGGATTTTTCATAATTTGCCAAGCCCTGAGGATTTATTACTTCAAGAGTTGGATTACATCATATCAGCTTTTTCAAAACACGATGGTTTCAATGAATCCTTTATTATCAAAGCTTTCAACAGTTTTAAGCTCTCTGCCTCCTTGTCTCAAAGAAGAAGTTGTTTGTAAATCCTCTTTCCTACATTAAAGAAATATCTGAATGTACCGCAAAGGATCTGAGACCTCGCAACATCGCTTTGTCCTTTCATGCTGGCCAGAAATGTCCACTTCCCTTTCTTCAAAAAGGACAAGCTTCCTCCATTGGCTTCCCAGGAGTCTATTATTCCTAGTTCTTGTGACTTGTCTTATTTAATCTGGTAGATATGTTGCAGTCCATTCATGAACACAAATTTTATATTCAAGTATCATGAACCCAAGTAATCTAGCCTGGCCAAACACGCTATCTCTACTAAGCACAGAGTCTTGCAGAAGAAATCCTACATAAGAGCATATTCCTTATAAAGAATGGTGCAAAACCTTATTGCACTGTCCTAACTTGAATATATCTGATGGCCTTTAGTTATATCCCCTATGGGAAATATTATTATATTACTCTTCTAATAATTCCTTGCGTGTGTGTTTATGTGTATTTTTACCTCCCAACAGTAACCCTACCAGGTCATTTATTTCCTACATGCTCCATTGCATTCAATGCATATATTACAATGTGGCTTCTAAATAACTGATTCACATTTATATTTTTACATCTATATGTACATATTTCTACATTTACATCCATATTTATCTTTTCATATCTACATATATTTACACTATATAATCCAAACAATATGAGTAGTTTATATTACATTACAATTGGAAGTTGATCCTATTGACAAAATGAAATAATTCTGAGTAATACTTTTGGATAAGTATCTCTTTTGACACTGGCAACCCGTCTCCCAAAGTGATGATGTGTTGCATTAGAGGCATTTGGATGGAGTCCAGTAGCAGACACTCATACAGTAAATGATCGCCACTCTATTGAAGGTATGCATAACAATGCATAATAGTGATTCCAAAATATGGAATCGGTGCAGATAGCATCTTATTTTCCATGTCCTGTTAGTAGCATGGTTAAACTTGGAGAGATGACATGTATTTTCTTGCCTACTAATACTTAGCAAGAATTCTTTTGTTGTTGGTCTGTGTTTAGATGTTTTCCATTCTTCTTCTTCCCACAAGTTTAGGCTTATTTCTTCTACAAGTGTTTTTATAGCAGATTTTGAGCACAGAGTTGTTGGTTAATGGTAGAATTTGTTGAGAAGTTGGTTAATGGTAGAATTCAGCATTAGGTGGATAGGGATATGATACTCTATAGTATCATATCCCTATCATATCAGCACAGCTTTATAAAGGGTGTGTCCTGTCTTTGTAATTTATTCACATTTTATGATAAAGTGACAATAGACTTGGATAAAGGAAATGACTCCACCACGATAGTACTGGATTTTTGTAACTTATTTCTATAGCTGATTTTTTAGCCAGCTGATCTGCTCTCTCATTTCCTGCTACCCCAATGTGCGCCCTCACCCAGCAGAACTTAATTTCCCATCCCTTTGAAGTGAGATTTCTTGTCTGCTCTATTAACATTAGGTGGTTACTTTGGTTTTTTATGCCATCTATAATGCTTTTATTTCACTATAAATTGTTTCAGTCTTTTGATGAGAGGTGTTTAGTTCTAATTTCCAGATATGTAAATGAATAAACTATAGCAAGTGGTTCTGGTTGTTGGAACAGAGCGGGATGCAGTTTAAAGCAGTGTTCTTATATAATGGACTGGCTATAATATAACAAGAAACAATAATCGGCATTTCCTTCTGTTTTGCTCTTGTCAGTGTATATCTGGTATTCATTACTTTCAGAGCTTTCCTTCTCCTTAATATATGTTTTCTTAGCTGGGTAAGGCCACCTATTGTATTGAAGCAGAAGTTTGTAGCAGTTTGGATCAATGTTGGCATTTCCATTATATCTTCCGAAAATGACATCAAGTAACTTTCTTGCATTTTCAGGCAGATAAGTGTTAGACCAGCAATAATGCAAATTGCTTCAAAAGATACTGTTCTGTATCCTTTAATTATTCATATAGCTAAAAGGCATTGAACTCTGTTTAACTTGTAGATTTTTGTGCATCTTTCCAAGTAGGTGCAGCATAAGATATCAGTGGTAGTACAGCTTCAGTATATATTGTTTTCAATGCTCATTGGCCTAATTCCTCAGTTTATCCTTGCTGACTTAGCTAGAAGGTTAACTATTTGTAAGCTTTTTTTTTCCGGCAACATATGAGATGTGCTTGTTGATAAATTTTTTGTCTATTGTTACTCCTAGGTATTTTAGCTCACTGGCTACTACTAGAACTTCCCCATTCAGGAGGACAATTATAGGTTGTTTTGATTTTTTACATGAGATGTGGAGCACTTTAGGCTTGGTGCTATTGAAAGTAACTTTCTTCTCACATGCCCACTCTGCAATTTTAAAGAGTTTTTTAATGGCCGTTATTTCTAACTGCAAGCCATTGTGTCCCCAAACCATTATCAACACATCATTGGTGAATGCTACTACTTTTGTTTCAGTAATGAAAGGAAGTCTTAATAACGAATTGTACTGGATGATCTAGAAACATTGTGGGAAAAGAATGATTATTGTCCATAACATTAAATTGACAATAATTATTTTTTTCCCACAATACCAATGTATTCAAATCTTCTTGAAGCATATCCACATCATCTTTATCAACTATTACCTTCTCCAATCTTGTATCATCAGCAAACAACTGAATACCCCCCCCCTTCCCTTAAATCTTTCCATATATCACTGATATACAAATTAAAGAGTAATAAACCCAGAAGAACCTAGTACAGAACTCAGAAGAACTTCACTAGTCATCCATATTCTCCTAGATTTCAATTCCAACACATACTATTCTCTGGTCTTTGTCTATCAGCCGTCTCCCATCCATGCTACTAGATTCATATCTATTCCCATTTGCTCCAACTTTAGTAACAGTTTTTCACATGATATTCTGCAAAACACATTTGCAAAATCCAGTACTATCGTGGTGGAGCCATTTCCTTTATCCAAGTCTATTGTCACTTTATCATAAAATGTGAATAAATTACAAAGACAGGACACACCCTTTATAAAGCTGTGCTGTCCACTATAGAGTATCATATCCCTATCCACCTAATGCTGAATTCTACCATTAACCAACTTCTCACCTGGCACCATCTTTATATAATGGAACTATCTTACCCATCTTTCCACTCCCTTGGAACCTTACAAGATCTGAGATTCAGATTGAACAACTTCATCAGATGTAATGCCAACAGTCATCATTATCATCACCAAATTCCTGACATGTACCCTCAAGGGGTGTACAGGATATGATAGTACTACATGAAAATTGTAGATAGGAAGTTAGCAATTACATCACTGCTAACTTCCTATCTACAATTTTCTTCCAAATCAGTCTGTAACTTGTCAAGACTCCAACATTATCAGATCTTATATTTCTATCGTCTAAGGCACTTTGTACCATATCAAGCCACCTATATCTTGGTCTTCCTCTGGGTCGTTTTCCTGCCAAAATGGCAGAGAACACTTACTTTGCTAATCTTTCCTCGCTCATTCTGTTTAAGTGACCATATCACCTGAGATTAGCTCTGCTAACATATTCCTGGATGCTGACAATGTCTAGTTCTTTCCTAATATCCTCGTTTTTAATATGATACTGCCATTGATGCCATCTGTTCACGCCTCTAATCTTTCTCAGGACTCTCTTATCTGCGATTTCTAGTCTTTGGTCAAGTGTTTTACTTCTGACCCAGCTCTCAGATCCATAAGTTAAAACTGGTTTGAACACTGTCTTGTATACAGCTAATTTAGTGTTCCGACTAATTTCTCTCTTATTCCATATAAATTTATTCAATTGACTTCCTATTGTACTAGCTTTCTTAATTCTGTTGTCTATTTTCATATTTAATTTACCATCTTCAATAAAAATCATGCCTAAGTAGCTGAAATGTTTTACTTGTTCCACAGGTTCTCTATTCACAACACAGCTGACATTTTCAACAATACTACCTATTTTCATGGTCTTTGTCTTTTTATTGCTGACCTTCATACCATATCTATTACAACAGTTATTCAATTTAGTCATGGAATCTTGCAAACTTGTAGTGGATTTATTTAGAAGTATAACATCGTCCGCATAAAGCAAAGAGCTGACATTAACATCTCAAATTTTGATATCATGTTTAATATCACTTTCCTTCATAATGTGATCCATATAGATAATGAATAACAGATGGGTTAATGTACATCCTTGTCTCACACTAGATTAACATTAAACCATCTTCCTGTACTTCCTTCAATTCTAACTGCTGACTTGCAATTCAAATAAAGACTAAGTATTGCTTGATATAATGCCCCATTGACACCATATAACTGCAGCGTATTGAATAGCTTCTCTCTTGGCACCTTGTCATATGCCTTTTCCAAATCGACAAAACTTAAATATAGATCTTTGTTATATTCCCATGATTTCTCCACTATTTGTCGTAAAGTGAAGATCTGATCCTGACAGCCTGTATTTGGCCTGAATCCAGCTTGTTCTTCACCCAGCTTTTCTTCCACAATTCTTCTCAACCGTTTCTCAAGTATACTTGCATAGATCTTGCCAGGAACACTCAGTAGGGAAATACCTCTGTAATTCTCACATTCAGTTTTATTTCCCTTTTTATATATGGGTACTATGAGAGCTCTACTCCAATCATCAGGAATTCGTCCCTCTGTCCAGGCTTTCTAAACTATGCAGTGCAGCCACGGTAAGACTTTTATACCTCCATACTTCAGCATTTCTGGTCGAATATCATCTAATCCCGCTGCCTTTCCACATTTCATGCCTTTGATGGCTTTTTCTACTTCAAGTATGGATATGTATTCCTGACTGTATGCCTGTTGAGTGTTTTTTACCACTGTGCTATCACTGCTTGCTTCATTTAGCAATTTTTCGAAATAATTACTCCATACTTCAAGGATATCTTTTTCTCCCGTTTTCATATCACCTTTATCATATCTAACTCCTTTTACAGCACTCTTTCCTCCATTTCCAAGCTTCTTCAATAACCTCCAGAATATCTTACCACCTTCTTGATATTTATTTTCTATGTTCTTGCCAAAGTCCTCCCACGACTTTTGTTTAGCAAGTTTTATACAGTGTTTAGCTTTCTTACATTTGTCTCTGTATTCTCCAAGAGCACAAGCTGACTTATTTGCCAGGAACTTTTGATATGCTTTCTTCTTTTCCTGAACTGCCTCTTTAACTTCCTGTGTCCACCATGGAGTTCTGATTTTTCTATCCTTGCAGACAACCTCATCACATGCCTCTCTGGCTGAATCAATCAGGGTTTTTCTTCAAGATTTGCTACTGAATCTCCAAGGTTTCGTTCCTGTTCTCAAACTCTTTTATTTTTTCTTCAATAATCTTTGTGTATTTTAGTATACAGTTCACATCTAAGAGCTGCTCAACTTTTTTTTGCTTTAAAACTTTCTTACATCTTATTCTTTTCAATATGAAATTCAATTTTATCCTGCTCAAGACTAAATAGCGATCACTTCCAATTTCAATTCCTCTGTACACTCTGGTGTCCTGCACCAGGAAGAAAACATCACTATCAACAATAACATAGTCAATGAGACTTTTCTTATTCCTTGCCTCTTCTCTCCATGTGAATTTGTGCACATTTTTATGTTGGAACATGGTGTTAGTAATAACCAGTCCATGTTCTGAGCAGAAATCCAACAGGTATTTGCCATTATTATTAGCTTTGCTCTTTTCTCCAAATTTTCCCAAAATATTTTTGTATGTCTGACAATCATTTCCTAATCTGCTATTTAGATCCCCAACAAGGACCAACTTTTCCTATTTCACTGTGTCAGTTGCTTTCTCTAAAGCATCAAAAAATTCTTCCACTTCTACCTTAGTAGAACCTTCTGTGGGACCATAGGCACAAGTAAGTCTCATTGTCCAATTCCCCATTCTGATATTTCCCCACATCACTCTATTTGAGACTGCCTGCCATTCAAGAAGATTAGCCTCGTATTTTGTGTTGAATACTATGGCTACTCCTTCTTTTCCTTGATTGTTATTGCCTGAATATAACATTTTGTATTTATTGCTCAGAAAGATCTCACCAGTTTTTGTCTTTTTTGTTTCAGTCACCCCTATTATGTCAATCTGGTACTTATCTTATTCCTCAGCTAGCTCCATTTCTTTGCCATTCAGGCTTCTTATGTTGATAGTACCGATCTTTAACTGTGGTGATATTGAGTTGGTCTCTGTTTTAATGCCATTACTGTTTAACATGTAGGTTAATGATATTGGGAAAGATTTGAAAGGGTGATACACAGTTGTTTGCAGATGATGCAAAGTTGGGATGAACTATGAAGAGTAGAGCAGATGTCGTGGCCAAAGCTAAGGACAAATCAGGACAAAGTTAACTCAAGGGAATTCTTTTACTATATGTCGATTTGTTCCAGTAGCTGACCTTTCGCTGTTTGCCCTGGTTCCCTGGCAAACACAACAGGGGCCTTGTTTAACCAGGCAACGTCCCAGCTGGCATGAAATTTTGTCATGTTGTACCATCATTTTGTATATTGGTTTAAGCCAATAAGAATACAATTTGGTCTGCTAAATCCCAAATTGCCAGCACATCCTCGTTCGTTCAGTATCCAGGTAGATACACAACAGTGTGCACCAAGAAAAGGTGAGGATTGGACATTAGGTCAGAAGCCTGGTCGGTTCTCCGCATTCCTTTAAAGGCTATGTGGAGGTCTCCTCTTAGTTATACAGCTTTGATTCTTAAGCATCCCATGCCAATAGTCTTGAACATTAATGTAGTAAATGGGCTGACATACCAATCAGTCCCATGGCTGTATTTGCATTGATATTTTCAATATGCTGAACACCTCTTATTCATTTTTGAAATGCATCTCTATCACACATGAGCAACATCAAAATCTCCACCTGGATGATACACCTTTGAAAAATGATCACTCAACAATTTCTTTCACTTGTTACATTTCTACAATCAGCAGTGATTCAAATCAACATACCATAGTAATTTTTCCTCTTATTTCCTACATAACAAAAAAAATTATTTTGGATTTAATCTGGCTTGCTTGCTAAATTTTTCTCATAATCTGATTTGGCCTTTCTTACCATACTTGTCACCCTTCTTGCTTGAATTTTGTACTACTAAAGAGTATTATGATCGCTTTGTTCTTTATATTCCCTCCAAAGTGTTTTAATCCCCCACTTGGTTTATCCTCCTGATCTTGGCATGCAGTCCGATACTGCTTCTCTCAAACAATCTCTGACCACTTCCCAGGCGCTACTGACATTGTTTACTTGTAGTTTCTCAAGCCATTTCAATGCTCCAAGATGCCTCCTAAGTCTGCCATAATTACCAGCTTTATAGTTCGATATAAACCCTTTGCTGACAGAGAATTCCACGTTTCAAAACTTCCCAGAACAAGACTGTATGGCCCCTTTTCCCGATTGAAGGTGGAGAGTTGTCTACTTTGGTTATGGATATATCATCTGATGCTATTATCAGATCCAGCATTCTCAAACCACTGCTCCACTGTATAACATGTTGTTTCAGGTAATTATCCCTCAGCAACTATATAAATATGGAAACAATACCAAAGCAAGATGTGCTAATTATTGAAGGAGATTGGAATGCCAAAGTTGGAATAGATAATGATGGTTGGGAAAGAGTCATGGGAAAATATGGTTTTGGAGAAAGAAATGAACGAGGTGAAAAATTGTTAGAATTTGCTGTGGGCCACGAGATGATGATCTGTAACACAAGATTCCAACAAAAGGAGTGTAGAAAATGGACGTGGCGATCAAATGATGAGAAAACCAAAAACATGACTGATATGATTATGATTAAAAGAAGATAGATAACATCAGTACAGAATGTCGAACTTTTCAAGGAGCGGATATAGACTCGGACCATAGTTTAGTGATTGCAAACATCAAGTTGAAATTAAAAAAGAAATATAAACCCCAATGACAGAATAGAAGAGATACAGCACAAATAAGTGAAGCAGAAATAGGAAGAAGGTACAGAACAGTGTTAGAAGAGAAACTTAAAAGTGTGGAGAAAGAAAAAAACTCGAATTTAAGAGTGAAAAGAGTAATGAAGGCGATAGAAGATGCAGTTGACTTCTCTCCTACCAGAAGAAGAGAAGATCAAGAAGAAATGGATTACACAAGAAACACTGAAGTTAGTACAGGAGAAAAGAATGTTGAAGATAAGATGGGATACATCAGAACAAATAGAAGAGCAATATAGAAGAAAGTGTAATGAGGTGAAAAAAGCAGTCTGAATGGATAAGATGAAATGGTTAGAAGCCCAATGCAACAATATAGAACAGTACTATGGAGAGCATAAAACAAGGGAGGTATACAAAATGATCAGAACCATTAATAGAAAGTGGTAACCAAAACAGACCACAATTAAAGATGAAAAAGGCAAAGTATTGATGATTAAAGAAAAAATTGTACAGCGGTGGACAAGATACTGTAGTGAGTTATATGAAGAAAAACTAGATTCAGATAGCATTGGGAAACTGACTGAAGAATTGAAGCAGATATCACCAGCAGGTAATGAGCATGATATGGACATTTTAAGAGGAGAGGTAGAAAAAGCAATAGGACGGCTAAAACACAACAAGAGTCCTGGTAACGATAACATTACTGGAGAAATGATTAAATATGGTGGTGAAAGTATGGTTACAGAAATGCACCAACTATGTAATATGGTATGGAAAGAAGAGAAAATACCAGAAGTGGGTTAAATCAATATTAGTAACATTATACAAGAAAGGAAATAAGCTAGAATGTAAAAATTATAGAACAATTGCCTTGATAAGTCACTTGGTAATGAGATGATGATCATATTGACAGAAAGATTGAGAACACAATTGGAAGCAAACCTTGCAGACGAGCAAGCAGGATTTAGGAAGGATAGAACTACAATTCAACAGATTTTGACAATTTTGAGTCTTCAAAATTCGAGTCATCAGAATTCAAGGAGAACCGGCCTACCATTGTGGAACGGGGGGAGGCTTTCGAGTCTTCAAAATTCGAGTCATCGTATTCAAGGAGAACCGGCCTACCAGTCCAGAACATGGGGGGGGTTGGGCACCATGGGCACTAGGGGGTTGTGGCCCCACCCTAGTTTGTATATAAATGATATAGGAAATAACCTGAAAGGAAATATCCAGTTCTTTGCTGATGATGTGATAGCTAGAATAATAGTTAATCAAGGCTATGTGGAGAGATTGCAGGATGATTTAAATAGGCTATCACTATGAGCAAAAGTTAATGGGTATTAACTTTTTCTCAAAAGTTATGCATTTCGAGATAAATAGATTACAAGCTGTGTATCACAGTGATGGCACTGTACTCCAGGAAATAGATGAAGCTAGATATTTAGGGATGGTGGTAGACAGAGAGTAAAGTTTAGAGGACATATTGCTAAGGCTGCCCATAAGATTACTTGGCTATTGAAGAACACATTAACAAGTACAGGCAAGGAAGTTGTTCTTTCTCTTTATAAGGCCTCGATATGTCCACATCTAGATTACTGAACTCCTGTCTGGTCTTCCTCAGTTTCTTGGGGATGAGAAAGCGGTGGAGAGAATTCATAGATGAGTGACCAAGATGGTGAGTGGCCTGTGGAATGTTCCCTATAAGGATAGATTGAAGATGTGTGGATTGCAGAAGTTGGTCGATAGGAGAAAAGAGGTGATATAATAGAAACATTTAAGTTGCTTAAAGAGTTTTATAGACTAGATGCAGGGGAAATGTTATTTTGAGCCAAGTGCTAAAATCTTGAGCCAAGATTTTAGCACTTGGCTCAAGAGAACAGAACAAGGGGTTATCCCTGGAAGTTGAATAAAGGTGTCATTAGTAGGGATATGAGAACTAGTTTTTTTGCTTGGAGAATTGTGAATGAGTGGAATGGGTTGCCAGAGTCAGTTGTGAGTGCTTTCTATGTTAATGGATTCAAGGAGGCTGTGAAATTGCAGAAAGATAGAGCGAGTGAGATTATTGCAGTTATAGGGACGAATGATCTAGGTAGTGAAAGATTTTCTGTGAGACAGGATTTGAAGAATTTAATGATAGCAATGAATGCAAAGAGCAAGAGTGGAAAGATCATGAGTGTGCTACCAAGATTTGATAGTGATGAATTAAACAGAAGAGCAATTATAGTAAATGATATCAAGATTGTGTAAAAGCTTTTGCAAAGAAATGAAACTGAATATTCATTTTATGAATGTCTAGGATGAGTTTGATAAAAGGAAGGAGTATTTTAAGAGAGATGGTTTGCACTTAAATGGATTGGGCGCATGGCATTTACTGATAGAGGATAAAGTAAATGGTCAAAAACAGGGAAATGGGATTTGCTAGGGAGGCAAGTGATAGAGTCAGCTGTAAATAGTACTAAGGTCATTAATCACTGTGAATTTGGGATTAATTGTTCACAGAAAATTAACAGTATACAGAGTGGGCAAATTCACACACAGGGAGATTATGGGAGGAAAGGAGTATTGCAGTTTATGTATACTAATGATTGAAGTATTCGGAATAAGTATGAAGAATTTTTGTCATTACTTAGTACAACTAGGCCAAAAATTATAGGAATTTTGAGACTTGGTTAACTAAGAATGATATAGTTACAGGGATTGAATGTAAGAGGTACAGTATTTTCAGGCAAGACAGAGATGATAGAAGGGGGGGGGGGTTTACTAATGATAGACAAAGCGTTAAAGCCAAAAAAGGTAGAAGTGCCTCAAGGTGACAGATATGTAGAGGGCAGTTCATTTAAGGCTGTTTGGTGTGAGAGAGAGATCAACAAGGTGAAATATGTAATTGGTTGTTGCTATAATCCAAGAGGTATAAGGGAGAATGTAGATAGTGTGTATTAGCAAATTAGCATGATGAGTGAAGGTCGAGTAATTATTATGGGGGATTTTAACTTTGGGGACATAGATTGGGAGAAAGAATGGTCACAAGGAACAAAGGAAATGAAGTTTATACAGTTGTTAAGAGATAACTACCTGAGACAGCATGTAATAGAAGGGACAAGAGATTCTAGAGTGTTAGATCTGGTCATAACATCGGAGAACATATCAATAAGTAATTTAGTTACACTGTCTCCACTTGGGGAAAGCGATCATGTGGTCTTGACCTGGGAGATTGTAAGATGTGCTGAACATTCTGCTAAGAAGGGATATATGTGGAATTACAAGGCTGGTGATTATGACAAGCTGAGAAGTCAGTTTTCAGCAGTACTATGGCATGAGAATTTGAAGGAGGAGAGATGTTGATGGTGCATGGGAGATTGTCAAGGAGTCTTTAAAGAAAGCTGTATCAGAGTGTATTCCCAGAGTCATAAGGAGAAATCAGGTAGGAGTAAGATGGATGAATAATATTATTAAGTAAGAGTTGCAGATAAAGAAAAGGTTGTAGAGGAAGTATAAAGAAAAAGGTGATAACAAGGCACAAGCAAAGAGAGTAATCTGTATGGTAAGAAGAGCCAAAGTTAATTATAAGAGGAAGCTAGCTGATGAATCCAAAAGAAATCCTAAGGAGTTCTTTCACTATGTGGCAAGTAAAAGGAAGAATAACCATGGAAAGATTACTTTAAAAAGTGTTGATGGTAGAGAAATAACAGAAGCAAATCAAATAGTTCAGTTGCTTAGTGATCATTTTGCAAAAGTGTACCATCTTGGTTGTGATAGTGCAATGTCAAATGTGTCACTGACTGATGAGAGTCTAGAGATAGACGAAATAGAGGTGCTTAATATGTATATTATAGAACCTTAATGCTAACACTGCCATTGGGTTAGATGGCATATCGGCCCATGTGTTACAAGAATGTGCAAGAGTATTAGCACCTCCTTGAACCAGGCTGTTTAATTTAAGCCTCAGTTCTGGTAAAGTACCAATAGAGTGGAAAATAATTCCACTGCACAAGGGAGGCTCCAAGACTGAGGTTGCAAATTATAGACTGATCAATATATCCGGAGTGGTGGTTAAGGTTTTGGAGAAATTGGTAAAAATTAGAATTCAGGACTGGGTGGACAGCAATAGATACTTTATAAGGGACAACATGATTTTGTGAAAGGTAGGTCTTGCCTCAGTAACTTGCTTACTTTCTATAATAAAGTAACAGTAGAGCTGGATAAAGGAAATCCTTATTCAGCGATACTGCTGGACTTTGCAAAGGCATTCGACAAGATTCCACACGGAACTCTGTTGTATAAATTAGAGCAAATGGGTATGGATCCGAAGCTGGTGATTTGGATTAGAGGATGGCTGGTGGATAGATATCAAAGAGTGGTTTACGGAGGAGCTGAGTCCAGGAGAGGGCAAGTGACTAGTGGTGTACCTCAAGGCTCAGTCCTCTATTGTTTAATTTGTATATCAATAATATTGGGAATACTTTGAAAGGAAATATCCAGTTGTTTGCTGATGATGCAAAATTATGAAGAACGATAGTAAATTCAGATGATGTAGATATCTTGCAGGATGACTTAAATAGGCTGACGATATGGACTAAAGTAAATGGCTGTCAGTTTAATGTGGCTAAGTGTAAGGTGATGCACTTCAGGAAGATGAGATCACATGCTGTTTACTATATCAATAGAACTGAACTGCAAGAAGTTGACGAGGCAAGGGACTTGGGAGTCATTGTCGACAGAGAACTTAAGTTTAAAATGCATATTGCAAAGATCACCAAAACATCATATCAAATTACATGGCTGTTGAAGAACACATGAACAAGCAGGGATAAGGAAGTTATTGTTCCACTTTATAAGGCATTAATAAGACTGCATTTGGACTATTATGCACAGATCTGGTCACCTGGATTTCTTGGTGAAGAAGAAATGGTGGAGAGGATTCAAAGGCGAGTTACAAAGATTACTGCATGTCTGTGGGATGTTCCCTACCAGGATAGATTGAAGATCTGTGGGCTCCAAAAACTAGCTGATAGACATAAGAGGAGATATGATAGAGGCATATAAATTATTAAAGGGATTTTACAGGATTGATCACATTTTTAAGACGGGTGTAGGAAGGGAGAGAACGAGGGGCCATCCCTGGAGATTATTTAAGAATGTGGTTAACAAGGGTGTTAGGACTAGATTTTTTACTTGGAGGGTTGTGAAGGGGTGGAATGCGTTGCCAGAGGTGGTTGTGAATGCTTCGTCTGTGAATGAATTTAAGGAGAAGTATGATAGGTATTGTATAAATAATGGTTAGCATGTCAATGTGGGGTCTACTGCGATAAGTCTTTTGACTCCATGGAGACAGTATAATATAATAATAATAATAAAAAGGAGAGGTATGATAGATTGTGTCTTCCATGATGAGTCTTTGGACTCCATGGAGGTGCCTGTATAATAATATGCTGCAAGTAAAGGAATGTTTATAGCAGAATGAGTTTAATAAATGCTGATGGTAGGGAGATAATTTAATCAATAATTTCAACGAGAACACAGATTGGAAGGAGGAGAGGCCATAGGAGGAAGAAAATGGAATTTATGCAGTTATTAAGGAATAATTACCTGAGACAACATGTGATGGAATATACTAGGTATTTGAGAGTGCTTGATCTATTAATTGCATCTGAAAATTTGTCTATAATGAATAGGACCATGTTGCTGCAAATTGGTGAGGTGATCATATGGTCTTGAACTGGGAGGTGACTAGTTTGTGTGAAATTTTCAGTTAAGATGGGCTATATGTGGAATTATGGGGCTGGTAGGTATGACAAGCTCAGGAGATTGCTTGGATCAGTACTATGTCATGTGAAACTGCAAGAGCTGGATGTTGATAGTGCATGGGAAGTGGTAAAGGAATGTTTGAGGAAGTAATGGCAGACTGCATACCTAGTCAGGAAAGTAAATCAAGTGGGAGTTAAATGGATGAATATCATCATTAAGCTGGAGTTGCAAAAAAAAAAAAAAAAAAAAAAAAAAAAAAAAAAAAAAAAAGAAAGAAAGAATTGTGGAGGGAATTAAAGGCGAAAAAGTGACCAGCAGGCACATAAATAGTACAAAGCACAGCCAAAATGGTAAGTGTGGTAAGAAAGACAAAAGCAGATTATGAAAGGAAATTAGCAATGCAGGCTAAAGATAATCCCAAACAGTTCTTTAGATATGCTGCAAGTAAAATATTTATGGCAGAAAGATTTTAATAAATACAGATGGTAGGGAGGTAATTGAATCAGTCAAAATAGAAGAATTGTTATGTGAACACTTAGTAAGAGTATATATATCATCCAGGTAGAGGTATTGCAGTAATGACAGAGAGATAAAGGCTTATATTGGAACTGAAGTAAATGAAATGGAAGTGCATAGCATAGTATAGAACCTTAATGTGAATACAGTTGTGGGATTGGATGGTATACGAGCTCAAGTTTTACATGAAGCTGAGGGAATGTCAGTGCCCTTGACCACATTGTTTAATCTAAGTCTCAGCTCTGGATTAGTCCCGAAGGAGTGGAAAGAGGGGGAAATAGTTTCATTGCATAAAAAAAGACTAATGTAGCAAATTACCGCCTGATCAGCATAGCAGAAGTTGGTCAAGAGCAAAATACAGCAATGGATAAATGGAAATGGGATACTTTATGACCTACTTGTCACAAAACCATGTGTAACATGGTTTTGTAATGGGGTGGTGCTAGTGTCACAAGTGAACATAGCAGTCGTTTTGAGCTATGCTAGAAAAAGTGTTTTTAAATTAAAGTATAGTGAGGCTTTTTTTGTCTCAAATTGTGCTGCAGCTGTACTTCAGTTGGATACAAGTGTCCTTCAGTGGTGTTATTGTTGAAACTTTGTTGTTTATATTATGTTTTCGCTATTTGTTTGTTTCACTACTTCAGAGTTTTAAAGATGGCATCCATAAAGAAATGTATGTCAGCGGCACAGAGGACTTCTGTATGAAAGTCTAGCTCTGACTTGGATTTTTTGCAGTGGATGCATTGCAGAAACTGCTATATGTATGCACCGAAAATGTGAAAGATCTGTGGACCATTTGAGTAAACGAGAAGAATGAAAATGTTAACGTACGTGAAAAGTATGAGAATCCTACCTACAAAATGTTATAAATTAATCATGCAATAGTACCATGGGTAAGCTAAAGAATAGATATTCTGGAATGCTTAAGAGAACAAACATGGAAATTTTCAAGGCCTTTAACAAGTAGGACAGCAATATACAAACAGGTGTTGAACTTAATCTCCATCATAAACATCCATACTTCAGCAGTGATTTGAACTTACAACCTATTGTTGGAGAGCAGAGATGCTAGCTACTGTATCTTCAAGTCATTTAAGAGAAGATGTTTGCCAAAACATAAGTGACACGTGGAAAAGGGACACAATGCTACAGTACACATCATACTCTATAACAGAAGATGGTCAAGAATAATACTCATTGTATCAGTATTCCTCAAACCTGCTTTCATGAATGGGAAGTAGGTTGGTGGGATAATGAGTCCCTCAGTTCTGCTACTGAATGGAATAATGTTCCATAACTAAGTTAAATCTATAGTTTGTGTTTTACAGTGAGTCCAGAAGCATATGGGTCACATCTCATACATCTCCATAAAAGGAATTAGAGATGATAAAGGTGACTGAAAACAGGAGAAAAAGATATCCTTGAAGTATGGAGTAATTAACTTCGAAAAATTGCTAAATGAAACAAGCAGTGATGACAGCACAGCACAGTGGCAAAAAAACACTGACCAGACATGCAGTCAGGAATACATATTCATACTTGAAGTAGATAAAGTCATCAAAAACCTGAAATGTGTAAAGGCAGCAGAAGTAGATGATATTCGACCAGAAATGCTCAAGTATGGAGGCATAAAAGTCTACAGTAGCTGCATTATGATGATGTGTTTCGTGAGAATAGAAGGGGTAAAAAGGGAGGGGGAGTGCTATTGATGATCGAGAAAGAGTTATGTCCATACAAGGTAGAGATGCAAGAGGGAAATGGGGCCAGTGGTTTTGAGGCAGTATGGTGTGAGATAGAGGTGAATAGAATCAAATACTTGGTGGGATGTTGTTATAGACCTGATAATGTGGATGGTGGTGATAGTGAAATGTATAGTCAAATAAGCCAAGCAAATAAGAAAAGGGTGATCATTATGGGTGATTTTAATTATGGCAATATAGACTGGAATGAAGAGATAACAACTGGAAGTAAAGAAAATGAGTTTCTTGAGTTTTTGAGGGATAACTACCTCAGACAGTATGTAACAGAGGGCACAAGAGGATTAAGGGTCTTGGATTTGGTCATCTCATCGGAGGATGTAATTATCAATGAGGTATCAAATCATCCACCAATTGGTGAAAGTGACCATGAGGTGATTACTTGGGTGGTTGCCAGCAGTGCAAGGACCCCTGTGAAAAAGGGTATATGTGGAACTACAAGGGGGGTGATTATGAAGAGCTCAGGAGACAGCTTGCAGGTGTAGCATGGAATGAGGAGTTAGCTGGAAAAGAGATCAATGCAGCTTGGGGGATTTTCAAAAAATATTTAGTGGATGCAATGTCTAAATGTATACCACGGGTGAGAAGGTTAAATAAGTTAGGTGTGAGATGGATGAATAAAGAGATTAAGCATGCAATACAGAGAAAAAGGGCATTGTGGAGGCAGCATAAGAGAAGTGGAAGTAACCAATTTCATGAGTTCTACAAAGACCAGGCAAGGAGAGTGACTTGGTTGGTGAGAGTAGCTAAAGAGAGGTATGAACAGAAGTTAGCTAATGAAGCTAAAAAGAATCCTAGGGAGTTCTTTCGATATGTAGCCAGCAAAAGAAAGAATGATTATGGAAGGATGACATTGATTGGAGGAAATGGTATAAAGACAGCTGTGGCAGAATGTGTGGTGGAGATACTTAATGAGCAGTTCATAAAGATCTTTCAATCTTGTGAATGTGACTTCATGGAGAGATTAAGAGCAGTTGATGATGGGGAGGAGAGACTGACTGTAAGTGAGCAAGAGGTGTTTGGGGAGTTGAGTAAACTAGATGTAAATAAGGCTGTGGGACTTGATAATATATCACCGCGTATTCTGAAGGAATGTGCCAGAGTGTTGACACCTGCCTTGACATATTTTTTTAATACAAGTCTTGCACTTGGTCAAGTCCCTAAAGAGTGGAAGGAGGGCAAGATTGTGCCACTTCATAAAGGAGGTGATCGAACTCAAGCATCAAACTATAGGCCTATCTGTGTGTCAGGTGTTGTGGTTAAGTTGTTGGAGAAGCTTGTGAGAACTAGGATCCAGAGTTGGGTTGACAACAATGGTATAATCTTTGATGGACAGCATGGATTTGCTAAAGGGAGGTCGTGTTTTAGTAATCTACTTATTTATTACAATAAAGTGACTGCTTCCTTGGACAGAGGAGAAGGATACACAGTAATATACTTGGATTTTGCAAAAGCTTTTGATAGAGTACCTCATGATAAGTTGACAGTCAAACTAGAGCAGATGGGGTTGGATATTAGATTAGTGCATTGGATTGGAGACTGGCTATCTGATAGGTATCAACAAGTTGTGTATGGAGGTGCAATATCCAGGAAAAGGAAAGTCACTAGTGGAGTGCCTCAGGGATCTGTTTTAGGGCCATTACTATTTAACTTGTATATTAATGATATTGGCGAAGATTTGGATGGAGATATTCAGTTGTTTGCAGATGATGCAAAGTTGGGACGAACCATAAAGAGTAGTGAAGATGTTGTGGCCTTGCAAGAAGACTTGAATAAATTGAGTGATTGGGCAAGCAAATGGGGATGCGAGTTCAATGTTGCAAAATGTAAGGTTTTAAAATTTGGAAAACAAAGATGGGATGCAGAATTTATGCTTGGTGAGAATATATTGTTGGAAGTAGAGGAAATAAGAGACCTGGGAGTGATAGTGGATAAGGATCTAAAATTTAGGGGACACATCGCCAAAATTGTGAAGACGACACAAAGACTTCTGGGGAATGATGAGGAAGACACTGACGTGTAGAAGTAGGGAGATTCTTGTTCCATTGTATAAGGCTTTGATTAGGCCACACATGGACTATTGTGCCCAGATTTGGTCACCTGGTTTTCAGAAGGATGAAGAGATGTTGGAAAGGGTGCAAAGGCGACTGACTAAGGTAGTTTCTGACCTCTGGAATGTCGAGTATGAGGAAAGATTGAAAAGATGTAATTTGCAGAGTCTAGTGGAGAGAAGGAAGAGGGGAGATATGATAGAGACCTACAAGTTGGTGAGGGGTTGTTATAGGATCAATGGTGGAGAAGTTCTACATAGAATAGTGGGAGATCAGGGGAGAACCAGAGGTCATACCTGGAAACTGTATAAAGAGGGTGTGAGTAGGGGAGTGAGAGGCAGGTTTTTTTCGTGCAGAGTTGTGAATGATTGGAATGCCTTGCCTGAGATTGTGGTGTCTGCAAGGAGTTTGAATGTGTTTAAGACCCGGTATGATGAGATGTGTGTGAGATAAAATGACCTCCTAGATGAGTCTTTGACTCCATGAGGTCTTGTTTTAATAATAATAATAATAATAATTACATAGTTCAGAAGGCCTGGACAGAGGGATGAATTCCAGGTGATTGGAGTAGAGCTCTCATAGTACCCATATGTAAAAAAGGGAAATAAAACAATGTGAGAATTACAGAGGTATTTCTCTACTCAGTGTTTCTGGTAAGATATATGCAAGTATACTTGAGAAATGGTTGAGAAGGATTGTGGAAAAGAAGCTTGGTGAAGAACAAGCTGGATTCAGGCCAAATAGAGGCTGCCAGGATCAGATTTTCATTTTACGACAAATAGCTGAGAAATCATGGGAATATAACAAAGATCTGTATTTAAGTTTTGTAGATCTGGAAAAGGCATATCACACTAAGAGAGAAGCTATTCAAACTGCTACAGGGTTATATGGTGTCGATGGGGCATTATATCAAGCAATACATAGTCTTTATTTGAGTAGTAAGTCAGCAGTTTATTTTTCACTTGGTTAGAGTATAATAAATTTAGTTTAATCCTTTATCCAAGTGCGAGCAAACAAAGTTTGCGCCTGAAAGTATCTTCAGGACTGGGGTAAGGTGGTACAACACCAGGACAACTCGTTGCAAAGGTGGAGCAAGCTAACAACACTCCTGTCTCAGTATCTCCTATAATGCAAAACACAAGGTTTTGCTGTGTTTTGGTAGCTTGCCCCACCTTTGCAACGAGTTGCCTTGGTGTTGTACCACCTTACCCCAGTCCTGAAGATACTTTCAGGCGCAAACTTTGTTTGCTCACACTTGGATAAAGGATTAAACTAAATTTATTATAGTAAGTCAGCAGTTAGAATTGAAGTACAGGAAGGTGGTTTAATGTTAAATCTAGTGTCAGACAAGAATGTACATTATCCTCTCTGTTATTCATCATGTATATGGATCACATTATGAAGGAAAGTGGTATTAAACCTGATATCAAAATTGGAGATGTTCATTTCAGCTCTTTGCTTTATGTGGATGATGTTATACTTTTAAATAAATCCGCTACAAGTCTGCAAGATTCCCTGACTAAAGTGAATGTCAGCATTAAAAAGACAAAGACAATGAAAATAGGCAAAAACATTGAAAATATCAACTGCATTGTGAATGGAGAACCTATAGAACAAGTAAAACATTTCAGCTACTTAGGCACGATTTTTAGTGAAGATGGTAAATTAAATATGGAAATAGACAACAGAATTAAGAAAGCTGGTACAATAGGAAGTCAATTGAATAAATTTATATGGAATAAGAGAGAAATTAGTTGGAACACTAAATTAGCTGTATATAAGACGGTGTTCAAACCAGTTTTAACTTATGGATCTGAGAGCTGGGTCAGAAGTAAACCACTTGACCAAAGACTAGAGACTGCAGATATGAGAGTCCTGAGAAAGATTAGCGGCATGAACAGATGGCATCAATGGCAATATCATATTAAAAATGAAGATATTAGGAAAGAACTTGACATTGTCAGCATCCAGAAATGTGTTAGCAGAGCTAATCTCAGGTGATATGGTCACTTAAACAGAATGGGAGAGGAAAGATTAGCAAAACAAGTGTTCTCTGACAGGTTGGCAGGAAAAAGACCCAGAGGAAGACCAAAATATAGGTGGATTGATAGGGTAAAAAGTGCCTTAGAAGACAGAAATATAAGATCTGACAATGTTAGAGTCTTGACAGGTAACATATTGATTTGAAGGAAAATTGTAGATAGGAAGTTTGCAATGATGTAAATTTTTCATGTAGTACTATCATATCCTGTACACCCCCCTTGATGGTACATATCAGGAATTTGATGATGATTCATATATCTCTATTAATATGTCTTAGCTAACTATTTATGTGAACTCACCTTCTCCATCCTCTATCTATAAGATTTTGATAATCTTGTACAGTTAAACTATGTCCCCACATTCCTAAAGAAAGGAAATTATAATGCTAATGATGAAATGCATACAAGTTTCAAAAACTCATTAAAATTATATATGATATCTGTATTGTAATGCAAAATTTATGTATAAACCTCATACGAAGAGTAGCAAACATAGTCAACAAAAATATAAAACAATTCAAAAAATGTTAAAGAAACCATGCATTAAATTAAAATACTATTAATTTTTTTTTCATCAACTACTGATATGCATTTTCAAGGGATGTTCAGGATACTATGCTAGTACAAAATAAGTTTACTTTATTACTAGCTTGACATCAACAATTTTTTTCAAAATTAATCTGTTGTTTGTTAGTTCTCCAATAATCAAATCTTAATTTTCTAAAATACTATCACTAGTACTATTAATTGCCATCCAGGAATCAAAAAGTTTTTCCTGTTAAACTTTTCTCTACTGTTCTGTTTAGGAGGCCATGTCACCATTGATCAAGTATTACATTATTATTATTATTATTGTTATTCAGGCCTCCATGGAGTCAAAAGACTCATCGTGGGAGGTCCTTCCTAAGAACATAAAGTCTGTTAAGACTCATCGAGGAGAGGTTCCCCCCCCCCCCCAAGAAACACAAAGTCTATCATACCACTCCTTAAACTCATTGACCGTTCTCGCTCTCACCACTCCATCAGGCAATGCATTTCACGGTTCAACCACCCTCCATGCAAAGAAACCACTCCTCACCCTCTTGCTCACAGTTTCCTTTCGTAACTTCCAGGGATGGCCCCTTATCATGACTCCTTCCCACTGTTCAACCAAGCAAAAGAACTCCCCAGTGTCAACCCTGTAACCACCTCTCAACAGTTTAAAAGTCTCAATCATATCACCTCTCCTTCTTCTATCCACCAAACTCTGCAGTCCACATCCCCTCAGCCGATCCTCAAAATTGTACAGTCCTGAAACCATCTTTGTACCCTTTTCACAGTTAATTCATTCCCTTCAAATCCTGGGGACCAAATCTGAGAACAATAGTCTAAGTGTGGTCTGATCAGAGACTTATACAATGGAATGATAACCCTTTTGTCTCTGCAGGTCAGTGTTCTTCTCATAATTGCAGCAATCCTCTGTGTTACCTTTACCACCTTTCCAATATGTCCCTAAATTTCAGGTTTCTATCAATCATCAACCCCAGATCTCCTGTCTTCCCTACTTCCTCCAGTATAACTCCTCCCATAGAGTATTCAGCATCCAATCGATGTTTCCCAAACCTCAAGACCTTACATTTTGCTGAATTAAACCGACATCCCCCATTCCTTGGCCCATCTGTCTAGCTTACTCAAATCCTCTTGCAGGGCTACCACATCTGCACTATTACTAATAATCCTTCCCAGCTTCGCATCATCCACAAACAATTGAATATCCCCTTGCAATGTCATTGATATAAAGGTTAAACAATATAGGTCCTAGTACTGAGCCTTGTGGGACCCCATTTGTAACCCTCTGCCTCCTTGAAACTGCTCCACCATACACAACTCTCTGATACCTATCAGACAGCCAATCCTGAATCCAGTTGACCAATCTGACATCCAGACCCATGTGCTGCAACTTAAATATCAGCTTATCATGTGGCACCCTGTCAAATGCCTTCACTAAGTCTAAGAAAATTGCAGTATATGCCTTTCCCTCATCTAATGTTCTTGTAACTTTATTATAAAAGGCTAGCATACTGCTAAAACAAGAGTGCCCTTTCACAAATCCATGTTGACTCTCACAGATAACATTATCCTCATCTACACAATGCTGTATACGGTCCCTCACTACTTTCTCCAAGATCTTAACAACTACTGATGACACACAAACTGGCCTATAATTAGACACTTCCAGTCTGTTACCACCCTTATGCAATGGCACTATCTTACCTTCCTTCCATTCCCTGGGCACCTTTCCCGCAGCCAGACTTTCATTGAAAAGCCAGGTTAAAGGCACTGTCAGTTCCCTAGCACATTCTTTCAAAACTTGTGGTGAAATACCATCCAGTCCCAAAGCTTGACTGACATCCAGAGTACTCAGTATCTGAAACACACTCTGCTCCTGTACCTCTAAACCTTGAACCTGCCCTATCCCTGTAGCATTAAAACTGACTCCTCTAGGATGAAATACTCCAATAAAGTGTTCATTGAACAATTCCACTATGTCCTCTGCATCAGTCATTCTATTCTCATTTTTATCCCACAATATCATTCTTCCATAGTCATTTCTCCTCTTACTGGCCACATATCTAAAAAATCCCCTAGGATTTTCTTTGGATCTTTGGGCCAATCTCCTCTCATATTCCAGTTTTGCTTTCCTTACCACACTAATCACTCTTCTGGCCTGTGTCTTATATTCTTCATGCATCTTCTCTTCACCTGTCTCCTTATATCTCTTCCATAGCCTCTTTTTTCATGTTCTTCATGTTCACATCACATGTTCTTGAATGTTATTGAAGTTCCTTTATTATATCTTCAATTTTAATTATGATTCTTCCAACTGCCCAAGCAGTGAACTGCTCCCTAATTTTTCATCGAACTTTCATATCTGTGAATTGGTATTCTTTAATCAATGACTTATTTCTAATCCAACTCTCATATCCATAAGATACATTTGGTTTCAACACTGTAATGTATATTTGCTAGTTTAGTGTTTTGCTAATTTCTTTCTTATTCCACATAAATTTATTCAACTGTTTTCCAATCATACCAGTTTGCTTATCCTATTATTTCCAAATTCAATTTGCCGTCTTCACTAAAAACTGTGTCCAAAATACATCTGGAATATTTTATTTGTTCTATAGGCTCTCCATTCAAAATGCAGTTCATGTTCTCCATGTTCCTGCTTAAATATTTTAATGGCTTTTATCTTTTATTGCTGATTTTCATACTATGTTAGTTAAGAGCACTGTAGTGAATATATTTAGAAGTTAAGAAGCATGTGATTTACATTCTCAATAGGATTCAGATCTAGGCTTTGTGGTGACCAGGGAAGATGGTGGAAATCACTGTCATGCTTGCTGAACAATTCCTACATGATGGACAGTAGCCTTGTTGTCCATGAAACAACTGCCACCTGCTGGACAAAAAGCCAACATTACAGGATGGACATAATTAACAATGTTCAGATATTCCTTGGAGGGCACTTGACCCTCTAGCAATATCAGGGTATCTATTTATACCAACAAAACATGCCCCATACCATGACACCACCTCTAGAAACTTGAGTTGTGTTTACATGGAAAGCTGGATTCATTGTTTCATGGAGATCCTGCCAAACTCTCTGCCTGCTGTCGGTACAGAACAAGGTGTACCGTGACTCATTGGACCACATGACTTTTTTTAGTCTTCCAGTGTCTATCCAGTCACAGTGTTCCTGAGACACCACTGTAGATAAACTAGCTGGTTTTTCACAGAAATCAGGGGGTTTCCATACAGGCATGTGACTGCCAATAATGATCCTCTTCAATTCCTGCACATAGTTTGGTGAGATATGGTTGGGAACAGCCTTCAATTAATTGCTGCACACAGGAAGTTCTGTTTGCTGCAAGCCTTGTCGGAAAATAGCAGTCACGTTCCTGACTGCTATTTCTTGACAGTCAGTTCTGCTGTTTTAAAAATCATGGCTCCAGTCAGACAGGCATCTGCTGTTTATCGAACTCCAAAAGGCCCTTTGTTTTCTCAATATGATCAAGACTACTGATGACGACTAACTAGCAGCACTCTTAAATAATTGCCTAGAACACATGGTGATGCACAGAACAAGTATTTTTCATACATGCAGTGTAAGTGATGTATGTACATCTGCATAAAGATTTCTAGTTCAGTGGCCAGTAGGTTGGTTAATATTTTAGCATTTCTTGTTGAATATCATCTATTGAATAACATAGCTGATGAGACTTTCTTATTTCTTGTGTCTTATCTCCATGTAAATTTGTACACATCTTTATGTTGGAATATGATTAGTAAAAACTGGTTCATGTCTTGAAAAGAAATCCAGCAAGTACTGGTCATTATTATTAGCAATTTTTATTTCGAATTTTCCCAACACATTACTATATGTCTGTTAATAATTTGATACTCTGATGTTTAGATCTCCAACAAAGACCAACTTTTTTTTTCTTTGTGTCATATGCCTTTTCTAATGCCTTGAAAAATTCCCCCATTTCTTCCTTCACTTCTTCAATCTACTATGGAACTATAGGCACAAATATGTCTCATTGTCCAATTCCCTATTCTGATATTTGTCTACATCACTCACTCACTCCACTTGATACTGTCTGCCATTCAAGAAGTTTTCCTTGTATTTACTGTTAAATACTATAACCACTCCTTTTCTTGATCATTATTACCTATATATAACATCTTGTAATTGTTAGAGGAATTCACCTGTTTGTCTTCTTTGTTTTGGTAACGTCTATTATGTCAATCTGGTAATTATCCAATGTTTCTATTATTTTCATATTCTTTTCATCAATGCCTCTTATGTTGATAAGAGGCATTGATGAAAATCAATGCCAATCTTGAACTCTGTTGAAGAATTCAAGATTGATTGGAATTTGTTCCAGTAGCCAATTTTCACTGTTCTTTGTGATTTCAGTGAGTCTTGTTTAATAACACCAACCAGACTTCCATGGAATCAAAGACTCATCACAGGTGGTTCGCCTTGTCACTGAAATAGCTCATTCAACATGTCTGCATTCACCACACTTACCAACCACTTGCCATGCAAAGAACCTTCTACTCACTCCCTTACACCTTTTCATCCTGAAAAACAGGCAAATCAGCCAGAAGAATAAACAATTTACAGATATTACACACTAGCCGCCTCTAACCATAAAGACCATCTAATTATATTCATCAGTCAATCAGTTACACACATTCTATAACCAAATAATGAAGGCTATTTCATATATTTTCTAAACATGCAGAGAAAAATGAACTCAGAGAGATTTGGATGGCTGCATTTGAGAGTCATTTTTAAACCAACTACAACCTAACTGCTGTAAATTTCTTTTTATCCAACATTCGAGGTGTTAAAAATAGGACAATAGTTCATTTTTCTTTTCTTAATTCCCACACAATTTTTGTACCACAAAGAATGGTGCTCTGAAGATGGTTTGATATCTAGCTATATACCAGGGATGAACATTACAGTGTGCTAGGTGTGCAGTGCACAACCTTGAAATAGCAATATCAATGATATTATATTTTTGCATTTATTCCTGTTAAAGACTCCCTAACTGTTTCCTGGCTTCATGTGATTCCTAAAATTAAACACAAATACTAATGCCTAATGAAAAGGACGCTTTTCGACATGTAAACATTGCTTCACATTTGCATTATTAGTCCAGGTGTGTAGTCAGGGACAGATCTGAATGGAGAATGTATGTTCATAGAGTCACCACGAGTCAAAAACGACTCCGATGGAACATAACAACAACAAACCACCTAGAGACAATCACATACAGCTCTGCTCATGGCAGGATTTGAATGGTCTGCTGGATGGAGAGTGGATACACTAACTATATGTTAAAGATACCAAGCAAATACTTAGGTGCAAACTTGATTTACCTGCTTGTTTGCTGACTTGGGAAAAAGGATTAAAACCAAGTTTATAAAATTACTTGGTATCTTTAATGTATAGTATACCCAAGGTAAAAAACTTTCTACATCTTTCTTTCATCCTGAGATTTTATTTAATAAGGTCAAAGCACCTTGTGGCAACTTGTATAGGTAAAATTTACCACTAGGTGGTCTAAGTTCTGCATTACTTCAACCTTGGCATCTCAGGGTCTGGCTCCCACTGATGAGACCTCAATAAAGGTCAAAACCGGTCTGGGTAGGCCCTTCCCTTAATGCATAATATACATGTCCGCAAGGAGATGTGCTTTGCATTAGGGGAGATACTAAGGATAGTGATCAGGGCTTATTCCACCTTTATCACGAGTTGTCTCAGACCTGAGGTACACTCGAGTTACCTGCTTGTTTGCTTACTTGGGAAAAAGGATTAAAATGTAGTTTATAAAATTGCTTGGTATCTTTAATGAAGAGGAATCCTTATATAGGCTTTTTCAATTGGAGACAAGTTAGCCAACCTCATACCGAGGTAGTAGGGTTTTTTCTCCCAGAAACTGAGGTTTTTCATCTCAGGCAAGTTAGACATGAGAATATACTCAATTTACAGACAAAAAAACGCTGTTACTTCCAATTTTTAAGGAAATGACAACATAAAACTAAATTATTAATTATAAAAACTTTAATTAATAACTACCTATATTGCAGCAATCTTACAATGTTATCCCTTGTTCGGACTTAAACAATCAACAACCCAGGATCCAGTTTACCTTGGAAAAGAAAAACAACAGTCTCCTCTTCCTAAACACTGATTACATGCCAGCCTGATAGATCCACAGCATTCTCAGTTTACAGAAAACCTACACATACAGGTAGATACATTCACCAGCAGCCACCCTCCCCTCCCAACAATATGGGATTATAAAAATCCTATATAACAGTGCAAAATTAATCAGATCAGATAACAATACTCCAAACTAAACTTAGCCAATGGCTATAATAGCCCCACAAGCCTCCCCCCTTCCCATTCATAGCAGAGATTACCCTAAATCTATCACCATTCCATATATCTGGGGTACATCTGAAAAACTAACAAAAATCCTAAGAAATATATGACCTCACAACTAGTTACAAACCACATAAGAAATTGGCATCTCTTATCTGCTCCACCAAAGACCAGCCACTTCCCCTAGACCTACTTACCTGGAGTATACCAAGTCCATTGCAGCTGCAAACTGTCCTACTATGGCCAAACTGGCAGGACAGACAATATCAGGATATCCAAATGCAACTACATCCAGTTTTACTAATACAGCTACTCAGGACTTGCTGACCATGCATTGAACACCCACCACAGAATACGCTGGAAGAAGGCCACTTTATTACACTGCAGCAAGTACAAGTATGAACGATAATTCCTTGAATCAGCCACAGCTCTGAAAAACTTCCCAAACCTCAACAAATTTGGGTGCATGAGACTGGCTCAAATTTGAGAAGCATACATTCTAAGATCATCAGCCCAACAGCCAAGATAACCCAATTTAGCCTGCTAGGGAGCATCTTTTAGAACTCTAGGACCAACTTCAGCATTATTTGCTTAGTGTGAGTGCCTGCATGCACATATCATTGTTTTTTTGATCCCTGATCATATTCGGCAATGTAACATTGCCGAATATAAGTAGTTATAAATTAAAGTTTTTATAATTAATAATTTAGTTTTACATAGTCATTTCCTAAAAAAATTAGAAGTATGTCTAACCAACATATAAGCTTATCTACAAGAAAAAATACTGTTGTCATTGGTTGTGGTGGGCAGTAGTAACAGTAGTTGTTGTGTGCAGTTGGAGGATTAAATAGTGGGGTAGAGGGTCCTCCTGCAATGAGTTCTTAGACCCATCCTGAAATCATAAATGTACTAGTTAAACAATAATGAAACAGACATTACCATAGCATGGCATACCATTAGTGACTTTCCTCTTTCAGAATACTATCCTCCCCCACCCCAATACACAACTTTGTGATACTTGATAGCTAGTTTCATCCATTCCACTTCAGTTACCAAAGCATGTTGTAAAAATCTATACCACTGCATATGCATTACACCTGTCCAATGCATTTGTCAAACTCGATTCTGCATCCTAGCTCTCACAAACCTCTTCAGTATCATAACCACAACTCCAAATATACAGATTTGCATGTAAATTGTACACTAAGTTTTATCACCAACCGGCCTGGTTGGCCGAGTTGATAGCATATCCGCTCTCCAGCCAAAAGACTACAGGTTCGAATCCCGCCATGGGCATGGATGTTTGTGATTGTTTGTGGAAATACCAGTGGTGGTCGGCAGTAGATGCCATTGGTGTAGTTGCGGTCAGTTGGTGATTGAATGGTGAAGATGGAGTAGTAGAGCAGGTGCCTTCCCTCGATGAGTCCTTGGAACTCCCTGGAGGTGTCAAATAATAATAATAACAAAGTGAAATAATATTATCCTCTTTCTGCTCCTCTGGGATTTGCCCTGTTACAAGACATCATTTAAACATGTATGACATGTAACAAATCTAATTCAAGTGTCAATTCTGAGACACTTCATGTTTCAACATTCCTGTGCACAACTGCTGTCAACTACAGTACTCTTTCATTATTGAAACATACCAGGAAAACAGTTTGCTTATTGGATAATTGAGAGCTGAATAACTGAAGATACAATGACATGGTGCTGTACGAAAGTTTTTGAAGTTTTTTTTTTGTATATCTTTTATTATTAATATTATTATGTGACACCTCCAAGGACATTGCAGGAAGGCACTCCACATGACACATTTCAATGAATATACTGTGAAGTAAATTCAGAAACCAACAGGGCATAAACAACTTAAGAATCTATATTACATCATTTGGGGAACATAAATATATCAGTATGAATTTCATAACTATCTAAGATACAAACAGCTGCAAAAAAAAAAAAAGTTCTAAGTCATCAGATCAATTAAAACATTAATGATAAATAATATGATTTACATCTGGAATATCAATATTTTGTCTTGTACCATAAAAGACGAAATGTGACAGCATGAGCTAAAAACACAGTGCGTTCCAATTTGTCGATTCTTGTTTATCACATTGGTTGCTATGTGAACCTATGTATTCATCAGAATTACCAAAACTACATAATGATCGGCTTCATAACTTCAAAAATAAAAACTGTTTTTTAAAAGCAGAAATAGTTCAGAATTTCCTTATGCAAATATATTTATTATTACTGTTATAGTAGCGTTGTATGTTGATGGAGAATAGAATGGTATAGTAGATTGTGTCCTCCGTGACGAGTCCTTGGACACTCCTGGAAGTGTCAAGTAATAATAATAATTTCATGTAAAGTTATGTGTAGACTTTTGAATAAATACATCGATAATCCTCTCGCTCCAATAAATATTATTTGTATGTGAAAGACACTGTATTTTCACTTACCATGAGAGAAACTTGCATCTGTAGACTTACAATAACCACATCGGTAACCCTCTCGCTCCGACAAATATTCAATAACGCTGTACGCTGACATTTCGACAATTAATTTATTTTCTTCAATGTCACATTTATTGCCTTCTGTAAAACAATATCCAAATTTAATCAAGGGTATAATGTTAATTACAACATCGCTTGTAGCAGGCGATGGTCAATACGAACATCTAGTTTCGGTACGCTTTCACCAATGGCGATTACCGTTAGCGCCCTCTGTACTAAATTCACGTATCCATTTTTTTCTTTTGATTCCCCTCCCCTTCTACGTCTATTATGAAGAGATCGCTGGCTCGGTTGATGGATTATTACTGTGGTTTAAAGCATCTGTAAGCCTGACTAAGCAGTAGTGGTTGTGACGCTCGTATGTGGAAAGCAACATGTTATCATGGCTGTTTTAAGTAAGCTTAGAGAGTTGTCACTACCGTATAATTGTTATGAAGTGGGACATACGTGGACACCGAACTGTTCGCAAGCAGCGCTTGAAGTGGGGACGTTATGTTTCATCGAATCTGTAAAATTATATACGCCTCTATATTTGGTAAGTATTCAACATTATGAATAAAAAAAAAAATTGTTCATCTTTGTATATTGTGAAAAATGAAACGAAAATATATTTCAGACATATTTTATATAAAGAGCTGGTTATTGATAGATTAAATTCATTTCTTGAATACATATTTGTAGAATGTAGTGCGCTCATGCATTTTCATCAAGAAGCCTCAAAAAATATAAAAAAAGTAGGCTATTATTTGCGTTGGAATTTATCTAGAATGAGACCTTCAACGTATCGGCAAACATTTTCTATGAAAAATTCATTGGCCTTTCGAAATCAGCTCGTTTAACTCGCAGAACAGATAATTAATCAGAAGAGCGTCATAAGATTCCAATACTTGACTGCTTACCTGGACTGGAGGAGCACAGCATGTCCACCAACATTTTCATTTATTAAAGTGGCTGGTTTCTGCTTTCATAAATGAATGTCTAAACATCAAGGCCTCCACATGCTTTATCTTAAGTCAATTTTAATTGCTTGGTTTATTCTGTCAGCAGTATATTAAGAGTATTAAATGACTTCTGATATCTACAAAGATCAAGCATGTTTATGCTCCCTGCTACCTCCAAACAAAATAGGACTACTATCATTTTTATTCTTTTTTTTATTATGTGACACCTCCAAGGATGCACCATGTGATGGTATTCCACACAGCAGTTTCCTGTCTTAACTGTCTAACACATAATAATGCTATTTGCATATTACACCACTTTTCCATCATGTACATAAAATGCCATCTACTGCCCACAATACTAGATACTATTTTTCTGTCTGTAAGTTGCATGTCAAGTATATAATTTCTTGTCAAAGATTACACAGTCGGCCGATATTGGTCAACTGTGTAATCTTTGACAAGAAATTATATGCTTGTTTTAATCCTTTATCCATTTGCCTCAGTATCCCATAATGCAAAGCACACTTCTTTTTGCATCTATATATTTAATATATTAAAATATACAAGGATATAATTTGTAACCAAGTGGATAAACTGTTTCTACGTATCTGGCCTGTCACGAACAAAATTATTACTGCTACTACTCTGTTCAGAACCTCCATAGCATCACAAGATCCATTGTGGGAGGCCCATCCTACCACACAGTCTATCATACTACTCCATAAACCTATTCACTCTCTGCACTTTAACCATCCTATGAAAATGGGCCAACCAACTTTCACACACAAAAAAGCCACACCTCACTCTCCTACTTCACTATCTCCTTCTGCAACTTCTAAAAATGGCCTTGTTCTACTATATGTAAAATCTTCACTAGTGTTAGTCTTTTAAATATCTGAACAGTTTAAATGTCTGATGTTATCCCCTCTTCATCTTTTATCCACCAAACTGTAGTTTGCATATCCTCAGTCAGGGCTTATAACAAACATTGTACTGTCCTAATATCATTTTTGTTTAATGCCTCTATATTCTCTCGAAGGTTAATTTATCCTTTTCAAAATCCCAGTGATCAGATATCTGAACACAATAATCCAAATGTCATCTAATCAAAGATAAGAAGGGTATAAAGCCCTAAATCAGGGCTTTATACTGTTATCTGTGTGGATCCAAGTCCTTATTCTTCTAGCAATCCTCTGGGTTGCCTAAACTTAACACCTTTGCCATGTCTCCTAAACTTTGAATTTTTATTGACTGTCAATCCGAGATCCTTTCCTTCCTTTACTTCTTTTAATATAGTTCCACCAATAGGGTGCATAGTCTCCCATCAGTGGATCCCAAATTTCCAGCATATTTAGTTGCATTAAACTGATATTCCTGAGCATTTGCCCATCTTTCCAGCTCATACAAATTCTCCTAAGGGGTACCACATTGCACTATTATGAATAATGCTTCCAAGCTTTACATCTGCAAATAATATTTCCCTGCAACTCAGTGGCAGTATCATTGACATAAAGATTAAAAAAAAAAAAAAAAAAAGCAAGCATCCCGGTATTGATTACTATGGAACTCTGTTTGTGATTTTCTTTTTCTAGATCCCTCTTCCCTGTGCATAACTGTCTAATATCTATCAGACAGCCAATTTCCAATCCAGTTCATCAACCTGACATCAAACTCCATTTATTGCAACTTAAATATCACCTTATTGTGTGGCACTCTATCAAATCCTTTTGCAAGATCAAAAAAAAAAAAAAAAAAAAAAATGACAGTATATGCCCTTTACCTCATCAATCTCTTGTCGCTTTGTTGTTAAAAGAAAGCAAATTATTGAAATAAGCGCATTCTTTAAAAAATCCATCTGGACCTTTGCAGATAATATTAGCATCATCTGCTAAATTCTGTATATGATCTCTCACTAGCTTCTCCAAAATATTAACCACAAAAGAAATACAAATGGATCTGTCATTTGATGCCTTCATTCTGCCACCACCATTAGGCACTGTCTTGCTGTCCTTCCATTCATTGGGCACTTTCCCAATAGTTACTGTCATTGAACAGCCAAGTCAGTGAAGCTGCTGGTTCCTTAGAACATTTTCTTAGAGCACTTGGTTTAAATTCTGTCTGGTTCCCACTGCCTTGATAACTGTTATAGTATTTGAAACACATTCTGCTCATGCACTTCTAAACCTTCAATCCTCCTCACCCCTCCAAAATGAAACCTGCTTTTCTGGGATAAAATATCCCAATGAAGTGAGCATTAAGCAGCTCCACTATGTTATATGCATTAATCAATTACTCCCTTTTTCGTCTGTCATTCATCCATAATCATTTCTCCTCCAGCTGCTCGCATAATGCATAGTTTATTCACATAGTTTCCTTTCATATTCCAGTTTTCCCTTCCTTACTATATTACTCACTTTCTTGACCTTATATTCTTCACACAACTGCTCTTCTTCCCTCTCTATTACTTTTCCCATAACCTCTTTTTCATCTGCAGTTCCTGTTTGAGTTCATTAGTTGTCCATTTTTTTTTAATATTATTATTATTGCACCCTCTATGAAGTCAGCAGACTCATTGTTGGAGACTCACTGACAATTCTCCATGTAAAAAATCTACTCCTCACACCCATTTTCACTACACTCTTGCATAACTTCCAGGGATGACTTCTGATTTTTTCCCTTCTCACCTTCTACTCTTTTTATAATCTCATCTGGATTAATCCAATAAAATCCTCTCACTAACTTAAACCTCTCTATCATATCACCTATTTTTCTCCTATCCAATAAACTCTGAAATCCACATTTTTTCAACCTCTCTCCATAGCCAGCATTCCAAAGTCCTGATACTGTGGACTGGAATGCCGAGATGAAACATTAAGCATCTTAGTCTTTCATCTCTAGACCTTAGCCAATATTTCCACACCACACTAAAAACCATCTCATCATCCTTTTATCCTCTTTTACCTTGCGGTGTTGAGGGTTTATTAATCATCGGACCTCAAACCGTTCACAGGATAAGGTGGTCAGCCCTACACCCCTGTGTATCCTATGTCCTGTAGTGTTGAGTTTTCAAGGTCGGTTTGCTTGCTTTACAGGATGAGGATAAACTGGAGAAAAAACCCTACTGTCCACGCCCAAGACCGGCTAACTTGGCTGTGGCTGAGGAAGATTCTTCAGCTCCTCACGTCTCCGACGGAAATCAAACCTAGGACACTCCTTCCCCAGGCATATGGTTGCAAAGTGCACAGCCACTAGGCTAATCGGCACGGACCATCACTAAAAACCAGGTTACCAGATTTGAGCACAATAATCCAAGTGTGGTCTGACCAGTGGTTGTGGCACTTTACACAGTGGCACAACCATTTCTTTATCCCTACATGTTAAAGTACTATCATAGCAGCACTATGATGTGCAGACTTTGCTATATGCTAGCAATATGCCCTCTAAACTTCAGTCTACTGTCAACCAATACAAAATTAATAACGAAAAAACTCACGTACAAAGATTATTTAATAGTATAATTTTCGCCTATGTGTCACAGGCATCTTCAGTACATTAAGCTCAAATTAAACAATAACTGACAATTCTGTATCGATATGTCTACTCATGGTATACCTCTTTTAAAACTTACTGTCAACGAGAACCATTACCACAACCTTCTATTTCTGCACTCCAAAATTCAATGCCTTACAATTATTAATATTAAAACTACAACCTCACTTCTTTGTCCAAGTCTAATCAGATCTTCCTGAAGTGAATTAACATCAGCAGTGTTACTTATAATTCTTCCTAACTTTGCATCATCAGAAAACAAATGAAGATCCCCACTCAGTCCATATGATATATCATTTACAAACAAGTTAAACAATGAGTACCCAAGAACAGAACCCTTTTTTTTGAGACACTGCTGCTTTATCATACACAACCTGCTGATATTGATCATAGCCAATCCATCTAACACCAACATACTATCTATTCTCATCCTTTACAGCTTGTATATCAACTTATCATGTGTAATCTAACAAACACTTTTGCAAAGTCCAAGAATATCACTGTATATAATTCTTTCTTTTCTAACACACTCATTACCCATCATCAAATGCAAGTAAATTTCTTAAATAGGATTTGCCCTTTACCAATCCATGCTGACCATCATAAAGAATACCATGTCCATCAAACACATTTCTGTATTCTATTCCTAACCTATCTCTCCAACAACTTGACCACAACTGCAGTTATACAGACTGGTCTCTAATTGGAAACTTCTGTCCTAGAACCATGCATGTGGAGTGGTACTATTTTGCCTTCTTTACACTCCTCAGGAACCCTACCTGCTGCAAGACTTTCATTAAATAACCAGGTCAAGGGCATAGCCAACTGTGATACATATTCTTTAAGAATATGTGGTGATAAGTCATCCATTCCCACAGCTTTATTAACATCTAACCCAATCAATACCTGAAACACCTGATTTTTTTCACTTCCAATTCTCATAATACTTGCCTCTATTTATGCCAATTTATCTGTTTTTTTTTTTTACTTGAATGCAATTTACCATTGCTGTTGATATCACTAGTTCCATGCACTGGCAATATGCACTCTCCCTTGCAATTCTTGCATCCATGGAAGCTGATTTCTAAGATTATTATAGTCACCTGCCTTATAATTTCACATAATCCTTCTCCTTGATGCTTCTGCATATCTGTTGAGCCTGCAAGTCAGAACAGAGTGATCTCACCATGGGGAAGGCAAGACATCTCAATCACAAACTTATCCCCCTCATGCTAGAACCTAATCCCAAACTCTTGATCCTCGTGTTCCCTCTACTACATGTTGCTGAGATGTTTGTACCTCAAGAAGAGGTGCAGAGCTGTAGAGTAGATGCCCTCCTCGATGAGTTTTTGAACTCCTTGGAGGTGTTACAGAATAATAAATAATAATACTAAGAATTCCAGAAATTCTATTCCCTGTTGTTTCCTACTCTATAGTTAAAATATCTTATAATGATCACTCACTTTGCAGTTGAGAAACTTATTTGCCTAAATGTTTCCTGCTCGTCATATCCCCCCCCCTCTGCATTCCTTGGTCAACAGCAATATCCTACTAAATATCTTGTCCTGCCCAACTCTACCTCATACCATGCACTTTCAAAATCATTGCTGTCATTTCCTCCTGAATTCTCTACACTGAAGGGACACAACTCGTCACTTATAAGTAACTCACTACCACTCCTATCATGATGAAATATGCTCTACCCTTCTGCTTCTATTCCTGCCAGGATATCAACTTCTGACTACTACATTTCATTGATTCTAATCTTTGGAGAGGTTGAGGCTCCCAATGTCACCAATTCATTTCCTCTATTCTTGATACTCCTGGCATTTGTATAAAGAAATATCGTTCCATTGTCAGCATTTATACACCTATTATTATTCCCGTCGGACTCCATATGACTGTGTAATATACATACATTCTCCCATCTCCCAAGTGACTATCCTCACAAGAGGTCTGCTATCACCCATCCTGACAAGTCTAAATTCCTTGCTCTAACACGCAGATGTTTATGTCCCTCCATGTTCAAATGCAGTTCATCTCTCACTTACAGCTCTTCTATCCTCAAATGGTTTCCAAGCATCAACATATTCCAGACCTCTTTTGACACATCCTCGCTCTTAGGTCATTTGTTATTGCTGCTCTCCTCTTCCTCAATTTTACATTATACCTAGGTAACGTGCTTGCTTTCTTCCCTCTTGCACTTTTCTGCTTCAAAATTAGATACCTTTTGGTATCTTACATTTCAGTGTTCAGAATTTCACTGATGCATTGCCAGAATTGTTTTCTAGGATTTTGACTTTCTTTTTTTTTTTTTTTTTTCCTATACCTCACATCCAGTTTTTATACACACACCCATGTGTGTGTGTGTGTGATTGGGACTCTGAAACATTCAGAAAGATGATTGTTATAAGTAATGTCAGACATTTTAATTGGAGTCTTTATGATTTCCATCAGTGCTTTTTTGTCTGTTCTCCTCTAGAAGTGCTTCATTTGTCTCTTGGTCTTGTCATGTATATCTAAGTATACATATGCATCTGATATTATAGCTGTTATTTCTTTTATTTCCATTGTTTGTAGTTTGGAATATTAGTCTCGGTCTGCTCCATAGAGGAAAATCAGTTTGATTGGTGATAGTTTCTTAAGTATATTACTCAGTCGAGTATATTACTCAATCGATACTTAAGTATCGATTGAGAGAAGTTGAAATTTCCATGTGGTGTACACACGCACGCACACACTTCAAATAGTGTGTATTGGCTTTCTTTTGGCCTGATCAATCTTTTCACTTTTTAGGCATACTCTCCACTAATTGCAGAAATGAGTCTGGTTTTTAGACCAATTTTTCCTTGAACAACACCACCACCACCAGTCCATGTGTCGTTATTGGATTCACTGGTCTTACCCATACTCAACATTTTAGTTTATCCCAAATCTTCTCTTAATTTAAATTGGGATTATGCAGTTCAGTCAGGGTTTTTTCCACATGCTTCTCAAACAAACCATGTCCCATTCACACTTGATGCATTGTCATCTGAAAGAGACATACTTCATCTGCCTCCCCCCCCCCCCAATGGAGTCATAAGACTCGTGGGAGGTTAACACTAGCCAACACAAAAAAAGCCTTATTATATCACTCCTTAAACTCATCCACAGTATGAAAAATGTCAGTGTTAATATGATAACCCTTCAACAGCTTTAATATCTCAGTCATATCCTCCCATTTGCTTTTTATCTACCTTATCCTCAATCAACGTTATAATAGTCCTTATATCATTTTTGCTATCCATCTTTGCACCCTCTCCAAGGTTACTACATCTCTTTCAAATCCTGTGCTGACCAGATCTGAGCACAGAAATCTAGATGTGGTCTGATCAAAGTCAACATTGCTGCAATTTTTTGAGATATCTTCATAGCATTCGCAATATATCCTCAGAACCTAAAAGCTCTATCCACAATTATCCCCAATGTCCCCTGCTTCTTCCAGTATAATTCCAAGTGAGTATGAAATATCCTATCTATAGATCCCAACTGATATCCCCATTCATTTTCTCTCTTTTTACCAGCTTATTTAAATCATCAAGGGCCAAAATATCAGCAGTATTATTAATAACCCTCCCGAGCTTCACATCATCTGCAAACAACTGCAGTCTTCCTGTAGGCCTGTGACTATATTATGGACATAAAGATTGAACAGTAAGGGTCAATCTCTTGTTTTAGGACTGAACCCTATGGAACTCCACTTGTAACCTTCCTATTCTCTGATACTGGTTCCCCATATACAACTGTCTGATATCTATAAGAGAGCCAATCGCCAATCCAATCCATTAACTTATTAATGTAATTAATAAGTTAATGGATTGGATTGGTGATTGGCTCTCTTATATTGGATTGGTGAGTTACATTAATACATTAATGTAACTATCCAAACCGTATGATGCAACTTAAAAATCAACTTGTCATATGGCACCTTGTCAGCTGCTTTGGAAAAATCCCCCAAAAAAATGACAGTGTATGCCTTACGTAACTTCATCCACTGCTCTTTTTACTCTGTTGTAAAAGGTAACCAGATTACTAAAACAAGAACACCTTTTAACAAATCCATGCTGGCCAGCATAAATAATAATACCCTCTTCTGCCTTATCCTCATCCACTACTCTTGTTACTCAATTGTAAAAGGTAACTAGATTACCAAAACAAGAACACCTTTTAACAAATTCATGCTGGCCTGCATAAATAATATTACCCTCATCTATCCAATTCTGTATACCAGTTCTTAACAATTTCTTCAAAATCTTAACCTACATAAGAAATACAAACAGGCACATAGTTTGACATAACTGAGAAGAGGTCTCCACATAGCCTTTAAAGGAATGAGAACCGATAAGGGCTTCTGACCTAATGTCGAATCCTCACCTTCTCGTGGTGCACCTCGTTAGGTATCTACCTGGATACTGAACGAACGAGGATGGGCTGGCAATTTGGGATTTAGAAAACCAAATTGTATTCTTATTGGCTTAAACCACAATATTAAATGATGGTACAACATGACAGAATTTCATTCCATCTGGGACATCACCCAGTTAAACGAGGCCCCCGTTGTTTTTGCCAGGGGAATCAGAGTGAACAGCAGAAAGTCTGCTACTGGAACAAATCCTGAAACACACTCCAAACTCAACATCACCAGAGTTCAAGATCAGTACTATCAACATAAGAAGCCTGAATGGCAAAGAAATGGAGCTAGCTGAGGAATTGGCCAGATCGACATAATAGGGGCAACTGAACAAAAAAGACAAAAACTAGTGAGATCTTTCTGAGCAGTAAATACAAAATGTTATATTCAGGCCATGACAATCAAGAAAAAGAAGTAGCTATAGTATTCAACACTAAATACGAGGCTAATCTTCTAAAATGGCAGGCAGTATCGAATAGAGTGATGTGGGTAAATATCAGAATGGGGAACTAGACAGGGAGACTTATTTGTGCCTATTTCCCACAGAAGGTTCTACTAAGGTAAAAGTGGAGGAATTTTTTGAGGCTTTAGAAAAAGCAACTGACACGATGAAAAAGAAAAAGTTGGTCCTTGTTGGGGATCTAAATAGCAGAGTAGGAAATGATTGTCAGACATACAAAATTATTTTGGGAAAATTTGGAGAAAAGAGCAAAGCTAATAATAAAGGCAAATACCTGTTGTATTTCTGCTCATGAAGGAACATGGTGTTATTAATAACACCATGTTCCAACATAAAAATGTGTACAAATTCACATGGAGAGAAGAGGCAAGGAATAAGAAAAGTCTCATTGACTGTATTATTGTTGATAGTGATATTTTCTCACTGGTGCAGGACACTAGAATGTACTGAGGATTTGAAATTGGAAGTGATCACCATTTAGTCTTGAGCAGGATATAATTGGATGTAAATGCATTGGATATGAGGTGGGAGCGAGCAAAAGAGTTAATAGTATTAATTGGTACAAATGATTTGAGAGAGGGCAAAGAGCGTGTCAGAATGGATATCAGGAGGCTGCTTGGTTACAAGAGATAGTGTGACAAGAAGGGTGTTGCCTAGGTATGACTGTGATGAAATGAGGTGGAGAGCAAGGATTATGAATGATATGCTGGCTGAAATGTGTGAGGAGATGGGAGTACTGTTTGTTAATGTGTGGAATGAGTTTGAGTGGTTATGGTGTGAGTCGCTTGGAGAGACTGCTGCTAGAAGGTAGAAAGTGAATAGAGAGAATGAATCATATCGAGAGGGGAGTGATGTGGAAGAGCAGGAGAGTAAGACAGGAGAGATTGAAGAAGTGGATATGAATGGGGAAGTGAGTGGTATGAGTATAGAAAATGAGAGAATGGGTATGCAAGAGGAGCAGGGAAATGGGGAGGCTCAGGGTGGACAGGGGTACATAGCATGAGAAAGGTGGATGCTCCAAGAGGAGGTGAGAGCATGTGTAGGCAGGAAAGGAATGGGATGACCAGAGATCAAGAGGAAACAGTTGCAATTGAAAAGGGTTCTAAAATGAAAAAGCAGAAAGGGAAATGGCCCCAGTCTAGCACGGAGAGATCACATCGAGTGAGTGGTATCAGTGGAATTAGCTGTAGATCTAGAAATGAGCTGTTGTGTTTGTATACCAATGCTAGAAGTATAAGAAATAAGGCAGATGAAATGGTTGCACTAATTACATCTGTTCACCCAAAGATTGTCGGAATAAGTGAGACATGGTTGATGACATCCTGACAGGAATAGAGATGGAAGGGTATGATGTGTTTCATGAGGATAGAAGGGGTAAAAAGGGAGGGGGAGTGCTATTGATGATAGAGAAAGAGTTATGTCCATACAAAGTAGAGATGCAAGACAGAAATAGTGCCAGTGGTTTTGAGGCAGTATAGTGTGAGATAGAGGTGAATGGAATCAAATACTTGGTGAGATGTTGTTATAGACCAGGTAATGTGGATGGTGGTGATAGTGAAATGTATAGTCAAATTAGCCAAGCAAATAAGAAAAGGATGATCGTTATAGGTGATTTTAATTATGGCAATATAGACTGGAATGATGAAATAGCAACTGGAAGTAAAGAAAATTAGTTTTTTGAGTTTTTGAGGGATAACTACCTCAGACAGTATGTAACAGATGGCACACGAGGATTAAGGGTCTTGGATTTGGTCATCTCATCTGAGGATGTAATTATAAATAAAGTGTCAAATCATCCACCAGTTGGTGAGAGTGACATTAGGTGATTACCTGGGTGGTTGCCAGTAGTGTGAGGAACCCTGTGAGAAAAGGGTATATGTGGAACTACAAGGGGGAGGGTGATTATGAAGAGCTCAGGAGAGAGCTTGCGGGTGTAGCGTGGAATGAGGAGTTAGCTGGAAAAGAGATCAATGCAGCTTGGGGGATTTTCAAAAACTATCTAGTAGATGCAACGTCTAAATGTATTCCAGGGGTGAGAAGGTTAATAAGGTAGGTGTGAGATGGACGAATAAAGAGATTAAGCATGCGATACAGAGAAAAAGGGCATTGTGGAGGCAGCATAAGAGAAGTGGAAATAACCAATTTCATGAGGTCTACAAAGACCAGGCAAGGAGCCTGACTTGGTTGGTAAGAGTAGCTAAAGAGAGGTATGAACAGCAGTTAGCTAATGGAGCCAAGAAGAATCCTAGGGAGTTCTTTCAATATTTAGCCAGCAAAAGAAAGAATGATTATGGAAGGATGACATTGATTGGAGAGAATGGTATAAAGACAGCCGTTGCAGAATGTATGGTGGAGATACTCAATGAGCAGTTCATAAAGATCTTTCAATCTTGTAAATGTGACTTCATGGAGAGATTGAGAGCAGTTGCTGATGGGGAGGAGAGACTGACTGACTGTAAGTGAGCAAGAGGTGTTTGGGGGTATATTATTAATATATGACTGCGTATTCTGAAGGAATGTGCCAGGGAGTTGACACCTGCCTTGACATATTTTTTTAAATACAGGTCTTGCACTTGGTCAAGTTCCTAAGGAGTGGAAGGAGGACAAGATTGTGCCACTTCATAAAGGAGGTGATCGAACTCAAGCATCAAACTATAGGCCTATCCGTGTGTCAGGTGTTGTGGTTAAGTTGTTGGAGAAGCTTATGAGAACTAGGATCCAGAGTTGGGTTGACAACAATGGTATTATCTTTGATGGACAGCATGGATTTGCTAAAAGGAGGTCATGTTTTAGTAATCTACTTACTTATTACAATAAAGTGACTGCTTCCTTGGACAGAGGAGAAGGATACACAGTAATATACTTGGATTTCGCAAAGGCTTTTGATAGAGTACCTCATGATAAGTTGACAGTCAAACTAGAGCAGATGGGGTTGGATATTAGATTAGTGCATTGGATTGGAGACTGTCTATCTGATAGGTATCAACAAGTTGTGTATGGGGGTGCAATATCCAGGAAAAGGAAAGTCACTAGTGGAGTGCCTCAGGGGTCTGTTTTAGGGCCATTACTGTTAAACTTGTATATTAATGATATTGGCGAAGATTTGGATGGAGATATTCAGTTGTTTGCAGATATGCAAAGTTGGGATGAACCATAAAGAGTAGTGAAGATGTTGTGGCCTTGCAAGAAGACTTGAATAAATTGAGTGATTGGGCACAGAAATGGGGATATGAGTTCAATGTTGCAAAATGTAAGGTTTTAAAATTTTGAAAACAAAGATGGGATGCAGAATTTATGCTTGGTGAGAATATATTGTTGGAGGTAGAGGAAATAAGAGATCTCGGGGTGATAGTGGATAAGGATCTAAAATTTAGGGGACACATCGCCAAAATTGTGAAGACGACACAAAGGCTTCTGGGAATGATGCGGAGGACACTGACATGTAGAAGTAGGGAGATTCTTGTTCCATTGTATAAGGCTTTGATTAGGCCACACATGGACTATTGTGCCCAGATTTGGTCACCGGGTTTTCAGAAGGATGAAGAGATGTTGGAAATGGTCCAAAGGCTACTGACTAAGGTAGTTTCTGACCTCTGTAATGTTGAGTATGAGGAAAGATTGAGAAGATGTAATTTTCAGTGTCTGTTGGACAGGAGGAAGAGGGGAGATATGATAGAGACCTACAAGTTGGTAAAGGGTTGTTATAGGATCAATGGTGGAGAAGTTCTACAGAGAATAGTGGGAGATCAGGGGAGAACCAGAGGTCATCCCTGGAAACTGTATAAAGAGGGTGTGAGTAGGGGAGTAAGAGGCAGGTTTTTTTTCATGCAGAGTTGTGAATGATTGGAATGCCTTGCCTGAGAGTGTGGTGTCTGCAAGGAGTTTGAGTGTGTTTAAGACACGGTATGATGAGATGTGTATGTGATAAAGGGACCTCCCAGATGAGTCTTTGACTCCATGAGGTCTTGGGGTAATAATAATAATAAAAATTGAGCAGCTCTCAGATGTGAACTGTAGACTAAAATACACAAAGAAAGTGTATTTTAGTCTACTGTAAAATGAAAGAGTTTGAAAACAGGAACCATTTATATTTCTATTTTTTGTTTTTCCTCATCTTTCCTAGCCTGTCAGTTATCTAACTCTTTTTTTTGTTTATCTGAAGTTTCATTTTCTTCTTTCCCTATTTGAATAGCTTTTTGTGACAACCATTTGCAATCTTCCTTTCTTGTTGCTTTACTTTGTCTTCTTTGCTGCTTCTATGACTGTACATTTTGTTTCTTCCCATAATTGTTCTAATTCTGGTTGGCTGAGTGGTTAGCATATCTGCCCTCCAGCCAAGAGGCTTTGGATTCGAATCCTGCCAAGGCATGGGTGTTTGTGATTGTTCTACTAACCAATTACCATATCTACTGCTGTGACATTTATCCTGGTGTAGTACGACCTTTGATGTCTTTGCACCATAAAAAAATCATCTAATTCTCTTCCTTTCTTCTCGAAACTTTAATTTCTTTCTGACTTCTATTTTAAATGCTTCATTTATAGGAGTTAAATTAAATCTGATACTGTCCTTTTATTTTTTCTTAGCCCTTAATTTCAATTTAACTTCTTCGGCTATCAATACATGATCTGTCCCACAGTCTGCACAAGGTAGTGTTTTTTTGCTTCTTGGATAGCACTTCTCCACCTTCTGCTAGCAATAGTATCATCTATCTGATTTCTGTATTCTCCATTAAGTGAAGTCCATGTGTACAAATCTTCTTTTATTTTGTTGAAAGCAAGTGTTTGCAATAAATCAACTCTTTCAACACAAAACTCCAACATCCTTTCCCTTGCTTCATTCCTCAAAAACAAATTTTCCAGTGATGCCTCATTCTTCTTTTTCATCCACTTTTGCATTCCAATTACTTAATATCAAGAGTGAATCTGTTTTATGAATACTGTCTACTACTTGTTGCAAGCTGCTATAAAATTCTTCGACCTCATCTTCACTTGAATCTGTAGTGGGTGCATACACCTGTACGAATGTAACATTCACTGGATGTGGTTTATTCTGATTGGAATTATTCTATTGGATGTTGGGTTGTAACTCAAAATGTATTTTCTGTATTCTCTTCTATGAATACTACTCCATTTCTTCAAAGATTTTCATGTCCAAAGCAATACATCATGAAATCATTGGTGTCAAAGTGACCCATTCCTATCCATCTCAGTTCACTGATTCCTAACATCTTTACTTGAGTTCTTATTTCTTTCTTCACCAGTTCCATTTTCCTCGATACATGCTGCTTGCATTCCATGTTCCTATTTTATGCAAATCAGTAGAGCAGAGGCATCTTCTTCTGAGATTATCAGAAGTTATGTGGGTATTATCACTTAAACAAAATGGGAGATGAAAGGCTAGCAAAAGGTATTTGTTGCCAAGATTGTAGATAAAGACCCATTAGAAAATAACTCATATTTGTAAATTTAGGAACACAAAAACGCACGTGTTGAACAGATTATTTTATTAATTACTAATAAAATAAAACTTGACGTTTCGACCTCTGTATCGAGGTCATCATCAGAAGAATACGAGTGTATAAGGAACCAAGCTACATGCTCATGTCCTGTATACCGGTAAACTAAATCATCTACGTAGTTAATTAATCCTTTTCCCTAGCCTGACCTCGAGTGATAAAAAAAATAAAATTAAATTAAATTTTTAAAAAAATGATAATAAAAAATAAATAAAATTAAAAAAAAAAAAGAATAAAATAAAAATAAATAAATAAATAAATACAACTATAATAAACTGTTAAAGGCCTCATGTATTAATATTCTTCTGGATAGTTCTGATTGTTATAATATGATTTCTTTCAGTTGCTGTTGAATGTTACAAACACTTCACCAGGTTGTCTTCTTGTAGTCGGATTTTTCTATGGCTAGTTTAGGTTGTTATACAGGTTGTAGATGGGTCCTCCACATTCTTGAAATGGTTAGGCCATCATTTTTGTTGAGATTTGGGTTGTGTTTGAGCATTTCACATGACTCTTTTAAATTTTCTCTCAAACCAGGTTTTTGTGCAGTGTAGGGACTTGGTATTTTTCCAATCAATTCTGTGGTATGTTTGGAGTGCGTGGTCAGAAAGGCCAGTTTTACCAAAATGGAGGTATTTAATGTGTCGTTTGTGTTCATCTTGTCAGATTGGGATAGTTCGCCCTGTTTCCCCTATGTATGGTATGTTACATGCGCATTGTATTTTGTATATCCCTGGTGGGCTAGGTGTGGAAGAGGATCTTTAGAAGAGTAGGTGTCTTAGGTTTAAAGTTGGTTTTAATGTTGTATTTGCATAGTGTTCTGTCTATTTTTTCAGAAATGCCTCTAACATAAGGAATGGCAATAGCATTCTTGAAATCTTTTTTGTTCTTACTGGTATCTTTATGGAGGATCTTGTGAATAGTCTTTTTACTGTATCCATTTTTGATAAATGTTTGGTTGATGATCTTGTATTCCTGGTTTAGAGCCTGTTCATTAGAACAAATAGTTAGGGCTCTGTGTTTAAGGGTGCTTATGACACCTAGAACTTGAATATTTTTTTTCCTGCAATCTTGGCATCAAATGTTTTGTTGACTTTTCCTCTCTCACATACCAAACGTTTTCAAACCACTTCCTCCACTAAGGAGAACAGTGGTCTCACACCAGGCAGTTAAATTCATCTCCCACTTACATTTACAAATGCCCATGCCCACTGTGGTATTTGAACTTGCAGTCTGTTGACAGTGGGTATACTATCTGCTCAGTGAACCAAGCTTTGATTTATGCTTATTTGCAATGTTGTGGGTTTTTAATAAATATATATATATATAGATATCAAGTGACTGTGTACAGAATATAAAATTGGAAACTTAAATACAATAATTGCGGATAAAGAAATAATAAATCTTTTGAAGGTTTGATAAAATACAAATTGAAACATTTATCTCACTGTTAAAACAACAAATGCACTGATACTGATCATGGTTTATGGAATAGAAAAGATTGAGCTATTAGGCAATGAGCAAGACCATGCCCTCAATTTTTTTTTTCTTTCATAGATTATGTGAAATAAATGCAGGTGCATTGCGAATACATATTTTACAAACCTAGCACTTGTGCATACAATCCTAATAAATTTCATACTTCAAATTTTCATGCTCATTTTAGCTTTTTTTTTACATTTATATACAATTCCCCCCCCCCCCACCAAAAAAAAATTTCATAAACCTTTAATATTGCATCCTATATTCTAATTTAAAAGAGGAGGTGGAAAGTCGCAGTTGTTCTGTCTATCAGCAAAAGCTTGATTTCATTGCATCCATCTATAACTTTCACTAGGTGTATCATTCATCTACTGAATGACACATTATGTGCACACTAAGGATTAATAGCAAGAGTCCTGAGCAGAAAGAAAGGAAAAGGCTTTCTTTCTGCTCTATTAAAGAAAAACAAATTTTTGCATTGTCACTGTTGATGGCTGATGTGTAGTGTTACAGAATAACTAAACAGCAAATTCACCTAAAATGTAAAACATTTAGAGGCACAAATAAAAATCCAATCTCCAACCATGGCATATTTTGGCATAATAAAACTTCCCAGTCATGCTCTCTTCAGCAAGAAATACTATAATATAAAATGTTCTTACACTCACAACAAAGTATTTATATTTTGTAGATGGCGGATACTGTTACTATTGTTGTTTTCATTATTATCCATGCAAGAAAATAACTACAAAAGTTGTGCATGGATAACTGCACTTGGATATCTCTATCTGTTTTCAAATTCTTCTTCTTCATATTAACCTCATAAGTCATCTTTAATCATTTTCATTGATAAGAGATTATTATTACTCCACAGAGTCCTTAGACTCATCGAGGGAGGCCCTAAACACCATGCCACTATCCAATATTTGCACAGCATCTATTATACTTTGCTTTGAACTCATTCACAGTCATGGCACCCACAACAGACTGGCAACCTGTTCCACTCATTCAACACTCTCCAAGCAAAAAACCTACTTCTAACACCCTTACTGACTACACTCTTACTTGTTTTCCAAGGATGATCCCTAGTTCTCCCATCACCAGACCTGTTCTGAAAAATTTCTTCTAAACTAATCTTGTAAAAACCTTTCAGTAATTTGTATGTCTCAGTCATATAACCCCTTTTCTGTCTATTAACCAGTTTCTGTAACCCACAAATCCCCAACCTGTACTTGTAAGGTTCATTCCATAGAATTGCTATCATCTTGGTCACTCGCCTCTGGATCCTCTCCACTTTCCTCATCTCCAAGAAACCCTGGTGTCCAGATCTGAGTGCAGTAGTCAAGATGAGATCTTATCAAGGCTTGATAAAGAGGAACAATAACCTACTTGTCTCTGCTCATCAAAGTATTCATCAGTAACCAAGTAATCTGATGAGCTGCTTTAACCACTTTTGCTATCTGCCCCCTAAGCTTTAATTCTCTATCCACTAATACTCCCAAGTCACTGACTTTGTTAATTTCCAGGAGTATAGTTCTTCCACCAATGTTATATAGCTGGTAATCTCTTTTCACCCTAAAATGCATAACCTCACACTTTGCCACATTGAACTGACATCAAGCCTCCTTTTCCCAGTCTATCCAACTCATCCTGCAAATTTTGACATCTGTATTAATTATTGCTCTACCTAACTTTGCATCATCAACAAATAACTGAACAGTTCCTCTCAGATCCTTTCATATATACATTTCATATATTATCATTAATGGACAAATTAAACAGTATCGGTCTTAGAACAGAACCCTGCTGCATGCCACTAGTCCTTCTTTTGGACTATACTCCTGAATAAACTACTCTCTGCAATCTCTCCAGTATCCATCTCACTAACCCAGGGGCGCACCAGTAGTGTCCGGCACCTGTGTTCAAAACTTTAGTTGGTGTCCCTATCCGCCCCCCCTCCAATAAAAAAATCACTTTAAAAAAACGTTTTTTTTTTTAAGTATTTCCTCCTTTTTGATGCCTTTACTATCCTGGCGCCTGTGTGTGTGTGTGTGTCGCACACATTACACATATGGCCGGCGTGCTCCTGCACTAACCCCCCTATATCCATTCCCATGTACTGCAGTTTACTGATTAGAATTTTACATGGTATCCTTTCAAAAGCCTTTGCAAAGTCCAGCAGCGTTACTGTAAACTTATTATTTTTATCCAATTTTTATCAAACTATGTTGCCCCTAATACATTATCCCACTTCCATCTACCCATTCCTGTATTTTGTCTTGACCAACTTCTCCGATACTTTGATAACAACTCCTGATGTGCTGATCAGTCAGTCATTTGCTACATCAGCCTTGCCTCCTTTATGCAGTAGAACTGTTTTCCCATTTTTCTACCCCTTCAGAACTAACCCAGAACTGAGACAATATTTTGTTTAATTGTTCAGAAGTTCAGTGAAAATATTCCTTTTGATAAAAGCATTACTTACTAAAAAATCAAGGAAATAAAATATCTATTAAATACCTTAACTGTATTAATCAGATGAAGTATCAAATGTTGAAATTTGTGCTCATAGCACATGTAAGACCCTCCACCCCATTGTAACAAGCATACTTCATAATGAAATGCTACTTTCATTATAGGTGAAATTCAGATTTCAACTTCAAGTTGGCAGTTTCATAAACATAAAATTTTTTAGCTTTAAATTAAATTAAAAATTTTATATTTTTTCATATATGATATGTATTGAAATTTCTAACTTATATTAAATTGTGTAATTTATTTTAGTTTGTATATCCTGTATATTGATTAGGATAAAATTCTGAACATTAGGTGGAATGGAGAAGATTGGACTATCTAGGCAATGGCCCAGTCCATAACCTAAATTTTTTTTTCTTTTAAGGATAATGTGAAAAAAATGCAGAAGCATTACAAATATTTTATAAATCTAGCATTTGTTAATTCTTTGAGTATATTTTTCAAAGGGTATAGATGCTCTCATTATGGTTGGATCTGTATACTGAAAAAAAAAAGTTGCTTGGCAAGTATAATTCACATTAGAAAGCATTTCAGTTCAAATTCTTTGCAATCACGATAACACTCAGTAAAGTTGATTAACTGGCACATGTTCCTAATTTGAATATAACTAGAGCATACAATAAATGGAGAACCTGTCTCAGGCACACAAAATTAAAGATGAAACACAAATACGGTATTAAAAAAGGTCTTGGGTAATAATAATAATAATAATTAAAAAAGCTATTTTCTATAATTATTTTATTTTATTTATTTTATATATATATATATATATATTTTTTTTTTAAATATATAAATATATTTATAATTATTATAAATATTATTATTATAGACCTCAGATTGTGTAAGGGCAATGAACAAAAAATGTTTGGCCAGAATGGTTAGACAAATTATTTTATGCTAGAAAGATTGTTTCACTTCCCCTCATCTTTGGTATACTATCCAGATCTCACTTCTTGGGCCAACTTACACCTAGCTTTTTCTGGCATAAGCACACATCCATAACTCCTGTTTCACTTAAAAAAAAAAAAAAAAAAAAAACTTTTTGTTTCTTTTTTTTCCCAGGACATTATTTCTCACATTGAAATCCACTCCCTATGTAACTCCGCTATAGTATCTACACAGCAAAGGAGCAAGGTTTTTTTTGTTTGTTACTGTTCAAAGTGTTTGCTGATATACCAGAGCCATTGCAATATTCTTACTGCTTCTATACTATTTTCTAGGTGCTTGAATTCATTTGCCAAATGAAAAATCAACCTTGCACCCTTGACTCCTGTACCATATATTAAAGGCATCTCTTATAACCTAACCACACTGTTATTCATTTACAGTGATTATCCTTTATTCTCTCCCTTCTCCTGTAAAATATAAAAATACTAAAAAATTCTCATGTATTTTCAGATTTGTTTCATAAGATTTTAAATTATATTTAAATTTCAAATCTTACAAAATTTCATTAATAATTAGTTGCTAATTTACTGCCTTTTTTCCCCACCTGTTTACTAAACTCTAACCCTCAAAGCTTTAACTACCATGCAAGACCTTAGAATATATGGTTCACCAAAATTACATAAAAGTAACTGTCCACTCAGACCTATTATGGATTCTATAGGCAGTCCCACATATAAAATATCAAGATTCCTGTCTAACCTTCTCCATTCACTCACTAGCCACTCAACCTTTTCGATAAAAAAAATACCATAGAATTTTATACAATGATAAAAGACATTAAACTAGCAGATACAGACATGTTAGTAAACTTTGACATTATCTGTCTCTTCACTAATATCCCTCACAAAGAAATAATGAATTGTTAACCCAAAAATTTCCACCGGACATAGTGGAATTATTTAAATTTGTAATCACATCAGGTTACTTCACATGGAAAGATAAAATATATAACAACAGGAAGGAACAGCAGTGGGCTCATCCTTATTACCTATCTCAGCCAACTTTTTTCTTGAACATCTAGAAGATGAAATTTTTGCTCTTGACCCAAAATGTTGCTAAGCTATGTCAATGATGTCTTTGCAGTTTGGAGTCACATAGAACCTGAACTCTACTCATTTCTACAAAAAATCAACCCCTTGCATACTCGTATCAAGTTCACACTAGAAAAGAAATCATCTAAAGGTATTTCCTTTCTTGATGTACACATCCAGCACAAACAAGATAGATCCATTTCCACTTCTGTCTACCGAAAACCAACTTTTTCAGGTTGTTATATCCATAACAACCTGAAAAATCTTCTCAAAAATATGGCATAACATTTAGTATCCAGACTACACAAGATTTGTCTTCTGAAGAATCCCTAAAACAAGAATTGGAAATTATCAAAGACACAACCTTACTAAATGGATATAATCCAATAACAACCCAAAAAATAATTAACCACTCTCCTACAGATCAACCCAGACAAGAAACCCACAGGACTCCTGTACCAGATATTAAACGCATCTCTTGAACGAATGGCAAAAATTATGAGAAAATATGAACTCATTGCTACCTACAAACCCATCAACCAAATTCACAACTTGTTACCTTCTCCAAAAGACACTCTCACCAATGATGCTACCTGGCATGTACCATGTTTGTGTAATTTGTCTTACTATGGCAAACAGGAATATCTATAAATAAACATATCTCTGAACATCAAGACCACATCTGCCTTATCAAACCTCAAATCTGGCCTTGCAACATAGAATCGAAAATGCCAACCACAGGATCCAATGCCAAAATGCCAAGTTACTACATAGATCCACATATAAACATGAACATTTATATAAAGAAAGTGCTGAAGCTTTACTGCATAGACCTAATCTTAATCAAAATGACTGCCTCACTATTCCAAAAGTTTGGGAAATTGTTTTTTGCAATTGTATTCAATAATTTATCTGCAATATTTTAATTTAGTTTAAGTAATTTTAATTTCAGCCCAGTAGTTTTTAATCCATGAACATGTGACTGTATACGTAGATGGATTCCAATTTAAACATGCACTCTACTTAAGTATAAAGAGCTAATAAGCTTCATTTCGGCAATGAAAACATTACTTAAATTAAGGGGATATTAAATCCCACATAGTTTTAAAACCGAATAAGAAACGCTAGTGTTCGCCGATACTTTATAGTTTACTATATTCGGCAAGAAACTCTCTGATTCCAATCTTTGAGTTTCTTATTCGGTTTTAAAACTATGTGGGATTTAATATCCCCTTAATTTAAGTAATGCACTCTACTGTTTTTTTTTTTTTTTTTTTAAATCCAATTCCTATTGTCCTTGGTTAGTTGTACTGGTGATGGCTTATGATACATAAGACGAAATATTTACATAATAAAAAAAAGTTATTTACTTTGGCATACGTGTGTTATGGATCCTGTGTTATTATATAATTATGGATACCTAACAGGTTTCACTATATAAAAAAACTCAGAGCTTTAGTCTATCCTCATTAAGCATTTGACATACTTTTAGTACCTTGTTTGCTATTTGCCTCTGAATCCTTTCCATCCTTTCTCATCCTCCTTCAATGAAATCTGAGCACATTTGCTTGTGAAGTTGTATTAATATCTTATAAAGAGGAGACAGTAAATACCTGAGTCCTAGTCATCAGTGTCTTTCACAACATCCCAATAATTGTTGATGCTGCTTTATTTAAGTTATACAAGTGTTTCATTTAAGTCATAAAATTGGATTATTGACATTATTATCATCATTAGAAGCCTAAATTTCCAAGGACTTATCCTGGATTCATTTATATTTTAGTAATTTGAAGAGATAGCTGGACAAACAAGCAACTTTCTTTCGAAAGTACTATAACCATGTTATATAGATAACTGGTAATTAGCTTACGGAATTAACAATGCATATAAAGTATATTAATTAAAGGTAACTTTAATGAATAACTTCTATATTTCGGCAATGTCATGTTGCCATCTTCAGGAACATAAAAATATGGTATGTGCACGCAGGCACTAACAAAAGCAAATGAGGAAGAAAGCAAGAAACTAATATTGTTCCTAAAGTCCTAATGGTGCCCTCTGGCAGGCTAATTTGATTGTCTTGGCCGTTGGGCTGAAGTTCTCATAATGTAAGTCTCCCAAATTTGGGGTAGTTTCAAACACCCCAAATTTGTTGAGGTTTGGAACGTGTTTTAGAGCTGCTGATGATTCCTTGAATAATCTTTCGTACTTAAACTTGCTGCGGTGTATTATTTTAGTTTTCTTCCAACGAATCCTATGGTGGGTATCTAAGGCATGGTCTGCCAGCCCAGAGTTTGTTAGTACTTTGACCCTGGAAAGCCAGCAAATTTCAGAATGAAGCAAAAATTGTATATATTCACTGCCAATTTCATCACAGAGTACTGAAAATAACTGTTATTTAACAGTCAAGCTTTAATAAAATTAACTAGCTTTACAGCATTGTATAGCACAGTTGTAAATTCTGGTGGCATTCCTTTGGAGGCTAATGCTTCTCTATGTGTGAAATAATGTATCCAATTCATATCCGGAGCTACTTCATTGACTATGCCTGCCTGTAAGGGCGTGAGCTCCATCCGAACAGAAGGATGGAGCTCACGTTTTTCCCACTGGATCCTCTCTGTGTATTATGTAATTATTGAGAGTGTGAAATATTTCTTCTCAAGTTGTTTGGGATGACAAAGTTCTGCAAAAACAGAATATCGTCATGAATGTTATCATGCGCATATCTAACGTAGCATATTAACTGTGCATCGTTTGCAACATCAGTACTCTCGTCTATTTGTAACACATAATAAGGGCTCTTCTTAACTCTTTCGATTAACTCTGAGATTCTATGTAACCTGCCATATCATTAATTCTGAAAGAGGAAATCAAATCAACATCTTTTAGTAACTTGTTGCCGAACATGGTTTTTACCACATCTTTTATAACTGGAAGTAGTAAATTTCCTTGATAGAATAAGGTTTCACTGTGTGAAAACTTAAGAGATAGGATGCTTCCAATGCCTTGCTATTAATCGAACCTATGACCGAAACTATATCTTTCCCATGATTTAATGTCCCTAAGCATCGCTGAAAAAACTCAATTTGCTTATTTTTCACATCCCAATGTTTAGTTTCTAAATGCCATCGGAGTTTTGCAGGTTTCAACTCATTCGACAACACTTCATAACACAAAACATATTAAGGTTTGTTTTGTTCAGATAATTTAAAAAAAAAAAAATATATATATATATATATATATATATATATATATATATATATTTTTAATATATATTTAATTTAAGTCTGCCTGCAGACCACAGATTGAGAAACACTGTCATAATGCAAAGCATATGTAGTTGCCCTTCCAATAATGCTATGCATTATTGGAAGGGCAACTACCCGGACCAGGAATAGAGGATTGATGCATTTTATCCACATCACCATTGATATGGATAAAATGCATCAATCCTCTACACTTCATATCCATCATATATTTCAATGTAATATCAATGGTATTACAATTTTAATATGCACTTCGCATCCATGGTAACCTGGACGTATATATACGTCTTGGCCGGTTGGGTGGTTAAAGTGCAGGGATATCTCTCAAAAAACTATGAGTGATCTACGACATCATTTTAAATCTCACTGGGTGATCCTAAAGGATCACTACTAAACTCATTACTCCTGACTTGAATCACTCCTGGGCAGGAAACTCAGCAGTGGTTCCACCCAGTGACAAGCATAAACCTACCACTTAGTGGAACCTCTCTAGTCTGCTGGAAGTAAGCAAACCCAAAGATGAACATTATTAAACATCATCAGTGAGAGCCAGACTCAGAAGTAATTTCAAGATTAAAGGAATGCAGAATTTATATATTTCCCACATACAAGTAGTGAAAAGGTGTATCACATTATTATTAAATTACTCTGAATCAGAGATGTTGAAAGTTTTTTCACTTGGGTATGTTATAAATTAAAGATACCAAGAAATTATATTCTTGGTTTAATCCTTTATTCATGTGTAAGGAAACCAAGAATATAATTTCTTGGCATCTCTAATTTATAGCATACCCAAGTGAAAAAACTTTCAACATCTATCTCTGATCCAGTGTAATTTAATAATAAGGCGATACACCTTTTCACTACTTGTATGTGGGAAATATATGAATTCTGCATTGCTTAAACCTTGTTATTACTTGTGGGTTTGCTTACTTCCAGGGGAGTAGAGGTTCCACTTGGTTGTAGGTTTTTGCTTGTCAATAGGTAGAACCATTGCTCAGTTTCCTGCCCTGGAGTGATTCAGGTCAAGAATAATGAGTCTAGTAGTGATCCTTTAGGATCACTCAGAGTTTTTTGGAGAGGTATCTTGCACTTGAACATACCTGAATAAAGGTTGAAACTGGTCTGGGTAGTTGCCCTTCCAATAATACATAGCATTATACATGTCCGAAGGGGTGGGGCTTTGCATTGTGGGATACTAAGGTAATTGAATTGAAGTTATTAGCCTCTGTATACAAGTAGCCCAGTTGTGAAGATACTTCAAGCTCAAACTTTGTTTGCTTTACACTTGGTTTAAAGAATATAATTTCTTGGCATCTTTAATTTATAGCATATCCAATTGAAAAAACTTTCAAGTGTTTTGTCATACTCCTCTCACTTAAATGTTATGCTGCTGATTCTCAAGGTTTTTTTTTCCTTTTCCCACTGTATATTAAGGCATGCTGAAAAATATTGTCTTGTGCCTCTCAGCAACTTTTGTGATTTATAACTGTTTCAACTATATTAATTTGTAGCTTCATATATGAACAAAATAAACAGACATTTTATAAAGCTGTTGTGATGTTTCATCGTGTTTTTGACAAGTGCTTTTATTCTCTGAAAATGCTGATTCGAAATCCGTCAAAATATCAGCAGCTTTACCTTGTTTATTTTTTGAACTTATTTTTAAACCTTGACTTTGTCTTGAACTTACTTACATAGCTTTACATCATTGGATTGTGAGCCTCTGTAGCTCAGTTGGTATAGATGAAGCCCTTTGGTTGGAAAGACCTGGGTTCGATTCCCATCACTGATATGAGGAACCTTTATCTGGTTTCTTTCGATGAAAGGTGAGTTAGCCGGTCTCATACAGAGGTAAGGGGATTTTTTTAACCCAAAAACTCAGATTTTTCATCTCCCAGAACAGGCAAACCAGCTCTGTGAACACACTCATCTACAGACATAGGACACACCAGGAGGCATAGGGATTAATCACCTTATCCTCAAGTTGCAGTTGCAAAGTCCAAGAATACCATGACAAGCACCCATGACCTTTCCTATTTAGGAAAGGTCATGGGTGCTTAAGTGCTTGTTAGGACCACTGATTAAAAAAAAAAAAAAAAATCCAGATATAATCTTTGTAACTCTTCTTTGCACCCTTTCCACAGCTTCTTTATCCCCTTGGAACTTGGGAGACCAAATTGCACACAGTTATCCAAGTGTGGTCTTATCAAAGCCTTATAAAGAGACAAAATCAGAACCTTACATGTCAAGGTTCACTTCAACATAATAATTATTCTCTGAGTTGTATTTGCAACTTTTGCTATGTGACCTTTGAAGTTTAAATTCTTATCCACCAATACACCAAGATCCCTTGCCTCTTGAGTTTCTTGTAGCATAACCCACTAATATAATATGCTGCTGGAACTCTAATCACGCCAAAGTGCATAACTTTACACTTACTAACATTAAACTGACAGCCATTTTCGTTTGCCCAGATTTCCAGTGTATTCAAATCATTTTGTAATTGCTGAATATCAGTAACATCCCTGATTGCTCTGCCTATCTTCGCATCATCAGCAAACAATTGCAAACTGATGATAGACCTTGCTTGATGTCATTAATGTATAGATTGAACAATAATGGCCCAAGGACTGAACTCTGAGGTACACCACTGGTTATCTTAAATCTGGACGATTCACACTCATTGTATACCACTTTTTGATATCTGTCTGTCAACCAATCTAAGTCAATAGATTATGTTCCAATCCCATATTCTCCAGTTTACACACCAGCCTATTGTGTGGTATCCTATCAAATGCCTTAGAAAAATCCAACATTATCATAGTGTATCCATTCCCTTTATCCAACTGGGTCGTAACATTGTTATAAAATATAAGCAAATTGCTAAAACATGACCTTCCTTTAGTAAACCCATGCTGTTCCCTGCAGACTGTAGAATGCTTGTCTGCCCATTTCTGTATGCACTCTTACCAACTTCTCTAAAATCTTCACTGCCACACCAGAGATACTAATATGTCGGTAGTTAGACACATCAGTTTTTGCACCACCCTTGTGCAATGGAACCATCATACATTCATATCATTCCTGAGTTGAGACTCAAGTTATACAAATGTGTGAATGGCCTAGTCAATTCAGCTGAACATTCCTGTAACAAACAGACAGATATTCCATCTGTCCCTATTGCCAAATTCTTATCCAGGTCATGAACCTCTAACTCTTCATCCAACGTAGCAGTAGCACCATGCAACATATACATGGTTGATATATCTTAGCAAAGTGAGCACTCATTAACTGAACAATCTCCTTAGCTTCCGACACTCATGTACCATCTGCATTCAATAAAGTTATTCTTCCACATTCATTCTTTCTTTTGCTTGCGGCATAATGATAAAATTCTTTTGGATTGCCTTTAGTTTTCTTTTGGATTGCCTTTAGTTTGCACGGCCAATTTTTTTCATACTCCGTTTTAGCTTTTCTTACAATACTCGTTACTTTTCTGGCCTGAGCTTTATATATTTCATAACTCCTCTCACTCTTATTCCTATTCCTACGATATTTTTTCCACATCATCTTCTTCTCGTGAATCTCTCTAGATTAATAAGGCTGCACATCCATTTCACTCCCAACCTATTTATTCTTCGAACACTAGGGATACATTCAGATACCGCCTCATTCGAGCACTTTTTCAAAGATTCCTATGCATTGCTGACATATTTTCCATTCAGTAACTGATACCATGGGACCAAAGATCATTATTTCCAGCTTTGTAATTCAGCATGTAGCCCGGTTTAATCGGAGCTTCAATACAAGTAGATACTTCCCAAGAAAGAACAGAATAATCACTGTCACCAGTTGGTGGTAAAATAGCCATATTCTAAACAGAGATCCCTTCTGATGCTATGAGCAACAAATCCAACACGCTTTGACCTCAAGTTCCTTCTTTCTCATGTTGCTTGAGAAAGTTTTCTCATAACAATTCAATAAATTCTTCTTTCTTATCATGAGATTTCTCTTCTACCCAATTGATGTTTGGAAAATTAAAGTCACCCATAATGATCATTCGTTTGATACCCATAAGGCTAAATTGGCGATGTATTTCTTTGTCCCCTGCAACTGAGCCGCCAGGTCTATAGCAACACCCGACCATATATTTCATTCTGTTAACCTCCACTTCACACCAAATAGACTCAAACTCATCGCTACATGGGACATTGTTACCATCATTGTTTTCTTGTATTTCTATCCTAACTGGACTTAAGTCATCTGATATCATTAGTAGTACTCCTCCTCTTCTTCTATCTCTTCTGTCATTCCTAAAAATAGTATACCCATTACACTCGATGCCACTTACCATATCTGATTCTGATAGTCAGGTTTCACTGATGCCAACAATCTTAGTCCACATTGTATTCAATAAAGCAACAAACTTAACACCTTTGTTTCTAATGCTCCTGGCATTTGTGTATAGACATAATAAATTATGACCTAGCCTATTCTTATAATTAGATATGCAATGTATTTGGTTTTGTTCTAGATTTTTTTCCTTTTCCCTCCCCAGACATACTTAAAAGGTCCAAACACAAAGCATATTTTCCCACTCCTTCGCCACATACATAACCATGTTCAAAGACATTTATATCTTTATCACGTTTGTATACCATAGCTGAACTTTCAAACACATTTTTCCCATTCCTCCCTTGATGATCTAGTTTCCCTGATTCTCTGCATTATGTCTCATACCAAGAAGTAATTTCTCCAGGCTTCTGATTCCAAATGAATTCAAGTGCAGGCCATCATTCTTATACAAATCTTTTCTGCCATCAAACACACCCCACACGTCTAAAAACTCGCATCCATATCTTCTACATAGCTTGCATGTGACAGGCTATGCAGCCTGCACATGATAGCAAATGATTTCATCATTTGCTATCATCGCCCTCCTTCTTAACTCAGTACTATCATATCTAGGTAGTAATCCCACAGTTTTCACTCTTTCACATTTCTTTCTCACTTCTTCCAACAGACCTTTCATATCTTCTCTCATACTATGTTTGTCACCTTAAATTATTTGTACCTACCAGCACTACCATTTCTTTTACATTTCGTTTTTGGCTTTCAATTACGTTTGTCATATTTTTAATTTTTGCTCCCGGGAAACTAGAAGTGGTGACTCCCTCGTCAATTGCAAATTTTAAAATTGAGTCACCATACCATATTACCTCTTTTTTTTCTTAGATATTAACTGACTTACCTTGTTGTTATTAATATTTTGATTACCAAGTTCAGTATTTTCCTGTCTGTTCTTGTTTTCATCCTTTTTCTTATCCTGTCGAAGTTTAAACAAACGTTTTTCTGCCTTTTCCATTTCCCTGGTCGATTTCCTAATAATTTCTTTCAACCGAGCTATTTCCAGTGTCAACGTATCCTCAGATAAAGCTCTTTCATTGGAAAGACCTAGGTTCGATTCCCATCACTGATGTGGGGAACCTTTATCTGGTCTCTTTCAACGAAAGGGGAGTCTGCAAGTTTTAAGATAAAGTGGTGTACCACAAGGATCAGTGCTTGGTCCACTGTTATTCAATCTTTACATTAATGATATTGGGAAGGACTTGACAAGCAACATTCAGTTATTTGTTGATGATGATGCAAAGAGGTAGGGTAATCAGGAATGCTGCCGATATGCAGTCTTTGCGGAATGATTTGAATAGGCTGGAATTGTGGGCATGTGAAAATGGGTGTCAGTAAATGTGAAGCCATTCACTTCAGCATGATTAGATATCCAATCTTGTATTATATTGGTGGGATTAGGCTAGAAGAAAACTGATGATGCTAGGGATCTTGGAGTGTTAATAGATAGGAAGTTGAAGTTCAGGGGCCATGTGGCAACAATTGCAAATACAATTCAAAAGATAACTGCAATGCAGAAACGGACGTTCACATGTAAAGATAGGGATGTTATTTTGCCTCTTTACAAGGCCTTGATAAGACCTCACTTGGACTATTGTGTGCAAGTCTGGTTTCCGTTGTGATTTTGATATATTGTAGAGAGTACAAAGGAGAGACAGATTGAAGAGAGATTGAGAATTTGTAGACTGCAGACACTAGCAAACAGGAGAAAGAGGGGTTATATGATTGAGACTTACAAACTTCTGAAAGGATTATACAGGATTTCAATTGATGGAATTTTTCAATTTATGGAGGTGGGGAAAGGACGAGAGGGCATCCTTGGAAGCTGAGAATGAAGGCCGCCAAGAAGGGTGTGAGGGCTAGATTTTTCTCTCAGAGGGTGGTGCATGGTTGGAATTGGATGTTGTGAGTGTAAGCAGTGTGAATGAATTCAAGAATAAGTATGATAGCTGGTGTGTGTAATATGTGGCCTCCCTCAATGAGCCTGGCTCCCTGGAGATCTCTCTTAATAATAATGATGCTATTTCTCTTTCAGCTCTCTCAAGTCTTACAAAGAAAATTTGATCTCAACTCCTGCTTAACAACTCTTCATAGTGTTGTGACATCATCGTGTTTTCTCAGTTTTAATGGATTTTCCTTCATTTTTATTTTTTGCTTCATCAGGTAAGAAATGTTGCATTAATTTGCATTTTTTTTACATGGAGATAATTGATGCATTAATGATATTTGTAGCAATGGAATATTAGCAGAGGATGGATAAAAAAAGCAAAGTTCAATGTTTTTCCTATCTAGTTCCTGATTTCTATAAAATTTAAAATCTTTCCCTTCCCTCCAAAATATATTTAGTATTTATTTTACTTTAATTAACCATTCCCACTGATCAGCATTCATTGATCCAACATACTCCTTTGTTTCATAATTTTCAGTAGCATCTTTCATACAAAGAGGAGGGGGGGGGTAAAAAAAAAAGATAACTGCATTTAACCACATCTTAACCAAATTTGTGTTATTTTCTGTTTTTGGTAGAGAACATTTTTCTTTAATATGACATTACTATTGCACACTGTGTTGTTTGTGCTTTTTGGTCAAGAACAGCTTACATGGCTACAATCATACACTCTCTGTGAATCCAGACCTGGCTCTTTATCTGTGATATATTCTCTAAAATGAAATTACAGCGCAAAAGGACAGATTTCAAAATATTTCACAGATCCAGATTTAATTACAGGCAGCTGAACATGATCTTACACAAAGCCTAGTAGCTCTGTTTTTAGCATTGTCACTGGGCAAAGTAATCCCTATACATTTGTCAAGATTACTTTGAAGAGAACAGTTACATCTATTATTATGTTATGCTTTACACTTTCAGCTAGTCCAGAAACTTTAGGGTAGCACTTATATTATCACTGAAGTGTCACTGAAAATTTTGTTAAAATATATATATATATATATATGTATTGTCAGAACCAAAAAAAATTAATATTTCAATTCAAATTGGATATTTCTCCACTTGCATTTTTTTTTCTTTTTTTTTTTCTCTTTTTTTTTCTGTAGCACCATATATATATGTGTACTTAAAATAGTTTAATATTAAATGTGACGTGACAGTTATGGTATCTGTCAGATTGAATAGATTGAATTACAGGCAGCTGAACATGATCTTACACAAAGGCTACTAGCTCTGTTTCCAGCATTGTCACTAGGCAAAGTAATCCCTTTACATTTGTAAAGGGATTACTTTGAAGAGATTACTTTTGCTTGTATAGCAGTTCACAGAGCAGTCAGCTACATAATATTGTCAATAAATTATATTCTTATTCTTTATTTAGTTGCTTACTGTATCCTCACATCTCTGTAGTATCAGTCAGTAATAACAGTGTCTTTTGGTTGGAAAGATTTGAATTTGAATCCCATCTAGAATGCAAGTTACTCATAGACACATTTGAAAAATTATGTAATTAAAATAGATTAACTGCAAATATTTCAATTTGCACATTGTGGATCATTGTCAGTATAATATAGTTGGAAATTAAAAAATTAAACAACAGTGAAGGTATATGGAGAATGGGATCTCTCCTTATATGCAGTTGCAAGACAAAAAATAAAATTCCATCTCTACTGCTACCTGGAGTCTTTTCAGTCCCATGCAACTGCTGGTTATTCTACATTTAGCAAATAGACAGATCTGTTTCTTTATGCCTTTCTAAACACAAATGGGGATAACTAATACAGGGCCTCAGGCTCCTTTGGAATAACACCAGATTTCTACATAATGTTCTCATCAATACAAGTGGCTCTTTAAAGAAAGTTCCAAAATACTTCTACATCACCCATATCTCAACTTTGATAATGGATACTCCATGCTAAATACTTTTTAATTATATAAGCGTTTATTACATGCACACACACACACCATTTCATCCTGACAGAATTTGTTTTTATCTGGCTGTCTTGTGACTGCATAAAAGGATAAATTCCATTCTCCATATACTCATTCTTGTTTAATTTTTTATTTTCCAACATACTACACTGATACTGATTTTCTATGATGCTTGAATTGAAATGTTTGTAGTTAATCTATCTTAATTAATTTTTCAACTGTGTAACTTATGCAAACTAAGTGTTTATTTATTTTTTATGTAATTGTGGCTGCCATTCACAGTTTTCTAAACCTGTAATACATTCCTATTATGGGTGGGCTAAGGATTTCTTTTTTTCTTTTTTTTTTTTTATTAATTTTATATATTTTTATATTATTTATTTTGACCATCTATATTTATGTTTTGTAAACCTGGAAAAGGCTCTAATGATGTGTCAAGAGAAAAGCTGTTCATAACACTACAGGTATATAGTGTTATGAACTGTGAATGGAACATTGTACAGAGCAGTATTATAGCCTATACTTAGGTTGTAAGTTATAATTAGAAGTACTAGAAAATGATTTTGTGTAAAATTTTGTCTAAGAAAAGGCTGCACTTTATCTCGTGTTATTCTTCATCTGTACACATCAAATTTATGAAAGAAAGTGGCATTGACCCTGATATCAAAATCAGATATGTTCAACTTGCTGTAACAAACCTGGTATGAAAATAAGCAATAAAAAGCCTAAAACTATTAAATAGACACATATACATGAAAAACATGAACCGCATGCTCAGTAGAGAAAACCTGTATAACAAGTAAAGTATTTCAGCTATTTAGGCACAATTTTTAGTGAAGATGGAAAATATTTCATAATAGACAGTAGAATATGCAAAGCTGGTATGCTTCCCACCATACCAGCAGTTTAATATATTCATGTGGAATAAGAGGAATTAACCACCACACCAGACCAGATTAACCTCCCTACCGGCTGTGGTGGATGAAATAGTGCTTCTATTTCATCCACTACAGCCAAATTATACTTCTTATCCATGTTATTCAATAGGTGTTACAGAATTGTATCCAGATTTAGTTGGACATCTATAGATGTTATGGCCATTTCGGGAGTTAACAGTATACAAGACAGTGTTTAAACTTATGTGTTAGAAATCTTAGAAATGAGAGTTCTGAAAAAAATTAGGGGAGTGAACAAATGATATCAAGCAGAAACATATCTAAAAATGAAAATAGACAGGAACTTGACACTATTTTCATTGAATAGGACACTGGCCACAGGTTGTCGGTATTAGTGAAACATGGCTGACAGAAGATGATAAAGCTAGTGGGATTGAATGCGATGGGTATAGCGTGTTCAGGAATGACAGGGTGAATAAAAAGGGGGGAGGAGTGTTATTGATGATAGCTGATGAGCTTCAGCCAAGGAGTATAGAAGTTGAACTGCAGGATGGGGAAAAAAGCACATTTGAGGCTGTTTGGTGTGAGATACAATCTAGCAGAACAAAATATACAATTGGGTGCTGCTATAGACCGGGTGATGGAGTGGATGGTGGGAATAGTATGCATAAGCAAATAGAAGAAATGAATGGAAGGAGGGTAATTATTATGGGTGATTTCAATTATGGTAATATTGACTGGAAAGAGGAGAGGGCACATGGGAGGAAGGAATTGGATTTTATGCAGTTATTAAGGGACAACTATCTACGGCAACATGTATTGGAAAATACCAGGGGGCAGAGAGTGCTGGACCTAGTAATTGCAACTGAGAATGTGGCTGTAACGAACATGACCATGTTGCCACCAATTGGTGAGAGTGACCATAAGGTCATGACTTGGGAGGTGGCTAAAGGAGTCGAATTTACAATTAAGACAGGGTATATGTGGAATTACCGGGCTGGTAAGTATGACAAGCTTAGGTGTGTGCTTGGCTCAATGCCATGGCATGTAAAACTGCAAGGGCTGGATGTTGATGGTGCATGGGAGGTGGTCAAGAACTGTTTGCAGGAGGCAATGGTTGACTGTATACCAAGAGTCCGAATAATAAATCAGGTAGGGGTTAAATGGATGAATAACACTATTAAGCTTGAGCTGCAAAAAAAGAAACAATTGTGGAGGGAATTTAAGGAGAAGGGTGACCATCAGGTGCATGAACAGTATAAAGCTCAGGCCAGGATGGTAACAAGGGTGGTAAGAAAAGCAAAAGCAGATTACGAAAGGAAATTGGCCATGCAGGCTAAAGAGAATCCCAAACAGTTTTTTCAATATGTTGCAAGTAAAAGGAAAAATGCTCATGGTAGAATGATCTTAAAAAATGCTGAGGGTAGGGAGGTAACTGAATCAGTCGATGTTGTGGAATTACTGAGCGAGCACTTTGCAAGAGTATATCATCCAGGTGGTGGCTTTGCGGAAATGGAGGAACCAACAGCTTATACTGGAATTGTGATGAATGAGGTAGAGGTAACTAGTCTATTACAGAACCTCAATGTCAATACATCTGTGGGATTGGATGGTATACCAGCTCGTGTCGTACGTGAAGCAGCCAAAGAATTGTCAGTGCCCTTGACCATTATGTTTAATTTGAGCCTCAGGACTGGGTCAGTCCCAAGGGGGTGGAAAGAGGGGAAAATAGTTCCACTGCACAAAGGTGGTTCCAAGGCTGCTGTTGAAAATTACCGGCCAATCAGCATAACAGGAATCATTATCAAGGTCTTAGAGAAAATAGTCAAGAGGAAAATACAAGATTGGATAGAAGAAAATGGGATACTGTATCGGGGACAGCATAGTTTTGTGAAGGGTAGGTCATGCCTCAGTAACTTGCTCACGTATTATAACACAGTGACGGCTGAACTGGATAAGGGTAATGGGTTTACAGTGATTCTGCTGGACCTTGCTAAGGCCTTTGACAGGATACCACATGGAATTCTAATCAGTAAATTGCAGCATATGGGAATGGACATAGGGTTGGTGAGATGGATAGGAGGGTGGTTGACGGAGAGATATCAGAGAGTGGTTTACTCAGGAGTAGAGTCCACAAGACGGCCTGTGACTAGTGGTGTACCACAAGGATCTGTTCTTGGACCACTGCTGTTTAATTTGTTCATAAATGATATAGGAAAGGATCTGAGAGGAACAGTTCATTTGTTTGCGGATGATGCGAAGTTGGGTAGGGCAATAGTGAATGCAGATGACGTCAAAATTTTGCAGGATGATTTGGATAGATTGGAGGTCTGGGCTAGGGAGAATGGATGTCAATTTAATGTGGCAAAATGTAAGGTTATGCATTTTGGGGTGAAAAGATGGGAGGCAGTTTACTGCATTGGTGGAACCGTGCTCCAGGAAAGTGATGAGGCACGAGATTTAGGAGTGTTGGTGGATAAGGAATTGAAATTTAGGGGACACATTGCAAAAGTGGCCAAATCAGCTCATCAAATCACTTGGTTGCTGAAGAATACGTTGACAAGCAGAGACAAGCAGGTTATTGTTCCTCTGTATCGAGCCTTGATAAGACCTCATCTCAACTACTGTGCTCAGATTTGGTCACCTAGGTTTCTTCTTGATGGGGAGGAGGTGGAGAGGATCCAGAGGCGAGTGACCAAGATGATAGCAGGTCTGTGGAATGAACCGTATGAGAACAGGTTGAGGATTTGTGGGTTGCAAAAATTGGTTGATAGGCGGAGGAGGGGAGATATGATTGAGACATTCAAATTACTGAAGGGTTTGTATAAAATTAATTCAGAAGATATTTTTGAGAACAGGGCTGGTTGTGGGAGGACTAGGGGACATCCATGGAAACTGGGCAAAAGTGTGGTTAGTAAAGGTGTTAGAGCTGGGTTCTTTACTTTTAGAGTAGTGAATGAGTGGAATGCGCTCCCTGAGTCTGTGGTGGATGCTGTGACAGTGAATGAGTTTAAGGCGAGGTATGATAGATACTGTATGAATGTCGAATAGTTGTGATGAAAATGATTTGGGGCCTCCCTCGATGAGTCTAATGACTCCCTGGAGTTGCCCGTAATAATAATAATAATAATTTGTGAGCCATGCCAATCTAAGATGATAGGGTCACTTAAACAGGTGTTTAGCAAAATAGATGTTTGATGGAAAGTTAAAAGCCTCCAAGAAGACTGAGAACTAGGTGGATTGATGCAATTTATAGCACCTTTTGAAGACTTGAAATATAAGATCCAACAGTGCTGGAGATTTGACAGATAAGACTAATATGGAAGAAAATTGTTTAATAAGAAATTACTAATGTGAACTTAATTATGCACTATTATCATGTTGTCTTGTACACTCCTTGAGGATATATATATTATTATTACACCCTCCATGGAGTCAGCAGACTCATCATGGAAAATGATGATATAAGAGCAATCAATTATGGTAAACCTACTCAAAAAAAGGTTGGATGATTTACAGTATATTAGTAGTATAGATGGGCTGTGAGGATTATATAAAACATGAATCCTGCATTAAATAAAACACCTGAAGTGGTCTTTTCTGCACCTCTTCAGTAAGTAGAGCAGTGATCTCGTACCATGTGATGAAAATCGACTACTGAAATAAGATGTTTATAAGACATTCATTTTCAATTTTTTAACACCTTGATAATCCATAAACAAAATACACATTTTTTTTAAACCAGTTTTTAGGAAACTTATACTAGCAGATATACTTTCCAGGACTACTTCCTCCCCCTCCCCCCTCTCAGTGCATTGCAAGAACCTATAATAGAAGATACTTTTGTACAGTAGATACAATAGCACTGTTTAAAAATCTCTAGGTTAGTCATACTCATGTGCAGACCTAAGTAACAGGATTTTGTCCAGTCAGTAAAAACATGACCTTCCAAAATGACTAAGTCTTACTTGAATTTAGTTCCAGCTTTCTGTTGAATTTAATGCTATGCTCACATTAGATACAAGATCCTGGCTATTTTTTTTTAATTACAGTAACTTTAAAAAAAAGTCATTTATGTGTATTCAGATTTTAGCACACTATAATTTTGTTATATATATATATATATATATACAGGGTGTTCGGGATAAATTTGACATATTTATAATTAATTATATTTTTCCGTAAGTTACATGTATTAACACACACTTCTCTTCATTTAAAAGTTTGGACCCTTCTTCATTCATATACAAGATGTCAGAAAGGATGGATAGCTGGAACCCACCTGAATCATGGAAGAGAATAACTTGTATCATGATGATTCGTGCCCGCCATCAAAATAAGGATATTACGACTGCTGCCCAATGCTCCCTGAATACAGTAAAAACAATCAGGCATGAACTAGAGACTTGCAATGGTGACTACGAGGATGTAGCAAGAAGAAAGATCCCTAGCAGACGATCTGATTGCGTTCGTACAGCAGAATTCCTCGCAAATCTGCAGGAACAGGTGTTGAAGAACCCTGGCATTGGAATTCGGGCTTTGTTCGTGGAGTTGCTAACTGTAGTCAAGCCCTGGATAACAAGGGTAGCCAATGGTAGGCCGTATGTATGGCAGCAGGATTCGGCCCCTTGCCACACCTCTGGGAAAAGTCAAAAATGGTTGTCTGAAAATTTCTACGACTTCACCAGTCCAAATGTTTGGCCTCCAAACTCCCCAGACCTTAACCCCATGGATTATTTTGTATGGGGTGCAGTTGAAAAAGACACCAATCGCACTTCCAGTAATACAAAAGCCCAGTTAATGGATAAAATTAAAACAGTTTTTGCGGCCCTTCCCAGGGAGACTGTAGCATCAGCTTGTTCGAGGTTCCGAAGCAGAATTGAAGCTGTGATCGATGCTAATGGTGGTTATTTTGAGTAAATCTTGTTGATAGTATTGTAATTAACTCTGCCTGTAATGTTTTTTTGTCAATTCATTAAATTTAATAGATACAAAGAAGATTTTCTTTTTCCTTACGAAACTGTCAAATTTATCCCGAACACCCTGTATATATATCAATTTTTTTAAGGAAAACATTCACATCTTGAAAAAAAAGGGTTCAAATATAGGATCAATATGTTCTAGAGTAGTTGGTAACCAATCACTTTGCTAATGATTTGTCACTGTTGGATTATTTGCCATCACTTTACAACTTATAGATTAGCATGCTTTTTACAATAATGAGTTATTGTAAAATTATTTAAAAAGAAAATTAAAAAAAAAAAAGTTATTTATGCACTTCAAGTGCATCTTTAAAAACATTTTAAAATCATCATAGATCTGATTTTTTTTTTTTTTTTTTTTCTTAAATATATTTTGGTTGTAAATAATTGCACATAGCAAAGCAGAATTTATTTGTAATTAACTTAAATGTCTTAAATACTATGGCAAACTTCCTCTTCACAAAGCCATGCTTTCTCCCATAGAGAGAGAGCACTATATTCCTCTTTGCCCATTAATAATGCTAGCTTGAGCTTGCAAGACATTTCCATGTAAATAATTCATTTAGTTAAGGAATTATTTATTTTTATTCCAGTTCCACATTGCTTCTGGAATAAAAACTTTAACATGAATCAGTATAATAGTTATGGAAATTTGAATGTAGTGATTGCATAAGTTTTAGAATATCTTATGCAATCACTGTATGTATTTTTTTAAATTCTTTCTAGGAAAATAATGGGAAAATTTTATTATCTCCATTGCTCATATATGCCTGCCTTCTTAGCCAGTTTCTTTGCTATATTGATTGAAAGGAGGAGTCGGTGAGTTACTCTCTGTTGCTGTTTTTTTTTTTTTTTTTTTTTAATGTTTTTAAAATATTTTTAAGTAAAGATATATTTTATCTCCATAACTAGTATATATGACAAGTTTAATTTTTTGTTTAACTTGCTAATCAGCATTAGGGGAATATATATGTGAGTAATAAAGTAGCCTCATTGCTGAGTAGTTAGTGCATCCACTCTTCAATCAACATGCTGCAGGTTTGAATCTGACCATGACGTGATTGTTTTTATATATGATGGGTACCCAAAATTAACCGCAATTATTTTAAAAAAAAAAAAATTATTAAACTTTATAATACCATATTCTAGTCTCCTTCTCTCCTTTGTGAGTCAGTACACTTGTCCCAACATTTTTTCCACTACTGGAAAAAATTCTGGAACTGTTCAACTGGATCCTCCAGCAACCTTCCTTTCACTTCATCCACATCAATGAATCACTGCCCTTTCGTGGTTTCCTTTATCCATGGTCTTTAATTTGTTTCCTCAAATTATGCAAACATTCACACGATTTTTTTTAATCCTCTCAAACAAGACACAATTTTATTATTATTATTATTAAGAGAAATCTCCAGGTAGTCAGAGACTCATCGAGGGAGGCCACATACTACACACACCAGCTATCACTCTTATTCTTGAATTCACTCACACTGCTTGCACTCACAACATCCAATGGCAATCCATTCCAATCATGTACCACCCTCTGAGAGAGAAATCTGGCCCTTACACCCTTCTTGGCAGCCTTCATTATCAGCTTCCAGGGATGCCCTCTCGTCCTTTCCCCACCCTCCATAAATTGAAAAATCCCATCAATTGAAATTTTGTATGACCCTTTCAGCAGTTTGTAAATAAAAATGATGACACTGACGCAATGAGTGAGATCGCTCTATTACGCAGAGCTATACAAAGGGCAAATCGGCAGCTGGAACGTTGGCAAAAATATTTACCAAGCGTACCAACTAATAATTGGCAAAAGTATGATAGAAAAATTAAGGGTATGATAGTGAGTGTAAACAAAATGAAATAGCGAGTGTTGTATGGAGATTCCTTAGTAAGAGGTGTGTTAGTTGAGAGTTTAACAAAATCGTACCAACCTGGTGTGAACGTTAAGAATGTAAGCAAGTCAATTAGAATGCAAAAGCAGTGGGTGAAAGAATTGATAGTGGTATCAGGTACAAATGATTTGAAAGGAAACAAAAATGACTATGAGTGAGGATGTGAAGGAATTGCTTTAGGTAGAAAAAGAGAAGAGTGAGAGAGTTAGGATGGTGAGTCTGTTGCTGCGGTATGACAGTGAAGAGTATAGAAGGAGGGCCATAATTGCTAATGACTTTATGCGTGAATTATGCAGGATGAGTGGTGTGGAATTTGTGGATGTGTGGAATTCGATGGGCGAAAGGATTTATATAAAATGGATGGTTTACATTTGAATGGATTTGGTGTACAGAGACTTGAAAAGGTGTTGTCGAATGTAGTGGAAGTGAATGTGCAGAATCAGGAAAACTAGAGTAATTAAAGGGGGGGGGGAGTAGATATGCAGACTTTAGGGAGACAGTTGAGTGTGTGAATGTGTGTAATATGCCCAAGCGAGTAGGAAAGGCCATGAATCAGAATGGGATATTTAGTATAAGGCATCAAAATAGGGATGGGACAAATCGGCTTCTGCAATTCATGTATGCTAATGCCAGGAGTATTAGGAACAAGAAGGAAGAATTTTTGGCCTTGGTTGGCACTTCCAGACCACAGGTTATTGGCATTAGTGAAACATGGCTGACAGAAGATGACACAACTAGTGGGATTGAATGTGAGGGGTATGGTGTGTTCAGGAGTGACAGGGAGAATAAAATGGGGGAGGGTATTGTTGATGATAGCTGATGAGCTGCAGCCAAGGAGAATAGAAGTTGAATTGCAGGATAGAGAAAAGAGCACATTTGAGGCTATTTGGTGTGAGATTGAAACTAGCAGAACAAAATATACAGCTGGGTGCTACTATAGACCAGGTGATGGAATAGATGGTGGAGATAGTATGCATAAGCAAATAGAAGAAATGAGTGGAAGGTGAGTAATTATTATGGGAGATTTCAACTGTGGTAACATTGATTGGAAGGAGGAGATGACACATGGGAGGAAGGAATTGGATTTTATGCGGTTATTAAGGGATAACTATCTGCGACAGCATGTAATGGAAAATACTAGGGGTCAGAGAGTGCTTGACTTAGTAATTGCATCTGAGAATTTGGCTGTAATGAATATGACCACGTTGCCACCAATTGGTCAGAGTGATCATAGGGTCTTGACTTGGGAGGTGGCTAAAGGTGTGGAATTTACAATTAAGACGGGGTGCATGTGGAATTATCGGGTGGTAAGTATGACAAGCTTAGGAGTTTGATTGTTCAGTGCCATGGCATGTACAACTGCAAGGGCTAGAAGTTGATAGTGCATGGGAGGTGGTTAATAAGTGTTTGCATGAAGCAATGGCTGACTGTATACCTGGAGTCCGAATAATAAATCAAGTAGGGGTTAAATGGATGAATAACACCATTAAGCTTGAGCTGCAAAAAAAAAAAAGAAACAACTATGGAGGGAATTTAAGGAGAAAGGTGACCGGCAGGCACATGAATGGTATAAAGCACAGGCCAGAAAGGTAACGAGTGTGGTAAGAAAAGAAAAAAGGATTATGAAAGAACATTGACCATGGCTAAAGAGAATCCCAAACAGTTTTTTCGATATGTTGCAAGTAAAAGAAAAAATGTGTATGGCAGAATGATTTTAAAGAATGCTGATGGTGGGGAGGTAACCGAATCAGTTGAATTACTGAGCAAGCACTTTGCAAGAATATATCATCCAGGTGGTGACATTGCAGAAATGAATGAACCAATAGATTATACAGGAATTGTGGTGAATGAAGTGGAAGTGAGTAGTCTATTGCAAAACCTCAATGTCAATATATCTGTGGGATTGGATGGTATACCAGCTCGTGTCGTACGTGAAGCGGCTAAAGAATTGTCAATACCCTTGACCATTTTGTTTAATTTGAGGCTCGGGTCTGGGTTAGTCCCGAGGGGGTGAAAGAGGGGAAAATAGTTCCACTGCATAATGCAGGTTCCAAGACTGCTGTTGTAAATTACCAACCAATTAGCATATCAGGAATTGTTGTCAAGGTCTTGGAGAAATTAGTCACGAGAAGAATATAGGTTGGATAGATGAAAATGGGGGACAACATGGTTTTGTGAAGGGTAGATCATGCCTCAGTAACTTGCTCACGTTTTATAACACAGTGACGGCTGAACTGGAGAAGGGTAATGGGTTTACAGTGATTCTACTGGACCTTGCCAAGGCCTTTGACAGGATACCACATGGAACTTTAATCAGTAAACTGGAGCAGATGGGGATGGATATAGGGTTGGTGAGATGGATAGGAGAGTGGTTGATGGAGAGATACCAGAGAGTGGTTTATTCAGGAGTTGAGTCCAAAAGACGGCTTGTGACTAGTGGTGTGCCGCAGGTTCTGTTCTTGGACCACTACTTTTCAATTTGTTCATTAACGATATAGGAAAGAATCTAAGAGGAAGTGTTCACTTGTTTGCTGATGATGCAAAGTTGGGCAGAGCAATTGTGAGTGCACTGGATGTCAAAATTTTGCAAGATGATTTGGATAGTTTGGAGGACTGGGCTAAGGAAAATGGATATCAATTTAATGTGTAAGGCAAAGTGTAAGGTTATGCATTTTGGGGTGAAAAGATTCGCAGCAGTATATCACATTGATGGAACTATACTCCAGGAGATTGATGAAGCCAGGGATTTGGGAGTGTTGGTGGATAGGGAGTTGAAGTTTAGGGGGCTCATCACAAAAGTGGCTAAATCAGCTCATCAAATCACTTGGTTTCTGAAAAATACTTTAACAAGCAGAGACAAACAAGTTATTGTTCCTCTGTATCGAGCCTTGATAAGACTCCATCTAGACTGCTGTGTCCAGATATTGGCGCCAGGGTTTCTTCTTGATGGGGAGGAGGTGGAGAGGATCCAGAGACGAGTGACCAAGATGATAGCAGATCTGTGGGACGAACCTTATGAGAAAGTTAAAGATTTGTGGGTTGCAAAAATTGGTCGAAAGGCAGAAAAGGGGTGATATGATTGAGATGTTCAAATTACTGAAGGGTTTCTATAAAATTAATCCAGAAGATATTTTTGAGAATAGGACTGGTGGTGAGAGGACTAAGGGCCATACATGGAAGCTGGGAAAGAATGTGGTTAGCAGGGGTGTTAGAGCTAGGTTTTTTTTACTTGGAGAGTGGTGAATGAGTGGAATAAGCTGCCAGAGTCTGTTGTGGGTGCTATGACCGTGAATGAGTTCAAGGCGAGGTATGATAGATACTGTGTGAATGTCGAATAGTTGTTCTTGACATGATATTAGGGCCTCCCTCGATGAGTCTGTCGACTCCTTGGAGTTGCCCGAAATAATAATAATAATAAATAAAATATTATTTTAATTGTTTAGCCATAAAAATAAATTATACCGGCACTAGTTAATCAACGAAAACTACTGTTCTGCACCTTAAGTTGCTCCAAGTTCTGCATAATCTGCAAGAACAACATAAACCATCCATTATTCCAAGCATCGAAGCGAACATGTACTAATTTCATTAAAAAAAAAAAAAAAAAAAAAAATTCTTTCAACGCGGCTTGTTATTCATTACACACATACAGTCTCGCGCGCACGTATATACATATATACTGTTAGATCACGCTTCCAAGAACCCATCAAGGGAGGGAATTACACTCTACTACGCACGGCTACTGTCTCTACTACTTAAAACCTGCTACTGTCGTATGAGATCAAGTAACTCGCCTTCGATTGAAAAAAAACCCATTCATCCAATTGTGTTACGGAGGCAATATAATTGTAATTTAAATGTTTCCAATTTATAACAATTTAAACTACCATAAATAGATAATAAAAATTACTATATTAACTAACCTGTCATAAGACGCGCCAAAACTTTAAATTCATCTTTCAGCTGGAATTAAATTTAAATTTTATTCCAGCAGTAATAAGTATTTTTAGGTGCATTTCGCAGCATGATTGAGCAGCTGTTGGATTTATTTTCTTCGTTCGTTGCCCAAGTTGTTCCGAGATTCGGGCTGAATGGATTTTATGTTTTTCAAAATCATAAAATATTCTTCGCTATTCCAGTTTTTGTTTTAATCAAATGTATAAACATTTGCAGAGGCGCAAAGGGATAAAAAATATCGAAAGTATATTGCAGAATTCTGGTCAGGTTGTTGGAATTTAATATATTAGCCATTTTAGGATGAACACAAGTAAATGTCTAGTTCGCTCAATTTTGGTTTCAGTCGAATCATTTTATTGAGAAAACTGATTCGAAGTAGTAATAATTCGGCACTCGCTGCGTGGAATATAGCTATATTAAAATTTGTCTAAACATTTCTGTTTTGGTTACAGTTGGATCATTTTATTATATGGCACTTCCATAAAACCCCCGGACTCCTCACTAGAGGCCACACACTATACTGATCTGCATTGCAATTACATTTTTGGTTGTTAATTGCTTGTATTTTGCGAAGGAAAAACCAGAGTTTCTTGGTGATGAAAGGTTCTTGAGTTCTAGACGGCATTCAAACTGCACCGCCTTGAATGGAATTTAGAGAAATTTTGAATTTGAGATCTGTATTAAATTTTGAATAATTTCAATTTTGGTTTCATTTGCACCAATCTGTAGTGTAAACATTATTATTCGTCACACCTCCATGGAGTCAGAAGACTCATCGCGGGAGGACAACTCTCCGTCTCCACCACTACACCGAACCTCTACTACCAATCATCTACATCAGCACCATCTACTGCCCACCACCACAGCTAGTATTTTTTGTCTGTAAATTGCGTATGTTCTGAAGGCGTTAGAAAAAACCCTGCTACCCCATACGAGATCGGCAAACTCACCTCTGATTGAAAATGTCCATATAAAGATTCCTCCCGTTATGACGAGACTCGAACTCAGGCCTTTTCCAATTGAAGGGCGCAACGGAAGCGCTACAATGATTCGATTTATTTGTTCTTGAATTTATTTTATATGATTTATATATATATATATATCGAATTCGCCAGTGAGCTTCAGCCAGCCTTTACAAGTGTGCGTGTTGCTTGGGAAAATTAAGTTACAACCAACTTTTTATGACGATGTTATTGACCAGTTCATAAAGAACTGTAGGGTAGAATTTGTATTCAAGTAGCTAAATTGAAAAAGATACATTTATTTTACAAATGATATTCTATTTGTATGATTAAATGTACATAAATTTCTAAATACAGGTAACCCTCGTATAACGCGATACTTATACAACACGGTTCCGATAAAAACACGGTCTACAAATTGTAGTAACCCTTTATCTTTACGTACGTTTTTCACCGCGCGACTTAAAAATCGAATTTTATCTTCGTTAAAGTGTTGAAAATTGTTCACGTTTCTGCCAGGAAAGCGCATTAAAAATCATAAGTGTGTTCATCTCAAGCTGAGCGCTTTATTTTCTGGTGAGTTACATACAATATGTAATGCTTGCTTTTTTGTGTAAAAAATTATTTTTATAGTAATGCCCACAAACTGCAACGAAAAGGAAAAACCAACATTAAAAACAAAATTAATTTCTCTCGAAGAAAAATATTCAAAATCTTGGATCGGTTGAAAAATGGAGAAAAACCAGGAGTTTTTGCAGGGACTTTGAATTTAAATGAATCATCAATTCGAATAATCAAACAAAATGAACATAAAATCCGAGAAATTGTTTATTGCTGGGTCAACGATAAATGCATTGCTCGTGTATGCGATATTCAAATAGAAAAATGGAGAAATCTCTAATGATTTCGATAGAAGATTGCACCTCAAAACAAAATTCCTATGGATGGAAATCTTATTAAACAAAAAAACACTCAAAGTTTATAAACATTTATAGTACAGACCAGGTGTTCAATGCTGATCAATCCGGGTTATATTGGAAAAAAGTGCAAAAACGCACCTATATTTCGAAAAATTAAAGATCAGCTCCTGGATTCAAAGTTTCCAAAGATAGAATTACTCTACGGTTTTGTAGTAATGCATCAGGTGATTACATGACAAAACCAGTGTTGGTTAACCAATCCTCAAATCCTGGTGCTATGAAATATTAAAATATGCACTATTTTATTTTGCCTAAAACATTTATGCATTATGTGCAATGAAGTTTAAGTACAATTTGTAATTTTTATACTATGTATTTGTTTCATAGTTTATGTTTTCTTAACTTACATGAATTACCTGAATTGAATAAGAATGTATTTTTTTGTTGGATATGTCATTGTTGTTTATATAATTAAAAAAAAAAAAAAAAAAAACGATTTCGGAACATAACCCTACTTTTTCTATGTGATCTGAGACTCGCATAACGCGGCATTTCTGCGGAACCTAACAACCGCGTTATACGAGGGTTACCTGTACATAATGAAATAAGTAATTCATTATTCCGCTAATCAGGATTAAATCACATTCCCTGAATGATAACAAGAGCAAGCGTGAATTTCAAGACCAGCATTCGCCTCTGATTTTCATTTATGTATATATGAATATATAAATCAAACCCGCTGAACAACCTTTCATATACGCGCTATTAACTTTTGACACATCTTCTCGGATTTTTGCAAAGCTATCACTACAGGACGGAGTTCTTTAGTGTAAATTTCTCTCCAGAACAATAGAAATGTCGAAAATTCGACAGTTTCGAAACATTTCTACAGTACACATCAGTTTCCCACTGATGTGTGCTGTAGAAAAACTTAGGTTAGCTATTCATGCCACACATTTATATGGTATAAACAATGCCAATAATTAATTCATTTATTGAACTTGCTAATATTTCGCTAGTTTACTAACCGTCATCATCATCACAAATTACAACTGGAGACAGCACTCACCATTATGAATTGTGATGTGTTCAGCCATATCGCTACGCCTTTGTGCGGTGAATATTCTTTTCGAAGCAATCCTAGGTTCAAGAACAATTTACAAAACACTTTTTTTTCGTTATAATTTCGCTCTTATTAATAAAACGATTTGAAATTATACTTTGCCCTTTCATTGGACCATTTTATTAGCAAAACGATTTAGAAACACAGTAATAGCAAAATTCGCACTCTTCCTACTTTTTTTGATAACATTCTTATCAAAAAAATTCCATAGTTTTTATAAAATTCCAAAAAATCCCCCCCTTCCCTTATTTTCCATAGTTTTTATAAAACATTATTCCTAATAATTTTATTTGTACCAACGAACTTATTATTCTAAAACTGCGTCATATCGTTTTCGAAATGAACTGTGTTGTTAATTTCAATAAAGTTTTTAGTCTTAATAAAAAAAAAAAAAAGAAAGAAAACGTTTATCAAGATTGAGATGAGGGTTAGCGTATATTATAAGTTTTATTTTAAAGTTTTTCTTTTGCGAGTTAAACTTATGGATGGATTTGTTATATTCTAAAAATGAATGATGAAATAAGAAAAGACGATAATTTTTTCGTCTGAGCATTTACTTTGTTTTCGAAATTTATTTGGTCCATGTGTTGAGAAAATTAACGCTTGGCTAATCTTCCATTCACCAGTATGCAATTTTCCCCCTCATTAGATTTTGAAGTACCGTTTCATGAACTCGTGGTGCACGAAATGAACAGTTAACGATTTTTGCTTCTAGATTTACTACTCGTTTCATGTAAGATTATAAACTTCGTAATTTTACGACTTTGTGAAGGCTGGTATATTTTGCTATGGTGGAGTTAAGTGACTTTAAATGTTTTATCGTATAGTTAGCGATATTGGCCAATCAGAAATGGTCATTAATGATATAGGAAATATTCAGTTGTTTGCAGATGATGCAAAATTAGGTAGAGTAATAGTCGACAAAAATATTTTACAGGATTTAAATATACTGGCAATATGGGCAAAGGAAAAACGGATACCAATTTAATGTTGCATAGTGTAAGGTTATTCATCTTTGAGTGAAAAGATTACCATCTGTGTACCATATTGATGGATCAGGAACTTGAAGTCAGGATTTTGGGGGTATTTATGGATAGGGAGTTGAAATTCAGATGACATGTTGCAAAATTGGCTGAAACAGCTTATAAGATTACCTGCTTATCAAGGAACACCCTGACAAGCAGAGATAAAGTTATTATTCCCCCTTTATAAGACTTTTATAAGACTCATCTGGATTATTGTGCACAGATTTGGCCACCTAGGTTTCTTGGAGGTGTGGATGAGGTGGAAGGGATTCAGAGGCAAGTAACTTAAGATGGTTACAGGACTATATGATGCTTCATATGAGGAGAGACTGAAGGTTTGTGGGTTGCATAAGCTGGTTGATTTGCGGATAAGGGGAGATATGACAGAGACATGTAAGTTGCTTAGGAGGTTTCCAGGATTGATGTGGACGAAATATTTTAGTACATAAATAATGAGGAAAACTAGAGGTCGTCCGTATAAATTGAGTAGGAGTATGGTTAGCAGGGAATGAGTTTTTTTAATTTTCCTGTGGTGCAGTCATATTTAATAAAGTGCAATCATAATGTGTATTATGATTGCACTTTATTATAATCGATATTTAGTTCTTAAAGGGGGGAGGGGAAACTCACTATCTGGTGCATTTTTTTTTTTTAAAGGTTGCTGTCAAACTTTCAGTTGTATAAAAACTTATTTATTATAAATACTGAAAAGATGAAAGACGATTATTATTATTCAATGATGTTCCACATCTCATCTCGGGAAGCTACTCTACACACACCATGTTCCAGTATTGGCTGAGAGGAGATTACTGATGTGTTTATTCCTGGAAAGGTTGGAGGTAAATGTCACTGCAAGAAGATATTTGATCCTGTATGATTTGTGTATTATCTGCAAATATTACATAAATCTCACTGACCAATAAAGTGCCAATAACAGTATTAGTCAGTGAGAGGTCATTTATGTACAGAAGAAACAGCATAGGCAACAGAACATTCTGGGACACTTGCATCGATGAAGAAGTCCAAAGGAAGGAAGACGGCCACCATAACACAACGATTGACCAGAGAGAAAACTGGCTACCCAAGTACAAAGTGTGTGGTGTGGAAGGTAGATCAAGAATGACGATTTTCTGAGCAGTCCTCGACGCCAGACCCAATCGGATGTTTGGGAAATGTCAAGAGCTATAGTATTAGTTAGCAGACCTTCCCATAATGCGTGTCTGGAAGTGGACGATTTTGGCTAGGGGATATCCTGTGGACCTAGTGTGATGGAATCCATACTAATAGTCATTAACTAGTATGGTATAAACAGAATGAAGTTATAAACTCTAAGCCAGAGATGGTCATAAATATTGGAGTCCAGATTTGGCACACTCTGCCATGGGATATCGAATCTCACAAAGATCTATCTTTAGCGGGAGGAATCATACCGAGTGTGTTTCAGGATTCAAGGTGTACAGTGATTGTTGAAATTGATATGTTTGGTTCAGTCAGAAACGGGTAGTCAAATGTTTGTCCCGAATGTTAGGTTAATGTAGACATTAAAAAAAAAAAAAAAACACGTGATGTTACTACACATACTAGCCACTGGATTAACTTTTATTCAATGCTACTTTGACTGCGTATGGCCTTATGTTTAAGACGACGTGAAGGGAGTGGATACGGCTATGCGCGCGCATGAAATCATAGTGCTGCAGCGAGGACTTGGAAGCTCCTACAACCGAGCAAGCCAAGGTAACTTTGACTAGACGAGCAAGCATCGGCCTTCGATACACAACGCAAAGCTCAATTATTGCCGCGCAAGCTTAAGACGTCTTCTGTCTACAAAAATAAAAGCTCAAATGGAATGCTTATAAATGCATGCATTTATTAACAAATAAATAGTACTTCTTTTTCAATTAATGAGCTTGCGCAGCAAGCATGGAAAATTCGCTACTGATGATTAATATCCCGATGCGTGCGGCCCCACTGATGCAATGAAGTATGTATTTCTATACGTGTAAAGCGGTAATTTATTGACGAATTTTAATAAATCGAACTACTCTACAATTTCCCTCTATAGTCTTACGTATCGAGTTGTATCAAAATCAATTCAATTCAAAGTTCACTTGCTTACCCTCCTAAAAATAGTTCGTTACGTCCGATACTTACTTTGCACTCTCGCCAATCTCATCCGGGGGGGGGGGTTTGCAGGATTCGCCAATCCACATGAATGCAAACCGATATTGGAGAGATAATAATCGTCTAATGGCCGGGTTGTTTCGGTGTTACATAAGCAACTAACAACCAATCAACATTCTCTCAGCTAATTTGGAACTTTTTTTCGCTACCTGTGCTCCTAATTAACTATTTAATATATTAATTGACCATGTTCTGTTTAGGCAAATTTCGTTTTATACTTCTCATTTCTTCTCTCTGAACACTTCATTAATAACAGGTTCATCCTGGCATATATCCCTACATAAATTTTGTATTTGGTTCTAATTAATGTTTCCTTTTTCTTTTTCTTTTTTAGTTAAAAAAAAAGATTTTAGTTTTATGCCTTTGTAATTCATTTTATAATCGTCAATTGATATCGAGCTCAATGGTTGGAAAGACTGGTTCGATGCCCCGCTAGGATGCGAAGAACTTTATCTATATAATTTTATATCACTTCCACAGACGACGAGAGGCATAAGGCCTACAGCATTAAATGCCTGAGGGGGTCAAAAGCAAAAGTAATTTCTTGATATTCTCCTTAAAGAGTTGGAGGTTGTAGTCCTTGGAGGAATACTTCATGGGGAAGGCTGTTCCACCGAACCAAGGTGGAATAAAATACTACTGGGAATAACAAGTTCGGTGTGTGTCTACAGTTCAACTGTGAAAAAGATGTTGAGCAGCTGTTTCTTGTGTTGTAAGTTTAGCAGAAATGGGAGGCGGGGGGGTATAATAAATGCTAGTTATGCTGAACTGCGCCCATGGAAATAGTTTTAGAAGAGACACAATGCGGAAACTGACCGTGTGTGAGGCAGTGGCTGAGTGTATAAGAGGAGCCATCAGTCAACCGAACCGCTTCTCTGAACTGTCAAGAATTTTTAGAGACTGCTTAGGTGCACCACTCCAGATGTAAAAACAGTATTCCTAGGTTGGGCGGAATTGAGATTTGCACAGAATGAGCAACTGGACAGGGGAAAAACCAATAGAGTGAATTAGTCCGAGAAGAGAGAGCTGTTCTTGACTTTTAACTATCAAAAGTGGAATATGTCTAAAGGTTTTTTTTGCAAGAAAACAGGTAAAAAAAAAAAAATGTTTTGTACGCATTGAGGGTGACTTGATTGTTGTTGCTCCATTGCATTGTAGAGATCAGTGTTTAATATGGTGATTTTCAACGTCGGGTAATTTTAATCTCGTACCGAGGTGGGAAGCATATCATTCCATAAATTGGCGTTTTACATCTAAGTAAGAAATCATGACATGAAGTATTTTCTTGGCTATTCAGCCTGACACAAGAAAGGAAGGTAAAGTTACTATGTACAAACCTTAAATCTGTCAAAAGTCCCTTCGAAATTATCAGGCTTTTATTAGTACCTCCAGCTCTCAGCAATATTAATTATCCCAGATCCTAGCAGCTGTTTGTAATCATACCTAGGTAAGCCTCATTTTATTACCTTCTTTTATATTTATATCCATTATTTCGTGTAATTTTAATTATTAACTTCTCTAATGCGCGTACTTAAACCTCTGAAAGGCGAACTCTATTTTGTTCCTAAAGGCCAACACTAAGGTTTAGGAAATTGAAATAATAGTTCGAATGCTTGAAGCTGTTGCATTCATCCAAGAATGCATGACATGTCACATGCATAGTAACTTCTGGATTGAATCTGTTTTCAGGAACTTTATCAGTGCTTAAATTGCGTGATTTCAGAAAGATGTCACAAGGAAGGGTGCATGAAAATGAATGCTACAATCGACAGAGCGCATTAATGGGAACTGTTCGCTCTAGATACGTGGTAAAGTTGAATTGCTTAGGGAATGCAACGAAGCAGCTTCTATGCATGAAATAATACGAAGTATGCCATCAGAAAGAGCATGCTTCATAAATCGATTAACAAAATAACGTTATTTTAGAAAATCATAAACTAATCTACCGAATAACTATGCATTTTATTCTTTCCTTTTGGTAAAATTATTTGTAGTAAACGAGGGTTTACAGGAAACACTAGAAAGACTAAATGAGTAAAATTAGAGATAGCTTCTCATTTCACTAGTTATTAATTACTGACGAAGTTTGAATTAAAATTTTAACAATTCTAAGCACTTTCTGGAGCCTTCGTAGCTCAGTGAATAAGATGTCATTTGGTTGGAAAAACTAGGTTTCAATTTCGTCTAGGACGCGAAGAACCTGTATAAGGATTTTTGCAACTCAGAGTGAATTAACCTGGCTCATGTGAGGTGGAAGGAATTTGCCCTCTCTTAAATTCAGATTTTTCATTTCGCAGTATACGCATACGAGCCAGGGAATTACACGCATCTAAAACAGAGCATTAATTTGACTTCTGCAGAGGCCTTTGCTATCTTTGCGCCAGTAAAACACAAAGTAACCAACCAATTTGATCTATGCACAATTTGCTTGGAGATCTAAGGAACTGAGGAAACTTTGACAAGGTACAAATGTAGGTAACCATGTGCTGCTCAAGCCTATGTCATTAGGATGTGCACCCAGGATTTTTCTTTTAATGCGAACATTTGTTGAATATTCATTTATAAAGGATATTTTTACTCGTCAAAGAAACTAAAACTTGAGTAAATAAGTACTAAAATTCCCTAAAAAAAAAAAAATACGTCGTTAAAAATGAAACAAAATAGTGAACTTTTGCTGCAGCGAATGTAATAATCATCACATTTATTATAATTTAGTTTGCGAAATCCTCTTATTTTTACAGCGAACAGATCCATATTTTAAAATAGTGAGGTTTATCATACGATATATATATATATATATATATATATATATATATATATATATTATTGAAATTAGGATTTACTCGGGATGTATACATTTATAAAATTAATTTCACTGACCTAGAACCCGAGAAAGTATAACAAAAACCTTTAATAAATCACGACTAGTTTCATCGGTGCTCCGACTTCTTCAGGTGAGACAGAAAAAACATAAGACTTATAAAAAAAAAAAAAAACAAGGTTAAAAAACATGGACTTTCCGGCTTAATAAAAAGAGGTAGAATAGTAACAGTCATTTGAATAGGTGACCGCGTGCTACCATTGGCATGAGTTGAATGTGTGCGACAGCTAATTTTAGAGCGCCAGTACTGGATTACTGCGCTATGGGAATCAGGCAACTTGTAGCTTAGATTGATGTTCAAGTGTGAAGGGTCCAGCACTATTTCTTTTGATTCGATAATTCTTCTTTCAAATTCATCCTTGCATATATATAAATTCGTAGTGCGTTCCCAATCAACTTGGTGTGGCCATTCTTCAAGGTTAGTTTGCCGAGAAGAGGACATGACTGGAAAGCGCGCTCGCTCGTGTTCTACTGTAAGAGATGTCACGTCTATGTTCCTCAAGACGAAGTGAAACAGATTTATCTGTCTGGCCAAAATGAGGTCGACCACAGTCGCACAAAACTTTATAAACACCAGGAAAATGTAGTTGGTTGTGTTTTGGTCGACTCGGAAAAGAACGAAGTTTTGGTAGAGTAGTATAGTCGGTCTTTATGTTGAATTTCTTCAAAATCCTAGATAGTTTTGGGATATGAGAAAAAAAAAAAAACACCCACACTGATAGATATTTACATGGCTCTTCTCATCACTTCCCTCTTCAGAAACTGGGCATCATCTCCACCCTTGCCCATCGAGCAAGATGTCTCACTTCCACAGAAGACCTTCAAACAGAGCTTAACTTCCTGAAAAACACCTTCTTAAATAATGGATATTCGTCTCGTAACATTACTAAACGTTTGAGACCACGCCAACATCCTCGACAAGAAGATTATTCCAACCCTATCACTCATATATAGTTACCATTTATCAGCTCTCTTACCCCAAAACTATCTAGGATTTTGAAGAAATTCAACATAAAGACCGACTATACTACTCTGCCAAAACTTCGTTCTTTTCTGAGTCGACCAAAACACAACCAACTGCATTTTCCTGGTGTTTATAAAGTTTTGTGCGACTGTGGTCAACCTTATTTTGGCCAGACAGATAAATCTGTTTCACTTCGTCTTGAGGAACATAGACGTGACATCTCTTACAGTAGAACACGAGCGAGCGCCCTTTCCAGTCATGTCCTCTTCTCGGCAAACTAACCTTGAAGAATGGCCACACCAAGTTGATTGGGAACGCACTACTAATTTATATATATGCAAGGATGAATTCGAAAGAAGAATTATCGAATCAAAAGAAATAGTTCTGGACCCTTCACACTTGAACATCAATCTAAGCTACAAGTTGCCTGATTCCCATAGCGCAGTAATCCAGTACTGGCGCTCTAAAATTAGCTGTCGCACACATTCAACTCATGCCAACGGTAGCACGCGGTCACCTATTCAAATATGACTGTTACTATTCTACTTCTTTTTATTAAGCTGGAAAGTCCATGTTTTTTACCTTGTTATTTTTATAAGTCTTATGTTTTTTCTGTCTCACCTGAAGAAGTCGGAGCACCAATGAAACTAGTCGTGATTTATTAAAGGTTTTTGTTATATTTTCTCGGGTTCTAGTCAGTTAAATTAATTATATATTGTTGTAATTAGGATTGACTCGCGATGTATACATTTATAAAATTAAAATTTAACTGACTAGAACCCGAGAAAATATAACAAAAACCTTTAATAAATCACGACTAGTTTCATCGGTGCTCCGACTTCTTCAAGTGAGTAAGAAATAACATAAGACTTATCAAAATAACGAGGTAAAAAACATGGACTTTCCAGCTTAATAAAAAGAAGCAGAATAGTAACAGTCATATTTGAATAGGTGACCGCGTGCTACTGTTGGCATGAGTTGAATGTGTGTGTGACAGCTAATTTTAGAGCGCCAGTATTGGATTACTGCGCTATGGGAATCAAGCAAATTGTAGCGTAGATTTTTGTTCAATTGTGAAGGGTCCAGAACTATTTCTTTTGATTCTATAATTCGTCTTTCAAATTCATCCTTGCATATGTATAAATTGGTTGTGCGGTCCCAATCAACTTCGTGTGGCCGTTCTTCGAGGTTAGAGTTTGCGGAGAAGAGAACATGACTGGAAAGGGCGCTCGCTCGTGTTCTACTGTAGGAGATGTCACGTCTGTGTTCCTCAAGACGAAGGGAAATAGATTTATCTGTCTGGCCAAAATAATATCGATGTGAATTTAATGTTCTGATGTTGATTATTTAAATGGTTTAGGAAGTTTTGAAGATCCTCTAAACTATGTTCCCGGATAAGGAAGACGTCTTCAATGTAGCGTAACCACAGTTTAGGTTTTAAAGTAGCTATAGAAATAGCTCTCTCTTCAAAATCTTCTAAAAAATGTTAGCTAAGACTGGGGATAGAGGGCTGCCCATAGCTAACCCATTTGTTTGTTTATATATTTTATCTTCATAGCAGAAATAGCTGGAATTGATGCAGTGAGTTAGAAGAGCAAATATTTTTTTAGAAACCTTGTCCTTAAGAAGAGTCAGAACTTCCTCTGTAGGTACATTCGTAAAAAGAGACACGATGTCAAAACTCACCATTCTGTCAGAGTCTATGAGATTTAAATTTTTTATTTTTGAGATGAAATCTTCAGAGTTTTTGATGAAGGAGGAGGAATTGCCAATTAGATGTTTTAAAGAAGCTGCAAGATATTTAGACAGATTGTAGTAGGTGAGTCAATACCTTCCACAATAGATCTTAACACGTTCATTGCCAATCACGCGATATCGCGCGATGCGAGTTCTCGCCGAACGGCCAATCACGCGTTATCGCGTGGACGTCGTTAACTAAATAAAAAAAAAGTTGGCCACCGCACGAAACTCCAATTTTCAGCTTGGCAATGAACGATATCACGCGATGCGAGTTCTCACCAAACGGCCGATCACGCGTTATCGCGTGGACGTCGTTAACTAAATAAAAAAAAAGTTGGCCACCGCACGAAACTCCAATTTTCAGCTTGGCAATGAAAGTGTTAAAGGAGTGTCGGCCTTGTGGATATTAGGCAGGCCGTACAAACGAGGAATGAGGGGATGGAGAGAGCGGAGAAATAGTCTTGTGTATCTAGGAAGTTCAGAAGTAGATTTCAGAAGATTATGAAGTTCTCTTGTGGGATCACTTTCTAGAATAGAATAGGTATCAGAACTTAAGTTGTTAGTCTTTGAACGATAGTCAGTTTTGTCTAAGATTACAGTTGCATTCTCTTTATCAGCAGGTAAGATAATAATGTCATAGTTCTTACGAAGCTGGTGGATTGCTTTTCTTTCTATCTTTCGACGACTGTTGTTTATAGTAAAAATGGCATCGATCCTAAGTAGATTCGCAGTTTGTTTTGGTAACTGCGCAGCTGCCTTTTCAACTTTTGTAAGAAAGAGTTCTTTAGGAATGGAGGTCGGAGAAGGAACGAAGTTAAGACCTTTTGAGAGCACACTAAGTTCTGCAGGAGAAAGTGTGTGTTAGGATTTGTTAATCACAACATTTTTTTAAATTTTGTGAATTGATATGGGGTTAACGAGTTTCCTCCTGTTTAAGTTGGTTGAATTTTCTGATAAGAATTAATTTGTTGGAGTGATCTAGAAGCACGGAGAGAGAGCTCATGTTTTTAATATCAATCCAGGACCTGTTATCTAAAGATGAACTTAAGTTATTTTCAAAAAAATCTTTTACAGAACAAAGAAGTTAACGTGGACTTGGTATCTGCGGTTCTTTCATTTAATAAATCAAGTTTAGCCTTGCTAAACTTTGATTATTTTAGGCTTATTTTATTTTAAACTTATTTTTTTAGGCTTATTTTACTTTATTTTAAACTTATTTTTTTAGGCTTATTTTACTTTATTTTAAACTTGATATTATAGGCGCGTTTAGTGCGAATCGATTCTTTGAACTCTAAAAACTTTGGGATGACAGAGTGAAATTTACATCTCTTCAGAAAAATTTCATATATATATACACACACATACAGCCGGCGCTAGGGTCTTTGCCGCCCGCATGCAATTTCTATCTAAGCGCCCCTGTAGCGATCCGGGCATGTGTGGTTCTTTTACGATAATAAAAATTTAAATTATTTGAAATTTCTTAAATAAATTTTGACAGAACAGCCACACGTTGGTTTGCTAAATGTAACGAACCGGGGGTGTTGACTAGGCAGAATAATCGTTAAAAACCCGAATATTCAAATAATTCTCAAAAGTTAAAGCAAATTTTGATAAAGCCACTTCACTTTAATCGTTGAATATAATGATACAGGGATTATAGCCTTCTTACCGACCCGAATCGCTAACAAAATTAAAATGAATTTTAATTAAAGTTAAAATTTATTTCAACTAAAGTTTAAAAAATTCTTGCATTTTACAAGTTATTAAGAATTTAGTAACTTGTAAAAAGTTTTTTAATAATTTTTATAAGTGGAACTATCTTTTAGGAAATTAAAAGAAACTCAAGATAGATGAGAAAATAAGAAAAGAATTCGGAAATAATTAGAACATTTAATATAAGTTTAAATTTCAATTTAATATGTACATCCCCTTTACCCATCTACAAGGGTAAAGGGGATGCACAAGACTGTAAAAATTACAGAGGAATAAAGTTGATGTCCCACACAATGAAAATCCTAGAAAGGGTTCTTGATGGAAGATTGAGGAAGGAGGCGGAGATTGCAAAGGAACAGTTTGGCTTCATGCCTGGTGGGTTACGGCAGATGATGGAAAAGTTTCGAGAGAAACAACGGGAGCTACATCTGCCATTTATTGATTTGGAGAAAGCATACGATAGAGTGCCAAGGCAAGAAGTCTGGAGGTGTCTGAGGGAGAAGGTTCCGGAGAAATATGTCAGGTTGGTGTGGGAGATGTACAGAAATGTGAAGACAAGTGTTCGGACCTGTCCGGGACAGACAAAGTTTTCAACTAACAGTTGGCTTGCATCAAGGATCAGCATTAAGTCCGTTTCTGTTTAATATTGTGATGGAGGTGGTAACAGAGGAGGTGAGAGAAGATGCGCCTTGGACAATGTTTTATGCAGACGACATCTTGCTGTGTGCAGATTCAAGAGAAGAAGCGGGAATTAAACTGGAAAGATGGAGAAAAGTACTGGAAGAGAGAGATATGAGACTGAGCAGAAGTAAGACAGAGTATATGTGTTGCACAGTGGGCGGCGGACAGGAGACAGATCTGGAGCTGGAAGGAAATGTCATCAGGAAGGTGAGGGACTTTAGATATTTAGGTTCAACAGTGGAAGAAGATGGAGGAGCTGAGAAGGAAGTGGGATGCAGGATACAAGCGGGTTGGAGGAACTGGAGGGGGAGATGGCTGGATTGTTCTGCGATAAGAGGGTGCCGATCAATCTGAAAGGCAAAATCTATATGACAGTAGTGAGGCCAGCTATGACGTATGCTACAGAAACTGTAGCCCTGAGGAAAAATAACATCAGCAGGATGGAAGTAGCAGAGATGAGAATGCTTAGGTGGGTGTGCGGTGTGACCAGAAAGGATCGTCTGAGAAATGACTGTGTGAGGGGAACAGTGAAAGTTACGAACTTAGGAGCGAAGATACAGGAAGCAAGGTTGAGATGGTTTGGTCATGTGATGAGGAGGGTGGACGAATATGTGGGAAGAAGGGTCATGCAGATGGATTTGCAAGGAAGGAGGAAGCGTGGGCGGCCAAAGAAGAGATGGAAGGAGCTGGTAGAAGAGGACTTGAGGATGAAGAACTTGGATGTGGTAACAGCCCAAGACAGGAGGATGTGGAGGAGACTCATCATCAACTGTGACCTCACTTAAGTGGGAAAAGCTGCAGAAGAAGAATATAAGTATTCAAAAAAAAAAAAAAACATATTTACAAAATAACAGAAAATAAATTAAATTACATAAATATACTTGCATTTTTTTAAATTAAAATTTTAGGGTTTTTGATTTCATATTCACAAAATTAGAAATAATGGTGTTAACGTCTAATTCTGCACATATATCATTTTCAATAGCTATTAACGCCACACTAACAAGCTTTTTGTGACATGCTTGTTCTTAATTAGGTTTTAATCAATTTCAACTTGGAAAAGGAACGTTCACTGCTCGCTACACTAACAGGTACGGTTAATAGTATTCTTAAAGCAATTGAAAAGTTAGGGAAAGATAAATTATTGGACACAATAAAATTACGAATATCGAAAGGGTTTTGAATATTTAAATTATCCTTCCGAAAAATATCCCGGAAAGCACATAACTCGTCATATATAATGGTTCTATTGCATTTACTTCTTTATTGTCGCCGTCCTTCAAGAGAATCTCTAAATCGTCACAAATTTTTCGTAAATCTTCGTTATTAATTTGTAATAATCTATACAAGAAATTGGAATTATCATAATATGTTTTTAGTTGTTCAAAACGTTCTATTAACGAACACATTACAACTTCTAGAAGTGTATAAAACACATTCACTCTAAATTTATCTTCTGGTAATATTGGCGTTTCGTCGTAATGCTCGTAGTCAAATTGTTGTGTCTTCTTTCATCGTCGAACTTCAGTACCAGTTTTAAATTCTTGTTCTCCATCCACCTCTTCACTCAGTTCTTTTGCCGTTTTTAGAACTTCTTTAAAATTTGTATCTGATCGATACTCTTGTAAGAATATTTTTAAGTTTCGATAGATTCTAAAGCAATTGTAATGTTCTTATTTTTGTGTTGAAGCATTTTACTCACAGGGTTTATTCTGTTAAGTAAATCATGCCCAGTTATAAGAGAGCAAATAAATTTGTAGTCCTTTATTTTAGCACATAATGTTTGTGCTTCATGCTGTTTCTTTATTAAAATTTTAATTATTTAAAATTTCAAAAAGTGCATCGTAAATTTCTCCTAACTGATATCGTAGAGGGCAGATTGCATTAATTTTACTTTCCCATCGCGTTTCTAATGGCTGTTTCAATGTTAATTTTTTACGAATTTTAAAAGGATTGCCCAACGTTTGTAAGAGAATGAAAGGCAATTGTATATTTCTTGAATAATTGCAAAGAAACTAATTTTATCTGCATTCACTTTGATGCTGCATCGTTAATGATTAAATTTAGAGTATGAGCAGCACATGGCACGTAAAAAGCTCGAGGAGTTTTGTTCAAAAGCAAATTTTGGAGCCCATATTTTTTCCCTTTCATATTTGCCCCATTGTCATACCCTTGACCTCGCATGTCTTCAATGGGAATGTTCCATTTTTCCAGTTGTTCCATTATTGTTGCACATAAACCACGTCCTGTGGAATCTGATATATCTGCAAAACCTAAAAAGTTTTCTCTGATCTTGACAATTCCATTGTCACAGGAAACAAAGTGAATAATAATGATCATTTGTTCTGTTTTACTTGCATCAGGTGTGCAGTCTAATATTATGGAATAATATTTAGATTTTCGAATTGATAATAAAATTGTATTCCTGATTGCGTTACTTCAAGTCTCCAATATTTCATTTTGACTGTCTTTACTCAAATAGTGTACTCTATTGTAGGGCCTTTACAACATGATTTTCCATAACGGGATCAAACTTCGCAAACAGTTCGACTAATTTTAAAAAAATTGCCGTTATTCCTTTCATATAATTTATCAGATGATCCGCGAAAAGCTAAATTTTGGCCAAGGAATTTTATAATTTCAATCAAGCATTCGAAAACACTCGTCCAATGTTTCTTTTCTATTTCATACATGCTTCGAGTCTGGCAATCAATAGTAATTTTGTTTTTTAAATTTTTATCAAGTTCCTTCCATTTTAAGAAATTTTTCATGTGAGTTAAACTAGTCTGATGTGTATGCAGAGTTGTACTTACATTTCTCCAATCGTTATAACCTTCTACAAGACTACTTGATACAGTAGGTGTGAAAAGTTTGCAACAAGAGCAAAAAAAGATTTTTAAAGTTTCGGAATAAATGGGCCATGTTCTTGGCAGGATCTCCCCGTTTTCCATTTTTCTATTATAATACGCGTGGCCAAATTTACGATCATATGTATCTCTGGGATATATTATGTTTTTCTTTTGAACAAGTCCCATTTCAATTAATCAACCCATATTTTTTCATCAGTATTTCCCCATTCACCTGGATCTTCTAAATTTACAGAGACTAACAACGTGTTAATTTCGTGGTCAACTACAACTAAATTTTCTCTTAACTGTTTATCACTTAAATCATTCTTCCTTATACCCTCTTTTACCTTGCGGTGTCGAGGGTCCATTGATCATCGGACCTCATTCCGTTTACAGGATAAGGTGGTCAGCCTTATGCCCCGGTGTATCCTATGGCCTGTAGTGTTGAGTTCTCAAGGCCAGTTTGCCTGCTTTGCGGGATGAAAAACCCCAGAATAAACTGGGGGAATACCCTGCTGTCCACGCCCAAGACTGGCTAACTTGGCTATGGCTGAGGAAGATCCTTCAGCTCCTCACGTCACCGACGGGAATCGAACCTAGGACACTCCTTCCCCAGGCATATGGTTGCGAAGCGCACAGCCACTAGGCTAACCGCGCACTTAAATCATGCGTCTTGTTATCTTGTTCAATCGTTGCAATAGTACTTTCATGCAAACTGGATGATGTGCATGGTTCTTCAACTCTGATTTCTGATGTATCGAGTTGGTTACAATCTGCATCAGAATATTTTAATACATTTATTAAGATAAATAAGTAGTGAGGCCAGCTATGACATATGCTATAGAAACTGTGGCCCTGAGGAAAAATAACATCAGCAGGATGGAAGTAGCAGAGATGAGAATGCTTAGGTGGATGTGCAGTGTGACCAGAAAGGATCGTCTGAGAAATGACTATGTCAGGGGAACGGTGAAAATTACGAACTTAGGAGCGAAAATACAGGAGGCAAGGTTGAGATGGTTTGGTCATGTGATGAGGAGGGTGGACGAATATGTGGGAAGAAGGGTCATGCAGATGGATGTGCAAGGAAGGCTGAAGCGTGGGCGGCCAAGGAAGAGATGGAGGGAGCTGGTAGAAGAGGACTTGAAGATGAAGAACTTGGATGTGGTGACAGCCCAAGACAGGAAGGTGTGGAGGAGACTCATTACAAACAGTGACCCCACTTAAGTGGGTGAAGCTGCAGAAGAAGAAGATTAAGAGCCACAGTTTGTTTCTTAATATCTCTTTCTTTCGCAGCATGACGCTTACGATTTTGTGCACTGGATAACTTTTGTTTAATTTTTTTATTTCATTTCTATTTTATACCCACAAGAAATTATTACACAACACGACACAGAGATGAAATAATAGTCCGCACTGCGCTACTATCAGTAATCTACTGAGATGAGTAACATATTACACAACACGACACAGAGATGAAATAATAGTCCACACTGCGCCACTGTTAGTAGCCTGAGATGCGTACCATATGACTGGTTAACTAGCAACAAATGTTTTGTACGAAAATTCGTTTCTGTGCATAAAACCCGTTCACCGTTTTACTTTAGATAAACTGCAGTAGACACAACATTCTGCAGACATTCTCGCTGCAAAATTGTAAACAGCTGGCTGATCAAAGAGGCGCCAATATACAATTTTTTAAAATTTTTATTCGGTGTATCCAGCCTTATTTATTTTAATATTAACATTCTAAGAATTTTTTGTTTTAAGAAAAAATAAAAATTTTGTTTCTTAAAAATGAACTTATGAACCGTGCCCCGGCGGCGCGCCCCCTTCGTAGCGGCCCCTGTGTGCCCACTTCTGCCGGCCTTGTGTGTGTGTGTATATATCATCATCATCATCAAATTCCTGCCATGTACCCTCAAGGGGTGTACAGGATATGACAGTACTACATGAAAAAATTACATCATTACTAACTTCCTATCTACAATTTTCCTCCAAATCAGTCTGTTACTTGTCAAGACTCCAACATTATCAGATCTTATATTTCTATCGTCTAAGGCACTTTGTACTGTATCAATCCACCTATATCTTGGTCTTCCTCTGGGTCGTTTTCCTGCCAACCTGGCAGAGAACACTTGTTTTGCTAATCTTTCCTCTCCCATTCTATTTAAGTGACCATACCACCTGAGATTAGCTCTGCTAACGCATTCCTGGATGCTGACAATGTCAAGTTCTTTCCTAACATCCTCGTTTTTAATATGATATTGCCATTGATGCCATCTGTTCACGCCTCTTATCTTTCTCAGGACTCTCATATCTGCGGTCTCTAGTCTTTGGTCAAGTGTTTTACTTCTGACCCAGCTCTCAGATCCATAAGTTAAAACTTGAACACTGTCTTGTATACAGCTAATTTAGTGTTCCGACTAATTTCTCTCTTATTCATATGAATTTATTCAATTGACTTCCCACCATACCAGCTTTGCTGATTCTGTTGTCTATTTCTATATTTAATTTACCATCATCATCATCATCATCATCATCATCATCAAATTCCTGCCATGTACCCTCAAGGGGTGTACAGGATATGACAGTACTACATGAAAAAATTACATCATTACTAACTTCCTATCTACAATTTTCCTCCAAATCAGTCTGTTACTTGTCAAGACTCCAACATTATCAGATCTTATATTTCTATCGTCTAAGGCACTTTGTACTGTATCAATCCACCTATATCTTGGTCTTCCTCTGGGTCGTTTTCCTGCCAACCTGGCAGAGAACACTTGTTTTGCTAATCTTTCCTCTCCCATTCTATTTAAGTGACCATACCACCTGAGATTAGCTCTGCTAACGCATTCCTGGATGCTGACAATGTCAAGTTCTTTCCTAACATCCTCGTTTTTAATATGATATTGCCATTGATGCCATCTGTTCACGCCTCTAATCTTTCTCAGGACTCTCATATCTGCGGTCTCTAGTCTTTGGTCAAGTGTTTTACTTCTGACCCAGCTCTCAGATCCATAAGTTAAAACTGGTTTGAACACAGTCTTGTATACAGCTAATTTAGTGTTCCGACTAATTTCTTTCTTATTCCATATGAATTTATTCAATTGACTTCCCACTATACCAGCTATGCTGATTCTGTTGTCTATTTCTATATTTAGTTTACCATCTTCAGTAAAAATTGTGCCTAAGTAGCTGAAATGTTTTACTTGTTCCACAGGTTCTCCATTCACAACACAGTTGACATTTTCAATGATTCTGCCTATTTTCATTGCCTTTGTCTTTTTATTGCTGACCTTCATACCATATCTATTACAACAGCTATTCAATTTAGTCAGAGAATCTTGCAGACTTGTAGCGGATTTATTTAGAAGTATAACATCATCCGCATAAAGCAAAGAGCTGACATTAACATCTCCAATTTTGATATCAGGTTTAATACCACATTCCTTCATAATGTGATCCATATAGATAATGAATAACAGAGGGGATAATGTACATCCTTGTCTCACACCAGATTTAACATTAAACCATCTTCCTGTACTTCCTTCAATTCTAACTGCTGACTCACAACTCAAATAAAGACTAAGTATTGCTTGATATAATGCCCCATTGACACCATATAACTGCAGCGTATTGAATAGCTTCTCTCTTGGCACCTTGTCATATGCCTTTTCCAAATCGACAAAACTTAAATACAGATCTTTGTTATATTCCCATGCTTTCTCGACTATTTGTCGTAAAGTGAAGATCTGATCCTGACAGCCTCTATTTGGCCTGAAGCCAGCTTGTTCTTCACCAAGCTTTTCTTCCACAATTCTTCTCAACCGTTTCTCAAGTATACTTGCATAGATCTTGCCAGGAACACTCAGTAGGGAAATACCTCTGTAATTCTCACATTCAGTTTTATTTCCCTTTTTATATATGGGTACTATGAGAGCTCTACTCCAATCATCGGGAATTCGTCCCTCTGTCCAGGCCTTCTGAACTATGCAGTGCAGCCACTGTAAGACTCTTATACCACCATACTTCAGCATTTCTGGTCGAATATCATCTACTCCTGCTGCCTTTCCACATTTCAAGCCTTTGATGGCTTTTTCTACTTCAAGTATGGATATGTATTCCTGACTGCATGCCTGGTCAGTGTTTTTTATCACTGTGCTGTCATCACTGCTTGTTTCATTTAGCAGTTTTTCAAAGTAATTACTCCATACTTCAAGGATATCTTTTTCTCCTGTTTTCATTTCACCTTTATCATCTCTAATTCCTTTTACAGCACTCTTTCCTCCATTCCTAAGCTTCTTCAACAACCTCCAGAATATTTTACCACCTTCTTGATATTTATTTTCTATATTCTTGCCAAAGTCCTCCCATGACTTTTGTTTAGCTAGTTTTACACACTGTTTAGCTTTCTTACATTTGTCTCTGTATTCTGTAAGAGTAAAAGCTGACTTATTTGTCAGGAACTTTTGATATGCTTTCTTCTTTTCCTTCACTGCCTCTTTAACTTCCTGTGTCCACCAGGGAGTTCTGATTTTTTTATCTTTGCACACAACCTCACCACATGCCTCTCTGGCAGAATCAATCAATGTTTCCTTCAGAGTTTGCCACTGAATCTCCAAGGTTTGATTATTGTTCTCAAACTCTTTCATTTTCTTTTCAATAATATTTCTGTATTTTAGTCTACAGTTTACATCTGAGAGCTGCTCAACTTTTATTCGCTTTAAAACTTTCTTACATGTTATTCTTTTCAATATGAAATTCAATTTTATCCTGCTCAAGACTAAATAGTGATCACTTCCAATTTCAAATCCTCTGTACACTCTGGTGTCCTGCACCAGGGAGAAAACATCACTATCAACAATAACATAGTCAATGAGACTTTTCTTATTCCTAGACTCTTCTCTCCATGTGAATTTGTGCACATTTTTATGTTGGAACATGGTATTAGTAATAACCAGTCCATGTCCTGAGCAGAAATCCAACAGATATTTGCCATTATTATTAGCTTTGCTCTTTTCTCCAAATTTTCCCAAAATATTTTTGTATGTCTCACAATCATTTCCTACTCTACTATTTAGATCCCCAACAAGGACCAACTTTTCCTTTTTCATTGTGTCAGTTGCTTTTTCTAAAGCCTCAAAAAATTCCTCCACTTCTACCTTAGTAGAACCTTCTGTGGGACCATAGGCACAAATAAGTCTCATTGTCCAGTTCCCCATTCTCATATTTGCCCACATTACTCTACTTGAGACTGACTGCCATTCAAGAAGATTAGCCTCGTATTTTGTGTTGAATACTATGGCTACTCCTTCTTTTCCTTGATTGTTATTGCCTGAATATAACATTTTGTATTTATTGCTCAGAAAGATCTCACCAGTTTTGGTCTTTTTTGTTTCAGTCACCCCTATTATGTCGATCTGGTACTTATCTAATTCCTCAGCTAGCTCCATTTCTTTGCCATTCAGGCTTCTTACGTTGATAGTACCAATCTTTAACTCTGGTGATGTTGAGTTGGGGTTTGTTTTCAGATTTGTTTCAGTAGCTGACTTTTCGCTGTTCGCCCTGGTTCCCTGGCGAAAACAACGGGGGCCTTGTTTGACCCTGCGACGCCCCAGCCGGCATGAAATTTTGTCATGTTGTACCATCATTTTTTATTTTGGTTTAACCAATAAGAATACAATTTGGTCGGCTAAATCCCAAATTGCCAGCCCATCCTCGTTCGTTCAGTATCAAAGTAGATACCCAACAGGGTGCACCACGAGAAGGTGAGGATTGGACATTAGGTCAGAAGCCCTGGTCGGTTCTCCGCATTCCTTTAAAGGCTATGTGGAGGTCTCCTCTCAGTTATACAGCTTTGACCCTTAAGCACCCCGTGTGTATATATATATATACATAATATCGAATTTAATAAATATAAGTATCGAATTTACAATTCGATACTTATTGCATAATATAATTATTATTGTATAATAATTATACAATTATCACGACTTTGTTAATAACTAACTAAACTAAACTGAAATGTTTATTTGTAAGCTTCCTATAATAGTACAATTTGTTGAATAATCATAAGTTAACCTAAGAGCAACAGCTCATCCAGGTTATGATATGCATAAAGTTACAAAAATTTTAATGCATTTTCATTATATACACATATCTACATTCAAGTAATATACATATTACATATTATTATAATATAATTACATAATAAAATCGCAGATAAAATAAAATTTCATCATACAAAGAAAGTTGCATAACAATTAATTAGGAACAAAATAAAACAAAGCAGTTAAATAGCATTTACATTTTACACATGACTGGATCTTTGAATACAAATATGCTAAAAACCAATAATTTATACAATTATTTTGAACAGAGCTTCCTCATTTCTGTGGGAAAATAAATACTCTTTCATTACAGTTTTGTATTTGTTTGGTTTAGTTTCATTTCTTGTTGTTAAAGGTAGTGTGTTGAATACTTTTGGCACTAAATAAGTATAATGCTTGTGTATTGCTTCTTTATTTACTTTCGGAACTAAATATTTTAGGCCCTTATGTCTACTAAGGAAATATCTTGTTTGATATTTACGTATTCGTTGTCGTTTTTTTATGAATAATAGTACCCTATAGACCAGGGGTATTTTCAATCGATCTCTTATGTATTCCTCCTTACTTACAAATTTAATTAAAACTCAAAACATATTTTATTTATCATTATTTTGTATTATTTTTAATTCGCTTTAAGTGTATTGCTATTGTTTATTTATGTTTCGTTAAAATTGTGAAATCAGTAATTTTTTTATAAGTCCGGATAAATGAATTAATTTGAATCAGTGGAAGTAAAACAGTGAGCCGAGTGAATACGATTATAAGCAAAGTGTAAAAACTCGATTGTAGCTTAAATATTAAATATTCCAAAGCACATTACATCGATTTTTTACTTATGTTAAGTCCCATGTGAATATGTAAAAAAAAAAAAACTTTGTTTGTATTAGATGTTTTTGTAAATAACTCTTTTGAAGCTAACTGTATATACTGCTTTAATAAGAATATGTTAGAGTGTTAAAAACAAAGGCAATGTTTTTGTCGCCGAAGCTGTACATGGCGGCATTAGAAAGATTGTCATTGAAACTTGTATATTGGATGTTTACACTTAGAGCCTGCAAGCCTTTAAGTGTAAACATCTCCGAAGTCAGTCAGAAAGAGTTAAAACAACTTTCCGATGGCCTGCAACTTACAATCAAAAGAAAGCGGAGGAGAACAAAAGGCATGCCGAACTTGAAACTTAAGATGAAAGACTCATACCTATTCTTTGGGGGTTGCCAAACTTCATGCGAGGTTTGGCAACCTCGCATGAAGTTTGCGAGGTTGCCAAACCTCGCAAACTGCATGCGAGGAACCTCGCATGAAGTTCCTCGCATGCGAGCAATTCTAATACCGAAGGGGTCCCGGTATTAGAATTGCTGTCAGAGAGGAGGCCGCCCGGTCCAGAGACTGCCCGGATCCACGTTGCTTGAGAGAAGAGTTTCCCGCTTTCAGAAAGGAGCTTCTCGGTTCGAGACGTCGCTAGAGAGAGACTACTTCTAGGCCGCAGACAAGGTTTCAAATTGCCGAAAGGAAGAGTTCCAATTGCCGGAGAAAAGTTTCCAGGCTAGGTTAATGTCAGACATTCACCAGTGTGTTGCATTTTCATTACAATTTGATGAATCAAACGATTTCACTGATATTGCTCAGTTAATGGTATTTATTCGCATGGTATTTCAATATTATTCAAGTAAAGAAGAACTTTTGAAAATTATACCATTATTGGGAAGGACTAGGGGAGAAGACATTTTTTCGACATTTGATGAATTTGTGAAACAACACAAACTGCCGCTTTTTATACTTGTGTCTATTACTACTAATGGTGCGTGCTCCTGCAATGATAAGTAATAAATCAGTCTTCATTTTATTATGCAAAAACGATGACAAATATTCAGATTTTTTAAAGTACCACTGTATTATTCACCAAGAACCACTGTGTAGTAAAAGAAGAAACACAAAAAAGATATTTTGGATATTACTGAAATGATTGTATCTTTTATCAATAATCCATTTCAAGAAAACTTGAACATCACAGAAATTTCAAATAAAATCAGTGGGCTGTTTGATATAAACCAAGCTGAAGCAGAATTTGAGATAATAAACATTCAGAATAGTTTACATTTAAAATCAATAAACAATGAAGTCATTTGGAAGTATGCACTGATATTAACTGATATTGTGCGAAAAATTCTGTCGTGTTTCGGATCGACATACTTGTCAGAATCCGCTTTTTCAAATATGACCGTCATAAAAAATCAATTAAGAAACCAAATTACAAATGATCATTTGAACGATTGTCTGCGATTGGCCACTTCTTCATATCAACTTACTATGAAAATATTGCGAGGTCCAAACAATGCCAAATTTCACATTAACTTTTTTTTTTTTTTTTAATCAAGCAGCATTTCCTGTAACTTGTGAGTTTGTAATCAATCTGTTGTTTTTTCTAACTTTGGTTTTCCAAAATAGAGAAATAAATATTTTATTCCAATGTATTTGTTTGTTTTTGTTGTATTAAAATAATTAAAAGTGATAAATTAATTTTTAAATACACAAAGTTTTTAGTTGTGTATTTATTTTTGTTTATTTGTGTGTAATCAGATATCAGAGAAACGTGATCTATATAAAAGAGTAGATCGCCGAATAACTTTTCACAGAAAAGTAGCTCGCTTAGTAAAAAAGGTTGAACACCACTGCTATAGACGTATAAATATCTAAGGGGTAGTATGTTTAGTATGGTGTATTTATTACACATTGCAGTATGCTTATTTGTTTCTGGTTAAGATTTTAATTACTTTATTCTGAGTCGAGACTAAAGGTTTCAGAGTAATGCAATAGATTCCTCCCCCACTTAATATACAATATTGTAGTGTGCTTTGAATCCAGGCAGAATATAATATTGTTAGCAAATTTAAATTTACGAATCTGTTTAGGTAGTAAAGTCTGTTTAACATAATCCTTACTTTATTTACGACATCGATGATATGCGGTTTCCAGCTTAAATTACTATCAATTTTTAATCCCAACTAAGTTATTACACTGACTTTTTCAATTTTCTCGCAGTTGCAATTTGAATTTGTCCTGCAATTCCAATCATGAAAAATTAATTGTGCAGTGAAGTTCATTTTGCCAGTTGTATTTCGCAAGTTAAAATTTAGTTTTTGAGACATTCAGACTGAGTTTGTTTGACTGGAACCAATTTGTTACTTTCAAAAGATGAGCATTCACTATGGTTTTATTTTGTTCGGCTGTGTCTGTAGAGAAAATTAGTACTGTATCATCTGCAAAAGTATTTATTTTACTGTTTAGTTTAAGATTGCAGAAGTCATTGATATAAATATTAAGTAAAATTGGTCCCAAGACAGATTCTTGTGGTAGACAGCAATCTACTGTTTTGGAGCTGCTATAGCTGTTGTTTATTTTTACAATTTGTGATCTGGCATTTAAGTAATTTTTGAACCAGTTTAGGACAGTACCTCTTATTCCTATGACTTCTAATTTTTTTATTAAAATTTATTAAAAAATCTGTGATACAGAGTCAAAAGCTTTGTGTATATCTAGAAATACTGCTAATGTAAGTTTATGTTCGTTAAGAGAGGTATAAACTGTGTTTGTGAAGTTCAGTAAAGCACGTTCCTTGCTAAACCTTTGCCAGAACCCAAATTGATTCTTTGAAAAGAAGTTGTTTTTGTCCAAAAATTTCACGAGTCTAATTTTTACCAATTTCTCTAATATTTTCGAAAACACCGGTAGAAGGGAGATCGGTCTGTAATTTTTCAAGTTATTTTTCTTTCCTTTTTGTAAATAGATACAACTACGGCTTTCTTAAAATCTGATTGAAACGTGCCTGTCATCAGTGATAAGTTAAAAATGTACATTAGGGGTTCTGTGATGTACATTTGGCATTCTTTCACAATGTGTTAATACCATCGTATCCTGAAGTTTTGGTTGTTTTTAGGCTAGCTATAACATTTTTGATTTCGTTTTCACAAGTGGGGAAAAGATATATGGAGTTATCAAGTCTCTTGAGAGTGCAATTCCGAGGGGTGGGTTTAGCATTTTTCAGAATGCTTTCACTGACTGTGGCAAAATGGTTATTGAATTCTTCAGCTAATCCTCTGTCTCCATTTTTTCTATTCCTATCGATATCTTTAAGTATGGGAAGGTTTTGTTTGCGTGTATCTTTACCGATTAATTTATTCACAAACTTCCATTGTTTTCCTTGGCATTTTAGGAATTCATTTCTGTAGTACTCGTTTTAACTTTCTTTTAATTTATGATGTATCAGATTCTATAGTACTTGAAAGTGTGTTCATAATATTGATTGTGCGGGTATTTTTTAAACTTTTTATACACTTTATCTCTAAATTTTATGTAGTGTTTGATTTCCTGTGTAATCCAGGGTTTTGTTTCTTTTATTTTGTCTATTATTTTAACTTTAATCGAGTCTTGTATTTTATTGTTCAATATTGCAATAAATTTATGATACGAGGTATCAATATTTGTTTCCGTCATTATATCTTCCCAGGAGACAGTGCTTAAGTTACGTTTCAATACTCTGGAGTCAATTGTTGTGTAGGGAATGTTTTCTATTGTACTATCTTTGTGCTGTACTTGCAAATGCACTTTAATACCGATTGGAAAGTGATCCGCGAGAGGTTGGCGCAGAACTGCTGCTTAGATTTTGTTTCTACTTAATGTTCTTCCGAATACATGATCTAGACACGTTCTACCACCATTGAATTCTTTCGTGAGGACATTAATATATTGTTCGAGTCCATGCATGGCAAGTAGATCTAGATAATCTTGAGAGGATCCGCTATTCCTCAGCAAGTCACTATTCATATCCTCAATTATGAGAACATTGTCACTTCTGATCTCATCTAGACTACACTCGAGTTCTTGTATAAATATCAGAACATCTAGCCGATAATTTAAATTGTCTAGTAGTAATTCAATGTGTTCTAATTTATCTCGAATACTTATATTTATATGCAAAATTTTCAAGGTACTTACAGTGTCTGAGAATAAAGTTCATTAATTCTACTGAATCCTGAAAAATTACACATTTATGAAAAGGGACATCACAGTTATTATTCTCATCTGCCATTGTTGTTCGTAATTAGTTATTACTCTGGCTGTTTTCTCGGAGTTTAGATAAGTCTTCTTCGCATCTGATTCGCCATATTTTAGATGTGTCGTCTCTTCTCCTGAAACGTTTGCCCTGTTTGACCCAGAGATATTTGTAGTTGACTTCTTCTTTACATTTCTTGACAATAAATAGTAGGTATTTTAGGTTTCCAGTCAAGTGCTCGTTTAAATATATTTTACTATCCTTAAAACTGTCACATATATCAGTTGTACTTAGTCTATATTTGATACTTTTGTTTCTGTCCAGCCATTTGTCTCTGATCATTTTACTTTTAAATTTTATAATGATAGGCATTGGTCTTTTTTTTCTGCCCATTAAGAACACAATGTATAACTTCAATATCATCTTCATTATAGCTGATTTTGATTTTACATGCAATTTTCTTCGCTATTTCATGCACATTTTCACGTGGCTCATGAGGAACACCAATAATTTGTTAAATTATTGGTGTTCCTCATGAGTCAATTTTCTGGAAAGACTTTTAATGGGATTATATTGATCAAATGCATATAATAAACAACTATGTTATACCAACTAGTTTCACCAACTAAGGCTGTTGGCATCTTCAGGGTATATAACTGATGTAAGGCACTAAAAAGTAAAAAACCGTTACAAACTATAATCAACCGATTCCAATTATATTAAACAAAGAACAGAGCGCGTACAATACATGCATAGAGCGTGCATGATATCACTTGTTGTTATTTAGGAACGTTCTATAGTTGGCACTATAATTCAGTTCTGGCGAGTTGAAGGATCTGATAAGGGTCTTCCAGATCACGGGCAAGATTAGTCCTTGGTTCCTGTTAAGGTTTTGTGTACAGCGGACAACTGTTGTGGCCTCCTTAAAAATTCGGGAGCGGAAGTCCTCCTCCATGTAAGGAATTGTGCTTCTACCCACTCTATGGTATGGTTCGTTCTTGAGAAATGAAAAGCTAACCCCGTTATTATTGACAAAGACAACAAGATGATATGCGTTATATTTCTACCATCGTCATTCCATACTTAGGGACAGTTTCCAATAAGATTGCTAGACTCCTTTGACCACATAAAATAAGAGTGGTCTTCAAACCCACAGAAACGATTAGACAATTCTTAAGATCTCCAAAAGATAGCCATCCTTTCTCCAAATATGCTGGAGTTTATAACATACCCTGCTCGTGCAGCTTGAATTACATCGGCAACTTCAAGGAGCTTTGAAATTAGGCAAAAAGAACACATAGGTGACGTCAGTAATAACAGAGAAGAAAAATCGGGGTTAGCTTGTCATTTCTCAAGAACGAACCATACCATAGAGTGGGATAGAAGCACAATTCCTTACATGGAGGAGGACTTCCGCTCCCGAATTTTTAAGGAGGCCACAACAGGTGTCCACTGTATCCAAAACCTTAACAGGAACCAAGGACTAATCTTGACCGTGATCTGGAAGACCCTTATCAGATCCTTCAACTCGCGCACTCTGTTCTTTGTTTAATATAATTGGAATCGGTTGATTATAGTTTGTAACAGTTTTTTTACTTTTTAGTGCCTTACATCAGTTATGTACCCTGAAGATGCCAACAGCCTTAGTTGGTGAAACTAGTTGGTATAACATAGTTGCTTATTATATGCACTTGATCAATATAATCCCATTAAAAGTCTTTCCAACGCCAATAATTTCTAGGTTTGAGCTAATTGCGTGTTGATTCAAGTCATCCACAGTTTCATGAATTATTTTCAGCTCTCTACGCAGCTCCATATTTGCGTTTTCTAGTTCATAGTTCTTTGTTTTAAGTTCCTTAACTTCTTGTGTTAGGCCAGCAATGATACCCAGAAAATCATCTATTTTGTTCGAGGTATATTCAGTCTTAAGATAACAAAGCAATATCTACCTTTTAAGCGCTGCGGACAGTGCTTAAAAGGCAGATTAATATGCAAAGTTTGGTGGATAGAGGGAGGGAGTGATATGACTGATTAATAAGAGGTTTACTTTGAAGGTTAAGAATATTTTCCATATAGTATAAAAAGAACTGTTCCTGGAAGTTGGTCAAAGACGTGGAGTCGCTGCGCGCTCCTTATTTTAACAACGAACCGATCCGGATTTTAAAATAAAGCGATATCAGTTTGAATCAGATTATTATATTAAAAAACAAAGCACACTATAGGTTTTCTTTTTTTTTTTTTGTTTTCACTGAGTACAAGCAACAGCACTATAAACGCTGCTCTGGGCATGCCTGACACGACCGTTTATATGGGTCAGAGACCTGTTGAACGTAATTTGATGTGGAGTGGTGTGTGCGCTCGCACGCTTGGAATACTTTGCCTGGGAGGATGGTGAGAATGTAAAGAGCAGTACAAATAGACTTTGCGGCCTCCTTGTTATGAAACGGACTTAATATTTTTTTAAAACCAGATTAAAATTTTAAGTTTTAAAATAAGCAATATTTAAATTGTATCATTTGGCATCGTTTTATGACACCTTAGATGTGCTTCTTAAATAAGACTGATTACTGACTTCAAGTTGTAAATTGAATAATATTTTATACAATTTATATTAGAGACTTCAAACGAGTATCAAACCGAGGAGTCCAATTTCTTGCAAGAAATTAAGCAGCATTCTTACAAATAAATATCATGAGATTTGGCAGGTGACAGAATGTATTTAAAACGCCAGTCATCAAGAAAGCATGCCTATAAATATTTCTTTACATAGTATTTTGTCTGTTAATTGTGTGTATGTTCTCTGTTTGGTTTTTTGAACATTAGTTATATTACATAAATAAAAATAAACATTCCTTAACATGTTTTATTTGTTGTGTGTGTGTTCTTTTGCCTGTTTACAGGAGTAAAAACCGTGCTAACCAGCCCCTTTTTCAACTGAAGATGAGACCTAGCTGAATCACCTTAATTGAAAAAGACCACACAGTTTCTCTAATGACGAGAATCGAACTCGGATCTTTTCCATTCATATCCTAATGGATATATCCTCCTCCTTCTCTTGATTGATTGCACTGATCTCCAGATTTTTTTTTTTTTTTTTGATAATTCACAATAACATATTTTTTTTTTTTTTTTATCTCACCGAAAGGATGGAAAATTAGTTCCTTTGGGATTGCTATTGCAGAGTTGGGACTGCTTTCAGACTTTCGATAACCCACTGATAAGTTATTGAAGTACTGTTTCTATCTGTAGAATAAACCAGTGTTTTGAATGTGTGATATGCTATCCCCCTGCCGTACCGTATCTGACTTCTGGCGCCAATTATTTTATTTGGAGGTAACTTTTTTTGTAGGTTAAAAATAAGAAAACCGAATTGGAAGTTGTTTACTTCAACATAACCAGAGGATGGAGGACAACTACAGTACTCTCCCTCCTTATCAGCGGTTGTGTACGTTTCAAGACACCCCGCGGATATCTGAAACCGCAGATAATATCAAACCCCAGTGGTGTCCCTAGAGCTTTTGCCGCCCCTCTCAATACACATCAAAAATTCAAAACGACGTATAGGGAAATAAATTAAAAGCTGTTTATTTTTGAAGTAAAACTTTAATTTCAACATTCTAAAATGTTATTTTTCTTGCTTTTCTGTTAGCAAAATCATCGATTACATTGGCGAAGCATATTTCATAGTAATGTAGGTAATTCGTAATCAATTTTATTTAGAAAAACTCCTCTCACAACTAGCAACATTTGTGATGAAAATTCGCAGTAGTAGTATTACAATATTTTGGGATGAGTTTTCGAGACTGTATTTTAGAATTAACTAATAAAGATTTGGAGGAAAATTGTAGATAGGAAGTTAGTAAAGATGTAAATTTTTCATGTAGTACAATCATATCCTGTACACCCCTTGAGGGTACATGTCAGGAATTTGATGATGATGACTAATAATAAAATAGAGTAATTATAACAACATCCTATAATAAAAGTTATCAGAATGTGAATAAAATCTTAGCAACCTCCGCATACATTTTTTTAAAACTATTATTATTTATTATTTTATGAAGTCGAGAACTTTCACCTTTTTCACTTAAAAGGAAGCACTTTACGGCTTCTCTTTGGCATATCCAAATTGCCAACATAACTACTCTTGCGTTTTGGGGCCATTCTTAAGCAAAATAAGAGTTACTCGAACACAAGCACTGCGATACCGCGACAGTCGATCTGATAACTGAGGACTACTCCGAAAAGCAGCAAGATGCGTGTAGCTATCTCCACCTTTGCAACGAGTTTGGTGTTGGACTACCTCTGGGATCAGCCAATTGTCTATTACTAAAAGAAAGAGCCATATGGCTTCATTTCAGCGATGTAAAATTACACAGGCAAAGTGGATATTAAATTCAACATTATTTCAAAGCCGAATGACTGTAGAAACTATGAGAACTTCGTAAGTTGACCTGAGAGCTTACGAGAATACAATCCCCGAGTTGTCTTAGCTAGTTAAGTCAAGTAGGCAGTGCAAGCTACATTGCTAATGTAATAATTTATTACATAACTGAATAGGGATTTTTTAAAAATTTGAAAAATCCCTATTCCTTAATAAGTGAGGTAGAGTATCACACGACATTCCAGTTTTTGTGTAATTACAAATACTTCCCACATGGAAAAAGTCTATTGTAGCCCCCCCCCCACACCATTTATTTACATTGTGAACTGGTATAATTGTCTTCCTGGTTTACATTTTCATGACTAGGGCCCGCAGAGATTTGAATTAATATATTTATTGTAATATATTCATTCCTTCATCCAAATGGGAGCTTAACGTTGACGCCATTAACATAATTAGGAGGCGCCATGTTATTACGTAATACACTAGGTCAGAGACAGACGGGGCAATAGCCTCTTGGCTGGGTTGTTCCTTGAATGAAAGCAGGAAACTGCTTAGTCATGTTTTTGAATGTGCATATCTGTTTTCTGGATACTTTTTTTTTTAAGATACGATCTCTGTTTTGTCTTATCTAATATCATTCTTATTGCTTTTTGTTCAGAAAGGACCATGGAATTTATTTTCGTAAAAAAAAAATATGGTGTGTTTACATTTAAAATTAAATGTGCTCGAAAACCAGGAAAGATAAAAGAATAGTATACGAGGGTCGTTAATTTATTTTTAAAGCCATACACAGCAGAAAAAGTCTCATCCGATATCTTGACCGTTTTCGAGTTAATCATGGGCGTTTATACTGGGGCTTATGATGAGTGTGAAATTAAGTTTGCCAGTGAGGGATGTAGCAGCAACAACAAAACTATCAGTTGCGTCCTCTTAGCTATGCAATTTTTTCACCTTTTATATTTTTAATTCTTTATAATTTATTAATTGTTTAATAGTAATATGCGACTTAGACGTACTATATTTTCTGAATAACAGCTTCACACATGTAAGAGAAAACTAAATATAATTTATTACTTCTACATGATTCGCTCAATATATCATTAGCTTCTTTCAGGGAGAAGACAGAAAAACTGGTAACAACATTTAAATTCTGAATACAAGAATGAGCTATACAGCAGTACCTAAATCTCTCTTTTAGAGCCAGCGCTCTCTCTCTAGCCACGTTCTCTTTTCAGTTAACTCAGACGAAGGCCGCCAACACATTGGGAACTGGACTCAAACTTCTAACATCCATGTGTGCTATGATGAACTCGAGAGATAGATTGTCGAATCTAAAGAAATTTCTCTAGATTCCTCTCATATCAACAACAGCCTAAGTTTTAATCTCTCTGACGCACAGCACACGTCAGAGAGATCAGTATTGGCGCACTCGCGACAGCGCGTAGTATACGTTTGTTTGGAACTGAAGCTTGCATTTTATTTTCAAACACGCTACTGTCTTTTTGTACTTGTTCTGTTATTACAATTTTAAGTCTCTGTAAGTCTTTATATATTTCTTTGATTGTGATGCCTGAAGATGTTGATCAATTAAACGAAACTAGTGTACTAGTAGTATCTTTTCAAATATATCATGTCATCTTTTTAACTTTCGGTATCAGTCATTAAAGATTTTTCATATATATATATATATATATATATATATTATATGTTAAAGATACCAAGCCATTTTATAAGCTAGGTTTTTTAATCCTTTTTCCCAAGTAAGCCAAGTTTGTGGCTGCACGTAGTGCAACTCGTGGTAAAGGTGGAGCAAGCTCTGATCACTTTCCTTAGAATTTTCCCCTAATGCAAAGCACATTTCCTTGCGAAAATGTATGATGCAATGCATTAAGGTAATGGTTACTACCCATACCGGTTTCGACCTTTATTGAGGTCTTGTCAGTGGGAGCCAGACCTAAAAAATGACAAGAGTCAAGTAATACAGAGCTTATAAATATTTTACCTAAACAAAGCACCTTATGGCAACTTGTTTCGGTAAAATATTTATAAGCTCTGTATTACTTGACCCTTGGCATTTTATAGGTCTGGCTCCCACAGACAAGACCTCAATAAAGCTCGAAACCAGTATTGGGTAGTGACCATTACCTTAATGCATAGCATCATACATTTCTGCAAGGAAATGTGCTTTGCATTAGGGGAAAATTCTAAGGAAAGTGATCAGAGCTTGCTCCACCTTTACCACGTGTTGCCTAGTGTTTGCTTACTTGGGAAAAAGGATTAAAAAACCTAGCTTATAAAATTGCTTGGTATCTTTAACATAATATATACCCAAGGTAAAAAAACTTTCTACATACATATATATATTCTCCTAGTGGATAGCTGCTACTGAGACACGTGATATTATATGCACACTGTATAACTAATTCTTGTATTCAGAATTTAAATGTTGTTACCAGTTTTTCGGTCTTCTCCCTGAAAGAAGCTCACAATATATTGAGCAAATATATAGGAGAAATAATTATATTTAGTTTACTCTTACATGTGTGAAGCTGTTATTCAAAAAATATAGTAATTCTTTATAATGCTACATAATATCACAAATAATGAGAAGCATATCTCAGTTTTTTTTTTTCGTAGTTAGAAATGTTTATAATTATTTACTGCAAAAGTTAATTGTAATTATAAATTATTACAAAAAATGTTATGAAAGCCTGTGTAGCTCAGTAGAAGTGGCGTTTGCACTCTACAGCGCTTGACCGCATGAAGAAAGGGTTTGGTGGTTCAAATCTAGTCGCCGACTAGAGGAAATTTTTCTAAGCCTTTTTTTGACCGGTTCCCGAGTTAGTCGATCTCTGGCATGGGCAAGCGGGTTTTTCGTCCCGTAAACTCAAGAAAATCGACCGTAGAACCCACATTATTTTCAGACATTAAATATATTGTGTTAAGGTTAGGGACCACGAGATGGCGGCACATTTGAGCCGTCTCTCTTCACTGTGTACCGCTTAATTAGTGATAGCCTTGGGCCATCTATCTCCGATTGGTACCAGTGGAGATTGAACTGCCCACTCAGTCTCCAAAAGTTAGATAGGGCTAAATGGCCTCGCCTACTCCCATATACGGGAATAAAAAGGCGTTAGCTGATTTTTTTTTTTTTTAAATGTTATGCCTTATGTCTGAGAATGTAAACTCTGCTACCTTGAATATGATATCTTTTTTCAGACAGTTGGTTTTTAATTACTTGTGCACTGCCTCTTGAATAATAAAAAGTTGAGCTGTATAGAATACTAAAGAATCCCAATGTGATATTTACATATACATTTTTTTTTTATTTTTCTAAAATAAAGAGCCAAAGACTTCATTTCAGCAATGCAAAATTATGTAAATTAAGTGGATATTAAATCCAACATTATTTCAAAGCCGAAAACAGAAACTCTTGTGAAAATTGACCAGAGAGCTTCCTGGAATACACTGCCGTCATACTACAAGCTGCCCTAGCCGAACCTAATAGAAAAAGTACAAACATTAAAAGTGTATATTGCCTATAAAAATGGACTTTCTATTCCATCTATTATAGTCTCTTCACGAAACTTTTATAGTTTCTGTATTCAGCTTTGAGATGATGTTGGATTAAATATCCACTTAATTTATATATATATATATTTTTTTTTTTTTTTCTCCTCCAAGTGCTTGAAAGTAAAATCCCAATGTATATACATATACATTTTTAAAAAACCGGCTCTTTGTTGTAAGCCAGTCTGCAAACAACTTTTTTTTTTGCAAGTGTGTGCTTGTATTGATACCAATGAAATTCAATATATTAAATGCATATTCATTATTCGTTTTTTTTTTGTTTGTTTGTTTGTTTTTTTTTCCTATAAACTTTTTGATATTTTTTGTTTATTAAAAATGTAAAGACACTAAGACACAATTAACTTAGATGAAAACAAACTTGGAACAGTTGAGCTCAAACTCAGTCTTGTACTTGCATTATGTTTGACATGCTGTTGATTGCTTTTCATTGTTTATAGGTGTTTCTTGAATAGTCACATCAGATGTACAATGATCTCTAAACATGACGTATGTAGTATTAAGCCTTGATATCCAGTTTCAGCTGAAGTATCGGGTTATTTCTCCTGCCTTCGTGTAATTCCAGCCAATCCCAATCATGAGTTTTATAAGAATTCCTAAACAGGAATTGAGGCTTAATACTTGTGTGACATCTGGAAATAATTAATTATATCTTGTAATACACTTGATATGAAATAAGCAGTGAGAAACAATTAACAGTGCAAACATGACCCAAGCACAATATTGTGCTTGCACTTGATTGTTTTAAGTTTCAATGGCTTATATTTTTTTCTTTTGTAAGTCAAGTCATACTGCATTTGTACATTTTTAGTTTCATGAAAACTGTCTTTTCCTTGATAATGACGACTACAATAGGAAATTATGTCACTTTGTAAATTTACATGAATGATATCCTGGATAATTATCACTTATCGTCTTTCACTAAATTGTTAGATGATTTGTTTTTCATCTGATCTTTTAGTGAGCTGTGTATGAATTTTGTGGAAACAAGATGAAAAACTACTTTGGTGACTCGCTGTTGACTCCAATTTGAAATTAATGGGTAGTTAATCCACTAATCACTGTAAATGCGGATCTTGCACACAATGTTTGTTATTTTAATTTTAAAGCTACATTTGCACTTCAGTACAATGAGTTTTGATTATACAAGTGCAATTAAAGAATTCCTTGTTTTAAATACTTAAAAAAAAAAAAAAAATCCTAAAGCAGTTCTCACACCGAAGCTTAGCAAAATACAGTTGGAACAATGGTATGTTGTGCCACTCGATTGGAAAAGGCCTAAGTTTGATTCTTGTTGTGATGAGAGGAATCCTTATGTAGCCTTTCTTTTAGGCTTACATGGTGATCCGAATGCATTTTTGAAAATTATGGAGACAACTACCGTGTTTGAATAAAAACTTTAGTTTAATATAACTAAAATCTACATTCGACATTTCGACCTTTATGTCAAGGTCATCTTCTGGAGCATACAACTATACACAGAAAACAAGCTACACTACAATCAAACTGGTTTGTTAAAGACACTGACCAACCGCTACAACAATTGTTGGCCTGACCTCTGGTGAAAAAAAAAAAAAAAAAATCATCATGCACACATGTGTACATGATGTTAATATATGTATATAGATAGATACTTGTTGTTGTGCCCAATGTATTTCTACAACCAACAGATAACACTAATAATAGTACTCTATCGTTGATGTATTTTTTTATTTTTTAATTTATTATTATTTTTTTTTCACCAGGGGTCAGGCCAACAATTGTTGTAGCGGTTGGTCAGTGTCTTTAACAAACCAGTTTGATTGTAGTGTAGCTTGTTTTCTGTGTATAGTTGTATGCTCCAGAAGATGACCTTGACATAAAGGTCGAAACGTCGAATGTAGATTTTAGTTATATTAAACTAAAGTTTTTATTCAAACACGGTAGTTGTCTCCATAATTTTCAAAAATGAATCCTTATGTAGGTTTTTCTTTCAGTTGAAGGTGAGTTAGTCAATCTTATATGGAGATAACAGAGTTTGTCTCTCAGAAACTTGGGTTTTTCAACCTGTGTACAGGCAGATCAGTTGGCCATAAGAACATATGTAATTAACAGACAAAAATACTAGTGGTCATAGTGCTGGTGAACAGTAGGTAGTAGTGGAGATGGAGGTGTCGCGTAATAATAATAATATTAAAGGACCTAAATAATACCCTGAACTTTTCCCCAGTTCAGAAAGTTTGTTCTTTCTGATGGGAAATATCAAGAAAAAAATATATATATATATATTATTAGTCTTAGTTTTTAAATGTCAAGGAAATGTGAAAGGTAGGTGGAAAGCAACCCTTTTACATTATGAATAAATCTGTCCTGTTTAACTGATTTTAATGTTATATTAGTCAAAATAGTTGCTCCTTGAATATTAACTTCCCTCCCCTAAAGTGGATAAGTAGCATACTCATCGAGCTGTTTATATATAGTTATTTCTTAATTGCTCATGAAAATTACCCCTTCTTCATAAGTACACAAATTGAGATATGTTAAGAGTGTGTGTGTGTGTGTGTGTGCATGCACACCAACTAATAAATATTATTTTCTTATTTACTGTAGGAGAGGACCTCTTGCGTTATATGTGACAAATGTGGTAAGTAGATACATTGCTGGAGTTAATTGACTCTATTATTAGGACCCTGTTAGAATATAATGTCCTATAAAAAGTTTGGAAAATAGTACAGTTTTGTTTTTGATATAAAAACTATTAACTTCTGGTACTTGCTATGATGGATGTAGTTGGTTGAATTAATATGGATTTGAACTGTACAATACAGTTTAAATAACATGGATAAGTAAATTTCATTACAGTGATGATCTTTCACACTCAGGAGAATACTAAACTTGATTAACTTGCAATCATTGCTGCATCACAGTTTCAGTTTACTGAAAGACATAGACATATCATCAAGCTAAATTCGTACAACAACTTCTTCCACAGCTTCTAACAAATACTTTGTCAACATCCACCTCTTTAGCTAGCTGCACTTGTCTTATTACCAATGTCTTGTAAGACTTCATCTTTATTGAATCCAGTGAATATATATTTGAACATTTGAAAATGTATATGAACATACATTTTTGTATATGAACATACATTCTTTGTACAATGCAAGTTATTATATTCCTTCTAAAACTCTCTGAGGATTTTATCACTCTCAATAGCAGAAATAGTCTGAGCAAAAATATTTCTTAAATAATATACCTCGAAGACAGCAATAACATCCTGGTCCATTGGTTGCAGTAATGAGATGGTATTCAGTGAATGTGTTAATGGGATGATTTTTGTAAGTATGAGAGTAGTCATAATTCAAGGAATGATAGTATATATTAAAAAGTTTTAGTATATAAACAAAAAATATTCATTGAAATTTGATTTTATAAAAGATTGAAGAAAGATTTTAAAAAATGTGATAATACTTCATCGAACATTGTAACTACATGCAAAAATAAAGTTTTACATTCTATAAATTTAATAAAACAATCATTTAATTTTATAAACAAAACTTATTAAAAGAAAGAATACAGCATAAAAATTAGAAGAAAAAAAATTGCTCTTATTTTCTTAAATAACAAAATAAAAATATTAATGAAACTGATTTTAAATTGTTAAATTTAAAATAAAAAAACATTTGAATGCAGGAAAATCAATTTTCTGGAAGAAGTTTATTTTTGGTTTCTTTATATTTCTGAAGAAACCAGAAACCTCTGAAAAAAAAGAAAGAAAAAACCATCTTCCACTGTATACACTGATATCCAGTGCTAAAAGAAATTTTCTTCCTATTTCATTCAAATGAGCAGTGTGATTTTCCATTCTTGCCACACACTAGTGGATCATCAGTTTGTTTTAACAATGCATTATTAAAATATATAATCATCTCATCATTAATGTATTCCATCACTGATGGAATACAGCAGTAAAGGAAGAGGCACTATTGTCAAAACACTGCCATAATTTACTCCTCTTTTTCTTCTCAAAATTTTCTGACTATCTTTCCTTTTTTGATAACAAAATGCTATTGACTTCAGTCAATATTTTCAAATCAAATATTGATTTGAAAATATTGAATCTTGATATATCGATATTAAATCATTCTATGATTTAATATTGATATATTAAATCATAGAATGCTTTAATATATCAATTTTGCTCTAAAAATTCTAGTTTAATCTTGGATTTAATATTGTAGAAATAATATATTTATTTTTTAATGAAAGTATCAAATCTTCTGTAAATTTCTTCATAGAATTTTTTTTTTTTCTCTATGAAGAAATGATATACTATCATTTCTTCATAGAGAAAAAAACCTAATGACCTAACCTTCAAAAAAAAAAAGGTTATTGTCATCTCTAAATAAAAATACATTTTCAGAGTCCTAATATAGTTCGGAGCACTTCTAAAATTAAAACATTTGAATTCATGGTACAGATGACACTGAGAGACAGCGTGAATCTGATAGCAAAAGATGTTAGAAATAATATAGTGTAGCAGAAAAGAGAGAACTGCAGAGACTACTCAAAAGGTCCCAATAAATTTAGCAGTGGTTCCATTAAAGACCATTGATTTGAGTTTAATGTATTTATCATCAATTTCCTGATGTGTACCCTCGAGGAATGTTCAGGCTATTATGAGAGCACTAAATGATTAAGTTTATATCATTATTAATCTCCGTATCAACAATTATCCTTCGAATTTAGTTGTTAGGAAGGGGCCCCTTAAGGATCAAAGCCAAATAACTGGAAGGAGACTTTTACATCACCTTTAAGGAATGTAGAGAACCGATTGGAATTCTGACCTAATGTCCAATCCTCGCCTTCATGTGGTGCATCCTGTTAGTAGGTATCCATGGGATACTGAGTGAACGAGGATTGGCTAGCAATTTGGGACTAAGTTGACCAAATTGTACTCTCAATTGGTTTAAACCACAAATACATATGATGGTGCAACATGATAATATGATGCTTGTGATATCTTCAGTCCAGGTATAATTTGGCACTTAGCAAGATTAAACTGATCTTTACAATCATTTGCCCATATAATCAATTTGTTTAAATCATCCTACAAGGATTTTGTATGAGATGTCCCTCATCACTTTTTCCCAACTTTGCATTATCAACAAATGATCATATAATTATTATCCAGGCCAATCCCAATATCCTTAAATAAGTTCAACAACAGTGACCCAAATACAGAACTTTACAATACTCCACCGGTCACTCTCCTTCAGATATATAAAAATATATATATATATATCTGGATGGCTATTTAACCCATCTTGTGCTCTAATATGAAAGTCATTAATATTGAATTGGAACCCCCTTTGCTGATATAACAATCTTCTAGGAAGGCTTTCCACTAGATTTTGTCACATTGCTAACTTGACTAACCACAGAGATGATTTTGTATTTGCAAATTGTTACTTTTTCACATCACACAGTAAGAACCATATGATGTTGCTGGGAGAAACCATGAAACAGTTGATCACAAAGGCAATCTTGCAGAGGATTATTGAAAATCACATTATCACTACAGACCATGTTAGACTTCTGTTCTAGCAACATCGCTGGTATATTATTTTTTTTATCCAGTGAAGACATTGAACATGAAATTAAGCTGGTTATAAAAAAATTTGAAAAGCAGAGAAAATGGAAATATTCTGTGTTGCAGCTACATTCTGTTTTGTATCTAGTCAATGAGAAAAATGTTTGTCCGACTATTTTTTTTGCTTTGGAGAGCTTTAAGTTGATCCACTCACTTAGGCAAGGTTATTTCACCACAACTAAATCTTTGTTTGTGACTAACTGTAAAAATGTTATTAAAATTGACGACAAACTCATCATATCCTTTGAAAAATAAATTGCATTTAAATGGCTAGTGCCAGTTATATCACCTAACTCAATTGTAGCTCACCTTGTTTGCAAACCCCAGTGATATGAAAATACATTGCCTATATAGCTAAAGTTACTGGTATAAAAGTAAAAATAAAATTATATTTTTAATACTTAACCATGTGGAAAGGCTTATGTGTTCATCGCACATGTTGATTGGATTTTAACGGTATAGATGTGAACACAGATTGATAAGAAAATAACTATTTATTAACTTAAATGCTAATATTTCGCTGGTATGATATCCAGCATCTTCAGAGCACACAAACAAAGTTTGTTACAGTAGCGAGACAACTGCAATCCCACTATTACACCGGATTGCAGTTGTCTCACTACTGTAGCAAACTTTGTTTGTGTGCTCTGAAGATGCTGGATATAATACCAGCAAAATATTAGCATTTAAGTTAATAGTTATTTTCTTATCAATCTGTGTTCGCATCTATACCGTTAAAATCCAATCAACATATATTTTTAATATTTTATTCTACTTCTACATTAATGCTAGTAACATGTGAAAACTCAACATGTAATTTGCTCACTCCACCCTCAGTAAGTCCTAAAACTATTGTCTTGATAAGTGGATGTACTAAATAATTAAATAATTTATGCTGAAAAATGCAACAAACAATATTGCAGTTTTCATTTTCAAAAGCCTGTCTTAGCTGAATGGATGAAAATAACAGGATGGGTCTAATTTTCCTTTATAGCCACCTATCAAGAGTATCTTCATAAAAATCCAAAATTTTTATTTGGTCCCTCACATAACTTTTTTTTGGGCTTGAAAAGAACTTTTTATTTCATTTTATTTTTTATTTATTTATTTTTTTGCACACTTTGAAACAGTTTTCCTAGAAAGAAAAAAGCCTCAATATTAGCATTTCACTACATGTACAAATTAAACACACACAAAAAATCAGACGTGTGGATGCAATCTAGAGCCTGCAGGCTAGAATACAAAATGAGGAAAAAGCACTCCATACACCTAAAGCAGGTGGTTGCTATCTTAAAAAAATTAGTTTGTCTGAAAACGCAAATAAAAAAAAGTAACACCTTAAGCATCAAAATATATAAAGTAAAAAAAATCAGAAATTTGATTGAAATCCTCCAAAATTGTAAAACTCCAAAATTGCAAATTTGAAATCCTCCAAAATTCTGTGGGTCTGCCAAATAAAATGGCTGTTTGCCTTAATAAACTGCAGGGGGAAAAAAATCTTTAAAACAATATTCCTTTCATCTAAGGCAGTAGTCAATAAACTATGCCCTACTGTCTATTATTGTGTAGCCTGGAAGCTAAGGATGATTTTTAAATGAATTTCTTGACAGAATCATGAAATTGCTGTGTTAATGTGATATCCATAAAATAGTGTAAATAGGAATGCAATCATAACCATTAATTTGTATATTGTTTATGGCCACTTTTGCACCATATGTATCAGTTGTGGCAGTTCAATATATGTTGCAATCTCACTGCCATACACATTCGCAGTGCTAACTCGACAATATTTTGAGTGTTATGTTTTTCTGTTGCCCATGAGTTTATGCCTCTGAATGTTGGTCTGTATTCATTTATATTCAAATTTAGTAGCTTGGAAGTTTCGGGGGAGGGGCTGATCAGTTTTAATCTTTTTTTTTTGTCATTAATAGTAAGTAATTACATTGATCCCAGACACCATGTGGCATTTGTTTGCTATATATATATATATTTTTTTTTTTTTTTTTTAAATCTTATATATAATTACATTTATATCTTTGATTTTACTTCTTGGAAAGTTTGCCAATCCCTGAATAAAACTCACTTTTCATCAAAATAAAGAATTATGCAGTTCAGTTACTTGCTGATTTCATTATGAAAGATCCCTTAGTGAATTTTCAGACATCTTCAGAAAGTAACAGAATGGCTCCTAATAAATCATGTAAGGAAAGAAACCTAGGTTTAGGTGACTTAGTTCCGTTAAAAAAATTCAGCAAAAAGAGAAAGCTAGATGTCTAAAGAGCCATGTGTTTGGATCTTAGAGTTATCAAAATATATCAAACCTGTCACTTATAAAATAACAACATAAAACAACCAAGTAAGTACTTGGTTGTTTTATGCCTGTTGTAAATATTCGATAGCTTAAAAAATATATTATTTCGACAGGAATACAACAGTCATTATTACTATTATTATTATTTAAGACCTCAAGGGAGTCAAAGACTTGTTGAGGGAGGCTATAAATCACCCAAACCAGCTGTCATACCTTCCTTTAAATTCATTCACACTAGATGTAGTCACTATCCCTAAAGGCAAACTATTCCACTCACTCACTGCTCTCTGGGAGGAAAACCTAGCTCTTACCCTTTATTCACTGCAAATAAATTTTTAACTTCCATGAATGCCACCATGTTCTCTTCCCACCTTCCATATAATAAAAACTTTCGTCAGACCTATAACACCCATTCAAAAGTTTATAGACTTCTATCATATCATCCCTCTTTCTCCTGATAACCATATTTTGCAATCTGCATACTTGCAATCTGTTCTCATAATCTAAATCCCATAATCCAGATATAATCTTTGTAAGTCTTCTTTATCCCCTTGGAATCCATCCAGTTTATGCAACAGCATTTCATGTGGTATCCTATCAAATTCCTTAGAGAAATCCAACATTATCATAGTGCAGGGGTGTTTCAACCCGTCGATGCGGAGCGATTTTTGGTTGATCTCTGTGTATTCTTCCTTACTTACAAATTTAATTAAAACTGAAAACATAATATTTTATTTATCATTATGTTGTATTATTTTTAATTTGCTTTAAGTGTATTGCTGTTGTTTATTTTTCGTTAAAATTGTCAAATCAGTTATTTTCTTATAAGTCCGGGTAAACGAATTAATTTGGATCAGTGGAAGTCAAACAGCTAGCCTAGTGAATACGATTATAAGCAAAGTGTAAAAACTCTATTGTAGCTTAAATATTAAATATTCCAAAGCACATTACATCGATTTTTTACTTATATTTTTAAATAAATTTTTAAATACACAAATAAAGTTTTTAGTTGTGTATTTATTTTTAGTTGTTTATTTGTGCAGAATCAGATATCAGGTTGCGGGAATGTGATCTATATAGGAGAGTAGATCGCCAAATAACTTTGTATAGAGAAGTAGCTCGCATAGTAAAAAAGGTTGAACACCACTGTCATAGTGTATCCATTCCCTTTATCCAACTTGGCTGTAACACTGTTATAAAGTATAAGCGAATTGCTAAAGCACGACCTTCCTTTAGTAAGCCCCATGCTGCTTCTTGCAGAGTTAGACACATCAGATTTTGCACCACCCTTGTACAATGGAACTCTCGTACATTTCTTCCATTCATGTGGTATCATTCCTGAGCTGAGACTCAAGTTATACAAACATGTGAAAGGCCTAGCCAATTCAGCTGAACATTACTTTAGCAAATGGGTCGATATTCCATCTGTCTCTATAGACAAATTCTTATCTAGGTTATGCAACAACTCTTCCACCTCATTTTCATGAAACTCTAACTCTTTATCCAATGTAGCAGTAGCACTGTGCACCATATTACATACACTTGATATATCTTAGCAAAGTGAGCACTCATTAACTGAACAATCTCATTAGCTTCTGACACTTGAGTACCATCTGCATTCAATAAAGTTATTGAATGAAAAATTCAATAACTCAATACTTTTTACTTTTCTGTCCTGAGCATTATATAGGAATACCTCATTATCACAGTTATTGTTGCCATGAAAAATACTGCAATAATCGAATCTGCTATAATTGGGATAAATAATGTGTGCAAAATGGTTGATCATTGCCAAGGAATTTCAAATCTATTAATTAAATTTTATATATGAAGTAAAAAAAAGAAATGAGTTAAGTAAAAAATGAAGAATCATTTAGAAAAAAAGATTATTCTTTAATCTTTATTTATATATAAGGAGTACATACAGTACATACATTTCTTTCAGTACATTCTTTCTTTGATAAAAATTGGTGTAGAGTTGTCTGGTGGAATTTTTTCTTTCTTTTTTCTTCGTATAAAACTCAGTAAGAATGGATGGAATTTTCAATTTCCTGACGAACTTTCATTGATCGCTTGAGATTAGGATCGCCGTTCAAGATTTTTTTTCTTTAAAATTTTCAACAATTTTAAACATTTTGTCCATTTCTTTGAGGGTAAATTCCTTCTGTGGCACGTCAATTTGTTCATCATTATCATCGATTTGAGCATCGTAAGCACGTTTTCTCTCTCTCTCTCTCGAGGTTAATTAGGTCTTCATCATCCAGCTCTTTATCATGTGACTGAAGCAGGTCACGAACATCACCTTTTTCAATTTCTTTTAGTCCTAGATCGAAGCGAAGCTTAGTTATGTCATTGATAACATGGGTTACTTCATTTTCAAATCCTTTAAAATCATTTGCACAATGAGGAATAATCTTTTGCCATGCCACTCTCAGGTTGCAAGACGTTACTTCACTTCATGCTTCCTTGACATTCTCAATGCAATTTTTGATATTGAATGTCTTCCAGAATTCTGTCAAAGTCATAGCTTCATTTCCTGTAGTCTTTTCTATTGCTTGTGAAAAAGTTCTTTGTAGGTAATATGCCTTAAAGGATGCAATTACACCTTGATCCATTGGCTGGATGATGGAAGTGGTATTAGGTGGTAAATAAATAACTTTTACATTTTCACACAAATCATTTAGTGCTGTTGGTTGACTAGGTGCATTATCTAATATCAACAAGATTTTAAAATCAAGATTTAATGACTTGCAGTACCTTTCAGCTTCAGGACAAAAACCGTTTTTAAACCAATCCTCAAAAATAGTTTTTGTCATCCAATCTTTTCTATTGAATCTCCAATGAACAGGGAGAAAATTTTTTATCTAAACTTCTAAGCGGGCGAGGATTTTGTGAACGATAAATAAAGAGAGGCTTCATCTTGTAATCTCCAGAAGCATTGCCACATAGTAAAAGTGTTACATGCTCCTTCGAAACCTTGTAGCCAGGCTGTGATTTTTCATTTTTTGCTAAAAATGTTTTAGTGGGCATTTTTTTTTCCATAATAAGCCTGTTTCATCAGCATTAAATATCTGATCATCGGTATAATTTCCTTCTTCAATGATCTGTTGCAATTTGCCAGGAAAACTAGTTGCTGCTTTTTCATCGGCACTTGCAATTTCACCTTGTAGACAAACACTATGAATGCTCGATTGCTTTTTGAACCAATCAAACCACCCTGAACTTGCAGAGAAAGTTTCTTCCACTACTGATGCCGAATCATTTTTGCTTTCTAATTGATTTCTTTTTAAAGTTTCAAACAAATTCAATGCTTTTGTTTTTATAGTCATTTGACTAAGAGGAATTCTCTTTTGGTTACAATCTTCTATCCACACTGACAATAGCATTTCCATTTCAATCATAAGATGGCTTCTGTTTCTTGTAGTTTGGGACCCAGACAAGGTCAATGCACTTTGTCCTAGTTGCTTATAGTTTGCAGCGTGGTCTAAAATATGGCGAACAGTTGATTCATTTAGACCATACTCTCTTGCAATTTTGGCTTTGGTTATGCCTGCTTCATACTTATGTATCATATGCAGCTTATCTCCTAAGCTGATCACTTTACATTTCTTCTTAATAGCTGTAGACTTGATATCATCCTTGTTTCTTTTAGCATTCATTGTAGGGGTAAATAAGAAGAGAAATAAATATTCACATGTACTTCAGGCAAAGGCCAACAGTTACTGGTGAGTGGTGAGCAGGTGCCGTCAGGTAAAAATGAAGCTCTACAAGACAGCGATACCTGGAGAGTGGCGACTCGAACTGGTTGCATATGTAGTGGGCGACATCTCGCGGCCGCGATAATTCGAATTTGGAGTGCAATAATTGGAATTTTGGTATTAAATTACAAACCGCGATAATCGAGGTATTCCTGTATTTTATAACTCTTCTTACTGTTACTCTCATGATATTCTTTCTACATCATCATCTTCTTGTGGAGCTCTTGCTTAATAAGATTGCACATCCATTTCACTCCCAACCTATTTAGTCTTTGAACACTAGAATTACATTCAGATGATACCGCCTGATTTAAGTACCTTTTCAAAGATTCCCATGCATTGCTGACATTTTTCCCATTCAGTAACTGATACCATGGGACCAAAGATAATATTCTCCTCAATTGATCATAACTTCCAGCTTTGTAGTTCAGCATGTAACCTGTTCTAATCAGAACATCAGTACAATTAGATACTTCCCAAGAAAGCACAGCATGATCACTGTCACCAGTTGGTGGTAAAATAGCCATATTCTAAACAGAGATCCCTTCTGATGCTATGAGCAAATCCAACACTCTTTGACCCCAAGTTCCTTCTTTCTCATGCTGCTTGAGAAAGTTGTCTCGTAATAATTCAATAAATTCTTCTTTCTTATCATGAGATTTCTCTTCTACCCAATTGAAGTTTGGAAAATTAAAGTCACCCATAATGATCATTCGTTTGATACCCATAAGGCTAAATTGGCGATGTATTTCTTCGTCCCCTGCAACTGAGCCACCAGGTCTATAGCAACACCCAACCATATATTTCATTCTGTTAACCTCCACTTCACACCAAATGGACTCAAACTCATCGCTACATGGGACATTGTTACCATCATTGTTTTCTTGTATTTCTACCCTAACTGGACTTAAGTCATCTGATATCATTAGTAGTACTCCTCCTCTTCTTCTATCTCTTCTGTCATTCCTAAAAATAGTATACCCATCACACTCGATCCCACTTACCACATCTGATTCTGATAGTCAGGTTTCACTGATGCCAACAATCTTAGTCCACATTGTATTCCATAAAGCAACGAACTCGACACCTTTGTTTCTAATGCTCCTGGCATTTGTGTATAGACATAATAAATTACCACCTAGCCTATTCTTATAATTAGATATGCAATCTATTTGGACTTATTCTAGAATTTTCTCTTTTCCATTCCCAGGCATACTTAAAAGGCCCAGACTCAAAGCATATTTTTCCACTCCTTTGCCACATACATAACCATGTTTGAAGACATTCATATCTTCATCATGTTTACATACCATAACTGAACTTTCACACATTTTTCCCATTCCTCCCTTGATGATCTAGATTCCTTGACTTTCTGAATTAGGTCTCATACCAAGAAGTAGTTTCTCCAGGTTCCTGATACCAAATGAATTCAAGTGCATGCCATCCTTATACATGTCTTTTCTGCCATCAAGCACACTCCACATATCTAAAAACTTGCTTCCATTTCTTCTACACAGTCTGCACGTGAAATCATTTTCTAGCATTGCCTTCCTTCTTAACTTGGTACTGTCATATCTGATTAGCAATTCTACAATTTTTATTCTCACATTTCTTTCTCACTTTTTCCATTAGACCTTTCATATCTTCTCACATACTACATTTATCACTACTTAAATTATTAGTACCTACCAGCACCACTATCTCTTTTACTTTTCATTTTTGCCTTTCAATTACATGATACCTGGGATCAAACTCAAGGTTTGTTTAGAAATTAACATACATCAAAATATGATGGAGCTGTATTATTTTTTTAAAGCTCTATCTCTAAGAACTCAAAGGGAAATTCTAGAAATAAGATGGACATTGTTGACCAATTAAAGAACTAACAATTCTTCTCTGCCATTCGATAATGCTAGCAGCCATTTACTTGACCATTTTAATATGGTGGTCTAATTCGTCAGTATTGTATAACATGTGAAGGCATGTTTAGATGGTACACATGGAAACAGCAATAGTATAGAGACAGAAGAAAAATACCCGAAATCAGAAACTTGAAGGAATGTGTTAAATTTTGGGGATTAATTTTTTTAATGATATATGTTATATTTGCAATGATTAAGGAGTAAATTCTCTCTTCCTGTATATCTTATCAGGAAATATTCAAATTATGAGATAGTGATCCAGTATTGAACTTTAAATAGTGAGTAAACAGACTATTGGCTAGATAAATCCTAATTAGAGTGTTTTCCAAGGAAACATCAGTCTTTAGAACACTAACTCAAGGAACTGAGAAAAATTGGAATAATTTCTGACATGCTATGTTATGATTGAATACATAAAGAACGATAGTTTATACGTTTAAGGAAGCCAAGGCCAGAAACATTGTTCTAAATCATTTGATGTGTTGTCTGTGCAAAGAATGTATTTTATATGATCCTGCTTAATTTGGAAGTATGAAAAATTTTCTTTACTGTTTAACAGTGTGAAAAGTTGTGTGTTTAATTAGGAATTAATATATTCATTTATCACCCTGGCAAGAAATGAATAAATGCTATATTGGAATAGTATTCATCAGTGTGATTTGTTACTGCCAAAGAAGTTTAATGAATTGTAATATAGTCTTGTATATCACTGAGATTCAATTATATATTTAAAGTGGGTATGAGCATAATAGTTTATAGAAATTTTATTACTTTTAATTATTCATTGTTTATTTATAAATAAATAATTTGTTTTCTTAGTTTTTCAGAAGTTCTTATCAGTTTTCAGACATAACCTTATTAAGGAGAAATAATAACTTCACCATCCTGTTTGTCAGTGTGTTATTCAACATCCAAATAATCTGAAAGGCTATTTTTGGTCACTTTTGCAATATGCCCTCCAAACTTCAGCTCCCTTGTCAACAGTCAGTCATAAATATCTTGTCTCATTTATTTCTATCACTCTACTAAGCAGCCTCTGCTTTCCTCTTCTCAAAGCTCAAAGTTTATTAATCTTTGATGTGGTAAATGTTTTGCCACATTAAACTAGTAGCAGTTATCCTTTGCTCATACCTTTTGCTTAAGTCATCCTGCAAGACATCATCTATATCATCTTCAAATAATAGTCATTACCATGTCACTAATGTACAAGTTAAAATAACAGTGGTTCAAGCGTAGGGTCCTGTAGTACATTACTAGTCATCTGCCTTCTGGATTCATTTCCACCATGTCTTACTCTTTGCTGTGGTATCCTGTCATAGTATCACTGCATAGCCATCTCCTTTTTCCAACTAAGTTGTCAGTTTATTATAAGTATTATTATAAAAAAGTTAGCAAATTACTAAAGCAATACCTACTCTTCACAAAAACTACGCTGCTTCCATGGAGTATCAATGCTTTTCTCACAACTTTTGCTCTTTCTGCAACCTCTGCTTAATGATCTTGCTTTATTTATCTACTTCTACCATATTCTTCTCTACCCACTACTGAATTTAGGTCTTTTGCATCTATTGTACTTGCTCCCACTCAAGAAATACTGATTGCTCTGTTATTTTCTACCTCTATCTTGGAGCCTTCCTTATGGAATGGAACGGAACTGTTTTGCCCTCTTTCTGCCCCTATGACACCATCCCAAAACCAAGACTGGAATTAAACAGCTTGGTCAGAGAGACTGCTGATTCCTTTTCATATTCTTGTAATACATAGGCTGATATTCCATCTAATCCCAATGATGCAAAACTCTAATCACCACCAAGAAAAAAAAAAATTGCTTTCTCCATCTCCCATTTTTTAATGATATGCCTCAATAAGTCATACATACTAGTACTGCATGTGTGTTTTCTTAAAGTTAAACAGATACTGTTTAAGAAGTTTCTTTACTAAATAAAAAAAAAATATATATTCTATTTTGTTCAGTCTGCAACTATTCTCAAGCTGACAAAATCTACTCACCATAGGCAAGTGGGCAAGCATATTTGCAAGACATCTTAACATATTTGTTAAGCCCTGCACATCTAGAGCTTGACAGTCCTGCAGCTCCATCCATGTTCTCACATCAGTCAGTGTCACATCCGCCACTGCAGTAACTCTGCTTGGGTGTTACACATTTGTGAAATGATCACTTAGTAACTCAACTATTCTACCAGTTTCTGTTATCTCTCTCTCTCTATCAATACTCATTCAAGTTATCCTTTCGCAATAATTCTAAATTTTACCTTGTCAGATATCAGAAGAACTCTTTGGGATTTTCTTTAGTCTGCTTGGAGCTTCTTCTCACTCTTCTTTGCCATACTTGTAGTATTTTTCATTCTTCTTGCCTGTGCTTTCGTACCCATTAGCTTGCTTTAGATACCCTTCACAACCTCCTGTAGCTCCTGCCTAATGATACTATTCATCCGTGTAACTCCTACTTGGTTTATCCTCCTGACTCAGGGTATACAGCCAGATGCTGTTTACTTAAATCAGGACTGTCATTAAGCAAAGTAAGCCCATGCTTGGGACAGCACATTTACAAGGGCAGCATTCCATCAATATACCCAAAACAAAAAAAAAAAAAATGTTTTTTGAAATCTGTTGCAATTGTGAATTATATTAAAATGATTACATTATTAGGAAAGTTACTTCATGTTTTATTTTTTTTAATTTCAAAGTTAAAAAAAAAAATGTAAAGCTTATTGACATTGGATGGTGGCAAAAAACTTGGACGGAAAAGATGCCTGTAGTGCATGGGAGATGATCAGGAGCATTTGAAGCAAAATCAGCTTCAAATGCTCCTGATCATCTCCCATGCACTACTAACATTTTTTTCTCTCCAAATCCTTATGCCTTGGCACTGCTCTTAGCCATCTCTTCAGTTTTGTGTAATCATCTGCTTTATAATTCCACATATATTCTGCAAAATTTCTGCATATCTGGCAAGCTGCCAGGTCAAGACAGCATGATCACTCCCCATTTACAAGCAGTGTGGCTACTAACAAGTTTTGCAATACTCTTATCAGAGCACTCTTAAATCTGTAGTCTCATCTGTTACATGCTGACTCAAGTATTTTGATAAGAAATAATTATTTCTTTAATAAGAAAATATGTGGAATTTCTCATCTGTTACTATATACAAAAGACAAACTGTCACCTCTGTCTTTAGCTGGTGTTTACTTAGATCCCTTTGAAATACTTTGGGCAGACAGACCATTTTGTGAAAAAAAGAATTAATCTGTATCAGTACTGCATAGAATACATGAAATTTCAAGAGTCTGGTCTGGCACAATATACTATTGACAGTAAATGCAGGTATCCTGTGGGATGAAGCTTGTCTTCTCCATAGAAGCAGTTTTAAATATGAACACCTTTTCAAAGAAAATTGTAAAGCGCTTTTATATCAGCTTAACCTGAATCACAATGATTGTTTCTTAATATTAACTCTCTCTCTCCCAAAACTTTTGGGAGAGAGAGAGAGATTGTTATTTTATGTAAATATCAAAAACTGTTTTAATGATTTAATATTAATTTCTAGCATGCAGCAACTATTTTTAATTGGTAAACCAATTGTATTCTTGTTCTTTGATTTGCTTGTTGTTTCCACACACTGATAATGTACTGTTATTTTTAGTACAAAATATTTGTGCTTTCATTAAAGTTTATTATTGTGGTTATTGTATAATTTTATTTTTTTATAGATATGTCACAGGCACCTTTTAAAGACTGCCTTGTATTATCGGAAATCCATTGATATTCCACTATTGATTAATTAGAGTCCAATAATTTCAGAAAATCAGTTTGATTAGATATAGAATATTCCAAGTTTCATTATCTCCCCCCCCCCTCCCTTCCATTATCCATAAATCTTAGTTCTTGTAGAATTGCTTGTTTCACAAATATAAGTTAGTTTTAATTCTCCTTTAGAAATGATTGTTGAAGTTTAGAATGCATACATAAGCAAGATGAGGTTCGAAACTTATAGTGCTGGTTTTCAAAAATCATAAGTTTAAATTTCATGCCCTTTTATGTTCATAAACAGAGTCCATTACCCAGACTCATTTATAGAATAGATCAGTCATGCCAACATTATATTATAATTTGTGTGTATTGCCAATTAGTTACATATTAACTAATACTTATCATAACTGAAAATCACATGATTTTTATCTTCATGTTATAGGCTTCAGAAACTTTATTTCGTATGGCATTAGCTCGAGGAAAGGTGAAAACAATTCCTCATGGTGAGGTAAGAAATATTGCAATTCAACTTTAATGTAAATATTCGAATTTTCAAACTAAAAATTTATCAAGTCTTATCAGGTATTAAGTTTGATGTTCCTTCATATGAAGGACATCACAAAAGTTTTCTGCTTGAATCAGATCAGGTCAATTATGCTTGAAACAAAATTTTACATAATTGAATAACCTTGTGTGAAGAGAGATACCATGAAGTCATATCATTGGATTAAGAAACTATAATGTAGTGTTGTATTAGATGTTAAAAGAAATGGGAATTATATCAGAATTATGGATAGAAATGATTAAATTCGAATTCCAAGTAGTAGCCAGTTGCAGCTTAACCTCAACCAGAGCATTATCACTGTAAAGTTCATGACAAAGTTGCTTTTCCTGTTCATCTATCTTTCTCAATGACATCTTCTGGAATATAAAGTGCAATAAGTTCCAAACACATTCAGCATCTGAATATTGAATCATTTACTTGTGCAGAATAGACATCCTATCAATGAATGTTAAGGCCTCGATTGGTCACCTGAGACACCATGAATGAAACCTTTCTATATATAATGCGATTTATAATATTTATTAATATTATTATTATAATAAGTAATATAATGCATTATTATTTATTATATTATTAAAAATGTGTTATATTTTAGCTGAAAAGTATGAAGATGAGTACAGAATTACTGCAGTGACTTTGCTCTTCAAGTCTTAAAAATGTCTGGATTCAAGAAAAAAAAATGCAGTTAATTAGCATTGTATTAAACATTGTTTGAAAATGCATACAAATTAATTTGCAGTCAATTCATTTATGGATTTGAATCTGGAATGACAGAATTAAAAAGCTAACCTACCCTAAGAAAATAACAGTTAAGACATTTATTGAAGAAAGCCTGTTTTATTTAATTTGCCAACAAATTTTCCATGGCAAAAATTGGAGGATTTTTAATTTCAATGAATGTTAAGGATTTCACTTCTGAAAATCACATAATTCTAGTATACAGTAAACCTAGATTATGTGATTTTCAGAACCTTTCTTCTGAAGAAGCACTGGGATAATAGATTCATCAATGATTATCTCTCAGATTAATATGAGGGATAAAAAAACTTGCAGGTTATGTGCAACTGTTGAACTGCACGTAATTAGCGTAAACTAACTCTGAAAAGTACAACAGTCAGTGTAAGTTAAAAAGCAATCTCCCTTAAAAATTAACTCTAACAAAATTTATAAAACAAAACATCCTAAATCAAAAAATAAAGGCAGAAAAAAATCTTGCCAAAAAAAAAAAAAAAATGTTTTCATGTCCACTTCACCAACATATGTATTTTAAATTCGAACAGACGACTTAAAAGTAATATTTTTATACCATAAGGATGATGCTTTTACCTTTGTAAGATTTAATATTGCTTACCAGCCAATGCCAAATCTCTAATTTCTTCCTCCCCTTTTTTTTCCAGCTTAATGTTTCCTAGTCCTCTTCAACAACATTGTGCTTTTCACTTTTTGAAAATCGCATTCACATCATGAACTTTTTATTCCTGAAGCTCGATTTTCTATAATTCTTGTACATTAAGGATAATATCAGTGGTGGCTCTTACATAAGCACTGCGACAATACAGCACCCCCAAGGAAAAAATGAAAAAATTAAATTTTGTCTGTGTTTATAAATAATAACAATGCTTACAACATTATATAAATGCAATACAACATGTTAAATGTTACACCTTGTGTTTTGACATTGAATAGTTAATATTCTTGTTGAGAGGCTTATACGCTGGTTAAACATTTAAACATGATAACTAATATTTAAGGAATTGACAGCGTATACTAGAAATATAGATTAAATAAACTTTAATTTATACTTTTAGGAAAACGCTAGCTTCCTAGCTTTAGTCTCATTTGCTGTTATTAGTACTTGTGTGCACGTATCTTAGTAGTAAGTTCCCAAGAAGATGGCAACGTGACGTTCGCCGAAATATCGGAAAGTATAAATTAAAGTTTATTTAATCTATATTTCTAGTATATGCTGTCAATTCCTTAAATATTAGTTATCATGAATAGTTAATAATTGAAATTGTTCGATTAATGCTTTAGATTACGAAACAAATGCACTGCGATCTAACAAGTGCAAACGCCGATATTTGTTTGCGCTTGTCATTGCATGTTACATCATTAGATACGCTGCTGCTTGGGCAGTGTATCATAAGCTTGTGCGCATTATCTCTGTGAGATATGAAACGTTTATTATTGGTGCATGTTCGTGGTGAATTATTTTTTGAAAATTTTATTATGTTAAAATAACATATTTATTTATTATAGATACAAGGCTGAATTATGATGAGTGTCACTGTTTAAAATATGAAAAGAATTATATTTTTTCAATTATCATTACATGAAACAAATGCACTGCGATCTAACGCCGATATTTGTTTGTGGTGAGGATGAATATTTTTAATAAAGCAATTTTTTAATATGTAAATTTATTTATTAATAAATTCGTTACTAATTAAGAAAAAAAAATTTTTGTATATGCAGCACCCCCCACTTCAAATTTTCACTGGCTACCACTGGATAATATCCTAATAGTGACCAGGAATATCATTCTTACATTTAATACCCCTCCCACAATCCCCTAGCATCAATGAAAGCTAGATATCTCATTGGCTTGTCAGCCTTTGTGGCCTAAATCCTTTGTGCTGCTTTAAATGTCAGAAATGCTATCATGCTTAGCCTGTCTATCATCTCTGGTAAGTCTGCTGACTCAATGGAGATACCTATATAATAATAATCTGGAACTATATGTGATCATCTTTGACAATCATGGATTGGCTGCAATTTAAAAGTAGATATTTGACTGATATGATTGTTTTAATGATTGAAAATGTAAATTCTCCTCTGCAATTTGAGCACTACCATCAGCAACACCAATCAGTCACTAATTATTAAAAACGTCAATAAAGGAGCCACTCTGAAATTGCAGCTAGCTTTCAACTAATGGATTCCTCAATACTTGGCTTACTTTTTTTTTTACATAATTTTTTATGAGATTATAGATATACATTAGAATGGAACTCCTTATTCAAAACAGTTTGATATAAGCAAAAGTTCTAAAAATTGTTTTAAGTTTTATATCATACTTTTTTGAATGAGGAGTTCCATTCTAATGAATATCTATAATCTCATAAAAAAAATTATGAGATTATAGATTAAAATGGCTACATATGAATGAAAGATCTTCACTAACTCAGTCAAAACAATAATGATGACTATTGGCTATAAAGACTTGAGTGTAAATCCTGCATAGGAAGAAGTTCTTTCGTAAATAAAGGTGTGTTAATTGATCTGATACATAAACATCAAGGTTTTCATTTTGTAAAACAGGTTAACTGACTAGGGATCACATATAATTGATGTATTGGTATTGTGTGAATAAGACTAACCACCTGATTATAGCAGTAATCAGGTATATGAGAAACAGTGTTACTTTGATGTTGCAGGCCAGCGAGGTTGATATGTTTAGGGAAAGATAGATTACATAAAACCATGGAATTCTATGCTGGGGCTTTTAATTACATGCATTAAAATTTAAACTGCAATGAAACTTGTTTTATTGTTTATTTTTTAAGAAATTAAAATTAATAACAATTTAATAAGAACTATGCATAATTTTTAGCAATTTCTTACTGTTTTACTATAATACTTAAATCAAAAATTATAAAGCCATCTTAATTACTTAGATCATTTTTCTAGATTATCATCTTCAGTACTGCCATGGCATGCCTGCTTTACATTATCAGGTAATTCATTAAAATTGTACTGATTTAAAAAATTAAATTGATATAATTATTGTTACTTGATGTATGATTCATGTTTTGTGTTTTGCAGAAAACAAGGATTCTCCAAAGACTTCATTAATGTAGGAATCAAGTAAGTAGTTGATGAAAGCCTAGGAAAAGATTCATTATTTTCAAACTTAAAGGTATTTAAATAGGGAGAATAAAGAGAATTGAATTTCTAATTTGATTTGTTCATTGTTTTACAGCTTCTAAAGCAGAGGAGGCTTTTTTTGATATATTAAAAAAAAATCATCTACCGCCTTTTATTCCCATGTAGGAAGTAGGCGAGGGCGTTTCAGCCCTAACTTTTGGAGACTGAGTGGGCATTTCAATCTCCACTGACAGCCAGTCCGAGATAATTGGCTCAAGGCAATCAGTAAGTTACTCGCCATTGCAGTTAAGAGATGGCTAACAAGTGCCACCATCTCTTGGTCCCTAATCCTAACACAGTATTTTTAATGTCTGAAAGTAGTGTGGGTTCGAAGGTCTATTTTCTTGAGTTCACAGGATGAAACACCTGAGTTTCCAGTAGAAGAAACCTGCTTGCCTGTGCCAGAGATCAACTAACTTGGGAACTGATCAAATAAAGACTTAGAAAATGTTCCTCTAGTGGGCAACTAGATTTGAGCCCAAGTCTTCATTCATGCAGTCAAGTGCTATGGAGAGTGCAAATGCCACTTCCGCTGAGCTACACAGGCTCTAACGCTTTTTGCTATTTCTATCAAAAAGAGCCTTTGCTTTAAGCTGTTCATTGAACAATTTGAAGGCAAGCAAGGCAGCACTTCAAGTAAAAAGTGTATCCTCACCTAATCATCTCTAATGATCAACTCATTAGTCTCTAATTAACTCTAATGATCAAATCAGCTCACAATTAATCTTAATCCCTTAGTCCTTAACTTAGTACTACTCCCGTCCTCTCTCAAGGCCCTAAATATGCTCTTGCATGTGCTTGAATTGTAGTCTTAAGAAAAGCCTCTGGCTGGAGCCAAGTCCTTAATCTACTTTGCCATATTTCACTTGTATTGATCCTTAAAACAAAAATTTTTTTTTCGATTGTGCCATTAAAGATCGCATAAAAGAATTGTTGTTCCTTCCCTTACATACAAGAGAAATATTCAGCTATCCACAAAAATAACTCAAATTTAACTCTATCTCAAACAACTCCTATTAATTAATCAGTCAGTCGTGGCTATTACTACTCTTAGGTCACACAGGTTCAGTATTTTTATGAGGAGTGCATTGGCTAAACAAGATCAGGCAAGCTATTAACAAAAACATGTTTATTCTTACTAAGACAAATTATATACAACATTCAAATAACACATATCTCATGTCTGGTTCTAACTAAGACAAGAGTACACTGGAGACAATACTTGTCATGTGCCTAACTCTCCGCAAGATCAATTAGGCATTTCGCATAAGCTTTAAGACAAGGAAATCATAATCACACATAACTTTTCAGACACTTGGATGATGCTTAGCACACTTAACTTTCTCTCACATTGTAAACAATAAAAGGCAAAACTTAAACCACATTCACTCTTAGCATTACATAACAGGCAAATCTGTAGATCTCTGTATTCTACTATTCACACTCAAACTAAAATACAACTTTCAGATTCTTTCTAACATCTTCTATGCCACTAGATAATAGAACCAACGTTTGTCGTTTGAACTTCACAATCTAGGATGTTACATGAAACATTCTACTTACAATCTTTCTAGTTCATTGCACAGTCCTAGATTCTAAAGGCTTACGGGCACGTTCCGCTTCTTCCCAGCTAACTTTCAATCAGGCACTAGGACACAGCTGTGATAATTCAGCACACACATAGATCATCGAGGAATCACATGGTGGGATATCTTGAAAAGATGTCTCTGCTACTAGCAAACTTCCCATCTTCATAGGAACTGCTGCTCACGGGGAAACGCGACTCTTCCTCCTCGGAAAGGCTTGGCACAGGAATAAACTTCGAAACAAGAGCCCCCTAGCCATTTAATCTCTGTCTTTTATATCATTCTTCCGACCTTGGTGCTTCTTCTCTAAAGTCCCCCGGATTTACTGGAGGGTTTTCTCCGTCACCCACGCTATTGCTGGGTTGTGGCAGGAAAACTCATAATCCGGTGACCTTCACAACTGTTGCTAGCCTCAGGTCTCCTAGCCTAATCCTGTTTGAGCTTAATTTTAGTTACACATCTAGTGGTTCTTATTCAAATATTTTAACATTTAGGGAAAAAAAAATCAGCTATTGCCTTTTTATTCCCTTATAGGGAGTGGGCAAGGCCGTTTAACCCTATCTAACTTTTGGAGACTGAGGGGGGCAGTTCAATCTCCACTTGCAGCCAATCAGAGATAGCTGGCCCAAGGCTATCACTAATTAAGCGGCATGCAGTGAAGAGAGACTGCTGAACAAGTGCCGCCATCTTGTGTTCCCTAATCCTAATTATATATTTAATGTTTGAAATATTGTGGGTTCTACAGTCGATTTTTCTTGAGTTTACGGGACGAAAAACCAGAGTTTCTGGGAGAAAAAACCCCACTTGCCCGTGCCAGAGATCGACTAACTCAGGAACTGGTCAAAAAAAAGGCTTAGAAAAATTTCCTCTAGTCGATGACTAGATTCGAAACAGTCTTCCTTCGTGCGGTCAAGCGCCGTGGTGTGCAAATGCCACATCCACTGAGCTACACAGGCTCCTTAGCATTTAGTTACAACATTTATCTCAGTACAGTGAGTTATATATTCTTTTACTTACAAGTATAATATGTAATTTAATTGCCCGTGTAAAATCAACATAGAAAAAATATTTCTTTTTTTTTTTCTATATTTTACAATAGCCTCAGTGTTCCATGATATGGGTACATCAAGTCACACAATTATCAAACATATGCTGGTTTTTTGAAAATGATTATTATTATTTTTTTTTCATAATATTACAAAAAAAAAACATTTATAAACTGTGTTTAGATATACTGTGATAAATTCATTTCATCTATTACACAAAGAATATTTTCTGTATTTGGCATCCATACTTATTTTAGCATATATGTATGCATGTTTTTTGCTTCCCTGAGATGACATAAAATGAGGTGCATGTCATGCATGAGGATTTTCCAGGACATTATCAGCAGCCTAATTGTAACACACACACTGTTGATAAAAAAAATCAATGGACACCACAGTGTGAGGAGCAAACAGCCATGGCATTCACCTTAATAAGATGTAGGATATCTTTTCACTGTGATGATTGCAGCAATCCTATGGGACAACTTTACACAAGTGTACAATAGCAGTCAATGGGAATTTTGGACCATTCTTCCTGTAGGCATGTAATGAGGTCATGGATTGTTGTGGGGCAGACATCTGTTGCTTCAGTGCATCCCTCAGATGTTCAATAGGGTTGAGATCAAGGCTCTGTGGAGGCCAGTCAAGTGTGGTGGTATTCATTCATGTCCACAAAGTTGCAGTAGCAACCTTATGATGTGGTACTTTGTCTTGCTGAAAGAGACAATGGAAATGTCACAAAGTAGGAAGCATTGCATTGTCCAGAATGTTCAGATACCTCTCAGAGTTCAGTGTTCATGGCATCACAAACAGAGGTCTGAGGCCAAACCAGGAAAAACAGGACCATACCACCTCTAAATTTCAAGTTGGGGTGATGCACTCTGGTAAGAGACAGTCACCAGGCATCCACCACACCCACACATCCATCTGTTGGTAGAGGATGTAGCACGATTTGTTGCTTCATAACACAGCTTTCCAAGCTTCCACGTCCCACTGTACATGCTCTTTTGCATCACTGAAGATGACTGCATGTTGGTTCTGGTAATGTGGGGCTTGCATATTGTGGTCCTACCATGGAAACCCATGTTGTGAGCATCAGTCCTAAATGTTTTTGTGCAGATTCATGATCCATTTGATGCCCAGAACTTCACATTCAACGTATAGGTTGACAAATGGTTACATATTATCCTTCGTAGCACCCTAGTAATGTTTGTTGAATGTGGGTCATCCATTGCAGTTGACTCCCTGCACTATTTTAAATTTACTGTGATGGAGCATGGTGGTTTTCTTCCAGAAGATCCTCTGTGTGGTATCCAGTATGGATTTAAATTGATGGATTAAAAACTAATTTTAATGCTTCCATTATTTTGTCTATCACTGAGACATCTTCAGGGAGTACAAATAACACTTGTAACACACACACAACACAATACTGAATGAAACGTGGTTGTAGGTGGTATGCCTTCTATGGGTGGCTGTAGGTGGTCTAGGATGTAAATTTATTTTCTGATCTTCTTTAGTGATTTGTGTATTACTGAAGAAAAGGGTAGATGAACTGAGATCTCTTTTGTCATATTTGTTTAAATTGGTTGATTTCTGACTACTGTTGCTGATTCCAAAAGCAGTATTTCCATTATAAATTTACTGTGATGGAGCATGGTGGTTTTCTTCCAGAAGATCCTCTGTGTGGTATCCAGTACATGGTCTGCAAGACCAGATTGACCATAGTTGTGATTACAGATGTAAGTTTTGTGTTCATCTAAACGGATGGTAGTTGATCTACCTGTCTGTCTGAAGTGTGGTGGTATTCATGTCCACAAAGTTGAAGCAGCAACCTTATGATGTGGTGCTTTGTCTTGCTGAAAGAGACAATGGAAATGTCACAAAGTAGGAAGCATTGCATTGTCCAGAATGTTCAGATACCTCTCGGAGTTCAGTGTTCATGGCATCACAAACAGAGGTCTGAGGCCAGGCCTCAGACCTCTGTTTGTGATGAATAAAGAAATTGAAAAGAATAAAGAATGAAATTGAAAGAATAAAGTATCCTGTTCCTGCAAGGAACAGGATACTTTATTCTTTCAAGATATTCATTCAGTATTGGGTGTCTTGTGTGTGTGTGTGTGTTACATTTGTTCCCCCTGAGGATGAAACAAAAGATTGGAAGCATTAAAATTAGTTTTTAATCCTTTCTTAGTGCTGTCAATAGTCCATTAAACCTCCAACCTCGTGTTCTCTCAGCACTTAAGCCTTAAGACACAGACAGTAAAGAGATTAACAACAGAAAGTGATGGAATGATACTGGCCAGTTCAGCGGAGCAATGACCATAGAAGTACTTGTAGAATAGACACAGCGCCAAAACATTGCATCTGTGAGATAAAGGTTAAATTATGCAAATATGTAAGAGAGGGATCATCTATGAGCTAAATTTTTCTCCTCTGGACAGAGTCAAGAAGTTTTAAGTGCACTATCCCAAACATATAAGCATTTTAAGGATGGGCAGATTTGAGATTTGTATAAAGTTATTTTCTGATCTTGTTTATTGATTTGTGTATTACTGAAGATAAGGGTAGATAAACTGAGATCTCTTTTGTTAGAGAAAAGGCAAGATTGCATTTTGGTGGCATTGAAGGTGACCAAATCAGAGAGTTGGTTGGGTGTAAAATAACATCTTGAATGAAATAGAATGCCTAGTTTTTTTTTGGATGCTGAGGAAGCTATTAGGGTGATGTGTTTATGCCAGGAGAGACTGGGGATAAATGTCAATCTATGCAGAGGGTCGGATTTTATTTAGTAATTTGTGTATTACTGAGGGCAATGGCACATGAAACTGAGATCTCTTTTGTGAGAGAAAAGGCAAGACTGCATTTTGGTAGCATTGAAGGTGACCACATTGTCCTCACACTAAAGAGGTACATAGATCAGTGTTTAAGGCAATGATTGCAGATGATCTTGAAGCTTGGGATGTCAGAAGAGTGCATGTTTTGTCAGATAAGTAGGATGATTGGAGAGTACTATAACAAGCAAAGCTATGAACATGATTAGTGGTGATTGAAAGTAGGTCATTTATGTATTGGAGAAAGAGGGTGGGTGATAGAACAGAGCCCTGAGGTGCTCCTACATTGGTTTCAAACTCACAAGAGGGGGGGGGGGGGGGCTATCCAAAATAACATGCTGAATAACCAATGAGAAAGCTCACTAGCCTATTACAGAGGATGGCAGGTACATCAAAAAGATGACAGTTTGCTTAGATGGCCTCAGTGCCAGAGGTGAATAAAAGCTTTGGAAATGTCAAGAGCAATAGCACCAGTTTCTCTGCAACTTTCTATAGCATGTGTCTAGGTAATATAAGCTAAAAGGTCATCTGTGGACCTTGAATGGTGGAATCAGTACTGGTGGTTGCTGATAAATCAGTGGTCTCTAAGTAGTGGAGAAGTTAACTGTTGATGTGACTGCGTCCATTATTTTAGAGAGGACTGATTTGATTGTAATTGGTCTGTAGTTTGACAGTAGACTTCTATCTTTTTTTGGAATAGGCTGGATATGTAATTGCTTCCATGCATTGGGGTAAGTACCTACTGTGTATAATAAATTAGAGATGATGTATGACGTGATAGCTCTGGAGTACAATGTTTGAGAACAATTGGAGATATGCCAACAGGAGCAGAAGAATTTTTAGTGTCCGGGTTATTTATTTAGTAATTTTATGATGTCTTTTTATCAAAAAAACTACAAGAGACAATTTCCCTTGGTCATCTCTGCAGGAACTCAAGGAAAAGTGGTGCTGAGAGGTCAGCTTTCATTGGGTGAAGTAACAGTGATGCCATCAGGATGAGAGAGAGAGGTGGAAGTGCAGGTGAGCAGAAGCTGAGTCCTTTATAAAAGGACCAGAAGGCCAGCTTCCATTTGCACGAGAGGCACTTTTTCTGTTTTTGGCCTTTATGAAATCGGATTTAGATCTGATGATGACTGTTTTTCATTTGTTGCATGCTTTGGTATAGACTGAGTATGAAGCTGGAGTTCTTGATATGAGTCACTTGCAGTAAGCTGAATTTTTTTTCTTTCACTGCTTTGATACATTTTTCCAAGTCTGATTGTATTATCATGTAATTTTATTCTCATGGATGCTGAGGTGATCTTCCAAGTGACCTCAACATCCACAATTCCAACTGGCTTACCTTTTCCAGCACTACCACCCAAGCTGGACAAAAACTGAAGTCTTTGATATAAGCAATAATCCAAGGGAAATTGTACATCTTCCTACATGAATTCCTGATAACTTTCTTCCCGCTCCCAATACTCTGAATCTCTTTTTAACTTGTCCTCCTTCCAGATACATTGCAGAGGTCACCTCTCCTCTTGGCTACTCAGATCCCAATGTTGTGCAAGTTTCTGCTCTCATAACATACCCTTCCTCAAACCACTCCTGATGTAACATCTTCTGCCACTCCAAAAGTGACGAGTAGGATGACTGCTGGAATTTCTACTACTCCTTTCTTTGGTCTGACTACTACTTTGGTTCATCTGACCCAAACACCAACTCTGAAAGAGTCACAGAAACTATCCTCACTGGCATGAAAGCCTTCATTCCCTATTCTACCCAAAATCCTCTTCTGCTTTCCAAGCCCTGGTTCAACAGAAGTCAGACCAATCTCATATCTCCAGTTTATGCAACAGCCTTTCATGTGGCATCCTATCAAATACCTTAACAAACAACTCTTTGTGTTGCACGCTAAAATTACTCATACTAGTCCCACTGTTACACTGGATTGCAGTTGTCTCGCTGCTGTAACGAACTTTGTTTGTATGCTCTGAAGATGCTGGATATAATACCAATGAAATATTAACATTTAAGTTAATAAATAGTTATTTTCTTATCAATCTGTGTTCGCATCTATACCGTTAACATCCAGTCAACAATAGCTTTCCTTAACTTCTGTCATATTTAGGTAATAAGCTAACAATTTTTACTCTCTCTCTCTCTCTCTCTCTCTCTCTCTCTCTTTTCTTTCTCGCTTCTTGCAATAAACCTTTCATGTTGTTTCTCATACTATATTTATCACTATTTAAATCATTAATTCTGATTAATGATTTAAATTTAACCATCTTTAAGTGTTGTCATGAAGCTCAAAGTAAGTTAGCAAATGCAAATTTCATGATCGAATCACTGTACCATTATTTTTTCTTATGTTCTAACAACTGACTTATTGTTAGTATCATTATTCATTGTTACCTTATCTGCTTTAACATTTTCCTGTTTCTTCTTGTCTTGTCTGAGTTTCTTTGTTTCTCAACTTTTTCTAATTCTCTCTTACTGATTGTCTGATCATTTGTTTTAATCGTGATATTTAAAGTGTTAAATTATCCTCACTTATGTCTTCACCAGTGCTGCAACTATACTGCTCAACTGTATGAAGGTTTCTGTCTCTGGCAGCTTCATTAACTTGTGCTTTGTTCTTACAGGTTTTTGGTGCCATTTTTAAAGCAACCTAAATTTAACAATATATCTACAATTATATTACTGAATATTCTACATATAATAAATCACTCAAAACTACAATAGTATACTAGAAATATGCCGATTTATTAAAAACCAATAAGTCAGAAAAAGCTCCAATTTTACAGGAGCTTCCTAAAAATATGACCGCACACAGTTATAAGGACTGATTCAAGACCATTTAATTTTATTTCTAGACATGAATTTTTTTTTTCATCTCTTGCAAATAAAAACCAAGTAAAATTGTTAAAGATAAGTAATCTTGACTCAAGAAAAATCTTGGTCACAACTCCATTAGTTAACCTGTTAATAGCCCTCATAATAAATGATTAATGCAGAGTAGGGATGTCTTTACATGATAAGACAGAAAACTACTTTTTTTTTCCCTGAAAAATAGTAATATGGTTTATCTATTTGATCCACTTCGGTCAGATAGATTAAGCAGTTTACATCTCTATTCCTTGAACTAAAGTTGGATTACGTTTCTCATTGGTAACACCACACAGCTGACTGTACTTAATCAACATATTGATTAAGTACATTAAGCTTCAAAAAAAAACAGTCCCTTAATTGCAAAACTCATAATTAAATGGCTTGTACTCCAAAAATAATGGGAGCATATTAAATTTTTATAAACTGATTTCTGTAGAAGAAATATTTAATTTTGATTTTATTGTCTACTGCAGGTATCTTCTTGGTGCAGAGGAAACTGGACAATGCAGAAAGAACTCTGTAACACAATTGGACAACTGTATTATAGATAATGGAATAGATAACATAAGTAATCATGTAAAAAATGATCAAGTATTATCAAGAAGAAAAATTAAGTCATTTGTTGGACTCGTATATTTTGTGTCATCATTTTTACATAAAGGCATTAGCAAGACTCCAGAATTTTATTCTATGCAAGGAAGTCCAAAGCATCCATGTTGTCCTCATACATTAAACTGTCCTCTCTATGTTCTTGAGGTATTTAATTATAATTTTTTTTTTATCATGTAAATCATTAGTGTACTTTTTTGCATATATAAATAGTATTACTTCCAAACTTCCATGGGGTCTTGAGATCATATAAATCAGAGTTTTTTTTTTTTGTTTTTTTTTTATATATATATATATATATATATATATAAATAGTATTACTTCCAGCCCTCTATGAAGTCACAAGACTCACATAGAAGGCCAGATTCTTTGTACACTACAGTACCTATAATTCCTTTCCTTGATCATTATCATCAGAACATTTGCCCCCTCTCTGGCATCTCATTCCATTCATTCACCACTCTCCATGCAAAAAATTACTTCTTACTTCCTTGCTCACATGATCCACATAACTCAAGAAATGTATTCAATTCATTTTAGAAATTATGGACTTTACAACCATGTTATAAATAACAATCTTTATTTCCCGATTTCGACCTTCATATTAAGGTATCATCTGGAGTATATACAAATATACAAGTACAAGCTGAGTTACATTTCACACAGTATTCTAAAGAAACAATGATTTGATCACCGGTCATTCTACTGGCATGACCTCTAGTGAAAAAAAAAAAATTCAGATAAAATTAATTAATTATTTAGAAAACTACATCAAAACTAAATTCTATTTAAGATAACATAAGAGAAACATTCTTTCATATAGTTAGTTTTCTGACAGTAACAATGATGTCCTATTTTTAACATGACAATTGTTATATTAGATTTAAGATTCTGGATTATCTACAGTCCTGTTTATAGTTAACTCTTAGGGAGAAAGGTTCCATGGGTAGAATATGTGCCTTCCATATGCTTGGGATTTTTAGACCATCATTATTGTTCAGATTGGGGTGGTTGATAAGAATCTCACAGGCTTCCTTAAATTTACTTAAATTTACCAATACCATGTTTTGGTGTGATGTAAACAACTGGTGCTTTTCTAGTCAATTCTATGCAAAGTGTTCAGGGCATGATCAGAAAGGCCAGCTTCACCATAGTTATTATATTTAATGTGTTGTTAATGTTCCTTTTGTCTGATTGGAATTATGCATCCTGTTTCCCCCTATATATGGTGGATTACAGGTGCAATAAATACGGTATACTCCAGGGTGGGCCTGTGGCAGGAGTGGGTCTTTGGATGAGTTGGGTAAGCTTTTTAATTTTGCAGGAGGTTTAAAGGTAGCTTTGAGGTTGTATTTCTATAGTATTGTTTATTTTATCTGATGTTCCTTTAATGTAAGGAATGGTTATAGTTTTATTGTAATCTGGTTTATCTTTGTTTTTTATTGAGATCTTGTAGAGAATTTTGTTAATAGTGTTTTGGCTGTAACCATTTTTTAGAAAAGTATTGCTAATAACTTTAAATTCGTCTTTCAGTGCTTGTTCATTGGAGCAGATATTCAAATCCCTGTTTTTTTTAGAATATTAATGACACATAGTTTTTGTGTTGGGTGGTGGTAGGAGTTTATGTATATATTGGCCAGTATGTGTCGGTCCTTGGAGATTCAGTGGCAAACTCTGAAGGAAACATTGATTGATTCTGCCAGAGAGGCATGTGGTGAGGTTGTGTGCAAAGATAAAAAAATCAGAACTCCCTGGTGGACACAGGAAGTTAAAGAGGCAGTGAAGGAAAAGAAGAAAGCATATCAAAAGTTCCTGGCAAATAAGTCAGCTTTTACTCTTACAGAATACAGAGACAAATGTAAGAAAGCTAAACAGTGTGTAAAACTAGCTAAACAAAAGTCATGGGAGGACTTTGGCAAGAATATAGAAAATAAATATCAAGAAGGTGGCAAAATATTCTGGAGGTTGTTGAAGAAACTTAGGAATGGAGGAAAGAGTGCTGTAAAAGGAATTAGAGATGATAAAGGTGAAATGAAAACAGGAGAAAAAGATATCCTTGAAGTATGGAGTAATTATTTCAAAAAATTGCTAAATGAAGCAAGCAGTGATAGCACAGTGGTAAAAAACACTCAACAGGCATACAGTCAGGAATACATATCCATACTTGAAGTAGAAAAAGCCATCAAAGGCATGAAATGTGGAAAGGCAGCGGGATTAGATGATATTCGACCAGAAATGCTGAAGTATGGAGGTATAAAAGTCTTACCGTGGCTGCACTGCATAGTTCAGAAAGCCTGGACAGAGGGACGAATTCCCGATGATTGGAGTAGAGCTCTCATAGTACCCATATATAAAAAGGGAAATAAAACTGAATGTGAGAATTACAGAGGTATTTCCCTACTGAGTGTTCCTGGCAAGATCTATGCAAGTATACTTGAGAAACGGTTGAGAAGAATTGTGGAAGAAAAGCTTGGTGAAGAACAAGCTGGATTCAGGCCAAATAGAGGCTGTCAGGATCAGATCTTCACTTTACGACAAATAGTCGAGAAAGCATGGGAATATAACAAAGATCTGTATTTAAGTTTTGTCGATTTGGAAAAGGCATATGACAAGGTGCCAAGAGAGAAGCTATTCAATACGCTGCAGTTATATGGTGTCAATGGGGCATTATATCAAGCAATACTTAGTCTTTATTTGAGTTGTGAGTCAGCAGTTAGAATTGAAGGAAGTACAGGAAGATGGTTTAATGTTAAATCTGGTGTGAGACAAGGATGTACATTATCCCCTCTGTTATTCATTATCTATATGGATCACATTATGAAGGAATGTGGTATTAAACCTGATATCAAAATTGGAGATGTTAATGTCAGCTCTTTGCTTTATGCGGATGATGTTATACTTCTAAATAAATCCGCTACAAGTCTGCAAGATTCTCTGACTAAATTGAATAGCTGTTGTAATAGATATGGTATGAAGGTCAGCAATAAAAAGACAAAGACAATGAAAATAGGCAGAATCATTGAAAATGTCAACTGTGTTGTGAACGGAGAACCTGTGGAACAAGTAAAACATTTCAGCTACTTAGGCACAATTTTTACTGAAGATGGTAAACTAAATATAGAAATAGACAACAGAATCAGCAAAGCTGGTATGGTGGGAAGTCAATTGAATAAATTCATATGGAATAAGAAAGAAATTAGTCGGAACACTAAATTAGCTGTATACAAGACTGTGTTCAAACCAATTTTAACTTATGGATCTGAGAGCTGGGTCAGAAGTAAAACACTTGACCAAAGACTGGAGACCGCAGATATGAGAGTCCTGAGAAAGATTAGAGGCATGAACAGATGGCATCAATGGCAATATCATATTAAAAATGAGGATATTAGGAAAGAACTTGACATTGTCAGCATCCAGGAATGCGTTAGCAGAGCTAATCTCAGATGGTATGGTCACTTAAATAGAATGGGAGAGGAAAGATTAGCAAAACAAGTGTTCTCTGCCAGGTTGGCAGGAAAACGACCCAGAGGAAGACCAAGATATAGGTGGATTGATACGGTACAAAGTGCCTTAGACGATAGAAATATAAGATCTGATAATGTTGGAGTCTTGACAAGTAACAGACTGATTTGGAGGAAAATTGTAGATAGGAAGTTAGTAATGATGTAATTTTTTCGTGTAGTACTGTCATATCCTGTACACCCCTTGAGGGTACATGGCAGGAATTTGATGATGATGATGATGTGTCGGTCCGGTAAACAGTGAAGGAAAGACTGCCAGAAGGAAGACATGTGACAAGTGTATCTAGAAATGGAAGTGTGTTTTGTTTTTCAATCTCAGTTATGAATTGTATCCGTTTGTATTGTTTGTTTAGGTGACTAAGGAAAGTGTCTAGTGTCTGTCGGCCATGGAGCCAGATCCCGAAAACATCGTCAATGTATCTAAGCCAGACTTTGGGTTTTAAAGGAGAGGAATCTAGAGCATGTTGCTCAAAATGTTCCATTTAAAAGTTAGCAGTAGGGGGGGGAATAATGGCAAGCCCATGGCTGTGCCTTCTTTTTGTAGGTAGAAAGAGTTTTGCCATACAAAATAACCAGAATGTAATACATGTGTAAAGAGCGCTGTGATATCTGGGGGGAATTTGTTCTATAAAAGAAGGATTGTCTCATTGATTGGGACATTCGTAAAGATAGCAGAGACGTCAAAACTGACTAATAAATCATCTTTTTCTAATGTAATGTCTTTGATTATGTTTATGAAGTGTTGTGTTTCTGATATAGGAGGAGGAATGACCTACCAACTCCTTGAGTGTTGCCACTAATTTCTTGGCTAGGTGATAATTCGGGCTGTCTATACCTTTGACTATTGGACGGAGTGGTGTTTTGTTTGTGTATCTTTGGTAGACCATAAATTCTTGGGGAACGAACGTAGTGCAGTAGTAATTTTTTGACTGTATCTTCGGGCCATGTAGTAATTGATTTAAGTAGTTTCTCTGTTTTCTTTTTTATTCTTTTGGTTGGGTCATTAACAAGTTGGTATGTACACTATTGTCCAAGACCAGCAGATTCATTTTTTCTAAATATGTGGTTCTGTTTAGAATAACGGTGGCACTTCCTTTATCAGCTCTAGTTATTACGATGTTCGGATTTGATTTTAATGATTTCACTGCTGTTAATTCATGTTTCGTTAAGTTGCTTGTTATTGTTTTCTTATAATTTATATTTAAAATGGTGGTGGTTTCTAAATGTATTTTGTCTGCTATGGTATTTGGGATGAATCTTAAGCCTCTTTCAATATTACAAATAAAATCCAGTTTGTTCATTGATCTGGGTGCAACAGCAAAATTTAGACCTTTGAGTAGCAAAAAAAAATAAGTAAAAATCTGGCATTTTAAAAAATTTGAAATCTTCTATCTTTGTCTGGATCACATTGTTGTAAATTTTATCATCACAGTCTCTTACAGAAGAGATTACCAGCACTCAGTCATAACTTTTCTGTCATACCTAGAAAAGGGATTTAAAAAAAAAAAAAAAAAAAGTACCCAAACTAGCCATGATGATAATTATAGAACATAAAATATTCAATCAATTTTATTATAGCCAATAATTGCTTAGCTGTAGCAGACATTCTGGCCAGATCCAAACTACTTAAATGCGATATGCCACAAAAAAAAAAAAAAAAAAAAAACTGCCTTAGTTTTAAAGCATAACTTATCAGCTGACAATGCTACTATCATGCAGAATACAAGAACAAAAAAAAAGCTGAATCTTCTAAATGACAATTTTTCTAGATCACTCCTAAGTATAGCTTAAAAGAAAAAAACGGTCTTAAATTATTTAAGAAAAATTACTTTAGTTCAAAGAGATCATTGACAAGCTAAAACCCTTTCATGTTAAGCCTCTGAATTTTTGGGATACCTATAATTCAGTCTAATATCCCTGCCATGTCCTTTAGTTGGTAGTATACAGTCCCACCTATAAACTTGTCAAACAGCAAACTTACTTACTGCCCTCATAGGTAACTCTCTCTGCTTGATTAAAAAAAAAAATATTAATAATAATAATAATAATAATAATAATAATAAAATTCTATCAATTTCAAATCCATAATAAAAATTCTACCTTTAGAAATTCTGACATTATGATTAGCTTGGATATCACCTCTTTTCAATACTGTACAACAGAGACCCTTATATAATAAAAATAAACTTTATCACCAGACATATTTTAATTATTAAAATTTACAATACATGCAGGTTACTTTACACGAAAAAGTTTAGAAAGAAATAGATGGAACTGCAGCGGGCCTCCCTCCTCCTTTAGCTAACGTCTGCTTGGAACGTTTAGAGAAGAAAGCACTCAACACAGCTATGCGTTACCAGTATTATATTCTTACCCATCCACTTCTGTCTTCGACCAACTTTTCCATTATTTTTACATCACTTTGGTAGTAAAGCTTATATGTTGATTATCCATAACACTATTGATGAAGGCAATTAATTGAGTGTACTAGATATTAATTATCCATATAATGTGTATATATATGTTGGTTATCCATATAATGGTATTACTGAAGGAAATTAACAACATATACTATATATTAATTAGAAAAGAAAATTTAATCAATACTTACAATATTTTGGTAATCAAATTGCCATCAGGGAACAATGAACAAATTGATATGTAATTGATACCTAGGATGAGTATGGCTAAAGCAGAAACAATTAAGTATACATCATATCAGATAACAGCAAAAGGGAACAGGAAATAGATCTCCTCAGGGAAGTATTCCTAAAGAATAGTTATAATCTTAAATTATCAGTAACATTTTACAAAATCCACCAAATGTTTTGGCACATGTTTCCAAACATGTGAACTATGTTTGGAAACATGGATACAAACATGTACATAGAAAACATCACAGATAAAATTGCTGATATTTTAATGTGGTACAACTTAAAAAGTTGCCTTCATGCCAATGAAAAAAGTCATCTCATTCACCCCTTAAGAGACCAGATGTATGTAAAGTATTTTGTGTGTGCAGTATCTGTTACATTAGACAGATGGGTTGTTCAGGAGAGACTCATATGAAAGAGCATAGATCTGGCCTAGCTTTTCATACTACAGGTGAAAAGTATCAGATACATTTGCAACTCATATGAATGCCATATGTTGTATTCAACAGCTATGTTTGCAAATTCAAAGAAGCTGTTGAAATGACATGTCCAACACAGTGCATCAAAAATTAAGGCTTTATTTTAAACTGACTGTGATCAGCATACATAAGACCTGAGAAGCTGGGAACTAGGTTATGATATTACATTGTGCAGCTCGATAGTGAGCCACATGTTTGAAATCTGAGCATGGTGTGTGTGTGTCATCAATTTAATGACACTCTTATCTGTGGCAGTTTATTTTGGAGCAATCTGTTAACGTAAGTTTTTCATATTAAAATATTTTGTTCTTGAAGAGTATGGAAACATGAATCACAATGAAACAACATGTTTCATTGTGATTCATACTGTAAATAATAAGGCAAGTTTCATCCACTTTTTTGTTTTAAGTTTTTCCTTACAACTTTCCTTCTTTTATGAAAATTACAAAAACACAGGAAATTTGAAAGAAACTGACACACAAGGGTGTACCCAAAAATAACTAGAATTATTTATTTTTTTTAAATTTATTAAAATTTATAAAATCATATTCTTACCTCCTTAAAAGTACTTTCCATGTGAATCAATGCACTTGTCCCAACGTTTTTTTTTTTCACTTCTGGAAACTGTTCTGGAATTGTTCAACTGGAATACTTTTTATGGCCTCCTCCAACAACTTTTCTTTCACTTCATCCACATCAATGAATCACTGCCCTTTTATGGTTTTCTTTATCCATGGGAATAAAAAAAAAGTCACATGAAGAGTGATCGGGCAAGTAGGGAGGATGGGGAACAACGGCCCTGTTGGACAGATGAGGCCACGTGGGCTGGGGCATTGTCATGGTGCAGTAACCAGTCTCTGCTACTCCACATTTCTGGCTATTTTCATTGCACACTATTATGCAGTCTTCTCAAAATGTTGAGATAAAAATGTTGGTTCACTAGTCAGCCATCACAAAAATCGCCAAACTTGCTTGTAACATCTAACAAAAAAGTAGCCAGTTCACACAGGATGATGCCACTTGCCAGACTGCTGCAAAAAACTGCACATTCAAGATTCAAGCGGCATCATCCATAACCTGAAAATGTGCACGTGCCAAGTTCAGATTCTAGTTATTTTTGGGTACCCCCTTATAGTTTTAAGGTTGAGATTTAGTGTATGACTTGCAACTTCCCATGTGTATAGGGTTTCGAGTGCTTTAAGTATTTAAGTAGAACAAAAAATAGTTTAAAAAGACTGAAAACTGCTAATTTTCAAAATATATGTAGATGTTGTTGCTCTACTGCATAGGCTATCTGCTAAAGGTTAAGCACAAGACAGGTATTATTATTATTACTATTACTTGATACCTCCAGGGAGTCCAAAGACTCATCGAGGGAGGTCACCTGCTCTACAACTCCATCTCCACCACTCAATCCACCAAATAACTGCAACTACACCAATGCCATCTACTGCCAATCACTACCACTAGTATTTCCACAGACAATCACAAACATCCATGTCCGTAGTGGAATTTGAACCCACAGCCTTTTGGCTGGAGAGCAGACACTCTAACCACTCGGCCAACCAGGCTGGCATTTTGACTCATTCCGCCACCAAAATGGTAATCGATTTCTGGTGTGAAATTGAGTTTGTTGATTTCCCATCAGTGTTCTAATTGTCCCAGAAATGTACTCCAGGGATTTCAGATACGTGTTCTGTGATGTCTTTGCAGAATGTTTTCACATGATCATTATCACATTTATTATTATCAACAGACCTCCATGGAGTCAAGAGACTCATCATGAGAGGGCCCACTTTCACATGCACAGCTCATCGTACCTCAACTTAAATGCATTCACTGTCTCTGCACTCACTACACTCTCAGGCCATGCATTCCAATCACCCACCACTCTCCTTGCAAAAAATCTACTCTTCACCCCATTACTCACAATATCCGATTGATACTCAACTAGTCCATGAAGCAAAGTCAACACAAATTGTCCAAGTATAATTTTTGTCATTCATTTTTGCAGTTGCTATGACAAAGAATGCTAAAATGAACTAGGAAAAGCATCTCCATCATAATACCAATAAACAGGTTCACACCCATCCTTGTCAGTAGTCTTCCCAGTCAATTGGCATTATCCTGCTGCTACATATTCTGCAAAAGTGGTTCTCTTCGTGTCAAGTCCAAGAGTCTGTCTCCTCTCACAGCATGTCCCCACTCTGTCCTTCCATGTGACCATAAGTTAATATTCAATGAATCATATAAACATTGACAATGACACCGCAGTAAAAACAAATCTCCCTCAAAAATAATCCCAACAAAAAAGAGACAAACCAAGCACAAACATACAATCATGCCAGAATCTCCACAATAAAAACTCACTTTCACATCCACTTTACTAGCATCTTTGGCATAAATGCCAACATAAGTGTTTCTCTGATTCACTTAGTAACAGACTAGGTCATGGTGCATGTTGACAGAAACTCAAACTGCTGCTACATCCAGTTTGTCCAACTTCAGTGCTCAAATTACACACTTCAATATTCCGCTTATCACAAGGGTGCACTTGTGCGTTTTGTGAAATCTGACATTGCTTGCCCAGAGAATGACTAAAATCACCTGCTTTTAGTCATTCACTAAATGAGGCAAGGAAATCACCTGATTTCCTTGCCTCATTTAATAACATTCATCTGCTGCATTTTGCCAGTCTCCAAATTCCAAGAACCACTTTAGCATCTTCACATTCCCCTCCACGAAGCTACCTTAACATCTAACAATTCTAACTAGCTCCAATTTTCCAACACCACTGAACAAGCTTGACGAGATACAGAAGCCTTGCTATAAGCAATGACCAAACACAAATCATACATCTACCCACCCAAATTCCTGATAGCCCTCCTTACTCTTCCAATACTCTTGATCTCTTTTTAGCCAATTCTTCCAAATACACTGTAGAAGTTGCCTCTCCTCTTGACAACTCAGATCACAATCTTGTTCAGATCTTCTCCTCTCTTGCAGAATGCTCGTCTTCCAACCTCATGTCCTTTGGTGCTACAAAGGTCTCAAGTGGGATAACCTCCAGAATTTCTGCTCTTATTTTCCATGGTTTGACTGCTGCTTCTGCTCCTCTGATCAATACGCCTGCTTTGACTGAGTTGCAGAAATTATCCTCACTGGCATTGTCCACTTTCCTTGCCTTGGTTCAGCAGAAAGTATATACCAAAGCAGTTGAATTACAAAACTCATCTTACTGCAGTTGACTTGCAACATGAACCAGCTTCACACTTAGCCTATGCCAAAAGACACTATAAGGCCAACAGGCAGAAAACTTGCCTCCTATCCCAGAATGGACATTTGTACTCTTCTGTACTATAAACTTCTGCTCACCTGTAGACTTTGCTCTCATCTAGATGACATCATTCTTCTCTCCGACTCCTGCATATATGGCCAAGACTAATCACCCATACCAGAATCTGTACAAAATATGTCTCCTGTGCTTTTTCTGCCAAAAGACATCATAAGAATACTAAATAACTTGGACACTACAAGTCTTCTGGTCCTGATGGCATCTCTCCAATCATACTCACACTTCAGAGCTGACACCTGTCCTGTATCATTTCTACAGTCTTTTATACTTAGCTATACTTATCCCAATGCATGGAAGTAATCATGTATCCAGCCTATTCCAAAAAAGGGAAATAGAAGTGTACCATTGAACTATCAGCCAATTACTGTCACCTCAATCCTCTCCAAAAGAATGAAAATAGTGATCAATAGTCAACTTCCCCACTGCCTAGAGTAGGGTTTTTCAAACTGCAAGTCATGATCCATTAGTCAGTCATGAAGTGATGTTTGCAAGTCGTGACCAGTATTTTTTTTTAATGAAATAGAATAGAAAATATCACAGCATATCTCAAATTTAGCAGCTTTAACACGTTCACACCAGGTGGTATCACATCCTGTTTTACTTCAAGCAGGAAATTGCTTTATGTTATATTATGTCCTTTCTGTGTGAACCAGGGGAATTTTTACAAAGTATTAAACATATTTAGCATTCTAGTTTGAATGTTTTTGATTAAATTTTATTTGTAAAATTAGTATTGGTGAATGATAGAAAGTCTTGAATTCTGATTTTTCAAGTTACATACAGGGCTAGCTGCAGACTGGACAAAATATTTTTTAGTTTAAAAAAAAAAAAAAAAAACTTCTCCAACCATGGTATAACACTATTAATCATTTTGTGCAACTCCTTTTTTTATTATTTTTTATTTTTTTTATGATACTGGGACATATCATTAAAATGGAGGATCTTGGCCAAGTAAATTTTTTGCTTGAATGGTGTTCTACAAAATTTGTTGAGCTCTCTATATATGATCAGATATGATCACATGTTTTCTGCAACTGAAATTTTGAAACACGTTGTCAGGACAATGTATTTATTTAGATACTATGTTTAACATTATAGCAAAACTTTGTGGGTGGGGGGGGATTGGGGAGAAGAGGCAAAGATTTTTAAGGATTTTTTTTTTTTTTCCTTTAAAGGTGACATGGTGGTTTGGAGCTTGCTCTACCTTTATCACAGTTGCTCTAGTATTGTACTACTTTTGGGTATCATTTCTTGGTCTTTTGGCTGAAGATCAAGGCATAGTGTATGTGTGTTTTTGATTCAATTGTTTCAATGTCCACAGCTAACCTCTTAGTCTACATAACCTACCATGGATGCCACAGAAAGATTCAGAGAAACATGTTGTTCTTGACATTTCCAGAGCTTTTTATCAACTCTGGCTTCAAGACCTGCCAAACAAATTGCCATGTGTTGGTTTACCTGCCATCGTCTGTAATCAGATAGCCAGCCAGCTTTCTCTCTGGTCCTTAGCTTGCATAAGGGTGAGTGGTTCTCGCCATTTGAGCTTCGCTACCAATGCAGTGGTGCTTAAGGGCTTTGTTCTTTTACCTATCCTCTTTCTCCTGTACATAAATGGCCTGTTCTTGATTGATACTAATACCATTCACAGCTTTGTTGATAATAATACTCTCCATTTATTCTGCTCATTTGATTAACCATTCAGTGCTCAGACATCCCAAGCTTCATGATCATTTTCTCCCACTGCTTTCAACATTGATCTACATGCTATCCTTTAAAGTGTAATAAATAAATGATGATGCATTAATGGATGTTAAAAACTGCAATCATAGGAAAAGTTGTAAACCTATAAAGTTACATTTGACTAAAGGTTAGATAGCCACTTCAAGACTCCAATAAACAGGATCTCATACCAGTCAATGAAATTCATCTGCCACCTATGAACATCAACAGATATCCATACCCAAACTGAAAATCCAAACCTATAGCCTCTTAAAGAGCAGATATGCTGTCACTTGACAGCAAGTATAGGAGAGGAAAATAACATCTTTTTGAGGTTCCGTCATTGTCAACCAGGATATCTCTCAATTATTGAACATATTTTTTATCCAAACTTACAGAAGTGCTATTGCTGATCATGAAAATTGGGCATCATTTTTGATTATCATAGTTTTAGTTTTCTTGTGCTGTAGGGTGAAATAAGAACTAGATACTCTTGTATAATATTACTCATAATTCTTTTATAATACTTCAAAAAAAAGCAATGTTCATTATGTTTTTAATCTTGACAAATGTGGGGATATATATATAATATAGTGTTAGATCAATACCATGTCTTGGAATTGATCTAACCTATTAGATCAGATGAAAAATGAGATGGGGAGGGGAGATTTTGAATGTTGTATTATATATTTCATATAGTGTGTGTGTCTATATATATTTATTTATTTTATTTTATTTTTTTCCAGGGATTTCTCCGTCCATTTTTAATGGGTTGGATTGCCCAGTTTCTACTTCGCCTTTTTTCATTCCAGAAGAAATTGTTTTCCAACCCAAGTTTCTTTTTCAAGATAGTAACCTCAAAACGAGGGTTTCAACTTGGATTCTTCATGGGTGGTTTTGCTGGTGTCTTTCGGGTAACCATTTTAAATTCTTTTAAAAAGTTATTATATTCTGATTTTATTAAATGGTGTGTAATTATTTTTTTGTTAGCTCATCAAAAATTATATTAATTTTTTTTTGTAAGTTTGCTTTATAACATTAACTGCTTTTTAATTCCTTTTCTTTTCTTATCATATGCCTAGGATGTTATATTTAATTGTTGATATTCCTACCATAATTTGGCTCTTTGAACAGTTTTTTGATAATATAGTAGTGCATGAATAATTTTGCAGTAATTTAGAGTGGCAAAGTTTATTTTAATTCAGCAGTTGAAACTTACAAGATATAATTGAAGAGCACAAATTATTTTTGTGAATAAAAAATTAATTACCTACCTGATTCTTGTATTTCTTGACTCACTTCCTTATATCTGTTCTAATAATAGTTTGTTTTCCAACATGAGAGGAAATGTTTGTTATGTATTAAATCACATTGTGAATTATTATTGTAATCTATGTAATAAAATCAAAAAGAAAATATAGAATATGTGTGGATTAGAAATCAGTGGTCGAAATAACAAAATTCAAAAATCAAAAAAATGATTAAAAAACAATAAACCTGAACTAAAAACTGGAATTGTTCTTGGTTAGCCATTTCTTTAATGATGGATATGGTCATTAAACCATTTGAGAATGTCTTCCCTTACCCCATTGTCAGAAAATTCATAAAGAAAGGAGTTTCAGGTACAGTACTTTTAATTAGTCAAAACTTCAGCAAATATTTTACATTTTTTAAAATATCAAAATATTTATTGGTATTGGTTGATATCTGTTTATGTGGCGGTGTACCCTGAGAACCAAATTTATCATCATCAATTCCTGACATGCACTCTCATGGGATGTACAGGGTGCTATTACAATACTACATGAAAAGTTAACATTTTTACTAACTTTCTATCAACAATTTTCCTCTAAATTTAGGGAGAGGAAGATGCGTGTAGCAATAAGGGAATGGAATTTCTAGAATTCTTGAGAGACAAATGTCTTAGGCAACATGTAACAGAGGGAACAAGAGTTTTGGATTTGGTTATAGCATCAGAAGAGTTGATAATAACTGAGATGACATCTCTCCCACCAGTTGGAGAGAGTGACCATATCGTTTTGACTTGGAAAATGAATAGACATGCAGGCGTATCAAAGAGACGGGAACGTATGTGGAATTATAAAGCAGGTGATTATAATAGTCTTAGACGTCAACTTGGTGAAGTTTCGTGGAGGGAGGAATTGGAAGGCCGGGATATCATTAGTGCTTGGGAAATTGTGAAGGAATATTTGTTAGCAGCAATGGCAAGCTGTATTCCACGAGTGAAGAAGAAGACACAATTTGGAGTAAAGTGGATGACAAATAATATTAAACGGGAACTGCATGCGAAAAAGAGGCTATGGAAGAGATATAAGGAGACAGGTGAAGAGAAGATGCATGAAGAATATAAGAGACAGGCCAGGAGAGTGACTAGTATGGTAAGGAAGACAAAACTGGAATATGAGAAAAGATTGGCCCTTAGATCCAAGGAAAATCCTGTGGAATTTTTTAGCTATGTGGCCAGTAGGAGGAGAAATGACTGTTGAAGAATGACATTGTGGGATTAAAAAAGTGACTGATGCTGAGGACATAGTGGAATTGTTCAATGAACACTTTATTGGAGTATTTCATCCTGGAGGAATCAATTTTAATACTAGAGGGATAGGGCAGATTCAAGGTTTAGAGGTGCAGGAGGAAAGTGTGTTCCACATACTGAGTACTCTGGATGTTAGTAAAGCTATGGGATTGGATGGTATTTCACCATGAGTTTTGAGAGAATATGCTAAGGAACTGACAGTGCCTTTGACCTGTCTTTTCAATGAAAGTCTGGATGCGAGAAAGGTGCCCATGGAATGGAAGGAAGGTAAGATAGTGCCATTGCATAAGGGCGGTAGCAGATTGGAAGTGTCTAATTATAGGCCAGTTTGTGTGTCATCAGTAGTTAGTAAGATCTTGGAGAAAGTAGTGAGGCATTGGGCAGATGAGGATAATGTTATCTGTGAGAGTCAACATGGATTTGCGAAGGGGCGCTCTTGTTTTAGCAATATGCTAGCCTTTTATAATAAAGTTACAAGAGCATTAGATGAGGGAAAGGCATATACTACCATTTTCCTAGACTTAGCAAAGGCATTTGACAGGGTGCCACATGATAAGCTGATATTCAAGTTGCAGCACATGAGTCTGGATGTCAGATAGGTCAACTGGATTCAGGATTGGCTGTCCAATAGGTATCAGAGAGTTGTGTATGGTGGAGCAGCATCAAAGTGGCAGACGGTTACAAGTGGTGTTCCACAGGGCTAAGTGCTGGGACCTATATTGTTTAACCTTTATATCAATGACATTGTCCGTGGATTGCAAGGGGATATTCAGTTGTTTGCGGATGATGCGAAGCTGGGAAGGGTTATTAGTAATAGTGCAGATGTGGTAGCCCTGCAAGAGGATTTGAATAAGCTAGACAGATGGGCAAATGAATGGCGGGTGTCACTTTAATGCAGCAAAATGTAAGGTATTGAGGTTTGGGGCACATCGATGGGACGCTGCATACTGTATGGGAGGAGTTAAACTGGAGGAAGTAGAGGAGACAAGAGATCTGAGGTTGATGATTGATAGAAAATGAAATTTAGAGGACATATTGGAAAGGTAGTGAAGGTAACACAGAGGATTGCTGCAATAATGAGAAGGACACTGACCTGGAGAGATAAAATGGTTATCATTCCATTGTATAAGACTCTGATCAGACCACACTTAGACTATTGTTCTCAGATCTGGTCCCCAGGATTTGAAGGGGATAAATTAACTGTGGAAAGGGTACAAAGGCAGATAACAAAGATGGTGTCAGGACTGTATAATGTTAGTTATGATGATCGGCTGAGAGAATGTGGACTGCAGAGTTTGATGGATAGAAGAAGGAGAGGCGATATGATAGAGACTTTTAAACTGCTGAGAGGTAGTTACAGGGTTGACACTGGGGAGTTCCTTCGCTTGGTTGAACAGCAGGAAGGGGTCATGACAAGGGGCCATCCCTGGAAGTTATGAAAGGTTATGTGAGAAAGAGGGTGAGGAGTGGTTTCTTTGCATGGAGGTTGGTTGAACCATGGAATGCATTGTCTGATGGAGTGGTGAGATCGAAAGGTCAATGCTTTTAAGGAGTGGTATGATAGACTTTGTGTTTCCTAGGAATGACCTCCCACAATAAGTCTTGATAGACTTGTGTTTGTTAGAAAGGACCTCCCATGATGAGTCTTTTGACTCCATGGAGGCCTGAATAATAATAATAATAATAATAATAATAATTAGTCTTATCTGCCAGGACTTTGATATTGTCCCGTCAGCTCTTATAGTTTGGTTTTCTACATCACCTGAAATTAGCTCTTCCCATATATATACTTAACAATATCAGATTCTTTTCTAATATCTTCATTTTTAATATGATTCTGTCATTGATGCCATATGTGCATTCCCCTAATTTTTCTCAGAACTCTCATATATGCTGTCCAGTCTTCAATTAACTGTTTTCTTGTAAAGCTCTTCAGTCCATAAGTTAAAACTGGATTGAACATTCTCCTGTATACCTATTCAGTGTTCTGAGTAATTTCATTCTTATACCATATAGATTTTATTCATTTGACTCTCAAACATATTAGTTTTGCTAATTCTGTTGTCTATTTCCATATTTAATTTGCCATCTTTACTAAAAACTGCAAGTAAATAGCTGAAATGTTTCACCTGAAATTCCATTCAGAATGCAGTTGAAGTTTTCTGTTTTCATAGTTTAGTCTTTTTGTTGCTGATTTTCATGCCATATTTGTTACAGCAGTTATTAAATTTATTTAAGGAATCCTACAAACATGTACTAGAATTATTTAGAAATATAACATTTGCATAAAATATAGAGCTGAGATCAACATTTACAATTTTGGTACCAGCTTTAATGTCATTTTCCTTCATAATGTGATTCATATAGATGATAAATAACAATAGAGATGATGATACACTCTTCTGTCTCATGCTTGATTTAACACCATCATCTGGTACCTCCTTCAATTCTAACTGCTCACTTAAAACTTAAATATAGACTCTGTATTGCTCAGTACAATGTCCCATTTAAGTTGTAATTCAGCAACTTTGAACAGCTTTATCCTTCACACCATGTCCTTTTCCAGATCTACAAAAAGCTTAAATACAGATCCTCATATATTCTCATGATTTCTCAACTACCTGTCTTAAATACATTCTCTTCCTGACAACTCCTGTTTTTAGCCTGAACCCAGTTTGTTCAAGTTTCTCTTCGAACCATTTTTTTAGCCTCTTCTCAAGTATACATGCTTTGGAAGATGCATCTTCCCTTGCATCCTCCAAACTTGCATCTTCCTTTGGTAGGGAAATTGTGCTATAATCCTCACTTTTATTTCCCTTTTAAGAAATGGATACTATGATAACTTTATTCCTTGAATATTTCCTATCATTTTGTCACTTCTTGTTTCATTTAAGTCCCAAAATAATTACTCCAAACATCTAAGATATGTTTATCTTCAGTTTTCATGTCATCTTTATCATCTTTAATTCCTTTTACAGTACTCTTCCCTCCATTTCCAAGCCTTTTCAATATATTGCCTCTGGAACATTTCACCAACTTCCTAATATTTATCTTCTATATTCTTACACATTTCTTTGCTTTATTTACATTTTTCCCAGCATTCTCTCGGAGTACATATTGACATACTTTGCTAGGAGCGTTTTGATAGTTTCTTCTTTTCTGTGACTTGGGAGTTCTGTTTTTTTTTTTTTCCCTTGCAGACAACTTCAATATTTTCTTCAGTATCTTCCACTGAAGAAAATATTATAAGTCTATAGCTCATCTCTAAAATCTGCTCAGCTTTGATTCTTTTAAAATTTTTCTTACATATTTTTCTTTTCAGTATGATATTCAATTTTTTAGTACACAATAAATGGTGATTGCCTTCATTTCGTATCCCTTGTATGTTCCAGGTACACAACAACTGGGTTGAGCGATTCACAATGGGCGATGGTCAACTGGTCGATAGTCAGGTGGATGACAGAAACTTACAAATTTGATTACATACGATTTGGCAGATTTTTATTTATTTTTTTTAAATATGGTTAAGACTTATGAGGTATGAGTTATGTGTTATTTCCACATAATTGAAAAAAAGACTAAAAATAATCCAGACCTAATGACCTAAGCTTACCTCTGTGAATTTGCCTCTGATATTCTAATTTTAGATAAATTTTTAAAAAAATAATTTTTTTGAAGAATTGATCATTTGAAAAACTTACTTTTGAAGAATTCATTTTCGAAGCGATGGTTAAAAAGAGTGACCCGAAAATGATTTAGAAATGAAAAGGTATAATCACATAATATTATAATAAAGAAAAAGTACAGCTTTTTAATTCATCTATTAATATTATTTTGTAATGAACAAACATATTTATGCATGTTACATGACAGCACAGTGGTAAAAAACACTGACAATGCAGTCAGGAATACATATCCATATTTGGATTAGGAAAAAGCCATCAAAAGCCTGAAATGTGGAAAGGCAGCTGGAGTAGATATTCAGCCAAAAATGCTCAAGAATTGAGGTATAAAAGTCTTACAGGGGGCTGCATAGTTCAGAAGGCCTGGACAGAGGGATGAATTCTAGATGACTGGGGGTAGAGCTCACATAGTACCCACATATAAAAATGAAAATAAAACTGAATGTGAGAATTATAAGAGGTATTTCATTACTGAGTGTTCTTGGTAGGATATATGCAAACATACTTGAGAAACAGCTGAGAAAGATTGTGGAAGAGATGCTTGGTGAAGAACAAGCTGGATTCAGGCCAAATAGAGGCTGTCAGGATCAAATTTTCACTTTATGACAGATAGTTCAGAAATCATGGGAATATAACAAGGATCTGAGTTTTCAAAACACTACAGTTATACGGCTTCAATGGGACATTAGATCAAGCAATACTTAGTCGTTATTTGAGTTGTAAGTCAGCAGTTAGAATTGAAGGAAGTACGGGAACGTGTTTAATGTTAAATCTGGTGTCAGACGAGGAGGTACATTATCTCTCTGTTATAATCTATATGGATCACATTATGAAGGAAAGTGGTATTAAATCTAATATTAAAATTGGTGATGTTAATCTCAGTTCTTTTGCTTTATGAGGATGATGTTATACTTCTAAGTAAATCTGCTACAAGTTTGCAAGATTCCCTGACTAAATTGAATAACTGTTGTAATAGATATGGTATGGAGGTCAGCATTAAAAAGACAAAGACAATGAAAATAGGCAGAAACATTGAAAATATCAACTGCATTTTGAATGGAGAACTTATAGAACAAGTAAAACTACTTCATTTCAGCTACTTAGGCATGATTTTTATTGAAGATAGTAAATTAAATATGGAAATAGACAACAGAATCAACAAAGCTGGTATGGTAGGAAGTCAACTGAATAAATTTATATGGAATTAGAGAGAAATTAGCCAAAACACTAAATTAGCTGTATACAAGACAGTGTTCAATTTTAACTTATGGGTCTGAGAGATGAATTAGAAATAAAACACTTGACCAAAAACTAGACCACAGATATGAGAATCCTGAGAAAGATTAGGGGCATGAACAGATGGCAATATCATATTAAAAACAAGGATATTAGGAAAGAATTTGACATTTTAGCATCCAGGAATATGTTAGCAGAGCTAATCTCAGGTGGTCACTTAAAGAGAATGGTAGAGGAAAAACAAGTGTTCTATGACAGGTTGGCAGGAAAAAGACCCAGAGGAAGATCGAGATATAGGTGGAATTGATATGGTAAAAAGTGCCTTAGAAGACAGAAATATAAGATCTGATAATATTGGAGTCAGTGGTGCACCCAGAGGGGGGAACCAAGCCCCCTGCCCCCCCCCCCCCCCCCCAAAAAAAAAAAAGAAAAGAAAAGAAAAAAACTAGAAAATTTTTCCAAAATTCTTTTCCTAATTAATAAATTTTTTTTATTTTATTTATGTTGTGTCGTGTCTTCTATTTTTATACTGCTTATGAATTAGTGATCATTGCAGATGCTCAGTCATAGATCGTATGCGATGCTTAGTGTGTATTCTCAAATTGTCTACTCAACTTATGCTCCCCCCCCCCCCCAAGATTAAACCCTGAGTGCTCTACTTACTGATTGGAGTCTTGACAGGTAACAGACTGATTTGGAGGAAAATTGTAGATAGGAAGTTAGTAATGATGTAAATTTTTCATGTAGTACTGTCATATCCTGTACACCCTTTGAGGGTATATACCAGGAATTTGATTATGATGATGATTATAGTTATATGCAATACCACGTAAATATTCTGTTATATTTTCCCTATCACAATTTATAACTTTTTTCAAAATATATTTTTCATCATAAGGTCAGCTTCATCGTAATGTCTATGTTTGTGCTGATGTTGAAAATCTGCTACAGCTCTTTCATAATCAACATCATATGTTTTTTGAATTTTTTTCTAGTCCATTTATAAAAATCCATCAATTTGGATGAATTGTGCTGCTGCCAAAGCTCAATTGCAATTTTCGATGACAGGCTTCCGCAAAATTAATAAGCCGTGGTTCTATTATTCCTTAGACGACCTGTGTATGTGTTCGTAAACCATTCTAAAATTGGTTCAAATTCATATGATAAATGATTGTCGAGTTCAGAAATAACATAAATTATATCTTGTTCTGGAATGAAAGCAAGTGAAGTGATCATTTTTTTGAATTTAAAGGGAATTGCACATCAGAATTGTATCTGGTTAAAAGTTTGCATGAAGCTAAATGCTTATGAAGATTTTGTACGAGATGAAAAAAGTAACCATTTATGTTAGCTTACGGAAATACTATACGTAAAGCTTAATGAATGGCAATTTAATAATCAACATTTATATTTTGGGGATCTAGTAATGGCCACATTTCATGCATCATATAAATAATGTTGTGTATGTTTCAAGAATCTTATTAGGTAGTAAACAATATAAAACAGGGGGAAACAGGACCGCCATCCTTTCTAACCAAAATAACAAAAATTTGAGCAAAAGAGGGGGATAAAGTAAAAATGTGCTATCCACAAATAATTCATTCATTCTTTGGCTCCACATTGCATGTCTTTCACCACCAAAAATTAATATTGTCATTATGATATAAACAAAAATATTTATTAACTAGCTGACTCATTTTTTGCATGGGAAATTCAATATAACTTCTATACAATTTCATAATTGCACACAATAAAAATAAACTTAATTAAATGCAAGTTTTTTCAAATTTTATGTTTATACCGTTCTTTTAACTCATTTCTGAAAAAAAAATTATTTAAATTTACCGGGTAATAGATCAATAGAATAGCATGGCATATTTGATCTATTATTTTATTGCCCAGGTGTCTGGCTCCCACTCAGCCATCACCCAGTTGACCGTGTCCCTATATTCCTGTGTCCTAAATCAGCATGAACATACTGTTCACAATAACATAGTCAGGGACACTTCTCTTATTCTTTATGTCTTCTCTCTGTGTGATGACTGTTATGTCCTGAACAGAAATCAAGTAGATACTTAACCATTATTATTAGCTTTGCTTTTTTCTCCATATTTTTCCCCCAACAATTTCTATATGTGTAGTATTCATTTCCCACTGTGCTGTTTAGAAGTCCTACATGGACTAGCTTTTTTTTTTTTAATCAGCTGCCATCTCTAATGACTTGAAAAGCCCTTTCACTTCTTCCTTAGTAGAACCATCTGTTGGATCATAGTCTTTGTCCAACTCCCCATTTTGATGTGTCCGCATAACTCTACTTGATATTGCCTGCAATTCAAAAAAAATTATCTTCATTTGATGTTGAAGACTATAACTACTTCTTCCTTTCCTGGTCATCATTGCCTGAATATAACATCTTGTTAAAATGGTGGATATTATGAGAATTTATTTTAGTAATATAACACCTTGTGGTTGTTATTTAGAAGAATCCTGCCTGTTTTTTGTCTTCTTTGTTTCAGTAATACTAATAATATCAACATAGTACTTCCTGATTCTTGAGCTAGTTCCACTTCTTTTCTGTTGATATGTTTATGGTAGCTATTAGGAATTCTGCTGATGTCAAGTTTGTTCCAGTAGCTGACTTCACTGTTCGTCCTGTTTTCATCATGAAAAGGAGCCTTGTTTAACTGGGCACTGCCTCATCTGGCATGAATTTTCATCTTGTTGTGCCATCATTATCTTTAGGTTTAAGCCAATACAGAATATAATTTGATCAGCTAAACCCCAAATTTCCAGCCCATCCCCATTTCTTCAGTATCCACTTTTATACTTTTAATAGGGTGCACCACAAAGTGAGGATTGGACATTAGGTTCTTTCAACCAGAAGCTCTGGTTGGTTCTCTGCATTAAAAGGCTATTTGGAAGTCTCCAAGTTATCTAGCTCTGATCATTAAGTGACCCACCTGAGTTTATTATAACTGTTATCTCTGTTATTTTAACATACTCTGAGTTTGGGATATGATTTTCTCAGTTTCCATGGGGTGATTTTTTTTTTTTTTTTTTTTTTTTTGCATTTGTTTTTTCCTTTCGGTGGTTGAATGAAAAAGGGAACTTGACAGTTACAGTAAATACGGTACTGTATTTACTGCAACTTACATATTGTAAATACTTTACAATACATAGATCTAATACATAAACTTGCATATATGTGATGTTGCAGTTTGCTGAGTAAGTCCATGCTGCATGGTGGTATTGTAAAATCTCTGTAAAAGTGGTATTGTTTACTTAATCAGTATTTTAAGTTATAGGTTTGAGGTTTATTTGAACATTATGACTATAGTACTACAGTCCTAATCATTAGAACAAAAATTATGGGACCACTCACAACAAGTTTAGGCATAATATAAGGAACAGGTTCTTTTCCAGTCATTTCTGTAGAGTATTCTGGACATGATCAGAAAGGGCAGATTTATCATAGTAGTTATAATATTTAATGTGTTTTGCGTTCCTGTTCAAAATAGAAATCGTGTATCCACCTATATATATATATATATATATATATATATATGGCAAGTTACAGGTCCATTGACTATGGTACACTCCAGGACAGATCAGGAGAGGAGTTTCTGAAGATGGCTTTAAGGTTATATTTGTGTAATATTCTGTTTATTTTTTTCTGATAATCCTTTAATATATGGAATGTCTAAGATTTTATTGTAATCTAATTTATTTAGTCTTGTGAAGTCTTGCTGCAATCTTGAAGCATCGCTGATATATAATTCATGTTTAAGCACTTGCTTATCAGAGCAGATATTTATAGCTCTGTTTTTGAATTTGTTAATGAAACCTACACTGGGTCCAAAACCTAAGGATGGTTATTTCTGAAGATATCAACTAGTTCATTAGGTTCATTGAATAACTAGGTTCAATGATTTCAACTAGAAAGTGGGTACACATTCAAATTTTCGAATCACGCACAAAGGGGGTCATGTGGTATCACTCAACAGAAAAAAAAGCAAAAGGCTACACTAAGTGAATTGTGTTTGAAAAAAGCTCTTTTGTGAAGGAATAAAATTACAAACTTGGATGTCTTGTAATGTCTCAAAGACATCATCTAGATGATTTCATACAGGGAAGAATTATTGGAAAGCTTGAAGGCTACAGAATTACTGATATTGCCAGAGGGTTTGTAATCCCACATATCATTGTATTATACAGGCACTGGGCAGCATTCCATTTCAAACCAATGGAATGTGTTCTGGACATTTGCTCTGGACTGATTGACACATCATAGCAGGTCAGCTTAGAAGTCAGCTCCATTCAAGCATTGAATTTTTGCACAGGTATGTGGATATCTTGACAAACTATGCAAGACGTTTGCAAAAGTAGGCCTACATGCCTGAAGGCCTGTAGTCTGCATCCCTTTATCCACAGCTCATCGCAGAGCATGTTTTCAGTGGTTTTACATCCGTTAAAATTGGACAAGACACCAATGTGCTAATGTACTCTTTACAGATAGTCATTTTACTTTTCCTCCAGTTCTAGACAATACTTGATCTGGTGTGAAAGTGGTGCTGCTTACTATCACAAGATGTTCTTGAAAAGGATAGATATGGCATTGCTGGGGTCATGGTGTGGGGAGGCATTATGCTTAATGGATGCATCAAGCTACAAGTGGTGGGAAAAGGGACTATGTCTGGTGAACAGTACTGCAACAAAATTCTTCAGTATCATGTTCAGTTGTTCCATGGTGCTGTAGGTGAAGAATTCATTGTTATGGATGACAATGCTACATCACATCATACATGAACAACGGAAATACTTCTGGAGCGTGAGGATATAACCCTAGAATCGAGTGGCCAGCACGCTCCTCAGCAGATCTCATTCCCATGGAATATGTCTGGAACACAATAGGGAGATGCATTGCTGCTCAAAATTCACCTCCAGAAAACAAACAAGTGCCTGTCCTTACTCTGAAGGAGAAGTGGGCCAGTTTGACTCTAGAACTCCTGAATCAATTGGTGCCAAGCATGGTACAACATTGTGAGCGCTGCATTGCAGTGTGGGGTGGACATATTCCATACTGAAATGTCTTTCTGCATAATTTTCTGTAAACATGTACATTAATTCCTTAAACTATGTCCTTAGGTAACTTGTAATTTGTACAAAATTTATAACACATTTTTTTTTTTGTGTAATATAATTTATTAGTATGCTTGCAATAACTTTATGTTCATATTTGGCTGTAGTGATGAAAATATTTTCATATACAGGAAAATGTAGTTCTTCCTTAGCTTTTGGACACCAATATAGTTTTTGTATTGGGTGGTTTTTAAGTCAGTATACACATCGGCCAGTGTATATATAGGTGTAGATGAAGAGTAGACTGCCCAAGGAAAACCATGTGACAGTTGTATCTAGAAATGGAAGTGTCTTAATTTTTAATTTCAGTATTGAATTTATGCTTTTGTGTTGTTTATTCAGAGCTGACAAAGGTGTAAAGTTTGGTGGCAGTGGGGCCAGTTAAGGAAAATAACCTCAACTTATCTGAGCCAAACTTTGGATGTAAAGTAAAGGTATCTATAACAAGTTGTTCAAAATCTTCTATAAAAGTTTACTTTAGAAGGAGATAGTGGTGTGTCCATGGCTGTACCTTCTTCTTGCAGGTAAAAAGTATTTTACCGTACAAAATAACCAGAATATAATACCATGGGCTTAAAGTCATATTAGACAGAAATGTGTTCCATGAAAGAAATGTCATTTATTGTTATATTTGCAAAAAGGTAGGATATGTCAAAACCGACTAATAAATCATCTTTGTCAAGTGTGATGTTCTCAATTATAAATTATATATATATGGAAATGACCAGCTGAAGTAATTCTATGTTGTTGTTTTTTTAAATCCTGTTAGTTTGGTTATATTTGACAAGTTAATAGGTTGTTGTCAGCGACTGATTCATTACCTTTATTGGCTTTAATGATTTCACAACTCCTAATTCTGCCTTGGTGAGGTTGCTGGTTACTGTTCTAGCATTATTTAAAATGTTAGAAGTTTCTAATCATATTAATCAGCAATATTGTTTTAGAGAAACTCTATGCTTCTTTCAGTATGATATATAAAATCTAGTTTGTTGACTGCTCTTGTTGCTACTTTAAAGTTTAAGCCTCTATTAAGTAGTTATTTGACCATTATTCAGGGTGTGACTTGAAGGTTATTCATATGACAGTTTCTTGTAAGTGGTTGGTTGCTCTTATTATTACTTTCTGTAATTGGCTGCTCTAGGAGCAGCCAGCCACAAATATTTGAATATCTCAGTGATAACAAGATATTCAGATTGTTTAAATTTGTCTGTTAGCAATTTTTAAGTGTTGTCATTGTGTCATCCTGAGAATTTTAGCTATAAGGTTTGCTTTGTTTCCGGAATGAATTTAGCCAAATTATCAATAATCCTCTTGAGGACATCTCAAATATAAAATTTTTAGTAATTGTTGAGTTCTGATTTTAAATCTAGAACTTAATTTTGGGCAGTGCTAAGTTTTTATGAGTAACTTGAATTTGCTGTCTGAGTATTGCTTTCTGAGTATGAGCATAAATAAGGAATGCTATAGCCAAGGTAAACTTTTTTATAGTTTGATACGTGATGTGTCTCTGTCCTTTTAAAAATGTCAGCTAATTAATAAAAAAATATCTTTAGCTTTACATAGTTATTACAACAGTTGTGGGTAAAATCTCCAAGGATTATGAAAATTATTTATCCTAGAGACTACTGCTGTGTTACAAGTAATAACTTTAATTTTCCAACATTTAAATTAAGGTCATCATCATCATCATCATCTGCAGTACACATGCATGCATATATATACACATATGTACAGAGAAACAATTTACATTACAGTTTAAACGGTATGCCCAAGTATCACTAATTTTGTTGTCAACTGTTACTCTGCTGGTCATTCAGTGGGTCCCAGTCATTGACATAACTCTTTTTTATTTTCCACCAGAGGTCAGGCCAGTAAGGTAAATGGTTGACTAAAATTAGTGATACTTAGGCGTACTATTTGAATTGTAATGTAATTGTTTCTCTCTGTGTGTGTGTGTGTGTAAAAGTTTGGGGGGCGGGGATCTTATCTAAGGCACCACCTTGATAATATACACTCAGCAAAGACTGAGAATGAAATAACCTTGAGAACAAGGAAAGTCATGCATAGAGAATTCTCTTTCGTGCTCTTAGTGGTGATTTTGTCTAATTATTGCTGATGGGAAGACAGCACGATGCACCAAGATTTGTTTAGAATCACGCTATCAGTTCTATCATAGTTAACTACGTTCTGTAGAACTTGAGCCACCTCCAAGGACAGTCTCAGTGATTTAAAATTGAGATTTTTGTAGTAGCCTGGCTTTCTTCCATCTGATGAAATGGTCTTCATCAAATGGAAGAAAGTACCAACTGTACTTTATTTTTTCTCACCAAGGTAGGTGGTCTCTTCTGTCTATCTAAAATACTGGGTCCATATTGACAGGGGATACTCTACATACCTGAGGAAAGAAGATTCTGGCTTTGATTTGTCTTAGATGGAAATTTTGTTCATAGAGGTATGTAGGCTGTTCTAATTCTGTGTTGTTTTTAGGAGTCCAGTGCAATTGTTTTACCTTTGATGTTGGATAGAGATATTGTATGTGTGTGTGGATGGGGGGTCTGGTTTGAATGGGGGGGACAGTGTTAGAAATTTGGCAAGAATTTTTCTATTATATCTGCTTTTTTTTTAAATGATGTTAAGTAGAGTTTGTTCAAGGAATTGCTGGTCCAGTGTGGATAAATCTTTGCACATCGTCCAAATTAAAAATTTGTCGAAAAATTAAGTCCAAATTGAAGGTTTTTTTAATTTGCACACACCAAGGCTATGTATGCCACAAACCTGTAGCTTGATTGTGCCTCATTATGAGTGCTATAAATTGTCCCACTTACAAACTTGCTAAACATTAGATATCCAGATTGAACAAAACACTGGCAAGACATCTGTCTCACTTAAAAAAATAAATAAATAAATAAAAAACTGCACTTTGAAACCACTATACAGAATCTTTCATTTGCAGAGAACAATTGCTCAGTGAGGTTTGTTGTGTCTTCCCTTTTTACAAATGTTCCAGTAAATGATGTACCATTTCCACTTTCCAAAATTTCCCTCATAACATTGGTGAACTCTTTCAGTGGTCTTAAATTAGGATGTTTAAACTCTTTAAATAAATTGAGTGTGTAGCAATAAGCTCCATGCTTTCATCTAACATTGCTAAATTCAACTCTGCTCTTGCTCAAAGTATACTTGAGGTATATAGACAGTGTCTGCTACATGGCTCACAGGCTCTTTTATCAGTTCCTCAATAATATCCACCTGTGAATTAATTTTTACTAGTGTAGTGGAAAAAATATGATGTGAAGTGGCATGTAGTTATCTCTCTCTCTCTCTCTCTCTCTCTGTGTGTGTGTGTGTGTGTGTGTGTGTGTGTTGTTGTTGTTGTTGTTGTTGTTGTTTATGGTAGACACATGAGAGAGAGATAAAATTCATTTGCCTACAAAGCAGAGTGAATTTTGTCCTCAAGATGAACACTGCATCTAGGACAACTTCTACTTACATCATTCAAACAAAACTGATACAACAGGAATAGTCTCACTGAACTCCTTAAAAAGAATAACCCTCACTCCTCAATTAACTACATACACATTATGTGGATACTCTACATCAAAGTACAATAGATAGACTGGATATGCTCCTAAAAATAACAACAACGTACAACACATTGCAATCCTCTGAACAAAGTTTCCAATTGTACCCAGTATATTGGTCAGAAAAAACGAACGTTAAAGTACATTTAATTTAGTGTGGGCATCCTAAAAGTGGATCAGCAGAACATGCCTTGGATGAAACCATTTCATCATGTGGAAAAAAGCCAGGCTACTACACAAATCCCAATTTAAATCACAGACTAGAAATGGCTGTAGTTCTACAGAACCTGATTAACTGCAAGAAAGCTAATAGTATGATCTATTAGTTTTCTTGCAGTCCTATGTGTGAGGAAAGTGATTAAAGATTATTTTCTTATTTTCTTCATTTATTATTTATATTTAGTAATCGTTTCATCATCTGTTCTTCCAACTAAAATTTAATCAAGATGTTGCTCTGGCTGCTCATCTCCACATTCTTAAGAGTAGTTTTTTTTTTATCCCTCAAATTCATATAACCAAATTTGTAAAACAGCAGTGCACTTGTCTCATCTCACGTTATACAATGAAACAATTATTGTGCATTATGATTCTCATAATGATGTGTTATTTACCCTCTGGTTTCAAAATCTGAGTTCCAATTTGGGATATGAGAAATAATGCAAGTATAAGGGTTTCCTACTGAAGGTGTATAAAGGCGATAGGATTTTCCATTATTCAAAACAGCAAAAATTATTCATGTAATGAAATGTTGGTCTCATTACTTTGCTTTGCACTCCTTGTCTCTGTGATCTCTTTATTAATCTGTTATTACTACTGTTATATTCTGAAACTCCACTTCCTCAAATTAAAGTGAGATCTGTTCTTCAGATTTCATTTGTACTTTTAGTAGTTAGACGTATTGTATGAGGGAGCATATGGAAGAACTCTTGTATTGCTGCCAGGGCTGATGTGGAAGATATGCATCAGCAGATGAGCAACAGTGATTGCTAGTCAAGTAATTATTATGGGGAACTTCAACTTGGAAGTAGGAAAGATTACATGGCAGGAAGAAAATGTAATTTTTACATGTACTGATAGATAAGTACTTGAAGCAGAATGTGATGGGAAGGGACTGGGTACATGACATAACCTGTTTGATCTGGTTATAGGATCGGAAGACCTATCTCTAAGTTTGGCTCCATTGCCTCCAATTTGAGAAAAGGGATTATGTGGCCTTGACTTAGGAGGTAGTAAAACATGTGGAAATTCCAGTTAAAAGGGAGTAAGTATATGTGTAACTGGAAGAAAGCAGGTGGTTATGATACAGCTTAAATCAGGACAATGGCATAAACATCTGCAAGAGAAGGATGTTCAGTGCATTGGGATATTCAAGGGGTATCTAGAAGAAGCAATATTGCACTGTATACTGGAAGGTCAGAAGGGTAAATCAGGTAGGAGTTGGATGGATGAGTAATATCATTAAGCAAGAGCTTCAAAAAAAGATGTTGTAGAGGGTATGTAAGGAAAAAGGTGACCAACTAACTCATGAACAGTACAAGAAACAGGCAAGAAAGATGACCAGCATGGTTAGGAAGGCAAAATCAGATTATGAGAAATTAGCCAAGCAAGCCAAAGAAAATCTCAGAGTTTTTTGTATGTGGCAAGTAGAAGAAAGAACGACTATGGAAGGATAACTTTAATGAGTGCAGATGGTAGAGAGGTAACAGAGGTAGATGAAATTGTTGTACTGAGTGACCATTTTACAAGGGTATATCATCCAAGTGAAGATATTGTTATGGCAGAGGTGACAGGGACCAATGAGAGAACAGAGGTTGATGAATTGGAGGTACTTAGAATATTGCAGAATCTGAATGCAAATACAGCTGTGGAATTGGATGGGATATCAGCCACATTTTAAGAGAATGCCTTTGAGACTGTTTAAATCTCATCTATGGCAAAATTCCAAGAGAGTCGTTGAAGGACAAAATAATTCCTTTGGATAAAGGAGGATCTAAATCTGTGGTAGCAAATGATAGACCAATCAATATATTAGTAGTGGTGGTAAAAGTACAGGAAAAGTTGGTCAAAAAGAGAATTCAGGAAGGAGTGAATAAGAATATGATACGCTGAGAGACAGCATGGCTTTGTGAAGGGTCGATAATGCTCTAGTAATCTACTTTTTATAATAGTGGCAGCTGAGTTGGATAAAGTGAATGGCTGCATGATGATACTGTTGGATATTGCAGAGGCATTTAACAGGATACCACGTGGAACTCTGTTATGTAAACTACAACTAATAGGGATGAATATGAAACTAGTGATATGGATAAAAGGGTGGCTGATTGGACAGATACCAAAAAGTAGTATATGGAAGAACAGAAACCAGGAAAAGGCAGGTGACTAGTGATGTGCCACAGAGCTCTGTGCATGGACCATTGCTGTTTAATTTGTACATAAATGATATAGGAAATAATTTGAAGGGAGATATATTCAGTTGTTTGCTGATGATGCTAAGTTAGGTATGGTAATGTACAGAGCCTGCAAGATAATTTAATTAAATAGGCTGACACTATGAGCAAAACATAATGGATGTCAATTTAATGTGGAAAAGCTAAAGTTATGCATTTTGGGATACAAAGATTACAAACTGTGTACCACATTGAGGGAACTGTACTCCAGGAAATTAGTAAAGCCATGGATTTGGTTGTAATCGTAGATAGACAGCTGAAGTTTAGAGGGCAATATCACTAAAGTAGCCAGGGTACCTCACAGATTACTTGGTTATTAAAGAACATGCTAACAAGCAGAGATAAGGAGTTATCATTCCTCTTTATAAAACTTTTATATGACCAGATGTGGTCATATCAAGGTTTTATAAAGAGATTACTATGTTCAGGTCTGGTCACCTGGGTTTCTTGGTAGTGAAGTGGTGGAAAGAATACAGAGGTGAGTGACCAAGATGGTGAAAAAAAAAAAAAAAAAAAAAAAAATATGTTAGCTTTACCAATTAATTTGTTTCTAAGTAATATCAACAACTGAAAGTCTGTCCAACCTGCTGTTTCTCTAAGTTTCTCAATATACGTAAAATAAGATAACACATCATCAGAGTCTTCTCCTGAAAATTGGGGAATTACTTGTTGGGGATTCAAACTTCTAAAAAATTCACTGTTTTCCATCTCTGAATTTGAAGTAACAGCCATTGTGATAAATGGAGTATTAATTCAAATAATATAATCCTTTAATTAAAAAAAAACTTTATCTTTGCCTGATTTCTGATTACAACCAGTTCATTGTGATCTATTCAATTTACCTTCTAAATTTTCAGGCAGCAATTCCACAATTATTATTACCAAGTTAAATTAAATCTGTTAATTTACAGCTGTTAAATTACTTTCTATAAATTAAATCACATCCTGTCGACTGCGCCATTTGTCGTGACGTTCTATTTTCATGTTGTGTTCGAATCCGCCATCTTGTTACAAGTCACTTTCATAAAATAAAACACAACTAATTGTAAATTGATCACTTATCCAAGGGTAGAGAAATTTCTATTATACTGCACCACTCTATCCTTAGATAAGTCTATATGAAATAGTAGGATCAATTTAAAGTTAGTTAGCAGTCTTTTCATTCATTCAGGCCAAAGTATTCATTTTCTTTTTTGTATTCCCGCTAGATTCGAATTTTTGTGAACGGTGCAGTAAAAAGAAATTCAGGCAATTACAATAGTTAGATTAACAAATGAAGCATTTAATATAGGTCATATAACACATACATAAATTTTACTTCTAATTCTTAATAGTAGTAACAAGTCAAACATTAAGTCAAGTTAATCACATTAGCACAATCTTCCAAGTCTTCACATGCACTTTCTCAGCTTCTGGATTACAAAGTTTCCACACTTAAATAAATGTAATAGAACATCCAATCTAATCAGTTTTCACACATTTCTCAGTCATGCTATAAGTTCAAAGTATCACAGGCACTAATAGCTGAAAAATATCTTTCAAACAATTCTTATCTCCAACTCTCAATCACGAAGAGTTTCCACAGTTATAATTAGGTTAAGCATAGCATAATTAACACACAATTCTTCAAGCAATGAAACAATACACTATGATAGACCTCACTGGAAATAGTTCCTAGTACATCAATTATGTTGTGAACAAACTTTTGGAATTTATTTATCTTACTTAAAAAAAAAAACACATCTACAAGACTTATCCACAGTTATAGTTAAAGCACTATCAATCGCACTTCAGAATTCTGGACATCAATTATAGGGTACTTCAACTATCCTTGTTACCACTCATAAACTAATTAAAACACTGTGAGGTTCTTTTTAGGGCAAATCGGAAATAAGCTGCAATACTAGATCAGCTGGGTGTATTTAGAATTCTTCCTTGAATGTTCAGCTCTTTACTTTATCCGATTGTAGCTTTAATTTTCCTTCTATTATTACTGCTGATTTCAATTTCAGCTAACTATAAAATTCGCTATGTTCTTGCTCACTTATAAAAATTATCCACTTAACTCCTACCCTTAAGAACCTTTTATTTACTTCTACTTCTTTATTTTATCACCCTGCTTCCTCTCACTTCCAAGTTTCCGTCCCTACCTCTTTTACCTCCTATATATTTTCTCTTCTTTTTTTAGCCCACGCTCTGTTCCACTCGCGCTCGTTTATTTCACGCGTCTCTATGACAACGGATAAACGTAAATATTCTCGCTAATGTTACATTAGGCTATACTACTACATTGAGTTATTACATAACGTTAAGCTTTCACAAAATAGGAATAATTAGAATATTTGCTTTTCAATAAATGCGTAGTTAAATTGCAAATGTAAGTTCTTACAATATTGACATAACAATAAATAAAATAGCTTAATAATATTTAATACAGAATCTTATTATCATTAACACATTCCTTTGATTAAACAATTAAATATTTGACAAAATTAAGGTAGTTATATGAATATTAAGTTTTAAAATAAGTTATATACATTAAATGATATTTACAAGTCTAGCCTTTGTGATGGAAGATCATGTTGGATTCTGAAGCAAATAATAATTACTCTAATCTCTACATAATCAGAATCCAACACTATGTTCAGGTCTGGTCACCTGGGTTTCTTGGTAGTGAAGTGGTGGAAAGAATTCAGAGGTGAGTGACCAAGATGGTGAGTGATCTGATAAGGATAAATTGAAGGTTTGTGAATTGTAAAAGTTGGTTGATAGGCAAAAAAAAAAAGGGGGGGGGGATATAATAGAAACATTTAAGTTACTTAAAGGATTTTTATAGGATTAATGTAGGGAAATGTTTCAGCACTTGACTAGAGTGAGCAGAACAAGAGGTCCTCTCTGGAAATTGGGTAAGAGTGTTGTCAGCAAGGGCACGAGGACCAGATTTTTTGCTTAGAGAGTAGTAAATGAATGGAATGGGTTGCCTCACTCATTTGTGAGCTTTGTCTGTTAATCGTTTCAATGAGAGGCATGACAGATATTGTGTTGGTAGTTTGGATCTCCCTTGATGAGTTTTAGGACTCCATGGAAGTACCCATGCAATAAAAATACTTGCACTAGTATAATATAGGGTGGACCAAAAGTAATAGGATAGTCAGAGAATCCACAATTAAAAGCAGACAAATTATATTAGGAACAGAAATCAATTAATAATCAAAATAATAATGAAATTATAGTGCAGGGGTGTTCAACCCATCGATTGCGATTTTTGGTCGATCTCTTGTGTATTCCTCCTTACTTACAAATTTCATTAAAACTGAAAACATAATATTTTATTTATCATTATTTTGTATTATTTTTAATTCGATTTAAGTGTATTGCTATGGTTTATTTATTTTTTGTTAAAATTGTCAAATCAGTAATTTTCTTATAAGTCCGGGTAAATGAATTAATTTGAATCAGTGGAAGTAAAACAGTGAGCCAAGTGAATACGATTATAACTGAAGTGTAAAAACTCGATTGTAGCTTAAATATTAAATATTTCAAAGCACATTACATCAATTTTTTACTTAGGTTAAGTCCCATGTGAATATTGTAAAAAAAAAAAAATAATAAACTTTGTTTGTCTCGGTATAGTTTGTATTAGATGTTTTTGTAAATAACTCTTTTGAAGCTAACTGTATATACTGCTTTAATAAGAATATGTTAGAGTGTTAAAGGCAATGTTTTTGTCGCCGAAGCTGTACATGGCGGCATTAGAAAGATTGTTATTGAAACTTGTATGTATGAGAAAGGCTTGCAGGCTCTAAGTGTAAACATCTCCGAAGTCAGTCAGAAAGAGTTAAAACAACTTTCCAATTGCTGGCAACTTACGATCAAAAGAAAGCGGAGGAGAACAAAAGGCGTGCTGAACTTGAAACTTAAGATGAAAGACTCATACCTATTCTTTGGGGGTTGCCAAACTTCATGCGAGGTCTCAGAGGAGGCCTAATAAAAAGGGACTGAAGCAAGCAGAAGGGGTCCCGGTTCCAGAATTGCTGTCAGAGAGACTGCCCGAATCCACGTTGCTTGAGAGACGAGTTTTCCGGTTCGAAATGTTGTTAGAGAGAGACTACTCCTAGGCCGCAGACAAGGTTTCAAATTACTGAAAGGAAGAGTTCCAATTGCCGGAGAAAAGTTTCCAGGCTAGGTTAATGTCAGACATTCACCAGTGTGTTGCATTTTCATTACAATTTGATGAATCAAACGACTTCACTGATATTGCTCAGTTAATGGTATTTCAAGATTATTCAAGTAAAGAAGAACTTTTGAAAATTATACCATTATTGGGAAAGACTAGGGGAGAAGACATTTTTTCGGCATGTGATGAATTTGTGAAACAACACAAACTTCCGCTTTTTAAACTTGTGGCTATTACTTCTGATGGTGCTCCTGCAATGATAGGTAATAAATCGGGCTTCATTTTATTATGCAAAAACGATGACAAATATCCAGATTTTTTAAAGTACCACTGTATTATTCACCAACAAGTACTGTGTAGTAAAAGTTTAAACAAAAAATATGTTTTGGATATTACATTTAAAATTGTAAATTTTGTTCGAGTAAAAGCGCTGCAATGGCTGTTATTTAAATTACAGGCAGATGATGATAGGGAACTTCTGTTGTACAATAATGTTCGCTGGCTTAGCAGAAGTCAATTTTTAGAAAGATTTCTTGTATTAATTAATGATATAAAAATTTTCTTTATGAAAAAGGATATATTTATCCACAATTGAGTGATAAAAGATGGTTGTTACACTTATCATTTTTAGTAGATTTCTGTACGAAATTAAACAACTTAAATTTAGAGTTACAAGGTAGAGATAAAAATTTAATCGACATGTTAAGTGCAATAAAACTTTCCAACAATACTTTCTTTTATTAAAGAAAAATATAAACGACTGCGAATTTAGACATCTCCCATATTTATTAAAATTTTTTGAACAAAATCAAGAAATGCTTCGCTATGATTAAAAAGAATTTATTCATGAAATAGAATTAGTTGAGGAAGAAATAAATTCAAGATTTAAACATTTTAATAAAACTGAAATGATTGTATCTTTTATCAATAATCCATTTCAAGAAAACTTGAACATCACAGAAATTTCAAATAAAATTAGTGGGCTGTTTGATATAAACCAAGCTGAAGCGGATAATAAACATTCAGAATATTTTTCATTTAAAATCAATAAACAATGAAGTCATTTGGAAGTATGCACATGAAAAATTCCCAATATTAACTGATATTGCACGAAAAATTCTGTCGTGTTTCAGATCGACATACTTGTCAGAATCCGCTTTTTCAAATATGACCGTCATAAAAAATCAATTAAGAAACCAAATCACAAATGATCATTTGGATGATTGTCTGCGATTGGCCACTTCTTCATTTCAACTTGACTATGAAAATATTGTGAGGTCCAAACAATGCCAAATTTCACATTAACTTTTTTTTTTTTTTTTTTAATCAAGCAGCATTTCCTGTAACTTGTGAGTTTGTAATCAATCTGTTGTTTTTTCTAACTTTGGTTTTCTAAAATAGAGAAATAAATATTTTATTCCAATATATATATATATATTATTTTTTTGTTGTATTAAAATAATTAAAAGTGATAAATTTTTAAATACACAAATAAAGTTTTTAGTTGTGTATTTTTTTTTAGTTGTTTATTTGTGTGTAATCAGATATCAGGTTGGGGGAACGTGATCTATATAAGAGAGTAGATCGCTGAATAACTTATAAGAGAGTAGATCGCCGAATAACTTTTTATAGAAAAATAGCTCGCGTAGTAAAAAAGGTTGAACACCACTGTTATAGATTGTTGTTCTGGTAACTGTCCTATTACTTTTGGGCCAACCCTGTTTATTAGTACCTTTTGAATAAATATACTGCTTTTGATTTCATGTTTTATTTTTTATTTTTTATTTTTAGTTGATAAGCTGTCTGATGAGGTGGACAAGAGGGAAAGATAGTGAGTGGCATGCTATCCCTGCAGGATTACTAGCTGGAATTTCTATGAAATTTTTTCCAAGCCCTTCTCTTTCACTCTACTTGGCCTGGAAAGTTGTTGAGGTAAAATAAAGATTGTGTATGTTCCTGATGGTCTTGGAAATGCATAAGAAAATGAAACCTAAATCTCCGGCATAAGATATCACAAAACACAGCATATAAACATTATTATTTACTGCTGTTATTATACAGTATATCTATTAAAGTAGATGTCCATGTGACAGACAGGTTTTATTGCTCAATGTGATACCATCACTTTGCTTATCAAAGACCTTAAAGCGGCTTGAAAAACTACTCTGAAACAGAAATACTAGATTATCTAACTCTTAGCTTACCCATGGTAATAATGTGTGATAGGTTGAACATTTTTGTGGGTAGGTGGGATTCACATTTAATCCTACCTCTCATAAAATATAAATGGGATGTATATTTCAAAAACCCATCACCGAAAACCTTTCTTGTACAGGATTCACATAAAAATTACAAAACATATGAAAACTCCTTATTGATACCTCATATACCTCCTATTTCTCTGCAGATGAGCATCTGTTATAAAAAAAAAACTAATAAAAAAAGCTTTTGTACATGTTTCAGAAATTAATATTTTTAAAATAAGATTCCAGTATTTATGTAGACTACTGGCTTCATAAACTAAAACAAAAATATAAAAATCTTTGTTAAAAATAATTTTTCAACAACAAGATGCTAACATCTTGTTGGCATCTTCTGGTAACTGTCTTGTTACTTCTGGGCCAACCTTGTTCGTTAGTACCTTTTAAATACATATACTGCTTTTGTATAAAAATTGTAATTCTAAATTTATACAGAGATCAAGGGATGAATACAAGTTACCTTTGACTTCTATAGTTACACGAGGTGCTCAAAGTGATTACCATTAATGTTCAGACACTTATTATTACGGTGAACTACTGCTTGGGCAATTGGCCAAAGTGTCCAGTGGGATTGCTGTGCATGCCGATTGCTGAATGGCAGGTAAAATGAATGTGCATAGCAAGTGTACCTAGACTATTCCAAATGTCTAGGTACACTTGACCAGTAACAGTCATCACCTCCATTGTCGTTAAACATCAACAGCATTCTCAAATTTGAAATACCACTTTAAAATAGTCTTGCATTCCTTGAAAGACAATCATGCCTCAGCCATTTGTTTGATTGTCCTACTGGTCATGTGTTGATGCTAGTATTCATGTGAGTAATGACCTCTTTTGAGAGAACATCATACCACACATTGCTACCGTAATTTGATCCAACTTCGAAAAAAATACCATAGATGACATCTGTTAAAGTGTGTATACATTTTTTTGATGGACTCTGTGTGTGTGTGTGTGTGTGTGTGTGTGTGTGTGTGTGTGTTTAGTTGATAAACTGTCTGATGAGGTGAACAAGTGGGAAAGATAGTGAGTGGCATGCTGTCACTGCCACCTAGATTAGATCTTGGTCTTCCTTTGGATCTTTGGCCTGGTAACTAACTCCTTTTTTATTAACCTTTTCTCTCCTATTCTGTTAGTGACCAATATCACCTTAGATTAGCTCTGCTCATACATTCCTGAACTGTCAGGTTCCTTCCTTATCCTCATTTTTAATAAGATTCTGCCATTGATACATCTGTCCCCCCCCCCCCAAGATTGCTAATCTTTGATCAAGAGTTTTATTTCTAACCCAGTTCTCAGATCCATAAATTAAAACTGGTTTGAACACTGTCTTTAAACTAATTTATCTTATTCCACATAAATTTATTCATTTGATTCCCTCTGTTACCAGCTTTGCTAATTCTGTTGTCTATTTCCATATTTAATTTGCCATTTTCACAAAAAATTGTGCCTAAATAGTGAGAAATATTTTACTTGTTCTGTAATTTTACATGTAGGAGTTTTATGAGATGCAGCTTGATGTTTCAATGTTTCTGCCTGTTTTCATTATCTTTGGCTGTTTTATTGCTGATTTTCATACCAAATTTATTACAGCAGTTATCCAGTTGGGGAATATCCCGCAGATTTATACCGATTTTATTTAAAAGTATAACACCATCTACATAAAGTACAACTAAGTTGAATATCTCCAATTTTGATATTAGGCCTAATGCCCCTTCCATTTGTAATATGCCATATAGATGAGATATAATAATGGAGATAATGCACCTTTGTCTCACACCTGATTTAACATCCTGCTATCTTTCTGCATCACCTTCAATTAAAAACAAGCCTTAACTCAACATCACCAGAGTTAAAGATCGGTATACTATCAACATAATAAGCCTGAATGGCAAAGAAATGGAGCTAACTGAGGAATTAGATAAGGACCAGATCGACATAATAGGGGTGACTGAAACAAAAAAGACAAAAACTGGTGAGATCTTTCTGAGCAATAAATACAAAATGTTATATTCAGGCAATGACAATCAAGGAAAAGAAGGAGTAGCCATAGTATTCAACACAAAATACAAGGCTAATCTTCTTGAATGGCAGTCAGTCTCAAGTAGAGTAATGTGGGCAAATCTGAGAATGGAGAACTGGACAATGAGACTTATTTGTGCCTATGGTCCCACAGAAGGTTCTACTAAGGTAGAAGTGGAGGAATTTTTTGAGGCTTTAGAAAAAGCAACTGACACAATGATAAAGGAAAAGTTGGTCCTTGTTGGGGATCTAAATAGCAGAGTAGGAAATGATTGTGAGACATACAAAAATATTTTGGGAAAATTTGGAGAAAAGAGCAAAGCTAATAATAATGGCAGATATCTGTTGGATTTCTGCTCAGGACATGGACTGGTTATTACTAACACCATGTTCCAACATAAAAATTGCACAAATTCACATGGAGAGAAGAGGCAAGGAATAAGAAAAGTCTCATTGACTATGTTATTGTTGATAGTGATGTTTTCTCCCTGGTGCAGGACACCAGAGTGTACAGAGGATTTGAAATTGGAAGTGATCACTATTTAGTCTTGAGCAGGATAAAATTGAATTTCATATTGAAAAGAATAACATGTAAGAAAGTTTTAAAGGGAATAAAAGATGAGCAGCTCTCAGATGTGAACTGTAGAATAAAATGCACAAAAATTATTGAAGAAAAAATGAAAGAGTTTGAGAACAGGAATCAAACCTTGGAGATTCACTGGTAAGCCTTGAAGAAAGCCCTGATTGATTCAGCTAGAGAGGCATGTGGTGAAGTTGTCTGCAAGGATAGAAAAATTAGAACTCCATGGTGGACACAGGAAGTTAAAGAGGCAGTTCAGGAAAAGAAGAAAGCATATCAAAGTTCCTGGCAAATAAGTCAGCTTGTGCTCTTAGAGAATACAGAGAGAAATGCAAGATTGCTAAACACTGTGTAAAACTAGCTAAACAAAAGTCATGGGAGGACTTTGGCAAGAATATAGAAAATAAATATCAAGAAGGTGGCAAAATATTCTGGAGGTTGTTGAAGAAGCTTAGGAATGGAGGAAAGAGTACTGTAAAAGGATTTAGAGATGATACAGGAATATCAAAACACAGGAATACATATCCATACTTGAAGTAGAAAAAGCCATCAAAGGCTTAAAATGTGGAAAGGCAGCAGGAGTAGATGATATTCGACCAGAAATGCTGAAGTATGGTGGTATAAAAAGTCTTACAGTGGCCTCACTGCATAGTTCAGAAAGCCTGGACTGAGGGACGAATTCCTGATGATTGGAGTAGAGCTCTCATAGTATCCATATATAAAAAGGGAAATAAAACTGAATGTGAGAATTACAGAGGTATTTCCCTACTAAGTGTTCCTGGCAAGATCTATAGAAGTATACTTGAGAAACGATTGAGAAGAATTGTGGAAGAAATGCTGAGTGAAGAACAAGCTGGATTCAGGCCAAATAGAGGCTGTCAGATCTTCACTTTACGACAAATAGTCGAGAAAGCATGGAAATATAACAAAGATCTGTATTTAAGTTTTGTCGATTTGGAAAAGGCATATGACAAGGTGCCAAGAGAGAAGCTATTCAATACGCTGCAGTTATATGGTGTCAATGAGGCATTATATCAAGCTATACTTAGTCTTTATTCGAGTTGTAAGTCAGCAGTTAGAATTGAAGGAAGTACAGGAAGATGGTTTAATGTTAAATCTTGTGTGAGACAAGGATGTACATTATCCCCTCTGTTATTCATTATCTATATGGATCACATTATGAAGGAAAGTGGTATTAAACATGATATCAAAATTGGATATGTTAATGTCAGCTCTTTGCTTTATGCAGATGATGTTATACTTCTAAATAAATCCGTTACAAGTCTGCAAGATTCTCTGACTAAATTGAATAACTGTTGTAATAGATATGGTATGAAGGTCAGCAATAAAAAGACATAGACAATGAAAATAGGCAGAATCATTGAAAATGTCAACTGTGTTGTGAATGGAGAACCTATGGAACAAATAAAACATTTCAGCTACTTAGGCACGATTTTTACTGAAGATGGTAAATTCAATATGGAAATAGACAACAGAATCAGCAAAGCTGGTATGGTGGGAATTCAATTGAATAAATTCATATGAAATAAGAGAGAAATTAGTCAGAACACTAAATTAGCTGTATACAAGACTGTGTTCAAACCAATTTTAACTTATGGATCTGAGAGCTGGGTCAGAAGTAAAACACTTCATCAAAGACTGGAGACCACATATATGAGAGTCCTGAGAAAGATTAGAGGCATGAATAGATGGCATCAACGGCAATATCATATTAAAAATGAGGATATTAGGAAAGAACTTGATATTGTCAGCATCCAAGAATGCGTTAGCAGAGTTAATCTCAGGTGGTATGGTCACTTAAAAAGAATGGGTGAAGAAAGATTAGCAGAACAAGTGTTCTTTGCCAGGTTGGCAGGAAAAGACCCAGAGGAAGACCAAGATCTAGGTGGATTGATACGGTACAAAGTGCCTTAGACGATAGAAATATAAGATCTGATAATGTTGGAGTCTTGACAAGTAACAGACTGATTTGGAGGAAAATTGTAGATAGGAAGTTAGTAATGATGTAATTTTTTTCATGTAGTACTATCATATCCTGTACACCCCTTGAGGGTACATGGCAGGAATTTGATGATGATGAACTTACAACCCATATGAAGACTGTGTTGCTCAATATAATGTCTTCAATATAATATAATTGTAGCATTTTGAATAGCTTTTCTCTTGACACTTTATCTGCCTCCTTTTCTAAATCTCAAATTTGAATGCAAAACTTTATTATATTCCTATTATTAATTGTTTTAAGATGAAAATCTGATTCTGACAACTTCTCTTTAACCTGAACTTAACATGTTCTTCAAGTTCCCCTCTGCAACTTTTCTTAGCCTTTTCTCAAGTGTGCTTGCATAAATCTTGTGTGGAACACTCACTAAGGAAATTCCTCTGTAATTCTCACATTCAGTTTTAGTTCCCCTTTTATAGATGGGTACTATGAAAGCTCTATCCAGTCATTTGGAATTCTGCCATACTACCATGACCATGGGGTGCTTAAGGGTCAAGGCTCGATAGCTGGGATGCTATATTAGCCCACATAATAATGTGTGCTAATATAACATCCACATGTCCTTTTGGGGAATGCAGAGAACTGACCAGGGCTTCTGATCTGATGTTCAATCCTCACCTTCTCATGGTGCACCCTGATGGGTATCTGTATACTGAATGAATGAGGATGGACTTGCAATTTAGGATTTAGCTGACCAAATTGTATTCTTATTGGTTTAAACCATAACTCTGTCATGACACTCCAGCCAGCATGAATCCATCAGAAGATGGAATCTCATGTTGGCTGGGGGCCTGGTTAAACGAGACCCCCCCCCCCATTGTTTTTGTCATCTTACCAGGGTGCACAGCAAAAAGTAAGCTACTGGAACAAACCCGAACTCAACATTGACAGAGATCAAGATTGGCACTTCGACATAAGAAGCATCAGTGGAACTAGCAGAAGAATTGGATAAGTACCAAATCACATAATAGGTGTTACCGAAACAAAGAAGACAAAAACAGGCAAGATCTTTGTAAGCAACAAATACAAAATATTATATTCAAGAAATAACAATCAGGGAAAAGGAGTAGCCATAATATTAAACACTAAATATGAGGATAATCTTCTTGAATGGCAGGAAATATGAAGTAGAGTGATGTGGGCTAATATTAAAATGAGGAACTAGACAGAGACTCATGAGAAGGTTCTAATAAGGAAGAAGTGGAGGAATTTTTACGAGGCATTAGAGAAAGCAACTGACCCATCTAAAAAGGAAAAGTTGGTCCATGTTGGAGACCTAAACAGCAGAGTAGGAAATGATTACCAGACATAAGAATGTTTAGGAAAATTCGGAGAAAAGAGAAAAGATAATAATGGTTAAGTACCTGCTAGATTTCTGCTCAGGATATGGACTTGTTGTTACTAACACCATGTTCCAATATAAAAATGTGCACACAAATTCACATGCAGAGAAGATGCAAGGAATAAGAAAAGTTTCATTGACTATTGTTATTGATGTTTTCCCACTGTTTCAGGACACAACTATACAGAGGATTTGAAATAGGAAGTGATCACCATTTAATGCTCAGCAGGATAAAATTGAACTCGTATTGAAAAGAAGGGTGTGTAAGAAAGTTTCAAAATGAATTGAAGTTGAACAGCTATCGGATGTGAACTGTAGACTCAAATACACAAACATTATACAAGAAAAACTGAAAGAGTTTGAAAACAAGAACCAAACCTTGGAGATTCAGTGGCAAACCCTAAAGAAAACTTTGATTGATTCAGCCAGAGAGGCATGTGGTGAGTTAATCTGCGAGGATAGAAAAATCAGAACTCCATGGTGGAACTCACGAAGTTAAGGAGGCAGTTAAGGAAAAGAAGAAAGCATATTGAAAGTTCCTGGCAAGTAAGTCAGTTTGTGCACTTAAGGAATACAGAGAAAATTGTAAGAAAACAAAGCATTGTGTAAAATTAGCTAAACAAAAGTCATGCAGAGACTTTGTAAGAATGTAGAAACTAAATATCAGGAAGGTGATAAAATATTCTGGAGATTATTGAAAAAGCTTGGAAATGGAGGAAAGAGTAACGTAAAAGAAATTAGAGATGTGTTTGTTTGAAGTAAAGGGGGGGCAGACATGAAAACTGAATGTAAAGATATTCGTGATGTATGTAGCAATTACCTGGAAAGATTGTTCAATGAAACGAGCAGTGACATCATGGTGGTAGAAACACTCAACAGGAATGGCATCTGGAATATATATTCTAACAGATAAGCTTAGGTGTTAACGGTTATTCATAACTTATTTTATAATGGTATTAACAACACCAAACAATTTTATCAAAAAGATGATTTATTAATTGCTTATATTTCGCTGAATTTCAAATTAGCATCATCAGAGCACAACACACTTGTACGTGCGGCAGTAAGTGAGTGAAACAATACAATTGCAATGGACAAAAGATCTGAAGTTCTATTTTTGGCACCCTTTAATGTTTAAAAAAAACAACAAATAAAAAAACATTACATTGTAGCTATGTGGGAGTTGCTCTTTGGATAACAGTCTCCCAAATTTTTGGGAAATTAATGCAACCATATTTGTTAAGGTTGAGAGAATTCTTCAAAGCCATTGCTGACTCAAAAAAAATCTTTCAGATCTTTAACGACTCCTACATAGCACATTCGTTTTCTTCCATCTAATCCTGTGTGAAGGAGTGTCCAAAGCATGGTCTGCCAGTCCTGACTTGCCATAGTAATAGTAGCGAATGTATTTTTTTATGTTCTTCCAGGCAGATGTTAACTGATCTTCCTAGTCCAAGTCATGGTCACAAGTAACTTCATACACTCCTGGGTGTGCTAAAGGGTGATGTTTATCCTTAGGCGAGCGGATTAGAGTTGCTAGTTTGAAAGTGGTGCAGAGGCCATATTTCATCAGTACTTTGGCTATCTTCTCTGATGTACCTCTGACATAGGGAATAGAAATGGTCATGTTGTGTTCTTGTGTATTGGGGGGGGGGGGGTGATGTAACTATGTAGTAGTATTTTATCTATTTTGTGGGGATTGTAGCCATTGGCCAAGAATGTATGGCGCAGATATTTGAGTTCTGTGGTCAGCGCTGTGTTTTTTAAAAATGCCATACTGTTGGACTGGATGATGATGTGATTGTTTATGTAGGTATCTTCCTGTGTGTGTGTGTGTGTGTGTGTGTGTGTGTGTGTGTGTGTGTGTGTGTGTGTGTGTGTGTGTGTGTGTTGACTTTCTGTGGATGGAAAAAGATAATGATCCATCTGAAAGGCAGGTGACTAATGCGTCAAGAAATGGTAAATAATTATTCAATTCTTTTTCTACTGTGAAGTGGATTTTGGGCTTTTGACTGTTTAGGTAGGTGACAAACGCATCCAACATGTCTTGTCCATGGGGCTATCTTTTTCCATCTACAGAAAGCCAACACACACACACAGGAAGATACCTACATAAACAACCACATCATCATCCAGTCCAACAGTATGGCATTTTAAAAACACTTACACAGAGCCATTTGTTCTGACGATACAGCTCTGACCACAGAACTCAAATATCTGTGCTATACGTTCTTGGCTAACGGCTACAATACATCAATATGGCAAATACATCATCTACACTGTAGCCACACTAGTGGCTTGTATGTAGCTATGTTAAGTACTTTGTTTTCAAAGTGTTCCATGTAAAAATTTGCTAAAGGAGGGGGACAAGGGGGAACCCACAGCAGTACCATTAATCTGTTTGTAGATTTTTCCTCCCCAATGCCTGCATACATGGTAAATTTAAATAATTCAGCTCACTGAAGAAGCCAAGAACGCGCTCATTCTAGGACATAACTTTGCCATCACACCCAGACAAATTCCGAAATTAGAAATCATGATGAAGGTAGAACGGGGCATCCATGGTCTTCCACCGGCAATGACCAGTAACATGCGTTTAGATATAGCAAGTATTCTAAACAAAGCTAAACCTCCAAAAAGCAATATACCACGTAATCAAATAACTGCTTTAAAAAGTTATATAAGAATCAAAATATTATTATTACAGAAGCCAATAAAGCAAATGCAGCATTGATAATGGATCAAGAAGATTATAACAGAAAAATGCAAGATCATCCTATGTGACAGTTTCATGTACCAAATTATACATCGAGACCCCACTGTCTCAAAAGAAAAAAGTCCAAAAATTACTGAAAAAAGTGATGTCCTGGCCCAAAGAAATCATCAAGAAAATAAAACCAGTTCATGTTAAATCACTCCAGATTTATGGATTACCAAAAATACATGAACCTAATATCCCCTATGTCCCATAGTCGATAGCATAGATAGTCTCACGTATAAACTGGCCCGACAGTTAGCCAAGTTGCTTGCTCCCCTTACTGGCAACCCCCTCTACTTTTTTAAAAAAATTCAGTCCATTTTAAAACACTAGTTAAAAATCTTATCCTAAAAAATTCAGACATAATGGTTAGCTTTGAACATTGGTAAATAAAGAGTCCCCTCTTTATTTACCAATGTTCCACTTATAGACACTCTTGATTTAATCAAGTATAAATTTCCCCCTGATATTTTTGAATTATTTAAATTTACCATGTATGCAGGCTACTTTACTTGGGGAGAAAAAATCTACAAACAGATTAATGGTACAGCCATAGGTTCCCCCTTGTCTCCTCCATTAGCAAATTTTTACATGGAACACGTTGAAAACAAAGTACTTAACACAGCCACTAGTGTGGTTACAGTATGTAGATGATGTATTTGCCATTTGGCCCCATGGACAAGACATGTTGGATGCGTTTGTCACCTACTTAAACAGCCAACACCACAAAATCCACTTTACAGTAGAAAAAGAATCGAATAATTGTTTACCATTTCTTGACACATCAGTCACCTACCTTTCAGATGGATCACTATCTTTTTCCATCTATAGAAAGCCAACACACACACACACACACACACACACACACACACACACACACACACACACACACACACACACACACAGGATGATACCTACATAAACAATCACATCATCATCCAGTCCAACAGTATGGCATTTTAAAAACACTTACACAGAGCCATTTGTTCTGACGACACAGCTCTGACCACAGAACTCAAATATCTGTGTCATACATTCTTGGCTAACGGCTACAATCCCCACAAAATAGATAAAACACAACATAGTCCCATTAATCTGCCCCCGACCCCAAATACACAAGAACACAACATGACCTTTTCTATCCCCTATGTCAGAGATACATCAGAGAAGATAGCCAAAGTACTGATGAAACATGGCCTCTGCACCACTTTCAAACCTCATGTCAAACTAGCAATTGTGATCTGCTCACCTAAGGATAAACTTCAACCATTAGCATACCCAGGAGTGTATGAAGTTCCTTGTGACTGTGACTTGGCCTACTATGTACAAACAAGAAGATCAGTTAACATCCACTTGGAAGAACATAAAAAATACATTCGCTACTATTACTTTGGCAAGTCAGGACTGGCAGACCACGCTTTGGACATTCCAAATTTTGTTTTGAGTCAGCAATGGTTTTGAAGGATTCTCCCAACCTTAACAAATATGGTTGCATTAATTTCCCAAAAACTTGGGAGACTGTTATCCAAAGAATAATTCCCACATAGCTGCAATGTAATGTTTTTTTTTTTTTTAAACATTAGAGGGTGCCAAAAAGAGGACTTTAGATCTTTTTGTCCATTGCAATTGTATTGTTTCACTCACTCACTGCTGCGTGTACAAGTGTGTTGTGCTCTGATAATGTTGATTTGAAATTAAGCGAAACATAAGCAATTAATAAAATATCTCTTTGATAAAATTTTTTGGTGTTGTTAATACCGTTAAAAAATAAGTTTGGAATATATATCTATACTTGAAGTAGAAAAAGTTATTAAAAACTTGACATGTGAAAAGACAGCTAGAGGAGATGATATTTGACCAGAAACGCTAAAATATGGAGGTAAAAATCTCCATATTTTAATTCAGAAGGCTTGGTCAGAGGGTTGAAGTCCAGATATTGGAGTAGAGCACTCATAGTACCTATCTATAAAAAAGGGATTTAAGCTGAATGTGAGAATTACAGAGGAATTTCTCTACTGAGCATTCTTGATAAGATTTAGAAAAGTATTCTTGAGAAATGGCTAAGAAAAATTGTGGAGGAGAAGCTTGGAAAAGAACAAGCTGGGTTCAGACTTAACAGGGGTGGTCAGGATCAGATTTTCACTTTAAGACAAACAGTTGAAAAATCATTGGAATATAACAAGGATCTGTATTTAAGTCTTGTTGTTGTGGAAAAGACATATGACAAGGTGCCAAGAAGATTCAAAATGCTCCAGTTATATGGTGTAAATGGAACATTATATCAAGCAATACATACTCTAAGTAAATTGTAAATCAGCAGTTAGAATTGAAAGAGGTACAGGAAGATGGTTTTGATGTTAAGTTAGGTGTGCGACAAGGGTGTGCATTATCTCTGCTGTTATTAATCATCTATATGGATCACATTATGGAGGAAAATGGCATTAAACCTGATATCAAGATTGGAAATGTTGGTCTCAGCACTTTACTTTTTTGCTGATGATGTTATATTCCTAAATAAATCCAGGACAAGTCTGTGGATTCCCTGACCAAAGTGAATTAACTGTTGTAATAAATTTGTTATAAAAATCAGCGTTAAAAAGACAAAAATAATGATAATAGGCAGTAACCTTGAAAACATGAACTGCATCCTCAATGGAGAAGCTATAGAATACGAGTGTGGTCTGAAAGGTTCTCGGCCTAACAATGAAAAAACGAATTTATAATTTCAAAATTATTTTTATTTTTCAAAATAATCCTTAAGACATACATTTATTCCAGCGATGCTAAAGTGCCATTATCCTGCCCCTGTAGGTTCTCAGTAAGATCTGCAAAATACCCCTCCATAACTGCAATCCCCTCTTGATTCGAAGAAAAACACTGACCAGCAAGGAAAAGTTTCAGTTTTAGGAAGAGATAGAAATCAGAGAGAGGTAAATCTGTGGAAAAGGTGGATGTTCCAACAATTCATAGTGCAGATCCCTTAATTTTCTAGTTGCCAAAACACCTTTGTGGGCAGGTGCATTCTCATGATGAAAGATGATTTTTTTCTTCTGCATACCGGTCTTTTCTCACGAATTTTTTCATCTAGTCTGGTTAAAAGATCAGAATAATATTTCCTGGTTATTGGCTTACCCTTTTCAAGATAATTAATAAACAAGATGCCTTTAGCATCCCAAATCGCCGATGCCATGACCTTTCCTACTGATGGAACCGACTTTGTCTTCTTTGGTGCTGAACAACCAGCTTCTGTCCACTGTTTGGGTACTAGTGTGTAATGGTAAATCCAAGTCTCATCCATAGTAATAAATTGATGCACTAAATCAGTTTTATTCTTGTTAAAACGCTCCAATCACTGTTCAGAGATTTTCATGCGAGTGCGTTTTTGATCTGCTGTGAGCAAGCTTGGCACCCATCTTTCTCAAAGCTTTTTCATTTGTAATTCTTCATGCAAAATATATCCTACACATTCTTTTGAAACACCTATAGTCTCAGCAATTTCATGCACTTTAACTCGGCAGTCATCCAATACCATATTGTGCACTTGATCAACGATTTTTGGTGTTGTTACACTTTATTGGACGTCCTTCACATGGATCATCTTCGAAGCTGGTACGGCCATGTTTAAACTCGGCAGCCCATTTCTTAATTGCCGAAAATGAAGAAGAGTGCCCATAAACTTTTATGAACTTCAAATGATTTTTTTTTTTTGGCATTAAACCTTTTTACAAAGAATTTTATAACCACACGATACTCAATTTTATCCATTTCAAGGGATACAGACAACACTTTTGCTTCAGACAGCTGTATAAAACAAACTAATTGATAGAATAACTTGCAATTTCACATGGATGCTTATGAGAGATGCACCAACTTTGATATAAAAAAAAAAAATCTTGCCAATAGTGTTGCCATCTATGTCGAGGCTGAGAACTTTTCAGACCAACCTTGTAAGTAAAATATTTCAGCTATTTAGGCACAATTTTTAGTGACTGTGCCAAATTAAATTTGGAAATAGGCAGCAGAATTAGCAAAATTGATATGATAGGAAGTCAACTGAATAAATTTATATGGAATGAGAGAGAGAGAGAGATTTGTCTTTGTTGAAAGTTTTTTTCACTTGGTTATACTATAAATTAAAGATGCCAAGTGAATCCACGTGTACCTAGTCGTGAAGTGACTTCAACTACAGACTTTGTTTGCTTACACTTAAATAAAGGATGAAACCAAGAATATAATTTTTTGGCATCTTTAATTTAGAGAGAGAGAGAGAGAGAGAGGGAGATTAGTCAAAACATAAATTAGCTGTATACAAGTCAATGTTCAAACCAATTTTAACTTATGGATCTGAGAGCTCAGTTAGAAATAATACTCTTGATCAAAGACTGGAGACCACAGATATGAGAGTCCTTAGAAAGATTAGGAGACTGAACAGACTGCATCATTGGCAGTATCATATTTAAAATAAGGCTATTAGAATGAACTTGGCATTATTATCATTCAGTAATATATTAGCAGAGCTAATCTCAGGTGGTATTGCCACTTAAGTAGAATGGGAGAAGAAAGATTATCTAAACAAGATGGTAGGAAAGAAATCCAGAGGAAGACCAAGAGGTGCCTTAGACAGAAATGTAAGATCTTATAATATTGGAATGTTGACAGATGACAGACTAATCTGGAGGGAAATTGTTGATAGGTAGTTAGTAATGATGTAACTTTTCATGTAGTACTATCATAAGATCATGTGTCAGGAATTTGATGATTTTCTTACTCTCTGATAGTACTACTTTTCATGTAGTACTATCAGAGAGTATGTGTCAGGAATTTGATGATTACTCTGCCTTCTGAATTTATGCAGTGTATTTCAGCCACTATAAAACATTTTTATACCTCCATATAATAAATTTAGTTTAATCCTTTATCCAAGTGTGAGCAAACAAAGTTTGTGCCTGAAAGTATCTTCAGTACTGGGGTAAGGTAGTACAACACCAGGCAACTCGTTGCAAAGGTGAAGCAAGCTAACATCACTCCTATCTCAGTATCTCCCATAATAATGCATAACACATCTCCTTGCAGATATAATGTTATGCATTAAGGGGAGGGCCACTACCCAGACTAGTTTTGACCTTTATTGAGGTCTCTTCAGTGGAAGCCAGGCCCAGATGTGGAGATACCAGGCAGAAGCAATGGCAGGTCATCTTTACCTATAGGAGTTGCCAAACGGTGTGCCACCTTTTTATTAAATTACTCTGGATTTAGAGAAAGATGTTGAAAGTTTAATTTTCACTTGGTTAGACAATAATAAATTTAGTTTAATCCTTTATCCAAGTGTGAGCAAACAAAGTTTGCGCCTGAAAGTGTCTTCAGGACTGGGGTAAGGTAGTACAACACCGGGAAACTCGTTACAAAGGTGGAGCAAGCTGACATCACTCCTATCTCAGTATCTCCCATAATGCACAACACATCTCCTTGCGGATATGTATAATGTTATGCATTAAGGGGAGGGCCATTTTCTATACCTCCATATGTGAGCATTTCTGGATAAATATCATCTACTCTGACTGCCTTTCTGCATTTCAGGTTTCTGATGGGTTTTTTTTTTTTTTTTTTTTTTTTTTTACCTTTTGTATGTATGTATTTACTCCTGACTGCATTCCTCTTGAATACTTTCTATTGCTGTTCTACTACTTTGTTTCATTCATCAATCATTCATTTAGCAAGGTAATTTCCAGACATCTAGAATATCTTTAGTTTTCATGTCACTTTTATTATTTCTGATTTGTTTTACAGTACTCTTTAATCCATTTCTAATTGATTTCAACCCTCAGCTGTTCAAACAAAATGTGAACAGATTCCTCCTGTCTTCTATTTCACTTGCCCACACATGGCACTAATGTGCTATGTTTTGTGGCCTTTCGTTTGTGTGTGAATCAGATATATGTAAATCATTTTCTCCAACTCTGGAACATTTTGCTACTTTCCTTATATTTATCATTTGTATTATCTAAGTCTCTCCATTACTTTTGTTTAGGCAATTTTACACATTGCCTAAACAAAATTCTTACAATGGATGAATGAAGAGATTAAGCATGTGATACAGAGAAAAAGGGCATTATGGAGGCAGCATAAGAGAAGTGGTAATAACCAATTCCATGAGGATTACAAAGACCAGGCAAGATGGGTGACTTGGTTGGTAAGGGTAGCAAAAGTGAGGTATGAGCAGCAGTTAGCTAATTAAGCCAAAGATAATCCTAGGGAGTTCTTTCGATATGTAGCCAGAAAAAAAAAAAAAATTATTATGGAAGGATGACATTAATTGGAGAAAATGGTATAAGGACATCTGCTGCAGAAGATATAGTGGTGTAAAAATATGTGTGTGTTTGTTCTTTTACTTTAATTTTCTTTATTATCTATACTTAATTTGTCTTGTATGATTACCAATTGAACTTCCTTGTTGCTTCATCGTAAACTAAGTTACTTCTATCTTATGGCCGCAAAATAGTAAGGTTCATGTGTGCAAGATGTCAAGAAAAAAGAAAGTGCTTCAGGCTGGAGCCAAATTCTTTGTCTGATTTACTGGTGTTATATTCTAATTTTAAATTTTGGAAAATTTGTTTGTAAGTCAGCTGCACCAGCAAAATTGTAGGATAAGAGAAATATCTCCCTCCGTAGAATAGAACACCCAGTATGACACACAGCGCCTCTCTCTCCAACTAATCTGTATACCAAATTACCTGTATATAATTCTTACTCTGCAGTTGTGGCAATATCTACTTCAAGACACATAGGTTCGATTTTATGAGTAGTGCATTGGATTAGAAATCAGGCAAGTTATTTTGATAAGAAAACAATTTATTCATCACTAAGAAACAATTACACAAATGACACAAAGACTTAAATCTAATATGTACGTTATATCTAACAACTCAATATAAGTTACACGATCAATTCTCACAATCATTTGAATCTCAGCAGAACTACTTGTCTAGAATCTTATCCCCCTTTCCTAACCTTACATATAATCTGATCATCAACATATATAACTTCAGCCTTAAGTAATGACTACAACTATAAAATACAATTAGATTCACAATACAATTCAGCTAGGCTTTCTCTTACATAGAGTAAATTAAGTCAATTGTTAGCACAAGGCCTAAAGTCCTGTAACTCTAATTTTAAAACAATTCCATCAATACAAACCACCGTCACAATCTAAGTTTCTTTCTGACAAAAATAATGGAAAGTTCTTACTATTCATGAAGTCTGGTCCTCTATAGCTGCTTATCCCTTCTTGTTTCTGTTCGACTTCGTCACTGCACCTGAACATCCCTTACGTAAATTTCAAGACTTCTTTCCTACTAGTGGCAGACAATTTAATTCCTATGGCTTGGAAGTTTGGCATCTGGTTTCTCCTAATACGACTTGCTTTAGCTGCATCGTTCTCCTGCTCTTTGCTTCTTGAATGAAGGTCTCTGATTGAAATAACACTTCATCACCCACTATTCTAGTGATGCTCAGTTGCCGTTACCGAACATCATACTTTCAGCAGAACTCCTCGACTTACGTTGAACTTGATACCGTCATGAGTCCGAACTCTCCTGCCGGAACTCCACGTGACCTCGTAACTGCACTCTGACCCACGAACGGGAACTGCACACTGGATCTACTCGAACTCCAAGAAAAAGGCCCTGTCTCGTCGTAGCACACTGCTATTTATTTGGTTCCGATGACCTTTGTCTTTTCTTATGTGGTAATCCCCTGGGACCCTTGATGTTCTGCCCCCGTCACCCTCATTGATCGGTTCACTCAGACGGGAAACCCCCGTGTAATGTCAACCTTCGCATTTGGAGTGGCCTCAGGTCATGACTTAATCCCTTAATCTGTCTGGAATTTTAGTTGACTAGAGGTATGTTTAGACACAATTTACCTCATATGTAATTTCCTTTGTTCTTACACAAGCTTTTTGATTTCACAATATTCAATTACTTCAAAAAATTATTATTTCCAAGTTAATTAACATCAAGTTTTTCTATTAATACACAAGTATTTTTAGTGGGACTTAGCATACTTGTAAAATATGTATAAAAGGTATTTTAATACAAAATTCCTTTTGTTTAAGATTGTACAAGGTTTCCTCCTCCCAAAAAATTTTTTTTTCAAGTGAAATTTTTTGACTTCCTTCCTACAGATTTTCTGGAGAGATTTTACCTACAACCTATTCTACTCACTTCCTTTACCTCTCTCTCGGACTTATCACGTACCTTGCATAATTTTGTGCCCTATCCTTATAATTACACCTAATTTCACCGCTATCCTTTAGTATCTTGGACCTAATGAATTCTCCATTAAATTTGTTCACGAGGCTTGCACAATCTGTTAGTAAGTGTGCAGCCCTTGTAGCAATTTCTAAATTTCAACATAATAAATCACATAGCTTTTCTAAGCATAAAAAGAAAATCGGGGAAGTTTGCATAACTAAACTGCTGCTGCGGTTGTATATTAACTTCATGGTTTCTGTGCCTGTTCCACCTTGGTCTGTTATAGGAACTTCTAGATCTATTAATCTTTTCAATGTAGTTTACTCCGATTGTTCTCGGATCATCCCCCCTTCCCTAATTTTTCTTCTCTTTCGCCTTGATTATCTACTATCTTAACGCTAGATATGTGATAAGTCTCAGATTGAATGTTACCTTCGGATGTTGAACATTCTGAAGCATCACTCTTGTTAGTCTGACATTCTTCATTACATTCATTTTGCCTTCTCTCTTCACATGACTTCTTAACCCTATCTCTAAAATTATGGTTCCCTCCTCTGGCCCATTTATTACCCATTAGGAATATCTCATTTCTAGAGAAATTGCAAGAGAACTTGTGCCTCTCTAGAAAGTTAGTTCCCAAAATACTCTGTGTGATTGAGCTAGGTGTTGCAGGAAGAACCAATCACTCTTACCAAATCCACAAATTAAAGTCTGGTAAGTATATTTTCACCTTAATTTTCTTAGTTGCATAAAACACAGAAGTTGAGAGTCCCAATAATCTGATCAGTCTCTTCAGCTTGGTGTCACCTTTCCATATTCTGGATTTTCTTTGGAAATAATCTTCATTTATGATAGAGGTGTTGCAACCGGTATCTAATAACATGTCGCAATATGATCCTTGCATCTTCCTTTTAATTATCATTTTCGACCTTCTATATTGTTCATAATTCCATTGTCCTCTCCTCCATGGTTTACCTTCATAATCATGAGGAGTTTGCCCAAACTTCGACTCATTTCTATTGAAGGGTCTCCTGTTGCTAAAATAATTAAGGGCTAAGTGCCCAATCTTGTTACAATTAAAACATCTAGGAGGCTCCCTTCTGTCTCCTTGTTCATTATTTCTCTCTGATTGAGGCAGAGATACTTCAGAGGTACTTGCTGTTACTGCCGCCAACTTCTGCATAACAGCATCTAAACGGTTCATCATTGGCTGTTGTAGTCATTCGACTTCTTCTGTTATTATCTCATTAGTCCTCTCTGTTTGAGGTATAGTTGATTCCGAGGTCTTTACAGTTACTGCCGCCAGCTGATTCAGAACAGCATCAAGATGGTCCTAGAGACCATACTTCTTCCATGCTAGTTATCCCTACTTCTTTTATGATGTTCATTTTATTTTCAGTCCTTCGATTAATGTTGACCGATCTTTATGAGGTCTTTATGAATCTATGTAATTTCTAGTTCGACTATCAAGTTATCATGTGATAATCTATCAAAAGCCTTTGCGAAATCTAAGTATATTACTGTATATCCCTCTCCTCTATCCAAGGAAGTCATCATCTTATTGTAATAAGTAAGTAGATTACTAAAACCTGACCTCCCTTTAGCAAATCCATTCTGTCCATCAAAGATAATACCATTGTTATAAACCCAATTCTGGATCCTAGTTCTCACCAGCTTCTCCAACAACTTAACTACAACACCCGACACACAGATAGGCCTATAATTTGATGCTTGAGTTTTATCACCTCCTTTATGAAGTGGCACAATCTTGCCCTCCTTCGATTCCTTTGGAACTTGACCCAGTGCAAGACTCATATTAAAAAACATGTCAAGGCAGATGTCAACTCCCTGACACATTCCTTCAGAATATGTGGTGATTGCTCAAGTCCCCATACACCTCTTGCTCACTTACAGTCAGTCTCTACTCCTCATCATCAACTGCTCTCAACCTCTCCATAAAGTCACATTCACAAGAATGAAAGACCTTTATGAACTGCTCAGTAAGTATCTCCACTGTAAAATCTTAAACAAAAGGAATTTTGTATTAAAATACCTTTATACAGATTTTACAAGTATGCTAAGTCCCACTAAAAATACTTGTGTATTAATAGAAAAACATGATGTTAATTAACTTGGAAATAATAATTTTTTGAAGTTATTGAATATTGTGAAATCAAAAAGCTTGTGTAAGAACAAAGAAAATTACATACGAGGTAAATTGTGTCTAAGCATACCTCTAGTCAACTAAAATTCCAGACAGATTAAGAGATTAAGTCATGACCTGAGGCCACTCCAAATGTGAAGGCCGACTTTACATGGAGGTTTCTCGCCTCAGTGCACCGATCAATGAGGGTGATGGCTGCAGAACATCAAGGGTCCCAAGGGATCACTGTGTAAGAAGAGACGAAGGTCATCGGAACCAAATAAATAGCAGTGTGCTATGTCAAGACGGGGCCTTTTTCTTGGAGTTCTAGTCGATCCAGTGTGCAGTTCCCGTTCGTGGGTCAGAGTGAAGTTACGAGGTCATGTGGAGTTCCGGCAGGAGAGTTCGGACTCATGACGGTATCATGGTCAACGTAAGCTAAGGAGTTCTGCGGAAAGTATGATGTTCGGTAACGGCAACTGAGCTTAACTGGAATCGTGGGTGATGAAGTGTTATTTCAATCGGAGACCTTCATTCAAGAAGCAAAGAGCAGGAGAACGATGCAGCTAAAGCAAGTCGTATTAGGAGAAACCAGATGCCAAACTTCCGAGCTGTAGGAATTAAATTGTCCGCCGCTAGTAGGAAAGAAGTCTTGAAAATTACGTAAAGGATGTTCAGGTGCAATGACGACGTCGAACAGAAACAAGAAGGGATAAGCAGCTATAGAGGACCAGACTTCATGAATAGTAAGAACTTTCCATTATTTTTGTCAGAAAGAAACTTAGATTGTGACAGTGGTTTGTATTGATTGAATTGTTTTAAAATTAGAGTTACAGGACTTTAGGCCTTGTGCTAACAATTGACTTAATTTACTCTATGTAAGAGAAAGCCTAGCTGAATTGTATTGTGAATCTAATTGTATTTTATAGTTGTAGTCATTACTTAAGGCTGAAGTTATATATGTTGATGATCAGATTATATGTAAGGTTAGGAAAGGGGGGATAAGATTCTAGACAAGTAGTTCTGCTGAGATTCACATGATTGTGAGAATTGATCGTGTAACTTATATTGAGTTGTTAGATATAACGTACATATTAGATTTAAGTCTGATTAATTTGTGTAATTGTTTCTTAGTGATGAATAAATTGTTTTCTTATCAAAATAATAAAGAATATGTTGGAAAGGGTCAGAGAAGATTCAAAAAGGTGGTCTTTGGAATTTGGAGGACGAGGATGATTGTGAGAATGTAGGTTGTGCAGAACCTTGTGAATAGGTGGAAGAGGGAGAGATATGATTGAGACATAATAAGCTAGTCAGGGGGGTTGTTATCAGGTTGACATGGAAGAGATTTTTCATAGAATGGGGAGGGGTGGGGGTTAGAACAAGGATATGAACAGAGGAGCGAGGAGAAATTTCTTTGCATGGAGAGTGGTTTGTGAATGGAATGCATTGCCTGAATGTGTTGTTGAATGTAGACACACACGGAATCAGTTTAAAGCACTGTTGGATGAGCATTGTGTGCAATAGTGTGTACCTCCCACAATGAGTGTCTGACTATGGAGGTTAATAATAATATTCTTCTTCTTTCACTATGCGTTATTCCCACTTCCTATGCAGGGTCCGTGTGTCACTTAGATGTGATTAGTTGTTAGTACCACTCCCAACCGACCTGTTGTCTAGTCTGCACTGAGGGGGGGGGGTATATTTTTGACTGTATTAGTGTATGTTCACGGGGCCGGTTTTTCTGCTTGCAGGATGAAAAATGCCAGATAAACTGGCAGAAAAAACCCTACTGCCCGCCCCCAAAACCAACTAACTTGGCTATGCTTGAGGAAGATCCTCATGTTCCTCGCATCTTCGACGGGAATCGAACCTGGGACACTTCCCCAGGCATATGGTTGCGAAGCGCAAAGCTCTAGGCTAACCGCATGGACGTTAATAATAATGTGCTTGTCTACATCCCTTACCAATCATTCTACTTTCCCTTAATGTTGCACTTCCAAATTCTTGCTAAACAATGCTTTCTCCAGGCATCTGACCCTGAATCCATTCAAGTGTTCATCAGTCATATACACACACACACACACACACACACACACATCTGTCCATCACACTCATCCCCATATTTACAAACTGCATTCCTCTCCTCCTGCACAACCTCGTTCATTGATCAATTTGCAATCATGGTCCTTCTTCTCAACTTGCCCTCTACTTTCTGACTCTTTTTACTCCTCCTAGCAACCTTTCACCTTTTCATGTATCATACTTGTCACCTGTCACATCATTCATACCTGCCAAAACATTCATCTCTTTCACTTTTCCCTTTTTGCATCCTAACAGTCGCACTAACATCCTGAATCGCACAATTCTGTTATACTCTATTAAGCATTTCTGTTATAATAAAATCACCACACAATCTCTTTACTCTTCCTCTTTTGCTTCATGCTTTGCTTTCCTACACCCTTACTTCTTTTTTTCTTTTGCTGTTTTCTTTTCCTTTCTCTAAACATATTGTTCAGTTCAAGCTCGTGCCTTGTCTTGCAATAAACCACAAATGCTCTCGAGAGTGTGGTGTGTGCAGACAGTGAATATATTTAAGGCACAGTATGATAAACTGTGTGTATAACAGTGGACCTCCCACGATGAGTCTTTGACTCCATGGAGGGTTTTATAATAATAATAATAAATGCTCGCTCGCTCTCGTTACAGTCATATCCCGTTCTCTTGATCTTCCACAGCATCTTTCATTTTATTCACCACTCCACCATCTTACTGTACTCTTCGCATACTTCCAGCCTTCCTTGCAAGGCACTTCAGTCACTCCTCAGGTTTGCTTTCCTTCCATAAATCTTTCATCCTTCATAAATCCATCACTCACATACTGCATTATCAAACAAAATTCCTGAAATTAAAATAACTAGCAATGTCTTGATCCCATTGTTGGTGCCCATCAAATAATATGGTAAATATCCTTTTTTTCTAAATCGTTGAACAAATAGACTCAACCACACACATAAAAGCAAAGAACTATGACAGATAAACCTAATATTATTTATATATATTATTTCTGGGAAAATTCTCATGTTACTCCTCTTAATAAACTATTATAATTACGGCTATTTTGCCTGCTTCAGTTCTGTCAAAAAAAAACAGGTTTTTCTAATTTAATTCTTCCAAATTGCCTACCCCCCCCCCCTCCACACACTCAATAGTTTTCGGACATCACATAAAGAAGAAAAGCCGCAACACCCAGAAAAAGGTATGTGTAAATTTCTCTTCCTTATGCTACATATACGTTTTGGTAAACTTACATCTACAATGCCCTAAGAATCCATGAGTAAATAGCAATGACATTTAAACAGGGACACTCCTAAACTGAAGCAGGCAAAATAGCCGTAATTATAATAATAATAACCTAATATTATTGCTTATTATTGAAAAAATAACATGCATTTCTACTCTGTGATATGTACATTGTCTTAAGAAACCACCATATTTTAGCATTTAGATTTCAAAGGTTTTTTTAATAACTAGTCACAAACATACTTTATTATTATCATTATTATTATGTGACACTTCCAGGGAGTCCAAAGACTCAGAGAGAGAGAGAGAGAGTGCCAACAGTATCGAATGATTGATCCCTTCCAACTACTAACCACGCTCAAACTTGCTTAATCCAGATTACTTTTTTTTTACAACAAAATTTTACCAACAGGTTGTTGTATTAAAATATATACAATTTATTCTCACTGAAGCAAATCTGTTATAACTATGAAACATCCCAACTGAAGCATCATAAGTATAATGCCTTTCTAAAGGAAATTTCCCATCTAGCTATCTACTATAACAAACTATTCCCATGGTCCTAACAAGTTTTCTGTAATGAGTCAACTGCATTTGATTGCTTGACTGAAACAATTTTCATTCTTCCTGCACATAAATGATTACATTGTGTTAATCTAAATCAACTAAAAAGATATGACAAAAACATGATTTCTTTATAAGAAGATCATTAAATTTCCTTGTTTGGTTTAAAAATTTGTTCTTAACAACCATAAATTTGTTTAAAAAAAAAAAAATCAGTAATCTGGTTCTTACCAGAGACAAAAGTTTCTTTTGGTTTCATTTAGTTTCCCTTAGCAATGAACAGTTGATTTAAAAGAAAACTAAGTAATAAAGAATCCATTTATTCCCACTGATGGGAAAGCAAAGTTATAGCAACTTGGGCATGATTAGTGGTGTGTTAGTTCACCAGATAGCATTTCTCATGGTTGGGATTATTGTGAATGAAAAGGATTTAAATTGAATCAGTTGACCTATGTCATCATGTGGCAACTGTAGGTTGGTGATAGCCTTATATTTCTGCTCCCCTCTCCCCCACTGTGTTCTAGTCAGCTCTAGCATTCAGAGTGACATCTCTGACAACATTCCAATCCTGATATTGTCTTAGTCGCTTATCTGCGAACCCTCTCCTATGTTTCCACATCACACTGAAAACCAGCAAAAAATCTGAGCATAACAGTCCAAGTGTGGTCTGACTAGTACATTATACAGTGGTACAACCATCTTCCTATCCCTACATGTTAGTATATTTTTTATCATAACAGCAGTACAATGTACAGTCTTTGCAGCACTTGCAACATATCCTCTAAGCTTCAGTCTAATGTCAACCATGACTCCCAAATCTTGAATCTCATCTACTTCCTGCAGAACAGTGCCATCAATATATACATAGTCTTATATTTCTGTGTCCAAATGCAACATCTTGCACTTACTAATATTAAAACTACAATCCACTCCTTTGTCCAAGTCAAGTCTATTCAAATTTTCCTGAAGAGAATTAGCATCAGCAGTGCTACTTATAATTCTTCCCAACTTGCATCATCAGCAAACAAATGAAGATTCCCCAGTCAGTCCACATGATATATTGTTTACAAATAAGTTAAACAGCAGGGGGCCCCAAGAACAGAGCCCTGGGACACATTCACTGGTTATCCTCCTTTTTTCAGATACTGCTCCATCATACAGAACTTACTGGTAACATTCAGAGAGCCGATCACCATTTCATCTAACCAATATGCTATCTATTCCCATCCTCTATAGCTTGTATACCAACTTTTGTGAAAATCTATCAAATGCTTTTGCAAAGTCCAAGAATATCATTGTATATAATTCTCCTTTATCTAAACACACTTGTTACCTTATCATAAAAGGCAAATAAATTGCTAAAACAAAACCTACCCTTTTACAAATCCATGCTGACCATCATAAAGAATACTATGTCCATCAACCCAATTGTATTCTTTTTCTAACCAGTCTCTCCAACACCTTGACTACAACTGCAGTTATACAGATTGCTCTATAATTGAAAACATTCTGTCCTAGAATGATGCTTGTGGAGTGGTACTATTTTGTCTTTTTTCCAATCCTTAGGAACCTTACCCACTGCAAGACTTTCATTCCAGGTCAAGGACATAGCTAACTGTTGTGCACATTCCTTAAAGATACACGCCGATGTGTCATCCATTCCAACAGCTTTATTAACATCTAACCTGATCAGTGTCCGATACACCTCTGATTCTTCTCCTAATACTTGCCTTTCTCTTACGTAATAATTATTCTTCCTCTTGCTTTCCACATAGCGGAAGAATTACCTTGAATTAATCTTGGCCTGACCAACCAATTTCCTATTACACTGCGCCTTTTTTTCTTTCTTTCTTTACCATACCCATGGATTGCCAGCTACTGTCTTGCGCCTGCTCTATAACTTATATATTTAGTTTAATCCTTTATCCAAGTGTAAGCAAACAAAGTTTGTGCCTGAAGTATCTTCAGGACTGGGCAACTCGTAGCAAAGGTGGACTAAGTTCTCATCACTTTCCTTTGTATCCCATATGCAAAGCACATCTCCATGTGGACATGTATAATGCTATGCTTTATGGGAAGGGTCACTACCCAGACCGGTTTCGACCTTTATTGAGGTCTCTTAAGTGGGAGCCAGACTCAAACGTGATACCAAAGTTGAAGCAATGCAGAACTCATATTTCCATATGCCAGTTGCCAAAAGGTATCACACCTTATTATTAAATTACTCTGGATTAGAGAAAGATGTTGAAAGTTTTCCTCTATAACATTTTCTTTTCCAACAGCAGCTTGCTTGATTTCACTATTCATCCATTTCACTCCTACTCTATTGAAGTTGTCTGCAAGGATAGAAAAATCAGAACTCCATGGTGAACACAGATCCTGCAATCATTAAGTTCCTGGCAAATAAGTCAGCTTGTGCTCTTAGAGAATACAGAGACAAATGTAAGAAAGCTAAACACTGTGTAAAACTAGCTAAACGAAAGTCATGGGAAAACTTTGGTAAGAACATAGAAATTAAATATCACGAAGGCAGCAAGACATTCTGGAGGTTGTTGAAGTCTCACTTAATTCTTGGTATGCAGCTATACGTTGCTTGTGCAGTTACCTATTCTTGTTTCATCACTTCCTAAACAAGTACCTCATGATCACTCACCAGCCAGTGGCAGTGTTAATACATCGTTAACTACATCTCGCTATCCTTTCTTTTAGGGTTACACGGTGATCAGCATTAATTTTAAAAATTTTATGGAATTTACAACCGTGTTAAAAAAAACTTTTTTAACACGGTTGTAAATTCCATAAAATTTTTAAAATGAATACATCTCACAAAGTTATCACCAAATCCAAAACACTAAAGTCTAGTTACTTCAGTCACATGCTGCTTAAGGTATTTATCTCTCAGATATTCAACAAACTCACTCTCCTTGTTCCCATACACTATCTCTTCCTTCCATTCTATATTCCTGTGATTAAAGTCTTCCATCAGGATTACTTTCCTTTTTATGCCAAACCAATTTGCCTAAACACTTCACAATCAGTGTTCTCTACATTCTGTGATCTATAACAGCATTCTATCAGATACACTAGCCTATTAATTTCAACTTCATACTACACAGATTCAAAATCTGCACATGTATTATCAACCTCCACACTTTGTGGACTCTCTGCAATCGTTAACAGTCCTCTCCCTCCACTTCTTTTTTTTTTTTCCCTCTTTTCATCTTCCACCCTTCTGAAAATTGTATATCCTTCCATTTCTGTTTCCAACATCATGTCCTGAGACAATCACATTTCACTTATTGATTATCTTTGGATATAATGACTCAATCAATGCAACAGACTCAGCTCTGTCTTATTTCAAATACTCCTTACATTTGTATACAAACATATAATCTATTTCTGAGGCAGTTCTACTAACATTCTCTACTCTAGCTGCTATACCACACCTCTCTCTTTGGGCTGACCACTCCTGTTTCCTTGATTCTGACTGATTGCCACTCATACCTGTCTCATCCTCAGTTTTATGCATTCCATCACTTACTGGCCTGGTTGGCTGAGTGGTTCGCGTATCTGCTTTGTAGCCAAGAGGCTGTGGGTTCAAATTCTTCCAAGGGCATAGATGTTTGTGATTGTCCTACTAACCAATTACCATATGTACTGCTGTGACCTGTGCCCTGTTGCATTATGACCCTTGATGTCTTTGCATCATAAAAAATTAAATGAAATTTTAATAAAAATTAAATGAAAAAAAAAAAGAAAGAAAGATTCCATCACCTTGTCCTGATTCAACCATGTCTCTAACCTCTTATCCATCTTCCTCCTACTGTACAACCTATTTGGCTGTGCTATCCTGTTTCACAAGTACTCTTTGATCATTAGCTACATTAACTTCTTGATTCTGTGCCTTCTTAGCAAACAATAGCCTTTCTAAATGCCCAACACCAAACTCATTTAAAGTTGATGCAATCCATCAACTTTAAACCATTCCAACTTTCCTTCAAATTCACTCCACAGATTCACACAACTCAGCCATCCTGCTATTTGTTATTTCTGTCCTTCTCAGCTCACTATTGTCATATCTGGGCAGCATGCTAATGACTTTTCCAACAATTTTATTATCCTTCACCTCCTGCAACAACTTTCTTAAGTCTCTATCAACATTCCTGTTTCACTAGGTCACTCGTGCCCACAGCTACCACTAATTCTGATGCCTGCTCTTTCCTTCTCTGTAAAGCATCATTTATTTGTTTTAATGTTTTACCAAGAAAGCATGCTTTGTGTACTTTATTAGTTATCACACCTCTATTAATTGAGTCCTCCATACAATGATATATGTTTATCCTTTGACTCTTCATTAAACTAACTCCCTCCTTTTCATTCATATCAGCCAGTCTTGTCTTAAGTTGTTTAATCTCATCTTCCAGATACTTCATTTCACTTTTCATTTTCATCAACTCTTGCCTAAGCACTTCTACTACTGTCCCTTTTGTTATCATAACTAACACAGCTTTCACATGGAAGTGATTTTTGTTGACTACCAGCTAGTTTCCATTTCAAAATGCTCTAACTTATCAATACACTTTTCACATACATTAATGCTTTCCTTCTTTTCATTCACTCTAACAGTCCACAAATCTGTCACATTTTTTGCTGCATAAGTGAAGCAAAGCAATTCTCAATGCATCCACTGGGAAAAATCCAGGGCAGAACTTGATCTTTGTGCCAAAGCTTTCTGTGCCTCTTTATGGATACCATTTTCAGAAAGCGGAAACAGTAGGAATAAACAAGTAGCAGAACACAAATAAACAACTCCAACAATAAACACTACCAAACGTTTGTATTCAGCATGAAAAAAATGAAGCAATTAAATGATAAAAAGCAACACTATACGTTTAAATAACTATGTTATTTAAAGACACTTTTGTTAGCTCAGCTCAAATATACTGCATATTAACTAAATGTTAGTCCATGGTGATTTTAGATGATGTCTTCAGGAGGAGGAGGAGGGGGGGTATCTTGCAGGAAATATATTTATTGTAAAAAAAAATAACTACTTAAGTAGCAAATTTAATAATCTACTTTCAGTGTTTTCCTCCCTCTGAGTTTTACAAGATTCCCTATTTGTGCATTTTATATTCGTTTAAAAAAAGAATAAAAATAATAATGTCTAATTTAAAATTATTCATATAGACTAAATTTGTTGCTGTTATCGAAAAAATGTTTTCAGATGACTTACTTATTGGGCATTGACCATGGACTCCTACCTCATATCAGAGGGTCTATGATTCCATTGTATGCTGCTTCTACTGCTGTTTTGTTTTATGCCGTAAGTGTTTTCATTTTTTAGTGGATATTAAAATAAATTCTTATATACAGGGCTTAACATATATGCTTACTCACTCACATTTTGTCAGCTAGCAAATAGCTGCAGACTATATTCAAAATAGAATGATTTTTATTTAGTTAAAAAAAAATCAATTTCTAACAGATGAAACATTAATTTTTTGGATATTATACATATCCAAAAAATCAATGTTTTTACTGCTCTTTCTATTCTTATTATTTATTAACTTTTCCTCTTGGTTATCGTGCAAAGGAAATTTTCACCAAAGAATGATAACATGACTAATGACTTTATGGAATTCCTATTGATTTAAGACATCAAAAAAAAAAAAGGCAGGGTCTTTGCAAGTACTTTTTTTTTGTTGCAGAAAGATTTTTACATAATTAATCATGTGCTGTGTATGCATGCACACAGCAGGTAGATTTTGCCAGCTGGCAAGGAACTGCAAATTAGACAAAATAGAATTATTATTTTTTTTTTTAAACAAAAATTTCTAAACAAAATCATTGAAAAAAAAAAGCAGATGCAGTATCACTTTATGAAACTCCTGATTCTACACATGGGATCGTGGGTGAGTATTTTTTGTATGGCAAGCAGAATTTTGCATAAGTTGTCAGGTCCTGTTTATATGATTGGTTTTCTTTAGTGATTTACTGTTTTAACCATGCTAGACATTTTTCTTATGATTTTATTTTATGTAAGGCATCCTAAATAGAGTAATAAAAGACAGATGAAAAAACTTTGAATGTCATATTGAAATTGAATTTCATATTGAAAAGAAAAACATGCAAGAAAGTTTTAAAGGTCTCAGATGTGAACTGCAGAATAAAATACACAAACATTATTCAAGAAAAAATGAAGGAGTTTGAGAATAGGAACCAAATCTTGTTGATTCAGTGGCAAGCCCTGAAGAAAGCACTGTTGATTCAGCCAGAGAGGCATGTAATGAGGGTCTGCAAGGATAGAAAAATAAGAACTTCATGTTGGACACAGGAAGTTAAGGAGGCAGTGAAACAAAAGAAGAAAGTATATCAAAAGTTCCTGGCAAATAAGTCAGCTTGTGCTCTTAGAGAATACAGAGACAAATGTAAGAAAGCTAAACACTGTGTAAAACTAGCTAAACAAAAGTCATGGGAGGACTTTGGCAAGAATATAGAAAATAAATATCAAGAAGGTGGCAAAATATTCGGGAGATCGTTGAAGAAACTTAGAAATCGAGGAAAGAGTACTGTAAAAGGAGTTAGAGATGATAAAGGTGACATGAAAACGGGAGAAAAAAAGATATCCTTGAATCATCATCAAATTCCTGATTTGATGATGATTCAAATCATCAAGGGATGTACAGGATATGACAGTACTACATGAAATATTATATCATTATTAACTTCCTATCGACAATTTTCCTCCAAATCGGTCTGTTAAATGTCAAGACTCCAACATTATCAGATTTTATATTTCTATCTTCTAAGGAACTTTTTACTGTATCAATCCACCTATATCTTGGCCTTCCTCTGGCTCTTTTTCCTGCCAACCTGGCAGAGAACACTTGTTTTGCTAATCTTTCCTCTCCCATTCTGTTTAAGTGACCATACCACCTGAGATTAGCTCTGCTAATGCATTCCTGGATACTGACAATGTCGAGTTCTTTCCTAATATCCTTGTTTTTAATATGATATTGCAATTGATGCCATCTGTTCCCCTAATTGATGTCCCTAATCATTCTCAAGACTTGCATATCTGTCATCTCTAGTCTTTGGTCAAGTGTTTGACTTCTGATCCAGCTCTCAGATTCATAAGTTAAAATTAGTTTGAACACTGTGTTGTATACAGCGAATTTAGTGTTTTGGCTAATTTCTCTCTTATTCCATTTAAATTTATTCAGTTACTTCCTTCCATACCAGCTTTGTTGATTCTGTTGTCTATTTCCATATTTAATTTATCATCTTCAGTAAAAATTGTGCCTGAGTAGCTGAAATGTTTTACTTGTTCTATAGGTTCTCCATTCACAATGCAGTTGATATTTTCAATGTTTCTGCCTATTTTCATTGTCTTTGTCTTTTTAATACGACCTTCATACTATATATATTACAACAGTTATTAACTTTAGTCAGGGAATCTTGCAGACCTGCAGCAGATTTATTTAGAAGTATAACATTATCCTCATAAAGCAAAGAGCTAAGATTAACCAAATTTAACATTAAACTACCTTCCTGTACTTCCTTCAATTCTAATTGCTGACTTACAACTCAAATAAAGTATTGCTGTGTATCGAGTATTGCTTGATATAATGCCTCATTGACACCATATAACTGTAGCATTTCGAATAGCTTCTCTCTTGGAACCTTGTCATATGCCTTTTCCAGATCTACAAAACTTAAATACAGAACTCTGTTATATTCCTATGATTTCTCAACTATCTGTCGGCCTCTGTCAAAATCCTGACAGCCTATATTTGGCCTGAATCCAGCTTGTTCTTCACCAAGCTTTTCTTCCACAATTCTTCTCAACCGTTTCTCAAGTATACTTGCATAAATCTTACCAGGAACTCAGTAGAGAAATACCTCTGTAATTCTCACATTGTTTTATTTCCCTTTTTATATATGGGTTCTATGTCTGTTACAATATAAGTGACATTTTGATTTGAATCTGTGAAAAAGGGATGACACCTTTGTAAGCAAATGTTCCATTTTATCATGATATCTCCTACATTTTGCCAGCAATCCCTATGGTGAATAGGTTGTATCATTATTTTACCATTATAGAAAGGAGTATATTTTTAAATATTTGTTTAGTATATATTTGTTCTAAGCTATAATCTATAAAAGTAGCTAAACACATTGGAAGAATTTGATAAGAACATCATCAAGTTCCTAATATGTATCCCAATATATATGTTACAGTTAAAGTGATAAATCCGGTTATTATTAATAATTATCGGTTAAAATGAATAATTTACGAGAATTAATCACTTTAACCGGTTAAAGTGAATAATTCCTAGAGGAGTGTGGTAAATGTAATAAAAACATGTTTATAGGTTTTATATATAGGTAGGTTAGGTTAGTTTATAATGAAAAAAAAAGTAAGGAAAGTACTTCATTTGCACTCAATGAAATCAGAAATCATTATAAACTAACCTAAGAAGTACCTAACTAACCTAACCTCTATTGGTTAGTTTGGGTTAGTTTATAATGAAAAAAAGTAAGGAAAGTACTTCTTTTGCACTCAATGAAATCAGAAATCATTATAACCTTACCTAGGTTAGGTTAGTTTATAATGATTTCTGATTTCATTAAGTGCAAGAGAAGTACTTTCATTACTTTTTTCATTATAAACTAAACTAACCGATATAGGTTAGTTAGGTACTTCTTAGGTTAGTTTATATTGATTTCTGATTTCATTGAATGCAAAAGAAGTACTTTCCTTACTTTTTTCATTATAAACTAACCTAACCTAAATTAACACATATTAGACCTGATATTGCTGAAATCTGCAAAAGCCAACAAGGTCAAGTATCGCATTAAAATAAGTTCCATTTTTATAAAAGGCAAGTCCATGCATATTTTTATTGTTAGTTTTATGACACTAATGCTTTTGGTGTTCCTCAAATTTTTCTTATAATCAAAAGTGTTCTGTGACTTCGAAAAGGTTAAGAACCAGCTCTTGCAGGGTAAACTATAGACTCAACTATACAAACATTTTTTGAAACAAAAAAATGACAGTTCAAAAACAAGAACCAAACCTTGGAGTCTCACTGGCAAACTCTGAAGAAACCCTTAACTGATTCAGGTAGAGAGGCATATGGTGAAATTGTCTGCAAGAATAGAAAAATAAGGACACCAGTGGACAACAAGAAGTTAAAGAAGCAGTCTTGGAAAAGAAGGAAGCATACAAAAAGTTCCTAGCTAATAAATTGGCAGATGCCCTAAAAATGCAGTGAAAACTGTAAGAGTTAAGCTGTGTGTAAAAGTACTTAAACACAAGTCATGGGAAGACTGTAAGAATATAGAAGATAAATATCAGGATGGTGACAAAATGATCTGGAGGACTATTGAAAAGCTTAGAAATGGAGGAAAGAGCACTGTAAAAGGAATCTGAGATGATAAAAGTGACGTGAAAACTGAAGGTAAGATATTTTAGATTACTTCGAAGGACTGTTAAATGAAACAGGCAGTGACAGAACAGTAGTAGAAAATATTTAAGAAAATTGCAAACAGGATTGTATATCAATATATGAACCTGGCTCTGATAGTTACCATCTATAAAATGAAGAGGCTAAGAAAAAATTGTTGAAGAGAAACTTAGAAAAGAACAAGCTGAGTTCGGGCCAAATAGAAAGGATCAAGATCAGGTTTTCAGTTCAAGAAATATGAAAAAAAAAAAAAAAAATATATATATATATATATATATATAACAAATAATTGAGAAATCATGGAAAATAACAAGGATTTGTACGTAAGTTTTGTAGATCTGGAAAAGGCATATGACAAGGTGTCCAGAGAAAAGCTTATCAAAACACTACAGTTATATGGGGTAAACGAAACATTATACAAGATATGTTCCAAGCATTTCAGGACAATTATTATTATTATAAAGAAACTGGGCATGCTAGCATATTGTTTTGTAAGCAGATGTGTATATAGATGTCATAACATGATGAAACAAGCCTGAAGTCATTACATCATCTCAATCACCCACATTGCTTTTATGAATGAACAAGCTTTTTTGATCATCCCAATATTAGGAATTATTGAATGACATTGTGTGCATGTTTTGCATTAAAACGGCTTTCAGGAATAATGCATTAAGCCATTCAAAGACATTAGAATGGTTCAAAAGGTTTAAAGATGACTTCAACTCACAAGTTTCTAGCACAAAAGAACATCACAGTCATACGTCACCATATTCACCCATGTTTTTATTCACTAAGCTAAAATCTGTACTTAAAGTATGAAGGTTTCAAGATGTAAATGAAATTGAACATAACGTAACAGAGAAATCTAAAGCCATTCCTTTAGAACGATTCCAGAGATTCTTCCAAAAGTGGGGAAAACTAGGGATATGTTCCTATAACTCAAGCTTATATATTTTAAATTCCTGTATGTTCCCTAGTAGAAGTCCTCCATAATAATTACTTGCCTTCTACTCATTGAGCTTGTATGCCGATGCATACTATCCAGATCATCTTTCACATCCCCTGATCTATAGTAGCAACCAACTGTATGTTTTGATGTGTTGGTCTCTCACACCACATGGCCTCAAAATGCATTATTTTTACCAATCACCAGTTAAACTCCCACTCTCGTTGGCTGTAGCTCATCAGCTATCAACTCTCCCATTCTTTTCTCTCTCTCTCTCTCTCCTCCCTGAAAATACTATACCCATCACATTCTATTCCACTAACTATATCTTCTGTCAGCCATATATCACTAATGTCAATAACTTTGGCCAAGAGAAACTAACCAATGCCAAAAACTCTCTTGTTCTGAATATTCCTGGCAGTTGTGTATATAAGGCACAACAGCCCACCTTATGCTTTATACTAACTATTCTATTCTGGTTTGTGACCAGTGGTACACTAACTTTGGTATCTTTTGTACATTCTCACACTCACATAATCCTCTAACCCTACTCTGAGACCAGAGTAGGGTTCCTGCAGAGCAGAAATGCAGTCTAGGATTTATGAGATAGCTTGCACTTGAATGGATAGATTACTAAGAAGTAATCTATCCATTGATTTCACTTGCCATTCTGAATATTGATGCAAATATTGATTTCACTTGCCATTCTGAATATCTGAATGATGCAAGAAAGTCAAGTTAGCCTCCCTGAAATCCACAATTTAAGTAAGCAAACAGTGCTCTTTGCCATTTGATATTATAGCTCCATTTGGATAGTCCTTCATATAAATCACACTTTGTGAAAAGTAAATTTTCACATTTCCTTAATGTTAATTTAATCAGTTTATTTGGAATATGTAACTGTTTTATATTACCTCATTATGCCATGTCATTTACATTGTGATAATTTTCCAGGCTGTTTTAGAACCACACAACTTGAAACCAACCTACCTGAGATTTTTGAATCGCATAACACAAAATAGGCAAGTAAATCATTTATTGATGATGTAATTCTTTTTAATGTAATAATTCTGTTTATTGTGAAGTGTTTGATATATATATGGGTATTCATAATAAATTATTTTCTGAATTACACTGCAATTATTGAAGAGTAAGTTGTACCTAAGTTCAGATTTGACTGAGTTAATTGGTTAAATCCTATAAAAATTTTTATGCACCTCAAAGGGGTAAAAATTACAAGCATTTTTACAGATAAATTTTTTTAAAAAAACTAAGATGCTATCATTATTCAGGGTGGTATGAAAACAATGTGCCTCCTTTTTTTTTTTTTTTTTTTTTCAATTTGTATGCAGAAGAAATCTTTACACATTGTAGATGATAATAGTCTAGTTCCACCACAATAAGTGGTGCTTCAATTGGTCACATGAGAAGAGTACACAACTAGTTCAAATGGCAGCTGTTATAGATGCACATACAAAGCAGACAGTGGCAGTTGCATTCCTTACTGTGAACAATATGAATCCAATGAAAATTCATACCCATCTGAAGATAATACTGTTCACATGAGCACAGTTAGATACTCAGTCAGGCATTTTAGGAGTAGTGAAACCAAGACAAGCCTTGGAGTAGCTCGCCAGCAATGGCAAACATCAAGAGTTCATGCTGATGTGCTTATCAAGGAGTATTTTGCATCATACTTGCAAATTGTTAACACATATTGAAAAAACCAGGGACAATAGCCATTATTAATGACTAGGTTACAACAAGGTTTATACACAGTGGATCCAAAAATATTCAGCATTGAACACTTTCTTTTCATACACATTTGCAAGTAATAAAACATGGGTTCACCATTATGATGGTGAATGGCATTGGCCAAAGTCATGGTACCTGTGTTCTTGGACAGGTATTAGATCTTGCTTGTGGACTTCTTGGAGAGGAGTACGATGAACATTTTAGAATGCTATGTGGAGACACCGAAGAAATTTTTTAAAAAACTACATATTTGCTGCTCCATTTAACTAGCCATCACCATTCTTCCACTATCCTCTAACCATATACAAACATAAGTAGCTGCTTGTCAGTTCCAAACCAAACTCACCGAAACTCCAACTCTTCAAGATATGCTAACAGATACCTTTTGTTCTCTATAATCACTTGCACCCCACGCATGACACTGTCATGTTATAGGTTTTGAGACCTCTCATATTGAGATAGATATAAAAAAATCTGTATACCTTCAATAAGTAGGACAGTGGTTTCACGTCTAATGCCATATCAAGATTTGAACCCATAGCATATTAGTTGGAAAGCAGGTGCACTAACCACTTGGTCAACCAGGCCTGCATAATCGCTCGTTTTCTGGATGCTAAAAGAATTAAGTTGTCATTGCACCAATCAGAAATGAATCCTGTGATTTTTCTCTCACCACTCAATATAAACATGGAGATGTGTTAACATTAGATACATTTGGCAAGATAGCATCAAATGTATTAACAATCCTTTTATAGATGATGACAGTATCCTATCTTTGTTAAAAAACGTTTAATTTTCTTGACCAAAAAGCTCTGGAACCCCGAGAAAGACAACGAGATAATATACGTTATATTTCTACCATCGTCATTCCATACCTAGGGACAGTTTCCAATAAGATTGCAAGACTCCTTACACCATATGAAATAAGAGTGGCCTTTAAACCTACAGAAACAATTAGACAATTCTTAAGATCACCAAAAGATAGCCATCCTTTCTCCACTGCTGGAGTTTATAACATACCCTGCTCGTGTGGCTTGAATTACATCACCAAACATCAAGGAGCCTTGAAATTAGGCAAAAAGAAAACATAGGTGACATCAATAATAACAGAGAAGAAAAATCGGGGTTAGCTTGTCATTTCTCAAGAACGAACCATACCATAGAGTGGGATAGAAGCACAATTCCTTACATAGAGGAGGACTTCCGCTCCCAAATTTTTAAAGAAGCTACAACAGTTGCCCGCTGTATACAAAACCTTAACAGGAACCAAGGACTAATCTTACCCATGATCTGGAAGACCCTTATTAGATCTCTCAACTCGCCAGAACTGAATTACAGTGCCAACTATAGTATGTTCCTAAATAACAACAAGTGAGCTCATACACGCTCTATGTATGTATTGTACATGCTCTGTTCTTTGTTTAATATAATTGGAATCGGTTGATTATAGTTTGTAACGGTTTTTTACTTTTTAGTACCTTACATCAGTTATGTACCCTGAAGATGCCAACAGCCTTAGTTGGTGAAACTAGTTGGTATAACATAGTTATTTATTATATGCACTTGATCAATATAATCCCATTAAAATCCAGTATCCTATCTATTATATGTATATCCATAATTTCTCTTTCTTGAGGCTTCAACTCTAAAGACACCAGTCAGTCCAAACACATTATCCATCTATCTATGTCGTTGAGGATCTGCTTTGTGTTTGGCCAAGAATTTACGTCTGTTACTGTTTTGAGAAGTTCTCCTTCCATTCTTTCTATATATCCAAAGTATTTCAGTTCTCTTCTGTCAGTACTCTAAAAGTTAGTTCCACCAGTCCTTTTTAGAATGCATCTGTTTATCTGCCTTTCAGTGTATGAGATCCTCAACAGAATCCTGTAACATCACATCTCAAAACATCTATCCTTTTCATATTAGACTTTACTGAAAGTCAGTAGGTTTTAAGTCTAATCCACAAGTAGTTATTGAAAAAACATCTGCCTGCTGAATCTGCAACTTTGTTAGCATAGTGACAGATCTGACCCTCTAAACTTTAGATAAGTCTCTAAAACGTGTTCTAGTCATTCCTAATCTTCTTTTTCTGAATGTTTTCTGAATAGCAAGTCTTCACTGATAATGGATCCCACTTATTAAAATATCCTGATCTCTCTTATTTCTCCATTGATGTTGAATTTTTTTTTTTTTTTCAGTGCAGGTTGAGTTAAGTCCTCTATACTTACTCATCTCATACCTTTTGTCAAGGATTCATCCTGGTTCTTCCTTGTCATTATAGAGGAGTACTGTGTCATTAGCTTATCATATTGCTTACCCATCTGCCACCTATCCTAATAGCTGTTTTCAGCTCATCCATTGCCACACACACACACACACACTGTCCTCAGTATAGATTCTGAATGGGTGAGAAGTAAACAAGTATCTTTGCTTACCTGAAGCCAATCACAAATTATCTATTATCCTGATAATATGTCAAGGAAAGCAGTTACTTTCATTACCTCCAAATTTCACATACTAAACAAAGCAAGTCTAAATTTTGTATACATCTCAATGATCTGCCTAAGGTAAAGGATCTGATCTTTAGTATCCTTGCCTTTCCTGAAACCAGCCTGTTCCTCATTCATCTTGGCCTTGAATTCTACTAAAAATTATTCTATTTAGAATAATTTTTAGTAGAATTATTCTAAATAGAATAATTTTTAGTAGTATCTTGTTTTCGGAGAGATTAAACATGTGGTTGTATAGATCTTGTTGTCCTTCATATTGCCCTTCTTATGTAGCAGTATGAATACTGACTTCTTCCGGTCTCTAGGTTTACTCCTGTTCACTTATCCTTAGAAACGATCTGCGAAATGCTCTTATCCCTCCATTCCCTGTGGCCTTAATTAATTCTGCCTGGATCATTTGAATTCCATTTGGGGCCTTATTCTTTAATTGCTCTTTCAACTTCATGCTTAAGTGCATCACCTGGTAGGAGTGGGTTCTCTCCCTACCCTAGGTATATATAGAGATGGTCATTTAAAAGTAATTCCAACTCAAGATTTCCCCTGGGAAAGAGCATCTTCAAATTTTTCCTTACCCTCTCTTCTGTATACAGTCCTCACTGTACAATTTTCATCTTTTTTTTTTTTTTTAATCTGTTCTTCTCTTAGCACTGTAATCCTGTCCATGATAACATTCATCTTGGACTTAAACTTGTGCATAAACTAACCCAAGAAATCCTTTTTGCAATTGTTCTGCCTTATCTGGAACTGTATCACTTCACATTTCTTAGCAATAATATTTATCCTTCTCCTGTCTGATGTAGTTTCTGACTTATCTATATAATTTGCTATGTTCCTCAGTCTGTCTCTTTATCTATGCAACCTCTCCTTTTGATCAAATCTCCTGTTTAATCTTGAGATATATCTTGGTCTTTTGAATGGACCTGGAGGTTTTCTTAGCTGCATCCCTGATTGTAATTTGACTTCTTCCTAGAGCATTTCAGGTATGTTCTTCTCATCAATCTCCAAAAGAGAAAGCATGCAACTTATTTGAAGCATCCTATGTAAACCTCTGGGAATTACTGTGACATCCAGTCTGGTGGAATGTGGGACTGAAGGTTTCAGAATCTGTCATATTTTGGCTCTTACTATTAGTCTGTGCCACTATTTGCTCCAGGACAAGTGTACACATTGAAATATACTTGTCTTCTGCCATGGAGTGCCAGGATACAATTGCTGTTTTATTTCCAAGTACATTGCAGATGCTTCTAGAAGCAAATATTAGTGATAACTAATCCATTAGCATGGGCAAATTCCAACAGTCTTTCACCATGAGCATTATATTCTCCCAGACTAAATCTGCCACACTCACCCTTGACTGCCATACTCTTTCCCACTTTTGCATTGAAGTCTCCTAGAATGAAGAGCACATCTCTCCTTGGCAGGAAGTCCAAAAGTTGGTAGGATTATCTGTGTGGGTGCACAAACTAGTCACTGACATATTGATTGGATGACCCTTAAGTCTAATAAAAAGTATTCCTTCATTTACAGGCTTATAACCAAGAGATTTTGCCTAACCTTTTTTCAATAGAATCTCCTCTTGCATAAACAGATCTGCAAAGTTCACAGTCAAGAAAGGGATGAGAGCTAGGTTTTTCTCTCAGAGAGCAATGAGTGAGTGGAATAATTTGCCCTTAGGGGTAGTGAGTGCATCTAATCTGAATGAATTTAAGGGAAGGTATGATAGCTGGTTTGGGTGATTTGATTCGAGTGTATGAGGAAGACATTAACCACTCTAGATGTCAGGAAGGCTGTGAAACTGGATGGAGTTTTTTCTCTCGTTTAAAGGGATTACGCTAAGGAACTGACATTGCCATTAATCAAGATGCTTAATGAGTCTTGCAACTGGAAGACAAGATAGTGGCATTGCATAAATATACTGATCTACCTTTATCATCAGACTATAGATCAATTTGTATTTCTTCTGTTGTTAAGATGTTGGACAAATTAGTAAGGGCTTATATGCAGAATTGGGCTGGTGATTATATATTATTATTAATAAATCCATCATAGCCTACATGAATAATATCTATATTATTCATATAAGTCAGCATGGATTTCTTAAAGGGTACTCTCATGTCAGTAATTAATCTGGCTGCCTTTTATAATAAAATAACAGGAGTGGTTGGTAATGGGAAGACACAAGCACATATATTTTTCTGAATTTTGCAAAGACATTTGTTGATAGTTACCAGAGAACTATGTATTAAGGAACCATATCAGGAAAGAGGGTTACAATGGGGGGGGGGGGTTCTACAGACATGAGTACTAGCGCTTTCATTGTTTCATTCTTTGTCAGTGATGTCACTGAATTACAGGAAGATATTTTGTTTCCAGATATAAAGCTGGGAAGGATATTAGTAATGATGTTGTAGCTCTTCAGGAGGGTTTGAATAAGCTAGAAAGGCGGATGAATGAATGGAGATGTCAATTTAAATGCAACTAAATGTATGGTTTTAAAACCTTGGGATATGGAGATGGAAGGCTGCTTATTCTTTTCATATAACTATACTGAAGGAAGTGGAGAAGCCAAGAGATCTTTACCTTCAAGACATTGTATAAAGCCTTGATTAGACAACATCAAAATTACAATGCTATGATCTGGTCAGGATTTAAAGGTGATGAAGTTTAACTTTGGAGAGGTACAAAGGCAGATAACAAAAATGACATCAGGGCTGCAGAATGTTTGTCATGAGTGTTGATTGAGGGCATGTAATTTGTAGAAGTTAGTGGATATAAGACAAAGGGATGATATGATTGAGGTGTTGTCAAATTGAGATAGAGAGAGAGAGAGAAAAAATATCAGACACTGTGGAAATTTTCATATTGTAGAACAAGAGACCATCCCTGAAAGTCGAGAAAGGAACTCATGATTAATAGGGTGAGAAGGTTAGCTTTTTTTTGCATAGAGTATCGACACCAGGGAAATTTTAAAATGGTAGAACAAGAGGTCATCCCCGAAGAGTAAGGAACTTGTGACTAAAAGGGTGAGAAATAGCTTTTTTGCATGGAGAGTACCATGATATGTATTACCTGAAAGGGTTGTTGAGAGTGTTGACCTTGAAAATTGAAGTACTCACTATTACATAGCCATCTCCATAGAATCCAAGAATCCATCACAGGAAGCCCACAAGAACCATTATTCAGACAGTGCCTTTCATAAATCTTGTTTATGCACTCACCACCACTGGCAACCATTCTGCTGATTTACCACTCTCCAAAATCTAGTTCTTAACACCCTGCTAACTCATACAACTTACAGGAACAGCCTTTTTCTGTCTTCTCCAGTCACTTATTAAAGTATTTCTTTAGCATATATTTATAAAAAAAACCTTTAGTAGCTTATCCCTCTTTTCTGCCTGTCTTTTACACTTTGTAACTGACAAATCTTGTCTGTTATCAGTAGGTGCATTCCACAAACCACTCACCTCTTAATAATCTTGACCACTTCCACACTCCCAGCAAATTCAGGCAATTAAATCTGTACACAGCATTCAGGATGTGCAAGAAGGATAATAACTTCCTTATCCCTGCTTGTCAGCATGTTTCTTAATGTCTAAGCTATCCCTAAATCACTAGTTCTGTCATCGTAATATACAGCCTGTACTTTTTTGTTTCAAAGTGAATAACTTTACACTTTGACACACTGAATTGTTAGCTAATATTCTTACCAAATTGTCAGTCTGTTTACAATTCCACCATGCACTGCTGTATGCAGTATCCTGTCAAATGCTTTTGCAAAGTCTAGCAATATCATGATATAGCTTTCCCTTATCCATCTCACTTGTCACTATATTATAGAAAGTGAGTAAATTACTGAGACAAACCCAGTCTTTCACAAGCCATGCTGTCTCTGGAGAGTATCGTATTCCTTATGGAATTATTTCTGAAATCTGTCGTAACCAACTTTTCTAGTACATTAACCACTGGTTCTCAGATAACTGGTCTCTGATCTGGTACCTTTAAGAGCTTTCATGCAATGGAATTTCATGCAATGTCTTGCTCCTCTTTCTTTTCCTTTGAGACTGTCAGTGCTGATGCTTAAATTAAACCTAGTTAGAGTCACTGCCATTTTTCTTGCACTTCCATAAAATACTGATATCTTGCCACTCCCATGGCTGTATTCCCATTCACAAGAAATAGAGATGGTTTGATAGACTTTATTGTTTAAGATGGCACTCCTACGTCGAGTCTTGCGACTCCATGAAGGTCTTGAAGAATAATAATATTCATTCTCCCCAGTGGTGTACCCAGAATTCTTGGTACCCGGGTGGCATTTTTTGGCCCCCTCTCCCCCCCCCTCCAAAAAAAACACATCTGTTAACTTTCAACACACATTTTATTTTACATTCTGCAGCACTTAATGTTCAATAACTTTGTCAAAGTTTATCTTGCTGGCATAATTTTCTATAGAAAGTATGGATAAATTACTTGGTCTCTTTTCTGTCATATTGGACCATAGGTAATTTTTTTTAATTTTAATTTAGAAAAATTTCTTTCACAAAGAAGCCACTGATACACAAATAGTTTAAAAAAAAATTGTAAACACAGTAAAATATTTGGAAGAGATTCCACAAAATCCCACTCTACAATGATCTGTAATAATTGAAGAACTGTCTATTTTTCTGCTTCTTGTTTGCTGATATTAACAGCTGTTAGATGTTGCTAAAGTCTTTTTATTTCAAGAATTATATTTTCGCTTTGAAATTCATCATAGACATTTGTTAAATTGCAAATGCACTTTTCGAAATCTTTTTCTGTGCCATGTATTAAAATATTGGGTTGTAGAATCCTAAAAATTGTCATTATTTCACCCATTGCTTTGTTACGCCTATACAATTCTAGGAAAAAAGTGATTAAGGCACACCAACATTGATCTTCTCAACTCCTCTTGAAGTGTGAGACCAACATCGTCCAACAATTCTCCCGATTTTTCTTTTTAGCCTTTTTCTGCCCCTTTTTTCTATAGGAATGTCCAATATATCGCATTTTGTTGTTGTTGCATATTCAATTGCTCTATTCACCATTCCTTCTCATTCATTTTCGAGAAAGAGTTTCAGATTTTCAAGTCTCACACTACATTTTTCTAAACTTATTCTGCTAGTTTGCATGTATTTTTGAGTACCATTTACTTCTAAAACTTCATTCCAAAAAAAAGATAGATAACACAAAAAAGTAAAATCGCAAATTGCACCAAATAAATTTGAGCTTCCTTGTGTGTCAATATTTTCTTTTATATCACATAGTGCTTCTAAACTTAAAATTAACTTTTCGATATGCTGTATGAACTGCTTCATAGTGAACACTCCATCTTGTATTTGATAATCTTTTTAATTTTCCTTCAATACTTCTCCCAATGGTGAGTTGAACTTGAAAAAAATGAATATAATTTTTTACAAAACTGCAAAATATGTTACACAAGTAGAAATGCTTCCAAAAGCATGAACTCCACAAAGATTAAGTGAGTGATTTGCACATGGCATAAATAACGCTTTAGAATTGATAATTTTTATTTTATGCTGAACTCCACCATGAATTCTAGACATTATCAGAGTTACAGCATTATCGTATCCCTGGCTATGGCACAGGTTGATGTCAAGTGTGTCCTCTTCTAATTTCTTCAGAATGTCAGAAGTAATATCATTTGCATTTTTTCCTGAGATAGAAAAAAAAAAACCTAAGAATGACGCCCTTGCTTAACTTTTCCATTTTCAATGTGTACGTATCTGATAACTTCACACAATTTGATCCACGTGAGATACATCAGGAGTACTGTCGAAAAGGATCCCATAATATTTAGCCTTTTTTTTATGTCCACCAATATTTTGTCTTACGTGGTTTCCTGGTAAACTTATGAATTCATTTTGGATTCTGGGAGATAAGTATGAGCTGTATCTCCTATTATGTAAAGCAGAATGTTCAGTTCTTAATAAATGTTCTTTTAGAACAGGTTCATAATGAGATAGAAACTGAATTAACTCCAAAAAATTTCCTTTATTTGTCACTGATGAATCTTCTCTATGACCTCGAAGAGGAAGATTTTAATGAGTGAAAAAAGAGAATTCTATCCAAAACACTCTTCAAAACATCCTTTGTTCTTGTCTTTTCCTTAATAATTTGATCTCGAGTAACTTGATCTATAGTCTTATTCAATTTTAAACTTGTTGCTAACGTTTTCCACATTTCTAAGCAATTAAGATTTGTTCCAAAGTTTTATGTTTTATTATATTAAATCTTATTATATTAAATCTTAAATCTTATATTAAATCTTTGGATTTAATTTCCACCATTTATTAAAACCATTCACAAAACTCGATACTCTAGTTATCGTCGCAGGCAAATAAACTGCAACAAAAATAGTATAATTTTTTTGCTGTCTGAGAATAAACCATCCAAGTTCTAAGAACATTTTTGCCATTTGGTAGTTCTTTATAAAACCATGATTTTGTAAGTTGGCAATGATCTCCTTTAATTCCTATTCCAGATCTATCTGTTGCATCAAAAGGTCCATCTTTATTTTGAAATACTTCACTTCCTTGCTTAATAATATCAATTTTAATTTCATCTGGAACTGGGATTGACCAAGCAGCAACATCACAGAATATTTCATTTGTATTTATCCATTCCATTTCCTTACTATTGACGTTCTTTACTTGTTGTTCTATTGCTTCTGTCATTTTGAGTTCAATATTTTTTTTCATCATCAATATTTTTCTTATCCTGTGGACTATTTGTTCAAAGTATCTTCCATTTCTTGCCGTTTTCATTTCACCACTATTTCTTCTATTTCACCTGCTATGGTTGAAACTGATGTTGCTGGCATTATGTATTTTATAATAGCTCCTGACATATTTGTAACAGCTTCTTCTTTCATTTTTTTTTCCTTCTTTGATATCCACTTGGTCTTTGTCGTTTCATGTTCCTATAATTTTTTAAATAGGGTTTGATTAGTATAGATTGTATCGATCAGAAGCAAATCAACAAATAATAGTAGAAAAAAGTTTTAAATTTGTACTTTTAAAACTGTACTTACAGTTGTATAACCGGCCTATTTTCAACACAGTATTCTATCACCAACTATAAACACAAAAATACGAATGTGTACACTTATACGTTTGGATAAATAATGTGTGATTTTACTATGAAATTGTTCCACTGGTCTTCGCCTTGCTTTGATTGGCTTTAAAACAATAAAATTTTAAATTTTAAAATAGTCAAGTTTATTGGTTGTTTTCAATCAAGGTCACGCTTGTTTCTGTCTTGACACCACACCACTTCATCCCCCACTAACTGTAAATTAGAATGTTATACACCCTCTAGCTTTGACACTGCAATAATACAAAAGTAACTAAACAAAATTTGTGCGTTTTGATTTGAATTCGAATTAACTATCTACATATTGTATATGTATGTCGTATTTAGCACCAAATTTTAAAAAAATTATTTAAGAATATCAATAATATTAAATAATTTTTAATAACTGAAAATGATACAAAAATTTTTATATAAATATCCAGTGAATAGTAATGATATTCCATGCTCTTGGTGCCTGGGGCAGACTGCACCCCCCCCCCTCTGGGTATGCCACTGATTCTCCCTTACTCATTTCTATTGTAGCTATTGTAAAATGTAAGTGGATTGCCAGTGTAGACCAACTTAAATAAAACTATGTTGTCCATAGAGTATCAAAGTGTTATCTATTCACCTCTGGATGAGAGTTCTAATGAGCTTCTCCAATATCTTAATCTTAAGTCATGACTGGCATTGATCCTAGTTCCACCCTTGTATAATGAAATTATTTTGCCCTCTTTCCATTAAGTGGAAGTCATGCTTGTGTTGACACAACTAACCATGTCATTTGAATAGTAGAATTTATATACTGGCGAATATTTGAGGAGATTCACATAGGGTAGAATTTGCTAATAATTTCATCATTATTTTAGAAAGGGTTGAAATGAAAGCAGTCATTTGCTGTGATAATTTAATAATAAAGATTTAATTGCCTTTCTTATACTGGATATGAACTAATTTCCAGAGGGCATGATAAATACTAGAATAGGAGAGAGTGTACCAAAGAAATAAAAATAAATAAAAAAAGCAACACGATGTTAGTAAGCTATAAAGTTTTGAAAGTTAATTTTCAGAATGTTCAAATCTGTGTCCAGTACTGTTTCTTCCCTTTGCTTGTTTATTTTCAAATTAACTTTTTGTTTGTTTGTTTTTTTATCATATCTCTAATTTGTTATTTATTTCTTAGTTTCTTAGTATTGAAATAGGTCTGGAGTTTGTTGATGTTTGGAGTGTGTTTGAAGGAAAAAGGCAGTTGTATGCTAGAGATGGACTGCATCTTAACATGGAAGGACATAAGAGATTGAAGAAGTTATTGTTTTCTGAACAGGTTGAAGTTATTGGGCAGGGAAACTAATATTGAAAAGGTTGAGTGTAAGAGAGAGAAACTTTAGCACTGATTGTGTATTTATTGATCCTTATAGGCAGAATAAATTGCAGAAGAGAGGGGAAAAAAATTGGCATAGGACTACGGTAGTTAGTGACTTATATATCAGTTATAAAGCCGGTACAAGATCTAGAGGGAATCTGCAATTTTTGTATACCAATGCTAGAAGCATTAGAAATAAGAGAGAAGAATTTTTGGCATTAGTCAGTGAAATCTCACCAAAAGTTGTAGGCATTAGTGAAACTTGGCTGTCAGCAGAAGATGTGGTCACTGGAATTGAATGTGATGGGTACAGTATTTTCAGGGAGGATAGAGAAGATAGAACAGGAGGAGGAGTACTGTTGATGATAGCTGATGTGTTGCAGCCAAAGAAAGTAGTATATCATGATGATAGACATGTGAATGAGAGTTCATTTGAGGCAGTCTGGTGCGAAATAGTGACCAACGCAACCAAATATACAGTTGGATGCTGCTATAGGCCAGGGAGTACAGGGGGAGATATTGAATTCATGCATCAGCAACTTAGTGCAATGAGTGAAGGCTTAGTGATTATTATGGGGGATTTTAATTATGGTGATATCAATTGGAAGGAGGAAATATCACGTAGCAAAAAGGAAATGGAGTTCATACATCTGCTACGAGATAATTACTTGAAACAGCACGTAACTGAAGGGACACGTGGTGTGAGAGTGTTGGACCTGGTTATTGGTTCAGAGGTTATATGCTTAAGTAAGGTGACCTCGTTACCTCCAGTTGGTGAAAGCGATCATGTGGTATTGACTTGGGAGGTTGCAAAATCTGTAGATTTTTCTATTAAGAAGGGGTATGTACGAAACTACAGGTTAGGCAATTATAACAAGCTTCGGAGTGAGCTTGCAGCCATCCCATGGCAGAACATATTGCAAGGGAAAGATGTTAGCAGTGCTTGGGATAAAATCAGCGGGTATCTGAGGAAAGCAATATCAGATTGTGTCCCCATGGTCAGGAGGTCAAACAAGGCAGGCATTAGATGGATGAGCAGTAGTATCAAGCTTGAACTACAAAAAAAGAAAATGTTATGGAGAATTTACAAGGAGAAGGGCGATCAGGACACCCATGAGCAGTACAAGGCTCAAGCTAGGAAGGTTACCAGCATAGTAAGAAAAGCTAAATCAGATTATGAGAAGACCTTAGCCAAAGAGATCAAGGGTAATCCCAAAGAGTTCTTCCGCTATGTGGCAAGTAAGAGGAAGAATGACTTCGGAAGGATAACCTTAGTGGGTGCTGATGGTATTGAGGTGACAAAATCAGATGTAATAGTCGAGTTACTGAGTGATCACTTCTCAAAAGTCTATCACCCAAGTGAGGATATCTCTATACCTATAGCAATACCTAATGTGAGAATTGAAGCTAAAGAATCAGAGGTATTAAATATATTGTGAAACTTAAATGCAAACACTGCGGTAGGCTTAGATGGAATATCAGCTCGGGTGTTGCGTGAATGTGCAAATGAATTGTCAACCCCTCTTACCTGGATATTTAATTTAAGTTTGAACTCTGGTATGGTCCCTAGGGAGTGGAAGTTAGGCAAAGTGGTTCCTTTGCATAAGGGTGGCTCTAAAACTGCAGTATTGAATTACAGACCAATCACCATCTCAGGAGTAGTGGTAAAAGTATTGGAAAAGTTGGTTAAAGACAAAATTCAAGAATGGGTGGATCAGGATATGATACTCTATAGAGGCCAACATGGTTTTGTTAAAGGTAGATCCTGCCTTAGCAATCTGTTAACTATCCATAATAGAATAACATCAGAGTTGGACAAAGGAACTGGCTACACAGTGGTACTTCTGGATTTTGCTAAGGCTTTTGACAGGATACCCCATAGAACACTGTTACGCAAATTGGAGCAGATGGGAATGGATATTAAATTGGTGATATGGATAGGAGAATGGCTCAGGGAGAGATACCATAAGGTGGTGTATGGAGGAGCCGAGTCCAGAATGAGGCAGGTGACCAGTGGTGTGCCTCAGGGCTCTGTGCTTGGGCCAATGTTGTTTAATTTGTATATAAATGATATAGGAAACGGCTTAAAGGGAGATATTCAGCTGTTTGCTGATGATGCAAAGTTGTGTAGTGCAATAAAAAATCAAGCTGATGTTGAAAGTTTGCAGGAGGATTTAAATAAGCTGGTAAAATGGGCAAAAGAAAATGGATGTCAGTTCAATGTGGAAAAGTGTAAAGTCTTGCATTTTGGGATTAAAAGATTACCAGCTGTGTACTACATCGATGGAAAGGTACTCCAAGAGATTGATGAGGCTAGGGACTTAGGGGTATTGGTAGATAAGGAGATGAAGTTCAGAGGACACATTGCTAAGGTGTCCAAGATTGCACATAGGATTACTTGGTTGTTGAGGAACACACTGACATCCAGAGATAAAGAGGTTATTATTCCCCTTTATAAAGCATTGATACTTCCACATTTGGATTACTGTGCTCAGGTCTGGTCACCTGGATTCCTTGGAGATGAGGAGGCTGTGGAGAGGGTTCAGAGAAGAGTGACCAAGTTGGTGAGTGATATAAAAAATGCTCCCTACATTGATAGATTGAGAGCTTGTGGATTGCAGAGATTGGTTGATAGGCGAAGAAGAGGGGATATGATAGAAACATTCAAATTACTAAAAGGTTTTTATAGGATTGATGCAGGGGAAATGTTTCAGCTGTGTGATAGTGATGGAAGAACAAGAGGTCATCTCTGGAAATTAAAGAAGAGTGTGGTTAACAAAGGTGTCAGAACAAGGTTTTTTGCCTGGAGGGTGGTGAATGAGTGGAATTCATTGCCTGACTTTGTTGTGAGCTCTTCATCTGTAAATGAATTCAAGAAGAGATATGACAGATATTGTTTTGCTAGCTTGGGTCTCCCGCGATGAGTCTACTGACTCCATGGAGATACCCGTAATAATAATAATAATAATAAATATCCCTAAAAATTGATACTATTAGGGTCTTTGCAAGTATTCACAAATGAGTATGTTAAATTGATTTACTTAGATTTTTTAAGCTTCACTGCTTCTTGTGTGGGAAAATCTATACTTCTTTTATCCTTAAATAAATTGTGATTATCATTGAGAAACAATATTTATTATCATGTGGTAGTTGGGATTTCAGTTGATCCATAGTGTTTTGTATAATTAGTCATATAAGATGAACTCTCCCTATGGCATACTTATAGGGATGCTTGGACAAGGACTTAATTAGTTTACCTGTAATTTGAGTTGAATGTATATTAATAATAATTAGTATATGCAGTAACACGTGCACGTGTTGATTTTGTTTGCACTGTTTTATTTTATATAATTTCATCTTATTTGCAGAATATCAAATATCAACCGACATGTTCTTGATATCTTTGGCACCCATGCATCCAAGTTATATGATGACTTCTGGCCTAAATTGGATTTGAAGTTTACCAGCCGTGTCTTCCAAGAAAGTGTACTTGTATGGTTAATTCATTAATCTTCCAGAAATGAACTCAGGGTAGTTGCTGTTACTTATTTTCTATTAGGATTGTTATGACTCAAGTGATGAATTTTACACCACAACCTAAAGCAAAAAATAACTTAAGAATATTTTGTTGTACAGCTGTTTTCATCAATGTTACTGACCGTGTCAGAGAAAAGTTAATTTTTGTGATAAGAAAAGCAGATTATTTTTTTTAATTCTAATTGAGGTGATGGTTATATATATATGTATATATATATATATAATGTGATTTGAAAATGTTGCCTGTTAAATGGTACAGTTTTCGTATTTACATGAAATTTTATAATTTCATATTCTGAAATCATGTTTCTACAGTATTGTCCAATTACATTGGAGCTTATTTTTCTACTAGGTTTGTTTGTAATTATGGAGATTTCATTTGGAAATACTAGATAGGAAAACATTTTTTGTTCATTTTGAACTAATAGTGATATATACAAATTTTATTTTATAATGTACAATGTTTGTTATATATCATTATTGTTGCGAAATTATTAATGTATTATATGGTAAATGTATATTAGTGTATTGCAGAGTATAGTCATTATACATATACCATGTTATGTATCCTCACTTAAATGCTTTAGAAGACCAATGGTTAAATTGTTAATTATATTCATCATACATTTTTTTATATTTCTATTATTTTGTTCATTTTTTTTATAAATATATAATTTGTAAGATACATAAGCATGTGCAAGCACACACACACACACTGGTGAAACTAGTTGACCAGTTTCAGAATTTGATATGTGCTCTTCACTCATCTTTATTTAAATAGATTTTCACATTCTGTGAATTCTTATTTTTGTTTGTAGTTAGAATAACCAGAATAACTTGCTGAATGACTAGAGATGACATCTGTAAATTATTTCTTTTGAAAGATGAACAAAATCAGGCTTGCATAGTGTGTCTGCTAATAGGTTTCTTCTCTAGAAATCATTACTTAAACCTTCACTCTACATTCATATAAATGATGTGATTTGTTAAGTCATTAAACCAAAACAGTAAGAATCAAAATGCCTTTAACTAATGAAAGCTGATAACAGGTGGAACAATTTAGATAATATCTACTAATAAAAATAAACTAATTGTTTGAGCTAAAATCATAATTTTCATGTTTAAAAAAAAAAAAAAAGTGTTGTGTACGGATTATTCAAAAAAAAAAAAATTTAACAAGAATCAGAATCTACATGTTAGTTATTCAACTACCACTTTTTTAACAGTTCCTATTTTTTTCTACATTTGGATACGTACAGCAATTTATTTTTCTCTTTCTCTGAATTAACTGAAAACATATTATTCATGTTGAGTTGACTTCAAGGTACTATCAAGAATGAGCAGTCTAAATTTAGTAAAGAGCCACTTACAAAAACTAAGTTCTCAGAGGCCACTAGACTGCCAACTGCCTTATGATTGATATGAATGTGTGCAAATCTAACTTGGTCAGCTTCCTATTCTCTTAATATGGAAATTTAAATCAAGAGCCCAAGCAAAACATAGTCACCTGATCTACCTTTTCAGAAGCCAAGAATATTGCTTGCATTTTTTTAATGTTTAAATGTCTGGAAGTGCTTGACCCACTACTAACAAATTTGCTAAATCAAAGTTGCATAAGAAATCAAAAGATCTTCGTCATGATTCTCAAGCTTATGGACACAGAATTAGATTTTTTGTAATGTTAAATATTTGCAATTAATAATGAAAGGATAATAAATATCCATTCTATTTTATAGCCAAATAGAAAAAGATATTATCTTTTGAAACTAAAAAAGTAATCAAGAGAGCTTATAAGAATACAGTTTCAGTATAAATTGCCTAGATATTGCACCACTTAATAGATTTTTTGTTCATATTAATATTAACCTTTTATTAATACTTTTGATTAAGGGTTCAGTTATACAGGCTTAAACTTATATATTTAACTGTATCAAGTTCTATTATAACAAACTACTGAAAAGTTATGATTGGAGCTCTATAGGCACAGTACTATCTTAAAAGAAATTTACTGTAACAGATTATCCACTATATAAAAAAAAAAAAAAAAAAAATTCCCAAGATTCCTGAGTTGTTTGCTGCAGTGAAAGTTGACTTTTGGTTTGCTTGTAGTACAATTATACTGGTCTTATTAAAACACTTAAGGAAATGAACAACATAGTTAAGAATATAAATTAAATTATACTTTAATAAATATTTCGGCAACGTCACGTTGCCATCTTCTAAAGGAACTTACAAAAAAAGGCACGTGCACGTAGGCACTACAACACAGTAACTGGGAATGAAGCTATTGTTCTCTTAAAAGTCTTGATGGTGCCCTCTAGCGAGCTAAGTAGGTGTTCTTGGCCATTGAGCTGAAGGTCTGCTGATGTAAGCCTCCCAAATTTGGGGCAGTCGCATACAACCAAATTTGTTGAGGTTTGGAGAATTTCTTAGGGCTGAGGCTGATTCCATAAATAGTCTTTCTAATTTGTATTTGCTACAGTGTATTACTGTAGCTTTCTTCCACCGTATCCAGAGCATGGTCTGCAAGACCAGAATGGCTGTACTGGTGAAAACGGATGTAGTCCTTGTGTTCAGAAATTCTGATATTCGCTATCCTGCCTGTTTGGCCAAAGTAAGACAGTTTACAACTGCAAGGGACCTGGTATACACCAGATAGGTCTAGGGAAAGTGGTTGGTCTTTAGTGGAGCAGATAAGGGATGCCAATTTTCTGTAAGGTCTGTAACAGGAGGTCAGGTCATGTTTTTTTAAGATTTTGGTAATGAATCTTTTTCCGAGGTGCCTCGAATGTAGGGAATGGTGATGGATTTAGAGTAATCCTTGTTATGGAGGGGGGATCTGTGGTTTGTAGGTTCTAATATTTTTTGGATTTTTTTTGGGGGGGGGGGGGATAGCCATTGGCTGAGAAAGTGTTGAGGATGTGATTTAGTTCAGTGTTTAGGGCCAAGTCTTTTGAACAGATTAGTTTAGCCCTGTTGTATAGTATTTTCATCACTCCATATTGTTGTGAGGGGGGGGGGGGATTGTTGGTGAATAATTATACTGGTCAGTTATATATTGCATACTATTTCTGTATTTAAAAAAAAAAAAAAAAGTTAAATACTTGTAATATTCTCATTAATTTTTTTGTTTTGTAACAAGCTTCTGGATAACTTTTTTCTTGCAAAACAAGTTAACTAGTTCTTAAAATACATGCAATATTAACATAACATATTGGTCCTTGTATATCCTTAATTGCTTTGGACATAATTCCAAGCTCAGCATTATGGTCTATCAAGTGTGTGTGAAATAGAAGATATATAAAAATAACAAAAAATAAATAAAAGAAATTAATTATATCTGGTAAGTAAGGCTTCTTATTTAATATAGTGCAAACCTTGCTTACTAAATTTTAAATTTCTGAAGATTTTCATATTAAACTTTATCATACTAAATCATGAACCTTTATGATTCAGAAATCCTGGTGGGAGACAGAACAAGAGGTCATCCCTGGAAGCTGTATAAGGAGGGTGTGAGCAAGGGAGTGAGAAGCAGATTTTTTACGTGGAGAGTTATGAATGATTGAAATGCATTGCTTGAGAGCATGGTGTCTGCAGAGAATTTGAATTTGTGAGAATTTGTGAAAAAATGTGTTTAAGGCACAGTATGATGAGTTGTGTGTATGACAAAAAAGGACCTCTTAGATGAGTCTGTGATACCATGGGGTCTTAGGATAATAATAATGATAATAATAAATCCTGTTCGGTCGTTAAATTTTTATAGGTACTGTTTTGTATATTTTATGCTCTTTGACTTTTTTATGTGATTTTAATGCCACAGTGGCTCAATGGTGTGTCAGTAATTATTTCTCTGATGAAAGTGTAGCTATATTTTATAAATTTCAGGTTGTGCCACTAGATTTCCAGTATAAAAATTCTGATTATATCTATGCTGTCATCATCAGTTGCATCAGTCTGGTAGCTCAGCAGCAATTTCCTCCATTCCGCTCTGTCATTGGCTTTCTTCTTAACCTCCTGGTAACTCCTCAAGCCCGTGCTGTCTTTGATTTGGTCAAGAAAGCTTTTCCTTGGTCTGCCTTTTCTTCTTTTCACCTCTATTTTTGCCTTCAGTTATTCTTTTCACAAGTCCATCATGTCGAAGTATATGTCCAAACCACCTATCCCTTAATTAGAGTTCTTGTTTCATTTATCTCTCTCAGGACTTGTTCGTTTGATTTTTTTTCTGTCCATTTTATTTTGCTCATGCGGTGCCAGCACCACATTTCAAAAGCCTTCAATCTTCTTACATCTTATCTGCCTAGAATCCAGGTTTCACATCCATACAGTGCAATGCTCCATATCAATGTCTTTACTAATTTTTTTTTCAATTGTAGGTTGAGGTTTCCTGTTAAAATGCTTTTCATCATCATCATCATCATCATCAAATTCCTGCCATGTACCCTCAAGGGGTGTACAGGATATGACAGTACTACATGAAAAAATTACATCATTACTAACTTCCTATCTACAATTTTCCTCCAAATCAGTCTGTTACTTGTCAAGACTCCAACATTATCAGATCTTATATTTCTATCGTCTAAGGCACTTTGTACCGTATCAATCCACCTATATCTTGGTCTTCCTCTGGGTCGTTTTCCTGCCAACCTGGCAGAGAACACTTGTTTTGCTAATCTTTCCTCTCCCATTCTATTTAAGTGACCATACCATCTGAGATTAGCTCTGCTAACGCATTCCTGGATGCTGACAATGTCAAGTTCTTTCCTAATATCCTCATTTTTAATATGATATTGCCATTGATGCCATCTGTTCACGCCTCTAATCTTTCTCAGGACTCTCATGTCTGCGGTCTCTAGTCTTTGGTCAAGTGTTTTACTTCTGACCCAGCTCTCAGATCCATAAGTTAAAATTGGTTTGAACACAGTCTTGTATACAGCTAATTTAGTGTTCCGACTAATTTCTTTCTTATTCCATATGAATTTATTCAATTGACTTCCCACGATACCAGCTTTGCTGATTCTGTTGTCTATTTCTATATTTAGTTTACCATCTTCAGTAAAAATTGTGCCTAAGTAGCTGAAATGTTTTACTTGTTCCACAGGTTTTCCATTCACAACACAGTTGACATTTTCAATGATTCTGCCTATTTTCATTGTCTTTGTCTTTTTATTGCTGACCTTCATACCATATCTATTACAACAGCTATTCAATTTAGTCAGAGAATCTTGCAGACTTGTAGCGGATTTATTTAGAAGTATAACATCATCCGCATAAAGCAAAGAGCTGACATTAACATCTCCAATTTTGATATCAGGTCTAATACCACATTCCTTCATAATGTGATCCATATAGATAATGAATAACAGAGGGGATAACGTACATCCTTGTCTCACACCAGATTTAACATTAAACCATCTTCCTGTACTTCCTTCAATTCTAACTGCAGACTCACAACTCAAATAAAGACTAAGTATTGCTTGATATAATGCCCCATTGACACCATATAACTGCAGCGTATTGAATAGCTTCTCTCTTGGCACCTTGTCATATGCCTTTTCCAAATCGACAAAACTTAAATACAGATCTTTGTTATATTCCCATGCTTTCTCGACTATTTGTCGTAAAGTGAAGATCTGATCCTGACAGCCTCTATTTGGCCTGAATCCAGCTTGTTCTTCACCAAGCTTTTCTTCCACAATTCTTCTCAACCGTTTCTCAAGTATACTTGCATAGATCTTGCCAGGAACACTCAGTAGGGAAATACCTCTGTAATTCTCACATTCAGTTTTATTTCCCTTTTTATATATGGGTACTATGAGAGCTCTACTCCAATCATCGGGAATTCGTCCCTCTGTCCAGGCTTTCTGAACTATGCAGTGCAGCCACTGTAAGACTCTTATACCACCATACTTCAGCATTTCTGGTCGAATATCATCTACTCCTGCTGCCTTTCCACATTTCAAGCCTTTGATGGCTTTTTCTACTTCAAGTATGGATATGTATTCCTGACTGCATGCCTGGTCAGTGTTTTTTATCACTGTGCTGTCATCACTGCTTGTTTCATTTAGCAGTTTTTCAAAGTAATTACTCCATACTTCAAGGATATCTTTTTCTCCTGTTTTCATTTCACCTTTATCATCTCTAATTCCTTTTACAGCACTCTTTCCTCCATTCCTAAGCTTCTTCAACAACCTCCAGAATATTTTGCCACCTTCTTGATATTTATTTTCTATATTCTTGCCAAAGTCCTCCCATGACTTTTGTTTAGCTAGTTTTACACACTGTTTAGCTTTCTTACATTTGTCTCTGTATTCTGTAAGAGTAAAAGCTGACTTATTTGCCAGGAACTTTTGATATGCTTTCTTCTTTTCCTTCACTGCCTCTTTAACTTCCTGTGTCCACCAGGGAGTTCTGATTTTTTTATCTTTGCACACAACCTCACCACATGCCTCTCTAGCAGAATCAATCAATGTTTCCTTTAGAGTTTGCCACTGAATCTCCAAGGTTTGATTCCTGTTCTCAAACTCTTTCATTTTCTTTTCAATAATATTTCTGTATTTTAGTCTACAGTTTACATCTGAGAGCTGCTCAACTTTTATTCGCTTTAAAACTTTCTTACATGTTATTCTTTTCAATATGAAATTCAATTTTATCCTGCTCAAGACTAAATAGTGATCACTTCCAATTTCAAATCCTCTGTACACTCTGGTGTCCTGCACCACGGAGAAAACATCACTATCAACAATAACATAGTCAATGAGACTTTTCTTATTCCTAGCCTCTTCTCTCCATGTGAATTTGTGCACATTTTTATGTTGGAACATGGTGTTAGTAATAACCAGTCCATGTCCTGAGCAGAAATCCAACAGATATTTGCCATTATTATTAGCTTTGCTCTTTTCTCCAAATTTTCCCAAAATATTTTTGTATGTCTCACAATCATTTCCTACTCTACTATTTAGATCCCCAACAAGGACCAACTTTTCCTTTTTCATTGTGTCAGTTGCTTTTTCTAAAGCCTCAAAAAATTCCTCCACTTCTACCTTAGTAGAACCTTCTGTGGGACCATAGGCACAAATAAGTCTCATTGTCCAGTTCCCCATTCTCATATTTGCCCACATTACTCTACTTGAGACTGACTGCCATTCAAGAAGATTAGCCTCGTATTTTGTGTTGAATACTATGGCTACTCCTTCTTTTCCTTGATTGTCATTGCCTGAATATAACATTTTGTATTTATTGCTCAGAAAGATCTCACCAGTTTTGGTCTTTTTTGTTTCAGTCACCCCTATTATGTCGATCTGGTACTTATCTAATTCCTCAGCTAGCTCCATTTCTTTGCCATTCAGGCTTCTTACGTTGATAGTACCGATCTTTAACTCTGGTGATGTTGAGTTGGGGTTTGTTTTCAGATTTGTTCCAGTAGCTGACTTTTCGCTGTTCGCCCTGGTTCCCTGGCAAAAACAACGGGGGCCTTGTTTAACCGGGCGACGCCCCAGCCGGCATGAAATTTTGTCATGTTGTACCATCATTTTTTATTTTGGTTTAACCAATAAGAATACAATTTGGTCAGCTAAATCCCAAATTGCCAGCCCATCCTCGTTCGTTCAGTATCAAAGTAGATACCCAACAGGGTGCACCACGAGAAGGTGAGGATTGGACATTAGGTCAGAAGCCCTGGTTGGTTCTCCACATTCCTTTAAAGGCTATGTGGAGGTCTCCTCTCAGTTATACAGCTTTGACCCTTAAGCACCCCTAAATGCTTTTCACCTTAGAGAATTGGGCTTTTGCTTTGTTTATTCTTGATCTTATATCTTCTCTTGTTCTGCCATCTTCTGTTATGAGGCTTCCTAAATATTTAAAGTTTTTCACTTGTTTTATTTGTTTCTCACTGATGTCTATATGCTCTATATTGATAGGGATTTTGCCTGTAACAATGATTTTAGTCTTATCTGTGTTGATTTTCATTTTATATTTTTCAAGGTTATTATTTAGTAATTCTAGCATTGTTTTTAACATTCTTCTGTTTTCTGCTACAAGGGCTATGTCATCAGCAGATCTCATACATATGACTCGCTCACCATTTATCTTTATGCCACTATTTATTTTATCTTTCATGAATGGCCTTTTCAATATATAAATTAAGTAAAAGTGGTGAAAGTATACATCCTTGTCTTACTCCACTCCTTATATTTATTATTTTCTCCTTATCATTGATTTTAATCTGTCCATTTTGATTTTTGTAAATTTGATAAATTATTTTCCTATCCCTTAAATCTATGCTGATATTAGTTAGACAATTTAGGAATATTATTTATTATTTTTATTTTATAGGTTATTATTTAGTAATTCTAGCATTGTTTTTAACATTCTTCTGTTTTCTGCTACAAGGGCTATGTCATCAGCAGATCTCATACATATGACTCGCTCACCATTTATCTTTATGCCACTATTTATTTTATCTTTCATGAATGGCCTTTTCAATATATAAATTAAGTAAAAGTGGTGAAAGTATACATCCTTGTCTTACTCCACTCCTTATATTTATTATTTTCTCCTTATCATTGATTTTAATCTGTCCATTTTGATTTTTGTAAATTTGATAAATTATTTTCCTATCCCTTAAATCTATGCTGATATTAGTTAGACAATTTAGGAATATTTGCTGGTTTACTTTATCAAATGCTTTCTCTAAATCAAGAAAGAAAATGTAAGTATTTTGATTAAGGTCTAATCTTCTCTCTATTATTGTTCTTAAACAGAGTATTGCCTCTCTTGTTCCTTTATTCTTTCTGAATCCAAATTGGTCTTCATCCAATAGACAATCTATTTTTGAATAAATTCTATTTTGAATAAATTTTAACAAAATTTTGCTAACATGGATTAAAGCTATTGTTCTAAATTGGCTGCATTTGTTTGCATTATTCTTTTTTGGTATTATGGTTGATTTCATAAACTCCTTTGGTATTTCTCCTCTATCATAGATTTGGGGTATTAATTGATAGAGTAAGGTTTTTGTCTCACCACTTAGATTTTGTAGCAGTTCTATAGGAATATTGTCTACACCTGGACTTTTACTCATTTCGGAGAGTGCTTTATCAAATTCTTCTCGCATTATTGGGGGTCCTAGATTATCTTCATTTTGATTTTCTATGCTGATATCAAAATCAAGTTCGTCACCATTATAGAGATTTTCAAGATAATTCTTCCATTTCATTAATGTATCCTCAGATTCTATTAGTAATTTTCCATTTTCATCTTTGATGGCATTGTTTTTGCTGTTCTTATTAAATTTGAAAGTCAGTTTGTTAATTTGTTTATAGGCTTTCTCTATGATTTCTTTTTTAAATAATTCATCTATGTTATTACACTGTTCTTCTAGGTATTCTTTTTTGGCTTGTCTACATTTTCTTGTAATTTGATTTTTAAGATATTTGTATTTTTGTCACATCTTCTTTAACAGCATTTTTATATTTTCTTCTTTCATCCATAAGGCCAAGTTTTTCATCTGTTATCCAATGTTTTCTTTTTTCTTTTTCTGCATTTTTCAATAATTGATTTGATGAATTTGTAATTAACTCTTTAATCATATTCCATTGGTTTTCAATATTATTCTGACTATTTATGTTTTCTGGAATGTTATGATCAGTTGCCTCTTGGTATCCTCTCTTTACTTCTTTACTCTTTAATTTTTCAAGGCTCCATCTTATTGGTTTGTATCTTTGGATTTGTTTCCTATGTTTCAGTTCTGTTTTCATTAAGACAAGGTTATGGTCACTACTAATGTCAGCACCTGGATAGCTTTTGCAATTTTTTATTTGGTTCCTGTATCTTTTCTTGACCAATATATAATCTATTTGATATCTATTTGAATCCCCAGGTGCTTTCCAGGTGTATCTTCTTTTTGGAACTTGAAATAGTGTATTTGCTATAACTAACTGTTTTTGCGTACAAACTTCTATTAATTGCTTTCCTCTTTCATTCCTACGTCCAAGGCCAAATCTTCCTGAAACATTATCATTGCTCTCTTCTCCCACTATAGCATTCCAATCTCCCATTATTATGCTATTGTCTCTGTCTTTAAAGCTGCTCCTTCTATTTGTTCATAAATTTCTTCATTGCTATGTTGGCATTGTAGACCATTATAATATTAAGGTTTACTGGTTCATTTTGAATACTTATTGCCATGATTCTGTCACTATGGTTAATAATTGTAGTGATTAATTTTCCAAATTTTTTATGAAGCATTATTGCAACACCTGACTCGCCCTTCTTTTGTCCTGAATATATTATCTGAAATTCTCCACTCCAGAAATCACCCTGTCCCTCCCATATCGTCTCGCTAATGCCCAGAATGTCTATTTCAAGTCTTTCCATTTCTTTTTTTACATTTTCTATTTTACCTGGTTCTAGCAGTGTTCTTGCATTCCATGTTCCAATATTCAGCTTATTTCTTGTCTTCATTTTTGAATAAGTACCAGGATTTCGTTGGCTGTCAACCTGAGAAGCCTGGTTACTTCTCCTGCCAGGCATGACTCCTTCAGTGAAGACTCCACCAGCCGATCTTGACTTCATTTTTAACTTCCATTGTTGCTTTTACTTGGGAATGTAATGTGGTGGTTTCCCCTTGCCTTCCACATCGCAGTATTGTAACATGTATACTACAGGAGGTTAATACAAGTAGCACTTGTATTAACAATACAAGTTAATACAAGTGCTACCCACTACTATAACTATTAGTGGTTAGTTGAAAGAGGAGGAAATACCCCTAGCCCTCGAGTACTCTAATAGCTTCAGAGAGAATGGACGACCTCCTCCTGAGGTTAGTAAGCAAGAAAAGAGACAGACAGAAAGTTTTAAGTAAAGAATCCTCATTAGGAAGAATGTTAGTATGAGGGTAGAAGCAGGAAGTGTAAGAGTTAGAGAAAAGTATGACTGAAAAGCTTTGAAATTGATCATACTTAGCTCTGGGACCCGGGGTTAGCCATGCCCGTACCTGCAAGTTGCAAGCCCCATGGGGGTCTTTCTTGCATATAAACTAAGATATCTTTTAATGATAAATAATTCCTTTGGAAGTTCAGAGCAATCAAAATTTATAAAGGAAAATCACAGAGAAACTATTCAAAATAGGACACTCATCATTTCACAAATACGCTTCGATTTCTGGTTTTATAAGAATTATACATCACATGATTCCAACTAACGTTCCATCGAGGCTACATTTCCCAGCATGCTGTTTACTGCCATCTGCTGTATACTGAGTTAAATAACACCTAAATTTGACGTAACACCTTCAATTTTAGGTGGTCAGGTGTTTTAGAATAATCAGAAATTAGAATGGGAGAAGTCATTGTTTAGATTTTTTTTTTTTAAACTTTTCTGATATGTAAAAGTTTGATGTTCAGATAATAAGTAAAACTCTAAATAAGAGACATCAGTGCAATTGGTTTAGATTAAATTCAGATAACTTTAAAATGCACATTGTATACCTCACTGGAGCTCTAATTATAACTGTTACACAATCTGAAGACCACAAAGTTTATCATTAACAGAATGCAACATTAGTTAATAATGACAAGAAATCGAGTTATAAGATATTACTTATTTTGAAAGCACACAGTATAAGTAGGTTTTGTACTTGCTCCCACACATTAGATTTTGATCTTACCTCTCTTAACCAGTTAAAAATTTAATAAAGAAGCTACTTACTCAGAATGAAAATAAGCAAATCACTAGATTTGCTTATTTTCATAAGCTTATTTGCTTATGAGGTTTAATGTGAAATTGTGCCATGTCAAAAGTTGAGATCTCTCTCTCTCTCTCTAATCACTTTTGACAGAGTTCTGATGTCAGGAGGTTGTTAGGCTTTCACTAGGAAGTGAAGCAAAGTAGTTTCTTAAATTGTTTGTTATTCAATTGCTTGGAAGTTTGATTGAATCAAACAGTTGGGTATTGTTTGTTTGTTTCAAAATAACTAGAAATTCCACATATATCAATGCCGTTGCATACCCATCTAGGTTGGGTGTACTGTTGTGTGGCTTGTGCAATATGATTGCATTTATTGATGTATGAAAGTTTAAGCGTGCATAGCACATCAGCACTTATCTTAATTGGTCCAATGCAATTAATTGTTGGATAGCTTGGAATACTTTAATTTATCAATTAATATAATTTTAAATATGGAAATCATAAAGGTCAAATAGACAATAGCTATGCTTCACGTATGCCATTTATGTGAGAAGCACAAAGGATTTATGCTTTGTGGTGATCTTAGATTATCATTGGCAAATACTAGAGTGAGACATGGAATAATATGAATTTTGATAAAATTTTTAAATACAGCTATAATACGCACAGAAATCGGAAAAAGTAATCACTTGGGAATTATCATTTTTCCGGATTGAACCGAAGAAAGGCTGAAGTAATTCATTTTACTTATTTATACACCAGTTCAAACCTCCTTGAACTGTAATCATACAATCTGCAAAAGCTCTGGCAGAAAACGAGACATTCAGTGAATCATCAACACTGTTTCCCATTGTAAATATGGGCAAAAAATTTATAAATTATTTATAGAATATTATAACTATATATTAAAAACTTATTTATATCAGTTTCATAAACACGTCAGTTCACACTTCACACATGCAAAACAGATGAAACTCGGGAAAACAAAAACAGCAACTCAGGACAACATTCAATTGTGTTATTGCTTCACACAATAACCAATCACAGCCACTAAGAACTTCTGGACGCTATAGTCTCAGTGCACACCTTGCCTCGCCTTCTGGGCCATTTGAAACCACTGGAATGCTAAGAATTTGACATGCTGCGCCATCTTCACATCAGTTTAAAGGACTCAAAGGTGCCTGTATTTGTGACTGCACACCTGGGCTATTAACACAAATGTGATACAATGTTTACACATTGAAACATCTCCTCTTCATGAGCATTAGTATATCATGTTTAATTTTAGGAATCATGCAAAGCTTGCAAACAATTAGGGGTTCTTTCTTTTTCTTCTTTTTAGTCATTTTCTGTCCATTCCTGGATGAAGGCCTCTTCCAGTTCCTTCCACCTTTCTCTTGGCAATGGTTGACCAATTTATCTCACAAAATTTGATAATTCATCACTCCACCATCTTTTAGGATGTCCTCGTTTCCCTTCTTTTGGAATCCAGTTCGTTAGTATGGTAGTCTATCGTTTGTCTTCTCTTCTGGATAATGTCCAGCCCATTTCCATTTTAGTCACTTGTGGTGAAGAATGATGTCAATGATATGAGTCTGGCTTCTTATCGAGGTGTTTCGCTTCATATCTTTTAATGTGATGCCTAGCATCAGCCTCTCCATTTTTCTTTGAGTTGTTGCTAATTTATTGTTAAAGACCAAGTTTTACAGCCATATGTGATGACTGAAAGTATACACTGGTTAAATGTCTTCCTTTTTAAACAGAGTGGGACATCATTGTTTTGAAAAATGCTTTTCAGTTTTCTGAATGCACTCCAGGGAAGTTGAACTCTTCTATTTATTTCCTTTTGGGGTCCACAGTTTAGATCAATGAGATGACCTAAATATGTATATGAAGAGTCTTTCTAAAAAATTGTTTCCTATTATTATGTTTTTTGGTGTTACAAGATGATTAAACATGATTTTAGTTTTTTCTATGTTTATTTTTAGGCCAACTTTTCTGTTTTCATGATATAAGTCTTCTTGTTTGCAAAAATTATGATATCATCTGCATATCTTAGGTTAATTTTCTGTTATTAATTTTCATACCAAGGTTTCTCCAGTTTATATTGTTAAATATTTCTTGAAGGACTGCTGTAAAGATTTTGGGCGAAAGAGAATCTCCTTGTCAGACACCTTTTTCAATTGATATTTTATTGCTGCTTGTGTGAAGTTGAATTGTTGCTGTTGCAGTGTGGTATATTTCCTGGAGGAGGTCCATATATTCTCCAGGAACTCCCTGATTCTGGAGTGCTTTGATTATTGCATTAGTTTTGATGGAATCAAATGCTTTTTTCATAATCAATAAAGGCTAAACAGAGAGGCAATTAGTTTTCTTCTGATTTTTCTATTATTTGTTTTATTGCATGAATATGATCAATTGTGTTAAAGCCTTTATGGAAACCTGTTTGTTATTACTTTTGTGAGAATTTTATATAGATTAGAGAGAATACTAATTGGTCTATAGTTCTTTACTTCTTCTTTGTCTCCTTTTTTAAATAACAGAGTAGCATTTTCCCAGTTTTCTGGCATCTTTCCCTCTTCTAGGTATAGATTTAGTAAGTTTGTGACATGTGAATTATGTTGTTTCCTCCCCATTTAATTAATTCTATGTGAATGAGGTCTTCACCAGGACATTTTTCATTTGTTTTATTTAATCTGAGGTGAATGGGGGGGGATGAATTCCATATGTGATTGGGAAAGAATTATTTATATTTGATTTATCTGTTGACAAATCACTATAGAGTTCTTTATAAAATTCTTCTAGTCTGCTTAGGATTTCTTCTTGGTGCACACCCTGAATATTCACCCCTGGTACGTGTGTGTATTTTATCTTCCTCCCACCCATGAAAGGTTATTAGCAAACCTATAGTATATTTTGTACCATGGGTGAGCTAAGCAATTTTTTTCTATTTTTATCAGTTTTATATATCTTTTTTGTATTTTTAATTTATTTTTTACATAGTCCAGGAACCCTGCTCTAGAGACCAAACATGGAACTTTTTCGAGCCACTTCAGGCCTCCAATAAGTGGGGGTGGTGATCTTGCACTGGGTAATGAAATTCATTTCCCACCTAAAGACAATCACAAACATCCATGCCCATGGTGGGATTCAACCTGCAGCCTGTTGTTTTGAGAGCAGGTATACTAACCACTTGGCCAACCAGTCCAGCTACATAGCCTATAACAAACATAGTTTCTCCAATCACATTCGTCTTAGGAGTTAGTTATATGATAACTAATAATTAAGGAATTGACAGCGTAGACTAGAAATATAAATTAAATAAACTTTAATATATACTTTCCAATATTTCGGAAAGTATATATTAAAAATTCCCAAGAAGATGGCAAACGTGACGTTTGCCATCTTCTTGGGAACTTAATACAAAGACAAGTGCACGCAAGTGCTACATAACAGCAAATGAGAACTGAAGCTAGGAAGCTACCGTTTTCCTAAAGTCCTGATAGTATCCCCCTAACAGGCTATATTGGTAGTTCTTGGCCATTGGGCTGAAGTTCTTCTGATAAATGTTTCCCAAATTTGGGGCAGTCTCATGCATCCAAATTTGTTGAGGTTTGGCATGTTCCTAAGGGCTGAGGCTGATTCCATGAATAGTCTTTCATATTTGAACTTGCTGTGGTGTATTACTGTAGCTTTCTTCCATCTTATTCTGTGGCAAGTATCCAGAGCATGGTCTGCAAGCCCAGAGTGGCTGTACTGGTGAAATCGGATGTAATCCTTGTGTTCTGAGATTCTGATATTTGCTGTCCTGCCTGTTTGGCCAAAGTAGGACAATTTACAGCTGCAAGGGACCTGGTATACACCAGGTAGGTCTAGGGGAAGTGGTTGGTCTTTAGTGGAGTGGATAAGGGATGCCAATTTTCTATATGGTCTGTAACAAGTGGTCAAGTCATGTTTTTTTAAGATTTTGTTGATTTTTTCCGAGGTGCCTCGAATGTAGGGAATGGTGATGGATTTAGAGTAATCTTTTTTGTGAAGTGGGGGGGGAAGGTGGGTTGTGGATAACTGGTTTAAGTATTTTTTGGATTCTTTTGGGGGGGGGGGGGGTAGCCATTGGCTGAGAAAGTGTCACGGATGTGATTTAGTTCAGTGGTTAGGGCTTGATCATTTGAACAGATTATTTTTGCCCTGTTGAATAGTGTCTTAATAACTCCATATTGTTGTGAGGCAGGGTGATGGGATTATTGGTGAATGTATCTGCCTGTATGGGTGGGTTTTCTATAAACTGAGAAAACCAAGGTTCCATCAGGTTGGCGGGTGACTAGTGTGTCTAGGAAGGGGAGGTTATTGTTTTTCTCTTTTTCCCTTTTTCTTTTTTTGGTTATATGTGGATTAGTAGCCAGATGTGTAACTGTTTGCAGCAGGAGAATATCACTAGATGCACTAATGGAAGTAAAAGAAATGGAGGTGATGGAATGAATATAATAAAGGTAGGCAAGTACACTTGTTAAAATGTTGAGCAAAGTCAGAGATATTCCTGAATATCTCTGACTTTGTTCCAGTATCCATTATCAACAATTACAGTACCTCACATTAATGTAGCATATGTGAGATGATTACTTTTCCCTAATGCTTTTGTTGAAGATGTCAGCTATCCATTTGTTGTGGTGGGATTGTTCACATCCATATCATTATTATTATTATGTGACACCTCCAAGGAGGACTAAGACTCATCAAGGGAGGGCACCTGCTCTACAACTCTATTTTCGCCAATCAATCCACCACTAATGAACTGCAACTACACCAACGCCATCTACTGCCCACCACCACCACGACTAGTATTTTCACAGACAATCACAAATATCCATGCCCATGGTGGGATTTGAACCTGTAGCCTTTTGGCTGGAGAGCGGGTATGCTAACTACTCAACCAACCAGGCCGGACATCATTGTAAGGTACCTGCTGGCATGGTTGGCCGAGTGGTTAGCATATCCGCTCTCCAGCCAAAAGACTGCGGGTTCGAATCCTGCTGTGGGCATGGATGTTTGTGATTATTATCTGTGAAAATACTAGTGGTTGGTGGTCTGCGGTAGATGCCGTTGGTGTAGATGATGAAGGTAGTTGCAGTGGGTGAAGATGGAGAGTTGTACAGTAGGTGCCCTCCCTCAATGAGTCTTTGGACTCCCTGGAGGTGTTAAGTAATAATAAAGTAATAAAATGTTCATTAATATCAAATTAATGACAATTTCTAGCCTTCCTCCAAGGAAACCTAGGGAGAAAAAGTGTAGAATACATAGCCAATCATACTTATTATTAAGAGAGATCTCCGGGGAGTCAAACTCACAGGGAGACTATACTTTTCTTACCAGCTGTCATACTGTTCAATTCATTCATGCTACGTGTACACGTAACATCCAATGGCAATCCATTCCAATCATGTACCACTCTATGAGAGAAAAATCTAGCTCATACCCTTCTTGACACCATTCATTCTCAACTTCTAAGGATCCTCTTGTGTCCTTTCTCCACCCTCCATAAAATGAAAAATTCCATCTTTTGAAATTCTGTATAACCCTTTCAGAAGTTTGTAAGTCTCAATCATATCACCCCCCTCTTTCTCCTATTTTTCTCAATTTGTCTTCATAATTAGTATTCCACAATCTTTATATCATTTTTGATACTCTCCTTTGCAGTCTCTCCACTATATCAGAATTGCCACGGAAACCAGAAGACCAGACCTGCACACAATAGTCCAAGTGAAGTCTTATCAAGGCCTTGTAAAGCCTAATTTAGTTGAGGTATTTGAATAATGTCAGAGAATAAATTGCTAAGAATACTACAAATGCCAGACAGCAGTTTAGTTTTCATATACTAAGGGAATAGTCAGGATTGTAGAGAGGCCACCACAAATGCTTTTGTCCTATTTTGTGTAGAATCCGTTTAATTGATTGCTGCCTGGAAAAATAAATCATAATCACTGTTATTGGGGGGGGGGGATGTCTGCTATCGACTCATCCAAGTGTGCACACAATCAACAAGATGCACATCACATGAACTCAGGACCTGTCCAGTAGTCTGTGGTAATGCTCTGGCAGGCCGTCTCTGAGATGACCTAAATATGTATATGAAGCAAAAAATTCCTTTTTTTTTAACTTACGAATTAACCAATCAGCACCAAATATTACAGCAGTACTCATTGCTATCACACTTGGCAGGGTTAAACAATCCTGAAACCTTATTCTAGATACTAAACTTTTTCAAGCCACTTCATGCCTCCAGTAAGCAGGATGGCAGTCTCATACTGGGTGATGAAAACAGTTTGCTACCCAAAGACATTTACAAACATCAATGCCACAGTCAGATTTGAATCCACAGCAGGTTGATTGTATTGCAAGTACACTATCAACCTAAGAAACCAGGCAATTAAATTGCTGAAATCAGATATTTTCATAGCATCTATCTTTGTTGTCACAGCAAGCTTCAGTAACTTCATGCAATTATGAAGTGACATTTCATATTATGACATTTCTCAAAATAATTTCTCCAGCAATAATTAACAAAAGTTATAAAAATAATACAATAAAAGTTTTAAGGGCAGTTAGTTTCATCAGCATGATAATAGCATTGTTTTCTTATGCTCAGTTTGTGCTGTGATATGCAGATATTAATTTTTTTATTATTTATTATCTAACTCTTCTGAAATTATTGGCCAGTTTTTTTTTTCCTTCATGATATCAAAATGTAAATTTTAACATATCTAAACTAAACAGCCAAAAGAAGCAAAATCATGGTGGGGGTGAAGAGAGTAATAATGATAAGAATAAAATTCAAATTATTCTAATTGTTGTCCATCCTGATTTTGCCTTTTCATTTTATGTTCTTTGCATAATTTGCTATGATTATTAGAAAATTCTGGAGACAGTTTTTTTTTTTTTTTCCCCTGGATGAATTTAGTTATAAATGCTTTAATTCTGAATAAGCCAAAATTGTATGAATCAGAGCATTAATGATTAATATATGCATAATAGTTTGGGTCTGTTTAAGATGAGTATATTTTTACATAAATGCAGGATCAACATAAATGCATTCTGAAAAAAGTGGGCAATACTTAGAACAAAATTTCTAAGTTCATATTCTGAAAAAAGTGGGCAATACTTAGAACAAAAATGATATACTTATATTTACCATACAACAAAAACAACACTAGATATAAAAAAAAAAAAAAAATTGGTTGCAAGATAAAAAGTGTTCAATCAAGTACACTAGATGGAATAATGATGTAGGGCAACAGGAAACTTTTGTGACATAATTGACATTGGGTTTTTGTATTTTCTTTCCAGGATTTTTTTTTATAAGTATATGAGAGGAAAATTATTTTTAGTTAACCATTACATTTCTGTGATAGTTTGATATTAGCATAACCAACCAGTCAGCTGCAATTAGACTGTTTGCTTACTTCTACTTTCTACTGTTTGTCTCATCCTACTATTGTTAGTTTATTTTTGAAAATATTTTTATGTTCTGTTTGTCAGTATCAACTTTGCCAGAGAAGTTAACTTACTCTTTAAAGAAACACTTCCTGATATTCCAGTGATGCTATGAAGTGTTACTTTCAACAAATGACTAAATACTGGGATTCTCATCATTGCTTCTCTAGAGTTCCAATATAAAGATCACATAATTCTAAGATAAAAACTTTGTTTTCATATTCACTGGCCTGGTTGGCCGAGTGGTTAGTGTATCCTCTCTCCAGCCAAAAGGCTATAGGTTCGAATCCTACTGTGGGCATGGATGTGAAAATACTAGTGGTGGTGGGTGGTAGATAGTGCTGGTATAGATGATGGTAGTTGCGGTTTGTTGTAGAGTGGGTGCCCTCCCTCAATGATTCTTTGGACTCCTTGGAGGTGTTATGTAATAATAATTATATCTTTTTTATACACTTCTTCTTTGGTCAAGTTTGATAGATATCAATTAAACAACAAAAGACCTATACTGTATAAGATACATGAACCTGAGTTTCATATATATCTTTCATTTTATGGATGATGTTGTCAAACTCTGTACCCCAATAACAATAAATGAATATAAATTCCAATTCTTGAAAATTTCACAAGCAATTGTTTATGGAAGTATTTTCCACACATGTACACACTACTCGTGACAGAAGAATCTGACATTGCAACAGAATAGGTCAGCATCCTTATCATTTATATTTGTAATCATCATGCCGTATATATTGCAGTTCAACTTTCATAAATTAAAATACTCATGATGAAACTCAAAATGCTGTTTGTTCTTTCATTTTTTTATTATATTTGTGTACAGTTTATTTATTTGTACTTTTAATTAAACATTTCATTGAAATTATCCTAGTATTTGGAATGATTCCATGCAAAATTCATCCATATCAGATTATAAAAAGGTGTATGTGTGTGCACATGCTAACATATCTTATATTGTATGGTGTGTTTATTTCATATTTGTTTTATTCCATGATTTTAACTATCATATCATGCTATAAAAAGGGCAATTGAAATGATTCATAGTATGAAAACGTAAACATTACCCCTTTTCAAAAAAAAGAAAAGAAAAAGTTACTTAGCTTAATAAGAATAGTCAGGTAATGATAATTTGCACCAGAAGGAAATACTTTTCTTAATTATATCAGGACTTTTCATTCATACTAACGTTACATTTTTCTTCCTTTACATTTCTTTTGCCTACAAAACTTGCCCATTAATAAAGATAAAAACATACTCTCATAGGAAGTGTGCCATAAATAAGCAATGCTGATGCATAAAATTTATTGTACAGAAATATACTGTATAGATTTCAGAATGAATTGTGTGTTTATAGAGAACATATTCTGCTGTGAAGAAAAATGGAACCACGTGAAATATGCAGTTTGATGTATAAGTGCAATACCACCACTAGTTTTTTTGTTTTTTTTTTGGGAGGGGGGTATTTAATGAAATGTATTTTATTAACTGTGTGTTCTACATGGATACTGGGGTCTAAAATTTCAGTTAAAAGTGGCTTTACAAAAACTAAGCCTTATCCAGAAAAAAATGTAGTATAATATTTAATACTTTGTATATGTATTAAATATTACATACAAAGCAAGTAATGGAGAATGTGAAAGTCATAGAGCAATGGTGAGCAACCTTTTGTGTCCTTGTGGATCATATCTAGGTTTTCATGAAGATCAATTAAAAAAAAAAAACAACCTCAAAACTGTAAGGGACTCAAACCATAAATAAGTTATTTTACTGAATATATTTATTTTTCTTGTAACAAAAGCAGCTGCATATTATATATTTTATACACTAAAACAAATATATAAAATTTATGTATTAAATTTGATTATGAAACATTCTTAATTATTGGCACTTTTATTCTGATAGAAGATATGAATGAGGAGAACAATTGTATTGTGTTGAGACAGATGCAGTAACTAGTGGTAGCTAGGTGTGTGCATCTGAATTTTCAAAGTACAACATTTTTAAATGTGCACACGTAAATATTAGTTAGGGTTTGCAATTAATTTTTATTTTGAAGTGTTTAGTAAAAATAAGTAAAATATTAATATTTGCAATCTTATTTTTAACTTGACTTAGACTTCCCTAAAGCCATTCTGCAACAAAAACAATGGTAATAATCCTTTTTTTTGTTTGTGTAATTATCTTGTGGATGAGGGTCATACAAGACTGGCAGACTGTAGATTTCTCACATTAGGTTAGATTATTGCAGAGTAAATTTATTACATCCTTTTGAAAAAAAAAAAAAAAAAAAAAAAAACTTTTCTTTAAAAAATAAAGTTGTAATATTTAAAATATTTCTCATATAGCTTTTTAAAGATTAACCTGCATCCACATTTTTATTCTCAATGTAAATAAGCTCAATTTGAAGAGTGTCCCACTTTTATTTTTTTACAAAAATATTTAAGTTTAATAGCATTGCTCGTAATCATATGAAAATTATTTAGAAAATTAAGACCATTAAATTCTTGGGGAATTTGGAATGGAAAAATTTCAACAGTTTAATTTTATTATTTTTTCCTTATTTCTTAGACATTTAATTTTTAAAGAAAGTCATTGATGCATTTTAAAATGACATTTCCTATTAAACTAGTCATACTGAAATAAAATCAGTTACTGCTCTAAAAACAAAGAGAACTGGCTGCCATTCCAGTGATATTATTGTTAACAAGAATTTCTTTTTTTTAAAAAAAAAAAAAAAAAAAAAGCTATTCATTCATTGTGTGCACCTTTGTGAATTCTAAATTTCTTCTTGTAGTTGACAACAATTTCAGTTCAAAGCTGTTATGTATGGCTAAGTATGTCAGATAAAATAGATTTGGATTAGGAGTTAGTTTTCTAGAATATTTAATCAAAATTAAGAATTCTAATTCATTTCAACATGAGATGCCTTGTTTTATCATATATAACAAATGCAAAAAAAAACTAAAGTGTGCTAAACATGACTTCTTGCAAGTCTATCCTTGCTAAGTCCAATATAATGAAAACTTCATTACTAGTTGATGGTGTTCTTCAAAACTGTTTGGTTGTTAGCATTCAAGTTACTTCTGCATCAGTCTGTCTTCCTTTGTCTTTGCTACTTTTGCTTCAAATTTCTGTTTCACTCTTTCACCTCCCATCCTGTTTGAATGATATACTACCTCAAATTTACCTCTGGCTACACATATTTGAGTATTAATAATTGAATATTAATGATGTCAAATTTTCTTTCTGATATCTGCAATGTTAATATGGTTTTGCTATTTACAAATGAATTAACTTGCTTTTTTTAATAGATTGTTATCAATGGTTTTTAGTCTTGAATGAACTATTTTATTTCTAATTGCTGTCAAATCTATATGTTAAAACAGTTTTGAACAGTTTAATTTTGTACACCAGTTTTATGTTTTGGCTAAGTTTACTTGTATTTATATGGGATACTGTTTATTTATATAGCCATTCCCATTTTCCTTTGCATTAAATGTTAGGGAATGTAACAGCTTAATTAGTTTCTCAAGAACCTAATTAATGCAATGATAGGGTGGTTAATCCTATGTACATAGTGTACTGTGGCTGTCCTTTGCATGTGTTCTGTTTTGTGAAGGTGAAAAATCTGTTTCCATTATTAAAAACTCTGCTGACTCCTTAATGAGAATGGCTAACTCACCTTCAGTTGAAAAGCCATAACAAAGGTTCTGCACATCCTGCATAAGATTTAAACCCAATTTTTCCAACCAAAGGGATCATTGAAACTGATTGAGATATTATTTATATAGAAACTTAAGTTCTTTATAATAAGTTTATTACTCTTATTACATATACATTTATCTAATTGATCTCAATCATATCAATGCCTTGCCAGTTTATATTGTTTACAATAACACAAATTTTCCAGAAACTTAAGAGTCAAGGATGTGTTCACAGATTTTCAGACGTTGAATATGTTATGCTAATTTTATTACCACAAAAAAAAGTCTGAAAGACATAAATTTATACTAAATAAAAAATTATGACCCCATGCTGACCCAAATATAGCATGTAGAAATTGAAATAGCACACATTGTCTTTATTTCTTTAGAATTTCATTCCTTAGGTTTTCAAGCATGACAGACATATTATATATTGAGAGCAGGATTTTGGATGCTTTTGTTTTTCATCAATTCAAGTATCTGATAAGTATACACGAGGCTCTTGTATGCAGACTGTGAAATTCAGCTACCACCTAACAAATTAAAAACAAAATAAATTGTGAATTAGTTCTTGTGATATTGCCCAAATTAAAGAACTGTGGCAGTACATTAATTTGGGGTTATAGATATACCCAAGCAATAAGCAAAGATATTGTTCTTCATGACAATGTAAAGACAGTGTTTTTTGATTTCAGTTGAAAATTTTCATATTAAAGTTTGCACTAAAGAAGCCAGTTTCTAGAAAGTACTTGAGTGTTGTGTATATATTCTGCCTAAATGAAATAAAGGGTGAACAGATCACTTTCTTCTTGGAAACCTTTATAGGTTGCATTGTTTAACTGATTTCACCAAGAGCTGTGTTTATTGTAGTCTCCTTAATTATGGTTTAACTTACGCTGCATGGAATAGAAGCAGTATTATGCATGTGTAGATTGCTTTCTTTTGTAATGCTGCTTATGTATTTGAACTTTTGAACTTAATGCAAACAGCTTTGCAGCTTTTAGTTGTAATTTCGTTCATAAAGAATTTTTAATCAAGGTTTTATTGAACTAGAATAGGGACAGGAATATTTAAGAAATTTTATTTTATATAAATTATTTTAATCCATGCTACCATGTTAGGCCGAGTGATTCAAATCCCACTGCAGCGTGGATGTTTGTAAATATCTTTAGGTGGAAGATGAATTTGATCACCTTGTTTTGAGATCGCTGAAACAAGTTCCATAATTGACCTTTAGATAAAGTAAGGTTTCTGGGGTTATCTAACTTATGATCCATTCATGATACTAATATACAATACATTTACAACTTTTCTTGTGAAGATTCACTCATATATATTATTAATATTCTGAATATTAAGTCACTACAATAGTAATTTTACTATTGTAGTGAATATTAAGTCACTACAATAGTAAAATTTTTTAATTAGAACACTGATGAAGATGATACCACAGATTTTGATAAGAGGTTGCATGTAGGTAAACTTCAGATTTTTTTTTTTTTTTTTTGAAATTTGCCTACATGCAATTGTTCTAATATTAAATAAGCAATATTATTTATTTTTTGTTAAATATATTTTCATATTGTGAAATATATAACTCCCTGTTCTTGTATTTCTATGGCTTGAATAAATTGTATTAAGTTACTTTATGAGATATCATTTGTTTTGGCCTTCTTGCTAACAACGATAATTTTAGCATGGTGTTTGTTAAATTCCTTTATCAGGATTGCTCAAAACTTGTGCTTCAAATTTATTATAAGTATACGTAGAAATTGGTTTTTGAATACACCTTATTATCAGTAAAGTTGAATTTCTGAAGTAATGAAAAAAGATCATAAGGCTGGAAAATTCAGTTTTTGCCATTGGATTCCATAATAAATATTTCTATAGTAATAGAATAAATAATGTGTGTCAGTTAGCAAATAAATTAATCCAAACACATTTTAAAGAAAAATTTAAATTTTTCCAATTAAACAATAATTGAACTCCAACTTTACCTAATGATTTATGTGCTCTTTTGTTCATTAATTTGCTTGGGCGTGGACCCCTACCAATGTAGAACCCATTTTTCTTATTTCTGCATCTTGAAACCATATTATTATTATTACCCCAAGATCTTATGGAGTCAAAGACTTATCTTTTATAATGGATTGTATTAAGTTTTCTTTTGTATCACAATTTAATTTTCCAAGTCTCTTTTCATGACGGCCCACAAATTTTCTGTTGGATTAATGTTAGGCCACTGAAGCAATTGTTGGTATATTTGAGGAACACTTTCACTTTTTTTGAAGTGTGGTATAGAGTGAGATCCTATTGGAAGATGAGTTCTTTGTCTTTCTGGATCTGTGGGACTACAGATCTCCAATATTTTTTCTCCAATATTTTTATGTATTGGTCACTTTTCATCATACCATCAACAGGCACAAGTGATCCTTGACTGTCATGTTTAAAACAACCTTAGAACATCTCTTTAGCTGGGTGTTTAAGAGCTTGTTGAAAGGTGGGTGGGAGAAGTCTTCTCAGCTGCTGATTTGCAAACATAGGGTACTTTCTCTCCTTAGACAAAGAAATTGCTCTCATCTGAGAATATGACTTTCTTCCACTTCTCAACAGGCTTGTTTGCCTAATGGAGCCTGTTTTCTTTTTTGACCTGTGGGCAGTCCTCCCTGCATCTAACAATCTTTGATGGACTGTCATGTCAGAAACATTAATCCCACTAGCTGCCAAGTCTCTATTTAAGCCTACAGCAGACAAACTTGGATTCATTTTGCTTTTCCTTACTAATAAACAATCTTGAGTAAGTGTAGTTTCCTTTTCTGTCAGGATAAAAGTAAAATTGCATTAACAGTACCCAAACTAACACCACACTCATTGGCAATTTGTCTCTGACACTTTCATGGAGATGTATCCATTTTATAACTACACAAAGTGAATAAAACACTATGAATGTAAACTTGTTTACACTATTAAAAATGCACAACAAACACTATTAATAAACATTATAGAGACAGTTAAAACACACAGCATTTAACCAAAATAGTGAACTAAAACAAGAAACAAACAAAAAACTGGAAGAAAATTTGGCTTGTTTGGATTAATTTGTTCGCTACTGTATATAGCATGTTCGTGGCATTATCTATGTGTACAGCTGCATCTTTAACAGTTCTTGGAAAATTCTTTTATTCTTCAAGTTGAAAGGGGATTCATTATTTGGAGATGCACACTTCAGTGTGTTCTCTGTATAGGATTGTTTTCTGTTTATACAATTAGTTGCAATCCAGTATCATTACATTGTGTTCATAACAGCTGTGTGTGCAGGGTGATTCCACACCCTTGTCATAAACTTTAAAGGCATATATTCTTGAAAAACTAATGAAAAGATCCCAATAAACATGTCGGAAACGTTTTTCTGAAGCACAATCTTTTGTAGTAGCTGCATGGCCACTACAAAAATGACTACCACTGACAACTTCATGCACTTGAAACTTCCTGGTTCGTGTCATTGAGCACACCATGAAAAATGTTTTCTACCAAGTTTTGCAAGAGATTGTGGTGCAATTGTCCTGCAAGCCTTTCTTTCTTTTATTTTATGACTCCCAGCCATAAAAAGTTGTAAACCTAGAGTACATTAATGCCGTGGGTGGGCTAAAGATTTTTTTTTTCTTTTTTTGATGATTTTTATTCATTATTTTACCCATTTCAGAAACCCTGTTCTAGAGACCAAACAGGGAACTTTTTCAGGCCTTAAGTAAGTGGGGTGATGAAATTCATCTGCTACCTGAGGACAGTCATAAACCTGCAGCCTGCTGATTTGAGAGTGGATATGCTAACCACTAGGCCAAGAATGCCAGCAAAACAGAGCATTAATCTATCTCAAAAGACACCTGCCCATGTGTTGGTGGAGAATTCATGCAGCATCTTGACTGAATAACTGCAGTATTTTGATTGGCCCACATATGATTGTGATAATTGAAAATGTTATCTTATCTCAAGCAAACATAGCTTCATCTGTGAAAAGCACAACTGACAGAATACTAATTGGTGATGATTATCTTCTGAAAATGCTTGAACATGCTGGAAATGTGGTACAGGCAAAACAGATTTTTATTCGGGACATTCCATACAACTATTTGTGAGACACCCCTCATCCACTGCAAATTCTCTGTGCTAGGATGTGAATTGTATGCCAGTGGATGCAGTATATTTTCCTTAGTTTCTAATATACCATGGTTCTTCATCCTCCTTAATTTTGCTGTACAAAAACTTGGTCATGCTCACAAATGAATATTTGAGACATAGAATTCTACAGCCAGGGAATGCCTCTTAATAAAGTATGTATCATGTGCATTTACACTGCATATCTATAATAAAAGTGCATATCAGCAAATTCAATAAACATTAACTCGTCCTACATTGTAAAACACAGCCACATGACTTAAAAACACAAATAAGTAGCAACTGCCTAGGGCAAATCTATTGGACTGAATGCAACTCCAGTATGTGACTTTGATTTGTAATCATGTGATCATCGTCACACCTGCTTTGCATGTTGTTGCTATTTGCACTCCCAACTACAAAGGGCTTTCTCTTGGAAATGCAACATTTTCTATGCCTTGTATTTCCATACCAATGTTTATTTGGGATCTTTTTTTATTAGTTTTGAGGTGTAGAAACATGCCTTGAAAGTTTCACAGGAATGAAGACCCTGATCGATATTCAGCAAAACATTACTGTATATTTTGAACAGTTCCATAAAAATGAGATCATAGTTATTTGGACTATCTAACTTCATCTTGGCATGGTATAAAAAAAAAATTAATTATCAGGCACAAATTACACCATAGTAAACATTCGTTATAAATGAAACTGTAATAATAATAAATTGTAATATTCACTATGACTGAAGATGGGAAAGAGCTTATTCGGTATTCATTAAAAAAGACAGTTTGGTTATTGGGGAGAGAGGGATTTAAGTCATAAGTGGACATGACATTTTCTATCTCTCCCTCTCTTAACTAGAGGTAACAGTTTACTTTTTGAAGATCCATGTTGTGTTGAAGACAAAATTGTTAACTAAATAAAGTTTACAAATGTAAATTTTGATTGGGAGATTCAATCTAGTATTTGATTTTTTTTTTTTTTTTAAATTGGAATAGTTATATTAATGGATCTGAAAAATATCTTTTACTGCATTCAGATAAAAATATTCACTTTCAGATATTTTAATACAATGCATACTTCTGTAAAAAAATTAGGGACTCGAGAAATACAACAGTTATGAGATGTGTAATTGGATATGGATACAAATTTGTTTAAAGTGAAATTTAGTCTTAGTATGCTGTAAATGTTACATTTTATAAAGTTGAATATCGTTTTTTTTTTTTTTTACATATAAAATATAGCTGTAGCACAGTGAAAGCAGTACAGTAAATTCCACTGTATCAGGCCATTTATTAGCAAATTAGTATTCTACTTATACTTCAGATTAATCATGCTGATAGATATCAGCTGTTCACTTACCATCAGTGCAATCAGCTGCAGAGATAGTTAGTTTGGAGTATAAGCCAAATACAGCACTCATGTAATTATCATCCTTTTCTCTCAAGTGACTACAATTCTAAAAAAAAATTAAGAAAATACTTGTTTCCCCCCCCACACACACACACACACAATCTCACATCCTTATTCACATACAAATTACAGTAATGTTATCGCGTTATCGCTATTCTCTATACCTCAGGAAAAAATAAAACCTTAAAGAAATGTCTGCATTGCTTTCAAATCCCATATGAAGCTGGCTTCCCTTATCCATTCTCCTAAAGACCAACTTCCTCCCCTCTGTTCCAGGTGTAAACAAGGTTCCTTATTCTGGTAACTTCTTATCTTCTTATGGATAAATTGGAAGATCTGCCAAACATCCATCTTGAACATAAATATTTTCCATTTTCCACCACAGTTTTGATCAGTTAGGTCTAGTTGACCATTCCCTGGACACCAGTGCACAGAATCAATGGAATTTATTTATTTATTCTTATGGCAAAAAGAATACAGAACAGCTACAGGTCAAGGTCCAGTCTGGAAAGCCAATCCATGGTCTCATCCATCACCTTGTGGATTTCCTGTAGGCCACCATGAAATTGGCTCCTTGGGCAGTCGTTCACAATATGAGTAATCGTCTGAGCAACAGGAGAACAATCACAATAAGGGTGGTCTGACAGCTTCCATTTATGTAGTAGGTAGCCACGTCTGCCCTGGCTAGTTCTGATCCTGTTTGATTGAAGACCAAATCATCCTAGTAAGAGCAAAACGAGGCTGCAGAGCACAGGGATCTTCTACCAGGAAGCAGTTTGTTGGGAGATTGTTGGACCAGTATTCCACATGTCAGGGCAGCTGAAGAGAGTTCGTCTCCATGGACCAGAAAGGCTTTCTAGATTTTAGGTGGATTTATGAGAGTCTGGTGCAGGGGCAGGATGAGTTGTTCATTGCTTTATTAAATTCTTTAATCGAGGCTTGTCTTCTGTGTATGTTTGGTGGAGCAATGTTAGATAGGACAGGCAGCCAGGAGAGAGGGGTGCTTCTCACTGTCCCACTAATTATGTGCATGGTAGAGTTTAGCTGGGTGTCTATAATGTTAGCGTGTGCACTTCTTTCCCAGACAGGGACACAATATTCTGCTGCAGAGAATGTGAGGGCTAGTACAGACGACCTTAGGACTTCTGCACCACAACCCCAGATTGTTCCAGCAAGCCTTGAAATGATGTTGTTTCTCGTTTTAATTTTGTTGGACAGGTTGGGGATGTGCCTTTTATAGGTTAGGCTTCTGTCCAGGCTTACCCCAAGGTATTTTGGGTGAGGCTCGTGTTCTACCGTTTTTCCACAGAAAGAAAGTTTGAGGTGTCGATTCGCCTCTGCATTGTTCAGGTGAAATACCATGGACACAGTTTTTGTTGGATTTGGCTTCAAGTATCACTGCTTGAAGCACTTTTCTAGGATGTTCAGGGTCGATTCCAGGTTGGCAAAGGAGGTAGATTGATGTAGGATCGCTAGATCATCAGCATACATATACTTGCTTGAGCTAGTATGTGGTAAGTCGTACATGTAGATGTTAAAGAGGAAAGAGGATAACACAGAGCCCTGTAGGAGACTGTTGTGAAGGAATCTGGGCCTGCTCTTTTTTTCTGCCAATGGAATCAATGGAATAATCTACTGTGTTTCACTGCAGGAAATACAAACATGATTCTTTTTTTTAAATCAGCAATTGATTTAAAAAGCCAACCAGACTTCAGTATATATATGGTTGTGTGAACTTCCCAATATAAATAGCAATTCTTAAATCTTCCCAACAGTCAAGGCTGCTTGCCCTTAGAAAACTTGGGCTTTCAGTGTAATATCTTCCACTTATTCCTTGTATGGTTTGTGTGCATTGTTGCAGTCATTATATTGCATATTCTGATGTCTGTAACTAAGATGAATTATTGCAATCATTAAACCATACTATGAAATACAATACTAAGTTGCTAATTAGTGGCCATGCCATGTAATTACTATAAGTATAAATTTAAATGCTGGAAGAAAAATTGGACATAACAAATTATATTTATAGTGATGCACAGTGCTATTACAAATACAAAAATTATAATTACAAATATAAATTGATGTTTTTTGTTCACCTTGTATTGAGGTAATTTACATTTTTTTAAAGCAGAACTAGATCTTTTTTAAAATATATTAAGCACATCACATCATGGTTTTATGCACTGTATTAAACTCCCAACAGTGCTTTTTACACCCCTCCCTCCTTATATTACCTACCTTGTTCTGCATTTTAAATGTCACACACTGAATTGTGAAAATGGTAATAAAATTCAAATTACAATTTTCTTTCCTAAACTGGTTCAGTATTCAGCTTGAATTTATAATACCTAAGGAGGAGTATAAGACCTTTCTTTTGTTAAATCTGCTTTTATTGAGTGAAATAAAATGTGCCACAACCTCTTGAAAATTATACATCTTGAATTATATTTAAAAATAATGGTACTTATTGCTTACATATGTACATAGATAAGATTCAGGTTTTGACTGTCTTATTAGGGAAAAAAGGAAACTCAAATGGATATTCTCACTACTAAATCTCAAGACTGAATCTCTCTCTTTAAGCAATAAGAACAATTAAGGATTATTTTCTATGGCAGTTTCTCGCCATACAAAATTTCTTCAGAGGAAATCATCCTCTGAAGTCCAAACAACTTCATTTTCTTATTTGTGTTGCTTCATATCTTCAGTAAACATGGTGCTAGTCCTATTCTGCTGGATGATTATCACTTAAGATTATAAAGCTGGGAGAACTTATATGTGTGATAATTACTTGGATTTTCTGAAGTTCTAAAAAGCTCAAAGTATTTTCTTCAGTGTGAAATATATTCAGTTATAGTCATTTAACTCTTATTCATTTAGTATGCTTTAACCTTATGCTTGTTACTCCTTATTTTTAATTAAAAGAGCTTACATCATCAGTTATGTGCTCTTGTTTATTTCATTTATACACACACACACATATATATACACAGTAATCTCTCAATTCATCCAACCACAGCAGGAGAACAATTTTTTGATCAGATAATTGAAGGTTTGGATGACAGAAGATATAATTATATGATGTTGTATTAGACGTTAGTTGACACACTAGCCCCATTCACGGGTTGGTTAATTAAAGGCTTATTCCTTTGAAGGTCAGTCACATAACTGAGAGATCACTGTTTGTGTGTGTTTTCCTCCCATTCTGTAAGTGAAAATTCTTCAATTTTCTATGGCATTACAATGTAAGAATAAGCACAACAAACATAATCACTAATGGAAATGTTAATTACTTTAAAGATATAAACGAAGGAGAAATAAGTGAAAATTCCCTTCTGAAACTTAGTTGATCAGATTAATCAAACGTTATGCTTAAAGAAGCATGTCCAGATTTATATACAGACATCATAAAATGAAATTTATTTGTAAAAGAATTTGCCTTGGGAACTTAAGAATATATTACATCTTTATTTATTTATTTTATTTATTTTTTTTTATGTCTCCAGCCTTGTTAATGCTTCAAAATATGGCATTTGTAACAGTAATACTAAAGTTGTGCAATTATAAGAATGTACTGAATGAATGAATTTTTTAGGAAGAGAATGTCTTTAAGATCATTAACTAATTAGGGACCAAATTAAGTAGTTTTGTTGGAATATATTTTTATGTATGATATTAGATGGCTCATAAAAAGAATTAACTGTGTAAAAGATTAAAAATCTTTTTTTATGAAAGAATGTTGTCCCTGTAATTTAAATTTTTATACATATGCATGCATAAAACAATTTGATATCATTCATTAACTCTTTTTTTTAGTTTAAGCCTAATTAAAAAGCTCTGAAAAGTGTTATTATTGGTCTTCTAAGATTAGCCTTGTTATGGGAGTTTAAGTAGTGACATGTCATGTCACTACTTTAACTTATTTGGCATCAAATCTACATGCATTTTCTCTCTCTCTCATGCATACACACACATAGATTACACTTATGCTTAATTTGGAGAACACAATTTTTTTCTCACTTCTACCTATGCTAAGAAAAATCTTTGTGTGTTCTATAAGAGTCTCTTGTCATCTTCTACCACATCCTCTCACATTTATTTCATTTAGCAATCCACATAATTCAATGTATAGAATTATGGGACAAACAACTATTAGAAGTTCATACTTCAGAATAAAATTTAACAATCTTTTTTTGACTTTATGTGAAGGTCAACATCTGGAATACACACACAATGAGACGAGCTACATCAAGATTCACTACAGTGAGCTATAGCATAACTGCTAATGACATCTAGAGATAGAAATAATTAAATTCTTATTGCATGTATATCAGTGGCTACTGGTTGGGATTTGTTAGTTCACCATAGTTCTGTTTATGGTCTGAGGACCACTAGTTCAGTATCAATTTCAGTTCTTCCTGATTTCTCTATCTATACAATATATAGGTTATTTCTGCTTGGAAAATTGTTGAAACCTCTTTTTCTTAGCTGCTAGGTAGGCAGATGGGCCATCCAATCCTTGGAACCTTTAATTCAATCATTCTTGCTGAGAGTGAGTTGATGGATGCATCTTGCACACTTATTTGAATTTCTTCATGCTATGTTTTGGTATTGTATGTATGCATGTGCACCTTTCCAGTAAGTTCTGTGGTATGTTTGAAGTGCATGATCAGAAGGCCTAATTTGCTGTGATTCAAACTTGTTACAGAATTGACTGGAAAGGCACATATTTCTTATGTCATGCCAAAAGCTGGCACAAGCACAAATTCAAAGACGCTTGTGAGATGCTGATCCATCAACCCAATCTCAAAATGATGGAAGTTGCAAAGATTCTAATGGCTCATCTGCAACTCACTTAAAGTTAAAAGAACTCCAGTAATTTTCCAAGCATAAATAACAATACATTAAATGAGTTTTAAAAGAGGTAAACCGTGAGTAGACATATCGGTACACAATAAATAACGGAAAAAACTCACGTAGAAAGATTATTTATTAGTATAATTTTCGCCTGTGTGTCACAGGCATCTTCAGTAAACAGATCCGACGGCTTACGTCTATCCCCTTTATGGGAGATAGCAATTTACAAATCAGCTAATCTTTCCTAACTTTTTATTGTATTAAATTTTTTTTTTTTTTTTTTTTTTTTTTAGGAAAGTTATTGACCTTTTTAGTTATCTTACACCAGCTACTTAGGTGGCACTTTTTGGAATTGTCAGTTAGTGTTTAATTTTTGAGCTTAATGTACTGAAGATGCCTGTGACACACAGGCGAAAATTATACTAATAAATAATCTTTCTACGCGAGTTTTTTCCGTTATTTATTGTGTACCAATACATTAAATGGACAAAACATTAGAGATATCTTCCTAATAGCATGTTGGTCCTCCTCTATCGCAAATAATAGCCTGTACTCTCCAAGGCATTGACTCCACCAGATGCCAGAGGTAATTCCAGCCATGAATGTTGCAGCATTCTCCACAGCTGCACCTTAGACATCAGTCCCAGATACACGAATATGATGTCTCACTCTACAACATCCTGGAGAGATTCGATCTGATTTAAACCAGGGGGACTTTGGGAGCTACTGGATGGTCCCAAACTCAGATGAGTGTTCCTCAGGCCATGCTTGGGTGGTTGTGGCCTGGTGGGACAGAGCACTGTCCTGCTGAAACAAACCATTGGCTGCAGGATGCACGAAAGCCATGAAGGTGTAGGTGATCAGGCAGCATATTCTCATAACTCACAGCATTTAAGGACCACTCCAGATACACACTAACATGTCACATAAGAAGGCTCCCAAAACCATCACAGAGCTGACATGGCAAGATGGGGCCCATGTGCTGTCAACACCACACCTGCACCCTCCTGTGAGCTTGGTACAACTAATAATGGGATTCATCAGACCACACGACTCTGATCCACTCAACAGAGGTCCAATTTTGATGGTCCCAACACCAGGCACGGTGTGCTCGATGACGAGTTGTCAACAGTAGTACATGATTGGGGTGTTGGCTCCCATGTATGCAGGGTATGCCACACTGTTCATGTGCTGATGCTGCTTGAACCTCTGATATTGAAAGTGGATGTGATTTGTGCTGCTATTGCCTTGCAGTTAGTCTGTATAAGCCTGGACTAAATGCGTCAATCCCAGTCATCAATGGAATGTGGTCAGCCATGACTTGCTCGCTGGGTGCTGATATGTCCGTTGATGGCACACTCGTGGTAGACTCTTGATACGACTGCCCTCAAGAACATTAGTGTTCTTACCACTTGGATGATACAATGACCCATCTGTCTTGCACTGATAATACATCCACAATCAAAGTAGCTAAGATCAGCACATTTATCCATGTTCGTCGATTGCGATACACTGTTGGGAAGCCTAATGTCTGCCTGTTTACTGTCTGCATTCAGTTTGGGTGTATTTTGTTCCAGTGTTAATACTGAAACAAAACTGGCATCCAGAGATGCCAGTGTTAACTTCCCATCACCCCTATCTCCTAAAATTATAGAGTATGATAAAAGAAAAACAAGGATATCCATGACATTTAGTATAGTAAACTATAAGTTTATATAACACAAAAATAAAGTTACAATTAGGTAATAAACGAGCAGAAAAGATTGAAATATTAATTATTATTATGTGACACCTCCAGGGAGTCCAAAGACTCATCGAGGGAGAGTGTGCCAACAGCATTGAACGATTGGTTTCCCTTCCAACTACTAACCGCGCTCAAACTAGCTTAACTTTTTGCGAGCCATTAGTAGCAAAGACTACCAATCGACCAACCTTTGCTGAAGCAGTAAGACAGCAATATAGTTTGTCTCCAGCTCTATTATTAAAATATGGAAATCAACAATAAAGGAAGGTATCCAGCAGTTAACCAAAACTGTTATCAATACAGATGTATTGATAATTGTAGTCATCTATATCAGATGACTACAAAACACCATGAAGATGACCTCCAGAAATCAGTTTATGAATGTAAGCCAACAGTATAATTTAAAGATCTCACAAAAGAAAGTCATGGCATTTAAAGGTCAAGATAGTTCATCATCATCATCAAATTCCTGCCATTGTACCTTCAAGGGGTGTACAGGATATGATAGTACTACATGAAAAAAATTACATCATTATTAATTTTCTATCTACAATTTTCCTCCAAATCAGTCTGTTACTTGTCAAGACTCCAACATTATCAGATCTTATATTTCTATCGTCTAAGGCAGATTGAACCGTATCAATCCATCTATATCTCAGTCTTCCTCTGGGTCGTTTAACTGCCAACCTGGCAGAGAACACTTGTTTTGCTAATCTTTCCTCGCCCATTCTGTTTAAGTAACCATACCACCTGAGATTAGCTCTGCTAATGCATTCCTGGATGCTGACAATGTCAAGTTCTTTCCTAATATCCTCATTTTTAATATGATATTGCCATTGATGCCATCTGTTCACACATATAATCTTTCTCAGGACTCTCATATCCGTGGTCTCTAGTCTTTGGTCAAGTGTTTTACTTCTGACCCAGCTCTCAGATCCATAAGTTAAAACTGGTTTGAACATTTTCTTGTATACAGCTAATTTAGTGTTCCGACTAATTTCTCTCTTATTCCATATGAATTTATTCAATTGACTTCCCACCATACCAGCTTTGCTGATTCTGTTGTCTATTTCTATATTTAATTTACCATCTTCAGTAAAAATCGGGTCTAAATAGCTGAAATGTTTTACTTGTTCCACAGGTTCTCCATTCACAACGCAGTTGACATTTTCAATGATTCTGCCTATTTTCATTGTCTTTGTCTTTTTATTGCTGACCTTCATACCATATGTACAACAGCTATTCAATTTAGTCAGAGAATCTTGCAGACTTGTAGCAGATTTATTTAGAAGTATAACATCATCCGCATAAAGCAAAGAGCTGATATTAACATCTCCAATTTTGATATCATGTTTAATACCACTTTCCTTCATAATGTGATCCATATAGATAATGAATAAAAGACGGGATAATGTACATCCTTGTCTCACACCAGATTTAACATTAAACCATCTTCCTGTACTTCCTTCAGTTCTAACTGCTGACTTACAACTCAAATAAAGACTAAGTATTGCTTGATATAATGCCTCATTGACACCATATAACTGCAGCGTATTGAATAGCTTCTCTCTTGGCACCTTGTCATATGCCTTTTCCAAATCGACAAAACTTAAATACAGATCTTTGTTATGTTCCCATGCTTTCTCGACTATTTGTCGTAAAGTGAAGATCTGATCCTGACAGCCTCTATTTGGCCTGAATCCAGCTTGTTCTTCACCAAGCTTTTCTTCTACAGTTCTTCTCAACCGTTTCTCAAGTATACTTGCATAGATCTTCCCAAGAACACTCAGTAGGGAAATACCTCTGTAATTCTCACATGCAGTTTTATTTCCCTTTTTATATATGGGTACTATGAGAGCTCTACTCCAATCATCGGGAATTCGTCCCTGTGTCCAGGCTTTCTGAACTATGCAGTGCAGCCACTGTAAGACTCTTATACCACCATACTTCAGCATTTCTGGTCGAATATCGTCTACTCCTGCTGCCTTTCCACATTTCAAGCCTTTGGTGGCTTTCTCTACTTCAAGTATGGATATGTATTCCTGAATGTATGCCTGTTGAGTGTTTTTTACCACTGTGCTGCCATCACTGCTTGTTTCATTTAGCAGTTTTTTAAAGTAATTACTCCATACTTCAAGGATATCTTTTTCTCCCATTTTCATGTCACCTTTATCATCTCTAATTCCTTTTACAGCATTCTTTCCTCCATTCCTAAGCTTCTTCAACAACCTCCATAATATTTTGCCACCTTCTTGATATTTATTTTCTATATTCTTACCAAAGTCCTCCCATGACTTTTGTTTAGCTAGTTTTACACAGTGTTTAGCATTCTTGCATTTGTCTCTATATTCTCTAAGAGCACAAGCTGACTTATTTGACAGGAAGTTCTCAAACTCTTTCATTTTTTCTTCAATAATCTTTGTGTATTTTAGTCTACAGTTCACATCTGAGAGCTGCTCAACTTTTATTCACTTAAAACTTTCTTACATGTTATTCTTTTCAATACGAAATTCAATTTTATCCTGCTCGAGACTAAATAGTGATCGCTTCCAATTTCAAATCCTATGTACACTCTGGTGCCCTGCACAAGGGAGAAAACATCACTATCAACAATAACATAGTCAATGAGACTTTTTTTATTCCTTGCCTCTTCTCTCCATGTGAATTTGTGCACATTTTTATGTTGGAACATGGTGTTAGTAATAACCAGTCCATGTCCTGAGCAGAAATCCAACAGATATTTGCCATTATTATTAGCTTTGCTCTTTTCTCCAAATTTTCCCAAAATATTTTTGTATGTCTCACAATCATTTCCTACTCTGCTATTTAGATCCCCAACAAGGAACAACTTTTCATTTTTCATTGTGTCAGTTGCTTTCTCTAAAGCCTCAAAAAATTCCTCCACTTCTACCTTAGTAGAACCTTCTGTGGGACCATAGGCACAAATAAGTCTCATTATCCAGTTCTCCATTCTCATATTTGCCCACATTACTCTACTTGAGACTGACTCCCATTCAAGAAGATTAGCCTTGTATTTTGTGTTGAATACTATGGCTACTCCTTCTTTTCCTTGATTGTCATTGCCTGAATATAACATTTTGCATTTATTGCTCAGAAATATCTCACCAGTTTTAGTCTTTTTTGTTTCAGTCACTCCTATTATGTCGATCTGGTACTTATCTAATTCCTCAGTTAGCTCCATTTCTTTGCCATTCAGGCTTATGTTGATAGTACCGATCTTTAACTCTGGTGATGTCGAGTTGGGGTTTGTTTTCAGATTTGTTCCAGTAGCTGACTTTTCGCTGTTCGCCCTGGTTCCCTGGCGAAAACAACGGGGGCCTTGTTTAACCGGGCGACGCCCCAGCCAGCATGAAATTTTGTCATGTTGTACCATCATTTTTTATTTTGGTTTAACAATAAGAATACAATTTGGTCGGCTAAATCTCAAATTGCCAGCTCATCCTCGTTTGTTCAGTATCCAAGTAGACCCAACAGGGTGCACCACGAGAAGGTGTGGATTGGACATTAGGTCAGAAGCCCTGGTCGTTTCTCCGCATTCCTTTAAAGGCTATGTGGAGGTCTCCTCTCAGTTATACAGCTTTGACCCTTAAGTCAAGATAGTTTTAGATCAAAAATAGTCATAGAAGATAAAATGATAACAGGTGACATTGGTTTAATTATTTGGGTTGCAATAATATATCTAAAAGACAAAGATATAGATGAAAAATATTCAGAAAATATGTGGAAAAATTTAAATAGATACAAAAAAAAAATCCGAAACCAAACTAAAATTTTATAAAGTAATGGCTACTTCCACTCTACTGGATGGTTGAGAAATATGGACTTAAAAAGAAAGATCGAAATAAAATATTAGTAGCAGAAATTAATTTTTAAGAAAAAGTAATTTACAAAATTAGACATTTTATTATTAAGAGAGACCTCCAGGGAGTCAGAGACTCATCGAAGGAGGCCTCATACTTATTCTTGAATTCATTCACATTGCTTGCACTCAACATCAAATGGCAATTCATTCTAATCACGCACCACCCTCTGAGAGAAAAAATATAAAAAATGAAGACATTAGAAGTGCATGAGTTAGGTATTTACAACTTAAAAGATCAAGGAATATAGTAAGAAAAACGGGAAGAGCATTTATATAGAATGGAAAAATATTGGCTGCCAAAAGAAGTGGATAAATACAGACCAAACAGAAAGCAAGAAAGAGGAAGACCTATGAAGCCAGAACAGGAAAATACTTAATCATTGATGAGGATAAACCTGTATACAGAAACCAAGAAAAATAGAAATTAATACTAGATTAGTGAACCTCAGACTATAAATAGAACTTAAGAATAATAAGACTTATTGCTATTTTTTCCTCTCTCTCTTGCTAGAAGGCATGTTAAGATCATTGGCTGAGCAAAGCAGTTATGATATACAGTGTGTATATATATATATATATATATATATATATATATATATATATATATATATATATATATATAGCTCACTATAATGTAGCTTGTATACAAGTAGATACGATAGTGGTCTGAAAAGTTCTCAACCTAACAATGAAAAAAGGGATTTATAATTTCAAAATTATTTTTATTTTTCAACATAATCTCTCTTAAGGCTAATACATTTAATCCAGTGCCATTATCCCATCCCTTTAGTGGATCTCAGTAAGATCTGCAAAATACCACTCTACAGCTGCAGGGAAGAGACTAGTTGAGTTTTGTGCAGAGAATTCTCTGTTTGTTGAAAACACCTGCTTTAAACAGCACAAAAGAAGACTGTACACATAGATGGACAATACAGAAATCAAATTGACTATATACTTGGACAAAGAAGATGGAGAAGTTCAATTCAGTCTGTCAAGATTTTTCCAGGTGCACACTATTTAACAGACCATGAGTTATTAGTGGCTCCAATACATGTGAAATTACAGAAACTGAAAACAACACAAATGTCAATCAGATGTGATCTTTAAAAACACACCAGCTGAATACGATATTAGTATACAGAATAAATTCAAACTGTTGGAAGAAGAAGTTTCTTCTTCCAACAAGAAAGAAGTTTCTTCTTCCAACAAGAAAGAAGTTTCTTGTTGGAAGAAGAAACTTCTTCTTCCAACAGTTTGTAAGAAGTCGTCCAAATGACTGTCAGAAGATGCCATCAAAACTGCTCAGGAGAGGGGAAAAAACGAAGGCCACAGGAAATTTGCAGGAAGTATGGCATTTGAATGCAGAGTTTCAACAAACCAGAAGAGAGAAGGAAAAATACTTTAACCAGGAATGCCAACAAATAGAAGACCAAAACAAGAAATGAAAAACAAGAGATCGTTTCAAAAAGATAGAGAACAGGGAAGTTTAGTGCCAAGGTGACAATACTGAAAAGTAAACACAAAGAATATCTTAGAGGTGCAGACATCAAAGAAAGGTGGAAAGAGTATACAGAAGCCCTTTACAGAAAGGACTCCAAAATTACTGAGAAATTTGAAGAGCAGGTTTATACACAGGAGCCAGTACCAATGGAGAGTGAAGTGAGGTGGACGCTGCAACAGCTATCCAGTAAGAAAGCACCAAGAGGAGATGGAATACCTATTGAGCTGCACAAAGCCCTGGGAAAAGAGGAAGTTAAAATTTTAACAGCTCTATGTCAGCGAATTTGGATCACAACTACATGGCCTAGGGAATGGTAAAATTATACCTTTTATATACCTTTACTGAAGAATGGCAATGCAAGAGAGTGCGAAAATTACAGAACTATAGCTAGCACCGATTTCTCATGCAAGTAAAGTCTTAAGATCATTCAGAAAAGACTGGAACCATTCATAAAGAGAGAAATGCCAGATGAACAGGCAGGATTTCAAAAAGGCAGAGGAGCAAAGATCAAATTGCCAATGTGAGATGGATAATAGAAAGAGCACAGGAATATCAAAAGAATGTCTAGCTTTGTTTCTTTGACTATAGCAAGGCTTTTGACTGTAGATCATGTGAAACTATGGAATGTGTTAAGAACAATGGGAGTACCAGAGCATTTCATTATCCTTTGAGAAATCTCTATTATGAACAAGAAGCTACTACCCTAACAGATCTTGGAGACACTGAGTATTTCACAATAGGTAAAGGTGTGCAGCAAGGATGTATTTTATCTCCGTACCTGTTTAACTTGTACAGTGAATACATTTTAAGAATGGCAGGGCTGACGGAGTCTTCAGTTGGAAGTAAAATTGTTGGAAGAAATATTAATAATTTGAGTAATGTAAATGATACCACCTTGCTAGCAGAATGCAAAGAAGATTTGGAGGAACTTATTATGAAAGTTAAAGAAGAAAGTGCTAAATATGGTCTTAAACTTAAAAGTTATCACAACATGTGAACTTAACGACTTTGAAGTAAATGGGGAGAAAATTGAAGCAGTTAACAATTTTGTGCTCCTAGGATCCCGAATTGATAAAGACGGTTATTGTACTGAAGAAATGAGAAGAAGATTATTACTCAGAAAGAAAGCAATGACAAAGGAAGATAGAATGCATTCAAATAATTCAAAACCCATAATTCAAATGCATCTATCTTCTGAGGAAGATAGATGCATTTGAATTATGGGTTTAGAGACACTAAGAATACCATGGACTGCAAAGCAAACCAACAAATTAGTGACAGACAGAATAAAGCCAGATTGCTCCCTTGAAGCTATGATCATCGAGCAAAAATTGTGATACTTTGGACATATTATGCGAGCAAATGACAGTCTGGAGAAGATGATGATACTTGCTAAAGTTGATGGAAGCAAAAGAGGAAGACCAAGAATTAGATGGATGGATGGAGTTAAAGAAGCAACTGGAATGTTCTGAAAGATATGATCAGGGACAGATCTGAATGGAGAATGTCTGTTCATTGAATCACCAGGAGGTGAAAACAAAAAATCTGATTAATTAAAAATGGGTGGACAAGTACTCTTTAAAGCTCTAGTAGAAAGCTCAATATATAATTAAGAAAAGCACCTACTAAATGGAAAACATCAAAGACCATAATCCTGCATAAAAAAGGTAATAAAGAAGCTATCAGTAATTATAGACCTATCTGTTTATTATCACATACATATAAAATATTTGGCAGAGTCATCCTGAACAGAATACAAACCTCCATCAATGAAAATAGCAGAGAAAAGGCTTTTTGACAATAGACTACATTCAAACTATTACTCAACTAACAGAAAGATGCAGAGAATACCAGATGCCACTTTGTTTTCTTTTTATAGATTTTAAAAAGGCATTTGACACTGTTGAACATCACACAGTATTCCAAGCTTTAATAGAACAAGGAGTAGAAATAACATACAGGGTGTTCGGGATAAATTTGACATATTTATAATTAATTATATTTTTCCGTAAGTTACATGTATTAACACACACTTCTCTTCATTTAAAAGTTTGGACCCTTCTTCATTCACATACAAGATGTCAGAAAGGATGGATAGCTGGAACCCACCTGAATCATGGAAGAGAATAACTTGTATCATGATGATTCGTGCCCGCCATCAAAATAAGGATATTACGACTGCTGCCCAATGCTCCCTGAATACAGTAAAAACAATCAGGCATGAACTAGAGACTTGCAATGGTGACTACGAGGATGTAGCAAGAAGAAAGATCCCTAGCAGACGATCTGATTGCGTTCGTACAGCAGAATTCCTCGCAAATCTGCAGGAACAGGTGTTGAAGAACCCTGGCATTGGAATTCGGGCTTTGTTCGTGGAGTTGCTAACTGTAGTCAAGCCCTGGATAACAAGGGTAGCCAATGGTAGGCCGTATGTATGGCAGCAGGATTCGGCCCCTTGCCACACCTCTGGAAAAAGTCAAAAATGGTTGTCTGAAAATTTCTACGACTTCACCAGTCCAAATGTTTGGCCTCCAAACTCCCCAGACCTTAACCCCATGGATTATTTTGTATGGGGCGCAGTTGAAAAAGACACGAATCGCACTTCCAGTAATACAAAAGCCCAGTTAATGGATAAAATTAAAACAGTTTTTGCGGCCCTTCCCAGGGAGACTGTAGCATCAGCTTGTTCGAGGTTCCGAAGCAGAATTGAAGCTGTGATCGATGCTAATGGTGGTTATTTTGAGTAAATCTTGTTGATAGTATTGTAATTAACTCTGCCTGTAATGTTTTTTTGTCAATTCATTAAATTTAATAGATACAAAGAAGATTTTCTTTTTCCTTACGAAACTGTCAAATTTATCCCGAACATCCTGTATATCCAGCTCATAGAAGATATTTACAAAGAAGGCACAACAAATATCGCTCTTTTCAATCACCTGATTAAAATTAACTTTAGAGGAGTACATCAGGGTGGTATCACCTAATCTCTTCACATTTACTCTGGACAGCATCATTTGAAAACTGACAAGGAAGGTGGAATAAACATTGATGAAGAAATGTTAAATATTCTATTATTTGCTGGCGATGTGGTATTACTATCTCACTCCCCCAAACTCTTAGAATCAGTGCTAAATGACATAAGCCAAACTGCCAAAAAATTGGATATGTAGTATATGTATTCCAGATGATGACTTTCATATGTCAAAGCATAGTGTTATTTTATTTTAATTAAAATGCTCTAATGAAGTAGTTGCCATAATTCTACACAGTGAACACATGAAAAAAAAAAAAAAAATTATGTATATATATATATATCCTCATAGATGATACGTAGTATATGTGATATTAACTTGGTTCCTTAACCTCTGAGTCTTCTTTGCTGTCTCCCCAGTTCTCAATATCCAAGTGATGCCACCGCACTTGTACATATGCAATTATTAATCACTTCCATGTGTGAAGTGAGTATGACTATAAAGTAGTGGGATCTAAATGTCTTCTTCTTTTCAGCCAGGCAAGTTGTACTTCTGAGCATTTACAGCTCAGAAAGGAAAAAAAAAAATCACACATATGGAGTATGATTATAAAGTAATTAAATAATAAACATCTTTTTATTTATGCATTCTTTCAAAATAGCCATCTTAGGAAGATGTATCTTATACCTTCTGTATGTTTAAATCTATCATATAATGCTGCGATTGTTCAAAGCATTTGTTGAGCTTCTTTTGTAATTGCCTTCAAAGCTAATTCAACTTCATTTGAAGATGTATTTCACTTTCTGTTTTCTTTTGGGGGGAAGGAGAGGGAGGGGCCCTAAAATCACAAGTTCTCAGACAAAAAAAAAAAAAATCACACACAACATAAAATCAAATAAATATGAGGAATGTTTTTTCTACAAAAAAATAATTATTCAACTGTATATTAAGCTGCATATTATAACATTGTCATGATTTCTTGAAATACATAGACACAAGATATTACTTTTATTAGTGCAAATGTAGTAAATGATCAGAGTCTACTTGTGAAGCAGGATATTACAAATAAACAGATTGTACGATAGGAGAAAGATGGATATGAGGTTGAAGATATGGTTGCAGCAGCACAAGATGGGATGCATAAAGGTGAGGATAAGACAGGTAGAAATGGAAATCAATCAGTGTCTGGATCAGGGAAACAGGAGTGGTCGGACCAGAGAAAGGTATGGTATAGCAGCTAGAATAGAGAATGTTGGTGCTGGTAGAATGGCCTCAAACACCAAGAATATCGATTGTGAAATGTTTAGGCAATTAGTTGGGCATGTAAAAAAGAAGGTGATCCTGATGGGAGACTTAATTACAGGAATATAGAATGGAAGGAGGAGATAGTGTATGGGAACAAGGAGAGTGAGTTTGTGGAATTTCTGAAATATAAGTATCTTAAGCAGCATGTGATTGAAGGAACTAAAAGATTTAATGTTTTGAATTTGGTGATAACTTCACAAGATGTAGTTGTTAAAGAGGTGTTGACACTGCCACTAATTGTTGAGGGTGATCATGAGGTACTTGTTTGGGAAGTGATGAAACAAAAAAAGGTTATTGCCAAAAATGTGGAAGTATAAAGCAGGTGATTATAGGAAGCCCTGTAGTCAGCTAGCATCAGTATGTTCGGTAGATGAGCTCAGTGGAAAAGATTCTGACAATGCATGGAAACTCACAAGGAAGTATCTGACAAAAGCAACATATAACCCAGCAATATATATATATATATGTATAATAGTGCCTCCGTAGCACAATTGGAAGAACAGCAGAACATTGCGTCCTTCGATTAGAAAAGACCTGGACTCTATTCTCGTCATGAAGGGGGAATCCTTATATAGGCTTTTTCAACTGAAGGTGAGTTAGCTGATCTCATACAGAGGTAGCAGGGTTTTTCCTCCCAGAAACTCGGGTTTTTCATCCTGCATACAGACAAATCAGCCTTCAGAACACACGCAATTTACAGAACAAAAAAAAAAACTACTGATGGTAATGATAGGCGGTAAATGGTGTTGATGGTAGTATTAGTGTCATACTAGGAGAATTAAGTAGTAGTGGAAAGGCTGAGATGTATTTAGTGAGGCAGAGTAAAGTGCCCTCCAGCGATGAGTCCTTGGACTCCCTGGAGGTGTCACATAATAATAACTGCATACCAAGAGTTAAGCAAGTAAACAAAGTAGGAGTGAAATCAAGCAAGCTGTGCTGGAAAAGAAAATGTTATGGAGGAGGTACAAGATGGTAGTGATCAGATCCATGAAGAGTATAAAGTGCAGGCTAGAAAGGTGACGAGCATGGTAAAGAAAGAAAAGGTGCAGTATGAGAGATTGGCTGATCAGGCCAAGGTTCTCAAGAGAATTTTTCCACTATATATGGCAAGCAAGAGAAAGAATTATGGCAGATTAACACTGGTGGATAGTCATGGCAGCAGAATAACAGCTGCAAAGAATATAGTGGAATTACTGAATGAGCACTTTATCAGCATATATCACTGGTGTAAATAATGCCATGCAAAATAGGAGAATTGGAAGTGAAAGAATCAGAGGTGTATCAGATGTTAGTTGGGTTAGATATTAATAAGGCTGTGGGAATGGATGACATATCACCATGTATTCTTAAGGAATGTGCACCACAGTTGGCTATGCCCTTGACCTGGTTATTTAATAAAAGTCTTGCAGTGGGGGTAGGGTTCCTAAGGAGTGGAAAGATGGCAAAATAGTACCACTCAACAAGCATGGTTCTAGGACAAAAAAAAAAATCTCTTAACTATAGAACAGTCTGTATAACTGCAGTTGTGGTCAAGTGTTGGAGAGATTGGTAAGGAATAGAATACAGGACTGGTTGATGGACATAGCATTCTTTATGATGGTCAGCATGGATTTGTAAAGGGTAGGTTCTGTCTTAGCAATTTACTTGCATTTTATGATAGGTAAATCATATATAATAATATTCTTGTACTTTGCAAAGAGCATTTGATAGATTAGATTATCACATGATTAGTTGGTGCACAAGCTGCAGAGGATGGGAATATATAGTATATTGGTTAGATGGATCAGATATTGGCTGTCTGAATGATACCAGCAGGTTGTTATGACAGAGCTCAAAAAAGGATGGTAACCAGTGGAATTGTAGTTTTAATATCAGCAAGTGCAAGGTGTTGCATTTTGAAGTGCAGAAATATGAGGCTGTGTGTACTACATAGATGATCCCATACTGTAGGAAGTGGATGAGATTAGAGATTTGGGAGTGATGGTTGACAGTAGACTGAAGTTTAGAGGGCATATCGCTAGTGTTGCAAAAGCTGCACATCGTAGGGCCTCTATGATAAGAAGTACTTTAATGTGTAGGGATAAAAAAGTGGCTGTGCTACTTTATCCCTACATGAACTTGGTATATTGTGCTCAAATCTGGTTTTCAGTGTGATGTGGAAACACTGGAGAGGGTCCAGAGGTGAGTAACTAAGACAATGTCAGGACTTTGGAATGCTGGCTATGGAGAGAGGTTGAAGAGATGTGGATAGGAGAAAGAGAGAGAGAGGTGATATGATAGAGATATTTAAGTTAGTGAGAGGATTTTATCAGATTAATCCAGAGGAGATTATAAAAATAGTAGAAGGTGAGAGGGGAAGAACTAGAGGTCATGAGATTATAAAAATAGTAGAAGGTGAGAGGGGAAGAACTAGAGGTCATCCCTGAAAGTTATGTAAAGATATGGTGAAGAGGGGTGTGAGGAGTAGATTATTTTCATGAAGAATTGTCAGTGAATGGAACGCATTACCAGAATGTGTTGTTAATGAAAGGGGTGTTAAGGATTTTAAGATTCTATATGATAAATATGTTGTCAGTTGAATGAACACCCCCCCCACGAGAAATCTGTCGACTCCATGGAGGATGTAATAATAATAATAAAATATTTTAGTTTGAAACTAACAGTTCATAATTGGTGAATGAGCAATTCAAAAAGTAGAAAAACAAAGTATGTTTTCCATTTCAACAGATATGAGGATAAAGAAATACTATTTACTACTAATGGGATAAGACCCTCCCAAATTTCTGCTGAGGAAAGACGGTCAATCTGGTTTGTTTGAACTGCCATGTAATGGTGGTTCAACACACTTTTTGAATAATCATTCAAAACAAAACCTATGTAACAGGTCCAGGAGCAGAGAATACTGTGGTCTGCATTTGTTCCATGTTGTGCCGGACCAGATTTTTCATGCTTTATATGGATAATATAAGATTGTTCTTGCAATCTTTTTTCAACAAAATATCCTATTTGTTCAAAGTAAGAGAGAAGGCAATTACACTGAAGCTGATAAATACCAGGGAGAGGGAACTGTTTATCTTTTGTAGAGGGTAACCAAGAAGAGAGTTCATTAACAGGAAAAATGTGTGCAACCCAAAATTTAAGGATCCTTTAAGATTATTCAGAGGTCCCTACAATGTATTCCACACATTGTAGGATCCATGCAGGATTAGTGTTCTTACCACACAGGATTAGTATTCTTAGGGGCAGGCTTGCATCATAGATGTGCTAAATCTTCCGTGGGTAGGGGGGCGCCCTTATGCAAAACTTTTTTCAGCGCCACCATAAAATAAGTTTCCATGAAAAATGTTTGCGAAAAATTTTACTTTGTTAAAAGTACAAAACAGTTGATACGCATACATAAAAATAAATTTTATTTGACAAAAGTAAAACATTGTAATCACTAAAATTCATTAATAAGGAATTTTTAATAAATATTTTCAAAAATGTTTATTTCGTTAATATATAAATACAACAGAATATATATAAAGAAAATTACTTTTATTTTATGTTATGTTACGTTATAGTTTCTTACCTTCCAAATTTGCAGAATAATGTCACTGTTTCATTCACAATCACACATCCACAAAGGACAAAGCAGAGCATAAGGATGAATTCATGGTCTGTCTTAAATAAAGAAAATTACTTTTATTTTATGTTATGTTACGTTACGTTATAGTTTCTTACCTTCCAAATTTGCAGAATAATGTCACTGTTTCATTCACAATCACACATCCACAAAGGACAAAGCAGAGCATAAGGATGAATTCATGGTCTGTCTTAAACTAACAATTCCCACTAAAAATATACGCAAGACGTTGCTGACTATAAGGGTGAAGTAAAATGATTTTATAATCCCTGCTATCTGATAAGCTTGCTGTGTAGGGAAAAGTTGTCTAAGTGCTCTGCCTGAGTGGGTGCGATTTAAAGATCTTCATTTGGAAGCAGGATGGCCTTGGGTCTCCTATATTTGGAGAAGTCTGTTTCATCATAATTTGCTGCTTGTTGCACTAATTCATTTGGATGTGAACAGGATGCTGAGAAGAACTTTACTGCTGAAGATTGCAGGAAAGAGTAGATGTAGGGGATATTTGAATCCCAGTGGAGTTGGACGTTTCTGATATACCATGGTGCGTTTAAGATCATGCGGAGACATTTGTACTTGAGGTTTGGCTCTAGGCTGGGGATGCATAAGTAATAATGGGTCGAATCATCAAGTGATAAAGGAGCAGTTTATTTTGGTATCCAGCATGTTATTCCTATTGATACGAGGGTAAAGCTGTGCAATGATTTTTGATGCTTTTGTATGTGAGGCTTTTATATGTGGAACGAAGGTTAGTTTTCTGTCTAGCAGTACACCCAGATATTTAGCTTCTGCTTTCCAGAGAATCTGGATATTAAATAGGAAGATGTCATCTTTGGGAGATATTGAGTTTTTAGTGAAGAGCATGCCGATACTCTTCTGAAGGTTTACTTGCAATCTCCATTCCGAGAAACAGTTCTCTAATCTCTGCAGGTTTTCTTGCAGTTTCTTGGTGACAGGGGGTGCGGTTTAATAGATCTGGTTAGTATAGCTGTGTCGTCTGAGTATAGGGCAATGATAGATGACATTGGATTCTGTGGAATGTTCGCCATGTAAATCGTGAAAAGTATCGGTGCCAGTAGGAACCCTTGAGGCACTCCTGCCAAGATTTGTCGCTGTATAGATAATATATCATTTTGTTTGACTTGCATTCATCTGCCGCTAAGAAATGACTTATTTGGACTAGATCTAATGGAATGCCAGCTAAAATCAACTTGTATAGTAGTCCAAAGTGCCATAATTTGTCGAATGTCTTTTCTAAGTCAAGAAAAACTGCTCCAGTGTATTGGTGCCAATTTTAACTTGTGGTAATCAATTCAATTAGTCTATGAATTTGTTGGGTGGTACTGTGAAACAGGCGAAAACCAAACTGTTCTGAAGGAAGGATGTTTTAATTTATTTACTGAAAGTTGAATTCTGGAAAGGATAGCTTTTTCTGCTATTTTGCCGAAATTAGAAATCAGACTTATTGGACGATAACTTTAAGGCTGCTGAGGATCCTTGCCAGGCTTGTATACAGGAAAACTACGTCTGCCAACTTCCGTGCAGAGGGAAAGTACTTAAACCTGAACATAGCATTTATTATTGTTGTAAGATGTACGATGGCCTTTTGGGGTGGCAGTTTAATAACTTTGTTGGATATGCCGTCAGGCACTGGAGCTTTTTTATTCTTTAAGTTGTTTATAATGTAATGAATTTCAGCTGGAGAAGTAGGTTTGAGTTGGCTGGTACAGGTATCAGGCCATTTTAACAAGTGTCTGACGTGGCAGTGAATTTTATAAATATGATCGAAGTTTAGGTTATCATATGAAAGGCTACACTGTTTTTCTAAATTTTTAGCTAAGTTTCAGCTTTTTCTGCATCTGTGTAAACAATGTTCAGGTCAGATTTGAGAGGAGGAAGAGATTTGTTTTTGATGTTTCTCAGGAACTTCCAGACTGTTTGATCACCAGGTGATATGGAGGCTAATTTGTCTTCCCATAGTTTGTTTCTGTGGGCTTTAAGTGATTCTCTCACTGCATTGTTCATTTTGTTGAGATATGTTTTGTCTTGGGGTGCTCTGGTGTTGTGGTATCTTTTTCTTGCTTTATTTTTTTTTCCTGATTAAGTTCATTATGTCATCTGGTAGTCGTTTAGGCTTAAAAGCAATTGAATTTGAGGTAATAGATGCTGTGGCTGTGTTGATTTGATCAGTAAGTTTATTGACTGCAGAATCAATTTCTTCCTTGGAATTAATATGAGGGATGGGATCAATGTAGTTTGGAAGCATTTTGGATAGTTTTTCCCAGGGAATGAAGGTGTGAGGCGAAGGGGGAAGTCCCCTCTGATAACTCAGTTGGAGCAGAATTGGATTGTGGTCTGATCATAATTCATTCAATGATTCCATGGTGTACTGCAGGTTGACATTCTGAAGGACAGCTATATCCAAGACGTCAGATGAGCCATTCGGACTGTGGTGAGTTGGCACTGAGGGGCCAGCCACAGCTGTGCAATTTGAGCTTGTGTAGTTAAAGAGGATGGGGCATTCCTATTTATAAACAATCGAAAATATTTATACAATTTTCGCTGAGTCGATGCTTACCCTGTGAAATAAAATTGTGATAATATTGATAACGTTTCACTTCAAACAAATTATAATAAAACTGGTGATGTATTAAATTAAAAATATTGTTAGATTATTAAGAATTCATAATTTGAATGATTTAAAATTTCATTTTTATCGCATTAACTATAATTTGTAATTGCGTAATTTATATCGTGCGATATAATTGAAGAATAGGAAAATTTTGCTTACGCTTGGATCCGCCGAAACTTTTATAGTTTCTATATTCGGCTTTGAAATAATGTTGGATTAAATATCCACTTAATTTGAATAATTTTGCATCGCCGAAGTGAAGCCTTTTGGCTCTCGTTTTCAGTAATTTATATATACTGTATATATTTTATTATTTCCCCGTGGTGAAATGGCGTCCCTCATCTTCAAAGCCCTTGTGAGGGGCACAACCGCACGGCGCTGCCCTGACTGCGAATTTTCCTCACAATTGCTGCAAATGCTAGTTATGAGAGGAGTTTTTCTAAATTAAAATTGATTAAGAATTACATTACTATGAAATAGACTTCGCCAGGGTCTATAAGAGTGTTGTAGTGTTTGTGTTCAAGTAACTCTTATTGTCTTCGGCAATACATTAGATTACTTTTATAGTTTCTTTAAAATTCGGCAATACATTAGATTACTTTTATAGTTTCTTTTATTGTTGCCGAAGGCAACACTACGTTACTTGAACACAAACACTACGATACCGCGACAGTCGATCTAATAAACCGAGAACTACTCAGAACAGCGCGCTATTCCAGATATTCCTGATTCCCGAAAGGCTGCAAGGTGCGTGTAGCTTTTTTCCACCTTTGCAACAATTCTTAATCAATTTTAATTTAGAAAAACTCCTCTCACAACTAGCAACACTTACAGTAATTGTGAGGAAAATTCGCAGTAGTATTACAATATTTGGAAATGAGTTCTCGAGACTGTATTTTAGAATTAAGTACAAAAGTTCAAAAAGGTTGGAAGTGTCGCCCGAGAAAAGTGGATTTTACATCCAACATTAATTCAAAGCCGAATGTTTAGAAAAGTTGACCTGAGAGCTTACGAGAATACAATCATCGGCAACCCCGAGTTGCCTTGCCTACTTAAATCAAGTAGGTAGTGCAACTCGGGAATGCTGGGGATCGGAAATGATCTCGTAAGCTCTCAGGTCAACTTACGAAACTCTCCTAGTTTCTACAAATATTCGGCTTTGAAATAATGTTGGATCTAATATCCAATTTGCCGATGTTATTATAAATTGTTTATTTTTGGAATTTTCCATTTAATATTTTCGGACAGGGGTTGACCGCCGATAAGGGGGGTGGGGGTTACAGTAGCACTATTTTTGTAAATATAGTCATATTTCCAATTACTAAATGTGTAAAAGTTAAAATTTTTTAATAATATGTGTTGCTTGCTATGGAAAATATAATAAGCTTAATATTAAATGCTTTTACTTTCACCCTTTCATTTTCCTTTCTTTTTTTCTTTTTTTTTCTTTTTTTCTGTTGCAATTAATAGGTTTACTTTCCCAGTTCCTGCTAATATTATGTCCTTGGTAGGAACTGGGAGCATACAATATAATGGAATAATGTTCGAAACAGATGACTGTGTACACGGCAGGCTTCTAGTTGAATCATAACAGTTATCAGATGCATACCCATCGAAACACACACACATACAAACAATTCGGCAGATCAGAGACCGTTAACGGCTATTCAATCCCACTCGCCGACTAGACCACACTTGAGGTAACTTTCTTGGATGACTTTTTTTTTTGGAAACTGTATTTTTTCTTCAGGTCTTCATAAATATGAATTCTAAAGACAATCCGTACAGTAATATTCTTGAAATGTTTATCTGTCCAAGCATTTCTCTATGTTATATGAAATGAGTTTTTTTTTTTTTTTTTTTTTTTTTTTTTTTTTTTTTTTTTAAATCTCTCTATGGCTTGCTGAATTGTTCCTACATGTTATTCTCTTCAAAATTATCTTGTATCTTATTAACATCAAAGTCAGGTGAATATTGCATATTTTTGAAACATCTAGTTATGGTTTGCATTCAAATTCTACAACAGCTAATTATTCTTTAAATAAAATGCATTTATATTTCAAATAAATTAAGATCATTTTTTGGATTTATATAAGTATATTATTCTTGTGATTTATATTAAACTCACTCATCATGGTCTGTGTCACCTGAAATTGTTTACTTATATATTAACATATTTTATTCTTTTGAATCCCCATTCTTCTTCATGTAATATTGTAAGATTTTGGTTGTCACTCAGGATCGTTTTTTAGTCCTTATTCGGATTTTATATTTTAATAATGAAATAACTCTAATATAATTTCCTGTAAACAATAATATTATACTTAAATTAATATAATTTAGCCGTATATTTAAAAAATTTTTAAAAATTACTTATAATGTCAAATAACCCATTAATATTTTAGTATATGGAAACTTAAATTTTACCTCAAGCTATCTTTCTTCTACTAGGCAAAGACCCACACTTACCGCAGAATTATCGTCCAATCAGTCTCATCTCCAATCTGGGTAAGGTTGCAGAGAAGGTCATCCTCTCACGACTCCAAACCTCGGTAAATGACCTAAACATCCTCCCTAAAGAACAGTTTGGATTTCGACAACACCATAGTACTACCCAGCAAATCCACAGAATTGTGGAATATATCACCACCAGCTACAACTGGCGCCAGTGCACAGGAGCGGTATTCCTAGACCTATCTAAAGCATTTGACAAAATCTGGCATTTTGGACTCCTGCACAAACTTATCTCAGCCGGTATCTCACTAAAAATGGTTCATGTAATCCGTTCATATCTTCAGAATAGATCAATGCAAGTTAAAATTAACGTTTCTACATCGTCCCAGCGCCATATCTTTGCTGGAGTGCCGCAGGGATCTCTACTGGCTCCATTGCTGTTTTCTGTATACATGTCAGACATCCCACACAAACCGATGACTTCCATTTTAGCACTGTATGCGGACGATACGGCAATACTAACCAGATCTCTCAGACCCCACTTCGTTACCAGAAAGCTTCAAGAAAATCTTCTAAAGCTGGAGGGTTGGTTCTCCAAGTGGAGATTGGAAGTCAACCCCCTGAAAAGCTCAGCGGTTCTCTTCTCAAAAAGGCCAATGTCTCCTGCAGGAGATGTATTACTATTCAGTACTAAAATTCCCTGGCAGAAAGAAACAAATTACCTGGGTGTGATTCTCGACAAAAAGCTATCTTTCAACCAACATATCAAGTCTGCATGTGCAAAAGCATCTAAAGCCATAGCGCAGATCTACCCGCTAATTAATAGAAATAGCAAACTCAGCAACAGAATCAAATTGCAGCTATACCAGATGACGATTCGTCCTATAATCACCTATGCCTCTCCAGCCTGGAGCCACACCTCTAATACTAACATTATTAAGATACAGCGAGTGCAGAACAAGTGCTTGAGAATGATTTTGAACGCCCCGTGGTATGTTAGAAACAGCCAACTCCACAGAGACACAAATATTCCCTATATTCTCTCTTATCTACAATCCTTAGCTTCCAAATTTTTTCTAAAGACGTTCACACATCCCAACGATTTGGTTCAACAAGCTGCAGCATACGAGCCAACGGACATATTTAAATATAGAAGACCAAAAACTATATTAGCCTCCTATAGCGATACATAATCTCCATGCCCATTCAGGGCGAGCAAACTGCTGGTAAATTTTACCCTCACTGTAACCACGACAGATAGCGGGGAATATGAAAAGCATTTTGCTTCACCCTTAAAGAATAAATGTCAATTGTCAATTTCTTCTACTACGAGAGTTGAAAAAAAAAATGGCGGCTCGCGTTTTGATTAATGTGATATTTTTGGATTTCTGTATGATATGATATTCTACTACGAGAGTTGAAAAAAAAATGGCGGCTCGCGTTTTGATTAATGTGATATTTTTGGATTTCTGTATGATATATATAGAGGTAAGCGTTCTTCATTTTGTGAAATATCAAGGTAAGACTTTGATTTGATATTCTACAAAATTTCTGCTGGCAGGTCTTTAGACCTGCAGGATTTCTACTAGCACTCATACGCAATTAAATCGATGTGAGCGTGCCTGATCCAGACGTGTTCACTGATTTGCTCGATAAAGAGCCGTCTTTTATACTCATTAATAAACTCCAAAAGAAGTTCAAGCTGACATGGCCTACTAGCATGATCGACCCCGACATCATTATTGAGTCACTCGATAAAGGGCTAGCACTCACTTTTATTAAAAAGCTTCTCAAGAAATTTGAACGGGATTGGCCCGGCTACTTAAACCTATATTCTTCACTCGAAGTCGACGTTGAGGAAAATGAAGACTCCTCAAATAGAGGAAAAACTCAATCTAGTTGTCTCTACCTCTAATCCTTCTGATCAAGGAGAGATCCACGCTCGTAAGAAGCGAAAGACTCTAGCTGCTGAGCCAACAAATGATGTTGGTATGGATGAGGACGCTCCCATATCAGATCCCTCTGCCTCCCCCAATGAAAAGGTGCCACCGATTATCCTAAGGGAAAAGCAGAGATGGACAACACTAAGAACCATCATGGCTAACTTACAAATAAGTTATAGATCGGCAAAAAATGTAGATGAGGGCATAAAAATTCAGCCCGCCACATTATAATAATTCAGCCCGCTGATTATAGAAATCTTACAAAGGAACTGGACGCAAGAGGAACACAATATCACACATTTTCACTTGCCTCCAAAAAAAAATCTGAAAGTGGTCCTACGAGGAGTCTCCGAGGATACTGACATGGATGAAATAGTTACTGACCTCAACTTACAGGATCTTCCTCCCATAAAGGTCACTAGAATGTTGAGATCAAATAAGACACCTATGCCTCTAGTCTTAGTAGAAATTCATAATATTTACAAAGACATATACAATCTAAAATCAATCTGTGGATTTAAAATCACCCCAGAACCATTGAGAAAGTTAACATCTTCTGGGCAGTGCCACAGATGTCAAAAATTTGGCCATGCCCAGAAGCTATGCAAAGCCCAGTACAGATGCCTAAAATGTGGCGAGAATCACCCCACGAACACCTGCGCCAAGCCAAAATCCACGCCGGCTAAGTGCGGTAATTGTGGGGGTCCTCACCCTGCTAATTATAGAGGGTGTATACATCACCCCAAAAACAGATGGAACGATCCAAATAATCAATCTACCTCGTCATCTAGTGCGAGAGTTCCTGAAGTTCAGGCTCCTCAGTCCTCCAAGAGTGAGAACATGACAACAGGTGCTCGCCCATCATTAACTGAGCCCCTTAAGAAAACGAATCGTCAACATCAAGCGAGAACATATGCTGATGTGGCCCGCTCCAAACAGATAGTACAAACCCAGAACCTGGCTAGTCCACTTTCAAATCTATCAGCTATTATCGCCTCTTCTCTTGCAAACATGCTGCAAGATTTTAGCAACTCAAATCCATCACTAAGTGTTACAAAAAGATTCTTACAGCAAACCCAATCCATATCATCTGCACTCTCTGATGCATAGGAAAAAAATCGCCCCAGATTCGCTTAAGATTATCACTTGGAATGCCAACGGTATCAAAAATAAAGTGTTAGAAATTCAGGAATTCAATAATAGATATAACCCAGATATATTTCTAATCAATGAAACTCACCTGAGGCCTGTCGACAACCTAAAAATCAGAGGGTATCAGATTTACAGAAAGGACAGACTTGGGTATAGAGGTGGAGGTACAGTCACCCTTATCAAAAACTATATCAACCATCATTCAATAACCAACCCTGCAACCACCAACCTCGAAATCACAGATATTAATGTCCTCACAAACTCAGTTGGAAACCTTAAAATTTTTGCTCCTTACAACCCTCCATTAAAGACATTGTTGACCTCAGATCTGGATGCCATCCTTGGAGTAAAAGGACTGGTCGTCATCGCTGGAGACTTCAATGCAAAACATCCTGCCTGGAACATAAATCTACCAATAAAAAATGGCCGCATCCTTTCCAACTACACAGAATCAAACTATGCTGTTGTGGCTGGACCTACCGAACGAACTCATCTCAGTACGTTTGGCACCGATGACATCCTGGATATAGCTATCCTTCAAGACATTAAACTTCAGTACAGCCTTAAATCACTAAACGAGTTGTCATCGGATCACAATCCAATTCTACTGCAATTGGGAGAACAAGAACACGTCTCCTCCCTCTCATTCAGGCATATCGTGGGAGAGATTGTCTAAAGCACTTAGGGATCAAATTGGACCTGTGCCTCACATATGCAGAGCAGAAGATGTGGAATCTGCAGTGACTAGCCTCACCCAACAGATTAAATCCGCTATAACGGTTGCAACCTTCCACAAACCTGTTCCCAAGCCTGATCGTTTGCCTGAGGATATTATGGACCTGATCAGAGAGAAGGGCAGAGCAAGGAAGAGATTTCGTAACTCGAGCGCTCCTCAGGACAAAACAGTTCTTAATAGATTGAATGGGGCAGTAAGAGATGCACTTAAAACTCATAGAAACCAAGTTTGGGATAAAAAGTTTTCCTCTATCTTACCTATTGATCACTCTATCTAGGGGTTACTGAGAAATAAAAACAGATCCCCCCCATAATCTCAAACCAGGGCTTAGTTCACACAGATGTAGATAAGGCAGAAGAATCTAGAGGAGCAGTGCAAACCTTCTTATAACAACTTAGATTCAATCACTTGTACAAAATCCACAGACAGGTCAGACATGCATTAAATTTCCCAGATACCAGCGATGACCATATTGCACCCACATCACCTGTTGAATTATATGATATTATTAAAAAACTTAAGAACAATAAAGCTCCTGGACCAGACGGCATCTCAAACAGGATGATCAAACTGCTGCCTCGAAAAGCTATAGTGCACCTGACCAGTATAATAAATGCAATCTTAAGACTTCACTATTTTCCTTCCACCTGGAAACTGGCTGATGTAATTCCTATACATAAGCCAGCCAAAGACTCACACCTACCGCAAAATAATCGTCCAATCAGTCTTATCTCCAATCTGGGTATGATTGCGGAGAAGGTCATCCTCTCACGACTCCAAACCTCAGTAAATGACCTAAACATCCTCCCTAAAGAACAGTTTGGTTTTCGGCAACACCATAGTACTACCCAGCAAATCCACAGAATTGTGGAATACATCACCACCAGCTATAACTAGCGCCAGTGCACAGGAGCTGTTTTCCTAGACCTATCCAAAGCATTTGACAAAATGTGGTATTTTGGACTCCTACACAAACTTATCTCAACTGGTAACTCACTACAAATGGTTCATCTAATCCATTCATATCTTCAGAATAGATCAATCCAAGTCAAAATCAACGGTTCTAAATCGTCCCAGCGCCATATCTTTGCTGGAGTGCCACAGGGATCCCAACGCCAAAATGGATGTCTTCCATTTTGGCCTTGTATGCGGACGATACAACAATACTAACCAGATCTCTCCGACCCTATTTCATTACCAGAAAGCTTCAAGAAACCTTCTAAAGCTGGAGGGTTGGTTCTTTAAATGGAGGTTGGAAGTCAACCCACAGAAAAGCTCATCCGTTCTTTTCTCGAAAAGGCCAATGTCTCCTGCAGGAGATGTGTTACTGTTCAATACTAAAATTCCCTGGCAGACAGAAACAAAATACCTGGGTGTAATTCTCAACAAAAAGCTATCTTTCAACCAACACATCAAGTCTACGTGCGCAAAAGCATCTAAAGCCATAGCTCAGATCTATCCGCTAATTAATAGAAATAGCAAATAATAGAAATATCAAATTGCAACTATACCAGATGACGTTTCGTCTTATAATCACCTATGCCTCTGCAGTCTGGAGCCACACCTCTAATACTAACATTATCAAGATACAACGAGTAGAGAACAAATGCTTGAGAATGATTCTGAATGCCCCGTGGTATATAGAAACAATCAACTTCATAGAGATACAAATATTCCCTATATTTTCTCTTTTTTACAATCCTTAGCATCCAAGTTTTTCCTAAAGACGTCTACACACCCCAACGATTTGGTTCAGCCAGCTGCAGCATATGAGGCAACAGACATATTCAAACACAGACCAAAAGCTATATTAGCCTCCTATAGCGATGCATAACTCCATGCCCGTTCAGGGCGAGCAAACTGCTTATAAATTTTACCCTCACTGTAACCACAACAGATAGTGGGGAATATGAAAAGCATCTTGCTTCACCCCTAAAGATATAAATGTCAATAGTCTTTCTACTACGATTCGATTTGGACGCCCTCACAGATTCTCTGGATGAAGAGCCAGCGCTTATTCTTGTAAATAAATTTCAAAGGAAGTTTAAGCTCAAATGGCCATCAAACATGATAGATCCTGACATCATTATAGACGCTCTAGATAAAGGTGTGACATTCAGCTTCATAAAGAAACTCCTTAAGAAGTTCGAGCTTGAATGGCCCGGCTTCCTAAATTTTTACTCTTTACCCGAGACTGATGAAGATCAAAATGAAGACGCTCCTCAAATGGAGGAAAAATAAAATCTAGTAATCTCGGACTCTACTTATTCAGATCAAGGAGAGATGCACGCGCGCAAAACGCTCGCCTCGGAGTCAGCAAACGAAAATGGCATGGATGAAATGCCCCCAACACACAGATTCCTCTGCCTCCACCAATGAAAAGGTGCCTCCAGTCATTCTTATGGAAAAGCAGAGATGGACAGCCTTAAGGTCCACCATGGCCAACCTGCAGATAAATTACTCCACTGCCAAGAACACAGAGGAGGGCATCAAAATTCAGTCCGCTACAGTGACTGACTATAGAAATTTAACCAAGGAGTTGGATGTAAGAAGTATACAATACCATACCTTCACACTTACCTCGGAGAAAAATTTAAAAGTGGTACTCTGAGGAGTACCAGAAGACATTGAAACAACTGAAATAGCTGCTGACCTCAACATGCAAGATCTGCTCCCATAAAGGTCAGCAGAATGTACAGATCAAACAAGACCCCATGCCTCTGGTATTGGTGGAAATACACAATATCTATAAAAAATATTTATAACTTGAAGACAATCTGTGGGCTTACGGTCTCACCGGAGCCACTTAGGAAGAGGGCCTCTTCGGGGCAGTGCCAAAGATGCCAAAAATTTGGTCATGGCCAGAAGTGCAAAGCTCAATACAGATGTTTAAAATGTGGTGACACCCACCCCACACATACTTGCTCCAAGCCAAAAACCACCCCGGCTAAGTGCGTTAATTATGGTGGCCCCTGCAAATTACAGAGGGTGCATTTTCCACCAAAAAACAGGCAAACTGAGTCAATCAGTCAATCTACTTCACTATCAGAAACGAGAGCCCCCCAGAAGCTCAAGTTCATCAGGCTCCTATTAGTTTGAACAAGACGACAGGTGTTCACCCACCATCAACTGAGCTCCCCAAGAAAATAAATCTTCAACACCAAAGAAGAACATATGCTGACGTGGCCTGTCCCAAAAAGCAGTCCATGACCAGAATATGCCAAATCCACATTCAAATATAACAGCCATCATCACCTCTTCTCTTGTAAATATGTTACGGGATTTCAGTAACGCAAATCCATCACTAAGCACTACAAAAAGTTTCTTGCAGCAAACATAGTCCATTTTATCTGCACTCTCCAATGCATAGGAGAGTGCAGATAAAATTCACCCCAAATTCTCTAGTGATTATTGTATGGAATGCCAACGCCTTAAAAATAAAATACTAGAAGTGCAGGAATTCAATGACAGATATAATCCGGATATATTATTAATTAATGAAACTCACTGCTGACAATCCTAAATTCAAAGGATATCAACTTTACAGGAATGATAGGTTGGATTATAGAGGTGGGAGTACAGCAATCCTCATCAAAAATCACATCAGCCATCATGCTGTGGCCATTCCTACAACCACTAATCTCGAAGTCATAGATATCAATGTCATCACAAACTCTGTTGGAAACATAAAAATCTATGCTGGTTATAACCCACCATCAAAAACATTGCTGACCACAGATCTGGATGCCATCCTCGGAGTTAAACTACCGGTTATTATCGCCGGAGATTTAAACGCAAAACATCACGCCTGGAGCGTGATGTTTTGCGTTTAAGTTCACATAAAAGCATCCAACCCTCATACGTGCATGTGTTTAATATTTGCATAGAACAGCAGGATGCTCTAACATCAGAAATATTGGAATTCATACCATGCCATCTTTCTAATATTGACCACATGACATAAAGACTAGAGACTTGAACCGCACTCTCCACTAAGAAAAAGACAGTTTGCAATGTGTTGAGCGTCGTACCTCATTCATAAACAAACTTCAAGCACTACTAGCAAATGATAATGTACAGTAATATGCATAGTATGTATGATAATGTAAACTCACTGAGTCTTTCGACATTCAGATGATACTTCCAACTCCACTACTCATGGAGAGCGGCAATCACAGATGCTAAGAGATTTGTCTAGCGGGCAGGATTGGAAAGATACTGCATTTCCAGACAGACTGTTCCTCTAGTCAGAATCATTGCTTTATCAACCTGCAACTTTCATTTTCTTCGGAAGCATCCAAATCGGGAAGTTACCTATTGGATCTTCAACAATACCTTCCTTCAAAGGTTATGCGTCAAACCTTCAGACTTTGATATCTACCCTCACTCAATAGAAAGCGAATGCAAAATCAATGAGGGACAAAAATACTTAAGCATACGTCTTAGCAACATCCAAATATATAATCGGAGTCTTCGACGGGTAAGGGTGGGCCTGGGGAAAAGAATTTATCGGGGCCCTGAAGTGGAAAAGCAAGCAGACAAAACTTATGCCCTGGACCCTTATAAATTGCGGACCAGGGGAATCTTATAATACGCTGTAGAAAGTATTTATTTGCAAATACATTAAAAATTGATTATGAATTGGTATATATTATATAATACATTTTAATTCAAGTTATTTTTTATAAAGATATTTATTTATTTAATAAATATTTGTTTTTTTTATTTATGCGAATTTTGGATTCGACTTCTGAATTGCCTGCAGTAGATAGTTCTCAGTAAACGAGCTATTCTTATAATTCGTTTTTTTTTTTTTTTGTTGTTGTTAGATAATTTCTAACAAAGTAAACGGTATTACAATGAAGTGTAAACTTTCTTACAAGTGCTCATTTATATTTAACATCCAGTAGAGAATGTTTAGTACTTTATTTGTTTACACTGACAAAATGACACCATATAATGATTATAAGACATTTTTTATTTTATATCTGTAATTTTAATTCTTAACTGTAAGACCATAAATATACGCCATAATCCACCCCCTCACACACACACACACACACACACACACACACACACACGAGCCAAAATATAGGGATTATTCTCTTGGCACCGCTGGGTTCTTCTCATCCCCTTTGGATACAACTTGACTGTTACTCATTCTTACTTGAGGATTGTTTCGAAGCAGGCATTGCACTAAATGACGACAATGTGGGTGAATGATGCAAAAAGCATATCCATGCATCCCCCCTCCCCCAGATTCTCCTGATTTGAATCCTGTTGAATATTTAGGAACGCACATCTGCCGACAGACTCCTGTGGTTCGCTCGAAAGGCGTTATTCCGTCTAGATGGCCCAGAATATCTGAGGACAGTTTCCGTTGTCTAGTGCGGCGCTTCCTAAATTGTGGGTCGCGGCCCCCTTGGGGGCCGTAGGTTTTGTTGAGAGGGCCGTGAAATAATGAAATCAAATTTAAAATCTTTTAAAACCAAGTAGATTTTTTTTTAATCTTAAAAGAAACGTATTTAATTTTTATTATTTCTTTTTTTATTTTTTATATTTTAACGGGGAAAAAAATCGCACATTGGTGCGGGTTCACAAATTTTGCTTCCTGCGTATTTCGGCGCTTAATGAATATTAGTACATATCAGCTTATTCATATAAGTTTCATTTCAAAGCAGAAATCTAAGAATTGCAGTTTCAAATATTTCACCTGATATTGGTGTAGCAGTATTGAAACGCATCCATCACATTAAATTGTTATTAAACTTCTTTTATGTTTTTAATTCTTCTTTTATTACTAATCGTTTTACGTTTCATGTGCTTGTACTGTAAATGTACAATAACAATATATCTATCTATATAAAAATATGAAATAATGTGCAATGCAAAATGTGTATGTAAGAAGCTAAAAATGTGATATTTGTATTTGATTTTTGCAATATTCTCTGTGTATGTTTTGTATTGAATATAAATACAATAAATGTTATAATAATATGTGTCTATATTACGATTTTTTTTCGAGGGAGCCCGTGAAATATTTTAATTTTTCCAAAGGGGGCCCTGACATCCAGAAGTTTGGGAAGCACTGGTCTAGTGGAACGAATGCCAAGATGGATGCAAGCGAATATCTCGTTCAAAGGAAACTCAAAAACGCTACCAGGCAGGTGGCTAGAACGATTTGGCTCATTATGATCGTTAAAACTCTAAGAGGGCGCTATTGTCAATCATTCATTACGAAGCTGTTTTCGTTTGCGATATCAAAGCTGTTGCAACATGACAGCAAATCAAAGTGGATAATACTTGTTTGCTTTTTTTTTTGTAATAAAAATGCAAATACGCACTATATATGTTAATAGATTATAACTTTTTTATTATATATTTCTTTATTATTTTTAATATTCCATAAAAAAGTTTAAATAAAAAAACTGTTGTTTTTTCTAACTGCTATTCGTAAAATATAACAAAGCCCTACATAACAATCAATCGGTCAACAGTGCAATGAAGCTCTGCGGTGCACTATAACGAACTTATTTGAATTTGAATTACTGCTGTGGACATTATGGGAATTAAGCAATTAATTTTGCAACAATGCATATAATCACTTAATTGGAATAGTTGAAGTAATGTTAAATCTATAAAAATAAATATTAATCTTAAATCTCTTATAAAATAATGTCCACATTATTTATAGGGTTACCAAGTAATTTTATAAACTTGGTTATTTTACTCCTAATCCCAAGTAAGCAAACAGTTAACGCATAACGCATTATATATATATATATATATATATATATATATATATATATATAATGCGTTATGCGTTAACTGTTTCAAACATGCTACTGTTTTTCACTTGTTCTGTTAGTACAATGTTAAGTCTCTGTAGTTTTTTATATACTTCTTTGAGTATGATACCTGATGATGTTCTTGTAACGAAACTAGTAAACTAGTAGTATATTGTTAAATATATCTTGCCATCTTTTCTCTCGGTAATAGTCATTAAACTTATTTTATAATATTCCAACCGAGTTAAAATGAATTGTCAAAATATATATATATATATATATATATATATATATATATATATATATATATATATATATATATATTCATATTATGATTTTTATAATTATTATAATTTTATATTATGTTATTATGTTATATTATGTTAATTTTAAATAATGCTTAGAATTGTTATACTGTAATAATATGCTTATAGTTTGCATTTCTATTTCCATCGCTAACAAAAATAACTCAGCGATTTCCGTGTTTCTCGTCACTAGATGGCAAGACTGTAAATCGCTGGTTGTGAATTAATATAATATAATATAATATAATATAATATAATATAATATAATATAATATAATATAATATAATATAATATAATATAATATGCGAAAAGTTGTGATTGGCTACAGCTATGCAAAAACACTGACATCGCTAGAGTCAGCATTAGAAATACACAAAAAAGCGTTGTCATTTTATCTCTTTTTTTCCCCCTAAATTTATTTCAATTACTAATTACTAGATTCTATTTATTTTTTGAAATAGACTTTTAATTTTCTTCAGGCTATATATATATATATATATATATATATATATATATAATGCAGTTATGTCTTATTTTGTACTTACATTTATATTTATAAATTAAATGACGTAGAAGTTCATCCTAATGAGAAGGAGACTTGTAATTAAAAAAATTTCGGAACTGCATAACGCATTACGATACTGTTGCGAAAGGGTGAAGCTTAAAGTATTTTATCCCCGTTGTCTGAATCTCAGACAACCCTGGTAGGAATAATTTATGAGCATTTAGCACGCCCTGTTGGGGGTTGAAGGATTAAGCGATATTATTGGAAAGTAGAATGACTTTAGGTCTTTTGTATTTGTAGGGGTCATGTTCGTTGTAGTCTACAGCTTGTTGTATCAGCTAGTTGGGGTGCGTCGTCGCTTTTGAAAATAACTTTACTGCTAGAGAACGAAGAATGAGAAGATATCTTGAATGTTGGTATCACGGTGAATCGGTTCGTTTCGGATGAACCATGGAGCATCTGGTATCATCCGTAAGTACTTGTTTTGCACTCGTTGTAATTTTAGTATATTAACTTTGCAGGCATGGCTCCGAGTTGGAGGCGTAGGTAATTATGGGCCGAATCACCATCTGATAAAGTAATAGTTTGTTCCTTGTATTTAATTTTCTCTGTGGATTAATCAAGGGATAGAGTTGAGCGAGAGTTTTGGATACTTTCACACAGATGCGCCTGATATGGTTACTGAAGCACAAATCTTTTGTTTTGTAGCAACCCAAGTTATTTGGTTTCTTTTTGCCATGGGATTTTTGTACCAAATAGAATAATACCCTCCTTTAGGAGATGCTATTCTTCTGGCGAAGACTATGGCCACTCTTTTTTTTTTTTTTTTTGAGGGTTTACTTGCAGCCTCCAGTCTGAGAACCATTTATCTATTTAGACTCTGTCTTGAAGTTTACAAGCTGTCTTTTGGTTACAAGGTGAGGACGGAGTGATCTAGCTAGTACTGCAGTGTCGTCTGCATATAAACTCATAAACCCAATGGACGCCATGGAGTTTTGTGGGATATTTGTCATGTAGATTGAAAAAAAAAAAAAAACTGGGCAAGTAAGGATCCTTGTGGAACTCTAGCCAAACCTCTACAACGTAGAAGTTTGGTTGGATCTACGAGAGATGAATTTGTTGGGTGGTACTGTGATTCTGACGAAATATCATACAAAGTTCACATTGTATGATATTTAATCTGTCCGTTGATTCTTGAAATCTGGAGAGGATAACTTTTTCCGCAGTTTTTCCTAGATTGGATAGCAGACTGATGGGGCGATAATTCTGAGGTAAATGTGGTTGTGGATCTTATCTTTGCCCGACTTGTGAACTGGTGTAGTGTCAGCAATCTTCCAGGAGGGAGGGAAATATTGTATTCTTAGGATTGCATTTATGATTTAGGATAGCTTTGCGAGGCAGCAATTTGATGACTTTGTGATGCCATTCAGACCTGGTGTATTTTTGTTGTTCAGATGCTTTATGTTAATTATTTCTGGTGAAATAGGGTTAAGCAGATTTGAATTATTGTCAGGTTGTTTTAGTGTTCGTCTAACATGACAATGACTTATAAACATGATTGATGTTTACATTTTTGTATGCAGGACTGCACTGTTTTTCTAGATTACTTCCTATAGCTTCTGCTTTTCCAGCATCAGTGTGTGCTAAACCCTGATCGGATTTTGTGAGGGGAAGAGATTCGTGCTTGTTTCTGAGATTTAAAAAAAAATTCCAGATAGAATGATCTTCAGGACTAAGAGATGATAATCTATTTTCCCACTGGTTTCTGTGCTTTTTAAGAGCTCCTCTGACTGTACTGTTCAATTTATTCAGTTTTTTATCTTGTGATTTGATATATTTTCTTGGCTTTGTTCTTCTCTCAAATTTTGTTCATAGTATCTTCTTGAAGATGGTTAGGCTTGTAGATACTTGAAGTTTTGGTGACTGCTGCCGGTGATATGTTGATTTAATTAGTGAGGTTTTCTATTGCTTTGTCAATCTCTTCCTTTGATTTTATGTTGGGTACTGGGCCAATGTATTCGGGAAATACTTTTAATAATCTTTCCCAAGCTATAAAGTAATGAAGAAGAGATAATTTTTCTTGATTGCCTAATTTAAATAGGTAGCATTGTAATCGGAGGACAACTCATTCAATAATTGTACCTGGTATTGGTATTTGGTGTTCTGTAGGATAGCAATATCTAAGATATCTGATCTGCCAAGAGGACTGCGATAAGTAGGCTCAGCAGGACCAGCCCTGCAATCTAGTTCGACTCAGTGTAATTATAAAGTATGCACCCATTTTATTGGTTGTATTACTATACAAGCTGAATGCTTGGAATTCAGATCCTCAGCAAGGATGATTGACTACATGATGCTTAGAACAGCATCTAAATCAGCCAACAGTAAAGTATTTGTTGGTGAGTTGTAAGCAGCATAGATTTTGTAGATGTTGAGCTTACCAGCTATGTTGGTGTAGACTTCAATGCCTGTAATCTCTAAATTTTTGGTTGGTGGATTGGTTACTGAATTGTTTAATGTAGTTTTTAATTTAAAAAAAAATGGTAGTACTACCGCCATTGTAGTAATCCAGTCTTTAATTTCTGTAGAGCAGGTATCTTCTCAATTTCGAATTGTCCGCAGGTCGTAAATGAGTCTCACTTATTAGTAGAATATCTGAATAAAATTCTTGCAGTTCAATAGTTTTGTTGGGTAGGCCGTTGGCATTCCAAGCGGCAATTAGAAGGGAGTTTGGCAGACATTTATTTCTAATCATTGAAATAAATATGGTTATTGGTTATTTTGTACTGTGTTTTGGACAGTAGGTGCATCCTTTGTAATTTGCAGGATGAGGGTCGTTGCAGTTGATACATCTGGCCGGTGTGGTTCCAGGCTTGGCACAGGTGTCAGTGGGATGGTTCTCTCCACATTTCAAACACCTGTAATTAGCTCTACATAATTTCTGAGCATGGCCGTATTTCGGACATCTGTGGCATTGCCCTGCCGATGTTCTTTTTCGTAATGGTTCAGGCGTGAGGCCATAGATCGATGTTAAGTCATAAATATTTTTATGGAGGTTTTGAATTTCCACCAGAACTAGCGGCATCGATCTCTTGTCAGCTCTAAACATTCTGTTCACTTTGACCGGAGGCAAACAGTGACAGCTGAGATCTGTTGCTGTCTCCTCAGTAGTAATATCTTCGGTATCTCCTCTCAAACTATTTTTAGATTTTTTTTCCGAGCTGAGGGAGAATGTGTGGTATTGTACGTTGAGGTTGTCCATTACTTTAATTAGATGGCGATAGTCTGCTTTGCGCTGAATCTTTATGCCCTCGTATTTTTAGCCCATGAGTAGACAATATTTTGATCCTTCATGATCGATATGAGCATATTGTCCATTTGCTTTTGACTCGTAGGATTACGTTTGTGATTGCGTCATTATAGTTGCCATTAAAACTGTCATTCTCCTGAAAATTTCGCTTTATTATTATTGGGGTTATATTATTCGTATATACTCGTAGTATTTTTCCATATTTCTTTCTCTGAATATGTCAATGACTTATGTTTTTTTCATTATTATTATTTTATTATTATTATGAGTAAGAAATTAATAACTTGTGTATTATTATTATTATTATTAATATTTGATCCTGTACATTTTTTCCGAAGTATATTTATATTTTCTCTCTTTATATGTGAAATTTCACTCTACTGTATTTCCCAACTCTGTTCAGTCTCTTTTAAGAGCGAATTTTATTCTTTAACAGCCTTCTGACGTTGCGCCTTCCGGAATGGTTCCAATCGCCTTAAAGAAAGTCTGGAAAATGCAAGCCATCCACTTTATCTAAATCCTTCCTTCCATCAAATTCGCTTGCTCAGATTATATTTTCAACAAAATAAATGTTTTACTTTTATACGTTTTCAGACATTTTTTCCCTCACAAAGTCCAGACCATTCCTCATACACAATCTGCCGTCTCATTTAGCCTCTATCACACCATAGCGACAGACTCACAATGTTTACTTCTCGCTCTTCTTTTTCGTATGCACCAGCAACTCTTTAATATCTTTTTGTCCAAACTAAACATCTACTTCACCTGCTTACATCATCACTACTATCCTTAATCTTCGCACCAGGAAAACACGATTTCTTCACACTCTCCTCAAACACTCCCCTTATTAATGAATCGTAATACAAAATCCGATCCTAACTCACATTTTCGCTCATTCCTACTCTGATTTGTCTCCACTTGCGTCATCCCCCCCTTCTTTCGATGGTTTGTTATACCATCCGCCAAGTCTCTCCAACCACTCAATCTCACGTTTAGTTCTTTGAAGAATTCTGTGTGAGTGGACTATCTCTCATCCATCATCTGGTCAATCTCTTCATCTTTCACTGCTTCATTCGTATTCATAACGCTTTTAATACCAATTTTAATGGTACCAATATACATAGTCACAACTTCATTTATATATATATATATATCCACGAAGTGCAGTCCATTCCTCCTCTCTATGGCTTTCGAGTGAAGTCAACTCTACACATTTAAAACAACTTCTTCCTGATAATTAAAAAAAATCTGAACGTATAAGATTAAAACATTTATTTTGTTGGAAATATAAGCTGAGCAAGAATTTCTCAGAACTCTGGATAAATTAATGGTAAGATAACACCTATGCTGGAAAATGGCAAATAAAGTATTTTCTAGGAAATCATTTCAAGAAGTTTATGCAAAAAGAAAATTAGTGTGAGGTAAGTATTATTTTTTTTTATATAAAATTGTTTAAAGAAATTTCTAAATACCTAAAAATATTTAGTCGTACAAATAATTTAATAATAGTTTTAGAAAAAATTTAAGAAAAAAAATGGAACACAGACGTTTATCTCATTAAAGTAGTTACATAAACGGAATTACCTAAAAACTTAACAGTAGTAAACAATAATAAAAATGAGAACATTAAAAATATTATAAAAACCAGTACAATGAAGAATAAAAATCTGTAAACGCTAATACACGGATAAAATAATAAAAACAAGGAAACAAATCTGGACTAGATTGTGGTCAAAGGAGAAAGAAGTTGGAAGATACTATTTGGCATGGTATAATGGAGCGAATATATCCACAAACCCCACCCCTCAGAGAGGAAAGGAGTCAAAGATGTGTGGAGGAGTAGAGTTTTGAGAGGGCTAAGATTTAAGTTTCTGTCAAGAAATAAAAAGCAGACCGGACGCAGAAGTGAACATCCTTATGATTAGAACTGAGACTGCGTATACTCGGATTCTCAATATGCAGTCTCAGTACTTCTACCTACAGCAATCCCTCGATTAGTGCGCCTAATGCGTTCTTTAAATCAGGCGCATTAATCGAAAACGCACTAATCGAATATAATAACATATGGGAAAATGTATAATTCGTTCCTCAAATTTCTTTTTTGGACCTTAATTTTTTTATAAAAGAATTAAGGTATGTCTCAGGGCCTAGTTAAAGGAAAATCATTTTCCTTTAACTAGGAAACTAAGACTTTAACTAAAAAATTTATATTCTGAATAAAACATATTCAGAATATAAATTTTATTATTCTACTTCTTAACAAAGTATTGATCTAACGTAGTTTGGCGGGCATGTTGTTTCTTTTTTCATACAACCGACGGTATGGCCCTATTCCCTCTTCCACTCTTCTGCAAATTTTACTGCTTCTCTCTTCATCAGGGTCAGCCTCTAAGCATTGCTGCTTAAAAACTTCGATTGTACGAAAAATATTTTCAAACTGTTTCTGTGAAATCTTTTTTGGCTGACTATCAGTGGTTAAATTTTCTTCATATTCTTCGGAATCTTCCCGCTGTGCATCTAAATTTAGTAGATCGGAATCACTCAATTCTTCAGAATGAAATTTAATTAACTCTTGGACGTTATCATTGAAGGGGGAGAAAGAAATGAAGGACGTACAAATTGGTCGCTAACATGCGAAATCGTGCTTTATAGATAACATTTCCCAACTGTTATACAAGCAAAATAGCTACCACTTTAAAAACTACAATGATCATAAAGGAGAAGTTCATTTTCCGACGTGTAATAATAAACAACTCATCCCAGAAGATAGACTGATTACCCTATTATGGGAATGGATTCTCCTTTTTGTGACATACGCAGAAATGTCGAAGGGTCTCGAATCTGTGGCCGTACTATAGCAGACGACATAAATTTTGGCGGTAAAAATTTGGAATATAGTGTACATGGAAGTAGTGTAGTATGCCATTAAAAATAACTTTGTAAAATGTTTTAAATCGGTAACTAAATTATTTCATTCTGGTGAGTGATTTTTTAAAATAGTTAGCCATAAAAATGTATAGATAGAAAATTTTTAAAATCTGTAACATTTATTTTTAAGATGTATATAGGCGCACTAATCGAATTTGGGTATCGAAACAAATGACGCACTAACCGAGGGAATACTGTATAGTTCTTCTGGTATGAGTAAACACTTTGTCTGCTGATAAATAGAGTATGAGAGAGGATACGAAATGACCACTTGACTACTCGAAAAATGAGAAAGTGAAAAAAAAAAAAGTTAATATAATACTTAGATATGATAACACTGAATTAAGATGAAGAGTTATGATAACAAACGATTCGATTCATAATCTATGTAGAAAAAAAAAGGGTTGCAGGTATTTGGATGTGTAGAATGAGTGTAAAGGAAGAAGGGATTTATATAAGAGGGATGCACTGTACATGTGCATTTGGGATCAGGAACTTCACGAAAATATTTATTGCAATAAGACCAGAGAGAGAGAGAGAGAGAGAGAGAGAGAGACGAAGCCAGATTACGTGATGAGTAAATGGAAAAAATCTATGTGTAAGAACGACTAAGATAAGCACCTGTATTAATGATATAATTATGATCAACGACTGAGGTTATTATAATGAAAAGATGAATGCGTATTGGTCAGGTTCGGACCTGATAAATACATTCTAGGATGCCGGAAAAAGGAAGCGTTATATACGAACAGGAATCTGAAAGGTGCCTTACTTGGTCATACACACTATAGAGGAAAGTACACAAAAAAGAAAGAAAAAAGCATGGACGTAACTTATTATCTTATTATGGCTGCGCACAAATGCCTGAAATATCAGAAACAAAGGGGTAGAGGTTGTTGCCTTAATACGGTGGGGCCTAACATTGTTAGCATTGGTCAGAAATGGCTCACAAATGCAGATATGTTAACTAGTATTGAGCGTGAATGGATACGGCATCTTATTAAGGAAGAAATTCTTGGGGAAAAAAAGATAATGTGGAAATAATACCCTAGGCATTTCCTATGTCAGAAATGAAAATTCTAAGGCTCAGGTCAAAAGAGTGACAACTGTTGTACGAAAAACTAAACGGTGGCAATGAAATTAAACTGGCTCTGCAAGCTTAAACACTCCAAAAGAATTCTATCCTTATGTTGCAAGTAACAAAAAATGAATGTGCAAGAATAACTCCCCTCAATTCAGATAGTATGCAGGTACTTGATGCAGAAAAGATTGCTCAGCTAATGAGTGTCATTTTGATAAATGGTTTCAAGCTGGTATGCAATATTGACCTCACAGCTACCTCTACACTGAAGGAAGTAATTCAGGTATATGAGGAGGACGTCATAGAGCTTTCGCATAAATGGAATACAAATTCGGTAATAGGGATTGATGGAATATATGAGCGAGCACAGATGCTCACCTGGCTGTATAATTTGAATCTCAGCACAAGGGAATATATGATAATCCCATTGTACCAGGACAGTAGATTGAAAGAATGTATGATAATGTAAGATTCTTTATATGGAATTTTACAATTGAAGATGAGTTGGCCGATCGGATAAGGAGGTAGCATGGTTTTATTTTTCCAAACACGGGTTTTTTATCGCGCGTACAGGCAAATCGACCATGAATACATGCAATTTGCTGGGAAAATGCTGCTGTTGGTGGATATGGACGGTAGATAGCTGATTGTAGTAGGAGTGTAGGTTGTGTTTGGAAAATTACGTAGTAAGGAAGATGGTGAGATGCCTGTGTAGCACAGTAGAGTGCCTCACGAAGTGAGTCCTTGGACTCCTTGGAGGTCTCCCGTAATAATAATAATAACAATCCAATTCCAAAAGCGATGTTTCATGGCAAAGAGAAAAAAGAAAGGCCACACAGTCCAAGGTCAAAAAAGACATTTACTGATTTTGACGAATCTCTTCCAGGCGAATGAAGATGCGAACTGAAACGCTGAAGGGAGGTCCACCTCTGATAAAAAAGAACTGGGAAAACCATCACGAAAACTTCTACTAAAACTATAACTAAATCTACCGCTCAAATGTATACAATAAAAATCGCCTCATTGAATGTCCATACATAACAATCAGAGGATAGATTCGTAGAACTAGAAGAAGCCCTGAAAAAAATCAACTGGGACATCACTGGACTTTCAGAGGTGAGATGCGACACCAAAAAAATTATCGAAAGAAACAATTTCTGCAGATAAAATAGAAATAGACAATTTCTATTTTACCATAATAAAGGCGAAAGCTGACTTAACGGAGTCGATTTCATAATTAAGAGCAAATGGAAAGAGCATATCGCAGAATTTAAAAGTTATACAAGCAGAATTGGTTCCTTAAAGTTAGAATTAAAAAAAAAAAAAAAAATCACTAACAATAATACAGGTTTATGCTCCCACCACAAGCTATGATCGGAAGGGGGGAAAAAATGGAGGAGCTCTATGATGAACTTACACTAGAAATAACACCCGACAACTCCCAGGTCATTGTAATGGGAGACTTTAATGCCCAAGTAACACTTTAATGCACTAAGCAACAAAAGGCAGAAGATTTAGTTCTTGGAAACCATGGTAGCCAGAAAAGGAACGACAGAAGAAGGCTATTCCTATAATTCGTCTTTAACCACCAGCTGGAAATTCCTTCTTTAGGAAAAGAGAAAAAAGAAGATGGACATGGCTTTCACCGGATAAAAAAAAAAAGAAATGAAATAGACTATGTATTATTAAATGATTCACTTCAACTACATAACTTTGAAGATTTCAACAGTTTAATTCAGTTCATAGGTTAATAAGAGGAACCTTCTGATTCTAAAAAAAACCGAAAACAGGAATAATTGATTCAGAAATAGGAGTTCAAGATCTACAAAGAAACCAGAAGAAATTTACAGACAACTTAAGCCAAATGTTAACAACTCAAAAATCAACCACATTAAATAATACTCAAAAGCTTTGCGATAATAAAGAGGAAGTAATGAAGCAAGCATGCCAATCACTGAGTAGCAACAAGAGAAATAAAGAGCGAAAAAAATTACTGATAACACTGAAAACGTGATAAAACAAAGAGAACTACTAAAGAAAAAAGGTTTCAATCATTTCAAAACAAAATAGAGTTTGCTGAACAAATTAGTCAAAGGAGTAATTAGAAAAGATTTAAGGCATTTCGACATAAATAAAATCAAACAAACCCTAGAACAAGGCACATCTTTTAAAACAGCAAAAAAGGGCCTAAAATAGCAAATCGTGGATCTCTTCCTTAGTAGATGAATTTGGTCATAAAACAAATAACAGATCAGAATTTCTGAAAATAGTAACAAAATTCTACCAAGAATTATATTCAAGCAAATATTCTAACAGATAACCAAACAAATAGAAGGTGTGATGATCCTATCTTGGAAATCATCGAAGAATAGAACAGGCAGTCAAACAAATGAAAAATGGCAAAGCAGCGGTGATCGAATTCCAGGAAAATTCTTCGAAATAGGACTCGTAGAAATATTACCAGAACTTCTCAAGCGATACCATGGCATCCTACACAGAGCCTGTACCAAGGCAGTGGCTAAATTCAGAAATAATACTACTTCATAAGAAGGGTGATAATCAAACATTAGCAACTACATACCCATAAGTCTCATTTCACATAACTATAAAATATTCATCAGAATTACCAAAATAGAATTACAAGGCAACTAGTAATTCTATTTTGGTGTTCAGAACCAACCCGATGAACAAACAGGATTTAGAAAAGGTGTTTCAACTATTGATCATCTACATACTATCAACCAAATTATTCAAATTGTAGAGTTTAAAAGAGTGGATGAAGGGAGTACTACCAATCAGCCTAAAATGCAAACTTCATAATATGATCGTACTGCCCATTGTAACCTATGAATCACAAACATGGTCGCTAACAACGGAACAAGCGACCAAGCTAAGAACATGCAAAAGAGCAATGAAAGGAAGTATGATAAACATCAAAAGGATAGAAAATAGAACCCCTAGAAATAAGACAAAAAAAACAAACAAAAGTCACTGACGTCATAAGAACAGTAAAATCCCTAAAATGGAAACAGGCATGACACTTGATGAGAAAACAAGGTGATACATGAGATAAACTCACCACTTACTGGATACCTGGAGAAGGAAATAGAAGTAGAGGTAGACAGATGGAGAGATGAACTTACTCTAACAGCAGGACCAACCTGGTGAGAACAACCCAAAATGGAACCGAATGGAATAACATGGGGCACACCTTTGATTGGCACTGGGATTCTACAGGCTGACAACAATTGCACAATAGTGGTACAAATATTGATGTGTGTAATAAATGACATATCAGGATCTCTGTAGCGGTGGTGAAGGTTTTGAAAAAGTTGGTAAAACCACATACAGAAACAGATTGATGGAGATTTTATGCTCTGCGATGAACGGGCTGGGTTTACCAAGGGAAGGTCGTGTTTGAAAAATTTTCTCGCATTATATAGCAATGTCGCGGTTGAGTTAGACAAGGTCAATTATTATACCATGAGAATTTTGGACTTTCTTAAAGGTTTTGACAGGAGGATTAAGCATTGATGGCTGTTGCATAAATGAACGATGTGGAATTGGAATAAAGATTACCATCTTGGGTAAGAGGATCACTCTGTGACAGAATATCAGGAAGAGGTGTAGGAGGAATGTGTCTCCAATATTTAAGGTGACCACCAGTGTTCTTCAGGAATGAGTCCTTAGTCCATTGCTATTCAATCTTTATATTAATAATATCATTTTTTTCTTGATATGAAAAATGAAAATGATATTCAGCTCTTTTGTCACAAAGTAAACGGATACATTTTTAAATTTATCAATTCGTGGATTAGGCCTACTGGGGATACCACGTTAAAAAAAGCGCTCCTGGTATTCTACCCCTGAGGTGGCGTGGAAAAGAGTACACCGTTTATCAATTTTCTGTTCTGTCCGTTCTCATTAAAACAGTCATATCAACATTATTCAGAGATGCCTTTCTGGGTCCGTGTTTTCTTGCTTGGTGCATGCATGTTCATCAAAATAATTAAATACCTACCTTTGCTCCAATTAACAGCTACACTTTGCATTATTATTGTAACTGCAAAAAGAGAGCTTGTTTAGAAAGTGCACCTGACTATTATACATTAACCTGAGTCTCCATTTGTGATATGGTTTAGTCTTTTGACTTAACATTTAGTGTGGTGATAAAGTATTTTGCGCCAGTAAAAAAAAAAAAAAAAAAAAAAAAAAACGAAAAGTTCGTCCTTCTTGGACATCTAAACAGCATAGTAGAAAATGATTACAGAATATATAGAAATGTGTTAGAGAAATTTTGAGAAAAAGAATAAATAATCACGGAAAGTACCTGCAGGATTTCTTTCCAGAACATATATTATTAATTACTAATACCATGTTGCAACACAAAGACGCAACGCAGCACAAGAAACAAGAAAGTCTCGTGTGCTGTGTTATTTGTGATAGGAATACCATCATGCTGATTCGAAGACACAAAGTATACAGTGGGCTTTGAAATAGGATTAGTTTGAGCAGGATATCTTGGAATATCACATTGAAAAGAAGGGTGTATATTAATACTCTAAAAAAGAAAAGTTCAGCGAGTTTCAGAGGTGAACTGTGGACTCTAATACCAAACATATTGAACCAAAAATGAAAGAGTTTGAAAAGAATATATCAGTATGGCACAGTACACGTGCCAAGTTGGCCCATTGGAATTACTTTTTTTTTTTTTTTGCAATATGAGTTTTAATTTTACACCTCAAAGAAAAAAAAACATGATTTTTTTCCTATTTCTTAAACTGATTATATATTTTACATCGCAGGATATCCTTATGTGTTGTGAAAGCCATAGGAATTCGAATGCTTTACACATGAAGTGCATAAATTCATGTGGAATCATGGACGCAGGACGCAGGACATATATATACTGTATATGACGCAGAGGGTGAAGCTTGACGCTTTTTATATTCCCTGTTGTCTCTGTTTCGAGAACAGTGGTGGGAGAGATTTGTGAGCTATTTTAGCTCACAAATCTCTCCTGAGTGGGCAGCAGTGGTTACATCGTTGGGTGTTAAGATGACTTTTGATCTTTTATGTTTCCAGTGGTCATTACCGTCATAGTTTCCGGCTTGTTGTATTAGTTGGTTTGGATGCGTAGATGTCTTCATAAAGAATTTTTCTGCTAAGGAGCGTAGTAGTGGAGAGATGTAGGGGATATTTATGTCCCGGTGGATCTGGGCGTTCCTGATGAACCACGGGGCGTCCAGGATCATTCGCAGGCACTTGTTCTGTAGTCTGTAGCTTGGGGATGTTTGTCTTGGAGGTGTGCATGTGCTATGTGGAATCATGATGTCTGCAACATCACTTTTAATTAACTTTATGTTAATTTTCAAAAGGTATATTAAATATTTTTGCAATTGCTTAAACTCTTTAAAATATTTTTATTATTTTCATATTTTTTTGAATTTATATAAATTAATTATAAACTTTTAAAAATTTAATGAATCTCATCGGAATCTCAATTTGAAGTGAATATTCAAAACAGAACAAGAAGCGTGAATTTCCTAGAATCCAAACAAAGTAATAATAAATGTGGGGCTATTTTAAACACCTGTACTTCACTTATACCTGTATTACAGATATTAAGATAAAATTATTGCTCTCAACATGTATAAACAGTCTTAGTTCTATCTTCAATTTTTGGCTTAGCTCTACGGTAACCAAAATTTTCGCAATTATGATTTTGTTCACAGATACTTAAACATCCGACTGAACTTCACTTTTTAAAGAAAATTTGATTTATTATTATTATTATTTGTTGAGGGAGGCTCCATTTTTAAATGGGTACAATAAATTACGCACAGTCAGTTTTCAAACTGTAATATGATTATCAAACTGTAATAAATTGTGATAGGGAATTGCGATGTACAAGATGGCAATGAGAGCAGTGATCTAAGAAAGAGTGAGAGCAACTATACAGAGAGAGAAAGTGGTTTGAATGATAAAAAAAATGAGGAATTATTTGTAGGAAGTGAGATCGCTAGGTTGCGCGCAGTGATACAAAATGCGCAGCGGCAATTAGAGCACCTGCAAAATCTTTCCGGAGTGATTCGGCTAACGTAAATAACCAGCGTAAGAGTGGGCGAGTTTCTGAAATTAAGGAAAGAGTGTTGTATGGTGACTCGTTATTAAGAGGAGTGATAGATGGGAGTGTAACTAAATCGTACTTACCGGGTGCGAAATTTAAGGATGTAAGTGAGAGTATTAGAGTGCAAAAACAGAGGGCGAAAGAATTAATAATTGTGGCGGATACGAATGAATTGAAAGGTGATAAATATTTTATGAGAGAGGACTTGAAAGTATTGTTAAAGGTAGCGAAAGAAAAGAGTGACAGAGTTAGAATGGTGAGTCTGTTACCGCGGTATGACAGAGAGGAGTTTAGAAGGAGGGCCATAAACTCAAATGACATTATGCGCAGGTTATGCAAACGGTGTGGTGTGGAATTCGTGGACGTGTGGAATGAGTTTGATGGGCGAAAGGACTTATACAAAATGGATGGCCTTCATTTGAATGGGCTTGGTGTGCGAAGACTGGAAAAAGTGTTGCTGAATGAAGTGAAAATGGATGAGCAGAACCAGGGAAACTAGAACTACCAAGGATGGGGGGGGGGGAGTGGATATCCAGACATCAGTGAGACAGTTGAGTGTAAAAATGTATATAATGTACCTGAGCCAGCACTAAGGACAAAAAATGGGAATGGGACATTTAGAATAACGCATCAAGATAGGGGTGGAACAAAGGGATCACTGCATTTCATGTATACTAATGCCAGGAGTATTAGGAACAAGAAGGAAGAATTTTTGGCCTTGATTGGTTCTTCCTGGCCACAGGTTATTGGCATTAGTGAAACATGGCTGACGAAAGATGATATAGTTAGTGGGATAGAATGTGTATGTTATAGTGTGTTTAGGAGGGACAGAGAGAATAAAATGGGGAGAGGGGTGTTATTGATGATAGCTGATGAACTGCAACCAAGGAGAATTGAAGTTGTATTGCAGGATAGTGAAAGGAGCTCATTTGAGGCTATTTGGTGTGAGATTGAGACTGGCAGAATAAAATATACAGTTGGGTGCTGCTATAGACCAGGTGATGGAATAGATGGTGGAGATACAGTAGTATGCATAAACAAATTGATGAAATGAGTGGAAGGAGGGTAATTATTATGGGGGAATTTAATTATGGTAACATTGATTGGAAGGAGGAGAGGACACATGTGAGGAAGGAAATGGATTTTATTCAATTATTAAGGGATAACTATCTGAGACAGCATGTAATTGAAAATACTAGGGGTGTGAGAGTGCTTGACCTGGTAGTAGCATCTCGCAATTTGACTGTAATGAATATGACCATGTTGCCACCTATTGGTGAGAGTGATCATAAGGTCTTGACCTGGGAGGTGGCTAAAGGTGTGGAATTTTTGATTAAGACAGGGTATATGTGGAATTACCGTGCTGGCAAGTATGACAAGCTTAGGAGATTGCTTGGATCAGTGCCATGGCATGTACAACTGCAAGGGATGGACGTCGATAGAGCATGGGAAGTGGTCAAGGAGCATTTACAGGAGGTTATGACTGATTGTATACCTAGAGTCCGAATAGTAAAACAAGTAGGGGTTAAATGGATGAATAACATCATTAAGCTTGAGCTGCAAAAAAATAAACAACTGTGGAGGGAATTTAAAGAAAGGGGTGACCTGCAGGCACATGAACGGTATAAAGCGCAGGCCTGAAGGGTAACGAGTGTGGTAAAAACAGCAAAAGCCGATTATGAAAGGAAACTAGCTATGCAAGCAAAAGAGAATCGTAAACAGTTCTTTCAATATGCTGCAAGCAAGAAAAAAACTGTACATGGCAAAATGATTTTAAGGAATGACGATGGTAAGGAGGTCACTGAACCAGTCGATATAGTGGAGTTACTGAGCACGCACTTTGCAAAAGTATATCATCCAGGTGGAGACATTGAAAAAAATGAAGGAGCCATTAGTTTATACGGGAATTGTGATGAATGAAGTGGAGGTGAATAGTCTATTACAGAACCTTAATGTGAATACATCTGTGGGATTGGATGGTATACCGGCACGGGTCTTGCGTGAAGCGGCTAAGGAATTATCAATGCCCTTGACCATGTTGTTTAATCTGAGTCTTGGGTCTGGTTTAGTCCCGAAGGCGTGGAAAGAGGGGAAAATAGTTTCACTGCATAAAGGAGGATCCAAGACTATGGTTGCAAATTACCGACCGATCAGCATATCAGGAGTTGTTGTCAAGGTCTTGGAGAAAGTAGTCAAGAGAAAAATAGAGGAATGGATTGATGAAAATGAGATACTGTACAGGGGACAGCATGGCTTTGTAAAGGGTAGATCATGCCTGAGTAACTTGCTCAAGTTTTATAACAAGGTGACGGCTGAACTGGATAAGGGAAATGGGTTTACAGTGATACTGCTGGACCTGGCAAAGGCGTTTGACAGGATACCACATGGAATTCTAATCCGTAAACTACAACATATGGGAATGGATATAGGGTTGGTGAGATGGATAGGTGGGTGGTTGATGGAGAGATATCAAAGAGTGGTTTATTCAGGAGTGGAGTCCAAAAGACGGCCTGTGACTAGTGGGGGTGCCGCAGGGTTCTGTTCTTGGACCACTGCTGTTTAATCTGTTCATTAACGATATAGGGAAGGATCTAAGTGGAAGAGTTCATTTGTTCGCTGATGATGCAAAGTTGGGGAGGGCGATAGTGAATGCAGAAGATGTCAAAGTCTTGCAGGATGACTTAGATAGATTGGAGAATGGATGTCAATTTAATGTGACAAAATGTAAGGTTATGCATTTTGGGGTGAAAAGATTAGCAGCAGTATACCACATGGGTGGAACTGTACTCCAAGAGATTGATGAGGCCAGGGACTTGGGAGTGTTGGTGGATAGGGTGATGAAGTTTAGGCGGCACATTGCAAAAGTAGGTAAATCAGCTCATCAACTCACTTGGTTCTTGAAAAATACCTTAACGAGCAGAGACAAGCAAGTTATTGTACCTCTGTACCGAGCCTTGATAAGACCTCATCTCGCTACTGTGCCCAGATTTGGTCACCTCGGTTCCTTCTTGATGGGGAGGAGGTGGAGAGGATCCAGAGACGAGTGACTAAGATGATAGCAGGTCTATGGAATGAACCATATGAGAACAGGTTGAAGATTTGTGGGTTGCAGAAACTGGTTGATAGGCGGAAAAGGGGAGATATGATTGAGACATTCAAATTGCTAAAGGGATTCTATAGGATTAATTCAGAGGATATTTTTGATATCAGGACTGGTGGTGGGAGAACTAGGGGACACCTATGGAAGCTGGGCAAGAGTGTGGTCAGCAGGGATGTTAGAGCTGGGTTCTTTACTTTTAGAGTGGTAAATGAGTGGAATAAGCTGCGAGTCTGTTGTGGGTGCTATGACGGTGAGCGAGTTCAAGGCAAGGTATGATAGATACTGTGAGAATGTCGTATAGTTGTGTGGACATGATGTTTAGGGCCTCCCTCGATGAGTCTAAGGACTCCCTGGAGTAGCCCGAAAATAATAATAATAATAATAATATCAAGTATACAGTGAAATTTATTATTAAGATAAAAATTTAAAATACGCATATTCCACATATTCTGTAATAACTGCAAAAAAACATTAAACAAATCTGAACTTGATTTGAAAAGGGCCGAACAAAGAAGATGAAAATTCTTCCCTCATGCTTCCATATCTTTCTCATCTTGGTGCAATATCGTGCCTTCCAAAGATAATGCAAATCTCCTGACATCATTCTTTTCCTTCAAGTCCTGTTCTGATTACTACGTGAAGTTATCCCCCCTCAAGACGTTAATTAAATCATACCCTCTATTCTCCTCCCCTAGTCTTTCGTCAGAAACTAATCAGAAGAGTCCTGAATAGTTTGATAACAGCAAATCATCTAGTCCTGAAAATATCGTTCTGGGTGGAACATCAAAAAACCTAGCTAAAATTTTTGATATCATCCAGAAGAGTCAAAGTGGATATCACTGATCTTCATGAGTATCTTAAACAGAATTTCACTGCCTATATCTATCTACCTACGTGAGAAAAACAAGCACCTTTCAACGATGTCAGAGTTGAGTATTATTAATACATAAAGATTCTTTATTTACTTTGCATGCCAATAGATGGCACCACAATTCAGTTACACTATTTGTGGTAAACCTATCATCGTCGTGTCGAATTTTTATGATTTAAAAGTTCTTGAACGAACATAAAGATTAATACTCCTTATATATTAAAAATTTTATGAATCAAACCAAAAAAAAGTCTTTAAATTTTTATATATAGAATGCAATGATACACCATATTTCTTTCTTGATAGAAAAACAATAAAATTTTAATCATGGGTTTATGAAAAGATGGATGAATAGATTTTTGGAGATTGAATTGAGAAGTTTGATGGATTTTTTTGGAGATTGATTCTGAGATTCTAAGGCATATGTAAATTAGATTGAGCCTGATTAGATTTTATTAAAGGTTTTTAGTGAATCTCACATTGCACCGGATCTGACACAGTTTGATTCCTACTGTCTCTCCCTCTGCATGAAAAAATGCACGAGGTCTGATGGCCGCGATGAGGACCAGTGGTGGATTTATGGTTTTTTAGGGAGGTAGGCGTTCATCCTGTGAATTCTCGACACTCTTTCCCTATTTGTTACGTATTTTAAACTTAAGTATCGATTTGCTGGTAGACACAATTGTGTGTCCACGGAACTTAGCTTGAAGATCGTAAGATCTTCGCGATTTGCCAGTAGACCCTCCAAAGTCTACTGGCAAAAGTGAACAAAAATGGAAAATATAAAAGACATCAAGGACGCCATTCAAAATCTAAACAGAGATCTGACACTTGACGTTCTTAAATTTATCTTAAAGAAATTGAGGTAGAATGGCCTGGCTTCCTGAATATCTACACTCATGTTAACGACACGGAAGAAGGTGATGTGGACACTGAAGGGGGACTTCACAATTGTTCCACCACCAAAGACTCCCCAACAATATGATTGTTCCCAGGAGGAACAATCAAACAAAAAGTGAAGAACATCTGAAGATCATATGGAAGAGGATGTAACAACACATGATACCCAAGACAGAAAAGAAAAGGTCCCTCCAATTATCCTCTGAGACAAAAAAAAGTGGACCTCAGTCTCAAGGTCCCTAGGAGAACAAAACATCAACTTCTTCAGGACCTGAAATACAGACGAGGGAGTAAAGATTCAGCCCCCAACTGTCATGGATTACCGCAAGATGACTAAAATACTGGACAGCTCTATGTTGCCTTTCCACACCTTTGCACTGGCTAGCGAAAAGAACCACAAAGTGGTACTTAGAGGGGATTACCGAAGGAATCATGACTCATGAGGTCACTGCCGACCTCATCAACCAAGGCCTGACCCCAGTCAAAGTAACTAGGATGTTAAGATCAGACAGGAAACCGATGCCACTTGTATTGGTGGAAATTAGTAACGCTCAAAAAAGAATCTACGAACTAACAAATGTATGCAGGTTCAAAATTACAACTAAGCCACTAAGGAAACAGGCATCAGCAGGACAATACCATTGTTGCCAGAAGTTTGGACACACCCAAAAACTCTGCAAAGCTGCCTTCAGATGTTTAAAATTTGGCGAGGGACACCAGACCAGCATCTACACAAAGCCCAAAACCACTCTGGTAAGGTTGTGCAAACTGTGGAGGACCTCACCCTGCAAATTATAAAGGGTGCATTTTCCACCCAAAAAATCGTGGGTCAGCAAGAACTAATCTTACCCCTCCTTGCAACGACTCAACCAGTCAAGCAAGTCACCTTTCAGCTCAAAGGTGATGTGGACATCCTAACAGGAATGCATCCGACCCACTTTCATTACCAAAACATATGCTGAGGCTGCACGAATTAAGACTCCTACATCTCATGAGCAAGCAGGCTCTAGCCTAACCTCTATTCTAACTGCATCACTTGCCATCATGCTGCAAGAATTCAACAAAACAAGTCCCTCATTATCTTCAAGAAAAAGATTCCTACAAGGAACCCCAATCTATATCGACAGTTCTCTGCCATGAATAAAAAATTAAAACCCAATTCACTTATAATAGTAGCATGGAATGCTAATGGATTAGCAAACAAAATCTTGGAACTCTAAGAATTTGCCTCCAGATACAGTCCTGACATAATTTTAATTAACAAGACGCACCTAAGGCCAATAAATAATCCAAGACTTCGTGGGTTTTCCATGTACAGAAACAATTGACTAGGAGCAAGAGGTGGAGACACTGCCATCTGTATTAAAAGCTACTTGAACCACAATACAATACCCAATCCCCAAACTACAAACTTGGAGGTAACTGGGGTGGAGGTGCACACCAGCAATGCTGGCAGTCTCAAAATTTATTCAGCTTACAACCCTCCTAGCATCCCACTCTGACATCTGATTTGGACTCCCTCCTCGGATCAAATGACTCCATGATCTTAGCAGGAGACCTCAACTCCAAACACATAGCTTGGTTCAGCTCTTCAATCAAGGGCCTAAAGGTCACACTTTATACAACTATGGAATGCTCAACTCTGCCGTCGTAACTGGACCTACTGAGCCCACTCATCACAGCCCAACAGGAAATTCAGATGTTCTGGACATTGTTATTCTCAAAAACATCCCATACCAATATCAACTAGAAACAATAGAAGAACTTTCATCAGATCACAAAGCCATCCAGATTAAGCTAGGCACTCAAGAACAAATCTCACTCCAGCAATCATTTATAGCCTGGGACAAACTCTCCAAAATTCTCCCAGAGCACACCAGCCCACCGACCATCATTCACAATAAAGAGGAGATAGACATAGCTGTAAACAAACTAACAAGCCAAATTCACAAAGTAATAGCTTCAGTTATGCAAACTACCATCAACCACTCGGATCCCAGAAGAAATCATGGACCTAATCAGAACAAAAAAACAAAGCTAGAAAGAGATATCACAATACAAGAGCCTCACAGGACAAAACAGTATTAAATAATCTCAATAGAAAAGTCAGAGAAGCTCTTCAAAACCATCATTATCACAAATGGGAAACCACAATCAATTCAGAAGACCATTCCTTCTGGAAATTCTTAAAAATCCTTCGCATCAACAGACAACCTCTATCTCCCATACAGAATATGCAAGGACTGGTCCAATGAGATAAGGAAAGGGCAGAGGCCTCGGCATGCTAAAACTTAAACATTAGCTTCATGTATAAAATTCATCGGCAGGTCAGAAAAGTTCTAAATCATCATATGGATAACTGAGAACCCATCTCTCCCACTACCCTAGCAGAGATAACAAGCATCATAACCCACAACGTAAAGGCTCCAGGGCCGGATGGCATCACAAACAGGTAATAAAAATGCTACCAAGAAAAGCTATAATACCCATTGTTAATATAACAAATGTAATCATCAGATTTCAGCACTTTCTGACAACCTGGAAAAAACAGATATCATACCTATAAAAATGCCAGGTAAGAAACCCCAACTTCCTGAAAGTTATAGACCAATTAGTCTCATATCAAACCTTGGAAAGGTCACAGAAAAGATTATCCTTACAAGGCTACAAGCAATTACCGACAAGCTTGGAATAATTCCCGATGAACAATTCAGATTCCGTAAAGAACACTCTACATTGCAGGTAGTTTTAATTGGAACCTTTACACAGCCGCAGTCTTTATTGATATTGCGAAAGCCTTTGACAAGGTGCATTCTCTACAAATTAATATACTTCAAGATACCAATAAAATTAGTTAAACTTATCAAATCATATCTAAATTACAGATATATGCAAATTAAATTAAATGGCACTGTGTCACCCAGATGCAAATTCCGTGCTGGGGTACCAGGGCTTTTCTGGTACCCCAGAAGAAGAGGTACCACAGTGAAAAACTCTGGTACCAGAGTTTTTCACTCTAATCTAGCTATCACAGGCATGGTAGCTAGATTACAGTGAAAAACAGGATGACTCTGCCACATGACAAGGGGCAGAGTCAGAGGCATAGCTAGGGAGGGGTGGAGGGGCGGCATTTCGAATCTTTTTGAACTTTTGCAGTTAATTCTAAAATACAGTCTCGACAACTCATTTCCAATCATTGTAATACTACTGCGAATTTTCCTCACAATTGCTGTAAGTATTGCTAGTTGTGAGAGGAGTTTTCCTAAATAAAATAGATTAAGAATTATCTACATTATCATGAAATAGACTTTGCCAATGTCATCAACAATTTTGCCAACAGAAAAGCAAGAAAAATAACATTTTAGAATGTTGAAATTAAAGTTTTACTTCAAAAATAAACATAGTGGTTTAATTTATTTACATATACACTGTTTTGACTTTTTGCAGTATTTTTGGTGTTATTGAGAGGGGTGGCAAACTCAGGGACTGCCCTGGGTGGCAAAAGCTCTAGCTACACCACTGGTTGTGAGCCCTAGACATACTCTATTAAGTACAGATTTGATTATGCTTTTTTTTTTCTTTTTTTTTTTGGTGTGCCAAGCCCTGATCTGATCTGAGTTCTGTATGGAATATTATTATTTTATTATTATTATTATTATTCAGGCCTCCAAGGAGTCAAAAGACTCATCGAGGGAGGTCCTTCCTAAGACATAAAGTCTGTCAAGACTCACTGAGGGGAGGTCCCCCCCCTGAGAAACACAAAGTCTATCATACCACTCTTTAAACTCACTGACCGTTCTCGCTCCCACCACTCCATCAGGCAATGCATTCCACGGCTCAACCACCCTCCACACAAAAAAAACACTCCTTACCCTCTTGCTCACAGTTTCCTTTCGTAACTTCCAGGGATGGCCTCTTGTCATCACTCCTTCCCGCTGATCAACCAAGCGAAAGAACTCCCCAGTGTCAACCCTGTAACCACCTCTCAACAGTTTAAAAGTCTCAATCATATCACCTCTCCTTCTTCTATCCACCAAACTCTGCAGTCCACATTCTCTCAGCCGATCCTCATAACTATCCTTGTACAGTCCTGAAACCATCTTTGTCATCCGTCTTTGTATCCTTTCCACAGTTAATTTATCCCCTTCAAATCCTGGGGACCAAATCTGAGAACAATAGTCCAAGTGTGGTCTGATCAGAGACTTATACAATGGAATGATAACCCTCTTATCTCTGCAGGTCAGTGTCCTTCTCATAATAGCAGCAATCCTCTGTGTTACCTTCACCACCTTTGCAATATGTCCCCTAAACTTCAGGTTTCTATCAATCATCAACCCCAGATCTCTTGTCTCCCCTACTTCCTCTAGTATAACTCCTCCCATAGAGTATGCAGCATCCCATCGATGTTTCCCAAACCTCAAGACCTTACATTTTGCTGCATTAAACTGATACCCCCATTCATTTGCCCATCTATCTAGCTTATTTAAATTCTCTTGCAGGGCTACCACATCTGCACTATTACTAATAATCCTTCCCAGCTTCGCATCATCTGCAAACAACTGAATATCCCCCTGCAATCCACTGGCTATGTCATTGATATAAAGGTTAAACAATATAGGTCCTAGTACTGAGCCCTGTGGGACCCCACTTGTAACCCTCTGCCTCCTGGAAACTGCTCCACCATACACAACTCTCTGATACCTATCAGACAGCCAATCCTGAATCCAGTTGACCAATCTGACATCCAGACCCATGTGCTGCAACTTAAATATCAGCTTATCATGTGGCACCCTGTCAAATGCCTTCGCCAAGTCTAAGAAAATTGCAGTATATGCCTTTCCCTCATGTAATGTTCTTGTAACTTTATTATAAAAGGCTAGCATATTGCTAAAACAAGAGCGTCCTTTCACAAATCCATGTTGATTCTCACAGATAACATTACCCTCATCTGCCCAATGCTGTACACGGTCCCTCACTACTTTCTCCAAGATCTTAACAACTACTGATGACACACAGACTGGCCTATAATTAGACACTTCCAGTCTGTTACCACCCTTATGCAATGGCACTATCTTACCTTCCTTCCATTCCCTGGGCACCTTTGCCAAAGTCAGACTTTCATTGAAAAGCCACGTTAAACGTACTGTCAATTCCCTAGCACATTCTCTCAAAACTCGTGGCGAAATACCATCCAGTCCCACAGCTTTACTGACATCCAGAGTACTCAGTATCTGAAACACACTCTCCTCCTGTACCTCCAGACCTCGTACCAGTCCTATCCCTCTAGCATTAAAACTGACTCCTCTAGGATGAAATACTCCAATAAAGTGTTCATTGAACAATTCCACTATGTTCTCTGCATCAGTCACTCTATTCCCATTTTTATCCCACAATATCATTCTTCCACAGTCATTTCTCCTCCTACTGGCCACATAGCTAAAAAATTCCCTAGGATTTTCTTTGGATCTTAGGGCCAATCTCCTCTCATATTCCAGTTTCGCTTTCCTTACCACACTAGTCACTCTTCTGGCCTGTGTCTTATATTCCTCATGCATCTCTTCACCTATCTACTTATATCTCTTCCATAGCCTCTTTTTCGCATGCAATTCCTGTTTAATATTATTTGTCATCCACTTTACTCCAAATTGTGTCCTCTTCTTCACTCATGGTATACAACTTACCATTGCTGATAACAAATATTCTTTCACAATTTCCCACGCACTGGTGATATCCCGGCCTTCCAATTCCTCCCTCCATGAAACTTCCCGAAGTTGACGTCTAAGACTATTATAATCACCTGCCTTATAATTCCACATAAGTTCCCGTCTCTTTGATACTCCTGCATGTCTATTCATTTTCCAAGTCAACACCATATGGTCACTCTCTCCAACTGGTGGGAGAGACGTCAACTCAGTTATTATCAACTCTTCTGATGCTATAACCAAATCCAAAATTTTTGAACCTCTTGTTCCCTCTGTTACATGTTGCCTAAGACATTTGTCCCTCAAGAATTCTAGAAATTCCATTCCCCTATTGCTACATGCATCTTCCTCTCTCCAATTTATACTACTGAAGTTAAAATCTCCCATAACAATCATTCTTCTTGCACTTGCCAAACTTAGCTTTCTAAACATCTCCTGGTCCCCATCCTCTGTGCTCCTGGGTCTGTAGCAACACCCCACTAATCCTGTCTTGCCTACCTCTACCTCACACCATACGCTCTCAAAATCATTTGTCTCACTTCCTTCCAAATTCTCCACTCTTAGAGGACATAGGTCATCACTTATCATAAGCAGTACCCCACCACCACGCTTTCCCCTCCTATCCTGACGAAAAATGCTATACCCAGCGACTTCTATTCCTGTTGTTATATCCCCTTCTGTCAACCACGTCTCAGTGATCGCAATAATTTTTGGCCAGGCTGATGCTATCTGCGCCACCAATTCCTCTCCCTTATTCCGGATACTCCTGGCATTAGTATACAGCATATAAATGCCATTGTTTCTATACCCAGCATTATCTCTTCTGGACTCCACTGGGCTCAGTGTTACCTGACATTGTCTCCCTTCTCCCAAGTATCCATTCCCACAAGAGGCCACCCCTGCTATCATCCTCCCTGGGACACACTGACTCGCTCAGAACAGCAATCTCTCCAGATGCCTACGTCCTTCCTCATTCAAATGTAAACGGTCTCTCGCATACAACTCCTCTCTTTCCTCAAACACACTCCAGGCATCCACATATACCAGTCCTCTCTTGTCACACATTCTCGCTATTATGCCATTCAATATCACCGCTCTTCTGCTCAGCTCATCATTATCATACCTAGGCAACACGCACACTATTTTTCCTCTCTCTGTCTTCTTCCGTACAGTCTCAAGCAAAAATCTCATATCTATCGCTGCCCGACTTACATTACCACTCAAGTCATTCGTTCCTACCATCACAATCATCTCATCCACCCTTTCACCTCTCTTAATTGCCATAGCCACCCTTTCTATTGTTCCTCCTGGCAAACACTCCTCACGCATCCTATCTTGAACACGGATCATTGAGTCGCCATACATTATACCTCTTACCATTCCCTCGCTCCTATTGTTTCCATTCTCTCCTCTTCTTTCATTCCCATACCTCTCTCTTCTACTGTTTCCATTCTCTCCTCTTCTAGCACTCCCATACATCTCTCTCATTCCCTCTCTCCTACTGTTTCCATTTTCTCCACTTCTAGCACTTCCATATCCCTCTCTCATTCTGTCTCTCCTACTACTGTTTCCATCCGCTCGTCTTCTAGCATTCCCATACCTCTCTCTCATTCCATCTCTCCTACCGTTTCCATTCTCTCCTCTTCTAGCACTTCCATATCTCTCTCTCATTCCGTCTCTCCTACTGTTTCCATCCTCTCGTCTGCTAGCATTCCCATACCTCTCTCTCATTCCCTCTCTTCTACTGTTTCCATTCTCTCCTCTTCTAGCACCCCCATACCTCTCACTCATACTCCCTAAATTCTCTCTCTCTCCTACTCTGATTCGCCTTGCATTTATCTCTTCCATTCTCCTAATCTTATCTTTCATACTTCTGCTCTCATTCACAAGACATTCCACCTCCTCTTTCAACTCATCTATCTCCCTCTGCAGGTCAGTCACTCTTAATCTAAATTCACTCTCCCAAACAAAACCATCTCCTAAGCTTCCACAGTCACTCACACCTTCCACACTATCAACTATTATTTTCTCATTCTCTGCTATCATACTACTTGTCTTCCTACATTCATTCCCCGTTCCTGGAGCAACAAAGTCGGATATCGATATATCTAATGTACTTATTTCCTCCAACTGCCTGCATTTTGCGCACATACGCTCTCCACTCTCTTTAACAAGCCACATATGTAATTCACGAGACGCATACATGCCGCAAGTACTGCATGCCACAAAGTCCCTTATGATATTGCTAATAATTGAGTTCTTAAATGGCGGAGGACTTGGCGTTACGCCACTTGCGACTGCTGCTGAATCCACCATCATTCCTTACTGCCGAGTAGCGTAATCTTTAATAATTATTCAATTAATAAATAAGAGGAAAAAAAGTACAAATATCAGAACATTTAAGTACTAAATATAATTAAATAAAATGAAATATAACTAAATACAGTAACTTAGCTTCGTTTTGTCTTCCACCGTTACGCGTTCGATTCCGACGGTACCAAAATATATTATATCGCGACAGCAACTAACTTCCAAAAAACAACCACTGAAGTACACTCGTATTCAGAGAAACAATTTAGCACTCAAAAACGTAGAAAAACGGGGGAAAAAGCGGACTATTCACCGATTAAAAATCACTTTCTTCTGCACAGCTCAAATTCACCGCCACGTGCTATGCGCCATTCGCATGCAAACATTCACGCCATGTTTGCATGCGAATAGCATGCAAACATAGGTTTACAATGAACTGAAGTTGTTAGTACACTAGATGAAACGAGGGTATAGGAGAAAGACTAAATTTTCCATCTTTTTCCATTGTGAAGTTCATGCAAGAATGTAGGTTGTTAATCTTGGTTAGGAATGAGAGTTAGTGGCTTCAGATTCAGGCCAAATAGCAAAAACATCATCCACATACCATGACTTTTCAGCTATGTACCTTCCAGAGGACAGTGAATAATGTTATCTGATCACAGAACTCAATTTCCTTTTGAATTTGGAAAATTATAAATGTGGCATCTTAACATAATTTAAAAAACATTAAAAACTGAATACAGAATCTAATTAGCAATGTGAAATGAGGTTATGAAAAGCAAATCAGATGAAAATTTTAAACACATTAAATTTTCCTTTATATTAAATAAAAATTACAAAGCAGAGAGGAGGTGTAAAGCTGGCTGAAGTATAAGGGATTCAAGAGGCCTCCCATCCCAGAAGTACAGCAGCAAACAAAGTAATCCGAACACTCACATTTTAAATTAAAGTTTTAATATAATGAGAAAAAAAGTACAAAAATTAAACTCCAATTTTACCTAATCATTTATGTACTCCTCTGTTCATAATAAGTTCATTAATTCGCTTATATGGACTCTACCAACGTAGTACACATTTTTCTGATTTCTGCATCTCAAAACCATACATTTATAATGAATTGTGTTAAACTCTTTGTATCACAATTTTCCAAATCTCTTTTTCACTATGGCCCAAATTTTCAATTGGGGTAATGTCAGGAGAGTTATCTGACCTGTGGAGCAATTGGATGTTGGGATTTTGAGGAACTCTTTCATTTTTTTTGAAGTGTAGCATAGAGGGAGATCCTGTTGGAAGATGAATTCTTTGTCTTTCTGGATCTGTTGGGCCACTCTTTACTCCAATATTTTTATCTATTAGCCATCACATTTCCTTTTCTGTCAGGAGAAAAGGTACCTATCCCCTACCCAAACCAACACATTCATTGGCAATTTGTCTTTGACTCATGGATGTGTGCTGAGAAAGAGTACATATTTTTGAACACTTTCTTGGAGATGTATCATTTTAGAGCTACACAAAATGAATAAAACACTATGAATGCCAACTTTTTTACACTATTAATAAACATCGTAGTGACAATTAAATCACACACCAAAATAATGAACTAAAACCAAAAACAGTAAACCAAAATCAAAATTATTGTGAACTGAAACAAAAACCAAACCAAAAACTTGATGAAAGTTTGGCTTGTTGGGATTAATCTGTCCACTACTGTATGACCACAAATGTTTCATAATATTAAAGGATTTTTTTTATCAAAAAGGCACAGATATACCTTAGTACTTCCATTTAAAAGTTAAAAGCCTTTCCTGAAGCCTGCTTGGTAGACACAGTTCTCTTCTCCATAAGTTGGTTTAAGAAGAGGCCCAAGTCCCAACAATATCCAACTTGACCTGGTGAATCGAGAAGTCATTCTCTGCTAAGTTCCATGCTGCAAGTGTGCTACTATAATATATTTGTGTTTTCAATATAGATGAGCTAAGGGCTCAAAAATAATTTGGAAACCTTGCTCTACAGACCAAACATTGATGATAAAATTCTATCATTATGCTGGAAGTAAAAGAAAGAATGAATGTGAAAGAATAACTACTGAATGCAGATGGTGTGAGGGTGACAGATGCAGAAGAAGAAGTTGTTCAACTAATGAGTGCCCATTTTGCTAAAAGCTATCAACTGGTGTATGCGGCATCATTGAGCTCAGTATTACCTCATTGGATGAAGAAACTCAAGTTAATGAGGAAGAAGTATTAGAGATGTTGCACAAACTAAATAACAATTCAGCAATAGGGACTGATGGGATATCAGCACATGCTAAAAGGGTGTTCAGCTGAACTGACTATTCCTTTGACAAGGCTATATAATCTGAACCACAGAGCAGGGAAAATTCTGTAGAAGGGGAAAGAATATATGGTAATCCCATTGCACAAAGGTGGTGAAAAGACCGATGTATCCAACTATCGACTAATCAGTATGTCAGGAGTGGTGGTGAAGATTTTTGAAAATTGATTAGCTCACCAGAAATGGGTTGACAGAGAATCTATACTTAGCAATGAACAGCATGGGTTTACTAAGAGAAATCATGTTTTAGTAACTTGCTCACAATCGATAATAATGTTACCAATGAGCTGGTATTTTGCTCACATTCTATAATAATGTTAACATGATACTTTTGGATTTTGCTAAAGCTTTTGACAGAATACAGCATGGAAGACTGCATAAATTGGAGAACATGGGATTGGATTATAAATTTTCACATGGATAAGAGGATAGCTAACTGACAGGTATCAAAAAGTATGAGGGATGTGAGTCTTCAAGATTTAAGGTAACCAGTGGTGTATACCACAAGGATCAGTCCTTGGTCTACAGTTATTTATTTGTACATTAATGACATTGAGAAGGATTTCATTGGTGACATACAGCTATTTGCTGATGATGCAAAGATAGGTAGGGTAATCAGAAATGTGGCTGATATGCAGTATTTGCAGAATGATTTGAATAGGCTGGAATTGTGGGCATGGGAAAATGGATGTCAGTTCAGTGTCAGTAAATATAAAGTCATGCACTTTGGTGTGATTAGATAGATATCCAGTGTCATATTATATTGGTGGGATTATGCTCAAAGAAACTGAGGCTAAGATCTTGGAATGTTAGTAGATAGGAAGTTGAAGTTCAAGGACCATATAGCAAAGATTACAAATACAACTTGAAGGATAATGGACTCTGAGATATAAAGATAAGGATGTAATTTCCCCTCTTTACCCATTTAAAGCCTAGTCCATTTAAAATGATCTCTCCTGTAGTGTGGTGTGGGGAATAGAGGCACACAGATTACTGGTCTCCTATCATATGGTCCACCTTCATGAGGCCGTCTGTGTACAGTAGAAGCAGACAGCAATGTTCCTGTAGTTGATAGGAGGTCAGATCATAGCTAATTTAGAATAGCACTCCTGTTTTACCAAGCAAATAATCTGATATATCGGTCACCAAAAGCAGTTATAGCCTGCAGCCTTCCTTCACTGTATCTCTGAGATCCTCCTGTTTGTGACTGCTAGAGTTGGCTCCACAGTCATATAACTATGATTTACATGCAACCATCTGTCCATCTGTGCCTGATTTTGGCCAGCTTCTAGTCTTAAGATGGCTCACCACTTGAATTCATTGATTAAATGGTGTCTTGCAACCATATCCAAAAATGTCTTCAAATCATATTCAAAAAAGTGAGAACAAGACACAAAATGTCTTGTTCTCACTCCAGACATGAAAACAATCCAAAACAATGCCGTGGATCATCTGCAGCATATGCCATTGACAGTGCCACTGATTTTTATACAATAACCAAACTCAGCATCATTTTTACATAATGTACCTGACCATATATATATATATATATTATTTATTTATTTATTTTTCCCTCTGAGTCATTACAGATTTTCTCTTTGTTCATTAATTTATAGAAACCAGTGTAAAAGATATTTCCTTTCCAAATCTTCCATTTACTATAAGGCCTGTGCTTATGAGCCCACCTGTGCCAAGTCACACAGGACTACTTGATGTGATTTTTTCATCTGATGAAAGTGATGTTTCCCAGCCATAAACTGAAAACTAACCACAGTAGTTAACCCCAGTGAAATTCAAAACTAAGAACCTACTTATTCCAGAAAGACATTTTTTTGGTATAGAAGCTGTGCAATGCAGGAAGGTACATGAGTTCCCTGTACCACAGTCATATAACCAGATCTGTAACTAGTTTAGGCTCAAGGACATGATCCAAGTCAGTTATCAGCTCTACATACACAGACATGACATACAGATAGACATGTGACAGATATAAGTAAACATTACTTTTCATGCAGAGACCAAAGATGTTTATGCCTTTCCACATCCACTCACTAACATTCATCTCTTTAATTCATTTCCCTTTATTGACAGTCATCAAAACCCAATCTGTAATTCTTAAAATCTCAATTGGCCACCTAACTACCACATCAAATATCCAAATTGCATTTTGCACAATTCCTTCCATCACAAGGATGATTGTGTGCATATGTTGATTGGACATTCCACGTCAGAGAAAGATGTACTTACTCCTTTTGATCTTCCCTACTTCAAAATTTCCTTTCTCCATTCATTTGCATTTATCCACTGCATACCAAATTTTGATAACTATTCTGACCTATTTTCATTATTTGTGTTTGGAGTTGTGAAGTCATCTTCCCTACAAACTTCACTTTCACAATTCAAATTGCTTCCTTCCCCAGATTTGCTGATATCAATCTGAAAAATATGTTGAGGTATTTGCTGAATTTCATGAATAACTGATAATCCTCTCCATCCAATACACATGAAATAAAATTTCAGACAGCTAGTGTGTGTGTCTTTCATCTTTGGACATTACAATGGTGCCCAAACAGGATAACCTCCATTACTTCTACTGATCCAAGAACGTATTCTGATCTAATAACAAGAATGAAGACTTTCATCACTCCATTCAGTTCTCAACAAGTCAAGTATGCAATTACACTTTTAGGGTAGGGGAGGATCTGCTTGTATCACATATTCACATAGGATTTTGGGAGGACCAAATGCAGAAAACTTGCCTCCTTTTCAAACAACAATTGAGTTTTCTGGGAGAGAATGGAAGGGGAGAGTTGCACCCAGCAGTCTCTGCCAGACCCATTGGGTGCAAACCTCCCCTGCCTTTCCAATTTTCCCACCTCTCACAGATTCAAATGGTTCCAATGGTCCACCTCGGATAAGGTGGCCCTGCTAGTATTATTCTCTTTGAATTTCTGGTTAGGTGATCACAGTAAATTATGTTCCACAAGAGCAACTCACTTTATACTACTCTAGTCTTTTGTCATAAAGAAATTCAAAGAACCTTGGATACCAAGTCTTCTGGTGACTAAACATGGAAAGATAACATCCCCAATTGTGCTCTACAATTAATTCTGTCATCTTTTCATGCTTTCTTACTCAGCTGGTATCTTATCATACAGCATGGAAGCAAGCCTATATCAAACCTATTCCAAAGAAAAGCAATAAACAGAATAGGAGATGGGGGGACAGTGGAGGAGATGAGTGCTGGTAATGATATTGGATGATTTCAGTCCAATTAGGTTAAAAAGTATGACTGCAATACTAATAGCAATTTTCCATGTGGCAGTGAGACTGAGTTTGAAATCATCTGTGGAGTCTAACAAGATCAAATACATAGTGGAGTGCTGTTACAGACTTAGTGGATTGGTTGCTAGTGACAAAGAAATGAATTACCAAATAAACACGATGGGTTTGAAACAAGTAATCATCACGAGTAACTTGAATTATCTGAGCCAGGGCCGTCACCAGATTAGATCACGCCCTGAGGCAAACAATTAAATATCGCTGCTGATGGATTATAAGACAAAAATATAAGAAATCTCCAATTGCTCTTTTGTTTTTATTACAAAAGAAACATTAATCCAAAATATTAATTAAATGTTTGCTCTACGAAATATTGCACAATAAAACTGTTTATAAGCTCTTATAAATTTAAATTATAAGCTATGTCCATCTATCGATATAGTTGCTAGATCAACCAATCTTTGGGTAATTGCTGTTCACAAATAATTTTTAATCAGTTTAAGCTAGAAAACTTCTTTCTGTAGTTGGAAGTGTTAGTGTAGCAATGGCACCTATCACAATATGGCTGAACATGCGCCCTTATTAAGCTGCGCCGTGAGGCAGGCTGTCTCTATGCTACTCCCTGTTGACGGTACTGTTCTGATCACTTATTGGGTGGCAGTGAAATCTCATAAGAAAAACAAGGCAAAATTTATTGAACTGTTGTGAGACCTCCTCAAGCAGCATGTGAGAGAAAGAGCTCAAGGTCAAAGAGTGTTAAATCTGATTACAGTGTTGGAGGGGGGGGGGGTCAGTCAAGAAACCTCTGCCACTGATTGGTAACAGTGATCATGCTGTATTTACTTGGGAAGTGGCTAAGCTTATGGATGTTCCATTCAGAAAAGGTAATAAAAGGAAATTATGACCAGTTGAGGACTGTTAGGTTCTGTCCCATGGTCTCAGGTTGCTTGATGGGAAGGATATCAGCAATGCAATGGAATGTCTCCCTAGAATTCAAAGAATAAGGTAGGAAGAGTAAAATGGATGTGCATTAATGAGAGTCCATTTTTCTAATAAAACAATCAACCTAGTATATGAAACATTAAGCTAACTGGATTAAGAAACTGGCGTATGAAGAGGAGGAAGTACTAGAGTTGTTGTACAAGCTGAATAAGAATTTGGCAATAGGAGCTGATGGTAAAAAAGCATGCAGCTAAACTGGCTGTTCCTTTGACTAGCCTATATATTTGAGTCTCAGAACAAGAAAGATTCCAGAAGAGTGGAAAGAATGTATGATAATCCTATTGCACAAAGTAGTGCAAAGACTGATATATTCAACTATTGACCTAATAGTATGTCTGAAGTAATGAAAATTTTGGAAAAGTTGGTAAAAGTTTGCATACAGAATTGAGATAGTGAATCTATACATTTCTAAAATTTAAAAAATAATACTGTTATTTTTTATTTTACTAAATTACATGCCTGGAAACTCAGGATTTTAACCCCGGAACTCAAGAAAACCAACCGTAGAACTCACTATTTCAGACAATAATATATAGGGACCACAAGATGGCAACAGCTGTCTGCCATATGTTCCTCCCCAGATGCTAATTAACATCGGAGATAGTCTTGAGCCAGCCGTAAATGACCTTGTTACTCCCTCTGGAGAATAAAAGGCAGGTAACTTTTTAATTAATTAAAAATCTCTGTTAGAACTTTGTAGCATACCATTGCTTTTACAAATTATACATAGTCATATATACTGTCATCTAAAAGTAGAATTACTGTATGTACACTAGCAGCCAAAATTGTGGAAACCTTTTGGAAAATATGTATTTTTGAGGTTTGATGGCTCATAACACCACTTTTTTTTTGGTGTAATACCATAAAATTATATATTAATGGAAAGATAATTTAATCAAGTATGTAATGCAATAACTTTCATGAAGGACTTTTTATTAGAACATCAGTTATAAAGAAGAAAAGTGAAACAGAAAAAATGAGATATACAAAAATTCTCACAATGTGAGTTAATACTTAGTTGGGTAATTTTTAGCATTAATTACGGCCTTACAACGTCTTCCTATGGAGTGAACCAAGTTTTTTTAGTTCTACAGCTGTTATAATGTGAAACCAAGATTGAATAAGTGCTTCTATTAATTTGATTTTATTGGTGGGTTGCTTCTGACTAACAAGTTTCTTTAGTCGACTCCATAGATTTTCGATTGGGTAAAGGTCTGGGCTATTCTGGGGCCATTTCAGCAGTGGAATATGATTATCTTGAAACCACCTTTTGCACACAGCAGCAACATGACATGGAGCTGAATCCTGTTGAAATATAAATGCTTCATTATCTTGGAAAAGATCACATGCGGAAGGCATCAGTTTGGGCTCAAGTATTTCATTTATGTATTTTTGAGCATTTATATTCCCATTAATCACGCAAATTCTGCCCACACCTTTTGATGTCATACAATCCCAGATCATAACACTAAGTGGGTGTTTCACGGTAGGTATAATGCAATCAGGATGCAAATCTTCTCCGATTCTTCTCCTTATGTATTTTATGCCATCACTACCAAACAGGGTGATTTTGGTCTCATCACGCCAAATAACACTGTCCCATTGTTCCGCTGTCCAGTTAACATGGGTTTTAGCCCAGGTTAATCTTTTCAACTTTTGTTTGAGAGATAAAAATGGCTTTTTTCGTGGAATTCTAGCATTTAGACCAAATTCCTGTAGCCTGCGCCGAACAGTCCTTGCACTCAACCAGGCCTGGCTGGTGGCATGTGCGAATGTGCAATATACACAGGCGCCGCAGAAGCAAACGTGCCTAAAAGATGTCAAAAAATATGAGATAAGAGTTTAAACGAACAACGAATGGTACATATAATTATGAATGTACGTTGTCTTCCGTTCGGGCCCCTTCAGATCTTCCCAGAAACGAACAAATAAATTCTGAAATTGTATTCTGCACCCGATTATATCACTGTAATTTTTGATTAAAATTTACAAAAATATACCTAAAATAGTTCTTCATTTTTTGATGTATCATAAATCAACTTATGATTAATTGTTGAGGTCCGTGTAAAAAGAATTTGTATAAGCAGGACTAATCAGTAGGTAACATTATACTGTAAAGCGATTTTCATTTGTTTTTCATTTCCTGTTCGTTTTATTCACACTTTGTTCAAAAAAAACTTTTTTGGAAAGGCGCCGAACATTAATCGCACACACAAGAAAAATACTAGGCACCGGCGCTGCACTCACTTCACATTGTATTGCGCGATTTCACTTGTATACACCCAGATAATTTTCTTCTGTCACGTAGGCACAGCCTCTCAATTCTTCCATTATCACTTGCTGTTGTGCACCTTTTCCTGCCTTTACCAGTCTGGTTTTGTAGTGACTGAATCTCCTTATACCGCTTCAAAAATTTAGAAATGTCACCTTTGGTTAAGTTCCACCAATTTTTCTTCTAATTTCTTAATAACTGTAGCCCTGTTCACTTAATAGTACTATTTTACATCGCTTTCTGGATGACCAGTCAACTGTTTGCACCATTTCTTTAAATTAATTACGTTTTACAAGCTCACTAAATGAAAGAACAGAAAAAAAAACCAACCAACTTGATAGCAATCACATAACACACTACTGACAAATGTCCTCCTCTCAGCTCCAATACATGACATCAATAGCTGAATCCTACTGTGACATTGTAGGATTCAGTAGAGGAGAAGCTATGCTTCTCCACTTGGAGAAAATGATCATGTAGCCTTGACCTTGGAGATTGCCAGACATGCAGAATTTTCCATAAAGAAGGGAAATATTGTATTACAAAGCAGGTGATTACAAGCTGAGGAGACAGCTTTCAGCAGAGAGAATTTGGAGGAGAAATGTCCGTGCATGGGAGGTGGTCAAGAGATGTTTGAAGAAAGTAGTACCTGAATGTATATCTAGAGTCAGAAGATTAAATCAGGTAGGAGTTAGATGGGTGAATAGCTTCATTAAGTAGAGGTTGGATACAAAGAAAAGGTTGTCGAGGGACTATAAAGAAAAACGTGATCAACATGCCCATGAGCAGTATAAGGCTTAGGCAAGGGGGACTGGTATGGTAAGGGAGGTCGAAGCTAATTATGAGAGAAAGCTAGCTGACGAAGCCAATAGAAACCCTAAGGAGTTCTTTGGCTATGTGGCAATAAACGGAGGAATGCCTATGAAAGGATGACTTTAAGAAGTGCTGCTGGTGGGGGAGATAACAGAACCAAACCAAGTAGTTGAATTATTGAGCGAGCATTTTAAAGAGTGTACCATCTAGGTGGTGGCATTGCAATACCAGATGTGACATTGATTGACAGAAGAATGGAGGTGCTTAAAATATTGTAGAACCTCAATATGAACACAGCCATGGAATCAAATGGCATACTTGCCTGTGTGTTACGTGAATATGCAAGGGAATTATCATCTCTTCTGACCTAGCTGTTTAATTTAAGCCTCAGTAGTGGAATGGAAAGAGGGCAAAATAGTCCCATTGCATAAAAGAGGCTCCAATATAGAAGCAGTAAATTATAAGTCCATGTGATGTTTCTTAAAAATGGAGCAGGAGTATCAGGCTTGATCATTTCTACCAGGGACTTTAATATACTGATTTTTATGACCAAATCCCGGAAAGATGGGCTATCATCTGTAATATTTCCTAGAGCCCAGGCAGCTTGCTCACAAACGTTTTCATTGGGTGAAGAAAGGAACTGAATAAATGATGCCACAGCACCTGCATTCACTACAGCATAGGTTGGCTCTAAATTCTCTGAGCCAATGTTAGTTAAAGCCTAGGCTTCCTCAAACTGCAATGCAATGCTGTCACTTGTCAGAAAATTACAAAACCCGGAACATCCGTTTACAGTCAATGGGTGGATTTTTTTTTACTCCCTAGAAAGAATTTTGCATGCTGATTGCTTTGCCTGCAACTGAAGCAGAAGATCAGTGCTGTGTATACCTTGCACTATCTCCTTCACCAGCATTACTGATGAATGGCGCTTGTTTCAAGCTTGAGGAAGACTAATAGGATCGTAATCTGAAATAACATTACGATGTGTAAGAAGCTGATCATCTTTCCTTTTTTTCAATTCCACATTTACTTCCGTGTGGTGTCTTGACATCTCTTCCCTTGTTTTTAGTGTTTCAGTCTGCTACTCTCTTGGGATGGCATGGTGTTTAACATAGAATAAACCTTACTGATCGCTCTTTAATATAAGAAACTTTGTATCACAAAATCCATTACTTGAAAACTCGATCACTTGAAACGTTAAGTTCAATAATAATAATAATAATAATTAGAGAGTCGTAAGTTCGATTCTAGTCGCCGACTAGAGAAACTTTTACTAAGCCTTTTTACAACCGAGTCCCGAGTTAGTCGATCTCTGGCAGGGGAAAGCGAGTTTATTTCTCCCGGAAACTGGAGTTTTTCGTCCTGCAAACTCAAGAAAATCGACCATAGAACCCACACTATTTTTAAACAGTAAACATAGTGTTAGGATTAGGACCACGAGATGGCGGCACTTGATAGTCGCCTCTCTTCAACGACATCATGTATAATTAGTGATAGTCCTGGACCAGCTATCTCTGATTAATTGGCTACCGGGGGAGATTTAACTTTCCCCTCAGTCTCCAAAAGTTAGATAGGGCTAAAACGGCCTCGCCTACCCTTTATTTCCTGTACGGAAATAAAAGGCGTTAGTTGATTTTTATTTATTTATTGTAAAATGGTGTTTCATTGTTGAAATATAATTTTGTCACCCCTAGACATGATTATAGTGGATTACTATGGCCCTGATTGATACAAAAAATTTTAATAGGAACAAATTTCAGATGTATCAAAATCAGTTCGAATTATCTTGTCAATAAAAATGTGCCAAGTAAAACCAGTTTTATTAAATTCCGACCGTTTACACTAGTTGACTAATCTCAATATATAATTTCGATACATTTTGCTCCTGCAAATAGACGAATATGCAAGGGAATTATGAAACAAATAAATAAAATGAGCGAAATAAATGCCAAATGGCTCAACAAATTTCCGATTCCAAATACTAATAATTTACTGTGTAAAATCCGTCTAGCCAGAGTTACGGAATAACTCCAGCAACTAAAACTTAAATATCTTAAAGGTGGTTTGCGCATTTCGCTACATGCAATGGTATAACAGTTTGAAAAAAACTGATTTGTTGTGGAACTGGCCTACTTATTTCGGACATAGTCCCAGAAACAATCACAACTGGAAGAGCCACTAAGACTATGTACCTTTCTACTGGAGAATATCCGTGTTTGATTATCGGCTTGACGAGAGGAATCTTTGTACGGACTTTCTTCAACTAGAGATGGATAAGACGAGCTCATAACAGACAAAAATACTCTAGTGGGTGTCAGACTGTGGATGGAGGATTAAGTTGTGTAGATGACTGGTTGTGTGGTATAAATTACCCTTCCACGTCCTGGGACTTCATACAGGTGCCACGTGAAAAAAAGATACCTATCCATACGGTTTTGAATGGGATAGTTCCGTTTTTCAATGATCAATATGAAATGCTCTTATATTTGTTTTCATAAAACAAATAACTGTTGCAGAAACAGGGTGTTATTATATTCTCAGAACTTTTAAGTCATATATGGATCAGGCTTTTATTTTTTCTTTTCTAGAACTTTTCAACACTTTCATGATGAAAAAATTGTTTTTTGTAAATAGAAAAACCATTGTCGAATTTTGTTAGACATCGCCTAGTTCTATCGCGTCGATAGAGTTTTCCCTTTAGTGGATTTATTATGAAGCAAAGAGATGATTTAATTTTATGGCACAAAGACATCAAAGGTCATACTTCGCCAAGACACAGGTTACAGCAGTACATACGATAAACGGCTAGTAGGACAATCGCAAACATCCATGCCCTTGGAGAGATTCGAATCCGCAGCGGGAGAGCGGATATGCTAACCAGGCCGGCATTAAAAACAAGGGAAAAGAAAAAAAAATCGATTACATATAGACAAGTTTACATCAATGAAAATATTTCATTTTCATTGAAGAACATTTCTTGGAAGAACAAGAGCTCATCCCTGGAAATTTAGTAAGAGTGTGGTGGTTGGCAATGGTGCAAGGACTAGATTTTTCGCTTGGAGAGTGATAAATGAATGGAATGCGTTGTCTGATTGAGTTGTGAGTGCTTCTGTCAATGAGTTAAAGAAGAGGTATGATAATTATTGTGTGGATAGTTTCAGTCTTCTGCGATGAGTCTACTGACTCCATGGAGATGCCCGTATAATAATAATAATTATTATTATTATTTATTTATTTTTAATTATAATTTAAACATTATTATTATTATTTATTTTTAATTATAATTTAAACTTATTATTAAATTTCCAGAGCCTGTGTAGCTACCAAAGCACCATGAGATTGAAAGAGGACAACTAAAACAATCCCATGTACTTAAAAAGGTCTTCGCATTACCCATAAACCTTAAACTTAAAACTTTCTTTTACAAAGTACACCACGCCTGCTTAGCCACAAAAATATGGTGCATAAGGAAAGGTATTCCACTGCACGGCCCAGCAAAATGCCATTTTTGCACCCAACCAGAAACACTACACTACATGATGCTTTTCTGCCCCCATACCTCTAAGATATGGAACACCGTTCAGCCTCACATACAACAGAACCTACCCATCAGAGAACACACAGTTTTCTGGCTACACGAAGGACACATAAACAACACTACGGCAATCATCATCATATCAGCGATGTATGCTATCTGGACCTGTAGATGCGATAAAGTTTATGGCAGAGTAACAAGCCCAGATATAATTACAAAGCTGAAGACATATTTAAAAGAAACCATTACCGACACCATACATAGAAAAAAAAAAAAAAAAAAAAACAAGAAACCAGTGGCTAAAAACGGGACTCATATCGGAAGATGTGGATGAAAAGATACTAATAAAGGAAATAAAAGACCCACCATAAAACACGAAATCAAGCCCATCCTCCCACAATATAAAAAAAAATTAAAGCTACAAACTACGTGAACTTATATATAAGGGTATAAGTATGCTACATACAGGTACACCTTAATGTATATATGTAATAAGAATATTATGAATATGTAAAGAGCAACTTATTCCTTAAGAGGTACCATCACCATGAGAATGACTAGATAAATAGAAACAGGATATTGTTAAAAAAAAAAGTGTGTGCATGTGTATCTGTGTGTATATGTATGTATGTATGTGTATATATATGTGGCGATTAGTTTTTATGTATCGATTATGTGAGGCAATTTGTACCTGTAATTTCCAGTTTGTTTATTTAAATAATTCAATGTTTATTAGTATTCCTTTCCTTTATAAATACCTGAAGAAGGCTGCTATATGCCGAAACTAGTAGTATTTATCATTAAAATCTTTATATGTTATCTCGGTCTTGGAGTCATTAAATCTATTTTTTGAAGTGTATATATATATATATATATATATTTATATATTAAGGATGTATTATATATATTAACATTTATAAACTTGGTTTTTTATACATATACTTATATGTATGCGTGTGTGTGTGTGTGTGTGTGTGTGTGTGTGTGTGTGTGTGTGTGTGTGTGTGTGTGTGTGTGTGTGTGTGTGTGTGTGTGTGTGTGTGTGTAGTTTAAGACATATTACCAAGATATATGTGTGTCTTCTGCACAGAAACAAGCACAGTATATATGTCAATTACAAGCTATTCGCTTAAGATAAGCTCATGCCGTGATGATAACCAAAACAATAACTATCATATGGTACCGATGTATAGATGTGCACACACACACACACACACACACACACACACACACACACACACACACACACACACACACACACACACACACACACACACACACACACACACACACACACACACACACACACACACACACACACACACACACACACACACACACACACACACACACACACACACACACACACACACACACACACACACACACACACACACACACACACACACACACACACACACACACACACACACACACACACGCGTATTTCTTGTTCATAGTAAGTCCTTAGAGCTCTTTTCAGGCTATTGTAGTTTGTAAGGTTTCTGTATTCAAAAGGTAATTTGTTTATCATGTCTGGGATGTAGAAGTTTCGTGTGGCCTTTCTGTAGTGATTATTGTATTTATATGTGATATAATTAGTTGTCTGAAGTCTTGTTATACGGTATGTATTTCTGACTGTCCTGTAGTTGGCATCGAAATAATGTTTTAGCAAAGCTACATAGTGACATAAATGTTTTGCTGCCAGTATTTTGTGTTCTGACATTGCAATGTACTGTATATAAGGTCGTTATTTTCGCTTTGTTTCCAAAAGATCAGTTTTATTATTTTGTACTGTAGCGACATTAATCTATTTAATTTGTAGAGTGCACAGAAAGCATACGTTGTTATAGCGTATCTTAGTATATTTTGGCATAGTGCTTTGTATATTAGTGTTTTTAGGCGTATGGGATCTATGTCTTTTAACCTGTAGAGTTTGCTACTTGTTGTTCGGAGTTTGTTGTGTAGATGGTTTATGTGGCTATTCCAGTTCATACCTGCGTCGAAGTAAAATAAATAATAATAATAATATTTCCCAGGTATTGAAGAAAACTGAAGTATTAAATTTTAATAATCAGTATTTTAAGTTCAATACAACAGAGTGTCTATATTTACACATTAAAATCGGAAAAATACCTAATTCTGGTTCTAGCAGTTCCAAATATGTAATAATTGATTGAAAGAAAACGTAAAATATTAGTAACTCGGAATTACCGTAATTAGTGATTATTCATTAAACTTTTAAAAATCATGCACTTTGTTCTTTCCAATAATTATTCATAAAAACTTGCCAAATATAGCTAAACGACTCCATATGTTAATTTATTATTATTAAACTCCATGTAGTCAAAAGACCCTTCGCGAGAGGTTCCTACAGTTTTTCACTGTAATATTTTGTCGTAAAGAACTTTCTGCTTCCCTAAAAGGGGAGATTTCTTCTCAATCCTTAAAGAAAAGTAGGCAAGTTATTTAGAATGTTCGACAATAGCATTTTTTTTTTCTTTTACTTTACAATATCAACGAACGTAATATCTTAAATAAACACATCGATAAAATTCGTTTTACGGGTCCTACATACGTATCATAGCATTACAGAGAATTAAGTGACACATTTAGCCATCGGTAGGGTGGCCGAGCGGTCTAAGGCGCTGGTTTAAGGCACCAGTCTCTTCGGAGGCGTGGGTTCGAATCCCACCCCTGCCAGTTTTTTCTTTTTTCCTTCTCCTTCACTTATTTGTTGTGCCTCTTAATTTATTATTATTTTATCTTTTCCTCTTTGTTCATTTCCCAAATTAAATTAACTGCCGTAAGAATAAAAGACGTATAAAGCACGAAATGGAGATGAACCTTGATATTCTAATTGCAACTAAACTAATTAACAACCTATACTTCTTTCCACTGTATACAACACACTAGTTGTATATAGATGTATCAGAAGCTTTTATTAGTTCATAAATAACACACACACACACACACCAGAGGGTGAGAATAAAAATCAAAAATCACTCTCAGTAGCATATGAATTATTCAGGAAGGCCAATCTTGGTCTGCCTGAATAGGAAGCTGTTTGATTTTTTCCCATTATTTAATTTAATATTTTTAATGTATTATTTATGTTAGAAGGATGGAGAAAGAGACGATTTTATAACTGTCAGTTCTCCATTCCACGCATGAGAGGTTGCAAAATCTATAGGACAACACTACCTTGGGTGTTTGTGGGGGGGGGGGGGGTGGAGAATAAACTCATTCTTTCGCCCTTTGGGAGGTGCAAGAAAGAGTTCATCTAATTTAGAATTAAAGACGCCTTTTACAGACGAAATTTTTACCACGCTCTGCTTACTGGAGGGGTTGATTTTACACATAAAATTTTACAAGCCATTTTAAAGATAAAGTGAATTGATATTCAGAATATTACTGTAACACACTATTTATAAAAAAATCTTCTCAAGATTTGAGTTTCTAGTGCACAATGACCTGAACATTGCGAAACATGAATGATACAAAAATACGTGACGTACATGCTCTACTAAGCCGTCCATGTGAACAAACTGGTCGATTCCCCATTAAAAACCTACTGCAACCTCTGCGGGAGAATTATGGTATTTCAGCACCCTGGGTGATGATCATAAAATAACTATAAAGTAACACGTATGCCAGAGCAAATAACTTTTTATTATATAAATATTTCGTCTTATGTATCATTAGTACAATTTTCGAGCAAACAATAGGAATTGAATTAAAAAGAAGTAATGCGCATGCTTAGATTCGAATCCCTCTACATATACAGTCGAGTTTTCATGATTTAAAACTAATGGGATGAAATTAAAACTAATTAAATTAACATTAAAATATAAGAGCTAAATTTTACTTAATACAATTTAATACAACTGTATTAAATAAATGTAGAGGGATTCAGTGGCGGCCGGTGAAATTTTTAAGTGGGTGTGCTGCATATACAAAAAAAAAAAAAAAAAAAAAATTCATTTGTTCCTAATCAGTAACCAATTTGTTAATAAGTAAATTTACGCATTAAAAAAAATCTGCTTTATTAAAAATATTATTTAAAAATAAAATCCATTCTTCTATTTTTGCCTTGACAAAATTTTTCGATAAAAATATTTCACCCTCACCACGAACACACGCTAATAATAAAAGTTTGGTATCTCCCAGAAATAATGCGCATAAGCATACAATTTATCTGTAGCGACACTGCTCAACGAGCAGTGTTGGGTTCACTTGTTACATGCAGTAACAAGTGCAAACGAATATCGGTGAGTCTGGCCGAAACTGACCGAACGTTATAATTCCGACACTGCGTTAGATCGCAGTGCATTTTTTCGTAATCTAAAGCGTTAATCGAACAATTCCAATTATTAACTATTCAATCAATGTCGAAATATAAGCTGTAACCTTTAACATATTGTATTGCATTTTATATAATGTTGTAAGCATTGCTTACAACATTTTTTTAAACACAAACAAAATTTAATTTTTTCGTTTTTTCCTTGGGGGTGCTGCAGTGTCGTAGTGCTTATGTACAAGCCAACTAGAGGGATTCCAATCTAAGCATGCACACCAATGTTTTTTAATTCATTTCCTATTGTTGCTCGAAAATTGTAGTGATGATTCTTGCGATATATAAGACGAAATATTTACATAATTAAAAAAAGTTATTTACTGTGGCATACGTATTACTTTATAGTTATGGATATACCACACAGGTTTCACTATATAAGAAAGATGACAAAATAGGCCTCACGATTTACATTAAAGAAACAACAATAACAATAATAATATTTTTATTTATTATTATTATTAAGTTTAATGAATATTCAAAAGCAAATGAATTAGATCCAGATGAATCCTGCCCACTAGACTAACGACCATAATATAATGCGCCTCTTGTCCGTAAAGCATTAGTTGTACAATATTGCTTCTATTTTACAGATTGTGCGTGCTAGCTGCCAGGTTTGCCTTTATAGGTGACTTTGTAGGAATTGCCCACAAAGTATTCCTAGTGAGATTTGTCTGTACTGCCTGAGCTACGGGAGGCTCTGCGTGCTAGTTAGATGCCGGGAAATTAAAAAAAAAAAAAAAAAGTTTCTTGGTAATAATTTGAGTCATCCGTTGTGTATTAGAATAAGATATCATTTGCTCGATGATGACGCTCGGACATGTGCCGTTATCTATACGGGAACCTAGCAAACGAGCTCTCACAGAATATGTAGCAATGACCATGCTGAAATGCTCATTTGGAGAACCAATGTTGTGATTACTTTGACTTAGTGTTATAGCATTATACAGTACCTGATGCTTGGGTGGGAAATGGATAAGGGAACAGAAATGGTTGATGCTGGGAGCAAATGGCGATACTGCAAATTCTTGATGTCAATACAGATGAAACATGCGGGAAAAATGTTTTAGTTCGGGTTCTAACAGAAGCGGAAAGAAGGGATAATTCAATTGGATAAAACTGTTTGACAACAGTCCTGTCCAATTAAACTATCTTTCCTTAAACACGTGGTAAGTGAATTTCATAGCAACATAATTACAAGAAATACTAACAGTGGTGCTTAAGATCAGAAAATATCACACCAGAATTCAGCAATCCTAGGAAGGAATCGCCCACTGTGGTAGCATGGATGTTTGTGAGAAATCTTTAAGTCAAATTGGAGATGTGAAGTGGCTGGAAAGAATTCCATGTTTAGTCTCAACAGCAGAGCTGACGGGTTAACTAACCCTCTTTAGCCAAACCACGGTATTAAATGGACCCTTTATTTGCAATTTTTTATGGATGTTTTCCAAATGTACGACGGCTGGCAGTTCAATTCTTATTAATCTTACCAATGTTTGTTTTTAAACAAAGTCCAAAACAATACGTGTTAAATTTATATGGAAAGATCTGGGTACTTTAATGTGCTTCATGTCCTTTTACAGATTTTAGAGCATACGGCAAAGCTTCAAAGTTATCGTATTCAATATTAATGAATTAAATCCCTAAGATAGATGAAGTTGAAGCTTTGGCACTTAATTTAAAAATTAAAGCCATGTGCTTTGTAGAGAAACTGTTATAAACGTATTTCATTAAAACCAAAACCAAAACCAAAAATATTTGCTAGGATGTAAGTTACGTTTTCCATTCCATCTTAAACTTGTAGTAGCAGTGCCATCTATCGACAAAATATCCTACTACTAATACGACATTATTTACTAAACAGTTTCTTCGCTTCCCCATTTTTTTTTTTTAATCGCGTTAATTTTTTGTTGATAATCCAATTTTTGATTCATCCGCTTTACATAATGATAAGATCATCGATGATAGGAACAATTAGACATCAGGTTTTTTAACTTCATTTATTTTATTTTTATTTATTATTAATTTTTAGGTAGGACCCCCCCACACACACACACCGGAGAACTTTATAACAGGGGTGCCCAACCCGCGGTCCTGGACTGTTTGTAATGCGGCCGCATAAGATCTTAAGCTTTTAATATTATTATGTGATGCGAAAAATTATTCATTTTTTTATATATTTGCAACTCCATTTTCAGTCGACATAAATACGTTACCTTCGAATTTTCAAATGGAATGTATATAGTTGCAATCAGATATTCAACTCAAAGAAAAATCTGATCCTGTCTCTTTGCTAGATTTTTATAAGACCTATCTTCCCAGAGAAAAATATCCTTGGCTTCACAATCACGCTTTATTCATGTCATCGCTTTTTGGTAGTACGCACATTTGTGAACAACTATTTTCAAGAATGAAGCATACGAAGAATAAAGTTAGATCAAAAATTTCTAACGAGAATCTTGAGAGCTCACTACGAATTTCAACCACTTCCATCGAACCAGACAATGATGCATTTATTTCACGTAAACAAGGCCAAATATTTCACTAGTTTTGTGTTTAATGCTGCCCTCTTTTTTTTTTAATGTTATAATAAATAATTTAAAAAAATAAAGGAAGTTTTGTCGTAATATTATACATTTTATACGCGGCCCAGGCAAGCCAAAAGGTTGAACACCTATGCTTTATAATATTACGAACTACTGCCTTGAATTACAATACGGAATCGTATGCAGTCACCAATCAAAATACTGTTGGTTCGAATCCTACCACTATCACATATGCGGTTCACATTAATAAAAAAAAAAAAAAGAAAACGCGAGAAGTAAAAAAAAAAAAAAAACATTAATAATAATACAAACACATTAGTAACGTGACTGGAATTCTTTACAGCTATAAACTATCTTATTTGTTAATGATATAACAAATTATAAATAAATGGCTGACTACTTCATATGAATCATTGTCTGGATATCTCAATATCTCAATTTCCAGCCTGAGACGAAGAACCTTCAGAAAGGCTTTTCAACTGAAGAAGATTAACTAGTTTCACACGATAGTCAGAGAGTTTTTCCTTCGGGAAATGAGAGTTTTTTTTTATCCCCGCAAAACAGAAAACTGGCTAGAAAAACATACTCAATCAAAAGACATCTCGATTCTTTCTTGAGAGATATTTTTTACAATAGTCTGAAACCGATTCCAACGAAATGCGACACCTCCGGAAGTAGTTTTTAGATTTATGAAGCTTTGCCGTTATTTTACGTTATATATAATAAGTTATATATAATATATTCTTATATATAATAAGAAACTCAAAGATTGGAATCAGAGAGTTTCATGCCGAATATAGTATAATAAACTATAAAAGTATCGGCGATTACTAGCGTGAGCTAATGTAAGTAGTTCCAGTACGTAGTACAAACTCGGGCGACTCGCAGCAAACGTGGTAAAGTTCTGATCGCTAGTTTTGGTATTTTCCATAATGTAAAAACACATTTCCTAGGAAATGTATGCTGTTATTACATTATGGTGGGAGGTCACTACCCAGACCGGTTTCAGCCTTATGTGTAAGTAAAGCCGGCTCTAAAAATTCGGACGAGCCCTAGACCACTCAGTAGTGGGCGAAAGACCGTCCATCTCAACGTTGGCTCCACTCAGCGATGGCCTTCCACCCCATCACCACCACCGAGCAGAACCGCTCATATTCCGAAGAAAAGCATTCACCGACAAAGCCCCTCACCGGCCGTGCCGGAAAACACTTTCCCCGGAGACTCAAATTACTCCCTTAAGGCAAAAACCTTAAGAGAGCGAACTCATAATCGTCCCCCACCGGTTTCAACCTTTATTGAGGCTTCATCAGTGAGTAGCTAGACCAAATTAATACCAAAGGGTATAGCGAAAAGACCTTATATACTCTGCTATACGAGTTGTCAAAAAAGGCGCTCCATTAAGTTACTTAAATATAAAGAGCCAATAGGCTTCATTTCGGCGATATAAACATTATTTAAATTAAGGGGATATTAAATCCCACATTGTTGAGTTTCTTATTCGGTTTTAAATGGGATTTAATATCCCCTTAATTTAAATAATGTTTACATCGCCGAAATGAAGCCTGTTGGCTCTTTATATTTAAGTAACTAATGGTTCTATTTTCGTGCGATTTTCCATAAGCTAAAATTATAAAACAATAAACTGTAGTAATACTTTTTGCAATTTTATTTTTAAATATAGTCCTCTGGTATAACGAATCATATATTAAAAGTATTTTAAAATAATAATAGTCTTATTTTACTATTACATTACTTATTAGTATCATTACGGAACTATATGAATCCTGCACGTAAGTAAATATGGTTAAACAGTTTTTACACAAACAGAAGACAAGAAATAAGATAAGATAAAAAAAAAAAAAGAATAACTAGTCCTCTTTTCAATGTTACTTTAAATTTTAATTATCTAATCAGGCTTCCTTCCCTTTGTGCTACAGCGAAAGTTAATTCATATGTATACGTGGAAATTAAAGTTAGTTTCCATGTATATGTTTAATCAATTCTGTTTCATTTTTCACAAAAGACTGATTCACATAAAGCTTAAAGCCAGAGAGACTGAAAATTACATAAAAAAAACTAGCACTAAAATACCAATAACTAAATATTCCCAAAGAAGATTCATTTTTTTCTGTAAATTTGCCCCTCACACCGCTAATGTAAACAGAACAATATAAAAGTATCAGTCTCAGCTCAAAACAAACCATACCATTTTAACTCTTAAACAAGTGCATAACTCTCTACCTTCATTATATAAATAATAAAACAGTAATATTTATTAACTTCTGAATCTTTCGACAGATATAATTATAATTCTTTCTTGATATTTCCATTAAAATGTTGTTACGATACCTTGACTGTATATTCTAAAATCATGATACATTACAGCGATAACTTTTTCAAATGAACTATATTTAATTACAAATAGTACTTACTATGAACTGCAATATAAAGCTCTTGCAATGCTTTATTCAAACTTTATTTTATTCACTTATAATAAAATTCTTAATAAAAAATTCGTAATTAACAAAAATTGCTAATCTTCTCTGCTATTTAACACTATAAAAACATTAACATTTTAATCCCAATATTCCAAAAGTAAATAAATGAGGCACACCTGACCTCTCTGGGATGATTCCAAAACTAAAACTCGCATTTCTTTAAACTATAATATTTATGAAAATAAATATTTTTTTACGAAGAAAAAACGATACGTTATACATTTACTTAATTAATCGTAAACAGAGATTTAGTAATACACTGAAATATTTCCTAACACTAGATAACTCCTAAAATTTCCTATATCAAAACAAAAATTGATTTTACGATAAAATTATAAACTTTTCTAATTAAATAAAAATTTAACAATGTATCAAGTGAACTCGATTCACGTCCACTAATGATAATTGTATAATGATATACAATTTTAACATTTTTGATTTATTGGCTCATATAAGGGCATAATAATAATAATAATAATAATAATAATAATAATAATAATAATAATAATAATAATAATAATAATAATAATAATAATAATAATAATAATAATAATAATAATAATAATCGCCTAATGATTTTTATTCCGTCATAATAATAAATAAGTAAATAAATCCTACTCGAAATAACCTCGATTTAGATTTAACTCATTCATTCTAACTAGTTTAAATAATATTTTCTTTTGCTTCACAGATAACATTATTTAGACCAATTATTCTAGCTCCAGGCTTACATACTGGAATATAATTTTCATCATCTAACCTACGTTAAAATATACCCGGCGTCTCTTTTCTCAGAATTTGAGTATGCGGAATCAATAATAAAGGAATCCTCTTTCTGGAATCCTCCTTTCCATTGGATTCATCCACTGAAATCCAGCTAATTTTCATCTGAATTATGACCTATAATCTACTGCCAATTTTATGCTTTCAATAGCATAACACTTATCTTGCACTAAACCACCTTTTGCTTCTTCTTCTTCTTCTTCTTCTTCTTCTTCTTCTTCTTCTTCCTAACATGGAATTTAGGCTAAGTGACCTGTTCCGGTCTCATGCCATCTCTTTCTTGGTCTTCCGATTCTTCTTTTTCCACTTATTTTGTATCTGTATAATATTTTTGGTAGTCTGCTGTTGTTAATTCTATTTAAATGTTCTAGCCATTTTTGTTTATACTGTCTTATGTAGTAATTAATTGGTTTTATTTTCAGGGATTGTAAGATTTCTTCATTTGTTTTGTGGTCCCACTTGGTATATCCAGCTGTTTTTCTGAGGAACTTCATTTCTGCTGTTTGAATTTATTTTTCATCTTTCCTTTTCATGGTCCATGTTTCACTTCCGTATAGTAGAGTTGGTTTTGACAAGCCATTATATATGTCTGATTCTAGTGTGTTTTTGTACTAGGGATGGCTTAAATATATTATTTATTATGCCATTTACTTTGACAAAGTTTGATATTTTAGTGTCTATGTCTTTTTCTTCTTCGTATGATAGATAATATCCCAAGTATCTGAAAATATTTACTTGTTCTAATATTTTATCATCTATCACTATTTTACTTCTTATTGGGTTTTCTCCTTTGAATGCCATTATTTTTGTTTTTTCTTTAGATATTGTCGTATTATATTGCTTTGAGATATCATTTAATGATTTTAGTGACCTTTGTAAGTCATCTTCTGATGTAGCTAATACTATTTGATCATTTGCAAATAGTAGTGTATCTATCTTTATTTGCGGGATCATTTGTATACCAAATGGGTTATGCTGTTTCCAGATTGTTATAATTTTATTTATATATACAGGGTGTTCGGGATAAATTTGACATATTTATAATTAATTATATTTTTCCGTAAGTTACATGTATTAACACACACTTCTCATCATTTAAAAGTTTGGACCCTTCTTCATTCATATACAAGATGTCAGAAAGGATGGATAGCTGGAACCCACCTGAATCATGGAAGAGAATAACTTGTATCATGATGATTCGTGCCCGCCATCAAAATAAGGATATTACGACTGCTGCCCAATGCTCCCTGAATACAGTAAAAACAATCAGGCATGAACTAGAGACTTGCAATGGTGACTACGAGGATGTAGCAAGAAGAAAGATCCCTAGCAGACGATCTGATTGCGTTCGTACAGCAGAATTCCTCGCAAATCTGCAGGAACAGGTGTTGAAGAACCCTGGCATTGGAATTCGGGCTTTGTTCGTGGAGTTGCTAACTGTAGTCAAGCCCTGGATAACAAGGGTAGCCAATGGTAGGCCGTATGTATGGCAGCAGGATTCGGCCCCTTGCCACACCTCTGGGAAAAGTCAAAAATGGTTGTCTGAAAATTTCTACGACTTCACCAGTCCAAATGTTTGGCCTCCAAACTCCCCAGACCTTAACCCCATGGATTATTTTGTATGGGGCGCAGTTGAAAAAGACACCAATCGCACTTCCAGTAATACAAAAGCCCAGTTAATGGATAAAATTAAAACAGTTTTTGCGGCCCTTCCCAGGGAGACTGTAGCATCAGCTTGTTCGAGGTTCCGAAGCAGAATTGAAGCTGTGATCGATGCTAATGGTGGTTATTTTGAGTAAATCCTGTTGATAGTATTGTAATTAACTCTGCCTGTAATGTTTTTTTGTCAATTCATTAAATTTAATAGATACAAAGAAGATTTTCTTTTTCCTTACGAAACTGTCAAATTTATCCCGAACACCCTGTATATCGAAAAGCAGAGGTGAGAGGGTACATCCTTGTCGTACTCCTCTTGATATGTTTTTCCATTCTGAGGTGTGTTCTAATTTAACTGCTCTTTTATTTCCTGTATATATTTCTTGAATAGATTGTAAAAGTTGGTTTGGTATGTTTAAATCGGTTAATATTTTAAACAATTTTTGTCTACTAATTTTGTCAAAGGCTTTTTCATAATCAATAAATGCCACATGTGTTTCTTTTTGAAATTCTCTTCTCTTTTCTATTAATAATTTTAAAGTAAAAATTGGATCTATGCAGGATCGGCCTTTTCGGAAACCATTTTGTTCTTCTAATAATTTGTTTTCTACAATGCTGCTTAGTTTCTCTTTTAATATTCCTGCATATATTTTATATCCTGTATTCAGCAGGCTAATTCCCATATAATTATTGCAATTGTCTTTATTTTCTTTTTTATAGATTGGAATAACCAGTGCTTTTTTCCAAGAGTTAGGGGTTTTTTCGGACATCCAAACCATATTAAAAAATTTCAGAAGTCTTTCATTAAATTTTTCACCTGCATTTTTGTATAGTTTTATATTTATATTGTCTTCTCCTGGTGTTTTCCTATTTTTCATCTTCTTTATTATATTTTTCAGTTCTAACATTGTGATATTTTCTATTAGGTCATTCTTTGTCTTATAAAATTTTATTTCATTGTTCTCATCTCTCCAGAGATTTTGGAAATAGGTCACCCATTTTTCTAAATCTATTGTTTGTATTTTTATCTTTTCTTTTATTTCTTTATTCATGTGTTTTATTACTTTATAGGTTTTGGGTTGTGGGTTAAATAAATCCTTTTCTAGTTCTGTTACGAAATTGTTCCGTCTTTCTCTATGTTTTTTCCTTACTTCTCGTTTTGCAATTGCATTATTTCTTTTATACTCTATTTCTTCTATTGTTTTGGAATTTAGCCATTTCTGGTAACTGTCCTTTTTGGTTTTTATTATATTTTATATTTTCTATTTCTTTGTTCCAGTCTCGTAGTCCTCTTTTTCTAATCCATTTGTGCTTTATTCCTAAGCTTTCTGTTGCTGCTTTTGTGAGAATTTTTTTCAAATTTTCCCATTCATCTTCTATGTCACTTGATTCATGCGTGGTTTCTGTTTTTAAGTTTGTGCATTTTTGATATTGTTGTCTAACTTGAGGATCCTGTAATGAAGAAATTTTGTAGCTTGGCGGGTAAGAATTTTCAATTCTATGTGGATTTAGCTACTTTTGTTTAAAACGAATTTTTGCTGATACCATATAATGATCAGAGTTTAATTCAAAGCCTCGATATGCTCTTACGTCTAAAATTAACTCCGCTAATTTAAAATTTGTGATAACGTAGTCAATTACTGATTTGTATCCTCTGGCTGACCAAGTATATTTATGTATTTCCTTGTGTTTAAACATTGAATTCATTATTCTCATATTATTATAAATGACAAAATCGCGCAATCTGCGACCATTTTGATTACATGTATCTTCGCCAAATTTACCTATGTTTGTTTTGTATTTTTTTGTTTCCTATTCTGGCATTTAAATCTCCTGATAGCAGTAAATAGTCAGTTTTGTTTGTTTTATCTATGGCATTCTGTAATTCTTTATAAAATATATTACTGTTTACCACCTTTATACCACCTTTTGCTAAAGCTGACATTTCCTGAGATCACTCTGCCACTATATTTACAACCATTAAGTACTTTATTTAAACATTTCTCACCTCCAGGAGATTTATCACGAATTTTTCTGATATGTTCTTTATTGTGGTTATATCAGTTGCTTTAATATCATTTTTGTTCTAGGTGTTTATCAAAACTTTTCAGCCCCGCCCCCTCGTAGACTTACTGCTGTTTGCATTGTTTGTTTGACTTCGTCGCTCTTCTTATGATCAGCATAACCATGCATGATAGTCCAAATTTTCTTTTCTTCCTTATGCGATTTGAACAAGTATTAAGTATTATTTAAAGCACGTCCGTAGTTCAATAGGTATAGATGAAGTCCTTCAGTCAGAAAGACCTGGGTTCGATTTCCGTCCGTGACGTGAGGAACCTTTATTTGGTCTCTTTCGACTAAAGGTGAGTTAGCCAGTCCCATATGGAGGTGGAGAGTTTTTCTCATGGAAACTCATGTTTTTCGTCACTCAGAACAAGCAAACCGGCCCCATGAACACATTCTTATTCCTTCCCTCCTTTTTTACCTTGTGGTGTCAAGGATTTTCTATTCATTTAACCGCTACCGTATCGAGGATAAGGTGGTTATCGTTATGCCTCCCGGTGTGTCCTATGACTGTAGATGCGAACACACTTCTACAGACATCAAATACCTTTTCTCAAAGTCAGGCACTGGGACAAGTCAGTTGGGAACTCGCGTGTAAAATTGCAGCATTTAAAAGGCCGACCCCAAACAGATGGGAAAAAGGCACAAGAAGAAGAATATTAGAAAAAATAAATCCGCTAATGCCTTTAATTCCCTAATAGGGAGTAGGCGAGGCCTTTATACCCTACCCTATCTAGCTTTTGAAGACTGAGTGGGCAGTTCAATCTCCACCGGTAGCCAATCAGAGATAGCTGGTCCATGTCTATCACTAATTATAGGCGGATACTAATGAAGAGCCAAGCAAACAAGTGCTGCCATCTCTTGGTGCCTAACCCTAACAGGATATGTTATTGTCTGAAATAATGTGGGTACTATGGTCGATTTGCTTGAGTTTACAGGACAAAAAACCTGAGTTTCCAGGAGAAAAAACCCGCTTTCCCATGCTAGAGATCGACTAACTCTGGAACTGGTCGAAGGTAGGCTTAGAAAAAGTTCCTCCAGTTGGCGACTAGACTTAACCCTAGGGCTAACTTCGAGTGGCCAAGTGCAGAAGACACTTCCACTGAGCTACACAGGCCTCGAAGAAGATTAGGTATTATTTAAATTTCATAAATCTGAAAATCTGATATAATTAGTGATTTACAAGTTTAATTTGCCTGTAATTAATATATGTCACTGTTTAGATACAAATGCAGAAAAAAAAGATGATAGTACATATTAAAATTATTGAAAACTTTAGTCTCAGAAAGGGAATCGCATTTTATTGTCCCTGTGCAACATTTCATAGGTTAATTTAGATAACTACTGTTTGTATTTGGTCTTTCTCCGTGTATTAATAAGTTTTTCCCCCTCAGTGTAACTCGAAACAAAATTAGTAAGTAAAAGATTCTTTAGTCCTAAATATTTGAAGAAGGATGAACAGTCTCAACTCAAGCTATCAGTGAATGAAGACTTTGTAGAGAGGGGGGGGGGAAGAGTATGGTAGACAGCTGTTGCAATTTTCTCATTGTCTTAAACCCAATTATCTGTAATAGTGTGAGTTCAACGGTCGATTATTTTAGATGTAAAGTTAAAACCTCGAGTTTCGATCGGATAAATTTTGATGAAACAGTCATTATGTTTATTGACTTTCTTCTTCATGTTTAGTTTTAGGTGTATTATTAAACTTTTCATTACATTATTAATTTTTAAGTTAAAACCCTAATAAAATAAAATAACATAAATTAATATCAAATATAAGCAAGGTGCAATGCATTTTTCATACCTGATCAGAAATGGTTATTTTAATACTTATTTTAAATGCAACAGCAACAGAATTTTTTGATGAACGTAGATTTAATTATAATTATTACTCTAAAATATCTGGCATTTATGATTAATTGGTGACTACTTGAAATCGTGTGGGGCTGCAACTTTTGAAATATACATACACCCTGTAAGTACAGTGTATATGTGTTTGGATAAAATATCAAAATTATGGTAAAAATTTAAAAAAAATTAACATGAAAAAATATTGTTTATTATCGATAAAATTATACAGTTTGGTGTAATTCAAAATTACTTAAAAATAAAATCCATTCCTTTAATTGTCATTAAAGGAACGGATTTACAATTTTTGGATATTACAATTAAATCCTTTAATTGTAATGTCCAAATATTTAAAGAGACGGAGTAAACACGATAAGCACTACGAACACTCTACTACTGGCGCAAACTGCATATAAACAACAGTCGAACTGCGCGACGGACAGTGTCGCATTACGCTAATAGCTCGCATCTCACTATGACGTGCATATGCTTGCGCGAGTAAGACATATGACACTGATGCACTGTGGTAAACACAGTGCTGCTAGCGCTCTCCTAAGTGCTGCAAGATGGATTTTTATTATTTTTTATACAAAATAAGACAATTGTATAGGATCGTTGATGATAAAATTAAATATCAGAAGCAAATATAAATAAATTAATAAATATATCGAGAAAAATTGGGAGTGCTGTAGTTCCGTTGTGCCTATGCAAGAGCCGTCCCTGGACTTGGGTATCCGAAAGGAGTTGGAGAAATAGGAGAAATACTTTTATTTTAATTTATTTCTTTTATAACGTTGTACAGTTTACAACTATGCATGAATAAAATGTTTTTCTTTCCTTCTTTTTACATGTTTTTAAAACTCCATTTCCCAAAATCAAATCAGTTGGTCAAAGGATATCGAGTTCTTTTTCTAAATTTTCATTGGTGAGAAAAGACAGGTAATTATGATCTCAACAGTTAAATATACATTGAAACCGGCGACAAGAGTGGATTTCGCTTATCACAGAAAATGCGTGATTCATAGTTTTTTTTTTTTTTTATCCCCTGCCGAGAGATTTATTCTCCAAACATTTTTCTTGTAGATAGCGTAATATGTTGCAAAAAAAAAAAAAAAAAAAAAAGAATACCTGATTCAGACAATGGCATAATAATAAAATAGTTGATAACATATACATATGGATTACTCCAAATCATAAAAAAATAAACTAAGGAAATTAAGTAAGGGATTTAATTACTCCTTTTTGGCAGTTATACGTTTGAAAAATGAACAAAAAATGAAATGAATTCTCAACAAACATCTAACATGATAAGAATTTGAAGAACTATATGATAAGCGGCAACTGTTATTTTAATTTTTTTGTACTATTTCACATATTTCGCTTCTTTATGATAACCCGATTGAAGTCCATACTTTTCAACTCACTTTATTTTCATGAAATTGAACGAGTTATCAACGGAGACATTCTTGCTTCATTCTACATTTGTAATCGAGTCATATTCAATCGATCAACTCCACGTGGATTGCCATAGATGGCTTTCCACGTGGAGTTGATCGAATATATGATCCATAGATGGCTATATATATATATATATATATATATATATATATATATATATATATATATATATATATATATATATATATATATATATATATATATAGTCCAAAGATTTCGTGGTATTAATAAAGAAATTTTTATTTGTGTGTAATGTCCGTACAAGCAGGAACATAGAAGAATAATAGGTGTATGTAAGTGTCTGTCAGTTTAGACGTGTTTCACTGATTTCCCATCACATCTCAGCGAAGAGTGATAAAGATTTTAATTTACAGCAGAGCACAACATTAAAAGAACTTAATGAGCAATGGAAGTTCATTGAAGAATGCAGTTGTGTTCTCTCTCTTTCCGATACGTGCAACCTAAACACAGAACTCTCTAGGACAGGAAGGACTTTGTGAGGAGGATGGATTGGAGGACGATGAAACGGGCTCAATCTTCGCCAAGGTGCTTATATTTTCTGAGATGACAACCACTGGAAGTGGCCGTCGAGATGCATGAAATGGACCCGGGTCAGAGAAGTGGGCGGAGTGTCGAGACGTTCGAGCTGGAGATGACTCTGGAAAACAAAAGAAAACATTATTATTATTATTTATAACTACACACAGTTAAAGCTCCAAATTTTGTCTTCGAAACTGTAGTGATATATATATATATATACAGCTCAATTCAACTACTACTATTTTAATGCATGCTAATGTAGACTGCAGCGACATTATGTGAGACTTAGCTGTGATTGTTATCCTGTCGACTGCATCACTGTAAAAATGATGTGTTGTTCTTGAAAAACACTCATGTAGTCTTCACCAATATAAATGTGTGTGTCTTAGCTGTGATAGTTGTCCAATCGACTATGAGTGGGATTAAATTTTTATACCAAAACCTAAGCGAGCAAGTTTGTTCCTTGGTGTATGCTGATGATAATGCTCTCATTTCTGTTATTTCAAAAACAATCTTATATGTCTAATAATTAAGAGAAATTGGTCTGACGCTTCTAAATACCCAAAGAAGATAATTTAATACATCTAAAATATCTTAATTAAAAGATAAATATAAATATACAAATGTTTAAATTTGTGATATATATATATATATATATATATATATATTTCTCAAACAATCCTCATGATGATCTACAGAGTCATTCAGTTTGCTGGGATAAATCCGATTTGAAAGAAAAATCGTGGAGTCCAGGGAAATCCTCCTTAATCCTGAACATTTGAACAGCAATTTGAGTTACAACATCCCTGATAGCCATACTGCAGTTGTTCAATACTGGCGTTCACGGGAATATGCAAGCACGCATGCAACAAACAATAGCGCGTTAGATAGAACAAATTGAAAAATACGTTTTCTGTGTCAATTATGTATTGCATTTTTTGCCTGTAATTCTCAGTTTTTTGTAACTTCAATTTTTATTACCGTGTTCTACCTTTAGTGGATACCTGAAGAAGGCTGAAACCAGTTGTATCATTTTCATTAAAACTTACTATTTTATCTCGGTTTAAAGTTATTAAATATTTATTTTTTAAAATGTACCATAACAACCGAGTAGAAGCTCAGGAATATATATACGTATATATTCAAACGCCAACTATCATTATGCCTGAAGAGAAAAGTTTTTAAGTGTATTCTTCCTATACTGACATATGGCTGTGAACACATGGACACTAAATGCAAAGGAAATACAAAAATTAAGAACAGCACAATTTAGTATGGAAAGAAGTATGCTTGGTATCACAAGATTGGATCACAAAAGGAACACATGGATAAGAAATCAAACCAAAGTCTCTGACATCATAGCAAGAGTGAAACATCTGAAGTGGGCAATGGCTGGGCATATTGCTCGAAGACAAGATCAACGAGGGACAAAAGAAGTATTGGATTGGATTCCATGAGAGGAAAAATGACCACAACGCCGACCTAAATCATGTTGGATGGATGATGATATTATCAGATATGCAGGAGTGACATGGAAAAGGAGAGCCATGGACAGAGAATTTTGGAGTAATCATGAAAAGGCCTTCATTCAGCAGTGGATCGACAATGGCTGATGATATATATATATATATATATATATATATAAATTATTTTAAATGACTGATACCGAGAGATAGAGATGACATGGTTTATTTAGAAATATACTACTAGTTTACTAGTTTCGTTGAATGGATCAACTTCTTCAGGAATCATAATCAAAGAAATATACAAAAAATAACAAAGACTTAAAAATTGCATTAACAGTACTAGTCCAAAAATACAGTAGTACATTTTGAAAACAGTAATGCGAGCTTGAGTTCCAAATAAAAGTTGACCACGTGCTGTCCGAGTGTGCCAGTATAGAACAGAGGTAATGTGTGCGTTAGAAAGTTTGAAACTTAAGGAGTTATTTATATGGGAAGAATCTAAGGCAATTTCTCCGGATTCGACAATCTTTCTTTCAAGTTCATCATAGCACACATGGATATTAGAAGTTTGTGCCCAGTCCACAATGTGTTGGCGGCCTTCATCTGAGTTAACGGAGAAAAGAACGTGGCTAGAGAGAGCGCTGGCTCTAGTCCTGTTGTAGGAAATATCTCTATGGTGTTCTTCCAAACGTAGAAGGATGGATTTAGCAGTTTAGCCGTAGTATGGCTTTCCACAATCACATAAGATCTTGTGGACTCCTGGAAACTGAATTGGAAGATGTTTCTCTTTAGGTTTACTAAGTATGGAGCGACGTTTTGGGAGCGTAGTGAAGCAAGTTCTGAAGTTAAATTTCTTGAGAATTTTAGGTAGTTTTGGTGAAAGAGAGCTGATGTAAAGCAAAGAAATAAAGGCTCTGGGGGAAGAGGGAGATCTTCAGAAGCAGTTGAGTGACGGAGAGAAAGAAATTTTTCAATCTTATTAGGAGAGAAACCATTATTGATAAAAGTTTTTTTAAGAAAAAGGAGTTCATTTTCATTTTCTGTTTCTCCTGTTGGTAAAGATTTGGCCCAGTGTGCTAAGGTAGAAATAATACCAAATTTTTGTGGAAGGTAGTGATGGGAAGAAGCATGAAGGTATCTGTCAGTATGAGTAGGCTTTCTAAAAATTGAGATTTTAATACTTTCAGAACATCTGGTAAGCTTCAGATCTAGAAAGGGGAGGAAGTCATCGGATTCCAGTTCGAAGGTAAAAGAGATTTTTTAATGAAACTTGTTTAGGTGGTCCAAAAATAAATTCAGGTTGTTGACACCGTCTTCCCAGATGAAATTTTGGTATCGTTATATAGACGATATATTCTTCATCTGAGAAGACGGTGTCAACAACCTGAATTTATTTTTGGACCGGTCTGGGTAGTGGTCGAAACCGGTCTGGGTAGTGACCCCTTGCCTTTAATGCATAGCATCATACATCTCCTCAAGGAGATGTGCTTTGCATTAAGGGTAAATATTAAGAATAGTGATCAGAGCTTATTCCACCTTTACCATGAGTTGCCTAGACTTGCACTACCTTGTGGGTCAATTAGACTCACACTATGCGCAGGCGCAAACTTGACTTATATTTGTCTGTTTGCTTAATTGGAAAATGGAGTAAAACCAGGTTTAAAATAGCTTGGTATCTTCAACATATATTATACCCAAGTAAAAAACTCTCTACATATATATATACATATTCATATATATATACATATTTGTTAAAGATACTAAGCTATTTTAAAACTGGTTTTACTCCATTTCCCGAGTAAGCAAACAGACAAACAAGTCAAGTTTGCGCCTGCAAGTGTAGCTGATCCTACACGTAGCGCAAGACCAAGGCAACTCATGGTAAAAGTAGAATAAGCCCTGATCACTAATCTTAATATTTACCCTTAATGCAAAGCGCATCTCCTGGAGGAGATATATGATGTTTTGTATTAAAGGCAAGGGGGCCACTACCGACCGGTTTCGACCTTTATTGAAGTGTATTTAAGTAAAGACCTCTCTAAAAATTAGGACGATCCCTAGACCACTCCATAGTGGCCGAAAGACCGTCCAACGCAGCGTCGTTCCACTCAGTGACAGGCTCACCCCATCACCGAGAAGAACTTCTCAGCGTTGGCTCTACCCAGTGGCAGGCTCACCCCACTACCAGCCAGAGCGATAATCTCAGCGGTGGCCCTACTCAGAGACAGGCAAAAAGCTATCCCCAAGCAGAGCCTCTCAAAGCCAGCCCAACCCACCAGTTTCGAACCCTATTGAGGTCTCATCAGTGGGAGCCAGGCTAGAAAAATAGAAAAATACCAAGATTTTAGTAATACAGAGCTTATAAGTATTTTACCAGAACAAGTTACCATAAGGTGTTTTAACATTAATAAATAAAAATCTCAGGAGGAGATATAAATGTAGAAAGTATTTTACCTTGGGTATAATAAAGGTTAAAGATACCAAGCTATTTTAAAATTGATTTTACTCCATTTCCCAAGTAAGCAAACAGACAAACAAATCAAGTTTGCGCCTGCAAGTGTTGAAAGTCTAGCTGATCTTACACGTAGTGCAATACCAAGACAACTCATGGTAAAAGTAGAATAAGCTCTGATCACTAATCTTAATATTTACTCTTAATGCAAAGCACATCACCTGGAGGAGATATATGATGTTTTGTATTAAAGGCAAGGGAGCCATTACCCTTGTTTGTCTGTTTACTCCATTTCCTTACTTGGGATATGGAGTAAAACCAGTTTTAAAATAGCTTGGTATCTTTAACATTTATTACACCCAAGACAAAATACTTTCTACATATATACATATACATATATACATATAAAAAAGGAAATTAAATGACTTTATACCGAGAATGACAAATTTATTAAGATACGACTAGTTTCGTTGAAATACAACTTCTTCAGGTATCATAGGCAAAGAAAAAAAAATAAAAAATAACAGACACATGAAAAAATACATTAACAGATCTAGTATAAAACACACAAGTACATTTAAAAAAGGAATGCGTGCTAGAGTTCCAACTGAAGTTGACTACGTGCGTGAGCTGGTATTAGTGCGCCAGTATTGGACAGTGGCAATGTGCGCATCAGAAATATTATAGCTAAGGCTGTTATTAATATGAGACGAATCAAGCGATATTTCTCTAGATTCAATTATTCTTCTTTCCAGTTCATCATAGCACACATGGATATTAGAGGTTTTTTGCCAGTCAACGATGTGTTGGCAGCCATCATCTGAGTTGATGGAGAAGAGAACGCAGCTAGAGAGAGCGCTCGCTCTGGTTCTGTGGTAAGAAAGGTCTCTTTGATGTTCTTCCATGCGTAAAAGGATGGATTTAGCAGTTTGACCGTAATATGGTTTGCCACAATCACACAAAATCTTATAGACTCCTGGATACTGAGTAGGAAGTTGCATTTCAACGAAACTAGTCGTATCTTAGAATTTGTCATTCTCGGTATAAAGTCATTTAATTTCCTTTTTTATATACAGTTCTACCGAGTAAATAATGAACATTAATATATATATATATATATATATATATATATATATATATATCATACATCTCCGCAAGGGAATGTGCTTTGCATTAGGGGAAAAATACTAAGGAAAGTGATCGGGGCTTAATCCACCTTTACCATGAGTTGCCTCAGTCTTGCACTACCTGCAAGAGTTGCCTCAGTCCTGCACTACGTGCAGGCGCAAACTTGACATATTTGTCTGTTTGCTTACTTGGGAAATAGGATTAAAAAACAAGTTTATATAAAATTACTTGGTATCTTGAATATATACAGTATATACTGCTCAAGACAATTACGGGATATTTTAGTTTCTGTCGGAGAATTATAAATTTCTGCGAATAATTATAACTATTGGATACTTTATACATGAATAAATATTTCTTACTTGTGGATAGGATATAAGTGATAAGATATTGTTTAAATAATATTACAAATTTAACAAATTATACATTTTAGCGTGAAATAATTTTAACAAGAATAGCCAAAAACACTTTTGTTAATTTTTAATAGGACGTATGGTCAAAATGTACCACTGTTTTGGCTTAAGCCAAAACAGCGCTAATGATTGCATGGACCAGATAAGATGATCAAACAGTTCTTGTGGGGAAATATCAAACAGATATTTCCCCATTCTTCTGTGAGAGCAATTTCGAGCTCTTGAAGTGATCGTGGTGGTACCGGTCAAGCAGAAACGTGCCTACCTAAAGCATCCTCGGAATGTTTCGATTGGATTACAATCCGGTGAACAGGCAGGCCAGCTTATTCGTTCAATACCTTCTTCCTCAAACCAATCTTGTGCCAAATTTGCACGGTGTGGACGAGCATTGTCATCCATAAAAATGAATTCTTAGCCAATTGCAGCAGCATATGGACGAGCTATAGGTTACAAAATCTCATCCCGATACCTTTGGGCTGTTAAGGAATCGTTTCTGATAAAATAGAGATCAATATGGCCACCTATACTTATTCCAGTCCATACCATCAAACTCTCACCTTGATGTTGGGGTCTTTCACGAACAAACTGTGGATTATTTCTTGTTCTATTTTTACTTACGCTATATCCAGATACGTCGGTTATCTGGTTGCTGACTGAACCTGGACTCGTCACTAAAACATACACGAGACCAATCCTCATTTGTCCAATTGTGGTGTTCTTCCTGTGCCCAAATTCTTCGGGCTCTTTTGTGATTTGCAGTAAGTGGAATGCAAACCATTGGTTTTCGAGCATATAAACCTATGGCATGAAGACGATTTCGAACATTTCCCGTCTCCAGAAAGCGATTTCAGAGTCGCGAAATTACTCTTTGAGATACACGATACGCTTGAGCAACAACTTGCTGCATTTGACCAGCTTCTAATCGACCAATGGCTCTTCAAGCGATGGATTCAGGGATATCATGTTGCTCTGCCAGTTTTAACAAAATAATGGGTGGTGAGTGACGCAAGTTGACAATTGAAGTGATAATTATTCACTGTGGAAGTGAGCGCAACAAGCCACGCTTTTATACCCCCCCACCTGCTACTATGCCTAAGACACGTTTCGACGTCTTAACATGCTTTTGTAAGCAGTTGCGTGTTCTACATTGTTGTATATTAAGAATATTTTAAAATAAATGTGTTACATTTTAAAATTATTTTTATAACTTTATAATTTACAAGAAAACCAAAATCCCCTAATTGTAACTAATGATCATATATATATATACATGATACAAATGTACAATGTACAATTACAAATGTACCTGCTCAAGAAGTCCTCGATCTTCTTAAGAACAAATTATCAAAAAAACTCTTTGCTCTTCTTTCCCATTGCATAAAGTCAGGATACTTCAAATATGACAATAAGATCTACTTACAAAACTCAGGTCTGGCCATGGGCAGCCCGCTCTCTCCGATTCTCGCGGATATATTTCTCAACGATTTTGAAGAAAAAGCTAATAACTCCTTCCACCTTAAACCAAAATTCTGGTATCGCTATATTGATGATATTTTCCTCATCTGGGAAGATGGTGTCAACAACCTCAATTTATTTTTAGACCACCTAAACAAGTGTCATGAAAAAATCTCTTTTACCTTCGAACTGGAATCCGATGACTGCCTTCCCTTTTTAGACCTGAAACTTACCAGATGTGCTGAGAGTATTAAAATCTCAATTTTTAGAAAGCCTACTCATACTGATAGATACCTTCATGCTTCCTCCCATTACTACCCTCCCCCACAAAAATTTGGTATTATTTCCACCTTAGCTCACCGAGCCAAATCTTTATTTACAGAAGAGACAGATATTGAAAATGAACTCCTTTTTCTTAAAAAAACTTTTATTAATAATGGTTTCTCTCCTAAGAAAATTGACAAATTTCTTTCCCCCAGTCACTCAACTACTTCTGAATATCCCTCTTCCGCAGAGCCTTCATCTCTTTGCCTTACATCAGCTCTCTTTCACCAAAACTGGCAAAAATTCTCAAAAAGTTTTTAACTTCAAAACTTGCTTCACTACGTTCCCAAAACTTCGTTCAATACTTAGTAAACCTAAAGAGAAACATCTTCCAACTCAGTTTCCAGGAGTGGCCATAGTATGGCTTTCCATAATCACATAAAATCTTGTACACTCCTGGAAAGTGAGTTGGAAGATGTTTCTCTTTAGGTTTACTAACACCCTAGAGATCTCTCCTATAACAGGACTAGAGCCAGCGCTCTCTCTAGCAACGTTCTCTTTTCAGTTAACTCAGACGAAGGCCGCCAACACATTGTGAACTGGACTCAAACTTCTAACATTCATGTGTGCTATGATGAACTCGAGAGAAAGATTGTCGAATCTAGAGAAATTTCTCTAGATTCCTCTCATATCAACAACAGTCTAAGTTTCAATCTCTCTGACGCACACGTTGCCTCTGTTCGGTATTGGCGCACTCGCGACAGCGCGTAGTATAGTATAAAGGAGAAAGAGTTGCAGAAATATATATATATATATATATATTTTTTTTTTTTTTTCTGAGTTACAGAAATATATATACAGATATATATATATTTTTTTTTTTTTTTTCTGTAACTCTTTCTCCTTTCTAAATGGAACCCGCACCATCTCTCTCTCTCTTCTTCGTTCTTGTCTCCACTACAACGTAAACAAACACCTGTTAGCAGTCCAAAAGCCTCTCAATCTACGCATGCGCACGCCAGCTCCAAACAGCCGATAAATTCCATTGGTAACTTCAACAAGTGACGGTATAACATCTACCGGTACAAGGAGAGAACTAAAGAATGTGTAAAATAAACTTTCCGCTAAGAAAAAGTTTTATGATAGTTTTTTCGCTCTGTTAAAATAAAACAATGATACTTTTTTTTGATATCTGCTGGCTGAAATTTGAAAATTGTTAACTCCATGCGTTGTCTTCGCCGCCATCGCGAAACGGTGCCGGAGTTTAGCGATACAGGTAACCCTCGTATAACGCGGTACTTATACAACGCGGTTTCGATATAACGCTGTGTATAAATTGCAGTAACCCTTGTTCAACGCGGTTTCGATAAAAACACGGTCTACACATTGTAGTAACCCTTAATCTTTTAATATATATTTCATCGCGCGACTTAAAAATCAAATTTTATCTTCGTTAAATTTGCGTCTGCCAGTAACGCGCATGTAGTTATAAGTAGCGAATTTATATTAGTGGAAATACCCTTCAGCACGCATGTGCGTCAATTGTTAACCATATAAAGTGTTTATTGTTGAAAATTGTCTTCGTTTTCTGCCAGGAAAGCGCATTAAACATTTCGAGTGTGTTAATCTCAAGCTGAGCACTTTATTTTCTGGTGAGTTACATACAATATGTAATGCTTTTTTATGTAAAAATTTTATTTTTATAGTAATGGCCACTTAGAGGGCTTTTTCGATATGGTTGTAAACAAAATTAGTGAATTAATTGAAGGGGAATTAAATTTAAATGAGGAGGAACTGGTACAATTAATAGATGACGTCGAACCAAAAGGCGCGGAAAATTCTGCCGAAGATTCTGATTGTGATGAATCCGTTAAAGAATTCAGTTTAAAGAAATTAGCAGAAGGATTGGACTTGGCAAGAAAGGAAATTATTTTTACGCATAATAATCCCGCAATGGAACGCTCTGAAAAATTCACAAGACAATTGGATATTTGTTTAGCTCCATATTATGAACTTAATAAAAAAATTGTAGCATAGGGGAAAGCAAGTTCTTATTACTGACTTCTTGATAACTAAACCAGCCGAAGTATGCAATGAGAATTATTATTATTATTATTATTATTATTATTATTATTATTATTACTACTACTACTACTACGGGCGACTCCAAGGAGTCCTTAGACTCATCGAGGGAGGGCCTAAACATCATGTCCACACAACTATTCGACATTTTCACAGTATCTATCATACCTTGCCCTGAACTCTTTCACTGTCGTAGCACCCACAACAGACTCTGGCAGCTTATTCCACTCATTTACCACTCTAAAAGTAAAGAACCCAGCTCTAACACCTTTACTAACCACACTCTTGCCCAACTTCCATAGATGTCCCCTAGTCCTCCCACCACCAGTGCTGATCTCAAAAATATCTTCTGAATTAATCCTATAGAATCCCTTTAGCAATTTGAATGTCTCAATCATATCTTCCCATTTCCGCCTATCGACCAATTTCTGCAACCCACAAATCTTCCTGCAAGATTTTGACATCTTTTGCATTCATCAGCGAACAAATGAACCGTTCTTCTCAGATCCTTCCCTATATCGTTAATGAACAAATTAAACAGCAGTGGTCCAAGAACAAACCCTGCGGCACCCCACTAGTCACAGGCCGTCTTTTGGACTCTACTCCTGAATAAACTACTCTCTGATATCTCTCCATCAACCACCCACCCATCCATCTCACCAACCTTATATCCATTCCCCATATGTTGCAGTTTACGGATTAGAATTCCATGTGGTGTTCTGTCAAATGCCTTAGCAAGGTCCAGTAGAATCACTGTAAACCCATTACCCTTATCAAGTTCAGCCATCACTGTGTTATAAAACTTGTGCAAGTTACTGAGGCATGATCTACCCTTCACAAAGCTATGCTGTCCTCCATACAGTATCTCATTTTCTCATCAATCCATTCCTGTATTTTTCCCTTGACTACTTTCTCCAAGACCTTGACAACGATTCCTGATATGCCGATCGGTCGGTAATTTGTAACGGTAGTCTTGGACCGGGTCGGCGGAAGCGGGCATGCGGTGCATGCGGGCGCCGCTACGATGGGGGCGCCGCTGCCAGGGAACGGTTCATAAGTTAATTTTTAAGACACAAAATTTTTATGATAAAAACAAAAAAACTCTTAGAATGATCAATATCCGTATACACATAATCCGTATACACCGAATAAAAATTGAAAAAAAAAAATGTATATTGCCGCCTCTTTGATCAGCCGGCTGTTTACAATTTTGCAGCTAGAGCAGGCTAAATGCTTGCCTGCAGAATGTTGTGTCTACTGCAGTCTATCTAAAGTGAAACGGTGCATAGTTTTTATGCGCAGAAACGACTTTTCGTAGAAAACATTTATTGCTAGTTAGGCAGTCATATGGTACGCATCTCAGTAGGCTACTGACAGTAACGCAGTGCGGACTATTATTTCGTCTCTGTGTCGAGTTGTGTAATAATTTCTTGTGGGTATAAAATAGAAATGGAATCAAAAATTAAAAAAATTAATTATTCAAATCAAAATTAATCAAAAATTAAAAAAAAAAGTTATCCGGTGCACAAAATCATAAGCGTCATGCTGCGAAAGAAGCAGATAGTAAGAAACAAACTGGGGCTCTTAATAAATTTGTTAAAATATTAAAATATTCTGATGCAGATTGTAACCAACTCGATACATCAGAAATCAGAGTTGAAGAACCGTGCACATCATCCAGTTTGCATGAAGGTACTATTGCAACTATTGAACAAGATAATTGAACATGATTTTAGTGAAAAATACTTAGAATTTAGTCAACTACAACAAGATTTAGTTGTAGTTGACCATGAAACTAACACATTATTAGTCTCTGTGAATTTAGAAGATCCAGGTGAACGGGGAAATATTGATGAAAAATTACGAGTTGTTTTAATTGTAATGGGGCCTGTTCAAAATAAAAATATAATATATCCCAGAGATACATATGGTCGTACATTTGGCGACACGTATTATAATAGAAAAATGGAAAACGGGAGCTCGTGCCAAGAACATGGCTCATTTATTCCGAAACTTTAAATTCTGTTTTTTGCTTTTGTTGCAAACTTGTCGCACCTACTGAATCAACTGAATCACCCTCTGAGTCTTGTAGAAGGTTTATAACGATTGGAGAAATGTAACTACAACTTTACATAGACATGAGACTAGTTTAACTCACATGAAAAATTCCTAAAAATGGAAGGAACTTGATAAAAATTTAAAAACAAAACAAAACTACTATTGATTTCCAGACTCAAAGCATGTGTGAAATGGAAAAGAAACATTGGACGAGTGTTTTAGAACGCTTGATTGAAATTATAAAATTCCTTGGTAGCCGAAATTTATCTTTTCGCGGATCATCTGATAAATTATATGAAAGAAATAACGGCAATTTTTGAAAATTAGTCGAACTGTTTGAAAAGTTTGATCCCGTTATGGAAAATAATGTTGAAAGGGCACTACAACGAAACAATAGAGTGCACTATTTGAGTAAAGACAGTCAAAATGAAATATTGGAAACTTTAAGTAACGCAACGAGGGATACAATTTTATTATAAATTCGAAAATCCAAATATTATTCCATAATTTTAGACTGCACACCTGATGCAAGTAAAACAGAACAAATGACCATTATTATTCTCTTTGTTTCCTGTGACAATGGAATTGTCAAGATCAGGGAAAACGTTTTAGGTTTTCAGATATATCAGATTCCACAGGACGTGGTTTATGTGCAACAATAATGGAACAACTGGAAAAATGGAACATCCCCATTGAAGACATGCGAGGTCAAGGGTATGACAATGGGGCAAATATGAGCTCCAAAATTTGCTTTTGAACATAAATCCTCTAGCTTTTTACGTGCCATGTGCTGCTCATACTCTAAATTTAATCATTAACGATGCAGCATCAAAGTGAATGCAGATAAAATTAGTTTCTTTGCAATTATTCAAAAAATATACAATTTCTTTTCATTCTCTTACAAACGTTGGGCAATCCTTTTAAAATTCGTAAAAAATTAACATTGAAACAGCCATCAGAAACGCGATGGGAAAGAAAAATTAATGCAATCCGCCCTCTACGATATCAGTTAGGAGAAATTTACGATGCACTTTTTGAAATTTTAAATAATTAAAATTTTAATAAAGAAACAGCATGAAGCACAAACATTATGTGCTAAAATAAAGGACTACAAATTTATTTGCTCTCTTATAACTTGGTATGATTTACTTAACAGAATAAACCCTGTGAGTAAAATACTTCAAGACAAAAATATGAACATTACACTTGCTTTAGAATCTATCGAAAACTTAAAAATATTCTTACAAGAGTATCGATCAGATACGAATTTTAAAGAAGTTCTAAAAATGGCAAAATAACTGAGTGAAGAGGTGGATGGAGAACAAGAATTTAAAACTGGTACGGAAGTTCGACGACGAAAGAAGACACGACAATTTGACTACGAGCATCATGACGAAACGCCATAATCGCCAGAAGATAAATTTAGAGTGAATGTTTTATACACTTCTAGACGTTGCAATGTGTTCGTTAATAGAACGTTTTGAACAACTAAAAACATATTATGATAATTTCAATTTCTTGTATAGATTACTACAAATTAATAACGAAGATTTACGAAAAATTTGTGACGATTTAGAGATTCTCTTGAAGGACTGCGAAAACGTAAATGCAATAGAACTATATGACGAGTTATGTGCTTTCCGGGATATTTTTCGGAAGGATAATATAAATATTCAAAAGCCCTTTCGATATTCTTAATTTTATTGTGTTCAATAATTTATCTTTCCCTAACTTTTCAATTGCTGTAAGAATACTATTTACCTTAACTGTTAGTGTAGCGAGCGGTGAACGTTCCTTTTCCAAGTTGAAATTGATTAAAACCTACTTAAGAACAAGTATGTCACAAAAAAGGCTTGTTAGTTTGGCGTTAATAGCTATTGAAAATGATATATGTGCGGAATTAGACGTTAAGACCATTATTTCTAATTTTGTGAATATGAAATCAAAAACCTTAAAATTTTAATTAAAAAAAAATTTCAAGCATATTTATGTAATTTAATTTATTTTCTGTTATTCTGTAAAGATGTCATTTTTTGAATACTTATATTAAATGTTCTAATTATTTCTGAATTCTTTTCTTATTTTCTCATCTATCTTGAGTTTCTTTTATTTTCCTAAAAGATAGTTCCACTTAAAAAATTATTAAGAATATTTTACAAGTAACTTGTAAAAATTTTAGTAACTTGTAAAATGAAGAATTTTTTAAACTTTAGTTCAAATATATTTTAACTTTAATTAAAATTAATTTTAATTTTGTTAGCGATTCGGGTCGGTGAGAAGGCTATAATCCCTGTATCATTATATTCAACGATTAAAGTGAAGTGGCTTTATCAAAATTTGCTTTAACTTTTGAGAATTTTTTGAATATTCGAGTTTTTAACGATTATCCTGCCTAGTCAACACTCCCGGTTCGTTACATTTAGCGAACTAACGTGTGGCTGTTCTGTCAAAATTTATTTAAGAAATTTCAAATAATTTAAATTTTTATTATCGTAAAAGAACTACACACTCCCGGATCGTTACAGGGGCGATTAGATAGAAATTGCATGCGGGCATCAAAGACCCTAACGCCGGTTCTGGTCTTGGATCCTCCTTTATGCAGTTCTTTCCACACCTTCGGGACTAAACCATACGCGAGACTCAGATTAAACAACATGGTCAAGGGCACTAATAATTATAGAAATGATGTCCAAGAGATTTCAAGTGTGACGACATCCGGCCACTCGTAAATAAAGAACATTTACGAAATGTTAGTTTTGAAGAAAGTGACGACGATTAAAATATGCACTTTATTTTGTTTCGCCTAAAACATTTATGCATTATGGGCAATGAAGTTTACGTATATTTTTGTATTTTTATAAGTTTATACTATGTAATATTTGTTTCATAGTTTATGTTTTCTTAACTTACATGAATTACCTGAATTAAATAAATTTTTTTTTTTTTGTTGGATATGTCATTATTGTTTATATAATGTAAAAAAAAAAAAAAAAACGATTTCGGGACATAACCCTACTTTTTCTATGTGATCTGAGTCTCGCATAACGCGTCATTTCTGAGCCTAACATCCGCATTATACGAGGGTTACCTCTACTGTACAACAAACTGGAGTTTCAAATTGTTTTAGTAAGAACATTTTATGAAATGATTTATTAACATAATTCTTTATTCTGTTTGAGAAGACGAAGACAAGTGAATTTAATTATAACAGTACGTTAAATTTCGCGACATTAAAAAACTTATATTATGGTAAACGACGAAGGAAAAGAATATATACGTTTAATTATTCCAATTTATTTTAAAGATTGCTTAATAAAAGTTACCTAATATAAAGAAATAAAATGTGGTGTATATAAATGCAAGTCATCAGAAAGGACTGATTTCAACAACAAGTATTTCATTAATGAATATAAAAATTTTAAAAAAAATCTTTAACTTGGCCAAAAAATCTCTATTTCTATTTTTATTTCAATTTAATTTTATTCATTAATGAAATACTTGTTGTTGAAATCAGTCCTTTCTGATGACTTGCATTTATATACACCACATTTTATTTCTTTATATTAGGTAACTTTTATTAAGCAATCTTTAAAATAAATTGGAATAATTAAACGTATATATTCTTTTCCTTCGTCGTTTACCATAATATAAGTTTTTTAATGTCGAAATTTAACGTACTGTTATAATTAAATTCACTTGTCTTCGTCTACTCAAACAGAATAAAGAACTATGTTAATAAATCATTTCATAAAATGTTCTTACTAAAACAATTTGAAACTCCAGTTTGTAGAGTTCTTTAATAGATTGATCGACAGCTATAAATAAAAATCGCAAATCCTCATACCTGATCTGTCGTCTCTTCCGAAATTTATCCTTCACTAAGTCAATTTTTAAATTAATTAAGACTGACTAGATAGTGTCAACTTCGTTTTCTGGTAATTCAAATGTGCAGACGTGAGGAAAGTCATAAAGAAACTCCAATAATAATAATAATAATAATAATAATAATAATAATAATAATAATAATAATAATAATAATTAATAAATAAATAAAATAAATAGCTGCAAATTTCTTACCCTTAATAAGAAAATGAAAAGTTCAACCCTGGATTTGTAAATCCTTAAATTAACATTCCAGTGTTCCATTTTAAATAATAATAAAAAAATAAAAAAAAAAACTAGAAATTTTAATTGCCGGTTTCTTCTAAAAGTCTCGTAAACTATTCATATTCACTTCCTTTAAAGTTTACAACTTTATTTTTTATTTTCTAGTAAAAACAAACAGCCATTAAAACTCAACTTGTCGCATCTTCTCCCCAGTAGCAAAATCGTAGTTGTATTCGTAGATAACAGTTGATGAATTTTAAAACGCATTTCTTTCGTATATATGAGACTTCAAACATAACTATCCGCTACCGAGTTCTAAAATTCCCTATATTTTTGCAACAAATATTATCCTAGTTACGTAGTAGTCGACAACTTTTTAAACTTTTTTTTTAGCATGAAAGATTTCAAACAGAATTATCTATTATTGTTCCTCCCAAAAATGTCTATATTTTTCCACCAGTGGTATCGTAATTCTTCCTATTCGCGCATGTTCCAACAAGCATGATGCTTCCTGTTTCCGTTACTGTCAAGAAGCTAAAGCAATGAGCCGCCATTACGTGTTATCGTGAGGACGCTTTACTTAAAAACAGGAAATTGACACATTTTGATCAAAACAAGTAAAAGTTTCTTATCGTCACTACTTATAAACAAATTCAGACTTAATAGTTAATATTTCAAATTATAATTATCAGACATAAAGTTACGATATCTGTTTCTGACAACAATCTTTACATTTATTTGTTTCAAAAGGCACATTATACATAAAGCGATATAAAACAATACACAATTTATTATTGTATAAAGCAATTGCATTTTTTTTCACGATATAATCACATTAACCAAAAAAAAAATCATAATTATAAAGAAAAAATTAGCGTTCACACAATTTAAATGAAGTGATACAGATGGTCTACAATAGTAAACTGCCAACATTTTATACTCAATTTTTTTCTCACATGGAGTCAAAAACTTGAGTTTCTTCGGGAAAAAATAAAAATGAAACAATTGTAATTGCTGTATAGTTTTGCGGCAATATTTCCTCTAATTTTTACCGCCCAGTCCATGTGCACATGAAAAACATTTTGTGCTTTTTTAAGCCTCAGATTCAATGTGTGTGTGTGTGGGGGGGGGGGGGGTAGCCTGTACCATATTGTTCGTTGAGGTCGCCGTTTCAACACTTTTGTCCACTTACTTTAAAGGAATTTGCAGTTCTTTTCCGCTTTAATTCCGACTGTGACATCTTGAGGGTTTATAAAGCTGTTAATGTAATTCTCATATTAATGTTGCCCATTTTTCGTTAATTCATAACCTATAAAATTAGGAGACCTACATTAATTCGCTTAAATTCGCGTAGCTAAAAATCTATAACCATTTGCAAGAGTTCAAGTGTACTGTCGAGACCAGCCCTTTCTTAATCATTTTACCCGGGAGGAACCCTTAAGTAATTTTCAGATCTTATGGAACCCTGCATAAAAATGATTGTATCTTTATATTTATTTATGTATATATTATATATTATTTCTACAATGTTAATTTTTTTTTTTTTTTAATCACGATCTCTCGTGGAATCCCGTTTTGGAAATCCTGGTCTAGACAGTAGACACTAAACAAATTTCTGCTACTTGCTGACGTCAGCGCCAGTTCGCCCATTCGGCGTAGGCTAAAATAACTAGTTATTATTATTGCTATTATTATTATTACATGACACCTCCAGGGAGTCCAAAGACTCATCGAGGGAGGGCACCTACTCTACAGATCTCTGTCTCCAGCAATGCACGCATACTTCACCATGGCAAATGTTCCTCCAACCATTCCGGATACAATACGCAATTCCCTTATACCCTTTCATCCGAAAGAGATCAGAAAAATATTGGCCAGATTAGATACAAAAAAAAAAAAAAAAAAAAAAAAAACTGGAGAAATGCCATCAAAACCATTTCTCCAGTTGTCCTAAAGGTTTGTGCAGCGGAACTGACTCCTATCCTATGTCACCTGTATATGCTCTCTTTCTCCACTGGTATCTATCCCACAACTTGGAAATTGACCTATGTTCAACCCATTCCCAAGAAGGGGGACAAGTCACTGCCGTCCAACTACCACTCTATCTCCCTCACCTCAGTTCTGTCTAAAGCCTGGGTTCCTAACCTGTGGGCCACGACCACAAGGGGGTAGCGGCCCAATACGGTTACACTGCAATGTTCTAGGGTTGTAAGAGTGATTTCTGATAAATGAAGGAATTTGAAACTGGTTGCCGAGATGCAAGTTCAGGCAGCGTATTAAATGTTCGGTTAAATTAATAAATAAATTATATTTATATTCTGAAAAATCTATTTTTAATGCCTTTTCTTTTCTCTATTAAAAATACCTTTTTATGCAAATGTGGTTGGTGTCGCAGATTACTTGGCTATTATGAAAGGGGATTCGCAACTTGAAAAAGATTGGAAAACAGTGATCTAAACTAATGGAGCGAACCATGAATTCCCAACTCCGACACTACCTCGAAGGCACCTAGCTAATAAATGACTACCAGTATGAATTCCGACGCTGCTGATCAACAGGAGATCTACTCACATATATCATTCATCTCTGGACACATGCTATGGAGAAGATTGATGAATCCCAAGTGGTTGAAGTTGAGATCTCCAAAGCTTTTGACTACGTTTGGCACAAAGGCTTACTAAACAAACTCCTATTATTTGGTCTGCCCAAGGACTTCTGTTGGATTGTCTGGACACACACCGTGTGATGTGAATGGTTCTTTTTCCTCTCACCATTCAACTAATGCCATTGCCTCCTCAGCTTCTAAAAAACTAGGATTTTTCTTTCGCTCAATCTGCCCAGCTATTGAATAGTGCTCTCACATTTGGAGCTCCCTCAAAATGCTTGACTCAATCCAAAGAAGAGCAATTTACCAACTCATTCCTCCTCGCACTTTCGCACAGACATTTGGTTTCTGCAATTTGAGTTTTCTATAAATATTCCCATGGCAAATGTTCATCTGAAATAGCATCAATAATTCTCCCACTCGGTATTGAGTCTGTGGGAACACAGACAACTGCCGTCCAGCATCTGTTCACGGTACATTTGAAACTCACAGAACAAGTTTCTTTTCTTCCTCCTTCATTCCCACTATTACTGTAACAGTCTTCCTCCTTATGTGTTTCCCAAGGAATACCGTACACAGGCTTTTAAATCAAAGGTGAACAAGTTTCTCCTTTCCCAATCCACTACCCATACAGGGTAGGTTGATTAACCAACCTCTGAACATTAAAAAAAAGTATTAGTAAAAAAAATTAAACCTATGTTAGCCGCATGCATTCTCTGACCGGTTAGCGTGTTTTGTGGGGGTGGGGGGGGGAGAAGCCACGTGTCCATGAGCGTTTACAATTTTCAAATAACTTTTCAACAGGTTTCTCAATACGTAGTATTATTGAGAAACGCGGTGTGTGCGTGTGTGTGTGTGTGAGTGTGTGTGTGTGCACTGTTTATCACCAGTTCAAATATTTAATTACAGACAATAGCACTTGTATAAGGCATGGAAATTACAGGCACTTATATCCCCACAATCATTTTTTCAATGTTTATTCCTGATGAAGCCACCAAATGATTACAGCCTACCAATGAATGAGATCCAACTGACGTCATCAAAACTCATTTTTACTCCCATGACCAGCGGTAGAATAATCTAAGTAATCAAGCTATTTAAGAGCGTAATACAAATACTGAATAATAGTAACTGTAAAGTCTTACACTATTTGCTTATTGACACTTACCTACGCTTCCACATGGGGGTGTACCAATGCGCCTGTCACGTGCTCTCCAAAGCAAGGAACGAACAAATCCTTTCGTTCCTATGTGCACAGCATCTACACTAAGACTGCGTGGCATCTGAAACTGCCACCACTCGAACGAATTTGCCTGTGGCATACTTCGACAGTCGACTTGATACAGTTCAGTAAGAGAGTACAATTTATAAGTAATGTCTTTGCCAACTAGGTTATGGAGAAGGACTTGCAAGTAGGGACTATTTTCGAGAGTTTCTTGTAGAATATTCCGTGGCCAACACAGATATAAGGAGGGTTCTGTAGCTGTTAGTGTCACCTAAAGAGAACAAATTCACAGGAAACAGTAAGATAGAAAAATCACCAGAATACTTGTCTATCTTAATTTTTAAAAACCGACATTCCTGATAGTCAGGAGTTGCTGGTTTAACTGTTTACAAACATGGTTTTAAAGTTTTAAAAGAATTAGAAGAATAAATTTCATTCATATATGATTTGTGGCAACTGAATACTTTATGAATTACGATAACAAAATAATAGGACTGCTTTTATTACAGTACACGTAGTAACATCACGATTAAGTTATGTTTTTATATATTTTTGATACATTCGTCGTAGAAATAACACGCAGAATATTCGTAACATTGAATAAATATCAGTTATTTAGTGACACTCTTAAAAATGGTTGCAAAATTACTGAAGTACTAAACCTTGTTTATGAAGATGACGCCAGTCCAAAATGTATTTTTGAATGAGTGAAGAGCTTTTCTCTAGCCAAAAAAAAAAAAAAAAAAAAAGTTAATACTGATAAGCGATCTGAACATCCAGCAACATCACAGTGTTGCTGGATGTTCAGCAACACTGTAAATGTTGCTGAACCGTGATGTTGCTGAACAACATCACGGTGTTGTTCAGCAACATAAAAACAACGTTAGTTATTAGAATTACATTTATATAACATTATCCAAATGTTTGTAAAATTAATTTTTTGTATTAATTTGTTTTTAAAAAAATTCCGTTCATATATACAAGCTCGGACCGCTAATTTTTTGCCTTCAATTACCAAGTGATTGTATTTTTTTTTGTTATTTTTGTATATATAATAAAACAGGCAACTTGTTATTTACAAAAGATTTTAAGACACGCATCTGGTGATCCTTTTTGTTCTTTTAAAATTTCATTGGCTAAAAAAGGAAGCTGCAAGAGGCAGCTGCACATACTTAGCGTACATGGAAGACAGAATTCCCATTATTACTTCTGCTATACAATCTTTCCTTCCACATAAATCTGTGACTAATTATTATTTCTATTTCTCTTCCTATTTTTAACATGACATGATGGAATTTCTCAGTTTGCTTGGATGTACTGTAAAATATCTTAGAAAATAAATTATCGCTCCAACTACCATAAATAATCCAAAAAACAAATAAAAGTTTTAGAGAAAAGGAACACTAAAAATGTGGAATGGTACAAATGACAGTGACAAAACATTCTATAAACTGAGCTTCTTTGCCAAATGAGTCAGGCCAGACAAACGGTTTCGCAAAACCTAAGAGACAACATTATGTGCTTGAACATAAACGAGAGATTCGCTTTTCCAACAAATGTAAATCATGAATGATGAACATAATGCACATTTCTGCATTCTCGGCAATAAACGTACCATCTGCTGTGTGGTATGGCGATACCCCAATAAATTCGTTAACTCACCTTCTGAACACACTGGCTGTTTTGTCACATGCCACTACAACTTTTCTTGTCAGACCTCAGTTTAGTGTATATGCTTACTCATAAGAAAAGAAAAACTAAACAAAAGAACTACATTTTTTATGGCTTCCAGCCATAAAAATTGTTAATTTTGATGGCTTGCCAACAATGCGCTTTTTGTATAAAACAGTAAAAGTGGGCATTATCCTATTTATCATGATTAAGCTTGCATTAACCACGATAAATCAGTATAAAGAGAGTGATAATCCTGATTTTAATGGTTTCGTTATCACGCAATAATATACAGTAGTATGCAGGAAAAGTACCTCAACAGTCAGCCATTTAAAGATACATATGTGAAAGAGGCATAAGAATCGTTTATTCTCCCTCGACATTTACTGTAGGAAAAAACCAGTGCCTCACTAAACGGAACACCAACAATCACAATAAACAGAAATATATTTAAGACAATATTCACAGATGAAAATCTTTATTCCTTTGAATGGTGCAGTACAAAAACTTTTTTTTTCATTCCTCTTCTTTTTACCTTTCTTTGACATGAGCATTATAAGACTGCTCATGTCTTCTTTTACCTCACTTATAAGATACGTCGTATTTTGTCATAAAATCCATTTTGCCGTATTTTCGATTAAACACTTCTATAGATAGGAAAGACTAGCTGCAATGTTCTTCGAATATCGTTAATATCTACAGGGTGTCCCAAAATTCACGCAAGAAGTAATTTTGATAGAAAACACAGGTTTTTAATTAAAAATTGTAATTTCTTATCGATTCATAAAGTATACAGTATAGGGTTATGCATGGAATAGCATATCGGGTAAATGGCCTCCACGGCTTTGCTGGCACATACGCACTCTTTTGTCGAAATTTTCCATGAACGTTTTGCATAAATGTGGCTGAATTTCGTTGATACAGCGCTGAATTTCCTCCTTCAAGGCGTGGGTGGTCGTGGGCTTATTGGCATAAACCTTAGACTGCAAAAAACCCCAAAGAAAAAAGTCCATCGGCGTTAAGCACATGATCTGGGCGGCCAATTCTGATCACCAAAACGGGAAATTACACGACCAGGAAATGACTCATGCAGTAATTGAATTGTTTCTCAGGCTGCATGGCATGTGGCACGGTGTTGTTGAAACCACATGTGGTCCATATCCACATCTTGCAATTTAGGCACAAACAACTGGATTATCATGTAGCGATAGTGAGCACCATTAACTGTTATTGCCGTACCATCCGCATTTTCGAAGAAGAATGGGCCGATGATGCCTCCAGCCCAAAATCCGCACCAAACAGTGACACGTTGTGGATGCATTTGTTTCTCAACAATCACTCGTGAATTTTCTGAACCCCAAATGCGACAGTTTTGTCGATTAACGAAGCCATCAAGATGAAAATGAGCCTCATCGCTGAAGATGATTTTGTTCGAAAAAAAAGCATCCACTTGTTGTTGTTCCATAATCCATTCAACGAACTCTCTTCGCTGTGTGTGTGGTCAGTAGGCTTCAGTTCTTGAGTCAATTGAACTTTGTAAGCATAAAGATGCAAAGCTTTCGTGAGAATACGCTGTAGAGAGCTTCTCGAAATGCCCAATTCAAGACCACGGTGCCGAATTGATGTTCCTGGACTCTCAGCAACACTCTCATGAACTGCTTCGATGTTTTCTGTTGAACGACTTGTTGAAGGACGGCCAGAGTGTATAAGATCACTAATTGATCCAGTTTCCTTGAATTTTACGCTCACTATTCCGACCATATTTTGTACGAAAATCGCGAACTGTAGCTGCCAAACCTTCATTATTTTTAAAATATTCCTCAACAATGAAAATGCGTTGTTCTTTCGTGTAGCGCTCCATTTTTAATAACCCTGAACTGTCAGCTGTCACGCTGTCTTTTTTTTTCTCGTTGGCAACACTTTACCGCACAAATGGCGCTTAATTTAAATCTTGCGTGAATTTTGGGACACCCTTTATTATATCCCTCTCAACTTGCATAAAACAAGAATAATGTAAAATATTTTCGAATGAGTTCTTTACTGTGCTTTGAAGCTTTAAACAATAAGGTTTTCTTGTATTATATGTTATAATAAGGTCAAAAAAGTAGCCAGACTATTATTATTCCTGACACCTCCAAGGGAGTCCGAAGACTCATTGTGGGAGGACACCTATTACTATACAACTGTCTCCACCACTACATTGAACCTTTACTACCAATCATCTACATCAACGCCATCTACCGCCCACCACCACCACAACTAGTATTTTTTGTCTGTAAATTGCGTGTGTTCTGAAGGGCCGATTTGTCTATATGCGGGATGAAAAACCCGAGTTTCCGGGAGAAAAAACCTTGCTACCTCCATATGAGATCGGCTAATTCACCTTCGATTGAAACTCGTCCAGATAAAGATTCCTCCCGTCGCGACGAGAATCGAACTTAGGCCTATACCGTCGTTTTTCCAATTGCGCTACAGAGGCTCTATTGTTCCAACAGCTATGAATAATACAAAAAAAAAAAAAGTTAAAGTATTTTCGAAAGAAAAAAAAGACAACCATCCTAACTACAAGCTATGCCTATTTATTTTGGAAAATTTACATTACAAGAAAAAAAATATTATGAAGTCACCAAGAATTTGAAGAGAATAGTAATAAATGGATTCAAAACATGTCTGCCATCAAACACTCGTATGTTCTTAAATATGATGACATGACGTCTGGACATGTCGCACACGCTTACAAACACTTAAGAACAAAAATGCTTAAGAATAAGATTCTCACTTTCACGCAATGTCAAAACAGTCCAAAGATATCAACAAGGAAGTTTTAATCACAGATAAGCCACTTGGGAAAAGTATCCCATGTTTAAAGTGGTACCCAGGAATTACTGCTGCTAAGCTACACGAAATTATCCGTCTCCAACATTACCAAGTGATAATCGAACGGTAGAACATAAATTAGCTTCAAATGGGCAGATAATAGAAAAATAAAGCATAAATGTCTGTATGTGTACTTCAATCAAATGATTTAAATAAAATAACATAAAAATAAAAAAAGAAATGGCGTTGAAGAAGATTTCTTGAAACTCATCAAGACATTGTAGTGCTAAAGGGGGAACTCAGTTCCCTTTATCTCCCCCCCCAAAGGAACGGCGTTTTTTTTTTACTTTTCCAGATTTATCCGTGGCCTTTTTAATCCGAGCACCAGGTAAGAGAACATTGTCTTTCCATAGATTAAGTGCTATTCTCGACTGCAAGTATTCGCAAATAATGTAGTGAATGTACAACCTAAATGTCAAAGAGAATGAGCAATGAATTTAGATGAATGAAATGAGTCTAAGAGGTCGGGGATGAGGAAGTATCATTGCCTAAATGCTTAGTCGATATTTAATAAATCATCCAGTCTCTTTTCCAGCCTAATGATGCAAAGAATTGTAATTGTTTCTTTAAAGACCTCTTACCTGAAAGCATTTGTCGTTGTTATTTGCAGAAGACTCCCATTCAGGTGAATCAATAAATTCATTGGGAAACAAGTAATGAAGAAGAACATCTTCGCACGTGGCTTTCATTCTGGAATGGATAAAAAAAAAAGAAGTATTAAAAAAAATTAGAGCCGATGTGCTATGTACATATACAAGGCATCATTAATAGTAGGGGGTGCCACTAATAACCAAATAGGGGTAGGATAAATGGTGGGGGATGTGACACAGGAAAAGTGACGTCATTAGTTGGACACTATGAACCAAACAGGGTAGGGTAAATGGGGGGAAGTGACGTCAGTGTCATGGGTGTGTGTTGTTATCAGATGTAGATAAGTGACGTAATTTGTTAGGTGTAAATAAGTGACGTCATTGAGGTGAAGGGGAAAAGGAGGTTATTGTAGTGGGGAGGTGTGACTTCCTGTGTGTCGTGGGTGGGAGATTTGTGTGAGTGTCTTGTTTTTCTTTGTTTTCAGTGGTGGCTTATGGGTAATGGTTTTAGTATGGAATTCTGGGTGATGATTAGAGTATCGAATGTTTGGAATTTCCATTTGGGAAGCATCTGTCATTGACGTCACGTTGTGTCTTTGGTTCGCATGTGGAATTGTGAGGAATGGTTTTAGAATGGAATTCTGGGTGATGGTTAGAGATAAGATAGAGTATGGAATGTTTGGAATTTTGCTGGGGGGGCACATCTGTCTGTGACGTCACATTGTGTCTTTTGGTTCGCGTATGGCATTCTGGGTAATTGTTCACATATGGAATTGTGGGTGATGGTTAGAGATAAGATAGAATAGAGTATGGAATGCTTGGAATTTCCCTGGGAGTTCATCCGTCATGCGTTGTGTCTTTGGTTCAAGTGTGGAATTATGGATAATGGTCAGAGCGTAGAATTCTGGGATGTGGTGGTTTTGTCAGTGACATGAGATGAGCTTTTTGTTCACGTGTAGCATTATGGGTAATGATTAAAGATTGGAATCCTGGGAGGATATTTGGTCAAGTACTGGGGATCATTGTGTGTGTGTGTGTGTGTGTGTGTGATGGGTATATCCCTCATCCCCCCCATCAAACACACACACGCACACTTTTTTCTTTCATATTCACATTTTCTAAAACAATTAATTACTGGATATCACTGGTATCCCCCCTCACCCCCATCAAACACACACACACACACACACACACACACACACACACGCTTTTTTTCTTTCATGTTCACATTTTCTAAAATAATTACTGGATTTCACTGGTAATCTCCTCACTCTCCCCATCAAACACATATCTGTTAGTGATGTCACTTACCTCAAACTGATGACACAGAGGTTATCAGTTTGGGTGTCATCACTAACAGATATCCCAAATGGGGGCTCTCATCTCCCCTTGACTGAGCAGATATCTTCTGGAGGAGAGGAGGGATCAATGTAGGGAAGACTGCCATCAACCTCTCAACTACCTTTTCACCCACCACCACCTAATGTTATATTTTTTCCCTCCCAACAATTTCGGACATATGAGTGACAGAACTAGTCACTTGCTCTTACATCGAAACGCTGTTTGAGCAAGGAAGATTAGTAATACTCGATGGTGTTTTCAAAAATAAAGAGAAGGTACATTTTCTTTTCTTTTCACACATTTGTGCATGATAAAAGTTTAAAATCATGTGGCTGACAGTCGAAACTTATTTCAAAACTTTATGACCCTACTGTTCTACAGGCAAAACAAGAAAGACAGAGCTAGCAAATAATGTAATTGTGGGTTTTTTAATGGATAAAGTACAAATGAATTAAATAGTTACAATTTTGTTATATATTAGATGTATCCAACAGATTAGAAAAGAAAAATCAAAAGAAATTTGCAAGTTTGTGAAATTTCTTGCCACAACTAAGAGTTTTTTTTAAAATCCACTCAGTGAATTATTAGTCTTATTTGTTCATGCCAATCTTCAAATATTTCAAGAAACTGTATCAACTTTTTTGGGAAAAAATCAGCTACAGAAGTAGCTTGTAAGCACAAGGAATCGGATGTTAAATTAATAGCTAGAATTTAACACGAAAAGTATAGTATCAGACCTAATGTTCAGTTGAAACAATAATAAATAATTACTTTATTTTTGTTAGAAAAAATACTTAACATAATAAGGATAAATAATATAGAAAACCATTCGAGCCACAGAGATAAGCTTTGCCCTATGATATCACAATGTAAGCTAAAATCACATCAACATTATATCCACCAGCATCCAAAAACATGTCCATGAGTCATCTGCACGAATGTTACATTTTTTGAAGAAACGGTCAGGGTAAACAGTACCATAAAGAATAACAATAGAGTCGAGTGCCTTTTCAGTTACTGCAATCGTTCATCCAGTGCAGCTATCGAATTGTATTGTGGTGTTTTGTGTCTTCTAAAGTAAAATAATGGGTGAGCAACAAAAGCTTTGAAATTTTCTTTCTTCGGGAAAATAGCACGAGACAAAATTCTTCACATAGCTCTAAAAGGATGGAAACCGGTTATTATTTTAAAAGATACATATGTTGTGTTGTGGTTATCGAGAAGCACATGGGGGAGGTTGCACTGCTGATGGAGTGATATCCTAGGATACTTGCAAAAAGGAGTAGAGTACGAATTGGACATTGGAGACTATTATATTCTCAAATGCCAAGATGGTGAACTGATGATAGAGGAAACAGGAAATGGTATAAGTAAACTTTTTTCTATTATCTGTGAAGAAGCTGAACAATCTTAACTATTTTTGGAAACTGAATTACCAGCTATTCATATCATGGGAAGAATTATCGCAGCCCATTTAAATTCATTGATGATTAAATCAGACCTTCAAGACTTTATTCAATTTGATAAAGATTCTTTATTTTGGGACATTTACGAACACTATACAAAGACTGCTTGTGTATATCTGATGACAAAATAATATGAGGAATCAATAAACACGCATGATGTCATTTTCAGACTAACGCCTTATCAATTGTACGAAGCTGTGCTTCCTATGGTGTCTGATCTTAAGACTTTTACGTGACCAGTTATTTTGATGTAATGTAATCAAGAAACAGTGAGTAATGAACATTTTCTTTATCAAACTCATTTGAAAATGTTAAGAGTGTAAACTAAATCTTGTGAAATATTTCTAGGTAAGCACGTGTGAATTTTTGTGAATATACTTGTAAATAATATTTCAGCAAAATAAAATGTGCATTTGTAAACTTAAATGAACAAAGATTTGCATTGTGTATATATATATATATATATATATATATATATATATATATATATATATATATATATATATATATATATATATATATATATATATATATATATATATATATATATATATATATATATACATAACTTTATACCTTAATGTAATTCTGTTTAATTATTGTAAAAAAAGTTAACATTTCTTTAGGGAAAAGTAATCGACTTTTAAGATCTAGAAAATTACAACTATATGAAGACAATATGTATAAAAACTGGTGACAAAGAAATCTGTAAGCAGAATCATTAACACAGATCATAATACAAGAAAACGTAAATATAAAAAAATCACAACTGTGAAATTAATGCTGGGAACAGAAAAAAAGTGGGGAAAACTGATATCCTGTAATTAATTATTTTATAAATGTCAATGCTACCTATTGACATTTTTTGAGTTATCAGCAAACATTGCATCCATATACGCGAAAACCAGAACTGATAATCTCAATTAGAATGTTGGTGTCATTAGTATCAGAGAAGGACCATGCACAAACATCAAAAAGGGAGGAATATGAGTCATGATTAGACACCATTGACTTTTACACTCACTCTAAAGTTTTAAATGTTTGGAACTTTATAACATATAAATTAACAAAGTATACTACAGAGCTAATATTTATTTGAAATAATAAGAAATAACTATTTATTTGCGCTGACAAAAGAAGTTTCTAATAAGAAGACACTAACACAGAGTTCAAACCCTTGTTAGTCCCATTTCCTTTAGTTAAAACTTACTAATGCTAAAGAAAAATACAATGTTTTGAAAAAAAAAATAAATAAATAAATAAACTTTCAGCTACAGAAGTAGCTTTGAAGCACAAGGAATCGAAGGTAAAATTAATAGCCAGAAGGGACAAGTTCATCCCCACTGTTTTGCAAACAAAAGCAGTTTCTGTATGTCAATGAAGGAGATATAAAAAGTAGATTTTGAGATGCATATTTTGAATTTTTAAAGTAAAATAGAGAAAAACAACCAAGCAGATTGAAAATATATATATATATATATAAGCATATCAAAAGCCCCTAATGAGTGATGCGAGCATTCGGGTTGAGGTATTCGAAATTATGAAAACAATATGGGTGTGAATGTCAAAACTTTGAAAAGCTGATAAATTTCTTGTTTGTGATGATCATAAATATTTATTTCAAGAAATATGGTAACCCTTCTTTCAGACACTTGTAAATTTAAAGTCTTACTTTCTGTTTAGTTACAAATGCAAAAAAAATAATAACGAGTGCTAATTGCCAAGTCTTTGTGCAATCTGTCACAATACAGTGTGAAATTAACAGAAGAGGATAGCGATGACTTTCCTTTACTTTACTTTGCATGATGTCACTAAGTAGAGAACATCCACACAACCATGGGAAAACATAGCCATGAGCCATATTGTGAATGATATTAAGGAAATGGACAGAAATCTATAAGGAACAAGAATCAACTGCATTTTCAGGTTATTTACTGCAATTCGTTCTTTCAGGTTGCAGATCATCTTTTGTGTGTGTGTATCATAAAGTAAAAAAAAATGAGTGAACCCAAAACCCTTTGAAATTTTTCTTTCTTCAGGAAAATAGCAGAAGAGACAAATCTTGTGAAATATTTCTAGGTAATTACATATTTGAATTTTCATTGTGAATATACTTGTAAAAAATATTTCAGTCAAATAAATGTGTATTTGTAAACTTAAATGAACAATTAAGGTGGCATCAATGTGTTCTCCATATTTAAGAATATTTATTCTGCTTAGAATTTGTAATAAAGTTAACATTTAATTAGAAAAGTAATGAAGTTTTTAAGATCTTAAACATGACAAAGAAGAGTAAAACTGAGATTCCAGTAATTAATTATTTTAGAAAATGTGAACATAAAAAGAAAAAAAAACGTGTGTGTGTGAGAGAGATCGGGAGATGAAGGGATACCATTGTACCCAGTAATTAATTATTTTAAAAAATGTCTACGGCAATCCATTGACAAATATTTTCCCATAGTTCCACACTCGAATCAATGACCACAACACTTGACCAAATATCCTCCCAGAATTCCAATCTTTAATCATTACCCATAATGCCACCATGAACAAAAAGCTCATCGTGCATCACTGACAAACCCACCAAATCCCAGAATTTCATGCTCTGACCATTACCCATAATTCCACACTCGAACCAAAAACACAACACGTGACTTCAATGACGGATGGTCCCCAAGGGAAATTCCAAGCATTTTATACTCTATCTTACCTTATCTCTAACCATCACCCACAATTCCATTCAATTACCCAGAACAATACACAAACAATTACCCAGAGTGCCATACACGAACCAAAAGACACAATTACGTCACAAACAGATATGTCCCCCCAGTGGAATTCTGAGCATTCCATACTCTATCTTATCTCTAACCATCCCCAGAAGTCTATACTAAAACCATTACCCACAATTCTACATGCAAAACAGACACAGTGTGACGTCAATGATGGATGGTCTCCCAGCGAAATTCCTAACATTCCATACTCTAACAATCACCGAGAATTCCATGCTCTGACCATTACCCACAATTCCACACGCGAACCAAAGACACGTGATCTCAATAACGGATGCTCCCCCTCAATGACATCACTTATTTACACCTAACAAATTACATCACTTATCTACATCTGATAACAACACACACCCATGACACTGACGTCACTTCTCACCATTTACCCTACCCCTATTTGGTGATTAGTGACACTCCTACTACTATCATCGAATATTCTACGCATTTAGACTAGACTAAACACATCTGAATGGAGGCAAACGACTACTTCTTGGGGCAAGCAATAGGTTTCTTTTCCTCCAAAAACAAACTAGTTAGAGAACAAATGCACCTAAGCACACAGAACTCAAATATCAAACATAAAAGGACAATGTAAAGTTCACTTAGGCTGATTTCTGTACGTAAGTGCGAAACAAGTATTCTGCTTTATAAACTAGACTGATGGGATAAACTACTTTGAATTCTATAAAGAAAATGTACCGAGCCTTGATAAGACTTCATCTACTGTGCCCAGATTTGGTCACCTAGGTTTCTTCTTGATGGGGAGGAGGTGGAGAGGATTCAGAGGCGAGTGACCAAGATGATAGTAGGTCTATGGAATGAACCATATGAGAACAGGTTGAAGATTTGTGGGTTGCAGAAATTAGTTGATAGGCAGAAAAGGGGAGATATGATTGAGACATTCAAATTACTGAAGGGTTTCTATAAAATATCAGAGGATATTTTTCAGATCAAGACTGGTGATGGGAGAACTAGGAGACATATATGGAAGCTGGGCAAGAGTGTGGTCAGCAAGGGTGTTAGAGCTGGGTTCTTTACTTTTAGAGTGGTGAAAGAGTGGAATAAGCTGCCAGAGTCTGTTGTGGGTGCTATGACGGTGAGTGAGTTCAAGGCAAGGTATGATAGATACTGTGAGAATGTCGTATAGTTGTGTGGACATGTTTAGGGCCTCCCTCGATGAGTCTAAGGACTCCCTGGAGTCGCCCGTAATAATAATAATAATAATAATAATAATAATAATAATAAAATTGTAATTACTAATTAAACACTTTATTGGTTCATCGTAATATCGACTAATCATTTAGAACTACCATTTAATCAAACTCAACCTCACCAAATCAGCATGCATTTCAGTTCACTTATTAAAAATAAACTAAACCTAAAACATAACCCTTTCTTTACTTTTTCTACACAACAGCGACAACAGAGATAACGGACTTCACCTGTTAATAAAGTACTTTGATCTTGCATCCCAGTAATCGTTCATACCCAACCAATATCCTGGCAGTTTTTGATAGCGTTTAGAATGAAATCGATATCTAGAGCTCTGGGACCAAAAAAGTTAGTATAGGCAATGAGAGATGAGACAAAAATATAAAAAAACATATTTTATAGATTTTAATTGGCTTATTATTCTATTTCTAGAAATCACACTAGCGATACAACGATTTTTTCACGACCTTCTGGTCGGAATGGTTCTTTTGCCAGACATCTTAACTTTTTTTTTTTTTAACGTAACTCTCACCTACAAAAGGCTGTAAACTTGTAGTGAATTAATACTGCGGGTTGGCAAAGTATTTATTATTATTATTTTTTATATTTTTGCATAATCCGGAAATCACGTTCCATAGAAACCAAGCATGGAACTTTTACAAGACACTCAATAAGACCAATAAGCAGGGCTGTGGGCTCACACCGGAAAAAAAAATTCATATTTCACATGAAGACAATGACAGCCATCCATGCCCATGGCGGATTCTAACCAGCTGGTTGTAGAGCTAGTATGTGAACCACTCAGCCAACCAGGCTGGAAACTGGAAATGGATTCTTTATATAAAAAAACAGAATGTGCAGATGATTCCCTACACTCGCTTTAATGTCCATAGATGCTATAAAACAATATGCTCGTTTTTCTTCTCATAAACATTAAAGCTCAACAACAGCCATAGACTGTTTCTCTGCCATGATTTTGGAGTTGAAATCGGTGTCTCAAATCATATGGTTAAGTTAATCGCCTGATTGTACCAGATTTTATATCCTTTCGCCGTTATTTCGTGGGTGTTCAACAACAACTTCGCGTATGGTGACATGGTTTAATCTATCTTTTTTTAATATTTCAAGGGTCTCATTTGTAGACTTCTCCAAATGCGCTCAAAAAATAATATTAAACCTTTATTCTAAGTAATAATCACTCACCCTTGAAACACAGTAGAACACGCACTCCATTGACAACGACTGATTCAAATTAACACGCGAGTATTTCTAGTGAAAATCGAAAATCTCATAACTTGTCTCAGCACGCAACATTCTGCCGATCAAAAAAAAAAAAAAAAGGACTACATTATTCTGTGCTGTACCTCGTAAGTCAGGCAGGGAAAGGGTAAAAGTATTTTCGATTTGGAACTGGAACCAATAGTCGTCATAAGGATCTGAAATAAAGTGATTCCACAGAAAAATGACAATTTTTAAGTAGTCTGCTTCTGCATTACTTGGTACACCTGCGTCGTAGAGCATGGGCTCTTCAGTTATTTTATTTTTGACGAAATTTTCCAGGCTCAGGTCAAGCTGTACTGTTCACACTTTTATAGCATATCCATACAATATGCTTGTTCATCACGGCTGCTGAACAGAATGATTAAGCTGAAAATCAAGATTCGATAAAAACACGATACGAATGATCTTCAAAATATGCATCTTAGTGATTGTGGGTATTATTATTCTGCAATGGTCGCTTAAAATGAGTTGTGTGCGCTCATTCGAAGAGAGTGCACCTGTGATTTACACATCAAGATGTGTCCAAGAAAACATAAAACTTCCCGTTAGGTTATACAAATGTTGGAACTTCGTTGGAATGATGATCAGATATTGATCATCATTCATTCACAAGTGTATACACTTTTCAAAAATGTTTGAAAAGTTCCATAAATTAGGCCGTAATTATTATTATGTGACACCTTCAAGAAGTCCAAGGCCTCATCGCGAGGCGGACATTCCACTCTACTCAACCCACTGTCTACACTACTTTAAGCCTCTATCTACACACAAAGTCACTATTGACACATTACACCACAATCCATCAGCTACTCACAACGCCATTTACTGCCGCTAATTGTATATTTCGTGTGCAAATTGCGTGTACTAAGGCCGGTTGCCTGTATGTGGATGAAAAACCCGATTTTCCGGGAGGGAAAAAACCTGCTTTGCTGTAAATGTTGCTCCTACATGTTAATTAATAGTGTAGCAAAATTTATTATGTAATCAGCATTCTTTAATTATAAGGTTACAACACTGATGCATTAAATCAACATTGAATTTTTAGGAAAATTTGTCGAGTGTTTTCCTTAAACAAGCGGTCATTTCAATATGTAGTCATGAGAAAATTAAACACCAGAGATTACTCTTTTAGTAAGAATACGTCTCGGCAAATTTTCTGACAGAAATACGTTTATAACACATATATACTTAGAACTCTCGATTTTCAATTGCATTCTCTACTTTTTATGAGGAAAAATTCTCATGAAACTCTGCTAAGTTGTTTGTTTTTAGATATATTAACTATGGGTTTTATCTCCATACTCACTAATGATTGTCAACCCTGCTTTCCTGTTTATATATTTTCATCTCACATTTTTTATTTGCTTTTTTTATTTTATGGGTGGATAGGAAAGAGCGGCGTACAACTGCTCAGATCAACGCAAGAACGTAGTTTGTTCGCCAAGATGGTCGCTGACCTCTGATAGAAGATGGCACCTTACGAAGAAGAATTTTATGGGTGGGATATCCGAGAAAGGCTGTAAGCTTTGAGCACACTAATATCGTGGAACAGTTAGATAAAACGGGATTCGGGGTAATGCTGTAAACCTAAGCATGTTGTTCAGAACAATGCCACTGCTATGAGATCTGTGTATTATTTCCTTTAATTGCATCTGTTCTTGTGGCAGTTTACCAGAAGACCACTTGCCTTCGCGGACTGAGTTTCTAAGAAAAATCCTGCTAATCACGTATGAGACCAGCTAATTAATCTTCAGAATTCTATAAACAGGATAATATTTGCATAACGGGAGAGAAAAAATCATCTATCACCCAAAGGATTCTAAAAAAATCATGTTTCTGCACAGATACTGCATTTCGTCTTGTGGCGCCCTCTAACAACATGACAGGAATTATCATATTAATATTATACCATAACCAAAAAGTGAAGTCACTGTCAAACGAAACGATAAACATTATGTTATGCAATCTAAGGATCAGAATTACATATTACATGCAAAATCTTAAAGTAACTTATGGAATATATCGAATATAACTAACTAACTCATCCAATCTGTAATTAACTACCTTACCAGAAACCTTTCAATTATTAATCTTTTATAAAGTACCATGAAAAAGTGTGGTCAGTTGGGTTTTGAAATTACAGAAATCATCTGATATCCAGATGATTTCTGTAATCATAATTTCAAGGACAGCAGCAGAAAGAAACATCCCCGGAAGTTTATAGCCAGTAAGGTAAACTGCAAGATGTATTTTTCTTGTCTAATTTCTTTCCTTTTATTTTTTTGCATGTAACCATTTGTAGGAAGTTTTAACAATAGCGAGCATTGCTTTAAATAATAACAAAAAAAATCAGCATTTAATTTTTAGGAAAAATTTTAAATCAAGAGCCTGTGTAGCTCAGTAGTGTATGCGGTGTTTGCATACCACAGCGCTTGACCGCATGAAGGAAGACTTGCTTTCGAGAGTTTAGTCGGCGACTAGAGGAAATTTTTCTAAGCCTTTTTTCGACCGGTTCCCGAGTTAGTCGATCTCTAGCAAAGGCAAGCGGGTTTTTTCTCCCAGAAACTCGGGTTTTTCGTCCCGTAAACTCAAGAAAATCGACAGTAGAACCCACATTATTTCAGACATTAAATATATTGTGTTAGGGTTAGGGACCACGAGATGGCGGCACTTGTTGAGCCGTCTCTCTTCACTGCGAGCCACTTAATTAGCGATAGCTATCTCTGATTGGCTACCAGTGGAGATTGACTGTCCACTCAGTCTCCAACAGTTAGATAGGGCTAAATTGTCTCGCTTACTCCCTATAAAAAGGCGTCAGCTGAATTTTTTTTGTTTGCTGAATTTTAAATCTACTTAAATGTTGAAGTGCGTGAGCAGCCACATAAAAACAACGTACAAAATTTAAAATTATTCTACTAAGCATAAATGGTTAATGTATATTAAACATCTGCATGTTCTTCATTTTATTCTCATGTTGCTTACCTTCGTTCCATGATCATAATAACCCCGTGCGCAGTTTTGCTTTAATTTGCTTATTTTGCGATTTTTCCCCTCTGGTAATCTTTTTCTAGTTAGAGCATAAACTTAAAGCAAAAGACTATTTTATTATTTTTCTCTAATTTCAAACAGCCTTTTTCTCTCACCCAGTCGTTTATACTTCTGACAGAAGTACGTCTGAAATGTGGAGAGAAATGAAAATGGTCATCTGGAACTTGGATTTCATAACCAGGATAAGGCGGTTAGACTTATGCCTATAAGTATCCTTTTTATATAACTTACGTGTGTTCTACTTGCCAAGTTCCTGGGAAGAAAAAAAAAAAACTTCTACCACTAACCCACCTTCAGTTCAAAAACCCTGATAAAAGTTCTTCGCGTCCTAGACGGGATGGAAACCAGGTATTTGGAACCAAAGTTTTGTCGTCTATAACTGCAGAGACTCAGAAAGTGTTTCAATTACTGCTAGCCAAAAAAAAGTAAATAAAATAGATTAGCTTTATTTCTTGATTGATCTCCAAGTATTTAATCTGAATCCTCAAAGAGTTAACCGACACCTTTTTAGACTCTGAGTGCCTAAAAATGATCCATTCAAAGTTTCCGACCTCCCAACCGTACCGATAGACATTGACTTGGGAAACCTCTCTCTCTCTCTTCTGATGATCCACTGATAACGTATTTAGTTGCGGGAACCTTCTCACCAAGGTAAAAAAATGTTCTCCTTTAGGAGAAGGGAAGGCACTTTACTCCACTATCTCATCATCTCCAATTCTCCAACTATAGACTCACCGTCTCCACTACTTAATTCTCCATTACGCACAATGCCATCTACCCATCAACAATAGTATTCCTTTCACTATAAATTATTTAGGAGAAGGGAAGGCACTTTACTCCACTATCTCATCATCTCCAATTCTCCAACTATAGACTCACCGTCTCCACTACTTAATTCTCCATTACGCACAATGCCATCTACCCATCAACAATAGCATTCCTTTCACTATAAATTATTTAGGAGAAGGGAAGGCACTTTACTCCACTATCTCATCATCTCCAATTCTCCAACTATAGACTCACCGTCTCCACTACTTAATTCTCCATTACGCACAATGCCATCTACCCATCAACAATAGTATTCCTTTCACTATAAATTACGCATGTTCTCTTGTCGATTTGCCTGTATAATATTACCTTTACGATTATCACGGACTGTTTTTACACTCTCAGTTAGTTATCGCATTTTGTGATTCAACAGGTGTTGAATACATGGAACATTAATGGCAAACCTGATTTATATTTCTGAACAGGAAGCCACCTACATGAGCTAATTTAACTCCAGGGACTGAAACAGGAGTCATGAAAACTTTTTTCCTCTGGCCTAGTTGGCCACGTGGATAGCGTCTCCTTTTTCCAACGAACAGCAGGTCCTACTGTGGTATGTATATCTGCGAATGTTTTTAAGCGACAGATGATTTTCACTGCACAGTGTAAGACTACCACATTCATTTTGGAGGCTCAAGGTGAGGCTTAACAAGTGCCATGTTTGGTTTCTAGAGCCCGCTTGGGTAATCTAACTCAAAGTCTGTTCAGCATGGTAATATATTGTAGGTGTTATGAGTGAAATGAATATAAAAATAAATAAAAAAAAACCGAGCGTCCGTTATTTTGCATGAAAGAGAATGAAACAGAATCACCCTAAATATCCGCAAACAACTGAAGGATTTTCAGAATTGTAAAATATAAGTATAACGTATAGTCTAATTTGAGAACTCACTCAAGAGTTCTGCAACCCCGGTTACCAATAAACAAGGGATTTCTCTTCTAGTGATATCAATAACTTTTCCTTGCATAAACGACATTCGAAAAACTAGGCTTCCACTACTACGCTACTTCACACCAAATTGTTTCCGATGTCAAAGGGCATTCCCGAAACAAAATGGTATAACAATTAGACTGATTAATGATCTCCCACTGCCTATTCAACTTGTTTTCTATTCTCTGGCACAAAAGAGAGTGTCTACTTTGTCTATTATTCTCCTAAAAAACCAAACAGCAATCAATCAACATCAATTTTCTGTTAAACTCCGGTAACACTATCTAGCTGCTCCTCCTGTCCATGCACCTATGCTACCTCCATCATGTAGAACACATTTCCTTCAGCAGTGCTTCCAAGAAACTACATTCTGTACGCGTTCCGAAAATGTCAATGACCTTCTTTCTTCCTGACTACTGGCTTACCTGTGATAATGCTCGAACCATTCATGTATAGGTCTGCTTAAAAAGAATCAAATGATCATGACCAGATGGTTATTTTTTTGTCTATTTGAATACGTTATTGTATTTGGATGTGCTACTTAACTTTTATTACGATTCCAAAAAAAATCGAAATAAATTCTTCAAAACATTTCAAAGTAACCTTAAGAAATAACCTAAAGTGTGATGCAAATAATGTAATATATCACATCATTAATAATTATCCACACCACTTTGATATGAAGCTACGGATTCGTACTTGCCACGCAAAAGAATAGAGAGTCTCTCATCGGTAGAACTGGCACCTTCTAAGGCATAGTGTTCTCCTTTTTGGAGCGAGAAGACTTGAGCTCCTGAAGTGAGTTCTTTAAAGTCCTTTTTGCTAACCCTCAAGGGCAAAAACATTTTCTTGTAAAGATCCTTCAGTTTAGAGTCTATTCGCGGGGGTAGATTTTTGTAACTGAGGTATAGAGAATGGCCACAGTTGGTGAGAAGAAAGGTAAAATTCCACCCTAGAATGTCGGGTGCGCATATCTCTACTCCAGCCCAGACTGTGATCATCAGGAAGCCTGCCACCAACAGACTACGAAGTAATAAGACGCTGAGATGAAATCTGTGAGGCACCAGAAAGGCAAGAGCAAAGCAAAGGTTGGCACTGTGGAAGAGCACACTGTGGGATCCTTCCCAGTCGGTGCAAAAACGACCGGTCCTGTTACGCATGACCATGGAAAGCTGTAAGGCAGGTCATGTGGTGCAGCCTCTCCTACTAGGTGACCAGCAGCTACCGCTGTGTCCATTTCGCTGTCATCTTACTGCCATCTACAGATATGGACGGCTGAAAGCAAACTTCTTCAAGACCCTATAAAAAAGGAAAAGAAGAATATTAAATATAGAATAGAAATATGTAAATAGTTCTCATTTATGCATGTTTTAGATAATAAAATGTTTGGATATTTTTCTTCTGCTCAATACAGCTAGGCGAGATGAAAACAAACCTCTATAAGTTGAAGTGATTGTATTTTATCATCGAAATTCTTCTCTCTCTCTCTCTCTCTCTCACACACACACACACACACACACACACACACACACACACACACACACACACACACACACACACACACACACACACACACACACACACACACACACACACATTATTTATTTTATGGCGATAACTCAAAGAAGATACAGAAACAAACGCCAATTACACTTTTCGCTTTGAGTCGAAGTCTGTAAGAAAACTCATACCATATTCTCTTTTCAAGTAACAAAAAAAGAACTGAAAGATGATTCGCACAAAGGCAACATAATTTCTATTTGTAAAGTTACTCGGACAGTTACAGCATATAATATATAGCAAAAAAAAAAGTATTCTAAATGAAATTTTGACCAGATTAATACTTTTAAAAAATAAAATATCACGTTTATTAATATTTCGAGAATAATATTCCCTAACTATTTAAGCAGAATTTGTAGATGATTTATTATCGACTCATTCACGTACATAATAGTTTATTATTACCAAAGCTCGCGTTTTTTTTTTATGCTGTTAAAGTATTGTCTGTGATTTCTACAGAACGCCCATAGAAGGAGTTTAAAATATGAATACTTTTTGATTATTAATGTTTTTTTCTGCTAATCTAAGGAACATTTGGAAAAATCATCATGGAAACGTTCACAGTCCAACAACGAACCAAAATCGTGCAATTTTATTTTTGAATATAAAAATATTTTTTTTTATTTTGAAAATAAAAAAAAATCAGCTAATGACTTTGGAGGAGGCCGTTTTAGCCCTATCTAACTTTTGGAGACTGAGTGGGCAGTTCAATCTCCACCGGTAGTCAATCAGAGATAGCTGGTGGTCCAAGACTGTCACTAATTATAAGCGACAACCGATGAAGAAACTGGCAAACAAGTGCTGCCTTCTCTTGATACCTAACCATAACAGGATATGTTGTTGTCTGAAATAGTGGATTCTACGGTAGATTTTCTTGAGTTTATGGGACGAAAACCCGAGTTTCCGAGGGAGAAAAAACTCTCATGTCTGTGCCGGTGATTGACTAAGTCGGGAAGGGCTCGAAGAAAGACTTAGAAAAAAAGTTCTCCTAGTCGGCAACTAGATTTGAACTTAAGTTTATCTTCAGGCAACCTAGCACAGCAAATGCGAACGTCCCTTCTACTGAGCATTCGATTATTATTAAGGGGTCATTATATAATTCAATATAATTAATTGGCAATCATGTTTTTCAGATCCGACGGATCCCAACTTCTTCTAAGTGGGGTTACCTGAAGGAAAAGGTGTATGTGAACAAGCCCTAGACAATCCAACAGTTCAAAGAGAGCATTCGTGCAAAAATTATGACGCTGCAGCCAGAACCACTAACAGCTGTCATTATAAAAAAAAAGAATATAAAAAAAAAATTAAAAAAGTTATTAAATGTTTAAACCCATTCATTACTTGATGGATCACCCTGTTAGTTCAGCTTTCCACTTTTACCTAGAAATGGGAATAAATATACGTTAACTGCTATTGGTTTTAAATATTTTGTATTTGAGAAAATGTATACCGCATTAATTGGATACAATATATCTTTAAAATTTTTATTGCTTTATTAGATATTATTCATTAAATAGCAATTCCTGGCTTTCTTTCCTTTCATATGAAAATAAAACTTGAGTATGTACATATTTTGAAAATATAAATACGGATCAAATTATAAAGATTCGACTGCACACGCATATTAATTAGATATATAAATCAAAACAGAATATACCGACATGATACGGCATCCATTATTTTAATCGTACACTTCCCAACAGTCGTATGGAAAATGACAGTATTCTTAAGAAAATTATCAATAGGAAAATTCTTGGTAAAAGCCCAACAGTAAAACCAAGATCATGATGAACAGATACCATAGCAACATCATATTGCAATGTCCAGTCCAAACTGGAGAAGTAAGAATTTAGACAGGTAGGTTTAGAGGCAACAATCCAGGAGGTCAATGCTCGATTTGGGCTGTAGAGGTAGAGGGAGAAAAAGAAGTTCCGTCCACTGCTTTTAGAAATTTGGAGACCATGAAAATATGAATTTTATATGAAAATAAGTTATGCAGTATTCACTTTGTTAAAGACCATCCGAACACTGGCATTTGCTGTCAGACATATACATTATTTTATATACATTAAAAAATTTCGTTTGGTGACTGAGACGATGAAACAATGTTTCCATGACTATCATAGGTTTTACTTTCAGTGTCTGAAAAGTAAGATGTGTACTAGTACTTCCAATTATCTTGTATTACAGTTCAACTTATGGCACGACGTGTTATTCCTTTGTCCAAACTAGATGGAAATGTGTATTTCATAGACGGGATTCAGGTTTGATGTTAAAAGTCACTCAATGTCAATAAAACACACTTAAGACTAATCACCATTCACTATACAATTAATCATTGATTGTACAGCTTTTCATTCGCATATTCTTTGAAAGTAATATTTTTAACTGAGTAGTTTTAGATTTTTACGACTGACTTAAAAGCTGGGCAAAATTTTCCAAGCAGAGTAGTCTCGGTAATACACTCTCACAATTAACTAAAGCATTGCTGTCGAATAAACAAACTCTTAACCATGATAATCAATGAAATGGAAATTCATTAAGTTTAATTCTAATTTAATTTAGTTTTCAATTCATTAACAGTTTAATTAAATGAAAGCCTACGGCCACTATAAAACGCTGTTTAATTTAAACAATATCAAAGACGAAGGTAATTTTTACTTAATACTTACTCATTAATAAGACAGTATCTGCTCTTCGCTGAATGGAAATTTATGAGAATTGGTTATTTCAGATATTCACTAAAATGTATCATCTCAACTCAGTTTTATTTCAATCGGACTCTTTTTATTTGTAAATGAATTCGAAATGATTTTGCACTGCTTTGGAATTTAATGAATCGGTAGTAAAATCTGTCCAGTCATTTCAATTTTGATTTTAAGTGATTTTCAGTGGAAAGAATCAGGCTAACAAAATTAATTACTTATATATATATATATATATATATAAGTCAAGTAAACGATTTCGGAGACAAGCAAAAAGTGAGTTTCGTAGTAGTAGGCTTACATAATAGATCCAAGTCCGTTTTCGGCACTTCATTAAAACACTGCAACAGCAATGGAACAGATAGGTTTTAAAGTTATGAAGAATCCTCCTTAGACCCTGAAGTCTTCTCCATCAGACTTTTGGTTGTTTCCTCAAGTTCTGAACACTTGTTACATTCCTTTTTTGGATCGTGGTGTTTTCACAGTAAGGACATAACTTTCTCTGCTTGTACATATCGAATCAAATGTCAGGATGGAATACGGGAAGAGGAGTCTGTGTTGAACATAGTTCATAGTCTTCGTATTTTCAAAATAAAACACTTTTCTTCTTTAAAACCATCAAAAGAAAATAATCGTGATTTTGTTTGCCGTCTACATTAAAAAAGAAAATCATGTACGCCGATGCAAATTGCAAGCATCCCAAAAATAAAAATAAAAATAAATAAATTAAATTAAATTAAAAACACCCAAGTTTGAATTTTCAGCTTGGAGCGTTCTAAAACTAACAACGCATAGTAAAGAATGCGCCGGCCACAACTTCAAGGCATAACAAATTCAGGGCCAACTGTAATATCCACTTCGTGGTCTTTCCGAGAGACAATATTGCCAAAATGCAATCATTTATTCATTACCAATTTTTATCAGCAAGAATCTAAGAACTAGTCAAGTATGATTGGTTTGCATAAAATATACACCGCGTGGCAATCAGTATTGGAACACTGCTACGGACAATTTCAGAGAATCCTAAATTCCACATATCTCAATATCCTATGGGACCCTACTTTGACCCTGAACACACTTTCCTTCCTTATAGGCATACTCGCAACTAGTTTGTGATCATATAATATTTTGGATCACTAGTTATTCAGTCTAATCCATGTACAGTTGCGGGATGAACTGTATTGGGATTACATTGGAGCTCTGTGCAAGTCATTCAAGTTCTGTCACATTATTTTCCTAAATCCATATCGCAATAGCATCTGCAGTATAACTTCGTACACTGTCATGTTAAAGAAAACATGGATTCCCCTCTGTAAAAGTGCCACGATGTAAGAAGCACTACATTATCCAGAAGTGTTGCATATCCAGTACCATTCCTCGCAAAGAACAGCCCAATGGTCAGCATCCAGGTCATTATACCCAACTCCAAAAAATTTGTATTGTAGCCAAAACCTTTAATAACCAACAGGACAGTTACCCCTACTATTCATGGAGTATAAATATTTCAGGTAATACCTTTAGTTTCAAGGAAAATTGCTTCCAAATGAATTGTTGATGAAGTGGCGAAGAAATGTGCATGATAAAAACTTTTAGCTTCTGAATCAAGACAAATTTGTTTCCATGGAAACTGTGACGTACTTTTTTCACTCAGTATTAAGCTGACATCCAATGATGGATTTATTTGGGGTTCTGCAAAGAAATATGACGCACGACGTGTTTTAGTGACAGTCGCACCTGCATAAAGTCCCACCTTCTGTTGAAGTGATGCGTGCCAACAGAATTAACGACTTGCACAACCAGCTGCCCTTTGTAGACCGCTGCTCTTTGAAGAAATGGTGTCGTGTACAGTATTTGGACAACGAATGTATATCTCTTAAGGTGAGTGGCCACTGTAATTAAATAACGTCGAAATGATCACCAGCTAAAAGCCCATTTAAGAAGCTTTAAAACTTTGTTGGTTGGTTGGTTCGGAGTAGTGCTGATATTCTTCCATGTTCCGACCAGATGCGTGGTTAATCAAATTTAAGTTGTGAACAATAGCTCTCTCTCTCTCTCACACACACACAATAGAGAGAGAGAAAGACAAAAACTAAGGTTATATATAAATTTTATATCACCCGCACACGCACGGAAGGTTGCAAGGCCTATAGCAAATAAATTCCGTGCGTGTGGGCTAAATTATTCCTTAATATATACTGAGTGGTCAGTTTATTAGGAACATCTCCCCATTTAGGAAAATAGAGCCTTCCTGAAGATGTTAAGTCACGTGTCTGAAGTTTGCTATATGAATCAGGCAAACAGTCATACGACGGTTCTATTTTTTGTGTTTGATGCATCATAATAGGTAAAAGGCGCTTAAGTGACTTTGAGCGTTGTACGATTGTTGGTGCCAGTATCTCACAAACGTCTATTCCTCTGGTCTTTTCACGCACAATAGTGTTTGGGGGGGGGGTCATAACCATGCAATTTCAAGCACGGTCATTCTTGTGGACAAAAAAACAGCTCACTGATACACGAGGTCAGGGAAGCATGGCAAGGATTGTAAAATAAAGATATACAAAAGAGGTGGTCAGAATATCATCTGGAAGCTCACGGTTCGTTGCATGCTATCACGGATTGGGCACATGTCGCCTGGTCTGGAACTGAACATGGTGGAACAACACGAGGCCGTGAACCTTTCTTGCCAAATAGCAACAGTTAAGGCTGGTGAAGGGGTGTAATGGCGTGAGAAATATTTTCTTGGTACATGTTAGGTTCCCTGATACTAGTTGAACACCGCCTGAATGCCACAGCCTATCTGAACGCCGTTGCTCATCATGTTCATCCATTCATGGCTGCAGTTTGCCAATTGTCAAATGAGCACTTCTCGCAAGACCATGCGCCATGACACAAAGCGCATAGCGTGTTGAAGTGGTTCGAGGAATATTATACTGAGTTTCCTTTACTTCAGTGGCCAGCTCAATCCACACCCCTCATTCCAATACAGCATCTTTGGAATGAAGTGGAACGAGCATTTGGCAGCAATAACGTGACACCTTCCAATCTGCAACAATTGGTCGATGGCATTTTAAACATTTAAATATATACACACCGGAATGAGATAACATTTATTTCAATTAATAACACGACGTTTCATCCTAATTGCACAGGATATCTTCAGATGAAAAACACACAGACTAGTAGACAAACCAGTAAGGACTATAAAAGTGACAGCTGTTATGTAGTTATAGAAGAGATTGATTTATTTGAAAATATTTCTAATTGTATGTTGCATTGTTCAGAACGTTGTGCGTGTGGACGCATTCACGCGCACTTGTTGATACAAGTTGATACTTGTTTTAATATTTAGTTGTTTAGGATCTAATGCCATTTCCAAAGACTTCCAGGGTTTTCTCTCCATTGTATCATAGGAACAGTTTAATAGTTCTGATTTATCCTATAACGCTTGGCGTCTCGTTTGTGAAACGTTTTGTGAGTTAGCTGAAGAGAACACGTATTGACAAAGCTGAGGCTTCACTCCTATGATTTTCAAGATCTCGAACGTGTTCTTCAATACGTTGTTCAATTGGTGTTTCTATCTGTCCATAGTAAGATGACCGGCAATCACACCATAGCCGGTGAACACCAGTATATTAAAATGGGTTATGTGAAGGTTTTGTGGATCACTGTAGTGTTCTCATCTTGATAAAAGGGATCAATACTACTTTGGTTTTATATTCCTTAAGTATTTTTGCTAGTATTATGGAAATAGAGCTAATATATGGGAGCGTGATGAATCCTCTGTTTTTCTTCTTCATTAGAAATTTCTCTGGTCTCGTGTCGGTTGAGCAGTGTGGAGATGATGTGGTCATTATAGCGATTTTGATTATAGCGATTTTATATACATATACAGGGCAATCAAAATTAAAGTATCCCTGTTTAAGGCCTTGTGGAGAGCCACCCGGTGATCCAAATGCTGCAGAACTTTCAGGAATACATTGTGTGTTATGCAGAAGCGATATCTGAGAGAAAAATGTAGTTCAAAAATTCACCACCAGGGGCGCTGTATGATGTACCGAATGTAGGTGTAGTAATTTTTCTGTGTGTATAAAGGAGAAAAGGGACACAAGCATAAATAACACATTTTTATTCACTTCTATTATGCATTCACGGGCTTCACTGTTCAATGTGCTGCCCTTCCCGGTTTGCCACAAACTGCATCCTTTGCAGTGTTCAACGACAGGACTGATGTTGCGCACATGTTGCATTATGCTGTCTTTCAGAGCTGGCAAGTTATCAGGATGATCTCGATAAACCCTGTCTTTGAGAAATCTCCAGATCCAGAATTCACAGGGGAGTTAGTTCAGATGAACGGCGGTCTTGCAGTAGAAAACGCACGGCTGATCACTCTAGCTTTCGTGTAATGTTCTCGAAGAACCTCCTATACAAATCGACCGATGTGTGAAGGAGCCCTATCCAGAATGAAAATGACCAAGTTCATGCATAGGCACTGCTGCAGCTGTGGCACAACAAAATTGTTTATCATATCGGGATATTTCTCTGTAGTAACTGAGCAGGTCACAGTACCCGGCTGGCGAATGTCCTCAAACAAAAATGGTCCAATGACAAACGAAGCTTTAAAACTAGACAGTGACTATGGGTGAATTCAAAGGAATTTGTTGAATTGCGTACGGGTTTTGCGTAGCGCATACCTCACAATTGCGAGTATTCACAGTATCTTCAAATTCCATGCATTTTGTTTTACAACGCAGCAGGAGCAACTTTATCCACTTATTGTAAACCGATTGGTTTGTGACCTCTGCCAGGTATGACTCCCAATGATCCCGTTTCTTCAAAACGACTAATCATTCGTCGCAGATCACACGGAGATAGTGGACTTCGTCGACATTTGTGTAGGCCACGAAATCCGCGGATTGCAGCAACGGCATTGCATTTGTTTAGGTAGCAGCTTTACGAACAAAGCACGTTGGAGCAAGATTAGTGACATCATTGTGGACGGTATTAACAATCAGATCGAAGGGGAAAATCCCGTATCCATCTTTTTAAAACCTTCCTGGTACTGCAAGTTGCATGATATGTAAATTTCAAGCATTTTGTTTTACAACGCCCCTGGTGGTGAATTTTGAAAAACTACTTTTTTTTTCTCTCTCATATATTGCTTCACATGATACAATGTATTTCTGCAAAGTTTCGCAGCATTTGAATCACTTTGAATCATTTGAATATATATATATATATATATATATATATTATTCCTAAATATATATATATATATATATTTAGGAAGATTTTAACTACTCAGTGCTTTTGACAAACTGGCTGTAACGGAATATTTTTTGTGACTTTTAGGAGTCCCATAAAAACTGAGGGAGACAGAAAGATAAAGAGATCTTAGAGCTAATCTCATGTCTCTAGTGAAGTCATACAGCCAATCTTTGATGGCGCTTAAAAGATCTAACAAGACAATCATCATCATCATCATTCATTAATAATAATAATATATTTTAGGACGCTACCTGACGGACTATTTTTAGATTCTTGGGCAGAATCTGAATTGCTCTGTATCACCAGTAAAACTGTTGTTTGAAAGTATCTTTTTTTGACTGTGTATTAGTTATGTGAATAAATTAATAATAATAATTTATTATCTGTCTAATAAATAAAATACGTGTACATACAATTTATGTAATAGATAAATACTCCTATTTATATAATACATATAACTTAATATAATTACATACAATTTAAGAGATAATACTACAATTTTTCACATGTCCGCAAAGTTAGCCTAGTGGTTTTTTGCTTCGCAACTATATGCCTGGGGAAGGAGTGTCCCAGGTTCGATTCCCGTCGAAGACGTGAGGAACTTGTGGATCCTCCTCAGGCATAGCCAAGTAAGTCGGTGTTGGGCGCGGGCAGTAGGGTTCATCCCGCAAGCAGACAAACCGGCTCCATGAATATACGCCTCTACAGTCAAAAATTCACCCCCCCCCCCAGCTACAGACCAGACGACAGGTCGGTTGGGAGTGGTACTACAAGTAGTCGCATCTAAGTAACCCGCGCACCCTGCATAGGAAGCGGGAATAACGCGTAGTGAATTTTTTCACATGTGGTTCAATTCAGATTCAATTACACAGGATAGATTACACGATTATCTATCTATTTATATATATATATATTTTTTTCTGTACAGAATGCTAGGAAAATATCTTATCTAAATTGCATAGATAATGATATTTATAATGCGTTTTACATCTTTTTCCACATTCATATCTGCAATGATTCATTTAAATTTACAATGATTCGTTTTTTATTAAATCGATTATAATATTTACTTGTTTCTTTGGGAGGGATTTCTGATTTCTTCCTCGAAGCTTTGCAGAACTTATCTAAGGAAGATAATAGATGGCAGTGGTTTCGTGGTTTTGTTTCTATACCCGTCGCAAGCTAGGTGTTGATTTTACTGTTTGCAGGTAAGTGCTTAAAGACTACTACTGCTTGTGCACGGTTTAAATTTTTTGCATCCTTTTTGTGTCCTTGTAATGGTGTTTTTTTGAGAGGAGTTTGCTAAGGTGGCTGAGAGACAGAGAGAGAGGAATTTCTATAACTTTCATTCTCGTTATAATATTTATGTAACGCCTGTTTCAGCTCCTTGTAGGTCCCTTGGTTTCTGTCGTCGAACGGCAGTTTGTTTATCATGTCAGGTACGTAGAAGTTTCAGGTGGCTTTTCCGTAGTGATTATTGTACTTATGTGTTATGTAGTTTATTGACTGTGGTCTTGTTATCTGATATGTTGTTTTGGTTACTCTGTAGGTTGGACTGAGGTAGTGTTTTAACATGACTGTGTAGTGGCATAAGTGTTTCACCTTTAATATTTTGTGTCCTGTCCATGCTGCGGATAAAACACATTTTACCTTGCAACCATTGTAACCTGTTAAGTTTGTAGTCTGCGCAGAATGCATATGATGTGATTGCGTATCTTAAAATATTTTCACATAATGCTTTATAGTTAGTATTTTTGTGTGTGTCGGGAAAATATCTTTCAATCGATATAGTTTGCTTGCTGTTACCCTAAGCTTGGTGTGTAGGTAGTTTGTATGGCTCTTCCAACTTTGATCAGCATCGAAGTAAAGTCCGAGATAGCGTGTTGTTTTCACCTGTGTGATGGTTGTGGTTTTAGGATCGGCGCTTTGTGTATAGGAGGATGGATGTCGCATAGTGAGGTATTTGGTTTCTATGGGTAGGGTTTGGGGGTTTTTGAATATCATTAACTTTGTTTTTCCAGGGTTTATATATATGCCGTTTTCGGTTAGCCAGTTAGTGATTTGATTGATGTCGTGTTGCATATTTTGTAAGCGATTTTTGCAGTGTTGTGAATGGATACTATGGCAGTGTCGTCTGCGTACTGGAAGATTTTATTTTTTAGGGGAAGGTGGCTTATGTCGTGTGTGCATTTGTTAAATAGAATAGGAGACAGGACAGCTCCTTGCGGTACTCCACAGGTTATCGGTACCTCTTTGCTGTATGCTGATCCTATACGTGTGGTGTGCTTCCTGGTTTTTATGCATGCTTTAAACCACTGGAGTAGGCGACCTCCGATTCCGGAATAATAATAATAATCCTTTCAAGGGATTTACGCCTGTTACGGTCTCTCTCTCCATCTTTTTCCTGGAAGTCCCTGACTTCTATATCCTCCAACTCAGTGGTATCGGAGTATTTACTTTTTTTTTTGGGGGGGGGGGGGTATCTTCAACTGTCCATTCTTTCGATATGTTCAATCCATTTCTTTTGGTATTCATGTACTTTGTCCAATACTGAGTCTATTTTTAGTTCTTTGCGCATTTCTGTGATTCTTTTGTCCTAGAGATACAGACTGCTGCCCTTCGCAGAAATTTCATATCTCCAGTTTCTAATAATAATAACAAGAATAAAAATAAAACCTGAACGCATCGTTAAATGCTGGCTTTAGTCACACAAACTTTTTCTCATATCTATCAGGCGACTAAATCTGCATTCAACCATTTATATATAAGAAGGGAGAGAGAGAGAGAGAGAGAGAGAGAGAGAGAGAGAATGTGTGCAAGATCCATCTGCAACCTTAAAATACAAACGGTAAATATTACTTAAATTTTTTTCTTCATTTTTAGACTTATAGACATTTCTAGGTATATATATAAATCTGCAAAGTTGGTAGAAGATATTTTTTTACACTTTCTCTCAGCTATTTTTTTAACTATTGAGTTGTTGTGATTGTATCCCATTAAGTTGTATTTATCTCTCAGAAGAGGAAATATCGTTTTTTTGCACAATTTTCCTAAAATCATAAACCATAACGGTATCTTTTAGCGCTGTTTATAATTTACACTATTTGAACGAGAACGTCATAATATTTTGCACGCTGATGGAATTCAATGAATTTTTTATATATTTTATTTACTTTTTCCTATATAATGACTGAACTAATTGTTGATTTAAGGGTTAGATGACTGGGATAAAAGTTCTTCTTTTCTGCTTGATGAGTTTTTTTTTTTTTTTATCCTAACAGAAATAATCTTCTAATGCCTTCCTCGAAGATTCAGAGGTTGTATTCATTGGAGAATAAGATATGGTGAAGACTATTACAAAGAACAGAAGTAGATAGAAAGAAGGGAGAAGTTGATGCAATGATTTGGAACTGAAATGTTTACGGATATTGACCAGAAGCTTCTCGTGTTCTCCCATGATTAGAGGAAAGCAGAGGAATGTTGGTGGCCTGTTCGGTGGAGCAATGCAGAAACAAATCGTCTATGAGAAAGCGAATGGATAAAATTTGTGTGTGTGAGAGAGAGGGGATCGTCTGTTAAGCAGGTAGTCCCCTTTGAATTGCATCGATTGCATCGAGTATTCTTGGATGGTGGGGGGGCACTACTCTAAATGTGAGGAGTGTTCTACGGTAGGAAGGATTTGGGATTTATAGAATGTTCGGAATTGAGTGGGCAAGAAGACTCGTGTTGAACAAAGGTTGAAGAGGTTATGAACGTGATGTGTGTACGCCATTCGATGTGAATGTAAATCCAGTAAGACAAAATTGATCATGACTCAGAATTAGAATATTATCAAAAGTAAGGAGAAGTAAAGTAGATGATTTTCTTCCGATAAATAAGACAGAATTGGCTTTTAGTAACAACGAAATACACTAAAAATTATTTTGACCCCACTTCAGAATGGTGATCAGTGTCTAAGAGACTATGGAAGTTTAAAAACGAATTATTTGAGTTGCAAGTTTCTTTGAATGAAGAGGACTTAGGGAGCACGTCAACATATTCGGGTTTGAGGTTACGGAGAGAAGGAATATATAGGAGGAAGAGTACGGACGAAAGCACATTGTTGTTGGATACCTCAGCATCGAGAGAGCAGTAGTAGTAGCTAGTTGAGAGAATTAAGGTAAGGACTAAGGAACGACAGCCAAGTGATATCCAGTACCCAGGTAATGCCACCATAGTACCGTGAAAGAAGCGAAAAAGGGTAGAAGTAACTCTCTATAATCTTAGCCAGAGGCCAGATAGCTCGATTTCTGCACGAACAGGAACCACTCTCTACATCTGGTTCAAAGTCCGTTTTGGACTGTTGATGACTTTTTACACATGATGCGGTTACACTGCAAGCTACGCTCAAAACAAGAGTTTCTGGCTCGAACCATTTATGCTAAATTCTTATCTTTGCTTTTTCATACTCGGGAGAACTAGGACTTGGATCTAAAGGATTTTGCATGGAGTAGAAATTGACGGCCCTCATTCCAGCAGAGATTATTTCAGTTATTCGAGAGGAGCAGGTGTTTGGATTAGGAAAACTGAAACAGCAATAAGACCATTGAAAAAAGGAGTAAAAGTCTAGGAGGTCATCCCAATTGGCATCGTTGTTCTGCAATAGGACACGACACTGAAGTGGATGAGAGAAATTGATCTGCAGAACAGGAAACATGAACAAGACTATGAACCCCCCCCCCCCCCGAGTTCCGGGCTGGTAAGCCGGTAAGACAAAAAACGTGATATAAAAACGTTTCGAATTTCGGTTTATCTTTTTATATATATAGAGTGGATAAATATGCATGGAGGTTCATCTACTCGGTTGTTAAACATATTTTTAAAAAGAATTGAATGACAAAAACCGAGAAAAAAGGTTTAATCGTATCACACGACTAGTTTCGGCTTTTTACAGCCTCCTTCAGGTGTTTTTATAAAAGAAAAATCCTTAAACATTGAAGATAAAAAAACTGTGAATAGCACAGGAAAGCCACTATACATATTTAATGTGAAAACGTTGTAGTTCACGTATTTTAGTTCATTTATTTTTTTCAATCTTTTTGTGATTTTTTGTTGTAATTTTCATACTCGTGATAAAACTCAATCACAAGGGTATCAGAATTACAACCAAAAATCAAAAAAGATATACATCATCATCACCAAAGTATATTTAAGTATATATATATGGAAAGGGGGATACCACAGAATTTCTGCTTTAGTTAGATGACGAATTTAATTTAAATTAACTTTTAACTAGTTTTTCATTGTTTTTATCTTTTCTTACTGTTACCTACTTTGTTTCAATAAATAATGACGTGTAGAAGGCCTAATAAAACTCTAACCACGTGCATGACGGTTCGTTTACACCGTATTATCGCTCACGACTCTTTCTGGCACTACCATTGCGTCAAATCGGGTAATTTTTTTATAATTAACGTAACCATTTTATTTTTTTATTTTCCTGTCTGTTTTAGGTCTTGTTTTGATAAATTATGTCTTATAAAAGGCTCCAGAAGCAAATATAAAACAAATTACGTGGTTGTCTCAGAAACGCGCCTCCGGTAAAAGGCCTAGCTGTCGCAGAAGTGCAATTCCGGTAAAATTAAAGTTAATTAAAGCACGAAAGCAAGATTCAGCTGTAAGCCGAAAATTAAATTGTTCGTATGATTTTGCCTGTGATATGTGTAACTGTGTTGATTGCCACCTAATATTCAACAAAATAATATTTTTATTTCTGTATTTAACAGATCCCAAGAACCAAGATGAAACGTGTTCAGTTCAGTGGTGTACAAAAGCGAAAACTATCAAAAAAGAAACAAGAGGAGACTTTGGAATTAGACTCCAAGGCTGCAAAGCTGACTGATTTCTTTACACAAGTTCCACAACATTATATACCAATTCCTGATCAAAGTCAATCTCCGTCATCAGAAGTGGACACAAATACCAAATTGATCACTTCAAAATCAAAATATGATGATAATGGAATCATCAAGGTGTCACAAGCAGGTTCATCTAGCACATGTCTCACTACTGACCTCACTTTGTCTGTAAATTCTCTTGATATCTCTACTGCAAATGTTCATGCAAGTTGCTTTACAAAACATTCTGAGGTTGAAATAATTTCTGAAAAGGAAAGTTTAGTGGGCCATGGTGATGGTGGTGAAATGATTCAGTCTGCAAAAGATGAAGTAAATATAGCAAAAGATCCAGGTTTGTGGCTTTATTTCTCTGCTGATGACATGGTTTATTGGACTATATGTACTTGTGGACCCAGTGACTGTCAACACCACAATGGGCCATTTGACAAGTCTAACCGACATTTCAGTAGTGGCAAACCAGTAAGATACTGTTCGCAGAAACTTTTTGTTGGGACAAAAGCCAATGGTGAGGAATACAAGTGAGAGTGATTATTGTATTCACCATCAACGGAATCAGTTTATTGTTTTGATTGCAAACTGTTTGCTCCTAAAAATTTCTCACATTTTGTTACAAGAGAAGGGTTCAGTGACTGGCGAAACACTATTGTAATTGATCAACATGAAAAAAGCACTACTCACCGAGACTCTATGCTAACATACTTAACTCGCAGACAAGGTGTATAGTTGGGACAACAGTTGGAAAAACAAATTCAGGAAGAGTGTGATTACTGGGAACATATCCTGAGGCGTGTCATAGCTGTTATTCGTACGTTAGCTGAACGTGGCTTGGCTTTTCGAGGAACAGAAGAAACATTTGGATCATTGCAAAATGGGAACTTTTTAGGGCTGCTTGAGCTCATAAGTCAGTTTGATCCATTTTTAGCAGGTCACATTGCGAAATATGGAAATTGTGGCAAAGGAAATCCTTATCTGTCCAAAGCCAAATAGGAAGGATTTGAGCCATCAGTTGAATGAGTTCCTCATTCAACTGATGGCTCAAAAGGTCCACGTGCTTATTGTTGATGAAGTAAAATCTTCTAGTTATTTTAGTATATCAGTTGATTCAACGCCATATCTGTCACATATCGACCAGTTAAGTGTTGTACTTAGGTACTTAAAAGATGAGCAGCCTATTGAACGCTTTTTAACCTTTCTGGACATGAAAAGCCATACCGGTGGGGAAATGGCAAATCAGGTGTTGCAGTACTGAGGTAAAGTTTGTCAGCTAAACTTTTCAAAATGTAGGAGTCAGTCTTATGACAAGGCTTCTAACATGTCTGGGCGTTATAAGGGGATGCAGCAAAAAATTTTAGAAACAAACAAGTTTGCTATATATGTGCCCTGTGCAGCTCATTCACTAAATTCGGTAGGCCGAAGTGCTGTTGACTGCTGTCAAGAGGCGGTTAATTTCTTCTCTACAGTGCGGTTGCTCTATACCTTTTTTTCAGCCTCAACCAGCCGGTGGACAATTCTTAAAGGTTGTATTGGATATGAAAATGTCTTAAAATCCCTCTCTGATACCAGATGGGAGTCACATGCTATGACAACAGCAGCAATTTTGAAATATTTCCTTCAAATTTTAGAAGCTTTAGACTGTATAGCCGAAGATCAGTCATAAAAGGGAGACACCAGAAGAGAAGCAGATAATATTGGAAATAAGATGTAAGAGCTAGAATTCGTTTTTATGTTGAATTTTTCGGATGAGATTTTGCAAAATTTTCATAGAGTAAGCCAAGTTCTACAGAATGAGGATGTTAACTTAAAAACATGTGCAGAACTGTGTGGATCATTAGCTGACCAATTGTGCACTTCACGAAATAAATTTGAAAGATATGAAGCAGCTACAAAGGAAGTGCTACCAGATGTTGATCACAAGGCAGCTCAAACTTGCAAACGTATCAGAAAGAAGGTACCCAATGACGGAGATGCTCCAGAAGTATATCTGAATGCCAGAGATAAATTTCGTATCACCACCTTTTACACAATTGTTGACAAACTTGAAACTGAGATGAGAAGAGGAGAGATATACAAAGAAATATCAGAGAGATTTTCTTTTCTAAGTGATGTGCCACATAATGCTACTTCAGTGACTTCATCATCTACTGAAATTGAAAGGTATTCTCAGTGTTGTCAAAAGCTGATTGATGCTTACCCAGAGGACTTGAACAGTAATTTCTCAGCTGAGCTTCAGCAGTTTCACTCATATGTGCGCCATAAGTTCAGTGCAACAAAAAATGCAAAAACAAGATTCAGTCATGCTGAACTTCATAAAATAATTGTAGAAGACAATATTGAGTGTGTGCCTTTCCAAATGTAGACATTGCCTTTCGTATATTTTTCACATTAATGGTCACAAATTGCTCATCTGAGCGTTCATTTTCTCAGTTGAAGTATATTAAAAATCCCATCACAGAACAACTATGCAACAAGGCAGGTTGAATGCCTTATCTCTACTAAGTATAGAAGCAGATGTTTTATGTAAGATTTTATGTAATTTTGAGGATCTGATCAAAGATTTTGCAATTAAAAAAGTAGGAGAAAACTTTTCAAATCTAAATAAAGTTGAAGTATACAAAAATAAACATTATTTTCCATCTTACTATAAGATTTGTTTCATTTTGAAAAATAAAAATTTATTTTATGGTTTATTGTTGTTTATATTTTGAATTACATATATATGGGGCACCAAAATCTTTTAAGTGTTTAGGGCTTCTACGGGTCTTAATCCGGCCCTGGCGATCTCATATATTGTCTAGCTGCAGATCAGCTTTACTGCTCTACCTTCGAATAGAAGAGTTGTAGGTACCCTAATAAATTGATATCATAATATAATATTATATTATATACGATATATATTATATTATAATATATATAATATTACTATAGGAACTAATTAGCATTTTTGAATAATTATAATTAATATTCAAGAAATAACAACTGAGGGCATTTCCAAAATATTGAAGGTCATAGGAAATACAATTAATGATTTGTAAAAAAACAGAAATATGATAAAGGAGAATGGAAATGGTCGAAGGCAATCGTAGAAAAATCTGTATTTCCTAATAGCATTGTTAGAGTGACGTCATTCAGAACAACTAAAACTGAATCTGCTTTTGTTTTATTTATTTGCCATTTACGTCGATATGAAAATAATAAAAACATGCAATTTCGTATCGCTTTAAATCTTTTTGTCCAATTTTAATAATGATCCCGCATACCAAATTTCAATAAAATGCATCCTGCTGGAGCAGAGCTTTTATATATAATGGATGGATAAAAAACGAATTTAATGGTGCTGTGCATTTTGCAAAATTATGTTACATGCCTATGAGCGTACTGAAGGTGACATTAATATGTAAGCTGCATGTTAACCATTATTAGTATAAGTCTTTTAGTATAAATATATTGATTATGGATATATAATTTTTATACATGTACGTATAACTGTCTATACATAACAATAGAGTTTTCTGCTTTAACATTTGATTATATTCAGAGAATCTCAGCTTCTCTCTCTCTATCTATCTTTCGAATTTTTAAAATGAAAATGGAAAAATAGTTGAAATTTTTAAAGTGAAACGCAGTTTAGGGATTTTAAAGAGATTTTGATCAATAAAATAGAGAAACGTTACGAAAAGCAAGTTGACATTTTAATATTCAATGAGGAATGTTTAATAACATTCATTCAAACAAAAGGTTGCGGGTTCGAGTCCCGTCGTGGGCATGGATGTTTGTGATTGTCTGTGGAAAAAATAGTGATGGTGGTCGGCGATAGATGGCCTTGGTGTAGTTGCGGTCGGTTGGTGGATTGAGTGATGGAGACAGAGCTGTAGAGCAGGTGCCCTCCCTCGATAAGTCCTTGGACTCCCTGGAGGTGTCAAATAATAATAAAAACCTAGAATACTACTGGTGAACTTATTCCATACTGGAGGAAGAAGGCAGTTTGCAAACCACTCACGTTGTTCAAGAAAATAAAGCTTTTTTAGTATGCCTCTCACGAAGTTTAGATTTGCAGTCATCAGCATTCATAGTTATTAATCTTTTTTGAAAATTTTCTGGTTGTTAGTAATCTCTGAAATGTTCAATTTCAATGGACTTAATGATCAGGTTATAGACTCCGAAAAATTGAGATTCTAAAGTCCTTTATTTGGAACAACTAAACAGGAGGAGAGTAGCCAATGAATGGCATCCACCGCTTAGAAAATAAGAGGTAGATTTCAATGACAGCGACTTTCGTAGCTGAATATTTGTCAGCCGTCTTACAACATAGCGTGTTTTCTTGTAATTGTTGATAAGGTTTAGTTGATAATTTCTCACTAATTTTCGGTAAGAAAAAGTTGGCAGAAACAAATTTTTCTTACCCAAAAAATCAACCCACACAGTCTCAACAGTCGCACTGGCTATTCTAACATCATGTTCCCCGTGACAGAATATTAAAGGTCCTCTGACTTCTCGGATGTTTCACTTCACTATATAACTGCAGCTGTGTTCATCCTATTCTTCTTACCAGCTTTGCTATTGAAAATAATTAATGGCAATAAGGTGGCGTTCCACCTAAGAAAAATGCATAGTAATTAACCGAGATACCCTCATTATTGCATAATACAGAGGTGGACGTTAAAACGTAATATTTAGAACCAGATGGTATAAACGGAATATAAATAGCCGGCAATTTCTAATTCGCTCATCAACACCATTAAGAGACGAGACAACAAACTCCAAGCCGTCTAGACAAACATCGTTAATGTCACAGTCTAAATTCTGAAGTTGTAAATACAAGAAATAAAAAGGCTGGAAAATGAGTAAATTATAACACGCAAATATGCGCAGTGGTGAAAAGGAGAAGGAGACGCAATTTCTTCGTTTGAAAAATTGAAAAGAAAAATCTTCAGTAGCATCACATTTTATTTTTGGGTAAGAAAAATTAATTTACTGCCAGGAACTTTCAGTAATAGGCTACTACTCGAGATTAATGAAACTATTAATTAATCTCGATTGATTAATTAAACCATTGAAACAGAGTGATGATGCAAGGCTTTCGAACTAGAATAAAATTGTGATAAATAATATGCGTAGCTGAGCTTTAAAACATAGCACTAGCGAGTAAAGAGGAATGCCCTTCTGATGTACACAGAGTGCACTCACTCAAATAGTAAATAATAATAATAATAATATGGAGGAGGAGGAGGACAGTTTTCTGATTTTGATTAACAAAGAAAAAAGGATCTGTTCCAAGTAATCACCTCCCAATAACTTGACTGCCAACAACAGTTAAATTTCTCATTGGACCACCTTCGATTAGGTTACCAACTGGACCAAGTTACCAACTTCGATTAGTCAATATTTATCACGGGACCAACTTCTTCCTAATGAACAAAAGAGGTGTTGTAGAAAATTCAGAGGAACAAAGACCAGTTGTTAATTGACAAAATGATTTTGAACAATTCGAAAAGCCAACTTATATATGACATGGATTGATTACCATAAAGCATTCGACTCTACTACCACATAGCTGAATTATAAAATGTTTAGAAATATTTGGAGTCAGTAAAAACACCAGAAAATTCCTAAAGGTTCTCATGCCTACTTGGAAAACTCAGTTAATGATCAATAGGGATAATCTGGGCACAGGGAATAACAAGAGAGGAATTTTTCAGGGTGATTCGCTATCACCTCTGTGGTTCATCCTAACACTGTTTCCTGTAATATTATAAAGCAATCTAACTTTGGATATCAAACACCAAGGCAGGCAGAAAACATATTTCATTTGTTATACTTGGATAATCCCAAGCTATATTGAAAATCATCCAGGGAAATTGAGTCACTGCTCAATACAGTCCGAATCTTCAGTGAAGACATTTGTATGGACTTTAGACTTGAGAAATGTGTAACACTCTCCATAGTTCGAGGGGAAATAACAGGCAACAAAGAAATCACATTTGCAGATAGAATGAAAATTAAAAACTTGCCACAGCACGAATCTTATAAATACGTAGGAATTCTTGAGGCAGACATAATTTAAGTTCAGAAGTCAAAAAGAAACAATGTGGCAAATATCTGAAAAGAGTTACAAAAGTTCTAAAGTCTAAGTAGAATGGAGGCAACACTGTAATATCAATTCATGGGCCATCCATCCCTGAAATCAGATACACAGCAGGGATAATTGACTGGACACGACACAAGCCTGTTTGTATACACTCGATCGTAAAAAACATGAAAGTTAATTTTAACGAATCATGCCTTGCACCCAAGCAGATGTGGATCGGTTATATATATCCAGGAAAAGTGGAGGATGTGGTCTTTTGCAAGTGAAGCAAACAGTAGAAGAAGAAAAGCGATCATTGAATGATTACATTAAGGAAAGCACAGAATAGATGTTAATTGAAGCTTACAAAGAAAAAGTAGTGAATGTAGTAGTTTCCAAAAAGCAGTACAAGGAGAAATAAATTGCAAAAAGATCAGGAGGTTGGAAAAATAAAGAGCTCCAATGGTCAATATTTTAAAAATATTGAAGGGAAAGTTGACAGTCACTTAACTTGGCAATGGCTTGAGTAGGGCAGCATCAATAGACAGAAGGTCTGATACTTGCTGCTCAAAAACAAGCACTACAAACGAATGCAGCAAAGGTGAAAATTAAAAAGATCTGTAACGATAGCAAATACCGACTATGCAGAGATAAAGAAGAGACAGTGGACCATCTAATTAGTTCTTGCAGCAAGATTGCATATAGAGACTATAAATAAAGGCATGATTGGGTAGCCAAAGCTGTACACTAGAGCTTGTGCAAGAAACATAGTTTCCCCCAACTTGCAAAATCCCTTGAGAACACACAATTGAAAACGTTATTGAAAATGAAAATGTCAAGGTATTATGGGACATTAACATTTAGACAGACATCTTAAACATAATATGCCATACATCACTGTAGTCGAACAACAACGTGAGGTTTATTAATGTGCCAATACCAGGAGATAGCAGAGTAGAAGAAAAAGTGCATGGAAAACTGAAGTATAGGGATCTGGAGATTAGAATGGGACGACATTGGAGCAAGAAAGCAACAACAGTTCCAATTGTCATAAGAGCGCAGGACATAAATATTCTCTATCAAGAACATTTACGAAACCTCTGGAAAAGTTGAGCCTCCCAGATATAACACCATCTCAGCTCCAAAAAACGCCACTTTTAGGGACATTATCACATTTTACGACGATATCTAGTCGATTATTAGGACTTTGGATAAGGCCAGAATTGGACGTATCCAATTCTGGCCTTATCCAAAGATTTAGTGTGTAAAGATTAGTGTGTAAAGATCTTTGCGAATGCCAGCTTTAATATTTAAAATTCTTCTTCATTTTCCTCCTTGTAAACATATATTCATGTGCTTAAAAGTCCTTTATATATATATTTTTAAATGAAAAATAATGTATAAAGGACTTTTAAAACAGTAATGTATATGCAATATATATTATACAATGTATGATATACACTGGTGTTATAAACCGAAAGACGGACACTATTTCTAAAGATTACAACCGCAAATTCAGACGAATCAACTTGCGGCAATTTGTATAACTGACGATTTCGAGTAGAAAGAGAGTACCCATTCAAATTTTCGAATCAGGCACAAAAGCTTCAGTGGTAGCACCCAAACAGGATAAAAGACAGAAGGCTGCGCTAAGCGAATTGTAATTGAAGGAAGATATTTTCGTGAAACAAAGTGGCGATCTTGGATGTCTTACATTGTTTCAAAGACATCACTGGTTGATTTCACCCAGGGAAGAATTATTGGAAGGCTCGAAGAAGGCCGCAGAATTACTGATATTGCCAGAGAGTGTCCCCAAATCTCAACCCCATAGAATAGGTTTGGGACGCAATAAGGAGACGTATTGCTGTTCGAAATTCTCCTTCAGAAAACAAACAAGGCCTTATCCTTGCCCTGAAGGAAGAGTGGGCCAGTTTTCCTCAAGAACTCCTGAATCACTCAGTGCTAAGCATGGTACGACGTTGTGGAAGCTGAATTTGTAACTTTTGTAATGTGAAAGCTGCATTTGTAACTTTTGCCAAACACGCATTGCAATTTAATTTGTACAAAATTTATAACACATTTTTGTGTAATATAATTTTTTATAATGATGGCAATAAATTTATGTCCACCTTTGGCTACAGCCATGTAAAGGTTTTCATATACAGGTAAAATGTAGTTCGTCCTTAGCTTTTAGACACTAGTATGTATTCTTGTTTATACATTGTATAATGTATAAACAAAGTCCACTTCCTAAACACGAGATCGTGTTTGTTTATCACGGATTCGGTCTCTAAAACATCATCCATTTTTCTTTACAGGGTAACACATGGTGACATGACATTCTAAATAATTAAGCAGCACAACAAAACGTACTGGCCGAAAAATCGTACTGTCACCAATTGTATTTATAGTATTTAATTTTTTCACTTATTTTTAATATACACAGTAGATATACATTACAGCATACCTGTGCTACGTGTAACATGCCTAACGAATTCAAATCTGTTAAGCATATTTATGTAGCACTTGTAATGTGTTACACGTGATTATTATTATTATATGTAATATGTCTGTTAGACTATTATTGTACTCGTAGTTGTGTGACATGCGATTCTACACTTACCTAACACACGTAATACACCTAAGAAAACATGTAATATATTCGTACCTACCGAGCTCAAACCTGTTAGGTATAGTATGCGTATTATGCATATTACGGCAGATACAAGTATATTATTCCTCAGTTTTTCAGGTATATTTATGGCGTAAGCTGAACTCGAACAAACAAACAAACACAGGATGTTTGGAAGCAGTGGCGTGGAAACCACTAAACCATAGACACTTCTCAATTACTAATATTGGCCTCTGCCACACAAGCGGAACCTATTTCGTCATGTAAACATAGCGGAATAGAGTATCGAGTTGATTTTTACTCCTAAACAACATTCGTTTTTCCAAAATAAAGGACTTACATTTTAGATTTATTTTCATTGTGAAAATAATTCAAAAAGGTTTTATTGTGAAATGAAACTTATAAGGTAGAATTTTACGATGCTTTGTAGAATTTATTACTTCTTTAAGTTATTCAGCAAACTTAAAAATATTTATTATTTTGCTCGTCAGTTTTCTAGAGGACACAAGCTAACGGATTTTTTTTAACTGAAAGACAAATGTTCTTCGATTTCTGAAGGGAAAACGAGTTGATTGTCAAACTAAAAAAATAAAAATGGCTTTGTGCTCTTCTACTTCAATACACTGAATATTCGTGTACAGGACGAAAAACTCTTACTTCCGACAATATTCAATGCAGCAGGAAGTCAAACTTAAAACTGTTTTCTAAACCTTGTAGTTTCCAATTCTGCAGTGTAGTAAATATGCAATCTGATATCGGTAGATCTCTGCAGCAATACCACCTGAATCATTCAATTTAGCATTTTGAAGCTCATAATGAGAGAAAAGGACATTTCCATCTTCATCAATCTATCTGGACGTCGAAGTACAAATAGAAATTATGGACATTTAATCATTAAGAACTTAAGACAAAATTTCGTGCGATTTGTGTACCTAACCTATCACTTTTAAACTTTTAAACGTGAGTTTGAAAACTTTTCTGGAAATTTGTTGCTAAAAGTTCGTGCTTTTTCTCGGCATTATACTGAAAAACATATCAGTGAGTAGACATTTTTCTACACGAACTGCACAGTACAGTCAAAATATTATGAATACTCTCAATATGTAAGTTCGGTTCATTCACTTAAAACCTTGATATTCCAGGTCTACCTACTCACTGATGAGACCTCAAAAAGGGTTGAAACCGGTCTGGGCAGTGACCTCTTCTCATAATGTAAAACAGTAATACATCTCCTAGGAGCTGCGTTTTACATTATGAGAGAATATTAAGGACAGTGACGGATCTTGCTCCACCTTTGCTCCGAGTTGCCCTGGTATTGGACTTCCCAAGTGATTACTTGCACTTGGGCTCGCCGATAGTTTTTTCGGCATGAAATTCGATGGATTTCGATCCGAGTTTCGTACCTGGCTGTACAATAATATGGGATTTACCATCTCCCTTAAACTTAACTTATGTCCCCGGTAAAATAGCCTTTTGGCTTGTTATATTTTGAATACTCTCGTTATATCACAAGCCATTCCACCCTCCCAGTTGGCATTTGTATTACGGGATACCTGATAATGTAAGTGTGTGATGTACTGTTCATTTGAAGGTGCTGATCGATATGGGCAATGGAAGTGATCTAATGGACTTCAAAAAAAAAAAAAAAACCGCATGGTTTTAAGGTACTAGTATCCAGGAGATTGCCAAGGTTGTAGGCTGTTCGCAGAGTGCTGCAGTTTAGATGTTCCAAGAGTAGAAGGATAACTGGGAAGAACAGCAGTCGTCGCGCCAATGATGGCCTCCACCACCAAATCTCATCAATGCTGGTGCTGAATGCAGGTTGTTCCACCTCGTGCAAGCCCATAGACGAAAAACTATGGAACAGTTGACTATTGAATTTAATCAAGGGACAAATGGCGTTGTTTTTTAGACTATAATCCAACAAACCCTTCTTATGGACAGTTGAAATAAGCACCCAGTCAAGGTCAAGTCATTCTTGAATCAGAAATCATCCACAATGTCATGATCGAGCAGAAGCAGGAAGCCTTGTGGTATGGGAGATGCTTTCATGGACTAATGCTACAAGGCCTGTCCACTGTGGCTGATCAGGCTCATCCCTTTGTGGTGATTGTCTTCCCAAATGGTACAGGTGCGTTCCAAAAATAATGCAGCGTGCCCCATTGCCAGTATTGTTCGACGGCAGTTCACCGAACGCGCCAACAGCTTCACGGTGTTACTCGGATCTCTCAATCCAAGTAACTTTCGGCAATCACTTGGATTGAGAGATCCGAGTATGAATCATGCACTCCGCTCGCAGATCTACGGGAAGCAATCCTGACGAATTGGTACAGTATATCCTCAAGGGTCTTATAGAATCGATGCATGACATCGATGCCGCGTAGGGGAAATTGTTGACATCAAGAGAAGATCTACGAACTGTTAGGACGATGGTCATAATATCGTTTACTGGATTGTGATAACAAACAGTAATACAAAGATCTGTGAGGTCAAATCTATCCTTGTTAAAAATTAAAAACAACTCTATGTTAACTAACAATCATTACATTTAGATAATTATTAGACTGTGTTAGCAATTCCGTTTGAATCTAGTGAAAATCATGGAAAATAAAATAGTATTAGAAACTTTTATATTTATCAAAGTATATTAATACGAGTTTTAAGCAATGTAACTTTAGGAACTTCTTACGGCGAGAATTTTTTTGCTGCATTTCTAACTTACAAAATAAATAAAAAAAAATAAGGGTAAACGTAATCTCACGATTAATCGATGTTTGTCTTCTAGATGATTCAGCCTCTTCTATATGTTAATTATTACCGTACTTCCGCATTGCATGACTGCAGAACTACTGCTTTTTCTCAGCGACAAGAAAGTGCCAGGCATACATATTTATTGATGAAAGGAAGAAGAGTTAATAATGCTGGACGAGAAGTGATTCTGAAAGTCATATATTGGGCACCACTACATAACCATCGGAATGTTGGCCCTCCGAGAGAAAATCAGCACATTAATCTAGCTGCAGTATACAAGATTGATTAAACTGCATCCACATAAGACAGACATAAAAATGAGGAATTAATTTAATATTTCATTACATAATATATGGCTTATATATTCTGAGAGAGGAGGAAAAATTTTAAATTTATCCATTCATAATTTTTTTCAAGCAAGGGCACACCATAACAGATTGAGGAGACAGTATAAAAATGGCTTACCATTTCTCTGCTATCCCCTAAGAGTGGAAATATTCTGTAAATATGTATTCAAGGATCGATTTGTCTGGTTGCTGGAGGGAAAACTCTAGTTACCTGGAGGTAACTTTCACCTCTCTATGAGACCGGATAGTTCACCTTCATTTGAAAAGTCCTCATAAAATGCTCATCGCGTTACAGACAGAATTCGAATTCAGGTCTTTCTAACAAAAAGCAAACAATATCCTTTTGAAAGGTAAAAGAGAGATCGGGGGAAGTGCTTAGAGACCCGAAAAAATCTTTCAAGGATGCTTTAAAGCACTAGAGAGGTTACTATAAATTTGTTGTGTGAAGAAGGATGAAATAGTTTAGTGGTGCCAGTGTTAATAGTAACAGTGATGTTACTGTTACCTAAAGTTGTCTTCAACTTGTCTAAATGGACGAATTGTCTATTTTTAGAAAAGAAGAAGATTCAAATAGAGCCACAGTGATTGCGAAAATAATAAGTGTATTCGACATTTGCACCACAGCCTTCAGTACATGGTTTGCGACCTTTGTGGTTAATGTTTAAATTATTCACTCGCGTTTTCCAGAAAGAAGTAAGAAAAGAAAGAATGGGCTTGTCCATGGGTAATACAATAAACCTTAATAAAGCCTTGAGTCTATAAACGCGTGCTATTGACAAAAATTGTTCCGTTAAATTAGGCCAAAAATGATTTTTCTGTGTTGCATTCTGAACTTTTTTTGTTTTTAGACACGTCTAGTGGTACGCAGAGAGTATTAAAATATACGGCAGAAATAGATAATAAATAGATGAAAAATAGACGAAACGGTCTAATTTTAAAATGCCAAATCTTGAGATCTTTCTGTATTGAATTTCTTATGTAAAATAATGCCTGTCACTATGGAGAAAACAGAGAAACTTTCTGCATTTTCCTTTTGCATTTTGAATTGCAAATATCAATCTAATTATAGTTTAAACTTCGTCACGCGTGTGAAGGTTCGGATTCTGTATTATCAAACGTGTTTCCATTCATTATATTCCCAACTTACTCCTGAAATCAATTTTAGAATGGCATATGATATCTTTAAATATCATTAATCTCCTGGAGAAATTTATCTGGTAATGAACAGCTTGGTAATTTCATTGCCTTTGGCTGCGCACTAAAATAATAGCTCGTGAAAATAGATCTTATATTCCAGTTCCACTGTGATATCAAATAGTGTAAATAAGTTATTACCTAAAGACGTATGTTAAATTTTAATTCGAAAAGAGGTGGGAATCGTTCAATCGAAATGATAAATGCATTTCACATTACATTAATGATACGAAACTAATGGGAAAACGGGTCGGTTTAAATGATAAGCGTATTTCATAATTTAAGAAGGAAGTCTGCAACTTGGGCAATGTAAAGGGAACAGCCAGAAATGGAAGAATATACGAAAATGCATGAAAATCTTATGAAAACGGAAATGTCAATACATTTCTTCTGTGCTCCTTTTCGACAGCTGGTCATAATATATTCCATATCATTAAATAATTTACGCGCGTTATAAAATTAGCATAGAACCTTGTATAATGAAGAAAAAAAGAATTGCTAATCATAAAATGCCACCACGTAAAATATTTTATTGCTTACTGGCATTCTTGATAGCAAAAGACTAACTCAGGGCCGGCCTAAACTGGGCTTCATCGGGCCTCGCACTGTGATGAAACAAAAAAACTTATAATCTTATAAATTTTGGAAGATTTTGCTAAACCAAAAGCAAGAAAAGTTTCTTTATGATTAGTTTCTTTTAATAAAAGTATAAACAGTAAATATATTATTTAATTTTTAATATTCTTAATGGCAGATATTCCCGATGCCTCATTACCTTAAATTAGGGACCCCACGAACATTATCAAAAATGAGCCAGGACTGTTTTCATTGGTTGCATTTTATGCTTTTTTCATTCTTGTCTTTCACTTTCGCTACTTCTTGCATATATTTCTTGTATATTTCCTTCCCCTTACTCTATTCTGTTCGCATTTTTGACACACACACACAAACACGAGTGTCAGCATCTGTCAACCCGCTTAATATGGGCAAGTGACACCGTTAGAACAGTGGAACACATTGGAGAAAAGGCGTAGATTATGTTCCTTCCTTGACCAAGGTCTAGGAAATAGTCTTTGGATGTGAAACCTAACTACGAAAGGTTATAAACCTATCCTGGTTTAGTACCGTGGATGGAATAAGGGTCAGCAGATAAGTCGGAAATCATGCTTGGATACCAAACATGAAACTTTTTTTTTTTTCAATCTTCTTATTCAGGTCCATCACCAATAAGTAGGAGAGTAGAAAATCTTCTAACTTTATGTGTCCACACATGGACTGATATATATATATATATATATATATATATATAAGTATTGAGAAGACTCTTCCAAAGAGCGCAGGTGCAGAAAAATGAAGGTAGAGGATGAACTGTTGGTTCAATGACTTTAGAGTTAAACTGTATATGGGTGTTGACTCAGCAGATGCTCGTTTCGTATGCGAATAGGAGAAAATGGAAGGACTGGAAGAGCCCGTTCAGTGGAGCTGCGCCCGTAGAAATACCTATAGAAGTAATACAATGCAACAAAAGCGTCTATGGGAAAGCGAATGGGATGATTCAGTGAGAGAGGAGTCATTAATTAAGTTAATTGCTCACTTCTGTATACAATCAAACATTCCGAGTGAAGTCTTACATGCACCATACTAAATGCGAGAACCCTATTCTAAGCTTTGACCTTCATAAAATGTGAAGAACTGAGTAGGAGGGTACTTTTTGAACGAAATAGAATACTTTTTAAAAAGCTAGTGTCTATGTGCCTGATGTGATTATGCCAGGATAGATTAAATGTGAGATTTTGCAATTTAACAAGATAATACAAGGAAAAGAGTAAATAATATATTTAATAGCCATATATTCCAACCGGAAAATTACAGATCATCAGTGGCAGTTGAATACAAAGTAGAACACGAACAATGGTTTATTTAAATCAATAAGTGTCGCGTGATGATAGAACAACACAAAGAAATAAACTGAGCAAACAGTAGTATTATTTTAAAAAATTAATGATGTGTTATTACAATAAGACTCTTACACATTTTCGATCGAAAATGTATAAGAGTTTGTTTTACTTTGTATTCAACTGCCTCATGCCAGTGATGATGACATAATTTTCAAGTTGAAATATATGGCTATTAAATATATTATTCGCTCTTTTCTTTATGTTATCGTAAATTGCGAATTCTTACGGCACAAGTATCGCTGAAATAACAATTAGATGTGAAAGTTAACTCATGAAGAGAAAACTGGTCCTGATTGGCGAGAGGACCAATATCGTCATAATGAAATTTGTGTGTGTGTGTGTGTGTGTGAGAGAGAGAGAGAGAGAGAGAGAGAGAGAGGCGTGGTTTTTTTGACTGGAAATAAGACAGGATTGCGCTTTTGTGATATTAAAATTGACCAGTTTGTCGTCTCCCCACTTGAGAAAGGCAAGGCGATCATTGGTTTAAGACACTTTTTAAAGGCGATCTTGAAGCGTCAGTTACCTGAGCACTATAAAGTTTTAAAAATATAAAAATATAAAAGAGGAATGAAGAGTACTGTCATTGGCAAAGTTATAAATAAGACTGGATATCATGTGGTACACCAGCATTAACTGAAAAAATCTGATGGAAGAACACTATCCGCTCTAACCGGCAATGAACGACTGAATAAGAAGCTGGCGATCCATTCACAAAGGGAAGTAGGAAGACCATAAGATGATAGATCGGTAAGAAGACCACGATGCCAGTCTCGTTCGAATCTCTTGGAAATATCAAGAGAGAAACCAATTCAGTTTCTCTTGACTTTTCTATAGCCTCTTTCCAGATGCGTGAAGTTGGCAAGATCTGTTGTGGAGCGAGAATGGCGGAATGTTCGTGGTCACTAAGGCAATTGGTGAGTAGTTCAGTAGTGAAGCAGCTGTCTATTGATAACCTTTTCCACTAATTATGACAGCACTGAGGTTAAAGCAATAGGCGATGGTTTGATGGTTGAATTTTGTCTCTTCTTTTTTTGGGGAACAGACCTCTAAATATTTGCTTCCAAGCCGTTGGGTAGATCATGGGAAAGGTTGTCAGTGTATTGCCGAGGTATGACAATGATGAATTGAGATGGAGAACAAGAATCATGAATAGTATTGTGGCAGAACCGTGAGAAGAAGGGGGGGGGGGACGTGCAGTTCGTCGATGTATGGCATGTATTGAAGGGAAGAATGGAATTATACAGATGTGACAGGTTTCATTTGTGAACTGGAGAAACAGTTGTTAGATGGAAGTACAGTGTGTGATGAAAGTAAGTTCTGAAGTGAAAGATCAGGAGAATGGTATTGAAGAGAATGAAGGGTTTGGTAATGAAAACAGTAGTAGTGTGAGAGATGAAGAGAGAACGGGGATGCAAGAAGGTGAAGGACTCGAATGTCATCACTCCTACCTTCTAATCACTTGCTTAGCTTGAGATTTATATCCTCGTTCAACTCCTGTTCACTTCTTCTGTCAGAATCTCTTCTTGATTTGTAATTACTATTTGATCCCACGAGTCATTCATTTCATCCAAGTTTAATTATCCGCTTCTTCCTAGGAATACACTTCATCACTGCTGTCATCAAAGTATTTTTAACAAAACCCATGCACTGCTGATCTTTTTTTTTTAGTTATCAGTCCATAGTAATACAGCTCCTAACTGGCTTTTAAATGTATCGTAATCACTTCCCTTATAAATCAATATAAATTCCTTTTTCCTCGAGACTACCACGTGACTGGTCAGTCTGCCTTTTACTAGTGCATTTGATAAAGGCTTTACTAGCCTGACAGCTGTTTCGAACTGGTTGGTTCTCTTCAGAAACCAGGCAGAAACCTTAAGAGAGTAAAAACTCTTGTTCATTGTTGCTACAACCAAATCCCAAACCCTCGATCTTTGTGTTTCTCAATCACATACTTCCTAAAATAACTGTCCTTCAGGAATTCCAAAAACACTGTTTCTAACTCATTGTTTTCCATGCACACTCTTTATTACCATAATTGAAAATACCCGATTGCCATGGTTGATTACGTACTTGGCACTCACTGAGCAATTTGCCTAAATTGCTCAGTGAGTGCCAAGAGTCCATATCGTCTTTTATTAGTGCATTTGATAAAGTTAAGGTTTCACTGGCCTGACAGCCAAGTATAATCAACCATGAAAATAGGGTGATTTGAATTATGACAATATAGATTGTGCAAAGAAAATAATACGAGTTAACAACACGGCAATCTCTCTAAATATGTTCTCCTCATTGTTCAGATGTAATTCATTGATTCATCGCTTGCATTGGACTGTTCTATCATCAAATGTTTGAGTGCATATTAAAAATGGATATTTACATATTAGACATCATATAGACATCTGTATTTAGATAGACATCTGCATATTAATTATTTCTCCTTTTGTCTACCTGCAGTATCATACTGCTATCATACTCTTCCAATAGCATACAAATTCTTCCTTGCATTTCCTGACTAAAAAGGGAAAAGAAACTGCTCAAAATTTAGAAAGTATTTTAAAGGAATTTCAAAATTATTAAACGTACATTATAAATAATGAAAATGACTCACGTTCAAGTCCCTTTTCACACTAAAATCTTTTATGAAAAAAGCAATATTGAACGACAATATTCATGTTTCAGAATTACATGTAAAATTAAATTATTTTCAGTAGTATTGTTGAATAATTATGTTTCACGTATAAGCAAATATTAGTATTGTATTCATACTGATATTCATACTTGAATATCAGTATGAATTAGTCTGTATACGAAAATATAAAGCTTTTATAATTTGTACATCAGAATTGAAACAAATTAGGTTAGATTAATATAATTTAAACAGTTTCTGATATTGTAGGGGGGGGGACTAAAAAATTGTCCCTTACGCTAAATGAGGCCATTTATCTTGATGGCCCAGACCCCACGTTAACAAGAGAAAGTTTTTTTCAACGTAACTCTGTCATGCGCCTATTATTTAACTGTGTTTTAATTAGTTTACTTAAAGAAATCTTTTTAACGGAACTGAAATTGTCAAGATCGATAAGAAAATAGAATACATAAGAGTGGCGATATGCACTTAAGTGCTGGTCGGATCTGGTGTGGAGAAGCACGTAGAAAATAGCTAGGAGGCCTGGAGAGAATAAGCAACAACTATTTGTCAAAGAAATATTGAATTAGGCGAATTTCTCTGGTTTCCCATTAATGGTCGGATTTGGCGTTGATTACTTATCTGGCAAATCGGCATCGAATAAATCAGTTAGCTGGGATAGAAAGGAAATCGATGCCCCCTTCCCCCTCGCTTACGAAGCGTTTTCCAACCTTACTATAAGTTATTCAGTATTTGAAGTAGAATCCTACTTTAAATCCGACTCGCTTGGTCATTTTGAAGACGACTTTCGACCAGTCGTGTCACTGGGGTATGACAAGTATATTTTTGGTTCATTCAAGTCTTGCGAAGATACTCTTCGCAAGACTTGAATTGTGTTCGTGCGTGAAGTATTCACGCACGAGCACGATACAAAGAACAAGCCAGATTAACAGTAAGTTGTTAATTCTGACTAGAATTATAGTTCGTTCTAGTTTGAGGAAAAATTACATTTTTGTTATTCTTGGGCTATGTGCGTTGATGCTGTTTTCTTCCACTTCGAAAAGCTTTTTTTCCCATTATACTCAGTTTTTAGTAATTATCCAATATAGTTATTATAAATTTATAGTGACTTTTTTTAGTGTACTGATTTTTATGTTTATTCCTCTTCATTTACATTTTATAATAGTTCTACATTACAATTTGATATGAACGTGTGTTTCTTACATAAAAACCTTTTCAGCAAAACTTGGAATTTCGTTGAATACCGTACCGTTTCTGTTTTTGTATTCCTAGAACTATTCTCTTTCCAGTCATTACTCGGTTATAACAATTTATACTAGAAGTACACTTTCACCACAAACGACACTCACTTTAATTTGGATGTCACAACTGATATATCATAACTTGTTTAATATCGCATGCACTGTGAATACTGAGATCTAATACGTTGCTGCTCGTCTTTTATAAGAAACTAAGAAGAGTGGCGAGTGAAATGCTTATCCTGTAATTTTTCTGACATTTGAAAAACATTTGACGGATTTTCCACAGGATAAATTGAACGTAAGGGTGTTAGATATCAAGATAATAGTGCATCGGCAATTGATTGTTTGATAGATATCAGATTTATGTATGGGAAGCAATAACAAGAAGAAAGAAAATCACACGTGAGGTTTTACCGGGCTCAGTACTGGGACCATTACTGTTCGGTCTTCGTGTCACCGATATGGCCAGGACAGATGACCCTATCGGTGATCCATCTTGGGGAGATGGACAGAAATTTGAAATTCGGAGGATATATATTTCAAAGATAACTCAGATAATTACTAATAAGGACATTGTTCAGAAGAGATTAAGTCGTAGTAATTGTATCGTGTTGGCTCTGATCAGACCATATCTCATCTACTATGCTCAAATTTGGTCACTAGGAGGGAATGGTAAAAAAAAAAAAAAAATTGAAGATGGTGTAGAAACTGATTACAAAATGATTTCAGAACTGCATGATGTCAACTATGAGGATGGATTAAAAAACCTAAGTATTTATGAATCATAGAACAAGGGGGAAAGGATAAGAACCAGGAGCCATCACAAAAAGTTGAGTAAGGGAGTGATTTTTTTTTTATCTAAAGGCGATGGGTCAGTAAGTACATTACTAGAATGTGTTGTGAATGCTGAAGGTGTGAATGAGCTCAACGTTCAGTATGATAATATATTTCTAGCGGAGTAGACTTTCTATGATGTGTTTTCGAACTCTGTTGAGCTTTATTGTAATAATTATTTATTGCAATGTTTGTTGTAGCATTTTCTACAACAAACAAGATATTTGTAATAATAATAATAAACATTCCTTGGCTGATTAAATATGCTTCATTTTATCTTGTAGAATTAACTTTACAGTAAATTACAATAAACAAATATAACTGCAATTAATTACTAATATTTGGATTTCTTTGTATTTCTTTCAGCATGAGATTAGCAGAGTAATAGACACAAATTATACAATGAAAGTTTTGCAAGGAATTTAATATGGTCCTAGATCTATTCTTATAGTTAATGATAATTCTTGGAAGTATTAAAAATAAATGGTAGAATGAAAAATCTACGGCACGGTGATTTTTACCATCTAAAAATTAATTGAAAGAGAGATGTTTCATGTCCTGTCCGTTCCGTCTATAAAGAAGCCATTTTGTAGGGGGGGTTGCATAGTAAGTTTTACTTATTTCTTTCCTAATAAAACTACTTTTCAATACTTTTCCCCTTCCATAAAACAGACAAACCGGTAAGTAAATATACAAGCATTTGATGGATAAGATTGTTAACCACAAGATAAAAATTAATTACTTATCCTTAACAGGTTCTAGGCATCATATGGGAATAACAATAACGAAAACATTTTTTCTGAAAAAATAAACTTTAATTTAACACTACGTTTAGAATATCTACAAGAATAGCTTTCCTAAAGTATTAATTTGTGGGTTATTGGGTTATTAATATTTCTTATATTATTCTATTGAACAAACGCAGGATTTAAACACATACAAATTTTAAAATGCATTTGGAAAAATTAAAAACGGTATCGATATAAAAATATGTGATTTCATCTGATGTTTAAGACTTCAAGTTTAACACGAATCTCTATCAAGTGCCTTTATTTAGGAGGATGACGCCCGTAAAAGTTCAGTACTTGTCATACTTTCTTCAGGAAATTCTTACTGACTAGAGAAATAGCCATCACAGTCCTGTCTGACGGTTTTCAAAAAGGAGTTAGAAGAGGTCAGACTGGAAAGCTAAATAACGGAAATCAAACCCATCGAACTGGAAATGCTTCGACGAGAAAAAGAAGTAAATACTGAAGGTTGTGCTTTTTTTTTTTCAAATGATATAACAAAAATGTGACATACTAAACAACAACTAAGAAACTTGGTATTGGCTTCCTGAATTTGCAAAATCAAGTATTTATGAACAACAAAGATGAATTTATACTACTGTAGTATATTTATGAGTATAACAAGGGCAACAGTATTAAAAGTGCCTTGAATCACGTGAACATGATTATATAAACCAACTCTGGAAAACATCAATTAGACATTAGTACAGAAGAAAAGAGACCTAAAAGGCTCTTTCAAACATCAAAAATATTAAAAGAAAGGGAAATAAATATCGTTTTATTAGCCTTTTTTTTTCTCTTTGAAACAAAATATTTCGAAAGTAATTTCTAATTTCTTCCTAGTGAATAAAACTCTAATAAAACGTATTAATAAAAGTTTAATATTCGGTTACCCGTTGTGCAATATTAAGGTAACTCATGCGACTATCACAGATACTCCTTTCACTTCAGGAACTTTGCGTTCTTATTCTTTTTCTAATAGTTGCGGGAAAGATTAACAGCATAAAAAGAATGCAACATGACAGATGCTTGTCATTGTACTACTTAAAAGAAGACAAACTTCACAGCCCACATATTCGGCCTTTATTGGGATATTTGATTGACTAATTGGTCTGAAACTAAGGAGAGGCATTAAGAGATAAAAATACTCTTTTCAACACACACACACACACACACACACACACACACACACACACACACACACACACACACACACACACACACACACACACACACTTATTTGTAATACTATAATCAACATAAATTCAATTATTTGAATTAATAATCTCGATTATAATTTGAATTTCAATCGTTCAATCATTATGTAAACGATTGTTTTTTTTTACCTTTTATAATAATTATTAATAACTGTTCTGTTTTAACTCCCAGTTACTCGTTGACAAACAAAAATGCCTCTTTTGAAACTATATTTAAAATTATGATTCTATAATACTTCCTTCGTCTGATATTGGCTTCAGTTAAAAAGCTAAAAAGGGACAGGAAATGTTCCTCGCGTCCTTAACGGAATTGGAATTAAGATTTTTTCAACCTGCAGGAATATGAATTCTTCGACTACGCTAAGGAGGGTATTTTCTTTAAAAGGAGATAACTAATCTTTGCGTGCAAAACTAAGGCGACTGGTGAAAGTGGTGCAAATGGAGATAGTGCCTTTCTGAGTATCAGCCATGTTACTAAAATTTAAATAAAAGAAAGGATTTTTATCTTCATCTTTTCCTACAAATAAGTTTTATATTTACATTGCATTTTGGATGCAAATAGCATATCACAGTTTAATGCTATTTATAAAAAATAAAAATAAAGTTTAAATATAAAGATCACCATGATTATTGCTTGTATGATAAAGTTGAATACATTCATTGATTCGTAAATGTTAATAGTGTCACGTTAGTTGTTTTATTTTCCTCGAGGATTCGTATGATGGCCATGTAACAAGATATGATGTGGACAATAAAGAATTGCGAAATGTGATAAGGATATTGCTATTAGCTTTAAAAATTTGCATACAAACATGTGAGGTTGCACGCTCAGTATATTCCTCCCAATTGACGAAGTGTGAATTTTCAGAATAACAAGATTTTGGAAATTCAAAAAAAGAGAAAAAGACATAAAATTAAAAACTTCAAAATGTTTACAAATTACAGGCCCGATAAAGAGAACACTCAATCCAAATATTGTTCAAAAAGAAACACGCTTGAAAATATACAATACTTTAGCGGCATCTTCATTATTATATGGCAGCAAAGTTTGGGCAATAAACAAACAAAATAAACAAAGAATAAAAAGAAGTGAAATGAGATTATGAGAAGAACTGCAAAATACACATTATTAGACAAAAAGAGGAATCAAGACATTTTAAAAGAACTAAAAATATAATCAATAGAAAACAAACTAAACAATTACAAACAAAATTGGATAGAACATGTAAACCGAATGGACAACACCCGACATCCTAAACGTTTAATAATAAAATATAAACCAACGGAAAGAGAAGGCCGGGTAGACCTCAAAGGAGGATATTAGATGAATAATGATACTGGAGCAGACCAATATGGTCTATATCCGTAAATAGCGTTATTATGATGATGAAAAAAAGGCAGAATAGTAAAGTTTCCATACACCAACATATAGAAATTGTTGGAAAGATTTGGAAAAAAAGGGGAAGCTAATAATAATGGTATCTGATAGATTTCTGTTCAGGACACGGAATAGCCATCGCTAACACCATGTTCCAGGGTAAAGAGGTGCGTAAATTTACATAGGAAGAAGATACAATGAATAAGAAAATTCTCACTGACTACGTTGTAGTAAACAGCGATATCTTTATGCGGACTCAGACACGAGAAGATACAGGGGATATGAAACAGGAAGTGATCACCATTTAATTTTGAGTAGAATGAAATTGAATATGATGCTGAAATGAAAACGATTTTAGAAAGATTTTAAAAAAAATAAAAGTTGAGTGGCTTTCAGAGGTGAATAGTAAGTAGACTTAAGTATATAAATACTATTGGAGGAAAATGGAGTTTGAAAACAAAAAGCAAACTAGTAGACTCAGTGGCAGACTGGAGAAAATATTGATTGATTCACAGATGAATGTGATGAAGTTGTCTGCAAGGATAGAAAAAAATTAGAACTATATGGTGAACTCAGGAAGTTAGAGGTATTCATAGAAAAGGAGAAAATGTATCGAAAGTGCCTAGGAAGTAAGTCAGCATGTGCTTTGAAAAAAATAAAGAGAAAATACAAGAAAGCAAAGCGGTGTGTAAAAGTAGATAAACGTTTTGGGAAGACGATTGGTAAGAATACCGAAGATAAATCTCAAGGAGGTGGCAAAATGTTCTGGAGGCAATTGAAAAGCTTAGAAATGGAGAGAGCAATATAAAAAGAATTAGAGATGATTAAAATGATATGAAAACCGAAGATTAAAAATATCCTATATGTGCAGCATAATTATTTTGAAACACTATTAAATGAAATGAAAAGTGACAGAACGGTGGTAGAAAAAGATTCAACAGGAATGAGATCAGAAGAACAAATCAATACTTGAGGTAGAAAATAATCCTCAGAAACCTGAAATGCGAGAAGACAGCTGGCTGATATGAAAACAGCCGGCCTGGTTGGGTGATTAGTGTTATCCGCTCTCCAGCCAAAAAGCTGCAGGTTCGAATCCCGCCGTGGACATGGATGTTTGTTATTGTCTGTGAAAATACTAGTGGTGGCCGGCGGTATATGACGTTGGTGTAGATGATGAAAGTAGAACGTTTTAGTGGGATTGAATGGTGGAGACGGAGAGTTATGAAGTAGATGCTCTCCCTCGATGAGTCTTTGAACTCCCTGGAGGTGTCATATAATAATAATATTCGACCAAACATTCTCAGGTATAAAGTTTTACAGTGGCTGCATTCTGCATAATTGAGAAAGCACGGTCAGAAGATCGAATCGAATTCCAGATGATGGCGTAGAGATCTCTTAGTATACGAATCTATAAAAAAGGGAAATAAAGTTGAGTTGACTAATTTCTCTGCTGAGGGTTCAAAATAAGATTTATTCAAGCATACTTAAGAGTCTAAGAAAAATTGTCGAGGAGAAACTTGGAGAAGTGCAAACTGGGTTCAGGTTAAAGGGGTTGTCAGAATCAGATTTTCACTTTAAGAAATACAGGTGAGAAACCATGAGAATGTAATAAATATCCGCCTTTATGCTTTATACATCTGGAAAAAGGCATATAACATGATGCCAAGTGAAAAGGTTTTCAAAGCACTACAATTAGATGGTGTACAGCGATCATTTAAAAGTTGCAAGTTAGTAGTTAGAATTGAAGAAAATATAGGAAGATGGTTTGATGTAAAATCAGGTGTGAGACAAGGATGCACACTATGGTCATTGTTATTCATCATCTCTGTATATGGATCATAATATGAAGAAAATTGAAATTAAATCTAATATAAAAATTGGAGTTGGTAATCTCAACTCTTAATGTAAAAACTCCTAAATAAATCCGGTTAAGAGTCTGCAGGATTCTTTGACTAAACTGAATGCAGTTGTAATAAATACGGCATGAAAATCAGCAATAAATGACCAGAACTATAAAAATGTGTAGGAACAAAGTAAACCTCAATTGTCTTCTGAATAGAGAAACATTTCAGCTATTTAGGCAAAATTTTTAGTGAAGGTGGCAAATTAAATATGGAAACAGATAATAGAATAAACAAAGATGATAAGTTGGGGGTCAACTGAATAAATTAATATGAAATAAGAGAGAAATTAGTCAAAACACTAAACTATCTGTATACAAGACAGTGTTCGAACCAATTTTAATTTATGGCTGTGATTGCCGAGTTAGAAACGAAACGGTCGATAAAAGAGACTAGAGATAAAACATATTAGAATCTGAGAAAAATTAGGTTTGCAAAGTAGATGCTTGTAAAATTGATATTTTCTTGGTTTATCTAGTTTAGTGTAACCTGCAGTTCTTCTTAAAAATTTTATTTCTGTTGGTTTTATTCTTCGTTGGTCTATTTTCCCATTGACCACGTTTCACTTCCATATAACAAGTTTAGCTAAAACATTGAATATTCTTCAAGAATAAATAATTTTTCATCATAAACAGATATTTTCCCAAGGGAACGGTTCAGGCTCTTGATTGAGAGCTTAACTTCGGGTTATAATTTCTATATTTCGACTACATCGATATTACAACATGACGAGCTGAGTGTCAAATGTTCTCAAATGGTAAAAAAAAAACTTGATTGCCACTCGTCTAGACCTAAATATATATACAAAACATCAGATGAAGAAATAAAATTAAAATTATTGGTGCTAAAAACCACTTAAGAACCATTTCGACGAAGACAAATGCTGCCATTAGACAAAAGTGGCAATAACTTGACACATGCGACTGACACTGCTACATTCGTCATAAATAAAATGATTAATGTTTTGCATGATAATTCTTTCAAATAACATAAAACACGAAAAAGGAATCATTTTGGCAAATTCTCAAAATAGTTTAATAGTCATAAGTTTCTCGAATGAAAGATGCATTCCTCGCATATTTCAAACACGCAAAAGAAGAGTTGGGATTCCCTGTACATTTGGGCTGATGCATGTCAGCTTTCCTAAAAACACACGATAGAAAAGGGGGAAATGGTTGTTAATTTAAAACAGACAGATAGCAGGACGCAAACTCATAGCGAGATGAAAAACAATATATATTTTGAATATGTGGAAAGCTTCTATTTCATATTTTTCTAGTATCAGAATACAGTATCAGTTATTCGTGCTGTCCTCTTTTCTGAGAAACAGGCAGGGCAACAGAAATATTTCCCAAATGAATAGCGATTTATTCATCACATTCACAGGACTATTAATAATGTCAATGCATCAAATTAAGACCACTTGGTGACTATAGAATTATCACCCAGTTAACTTACAGGGTGATAATTCTATAGTCATTTTATAGTCACAGAATGAAAGTGGAACAAAAAACACATTAACAGTTAATCCTATTTTCAGTTATACTGATATAGAAAGCTAAATATGGGTTGTAAAAGACAGTATTTTATGCATGAATTACACCCAGGTGATTCAGTCATCCCAAATCTGCTTCCGCATTTAAGATGATGTCGCTAAAAGTACTGAAAAAAAAATACTAACCCCGTTTGGAAAGGAGCAATTAGATTAATTGAATTATGATTTTTTCATGGCTTCTCTGAAATGGTATTTACAGTTATATTTATAAATCTGTTAAAATACTTGGGGGTACCATCAATTCACTGTTTACTTGCAAATTCACAGAATATTTCTGCCATTCCTTCATCTTATTATGGACGAGTTTATTCGCAAATGAATCAGAATTAGCAAAATGCAGGCTGTTCTTTAATTCGCTGGAATAATCTTACTTTATACCCACTTTCTGAAAATTACAGTCACCAGCACTGAAAGCTGAAACATCGCTACTCGAATTATCAAAAACAGGTGAAATTTCTGATTAGTCAGACCAAAAGGCAGCTGTTATCTTTAATTTTGTACAACGTATTACTCGCCTGAGAGCCTCCGTAGCTCAATTCGTATAAGCATCATCATCCGCTGTATATTTCCGACTCCTATATGATCGTATCCTCAGGAACAATGAAGCAGAGTGGGCTAATATTATTATCACGTGAGATTTCTTATTTGGAATCGGATCCATCTTCAACGAAGATTCAGAGAATCCGATTCTTAATATCTCTAAAGAGTCTGGAAATTTCGTTCTACGCAAACAAACTCAACATTACAACGATAAATTCAATAACCTACAGCAACGTTTGCCTAATACCAACAAGCTTCTTCACAATAAGTGGGTAGTTAATCTTTCCAATCGTCCACTAACAGAAAACGAACTGAAGATTCTCGCTGAAAAATTACCTTCATTCAGATTTTATGCCTAATATTGAATAACATCTCTCATTCGACATACGGGTATAGAAATCGATTACGTTTTGAAGTTGATAAAATTATTCCTAATCCTAAACTTCCACCTCTAAATATCCCATATGAAGAATTGAAAGCCACGTGATGATATTCGAAAAAATAAAAATCTTATAACCAATGCCGACAAAGGCAATATTACCGTTATTTCTGACTCTCTGATTATAAATGGAAAATGGATATATTGCTACGAGATCGTAAAACCTACTAGTAAGCTTTAATATAGATTCACTTTTTTTTACAAATAAATGTTTCTCTAGCTGACATCCTGGATTTTTTATCATCCAAGTTTTCATAGGACATTCTATACTACTTCAAGTTCATAAATAATTTTCAGCTGGAATGAAAAACTTTATAATCAAACTGAAGATACTGCGATGGACCAACATCTCCCATCCTTGCTAACTTCTGTTTAGAACTGGAAGAAAAAATTAATGATTAATTCAAAACCTTCGATGCCACTTCGCTAGATGGATGATGTCTTTGCTGTTTGGAATGATTCACGTGAACAACTAGACGTCTTCTTACAAAAAATCAATAACCTTCAACACCGAATCAATTTCACTATGGAACTTGAATCAAATGGAACTATATCTCTCCTTGATGTCCTTATAAAAAGAGAACTGAATGGTTTCTTATCAACATCTGTTTTTCGCAAACCTTCCTTTTCGGATCGATATATCTGTCAGACATCGGCTCACCATCCCTCACAAAAATATGACATTATTAAATGCCTTCTTTCAAGAGTTTATATTCCCTGTTCTTCTTCTAATCTACTTAAAAAAAAATCTACAATTAAAGACACTGTCGTTCTCAACAGTGACAACCCCAAATAGCAGAGAAGATTATCAAGAATTTTTCTCCACGCTATATTAGTATCACAGAGAATCGCCATACTGTACATTAAAAGGCATTTCATGGTGCATTTCTCGTACCATAAAGAAGTTTAATATTTCCACAACTTTCAAGCCTATAAATTCAACTAGCTTACTGATACTATCTCCTACAGATGGCATTTTATCTCTACTGCTACCTGGAGTCTATTCAGTCGCATGCAACTGTAAGTTAATTTACTTTGAACAAACAAGTCGATCTATATCTTACGCCTTTCTGAACATCAACCCTACATTATCTCCAAGAAACGCGACAAATCGGGTCTAGCAGAACATGAGATTACTAATACTAGTCAGAGGATGTTTTGGAATGATACCAAATTACTAAGATTCTCTCATGGATATGAGTATGTTTTTAAAAAAGCCCAAGTATGCCTGCATCGTCCAAATATCAACCTTAATGATGGACTAGCCAAAAATCTCAGAAATAATTGTTAAGAACTATATTGTTTAAGTGTATAATTTTTATTACATGAGCACATATGCTTCATTTTGTAAAACAGACACTTCAACTGATCCTAATAGTATTGGTTTTTACCTGGAGTCTGCTTATAAGGAGAGATTCGATTCTCCATATACCTTCTTTCTTTTTTTTTTTTTTATTTCCAGCTATATTACACTGATGATGATCCACAATACGTGAATCAAAATATCTGTAGTTAATCCCTCTTAATTAAATTATTTTTCAACTGTTTCTACGCTTAGATTACACGGAATGACGAACAACGCGCAGTTATTAGTATACGTACTGCCAAGAAAAAATTTAAATACAGCCAATGGAGTTCGTAGGTTGAGTTACATATAAAGACAAACTTAAACAACAACAACAAAAACTCACTCTATATATATATGTATGTAGTAACACCCTCCCCCCCACACTATTATTAAATGCAGGATCTGTTTGAAGGCTTTTTCTGAAATGCAGAATGACTTGCTCTCTGCTTACAAGAGTCCCATATATTTGAATAAATTTTGACTGAATCTAAGTGCTTTTCTAACAGATTCTTGAAATATATAGATGATGATAATAATCCTATCCATCGTTATTTCATAAACAATTCCAAACAACCAAACAGAAGCATGTGAAAGTTAAAAATTTTCGAAATTGACCAGACAGCATAAGAGAAATCAACTATAGGCAATATTATCGGCCAACAGAAATGTGAGGATGCCACTTCAGACAAGAAACGCACAGGAGGATTCAGGAACTAAAAGGTACTAGAAAATGATTAACTAGAATTCAATTCAAAGAGTATGTAGGGATTCATATGATGTTACTACTACTAACCGGGGTGCCACATCGAGAGCTTCTCAATCTCGTTTTCTATGAAAAGACAGATGTACATAAGAAAACAATCAATCATCGCCGTCAACAGTGAACTGCACTGTTGAGAAGAACACTCTGACTGGTCAGAAGAGCCCTGGAAATCCATGGAAGAATCACGCTATCCTTTGTTGATAGCAAAGGTTGGTCGATTGGTAGAGCCTCTGCTACTAATGACTCAGTTAAGTAAGTTTGAGCGCGGTTAGTAGTTGGAAGGGGGCCAATCGTTCGATGCTGTCAGCACACTCTCCCTCGATGAGTCTTTGGTCTCCCTGGAGGTGTCAAAATAATAATAATAATAATAATAATAATAATAATAATAATAATAATAATAATACCGGAGGAAAACTTCGTGCTTGAGTTCATCATCCCCACTGCGAGGTTTTGGCGATAGAGATACGAGTATAATAGCATGGGGTGTGGAGCTGTTTCTCTCGATATGGCTTCAGGCCTTTGAACGGACACGTGTGTCTTTCAGTACGGCAATACTCCATGTCATATTGTAGAAGATATTGCGACAACATAGCTTAAAGAAAACGATGCGAAAAAAACTTGACTGGCCTGAATAAAGTTAAAGTTTGAATCAACTAGGACACCTTTCGATAAGAAATGAAACTATGAATGCAGGCCAGAAGTATGTCCAGTGAGGGTAGAGGAACTGGCGGCCATGCGGGAGTAAGAATGGTTCAAATACGTGACTCATATTTTCACTAGCTGGTGGAAAGTATCCCAAAAGGGATTCAAAGCGTATCCCTTTTTGGATACAACTGAGGTGGAACAAGTTAGGTTGCATTCTCTGAAATGCAGTGTTCTCCCAGTAGTTATTCCAACATGGTATATTGTGTTTTGAGCATACGTTTTACAAACGAAATATTTGTCTTGCCATGTATATGACAAGGAAATTTTGCCTAAAATTTAGAACAGGATTGCCATTTCACTTTATTCGATAGAATATGCATATCCTAACGGTTGGCTGGTTTTTCTTAAAGCACATAATGCGTTTCCACTAAAGCCATTTGGTAAAAAAAATTAGAAACCAGTTAAAGTTTTGTTTCCTGTGAGTGATTACTGATAATGCGATAAGTAAGCGAAATATTGTTTCCATGCTTGTTAAGAACTCCTAGCGAAGTTTCCTTTGGTTGGCTGATGAGCAGAAAATACGAAAACTCCACTGCAGAGTCGTACTATTCCAAGCCACGTGAGGTCTTCAATTAGCTGAGCGATGTTTCCACATCGGACAATAAAAAAAATAATAAATAAAAATTAAAAAAAAAGCCACAATGGGATCTGAATATATATATATATATATATATATATATATATATATATATCAGCTGTAAGTATAGTGCACGCTGCTTGCAAATAAAACATATTCCTTTCACTCAATTAAATTACATGCATCACGGAGAGGGAATTAGGATGTAAACAGTAATCACTATTTCATTATGCTAGTCAGAAGAGTGATGTAGGTGGGTGAAAAGTGCCACTCGGCATCCTCTACCACCATTAGGACGCACTTAACTAAATCAAATTACTCGTGCGTTGACAGAACGAATTCACCCGCATGCAGTTTTACACAAAAACAAATATGCGAGAATCTAATTTCAATAACCCTGTTAATTCCTGAGCTACATATTTCATGAAACGATGCGTTCAAGTCGTGAGAGAATTTTCAAGGAACTGCGATATCAAAGAGAAGCTCTCCGTGCACAGAAAATTTACGACAAACTTTTCCCTTTTAAATATGGCTGGAAAGATTTAAAGCACACATTTATCACTCATTGAGCATCACATATCGCTAGGAACACCCGTCAAGGAATTTAACTATAAGATTTATTCTTACTTGTACTTTTGTGTAAGTAACCACTTTTCCTAGAGCAATAAACAACTGCAAACACTGGATCAGAAGCGAAAAAAAAAAAAAACGAGAATTAATATTCTGTAATAAGGATATTAGATATATATCTAATAACATACATTTGTGAAAGATTAAACAAAATAAAATCCTATCGCTTCAAGCAGTGGTAATGCAGTTTAAGATCCTTAAAAAAAGTATTGATCATAAACTGTAAGAAAGCTTTTTCTAGTGGTTACATCAAATTCACGTTCTAGTAGTTCATGAGCTTAAATTTTCAAACACGAACATCTAAAATGATCTTTGGAATACACTCTAAAAATCAGAAATTGTGTGTGTGTGTGTGTGTGTGTGTGTGTGTGTGTGTGTGTGTGTGTGTGTGTGTGTGTGTGTGTGTGTGTGTGTGTGTGTGTGTGTTTCGATGAAATAAATTTTATATAAGTGCGACGAAACATGTTCTATACAGATTTTAGTAAAATGATAATTATCCTGGAATTTATACTACAATATACTGAATCAAAATTTAAAATTCAAATTATTTTAAATTTTGGATTTAAAATTTTAGTGCATTTTAGTGCATTTTAGATCTAAAATCTTCAGGGCGTGAATTAAAACTTTCGCTGTAGTAAAACAGTTTTGCACTTTGTCTTCATTCAAAAATAAAGTAAAATACTTGAACATGCTTGATGCGTACTTGGAGAATAATGGCAGTCTCGATTCATGAGTATGCATTTTTTTTTTTTTTTTGAAGTACGCTAAACTTTTTTCAGAGAGGTATGATTGTATTATCTCACAATCTACTTTTATGATTATTACGCAATGCATGATAGTGAGGACCATGGCTGTCTTCTTTAAAATCTTCACAATGTGCCAAGCTTGCAAATTTAATTTTGTTTTCGTATTTTTGCAAGACATTCAAATATACAGGTTTTGCTATTACTAGAAACGATTAAAAAAAATTACGTAAACAAAGTTAATATATTTACATGCAGAAACAAAGAACAGCAGGAAAAATGGAACAATTTTACATAACGTCCATTGAAGAAGCAGGATGAGTTACTAATCTTTAGAAATAAAAATAAAGTGACAGCGAAGTGGTCACAAAGGCTGGTAAAGCTTGACTGCGTCGTGATTTCTTAAGTTTGGCTTAAGTCGATATTTACATGCACCGAAACTCAGGTAAATAAAAGTAAATAGTATAAAAATACAGATTACGTTTCCAATGTTTTAGTTTAACTACAACCCTTTCTTTTTTAGAAACAAAAAGTTTGTTTTCAAACAAGCGCTCTGTACTACTATGGACATGGATGTTTAAAACGTCTAATTTCATCGACAACCTTAAACACTAAGAATGATAACAATTTTACTTTATTACTTACCGATTGCCGATGACAACATAACCAAAGCATTGAAAAGAGGGAAAGTGTTATCACTCAATCACAACAGAAGTCTTTATAAAGATACACTCTTCACTTCGCATGTTAATACGCGCACGCACACCAAACGAAACTCTGTTTACTACTAGCAGATGACTAATGCTGCTATGGTGCCGCGCGCGCACGCTGTAAGCCGCTATGATTCGAGTGCTGTCGTCACTGGAATTGAGAGCCAGCTAGTTTCTTGATAACGCTGACTGCAGACTAAACAGCAACGTGATTCACGTAGAGTTGATTCTGTTCGGTGCCTCCCTTATCAATAAGCAGAAAATTTTCTTCTGAAAAGCATAAACACAACAATTTTGTTGTCATTCGGGCATCAAATATAAATTATTAATGGCGCGAAGATGACATATCAATAGAAAGCTAAATTTAGCCGTAGTATGTCACACGTGATCTTTCACGCAATACGTCTCTTAGCTATCCGACTTATTCGGAGATAGGTGAACAACACTTCAAGTTTATTTCACAAACAGTTCGCTACACGCAACAGGCTGTGAAATATTCAGCGAAATCGCTGGAAAACAAATATCTATCGGTGACAGGTGGCGCTACCTGATGGAGCAAATAAGCGAATGAATTATGAATTCAACGAGGTTTTGAATTTTTCAGTTCTCTTATATACATATAATAAGATTATTTAAATTTTCTTTTCAATAATGGAGAAAATTAATGGGATAAATAATATATTCTGAATTGCAGTTATTAGAAACAGGATGATACGGATCTACATCGTGTTTCTAATGACGAAATTTGATGATACCTTAGTTGGAGGTTTTTTTTTTCAAATTAAGTGGATATTGAATCGAACATTATTTCAAAGCCGAATAGAGACTCTGCCAGAGTTTTGTGCCGAATATAGAAACTATAAAAGTTTCGCCGCTGTCATGAAAAATCTTTCATGACAGGGGAAACTCGTAGTAAAGGTGGAGTAAGCGCTGATCACTATCCTTAGTATTTCCCATAATGTAAAACACATCTCCTAGCGGACACGTATGATGTTATACAGGGTGGTCATAAAATAACTTTCCCTCTTTGGAGGCATCTGTAGCTAAAACCAATAAACGGAATGAGATCAAATTTTATATTGAGACTTTTGAAGGCATGGGAAGATGATTTCCGCGAAAAAAAAAAATGTAGTACCAAAAGTCGCCGATAGAGGAAATTTTGGCGCTGGCGGAGCCAAAAATAAGCGGATAATTACATTAAAGGCAGCTAAAATGGAATAATAACATTTTCACGGTGTAAGCGACAGCACAGCCGCGTCACTCATTCCAGCTGGATATGTGGTGGGTTACAATGATAATAATAATAATAATAATTAAACTAAAACAACAACTTGCGAGAGACACAGAAATAAATGTAGTGATTGAACTCAGGAAATAATGTTTTATTCATCAGAATCAGGGACCCTGGATCACACAGAGAAGTAGCAACGTCTGTTACTGTCTCTTCTTGCACTGCTTTCCGTCCTCTGCCAGATCTAACTCCTAGTGATCCAGTTTCTTCAAACTTCTTAATCATAGATCTCAGCGCTACAGCTGACATAGGACCTGTACGCAGGTTATGAAGCCTTCTAAATTCCAGAAGGGCCGCTACGGCATTGCACTGTTTAAGGTAAAGCATGCTGAGGCAAGGTAGGACGCATATTGAGGACGCAATTCGTCAGTCATTCGAATAACTGCCTGAACGTTCCTAATCCCCTTTTTAAGTGGAATTGGTGGCGCTGATGTCACGTACGCACAGTAAAATTTGCGTAATCATTTTTACCTGCGTTTACTGCAAATATTTGACTGGTTTCGGCTTTGCCAGCGCCAAAATTTCCCCTATCGGTGACTTTTGGTACTACATCTTTTTTTTTCGAGGAATTCATCTCCCCATGCCTTCGAAAGTCTCAATATAAAATGTGGTCTCATTCCGTTTATTGGTTTTAGCTACAGATGCCTCCAAAGAGGGAAAGTTATTTTATGGCCACCCTGTACATTATGGGGGGGGTCACTATCCAGACCAGTTTCGACGTTCATTGAGGTCTCATCAGTGGGAACCAGACCCAAATGTAAATAAATACTGCGGTTGAAGTGATGCAGAACTTATACTTTACCATACAAGTCACTAAAAAAAAAGGTGTCACATCCTTCAGATGAATGCACAAGCATCAGAGAAGAATAAGATGAAGTGATTCGAATTTGATGCCCTTAAGGAGTATCAAGTGCAGAAATTCATAGCACTTTCATGACAACATGTTTTGTCGTAGCGAAAAATATGCGTGCTGATTCGTAATCAGTGGCAAATAAATGTTACTGATGAAAATCGAGATACTCTCAATGACTGATGAGGATATTGAAAAATTACACTCAATCTTGATAACTAGGAAAGTGACTTCGACGAAGTAGAAGACCACCTACAGATTAATCAGATTTCGGGTTTCACTCTGAACAATCAGGGATCAAGAGATGAAGCCGGTGTATTATATTGTACGTGGTTTGCTTTCTAGCTGATTAAAAAAAAAAAACTTACGCACTCATAGACCACGTATAACCAAATCCAGAGAGCTATGTTGATGAATGCCTACTTGAATTTTAAATACGTTGAGGATAATTTTTGACTTATCCTTGTATTCTCTATCTATCTTTTTGGGAAGAATATGTATCTCATTGAATGTTCCTGGATACACTCTCACAAATAACTCACTTGAGGTCACATAAAACAAGCATACTGACTGGAGAATGTGTGCTGTTAACAGACATAATATACGCTATATCTGTTAAAGTTGTCTTTGTTAACATTATCATCTATAGCCTTAATTGCTTCGGCACCAAATGCAGCCAAACTAAACCATAATTGACAACAAGTGGTTTTGGGTTGTTTGTTTGATAATTTTGTTTACTGATGACTATTTTCTTTTTTACTAATTATCATTGCGGGAAATAGATACACTCTGATATCTTTAATATTTTAAAGGAAACAGTAAGATTCATTAGATCATTAGCGAATAAAATATAACACAATTCATGTGTTATATTGCGCATACAAAGTGTGATGAAAGTGAACTTAATATTATTAACTATTCTTGGAATCACTGGGAAATAATAAATGAAGACCGAAACATTTCATATGACACGATTGATAAGCATTCATTTATCATACACAAATCGCCCGTTCATTTTAATTATATCACTCGGTTATAATGCTAATTGATAACTTATATGCCGTTGTTAAGATAAACCTCTTTCAGTATTCATATCGCTGATTAACGATGCCTTGCACATTAGCAACCCAGGGCGTTTGCAAAGGAATGGACATTCGAACTGATGCAGCATGTTTCAATAGGCTTTAGCATTCACACTCACCCTATTAAGAAACTAATACGAAGCGTACCATTATGATCTCAAAACACTATTGCCATGATCTTTATTGCTGATAACGTAGCTTTGAGTTTTTTTAAAAAAATTGGCGATTCATTCGCTTTTATTTGAATGTCTTTTTTTTTTTTTTAGAAAAAATTGCTTAACAAACCTTCGTTATAAAATAATAAATTAAACAAAATAAGTCAACTTTCTAAGTGTGGGCAGGCAATCTTCATATCTTTTTATGAATATGAATTCAAACTAAGGAAGGTGGAAAATAAATAATGAAAATAATCAATTTATCCTGATATTTTCATACAAGAAGTTTTAAAATATAATTTGTACAAATGAAATATTGGAACTTTCTGGGTAAAGGCGCAAATTTATTGCTTTATGATATTATGAAGACATTCAGTATATTCTTTCTTAATATCATAACAACTTATTTGAACAAGAGTGTTCAGTGGCAGCTCCCAATAAATATCGTGCGAGAAACACGAATAGGATCGGTCGCAAACAAAATCTTTGGAGAACGAATAACTAAAAAAAAAATATATATATATATATATATATATCAGGATGCAGAAAATTCGTCTCATTATACTTTTTTTATATAAAAATATTTTAGTTATTGCTAAATAATATCCAATTTGCACTTTATAATGAAAAATGTTTCCACCAAAACTGATGCTTTTCTTCATTTACTGATGACACCCTTTTTATTTTATATACCACTAATAAAGTCATGCAATAGTTATGAGATAACCTGCGACAGAATAAAAATCGGCGTCTTATTCCTCTTCTTCATCATTCTGGCCTTGCCTTAAGCTGGCTACTTTCATTTCAGGGAGTCTCGGAGCTGGAACTATTGTGTTTTATTGTAGCAACAAGCTGTTATTTTTATTAAGAATTGTACTGTCACCATAGCATCAGAATTCTTGTTTGTTCCTTGAGATACAACCAAGAAAGAACAACCTGTTTCGTGTTCTTTTCATTATCCTTCCTCGTCCTTGTTCTCTCTCGAGAGAGAGAGAGAGAGAGACAGACAGACAGAGAGAGAGAGAATATATGTATATACTTTTTTCTTCTTCTTCGATAAAAATAAAAATAAGTCATGCTCTATTCTTATTTTTTTACAATTTCGTTGTTGGAGTCGAAAATCAATGATAAATGTTGGAGATGAATTTTAAAACAACATTCGAAGTTAGCTTCTGAATTTATTTCTAACTCTATGCATTGTAAAGGAATGTGTGTAAAAATGGATTCTCTGCATGTGTTTAAAGATGTTCACGTCTCTGCAGACGTGACTTCGCTTCCCATTACTTATATATATATTTTTTTAAATAGTACACATTTAAAATTCTGACTCCTCGGAATTTTATCTACTTATTTAGAATTTATTTCCATAAAATTTAACGACTAATAAGTGTAAGTAAATAAAATACATTGTTGACATGGTGCAGCCATGAATGGGAGTCAGGATCGACAGTAATTATTCACACATAGAAAAGAGCAGGGACCAGAGGAGGGATGTATGGGATTGTGTTCTGCGTATTTATACCGTTCTTCTGACACTATCCGGACTAAAGTTAAGATAGAAAATGGAATATTCTTGAGATCTAATGTATCTTTTAGGCTTGAAAATGGCTTGTATCAAAACTAATATAATATTTTAAATGAATAGAGTTCTCCATATAAAAAAACGGGGGGGGGGCTTGTTTGTGAGACAAACAAGACCATTCCTGGCTAATTTTACAATTAATTTTTCGACAAGTTTATAAGGCCCAGAATCTGGAGTTATGATTTTTTAACCATAGAATACTTAAATAAAATTAAAAAAAAACACGAAATTCGATGGAAGAAAAAAAAATAATTTTTAATATGATTTACTGAAAGGGAGGAAATAATCAAGCAACTTGTTAATATTGAATCTGAATATCTGTAAGATATAATCTTTAGAAAATTGATTGTACATTCAAAAGGGATGAATAAAATAAAAAAACATGACTTCAACTTCACTGACTTTGGAGTTAGATTATAAATAAATAGCAACTGCTTGCCACTTGGTAACCCCCCGTTTCGCCGATTCCAACATAAATCACTGGTAATTTTAATCAGTACTTTTCCTTTCCAAGTTTCTTTTCTAATCAAAAAAACAATATTTTTATGATTAGATGGATTTAGAATTCCTTGAATCAATAGATTTCGTGTGAGTAGAAATAATAAGAGAAAGAGTTTTTCTTGAATGTTTATGGAGTGCAAGTTATTGGTGCTATACTTATGTTAAGAAAGATGATTAAATTTACTTTTTTTTAATAAGCGCTATTTCATTTTGTCTTGAGATATGTCGTCAATGATAAGAATATACGCAAACGAAATATTTTTCAATAAAAATAAGAGTTTGAATTTTATGAGAATTGAAATTTATCATGTTATCCACATGGAAAAAAGAGGTGTTGCGCAATTTTTGCCAACAGCAAATTTGCACAGCACCCCTTGCAAATTTCAAGCATAAATAGCGTTTATGCTTGACCGCATCAAAAACGTTAAAAATGTCAAGATTAACAGGCGAAAAATGTTACATTCTCAAGAACATGCTACTGGCTGATACATTTATTTAAATAAATCATTTATTTCTAACAGTTTGGTTTCGGATTGGGTATTTAATACTTAGTTTAGAAATGTAAAAACATGGAGTCGTTTGACTCGCGCCTTTTATCCATTCCAAAGAGCAGATAATGCTATTGTGTAGGTTCCATCTTGCTGGAGATCACTTCCCAGAGGAGTATGAATGCTATGGAAACTTTTTAGTACTGGTAAAGCCTATGCATAATTCACGGTGTTAATTACTTTATTGCTGAAAGAGCAAGTATTAGTTGGACTCATTATTTTTAGATTATATGGATTATTTTTCTATTGCTTGATTCCTGTTTTGCTGGGAAATATTCACTTCTTATTGTATACCTTAAAAGCAACTGTGTAGTATGCACTATCGTTTTTTTAACTACAGGCAACCTTAATTAATAAATTAAATGTACATAAATGCGCAGTTGTTAATTCATGTTCGAGTTTCCTACTGCGCAGTTGTTAATCCAACAAGAATCTTAAAAACTTAATGCACTGAAATTTAAAAAAAAACACCTAAATGGGCGTGTGGTAATTATAAAATGCGATTTCATTCTGTGCTAAATAATCAATGAACTACTTAACAACTTTTATCGTCATGAAAATAAAAAGTGGTAACACTTTATGCGGTCAATGACTGTAACTAAGCTATCAATTCTCTCTTTAAATTATGGCTCAATGTATCCCAATCCCTATGGAATATGAACAATGGTTTTAGTCATTTATACTGGTTAACATGAAAACATAAAAGTGAGGAACGAAACTCATGTAGAATTTGAGTACCAGAATTGAAGAGAGGTTTAAGTCACTTTTAGAAGACTTCATAAATGTTCCACGGAATAATCCTACTGTAAAAAGTGTCATGTAGAGAAGCCTTACATGGGCCTTTTGCCAGTAAACCCTTGGCTCGTTTAACTGTAAGTTTTCTATTGTCGGCATTACAATCTCCGAGGGTATATTTCAACATGATATTATCAGTCTCTCAAAGAACATCTCGCATTAAGAGAAATGTCACTGGAGATAAGGAATGATCATTATCTAGATTAATTAATAGCCTCATACCATTAAGCTCTGGATTACTATATATGTGTTCCTTTTAGATTGTAATGGTTACAGTGCAGCGATTCGGGACATTAAATCATATAAATAAATGTGCTGTTTGGGATTATGAAAAGTTATGTTCCAGTCGTTTCACATCGATTACATGTTACTAGAGAAGAAACTGTTTTGGTACACTCTGGGAGGTAAATGTGCCGGATAGTATTAGGCCACGAGGAGATTAATTCGTCTTTCGTAATGGGGGCTAGACACAACAAAATTCATCATTTGGCTTGGTTGCCATGGGGCGCTTTGTTAACAAATAAAAGACGTTTCTAAGTTTGTGTGCTACGTTTACGTTAAGTTCACTCTTAATTTCGATGAGTGCATTTGTCCTAAAACATTGCGACAAACTGGCAAGAACAAAAGCTAATCCCTCACTAGCAATTCCTGTCAGGTTTATGGAGTTATGTTCTTTTAAGAGAAACTTTTATGTGATGAATCAGTTTCTTCTTCTTGTTGTAATGAACTGTCCGATTCCATTTTTCCACAAAAGTTCTTATTTCATTCTGCAAGCATTGCATATAATGGAATCAATTGCATACAAAATACGTTACATATAAGAGATGAGTGTGAGTGATTTTTTATTATTTAGCTACATAAAATTGGCAAAAATAGAACCAAATTTTAAAGCACTTCAAACTGCACTGCGACTGTTCTTTGCAAACCCTAGTGATATGAAATAACATTGTTCGCATAACCAAATTACAACACCCTCTGTCCAAAAAGAAACCGAACTTTTGACAGAAAATAAAACACAAGCCAATTATAATTATTCAAATCATTTATTTCAATCCATATACTCTCCCTCAGCTTCTATACAGCGTTTGGCATGGTCAATTAATGCGTTAAATGAGTTTTTTATATCGGTTTTTGGGATAATGTTGAGGGTCGTGGTTACTGCCGCTTGAACGTTTTCAATGGTGTCGTATCACTTTCCTTTCATCGGCAAATGAAGTCGGGGGAAGAGAAAGAAGTCACAGGGTGCTAAATCAGGTGAATACTGCGAGTGATCCAACACACAAAATTGGTTTTTGCTCAAAAACCGTCTGACAATGTTCGAACGATGAGATGGTGCATTATCGTGTAAAAGTGACCAGCTGACTGCATCACGATATTCATGCCGTACGCGACGAATTCTCGCTATCAATCGTTTCAAAACTTCGAGATAAAACTCACAATTGACCCTTTGGCCAGGAGGAACGAATTCTTTGTGGATAATGCCCTTGGAATCGTAGAAACAAATCAGCATTGTCTTTACTTTTGACTTCTCCAAGCGACTTTTTTTCGGATGCCCTCTTCTGGTGGTCTCCACTCAGCACTCTGGCACTTTGTTTCGGGCTCTTACTCAAAACACCACGTTTCGTCACCAGTAACGATCGTTTCAAGGACGTTTGAGTCCTTATGAGCGGTTTTAATGAGGTCCTTGCAGTGTTCAATTCGATACATTTTTTGGTCGTCGGTCAACTTGTAGGGAACAAATCGCGAATTCAATTTACGAATTACGGTACATACGGTGTAAAAAGTAGAAAAAAAAATTGTATCTCTTTAATGTTTTAGTCTACTTTTACATTAATGCTGGTGACATGTAAAAACTCTTGACGTGTGATCTGCTTATTTCAGACAACTTAAGAGGACCTAAAAATTATGTTTGATAAGTGGATGTACTAAATACACTGAAAAATGTAAAACAAAAATGCTGTTTTCTTCATTTTCAAAAGGCTGCCTATGGTGAAGGATTAAAAAGTCATAGATGGATATCACAAGCATCTCTGATAAAAATTTCAAATTTTATTTGGTCCCTAGATAACATTTTTGGAGGGACTTCAAATTCAGCTGGTTTTTTTTTTTTTTTTTTTTTTTTTTTTTTTTTGAAATTTGGGATATTTTTTCACAGAAGATGGGATTCGATCAATCATGATTTTGGGCATATATATTCTACTACATGTATACATAAAAGAGTCAAAACAGCTGACTTGTGAAGAGCCTATAGGAATACAAATTGGAGAAAAAATAACATTCGGAACTGCTAAAACAAAAAAATATTATCTTGAAAATATTAGTTCATCTGAAAATGCAAATAAGAAATCACACGCGCGCGCACACACACACACACACACACACACACACACACACACACACACACACACACACACACACACACACACACACACACACACACACACACACCTTGATCTTTAAAATGGCGGATAAAAAATTAGAAATTGGACAGTCTGGAAATAAGGTACAATTAATTTTAAGACCCTACAAAACTCTGAAAATTCTATGCATGCGCTCAATAAAAATCACCACCAGAATTAGGATAATCAGAGAAAATCTAAAAAAAAATAAAAATAAATCCTTCATCTAAAGGATGGAGGAGTACTCACCAAAAGTACGCACTGTTTCTTTATAACTTTTAAAAAAAAAAAAATTTGAAATTCAAGACATTGAAATTCATTAACTACAATAACATACAACATATGCTATGATGCCTGTAGTAGCTATCCGTTCACAACAGATTTTACAGATATTCCATTCCGGTATACCTTTTGATAAGGAAGCCAGCAAAATATACAAATCAGATGGCTGAATTTGTATACCAGTCAATGAATTGATAAACTAACCATTATTTCCACATATTTAAACCAGAAATAAATATGTCAAGTTCTGCTGAATGAGCAGATATAATTTCGTATAAGTTAACAGCTGCAATGTAATCTACTTCCTATTCTTCTCAACCTAGCGAAAAGACAACAAATACAATTCAAACCGGGATATGGAGAAAAAATAACATTGATTTCTTTCCGGAGTATCCTATACAAATATTATGAGGAAAACTTGGTTTTTTCGTCATTATTTCTGATATATATTTTTCTGTCTTGCAATTCTTATTTTTAAATTCTTTCATTCTCTAGAATGGGATCTGCTCCTCCCAAAATGTATCCCGGTGTAAATACCACTGAAACCGAGGTGTTTTTAGTCTTATCACGTAGTACTTCCATTAACCGATGAGTCTTGCGAACTACGAACCAAATCCATATTACGTATGAGTAAACAGAAACGTATCCTAGCAACCACCTCATAGGAGTCAAATTCTATTCCATTTCCGGTTACCAAAATATTACAGAAATGAAACGAGATTTCAAATCATACTGCAGGAATACACCTTCGTCCGGTAATACACTAGAAAGTATCCCAAACGAAATCACTAGAGAGTAATGTCGGATAAGAAATTATATTAACCTACAAATAGCAGTCTTTGCGGTTGCATTTTCCTCAGATGGCAGAAGTTTCCTGATTGAGAAATATGTTTGACACAACTCAGAAAATCTCATTTAATTTCCAGAAGGCGCTGTGAGACAATAAATTGCATAGCAGTTGCGTGTACACACACACACACACACACACACACACACATGGGAATTTTATGAATACTCATTCCTAAAAATTGCGTACAAGTTATTAAGTGGTGTTCCAAGTGGATGCAAATGCGTTCTGTTAAAAAATTTCTGTAGTCGATAGCATCATTGGAAAAGTTTTAAGTATGAGAATGCCTAAAGTAGGTGGCGTTTAAGTTGAATCATTGACATTTTTATGACACCGTTTGCTGAATATCCAAAGTCAGCGCAGTTGGTAGTGACGATGCACTTTGGTTGAAAATATACCTCGGTTCAAATGTCGCCCAGAACGAGAAGAACCTTTCAGAGATTTTTAAATCGTAACGGAGTTGTTTAGCTGGTTTATCCCCTTTTGTAAAGTAGACAAATCAACCGGACGCACTGATAGTTAAATCAGACCATGTTGATAAAATTAACTGCCCTATCATTACTAAAATTAATTTTAGTCTTATAAATTTGATTCTTATTTGACCCAGTGACTGTAACGTCTTTTGGATCAAATACATTAAAAAACTTAGGAGTGTATCCGTAATTAATACCCGAAAGATATAAAGTTGTCTTCATTTCTAGTTTACTGTGGGACTTCAAACCTGGATACAGTTGTGGATTTCCTGTTGAGTTTGTTGTATTTAAAAATAATTCAATGTTTCTTACTTTTACAACATGTAAAAGTGAAGTTAAAGTGAAACTACTATTCGTAGCTTGAACGTTCAGTTTCATTAGAACGCATATCAGGCTATGATAGCCATTCCAGCCATTCTTCTACCCAAGAATTCTATTTGTACGGATATCCGTCATTCTTAATATGTATCGTTGACACTGTAACATTAGTATAATCAGTGTGTGCGCGCACTATCACACAACCAGTATACACACACACTAAAGAATACAGGTGGAGCTATACAGAAAACAAATACCATCTGGGTATCTTTATGAATTAAATTCCCATTGTTGATCTAACGTGGAATCGATATTCGAGGAGAACAGAGTGGCAATCAGAACTTTGACATGTAAATGGACAACTGGTTAACTCGGTGCCCAGTTTTTGTATGTATTTCTGCTGAATTCTCTTCTCTCCTTTGTTCTAAGAATGAAAGACTGTCGTGTAAAGAGAAAGCAGTCAAAAAAAACATAAAAAACACCCTCCTAGCATCGGAAATATTATCATTCTGTCTCGCACGCAGTTATATTGCATTCAGCACGCTAGGTGCTTCTAGATGGAAGGTCACTAACCTCAGCATTTCTAATAACGTTGCAACCCTCTCTCTCTCTTTCACACACACACACACACACACACACATATATACATACAGCTTTATTCCGTCGTGAAACTATATATGACTAGAATATTTCTGAGAAATAGAATGCAAACACGTTATGGCAACGTCAGAACTGTTTACCAGTGGAAACATTATAAGATTATCATTGCGACACGCAGAAGGACACACAACAAATGGATTCGAGGCGACAAATGGAAAGTACTAAGCAATGATTTATTGAAGTATTGAATAACAACAAAAAAGTACACAGTGAAGGAATTCTAGGGAAAAATGTGCGTATGAAACAGAAAACGTAACATAACTAATCATCAAGATTTAAACGTGGGATCTTAGCAAATTGATATTCTATGCGTAAGCAACAATGTATTATGATAGCAAAATAAAACTGAAAATACCAAATAAAATTTGAAATAACGAACTATAAAAAATTACTATGAGCAATATAAATCAGGATAATAATATTATTATTTATGATGTGCGGGATCTTCAATTTCTGAAGAGCATTTATTATCTATATACCCTTGAACATAATACAAAATAAACATTTGATCCGAAACTGTCCAACTGTATAAAACATTAATTGTAGAATAATGTATCTAGCTGTAAGTCAATGCCATGCGTCGCAAAAGTGTCCAAACAAATAATAATATATTGTCTTCGAAAGCACAGAATGCTATTTCTTGCACGGAGAGTGCATGTCCACGCAAGTATAAGCAATACCTCCAGCGGCATTGAACGAACTCACCTATGTGTGTTTTATATCCTCTAATATTGTCAACCTGTCATACTCATTGCAGTAAATATTTGTTTACGTGAATCCAGAGACAGAGAGTGGATGTTTATTACTTTTTTGTTTCCTGAAGTATTGTTCTGTTTTGCTGAAGTTATAAGTTCGTGATTTCAGACATTAGTTTTTCCCATAAGCGCAAGTGTCATGCGCAGATGGTGAATTTGAAGGGGTTCGTGCTCGGCTAAACATCCCATAAAATTTATTCAAGAATCGAAGCGTTTTTAAATGAAACATTCGGGATTTTTTTTTTTGTGTTTTTTTTTTAAACACATAAAACTTTCCTTTACCACTAACAGAAGAATATAATATGAAAACCCCTTAGCGAAATTTATTTAACGATCTTCGTACTAATGTGGTTAGATATTATTAAGGACTCAGCGAACGACAAAGCTATGCACTGTCGATCGCGGAATCATTTAAAATTCAATGGGCGCTCACCCTCAAGAATGCCTTCAAAGGGGGAAGTCACGCAACGTCGCAAAAGTCACCTGACTATCAGTGTACGGACTGGCAAAAAGCCAAATATTACTGACAAAGTTTTCTTGCAACTTATGACAGGAACAGGAATACTAAATGTACAGTACGGTCTTCTCCTAGTTTACTTTTTTTTTTTTTAAATGATATACAGACGTGCGATAAAGAGATCAAACTCGCTCATACAAATTCGGGAAATGAAAACCAAGGTTGAACTGTGGGCTCGTGTTGTGTTTACAGAGAACACAAAAACAAAAAAGTACATTATTCAAGTTGTTGTTATTAATCCCTTTTCCAGATTTTCTATAGTAGAGTGAAAAGAACAGCATTCCTTTTTAACTGGAACATGGGTTCGAACAGGTCCAGAATGCGAGGAGCATTTTATAAAGATTTTTTTTAAACTGAACTTAGTTAGCCGGCCTCACATGGAGGTATGGAGATATGATAACTGGCCATGAAGAATAACTTTGGAACGATGACTTTAAAAAATGTTGATGGTAATGAAATTACAGAAGCTAATCGAATAGTTGAGTTGCTTAGTGATCATTTTGCAAAAGTGGACCATCTGGATTGTGATATTGCAGTGCCGGACGTGTCATTGACTGATGAGAGTCTAGAGATAGACGAAATAGAGGTGCTTAGTATATTACAGAACCTTAATGCTAACACTGCCATTGGTTTAGATGGCATATAGGCCAATGTGTTATGAGAATGTACAAGAGAATTCACCTCCTCTAACTTGGCTGTTTAATTTAAGCCTCAGTTCTGGTAAAGTCCCAATTGAGTGGAAAGAGGGGATTATTATTCCACTACATAAGGGGGGGGGGGTCCAAGACTGAGGTAGCAAATTATAGACCAATCAGTATATCGGGAGTGGTGGTTAAGGTTCTGCAGAAATTAATAAAAATTAGAATTCAGGACTGGGTGGACAGCAGTATGATACTTTATAAGAGGCAACGTGGTTTTGTGAGATCTTGCCTTAGCAATTTGCTCACTTTCTGTAATAAAGTAACAATGGAGTCGGATAAAGGAAATCCTTTTTCAGTGGTCCTGCTGGACTTTGCAAAGGCATTTAACAAGATTCCGCATGGAACTCTGTTGCATAAATTGGAGCAAATGGGTATCGATCCGAGGCTAGTGATTTGGATTAGAGGATGGCTGGTGGATAGATATCAAAGAATGGTTTATGGTGGAGCGGAATCCAGTAGAAGACAGGTGACTAGCGGTGTGCCTCAAGGCTCAGTGCTTGGTCTTCTATTATTTAATTTGTACATCAATGATATTGGGAACACTTGGAAAAGAGATATCCACTTGTTTGCTGATGATGCAAAACTGGGAAGAGCGATAGTTAATTCAGATGATGTGGATATCTTGCAGGATGACTTAAATAGGCAGATGGTTTGGGCTTAACTGAATGGCTGCCAGTTTAATGTGGTCAAGTGTAAGGTGATGATACCCTTCGGAAGGGTGAGATCACATGCTGTTCACTATATTAATGGAACTGAACTGCAAGACGTTGACGAGGCAAGGGACTTGGGAGTCATTGTGGAAAGAGAACGTAAGTTTGGAGGGCATATTGCAAAGTTTCCAAAACTTCACATCAGATTACATGGTTATTGAGGAACACACTGACAAGCAAGGATGAGGAAGTGATTGTCTCACTTTATAAAGCATTAATAAGCCCTCATTTGGACTATTGTGCACAGATCTGATCACCTGGATTTCTTGGTGTTGTGAAAATGGTGTAGAGAATTCAGAGGCGGGTTACGAAAAGTGTTACAGTCCTGCGGGATGTCTCCTACGAGGACAGATTGAAGGTCTGTGGGCTTCAAAAACTAGTTGATAGACGTAGGATAGGAGATATGATAGAGGCATATAAATTATTAAAAGGGTTTTATAGGATTGATACTGATAACCTTTTTAAGACCAGTGAAGGAAGGGAGAGAACGAGGGGTCATCCCTGGAGATTGTAAGAGTGTGGTTAACAAGGGTGTTAGGACTAGATTTTTTGCTTGGAGGGTTGTAAATGGGTGGAATGCGTTGCCAGAGGTGGTTGTGAATGCTTCATCTGTGAATGAGTTTAAGGGGAAGTATGACAGGTATTGTGTGAATAACGTCTCCCGCGATGAGTCTTTTGACTCCATGGAGGCACCTTGTATATAATAATAATAATAATAGTATTAATAATATGTCCTTAGCTGATTCTTATTAATCTCAACTTATCAGTCTATTTTTTAATCTATTGTTATGCACAATTAATTCAACTTTTCTCAGTGACCTCACAGATACAAAAAAAAAAATCTAACAAAATTTATTGGACTTCTTAAAGAGTAAACAACATTTTATTAGCTATGTTGTCAAAAATATTGGCTTTATATTATGATTAAATATTTTGAATAGCAGACAGCGTCAAATTGACTACAGAATATTTTCTCCCGGAAACTCTTGTTTTTCATCCTGCATACAGACAAATCGGCCCTTCAGAACACGCAATTTACAGACAAAAAATACTAGTTGTGGTAGTGGTGGGCGGTGGATGGCGTTGATGTAGATGATTGGTAGTAGAGGTTCGGTGTAGTGGCGGAGACGGAGAATTGTACAGTGGGTGACCTCCCGCGATGAGTCTTCGGACTCCTTGGAGGTGTCACGAATAATAAGAATAAGAATACGCATACGATACATGAGATTTTAGCCAGAAGAAACATTGTTCCGATGAAAACTGAACATCGCTATTTAGAAGAATAGCCTACCCATCGAGAGAGATAGTGAATACCACTAGGGGATTTTTTGAGTAAGTAGGTAGAAGCTAAGTCCAACAACAAAAGGCTTTGGTGTTTTCGTCATTTAGGGCTACATTCAGTATGGAGTACGTCAACAGTTATTTTTGTTCTTATTGAAGACAGAGAATTTGATCTCTTAGCGGTTTCTCGCTGTTTAATATCTGAATAACATGCGTTTTTACTGCGTTGGCATCAAATATTTGGACTTTGAATTGAAGAATCTCCTTTAACATATTATTGAAGTTTAATAATCATTAACAAGTAGTTATTAATGGTCAGAAATAATGACTAGCTACTTAATCAGCAAGTTATTTAAAGTATTGTAAAATACGTTATTTCACCATTAACGTAATTTGTGTTGTCATAAGTAGCCTTAAATATTCTTACATTATAAAGAATATTTAAGGCTACTTATGATGTCACGTCTAGACACTTCCATGATGTCAGCAGTGTTAGGAAAAGAAATAAAAAAAGAAAGATTTATAACTACTTCCTTCTCTACTAAATGTAAAGTTCTATATTTAAAACAGGATGAAGTTTTATATTTTTTCTTAACATTATACGGTCTTAAAAAATTAAGAAAACGTTACGAAATTTGAATTTTTTGACAAATATTTTCCTCTTACCGACATCTTATCGAAACTTATCAAATCAATAATAGAGAAAATAAAATATATATAAAAAATAAACAATCCCCGTCCTCTAATACACGCCTGAAATTCTATCAGTAACCGTAAGCATAAATTCAGTAATAATAACTGGATATCAACTTCGTTATGCATTTTACATATCTTTTCAACACAAATACATCGGATTTCTTTTGTTAATCGAACGATGGATGTACAGGCGAGATCAAAAGTATCTGTTTTAGCTGACAGTAGACGAATCAATCATTACAATTCCAGACAGATAATAACGATCAATGTAGCCTCCAATGAAAGAGGCATTGCGGGTCCAGACAACTTATTTCGTGGCGCTTGAAACAAGGTTAATGCAGTTTTGGAAAGTCTGTAAAGATTTTGCTCATAGCGGGGAAAAAACGATCTTCGGTTAAAAACACGAAATGACACCAATACGCCTTTTAGAGTGCACACAAGATTAGATGTACTTTTCATATGGAGTGAAGATCGAGGGGAGAAAAACAAAGGCTCGTTGGTTTGCTGGTGTTATGTTTTAATCAGAGAAAGACCAGTATATTTGGCTCCTGTATCCGCATGATCCTCAATTAAGTAACAAAAAACTACGTTCGTTTTTTTCTTTTGTAATTAGAGTCTGCCATTTAGCTCCCTGCAGTTGACAATTCCTTTTGTAAAAAAAATACGCCTCATGAAGTCTACTTTAAAACTGAAGACGAAAAAAGGACATATAAATGAAAATAAGTAAACAACACAAAGGGAGGGGGGGGAACTGAATTATGAAGAACGTGTGTAAGACACTTTGGAAGAAATCCAACTTTAAATGATTCATAAAAATGTATTGTACAGATTTCTTTACATCTCATTTAATACTGGCTACTTGATAGCAGGCTATGAAGGCTATTGTATGTTAATGATATCAGTTGCACTTCTGAGATATCTTCTGTCCAAAAATAAGATGTGAGACACAACAAAATAGGAACTTTGTCATTTGTGCAAATTTGTTTTTGACGTGATTATTTCCATGCCAACGAATTCAATGGATCACTACATTAAGTGTATTTGAACAGCCTTTCATCGAGTTTTTTGTTTCAAAAGAATATTTTCTAACTGGGATAAAATAATCACTCCTGAATTAAACTTGCAAAACAAACCATAACTGGGCTACCGTTAATTCTACGAAAGTGTGAGTTTTGTTTTCTTAACAGCTACTGGGAGAATACCGCGTACTGAGTGACCGGAAAAGGGGACATCTTCACTCACGCGCGCGATCACATTGGCATGCGCGTCCTAAATACCCTACGATATTCCAACCAAAGCAAAACGGATGCCGACACCAGCAGGAGTAATGTGTTTCCTGACGTAATTATAGTACAACGCCCCCTACTTCTCCTGCAACTATTCATTACAGTAATTACTGCATAACTCGCGTCGTTCATAAATATTTGAGTACGTTTAGCTGTTCTAGCGATGTAATCCACGTCACTTCGTGGTGTGCTATACAAGAGTTTATCTAGCAATTTTGATCACTGAAAGGATTACCAGAGGTGACGAAGCATCGGTTGTGTTGACAGGAGGAGTCTGGGTGTCATCTGCTTGCATTGTGATATTTTATGGATGTAATAACCGGTGTTTGTGTGCCTACCTACCTTAAGAATACAGGAATTATCCATTAGTGTGGACAACTAGCACCGTAGTGCCCAAGTCATAATTTCAGCTACCTTGGAACTTTGGCTGATCTACTGTGACGAAGTCCAGGAATTTTACCACACACTGAACTTATCCTGTTTCTCTATTTCACAGAGATGCTACCACTGCAGCTTTATCGATAAATATTCCTTAGTAATGGTCTATTTTAATAGCAAAAAAAACTGTTTAAAGTAAAATAATAATGTTCGTAATGTTCGTTAAGTTTAGCATGGCGTATACAAATATTGATCCACTTTGTCATTTGACCTGTCAATTACGTTTCATCGACTCTCATAAATTTATGTGGTTTGGTTAACGTTATTCATACAATAATTTATATTCAATAAATTCAAAGCATGTTCTAATTAATATTCAGGAGACAGTTCGAATTACAATTTCGCTTCTCGTTGTATGGAAACTGTCATTCCTCACACACACACACACGCGCGCGCGCGCGTAAGCTGATGCCCGTGGATGTTGCGATAGTAATTTGTCATCTACGTTGTACTGGTAACTTGTAATATTGATAAGTAGTGTTTCTGTGCTCGAATTGGAGGCACGTTCATTGGACCGTAAACCCTAACGTTCATAATGAATGAACCTTGATCATAACTTCCATGTATTCTGCTATTAGGTATTGGTCAGAATTGATTACGTGATTAAAATGAAGACCTAAAGAAAAAAAAAATAACTGTCAGGAGTAATATGGTAATATTCTGATGTTGTATGAATTCTAGATTTGTATGATCTTGAGCTCATATAGAATTAGAAAATAGAGCAAATATTTCTAAATGTTAATTATAAAAAGATGGAATTAATACGTATTTTATTTATTCAATGTAGTGGAATACCTATATTTAGTATATTACTTTTTAAGAAATATAAGATGGGACTTTTGTAGCTTAGTATCTTCCAACGGATGCCCTTTGGCCTGAAAGACAGGTTCGAATGCCCTCCAGGACATGAACTGTCCTGGATGCTTCCCGATAACGCACATGCGATTAAAAGATATTATATGCAGGTCTCGTAAACTTGGTTACTTCGGCAATAATTCCAAGCAGTAACAACAAGTTCAAGAAATATAAACACATCTACTCCAGAAAAGATTAGGCGAGGAATGATAATCAAGAATGGAAACGTTAACCTTGATTACTGTTAACTGTTTTTGTGAAATACGTGGCAAGAGCGGGAATTTTTAACTCTTTAAGGATATTAATGAGTATGATGCTTTTATAATTATATAATACCTGTATATGGGTTCAGTGACTTCGTCAACACTTCAAGGTCTCATTTCTGGAGGCATTCCATTCACAATTATTAAATAAATAAGGGCCAGCGGACAGCCATTTTTATTGGTTGTGGAGTTTCTAGGTGGATATGCTGGGAAGTTAAATCAGTGCTCCAAGATATGCAGTTTAGCTAGCAAACATCTTATGAAGTGTGTTGGACCATAGTCATAGGCCTACAGTGACTTTCTTGGCCAAAACTGTTGCTCGGACAAAGTGTGCGTGGTTTATCACTATCCTGGTGAGACATCTAGTCTCGTGTTATCCACTTTCCTAGTAGCTCTCAGAGAATATCTTATCATAAACGCCAGAAATTACTGTTGATTGAATTGGTGTGCAGGAATGAATTCCTTATCCACAACCCCCTTCGCTCTTCTCAACTGATGACAGACGTTCGTCGATTTTTGAATCTCGAAATCCCAAAAGTTCTGTCCTTTTCATTTCCCACATCTTCCTGCACCATTCCAAACGTTTCTGAAGCAGTTTGACCAACTTTAAAACAAACCTTGGTGTAAATTGTTTGCTATTTCCTATCATTTGCTTTAATTTGATGGGTGGGATGTTTGTGTTGCGCAATTTTCAAAACCTTTTATCAATGGCCCACACTTGGGATTAAAAAAAGTAGAGTTTTAAACCGAATTAATCTTATATATGCAACTTATCTTAATGAAATACAATCGGAAGGAAATTCTGTAAATTTATAATATAAAACGTTTATATACATGCAAACGCTGTGCACCCGGATGATCTCAATAGAAAAAACAAACCTACTTTTCAAAAATCTTCACACTTTTGATCGGTGAACAATAAATATTACATCAAATTCTGGAGTCAGTAGTTTGATCCTAAACGGACAGTCTTAAATCAATATGCACGTGAGAATTCCTATCGCTTTTCTGCTTAATTCCCTTAATGTCTAGTAACTGATGGAAAGTTAACAAATTGAAGTCAATTATAAATTTCACCACCAGAATACATCCGTTCTCCGTTTCCACACTTTTTCATGCATTCGTTCCTCGCACAGTTCATTATTCCACTGGGATAAATAGGCCGTTAATAAACCAAAGCTTGTCACCACATTCTGTAGACTATAGGGCGTACTCAATTTCAAAAGAAATTCTCTGCCAACGTCTGTTGCTACCACTACTCTAACCTGTCAGCTCACACACATGCTCTTCACCACGTCCGTGCAACGCATGCAAACATACACACATACAAAAAAAAAAAAAAAAAAAAAAAAGCCCAGATCGATAGCCTCATCCTATTTCAGTAGAAAGTCACTCGCTGTAGATTAAATACCGTTTGCGGAAAGTCCCCGCAAGTTATAATCTCCCACAGATTAATTTGACATTTACGGTAAACTTTACGAGGTTTTTTTTTGTTATAGCTATTTATGTCTCTAAATCACGACAGATTTTCTGATAATGTTAAAAGGTTGCGTTCAATTTGATATTGGAAAACATTAATGAACAATAAGAATACCATTATTTTAGACTTAAGCAATAGAACACGCTTAAGATAGATAAATATCTTATAACTTCCTTGAGTTGACTTCTTTTGTTGTACTAAATTTAGACCTTATTGATGATTGTCGGTTTCCATAGAAACCGTTGGATAAGCTGATAAGTCATGAAATCGAATGATTTGTGGAAAAAACCAAATTATTTGAATAATTTGTAATAATTTCAAATGAAAATAGTAAACTACTTCGGCCTTGAGAAATTTCTTCCAGGGCGATTTTTGACTTATTTCGTCATAAACTTTAAAATAATGACCCAATAAGGAATCCAGCATCTTAGTCTGTTCAGAGTGAAAAAATTTAAATAATTTGGTTGGTTGGAATTTGTAACTCGGCCGAAGCGACTAAAGCTATGAGAACTAGTCTATTAAATTAAATAATAATAATAATCTTTAGTCCTTAAATTACAGTAATACTTCTTCGCTTGCCTCGATGCGGAACGAAAAACCTGAAGTGTGATGATAACAGGCTAACTCAGCTTCCCTGATTTGCAAGCGAATTGAGTTAGCCTGTTAACGCTCCTACGTTATAGGAATTCGAATCAAGATCTGTCCGGCCAGGAGAACAATTGTGCCGCCTATGAAAAGCAGCTAAATCTCTAATGTGCCTTTGAATGTCAGAAAGACAATCCTAATTTCTTAACTGTCATTAGGTTATTCTTCTCAGTCAGTAAAATCTATCAAAGTAGTCATGATCTCTTGTTTTGTTATTTAACCAACTCCAATCATAAAATTAAACATGAAAAGAAACAGAGTCATATGTACGTAATCGCGAAGGCCAAAGGTGGATCAATGGAGTGATGAAGTTCGCGAAGCACTCAAGTATCCACATAATGTTTTTTAACATAGTATATATAGTTTTATATTTTGTGTATCTTTGCAGCTAAAATGAGTTTATTTAAATCAAACTAATAACGCTAAAGAAAAAAAGGGCAGGGGAATTCAAAATACTAAAATTCATTCGGGGTAGAATAGCATCCAAAACTTTTTAAGAAATTTTAAGGAGTCCTTTGCTTGGTGTAGGGTGGAAAAGAATGAGATTTCTTTTAGGAAACTAGTTTAAGTAAATGTCATGATTAATATAAAACTTTAATTAATGAATGAAATGATAAAGAATAGAAGATTAAGATGAGGGGTTTTCTAGTTGGCATGTATAATAAAAAGTAGTATTAGTATATGTTGAATTACAGTGGTGTGCAGTTAATTCTGGTTAAATTAAAGTCTTTTGTTTCTGAACTGACTGTCAAAGTGGAAAGCTCGACTTAACTGTACCACTAAAAGAAATGTTCCAGTCTGACGCTTAGAGTCGAGAGAATTAACCATTCATTAGAGACCCGTGACACAAATGATCATTACGCAATGTCTTGCGACGCCATTCCGGTGAAAAAGCACGTGTCGAGAAAGCTACCAGCGTCACCACACCCTGTGAACTTGAAGAAACATTCTTCAAAACTGCTTGGCTTGAGAAATGGGTGGGGCTTAATTGTTGGATCAAGTTTCTTGAAATTAATTAAATGGACGGAGCTTTAGCTAGTGCAGTTGCACGAGGGGCACAAGTGAAGGTTTTTATTATCCACCGCAGAATCGTATCATGAGTGCAAGACAGCATGACAAGCTAATTCGGATTCTGAAGTGTGTGTTCTTCGTACGGAGAAAAGAAGCTTAAAGGTCGAGGTTAAGTGTAAGTAACAAGAAAAGGAAGTCTAAGAAACTGCTAACATTCAGCCACGCAGACAGTTCACAGTTCTTATTTGGCTTTCCTTCAACAGCAACAAAAATATCAAAAATCAAGCGATCACTGAATATACTAATATTAACTCAGTGCGATACATATGGGAATACAAACGTAATTAAATTTTTTCCTGGTAAATCTAAAATGAAGGCAATGTTCCATTCAGGGAAAGTTAATACTGTTATTAACTTTTAATAACAATTTATTACATATTAAACTCCATGTGAAGTAAATAATGAATTTTTAGATCTTCAGCAGAGCCTGTTCCTTTTCAAAGAACAAAACGTTGTTTTTGTTCAAAGTAAATTCAGAATTTTAAACTACGGTTTTCATTACCAACGTCCAAATCATTTTGTTTATTATTTCGGATTATTTTACATTCCAGCTTTAATGGGGTCTGAAAACTGAGACGTTTTTCAGAAGATCGAGAAATTCATTAGCCCAATATGTCACAGTTGATTCTCTTTTTTTAAGTCCAACAAATGGTAAAGAACTTATCTCATTAAACTTTGCCAAATTAAAAATAATTCTCGAATTAAAAGAAAAAGAGTGCTTTTGAAAAAAAAATTAAATGGAACTTAAACTAAAAAATTTTGTTTTCATTTTTGTCCCGTCAATGAGCACATCGAAGCCACTTCTGTGCAATACATAATATAACGTTGTCGATTTAAATTGCAAAAAAAAAAATCAATTTTTTATTCGTTATGAAAACTAGCTTATAACTAATTGAAATTTACGAAAAACCATTATTAAAATGAATAAAGAAAAATATTAAAAATAAAAAAATTAAATAAATTGTTTTCTTTAAAATAGAATTAACTTTGCATTTTCTTTCTTTCCTTCCTAAAGCAATATTATTATTATTATACAGGGTGGCCATAGGGGAAATTTTGGAGGTATCGGTAGCTAAAATTAATACACGGAATGAGACCAAATTTTATTGAGACTTTCGAAGGCATGGGGAGATGTATTCCGCAAAAAAAAAAAGATTTAGTACCAAAAGTCGCTGATAGGGGAAATTTTGGCGCTGACGGAGAAGAAAGCAGTCAAATATTTACAGTAAACGCAGGTAAAAAGGATTATGCAAATTTTACTGTGCGTACGTGACAGCAGCGCCACCAATTCCACTTAAAAAAGGGATTGGGAACGTTCAGGCAATTATTCGAATGAATAACGAATTGTGCTCAATATGCGTCCTACCTTGCCTCAGCGTGCTTTACTTGTTAAGTTGTTTCACCTTAAACAGTGCAATGCCGTAGCGTCCCTTCTGGAATTTAGAAGGCTTCATAACTTGCGTACAGGTCCTATGCTTAAGAAGTTTGAAGAAACTGGATCACTAGGAGTTAGACTGGCAGAGGACGGAAAGCAGTGCAAGAAGAGACAGTAACAGACGTTGCTACTGCGGTGTTCGACGACACAGGAACCAGTACTGGTCCAAGGCTCTGTCAAGCTCGCAAACTTGATATGGCTTATGGTACAGTCTGGAAAATCTTATGGAGAATGCTTCACTTCCATCCGTATAAGTTCACTCGTGTACAAGCACTAACTACCTCAGATTATGATAAGCGCTAACGTTTCTTGCCCAAATAGAGGTCGACAATGACTAACCTTGGAGAAGATTGTGGGGTGATGAGGCTCATTTTTATCTGAATGGGTCGGTCAACACTCACAACTGCAGAATTTGGGCATCTGAACATCCCCAAGCGATCCAGCAAGTACCACTGCATTCTCCAAAAGTAACCATTTGGTGTGGCTTCGCAGCTGATTTCATAATAGGACCATACTTTTTTGAGCGTATTACCCCAACAGATCCTATAACCTGCTCCATTACTGGAGAGATTTATCGACGAATGCTGGAAAATATTGTCATTCCTGCATTGCAGCAAAGACAATGTTTGGACTCCATAATTTTTATGCAGGATGGAGCATGGCCACACATTGAACGTTCAGTACAGCGCCTTTTACGCGAGCATTTCAGTAATAAGAGGGTTATCAGTCAATTCTTTCCGACGGCATGGCCGCCTCGATCCCCGGACATCACTCCATGTGATTTTTGGCTGTGGGGGTATTTGAAATCCGTTGTGTATGCTGGTGGCGTTCCCGACTTGCATGTTTTGAAAGAGAACATAAAACGGGCTGTTATGAACATCCAAATCCGACTCCTTGCGCTCATCTGTAGAGCATGTCGCACACCGGATGCAATTTGTTGTACACAAGAAAGTTCAACACATTGAAAATCGTGTATGTGGTCCAGGGGACCCTGATTCTGATGAATGAAACATTATTTCCTGCAAGTTCAATCACTACATTAATTTCTGTGTCTCTCGCAAGTTGTTGTTTTAGTTTAATTATTATTATTATTATCATTGTAACGCGCCACATATCCAGCTGGAATGAGTGACGCGGCTGTCGCTTACACCGTCGAAATGTTATTATTCCATTTTATCTGCCTTTAATGTAATTATCCACTTGTTTTCGGACCCTCCATCGCCAAAATTTCCCCTATCGACGACTTTTGGTATTAAATCTTTTTTTCGCGGAAATCATCTCCCCGTGCCTTCAACAGTCTCAATGTAAAATTTGGTCTCATTCCGTTTATGGGTTTTTAGCTACAGATGCCTCCAAAGAGGGAAAGTTATTTTATGGTCACCCTGTATTTTCGTCCTTTTATTATTATATTTATTTATATTTTGGCACAAAGTTAATATGCTAAACGGGCTTGAAGATATACACTTATGCAGCACCATTAACACTTTAACTTCAGGAGTAGAGTGAAGCAAGTTTATTGGCCGGCTGTTATATCCAAACCGAGGGGACTTACTAACTAAAGCTTTACTCAGATAAACTCTTCATCTCACTACAACCTTTTCCACCGCTATTTTTATTGTGTTTCTTGCGACTTTGTAAAGAGTAGATTTATCTCTCTCTCTCTATGGCATGAAGTTCTACTTCATGTAATACAGAGTATATGAGTTGTTCTCGTATGCATTCTTTTCCAAGGTAACGTTCCTCCCTTCCTCCACTTAAAAAAAAAAAAAAAAATCAGGCGAATTTGACGTATCAAGAACTACAATCCACACAGAGCAATTCGATTGTCAACGAACTTTGTCAGTAACTATTGGATTTACGGCAGGCAGTCAATTGATGGACAAATTTATCGAGCAAATGTGCATACTGGTTGGCTTGTATATAGAATCCATAATATGATTCTTTTATAACAAACATCGAAATGAACTTCTTGATAACGTTCTGACACATTCACCATTATTGAAAAAAAAAAAAATTCTGTTATCTTTTCGTGAGAAGTGAGTATCGCATCCCAATCTTGCTTGAAAGTTTTTTAATTTAATAATATTTATTTATAGCAATCCCATAAACGAAAGATTGTTCAACTATAGTACATTAGTACCGTAGATAAGTTAAAAAGTTTAGAAGAGAAAGAAAATGTTTTCCAAGATCGTTCTGATGAAATCAGGTTTCATCTGATTAAACCAATTTTTCCAGGGCGTCAATCTAAATTATCAAAACCATTAATTGAGTTCCAATAGGATGTGAAGAAATTTTCTAATTATTTTCTAATTTTTTCTCCTCCTGCAACATACATAAACCAGCAGAGAATGCACGAAATTAATAGACATAATACATTCCTTTGTGAATTAGCAATGAATGTGCATGAGCTTTAATTGTATATAATCTATTCCAGGACAACAGCTGCTTACAATAACGGAAAAACTCACGTAAAATATTATTTAATAGTAAAATTTTCGCCTGTGTTCCGCAGGCATCTTCGAAGATGCCTGAGATACACAGGCTACAATTTTACTATTAAATAATATTTCACGTGAGTTTTTCCGTTATTATAATTTTGAATTCATATGTCTGCTCACGGTATTTCCTTATTAAAACATAGCTGCTTTACTCAGGCATAATCTGAATCCCATTTGAATGATACAAAGTTTTACGACTCAGAGTGTGCTGCTCTATGACATGCCATATTATTGTCGTTGAAGATAAAAGTAAAACTGAACTAAAGTATGAAGTACAAGCGAAGCATGAAATACGGTATGAAGGACACAATTTCATTTGTATATTCAAAAACGAATATACTTATATTTACATTTAAATATACAAATTGTAAATCTAAATATACAATTTTAGGCCTTTATATGTACAGATGCATCCCTAACAGTAATTATGACAAATTTAATCTGTCTTTATAGATACAAATTCATCAAAATTATCAAAAATTAATATCGCCTTCTATTGAAAGAATGGCCGATTCTATGCAATACTTTACTAAATAATTTTTATTCTTTTTCTTTTGATTCTTTACAGGACTTCCAGATAAAGCCAGAAGGAAGTAATATATAAAATAATTTCCATGTTCGGATAATCCCTAAATTGGAATGTTATTCATATATTATTAGCAGTTAATGCCCACATCATTGAGCATTAACTGCTATACTTAGCTCAGAGAGGGAACATATCACCTGATTGATTAATAATAATCGTGTTTCATATTGTTAAGAGCGATTTACTCATATAATTCTGGACCAGTGGTAAAAATCAGTTATCTCGAATGCAAGTACTGTATTACCCTTCCAGTGGATGCTGTCCGGTCTTCTATGGATTGCACTTTGCTAAATACCATAATTTTCGCAATATATGATGTATATTAGGGAAATTTTTCGTTGAAAAATTATGGGTGTGGTCTGCAGATATCTGGAAGGCACGACATGTCGGTCTCGACTGATGTGATTTCGAGCTCACTTGCTGAAAGCAATTCGATTTCTCATTAAATTACCTAATCCAAAAGAGTGGATTATATATTAACATTTAAATAAAATAATGAGATCGAAAGTGGACCCAGTTTTCAAAACACAAAACGAATTGTGCTCTCAAATTTTTGATAATTAAATTATTCCTTGTTGAGAAAACGCATTTTCTTAGTGTATCAATTAAAAATGTTGATATTAAAAGAACCTTAAGGGGAGCTTAAAAAACAAACTGAGCTGAGAAGATTCACCGCTAAATTCCCAATCCGATTTGGACATTTCCTAGAATTTTAACTGTACGGGTGTTGACATTCAACAATTGAAGTACCTGTGTATGTGCTCCGTCTCACTAACATCCAAATCTCCAACATTATAGTATAATTATCTCGGCTATTTATGTTGAAAGAACGTGTTGGCTAGCTTCCACTCCTTAGCATTTGTATGGTAGACATTGTTTGGTGTGCAAGTGATTGGCTTCGTTCCTGTTTGTGACACCTCTGGCACTAATCGATGTTGGCATCTCATCAAAGCTACTTCATACCTCACACACTCTTCGTTTTTATGTGTTTCAGTAGTTTTAACAGAACTGTTAATAGAAGTTGTTATCAGCATTGAAACAAAGAAGATAAAAATTAAAACTAATGTTTGTTTTCGTAGAAATTGGATACCAAGTGTCAAAGAACTTGATGATTAGGAAACAAAAATATTCGATACAAACTATGGCATGTGAGCAGCACTACATTCTTGAAAAAATATAGACTCCTACGCTGAAAGAGGTCTCTCTCTCCCCCTCTCTCTCTCTCTCTAGTTTCTTTATAGAAGCTTCCTATGTCATTGTTCTCTTCGTGTCCATAATAGCAATATCATTTTCACATTGCTTCTCACTTAGGGATCAAATGCTTGAACATGTAATCTTCGTCTCAGAATATGTTTCTTATAGATTGCAGTCCATAAGAAACATATTGGCAATCCGCTTGCATTTCACCTAAGCTTCTATTTCTTGAATACGTACGATGTGGTCTTATGTTTCTGTCACTCAGTCATATTTCTTTTTATTAATCATTCTTCATAACTTTGCTTTTCTGTTTCCATGGTTTTCACATTATTCAACACTTCTTATTTGTCTTCCTAGCACCATAATTATATTTGTTTTAACTAAACAAACTCTCTTAGTTATATAACACAATTGCTTTATTGCTCTAATTTAGACAAGTTATAACAGAGGAAAAAATCCGCAATTAACAAATGGATTTTCCATAAAAAAAACTGCTTAATATCAATAGTATGCATGATCAAAAGAAACCTGTTAATTATGAAATACACACAACATGAACAAATGAAAAATCCCGAGTCAAACTGGAAGTCGGTTATAAAATAAAGTAGGTGTTGAAGGAGCCAATTATGAAGTACTCATGGCATCTCTCAGCATGTTCTAAGTGGGTGTTTATCGTTCAGTATATATCAATGGTCTTAAAATATATTATATGATTATACTTAAGTCATTCACTAGTGCCAAATCCTTCCAAAGAGCAAGGATTTAACACCGCCTGAGTGTGTTTAATAAGCATACATACCTCACCTTGTTAAAAGAGAAAAAGAGAAAGAGCGCAGAGCGTGACGGACGGAAATTTTCCGTCTGTTCTAGCGTCACTATTGCAGTAAACGTATTCAGGATCCCAGTAGGAGGGAGGGGGGGGGGGGGGAAACTGAAATGCGGCAAGTACTCCTAAGTGTTATAGCATCAGACGACAAATTGCGCGAGGAGGAGATCCCAAAATACTCTTCGCTCTCTAAACATACTCACATGCCAGGGATGGTGTGTCCTTGAACGTTTGCAATGTCAGCGACACCAGTGGCCAAGTGTTACGCCTTCATAACCTGTCATTCTGAAATGATATAATCTTTGTACGGATTACGGACACGAGAGGTCAAGGAAGGTGTTTGAGCCTTGTGCAATGGCATGCTGGAACATTTCATAGTGTATCTAGTGCATGCGGAAAAAGATTTGTCGTTAAGAGTAAGGATATTGAAATACTACTCTTATGGACGCCAGAGAAACCTCTTTAAATCAAACTATCGATCCCATTATTGTATGACCTCGAAAATTATCATTTTGTTGTTTCACTTTTCAATTCATTACAGATAGCTGGTGAGCCTCAATATGGACTCAAATAAAACACGATAGCTTGTCTCAGTTTCACATCTGAATGATCTCCGCATTACAGACATTTCTATGCCAGCCAGGTTGGTCGAATGGTTAGCGTATCCACTCTCCAACCAACAAGCTGTGGAATTCGAATCCTGCAGTGGACATAAATGTTTGGATGAATTTCAGAGCCGTCTTAAGACATGGGCACACTGGGCAGTTGCCCAGGGGTCCCCATGCTTATTTTTATTGAGCGTTTACATTTTTATTCACGTAGGTGGGTGGGTGGGTAGGGCCCCAGTGCATTGTTTTGCCCAGGGGCATACAATACTGTTAAGACGGTACTGATGAATTTCATCGCTCGGTGTGATACCACTGCCTTACTTATTACTAATTAAAGGCCTAAAGTGGGCTTGAAGAAGTTCCCTGTTTTTGTCTATAGAGCAGGGTTTTTAGATTATTTAGCCCTTAGGTCACACACTAATACTATAGGCCAGCAACATTTCGTAGGTTGGATTCACATTAAAAAAAAAGATATCATCCACTGCAAACACACATGAAAATACTAGTAGCTAAAGGGTTTCTATACGCTTACGAGATGAGAATCTCACCAAGAAAATCTGTCTCTTTTTAACTCTCTCTTCGTTGGAGAAACAATCGCTAGAAAACTTCCTCTCAAAGCTACTCCCATTAGATCTAATTGCAACGACCTTCTGCATATTTATGGAGAACACGCTCTGTACCAAGATCCTATATTTTTCATTCAAAAGTTACTGATACCTTTAAACGATTCCCGATATTTGCTTTTGATTTAAATTACTTTCATGTTATTTCGCTGGTATAAAAAGAGTCCTCGAAATCCGGAACCAATTCATAAGTTAATCTTTTCGTTTTACAAGCAGAACTTATTTATATAGTTTGCTTTGCTTTGTATTTCCCAAGGATCAATTCTGTTCTCTTTGTCCTTCGGAAAACAATAACGCATTTCAAAGTAGATGAAAAGATTCCAAAGGTCATCTCATACTCCGCCAACGTGTCATGTCCAGTAGCAAATCTCCAACTAACCGACTTGGTGCATCATAAATCCAACTTTTCCATAATAGAACAGCGAATCCCATGGCTCCAGAATGGGAGTGGGAAAATAGGAAACGTGTTTCCAGAAGGAAAGACCCTGTTGTTTCTGTATGAAACCGGTTAAATCATCTTTGGTTGAAAAGTCTCCCTCTGAATGTTCCTAGCGTCTTTCCAAGTTCCAAGTCTTCCAAACCAAAGAGCATTGTCGCTACAGAACTACTCTGAGAATAAATTCTAAGTTATAAATAACATATTTTTAAAGTAGATTCATTCTGCTTCAATAATCATGGTTTTATTTTTTTTTCTAATTATAAACAGTGATCTGAATGACTGACTGACTAGAATAGAATGATTGAAGACCGATCGATAGCCATTTAGGCATTTCTTACAATTGTCTTAATCTGAGCTAACATTTGTAAGTTTCCGTCCTTCGAAAAAGTGTGAAAAACCTGAATTTCAAAGTGTAGTCAGTCACAAGGAACGAAACTTGGCACTTAATTAAAACCATTACAGTGCTGATTCCAGATGATTCCAGTTTGACTGATATTGACGACAACAAGGTTTGTTTCCAATGGATTATCACGATAATTTATCGTGATAATCCATAGGTCGATGGCGATCAACATTTACGAGTCTTACCATTTCAACTTTCTGATAACTTAATCAAGTAATTGATAACTTAATTGTGGATTTGTAACTAAGTTATCATTGTGAGAAATTTCGCGTTTTCTCAAAGCATTATCTCCTTAACCACGAGCCCATCCCCCTCTCGGTAACTTCAATCTATAAGACTGATGGAAAGATCAGCAAATATATCTTCGCACACATTAAACACACCTAGATTTTAGAAAGAATATCCAGAACAAAAATAATGCATTTAACTGTGCAGGAACAAAAACGTGAACAGTATCAAGCCTAACTAATAAAATGGACTTTCTTTTCAAGATCATCTTCTACTACGTACGAGTAGTTTGATATTGAGATTAGGATGAATCACCAGGAAAAAGCAGCCTATCTCCTTAAAAGGGAGCAACATCTGCTCCCTTTTAAGTGACAATTTTAGAGAAAAGTGCCTCTTATTCCGGGATGTACGATAATAGTTGGGAAGTTTTAGAGGAGTTAATTCATTTTAAGAGGGATCTTTTGTTTTGTATTAATAAGAATCGCATGAGTGGTCTAGTGGTCTGTAATATCACAAAAAGGAAACACACTCGTGTTAATGTCACTGTTATTCTATTTTCTTATTTTCATTCTCTCTCTCTCTCTCTCTCTCTCTCTCTCTCTCTCTCTCTCTCTCTCTCTCCCTCCGCCTCCCTTATTTACCGCTCTCTTTCCGCACAAGAGTGATTAATAGCATCCAACTGCATTTAGCTTAGCATGATATCATCCTCAGTAGTCAAGGATTCGCGGTCATCCGTCATTTTACAGTAGAATCATCTATTCCCAGGCGGCTTGCGGTCTAACGTTGAAGTAGAGATAAAGAAAATATCCCACTTCGTAGTTTAGCATGCATGTGACCTTGAACTACTAAATATTTAGCGATTAACAATTTTATTTTTTTTTTCATTAATAACATTCTCATAAATAACTAATGACAGATGGTCGAAGTAGATATGAGGAAAAATACCGCGGGGTAGATATCAGCTTTACTTTTTTTTTTTTAATTATATGTAAAGCTTATTCCTATTATTCATCTAAAGGAATGCAAACCGAACCAAGCGATAATAAGAACTAGGACTAACTAAAATTCTTAAAATTAATCGTTCTGTTTAGCAACAGTTTGAGCAAGGGCACAAGAAACAACTAAATATCCTTGACGCTTCTTTGTGTCTTTGCTGCAGTTGATTTGAAAGCACTGCATTTTAAACCTATAATTTAAGATTAAAAAAAATAATGCTTAGTTTATCAGAAAAATCAGTTAAAGTTTACTGAAATTTGATTACCTTCTACATTTGCCAAATGACTATCTTTTAAGAAATCTCATTCAAATGTCTCGAACAATTCTGGGTTTCTTTTTGAAGACAATTGAAGACAATAGCCGTTTGTTCTAGAGATCGACCACTATTCGTTATTAGTTTCACCCGAGTTGCACAAAGAACTTAGGAGAAAACAAGTAAAAATAAATCTTGAATGAATGACAAGAAACCACTCTGACCAGAGGAATTACTTCTGCAATTATCTCCCCTAAAAGAGGCGAGTATACTAGCAAATTACCAATTACCATTCCAGTATGCCGCAGTAAAACACTGTCGTCTGTTAAAACAAGTTGTCGTTATTGGCAAATTCCCAACTTTCTGGATCTCGAGACTGCGTTGATATAATTGCAGAACAAATGCTTATTATTTATTTATAAACAAAAAAATATTTTAAAAATGTTCATTTTTCTGTACTTGAAAGGGTTTGCACGCACACAAAACGTGAATTAGTTTTTAGTGAATTCCAAATGTGGAATTCGTAAATTGATAATCTTATACAAACAGCAGACGATAAATTAAAAAAAATAACTGAAATACCCTCTAGCGGATAGTAACTTTGATATTAAATTAGCTGTGTGCGAAAATAAAGTACAATACAGTTGAAAATAACTGTTTGCTATGTGAAATCATAGATTTCATATATTTATACAGTTACCGAGACAGTTACTATCGATTTGCAGTGAAAAAAGAAGAAAAAAAAGAATTGATTCCATATTTCCAAATATGGAAACTGGAAAACCAATAATAGGTGATTGAAAACGCACAATGTCTTTTAGTAAATTTTAGAAGGTTTAGTAAATATGCTAAATTCATCAAAATCATTCCAGTCAGAGAATCATGTGTTAGAGAATCATGTTAAGTCGGATGAAAACAAAGTCGCAGTAATAAGTTCGAACAAATCCTGCAAAGCCACCATAAGTTCGAACGAATTCAGCTAGAACTACTTGTTCTAGACGCTACCCGCTTGGCCAACCAAGTAGGTGCAAGAATAACCATCTGACCTCACAGGACGTTGTATGGTTATTCTTGTACCTCATAGAATTTCGGGGGTGAAGCCTTCTGCTAGAACAAGTAGTTTCCCTTTCCATACAAAGTCACTAGGGCAATCACAAATGTCCATGCCCATAGCAGCTTCTTCGCTGGAAAGCAGATACGCTAACCACTCGGCCAACCAGGCCAAGTGGTTAGGCTCATCGGCTAACTCATCTTCAAATGAAAAGTTCTTATATAAGGGTTCACATATCGTGGGTAAGGTTACAAATTTTCATGAGCACACCGAAGGAAGTTAAATATTTGGTTGACACGTATTTTTCTGGAAACGAACAAGCAATCATTGACAAAAACAGATTGCCAGCCAAGCCAGAGATCTTTACCTTTTCAGCATGTCTACAGATGAATTTTTATTTAATGTTATCATAAATTAAAAGATGATGGTCGTTCATAATCGTATCATAAATTAAAAGGTGTCAATTTGTTCTTTTTTCGTTTTAAAATTTAAAAAATTTTAAAAAATGTAAATTTTATTATTGAAGAAGACATGTCCGATACCTCAATTCCTTCATGGTGATTATCACAACTTTTCAACACACCCTTGTATATACTCCATAAATGATTAAGCAGACTGGTCCTTTTTGAAAAACTTTTAAATTCCTCTAATAAAATTTAGTCAAAGATTATACAGTATATATATTCATAGGTTCTCGGGCGAGTTTCCTGAATTTGAAAAGCTACGAAATTCCAGGGTGGCTGTTTTTTTTTTTGTGTGTGTGTGTTTTTTTAGTGATAGTAAAATAAATAGAAAATAACAAGAATCAAATGCTAAGGATCGGGAGATAGTTGTTTCAACCTCAGAGTAATTAAAAAAGACTGTTGTTGTTTGTTGTTTAGAATTACAGCGAAAGCAAATAAAGCCCTCAGAGACTGTTGTATTATTATTATGTTAACTGAGTATGTTCCACCTGCTTCTGGTGGAAAATTCCTGCCATCTTCGTATGAGATCATTAAAAAAAGCTGTAAGTTCAACAAAAAGCCGCAATATAATAATAATAATAATAATAATAATAACTTAAAACAAATTAGTGAAAGAAGAACAAATCCAATCCCAAATGAAAAACAATGAAAGAATTAAAAGGCGTTGAGTAAAACCTTCAGCTAAATGATTTTCATAGCCCAGTATGAGATCACCACTTTGTTTATTGAATGTTTGAAGTGACATGAACAGCACTTTGCTTGGCAGAGTTTCCATTTCCAGGAAACACTCTGTAGAGTAATTATTTAAGTCTTGATTAGTGGTATGTTTGAAATTTTCATAAAAACAAAGGAAATATGATTAAAGTACAGGGTGGCCATAAAATAACTTTCCCTCTTTGGAAGCATCTGTAGCCAAAACACCAATAAACGGAATGAGACTAAATTTTATATTGAGACTTTTGAAAGCATGGGGAGATGATTTCCATGAAAAAAAAAAAAAAAAAAAATTAGTACCAAAAATCGCCGATAGGGTAAATTTTGGCGCTGGAGGAGCCGAAAACAAGCGGATTAATTTAATAAATGTAATAAATAATTAAAGGTAGATAAATGTAATTTATATGCCTTTAATGCAATTAAATGTAGATAAAAATGGAATAATAACATTTCGACGGTGTAAGCGACAACCGCGTCACTCATTCCAGCTGGATATGTGGCGCGTTACAATATTATCATTGTAACGCGCCATAATGATCATTGAAATGCTAGCCTTTTACGCCAGCATTTCAGTTTATTTATTTATTTATTCATATGAAGTTTCCTCCCTTTTTCTCCCCCGTCCCTATTGGGGCGAGTTGAGCCCCTCATGGGAGATTAAGTATTTATGGCTGTAGATCCGTGTGTGTTCACGGGGTCGGTTTGCCTGCTTGCGGGATGAAAAACGCCAGATAAACTGGCGGAAAAAACCCTACTGCCCGCGCCCAAGGCTGACTAACTTCGCTATGGCTGAGGAAGATCCTCAAATTCCTCACGTCTTCGACGGGAATCGAACCTGGGACACTCCTTCCCTAGTCATATGGTTGCGAAGCACACAGCCACTAAGCTAACCGCGCGGACAGCATTTCAGTAATGAGAAGGTTATCAGTCAGTTCTTTCCGACGGCATGGCCGCCTCGATCCCTTGATCTCATTCCGTTTATTGGTTTTGGCTAAAGATGCCTCCAAAGAGGGAAAGTTATTTTATGGCCACCATGTATGTTTGATGAGCAGACCTTCGTCACTTTCTTGATACAAGTTTCAATAAATACTGCTATTATTATTATTATTATTATTATTTTGCACATAGTATTTCCTATCACTTGTAGCAAAGAATACTAATATAGCTGCATATGGAAGACTTCTCACAGGACAAACTTTGAACGCCTGCATGCAAATATCGTTGTATTGAAACGAATGCTGAAAGATAACCCGCGAAGTATCGTTGCTATCGTGTATATTAATCCGTTTCCAAGACCATCTGACACCCACACCACTCGGGAAATGCGAGTGAAGATTTCAAAACGGAAGTTGAACTTTAAATTCGTTCCGTAATTTGAATAATTCACGCTCCAGAAAGCCATAGCCATTGTTGATGTTGCACTTATCAAACAATGAGCTATTACTTTTCAGGGTCGAGAGTACTCTAGTATCGAACCCTTGTTGTTATGGCCTATGTTTAAAGAGAGACATTTAAATACAGAAGGTTTAATGAGCAGCATCTTGTAGCTTACAAAGGAAGCCATAAATCTCACACGTACCGTAATTGGGCTTAAAAAGAACAAACACGCTCCATCTCATCATTCGTGCTGTGTGTTAAATTACCGTCAAGAGCCGGAGCAAGTAGAAAGATTTCCCCGCTTATCGTTGAAAAGCTCCGACAGAGGTGCCGCTCTGTCGCTCTATGCTGTCAAATGCTGAGGAGACTTGGATGGTTTAAAGGAGACACAACACCAGCTATCCTCGGCGTTATATATTTTTTTCTTTTTTAATTTCCTACTGACTTGATCTGTGTCGATTGGGTATATTAACTTAAATGCTCTTGGGAAGAATAAAAAAAAAATTTCGTCGGTACACTTGCCTGGTAAAAAAATTCATACATTTTGACTTTGGAATGTGTGCACACAGTGGAAATAATAACCTTGGAATTAAGGAGGATTATTCCCAGAAAAAACACAATAAGACCTCCAGAAATTTCCTCAAATATCATTTCCTATCAGTAAAAGAAGCAAGCCAAAAGGTCTTTTTCGATAGAGACGTATTTCTTTGAATTTCTGTCTATTTCTCTTTTTCTTTCGCTTTCTATCTACCAAGAAGTGTAGTGAAAATCCTTTCTAGGAATATGCACACGTACTCATTTATCAAATAAATGTCAATTCTATCGTCAGTACGAATTCTTAATTTCTTCCTTTCGATAAATTCTTAACGAGTTGTTAGGCAGTAATCGACTGGGAACATTCATCCACTGCACTGACGCCTTTAATGCTATTAAACGGTCGAAAACTGCTTGGGTGAAAATTCGCAGTAAAAGAAAAAGTAGAAGCGTAAGAAGAATTTAGATGTTTAATATTTGAAATGTAGAACGAATGCCAGAGGAAGGAAAGAATGGGGAAAAGGAAAGATGAAAGTTGCGCAAAATACAGGAGAAGACAAAGAATAAAACTAGAACATATTGCGCACCGAAATAAAATTAGGCAAATAAGTTTGACTTTATTTTGATGACGTAATTGACAATTAAAAGTCACAATTTTATCATTTTTTTAACTGGAAGCTCTTTCAAATCGTTTAGCCACACTACGAGGGGACTTATTGACCTTGGGACATGAAAATGTGTCTCACAATAAAAATTCTTAGCGAATTGAAACTATTATTATTATTATTATTATTATTATTATTATTATTATTATTATTATTATTATTCCAAAGCGGCTTCCTTTATCATACTCATTTGCTTGAATCTCTGCAGCGGAGTCGCATACATGACGCGACATTTTCCCTTTGGTCAGTAATGGTAAATGTATCGCCGAATCAAAATAGGATTCAAGGAACCCTTATAAGGAATTTTCATCCGAAGGTGAGTTAGCTGGTCTCATATACGGGGGTGGAAGGATTTTTCATCCCGTTAAGGAAATGAACCAGCAGGAGAATATTCACATTTAAACGCAATATTAGTGTCGTAGCTTTAGTAGTTTGGCAGTAATCGTAGTCAGAGACAATCAAAATGAAAAATATAGCACATAATACTTTTAAATACAGGAAAGCCTCGCTTAACGCGATTAATTAATCCACCAATTAATGCGAACTAAGCGAAATCGCGTTAAGCGAATACAATAAACAATAGGAATAATTATAATTCATCCATCAGTTAGCGTAAATTTGAAAAAAAATTATAAGCTATATTAGAGGATAAAATCATCAAAGTTAATAAAAAGCAATTGTTTAAATTTTTATTTCATGTCTAAACATTTCATTCAGCTACTTTTTTTACAAAATAAAAAAAAAGTAAAGATGCTTGAATAGTGCTAACTTTTTCATCTTTTCATGCAATAGCTGGCGATCTCTTTATCAAGATTTCAGCGGACTTCGAAGCTTCGTTCTATGTCAGGATCAGCATCAAACAAAATTTCCTTGTATATTCAATGTGATTGAAAACTAGCTCAAGTTCTTTTGCAAAGCTTCTTAGTCGTAAGATTTTCTTCTTGTTCACGCTTCTTATATTCTTCTTCATATGCACGCTGTTCTTCTAGTTGAAGGAGATCATTCTCGCTTAACTGTTCTGAATGGGAATCGAGCAAGTTTCTCACATCTTCATTATCCAGTTCATTAAATGCACGTTCTTTTCCAATTGTGCTGATTTTTTCAATAATGTTAGATCTTGGATTTTGAGCACCATAAACTAACATAGACTTGAGTTTAGAGTCGTTTTCTGAATTGCCACCTAATAAAAGCGTAAGTCGATCTTTAGATACTTTGAATCCTGGTTGAGACGCTTCAGTTTTAGCTAGGAAAATTTTTGTTGGCATACGCTTCCTAAAGAGACCAATTTCGTCGACGTTGAATATTTGCCGATCATCATAATCACCCTCCTGAATTATCCTTTGCAACGTTGAGAAGTGCCCCCGCTCGCTGCAGATTGGTGACAAAAAAATTTCGCATAACGTAAAAAAATCAAGTTAACTGATTAATCACTCGCGTCAAGCAGGAAATAGTATCATTTCACTGAATTGCACTAACTGAACATCGCGCATATCGAATTCGCGTTAAGCGAGGTTTTCCTGTATTACACAAAACAGATGACTAGAAATACAAAAATCAGAATCAAATCCAGAACTTTGATTAAATTTGATTACTGTCACATTAAAAAATATATAAAATATATTCCACCGCATCTACGCTTATGTCTTAGGCACAGCCGTGTATTACAGTGGTTTGGCAATGGTGGGATTAATTCTACCTTCCTGAATATTAAAAAACAGCGGGTTCATAGGGTTTGAGACAGGTGAATCCCAATTTACGGGCTTCTTTATTCCTCCTCCCACATACTACAAGATATCTCACGTGATCTGATTGCTTCCCTTTCAGTCTCATATTTTCTGTCATTTAAGTGTTTGTATATTTTTGAGTTGTTGACCCGAGTGATGACATCCTATGGACCGACTCACAAACTCGGTAGCTATGGAGAAAATTTATGTCTCCATTAACTCATATAAGACATTACGAGCAGCTATCTCAAGCGCCTACCAGGAGACAATTAGATACAATGACTTCCGCTTTTATACACAAAGAGAAAATTAGGGGCTATCATTCAATGTTTGGCTCTTAGAGCACAATGTACTGCGTAACCCAAATTATTTCTGAATTGCCATGGACTGCATCTTATAGCGATGAAAGAAAAAATGTAGAATGATATAAACAAATTGCAGTCTCCGGCCTTAAAATTGCTATTAAGCTTTGTGGCATATAGCTGGAGGTAGTCACCATTCATCAAAGCAAATTCGGGACTAGCCTTCCAACAATACCTTTCAAAGCAGAGATTGAGGTGGGTTGATGCTCTGCTCTGTCATGTGCTTCTCCTTAATAACCATCACACATTCGATAGGATGGAATAGGTTGAATAAAAGTTGCAAGTATGCTTGCTTAGTTGTTCAACAACCAAGAGAGAGACACACCTGAACTCATCTCCATTCCTGAACAAAAGGCTTGATCATTACAGAAGCATTTCAGCCATTAGCTTGACATTAAGAGGATACCCTCGTAAATTTCAAACCCTGGTTCTATAATCACTAGGAATTAGTAGGAATATTTATTCATCAGGTAATAAAACCTTCTTCCACTAGGAAGAAAATTTTCTGGTTGCACTGTTCTCTTTGGTGTACCTTTTGTAATCCTAGATGATAAAATCTTGTCGTAAACAATACATTTCCTCCTTTTATAAGTTATTTTTATTCGCGTTCAGAGTGTGACGACAATAGCTGTTTTCCCGATAGGAGTGGGTATGGATGGAAGACTGGAGTAGGTGCCTAATTTAGGACGCAGCATCAAACCATGAGTGACTCCATTGTACATATCTGGGAAGTAATTATGAGTCGTAGTATTCTATAGCAGGTTTATCCATCTTGGGGGGAAAATATGAATTTCTGAGATCTGCTCTCCATGTAAAATCGGCAAGTTGACCTTCAGGAAAAAAAATCTATCGCATCTTACATGGGATTCGAATGCAGCTCTTTCAAGTCGAAAGGCGTCATCTCCTCCCACACTTCATGGAGATGTTCGCGAAAGATTATCTTGCATTTTAGATGACATTTCTTTTCTTCTTTGTCATGTACCCTATATATGAAAATGTTCGTTTGTTCATGGTTTGTTACTTAGAACAATATAACAAAAAAAAAAAAATTACCGTTCCCATAATTAAGATAATTACATTAGTAGTACAACATAATGTAAACTATAGATGTCTTCGGGATCATCTACAAGGAAAAGATAGCGTTCTAAAAACCGATCAGAAGCTGTTCTTCATCATTTTACATCATACTTCATCTCTGTTTCAATGGATTGATCATCAGGTAAGATGTACATTAAAAGTCTTACATATCAGATCTCTAACTCTCTGGTAATCAGTGGAGGCTCGTGGCTTGAAATCGTGGGGGTGCTGCAACTTTCGAAATATACATACGCACTGTAAGTACAGTGTATATGTGTTTGGATAAAATATCAAAATTACGATAAAAGTTTAAAAAAAAATAAACATGAAAAAATATTGTTTATTATCGATAAATATACAGTCTAGTATAATTCAAAATTACTTCAAAATAAAATCCATTATCATAACCCCAATAATGTTTAAAATAAAATCTATAAAAAATGTTATGTCTTTAATTGTAATGTCCAAATATTTAAAGAAACGGAGTAAACACGATAAGCACTACGAACACTCTACTACTGGCGCAAACTTCATATAAACAACAATGGAACTGCGCGACGGACAGTGCCGCATTACGCTAATAGCTCGCATCTCACTATGACGTACATATGCTTGCTGGGAGGGACAGGGTGATTTCTGGAGTGGAGAATTTCGGATAATATATTCAGGACATATGAAGGGTGAGTCAGGTGTTGCAATAATGCTTCATAAAAAAGTTGGAAAGTTAATCACTACAATAATTAACCATAGTGACAGAATCATGGCGATAAGCATTCAAAACGAACCAGTAAACCTCAATATTATAATGGTCTACATGCCAACATCATAACATAGCGATGAAGAAATAGAAGAAATTTATGAACAAAGAGAAGAAATCTGGAGCAGCTTTAAAGACAGAGACAATACAATAATAATGGGAGATTGGAATGCTATAGTGGGAGAAGAGAGCAATGATAATGTTTCACGAAGATTTGGCCTTGGACGTAGGAATGAAAGAGGAAAGCAATTAATAGAAGTCTGTACGCAAAAACAGTTAGTTATAGCAAATACACTATTTCAAGTTCCAAAAAGAAGATACATCTGGAAAGCACCTGGGGATTCAAATAGATATCAAATAGATTATATATTGGTCAAGAAAAGATACAGGAACCAAATAAAAAATTGCAAAAGCTATCCAGGTGCCGACATTAGTAATGAAAACAAAACTTAATGAAAACAGAACTGAAACATAGGAAACAAATCCAAAGATACAAACCAATAAGATGGAACCTTGAAAAATTAAAGAGTAAAGAAGTAAAGAGAGGATACCAAGAGGCAACTGATCATAACATTCCAGAAAACATAAATAGTCAGAATAATATTGAAAACCAATGGAATATGATTAAAGAGTTAATTACAAATTCAACAAATCAATTATTGAAAAATGCAGAAAAAGAAAAAAGAAAACATTGGATAACAGATGAAATACTTGGCCTTATGGATGAAAGAAGAAAATATAAAAATGCAGTTAAAGAAGAAGATGTGGTCAAATACAAATATTTTAAAAATCAAATTACAAGAAAATGTAGACAAGCCAAAAAAGAATACCTAGAAGAACAGTGTAATAACATAGATGAATTATTTAAAAAAGAAAACATAGAGAAAGCCTATAAAGAAATTAACAAACTGACTTTCAAATTTAATAACAGCAAAAACAATGCCATCAAAGATGATAATGGAAAATTACTAATAGAATCTGAGGATATATTAATGGAATGGAAGAATTGTCTTGAAAATCTCTATAATGGCGACGAATTGATGTTTATATCAGCATAGAAAATCAAAATGAAGATAATCTAGGACCCCCAATAATGCGAGAAGAATTTGATAAAGCACTGTCCGAAATGAGTAAGGGAAAAAGTCCACGTGTGGACAATATTCCTATAGAACTGCTACAAAATCTAAGTGATGAGACAAAAACTTTACTCTATCAATTAATAGCCTAAATCTATGATAGAGGAGAAATATCAAAGGAGTTTATGAAATCAACCATAATACCAATACCAAAAAAGAATAATGCAAACAAATGCAGCCAATTTAGAACAATAGCTTTAATCCTACATGTTAGCAAAATTCTGCTAAAAATTATTCAAAATAAAATTTATTCAAAAATAGATTGTCTGTTGGATGAAGACCAATTTGGATTCAGAAAGAATAAAGGAACAAGAGAGGCAATACTCTGTTTAAGAACAATAATAGAGAGAAGATTAGACCTTAATCAAAATACTTACATTTGCTTCCTTGATTTAGAGAGAGCGTTTGATAAAGTAAACCAGCAAATACTCCTAAATTGTCTAACTAATATCGGCATAGATTTGATAGGAAAATAATTTATCAAATTTACAAAAATCAAAATGGACGGATTAAAATCAATGATAAGGAGAAAATAATAAATATAAGGAGTGGAGTAAGACAAGGATGTATACTTTCACCACTGTTATTTAATTTATATATTGAAAAGGCCATTCAGGAAACTAAAGATAAAATAAATAGTAGCATAAAGATAAATGATGAGCAAGTCATGTGTATGAGATTTGCTGATGACATAGCCCTTGTAGCAGAAAACAGAAGAACGTTAAAAACAATGCTAAAATTACTAAATAATAACCTTAAAAAATATAAAATGAAAATCAACACAGATAAGAACTAAAATCATTGTTACAGGCAAAATCCCTATCAATACAGAGCATATAGACATCAGCGGGAAACAAATAAAACAAGTGAAAAGCTTTAAATATTTAGGAAGCCTAATAACAGAAGATGGCAGAACAAGAGAAGACATAAGATCAACAATAAACAATGCAAAAGCCCAATTCTCTAAGATGAAAAGCATTTTAACAGGAAACCTCAACGTACAATTGAAAAAAAAAATTAGTAAAGACATTGATATGGAGCATTGCACTGTATGGATGTGAAACCTGGATTCTAGGCAGAGAAGATGTAAGATTGGAGGCTTTTGAAATGTGGTGTGGGCGCCGCATGAACAAAATAAAATGGACAGAAAAAAAATCAAACGAACAAGTCCTGAGAGAGATAAACGAAACAAGAACTCTAATTAAATCGATCAGAATTTGAAGGGATAGGTGGTTTGGACATACACTTCGACATGATGGACTTGTGAAAAGAATAACTGAAGGTAAAATTGAGGGGGAAAGAAGAAGAGGCAGACCAAGGAAAAGCCTTCTTGACCAAGTCAAAGACAGCACGGTTTGAGGAGTTACCAGGAGGTTAAGAAGAAAGCCAATGACAGAGCGGAATGGAGGAAATTGCTGCTGAGCTCCCAGTTCCAAGACTGATGCACCTGATGATGCTTGCTCGCGTAGCAATATGACACTGTGGTAAACACAGTGCTGCTAGCGTCCTTCGCCTTCCTAAGTGCAGCAAGATGGATTTTTTTTAATTTTTTATACAAAATAGGAGAATTGTATAGGAGTGTTGATGATAAAATTAAATATTACAAGCAAATATAAATTAATTAATAAATATATTTATATATCGAGAAAAATTGGGGGCGCTGCAGTTCCGCAGTGCTTATGCACGAGCCACCCCTGCTAATAAGATAGAGGGATAGCGATCTGAAGAAAATTTCAAGAGGAAAAAAATAAGAAATGAAATTCAACGTAACACTTAAAAATACTACAGGCTAAAAAAACCTACCAAAAAGAAGACTGCCACTGCACAAAAGAAAACTAAAACATCACATATTCTCCACCATGAAAAACGAACTCTGATACACTTCAACACAAAAACAATAAACTCCAATTCCTAACCATCCAAATTATCCCGGAAATCAGTTCAGTGAAGGAAATGAGTTTTAGGAACTGTGTCACGCCTGGGAGACGATTTACAATCAGCAACGATCAACAAACAAACGGAAATATTTAAAAGACTTTTACCGAAGAGATAATAAATAGATGGCAGATTATTTTGAAACGTTGGAACCTAAAATTAGATACACGCCATAAATGGCACTACACGTATCTATTTTGTACTTCATTTACATCACTGTTCGAGATAGCAGAATATTTAAGATGCTGTCTTTGAAAACGCTAGCTGCTTTTTTTTTCATTTATAGGTCGATATAAGGTAAAGAAGAAAAATAAACGAAAGAAAATAGTAGAAACCTACTGTTTTCAGCTGATTTTTTGTGTTCAATGATAGATGGAATTGCCATCTGTAGTTTAAAAAGTTCGTTTTTTGTAAAATAATCTACAAATATTTATGATTGAAGATGATGTTGGAAGTTTGCCCAATGATTTTCTTTTTCTCAAAAAAGTCTAGGATCTCTGAGTTTTTTTAGTTTTTTTTTTTTTTAATCACGTACAGAACTTATCAGATGCCCTTAGTTATAGAAGAAAGAAATGATTCAATATTAATTTTTACGTTCCTTTAGGCAGATAACTTTTGGTAAGATTTTTGACGTTCTTTGTTCTTCCCTTTACAGGTTATTAATCCTCTGTGCAGCAAAAGCGACTGAGCAAGAAGGAATGACTCACATCTCGATAGAAGATGGAATTGATATTCCTTCATGCGTATGCGCCGAAAAAGTCATCAAGAAGCTTAAGAGGAATTTCAGAGACTGAATTTCACGACGAGCAAAAGCTATGTTAAAATACAAGTCAGTAACATCCTGTGGACGCACATCAGATCATTTTGTGCACGAAAATGCCCAATATGAATATTATGTAGAGTTCATCACGTAATGATCTGACAAACTTCGACAATCATTCAGATATTAAACAACTAATTAAAAGCTCCGCGATGCATGATAGGAAGAAACTCATCGATCTCAAATGATCTAGTTTACTGTGGCAGAATCCCAGGAGCTGATTGATGACTAATATGATAGCATCTTGCTATAAATTGTTAACTCTAAACCCCCACTTCATTTCAAGTATTGCATACAATTCCAGTCATTAGTGTATAACTTCTTTGCCCAGTATGTAGTATCCAAGAAAAATGGTGTTGTTTTATAAAAATGGATGATTTAATTTGAATTCTTTGTTGTCTAATCTTTCCTTTAATGTGTTTGGCCCACTAGCTTATCTCAGTCCGTATCATTTGTAAACATTGTTAATTTTGATTAGAGAAATTTTGACTTTGTTAAATTTTAGCTTTCAATGTGCTTATGTGCAATATCTTTCAAATTTCAATGTGCAATATCTTGTGAGCTGTGAGGTGCTTGTGATTCTCCTAGACGTTTACAGATACGGTAAACTTCGTATATATATATAAAGAATAACTGCACTTCACGAAGAAGTTTGAGTTTAATAAAAAGCTTTGCTTTTTCTGTAAGAATCCCTTTGGTCTGGTGGTTTACTTTCAAAGTCCTCTAAACAACCTCTCTCTATTAAAAAAAAAATCAACCAGTGAGAATAAACGTCGTTTATTATAGAAATCTATCTGTACTCAGAATTCATTAGCTTTTAGCACTAGGGTTAAAATTACCCAAATCACAATCACCTTAGCGTGTTCATAAGGTATTATTAGACTTTATTGATAAAAAAAATCTTCCTGAAATCAATATTTTCGGAGTTATTACTTCCAAGCACGAAATTCAGATATGGCTTCATATATCAGAACGGAAAATAAAAAAGAAAAATTCTATAGACGAGAGCAAAGAATGGTAGTTAGGAAAAACGTGCAAGTTCATGTTAGGGAAGAAAAATTATCATTAAACTAAGATGGCCTTGGAAGAGCACTCGATCTTATAGTGTAGCAGGATAACAAATTTAAAACTCTACGAACGTTTTAGTCTCATATGAAAATAAATGGTTATTCTGAATATAAAACTTAGAGGTTTCGGATATGGCAAAATCCTATCTGATAAACCAGCAATCATTAAATTCTAGGATAGTACTAATGTGTGAGATCAAAAAATCGATAAACGTGAAGGAACGTATTCGACACTTTCCTAAACAGTTTCTGGTAGAAGACTTAAATTTAAATGCATTACTAAGATGCTAGAGTCGATGAAACGAAATAGGGTTTTTTTCATCTTTAAATGAGTTTGTTTGGTTTGTTTATGCTTTGTTAAACATACGGGTGTTCAAATTCCTGAACATCTTAAAGTCAAAGTGTTATCGTTCTTGTTTCCAACTTCGCACTCAACTTATACTGCAGCTTACAACAGCTGTAAAATATCATCAACAAATCTCAATCAGATTTTGAAAGATACAAATAAAAAAAAAAAACTGTTACCCTGCTCAAGCGACAGTTGAGCTTTATGGTCCATCACTAAGACGATTGTGCACAACTTCTGTTATTCCATACATGGAGTAGTACAAAAATACAATAAATAATTATCCTCATTTCTTGTCATTTAGTACACAGACCTTTTCATCATAACAGTGAATCTTCTTGATATATCGAGTAAAAATTCATGCCAATGTTGCCAAGTTTACAACTGATGTTGCCACTCTTTAAATCAATAGTAAACTTGGCATTTGCTATGCGTTTTGTTCCGTGTGCTGTCAAATAACTGTATGGCTTGAAGGTATGGAACACCCTGTACAGCATTTTCATGTTCTGAATACATTTGTTTAGCAAAAAACTTTCAAATGGTTCGTTTTCACCAAAATTTCGTATTTATCTTCTGTCTGTAGACGTTTCTTCCTAAAAGGTTAACTGTGGACTTATCTTATTTACACTTCCCACGTCATCAATTACCTTAATTACGTTCTTCTTTCTTTAACGCCAAATTCCAGATTTTAATCTTATCTTCTCGCTGCACTCTCCGCTAGTCTTCCCACATCCTTCTGCATTCCATCTCTGTAAACTTACAATATTAGATCATTATATTTTGTTTCAATAACTTGCCATTGCTTCCATTAGTAAACCGACATTACAAATCGTTTTATTTTTGTAAATATCCTTTTCTGTTTTCTATGCATTAGCAGATGATTTAATTATTCCAATTTAAGGCATTGAAAAATTGTAGTCCAAAAGAATCTATTCTGTTCTCCATTATCGCGTATCATCAATAGTTTGCTGGATGTAAATGCGTTGCTTTCTACTTGCTATTCTCTCACTATTAATAAGGCATGGGAATGAAACGGAATTCAGTACTTTGTCCTCCCATCACCACTAGCTACTTTACGTAGAAGTATCTATTTAATACTATACGTTTTATTACTATTAGTACTAAAACATATATTTAGCACTAAAATTTAAATTAAGAAGGAAAGTAAAAATGTTCATAGTAGTGTAAAACAAAAGCTACAGTAATATGAATAATATCATTAGAACCATTTGCTAGGCTTTTTCCTATGACAATTTTTTTTCAATCGAAAAAAAAAAAAAAAAAAGAAGCTAAAACATAACCCTTATTGTATCGCAATATGTAATTGGTTCCTGGAAAATCATCGTTAACCGAGCTGTCCTAAAACGAACCCTAATTTTCCATAGGTTCAGTGTTGTTTGTGAATTGGGGTTACGTTCTTGGAAATACAGTTTTGAACTCTATAATAATATAATACAATAAGCATTTTATGTATTCTTTAAGATAATGTTTATTGTCGTAGAATTGCACAGAAATCTGACACTTGGAGCAAGTTCCATCAATTTCATTACAGGCATAACTCACCAGAGGAAGCAAAATTGTGCTCTCACTTTGTGGTTATATCATAGTCTGAAGTATGCAGATATCCATGGATACAATTCATAGGATCATCCAGCAAGATAAGCAACAACAACTGAGATATAAGGAATGGGATACTTATATTATAAACTCTCAACATTTTATTGAAAAATTCAAAAACGTCCCTATCTGTGAAGATGATATACTTACTAGCCTTGATGTCACTTCGCTTTTTACCAACATTCCAGTAGTTGAAGTCATCAACATCTTAGACAATTTGTTCCCACAAGACATTACTTCGTTGTCTAGTCACTGTTTAATTTCTAACTATTTCGTATGGAAGAAAACCATTTACAAACAATTAACCGGATTGGCCATGGATAGTCCCCTCTCACCCTTTTGTGCTGACCTATTTATGGAAGATCTTGAAACTAAAATTTTATCTCAGATTAACCCAAAACCCACAGCATGGTTTAGATATGTAGATGACTTCTTTATCATATGGAACCACAAAAAGGAAGAGCTATTGGATTACCCAAACAAAATCAATTCGTTCCACCATACTATCAAATTCACACTAGAACTTGAAAAGGACAAAGAACTACCATTCCTGGACATCATAATAAAGAAACAAGATAATAAAAGTGTCAACTTATCTGTTTATAGAAAATCTACAAATACTGGACGTTATCTACACTTCAACTCATCACACCACATCTCAGAAAAGAGCTATACAGTTTACTACGGACCAAAATGATCTACAAGAAGAATTGACTACAATATCCAACGACCTATCCTTAAATGGCTACCCTAGAAGACTCGTCAACAAGATTCTCTTCTCTGACATACCACAAAGACAACGTGATGTCACCCAATATATCACCACTATAACTATTCCATACGTTGGTACCATTTCCAAAAAACTGGCTCTCCTCCTAAAACCACACAATATTAGAGTGACCTTCAAGCCAGTTGAAACTATTCAAAAATTTCCAAGATCACCGAAAGACTTCCATCCTTTCTACAAGTATGCTGGAGTTTACAACACCCCTTGTTCCGGTGGTCTTAGTTACATTAGTTAGACGTCTAGAAGCTTCGAAACAAGACAAAGGGAACACATCGGTTATGTAAGAAATAACAAACAATATATATCTGGCCTTTCTTCCCTCTTCTCTACAACCAACCACATTATTGAATGGAATAAAAGTTACATGTTATATAGAAGAAAACTACCGTTCCAGAATCTTCAAACAAGTTCGCCCGTTCCACAAAAAACCTCAACAGGAATCAAGGTTTAATCCTACCTGATATATGGAAGACCTTAATCAGATCACTAAACACACGGTTGAAATGAATTTCAGCGCCAACTACAAAATGTTTCTCAACAAGTAAATCATGTATCCGCGACACGTGTATTGTTTCACGCTCAGTACTATTTTGTTATTGAATTAGAATTGTCAGTTAACATCTAGCTTGTAATTTACTTTGCCGACCTTATTTGTACCCTGAAGATGCCGACAGCAATAGCCGGCGAAACTAGTTGGTTATTAAATAGTTTATTAACACTTGACCAATACTTCTAAATAAGAGTTAGTTATTCACTGAGATATAAATTGCGCTGTTGTGAACAGCATAGCATTAATTAATAGATGCTTGAAACGCGAATATAATTTTAGCCACCCAATCAAATTAATTACTTCATTCATCTGATTGGTATATTACTGACACCGTTGGTCTTGATTATTCTTTTCTTATTTTTAGAATCCTAGTTTATTTATAGAGCTTGCTTTGCTGTTTTAAATAATTAGAAAACAAATCAAAAAGAAATCAAATAAAAAAATTTAAAAGGAACTTTGTACGTCTTGATTAGAAATATGGACTGTCACTTGCTTGTATTTAATTAAGAATCTTTCGGCAAAACAGTTTTATTTGTTTATCCAAATGATATACTGATCTGGATAAGTTTGGTAAGACTTCGGCTAATAATAAACTTAACTAAATCTTTTGAAAATACTAACTTAATTAATTTCAACTGTTCATCTCTCTCTCTCTCTCAGCGATGATTAGTGACAGTGGGATGGACCGTTATGTGTTCGTATTGTTATAACCATATTCATCAGAGAAAGTGAATATTTTTCGTAGTTAATGAAAGGGAATAAGCAAGACGAAAATACAGTTAACTTGATTAATTCCATTCTCGGTAATTGGTTTATTTTTATAGTTGAAAAGATCCTCTGAAAGTTAAACAAAAACAAATTCGCATTATGATCGGTGTAAGTTGTACTGTCATACCTATAAACGGCTTTGACGCAAAGTGCATTATTACAACATAAATATGAATGTAACCATGGCAACAAAATTCAAAATCGCCTATAGAAAGACCAACTAACCTAATGCACGAGTTTAGGATTTGGAACTTTTTTTAATGAACAATCATTCAATACAAAGTCTACTCCTAAACAACTTCGGTGCATAAGAATACTATTATAATTGTTTAAACTTCTCCAGATACTAACTGCTCCAGAACGAACTGCTAGAGCACTGAAATAAAGTAACACTATAACTTTTTTTCATTATGATTAACACTTTTTAAAACAGAAAAACAAATGTTAAACATATCTCTCACGTATGACACAACATAACTTCAGCAAGCCCTTCCTGGGTGTGCTTACTGAAGTTATGTTGTGTCATACGTGAGAGATATGTAAAAAATTCGTTTTCCATTTTAATAAGAGTTAATAAAGATGATTACACGTACAACATCAGAGATATTCTACTTTGTTTTCATATTTTGATTTCTGAAACGTTTACCAAGAATAAAATGGCTTTTAATAGGTGCACATTCTATTTTACAGAATGTAGTTTACTCACTTTCCAAGTATTTTGTAGCTCAGAACTTTATGTTTCTCTCTCTCTCTGTGTATATTTACATACAAGGTGATTATAATTAAAGTTCACATTTCGAAAGGTTGTAACTGGGTAACTACTCAATGGAACGATTTTATATTTTAAATGATAATGTGTACGGCAATAGAATTTTATTTTGCGCAATAACTAACGTTAGTTTTAAAAGTTGTCACTAGGGCTATACATGGCGCTGCAATACATGAAAATTAGGTATTATACACCTGACATGCAGTGAAACGCTGTGACTACGATTTATGCAAGTGACAAATGTCCCCAATGACGTATGCTTCGAAAGAAGCTTCTATAAATGCAGTTGTGGAATGCGTCCGTTCATTGTCTGTGAGCAGACAACGTGTTAAAGCACAACTCACCATTACCGAAGGATAGCGCACTGCTCGTGAAGTTGTTTTACCAAAATAGCAGCTGTGCCTTGACAGCATTGCGAAAGTTCAGAACATTAAAGGGGTTAAAAGTGGGTTCTATGACTGCAAATGTTTATGTTTAATGTTTATGCAAAATGATTATGCAAAATTTTGCAAAAGTTTTTGCAAAATGATCCGAAAATTTGACGACAAGTTCTTTAGATGTCAAACCTGGCGGAGGACGGAAGCCCATCGAAATGCAGACGGTGGAGGAAGTAGCCACAGCAGTGGAGGAAGAAAGGATGGCAAATGTTGTAAGAAGCAGTAGAACACTGCATATTGCACGGTCTTTAGACAAACCCGTAAGCGCGGTTCACAAAGTCGTAAGGCAAATTCTGCGCTGTGATCCTTACAAGATTTCTCACGTTCAGCAATTGCGTAATCCTGACATGGGTACATGAGAAACATTTGCTCTGCAGTTTCTTGCTCGGACTGAACTACAACGACTGGCCACGGAACATTTTCTGGACTGACGAAGCTCACTTCAATCTGGACGGTGCTGTGAATAAGCACTTGCAGAATTTGGGCAACCGCAAACCCACACATCGTACGACAGATTCCGCTTCATTCTCCGTTGTGTGTGGTTTTACAGCGGAATTCATTATTGGACCTTTTTTTTTCGAGGAGCTCGGTCCTGCTTGACTGAGACCAACAATGTATGTTGCTGGTTTCGTTACATGCACTGTTAATGGCCAGCGATATGCATCTCTCTTAGCCAATCAGGTGATTCCTACACTTCATCAGCGTTAGTGCCTGGATTGAACACTTTTTATGCAGGATGGTTCCCCGCCTCACATCTCTATCCCTGTCAAGCGGTTGCTTTAGACACATTTTGCCGAGGAGAGAATCATCAGCCACAGTTTTCGTACAACGTGTTCAGCGCGCTCACCGGACATGAACCCCCTGCGACTTTTGGCTGTAGGGAGATCGGAAAGACGTTGTCTATTGTGGACACGTAACCAACTTAGTAGACCTCAAGACCAGCATTACATTTAGAATGAATTCTACGTTCTGTGGCTGAGCATGCGATTTTGCAATTTCAGCACGTTGCCACACACACACGCACACACGTACGAACACACGTGTGTGTGTGTGTGTGTGTAGATAGGGAAGAACCTAGGTCTACACTAGGTTTACAAACCCCTAGTACATGGTTTTGTAACTGCACTGCTCACAATGGCAACCGATTGGAACTGACTGATGGACTTGAAGTTGGACTTTTATTTCGTCCACCTCTGTCCTCTGGAACAGCCTTCCTGATGAAGGATTCGCAAACAATTACTATCTGCAACTCTTCAATAAATAAATAAAGAAAGAAATTTCTATCCCAGTCCTTATATGCACCCCGCACACGGCACTGATGCACTTATAGACATAGGTCTGTCGACCTCTCGTGTAGGATCAATATAAAAATAAATAAATAAAAATGATGCACTAACAAGTTACAATATTCATCTTTTAACTATACAAGAAACGAGACGACCAGGTCATAGAGAACTACAAAAAAAAAAAAAAAAATAACAATTTCTGCAGTGGGACATATAATGATAAGCGTGAAAATTGTGTAAGTTTTATAATGCATGACATCTTGATATGTGCAAAAACTTTCACACCAGTCCATGATGGGCTTGGTTATATCTGTGTTCCTGGTCATCTGTTTGATGTTGATGTAGTAAGTACAAATGATTTTTACCGGGTCATTATATAAAATTAGTTTTGGGTTACTTTTACGTTGGAAAAGAATAAAAGATATATACATAATTAGTCCAGATAGTCGGTACGGCATTAGTTTGCCAATAGGATTAGAGCTAGTAACTTTGCATTTTCCCGAGGGTTATAGTTTCCTTAGATGGAACAGTAAGCAATGAAACAGAAATACAGTGAAAACAATAGAAACGAAACATATCCTACCTACAGAGGAGCTGATGCAGATAATAATCACCATCTGATCATAGCACATTTCAAACTGACTTTTTCAAATGGATGTTAACAGAAATAGAAATGTTAATCGATATAACATCGAAAAGTGTGTGGGTGTAAACATACTAAAACAATATGCAGAAAATATGGAGCGGGAAATATAATATTTAGTGCCTTCAACAGCTGAGAGAAACTTAGAAAAACAAATGGATTGAGATCAAAAATATTGCACGTTGTGTAGAAGAGTCTTTAATTCATAAATAACAGGGGGAAAATCAAACTTGTTCAATAATGCGCATAAAGAAGCTATAATGAAATGTTACAGATCCATCAGCAGAGAATACTGAAAACTATGGGAGCTGCAGAAATTCAGCTAGTAAAATACGGCGTCGAGTGAAAAGGGTGGAAGAGAAAAAATTAATTGAAGAAATTCAAAAGAATACAAAATACAAATAAAAAGAGTATATAAACCACAAACTCGAAGACTGACGAACAACCAATGAGAATTGAATTGAAGAAAAAGAAATTGTTGAGGAATTCATCTAGTGTTTGGAGAGACTACGAAACAAATCACCACCACCACTAGATGGAAACCTGAGGTGCAAGGCTGAGGAATCCTACCTTACTGGAATCGAGAATGTTATTAAAATCCTAAAAAATAACAAGGAAGCTGACGAAAACTTAAATTTATGAACTTACCAAGCTAATATATCAAGAAGAAATCCAGTAGATTGAATGCAGTCCGTTATTCTATATTTTTTAAAAAAGGAAACCATACGATTACCGGTAACTAAAGAGGTATCTTTCTCTTGGGCACTTGCTACAAAATACTATCTACACTGATCTGGAAAATAATCAACGTCTATGCATCAAACATCATCGAGAATTATCACTGGAATTCTGTAAAGGGAACTAGAAGGTTGATCATAATTTCAACACTCCGACATTTGTTAGAAAAATACTATAAATTTGACAACAGATTGCATCAAGTATTTGTGCATGATAAACGGGCATATGACAATAACATTGAAACGCACTATAGGATGCAATGAGACTTTTTAGCTATGCTCTTTGCAAGAGCAAATTTATTGCAAATTTTGAAATAAAATCTGGATTTTACCAAGGAGATGTTCCTTTACCTACCCTAAGTATTGGAAAGCATCATTAAAGATCTAAATGAACAAAGGAAAATTGAAATACATTCTGTTGGCCTGTGCTGATGACATCCATGGAGAATCTCGTCAGGATGTTATGCGAACTACTTCTCATTTAATTAAGGAAAATGAGCGTATGGTTTCGTGTCATAAAATAGGAAAAGGCTAGGATGTGATTCAAGGACCCATCATGACTAATCGAATGTCATTGATGCATGTATAATTATATCTTTGAACCAGTGGATAATTTTAAATATTTAGAAGTCAGAATTAACTGCCACAGTAATATGAGTCAGCAGAGAAAACTGAGAATGAAAATCGTGGATATTTCGCAGTCTTACAACTCCTAAAATTCACAATATAATCAAGCACATTCAAAAAGAAAAATAATCTATATTAATCTATGATTGTAAAACATGGTCAACAACATATGAGAATAAAAATAAAAAAAGCTTACTAAAGCCTCTGTAGCTCAATCGGTATCGACAGTGTCTTCAGCTGAAATAACTGTATTCGAATCCCGTTTATGATAAGGAGAATGTTTGTTAAGATTTTCAACTGAAGATCAGTTAGCTTTTCTCATACGATTGAAGATCGCAAAGTTTTTCCAACCGAAAACTCGGGTTTTTCGAACGTAAAACAGGCAAACTGGCAAGAAGAACACACGCAATTTACAGACAGCAAATTTATTACAGTTTAAAGAATGTATTGAGAAGAGATTTGGGGACCATGTTACAGTCAGTATACTGAACTGCATGATCCAATTAGAAGGTCGTATGGGCATCATAGCTACTGTATCATCCTAAACAATAATGCCCTAATGCCACTCAAAAATCTTCAGACTACCAAATTTTTCTTAGTATTTAATGATGCTAAAATGTAGATAATTTTTAGACGATTTTAACTTAGTTTTTTTTTTAATTTGAGATTTTAGTGGAGGATTCAACTATTGTATATAATTGCAGTCTTAGGGAAAATCCCGTATTTGCTTTACGTACAAATGATTCATACTATGGAGGAAATTATATGTGTCGCATAATTTGATGCCAATGGATACGCATTAAAAACTAGATTTGGCCATTTATGTTCTGTTCAAAAAAGAAAAAAAAATGTATCATCACGGAGCACATATCTACCTAGGAGTGGTTTCCAGTCTATGGTTGACAGTTCTCAATAGATACAAAATATCGAGAATGGAACTTCAGTCGAAATGTTATTCCTTCCATTCTTCCTGCGAATGACATTCACGTGGGCTCTCGTTCTTGATCCACTATTAAAATTTCGACTAAAATGATTAATGATGTTTAGGGCATTGCTTGAGTCAGCACTACACGTGTTTTGTTCCTTCCTTTTGGTACACAGCTTGGCTCATTCCCTCCTCACCCTCAACTGTTTTGACAAATGGCGCCACGCGTTCCGAACATAGTTACGGAGGTCAGACCGAGAGGAGAAGGAGGGGATGGGGGGGGGTGAATGGGGACGTCTTCCCACGGCATCCTTACCAAGACGCATCTCGGTCCAGTAGGCGGCATTTCTGGCGCCGGATTGTCCCAAAGACTGCCGCGGACCAACATGTCACGTGCAGAGCGAATGTCCTCTGTTCGAGACGACAATCTGGCTGAAACGGTTGCATTAGTTTTACGAGTGGCCATGAGACGCATCGAATGTGTGGCACGCTGACGAACAGGAGCGACACACAGACCAGGAATTTCATTCATGCCGTCGGTCGAAGAAAAATTCAAGGTGACCGGGATTTTATTTATTTTTTTTTTAACGAAAAAAATCTGAAAATCTTAGAAAATACTCAAATAACAAAAAAATGTGTTTTCTGAATGCAATTGATGAGATGTAAACAAGTTTAAGAAAAATGTGTTCAGAATCTTATTAAGCCATGTCAAAAGCCAATGAAGGAGACAAAAAAAAAAAAAAAAAAAAATTGCGTTTGGTGTTATAACTTTCAAAAGCTTGTTTTGATTCGATAAAGAGGTCCGATATCCACCAATGCTATTAAGAATTTGGTTCTCTTCAAGCACCTTGTTGGATCCCTTTTTATATGCTGCTAAGCAGTTCTTAAGTGTGTCCTATGTGCCAAATTTCCGTAACTGAGTTTACTTATTAAACTTAGTTTTTTTCTTTCTTAAGATAGAGATGGAGGCGGAGGGTTTTGTCGAAGTAAAAGAAAAAAAGTTTTCGCAGTTAAGACCTTTGGAATTTTATAATCCAGAGATGACAGAGTATTATTTTAAATTAGAAGTATGAATAGGAAAGGATCTTTTTCATTCTTATTAATAATTATAACGCTAAAGATCGCTCCTGTAAGTGTTCAGAACCAGAAAAGGTAGGCCTGAAAGTATCGCTGTATCCCATATCATTGGTTTATTTTTACACGGCACGAAATTGTAATATTTTATTCATTATATATATTTATAAATTTTATTATTATATATTTATAACTTTATAATATTATTATTAAAATATTATATATATATTTGTAAAATATAATTAAAAAAAAAAGAAGAAGAAAGAAAGAAATTTCAGAGAGGCTCTACATGTTTCCACGGATGATTTTTTTTTTCCTATTAACAAAGCAACATGTGTTAATGACAGCAGAAACATACATACACTATCTGTGCGATGTTCTATACATAATTACAGGGTGTCCCAAAATTCACGCAAGAAGTAATTTTGATAGAAAACACAGGTTTTTAATTAAAAATTGTAATTTCTTATTGATTCATAAAGTATACAGTATAGGGTTATGCATGGAATAGCATATCGGGTAAATGGCCTCCACAGCCTTGCTGGCACATATGCACTCTTTTGTCGAAATTTTCCATGACCGTTTTGCATAAATGTGGCTGAATTTCGTTGATACAGCGCTCAATTTCCTCCTTCAAGGCGTGAGTGGTCGTGGGCTTGTTGGCATAAACCTTAGCCTTCAAAAAATCCCAAAGAAAAAAGTCCAACGGCGTTAAGTCACATGATCTGGGCGGCCAATTCTGATCACCAAAACGGGAAATTACACGACCAGGAAATGACTCATGCAGTAATTGAATTGTTTCTCGGGCTGTATGGCATGTGGCACCGTCTTGTTGAAACCACATGTCGTCCACATCCATATCTTACAATTTAGGCACAAAAAACTGGATTATCATGTCGCGATAGCGTGCACTATTAACTGTTATTGCCTTACCAGCCGCATTTTCGAAGAAGAATGGACCCATGATGCCTCCAGCCCAAAATCCGCACCAAACAGTGACACGTTGTGGATGCATTTGTTTCTCAACAATCACTCGTGGATTTTCTGAACCCCAAATGCGACAATTTTGTCGATTAACGAAGCCATCAAGATGAAAATGAGCCTCATCGCTGAAGATGATTTTGTTCGAAAAAAAAGCATCCACTTGTTGCTGTTCCATAATTCATTCAACGAACTCTCTTCGCTGTGTGTGTGGTCAGTAGGCTTCAGTTCTTGAGTCTATTGAATTTTGTAAGCATAAAGATGCAAATCTTTCGTGAGAATGCGCTGTAGAGAGCTTCTCGAAATGCCCAATTCAAGACCACGGTGCCGAATTGATGTTCCTGGACTCTCAGCAACACTCTCACGAACTGCTTCGATGTTTTCTGTTGAACGACTTGTTGAAGGACGGCCAGAGTGTATAAGATCACTAATTAATCCAATTTCCTTGAATTTTTTAATTAATCTTTTCACAGTTGAAGTTAAATCACTATTCCGACCATATTTTGTACGAAAATCGCGAACTGTAGCTGCCAAACCTTCATTATTTTTAAAATATTGCTCGACAATGAAAATGCGTTGTTCTTTCGTGTAGCGCTCCATTTTTAATAACCCTGAACTGTCAGCTGTCACTCTGTCCTTTTTTTCTCGTTGGCAACACTTTACCGCACAAATGGCGCTAAATTTAAACCTTGCGTGAATTTTGGGACACCCTATAGAAACTTTTACGCAGATATTGTAAACGTTACTTACGTGACGCATGTGCAAAGTGCTTATTCACGTGCGTTATCACTTGTTCTAGGTAACTATTTAAGAATGCTGCTGCTGGTCATTAATCGTTCATAGTATTGATAACAATGAGAAAAACAAAGGATCTTTCGGAGTTCAATAAAGGGCTTATTGTGGGTGCCCGTCTGACTGGAGCCACCATTTTGAAAACAGCAGGGGCTTCTCAAAAGGTGAGATATCCAGGGGTGCTTAATCAGTGGAAAAATAACCCACACTGCTTGTTTAAGAGGCGTGATTCTTATCAGAAGAGAGTTTGTCAGGAAAAAGATCGCCATCGTCTGAGACGGCTTGCCAAACAGACAAACAGAACTTCCTGTGTGCAGTAATTGACCGAAGCATTTAATGAAGGCTGTTCCCGATCCAATCTCACCGAACTATGCTCAGGGAATTGAAGAAAATCGGTATTGGCAGTCGCATGCCTATACGGAAATCACTGATTTCAGAGCAGAACGGGAAAGTTAGTCTATAGTGGTGTCAGGAACACCGTGACTGGACACTGGAACATTGGGAAAAAAATGTCATGTAGTCCGACGAGTTACGGTACACCTTGTTCAGTACCGACGGTAGCCAGAGAGTTTGACGGGAGCTCCATGAAGCAATGAATCCAGCTTGTCTTGTAAACGGAACTCAAGGGTCTGGAGGTGATGTCTTAATGCGGGGCAAGTTCTGTTAGTATGAAACGAGACCCCTGATATTTCTGGAAGGTCGGAGTGTCCTCCAAGGAACATGTGAATATTGCTGCCGATCAAGTCCATCCTGCAAATTAACATTTTATTCAACAGATGACGGTTGTTTCATGGACGACAGTGCTATTGTCCATCGCGCAAGAATTGTTCAGCAGTGGTTCAGCGAGCCTGACAACGACTTTCACCATCTTCCCTGGCTACCACAAAGCCTGGATCTGAACCCCCATTGAGAATGTATGAGAGATGTTAGAAAAACAGATTCTGGAACAAAGTCCGCTTCCGTCAAATCTGAGCCGGTTAAAGGTGTCTGGTTAACGTCTGGTATGTTGTAGGCGAAGATGCAATCCAACACCTGTGGAATCTATACCAAACTGCATATGTGTTGTAATTCGGACACTGAAATGAAATTATGCTTCAATTTTGGTTAAAAGAGGTCCAACACGGTATTATTAAATAACAGTTTCTAATTCAGTGGCCGATATATGTAAGATGCAAGCAGAAAACTAATGTCGATAGGAGAACCTAAAAACATCCAAGTCAGTCGATCGAACAATTGAAATTTTATTTAATTGATTATCATATTTAGGAGTCTCCGTAGCTCAGTCGGTATAGTCCTTTGGTCGGAAAGACTTGGGTTCGATTCCAGCAAATGAAAACGTGAGGAATCTGATCTCTTTATCTGATCTCTTTCGACTTAAGATGAGTTAGTCGGTCTCATACGGTGGTAAGGGGTTTTTCGTTCCCCAGAAAAGGAAAACTGGCCCCGTGAAAACACAGCCATCAATACTTGCGACAATATGTGGAAGAAATGGGTCCTCACAACACGTCGTAACGTCCGCAGTTAACCATGAGTCACATCATCGTAATCAACCTCCTAGACAGGAGATGACAATTGAATGGGGATTATCATATTTAAAACAATACATATTAAACTTTTAAACCAAGAATCAGTAATAGAAAAAATTAAAGAATATAAACATAAATGGATGGAACATGTTCAAAGAATGAAAACAGAAAGATTACCAAAACAAGCTTTAAAGTACAAGCCATTAGGAAAAAGAAAACGAGGACGTCCTCTAAAACGATTCAACGATGACTTCAAAGGCCGGAACAGGCCACGCTAGGCCTAAATCATTGATATGCATGATGATGACATATTAACTATTTATTTTATTAATTTATTATTAGAGAATTTCGGATTGGAATTTCAGCGAAGACAATTAAAGTTCACAAATCCAGTATATTGCTGTATTGCCGATCTGGCTGGCCGACTCGATAGCGCCCTCTCCTGTCTACAAACGATGGATTCAAATTCCTCCGCGGGAATGGATAGTTGTGAATATTTTTAGGTAGAAGATAAACTTCATCGCCCAGTAAGAGACCACCAATCTGCTGAGTGGACGCCTGATGTCACTTTTAAATAAAAGTTCCGTGTTTCGTCTCCATCGTCATCCACGGTACTACCCTAATGTACTCGCGGTTCACAATCGTTCGTCGATGAGTAATGAAATTACCAACCTTCACATTGAGTTGAAAAATTCTTAGTTTTCTCGCGTCCTAGATAGGATTTGAAAGATCTTTCCAACCGACGAACAAGTTTGTCACCTTAACCACGGCGCTCCGGAAGCATTCTATTATACAGACATAAAGGCAACTCATTTATCAATAATGGGCGTGCTTTTGTCATAAGCTAGTTAATGCATTTTGGATGCATTTCTTAAATAACGATACACTTATTAATGTCCAGCATATATTCATCTATCCGTCCCTATCTGTGTCACATGCATACGAATGAAGTGTGTGAGTCGCCTAATGAATTTCAATATGCCACTAAAATTACAAGCAGCAAGCAAACTTGGGATACTTATAGGTCGATTAGGTAGATACTTCCGCATACTGCTACTACTGCTTGTTTATACATATTTGACAAATGGGTGGAATATAAATCTCTTTGATTCTCTGGGAGACGGAGTATAATTAGAACAGCAATAGATGGTAGACGGATTTTACTGGACTTTAAGTAGCAAAAAACCATGTTTGAACTCCGAACAAAATTTTGACTGCTTCTCCATTTCCTCCGGCACTCAGTGTATTATTTTTACATGAGTATTTTCATGGCAATGTCGACACCTCAGAGAGAAAGACCCAAAATGTCTTCTTTTCGAGGCCATATTAGAACATTTATTACAGCTAGAGAATCTGTGTAATGACGGGGGGGGGGGGGTACTGCAAAGTCGATGATTTGTCGAGGCAACTGACCAAATTCCTAGTATATGACTTACCAACGAATCCATACTATGTATATTCCACGACCCTTTCAATATCAAGTTACTTTAAACAGCAACCATGTAAAAATAACGAAATAATTATAGGCGGAAAATTTATTTCGAGTCTTAGTGATCTCCATTTCTATATTACTACTTTTTAAAAAAAGAACTAAAACTCAGCTTTCGCCTTCTTCAATCCCTGCTTCGTTTACTCATCTCAAAGTCTGTGTACGTGCGCTCTGATATCCTATATATGGAAACACCAGTTGGATGGAATTTTCTCTTATTGATCTCCTTTGGATAAGAATTTCCTAGTGTCAATCTACCGATTTCCATATTTTTATGTCTGTACTAATGCTAATCGTTTTGTTTTGGAGTTCTTTCTTTAAATCTTGGTTTTCTTCAGTCTTTATTTTTCATGAAAAAATGTTAGTGTTTATAACTCCAACTGGTTTCTATTTCTTCAATTGCACTAATACAACTGATAGAGTTACTGATGCATTTGCTATTACCAGCTATCCCATACTAACATGTCTACCAAAATACTAAATATTTCTGACCACTCTCTAGACACTCCTAATATCTTCTTCACCAATGATAATTTTGAGTACAGATCCTGTGTTTCCTCAAAATCAAGTCTCTAATTCATTTCTTCTCCATGAACCAATACTCACAGTCACTTTCTTCTTCATGCAGTCTATTATTATAATTTCGAACCGCACGTGGCATTACTATAACAACATCGATTGATTGTAGGCTACAGACAAATCAGTCAAGAGAACACACGCAATTTACAGATAAAAAAAAAATACTAGGTGACGTGGTGGCGGGCAGTAGATGGCGTTGTGTGTAGATAATGGCAGTGTCGTTCTGTGTAATTGGTGGATTAAATGGTGGAGACGAGAAGTAATAAAATAGAGTGGTGTCCTCCCTCGATGCGTCTTTGGACTCCCTTGAGGTGTCGCATAATAATAATAATAATAAATATTTACTCTAAACATCACACATTACTGAAACAACTGTTATATGTATAAGAACCTTAGTCCTCATTCCTCTTTTTACTGTCATCCTTCTCTGATTTCATTTGCCTGTATACTGAAGCACGAGACAGTTGAAAGCAAATTATGACATCTGAAACTAACTTAGAAAGGCCCAAATTCACGGAGCACAAACGGCAATCATGCGTGGCTCCTTGGCAAATCTAGTAGGTTGTAACGTTTGTCTAATCTTCCACTCTTGCAGACGAATGATTCTATTGCAACATAGCCCTACAAAAAGCCAAAATATTGGCTTTTTGTAGAATGTCTTATTTTTGCCAAAATTCGTGCATTAAACAGGTGAATATCCACGATTCTAAATTCTGAAGAATCTTGTCCAATCTGTATTAAAAAGAGTCCTGATTACAATGCTATTTCTTCGATTGTTCTGGATATGAAGAATTGACTCTTGATTTTATTTTCTCATTGCCTTTTTATACTCTTTTATTTCACTGTTTTTTATGTGATTCCCACGCACAAATTTTGTAAATCTATATTACATTAGTTTGATGGGTGGACTAAGATTTTTTTTAAATTTTATTTATATATGTATTGTTTTTATTGAATTTTTACATAATCTGAAAACTCCACTCGAAAATAGAAACCAAATTATGTTTGTTCTCTACTCTAGAGACCAAATACGAAACGTTTTTAAGCCAATTCAGGTCTCCAATAAGAGGGAAGGTGGTCTCACACCGAGGGGTAAAATCCAAGCGATATTCACAAACAACCATGTCCCCAGCAGGCTTCGAACCCTCAGCCTATTGATGTTTGGAGAACAAGTATTTAAACTAATCGGCCAACCAAGTGTCAAATTTATCCAGTAGCTTGAAAATTAACTTATATCCAACCATTCTATTTACCATCCTTAATTACCATCCTATTGCTCTTACTTCAGTTCTTAAGTAATGTAGACATCACTTAATATTCAATTCCGGAAACCTCTCAACTGATTAATTATCACTATATGCATCCTATAAACTCAAGGGCTCACTTTAGTGAGTACGGGCATGGCAAACCCGAGGTACCTGATGCTGGACCATCCCTTACTTCATGTAATATACATCTGTTATATTATCTGTAGACTGGTCCCTCCTCTTCCTTCCTTGCTTCTTTCTTCTCTTCTTGCTCCTTACCCCCAATGCTATTAGAGTATTCGAGGGGTAGGGGTGAATCTTTCCTATTTTGCTGTCATTTCATCTCATGCACTATTGTGAGGCACCAACCCGTCTGGCCAGCGTGGTGCTATAAGGCCAAATATCCCCCCATGAATGAATGAATAAAATAAGAAAATTACATACTGGCTCGTCCGTCGCCCTGCATAAAAAGGGACGCGTCCTTGACATAGGCAGAGGGTCAAGGTTGAAAAATATGCTACAGTCTCCACTAGCTACAATGAGTCCACCTACAGTGATAGAAGGATATTAGTAGGAACATATAACTGCAGATCTATACAGGATGATGATAGATTGGAAGAACTGATGAGGGAATTGGAACATATAAAATGGGACGTTGTGGGCCTTTCAGAGATAAGAAGGAAAGAAGAAACTCTCGTACGATTAAAAGATGGACATCTACTCTACCACTGTGAATGTGACTGAAACTCAACTGGTGGTGTAGGATTCCTAATAAATAAAACAATCAAGGACAATGTCCTGTTTGTAAATAAAATAACATCAACAATAGCTGAACTAAGTCTCTTCATAAATAAAAGATACCAACTGAAAATTATACAAGTATATGCCCCAACCATGGACCACCCAGATGAAGAGATAGAAGATTTCTATGAAACATTAGAATCCACATTCAATAATTCTAAGCAATTCTACATAATTATAATGGGTGATTTTAAAGCCAAAATTGGAAGCAAAGATGACCATCTGAACTCCATCGGTAAATTTTGATTTGGACAGAGGAATGAAAGAGGAGAAAGACTTATTGATTTTGCAAAAGAAAATAACCTCTTTATTATGAACAGCTTTTTCAAGAAGAAAATCAACCGAAAATGGACTTGGAGAAGCCCAAATGGACAAACTTAAGAAGATATATAATAAATAATACAGAAGTGCTTAACAGATTTAACACAGATAGTGACCACAGACTAGTAAGGGCAAAAGTATGGATCAACAGAAAATGGGAATGGAATAAGCTCATAAGAAAAAAGTCCAATTTAGTGAATCTACAAAACCTCTACCACAATAAAAGCTGTTATAGAGAATCGCTCAAAAATGAACTAAAAAAGTTAAACACTGCTACTACCATCGATTATGCTAATGAAATATTAACAAAATCTATCTTGAATTGTGCACTAGAAATAGGAGGTGTAAAAAGGCACCAAAGAGAGGAAAAACTAAGACAGGAAACCTTAGATCTCATGAAGAAAAGAAGAGATATAAAAAGAGATTTGAATGACATCAATAAAATAGAATATGCGGAAATTTGTAAAACTATACGTAAAAGGATGAAACATGATGAAAACTTAGATCGTATAATACTAGGAAAATTAAAGAAACAATAGAAAACAATAGTAATATGAAGGTCCTAAGACGAACATTATCAGTTGGAACAAAGGAAATAGCTGCTGTAAGAGGAAAAAATGGTGAACTGATAAAAAATAGAGATGCAATAATCAAAAGAATTCAGGCATTTAATACTGAACTCTATGAAGACAAAGACCGTGCCATCCAAGAATCATCGATGGATAACTCGAGTGAGGAAGAACATGATGCCCCTGAGATCTTACAAGGTGAAGTGGAAATGGCATTGCGGGAAATGAAGAATGGAAAGGCCCCAGGAGAAGATGGAATTATGGGAGACTTCTTAAAACTGGGAGGAAGCCCTGTCATCAAACAGTTGAGTAAACTCTTCAATAAATGCCTAAAACAGAGAAAAATTCCGAAAAATCGGAACAATTCACTTCTAATATTAATTTTTAAAAAGGGCAATAAGGAAGAAATACAGACCTATAAGCCTACTCCCCACCATATATAAAGTTTTCACAAAAATTATAAATAATAGAATAAAATCTAAACTAGAGGGAATGCAATCCTGTGAACAAGCTGGATTTAAAAAGGAATTACAATACTTAGACCATATTCACACATCAATACAGTTCATTGAAAAATCAATTGAATACAATAAACCCTTATATCTGGCCTATATAGACTATGAAAAAGCATTTGATTCAGTTAAAACATCTGCAACACTAAAAGAACTTGAAACCCAGGGTACTGAGAAACCATATATTGAAACACTAAAACATATTTACAGTAATGCCTTCTGTAATTAAATTATATAAAATCAGTGAACAGTTCTCAATACAAAAAGGCATCCGGCAAGGTGACACCATATCTCCCAAATTTATTTACAGCTGCACTAGAGGAAGTCTTTAGAAGCCTTGATTGAGAAACAAAAGGAATAAACATAAAGAAGAAAGGCTGCATCATCTGAAATTTGCAGATGATATTGTCCTAATAGCAGATAATCTTGAAGATCTGGAAGAAAGGCTAAATCAGCTAAATGAAGCCTCCAGAGAAATTGGATTAAAAATAAATGAGAAAAAACAAAAATAATGATGAATAAATACATAAACCATAGAACTATCAAAGTTTAAAACCATGAAATAGAACAAGTTACTTCATAAGTGTATTTTTGCCAATTGTTATCCTTTGAGGAGTGCCAAAGAAAAGAGATTGAACAAAGAATTCACCTTGGATGGGTGGCTTATGGGAAAATGAGAGACATATTCAGAAGTGACATCCCTATGAGTCTAAAAAAAAGGAAAGCTTTCGACCAGTGCATACTTCCTGTCCTAACTGGAGGAGAAACATGGACTTTAACAGAAGCCCTAAACAAAAAGCTGAGAACAACAAAACATCGCATGGAAAGAAGTATGCTAAAAATAACATTAAGAGATAGGAAGACAAATATCTGGATAAGATCTCAAACAGGTGTCATGGATATTGTAAAATACATTAAACAGGCTAAGTGGAGATGGGCTGGCCATATTGCCAGATGCAGTGACGGGAGATGGACTAGAAAAACAACAGAGTGGAGACCAATGGATGGAGCAAGACAAAGAGGAAGACCGAGAAGAAGGTGGAGAGGTGAACTGGAACAAATTGCAGGAGTGAGATGGATGGGAGAGGCAGAAAACCGAGTGATCTGGAAAATCATGGGGGAGACCTTCATCCAGCAGTGGCCAGAACCAGAAGGTTGAAGAAGAAGAATATATCCATCCTATAGCTGTTGATCAACAGGAGATGATCTTGTTTATATCACCAACTTTTAGATAAATGCCGTCAAAAGAAAGAAAACATTCATGTGATCGATCTTGATATCTCTAATTGATAGGATTCGAAACAAAATTTGTATTAAGCTCCCATATTACAGACTACATTCTGAATTTTGCAAATAGATTACGACTTTTATCCCCAGCCATACGTTATGTGTGATGATGGATGAATCTTTATTCTTGGATTTTGCCAATAATTTTGGGATACCACAGCGCTCTGTATTTTTCGCCCACTCTCTTTCACCCATGTATATTATCAAGGACTTTCTCCTCATTCATGGAACCAAGTTTTATTGACGACAGTACGTTGCCCTTATCCTTTTCACTTGGCAAATCGTATGCTATAAAAATCAATATTGATTTGCAACAACTTCTGCAACCATTTCTTTTATAACTTCCAAACTTTCGGTGGGGTCTTATGAAATAGTTAACCCTAATGCTTGTAAAACTAATCCTGTCTCATTACAAAACATAAAAAGAACTATTTTCTTTTTAGTTTTACTTTTGAAAACACCTAACCATAACTCTGGACAATGTGAGATTTCTCTTCTTGGAAGAATTCTAACCCCCAATCTTTCTTGATATAAATACATTACAAATATTGCCTCCTTAGCATTCAAGAAATTGTGTGTGTGTGTGTGTGTGTGTGTGTGTGTGTGTGTGTGTGTGTGTGTGTGTGTGTGTGGAGGGGGGGTTGCTTCTTAGAACTTTCTAAAAATCTCTAATTCCGTATAGAAGATTGCAGTTAGGTTGATCCACTATTAGTTTCTCAATTGCAGATGCTCAATATTCCTGCCGCTTACATATTTTCCAAAATTTCCTATTTTTTTTTTCTTGGTTTTAAGTGCCTAGATGTATTATGATCATAGGAATTGGTATAACCACACAACCAGGGGCAGCTCGGGCATAGGCACTGCGGAACTGCAGCACCTCCAGTCTTTCTCGATATATAAATATATTTATTAATTTATTTATATTTGCTTGTAATATTTAATTTTATCACCAACAATCCTATACAATTCTCTTATTTTGTATAAAAAAATAATAAAAATCCATCTTGTAGCACTTAGGAGGGCGAAGGACGCTAGCAGCACTTTGATACGCTTGCAAGCATATGCACGTCATAGTGAGATGCGAGTTATTAGCGTAATGAGGCACTGTCCGTCGCGCAGTTCCACTGTTGTTTATATGCAGTTTGCGCCAGTAGTAGAGTGTTCGCAGTGCTTATCGTGTTTACTCCGTCTCTTTAAATACTTGGTCATTACAATTAAAGATATAATATTTGTTATAGTTTTTATTTTAGAGCATTATTCGGGTTATGATAATGGATTTTATTTTTAAGTAATTTTGAATTATACCAAACTGTATAATTTTATCGATAATAAACAATGTTTTTTCATGTTTAATTTTTTTTAATTTTTACAATAAATTTGATATTTTATCCAAACAGGTATACACAGTACTTACAGGGTGTATGTACCGGTATATTTCGAAATTGGCAGCACCCCCCACGATTTCAAGCCACGAGCCGCACTGCACACAACACTCCTCTAAATTTGTTACGATGTGAGCAAGTATCTATTCGCTATTCCTTTACAGTTCAACTATAAACTTCAAAAACCTTCTGTTTTCTTCTTCGTTCATTCCCTCTATTGTCCTTTGATTAGTCTTCCTTGTATATTTTGTAAAAAAAAAAAAAAAAAAAAAAGATCTGCTAGGTGTTCAAATGTTGAACAACTTCTCGTGTGTGCGAATTGTCATAAAAAGTAGTAAACATTTCCAAATATCGTTAATTCTGTGTCATTTTGATTCATTTTCCAGAATTTTAGGACTAAAATTGGTCCGATGGGTTTAAAGCCAAATTGAAAGGGCTTGGAAATTTAAGTGAAAATCTCAAACATAAAATTTCAGCAGCGTAGGAAACGCATGCGCATAAATGGATAAAACGAATCTAATAAACTTCCATTTTGCGAACTTATCTAAAGACAAGATCAGACAATTGCATTTTTTACGCCATAGCTTCATGTTCACTTATAATAAAGTCCCAAATTTATTTTAAAAAATAACAATTAACAATGTTGAAGTTCTCGTTGTATTAATAGTATAGTTCTGGGCAGCCGGGTTTGTCTACTAGAGGTTCCATTCAATTTTTTATTTCTTTAGCTGAAGAGTACCTCATAAAGAAAAACCCTTTCCCTTATAATATACAAAATTAAAACCGATACTACCTTAAGTGCATAAACTTAACTATCATACTTATATTAGGTCAATATTATCTTCGACTTACGTGCAGTTCTGTTTTAGCTGCAACGTGACATTTATATATGGACATGACCAAAAGTCTCACGGACTTGAACTACTGCCAGGTTTCCCAGTTTGAAAGAAAAAAACGTGATTGAAGAAGTATTGAAAAATAAAGGCGCCCTTGAAGAATCTCTATCTCATAGCAACGAAAGCACTGTCTGGAATGGTTTTCTTGACAGAGACAAGAGATCAGTTTTATGACCTCTAATACACATAAACGCTTTTTTAGGTTAATATATTGTTTGTCGCAAACAATAAGCAATGCCTTTTTTTGTATTTTTTTTTTTTTTTTAGTTTCTGTCTTCTCCTTCAGATTTTAACTTCCTGCTAGTTCTTTTTAACAAATCAGTGATAAATAAATAAATAATAATTATTATATTTATATATTTGAGCCTCCGTAGCTCAGTGAGTACAGACGAAGCCCTTTGGTCGGAAAGACCTGGGTTCGATTCGGACAAATCACCTCTTGTTCGACGAAAGGTGAGTTGGTCAGTCTCATACGGGGGGGTAAGGATTTTTTCACCCAGAAACTCGGGTTTTTCATCCCCCCAGAATAGGCAAACCGGCCCCGTGAACACACATGAATTACAGTCATGAATACGTCCCAGCCACATTCCAGTCCCGAGCCCGGGTAAACTTGGGTCGTTGGGGAAAAATAGTGGTGAACTACCCCGTAAAAAATCTCACCACGAACACTTTGTGGGCAAGCCTACAAAGTCACCTAGGATTGGAAAAACGACTAAAGGGATAAACTACCACCACCACTTATACTCGTATATTAACATTTATAACTTGTAAGTGCTGTAAATCAATTAATAACATAATTATGATCTAACTTCCGTTAACTCATAGGTAGTTATCGAAATTGATATGGTTAAGCCATATTTATCAATTATACTAACATGGAATATAGAATAATTGAAATCGAAAGTTTATCATGCGGGTTATGATACAACATTATTTTATTAACAGATTATTATTACTATTATTATCATTACGTGACACCTCTAGGGAATCCGAGGACTCATCGCGGGAGGGCAGTCTACTCTACGTCGCTAAAAACATCTGACCTTCTCTACTACTACTTATTTCTCCAACTACGACACTACTACCATCAACGCCATCTACCGCCCATCATGACCAACACCAGTGTTTTTTGTCTGTAAATTGCGTGTGTTCTGAAGACCGATTTGTCTGTACGCGGGATGAAAAACCCGAGTTTCCGCGAGAAAAACTCTGCTATCTCCGTAAGAGATCGGCTAACTCACCTTCAGTCGAAAAAGCCCATATAAGGATTTCTCTCGTCACAACGAGAATCGAACCCAGGTCTTTTCCAATCGAAAGGCACAATGCTTCGCTGTTCTTCCAATTGTGCTGCGGAGGCACAAGACTTAAGAGAAAAGAGTGTATGATTGAATTGAATAGTGTGTGTGTGTGTGTGTGTGTGTGTGTGTGTGTGTGTGTGTGTGTGTGTGATGCCGGAATCCACCATGCACCTCATTTCTTAATTAATGTGTTAGCACTGTTTCAAGTTCCGTAGTCATAGTCACGCTAAGTTTTTATACTGAAGAAATGAAAAGGAAAATTATTTTTCTTTTATATCTCATATAGCGTGTAAGAAAACTACAAATTAACTAACTAGCAAAGCTTCTTAACCGTTTCTTAATGGAAAAAGCCACAAAACAACATTCTAATTTAACAAACCGTCAGAAAGAGACGTATAATGACTCAGCTCTGAATAACTCAGTTTGGAATACTAATGACACGGCATGGCTTCCGGCATCCAACGTTACTTTTTCTGCTTGTACTCAGACCTCGTAAGTAGCATAAAGCTCCAAATATTCTTGCAGACGAAATATTTGCAGAGTTGAGTTTGCATGGGTCCAGAACACCACTTTTCGAATAGGTATCAGTTGGGGAATTAACGACAATTTTGAGACCTTTTTACCCCTAATAATATGATGCAATTAGTTGTATCGATTAGAAATAATCAGTTACTTCATAAATATTTGAAAATAATTATTAATAAACATTTCTTTCTGTTAATTCTGGTTATTCATAAATTCTTGCCGTACACAACGTACAAATATATTATATCAATTAACATTAGTAGATCATTTCTAGCCTAAACCTTTGGCATGAAAACGTTTGAGCTAGAAGATTGCCGAATAGCGAGCTCCATAAGCGAGTGTATAGTCAGTGTAAGTTCACCCAATCGATCATCTTGGGGATTTATAATGAACTTCCAAGAAAGGAGGGAAGTGCAGATCACTGTAGAGAAAAAAAAAATAGCATATCTGCTAATAGACAGATGTACATAAAACCATCAAACATTTACAGTTAAATTGAAGTTATATATTTCTTGAAAACCACTTACCTCTATTCGAGTGCAATGCTAATAACACCTCTGTTACAAATCTTCCGTTATCTAGAGTAGTAGTAGTATTGAGTTATAGAGTAAGTGTAACTGCTTTTCGTGTTTAAAACGCTTTAAGAAAGATATGCTAAATATTGTCCGCTACTGAACACGCTAAATATTATCTCAAAAGACCGCTATACTCTTAAATATATTGTTTATGAACAGAGCAATATGGCTGCTTACTAGTTTGAACTTTGATAAATATCTGATTATATAAATAGCGTTTAAGTAGAAAATCATGTAAATTTCAACGCAGAAGATTCCCTTCACTATAAACAGTCGTTTGGGAGTTTATCGTTTGGCTAAAATCCATACGGAAAAAAAAGAAAGCGTTTGAAACATTTGTTTATTTGTCGGGAACTACGTATTTCTTATATGATTAAAATAAGCCATAAAGAAACGTAGAATACACTATTCGTCTAAGGAGTAGATGTGGAGAATGCTGTGCTTGCATTATTTTAAAAGTACTCAGTTTTTTTAATACAGTGACAACTGTCTGCGAGTTTTTCTTTCATCCTCCGTATATATATGAATATGCGATTTCTTCCTGGATTTACACATGCGTTTTGCAGCGCTGCCAACATTTAGATTGTATAATATTACTCTTGGTCTAGGCTGCGTTTACCAAACAGTATTTTTTTTTTTAATTCAAAAATTTGGGTCATAGAGGAGTTGTAAAAAGTTGCAAGTATTTCATATAAAACATATTTTTAAGGAATTAAAGTCGACATTTTTTTTAAAACATGGCTTTGTTTAATTATTTTAGAAAGAGCTGCGAGTGGGATACAAACAAAATCAGATTTTATAAAAATCATTTTTACAAAGATGAACGTTACTTAAAAAAAAAAACACAAAAATCATTCATTAAACTAAAAATACACGTATTGATTACATAGATAATGCTCATCATAATTACTTAAAAATTAGTATTTTTTAGTTTGATTTCTAGTCAAGTTAAAAGACATTTCCACTTCTTTCTGGCAAAATTATGGTTCTAAAATTCTAGCGGTGTGCTAGTTATACTAATAAAAATACTGCAGACCAAATTTTAAATATTTTTTCTACAAACAAATATGAAATACAGGAAAACGTAAAAGCATTTGGATATACACTATTATTTTCTTTTTAGAAATGCAATACACTATATTATCAGACTCGTTGACTGAGTAGATAGCTCTTCAATCAATCGAGTATGAGAGATATTGATACTACCATACTGATATCCATCCGCAATATTCTCTCTCTTTAGATTTATAATACTTCGATCACTATTAATAAAATATTTTTAAATTTCTATTCTTTTTTTATTTTTATTCCCATCCACCCCCGCATTTCCCCTTTTTTTTAAAAAAAATAGGGTTGTTATCAAATCAAAGAAACATCGAGATATTATTGTGAAATATTTTCTGCGGAAATGTGTCGCCATCTAGGTACGCTTTTTAGCATGATCTTGTTATTATTTTAGAAGCGGTTATCAAAATAATGTTATTATTTTGATAACACAAAAATGAATAAAAAATGCTTTGTAAACCTGGTTACGTGCATTATATAAGTGTGTGTGAGAGAGAAAGAGAGAGAGAGAGAGTTTGCAACATTAAAAAGATTATGTAGAGTGTGTGTAGTGCCCATTAATTCCTATATTTAATTTGCAGCGAATATATATAATTCATTAATTAAAATAAAACATTATAATGTGGATGAATTTTAGATGCTTGACGTGCCAGCGTCACTAATTGGTTTCTACTTACTTTGCATACATAATAAGTAGCCTACATAACTGATCTCACAACTACAGAGTTTTGCAAACATGGCACTTGCTGAAATAACATATATGTTATGTAATAATTGAGCGTAATGCGATAGATGTGCTGTACGTGTAGGGAGGGAGACGATTCTGATTCTAATTCTAATTCTTCGTTGGTCAACTCTTCAGGGGAACTTTCCATGAGTTGAATTATGTCGTCATCATTCACTTCGAGATTCAGATTGTTTGCGCCGTAGGGGCCAGGGGGAGGAGCCCCCTAGTATATATATATTAAGGCAGTGGTGGCAATCTTTTTATGTCCGCGTGCCAAAAGTTTACAAATCGAGTTGCTGACGTGCCGGGAAAGTCAGCAACTAATTAATACAATACTAATTAATTAACGTTAATTAATACAAAATAAATTGCAGAATTTTATTGAGGCGAGTTTAAAAATTAACATAGAATTTCATAAAAATGAACTCTTAATTTGACATTCATATTGTCGTATACAAATCAATATCAACCTATTATTAATTTATCAATATATCAATTTATTAATGAGATTTTTGCTGTTGTACATTAGATGCCAAATGCTTTATATCAGATTCATAATTTGTCACTTTTAGTAAAACACACGTGGAACTACATTCATCAGTCATTCTATTTCTTAAACTGTCTTTTATAAAATTCATTTCGGAAAATAATGACTCACAAGCATATGTAGAGGAGAAAATTAATTATGGCATAATCATAAAGAGTATTAATACACTTATGTATACGGTGTAGCATGTTGACAAATATAAAAGTACGCATTTAAATTAGTTATCAATCTAATGTTACAATATTGTAGTTTCCTCAGGCCAACTTGTAAGTTTCATTGACATATCCCATTCTGATCACCAAACATTTATAATATTATTCAGTACAAAATTATTGATTATTGTATTATTAAATTGATTTTAATGATGTTGGCTTGAAAAAAAAAATAAATAAAATAAAAATAAACGGTAGTGAGAAAAATATTTATGCATTGTAACTCACCATAGAAGCAGCAGAAGGATGTCGACTTGTCGACGAACGCTTGCCGTCGAATATAACTTCCCTCGCGTATAACTGGCACCCTCTGATTTCACTTTACGAAAAAAGACATTAAAAGGTTTTGCATATATACTTCCCACACAAAAAACAACACGTCCTCCCAAACAGCCATTATATACTGTAGATGCAAGGGAAAAAAAATAGTTTTATTGTATCCCTGAATAAGATACAGAGGCTTTTGCAGTCTGTGTGATATATTTCTCAACAAATAGTGCAATTAGAGACAGCTGGGAAAAAAAACGGCGCTAACTACTGAATCACATGTATACCCCTCTCACAGAAACTACGCTGTATAGATGCAATCAAAACCATATGTTGCACCAGAAACACCGTATCTAACTAAAACTATTGTCCAATTTTTCAATTATGAAATAAGTCTTTGTTTGATAGAATTTGAAATTCTCGATGTCATTATGACAGATCACAAAGGCTAACTTCAAATAAAATTCTACCAGGAAGTGAAACATGCCATATGATGCTTGTGTGAGTTTCCCTTCCAGTTTAATAAAAAAAGGCAATAAAAATCAACCAAGGGTTGAAACTTTGTGTGAGTTGAGCCCACCGGTAATGAGAAGTTCTGTGGGAACGATAAACGACACCCAGTCGTGAATGTTGTTATGATAGTTGTATTTCAACTCAAAAATTGTCGGTTCTATTTGTCTTTGAATTGCGTGATCTTTTGTTAATACCGCACCAATCAAATTCATGTCTTCATAGCTGCTCTCTCCTGTAGAACAAAATTTAACTTGTTCGTATTGGAACAATTAAAAAAAAAGTGAAATAATTTATAAGCGTATAAAAGGATATCCTATGTGCATCGTTGATGTGCTAGCAAAATTCTCGGGCGTGCCACAAGTTCGCCACCAATGTACTAGGTGAGCCTGTCCGAAGTCATGTGCGAACACAGTGACGGTCTTACCAGCTTCATGTTGCTTTATAACTTGCAACTTCATTTCAAGATCAATTGCTCGCCTCTTTTACTGTGATTTTTCACTAGGCTTTTTGATTGTGCGTGTAGGATCCATGTTGCACAAAACATCGCGAAATATTTAACGATAAATACACAAATAAACCATTTCTCAAACACAAAATCAACAGCGGAACTGTTGAAGACACGTGCAAACTTCCGAGGGAGGTTGCCGCTGAAAGCGCTGTTGTCACTGTGCATGCTTTACCTTACGCTCGCTTGCGTCTTGTTCACAAGTATAGCCGAAATTTAACGTAGAACGGATATGATATCTCACGCTATAAGTGGTTTTAACGTAGCGCCTAGGAATGTAGTTATTCTACATAGTATGATTGTATTTAGTATGTTTTGTATTTATTCCCTTATGAGATCACCGACGTATCTTCGAGAGGACGTAACTCGAACGGACGTAAGTAGAGGTATCACTGAATGAGGTTCAGAGATATTTGCAGTCTGTGTAATATATTTGTCAACAAATAGTGCAATAAGAGACAACTGGGATAAAAACGGCACTAACTGAAGAAGAAGCCCCCCCACACACACACACACATAAACTATGCTGTATAGACGCAAGCAAAGCAACTGCTAAACACAGTATCTAACTAAAAACTATTGTCCAAATTTTCAATTACATAAAATAAGCTCAATTACACAAAAATACTCTCATATCTCGCACCACGATTATTTAACTTTAATTTTGGGAGAAAATAAAGTGCGAATTATATTCGAGTAAATACGATAATACTGCTTTGAGAAGTAACCTGTATACTTGTACTATCATTCCGAGGTGTATTTTAAGTATCAGATTCTTTCCACAGAATAAATAAAGAATGACTAAATTCATTAAAAGTAAACGCTTAAAAATAATAAAATTTAATTAAAATAATTTAATTAAATATTTCGCCACCATCCAAAAGTACACGGGACGAATTGCTTAGCGATATGAGCCATCGGTAATAAAATCAACGACTCCGACAATTACTACCATCGTCTGCCGACTTTCAATAACAACTCCCCCCCCCCCTCCCGATTTAGTGTGATTATCTAAAGATCAGTTAAAGAATTTTGATAGTCTTGAAATTTTTATGCAAGAAAGGAAAAAAGAAAAATCTCGTTTAGTAAATCAAAATAATAATAAAGCACTGTTTTTCTCAGTATTAAAAGGAATAAAATAGGTACTAACCAGGGAACTGTATCTTCAGACTACAGCTCGCGAAGAGAGGACAGAACCCATAACATTTTTTATACAGGCGGTCCTTCAGTTACACGAATTCCGTGTAGGTTGATATTTAGACACGGATGGGAAACTGTATCCCCACTGACTATTTTCTCGTTATTTAACTAAATTTATAAATTTAGCTTTTTATACTAAATGGCTTAAATAACGACAATAGGATTCGTAACACCAGAATGAATAGTATTAAAATAAATTGAACCGTATTTTTCAACGAAAATTGAAATCTTAAATTTTCATTGAAAAATACCGACCGTGTAAAAATTGAATTATTATTCCTGTTTCACAGTTCGTATGGAAAATTACAGACTATGGAACCAGAATAATAAAATTCATTGCAAATCATTAAATTAAATTGATCTTCAAGCCTGACGTTACATTTTAAATTAATTCCACAGTCAACGTAATACTTTTCCTATGAGTGCATGCACAAGACCGAACTAACCAATAGTACATGAGGATTATTACATCAAAGAAAAGGTTAAATGAACTTCACAAAATGATGCATTGTTGATTTATTTATTTATTTATGTTACTCTCGTCCACGAAGAGTTGCAAACCTATAGTACATTAGCACCGTAATGTGGGTTTGATTTTTTCTTGATTTTTTAATTTCATTTATGTTTTGTTAATTTTGAAAATTTCGATATGTACAAAATAAATAAATAATCTGTGTCCCACACATATATAGTATGACGAAGTTGTATACACATTCAATGATGAACTGCTTTTTTTTAAACTGAAAATTTATCCTAAAATTTTAAACGGATGCATGAAAAAGGCCCCAGTATATTATCCGCTCTGCCTGAAAACCAGGATTAAACACTTTTAGCATGTAGATGTTTCAAAAAACATCTTTGAGACGACGTTTATTTTTAACTGGCGAAACAAAAAGCCTGTACATATGATATCTCGCGCTACAAGCTCAGATAATGAATTATTGAGGAAAAATAAATTTATGTCTCAAGGTACCGATTAATTTGTTTAGTCAGTTAAGAGAGAATTGACGTCATAGTTCCATGGCGGCAACAACAACAACACACACACACACAAAAAAAAAAATAATAATAAAATAATAATAATAATAATAAAATTGCGCAGATTTCTACACGAATTTACTGATTGAAGAATAAATTCTATTTATTGATTTGCATCGGTGGATCATATCATTGTAGGTATCTTTAAAAACCGTGTCCTTTCAGCATGAAGATTGCCTAGCCTTTTAGCATGTAGTTATAGTCTGCAATCTAGAATTTATAATAAAACTAAGAACGGATATTTTCCGGAAGCTGAAAAGAAAGTACTGGCATCATTGTCTTTGTTCAGTAGGCTGTCACAAGAACTTGCTGAATAGAATATTGTTAACAAACGCCATTATAACGAATATTCATAGTGAATGCCAGCAGGAGCAGAATAAAAATATTCTATGCTGGAAGTAAGGATTCCCATATGCTATACACTGCTTGGAAAAAAGTCAACGGACATTCCTTGGGCAAGGTGTATTGTGCCATGTAACAAGTCGCGTGTTTGTAGCCGGTTTGTTGCAAGAAACGAACTGACGAAGTTTAAGAGGCGTTGTGATGGGATGTCATGTTGCAGGCCTATCTATTCGGGAAATTATTGACAAATTGGGCCATTCCAGGTCATCAATCAGTGATACCATACTGAGATGGAAGCGCAGGGAGTCAACTGCGAGTGCTACCTGCAGTGGACGACTCACCACACTTACCGAACGTGACCGTAGGGTGCTACGAAGGATAATATGTAATTACCGCCATTAGTCGGGCAACACGTTGAGTGTGGTTCCGAGCATCAACTGGAACACGAATCTGCACAAAAACATTCAGAACCGAGGATCACAACATGGGTTTCCATGGTAGGATCGCAATATGAAAGCTGCGCATTATTTGGCCCAACATGCAGCGTTCTCCTCAGTGGTGCCAAAAAGCATGTACAGCGGGACATGGGCAGTTGGAAAGCTGTGTTATGGAGCGACGAATCACGCTACACCCTCTACTGAGCAAATGGACAGGTGTAGGTGTGGCGGATGTCCGGTTAACGTTTCTTACCAGAGTGCGTAAACCCAACTATGAAATTCGGAGGTGGAGGTGTGATGGTATGGGCCTGTTTTCCTGGTTTGGCCTAGGGCCTCTGCTTGTGGTGCCATGAACACTCTCCGAGAAGGATCTGAACATTCCGTACAATGCAATGCTTCCTACTTTGTGACGTTTCTACGAAACTGGCTATTGTCTTCTTCAGCAAGACAATGCACCTTGTCATAAAGCTGCTGCTGTAACTGCGTGCTTTGTAGACACGAACATCACTACACTTGACTGATCGCAAACCCTTAATCTCAACCTTACTGAATATCTATAGGATGAACTTGAGCGTCGGGCAAGGTTCCAGGGACCTCCACTCCTCAACAGTCCAGGACTTCATTACACGCCTACAGGAAGAATGGTTCAAAATTCCCATTGATTGCTATTGTACACGAGGAAAGTTGGTCCCGTAGGATTGCTGCAAGTATCGTAGTGAAAGGAGGTCCTACATCTTATTAAGGTGGGCGCCGTGGTTGTTTATTCATCACACTATGGTGTCCGTTAACTTCTTTCCGCGCAGTGTATATTACCAATACATAATTTGCAAAAGAGTGACTCAGCTGCTTTTTTTTACTAACGGATTGATAAACAAATAGTAAATACACGACTCCTGAGAACTCAGTCCACTTCCGCAAATAATACTGTCACGACATCAAAATACCGAGTAGGAATTTAATGATTAATAATTCAATAAAGATGCTAGATTAAAGAAAAATAAACTACATAAAGTTTAAATCAGAAAATATTTGACGTTACTGTGTAGCAAAGTACTTTCGTTTTTCATTCCAAAACAGTTAACTAAAAAAATTTCGAAGAAGTTTATTATTTTGCAAAAAAAGCCCAAAATGCACATTCACGGTACTTTAAAGATAGAAGTGCAGTAATGAGACTACTATTTAAATAAGAAAGAACGATTCGTTTGGACCAAACGATAATATATCATTACGTCTAATTAAAGTGCAATAAAACTATTTACTTTCTGAACAAATATAATGGTTGCGGTGCCACAGCTGTGTAATTTTCAAACCTTGCATAACTGGATGAGAAAGAGAGGCTCGTCTGTCAGGCTGAAAGGCGCCAAAGCGAAAATATTTAGCCATTTTCATGATTCTACTCTCTCAATTTTCATAATTACATTATAAATTAGAAATGGGGAAATTACTTGCCGTTCTCATGTTAAGATAGTAAATGATTAATTTGCGTTCATGTTGATATTAATGAGTTAAAGGGGGGAGGGAGTATTTCCATCCTTTGAACGTGACCTACTGTTCGGGTTTTGCTAGCAATCTCTAGGGATGAAAAAAACATTTATAGAGGGCAGAAGTGTATACAATAAAGCAATTTAACTTACAAAAACGTTATAACCAGTAATAACAGTACAGATAGAGCTATTTTGATAATTAATAATAATATTAACTATAAATTTAATGATTTTAATAATTTTTATAATTAATAATAATAATAAATTATAATAATAATTTCAGTGTTTTAATTTATATTTATAAAGATAAGGACACAAAATATTAGATACTTTCAAAAGTTACGTTCACATATATGATGGTTTAGAGAACATCATATATCGTGGAATACGTACTGGTCTATTACTTTCTGACCAGTACGTGTTCCACGATATTCTTCGGGATTGTTGTAATTTCCAAGAGAAAGTTCTGCTTCCTTGTGCTAAATATCGAATAACTTAGGAACTGGATGGAAAAAAAAAAAAAAAGCCTAAAAAAGATCCTCTGGTGTTGGTGATTAGAATCAAATTGAGGGTCATTCTGCTGGCAGTATAACATTATTGACACAGAAGCGGTACCACCAGACTAAGAAACATATTTTTTTTCTATTATACAGAAGTTTAATAAATTCTTCATTTTTTATCAACTTTTTTGACATATTTTGTAATACAATCTTTCAATGATTTTGTAACCATTTTATATCCACACTCGATATCAAGAAACACAGCATTACCTCGGAACCTCTGTAGCTCAGTTGAATCCATACGAGCCGTTTGGTTGGATAAACTCGGGTTCGAATCCCGTATATGACGTGAGGATCGTTTATCAGGTATTTTCAGTCAAATCGTAAGTCATCCGGTCTCATACAAAGAAGATGACCAATTTGATCAATTGGTCATCTCCCGTCCAATTATGGTCAAAGCACTCAGTTCTCTGATTTCTTATAAATGGCCCAAATGTTGGGTTTGATAAATCTATATCTTAATTAAACTAATTTAGAGACCACCTCAACCTACCAAGTAGCAAATAAAAATTCAAACTACCTCTAAAAACTACAGTTGGAGTATGATGATTACATTTTCTAAAGGTTATCTAGGACAAGTTTTTATTTTTTTTTAATTCACTTATATAAAAAATAATGAACCAAAATAAATAAAAAATGGCACGCGAATGTTATTTTTATTAGTGGCTTATCCATTTCTTCAAAATGTTTTTCTCTTTCCCCACACATTTATTTATTTAGCGTTGTTACCGTAAGCTGCGAATTTAATACGCCATTTAAAATGGAGTGGGGGGGGGGGGGGAGCCGCTGCAGATACAACTACTAACCAACCAACAGACTACAGCGACTATTTCAAAACCGCTACATATCTCATGGCGATCAAGATGCCCTCTAGGGAAATCAAACGTTGGAGTTTGTTTCTGTGAAATGAATATAATCAAGGAAAATGTTTTTAGCAATGTAGCTTTCGTGTTTCGCTGCAAGTGTGATACTAATTATTAAAATGCAGACAGTGGGTATGGTTTTGTTTTGCAGACAAGATCGATTGTAAATTCAGTCCAAAACGAGATATTTTAAATAAGTGAAGAGAAGGCATAAATTAACCAAATACAAGTTTTTAATAAACTCTGATGTGGAAAAAAAAAAATGTTACATGACGAAATAAGTTGAAATATTTGCGTTTTCAATTAATATAATTTTTGTTTGTGTGGAACTGGCCTCTTCATTTTCTTCCTGTCTACCACAATAACTACAAATGGATGAAAAGAGCGCCGGCCATTTTGAAAAAATAACTACTTAACATTAAAACGCGATTAAATAAAAAAAAAAATTTCAATGAAGCCCACACGGGCCACTAAGCTATACTGCGGTATTTAGAATTGTAAGATGCTTTCCAGATTCACAAGGAACGTTATGCATTTGATACTTTACACAAAATATTAAATAGACATGCTTCTTCAACCATCTACCAGCGCCCAGCGGTACTTAAGTACCAGTACTAACGTTGCAGCTAGATGACTGAAGCAGTAGTTCGAGTGCGCTGTCTAGTGCCTTCCAGATTCATCTCGAAGGTTCTCGATACTTCGTTATTTTCATATAAATACAAGAGGATCTCATCCACAGTCAGTCAGTCGTGAACAGTGTGATATTCGTGTATAAGCGCACTCAGGTTCGTCGTGTCAGCCATAGCCTATTGTGGTTTTATATTGACAGACTTTTTCCATTAGTGTGAGACATATTCAGTGAATAATAACCGTTACACGGCTATTTTGGATCATTTTTTTGTGTTCACTTTCCATCACTATGGCATCTACGATTAAAAAACGTAAATAAAGTGATTCTTCTCCGGTTTTTAATGAAAAGTGGACCAATTTATACAGATCGACGATAAGCCAGTGTGTTTAATTTGTCGTGAGTCAGTGTCAGTATCAAAAGAATACAATATAAAACGACACTATGAGACGAAGCATGCGTCCAATTTCGATCACCTTCAAGAGGGGCTTCGTGTGGACAAAGTGAACCGTCTCCAAATTGATTTCAAATGCCAGCAGGGTACGTTTAAAAGGCAGAGGAAAGAGAGCGAAGCGTGAGTCAAAGTAAGTTATGCAACAGCTGAAAAAATTGGTAAAAAATCAAAAGTCTTCGTGGACGGCGAGTTTGTGAAAGGGTGTCTCATCGCTGCCTGGGGAAATTCTGTGACCAAATAATAAGGAAGTATTTAAAAAGTCTGGGGTAATTGTAGCACGACGTGTCGAAGAACTTGCCAATGACATTGAAGGAACTTTAAAAAAACGGTCGTTCGAATTTACGTCACATTCACTTGCTTTAGATGAGAGCACAGATGTGAAGGATACAGCACAACTGGCTATCTTTGTCCATGGCACTGATCAACAATTCACTGTGACAGAAGAACTGCTAGCGCTCGTACTTATGAAGGGAACGACGAAAGGCACTGATATTCTTGAAGCCGCCAAGAAAACGCTCGAGCGCTTCCACCTCAGCTAAACCACCCTCGAGGTTGTGGTAACTGATGGTGCCCCTGCTATGGTGGGAAAGAGCGAAGGGTTTGTTGCGCTGCTATGGAAAGAACCGGAACTAGGAAGAAAAGATTTCGTCCATTACCCCTGTTTAATCCACCAGGAGAATTTGTGCGCGAAAACTATTGGATTTGAGAATGTCATGAAAGTTATGGTGACTGTCGTCAACATTATTAGGGCAAGAGAGTTGAATCATCGTCAATTACAAGAGTTTTTGACCAAAGAATGCTAAGCGAATCACGGCGATGTGGTTTATTATATTGATGTGCGTTGGTTGAGCAGAGGGAAGGTTCTTAAAATGACTCAAGGAGCGAAATACAGCAGTTCATGCAAACCAAGGGAAAGCCGATTGCGGAATTCAACGATCCGAAGTGAATGAACAGACTTTGCCTTTGTGACCGACATCTCGTTGCATATGAATGACCTAAATACGCGGCTATAATCCAAAGATCAACCGGTGCACACTTTGTTTGATCACATCAAAGCTTTTGTGGCTAAGCTCAAACTTTGGGAGGCACAACTCCCAAAAAAAGATTTAACTCATTTTCAGCTTCTCGCTGAGTCCAACTGTTCATCTCTTGATGAATACGCTACAAAATTAGCCGTGTTGCGAACTGAGTTTGAAGAGAGATTTAGTGACTTTCGTAACCAAGTCTTCTTTAGATTTATTTTCAATGCCATTCAGTGTCAATGCTGCTGAAATGCCAGGCTCAGTACAAATGGAACTGCTTGAACTCCAAAACAACTCTTCTTTGGGAGAAAAATTATTCAATGTGCCCTTGCTTACATTTTACAAATACTACATTTCTACATTTGTCGGCATGCTTTGAAGATGTGCGCTTTGTTAGGAAGCACATACTTATGTGAGCAGTTCTTCTCCAGAATGAAGAATGTGAAGTCCAAGATAAGAACTCAGATTACGGACCAACATCTCGACTTCCAACAGTGATGCCAACATTGACAAGCTGGTCAAGAAAAAACATTGCCAAGTTTCCCATTGACATTGTAAAAAATGAATGTTTTCTTCATTGAATTATATTTTTTTCAAGTTTTGATTGTATTTACTTTCGATTGACTCCTACTTACGCTCTTAAAGCTGAGTTTGTTTATTTTTATAGGATTTTATGTAAAGTATGAAATGTACAGCGTTCCTTGTGAATCTGGAAAGCATCTTACATTTCTAAAATACCACAGTATAGTTTAGTGGCCCGAAGGCTTCATTGAAATTTTTAAGGCGGTCCGCACTGTCCGAAAGGTTGAGACCACTGCCCTAATACCATATCCTTAAAGATTCTAAGCAAAGCACGTACATGTCGTGACTTAAAAATTAAACAGGTAGCAGTTAACAAAATTTAAATTAATGATTTTTATAATTAATTTAATTTATTTAATCTGATCACAATAACTATTTACTATTGCATAACTCGACCTCATCATCAGCTAACGCCTATGTTGTTCCCGTATAGGGAGTAGGCGGGGCCGTTTACTGACCTGTGATGCAATAATAGCGAAAAATATAATTCAAATATTATAAAAATCTGATCTGCTTACATTTGCCTTTTGAAGGCATCAAATATTTACTAATTAATAAATATTTTCTAAATGAAAATTACAATTAAATTAAAATACAAAAAAACAAGTGTTACGAAACATTTGTCGTTTTCTTGAAATTAGCTCAAAAGAATTTTATAAAAACTATTAAAATTTAGAATCAAACTATTCAAAATATGAATAATTAATTTAAATTTTCGTAAATAATTTTCACATCACAACTTGAATGCTCCATTTACATTTTTTAAGAAATCCGAAGTGAAGTATTTTTTCAAATACTTCACTTGGAATTTCTGAATACATATTATTATTATTATTATTATTATTATTATTATTATAAGGGTCCTGTGTAGGCATACGAAGGACCCTTAATATCACGGTAATATCGCTGCTCCCGTTTTTCATAGTTTTAAAGTGGTTCCAACTTCTGTTTTTAATTTGAAAGTGTTCCCAAGTAACTGTTCTTGTCACGCCGAAGACAAGACAGTGATATAAAATTCACCGAAATCGGCTACGAAGAAACCAAACTTTGAAGTGTTGAAAAGTGAACAGAGAGGACCGGGGTCAACAAAGATCGAAGAACAAAGGACATCTTTGCAATCACGCCTTGTTGCTCAAGGGAAGAAAGGTGAGTATGAAGTGTATCAAATGCCTGAAGGATTTATCGTCCGACGGAAATCATATAACCTGTAGGAAATGCAGTAGGATTCTACACTTAAAATGTGCCGGCTTTTCAGAAACAACCTGGCAACGTAAATCCAATGCAATATGCGAGGAATGGAAGTGCCTTCTCTGCAGGAAGAACAAAGAAACGCACCTGAGACAGCCACCTACGACACAGCCGATGATACCGGAGGCAAAATCAGACGACGAACTGAACAGACAAAAAAAAAATGCAGGTGGGTTCTAGAATTTCAACTCTTTAAATATACTAATGGAAAACGGTCTAGAGACTATAAAAGCCAGCTTAGTAGATTTTGTGCAAGAACTCTTTGACAAACAGAGCGAACAAATAACAAAAAAACTACCGAATATCAAGATTTGCTCAAACATAATAATTTAGCAGTGATAGAAGTGTTGCAAACGGTAAAAGACATTAAAATCAGCATTAACACACTAAATGACAGGCAACACATTTGATGAAAGAGACATCCGAACTCCGTCAAGAACTTCATTTTTTTTAAAACTACAATACGAACGTTTAAATCAGAACAAACAACATAAAGAAGATCTTGTCATAAACGGTCTCCCTGAAACTGCACCTACAGAAAACCTCAAAGACGTAGTTTTAAAATTAGGCCATGCAATTGATATCCCCTTACAGCTTAACAACAATCAGATCGTAAATCGGATTCCTAGGAAGAGCAAAAAACAAGTCTTGCCATGACCTATACCAGTCGTAGTTTGTCTTACAAGCAAGTCCACAAGAGACAATCTCATAAAAGCCAGCAGACAGAAAAAAACCAGTTTCCAAGGACTTCAACGCATTGCAAGACAATACACCAATCTTCCTATCAGAATATTTAACACCATTCAACCAGAATCTGTTCCACCAAGCAAGAAAGGCAAAAACAGAAAAAAATTATCAATTTTTGTGGATCAGATATGCCAAGATATTCTTGAGGAAGTCACAAACTTCAAAGCCAATACAAATTAAAAGCTCAGAAGACATAGAAAGGCTGCCACAGTGAAAAAAAAAAAAGTCTCCTAATTAGTTCAAAAAGAAGACCACAATAAAAATGAATGTGAACCATCAAGACAGATACAATAACACCAGAATATACCGGCAATTTCACTTTGATCAGACCTTTCAGATCATTCATTTGACCTCCCAAACATTAGCCTACTTCGAACACAGCGATCAAATCAATAATAAAAAAAATATCTAACTGGTGTCATCCTCAGATCAGCTTATTAAAAAGCTTCGAGGATGCAAGCTGAGACATTACATCGCAATCAAGATCAACAGAAAGAAAAAAAAAGAAAACGCTGTAGTTACAGCGGTTAAAAACATTAAAAGCAAAAATTGTAAAATATATATAACTTACTGTTATATAAATGCTGTTAAAAAAATGTAATCTTATCCAATTGCAAACTGTAAATTATCATCTATAGTAACATTATTAACACATTATACAAAAAACGGAAAAATGTGTATGAAATTCACTGTAAAAAAAACAACAACTAGAACAACACGTTTTTAAATGCATAATATGCAATAACAACTTTAATAATAATAAACAAATAAATAAAAATTATTATTGGCACTTCCATGGAGTATTTAGACTCATCGTAGGAGGTCCACTAAAATCAACACTACCCACCAATACCTGTCATATTTTCAACTTATTTGCTGACAAAGCAGTATTTACAAGCGGCTCTGGCAATCTATTCCACTTATTCACCACTCTCCAAGAAATCAATCTAGTCCTAGCGCCCTTGCTAACCACACTAATTTACATAATATCCAAGGATAATCCCTAGATTTCCTCGTATTAGCCATGTACTGTACTGAAATACTTTTCTCCACATCAATCCTATGACTCCCTGTGACTTATATGTAGTGGCGGCCGGTGAAAATTTTAAGTGGGGGTGATTTTTAAATTTTAAATTTAAAAATCACCCCCATTTTTTAAATTTTGTTTTGCATATACAAAATAAAATTTTAAAAAATATTTTTTTTCCTAATCAATAACTAATTTATTAATAAATAAATTTACATGTTAAAAAATTGCTTTATTAAAAATATTTAACCCTCACCACGAACAAACACCAATAATAAAAGTCTCGTATCTCACAAAATAACGCGCGCAACGATACACTGCCCAAAAGAACAGTGTCAAGGGTAAACGAATATCGGCGAGTTTACCTGCAATTGGCGTGATCATTCGCAGTGTATTTGTTTCGAGTTACCATAATTGAAAAAATATAATTCTTTTCATATTTTCAACGGTGACACTCGTCATTATTCAGCCTTGTATCTATAATAAATAAGTATATGTTATTTTAACAAAATAAAATAAGATTTGCAAAAAATAGTTCAACCTTTCGTATCTCACAGAAATAACGCGCAAGCATACGATACACTGCCCAAAGAGACTGTCGGATTCACAAGTTACGTGCAATGAGAAGAGCAAACGAATATCGGCGAGTCTGGCTGCGATTGGTTGAAAGTGATATAACGTGATAATTCTGACACTGCGTTAGATCGCAGTGTATCTGTTTCGAAATCTAAAGCGTTAATCGAACAATTATAATTATTAACTATTCAATCATTGTCGAAACATAAACTGTAACCTTTAACATGTTGTATTGCATTTATGTAATGTTGTAAGCATTGTTATTATTTATAAACACAAACAAAATTTAATTTTTTCATTTTTTCCTTGGGGGTGCTGCAGTGTCGTAGTGCTTATGTACGGGCCGCCACTGTTTATATGTCTATCTTATCCTCCCCATTTATCCGTGTGTCAATCAGTCTCTGTAACCCATAACTCTTCAATCTCTCATCATAGCATTCCACAGAGCTGAGGTTTAAAAAAAAAGTTAGTTCGAGAACTACTGATGAAATAGAAGACTGCGTTCAGCATTATTTTGATGTGGCGCCATCTAGTAGCTCTCGTGCAAACTGTTTTTATATCAATTCTTGCCCGGAAAATATCGTGCAATACTAATTAATATAAAAATCATAACCCCCGTTTTGTGTATTACATACTGAACTCAATATTATTATGTGTATATTTTTTCATTGAAAATAATGTGCAATAATAAAATTCAATGGATATTAAACAAAACAAACAACTTTTATTTGATAGAGCATCTCATTGACTAACATTGAAGTGCTCTGTAAATTTTATTAACATTAAAGCATCTATATACAATCAAAATAAATATATATACAACTATTTACAATGTTGAAAGTTTATTTTTCACTAGGTTAGACTATAATAAATTTAGTTTAATCCTTTATCCCAGTGAGAGCAAACAAAGTTTGCGCCTGAAAATATCTTCAGGACTGAATATAGTGTTGCACTATCTTACCTGGGTAAGTAGTGCAACACCAAGGCAACTCGTAGCAAAGGTGGTGCAAGATACCAACACTCCTATCCCAGTATCTCCCATAATGCAAAACATATCTCCTTGTGGATATGTATACTGTTATGCATTAATGGATTGGCCACTACCCAGACTAGTTTCGACCTTTATTGAGGTCTCTTCAGTGGGAGCCAGGCCCAGAGTTGGAGATACCAGGCAGAAACAGTAGCAATCATCTTTACCTAGTGTTTTGCATTATGGGAGATACTGGGATAGGAGTGTTGGTATCTTGCTCCACTTTTGCTACGAGTTGCCTTGGTTTTGCACTACTTACCCAGGTAAGATAGTGCAATACTATATTCAGTCCTGAAGATATTTTCAGGTGCAAACTTTGTTTGCTCTCACTGGGATAAAGGATTAAACTAAATTTATTATAAATATTTACAATATATACATTTATACATAGAACGCTTATTCTAATTCGCATTTTGATTTACATTTCTGGATATCTTAATAATATATATTATGTACAATTTATTTTTCCTTACTTTTAACATCATAATCTGCTCAGTGTCTGCTTCTTCCTACAGTCCTTTTTACATGAGTTGAACAGTATTTTTCTTTTAATGTAACATAACTTTACTATCCATGGAATTCTGTATTATGAATTTAAGTTACCAGTCACATTTCTATTTCCATAAATCATATTTCCTTTTTATAATGAAATTCTTATTTTTTGTGGTATATTTCCAATTACATATGGGATTCGATCTACGTTATTATCTCTTGTGAGGGGACACCTTTCCTTAAACCTATGTAAGGTTTGTTTTAAAATATACAACAATGGATTTTATATTGTTAACTAATCTGACAATATTCATATATAAATATACATATTTATACATGTATGTACATATACACACCTATACATACATACCTATTACTACTTTACATATAATACGTCTTCTATGCATATGACTATTTTACTTATAATACATATAATTATTCTTTCGGAGACATGAAGTGCTCTGTAAAGTGAACATGCCATTTTGTACTTTATTTGATAATATTGTTTATACATAATTTTTAAAAAAGTGTTTATTTGTAATCATGGGGTTCATTCCTTCGCCTTTCCTCCTCCTATTCTTGCGAAGTTCTTTCTGAATTGTGAGCATATTCTGCCTCACATAACCATTTAAAGAAAATAAATTATAAAAATGTTATTTTTGTCTAAAAATTCAAACAAACATAATTCGATCTTCCAGTTCTCGTGTTTAGAAACACAGAAAAACAATATAAAAATATCCATATACATTCAAAACAATCTTAATAATGATAATAAAATGATGAAAGAATTACATAAAGAATTATAACTCTTTCCGACTTTACATATTATTATACATGTACAGTGCCAACATATTTAATATCACTGAGCTTATCTTAAAGCTATATCAGTTAATCTCAAGAGTCTCATTGAATCGTAGACAAGTTTTCGGACCTTTTATGTAGAAGAAATGTAGGAGAAATTTCGGAAGATGTTGCAATAACTATTATAAAGTATAAAATGTATAAAGTGATAAATGCCTTATAATATATATAAAAGAATTATAAAACTCTAATCTTATGTAATAATTATCCGTCCAATCGCAAATATAATAACAATAATAATAATAATAATATCAACCTTTACAAACTTCCTCGTAAAATGCAAATAAAATTATTTATTCACTTATAAATTTGATAAAAATTTATAAATTACATAGTTTTATACATATAAATTTATTACATAGCACGGATCTATTCATCTTGAAATGGGGAGGATGGACCATGAAAATTCTAGGAAGATAATAATGACTTGTTTGGGAAGGAGAAATAATGTTGTTTATTCATTCGCACAGATTTTCTAATTATCATCTACCTTTCAAAAAGTTTTTTTTTTTTTTTTGAAATTCTCAAAAATACAAATATGCGATTGTCCTTAAAATAAATCAATAATACTTTAACTTTCATAAAGAAAAACCAACAGAAATCAACAAGACCAAAATCTTAGGTAAGCCACCAGTGAGGATCGAACTCACGACCCCTGGTTTACAAGACCAGTGCTCTAACCACTGAGCTATGATGGCAATGCGTCTGAGCGCCCTCATAATACTCCTTTCTTCAATACCAAGCTTAAATTACATGCCAATTTTTAAGATACTGTATTGTGAATGAAAGACATAAATGAATGAAATAAGTTTTGTAACATAGCGAACACACATTTATTAGTTATACACAAAAGTGAAATATACATACTTTTAATCAATAAGTATTCAAATTGTAATCAATAATCTTCAAACAATATATAAAATTATATATTGTTTGAAGCTTTTATACGAAAAATCAGTGTTAAAGCCAATATTATTCTTAATTAATAAGTACAGTACAGTAGAGTACAAAGCTTCCTGGTAAACCGCGTTCTTCAAACTCAACAAAGTTATTTAGCTCTGTCAGTTGGGAGAATAGCTTGCACACTGTTTCCACAGTAGCTTTTTAAATGAAATGTGCGGTTAAGCGAATTACTCCACTCATAAAATAACACTGGGGATATAAATATGAGCATAAACACACGATGAATTCTTCGACTCCATGGAGGGTGCAATAAAAATAAAATAAATATCAGCTTTATTAAAACAGAACAATTGGAGCAATTATATATATATATATGAAAAAAACACATTAAATTTCAACTTTAAGAATTTCAAATTCTAATTTCCTGAAGGTGTCAAATAATAATAATAATAATAATAATAATAATAATAATAACCTGCAGGAATTCTCTGCTCGGTTTTAGGTTTCACAAGTACCAGTAGCGCACGCAGGATTTAATCTTGGGGGGGGGGGGGGTTGAGAATACACACTACGCATTGCATACAAGCAATGACTGAGCATCTGCAATGATCTCTAATTCATAAATAGCATAGAAATAGAAGACACGACACAACATAAATAAAAATAAATGAATTTTAATCAGGAAAAAATTTTTGGAAATGTTTCTAGTGTTTTTTTTTTTCCCTTTTCTTTGGGGGGGGGAGGGCTTGGCCCGCCCCTATGGGTGCGCCACTGACGAGTACTTTGAATCATGTCGGCAGCAATATATTTAATGTAGTGTAGGAACAAACCTGCCTATATATATATATAAGCCGAAATTTGAAACGTTTTTATGTCACGCCTTTTGTCTCGTCATTGTTTGGAGCCGGATTAAGCTGATAAGCTGAAATTTGAAACGTTTCACGTCCAACAATGTTTGCCTTCATGGAGCAACAATTTGTTGGACGTTTCAAAACAATGGAGAACCGGCGTATCAGCCCGGAACTCGGGAGGTTTTCTGCTATTGAAAATAAAATAAAATAAAAATAATACATTTTTTTTTTTTCAATAGCAGAAGAAAGCGATAACTTTTTTATTATTATTTAACCCTTCCCTTCCAACACACACATACAAGCATTCTGTGATGTTCCAGGAATTTTTACACAATAATTCACATGTACGTCTTACATAAAATCATTCTTTTCTTTTTAATTCTAACTAAACCAATCCGCAGCCAATATGGACACAGCTTATCTATTAGTCTTTCGGGGGCCGACCGACAGAAGCTATCTAGCATTATAAGAAAATCTGGCACATTAAATAATAATATTTCAAATTAATTTTAAATGGTTTCGCAAATCATCTATTTTAATATTTACAAAATATATATTTTGTAAACTGGTTTTAGGTTATCCGACATCAGAATTTTTCTTCAATAGCAGTTTTCAATCAATATTAGATTTATTTATTTTCTAATATTATCCATTTTAGATATATTTTATTTATCAGGTAAGTAATTTTGTTTTAATTTATTAATTTATTTTATAATTAAATCTATCGTATTTAATTCTAGAGTATGACTAGTCGTGAGAGTAATTATTATGGAAGAAAACACCCAAGTGGGCATGAAAAACGAAAGCGAAAACAAGAAAAAGAAGCGGCTGAGGAACGTCAAAGAAATTCACTGTTTAAATTTATGAAGTCGAACTCATATATTTGTTCCGATATATCAGTTGATAACGGGAGTTCTGAAATAACTACAAACAGTTCTTCGGCTTCAACATTAATTAATAATGAGAGTTCATACTCAAAGGAAGCGGAGAACATGACGCATTTGGTCAAACAATAAGTATTGAAGATCCTAAAACTGAGACACCAGAGGAAGGTGAACTATTTACTATTGATGATCCAGCAACAAGCCCCAAAATTTTGAACAACGCAACACTAACACAAATTGTACAACGTGGTCCACCGTCTCCTCCGGCTGAAAATGATTTTCCAAAAGATGAGAACAAGAGGTGTTTTTCCACAGCTCACTATGTTAGGACAATTGCAAACGGAGAGAAGCAAAACAGAAGATGGCTTGTATATTCAAACTCTTCCAACTCTATTTTTTGTTTTTGTTGCAAATTATTTTTTTCTGATGATAATTTTTTTTATCTAATAATAGATTTCCTGACTGGCAACATGTAAGTGAAAGATTAAAGTCGCACGAACGAAATCCAGTGCACATGAAAATATATTGTCTTTTAATTTTTATTAAAAAAATGATAAAGTATGCGTTTACACAATCACAGAAATAATTATATAATTAAAGGGTTTTAAAAACGACAAATAAGGCTCATAGAACAGAAAGTTTTAAATTAAAAACTTTAAAAAACTTTCCTACAGTTAAAAACTTTTACTGTAGGAAAATAAAAAGTAAAACTTAAATTAATATAACAACATAATTGGTAGTATATAAAAAATTAATCTTTTATTCAGGTGAAAATTTGACAATAGTCGTAATATTGCTTGCACATTAGGGAACACTAACTCAATCTTGTCTTGAAAGATGATTTGATACAAATCTTTGTGTTGAAAATGTTCTTTTTCAGGATAATTTTGCTTGACATACTCATGGAAGTGCCTCGGTTCACTCGTGAGATTAATATCAACATCGTGTGGGTGCTCTTTTATTAACGTATCTACTGCTTTTCGTAGCTGTACCTCTGAAACTTCTAAATCAACTAAAAATGAAAATTTATTTGCAACATAATTGTAGACTGTTGCTTTCTCGTTAAATTTGCCTCAAGGATGTCTATGATATGAATGAAGTTCACTCGAAATTTGTCTCTTGGAGAAAGCTGTTCATTAGCATCAGGTGCAGCTCCATCATTGGCTTGTTTGTTTCTCATTCTCTTTCTTTTTACTGTAGACTTATATTCTACACCAGACAATCTAGATTTAACTTCTTCAAAATCATCAAAATTTTCTCGAATATTTTTAACATAGTGAAAAAGTGATTTGTACAGATTTGCACATGTGGTAAGTGCAATCTTTGGATCCTGGAGAGCCATACTGGTTTTGTGAAACTCTGGCAGCAAATTATTCCATAAATGTAGCATAAAAACAAACTCTAGTTCCTCCATTTTTTCCAGAAGAATACCAGCTTCTAGTCTTGTAGCTCCCTTTTCATTCTTATCATCATAAATGTTACTTAGAGCATCTATGATGGGCTTATAACTCACATTTATGGCAGACACTGCTTTGACATTTGCTTCCCACCTAGTGTCAGACAGTCTTTTTAGTACTCTGGTATCTGCTGTTTTCAAGAAAAATAACATCACAGACCACCTCTTTGTAGAAGATGAAAAGAAAGTGTATATTTCTTGAACAACAGCAAAAATGTTTACCGCATCTAAACAGCAACCTACAGCAGCACGGCCGACAAGATTTAGTGAATGACCGGCACATAGAAAATATATAGCATGCTTATTTAACTCAAGGATTTTTTGTTGCATTCCCTTGTATTTGCCAGCCATATTCGCTGCATTATCATATGACTCCTCGGCATTTGCTGAAATCAACTTTGCAGTCCTTACTTAGATAATCCACAACCATACCATTGCAATTCAAAGTCATGAACACTCTGAAGATCATAGAAGAACTTTGCTTACATACTTGGCAAGAAAGCGTGGTCAAACCTTAGACTCGGAACTAGCAAAACAAATAAAAGAAGAATAGCTTTATTGGAGGAATATGCTTGAGCGTGTTATTGCAGTGATATGCACATTAGCAGAACGTGGTCTGGCTTTTAGGGGAGACAATGAAACTTTTGAATCGCGAAATAATGGCAACTACCTCGGTTTGTTAGAAATGATTGCTAAGTTTGATTCATTTCTTTCCAATCACATAAAACAACATGGAAACAGAGGATCTGGATCTCCTTCATATTTGTTAAAGACAGTATGTGATGAATTGATCCAGCTTACGTCTAATAAAGTAAGAAAATCAATTTTGGATAATCTGAGAAAGGCGGGTTACTTCAGTTTGTCTGTGGACTCTACCTGTCCACAGTAGAGTCCACAGACAAAGTGAAGTACAGTAATTTCTAAATAATTAATTTCTAAATTAATTATTTAGAAATTATCATAGTGATATGTCTGACTTCATTTGAGTGATTTTTCTACGAATATTTTTTTATCAATTTTTATATATTTTTGTTTTTTTTATTTGAGGCCCCGGCAGATTGCGAGGCCCTAAACTGTAGCTTTTTTAGCTTATACGTAAATCCGGCACTGGTAGGAGGATTAAATAAGAGTTTACAAATCGACTGTTTATTATTATTATTATTATTATTATTATTATTATTATTCGTGACACCTCCAAGGAGTCCGGAAGACTCATCGCAGGAGGACACCTATTGTACAACTCTACGTCTCCACCACTACACCCAGGGCCGGCGGAAGCGGGCATGCAGTGCATGCGAGCGCAGCTACGAAGGGGGCGCCGCCACCGGGGAACCGTTCATAAGTTCATTTTTAAGAAACAAAATTTTTATCATGAAAACAAAAAATCTTAGAATGATCAATATTAAAATAAATATTGGCCGGATACACCGAATAAAAATTAAAAAAAATTGTATATTGCCACCTCTTTGATCAGCCGGCTGTTTACAATTTTGCAGCGAGAGCAGGCTAAATGCTTGCCTAAAGAATGTTGTGTCTACTGCAGTCTATCTAAAGTGAAATGATGAACGGTTTTTATGTGCAGAAACGAATTTTCGTACAAAACATTTGTTTCTAGTTAACCAGTCATATGGTACGCATCTCAGTAGGCTACTGACAGTAGCGCAGTGCGGACTATTATTTCGTCTCTGTGTCGTGTTGTGTAATAATTTCTTGTGGGTATAAAATAGAAATGGAATCAAAAATTAAAAAAAAGTTATCCCGTGCACAAAATCGTAAGCGTCATGCTGCGAAAGAAGCAGATATTAAGAAACAAACTGGGGCTCTTAATAAATTTGTTAAAATATTAAAATATTCTGCTGCAGATTATAACCAAATCGACACATCAGAAATCAGAGTTGAAGAACCGTGCATATCATCCAGTTTTCACGAAAGTACTATTGCAACTATTGAACAAGATAACAAGATGCATGATTTAAGTGAAAAACAGTTAGGAGAAGATTTAGTTGTAGTTGACCACAAAACTAACACACTGTTAGTCTCTGTAAATTTAGAAGATCCAGGTGAATGGGGAAATATTGATGAAAAATTACGAGTTGTTTTAATTGAAATGGGACCTGTTCAAAAGAAAAATATAATATATCCCAGAGATACATATGGTCATAAATTTGACGACACGTATTATAATTGAAAAATGAAAAACGGTGATCTTGTGCCAAGAACATGGCTCATTTATTCCGAAACTTTAAATTCTGTTTTTTGCTTTTGTTGCAAACCTTTCGCACCTACCGAATCAAGTAGAAGGCTATAACGACTGGAGAAATGTAAGTACAACTTTGCATAGACATGAGACTAATTTAACTCACATGAAAAATTTCTTAAAATGGAAGGAAGTTGCTAAAAATTTAAAAAACAAAACTACTATTGATTGAGAGACTCAATGGAAAAGAAACATTGGACGAGTGTTTTAGAACGCTTGATTGAAATTATAAAATTCCTTGGTAGCCAAAATTTAACTTTTCGCGGATCATCTGATAAATTATATGAAAGGAATAATGGCAATTTTTTAAAATTAGTCGAACTGTTTGAGAAGTTTGATCCCGTTATGGAAAATCATGTTGAAAGGACCCTACAACGAAACAATAGAATACACTATTTGAGTAAAGACAGTCAAAATGAAATATTGGAAACTTTAAGTAACGCATCAGGGATACAATTTTATTATCAATTCGAAAATCTAAATATTATTCCATAATTTTAGACTGCACACCTGATGTAAGTAAAACAGAACAAATTACCATTATTATTCGCTTTGTTTCCTGTGACAATGGAATTGTTAAGATCAGGGAAAACTTTTTAGGTTTTGCAGATATATCAGATTCCACAGGACGTGATTCATGCGCGACAATAATGGAACAACTGGAAAAATGGAACATTCCCGTTGAAGACATACGAGGTCAAGTGTATGACAATGGGACAAATATGAAAGGGAAAAAATATGGGCTCCAAAATTTGCTTTTAAACAAAAATCCTCGAGCTTTTTACGTGCCATGTGCTGCTCATACTCTAAATTTAATCATTAACGATTCAGCCAAAGTGAATGCAGATACAATTAGTTTCTTTGCAATTATTCACTTTGACTGAATCGTTAATGATTAAATTTAGAAAAAAAACCGAATATTCAAAACCCTTTCGATATTCTTAATTTTATTTTGTCCAATAATTTTTCTTTCCCTAACTTTTCAATTGTTTTAAGAATACTATTAACCTTACCTGTTAGTGTAGCGAGCGATGTACGTTCCTTTTCCGAGTTGAAATTGATTAAAAGTAGGTTTTAATTTAAAACCTACTTAAGAACAAGTATGTCACAAAAAAAGGCTTGTTAGTTTGGCGTTAATAGCTATTGAAAATGATATATGTGCGGAATTAGACGTTAAGACCATTATTTCTAATTTTATGAATATGCAATCAAAAACCCTAAAATTTTACTTTAAAAAAATTTCAAGTATATTTATGTAATTTAATTTATTTTCTGTTATTTTGTAAAGATGTTATTTTTTGAATACTTATATTAAATGTTCTAATTATTTCTGAATTCTTTTCTTATTTTCTCATCTATCTTGAGTTTCTTTTATTTTCCTAAAAGATAGTTCCATTTATAAAAATTATTAAAAATTTTTTACAACTTACTAAGAATTTAGTAAAATGCAAGAATTTTTTAAACTTTAGTTCAAATAAATTTTAACTTTAATTAAAATTTATTTTAATTTTGTTAGCGATTCGGATCGGTGAGAAGGCTATAATCCCTGTATCATTATATTCAACGATTAAAGTGAGGTGGCTTTATCAAAATTTTCTTTAACTTTTGAGAATTTTTTGAATATTCTGGTTACATTTAGCGAACCAACGTGTGGCTGTTCTGTCAAAATTTATTTAAGAAATTTCAAATAATTTAAATTTTTATTATCGTAAAAGAACCACACTAGCCCGGATCGTTACAGGGGCGCTTAGATAGACATTGCATGCGGGCGGCAAAAGACCCTAGCGCCGACTCTGACTACACCGATCGTCTACTACCAATCATCTACATTAAGTTTAGGATAACCATTCTTCTGAAAAATTGATAAAGCAGCTTTAATTCTTTGGCGATCTCTTCTTCATCGCTGATGAGCGTATGCGCATGAGTTACTAAATAGAAACGATACCAAACTCATAATGATCGGACTGAGTGTGAAGATATCTGTTCGTATGTGTAGGGTTTCTGTACATGGAGATTTTTATTTTCATTATTATCAACATAATGACGTGTAGGCTTTCTGTAGATGGAGATTTTTAGTTTTTTCAGAAGAATGAGGAAGTTTTACATAACTTCTAGTTCTGCTGTAAATTTTATCCTAGGATGTTGGTTGTTAAGAGGATTCAAGAATTCTTGGAGTGAATCTGGACGTACAAATCAAGAAAACGTCGTCAATATAGCGAGGTGATTTTTATAAAATAAAATTCCGATTTAATTATTTCAACCTCATTTCATACTTTCCAGCAATTATTTTTTAGGGAATTTAGGATAAAAAAAATCCTTATACAAATATAATTGAATCAAAATGAAAGCAATAAGATGTTGGTTGTTAAAAGGATTCAAGAATTCTTGGAGTGAATCTGGACCATGGTACAAATTAAGAAAACGTTGGCAATATATCTTTTCCATAACCTTAGTTTCAATGGAAAGGAGTTTATTGCTGTTTCTTCGAAATCTTCGAAATATATATTCGCTAATACAGGTAATAGAGGATTGCCCATGACTAACCCCATAATTTTGCTTTTAGGTGGTGTTGACAAAATCGAAAAAACTTGAATTTATGCAGTGACTTAAGAATGTCAAGATTGTTTTAAAAAATTTATCTCGTAAAATAACTAATACTTCTTCTGTGGATGCATTACTAAATAAAGAAATGACATCAAAGGTAGCTAAGATGTCTTCTTCTTGTAGATGTATGTCTTTAATCATGGAAACAAAGTGTTTGGAATTCTGTAAATGTAAGAATTAGAAAAATCTCTAAAAGAATTTAATAATTTTGCCTGATGTTTGGATAACTTATAAGTAGGGAAGTCAATTCCATCTACAACTGATCTTAATGCAAGGAATGAGGGGATGCAGGGGTCGTAGGGATAATCTTAATTCTCTAGAGAATTCGAAAGTAGTCTCTTGAGGAGGTTATTAGTCTGGTTATATAATTCTCGTGTTGGATCATTATCAAGAATGGAGTAAGTGCGAAGATCGCATTAGAATCGGATCAATTGCATAAGGAGTAAATCGCATTAGAATCGGATCAGTTTCTATTCTGCGAAGTTCCAGGCACCTTGAAACACACATATCTAACCTGTCCGGCAAACAAAGCGATGATCATCTACGCCCTGAATATAGCCTCTAGCACCTGTAACTACCCACACAGCCAAGAAGACTACTGGAATTTAGTCCATACAGAAGAGAACTAACACAGAACATGCAATTTCCTCTTCATTTGCGCCAAGCCCGTCATTTACAGTTTCTACCTTAAGCACACAACAAATAACCAGCACCTATCCATCACTGAATCGGAACAAACCCTCATGTTGTAGCCTACGTCGGAAACTACAAAGCAGACTTTCACTGGAATTTGATTATTACAAAGAAACAGGAACTGTTGCAAAATTCATAGAGTGGAATTCAACTGGTACCCTGTTCTGGATTGTCGACGATAATACACTTCAGCTAAAAAATAACTAAAAGTGATACTGAACTGTAATATTGATTCTTACTGAAAAGACACATCCTGTCTACCACTAATGTATCTTTTCCCCCCCCCTCATTTCTACTGTATATCTAAAAAGAAAATCCTTTTTCTTCCCTCTGTAATATACATTCTTATAATATGTAAATAGTCCTTTTTTGTTATCTATCTTCCAATGTATATTTTATCAAGTTTAATAATAATAAAAAAAATATCCATCTATATATATATATATATATATATATATATATATATGCATATATAATATAAAATCTATTTTTATTTTTATATTTTATTTTATATTTATTTAAAAAAATATATTAAGAAAACTATATTATGAAATTAAATGACGTTGAAATATTTTTCAGCTAAGACGTGATGAACCTTTATCTGTCGACTAAAGTTGAGTTAGCCGTTCTCATATGGTGGTAGGGTTTTTTTTATATATATACCCGAAAACTCGGGTTTTTCGTCCACCGGAATATTCAAACCTTTCCCATAAACACACGCATTAATAGCCATAAAAATTGTCCTACCCCAATGCCAGAATCAGCATAAACGAATTAACAGAGGCCTTCCAATCCTATTATACTCCATGGAAGAAACGTTGGAACCGGTGCGTTTCGTGCAGGGGGGGGGGATTTACTTCGAAGGTAACCATGATGTATCAGACGATTAACTGAATACACGATTTTATGCGAATTTTGTTCATTACTTTTCAGCTATACTTGGTAGGAACTTTACTAAAATATTTTTTTTTAATATATAGATAAAAATAATGTGGATCACAATACATTAGATGACAGTGAAAATGATATTCTACATTTAGAAGTGTAAAATTAACTTGATAGTGTCGGTAATGGTGACCTAAAAAACTAGAGTTATGATTTCGTCAAGAAACCTTGTGTTTGCTTAATCTGAAAATTTCAGATTAAGTATTAAAGACAATTTCGTATTAAGGACAGACAGGTACAAGATACCTTGTACCTGTCTGTCCTTTCCCTTATGACATAACGGACTGAAGCTGAGTTAGTAGGTGGTTTCACATTTCATAGGAAGTGAAAGCGTATTTTTATTATTTAGTTATTTATTTCTGGAAGCACAGGATTTTCATTCTGCATGCCATGCAAACTGGCAAGAAGAACACGCTCAATTTACTCATATCATACACTGATCTCGTAACCTTAGCTGTATTTATTGTATTTCGCTATTGAATTATATTGTACTGTATTTTACTATATTTACCGTTTAATTCGTTTTATTTTTCTTAACTTATGTGGTATGTTCAAATATTTTCTCTATGCTAGCGCCTTCAGTTCTTAAAACGATAAGTTATTGCGTCTTTCGTTTGGATGTGAGTTTTTCTTGTTGTCGGGAGAAAAATCTTTACATGGACTTTTTCAAATGAAGGTGAGTTAGTCGAGGATAGTATAATAGAACGTTTTCCCAAGGAAACTCTGGTTTTTCAGATAGAGTGAAATCCGCTGGAGACAGTGGTGTAGCTAGAGCTTTTGCCGCCCGGGGCGGTCCCTGAGGTCTCAATACACACCAAAAATATTACAAAAAGTCAAAACGAGTATAGGAAAATAAATTAAAACACTATATTTATATTTGAAGTAAAACTTTAATTCCAACGTTAAAAATGTTATTTTTCTTGCTTTTTTGTTAGCAAAATCATCGATGACATTTGCGAAGTTTATTTCATAGTAATGTAGGTAATTCTTAATCAGTTTTATTTAGAAAAACTCCTCTCACAACTAGTAACACTTACAGCAATTGTGAGGGAAATTCGCAGTAGCATTACAATATTTGGAAATGAGTTCTCGAGACTGTATTTTAGAATTAACTACAAAAGTTCAAAAAGGTTCAAAGTGCCGCCCAGGGAGCCCCCCCCCCTAGCTACCTCTGGCTGGAGGACATACGCAGCTAACAGACAAATAAGGTAATAAATGGACAGTAGATAACGTAGCATGCAAGATGGTGAGTTGTGGATAACAGTAGATAACGTAGCATATTAGAGTGCAGATGGTGAGTTGTGGCTTAAAGTAATCTCCCGCGATGAGTCCACACCATTAGAGATGTCACTAATAATAATAATAATATATGAGATAGGCTAACTCATCGATTCACTTGGCTACTTAATGAAAGCCTTAAAGTCCCTGGGGAGTGGAAGGAGGGTAAGATAGCGCCATTGCGTAAGTGGTAGGAGAATGGAGGCATGGAATTATATACTAGTTTGTGTTATTTCTGTGGTTGTTAAAGTATTAGAAAAATTGTTAAAAGCTCGGATACAAAACTGGGAGGATGAAAATAATATTATCTGTGAAGGCCAGCACGGATTTTTTTAAGGAGTGTTCTTGTTTCAGTAATATTGTTAACTTTTATGATAAAGTAACAAGAGTGGTTAGTGAGGGAAATGCATACACCGTAATTTCTTTTAGATTTTGCAAAAACATTTGATAAGGTCCCACAAACTGATATTTAAGCTTCAACGTATAGGTTTGGAGTGGATTGACAATGATTGTCTGATAGATATCAAAAGTTGTATATCTCCTGAGGAGCAATATCGAGGAAAAGGAAAGTTACTAGTGGAGTTCCACAGGGCTCTTGGGGACCACTACTTTTTAGCCTTTATATCCATGATATTGTCACTGAAATACAAGAAGATATTCACTTTGTGGATGACATCAAGCCGAGGAAAGTTGAGAATAGTTCTGTGGTGGTTCTTCAGAAGGATATGAATAAGCTTGAAATGCAGGAAATGTGGGCAGATAATAGGGATGCCAATATAATGTTGCTAAATGTAAGGTTTTGAATTTGAGAGTGCAGATGGGATAGCTCAGTCGGTGGGATAGCTCATTCCCATCAGTGACGTGAGGAACGTCGAGACGCATCTGGTCACCGACGAAAGGTGAGTTAGCCGGTCTCATACGGGGATAGGAATTTTTTTCCACTCAAAAACGCGGGTTTTTTTGTTCCTCAGAACACACAAGGATTACATTCATGAATGTAATCCTTGTGTGTTCCTTAGGGGATGCAGCAAGGAGTGACGAGCCGGCCGCATTAAATTCGTCGTGAACCCCTCATTAGGGGACTCTATCTATCCTAAAGGGACGGATGAGACTAATCAAAGACAAGATGAAATACTGCATACTATATATGTGGAAATATGATGGAGGAAGCACGGGATCTTGGGGTCATGGAGAGTGGTTTAAGCTTCGGTATGCTAGATACTATATGTTATAGGCAGGAAAGCTTTTCCGTAAGTCTGTGGACTTTTGTAATATATGTATACTTATTTCACATGATAATGTAATATATGTATATTTGTTATATAATTTATGTAATTGTTAATGGAATAACCTCTCTCTTTCTCTCACTACCTCGATGAGTCTTTGACTACAGGAGAGATAATGTTATTGATGTAATAACAATAAAAATTAAAATTAAAAATAATAAATATACATTTCACAGAGAGATTATTATCATTCATGCTATTTATATTTATATGGTTAACATACTGCAATTTCTGATTTGTTCAAAGAGTTCAGTATCAAGTTGGAAAGAATTATGTTCCTAATTTTTAATAATAAAAATAAAGGCATAAAATAATATTTTAATAATAAATCATTAATGAAGATTAATAAATAAGCAAATAAAAATAATAGATTTAATAATCAGATTTAATTATTATTATTATTATTATCTTATTGGCACTGAACTCATCCTAGAAAGCCAAATCTACATATATATCAGCTTATTATCATCATATCGATTTTTTACTCAATGCTTATGAACGTAAAATAATAGCACTGTTACACTTTATATGTATAATGCATATATAATTTAAATTGCTATATACAATAAAAAAAAAACTGAAATATTTGATTACTTTGTAAACTGCTACTATATTTTTAACAAATTTTACTGATTATTTCGAGTTCGTGTGCACACACACACACACACACACACACACACACACACACACACACACACACACACACACACACACACACACACACACACACACACACACAAATCTGTTGCTGATACTCACGAAAGGTTATTTGCAACCGTGAGTGGACTGAGGATTTTTTCTATTTTTTAAATCAATTTTATATATTTTGTGTGTTTTTAATCTATTTTTACATAGTCCGGAATACCTGCTCTAGAGACCAAACATGGAAATTTTTTCAAGACACTTCAAATAAGCGAAGCGATGGTCTCACTCCAGGCGATAAAATTCATTTCCCACCTAAAATCTGATTACGTAATCATATGAATCAACTCAAATTTCTTTTAGTTTCAAAAATATTTGAATTAAAAACACATTTTGATTTTGAATAGCAAAAGCATACTATAGAAATAACTAAAGATACGAAGGTTCGATGTGCTGGTTGAGAAAAAGTTTTACCTTCATATTGTTTAATTTTGACGGTATATATCAGAACACAAAATTATAAGTAAATAATTATTTCTTGACTTATTGCTAATATAGTATTTCGCTGGTGTTATAACCAGCATCTTCAGAGCACAAAAACACAGTTTGTCACAGTACGCGAGACTACAACAACAACAACAACATAGTGTAACAAATGGACTAGTTTAACAAAATTGTAGCAATAACACAAATACTAAAGTCCTAATTAGGCGCCCTCTATCTAAAAAAAAAAAAAAGAGAGAGAGAGAGAGAGAGAGAGAGAGAGAGAAAGCAGGTACTAGTTATGTCTTAAGATGACTGTCTCCCAAATCTTAGGCAATTTATACAGCCAAAGGCTGTATAAATTTGCCTAAGATACATTTATACAGCCATGGGCTGTATAATTAAATTCTTTATATATACAATCTTTCAGTACCGTCAACAGGGTGTGGCATAGACGCAGCCTGCCTCACGGCGCGGCTTAATAAGGGCGTTCGTTCAGCCATATTGCGGTAGGGGCCGTCGCTATGCTAACAATTCCTGTTATGTAGTAAGTGCGGAAAGAAGTTTTTCCAAGCTTAAACTGATTAAAAATTATTTGCGAACAGCAATGACCCAAGAAAGACTGGTTGATCTAACAACTATATCGATAGTGGCGGACATAGCTTATAATGTAAATTTAGAAGAGCTTATAAACAGTTTTATTGTGCGATATCCCCGTAGAGCAAACATTCATTAATATTATTAAATAATCCTTTTGCATTAATATTTTTCTTGTAATAAAAACAAAATAGCAATTGGAGAATAATTTTATATATTTATCTTATAACCACCAGGGGTGATATTAAATTGTTTGCCTCAGGGCGTGATCTAATCTGGCGACAGCCCTGCAATCTTTATTTTATTTATACAATCTATACAACTTATACAATTATTTATATTTATACAATCTTTATACAGCCTTTGGCTGTATGAATTTGCCTAAGATTTGGGAGACAGTCATCTTAAGACATAACTAGTACCTGCTTTCTCTCTCCTTCTGTTTTTTTTTTTTCTTTCAGGTAGAGGGCGCCTAATTAGAACTTTTGTCTTTGTGTTGTTGCTACAATTTTGTTAAATAAGTCCCTTTGTTACAACCATGTTGTTGTAGTCTTGCCTACTGTGACAAACTGTGTTTTTGTGCTCTGAAGATGCTGGTTATAACACCAGTGAAATATCAGCAATAAGTCAATAAATAATAATTTACTAATAATTCTGTTGTGATATATACCGTCAAAATTAAACAACATGTACGACGAACACATAAGCCTTTCTACAAGTTTTACCTTCGGTTCAGTTACGTCAGATCTTTTCCTACTAAATTATTGAACAATCGAAAGCACTTATCCATGTATGTTAGCTTCAACTTCAGTTAAGTGACATTTTGATTCATCCAGCTCTGAGCATAGAAACTGAAATAATTAATAAAAATAATAAAGCTACGTGCCACTGAATGTACAAATTACTATAAAAAGGCGAAGCGATCAAAAAATCCACTTTTTGCTGACAACCTAGCCACCAGTGAGGTTCGAACTCACGACCCCTGGTTTACGAGACCAGTGCTCTAACCACTGAGCTATGGTGGCTGACGGGAAGTATGTTCGTAATTCTTTTATTATAAGAAAATAGCCATTATACCTTGATTTTTAAGCGATAATTGATTAATTAAAGGCTTTTCAGCTAAACATTATTCATTCTCTTTAATGTTTCAACACAATTAAATGTTCAAATAATTTCTACCAGAATATATATACCGATTACGTCACAAGAAATTCCTGTTAGAGATTAGTAGTCGCCGTTCTTGTGCAATTTTAAGTAATGTTGTTTATGTTTGCATTTTTAGTATATTTTTAACTTTGATATTGAAGATGTGTAGTTTAACAGATTCTTATTTTCCTACTTAAAGTATTTAGGAAGTTCACATCTTAATTTTAACTGTTGCCAATATGTGACTGCGGATACTTTCACTTGCGTTAACAGTAAACAGTTGTACTAGCTACACAGAGGTAGTTCAAGTACGTGTACGTTACGTTACGTTCACACAATGAAGAGAGCTGTGAACAAGAAGAAAAGTAGTAAGTATCCGCAAGAAAAGCCATTTTGCAATTATGTGCATCGTATTTGTATGCAGAATCGTTTAGAAGGTTATGATTACTGTATAAGGCATATTTTAGAAGATAAAAGTGCTCCGTTTCGTCAGTGTTCTTTTGTTCATTCGCAGACAGGGAAACGTTGTACAAATGCTGCACCCAAAACGGATAAAAGAGATAGTTTATGTCCGTGGCATGTTAAGAGAGCTCTTCTTAGCAGCCGACTTTATGTACATAAAAAGAAACCATCGGAATCACCTCAGACTTTGCTTGCAGCTTTAGAGCATCATTGCCAGAGTACAAATCACGAAACAAATTCGCCGCATGGAGATTCGTGGTCTTCAAATGGAACAAGTGTAATGCATTTGAATAGTAAGGATAGCGAATTCGACGATATTGAAAATCCCTTAGTAGATCAAACATGGAAAGGTGGGATTGATAGTGATGCTGAAAGTGTTGATAGCGAATTAGATGACCCGCTGAAACATGCAGGTGTATATACCCCAGAAGAGGTTGCAGCAATTACACGTGATAAATTAATTCGATTGCAATCCCTTTATATTAATCAATTTAAAAGGCTTCAGCATATTTTAAGAGAAAAAAGAAGGTTATATTTACAAGCGCTGAAATCGGAGAAAGAAACTTTAGGTAGCATTCATGCTTCACCAAAATTGACCCCTGCTGAGATAAATGCTTATCAAAAACTGAGGGCTTTAAGACGCTATCATCAGTGTCACGGTAAAGAAGCTCTGCTGAAAATTCAGTCCCGGGAACGCAGGCGAGCAGCTGCAGAAGGAAATAATTATCAGCCACCGCGATATCACAAATGCACATTTTCACTTGAAGGACAAAAGTGCACTTCGAGAAGTCTTCCTTTAAGTAAGTTTTGTGCAAAACATATTTTGTCAGATCCACTACAAGTATTATACAAGACTTGCAGTACAGAAAGTGGTGAGTGTAAAAAACCTATTGTTCCTTACTCTGAAAATCCGGTCTGTGTACTGCATGCTCAACTTCCCAGTGCTCCTGTTGTTCAAGATCAAAACTGGGATCTTGTAAATCAACAGGTTGCTATAGCAAATGTGGTTGATATGGATATCCTTGCACTAGAGCCAGAACATTTCCAGTCAATGGATGACATTGCATCCCTTGGGCTTGATGTTGTCCAGCCTGGATGCTTATTTGGACTTAATCAGTTTGGTGAGCCTGGTGAATCAACAGATTCTGTATTGTCTGATCATCCAGATTTGATGCAGTTATCCTTAAATCCATCAGATATTTTGGGTATTAACAGGAAAACTTTGGAGAGTGAGGTAGATAAATGATATCTTGTGTCAAGATATTAATCTTTTCTTTTTTGTTTGTTCTGTAAATAAAATATAATATTGTATTCCGGTGAATGATATTAAAATATCTTTCTAACTACTGGCAGTTAATGAGTTTACCTTTTCTTCAATGTTACAGTATTTACATTTCTTGTTGACTTGTTTTCTTGTTGTTAAAATACTTTTGTTTGTTGTATTAATTTACATTCATTGAAGCTAATGTTTTTAAGCAATTTTTACACTAGAAATGCTGTTGTGTGTTCATCTTTTATCATGTAAAATCTTGCTATATTTTCCATGAAAAGTTGTGCAATTGAAAACAGATGTCAGTTATTGAATTTATTGTTGGTAAATACCATAACTGTACCTGTAATTTATAGGTCCAGTTTACTTATATGTAAATTTAACTTTATATAGCAAGTGTAATGATTTAACTACTGACATTTTCCATTACTATTATTAATTATAGTTAATGAGCACTTGTTTAGATGGTAGGGGGTGATATCAGTAGTGTGACAGGTCCAGACTCTTAGGGATAACCATATGTAAATGTTTCTCTCACATATCATTTTTCCATTTTGGTAATATCGAATACCTTATCAAAATGGAATTGTTTTATTTTGCATCCTTTTATATTTTTCAAATAACAACCCTCTGCTATGTAAATGCTTTAAGTAAATAACTTTAAATAATTTTAAATAATAGCATCCATCTTAAAAAAAGTTGTATTAGCGGAAACATTTTTGGATTCTTTTATGTGTCTCTCCCACAGAAAAAAAGCTAGTTATAAAACATTTTAGTTCCATGTAACTATTAGTTTTATAATCTGGGAATCCTGCTCTGGAGACCACATTGCAGTTTTTTTTTTAATGATATTTACATATATTTCTATCAAATTTTATATAAATGAATAACAATACTTAGAACAGTTTAGAGTACACCATAAAATATCAGTATTGTTTAATTCTATATAACTAATCTATAGAAGGGCTTATTAGTAGTGCTCTGTTAAAATAGCCTTGATACTTGTATAATCTATATTAACTTCTTTGAAACAGCATTTACATCAGCCAGTGTAAGTTGACTTATAATTTTTGGGATTTTAAAATGCTTTACATAATCTATTTGGTGCATATAATTCCATAAAGAATAGTAAAAAGTGTAGGAATGTTTTTAAAAAAATTTTCACACTGTAAACAACATATGGAGATTGCTTCAGAACTTTTTTTTTTCTTTCCCTGTTTAGAAAAATTTGAAATGTAATTGTGTCAGTGTATATAATGAAGAGAAATTTGGTAAATTATGAGAAGGGAAAGAGACATTTATCTCATCCTGATGTACATAAACTTCTGAAGTGCAGATCCCACATGACAACTTTTCATTTTGAAAACCTCTTTTGCCCTTGACTGGACTTTCTGATATCAAAATACATATTGTCATTTTTCTAGTGTATAACCTCATTGATGTTCCAGATATGTGACAGTAGCACAGTATTTCACAAATCGTTTCCAATCAACGTTTTTTTCAAATTGATTTGAATGGCTCTTAGATTCTGATCTTCTAAAACATTCCTGACTGCTTCAAACTGCCTATATCTCAGTCTTCCTGTCTCTTTTCCTGCCATTTTTGCTTAGACACTTATTAATTTTTACTTACATTCTTGAATACATTGATTTGTTTTCTCATGTACTCATTTTTAGTATGGTTGCATTATTATGCTGTCCACTCACTCTAATTTTCCTCAACTTTCTATTTTTTGATCAGTTGTCTTAATTGTAATCTAATTTTGTAGTCCATATGTTAATATTTCTTGAACTATCTTCTGCTAACTTGGGCTATTTACTAATTTCTTTCGTATTCTATATCAGTTTATTTATTTTCCTTTTCACTATACCTGCCTTACCTATTCTGTTAATATTTCCATGTTTAATTTGTTATCGCTAAAAATGTAGCTAAATAGGCTCTTTTAGTGATGATTGATGTAGATTCACTACTGAGAATGAAAATACAAGATCAGTTAAATATTTTCTTGTATTTTCATAGTTTTGATATTTTTATTTCTGATTGTTCATACCAAATTTGGCAAAACAATTATTTAGTTTGGCTAATGACTGAAGTGATAATAAAATTACTACAGAAATTAATGCCTCCAATTAAACTTGCCATTCATTATCATCCAAAGCTCTCTCGGGCAGAGTTAAAATAAAAAAAAATACAAGGCAATCATTAGACCACGTTATCTTGTATTGAGCAGAAACCTTGCAGATCTTTGAAAATTCTTAGAAACGTTTTTGGACCTGTGAGAGAGAGAATTTAACAGGTGAATGGAGAAGAAGGCTACAACAATCAAGAACTAGGCCAACTCTGTAGATCTTAACTACTAATGATGAAATCAGAGATGGCATGGACATATGCAAAGAATGGGTAAGGAAAGGATGGCTAAACAAGCATTCAAGATAAGCCCTGATGAAAAACAACCTATAGGAAGACTGCAGCAATGTTGGAAGGATAGCATCCAAAAAAAAAAAAAAAAGCAGCTGAGATGAGAATCCTGGACTAGAACAGCTCAAGACCGAAAAGAGCAGAAGATGGCACTTGCAGCAAAAGAATCTGAGGTTCAGCAAGCTAGGACTACTGCATATTTGCTGCATTATTTAAGAGAATATCATATGTATAGAGTAAAGAACTAAGCTTAATGTTTCCTGCTTGAATATAATTTATTGCATTTGCTTTTCAAATGAGTACAGTTTTCTTTTCAAATAAGATACTCATTTTTACCTGATCTTAACATTAGGTGGCATAGTTTCCTATTACACTATCTCTAGTACAACTTTGAATTTCGATTAGTATGTAGATAGCACTAGCACACTTAAATTTACACATAAAACACTTTGTAAAAGTAAATTATACAATAGTCAGCTGTTTTATATGATATACCCCCCCTCCCCAAAAAAAGTGAACATGGCTGTTTCTGGTTGATTTTAAAAATCTCTCAGAATTGTAAATGTAATGGTTAGTAATATAAAATTAAATTTCATTATTTTGGAACAGTAGTCAGCTGCAATGTTAGTGTTCTAGTGATTTTTGGAAAGCCACTCCCATCACACTTAAAAAAAAATTTCAATAAATCTTTATTGTTGCATTTTCGTGAAAACTTGGATTTAGATTGCACGTTTGATGTATTTTGTTGACAAAAAAAAATCTGTTACATGACAGCTCTAATAAGCTCAAACTTATTACAGAACTGTCATGTAAAAAAATGTCATGTCAGAAAAAAAAAAATCCTGCTACCTCCATGTGAAATCAGCTAATTCACCTTCAATTGAAAAAGCCCATATAAGGATTCCCCTCTTCACGAGTTCCACTGTTCTCCCAATTGTGCTACGGAGACACTATTCGATTTCTTAACATATGTTAATAAACACAAAAGTCAAAAAAGATTGTGCACGATTATCTTTTCAGTTAATATATATAAAAAGGAATAAATAAAAATCAGTGGTGATGAAGGATAACTGTACTGCAAGCATCACTCATCATATTCCTGATATGTATATCCTCAAGGAGTGTAGAGGATACTGTGATAGTACTACATGAGTAAAATGTCATTATTAGCCTCCTGACCTTTTACTTTCTGTTTGAGTAACTATACCTTGGGTTAACTGTGCTGACATACTGTACGCCCACAGATGCGAGACCCTTTTGACACTTCTGCGCATGTCAAAAGAAGGAGAATCCGTTCCGATTTCTTAAAGTGGTAACTATTTTGCTTGTACAACAGTTAGAAGATTTATGTATAAAGCACATGACTTTGCATGTTAGTGGCCAATTCATGCATCCTGTATTTCTTTCTCCCCTTCAGCATAAATTGATTATTCTTGGCACAAAGCCAAGGTCGGTTCTACGAAGTGTGGACTTACAATATTTCTGAATGCTAATTGTGTCAAGTTCTTTCCTAATATCTCCATTTTTAATATTCCACCACTGATGCCATCTGTTCCCTCCACTAATTTTCTTCAAAAATCTCATATTTATGGTCTCTAATCTTTGATCAACTTCTTTATTTCTCACCCATTTTTTATCTATGGGTTAAAATGCTTGAATACTGTCTTGTCTACTACAAATATAGGGTTTTGGCTAATTTCTCTTATTCTATATAAATTCAATTGACTCCCCACAGCTTTCTTATTCTATGGTACATTTATTTCTATATTTAATTTTGCCATCCTCACTGATATTGTGAGTAATTAGCTGAAATTTATTTTACTTGTTCTGTAGGTTCTTCATAGAGATTGCAAGTGCATTCCATGTTTTTAATTGCTTTGGTAAAGAATGTAGGAGATAAATACCAAGAAGGTGACAAAATATCTGGAGGCTATCAAAGAAGCATAAAAATGAAGGAGCAAGTTCTGTAAAAGGAATTGGAGATGATAAAGTTGACATGAAAACAGAAGATGAGGATATTCCAGGAGTATGGAGTAAATGTTTAGAGCAATTATTAAATGAATATTCAAGAGGGATGTAATCAGGAAGCAGGTGATGTTTGCATCATCTGTGTCTTGAATGGGGAGGACCTGTAAATAGCTGAAAAGCAAAATATTTCAGCTATGTATGAATACTTGAGATAGAAAAATCCATTAGATGCTTAAAATGTGGAAGTAGATATTCAACTAAAAATGATAAAATATGGAAGTAGGTGTGAAGGCATAGTGTGAAGGTGAATTCTGGATTATTGTTCTTGTAATACCCATCTATAAAAAAGGAGGGGGAAATAAATCATTTAAATATGAGAGAATTTTCTTGCTGAATGTTCTAGACAAGATTAATGTAAATGTACTTGAGAAGACACTAAAAAAACTGTGGAAATAAAATGGGTTCTGGTCAAATAGGCATTTCAGAATCAAATTTTCACTTTAAGAGAGAGGAGAAATCATGGAAATATGAAAAGGATTTGTATTTATGTTTTGTAAATATAGAAAAGATATATGCCATGGTGCCAAGAGAAAAGCTATTCAGGATGCTACAGCAATTATGGTGGGTAAACAGGACATTATATACAATAGTCTATATTTATGCAGTAAGTCTGAGTTGTAATCAGCAATTAGAATTAAAGGAGGTATGAGAAGAGAGTTTGATTTAAGACAGTCTCTGTTATTCATCATCTATGTGGATTGTGTTATGAAGGAAAGTTTCATTAAACTGAAATAAATTCAGTACAATTTCTGTAGATTCCTTACCTGAATTGAATAGCTGCTGTAAAAAATATGGCATAAAAAATCAGTAATAAAAACACACAGAATATGAAAATAGGGAGGAACATTGGAAACATCACCCTGCATCTTGAATGGGGAATCTGTAAATAGATGAAAAGCAAAATATTTCAGCTATTTAGGTACACAATTTTTAGTGAGAATTGCAAAGTAAATATGGAAATAAACAGTAGAATGGACTCCTTGGAGTTGCCTGTAATAATGATGAGGATAAGGGTCAAAGCTGTATAACTGAGAGGATACCTTCAAATAGCCTTTAAAGGAATGCAGAGAACTGACCAGGGCTTCTAACCTAATGTCAATCATACCTAACAGGGTGCACATTGTTAGGTATCTACTTGTATACTGAATGAATGAGGATGGGCTGGCAATTTGGGATTTAGCCAAACAAATTGTATTCTTATTGGCTTAAACCACAATGTAAAATGATGGCACAACATGACAGAATTTCATACCGGCTGGAGTATCAGCTGGTTAAACAAAGTCCCTGTTGTTTTCGCCATGGAAGCAGGGCGAACAGTGAAAAGTCAGCTACTGGAACGAAACACATCCCCACTCATCATTACCAGAGTTCAAGATTGGTACTATCAATATAAGAAGCCTGAATGTCAAAGAAGTGGAGCTGGCTGAGGAACTGGATAAGTACCAGATCAACATAATAGGGTTACTGACATAACTGAAACAAAAAAGACAAAATCTGGTGATATTTTAAAGCAATGAATACAAAATGCTATATTCAGGCAATAATAATCAGGGAAAAGGAGTAGCTATAATATTCAATACTATAAGGATAATCTTCTTGGATGGCAGGCAGTATCAAGTAGAGTGATGTGGGCAAATATGAGAACTAGTCAGAACTTATTTCTGCCCACAGAAGGTTCTACTAAGGAGAAATGGAGGAATTTTTTGAGGCTTTAGAGAAAGCAATTGACACTATAAAAAAAGAAAAGTTGGTCCTTATTGGGGATCTAAATAACAGAGTATGAAATGATTGTCAGATACACAGAAATATTGCATCGCCGAATTGAAACCTTTTGACTCTTTATTTTAATAAATACTTCACACACTGACTGAGAGTTCACTTATGAAAATACACCTCTCTGACGTCTCAAGTTTCTTAGTACTGAGAGTTTTTGCTCTCTTAGGTTTCTGCCTGGTCTCTGACGAAAACTAACGAGTTTCACTGTCAGACCAGTGAAACCTTATCAAAATGGACCAATAGTAGGCGAATATATGGGTGCTTCGCCGTGTGTGCTTGCTATTAGGTTTGGCTAGGGCAACTCATAGTATGGTGGCAAATGTATTCCCGCAAGCACTCTGGTCAACTTTCAAATATGAAACTTTTATAGTTTCTGTATTCTGCTCTGAAATTACGTTGGATTTAATATCCAGTTAATTTATATAATTTTGCATTGCCAAATTGAAGTCTTTTGGCTCTATTTTAGTAAATACGGAAATATTTTGGGAAAATTTGGAGAAAAGAGCAAAGCTGATAATGGCAAATACCTGTTAGATTTCTGCTCAGGACATGGACTGGTGTTATTTTTAACACCATGTTCCAACATAAAAATGTGCATAAATTCACATGGAGGGAAGAGGCAAGGAATAAGACTATATTATTATTGATAGTGATGTTTTCTCACTGGTGCAGGACCCTACAGTGTACAGAGGATTTGAAATTGGAAGTGATGACCATTTAATCTTGAGCAAGATAAAATTGCATTTCATATTGAAAAGAAAAACATGTAAGAAAGTTTTAAAGTGAATAAAAGTCTATATATTTATATATAAAATATATATATATATATCATCATCATCATACGTATCAAGGATTTAGGCCTAGCACATGGCCTGTTCCGGCCTTAGAAGTCATCGTTTAAGAGGACGTCCTGGTTTTCTTTTTCCTAATGGCTTGTACTTTAAGGCTTGTTTTGGTAATCTTTCTGTTTTCATTCTTTGAACATGTTCCATCCATTTATGTTTATATTTTTTAATTTTTTCTATTACTGGTTCTTGGTTTAATTCTTTCATAATATCTTCGTTTCTTTTGTGATCAAATAGGGTATACTTTGCAGTTTTTCTCATAAACTTCATTTCTGCTGTTGTTAGTCTTTGTTTGTCTTTTTGTTTTATTGTCCAGATTTTGCTTCCATACATTAAGACTGGTAAGGCTAATGTATTGTATACTTTTAGCCTGGTTTGTTTTTGAACTAGGTTTGGTTTAAATATAGAGTTAATTACACCTGTTATTTTTAAATATTTTGCAATTTTTACGTTTATATCTTTTTCATTTTCATATGTGATCATACATCCTAGGTAGTTAAATGAATTCACCTGTTCTAAGATCTTGTTATCTATTACTATTTTAGTTCTTGCTGGATCTTGTCCTTTAAAGGCCATAGTTTTTGATTTTTCTGTTGATATTATACCATAATCTTTGGATATCTCATATATATATATATAATAAGACTATATTATTATTGATAGTGATGTTTTCTCACTGGTGCAGGACCCTACAGTGTACAGAGGATTTGAAATTGGAAGTGATGACCATTTAATCTTGAGCAAGATAAAATTGAATTTCATATTGAAAAGAAGAGCATGTAAGAAAGTTTTAAAGTGAATAAAAGTCAAGCAGCTTTCAGATGTGAACTGTAGACTAAAATACACAAACATTATTCAACACAAAATGAAAAAGTTTGGGAGTAGGAACCAAACCTAGGAGATTCAGTGGCAAGTCCTGAAGAAAACATTGATTCGGCCAGAGAGGCATGTGGTGAAGTTGTCTGCAAGGTTAGAAAAATCAGAACTCCATACTGAACACAGGAAGTTAAAGAGACAGTGAAGGAAAAGAAGAAAGCATATCAAAAGTTCCTGGTGAATAAGTCAGCTTGTGCTCTTAGAGAATACAGAGACAAATGTAAGAATGTTTAATTCGAAAAAGTGCTAAATGAAATAATCAGTGACTGCACAGTGGTAAAAAAACACTCAGAAAGCATGTAATCAAGAGTGTATATATCCATCCTTGAAGTAAAAACACAGGAAGTTAAAGAGACAGTGAAGGAAAAGAAGAAAGCATATCAAAAGTTCCTGGTGAATAAGTCAGCTTGTGCTCTTAGAGAATACAGAGACAAATGTAAGAATGCAAAACAATGTGTAAAACTAGCTAAACAAAAGTCATGGGAAAACTTTGGCAAGAACATAGAGAATAAATATCAGGAAGGTGGTAAAATATATTCTGGAGGTTTGAAAAATCTCACAAATGGAGGAAAGAGTGCTGTAAAAGGAATTAGAGATGATAAAAATGACATGAAAACTGGAGAAAAAGATATGTTTAATTCGAAAAAGTGCTAAATGAAATAATCAGTGACTGCACAGTGGTAAAAAACACTCAGAAAGCATGTAATCAAGAGTATATATCCATCCTTGAAGTAAAAAAAGCAATCAAAAGACCAAATTGTGGAACGATGATAGCTGGAGTAGATGATATTTGATCAGAAATGTTCAAGTATGGAGGTATAAAAGTCTTACAGTGGCTGGACTGCATAGTTTAGAATTCCTGGACATAAAGATGAATTCCAGATGATTGAAGTAGAGCTCTCACAGTACTCATATATAAAAAGGGAGATAAAACTGAATGCGAGAATTATAGAGGTATTTCCCTGCTGAGTGTACCTGGTAAGATTTATGCAAGTATACTTGAGAAACAGTTGAGGACTGTGGAAGGGAAGCTGGATTCAGGCCATATAGAGGATCAGGATCAGATTTTCACTTTATGACAAATAGTTGAGAAATCATGGGAATATAACAAAGATCTGTATTTAAGTTTTGTAGATCTGGAAAAGGCATATGACAGGATGCCAACAGAAAAGCTATTTAAAATGCTGCAGTTATATGGTGTCAATGGGACATTATATTAAGCAATACTTAGGCTTTATTCGAATTATAAGTCAGCAATTAGAATTGAAGGAAGTACAGGAAGATGCTTTGATGTTAAATCTGGTGTCAGACATTATTATATACATTATTTCCTCTGTTATTCATTATCTATGGATTATGAAGGAAAGTGGTATTAAATCTGATATCAAAATTGGAGATGTTAATCTCAGCCTTTTATGTGGATGATGTTATACTTTTAAATAAATCTGGTACAAGTCTGCAAGATTCCCTGACTAAATTGAATAACTGTTGTAATAGATTTGCTAAGAAGGGTAGTAATAACAACACAAACACAATGAAAAAAGGCAGAAGCATTGAAAATATCAACTGCATTGTGAATGGAGAACCTATAGAACAAGTAAAACATTGTAGCTACCTAGGCATAATTTTTAGTGAAGATGGTAAATTAAATATGGAAATAGACAACAGAATCAGCAAAGCTGGTATGGTATTAAGATAATTGAATAAATTTATATGGAATAAGAGAGATATTAGTCAAAATACTAAATTAGCTGTATACAAGGCTGTGTTCAAACCAATTTTAACTTATGGATCTGAGAGCTGGGTTGGAAATAAAACACTTGACCATAGATTGGAGACCACAGATATGAGCCTGAAAAAGATTAGGGACATGAACAGATGGCATCAATGGCAATATCATATTAAATTAAAAACGAGGATATTATGAAAGAACCAGGTAGTATGGTCACTTAAACAGAATGGGAAAGGAAAGATTAGCAAAACAAGTGTTCTATGGCAAGAAAAAGACCAAGATGTAGGTGGATTGATTCAGCAAAAAAGTGCTTTAGAAGACAGAAATATAATATCTGATAAAATGTTGGAGTAGTCTTGACAGGTAACAGATTGCTTTGGAGGAAAATTGTACATAGGAAGTTAGTAATGATGTGTTTCATGTAGTACTATCATATCATGTATACTCCTTGAATGTACATGTAAGGAATTTGATGATGATGATGGTATGATAAGGAGTCAACCGAATTAATTTATATGGATTAAGAGAAAACAAAACTAGCAGTATACAAGACTGTTGAAGCCAGTTTTAGCCTGTGGATCAGATATGGGTATAGAAATAAAGCAGTTGATCAAAATTTAAAGACACCACGGATATGGAAATTTGAGAAAAATTATGGGAGTGGAACAGATGGCAGAATCGTAATGAAGATATCGTGAACGACCTTGACGTTTGCTTGCATTCAGTGATGTGTGAGCAGAGATAATCTCAGATGGGTATGATTGCTTAAACAGAATGGGAGAGGAAAAGTTAACAAATAGATGTTTGATGCCAGGATAGCAGGTAAAAGACCCAGAAGAAAACCCGAGATCTAGGTGGATTGATGTGATGAAATGTCTTAAGACAATAGTATGAGATCTGGGGCCATGTCTATGTAGATAAGACTAATTTAAATGAAAATTGTGATAGGAAGGGAGTCATTTTCAACAGATTTAGAATTTCAAACCAGATGATGCACAATTTTTGAGGTTATAGAAGCAATTATGGACATTATTACTGCAGCCAAATTCTTGATATGTTCCCTCACTGGATACCATGAAAGTTTACAATATTACTAACTTCCTATCAACAATTTTCATTTAAATTGGTCTTATCGACATAGACATGGCTATATAGGCTAAGACAACATCGTTAGGCCTAACAAATGCCAAGAACATCAAGAGACAAGATTAGCAGCCTGTCTCAAGCGTTTTGCTGTTTTCTTGAGCAAGATGATTTTACATCCTTTCTTTTAGGGTTACACGGTGATCAGCATTCATTTTAAAAATTTTATGGAATTTACAACCGTGTTAAAAAAACTTTTTTTTTTATTATCCCGATGTTTCGATCTTCACATCAAGATCATCATCTAGAGCGTACATAAATATACAGGACAAGCTGAGTTACATCATTAACTGTAAGCTAGAGAAACAATGATTTGATCACATGTTATTCTACTGGCATGACCTCTGGTGGAAAAATAAATAAATAAATAAAATAAAAAATAATTTTTTACATCAAGCTAAATTCTATTTTTACAATGACAGGAATAAACATTCTTTTAGATGGTTTTCTTTCAGAAACAATTGGTGTCCTATTTTTAGTATTACAATTCTTATTTTTGATTTACAATACTGGATTTTCTACAGTCCTGTTCATAGTTGTTCTTGGTGAGGAAGGTCGAATATATACCTTCCATATGTTTGGGATTTTTAAACCATCATTGTTGTTCAGATTGGGATGGGTGCTGATAATCTCACAAGCTTCCTTGAATTTCCGTTCATACCATGTTCTAGTGTGATGTAGATAGCTGGTGGTTTTCCAGTCAATTCTGTGTAAGGTATTCAGGGCATGATCAGAAAGGCCAGCTTCACTATAATTATTATATTTAATGTGTCGTTTATGTTCTTTTTGTCTAATAGGAATAGTGCGTCCTGTTTCTCCTATATATGGTATGTTGCAAGTACAATAAATCCGGTATACTCCAGAGTGAGCTAGTGGAGGGAGTGGGTCTTTGGATGAGTTGAGTAAGCTTTTTAATTTTGCAGGAGGTTTAAAGGTGGCTTTGAGGTTGTACTTTTGTAGTACTCTGTCTATTTTGTCTGCTATTCCTTTAATGTAGGGAATGGTTATAGTTTTACTGTAGTATGGTTTGTCTTTGTTTTTTATTGTGGTTTTGTAGAGAATTTTGTTTATAGTGTTTTGGCTGTATCTGTTTTTTTGTAAGTTATTACTGATAGTTTTAAATTCGTCTTTCAGTGCCTGTTCACTGGAACAAATCATCTGAGCTCTGTTTTTTAGCGTGTTGATGGCACCTAGTTTTTGTGTTGGGTGGTGGTAGGAGTTTATGTGTATATATTGTCCCGTATGTGTCGGTTTTCGGTAAACAGTGAAGGAAAGTTGAACAGCTCTTATAGGTAAACTGTAGACTCAATTATATAAACGTTACTAGGGGGATCCGCTCCCTGGTGCCAAACCCCCTGTGTTCCGGATTGGTAGGCCAGTTCTCCTTGAATTCTGATGACTCGAATTTCAGGCTCGACACTGAGTGTCGAGTCTTCAAAAGGGGGCTCCGCCCTCCTGGCACCCAACCTTCCGAGTTGCAAACTGGTAGGCCAGTTCTCCTTGAATTCTGATGACTTGGATTTTGAAATAAAAAAGGGGGTGCGTTTTCCCCTGGCGCCTAGGTTGCCCCCCCCCCCCATCTCACTCCTACTCATTTGTATTATTATTATGTAACACCTCCACAGAGTCCAAAGACTCACTGAGGGAGGGCATCTACTCTACAACTCTCCATCTCCACCACTCGCAACTACCTTCATCATCTACACCAACGCCATCTACCGCCGACCACCACTACTAGTATTTTCACAGACAATCACAAACATCCATGCCCACGGTGGGATCCAAACTCGCAGCCTTTTGGCTGAAGAGCGGATATGCTAACCACTCAGTCAACCAGGCCGGCATATATGAAGAATATCAGTTGAAAGCCAGAATGTGTGATTTTGAGTAGTGGGGAGGAAGTTAAAGTTCTTGTGTGGGTATAATGGAATTTTATTTATTTATTTGTATGGCATTTCCTCCCTTTTTCTCCCCTGTCCCTATTGGGGTGAGTTGAGCCCCCTCATGGGGGATTAAGTATTTATGGCTGTAGATCCGTGTGTGTTCATGGGCCCGGTTTGCCTGCTTGCGGGATGAAAAACACCAAATAAACTGGCAGAAAAACCCTACTGCCCGCACCCAAGACCGGCTAACTTGGCTATGGCTGAGGAAGATCCTCAAATTCCTCATGTCTTCGACGGGAATCGAACCTGGGACATTCCTTCCCCAGTCATATGGTTGCGAAGCGCACAGCTACTAGGCTAACCTCACGGATGGTATAATGGAATGCAGAAATAGAAATGAGCTTCAAATTATGAGTTCCAGAAGAGAAAGTTAAGACATTAAAGGCTTAAAATGTAGGGAAAACTTTGCAACTTTTAGACAAAGTTAAAAAAAGATCAGAGTTCTGAGTACTAGTAACCTATATAGCAATCAAACAGTACTAAGTGGGAGAAGGGATGATTGTGGGTCAGAATAGAAATAGGTGATGAGGAGGAATGTAATTTTAGTGGAAGAAGTATTTTGGTAGGTTCTAAATATCTGAAATATTGGCTTCAATCTTGCAGTTAATGCAGTAAGTAATTTCATTGTGATACAGTTACTAGAAGGTTTCCTAATTGCTTTTGTTAATCAACTGTCATCATATCAATGTTCAGACACTGTCCACTGAACTATGTGGTTACTAGCCCAGAGCAATCACTTTGATTATAACAAATGGAACAGATGTGTTAGCTCACTTTAGTAGGAACTACCTGATTTGCATAAATTATGTATTTGCCTGTTCACTTGCAGTTGTTGACATAATTGCAGAATTTGATAAAGTATTTTCATATGATTTCAGAATTCTTATCATTATAAAGTGTGAGAAACAGATTACTGATCTCTGAATTGACAATAATGACATCATGTCCATACTTGAACAACAACAACAAAAAAAAAAAAAAAGACTGACAATAGTCTTAATATTCATTAACCACCTTACCGGCCATTAAAGATCAAATACGCACCCTGAAAAGCTTTGTATCCATCATAAATTTCAATGTAATATCAATGGGATTACAATTTTAATATGCACTTCGCATCCATGGAAATGTGGATGTATATATATGTCCTGGCCGGTGGCGTGGTTAAACTCCCTTAACTGTAATATTGCAGAATCCCTCTCATCATAACGAAAAACAGAGATCTCTCACAAAGACTCAATGAAACAAAAAAAAAAGGACTTGTTCCAAACAGATCTATAATATTATCAAATTCACAACTGACTTATGTAAATTATGCTAAGGAATTTGATCTATTGAAAGAAAGAATGCTGAATCAAGGATATCCCAGGGAATTGCTATCACTAGGACCCAGCAAATTATGCAAAATCCTACTTGCCATGAAAAAAAAATGCACTCATCCAAGCCTACCACTCCTCATTTTTTTTAATGATGTATACTCATTAGGACCTTTTCCATAAAGTGATAAGTGGTGCCATTGTTTGGAGAACAATTTCTTTGTGTAAGAACCATTCCAAGAAGTCCTTAAATATTAACAATAGGAAGAACAATAAAAACTTTAATTTCTTGGAAAACATAATAATTTGGTAGATTACTTTTTGTTACTAGATTGGCCCTTTAATATTATGTAAATTCTCCTTTCTTGAAAATTAAAAAATAAAATAAAACAAAGGATTTTGTTTAGCAAGTTATTTCTAAAAATCATTTGTTTAGAAATAACATTCTCAACAAAAGGGTAGAGTTTATTGCCTTGGTTGACATGTCAAATCCATCAACTAGGTGTATGCAACATTGAAAGCGCTAATACCTCTTCACTGGATGAAGAAACTCAATTGAAGGAGGTATTAGAGCTGTTGCACAAACTGAAGAATTCGGCAATAGGGACTGATGGGATATTTGCACGGGTGCTAAAAGAGTGTACAGCTGAATTAGCTATTCCTTTAACCAGGTTATATAATTTGAGTATCAGAACAGGAAAGATTCTGCAGGAGTGGAAAGATTGTAAGGTAATCCTATTGTGAAAAGAACGATATATCCAGCTATTGACCAATCAGTATCTCAGGAGTGGGTGATGATTTTGGAAAAGTTAATTAGGGCTTGCATTCAGAAATGGGTTGTCAGAGAATCTCTACTTTGCAATGAACAGGATGGGTTTACTAAGGGAAGGTCATGTTTTAGAAAATTGCTCATATTCTATAATAATGTTACCATTGTCATATATTGTTTAAGGAAATTAACAAATGTATTTGTTAATAAATAAAATTATTTACTTATTATCCTATATTTTGCCAAAGTCAAATTGGCATTTACCAGGGATTAATACACTTGTATTAGTCTAATCTTTAAAGGTACCTGTGGCATAATTAAAATTAATAACTTAACACATATAAAACCAACAGTAATAACTTTAATGAATTAAATGTACAAATATTTCGTACTGAAAGTAACAGTACATCATCAGTGTAGAACAAACAGTTAAAGGAAAATGGAATACAAAGAACAGTCGGTGGATTACCAATTAAAATTGTTGCCGTGTGCCAAAAAATTAATATTAATAAAATATTATTAAATAATTGTTAAAAACTATTTCATTGATGGTTGCATAAGATAAGAATCTCCCAAACTTTTGGGAGAGAGAGACAGTCATTTTGATTCAAATTTGGCCGATGTAAAGGGCTTTGCAACTTTCTTTGAAAAGGCATTCGTATTTAAGCTTGTATCTGTGGAGAAGACAAGCTTTATCCCACTGGATATTATGTTTAGTGTCAATGCTATGTTGTGCTAGACCAAACCTATGAGGTTTCATATATTTGATATAATACTGATGTTCCTTCATTCTTTTTTCCACAGAACGGCCTGTTTGTCCAAAGTATGATAAATTATATTCGCATAGTATCTGGTAAACACCAGCTAATGATAGAGGGAGGTGCCAATTTGTCTTTTGTAGATGACAAGTCCGCGCGGTTAGCCTAGTGGCTTTGTGCTTTCCAACCTTATGCTGGGGGGGGGGGGGTAAGTGTCCCAGGTTCGATTCATGTCGAAGACGTGAGGAACTTGAGGATCTTCCTCAGGCATAGCCAAGTTAGCCATTCTTGGGCGCGGGCAGTAGAGTTTTTTCCGCCAGTTTATCTGGCGTTTTTCATTCCGCAAGCAGGCAAACCGGCCCCGTGAACATACGCTTCTACAGCCAAAAAAATATACCCCCCTCCCAGCGGCAGACCAGGCGACAGGTCGGTTGTGAGTGGTACTAACAAGTCGCATCTAAGTAACACGCGGACCTTGCATAGGAAGCGGAATAACGCGTAGTGAAAGAAATGTCGTCAAAGGTAATTTTTTTCTTTTGCTTATGGTATAACGATTAATATTTTTGCATAAGTTTGGAGTAATGTTTTTCATAGGAATGGTCTAAAGATTGTTTAGACACCCGAAGAACGATATCAAGTAATTCGTCATCCAGGACAGCTGAAATTTTTCTTTCAAGATCCAAAATAGAATGAACGTTAGATGCTAAATCTTTTTTAATCGCCCGAAGTTGGTTCCGTATCAAGGAAAAACTTGCACGAATGTAAATTGCGTGACCTCTGGAAGACCGAATTGTTTCTCTAAATCCAGCAAACGTAGGAAAGACTTTCGTATCACGGCATTTGAATCGAAACAACTGTCTCACTCTCTCTTCCAAAAGCTTGGCAGATTCTTATCTTACTTATGCAACCATCAATGAAATAGTTTTTAAGAATTATTTAATAATATTTTATTAATATTAATTTTCTGACACGCGGCAACAATTTTAATTGGTAATCCACCGACTGTTCTGTACTTTGTATTCCATTCCTTTAACTGTTTTTAACTTTAACTACAATGACGATGTACTGTTACTTTCAGTACGAAATATTTGTACCTTAATTCATTAAAGTTATTACTGTTGGTTTTATACGTCTTAAGTTATTAATTACACTTGTATTAGATACTCGCACGCAGGCACACTTCAGTAACAGATGAAAAAAACTGCAGACATACAGGAAGAACGATTACGCCGCCTATTGGCTTCGGTTTGGGTGTTCTTGGTCATTGGGCTGAATTACTGCAGAGGAGAGTTTCCTATATGTGTATACACACACAGTGTATATTCATCTTTTTTTGACTGACTAAAAAAAAAAAACTTTCAGTGCATCTCTACAGTGAATTACAATTTGTAAGTACTGATTATTTCGCAAACTAAACTCTAAGAATAACAAGATTACCGTATTTTCCGAAGCAGATTCGGAGGTAGTCGATCTTTGAATGGCAAGTAGTAATTTTCTTGAGGAAAACCTAGGTGGTCTAAATTTACATTAGACCACCTAATCTCATATATTGATACCACTTATTTAGTGTTCTGCTATCGCTTCAGGCTTAATTTCGTCTGTAGTCGTGAATCCAACCACCAACGAAGAATCGGAGTTAAGGAGAGTTTCTAATCATATTCTAAATATGATTAGATAGTTAAAGGTGCAAAAGTTCTGTCCATTTCATGGAGAAAAAGGATATTAGTGACTTCATATTTTATGAGTTCTTGTTATTGCTCCACAGGAAAAATAGGATGAGCTAGAATTCTGTAAACTTACATAGCTCTATTGGTAATGACACTCTTTGGAGAGCTTGGGGCTCATATTCCACCTTTTAGGCATAAAGAGCGTTTTTATAAGGACCATTTGGTCGATGAGCTTTTTCATCCCGCAAACTCTCAGAATACACGTTATTAAAATATCTAATGCACTCCCCTCTCCTCATAGCTACTTTTGCTCTGGCCACAATCCACCAAACTAACCTAATCAGCTGTTAACTTCTTTGGTGCATGGACTGAGACCTTGACTCTTAATCCCTACGTCTGTAATAGCTGCCTTGAATGGAGGGCAATCATTATCAATCGCCAAAAGGAGGGCAATCGGCCCTCCTTTTGGCGATTGATAATGATGTGTCTGCTAGCATGGATTTTCGGTCTTTTCTATTTAGAGTAATCTATGAGGTTGTAATTAGCAGCTTGACAGATTAGTCGGTTATAAAAAAAAATTTCAGCGGAATTTTTAGAAAGGATAGCATGTCTGGTATCTTGGCGTCGCGATGCAGTTATTCCTGACAAATCAGGAAGCATTTAGTGCTATCCTTAGGTTTATTTCGGATTATTTTCAACTTCTTAATATTACTTTCAGTAATTTATTCCCAGGCTGGTGAAGCGTAAGTTAGGAGAGTTCTTATTACTTTTCACAATTTTGTAAAGCAGAATCTTGTTCATATTTAGGTGACTTTTTCTGTTCAAGAGGAGAATAGAGCTAAGCCATAGTACGATTGTCTTTACTAGTAAAATAATCTGAATGCATCCTGAAGTGCAGGTCTTTATCTAGTTGAACTCCTAAGTAGTTAGCGGAGTTCTGCCAAAGTGAAGGTTTGTTGAACATATATACAATTTCTAGCTGATTTACTAGTCTTCTGGTGAAGAGTACTGCCGAGTTTTTTTTTCGAGACTGATCCAGATTCGCCATTTGGCGATCCACTTTTCAAGTATATTGTTGCGATTTGGTGTTTCTTGGTGAATAGTTCGGGATAAAGTGATCTGGCTATGATAATTGTATCACCTGCATACAGATCTGTGATAGTGAGAAACGTTTTAGGAAAGTCTGCCACATAGATGGAGAAAAGTAAGAGAGATAGCAGAGAGCCATGTGGAACTCCTGTTGTATTTCTTACTGTAGATTTTATTTCGTTCATTTTTACTCTGAAACTACGGTTACTAAGATAGGATTTGATGAGTAAAATGAGATATGCTGGGAATTTTGCTTGAAATAGCTTATAACTTATATATATAGCTTATAGGTCTGGAGAAGATTATGTGTTTTGCGATTTCACCTATATTAGAAAGTAGGATAATAGGGCGGTAGTTTTAAGGGAATTCCAGTTCTTTTCCTCGTTTGGGAATTACACATCTGTTAATTTCCAAGATGTTGCAAGGTAATAGAGTAATAGTCATTTATAATAGCTACAAGGTGCATGATGCCTTTGTGGGGATAAATTGAGTAGTTTGTTACAGATCCCATCTGCCCCAGCGCCTTTCTGATACAGAATTTCTCAATAATTTCATGCGCTTCAGTTGGTGATTCGGATTTAGTGCTGTTTAGAAGATTGGCATTTCTGATTTCTATATGTACTTGACTGTATATTGTTTATATGAAATTTAAATCTGCATAATTAAATTTGGGATTGCACTGTTTTTCTAAATTATCTGCAGAAGCTTCTGCTTTATGATCATCATTGTAGGCAATTCTTCGTTAGGTGTTAATTGGGAAAAGGGGCCTGCGGTTAGTTCGGAGTGCTTTCATACATTTCCACAAAGCCTGGTCTTCAGTATTTAAAAGTTGAAGTTAATTTATCCCGTGTTTGTTGCAGAAGTCTTTTAGTGCATAGCGAAACTGATTTGTAATTATGTTATGGCGATCATCCAGAACCAGAGTTTTCTGGTTCTGAGATTATTAACAGCTTGTATATGATAGTTGTGTACTGCATTTTTCAGTATTGCTAAATCTAATACGTCGTGGCCGTCATCTCTTACAGTTTTCTTCCGAATGAGCTGTTTTATTTCGTCGAAAAGCCAGTTTGCTCAGTGCTGCTAGTATTTGAGTTTCTAAAGAATTTATAATATTTTCTATTTTATCAGTTGTGGTTATGAGTGGGACTGGTGGTATCTATCTTCATTGAAAGTATGTGCGGTGCCTAGCTGTAATAAAATGGGATTATGGTCTGACCTGAGGTTATTGACTGCTTGTATCTGATAGTTGTGTACTACATTTTTCAGTATTGCTATATATAATACGCTGTGGCTTCTTGTGCCGCTGTGATGAGTAGGTTCCGTGTGAATGACCATTACCTCTTGATAGCGAATGTGTTCAGAATTTTGCCGTTATTATTGAGGAATCAGCTGTTCCTGGTTTTGTGCTTAGCATTCAGATTACCAGCGATTGCTATTATTATCCGAGTGCTTAATACTTCTTCTAGATCAAAGTCAACAAATTTTTTGGTTCGATGGTTATATTCTGAGAAGGTTTTAAGGCGGCTACTTCTTGAGTTTGCCATATGGATTTTTTATCCCGGTGGTTTCGAGCATTTTGGTGAGGGAGACAGCAATTTCATAACCTGATCAGCACCCTATTTTAGAAGTTTAATTAGACTGTCGTTTTTCTAAGATAGCAACACTACACTTAAGGATATGCTCTTCCTTATATCAAGAGAAATAATACGTAAAAGTTGAAATTAAAATGAGACACGCATAATAATATCTTCTCCTGATATTATTAAAGTTTATGATCAGCAATTTGTATCATAGTTTTGTATATGAAATTAATTTATCTATTCATACCTTAAGAAATATGTGATATCTAAAGAGGTATAAATGTTCATAATTCAAATATTCATTAATATGAAAAGAAGTAAATACAAACGTGAAGGTTTCTACAGTATATACTCATAAATATCAATATGGTAGTGGATCTGTAAACCTGCCTAGGTTAAAACAAAATTGATAATTAAATGAGAGATATATTAAAAGGATTTTAATTTGACGTACCTGTGCATCTATTTTTTGAAGGTAAGGATGGTGTACTACTTGGTACAAGACTTGATTGAGTCCAGAAATACATCATTCCAAAAAAAAATTCTGAACATGAAGAACCAATAAGTGAGCGTTTAAATATATGTAAAAACTAACCTATGTGCAAATGTCACTTGTACATTAATAATAATGTACAAGTGACAGTGCCAGCTAAGAGGAAGGCAAAGCAGAAGTGGGATGAGTCAAGAGTGGAAGAAGACAGAGAGGTGTACAGAGAGAGAAAGCAAGAAGCCAAGAGAGTTGTGGCACAGGCGAAGGCCATGGCATATCAATATCTGTATGATCAATTAGAAACAAAGGAAGGACAGAGAAAAATTTACCAACTAGCGAAATGTAGAAATAAAGCAGCAAAGGACATCTTACATGTGAGGCAGATCAAAGATCGAAGGAAGAGTATTATGGAGGGATGTGTACATAAACAGATGGAGAATATACTTTGAGGGACTTTTGAATGAGGAAAATGCAAGGACTCACAGAAAAGATGGGCAGCCTTCTGAGGGGATGGTGCAGAACATCAGTAGAGTGGAAGTGACGGAGGCCATGAAGAGGATGAGGATTGGAAAATCGGTGGGCCCCGAAAGGATTCCAGTGGAGGCATGGAAGGCACTGGGGAAGAGGGAATTGACCTGCTGTAGGACCTGTTCATGATTTGCCAAAAGGAAAATATACCCATGGAATGGAGGGAGTGTACTCTTGTCCCCATCTACAAGGGTAAAGGGGATGCATAAGACTAAAAATTACAGAGGAATAAAGTTGATGTCCCACAATGAAAATCCTAGAAAGGGTTCTTGATGGAAGATTGAGGAAGGAGGTGGAGATTGCAAAGGAACAATTTGGCTTCATGCCTGGTAGATCAACAACAGATGCTATCTTTGGGTTATGGCAGATGATGGAAAAGTTTCGAGAGAAACAACAGGAGCTAAATCTCGCATTTATTGATTTGGAGAAAGCATATGATAGAGTGCCAAGGCAAGAAGTCTGGAGGTGTATGAGGGAGAAGAAGGTTCCAGAGGAATATGTCAGGTTGGTGCGGGAGATGTACAGAAATGTGAAGACAAGTGTTCGGACCTGTCTGTCCCAGACAGGTCCGAAAGTTTTCAGGACAGAAAGTTTTTAAGTAACAGTTGGCTTGCATCAAGGGTCAGCATTAAGTGCTTTTCTGTTTAACATTGTGATGGAGGTGAAGGTGAGAGAAGATGCACCTTGGATAATGTTGCATGCAGATGACATCTTGCTGTGTGCAGATTCAAGAGAAGAAGCGGGAATTAAAGTGGAAAGATGGAGAAAAGTACTGGAAGTGAGAGAGGTATGAGACTGAGCAGACGAAAGGCAGAGTATATGTGTTGCACAGTGGGCAGCGGCCAGGAGACAGACCTGGAGCAGATAGGAAATATCATCAGGAAGGTGAGGGACTTTAGATACTTAGGTTCAACAGTGGAAGAAGATGGAGGACCTGAGAAGGAAGTGGGATGCAGGATTCAAGCGGGTGAGGAACTGGAGGGAGATGGCTGGAGTGTTATGCGATAAGTGGGTGCCGATCAACCTGAAAAGCAAAATCTATAGGACAGTAGTGAGGCCAGCTATTGCGTATGCTATAGAAATTGTGGCCCTCAGGAAAAATAACATCGGCAGGATGGAAGTAGCAGAGATGAGAATGCTTAAGTGGATGTGTGGTGTGATCAGAAAGGATCGTCTGAGAAATGACTATGTGAGGGGAACAGTGAAAGTTACGAACTTAGGAGCGAAGATACTAGGCAATGTTGAGATGGCTTGGTCATGTGATGAGGAGGGAGGACGAATATGTGGGAAGAAGTGTCATGCAGATGGATGTGCAGGGAAGGAGGAAGCGTGAGCGGCCAAAGAAGAGATGGAGGGAGCTGTTCCAGAATTTATCTGGTAGCAGAGAAGAAGAATATGGCAGGCAACCAATCATCTCGCAATCCCTAAGGCTATATATTTTGTCTGAAATAATGTGAGTCCTGTGGTTGATTTTCCCGAGTTTACTAAAGAAAAAACCGTAAAGTCGATATCAGGCACAGGCAAAGGGAGATGAGGAAGTTCTCCCAAAAATCAGTTTCTAAGTGACCAACAGAGGAAAAAACCTTGCTTGTATCGTCTACCTCGAGAACCTTTCAAAAAGGTTTCTCTTCTCGGCGAGGACTAGAATCGAACTAAGAACGGCCTTTCTTCGGGCAACCTTGCACTCTGGATGAAAAGTTCGTTTCCAGTAGACGTTGTAATCATTTTAAACATTAATTAATTTATTTGTTATAATATTTTTAAAAAGTAATATTAATTCTAGAATACTAGTCTGTCCACAACAACCTCAAACTGCAGGACACATACCGAATGGTATTTAGTTGCATCATGATTACAATAAATGTACTGTGTTGCGTTTGACACTAAATGCAAAGCGAATTATAGTGAAACTCACACAATGTGAAAGCGTATTTCGAAAGGTATTGCTGTGTTTGTTTAGTTACGAAATTATTAAAAAAACACAATCTAAACCTGTGCAAACTCTGATGGATCTAATCGTGTTTCCGTCACGCTGTGATGTTTTTTTACAGTGTGGTGTCGATATCTGTATAGTTTGTATGGCATTCGAAAGTATTTAGGAACGATTCAGTGAACTTGATAAATTCTGGGAAGATGTTCGTACGAACCGGTGCAAATCAGATGAATCCCATCACTGGTTACTTCTTCTTCCCAGGAACCCAATCAACAGTGTTTTTACAAGGTATTTCTCAGCATGATATGAAAATTATACAACTGATTCTTTAATTATTTTTGGTTTTTGTTTGCTAAGTTCCTAAGAACTGAAATCACATACTAATGGGGAGATTTGAACATGTGTTTATTCTTATCACTTAAGTAACATAACAGAGTCCTAAGACTCATGGCAAATCAAATATCTCATAAAAGGCCTCTGATCACTCTCTTTAATTTCATTCATTGCAGGTGCTACATCTTTTTCCAGTAACATATTCCCCTCGCCGATCATGAGAAAGAACTGATTTTCACTTCCTAACTAACTGCACTTTTGCTTAATTATTCTCATTCATTTCCTAGGTACCGTGAAGCAAATTCCTCATTTCTATTATTATTATTATTATTATTATCATAATAAATAAACGAATTCCCTGAAAATTAAACGAATGTCCTATAAACTGAAACCTTTTGGATCTTTATTTTAGTAAATAAACTAATGCCTTTTATTCCCTTATAGGGAGTAGGCGAGGCCGTTTTAGTCCTAACTTTTATCTCAAACTCCACCAGTACCAATCAGAGATAGGTGGCCCAAGATGATGAATGATTTTAAATGGCATCCAGTGAAGATACGGGTAACAAGTGCCGCTATATTTTGATCCCTAGCGCTAAATATACAAAATAAGAAAAATAATGTGGGTTCTAAGGTTATTTGATTTTCTTTTATTTATGGGACGATTAACCAGAGTTTCAGGGAGAAAAAACCCAATAGTTCAACTAACACGGGAACAGGTCGAAAAAAACTTAGAAAATGCTCATCTAGTGGGCGACTAGAATGGAACCTAGGTTTTTCTTCAGGGCCGCCTAACGCTGAGTAAGCAAGAATCACTTCCACTGTTCCTCCAGAAAGGTGTTCAAGGAACTATTGTGGGTGGACACCTTGCACTGCACAACTCACCATTTACACTACTTAACCTATCATTTACACAGCATGCCAGTATGCACAAGAAGCCATCCCTCCCAATAATAGTATTTTTGTGTAAAAACTACACAGGTTCTCTGGCGGGTTTGCTTTTATATTATTATTAAATAAGAAAATTGACCATTCAATTATTATTGTTGGATTCAGTAAATACTTTAGACTCTAACATTAAAGTCACAGTGGAGAAAGTATAAAAGAAAGCTATAAAGAAAATCGAATCATTCACACAAACAAGGAAAAATCTTTGGATAACACAAAAAATAATTTATAATATACTCGGGGAAAGAAATTATGCTTTGTGGAAACAATTATAACAATACCCAAGTAACTCAGCCTTAGAAGCAAAAAAAAAAATCAGCTAACGCCTTTTTATTCTCGTATACGGGGAGTAGGCGAGGCCATTTAGCCCTATTTAACTTTTGGAGACTGAGTGGGCAGTTCAATCTCCACTGGTACCAATCAGAGATAGATGGCCCAAGGCTATCACTAATTAAGCGGTACATAGTGAAGAGAAACGGCTCAAATGTGCCGCCATCTCGTGGTCCCTAACCCTAACACAATATATTTAATGTCTGAAATATAAGCAGAATACAAATTAATGAAAAACAGTTGTTGCTGGAGAAAATTTAAAAGTGGAGATGCCTGCATATACAAAATAAGAAAAATATTATTTTTTTCCTAATTAGTAACAAATTTCATAATAAGTAAATTTCCATATTCGAGAATATGTAAACTTTCGAGATTTGCCAATATTAGTTTGCATTTGTCACTGCATGTAACAAGTGAATCCGAAACTTCTCCCTGAACAATTGCTACAGATAAATTGTATGCTTGCGCGCGTTATTTCTGTGAGTTACGAAACTTTTATTATTGGTATGTGTACTTGCAGTGACATGAGCAAACGAATATCGCGAGTCTATCCGCAACTGACTGAACGTGAAAATTCCGACACTGCGTTAGATCGCAGTGTATTTGTTTCGTAATCTAAAGCGTTAATCGAACAATTCCAATTATTAACAATTCAATCAATGTCGAAACATAAGCTGTAACCTTTAGTATGTTGTATTGCATTTATGTAATATTGTAAGCATTGTTATTATTTATAAACACAAACAAAATTTAATTTTTTCGTCTTTTCCTTTGGGTTGCAATGTCGCAGTGCTGTGTACAAGCCGTCACTAATGAAAAACAACCCTACTTCTGAAATAAGAAAGCTAAAAGAACCTACTCTAAAGACAAATTAACCTGTTCACAAAGTGATATAAAACAAACCTCGAATTTGCTTAACGAGATTTTGGATTTTACTTCTAAAGTTACTGCATTTGAAACGATAAAAAACACCTTTGTGAAATAGGCCAAACGTTTCGAATAGTTAGGAAACGATTTTAATCAGTACTTTGTAATCTTTATCCTAGAACTGTAGAAAAATTCGCTCCATTCACAAATCTGCACCGTCCAACTTGACAACGACAAAATCAGACAACCTGGTTTCCAACCATAAGAGTAGCAAAACTGCTCTCTGGAATCAAAGAAATGGATCCAAACAAAAGTTCAGGAATCCAGGCCATAAGGCCCAAAGATATAAAAAACATGCACTCAGTGTAACTGTAGTCATACTAAAATTAATAAATAAATCTTTTGAAACTTGGCATATACCCAGACATTAAAGAACTCACTATATACACCTATAATCATGGGAATATAAAAGTCAGTCAGCAACTACATACCCGTAGCTACACTACCACTCATCAACCAAATTATAGAGAGACTCATTCTTAACAAACGTGCTACACATACTGAAAAATTTGATATAATTCCTCAAACTTGGTACAGTTTCCAGAATAGTAAAGGAATAACAATTCTCTTGGAGGATATAATACATCTCATCAACTTAGATAAACAAAATTGAAATATTGGTCTTTATTTACCTGTCTTAAGTAGTTGATACACTTACACATGAAACATTTCTAGCAAAGCTTAGTCATATTGGAAGAAATAGGTCTTTGTACACGTTACTTAAAAATTGCTTCCAAAACAGAAAACATATAACCCACACCGGATCATCCCATAATACAGAATTATCAGTAACATATGGAATTCCAGGAGTAGTAGCTGTTTTGTCTCTTTTCATATTCAATAGCTATAGTATCGCATTCCTATAAATTCAAACCGCTTCCCCAATTTTTACACTGCTTGGAAAGTCAACAGACACCCAGATGGGTAAGGCACGTCGTCACATGTAATTACGTGTGTGTATCCGGTATAAATTGTTGTATTGGAGGTATGATGCTTCCAAATTAGTGCAACTGTGTTTGGGTGAAATGGCTGTGACAATGGAAATGAAGGAGTTTGTGATGGGATGGTGCGTTGTCGGCCCATCTGTTTGGCAAATTGTTGACAAATTTGGCCATCGCCGGTCAACAGTCAATGATACCATACTGAGATGGAAGCGCAGGACGACAACTGTAAGTGCTACCAACATTGGACGACTCGCCACCCTCTTTGAACGTGACTGTAGGGTCCCATGAAGGATACTATGTAATAGCCGACATCTTGAATGAGGAGTTCCGGACATTGACTGGAACAAGAATCTGCACCAATATTTAGAATCAAAGCTCAAAACATAGATTTACATGATTGGACCATAATATGCAAATCCCTCATTACTCGAACCAACATGCAGCGTCGTCTTTAGTAGTCCAAAGAGCGAATACAGTGAGACGTAGAAGCTTGGAAAGCTATGTTATGGAGCGACAAATTATGCTGCACCCTATACCGAGTAGATGGACTGGTGTGAGTATGGTGGATGTCCGGTGAACGTCTCTAACCAACTGCATAGCCCTAACTATGAAAGTCTGAGTGTGATTGTATGGTATGTTTTTCCTGGTTGGACCTCCAACCTCTGTTTGTGGTATCACGAGCATTCAACTTCGAGAGGCATCTGAACATTTTCGACAATGCAGTGATTCCTACTTTGTGGCTTTTCTATGAAACTGATCATTATCTCTTTTAGCAAGGCAATGCACGGTGTCATAAGGCTGCTGCAACTGCAAAGTTTGTGGACATGAACGCCACGAGACTTGACTGGCCTCCCCAGAGCCTTGATTTTAACCCTGTTGTACATCTTTGAATGAATTGGAGTGTTAGGTTAGGTCAATGGATATCTGCCGCACAACAGTCCAGGACTTCATTATAGGCCTAACATTCCGATTGATCGCTATCATATGTCCCGTAGGATTTGCTGCAGTCATCATAGCAAAAAGAGGTCCTAAATCTTATTAAGTGGACGCCATGGCTGTTTCCTCACGTTATGGTGTCCGTTTACTTCTTTCAAAGTAGTGTATTTGTGACACTTAATGTACCATAGTCCATCATTTTTTGTCATTTTGAGCATCTCATTTCACACTCCATTATTTTCTTAATTCTTCGTATTTGTTTCAGTTATTTGCACGTATTTTATTAGATAGCATAGGTAAAAAACACACACACACACACAAAAAGAGAGTTGTAGGTGGACTGTGTATCAAAACTGTAAAATCTGTTGAACCAAGAAATGTTGTTAATCGTTAATATTATATTATAATTAACTTGGTCAAAAGAGGGCGTATTTCACTCACGTTTGAAGAACAATGGCGGACGATAAATTGGACGCGGAAGGCAATATTATGAAAGGTACTTTGTTGTTTTATATTAAGAGAACATTTTTCAAAAGCTTCTTAAATGTTTTAAATGTAAATGCCAGTTTTCATATTCATGCTGTTCTTTTGAATAATTTAATCTACTTTTGGTTTAGTTTATGGAACGTTGTTTTTTTCATATTGGAAAGTTATTCAAAAAATGAGTAAATATGTCAGCGTTTCTTGTGTTTTGACTATTGTCAGACTTATATACTTTGTTTGCCTTAAATTAGTTTTAATTTTTTAAAGTGTTACAGGTGATCATTTAATCAAAGTGCTTGGTGAAAGTGTTGGGAAGTTGGCATGTACATCTTTTTCTTGTTATCTTAAACTGAAAATTCGCGGACTCATGCTACACGATGTATTTCTTGTTTTCTGTCTTGTAACGTTGAATATATTTTTGAAGATAAATGACTTCGCTAAACTAAATTTAACCAAAAAACAGCGCTTTTTCTTACCCAGATGTGGCGCATGTTTAGCAGATGAAATTTGAGGATTATAAGTGGGTATTTCAAGTAAGTCACATTGTTGTGCAAATTTGTCAGCTACCTCCCTAAAGTTGCTTTCTACTATCCAAATATCAATTGTCTACAAGTTACACTTTAATCGTGATATGACAATTTAATTTTGGGAAATTAAATTGTTCAGTAACAGAGTATGGTATGTATGTTTTGCCAGGCAGGTTGGCTGAGTGGATGGCATACCTACTCTTCAACTAACAGGTTTAGCTAAATCCTGCTGTGAGTGTGGATGTTTTAGAAAATGTTTAGGTTGTATAATGTTTTCATCATCCCATGTGAGACCACCCTGCTAATGAGAGACACGAAGTGTCAAAAAAAAAAAAAGTTTGAAACCCTGGTCTTTGAGACCTGGGTTTCAAATTAGTATGAGAATGACAAAACCATGTGGCATATGCCTGAGTCACATGGCTAATGTCACTGGAAGGTGTCAAACATGTGACACTGCTCTAAGGAGATAACAAGATAATAATTTAATAAAAACTAATAAAACCTGAAAAATCATGATGCTGATAAGAAAAGAATATCAACCTACAAACTAGATTAATGAAACCACCCAACATGGGATAAAAAAATCCAAAGAAAAAATTAATATAATACAGGAATTCCTTGCCTTACCTGGTTTTGAATGACACTTCTTGAATTAACATGCTAATAAGCACTTGCTAGCCGGCTTCTTCACTGATTACCAATTAACTAGTGATAACCTTGGGCCATCTCTGATTGGCTATCAGTGGAGATTGAACTGTGCACCGAGTCAGCAAAAGTTAGATATGGCTAAAACGCCCTGTATGGGGACAAAAAAGCGTTAGCTGATTTTTTTTTTTTTTTTAATAAATATATATATCGATTTATTTAACGGGGTTACAAATTCATTTAACACATTCTGTTCAAGCTGTCTGAATAGAGCTTCTTGGACTAACCTTGAGGAGAGGTGTATGTTTATCATATACGGTACAGAATCAGTTAGTATATGTATCGTATTTAGTAGCAGTTAGTGTAATTATAGACAACTGTAATGGAAAAGTGAAAAACATTCCCCCTCCAACAGATGTTATACTTCATATGCTCAAACAAAACAGTTTTATTGTAGTGCCAAACAATATCTGACCAAATACATTGTCCTAGCATCCTCTTTCCAGTTTTCAGTCACAGAAAATGTGGTAACACGTGGTTATAATGCCTTCATTGGGTGCAGAAAGTAAACAGTTTGTGTAAAGCAAATAAAAATTTATATAACTTGAAATCAAAATTGCTTTTGAGATGTTCTATATCATTGAATTCTATATAAATAAAATTTGTAAGATTTCTTCCAAAGAATGAAAAACACAACCTGGTTTTATATCATCAAAAGATTGAATATCAGTTTTAATGGGTCGAGATTTCAAACTGAAGCCATTCTTATGTACCGTGTATGCAAAATCATAGGGTATTTAGATACTACAAACTATTGGTCATTTAGCATGTTAATATATATATATATATGTATGGAGAGTCTGTATAGCTCAGTGGATGCACACCACGGCGCTTGACTGCATGAAGGAAGACTTGGTTTCGGATCTAGTCGGTGACTAGAAGTGGGGGGAATTTTTCTAAGCCTTTTTCCGAGTTAGTCAATCTCTAGCACAGGCATGCGGGTTTTTTCTCCCTGAAATTCGGGTTTTTCATCCCATAAACTCAAGAAAATCGACCGTAGAACCCACATTATTTCAGAGATTAAATACGAGTGTTAGGGACCACGAGTTGGCGGCACTTGTTGAGCCATCTCTCTTCAGTGTGCCGCTTAATTAGTGATAGCTTTGGGCCAGCTATCTCTGATTGGGTACCAGTGGTGATTGAACTGCTCACTCGGTCTCCAAAAGTTAGATTGGGCTAAATGGCCTCGTCTACTCCCTATATATGGGAATAAAAAGGCATTAGCTGATTTGAGCACACACACAGTAAACTTGATTTAATGGACTTTAAATCAATTAACTCAATTTAAATCAATTAATCGGTCTGTATGTCACGTGAAAATTAATACTCTGTTAATTTTAAAATGCTTTTAACCAAGATTTGCTTATAATTAAATTAACAGGTTATTTTTTGTTATTAATTTCCTGTTATAAGTAATGATACATATAGAAAGCTTTTCTGTGAAATTGAACTTTTCATGGATATGGTACTTAATTTTAATTACATAAAAGTTTCTACATAAGTATAAACATGTAAATTAGCTAATTTGTTAATTTTTTAACATACGCATTCTGAAAATCTCCTTTATTATTTAACGGACATCCCTTGCCCAAATTAGTCCGTTATAACGAGGTTTTACTGTGTGTGTGTGTGTGTGTGTGTGTGTGTGTGTGTGTGTGTACAGTAAAAAAAATATATATATTTTATATAGTGTCACCCATGCTTTATATATATATAAAGCATGGGTGACCGTGACTCTTTGAATACTGTTCAACAGTTTCTATCTGTTAAAAGTTATTGTAAAGAAAATCATATTTTTAAGGCTATTTTGTATTTAGATCATTTTCCTTAACCTTCCTATTTCACTAGATGATTTAAATGAAAATATCAAGGTGACATATTTACCACGAAATAAAAAAATACATGAAAAGAACTTGAACACCCAATTCAGGCAACTATTGGTAGCAAGCCAATTCTCCTGATGAAGTTTTGGAAAAATTATATAAAAAATGCTGTAGAAAAAGACAAAGCATTGGAAGCAAGTAACATAAGAGCTGTATAGAAAACTTTTGCAACCTTGTACAAAATATTTTGTAGGCTTTACCCAACAGTGGCCTGTTGTTGAAGAAATAGCTAATATTGGGAAAGAACTAGATTTGAATCTATACACAGTAGTCAAGATTCAGCCAAATGTCATATAAATTTCAAGAATTATTAAATTTTCAATAAAAGAATTGAGTGAAAAAGACCTCATTAATTGCAATTAATGAGGTCATTTTCTACATAAATTGCAGTTCTGTCTGTGATGGACATAACTTTAAAAGAATTTGAATCATTATTTCAAGTTGTTGAAACATTAAAACAACTTATCAATTTTCACCCTAACCTCGATTGTGGTATGCAAGTCTGCTGGAATATCGATAAAGCTTCGAGATGTTACTGCAAGATGTACATATATAAAAAGAAGCAAAAGCCACTGCAAACTACATTGTTGAAATATTTTTCATAATTTCTTTTCAAATTTGGTAGAGTGGAATCTAGGAGAATGGGGATGACTAATGGAGTAACTCAAGGTCCGTAGTAGGGTCACTATTTTATTTGTATATTAATGACATAAGGAAAGATTTAATGGGGATATATTCAGTTGTTTGCTGATGATACAAAATTGAGGAGGGCAATAGTTGATAATGGTAATAGAGATGTCCTGTAGGATGATTTAAATAAAGTGGTATTGTGGGGAAAAGGATAATGATTGTCAGTTTGATGTTGCAAAATAATTCTGCACTTCAAGTTGAAAAGGTTACATACTGTGTATCATGATGAAGCTAGGGATTTGGGGGTAATGGTGGACAGAATTGAAGTTTAGAAGACATTGCAAGAGATGGTAAAATAGCTCAAACTTACAAGTAAAGATAGGCTTTCTTTTTTTTGTCTGTGATATTTGGTTGAATCCTGACTACTGTGTATAGATTTGGTCACCTGTGATTTTTGGGGATAAGGAGGTGGTGGTAGAGAGGATTTAGAGATGACAGGAATAGTTCCCTGTGAGGATAGGTTGTAGATGTGTGTGGGTTGCAAAGTTTAGTTGATAGGCAGAAAAGTGGGGATATTATAGAAACTTATACATTAAGATAAGATATTTAAATTAAATAATATAATTCATTGTGTGTAAGAGTGTGGTTAGTGTAGGCTAAATTTTTTTGCTTGCTTGGAGAGTGGTGAGTGAATGGAATGTATTGCCAGAATTAGTTGAGTGCCCTAGATTTCACTGAACTCTTACTGATGAGTAAGGAGAGGTATGATATGTATTGTATGTATAAAGGTTATTGTGTATCTCGCATCATGAGTTCTCACTCTATGAAGATATCTGTATAATAATAATAAATATACACTCTGTCACCAAAAGTGTAAAGCCAGTAACTGTTTGTATTACCTGTCATACAGCTATTGTCTGACAGATGGCGTTGCTGTCAATACAGGGTTGGCCCCTCCTTAGTTGGGAGCCATTACCATTCAGGTAAGCTCTCCACTAAATTCTGGTAAACTGCTGCTGCTGGAATTCATTTCCATTCCTCTTGTAGTATGGATAACAGCTGACAAGTGTTAGTTAAGCAGTAGGTCTGGCTCTCAACTCATTCCAAAGATGTTCAATAGGATTGAGGTCAGGCTGGCCAGTTTAGTTATTTCACCTCTATATCTTCAAACCATGAAGCTAGGGCTCTTGCTTTGTGAACAGGTGCATTATCATGCTGATACAGTAAAGGTTTTATTCCAAACTGTTGCCACAGCACGTGATTAATGGGATTGTCCAAAATGTCATGGTAGGCGTCAGCATTTAAAGATCCAGACACAGAAACCAATCGGCATAGTTCAAACCACGAAACCAGTCTCAGACCATTGTGCTACGGCTCTAAATTTGGCAGTCGATACAAGACATTCCTGTGAGTATTGTTCACCAGGTATCTTCCAGGTCCAGACACATCTATTGAATTGCCAGATCGTGTACCATGACATACCGATGACGATGTTGTTTGCACCATTCCAGATGATGCTGAGCATTGGCAGGTGTAATGAAGGGCTTGTGACTGGGAAAAAGAAAAGCATGACTGTGAAACTGAAGGGCAAACACCTCCTGGTAAATTGTTCTGTTGCTGGCATCCATTCCTGAGCTCATGCAGAAGTTGTTTGTGATAGTTGCTAAGACTGGCTGATGATTTACTGTGACACCACAGTTCAGAGTTTGCCAGTTCTGATTTGTCAATTTCTTGGGCCTACCAATTTGGAGGAGGGATTTGGTGGTTCCATCACATTTTCCCCTTCACGATAACCTTGCTGACAGTAGACTGGGGCATGTGCAATGTGGCAGAAATCTCTTGAACCGAAAGATAAAACTTGTAGGTTCCAACTATCATACCACGTTCGAACAGACAACTCTTTTGGTCCACTCATCCTGATGGCAAAGAATGTCTACAGTGCCAATACCTACATGCCTGTGTTTATATATCACTGCGGACGTATATTTGCATCATATGGGTGAGGCAACATGGTGCTATTGGGGTGTCTGGATACTTAGCAACATGGTGTACTTTTATGCAGGGCTTCAGAAATCCACTCACCACTGGTGAGTTATTAGAGACAAGTGAATTTTCAGCCTTGTTCTAAATGTATTAAAAATATATTGCCTTAGTTTCTTTGCATAATTTATACAATTCTTTTTTCATTTTAAAACATCGTCTCATTCACTATGAAGTTATTTGATCATGGCAGCCTCCAGTGAATGTAATAAATATTATTTTCAACCAGGAAATAGAATCTTATGTAATTAATTTAATAAGTTAATTTCTTCATATACTGTCCCTGACAGAAGTTAGTTTGCATGAAGATACTCTTAAAAATGTTTCACTGCTGTTTCCGAAATTTGAATAAATTCCAATCTCTGTCAACAGGACACCATTTATTTCTCATTCTGCATTTCCAGATTAATTTAGAAATAGTCAAATATTCTGAAACATTTTATTTTGCATAACTTGTAGGTCATCACCATCCTTAAAAAAAATTCATAGATACCATCAAACAATTGTATACATATGTGTATATACAGTACCTCTGTTGTCGAATGCCTCTGTTCTCGAACAGTTCGGTTCCCGAACATATTTTCCGAACAAAAAACTCCCCGGTTCCCGAACATGCAAATGGCAACTACTTGCTCCGCGTGCTGAGCTGTAAGGCGGGAAAGCGTCGGTTACGCTGCAGCCTTCATTCGGTGCAGACACCTGCTTGAATTTGCAGTGAGTTTTCTTGATTTTCTTTGTGTTTTTTTTTTTTTTCATAAATTATTATTAATTAAGCCACCATGGGGCCGCAGAAGAATAGTGATAGCAAAGCGAAAAGAAAAGTTGTTAGAACCATGATGGAGATGAAAAAAGAAATCATATCCAAACATGAAAATGGCATTCATGTCTCGAATCTTGCTATGCAGTTCGGTATGGCAAAATCAATGATATATACAATACTCAAAAATAAAGAGGCGATCAAGAAAGCTGATGTTGCAAAAGGAGTGAAAGTTCTTACTAAACAAAGATTGCAGATGATTGAACAAGTGGAAAAATTGTTGCTGATTTGGATAAACGAGAAACAGTTAGCTGGTGATAGTGTTTCTAAGGCTATAATTTGTGAAAAAGCGAGGCGATTACATGATGACTTGTTAAAGAAAAACCCTGGTACGAGTGCTGATACTGATGTGTTCAAAGCTAGTAGAGGGTGGTTCGAGAAATTTAAGAGGAGAAGCGGATACGTAGTGTGGTTTGGCACTGGGAGGCTGCAAGTTTGAACCAAGAAGCTGCTGAGAAATATGTGCAAGAATTTAGTGACTATGTAAATGCTGAGGTTTTCTTACCCAACAAGTGTTCAACTGTGATGAAACCCGCCTCTTTTGGAAAAAATTGCCAAAGAGGACCTACATCAATCAGGAGAAAAAAGCATTGCCAGGACCCAAGCCAATGAAGGACATGCCGACTCTCTTGCTATGTGGAAACGTAAGTGGGGACTTCAAGGTCAAGCCATTGCTTGTGTACCACTGAGAATCGGAGGGTGTTTAAGAAAAATAATGTGATGAAAAGTAAATTGCCTGTTATGTGGAGTGCTAATAGTAGGGCCTGGGTAACCAGGCAATTGTTTATTGAGTGGATCCATGAAGTCTTTGCCCCAAGTGTGAGAAAATACCTTCAAGAAAAAAAATTACCAATTAGATGCCTTCTTGTGATGCTCCTGCTCGCCCTCCAGGCTTGGAGGACAAGTTAGTGGAGTCTAATTTTATCACGCGAAGTTCCTGCCCCCCCCCCACACACACAACTTCTCTAATTTAGCCCATATACCAGCAGGTCATTTTGAACTTTAAGAAACTCTACATCAAAGCACTGTTTCAAAGGTGTTTTGAAGTGACCTCTGACACAGAATTAACACTCAGAGAATTCTGGAAAAATCACTTCAATACCCTTCATTGCTTAAGTATCCTTAACAAAGCCCGGGCACAAGTGACGTACAGGATGATGAACTCGGCCTGGAGGAATTTGTGGCCAGACTGTGTAGCAGACAGAGACATTGAGGCTGAGCATGTTGCTCTTGTCAATGATGTTGTGTCTCTGGGCAGAAGCATGGGCTTGGAAGTTGACAATGCTGATGTGGAGGAGTTAGTGGAGGATCACAGGAATGAGCTCATCACGGAAGAACTGGAACACCTTCAGAAGGAGCAGCAAAAGACAGAGGTGGAGGAAATGTCTTCAGACACAGAGGAAGGGATTGAGGATGTTCCTAGTTCTTGGATCAAAGAAATGTGTGCGAAATGGGGTGAGGTGCAAAGTTTTGTGGCAACATATCACCCTCACAAAGCTGTAGCAAGCCGCATCATAAACCATTTCAATGACAGTGCCACGTCTCACTTCAGAAATATTTTAAAATGCAGACAAAAACAAATGTCATTGGACAGGTTCTTAGTGAGGCAGAGGCCCAGTGTGTTTCAAGCAGAGTCGAGTGGTGCCAAGAGACAGAAAAGAGAAAGAGAAAAAACCTCAGGACAGTAACCTGATGTTTTTATGAAAGGGGACTCCCCTTACTCACCTCCTTCCATCTACGCTACCAACTCTCCTCCATATGTATAGTTAAAGTGAAATTAAATTTTCGTTTTTATTTTATCTATTTATTGTGTTTATTCTTTTTATGTAAGATTTTATGCATTTTCATTATGTTTGTATACGATTTTATGCATGAAGTACTGTTGTAAAGGTTTAAATAAACAATCATCTGGGGTTCGGGAATGGAATAATCCATTTTACATTAATTCTTATGGGAAAATTGTTTCGATTTTCGAACAATTTAGTTTCTGAACAGCCTTTGGGAATGATTTAAATTCGACAATCGAGGTTCCACTGTATATATAAAATTTTAAGAAGACCGATTTTCATTTGTTTGACTGCCAACTGTAATTCAAAATGAGACAAATTTGTATTTCTGTTTTCCCAACACCTTTAACCCATAAGTAGTATGCAGTTATAACTTAGTATTGGTGTACGCTTATTTTTACAATGCACAACAGGAATTAGCTTGGAGTAATTATATACATACCCAATTCTCCATTTACATGGTAGTTTCGTTCCAGAAAAAACTCTAAAAAAGAATACAGTGCATATGAAAAAAAATAGAAGAATGGTTCCAAATGTGAAAACCCAATACAAACAATAAGTTATTTTAAAATAAAACATGAAAATCATTGAATAAAACTATTTAATTTTAATGGAATATTTTTATTTTAAATATTTATTTAAACTATATACATATGTATCTTTCTTAAAGAAAGTAGTGTGTCACTAATAAAACAAATTTGAAAAGGCCCAAATACACCCACACATATGGTTATTAGTTAAATTTTATTCGCTATCACTTTCTAACAGTAGCTGCATTCTTTTGTGTGAGACTGGAATTAAATCACTTCTATCACGTGAAACACTTTGGCCGTCCTGTTCATACTGCAATGGTGAAACGTTTTCTTCAGTAAAAGGAACTAAATTAGCATTTAGAAATTAGATAAGTAGTGATCTTCTCCTGTATACTTCTACATATTTCACATGAGGAGAAACTCATCCATTATTGAGATGCATAGATAATCAGAAGAGACATCTGTTCATATAATTCCTCTCCAAAAAACTCAGTTGCAGTGTACTTGGAAAAACTGTTTATATATATCATTGGCGTCGCGTGCTCATTTCGGTTGGGCTTGCTGTCATGTGGGTTATGCAACCCGCGCTACAAATTTCACGTCAATTTTGACCGTATGCATCGCCGTGCGCCTGCAAAAAATTTGGGGGGAGGGTAAAGCTTGGAGACAAATAATTACTTGATTTAATTAAATAATTACATCAATAGACATCTTTTAGCTTTTTTTAATGTAATTATTTGTCGATGTAAACTATAAATACATTATTTTCATTTTGCATCGATTTTAATGATCTTGAATTCTTGGTGGGGGGGGGGGGGGGGGGAAGGTATTCAGAATTAATAGCTTTCAGCACAATTTCATATATAAAAAAATTGACCATCATATTTGATTAAAAATCAACTAATTAATCCTAAACTTTAAACTGAAATTAAATTATTTCAGTTTAAAAACAAAAAAATAATAAAACTAACAAGTAAAATAATATTTAATTACATACACTTACCTTTTAAAACGTTTCGTTGACAATATCGATCTTTGGCAGAAAGTGAAGAAGAATTACAAGAGATAACCAGCCGTGTTTTCGGAACATTAAAAAAATATGGATTATACATAAACCTACAAAAAACTAAAAAAACAATTATAACCTCAAAATCAGACATTGAATTCTTAAAGATACAAATTGGCAATAAGCAAATTGAAAAGGTAAAGAAGTTCACTTATCTAGGAAGCACGTTGAGTCGAGATGGTTGTTCAAAAACCGACATTAAATACCGAATTGCTAAGGCAACCGTGGCCCTACAGAAGTTAAAACCATTTTGGGGAGATAGCAATCACAACCAGACTAAGACTAATTGACACCTTGGTGAATTCTGTCCTTTTGTATGGTTTTGAGGCCTGGACTTTATTGAAGGAAGATGAGAGGAGACTCCTGTCTTTCGAAATGAAAACTTACAGAAGACTTTTGAGAATTCCCTGTACCGCTCACGAAACCAATGAAAATGTCCGAAAACTGATTGACTCAGTAGATGGGAGAAAAAGGGAAAATATTCTGACAGTCATCAGAAGAATGCAGATGAAATGGTTCGGACATGTGGAGAGGGCTAATGGCATTCCAAAGCAAACCCTACAAGGAATCGTTACGGGATCAAGGGTTAGGGGCCGACCTCGATTAAAATGGACAAATTCCTCCCTTTCTCAACTGACATCAAGAACAAGAGACCGAGACGACTGGAAGAGGCTAGCAAAGAGTATCACCTACCAGCCATGAATGACCCAACAGTTCATTTAGGACTATGGGAGATGAAGACCTTTTAAAAATGTATTTTTCTGTTTAAATTTGTTTCACTATAAATTTACAATTCACACTTCACTCAGTAACTCACTAGACAAGAGGGCAAACTAACCAGTCACTGTTCACAAATCAGAAAAAGATGGACCAAAAACGTTTTATTGCTGCAATAAAACACATGTTCTATGGCTACCCCGCTGTGGGCCGAAACAGGCCAACCCATAATAAAATTTTAAGACAGACATACGTTCCCAGGGTCGAGAGTGTAAAATTACATATCTCAATCAATTTTATGATTATAATTTGTGGAATTTTTTAATCGGTCCCAGGGGAAAGTGCCTCCTGCGCAGGTATCCATGACCGTGTGATTGCATTTTATCGATGTATGAAAGTAAAGAACTTTTATTATTAAAAGACCAGAAGATAAATGATAAAATATACAAAGAGCCAACAAGTTTCACTAGCCACTGTCTAGCATTTTCAAGGCTGAACAGGTGAAAACAAATGCATTAAGTTACATTTCAAACATACACTTTAGTAACTGTTAGGCTATTACATTTGATCATTCTGTTTGAAGGCGTGCATATGTTCGAAAGCTTCAGTCAGATTCCGGTACATGACCACGTGTTGTGTAGTTTTTTGCATATTGTAATTCTGTCGAGCTGAGAGAGATGATGAGATTTTTCCATATGTGGTACTACGCACAGGCAATAATTTAAATAGAAATCAGGGTATTATTCTTAAGGACATATGGAAAAATCTCATCATCTCTCTCAGCTCGACAGAATTACAATATGCAAAAAACTACACAACACGTGGTCATGTACCGGAATCTGACTGAAGCTTTCGAACACATGCTCAAATGTAACGGCCTAACAGTTACTAAAGTGTATGTTTGAAATGTAACTTAATGCATTTGTTTTCACACCAGTTCAGCCTTGAAAATGCTAGACAGTGGCTAGTGAAACTTGTTGGCTCTTTGTATATTTTATCATTTATCTTCTGGTCTTTTAATAATAAAAGTTCTTTATTTTAATACATCAGACCAAATATGTACAATTTAAGTTCACAGATGTATGAAAGTTTTGAGAGAGCATAGCACATCAGTGCTCTTCTTAATTGGTCCAATGCAATTAATTGCAGGATAACTTTGAATACTTCTGCATAGAGTGGGGGAACAATCTGTTGGTTTTAGGATTTATTAGAAAACAACAATGAAGGAGAATGCTATATTTGGTTGGTATATTTGAAATACTCAAAGTTGAAAATATGTGAACCATCATTTATAAGATGTGAGAAAGGAAAGAATAAGTGTGGTAGAAATACTTTCATTAATGGTAAAGAATTAATAATTATCATTTGTGATATGTGTGTCCTATAAGTTGCTGGGTAGAGCGAATAGCATGATCCTATAAATTCTAAACATGAATAAATGAATTTATGATGGCATAATTAAAAAAAAAAACTTATGAAGAGAGAGAGAGCGATTATTGCATAAATAAATATGGTTTGATGGAGCAGCAAATCATCTCGTAAAATTTGTTGCACATGTTATGTGCATCTCTCTGGTTTCTGTATATTTCGCTCCGTTTTCCAAGAATTTTATTTTGTTTACTGAGACTCAGTATACATAACATCCGAGCAGTATCGGAATTATCCACACATTTGGAAATCCAAAATTGATTAGTTTTTTTTAGTATCAGCGGTTCTTGTCTTATCAATCTCACGTATGCTGGTATTTTGTTGTAGATCAACAACGTCTTATAATACACAGAGTATTCATTTTTATTCAGGAATAAATACTTTTTACTGTCTGTCGTTTTTGAAGACTAGAATAAAAATGTCTCTATATACCTTTAAAAAAAACTTTGCAATCTCAACAGATGTTATACTGCACAACCAAAGAAAAAACAATTAGCATTTTTCTCCTAACATCCACTTTCAAATTTTCAGTTCCAGAAAACATGCATAACAACTGTTTGTAATATACATCGGATACGAAAAGCACTCAACCCACGACAAGTGACAACGTTCAATTGGATTGGTTAACATAATAACCAATCATAGACGCTAGGTGCTGAGTGAGCTCAAAATTTTAGCTCACCTGGCCCAGCCTTCTTAGCGGTTTAAAAATTTTAGAAAGCTAAGAATTTGACCAGCTGCGCTCTCTTTACATCTTTTCGAATGGCTCAAAGGTGTATGCATTTCGAAAGCACACCCGGGCTATTAACCCGAATGTTTTGCAATGTTTACGCGGCGAAAAGTGCCTTCTTCATGAAGCACTAATGCTTTATTAACCTCCTGAAGAGGACAATGAAACATTAGTATGGTATATTGTGTTCAATTTTAGGAATCACGCGAAGTCTGCAAACAATTGGGGCAGTCTTTAACAGGAATAAATGTAGAAATATAATATGAGTGATGCTGATATTTGGTGGATGAGCACCGCACACCCGGAATATTTGCCCCCTGATATATATATATATATATATATATATATATATATATATATATATATAAAGTTTGCACCTGAAAATATCTTCAGGACTGGGGTAAGGTAGTACAACACTGGGTAACTCGTAGCAAAGTTGGACCAAGCTAACATCACTCCTATCTCAGTATCTCCCATAATGCAAAACACATCTCCTTGCAGATATGTATAATGTTATGCATTAAGGAAAGGGCCACTACCCAGACTAGTTACAACCTTTATTGAGGTCTCTTCAGTGGGAGCCAGGCCCAGAAGTGAGATACCAGGCAGAAGCAATGGCAGGTCATCTTTACCTATAGGGGTTGCCAAACGGTGTGCCACCTTTTTTATTAAATTACTCTGGATTTAGAGAAAGATGTTGAAAGTTTATTTTTCACTTGGTTAGACTATAATAAATTTAGTTGAATCCTTTATCCAAGTGTGAGCAAACAAAGTTTGCACCTGGAAATATCTTCAGGACTGGGGTAAGGTCACCTTACCCCAGTCCAGAGATATTTCCAGGTGCAAACTTTGTTTGCTCACACTTGGATAAAGGATTCAACTAAATTTATTATAGTCTAACCAAGTGAAAAATAAACTTTCATTTGTTTCAACCATTTTATTATCCTTTATAATATTGGCAACAAAAATGATAAAAGCAAATTTATTTAAAAAATAGTAGATTTTGAGAGTGCATGGATGATTTGCTGTTTTTTTTTTTTAATTCCTGTGGTATTCGATTCACATGTTTTTGCTTAGCATGATGTTTTCATGGGATACATTAACTAAGTATATCAAGGGATTCCTATATAAAATACTCCCTATACCCTATATATAGGGTATAGGGAGTATTGTTCATTGCTAGCACATGAACAATAAACTTATAAACACCCACTTATAAAATAAAGAAATGACAATACAACAGATATATACTTTGACAAGACACTTAAAATGTCAAGAACATCCACAACCTAAACATAACACAAACATTGTAGCGGGGGGGGGAATCCTCTATGCCAGGGGTCGTCAAAGTCATATGCCCATCGACCCCTTCAAGCGTTTCTTGACTTTTTAATGACCCCCTATATTTTACTATTACGCAATTATAATAGGACAAGCAAAAAAAAGATGCTTATGTGAGTTTTTAGATTGTTTATTTTTTAGTTACAGTGTTTATTGTATGTATATTATAGTATATATTATTATAATACTACTATTACTATCACTAGTAATATCACTGGTATTACTACCAGCGCTGCTCAACTCTTCAACATAGAGAAGTTTAGTTCGTGAATGAATAACGATTGAATTATAATATGTATGTTGATGAATTTTAAAACATTAACGCTCACTTGTATGGCGATGCGCAAAAATGAGACTGGGATCGAATACTTGTATCAGTAAATAAGAACCACGCACGTGTTGCAATCTCGCTCCCACTGCGCCGGCCGGCAGGAACCACCAACATCCGTTTATTGGTAAATACGTCATTTTCGCCTACTTGATTGGCCTCAGTAACTATTTTCATGACCTTACTCCATCTTACAGGTCCTAATCATGGACCTGTAAGATGGAGGTACTGATCCCACGATTCACTCTTAATTGCATTGTCATTATCTCCATGTCTTTTGTCATGGAGGTAATCCAAGTTAACCGAATTAAACATTACCCATACAATGATGTCTTATATTTTTCTGTCGACCCCTGAGCCCGAATCGACCCCTAACAATGTCATATCGACCCCTTTGGCGACCACTGCTCTATGCAAAGAAAATAATACCAGTGACATCAATGCAACACAAATATCAACAGAAAGAAGACAAAAACGAATACAAACAATTGAGGAAACATGATCAACAATACTAATGACCAGGACTCCAGAAATCCACTTTCCGCAGGCAAGTTAACAGATAATAGACAAGTTATGTGGTAACCTGTTGAGTGAAATTTCAGCCTTGTTTTAATGCATTCAATTTTTTTTTCCATAATTTAACTTTTTTCTTTTGAAAACATCTCATTTGCTGTGAAGTTATTTGATCATGGGTGGCAGCCATTGAATTTATTAAGAAAGTTTTATCATTGGAGAATCGGAAATAAAACTTCTGGATCCAAAATCATTAATTAAAACATTGCAGCATTCCCTTTTAAATAATCACAAAACTCATATAATTTCAGTTCCCTGTTTTCTCTAAAAGTCATAATGTAAACCAATCAACTTCACTTTTTTCCATCCTTTTATCTCTTTTTAAAGTTCAGAACTTTATTTTTCTTTCTATATGAAAGACTACAAAAAAATAAAAAATCTTCAATAAAATTCAACTTGCTGCATCTTCCTCCAACAGTTGTCATGTTGTCATTCTTATAACATAATTGATAAAACTTTTAAACATTAGGTGCGCAGTTAAGGATGTGCTGAAAAGTTGTGATAATCACCATGAAGGAATTGAGGTAGAACCATGTAACTTACACATATTCCCCATAAAGTGTTACAATGCTGCTGCATCATTTGAGATTCTATGAGAAAAAGTCTTTCCCTTGTTGCAAAAACCAGTCATTTTTGTTCTAGGTGTTTATCGGAACTTCTCAGTCCCTCTCCCCCATAGTGTTTTCCTAAGCTTATTTTCGCAGCTCATAACATGACTAAGCTTAGTGTAATTAAATACTTTGATTATTTTACATAATGAAAATGCTTTTAATATTAAAAAAAACTAATGCCGTTTTATTCCCATATAGGGAGTAGGTGAGGCCGTTTTAATCCTATCTAACTTTTTTGGAGACTGATGGGGCAGTTCAATCTCCACTGTTAACCAATCAGAGATAGCTCGTCCAAGACTATCGCTAATATGACTTCCGGTGAAGGTGACTGACAAGTGCCGCCATCTCGTGGTCCCTAATTCTAACACCTATGTCTGCTGTCCGAAAATAGTGTGGGTTTTACAGTCGATTTTCTTGAGTTTACAGGTCGAAAAACGCGAGTTTCTGGGAGAAAAAACCTGCTTGCCCATGCCAGAGATTGACTAACTTGGGAACCGTTCGAAAAAAGGCTTAGTTCCTCCAGTTGGCGACTATAATCAAACTTACGAGGCTCTGTCTTTGACAACAGATCAGTTTCAACAAAGTGATCTGTTGGGATGAAGACATCAAAAAATTGAAGGCTCATTTTGGTAGAACCCCCACTTTTTATGGCCTACGAAAAATACATAAAGGAGTTCCACTCATACCCATAGTTGATTGCACAGACTTCCTCACCTATCACTTAGCCCAAGGGTTGGCAAGCTTTTCAGACTCTCGGGCCAATTTCAACTTTTATTTTTAATAATCGGGCTGCAAGGGTTTAGTTAAGAGAAAATAGTGAGTGAAAAAAATACTGAAGTTATCAGTTTTTATTATATCAATCTTAAAAAACACAAATATTTAAAGCACGAGATAAAGTATGACATTCTTGTAATACGTCTGATATTATATTCTTTCATAACAGCAACACTTTTATGACAAATAAAACAAAGGGGTTTACTCCCATTTTCAATAAAGAAGTACTTGCTGTTCCATTCATCATTAAACCTTCTTCCTTCATCTGCAATTTTACGTTTTCTTGAACCCATTTTTGAAATTATTTGTTAACAAATATAAATCCTCTGAAAATAATAGTTGATGTTATTGAATTATATTAAAAGACAGACCAATGAACGTGACTACAGAAGTGCGCCAAACTCTTGGTTGTTCGGATGAAGTCACCTTTGTTATCCCCACTCATGATGACTCACACGGTTGACTTGCACCAACTTGCATGGCAATATCACAAAGTATAGGTATAAAATTATTTTTAATTTATCACTCGTATTATAAAATGTATTATTTAAATAACTCAATATACAGGCCATGTATGGTCAACCTTTTAAGGGCCACCAAAAATGCACGTTTGGGACGCATGTGGGCCACCGGTTGCTGACCCCTGACTTAGCCAAATTCTATCTCATTCTTTAAACTCCCATACTGGCCACAAGCAAGCTTCTGTGAAGAATTCATCAGATTTTCTGACAAAAATAAAAATCCTAACCTTTCAGCCTATAGATCTCATGGTCAGCTTTGTTATCTAGTCCTTATTTACCAGTGTACCTCTGGCTGACATTCTCCAAATGTTATCAGAGGAATTCCCCTCTAATAATAGTTAAACTAGGCATGATTAAACTGTTTAACTTCATCATGCACTCAAGCTTTTTTATATGCAGAAACCAATTCCACAAACAGATCGAAGGAACCACTGTGGGAAGCCCTGCACTTGCCAATTTCTATTTAGAGCAGCTTGAGGAATCGCTATTCTCTTCAAAACCCCCAACCCTCATTTTGGGTTCAATATGTAGATGTGTTTGCCATCTGGCTAGACTCAGAAGAATCTTTACCTTTTTAACCAAAATCAACAGCCTTCATCCATGCATTAACTTCACCTTTGAAAAAGAAAAGGATGGAATACTAGCCTTCCTGAATGTCCTCCTTTCTTCTACCCCCTTCTGGAATACTTGCTACATCTGTTCATTGTCAACCTACCTTCACATGGCTCTACATACAGCAATATTCAGCACATCATCCATCTCAAAAAATCATCTTTTTGCTCAGTCTCATCATGTTTGAAGACTTATGACCCTAGCCACAATCTCTCTCCATTTCTTTCTGTCTTTTGTTGTATCAGTGGCCAACTCCAAAGTAAGTCCGGTGATCTTTTTAATCTGGTCCAATCATCTTGGTCTTGGGCATCCTCTTTTTCTTTTTCCTTCCACTTTGCTTCGGATCATAAGTTTTTCCAGGTTGTCATTTACACACCTTGAAATGTGACAGAAGTATTTGAGAATTCTTTCATTTACAATGTCACATAGCTGCCTCTTGATTTTCAGTTGACTTATTATGCTTTCCTTAGATCTTTTGTCCATCCAGGAGTCACAACATCCTTCTCCAGCACCACATCTTGAAGCAAGTTTATGTTGTTCATATCTGTCTTGCTGAGTGTCCAAGATTCAGTATCATAAATGAAAATTGTAAACATGAAGTTATTGACCAGTCTTGATTTTGTAGTGATAGAAATGTTTGTCTTTGCATATTTTCTGCATTTGCACCATTGCTAACCTCACCATGGTAATTCTTTTAATTTCTGGTTGACATCTACTCTTGGTGCTTATTAGAGCTTCAAGGTAAATGAATTCATCCACCTTCTTGAAGTCAGTGTTGTGGGCGAAATTGTCATTTTCATCTATAGGCATGTACAGTAAAACCCCTTTTTTTACTCTTTTCAGGGGACTGATAGAAAAAAGTGTAAATAGCAGGAAATGTAAAAAAAACATTAAAAAAAGGGCTAAAAGATGACTTACTGCTAGTATGCGAGTCTACATACCCGATTACGAAATTTAATATCTGAAAATAAATGAATTTACAATTACTTACATTTATCTATTTTAAAAATCTTTATTTATTTATTTTTTTGAAATAGCGCCAGATTGCTTTGCATCGAGTTCAATGCTTGACCTGTTTTTTGCTATCGTGTTCAAAGTGGACACGGAGAGTCCAAGATCTTTTGCTAAATGCAAACGTGTTCCGGCATGCCAATCTATATGTCGCAGAATTGCCATCTTTTCTTCTACTGAAATACATTTTCTGTCTCTTTTCTCCATGTTACTAACGCGGATAATCCACCACGGCAACTTAAAAGCAACTTTCACACGCTAAATTACGTAGCAGAAATTCTGCAATATCAATTCATACTGTGATTGAAAAATCATGGTATCGCTATTACTACATTACTTCTGCAAGCGCGCAGGTCACAGTGATGGCGGAAACGAAACTACAGCTGAAAGCAACGTCAACTGGGAACAGAAATGCGCAGATTTCTGCAGAAATTGATTTGAAAATCAATATTGCCACCAGCAAAAAAAACGCAAATCATGGGAAATAACGTCCACATCAAGTTGTTAATGGTGGGAAAACAATATATCGTAAGAATAAGCCTTAAGACAGGCCAACGGAAAATGACGTAAATGGCAGGAAAACGTAAAAACAGGGTTTTCTTCAAATCTTTGCTCAACAGAGCACATGTTATCTTCTGATCCAATTCCCAAGCTTTCCAACAAGAATTGAGCACCATCCAGTGCACCATTCTACAGAATGACTTCACCTCAAGGGAGTTTAAATGCATCTTAGATTCTTTCAAGTCAGTATCCTATACATCTCAGGGATCTCTCTCAGATGATTGCTAAGATCATGAAAATATATTGCACTTTTTCCCCAAAATTGAAAGTTCAAAAATCATGTGAGATATATGCAGGGATTTTTCGAAACTAAACTTTTTCAGGCAAAAACTAAATTGACATAATTAAATCCTCAGTATTCATTATAATTTATAATTGCTCACAAGAATTGTTAATTAAGAATTATAAAACTAATGTATTTAAATTTTAATTATCAAAGTTATGTGATCAGTCGCTCACTTTCATCACACAATATATTTGAATCTTTAGCAGCAATGCTTCTGTAATCAACTTAAAACACAGTTTTGTTCTTGCTTGTCCTTTTATCATTTGGAATTGCAAGATCCTTGAGTTTATCATAACTTTGGGTTTATAATCAGCACTGTAACTTCAACGTTTCTCTGTATTTCAAGCAAAAATTACCAGTAATTTACAAGACTTGATATACGTTATGGATAGTCCTTCACGAATGACTAATGAGAAGTAAAAGCAGAGCGTAAAATGGACATCAATGGTAGGCCGGTAGCGATAGAGCAGCTATGAACATGTGTATATGATTGGTGTGGTATTAACAAAAGATCACACAACTCAATGACAAAGGCAAGCCGACAATTGAGTTTAAATGCTGATTCTCTTCAACTGAATTCCAAAATATCTGAAACCGCCATAACATTCACTATACATTTCTTAGTTTTAACATGTTCATGTCAGTGTGGTGTTTCGCCCATTTATCGTTCTGACGGGACTTCTCATTGCTGTTTGTGCACCGCTTCAGTGTCATGCTGGCTTGCTCAACTGATACAAAGTTTCAATCCTTCGGTTGAATTTTATTGCTGCTTGTTTGCGTGCCACTTCTGTGTCGAGCTGGTGGGCAGACTTGCACGCACATTATACAGCATGTTAGTTCGATTCGGCAGTAGAAGTTTTTCGATGTTAGCCTTTGTGATCTGTCTTAATGACATTCGAAAATTTCAAATGCAATCGAACAAACACTTATTTCACGTAATTCAAAATTTGGACAAATGTTTGGTGTGATAGTTTTTAGTTAGATACTGTGTTTGACAGCACAACATACTGTTTTGCTTGAGTCTATACAGCATAATTTCTGTGTGTGGGGGGGATGTGATTCGTTAGTGCTGTTTTTATCCCACTTGTCTCTAATTGCACTATTTGTTGACAAATATATTACACACTGCAAATGTCTTTGTACCTTATTGATATAATAAAACTACTTGTTTTTCTTGCATCTGCAGTATAGTGGTTGTTGGGGATGGCATGTTGTTTACCATGGTGAGCAAGTTACTATTGCCCCGATGTGAACGTATTTGAACGTTTTTTCATGTGCAAGATATGCGAAAGTTTTTAATTTCTTTTTTTCATTCAACAAATTTTCTGCTTGGCTGCCATTCACGAAAGATAAACAGCTCCTCTCTCCCTTCCTTCCTGTGTTTACTAGGTTCATTGTGAATGCCTCTGCTTGTACTCTGGACAAACAAGACATTCTTTTGAAAAATGACTACAAGAGTACCAATTTTATATCAACAACAACAAACCTGAAAATTCTGCATGGCGTGAACACTGACCACAATATCCTATGGTCCAATACTTTTACGTCAGTGTGCAGGTTTAGGTTAAGAGGTTGCTGAAGCATTTCTACACTGTCCAAATTTCTGTCAGAATGACTGCCTCTCTATTGCAAGATTTGAGAGTCTCATCCTTATAAATGGCAATCAATAGTGCATCCTCCTGTCCATCCCTGTATTTTAGGTAATTTAATTTTATAAAATTTAATTTAATATAATGCTCTGTTATTCATTCATTCCATTATCAAAATTAAATTTATTTTATTTCAAATCAGTTAATTTTAAATTTGTGCCTTAATTGTAATCTTATTTTATTGTAACCAACCGCTGTGGCATTCAGTACGTGGCTCAGTTCTGTAAATAGGATTAACGTTCTTTGTTCTAGCTTCACCTTGTGATTATGCTAATGGCTTGATGATGACCAATTAGCTTCTGGTTGAAATATTTGCAGTAATGCTATTATATTCTTGTGAATATGTGGCTAATAAACTTTATTATGTCACAAGTGCCATTAAAAACTTGAGTAATGATGTTGCATTCCTTTTGAATGTTTTCATTTTTAATATGTAGTGATGTGGTGGTGCCTCTATATAAGGTATTGGTCAGACCACATATGGACTGTTGTGCTCATATTTGGTCACCTAGTTTTCATTGTGGTGCGAAAACACTACAGGCTCCATAGATGAATAACCAAAGTGATATAAAGACTTTGGATTGTTGGTTATGAATAGTCTACAGTTCACCCACTTGACTTTTGATTCTTAAATTCATTAATAATGATTTTTTTTAAAATTTCCCATTTTTCTTCACAATACAATATATTCATTTTGATGTTGCTCTGAACTAAAAGTGTTTACTATTCAAATCTGAACTGGTTTGAAGATATCCCTGTTAGCTCTAACATAGTAAGATTTCTTATTAATCAGTGTGTTCTCTCCATGTGAATTTATGCTGGAACATGTTTGTAATGACTCATCTTGAACAAAAGAAATCCAGCAGGTATTTACCATTACTAGTTTTGCTCTTTTCTCAAAACATTTCTGTTTGTATGGGATTCATTTCTTACTCTACTTTTAAGAGCTCTATGAACCAGCTTATCCTTTGTCAGCTGTCCACTGATGGCTCAAAAAAAACTTGTCTACTACTTCCTTAGTATAACCTTCTGTTCTCCACATGCAAATAAGTTATTGTCCAATTTTAAAATTTGCCCATCTCTCTTTACTTGAAACTGTCTGCCATTAGAAAAGTTAGAGAACTTCTTGCTAGTATTAAATGCTGCAGCTACTCCTTTGTTTTTGATTTTTGTTGATCACTTTTTGCATAAATATAGACTTCATCATCAAATTCCTGACACATGTACCCTCAAGGGGTGTACAGGATGTGATAGTACTACATGAAAAAAATTACATCATTACTAACTTCCTATCTACAATTTTCCTCCAAATCAGTCTGTTACTTGTCAAGACTCCAACATTATCAGATCTTATATTTCTGTCGTCTAAGGCACTTTGTACCGTATCAATCCACCTATATCTTGGTCTTCCTCTGGGTCGCTTTCCTGCCAACCTGGCAGAGAACACTAGTTTTGCTAATCTTTCCTTGCCCATTCTGTTTAAGTGACCATACCACCTGAGATTAGCTCTGCTAACGCATTCCTGAATGCTGACAATGTCAAATTCTTTCCTAATATCCTCGTTTTTAATATGATATTGCCATTGATGCCATCTGTTCACGCCTATAATCTTTCTCAGGACTCTCATATCTGTGGTCTCTAGTCTTTGGTCAAGTGTTTTACTTCTGACCCAGCTCTCAGATCCATAATTAAAACTGATTTGAACACTGTCTTGTATACAGCTAATTTAATGTTCTGACTAATTTCTCTTTTATTCCATATGAATTTATTCAATTGACTTCCCACCATACCAGCTTTGCTGATTCTGTTGTCTGTTTCTATATTTAATTTACCATCTTCAGTAAAAATCATGCCTAAGTAGCTGAAATGTTTTACTTGTTCCACAGGTTCTCCACTCACAACCCAGATGACATTTTCAATAATTCTGCCTATTTTCATTGTCTTTTTATTGCTGACCTTCATACCATATCTATTAACAGCTATTCAATTTAGTCAGAGAATCTTGCAGACTTGTAGCGGATTTATTTAGAAGTATAACATCATCCACATAAAGCAAAGAGCTGACATTAACATCTTCAATTTCGATATCATTTTCAATACCACTTTCCTTCATAATGTGATCCATATAGATAATGAATAACAGACGGGATAATGTACATCCTTGTCTCACACCAGATTTAACATTAAACCATCTTCCTGTACTTCCTTCAATTCTAACTGCTGACTTACAACTCAAATAAAGACTAAGTATTGCTTGATATAATGCCCCATTGACACCATATAACTGCAGCGTATTGAATAGCTTCTCTCTTGGCACCTTGTCATATGCCTTCTCCAAATCGACAAAACTTAAATACAGATCTTTGTTATATTCCCATGCTTTCTCGACTATTTGTCGTAAAGTGAAGATCTGATCCTGACAGCCTCTATTTTTGCCTGAATCCAGCTTGTTCTTCACCAAGCCTTTCTTCCACAATTCTTCTCAACCGTTTTTCAAGTATACTTGCATAGATCTTGCCAGGAACACTCAGTAGGGAAATACCTCTGTAATTCTCACATTCAGTTTTATTTCCCTTTTTATATATGAGTACTATGAGAACTCTACTCCAATCATTGGGAATTCTTTCCTCTGTCCAGGCTTTCTGAACTATGCAGTGCAGCCACTGTAAGACTTTTATACCACCATACTTCAGCATTTCTGGTCGAATATCATCTACTCCTGCTGCCTTTCCACATTTCAAGCCTTTAATGGCTTTTTCTATTTCAAGTATGGATATGTATTCCTGACTACATGCCTGGTCAGTGTTTTTTACCACTGTGCTGTCATCACTGCTTGTTTCATTTAGCAGTTTTTCAAAGTAATTACTCCATACTTCAAGGATATCTTTTTCTCTCGTTTTCATGTCACCTTTATCATCTCTAACTCCTTTTACAGCATTCTTTCCTCCATTCCTAAGCTTCTTCAACAACCTCCAAAATATTTTGCCACCTTCTTGATATTTATTTTCTATATTTTTGCCAAAGTCCTCCAATGACTTTTGTTTAGCTAGTTTTACACAGTGTTTAGCATTCTTGCATTTGTCTCTGTATTCTCTAAGAGCACAAGCTGACTTATTTGACAGGAACTTTTGATATGCTTTCTTCTTTTTCTTCACTGCCTCTTTAACTTCCTCTGTCCACCATGGAGTTCTATGATAAATTTAGTTTAATCCTTTATCCAAGTGTGAGCAAACAAAGTTTGCGCCTGAAAGTATCTTCAGGACTGGGTTAAGGTGGTACACTGTGTTTGCTCACACTTGGATAAAGGATTAAACTAAATTTATCATACTCTAACCAAGTGAAAAATAAACCTTCAACATGGAGTTCTAATTTTTCTATCCTTGCAGACAACTTCACCACATGCCTCTCTAGCTGAATCAATCAGGGTTTTCTTTAAGGCTTGCCACTTTATCTCCAAGGTTTGGTTCCTGTTCTCAAACTCTTTCATTTTTCCTTCAATGATCTCTGTGTATTTTAGTCTACAGTTCACATCTAAGAGCTGCTCAACTTTTATTCGCTTTAAAACTTTCTTATATGTCATTCTTTTCAATATGAAATTCAATTTTATCTTGCTCAAGACTAAATAGTAATCCCTTTCAATTTCAAATCCTCTGTACACTCTGGTGTCCTGCACCAGGGAGAAAACATCACTATCAACAATAACATAGTCAATGAGACCTTTCTTATTCCTAGCGTCTTCTCTCCATGTGAATTTGTGCACATTTTTATGTTGGAACATGGTGTTAGTAATAACCTGTCCATGTCCTGAGTAGAAATCCAACAGATATTTGCCATTATTATTAGCTTTGCTCTTTTGTCCAAATTTTCCCAAAATATTTTTGTATGTCTCACAATCATTTCCTACTCTACTATTTAGATCCCCAACAAGGACTAACTTTTCCTTTTTCATTGTGTCAGTTGCTTTTTCTAAAGCCTCAAAAAATTCCTCCATTTCTACCTTAGTAGAACCTTCTGTGGGACCATAGGCACAAATATATAGACTTGAAGTTATTATTTAGAAGCATCTTAACTGTCTCATTAATACCAGTAGGTTGACATGGTATGTCTGTAATTCTTTTGCTAGCAGCAACCTTTTTCCATTAAGGTTTCTTATATTGAGGGGTGCCTGTCTTCAATTCTGTTTAGGGGTGTTCCATTAGCCAACTGCTCACTTAACAGAATTGAAGACAGGCACCCCTCAATATATCTTTGTATTCAATTTTATCCTGCTCAAGACTAAATAGTAATCACTAGTTCTCTGAGGAATACTGCTGAGACTATTTAACTAGGCAAATTTCCAGCTGGCATGATGTTACATCATGTACAGACTTCTGTGGAGTCGAAAGACTCATTGTGAGAAGTACACACACACTGTTACATACAAAGCTTATCAAACTCTGCTTTAAACTCATTTACTGTCTGCATTCATCACACTGTCAGGCAATACATTGCGCTCACCAATCACTATCCATGCAAAGAACCTGCTCTTTATCTGCATCATTATCATAATTGGGTGTGATGACTTTACAAATTGTGCAATGTGACCCCCCCCCCCCTGAACTTCAGGTCCTTGTCTGCCACTTCCAGATTTCTTATTCCCTTACCCTCCTTCACTTTACTTCAGAATTTTTCACAAAGTGTATACCTTGCAGTCTCATTGTTGCCTACCAAATTTCAGAACCTTATCCTTGTATGGAACCGACAGTTGTACTCTCTTGTCCACTCGTACAATCTATTCATATCCTCCTCTGAAGCTACATTTGCTTGATTTCTCATTGTTTCCTCATCCTGCCCAGTTTTGCATCATCTGCAAATAGTTGTATATCTCCAGTTAAACCCATCCTAATATCATTAATATACAAGTTGAGTGACAATCAGCCCAAAACAGATCCTTGTGGCACACTGCTAGCGACAACTTTTTCTGGATATAGCATCCACTGTATACAACTTTCTGATGCCTGACATCCACTGACCTATTCAGTTCACTAATCTATCCCTGCTCCAGTTTAGTTAACAACTTGTTGTGTGGCAATCTGTGAAAAGCCTTCAAAAAATTTAAGTATACCATTGTATATGTATTCTATTCAAGTTTTTTTCACTTGGTTATATTATAAATTGAAGATGCGAAGAAATTATATTCTTTAGCCAAGCAAACAAAGTTTGCATGTGAAGTCACTTCGCAACTGGGCTACTTGTATATAGAGGCTAATGACTGCTCATCAATTACTTGAGTATCCTAAGGGATACTCTTATGTGTTGTATAATCTTCCTATTTGTGGAATGAGTTTGAGAGAAGATTAGATTTGTATAAGAGAGATGGTCTACACCTGAATGTGTATGGTATCAGGAGTCTTGAAAAACTGACTGGTATGAGACCTAACACAGAGTTTGGGAAACTGAATTATAATGGGAGGAATGGTGAGAATATGAGTGTAAGCGTGACTGTTATATAATTGTGCTAATGATGGGAATGGGCACTGTCATGGAAATGATTAAGAGGAGAGAATTATTTCAATTTTGTGTTCATCCAGTTCAAACCCATTAAATATGTGCAAAGATGTCTACATGTATAAGACACCAGAGAAGAATAGAAATCTGAGTTGCCCAACTGTGTCATGCAGATTGTAGACAAGAGTATACAAAAGGACATGCATGTAAATTATTATGTCTATACACAAATGCTAGGAGTATCAGAAACAAAGGAGTAGAGTTTATTGTCTTGGTCAGTATGTTAGGACTTCAGATTTAGGCATTACTTAGACCTGGCTATCAGAATCAGATATACTAATTGATGTAGAGTGTAAATGTTACAGTAGTTTTAGGAAGAATAGGAGAGGAGGGGGTGTGCTGTTAATGATATCAGATGACTTTAATCTAGTTAGTGTTGAGACCTATGATTGTAACACTAGTAATAGTATTTCATGTGGCAGTGAATTTGAAGCCATCTTGTGTGAGGTGGAATATAACAAGATCAATTACATAGTGGGATGTTGTTACAGACCTGGTGGACCAGTTGCTAGTGATAAAGAAATGCATCACCAAATAGAGACGATGGGTGTGAAAAGAGTAATCATAATGGGAGACTTTAATTATTCAAATATTGATTGGATGGCAGTAAAATCTCATAGAAGAATGAAACTGAATTTATTGAACTGTTGCGAGACAACTTCTTCAAGCATCATGTGATAGAAGGAACTTTATTATAGTAATCAAATGGATGTATGATCTTATTAAGCAAATTCGTAAGAAATGATGATGTGGAAGGAATTCTGTGTGTGTATAAGGATGTCCGTTATGAAGATTATAAGCAGCAGGTTAGGATAGTCGCAACTATTGTACAGAAAGCCAATTCGGAGTATGAAAAGAAACTGGCTCTGCAGCTAAAGACAACCTAGAGGAATTCTATTGATATATGCTGCAAGTAAAAGAAAAAATGAATATGAAAGAATAACTCTTCTGAATGCAGATGGTGTGAGGGTTACAAATGCAGAATGAGTGCCCATTTTGCTAAAAGCTATCACCCTGGTGTATGCAACATTGAGTTTACTACTACCTCTTCACTGAATGAAGAAACTCAGGTGTATGAAGAGCAGATATTAGAGCTGTTACACAAATTGAATATAAATTCAGAAATAGAGACTGGCTATCCCTTTGACAATGCTATATCATTTGAGTTTCAGAGCAAAGAAGATTTCGCTGGAACAGAGAATGTATGGCGATTCCATTACACAAAGGTGGTGCAAAGACCGGTGTATCCAGCTATCGACCAATCAGTACCTCGGTTTTTATGGTGAAGATTTAATTGGTTAGGGCTCCCATTCAGAAATGAGTTGACAGTGAATCTCTACTTTGAAATGAACAGCATGGGCTTACTAAGGGAAGGTCATGTTTTAGCAACTTGCCCACATAATATAATAATATTACTATTGAACTAGACAATGGGAATGGGTATACTGTTATTTAACAGAATACAGCATGGGGTTTTGATTATAAAATATCATGGATAGAAGGATGGCTGACTGGCAGATATCAAAAAAGTGGTATATGGGGGATGTGAGTTCTGCAAGATTTAAGGTACCTAATGGTATACCACAAGGATCCGTCCTTAGTCCACTGTAATTCAGTCTACATTAATCATGTCGGGAAGGATTTCACAGGTGACACAGCTATTTGCTGATGATGCAAAGATAAGTAGGGTAATCAGGAATGCTGCTGATATGCAGTACTTGCAGAATGATTTGAATAGGCTGGAATTGTTTGGCATCAGAAAATGGATGTCAGTAAATGCAAAGTCATGCACTTTGGTGTGATTAGATAACCAATATTGTATTATACTGGAAATATGCTAGAAGAAACTAATCAGGCTTAGTGATCTTGGAGTGTTAGTAGATAACAAGTTGAAGTTCAGGGTGCAAATACAATTCAAAAGATAATTGTAATTCTAAAACGAACTTTCACGTGTAAAGATAAAGATGTTATTTTGCCTCTTTACCAGGCCTTGATAAGACCTCACTTCGACTATTGTGTTCAGGTCTGGTCTCCTGGTTTCCTTTGCGATTCTGATACAGTGGAGAGTGTTAAAAATGATATACAGATTATAGAATACTGATTATGAAGACAGATTGAAAATTTGTAGACTGCAGACACTAGCAAACAGAAGAAAGAGAGGTAATATGATTGGGACTTACAATCTTCTGAAAGGGTCATACAGGATTTCAGTTGATGGAATTTTTCATTTTATGGAGGGTGGGAAAAGGGCTAGAAGGCATCCTTGGAAGCTGAGAATGAATGATGCTAGGAAGCGAGTAAGGACTAGATTTTTCACTCGCAGGGTGATGTGTAATTGGAATGGATTGCCAGTTGATGTTGTGAGTGCAGACGGTGTGAATAATTTCAAGAATAAGTATGATAGCTGGTGCATATAGTATGTGGCCTCCCTCAATGAGTCCCTGTCTCCCAGGAGGTCTCTCTTAATAATAATAATAATCCCAGTGGGTAGTTGCCCTTCCCATAATGCATAGCATTATGCATGTCTGTAAGAATATGTGCCTTGCATTATGGGATTCTAAGGCAAGATGAGAAGTCATTAGCCTCTATATATAAGTAGCCTATTTGCGAAGTGGCTTCACTTGCAAAATTTGTTTGCTTACACTTGGATAAAGGATGAAACCATTGTATATGTATCTCCCTTGTCCAGTATATTCATCACCTTATAAGTACTCTTTCTTTTATCTATCATATCGAGAGAGGTTTAAGATCCCTCCCCACCAATTTAGCTGACAAAATAAGGATGGAAACTGCCTGTTTACTAAATTCAACCAAAAAATTAAGCAGCAACCTAAACAAAGCTGAAAAGCTGTCCCTCAAATCCCTAAAAAAATAACCGTGACATTATCACAAAAGCAGATATAGGGAATGCCACTGTTGTTTTAAATCGGACAACCTACATAGAAAAAAACGAACCATTTGGTATCGGACCACAACACCTACCAAATGGTAAATTACAACCCCACACAATGCAACAAAAAGAAAACTACTGAACTACTTAAATCAGTTAGCACGTGGCCGGAAGAAACAATTAAAAAAATTAATACTGCAGTATGCCCACGCACCCAGAATTTATGGCCTGCCAAAAGTACACAAAACAGACACACCATTATGTCCAATTGTGGAAGGAATCGACAGCCCGAATTACCACTTAGCCAAAAAATTAGCGGCCACACTCAAGGAATTGGTTGGTCATTCCCCTTCCCACATAAAAAAATACACATTTCATAAACCAAATTAAAAATATTACACTCAACGACCAAGATCTATTAGTCAGCTTTGACATAACTTCCCTTTTCACCAATGTCCCAATCAATGATACTATTTTGCTCTTACAGAACATATTTCCACACGACATCATGGCCCTCTTTGCCCACGTACTCTGCTCCGGATATTTCTTGTGGCAAAACAATTTTTACCTTCAAAAAGAGGGTACACTTTTCCCTCCCAATAGTGAACTTTTATATGGAACACTTTGAGCAACGAGCTCTAGAGTCTGCTTGCCTAAAACCCAAATTTTGGCTCAGATACGTCGACAATATTTTTGCCATTTGGCCCCATGGCTGCGAAGCACTAAATACATTCCTTAGCCACCTGAATAAACAGCACAAACGCATCTAATTCACCATTGAAATAGAAAAAAACAACTCTCTTCCGTTCCTAGACACACTTGTCACACGTCTTCCTTCAGACTGTCTCTCCTTCTCAGTTTACCGCAAACCTACACACACAGGCCAGTGCATACACAAAACTTCTTATCACCACCCGACACAAAAACTAGGGGTCATAAGCACCCTTAAACACAGAGCTCAAACTATTTGTTCAAATGAACAAACTCTTAACAATGAATATGAGACCATCAAACATACCTTTATAAAAAAATGGATACAGTATAAATACCATTCACAAGATCCTCCACAAAGATACCACTAATAACAAAAAAGATTTCAAGAATGCTATTGCTATGCCATATGTTAGAGACATTTCTGAAAAAATAGACAGAACACTACACAAATACAACATCAAAACCACCTTTAAACCCCCGACAAAATTAAGACACCTACTTAGTTCTTCCAAGGATTCTCTGCCACACCTAGCCCACCCAGGGGTTTACAAAATACAATGCACATGTAACATACCATACATAGGGGAAATAGGTGAACCATCCCAATCAGGAAGGATGAACACAAACGACACATAAAATACCTCCATTTTGGAGAAACAGGCCTTTCTGACCACGCTCTCCAAACATACCACAGAATTGATTGGAAAGGTACCAAGTCCCTACACCGCACCAAAACCTGGTTCGAGCGGAAATTCGAGGAAGCATGTGAACTGCTGCTCGAACATGATCCAAATCTGAATAAAAATGATGGTCTAACCATTCCAAGAATGTGGAGGACCCATCTGCAACCTTCATAGCAACTACAAAGAAAAATCTCAATACAAGAAGACTTGGTGAAGTGTTTTTATTGTAGGTTTTTTTTTTTTAATCACTAGAGCAGTCTAAGAAAAAAGATTAGTTAACAACGTAGATGTAATTTACCTGTATAGAATGCAACAGCATGTAGCTTGGTTCTTATTCACATGTATCCTTATGATGATGACCTCAATACAGGGTTCGAAACGTCAAGTTATTATTTTATTATTAATCAGTAAAATAATCTTTTCAACATGTGTGTTTTCTGTCAAAATTCATAAATATGAACCTTATAAGTACACCTAGTGGCTACTGAATTAGAAACTTTTATGCAGATGTACATTACTTAGACAGCATATATGCAAATACTTGATCAAGTGTTCTAGGCAACTATTTAAGAATGCTGCATAGGGTTGATCAGAATGGGAAAAAAACAAAGGATCTTCTGCAGTTCAATAAAGGGCTTATTGTGGGTGCCTGCCTGGCTGGAGCTGTGATTTTGAAAATAGAGCTGATTGGTTTCTCAGAAGGTGAGATATTACGAGTGCTTAATCAGTGGAAAAATAAACCCATTGTTTGTCTGAGAGGCATAACTGTGGTCCTAAGACAGTCAAGAACAAGATCGCTATTGTTTGAGAAGGGTTGTACAGGCAAACATAATTTCCTGTGTGTGTGTGCAACAATTGACCAAAGCATTTAATGAAGTCTGTTCCCGACCTACATCTCATAGAACTATGTGCTGGGAATTGAAGAGGGTCGGTATTGGCAGTCATATGCCTAAACAGAAACCACTGATTTCTGCGAAGAACTAGAAAGTTCATGTATAGTGGTTTCAGGATAAGGTCACTGGACATTGGAAGACCGGAAAAAATGCATGCAGTCTGATGAGTCATGGTACTCCTTGATCTATACTGCTATCAGTATAGATCAAGGAGTACCATGACTCATCAGACTGCATGCATTTTTTCCGGTCTTCCAATGTCCAGAATTGGGCAGGAGCCTCATGAAAAAATGAACCCAGCTTGCCTTGTAAACACAAGTCAAGGATCTGGAGGTAGTCATGATGTGGGGCATGTTCTGTTGGTGCAGAGTGGGTTTCCTGATATTGCTAGAAGAGTGGAGGTACTGCAAGGAATATCTGAACATTGTCGTCAGTCACGTCCATCCTGAAATGTAGAACTTTTTATCAGCAAGTGATGGTTTCATGGATGACAGTGCTACTGTCCATTGGGCAAGACTTGTTCAGCAAGCATAATAGCAACTTCCACCATCCTCCTTGGCCACCAGGCTCTGTGGCATACATTCTCAACTGCATTGAGAATGTATGGACATCTTCGAAAAACATCTGGGAGAAAGTCCTCTTCTGTCAAATCTGGGCCATTTAAAGGACTGTCTGGTGAACACCTGGTATGTTGTAGACATAGATACACTCCAACACATTGTGGAATCTATGTCACATGACATGTCTTGCAAATTGGGTTAAAGCAGATCCAACACAGTATTAAATAAAAGTTTCTAATCCAGTGGCTGGTATACGTACATAAGTTAGTAAAGTACAATCCAAAATGTACATTATACTGTAAATGTATAATGTACAATTCAAAATATTTACAGTCCAAATGTAAAATTGTCAAGTCAAACATAACAAAGGTCTATAAAGAAGTGTCTCCGAAAGAATAATTATATGTATTATAAGTAAAATAGTCATATGCATATGACAGTACATCAGATTTGGTCACCGGGTTTTCAGAAGGATGAAGAGATGTTGGAAAGGGTCCAAAGGCGACTGACTAAGGTAGTTTTTGACCTCTGGAATGCTGAGTATGAGGAAAGATTGAAAAGATGTAATTTGCAGAGTCTGGTGGAGAGATGGAAGAGGGAAGATATGATAGAGACCTACAAGTGGGTAAGGAGTTGTTATAAGATCAATGGTGGAGAAGTTCTACAGAGAATAGTGGGTGATCAGGGGAGAACCAGAGGTCATCCCTGGAAACTGTATAAAGAGGGAGTGAGAGGCAGGTTTTTTTCGCGCAGAGTTGTGAATGATTGGAATGCCTTACCTGAGAGTGTGGTGTCTGCAAGGAGTTTGAGTGTGTTTAAGACATGGTATGATGAGACGTGTGTGTGTGATAAAAGGACCTCCCAGATGAGTCTTTGACTCCATGAGGTCTTGGGAAATAATAATAATAAAGCATGACCTCACTTTAACAAAACCATGCTGACAATCACTGCTGTTATCAAATCACTTCTATATCTTGCTAACCTCTCCAACACATTAACCACAACTCCAGATGTACAGAACTGCTCATAATTTGTAGCTTTTGTCTTATCACCTTCCTGACATGAAACAATTTTACCTTCCTTCCACTCTTTTGGGACTTGTGCTGTTGCATGACTTGTTAAAGGTAACAAGTCATGCAACAGCATTGTTGGAGGCTGATGCTAATTTCCTGGAATCTTCTCTTAAGAAGACTTGGTATTATGTCATTCAGTCCCTATTTTCTCAAAAGGAGGCCCCCCCCTTTTTTTTTTTGAATTCTGATGAATTCAAGGAGAACCGGCCCACCAGCTTGGAACACTGGGAGGGGGGGTAGCCCCCTAGTTAGTCATATAAATTAAAGATGCCAAGAAATTATATTCTTGGTTTGATCGTTTATCCAAGTGCAAGGAAACAAAATTTACATCTGAAGTAACTTTAGGACAAGTCAACTCGTATATAGAGACTAATGACTTCACATCACTTGTTAGTATCCCACAGTGCAAAGCACATATCCTTACAGACATGTATAATGATGTGCATTATGAGAAAGGTCACTACCCAGACCAGTTTTGACCTTTATTGAGGTCTCATCAGTGGGAGCCAGACCCAGAAGTGATACCAAGGTTGAAGTAATGCAAAGTCATATTTCCATATACAAGTAGCCAAAAAGTGTCACACCTTATTACTAAAATGAAAAGCACATCCTTATGGATGTGCTTTTTATTGAGTGATGCTAAAGCAAGTGATGTGAAGTCATTAGTCTCTATATATGAGTTACCCTGTCTTGAAGTTACTTCAAGTGCAAACTTTGTTTGCTTACACTTGAATAAAGGATTAAACCAAGAATATAATTTCTTGGCATTTTTAATTTATAGGGTAACCAAGTGGAAAAACTTCAAACATATATTGTCATAATTCAGTTTAGAGTCCTATTTATCCTTAAGATTAAGATAATTACAATTAAAATTATACAATTAATCTTAATTGTATTTAGCTTAGTCTTGTTGGCAGCAGAAATGAGAAAATTTGTAGAGAATTATTGGGGGGGGGAGCTCAGATTCTCATGTTGCCCTTTCAACATTTAAATAGCTAGTAGTTGATGTGATCTTCATTATTTTAGTTTATAGAGTTTAAATGCACCTGATTTCTGCACTTTAGTACTTCAAGCAGGCCGTGGTAGGGTTACCAAATATCGCAGTTATGATAGGACAATTTCTGTAGAATGTCAACAAAGGAGTACACAACAAAAAAATTTTTTTAAATTCCTAAACTGAAATTTTAATCATGTAAATTACTTTATTACAACATATTTACTGCATTCTCTTTCCATATTAAACATATAAAGGTATGTTTAATTATTTTACTCTTACCCTAACTTGACATCTTCTTTTCAGCCATTTTCTGTCCACTGCTGGATATAGGCCTCCTCCAGTTCTTTCCATCTTTCTCTGTTCTTGGCAATGGTTGACCAATTTTTCCCAACAAATTTTGACAGTTCATCACTCCACCTTCTTTTAGGACGTCCTTGGCCTCGTTTCCCTTCTTTGGGAATCCAGTTTGTTACTATAGTTGTCCATCACTCATCTTCTCTCCTGGATAGATGTCTGGCCCATTTTCATTTTAGTCGCTTATGGTGAAGAATGATGTCAATGATGTGAGTCTGGCTTCTTATCCAGGTGTTTCGCTTCTTATCTTTTAATGTGATGCCTAGCATCAACCTCTCCATTTTTCTTTGAATTGTTGTTAGTTTATTTGTCAGTGCTTCAGTTAGCAACCAAGTTTCACAACCATATGCGATGACTGGAAATATACACTGGTTAAATGTTTTCCTTTTTAAACAGTGGGACATCATTGTTTTGAAAAATGCTTTTCAATTTTCTGAATGCACCCCAGGCAAGTTGAACTCTCCTATTTATTTCCTTTTGGAGTCCACAATTTAGATCAGGCATGGGCAACCTTTCCTAGTTCGGGGGCCAAATTATCATTCTCCGAGTCAAGGGCCGGACCAAATTATTAAATAAAATAAATTAATATTAAATGAATTAAAACAAGTTGCTACTTTATATTTCATTTATTTATAATATAATGCTTTGGTATAAAGCTCTACATAAATTTTATAATATAATGAACGACATAACAATTTAATATGAAGATTGGCCTTGTACTTCAACTACTCTTGTCCGAATTTTTGATTTATTGTATTTCATCTTTGAAATGATTTTTCTTGAAAAGGTGCGTAAATTTGTATTTTTTTTTTCATCAAATAAAATTTATAAAAATCTGTCAAAGCAATGTTGTTAAATTGTGATTTTAGCACTAAATCCGCCTGAAGCTCAATAAGTTCCATCTATAAGTTTTCTCACACATTATTTACATCAGCATCCATCGGACGAGCGAATATAGCAAATGTGGAGTCTTTGTTTTTGAAGTCGGCAAACCTTGTATCAAATTGCTCTATTAGTGCCTTCAGTTCATCTTCATAATAATTATAAGGGATATTTTTATGAGTTGCTAGAGTAGGAAAACGATAACAATTTTTAGCTCTTATCTGACTTTCCAACAATCTTAGTTTATTACAAAAAGCTTTGACATGTCCATGCAGTTCATGAACCAATTGTCCTTGTTTTTGCAATTTAAGATTCAGTTCGTTTAGGTATCCGGTGACATCTACAAGGAATGCTAAATCACACACCCACTCATTATCTTTTGCTTGGTTAATTGTGTTTCCTTTTATGTCCATAAAATCTGCAATGTCTTGTCTTAGATCATAAAATCGTTTTAACATTTTACCTTTACTCAACCACCTCACTTCACAATAATAAGACACATAATCCGAAAATAGGTCTGCCAAATACTCCTTAAATTGGCGGTGATTAAGTGCACGTGACTTTAATAAAGTTAATACTGGCTACTACAACTTTCATAACATTTGTGAATTTAATAAATTTTGCACACAGATTTTGTTGTTGGATAATGCAGTGAAAATTTGTTAAATTTTCCAGATGGTCTGTAGTTCTATTGCTCTTTCATGAACTATTCCAATAAATCCCTTCTGTGCACCAACCATTGCAGGGGCTCCATCAGTGCATATGCCAGATAGTGAACTCCATTTAAGCCCAAATCTCTCGAAGACTGTGTTGACTGTTTCAAATATATCTTCACCGGTAGTTGTTCCTTTAACGGCCGAAGCACCCATAATTCTTCTGTGATGTTGAAATCCGCATGAACTCCTCAAATAAATATTGCTAGTTGTGCTGTATCAGAGGCATCGGTGCTGTCATCCAAAGCAATTGAAAATGCTTCCAATCTAGCAATCTTCTCTTTTAAACTTTTTTTGATATCATTAGCCATAATTTCTATCTGTTGGACAATAGTACGTCTTGACAAACGAATATTCTCAAAGTCTTTTTTTTTTTTTTCAGGAACATATCATACTTGCAACATCCAGCAGACATTCTTTGATAAATTCTCCTTCACCAAATGACTTAGAATGCTTAGCAATTTTTTCGCTTACCACAAAGCTGGCTTTGACAATGCTGCAGTGCTGCGTTCTTTGCTTTTTGAACATTTGCTGCTGGGTATCCAAGTTCTTCTTCAACTTCTGTATTTCATCTTTTCGTAGTTGTCCATCAATTTTTGGGTGATCTGCATGTCTCGAAATAAAACGTCTCTTCAAGTTGTATTCTTTATTGACGGATACGGACTCGTTGCACAGCAAACATACAGGCAAACCTTTATTCAGAATAAAATAATAATCCTACATCCAGTTGTCTTGAAATTGAAAGACTAATTAAAAACAGCTAGATTCAGGCCAAACTGGGGTTGTCAAGATCGTTTTTTCCCTATCATTAAGATATTCAATCGTTTTCATAATATCTTTCCAAAGAGGGATTTTTGAAAATGACATCTGATTAAAAACTTTGAACAGCCCACAAATTTGGATAGTCCAGTCCAGTTTGGTACACGATCAAACAAATTCTTTTTAAATTTTGGCAGGCATTCTCTCTCCCTGGTTCAGTATATTTATTGAGAATATTATTCACTGTCATTGGGAGAAGCTGTCTCTAATCTGACTTGTAAAATATCACAAACTATGGGTTTCAAGGAATGATTTAAGCATGACCTGAGGTTTTTCAATACTTTCTCAAGAGAGCAACCTCCTTAATAGGTGACTGTTCCCTCAGTGGGACTCCCTTTAGTCACTTTTCCCCATAGATGTTCTGTTCCTGCACGGCACTTTTCTTCAAGTACTTTCATTGGCATTGCTCCTGAATTAGTTATTATCATTCCTCCACTTTCTCCTAACCATGTAAGAACTAGAGCAGCAACTGGCCAGCACACGTACACTGTCCAACTCCAAACATACTGAACAAACTTCTCATCTTCCTTCGTTCTATCCACTTCTATTCTTCACAACAATCTCCCAATGCTGTTTTTCCCACCGAATATAACTCCAACTCTTCAAGAAACATATCAGTAGATTACTTCTTTCTCCATAAACACTTACCCACACATGGCACTGTCAAGTTATTGGTTCTGTGACCTTTCATGTGTGGGGTCATACAAAAACTTTTTTTGTTGAATGCAACAGTTGTGTGCATCTTTTAATCAATCCTATGGCATGCCTCCACAGCATGAACAAAAACGCCTATTTTTCCATGGTTGATTAAATCAATATAGTATTTGTATTTTCTTATCTGCTAGGCATTCAGTTTAACATATGTGCTGGATAAATGAATCAATTTTATGAGTAGGGGGATTGAAGGTGGTTATGATATTTATACTTTCATAAAAGGGTCACCTAATAGTCAAAGCTAGATAATAACCGGGAGGAGATCTCCATGTAACTTTTACAGAATGCATGAACTGGCCATGGCTCCTGACCTAATGTCCAATCTTCATCTTCATGTGTTGCATACTATTAGTTGGTATCTACTGGTTACTGAATGAATGAGGATGTCTGGTAGTTTGGGACTTAGGAGACCAAATTGTATTTTGTATTGGCATAAACCAGTAACAAACATGATGGTATGGCATATTGACTTGGGGTGCCACCTGGTTAAACGAGACTCTACTGTTTTTTTTTTTTTTTTTTGTCAGGGAACCAGGGCAGACATTGAAAAGCTGTTGGAACAATTGCTTCAATGTCAGCAGAATTGAAGATAGGCACTATCACCATAAGAGGTATGAATGGAAAAGAAGTCAAACTGGAGAAGTACCATGTGGACATAACTGGTGAGATGAAGAAAAACAAGTGCAATCCTGATTCAGGAAGTGTAATCAAGGAAAGGAAGCAATAGCATTCAACACCAAAAACGAAGATAAACTTCTTGATTGGAAGGCACTTTCAAGAGTTATCTGAGCAAATTTCAAAATGGAGAATTGAACAGTAGACTTAGTTGTGGCTATGGTCTCACAGAAATTATCCTTAGGAAGGAATGGGGGAATTTTCAAGTAACTTGGGAAAGCAGCTGACAAAAAGAAAAGGGAAAAGCTGGTCCTTTTTGAAGATCTGAACAGCAAGGTAGGAAATGAATCCCAGACATATCTAAATGTTTTGAGAAAATTTGAGGAAAATGGCAGAGCTGATATATAAATTATAAAATGAATGCTGGATTTCTGTTTCAGGAGATTGAATAATCATAACTAACACAGTGTTTCAACATAAAGATATGCATAAATTCACATGGAAAGAAGATACAAGAAAAAAAGAAGTTATTGACTATTATTATTGATGGTGATGGTTCATGATACAAGAATATATGGTGGATTTGAAATTAGAATTGATCATTACAGGCAGTTCTTGCTTTACGAATTCTTTTTTTCTAATATCAAGTATCAACAAAATTGAAAATATTAACATTAATTGTGATAATTAAATGCTAAACATTTTGAAATACGACATTTTAAACCACATATACATAGCTATACGATACAGTACTATGCATATATTTGTTTGTTCAGGAAGTTAGCCTCTCACTGACTCACAGAAAAACAGTTATGTTGTTGTTTTCTATAAAGAGTGGATATGCCAAAACAAAGCAGTGGGAGTGATGTAAATACAAAGAAGAATAACATTGAAACCCAAATATGAGATCATAAGTAAACACATGGCAAAATGACTGTTGAAGATCTGAGTGAAATATTACCTAAGCACTTCAACTTTGTGTACGGTTGTACACATTAAAATGATTGTTCTTTAAATATTTAAACGTTACTTTATTTATTTAAACTATTAACAGAAGTTTAATACTTTAAACTGCTAAACTATTGTTTTGTTGACCATTATTTAACATTATGTCTATCCCCACTTCACAAGTGTGTGATAAAAACGAATGAACTTGCAAGGTTAGGAACTACCTGTACTTGGTTTTAAGCAGAATAAAAATTTCTATCATTGAAAAGAAAAATATATAAGAATGCTTTAAAAAGAGTTAATGTTGAGTAGCTTTTATTGTTGAACTGTAGCCTTGCTCTAAAACAAAAACCAAATCTTGAAGTCTTAGTTGCAAACCCTTAAGGAAACATTGTTTTGATTAGAAAAGCATGTGGTGAAGCTGTCTGCAAGGATAGAAAAATCAGAACTTTGTGGTGGATGTAAGAAGAGATATAATCCTGAAAAAGATGAAAACATATGATATTGAAAGTATCTTAGCAAGTAAGTCAGGAGATACCCTAAGAGAATGCAGAGGAAAAATGTTTGAGAGCTAAGCATTGCATAAAAGTAGCTAAACAAAAAAGTCATGGGAGAATATATAGCAGCAAATATAGAAGATAAATAGCAGGAAAGTGGCAAGATGCTCTAGAGGCTATTAGAAATCGAGGAAAGAGTACAATATGAAAATGAACTGAAGTTATTCTGAATATCTGGAGTAATTACTTTTAAAGACTTAAATGAAATAAGCAGAGACAGCAGCATTGGTAGAAAATATTTAAGAGGAATGTAATCAGGAGCACCTATCAATATTTGAGATAGAAAAAGCTATCAAAAACCTGAAATGTGGTAAGGCAGCTAGAGTAGATGATGAAATTTGACTAGAAATGCTCAGGTATGGTGGTATAAATGCTCCGTGACTACTCTGCTTAATTCAGATGGCCTGGTCAGTCGAATTCCAGATGATTAAAGGTCAGCTCTCATAATTCCCATGTATCACAAGGGGAACAAAGCTGAGTGAGAATTACAGAGGAATTTCTGTACTAAGTGTTTCATATAAGATAAGCAAGCATACTAGAGAAGAGGCTAAGAAACATTGTGAAAAAAGAAGCTCTGAGAAGAACAAGCTGGGTTTAGGTAGCATTCTGAATATAACTGGGATCTGGAAAAAGCATGTGATAAGGTGCCAAGAGAAAATCTATTCAGGGCAGTCTATATTTAAGTTGAAAGTCTGCATTTAGAATTGAAAATAACACAGCAAAGTGGTTTGATATAAAATCAGGTGTGAGACAAGGGTGCACCTTATCTTCACTCTTATTCATAATTTATATGGATCACATCTAAAAGCACATGGCATTAAATCCAATATCAGGATTGGAGATATCAATTGTAGCTATTTTCTTTACACAGATGATATATAAAAAATCTACTGCAAGTTTGGAGATTCATTACTAAATTGAATAACAGTTAACAAATTTTTAATGAAAATTAGCAATAAAAAGACCAAAACTATGAAAATAGGCAGCAATGTGGAAAATTAGCTGCATTCTCAATGCAGAATCATAACAATTCAATATTTCAACTACTTTATCAATTTTTAGTGAAGATGGCAAATTAAATATGGAAACACTGTAGATTAAGCAATTCTGGTATGGAAAAAACCACATGAATTAATTTATATGAAATAAGAGAGAGAAAAAAGGAACCAAATTCCTAAACTAACAGTATACAAGACTGTTCAAACCAGGTTTTAATTTATGAATCTGTGGATTAGAAATTAGAAAAGTATTTGATCAAAAACTAGAGATCACAGGTGTGAGAGTTCTGAGAAAACTTTGGAGAGTGAACAGATGCCATCAATGTCAGAATCACATTAAAGATGAAGATATTTATAATAAAGATATTAGAAGGAATTTGACAATGTTTGCATTCAAGAATGTATAAGCGGAGCTGAACTAAGGTCATATGGTCACTTAAACAGAAAGGAGGGCAGGGAAGTTAGCAAAACAGATGTTTGATGCCAATATGGCAGTTAAATGTGGAACATCAAGATCTAGGTGGATTAATGTTAGAAGACTAAAATCCGTGATCTTACAGTATTAAAGTGCAGACAAGTGAGACTAATTTTTATCAAAATTGTTGTGAGGATATTAGTAATAATGTAAACTTAATCATATAATATTAATATTATGCACTGTAGATCCCTCAGGACATTAATGATATGACTTCTGCAAATTTCTACCTACTTTTTTTCAGATATCCATTTTAATATATGGGATAGATATGGCTTTGTTGAAATCATTGAAAATGGATATAATAAAGAAAATTTGAGATAATTAACAAAAAGATAACATACCTCAAAACTAATGATGATTTTTGTTAGTGGTGGGTGTATTTTCTGGAATATATAGATGTATGATCAGCGTGTCTGTTCTCCAGTCAAGAGGCTGCAGGTTCGAATCCTGCCGTGGGCATGGATGTTTGTGATTGTCTGTGGAAATACTAGTGTTGGTTGCCAGCTTTAGATGGTGTTGGTGTTGTTGCGGTCAGTTGGTGGATTGTGAATGGTGAAAGCAGAGTTGTAGAGTAGATGCCCTCCTTCGATGAGTCTTTGAACTCCCTGGAGGTGACAAATAATAATAATAATACTGATTGTAAAGTATGTAAGCAGTATTTGGCAAACTGCTTACATGCTACTCTAGCATCATCTGTCATATTTTATCATTGTGTAAAAGTTTTTATTGGCATTCTGTTAAGAGTGAAGTAAGTTGCATACTGCTACCTTTTTTAAGAGCTAATTTCCATTCATAAAGGAATTTGTCTTCCTTAACAAAACATTAGAAGAAGAGTGGCTTTTATTTGCTGTATTTAGCAGCTGTGTGTATGCATCTATTAGTGTTGATTTGTTCTTCTGTTTGTGGACCTATTAGTGAGGTCCACAAACAGAATCATTTCCATATTTGTTGTGCTTTGAGATTTAGTGAGGATGTTGTGACCTTGTAGGAAGACTTGAATAAATTGAGTGATTGGGCATGGAAATGGGGATCAGAGTTCAATGTTGCAAAATATAAGGTTTTAAAATTTGGAAAACAAAGATGGGAAGCAGAATTTATGCTTGGTGAGGATACATTGTTGGAGGTGGAAGAAATAAGAGATCTGGAGGTGATAGTGGATAAGGATCTGAAATTTAGGGGACACATAGCCAAAATCGTGAAGACAACACAAAGGCTTCTGGGAATGATGCGGAGCACACTGACGTGCAGAAGTAGGGAGATTCTTGTTCCGTTGTATAAGGCTTTGATTAGGCCACACATGGACTATTGTGCTCAGATTTGGTCACCTGGTTTTCAGGAGGAGGAAGAGATGTTGGAAAGGGTCCAAAGGCAACTGACTAAGGTAGTTTCTGACCTCTGGAATGTCGAGTATGAGGAAAGATTGAGGAGATGCAATTTGCATAGTCTGGTGGACAGGAGGAAGAGGGGAGATATGATTGAGACCTACAAGTTAGTAAGGGGTTGTTATAGGATCAATGCTGGAGAAATTCTACAGAAAATAGTGGGAGAACTAGAGGTCATCTTTGGAAACTGTATAAAGAAGGTGTGACTAGGGGAGTGAGAGGCAGGTTTTTTCGTGCAGAGTTGTAAATGATTGGAATGCCTGAGAGTGTGGTGTCTGCGGGGAGTTTGAATGTGTTCAAAGCACGGTATGATGAGCTGTGTGTGTATGATAAAAGGACCTCCCAGATGAGTCTTTGACTCCATGAGGTCTTGGGTAATAATAATAATTACACTCCACTTGTGTGCACCAAATTTGGTAAATTTTTTTACTGAAAATTGTAGTTATATCAGTTTGATTGTAGTAGCATAATTTATAGTTTGGATAGACAGTTGGCTGAAATTTGATAGTCTGAATTTTATTGAAATTTAAATTGGACATATAGAGTTAAGGTTAAGTACACTTGTTTGCGTTTATCAGATCATTTCCATATTTGTTGTGCTTTGAGAATACTATTTTCTGAAAATTACTACTACTATATTACCTCTTGCCCCTTTATGTATTTTTCCATCATCATGCCACACTTTGTTTTCAAGGAATTGGCTTTTCATATTCCTGTTTTCTTTCTTTTTAATGCAAAATTGTTTACTTAAAAAATAAACCAAATACATTTACTCCTTGACTTATGAAACATTTCTCATCAATTCAAATTTTTTTAACAGAAGAATTTTTATGTGATACTATCAAACTTTTTTGTCATATTTAAACACACAAACTAATGTTTAAACAGTTGGCAACATTCTAGTTGTAACTTATACATCATACTTGCTACTTGTTTTTTGTTTTTTTTGCGATTTTCAGGGCTGTAATGTCATGACTGGAAAGAGACAAAGTGGCAATAAATGTGATCATCTGTAAATGTGGGAGAAATTGATTTAGAGATGAAAAAGAAATATGAAGTCAGACAAAGGTTTTGAACAATGGTGTGTGAGCTCTCTCTCTCTCTCTCAGCATGAACACAATACTGTAATAAAGGTATTGATCATATAAAAGAACATGTGAAAGGATGTCATTAAATTCAGTAATAATTACAAAACCATGCCCTTTATGAAATGGAACAGTTATTAAATTGAACAGCAGATATGAAGACTTTTTTTTTAAGCCAGTGATCTAAGCAAAAGATAGTCTTTATGCAGATGTTAAGCAAAAGTGCCAGGATGATTCTCAGCATTTAAAATTGTAATGGTTGGTTCACTCGTTTTAAGAATTGTTTATTTTCAGGTGAAAGTGAGTGGTGAAGGTTGTTGAATTTTTTTCTTCTGCCAATTGTCCTTCATACTTTTAAAGGACTTCACATCATTACTCGTGGCTAGTTGGGGGGAGGGGAGGTCTCTACATCATGTCTTAAAATTAAACATCTGTGATAATCTTGGATTATTAATATTGAACAATGAACTTTAGATTTTGGTGCCAACTGAGATGCAGTATTTAATCACTAATTCACTTGTCATTTTAATATTTTATATAAAAATATAAAAGAAGCTTAGTGTGCTATCTCAAGAAAGGAATTAATGGGAAAAATGTGAGTGGAGATTTTGAATGATGGCTTGCATGTAAAAAATAAGCAAATCATTAATAATTGCAAATTTCTAGGCTAGAGAAGATTTAGAGAGGGTTTTGTGTGACACTCATTCAGTGGTAATGTGGAAGCAGAATGCAATAAAGCAGCGCAAAGAAATATTCCAGTGTTTTTTATCTGAGAAATCCATAATAAGAAAAATAACCAAAGAAAGACCACTTGAAGGATGGCTTGTAAGTTAATTAAATCACTGCAAATTTGAAAGCTGGAAAAGATTTGCAAAGGATTGATATAGCAGATATTCCATGGTAGTGTTTAGCATACTACCATAAAGTAAAGCAAAGAATGTTATGGGATGTTTTTAACACTATTGTGGTAGAAAAAGGAAAGTTTATCGCTATTTTCATTGCATTTTTCTTTACTTCGGGTTATTTTTTGTATCAGAAACAGTCAACGTAGAACCTCTTGTGAAAGCATAATCAGCATTGGACTATCTTACATCTGAGTTATTATTATTATTATGTGACACCGCCAGGGAGTCCAAAGACTCATTGAGGGAGAGAGTGCCAACAGCATAGAACGATTGATCCCCTTCCAACTACTAACCGCGCTCAAACTTAACTTTTTGCGTGAGTCATTAGTAGCAGAGGCTCTACCAATCGACCAACCTTTGCTGGCATTGCAAAGATCAAATCTTGCCTCATTCAAAAAAGAGAACAACTCCTGCAGAAAGAATCGTATTATAGGTGCAAGTTTGCAGTCCTATTGGACTTTTCCTTTTGACCTGTAAATCTTCATCACTCATTCTAATTCTATTTGAACTGTGTCTTAATTCTTAATAATTATAAATTATTATTTTCTTTTTTTACTTTAAATGGCAGGAATAATGAAAAAGAGAGGTGGTTAGGTTGTTTCTGTCACCAAGCAGTTCATTAATTAGGGCATATTTCAAATTTGCCAGTGTGTTTCACCTTGACTAGGCTTGGACACCTCTCAGGACCAGGCTGACAACAGGCCATATACAGAGGGACAAACTGATGACACGACTGCTATAGCAACAGATGGAGAGAAGAGGAAATTAGACAAGGCTGAAGATAGTGGGAATGGTGAGGGAGCAGCAGATGATGGGATCACAAAGAAGCAGAAAATTTCCATAGGGTTTTCAAGAACATTTGGTGCTGCCAGAACAATCCAAGAAAAAAAGAATCCCACTCCAATCACTATTAAACTTGGAAGTCAAGTAAGTTTTTCTTTTCTTTATAATTTAAAATTTTTTTTTAAATATATATATACTATATATCCATTTATTTATTTTGCATAAAATATTTCAACTTTTTTGTTATTTGCTCTCTAACTTGCAACTTAAGTTGCTTTCTTTCTGTGTCTGAACTTTAACTAGTAAGAGATGTTTTGCATCTCTAAAAAAGAACTAGTCTACCAAAATTGAAATAAAAGTATTTTTTGTCTATGAAATTTTTATGAAAATGCTACAGAAACAAATGTTTCTGTACTTTTTTTTAATGTAACGCCCATTCACAAAAGACACATAACCTTGTAGTGGTTAGGCTGAGGGTTAGATAATCCAAGTCCTCTGCTCTAGATACTAGACATGGTGCTTTTACTGAAACCATCTATCATTTACTTTCACAAAGATCCATGAAGCATGGCATTTGAACCCACAGTACATTGGTATACTGTCCACTTACTAGCCTAGTCTGATGCCATTTTGCAGTGTGGTAAGTGTGGTTTACAGTTTGAGAAAATTTACCATGAGAAGTCATGGAAAAATAACAAAGATCTGTATTTTAGTTTTGTAAAATATGGAAAAGGTATAGGATAAGGTGCCAGGAGAAAATCTTTTCAAAACTCTACAATTGTGTGTAAATGGGCCATTATATACAGAACAGCATATATATCCTATACAGGTATCCCTTGATATATGTGGCTTTGATTAGTGCACAAAAAATTATTGTGACCATAAACTTGATATATGCGGTATGAAATTTGATTAGTGCATCCCAAAAAGTTTGAAAATAAGCAAAGCGTTAGACTTGGCCAATGAAACCGATCAGATCATGTGGTACGAGTCGTGCTCCAACGTTAGTAACCCGGTCTCAGTGCTTCAATTTATCAGTAGAGAGTGGCGCATACAGACGTATATGTGTATGTATTACAGTTTACGCTTACGGCCTATCCGCATATCACATAATTTTCAAATTATGTAAAGCATTACCCTTGATAACCATGGTATCATGTATTATTGCCTCGAAAAAGAGTAAAGAAAAACTTATTACTTTTGATACTAAAATTGACATTATTAAAAGGTTTGATAACGGAGAAAGCAAAGCAAACACCGGAAGAGCTCTAGGCTTTGGTGAATCAACATTCATCCAGAGTTTACTCATTTTCTTCTCAAATTTGGGAATTGTTTGTTTTACTGCCTTTTTTATGCCCTCTTTAAATTTCTGTTATCTATCCTTGATCTCATCTTTAGGGCAAGGGTACTTGGCAGGATCGGGAACATTAACAGCAGTAGATTGTGCCTTCTTTTAAAAATTTATCTTATATTTCTTTATTTTTAAGGGGATTGTATTTTTCTATGTTTAGAGGTTTCATTGTTTTTTTTAATTTTATTGTTGCTTTAATGACCACAGGGTTGTAGTCTGATCAAATATCAGCCCCTTGGTATGTTTTGGCTTGTAAGATGTTATTCCGGAATCTTTTCTTAATCATTATATAGTCAATCTGGTTCCTACAGCTGTCTCTGGGGCTTTTCCATGTGTAAAAGTCTTCTAGGAGGGTGGCTAAATAAAGTATTTGCTATTACCAGATTATTTTCTTCACAGAACTGTATTAATCTTTTATCTCTTGGATTTCTATGTCCCAGGCCCTGGTTTCCCATGCAGGCAGAGATCTTTTCTGAGCCTACTTTAGCATTTAGATCTCCCATAATGATAGTTATGTCATCTGATTTAGTATTGTTTAGTGCATTTTGAATGTCTTCATAGAAACATTCTACATCTTCAGCTTGACCAAGCAGCAAATTGATGTTTTGGAGATTAGTTGCCATCTGACGCATAATGATGTAACCTACCTATAAAAAATTGAGACCAAGCAGGAGTCTATATATTCACAGTTTTGTTTCAAAGAATTAAATGCCAAACGGAATAACTTCCTAAGAAAATTTTACAAAACATGACTTTTTTCCCCAAAAAAACATCAATTTGCCACTTGGTCAAGTGATGAATAACACTGTCCAATTGTAAAACAGTTTGGGATTTGTAAAATTTTGGAGTTTGGATTTGTAAAATCAGGTTTACGATAAGGGTGCACATGATCTTGCCTGTTTTTCATCATTATAATGATCGTGTTATTGAGTGAAGTTGCATTAAATCTGATATTAAAATCAAAGCATTAATATTCATTCAAGTGTTTCTTTGTGCAGGATTTATATACCTCAATAAATCCAGTGCTGGTCTTCATGAATCCTTAACTGTAAATTCTAGGCTCCTTTGTTATAAATTGAATAATTTATTGAAATGAAAAACTAACAAGTTTGGCGTGAAAATCTGCAATAAAATGACAAACTGAAAATAGGCAGCAGCATGGAAAATCAACTGTATTCTCAAGCAGAACGTATAGAACAGGTGTTTGACCACAGACGGAATCAATGAGAGGATATTAAAAATGAAGATATTAACAGAAAGGAATTTGACATCATTATTCACGAATGCATTAGCAGAGCTAAACTGAAGTAGTAATATGATTTATTTAAACAGAGAGGAAAACTAGCACATTCTGTGTTTGTCTGGATAACAGGAATAAAACTAAGTTATTGACCAAGGTATAAGCAGATTGATGCTGCAAGTCCCTTAGGAGACCAAAATATCAGATGTGATCATATTAAAGACTTGACAAATTAATTTGGAAAAAAATTGTTAATAAGAAAAGTGAAATTACTTGAATTTAATTAATTCATTCTTGTATATGTTTGTGTGCTTCATTGTCAGATGAGAAGTCACTTGACTGTGTACCTCACTCAGGCAGAATTTTACAAATTGGTCTCTATATCATCAATTTTCTGATCTGTACCTTCAAGGGGTGTTCAGGTAACTATGACAGAACTATATGATTGAGTTTACATTATTATTAATCTCCTATCAACAATTTTCCTCAGTTAGTCTATTACTTGTGAACACTCCAGTATTGTCATATCTAACATTTTGTGCTTCTAAGGCACTTCTGACTGAATCAATCCATGTAGACTTTGGTCTTCCTCTCAGTCTCTTGCCTGCTATCTTGGCATCAAACACCTGTTTTACTAACCTTCCTCACTCATTCTATTTAAGTGGCCAATACCACCTTAGATTAACTCTGCTTACACATTCTTGAATGCTAACAATGTCAAGTTCTTTTCTAATATCTTCATTTTTAATATGATTCTGTCATGTGTTCATTAATTTTTCCCAGAACCTTCATATCTGTGGTCTCTAGTCTTTGATCAAGTGTTTTATTTCTAATCCAACTCTTAGATCCATAACTTAAAACTGCTTTGAACTCTGTCATGTATACTGTTAGTTTGGTGTTTTGGCTAATTTCTCTCTCATATTCCATATAAATTTATTCATCTGGCTACCTACCATACCACTTTTGCTTATTCTGTTGTCTATTTTCATTTAACTTGCCATCTTCACTAAAACCTGTGCCTAAATGGCTGAAATATTTTACTTGTTCTATAGGATTTCCATTCAGAATGCAGCTCAAGTTTTCTATTTACTAAAATAAAGAGCCAAAAGGCTTCATTTTGGTAATGCAAAATTATATAAATCAAGTGTATATTAAACCCACCATTATTTCAAAGCTGAATGCAGAAACTATCAAAGTTTCATACAAAATTTGACCGTAAGCTCTCTCGTCAAATTTCGAATGAAAATTTCATAGTTTCTGGATTTGGCTTTGAAATAATGCTGGATTTTATAATTACCGTATTGTCGGCGTATAAGACGCACTTTTTTCTTTGAAAATAGGTTGCTTCTCTGAAAAACAGGATGCGTCTAATACGCCAATACTCAGTTTTATATTACTTTCATTTCTGGAAACTTTCTCTGTTCTGAGTTACACGATTTCTTTCTTGCTTCCTTGCGGTGTGTGAGAGCATTCCAGTTACATGGAGTTCAGTGGATGCGCATGCACTGTCATCGACAATCACAGCTGTGTTCCTGTTCTATTAAACTTTCCAATTGTTGTCGCAGTTGTTGTGAACGGTGATAAATTTCTGCCGTTAAATTTTCTCTAAATTTCTTGGCAAATTATGGCTGAAAAATGTCGGTATTGCTACAATATTGCATACAAGCTACATGTGATTGCGTATGCTAAAGAACATGGAAACAGGGCTTAGGTATTTGTCGAAAGTAGACCTACTTATTACTTTATATTTGAAATACTGTAAATTCATTATAATATTCAGTGCTAAAGTTTTTTTCTTAAAAAATGTGGTCAAAAAAGGAGGTGCGTCTTATATGCTGGCAAATTCAGTAAGTTTTCTATGTTCCTTATTTTCATAGTTTTTGGTCTTTTTATTGCTGAATTTAATGCCAAATATGTTAGTTGTTATTCAATTTAGAGAATCCTTCTGACTTACACTAGATGTGTTTAGGAGTACAGCATGTGCATAAAGCAAAGCGAGCTAAGTTTGACATCTCCAATTTTGATTTTAGACTGTCATTTTCTTTCATAATGTGCATCCTTGTCTTACTCCTGATTTTACATCAAACCATCTTCCTGTATTTCCTTCGTTTCTAACTGCTGACTTACAACTTAAGTACAGTTGTAAGTTGGTCTTTATAATGTTCCATTTAACTCATATAATTGTAGTGTTTTAAAAAGCTTTTCTCTGGTCACCTTGTCATTCCCGTGTGACTTGGAGAAAGAACAAGCTGGGTTCAGCTTGTTCTTTCCCCAAGTATTGATATGCACTACTTTTTGCATTTCTGTTGAAAATGTTCTAGTATGGTTCTGTCACTGCTTGTTTCATTTAACAATATTTCAAAGTAATTACTCCAGACATCTAGGATGTCCTTATCTTCAGTTTTCATGTTGCCTTTGTCATTTTTGATTTTCTTTACAGTTCTCTTTCCTCTCTTTTTGAGCCTTTTCAGTAGCCTCCAGAATATTTTGCCACCTTCCTAATATTTTCTATATTCTTTTAAGTCTTCCCATGAATTTGAGAAAGGAATGTATATGCAACTTCATAGAAAGAAAAGTTTACATGTGTGTTCTAATTATCAGTCAGATCATGAAAATTTTGATATGTACAGGTGGTGATGAATGCAAATACATACATACATCTTCAAGGCTCACTCTTCCTAATTGGGTTGTGGGGGCAAGAGCTGCAAGGGGAACTTCCAATGGTCACGATCCTCTGCCACCAAGCTCAGGTGTACTGGTGGGATTCCCAAACGTGTCCACCCAAGGTTTTGGATATAATCTATCCAGCGAGTCCTTGGCCTTCCACGTGGCCTCCCACCCTCTGGCTTGGCAAAGAGGGCCTGCTGAGGGAGCCTCTCTTGTGGCATTCTGACCAGGTGCCCGTACCAACGTAACTGTGATCTCTCGATACGGAGAAGCAGCGGTTGAGTATTGAGGGTTTCCCGAATTGCAGAGCTTCTGACTCTGTCGAGTTTTGTCAGCCCCGCAACCCCTCGAAGGAACCTCATTTCAACTGCTTGGATTTGTGTCCGCATTCTTTCGGTCATTACCCAACTCTCATGACAATAGGTGAGGATGGGGACATAGACTGTATTGAAGACAGCCAGCTTTGCCTTCTGGCTTAACTCCCACTTCAATACTAACGAATGGCCAAGCTCCTGCAATATTGAGCTTGCTAAGCCAATTCGAGTATCTAGCTCTACGTCCCATTTTCCATCATTCGTGAATATGGACCCAAGGTATTTAAACTTCTCCACCTGCCTCATTGGGACTACACTTACATTTAGAGTGCACTCGGATGGTTGTCTTGAGACCACAAATGTTTCAGTTTTGGCCACACTGATCTTCATTTCGGCGTCTGCACAAACAGCTACAAACCTATCCAGGGTCCGCTGAAGGTCATCTATGGAAGAGCTAAGCAGAACTAGGTCATCTGCAAAAAGCAGACGTCCAATGCTACATTTTCCAATTCTGATGCACTCACTGCCTCGGCTGTGCCTATCAATCCAGTCCATAAATATTATGAAAAGGAAGGGTGACAGAACACACCCTTGACGGAGGCCAACGGAGACTGTGAAAGGTTCAGACTTTGTGCTGTTTACCCTGACACAAAATTCTGGGCATTCATACAGGGACTTGATGACAGCTAATAGTTGACCATTTACTCCATACTCCTGTACTACTTGCCAAAGCTTATCCCGAGGGACCCGGTCATGTGCCTTCTCCAAGTCCACAAAACATGTGTAGGCATTCTTGGCATATTCCCAAGATTTCTCAAAGACTTGCCTTAAAGTGAAGATTTGGGCAGTTGTGCTTCTACCAGGACGGAAGCCACATTGTTCTTCCTGGAACTTTGACTCAACTATGCTCCTGCACCGTCTTTCCAAGCACTTAGCATACACTTTCCCAGGCAGGCTGAGCAGAGAGATGCCACGATAGTTACTGCAATCCTTCTGGTCTCCCTTCTTAAAGACTGGTATTATTATGCCTGTCTGCCATTGCTTTGGTGCTCGCCCAGATATCCAAGCAGCCTGACACACTCGAGTCAGCCAGAGAACACCGTCTCGATTTAAGGCTTTTAGCATTTCGGGCCGAATTTCATCATCGCCAGCAGCCTTGCCCGATTTTAGCGATTTTATTGTTAAATGGACCTCTTCTGCTGTGAGACTAGTCATTACCCTGATCTGCACCTCTTGGATGTCCACAACTGCTGGGCCACCTGGGTTAAGAAGGCTCTCAAAGTATTCCCTCCATCTGTGGAGGATATCCTTCTCGGTTGTTAAAAGTGCACCATCAGAGGCCTTAATTGCCCTTGCTGTGCACGATTTCCTCTCTCAAAGGTAGTGGATGGTCTGCCAGAATACTTTGTTTGCATTTGCATAGGATGAGTCTAATCTTTCTCCAAAGGATTCCCAAGCCTTCTGCTTTGCTGTCTTTACTGCCTTAGCAGCAGCTTTTCGTGCCTCAGCATACCGCAAACGCATCTCAGGTGACCTGACTCTAAGCCATGTTAGGTAGGACTCCTTTTTTGCCCGGACAGTTTTTAGGACACCTTGGTTCCACCAAGGTGTCCTTTTCTCACTGCCCGTTGCCACGCCAAGCCGCTTTCTGCCACACCATGAGAGTGCAGAGGCAGTGACAGCTGTTCTGAACAGCTTCCATTCCTCCTCAACATCTGCAGTGTGCTTGGGAATCTCTTTGAACCTGGAGGAAATGTCATCTGCAAAATTCTTCCTCACAACCTCATTTTCCAATGTCTCCCATTTCACGCGGTATAGCTGCTTAGGCCTACCAGCGTTGATGGTAGCATCTGGTTTCTGAAGCCGTAGAGTGCACACAACAAGGTGGTGGTCAGTTGACAGTTCTGCCTCTTTTCTCACACGAACGTCCAACACTGAGTAAAATAGGTCTGCTGAGACTATAAAGAAGTCAATCAGAGACTTTTGTTCTAATGTATCCCTGTACCAGGTATACTTATGGACTTCTCGGTGCTGGAAGAAGGTATTCATTATGGACAAGCTGTTAGTACAGCAGAAGTCCAGTAATTTTAACCCATTCACGTTAAGGTCGGGGGCACCGTTCCTCCCAACCACACCCCCTCCATGTCTGGTCATCTGTTCCAACATGTGCATTGAAGTCATCCATTAGCAGGACTGATTCCATGTCTGCCACCCTGTCAAAAGCAGCATCCACTTCCTCTAGGAAGGCAGAGTATTCTGACTCCAGATTAGGTGCATAGGCTTGCACCACAGCCAAATCATGGTTTTTCATCTGAAGCCTTAACACACATACCCATTCCCCCCAATGGGATCCACTCAGCAACACAGTCTGACAGCTGGGGGCTTGTGAACGCAAGTAACAAAGGAAATTCCGTGTCATACAATCATTAGTTTGAAATGCAGATTGTGTACAAAGCTTCACAATTTCTTATTTATACATTTTTATCTTTGTGATTTTCAAAAAATTGAAAGAATAAGGGATTAGCAACTCTCTCCTTGGAAATAAATTCCAGAAACTAAAATGAGTTCTTTCTTGGTATAAAAAAATGGAAGAATAAACTTTGGCATTTCTTAGAATAATTTTACTTATCCTATAATTTTTTGTTATTTTGAAATAGGTTAATTAGAATGTGTTTCTGTTACAATGAAGCTACTTTTTTGGGGTAGAGTGTGTTTGTAGGAGAGAGAATTAATATAGTGTGTATTTGCTAGGAATATTTCTTTAGAAAACAAAAACCAAAAATAAAAAAAAGAGATGATTAGAAATTGAAAATAAAGAAATGTACGTGGAGGCACAAAGATTTTTCTTTCTTTTGTGCCATTCGTTATGAAACTTGTGGAAGGGTTTTTTTTAACTTAAAAAAAAACTTGCACTTATAGTCAGAAGCTTCTAAAATATTTTGCCACTGTATAAACAATCTGGTCAGCACCCTTCTAAAACATTTTGCCACTGTATAGTTCTGTATAAACAAGAATAATGCTGCACAGTTTTAGTTGATCAACATTTAGTGATATCCAGTCCATCATTAGTGTGATTATTAGTTTGTATTTCTAAACATTTTGCTTAATTTTACCCTTGCAAGTTGTCTCATTGAAACCAAAACTAAAATGCGTTAACAAATTTCTGTAAAGATCCTAAATATCAAATTTTATTAATATCTGACCAACTAGACCTGTAAAGGAATGGCCTTTGGTGAGGAGAATGTGTTTACATCATGCTGACCAGAAAGGTGATAGATGATGCTTTAAGTGGACTCTGGTATATTCTGGAAATTTCTCTTTCGAGTTCAATTAAGATGTGTGTTATTTTGTTTTGCTTAGAAAGGAGAGAACTAGGTAGTTGTGAAGAATCATTCACTGGTTCATGTGTTATAACAGTCGTTTACTGAAGAACTTAATTTTATTCACTTAAGTGAAATATTAAATGATTCACTATTTACCTTCTTTGAAATTCTTGCCCATTATTGAAAAGTGTGTGCTTGAAGTTTCTATTTCTAAAAGTGTCATCCCTCGAAGGAGGTTGGCAACCAGGTCACAGAAAAAAAACGAAAAAAGCTTTGTATTTCATTTTCTCTGTCCATGATATTTTCAACATTCTTCTGATGGTCCACATTTCAAAATCTTCTAATTTTTTCTCTACTTCTTTATTTAGAGTACTATTGTAGAGTAGGATTGACCAGATATAGCCCTATTAATCTTTTTCTTGTGTATATGCTGATGTCTCTGGATGTTAGAACAGTTTTCATATCAACAAAGGCTTTTCTTGCTATCTATTTGTTTTATTTCTTTAAGGGAATTTCCTCCTCCTTTAAATGTTTGTCTCCGATATATTAAAAGATTTAACCTATTCAATTTTCTTTTGATATGATCATGCACTTTGTTTTCTTCAGATTAATAATTAATCCTATGTCTAAGCTTCTGTTGTAAATTTCTGACTAAGTTTTGAAGATCAGATTCAGCAGTAAGGACTATGTCATCTGCATACCTGAAGTTGTTGAAATTCCTACCCTGACTTTTTAGATCCTTCAGTTCTGCGATATCTTTAAAAATTTGTTCACTATATATATATATATATATATTATGTAATAAAGGTGTGATAAGACACATCCTTTTCTTACTCCTTTGTTATTTCAAAGCTGTCAGAATATACATTTTGTATCTTATTGAGGCTATTTGATTCCATTATATATTTGTAATTATATGTAGATGTTTTCCTTTTTAGACCATTATTCTGTAGGATATGTATTAATTTCTTCTGATCTATTTTATCAAATGCTTTGGTGTAATCAATAAAATATATGCTTTTCTGGTTATCAAGGCTTCTTTCACATGTTTTCAGATTGAAAATCCCTTCTCTGTACCTTTGTCTTTTTGAAAATCTAATTGAGTGTCTTCTGTTTCTGTTGACAAAGTGCCTTTTATTCTTTCTAGGATTATTCTCAGTAATAATTTTGTAACATGACTTGTTATACTTATTAGTCTATATTCTGAACATTCGAAAGTTCTTGAAATTGCGGGGATAGTAACAAAGATGGATTTCCTTAGATTCATCAGGATGATCCTGTATCATATATATTGTTAAAAATAACTTTTAGAACATTAATTGTGTTTTCAGTTAATTTGTTCAATAATTCGATAGGAATCTGATCGGGGTGTTTTTACCTGTTTCCATTTGACTTATATCTTCATATATAATTTGTTTACCATTCATATTTTGTATATCTGGTGCATCTGTGCGATCAGCGTCAAACAGTTATTTTCTATATTCCTTCCATCTTTTATACAAAGATTATGGTTGAAAATTTTCTTTTTATTTGTTAGAGCTTGGATTGATTTATGTGTTTCTTTACTATTGTGTTTGTTGTCCAATTCCTCTATATTTTTATGTTTTTCATTTAGCCACTTGTCTTTACCCTTCCTGCGTTCATTTTTTTTTTATCATTTTACTGAGTATTTTATACTGGTGTATTTTCTTTTTTCATCTTTCATAAATTCTAATATTGATTGTCATTAAGAGTTTTTTTCTTTTTGTATTTAATTTTTGGAATAATCTCATTGGCTGTCTCATATATTGCACTTCTAAACTTTAACTATCTGTTTTCAGTTTCTTCTGTGTTGCTAAGTAGTTCTGAGTTAAACACCATTATGTTGTCAGGTTTATTCAGAGCTGTCAAGTTTTTCACTATGATTGTTTTTAGAAATGTTTTTTAATTTAATCTTTAAAGTAGCCACAACAGGGTTATGGTCTGAACCTATATCAACACCAGGATATGTTTTGATGTTGGTTATATTATTTTTGTATCTATTAGAGTTATCAGGATTTGTCCAAGTATATAGTCTGCACTTTGCATGTTGAAATCAAGTATTCATCATGCGTAGGTTGTTTTGAATGCAAAATTGTATCAATCTCTCACCTCTTTCATTTCTTGCACCCAATCCAAATTTTCCAAAACCAAATTTTCTTTCCCTTCTCCAACCTTTGCATTCAAGTCACTCATCATTATGAGTATCTCGTTTGATATAAAATATTCTATAGATCACCTCATGATAATGCTATGCACTGATGATGGCCTGTTAATTTCTGGCTCAAATATTTGCAACAATAAAAATTCTTTATTCTTGTGAATATGTGTTTAATAATGTTTACTGTGTCTCAAGTGCCATTAAATACAAATTAAGAAAAATTTTACTAGTTCTGTGATTGCTAAGGAGGTTAGCACAAAAGTTAATCTTTTAGAAGCAATACAGTTTATGGTTGAATAGTCTTCTTCTTCTTCCTTCAGGCTTATAGGCCAAGTGGCCTGTTCCGGACTCAATTCCATCTTTTTAAGGGTCTTCCTCTGCATCGAGTATCTTTTGGGTAGTAATGCTTGTTAACTATTGGTTGAATAGTTAATGAGAAATAACCATCAAAACTATTCAAAACTGATTGCTTGCTATGGTTCTAAGCATTCAATCATGAATAGTGAAAACGATGTCTCATTAGACGTGAACCACATGAGAAACTATGAATACTTTGCATCCATTGATGATTATCTTCAGTACCAAAATGAAAATGAAGATTTTGAAGATGAAATTATGGATAAAATTGTACCGAGACATCAGAAGATCAAGAAAGTGAAAGTTTATAAGTCAGTAATTTTGCTATTCAGTAAATGAAAACCTTGTCTAAACTTGTCTTATGTCTTGTGTACATACACCTTTTAAAACTGTTTATGTGCAACTTTGTGTAACTGCAGCATCCTTTCAGTTGGAAGAAATTATACTCTCATTGTGGCCCAATTAACTGGAGTTCACCACACACATAGCTCATTGGTATTGATGTCATTTGATTGGATAAATGCTTCTTCAGATAAATGCAAGTTTTAAGAACTGGTAGGGTTTTCCTCCCAGAAATGCAGATTTTTCAACCTGAAAAATGTTAAAAACTGACCAGAACACAACTTGCAGACAATGCATATAGGATTAATTAACCTATCATAAGCAGGTCACCAAGAAACCAAGCCAAGTTACTTGGTTGTGACAGGATTCTAGGACTTAGAATTTGTTGTCATCTTGACCAACTTATTATAATGCATGAACAGAAAACTTATAGGTAACAGCCATGTTAGGTTAGGTAGCTGTAAATAATTTAATTTGAAAAATATTGGCATTTTTGGACCTTCTATATACTACAGTGATTATCTGACCTTCAAATAACCAAATTTTATTTATTTTTTTTTAAATCATTCATTGAACAGGTTACCATTTGACATAATTAAGAGATAATTTTGTGCATGCTTCTAAGCAATAGATTGACAGCTCAAAATATTTATTCACTTCTCATGAAGGCTATGGATCTGAAATTTTGTATAGTTATCATTTATTGTGCAATTGGAAAATTCTGGAGGAAAAAAAGTAAATCTTGTAAGACTGGGTTTTTTCCCCTTAAAAGTGATCCAGGATACAGTAGACACCCATGACAGTAATCCATTATGACAAAATGATGCACTTTAATGAACTTTGGAAAAGTTTTAAACCTTCATGATAACAAATTGAATTTCCTAGCACAGGACATGGTGGGAAATTATATGTTGATGATATAATGCAAAGGAAAATCATAGATAATGAAAGAAAGGAGATCATGAGGAAGTAAAAGAAAATCTTGAGAACATGAAAACATTTTTTTATTCTGTTTTTATAGAATAAAAGAAATCATCAGAAATGGAACACTGACAAGAGAATAGAGAGGATTGGTAAGAAAATCATAACTGCAGCACATAAAATGACAGCATGAAAAAGCACTAGAAGAACATGAAATTATAGAAATGAAAATTCAGAATTAATGTTTAAATTTCCAAACGCTACATTTGTTAACATTTCGTTTGTCACTTACCTGAAATCGTCATAATGAACTGAATATGTGCAGACTTTACCATTTAAATCAAAAATTTAGGTCAAAAACAAAATCATAGATGTAGAATTTTTTTACCTTATGGATAAAGAATCTTTCAGACTTTATGTTAAAATGAGCTGTTACCTGAACAGATTTCATAATATGAAATGTATATTTGTAATATTTCTTTAATTTGCAGTTCTAAGAGAACAGTATCAATTTATACACCAGAGCTGACATTCACACCAGTTGTGTCAATCACTTTACCCTGCTTCACAGGCTGACTAATGTGTAGGACCCCTTCCTCTTTGTAATTGGAGCCGGCCTGCTTGGCCAAGTGATTCACATCTCCGCTCTCCAGCCCAAGAGGCTGTCAGTTTGAACCCACCAGAGGCATGGATGTTTGTGATTGTCCTATTAACCATATATACTGCTGTGACCTGTGTCTGGGCACAGTATGATTTTGATGTCTTTGTGCCATAAAAAGCAAAAATAACTAACTTTGTAATTGAAGGTTGGACAGTTATAAAGTTTATTTCTTTTTTTTTTTTAATTCTTAAACCAAAATTTTTTTTGGTTTAAGAATATTTCAGGTAAGTGATATCACTTTAAGCTCAAGTAGCATTTCAAAATTTAAACATTAACCTCCCAACCAGCTGAATTGGATGACTCAGACACCTTAGGATTTTTCATGGATCAAAACATCATTAATCAAAACAACGTGCGATTACTTGGAATTCATTATCTTTTGATATTTGAACTTTTTGTCGCACAATTTATTTACTGTTTGTTCCCAAAGATAAAAAGAATTTCACGTGTGAAAATAAATACTGAATCCTGAAATGACCACAGATCCTTTGCAATGAATTTATCGAGTAGTAGTAAATTTGCTGTCTTTCATTGTACTGACAGTATTGCAGAAATTGTTTTCAAATGCTTGCATTGAAAATCATAATGTTAAGTATAATTTTTTGCAAAAAAGATTTATGAAAATAAATATGAATTTTTTTGTTTTCTTTCTTTGCAAAATACCATTATATGGATCACAATACTTCGTTTTTAAAAACAAGTTTTTCTGTTTTTGTGAACAAATGATGTTAAATTACTTGAAAGTTTATTTTTCACTTGGTTAGAGTATAATAAATTTAGTTTAATCCTTTATCCAAGTGTGAGCAAACAAAGTTTGCGCCTGAAAGGTGGTGTAAGGTGGTGTACAACCTTATCCCAGTCCTGAAGATACTTTCAGGCGCAAACTTTGTTTGCTCACACTTGGATAAAGGATTAAACTAAATTTATTATACTCTAACCAAGTGAAAAATAAGCTTTCAACATCTTTCTCTAAATCCAGAGTAATTTATTAAAAAAGGGTGGCACACAATTTGGCAATTCCTATAGGTAAAGATAACCTGCTAATGTTTCTGCCTGTTATCTCAACTCGGGCCTGGCTCCCACTGAAGAGACCTCAATAAAGGTCGAAACTAGTCTGGGTAGTGGCCCTTCCCTTAATGCATAACATTAGACATATCCACAAGGAGATGTGTTTTGCATTATAGGAGATACTGAGACAGGAGGGTTGGTAGCTTGCTTCACCTTTGCAACGAGTTGTCCTGGTGTTGTACCACCTTACCCCAGTCCTGAAGATACTTTCAGGCGCAAACTTTGTTTGCTCACACTTGGATAAAGGATTAAACTAAATTTATTATAGATGTTAAATTACATTACTTGCTTTCTAATTGTGAGACTTTTTTTTAATATCAAAACATTTATATCCATTGATATTTCAGCATTATACTCATTCACTTTTGCTTTTTACTTAAAATTGCAACAGGCAATTTATAGCTTTTTGTTGTATCCCCTCCCCTCTCTGTCCAAATTTCTGCTGTTTTGAAAGTTTTTACAGACATTACTCAAAATCTATTGCTTCATTTTACCATTTTTGACAAAAGAAATAAAGCAATAATATTGTTGCATCTGTTGAAGCAGGTAAGTGTAATTCTGGACTATTTTTTGCAATCTACAATCAGTTGTTTAGCTGTTTGCTGAAATTATTCATCATCATCAAATTCCTGACATGTACCCTCAAGGGCACATGTCAGGAATGATAGTACTACATGAAAATTTTACATCATTACTAACTTCCTATCTACAATTTTCCTCCAAATCAGTCTGTTACTTGTCAAAACTCCAACATTATCAGATCTTATGTTTCTATCGTCTAAGGCACTTTCTTCCGTATCAATCCACCTATATCTTGGTCTTCCTGTGGGTCGTTTTGCTGCCAACCTGGCAGAGAACACTTGTTTTGTTAATCTTTCCTTGCCCATTCTGTTTAAGTGACCATAACACCTGAAATTAGCTCTGCTAACGCATTCCTGGATGCTGACAATGTCAAGTTCTTTCCTAATATCCTCGTTTTTAATATGATATTGCCATTGATGCCATCTGTTCATGCCTATAATCTTTCTCAGGACTCTCATATCTGCGGTCTCTAGTCTTTGGTCAAGTGTTTTATTTCTGACCCAGCTCTCAGATCCATAGGTTAAAACTGGTTTGAACACTGTCTTGTATACAGCTAATTTAGTGTTCCGACTAATTTCTCTCTTATTCCGTATGAATTTATTCAATTGACTGCCTACCATACCAGCTTTGTTGATTCTGCTGCCTATTTCCATATTTAATTTACCATCTTCACTAAAAATCGTGCCTAAGTAGCTGAAATGTTTTACTTGTTCTATAAGTTCTCCATTCACAATGCATTTGACATTTTCAATGATTCTGCCTATTTTCATTGTCTTTTTATTGCTGACCTTCATACCATATCTATTACAACAGCTATTCAATTTAGTCAAAGAATCTTGCAGACTTGTAGCGGATTTATTTAGAAGTATAACATCATCCACATAAAGCAAAGAGCTGACATTAACATCTCCAATTCTGATATCATGTTTAATGCCACTTTCCTTCATAATGTGATCCATATAGATAATGAATAACAGACGGGATAATGTACATCCTTGTCTCATGCCAGATTTAACATTAAACCATCGTCCTGTACTTCGTTCAATTCTAACTGCTGACTTACAACTCAAATAAAGACTTAGTATTGCTTGATATAATACCCCATTGACACCATATAACTGTAGTGTATTGAATAGCTTCTCTCTTGGCACCTTATCATATGCCTTTTCCAGATCGACAAAACTTAAATACAGATCTTTGTTATATTCCCATGCTTTCTCAACTATTTGTCGTAAAGTAAAGAACTGATCCTGACAGCCACTGTTTGGCCTGAATCCAGCTTGTTCTTCACCGAGCTTTTCTTCCACAATTCTTCTCAACCATTTCTCAAGTATACTTGCATAGATCTTGCCAGGAACACTCAGTAGGGAAATACCTCTGTAATTCTCACATTCAGTTTTATTTCCCTTTTTTATATATGGGTACTATTAGAGCTCTAAAGGGTCAAAGCTGTATAACTGAGAGGAGACCTCCACACAGCCTTTAAAGGAATGCGGAGAACCAACCAAGGCTTCTGACCTAATGTCCAGTCCTCACCTTCTCATGGTGCACCCTGTTGGGTATCTACCTGGATACTGAATGAACGAGGATGTGCTGCCAATTTGGGATTTAGCCGACCAAATTGTACTCTTATTGGCTTAAACCAATATAGAAAATGATGGTACAACATGAAATTATTCTAAGTTTTATAAATGCTATGCCATATTTTCACCATATAAAATCTATTTACATGCATGCCACAAAAAAAGAAGTTTACTGGTGTTAGTTTACTATCACTGTTGCTGGCTGGCATTTCTGAAATAAGCTGTCTTAGAAATACTAGATAATAATCCTTTCAGCTGGAGGAAAAGACTAAAAGCATAGATTACTCTCATTGCTGTCAAGAAAGAAAAAGTACACTTCCTCAGAAGTTGCACTAAAGAGCCTCAAGTTGTAGTGGGAAACATCAGCAATGTCTTTTTCATTTTATTGACAGCAGACATCCTAAAAGAAATAGATAAATTCTTTTACAGGCTGATAGAGTATTTATATCAAAATAATTTAATTTATAATAATAAATTTCACTTTTATTATTGAACAATAAATTATTTGATACAATTATTATGGAAAGAGCGGATTTGATTTTTTTAAAAAAAGGTACATAACTGTTAGATAAACATGCATTTTTTTTAGGGGGGGGGGAATCACCCACCTGATCAACCTGCAGATAATTCAGATAAATTATTTTCAAAACCATTCACTAGACCATCAGTTCCCAACCGGTGGTATGCGTACCCCCTGGGGGTACGTGTTGGGCCGTTCAGGAGTACATGAAAAATAATCAGTAATGGCAGAAAAACAAGTGAAGTAAACAAAATGCAAAACGTTAATTATGGAACAATAAATGTACCTCTTTTTTTTTAAGCTATTTTAAAAACAAGGGGTACAATTTATATAAATGGGTTTAAATGGGTACACAAGTGGAAAAAGATTGGGAACCACTGCACTAGACAATTGTTACAAACATAAATCACTTGGGGAACATGCTCATACATTTTAATGTAAAATAGTAAAAATGTAGCTACTTCAAAAATGTCACATATCTCAGCTAGCAGTAAATGCAGTTTTCAAATGTGCAGTGATTTTTTCTTTGTACTACAAGAAAATATCAAATCATGATAAGAAGAATATGAAGAGGAGAATACTACGTATTTTTCCTATTCTTTCTTTTTTTTTTTTTTTTTTTCTCTAAGTTAATGTCATTCTTATGGTTATTTCTGATGTTCATTTGTTGTTTTTTTTATCTACACAAACAATCGTGTACAATAACATAGAGCAATATACTTACTAGCTCTCAGTATCTAGTAAAGTCCTATGGTTTTCGAGGAGTATGGGTGAGTTCTGCTGGCTCCTTCCTCATTCCCGTGAGATGGCTGCAATCAGGTGCTATTCGACGGTTGTCGTCTTGCAAGTTCTCTCCCTTGGAAAAGTAATATAGTTCTTTGGCAATTTTAGGAACTGCTCTGGTTTTAGCATACATGTGGGTCGATACTTTTGTTGAAGAACATCTCGGAAGATTCTTTTGAATACAGCCTCTCCTGACTCCCTCCTTGCACTGGGGTTACCAACCAGCGAACTTCCCAAGATCTTCTGGACAACTCCTTGAGGGACTCCCTATTCTTCTCCTCGCAAGACTCCAGAAAAACTGTAAAAAAAAAAAAAAACTTTTGCCCGCCAATCACTTCCTTTTATATCATTTGACATCCCTTGTCTTACCATTCCAAACTTCCCAGATTTTTTAGAAGCCCCCTGCTGTCACCTACGCTTATTTTAAGTTTTTGGTGGCAAAACTCCTATGTTTCAGTGACCTTAGAGATTATTGCTCACCTTCAGCTCACTAATATAATCCTGTCTAATCCTTTTCGTTACATGTACTTGTAGTTCTACATTCAGTAATTTTCATAATATAATACAAAGTTTAATACATTAAAGCAGGTTATATACATTTCTAAATTTTATATTTTTAATTATAATTTTATATATTTTGACCTATGTAAAATCGATATAGGTGAAAAAAAAAATCCTTTATTTCACTGTAAAAGATTTTACAGTGTTACACAGAATGTTTCAAAAAAGAAAGCAAAAAATCCTGATTAAAACTGGGATTTTATGCGAGATAACACGAGCATCTACTGTTGAGGAATGCATTTCTTTTAAAAATGTTATCTTCTAAATTGTTATTATTACGGGCTACTCCAAGGAGTCCTTACACTCATCGAGGGAGGCCCTAAATATCATGTCAAGAACTATCCAACATTTGTGCAGTATCTATCTTACTTTGCTTTGAACTCATTCATAGTCATGGCCCCACAACAGACTGTGGCTACCTATTCCACTCATACACTACTCTGCAAGCAAAAAAACTCATTCTAACACACTTGCTAACTACACTCTTACTCAGTTTCCATGGGTGCCACTAGTTCCACCACCACCAGAACTGTTCTAAAAAATTTCCTCTGAATTAATCTTATAAAAACCCCTCAGTAATTTGTATGTCTCAATCATATTATTCCTTTTCCACCTAACAACTAGTTTCTGTAACCCACAAATCTTCAACCTATTCTTGTAAGGTTTATTCTATGGACCTGCTACTATCTTGATCGCTCACCTCTGGATCCTCTCCACCTCCTCATCGCCAAAAAATCCTGGCACCCAGATCTGCATTTCAGTAGTCAAGACAGGAGGGGTCTTATCAATGCTCAATAAAGAGGAAGAAGCTGCTTGTCAATGTATTCTTCAGTAACCAAGTAATCTGATGAGCAGCTTTAGCCACTTTTGCTATGTGTCCTCTAAAATTTAAATCTGTATCCACTAACACTCCCAACTCTCAGGCTTCACTTGGAGAACATTTCCATCAATGTGGTATACATCTGGTAATTTTTTCATTCCACAATGCATAACCTTTCAATTTGCCACATTAAACTGACATCCATTCTCCTTTGCCCACTCTGCCAATCTATCCAAATCATCTTGCAAAATTTTGCAGGATGATTTTGCACTAGTCGCAGGCCTTCTTTTTGACTCTACTCCTAAATAAACTACTCTCTAATATCTCTCCATCAACCACTCTTATCCACATCACCAACCCTACCCTATATTCCCCACGTGCTGCAGTTTACTGATTAGAAATCCATGTCAAAGGCTTTTGCAAAAAAACAGCAGTATCACTGTATTATAAAATGTGAGCATGTTATTGAGACATGACCTACCCTTCACAAAACCAGTTGCCTCCATACCTTATCCCATTTCCATCTGTTCACTCCTGTATTTTGCTCTTGACCAACTTCTCCAATACTTTGACAACTCCTGATATGTTGATCGATCAGTATGGTTTTCTTTCTTTTCCATTAGAAATGAAATTTGATAACAGTAATAGTCCTACTTTCATTCACTCTTCCTGAATCAGTAAGAATAATGGAATATTATGCAACTATTATTATTATTATCAGTATCCTGTTATTATTATTAAATTCATTCACACTACATTTTAGACTATGATAACACAATGAGTTTTCTGGTGTAAATTGATATGTACAGAAAGAGCCAATTTATCTCACTTTTAGTAAAATACTACTACTAATAATAATTATTCTAATTTTAATTCTATTGCAAAAAATTTGGAATTCACTTTTGATGCATGCATGTATGCATATTTTGAATGATAAACTATAGCAAAAATATCACTACTTCAGAACTACTGCGTAATATCTACTCTCAGAAAAAATATACATAAAAATTTATGCTGTAACCATTTATTTCAATTTGGAACGAGTGATTCTTGAAAACCAAGAAAGTTGAAGTGCATAGAACTGCAGATTATGTTATAACGATTATTTATTTCATGATATGATTAAATATTTTTGAATAGTTTTCTATAAAGCAAAATCATAATAGTGTGGACCCTCCTGCAATCTGTTAAGTTTTCTTAGAACTGAGATTATGAATAAAAATATAAACAAACCTGAATTTTGGAACATATGGTTTTTTTTTTTTTTTTTTAAGATTTTCAATAATTTATGAAATAATAGTCTGACAAAAAATGTTCTTTAAATCTGCTGCTGATTCTAAAAAGTCTTCCAAGTTTGTATTTGCTCTGATAAAGCATAATAGTTTTATTCCATATGATCCTGTGCAAGGTATCTGAAGGAATGGTCAGCTAGACCTGACTGACCATACTGGTGGCAGGTGTATTTTCGGTGTTCACCTAGGCAGATGTTAGCAGATCTCCAAGTTTCACCATAATATAAGTTGCAAGAACAAGAAACTTTGTAAACTTGGACCAGAGAAGGGAGGGGGGTAGATCTTTAGGAGAGCTGATAAAAGCAGCCAGCTTTGGATGAGATTTGAAAGCTGTGCACGGATTATATTTCTTTAAAGTTCTGGTTATTTTTACTGAAGTGCCCCAGATATAGAGAATAGTGATAGCATTACTATGTTGAGAAGGATGTGAGGAAATGATTATTTTTTGATAATTTTGACATTGTACCCCTTGGATAGGAAGGTGTTGTGAATAGCTCAGAAGCTATTCACATGTGAATAGCTCGCATCCATGATGCGAGGATCCTTTATCAGATCTTTACAACTGAAAGTGAGTTCAGTTGTGAGAGAAGCCTGATTGGAACAGAGGCTGTAGGTTCTGTTGACAAGAGTTTTGGTAACACCATACTGTTGATTTTTTTTTAACTAAGTATTTTAAGGAAATTACAACATCACTAGGATATGCATTAAAATAAATTTTAATATACTTCAATATTTCGGCAACGTCACGTTGCCATTTTCAAGAAACTTAAGAACAAGACGTGCACACAGGCACAACAAACAGTAAATGAGGAAGAAGCAGGAAGCTATTATTTCTCCTAAAGTCCTGATGGTGCCCCCTAGCGGGCAATGTTGGTATGCTTGGGCGATTGGACTGAAGGTCTTCTGATGTAGGTTTCCCAAATTTGAGGTAGTCTCAAATTTGTCTCAGACAGTCTCAAATTTGGCTGGATGAGACTGCCTCAAATTTGGGAAACCTACATCAGAAGACCTTCAGCCCATTCGCCCAAGAATACCAACATTGCCTGCTAGGGGGCACCATCAGGACTTCAGGAGAAATAGTAGCTTCCTGCTTCTTCCTCACTTACTGTTTGTTGTGCTTGCGTGCACGTGTCTTGTTCTTAAGTTTCTTGAAAATGGCAACATGACGTTGCCGAAATATTGAAGTATATTAAAATTTATTTTAATGTATATCCTAGTGACGTTGTGATTTCCTTAAAATACTTAGTTAAAAATGCATAACCAATGTCTAAGCCTTTCCACAAGAACCATACTGTTGAGAGGATGGGTATGGGTAAGTTTATAAATGTATCTACTTGTGTGGGTGGGTGGGTGGGTTTTCTGTTAATTGAGAAAGGAAGGATGCCATGAGAGTGGAGGAGGGAGTAATGAGTCTGAGCCATATGGCCAAATGTAAGATCTAATAAACTTGTATTTTATTGTTCCTCTGTGCCGTATTCATTTCATTAAACCTAATAATGAATTTAAACCAGTACATAAGTCTAAATACTCAATTATATTAAATTTGTCCAGTCACTCAAAAATTTAAACGAATTTCCAGCTCTTTTCAGTATCAGTTCACTCACACGGTACAGGTTGTGTGGATGTAAAGTAATATTGGAAGTGGAGACATTGGGGAAATTACTAAATAAAATAAGTGATAAGTATGATTTATCATATAATTCATTTTTATGAGGGGGAGGTACCCCAAAATAACTGGAGGAAGCAAACTTAGTGCATGTGCATTTTCTAGTTTCAGATGCTCTAGTTGATTTTCTAGTTGAGCCCCCTCATGGGGGTTAAGTATTTATGGCTGTAGATCCTTGTGTGTTCACGGGACCGGTTTGCCTGCTTGCAGGATGAAACCCCCAGATAAACTGGGGGGGAACCCTGCTGTCCATGTCCAAGACCAGCTAACTTGGCTATGGCTGAGGAAGATCCTTAAGCTCCTCACGAGAATCGAACCTAGGACACTCCTTCACCAGGCATATAGTTGTGAAGTGCACAGCCACTAGGCTAACCGCGTGGACAGTTATGAAAATGTAAAAGTTATTCTAATTAGCTTGGTTTTTATGGGAATGTGCCAACCAGTTTGGTTATCAGGCTACACAATTAAGTTTTTTTCCTATTTTGGCAATAACGAATGTCATGTTTACAGATAACTGTAATAATAACTAGTGTAGCACTTTTCACTTTATCTTTGTTTTTACCAATAGTAATGCTGAGGTAAGTTTAGCCGGCAGCCTATTTCAGTGTTCGATGCATCATTATCGGTAAATTTAATCATTTTAATCTCAGTGGCTAATGTAATAGGTTTTTCCTTATTCTTCTTTTCACTAGAAGCAACAGAACCCTTACTTTGAATATTAAAACCATTATCTACAACAGTAAAATAGTTATAATTATAAACAGTTATATAAACAATAATTCACAGAAACACCAAAACACACAGAGATGCAGTGAGCAATAATAACATAAATAGTTCATGAAAACTGTACATTGGTTGATTCATGGGACTGTTGTGCTGCTAAAACCGTTGTATGAATGAATGCAGCATCATACAAATAGATATCAATCATAATTGTGAAGTGTTGTGTGGGTGAATCATCATAAAGTGAAACATTGTGATCTATGCTGAACAGTATGATTCAGTTTAAATAGAGCATTTCTGCATGAAAGGTTAGCTGGTGCTTTTGTTTCCATTTGTCCCCTTCCTGTTTGATTTCATGCTACAGTGAGGTTTAACGTATGTACCACATTATGACATTGAATGCTGCTTATTGAGGGACATCAACAAAAATGCTAAAAAGAATATGAAATTATGACCAATTGGATAAATATGTTAGCAAGATTTTGTTACAATTTTCATTTAAATTTTTTTATAAAAATAGTGTTAAATGTAGATTGAATTTGTATAGTTATTTTGTCAATAACCTGTGTGAGTGTATCTCCCCTCTCCCATTTTAATTTTAAATGTACTTGACTAGGAAACTATATGTGTGTATATATATATATATTTAAATAGTTCATGTGAAGATATCTGATTTGTTTACTAAAATTAAACTTACTTTATGTATACAGTCTATATAATTTTTTTTTATACAGTAGCAGAGAAAACGTAACTTGTCTTTTCAAATTTCATGGTGCAAATTAAATGTTTTGCATGTGAGATTGATTCACCACACCTTTGTAACAGATATAGTTATCTGTACTAAAATATGCTTGTTTTACTCTTGTTAATTGCATGTTTCCTTTTATCATGCAGTTTTTATTTAATATGTTTGTTATTAGTTTATGCTGACGCTTTTAGCTTTTTACCACCATGGCCAAAGATGAGTCACTTAGTTTCAGTGCCCCTTCATTTGGGCTGCTGTGCATGATGCGTTCCCCTCATTCTGTGTCACGGAGATTATTCTATCTCTGAAAGAATAAAACAATTTTTTCTATCTCTGATTGAAACTTAAACATCATCAAATTCCTGCTACATTTACCCTCAAGGGGTGTACAGGATATTACGATAGTAGTACACACAGAACCTGCATCATTACTAACTTCCTATGAACAATTTTCCTCCAAATCAATCTACGTAGGCTGTTCAATAAGTTATAAGACTATATTTATGCAGAAAACAGATTACCTTTAATCGTAATAATTTTCATGGTCTTTTTCTAAGTAACTACCGTGAGATGCGATGCATTTGTCCCAACGTTGCGTCCACTTCTTAAACACATGTGAAAGTCCGTTTTTTGAGAGTTCTTTCAAAACTGCCTTCGCAGCTTTTACACATGCTTTGTTGCTTTCGAAATGGTGGCCTCTTAGTGGTTTCTTGAGCTGAGGAAACAGCCAGAAATCGCACGGTGCAAGATCAGGACTGTATGGAGGGTGTGGTATGATATCTATGTTGTTCTTCTGCAAAACGTCCACTACACCACCAACAATATGTGGTCTTGTATTATCATGGTGCAATAAGAAGCCATTCTTCAGCAATGGACGCTTCCTTTTGACGTGCTGTGCCATTGTCCGTAAAACATCTGCATAGTATGAGCCGTTTACAGTATTCCCGGGTTCTACAACGTGTTTGTAAACAATGCCTTCGTAGTCAAAAAACATTATGGTCATAACTTTACTAGCCGATTTTACAGTTTTTGCTTTCTTGTGGGTAGGCAAAGACGGATGCTTCCATTCACTGCTTTGTTGTTTCATTGTAGGGTCATAGTGATACAACCAAGCTTCATCTGCTGTAATGATGCATTTTAAGAAGTTGTCGCCTTCTTGTTCCAGTCTTTCTTTCCATTCTGTGCACACATCCACTCAATGCTGTATTTGCTCCGGTGTCAAGAGTTTGGGAATCCATCGGGCGCAAACACGTTTTAGTCCCAAATGTTCAGCCGTGATTGAGTGAACACTTCCCACAGAAATATTCAGGACAACATGCAGCTGGCGTACTGTAATTCTGCGATCCTCCTTGATGATAATCGCTACTGTGTTGATCATTGTCTCTGTGATGGATGTTGAAGGTTTTCCCTCACGTTCAAGATCTTCCACATTTTGCCTTCCTTCCTTAAAAGTTTTATGCCAGCGAAAAAACACTTGCCCTCGACATTGCTTCATTGTGGAACGCTTTGCGTATCATGTTAAAAGTGGCCGATGCCGATTTTTGCAAATGCACACAAAATTTAACCACATAATGCTGTTCCAAGAACGCTTCCATTTCGACGACTGGTCGCGGCTCATAGGCATGCCGAAACAAGCTTGTTTCGGCACGCCTACGAGCCTACCATTTATCAATCTCTTTTGTTAATACAGACAGCAACATTTCTTTATTCCACAGAAATTAATATTGTGATGAGTGGTTTCGTGATAGTAACATTAGTCTTATTACTTATTGAACAGCCCTCGTATCTGTCAAGACTCCAACATTATCAGATTTTATATTTCTGTATTCTAAGGTACTTTTTACACTATCAATGGTATTCCTCTGGGACTTTTTCCTGCCAACCTGGCATAGAACACTTGTTTTGCTAATCTTTCCTCTCCCATTCTGTTTAAGTGACCATACCACCTGAGATTAGCTCTGCTAACACATTTCTGGATGCTAACAATGTCAAGTTCTTTCCTATCAAAAAAAATTAGCTAATGTCTTTTATTCCCATATAGGGAATAGGCAAAGCCATTTTAGCACATTCCTAATATTTTTAATATGATATTGCTATTGATGCCATCTGTACATGTCCCTAATCTTTCTCAGGACTCTCATATCCATGGTCTCTAGTCTTTGGTTAAGTGTTTTATTTCTAACCCAGCTCTCAGATCCATATGTTACAATTGGTTTGAACACTATCTTGTATACAGCTAATTTAATGTTCCAACTCGACTAATTTCTCTCTAATTCCATGTGAATTTATTCAGTTGACTTCCTACCATACCAGCTTTGTTGATTCTGTTGTCTATTTCCATATTTAATTTACCATCTTCACTAAAAATCGTGCCTAAGTAGCTGAAATGTTTTACTTGTTCTATAAGTTCTCCATTCACAATGCATTTGATATTTTCAATGATTCGGCCTATTTTCATTGTCTGTCTTCTTATTGCTGACCTTCATACCATATCTATTACAACAGTTCTTCAATTTAGTCAGGGAATCTTGCAGACTTGAAGCGAATTTATTTAGAAGTATAACATTAGAAGTAAAAGGTGTAGAATTTTCAATTAAGACAGGGTACATGTGGAATTATCGGGCTGGAAAGTATGACAAGCTTAGGAGTTTGATTGGTTCAGTGCCATTGCATGTACAAGTCGATAGTGCATGGGAGGTAGTTAAGAAGTGTTTGCATGAAGCAATGACTGACTGTATACCTAGAGTCCGAATAATAAATCAACTAGGGGTTAAATGGATGAATAACACCATTAAGCTTGAGCTGAAAAAAAAGAAACAACTATGGAGGGAATTTAAGGAGAAAGGTGACCGGCAGGCACACGAACGGTATAAAGCACAGACCAGAAGGGTAACGAGTGTGGTAAGAAAAGCAAAAAAGGATTACGAAAGAACATTGGCCATGCAGGTTAAAGAGAATCCTAAACAGTTTTTTAGATATGTAGCAAGTAAAAGGAAAAATGTACATGGCAGAATGAGTTTAAAGAATGCCGATGGTAGGGAGGTAACTGAATCAGTTGATATAGTTGAGTTACTGAGTGAGCACTTTGCAAGAATATATCATCCAGGTGGTGACATTGCAGAAACGAATGTACCAGTAGATTATACGGAAATTGTGGTGAATGAAGTGGAGGTGAGTAGTCTATAGCATAACCTCAATGTCAATACATCTGTGGGATTGGATGGTATACCAGCTCGTGTTGTACGAGAAGCAGCTAAAGAATTGTCAGTACCCTTGACCATTTTGTTTAATTTGAGTCTCGGGTCTGGGTTAGTCCCTAGGGGTGGAAAGAGGAGAAAATAGTTCCACTGCATAAAGGTGGTTCCAAGACTGCTGTTGTAAATTACTGACCGATTAGCATATCGGGAATCATTGTCAAGGTCTTAGAGAAATTAGTCAAGAAAAGAATACAGGATTGGATAGATGAAAAAGGGATATTGTATGGGGGACAACATGGTTTTGTGAAGGGTAGATCATGCCTCAGTAACTTGCTCACGTTTTATAATACAGTGACGGCTGAACTGGATAGGGGTAATGTGTTTACAGTAATACTACTGGACCTTGCCAAGGCTTTTGATAGGATACCACATAGAACCCTAATCAGTAAACTGGAGCAGATGGGGATAGATATAGGGTTGGTGAGATGGATAGGAGGGTGGTTGAAGGAGAGATACCAGAGAGTGGTTTATTCAGGGGTGGAGTCTAAAAGACGGCTTGTGACTAGTGGAGTGCCACAGGGCTCTGTTCTTGGACCACTGCTTTTCAATTTGTTCATCAATGATATAGGAAAGGATTTGAGAGGAAGTGTTCACTTGTTTGCTGATGATGCAAAGTTGGGTAGAGCAATTATGAGTGCACAGGATGTCAAAATTTTACAGGATGATTTGGATAGTTTGGAGGACTGGGCTAGGAAAAATGGATGTCAATTTAATGTGCCAAAGTGTAAGGTTATGCACTTTGGGGTGAAAAGAATAGCAGCAGTATATCGCATTGGTGGAACCGTACTCCAGGAGATTGATGAGGCCAGGGATTTGGGAGTGTTGGTGGATAGGGAATTGAAGTTTAGGGGGCACATTGCAAAAGTGACTAAAACAGCTCACCAAATCACTTGGCTTCTGAAAAATACTTGAACATGCAGAGACAAACAAGTTGTTGTCCCTCTGTATCGAGCCTTGATAAGACCCCATCTGGACTACTGTGCCCAGTTATGGGCACCAGGGTTTCTTTGTTATTGGGAGGAAGTGGAGAGGATCCAGAGACGAGTGACCAAGATGATGGCAGGTCTGTGGAATTAACCTTATGAGAATAGGTGGAAGATTTGTGGGTTGCAGAAATTGGTCGATAGGCGAAGGAGGGGTGATATGATTGAGACATTCAAATTACTGAAGGGTTTCTATAAGATTGATCCAGAAGATATTTTTGAAAATATGACTGGTGGTGGGAGGACTAGGGGCCATGAATGGAAGCTTGCCAAGAGCATGGTTGACAAGGGTGTTAGAGCTAGGTTTTTTACTTGGAGAGTAGTGAATGAGTGGAATAAGCTTCCAGAGTCTGTTATGGGTGCTACGACCATGAATGAGTTCAAGGCAAGGTATGATAGATACTGTGTCAATGTCGAATAGTTGTTCTTTACATGATGTTAGGGCCTCCCTCGATGTATCTCTCGACTCCTTGGAGTTGCCCGGAACAACAACAATAATAATAATAATAACATCATCTGCATAAAGCAAAGAGCTGACATTAACATCTTCAATTTTGATATCATGTTTAATACCACTTTCCTTCATATTGTGATCCATATAGATAATGAATAACAGAGGGGATAATGTACATGCTTATCTGACACCAGATTTAATATCAAACCATCTTCCAGTATTCCTTCAATTCTACCTGCTGACTTACAACTCAAAGTATTACTTGATATAATGCCCCATTGACACCATATAACTAATGTTTTGAATAGCTTTTCTCTTGTTAGCTTAGCATATGCCATTTGCAGGTATACAAAAATTAAATACAGATCTTTGTTATATTCCCATGATTTCTCAACTATTTGTCGTAAAGTTGAAAATCTGATCCTGACACCCTCTATTTGGCCTGAATCCAGCTTGTTCTTCACCAAGCTTCCCTTCCACAATCCTTCTCAACCGTTTTTCAAGTATACTTGCATTAATCTTACCAAGAACACTCAGTAGAGAAATATCTCTGTAATTCTCACATTCAGATTTATTTCCCTTTGTATATATGGGTACTCTGAGAGCTCTACTCCAATCATCTGGAATTCATCCCTCTGTCCAGACCTTCTGAACTTTGCAAACTATGCACTGTAAGATTTATACCTCCATACTTGAGCATTTCTGGTCGTATATCATCTACTCCAGCTTCCTTTCCATTGCAGGCTTTTGATGGCTTTTTCTAATTCAAGTATGGATATGTATTCCTGATTTGCATGCCTGGCAATTTGTGAAAATAATCACTCCATACATCAAGGATATCTTTTTCTCCAGTTTTCATGTCACCTTTATCATCTCTAATTCCTTTTACAGCACTCTTTACTCAATTTTTGAGCTTCTTCGACAACTTCCAGAATGTCTTGCCACCTTCTTGATATTTATTTTCTATGTTCTTACCAAAGTCTTCCCATGACTTTTGTTTAGCTAGCTTTACACGTGTTTAGCTTTCTTACATTTGTCTCTGTATTCTCTAAGAGCACAAGCTGACTTATTTGCTGGGAACTTTTGATATGCTTTCTTCTTTAACTTCCTGTGTCCACCATGGAGTTCTGATTTTTCTATCCTTGCAGACAACCTCACCATATGCCTCTCTGGCTGAATCAATCAATGTTTTCTTCAGTACTTGCCACTGAATCCAAAGGTTTGGTTTCTGTTCCCAAACTCTTCCATTTGTTCTTCAATAATGTTTGTGTATTTTAGTCTACAGTTCACATCTGAGAGCTGCTCAACTTTTATTCGCTTTAAAACTTTCTTACATGTTCTTCTTTTCAATATGAAATTCAGTGTTATCGTACTGACTAAATGGTGATCACTTCCAATTTCAAATCCTCTGTACACTCTAGTGTCCTGCACCAGTGAGAAAACATCACTATCAACAATAACATAGTCAATGAGACTTTCCTTATTCCTGGCTTCTTCTCTCCATATGAATTTATGCACATTTTTATGTTGGAACATGGTGTTAGTAATAACCAGTCCATGCTCTGAGCATAAATCCAACAGGTATTTGCCATTATTATTAGCTTTGCTCTTTTCTCCAAATTTCCCCAAAATATTTAAACTGAAACATAATGAATAATAAAAGCCGACACCTTTTTTTATCATACATGCACACTTACATTTGGTATTGGATAACTAAAATTTTATGAAGTATTATTATATGTGTTCTCTGCACAAGGAGAATTTGAGATCAGATTGTCACAAGGTAACCTTCAAGGTTCTCATGTTATTGAAGAGCAAAAGAGCTTTGAAGAATAATGTAATTATCTTGCAGTATAAATCTTTTAGGAAACTATTCAAAGTTTGTTATGGTAATGGTGTTATAGTTATGTGAATAGTAAGTAATGACAATTTGAAATAAATGACCTAATTATGTATATTTTATTTTTTTAACTAAGCTATAACACATAATTCATAGTTTAGTAAAAAGTTCATTGAGAGACTTACTTAAAATGAATGCAAACAGTTCTGAGAACTCTCCCTCCTTCCCAGTTTCTATATTTTTCTTATTTTCTCCCTTTCCCCAGAAAAAATTAATCTCTATTTATTCACAGTATTTTAGTTCCTTGGTTTTTGCTGATTTGAATTTTTTTTTTTTTTTTTTTTTTTTTTTTGATCATTTAAATTTTTCTAGTTTATCTTAAGCTGGTGTTCAAGCATCCAGCATTCTGCATTACAATTAGATAGTAGTCATGACAAAATGATAGTGAATAAAATTTAATTTTCTGATAGCTGCAAGCATGAAAGAGACTAAAAAAAGAAATTTTGGTGTGAGTTTGTTTATTATTATTACATGACACCTCCAAGGAGTCCAATGATGCATCGAGGGAGGGCACCTACTCTACAACTCTGTGTTTTCACTACTTAAATCCACCAACGACATCTACAGCCTACCACCGCCATAAGTATTTTTTTGTCTCTAAATGCCAATGACATTTTCTAAAACTTAAACTGCCAAAAATTCCATAGTTATTTGAATCCAGAGTAATTGAATTTAGGAAGTTGGTAATCTGCTGAGGATGCATCCAGATTCACAAATGATACTGGATAAATAGTACTATCATGTCTGAAGGTAGTTTTTCACTAAATCTCTGCTTTTTATCTGTTTTCATCAATAAACCAAGAGAATTTTAAGTGGATTACAAACCATTTGCTGCTATTGTTGACTTTCCGTGAAGAAATATGACTTGCATACAAGCATCACTCTTAACCTTCTTTTAGGAGATAAACTTGCATAGTTGGTTTCATCAAGAGCAGGGCTCACTTAAGGCTTGATTTGTGATATTGTTCCTTAGACAAAAGGGCAGATTGTTCTAATTATTCTGAATCACTAGTTTAGTAGTCTTTGTGATTTACAAAGACTCGAGAGCTTATTAATCGTATGTTTCCTCAAAATTTGTCTTATTTAAAAATCTATAGGTCACTGATGACCTGCAGCAATTTTTTAAAAAAAGTTGCCATGAAAAATAGAGGCATAAGAATACTTAACAAGGTGTGTTATGTATTTGTATAATTCCTTTTAATATAAAAGATGCAATATAATTTTCACTTGCACACATGCATGGTACTTGGGATTATGCAAGTGCACAGAAAATATCATATCCTGCATTTTAAGTATTTAGAAACTTAAACATATTTTTAATGTGTTGCATTTTTGTCTTATATGATGTCATGTTCAAATCAGTGTAAAGATTATAATTCACTAGCAACTTGGATAGGCAGAAGAATATTACATTGTTTGTGTTTCTTAAAAACCAAAAACTATATTACAACAGATATAAATGTATATCTTATGGTTCTCAACGTGCACAAAAGATTGTTCAGGGAATAACTAAAGGAATATATGAATGATGAAGGAAAAAAAATTAGTGTAAAATTCAATAATTCGAATCAGGGGCATACAAAATGTATGCTTCTGATGCTCGTACTATCGAACTTTGGTTAGGTTGATACTAAACAAACTCTTAGATACTATCTTTAAATATGTTAGCGCAGTAAGCAACTCATATACAAAACTAGTAAACAACTTTTCCTGCGCTCTTACGCATAACTATATACATATACAAAGTTCCCCTGGGAAAGCATTGCCTTTGTTTTAGATGTTAAAACAGTAAATACATTCACTTCCCACGGGGTTAACTACATTAATATTTTGCAAAATATATATAGAAACAAACAAGGTTATTTACAGTTCTCATGGGACTTATTTAAAAAATCGATGTAAAGCTCTTTGATATTTTTAAACTACATAGAGTTTTTACAGAGTGTATCAGAGCCATGTGGCCAAATAGCAAACACATCATCAACGTAGCAAAGCCATATGGTTGGTTTTTTGTGGGGCAGAGTTTAAGGCTTTATCTTCAAAAGTCTCCATAGAGAAGTTGGCCCAAGGGTGGGGAGAGAGTGGGGAACTGTCCCCTCTGTTTGTAGAATTTTCCCTACCAAACGAAATAGCCTGAGTTCATTGTGAACTGAAATAGGGCTGAGATATCGGGAGGAAATTTAGCTTGGATTAGCTCTAAGGTTTCCTTAAGTGGAACATTTGTGAATAAGGAGGAGACGTCAAAACTGACCATTATGCGAGTATGTTGGAGTGTAAGGTTTTCTATGCTGGCTTTGAAGTGGGCTGATTTTTTTGTGTGCGATGGTGTGTTGCCAGTTTCCTAGACACACTAGTCACCCGCCAGCCTGATGTAACCTTGGTTTTCTCAGTTTATAGAAAACCCACCCATACATGGATATGGGTGGGTTTTCTATAAAATATGGAGTTAAGACACTACACAACAGGGCTAAACTAATCTGTTCAAATGACAATGCCCTAACCACTGAACTAAATCACATCCTCAACACTTTCTCAGCCAATGGTTGTTCCCCCCCCTCTCAAAAAAAAATACTGAAACTAGTAACCTCCCCCCCCCCCCCTTCACAACAAGGATTACTCTAAATCCATCACCATTTCCTACATCTGAGGCACCTCAAAAAATGATCAAAATCTTAAAAAAACATGACTCGACCTCTTGTTATAGACCATATAGAAAATTGACATCCCTTATCCGCTCCACTTAAGACCAACCACTTCCCTTAGACCAGTGGTCGATGTTGAACCCCAGGGGTCGATATAACATTGTTAGGGGTTGATTCGGGCTCAGGGGTCAATAGAAATATATAAGACATCATTGTATGGGTAATATTTTATTCGGTTAACTTGGATTACCTCCATCCTGAATGACAATGCAATTAAGAGTGAATCGTGGGAACAGTGACATGAATAGGACCTGTAAGATGGAGCAAGGTCATGAAAATAATTACGGAGGCCAATCAAGTAGGCCAAAATGACGTATTTACCAATAAACGGATGTCAGTGGTTGCCAGCCGGTGCTGCGGGAACAAGATTACAACACGTGTGCGGTTGATTATTTACTTATACTTACACATATTCGATCCCGATCTCATTTTTGTGCATCAACGTACAAGTGAGTGTTAATGTTCTAAAATTCATCAACATACATATTATAATTCAATCGTTATTCATTCATGAACTTAACTTCTCTATGTTGAAGAGTTGAGCAGGGCTGGTAGTTTTGTACATCCTATAGAAATACATGAGTAGGTATATTATTTTGACATTACTTTTGCTTACTGACTTCAATTTTAAATATTTTGTTACAATCCCAGTAACCACAATGGCAGCTTCAGATTCTAAAAAGAAATGCAGACAATATTCGTTAGAATATTTGAAACTTGGGTTTATTGCTTCATTAAGAAACGAGGCCTATGTGTCTTCTTTGTGAAAAAACTTTTAGTAACGATGCGATGAAACCAGCAAAAATGAAAGATCATCTTCAAAGACTCCATCCCAATAAGAAAGATTAAGATCTTGACTTTTTTAAAAAACTGAAAGAGAAATACACACATCAACTATAAAATCATTTATGAAAGCACCTGCCGAAGCTGACAATAAACAAGGATTAACAGCCTTCTACAATATTTTGTTTAATATAGCAAAAAAAAGGAAAACCATATACAATTGCAGAGGACATTGTTATACTTGTAATCAAAGAAGTAATTGAAATAATAATGAAAAAAGATTCTGGCCCTGTTTTAAAATGCTTATCATTGAGTGCGAATACCGTGAAAAGACGTATTGGTGAAATGGCTGAAGATGTAGAAAAAACTGTAGTATCAGAACTCAAAAATAGTAAGGTCTCCATCCATTTGATGAATTTATGTTCGATAGTTCTTCTATTCTTATGGCTTATGTAAGCTATTATAGTAAAACCAAACACCAAATTATTGACGAATTTTTATTTGCAAAATATAGTGATGGAACAGGGTTGAGAATTTTTCAGTGATTGGAGGAATATTTAAATAAGTATGATATTCCATTTACTAACATAGCAGCAGTAGCCACAGATGGCGCACCTGCAATGGTGGGCCGTTATCGAGGTTTCGCTGCCTTTCTGAAAGAAAAAGTTCGAAGTGTACGTACTATTCACTGTGTGTTGCACCGAAACCATTTGGCGGCAAAAACTGTCAGTGACAAACTGCATGATACTGAGTGTATATTAAATCTATTAATCAAATTAGAGCTCGTCCTCTTAAATCGCAATTGTTTGCCAAACTTTGTGAAAAAAAATGAAGGATCAAACCAATTACTCTTGCATATTGAAGTAAGATGGTTGTTTAGAGGTGCAAGTCTACAAAGATTTGTTGAGTTGCTCGATTCAACCCTAGAGTTTCTTACAGATGTTAATTTGTTTTTGAGTGATGAACTGAAGAGAAATAAGAATCATATTTTCTACTTGGTGGGTGGACTTACTTTCAAAATTTAATGACATACAGACCCGTCTACAAGGCAAAGATGTCATGATTATTCACGCTCGGACAATTCTTTTAGGCTTCCAAGTTAAATTAGCCTTATTTAAATCATTGTTACAAAAAGATTTTCAGTACTTTTCGAATCGACGGCAATTGGAAGTAAAACATGAAGAGTTGGAAATATACACAAAATATCTTCAAAATTTGAGTGATGATTTTAAATTGCATTTTGCAGATTTTGAAAACATGCACATTCCAGATTGGGTTATCACACCATTTTCTGCAGATATTGAAAATATCGAATGTAACTTACAAGATGAACTTATTGAATTGTCAGTTGATCTTGAAGCTAAGATGCTTTAAAAATGGGACTTTTGGACGAATATAAATGTTGTAGAAAAATATCCAAAACTTTCTGAAGTAGTTCTCCTCTTTTTGCTTGCATTTCCAAGCTTATACATGGTCGGAGCTGGTTTCAGTCATGTTAATTCCATTTTAACAAAACAAAGAAATAAGCTGGATATAGAATTCCATGGCGATTTAAGACTGAACCTTACTAATTTTGAACCCAATATTGCTAATCTTGTCAAGAGTCACAAAGCACACCTTTCACATTGACAACGTTAGTAAATTGTATACTAAGTTAATAAAGTCTTATTTTCATATATATAAGGAGGATTGTATTATTGTTATTTTGTTATCTAAATTAAATTTTATATTTTATATATTGTTTAACCCTCCTATCAAATATGTAATGTTAAGAAGGACGTCAAAAACAAAAATGTATCCCTTTGATGTTAAGCCAATATAATAATACATACAATAAACACTGTAACTATAAAATAAACAATCTAAAAACTCACATAAGGGTCTTTTTTGCTTGTCCTATTATAGTTACGTAATAGTAAAATAGAGGGGGTCGATAAAAAGTCAAGAAACTCTTGAAGAGCTCAATGGTCAAAGAAGTTTGGCGACTCCTGCCCTAGACCTACTTGGTGTATACCAGGTCCCTTGCAGCTGTAAGCTGTCCTACTTTGGCCAAACAGGCAGGACAGCGAATATCAGAATTTCAGAACATAAAAACTACATCCGTTTTCATCAGTTTAGCCACTTTGGTCTTGCAGACCATGCTCTGGATACACGCCACAGAATATGGTGGAAGAAAGCCACAATAATACACCGTAGCAAGTTCAAATTTGAAAGACTTTTCATGGAATCAGCCTCAGCTCTAAGAAACATGCCAAACCTCAACAAATTTGGTTGCATGAGACTGCCCCAAATTTTGGAGACTTACATCAGGAGACCTTCAGCCCAACGGCCAAGAATACCTAAATATCCACCATCAGGACTTTTAGGAGAAACAATAGCTTCCTGCTTCGGCCTCATTTACTGTCTGTAGTGCCTGCGTGCACGTGTCTTTAAGTTCCTTTGAAGATGGCATCGTGACGTTGCCGAAATATTGGAAATATATATTAAAGTTTAATTTAATTTATATTCTAGTGTACGTTGTGAATTCTTTAAGTTAGTTAGTAATAATTTACAACTTCTAACATATCTCTTTTACATAGGCAATTATTAACAGTATTCTGTAGTATCTTCCATCCCTCCCCATCATCTTGATATGAGCAAAGATTAGAACAGCTAATATTGAGGCATTAGAAGACCACATAAATCAGGATATGACAAAATTAAACAAATGACTTTATATCAGTGGTCTCGAAATAAATTTATATATGACAATATATATGTACTTCAGCTTATCAAATAAGCTAGATCGCAATCTGTTAATAAAATTACTTAAATTTCAGTGGGAAACCAGTATGTTGGTGTGGATTAATAAAAGAAAAAAAAGCAAATTCAATAGGATTCTTGACAAACAAAAATAAGATACATCATTAACAGAATATATGATAGAAAATGTATCAGTGTAGAATTTCTGATGTCTCTTTGCTGGGGTGGAGATTATTACAGTAACTTGCTGCCTCCGAGACAAGAATCCAAAACAATAAGAGAACGCGCACTTCCTATCAGCATCATACTCCAGTGAAAAACTATATCGCATACTTGATATCTTGCCATTACTGGAACTTTATTGCTCTTTAATATACATTAGGAACAACATTACAAAATTTTCCATGTATAATGTGGGTTATAATCTGCATTATGGAAGAAGCTTGTTAGTTCAGATTACTCATTTTAAAAAATATTGAGAAACTATAATATGAAATTAAATGACATCAAAATATTTTTCAGACACATAATAAAATTGTTAGCAGATGAAAACATATACCAAAAAAATAATAAATTAAAAATAAAGTATGTGTGATCTACTAATTATGTATTAAGCTTTAGAATCTATATAATTTAATAATCATTGTTGATATAGATAAATATCTATATACTGTACCTACCCTATCTTATTTATTCTTCTAATAACCAGTATGGCAATCACCCTTGGTTACATACATGTAGTTATATTTACCATCTTATATGGTAAATATAACTACACCCATATCTTATGTTTGTCTTGAACCTCCGTAGCTCTATGGTATAGACAAAGCCCTTTGGTCATGAAAGACCTGGGTGGTTTGGTTCCTGTCAAACATATGTGGAACCTTTATCTGGTCTCTTTCAACTAAAGCTGAGTTACCTGGTCTCATATGCAATTTTTTATTTATTTATTTTTTTAACCCAGTTATTTAGGTTTTTCATCCCCCAGAACAGGCAAACCTGCCCTGTGAACACATACACATCTACAGTCATAAAAATTGTTCCTCCTCCCCTCCCCCAACACCAGACTGCAAGTAGCCAGTTGGGGTTTCCCATAGATGCATTAAGTGGGATAAAAACGCTATAAAAAAAAGAGAGAGATTGTCTTATATTGTATATCATCCCATATCGGTTTTTTATTTTTATTTTGTCTCATTTGCACTATGTATTAATGAGGCAATACTACACTTCCAAATAAAAAAATTTGAATAATAAAAAATGTTCAATGATTTGCAATTCTAATTTATTGCATAGAAAAGAATCATTACCAAATATGAATTATCATCTAAATCTGTGGTAGATTACTGTATATAACCATGTAAACAGAAAAATGTAATATAAAAGAAAACTGTTATTTTGAAAACATTCACTAAATTAGAATAATTTTTAACGTTGTTCAAAATATTAGAATAATGCAAAAATTACATTCAGAAGGAAATAACATGATAATTAGCATTTTGTTGCAAAATAGTTGAGCTTATTATTACTAGCAGTTTGCACTCTTTTTTTTTTTTTATCAGAATGTTCGCATATGATCTGGAGACTAGAAACAAGTTCATTTTTGTCTCTTTGGGCAACTTCTTGATGACATTTTTTCATAACTATCCACAAATTGTCAATGGGATAATTAATATAAGTCTGGTGAGTTTGCTGGCCAAGGAATTACATTGAATTGCCTTGCCTTTCTTTGAGCCATTTAGTAGTGGTCTTGGAAGTGTGACAAGAAGCTGAATCTTGCTGAAAAAAAGAAATCACCACCACATAAATGTCCTGATGCCAGTAACATTAAGTGTTCAAAAATTTCTTGGTACACTTTGGAATTGACTTGTACACAATACACAGCCTACCTGGACACACTGTAGTCGTACAAGCCCATACCTGACAGAGGTTGCAAATTTCACCGAACATTTCATGCGTTCTTCATCAAATGCTTGTTGCTTAAGAAGCCAAACACGTATCCCTTGATGACCATGGAACACACAAGGCATACTTTCAATGCTAAAAAGTACCTTTTTTCCAGTCTTCTTGGCCCACAGTAGTCTTCGCTTATATCATCGCACTCTAGCCACCTTTTGCTTGGAAGTCATAAGAGGCTTCCTCTTAGGCACACGTGATTTAAAACCCAATTTATGAAGTTGTCTGAACATCGTAGATTTAGACACATTCACACCTAGTTCTTTCGACCTCCTGTGAAAATACCTTAGACTTGGGAAGCAGTTTTTCTTCATGATATTGTCCAATCTCCTCTCATCTTTTTATGTAGTTATTACCTTTTGATCGCTATTGCAGCGGTTATTGTGTAAACTGGTTATTAGAATGCTGTCTCAATACTCTACTCATGCTTACTTAAGAACATTTCAATTCCTTAGCTATAAACTGTTGAGCTTGGCCTTTGTGTAGAGCAGTGATTCTCAACCTATGGGGGTGTGCCCTTTTGGGGGTGAAATACCTAAAGGGGACACAAAGAAAGTGGAAATGAAAGGAAAAACTACTTTATTGAAACAAAATCATTTAATGAAACTATTTATTGACACAAAAACACAAAATACTCTGAAAACGAATAATAAAATGTATAAAATCCACTGTATTGAATAAATTAGTTATGCTTACAGGAACATATCAATATTGCAAAATATACTGAGCAACTAATTAAAACTAAACAACAATGAAGCTAAAAAATTAATGGCTTCCTTGATGATGGTGATACATAGGAAATTGACACTCTCAGTTCTCTTTCTATATTTAACTGGGATCTCTATTTTGTTTTTAAGGCAGCCACTGCAGAAAACCTGACTTCACAAAGATAAGATGTTGCAAATGGCAAAAGTGCACAAAAAGCTATTGACTTTAGTGCAGAAAATTCATCAACACCAGCCCAAAACAGCAATTTAGATGCAAATTATCTTTTGCTGCTTGACGTGAAGTGAAGTCTATAAATTGTTCCTCTTCAATTGTGAGAAATCTTCAGGGGTAACTTGAAATTTGTTTCTAACCTGCTCCTACATTACCATTATACAACATCGGTTATAAAATAGTTTCTAAAATTCTTCGTCAACATTGTTAAATGATTTTCAATAGTAGCAAATGAAACTTTGATGTGTTGCTCTTCTGCTTTATAGGTTTTGATAAATTCATCCACATTTGCAAACATTTCTAATTTTTGCTGCTTTACCTTTTTGTTCAATAACTAGTTTTTTATAAAAAAAACATTAACTTTGTTACTCATCTCTAAGATATGTGTATTTTTTCCTTGGAGTTGCAGGTTTAATATATTATATATTTAGTTTCTTGAATATGTCCACCAGTTCGCTCAATTTCATCACAAATAAGTGGTCTCTAAACTTCTCTGCTTCTTTGATTTTCCTCTTCCAAGAAGATTGCTATTTCTTCTCTAATACATAAACATTTTCCCTGTAATAACCATCTTGTCTCGCAATAAAATAGTAATGTTGAATGTTCCAGCCATGTCTTTGCAAAGTTCAGAAAACAATCTTGATTTTAAAGGTCTCATTTTTATATAATTCACCATGGTTATAACTGTTGTTAACACAATGTTTAGACCAGGAGTCATTTCTTTTGCAGCAAGAACTTTTCTTTGAATCATGCAATGTGTCCAAATACATTGTGGGGATTTTTCCCTCACTAGGGCTTGTAAACTTTTAAACCTTCCAGACATAACTTGAGCTCCATCAGTGTAGATTCCAACACAATTTTTCCACTGTATGTTTGCCTTGCATATAAAATCGTCCAATATTTTTAACAATTCAGGTGCAGTAGCTCTTCTTTCTATTGGTTTACAAAACAATAACTCTTCAACTGCTCATTGCAAAATTGAACATAAGCAATTAAATGACAGTCCTTGTTGTCTCATCAAGCTGAATTGAGAATAGTTGTTCACAAAGCTTCGACAAAAGCTGTTGCTGAATAATTTCACATATATCACCAATTCACCGAACAACAGTAGTTGTTTAGTAAAACTTTCTCCAAGTATGGTTTCCATAATATCAATCGCAGCTGGTAGAATTGGGTGTTCTCCAATAGTGTAGGGCTTTTTGCACCTAGCATATTTTATATGCAACTTTGTAAGCTAATAAAGCATTTTCATTTACAAAGTTTTTTTTAATGCTAGATTTTTGCTTTTCAAAACATTTCTGTTTGGCAGCAAAGACCTTTCAAGGTTTGTTAACTTACTTCTTATTAAGTGTTTCCAAATGTCTTTTAAATTTATTCAGTTTCATGCTATCAGTTGCCAAAAAATTTTTGAACAAATAACACACAGTGGTCTTTTTTTGTAAAACCAAAATCTGAATATTCTGCTTCATACTTTGTTGATTTTACTTACGGAGTGATATTCTGTGAACCTGAAATTTTTGACGTCGATGCTCTACAGTCATCAGATGCCTGCTTACATCCAATTAAAAATTGATCCATTTTTCTGCGCTAGAAAAGATTGTTTTTATACCATGTATCACAGTTTTGCAAACGAGTAAAATAACACCGACCATCGACTTCTCACTGTTGCAGGGTTACTGCCATTTCAAGCCTTATTTATTCTCACAGAAACATTTCCAAAACATTCAAGACTTCCTGTGATGAAATTGCAAATCTTTGTGAAAGGCCGATATGATTCTACTGTCTGTGCAACAGTGATGCTAGATCTATACAATTTTTGAAAGATTTGATGATGTATTTAAATTTGTATGAATATTTAAAAAATTTTTAATTTTTTTTTTTTTTTTTTTGCTAACTTTTATTGGTTTTGTCAGTGTCTCAACAAGAATTGCAAGGGGGGAAGGTAGGGGCACTACAAAAACTAATATTAAAAATGGGACACACATGAAAGAAATTTCAGAAACACTAGTGTAGAGATCATGCAAAACTTCTTAGCTTTCAATATGTCACTTGTTTGCCTCATGTTTAGCAAATGATTAATGGAAATCCACATGCAAACGATTCCTCACACACTAGTCAGTCTCGCAGCTACTGAAATTATATGCTGTTTCTATGCTCTCCTCAAAACCAATCAGAAAAATTTGGGATATTCTAATATTTTTAACCATGTTAAAAATTCTTATAATTTTGTGAATGTTTACAAATAACAGTATTTTTATGTGTTTACATAGTTATATAATCTACAAAGTACTTATATTTAGATGATGCTAATTCATATTTGGTAATACAGTAGGTGCAGCATATTATGATCACTTTGGAACAGTCACTTTTCGATAACATTAAGCAAAGGATATAAAAAATTGCGTCATTTATTTCAATTTTTTGTTATGAACATTATTTAATTTATTGCTATAAACAACTTTTTAATAAGCAACAATGTAAAGTTTATTTTGAAAACTTATCTAGTGTTGTCTATCATGTCTTTGAATATAGTAGTTCATGAATAATTGCTCATACTCATGCCTTTTGAAGTTTGTCACTTTATGTTGCACACTGCAATGAACTATTCATAGAGTATCTTTTGCTCTATGAATACTTCATTGTGGTGAAATCAGCACTTTTTTCTTCACCATGAATATGCTTGTACACAATATTCTTTTGCTTTTTCCGCCTGTTAAACCATTCATCGGTTGCAGTGAAATTTTCTTTGCCCATTGTTTTTGCAAGTTCTACTTTTTGACGCATCAAAGGCCCATTAATTGAAGCATTCTTTTCATGAACATTACTAAACCAAATTTTAAATGTTGATTTAACTTGGGTATCCTTACTGGATCCAGCTCTCTTCCGATCCATGTTCTCATTAGTAAGAGCCGAAGTTTCAATATTTGGTCTGTTTTTTTAAGATCTTACATGAGTGTAAGATCTTAAATAGTTGTGAAATTTTTAAATGTACAGCTGCAATTGGCTGACTCATTTTGGGCAACTTATAACATTCCAAAATTCTTTGTTTTTTACTTGCTTCTGCCATAATGCTAAGGGCTGTTTTAATGATCACTTAAAGTCAAACTCACTTACTGAAAGAGAGCATGAAAATAAACTCAAAAAATCACAAATTAGACTGTATTTGTACCCACCTGTATTTGCTTGGAAGATATAAGATTCATGGAAGAATAAAATTAAAGGAAGATTAACAAAAAAAAAAAAAAAAAATCAGGTTTTGACAAATGTTCTTTTTCAAATTTTCTCCTGATTAATCTTTATATCTTTTGAGACACAAAAGGCTAAACATTCAAGGATTTTGATAACAATAACCGGAACTTTGATTATAATAGACAGATTATTTTTAATTCATTTTAAATGGTGTGTTTTGGGACGACTGATTTTGATAACAATAGTCGATTGATAATATTATCTGCGATCACAATAAGCGGATTCTACTGTAATTATTTTCTATGCAATAATTTAGAATTGCAAATCATTCAACACATTTTCCTTGATTATTTTAATTTTTTGATTTGAAGGTGTATATGTCCATGGTATTTTTTAGCTTTTTTCTGTCATGGAGACCAATATTCCTCAAAGGAAATATTGGTCTCCATGAACAGTGTAATGCCATTTGTTTTTCTGCCTTTTAACATATGAGACTTTCAACAGTATCCTTATAACACCACATCTCAAAACCAGCTCTTTGAAATGAAAATTAGATTCTAAGTTTCACATAAGCTGTGACTAAAAAAAAAAAAACAGCTACATCCAAAATCCTTCACTTTGTTGTTCCTAGTGATAGATCTCTTTCCATGCTACCTGGGCTCTATTTTCCTATCCATTCCTAATCCTCTTAATAGTAGTTCTTTCATTGATGGATGCCAGATGTTTAAACTTGCTGATTTTCTCATTTATTTCTCCATTAAGGTACACTTGTTTTTCAAGCCTGTCTGTATTTCCTACAAGAAACTCCTTAAGTCCTCATATTCTAAAGGCATTGTTCTGTTCTAGTACCTCCTGTCATTAGAGATGAGTACTGTGTCATCTCTGTTGTCAGAATGTTGACCTCTGCCCCTATCTTAATTCCTTTCTTCTACTCATTAACTGTTACATGTATGATGTCCTTAGTGTAGATGTTAAGCTGATATAGAGAGAGAGAAAATACATCCTTGCCTACTTGAATTCAATCAGTTGAACCTACACTTGTTCTTACTGTGGCCGCATACAAGTTAACTGTCAACCTGATAATGGGCTGAAGGAAACCCATTACTTTTGATTTCCCACAGTTTTTTTATGTTGAATAGTCGAAAGCTTTTTTCGATGTCCAAGGCAAAAAGATTTGCTCCCTGAATTCAATTGCCTTTCTCGAAACCTGTCTGTTCCTCTAGTGTTTCAGCCCTTTTGCCGATATTTACATTCAGCTTTAGGAGAAGCTGTCTCGCATGAGAGAGATTTTTAAGATAATAGTTCTTGTAGTTCTTCCTTCTTTTGCTTCAGTATGAATGCTGACCTCTTCAAGCCTCTATATACCATACTCCCGTCTCTCACAGCTCTACAGTCCATCTGTGGAACACTTATCCCTCCATCTCCTGTGGACTTATAATTAGTTATTCATGAATTCCCTCTGCACCTGGGGCTTATTGTTATTAAGCTTCTTAACTACTGTTTCATTTTATTTCATGCCTAAGTGAAAGTGTGGCTAATGCTACGTATGGTCAACACTGCTATCTGGAGCAGAAACCTGGACAATATCAAAATATTGTGAAATGTGGATACTCAGAAGAATTCTTTGAGTCCCTTGGACTGCCAAAAAACTAATTTAGAAATATTAGAGATGATTGGAGAAGATGGGAATCTGTTGAAAACCATTAAGAAAAGGAAAACCACCTACCTTGGTCACATACTAAAGCATAAATCCCTACAATAAACACTTCTAGAAGGAATGATACAAGGAAAAAGAAGAAGAGGAAGACAAAGAACAGATTGGATGGGAAATATTAAGGACTGGACCTTTTTGTCCTATGAAGAATGCAAAAGAGAAGCACAAAACCATACATGGTGGAAGCTCATGGTAGTCAACCTCCTGGAAGGAGATGACATCTGACAAGACAGGTGGAAGTAGTCGAGAATGCCCTGGGGATCTCTTTCAGATTTCTCTTTGTCTCACCTTTCCATCTAGTTTAACCCTCTTCTTCCACTAAACCTACCCCTCCTTCCAGTCTTGCCCTTGATAGCATCCAATTTGGGCATAGAAAAGCTACCTCTGTCTCTAAAGGGTGTGCAGCAGCAAATTCATAGTTTATTTTCTCCTGATAAGGTGTGGATTGATACCATTAAAAATGTATTTATCATATTGCACATATTCCATTATCAGATGCATATGATGTTGGAAGTTGAGCATTGTGGAGCAATATTCATATATTCATGTGTAGTTTGATGGGATCGGTAAATAAATGCTGTTTCAGCTTATTACAGTAGTATAAATTGCCTTCCTTGGGGTGGGAGAGATGGTAAAATTCTTTGTACTTCTAAGATAATCTCATTCATAAAAGCACATGTAAATCATGTGGACTAAACTTAAATGATATCAGAACTTTTTCTTTAAACCAACTGGTACTTTTAAAGAAAGTAGGTCCACCAAGAAGAGTTATGGTTGTAGTCTCATACTAGGTGATGAAATAATGATAAAATATTAGAGGAACAGAATAATACTTACATTAGGAGTGTTACTTAATAATAAATGTATATTTCCTAATGTATCATTATGTTGTCCACTTACATTTAGATATTTAGATCCACAGGCTCAGAAACATCCATGACACAGTGAGATATAGATGGACACCTTTTGTTGGTGTTTTTTTATGTTGTTTCCACTCATGTAAGGTTTTTTGCAAACCTATGATGCATACTGAAAAAGAGTGCCAAAAGGCTTCATTTCGACAATGTTAAACTATTCAAATTAAGTGGATATTGAGACTAACATTATTTCATAGCCGAATATAGAGACTATAAAAGTTTCTGCAGATACAAGCGTATACCAACCTTTCATGACAGGGCAACTCGTAAAGGTGAAGCAAGCTCCGATCACTGTCCTTAGTAATTTCCCATAATGTAAAACACATCTCCTAGGAGATGTATTATGATATACATTATGGGGGGGGGGGGGGTCACTACCCAGACCAGTTTCGACCTTTTTTTGAGGTCTCATCAGTGGGCACTAGACCAAGAATACTTAGGATGAAGTGATGCAGAACTTATACAGTAAAATCCTGAAGTTACGCGGTAGGTGGGACCAACAAAAAACGCGCAAGTTGAATTCGCGTAACTCGGGGTATAATTTTATATGTAATTTATATGTACAAATATACAACTGGGACCAAAGGTTTACAAAAACGCCTATATTCTTTAAAAAATATAATCATAATTGTAGTTTTTCGTACATAAAAAAAGAAAGTTATTTCGATGTTGATGGTTTCATAAAATTTAATAGATTGAATCCAACATTATTTTATAGCCGAATATTACTTTGAGTTGCCCTGTCATGAAAGGTTGGCGTATGCTTGTATCCACCGAAACTTTTATAGTCTCGATATTCGGCATGAAACTCTTGTAGTTTCTATATTCGGCTATGATATAATGTTGGATTCAATATCCACTTAATTTGAATAATTTTGCATTGCTGAAGTGAAGCCTTTTGGCTCTCTTTTTCAGTAGCTTTTGGTGCCTTTTGTAATGTGACACCTTTTTTAGCAACTCGTATCATAAAGTACAAGTTCTGCATCACTTCATCCTGAGTATTCTTGGTCTAGCTCCCACTGACAGGAACCTCAAAAAAGGTCGAAACCGGTCTGGGTAGTGACCTCTCCCCACAATGTATAACATCATACATCTCCTAGGAGATGTATTTTACATTATGGGAAAATGCTAAGGACAGCGATCGGTGCTTGCTCCACCTTTACTACGAGTTGCCCTGTCCTGAAAGGTTGGCGTATGCTTGTATCTGCCAAAACTTTTATAGTCTCTATATTCAGCATGAAACTCTTGTAGTTTCTATATTTGGCTGTGAAATAATGTTGGATTCAATATCCACTTAATTTGAATAACCTATAATACATGTTGTACCATAGGTGAAGTAGAGTTTTTCTAATTTTTATCAATTTATATATATATTGTATTTTTAATTTATTTAATGGAAGAATTGGTGATATTGAGAGACATCTTGCATGATTTAATTGGTACGTAATTTTGGTAAAGTGGAATCAAGTTTTTAAAGAAATGTGACGTAAGTAATTTTATGGAATAAATAGAGCTTTGTTAAATAAGTTAAGCATAATAAAAGCACCTGCTTAGCATCCCTTATTGTTAAACATTGCAAAGCAAAATTTGAAATGCTAGGAATGTCAAGATTCATCCAAAGAGCTTTTATAGATAAGTTAAAAGGCAATAAGGGTAATAGAAATTACTCAGAAATATAGGGTAAATGGGACATTGCATCAAGTGATACATGGTCTTTATTTGAATTGTAATCCAGCAGTTAGGATTGAAAGGCATCCAGGAGGATGGTTTGAAGTTAATTAGATATGAAACAATAGTGCATACTATCCCAACTGTAATTCATTATCTAAATGAAGCACATTATGAAGCAGAGGACATTAAATCTTATCAAAATTGCAGATATTCAACTCAGCTCTTTACTTTATACAGATGATGAAATCCAGTATAGGTCTGCAGGATTTCCTAACTTAAGTGAATAACAGAGTCATTAGAACAGGCATCTTACATAAAGAAAATGTAAAAATGAAAAATTGTTGGACATCTAAACAGCAGAGTAGGAAATGAATTTCCAAAGGCATATAGGAAAGTTTTGGGAAAATTTGGAGAAAAGGTCAAAGCTAGTAATAATGATATGTGCTGGATTTCTACTCAGGACACGGAGTAGTCATTACTAACAACCATGTTCCAACATATAGATAGTCACATGAAGAGAAGACCCAAGAAAAGCCTCATTGACTGCATCATTGTTGATATCATCATGATGGTTAAGAATACAAGAGTGTACAGAGGATTTGAAATAGGAAGTGATCATTACTTAGTACTTACTAAGCACGATAAAAATGGATATCACATTGAAAAGTACAGTATATAAGAAAGTTTTAAAAAGAATTAAAGTTGGGCAGCTCTTACAGGTAAACTGTTGACTTGACTATGTAAACATTATTGAAGAAAATTTAAGCAGTTTGAAAACGAGCAAAACCTTGGTATCTCGGTGGAATCTCTAAAGAAGACATTGATTGATTTAACTAGGGAGGCATGTTGTGAAGTTGTCTGTAAGGATAGAAAAATAAGAACCCCATGGTGGACATAAGTAAAGAAGCAGTTATGCAAAAGAAGAAAGCACACCAAAAGTTTCTAGAAAATAAGTCGGCAGATGCCCTAAAAGAATACAGAGAAAAATGTAAGACAGTTATGTGTAAAAGTAGCCAAACAAAAGTAATAGGAAGACTTTAGTAAGAATATTATTATTATCAACACCCTACCTCCATGGAGTCGGAGACTCATCGTGGGAGATACTCACTATTGCATACAATGCTCATCCAACTGTGTCTTAAACTGATTCAATGTATCCACAACACAATTAGGCAATGCATTCCACTCACCAACCATCCTCCATGCAAAGAACCTGCTTCTCACTCCCTCCTTATAGTTTCCAGCAATAGCCTCTTGTTCTACTCCCCTCTCCAATTCTATGAAAAATCTCTTCCGTGTCTACCTGATAACAACCCCTGACCAGTTTATGTCTCAATCATACCTCCTCCCCTCTTCCTCCTATTCACAGGCTCTGCAACTTGCATTCTTTCAATCTGTCCTTGTACTCCACATTCCAAAGACCACTGTGACTACCTTTGTGAAATTTTCTCTGTACCCTTTCCAACATATCCTTGTCACCATGAAAACCTTGCGACCAAATCTGTGTACAATAATCCATATGAGGCCTTATACAATGGAATCATAACCCCTCTATTTCTGCATGTCAGGGTTCTCCGCATCATTGCCATTATTCAATGTGATGTCTTCACAACTTGTGCAACGTGACCCCCTGAATTTCAGGTCATTTTCCAACATCACTCCTAGATCTCTCATCTCCTCTACTTCTGTTAAAGTTTCCCCACCAAGTGTATACTTGGCATCCCATCATTGCTTCCAAATCTCAAAACCTTACACTTGGCAACATTGAACTGATAGTTCCACTTCCCTGCCCATTCATGCAATCTATTCAAGTCCTCTTCTGAGGCATTAATCAGCCTGACTGTGCATTGCTCTCCCCAGCAATGCACAGTTTGCAGAATCATCTGCAAACAGTTGATTATCACTAGTTAAACCCAACCCAATATCATTAACATACAAGTTGAACAACAATGGCCCAAAACTGAGCCCTGTGGCACACCACTGGTGACCTTTCTCTTTCGAGATACTGCATCCCCATATGTAACTTTTTGATACCTATCTGACAGCCAGTCATTGATCCAACACAGAAGTCTATTATCCAATCCAATCTGTTTCAATTTATTTAAGAGCTTGTCATGTGGCAGTCTATCAAAAGCCTTTGCAAAATCCAAGTACACCACTGTATATGCATCTCCTCTGTCCAAGGTATTTTTCACCTTGTTATAGTACATAAGTAAGTTAGTGAAACATGATCTCCCCTTAACAAACCCATGCTGATAACCACAGAGAATACTGCTGTTATCAACCCATTTCTGTATCCTACTTCTCACCAATCTCCCCAGGACCTTCACCACAACTCCAGATATACAGACTGGTCTATAATTTGAAGCTACAGCCTTATCACCACCTTTATGCAGTGGAACAATTTTACCCTCCTTCCACTCCCTTGGAACCTGTGCTGTTGCAAAACTCTTGTTAAACAGGCATGCCAATGCTACTGCCATTTCCCTGGAACATTCTCTTAAGATGTGTGGTGATATTTCATCAAATCCTATCGCCTTATTAACATCAAGGTTATTTATTTCCTCAAATACCTCTTGCTCACTCACAATTAAGCTATCCTCTCCTATGTCCTCTACACTTAAGTTCCTCATGATTCCACCCTGACCAGGATGAAACACGCTTATAAATTGATCACTGAATACCTCAACAATGTCTTCTGCGGCAGTTACTATTCTACTACTTTCATCCCTTAACTTCATCTTTCTATGATCATTCTTCCTTCTACTTGCTGCATATCTAAAAAACTCTAGAGTTTTTCTTAGCCTGATTTGCCAATTTCTGCTCATACTCTACTTTTGTTTTCCTTACTAACAGAGTCACTGTCCTGGCTTGTTCTTTATATTCTTCATGTGACTGATTACCATAATTCATCTTGTACTTCCTCGAAAGGACTTTCTTTTTCCAGATTTCATGCTTAAGCTCCACATTCATCCATTTTACACCAACCTTATTCAGCCTTTTGGCCTTTGGGATACATTCGTACATTGATGCTGTTATTCATTTCTTTGTAAGTTCCCATGCAGCATTTATTTCCTTATCGCTCAACTCCTCGTTCCATGTTATAGCTAGAAGTTGTCTCCTAAGCTTGTCATAATCACCAGCCTTATAATTCCATATTATATCCTTATTATATCCTTTACTTGCAAAAGTCTGCATATGACTAGCCACAACACAGGTGATTACTTCATGATCACTTTCACTAAATAGAGGAAAATGTGAAACCCCCTAACAATTACATCCTCTGATGAAATGATGAGATCTAGAACTCTTGATCCTTGCGTGCTTTTCTTTACATGCTGCCTGAGATAGTTATCTCTCAAGAACTCGAGAAATTCACTTTCCTTATTCCCAAATGCTATATCTTCATTCCAATCTATACTGCCATAATTAGAATCACCCATAATAATTACCCCCTTCCTTTGTTCACTAATCCAAGTTGTTTATGCATTTCTTCATCACCACATTCCCAGGCCTATAGCACAATCCAACTAAATATGTCTTCCTCTCAACCTCCACGTTATATCACACTGCCTCATAACCATTGCTACTATTTCCCCTTTTCATGGCTACCTTATATGGACTTAATTTCCCTGCTATCATCAGCAGCACTGCCCCTCCCTTCCTGTGCTTTCTATCCTCACGAAAAATACTGTACCCTTCCATTTCTATTCTCGTTACGATGTCATCTTCATTCAACCATGTTTCACTTATTCCAATGATTTGGGAGCTAATAAACACAATCACTGATACCATTTCATCCCCTTTATTTCTGATACCTCTGGTATTTGTAAACAAACACGATTCATTTTTAGGTCTATAGCCAGTCCTATCCAAGCCATATGTTGGTTGTGATTTCCCCACTACACCTGCCAAATCACCTTTATCACCGCTTACCACATATGCCTCCACATTGCAATATACTCCATCTTCATACACACATTCACTGCCACATTCAACATTCGTTCTCTCTATGCCATATCTCCCTGTCCATCCGAGCTCCCCGTTTCCCTGTTCCTCTTGTATTCCTGTTCTCTCTTCCTCTCTCTCACACCACTGCTGTCTCTTCAGTATCACTCCTGATTATTCTCTTCCTTCTGATCTCTGGCATGCATCATGCTGTACTTCCACACACCATACTTTCATCCAGCAACACTTTCTCCAGCACACTCACTCCATAGCCATTTAAATACAATGCATCACGCCTGTATAATTTCATTCTTCCCTCAAACACATGCCATACATCCACAAACTCCACTCCCTTCTCCTCACACAGCTCCGCCAACATACCATTCATGATTTTGGCTCTCCATCGCAACTCATCATCATCATACCTGGGTAACACACTGACAAACCTCTCCTACAACACTGTCTCTCTTCTGAATAGCCTCCTGATATTTGTCCTCACCTCCTCCTTATGTCCAGTTAGAGCATTCGTCCCTACAATCAGAACTAACTCTCTCGCTCGTTTCTTCCTCATGTCCAATGCCTTAATTATCGTACTCATTCTCCCAGCCGGATAGCAAACCTTATGGACTCAGTCAGTAACTAGCCCCCTAATTATGGAGTCTCCATATACTGCTTTCCTGGAATCACTCATCACTTCTTTTACTCAGTTTTCTTGCATACTTTCATTAATTTCCACTAGATGCCTAACATCACTCAACATATTCTTCATTTCATTTTTCATTTTCAATATCTGTTTCGTTAAATCTTGCGTTCCGACAATTTCACTCTCTATCTCGCTACCTCTCGTTCGGCCGCACTTTACTTCCTTTTCCGCATACATCTTTGCATTCTTTTACTCCCTCAGTTTCTCTTGCTTTCGTTTCATTTCAGTTTTCTACATTCCTGCATTCTTTCGCTCCGTTAGCCTCTCTATCTTTCGTTTCTTTCATGTACACTATCGATCTTTTCAGTCAGTTTCACATTCTGTGTATCGTGGTCCAACAGTATATCGCACTTACGACAAATCCATACTTTCTCTCATCTTTTGCTCATTCTCTCCATCTCCACAAAGACATCGCTTACATTCTGCCATGCATACATATCGCACTCAGGATATCGAATCAGTTTTGAAAAGTATGTCGGCAATGCTACTTGACTTTCGTGGCATTTGCCTAGTAGTACCAGTCGATGCCTGTGTGGTTGACCTCCTGACCGGCATTGTGATATTTAAAATGGCAATTTAGACTAATAATTCTGATAGAATTCACACCAAAAAATCACTCACACACTTCATTCTCAAAAATAAATAATGAACCACTGCCAATTATTATTCAAAATATATAAAATAAATATCAGGAAGGTGTCAAAATTTTCTGTAGGCTATTAGAAATGGAAGAAAGAGTACTGTAAATGAATCAAAGATGATAAAGGTGACATGAAAACTGAAGATAAGCATATCCTGGATGTCTGAAGTAATTACTTTCTAAGAAAAGACTGTTAAACGAAACAAGCAGAGACAGAACCATATTAGAACATTTTCAAGAAGAATACATATCAGTATTACAGGCAGAAAAAGTCATTAAAAAACTTGAAATGCAGAAAGGGCAGCTGGAGTAGATGAAATTTGACCAGAAATGCTCAACTGTGGAGGTATAAAAGTTTTGCAGTGGTTACACTGTATAATTCAGACGGTCAGAAAGTTGAATTCCAGATGATTGGAGTAGATCTCTCATAGTTCCCATCTATAAAAATAAAAAAAAAAGGAAATAGAAGTAAATATTACAGGTAAGATTATGGAAGAGAAACTTCGAAAAGAACAAGCTGGGTTCAGGTCAAATAGAGGTTGTAGGGATCCATCAGATTTTCACTTTAAGACAACATTCATTAATGTGTAAGTAGAGTTAGTCTAAAGTGTTATGACCACTTAAATAGAATGGGTGAGGAAAGGTTAGCAAAACAGGTGTTTGTTGCCAAGATGGCAGGCAAGAGACCCAGAGGAAGACCAAGGTCTACATAGATTGATTTATTCAGAACTGTCTTAGAAGCAGGAAATGTTAGATACGACAATATTGGAGTGCTAGCAAGTAATAGTCTATTTTGGTGAAATATTGTTAATATGAAATTAATTATTATTATTACTGCATGACACCTCCAGGGAGTCCAAGGACTCATCGTGGGAGGGCACACTACTCTACTTTGCTAGATACATCTCATCCTCTCCACTACTACTTAATTCTCCAACTACGACACTACCACCATCAACGCCATCTATTGCCCATCATCGCCATGATAATGCAAACTTAATCATGCTGAAATGCTATGTGTGGTCTATTCTGCTCTATGGAGTTAAAACATGGACATTGAAGGCGACAACCATTAAGAAAATCGAAGCCTTTGAGATGTGGCTATACAGAAGAATGCTAAAGATATCATGGACAGAAAAAATTACCAATGAAGATGTCTTAAAATCCATTGGCAAAGCTAAACATCTTGTACAAATAATCAAGAAACGAAAAACATATCTTGGCCACATCATGAGAAACAGCAAATATCAACTTCTACAAACTATTTTGGTAGGAAGAATTGATGGCAAAGGAACTAGAGGAAGAAAAAGAATATCACGGTTTGACAACATCACAACATGGACAGGAAAGAGCAGTGCACAACTGCTCAGATTAGCACAAGAGCGCAGTTTGTTCACTAAGCTGGTCGCTGACTTTCGATAGAAGATAGCACAGTAAGAAGAAGAAGAATCGTGTACTGCTGTTATAGTAGCCTGACAACCCCTTGTGAATACATATCAGGAATTGATGATGGTGATTGAATAATTGCAGTAATTTGGTATGAAGATCAGCTGAAACAATGAAAACATCAACTGCATGCTGAATGGAGAACCTATAGAACTAGCAAAGCATTCTATTCAGACACAAGTTTTAGTTGAAATGGCAAATTTACTATGGAAATAGACAATGGAATCAGTAAAGCTGGTATGGTAGCAAGTCAAGTGAATAAATTTGTATGGAATAAGACAGAAATTAATCAAAACAGTAAACTAGACAAGACAGTGTTTAAACCAGTTTTAATGTATGGATCTGAAAGCTGGGTTATAAATGTTGGATCAAAGGCTACAGATATGAGAGTTCTGAGAAAGATTAGGAAAGTGAACAGATGGCATCAAATGGCAGAATCATTCGTGAACAGATTTGCTCTACTCGTACATTCAAGAATGTGTGAACAGAGCAAATCTCTTGTGGTGTGATCACTTAAACGGAGTGGGAGAGGAATGGTTAGGAAAACAAGTTTCTTTTTTTTTTTTTTTCAGGGATGGTAGGAAAAGACAGAGAAAGACAGGTCTGGGGATTTGATAATGCAGTAAGAAGTGGTTCAGAGACCAAAATATAATGTCTGACAATATTGATGTTCTTGCAGATAACAGATTAATTTGGAGGAAAATTGTCAAAAGTTAGTATTGATGTAAACTTTAGATGAATTACTATCATAATATCCTGTACTGCCCTCCCTCCAGGGTAGATTATCAAATGATGATGAAATAAATTAAGCATAACCACTTCATCTGAAACAATTTGAATCAACTGCACCAGTTCTGTGTGACTACTGGTCAGAAGAAGAAATACTAGCTGAGAGACAAGATTTATTTAATAACATAATACAGTTGGAAGAAATTCTTGATTCTAAATCATGTGGCAAATTATAATGTTGGCATTAGGGATGATATAACTTCTTGGTGTTAAATACTAAATACTGGAAAAATGTCTGAAAATACTGGAGCAAAAAATTAGAGGGAAGATCTCCAGGTAGGCCAACTTCTTAAAAGAAATGGTAACGAGCTATTACAAGATTGAAAGGATGGCAGAGGAATGGACACTGTGGTGTACCATGACTGCTGACCTCAATTGGAGAAGCTGCTTAAGAAGGTAAACAGATGTATGTTAGGGTTCATTCCACTTTCGTTCATCTTCAGTGAATCTCTTGGATTGGGAATGAGCAATGTCATCAGCCTCTATATACAAGGAGCCTAGTCATTAAGATACTTCATGCTCAGGCGATGGATTAAAACAAGAATATGATTTAGTATATTAAACTTGCCAAGAAATTATATTCTTGTTCAGTCCTTGATTCAAGTGTAAGCAAACATTTTTTGTACATGAGGCATTGTCATTGACTAGGCTATTTGTATATTAGATGCTGATGACATTATACACACCAAAGTACTTTAATAATAAGGTGGTGCACCTATTTGTTTATGGGGAAGTATGTGACTTCTGCATTAATTCAATCTTGGTATCTGTTCATGGTTTGGCTCCCCTAATGAGATCTCGATGAAGGAAGCATGCTTTACATTACGGGATACTAAGAGCAACTGATGTGATGCCATCAGCCTCTGTATACAAGTATCTAGTTGTGAAGATACTTCACACAAACTTTGTTTGCTTATGCTCGGATAAAGGATTAAACAAAAGTATAATTTATTAGCAAGTTTAGTTTAATTTCCAATCAAGAGAAAAAACTTTCTACTATGTAATTTAGTATTATATATATATATGAAGTTAGTAATAATGTAAATTTTTCATGTAGTACTATCATATCCTGTACACCCCTTGAGGGTACATGTCAGGAATTTGATGATGATGATGATATATATATATATATTAACTACAATTGAAAGATGATATTATGAGCTGTTCAATCATTTTTGAGTCTTGGTGATCTTGTGAACAAAGGCTCTCCATCCCACTTGGTCGGTCTCTTGCCTTTTCTTTCAGCAGTTATAAGTTCAAGTTGGTAAGTTCCTTTATGTTGTCCATCCAACTCTTTTGTGGTCTTCCTCTCCTCATGCTCTCAATCTTTCCCAAAATAACTGCATTTTCCAATGATTCATCTACCCACATGTCTAAAGTACATTAACTTCCTGTTTAGCGATCATTGTCTCTAAGGAGCATTTTGTCTTTATGCCTTCTGAAACCTTATTAATTATTCTTGCAGTCCATGGGATTCTTAATAGTTTCCTTCACATCCATAATTCAAATGAATCATTTCACTTTCTTAATAATTTGGCTTTCACATCCATAGAGATGTATGGATGTGAAAGCCAATATTAGAGCAATGGAAATACCATTGCTCTAACTTTTATGACCTTACTCACCTCTGTCTTTCATAATTTTTGTCAGGTTTAACGTATCTTTTTCTCCCCATGCCTCCTTGTTTTAATTTCATCTTCACATTTACTATGATATCTTAATCTAGACAACACCAGTAAATCATAACTTTCAACTATCTCTATTTAATCTCTCTCTCTATTATAAATTAATCTAAATTGCAGAAGCCATCACTTTTGTTTTGTTAATGTTTAAATTAAACCCAGCTTTGTTGCTTTCCTTCTTAACCAATAGAACCAACCTCTCCGGATCTTTAGTTTCTGCTATGAGGGTTTTATCATCTGCATATCTTAAATCATTTATTTTTCTGCCACCAGCCTTAATTCCAGCTGGGTCTTTGTCTAAGTTAGCCATTCTTGTAGTATATTTACTATAAATATTAAAAAAAATAGGGTGGCAATATACAGTCCTCTTGAACTCCAAAGACTGTTTTTACTAAAGCTTCTTGGCTGTCAACAGCTAGCTCGCTCTTATCAAGAGAATTAGATGCTCAGGTATTCCCATAGAATTTGCAGGAGTGTAGCAAGACCTGAAAAAAAGTTTGCAGTGATGACTGTCAGCTGTGCACAGGTGTTCCACTGGTTTTCAACATTTAAATAGGGGAGGGAGGGGGGGTGTCCCTGGAGGATGAACCACACTGTGGACAGACAATTTCTGCACAGACAAATGAAAGTGTGGTGAAAGCTAGGGCAATTGTTGCCAATGACAGGTGAATAACCACTAGGCTACTTGCTGTACAGCATGATGTTGGTAAGGAAATGGCCAGATTAATCTTAGAAAGAGATTTGCATGGGGGAAGATTTGCAACACATGAACAGAGAGAGAGCACCAAGCTGCATGCTGTCAAATTTAATCCATGCAGTTGATCAATATTGTGTTGTGTTGCAAAGAATTGTCACCAGTGATGAAAGTTGGTGTTTTCAGATTGATCCGGAAATGAAACAACTGAGCATGGAACGTCTTCTCCCTGGCAGAAGAAAGTCAGGTTGCAAAAATAATGTGTCAAGACAATGGCTTTTTTTTTTCCAACGTTGCTGGAAACAACAATGTGCCTGCATACTGTGCACTGCCTGTGAAGCAGTTTCTGGCTTTGAAGTTGAACTGTGTGACCGAACATCTCCCTATTCACCAGATTTGGCTCCCAAAGATGAAGTGTGCCTTGAAAGGGGAGCACTTAAGCAACATTGAGGCCACCCAATGCGATGTGACTCAGAGACTGAAGGAGGCTCCCTTCCACTGTGCCTTCAAACACCTGTACGACAGATGTAAGTGCTGTGTGGAGGGAGATTATTTTGAATCTGTGTAAGTGACAGTTCCAAAATATAGTTCTTTGTTTTGATATAATTGTCTCATTACTTAATGGGCACACTGTATATACTCCAGGGGCTTAGAGAGGAGGTTGCCGATCTTTAGTGGAACGAATATGGGTAGCAAGTTTCCAGTGGGTCTTAAATTCTGAAATCCTTCTGAAGTATAGACTGACTGGGGGGATGGCATTCCATGTACATATGCTGGCTGACTGCAGTGAAATCTAGAGAAGAAATTATACTAACATCAAACTTCTATGGTTTATGCTGTTCATTCTTTAATGGAGTATGAACAGCACTAAGTATTAAAAAATATTTTAATTTTCCAGTATTTTGTCTCAGTCACTGAGATATCTTCAGGGAATACAAACAAACACTTATAACACACACAAAGGTAACACAGTAATGAATGAAATGTGGATCTGACCCTAAAGTCCTATCTGGGTGAAGCACCCTCTATGTCTGATGATTAATGTTTCCCATTTGGATGAGTGAGTTGTTGATGGACAGATATTAGAATGGTATAATTGGTAAGTGAACCTACCAGATTTAAAGTGACCAGTAGTGAACCCCAGGGATCAGTCCTTAGACCGTTGTTGATTTGGGAAGGACCTGACAAGAGCTGTTCAAATGTTTGTTGATTATGCAAAAATGGACAGAGCAATCAAGAATGCTACTGATATATACAATGCTTACAAAATGATTTCAATAGACTGGAACTATGGCAATTGATAATGGCCATTAATTTAATAATTGTGTTAAGTTTTAGTTTTTAAGTGTTAAGTTTATCACTTCAGTATGATGAGATTTCTAGTGGCAATATTATATTGGAATTATGCTACAAGAAACTGTGAGGCTAGGGATCTTGAAGATATGGTGAATAGAAAATTGAAGTTTAAAGGTCACATAGCAAAAATTGCAAATACAACTTGGAGGATAATTACAATGCTGAAATGAATATTGACATATAAGGATGAGGAAGTCGTTTTGCCTCTATAGAACGCTTTGATACAGCTGTACCTGAATTACTGTGCAGATTTTGTCTCCTAGGTTCAGAGAAGATAAAGAAGAGTAACTGATGTCGTCAAGATTAAGGAATGTAGATTATGAGGATAGATCAAGTATGTGGACTGTAGACACTGGTAAGCAGGAGAAGAGGATGGTATGATATCTATAAAATTTTTCATTATATGGAATGTGGACGAGAGAGAATGCATGGACATCTGTAGAAGTTAAGTTTGTGTGTGGTAAGACTCCCATGCATTAGTTTGGTCTCCTGCATTCCAAGGGAATAAAAATGCTGTTGAAGAATAGTTGCAAAGAAGAGCCATAGATTTTTTTTTTAATGTGACTTCTACCCATGAAAGGTAGTAAACCTCTAGGTATAGGACATTAGTACTGTGGGTAGGTGAAAGATTTATTTCTGTTTTTATATATTTTTGTAGACTTTTATTAATTTTTTTTACCTTGTCTGGAAACCCTGCTTTAGAGACCAAGCATTGAACTTTTTCAAGTCACTTCAGGCTTCCATAAACAGGACAGGGGTCTTATGCCATGCAGTGAAATTCATCTTCCACTTAAACAATGATATTGGAATTAAGGATAGATTGAGAATTTGTGGACTGCAGATGCTGATAAACATGAGAAAGAGGGATATTGTGCCTTGAAAGGGGGAGCACTTAAGCGACATTGAGGCCATCCAATGCAGTGTAACCCAGAGACTCTGGGGAGAGGACAAGGGGGTATCCATGGAAATTATGTTAGTGTGCTATTAAGAAAGGGGTGAGAGCTAGATTTTTCTCTCACAGAGCAGTGATTGAGTGAGTGCCTTTTCAAGTAGTGACTGCATTGTGTTGAGTTTAACAGAATGTATTGACAACTTGTATGAATTATATATGGGCCTTCCTTGATAAGTCCTTAACACTCTTGGAGGTCTTTGATGATTATTCAGTTTCTGAAATATCATTCACAGCTCTGATTAGCTTCCTTTTCCATCTGCGTGAACCAGAAAGTATTGCTTCATATTCTCATGTCAGTAATTGGCTCTGCTTTGTTGGTAGTCATGTTGCTGCACATTGTTGAAAATGAAATGATTATTTGGCAAAATTGGCATCTTGTAGGTACTGAGACTGTAGGATGTTATCCTTTTTTGAGAGAATTACAGGTAGCAGCTCAATGTTTTATAAGTACTCTCTTTCTTGTGGAAAAATTACAAATTTCACTTTGAAAATCATTAAACAGAAGACTTCTTTAAAATGCACAGTAAGGTTGATTCCTTACTTTTTCTGTTATTCTTGAAGTTAGCATTCAACTCTTGCATTGCATTTCAGCAAAAAGCAATGACTTGGAATAATTACTCTTCACTTCTGGAGTCAATAGAATTTATTTTTTACTTGAAGACAACCTTCAATCTAGAAACTCTAATGGAACATGAAATAAGCCACCAAGATTGTCTCATGCCAATCACTCGGCAGCAGTAGTAGCAGAAAATTCCTTATAGACTTGTTTTCCAAGTGTAAAGTGTTGTTATCTTAGTAACAATGTTTTGGGAGCGATGAAGGTATTATTTTGACAGTTTTTTATTTTTTTTAATCCAGGTTAGTATCAACAAGAAACAAAGCTCTGTAGAGAAAGAGACCCAAGTTGAAGTCATCACGAAACCTTATCTAACATTAAAATATGTTAGAAATTTCCTATTCAAAACTTCTGATTCAAAAGTCATGACTATGCATTTCTGATTTTACTGATAAATATATCAGTAAAATTTAAATAAAAAACGTTTTGTGGCTAAAGCATTCATGAAACAACAGGAAATTTATTAGTTTTGTTACATTAAGTAAAAATACATCCACTAATTTCACCACCTAAAATGGAAAGTAGAATGCTATATTTGGTTCATATATTTGATTTACTAAAAGGGTAAATATGTGAACCATCATAAATGAGCAATGTGAGAATGGGAAAAAATAATGTAGTAAAAGAATTCTCTCTGTTACTTTTCCCAGGTGCGAATAGAAATACTTTCATTACTGGACATAAATTATTAATAATTAACATTTGTGATGTTATGTGTGTGTCCTATAAGTTGCCGGTTAGAGCAAAGAACATTTGATCATATAAACTCTAGACATAATTTTAAAAAAAAACTTACGAGGAGAGTGAAAGATTTTTTTTTGCAAAATATAAATAACTAACAATAATAAACAGTGGCTGTATGCATTTGGTAACCCAGTAAATAACTGCAGCCAGCAGCTCCAATTATCAGGTGATTCAACTAGGCATTGCAGGAATTCATGTGAGTTAATGAAAGAGAAAATCATGTAAAATTTGTTGTGCCTGTTATGTATATATATTTCTATGTTTTATTTAATAATTTCACTTGGTTTTTTAAAAATTATGTTTTATTCACTGATGATCATTATACACTTAGTGTATATAGTAATATATACATAAATAGTTTGAGAATTGTCAGAATTATCCACCTTTTCATGATTCCTACAAATTGAATTTTTGTGATTAATAGATATCTCGCATATTCTAGTCTTTTGTTGAATCAATGGAAGGAATTCACTTATAATAATAGGATTCATTTTTATGTGGGATTAGCTAGAACAGACATAATTTTTATTATGTCTGTTCTTTTAGACAACAGGAAATATTCCATCCCCAACAGACACTATACTGCAAATGCAAGAAAAAAAACAAGTAGTTTTATTGTATCTCTAAGTACAGTACATAAACATTTACAGTGTATGTACTATATTTAGCAACAATTAATGTAACTAGAGACTCTGGAAAGACCTGTCATAATGAAAAACACACTCCTCCCACAAACGCTGTTCTGTGTGTATGCCAGGAACAGTTTCATTGTAGTGCCAAACGAAGAATCTAAACACATTTGTCCTAACATCCTCTTTCAAATTTTTGGTTGAAGAAAATACCTGATACGGAAGCAGTATACACTTTTAGGAAAGAAGTCAGCGGACCCCCCACCCACCCATCCCCCCATTGACAAAGTGCATCATGCCATCTAATGAGTCATTGTTTATAGCCAGTATAAATATGGGAATATGATGCTTCCAAGTCAGTGAAATGGCTGCAAGAAGGGAACTGACACAGCTTGAAAGAGGCAGATGCTTGGTGAATATTTCTTACCAAAGTGCATAACCCCAACTATGAAGTTAAGAGTTGGAAGTGTGTGATTGTGTGGTTCTGTTTTTCCTGGTTTAGTCTCGGACCTTTATGGCACTACAAACATTGAACTCCGAGAAGTATCTGAACGTTCTGGGCAATGCAATGCTTCCTGCTTTGTGATGTTTCTACAGAATTGACCATTGTCTCTTTCAGCAAGACAATGCACCATGTCATAAGGCTGCTGTTGTAACTGTGTGGTTTGTGGCCATGAACATCACAACTCTTGACTGGCATCTACAGAGAATCTCAACCCTATTGAACATTAACTGGTGTGTTGGGTGAGATCAAGAGACGTCTTGATCTCGCCCAACAATTACCTGCATACAGTAAGAATGGTCCAAAATTTCCACTGATTGCTGTCGTACATTTGTGGAAAGTCCTTGGTTTTTATTTAGTGATCTGCAAATGCATAATTAAATAATACCTTCAGAAGTCTGGAATAAAAAAAATCTTTTTTACAGCTTTTTTTTAACGTGGTTCCCACCCATGAAAGGTTATTAGTAAACCTATAGTACATTAGTATCATGAGTGGGCTAAAGATTTCTTTCCCCCATTTTTATCAATTTTATATATATATATGTATATATATATTTTTTTTTGTAATTTTTTATTTATCTAGTATCACATTAGCTGTTTTCCTGTTAGCTATCATATAGTCTATGACACTTTATATGACATGGGTTTCTTGTTTCCCTTATGGCAATCTTTATTCTTGAAAAAAGTATTAATAATTTTTAAGTTATACATGGGAAAATCCCTAAGTCTGTATCCATTTCTGTTGTATGTAGTTTCACCATTTGTTCCTGTATTTGTACCAAGTGGAACGTTTCCTGCTCTGGCATTGAAATCTTCCATTATTATTAGATAATCATTTGGGTTTGTTTTATCGTTTATTTTTTGCAATCTCAATAAAAGCATTATCTTTTCTTCCTGTGGGGCATAGACCCCCCTTTTCTTGCTCCAGTATTTGTCATGTGTGATATATATTTTAAAATTATAAAAACATTAATATCTTAATGTTTTAATTTTTAATATTAAAATATTACTCTTCTACATTGGAAGGTTTTCCACTTGGTTATACTATAAATTAAAGAAAGAATATATGAAAATATGATTTCTGCATTACTTCAACCTTGGTATCACCTCTAGGCCTGGCTCCCACTGATGAGATCTCAATAAAGGTTGAAAACAGTCTGGGTAGTGACCCTTCCCATAATGCATAGCATTATACATACCAGTAAGGATATATGCTTTGCATTATGGTATACTAAGGCAAGTAATGTGAAGGATAAGGATACACTAGGTATATTAATGACTATCAAGGAAGAGCCAACAGTTATTATAAAACATTCTAGATTTCTGTTATGGCATGCTAAAAATGTTTAACATATCCATGCCAGTTTTTGTAGAGTATTCCATGAATCGATTGGGGGGGGGGGGAATAAAGGATGTTCCCATAGTATAGTGCCTTAGCATGATAAGTTTTATCTTTCCAGGTTAAATAACTAGTGCATGATAAAAATAAGGCAGAAATGTAACAAAAACAACTAACCCTGGGTTAGTTATTTTTAATAATAACTAACCCAATGTTAGTTATTATGAAAAAATTATTATTATTAGGTTGTAATAGATATTTAATTGAACCTACTAATTTTGCCACATATGCTAATTTTTTCGTCTGGGTTCAGAAAAACAAACTAACATGTAATGATTCATATTGATTGCTTATTGTATAACTAAAAACCAAATATATAGGAACCGGTACACAAAAATGAAAGTGTTTGGTCAAAAAAAAAAAAAAATCAATATTCATCGTAAAGCAGAAATATCAAGAGGAAAGAGCTCTGAAGAGTGAAATAGTTCTCAAGTGCATAGATATTTTTAATATAAGTCAGAGGAAATCAATACTCTGAGAGAGGGAGTGCTAGGACTAAGTATTTTGTCAGTTTAAAGTAGGGGAAACCCTGTTGATATCAGCCATGAATACCAATGAGGTGATTTTCTTCTAGGAAACCACAATTCTAAGATTTAAATTCTGAATTGTTTCCATAGGCTAGGATATGACATTGTTTAGCAAGTTCAGAGGTACTTTTCTTGTATTTGGTTAGGATTGTTTTGACGGTAAGTAGATATGAGGGATAATTTTTTTTGTAAAATATTCAGAATGATCAAGAATAACAGTAGGATTATCTTTTTTGATGATAATTACATCATGGTCATGTAGTTGTCAAGTGCTGTGAATTCTACTATGAGATTCTAAGATTTAAATTCTGAATTGTTTCCATAGGCTAGGATATGACATTGTTTAGCAAGTTCAGAGGTACCTTTCTTGTATTTGGTTAGGATTGTTTTGACGGTAAGTAGATATGAGGGATAGACTTTTTTGATGATAATTACATAATGGTCATGTAGTTGTCAAGTGCTGTGAATTCTACTATGAGATAAATTTCTTTTTGGAGAAGGCATAAAATTTGCAGAGCATCTTCTCTTTATACTCAGTTATAAAGATACCTTAGTATGCAAAGTCAAAAAGAAAAACTTAAAAAAAAAAAAAAAGTCTACAACTTTTTTTATTCGCCAGAGATGGGTAGGCTCTTTTACCCTTAACTAATTTTTGCAAATTGTGGCAGCTAGTTTTTGCCTCATCCATCACAATAACTGAACACATGACTGGCAGTGATCTTTAAGGCATTGGGGAGGTGAGAGTATGAAGGATAACTATTGACATCCTAAAGCTTGATACTTGTTGGAAATAATACAAATTACATAGCCATTTTTTTCTGAGATGTGGAGTTAAAATCCCAGTTTTCAGAAAGAAATTTTTCCATACTTGCCTTTGCCAGTGATCGAGTAATTTTCAGGAACTAATTGAAAGAAAACATCTGAAAAAATTCCTTTGGTCAGCAACTAGCTTCAAACCCATAATGGTCTTTCTTCCGGTAGTCTATTCATAATAGCTCCTCACAGTATAAACAACACCAAGAGAGGAAAAAATACATTTATTAAAATTTACTAATATTTTGCTGGTTTTTTACCTAACATCTTGAGAGCACAGTTATAACTTTGACAAGCACACAGCACTAAACTAAATAATTGTAGAAAACACTTCATATCATAGTAAAGCAGAACTAAAGATTTTTGGCAGATTAATGCAACTGCACTTGTTGAGGTTGGGAGAGTGCTTTATAGCTGATGCTGATTCTAAAAATAGTCTCATGACGTTGCCAGGCAGATGATTGCAGATGTAATTTTTGTGTTCTTCAAAATGAATATTAACTGATCTATCAGTCCCCAAAGTAGGCTAAACTACATGCACAAATAACTTTACATGCTCAAGAATCTGCAAGAGTTGATCTTTAGAGAACACGTAGACAGTTAACTGAAGGAAAGATTTTGAAAGTGGCGTGGAATTGCAGAGAACTATTATTTTCCGATGTAACCTCTATATGGGATGAGATGGTTTGGTCATGTGACGAGGAGTCGCATGACCAAACATGTTTATGCAGGGGAAGAGAAAGCAGGGGCATCCAAAGAAGAGATGGGGGAAGCTGGTGGAGGAGACTCGTTAGATACAGTAATCCTACATAATTGGGATAAGTAGCAGAAGAAGATCCTCTATATGGGATGAAAATGATTTTGATTTGATCCTGTGTTAAATTGTGAATGAATGCAATTCACTAAGGAATGTTTCATAATTTAACAAGCTTAAGCACAAAAAGGAGAAATACTTGTATTTTGGTATAATTGTAAATAGCCTGTAAAACTTTAAGATAACATGATTAGTACAATTTTTGTGAGTATTCACGTGTGAAGTTCCTACTAAACTGTGTATTAACAATGAAAATAATATATATCTTGTCTGTTAGCAATGATAGAAAGTTTGTGAATTGTATATAACCAACTAGTAACACAAGGTCAAAGTATGCGGGTGAGATGCCTGAAGCAGTCACGTACACGTAGGGCACGTGGCATGCTGAAGTCTTCTTGGAAGACGCTACGGAAAGGCAAGACTCATGAGTACAAGAAAATAGCGTATCGGGTGAAAATTAAGTATTGCAGAAGGGTGCCGATAGGATTGATATTAAAGGGTTGAGATCCCTCCCCTGGAAAGTCTTATGTTTTCTCTCTCTCTGTGGTCAGATTTCTACTGGTGCCCTGGTCGAGGTGCGCATCGGCTCCGGTTTCAAGCATTATGATGAGCAGGTAGAAGTTTTCCTATGCAGCGGGCTACACAAGGGGAAGTAGCGGCTAGGTAACGAGCCGAATGGATGCAGTTTCATCTACGCGCCGAGAAATCTCTAGGCATAGCTGATTGATGTGTAATTCCAAGTGGACCAACCTAAGCTGATGAAATTCCCACCCACAACATAGAAGGAAGACAACATGCTGAGAAAAGGAAACAAAGAGATAAGCTTGATGAATCTTCAAGTTCGGTAAGGTACAAGCCTTTGATTAAGTTTTGTATGAAAGGAAGAATTTTGTAATTCAAGAATCGAGGACATTCAAAAAGATTAGAACTCTAATTAAGATTAAGGCAGGACTGTGATAAATAACCAAAGTTGATGAACATTTCAACCCAAGGGCTATGTCTAGTATATGTGATGACTGTTAATTATGTCTAAGGTGTGTTATAGCATTACCTAATCCTAACTGTTTTACTAATACCTTAAATGTTTTGTTGGTTAGAGAACTGAGAAAGTGAGCCGCCGGAAATTGAACAAGATTGTTCCGAAGCATTGATTATTGTCCAGTATATGTTGATTTCTTTTACTTTGTAATTTAGTAGTTTAGTAATGATTGAAAATTCTTTGTTGTGTAAAATTATTAATATGTTAAACCTTTTGCTCTTATTCATTTGGTTGCCTGAATTTAAGAATCTGATGCACCGCTCATAAAAGTTTCAGACCGAAGCGGGATATATAGGGAGTAGACTTTATAAAGGAGGGTCACGACTAGCATTAGAATTGAATTAGAAGGTATTATCATTTCAAAGTGGGGTATTTTAAGTATGACAAAGTAACTATCTGCCAGTCAGAGAGTTCACTCCTTGGTTGAAAGATATTTCCAATCTAGGGGTTCAGGGTGGTGCTGCAAAACAAATACATTTTCCCTGAACCTTAAAAAGGAGATAACTCCAGACATTTAGGAAAGGTCAGTCGCTTACTTGGCTACTTAAACAACAAGAGTGCACATAGAGCTCTATATCTTAAACTATTAATAAGGGGATTGTATGCAGTGCCGTATCTAAGTATAATATAGGGTTAAGGGAAGCAAGATGAAAGGTAAAGACAAAATATATGAGAACATAACAAAAAAAAAACATAACACCTGTTTGTTGGCTGCAAGAATGAGGGGGTGCCACTGACTAAAAAGGTGACCAAAGATCCTTAAGCTCAGTATTTTCATGTATTTTCTTAGGCTCTGTGTTTTTACATGTTCTGTAAAAACATTAGTACCTGCTATTCACCATCCATACAGCCTTGCTTCAAACTCACTACACCAACTTCTTATCTTATCTTACAGATTGCACTGCTGTGCTATAGATTTTGCTGCCTCATCTCTGGGATTGATATTTCAAAAATAATAAAATAATATATTTATTTATGGTTGTGGTGTGTAGTCCTTATCAACCTATTGGTTGGTAGCAGTGGCAGCCCGTACATAAGCACTGCGACACCTCCAAGGAAAAAATGAAAATTTTAAATTTTGTTTGTGTTGATAAATAACAATGATTACAACATTATATAAATGCAATACATGTTAAAGGTTACAGCTTATGTTTCAACAGTGATTGAATAGTTAATAATTAGAATTGTTCGATTAACGCTTTAGATTACGAAACAAATACACTGCCATCTAACGCAGTGTCAGAATTATTACTTTCGACCAATCGCAGCCAGACTCGTCGATATTCGTTTGCGCTTGTGATTGCACGTTACAAGACATTCTGACACTGCTTGGTTGGGCAGTGTATCGTATGCTTGCGCACATTATTTCTGTGAGATACAAAACTTTTATTATTGGTGTTTGTTCGTGGTGAGGGTGAAATATTTTAATAAAGCATTTTTTTAATATTAAATAAATTTATTTATTATTAAATTGGTTACTGATTAGGGAAAAAATAATTTATTATTTTAAAAAAAAAATTTGTATATGCAGCACCCTCATTTGAATTTTTCACCAGTCGCCACTGGTTGGTAGGGTAGCAGTATGCTACTTAACCAGGGAAGTGATTATGGAACAAGGTATTTTCCCATTGCCTTCCTTGCCCAGTAAGTATTTTATGACTATAGATGTGTGTGTTTACGGAGCTGGTTTGCCCATTTTGAGGGATGAAAAAACCAAGTTTCTGGGCAAAAAAAATCCGCCGCCTCTGTATGAGACCGGCTAACTCACCTTTAATTGAAAAGACTTGATAAAGGTTCCACACATTATGGACGGGAATCGAATCCAGGTCTTTCCAACCAAAAAGGGCTTTATCTATACTGACTGAGCTGTGTTTATTAGCTCCATGTATATTTATTATATAATTATATTTAAATAATTATAAATTATTAAATAATTCAATTAAATAATATATTTCAAAATAATATATAATATATCGTGACCCTGGTGGGAAGGAAATTATTAAAATTTGGTTTTTAGAATGTCTCTTAGGATATGTTTATGTTGCTCGGTTGTGGTTCTATTAGTTTTTTGAAGTTTAACTGATAGTAATAATTCTGTACATGCCAAATAAAATGCAGTGTTTTGGATCTCTGTTCAAATCTGCAACAGTGACAAAATAGGCAACCAAAATTGTCTGTAGTATGCTTTGCAAAAGAGCATAAAGTGTGGCACAATTTTTAATACATTCTTAGTATTTCTGTCAAAGTAGTATCATTCTGTAGTTTTATGAAAACATGAATTTGTCAGTGACATCATAGTTCTTGCAGAAGAGTTTTTTGATTTAATTGTTTTCATTGATGGAACCGTTTGAAAATAATTCCTCTCTGGCTTGATGAAAATTAAAGAAAATGGATGTTAGGATCATTTAAGTGTATTAGATCCTAAATTTTAGGATCTTAAATTTTTTACACACACACACACACACACACGTTAATCAGCTAAATAACATGTTAATGTTATTTAGCTGATTAACCAGTGTTAATCAGTTAATCAGCTAAATAACAGAAAACGGTATTCATTATTCTAGTTCAATCTACAGTCAAAAATAATTCTTGATCATGTTAATCAGCTAAATAACAGAAAACGGTATTCATTATTCTAGTTCAATCTACAGTCAAAAATAATTCTTGGTTGAATTATAATAATGAATAGCATTGCTTGCTAGATGTGAAATGCTAGTACAAAACACTTTCTTTTTTTAATGATTGCCTGCTTATTTCTGTATTTGTCATATCGTTTACTGGGTTATAATAATGATGATGTTTCCATTCTGGTGAGCTTAGTGTTATTTCTTATTTTAACGTCTATTAATCAACATTCAGTGAATGCCTACAAATTTTTTTGGACAGTTATAGTAATCTCAGTGATATCTTTCATGATATGCATTGAGAAATGAGATGGTTTGATAAATATTGGAATATACTTGAGCTTGTTGGTAAATCAGGCTATTTACTTTAATATATATGCTTGTAAAGATTCTACTTTATGTGAGACCAATATTGCATTGATTTCTGTCCATTAAAAAAGATACCCTGCATTCTGAATATGATATTTGGATGAAATATATAAACTAATTCATTTAATGAGGAATTTTTCTGGAAAGCCATATTAGTGTTTTTATAAAATCTACCAGCAGATTAAAAATTAACCAGCTTTGTGAACATCAATAATGCCAAAACAGACATTAACCTTTTTGAAAAAATGTAAAGTATTTTCTTTAATTTTCCCAGGAATTATATTCCTGTTTTGTCCTTTATCCAGTTGTTAGCAAACAAATAATGCACATCAAGTATCTTCATGACTAGGCTACTTGTATATAAAGGCTGATGACTTCAGATAACAGTATTGGATAAGGATTAAACAAGAACTTAATTTCTTGGCAGGTTTGATTTAATCTATAATGAAGTGAAAAATTTTCTATATTAATTTCTAAAAAAATTATAAATTCTAAAATTTTTATTAAATTATTTGAAATAATAAAATTATTATTTCTAAAATAATTTCTAAAAATTATAATTACTATCCATTGTGATATTTCTGTATTAATAAGTTAGATCTTTGGTTATAGATATTCTTAGATATTTGAGTTGTGGAATTATAAAATATTGTGTTTGGACTCATATCTGATACAAATACATCCTTGAGATTACAGAAAAAATGATCATTTGAGAGATTATTCTTTTCATTATGTTCTCTGTTTATTAAGTTTTTTTTTTTTTTGTTATATCGCTTATTGATGGATTTGGGAATTATTGTTCAATTTTTGGTAATTCTTGATGGGATAGTGTAGTATGCTAGTACTAATCCTGGCATGATTTATTGATTTTGTTTATCAATTTGTATAATTTTTTTTTCATCATGATTTTCTTTGATATGGGAAATGGAATTCGTATTAATTGGTACTTTTTTATTTTGGAAATTATTGCTATTTTTATTTGCTAGAACTTTTTTTATGTGGATTTTTTAGATTATCTTTATATGTCCCCCCCCCCTCCCCCATAAAATGTTACAGGCAAAACCCCAAGTCTGTTTCATTGTACCTACCCATAAAATGAGAAATAAAATTATAAAAATATCTGCTGCCTAATGTCCAGGTAATTGATGACTTAATTACTGGCCATTTGGTAGCAGATATCACATGACAAAAATGAATGAGAATTTATTGAACTGTTGCAATTCTACTTTCTCAAGCAGCATGTGAAAGAAGGAACTTGAGGTAAAGAGTTAGACTTGATCATAGCATCAGAAGAGGTCTCAGATAAGAAGGTGAAGTGATCATGCCTGGAAAGTATGGCTGTACCCATCAGGGTAATTTGGTGATTCGTTTCTGCGTCCCCAGGCCTACAGTAGCCTTGTCATATATGTCATCCTGTTTACCTTCACTTCACACAAGATAGCCTCAAACTCACTATTCCATGGGTGGTGTTTCTATCCCCTAATTGAACTAAAATTATCAGATGTTGTTAGTAGTATCCCCACTCCAACCCATCATCTCTTCTGTTCTTAAAAATACTGTACCCTTTACACTTGATCTAGTTACTACATCTGACTGAGAACTCGCCTTCATTAATGCAAATAATCTTAGGCCAAAACACATTCACCAAGGCAATGAACTCCATTGCTTGATGCTCCTGACTTTTGTATATTTACATCTACAGTCTGCTTGACCCAGTTGGGCAGGTTTCTTTTTTTTCGTCCCCAGACACACTCAAAGTCTGAACCCAAAGGCATTCATTTCCATGATTCATATCATTATCATATTTGCATAACTAGCTGAATTTACACATATTCTCATCATTCCTCCTATGATGATCTAGTTTTTCTTCATTAGAGTCATTAACTAATTTCTCCATGCTCTTGATGCCAAATCCACTCATGTGCAGGCTGTCTCTCTTATACACATCTTCTGTACCATCAAACTTACACCAAACATCCAAAAATTTACACTCATCTCTTCTACACAGCCTGTGTATTGAATCATTTGCTATCATAACCCTCTTTTATCTTGGTAATAAGCTACCAATTTTCACTCTTTTCTTTTGTGCTTCTTCAATCTTTTCGTATCCTCTCTCATACTGTATTTATCAATTCTTAAATCATTAGTTACAACAAGTGCTACATTCTTCTTTACTTTTCTTTTTTGTTTCTTAATTACATTTGTCATATCTAATTTTTGCCCCAGGGAAGATCTAAGTCGTGACCCCCATTGGCAAGCCCAAATTTCATCAGCGAGTCACCATACCAAATTGCTTCTTTTTTTTTCTTACATTCTAGTTGACCTACCTTATTGTTCTTATTATTATTCATTTTTATCTTATCTACTTCAATGCTATCTGCGTCTTCCTTTTCTGCTTAGTTTCTTTAAACACTTTCCTAATTAGTTTTCAAATGAACATTGCAAATGTCAGGTTATCCTCACTTATCAGCAATGGCACTGAAAAGCTTCTCAGTGGGAAAAAAAGTTCACATCTCCTGCATCTATATTAACTTGTGTGTTAGAGGCTAGTTTTTTGTTCTGATTGGTTTTGGAGCCATGTCTAAGATTCTAAAATTAACTGTATATATTCAAATATATTACTAATTACAATAAATCTGAAAAATAAGCAATCTTACACGAGCTTTGTAAAAACATGCTCACACTAACAATTGCCTTGAATCAGATTCCTGAATTATCCATAAAATAAATAAAATAAAATAAAAATTCTATTCTATGTATTTTATTTATATTAGACATATGTTTTACATCTGCAATTTTCATTTCAGAAATCCAAGGAACAGGTTCCCACATTAAGAAAAACAAGTGCCTCTGTTGCAGAAGCTTTCAATCAAGACAGCGATGTGAGTATTATTGATTTTGAAATTTTTATTAATACTTTAAGTTTATTGTTAGTTATAAGTAGATGGCATCTGTTGCTCTGATTTGAATAAATGTTATTTTGGTGCTATCTTAAATTTCTCCAAGTTTTAAATATCAGTAACCAAGTGTACTCTTCCAGAATTCTGTATAAATACTGTGCGAAAATACTTTAATTTCAGTTTTATGTGAAAACATTGGATGTCACTTTGGGGGGGGGTGTCACAGCTAGATAATTAGGAAGGGAGGGCTTTCATATAGCCTTTTTTTTTTTTTTGAGGAATGCAGAAAACTGACTGTTGCTTTTATATAATGCCCGATCTTTACCTTCTCGTGGTTCACCCTATGAGCAGGTACCTACCTGGATGAATAAATTAATCAGCAGTGTTACGGATTTTACAAACCAAATTGTATTCTATATTGGCTTAAACTAAAAATCTGGTACATGTTGAAATTTCATATTGGCTAGGATGTCACTGGATTAAACAGAGCAGCCACTGTTTATGACAAAGAACCATGGCAAACACCAAGAAGTCAGCTCCTAGGAAAAACTCAGCATCAGCAGATGTTGAGATAGGTCCCATTAGTTTAAGGAGTATCAACAGCAAAAAGAGGAAAGGACAAAAGTACCATATTGACTTAATTGGTTACTGAAACAAAGGAGAGAAAAAACGAGTGAAAATCTTCTAAATAATAAGATGTTATGTTCAGGCAGTGGTGATCAGGGAAAGGGAGAAGTAGCTATAATATTCAACTCTATACGTGACGATAGCTTCTTGAATGGCAGGCAATATAAAGTAGGTGATATTGCCAAACATCAAAATGGGGAAATTGGACAGTGAGACTTACTTTTGCTGTGACCCTACTTGGAAGATGTGGAAGAATTTTTCAAGTCGTTAGCAAAGGCATCTGGCATAAATGAAAAGCTGATACTTGTAGAAGACCCAAACAGTGGGGTAGGAAATGAATATATGACACATTGAAATTTTTGGGATAAAAATTTGGAGAAAAGTGCAAAGATAATAATCATAAGTATCTGCTAGGTTTCTTCTCAGGACATGGACTAGTCATCACATATTCTCTCTTCCAACATAAAGATCTTCACAAATTTAGAAAGATAAGTTTTGTGTAAAAATAGCTAAATCTTGGGAAGGCCTGGTAAAGAATATACAGAAGATATAAATATCAGAAAAATAGTAAAATATTGTGAAGGCTATTGAAAAAGCTTAGAAATGGAGGAAAGAATAAAGTAAAAGGAATCAGAGATGAAAACAATGACAGTAATCACTGAAGATGAAGATATTCCAGATATCTAGTGTAATTACTTTGAAAGATTAAGTTACACAAGAAGTGAGGGAATGATGGTATAATGAAGAGGCATGCAATCAGGAGTGTATATCAATACTTGAGGTTAATAAAAAATAAAATCAGAAACTTGACATGTTGCAAGGCAGCTGGAGTAAATGATATTAAACCAGAAATGCTCTCAACCATGGAAGTATAAAGCTTTTGCAGTGGTTATGCACAGTGTAGCTCAGAAAGGCTGGTCAGAAAATTGAATTCCAGAAGATTAAATAACAGCTCTTATGGGACCGATATATAAAAAAAGGGAAAAACTGAATAGCAGAATTAGAGAGAAATTTCCCTACTGATTGTTCCAGGTAAGATTTATGCAAGCATACTTCAGAAGAAGCTAAGAATCATTGTGAAAGAGAAACTTGGGGAAAACAAGCCAGATTCAGTGAAATCAGGATAGTCTGCATCACATTTTCACTTAACGACAATTTGTTCAGAAATCATAGTATATGACAAGGTGCCAAAAGGAAAGTTCTTCAAAACACTATATTGATGGCGGAAACAGGACATTGTACTGATATGTATAGTCAATGTTTAAGATGCAAATCAATCAACAGCTAAATGAAAGATGGTTTGATGTAAAATCATATATAAGACAGGGTTAGCACTATTTTCACTGTTGTCCATCATCTAATATAATCCCATTATTAAGGAAAATGACATTAGGACTAATTTCCAAAATAGTAGATAGCTCTACTATTTTATGCACGTCTTCTTCTTGGCTTCCCATATTAGTCAATTCTTTGCCTGTAATGTTTTCAAGGGTTTAAAAAGTCTTCTTCCCATCTCCTAGGTCTTCCTCTTGATCGGTCTCCCTTTGGTTTATATTGCCAAGAAATATTTGGCCATCTGTCCTCATTCAATCTTTCCGTGTGTTTTTACTAGTTCTTTCTATAGTTTGTGATGTCTTCTGTTATGTTAATTATGGACAACTGTTTTCTTATTTCTTCATTTGTTATCTCATCTATTCTTTTATAGCCTGCGAAGCAGTCTTAGGAACTTCATTTCTGCAGCTTCCGTCTGTCTTTTATCTCGTTCTCCCCAAGTCCATGTTTCACTGCCATATTTCAGAATTGGTTTGGCTATTATTTATTATAGTTTTATTTGGGTTGTTCTAGACATTTGTTTACTGCAGTGTTTATTCAAAGTTCCAATGACTGCTAGGAATTTTTGCTTTTTATGTGCAATGGTGATTTCTCCAGTGGGACTTAATCACAAAGGCAAATGTTTTTTTTTTTTAATTATTGTTTAAATAGAGAATTTGGCGATCTGAACAATGGCTACAAGTTACACATAGTTGCAGATCCTGTAATATATGAACAAAATCAGAAGAACAATATACTTTGAGTAGTAACATTAATCAGCATCTTCAGAGCACAAATTACAACTGTTGCAGAATTGATTCACCTTTTAGGAGCTGGATAAGAGTAAGGTTAATACAAAGAATTCAAACTAAATGTGGACTGTCTCCCAGATCTTAGCACTTAGTGCAGCCATGCTGATGAGGTTAAGAGGGTGTTTTGTGGTTGATGCTGATTCTAAAAATTAGCCCTTGGGACTATTATGACTTCTGTGCAGCACAATTTGCCAGTCCTGACTTGCCACACAGATGATCACAAATATAGTTTGTGTTCTTCAAGGCAGATGCAATATATATATCCACCAATTTTTCAAAATTGTCCTAGTTGCAGACACAAGGAACCTTAGTCCGGGATTTGTAAGAGAATGAGTCTAATTTTTTTGGAAAACAAGTGAAAGTTGCTTGCTGGATATGTATTTTGAAAGTCAAAGATTATATATATAATCATCATGCCACTTCCAAAATATATAAACTTCAGTACTTCTTCAGATATAAGGAAAGGGAATCATTTTGTTTCTTATGTTTTAAGTGTGAGCAGGATAGAGGGGGATAACATGTAATATTTTATCTATTTTATAGGAGATGTAGCCATAGGCTTAAAAAAAAATCAGTCCAGGGAAAGAGATTTCACCCACAACATGGGCAGATGAGATTAGGTCCATTTTGTGGGAGAAAAGGCAAGATTGCATTTTGGTAGCATTTTGAAGAATTATATAGAGATCAGTGCTGCAGGTTCGATTCCCGTTGTAGACGTGAGGAATTTGAGGATCTTCCTCAGGCATAGCCAAGTTAGCCGGTCTTGGGCGCGGTCAGTAGGGTTTTTTCCGCCAGTTTATCTGGCGTTTTTCATCCCGCAAACAGGCAAACCGGCCCCGTGAACATACGCCTCTACAGTCAAAAATATATCCCCCCCCCAGCGGCAGACCAGGCGACGGGTCGGTTGGGAGTAGTACTAACAAGAAGTCGCATCTAAAAGTAACACGCGGACCCTGCATAGGAAGCGGGAATAACGCGTAGAAGAAGAAGATATAGAGATCAGTGCTTAAGGCACAGGTTGCTGGTGATCTTGAAACTTGACTGAAGTTGATTAACATAACCATTTATATTGATCTACTTCTTATTGATTATATAATGAACTGTCATTGGATATGTTTTTTTTTTTTTTTACTGAACAGGTTCTTATCTTCAGGTGTATTTATTTGGTAATTCAGTATGTTGTGTACTTAAAAATAATTTTTCAGATATTTAAAAAAAAAAAAAAAAAAACAGACTAAAATGTCTTTTCAGCCATTGCATTTTCAGTATATCACCATCATATACTGATAATGCAGTGCTTGTGTCTATCCTCAGCAGGTGTACAGTTCTATTAAAATAGAACTACATGAAAAGTTCTATCATTACTAGCTTCCTATAGACAATTTTTTAGTAGTTTGTCTTTATTGTTGATTTCTATACCAAATTTATTACAGCAGTTATTCAACTTAGGAAATCCTACAGAATTATACTGGATTTATTTAGGAGTATAACATCATCTGTGTTGATTTGAAGTTTGCTGATTTCTGGTCAAATATCTACTCTAGTCACGTTTAAGATTTTTTATTTCATTTTCTACACTATGCTGTTATAGCAATATTTCAAAGTGATTATTCCAGACATTGATCTTTAGTTTTCATGTCACCTTTACTGTCTTTGATTCCTTCTGCAGTGGTTTTTCGAACATTTCTAAGCTTTTTTAATAGCTTCCAGCAGGGCTCCAGAAATACAAATCGATTAGCCAAAAAAAAATTTTTTTTTATTCACTCAAGGTATCAATCTACTTTATATAAATATTGTTATAGGTGATGTTATAAAACATTAAATGTTATGAAGAGAAATAATAAAAGTAGGTAGCCCGCTTATTGGAGGACTGAAGTGACTTGAAAAAGTTCGATGTTTGGTCTGTAGAGTAAGGTATCTGGACTATGTAAAAAATAAATAAAAATCCAAAATAAATCTATAAAAGCAATAAAAATGGAGGAATCCTTAGTCTGCCCACTCTATGAACGTACTATAGATTTACAAATAAATCTTTCATGGGTGGGAGCTACATTTTAAAAAAAAAACACTTGCTGTGGAGCCAGAATCACTCACTTTTGGCACACACTTTGACTTGCCTTTGCAATATAATTTAAATAACAATATTAAAAAGGCTTTTCATTATCTAAAATGTCCAAGTATTTAATTACACTATGCTAATTCATGTTATGAGATGCAAAAATAAGCTTAGGGATAAAGGTGGGAGAATGAGATGTATAGATTTACTATAGTATTTAATGAAATTCTGCCAGTTTAAATTTTTGTGTTTATAATTACCAGTTTATTTTGTTAATACAATTGTGAGAAAATCACTTTTTTTTTTTTTTTTAATAATATTGTATATCACATATCCATACCACACACACAAGGTTAATATTGAACCAAATGAATGCATTGATTTGATTATAAAATTTAATGTTGGATATTTAATTTCCATTAATAATTTAAATGTATTCATGATATGAAAAACTTATTTTGCTAAAAATGTACGAGATTTACTGTTTTCAAGTCAAGTGCCATAACAATAGCACATAATGGCAGCTCATTTTTCTAGCTTCATTACTGAAACAAAAACCATAAATATGATACGTAGTGGGGGTGGGGGGGGTGCATGGAATGAGAATTTTGTATAATACTGTTATGAGAGAAATGAGGTGGACTTTTAGCAGATATTTATGAAGTTTTTCATATCGAAACAAAAAAGTTATGTTATGATACCGACACAGCTATTGAGAGAAGAAAATATGGCAGGTTGAGTTTTTAATTGCTATTTATTGTTTGTGGTCTTTCATATGGAATGGTGGGGAGTGAAAATTATTCACGGTTTGGTTCTTGTTTCCAAACTTTCATTTTTTTCTTGAATAATATTGTATATTTGAATAGAGTTCACCTCTGAAAGCTGCCAAACTCTGTTTCTTCTTTCTTACATGCTTTTCTTTTCAGTATATTCAGTTTTACCTTTCTCAAAACTCAATCATTTCCTATTTCAAATCCTCTGTATACTGTTGTGTCCTCTATCAGCATGAAGATAGTTTTCAACAATAACATAGTCAGTGAGTCATTTCTTATTTCATGTATCCTCTTTTCCATATGAATTTGTTCACATCTTTATATTGGAAAATGGTTGTTAGTAATGACTAGTCTAAATGTCCTGAAAGAAATCCAGCAGTTATTTATTACTTATTATTATCACTAGCTTTTGCTCTTGTCTTTGAACATTTCCATATATCTGGTATTCATTTCCTGCTCTGCTGTTTAAATATCCATCAATCTCCCCCCCTCCTTTTTTGTGTGTGTGTGTCAGCTGCTTTCTCTGATTGCCTCGAACAGTCCCTTTTCTTCCTTAGTAGATGACTATAGGTTAGATGAGTATAGGTACAAATAAGTCTCATTGTTCAGTTCCCCAGTCTGATGTTTGGCCAAACTACTTGAATATAATATCTTGGTTGCTTAGAAGAATTTTGCTGTTTTTTATCATCTTTGCTTTGGTAAGGTTTGTTATGTTAATCTGGTACTTATTCAGTTATTCTACTTGCTCCATTTCTTTTCCATTGGCGTTTATTGTGTGGATGCTGCCAGTGTCTAACTCTGCTGGTTTTGAATTTGAGTTTGTTCCAGTAGCCAATTTTCCCTGTTTGTCTAGATTCCTTGACAAAAACAATAGTGGGCCTTAATTAACTGAGCAACACCCCAACCGGCATGAAATTCAGATATAATATACTATCATTTTATTTTTGTTTAAATCAGTAAGAATATAATTTCGTTGGCTGCATCCCAAATTACTAGTCCATTCTTGTTCATTCAGTATCCTACCTACTAATGGGATACAATGAAAAGACAAAAATTGGATATTGGGAAAAAGCCCTAGATAGTTTGCATTCCATAAAGGCTGTATGCATAATGTTTGTGTGAATTCAGTATAAAAAATATTAAAACTATGGGTCAAGCTTGTACTAGCATTTAGTGAATCAGATATACACACACAAAAGGATCAGAAGTATGGGAAAACTTGACTTGTCCATGAACAGTTTGAATTAATAGAGGTTCTCCAAGGAAAATTTCAGCAGCAAATTTCCTTGCACACAATCACAAAGAATGACAATTCATATGTTTCTTCAGCCATGCCTTACCTTAGATATATTCAGTCTGTTAAAGCTTTGCCAAATACACCAGTGATTTCTTTTGCTAGCATTAATTACCTAATGATGAAAAAGGGCATACATACATACTGTTGCGTCGTATATCTCTGATATTGATATATCGAGGCAATATAATTAACTTTATTCTTTCCTACTTCAGCCGCTATATCAAATTCTATCGCATGTACCTCTTTGTTAAGTCGGTTGCGTCATTGTTATGTGATCTTCATTAATTTTAGTCTTATCGTTATGTCTCGCTTCTTTTATAACTTTTCTTACGTAATTTAACCTTTTAAGGGCCACCAGAGATTACCTGTTCCCTGAATTCTATGAGTTATCCCGGTCACTCAGCCAAAATTTATTTTTTATCTGCGCCAGCCTGGGTCTTAAAGTTAGAGATAAACTTAACCTTTAGGATAAACATAGATTATCAGGTGCCACTAATAATGTTAACTGAATTCTTAGAAGTCTTGGGTTCTCTGGCTTATTTTATTTGCAGTCGTGCCCTACTACTTTCAGTTGGGGTATTCACGCACACACACAATCACAGGTTCGAAGTTTTATGAAGGGTCAGTCATCATGATCAGAAACATATGTAAGTAAGAAATCAAAATATTTATTAAACTCATTATATAATGCCATACAAGTTAAAGTAGTTATCAAATCTAATTTAAGCTTCTACCATTCTTTCACTCTCTCACTCTTAAAACCATTATGCATTGACTTCAAAATGTTAGCAAATTCAATAACTCAATATATAATACATTCTTAATTACAGCTCAATTGGACATTTAGGCATTTTAGCACATAAATAATCTCTCTCGGATTAATTACGACAGAATCTCTATCTAACTGAAAGTTCTTAAAGTTTATTTCAAAAGCATAGTCATTTACATAAATCTTAGTTCTTCACTCTTTCTTCCATTACAAATTTTAAGATGCATTCTCTTAACACTGTTAGTCAATTCTCAAAAGGGGCTAGAACAAGTGAAAGTACTTATCTATTCTTTATCGATTTTCTTCCGTCCTTCCTTCTTTGTTACGACTCTGGTTGTCTCGATCTTATCGCCACATGGGTTACACGTGCTCGCCTGAGCTGGGTGCTGTCTCTCTGCTAAGGTTTTACGTCGATGACCTTCTCATTGACAGCCTACGGTTGATCTTGCTGAAATCTGCTGCGGTGTCATGCTGGAACGTTTTGTAAGTCAGCCCTCAAAAATGAGAGCTGAGCTGCGATGAACTCTTGGAGCACACGAAGAGAAATGCAGGAACAAGAAAAAACGGGGCGATTTACTTCCATGTCGTGGGTTTTATACGCTCCCCCTAGAGCGGCACCTTTCCGAGTTTGAATTTCTCTTATCGTCTCACCCATTGGTCTCAAGCTGGGTGACTTCGCCGATCAACATACGGGACTTCTTGTTTCTGGGAGCATATGCGTCATGATGTCGTCTTCTCAGATGTGATGCCTGCGGGTGCTTACGCTGCTCTTATAGTATTAGGGCGATCTTTGCCCTATGTTGCTGAATAATAAGTATTCTTTCATTTATAATATTTCACTAATGATTTCTCTTATATCTACCCCTTTTGCTGACTTACATTCATGCTAGACATATAGATACATTAATTTAAATTCACATAATTCACAGTTTATCATACAAGATGTTGTTAGAAAAAAAAAACATAGTTACATTGCGCTAAAAGATAAATATGCATATATATTTTTTGTTGATTGTTAGATTCTGGAATGGTGACGTCATGTAAAATTTGAAGTCGCCTATTTCAGATCTAACAATACATACATAGTGCCTGTATGATGCAATTGGAGGAACGATCATACGTTGCACCTTTGATTCAGAAAAACGCTAAAGTTCGATTCTTGTCGTGACGGGGGAATCTTTATATGAAATTTTTCAGTTGAAGGTGAGTTAGCTGATCTCATACAGAAATAGCAGGGTTTTTTCATCCCACATACAGACAAATCGGCCTTTAGGACACTTGGTTTACAGACAGAAAATACTAGTAGTTGTGAGCAGTAGATGATAGAGATGGAGAGTTGTAGAGTAGGTGCCCTTCCTCATTGAGTCTTTGGACTCCTTGGACGTGCCACAATATAATGAAAAATAATAATAATTTTGGAAAGTTCCTGTGTTTTTATTTGACAGTTGTCAGGTCAATAAACACTGTATAGTTTTCTTCTCAGTCTTCATTTACAAAAGTTCACAGCACGATTACCACTGAAAGTAAATTAACTTATCCATAGGCAGTATCAGTAATAAAAATAAGTCTTATTGACATATATTTATATACATCTTTTATTCAAATTTAATAATAAAATTAACAATCAAATTTTCCATTCACAAAATTATGTAAAGATTGATGTTTAGTGAATTTAAAATTCCTTACACCTGAATAGTTTATTGAATGGTTAGAATTAATGGAACCACCATTATAGATTTGTCAGCCAAGTCATGGAATCGATACGGGTTGTCTCCATATTGTTGGAATTCATACCAGTAGGCATCTAATTGGGTAGTGGAGAAGTTTACTCTTGATGATTTTCTCTGTTACTTTAGAGAGGAGGATTGAGATGATGGTGATCAGTTGTTAGAAGGCAGATGTTTATCTCTCTTTTTTTGAAGAATTGAGTATACAAGTATACTCACTGGGAAAAAAAATTGCACAGGTGATATAGCATAGGTCTGGAGCACAATGTTTAAGTACATCTGGAGAGATGAGATGGTATTGGGACAAGAAGACGTTAGTGTCTAAGTTTAGTTTTCTCTTTCTGCTGATTAAAAATAAATAAATAAATAAAATAAAAAACTAGAAGGCATATGGTGCTCAATTTCTGGTAGGAGACAATTTGTCTTGCTCTTAAGCAGCATTTGTAGGAGAAGAGCACTGCTTGAAGCTGAGTTTTATCATTAGGTGATGTAACAGTAATTGCCATCTGGATGAGATGGAGATATATAAGTACAGGCAAGAAGTTGTCTAATGGCCTTAGCAATAGCCTAGAAAGCATGACTTCCATTTGGACAGAGGTGAGTTTTCTGTTATTGGCCCTTTGTTGGTGGTTGTTTTTTATTTGTTGCATTGTAGCATAGTCTAAGTTGCAGTTGGTATTTTGATGCAGCCATCTGTGGTAAGCAGGGTTTTTTCCCTCTAACTTTTTTGATGTACCTTTTCTTGAATAAAGGTTTGGAAAGTGGATGGGAATTTGATGCAAAATGATAAAGCCTTCATGCTTGTGAGGTTAATTGTTGTGACCTGCATAGAGCAAGTGTTTGTAGAGAAGAAGCAATATCTTGACTCAAAAGAAAGGTGCAGAAATTTCAGAGCTGGTCCCACTTGGTATCTTTGTAGTGCCATAGGACACGAGTATAGGCATGGTTGTGGCCATAGTAGTTATTGACATTAGAGGTGACCTCTACAGCATGTCTGAAGGAGAACTATTTTAAAAAAATAAAGAAAGGTTGTAGATGTGCAGTATGAATTAGGTCATTGTTTAGATCAAATATTTCTGCATTTTTGTCCAGCTTGGTTGCTGGTGTTAAAAAAAGGAAGGTAGTTGGAGTTGTGGGCATTATGTTCACCTAGGAACGAATCCATATCACTTCCCAGGAAGTGATATGGATATTTTATTCAAAATAAATATTAATATGAACTTACATTACGAGCTGATGGTCATTGTTGTGTGATGGAGTGATAGAGCTCACAAGTGTCAAGTTGATTAACTGACCTCTTGTTAGACAGAAAAGGGGGTGGGGGAAATAGTGTTTTAAAATTAAATTGGAACAAAATGAAATTATTACAGGTAGAAATTTCAACCTTTTGCTTATTATAATCTTTCATACATTAAGATTTGATGGCAAAATTACTACATTTAAATTATTACTGCTGTTAGTGTGTACTTAATTAGAAATGCACAGTGCAAGTTTCATCTACTGGGATGATCATTTTGACCCTAATGCTAGCTGAGTCAAAATCCCCATGAACACTGGTGTTTATGTCTAATCTGTCATTTAGAACATAGGAGACCAAGTTATGATGAAATTGTTTTGGTGGATATTTAAAAATAAGAAACCCCTAAAAGTTGTTGTAATGAAAGCCATCGTGTGCTTTAGTTATAGCAGATAGCATGAAGCATTCTACTACACTTTCATGCACACATTCTTGGATTTTTTTTAAAACATTTTATGCAATTGCCAGACAAATATGGGCATGTAATCCTATCTGTTGTACAAATTACTTCATTTCTCACTTTTACCACCTAACTGGCCATAGATGCAATGTACCCTTCAGACTAGCGAATACAACTATTCTGTAATTTATCAAATTATCCCAACCAAAGAAACATGTTCCTTCTTAGCCTTAAATGGATGAATCCTATGGGAGCAGAAAATAGAAAATGTTTATCATTTCTGGATGATAAAATTCTACCTCTGTTTTCCCTTGGCTAATGAAGAAAAATTTCATATACTCTATATCCATTTGTTTATTTATTTTAGTGTTCGATATGTACACATTGCTAGTGTCAAAATAACTTTGAATATTCTGTGGTCATCAAGCAGAGTAAAATCAGCTGCCATTATAAAATAAAGATACCAAGAATTATATGCTTGTTTTAATCCTTTATCCAAGTTGAAAAACTTTCAACAACTAATTATCTCTAATCTAGAGTATTCTAATAATGTGTGACACCTTTTGGCAACTCGTATATAAAAGTATCACTTCTGCATTACTTCAACCTTAGTATCATACCTGGGTAGTGACCCTTACCATAATGCACAGCATTATACATGTCTGCAACGATATGTGCTTTGCATTATGGGATACTAAGGAAAGTGATGTTAAGTCATACCACCTTTACCATGAGTTGCCTAAGTCCTGAAAATAGTTCAGGTGCAAACTTGTTTGCTTACACTTGGATAAAGGATTAAACCAAGTATATAGTTTCTTGGTATCTTTAATTTATAGTATAACCAAGTGGAAAAACTTTCAACAACAGCTACCATTATAGTAAACTTGTATGAACTACAGGAATGGCTTGTTAAAATGGATAGTTTGTTGTAGTGAATTTCTTTTAGCTAGCAATTGTATCTGCTCTAATTGGGACTTTACAATTGTTGGTTGTAATGAGCAAGTTTGTTATAGTAGTATTTGCTATAGTGAGAATCAACTGTGTATGACATGCCTACTATTGAAACTACATATTCAGAAAAATAAAGAAAAGATTGAATAATTTATCCACTGCATTTTTTGTTAGCTAAAATGTTTTAGAATTATTGCATATACTGTAACTTACATTCACTAAATAGCATGTGCTTATTTTTAATCTCTTCGCTCTGGCAGACTAACCTAACTTTGCCATTTATTTTGTTATATAACCTTGTTCATTCCATATTTATATTTATGATGCAAAGCATAACTTGCCTGAAAAATTTTTTTTCTCTCTTTGTTCACTTAAAGTTAGTTGTGATAATGTTATTTCAACTGTGACAAGAAATTGCTGAAGAAAAAAATTTTAAAGTTTCTGCAAAAGCCTGTTTGGAAACCACAAAATATGCATAAATTGCTGTATTCAAATTAAAAGACAAGACAGAAAATAAATGGACACACAAGCAGATGAAAGTACACTTGTGAATTATAGACTGATAATAATTCACAGGAAGATGAAGAAATGGAATGGGTTTTAGAAATAAGTGATCTCTCAATTATCCAATCTTCAAATAACCAGACTTTCGATTAACCAGTACTTGAATGGATAGCATGGTAAGTCACCAGACTCTTGGAACAGTGCTATGTAACGTTCAGTTAACTGACAACAAATCAGTTTCCCAGTGTAATTGGATAATTGAGGGATCACTGTATATGTTATACAGTGATCCCCCAAATTGCCTGGACTGAATGCTGTGAGTGTTACCTGTGGGCCATTACTGGGTGTAATTCCCATAAATAGTTCTTATCTAACTTTATTTATATTAGACCAATGTATTTAATATATCAAAAATTCATTTACATCTACTGTTTTTATGTATTAATAAATAAATACATTGTTGTAATGTAAATTGTATTAAGTATTACATGGCACAATCGACTCTCCACTATTATTATTATTATTCAGGCCTCCATGGAGTCAAAAGACTCATCGTGGGAGGTTCCCCCCTAAGAAACACAAAGTCTATCATACCACTCCTTAAACTCACTGACTGTTCTCGCCCTCACCACTCTATCAGGTAATGCATTCCACGGCTTAACCACCCTCCATGCAAAGAAACCACTCCCCACCCTCTTGCTCACAGTTTCCTTTCATAACTTCCAGGGATGGCCTCTTGTCATCACTCCTTCCCGCTGTTCAACCAAGTGAAAGAACTCCCCATTGTTGACCCTGTAACCACCTCTCAACAGTTTAAAAGTCTCAATCATATCACCTCTCCTTCTTCTATCCACCAAACTCTGCAGTCCACATTCCCTCAGCCGATTCTCATAACTATCCTTGTACAGTCCTGAGACCATCTTTGTCATCCGTCTTTGTATCTTTTCCACAGTTAATTTATCCCCTTCAAATCCTGGGGACCAGATCTGAGAACAATAATCCAAATGTGGTCTGATCAGAGACTTATACAACAGAATGATAACCCTCTTATCTCTGCAGGTCAGTGTCCTTCTCATAATTGCAGCAATCCTCTGTGTTACCTTCACCACCTTTGCAATATGTCCCCTAAACTTCAGGTTTCTATCAATCATCAACCCCAGATCTCTTGTCTCCCCAACTTCTTCCAGTATAACTCCTCCCATAGAGTATGCAGCATCCCATCGATGTGTCCCAAACCTCAAGACCTTACATTTTGCTGCATTAAACTGAAATCCCCATTCATTTGCCCATCTATCTAGCTTATTCAAATCCTCTTGCAGGGCTATCACATCTGCACTGTTACTAATAATCCTTCCCAGCTTCGCATCATCTGCAAACAACTGAATATCCCCTTGCAATCCACTGGCAATGTCATTGATATAAAAGTTAAACAATATAGGTCCTAGTACTGAGCCCTGTGGGACCCCACTTGTAACCTTCCATCCCCTTGAAACTGCTCCACCATACACAACTCTCTGATACCTATCAGACAGCCAATCCTGAATCCAGTTGACCAATCTGACATCCAGACCCATGTGTTGCAACTTAAATATCAACTTATCATGTGGCACCCTGTCAAATGCCTTTGCTAAGTCTAAGAAAATTGCAGTATATGCCTTTCCCCCATCTAATGTTCTTGTAACTTTATTATAAAAGGCTAGCATATTGCTAAAACAAGAGCGCCCTTTCACAAATCCATGTTGACTCTCACAGATAACATTACCCTCATCTGCCCAGTGCTGTATACGGTCCCTCACTACTTTCTCCAAGATCTTAACAACTACTGATGACACACAGACTGGTCTATAATTAGACACTTCCAGTCTGTTACCACCCTTATGCAATGGCACTATCTTACCTTCCTTCCATTCCCTGGGCACCTTTGCCGAAGCCAGACTTTCATTGAAAAGCCAGGTTAAAGGCACTGTCAGTTCCCTAGCACATTCTCTCAAAACTCGTGGTGAAATGCCATCCAGTCCCAAAGCTTTATTGACATCCAGAGTTCTCAGTATCTGAAACACACTCTCCTCCTGTACCTCTAAACCTTGAACCTGCCCTATCCCTCTAGCATTAAAACTGACTCCTCCAGGATGAAATACTCCAATAAAGTGTTCATTGAACAATTCCACTATGTCCTCTGCATCAGTCACGCTATTCCCATTTTTATCCCACAATATCATTCTTCCACAGTCATTTCCCCTCCTACTGGCCACATAGCCAAAAAATTCCCTAGGATTTTCTTTGGATCTTAGGGCCAATCTCCTCTCATATTCCAGTTTCGCTTTCCTTACCACACTAGTCACTCTTCTGGCCTGTCTTATATTCTTCACGCATCCTCTCTTCACCTGTCTCCTTATATCTTGACAAATTATCCACTATAAGTGGATAATTTGTCAGTCATTATATTAGTAGTAATAATAATATTGCTGTATACCTGTGGAGCATCAGTTGTGACTTTTTTATAGTGGTGTTTGCTTATAGTAAGAATTGACTGCAATAGCAGCATGTGATGCAGAATATGAGTGTGTCAAAAATTATGCCACAAATTTTCATTTTGGAACAGTGGAAGCAAAATGAAAGAGAAATTCCTTGTATAGTATCAGATATTAGATGTTATAGAATATTTAGTAGGATATATCACTGTTTATAACATGAGAATCATCTAATCAAACATTTTCCCGGTAAAATGTTATGAAAATTCTGCAAATTATATGGTTACATTTTATTTCAATATTTATGAAATAACTAAAATATACTATTGATCAAAATGTCATTGCATCTGTATTCTTGATTTACCTTTACACAAGTTTTCTGCATTTCCTAGCCTTGCTCTTGGACACAACTTGATACTTGAATGTAAAAAGTGAGCTTGATGAAATAAGTGATAAATAGGTTATGCTGAATATGTTCTCCATCTCCTGCAATGTGATTTTTTCTTTGTGTTATCTCTGCTCTCATGACACCTCTCCTCCCCTCCCCCCCAAAAAAAACTATTTTCTGCTTAATAGAACCTATTGTTTGACCATAGGTGCAGATAAGCCTCATTGGATTTGTATAAGAGGGATGGCCTACACTTGAATACATTTAGCATCAGGAGTCTTGAAAAATTATTAATTGATATAAGAGCTAACAGTCAGGAAAACTGAATTCTGATGAGAGGAATCGTGAGAATCTGTAAGAGCAACAATGTTTGGTAACTGTGTTAGTAATGAGAATGATTATTATTATGGAAATGATTGTGACAAGAGAACGATTCTGTGTTCATCTGGTTTGGACCTATCAAGCATGTATAACGATGTCTGCATAAGTAAGAAACTAGATAAGAACAAAGATCTAGAAGTTGTTGAATGGTGGCATGGAGACCACAGACAAGTGTATACAAAAGAGCATGCAGGTAATTTATTTTGTCTGTACATGGATGCTAGGAGTATCTGAAACAAAGCAGTGGAGTTTGTTTGGTTAATATATTGAGACCTCATGTTGTAGGCATTAGTGAAACTTGGCTAACAGAAGCAGACGTGCTAACTGGTATCGAGTGCAAAGAGTACATTATTTTTAAGGATAGACAGGATAGGAGAGGAGGAGTGTGCTGCTAATGATATCAAATGTCTTGAATCTAGCTAGAGTGGAAACCTATGGCTGCAATACTAGTAACAATTTTTCATGTTGCAGTGAGTTTGAAGCCATCTGGTATGAGGTGGAGTCTAACAAGATTAAATACACAGTGAGGTGTGTTACAGATCTAGTGGATGGGTGTGAAAAGTAATCATAATGGAGGACTTTAATTATCAGAACATTCATTGGGTAGCTATGAAATTCATGAGAAGAGTGAAATTGAATTTATTGAGCTGTTGCGAGACAGCTTCCTCAGGAAGCATGTGACAGAAGGAACTTGAGGTCAAAGTGTTAGATCTGATTATGGTGTCAGAGGAGGTTTCAGTTAAAGACGTAGCTATTCTGCCTCCGGTTCGTGACCATGACCATGCTGTACTCACTTGGGAAGTGGCTAAGTTTATGGAACATCCATAAACTTAGATGATTGCAGAACGTAACTCTGGGTATAATTCACGTAACTCCAGGCATACGGTTGCGAAGTGCAACCGTATGCCTGGGGAAGGAGTGTCCCAGGTTCGATTCCCGTCGAAGACGTGAGGAACTTGAGGATCTTCCTTAGGCATAGGCAAGTTAGCCAGTCTTGGGTGCGGGCAGTAGGTTTTTTTCTGCCAGTTTATCTGGCAGTTTTCATTCCACAAGCAGGCAAACCGTCCCTGTGAACATACACTTCTAACAGCCAAAAATATATCCCCCTAACGGCAGACTATGCGACAGGTCGGTTGGGAGTGGTACTAACAAGTAGTCGCATCTAAGTAAGACCCTGCATAGGAAGCAGGAATAATGCATAGTAAAAGAAAGACTGTATAATCATAATTGTAGTTTTTCGTACATAAAAAAGAAAGTTATTTCAATGTGGATAGTTTCATAAAATCTAATAGATTTGTCTGACAGCATAATGTATTTTTCTTGTCACGCAAAATTTCTTCATAGCAAGCCAATGATTTTTTTATTCCTTGCCTTGTGACTACAATTTGTTGCTCGTTAGAATCTGTCCCCCAAAATCTGTAAACCTTTCTTAATTAAGCTGAGACCTTCTATTAATTTTGCAATTGCCATGTGCTTTTCTGGTAGAACCGGATCTGAGGTTTCGGTCTCTTCAGTAGCACTTTGCTCATGCATCTCTATGAGCTCGTCGATTATAAGCTCCTTGTTATGTGAGTCTAACAGCTCACTGACATCTTCACTGTCGACTTCTAAATCTAATTGCCTGGCAAGGTTGACAACTTTTTCTATTGCCTCAGCAACTTGATCAGTTTCTGGCAACATTTTTGTTTCGTATTTAAAAAAGGATGGACAAAGTTTTTTCCAGACACCATTCAAGGTTTTTTGGGAAATTTCACCTCAATAATCTGATAATCCTTACCGCATCTAAAACATTAAACTGTTTCCAAAACTCTTTAACAGACAGTTGCTCATTTTGCCTCATAGCTTCATTCAGACTTGCAAACGAACGGCATGTGTAGTACGCTTTTAATGTTTTGATAACTCCTTGGTCCATTGGTTGAAGTAAGCTGGTTGTATTTGGAGGCAAGAAAACAACTTTTACACGTGGATCAAAATCAATTAAAGTTGTAGGAGGGCGACCAGGTGCATTATCAATAATGAGCATAACTTTAAACAGAATTTTTTTAAACTGGCAATAACATTCAACTTCAGGTATGACGTGGTGATCAAACCAGTCTTCAAAAATAGAAGCTGTCACCCAAGCTTTAGAATTTTACTTCCAAATCACTGGCAAGCCAGCTTTAGATTTTTTTTTAGAGCTCTTGGATGATTTTCAGAGCGATAAATTAAGAGAAGTTTTAACTTGCAATCACCAGCTGCATTTCCACCAAGCATTACTGTCAACCGGTCTTTGGAAGCCTTAAAGCCAGGAAACGTTTTTTCTTCACGTGCAATGAAAGTTCTCTTTGGCATCTTTTTCCAGAACAAGCCAGTCTCGTCTCCATTAAACATGGTTTGACTGCTATAGCTACCTTCCTCGATGATAGCCTTAAGTGTCTCAGGAAAAGATGTAGCCTGTTTATCAGCGCTTGTCGCCTCTCCACAATGCTCTGCCAGTTACAGAGATTTTTGAATCGGTTGAACCAACCATTACTGGCCATGAAATTTTCTTCTTTGGCCGCTTCTCCAGCTTCTACTTTTAGCCTCTCAAAAATCAGCTTGGCTTGGCTACATATTGTCGTTTGATCAACTGGACAATTTTTTACTCTCACTTGATTATTGCACCATAATTGAAGCATCGTTTCCATCTCACCAATAATCCCATGACGTTTACGTTCTTTATCTTTTATGGTTGTTCTTATTGTGGATTGCTGTAGATCAAACTTTGTTGGCTCACAAATTTTCATTCCGCCTTCAAAATCCTTTATAATGTTGAGTTTTGTTTCCAAAGTCAAAATGTTTTTCTTTTCTTGCTAGCTGTAGAAGAATCGGATTTGCTTCTTTTGTACAACAATATTATTATTTTTTATGTGATAAAATTTTTATCAAGAACATAACATTAAACATTCGCAAGGTTTGTAGACTATAAAAATTGTGTATGACTGGAGACCGTGCGAAACACATTAGTGCTTGTTCACAGCATGTGCGGCACTGGTGAATGCGGCCAGTGCCAGAAAGATACGTACACATAAGAAACCGCTTAACTCTGGATTCACGTAAGTCGGGGTATTACTATATATATATATAGTAATGAGAAACAATATATATATATATATATATATATATCAAGTGATGTAACTACAGTAGCTGCACTTGGTTAGGTTCTTGTGAGAGGATCCTGGAAAATTTCTGGATGAAAGATTCATGCTCAAAGAGATTTTCTCGTTTGGAACAAGTGATCCTCACAGAACTACCTGGGAAGCAATAAATATGTTCTGAAGTAATCCACAAGAACCCATAAGTAGAGTGAAGACAGGAAGAATGGAAGGGGCCAGTACCAGTACTGGGAGGTCTCCTCCACTATAAAAAGGTGCTCCGCGTGAAGGACATCGTGTCTGAAACACAAGCCTTTTTTTTTCTCCGTCCTAGAACTTTGGATTATTATCCAATAAAACAAACAAAATTACCAGAACACACAGAATTAACAGGTGTGATACAGTAGTCTTGTAGCTGTAGATGAACTGGCTACAATTCAAAACAACTGATTCTGTGATACTAAAGCAATTAAAGACGATTCGGGCACATGTAATCTAAATTATCATATCTTCTTTACTTCTGATATTTAGTATGATTCAATAGGTCATCTGAGAAACAGATGGATATCACTGTATTGAAAAAAAAAAAAAAAAAAGGAAATCAAATTAAACAGAAAACTTTGTTGCCTTGTCATCTCATGCACTTTCTGGAAGCAAGCAAAGATAAAATGGGCTGTTAAAAATGACCAACCTCCACAACAAATGACATACCTCCTGCTTAGAGTGATTTTTTTTATTTATTTTTTATTTTTTAAAGGTGTCCAGGGCTATTTTTCATCTATACTGCTTATAGTGACCTCGTAATTTTTGTCCCTTTCTGCATCTCTGCATGTAACTGATATTGATTTCATTGTTTTTGTAATATTCACATGACATTATTATTAAGAGAGACCTCCAGGGAATCATACTACTCGTACCAGCTGTCATACCTGATCTTGAATTTGCTCTACTTGCACACAACATCCAATGGCACTCCATTCCAATCATGCACTACTCTATGACAGAAAAAATCTAGCCATTATACCCCGAGTTAAGTGAATTCAACTTACGTGCTTTTTGTTGGTCCCACTTACTGCATAACTTCGAGTTTTACTGTATTTAAAAAAAATAAAAAAACTGACACATAAATATACCAGTGTTTCTCATTGTGCATTCGGCAGGTGGGAAGCTAATAAGGAAAACGTCACCCTTTATTCAAAGGGGTTTAGGACTGGTGGGATCAGTCAAAAGAGTTAAAGAAGAAAAAAAAAACTATGCTCTGGTGATATTCTAGTGGTGACATCAGTCAGTTCCAATTATAGTAATACCTCATAAAATACTTAACTGTTCTAGAAGTGTGAGATCAGAATAGATGAAATATATTCACACCTTAAACAGAAAGACACACCTCAAGGAATGGCAGGTATGAGGTGCATCCTGATATGGATGGTCACTTAGTTCCAACAGGAATGTCATCCTCACTTATGCAACCAAACCTATACCTGAGAGGTTTGGGTATATCAAAAGTGAGCTGTCCTGTTAGACTCTTCATCCCTAATTCTCTAAGATGCTTTCAGCAAAATATAGGCATGCTTGAAGTGACCTTTGTTTTTCTACCATCTGATCCTGATGTGGTAGTAAATATCATGATAATAAATCTTGCTCTGCAAAGAAACCTAAATGTGTCAACTGTGAGCTTTACCACCAAGCTTGCTCCCATTCATGCCAAAGGTGGAAGGATGAAAAGAAATACAAAAGGTAAAAACTGAACAAAATATTTCATAGGATGGGATATTAAGAGGAAGCTAGCCACCACAATACTTCTCCTAAAATCCTCTTGTGCTGGGACAGCGGCATTTAAGAAACATATTACGGTCTCACTCTTGAAAAGTGCCATTCTATTTAGTATTATTATTACGGGCAGCTCCAAGGAGTCCTTAGACCATTGAGGGAGGCCTAACATCCTGTCAAGAACAACTATTCAACATTCACACAGTATCTATCATACTTCTCCTTGAACTCATTTACAGTCATGGCACCCACAACACACTCTGGCAGCTTATTCCACTCATTTACCACTTTCCAAGTAAAAACCTTAGCTCTAACACCCTTGATAACCAAACTCTTACCAAGCTTCCATGGATGGCCCCTAGTCCTCCCACTACCAGTCCTATTCTCAAAAATATCTTCGGAATTAATCTTATAGAAACCCTTCAGTAATTTGAATGTCTCAATCATATCACCCCTTTTCTGCCTATCAACCAATTTCTGCAGCCCACAAATCTTCAACCTGTTCTCATAAGGTTCATTCCATAGTCCTGCTATTATCTTGGTCACTTGTCTCTGGATCCTCTCCACCTCCTCCCCATCAAGAAGAAACCCTGGCGCCCATATCTGGACACAGTAGTCTAAATGGGGGTCTTATCAAGGCTCGATACAGAGGAACAATAACCTGTTTGTCTCTGCTCGTTAAAGTGTTTTTTCAGCAACCAAGTGATTTGATGAGCTGATTTTGCCACTTTTGCAATGTGTCCCCTAAACTTCAACTCCCAAATCCCTGGCCTCGCCAATCTCCTGGAGTATACAGTTTCACCAATGTGATATACTGCTGCTAATCTTTTCATCCCAAAATGCAAAACCATACATTTTTCCACATTAAATTGACATCCATTCTCCTTAGCCCAGTCCTCCAAACTATTCAAATCATCCTGCAAAATTTTGACAACCTGAGCATTCACTATTGCTCTACCTAACTTTGCATCATCCGCAAACAGATGCACAGTTCCTCTCAGATCCTTTCCTATATCGTTAATGAACAAATTAAACAGTAGCAGTCCAAGAACAGAACCCTGCGGCACACTGCTAGTCACAGGCCATCTTTTGGGCTCTACTCCTGAATAAACCACCCTCCTATCCATTCTCATATGCTGCAGTTTACTGATTAGAATTTCATGTGGTATCATATCAAAGGCTTTAGCAAGGTCCAGTAGAATCACTGTAAACCCATTACCCTTATCCAGTTCAGTCGTCACTGTGTTATAGAACGTGAGCAAGTTACTGAGGCATGATCTACCCTTCACAAAACCATGCTATTCCCCATAGAGTATCCCATTTTCATCTATCCAATCTTGTATTTTCTTCTTGACTATTTTCTCCAAGACCTTCACAACAATTCCTGATATGCTAATCGGCCGGTAATTTTCAACAGCAGTCTTGGAACCTCCTTTATGCAGTGGAAATATTTTCCCCTCTTTCCATCCCCTTGAGACTAACCCAGACCTGAGATTCAAATTAAACAAAATGGTCAAAGGCACTGGCAATTCTATAGTCGTTTCTCATATGACACGAGTTGACATTGAGGTTTTGTAATAGACTATTCACCTCCATTTCATTCACCGCAATTCCCATATAAGCTGTTTGTTCTTCCATTTCTGCAATGTCACCACGTGGATGATATACTCTTGCAAAGTGCTCACTCAATAATTTATATCAACTGATTCGGTTATCTCTGTACCATCGGCGTTCTTTAAAATCAATCTGCCGTATACATTTTTTCTTTTACTTGTGACATATCGAAAAAACTGTTTGGGATTCTCTTTAGCCTGCATGGCTAATGTTCTTTCATAATCCACTTTTGCTTTTCTTACCACACTTGTTACCCTTCTGGCCTGGGCTTTATACCGTTCATGTGCGTGCAGGTCACCTTTCTCCTTAAATTCCCTCCACAGTTGTTTCTTTTTTTTTCAGCTCAAGCTTAATGGTGTTATTCATCCATTTAATCCCTGCTTGATTTATTATTCGGACTCTAGATATACAGTCAGCCATTGCCTCCTGCAAAAACTTCTTAACCACCTCCCATGTACTATCAACATACAGCCCTTGCAGTTTTACATGCCATGTCACTGAACCAATCAAACTCCTAAGCTTGTCATACTTACCAGCCCGATAATTCCACATGTACCCTTTCTTAATTGTAAATTCCACACCTTTAGCCACCTCCCAAGTCAAGACCCTATGATCACTCTCACCAATTGGTGGCAATGTGGTCATATTTGTTACAGTCAAATCCCCAGATGCAATTACTAGGTCGAGCACTCTCTGATCCCTAGTATTTTTCATTACATGCTGTCGCAGATAGTTATCCCTTAATAACCGCATAAAAGCCAATTCCTTCTTCTCGTGTGTCCTCTCCTCCCTCTAATCAATGCTACCATAGTTGAAATCTCCCATAATAATTACCTTCCTTCCACTCATTTCTTCTATTTGCTTATGCATACTATCTCCACCATCTTTTCCATCACCTGGTCTATACATTAGCCAGGCACCATCAGCCCGGGGGGACTTTTGGCCTCAAGCACCACATGTCGCCACTGGGTACGGTCCTCTGCGACTGTCTGCCATGTTCTGGTCTCCAGCCTGACAGCCTGCAGGTCTTCCTTCTCCTGATCCGCCCATCTCTTTCTCGGCCTCCCTGATTGGGGTCAGGCCTCCCACACTTGTCTCACAGTCCTTTCAGGGGCCCATACGGTACAGGTGCTCCAGCCACTGAAGACGCCGGGCTCGCAGCATCAAGACGTCTGCCGAGTTGTATAAAGCGTGTATAGCAGCATTGGACTGCCTCCTCCAGACTCCATCTGCCATGACCCCTCCATAGATATGTCGTAGCATCTTGTTCTTGAATACTCTCAGGTGATCGACTTGTCTCGCCATGAGAGTCCACGCTTCAGCACCGTAGAGGAAAACAGGCCTGATCAAAGTCTTGTATAGTCCCACCTTTGTAGTCCAAGACAGCAAGCGCGAGGCAAAAAGTGGATGCACCTGATAACAGGCCACATTCACAGCATTTACTCGACTCTGGACATCAGCCTCAACTTTGTTGTCTTCAGTCACGAAAGAACCCAAGTACCTAAATACCTTCACCCTCTCAAACTGTGCAGCTCCCTCTGGATCTTGAGCAGCATGGCGACTCTTCTCGGCATTTATTTTCAGGCCAACTTCTTCTGCAGCTTCTTCAATAGCAGTAACCAATGCCACCGCGTCGTCTTGTTGATGCGCCATAACGTTCAGGTCGTCAGCGTTGGCAAGAATCCTAACTTGCATCCCCATGTCGACTCCACTTGCTGTGTGTTTCTAATTACTTGGCGCAGCGTGAAGAGTTGGTCTATTGTAGAACAGTTCCTCCTGAAGCCCGTCTGGTAGTCACCAAGGCACTCTTCTGCATATGGTGTGAGGCACATTAGCATGATATTAGACAGCTGTAGCCAGTCGACGATGAGATGCCCCTATAGTTGCCGCATTGAGTCTTATCTCCTTTCTTATATACTGGGATTATCAGCGACTCCTTCCACTCGTCTGGCAGCTGTTCTTCTCGCCAGATCATCAAGATGAGCTGGTGCAGCTGCTCCAGCAGGACATCCCTACCATTCTTCAGGAGCTCTGCCGGTATGCAGTCCACTCCTGGAGCCTTATTATTTTTCAGCATGCAGATAGCATGAGTAATGTCACCTGGTCTATAGCAGCACCCAATTGTATATTTTGGTCTGCTAGCCTCAATCTCGCACCAAATGGCCTCAAATGTGCTCTTTTCACTATCCTGCTATTCAACTTCTATTCTCCTTGGCTGCAGCTCATCAGATATCATCAATAATACTCCTCCCCCCCATTTTATTCTCCCTGTCATTCCTGAAGACACTATACCCCTCACATTCAATCCCACTAGCTATATCATCTTCAGTCAGCCATGTTTCACTAATGCCAATAACCTGTGGTCTGGAAGTGCCAACCAATGCCAAAAATTCTTCCTTCTTGTTCCTAATACTCCTAGCATTAGTATACATGAATTGCAGACCCCGTTAGCCCCATCCCTACCTTGATACCTTATACTATCTATCCCATTCTGATTTGTTGCGGGAATATTATACTCATTCATACACTCAACTGCCTCCCTAAGGTCTGCATATCTACTCCCCCCCCCCTTTAATAAATCTAGTTTCCCTGATTCTGCACATCCACTTCATTCAACAACACGTTTTCAAGTCTCCTTACACCGAATCCATTCAAATGCAAACCATCCATCTTATTTAGGTCCTTTTGCCCATTGAACTCACATCACATGTCCACAAATTCCACACCACTCATCCTGCATAACCCACGCATAAAGTCATTTGCAATTATGGCCCTCCTAAACTCTTCACTGTCATACCGTGGCAAAAGACTAATCATCCTAACTCTCTCACTCTTTTCTTTTGCTACCTCAAACAATTCATTCAGATCCTCTATCATTTCCATTTTATCTCCTTTCAAATCATTCTTACCTGCCCCAAATATCATTTCTTTCACCCTTTGCTTTTGCTCTCTAATAGACTCACTTACGTCCTTAATGGTCGCACCAGGTTGGTACGATTTTGTCAAATTCTCTACTATTACACCTCATACTAATGAATCTCCATACAGCACTCGCTCCTTCTTTTTGTTTACGTTCACAATCATACTTTTATTTTTCCTATCATATTTTTTTTTATTGGCTGGTACACTCGGTAGACATTTGTGTATACGCTCCAGCTGCCGCTTTGCTCTATGTATCGCTCTGCTCAACAGCGCGATCTCACTCATTGCATCTATCTCATCTTTTTTTATTATCTGTTAAACCATTAATTTGCTCTGTATTAATACCTTCATTCACACTTTCTACATTCACGCCCTCACAGCTCTCTGGTACAACCTCGCTATTTTCTACATTCTGAAATTTGATAAAAATAACACACTCACGACCTGAAATACACTTTAATTCTTCATTTCCCTTACATTTTCTACACACATTCCCTCCATTATCATCTAACCATACTCCAACTGCTCTTCTGCAAAGCATACATTTCACAGATAGTACATTGAATAATCTCCTTTTTATTACAGTTATTGAACAAGGATGGTGAACCATTATTACTAGCTGCCATTTTCCTTTTTACCAGAGCCATGTGCACGCTTCTATTTTATTTTATCAAATTAATAATTGAAACACCAAAAACACACAAACAGATACACTAAGATACGAAAAGCAAACAAAACTACGTAATATACAAGCAAAATTGTCAATGATAACTTTAAATAACACTTATCTTATCAGGACCTGTCAACAAAGCTGATTATGGCAGGAGTATTACTGGAAGAAAACCCACCAAGTACTCCCACAGAAAATATGGCCACTTCCGTATCCATTCAATGTAAACTAAATTCAATGGCTGATCTCGACACATCAGATGATGTATTAAACTTTTTTCCAGAGACAGACACTGGCTTTCAATACTTATAAAATAAGTTGACAAGCGAGCCAAAGATAAATCTTCATCCTTTTGAAAATCAGATAAGTGTACAAAGCTAAAAGAACGGGAAATTTCTTATTTCTTATGTTGGAACTGTCGTGTATTCTGTCAAAATGTCGATGGTATTAAAGTCCTTCTGCAAGAAACCCAAACCTGTCTGTAGGAGAGATTTAAAATCCAGTGAGGAACCTACCTTATGCATTTCACTGATTTGTAAGAATAGAATTAGAGATGGCCATGCTCACGGAACAGTTATAGTGTGGAGCTATTCACCTGTCAGTGAATGGCTTTCTTATTACAATATCTTCCATTTATTTACCATGATGTTCTGAGATAGATCGACACCCTGATAATCTCATATTGTAACTGCCTTGGCCCATACTTTTGTCTAACTTTAATACTAGTACCAGTATGAATGTAAGAGGCTGGATTCATATGCTTTACAATAACATCTCTCTCAATAATGAACATGATGCATTCTTTCATATGTCTACCTGCTTGTATTCTGCAATGTATCTTAGTCTTCTTCCTTCTCATTCTTCCACTGCTTATGTGAGATGTCGAAGAGAATATTTATTGAAGTAGTATTCATTCTATGTGTTTTGCACTATATCCTCACTGGAAGGTTAATTTCCTATGCTTATTCCCATGTGGAAAATTGATCAAATTTATTGCAGGACATTTTCTTCCAAAATTTAATGCTGAGGCACTTAGCTGAATACTTATCACTGAAGAAGTGATGTATGTAACAGATTATAATGTCCAAAGTTATGGTGGAATACTGAGTGCCCAGCAGGGAAGTGGTGAATGCAGAGCATGGGAGCATATTTCATAGGTATCCTGTGATAAATGTTATAGCTTTTAAACATGCTCAGGTCAATGCATACCATGTTGGATGTCATACAGAAACAATGTTGGATCCAGTTTACATTATTTATCAATCATACAGTATGTGCAAAAATTGTATGAAATAAAATCCGAAAAATTAAGAATAGGTATAGAGCATGCCATCTACATCAGAACATAACGAACTCAAAGTATTTTAAGGAAAAATTATAGCAAAGCTTCCCCTTAAGGGAAAGCTTTGCTAGAGCCTCCATAGCAGCTACTTGTACTCCTGAATTGTTAATATTGAATGAACAGCAAAAGAAATGGCTCAACCTTTTTTTTTTTTTTTTTTTTTTTTTTTTACAAATTGTGTCTAGTCATACAATCAACAATTCATTTAGGAGGAACTGAAAAGAGTACTTTTATTCTTTCAGTGTTTACCAAAAAGGGAGTTTCCAGATTCATGGCATAAGTCAGTTGTCATTGCCATCCCAAAACCAGGAAAAGATCAAACACTAGCCAACAATGTTACTGCTTTTGTAAGATACTGGAAAAAATTATAAATGTCCGACTTCTCTGGTATGCAGCAGTCTTCTCTCCAGCATTCATTGTGGCTTGCACAGACACCTTTTGGCACATTTAGGACCATATATAAGAGATGCATTCCTGAAATGAGAACATCTGATTTCAATTTTCTTTGACATAGGACAGTGTTTCTCAAAGTGTGGTACACGGACCCCCGGGGGTCCGTGGCAATTTTTGGCTATGCATCATTAACGCATGGAATAAAATTTAAGTTTGAGATCGTAAAATGTTCCTATTGTATCACTGAATAAGGTATACAGAGACATCTGCAGGCTGTGTAATATGTTTCTCAACAAATAGTGCAATTAGAGACAACTGGGTAAAAACGGAACTAATGAATCGCATGACCCCTCCCACATAAAATGCTGTATAGTAGACAATCAAAACCATATGGTGCACCGGCAACATATGGTTTTGTTTGAGTGAACGTGTTAAAACTAAGAAATATATAGTGAATGTGTTTCAGATATTATATAAGGAATTCAGTTGAAGAGAATTAGCATTTCAACCGAACTGTTGGCTTGCTTTTGTCAATTAGTAGCGCGATCTTTTGTTAATACCGCACCAATCATGTGGACGTCTTCATAGCTGCTTTATCTCTACTGGCCTACCATTGCTGTCTGTTTCGAGTTCTGCTTTCACTAGCAGAACTCGAAACAAATACAGTAGTTTTTTTTTAGCTTTCAAATTCTTAAGTGTGGATCACTGGTTAAAGACTGGATTTTTAAAATGCGCAAAAGAGAGGAACATAGTAGATACAAGTAGCTGTCAACAACAAGAAAATGTTGATATTGTATCTGGATCAAGTGAAATTGATAAGTGTGTGTCGTCTGACATGTCTTAAGAACCAACTAGGAAGAAGATGAGAAAACTTCGTAAATACAATATAAATTACTTGAAATATGGATTTTCATGGATGGGAAATGAAGAGGAACCTATTCCATTATGTGTAATTTGCAGTGAAACTTTAAAAAATGAAAGCATGAAACCATGTAATTTAAATCGCCATTTTGAATCGAAACATAATGAATGCAAGGACAAACCTGTCGAATTTTTTCAAAATAAACTAAAAAATTTAAAAGAATCTCAAAAAATGACGTCGATCGTGTCAGGAGGTGAAAACATGAAGGCTTTAGAAGCTTCATATCGTGTGTTGCTATTAATAGCAAAAAGTGGTGCAGCGGAAACAATTGGTGAAACTTTGGTCAAGCCTGCAGCAAAAATAATAGCAGAAATTATGATCGGAGATAATGCAAAAAGATCTTTTGATAGGATTTGTCTTTCACATAGTACCGTTCATCGAAGAATCACTGAAATGGCTGAAAATATAAAACAAACATTGTTATCCGATATACGTAAGAGTCGTTATTATGCGTTGCAGGTAGATGAATCTACCGACATTACAAATTTTGCAAATCTTCTAGTGTTCATTAGGTACAAAAAAAATCAAAAAATTCATGACGACCTTTTATATATTGCCAACCCTTGCCAGAACATACAACAGGAGAAGAAATATTCAACAGCATAAATACCTTTATGCATCAAAACAAGCTTGATTGGAAAAGTTGTGTTGGAATAAGCATGGACGGAGCGAAATCCATGGTCGGATCTAAAAAAGGGCTTGTTTCAAAGATTCAAGCTGTTGCACCAAATGCAAAGTCGACACACTGCTGCATACACAGGGGAGGCTTTGGCTACACATGTGATGTCTACAGACCTAAGAAAAGTTCTTGATGAAGCTGTAAAAATCATAAATTATATTAAAGGCCGTCCTCTAATGCCAGACTTTTCTCTCAACTTTGCAAAGAAATGGGAAGCAGCTATACACAACTTCTTTTCCATACCGATGTTCGTTGGCTTTTTCGTGGAAAAGTTCTTACTCGTTTATTTGAACTTGGAATGAACTACAAGTTTTTCTTGATGAAAAGTTTGAATTGCAAAAGTATTTACATAATTGGAAATGGCTCAGTCAATTAGCATACCTGGCAGATATATTTACTGTATTAAATAATCTTAATTTATCTTTACAAGGCAAGGAAATTTCTATATTTCATGTCTAAGATAAAGTGAATGCCACGTTGGCAAAAGTTATGGCAAAAGCGGGTTGGTAATGGAGAATTTGATGCGTTTCCATCGCTTCATGAATTGCTTGCAAGTTCAAATGAACAAATTGATGATGATGTGAAAATTACTATCATGCAGCATTTAAAAAGCTTACAAATGAATCTAGAAAAGTATTTCCCTGAATTGGACATTAATATTGAGTGGATAAGATACCCTTTCAATAAAAACAAATTTATGCCAAAGGGTCTATCGTCAATAGAAGAAGAAAAACTTTTAGAACTAGCTTCTGATGGTTTCCTAAAAAATAAATACAGTGAGAATACGTTATCATCATTTTGGCTACAAATACAGAATGAATTTCCTGAATTAACAGATAAAACTCTAAGGTTCATTTTTCTATTTCCAAGTTCATATCTGTGCGAAGTTGGATTTTCGGCCCTTGTAGATATTAAGACAAAGAAGAAGAGGAATTGCATTATAGATGTAGAACCGCATCTGAGATTGAAATTAACAACTATAGAGCCAAATTTTGCTGAAATTTTATCTCACCATAAGCAATTTCACTCCTGTCATCGATGATAAATTATTTCAAGTAAGTAAAACTTTATAGTATCTTTATAAAGTTTGTTCTATTAAAAATAAATCATATTTTTTGTTTACATGAACATATAAATTCAAATAAAATAGATATTAATTTTTTAATATTTTAAATTAATTTAGTTTTGAATTAATTAGGGGTACTTGGTAATAATGAAAATTTAAGAAGTGGTCCGCAGATATCTGAAGTTTGAGAAACACTGACATAGGAAAAAGGTTATGCCGCAGCCTGGAGATATTTCATATTGAATGATCTCTATAATCTAATCATAGCTTTTAATTAAAACTTTCTTTCTAGCTGTGTCTTCCATATCCAAATGGGAAACTCGGTCACTATGGAAGGAAGCAGGTGCTGCTCTCTATTTTGATGACTGTTGATCATGATTTACTATCATTTTTGTAACATTAATTTCAAGTTTTTGAAAGCAACTTCAAGCAGCAAAAAAAAAGTATCTTTATGCAGTTTTTGCCCTGACCCCCAGAGTTAGGGATGGAAGAAACTTTCACGCATTGTCCATTCAAAGTTTTTATATCAAAGTGTGAGTAAACATGCCCTAAAAATAAAAAGCATCTTATCTGGATCTGTATTTTTCTTTTCCTACATTGGGGAGTTCAGTATTATACATGACATGAATGCTAACAACATTACTTGCACCGAACATAATAGTCCTCCATGTTAGATGTTCACTCCATCATGGAAACCCTCTCTCTCTCTGCCAGCAAAATCATGTAGGAACCTTACATAGCTTGTTTAGTAACATTTTAGTCTATGGTTGCTGACCTTATTTTTATATTTTAAGTATTTATCCAGAAAAAGTGTCAGGATTTAGTGGCAAAACTAGTAGGCTAATTATTGTAGTTATTTATGACCATTAAAAACCCAGTTATTCTACTAAGAGCATAGTTAAGCAGTGGTAGTCATCCTGGGAGGAAGCACTTACAAATAAATTGCATGAGGTTAAGGCTGAAAAAGCATTAGCAGTCTAGTCTACTTACAGACAGAAGAGAGGAAATTGTTCCTGCTAGACTCTGCATAGGTCAGTCATATTACTCATTTTTATCATTGTTGTCTGTTGAGAGCTGATAGCCTTATCTATGTGTGAATAATGTCACACTCATCTTACTATTTGTCATGTTCTGGTGGAGTGCCAGCACTTCACCAAAGAAAAGATGCAATTTTTTTATTAACGTGGCTGAAACATGTGCCTTCAGGCAGATCTTATCCAATTTGAACAAATTTCATGAAGTCTCTAACTTTTTAAATAGAATTAATTTGTACAAATACATTTGAATATAAGGATATTTTATAGTTAGATATGGCATTGCTAATTTTTTTTAATTTGTTTTCTTTTACACAGCATATTATTTACTTATGTAGCTCTTTATTATTACTTTTTGTACTGCAGTATGACATTTGCTGTCCATGTGTCAATAAACCACAAACCAAACAACCAAAAAAGACATCATCAATATCAAGATTAATAGAGAATGGATATCTGGCATAAGGTACTTGGCAAATCACAGATTTTCCAAGTAAAAGTTCCAAAATTAGATGATTGGTCACTCTAATAAAACGAAAATCATTTAAGCACTTAAATATGAATGGTTCTAACATAATTTTACTTGCAGCAGCCTTCGTTAATTTGTAATTACATAGTACATAATTTAAAGACATACTAAAAACTTTCTGATCATCCTTGTAACATTATGTGGACTTCATTACTGATCAAAGTATTTACTCTATGTTAACAAAGTGAAGTTTGACATAACCTTTTCATTTGTCTTGGCTTGGATTAATTCTATAATGTTAATCTTTCTAGGAAGAAGAAATGCCACCGGAAGCAAGAATGAGGATGAGAAATATTGGAAGGTATTTGAAAATTTTGGTTCTGTTTCACTTTTATAAATGAGATCTGTTTTCAGTGTTATATTGGATATAAGAAATTATTTTCTTAGCATTCATTTAAAATTCGAAGATTGGGTTTTGACTTAATTATAGTATAAATCATTTATAATTACTCATGTGTTGTGAATTGTTTTGTATGTTTCTGGAGGGAGGTTCTTGATGACCACAGTGGTACTATAATTATGTTTTTAGCATGTCATGGTTGGTGTTGCTGAAGAGTTCATGAGAGTGGAAGCATGGAGTGTTAAAGATAGACACTGGATTTGACAGTGTCCTCCTTACTTCTTTCTCCACTAACTTGTAGTTCTGGATTGCCTGACAGAGCCTAACTTAACTAGGTTTTGAGCATAGCTGAGAACTGTCTCATGGAATAGGCTTCAAAGAATTCTATATGGATAGCCACACCTTCAGCTTACTTTAGATGTGATTAATTCTTATTTTCAAACAGTGATTTATGATCTTCACAAGTAGGTCAATGAATCACAGTTACTGATACTTTGATGAAGGGTAATGTCACATCAGAACTTACTATTAATATAATCTAATGTGGTAGGTTCTCCTTGATATGATCACATTGATTTCTGAACTTTCATAAGTACTAAACAGAAGTGTTTAAAATAAGTTATATTAGCCAATATAGTATTTAATTAAAAAGTTACTTATTTTAACCCATTTTAGTTCTTTATTGAACAAAGAATTTCTGTATAGTAATCTCTTAATTCATGTGTATGATCTGCATTCATTCATTCATTCATTCAGCAAACATCCTTTATCCCTGAATTAGAATAGCTTGTGGGAAATGATAAAATATTTCATAGCTGCTTCATTAAGCTAGTCACCAGAGGACAGATAAATTAGCTAGTTAATAGTGATTTGTAGGATTGGTACTGGATAGTTTAAAACATTACTGTAACTCATATTAACACATAAGTTTTTGCATAGTAATTTAATCCATTAAAAATGGAATAAATGAAACTAGGAAGTGTTATATCATCCCAAATTAAACATTTTCTGACTAATGATTTTAAATATTTTATATGATAATTTTGATAATAATAATAAAAAAAAAAAAAACCAGTTTATTATTATTAATAGTGTAGACTCATTGAGGGAAGGCCTCCTACAGTTCTCACACTGCCTATCATACCTTTTTTGAAAATATTCATAAGGATGCTTATATATACTGGTACTCTATTCCACTTACTACCACCTGCCATGAATAAACCTGTATTCCCATACTTTTTAACTGCGATCCCTTACCCATCGTATAGAGATGACTCCCCCCCTTCCCATGGTTCTTCTTCCTCTCCCACTTTCCATAAGCTATAACATCTCACCTGTGTCTATACTGTAAGATCCCCCTTACCAAATTGTATCAGTGTTTCTCTTCTGTCTGTTACTCAGACCACATTCCCTCACTGTTTCCATATGCTTGGTTTTGCAGGCCAGATATCATTTCGGTTACCACAATTCAGTATTGACTTGAGACCACATCTCCACTCTATTCTGAATCTTTTCAGTTTTCTTTTCTTGAACCCTGTTGACCATATTTAAAACATTAGTGAACATGTGGTCTTATGGTAAAAATGGGTGAAATAACTACTTTATTCCTACTGGTTAGTGTTTTCTTACAATTGCAGTTATTTGTGTGATGACTTAAGAGTGTGGACTCTAAATTTTAATTAAATCTGTCTTCCATCATCCCTGGGTCTGTAGCCTCATTGGACACTTGCCATACCATTAAATCATACTCTACCTGCAATGTCCTCAGTCTAAAATGCATACAAGTTAAACAAGTCCAAGTGTAGAAACCTTCTCTTACTCAGCACCTCCATATATCACTTTTTGATAAGTTATTAAGTCATTCTCCTATCCATGTCCCAAGACTATATTTCATGTCGACCCGTTGAGTTTGCATATAACCTCTAGTGTGAAAGTCCATGAAATACCTTAGCAAAATCTAAAAGTATTATGGTATTGAGTTTGGATTCGATGTTATGTATGTTTAATGCTCCTGTAAAATAGGCGATTTTTATGTTTTATTGTACTTTTTTCATTAGAATAATTGATGTTTTATTTTGTCGATGTTTGTGTTTTTATTCATCATAATCATCATCATCAAATTCCTGCCATGTACCCTCAAGGGGTGTACAGGATATGACAGTACTACATGAAAAAATTACATCATTACTAACTTCCTATCTACAATTTTCCTCCAAATCAGTCTGTTACTTGTCAAGACTCCAACATTATCAGATCTTATATTTCTATCGTCTAAGGCACTTTGTACCGTATCAATCCACCTATATCTTGGTCTTCCTCTGGGTCGTTTTCCTGCTAACCTGGCAGAGAACACTTGTTTTGCTAATCTTTCCTCTCCCATTCTATTTAAGTGACCATACCACCTGAGATTAGCTCTGCTAACGCATTCCTGAATGCTGACAATGTCAAGTTCTTTCCTAATATCCTCATTTTTAATATGATATTGCCATTGATGCCATCTGTTCACGCCTATAATCTTTCTCAGGACTCTCATATCTGCGGTCTCTAGTCTTTGGTCAAATGTTTTACTTCTGACCCAGCTCTCAGATCCATAAGTTAAAACTGATTTGAACACTGTCTTATATACAGCTAATTTAGTGTTCCGACTACTTTCTCTCTTATTCCACATGAATTTATTCAATTGACTTCCCACCAGACCAGCTTTGCTGATTCTGTTGTCTATTTCTATATTTAATTTACCATCTTCAGTAAAAATCGTGCCTAAGTAGCTGAAATGTTTTACTTGTTCCACAGGTTCTCCATTCACAACACAGTTGACATTTTCAATGATTCTGCCTATTTTGATTGTCTTTGTCTTTTTATTGCTGACCTTCATACCATATCTATTACAACAGCTATTCAATTTAGTCAGAGAATCTTGCAGACTTGTAGCGGATTTATTTAGAAGTATAACATCATCCGCATAAAGCAAAGAGCTGACATTAACATCTCCAATTTTGATATCAGGTTTAATACCACATTCCTTCATAATGTGATCCGTATAGATAATGAATAACAGAGGGGATAATGTACATCCAGATTTAACATTAAACCATCTTCCTGTACTTCCTTCAATTCTAACTGTTGACTTACAACTCAAATAAAGACTAAGTATTGCTTGATATAATGCCCCATTGACACCATATAACTGCAGCATATTGAATAGCTTCTCTCTTGGCACCTTGTCATATGCCTTTTCCAAATCGACAAAACTTAAATACAGATCTTTGTTGTATTCCCATGCTTTCTCGACTATTTGTCATAAAGTGAAGATCTGATCCTGACAGCCTCTATTTGGCCTGAATCCAGCTTGTTCTTCACCAAGCTTTTCTTCCACAATTCTTCTCAACCGTTTCTCAAGTATACTTGCATAGATATTGCCAGGAACACTCAGTAGGGAAATACCTCTGTAATTCTCACATTCAGTTTTATTTCCCTTTTTATATATGGGTACTGTGAGAGCTCTACTCCAATCATCGGGAATTCGTCCCTCTGTCCAGGCTTTCTGAACTATGGAGTGCAGCCACTGTAAGACTTTTATACCACCATACTTCAGCATTTCTTGTCAAATATCATCTACTCCTGCTGCCTTTCCACATTTCAAGCCTTTGATGGCTTTTTCTACTTCAAGTATGGATATGTATTCCTGACTGCATGCCTGGTCAGTGTTTTTTACCACTGTGCTGTCATCACTGCTTGTTTCATTTAGCAGTTTTTCAAAGTAATTACTCCATACTTCAAGGATATCTTTTTCTCCTGTTTTCATGTCACCTTTATCATCTCTAACTCCTTTTACAGCACTCTTTCCTCCATTCTTAAGCTTCTTCAACAACCTCCAGAATATTTTGCCACCTTCTTGATATTTATTTTCTATATTCTTGCCAAAGTCCTCCCATGACTTTTGTTTAGCTAGTTTTACACACTGTTTAGCTTTCTTACATTTGTTTCTGTATTCTGTAAGAGTAAAAGCTGACTTATTTGCCAGGAACTTTTGATAGGCTTTCTTCTTTTCCTTCACTGCCTCTTTAACTTCCTGTGTCCACCACGGAGTTCTGATTTTTTTATCCTTGCACACAACCTCACCACATGCCTCTCTGGCAGAATCAATCAATGTTTTCTTTAGAGTTTGCCACTGAATCTCCAAGGTTTGATTCCTGTTCTCAAACTCTTTCATTTTCTTTTCAATAATCTTTCTGTATTTTAGTCTACAGTTCACATCTGAGAGCTGCTCAACTTTTATTCGCTTTAAAACTTTCTTACATGTTATTCTTTTCAATATGAAATTCAATTTTATCCTGCTCAAGACTAAATAGTGATCACTTCCAATTTCAAATCCTCTGTACACTCTGGTGTCCTGCACCAGGGAGAAAACATCACTATCAACAATAACATAGTCAATGAGACTTTTCTTATTCCTAGCCTCTTCTCTCCATGTGAATTTGTGCACATTTTTATGTTGGAACATGGTGCTAGTAATAACCAGTCCATGTCCTGAGCAGAAATCCAACAAATATTTGCCATTATTATTAGCTTTGCTCTTTTCTCCAAATTTTCCCAAAATATTTTTGTATGTCTCACAATCATTTCCTACTCTGCTATTTAGATCCCCAACAAGGACCAACTTTTCCTTTTTCATTGTGTCAGTTGCTTTTTCTAAAGCCTCAAAAAATTCCTCCACTTCTACCTTAGTAGAACCTTCTGTGGGACCATAGGCACAAATAAGTTTCATTGTCCAGTTTCAATTCTCATATTTGCCCGCATTACTCTACTTGAGACTGACTGCCATTCAAGAAGATTAGCCTCATATTTTGTGTTGAATACTATAGCTACTCCTTCTTTTCCTTGATTGTCATTGCCTGAATATAACATTTGGTATTTATTGCTCAGAAAGATCTCACCAGTTTTGGTCTTTTTTGTTTCAGTCACCCCTATTATGTCGATCTGGTACTTATCTAATTCCTCAGCTGGCTCCATTTCTTTGCCATTCAGGCTTCTTACGTTGATAGTACCGATCTTTAACTCTGGTGATGTTGAGTTGGGGTTTGTTTTCAGATTTGTTCCAGTAGCTGACTTTTCGCTGTTCGCCCTGGTTCCCTGGCGAAAACAACGGGGGCCTTGTTTAACCGGGCGATGCCCCAGCCGGCATGAAATTTTGTCATGTTGTACCATCATTTTTTATTTTGGTTTAACCAATAAGAATACAATTTGGTCGGCTAAATCCCAAATTGCCAGCCCATCCTCTTTTGTTCAGTATCAAAGTAGATACCCAACAGGGTGCACCACGAGAAGGTGAGGATTGGACATTAGTTCAGAAGCCCTGGTCGGTTCTCCGCATTCCTTTAAAGGCTATGTGGAGGTCTCCTCTCAGTTATACAGCTTTGACCCTGTGTTTTTATTGTATTTCCTAATATATTCGAGATGCTACAATATTAAAGTACCTTGTTAAGTAATACTATAAAATGGTGCTACTTTTTTATTGTATTTCCTAATATATTTGTTAAGATGTTACAATATTAAAGTACTGTGTTAAGTAATACCATAAAATGGTACTACTTTAATATTGTAACATCTCCACAAAAACACACAAGATCAATACAACAGCAACAAAAATGAATACTAACCTCAATACTGAAGTTGAGAACAAGGCTTGCCCCCACTGAACAGAAACTTTCCAGTATTGATACAAATTAGGATATTGAAAATGAATTAACTTTCAAAATCTCAAGACTGAAACAAATAATTATTATTAGACATGAGACAAGAGTTAGAAAAAAGTCAAAACATTTAATAAAGAACAGGAAGGACAAGAAAGATTAGCAGTAAAATGAGACAGCAAAGCACTGAATGTATGTAAGATATTATTGAGTAATGATAATCGAGTAAGTAAAGCAGAATGTAATATGGTATGGTAATATACTTTCAAGACATGTCAATGATGACTGTTACTATTTTGAGTGTTTTGTGAACAATAATCAAAAATATAACAAATGAGAAAGAAAAGTAAAAGAGATGGCAGTTCTTGTTGGTACAAGCTATTAATTAATAGCTTGTACCTACAAGAACTTGTGTTACATCGTTCCATAATTTAGTGTGAATGAAGATATGAAAGGATTATTTGGAGAGCTATGTTACTTGTACCAAGATAGTGCTGAATTAAGGACTATGAATGCAAACAATTTGATGTATGGGTATATAGAAAGAATGGTTTTTGGTGTGTGGAGTGAGTTTGGGGAAGAATGTATTTCATGGTATATATATAGGAGGGATGGCCTGCTTTCAAATATGTTTGGTATTAGGAGTTCTGGAGAACTCTTAATACCAAATTAATTGGTATGGGTGTCCTAATATTTGGAGAGTCAAGGAAACTAGATCATGGCAGAATGGTGAGAATCTATGCATAAGAGTGACCACATAATATATGGAGAATGACTCTCCAAATATTATGCAGTTGTGTTAATTATACAAATGTGCAAATGTGATTATGACGAATGATGGTTGTGTGCTCATCAAGTTTGGATTTATTATGTTCCAGAATGTCTGCAAGTTGTCCATCTAGATCATACAGACCACAGAGACAAGACACAAGTGCCAGGGGTATCAGGAAAGAAAGGAGGTAAAGTTTGTTGCCTTGGTGAATACGTTGTGGACTTTGATTGTAGGCATTAGTGAGACCTGACTCTCAGAGGTAGATGTGCTAAATGAAATTGAGCATAAAGGGTACAGTATTTTTAGCAAGAACAGACAAGATAGAGGAGGGGAGAGCTTCTAGAGATATCAGATAATTTTGGGTCCATTTAGGGTAGAAAGCTATGACAGCAATTTAAGTAAAAATTTTCCACTTAGCGGTTGAGTTTGAAGCCATCAGGTGTGAGATGGAGTCTGATTGGAGAGGTGTTTTTACTGATCTAGTGCATTGTTTGCTGGTTATAATGAAATGCATTGACATGTTAATCTGATGGGTTCTAAACAAGTAGTCATAGATGACTTTAATTATCCAAACATTGATTAGGTAGTGATGAAATCACATGCGAAGAATGAAGCTGAATTCATTGAGCTGTTGCAAAACAGCTTCCTTTAGCAGCATGTGACAGAAGCAACTGAAGGTGAAGGACTATTAGACCTGATTATAGTGTAAGAGGTAGTTTCTGTTAAGGATGTAACTGTTCTGCCTCTGATTAGTTACAGTGATCATGCTCTGCTGATTTGTAAAGTGGCTAAGTATATGGATGTTCCATTCAGAAATGGTTGGCAAATCAGCTCTCCTCATGTCCAAATCAAAATCAAATTTCCTACAAATCAGGAAATTGCAGCGTGTTGAAAAGAATATTAGGTTGGTTCGTTCCCATGGTATTAGTTGCTAGATGAGAAGGAAATTGGCAGTGCATGGGAAGTGTTAAAAAAAAAAAAAAAAAAAAAAAAAAAGATTTCAGTGATGCCAATATTGGAATGTGTCTTGGAAAGAGTTTGAAAAATAAATAAGGTAGAAGTGAAGTCAATTCACAGTCTTATTAAGCAAGAGATCCTTATGAAAAAGATTGTGTGTGTAGAAGGATGAAGTCAGTTATGTGAATTTTAAGGTGAAGGCCAGAAGAGTTACAAGTATTGTAATGAAAGCTAAGTCTGATAATGAAAAGATTGGCTCCGCTAGCTAAAGACATTTCAGAAGAATTACGTAGTTATGCTGCAAGTAAAAGAAGGAAAGAATGAATGAAAGAATAACTGCTGAATGCAGATGATGTGCAGCTGTCAGATATAGAAGTGTTCACCTATGGAGCTCAAGGCTACCCCTACAGTAAATGGAGGAACTCTGGTGTTTGAGGAAGAGGTACAAGAGCTTTTGCATAAACTGAATAAGAACTTGGTAATAGGGGCTGATGAGATATTAGTAATCATGCTAAAAGTGTTCAGCTTCTTATCCATGAAGTGCAGCCGTCTACAATCCAGCTATCCAAATAACGAGGTCATCTTCCTAAGCGATTTTAGGAGAGCCAGTTGGTATCCATAGCACCAACTGGCTCTCCTATTCAAACACAACTTGACAAGATGTGGCAGTTTTTTCTGTAAGCAAATTGTATATATTTACCTACCCAAATTCCAGTGAACTCTGCTGTAAACATGTTATTTTTGACTATGTAATAACTTTACTCTTCTATCTTTATTTCTTTATTCTAGTGCGCTTTTTCTCTCTTAACCTTACTCACTCTACTGCATTTTATGTTTATTCACCTTCCGTATGCCGATGAACACTGAAAAATTTATTTGTAAGACTGCGCCATCAGTATATCAAAAATTCGGCATAAGACTAAATAAAACGTCCGGTAGATCTTTCTCTATCTTACGAGTGAAACTTCCCTCAATGGGCACGGAAACTTGTCTCTAAAACTAGCGGACCTCTTTGATACTTTGCTTCCCCTTTCAGGCCACGGAAACTTCTCTAAACGATGGCAAAGCATTGCCTTTGTTTTTGATGTTAAAACAGTAAATACATTCACTTCCCACAGGGTTAACTACATTAATATTTTGCAAAATATACATAGAAACAAACAAGGTTATTTACAGTTCTCATGGGACTTGACCTATGTAAAAAATCGATGTAAAGCACTTTAATATTTTAAAGCTACATTGAGTTTTTACACTGCCTCCCAGTAAAGTACCCTTTATATATTTACCTGCCCAAATTCCAGAAAACTCTGCTCCCAGTAAGTATCGTTGATATATTTTTTAGACTGGTTCTCCTTATATGTTGTGGTGATCTCTCTCAATAACTCAGATCATAATCTTGTGCAAGTCTGCTCTTAGAAGGTGCCTTTCTTCCAGCTACTCCTAGCCTCTTGTCCTTTGGCACTACAAAAGTGTCAAGTGCGACAACTTCCAGAACTTTTACTCTTCTTTTCCAAGGTCTAACTATTGTTTTTGTTCATTTGACCCAAACACCTGATCTGAGCAATTGCTCAAATTATCCTCACTGGCATAAAGGCTATCATCTCCTATTCTACCCCAAATTCTTGTCAACTCTCCAGTCCTAGTTCAATAGTTGATGCACCAAAGCAGTCATCATCAAATTTCTGACATGTACCTTCAGGGAGTGTACAGGATCTTAATATATATCACATGAAAAAGCTACGTCATTACTTACTTCCTATTAACAATTTCCCTCCAAATCAGTTTGTTATTTGTCACAACTTCTATATTAGATCTATTTCTGCCTTCTAAAGCACTTTTTTTATTGTATCAATCTTTTTCCTCGGCCATTCTGTTTAAGTGACCGCACCACTTGAGATTAGCTCTACTAACAATGTCAAGTTCTTTCCCAATATCTTCATTTTTAATATGATACTGCCATTGATGTTATCTCTTCACTCCCTTAATCTTTCTCAAAACTCTCACATATGAGTCATTGTTAATATGATTTTGTCACTGCTATCTGTTCAATCTAATTTTCTGACAATTTTCATATTTGTGGTCTCTCTCTAAACACACACACACACAGACCAACTTTCACACACAGTGTATAAGATGCACCCAAGAAATTTAATACTATTTTCTGGAAAAAATCTAAACTTTAAAGTATGATTTAAAAAAAAAAATGGATAAAATAATAGGTAATTATTAATAGTAAACTGACCTTTCAGAAACCTGCAAAACCCATGTCACTGTCATCTGACTCTTCTCTATCATCATTAATTTCTTATAATATAGAAATAATTTTGTCTTCATATTCTTTTGGCATTTTTTGACTGATTTTTGTTTTTATACGCATACAAAGTCCACTGCGTTTCATGAAACGGTAACACCATGACGCACCACTTTTAAAATCTTCAATGTTACGCTCACAGGCTACTTTGACTGCATGTGTACGAATCATTTTTGTTGAAATGGCAATACCATTTTGCTGATTTTCTTGCACCCATTTCAAAACTTCGGTCTCTAGTTCTGGCCACTTCGCAATTTTTCCACGTTCGCGCGCTTTTCTTTATGCAAATTGTACAAAATCTCCTTCTGACCGTGCCAAGTTCTTAGCCAATGACGCGCTAGAAGTCACGTGAAGGTCACGCATCAATTTGATTGCATCGTTAACCGCCTACAAAGATCTTGGAACATAAAAGGGAGTGCGTATGACTTTGGAAAGAGGAAACAATCTTTACCTTCATTATATAAGACGCACCCCATTTTTAAGATGAATTTTTTTTACACAGGAAAATACGGAACAGCTTTGTATAATGCCAGTAGGGTGTTTGGGTGATTCCTCTTATTCCAAATAAATTTATCTAGCTTGCTCCACACCAAGACAGGAGGGTAGCCATTCTCCATTCTTCTGCCATCATTGATAGTGAGCTGAAGCTAGGAATGAACCAGTTTTCAGAGAGTACATTACAGTAGACAACTGCTGCAATATCATGACCCTAACATTAGTATTATGTGTAATAGTGGGAGTTATGGATCTTTGATCAAGTGTTTTATTTCTAACCCAGCTCTCAGATCCATAAGTTAAAATTGGTTTGGACACTGTTTTGTATACAGTTGATTTAGTTATTAAATGCTGTTCCTAATAAAGTTTCCATATATGTCCAGGTGGTTTAGAATAGTAAAGTTTCACCTTATGATTTCTTTGAACCAGGTAACTATATTTTAGTTTACTTTTTTTTTTTTTTCTGTTGTGCATTGGTGAGATCATGATCTATAACCTAGTAAGTTATATGATGTTTTAAAAGACTATTTTGAGAGTGGTCATTTTTAACACCATCTTCAGTCCAACAACCATAAATTGCTTTTAATACAGCTCTGATGAGATGTTTGTTCTTTTGTTTCTTAGTTTTGAATTGGTCCTCAAGACTAGGAGTTCCACTAACACTTTTGTATATACATCAACAACTGTTCTTTGTACTCCAAGGATGCTGATTTAAAATCCAGTGGCTTAATAAGTTTTTATATTTGTTGTTCTTATGTTATTGAGTTAATTAATACTGTTGAATAACTGAAATGAGTAATTGCCAGTGCCCAAGCTTTTGTGTACATTCCATTCATCTTGATTTTGACGCTCAGAATTATGCAGTGTACCATTACAATATTTATATACCTCCAGCATTTCCAATAAAAATATAATCTAGTTGACTTTCTTTCACATTTCAGATTTCCATTAGCCTTTTCTAAATCCAGTATATTGAAATGTAGTCATGGCTGTATTCCTCTTGGATATTTTTTGCCACTGTTTTGTTGCTGATTATCTCATTTAATAATTTTTTTAAATTACCTAGATATTCGGAATATCCTTCAATTTTTTAAAATTAATTAATTTTTTTAAATCTCTGGTTCCTTTTCAAGTACTTTTCCCCATGCCTCATTAATATTTCTTTATACATAGATGTATACAGGATAGTATATAATCAGATAAGCTTCTTATTAACAATTTTCTTTCAAATAAATATGTTTGTTAGATTTTTGATAGTCATTATTAATATGATTTTGTCACTGATGCTATCTGTTCAATCTTATTTTTCTGATAATTTTCATATTTGTGAACTCGCTAATCTTCAGCTGTTTTTCTCTCTCTCTCCACACACACACACATACACTAACTTACACTGATAAAATGGGTTTGAACTGCTTTATATGATCCTCTTTTTCCAAATGAATATCGAGCTTGCTCCACACCAACTAAGGCAGGAGGGTAGCCATTCTCCATTCTTCCACCTTTGTTGATAGTGAGCCGGAGCTATGAGCAAACCAGAGTTTTTAGAGAAAGAGATAGTTTAAAGTAGACAACGACCGCAATCTTATGACCCTAACGTTATTATTATCTGTAACAGTGTGAGTTACAGGTTGTTTTTTTTTTTTTTAAGATGCAGAAGTTTCCAAGGGGAAAACCTAATTTGCCCAAGAATTAGCAAATTTGGTAAGTAGCTGAAGAAAGGTCTAGATGATGATTATTACAGTGATAATGAGAAATTATCATTCAATGACACTTACTATGCTAAGAAATGCACTGACTGCTCCTTTAGCTGGAAGTACACTTAATATTATATACAGAGCATAATTTTATGAATCATATCCAGTGAATTAAAAGTGGTAATCATATGCAGGTAATCAAGCTACATAATCATTCATGGATGTTCTCTACCCTAATTTTCATTTAATAATTTTTCAGGATAATGACTCTGACTTCCAGAGTATTCAGGTTTTTGTCATATTTCTCATCTCTGATTCCTTTTATGAAACTATTTCTAAGCCTTTTCAATTAGCCTCCAATTTCTTAGCTTTTTCGTTGTCCTCCAGACTTTTGCCATCTGTGATATTTATCTTCTATATATAACTCTATCATGAATTAGTCTGAAGATATTACTATTGGCAATCTCTCTATATGAATCTGTGTACATTTTATGTTGGGACAGGGTAGTAATGGCTGGTTGATGTTCTGAGCAGGACATCAGCAAGTACATACCATCTTATTACTCCTACCTCTTTCTTCTGAATTTTTCAAAATTTTTTTTAATCCTACAGTCTACAACAGGCTGCTGGAGTAGATATCGAGACACTCCTCACAGAAATCCTGCAATTGGTTCTTGATCTATACTTGGCTTTCAGGTCTGTAAAAGAAATGTTTGTGGATGGATAACTTTACATGTTATCCATCCACTTTATTTTTGGGGAGATGTAAATCTGATAATGTGACCAAGCCTTTGAATTCTTGTTATGATGTTACCAGTTGGATGAGTACAAGAACAGATTCTTTGTTTGACTTCTGAATGAAGTGCAGCATCAGTGTATGGTATTTTTAGGAAGTGTCTATAGCATTTAATTTAATTTTTGAAGGTGGTGGTGTTGCCTTTGTGATTTTGGTTTTGATATCCTGTCTTGATGTCCCATCTTTATTAAGAATAAAGTTGAAAACTTCTGTATACTAACGTTTCAAGTATAATTTTTTTTGTCAGCTTCTGCTGCACTCATTTGTATTGACAGTGCCCATTGGTTGGAAAGACAGGTTCGAATCCTGTCTAGGGTGCAAAGAACCTTTGTAACATATTTTCATTGAAGATGAGTTAGTTGGTCTCATACAGGGATCACAGGTGCCTTAGAAAATCAGGTATTTTTCATCCTGCAAAACTGACAGCCAGCAGAAGAACACATAGTTCTTTCTCATCTATCAGATGATGGATTGAGTTCCCTATGTTCAAATCTTTGTCATCTGGCTCTATTCTCTCAACTCTCTGAAGCTCAATAATTGTGGCCTTGCCTTCAGACGGTAGCCAAGTTCTTTTTGGTCTACATCTTAACCGTCTTCCCCAATGATTCCAGTCAAGACTAGAGGTGTCTGAAATTTTTCTTAATCATTTCATTTCAAATGCTCTGATTTTCTGTACTTCTTTCTGATTGAGTGTCCAAGTCTCAGCTTCATACGTTGCTGTAGGTATAATAATGGTTTTATATAGAGTTTTTAGTTTGGGGCTTTTTGAAATGCTGTTAACACACAGTTAACAGACAATACACTGGCCTCATAGTCTTGGTTGCTTCAGCAATTCTAGCCATACTTTAGTCTTTTCAGATTTATAAATATTTGAAAATAATTGACATGTATATATATTTTCTGACAAAATATTTCAGCATGCAGTACTGATTTCTTTACACAGTAGTGTTAAGTTCTTGTTTCAAAGACTTATGGGAAATCACTGGTATGGTGGTATTGGAATTTGGTACTTGATACTAAATTTTAGCTCTAAAATGTATGTTTAGTAAGAAGAAATTCATATGTATTTATAAAGTCACCCTCTCTAATACTTGGTTGCAAAGTAAATTACAGACAAATTATATTCTTATTTTAAACCATTAGCCAAGTGTAAGCAAACTGTGTGTGTGTTAGGCTGGTTGTTTATAGAGGTTGTTGATCTTAGATCACTTACACAGTGCACTTTCTTTCATATATATATATATATATATATACACACACACACACACAGTGGTATCTTGCTAATTCGAACCCTCCAGTAATCTGAACTGCGGTTTGAAAGAAAAAAGTGTTATTTATTACGTATTATTATTTTGTGTACTATTATTTTTATTTAATAATTATTATTTTAACTATTATTATTTATTTCATTATTATTACAGTACAATATTTTTTTCGTACTGTCGATTGTACGGTTATACTGGAGGCCTATTTTGATGTATTGTGTGTTCACATTTGCTTTTTTATACTGTACAGTATGTACTGTATTGTCGGCATGAATCACAAATATACACAAAAAGAGGAAATTCAAAATGTGCATAATTAATTTGGTTAAAAATATAAATCCAGATGATGAAATTTTACAAACAGATGTTACGGAATGGATTACAGGAATAGATTACTGTACCGTAATCTACTGTTACAGTACAGTAGCTTTTTTTCTGTTATTGTTGTTTAGTTTATTGATTAGTTATTGACTAGTTATTGTTGTCTCTTGGGGGGGGGGGGTTGCTAATCCGAACGAGCATGGTTTTTATTAGTTCGGATTAGCGAGATACCACTGTGTGTGCGTGTGTGTATTACAATGGCAGGTTTACTTTTGACCTTTATTGAGGTCTTATAGGTATGTTCATAATTTTTGTAAATATTTTCTTTCTGAAGGATTTAGTCTTTCCAACAAGATCTTTTGCATTGGATGTTTTTATTTCACTGGGGAAATCTTATTTCATTTTAGCACTTGTACTGAGAGGCAACATTATGTTCATATTGACAATCTAAAATTATGGTTTTCATTATGAAAAATTTGACATGTAATTATCAGTTTCATTGGTGTTGCATGCATGCCTCTTGGTATTTTCAGTATTTTGTATGGTATATATTTTATAAAATAAAGTTACTTTATATTATAAAAATACATTTTTTTGATTTATTTAATTGGAGGAAATATTGTATTACAAAATAAAAAAAAAGTGTATGGAGGAAAATAGCATTACTAGGGTGTTCCAAATAAAACACTAAAATAATTTATGTATAACTTTCCAAGTTATTGCCATCCCATTTCTCTTCTGTGTTAAGCTCAGTAGTCTGTCATGGCCATGATCAAGTAACATAATTTGAGATTTTTTAGAAACCTGATAACTGGTTATGATATAGTGATTAATTGTCTGTCTGATCTGTAAATTGCGTACGTTTTTCTGGCTAGTTTGTGTTTTTGTGGGATGAGAAAACCGAGTTTCTGGGAGGTAAAAACCCTGCCATCTCTGTAGGAGACCAGCTAACTCACCTACACTTTAAAAGTCCTGCTAAAGGATCTTCATGTCCTAGATAGAATTCAAACTTGGGTCTTTCCAGACAAAAGGCTTTGCCAATACTAACTGAGCTACAGAGGCTCAACTTTCCAAATTATTTTGAATTTGGAAAGTTGAGCCTCTGCTCAACTTTATTCTGCCTATACTAATTTAAATTTTGAAAGGCTGGACCTGATGCACTTTTGCTGATGTGCCTAATGCCAGAAAACTAACTTTCATAATACTTGGGGGGGGGGGGGGTGTCACCTCGTGTGGTCTTTTATGTATCTGAAGAGTGGTGGTGCATTATGAGAAATGTCTCAAATAGCTGGTTCAGAGTTTCAGTGATTTCATTGGCATCTGGAGAGGAGAGTGACAAACAGTTGCTGCCATAGGAGTTCTTTATTTCTTAGAGTTGTGGGGTTAAAACCATGAGATTCAGGGAGAAACAATCATAGTTGCCTGTATCAAAGGTCAGTTGACTTTGGGAACCAGCTGAAAAAAAAAAGGCACAGAAAGTAATGCAGTGAAGTAATAGTTAATAATTTTTTTTCTATTCTATTGATTAAAGCTTCAGCTTGAATTTTTTTTTTTTTTTTTATTAATGTGTTTTTCAGAAAAGTACTGTTCCAAAACGTGTAGCATTATTTCACCCACCACATGAGTTTTAATAGTAATTTTCATAAACAAGAAGTTTTTCCACCTATAAACATTAATACTGTGGATGGGCAGAAAGTTTAGAAGAAAGAAAAACTTGGTTAGCATTTGTTTGAAAGCCTAAAGATATTATTCTTTACAAAATTATAAGAAAGATGCTGTTCTAAGGACTTAGTAATAAAGGAAGGAGAGAGGGAGGGGCTTTCTGTCAGTTTTGGGATGAGCTCTGAAGGAATGACTACCAGTATGTTTTAACAGGTTTAGAGGAGTGTGGGGAGGAAATTTTTCATTAACATTGACAATAGAGCTATTTGTAGAAAATGCAAGTTGCAATGTGAAATCTGTGAATAGAATCAGCTAGCAAGATATGCATAACTAATAAGCTTAAACACTCTATTCTGTACAAATCAAGTATTTTAGAGAGTGGCATCCTAAAAATACTTGAGAACTGTATTCGGTTCTTTGGATAGATTGGATAGATATGTGGTTTACTTATAGTAGATAACTCTTCGGAGGTAAAGTAATGTCTTGAGTGTGAAAAATCCTAATTTCTTGGATGCTAAGGAGGTGATATTTGTAATATGCTTATGTCAAGAAAAATTGGAAGATTAATCATTTCAAGAAAAAGGAATAATCAGAGATTTAGATGGTGTCAGAAGCAAGACCAGGAGGAAAGGGTTTTTTTGTGTGTGTGACATAAAATGGAATTGAGTTTTATTAGTACTGAAATTAGTTACAAAAACTAAATTAAAGAATGAGGATCATTTGGAGATCAGACTTCTGATCTCCAAATGATCAGAAGTTCATCTGGAAATTGTGGTGATTTGTGTAGTGCAAGATATAGAAGGAAGAAAGCATGATCTTGTTACACAAGACCATGCTTTCTTCTGACACCTGCCACCAGCTGTCAAAACGTTTATTTATAGAAAAGATCCCTCCACCATCACACTTAATGTGCAAGGCAGAAAGCTGGCAATCCATTTGCAGAAGTCATGGTAAAAAATTGCTGCCCATTTTTAGGAATGGATTTGAATATGGAATAATTTTACAAGCTGCAGAATACCAGTGGAAAGACAATATAGGTTAGGAATCAACTTCAGAGCAGTGGGAAGAAAGGCCATCAGAATCAAGAGACTGTTGTGGTATACATAATTTGGACAATAGTTTTCTGAGATCTTATTTGGGCAAAAAAGAAAAGAAAACCATTTTTTCTTTCAATTATGAAACCTCTTGTACAGCCTTGACAGAAGGGGGGATCTGAAGTTTAGATAATGGATGAGAATCGATGTGGAAATGCTTAGATCAGAAGATTAAAAACTATTAATAGTAGTTTTTAATCTACTACTCAATAGACAGATGATAGTAATTGTGAGATTGTTACTGCATGAGAGAAGTCAACATTATATTGTGGTAATTGCCCATAGGACAAACATCTGCAGTGTACTTTGATCATTGATAAGGAAGAAATAAGAATATATGGAGAGTAGTTAAGGTTATCTGGTAGGCATATGAACAGTTTTACTGAGATCCTTAGTGATAGCAAATGCCTCAGCATTGTTTTCTGCTTCTGGATCAGTGTAGGTTGGAGTTGTGGACATTAAGGAAAGTTTTACTGTAGAAAATCAAAAGTAAAATGGTGGCATTATGATCGACAATACATGCAGGAAATGAATTTGATAAAACAAGGTAGGGAGATTTTTATCCAAATATTGAAAAAGAGAAAATCTCTGACATGGCATATCAGAACAAAAATGAACAAGAGTTACAGAAAAAACTGCAATTTGAGTTTGCTATAAAAAGTTCGTGTGGTTTTGCAGATTGGAGATGGAAAGGAGCATCATTGAGGTTGGAAAGACCAGGTGTATTTGTCATGTGAATCTGGAAGGTTTTGTTTCCTGATGTGTAGCATTGCTTTCTTTAACAAGCCATACCTATAGAATTTCGCCCAACTCTTCTGTAAATTGTGGCATTAGCAGCTTTCCTCCCATAGCTGGGTTTCCTCTATACACCTGAATAGTAGTGTCAGTGTCAGCATAACCTGGAAATCTACCAAAGCATTAATTGTCTGATTCAGTATACTAGCAGCAGCCTGTATTTATTTTTGCTTAGAAAGCAAGCAAATGCTTGGATAAAGCATTAAAATTAGAATATAATTTGTTAAGTATAATTCATTTTAAAGATGTGCCCTGAAAAAGAAGAAAATTTAGTCTCCAGTGCCTGATGTAATTTTGAAAACATCAGTCACTGCACGCTGAAACAAATGGGGGGGGGGAGTAAACTGCCTCTTTGTTCTGTAGTCCAAATGTAGTTTTTGGCCATGTCAAGTTCCGATTAAGTAGAGTTGGTGGGATTACACCAGCTGCATCTACTCAAAAACAGGAGCCTGGTTCTTGTGTATAGTTTCTGATGTTTTAATGCCTGTCGGCTGGGGATATATCCAGATTAGGTTTCTTCAGACTGACCTGACAGTCTGAAGTTGTAGTATAGTACATTGTAGTGACCTGAACGCCAGTTCCATCAGTATTTTATACTCCTGGGTTTAGCCTCAGATATTTAATCATGTAATATGTGGTAATATAAACACAATACACTAACTCGTCTGCAAGCCCTGATTGCACAGAGAGGCAGACCAACACGCTATTAGATGGTGTTCCTGATGCATAGCTAATTCTGTGTATAATATAATAGCCTGTGTAGCTAATATAATATAAATGCCACATCCACCGAGCCTGTGTAGCTCGGTGGATGTGGCATTTGCCAACCACCGCGCTTGGCCGCACGAAGGAAGACTTGGTTTCGAGTCTAGTCGGCGACTAGAGGAAATTTTTCTAAGCCTTTTTTCGACCGGTTCCCGAGTTAGTCGATCTCTGGCACGGGCAAGCAGGTTTTTCCTCCCGGAAACTCGGGTTTTTCGTCCTGTAAACTCAAGAAAATCGACCGTAGAACCCACATTATTTCAGACATTAAATATATTGTGTTAGGTTTAGGGACCACGAGATGGCGGCACATTTGAGCCGTCTCTCTTCACTGAGTACCGCTTAATTAGTGATAGCCTTGGGCCATCTATCTTTGATTGGTACCAGTGGAGATTGAACTGCCCACTCAGTCTCCAAAAGTTAGATAGGGCTAAATGGCCTCGCCTACTCCCCATATACGGGGAATAAAAAAGGCGTTAGCTGATTTTTTTTAATATAATAGCCAGTGATTGGTTAATGGAGATACTGGTCAGAGAGAGAGATCTCAGGTTTCTGATACACTTCTAGGTCTCCAGACATAGGCCAAAGATGTTTTGTAATTCATAAAGTTGTGTTCACCTGTTTGAGAAAAGTATTTTTTAATCTACCAAAGATTACTTGGTTTAAAAGAGAGTGATTTACATAGTCTAGTCATGTTTTTATTATTTTTTTTTGTTTGGAATCTGCATTTTAATTGTATAAGAAGTTTAGTAATTTAAAATTGATTTAGTTCTTTTCCTAAAACGAAAAAAAAAATCAGTAATGTATTTTTTTCTTATTATATTCTTAAGAATGTTTAATACTCATTTAAGTTATTCTTGCAGGGATACTCCAACATCAGCAGGACCTAATTCTTTTGGGAAGACTCGCCAGGGTTTTTGTGATGCAAAGAAGGTGTTTGAAAGGCAGTTGAAAAAGCAAATGGAGGAAGTTGGAGATAAATAAAACAGCAAGAGAACTTTCTCACTTTTACCCCATTCCTGTTTGTAATATTGTGTATCCCATACCATCCTTGGCATCAGTTTTTGTTGCTTCAGGTCTTCCCTTTATACCTCAACCCTGTCTCTCCTCTACGGTATTCTTTAAGAATTGCTCATTGTTCATGCAAGGAATAGAAGGATTGGCTCTCTTACTTGCATTCAGTACTTCTCATCTCTGTATATTATGCTCTTAACTATCACATTCTAATGTCTGAATATAAAGTTGCTGGATCTTTATGTGATGACATGCTATAGGTACCAAGTAAAATTATCACTTGTAAATATATATTAGCATCTTAGAGCCAGTTGAAATTTTTTGGGAAGAAAAAAAAAATGCCTTTTTTTTGTGGCAGATAGATAGCCAAACTCACAAGAGATGCCTTGTCACTATAACATGTCATCACATGGAGGCAGTATTTCCTTCCAGATCTTTGTCACATGTAGAATAGAATATAGAAATGTATTTTGATTGTATGGTTGGTCATGTATGAAGAAACTCATGTGGCATTTAGTCTGGATACTTCCATCTATAAGATGCAGTTTTTGTAATAGAACTGATTAACAGGTACCTTGTGATATTCACAGGTCATGTAATGTATGTGTTAATGTAATCCCATTTATGCATGGGATTTTGCCAAAAGCTGCACAGACTTTAGACAGCTATGCTCCTAAAGCAAGATGGCAGTAAAAAGACTGTTGAGGTAAAGGGGTGTTGTGCCCATTTTTATTCCATGCTACACTCTGTCTCCAGTCATACATCATACAAAAGACAGCATATAATTTTTACACTATGTGTACAAAACAATGCAGCATTTTACTGAACACTCTTTGTATAGCATAAGGCTTACATATAGATATGTAGTTGCCACAAATTGGTGGATGTAGCCGAGCTGTTCTCAATGTAACTCTCAGAACATCAGAATAAAGAAAGTTTCTCTTGCACATACATTGTTCTTTATACTTTACATAAGATTACAGTAATTGCTTGTTTTGTAACTGGACATAATTTATATAATCAACTTTTATTGGCAGACCATGGCAGGTGTATTTCACATTCAGCTTAGTGATGGGTAACAATTTAACTTTACATTAATATACAGAATGCAAAGTTTATATAGGGACAGGTCATTCATATATATATGCAAGTTCTTTCAGAAGAATGCATTGGGAACAACATGACAAGCCCAAGGAATAGTTGCCTTAATAAGTGAAAGACTGTTATGACTAGACATGTTGAGCAACCTTTCCAGTCCTTCAGGGGGAAGTTCCAGATTGGGAGGAGGTAATTTATATTATCTGTGCAAAAATTAACTAGTGCTGCTAGTGGATGCTACATTTAGTAACCTTTATAAGAAAGAGTTGAAATGAAGATGAAAGCATAACTCACACATATACTGTATACATTAACTTAAATCAGAATACAGTGACGAAAATATTACACAAAATTGTACATTTGTGGGATGAGGGATATCCTCCACAGGCACTTTCCACCAACTTCATATATTAAATACAATCTCTGTATCAAGCAAGATTCCCTATAACAATTTACAGTGCATTGATAACATTATGTAAAACATCTTGCTTGGCTAGAGGAATTCTGAAGAGAATAGCTGTGCTGAATTCAATGAGCTGCATAATGGCCAAAGTGGATATGTAAAGCTCCAATTGCTGCTGTAAGTAGACGGATATGGCGGGCATTGGTTATTCCACAAGCTCTCAGGTCTCCATCTCTCATTCTGGCTACTTGGTAAAGTTGGCTGTATCCAGTTCTTCGTAGCATGGGTTCATACATAGGTAGGCCCAAAGACAGTAGCCACAAAGAAAAGCTAGAATAGTTGGCTTGTACTACAGGTTCATTGCAAGAATCGGCCAGAAAATCATTAGGAATCTGAAATGAATAACAAACAATAAGTTTTTCTACAATACAAACTGGTTTATAAAGCTGACATGCATAAATTGTGTAATATATAAAGTTGCTGGACCATTATAGATAACACATTAAAATCATTATTTTGAATCTGATATACAAGAGGTTCAGTAGAAAGCAAATTTCTTCTAAAAAATATTAAAATCAAGATTACCTCCTCCAACATGACAGAGCCCTCACTACATTGTCTCAACCAGTGGAACAAAAATCTTCCACAATAAGTAAGTCCCATATTTTTAACTACTAATGTAACTTTTACGTTACTTTTTTGTGCGACCACTCAACTCTCACTATATAAACACATGAGAAACTTGCTTATTGTAACAAACTACTCAAAAGTCCCAAAAATATGATGCTAAAGGAAATTCACTGTATTAAATATACTAAAACCATTGTGGTCCTGAGAATCAACAGCACATTCAAGATCTCGCATACCAAATGAAAAGGAAGGATTTCATGGTCGGGTGGATTTGGGATATTTGTACACGGCAGCTGTACAGGTGAGAAGTGACACAAACATAAATAAGACATTTTTATTCATTTCCAATGTGCTTCCTTTCCCAGTATTCCCCAAACTGTATCCTTTTCACGGTGTAGTGCCTTGAGTAGAAAAGAATGTAATTTTTTGGTGGACTGCAGAAGCTATGGCTGAGGTGTAGGCCAGCCAAAGAAGGGAAATCTCATGTTTGGATATCTGGGTATTATCGAAAGTTAAGGGAAGGGACATGAGATCTTTCTTGTGAGGGATAGACAGGACCGACTAAGTTTGGTGGCATGTAAGTTTACAAGATTTCCTCATCCCATTGAAATAGAGAGGAGATCAGGTTAGAACATTCATTATGGTTGATCTTGAGGTTTCTAATAAATGGGCACTATAAGGTTTGTCAAATGAAAATGAGGAATGGGGTATACCCCATAAGATTTGAAGTGGAAGAAAGTACAGAGCCCTGAGAAACTTCGCATTGGTGGGGAAATCTGACGAGAATAAACCATTCAATATGACTCATAATGAATGACCAAGTGAGAAGGCTGGTGATCTAGTTGCAAAGGATGAAAGGCAGAAAATAGGATAATAATTGACTGAGTAAGCCTCTGTGCTGAAGCCAGTAAAATGCTTTAGATTTAAATGTTGAGTTTCTCCAAATTTTCCATGGCTTGAGCTCGTGAAGGCTAGATGATCAGTTGTGGAATCCATATTGCTGGTTGCTAATTAGCTTGTGAGTCTCTGGGTGGTGCAGAAGTTAGCTGTTGATTACCATCTCCGTGGTTTCTGAAAGAACAGAAGTTTCTTGCCTGACTTCTGTCATCTTTTTTGGAATGGGCTGTAAGGTTGCATGCTGTAGGATAGATGTCAGATGAACAAGTGATATAAGAGTAATAGGATTTAGTACCTTTTGTTAATGGAAATGGAATGATATCCTTTCATCCATATGGATGATAAGGGCAGCTATGCTACCATACTAGGGCAGTGACTATAAGCAAGGTGGTTTCCTGTTGGCTTCCTTGCCATGCTATGTCAAGTTACAGGCAAACTGGACCTGTGTGTTCACGGGTTCGGTTTGCCTGTTTGCGGGATAAAAAAACCCCAGAATAAACTGGGGGGGGGGGGGGTATTGGCTATGGCTGAGAAAGAAGATCCTCCCGGCTCTGACGGGAATTGAACCTAGGACGCTCCTTCCCTAGGCATATGGTTGCGAAGTGCACAGCCACTAGGCTAACCACGCAGACCCTTTGTTAATAAAACTCAAAAAAAGGTAATTTGTAATTATATATTAACAAAAATTTCTCTTTAGAATAATTTGTTCATTTGCATATCGTCAGTTTACTATCAAAATCTCAAGTCATGTTAGATGCAAAAATATGTTATCTACAGATTTCAGTATTATACTAGCCAGGAGTGGAAAGTTTCAGAAAAGAAGAACTAGCAAAAGAGTGAATGAAATAAAAAGAAAAATTTGAACTGTGAAAGTGGTGCTGATAGCTGAGTAGCTCTGCTCACATTAACAGGAGGGTTAATGTGAGCTGTCAGCTATCAGCACCAGGGGATTTACTGATGCCAGTTCTGTAGGATAGCAACCATGGAAAAATATCTGTAGAAAATGCAGACATTCTTTTAAAGAATGTGGGACTGGTAAAAGATTAACTGCTTTCTTCAGCACGAGTAATTTTAGTTAGTTCTCAAGGGCACTACTTCAAATGTGAGAACACTATTCTATGGTTCAGGTAGAATTATTATTAGTATAGAGTTAGAATTGCTATTAGTATACAGTCATTATCTGAACCATTAATTACTGAATATTATTCAAATGGTGAAGTATTGGGGGGGGTCTGATAAATACCTAGGCAAAAATGATGTTAAAGCAACTGATATATATAACCACAAGAAAGAACATATTAGTAACAGAGTTATGAAGGTAACCTATGTTCTTTCTTGTGGTTATATCAGTTGCTTCGATATCATTTTTGTTCCAGGTGTTTATGAGAACTTTCTGGATCCCCTTGTAAAATCTGAAGTGGAAAACAATTTTCTTGAATGCTGAGTAGTATAATATACTTGCTTATGACTGGAAGTTTGAGCTATAAGTCAAAATCAATATAAGGAAAGAATAAAACCTTGCAGTATAGCACAGCATCAGCTGCAGAGTGAAGATAAATATTTATCCACCATCACAAGCAACAAGAAAGAATTATTGGACTTAGTTAATAACCTCTACCAAAACCCAGTTGAAAGTTTCAGAATATCAAGAGGGAAAAGCAACACAAAACCTAGATTCTTGTGCTCTCTTTCTGGCTAAAAATTCAAAGGGAACAATGAATGTTTTCAGTCCATAATTATAAAGGACATTCACCAAGTTTATCAATGCACAAACTGGAGGAAAGAATGACAAGTTTCTGAGGGTAACAAAACAGGGTTAGATAAAAGTTACAGCAAACTTTTGACAGAGATCAGAAAGCATGACTGCTATTTGGACATGCATTTAGTTCTTTCAATTACGCTGATAAGTTGCAACCATCTGCTGCTTGAGTATAGAGAGGAAAGAGAGAGATTTCAATGATTCCACTTGTGATATCCTTGTTTTGAACAGCCTTGGAACACTTCTGAGAACTACGTGATAAATATTTAAAACACAATGGAAATGAATGGTTTCATATCTAAAAGCATCGTTTCAGTAATCAGGGTGAACATTTGGAGTCAGAAGGCTGGAAAAATGAAACAAAGCACAAAGATCATTAGTAATTCTTGTGACATCCAACATGAAGATGAGACTGAAGGAAGTCAAAGTTCAGATGGTTGGTGGCATGAGGAGAGGTAATTGAAAACAAAACATATTTGATAGACTGCACAGAAATTGTTAGCAAAAGATCAAAAATGGGAGATTTTAATATCAGATGCTACCTTTCAGACAAAAGGAGTTGAAGAATGTATAACTGAGAATAAACAAGTAGTGACTGAAGCTGAAATTCCAATAGAAAAGTAGGTATGCATATGATTGATAGAATAGAGATTGGTTTATTGATTCTGGAAGCAAAGGTCATAATTCACCATTCCAGAGGTTACAGCATTACACACAATACAATACAAATAGATAAATTTGTATATAACATGTTATTTACTAAAAAAAAATGCAAAATTTGATTACAAAAATTTAAAAAAACTTAATGCAGTTCATTCCAGTCTGACAAGATCTGCTTGACTGTACATGGCTGAGCAGGATTGGTAAAAACTGAATTTCAAAGCATTTGGGTATCCAGCATAATCAAACATCAAAATAAAGAGTCCTCGTTTAATATAATAATTGTAGAACATCATAAAGCACTAGTGTGAATCATACACCAGAGAGGAGATGGCTTATAAAGAATTCAAGGAGTCTGCATAAATGATACATTTTTGGTAGCAGTTTTCTTTTATGTATACAAATGCAATGTTAAATGACATGGTTTAAAAGTGAATTACTTCATTCAAATGGAAACAGGGTGGTTAGGAAAAACAGCAGTGCAACCAAAGGTCTTAGTTAAGATTTTATAAAATTAATAAACAAATTAAATTAAAACACATGTGAGATCACTGCAATATCACAACATGTGTACAAAGCTAAACTGTTTTGTTCAAATCAAGATGATGTTGCCCCAAGCACAAGTATCAAATTAATATGATAATAGTTGATTTTTTTAACATTGTGCTTTAAATATAATTATTAAAATACACACTGAGAATGTATAATTTGTAAACGATGAAGATGCGTAATTGACAAAATATGCAAAAAGGTTGCAGGTTCCCCATCTTTGGGCTGGACAATCTCTCTCATGGGTCATGCATTTAGATTTCTTTTCAGAGCAAGATTTATTATCATTCTCTTGGCTGCTACAAAGGCAGTCTAGGTATGCTTATATTTCTAACATTTAAAGCATTCTAGTGATGCAGAGCCTAACAGATCAGAACAGTTAAAATATTCTGCTTTTACCATGGAGGTTTGAGTGTATCAAAAGGAAGGGTGATTATCCCTGCATATCAGAATGCATCTCATACTTATCACTCCTTGATCTTTAAGCTCTGAACATAATTCTCATCTGAAACACCAAGGAGAATCCATTCTGATAACATACCTCTAAAACAGTTGTATTTTATGAGGTGTTACATTAATTGTTATTCTTCCCCCTCGGGTAGAAGATTTAGTGCAACACCATTGACTTGTGCAGGCAAGAGCAAAGAGTATGGGAAGAAAAGTAGAGAAAAGAGAAAGAATGAAAATGACCAGTACTATCATGGGAGACCCACATGGAGATGGAAGTGAATATCATTTCAAGTTGGATATGATGTATGTGTATATTTTAAGCAGATCCAGAAGGTTTTTAGAGGTTTACCTTTTACTGCATGTAAACTACAGCTGATACCCATTACAAACTCCCCTAGTAGTACAAGGCTATTCTGTAATCCCTATGAGGTTGACATAATGAGAGTCAATGCTTGGCTTTTCATGTGATGTAAGTTGAAATTGGGAGGGATGTAAAATATAAAATAAGATTGTAGAAAGTTTTTACGCTTGGTGACAAAGTAAAACTATATTTGCCAAGAAATTATATTGTTTAATCTTTTACTTTAGTGTAAGCAAACAAAGTTTGAATGTGAAGTATCGTCACAATTATACTACTTGTATATAAGGACTTCACATCAGTTGCCTTAGTGTCTCATGATGCAAAGCACATTTTCTTTTGGCTGTGGTTAGTGGTCCTTCTCATAATTATGCATGCCCAAAAGGAAGTGTGCTTTGCATATGGACTAAGGCATTTGATGTCAAGACACAGCCTCTGTATACAAGTAGCCTAATCCTTCACATGCAAACTTTGCTTATGCTAGGTATAGGATTAAACAAGAATATAATTTCAATAAAATAAGATTCCTAGCCATACTAACATGGAGAATGTCACTCAACCTCTCTTCAAGGCATGGCTTCAGCAGTGTGTCCCCCTCCCCCACCTCTACTTGGATGCCTTTCAGGCACAGTAGCATTTTTTGCAACCTGACCCTGCGTGCTCATGAATTATTACCATTAAGTTCAGTCTAGTATATTGCAAAAAAAAATCTAGTTTTTGAAATAACTATTGTAAATGGAAGAAAATGAAACTAGGATTGCAGATTTTGCTCTGGAATCTAAATATTTTCTGCTACATAGTGATGCTTAGCACCAGAGAGGCTTCCTGTGTGAGGCATGGAAGCCACATCTTGGCCTATGCATGTATTAGTTTGCTCTTGGATAATTTCTTCTAGGACTACTAACATGCAGAACTTGATTGCTACTGATTCTTGCTGAAGACTGGCACACACCCAGATTATGGTAGCAGGTTTCATTAGTGTTTGTTCTAACTACGCTTAGCATGGTTTGACATGCTTATCTTAGTTAACTCAAATATCAACAGCCCTTTCCTAAAAGGGAACCAACTATCTTAAATTTGGGAGAGGGGCATTTTTAAAAATTGCATAAGACCAAAGAGATTTTAGTGGTAGACAATGTCAAAATTTCATTTCTTCACAGTCAATACTGCAAGTTTCTTGAACAGGGCTTGAAAGATGCAGATAATTACTTTTTGCATGAATCCCACCCATGAAAATTTTTTAAGCTAATTATACATTAGTACCAAATGTGGGTTAAGTGTAAGATAATCTGGAAACTTGCCTTCAGGAACTAAACATGAAACAAGACATCAATAAACAAACTACAGGTGGGCTTTTTTAATAATTGTATTGTTTGAGATAGCAGTCTGCAGTGCTGACAAAAATAGTTTCACGAATAAGAATACTAACTCTACTAGGAATCGGTGAAGTTAAAAACTTCTTGCATTTTGCATAGCAAATTATACTAATAAACTTATTAAAAGTTTCAAAATTTTATAACTACTTACTCCTCTTCGTCCCCTTAGCTGCAACATGTGAATGCGAGCCTGGTCCAGGGCTTCAGCAACATCATAAATATCTCGTAAAAGTTCTTCTGCATATCGCTGTACTAATGCAGGAGGTATTCCACAAAATCCAGTCTAGATTAAAAAAAAATATTCAGTCTCAACCTTAGTATAAGTGTTTCATTCTATACACTAAATCTTGAAGGGTTAAATGTTTTTTTTTTTTTTTAAGTTAGAAATGCTTTTTTCCAAAAAACATTAATCATATCATGCAACAGTGATATTTTATGTTATTATATTTCACTTATCTAATAATATCTAATACAGTAAAATTTGTTCAAAGCGAAATCGCAAGGGACGAATATATTTTCCACATTGGCCAAGTTTTCACATTATACAAAATCGCAAAAAAATTGAAAATCATATTACATGGTACATACTTGTTTATGAGTGAAAATTGGCATCGCTGGCTCTTGTAAGTAGGTGATACTTGACATATGTTATTAAAATAATAGTAATAATAACACATTAAAGTATTAATGCTCTATTACACGTTTCTAATATACAACTCATTGAGATTTATTCCACAGATCCAACAAAGAAACATGTTTCCACTTTTTTGTGATCATGTCTTTTTGAATGCCATCCTTAACTGTATGGAAGAGTTTGAATCAATTGCAAACTGCATTACTTCACTGATGCAATGAAGGGCCTGTTCATGTGTATGAATTTTCGTTGAAATATCCTGTTCTCTGGCTGCTGCTTCTCCTTCCTCCTCCACATCTTCGTTTTGTGTATTTCTTACTGCTAGTAGAGCTGTAGCAGATTCAAAGCTGTAATGTGTTGCTAGATAGTCATCACTCCGAACAAAGTTCTTTTCCTCAGCAGAGATTGGATATTGCAGCAATGTTTTCACTAGCCTCCTCCAAATTATCTGCCACATCACTTTAGCAAAACACATTTTTACTGTTTCTGCTTTAATTTTCTTCACTCCCAATCCAATTCACAGAACTGGTACAGATCTTGCTAATTCATAAGAGCTATCAGCTTCGTCTACATTCGAAATCAAAAATTGCACCAGAAATCATCTGTAGTGCGATTTGAATGTGTTAATAATACCCATCCATATCCATGGGCTGTAATACACTTGCATTTTCTGGGAACCAGGCGATTTTCACATTTGAAAGTGTTACCTTTGGCTGGCAGGTAGCATTGTCAAGAAAAAGGATGACATTTCTATTTACCTTCATTTTTGCATTAAACATGTTTATCCACTCTTCCATTGTAGCTGCAGTCATCCAAGCTTTTTTGTTTCTCCAAATCACTGTTAAATTATCAATTTTCAGGTTCTTGAAACATCTTGGTTTTGCTGGTTTTCCAATCGAGAGGCTTTTCCATTTCTCCCACCATATTCCCACACAATAACACTAAGTCTTTCTTTGGACATTTTTCCCCGATACACTTTTCTCCCTTAACTGCGAGTGATTTTGTTGGTAATGCCCGAAAAAAGAATCCTGTTTTGTCTGCATTGTAAATGTTTTTAGGTTCACATGGTGAAATCAATTCTAGCAGTTTTGGTTTCCACGAACTCGCTACACTTTCATCCATATCTTTAGATTTCCCACAGACTTCGTTCCACACAATATTGTGCCTCTTCTTAAAACTATCCAACCATCCTGTAGACACCTTAAACTGATCATTCCTGAGAGATTTGGCTACTACGAGAGCTTCACTTTGGACCGGATATATGAATTTTTTTGATCTTGCATTCGTGAAACACTCCCTCGTTGATTTCCTTGTTGCTGGTTACCTTTGCCTTCCTCTTCATTCGACCGTTTCCTTGCAGCCACTCATTCATTATTTTATCCTTTTGTTTAAGTGTGTTGTATACTTGCGTTTTGCCACACTTAAACTGCATTATTGTTTTCCGTACCGAGAGTTTGTCCTTTTCTTTAGCTTCAATGACATGTACGATTTAGCCATGATGCATAAAATGAACTGATTGGTTTGTTGAAATTCGGGTTACTGAAATGTTTGGACTTACCAGAAACAGACCAACATTAATTCTCAAACGAAACAGTAAAAGCAACAAAGTGCCAAAATCTAATAAATATAGGTGTATTTTTAAAATACTTTCCACTTTATACAAGTAATTTTTAATAAATTTTCGAATATTGCTTTCCGTTTCTGCATTATATACAAAATAAATAACACTGTAATGCCTATTCTTCTGGCAGGGACTATATAATTTCTTCACAATGAGCAAGTTTCCGCCTTAGACAAGTTTTACTGTATTAACTAATGTTGCTTAATTACATAACATATAGAATCAGCTGAGAGTTACTATAGGATGCACATGTGTTGGTAGTATGAATGCTTCTAATGCAAACAGGTAGTGATTTGTTTAAGTAATGATATTAATAAATATACAGAATAAATAAATTTTTCATATATTTCTATTTATTGAAGAAAAAAAATACTGTAGTTACTGTAAAATACATTGTCTACAGTGTAATGAATTGTGCAGTGCTGAACTCAAAACATTGTCAGTACAAAAATAGCTAACTGTCTCCTTTGTGCTTTAGAAAAAAAATTTTTTTTTGTTGTTGTTTAGTGGTTTTGCATATTTCTGCTCTTAGAAGATGGTGTGAGAGCAGAAAGTAATTAAAAGTTTTACATGACATGGAAACTGTATCTATGTTTTACACTGTATGTATGGTATTTTTGTCTATGTGTGGAAAATATCTTAAAGAACCAGCATTCTGAAAAACAAAAATATTTTTAGAAAAAACTATTTAATTCACTGTTATAACGTGTTAGAAAATGCTAAAATCAACTAAGCTTGGGTATGCTAAAAAGCATTACAAGTGAATAATTGTTATGCAGTTAACTGGACCAAAGTCACAAAGTGTTTATGTTTCTATTAGAAATGTAAAAACAAACAGTTTGTGGGCTTTAAAAAAATTTCCCTCTATTTCGTATGCCAGTTTTGTATTGTATCGATATTAAAAATAATTTTACGAAACTATTTGTAATATTTGTTGAATTCCTCAAGAAAACACACAGCCACTTTCCCCTCCTCTTTATGTGACTTAAAATTCAAATTTTAACCATGTTCATTAAAAAATTAAAAAAAAAAAACCCTTACAAGTAAGATTTAATTCCTATAAAGGACTTATTCCATCTTTCACTGGCTATTGTTTTCAACTATTTAAATAGTTCATTTATAGATATACTGCAATTTTTATTTTCATGCAAATAAGCATTATGCAATTAAATGGTATTTCAGCAAAAGAGTTCTAAGATTCAAGTGAAAAATGGCTCGTTCATAATTAAATAACATAGGACCTATATAAGGTAACTTTATTATATTTGACAAGAAATTCTAGAAATGGCATTTGTTTTCAGTGGTTAACATATTATAGTTTTGGAAGAACGCTGTTCATAAAAGTACCTTGACCAAACCGAACATCTGTGATACTGTTTTGAGTGAATCCAAAATAGGGGTAATTGACTAATTTCTCTTGAGCAATCTTAGAGAAAATTAGGTGCAGCATTGTATGGTTAGACAGGTTTAAGATTTATACAATGTTAGAAGTTAGAGAGGTGAGAAGTAGTCTCTCAAGTGAAAAAGTACAATTCTTGGAGGATGAGATGTGCTTATAGTTCAAGTTAGTCAAGAATCTGATGTTTGAACATCTGGGTCTCATCAAAAATAAAGGGAAATAGGTGGATGATGATTTTCATTGCCTTTTGACAAGAAATGTTTTGGTAACACCAAAGTTCACAAAGTCATCCTCACTACATAGAGGAATAGCAAGATCAGAGTGCAGGACATTGGTTGCAAAAGAATCTTGAGTCCTCTAATAATTAGGCACTACATTTGTCAGAGGAGGATGGAGAGTGTGCCAACACTCTCCATCCTCCTTCACATGTCCTGTTCACAGAGGATGGAGAGTGTTGGCACGCTCTCCATCCTCTGTGAACAGGATTTGAAGTTAGTGAGAGATCATTTATGTATATATGACCTACTCTATGACTTTAAGAGAACTGAAGTAAGATGTGTAATATATAGCCACTTCCAGCAAGCTAACTCCACCTTCCTATGGTATGGCCTGTTTCCACAAACTCTTGTGAGGTGAATATTGGTGATTGTTTAAGGCTTATGTCCTATATGGAGGAAATGTCCATTAGACCTCTAAGTGTTAGATGACTTTCATCACCTGGGGGAGCACCACTTTCCTGCTTGTAGGAAGCATGACATCTTTCACTTCCAGAGTAGAATCCCCACTTTATGACTCAACTTTTCCTTCACATATCCATTGTAGGTGATGGCCCTACTGTGCATCATATCAAATCATAATTTATGATGGGAGTCAGCACTTCATCCATTTGAGGATGCAGCAGTTTCTGCAGGCTGCCTGCTAGATAATACATAAGGCTTAAGTTTATTGATAGCACTTCAGGAGTGAAGTGCAATCAATAGAAAGCTATCAACCCAGAAAGCTGAAAAATTATCCTGCTGCACAGCCTCTGGGAATTTGTATCCATGAGTACTTTACTCCTGGATATGAATCTTTCCAATATTCCACTACTGTGAAAGACAACATAACATATAGTATCACTCCAGTTTAAAAAAATTTCGATGTTCATAATTCAAATCCCCCCGAACTAGATTGTTTGCTGTCAATAATGAATACCAGATAATTCTCATCATTTTTTCTTAATAATTCTCATGGACCTTTTCTTAATTCTTGTATGCTATAGCACTACAACAGTGCCAAGTAGGATGATCTTTGCAATTTCTATGCTCTTTTTCAATGATCTGATTATTTCTTCTGCTCCAGTCTAATAACTGAAATTATTCTTGCTGGGATGAGTACCTTTATTCTTTATGACACTGAAAATCCCTGACCTTTAGCTCTTGATACATTTAATGGCTCAAGTTAAAATCTCCAGCTTCTCACTCAACTTACCCTGTGTAGCTTGTAACAAGTTACAGGCAAAAAAATCAACAAATCTAAGCCAAACTTTATGGGGGCCAAATGCACTATGCTTTCCTCTTTAAATGGCACTGTCAGATCTTGGTAAGGCATAACTTTTAACTTTCCATGTTTCCCTTTCCATTATTTGTATCATCAGAATGATAGACCTCTTGGCATCTCTCTTCCTCCAACCCTACTTTTTTAATGACCAAAGCATTATTAATCTCTAATTTTGCCATCCATACTGGTTATTTCAAAGGACACCTTATATGAACATCCATGAATTTTCCCTTCTCTCTCCTCCTCTAGACAATTTCTATATGGAGCATTTTGATAAATATGCTCTTGATACTGCCATTCTCTAACCTTCTATCTGGCTAAGATATATTGATGATGTGTTCTCTCTTTGGCCACATGGCTCAGACACATTACTCTTTCCTCCTCCACCTCAACAGCCGGCACTCCAGAATCCTGTTCACTATAGAAAAAGAAAATAACAACAGCCTACCTATCTAGATACTCTAATCACACATCTTCCCAATGGCACCCTTTCTCAGTTTACAGAAAACCCACGTACACTGGTAGGTACATGTACAAACTTTCTCATCATTCCCTATCTCGACAATATGGTATAATTAAAACCATATTCAACTTCAACCTCTGTTCCAATCAGGCTTTCCTCGCAACTGAACTCGCCTTTATTTGTCAAACTTTCCTGTCCAATAGCTATGGTGCCAAAAAAGATTAACAAAATAGTTGTCCCTCTCATTTCTTCACATCTCTTTCAACATATTGATTACCATAATGCTATTATTATTCCATAGATCTGGGGCACCTCAGAAAAAATAGCCAGAACTTTTAAAGAAATATAATCTCTGCACTGCTTTCAAACCTCATTTAAATTCAATTATTACCCTTATCTGATCTACTTCTGGCTGTCTCTCTCTGTTCCAGGTGTTTACAAAAGAATCTTTGGTCTTGCAACATATCATTATCGTCCAACTGCTGCCACAACTATAGTCAATCAAATCTAGCTGACCATACCTTGTGCAAGATAAGATTTAAAAAAAAAAACTACGTTTCATGACAGCTTAATCTAGATAAATAAAGTTATGTTAAATTTCTCAAGATGTGAGAAATTAATTTCCTTTGGTCTTGCAACATATCATTATCGTCAAACTGCTGCCATACTAATATTAAATCAAAGTTAATCAAATCAGCTAGATTTGATTAACTATAGTCAATCAAATCTAGCTGACCATACCTTGTGCAAGATAAGATTTTAAAAAAAAAAACTACGTTTCATGACAGCTTAATCTAGATAAATAAAGTTATGTTAAATTTCTCAAGATGTGAGAAATTAATTTCCCACATCTTGAGAAAGAACAGCTAAGGCTAGCCAACAGCACCCATAAAGGATGCCCCCTCATAGGAGCATCCTCTTCATTAATACTGTATTCAGAGGTTGAAATATTGGAACAATTAAACTTGTGTTTAATTATTTCTGTGTTGTATTCAAACTTCACTATGAGAAACAAAATTAAACTAATGCACATGATCAATAAAGCAAAATTTAATGTCTTGCACTAAAGCAAAAACAATCAGTTTAAATTCAGTGCTGAACATTTTTGACAATCCTGAATACAAGTAGCAAACAGTGTTCACAGCACCATCAAGTACATGAATAAAAATTTATTTATTACTAAATAAATTTTTATAAAGAAATGCATTACTTAAATTACAATGTTAGTGTTCAACTTACTTTATCAGTATATGGATCTTGACAGAGGTCAATTCCCTCCTCATCCAATTTACGAGTAACAGCAGTCAGAAGAGATAGAGATGGGGGCCGTGGATTACGAGAAGGTGGCTGTAGGCTGGCTTTTCGCTGACCAGCTTTTTTAGAGAATTTCTTTTCTGTTATGCTCGCATAATTATCAACAGGAGTTTGATGAGAAGGAACATTTTCTTCTTCAGGTTTTTTACGAGGTAGCGTGGCAGACTTTACCTTTTTGGCAAATCCTGATCCACAGGAAATGTGTGTGGGAGATTCCTGAAGAACTGAATGATTGTCTGAATAATCTTGATTATAGTGATAAGAGCAACAAGTTGGAACACTGCTAGAATACTGTGGCAAGTTGACATTATGGCAGTCATTACTCTTCTGAGTCAATGCATAATACTTTGGTGGTGTAGTTCGTTTTGGAACTGGTGGAGGATTCTTCCCTCTTGACTTTCTGGTGGTTTGCTCATACATCCCATTTGCAAGAGCCATTTCTAGTTCTGCTGCGAAGGTTGCAAATGGTAATGGCTTTTTATGCTCTTTCTCAAAAGGAAAATACTTTGGTCCATTAATATCACTAGAATTCTCTATCTCACAGATGTCTTGAATATTATCTTTGGCTGATTTTGATTCCTTATCAGGATCATCACTACTGACTGATATATTTTTATCTAATTTTGATTCTTTAATTGCCATAACATCTTTTGATGATAGTCTATCAACAGAGAGACTTGGGGGAATGTTCAGTTCACAGTTTATAACATCACAGTTTTGTTTGACTTCTGCTGTAGTAACTATATCTTCTGGACAACTGGCTATGTCACACTTTCCAGAAGAGCTAGCACTGAGGTCTAAATTATTAATAGTAGTTGTCGAATCTGGCCCCTCACTGGATTGTATCCCACTTTCAGACTGACTAATATCTTGATCACCATTTTCTAATGGCAGGGAACTATTGGAAGGAAGACTTCTTGCCATCTCTCTTTGGATGTTTTCATTGCTAGCATAGCAACCAGAATCCCTAGGTGACTGTTTATGTAATGCTATTCTGTCTGGTGATTTTTCTTCTTCAACAGGAGCATGCAGTTCTGTTGGCAGAGATAACTGAACAGTTGAATCTAATTAATAAAGGTAAAGGTTGTTTAGCAAACAAGAATGTGTGTTATTAATGATTGTTTTTTACACTTGATTTATCAAACAAATGAACTGATATAGGAATTCGTGTATTGAATTGTAAATGGCAATATCATATCAAAAATGAGGATATTAGGAAAGAACTTGATATTAAATTAAGAGAATAAAAATCCCTTATTATTTTACAGCCAGTATGCGAAACTCTGAGATCGAAAACTACGATATAAGAGTACTAACAGGTGTTCACTTCCGCCTGGATTCGCCGGTAGTTCTTCGGCATGAAACTCTTATATCGTAGTTTTCGATCTCAGAGTTTTGTATACTGGCTGTAAAATAATAAGGGATTTTTATCCCCTTAATTTAATTAACTTCACCAGAAAAAATAGCCATTTGGCTTATCTTAGAACTTGATATTGTTAGCAGAGCTAATCTCAGGTGGTATGGTCACTTAAACAGAATGGGAGAGAAAAGATTAGCAAAACAAGTGTTCTCTACCAGGTTGGTTGGCAGGGAAAAGATCCAAAGGAAGACCAAAATATTGGTGGATTGACACAGTAAAAAAAAAAAAAAAAGCGCCTTAGAAGATAGTCTTGATTGATTTCGAGGAAAATTGTCGATAGGAAGCATAATATCCTGTAACCCCCCCCTCCCTCTCAAGGGTACATATCAGAAATTTTATGATGATGATGTATTGTTTAAACCATCTGGTCCAATACCATGAGCCTATTCTTCATGTAGCTGCCAGTTAATAGATTATTGCATCAATACACTTTTGAACTTTTTTTTTGTTTGCGATTACAAAAGAAAAATAATTAAAATATTTGCATTAAACATTTTGTTAAAACATGATAAGAGTGAAACCTTTGTAATTCATTTAGGCCTTTGATACTAAAGGTTATAATATTCTAATTTTTCACTTTGAGTTAGGACAAGTGGTTCAATTCAACTACTATCAACAGAACTGAAGACAAGCATGGTTCAGTTATAAAGATTTGGAACTAGCAAAGGAAATGCAGAAATACCAACTTGACATGATTAGTAACAAGATAGAAAAGATACTTACTATTTAAAAGAGATCCTTTTAAATAGTAAGTATAAGATGATTTATTCAAGCAACAGTGATCAGAAAAAGAAATGTATACAAAGGTGAACTTATTGAATGAGAAGAATTTCAAACTTGCCCACATAATTTTTCACTTTGACTAATCAAAGTGAAAAATTAGATAAATTCTGTGTTTACTGGTCCACTGAAGAAGCTACTGGTAATGAAGTATGGGATTATTTGAGCCATTAGAAAGGGCAAATGATATATCAAAAAAAGGAAAAATAGCTGGTGACCTGAACATCAAAGGAGGAAATTAATAACATATCTAAAGAAACGATTTGAGAAAAATGCAGAGCTAACAGTAATAGCAAATGTATGCAGAATTTGGTAATTTTGAAAAGAATAAGCTGGCAGGCCAAATAAGAGCCAGAGTTTTACTTCAAAAATAAATACTTTAAGAAATGGAATAAAATAAGGATCTGTATACACAGCCTACTTATAACTAAGTATGAGGATGTAAGAAGGTTTTGATATAAAATCAGGTGTAATGCAGAGGGATATGCTAACTTTACTGTTAATTATTATCTATATGGATCACATTATGAAAAAAAGCAGCATTTAAACTTTATATTAAAATCTGAGATGTTAGACTCATCTTTTTACTTTAAGCAGGTGGGTTTTAAACTCCTGAAGTTTGCAAAACTAAGTAAATTAAATAACTGTTATTGTATAGCAAATTTGGTATAAAAATATTAAAATGCATGTAGCTCAGTGAAAGTAGCCTTCCACGGCAATAGATTGCCCGAAGAGAAAGCATCGTAAGTATGATTCTGGTCGCCAGCCAGAGAACACTAAGCTTTTTACCGGCCTGGTTGGCCGAGTGGTTAACGTATCTGCTCTCCAGCCAAAAGGCTGCGGGTTCGAATCTTGCTGTGGGCATGGATGTTTGTGATTGTCTGTGAAAATACTAGTGGTGGTGGTGTAGATGATGATGGTAGTTGTGGTTCGTTGTAGTTGGATTGAGTGGTGGAGACAGAATGCTATAGAGTAGGTGCCCTCCCTTGATGAGTCTTTGGACTCCCTGGATAATAAAATAATAATAATAATAATAATATTGGTAAAAAAAAAATGTTGAATGCATCAGCTGCATTCTCATGGAGAAACAAGTAAAATGTCTCAGGTATGAGTATTTATGTACTGATTTTTAGTGAAAATGATAAATTAAGTATGGAATAAAATAGGAACCAGCTAAATTAATAACTACATACAAGACATTGTTTTAACCTAATTATGGATCTGAGAGTTGGAATAGAAATAAAGTAATTGAAAAGATACTGGAGAGACATATGAGAATTCTGAAGAAAACTAGGGTGAACAATAGCCGAACTGAAAATGAATATAAAAAAAGAAGTTAACATTAAAGTATTAGTTTTGAGGTTAAGCAAAAGGTATTTAAAACAAAAATGGCAGAGGGAGATCAGATCTAAATAGACTGATGTACTTAGGAGTACCTTAGAGCAGTGTTTCTCAAACTGCAGCCCACTCAGACAACACATATTAACTTATAAGTCTCCTCTCTTTATATTGCTACCCTTTCCTTCATGCTGGCCCTAAGTGTAAAATTGTGGAGTAGTTGGCATAATGTACACAATCTTAATATTTTTAGTGAAAAACCAGGAGAGGATTTCTCAGTGTATTGTGTGACACAGTAGCTGATTTGACAGCAACTAGTACCCCCCCCCCCATTGTATTAGTTAATACAATGGGGGGGTCACTTTGTTTATATCTACTAGTGTTGAAATTCTGATAACATATACTGTGTATAATTACCGTATATGTCGGCATATAAGATGACTCTCAAATACTAGAGAAAACCCCTCGAAATCATGGGTCATTTTATACAGCAAGTATAAAAAAGGGAAGTTTAATTTTTTGGATGAACATTTAGGCAGTTACAATACATCGTTATATAAGACAATAGGCAGTGTTTATAAACAAATCAGATTATTTTTTTGTTACATAAATTTATTTAAAATATTACAATAGATGTAAGTCTTAAAAAACAAATAATTATTAACCTCAATTTTCATGTTAATTTTCTTCATCTGTTGAAAATAGTTCTTCAAATGCATTGTTTAAGTGATTGTCATATGGATCCCAGTTCGAATCCGGTGAATTGATTTCATCGTCATCAGTGTCCTACAACAGATCATCTTCCGTACCATCCATAAGATTAGAAATACCACACTTTTCAAATGATTTTATTACAGTCTCTACTTTTACTTTATTCCATGCTTTAATCACAAAATTGCACAACATATCAAGTGATGCAGCATGCATAGATCCACCATTTGTAAATGATTTTTCACCAGTCAACATCCAATTATTCCAATCTTCTCGCATGTGATCTTTAAATGATTTGTTCAAGCAGGCGTCTAGTGGTTGCAATATAGAAGTTAAACCACCTTGTATAACAGCAATTTTTGTGTTATTTTTTTCTAGAAGACTTTTAGTGTTCTCAGTTAAATGACTACGAAACATATCCCATACTAATAAACTGCATTTCTTCACTTTTTGGATGTTAACTTTGCTCAGTCCAGTTTTTGGATGGCCCGGCTTTTTGTTGTCCTCAAGCGTTTCATAACCACTTTGAAATCGCTTAAACCACTCGTAAACTTGAGTACGGGATAAGAATTCATCACCATATGCTTTTTGAAACATTTGATGCGTTTCGGTAAAACACAAAAGTCAATCGCAGCTCTCTGTTTGAAACTCATTTTCCGACTGTTCGTCAAAACACACTGTCACTCTTGGTACTATAAGTCGGATTCTAATGAAACAAATGGCATAAACAGTTGACACAACACTAATGAAGGCTACTACTTTTTGACAACAAAAAGATAAGACAGGTGGTGCCACCAGTTTCTTCTATTTTCGAAAAGTTCACTTTCTTTTTGGACAGAGGGTGTAGAACAATGAGCTAATGCTTGATCATCTTCCATATGCCTCTGATAATTTAAGATGAGGTTGAGTGTGAACTAATCCAACAGTGGTAAATACAGGCTGCTTGCTATCTGGAATTAACATATCCCCTTGATACTGTATATCAGAATATACACTCTTTGTTGTCAATGATTGTGGTAATTCTATTTCAATTACTGTATCTTTGCAAGCGATCCATCCACCATTACAGAACACTGACAATTAGAAAGTGATTTCAGTCACATTAGTGTTTGTATATGAATGAGGAAGAGCAAGTTGAGTGATGGATGGTTAAGCAGCAAGAATTCAGGTCTTTGTTCTTCTGCGATCAAAACTGCCCTATAATTAATATTCTCAAGTTCTTCTGTACCGACTCTGTTCTTTACTTCATCTGCTTCTTTATACATTTATTTGAATCAAAAAAGAAGTATTTTCCGAGGTCTTCCTCTTTTCTGCCCACCATTAGGTAGGCAGAAAAGATAGGTATGAAGTGGGCTATGAAGGCTTATGCTCTGATAAGATAATTTTTGTAACTTGATCAGAGTAGGTATTTGGAGTAGAAGAGTGGAAGCAGTAATTTACTGTTGAAAGGAACAGAAGTCCCTGAGATCATCCTATTTGGCACAATCACAGTGCCAAGGTATTCAGTGCAATTCTGGTGTTCTTCATCCTAAGACAAAATTTAGAGAGAGAGATCACACAAGAGCAAGGGACATGGTAAACAATGGAACAATAGAACAATGAATCCAACTTATCTTTAGGAGAATGCATAAAAGAAGATGTCAAACAGGGTGAAAGAGACTTGCAAGTTTTCAGAGCATAGATATCTTCTCTGAAGCACTTGAAACATAAGGAACAACTCTATGGCCATCTTGAGAAGGTACAGAATGGTGGTTGAAGTTTCTCATTATTTCGTCTATGAGATGGATGCCATGAAGCTCATCTTTCCAAACTGAATTTAAATCAGAATAATTACTCAGGCTTTCCTAATTTTAGGAAGTGTTTTTTTTAAACACATAACAGAACTTTTAGCTTTCTTTAATAAATATTTAATTATCTATTTATGATCTTTAAAATGAAATGGCAAGTTAGAAGCAATTGAATTCACATTATATGCCTTAACATTCCACTCTGAGTTATTGTAATCCATCATTCCACAGAAAATGGCTTTCATACTAAAGAAATTTGCTTCTAATATTACATAAGTTTTATCCATTTAATAATTTCACTGTGATATTAGCATTTCAAAAGGACATTTTTCCCTACTATTTTGATGATGAAGTTGTTTTGTTCTTTTTTTTTACATTAATCCCTGATTACTAATATTTTAATGTAGTATAAGACATTCGCTAAAACTGAATCAGTAAAGGGCAAAGAATGAAAGAATATGCATGTATTTCTATGATGGCATTTTAAATTATATGGATTTTGAAAGAAAAAGAAATTTTCTTTACACATTATGTCATTTTTTTCTTCTTCTTTACATGCATTTAAAATTAAATTGAGAACTTCTTTAACAAAACTCATTAGTACCCAATTAAAAAGTCATATAAAAACACTCATTACAATACTGTGTGAATAATTTACCATGATATAATAAACAAATACCTTCATCAAGTTGGTCTGCTGCCTTTAGTAATTTAAGCTGATGATCTGGGTTAGTGATTCCCAGAACCATCAAATCTTCTTTCTCCAGCTCACGGAAAGTATCCAGACTGTTGTACCCATTTAGCACTAAGACATTCATATAAACCTGAAAGTGAATTTTTTTTGAACTTATACTGTTCTATTCTAAAAAGATAAAAATTAGTTTTGGCACAAAAACTAAATTGTTTTTAATATAATGATTGCTGATTATATTTTTATAATGGTTGACATGTACAGGAAATTAGAATTTATTAAACTAATACATTTTATCTTATTGTTACAAGGACATCATCAGAGAGAGAAGTGAAAAATCAGTTAACAACATTCAAAACATGAATTACAACATGAGCCTTGTTCATGTCTTGATCACAGTTGAATTAACTATGTACATATGTCCATAATTACATCGATGTGAAGTCAATATAACGTTTGGATATTATAGAAATAATATGGATATGAAGCGCATATTTTTGATATATTTTATCCATGTGGTTGGTTGGGTGATTAAAGTTCATAGGGAAATAATGGCTATTACTTCCTATAAACTAATAGCACATATTCCTGTTTACTTGCTCATATCTCAATCACAGCTGACTTAACACATGCCAAGACATGAATCAGAAGACGCGACTTGTGATCTTGTGATTCTTGTTTAGGATGTTAACTGATCTTCTCTTCTCTCATCACATTTGACCTCATAACACGAGATGAAATACATTGGAGTTTAATAAATTCTAATTTTCTATACATGTGTCAGTCATCATAAAAATATGTTTACTACACATGTTCCTTTAAAACATCTAGTAATGATTGCTCATTGCCCACAATGTGAAGTAGTTTTGTTACTCATGCATGGTGTGTGTGTGTGTGTGAAACACAACTGAAGCAGATTAGCATTCACAGAATAAATTCATCAGCTTCAGTTAATTTTTGGTATTGAGACCATGTTTCTCAACATATAACAGTCTTAATCAAATAAACTATAATAAATTTAGTTTAATCCTTTATCCAAGTGTAAGCAAACAAAGTTTGCACCTGAAAATATCTTAAGGACTGGGGTAAGGCAGTGCAACACTAGGCAACTCTGAGCCAAGGTGGACCAAGCTCTCATCACTCCTTGTCTCAGTATCTCCCATAATGCAAAGCACATCTCCTTGCCTTGCAGACATGTATACTGCTATGCATTAAGGGAGGGGCCACTACCCAGACCAGTTTCAACCTTTATTGAGGTCTCGTCAGTGGGAGGCAGACCCAAACGTGGAGATACTAAGGCAAAAGCAATAGGAGAGGTCATATTTAGCTATAGGAGTTGCCAACAGGTGTACCACCTTTTTATTGAATTACTCTGAATTTAGAGAAAGATGTTGGAAGTTTATTTTTCATTTGGTTAGACTATAATAAATTTAGTTTAATCCTTTATCCAAGTGTAAGCAAACAAAGTTTGCACCTGAATATATCTTCAGGACTAGGGTAAGGTAGTGCAACACCAGGAAACTCCGAGCAAAGGTGGACCAAGATTGATGAGAGCTTGGTTCACCTTTGCTCGGAGTTGCCTGGTGTTGCACTAACTTATACCCCAGTCCTTAAGATATTTTCAGGTGCAAACTTTGTTTGCTTACTTGGATAAAGGATTAAACTAAATTTATTATAGTCTAACCAAGTAAAAAATAAACTTCCAAAATCAAATAAACAATTTAATCCAACGCATTTTGTAGGTTGTCAAAAAAAAAATAATAATAAAAAAAAAAAATATATATATATATATATATATATAAGACTAGAAAATATTGATTATACATAGCAGATGTTATTAGAAATTCACATATAAGACTAGAAAATATTGATTATACATAGCAGATGTTATTAGAAATTCACATATAAGACTAGAAAATATTGATTATACATAGCAGATGTTATTAGAAATTCACAATTAATACATACAAACAAGTAACCAGAAAGCCATTGTCTTAATTGCTATATACGTGTTGGCAAAATGTTCACTGCTGTCACTTTCTGTAGTAGCATGATGCATGTCTTTTCCCAGGTCCATGGTTTTTTTGATGAAAGCAGACCAAACTTGGTGTAGGATTAAGCCTTTGTTTTTATTATACTGTGTGGGAATCTGAAGTATTTGCATTTCTGGGGCTGTTTTGAACTTAGTAAAGCAATTATGATCAATATATGGCATTCCTGTTTCTTGCAAACTAGCAAACTACTTGGTGGTCTGTGTTTGCTTACGGAAGGCTAATCCTGTGTTCTTTTTTCAACAGCTTTTACAGCTGTCTGGCCTACATACCAAATGCCACAACAGCAGCGAATTTCTTCAACTCTTATGAAGGAAAGGTTAAACTCTTATTTTTTTCATGGGAGGATGTGAAGGTTTTGGAGGCTGTAAGAACCTCAAGATCTTATAAAACTGCAAAAAGCAGCACAACTTTGCAACTTTGTAACATACTTTATATATGTTAACATGATTGCATTCTTGAAATCTTGTTTATATAAAGGAGCTGTTGGAGGTGTATTAAGAATTTTGTTAATCGTCTTTGGTTTGTGCTCATTGAGGGCTGGGAATATGACTCAGAACATTCACTCTGTTTTTTGACATACTAGAAATGTGGGCTCTATCTCATTATTATCTTTTGTAATGAGTGGTGGTGTGAAGCGACATGTAAAATCTTCCAGTTGAGGTAGGTTTCTATATAATGAAAAGATGCATCTTTTTTTCTTCTTCATTTATTTTGAGAAGAATATCAAGGTAATTTTTTTGTGATCTTAGTTCAAGAATGAATTTTATGTGAGTGGAAGCTGTTCAGATAATCTTTAAACTGAGTTAAGACATCTTTTGTTCCCAGCCAAAAAAAGAAAATGTCATCAGTATAACACAATCAAGTTTTTGATGATAATTTTCAATAGCATTCTTTTCAAAATTCTCCATAAAGAGATTTTCTAGGGCTGGTGATAGGGGAGAACCCATGGCAAGTCATTCTGTTTGCTCTCAATATTCATCCAGAAATATGAAGAAAGTACTTTTCATGCAGTGTTTGAATAGTCAGATTGTATCCAGTGCAAAAAGCTTGAGACTGTACAACAAACACAAGCCACCAAGTAGTTTGGCAAGAAACAGAAATGCCATATATTGATCATAATTGCTTTATAAGAAAGTTCAAAGAAGTCTCAGAAACACTTTGTATCTCCACAATGTAACAAAAAATAAGGCTTTAATCATACACCAAATTATGGTCTGTTTTCATCAAAAATTTAATAACTGTGGACCTGGGATACAACATGTCATGTCCTAGAACATGACAGCAACAACTAGAATTGTTCCAACACATATAAAACAATTAAGACAATGGTTTTCTGGTCATTTGTTTGTATGTACTAATTGTGAAGTTCTGATAACATCTGCTATGTATAATTAATATTTTCTAGTCAATACCCGTGGTGATGTTAGTCTGACAACTTACAAAACTAGTTGGATTATATTGTTTATTTTATTAAAACTGTTATATGTTAAGAAACATGTGGCCTCAGTACAGAAAATTAACTGATGAACTGCTAAACCAAAGAAATATTCACATTCAAATTTATAAGTTGCTCATATGCTTAGAGCTCAGATAAGCAGACACACACAGAGGAATTTGCATTAAACAAAAACCTTATGTTTTAACCATTCTTAAATTTTACAAACTGGTTATTTAGTGTCACTTACTGTTCTTTAAAAAAACATAGCTTCAGTGGATATCAACACTGATTATTCTCAAAATAAAGGCAGCTTTGATATTGAGGTTATCATTATTCTACTCTCTCTGAGACTTGACCAACTGGTAGGGGGAAAAGGGGGGGGGGGAATGATATCTTCATATTAACATCAATGATAGTAAATGTCTTTTTTCTCATTTTTGACTTCATTATTGATAATTTTTATAACTACTACATTATTCTCAAGCTTGAATTTGTCTTTCTCAATTATACTGTACCTGCTTGTTTAATGATAATATGTATACTTTAGTCTCTCTTTTTTGTATTCTATTCCGACACAATGACACAGACCACCAAGAAGTTTGCAAGAAACAGGAATGCCATATATTGATAATAATTGCTTTACAAAGTTCAAAGAAGCCTCAGAAATGCAAATATTTCAGATTCCCACACAAAGACATTTTCTTTATATGATTTGTTTGTATTAATGTAAACGTAAGCTTGTTTCAACAAACAGATAAATTACTTATCAAGTTTTTAATGGTGATTAAAAAAAAATTGGTCAAGAGAGGATTTTAGAAATGTGGTAAAGGGGATACAAGACAAAAAAGGTTTAGATCATCATCATCTATAGTATTCTCATCTTTTTTAAATAATGAAACCTGTAGTGCGATCATAATTAAAAGAAACACACGTATTAACCACAGTGAAAAGTATTTAATTGTAAATTTTTTGGTTAAGATATGTCGACGACGTATTTGCAGTCTGGAATCATCCCGAACATGAATTATAACTGTTTCTAGATAAAATTAACTTTCTTCATCATCGCATCAACTTTATGTTAGAAAAAGAATTTCCACAGGGTATCTCCTTTTTGGATTTACACATCCAAAGAAAAGAAGACGGTTCCATCGCCACGTCTGTCTTTCACAAGCCTACATTCTCAGGTCGCTACATTCACAATTCTTCTGCTCATCATCCATCTCAGAAATCTGGCATTATTACATCACTAGTTTCCAGAGCACACAAATTCTGCTCCTCTGAAGAATCTCTAAACCAGGAATTAGAAGAAATCAAAAATACAGCCATCCTAAATGGATATAATCCTAAAACAACTCAAAAAATCATCAGTCACTTCTCCACACATCAAACCAGACAGGAAGAAGTCCATAGGATTCCCATACCTTACGTCAAAGGCATCTCTGAACGTCTTTCTAAAATTATGAAGAAATACAATTTTGCTACTACTTACAAACCTATCAACCATATTTACAACTTGTTACCTTCTCCTAAGGACAAACTCTCACCTTTGATGTTGCCTGGCATTTATGAGATTCCATGCTCATGCAAATTGTCTTACTTTGGACAGACAGGTAGATCTGTTCAGAAACGCATCTCAGAACATCAAGACCACATTCGTCTTTTTAAACCGCAGAAATCTGGCCTCTCTCAACACGGAATTGAAAATCCAAACCATAGGATCCATTGGGAAAAGTTTAAACTTTTACATAGATCTTTATATAAACATGAACATTTATACAAAGAAAGTTTTGAAGCCCTACTACACAGACCAAACTTAAACTGCAACGACGTTCTTACTATTCCTAAAGTATGGGAAATTGTCATACAAAATTGTGTTAAATAATTATTATTATTATTTTATTTTATTTTTTACTTCTGTAACAGTTACGCATGTTTAATGATATTCTATTGTAATCATGCGCCCTATATGTTATTCCTATTATTGTTTTAAACTACTGTACTGATGATGTCCTAAGATACTTAGGATGAAATATTTACAATTAAATAATTTTCACTGTGATTAATACGTGCGTTTCTTTTAATTATTCTCATCTTTTGGCACATGTGCCTAAAGTACTAACATGACACTTTAGGCACATGTGCCAAAATATATGGAATAAAATTATATGTTTTGAAATACAATGAATTTAACTATATTGAAAGAGGAAACAGTGCATTGTACAGTGGGTTATATTTGTAAAGCAGGGAGAAAGCTTTCAATCATTGGATAGTAGTGAAGCCAAACAGAGACCCCCCCTCCATTTAGTTGTTTAACATGTAATACTATAAGTTAATTATTGTATTATCAAGCATAACAATTTATAACTTATTGTAAAATAAAGCAAAACATCCACAATGTCTTTGATTTTTGTACTAATTAAGGAGAGTTCCCAAAATAATTCCAGTCTGTTTTTAACACAGCATTAACTAACATATATAAACCCAAATCATAAATAAATATAATTTTTCCATGAAAATATGTGGAAATGAGCCCTTGTTTTTTTTTTAGGTTTGACAAATAGCTAGAAAAGGCTTGCCACCAATGAATTACAGTAGATGCAAACAAGATGGTAGTGTATAACCATGAAATAAGAATTAACTTATATATCAGAAAAAAATAAAACAAAGAAGAGCTGACAATTTCTTAATACTAAGCTATAAATGCACTTTGTCATACATGTCTTGTATAGCATATAATTTGACAAGTGAATCACAGGTGCCCATGATTCATTTTGTCAGTGCTCTAAAGTCGATGTTCATTTCTTACCTAATGCTGATCATCCTTTCACTTCTGGAAAGAAATGTTGGGTGCTAAACTGACATTTCATACTATTCACATAAGACCTGATTAGTAATTCATTCCCTTGTTTCCATGTCCATCTGATTTCCAGGCATCCATGGAAGATTCTTTTGACAATGCCTTTTGTTTACTAATTACCACATAAATTTATACAGGAATTTTTTTGTCATCTCTATAACTGCTAAATGTACATAACTCTCGTATAATGCGGTACTTATACAATGCGGTCTACAAATTGTAGTAACCTTTATCCTTTCATATATTTTTCACCGTGCGACTTAAAAACCAAATTTTATATTCGTTAAATTTGTGTCTGCCCATACTGTGCATGTAGTGATTAGGGGAAATACCCTTTGGCATGCATGTACGTCAACTGTTTACCATATAAAGTGTTTACTGTTGAAAGTTGTCTTCGTTTTCTGCCAGGAAAGTGCATTAAAAATCATAAGTGTGTTAATCTCAAGGTGAGCACTTTATTTTCTGATGACTTGCATATATGTAACGTTATTTTATGTAAAATTTTATTTTTATAGTAATGGCCACTTAGAAGGCTTTTGCAATATGGTTTAAAATGAAATTAGTGAATTAATTGATGGGAAATAGATTTAAATTAGGAGGAACTGGTACAATTAATAGATGACGTTGAACCAAATGGCAGGGAAATTTCTGCCAAAGATTCTGATTGTGATGAATCCGTTAAAGAATTCAGTTTAAAGAAATTAGCAGAAGGATTAAACTTGGCAAGAAAGTCAGGACGTTATTTTACAGATAATGATTCCTCATTGGAGCGCTCTGGAAAATTCACAAGACAATTGGATATTGTAATTCTATAAGTTTATACTATATATTCTGTTTCATAGTTTATATGTTTTCTTAACTTACATGAATTACTTGAATTAAATAAAAATATTTGTTTGTTGGATATGTCATTGTTGTTTATATAATTAAAAAAAAAACTATTTCGGAACATAACCCTACTTTTTCTATGTGATCTGAGTCTTGCATAATACGATTTATATAACGTGGCATTTCTTTGGAACCTAACATCCGCGTTATACAAGGGTTACCTGTATAATGTTTTTATTCTTAGTACTTTGAAAAGTCCCAACCAAAGTACATTTAGACATAATACTGTTCTAATGGAAATTCACTATAGCAAACTATCCACCATAACAAATTATTCCTCTGCTCCATACGAGTTTGCTACAGTGAAAGTTGACTGTATATATATATATATATATATTATACGGTGTGTGTATGTGTAGTATATATCAATCCTATTATAAAAGAAATTCATTATAGCAAACCTTCCTTTGGTCTCTGCAAGTTCCTTGTGTGTGAGAGTTATATTTCTTGACATACTCAAGAACAAAGAATTTGATCTACATTTGAGAGCCAAAAGGCTGTGGGTTCAAATCCCACTACAGCACAGATGTTTGTGAATGCCTTTATGTGGTAAAGTATTTTACCCAGTGCATGTTTACCACCATGCTTACCAGAGACTTGAAGCGGCTTAAAAAAAAGGTCTAAAAAAGTATGATTATAGCCCTACTCATTATACTTCAACTAGATATGTTTAAGACCTTTCATGGGTGAGATTCAAATTTAAAAAAAAAAAATCCAATCTGATTTTATAGACACTGCTAATCATGGATCAAGCACCTGTCACATGAATATAATAAATTTATGCAGGGAAGCTCTTTATGAAAGATAGCAACTTTTATGAAAGGAATATTCTTTGTCATAATACAAAACCCATGTTCAAATTTTGAAGTATCACACAATGTTTAAACTGTTAACATGAAATATTTGATTACTCAACAGGCTAGGGAATACAGTTATATTAATGCACTGAACAGGTTGCTCTATTCATTATTTGGGCAATGGAATCATAAAAGGACCAGAAAAGCTTTATCACTTTCTTTTACCTTCATCCCACCCTCACTGAGCACTATGTTTACCTGTAACAACTACATGTAAAAGTTCAGAAATAGCATTATAATAGAATGCCCTTTTTTTACCTGCAGATCAAGTTTTTGCAAAAGATCATCTAAAGTTTGGGGTCTATTCATATCATTATTGTCATCTGGTTGTCTTTTAGTATGGCGGCGACTTTTTCGGTGTTCTCTAGGAAGTTCTTCTACATTAATGAACTTGAAGTGACCCACTTGACTTCTTAGTCGTCCTATCCACAAACCAGTATTAGGCTTTTCAATAATGTCAATAATATCTCCTTCCTTTAAAATACAAAAAAAAAAAAAAGAAAGAAAGAAAGAAAAGAAAAGAAAACTGTTAATGATTTTAAAAAAAAGTTGGGTGGGATGTACAGTATATTTGCTATAAATTACATTGTACAAGTTATTTAAAAACTTAACTGCATTCATATTAAACTCCTATTAGCAAAAAGAAGTTTTTTGGTGGAAGACATAAGTAGTAGGCATTGCAATAATAACAATAAAAATGGAAAAAACTTAAGCAAAATTTTATTACTATCAGAATTATCAGTAAACTTTCTTGACCATTTTCAGTGCAAATGTAGGGTCAAAAAGAGAAGAGAATAACAATTAAAAAAATGAAAAGTGTATATATTACTAATAAGAGCTACAAGCAAGTGGAGAAATCAATCTTTAATATCATTATAGTTCAAAACAAAAACAAAAAAGCAAATTCATTTGTAGCAGATCATATAAAAAATAATTAATTAATTACACAATATTAAGGAGTATTCAGCAAGATTACTTCCCAAAACAGGGAATGTTTGTGGCAGTTGTTATTTAAATTAGGCCAATGAATCAAATCGTTAGCAGCTATTACTTTTCTAATAAATTATGGATTTTACATAGTACTGTAGTCTTTTTTCAATTAACTCCGTATCTGGAAGATGGTAACATGATTTTAAAGACCTCATTTGTTCTAATCCCAGAACCAAATGTAATTCACTTTATCAGATTTACCTATCCTTCCATCATATGAAAAATCAAAAGAGAAAGGAATATACTCCTGTATATTCCTTTCTGCATAATACTGATATACTCCTGGATGGGACAAAGGAAAAACTTGATCTCTCCGAAAGTGTAAGAACATCACTAACTTGTGAATAGTATAGAAGAGGACTTCAAGGTTTACAGCACATAGAACCTCAGATTGTTTTCCTGAGGAAAGTGGATTCAATATGTACCATTGTAGAAAGTGTGACAGTGGAGTACAATGTATGTTTATGATGAAAATGGAGTTTTGAGAAATCAGCTAGTGAGTAGGATGATGATAAGTAGACTAATATTGAAAGGCACCGAGTACCTCAATATTAGTTTTCATCCTATAAAGTGAAAAAAAAAAAAATGCAAAGCTGTCAATTTGACTCTCTCAGGATAAGCAAATCTCAAAAGGAAAGATAAGTAGCTTCCAACTGTAGAATAAATCTGAATCTTTGATGGACTGAATTTGTTTTTGTAAGCAGACATTTTATGAAAATATGTAGTAGATGTGATAATGGTTGGGGGGAAAAAAAAAACAGTTTAACACATGTAAGAGAAATTAGAATTTATTAAAATCTCCAATATATTTCGATCACTGTAACATGAGCATCATTTGGGGAGAGAACAAAATAACTGGTTTACAACGTTCAGTATATACTGAATTATAAAGCAGCGTTTCCCAGGTATTTCCTAGAATGGAACACTTCACAAATCCTGAAATTTTCATGGAGCACCTTGGTTATTTTGTAACCTATTAATAATTAATTATGGCATAATCATAAAGAGTATTAGTACACTTATGTATACGGTGTGACATGTTGACAAATATAAAATTACATTTAAATCAGTTATCAATCACTGGATTAATGAAATCTTGTAGCATATTGTAGTTTCCTCAGGCCAACATCATTAAATTAATTTTTGCTGATTTTCATTAACATATCCCATTCTGATCACCAAAAATTTATAAAATTATTATAAGTACTTACAAGTGAATGCAGACTTTTTCTCCTGTGTGCTGGTAGTTTTCCTCTCCTTTTGTACATCCTGGAGATCACTTTGTAGGCTGGAGGTGAATAAATCACTATCTGTTGCATCACAAACACCTTCAATAAGAGATTTCTTAACACCAAAACTAAACAAAGTCCCTTGTCTCTTATTCATATAAAAATTTACATCTGTAGGCCTATTACTTTTAAAAAATCACGGCACTACAGTTTCGAAACAAGTACTTTCACCCTACAATATGAACTTGTGAAGGAAGTATTCAGTCTTACTAGATTTGAGAACCAGATACAGACTACTTTGATCTTCAATTTCAGTGGAAAAATTTTCTTTATACTTCCTTGTCTGATTGGTCACTAACATTTGCAACACAGATGTTATTTTGTTCAGTTTTGAGCACAGAGGATACGCCGCCCATTGTTGTAATCAGCTTGCAGGCAATTTTTATGACCGGTCATAAACAGCGGTATTCCATTTCCCAAATTACTTCCATGTTTAAAAATACATGGCTTGCTATTTTCAGCTTGTGTCAATTTGTATAACTGATGATTTTGAATAGAAAGTGGGTACATATTCAAATTTTCAAATCGTGTGCAAAAGGGGGTCACGTGATAGCACTCAACAGAATAAAAGACAAAAGGCTATGTTAAGCGAATTGTGTTTGAAGGAAGCTCTTTTCATGAAGGAATAAAGTTGCAAACTCGGATGTCTTGTAATGTTTCAAAGACATCATCTAGATGATTTCACGTAGGAAAGAATTACTGGAAAGCTTGAACGAGGCTACAGAATTACTGATATTGTCAGAGTTTGGAATCTCACACAACATTGTATCCAGGCTCTGGGCAACATTTCAAAACAATGAAATGTGTTCCATACGTTTGTGAAGAGGTTGACCTCACTCTACCATGGAGCAGGAAGACAGATTTTTAGTTACAACAGCAAAATATAATCAATGTATGCACCATCATAGGTCAGATTGCAAGTCAGCTCCATTCAAGTAATGTACGTAGATATCTTGACCAACTGTGGCAAGACGTCTACGACAAGTAAGCTTATATGCCCAAAGACCTGTAGTCTGTGTCCCTTTATCCACAGCTCATTGTGGAGCACTTTCTTTTTTCTAGTGGTGTTGTATCCATAAAAATTGAACAAGACACCAAATGGCTAATGTACTCTTTACAGATGAGAGTCGTTTTAGTCGTTCTTCAGATTCTAGATAACACTTGATCTGGTGTGAAAGTGGTTACTTTCACACCATATCTATTCCTTTCATCCAGCACTTGTAGCTTGGATGCACCAAGCTACAAGTGCTGGAAAAAGGGACTGTGCCTGGTGAATGATATTGCAATGAAGTTCTTCAACGTCACATTCAATTGTTCCGTGGTGGTGTAGGCAAAGAAAATTCATTTTTATGGATGGCAGTGTCACATCATATTGTACACAAGCAGTAGTGTACAATATGATGTTGAGATGTGACACTCATACAAGCGAGTGTCACATCTCAACCCCATAAAACGTGTTTGGCACCCAATAGGGAGATGCATTACTGCTTGAAATTCCCCTCCAGAAAACAAACAAGGCCTTATCCTTGCTCTGAAGGAGGAGTGGGCCAGTTTGCCTCAAGAACTCCTCGCTAAGCATGATACAACATTGTGAGAGCTGCACTGCAGTTCTGGGTGGGCATATTCCATACTGAAATGTCTCTCCACACAGTTTTCTGTAAGCACTATAAATTAATTCCTTAAGTACATCCTTAGGAAATCTGTAACTTTTGCCAAAAAGATATTGCAATTTAATTTTTATGAAATTTATAACATTTTTTAAAATGTTATAAATTTCTGTGAATTTCTGAATTTGTGTCATTTTTGTGAATATAATTTATTAGTATGCTGCCAATGAATCTATGTCCACATTTGGAGTACTCATGAAAATATTTTCATATACAGGTAAAAAATTAGTTCATCCTTAGCTTTTGGACACCAGTATATTTGGGCAAACTGGCCATTCTGCTAAGATCGAAATCAAAGAACACCAAGATTATATAAGACTAGAATCCAAACACTTGGGCATTGCTTGTTGTACCATCAACACTAGATGGAGTTCATTGGAATTAGACAAAGATGTTGCACTACAGTAAATGTAAATTCGATTGTCTATTCCTTGAAACACTATGTCATCATCTTACTCTTAATCAAACAGACTGCATGCCTATCTCCAAACTGTGGGAAGTAATTATCATAAATTGTTCGTGTTTTTTTTTTTATATTATTATTATTGGCATTTCTTTTTATTAATTTTGAATTACACAACTGTACCTGGTTCCCTGGAACTTTAATAATTTTTTCTTCTGTTCACTCAGCTGTAACTCAGAAATTTGGAAATATACTCATGCTGTTTGACTTTTTGTGTTAATATTTTAAGTTATAAACCAGTTCTTTTTTTTTTTTGCCCTTTCCCCGAATGATGTTCATGTTACAGTGAGGAAAATATATAGGAGATTTTAATAAATTATAATTTCATTTGCATGTGTTAAATAATTTTTTTCAAGCATTATTATGAGAATTTTTTTGGAGAAGAAAACATCTAAATCTGATGTTAATGACAAACTCAAATAACCTCACAATATCAGAATGAAAATATTTCTGCAATAATTCTAATACATCTGTCAGCAGAATATCAGCTGACAGATGCATTAGTTCTAATGCATCTGTCAGCTAATATTCTGTTGGCCAAGTGGATAGAATACTCACTCTCCAACTAATAGTCTGTGGATTCCTACTGTGGATATGGTTGCTTGTGAATGCCTTTAGGCATCAAGTGAATTTTATTACCCAGTGTGAGATTATCACCATGTTTACTGGAAGCCTAAAGTGACTTAAAAAAAATTTCACATCTGGCCTGCTCTAGCAAGATTTCTGGAGTACCTAAACTTCAGTCCACCTACAGTGCCATAGATTTACAAACTTTGTGGATTGGACTGATCCATATTAAAAAAAAAAAAAAACTCATCCAAGGTCAGTGGGCAATAAAACAACAAGATACCTCATTTCTAAATTTTCGGAATTTTTTGTGTGTGAAAGAGAATTACCAATGTGCAAGTCTGGTATTACGGCATATACATTGATATTACATAAAGATATTATTTAAGGAAATTACAACATACACTATATAATAATTATACATATATTAATATTTTGTAATTAATTAAAAATATTGGAACTATTAATTAATATTTCCAATATTTGGCAAAGCTAATAATAATGGTAAATACCAGCTGGATTTCTGTTCAGCATATGGATTATTTATTACTAACACCATGTTCCAACATAAAAATGTGCACAAATTCACACAGAGAGAATATGCAAGAAACAAGAAGTGTCTCATTGACTATGGTAGACTTGATAGCAATGTTTTCCACTGGTTTGCATTCTACCTTGTATCAACTGTTTTTTGCCACTGAAGACAGTCTAATTTTCAGAATGAAATATATTATATGGCCTTATAATAAATTATTACCTTTACCTTGTGTTTATGTGTAAATAATTCATAAAACCATGGCCCAAGTTTCTCTAAAAGAAGAAATTAAAAAAAAACATTATGCACTTGGAAATCATGAATATCATTTATATTAAGCCAGGACTCAGAAATCATCACAACATGCAGCTAAATTCCTTCAGTTAATCATTTAAAACAACCACATGATCTTTATTCTTTAAACTTTGTGCATTGCTATATAAGAATGTGATATTATTCAAGATATGAGGTGGTATCAAAAGATTTCGCAACTAGCTCTGTTCATGAGAAATTACTTTATTTATCTACGTTTACACACTATCACCTTCAAAATAGTCCCCTTGCATATCAATACGGTGCTCCCAGTGTTCTTGCCACTTCTGGAATGTGTCCTGGAAGTCTTCTTTTTGAAGCATGTCAAGCACCTTCTGTGATTCGAGCTGGATCTCTGCAATGGTGTCAAAACAGTGACCTTGACAGATATGTGCTAAAACTACTAAATATCTGTGTGGCTTTTCGACCTGTCAAAAAAATCTCCACATTCCTAATGTCTCCAAAGGACAAGCTCCCACATCTCAGCTATCTAGGTGTCTACCAGATTCCCTGCTCGTGTGGATTATCATATTTCGGACAAACAGGAAGATCTGCTCAGGTCCGGTTAGAAGAACACCAGTCGTACATCCAGTACCTTGAACCTGAACAGTCTGGAATTGCAGAACATGCCATCAACACCAGACATAGAGTTAAGCGGAACAAGACAAAAGTCATTCACAAAAGTCGGTTCCTAATGGAATGGCTATACAAAGAAACATGTGAAACATTACTTCACTCCCCTAACTAAAACAGATCCGATGGTCTAAGTCTTTCCCCCTTGTGGGAGATAGTACTTTATAAAGCAGCAAATCTTTCCTAACATATAATTGTATACACATATATATATTAAAAAAAATAAAAATAAAAATAAAAATAATTTTTTTTAAATTATTATAATTGAAGAATTAAATAATTATCATTTAATAATTAAATAACTAAATAGTTACATTTAAATAATTAAAATTAAAAATAAATAAATAATAATAATAATTAAATAAATTTAGGAAATTTAACCTTAGCTACTTAGGTGGCGTTTTGTGAATATAACAGTTATTGTTTAATTAGCCTTGTACCTGTATTGATGATGCCTGTGATACTCAGGTGAAAATTCTACGAATAAAGAATAATTTACGTGAGTTAATTCCGTTATTATAATAGTTAGTAATAATATAATTTAAAATACTTACATAAAAGATTTTTCTAAATTAGGTTATAATTTTGAATAAATATAACTCTGAAAAAAAAAAAAATACTAAAGAATTAAAAAACTTTCCTTACATTTTTCACATATATTCTATAAATGTTATAGCATTTATTAGCATCATAAAGATCACTATTGTCCAAGGTACTTGGTTATAATAGTGATTAGTTATAATCACTATTATAACAAAGTTATTGCTGATATAATGAAAAGATACATTTAACAAGATGGCTAAAATTCTTCATAAGTAAAATCTCCATGCCATTTTTAAAATGTACATCCAACAGGTAACTTTCATCTGTTCAAGGACAAGCTTCGTTCATTTGCATATCCTAATGTATAAAGTGCCACATGCCTACGATTCTTTGGGCTGGAAAAAAACCACCTTAAAGAACATAAAACCTACATTTGCTATCACCATTACAGCAAGTCAAACGGACACACTACACTTTGGAAACCTCATCACGCTGAAGATGCTAGTTCTAGCAAAATATTAGCAACTTAATAAATAATGCATTTTTGTTCCTCTGGTTTTGTTTATACCATGAATCAATGTACGCTGTTTGAAAGGCATATGCATATTTTTGCAATAAATACTGCGTGAGTATTATTATAACAGATTTCTGTTATGGTGATAACAGTAAATTAATTTTAAGAGGGCAGTTAAAAAAAAAAAAGTTAAATCTTTGTTCATTAATCACTAGACCTTTTGAAAATATATTTTCAAATATATTTTATAACTTACCCTGAAAGCTAAGCCATCCTTATCATAAGGACTTGGAGTATAGTCTACCAAAGCTCTGGCTTGGCCTAAAATAGCACCAATAGGAGGAGAATTATCATCCTCTCCAGTAGAAGTGGAACTACGATTACTACTGGTAGGAGTCTGAGCTTGTGGACCTACAGAAGATAAAACAATCAGTCTTGCAATTTACAAAATAGCCAGATGTGATAATTTTTCTGTGCTCAAAACAAAAAAAATTATTACATCAGTGTTTGGCCAGAAAATTAGAAATCCAACCCTCTTTCTATTAGTGTCTTAAAAAAAAACTACTAACAAATTAAGAGCACACATATTTCACATATCTTTCAGTTCTTAAATATCTGTATAAGCAAAAACTATTTTGAGAGAGAGAGAGAGATAGACAGAGCACAGTTCTTTCATTTTATTTTAATTAAAAAAAATTGGGTTGAATCACTATTCGACAATCAGCAAATGATTAACACCTTTAACTTATCTAAATCAAAAGACAAATCATACTTTTATGCAGGGAAATATAGAATATTAAGCTCAACAGTTCAGAGAGGAATTGATAACAAACTTCAGTGATAATGGCAGTAAATATGATTGGACTACTGAAGCTTAGGAAAAGATACAGTGAACAGATGAATCAGGATACTTTTACAACAAAATACAGGACTTAAATATGGCAAACCACATAAGACAGTAGATCCTTCAATCTCAGCTATAATGTATAAGAAATAGGAGTATGAAGGAATCAAAAGACTTGAATTACATCCAAGATGTCACCAGGACGCTAGACTATGTATATAAACAATAATTCAAATTATGTATTCTACAATATTTCATTTCCACCCTAAAGTTGACAGCTGCTTTCAAAATAATAGCCTATCCATCATGCTAGATAGTTTGTGGCAGAAAATGATCTATTAATGGTTGGTGTAGAAGACCAAAATATGTCATTTAGTCTGATCACACTAGTCCTCAGATCAAAACCATCTAAGAATCTGTGGGATGTATTAGAACAAAACTGGTATACAGTGCATACAGGAGTCAAAGATGTAGTATGTGGTCTCGAGGATACACACTTTGCTGACAGATGTGTACTTTATTCCTACCAAGTATGATGTATGCATGTCCTTGTCATGGTTCCTGGGCAATGTTTTTATGGCTAAGTTATGCAAGGGCAAAAAAGCCAGATCCCCAACACTTTCGAATTGGGACTAAACAGCTAAGGAAGACAACCCTAACAAAAACACTGGTGTTCCAGAATTTCTTGGGGTTGGGCATGGGACTAACAACCCCACTCTGGAACAAATTACCTTGTCACAAAATTTGAGGAAACGATAACTGCTGGATGGACTAAATACTGACAAAACAGCAGATGTTTTAAGGATATCAGAATTGGATCATGGAACATATTTTCTCTTTACAGGTCTGGAGTCCTAAGAATGCTACTGGAGCAGTTGGATAAGTACAACTTACAGAGCAATGGCATAAGAATTGGAGAGAAAAAGAGAGATGTTGGTGCATGGGGGATGGTCAAGGGGTATTTGACAAAAGCAGTATCTGAATGTATTCCTAGAGTCAAAAGGATAAATCAGGTAGGAGTTAGATGGGTGAATAGCTTCATTAAGCAGGAATTGCACATAAAGAAAAGGTTGTGGAGGGATTATAAAGAAAAAATGGTGATCAACATGCCATGAGCAGTATAAGGTGCAGACAATGGTGATTGGAATGGTAAGGAAAACCAAAGCTAATTATGAGAGAAAGCTAGCTGATGAGACCAAAAGAAACCCTACAGAGTTCTTTTGCTATGTGGAAAGTAAAAGAAGGAATGACTATGGAAGGATGACTTCAAAAAGTGTTGATGGTGGGGAGGTAACAGAACCAAACCAAATAATTGAATTGAGCATTTTGCAGGGATGTACCATCTAGGTGGTGACATTGTAGTGCTAGATGCGACATTGACTGTTAGGAGAATAGAAGTTGAAGAAATGGAAGTGCTTAAAATAATGCAGAAACGCAATAAGAATGCAGCCATGGGATTAGATGGCATATCAGCTCATGTATTATGAGAATGTGCAAGGGAATTATCAGCTCCTCTGACCAAGCTGTTTAATTTAAGCATCAGTAGTGGGAAAACTATTTTACCTTCTTTCCAATGGAATGGAAAGAAGGTAAAATAGTCCCAACTGCATAAAGGAAGCTATAGGCCAATCAGCATCTAACAAGTGGTGGTTAAGGTACTGGAGAAATTGGTGAAAGACAGAATTCAGGACTAGGTGGATAGGTATATGATACTCTATAAGGGACAACATGGTTTTGTGAAGGGTGGGTCTTGCTTTAGTAATCTGCTTACTTTTTATAATCAAGTGATGGGGATGGATAACAGAAATGACTACTCAGTGATATTACTAGACTTGGCAAAAGCATTTGAAATGATTCTACATAGAACTCTATTGCATAAATTGAAGCAAATGGATGGATATGAATCTAGTGATTTGGATTAGAGGGTGGCTGATGGACAGATATCAAAGGGAGGTTTATGAAGGAGTTGAATCCAGGAGAAGGCAAATGATCAGTGGTATACTACAATGCCCAGTACTTGGCCCTCTGTTGTTAAATTTGTATATCAATGATAAAGGAAATGATTTGACAAAAAATATTCATTTGTTTGCTGACAATGGTAAACTGGGAAGAGCAAAGGTAAAGGAAGGTGATGCACTTTGGGAAGAGATCAGAAGCTGTGTACTATATTGATGGAATTGAACTGCAGGAAACTGATGAGGCCAGAGACTTGGGTAGAATGTAGAATGATTGTAGAACAGGGAGTTGAAGTTTAGAGGTCATATTGTGAGGGTAACCAAAAAGCACATCAGATTACATGGTTATTGAAGAACACTAACAAGCAGGGATAGAGAGGTTATTGTTCCCTTATATAAGGCTTAACATCTGGACTCCCAGATCCGTGTGGTGACAGAGTTGTGGAGAGGATCCAGACTTGCCAAAAAGATTGTGGCAGGTCTATGGAATGCTCCCTATGAGGACAGATTGATGGTCTGTAAGCTTCAAAAATTAGCTGATAGATGAAAATGAGGATATATGATAGAAGCATTTAAGTTATTAAAGGGGTTTTATAGGATTGATACTAAAGACTGTTTTCAGTACATGGCAAGAAGGGAGAGAACAAGAGATCATATGGAAGTTGTGTAAGAATGTGGTTAGCAAGGGTGGTAGAACCTGGTTTGTTTGGAGGGAGTTGTTAATAGGTGGAGTGAGTTGCCAGAGGTGGTTGTTTCATCAGTGAATGAGTTTAAGGAGAAGTATAATAGGTATTGTGTGAATGATGACTAGTGTGTGAATAAATGCATCTCCCATGATGAGTCTTCTGACTCCATGGAGATACCTGTATAATAATAATATTATTATTATTGCTATACAAGAAATGAGATGGATAGAAGAGGAGATCACAGAAAAGAAGAATCATATACGTTATAGCTGCCAAAAGAAAGATCACAGAAAAGAAGAATCATATACGTTATAGCTGCCAAAAGAAAGATCACATACTTGGAACAGGCTTCATTGTAAACAACTGAATAAAACATCTCATCATAGAATTCAAAGCAAAATCACCTAGAATGTGTAGATTAAAAATCAAAGGACGGTTTTATTGTGCATATACTCCAAGTGAAGAAAAGAATGATGTTGAGAAAGATCTCTTTTATGATGATTTAGATAAGATCTATGGGGAATGCCCAATAGCATTAAAATTATTATAGGCAATTTGAATGCTAAGATAGGCAAAGAGGATACATATAAGCCAACCACTGGACGATATCTTACATAATGAGTTCAGTGATAATGGAAACAGATTGATCAACTTTGCTTCTTCAGGAAACATGGTCAGCAGTAGTACAATGTTTAATCATAAAAACATTCATAAAATGATCCAGAAGTCTCCTGATGGAAACACCTTCAACCAAACTGACCAGATCTTAATAGATGCAAGACACTTGTCCAATTTGATGGCTGTCAGATTCTACAGAGGGCAAATACTTATTCAGACCACTGTCTAAGTTATATAACGATTAGAAGCAGAATTTCAAATGCAAGGAAGATGTTTGGATCCCATGCCAGAAAGTTTAATAGTACAAGACTGAAGGAATCAGAAGTCAAAGCTAGATATAGTGAAAAAAATTAATGAAAGCCTATCCACTCTAACTGCTGGAGAATTCTTAAGGATGTCATAGTGACAACAGCAGATATTATAGGAAAAGTAGGTAGATGTTGAATATAATCATGTAGAAAGTGAAGGAATCAGAAGCCAAAGCTAGATATAGTGAAAAAAATTAATGAAAGCCTATCCACTCTAACTGCTGGAGAATTCTTAAGGATGTCATAGTGACAACAGCAGATATTATAGGAAAAGTAGGTAGATGTTGAATATAATCATGTAGAAAGTGAACATGTGACTTTAGTTAAAAAATTAAGCATATAGATGAATGCAGCAAAGAAACTACACTCGTAAAACTGCAGAGGAATATTGTATGGCCAGAAAGGAAGAAAAAAGAGTGCATAACAATAAAAAGAAGAAATGCTATGAGGACGAACTTAAGAATCTGGAACATCTTCGGAGATGTTCCAGATTTCTGTGAATAAATTAAAGTAGGACCTATTATCAAAAGTTAAATAGAAGCCAGAAAGACTTCCAGCCTAGAACAACATTATGTAGGGATATGGAGGACATAATCCTGAGTGGGAATGAAATGATACTAGAAAGATGGGTAGAGCATTTTGATGAACTATTGGCTAATATATCTGATCAGTTAGATGATCACCTATAAAATTTTCTCTAACATTCTATTCAAAAGACTTTACCCTATATAGAGAATACTATTGGTGATTATCAACGTGGATTCTGCCAAAGAAAATCTACAAATTACCAGATTTTCATTATACATCAAATGCCTGAAAAATGCAATGAATTTGTAATTAAAGCACACATCTCTTCATAGATTTTAAAGCTGTATATGATAACATAGATCTAATTTATTTATTGCAATAAAGGAACTACAGATACCTCAGAAACTTACTGCCTTATTTAAAGCTACAATGAGAAACACAACTTCAGATTAAAATTCAGAATACATCTAATCCAATACATATAAAAAATGGTGTTTGATAAAAGGATGCCTTAACTTGCTTACTGTTTATTATAGCAGTTTGAAAAGGTTTTCAGAGATGCTGGTACTAATTCAAGGAGAACTATCCTCTACAAGTTGATATAAATTCTAGCATATGCAGATGATATCGGTATTATAGGAAGGACACAAAAAGCAATCAAAGACACTTTTATTAGTTTAGAAAAGGCAGCAAAGAAGATGCATCTGCAGACTGACCAAGAAAAAACAAAATATATGCCAGTAACACGAAAAGCTTGTGATGACGATGATTCTTCTGAAACTGAAATTGGTTCCTATAAATTTGAAACCTACGTAACTTTATATACTTGGGATCAAAAGTTAATTTCAAAAATGATATCAGTGTTGAGATTCAGAGACATTTTCTTTCTGTGAATAGATGTCTGTATGGACATAGGAAAAACTTAAAGTCACATTTGATCTTAAGAAAAACAAAAATAACTATTTTAAAAGTGCTCATAAGACTGGTATTACTTATTCCTCTGAATTATCACTGACAGAAGAAAGATTGTTAGGTCAATTTGAAAGAAGGGTTCTCAGACATATATTTGGAGCAATACAAGATAATGGGATGTGGAGAAAAATATACAATTATGAAATTATTGTATTATGAATATATTGTATAATATATAAAAGATTTTTGAAAAAATATAGACTTTGTAAAAAATATAATTATGAATATATTGTATAGTAATCGCCGATTTTTTTATAGTTTACTATATTCGGCATGAAACTCTCTGATTCCAATCTTTGAGTTTCTTATTCAGTTTTAAAACAATGTGGGATTTAATATCCCCTTAATTTAAATACAATTATGAATTTTACTGAGCCAGACATTAAGTACATTAAAATCAATAGATTAAGTTGGGTAGGACATCATTATACAGATAGATAATAACCAAATTGTTAAGAAGATATTCAATGCTAGGCTAGAAGGAAAAAGGAAAATAGGAAGACCTAAATTAAGATAGGAAGATGGAGTGATCCAGGATATTAAGGGTCTGGGAGTTAAAAACTGGAGGAACTTCACAATGAATAAGAAAGGCTAGCAGAAGTTTCTGAAAACAGTCAGAATCCACATAGGACTGTAGGGTCAATGATGATGATACAGAGCACACAGAACATCCATCATCCTAATTAGTGATATATCAAAAAGCATTAAAGCTACAAAAATGGACTGAATTTGCTGGATGTTCAATCATTATCAGCAGCAATTTTCAGTGTACTGTTGAATGAAAGTCTCTCCCAAAGTCTTCTAATCTGTCCAATTTTGGGCTTTTCTATGCCAATGAGTTCAGCCATCTTTTTAATCTCATCCTCCCACTATCCCTTTGGTCTTCTTGTGGTTATATTTCCATCTCTGAGATACCATTTGATATCATTTTTGTCCATTTTTGAGTGTTACTTCTTGCATAATGATCTGCCCATCTGGATCTTTTAACTGAAGTGAGGTTTAACTGAGGCAGTTAAACCTCACCTCAGTTAGGCAATGTATACTTCTAGGATGAAAAGCAATTTCAAGTAGAATGATGTGAGCAAATTAAAAAAGGACAGTACAGCTTATTTGTACCTGTGGTCTTGCAGAAGGCTCTAGTAAGAAAGATGCAGGGGAATTTTTCAAGTGTCATTAAAGATGGCAACAGACAGGGAAAGAAAAAAGGAAAAGATGGTAACCACTTATAGAACAGTAGGAAATGAATATCAAATATACAGAAATGTTTTGGAGAAAATTTAAAGAAAAAACTAATAATAACGTCGGTTGGATTTATATTCAGAACATGAACTAGTAATTTCTAACACCATGTTAATGCATGTATATAAATTCACATGGAGTACAAGAAATAGAAGGTCTTACTGACTATGTTATTGTTGGCAGTGATATTTTCATACTAGTCTAGGATACAAGAGAATACAGGGAATTTCAAATAGAAAGTGATCAACATTTACTTTTGAAGAGGATAAAAATCAGTATCATACTGAAAAAAAAAAAAAAATGCGTGAAAATTTTAAAAGGAATCAAGCTGGAGAGCTTTCAGACACAAAAGAAAGAATCAAATACAAATATTATTCAAGAATAAATGAAAGTTGAAAACAAGAACCTAAGCTTGGAGACTCAGTGGGAAAAATCTGAAGCAAACAATGCTTGGCTCAGCCAGGAAAGCGTGATGAAGTTGTTGGTAAGGATAGAGAAATCTGATCTTCATGCTGGACTCTAGAAATTAAAGAGGAGTCTTGAAAAAAAGAAGAAATATTGAAGGTTCCTGGTAGGTCGCATGCAACCTTTGTTCCAGCTCATTCCAAAGATATTCAATAAGTATTGTTTACAAGGCATCCACCAGGTCCAGACATGTCCATTGGATTGCCAGATATGTACTGCAATTCATCACTCCACAGGACCCTCTTCCACTGATCCACAGTCCAATGATGGTGTTGTTTGCGCCATTCCAGACAACAGCAGGCATTGACAGGTATAATCAAGGACTTGTGAACCACAGCACAACCAGGAAACCCAAGGGCTAACACCTCTGGTAAATAGCTCTGTCACTGGTACCTGTTTCAGAGCTCATGCAGAAGTCGTTTGCAATGGTTGCTAAGGCTGACAATTTAATGTCAGCCTTAGGATTTTAATGCTCAGGACATGGACTGGTTATTACTAACACCATGTTCCAACATAAAAATGTGCACAAATTCACATGGAGAGAAGAGGCTAGGAATAAGAAAAGTCTCATTGACTATGTTATTGTTGATAGTGATGTTTTCTCCCGGGTGCAGGACACCAGAGTGTACAGAGGATTTGAAATTGGAAGTGATCACTATTTAGTCTTGAGCAGGATAAAATTGAATTTCATATTGAAAAGAATAACATGTAAGAAAGTTTTAAAGCGAATAAAAGTTGAGCAGCTCTCAGATGTGAGCTGTAGACTAAAATACACAAAGATTATTGAAGAAAAAATGAAAGAGTTTGAGAACAGGAATCAAACCTTGGAGATTCAGTGGCAAACTCTGAAGAAAACATTGATTGATTCTGCCAGAGAGGCATGTGGTGAGGTTGTCTGTAAGGATAAAAAAAATCAGAACTCTCTGGTGGACACAGGAAGTTAAAGAGGCAGTGAAGGAAAAGAAGAAAGCATACCAAAAGTTCCTGTCAAATAAGTCAGCTTGTGCTCTTAGAGAATATAGAGACAAATGCAAGAATGCTAAACACTGTGTAAAACTAGCTAAACAAAAGTCATGGAAGGACTTTGGCAAGAATATAGAAAATAAATATCAAGAAGGTGGCAAAATATTCTGGAGAATATTTTCAAGAATTCAAGAAGCTTAGGAATGGAGGAAAGAATGCTGTAAAAGGAGTTAGAGGTGATAAAGGTGACATGAAAACGGGAGAAAAAGATATCCTTGAAGTATGGAGTAATTACTTTGAAAAACTGCTAAATGAAACAAGCAGTGATGACAGCACAGTGGTAAAAAACACTGACCAGGCATGTAGTCAGGAATACATATCCATACTTGAAGTAGAAAAAGCCATCAAAGGCTTGAATTGTGTAAAGGCAGCAGGAGTAGATGATATTCGACCAGAAATGCTGAAGTATAGTGGTATAAGAGTCTTACAGTGGCTGCACTGCATAGTTCAGAAAGCCTGGACAGAGAGATGAATTCCCGATGATTGGAGTACAGCTCTCATAGTACCCATATATAAAAAGGGAAATAAAACTGCATGTGAGAATTACAGAGGTATTTCCCTACTAAATGTTCCTGGCAAGATCTATGCAAGTATACTTGAGAAACGGTTGAGAAGAATTGTGGAAGAAAAGCTTGGTGAAGAACAAGCTGGATTCAGGCCAAATAGAGGCTGTCAGGATCAGATCTTCACTTTACGACAAATAGTCAAGAAAGCATGGGAATATAACAAAGATCTGTATTTAAGTTTTGTCGATCTGGAAAAGGCATATGACAAGGTGCCAAGAGAGAAGCTATTCAATACGCTGCAGTTATATGGTGTCAATGGGGCATTATATCAAGCAATACTTAGTCTTTATTTGTGTTGTAAGTCAGCAGTTAGAATTGAAGTACAGGAAGATGGTTTAATGTTAAATCTGGTGTGAGACAAGGATGTACATTATCCCGTCTGTTATTCATTATCTATATGGATCACATTATGAAGGAAAGTGGTATTAAACATGATATCAAAATTGGAGATGTTAATGTCAGCTCTTTGCTTTATGCGGATGATGTTATACTTCTAAATAAATCCGCTACAAGTCTGCAAGATTCTCTGACTAAATTGAATAGCTGTTGTAATAGATATGGTATGAAGGTCAGCAATAAAAAGACAAAGACAATGAAAATAGGCAGAATCATCGAAAATGTCAACTGTGTTGTGAATGGAGAACCTGTGGAACAAGTAAAACATTTCAGCTATTTAGGCACGATTTTTACTGAAGATGGTAAATTAAATATAGAAATAGACAACAGAATCAGCAAAGCTGGTATGGTGGGAAGTCAATTGAATAAATTCATATGGAATAAGAGAGAAATTAGTCGGAACACTAAATTAGCTGTATACAAGACAGTGTTCAAACCAGTTTTAACTTATGGATCTGAGAGCTGGGTCAGAAGTAAAACAGATGACCAAAGACCAGAGACCGCAGTTATGGGAGTCCTGAGAAAGATTATAGGTGTGAACAGATGGCATCAATGGCAATATCATATTAAAAATGAGGATATTAGGAAAGAACTTGACATTGTCAGCATCCAGGAATGCGTTAGCAGAGCTAATCTCAGGTGGTATGGTCACTTAAACAGAATGGTCAAATAAAGATTAGCAAAACATGTGTTCTCTGCCAGGTTGGCAACAAAACGACCCAGAGTAAGAAGAAGATATAGGTGGATTGGAGTCTTGACAAGTAAGACTGATTTGGAGGAAAATTGTAGATAGGAAGTTAGTAATGATGTAATTTTTTTCATGACTGTACAAATGCTCATGCGTCAGAGTTGTTCAGGAAGGAATCCTACCAATTGTAATTTGGACCGTTTAAAGTTGTTGTAGTTGCTATTGGAGATTCACCCAAAAACAGGTCAGGTCTGGATATGGTGATGCACATCATTTATGCCATCAGTCTTAGTAAAGCAGATGGAAGGAATTTTTTTTTTACAGCACTGGCACAATATTTAATTGTTTTATTTTCATGTTAGTGTTGGAAAAGTTCAATAAAGAATAGTAACATTCAGTGAGAATAGTCTCCTAGTTTAATATGACTTCTACAGAGAGTCCCCCCCCTCCAACATACCATGCTCTCTCAAGACACAATCTGGTAGTAGATTGAAGCATAATGATTATGCATCAGTTGACTATAAAACTTTCCAATGTGTTACCATCATGTGTGGTCCTATATTATCTAGCGACCAATCTGTGTAACAATCTGTAAAAGACCAGAGACCACAGATGTGAGAGTCCTGAGAAAGATTATAGGCGTGAACAGATGGCATAAATGGCAGTATCATATTAAAAACGAGGATATTAGGAAAGAACTTGACATTGTCAGCATTCAGGAATGCATTAGCAGAGCTAATCTCAGGTGGTATGGTCACTTAAACAGAATGGGCGAAGAAAGATTAGCAAAACAAGTGTTCTCTGCCAGGTTGGCAGCAAAATGACCCAGAGGAAGACCAAGATATAGGTGGATTGATAAGGTACAAAGTGCTTTAGACGATAGAAATATAAGATCTGATAATGTTGGAGTGTTGACAAGTAACAGACTGATTTGGAGGAAAATTGTAGATAGGAAATTAATAGTGATGTAATTTTTTTCATGTAGTACTGTCATATCCTGTACACCCCTTGAGGGTACATGGCAGGAATTTGATGATGATGATGATGATGATGATGATAATAACTCCTCTGTGACAGCAGACTAGGCCACCTGATGACCAAACTTGTGGACTATCACACCTCATTTGAACAGACCTTCTCCCATATCTGCATCATGTGGACAAGACAATGTACAGATAGGGGTGTCCAGACACTTTTGGCAACATAGTGTGTATACTCCTGGCACGTAACCTTTCTTCCAGCTCATCCCAAAGATAAGTATCATAAAATTCTATAATAAGGGGCATAACAATCCTTGGCTGACCCAATCACTGCTTTTTTTTTTTAGAGTTTTCAACTCAGACTCTGTTATATAAGTCCCAAGATTAGAACTACTGCCTTTCATAAAAATTTTATATATACATTTCTAAATAATACAGTAGAGAATACCTTAGAAAGTTATATGCATTTTATTTATGAACTAAAAGGAAAAAGGTACATGGTAGATTGATTTTAAAGAATGCCGATGGTAGGGAGGTAACTGAATCAGTTGAGATAGTTGAGTTACTGAGTGAGCACTTTGCAAAAGTATATCATCCAGGTGGTGACATTACAGAAACGAATAACCCAGTAGATTATACGGGAATTGTGGTTAATGAAGTGGAGGCGAGTAGTCTATTGCATAACCTCAATGTCAATACATCTGTGGGATTGGATGGTATACCAGCTCGTGTTGTACGAGAAGCAGCTAAAGAATTGTCAGTACCCTTGACCATTTTGTTTAATTTGAGTCTCGGGTCTGGGTTAGTCCCGAGCGGGTGGAAAGAGGGGAAAATAGTTCCACTGCATAAAGGTGGTTCCAAGACTGCTGTTGTAAATTACCGACCGATTAGCATATCAGGAATCATTGTCAAGGTCTTAGAGAAAATAGTCAAGAGGAAAATACAAGATTGGATAGAAGAAAATGGGATACTGTATCGGGGACAGCATGGTTTTGTGAAGGGTAGGTCATGCCTCAGTAACTTGCTCACGTATTATAACACAGTGACGGCTGAACTGGATAAGGGTAATGGGTTTACGGTGATTCTACTGGACCTTGCCAAGGCCTTTGACAGGATTCCACATGGAATTCTAATCAGTAAATTGCAGCATATGGGAATAGACATAGGGTTGGTGAGATGGATAGGAGGGTGGTTGACGGAGAGGTATCAGAGAGTGGTTTACTCGGGAGTAGAGTCCACAAGACGGCCTGTGACTAGTGGTGTGCCACAAGGATCTGTTCTTGGACCACTGCTGTTTAATTTGTTCATAAATGATATAGGAAATGATCTGAGAGGAACAGTTCATTTGTTTGCGGATGATGCGAAGTTGGGTAGGGCAATAGTGAATGCAGATGACGTCAAAATTTTGCAGGATGATTTGGATAGATTGGAGGTCTGGGCTAAGGAGAATGGATGTCAGTTTAATGTGGCAAAATGTAAGGTTATGCATTTTGGGGTGAAAAGATTGGCGGCAGTTTACTGCATTGGTGGAACCCTGCTCCATGAAATTGATGAGGCACGAGATTTAGGAGTGTTGGTAGATAAGGAATTGAAATTTAGGGGACACATTGCAAAAGTGACCAAAACAGCTCATCAAATCACTTGGTTGCTGAAGAATACGTTGACAAGCAGAGACAAGCAGGTTATTGTTCCTCTCTATCGAGCCTTGATAAGACCCCATCTAGACTACTGTGCTCAGATTTGGTCACCTAGGTTTCTTCTTGATAGGGAGGAGATGGAGAGGATCCAGAGGCGAGTGACCAAGATGATAGCAGGTCTGTGGAATGAACCGTATGAGAACAGGTTGAGGATTTGTGGGTTGCAAAAATTGGTTGATAGGCGGAGGAGGGGAGATATGATTGAGACATTCACATTACTGAAGGGTTTCTATAAAATTAATTCAGAAGATATTTTTGAGAACAGGGCTGGTTGTGGGAGGACTAGGGGACATCCATGGAAACTGGGCAAAAGTGTGGTTAGTAAAGGTGTTAGAGCTGGGTTTTTTACTTTTAGAGTAGTGAATGAGTGGAATGCGCTCCCTGAGTCTGTGGTGGATGCTGTGACAGTGAATGAGTTTAAGGCGAGGTATGATAGATACTGTATGAATGTCAAATAGTTGTGATGAATATGATTTGGGGCCTCCCTCGATGAGTCTAATGACTCCCTGGAGTTGCCCGTAATAATAGTAATAATAGTAATAACTCTCCCTTTACAAGGGTGGGCTGAAAAGTTCTCGGCCTAACAATGAAAAAACGAATTTATAATTTCAAAATTATTTTTATTTTTCAACATAATCTCCCTTAAGACTAATAGATTTATTCTAGCGATGTTCCAGCATCATTATCCCCTCCCTGTAGTGGTTCTCAGTAAGATCTGCAAAATACCCCTCTTCAGCTGCAATCACCTCTTGATTTGAAGAAAAATGCTGACCAGCGAGGAAGAGTTTTAGTTTTGGGAATAGATAGAAGTCAGAGGGAGCCAAATCTGGGGAACAGTGTGGATGTTCCCATAGTACAGATCCCTTAATTTTCCCATTGCCAAAACACCTTTGTGGGCAGGTGCATTGTCCTGATAAAAGATGATTTTTTTCTTCAGCAAACTGGGTCTTTTCTCAAGAATTTTTTTGTCTAGTCTGGTTAAAAGATCGGAATAATATTCCCTGGTTATTGCTTTACCCTTTTCAAGATAATTAATAAAAAAAATGCCTTTAGCATCCCTAAACCCTGATGCCATGACCTTTCTTGCTGACGAAACCGACTTTGTCTTCTTTGGTGCTAAACAACTGGCTTCTGTCCACTGTTTTGACTGCTGTTAGGATTCTAGTGTGTAATGGTAAATCCAAGTCTCATTCATAGTAATAAATCAATGCACAAAATCAGTTTTATTCTTGTTAAAACGTTCCAAGCACTGTTCAGAGATTTTCATGCGAGTGCGTTTTTGATCTGCTGTGAGCAAGAGCACAGCACCTATCTTGCACTAGCTTTTTCATATGCAATTGATGCAAAATATATCCTACATGTTCTTTTGAAATGCCATAGTCTCAGCAATTTCACGCACTTTGACTCGCCAGTCATCCAATACCATATCATTCACTACATCAATGATTTCTGGTGTTGTTACACTTTTTGGATGTCCTTCACATGAATAAACTTAAGGTTGGTATGGCCAGGTTTAAACTCAGCAGTCCATTTCTTAATTGTCGAAAATGACGAAGAAGAGTGCCCATAAACTTTTATGAACTTTGAATGAATTTCTTTTGGTGTTAAACCTTATTTTATAAAGAATTTTATAACCGCACGATACTCAATTTTATCCATTTCAAGGGATACAGACAACACTTTTGCTTCAGACAGTTGTATAAAACAAACTACTTGATAGAATGATTTGCAATTTCACATGGATGCTTATGACAGATGTACCAACTTAGAAAAAAAATCTCTTGCCATTAGTGTTGCGATCTATGATCAAGGCTGAGAACTTTTCAGACCACCCTTGTAATTCTTATTATGATTAGTTTTGTAAATCAACAACTAGTTTCCATCCTAATTAGCATTTTGCTCTGCCATCAGAGAAACTGATTTAAAGAAAAATAAGCTGTGATCGTTAGATACCTGAGAGACATTAAAAATATTTTTATAACTTCAATATAAGGAAATTCTGCACTGTTAACAAGGAGCAACATCTTACTACTTACTTGACCTTGAACCAGATCCACTTGGTATGCTCTCCATTGAGCTAAATGTGTGCACAACTTCTTGATGAATGATACTTCCACGTGGAGACTGTAAGGAAAGAAAAGAAACATATACCATTTTTGTCTTCTGAAAATGTAGCCATGGAATATTAAAATAGATTTGGATATCTTTATTTTATTGTTAATGATCTGATTTGCTATTATTACTACTCTCATAGCTGTCTTCGGTGCTCTTTTTTTATCCATTGGTAAACTAAACATAACCCTGAATGATTGGCTATGTGTGGCGACTTTGATGGTTCAGATTAATCTTAAAATCTCTATATCCAATAATGAAGTGACAATTCAATATGATTTTCTTCAAAGAATATCAGTACTCCAATAGCAATATGTTATGAAAGTGAAGCATGAACATAATACCATCCTTGAATCTTACATCTCAATGAACTAACATATCTTTATATAATTATTTTGGTTAATATATATAAAGATATAAAATATACTAAAATTTAAGATGTTGTTACTAGGTTTACTAACAAAATTTCTTTCCAAATTGTTTTATAAATCATTTTATCATTTAATCATTTATAAATCATTAAATCATGCCTAATTTGATCGGCCTTTATTCCTCAGGCTTCAGAAAAACAATCAGTCCTAAATGCATCAATTCATATTTTGGTCTCATTGGGATAAGTAGAATATTTATTGCTGTCAGGCTATACTGACTCAAAAATTTGCATTCTGATTTTAGATAACTTTGTGAAGTTACTAATGCTTGGGTTAAATTCATATCAGTGCTATTTTGATATTTTTAACTCAGTTTTTTTGAGGGATATCAATATTTCCCCCCCTTCATTAATTAGTGGCTCCATTTTTGGACATTACATTAACAATACAATACACATTTCATTTTAAAAATTGCAATCAAGATGCTCATATTGATTCTAAGCAAGTTTCAATCATATTAACCAAATGCTTAAAAAAGTCTGCAGTTACTGTTTGTTTAATTCATATTTGCTACTGCTGCTGTAATACAAAGACTCACGATTTTATTCTCAATACCATCATTGATAATTGCACTGTTTTCATTTTATTCATTCCATCCTTCATATTCCGTACCTGTAACGATATCGACTAAATGATTTATATTTTAATATGAAATGATTTGTAGGGAATACTTGTATTTCATGTTTAAAAATACTGTTAAAAGAAGAAATAACTTTAAACATACTTTAAAAAAGTATGTTTTCAAGTTATTTCAGAATTGTGATAATGTGGAAATTTATACAAGCCTTTGGTTCATATAAAATATCACACTCTCATGCAGTAGCAACATCACTATGAAAAAATGATACAGAAAGAAAATTTAAATGTCCAAAATACTATTTGATATATTTTTTTTCATTTTTTACTAGGTAGGGTTTGTGTCTTAAATTTTTCAGTGCTGCTGACAGTAGTCTAAGTAGATTTGCTGCTTCTTCCCTTTCACCTTCCAGTGAAATAACCAGCATTTGAGAGCTAGACCTGCAAAGTCAACTGCTCTATACACAAGGTGCAGCTCAAAAGTTTTTAGACTAATATCACCACAAGAGCATTGCATGCACCATCTACTGGCCAATACTTGAAATATTTGTAGCAAACCTCCAACTATCATGTGACCAAGCATCAGTAGCCTGTGTGTGGCAGCTGTTGAGATAATATCCATATAAAAGCTCTAGAAACACTCAAAATGCATATGGCAGTGAAGCATCGAGTCATGCTAATGTGTACAGATGACTAGAAGTGGTTGCCCTTTTACAGCACATACAGATGAAAATGTTGAATCCCTTCATTGCCTATCAGATGAGGACCATTGCATGTCTCTCAAAATGATTGCAGAAATGTTAAATATTGGTAAAGAAACTGCATGCTGAATAGTGGTGGAAGATTTAGGGGAAAAAAAGTGTGTGCAAGATCTGTTCCTCACTTCCTGACAATAAATCAGAGGCAGGATCAGGTTGCTTCATATCAAGATCTTTTAAGAATGGCAGAAGAAGGTAAATCTTTTTTTTGGAACGAAATTGTTACTGGTGATGAAATGTAGTGTTTTGTGCTTAATCAGACAACAAAGCAAATAGCAAAGTGAATGGGGGAAAAAAATTCATCAAAATTCAAGAAGCTCTGTTTTCAATCTCAAGTGAAAATGATGCTCATTATCTTTTTCGACGTGAAAAGAATTATTCATTGTGAGTTTGTCCCTAATGGTCAAAAAAAAGTCAATGTGGAATTTTATAAAGATGCATAATCTACTACAAAGAATGAATCAGGTAATACTGGAAACAGTCTCACTTTTTCAAAACACTTCAGGCCTTCAATGAGCAGGATGCTGGTCTCACACAGACAATGAAATTGTCCAACACCTACAGGCATTCACAAATATCTCAGCAAAAATGGCTTTAAAACTCAAAGTCAGCTAATTAGAGAGCAGACAGTCCATTTAGTCAACTAACAGTTAATGAAAAGTCTACTCAGTAGTTAATGCCTTTAATTTTGTGTCAGGTCTAAATGTGAACTGTAATTCATTCTGAAATAGCAACAGAATAAATTGTTGCTGAAACAAACATCTGCAGTTCTTTTTTTTTGGGGGGGGGGGGGGATCTAAGTTTGTGAGCACTCACTTCTACCTACACCAAGGAGAAACTAAGAAATCGTTTAATGCTGCATTTTTTTGCTTTTAAATGAATTTCTAAGATGAATTTTAAAAAATTATTTCTTAACATATCTGCAAATAATTTGCTTTACTGTACTATATGTCCGCAAGTATATGTACGCCGATGACCTAGCGATCTTACATCAATCCACCTCCTTTACCAACCAAGAATCAACCTTGAATACAGACCTGAACACCCTGGAAGAGTACTTCAAGCCTAATCCAACGAAAACAGTGTCCTCAGTATTTCAACTGTACAATGCAGAGGCGAATTTACAACTTGACCTTTCTTTCTGTGGAAAAATGGTAGAACACGAGCCTCACCCAAAATACCTTGGAGTGAGCCTGGACAGAAGCCTAACCTCTAAAAGGCACATCATCAACCTCTCCAATAAAATTAAAACCAGAAATAACATCATTAGTTTAATCCTTTATCCAAGTGTGAGCAATCTACACTTGGATAAAGGATTAAACTAATTTTATTATACTCTAACCAAGTGAAAAATAAACTTTCAACAGAAATAACATCATTTCAAGGCTTGCTGGAATAACCTGAGGTTGTGGTGCAGAAGTCCTAAGGTCGTATGCATTAGCCCTCGCATTCTCTGCAACAGAATATTGTGCCCGTGTCTAGGAAAGAAGTACACACACTAACATTATAAACACCCAGCTAAACTCTACCATGCGCACAATTAGTGGGACAATGAGAAGCACCCCCTCTCTCCTGGTGGCCTGTTTTATCTAACATTGCTCCACCACACATACGGAGAAGACAAGCCTCGATTAAGGAATTTAATAAAGCAATGAGCAACTCGCTTCTGCCCCTACACCAGGCTCTCATATACCCACCTAGTCTTTGCCTCAAATCTAGATAGCCTCTCTGGTCCATGGACGAACTCTCTTCAGCTGTGCTGCCATCAATATCTGACATATGGAGAGAATACTGGTCCAACAATCTCCAAACAAACGGCTTCCTGGTAGAAGATCCCTGTGCTCCACAGCCTGGTTTTGATCTTCCTAAGAAGATTTGGTCATCAATAAACAGGATCAGAACTAGTCAGGGCAGATATGGCAACCTTCTACATAAATGGGGACTGTCAGATCACCCTTATTATGATTGTTCTCACATGGCTCAGACGATTACTCATATTGTGTACGACTGCCCAGTATGCCAATTTCACGGTGGTGACCTACAGGACATCCACACGGTAACGGATGAGGCCTTGAATTAGATTTCCAGCCTGGACCTTGACCAGTAGTTGGTATGGTGGCGGTGGTTATGGAGGAAACAGAAGATCACGGTTCCGTCTCACCATGAAGACGTTATTCTCATATTCACTCTCATAGTCCTCGTCATAGTATCAGCAGAACTCTCCTCATGTTAGAAGATGATGATACAATGTGAAATGGGCCTCCTCTAATGGATCACGTTTTCTCACACAAAACACAACTGCTCAGAACTTAAACCTCGGATACAGCTATATTTATGTTGTGAAGTGTGAGAACATGCAGCCTTGTCATACTTGTTGCAGCAGGACGATAATTGTCCCTGGCTTGATTATGACAAGTTACTTTTGCTTTATTTTTTTAAAAAAAAAGGAAAGACTTAGAAAGCAGGTTGTGCCTTTTATGTAATGAACTTTTATATGTTAAGATTTTCATCATTTGTTTCTGGAAATTGTGATTGCACTTTTGACTTACCAGTTTCATGTAGCCATAAGCATAAAAAAAACTGTACTATGCAAGAGTTAATTAAAAAAACAAAGAAACTATTTTTATTTAAACAAACATACATCAGTTTCTCCATTGCAGCCATTGCTACCATTACAGGTACTTCCTCGTGAGTTTCGTAGTTTGGAAATCTTTTGTTTCACTCCTTTGTGGAGGTCTCTTACTCTTCCTGCCCAGGAAGTTGTTTGACCAGTTGAATCTCGCCTTTCATTTAGCTTCTGGAAAATAGTAACATGAACATAATGCATTATTGTATATAACACTACCTTTAATAATTATATTGTACATTATTTTTACATTTTAGAAAATTATAAAAATTTCTATAGTGATTAAAATGCATAGTAATAATATGATATTCATGATTTGACATTAATACAAATTATTATTGTTGTTGTTCAAGACCTCACTTGAACTATTATTGTTGTTCATGGAGTCACTGGACACGTTAATTTTTTAATGACTTTTTTAATCAAAACTGCTAATGCTTATAACACTCTCTCTTTCTCTCTCTATTAAGCTAAAAGAAAAAATACACTGCTAATAAATGTAAAATATTGAATAAAGCGATTAAGGGGGAAAAAAAAAAAAAACACTATCTGAATTTGAAAAACTGAAAATTTATGATAATAGGCATGAAATACATATCACCTACATATATGTGACATAATGCACATGTTTCTGTTATCCCATACAAATACATATTCAGAAACTGCTCACTATACAAAGTCAAATGAAGAAAATTTCTTTAATATGTTTAGACATTGCCATGACAATATAAAATATTTAAACAATAATTAAAACTGGCAAAGTTATTTTAATACGACCAGCAAACATCTTGGAATATAATCACCATAGCTGAATGGATTTGTTTGTCTGACAAATTTATCAATTAGTGCTATTACATTCCAATGCCATTTTGTTATTTTATTATGAATTAGAAGCTAGAACTTATTATTAGTACAAGGATGTTGTTCAAATCATATGCCAATCTACTTAACTCACAAAAGAAGACACTAAGCATCATTAATGTGATATGAATTACTCAGTAATCCAAAGAAACATGTGAATGCATCTAATACTGAGAATGACGTTAGCTATAGAATGTGGATGTTATCTGTCATAAGTCTTCATGTAAAAAACTACTCCTGGCTCAACACACCTTTATACAATTTCCAGAGTTAACTTCATATTACTGTTATCCCTTTTACTTCTAATTTTTGAAATCTTCCCAGTATTTCTGATAAGCTCATTACCAGGTTAAAATCATATATGGCTCTCATGGGATTTACATATTTACAGAGAACACTATTATATTTCCTCACATAGAAGCTGAAATTACTGGATTTACTGTAATCTGGGTATACTGCATTTCTTTAGTAATAGTTATTACTAAAGAAATAAAATATATCCAGGTTTCTGAAACTTACCCACATAAAAGATTTACTATATATATGAAGAGCCAAAGGCTTCATTTTTTACATTTTTAGTTGAGATCCCTCTGGGACAGGAGCAACTGCACCTCAGTTAGTCTAGAACTAGGTAAGTCCTCTCAACACTTTAGAGGATTTACTGCAGATGAATGACTATTTCACATCTCTCCTATCAATGAAGGTCTGCTGAAATCATTCTCTTTATTTTTGGTTTCTCCATCTTCCTGAAACCCAGGCAACCATAGCCTGTGCATATTAGTCTAATATCTATCCACGTTTTATACAGTGGCAAAATCATTCCACTATATACGCCAAAACCATTCCTTTCATTAGTTGCCAATGTATTACTTACTACTGCAACAATCTTCTGAATCATCTTTTTCACTTGTCAACTGCATTGTGAACGGAGAACCTGTGGAACAACTAAAACATTTCAGCTACTTAGGCACGATTTTTAGTGAAGATGGTAAATTAAATATGGAAATAGACAACAGAATCAACAAAGCTGGTATGGTAGGAAGTCAACTGAATAAATTTATATGAAATAAGAGAGAAATCAGTCAAAACACTAAAGTTGCTGTATACAAGACAGTGTTCAAACCAGTTTTAACTTATGGATTTGAGAGCTGGGTCAGAAGTAAAACACTTGACCAAAGACTAGAGACCAAGATATGAGAGTCCTGAGAAAGATTAGAGGCGTGAACAGATGGCATCAATGGCAATATCATATTAAAAACGAGGATATTAGGAAAGAACTTGACATTGTCAGCATCCAGGAAAGCATTAGCAGAGCTAATCTTGGGTGGTATGGTCACTTAAACAGAATAGGCGAGGAAAGATTAGCAAAACAAGTGTTCTCTGCCAGGTTGGTAGGAAAACAACCCCAGAGGAAGACCAAGATATAGGTGGATTGATACTGTACAAAGTGCACTACACGATAGAAATATAAGATCTGATAATGTTGGAGTCTTGACAAGTAACAGACTGATTTGGAGGAAAATTGTAGATAGGAAGTTAGTAATGATGTAAATTTTTCATGTAGTACTATCATATCCTGTACACCCCTTGAGGGTACATGTCAGGAATTTGATAATGATGATGATGACATCATGCACCCCCCCCCACTCTCAAAACAAAACCTCCTGGTCAATCTAATACTAAGATCCCTTAGCTTTTCTACTTCTTGCAGTAAATCACCAATAATATAATACACAACTCTCCATTTCTGAATGATAGTGTATATACTGGGGAAAATTCTAAAGTGCAGCACCTTACATAAAGCTATGTTGAACTACCATGTTTGTTAGCCTATTTAAATATTCCTGATGAGCCAATACATCTTTACTGATAACTCTTCCCAACTTTACATTACCTGCAAACAGTTGAATAGCTCACCCAAAGCATTCATAACTATTAACAGCAGAGTGGTTGAGCAATAGTGGCTCAAGGTCAGAGCCCTACTGAATTCCACTTATCACCATCCTTTTTGACAATGCTTCTCAATACACATCTCTTTAATATAATATCTATAAGACAGCTAGTCTGTTATTCAATCCACAACTAATTATCCAATTTTATTTGCTCCAATTTAAATGCTAATTCAATATGACTATTTCTCAATTGTCTGCAAATTATGTCACAGGGCCAATGGAACTTTATGAACTGTTGTTAATAATGATGATATTTGTATCAACTGTTGGAGAACATGCCAAAGATGGTAGACGACCCTCATTGTCCAGTATCATGTTTACTGGAGGCCTAATGCCATGTCTAGTCTACAGAGAAAGAGGTTTGACTTCTGTGAATGATACACCTTTGAATGTCTGCCAAAACTATTGTTGAGATCATGAACCTTGCCCATTCAAGAGTAGAACAGGAAAATTGTTACACAGATTGGTCGCTAGATAATATAGGACCACACATGATGGAAACACATTGGAAAGTTTTATAGTCAACTGATGCATAATCATTATGCTTCAATCTACTACCAGATTGTGTCTTGAGAGAGCATGGTATGTTGGAGGGGGGGGGAGACTCTCTGTCGAAGTCATATTAAACTAGGAGACTATTCTCACTGAATGTTACTATTCTTTATTGAACTTTTCCAACACTAACATGAAAATAAAACAATTAAATATTGTGCCAGTGCTGTAAAAAAAAAATTCCTTCCATCTGCTTTACTAAGACTGATGGCATAAATGATGTGCATCACCATATCCAGACCTGACCTGTTTTTGGGTGAATCTCCAATAGCAACTACAACAACTTTAAACGGTCCAAATTACAATTGGTAGGATTCCTTCCTGAACAACTCTGACGCATGAGCATTTGTACAGTCATGAAAAAAATTACATCATTACTAACTTCCTATCTACAATTTTCCTCCAAATCAGTCTTACTTATCAAGACTCCAATCCACCTATATCTTGTTCTTCCTCTGGGTCGTTTTGTTGCCAACCTGGCAGAGAACACTTGTTTTGCTAATCTTTATTTGACCATTCTGTTTAAGTGACCATACCACCTGAGATTAGCTCTGCTAACGCATTCCTGGATGCTGACAATGTCAAGTTCTTTCCTAATATCCTCATTTTTAATATGATATTGCCATTGATGCCATCTGTTCACACCTATAATCTTTCTCAGGACTCCCATAACTGCGGTCTCTGGTCTTTGGTCATCTGTTTTACTTCTGACCCAGCTCTCAGATCCATAAGTTAAAACTGGTTTGAACACTGTCTTGTATACAGCTAATTTAGTGTTCCGACTAATTTCTCTCTTATTCCATATGAATTTATTCAATTGACTTCCCACCATACCAGCTTTGTTGATTCTGCTGTCTATTTCTATATTTAATTTACCATCTTCACTAAAAATCGTGCCTAAGTAACTAAATGTTTTACTTGTTCCACAGGTTCTCCATTCACAACACAGTTGACATTTTCAATGATTCTGCCTATTTTCGTTGTCTTTGTCTTTTTATTGCTGACCTTCATACCATATCTATTACAACAGTTATTCAATTTAGTCAGAGAATCTTGAAGACTTGTAGCAGATTTATTTAGAAGTATAACATCATCCGCATAAAGCAAAGAGCTGACATTAACATCTCCAATTTTGATATCATGTTTAATACCACTTTCCTTCGTAATGTGATCCATATAGATAATGAATAACAGAGGGGATAATGTACATCCTTGTCTCACACCAGATTTAACATTAAACCATCTTCCTGTACTTCCTTCAATTCTAACTGCTGACTTACAACTCAAATAAAGACTAAGTATTGCTTGATATAATGCCCCATTGACACCATATAACTGTAGCATATTGAATAGCTTCTCTCTTGGCAGCTTGTCATATGCCTTTTCCAATTCGACAAAACTTAAATACAGATCTTTGTTATATTCCCATGCTTTCTCGACTATTTGTCTTAAAGTGAAGATCTGATCCTGACAGCCTCTATCTGGCCTGAATCCAGCTTGTTCTTAACCCAGCTTTTCTTCCACAATTCTTCTCAACCGTTTCTCAAGTATACTTGCATAGATCTTGCCAGGAACACTCAGTAGGGAAATACCTCTGTAATTCTCACATTCAGTTTTATTTCCCTTTTTATATATGGGTACTATGAGAGCTCTACTCCAATCATCGGGAATTCGTCCCTCTTTCCAGGCTTTCTGAACTATGCAGTGCAGCCACTGCAAGACTTTTATACCACCATACTTCAGCATTTATGGTCGAATATCATCTACTCCTGCTGCTTTTCCACATTTCAAGCCTCTGATGGCTTTTTCTACTTTAAGTATGGATATGTATTCCTGACTGCATGCCTGGTCAGTGTTTTTTAACACTGTGCTGTCATCACTGCTTGTTTCATTTAGCAGTTTTTCAAAGTAATTACTCCATACTTCAAGGATATCTTTTCCTCCCATTTTCATGTCACCTTTATCATCTCTAACTCCTTTTACAGCACTCTTTCCTCCATTCCTAAGCTTCTTGAATTCTTGAAAATATTCTCCAGAATATTTTGCCACCTTCTTGATATTTATTTTCTATATTCTTGCCAAAGTCCTTCCATGACTTTTGTTTAGCTAGTTTTACACAGTGTTTAGCATTCTTGCATTTGTTTCTGTATTCTCTAAGAGCACAAGCTGATTTATTTGCCAGGAACTTTTGATAGGCTTTCTTCTTTTCCTTCACTGCCTCTTTCACTTCCTGTGTCCACCATAGAGTTCTAATTTTTCTATCCTTACTTCACCACATGCCTCTCTAGCTGAATCAATCAGGGCCTTCTTCAAGGCTTGCCACTGAATCTCCAAGGTTTGATTCCTGTTCTCAAACTCTTTCATATTTTCTTCAATAATCTTTGTGTATTTTAGTCTACAGTTCACATCTGAGAGCTGCTCAACTTTTATCCGCTTTAAAACTTTCTTACATGTTATTCTTTTCAATATGAAATTCAATTTTATCCTGCTCAAGACTAAATAGTGATCACTTCCAATTTCAAATCCTCTGTACACTCTGGTGTCCTGCTCCAGAGAGAAAACATCACTATCAACAATAACATAGTCAATGAGCCTTTTCTCATTCCTTGCCTCTTCTCTCCATGTGAATTTGTGCACATTTTTATGTTGGAACATGGTGCTAGTAATAACCAGTCCATGTCCTGAGCAGAAATCCAACAAATATTTGCCATTATTATTAGCTTTGCTCTTTTCTCCAAATTTTCCCAAAATATTTTTGTATGTCTCACAATCATTTCCTACTCTGCTATTTAGATCCCCAACAAGGACCAACTTTTCCTTTTTCATTGTGTCAGTTGCTTTTTCTAAAGCCTCAAAAAATTCCTCCACTTCTACCTTAGTAGAACCTTCTGTGGGACCATAGGCACAAATAAGTTTCATTGTCCAGTTTCAATTCTCATATTTGCCCGCATTACTCTACTTGAGACTGACTGCCATTCAAGAAGATTAGCCTCATATTTTGTGTTGAATACTATAGCTACTTCTTCTTTTCCTTGATTGTCATTGCCTGAATATAACATTTTGTATTTATTGCTCAGAAAGATCTCACCAGTTTTTGTCTTTTTTGTTTCAGTCACCCATATTATGTCGATCTGGTTCTTATCTAATTCCTCAGCTAGCTCCATTTCTTTGCCATTCAGGCTTTTTATGTTGATAGTACCAATCTTTAACTCTGGTGATGTTGAGTTGGGGTGTGTTTTCAGATTTGTTCCAGTAGCTGACTTTTCGCTGTTTGCCCTGGTTCCCTGGCAAAAACAACAGGGGCCTTGTTTAACCAGGCGACGCCCCAGCCGGCATAAAATTTTGTCATGTTGTACCATCATTTTTTATTTTGGTTTAACCAATAAGAATATAATTTGGTCGGCTAAATCCCAAATTGCCAGCCCATCCTCATTCGTTCAGTATCCAAGTAGATACCCAACAGGGTGCACCACGAGGAGGCGAGGATTGGTCATTAGGTCAGAAGCCCTGGTCGGTTCTCCGCATTCCTTTAAAGGCTATGTGGAGGTCTCCTCTCAGTTATGCAGCTTTGACCCTTAAGCACCCCATCAAGCAGAACAGTCTGTTCAAAACAGCAATGTCATGATGAGATGTCAGCAAGCATATTAAGAAAATGTCTGGCTTTGCCACAAGATATGTCCTTGGATTACTATTCATTCAATTATATGTTATAGATATTGGAGAAAGAATAAAGGGAGGCATCTGATCATTTACTGAAATCACTAAGTTGAGTAGGATAATTACAAGAGAGAGAGAGAGATTCCAAATGTGGAGTGCAAGAGATTCTAAGTGCCTTTTAAATTCTGTTATGATAAAATAACCAATGGATGTCAGTTTAATGCTGCTAAATGCAAGATTATGCACTTTGAACTGATGGAAATTCAGGCAGAATACTTCCCTGATGGGAATGAAATATTACAATGATCCTAAATTTCCACATAAAATTCAGGAGTCACTGTAAAGATAGCATCTGGATGTGCTCCACTTGGATCTAGTTACGTGGATTCAGATAGGCTCACATGGGTTTGCAGAAACAGCACAGAAAGAGATAGGTAACCAGATGCTATCAGGACTGCAATTTACAAACCTGGAAACTGAGAGAATGAGATTAGGATGTAGGATTAGATTTTTGTCATGCTGAGGGAATGGATTCATAATGATGTTCATTGTCAGTGAGGAGAATAATACTTTCTATATTCGTGAACTCCTTTGAAGAATTCATATAATAATAATGCAGAAAATGCATGTTCTCTGGCTACCTAACAGATACATATCTTGCTTGTATAACAAAACAGTCACTTGTGACTGTTGATAAGGACAATGTGCTTGGAATGGCCAGCTCATTATTATGACCTGCTGCTGAAATGAGTGGCATGTTATACAAGCCAAATATCAACAACTGGATAACATAAAATTTTCTGTGATGATAACAGTTATTATTATATCCTGTACATCTTTTGGAGAATACCTGAGGTTATTTTGCTGGTCTGACTAGCCAAGTAGATAATGCACCTGTTCTCCAAATTATAGGTCATTAGTTTGAATCCCAATATGGGCATGGATGTTGGTGAATTTCAATTTATTATTATTATCCTAACTCCATGGAGTCGCAGATTCATCTAGGAGATCACTTTTGTCATACACACTGTGCATCTTACTGCACCTTAAACATATTCAAATTCTCTGCAGACACCATGCTCTCAGGCAATGCATTCCAATCATTCACAACTCACCATGCAAAAAACCTGCTTCTCGCTCACACCTTCCTTATACAGCTTCTCTTGTTCTTCCACCATTTTAATTAATGTTGAAAACTTCTTCAACATTAATCCTATGACAAGCCTTTACTAACTTGTACATCTCTATCATATCACTCCTCTTCATCTTATGCACCAAACTCTGAAAATTGCATTGTCTCAACCTTTCTTCATATTCAACATTCCAGAGATCAGAAACTATTTTGGTCAATCGCCTCTCGATCCTCTCCAACATCTCTTCATCCTTTTGAAAACCAGGTGACCAAATCTGTGCACAGTAGTCCATATGTGGCCTAATCAGAGCCTTAATACAATGGAACCAGAATCTTCTTACTTCTACAAATCAGTGTTCTCTGCATCATTCTCAGAATTTGTTGTGTTGTGCACACAATTTTGGCAATATGTTCTCTAAATTTCAGATCCTTATCCACCAAACCCCAAGATCTCTTATTTCCTCCACTTAACAATATATTCCCACCAAAAGAGTAAATTCTACACCCCATCTTTGTTTTCCAAATTATAAAACCTTACATTTTGCAACATTGAATTGGCATCCCCACTCCCACATCCATTCAATCAATCTATTCAAGTCTTCTTGTAAGGTCACAACATCTGCTCTAATCTTCCATAGTTTATCCCAACTTTGCATCATCTGCAAACAGCTGTACATTTCCATTCAAATCTTTCTGAGTGGGTCAAGCGCTACGAACGTGTTTTGAAGAGCTCCTGATTCAGATAAGTTTTACTAGGAATAATTAAGTATATATGCGTAATTGTTTAAGTAAGAGCGGCTGTAAACGTTGTACGCTACCGATATTATTAGTGTGGGGTTTTTTTCCTTGCTTAAACTAAATACTAAAACGTTAATATTAGACCTAGTAACCTGCAGAGAAAAAAAAAAAAAAAATGGCGGCGGCATTGTCATTCCATGATTTTAATTTGGATTTCAGTCGGTTCGTTAAGTGTGAGGTCTGTTATATGTATTCCTTCGACTACATAAATGATTTGTGGATGTTTAGTGCGGATGGAAGAAGGGTGTGTGAGAAATGTGACCTGAACGAGGAATTGATGAATGCGAGTATGAAGTTGATGACAGAAAGTGCTAGTACCGATTGTGTCGCGAGTGCACGTTTGAAAGAGAAGGATGGCGCGAAAGACAGGCGAAAAAATGTTAAAAAATCAGGAAAAAAGAAAAAGAGCGATTTGACAACCGTAACGGATGTTAAAAGGGACGAAAGTGAGGCGGAAAGAAACGAAATTGAGAGAACGAATGAAAGTAGAAATGGCGTGGTGCAGAAATTGCAAGTAAAAAAAATCGAAAGAATGAATGATAGCGAAAAAAGAATGAATGATAGTGAAAGTTGGACGCATGTTGGAACGAAAGTACTGAACCAAAGAAAGATGAATGACAGTAAAAGTGAGAAGAATGATAGCGAAAGTTGGACGCATGTTAGTCTGAAAGTACGGAAACAAAGAAAGATATGTGAGAGTGAAAGTGAGAAGAATGATAGTGAAAGTTGGACGTATGTTGGACCGAAAATACGGAAACAAAGAAGGATGAATGAGAGGGAAAGTGAGAAGAGGGGGTCGAGAGTTAGAAAGTTAGAAAGATTTAATGATAGAGTGAATGTGTCGCGAGGTTCAGAAGGTGAATTGGATTGGATGAAGCAAGAAATGAAATGGATGCGGAATGAAATTAAGAGAATTCAGGTCAAAACTATTAAAATAAATCATGATGGCATGAAAGAGATAACAAAAGATGAGCGAGTGGCGTTGTATGGCGACTCCATTATTAAAGGTGTGCTAGAGGATAAAATGCACAAGGTATGTTTTCCAGGCGGTAAAATGAGTAGAGTGATTGAGGCATTGAATATGAGGCGGGAACGAGCAAAAGAGTTAATTGTATTAATTGGTACGAATGATTTGAGAGAGAACAAAGAGCATGTCAAAATGAATGTCAGGAGACTGCTTGGAAAGATAAAGGAGAATAGTGTGACAGGAAGGGTGGTCAGTGTGTTGCCTAGGTATGATTGTGGTGAAATGAGGCGGAGATCAAGGATTATGAATGATATTCTGGCTGAAATGTGTGAGGAGATGGGAGTACAGTTTGTTAATGTGTGGAATGAGTTTGAGGGACGAAGTGAGCTGTATGGGAGCGATGGACTGCATTTGAGTGGTTATGGTGTGAGTCGCTTGGAGAGACTGCTGCTGGAAGGTAGAGAAGTGAATAGAGAGAATGAATCAGATCGAGAGGGGAGTGATGTGGAAGAGCAGGAGAGTAAGACAGGAGAGATTGAAGGAGTGGAAATGAATGTGGAAGTGAGTGGTATGAGTATAGAAAATGAGAGAATGGGTGTGCAAGAGGAGCAGGGAAACGGCGAGGCTCAGGGTGGACAGGGATACACAGCGTGAGAAAGGTGGATGCTCCAAGAGGAGGTGAGAGAATGTGTAGGCAGGAAAGTAATGGGATGATCAGGGATCAAAAGGAAACAGATGGAATTGCAAAGGGTTCTAAAATGAAGAAGCAGAAAGGGAAATGGCCCCAGTCCAGCATGGAGAGATCACATCGAGTGAGTGGTATCAGTGGAACTAGCTGTAGATCCAGAAATGAGTTGTTGTGTTTGTATACCAATGCTAGAAGTATAAGAAACAAGGCGGATGAAATGGTTGCACTAATTGCGTCTGTGCACCCAGAGATTGTCGGAATAAGTGAGACATGGTTAGATGAGGATGACATCCTGACAGGAATAGAGATGGAAAGGTATGATGTGTTTCGTGAGGATAGAAGAGGTAAAAAGGGAGGGGGAGTGCTATTGATGATAGAGAAAGAGTTATGTCCATACAAGGTAGAGATGCAAGAGGGAAATGGGGCCAGTGGTTTTGAGGCAGTATGGTGTGAGATAGAGGTGAATAGAATCAAATACTTGGTGGGATGTTGTTATAGACCTGGTAATGTGGATGGTGGTGATAGTGAAATGTATAGTCAAATAAGCCAAGCAAATAAGAAAAGGGTGATCATTATGGGTGATTTTAATTATGGCAATATAGACTGGAATGAAGAGATAGCAACTGGAAGTAAAGAAAATGAGTTTCTTGAGTTTTTGAGGGATAACTAACTCAGACAGTATGTAACAGAGGGCACAAGAGGATTAAGGGTCTTGGATTTGGTCATCTCATCGGAGGATGTAATTATCAATGAGGTATCAAATCATCCACCAATTGGTGAAAGTGACCATGAGGTGATTACTTGGGTGGTTGCCAGCAGTGCAAGGACCCCTGTGAAAAAAGGGTATAAATTGTGGAACTACAAGGGGGTGATTATGAAGAGCTCAGGAGACAGCTTGCAGGTGTAGCATGGAATGAGGAGTTAGTTGGAAAAGAGATCAATGCAGCTTGGGGGATTTTCAAAAAATATTTAGTGGATGCAATGTCTAAATATATACCACGGGTGAGAAGGTTAAATAAGTTAGGTGTGAGATGGATGAATAAAGAGATTAAGCATGCAATACAGAGAAAAAGGGCATTGTGGAGGCAGCATAAGAGAAGTGGAAGTAACCAATTTCATGAGTTCTACAAAGACCAGGCAAGGAGAGTGACTTGGTTGGTGAGAGTAGCTAAAGAGAGGTATGAACAGCAGTTAGCTAATGAAGCTAAAAAGAATCCTAGGGAGTTCTTTCGATATGTAGCCAGCAAAAGAAAGAATGATTATGGAAGGATGACATTGATTGGAGGAAATGGTATAAAGACAGCTGTTGCAGAATGTGTGGTGGAGATACTTAATGAGCAGTTCATAAAGATCTTTCAATCTTGTGAATGTGACTTCATGGAGAGATTAAGAGTAGTTGATGATGGGGAGGAGAGACTGACTGTAAGTGAGCAAGAGGTGTTTGGGGAGTTGAGTAAACTAGATGTAAATAAGGCTGTGGGACTTGATAATATATCACCACGTATTCTGAAGGAATGTGCCAGAGAGTTGACACCTGCCTTGACATATTTTTTTAATACGAGTCTTGCACTTGGTCAAGTCCCTAAAGAGTGGAAGGAGGGCAAGATTGTGCAACTTCATAAAGGAGGTGATCGAACTCAAGCATCAAACTATAGGCCTATCTGTGTGTCAGGTGTTGTGGTTAAGTTGTTGGAGAAGCTTGTGAGAACTAGGATCCAGAGTTGGGTTGACAACAATGGTATAATCTTTGATGGACAGCATGGATTTGCTAAAGGGAGGTCGTGTTTTAATAATCTACTTACTTATTACAATAAAGTGACTGCTTCCTTGGACAGAGGAGAAGGATACACAGTAATATACTTGGATTTTACAAAAGCTTTTGATAGAGTACCTCATGATAAGTTGACAGTCAAACTAGAGCAGATGGGGTTGGATATTAGATTAGTGCATTGGATTGGAGACTGGCTATCTGATAGGTATCAACAAGTTGTGTATGGGGGTGCAATATCCAGGAAAAGGAAAGTCACTAGTGGAGTGCCTCAGGGATCTGTTTTAGGGCCATTACTATTTAACTTGTATATTAATGATATTGGCGAAGATTTGGATGGAGATATTCAGTTGTTTGCAGATGATGCAAAGTTGGGACGAACCATAAAGAGTAGTGAAGATGTTGTGGCCTTGCAGGAAAACTTGAATAAATTGAGTTATTGGGCAAGCAAATGGGGATGTGAGTTCAATGTTGCAAAATGTAAGGTTTTAAAATTTGGAAAACAAAGATGGGATGCAGAATTTATGCTTGGTGAGAATATATTGTTGGAAGTAGAGGAAATAAGAGATCTGGGGGTGATAGTGGATAAGGATCTAAAATTTAGGGGACACATCGCCAAAATTGTGAAGACAACACAAAGACTTCTGGGAATGATGAGGAGGACACTGACGTGTAGAAGTAGGGAGATTCTTGTTCCATTGTATAAGGCTTTGATTAGGCCACACATGGACTATTGTGCCCAGATTTGGTCACCTGGTTTTCAGAAGGATGAAGAGATGTTGGAAAGGGTCCAAAGGCGACTGACTAAGGTAGTTTCTGACCTCTGGAATGTCGAGTATGAGGAAAGATTGAAAAGATGTAATTTGCAGAGTCTAGTGGAGAGAAGGAAGAGGGGAGATATGATAGAGACCTACAAGTTGGTAAGGGGTTGTTATAGGATCAATGGTGGAGAAGTTCTACAGAGAATAGTGGGAGATCAGGGGAGAACCAGAGGTCATACCTGGAAACTGTATAAAGAGGGTGTGAGTAGGGGAGTGAGAGGCAGGTTTTTTTCGTGCAGAGTTGTGAATGATTGGAATGCCTTGCCTGAGAGTGTGGTGTCTGCAAGGAGTTTGAATGTGTTTAAGACCCGGTATGATGAGATGTGTGTGAGATAAAAGGACCTCCTAGATGAGTCTTTGACTCCATGAGGTCTTGTTTAATAATAATAATAATAATAATAATTAACATACAGGTTAAACCGCAATGGCTCTAAAACTGACCCCTGAAGTGCACCACTACTGACTTTCCTATTCTGGGATATTGTCCCTTCCCATACATAATTTGTTGATACCTATCAAACAGTCAATATTCGAGCCAATGCACTAGTCTAATATCCAACCAAACAAAAACAAAAAAAACTTGGAAGGGGGTGAGACTCGACCCCATACCTCTGAAGAGACTGGTTTATAGCACCAGTCCTTCAGAGGACCTTAGAACGCTCAACCACCCTACTGACATCAATGATGAATTTCATTGCTCAGTGCAAAACCACAAACTGCTTACTGGAAGCTTGAAGTGATATGAGAGATTTACAAACTTTTATGGGTGGGATTCACATAAAAAGTAATAATGATCACAATAAAAAAGATTATTAAAAATAATAATAATAACACTTAATACTATTTCTAGACCAGCATGGAATCAGGCTGAATAATGCAGGCATCAGAGTCCTTGCCATTCTACTCACTACAATAACTATCATACCACACCTTGAATTCTTGCAATGCCAATATACTTTTCAGTCTCAATCATATTACCTTTCCTCCTAACTTCTAAGCTCTATAAACAACACTCTCAATCTATCCTGTACACTCTTTTTCACATCTCGATCAGTGATCTCCAGCATTTCCTCATTTCTTGTATATTCAGGACCCAAAATCTATACATAGTAGTCTAAATGTGGTCTGATTAATGCCTTTTACAACAGCACTTATCACTGTCCTTCTCAATAAGGTGGCAATCTGTTGGGTAATTTTCACAACTGCTGAGGTATGTCCCCTAAATGTCAGCATTTTATTCATGATCATTTCACAATTCCTTACTTCATGTACTTCTTGGAATACAGTTTCACCTATTATATGATACACTGAATTCTATTTTCTCTGGACAAAGTACAGAATTAACAACAACGAACTTAACCCTGACTTATTTGACTAAAATACCAGCCTATTCAAATCCTTCTGAAGTGACATCTCAGTATTCTCTAATGTTATGTCACTTTTGCATCATCTGCAAACAAATGAATTTGTCTCTCTCTTTCCAACCCTTAAACCATATCATTAACTTGAAAAATAAACAATATGGGTCATCAGAACAGTCCTGTGGCATACTTCCCTGTACAGATCTCACTGATATGTATCAGCCAACCATTCCCATATCCAAGTTACCAACCTACTACTCATTCATAAACAAATGTCAAAAGTTACAAATCAGAATATTCAGAGTTTGTTAATCCTACCATCTTTGTTTTACTCAGTAGTCCAAGTGTGCTCTGACCAGTGCTTTATACAGTGACACAACCACTTCCTTATCCCTACATATTAGAGTACTTCTTATCATAGCAGCACTACAATGCGCAGCCTTTGCAACACTAGCAATATGCCCTCTAAACTTCAGTCTACTATCAACCATCACTCCCAAATCTAATCTCATCCACTTCCTGCAGTACAGCCCTGTTGATACAGTACACAGCCTTATATTTCTGCCCTCCAAAATGCAACACCTTGCACTTATTGATATTAAAACTACAACCCCACTCCTCTGTCCAAATCAAAAGTCTATTCAAATCTTCCTGAAGGGAATTAACATCAGCAGTGCTACTTATAATTCTTTCCAACTTTTCATCATCAGCAAACAACTGAAGATTTATGAACAAGTAAATATAAGTAAACCAGTATATAATAGGTGAAACTGTATCCCAAGAAGTACAGAAGGTAAGGAATTGTGGAATGATCATGAATAAAATGTTGACATTTAGGGACATACCACAGTTTCTCATTCTCTGTTGTGTTATTTTGAATATTTTATAAAAATATTCAAAAATTTAAATCACAAATGAAATATGCAAGCTGACTACTAGAAAAGCTGATGCAAAGTAATTTCAGAAGTAAACATGAATGTACTATAGCTGGTGTCAGGCTAATGTAAATTGGGTTATTTAGAATTAATGCTAAGGCACAAAAGCTATTAAGCAATCTGTTATGTTTAGCATATATGTCATAAAATACCTGGAAAAATTCCAAGTTTTTGGAAGAAAAATTCCACCACATCTCTCTCAAATAAGCTAATTCAGTTTCAGTTGAAAAGGTCCTTCATGGTGTTCTTGAATGGAAATCAAATCCATTTTTTTTTTTTTTTGCATTCTTTCTACTGTTTTGATTGTATTAAAACAGATGTGGTTAATCTTTAACCTTATCTAATATCAGCCATTTGAACAGTCTAAAGAATGCAAAAAAACATTTTAGTCTAGTATGCAAAGCTAAAAGCAGAACAATAATAGTACACATTAGGGCTGGATCTACAGGAGAATAATAGGTCATGTTTTACATATGACTTGTTATTCTCCTATGGGAACACCCTAATGTGTTAGGATGTATCCATTGTTACACGTGTTAAATTTAGTTTATTATTTTACACTGTGTTAAGTCTTGCATTATTATCATTAGTAGTAGTAGTACGGGCAATTCCAAGGAGTCCTTAGACTCATTGAGGGAGGCCCTAACATCATGTCAAGAACAACTATTCAACATTCACACAGTATCTATCATACTTCGCCTTGAACTCATTTATAGTCATGGCACCCACAACAGACTCTGACAGCTTATTCCACTCATTCACCACTTTCCAAGTAAAAACCTAGATCTAACACCTTTGTTAACCACACTCTTGCCCAGCTTCCATGGATGGCCCCCTAGTCCTCCCACCACCAGTCCTATTCTCAAAAATATCTTCTGAATTAATCTTATAGAAACCCTTCAGTAATTTGAATGTCTCAATCATATCACCCCCTTTCCACCTATCAACCAATTTCTGCAACCCACAAATCTTCAACCTGTTCTCATAAGGTTCATTCCATAGACTTGCTATCATCTTGGTCACTCGTCTCTGGATCCTCTCCACCTCCATTATTAGTGATATCATTACAGAACTTTCTTACTGAAATGTCTTGCGAATGAATGAATAGCAAATGATGTTATTAATAATTCAATAAATCCCTGATATGCTATTCCTAGGAAAGAAAGAATGTTCAATAATGGAATACTGTGAGTTGGCATAATCAAAAGCAATATAAAATATTATTATTATTATTATTACTCCAAGACCTCATGGAGTCAAAGACTCATCTGGGAGGTCCTTTTATCACACACACACACAGTTCATCATACCATGCCTTGAACACATGCAAACTCCTTGCAGACACCACACTCTCAGGCAAGGCATTCCAATCGTTTACAACTCTGCATGAAAAAAACCTACCCCTCACACTCTCTTTATACAGTTTCCAGGGATAACCTCTGGTTCTCCCCCCAATCTTCCACTATTTTCTGTAGAACTTCTCCACCATTGATCCTATAACAACCCCTTATCAATTTGTAGGTCTCTATCATATCTCCCCTCTTCCTCCTGTCCACCAGACTCTGCAAATTACATCTTCTCAATCTTTCCTCATACTCGACATTCCAGAGATCAGAAACTACCTTAGTCAATCGCCTTTGGCCCCTTTCCAACATCTCATCATCTTTCTGAAAACCAGATAACCAAATCTGGACATAACAGTCCATGTGTGGCCTAATCAAAGCCTTATACAATGGAACAAGAATCTCCTACTTCTACATGTCAGTGTCCTCCGCATCATTCCCAGAAGCCTTTGTGCTGTCTTCACAATTTTGGCGATGTGTCCCCTAAATTTTAGATCCTTATCCACTATCGCCCCCAGGTCTCTTATTTCCTCTACCTCCAACAATATATTCTCACCAAGCATAAATTCTGCATCCCATCTTTGTTTTCCAAATTTTAAAACCTTCCATTTTGCAACATTGAACTCACATCCCCATTTCTGTGCCCAATCACTCAATCTATTCAAGTCTTCCTGTAAGGCCACAACACCTTCACTACACTTCATGGTTCGTCCCAACTTTGCATCATCTGCAAACAACTGAATATCTCCATCCAAATCTTCAGCTATTCATTAATATACAAGTTAAACAGTCTTATTTCACTACGCGTTATTCCCGCTTCCTATGCAGGTCCGCGTGTTATTTAGATGCAACTTTTGTTAGTACCACTCCCAACTGACCTGTCGCCTAGCCTGCTGCTGGGGTGGTATATTTTTGACCGTAGTAGCGTATGTTCACAGGGCCAGTTTGCCTGCTTGCGGGATGAAAAACGCTAGATAAACTGGCAGAAAAAACCCTACTGCCTGTGCCCAAGACCGACTAACTTGGCTATGGCTGAGGAAGATCCTCAAGTTCCTCACGTCTTTGACGGGAATCAAACCTGGGACACTTCTTCCCAGGTGACTTTTTAGAACTCTCTGCTATTGTTTAATTGTCACTCTATGATCCTGTGCTGATGATGCATATGACAATTAGGCAAAAATTTTGTGTAAGTTTTTTATGTGAGTTTTCCTCCATATGAGGAGTTAGCTGGAAAAGAGATCAATGCAGCTTGGGGGATTTTCAAAAACTATCTAGTTAGATGCAATGTCTAAGTGTATTCCAAGGGTGAGAATGTTAAATAAGGTAGGTGTGAGATGGATGAATAAAGAGATTAAGCATGCGATACAGAGAAAGAGGGCATTGTGGAGGCAGCATAAGAGAAGTGGAAATAACCAATTCTATGAGGTCTACAAAGACCATGCAAGGAGGGTGACTTGGTTGGTGAGGGTAGCTAAAGAGAGGTATGAAAAGCATATGGTTGCGAAGCGCAAAGCCACTAGGCTAACCGAGCAGACACACAAGTTAAACAGCAATGGCCCCAAAACAACCCCTGAGGCACTCCACTAGTGACTTTCCTTTTCCTGGATATTGCTCCCCCATACACAACTTGTTGATACCTATCAGATAGCCAGTCTCCAATCCAATGCACTAATCTAATATCCAACCCCATCTGCTCTAGTTTGACTATCAATTTATCATGAGGTACTCTAGCAAAAGCCTTTGCGAAATCTAAGTATATTACTGTGTATCCTTCTCCTCTGTCCAAGGAAGCAGTCACTTTATTGTAATAAGTAAGTAGATTACTAAAAATTACCTTTAGTCCCTTTAGCATATCCATGCTGTCCATCAAAGATAATACCATTGTTGTCAACCCAACTCTGGATCCTAGTTCTCACAAGCTTCTCCAACAACTTAACCACAACACCTGACACAGATAGGCCTATAGTTTGATGCTTGAGTTCAATCACCTCCTTTATAAAGTGACACAATCTTACCCTCCTTAGGGACTTGACCGAGTGCAAGACTCGGTCAAGACTCGGATGCTAATAAATTGTATTGTCTAATTTTGTTTTGACTTACAAGTGTAAGTCAAAACAAAGTTTGCATATAAAGTTTCTTCACAACTAGGCTATTTGTACATAGATTTATAACCAAGTGGGGAAAAAAAAAAGGATGTATTCCTCCCATCACTCGTATTAAAAAAATATGTCAAGACAGGTATCAACTCCCTGGCACATTCCTTCAGAATATGTGGTGATATATTATCAAGTCCCACAGCCTTATTAACCTCTAGTTTACTCAACTCCCCATATACATCTTGCTCACTTACAGTCAGTCTCTCCTCCCCATCATCTACTGCTCTCAATCTCTCCATGAAGTCACATTCACAAGATTGAAAGACCTTTATGAATTGCTAATTAAGTATCTCCACCACACATTCTGCAACAGCTGTCTTTATACCATTTTCTCCTATCAATATCATCCTTCTTTAATTATTCAGAATAATTAATTATTCTTTCTTTTGCTGGCTACATATTGAACTCCTTAGGATTCTTTTTGGCTTCATTAGCTAACTGCTGTTCATACTTCTCTTTAGCTACACTCACCAACCAAGTCACCCTCCTTGCCTGGTCTTTGTAGACCTCATGGAATTAGTTATTTCCACTTCTCTTATGCTGCCTCCACAATGCCCTCTTTCTCTGTATCACATGCTTAATCTCTTTATTCATCCATCTCACACCTACCTTATTTAAAATTCTGACCCTTGGAATACACTTACACATTGCATCTAACTAGATTTTTTGAAAATCCCCCAAGCTGCATTGATCTCTTTTCTAGCTAACTCCTCATATGGGGGAAAACTCACATAAAAAACTTACACAAAATGTTTGCCTAAGTGTCATATGCATCATCAGCACAGGATCATAGAGTGACAATTAAACAACGTAACAGAGAGTTCTAAAAAGCACCACCTAAGTAGCTAATGTAAGATAACTAATTCTGATTAAAGAAAGAATGCATGAATGCATTTCCATACAATCTTATGATAGCGCTTTTAGGGATGCTTCCATTAAGTATGCACTTTTCTAGGAACACCTCCTGAGCACTTTGTGTGTTATAAATTAAAGATACTGGAAGTTGTTGGAAGTTTTTCCACTTGGAAAAACTTCCAACAAATTTGTGTGTTAGATTAAGGAATGGATTAAATTTTAACTGAAGAATGCTTTCTTCTCACTTGTTAATAAAAATATGCAATGCTCTTATTAACAGTTCATAAAATATTCATGTATATTTTAGGAAAGCAGATGCATGGTGTAAAAGCACTACTTACTCTCTCTATTTCCTCTTGATCTTCATAGTCTGAAGAGTGTCCATCTTCACTGGTGCTAAAACTACTTCTACTCTGTAATATACAGTTACCACAACTGATATGTTAGTTAAAAAAAAAAAAGAAAAGAAAAGAAAAAAGAAGAAGCAAAGTGTATGAAATGCTGAGGTCAGAAAATAATTAATTGACGTAAACTCTGGTGTGTGAGATGCAATAATACTATTTATGAATTTTATAAGAGAAGCTATACATTTTTGTGTTGAAGAAACTATCAGCAGATATTAATTTAAATTTACATTATCCACATTATATTCAAAAGCAATTATTAGAATATTTGATTTTCTATGTTTTCCTGGAACGCTATGTTATGATCTTCTGATCTTAGTAAAATAATATAGGTTTCAGTACCATTCTCCAGAATGGATATCTATTCAGTCATACAAATACTTGGAATCAGCCAAATTTTTTTGTGCAGTGATCTATTGAGTGATTGTTATTCTTAGAATCTACTTAAAAAAAAAGTGAGATATCTGTAAAATCATTTTAAAAATGGGGTACTTCCAGTGCATTAGATGGTAATTAAGAGAGACTGTCTTTCCCACAAAGAAAGTGAAGCTTCATGTGACAATGCCAAATGATGCTGATGACATCAACATTAATGAAAATTTGTGATAATTCTCAGGTTTCCATATGGATGCAAGACTCCATGCGAGATATTCATTTTAATCATTACAAACAATTTACAGTACCTGCCATACCTTGTTGTAAATTCATTTATCCTCTCATACCAACACACAAGGGATGATCAAGTCCCGATGCTAATAAATTGTATTGTCTAATTTTGTTTTGACTTACACTTGTAAGTCAAAACAAAGTTTGCACGTAAAGTTTCTTCACAACTAGGCTATTTGTACATAGATTTATAACCAAGTGGGAAAAAAAAAAAAAGGATGTATTCCTCCCATCACTCTCCATCCAAAAATATATCCCTTATTCGCATCTTTATAAAACCTTGAAAACAACTCACTATGAAAAAAATCTTCCTTGTATTCATCTAGTTATGTCTCAATCATATTATCTCTTTTTAACTGACAAGTTCTGCAATCTGCATTTTCGGAATTTGTCATCATAACCAATATTCTACGATCCATGCTGATACTGATATTAGCTAGTCATTTTTTCTGAATCCTGTGTATAATCATCCACCACTAACACATAAATTGAGAATATATTTGTGCATAAATATATGCAATGACAGACCATTTTTATATATATTTCAATCCCGCACAAAAAAAAGGTGGCAGAGTTAGTATGAACACTAGGTGAGGAAAGCTATTTGAGAGAATAGAAGTAGATGAAATGAAAGAGGAAGAATTAGTTAGGGAATCTGTATCTAAATGTATGATGTTGACCAGTTGCTGCACGTAAAGGGTATAATGCAGAAATCGACAGCCCACAAACTGTGGACTCACTCCGCAGAGACAGCAGGAATCTTTAATTAGTTAAACTGTCCTCTTTGGACAGCATTAAAAAATTTTAAGGAGATTTATAGTGCACCATTTTAAATGCAAAAAAAGAGACTGCTTAGAATGCAATGGGTGTTGTGTGTCTTTTGGTGAATGTTTTCAGTTTTTCAGAAATATGATTGGGCCCTTTAATGGATGTTTTTCCTTAGGAGATGAGTGGTTTTACTTGGTGATAGTTTGCCTGTCACTGAGTGGAACTACTGCTGAGAATCTTTGAGTGATTGAGAGTTAATAAGTTACTGTCCTTCAGGTCAATCACCGAGGTTAGAGTGATCTGAAGGATCTTCTAGTTTTTGGAGGTGCTCCTTTACTTATGCAGTGGTCTGGATAATATCTCTTCCATGAAGATACTTCATATACCCAATGGTAGCCTAATCTACACAATCACAGCATGCAATGAGAACTTGGATCTCACATCCTTCCTAACCACCCTGTACTTAGCTTCTAGAGAACTCCACACACACACACACACACACCGCAAAATATCTACAAAGTAAGATCCCATACCAACTTCTATGCAGTTATCATATCTCCTTTTCATGTGACTCAGATAACTATATCTGAGTCATATGGAAAGGAGATATGATAAATAGTCCAAATATGATCTTATCAAAACTTTGTAAAATGAGAGAATAGATTTCCTTCTACAAGTCAGTGTGCAGCTCAACACTGCAGTTATTCAATGTGATGACTTAACTACCTTAGCAACATGGCCCTAAACTTTAATTCTCTGCCCACCATTTCCCCAGGTCTTGATTGATGACTTGCAGCAAATTTCCATTAGCATAATACTCTGTCTCAGATATGCAAAGTGCATTATCTTATACTTAGCAATGTTGAACTGACATTCATTATATTTTCTATAGAATGTGCTATTCAAATCAGCCTGCAGGGATAAGGACAATGTTCCTTATCACCCTCCCTATATTCATCAAATAACTAAATATTATCTTTAAAAATATTCCCAATATGATTAATATACAAATTAAATAATAATGACTGAGATACAAAACAGTGCGATATGCTCAACACCCTTCTCTTAAACTCAGCCAGACTGGTTCCACAAATCTGATCAATAAGATGAAAACTTCATTTCAAGAAATCTCATCACCAATCACTAATTCAAATGGTGTTCCCCAAAATAAATTCTTACTAGAGGGTTGCCAATGATACGAGGTTTTTTTTTTTAACCCTATGAAATTATGGAAGTAGTAAGTAAAGCCATAAGACCAGTACATTGTTAAATGCATGTGTAATTCATTTATCTCTTTTGTGTGAGACAAAAACTGAGTTTCCAGTGTGAAAAGATCAAAGACTCTATATAACATCAGCTAGTTAAACAAATTTTTAATGGAACTATAACATTTACTATACACACATATTCACAAGAATATAGTAATTTTATTACTGCAAATATTTCAACCAGAAACTAACCAGTCATCATCAGTGCATCAGCATAATCACAAGACGAAGCTACAACAACGAATGTTAATCCTGTTTACAGAGCTGAGCCATGTGCTGGATGCCACTAGTGGGTTACAATAAAATAAGATTACGATTAAAGCCCCACATTTAAATTATGTGATTTGAAATTAAATTTAATTTAATTATACAATGAAATTAAACATCATTACATCAAATAAATAAAATAATAATAATTAAAATGGGGGGGGGCATTATTGCTTAGCATTTATGAGGATGAGACTCTCCCAAATCTTGGCAATAGAGAGACAGTCACTCTGTAAATAGGATTAACATTTTTTGTTGTAGCTTCACCCTGTTAGTTTCTGGTTGAAATATTGGCAGTAATAAAATTACTATATTCTTGTGAATGCATGTGTATAATAAACAAAAATAAATCAGCTAGTTAAACCTTTTAGTTAGAAAGCCATTATAAAATGTTCCTAATGTACTAGATATGACCTAAACTTACATCTTTCCAACAAACGACTTCAAAGTAATCATATGCTGATGAGTACAAGTGCTTACATTCAGTCTTTGAATAAAGTGAGAAAGAACACTGCCCTGGGCTCCATGCTCCAATTAAAAAAAAAAAAAAAAAAATATATATATATATATATATATATATGTATGTATATATTTATATTTATATAAATAAATATTTATATAAATATATATATATATATATATATATATATATATATATATAAATATTTATATATTTATTTATATAAATATATATATATAAGATTATGCAGGCAGATAGCCAGATGTAAGTCCAACTGAAAAATGCCAAAGTCAACATGATATGATAAAAGGACCTCCTAGATGAGTCTTTGACTCCATGGGATTTTGGGCAATAATAATAATATAATATAATATATTTAGGTCCCATAAACTAAGGCATCTTGGAGGAGTGGTTCATTGACAAACTTTTTTTACATGAATGTTATTGATTCATTTACATTGTTTACAGAGTACAGTCTCTGAAATTCATGACCAACTTTGAAGTTTAATTCACAACACAAAAAAATAAACATTTTATTTTCTTTGCATTGAAATAATCCTACTCGCTAATTCCAGAGATAGACTAACTTAGGAATCAGCAGAAAAAAGGCTTAAAAATACTCCTTCAGCCAGTGACTAAAATCAAATCTATAATAGTCTTTCATTGGGTGTCAGTGCTAGAATGTGATGGTATAAGGGATACATAGGCACCTTAATAGGCACCTAAAATTCATGACCAACTTTGAAGTTTAATTCACAACACAAAGAAAATAAACATTTTATTTTCTTTGCATTGAAATAATCCTACTCGCTAATGGAATTAGCGAGTAGGCACCTTAATAGAATACTAATGTGACATCATTACACTAATGTAATATTTCATTAATTTTTGGTTACCAAGGAATCAAAACAGCAACAAGTTACTTTTTTCCCCTAACACAAACAGCAACATAACTAATGGAGAATCCTTAATGCAGTGCATTTAGAATCATCATTAAATCCTGGGCTATAATGAAACACAGACTGGAAGAATTAGTCATAACATGCAAATGCTTTTCTTTTCACAATACTTTTCAAAATATTTCTGATTAGTTTGAAATTTCTTATGGTGTTACTTTGTTTTTCCATATCTAACAAATTACTTTTTTTTTTCATTAAATAAAAGTAATCAGAAAAAAAAACATGCCTTACAAAGTCAATTCAAAAAATCTAGGAAAAGTAGTTCTATCGCGATACCTTCTATTGTGATACATGTAATAAATTTATATCCATACATGGTACTAACATATTATAGGTTGATTAACCAACCTCTCGTATATGGGCTCAACATTAAAAAAATAAAAAAATCCATAGATTCAGTAACCACCTAGTCAAAAAAATTGACACATATGTACTAAATAGGAAAACTTCATGTACTTTAGTCTGAAGTTTTCCTATTTAGTACTAGAAGAGAATAAATTATAGCAGCAAAGGAAACAAAGCATAAAGAAACAGTGTCAGTGATAAAAAAAAATGGCATGACGATTGACATTTGTGACTGCTGAAAACGTTTGTTTTACTGATTCTGAAAGCAAACTACATTCTATGGAATAGCATCTGAAAGTTTTGTCACTAAACAAGTTCAACAGTGCATCTTCTGCTGGCAAGGTCATGTTTCTCAATTGGGAGATACCAAAAGATTTTTCAGGGATCACAGATGATTTCGCCCTCATTCAATAATTTGCATAATTACAAAATTTTACATTTTTTCAAGAGTCTAATTTTGAATTATGACATTTAAGAAGTACATTTAAATCAGTGGAATCGGAATATCATAATGATGAATAATTTCTCAGAAATAGAATAGAAATAAAGAATAATAAAAAACGAAAAAAGTACTCAATTTTGCACGATGTAAATTGACATTTAGCAAATATTTTCATAAAAACATGTTCAACCTTTGAAAATTTGCATAAAAAATATGAAATGCAAGTTTGATTCATATTTCGGTATACATGCTGTAAAAAAAAAACATTGTTTTTTTTCATTAAATTTATGACGTGATTTAAATATTAAATATTTATGAAGGAAATAAAAATGAGTGCCAAAATATAATACTAATGGAATGCTCATTTATTCATTTTTGGCTGCTATGGGGATTCGATTAACAAACAGGAGCTTTCCATGCATAATATTATTATTATTAACCATTATAATTTGTTTAGGCCACACATGGACTATTGTGCCCAGATTTGGTCACTGGGTTTTCAGAAGGATGAAGAGATGTTGGAAAGGGTCCAAAGGAGACTGACTAAGGTAGTTTCTTACCTCTGGAATGTTGAGTATGAGGAAGGATTGAGAAGATGTAATTTGCAGAGTCTGGTGGACAGGAGGAAGAGGGGAGATATGATAGAGACCCACAAGTTGGTAAGGGGTTGTTATAGGATCAGTGCTGGAGAAGTTTTACAGAGAATAGTGGGAGATCAGGGGAGAACCAGAGGTCATTCCCTGGAAACTGTATAAAGAGGGTGTGAGTAGGGGAGTAAGAGGCAGGTTTTTATCGTGCAGAGTTGTGAATAATTGGAATGCCTTGCCTGAGAATGTGGTGTCTGCAAAGAGTTTGAATGTGTTTAAAACACGGTATGATGAGCTGTGTGTGTGATAAAAGGACCTCCCAGATGAGTCTTTGACTCCATGAGGTCTTGGGGTGGTAATAATAATAATAATTATTATTATTATCAAATTATTATTATTAAAATGTATATTATTATCAAAATGTACTTCCCATGGAGTCAGAGACTCATGGGAGGTACTCACTATTGCATACAATGCACATCCAACCGCATCTTAAACTGATTCAATGTGTCCACATTCACAACACACTCTGGCAATGCATTCCACTCACCAATCACTCTCCATGCAAAGAACCTTCTTCTCACTCCTTTGCTCACACCCTCCTTATACAGTCTCCAGCAATGGCCTCTTGTTCTACTCCCCTCTCCCATTCTATGAAAAATGTCTTCCATGTCTACCTAATAACAACCCTGACCAGCTAATATGTCTCAATCATATCCCCCCCTCTTCCTCCTATTCACAAGGCTCTGCAACTTACATTCCCTCAATCTGTCCTCGTACTCCACATTCCAAAAACCACTGACTACCTTTCAAATATTTCTGATTATTTTCTTTCCTTCAAATTAATATGTGTAATGAAAGAACGCATTAGTATTGAAAAGATTCAAAAGTCTTAAGTCAAAATGTTCAAAGATCTTCAAAGATTTATATTCAAACTGAATGAGATTTATGTAATTTTCAAAACTTAGTTATCTGAAAATTCAACAAGGATGAATTATTTGAAGGGATAATGATTTGTCGTGTGAAACTGCAATCTTTTATGGAGTAGATGAGATTTGTGAAAAGTCCATGTTTGGTTTCAGTAGAGTTTGCTTTATCTTTTGATTGAAGTCATCTGCTAAGGCCATGAGACGAATATAATAAAGTCTTCTGAATGTGTGTGTTCTCTGGCTGGTCTGTGTTTTGCAGGATTAAAAATACGAGTTTTCGGGAGTAAAAACATGCCATCACCATATGAGACCAGCTAACTCACCTTCAGGTGAAATGTTATAAATATTCCTCAGTCCTCAACAGGATTGAAATCTACGTCCTTCAAACCGAATAATAAATGTTGCATTGTCTTCTGAAGAGGGGTTTTTGTTGTTGTTGTTTTTTTTTTTAAAGAACCCTTGACTCATCCAAGCTATCTGATCAAGTACAGATTTCCAATATTTTATGAATGAGGAAATCATTAAGAAAACAATAACAAAAATAAATCCTTAAAAATTCAGTATTCAAGTGATTTCACTATTCTAAAATAAGCTTAGTAGATGCAATGTGAAACAGAAGCAATACAAACAATAGTACAAAATTATAAAAACTAGTTTTGAATAATACAAACTATAATAATTATGTCTGACAGAAGTGATACAAGCAAGAAACTAAGCCTCTTGGTGGTTTCAAAATGAGTGTACTGCTGAAGACATTACGTTTATGACTTCACTATTTCAATTGTTATTAACTACAAATTAAAATATTAAAAAGTACAAAGTTGTTATTCTAAGAAAAAACGACCAAAATCTTTTTGACGTAGGTTTTTTTTTTCAATAAAGTAAGACTAAGCCTCATCAAGCAAATAAAAAAGAAATATTCTAAATAGAATTAAATGTCTAAAATAGTATGGGCATGTAGGTGTCTATGAATTTTTTAAATAAAAAAGTCATCTACAAATTATGTACAAAATTAAAGTATCTAATATAACTTATTATCATGTTCATTATCAAATTTTTAATATGTACTCTGAAGAGGTTCTGTTCGATGTTCAGTTAGTACAAAATTCGTGTACATTATACAGAGGAAAGTCCAGTTCTCTGACAATCTTAGATGCAACGTTCAATACATGGTTCACTTTTAGCGCCTGCATCATCATCAGGAATACAAATAAAAATCTTTTTTTTTTTATTATATATAAATATATATAATTATATATATATAAACTATATCACATTAAAATTAAAAAAAAAAAACTTTAGTCCACCCACGGTACTAATGTACTATACAACCCCACAAAATTCGGATTTTAAATTCTGAACCTCAGAAAAATCGACCGTAGAATTTGGAGTTAGAAACACGCGGTGGCGTCAGTTGACTGCGTACTTTCGTCACCCATAAATCTAAAAATCGTCAGTAGAGGAATTTAAAATCTGAAGATAACTAAGACTAAGTTTAAACGAGTTGTTCCCTTTCGGGAATGAAAAAGTGTTAGAGGATCCATATATTCGGTATTTTAATTACTGTACAATAAAATATTTATAAGTGCGACGAAAAGCATTATTTTTAAGGCGTTATTATTGAATAATGATATATTAGACCCTGTAAAGTTACTATTTGATTATTTATTGAAAATATCAGCAATATTATTCTCCTTGATTGAGAACACATTTTCTCATTATAATCAGCGATTCTATTGAAAAGCACTGCTTCTAGAAATTCTACTGCCCCCTCCCGTACTCCCAGAAAAAATGTATTCCAATTGAATCACTTGTATCTATTTACGTGTGAAAATGATATCTGTAAACGTTAAAACAGGCATACATGAACTTTCTCATTTAATAACAAATTAATATATTTTAGATACTACGAAGAAAATAGTATTCCCGTAACTCCAAGACTACTAAACTGACAAACAGTGCCGTAACACTGTTCTATACAACATCATCATCAGGAATGAGACGCCCGCCAAGAGCGCAAAATAAAAAAATGTAAAAAATAAAAATAAATAAATAGATATAAAAGTCAGCTATTTTATATTGTATTTTTATATTTCGGCAATACGTCGCTTTAGACACACAAATTCTGCAACTCATTTTGATGGGGTTAATAGTAAGTATTTAACATATTGCATTTAGAGTATTATTATTATTATGATTTAACACCTCCAGGGAGTCCAAAGACTCATCGAGGGAGAGTATTTAGTAAAATTTAACTTGTTACATTTAAATTTTTCAAAATTTTTGTCATTTTGGGGTTGGGGGGCGCAAATTAGACACTTGCCACAGGCTGCTGACAAAATAGGCAAACCTGCTTAAGGTTTAAACATGGAAATGATATTCCAAAAATCAGCGATGGTTGGAAACAACTGCTTGAACAAATAGCTTGGATCCTGCTTCCAACAGAATTTGTGGTAACAACCAGTGAGATGGGAACATAATTGTCGTCACATCTCACGGTCTGTTCACCCTGTTTCCCTCATTATCTGGTTTAATGATGTATGTGTCGTGTGCGTGGGGGAAGTGCAGGTCAACGCAGTTACTATATATCTCAACCAGCGGCTAGAAAACTTGTTTTCACGGAAATTAATGGCTAGGTGAGGCTCTTTGTCGAGGGTAGCACTTTACTATACTTAACCCTATTTTTCATTACTTTAAAGATCACGTGGGTTTCGTGGAAGCTCATACAGTACGACAAGGCCGACCTTCTCTATAAAGGGACCCAGATGCAAGAAACCTTTTGGGGCCCTAAAATGTTTTTCAAAGGTAAAAATTAAAGGATTCGAAATAAACGTATTGTAAAGCCTCTTACCTGCAAATGATTTTGGCACAGGAAAACCAAAAAAAAAAAAATATTCGAAATATAACAGGTTAACATAACGTTTACTGAACACAAAACAAAAGTATTAAATAATTAAAATAAATAAATATTTAACACAAACAAAAGTAACCTGACTCACCAACTAGCGCACAAAAACTATTTACAATTAATTATTGTTTAAAGTAATGAAAAATTAATTTAAGCACATAAAAAAATAAAACTAGTATATTGCTTAATATATATTTATTTAAATATGCGATTTTTTTTTTTTTTTTTTGCTATGTCATTAATCATTTCCGAAAAATTACAATTTTTGGCAATTTCCTTTTCGATGCTTAATATAGCAAGTGTTTAAGCGTTTTTCGCACATACTTGACCGAAGATACTTCTTTATCAATTTTAATTTGCTAAAAGAACGCTCTGCACTTGCTATAGTAACTAGTAACATAAAGAAAATTTCCAATACAGTTAGCACATTTGGAAATAGTTCATTATAACTATTATTTAATATATATTGCAATATGTCTTGCGCGTTATTTACATTTTTTTGGTCCAAGATCAATTTTCGTAACAAATCAATTTCCTGGATTAAGTCTTCATTTACATGTTTACTATAATATTCTACAAAATCCCTTGAGCGGTTTTCTAGTTCATTTTTTTTCTAATGTTTTTATATCAGTGATTAATTTAAAATAAGAAATAACATTGGGTATATTTTTAAATCTCTCATCTATTTGTACAATAACAGTATCAATCACAACGCTGAAAAAGTGACATCTAAATTCCTCTACCGGGTTTAGTAAAACTTCATCTTCTGCTAGTTCGGAAAATAATCATTTTCTTTTTCGAATTCTTTTTTCAGGGAAGTCTTCGGAAATATTCAAATTTCGTGCTATTATTTTTTATTTTGGGGTCGTCTAAAAATGTGTTAAATTTTGATCTTAAATTTTGGATTTCATTTTTAATTTTATTCACTAAATTAAAAGCAGAGTCAAGAACAATTGTTTTTGCTTGAAATAGTTTGTTGATACTAGTAATTTCTGACAATATTGTAAACCACACCGATAAGCTTAAAATAAATGGCATTTCTTGTAATGAATCTAGTAGACTTTTAGCTTCGGATAATACTGCTGTGTTATCGTTAATTGCAACAATAAATTCTAAGGCATAAGTTTGTTCAAACTGTGTATACACTGCTTTGACTGCGTCTATTTTGGCTTCCCATCGAGTATCACATAATGGTTTAAGCGTAATATTTAAACGCTTTTGTATAATTTCCCACCTTTTTGTAGATGCAGAAAATGCGCAGTATAAACGTTGCAATATTCAGAAAATTTTCTACTATATATACTACTGGAAGCAGCATCACAAATTATCAAATTAAAAGAATGTGATAAGCAAGGTACATAAACTGCATGAGGGTTTAACTAATTATTCTAGATTGTACGCCTTTATATGTTCCCTTCATATTGCTACCATTATCGTATGCTTGCCCTCTACACTCCATAATATCTAAATCAAGCTTACCTATTTTTTTAAAAAGCGAATTTGCTAGTCCTTCACCAGTCACATCAGTTACTTCAATAAATCCTATAAATGACTCTTTTATAACTAATTTTTTGTCTACAAAATTTACATATCTAATAATTATTGAAGTTTGTTCCTTGTGAGAAATATCAGGAGTACAATCCATTTGGATACTGTAATATATGGCTGCTTTTATATCGTCTTTAATTTTATTAAGGACTTCATTACCTAATGCAGCAATAATTTCCTCTTGAAATCTATGCGCCAAATGATGCACAATTATTTTTTTCGTATTTTTAATTCTGTTTACATGACTCATTAGCATAGGATCATATTTACTTAATAATTCTATTGAACTTAAAAAATTTCCATTATCCGGCATTCCTATTGTTTCATGGGATCCTCGAAATGGCCGTTTCTTTATTTATATTAATTTGATTTGTTCTGTCAACAGTCGAACTTAAATTAAGCCTTTTTAATAATTCTTGCCAAGCAATAAAAGAATTAAAGTGACCAACAGAAACTCATGATCTCGAATTACAGATGACTGTTTTCTCATTTACTAAAACCATATATAAATCGTGTTGGTTGATCTTTTCCTCTTCTTTTGGAAAATAATACACAACAAAAGTAAAATACTGAGTCTTGAGCTTTTGAGTAAACTAACCAGCTGCGAAGCTGAGTTTAACCATTTGGATTTTTTTTTAAATAGTACGATGTACGGAGGCTGTTCAATAAGTTATAAGACTATATTTATACAGAAAACAGATTGCCTTTAATCGTCATCATTTACATGGTCTTTTTCGAAGTAACTACCGTGAGACGCGATGCATTTGTCCCAAAGTTGCGTCCACTTCTTAAACACATGTGAAAGTCCGTTTTCTGAGAGTTCTTTCAAAACCGCCTCCGCAGCTTTTACACATGCTTTGTTGCTTTCGAAATGGCGGCCTCTTAGTGGTTTCTTGAGCCGAGGAAACAGCCAGAAATCGCACGGTGCGAGATCAGGACTGTATGGAAGGTGTGGTAGGATATCTATGTTGTTCTTCTGCAAAACGTCCACTACACCACCAACAATATGTGGCCTTGCATTATCGTGGTGCAATAAGACGCCATTCTTCAGCAATGGACGCTTCCTTTTGACGTGCTGTACCTTTGTCCGTAAAACATCCGCATAGTATGAGCCGTTTACAGTATTATTATTATTATTATTCGTGACACCTCCAAGGAGTCTGAAGACTCATCGCGGGAGGACACCTACAACTGTCTCAACCACTACACCGAACCTCTACTACGAATCATCTCCATCAACGCCATCTACCGCCGGGTTCTACAGCGTGTTGGTAAACAATGCTTTGTAGTCAAAAAACATTATGGTCATAACTTTACCAGCCGATTTTACAGTTTTTGCTTTCTTGGGGGTAGGCGAAGACGGATGATTCCATTCACTGCTTTGTTGTTTCATTGTAGGGTCATAGTGATACAACCAAGCTTCATCTGCTGTAACGATGCGTTTTAAGAAGTTGTCGCCTTCTTGTTCCAGTCTTTCTTTCCATTCTGTGCACACATCCACTCGATGCTGCATTTGCTCCGGTGTCAAGAGTTTGGGAATCCATCGGGTGCGAACACGTTTCAGTCCCAAATGTTCAGCCATGATTGAGTGAACACTTCCCACAGAAATATTCAGGACAACATGCAGCTGGCGTACTGTAATTCTGCGATCCTCCTTGATGATAATCGCTACTGTGTTGATCATTGTCTCTGTGATGGACGTTGAAGGTTTTCCCTCACGTTCAAGATCTTCCACATTTTGCCTTCCTTCATTAAAAGTTTTATGCCAGCGAACAACACTTGCCCTCGACATTGCTTCATCGTGGAAAGCTTCGCGTATCATGTTAAAAGTGTCCGATGCCGATTTTTGCAAACGCACACAAAATTTAATCGCATAACGCTGTTCCAAGGACGCTTCCATTTCGACGACTGGTCGCGGTCGTAGGCGCGCCGAAACAAGCTTGCGTTTAGTCACGTGACACTCTGGCACATCAACCCGTATACGCCATCTATCAACCTCTTTTGTTAATACAGACAGCAACATTTCTTTATTCCACAGAAATTAATATTGTGATGAGTGGTTTCGCGACAGTAAAATTCTTATTACTTATTGAACAGCCCTCGTAGAAAATGATCTACCTTCAACAGTCTTAACGAATGCGCCTTGATGATGTTGTTTAGGTCCGGTTTTAACTCAAAACAATCCAACTTTATCAGTTATAATATTTGGCCACAAACCTGGATCATTTATATTCACTTGATCATCATCGTTATTATTGTTTTCTTTGTAATTTGCTGTATCCAAAACGTTTGTATAATCAGACGCGTCTTTTTCGACGAATCCCATAATTTCTACATTTTCGTTGAAAAGTTGTGTAGCTTGTTTGGAGTTTTCTTCTTCAGTTGAAGTCTGAATCGCAACTGCTGAAGTCGTAGCAATTTCGTTGTCAGATTTATTTTGTAGCCATGTAAACAAATCTACTTGTGACTTTTTGAGATTTTGCTTTTCTTATTTTATCTTTTCTGCTGATTTCCTTTTTTGACACCCAGAGGGATATTTTCTTGGCATGGACATTATGGGTTAGGCTTTGCCTGTCGAATAAGTAAATAATATTAAATATTTTTATCCCATGAATTAACAAAAAGTGAAATATGTACATACTTTTTACAATATTACAAAATTTTAGAAACATTCAAGGAATGTGTTTATTTTTTCGTTTGTTTACTTCAGTACATTAGTTTTACCCTTATATATCACTATTAACCGAGTTGAAATTAACGTAGTTGAGATCTAATCACGTGCAGACAACACTTCATAATCCTGAATATTGATAATACATTTCACATAGCTTTAAAAATAACTTACCGTATTTAGTGGAATATAACTGGTCCTTGCGTATAACTCGCACCTCTGATTTTACTTTGCGAAAAAAAGAAATTGAAAAGTTTCGCGTAACCTCGCACAGAAAAATAAAGTTTAATCACGTTTACCTCATGGCAACAGTGATTCGCTCATGGCAATAGATCCCATGGCAAGCCATGCGCCCTCCATACTAGCCAATACGTCTGCAGACACAAGTAAAAGCAGGTCGTTATATTGTATCACTGAATAAGGTACAAAATTTGCAGTCTGTGTAATATATTTCTCAACAAATAGTGCAATTAGAGAAATATGCACTAACTAATGAATCGCATGTCCCTTCCCCCAAAAACTATGCTATTTAGCTGCAAGCAAAAACCACATGCTGCACTGGCAAACACTAAAAACTAGATGTGTGGGAGTCTGTCCCCCTAGCTCAAATGCAGAGCAACAATAAAAATCAACAGAAAGTGTTAAAATTCGTAAACGTGTTAAAGCTAGGAAATATATAGTGAATATTGTTATGGCACTTTCAGATATTGAATTTGGTTGAAGAGAATTAGCATTTCAATTCAACAATTGTCTGCTGACTTTTATCTTTGGCTGGCGCGATCTTTTGTTAATACCGCACCAATCATATGCACATATCTTTACTGGCCTAGTTACCATGGCTGTCTGTTCATTAGTCATTCGTGAAGAATTGTTCATTAAGTATCTCAAGTCTTGTAAATTACTGCTCATTTTTGCTTGAAATAATGGGAAAGCAGATGGTGCTATTTGGGTAGGATGCACACAAGGAAACTGCTCTCTATGCGGGAAATAGTAATTGCAATATATGCGGGGATTTTACGAAAAAAACTGAAAACTTTAGTTTCTGAAAATCAATGTAAAGGAAATTTGCTTTTATATCTAATAAGTTAAAGATATTAATTGACAATAAATACTTCCAATCCATATTTTAATGACTTACGATTTAATAAAAATCCAAATACACTTTAGAAAACGGATGCGTTCTTTACAAAACATGAAAAGATATATCAAATGATGGTAAAGGAGTCAGGCCACGTCTGGATGTCTGACGAATAATGCAACAACTGAAATGGACAAAACTTGTACATCAGTATATCGCGGAGATATATCGATGCCTTGGAAATAGGATGTTTGTTTCTAATTTTCTTATTACTTATTATTATGAAATAGTTGGTAGAGTTGAATTAATTATTGCATTTTTATTTGGTATAGCTGTACTTAATAAAATTCTATTATATTAAGTTAAAATATGTGTCAGCGAAGATGTTTGAAATGTATTTTTTTTATTTCATTATTTTTTAAGATGAGCCTTGGGTTGCGTGCCGGAAAAAAGTCATTGGCGTGCCACGTTTGGCAGGCATGTTAAGGGTTGTCCACCCCATGATCTAGACCGGCGCTTCCCAAACTGTGGGCCGTAGGTTTTGTTGGTGGGGCCCGTGAAATAATGAAAACAAATTTAAAATCTTTTAAGACTGAGTAGATTTTTTTTATCTTAAAAGAAACGTATTTAATTTTTATTATTTTATTATTTCTTTTTTGTTATTTTTTATATTTTAACGGGGGGGGGGGAATCACACATTGGTGCGGGTCCACAAATTTTGCTTTCTGCGTATTTCGGCGCTTAATGAATATTATTAAATAAATGCAATTTAATTAAACTCTTCTAACTGTTTCATAAGAAAGTTAGAAAGTAATAAGAAAGTTAGAAAAAATTAAATATATGCTTATTCATACAAGTTTCGTTTCAAAGCAGAAATCTAAGAATTGCAGTTTCAAATATTTCACCTGATATTGATGTAGCAGTATTGAAACACATCCTTCACATTAAATTGTTATTAAACTTCTTTTATGTTTTTAATTCTTTCTAGAATTATTACTAATCGTTTTACGTTTCATGTGCTTGTACTACAAATGTACAATAATATATAAATATATCTATCTATATAAAAATATGAGATAATGTGCCATGTCAAATGTGTAGTATGTAAAATGCTAAAAATGTAACATTTGTATTTGATTGTTGCAATATTCGCTGTGTATGTTTTGTATTGAATATAAATACAATAAATATTATAATAATATATGTCTATATTACGATTTTTTTCGAGGGGGGGGCCGTGAAATATTTTAATTTTTCCAAAGGGGGCCCTGACATCCAGAAGTTTGGGAAGCACTGCTCTAGCCTAACCATATATAAAGAATATAATAAATATTTTTTCAACGATTTCGATAAAGAGCCAAATGATATAAATGTGTAACAGATTAGGAAAAAACTAATGATGAATCAGGCATTTTAGCATTTTAGGGTAAAAACGAAATCATGTTTGTTAATTTTTATACACTGCATAAACTCATCAAAAAGGGTTAAGCAAAAACCCTAATATAATAGAGAAACACAGAGATGTTATTATTACCGGGGGCCCTAAAATCCTGTCGATGAAATCCCTTTAGTTATAAGCAAAATTAGAAGAAGAAATAAAATAAAATAAAAAATACGTTTCCGCAAATGTGTACCGACTGTGCCCACTCGATTGGAACCCTAAAGCAAGCAAAATTTTTTTGCGGAACCCCACAACTCAATCTTTAAAATAAAAAGATGGGGAAAAAACGAAGAAAGAAATCAATAAACACTCACCATTTTACAATTTAGTGCTTCGTAAATTTAAAAAAAAAATGAAGTTCATTTTAATGTGCAGTTGTTTCGAGCTGCAGAGTTTTTCAAAGTCTGGTATGATGGACGTAATTTGTAACATCATATTATTTTTTGCATTAAGTCTGTTTCTATATTTAGTTTTAGTAGTTGCATATAGTGAGAACGTCTTTTCACATAGATATGTTGTTGGAAAACGTATCAAAAACTTCAAAGCTTGAATACAAAAGTACGGTAATTGGAAAACCAAAAATCTTAAACTCCGCCCCTACGATCTCTGGCCAATCTCTTGCTATAAAATTTTACATATCAAACGTGATGGAGGCAAATGGCGGCTATTCGTATTAAGGCGTCTGCTGACAAAAAAAAAAAAAAAAGCTATAAAACAAACAAATATTGCGTAATAAGTGAATGTTTGTAAACAAGATGGCCTCCAAAATCAACTCAGTTGATTTTGGAGGCCACTCCGCTGCTTATTTAGCTGAAAGTTCGGATCTTGCGTATGGAATATATGCTTGTAAAAGCTTCCTCTGGCCTTGATTTATTTTTGTTTAAACAAAAAATCAGATCTGAAAATATCAAATTTTAAAGTAAACTGCATAATAATTGATAGATCTAAGCCATCTCTGGTACAAAAACACATCAGAATCAAACTGTATAATCTAAACCAACTTTATTACATGGAAGTGAAACACAGACCATAAAAAAAGAAGAATGAACGGATTCAAACAGCAGAAATGCAATTTCTCAGAAAAACAGATGGATATAACAAGCGAATATAAAACAAATGAAGAAATTTTACAATACCTGAATATAAAACTAAATTAACTACTATATAAAGTAAATATACACAAAAATGGTTAGAACATTTAATTCAAATGGACAATAGCAGGCTGCCAAAAAATACGATATGGATATAAAATACATGGAAAATGAAGAATTGAAAAACCTAGAAAGCGATGACATGACACAGGAACAGACGACTTGGTATAAAATGATAAAATAAAATACTGTAATGGCGAATTATCACTGTAAGGATGAGTCATGAGAATTTCTATTCATTGTACATTTGGGAAGATTAAATAATATTATAACAGTTAAAATTTTACTTTACATTTAGAGCCACCCGTTTATGCTTGGAATATCTGTAGAAAAGATTTAGGAAATTCAAACGTCAAAATTTAATCTATGATTTTTGTTGTTGTTCTCTGTCCCTTGATCAAACGAGAAATTCTGTAAGATAATCAACTACATTTGTTTTATATAGATATATATTTTACTATCCATCGCTCTATTATGCTGTAGCCTTTGGGAGAGATTAAGAAGTGAGGGTAGTTGTGAAATTCATGAATCCTATTAGAAGTGAAGAGAAGTTGGATCGGCAAGTTTGAAGGCTGGACAATAAAAGGCACGTTGACTGGCAGCTGCTTGTGTTGTTGCTATTTTGGATGAAAGCAGATAATGATGGTGACCAGTTCAGCAGAAAATGCAACAAACTCATACATTTGTATCCCTGAAGAAATTTCAATCAAATCGCATCTCCATCTTCTGTAAGAACAATCAACAAATTCACAGCTAACCAACCAGTTCTTGTGATTATCATGATGCATCTCTACGCACACTCGCTTTCGCTCTCTTGACATCCAAAAACAATGGGTGTACAAAGTCGTGACCTAATGTAATATCAGCATTATCGGAGACATACCTTTGGATCACAACGTCCTTTCTCCAAAAAAGTGAAGCAACTTTTAATAAAACCTATCATCCGCTTTTCCTATGTTGTTTTACTAATAGGATTCCTGAATTTCAATTCTTAATCAATCTAAATACTAATCTTTATATGCATTATATACTAATTATAATATTTCAATGGGGGCTTACGCATAGTGTTGAAATAATGAAACTGCTGTCCCAGATGTGCAACGATTAAGGAGCATCCTGCACACTGCAAATGCAAGTAGAACTCTTATTTTACATTTAAGCAATAACTTATTGTTTCTTTGGTTAAATAGTAAATAAAAAAAAAAATCTTTTTTTATATAGTAGGCTGTATCTCTAGAATATGAAGAAACGTGATCATGTTACGACATGCAAAATGTCACTATACACTTCTGTGTGTGTTCTGTTAGGTCTCTATTTACATCGTAGCACAGTTTTGCATACAAATTCATCCTTTATTCAATATTTATTAGACAACAGAAGTGGAGTTAACGTATCTTGTTGTAGCTCACTTCTTTTTTTTTTAAAAAAAAAAAAACTCAGTGTCAAAACTGACCGAATATACTAATACCAAAATTAAAATTAGTCACCAGTTCGGTGTCAAGTGCACCAATACAAAGCAAAAACATACATCAAGTATGCACCGTCGGTGCTTTGGTCTATGCACCAAAGCAGAGAAGATTCTGTTACTTAGTAATGAAAGCATGTTTACAAGATTTACACACACACACACACATCAAGAAAACTGAACTAAACAGCTTTAACACGTTCATTGCCAATCACGCGATATCGCGCGATGCGAGCCCCACCAAACGGCCTATCACGCGTTATCGCGTGGACGTCGCTAACTAAATAAAAAAATAAAAAAAATTGGGCCACCACACGAAATTCCAATTTTCAGCTTGGCAATGAAAGTGTTAAGGGAGTTGGGAATTGAAGCGATTTCCTACTTCAACACAACCTGGTGCTAACTAACTTGAGTAGTACATCGCAGTAATGATACTGCATGTCGCAAAAGAACACATTTCGAACAAATCCACAAACGCAAAAAAAAAAACAAAAAAACTTTCACTTTCTAGTTTATACATACAGTATGGAATATAACAGACATGTAGCGAAGCTCTTTGAAACTGAAATCACTGGGGGGAGGGGGGGTACCTTTCATATAAACTGCAGTTTAGCGATGATAGTTACAAGATTTGTATTCCTTCATCAAGAAAAGCGCGGAGAGATGTTTGTACTAAGAAATCGAAGTTTCTGATAAGAAACTGAAATATACACACAGGACCGGCCTTCTCTATAAAGGGGCCCTAAAATATCTTTCAAAGGTAAAAATTAAAGGATTCGAAATAAACGTATTGTAAACCTCTCACCTGCAAATGATTTTGGCATAGGAAAAAAAAAAAAAAAAAAACATTCGAAATATAATAAGTTTCCGCAAATGTCTATCGACTGTGCCCACTCCATCGTGGGGTCCGGGTGCATTGCACCCACGGCACCCCTGAGATGGCCGGCCCTATATACACAGCTTGAAATACGTTTACCTGGATATAAATCAAGATATAAATATCAGCTATCAAATGAAGGTCGAAATGCTAAACTTTGAAAATATCAACCAAATCGGCTTCATGCTTAGTAAATATAAGCTGAGTCAAGTTGGACATAAAACCTGCATTTTTTTAAGAGAAAGAAGTTTTCCGACAGCATAAAAAAGAAAGCATGATAAAGGCTAAACAGACAAATTTTGTATATGATCAAAATTTTAACTGTTTTTTTAGCAGAAACGAGCTAGTTCGCTGCTTAACAGTACTGTATTTATACCACATTTTATAACCCTACGAATAGTTGTAAACCTATAGTACATTAGTCCCGTGTGTGGGCTAAGGATTTTTTTAAGGCCTGTGTATCACTATGGAAATGGTGTTTGGATTCATAAGACGTTCCTCTGGCAAGCTCAGATCTCTTTCGTCCTGTGAACTCAAGAAAATCGATCACTATTTCAGGCAATAATATATTGAGTTAGAGTTTGAAACCAAGAGATGGCAACACTTGTTTGTCTCTCTTCACCAGATGCAGTTTAAAATTAGTAGTCTTGGGTGGGCTGTCTCTGATTGGCTATGGTGGAAAATGACTCCCTCTCAGTCTCCAAAAGGAAAAAAAAACGGCCTGGCCTATTCCCTATGGGGAATTAAAGGCGTTAAAATATTTTTTGTATACTTTTTATTCACTTGTTACCTGGTCCAAGAACCCTGCACTACAAACCAAATAAGGAATTTTTTCATGCCACTTCGGCGTCCAATAAGCAAGGTGGTAGTCTCACACTGGCCAATGAAATCCATACCGCCTAAAGACAATCAGAAACATTCACGCCCACATGGAATTCAAACTCGCAGCCTGTGGAAGAAATGATATGCTAAGCACTTGGCAAGCAAGCCAGCAAATATACCATAGCTTACATTTGTATCAAAATGCTTGTAAATAAATCGAGTATTGTGCCCTCTAGAAGTGATGGGAGAAATTCAAATGACCAGTCACGATATATATATGTATATATGTTCAAGATTCCAAGCTATTTTAAACCTAGTTTTACTCCATTTCCCAAGTAAGCAAACAGACAAACAAGTCAAGTTTGCGCCTGCATGTATTGGAAGTCTAGCTGACCCTCAAAGTAGTGCAAGTCAAGGGAACTCATGGTAAAAGTAGAATAAGCTCTGATCACTATTCTTAATATTTACCCTTAATGCACAGCCTATCTCCTTGAGAAGATGTATGATGCTATGTATTAAAGGCAAGGGGCCACTACCCAGACCGGTTTCGACCTTTATTGAGGTCTCATCAGTGGGAGCTAGGCTAGAAATACCAAGATTTTTAGTAATACAGAGCTTATAAGTATTTTACCAGAACAAGTTACCATAAGGTGTTTTAACATTATTAAATAAAAATCTCTGGATGAGATATATATATATATATATATATATATATATAAATTCTTAAGTGCTAAGGCATGTCACAAAAGGCGTAGCACTTCATTACAGTCTCTCTGCTTATGTATCAACTTTGAGAAGAAACTTGTGCATTAAAGTGTAAAACTTGAAAACAGATGAGCGATCTATTGCTTAAAACAGCGTTTAGTGAATAACTGTCGAATTAGTTGGTTAGTTTGGGATTGCAGCAGAAGCAACTAAGGCTAAGAGGCTAGCGTTTATGTCTACGAATTGTTCTTCTGACAGGTTTTCCTGTTCTATGGGATAACTCCATCCCATGAGACTGGTTAACTCACCCAAAGAAAAATAAAAGGTGAATAACTGGCACCAGTGTTTTCGTGAATTTCAAGGTTGTAGAGTGGTCAAGATGTTAAAAAAAAAAAAAAAAAGGCTTTCATCGACCATCCAATCGCGTACGGATGGCAGAAGTTAAAGTTCGACGAGTAAACTAACATGTTAAGATCAAAGAAGAAGTAGACCTTTTAAGGATATGATGGTATTACCGTTAGCATATTTTAGCTTAAAAGAGAGGGGGGGGGGGTTTCCCAAAGTTCATTCTAAGGATTCTAACAGAGGACTGAAACGAAAAATGACTTGTAAAAATCTCACGAACTTTTTCAAAAGGCAGATAATAATCTACCTTTTTCTGTTCCCAAAGTTGAAGCTTCCACGGAAATGTACATTTGAGATTATAAATAAACAAATAAATAAATAAATATATATATATATAATCTATTCCACAAGAGAGAAGTCAAACTGAAAAACATCAATGTAATGTATGAGCTCAGCTGTAGCGCCCGAATAGGGTCACGAACCCCTTGAGTGTTTTTAAACGTCTAAAGCTCTACCAACTCATTTATATACGTAAAATTATATTTCATTTTTTAAAAAGTAATTAAGAGTTAAAGAAAATATGATTAAAAAACCGGATACAATATCATTCGTTATTTTTGGAGATCGCGTTTGGAACTGAATCTAATGCACAAAGATTTTGGGGCTTACTTTAAGAGGTGAAAAGGCAGCTAGAACTAGTATCCAAAACTATTTTGAAAATGATAGCCGAACATGAGGAACATTCATCCTCTTTCATTTTGTGAATGCCGCCGGAACTTTTGAATCATCTCTACTCCGGCTAGACCTAATTTTTGATATTCTCTGAAGAATCGCTAAATTTATCGTCAAACAAAGTATACCAGATGAAACTAGGATTAGATACGAAACGCATCTTTGTACAGGGTGTTCATAAAATAACTTTCCCTCTTTGGAGGCATCTGTAGCTAAAACCAATAAACGGAATGAGACCAAATTTTATATTGAGAGTTTTGGAGGCATGGGGAGATGATTTCTGCGAAAAAAAGATTGAGTACCAAAAGTCGCCGATAGGGGAAATTTTGGCGCTGGAGGAGCCGAAAAGAACCGGATAATTACATTAAAGGCAGATAAAATGGAATAATAACATTTTGACGGTGTAAGCGACAGCCGCGTCACTCATTCCAGCTGGATATGTGGCGCGTTACAATGATGATAATAATAATAATAATAATAATAATTAAACTAAAACAACAACTTGCGAGAGATACAGAAATTAATACAGTGATTGAACTCACAAGAAATAATGTTTTATTCATCAGAATCAGGGTCCCCTGGACCACATACACAATTTTAAATGTGCTGACCTTTCTTGTGCACAACAAATTGCATCCGGTGTGCGACGTGCTCTACAGCTGAGCGCAAGGAGTCGGATTTGGATGTTCATAACGGCCCGTTTTATGTTCTCTTTCAAGACATGCAAGTTGGAAACGCCACCAACATACACAACGGATTTCAACCCCCCACAGCCAAAAGTCATATGGAGTGATGTCCGAGGATCGAGGCGGCCATGCCGTCGGAAAGAATTGACTGATAACCCTCTCATTACTGAAATGCTCGCGTAAAAGGCGCTGTACTGAACGTTCAATGTGTGCCCATGCTCCATCCTGCATAAAAATTATGGAGTCCAAACATTGTCTTTGCTGTAATACAGGAATGCTAATATTTTCCAGCATTCGTATAAATCTCTCCAGTAATGGAGCAGGTTACAGGACCTGTATATGTAATATGCTCAAAAAAGTATGGTCCTATTATGAAATCAGCTGCGAAGCCACACCAAATGGTTACTTTTGGAGAATGCAGTGGTACTTGCTGGATCGCTTGGGGATGTTCAGATGCCCAAATTCTGCAGTTGTGAGTGTTGACCGACCCATTCAGATAAAAATGAGCCTCATCATCCCACAATATTCTCCAAGGCCAGTAATTGTCGACCTCCATTCGGGCAAGAAACGTTAGCGTGAAGGTCATGCGCTTATCATAATCTGCGGTAGTTAGTGTTTGCACACGACTGAACTTATACGGATAGAAGTGAAGCATTCTCCGTAAGATTTTCCAGACTGTACCATAAGCCATATCAAGTTTGCGAGCTTGACAAAGTGCTTGGTCCCTGTGTCGTCGAACACCGCAGTAGCAACGTCTGTTACTGTCTCTTCTTGCACTGCTTTCCGTCCTCTGTCAAGTCTAACTCCTAGTGATCCAGTTTCTTCAAACTTCTTAATCATAGCTCTCAGTGCTACAGCTGACATAGGACCTGTACGCAGGTTATGAAGCCTTCTAAATTCCCGAAGGGCCGCTACGGCATTGCACTGTTTAAGGTAAAACAACTTAACAAGTAAAGCACGCTGAGGCACGGTAGACGCATATTGAGCACAATTCGTCAGTCGTTCGAATAACTGCCTGAACGTTCCCAATCCCCTTTTAAGTGGAATTGGTGGTGCTGCTGTCACGTACGCACAGTAAAATTTGCATAATCCTTTTTACCTACGTTTACTGCAAATATTTGACTGCTTTCTGCCCCGCCAGCGCCAAAATTTCCCCTATCGGAAACTTTTGGTACTTTTTTTTTTTTTCCTCGCGGAAATCATCTCCCATGCCTTCGAAAGTCGCAATATAAAATGTAGTCTCATTCCGTGTATTAGTTTTAGCTGCAGATACCTCCAGAGAGGGAAAGTTAATTTATGGCCACCCTGTATATAATGCCTACCGATTTTTTTTTTTTTTCCCGTTGACAACGTGATTCACAATAATCCTATCCATTTTACTAAATAATAGTGATATCAATTTTGAAGTATTTTTCCGAGGACGATTCATCCGCTATTCAAATACAAACGAATCATTAAAATTGATAAAAGTCTGGTAAGCGCACCAAATAATGGGGAAAACATTGTATCGTCCTCGTCTCTTAAAAAGATGACTAATAGACCTTCTGGGATGAACAGGTGTATCTTTTAGCTGTTGTCCGAATGCATTTGAAAACATACACGCAAACACAGCTCGTGAGTAATATATGTTTACTAGATCAAACCTGTATGATGACGTCATACCAGTTGCCGGCATGGAAGCAAGCACATAAAGAATTATTAGCAGGAAAAATTGGAAGAATGACAACAGATTTCTAAGTCTGGCTTGTATTACATCTAAAGTGTTATTTTAAGACACGATCTTCATTTAAAAAAAAAAAAAAACACCAAGTAGTGACAATATGAAGACTTACCTTCAAATTTCTTAACCTGTCCAGCACGCCACCTTTATTCCTGCGGTCGAGTATGGGAGAAGATCCGAAATCTCCCGCGGCATCAGTTCTCGCTGTCTCTAGACTATTCCTCACACTACATCCAGAAGAGCAACATCCTTCCGACTTAGTTCGCCTTCGCTGAACACCAAGAACACCATAGTCAGAAGTGTGCTTGCTGCATGCACTGCTACACGAGGTAGCACTCCGTCGTTTATTGCACCCGTCGATGAACGTGAGGGGAGTTGGGACAGAAGCACCATCCGCATCCAAGTCGGTTACTAGGGTAGATGGGGTAAGCAGGTCGGAATCATCCATATCAACTGCAGCGGCTGTCACACTGCACATGATGTTTCCGCAATCTCCACCGCATACGGTAGTTCTAGGCGTGTCTGACAGAGCCGAACACCTTTGATGCTGTTCCGTAACCGGATGAGTCCTTGCCATAATGGCGGAGGTGAATTCATCGTGGGAATAGGCGCGGAGATCATGTTTGGAACTGGGGTCTAAGGCACATGTAGAATGTTTGACTGGGGAAAAAGTCCAGCACGTGCCCTTACCCGATGAGCTCGTGCAGATAGAACAGGGAACTCGAGAATGGGGGCAGCCTCGTTCGCAGGGAGCTATCTCGTGATTCCATAGTATGTCGTCAGATGGCGTATCATCGTAAATGTGGTTCGAAGTTTTGCTCAGGAGATCTGCAAAAAAAAAAAGCAAATACAGAAGATTAATCTTCACCAATAATTTCTCCAGTAGAACATGAAAAAGAATCATCCATTGAGTGGTTTCTAAATCGTGGTTCCTAAAACCTTGAACACAGTTGGTAGTAGTAGTAGTCACGTGTACACCTGAAGATAAATATGAATTTAGATAATTCGCGAAGTTCATGCTGGTTCCACTCTAGATGGACATACGTCTCTACTAGAAGGCTAATAATAATAAAGTATACATTCTTCTGAAGACCTTGAAATCCTAATTCTGCAAGAACTTAATGAAACTTAACAGGAGGCCATAATGAAATGATACCATAGATATCAGAAACTATTTCTTGCAAAATTCTGGCTTAGTGTCAAACCTATTAGGCACAAACAGATCATAAAAATAACAAAACAAGCTCATGGAAGAGAATATTTGTATGTAACAGTAAAACTCATGAGGTGATTCGCGACACTGCAAATCACAAGCTGTCTATCGAGTATATTTTCTTTAAGATCGGCTTTTGTGGAGGAGTCTAGTTTTGTTCCAGTGAGTTCTTTGGTAGCGATTGTATCATGAGAGCAAGCTCTAATTTGTCACACATTTTCCCTCCCTTTCATAATTATGTCTATTTTCTTTAGAACCCTAATGCCATGTCAAACATAGCTTGCTACCTGTAATAAGTCGCCTGAATGTGATATTGTTATACACTTAACGTGAAATATTCTGTTTAAATCTCTTTTTACATCTCTGTAATCCATCTTCGCATCGATGATGGACTTGATATTAGTTCCGAAAATTCAGCAAAGAAATAAAGTTTATGTAAATGATCCGTTAAAATAATTTATTTAAACCTTAACATGTATTCAAATTTACAATGTTCTTTCGAATAACACTAGCGAAGGATGAAGAATGGAATTGCTGGCAATACGCTCAGCAAACGAACGCATGGATGGTTGAATGCTAAAAACGTGCTACGGAAGTCTCTCAAAACATAACCAAAGAGTTCTCTGTTTTCTCAGTCGCTCATCCGCAGTCCACTGGTGGTGTCTTGACCTCTCTGACGCATAGCGAATACTAAATTTACCGGTTGCATGCGTGCTTCGGAGATGGCAAGTCCATCTAAGTATTTTGCGACACACACACTAATTTAGAACCCATTTGCGATTGAGACTAACACCACTGCATGCATATCCTACTTCTGCAGTTGAACAATTTCCTCTTGCCATCATTATATTTGCTTGTCTTGGCAACATTCACATATACATTTACAGTCGTCTGATTACATATTAGACTCACTAAAATTGTTTCATTTGCTTGTTGATTTCTGATGGATGACGTTTCTATGGCAACAGATAAATTATGTGAAGTACAAAATACGTGATGTTAAATCGCTAAATCAAAGAGGTGGAACAAGAAGAAGAGGAGGGAAAAAAAAAAACGTGTAAGTGGACACGAACATCCTCAAGCAGAAACTGCTGTTGTCATAGCAACATTACGTCAAATTCATTTAGTTGTCAAACAAATAAAACTATATTATATTGGGGGAAAAATTAGGTAGCTAAGTGACAATTTTTGTCACCTAATGCAAAGCCATCACTCCCTTATTAGAAGTCTGAATTGGTTTAAGGGAGTTTCATGTTTGGAGTCTAAAATGGGATTTTGGATTCTGCCTCCGATACTAGATGCGCCATAGGTCATCAACCTGTCGCGTGTGTGTGTGTGATTCAAATTAAAAAAAAAAAAAAAAATCGTGAGTAGCTAAAGAAATGGGATTGAAACGCGATGGGTTTTCCAGAGGAAAAAAAAAAATCTTTGAAAAAGAACAAATGGATACCTCAATTCATTGCCTTTTATAGTGAGTGGACTTAGTGAGTGGTTGTCATCCTTTAAAACTAATCCTGATATTTGATGGCCATAATCACAATGTGTCTGAGAAATAACGAAAAGGAATGATCAAGTCTTATCAATTCTACTCAAGGTTTTGTACAGCTACAGACCACACCCTTAAAATTAATAGTTCCGGTTCTGCAGGAAAGTCATACAGCGGAATCTCCACTCAGTCTTCAGGTAAATGGTGCCGTAAATTGTCTCTTCCCATTCCTTTCTCCACTCCGAAAACTATCGAATGGGTGGGTGATGGTCAGACAGATGAACTCCCATTGAAAATTAAGCAGCATAACATGAGATTGGATTTATGGAATTTTAAAAATCAAAACTAGTCCATCGTGCCTATTCAGCAGAATATTCCAAAATGAGTGCGTAAATTGTATATGTTCACGTCTGAGCTACTTGTATATAGAGGCTAATGACTTCATATCACTTGCCATAGTATATCACGCGCAAAACTCTGTTTTGCTTACTTGGGAAAAAGATTAAAACCAAGTACAGGTATCCCTTGCTTAACGCCGGATTTGATTAACGCTGCGAAATTAATTGCGGCAATCCCTTGATATACATGGCAAGAGTTTTGATTAACGCGCCTTTAACCCTGCGGAGCTCGCAGCTGATCAGATAGATACATGCAAAATGTTTAATATAAATATTGTTACACAATTCAGTGCATAGCTTGGAGGTCATGAGTTGCTGTGTATTCATATGCTGCGAGTGATATCCGCACTGTTTTCTGCTGTCATTTTAGTTTAACACATGTTATGTAAAGGTTTGTGATATTTGACAGTAAATTGTATCTGAAAGATACCGCGACCTCCGATGTCAGTATAGTATGGTTTAGTTTTTTTTTTTTAATTATTATTCTTTGTTTAATAATTTCTAGATTGTAACCGAAGAGAAATAAACCATCTTGTATTACTGAAATAGAGAGCCAAAGGCTTATTTATCATACATGTCCTCTAGGAGATGTGCTTTACATTATGGACAATACTAAGGAAAGTGATCTGGAGCTTACTCCACCTTTACTACGAGTTGCTCATAAGGTTGCTTATGCTTGCATCCGCCGAAACTTTTAAGTTTCTATATATTCGGCACGAAATTCTTGTAGTTTCTATATTCGGCTATGAAATAATGTTGGATTCAATATCCGCTTAATTTGTACCATCATGTATTATATTTGCATGTTTTTTCTTTATGTTTTTCTTTAAAAAAACTAAAACTGTTCAAACGACTCTTGATAACTTCTTTTGATAAAAAAAAATTGCAGTAAATAATGTAGGTGCAAGTATTTATTAAATATCTACTTTGCATTCATTTTTTATCTTTCCTAAAAGAGTACCATATAAAACGAATTATTAATACAGTAATCGATCATGGACGAATTGTAATTTTTACCATTGATTATTACATTTGATTAACGCGATTTTGATATAAGCGGTAACATCGAGGGATTAATTAACCGCGTTAATCGAGGGATACCTGTATATAAAATTTCTTGGTATCTTTAACGTATAATAAACCTAATGTAAAAAACTTTCTACATCTTTCTCTCATCCAGAGATTTTTATTAAGAAGGTCAAGCTCCTTTTGTCTACTTGTATACGAGATATATATGACTTCTGCATTACTTCAATCTTGGTATCGATCAGAGACAAAAACAGAGCTAGGAAAAGATGCCGTAACATGTGTGCACCACAAGATAAAATAAATCTAAACAGATTAAATGGGGCAGTAAGAGATGCACTCAGAGCCCATAGAGACCAAGTATGGGATGAAAAGTTATCCTCCATTTCTCCTACTGATCACTCCATCTGGAAACTACTGAAAAATATCAAAAACAAAGACAGATCCCTTCCCCCAATATTCTCTGACCAGGGGCTTGCTCACACAGATGTAGACAAAGCAGAAGTTATAGCACACAACTTAGAGGAGCAATGCAGGCCTTCGTATGGAAACTTTGACTTTTGACCACATATATAAGATTCACAGCAAGGTCAGACACTCACTCAAACTTCCTATCTGCAGCACTGACCATATTGCACCAACATCACCTGCTGAGTTATATGACATTATTAAAAAATTAAAGAACAAAAAAGCTCCTGGGCCAGACGGCATTACTAATCGGGTGAATAAACTTCTGCCCCGAAAAGCAGTAATGCACCTGACCAGTATAATAAATGCAATTTTAAGATTTCACTATTTTCCTTCCACCTGGAAACTGGCTGACGTAATTCCTATACATAAGCCAGGCAAAGACCCACACCTACCTCAAAATTATCGTCCAATCAGTCTTATCTCAAATCTGGGTAAGGTTGCAGAGAAGGTCATCCTCTCACGACTCCAAACCTCAGTAAATGACCTAAACATCCTCCCTAAAGAACAGTTTGGTTTCAGGCAACACCATAGTACTACCCAGCAAATCCACAGAATTGTGGAATACATCACCACCAGCTACAACTGGCACCAGTGCACAGGCGCTGTTTTCCTAGACTTATCCAAAGCATTTGACAAAATCTGGCATTTTGGACTCCTGCACAAACTTATCTTAGCCGGTACCTCACTAAAAATGGTTCACTTAATCCATTCATATCTTCAGAATAGATCAATGCAAGTAAAAATCAACGGTTCTACATCCTCCCAGCGCCGCATCTTTGCTGGAGTGCCGCAGGGATCTCTACTGGCTCCATTGCTGTTCTCTATATACATGTCAGACATCCCGCACAATCCGATGACTTCCATTTTGGCCCTGTATGCGGACGATACGGCAATACTAACCAGATCTCTCAGACCCCATTTCATTACCAGAAAGCTTCAAGAAAACCTTCTAAAGCTGGAGGGTTGGTTCTCCAAGTGGAGATTGGAAGTCAACCCCCAGAAAAGCTCAGCCGTTCTTTTCTCAAAAAGGCCAAATGTCTCCTGCAGGAGATGTGTTACTATTCAATACTAAAATTCCCTGGCAGACAGAAACAAATTACCTGGGTGTAATTCTCGACAAAAAGCTATCTTTCAACCAACACATCAAATCTGCATGCACAAAGGCATCTAAAGCCATAGCTCAGATCTATCCGCTAATTAATAGAAATAGCAAGCTCAGCAACAGAATCAAATTGCAACTATACCAGATGACGATTCGTCCTATAATCACCTATGCTCTCCGGCCTGGAGCCACACCTCTAATGCTAACATTATCAAAATACAGCGAGTGCAGAATAAGTGCTTGAGAATGATTCTGAACGCCCCGTGGTATGTTAGAAATAATCAACTCCATAGAGACACAAATATTCCCTATATTTTCTCTTTTCTACAACCCTTAGCAACCAAGTTTTTCCTAAAGACATCCACACATCCCAACGATTTGGTTCAGCAAGCTGAAGCATACGATCCAACGGACATATTCAAATATAGAAGACCAAAAGCTATATTGGCCTCCTTTAGTGATGCATAATCTCCATGCCCATTCAGGGCGAGCAATCTGCTCATAAATTTTACCTTCACTGTAACCACAACAGATAGCGGGGATTATGAAAAGCATCTTGCTTCACCCCTAAAGACATAAATGTCAATTGTCAATTGTCAATCTTGGTATCCATGGGGAATTATGGGGAATCAATCGACCGTGAGATGCGGTGATTGACTCATTCAATCCAATACCTTTGGAGGGTAATGGATGGCAATGCTGTAGCCAATGAAGTTCTAACTGAGGCTCGGCTATCGGCTATTGCTGTTACCATCCTGCCATGATCACAGCTTTAATAGCTCAATAACACCTTATCCCTACACTGTCCTCTACAGATAATGGGGAAGATGAAAAGCATTCTTGCTTCGCCCCTTTAAGCCAGTCCTTATAAGGACTAACCTTGGTATCTGAATTTTCTCTTTCTTTTCAGGTAGTGAGGGTTGTTCTTGCTGTCGTTGTGATCGGAGGTATTCCTTTAGACTCTGCCTAGTTGAATTTTATATATAAGATTTTTCGGGAAGCTCGCATTGCACTGGAACTAACACAGTTCGAGACCTACTATCTCCCCCTCTGCATGAAATATGCAGAGGTCTAATGGCCGGTAGGCCCCACCCGCAATGAGGACCAGTGGTGGATAAATGGTATTTTAGGGAGATAGGTCTCTGCACTGTGTGTTCAAGTAATTTCCCGAAACTCCGTTTTCCTTGTTTTTAGGATAGTCACCTATAATAAACTAATTTTTGCTGGTAGACGCTTACTCTAAGCTGTCTCCGGGATTAGCTAGTGGACTCTCAAAGTCTACAGGATCACTCGCAAACTACTTGGGAAACCCGAGCAACCGCTATTTTCTCTTAGGCCATATTATGGACTCTCCATATGATGAGCTCGACTTCAAGCAGCTATTGGCAATCTTCAAACATGTAGGAGGCCTGCTGCAAAGGAAATGGCCAGGAAAGGTAGCAATCCACCAAATACTGTAGAAGAGGTTGAATCAGAGGACTACCAATCCCCTGACCCTCTTCCTAACACCTCACAAGATTCCAGCAAAGAAAATACCACATCAGCTGATATTCACGCACTAGAGGATAATGACGACTTTCAAGTAGTCAGTAGAAAGAAGCGAAAGAAGGAGTCTCTAGCTGCAGAACCTGAAATACTACCTCAGAGAGAGAGCAGCACCAATGGACACTACAGCACAAACTGAAAGAGTAATAGAGACGGATATAGTAACACAGCCTAAAGAGAGAATTCCACCAGTGATCTTACGATCCAAAGAAAAATGGTCATCAATCACTGAGTTGATGAAAAACAACAATACAAAATTCAATTCAGCAAAGAACACCAATGAAGGAGTCTGGATTCAACCTGAAGGTGCATCGGACTACCGTCTGCTCACCAGACATTTAGATGAATTGAAAGTCCCATATCACACTTTTCAGCTTAAAAGCGAAAAAAACCTCACGGTGATCATCAGAGGTTTGGTAGAAACCATACCATCTGAAGAAATAGCCACTGATCTCAAATCGCAAGGATTAGCACCAATAAAAATATCACGCATGTACAGAGCAGATAACGGCCCATGCCTCTGGTCAAGAACTACTCCTGCTACTACTACTGGTCAAGAACTACTACTACTACTGTGCCAAGTCAAGAACTACTCCTGCTAAGTGTGCCAACTGTGGCGGCCCATCCAGCTAACTACAAGGGCTGTTCACTCCACCCATCTAACCTGACAAGGACTAGGGAGGCAGTGGCCCCGTCCACTCAGAAGCGAGTCACACAACCTGAATCGGAAATTAAAGTGCAGGCTATTACACCTGATAAATCGTATGCCTCTGTAGTTTCCTTACGCAACAAGTCGGCAGAAACCATACCAAGCAGCCAAAACTCTGCTGCAATGCTTGCTGTCACTTTGGGAGAAATGCTATCAGATTTTAGCAAATCAAATCCAAACCAGGCTGACACAAACAGATTTCTTAAAAATAGCCAAGTCATATTCTCGTTGATTAATGGATAATTCGGCAATCACAATAAATTCCATACAGGTCGCATTCTGGAATGCTAATGGACTCAGCAACAACAGTCTAGAACTCCAAGAATTTACTACTCACTACAAAATTGATATCCTGTTAGTTAACGAGACCCATCTGCGGCCCTGTGATAATCCCAAGCTGAGAAATTACTCTTTAATTAGAAATGACAGACCTAATGCCAGAGGTGGAGGTACTGCAATCTTTATCAAGAAAAACATCCGTTACAATGAGATAAAAAATATTCCTACAACTAATATGAAAAAAACTGGCATAGAAATTTACACCATTAATGCAGGCATCTTAAAAATATATTCCGTTTATAACCCTCCAGGCAGAACTGCTATCCTCTGATCTTTCTCAGCTGCTTGCCACTACAGAAGCAACAATATTAGCAGGAGATCTAAACTCAAAGCATCCCTTATGGAATAGCAGGTGTGCCAATTACAACGGAAAAATCCTTCACAATTTTGCTAAGTTGAGAAATATTATCATCGCAGGTCCGATTGAACCAACACACTATGGAACACATGGAAGGCCTGATGTATTAGATATAGCCATATTCAAAAACACATCTCATCAATTCCAGCTGCAAGTAGTTAACGACCTCAGTTCGGACCACAACCCAGTACTTCTAAAACTGGGAGAGGATCCGGAACTTATTCCCAGTCAGTCATTTACTAATTTCACAAAATTCAAGGCTACAATCAACACTATCATGGATTCAGTGCCGAATATCTCCTCCGGTGAAGAAATTGACGCGGCAGTCAACAACCTGGAAAGCAAAATTCAATCTGGCTTAACCGCAGCCTCTTCTATTTCCACTCCAGCTCAAGTAAACCTACTTCCAGAAGAAATCCTTGCTCTAATCAGAAACAAAAATAAAATCAGACGTCGCTTTCATAACACGCTATCTCCTCAAGACCGCCAAGAGCTGAACAGAGCATCAAACTTACTTCGCTATGCACTAAAAGATCACAGAAATCAACAATGGGAAAGAAAACTTTGTTCCCTGAAAACTTTATGGAAATTGGCAAAAACTCTCCGTACAGACCGTTCCAATATCCAGTCCATTCACGGAGAAAGAGGTATAGTTTATAGGGACGATGAAAAGGCAGAAGCCTCGCTGAAGCTCTTCAACTTCAGTGCAGTCCTAATTATGCGCATGCGGATTTGGTCTTCATAGAGAAAATTCACCGTCGAGTCCGTACTGTGCTTCGGCAGTCTAGCAGCCGTGAAAATATGTCCCACCTCGCCTAAAGAGGTCTACTCAATCATTAGGAAGCTTAAAAACAAAAAAAGCCCCTGACCCAGATGAAATTAACAACAAAACAATCAAGGCTCTTCCGCACAAAGCTGTCATGCATTTGGTAGCAATTATAAATGCAATACTCAGACTAAATTATTTTCCAACCCGATGGAAACAAGCAGATATAATCCTCGTCCATCATAAGTCGGGAAAAGCGCCTCAGTTACCGCAAAGTTACAGACCCATCAGTCTCCTTTCACTTGGGAAAAATTGCAGAAAAAATCATCCTCGATCGACTTCAAGATGTGGTGAACAAAAACAACACAATACCGAAAGAGCGGTTTGGGTTTCGAACTGGGCACAGTACTACACAACAAGTTCACAGACTAGTCGAATTCATCACTACTGGATTCAATTGGCGACAACATACAGGAGCTGTTTTTCTGGATGAAGCCTTTGATAAGGTTTGGCACAAAGGCCTCATCTATAAATTATTTATGGCCAAAGTTCCGCTCTACCTTACCAAACTTATTGACTCCTTTCTAAAAAACCGGAAATTTCAGGTCAAGTTGAGAGGACTCAAATCCTCTTTAAAAAGAATCACTGCAGGTGTTCCTCAAGGTTCGCTACTCCCTCCGCTGCTTTTTAACATCTTCGTTGCTGGCGTCCCTAACACGACATCACCCACCACAGCTTGCTATGTGGACAACATGGAAATTTTCAGTAGATCTCTCAGGCCGAACTTAGCTAAGCAGCGCTTACAAACCGCAGCAACAAACCTAGAAAAATGGCTCAGGAAATGGAGAAGAGCTGTTAATGCCGACAAAAGTACTCCCATTCTCTTCACAAGACGGAAGGCATCCCACTACGGAGAAATCAAACTTTTCAACACAGCTATTCCATGGAAATCCAGCACCAAATATTTAGGTATTCAACTAGATAACCGCCTCAACTTTAACTCTCACATCGATTATGTCTGCAGCAAGGCAAACTCCGCAATTATGCAACTTTACTCTCTTCTCAACCGAAGAAGCCTGTTAACACTGAAAACAAACTACGAATCTATAAAGCAATCATTACACCCACACTGACCTATGGATCACCGACTTGGGGTCACACCTCCCCTGGCAACATCAAAAAGCTACAGGTCATCCAGAACAAATGTCTCCGCATGATATTCAATGCTCCGTGATTTGTCAGGAATACTCTCCTCCACCGAGACGCTGACATTACTGATATTCACATGTTTCTCCGTGAAACTGCCATTACATATTTCACCAAAGCAGCTAGTCATCCCAATCAACTCATTCGAGAGTCATCTAACTACGATGAAAACGATAGGTGGAAACACAAGCGGCTCTGCCCATCGGTACAGACGCTCCCACACTGCCCTAAAATGGGTGAGCCAGGTGCTCGATAAATTCTCATTAATTGAAGCCATTTTTCATAGAGATGAAAGGATTATAATCCAAGGGATTGAGATCCATTCAGCCACAAAGGTTAAAACCTTGGTATCTCGACCGGGTCTTGCTCCTACAGAAGAGATTTCTAGATCGAAACCGGTTGGACGCCTGGGTGGTGGATAGCAATGCTGTGGCCAATGAAGTTTACTGAGACACGGCTGTTGCCGTTACCCCTCAGATGAAATATGAGCGGCTCTGTTTGGTGGTGGGGTGAACCTACCACGGGTAGAGACAACGCTGAGAGTTCTTCTGAGTGACAGGGTGAGCCTCTTACGGAGGGGAACAATGCTGAGTTTTTGGTCCTTCGGGTTGCTCATTGTTGGGTGATCTGGGGGACGCACGAGTTTTGGGGAATGACCTGTACTTAAACACTCAATAAAGGTCAAAACCGGTCAGGGTAGTGGCCCTTCGATTATGCATTGCATTATACACGCCTGAAAGGGGCTGTGCTTTGCATTACGAGATGCATACTAAGGCAAGTGATATGAAGTCATTAGCCTCTATATACAAGTAGTTCGGTCGTGAATATATTTCACGCGCAAAACTTTGTTTTGCTTCCTTGGGAAAAGGATTAAAACCAAGTATATAAAATTTCTTGGTATCTTTAACGTATATTACACCCAAAGTAAAAATTTTCCACACACACACACACATAAAATTTATTTGCGATATATTTCGTTGCCGAAATATATCGAAAGTCAATTCTAATAAGAATTGACTTCTGTGGAGGACTTTTGTATCGCTCCGATAGTCTCCGTGACTGGATAAAATCACGTGTTGTGCAAGACTGGGCTTGTCTGATTCCCAGTGTTCTTCTGAGCCAGTATTTCCCAACGTGCTTTGGATCATGCCCCACCTCAACGCCTCAAAGATTTTGATGTCCCCGTCGCCGACAATGGTGAGTGTTTTGAATACATCAGTGATGAGGTGACGAATGCAATATCATTTTCTAATTGGTCCCCAAAATATTCAAATTGCCCCACGTTGAGAAATACCGTTCTAAGCGAACACGCGCTGATTTTCCAGGTTGATTTAGCTTGGAAATAGAATCTAACAACGGCCTTCTGTCCTTAGAACTTGCCACAGGGCAACCTGATAGGTCTGCAGTTTCAGTTATACAGAAAAAACCAGTGGCGCACCCAGAGGCGAAGGCATGTAAACCGTATTTACATGCCTTCAACCTAATCTCCATTCTGCTTTATTACCGGTGCCGAACATTTTCTTGCATGCCTGCTGTTGAGAAACCTTTTTAGTTTTAATATTCTGATAGTTTTGGCTATTTCGGCAGATCTCATCAATGGTTTCAACTTACAGAATAGTCCGAAGAGTTCGTGTCAGGACTGTACGTGGGTAAAACGAGGTGGGGGAAAGCACCTGCCGTCCATACTTTTCCATAACGATCAAATACTTCATGTGAAACATTGTGCAATATCTGATCTGAGTCAGGTCTTTCCTCTGTTTTGAAGTCTTATTTTGTGGCTTACAACTTAAGTGTAAGTGGGAACTATGACATCATCCCATCGATGTAATATGTGGTGTGCAGATTTTAAATGATTCGTATATGTATATAGTCAGTGTTCTCGACATCTCATAACAATATTCACACGGTTTTCATTCCTTTGGTTCATGGTCCTCTGGGAAGATAAATCTCTCAACTCCATAACATGTGAGAGAGTTGTCCAATACACAAATTGGCTTCCTTTTAATGCTCTCCTAAGAAATAAGCTCCATCCTCTGTGTTCCATGCTGGGAGTACCGCTTCAAGGTATTTCTCGTACTTGGGCAGAATTGGAAGAATGGAGAATGTTCACCTTAGAAGAACACCGTAACAGCATTCGTTACCGAGAATCAGAAGAATCGGTTTGTATAATCCATTGGAACCAACGAGTTCTCTGTTAGCGGGGGAATAAATGGAAAATCAACTCGTTGTAGAGAATGACTGGAATATTAAGTTCAAATAACAAAGTAAGAAAAAATGCATTTAATTACAAATCCGTATTGCCGATTTTTACTGAAATGGCAATTATAACAACAGTAATTTAAAGGATTATTAAACGGTTATGAAACTTGTGTACTGCTTTTATTTAACAAGTTTGTAAATTTAATTGAAAATGAAGCAGGACGTAGTCTTGTTAATTCATAACTCACATTGTATTAAATATATTCAACTACTTCCCAATGAATCAGTCTCCTGTAATAATTTATTGGGAGCGAATAACTTTATTAACTAAACAATTGAGATACATTACATAATTCATTCGCCAAAATAAATAAATAACATAAAAATAAGTTACTTAATAATTTATTTTAAAAGTATATTTTATTTATAATTTGTTTTTTTTTTTTAAAAAAAAAGGGGGGGGGTTGATCTGCAAAACTGGTAAAACTGGTGCTTTATTTCGCGTAACATCAAATATAGTCTTACCTGAGTAAAAGACAGATTTGCATTTTGGTTGTCCTTTCTTTCCGCTAGGTGGCGACCATATAACATTTCTTCCAAGCTCGGTAAGCATCTGGATGAAAAGGGGGAAAAAAAAGAACATGACTCACAGAAAATAATAAAGAAGTCACTTAAAATAAAACAACTTCCTCTAGTGGAAACTAAATAAAAAAAAAAAACTTTCTTTTTTTTTGCGTTCTCTAATACGAAAATAATAAGCAATTTTTCTCAATTCCCTACGATTCACTTCCATATTAAATATCTTATATGAACCTCAGATACAGAAATTGCTCACAGAACGATAAATCAAGAGGAAGTACTTTAATATTGAAATCTAGTGGCGGGGAAGGGAAAAGGAGAGAGTTAAAATGTCCGATAGAAAAGAAAATAGATGGCGGAGAGTCAAGTGCTAAATTATCTTTCTTGCGTGACTTCAAGAGATATTTCTAAGAAATGCAGCAAGGACAAGGAAAGTGTTGTCATATTAAATAAGTGAGTGTCGCCAAATCGTATTATGACGCAGGTTCACTTGCTAATAGTAGGAAAAATTATCCCAATAGAATGGATGGGACAACCATATTATGAGAAGTGCTTGTTTATGACGACAAGTTGGCTATAAATTGACTTCGCTTTAACAATACAGTGCAGTAAGTTTATCCATTTTGGGTGGGGATTTTTTTTTTTTTTTTTTGAAACTCATTTCTCACAACGATATGACACTTGAAGGCTTTTCCGGACATAAATTACATCCTCTCTCTATCAAGAAGTTCCTGTATAATGCTCGTTAGTGTATTGTGGTAATAACACTTCATGATCCCTCTAGTGGTCATGACTTGTAAACAAGTGATGGGAAGTTGAATTTCTTTTATATTCCCAATCCTAAGTTTCCGTTTTGGGGAACAAGGGTTTGCGACACTAAAAGAGCAAAAGTTTTAAAAAACTTTTCTTGGTTTTAATTTTTTTATTTAAAAAAATAAAATTAAAAAAAATACTGCCGAAATAACCAAGAATAATGAGACTAAAGGTATTATGTCTGGAGATTGAAATTTTTGAAATAAATTTGCTGAGTACTTAAAATATTACCTGCCACTGCACGGCTATCTTTTTAATGTAAATGTAAATAATAAAAATAAAATATAAAAAATGAAATGTAAATAACAAATTTATTTCAGAAATGGACAACGTACTTTAATCATCTACCACTGCACGGTTACAATCTTCATAATAAGCTTACGCCCTCTTACGAGTGAAAGCTTTTACTACATTTTAAATTAACAGGAATAAACACACAAACAACAAAAAAAAATCGACTGAACTTTCCTCCATCCCTGTTAATTAAAGTTTAAATTTTGCCATTTCACATTAAGTTGTTTTATAGCTTAACAAGCCCATTCCAAGAAACTCTTCCATTGCTTGACTTTTGTATTCGTTACACGTTCAAGTTATTTTCCCAAAATAGCAGCATACGAAGCCTCACTGCACGGGAAACCTGTTCTGGAATTAAGCAGTTCGATGCTAATTTTCAGTGACAGTTAACCAAGTGTGAAGTCCAAATTATGTAGATTTTGAAACAACATTATATTTTAATACTATAGGCAAATATTCGTTTTAAATTAAAAAATAATGCTTCGAAACTTGTGCAAACGAAACGTTAGTCATCAATAAAACACGGAGTCAAAAGACTCATCGCGGGAGGTCCCACTGTTACACACACACACAAACAGTTTATCATACCGTGCCTTAAATATATTCACTGTCTCAGCGCACACCACACTCTCGGGCAATACATTCCACTCACTTTTGCATTCTCCATGCAAAATACTTATACAGCTTCTAGGGATGACCTCTTGTTCTCCCTATCTTCTCCCATTCTATGCAAACCCCTCCATATTAATCTGGTAATAACCTCTTAACAGTTTATGTCTCGATCATATCCTCTCCTCCTCTTATCCACCAATTTCTGCAAACTGCATGTTCTCGATCTGTCTTCATACTCAATATTCCAGAGATCAGAAACCACCTTAGTATCATTCCCATTATCCGCTGTGCTGTCCTCACAATTTTAGCAATATTCCCGAAATTTTAGGTCATTGTGGAAATCACTCCAAGATTTCTCATCTCCTCTACCTCTTCTAAGATGTTTCCACTGATTGTGTACCCTATGTTCCATCTCTGCTTCCCAAATTTCAAAACCTTACACTTTGAAACATTGTGATATCCCCACTCCTTTACCCATTCAGCCAGTCCAGTGTATTCAAGTCCTCTTGCAAAGTTACAACATCCGCTCTACTCCTGATCTCTCCCCAACTTTGCATCATGTGCAACCAACTGCATATCACCATTCAGGCCTCTCCCAATATCATCTACACACAAATTAAATAGCAAAGGACCCAAAACAGATCCTTGGGGTACACCACTAGTAACTTTCCTCTTCTGGGATATCGCTCCTCCATAAACAACTCGTTGATACCTATCCGACAGCCAATCTCCAGTCCAGTGCATTAATCTACTGTTCAACTTAATTCGTTTCAATTTAATTACCAGCTTTTCAAGTGGCAATTTATCAGGGGCCTTTGCAAAATCTAAATCTAAATCTGCATCACCCTTATCCAATGCATTTATCACCTTATTATAATGAGTAAACAGATCGCTAAAACACGATCTTCCTTTAATAAATCCGTACTGGCCACAAAAAAAAAAAAAAGTAGTTTTCTGTTGAATTTAACCACAACTCCAGACACAGACTGGCCTATAATTCAAAGCCCTAATCTTATCACCTCCCTTACTTTGGAACTTGGCCCGCAAGACTCATGTTAAACAGATATGTGAAAGCTGTTGTTAGCTCCGCGGAACATTCCCTGAAAACGCATGGTGAAATAGCATCAGTCTATTCGATTCCTCATATACAGTACCTCCTGCTCACTTACTAACAGTTTCTCCTCCTCCTTCTTTCCCACTGCATTCAAGTTCTGCATAATGTCACATTCACAAGAATGAAATACATTTATAAAGTGCTCATTAAATATCTCAACTATATCCTCTACAGCGGTTATCATTCCTCCATTTTCACCAATCAACGTCATCTTTCCATAATCACTCTTTCTTCTACTGGCCACATATCGAAAAAATTCCCCAGGAGTTTTTTAACCACAATAGCTAACTGCTGCTCATACTGCACTCTTGCTACCATTATCAAGTGAGTCACCGTCCTCGCCTGCTCTTTGTACTTCTGATGCAACTGGTTGTTATAAGCATTCATCTTGTGCTTCTTCCTTAATACTTTCTTCCAGACTGCATATCTTATCTCTTGATTCAACAATTTCACACCCTCTATTTACCCTCTTGACCTTTGGAATACATTCTGATATTGCTTCCACTAAATAGTTCTTGAGTAGGTCTGATATCCAAGCAGCACTGATATCCTTTCCATCCAGTTCCTCTTTCCTAGTTATTGCCTAAAGCTGTTTCCGGAACCTCTCATAATTACCAGCCTTATAATTCCACATATATCCCTTTCTAACAGAAGTCCTCCCATGTGGGGACACCTGTAACCCTCATCAGGCGCGTCCCCTGGTGGCGGATCGGGGAATGCTCGTCGTAGTTTTCTATGAAGGGTAGGAGGGAAATAAAATACCTCCCGCGGACCAACAGGATAGCACTTCTCTCATAGGCCGGTCTGGGGGGGGGGGCTTCGAAGGTGGCACCCCCCACCACCAGATTCGGGTGCTGAAGGCTAATCCCCTGCACACCTTAAAATTTCACCCATTAAACGAAATAAAAAAGAGATAGTGAATTTAAAAAATCAAGATTGGATCTGCTGGCAGTCACAGAAACAAAAAAGAAAGGTCAAGGTTGCCAGAAAATGAAAGATGGATATATACTTTTCTATTCAGGGGTAAACCCAAGAGAATGGGGAAAACAAGGGGTAGCTTGCATAATTAAATCAGATCTCAAAGAATATATTACTAAATGACAACTAATAAATGAAAGGTTGTTGACAATCACTATAAATTTTAAATCAGATAGCCAAGTATTCACTGTAATTGTTGCATATGGCCCAAATGATAATGCAAATAAAGAAATTAAAGATGAATTCTTCGAACTCTTACAAAAAACAATTGAAGAAGTTCAAGGGCATATACTACTAGGAGACCTTAATGGCTAGGTAGGGAATCAAGTAGATGAAGAAACGAAACAAGTGTTGGGGATCACAAGGTGAAATAACCCGGAATAATAATGGAGAAAGAATAATAAATCTTTGCCTTACAAATAATTTAGTTACCAGAGAAGAGCCCAGTAGAAATGAAAAATCTATAATTGACTACGCCATCATAAGCAGATCGTACTGGAAGTATACAAAAAATGCAAGAGTCTATAGAGGTCCTGAAATAGGCAGTGACCACTACTTATTAGTATTGGAAATGATCCAAAAATAAAAGTTGAAAAATGTAAAAAAGTAGCAAGGAAATAAATGTTAAGATAAAGAACTACAGAGAGAAGAACTATAGAAAGAAGAAACAGCCATTGAGTATAAAAGTAAAATAGAAGAGGTGATGAAAGAAGTAGAAAAAGAGATATATGAAGACCAAAATGTAGAAAGCCTATGGTACAGGTTCAAAACACTTCTTCTAGAAACAAGCAAAGAAATTTGTGGTGTATCATTAAATAATAAACAGAAGAAACATAAAACACCCTAGTGGACTGAAGAACTAAAAGAAGAAATTAAAAAGAAAAAGCAAATGTGGAAGAGATATATAACATCAAAGCTGCAGGGTGATGAGAACTATACAACCAAAGAAATAAAGTCAAAAACTTAGTGAAAGAAGAGAAAAGAAAATGCTGGGAAGACTTTGGACATACTTTAGAACAAAATTTTAAAGGAAACCATAAACTCTTCTATAATGTTTTAAGAAGAATGAGGTCAGAGAAAGAATGCCCCATAAAGTTTATTAAAT